>NW_027472583.1:50100787-55100787 GCF_030347505.1 Rhynchophorus ferrugineus
AGAAAGTATAAGAAAGATTAATTTTCCTGAAAGCTAGTTCTGTATTTCTAATGTTATATTATGCATAGGCACATCTTGAACGGCATAAATCAAATTTAAAGGCAATGGGCTGAGGAGATGATATTGAAGTCTAATGTGAAGTTAAATGCTGTGTTTTACCAAATGTAAAAAGTTAAAGTTTAGTATTAGATGTATAATGAACTAAGGCCTGGGATGTTTAAAAAATCTAAACTGACAATGATTATGGGTTTCAGTTTGACTCATGAAATAAAATCTCATAAATAAAAATCCAATTTGCCGGCTTGGTTGGCGCAGTGGTAAAGGCGACAGGGCGGTCTTCCTCCTGTTACGAGAGCCGTGGGTTCGGATCCTGTTGAGGCATGGTCGTAAATTTATGTTGGTTATTGTTTAATATTTGTGATTGTCCTAGACAAGAGTGCAAAATCCGACAAGGAAAATGATCCCAGTAACGCCAGTATCCAGGCTGGGTAAGACCCTCTGGGATGATTTCTAAGTTGGTCGCTCGCCAGTTGGTATTCTTAATGCCGAGGACCGTGGTTTGGAGCCCACGTTAAACTGTAGTCCAGATAAACCTTCGTTGGTAAAAAGGGGACTAAGATATTTAAAAAACCAGAGTTAAAATGTAATAATGATATTGAAGTCTAATATGAAGTTAAATGCTGTATTTTAGAAAGTGTGAGAAACACTATGTATATAGTTTGTAAAACTAATCGATTAATGAACCAAAGCAAAATATTTTTCACGCGTCAGTCACCAAGATATTTAAATTTCTTTACTTATCTTTTTTAGATTAGTTTAGTTTATAATACCTATAATGGTATAAATATAAGTATATATATATATATATATATATATATTCATTTTCATATTTTCATATTTACTATTTATTTTCAGGATTATATGTAAATCGAACTCATCGGCTGTAAAATCGTTTGAAGATATTCTGTTCCCCATTTTCCAGGGTATTTTGCAACAAGACGTTCAAGGTATGTTATTAAAATAACATGTTCTCAACACGCTAATTTATTCATATTTCAGAATTTATTCCTTATGTTTTCCAAGTACTATCCCTTCTCTTGGATTTCACGTCGCCAGGTGCTATCACTGAGCCATACATGCAACTTCTGCCATGTTTATTGGCTCCAGTGTTATGGGAACGCCCGGCAAATATAAGCCCTTTGGTCCGACTGTTGAAGTCGTTGATTTGTCAGGCTTCAGCTCAGATTATTGCTCAAGAAAAGTTGGTGAGTATAGTGATGTTTTGTGTATCAGACAGGAATAAATCATTATTTACAGCCAGGATTTTTGGGCGTATTTCAAAAGTTAATCGCTTCAAAATCAAATGATCATGAAGGTTTTTATCTGATGCAAGGCCTTGTGCTGCATTGTCCTAAGTAGGTTTATATTCTTTGGGTATTTTGTAAATGTACTAATATCTAATAATTTTCAGGGAAGCCCTACAACCATATCTGAAACAAATTTTTATATTACTCTTTCAAAGACTGTCTTCTAGTAAGACCACCAAATATGTTATTGGCCTCATAGTATTTTTCAGTTTGTTTATCACCAAGTATTCTGCCAACGACTTGATCATGATGATAGATGGAATACAGGACCAGTAAGTAGTGATATTGTTTTTCGATCAGATTATCAGTTATTTCTCGATATTGCAGGATGTTTGGAATGGTATTGGAAAAGTTATTTATTACTGAAACTCAAAAGGTTACTGGTCAGATAGAGAGAAAAATTGTCGCTTGTGGTTTAACGAAATTGTTATGTGAAAGTCCAGAAATGTATACAGGGAAATATGCCAAATATTGGCATCAAGTTTTACTGGTAAATTAAATTTGTTACTGTTATGTTAGCAAATAAGTTACCTGACCATTTTTAGGCTCTTCTAATGTTCTTTGAGCTACCACCAGATGAGACCACATTCCCAGATGATCATTTTATCGAAGTTGATGATACTCCGGCGTATCAGACATCGAACGCCAAGTTGAATTTCGCGAATGCTAATAAAGAGGATCCCGTATCTGGTAATATTTGCGTGATTGTGATTGTGTTAAGAGATTTTTCTGAACCCCAATAAATTTCAGGTTTGGGCGAGCCTCGACAGTTCTTGGTACAAAGCTTAGCGGCGTTAGGTAATTCCCAACCTGGACGTCTTCCCTCTGTCATCGCCAACACCACGCCCCAGACGCAAACTATACTTCAAACGTATCTTAGTAAATTTGGAGTTCAACTTGTTTAGAACGTTGCCTTTTTGTTTTTATTACTCCAGTTTAAATAATCATCGTGTTTTTATATGTATCTTAAGTGTTATTAGATTAAGAATTGAGTATTTAAGTCTACTTACATTGTGTTGTATTTATTTATGCTCCCTATTTTTATAAATAATAAATCGACTGAAAAAATTTTTCTAATATTGCTTTAGATCCCATAGAAACTGAAGTTATCAACCATCTTTAATACCGCCTTTTGATGGATAAAAATTTTAAATATTTCTGTTAGCTAGTGTTGGTTTGACAAAAAATTGTAATTTGTAAACTTGCTTAGCAATATAACTCAATGGCTTAATCTTAAATCTCTTGCTGATTAGCTAATTATTCTGCCACATACTCCGGTATGAATGTGAGTTTACATACCCTTATTTTTTTTATCCCTTTTGTATTCTATAGTTATTTACTTTTACATATGGTTTGTGGTTGCTTGAATTTTAATAATAATTTAAGTATAAGTATTTTAAATTGTTTCTATTATTTCTTCTAATTTTCAATTAATTAGCTGCAATATTTAATGGAGACTAGGGGGTCAACCAGCTCTTATGTGTTGTGAAGATTTCGAAACGTGATAAATTAATAACATTTTAATCTAAAAGTTTATTGATCTAATGGAGATAAACAGGGGGGCTAAACTAAACTTATTTTCAGTACTTAACCAACTTTAATTAACAATAAAATGAAGTTTAGTATTAAATGTATAATGAAATAAAGCCTGGGATATTTAAAAAATTTAAACTAACAATGATTATGAATTTCAGTTTGACTCATAGAATAAAATCTCATAAATAATGATCCAAATTATTTAGAAAATGTTTGAAATTCGTCAATAAAGATTTTCATTCGGACGTAATGATTATTATTAATTAATAATAAAATTAATTTATGTCTATAATGATAGACATAAATTAATTTTATTATCTCATACACACAATTAACAAAGTTAATATGTAATAACTCTTAAAGGTATGTAATTTTAATTTAACATTTAATCAACACGATATTCAGTATTTTCATTAAATCCAGTTTCATTAAAATAATTTAAAATGTTTAAATAGTCAGAAACCAGCATTGATTTGTTTTAAAATAATTCATAATATATTTCTTTCTTAATATAAAATTGCAAAATTTATTCGCACGCCCCTGAATAAAAATCTAAACTTTGTTCAAAATAGTATAGATTATTATCAAAATTCTTGGGGTAAATTAATAAAAAAATCTACAATATTTATCTGTTCTAAAAACAAGTATGCCTTGATTTTTCTGGCCCTATAATGTGCGCACTATGTTGCCATTTTACATTTTGTTTCCGTCGTTATGGCTATCTATTTTGTTTTAATTAAATTAAATATAAAATTTTATTAAACAAAATTGAATACGTTCATGTTACTTGTAATTTATTTGACATTAATGTTACTGGATATAATCAAAGAGTGAATTCAAAGTGTTAGATATTTATATTAAAATTTAAAAAAATCGCTTTACCGAATTAATGACAATGTCGCATTCCTGTTTGTGAATTTGTATAGTACTTTATCCCTGCGCTTTATAGTTGTACGAGCGGTGCCATCCTATATGGTTCGACGTCGTCGCTCTATGCAACTATTTCATAGTTTTTTGGTAAAAATTCGGTCATTTTATTCGTTGTCGCCTTTTTATCATTTTATGATGCATTGCTGCGCTCCATAACGGGTACGTAGAAATTATTTTATAAATATTTGAATAATTATTTATATATATGCAATATCTCCGACACTGAATGATGATCTGAACGGAATTGACATGTGTATATTCCGAATGTTTATTTTGTTTTTCTTATTTTCAGGTACGGGGTTGAAAAAATGCAATTTTACATTCTCGCTTTGCGCGTGTGACCTGGGTACAATATGTGGCTGACTAGCCTGGATCGTCCTAGTCTTGGTGCACATTATCATTCCCTTGGTAGCAGGCCATTGCAGACTTTGATACGTTGTATGATTACCCGTTGCTTCGGCAACTTCTAGTTAATCGGCTTGCGGCTACAGTTGGAGCCCCGGGAGTACGATCGATAGATGATGAGTGGGCTAGTATGGGTTGTCATTGGTGGTGGTTCGTTAGATCTTCGTTCTTCCTTTTCCGGTGATAATGTGGGACTCGGCGGTCATCAGGTCTAGACATGCGAGCAATTCGTTGAAGATTTTTGCCCAGGATGTCGGGAGGCCCGTGGTGACCATCCGGATTGTGCATATTCCGCCCAGCGTCACAACGGTCGGTGCGATAAATCATCACCATTCATTCTTTTTGTTTACTTTCTTTTTGCCGGTGAAATATACAATTTAAATTAAAAACAGTTTTAGCGTCGGTTCGAGCCTAATAATGACCAGCCTGTTGTCAATTCGTTGGTGGAAATGTGTTTTCATCGTCAAAATGACTTCAAGCAGATTATTGTTTTGATCTGGGCCAGCGTTGAAGCTTCTTAATCGGAGCCAGCATATCCCAGTGTCTCTATCAGAAAAGCGATGTGAGTTTTTATCTTGTTATCAATATATCAACTTTTGAATGTTATTTTTTCTTTGTTCCAGAACATTTCGCGAGTGTAACGTGAGTGTTAAGTGTGCTGGTGTTGTGTAGTCCAACCCCCGGGAAAATTGGGCCCCGTCGAGACCTATATCGCGCCATTTATTATTTTTGTAGGGAACGTTCGTAGTTCCATATCCCGAGCATCCGATATGCGTTTGTCGTTCCGTTGATACATGGGTAGGACATAAACAAATAAGGCAGTAGGAGATGGGATATCAAGTAAGTTTTTGTCCGCTGTATATTTTCTATTATAATTTAACATATTTTTTTCTTTGTTGCAGATGGAATAGCAAGCAGATTCGTGTCGCCGCCCCAGACCAGTTATATCGTTATTCATAGCGATATTTAGTATGTAATGTCCAATTTAAAGTGATTGTTGACATTTTCGAATACCTTCTATGGAATATTTATTTCTTAGAATTTTACTCGAGAGTGTTAATAATTTGTGCTGGTCTGTAATTAACTTATTGGGGACCACAGCTGGATTATAGCCAACTTCTAGATGCCTCAAGGTAATTTTTTGGTCTTTATACATTTAAAATATTAAATTTTTGATGCATGAAAGTCTTATCAAAATACGCATCAAAGTATATTATTTTTTAATTATATTATATTAATTACACTGTGTGGTAGAATATTTCTAATATAAATAAGATTATGTATTTTGAATTCCATATTTTTTTATACATATTTTAAAGTCTCCTTTTTACCAACGAGTGTTTATCTGGACTAGACCTACTGTTTATCGTGGACTCCGAACCAGTGTTCTCGACAGTAAGCCAACTGAATGGCCAGTGACCAACTTAGAAATCGTCCCAGAAGACATTCGGTCTTGCCCAGCCTGGTTACTAGTGTGACTAGGATTATTTTCCTTGTTCGATTTTACACTCTTGCCTCCGACAGCCATAAATATTAAACTATCACAAATATAAATTTACAACCACGCCCCAGCAGGATTCAAACCTGCAACTATCGCAACAGTATGTGGGCCGTCCTGTCGGTTTTACCACTGCGCCAACCAAGCCGGCTGAACTCTTTATTCCATTATTAAAACATTGTCTATTAAAATGGTTGTCTAAGACGTCACGTTCCTTAGTAATAGCGCGAATACTATTTACGCTTAAAAGCTGTATTACTCCACAATGGTAATCTATATCCTCCCATACCTATTGCATGTTCCGTGATTTTAGAAGATTTTTAATTTTGTGATTAAATTGTGAGTTTTTAAACGTATGAAATCATCAAATTTCATAGTTGACTTATTCATGACTGATATACCAAGATTACAACTGGAGAGTTTATGCTGAAGTTGTTGCTATATTGCTCGGACTACAGGATGGTTTTACCAAATATTCTAATTTTGTCTGTTCGTGGGACAGTAGAGACACGAAGTTAAAGATTGGTCAAACGAAACCTGTTTCGAATTAAATCTGTTTTTGATAAATCAAATAAATATGCAACGAACAAGAATATGCGATTCTTCCATCCTTACATATAAAACTTGGTTTAATGAAAAATTTTATTGAAAAAAGACCATAGCTAAAAATAGCAAAGGATTTTTGAAATTGAAAACTGTTTCCTCTAAATTAAGTGATGCGAAGTTAAAAGAGGGCATTTTTGTTGGTCCACAAATAAAAAAAACAATGAATTCGATGAAAATATTATCGCGAAAGAGTTAGCGGCTTGGTCATCTCTGTCTTAATGTCATGGTCTTAATATTTCGTCATATTCTTTCAGAATATATGGCTCATTTTTTCTAATGACCACTTAAACCTGAGCTATTTTAATTCATTGTTTATTTGTAAATATAACAGGTCAATTGAAAAGTCCCCAGCCTGACACATAGATGTGCGCTACTAGAATTAAATCCATATGTTTTTAGTTAGCCCTCAAAAGATGCATGTATAGATTTGACAGCTGTCGGATTATTAGTTTGTGAATTATAGCATTTTAAGTGAAGCAACTTTTGTGATTGTGAAAAAATGGATAAAAAGGAATTTCGCATGTTGATAAAATATTGTTTTTTGAAGCTAAAAAATACAATTAAAGCAAAAATTTGGCTTGATGCCAAGTTTCCGGACACTGCCCCGGTAAAATCAACTATCAAGGATTGGTATGCTAAGTTTAGACATGGTGAAATGAGCACCGAAGACGGTGAACGCAGTGGACGGCGAAAAAGGTTGTTACCGACGAAAACATTTAAAAAATCCACAAAATGATTTTGAATGACCGTAAATTGAAATTGAATGAAATAGCAGACACTCTAAAGATATCAACTGAACGTGTACATCATAAAATTCATGAATATTTGGGTATAAGAAGGCTCTGTGCAAAGTGGATGCCGTGCGAGCTCACTTTTAATCAAAAACAACGACGAGTTGATGGTTCGGAGCAGTGTTTGAAGATGATCAAGCGTAATAAACCCAAGTTTTTGCGTCGATATGTGACAATGGATGAAACATGGCACCATCATTTTACTCCGAAGTCCAATCGACAATCGTCCGAGTAGACTGCACACGATGAACCCGCTCCAAAGTGTGGCAAAACGCAACAGTCGGCTGGCAAGGTTATGGCGTCTGTATATTGGGATGCTCATGGAGTAAGTTTCATTGACTACCTTGAAAAAGGAAGAACCATCAACAGCGACTATTACACAGCGTTATTGGGCCGTTTGAAGGACGAAATCGCCGAAAAAGGCTGCATTTGAAGAAAAAGATAGTGCTGCTTCATCAAAACAATGCATCGTGTCACAAGTCAGTGAAAACGATGGCAAAAATCCATGAATTGGGCATCGAATTGCTTCGTCATCCACCGTATTCTCCAGATCTGGTCCTCAGCACCTATTTCCTGTTCTCAGATCTCAAATCAATGCTCGCTAGGAAGAAATTTTCGTCGAATGAAGAGGTGATCGTCGAAACTGAGGCCTATTTTGAAGCAAAGGACAAATCGTACTACAAAAATGGTATCGAAAAGTTGAAGGGTCGCTATTATTAGTGTATCACCCTTGAAGGAAATTATGTTGAATAAAGAAAACTAATTTTGCCAAAGAAATATGTTTTACTATGGTAGGTCGGGGACTTTTCAATTGACTTGTTATATTACTATTTTTCCTATAAAATTAATAATATAAATAAATAAATATGATTAATATTTTCATACTGTATTTATTAATAGTACCTTAATGTATCATAACTTTAAAATAGCACGTATTATAAAAAATCTATTTAAGTTTTAGTGTCCAGTAGGTACAATTAGACAAAAAACCCGTTTTATTTAAAGTTATAGAATGAAAAATAATTTGTCACATAGTGCTATTTACTTAAGTAAGTTTGGAAAAAATGTAATTTCGGTTTTTCCTTCATGGTTTTCAAAGAGAATTTATTTATATAAATTTCAAACACTAACCGTTGGTGTGTATGCCTTTTTGATCTATGACCTTTAACCACTTTTCTGATAAAACCGTAATGTCATTTGAAAAACTTTCAGAGATTTTTTCTGAGAAAAATTGAAACAAATTTTTATAAGCTTTCTTTGAAACTAGCTTAGAATATATTTCCTATTGATCAATTAAATATTGAATACTAAAATGTCCTAAAGGCATATATTTCAAATGCGCCAAGATATGGCTTAATTGAGTAACTATTGGTAGAGATGTGCGAATTTAAAATAATTATAATATTTAATATATATTAATATATATACATAATTTGTTCTGTTAGGAAAAACTGACATTTTCCATCAAGCGTTTATTTGATATCAGATGTTAACAATACATTATAGTTTCTTTTCTTTGTTTTAGGTAAGTGCACATAAGCGACAATTAGAATTCCATGTGGTCTTTACTAGTGATTCGGTAGTGTAGAAGTGGCTGAATGTTATTGAAAAAATATGTAGGTAAATTATATAAAATTATTATGTTTTTTAATGATATATTAGGCAAAATATTAAACTTTTTTGTAAGGATAGGAAAATCACATATATTATTTTTTTAAATATGTTTGAAGTCTCCTTTTTACCAACGAGGGTTTATCTGGGCTGGACCTACTGTTTAACGTGTGTTCTGAACCACGGTCCTCCGACTGGCGAGTGACCAACTTAGAAATCATCCCAGAAGACATCCGGTCTAACCCAGCCTGGTCTAGGACAATCACAAACATAAATTTACGACCACGCCCCAGCAGGATTCGAACATGTAACTATCGCAAGAGTAGGTGGACCGTCCTGTCGCCTTTACCACTGCCCTAATTAGCCGGCATATTATATTTCTGATATATGGTAGCGAGAAAATAGAAGAAGCGATATTAACAATGGTATAAATGGGCAAGACGAAAACATGACCAAAATCCAGGAGGTATTATTTTAAAGTATTTTATATCTGAGTAAGAATATTTATTGTAATAGTTTAATCAGCGATAACTTTTTTTAAATCTATTTGTAGATTACGTACGTTAAACGCGACATTTTCATCTAATAATTATTCAGTGTGAAAAGTGTGTTCATAAATAAAGAGTAAGTAAAATTTTATATTATTGTACCATCATATTTATAAATATTATAGAGAGAAAAAACGTAATACCAACACACCAGTTTGGGTATATTAACAAGCATTCTCAACATTTGATCAGGTCCACAGAATAACACATGTTATTGAAAAAGTCTACGAAAGTAAGAAAGTATGCTCAGCTATATTCTTAGATGTAGCACAACCCTTCGATAACACATGATACCGAACTACTAAAATCGTACATTACAGCCAGAATGCTTAAAGTTAAACAAGAAGCTTACTCTATAATAAAAAAAGTTAAAGCAGGTGTACCGCAAGGAAGTGTATTGGGGCCAATGCTTTATCTGCTCTACACTTGTGATATACCACACATGGAGAATATTACGAGGGCTACATTTGCTGATGATACTGCGATTATAGCTGTCGGAGACAATAGTGAAGAAGCCACACGAAAATTACAACAGGCAAGTGACAATGTAAATAATTAGACACAAGCAGTGCAGTTCACCTACAATATCACCGTACAAGCACCAATAACTTTAAATAATAAATCATTCCATATAGCAACAACGCTAAATATCTCGGAATGAATCTTGATGCAAAATTTCGCTGGAAGGAACATATAAAGAAGAAAAGAAAAGAACTGGAATTGAAATATAGGAAAATGTATTGGCTAATTGGAAGAAAATCACAATTATCAGTACATAATAAATATTATATAAGCAAATACTGAAACCTATATGGACATACGGAGTTCAATTATGGGGATGTTCTGCAAAGAGTAACATACATAAACCACAAATTTTTCAGAACAATGCCCTGAGAGGTATTGTGGGCGCACCCAAGTACTATAGGACTGATTACCTACATCGAGACCTTCAGATACCCACAGTCACTCAAGAAATCAAGAGAATTGCAAGGGGGCATGAGGAAAGACTCCATTATCATGAGAATATTGAAGTATTGTAACTTTTGGATACCACCAGAGCAGGACGCATATTCAAAATAATCAAACCATCTGATATTGTGTAGTGAGGAATTTATACCAATGTAGGATAAATATTCCTATAATTAAATAATAAATTGTATTTATATTATTTCTCAGAAAGGAACCCATAACATTGCATATAATTAATGCAACAATTGGTATGACCACCCATGGGCTTATCTAATGTAATGATGAACTGATGATATGACGTTGACTGAATGTGAATTTGCATTGGCTCTTGCTTTTATTTAGCAAGTAATTTACTGTTTTTATGAAATTGCTTGAGAGACAAAATCTCAATAAGCTGTATGTTTATTAGGGAGTCAAAGTGTAACAGTCCATTGTGTGCCATTTATAGTAGTGTTTCTAATTTGACCTGAAAGTAAGTTATAATTAGTTTTAAAAGGCTTATATACTTTATATTTATACGAACTTTTAGTGATTTAAATAACTATTAGGTCATAGAAAACTAATGATTATATATTTATGCTGGATAACATTCGACAAAGAATTTTTTGTTATAATAATCATATATTTTCAACAAATGATCTTTAAGAAAAACAAAAATTAATATTCCTTGCAATATTTCTTATTGAAAGAATCAATACAAAATAATAAGAGAATTATTAAATTTGTATTTGCCAGATATACTCAATTATAATAATCATTTAATTTTTAGTTCTATAAAATGTATCTTAACACTGGCGAGCCAGTTGAAAAACCCTTCTATCAAAATATAATTCGTTTTATAATAATGTAAATTTGTAAATCTGCATGTTGAAATATTTATGTATATATTTTTATTAATATTAAAACCTATAGTATACTGTCAAAAATGTTTCAGCAAGATCTATGGAATATTAATAGAATGAATAAGTTTTTTCTTCTTGTTTTTCGTTTCTTTCTTTTGGGAAATGCAGAATTGTAGAAGTTCCCTAATACTGAATATTAGAGAACTTCTACATGACCACAGTGTATTTTGAGTTGACCGATCTACAATTCATATATTAGTCCTTAGACTTCTTGAATAATTTGTATTTTAACGTTTTTGATATAGGTATTTATAGTACAGATTTAATTTTGTTAAGTAATATTGAAATATATACCTCTTGTCTTGAAGTTAAATGTTAAGTTTTTTGACATATATATTCATTTTTCATATTTGGTAGTTAGGTGACTCAACATACAAGGCCATAGCAATTCTTTTCAAAACATCTAAAATATATTTTATAACAACTTGTTTCTACGATAACATCATCTAATACAAAATATAGAGGACATATTTGTATATTTTGTCATACGTAATATGTATCACAAAATAAAAACTCGTCCTTCTGTTGACAAAATATAGAGAATATATCTAAATTTTATTCTTCTGTTTTAATTTATGAGTAAATGCACAAATAGAAACATTTTCAAGAGATAAGAATTTTTCAGTAACGTTAAACATTTTGTTTCCAAATTATATATTTGTTTTTGTTGGAATCGCGTTTTCGAATACATGAATAATTATTGAAATCGAGATTTGTGGTAATATGTAACTTCCAGCTAAAAATGACTTCATATTAATAGCAACGATAGACTAGCAGGATTCGTTCAGTTCAATAATGCAACGATAAAATACGTTTATGATATATTCGAAAATTCAGGATAGAGTTAGAATGACATTAAAAAAGACAACATTGATTTTGAGGTTATGTTATGACTTTAAAAATAAATAAGAGTATTTCGAACCACAAAATATATCTTGCTCCGATTTAACATTACAAAATGATTTCTTATAATAAGATACTTGTTATGTTTAATACTAGGTCACTCGTTGCAAATGATTTTAGTACAAAGTCTGGAAAAGTTTTAGGAAAGTTAATGGGAATTAACAAAAATAAAAAGTTTGTAAACAGGGCTCTAACATATAAAAAAGTTCTATAGATTCTTTTTAGAAAGTTTTATCCTAACAAAGCTCCATTATTGCCATCTAACGGATTGTTTGATCGAGTGCCTTTAGAAAATAAAATAGTTGGGAACCCCAAACGTATTTCAATATTAAATAAAATGTTTATGCGGAATGTTATTGATCTTATGACTACTGGCGAATATGCTACTCAGTTTTATGGTCATGGCATACAAGTAAACAAGGTAATTTTGTACTATAATTACAATGCAATATTTATATTCAATATATTGAATTTATTTTTAGGTCAAAATTACTCCAGATTATAAAATTTTAAAAGTTTATTGGATAGCCAATGAAAGTTCTAATGATGATGTTGTTGAAAATCTCTTAAAGAAAAGTGCTGGTACATTGAGACATGAATTATCTCAGCTCAGAGTAATGGGACATATACCAAATATAGTTTTTATTAAAGGTTGTTATGGTATTAATATGATTATCTAATAACATTAATTCTACTGTGGCATTTCAGATAAAGGTTATTTTAATATCATAAAGGTAGAACAAAAATTGGCAGTAGCTGATTATGGTGAAGATTATATAAAGTCTGATTTAGTTAATGAACTAAAATCAGAACATGAGCTCTGGACTGTGCTGGATGCAGATTTTAAGGTGTTATAATGTATTATTACCAACATATTCTTATTAGTTTAATGAAAATATTTACAGAAAAAAATTGAAGCATTTGATTCAGCATCTGGTGAAAATAACTTAAATGAGTCAGATATATTGCCTGTAATGCCTCAAAATGTCTTAGGCCTGGACCATATGGATATTTTAAAAAGAGTTTGTTTCCCAAATCCTTTGAATTATGTTCTATTTATTCTTTATTTTATTTCCAATTAATTTTTAGATTAAAAAGAATAAAAGTAAATCTGAAGCTGAACATAGAAAGTCAATGAAAGATCAATCTACCGATGATGATCATACTATGAAGTCCTATTCAGCTGAATATACAAGCCATGCAGAACACCGTGATGCTTTTAAGCACTTTCTTCATTCAAGACAGGTGATGTCACAATATAATCTTTCCAGTTTAATTACTGGTTGGTTTTATTTCAGATTTTAAGACAGAAACAAAAGAAAATAGAGAAGAATTGGAGCCCCGATACACAGATCTTACAGGAGGAATCTATGGAACAATATTTCAAGCAAATGGAATTATATGATAACGATCCAATGGAAGAAGATGATTATATCGAAGAAATTGATGATGACCCGCGTAGAAATGGAATTGAATAAGAATTTTGAAAAAAGTCAGATTTTTTTTTGTGTCTACCTGTAATGAATAATGTAAATATTTAATAAAAATATTTTACATAGAAATAGATAAAAATTAATCTACAAGTAATTAAAATGTTTCCAATTTTAAATAATTATGCATTTTTTTAGCACAAAATTGTTATAAACTGCTGCTTTAGAGGTGAAGTGTTAGTTAACATAAGCGATCCTTAAGATTATTACCATACATACCACGCGACCATAAAATTAACTATAGTGGAAGTAAAAAGTATGATGAACTAAACCCTTACTTTTCTGTGTATTATAGGCACACAATGTGGAGAACATAGTTTTGTTTATAATGTGTGGCTTATCAGAATTTGTTAATAATTGTATATCAATACGGTTGAGTTTTTTTCAACTATTTTTTCTCTTTTAGAAATTAAATATTTAAATGCAGTTTCATGTAATTATAAGCCTAAAAAGCTATCTAATAATACAGGTTTCTGTAATCAGTGAGTGCCATCTATTGAAAATTATCATAACTGCCACGTAATATTAAGGTTTTTTTTTAATGCAGGTTTCTGTATCAATTCGTAAGCATCAATTGTGAAAGAACTTAATTTAATCACTTTTTATTTAAAAAAAACATTTGAATTGTTTGTTATTTTGATAAATATACTTCTGAAAATGTATATCCAAATGTCATAGCTAACTTACTACTGATTATGTAATTATGGCCTTTATATTTTAATGAATGTGTGTTAATAAACTGCTAATTGTTAGAACCGATTGTGTAGAATCGATTTGGTGAAGGTGTTTGGGCAATTAAAACACTGGATTCAACTGAGTCTCTCTCTATTTATTTCGACAAATATATCGGCCAAAGCCCCAACACAGAATGAATCAAGATGGCGGGATCTTCATCCTGTCCGGATGGCATTAGTACGAACATGCGCCGTAGCGTTTATTATAATTTACAAGAAACTACTAATCGGCTATGCAACCATACATACATCGTCAGAAGATGTCAGATGTAGGCGCACCCACCCATTTATTTATATAACCAACATAATATATAAATTATATTTAAAATGTATTTGTTTCTAGCACTGTATATTCGACAAAAACTTAAATATTCCTTGTCTCTAGTATAATGGTTACAAAAGTTTTAATAAAATACAGGTGTGCAAAAAGATATTCTTTATTAATGTCAACGTGTTGTATACATTTTGTTCTCGACCTTACCTATCACAAAATAAGTAAAAAAAGATTTATTTACAGTCTGTCGAAAAAATGAGTATAAATGAAATAATTTACAATGTAACATACAGTCCTTTGCCATTCTTTTTGGTCCTTTTGAGTGAACAACCCTTAAATCTCAAAAGCACATTATATATTAGCTACCCTTAGAAATGAAATATATTATCTCTATATATAAAAAATAATCGAAAGGTATTAGGATCGACTAAGTCAAATCCTATTATGGACGGTTTTTTAATTGAGACTAGGCGAGCGGGACGCTAACCGGGTATCTAGCGACGCTCTTCATTCACTTAGGCACTAAACACAGTCGTAAGAGAACTCGCGTTTTGTACTACGTTCAAACACTAACTAGGATATGGTACAGGATATACACAGATGTGAACCTTCAGGCGGACATCTTGCAGTGGTCAGTGCTGGAGTCCGACATCGACCGGATCACGAGTGGTCGTTGGCCAGATACTGCGGCAGGAGCACCGTTACTATCGCCAAGGCAATCATCATTATCACCGGGAGTGACACTTTAGATGCTCCGTTGTAGATCCAACAGTACGGACACTGTGAGCTGCCGCACACCTGGCATATGTCCAGCGTGTAGGAGGACAGTGCGTCGATTAGAGTCTCATTGAATCTCTCTAAAAAATAAATTATATGAATTTAATTAATTAAGAAAGAAATCACTATTCAATTTTTTTTAGCCAAGTTGCTCATATATTTTTGATGATGCGTAATAAGATGGTTTAATAATAAAAGTAATCGAATGTAATGCTTTATGGGCGTCAGAGACCATTCCATTAATAGTAGATTATGTGGAGTTGGAAACCACTGATCATTATAGACAAATATAATAAGAAAAAAAGGTGGCGTCTTAGTAAAGTTACACTATGAGCGTTTCGAGCAATCGAGACAGCGTTTCTTTCATCTTTACAATTACATCCCACCAATAATTAAAATATGATAAGAGCCCTGGAGTCAGCCAAGTAATAGCAGAAATGATCAAGGACGGCGGTGATATCTTACTCTGAGGCTTTAAAATATGCTTATGCTAATTCAGAAAAAATTATCAAAGTGTAGGAGTCAGTTTTTAGTTACAGCTTCAAGACTTGGACACTGTGCAAGATTTATTGATGAATGATGTGAGAGGTGACTAAACCTTTCTATATTTCGTAGTTTAGACGTTTTTTGTTCATTGAAATGAAATGAAACTTCGTATCGCTTAACAGTCAATGAAAGTCGTGTTACAAAGTAGTACAATGAATATAAAAGAATGAATGAATTAATACAAAAATCAACTATATTAATCGGCTGATAATTAAACCATTCATTGAAGCAATTTGTATCATGGTTTTTCAATTTATTCATTGAAGCAATTTGTGATATACGACATTTTTTGTTTTTTTATCAGGCGCAAGAACAGAGCGAAAGGTTTTCCGACACTTGAACATGCCACGTACTGTACACACATGTACAATTGACAATGAGGAAAACATGAATTTTCTAAAACCACCAACAGTCAAGGATTGGCCTTGTATGATTTGTTAATCGTCATGGTGAAAGCAAGACGAATCGGAAACTGAATTCGTTTGAACACAAAGGGCATATCCGTTGGGATCATCGAAATATTTGGAATGAACTCATCTTTAAATTTTCCTTTGAGTATTCTAACGTGAATCACTCATCACTTTTCTTATCACCAAGCACAATGGAACGCATAGTTTTGGTTGGTTTAGGTTTCAAAGTATCATGACGAGCCCGTCTTTAATTGTAAATTGGGCGGTGGTAAACCAGGCAAATCTAAGAAGTTTAAAAATTCAGTTGGATTATTAGTGGCTTCGTCTCCGCTTGTTACACAGTCAATAGAATGAATGCAGAGGACCAACGATTTGATTCTGAATTATAAAATTTAAGTAGTCATCTTGATTCTCAGCCGCCAAAATTGCTCGCTCAACCATTTGTTATTTGTGTGGTTAGCAATGATGTTCGGAAAAACTTTGCTGCTGAGCTCTTTTTTCGATGTGAAGAAATTGCAAACATTCTGAGGAAATGAAATCAATACGGTCGATTCGTCGACAGGAAGACGGCGATTACTGAGAGCAATTGCTTGGAGAAATCTTCTGCTTATGGGTCGTTCAGCAATACATCTCTCATGTTTGCTGTCAGTTGAAGTTTCTTCACATAGCGCCACAGATTTGATCATTTCCAATGCGCGTTTGTGCGCCATTATACTATATGTAAACATTTGGTACAATACACATACAATACACGTACAATAGGTACGAAACAGACGAACATTTTGTATGGGAAAATGTTTTTTCTTTTCTTTTATTTTTTCGTCAATTTTCCAATGTTTTTAATTGTTATTTTACTATTCGGGACGGACCCAAATCCAATAAATCGAAAACCATTAAAATCGGTCCAAGCGTTCTTGAGTTATAAGTGTTCGAACAAACCCGACTTTGTTTTATATATTTAAAAAATATAAAAAAATTGCAATAGCAATTAAAATTTAAAAAAATAAGAAGAGAAGAAGAGAGCCATTGTATACCAGTTAATAACAACGGAAGTCTTAAACTTAACGAAATTAATTAAAAACTATTTAGTGAAGTTACTGTTACTAAAAACTAGCAAAACAGTAACAGAAACTATCAGGAATCGTCTAGAGTCCGTCAGGCAGATGCTTATTATCACTATTATTATTAACAAACTCGAT
This sequence comes from Rhynchophorus ferrugineus, assembly GCF_030347505.1. Taxonomy (NCBI): domain Eukaryota; kingdom Metazoa; phylum Arthropoda; class Insecta; order Coleoptera; family Curculionidae; genus Rhynchophorus; species Rhynchophorus ferrugineus. Next base: position 50,118,284 of record NW_027472583.1, read on the forward strand.
GAAAGATGCCCTACGTGTTAGATAGCTCTGATAACCAAATAAGACATATAACTAATGATAATAATAAAATCAATGTTTGCATGGCGCATCATTGATAAGAGAGTTATACTTTGCTATGATGATGAATGAACAGAAGTTTTTAGATACACATTAAAAATTAAAAGAGTCTACATCCAGCGACAGAACAATTCATCTTTTCAGTGGCAATTACGGTGATTTTAAATAAACTGACTTAAACAAATACAGTGTTAAAAACACAGAATATTTGTCACTCATCTAATATATATTTTGTATTTCAAAATTTAATAGAGAACTCACCTGGTGCATAATAATCATATACTCTAGCCGCTAAATATCTAGACATATTAGCAACAGGATACCATCTCTCTACAGTAAAACTGACGCAGATTTCTTCATTGTCAAGCTGAAAGTTTACAAAGTTATTGCAAGTATTATTTTAAAAATTAATGCAATCTTACATAATCAAAATAAAACATGACCTTCCGCTCTTGGAACTTGGCCTTCTGGAGGTTTCGCACACGTCGGGAGAGGATGTACGCATCCAAATCCTGTTGCTGTACAATATATCCAGTGGGAATAGTGACGTCTAGGACGGCTAAACCGGATCTTTGCGATTCATTTAGATTAGTCCAGCTACAAATATGATGGAAATAAAACGATATTGGATCTCAATATATGGCAATATTCCAGCTTACCTTTGACAACTAACATAGTTTATATGAGATTGATTACGGCCGTAGAAGTTCGGACGCGTCACCAGACTGAAGGCCTTAACTGGAGGTGGTGTTTGGAATTTTTCAATGTCTACATTATATTGGACGTGCATCTGCAAAATTGCGTAACCGGTACCGCGGGCGTCCACTTTAACGGTTCCCCAAGCGTTGGGGATCTCAATGTGTTGAAGCGTAGCTCGATTTTTATCATTAATATAGAGTACTTGGCTCTGACCAGGTAATGATGTGGCTTCAATTCGTACTGATAAACTGGATATATCTCTGATACGTTGAGCTGACGTATACTCGATCAATGCCTTCATTGCATTGGCGGTATCTGAAGTTGAAGCCCAGCCACCATCAGACAGACGTTGGGTATTTAGCCAACGAACTATGTTGTCGACCCAGAGTTCTTGTCTTTCTACATATACCATCAGAGCATAGGCAGTAGCTTCGATGTTTTCGCTGTCATATTCATAAGGCAATCTGGGAAGTAGGAAGGGCCGTTGATTTTCAATTTTAAAAGGCGGCTGTGGCACATTTTTTCGAGCAAAGTACAATAGACCACCCTCTAAGTTTCCTATTTTAGACAAAGCGATATAAGCAGTCTCCGCAGTAGCTGCTTTGACTTTCATTAGGGCATAAGCGACAATAGCAATATCGAATGCGCGCCCTTTGTCTTGTATTAAGTCCATGTTCCTTTCCAACCATGATACAGCTTTTTTCGATGCTATCGCCACTTTAGTGCTTAATCCACCTAAAAAATAAAAATTTATGAAAATAACGTCGGGCATTATATGATGTTACTTACTTGTTAGATCCTTGACACTCTCTAACGTTATAAGAACGTGAGCTGTAAGCGTGATATTTCTATGGGCGATGCGATCGGTGCCGTCAAAATTCAACGACGAATTGTATTTTCGATCGGGCAACCAAGTAGTTTCATAGAAAGAACCCTCTTCCGTCTGATGTCTTAACACCCATTCTACAGATTTGGCAATTATAGACGGATCAATGTAGATGTAGTTCTCCCATTCATAGAAGCTGGCTTCTTGTAGTATACGGGCGCAGTACGCGGTGAGCCATACCGACGACGCCGACTGATTCCAATCACTACGGAAAGTTGAGAAACTGCCATCGGGCTGCATAAAACTCAGCTGTCTTTGATAACCGACGTTCAAGTAATGAAAAGCCTGTTTTTGTAACGTTCTATTTTCTTGCTGAGTGTAACGCATATAAAGCAGCGTGTACATGTTTGCGGCAAAAGAGAACATATTCTGCTCAGCAGAATCCATTGGCAAATGAAGCAAAGATGTTGCATTAACTGGCATGGTAGGGAAGATGGGACCGACTACGTCGCCGATGATTGATATACTAGCTTTATTTGATCCGTAGACATAGTAACGATCGTATTCGTACGGTATAACTGGCGTTTCGGTTATATTGATATGCATATACTGGAAAGTATAAGCTCTGTTGCTTAGATCAAGCAGAACCGATTGATGACGATGTTGAGGGAGACCATCGGCTTCAACGTGTAACTTTCTCGTGATTTCGTCTTTTCCGATCAGAGTGCTGGCATATAAAGTTACGTCGATATCTCCTAAACGAGTTGGTACTATGGGAATATGTACTTGGGCCGCGTCTTGACTCTTGATGAATATAAAGAACTGGTGTTCGCCGAATGACGTCCTCGGGTTGTAAGCTCGCACCACGCCTCCTTCTTCTACGTGCACGAATTTGTAGTCAGGAGAGCCTTTAAGGACTACTGTAGCTTCCATATCGTCTGTCATATAATTAAAGACTGTGATTCTAATGCCGACTTGCTCTCCTTGCATGCATGTTTCCGGCATTTCGACGTTGATAAAGAACGGCAAGACGCCAACATATTCGATGGCCTTGGTTAACATACCAAATCCCATTGTGGGACTGACGGAGAAGGCAGATACCATCCAATGGACTGGTCGACTTGGTACGTCTACGTTGAAAATATAGCGACCGTGAGGACCGATATTGACATCGCGCCACAGCCAGACATTTTCGTATTGTCGTTGGATTCTGTTGAAGCGGAACTTACGGAAATATGACAGTTCAGTACCGTTATCTGAATGACCTACAGAGAAAAGGATTCGATTAACTTTTTAATAATGATGACGCCAACATAAGTAATCAAAAGTATTTTTATGAAAATTATTATTACGAGTACAAATAAGTCTCTGTCGTTCAGTTTTTGTATCAAGATTAATTTTTTCTCCGTAAAAATATTGAATTCGTAACTAAATAAACATTTTTATAGTTGAGATCCATCAATTGTTTGTGGAAGCTTGGATAAGAATTAGTCGCATCGGGAAATTGGTGAATTTGTCGTCTAAGACAAAAAACATTACCTAAAGTAAATTAAAACACCTACAAAATGTATAAAGAAGCGAAAATTAAATTATTTTTTGGAAGGACAGTTGTGCCTAATTAATTTAAAGTTATTACGAAGGATTTAAAAGCAAAGAAATTAGCTCCATATCAATTAATGTTGAGAAACATTGCACGCCATTTTTTTTACATTGGGAATCACAATGATAATCATAAAGAAGAAATCGACCAACTGGCTATGCTTCAATATCACTATATTCACAGCAAATATTTCATTTTATACACATCATTATTGGAACGAGCTTCAGTCAAATTTTCGAGGAAAACTTAATTATTAATATTCCAGACAAGACAAAATTGTATTAAATCTCTTGAATTATATGAAAACCCTCGTGTTCACCCGACACTGGCCCCTTCTGATAACTACTTGCTTCCATAGATTCTGTATATTATATCTGAATCGATTAAAATATGAGATATTTTTTCAACCTGATGTGGACGTGTCCCAAAAAAGATGAAACAAAAAAAAAACATTTTCTTACAATAAGTACTCAACTTTTGATTTAAAAAAGGCGGAAATATATTTTAAATGAATAATAATTATCATAAATAAATATACAATTAAAACAAAACTAAAGTGACTTACATCCTGCTTCGTCGGTACCATCTTCACAATCGAATACGCCGTCACAACGTTGCCGGAGTCTGTAGCAGCGCCCATTGAGACACTCGCCGAAACCCTGAGTAATGTTACAAACGCTAGGTCTGCGCGCTACCTCGAAATCACTGAACACGATCAAGCCGGCATATTCGAACGTTCGGTTAGCATCGATGCCATAAGTGCTCGACGGGAAGTACACTAGCTCATCTGGGTGTCCATCGTGAGAAGTCCAAGCGTGGCGCAGGGTTCCATTACTACTCTGATCAAATGTTCCCATCTTCGTGATCACTTTCGCGTATGTTAATTCATTGCCAGCCTGCATGGTATAAAAGGCTCGGTCGATACCCGACAAACCGACATAAGATCCCGGTTCTCCGTAAATGGCAATCTCCACCTTATGTCCTGTACGAGCCTTTTTATTGTTGATGAAAACCTACAAGAATGAGATTATCATTAATTTTGAGTATATGGGAAAAATTAATTTTCAGTTTTTATTAAATATTCAGAAAAATGTTCGAAAACCTATTACTGGAACAACACATGTAAAATAAGCATGTATCTTTGATAACAACATGATAAATTGTATTCTAGTTATTAGGCCTATAAATTAGTTTTAAAGAATTTTATTTTTAATTTGAAGCTTTATTGTGAAAAATCGATACATGATAGCCGCTACTTTTTCCCATCTTTCAGGCAATTTCAGGCAGAAAGCCCTTTGTCCTCAGTGTCAGTCACCACTTTTAAAACATGGTTACAAGGAAATATGGAAGAAGTAAAACTCCCCGCAAAAGCTACTCGGTTCAAATTGATACACTTTCAACGCACTGAAAACACATTTTGTTCACACTTCAACGAAATAATATACTGGAAAGTGAATCCTGTCAGTGAGGATTCGACATAACGTTGGTTACAAATGTACTTGATACGATTTAATACACAGTAAAACCCTTAAAATTACTTTATAGGCCATATAATATGTAATAGATGGATTTCAACAATTAACAGTTTATGTAATCCAAGGACTTTGCATTTCACGACTGGAATAAGCTTTGAAAAAAAAATGATTTAACTAAAATTTATTGTTAAAAATTGAATAACATTTGTCCAAAAATGTTGCTGTCTGTTTCCATTATTAATTTAATTGTTAAAAACTTGGAATTTAATTCTTTGATAATTTTATTCTCTTTACCAACTAAGGATTATTAGCTTGTATCAATAACACGTCAGAAATTAAAACAATTTTAATAAATATTTAAAATTAGATATCAGTTATTGATCTAAACTTCGGTCATTACCTTAAATTTGTTTCTGCTGATACCGTTCACTGGGAAAGTTAAACTATCCACTGTTAATTCACCATAACGTCCAACGTGCCACACGACTATAGTCGCTATTGGAGCCATTTCAGCACTAAGTGCTATAGACATAGTGTTAACGAAATCCACCATATCTTGATCGCCGGTCACCAGAACAATACCTTTGGCTACTATGAGATAGCTGAATTTGTCAATGAAATAATTGGATCGAATGTGGAAAATGACAAACTCGCCGACACGCGGCGAAGTAGTGCTCGTGGTAACCTTGATTTGTCGATCAGTAGGACTGTAATGTGCTAACATGAGTAGGTCTGCGGTAGCATGTTGATTTGTGAAATCGTCTCGGAACGTGGCGTGTAGTCGCAATGTACTTAATTTACTCAGTTCTTCAAAAGCCCTCGGTCCCGTCATATCTACAAGAAACCAATAACAATACTAAGATCTCTTTGATGAAAAGTAAACGTACCCAGCTCTCTTTTTAAATCTATTTTATAAGCCCATACCCCAGGCTGTTCGTCAATCATCCATAATCGCTTAGGGGGTATTTCTCGGCGTCCGCCACCTTCCATCTCTACCGTAGCCGTCACATCCATGAAACTATTTCGTAGACTATCGACGGAAAGCGGGGATCCGTCGTAAAACGATGCTATCAGATATGTGGTCACGGGCATTCCCGGTTTGAAAACTTGCGGGGAATCTCCCATGAAACGTAACTTTACGGAGGAGTTAAATATGCGCGCGGTGGAAAATCCATCGATGACCTCGTCCAGAAAACGGTCACCTACAGTCGCCGTTATGACAATGTCTAAATTTTCGATATTTGGTAGTTGAGCTATTAGGTCATCGACGGGAAATCGAAATTCGTAAGTACCATAAAACTGAAAAAAAAGTCAAGATTCAATTTATATTAAAATATAGATGAAAATAGGTCGATTAAAAAGATTTGGTTCATTACACAGAATTATAATTTTTAATATAATTATACATATTAATTACTAAGAATGTAATAATAGCTAAAGAAAGTAACAAGAAGAAAAATTGATAAAATACAGACAGAATTCATGAAGAAATAAAATTATTTAAATTATAAAACAAATAAGGATAGATGTAACAAAGAATGAAATATAGATGTGTAGTAAAATATATGAGATAGAGCAATAGTTTTAACACTAACTATACAAATGAAAATAGTATAAGTACTAAATAACAAGAATAATCTAAAAAGGACTCCAACACAAATTCAGGAATATTTAGATAAAGAAATTAAAAAGATCAAATAGAGGAGGGTTAGGAGAACAGGGAGAGCAATAATTGTGGTTAAGAAATTAATTATAAATGGAAAGGGTGGAAATCAATAGAACATACATGGAAGAGAAACTCGGTTAAATAGTTAATACAGACGTTAATACCTAAAGAAGTTACAGTAAATAAAAAATCGAGCGAAATAAAGAAGAATTAATTCAAAAAATAAATAAAAGATAAAATTGATGAACAGATGAAAAATTATGGATTTATATGCATAAAAAAATGGTATATGGTATAAGAAGAATGTTGGAAGTTAGGAAAACGAAAAAAATAGCATATAGCAAACTTAATTATAACATAGATATAGTGTGTCAACAGCGAAGAAAAAAAAAGAACTAGGCAGATACTGATATGCTTGAAAGGATATAGAGTTTAAAGTTTTTAAGCCACTCATTCATTCCTGGCTTAAGAGACATTATATTATTTTTAAAAGACAACAAGAGTAGAAATATAGGTTATTTCTCAATTAATTACCCTTTTTAGCGTAGGTACAAGCTCCCATTGAGGGTCTTGAGGCATCCAAAACGGCAATTCTTCGTTGAAATTTAAGTATTTCTCCAGAATGGGTCTGCCTATACGGCCGGAAGGGTGCCTCGGTTCGAAACCGTCATCGAAGTTTGCACGGGGATCGTCTAGCGGAGGAGGTCCCTCTCGATATTCCCTACGGTACGTCCAATAATTTGGATCAAATCGACGACGGGAATCGCCGTTCATAGTATGTCGCGGGGTCATCCGGGGCCATACTGACGCGGATAGTGTCAGATTGCCGCGCACAGGGGCGCCACTGGTATAGTTAGCCATAACCACTCCCGTGATGAAAGGATCCGTGTCTATGAAAAAGGCGGGCATGGTGACGTTGACCTCGAATCTGGTCTGGTAGTATTCCTCGACCAGGAAAGTGGATTCCTCTATTTGGCCTTGAGCTACCACCCTCACTTTCCACTCTCCGTAGACGGGTTGATCGGAAAGTTGATACTCTAGACTGACGGTGCCTAGGTTCGATTGACGCGACAACCACCGTTTCAGGATGTGTCCGCGTGGATCCAGCATAAACACATCGATGGCGTCGTCAAACGCTTTTAATTCGGTATTGATCGGTATGGTACGGAAGTGGACGGTCTCGCCCTGTTTGTAAACCGGCTTGTCCAGCTGGATGAATATGGTCATGGAGCGTTGTGAGAACAGAAGTTGCGTCTCGTTGGTGAACGCCGCACCGCCGAGAATGTTCTGATATAAACCTTCCACGCGCAACTTGTACTCTCCTGTAGCACTAGTGGGCGGTACTCGCATCAGTAGGGTCTCGGGGACGCCAACCTTCACTGACTTAAAGTCTGCTGACATCTCCACGCCATTCCGGGCGATCGACGCTCGTATGATGAGTGGTTGTTTTTCTTGCATAACGGTGACGTAAACCCGGTACAGCTGACCTGGGCGCACCACCTTCGATGCGACTATGAAGTATGTACTAAAACAAAAATAAAAAGGCATTTTAAGATATTTTAATTTTGGAAAAATGTACTGCCGCATATTAATAATAGTCCTTCCGATGAAACAGCCAATGCACGTCATCAAAATGTATAAAAGAACGTTGCCGCAACAAATGTAAGTTTTCTTTTATTTTAGCTCTGATAATAATTGGCCATTTTATTGGAAGAACTATATCAAACTTTTAGGCTCTACATTTTCTTTTATTATTTAATTATTACATTATTACTAGTCGTTTCTGAATAACCTACAATTTGTTTTTATGATAACTTAAATCTAGATATATAACTAGGAGGACCCATCAGCCCTATCTCAGTCTCTGGTGAACTAATTTTTATACATGTCACTGCTGTATTTTTTATTAACTGTTTTATTAACACCTCACTACACAACACTACACAAGATCAGATGGTTTGATTATTTTGAGTCTGTGTCCTGCTCTGGTGGTATCCAAAAGTTGCAATACTTCAATATTATCATGAGAATGGAGTATTTCGTCATGCCCCCTTGAAATTCTCTTGATTTCTTGATTGACTGGGTATCTGAAGGTCTCGATTTAGGTAGTCAGTCCTATAGTATTTGGGTGCGCCCACAATACCCCTCAGGACTTGTACTGATAATTATGATTATTTTCCAATTAGTCAATACATTTTCATATATTTCAGTTCCAGTTCTTTTCTTGTCTTCTTTATATGCCCCTTCAAGCGAAGTTTTGCATCAAGATTCATTCCGAGATATTTAGCGTTCTTGCTATATGGAATGATAGTATTATTTAAAGTCATTGGTGCTTGTACGGTCTGGTTGTAGGTGAACTGCACATGCACAGATTTACTTTCGTTAACTTTTATTTTCCAAGCTTGTGTCCAATTACTTATATTTTCACTTGCCTGTTATAATATTCGTGTGGCTTCTTCACTATTATCTCCGATAGCTGTAATCGCAGTATCATCAGCAAATGTAGGATCGATATTGGGAACTGAGTTGCGTTTTATAGTTTTATTAACTAAAAGACCTGAAAGCTTCATACAACAAGGAGTACATTTTTATAATTAGCTTATAAAGCGAATATAATTCACGTTGGTGCCAATCACTGTTTAGTCTAGGGATGCCGAAAATATATCGATATTTTTTTGCCTGATATACTGATATTTTTTGGACCGCCAGTTTTCGATATTGCATATATTGCGATAGGCATAACGAATTTTGTTTTTAGATTATTCCTCCTTGAACATCAAGTGATTTGTGTGTGGTTCGGTAACAATATTTTTGTTCGCCGATATATTGATATTTTCCAAAAAATATCGAAATCGATATATTTTTAACGGTAACAGAGGACATTTTTCAAAATATTGATATATCGAAATTTTTCTCCGCGGCCGACATCCCTAGTTGAGTCTAAAAAGGTATTAGCGCTGGTGTATACATAACAACTGAAATAAGTGAAGAAAGAAGTAAGAAATCATCTCTTTATTAATAATAGAGCTGTTTTTAAAATTACCCCTAGAATCAGATGTGTTGAGTGATTTAGGGTATTCCTAAAAACAGCAGGTAAATACTATGATGATTATATGATGAATATTATGATGATTAATAACAATACGTAAATAAGCTATTTGAATAAGTTGTTTGAGGTTTTAGAAAATGTCGTTCGTCATTCGAAATCTGGAAAACGTCAAGAATATCTCTGAAGATCGAAACTTCTAGTTTCACGATACCTGGAATCTTCGATCTTTGATTGAGAGTGTATTCTTTACGTATTATATTACATATCTTTCAGAATTTCATCATAGTGTTTAAATCTGTAGATTACAAAATACATTTCACGGCGTTAATAACAAGAAACGTTGAGGGTAGCTGAGAAAAAACTTTAATCATTTTTATTCTTAATAAATATCTACATAATTAAAATAAAATTTTAAAAATTAACTTTCCCACCATCAATTTGTCTTCAGCCCCTAGATGGCTTTTTGTTCACACATAGACTAGAGAGGTAAACAAAATGTATTATATGATTGGCTAGTTCTGTGCATGCATATTTCGACAAACAACATTAAGTTGTTTGTGTGTGTTATATATACTATATATATTTGATATAATATTCATTCAAAAACGTAAGTAATGTAATAAATTATACGGAATGAGTATCGACACTATTGCAGATACTATTTTATAGGTTTGGATTTACAATATGAACTTCTAGATATACAAGGAACATTTAGGGCACATTGGTGATGAACAAAGCAAATACAAATGAAATATATCATTAATATGCGAATGTACGTAATTGAATATACCAGTGTTGAATTTACCAAGTATCTATTGATAGAAGATTTTATTTTGAGTTACATTTTTTAAAATTTTATTCCATTAATTCTCCTAAAATATTGGTAATTGTATTCGTATTGTAATTAAATGTTTTTCATGTAAACAACAACAATATTCAGCCAATCATATATTATATCTTGTATACTTTCCTGTACCCTCTATTTTACATGTATTGAAATATGTACAGCAATTTTAAATCGTCCCTTCTCTTATACATACGTTGTCGAAAAGATGGAAACAGTTTTGAAAGTAACAGAAAATATTTTAAGAAAACCTAAAATGTAAATGTTTCTCAATAACTTCCCATTATAAAAAAAAACTATTTGGTAAAAAAATGCTTTGTCAGAAGATGAAACTAATGGTCAATTAATCATAATCGCTATTATTATTCAATTAAGTAATTTAAATTTGATATAACTTTAAATAAAATCTTGTTAAAAATGTACGAAGAAGATGTATGTTGATACTAATCATATATAAAAGACTATCTTAACTAAGCCAATAATAAGGAACATAAAGCGGTATAATAAATAACAATACACAAATAATGAAGGACCATAAGGTAATAAAAACTTAAATAGATCTGACAAATTATATTTGCCTAATAGGATTTATTTATTTCATTTCCTCCGTGAGAAGTTTGTTGAAAGTTCCGATATAAATTTTAATATTTCCTGCTCAAGTAAGCAGCTGTTGGTGCATTATTTCAATTAAGACGCGGAGAAGGCGGCTGGCGTAATTGACGGTGATACTACCGTAGTAAACCCTCAAGCATTTATTAGATTATACATTTATATGGTTTTAATTACTAAACAAATTATACATTTTAGTAATATTATATATTTTCACAATTCAGTAGTAATTATTGATTGACTTATGAACTGACGTGTCAGTGTTTTTTTAACAGAAAAGCATTATAATATATACAATTATAAAATATACAATTATAAAATAAACATATAGCATTTATATATGACTCCTAATAATTTTTCTAAATATTTAGAGTATTTGAGGGGAGTTCTAATTAATATCAGTTTTTTATAAAACTCACGCTTCTCTTATTATAGTAGAATGTTGGTTCCAATCGTCCCAGTCTCTTCTTCCAGGCCCATAGTCACTATTAGGGCTGTAAGATCCATCTCCATACTATAAAAAAATTTAACAAGACATTACATAAGAAATAAAATATTACAATAAAACAATAAAAAATTATTGTTTAAAAAAAGAGACAAGGGACATCTTGTAAATCAGTTGAAGTTACAAATACCATTTGTTCAGTATCAACAGGAATGAAGAATCTATTCTTTTTTTTTGTGCATACGTCATAAATATGTTTAATGTATTGCCTGCCGAAATTTGTAAATTTGTCATAGTTCGAACACATAAACGAACGAGCCTGTCAAAGTCGTCCAGTTGTCAGACGTATGCAAAATTCTTGAAAGCAATAGTGATAAGAGGTTATAACTCTAACCTATAAACTATTATGGCTGTATAATTAACTGTAGTTTTTAGATGTACTATAATGTTAAAATAAATTATATTTGATAACATTTTCGTATGTCAAAGCCAAACTGAACTAAAAGTCAGAGTTGATGCGGAAAGATTGCGACGTTTTGATGTCACAAATTTAAATGATGCCTGTACAAAATGACTTTGAACATACTATAGATATAAATTGTTTGATCATATCATCTAGAATCTGTGTTAATATTTCTAAAACAATTTTTAGGTGTATTTATGCGTTCTTTTTAAGATAATGAGAATTGTGACGATTTTTGACCGATTGACAAGATTTTTTACTGCCGTGTTGTTGACAAGTATGTCTAGACTGTTACTACAAATGTTCAACCGTATTGGTTATTAACTTTATTGAAAGTCGTTGAGAGGAGGATTGAACTGTAGAGTAGTAGGCAGAGGTATTATCATACTCTAACCTCTATATTCGCCTGACATAACCTCGTGTGATTTTTTTATATTTCTGAAAAAATACTTAAAAAGTTGTCGTTTTGGAAGTATAGGTGAGATTAAAAATAGATCGTGAAAAGAGCTATGGTTCTTTTGGACCACTTTCAAGGAAGTAAGATTAATGTAAATGAATATAAAATTCTTCTCAAAATAATGTTCTGGAGTTTTGCATTTTTGCAATTTTGGGTTAGTTCTCCTTGTCTCTTTTGTTTTTATCGACAATTTTTTCAGAAAAATTTTAGCTGAAATAATTAATTACTCTAAATGGACCATAAAAAACTAATTTAATACAATTGTTCTCATTTTATGTTTGAAGTTTCTACTAATTACCTGATCGCCATCCCTGTATGGATCTCTGCCGTAAGGCCCATTGGGATCCAGTGAATTTGGGGAATCTAAAACTGGAGGTGGTCTGTAAGGGTCGTCAGGGTTTCCTGTTGGACTATATTTGTTGTATGGATCACCATATGGTGGTGGATCTTGAGCTGATACAAGACCTACTAGCCAGAACAGGTACGTCCACCGGCAGGCCATCTTTGTAACTAATTCTGAAACGAAAAGGAAATAACGTTATTTGCGATTATTAGTGGATCCAGGAGGGATAAGAGACTCGAAGTGTTCCCCATCAGCATCCGAGTGCTTCAAGGACAAATTTTAAATTAAATTTGATAATGAGGTGGAAGGAAATTGTATGAAATTGTTTTGAAATTTTAAATAGAATTTAAAAACACTCAAAATTATCTCAAAGTAATATTGTTATAGATAGAACAGTTAAGTTTTAACAGAAAAACCATTTAACTCAGGAAATATTACTAGTAATCTTAATGATTGTTGTTAATGGATGTTAAAAGTGTGAACCAAGTATGGGCTAGACTAACTGTTTCTCTTTTGAATACCTTTCCCCATTTGTTACATGCATTGCTAGTAATATATTAAATTAACAAAATAAAATTATATATTATAACATATATTTTATTCTTATTTCTCAATACTAATAATAGAAAATACTTTCACTTTAAAAGAAGACAATATTACACCTGTTTATTTATCACTTTCAATTGAAGCTAAAATAAACTAATTCTTAAGCAAAAAAATAATTTTATGTTCACCTATTAATAGCTGTATTCTTTTATTTATAAATCGGCACTTCCAGTAGCACTGTTTAACGGATGGCCTGGATATATGTCGGTTTTAATTAGTACAATTAAATCAATGATGATACATTTTAGTTTGTTTTTCTTTCGAAACGAGTAGGTTTTAATGAACTGGATATACATTTCGAAGGATTAATATTAGATTTAACGGAAAACAATTTTAGTTTCAATATAACATATTTGTGAAAAAATTGATACGATAATAGTCAAATAATATATTTTAGAGTTTTGTTAAGTGTGAAAATGCTAAAAAAATAAGATCATTGTACAACCAAATAATCACGTCATAACTTGGCAATATTAGACAACTAACAAAATAATTTAATTTCATATAACATATTTATGAAGAAAAAAAAATGTTAAAATTACAAATATATTCTTTTAATGAAACACTGTAACCGTTTCATCTAAAGGAAACCAAACAAATGCAAGATAAAAATTGCACGTCACATTCTTTCCTTTGATGTTGTGCTGTTGTTTTTACAAAATTCTAAATAAAAAAACACCACCCGAAACATTTGCTCTCCACATGTCTAGTCTTACTTCGATATTTACTTTAAGAATCCGAATGCTCCCTAAACAAAACCGACTTAAGATAAATGCCTCTGGTTAAAAAATAGATTTGATAGTAAAGCGTCAGAAAGTCGTTCTTAATTGCCCGGTCTATACACTGGGTTCATGTTCCCTACAAATGTTTGACTCCAGAGGGCGATAACGACGTTAAGCAGACATGAATGCGGACCCCTGAAGTTATTCCTCGGTGTCTGGTTCGGCGGGAAACTATTGACCAAAACAGTTTTCCGAAAACCCAACCGACTGGAAGTTTTATTGAACGTCAAGGGGCGGCAGGATGAATGTTTTCTTCTGCGTTTTAAAATAAACCGTTTACAGCCTTCTAAGATTTCTTTTATCTGGACCACCAGGTGCTCGTTTATATAGCTTTGTATATTAATTAGTTTTACCTAATCGAGCATAAGTTATTTATTTCTATAATATACAATATAAGTAGGAAAACATTTAATTATAAAATGTTCAATTAATATTAATAGGCCTATAAATTAGTTTTAAAGATATTTTTTAATTTGAAATTTTATTGTGAAAAATCGGTAGCGTATTTTATTCGAAGTAATGGTCCATCGATAGTCGCTACTTTTTCAAATCTTTTAGGCAATTTACGGATTCCATCTCGAACGAACGATTTATCTTTTGAGGCTATTAATTTGGTTATGTTCTACCATAAAATACATCAAATGACCTATCAGTGCATTTTAACGATAAAATAATATTGAAATGGAAATGTTTCATTTGAATATGCTTTGAATTAAAGATAAATAGTTTCATGTAGATTAGCTACGCACACATTTTAGGATAAACATTTTGTAAGCTGAGGAGGTAGTTTTTGTGGCTGTCCGCGATTCGATCCATTATTTTGTATCTTCATAAGAAGTGAAGCGCTACCCAGACAGGTCACTATTCATGTGTCGGGACAAGTACTAATCAGAAGGAGCAAGGTCTGGAGAATATGACAGGTGGGGTAAAGTTTCAAGTATGTTTTCACCGGTTTTACAACATGAGGTCGAGCATTGTCACGGTGAAGACTAACACTGTTGTATCTTTTTTCGTATTCCGACCGTTTTTCGCGCAGTACCCTGCTCAAACGCACCAATTGTAGTCGATAGCGACCTCCATCGATAGTTTCATTAGGTTCTAGCCCAATATAGAGCAGCATTAGCTTGGAGTCATGGGTATTCGTCTTTACTGTTAATGTCACATGACCAGGTGGTTCCCATATTTTCCACTTTGGATTATTGTATTAGGTCCACTTTTCCGCCTTTTTTTCCGCTTTCAATTTATATGGCATAAAATTTTGGGTCATTTCAATGTTCCTCAAGCGATTGAAAATAGTTTCTTGTATTACTCCCAACAATTATGCATATTTTTCTTGCTTTCTACACGGATCATCATAGGGTAATGCCTTCGATTCTTCGTATTCATTTTTTTTGCCTGTCCAGACCGTTATTTGTCTTGGATGTTAAAATTGCCACTTTTAAAATGTTGAAGCTAATATTCACTTGTTGAAATCGATGGAACATGATTAGCATAAGCTGCACACAGCATTCGACGATCTTCAGCCGTCTTTTTCTTTAAATTGAAGTAAGAAATAAAACTTCTCGTAAATGCGATTTACTCGGTATAAATTCAGACATTTTCAACGTACTGAAAAAATGTTTTGTTCACACTTCTACGAATTGACATTACAAATGTACTTGATGCGATTTAATACACGATAACACCCTCTGTTGTAAATCCTTTAGAATTAATCTATAGACTTGATAATATATTTAGACATAACGAATATATTAATTAATTTTATATTGTATTAGAAACGTGAATTAATTTTAAAGGTTTTCTATAAATCGTTAAACATTCTAAAAATTACTAACCCTATCTTTCTGGTAGCATTTGAATTCTATAATATATTACAGTTTTCTGTTCATTTTTGGTTGCAGCTGGCTCCCTCATAGCTTCGATTATGTAACAGGTCAATATAGCGACCCTTCAACTTTTCGATACCATTTTTGTAGTACGATTTGTCCTTTGCTTCAAAATAGGCCTCAGTTTCGGTAATCTCCTCTTCATTCGACGAAAATTTCTTCCCAATTCATGGATTTTTGCCATCGTTTTCACGGACTTGTGACACGGTGCATTGTCTTGGTGAATCAGCACTTTCTTTTCTTCAAATGCAAATTCATCGCATATCGATGCAAAAACTCGGGTTTATTACGCTTTATTATCTTCAAACACTGTTCCGAATCACCAATTCGTCGTTGTTTTTGGCCAAAAGTGAAGCTCGCGCGGCACCCGCTTTGCACAGAGCTTTCTCATACACAAATATTCGTGAATGATAATGATGTACACATTCAGTTGATATCTTTCGAGTGCCTGCTATTCATTCAATTTCAATTTACGGGTACTGAAAATCATTTTGTGGATTTTTAAAATGGTTTCGTCGGTAACAACCTCTTTTGGCCGTCCACTGCGTTCACCGTATTCGGTGCTCATTTCACCACGTCTAAACTTAGCATACCAATACTTGATGGTTGATTTTCCTGGGGCAGTGTCCAGAAACTCGGCATCAAGCCAAGTTTTATCTTCAACTGTATTTTTTCCCTTAAAAAAGCAATATTTTATCAATACGCGAAATTCCTTTTTATCCATTTTTAATAATAACAAAAGTTGCTTCACTTAAAATGCTATAATTCACAAACTAATGATCCGACAGCTGTCAAATTTATACACGCATCTTTTGAGGGCTACACACTCTTACAGCTAACTAAAAAACATAGAAAGCCTTTTTTAGTATGTTTAAGCCTTTCTATGTTAATTATCATGAGAGTCGTTGTGAAAACCACTGTGTTGTGTATCTGGTTGAATAATAACAACATAACATCGTTTAGCTTGATTTTCTAATCCCTTTATCAATATTAAAATAACTAAACTAGTTATATATAATATAATTAATCAACATTAAACAATTAACAATATCAGTCATCATCTATAGCAATCAAAATTAACTAAATTTTAATAAGATTAATAATTTATCACTTTATTCTTTATTTTTGATGGTCCAATTTAGATTTATTTAATGTTTAGATACACCAAATTACTTGATATGTTGATAGTAATCATTCGATATAGATTTGCATATCAACCGTAAAAAATTCAAGTAAAAATGAGTCAAATCTAACTAAAAATAAATATACAATATCAACAACATGTTTAGATGATAAATACCGATAATTCGATAAATCTTCAGATAATCAATTCGAGATGCTTCACAAAGTTAATAATCGCTGTTAGAGTATGAAAGAAGTAAATTTAAAATTCAATGTTAAAACATCTATCAATCTATCAAAATCGACATACATAACTGACGTTGTCGGTATGAATCCGGTGAGATCTTAAGCCAGTTCCCTTTCGAATTCAATCGCATCAATTAACCGGATTCAACTTGCTTGATCAAGAAAAAAGGCAGTGGTTGACCTTGCATTGAAAATTGTTTTACATTTACTCGAAGCATTCTTCAACATATTTTAGTGGATTTTGGGCAAAAGTATCGTAGTTTGGATATAAGGTTACCAAAAATGGTCACCAACGACTACATATATTCATTATTACGACATAGATTTTGATGATGTGCATTGGCTGTTTTTATCGGTCGGATCATTAGTTTGTGAATTATAGTATTTTGAGTGAAGCAACTTTTGTTATTGTGAAAAAAATTGATAAAAAGGAGTTTCGCGTGTTGATAAAATATTGATTTTTGAAGAGAAAAAATACAGTTGAAGCAAAAACTTGGCTTGATGCCGAGTTTCCGGACACTGCCCCAGGAAAATCAACCATCAAGGATTGGTATGCTAAGCTTAGACGTGGTGAAATGAGCACCGAAGACGGTAAACGCAGACACCCAAAAGAGGTTGTTACCGACGAAAACATTTAAAACATCCACAAAATGATTTTGAATGACCGTAAATTGAAATTGAATGAAATAGCAGACACTCTAAAGATATCAACTGCTGATTCGCTAAGATAATGCATCGTGTCACAAGTCAGTGAAAACGATGGCAAAAATCCATGAATTTGGCTTTGAATTGCTTCTTCATCCACCGTATTCTCCAGATTTGCCCCCCAGCGACTATTTCATGTTCTCAGATGACAAAAGAATGCTCGCTGGGAAGACACGTTCGACGTCGACGAAAGTCGAAGACGTCGAATGAAAAGGTGATCGCCGAAACTGAGGCCTATCTGATGTACTATCTGTTAAAGATGGACAACTATGATATGAATATATGTAGATAAAATGAATAATGAAATGAATTTAAAATATCTTTTAATAATGTAATTACCCAACTATTTATCTTGTTTCTGAACAACTAATCATTCTCAATACCAAAACGAAATAAATTACTGGCTACCGTCATCTGTTGATAAACATATATTTATCTCCACTTCTAGCGAATACTAGCATAATAAAGAACACGATTAATTATGACCTAAACCAGTCGCGTTCAACCGACCACTGTCTGCAGGACCGACGAGTCTCATGAGCGGCGCAAGTCAATAATTGGAAACCCTCGAAATGCAGACACCGTCAGACATATCGATCATAACCCGTTCGAGACACAAAACTGGAACAACGGTATAATCGTTCAGACAGGCACCAGGGATCCCTAAAATGAGTAATCGTTATTTGTAGACAGTAATAAGAACAAAGGGAAACCAATAAGACCGAAGGAAAATCTATTAGCATAATATGGATTTTTCCTTTTGCGAAATTGCAAAGTGTTTAGTTCACGATTTATAAATTATAAAATCGAAGTTTTTCGGAGCACCATCTATATATCAATAGTAGAACTAAAAATTCGATGCTATTTAGATATTTCATCTTTCAAAAGGACTAATCAAAATTATTATGAAGTAAAATTATTATAAAGCCTATTCGGATCACAAAATATAGAAAATATAGAAGGCGATCTTAAATGGGTGCTTGTAGCGACCAGAAGTATAAACATAGTTTGATTGATAAATTATATGTAATTAATTTTCTGAAAAAAATACCAGGTATAATATACATAAAAGTTAGTAAATATAAGGATGTATTTTAATGTGATGTGATGAGAACACATATAGTAATATTGTATACCCGCAAATACATACATGAGCATCCCCAACAAGATATTGTAATTAGTAATTGTTGTTTGTTTTGGTGGATTAAAAAGGTAAACAACATTTCAAATGACAAAGATGATCAAAAATGCCGAGTTTCAAGTGAGAACGACAGATGACATCTGACAACACTTTTGCTAAGACCAAAAATATAAATAGAAACCCTCGTATAACCCTTAAGAATGCTGATCACTATGTACTCTTGTATCTTAAAATATTTGGGGAAATATAGGTAGTTCTGGCATATATATAATACCAAAATATAAAAAACAATCACTTAATTATTAGTTAATCGTTATCTGTAGTTCTTAATTTTACAAATACAGTGTTCGAGATAATTTATGATCATTTAAACAGGTTTATTAATCAAGATGCAAAAAATAAAAATGCGTTATCGTAAGACTTACATACAATATTGGAAAAAATCTGGTTAATCGCTCAAAGTTTGTAAGATCTGAGTAGAATGAAATTACATTGATAGATTAACCATTCAATGTAAAATAATAATGTTAAAAATTAAATTTGGTTTGATTTGGTTAAAAAACTACTAATACTAATGTGAAAATTGTGATATATAGAATTGTCACAGATATTGCACACTTAAAAATGGGGATATAATTTTTGAAAAGAGAAAAGAAGTCGAGTGAAGTCATATCAATGTTTATTGAGTTTTAAAAACGAAGGGACAGTGTTACACAAGCAAATAACATCACCTTTCAACCAAAACATATAATCCCTAACAAAGTAAAAAATAACGTATCATACGCCCAAGTAACACAATCAAACTAAGATCGAACATATTATTCAGAAACAACATCTGTACCATCTTTAACCCAAATTTTGCTAGAGATGAAAAAGGCACTAGATGAAGATTTAACAAACTAAAAGCCAAGTACACTAGTACCTTAATAAGATCAAAATAAGTCAAAGAGCAAAAAGATTTACGAGTTACAGCTTCGAATGCCACAAAACTTTATACCATACATCCGGAAAACAAGGCTGCCATTGTAATAAGAAAGACAATAAAGCACCACGAAGAAATACGCCTTAAGCAATAGTAAATACAGTTAACAGTAGTTGTAATGAAGTCGACCAAACAAAAAATATGAATTGGAGTAGCTTACTGTCGACCTATATATAACATCAAAAAAGAACAATATTTAAGAATATTTAACCATCTAGGAGAAATATTTATTGTTGGAGGAGACTTTAAACATATAGACTGGGGTTCAAGATTTGTTACAAAATATGATGTTAGAGGAAGAGACCTGACCTTCACAAGTCCCTTCAGTCTGTCCAATACTCAACTAGTCAATGGATTGGCAGACCTCTCCCTGAATCAAGCCGGTAACGGACTTCACAGCAGTGTTGGATCATCATCCAGTAGCAAGTCATTCACTAATATGCTTGTTAACCAACAGTTTGATAATGGAAATGATACTACTAACAAACCGAAGGAAAGTACATGATGTAACAATTAGTTAAATGTTTTCCCTAGATTTATTTTATTTATTATTTTCTGTTTGCGTAACAAATTGACAACAAAATATTGATCTACAATCAGATGACCATAGTGTATGTAAATTATAACAATAATTTCCTTATTAATAATTGATAGTAAAAATCCCACACTGGAGAAGTTAAATGTCAAATGACATTCAAATTCCGCGTCAGTAGGTGGGCGACGAAAATAAGTTTGACAATTCAGCTGGTTTAGTAGCAGTATCGGTTAAGGCGACAGGACGGTCCTCGTACTGCGGCAGAAGTCGAGGGTCTGAAGTTGCTTTTATGTTAGTGGTTGTAACTGTTTCTAGGCAACGGTGTAAAATCCGACCAGGAATAACCATCTCAGTCACGCCAGCAGCCTGGGTAAGACCGGATGCCTTCTGGGATGTTAGTTAAGATGCAGTTAATGCCGAGGACCGTGGTTAAACAATAGGTTCAGCCCCGATATATCCTGGTTGGTAAAAAGAAGAATTTTATGTATAGTAGATTCTTAAATTAAATCAACTTTCCCAACAAAAAAATCATTTTAACATTTCCTAGCGTTGAGCAGAAAAAGATTGATAATAGAAGCCACCTTCCCACTTTACCCACGACGAAATTAATGCAAATAAAAAGCGACAGCAGCAGGACAAAACTGAAAACACCCCCGGGACGTTGAGCGAATTCCTCCCTCCCCATGAAGAACAAATCGAATAAATCCCGATTTGGTGGTGCCGCCCCTAACGTTCCCGCTGATAATTAGATCGAGACGCGTGAAAAGGGGCCCCGGGCTGCATAAATCACGTTTTCCGCGGGGTGTACCGTCCTAAGGGGGAGGGGTGTGTGCACCCCCTGACGAAATGACTGTCGCGGGCTTTATATAACTCGTTTTCCCGTGGACCTCGGATGATTGGGGTTTGAGATTTAGTTTATTATCGTGGGGCTCATAACGATCAGAACATGTATTCGATTTAAAGCGCTTGTTGCAGGGGGTGTTTAAATCCTAGTCACTATTGATCCACTGCTGGATAAAAGCATCCCGTGCGGTGAGTGTCGAGTTACGACTGAGTAGTGGATTTTAATAATGGACAGTTCCCTTATCCCGGCTCAGCGTCACTTTATTCAGGCTTTGCATCTATTTGTTATCATTTATGCTGTTTCAAATATGATCTTATTTAAATATATATCGCTATAAAAGGAGATAATCATCTATACTAAAATTATCTCTCAATTTTTTCTATTAAAAGGCATTCCGTGTAAAAAAAACATTGTTGGTTAGGCAGCGATGCAATCATCAATCCAATTTGGCACTTCTTCAGCATTTCGAAATCATATGCCAGCGAAATCATACTGCATTGATTTGAATGAGTGGAGATCTGAAGATCTTATATCTAGTGAATACGATGAGGGCGGCAGAACTTCCCATTCGAACAAAGCACCGTTGTCATGCAAAAGAATAATTTTGCGTCTGTTACTTGCTATTTCTATTTTTTGCAATAATATGTTATTAATTTTGTTAAACTGACGTCTGTAGACATTTGCTGTAACAGTTTTATTCGGTTTTAGCAACTCATTTTTCTGTACACTACACCTTGCTGATTCTACTATATGCACAATAAGACTTTATGGCCGTGGATATTCCGCTTCACTGTCGATATGAATGACTCTCCTGCACAAACCAATGA
Organism: Rhynchophorus ferrugineus; assembly: GCF_030347505.1. Lineage (NCBI taxonomy): Eukaryota > Metazoa > Arthropoda > Insecta > Coleoptera > Curculionidae > Rhynchophorus > Rhynchophorus ferrugineus. Next base: position 50,140,493 of record NW_027472583.1, read on the forward strand.
CTTTTTTCGCTTGGGATTGTCATAGTAGATTCACGTTTCATCGCCAGTCACAATAGACTACAGAACACTTTTTTTGCTTGGTCAGCAACGAAACCGCGATGCTGAAACGGTTAGAAATGGAATTTTCAGTCAGTTGTTGACGTGTAAATATACGGAAACATGTCATTGACGATTTGAGTGGGGTTTTTGTCCAATAATTTATCGTTCAGGTCCTACTTTGTCATTAACATCAAAATTGCCACTTTTAAGTCGTTCAAATCATGTATACACTGAATTGATTAGTAGTTAGTAGCAGAATTGTATTAGTGAGTTACAATATTAATTGGAGAACTGTTATGTTATGTAGAAAAATATCAAAACTGTCTAATTCAACAGTTATATAATAATTGAATAGATTTTACAACATAGTATCAAGAGTTGTCTTGTTACAAAATAATTTTGTCTAGTAATAGATTCTAGTAAACGGCTATCAATTGTAAAGGTCTTGTTTGAGCTTCCAATGTTATCCTCCAAATTGTATGTGTCTTTTATTACTTGTATTGACTTCTAAAATGTCCAAATGAATTTTTTAGGGTTCATAAAAATTGTGTTGCAAATTAAGTTAAACCGTTGACTTAGTCTAGTCAACAACATTAAACGACGATTCGACGTTAAAACAAATACTATAAAATGATCACAATAACGCCCAATTAGTTGATATATTGTGATATGTTTTTATGATCCAAAAATATTTAAAAGATAAAAAAATCCTGGAGCCCTATTGCAACGCCATCTACCGGGTCTGGTTGTGAATCTAAATCGTTAGGAGGACTTGACTTATATGATAACGATAGGAAATAGAGATTGCTATTGTGAGATATACAATTTTTACAAAACGAGACTACGATATATAATCGATAATGAAATAATTCTAATGGAATTAAATAAAATAGATAAACATGTATAAGAAAACGTAAAAAAAATAAGTAAATAAAATTCTCATGATAACGATTATGCAAACATCAACAAAATAAGTACAGTAACTAAATAATAACAGTCTCTAACAATACTAAACCCGCATATTACGGAATACACCTCCTCCAATCCCTCGTATTTTCTGTCACCGCGCGTAACAAACTTTCTTAATGGACATACGCTATTAAAAATTATTTTGACTAATGTGAATTTAAATCTTGAATACTTTCTGCCTGGATTAACTTATAATACTGTGTCGATTAACTTAATTCCACTTTTAATGATGAAGCACCATAAACTACTCCTTTATTGGTAATTTGTCGAATATGTCGGATCATATAATTCATTTCAATAATAAATAATAAACACATTTTTAAACCAGCATGGAAAAAAAAACATATGTATGTAGAATTTAGTTACATCAATTTTTAACGAGTAATTGTCCTTTCGATTAACGTTTGGATTTAATATTTACAAACAAGCGAGTGGTCAATGAACAGTTACTAAAGTCATAAAATGTTTTGGGCTTTAAAATAAATACAAACGTTCATGTATAGTGTATCACTACAACATACATCATCAGCAGTAATATTTTAATCCAGAGACCGTAGTACCGTCATGGTACATCAAAAATTAGTCTTTAGCAATAGTCTTTAACAATGTAAACATGAAAACATTCAATAAAAGAGAATTCTAGTTTTACTGGTAGAGTAAGAATTGCAGATTTACAAACAAAACATTGCAGATTTTCGTATTACACGACAGTTTCGGTGTAATTATCAGACCCTGAAATAAATAGAAATGGCTTGTTAAGATTTCGACTATAGTCTACGACTTAGGTTATGGTTAAATATCCGGTATTCGTCATCGTGTACCATTAATTTATGTGTCACTCTTTTTAATTAGTCAGGGCTTTGACTAATTATACAATTAAGTAGAGTTAATTAAATAAAAGTGATACTAATTAATAATAGATAGTATTAATTATTATTTTATCGTTATACTATTGGACTTCCAGCAAGACTGAAATAGAATAAATTTCAAAATAAAGAGGCCCTATTGAAGGGGGCGTACATTGAGGGAGCGTTATATCCCCCTTTTATCAACCAGTCTTGATTAATAGCATTGTTAAATATGGTGGGTGTTTTTAGAGCAAAAAGTCGTAGATATATTCGCTGTCATATATCTGTAATTTTCTCTCTATACTACAACCTGTTTTGTGGTATTTACTATTTATATTTCAGAATTTTATATTTAAAAAAAAATAAAAAGGAACGAAAATTCGTTAAAAAAATTGTGGAAAGAACACTATTGGATAGAAAATGCATATCAAGGATGTCAATGTAAACGAATTTTCATCGTATTTACCTGACGGCTTCTTTCTCTTTCCAACAGTTAAATACCATTTGGAGGTATCCGTAAAGGTGTCGATTGAATACATAAAAGAGAATCAACTGTAATGTCGAATCAATAATAAATGTTTATTTCGGAAGAAGACACAATAAGTTTAGATAACTAATAAACACTCTACGCTTTATTGACTAATTACCGAGGTTTTTTGACAGAGTGTATCACCTAAAATTTCTCCGGACTACCCGCGTCTAAAAATAGGTTGTTCAGTCGCCTACGATTGATTTTGCGATTGTATTTTTGGACTGGTCAGTGCACCCGTTTCGCGAATACTTCCACTCAATGGCTTCGACCTGAATTTCAGAGATTTTAGCTGCGAGCTAGCACGTTCGCCTTTGAAATTAATAAATTGCTATAATTTGCTGAAGGCGCTGATTACACTCTAATTATATCACCAGTAGAGTTCGCAATAATGCTGCGGTTGTTCGCACGAACAAAACATCTTGCATGCTCTATTGTTCGGTCCCGGACTCTTTTTATAGCTACCGACAAATTGCTTTACATTGGAGTATTTTTGTAGCCTTGGGCTAAAATTGAAAATGCACGTGAAGGAGAAACGTGAGCAATTGAACTCTCAACATATTGGTCAGATTCTAAGTTAGTTTCTTCCAACTCAGAGGGTGCTCCAAAAAAATCATCAAAATTATATATACCATCGTTTCGCAATAAAAACACATTTCTAATTGTATATTCGAAAAGACATTTATCATTTTTTTATTATTTAACTAATACATTGTTACTACTCGTTTCCGTCTAACCTACAATTTGTCCTTACGATAACTTAAAACATGCCACAGTGCAATTCTTTTGATTTCTTGACTAACTGCGGGTATCTGAAGGTCTCGATGTAGGTAATCAGTCCTATAGTATTTGGGTGCACCCACAATACCTCTCCTGAGAGGAGTCAAAGTTCTGAAAAATTTGTATTTTATTTATGTTATTCTTTGCAGAACATCTCCATAATTGAACTCCGTATGTCCATATAGGTTTCAGTATTTGCTTATATAATAGCAATTTATTATGTACTGACAATTGTGATTTTTTTCCAATTAGCGAGTATATTTTCCTATATTTCAATTCCAATTCTTTTCTTCTTTATATGTTCCTTCTAGCGAAGTTTTGCATCCAGATTCATTCCGAGATATTTAGCGTTGTTGCTATATGGAATGATAGTATTATTTAATATTATTGGTGCTTGTGAGGTCTGTTTATAGGTGAACTGCACATGTACAGATTTACTTTCATTAATTTTTATTTTCCAAGCTTGTGTCCAATTATTTATATTGTCACTTGCCTGTTGTAATTTTCGTGAGGCTTCTTTATAATTATCTCCGACAGCTATAATCGCAGTATCATCAGTAAATGTAGCCATTCATCACGAAATGAAACTGAATACTGGTAAGAATGAGGTCATGAGCCCTTAAGGCGTAAATATTAAGAGCTCAGGACATAGAAAAGCCATATAACAATAAAGATACGAATTTGGAAGTATTACTGGATGGTGATTTATCTCAAACAGTCGAAATGATAATTGTAAAATGTTTAAAAAGGAACAATTTTTTTTATTATTAATCTCTTAGAACGTTAACAATCTGGCCATGGGCAATAAGTATTATTATATGATTTCAGTTATATAATATAACTATACTGACATGTAGAAGATCGCTTCAGTAAGTGATCTGCTGTACAACTTATAATCTAAATCTTAGCGAGTGCATTGGGATGCACTAATAGCCCTTCAGAGTACTTTGCACTAGCACTTGTAATCACACGCGTTATGGGTTCTAAGGGGATATTGCGTTGAATCATTTTGTTGGACACGTAATATGGGACATCGACGATGACTGGCAACACATTATTGTTGAACCTTTGAAGTATATCTATGTCAGATTTGCTAGTAGTGGAAAAAAGGAGCAATGAAAGAATTTTTTTTTGTTATATTTTAGAGTGTACTTTTTACCAACTAAGGTTTATCTGTACTGGACCAATCGCTTTACCTGGGTTTCTAACCACGATCCTGATCATTAAGCCTACCGACTGTGAAGTGACCAACACACAGATATTATATTCAATCATTTATTATTTATTCAGGATAAAAATACTCATAATATCCAAGGAGTCGCTGAAAATGAACAAATATATTTTTAGCTGTACAGGCTGTACATATGAAACTTTTTAAAGATACCTGATTTACAGATTGTGAAAATAGTGAGAATACTATTGCGTAAGACACTAAAGACTAATAATCACAAAGCATTAAGGTTATCAAATTATATAATTCTTTTAGAGTAAGATACAAGAAATAAAAAAAATAAGAAATAGTTTTGTTATTTATTAATAAGAACACGACATTAATTAAATAATTTAAGATTATTTCATTTAAAAGATCACATAGAAAGACTGGATACACTTCAAGTATCAACGATTTTATATCAAATCTATACCTATTTGAGCGGAATTCTTATTATCATTTTAAATTTGAAGAATTCTGTAGATGAGATACGTTTATTGATTGTTTTTAGAAGCACATGACTGATTCAAGTGAAATAAGTTGTTGGGCGGGGTTTCAAAAGCATAAAGACAGTGAAGGTAAAAAAATATTATTGATCGTCAAAATTATAACGACGGGAAATACACGAAATTTCAAACCGAACTAACATCAGTACATCTTGCAAAATACGTGAAAAATTACATGGAAATACTCATATGGAACTTAATCGACCCGCAGTACTCACCAAACATTGCTCCATCCGATTACTAGTTGCTACGGTTGATGACTCTGTTTCATTTCGTTTTACCTCCATTCACTGAACCACATCATTTACCTTAAAACTCTATGACTCCACTTATAGAAGACCGTATCTTTATACCAAATTGAGCTTTATACGTTTTATGTTATTTCTTTAATAAATGTATTACTACCACAGACAGATTATTACTTTGATTATTGGATAATTATCGAGACTAAAAATACTAAGAAAGTGTGGTTGATAATAATGCATGTACAAAATGAATCTGACCACAACTTTAAGATTTTTTTATTTAAGATAAATGAGTATTCCGTAGCACTGTAAATTGGACGAAATATCTGAGAATTTGAATTAATGGTTAACTTAATGACATGCATTTGACTTTCAAAAATATATTTTGTAATAACATACAGCTTTCAAGAACAATAGAATCTAAATTTCAACAATGACCCGGTGTTATTGAATAACCATACTTTATTTCACAACACTTAATAAAAAAATAATTTCGGTTTTCTTTTCTGGCGGTTATCTAAAAACATCACCACGAACACTATACAGTTTTTCGAAACAAAATATAACCAAAACTGACGTTTTGGACTATTTATTTTCAAATTATAATTACTCTACCTTTATATCTAGAATTATTCTATAGTATGATTAGAGGCGTACTAACGACTTTCTATTAGGAAACGTATTTTTCATTTTACAATATATTAACCAAAGTAGATATGTGTAGTTCACATATAATCAGACCGCACAATCACCAATAAGAATACTCTAGTTCCAAAACTACGTTGGAAGGAACATGTTAAAAAGAAAAGGAAAAAACTGGAGTTGAAATATCGGAAAATATACTTAAGTCATTTACTTTAGAGCATATATTGTATCAATTTTTCTCAACAAATGCCTTTTTAAAGTGAAAGAATCAGAAAACGACAATTCATAAAAGTCTCCATAAGATATATTGAGCCTTACTTTCATATAGTTTGAATAACTTGTTCGTTATAACACTAGATAATTTAAATGCTTGCAGACTTAGTTGTAAAAACACAACTTAACAACACTATACAGTGACGTTACCTGAGTCAAAATATTGATTCAGTTAAGAAACAAAAACGAAATATTAATAACGAGCACAGAAACGAGCTTTATTTTTTGGTACACTAAGTATACGATACAATTGCGGATATATTCAGTGGTCGTTATTTTAAACCTACACCAAACAATTGCAACGACATTGGAGACATATAGAGACATAAAGTGGCAGAGACCGTCACCCAATAATAGGTAAACCAGCTGATACCTAACTCGACACGTGTTTCTCTGAAAAACTGACCATGTCACGTGCTTCTGACCCGTAGTGGCCATTTTTCCTTTCAAATTGCATCGGCTCAAGGTGATTACGAGCCGATGGTAATCTGAGAGCCCCTTGTCGATCCAATTTCACGCTATTTAATTTACCATGTCGTCCGTGCATCTAGAGATGTAAAATCTGTGCAGCTGACTACTCGAACTATGAGTGAAACAGCAAGTTTTCCGTGTTTACTTTAACTTTAATCTATATATTGTTATCTACGATATCGGTATTCAATGTCGGTAAATGCAATTAAAAAAAAATCTGTTACTAGGTATTAGAATATAATGAAATGTAAGTGAGTATGATGAAGTTATGTGATCTCGGTTCAATAGCTTTACTAATTTAAGAAGTTAATAAATAGCTAAACATTCCCAGCTTTATCACTAAATATGGTAATTTATCACAGCGTAGTTATATCTGGGACCACTTCTATATCTGCTTTATACTTCTGATATCCCAACAACAAAAGAAACAGTACTGGGAACATTTGCCGATGACACTGTTATAATGGCAAAAGATGATGTCTAACGCTGTTTAAAATGTACAAGTAGCGGTCAATAAAATCTACAAATGGACTAGAGAATGGAAAATACAGTTTAAAAGCTCCAAATCTGTCCATGTTAATTTTGAGTTGCGGCGAAACGACAAAAACCTAATTATATCACTTGACGGATACGTGATTTCTCAGACAGAATCAACCAAATACCTCCGAATATATTTCGATGGTAAGTTGAACTGGAAACATCACGTTAGACAAAAAGCATAGTAGATTAGACTCAAAGTCAAGCCAGTGTACTGGTTAGTCGGAAGATACTGTCAACGTGACCTAAAGTCAAAGAGATTGGTTTATCAGTCAATCATAAAGCCAATTTGGACATACGGGGTCCAAATATGGGGTTGCACTAGAATATCAAACCAACTAGTAATCCAACGCACCCAAAACAAATTTCTATGATTAATTACCAATGCTTATCGCTACGTAACCAACGAAGAACTGCACGATTACCTTTAAATCAAATGGATACACAAAGTAATCCAAGATATGGCCTTAAAGCATGAAATAAGGTTGCTAAATCACAGCAACGTGGAAGCAATATAGCTACTAGTGAACCAAACCGCACGAAGTGTATAAGTGTATTTTATTTTAAATTGGGAAATAAATACTTGTTTAGTGTATTAATGCAAGTACAACAGAACAGCAATAATAAATTAATTGTAAATTAAGATTGTACTAAGCATATCTAATGTAAGAAGTAATTAATAAAAAAAAAACGTTCCTCAGTCCAATTTAACAAAACTTCTTCAAATCCGAGGTATCAATGTCTTTAGATCTTGTAGGTTGTTGGTTGCTGAGCTGCCTGATAACAATTTTAATTGAGGATTGCTGGATCTGGTTCGGTAAGTAACTTTTTCTAGCCACGGAATAGGAACCTTTTCAACTAGTACATTGGTTTCGGTATGGGAACTTTACGGGGGAAAACCTTAGTTTTTTTTGTGGATTAATTTGTATCTTACAAAATCAGCTGCTCTTTGAGTTTGAGGAGTATATGTTTGTGCGATTTTACTATTTAAACTTTAGCGACAACAGCCATGTAAATAATAGATAGTACTAGGGCGTATGGGGAACACTGCAGAACTGCAGATTACGTGATTATCAGGTTTATACGATCATCGGATAAACCAGATTTAAATACCTTGAAAGTTTTCCCATGATTGACAAAGGTCTTGGTGAGGTCCAAGAGCATCGCTTCCACCGCGTTTTTGTCATGAAAAGTGAGGTTAACTTCACCTGTTAACTTAGCAGCTTGATGGATTGATGATTGTTTGGATCGAAATTCAAAGTGCTCATCTTGGATAATGTTTTTAACAGCTTCAATTTGATTTTGAAATAAAACAAAATCATAATGAAGATCACTATACATCAAAATATATGGAAAAGTCTTCGATTTGTATAAAATACATCGTCTAATTTCTTTGAGTAAAATGAAATAAAATTGAAATAGTATACTAGTAAATTCTTCTGGTTATTTACACAATTAATTATATTGCAATGTAATAAACATTGCTGTATTTATATCAGCAGTATAGTATATATAAAGGAGTAGTCATATCCTAACAAATTAAAAATGTCAAAATAAATTGGTATGGAAAGTTGTGTATTCCGTTTTAGACATCAAAAGCCAGGAACATTATCGAAAACTTCAAACGCGCCTTACAATATTTCTCGGAAGTTAACAGACCCCGAGTATTATCAGTAAGCTAGGTATGATATTACGATTGATTGATGAGTGACTATATTGTAATATGATGAAACCCATTAACGAACGTTAACATAAAATATTTTAAGAAATATACCTAGAATAAATAAAAGTCCACAGTGTAGTCAGGAAGATAATTAGAACCTCCTTTAGATTTTCTATACGATTATGACCAACATAGTCATCTAGGATATCTAATACCATTACTTGAAAAAATGAATGAGCAGAGTATTTTTAAGATAATAAATATACGTTTGATAAAAGAGTGGCAAAATGAAATTACTATTAGACAAATTCTCCAGATTTAGCTTCGACAGAATTTCTATACTGAGCAAGAACTGAAAAAAAAAACAATAGTAAATATTCTTGCGTTTACTTTCAAAAATCTTATTTTTTGTTCATATCAGTATGAATAATATTCCAAAAGTATTTTAATGTATGTCACACAAGAAATATAACAGATTATATGTAAGACTTAAAGATAAATAATTATATTTTTATATAATTTTAATTAATAGATACATTTATTTATTATTAAGGATACAGTGCAATAATGTAGTAAGTAGACTCACGAGCTACCTATACTAACAAGTATAATACACAATAAATGCATAGAAATGAATGAAATAGGTTACTGACAGAAGTTTTTAGATATAGACAATGTAGACATATAGTCTCAAATGATTGAAAGTGAAAAAGACCTGAGCTATACTAAATGAGACCATAAAAAGGAATTATGGGTACCAGAATCCACAGCGGTTGCCCATTTTTGTATTATACATGTAATTGCAGATACGCAAATAGAAGTCTATAGTAATAGAAAATCGTTAATAATTCACTAATTAACACCTTGGTTATAAAGAATTGGCTATCTTGGAATTATACCATTTTTATATATTATATTCTTTCGGCAATTTGTAGAAAACAGTTTTAATTAAAGGGCTATAGTAGTAGCTCATTATATTAAATAAACTTTGCGACACATTGTTGATTATTCAATGTACCTTATTTGTACCAATAAAACATAGTTGCACCAATTGTTTGTTGAATAGATTGAGGTTTAATATATAACATAATAGATGACTCGGTGAACTTATCACCTACATCTATCTTGCAAATTTTCTTCCACAATAACATTAGCCACTGACATCCACTGAGGTCTGAAATCCAATCCAATGTTATTTTGAACATTCTTCATCATTGTTCTGATGAAGAAACGTTTGTAGTTCTTGGACAATTTACGAATCTGGATTAGATTCATTGCTGTATTTTAATGCCTTACAATATTGCATATTCCTCAAGCTTTATTTCCAGCCATTCTGAAAGACACTTGTGACAAACCATTACGACTATTATCATTTTTTGTCTCCTGGTGGTCATCTCAATTGTATTCTTGGTAAATGTTGGCTCGCATGTTGCAATTAGAATACGATTCAAAATTACCGTTAACACATTGTTATATCATATTTGACATATATATCATTATTTTTATAAAACTGATGTACTTATCAAAAAATACCTATATTTGTATGAAATCCAGATCGTGATAATTGTGAAGTATTTATTGCCAGTGCCAAGAAATTAAGTTTCATGTTTAATATATTATATATTCTAATCGTGGTTTCACAGTAGTGACCGGTAGTTTTAAACAGCATTCGACATTTTTAGTCAGAGAATAAATTTCCGAACGCATCCATAAATTTTAACAACCAACAAAACGAAATGTATGTCGATCCCTTTGTGACAGTACGTGACAGTGAAGTATTGATGACAGTGACGGTAAGAGTTTGCATGATAAAATTGTTGTTTTTGCTACTTTCCTCCTGATTAATTCTATATTTTCACCACTCACCATATAAACCTTCCTTGGACTTCCACAAATATTTCAAAATCAAAATTAGCTAAATCGGTCAATCCGTTCTCGATTTATAGTGAATTTAACACACAGCATTTTATTTATATTATTCATCATATCATATATATCAATATCATTTATATATAGCTAAAAATAATGACTTGTAGCACCTTAGCCATAGAGGTTTCTTTTCGCTAGAATTACTAGAAAAAAAGTATGAAACATTATTTATTCTCTTTGATAGATCACATCCTAAAATAACAATTAAAAATTAGATGTACATTAAAAAGGGCGTTTCAACAGAAATATTGAAGAAGAAAGTGTAGCGACCTTGAGGCATGTCGAATTTTACATCGTGGAATAACGGTCTACAAAATACCCAGAAATATAATCCCAGATGTTGAACACGGGCGGGGTGCCAGCAGCGCCAACTAGAACCCGATAACGAATAGCTGACAACCCCGAGACGTTTATCTGGGATATTATTGAAGGGTATTTCCATTCATTCAGTGCTCAACCATCGTTTGGTTTAGACGTACCACCATCGACTGCCCAAGCCTCGTCTCCAGGTAACACCGCTGCCATCCGTTTTATCTAATTGTATTTTTCACATTTTTTTATATAGCCAATAAATAACGGTCACATAATGTAAACACCACTGTTTCATTTCGTTTTACCTCCATTCACCGAGCCACATCATTTACCCCAAAAAAGAAACAGTATTTATTTAAAATCACCAAATTTAAATATATAGTGGTACTTGATGAAGATTGACACTTTACTGGAGAGGTCAATCAGTTGAAGGCTTCATTTCAAAATGTTTTTAAAAAGTTGATTTAAAAACTAATGAAGTTTTTAAAAATAGAATTAACTTTTCGAATCAGCTGGTCACATACATTTCTCGATAAATAACCTCTCCTTGAAATTAGTCAACAAACACCATACGAGCGCACCAAGGGCTATTTTCAGCACCACTTACCCATTTTCCTTTGTCCGTACACGGATCGACAGCAAACCAAACAAAACCTTTTCCTGAAAAATGCTCGTGACACTGGCATTTACCCTAACCAGATGTTGCGGCACGTGTCTACATACATCACTCGAGAACACGCCAGTTTATTCCACCCTCTACTTCCTTTTTCTGTCTCCGGTTCGGTCGTCTTCCGACCAGTATCCGATTTATTTTCGTCGGTTTATCGTTTTTCCTTAACCACCGTCGCCGGCTTCGAAAACTCAATACCACAATTCAAAACTCAGACTTGCGGTTAGTTTTTAAAAAATCTGGTATACGTTTACTCGAACGGAACACGATCTTTTGATGATACATCGTGGAGAAGAGAGGAGGTTATGGGGAGAAGGCGACTAATATTAAGTTCCCATGAAACTGAATGCGAAACCGCTATAACAACTGCGAGTTCGTTTAGTTAGAGTTCACATTTAATTTTAAAATTTGTTAGTAGAAAAGAAAGTAGAATACGAACTTTGCAAAACAAAATTATATAGAAGAAAAATTGGTACATTCCATTTATTGTAAAAATAATTCACAAATCGATTATCGTGTTAGTATATACTTAAATCTGATTTGTAAAAATTTGTTAAAATCTATTTGAATAAAACATTATTTACAACATTAATGAAGATGGTTATCAATCAATGGATGAATTCATCATGAATAGATGATATGAACATATACAAAATTGATAAACTAATTTATAATAGCTAGTAAGTGTCGCAAATATAAGTACATATAAATCTTGACACGGGCAAATGCAAAATTGTTACACGCCTAAAATTCTAAAATGACAATTCGATGGAACAAACTCACATAGTTAAACATTTTATGTCAAATTATTTACAAAAAAACGAAAATCATTTCCTTCGATAAAACAGTGTAAAACAGAAAAGTTGATTAATATTTTGGAAATAAAAATAAATATAAAGATGAAAATGGCTCATGAGTTAATGAGTTCGTACAAATAGAGCCATCGCTAAAATAATTGGAACAAAGCTGATAGAATATATAGATATAATACAATTTCTTGATGGCATTTAGTGAAAGTGAAGGTGGTAACTAATAGGAGGTAAACAATAACTTCAGTCAAAACAAATATTAACCGCGAAATTAAATGCGAAATGATTATACAACTGTAATTTACCTTGGTTATTCGACGAGTTTCTACAATCAGAGTGTCTATTAAAATATAACAATGCAGCAAATATTTAATATCTACTATTATTTACTATATATTATCTGCTCGTACTTGTTCTGAACATTTTTTGATTTAAAAGGGGCATTTATTAAGGGTTAAAAATTGGTATAATATATATTATTTATGCCCTTCACCATCATTTCGAAACCACGTACCAGCGAAGTCATGCTGCATCGATCTAAACAAGTGGTAATCAGAATGTGCTAGGTCTGGCGAGTAAGCTGGGTGCGGCACGAGGGTTGTGTCTGTTACTCGCTATGCTGATCTTTTTTGCAACAATATATGGTTCAAGTGACGTCAGTAGACATCTGAAGTAACAATGTCATTCTATTTTAGCAGCTCGCAATACACAACACCTTACTGATCCTATCATGTACATAGCAAGAACTTATGACCATGAACATTCCGCTTCGGTGTCTATGTGGATGGCTTTCCTGGACTCACCCATGATTTTTTGCGCTTGGGATTGTCGTAGTAGATCTAGTTTTCATTTCCAATCACAAAACGCGAGGGATAAACTCGTTTTGCCTAATAAGCAATTAAATTATGGCGTTGAACGGTTAGAAATGGCATTTTCAGTTAATTCCTGTGGTTCCTTGTATTGTATCCACCTCATCAAAACACCTGGATATCGAAACGGACATCAATTGCTAAGTTGTCTGTTCGATAAGAAATTGAGCTTATATTGGTTTTCCTTCAATAAGTCTTGCAAGTAATGTGTTTAAACTTTTTTTGCCCTCTAGACCATTTTTCTGCCCTTAGCATAAAAATTATGAGTTTCGACAGCTATTCCAATCTAACAACAAAAGTACTAAAAGTCGAAAATAAAATATTATTAGCATGTGTACGAATAATTCAATAATACTAAATGCAAAACTATTATTTATGTAGAGAAATCTTCGAATTTAGCAATTGTTTACTTTTATTTCGCATTTTCACCAAAAGATATCGCTAACCAAAATACATAACCTAATATACCTAATACCTAATATAATTTTTTTAATAGGAGTAATTAAAAGAAAACAAAATTAATTTAGTCGTGAATCATGTGATTAAAGATAAAAACTAGTATATATATACAAGGTATGAATCGTATCAATGAAATCATTTAAATTGTTTAACTATATAGATGCCAATTCTTGAAAAGCCCTCATAAACTTTTCAATATTTGATTTATAAAAGAATGCAATATTGAATTTAAAAAAACCTCATCAAAATTAATTTTATTCTCATATAAAGGTATTTTAACTTTTATTTATTAATTTCCTGTAAGAGATTCGTCCAATTGCTTGCTATATAACAGAGAAAAAAATAAATGCATAAAATCTAAATTATAATTTTACGAAATGAACAGAAATTGTGAAAGTATTACTTTTTTATTTATTTAAACATAATTTAAATCTACTCTATTTCCTCTATATGAGACAGTAAGTATCCCCTTATTTGTAAAAGACAAACAAAAAAGATGATATAGTAAACTATCAACACCAGTAACACTATTTATTGATCACTATATGAAAGATGCACTATTTATATAGTTAATAATGCTACTTGACATGAAGGTTGGGATAACATTTGACAAGGAATAGGCGAATTTAGTGAGAAATTTGAACCGGCAGCTGTACCATCAGAGATTTATTGGAGTTTATTGTACGAAAGCATATCTTTAAAAAAACAACGCAATACAAATGCTGAACATTTGTTGGAAATTGACGAGAATTGACTGGTATTCATTGACGATAAATATTCAATCTCGGGCTGACTAATTCTGATAGATCAGAAGTTATATAAAAGCTGAATATTAACTAACTATAAATATCTTCAATTTATGATGTTGGAAGACGTGAATATATTTATTACTTACGCTTAAATATGTTTTAAAATATATATATTAATTACAAAGCAAGCTGAAGATTAAAAATTGGAAATATTGCTTTAGATATTAAGCCTAGGTAGCTGCGACATATAAAAGAACAAGCACAATAGTAAGGATATGAATGATGAATTACGAGATACCAGACATGGTAGAAACCAGAATGGCTTGGGCATGTGTCAAGAGTTGGCACTTCGAGTTTGATGAAGTAAAACATATTTTATTTGAGATACAATGAATGAGATTGAAAGACATACAATGTCTTTCAGTGACACTTTTCTTGGAACTATATAGAGTAGGAACTAGAAAAAAATTGTTGTAAGTGATTTTTTTTATCTCCGTAATTAAGAAAACAATAAGTTATTATATCAGTAAAGACAAAAAATAAGAAGTAAAAGCATTAAAATTGATTTATACTTTTAATACAACATAACAATTACATATTTACATAAATACTAATATAATATACTATATAATTTTCCTGAATATATTGTTTAATATTGCCAAGTACACTTAAAAGCTGATCATTTTCTGGCACAAATAAGGTAAAAAACATAGGTTTTGAATAAACAATGATGTCAACAGAACTGTTGACAGTTAACAGTTAATAGAGAGTTGGTTGTTAACTGGAAAAGTTATATGCGTCTGAATGAAATCGGTCACAGGGGCAGACAAGTTTTAAAAATGTATTTATATATTATATAAAATGTTATTATATAATAATTATTGTCATGTAGATATTCGGCAATGTAAAAACTATAAAAATATTATTAGTACATCAGGGCCCAATATTTGTACAATGCAAACATAACAAAAAAAGGTAATCCAGTAAACATTACTTATTGATCACTGGGTGCTAAAGCATTATTTACATAGTAAATAATACAATTCGACCTGAGGGTTGGCGCACATTTTTTCACATTGAGCTAGTTGAGAAATCCGAACCCAACTAACAGATTAATAGAGCAGCTGCAGGGTAGAACCTTTTATTTAGAAGCTTTCTTTTTTACATGTAAAGAGACAAAATAATAAATAACTAGTTATATAGTAAACATAACAAACAAAAGAGAAATGGTGTAACAAATTTTGATAAAAATATAATCAAACGCTGATGGCCATTTGAATTTAATCACATGTTATCTTCCAAAAATATATTACGATCGGATGATCGAATAATTCCAACATTTACAGTTTTTAGGCAGTAGCTAATCAGGAAATTCAAATTATTAATTAACAAAATGTAAAAATGGAAAGAAAATTATATTAACCGCAAAAGAATCTTTGTGAGTTTGAAAATATACAATATAAGCCGATCAGAACAATAAATACCCAGCAGTTAACACACTGTCTGGCTCACTTCGTCCAGCTTCCAACTTCAGTTCATAGAGTTATGAATTTCAATTAGGTACTGTGAAAATTAATTTTTCAAATATTAATATGTTATCCCAAAAAGTGGAAACTTTTTATTATTAGTAGAAACATGATTTAACCACTTTAGCCATTGTCATTTTGAAATAATTTTGCTATTGTGTTTAAGATATATTCAAAACTTGGATTTTAACGCTTTTTCTGTCAACGAAAATCACTGTGTATAGAGATAAATACCTCAATTGTTACCACTGTATTAAACAAACATTTTTCAATTGTCTTCAAGTTATGTAGGGCACAGTAAGAATTAACCTTTTTCACAGCTCTGGCCGTTTTCAGACGACTCTCAGGTCCATCCGTCCACTAGGATGGAGATCATAAAAAGTAAGTAAACAAGTTGATACATTATTGTGTTAATAATCCACGTTTTAACGAGTTTATTTCACGTTTTCACGCTATTATTTATAAACCCTAACCTCTCTTTGCAGTCAAGTAATTCAGTTGCTATCACAGATTTTTGAAGATCCAACAACACTTTTAAATAACCTCCCCCTGCATGTATACGTAAACCTAACAAATCTCGACTTGTGTCAGCGAAAATCAAGCTTTCTCAAAGAAATCGTCGAAAAGATTAATACTAACAACCAATTAGGCATGTTTTTGCCACAATTTATTAAGAGAAACATTTAATTTGTTGCTCGGCACTGACTTCAAAGTGATTAGTTGGTAGTAGTTAAAATAATATTTATAAATAAATAAATAGGTTTAGATAGGTATTAAGCTAAATTGTGTGTATATAGTAAAATATAAAATATGTGTAGTAGATAGGTTAAATAAGTTTTTTGTTTATTTTTAATTTAGTTATTACAACAAAGTTTGATTATGTTTTATTTTTTAGCGAGTTCCTTATTTATTTTTTGAAGTCTGTTCAATTTTCTTGTCAAAAATATAACATATTTTTACATTTCTCTTTTTAGTGTTTTGTATTTATTGATATTTACTCAATAAATTAAGCAGTTATTTTATAAAGTGTTACAATGGATAGCCCAAGTAAAAGTACAGCCCGCATAAATAAAAATAGGAATAAATAAACAACGGTTGAAAATAAGGAACGTTTCAGGCCCTGGGGTCCACTAGCTAGTTTAGGTGATTTGACAAATGTTCCAATCAAACTAGAACAAAAAAGCTACCCTGTTGGGAATCGAATCCGCGGCCTCCGCGTGTGATCTGAACGTTCTAACTATCACACCATAGAAACAGTTGCCTATAATGTTTCTACGATTGCCCATATGATATGGTTAGTGCATAAAAAGCAAACTGAATGGCTTTAACACTGAACTACTTCCGATTTTTCATCACATCAGTTGAGCAATAACATTATATACAAATATCTGATTATTTTAGATTAAAAAATATGTAAAAACATTGTACGTGCCTTTGAAATTTGAGTTTTCCCTTGATACAAACACCCCCCCCCCCACAACAGATCTTAATTTGGTTCCAATGGGACCACCTCGGTAATGCACTCTTTCGAATAAAAAATAATTTTGACGGAGAAATCGCCGAACATACATTTAAAAAATATATATACAGCCGAACATAGAGCTTCCTCTTTTTTCGAAATCGGTTAAAAATAGTGTCCCTCGTTCTTTATCCCGAAGCTACTTGATGTGAATTTTCCATAATCCCTAATTATGTGCCCTTTCATGGCACGTGCTTGCATAATAATTGACAGTACATGAATGGAAAAGGATTAATTTAACAGAAGAAAAACGATCATGGTTCAAGCGTGTTCAGCCAGCGTAAACGACATCGAAAGCTGAATTGCATAAATAAGTTCCTACGGTCAGATTGGTGAGATTACAAAGACCTCATGTTCTTTAAGATGAATTCAAGAAACGAAAAGATTAATTCGGATTCTGGTTATTGAAAATGGTATTCCGACCTTATAACATAATGACTTATTCGTTTTTCGAAAGTCATGGGAAATAATTAGAATTTGGTTTAAAGTGATATCCTTTATTGCTGATTACCATCTATTATGAAATACGCAAAGCTTCTTTCTGAACAGAAATAGAACTTTCACTAATTCTGACTACCTAAATTCTCTCTTCATTTAGGTTTATTTACGAGTTTTCAATGTATATCAAATATCTCTTTCGTAACCAAATCACATCCTAATTTTTTCAAACCGAGGAATACATGTCAAATTTGTAATAAAAGTGAGTTCATATTCACTAAATACTAAATTAAAATGGGTGAAATGTATAGATATATCTCCTTAATTTAGTCCTGTTCATTGTGCTTAACAAGAAACAAAGAAAATTAGTATCAACTTATTAGATATGAGTTAAATTTTGGTCAAGGTCTGCAACAACTGAATTCAACAGACAACGACTAATAAACAGCACACTTGATGAAGTTCAACAAGGAAAAATGCTGTACTAAAATGCTAAAGCACAGTAATCAATTTGTAGTGTTTCTGATGCTGTCTTAGATAACCTAGAAAGTTTGAAGAAACGGAATTGTAAGCTCTGCTCTGTTTATGTTAAATGAGAAAAAATGTAAAAACTTATAAAACATGAATTCTACATGTGTTGACCCAACACAACCTAGGTCAACGTATGAACAGGTGCGTTTTATTGATTTTATTGATAAGATGGCTACAAAAAATTGATTTTGGGGAAAACTGTAATAAGTTGTAGAAACATTTTACGAGAATCCTAAACATAAAAAAATATAGTTGGATCTCCACTCAAAGAAGATAGGAATATTATAGCTAATATTAGATGCTTGTTGTCCTGAATATGTCAAAATAAGTATTCTGGTCATGTTTCACTTAAAAAAACGTATTTATTGTTAAAAATTGATCAAAAGATAAAACATTTTTTACCGCTTTTTCTCATCTTTCTGACAACATGGTGATGTCGCATCGAAACAACGATGTTGATTTGACAGCGATCTAATCATCGGTCCATTTTCGCACTTCTTCAACATTCGAAAACGTAGCAAATGAAGGTGGTAATCAGAAGGCGCTATGTGCTACGGCGGTAAGTACGTAGGTGAAGGAGAACTTTCTATTCGAACTGCAACAGTGTATCCTTCATCACTCTAGCAATGTATAAGCCGAACACTGTCATGTAAGATGATGGCTTTGTGTCTGTTGCTCGCTTTTGTTGATTTTTTTGTAAAAATCTGCAGTAACATTTTCACTCTGTTTTAGCAGCCACACCTTGCTGATTCTAACATATGTACAACAAGACTTTATGGCCATAACAACCTCCGTATCGACGTTGATGATTCTCCAGGACTTAACCTGTGACTTTTTGTGTTTAATACAGAAGCCATAACAACATATATCAGCCAAAATACAGAAGCCATAACCTTGCCAGCCGACTGTTGTATTTTCCCACCCTTTGGAGCGGATTCATTGTGTGCAGTCCACTCGGATGACTGTCGATTGGACTTCGGAGTGAAATGATGCACAGAGCTTTCTCATACCCGAATATTCGTGAATGATATGATGTACACGTTCAGTTGATATCTTTAGAGTGTCTGTTATTTCATTAAATTTCATTTTACAGTCACTCAAAATCATTTTGTGGTTTTTTAATGTTTTCGTCGGTAACAACCTCTTTTGGGCGTCCACTGCATTCACCGTCTTCATTTCACCATCTCTAAACTTAGCATACCAATCCTTGATGGTTGATTTTACCGGGGCTGCGTCCGGAAACTCGGCATCAAGCCAAGTTTTTGATTCAACTGTATTTTTTTCCTTCAAAAAGCAATATTTTTTCAATACGCGAAATTCTTTTATATCAATTTTTTTCACAATAACAACAGTTGCTTCATTCAAAATGCTATAATTCACAAACTAATGATCCGACAGCTGTCAAATTTATACACGCATCTTTTGGGGGTTAGGGCTAACTAAAAAACTAATTCTACTAGTGCTATCTATGTGCCAGGCTGGGCACTTTTCAATTAACCTATTATGTTAGCTCAGATATGACACTAGGAAAATAAGGAATAACATTTCCAAAATTGAGTTCGTCGTTTTTTATACCACATAAATTTGTAAAAAAATAGTCTAATATTTCAACAAACTAAACAAACGAACTAAACAAAGAAACATAGAGAACTCATATATGTATGTGTGTTAAAAACTAATAAACTAAAATAAGTAAACAAGTAAATAAAAAGAGTAAACAATGCCACAAAACAAAAAACCTAATCCCAGTACAATACAAACAAGTTTGAATCGATACCAGCACGATACCTGGCGTGAAAACTGCACTATTTGCAAGGTTTAACTACTCGAGTCGAGGGTTGGCGAGTGTTCCGTTGACAATCAGCTGGTAATAAATTCGAGCTCAAGAAATCGATAAACGCACAAAGCGAACAGCTGCGACCGATTCAGTACGTACGCTCGCTTCGGATCCTCATCCCATTTGCTCGAGTATCGAACGGTGTCGTAATTCTTCAGCTTAATGGGGCACGACGCTAGACCCCGATCGCTTGGATTTATAGCGTTTCCGATTGCCGGTTGGTCTGCTAAATGGCCACTTCCGGTCGATGGAAAGAGCCCTAATAAATACGTCCACCTGGACGAACTCTATAGACTACCAATAATCGGCAGTGAATACCAAAAAACAAACTCGCACAGCATTAATAAAGAAGGAATCACCAAAAAAATGAACCTATATTAATAAGCGTGTCACTAATTCAAAAAAATGTTTAATACGGTTATGACGTGTCGTTAAACAATATGGATAAATGAGGAAACTTGAACTCAATCAACAAACTGTTTATAAGCCAGTTTTTAGTATTATTCAGTTCTGAAATGTTGCTGCGATTGAATCTTTTCAATAATTGTGGCATATTATCACTTGCACTCGTAGTATTTTCATTTAATTTAATTCTAATTCTTAACTTTTGCATATAAATGTTTGTATTGAAATATTAGGCGCATGCATATATTTTGATCTGCGATATTTATTGTTGATTTATTCAACGTATACAGACATTAATCATGAAACGCTTAAAACTGCATTTTTGACATTCATTACATTAAATTTGAAAAAAAACTGCTGCCGAAGCGCATCAAAACACTTTTAGAAATTTATAGTGATGTTGCTTCTTCATATCAAAATTGTCCATTTTTCTATGGTTTAAGAGTAAATATCAGACTTCATTTCGACCGCCTCAGAAACAATCAAATACATTCTACCGTAGTCATAATGCGTCATTGTGTTGACCATCCCTTGGGTTTCCTACAACAGTCCCAATTCCAAACGGTAAATTGCACACTGCAAAGCCTAAAACAGAACTAAAAAGTGGTGATTTTAATATCAATGAGAAATAATGGTCTAAAGCACCTAAAAGTTTGAAGACAACACTTATTAGATTAGATGAACACCCAGCTCAAACTGTCAAAGAACTTCCAGACAGCTTAGCAGTTGACCAATCAACTATTTCTAGACTGTCATTCTAGACATTTACATGCGATGTGAGGAGCAAAAAATGTCATTTTGAAGCATTTATAATATAGTGGTTTCATTTCTTGTGAGGCAAAAAAAAATTCTTGGGTTAGTCCAGGAAAGCTATCCACATGGACACCGAAGTGTCTCTTCACGGTCATAAAATCTCATTGTGCATATGGCTTCTAAAATCGGAACTTCTACTGCATATACGACGCATTCTTTCAAAAAAAGATCAGTAAAAGCGAACAAAAGATACAAAGTCATCCGTTTGCAAGATGCTAGCCGTATTACAATAGTTGTAAAGGACACGCTGTTTCAGCTCGAATTGGAACTTCTGTCATACCCAGGGTACTCACCACGTAGAGCACTTTTTGATTACCACTTGTGCAGATCGGTGCAGCCTAGTACGGTATCGCCAAGAGTACGATAGAAGAAAGTTATAGAAAATGATTGAAATATTTTGATCAATATAGTAAGAAAATCATCAGAATACACGGAAACATCTAATACTTTGGAAATTAATATTTAACCAAACATTAACCAAGAAATATCTAGCAGTCTAGACTCTTAACGACGAAGTTAGAAAAGTTAGAAGATTTTTCGAAATGTTATTCGTTATTCTTTG
Source organism: Rhynchophorus ferrugineus (assembly GCF_030347505.1). Taxonomy (NCBI): domain Eukaryota; kingdom Metazoa; phylum Arthropoda; class Insecta; order Coleoptera; family Curculionidae; genus Rhynchophorus; species Rhynchophorus ferrugineus. The sequence goes on from NW_027472583.1 coordinate 50,162,636, forward strand.
TGTTAAGCAAAATAAGGTGTGTGCTTTTTAGTATCTATCTTTATAAAACTTACCCTCAGCGAGATTAAACCTTCTTCAAACCAAAATCCTGAATCCGCTACCTGTCAATCAACAATTTCACTATGCAACCAATCAAAAAATCTCGATAAAAATTATTTTATTGAGAAATCAACTCTATTATATTCTAAATTAAATTCTATAACTATTAACTTCCGATGAATTAATTTTAACGATGGCTATTAAATTAATATGTTAATGATTGGAACACATTAACATGACTGAGTATTCATCTCCATTGCCATTATGACAATATATTCTTCCTTATATACAAAAACAGTGAATTATCTCGGCGAAGCCCTCTTCACTATACATCGAAGTGAAACAATGAGTCTAGAGGGTAAACTTGACTAAAATCAATGATTAATTTAATTGACCTTCATTATTACAAATCAACAAAACATTTAATTTCTTACTAGCTTTGTTCACAATATTATGCGAATTATAAAAAAATGTAAGTGTATAATAAACATAAAAATTTTCATTCCCTATTTTATTAACTTTTTAATTTTAGCATTGTTTCATTTACAATGTTATGATAATAATAACAAAAATGTGGTTACTGTATAAATATTTTTTATCGTTATCTTAATATTTGTTTTTTAAAATGACACTTTTGTTGAGCTAATAAGGTCCGCTATTGTTATATTGTAAAATTAACTTGTTATATCTATTCAATCATTGACTTTTTCCTGTAAAACACACAACATATGCGCTAAATGCATTTTTTATTGTTTTTTATTTATTGAATTAATGTTATGTTTTTTTTTTGTAAATTACTCAACTATCATAAAATAACCGGAAATTAAAACGAAAATTTCCACATTTTTTATTGAAGAAAACCAAATTTACCATAAAAGGTTTCACGTGAAAATATATAAAAGACAAAGACAAAATATTACAGAGCATTACTTTTGTTTTATCTAGTATTCTTGGAACATATTTATGTTAATAAATCATTATATAACGCACAAACCGTTGTTTTTTCCCAATTTTCGACTAAACAAAAAAACAGAAGTCGTTAGTTTAGAAGAGTTGTTTGAATTTAAAGCGAAATTTCACATCTGCCGAACAAGTGTTGGCGAATGTGATATAGGAAGGTCAAGCTCAGTAATTGGGTTGAGACTAAAAAGATTGGTACAAGTTTTTACAACGCTTAGACAACAATTTTTAGAATTTCTTATTCAACATTTAAGTATTCGTTTATTAATTATAATTAAAAGTTGTTCGTTGCTATTAAATTAACGAATTTTTAAGTTTTTCTATTAAACCACTGATTACAACGATATTTCAATTTATGGGTTTTATTACTGTATTGGTTTTCCAGGAGCACTACAAAGTCCCGCTACGGTATCTATTATCCCTTGGCTTCTTGAAAATAAAAAAATATATTTTCAGAATCTTTAACTTCTGATCTTTCATTATCTCCTCTCATATATTAAATATATATAACTAAAATATATAATATGTAATATGTAACATTCACAAATCCTTTACCTTTACTTATCGACAAGAAAAACATAGCCATAAGTTTAATATTGGTAGCAACAGAAGTAAAATTAAGAAAATAATTAAGTGCTGTTTGTTTAGGAGGATAAGAAGAGTCCCTAAAATTTCAAACACCTGTTGCAAAAATGGTGAAGATGAAGGGAATTGTGGTAAGGCATCATAAAACTACTACGGCAAAAGTGACAGCAAAACTCAACACTCACTTGAGTAACATTGCATCGACAAAAAAAGTACGGCGGGAGCTCCAAAAAGCTAACATTCATGAAAAGGTCTGCGATTGCGAGACCCTTTATAATGGAAGACAACGCTAAGCTACGATAAATCATCCTTTAAATTATCTCTACAAATGGTCAGGTTTATCTATGGAGAACCCGAAAAGAAATAAATCCAGACTATCTGCTTCCTAGAGTCAAGCATGGGAGAGGTTCAGTTACGATTTGACTGGCAACATCGTGATATTTAGCATATTGCATATTGCAAGTGCTGCTCTGAAAGCGCGTGATGATTCCCATTGATGGGAAAAGTTGATAGTCGAGTGGGGCAAGGTCTGAAGAGTAAGGCGGGTACTTCCTAGACCGGTTTTGCTTTATGAGACGGCGAGTTATCGTGCTGTAAAATCAGTTTACCTTGTCTTCGGGCCTATTTTAGAGGCTTTTCGATCAATACATGGTTCAAATTGATAATTTATTGTCGGCAGCGATCACTATTAACTCTTTCAGGCAGCGATCACCAGGTTTCAATAATTCGTAATATACCATGTCACTCTGGTTCCACCAAACACAGAGAAGTGTCATTCGACTAAAACGATTTGGCCTTGAAGTAGATCGGCCGGCCCCTAGGTCTTAGGGGACTTAGGGTTTTCAAAATAACTCCATTTTTTATCATCCGTCACCATTCGATGCAGAAATGACTTCCGATCATACTTTTGAAGCACAGACCTTTGAAACCACCCATCTTCCCACCTTTTGAATTTTCCCCATTGCTGATAATCTATCGCTAATCGTTTCTTTGGTCACATTTAACGCTTTTGCCAATTGTTTTGGGTCTTCATCCAAGCAAGAGTTATTCTTGCAGCTTCGTATCCTCAACGTTTGTCGGTCTACCAGAACGTCCTTTGTCTTGCACATCGAAATAACCACTTTTGAATTTTCGAAACCCCGTGTTCAACACGCCTCACGTGATTTTAAGGTTAGAGTACACTCACCGTAAGTTTCTATCAGCAAACGATGACTTTCAGCGGTTTTTTTCTTTTGATTAAAATAGGAAAAATAATGCGCGCCGCAAATGCACGTCTTCGGGTACGAAATTTGACATTTTCAAAGAGGTATAAATCTATGATGGTGTTACTTTTGCAAAATTTAACATGAATAGCCTTGAAGCTTGATGTCAGTAGAATAAAATTACAGATCTGTCAAATCATAATAATCGATATCTCTTAGAAAAATAATATATTAATAATATTGTGTATAATATTGCTCTTATTGTTTTGTCCATCCCCTGTATATATCATCGCTTTTCATATGCCAATTATATGAATTTTCTGTGAACTTGCTGGCATATTTGTGTATGTATTTATTTATAATATGTATAACACATCATACATCGATTTAGATGTCGTTTTACTATAATATCGACTTATTATATACGAGAGGTTATGTTATTGTTGTAACCAAAGCCGGTTGGTCTGTTTACATTTGACTTTGTCGTTTTCCAACATTGGGTGGTAGAGGCGTGTCTGAAGGAAAAAAAACAGTCGATAGGAGTTAAAATAAACCGCCACCAACAATAAACGCAGGCACTTCTTCTCATAACATTCCCACTGGATCAACAAATCGCGACGCGTTTATTTACGCCGAGATGTTTTCTTTGCTCTAATTGACTGCTCTACGCTGGTCTAATTACCTACCGTACGAGACAAATATTTGAGCTGGCGCGTGCTCCAGGAAACGACCGAACGAACGATCTAAAATAGGCTCCGGGACTTTTATGGGGTTCTAGGTAGGAACGATACGAGGGTTGCGTCTGAAATATGGCTTCCGTAAATTAATTGTTACTCATTCATTGATTTCCTGCTGATATTCTATTTTGATTTATTAAACTGTTGTTATTTTAGTCATGAAGTTTTTGTGAATGATTGTGAATTAATTTAAAGGGTTTCAAAATAAATAGATAAATAGGTAAATAGAAAAATAGGTTTAGGTAGGCATTCAGATAAATTGTGTGTATATAGTAGAATATAAAATACGTGTAGTAAATAGGTTAAATAAGTATTTTGTTTATTTTTATTTAGTTATCACAACGGTTATTATGTACATATTTTATTTTTAAGCGTTTTTTTGTGTTGAAAATCTAAGTTTTATTATTTTTGAATTTTTAGTGAGTTCCTTATTTAATTTTTGGAGTCGGTTTAATTTTTTTGTTAAAAAATATTTTATTTTTCCCTTTTTAGTATTAGATTTTTACTCAATATATTACGCAATTATTCTATTAAGTATTACATTGGATAGCCCAACTGCAGCCCGTATGAGGAAAAATAGCAGTAAGGAAACAGCATGATTAAACGTAAGGACCCGTGGTCCGCTACCTAGTCTAGGTGATCTGACAAATTGTCCACCCAAATTGGAACAAAAAAAGTTTCTGCCCCTGTTGAGAATCGAAGTCACGGATACCGCGTGTGAGCATAACGTTCTAACCGATACACCATTCAAACGGTTAGTTTTTCGTTTGAACGACGTTTCATATCACAAGGTTAGTGCTTAAAAAGTAAACTGAATGGTTTTTACACTAACTTACTTCCGATTTTAGATAAAAACATGTGAAAACTTTGTGCGTGCCTTTGAAATTTGGACGTTTCCCTCGATATCCCCCCTTCCACCAACAGATCCTGATTTGGTTCCAAGAGGACCACCTCGGAAGTGCACTCTTATATGTGCATATATATATATATATATATATATATATATATATATATATATATATATAAATAAGATAAAGATTAAAATTATAAATTATTAAATAAAAATAAGATTAGTATAAATTTAGTTTTGTCTCTGTCTAACACAGCGGTTCAATTTTGAGAAAGAGGTCAGTATTTTCAGCCTTCTAACAATCAACATTCTTATTGTCGCGAAATCGCATTAACAGTGTGTAAAAAGTTATTGTGTAGAGACGTATGATGTTTTATACTCGATAGTTAAAAAACTAGATGAATTTTTCATAAACCAAACCCATTATAGTAATGCAAGAACAAAATATATCAAAAAGCTATAATTATGTGACAACTATGATATATATTTCACTTTATATACTTCATCCCAAAATATACTAATTAATAGGCTAGATAACTATTTTTGAAAAAAATTTTTTATAACAATTCTACGTATTTCTTTATCCGGAATAAAAGTTATTTCTGCAAAAACAATCGATTTGAAAGATGAAATTAAATTTTAAGTGCGCGGGTAAAACGCTCCAAATATGCGCGTGACGTAGTCGTTTTGGTCGCACTGGACGGTTGGTTATTTATATATTATTATAATATTTTTTTTATTTTAGTTATAATTAGACATTCTATAACGTATCGATGATATCAGGGCCTCTAATTTAATTATACATCGCTAAAAAACCCAAGCGAGTTGTGCATTTTCGTACAAGAGCAGAAAAATATTACTAGGTGGGAACCAGTCAGTATAGTTTGACAATCGGTAATTTATTCACAGCAATAATATCATTTTAATGTAAGCATTTACTATTTTAAGTACCTTTAATTATGTCTAAAGTGTAATAAAATTTTAATAATATTTGAGGTTAGGCCTCATTTTTTTTTGTTTTTTGTGTATATGGGCCCCTAGTAATTTTGTCAGTTATCAAATAATATACAAAATTATATTCAATATAATGTGATTTGTTTAGTCGTATAAGTGTGCATGAAGTTATGTTTACATGTTTCTACAAGATTCGAATGCCAACTAGACAGAATGGAATTCTAACTGAACTCACTATACATTTATTGTTCACAAAAACCATTAATTCAAAATATTAAATAAATTCAAGCCTTCAGTAAATGTCAATCAAATCCCATCATGGTTATATTACGAAAATCAATATCTGGTTTCTTGTACATAAAATAGTTCGATAGGTTATACTTCAACGGGTTAAGGGTTGAAGCTGGTTGACAGGTTGACACATATTTGATTGAACAATGTGATTTTATCAAGTTTTTACAGCCTGGTATGTGCGTTATGGCAAACAGAAAATTTCAAACATTTCGAATAATACTAACGTACAGGCAGTGTATGAACCAAATGTTGTCAAATGATTTTAAGCAAAGTAAAAGAAAGTAACCAGATATCTAGTTGAATAATTCATGTTAAAGTCTATGTCTAAACACAGCTTTTGTAAAGTATTTGATGAAGTATTGTAGTTGCACTATGTAAAATGATTATCTTAAATTATCACCATACAATTTTCAGTAGTAATTTGTCAGTAATTTTTCAGTTTCAGATTTGTCTTAGCGAATATAGAGCACCACTTGATTTCAATATTATTGTCAGAGTTCCTAAGTGGTGATTGTGCTATTATTGGCTACTCTTTAGTCTTTATTAAGCGTATCTACCGACTAGCGAGTGATCAATTTAGAAATCATCCCAGAAGACATCCGGTTTTACCCAGTCCGGTTACTGGCATGACTGGGATCATTTTCTTTGTTGGATTTTGCACTTTTGTCTAGAACAATCAGAAACATAAATTTACAACCATGCCTCACCAGGATTCAAACTCGCGACTATCGCAACAGTAGGAGGAACCCCCTGTCGCCTTTACCACTGCGCCAACTAAGCCAGCAAAGTTCTATATAGTATATAGTATTCTTTTTAATATTAGTATTTCAGTTATGGTCACAGAGTAGTCATTATCGACGAATCGATTGTGGGCAAATTTAGATTACTTGTCTTGATAAACCAAAGCGCGCTAAAACGTTCAAATGTTGGATCTCGGAAATTACGGTTAGGGAACGGTAAGTGACGTCAATGTTTCGTAGCGCTTCTGATAGGTGTTTGACTTAAAATTGCGAATTTTGAAATGTTATATTCTTACTTCTCGTAAAATCTTAGTAATCCCACTTTTAATTTTAAAATAATGTTAATGTTAATATTAAGATTAATGTTAATCATCTGTCTATAGTATATTATTGTTATATATCAATGTTTTTGTGATTCTTGTTACAGTCATCTAGGCTACTTAAAAAAATAAAAACATAAGTATATTTTTTATCACGTAATTGGCTTAAAAAATTAGAAATAATAGCGTAGCATGACCAAGTTCAATGGACTTAGTTGTTTTACGAGTTGTTATTTTTAAATTAATAGACAAAAACCATAAAGTAATAAAGAACAAGTCGATACAGTATTTTAAACAAATATTTAGACTTAGGAACTGTTGCAAACTGTTAGGAAAACTTCCGCTGTATATTATGCGAAACGATGAATGTTCAGCGTTAACATCATTAATATGCTTTATAGCAGCCAACAGACAAATGTGTCGAGATAATGTTCATTGACTTATACCAGCACTCGCACAGGGAATAAATAATTAAAATTCACATAGTCATCGTCGATCATGTAAATTTCTTGTACGTATTAGACACATAGCATTACGTCCCACATAATTTATTAATTATTAGGTTATCGGTAATATAACCGTCTAAATAGTTTCGATCGAAGTTTGTTTTCCTTATCGAATAGAAATAAAACTAAACCGGAACAATTTCAAAAGTCTGAATGTTTTTTGAGCACACCAAAGTTTTTTTTTTGGAGCACTATAGGCAACCGATGATGAGTTAGATGTCGATCGAACCGGTTCTCTATACGAACCGTTACCGTCATCTCATCGCCTACTACACATTTCTGTTGGGCTTTGGACCAGTTATTACCATTTAATTTATATGTGGCGAGAACGAAATCAGGCTTCATCCGGAATCGACGGTGGTCCCTATCACAATTATTAAAAAATGTTTTGAACCAGTACTTACGACATAGGTGACGCCGTTGACATTTATGTCATCATTCGGCTGTATCTCTAACCAGTTTTAAGAAAACAGATAATCGAGATATAATGAAGCCTTCTGCATTTTCATGTTTCACGTATGATATTACCATATCTGACAAGATTATCAGTGTTTTATAAAATTACTTTTGAAGATTCTCTATCAAAGTCAATAAAATCAAAAATAGTATGACTAGTGTATTTATCCCATATTTTAAAACGAATGAGGGATAAACCTCATACATTCATATCACGTCACTTGTCAAAATTAAAAAAATTAAGCATTCTTTTATCAGGCCATGATTGAATAAAACAAGTGATAACCGAAAGAAACAATGTGACACTGAAGTCGTGTTCTAACAAAAAATAAACTAACAATATAAACTTCAACAAAACGCAATTATACTTTTATGCGCTAATATTAGATTCGATACATTTAATGATCGAATTATTACCTACATTCTATCAGAAAAGTATCCAATAAAACGCAAAATGTTTATTATTGGTTCAAACTCAAACTCAGTTATCAGAACATCTTTTAAAAGCATTTGAAAAAATCAAATTCAGTTCTCGTTCTTTTTTATGCCTTATAACGATTAAAAATTGATACCCCGAAATAATAATTCCAGTTTTGTAAAAGTAAAAATATGCCGAAGCAACATCAGGTGAATACGATAGTTGTTAGATGATGATTATTCAAGTTCTGGATAGAAAATACAATTTTCAACGTAAAGACAAATTGCTCATTTCACGTCCTTATCCATTATAAAAACCACAAAACACATTTAAGATAATCTGAACAAATTACAAGAACTGTAAAATAAAATAAACGATTGATGGTGTTTTAGCTCATAACTATAGAGGACAGTTGTGTCAACTTAATGACAAATTTTGACAATCTCTTAACGTAGACTTCTAAAATAATTTGTTAATTTCAGACTTTTTCAATTTTTTGACACAGTGTACAATGAGAAACTGATTTATTATGATAACTCCAAGTTCGGTTCCAACCTTCGTAGGGTGAAGACGTATTTTCAATACGCTCCAAGCTCTAGAACGATATCTTTCTTTAAAAAAAAACAGTATTTTATTACCGTTATTTAATTGAGTGTTAAAAACGCATAACAGATGCGGCTATCCGTCTCTCAGTGGACCTAAAGTGTAGTGAAATCACGTGTTACGTGATCAGACAAAAAAACTGCATTTCATTTTTAGTAGAGTTTTAAAATTATTTTCCCTTATTTTGCAACAGTCCTTTTCAAATTTATTTATAATATTTTTGGTCAAAAACTAGTGCAAAAAATAATACTTGAGTGAAAAATGAAGTGCGTGAAATAAACAATGTATTTATTTCATTTTTTATATCTTTGGAAGTAAATAAAATAAAATATTAACAATCTAAAAATGGCAAACTATAGCGATTCTACCAAATCACCTGCACACTATGATATAAGATTAGAACAATCAGCAATAACGCAAACCCCACAAACAGAATCGACTACGGTCATTAACAAAAAACAATTGAGAAGCCCTGAAGAAGAAATCGCGAGGAAACAAACAAGAATCAGTGACTATTGGTTACAGAAACCAATAGAGACAAAAAACAGTTTTAGCAACTTGTCGGAAGAAATTGCAGAGAATATACAACCAAGCCCTGAAAAAGGTTTTTCCAAACCACCACCAATAACAGTCTATAAGGTAGGAGTAATTAAACACATTCATGACCTATTGAAAACCATTACTATGAACTACACAATTAAAACAGTGAGCTATGGAACAATAAAAATCCAATTGTTCGAAGCGGATCACTTTAAAGTTCTTGTAAAAGAATTAGATGAAAGAAACATACAATACCATACATTCAGACCAAAATCCGAGAGAACATTTAAATTCGTGTTAAAAGGATTACCTCACGGGACGGACTTTAACACCATCAAGGTAGCTCTAGCTAAAAAAGACCACGAGGTCGTAAATGTTCACAATATACGACATCGCACAACAAAAAATCTCTGCCAATATTCTATATTGATTTAAAACCTAATGGAAATAATAAGGCAGTGTATGAAATCACAAAATTGGAAAATAATATTATTAAATGTGCACCACCAACATACGAAAAGAATTATACTACAATGCATGAGGTGTCAAGCACACGGGCATACAACGACTTACTGTCGCAAATCATATAGATGCGTAAAATTTGCAGGAGAACACAAAACAGGAGACACAAAGTTCGCGATGAACTCGTAAACCTTCGTAAAGTAAAGTTTGCGATGAAAAAGTGAAATGTGCTAACTCTAACGGAAATCATCCAGCGAACTACAAGGGTTGCGCAGTTCACAAGCAACTACAGCAGAAACTCTATCCTGCCTTAAGAGAAAAAAGGCATCAGGCATGACTTTTATCATCTTTTGACGAAGTATGGCATACGGGCTTGCAGGTTAAACTAAAGAAACTTCTCTCTCATCCGGACTATCAGTTACTAAAATCGTATCTCAATGATAGTAATTTTATTGTAAATCAAGGCGATGAACATACCGAATTAAATCCCATATATTCCGGAGTTCCGCAAGGTAGTGTACTGGGTACTGTTTCTTCTGCATACGGCCGATCTGCCCACCACAAAAATAACTACTGTGGCAACATACGCAGACGACACAGCAATCTTAGCATCCCATGAAGATCCAGTCACAGCATCAATAAACCTACAAACCCACCTGGAGCAAATACAATTATGGTTGAAGACATGACGCATTAAAGCTAATGAAACAAAATCCACGCATGTAACATTTACCCTCTGTAGAAGAACATGTCCACCAGTGAATATCAATCATCGTCAACTCCCCCAAGCAGAGCATGTTAAATATCTTGGTATGCACTTAGATCAACACCTAACCTGGAAGAAGCACATACTCTCTTAAACGGAAACAACTTGGACTTAAATTATATCAAAAGTATTGGCTCGTCGGGCGCAAATCCAAGTTATCATTAGATAACAAGGTATTGCGGTATGAGTCTATACTCATACCTATTTGGTCATATGGAATCCAACTATCGGGTACTGCTAGCAAATCTAATATATCCATCATTCAACGGTTCCAAAATAAGGTGTTGTGTGCCATTGTTGATGCTCCGTACTATATTTCAAATAAAGTGATACAACGCGATATCCTCTAGAACCTATAACGAGTGTAATTCAACGTGTTTGTGTGTAATCAGCTAAATATGGGACGTGATAGTGAAGTACGTAGACTAAAACGTTTAACACCACCTGATCTGATCACTGGACATATGTAGACTTTAGAATAAGCTTTAGAATAAGACTAATTAATTAAGATAATATTTTATACAGAAGATTGCTTAATGAAGTGATTTTCTACATGCCATGTATATATAATATAAATGACATAAGAAAAATACTAATTGCCAATAGGATGGAATAAGGATTCCACTCCTCTAGATTTCCTCTAGGATTGTGGAATCACTAAGAATAATAAAAAAAAATGTTAATTAAAGTGTATGCCTTAAAGTTAGTCCATATATCTTTAGATACTGTGTATATAAACAACTATGTACTTCATCATCATCAGCATCAGCCCTATACCTTTTGTCATTTTCTAACTTTTTCCAATTTCATTCGTAAAGGATGAAGTTTTATAACTAAAAGATAAAAATGTGTATTATATTTTCATACCCCTAATTATACTGTTAAACAAAGCCACTGTTAAGAATAAAAAATAAGGAAAAGCTATAATTATGCTAGTTATGTCATAAGTATTGACGTAAAATTTCACTCTCTAGAGATAGCCGAAATCCATAAAAAAATGTTACTAAAAGAAATTGGCTAAAGTATGGCTTTTAAAAATAATAAATCGGTTTTTTAAACATCAAGCAGCTGATTTAAAAGTTAAAAATAACAGCGTAGCAGGCCAAGTTCAATGGAATTACTTAATTTATTTTATTTTTAAATTAATAGAGATAAATAATATATATATCGTGTGTTGACGTGACAGGTCAATTATTTCTTGTGATTTTATATTTTCTACAAATAATTCCAAGCACTCATGCCCAGAGTGGAATTTATATCCGCCATGTTCATAAAACAAGAATATACTAAAAGTTCAATAAAGCAGAAACGGGATTTGGAACTTGGATAAAGTAATATAAATGAAAAATATATGTTTGGTCTTTCAAAACAACATTTAAACTAACACATATGCGATTCTAACCGAAAATTCCTAATAAAACAATGATCAATCACACGTTACGACAAATGATTCTATTAATTACTTATGTCCAAAAAAAAATCAATAAGTTCTTTGTAGTTCCTGAAATAAAATAAAACGTACCTAGCTAAGATGCTACTTTTAAGTTGCAGAAAAAAAACCAATACAAAAAATCTTCTAAACGCTTTATTTAATTTCTATTTTCCCTTTACTATATTTACTTTATTTTCCCTTTAGTATATTTATTTACTTTACTTTATATCACCGTACCATGGTTTCTGATGTGGAGTTCAAGGAAATTTAAAGAACATATTTACAATTTAGTTTTGATATAGTATTCCTAAAAACCGTCATCTTATATGCAGGTGCATAACAAATAAAACTGATTAACACCGCTGGGAAAAACCATTTACATAATCTTTATAATGCTAGTAGGCGCTTATATAAAAAATATTTGTATATTAAATACCGACCATTCAAGTAAAATAAGACGAAGCAAGTATTAAACTGTAAAATTAGTGATGGTATTTTCCCATGAAATATAAAAAAAAACATGAAATGAAACAGAACTACTCAAAAATACCGTTAGTTATTACAACACCTTCCAAACAGCAATTTTTCAAAGTATTATTGATCACATTTTAAATAACTTTCCCATATAGGCTTAATTTATCAGGCAATAATAAATTTCTAGATGATACTCGGCTTACCTTACATCAATTATCATAAGACTAGTAATAAAGGAATATTTTCGCTTCACATATATGTTGTATTAACTAAACATTAGAGCTCTTTTGTTATTTACAAAGGTTGTTACGAATTGGACGAATTAAAGATGAATCCTTTTAGTGGCACTCTCAATTAAAGCAATCTTCAGGCCAATAAACGTACTAATTAAAATAGATAAGCGGTATTTTACCTAATTATTAATTGGTGTAATTTTGTTTCGAGTAGGTGTCACATTTTTTATTGATTTCATTTTGAACAGTTTTAATAATATGCAACAAAATGTTGTATATAAAATTAACTTAAAAGTACTGTAATTAAAACTAGAAAGTTCGACAGTAAATAATAATTTACACGCTAAAAAAAACAAATTACAAATTCTACGTTGAGCACGAAGTAAAATAATTAAACTAAAAAGTTTAAAATTCAATAATGTGCAAACATTATTGCATCAACAAAAAAAAAAGATTATTAAGAAAATACTATTTAAATAATGTATATTTAAATAAATCACTCACTCAGTTTTTCAACAATAAAAAACGAAAATGTATTGGTAGATATTTATATAAAAAGAATATGTACTGCCCTACTTTCGAAAAAAAAAATGAGAATCATATAAAGCATGTATTTATTGCCACTGAAATAAAAAAAGTGGAGCATCTAAAAAACACATTAGTTATTGTCTATGTCATCTAACTTACGTAGTTAATTTCTAGTTCAGTTAGTAGAAATAATGACATACAATGAATACAACACTAAAATGCATTCTCATTCAACTCTAAAATAAAACAATAAAGGGAAATGGGACATCATTTTCAAGGTTCACTGTTTACTTCTTGAATTAGCGCCTTCAAAGAAGTTAAAGCATTTATAAGATCTATTCATTAAACGTTCTTTGCTAGTAAAAAAATCACACAACTGTACAATGTCAAAATGACATTTTCGAAAACACTTGCGTTTACAACCACCGTCATCTTCTGATGTTTAATATAATAAAAAAATCTATAAACCAAATGCCTTTTGTAAGTTTCGAAACCTGAACGAAACGAAAACTCTTCAGATTCAAAAGATTCCCAACGAACGGGACATCGACTCTTAACTATAATTAACCAAATCTGATGCATTAATGGCTCTTACGACATTCCGTTTAACTTTTGCATATGATTATAACGTAATAGCTCGAAAAACACGTGGATAGTGGACGAACGCATCTTGATTATTAAAAAATGCATCTTAATATATGGGTTAGACATCCAGTCTGTTGTGTAATGCAGATATATTAGACGATACCGGAATATAGTTTTTTTTTCTAAACATGTGCATTAAGCTATCTTTGTTTCTCAAAGATTGCTATAATTTTTGACAGGGCAAAAGTGAATTAGTAACATAAATAAAACGCATATCGAATCAATTCTTCTCGATTCATCATCGTTCCGAACTAGTAATCATTATGAAAAAACGCACTTCTTTTTTAGAAAGTAGCAACAACATACAGTGCATATCTCAGCCGTAAAACAACTTATAATTTTAAAAATAATAACCAAAAGGTTTACATCTAGTAAAATCACCTGCTTTGTAAAGTTAATAAGGTAGTAATTACTAATGACTCACAGAGTGAGGTGGACAAATCTCGTAGGATCATTTTTAAATATTTATCCAGTCTTTCGTGATTTCATTCTCTAATTCATAAATATCATAATTTGTGTCAGTAAAAACAACAAAAAAAACACCGTATATTTCTAAAATATCTTGAAATTGTTTTTATATTAAAAATTCAAGTTTTTTGGTTAGTGACCGTTTAAAAATTGAATCAAAACAAACGCCCATGATGGTCGGTTCTCCTTTATGGTCGACGCCCAACACGTCAACGGTCAGAACTTACCTGTAGTAAATTATAATTGCTTCTTGTTCGAACGTCGATTTTAATTGTAGGTGAAATTTCCAAAACGGTGAACAGTTTAAGTTTATTATTTTCGCGCCACTGCACACATACCAGTCGCGTTATCACTGACCAACGACCGTTATCGATAAAAACATTGCGGTGTGTTCAATGCGGACAGGTTAGAGAGCGGCATTCACTACTATCGAGAAACCTATTGTTTGACGGACGCCGAAGAACTAAAATTGTTAGACACCGTCGCGAAAGCGACAGGTAAAAAAATGACGTAGAGTAGTATACAGATTCCTGTAGTACTGAGCACAGATTTCTGTAAGTTCTGAAAAATATATGTGAATGAAAGGTAGAGGTGTACATGAGGTATACTTTTATTACGTATTAAATACTATTATTTTAAATAATAAAATTTGCTACATGCTGTATTAAAATAATAAGCTACCATCAGTTGAATTCTTAAATACGTACGTACAAAAATGGAAAATAAAGCTAAATTTAAAAGCAGCATAGGAGTTTTAAACCCAGCTAAACTCGTCTCTCAGAAAATAAAAAATAATTCGAATATTTTCACGTCAGAAAATTCAAAATTATGTATGTTACGGGTTCTACTTATCAATCAAATTTACTTTGAGTGATTAAACATTTTTGGGAATCAGCAACGAAAGCCACTGCTAAAATTAGAAATTAGTTGGTAATTCAATACTATGAGTGATTACTTGACAGCTACAAGTCTCTAGAAGTTTTCAAACTAAATTATTAATGTTCTATTATAAGTTATATAACTCGTATATACTGATTACAGCAAAATATCACAAAACCATTATAGCGACCGGTATATATATATATATATATATATATATATATTAAATAATGTTAATTCTCCTATTAATATGTTTTGATATAATTGAAATAAAGGAATATGCCCAATATTTAAAATAACCCCTAGACTTTAATATTGCATATTCACATAGTCCTGAGATTTCTCAATGGCGTTATTTGTTTTTATTTCATTTTTTTTTTAACAAACAAGCAGTTTGATATTGAAGAGCTTTTTTTCAATAGCGACCACTTTGTGGAATAAAAATTATTTAAAAGGATCTTATGATGTACTTCACACAAAGGTAATACTTTAGAAAATTAATTAATAACATATTTTATATTATAACTAAATTAAATGTATATCAATCACGTGAATAACAAATATACCTTAAATTATACCATTTAATATTCTAAATTAATATATATTGATAATATTAAGTCCTTTAGTCTTTGACAACAGGCCTTTTTCTGAATTTTTGACCTTTCTTATTACTATCCCGCTCTTTTGGTGCTCCTTCTTTAGATCCCACACTATTACCAGCCAAGTAATTTGAAACCATATCTGATACTTCTGTCATTTCAAACTTTGTCATTTCTTGGATCTGTTCTAAGTCTTTCTTTGTTTCTGGATCATTCATTAGTTTCGGTAATACCATAATAAGTAGCAGTGGGCATACCATCATCATGATCATAGGGTTGAAGAGAACATCGGTTATATGCCATTGTTCACGTACTTGAAAATATCTGAAAGTAATTCTATCACATTGCATACTTAATCAATGTATCCAACTTTTACCTAGTTTTGCCTAATGCTTTAATTTTTAAAGGATATGGAACCTGAGTGACTAAAGATGTCTGAATATGGTTCACTTTCCTGGCACGGAATTTACCTTTAGAATTGATTTCAACACGCACAGGTTCAAATGTATAATCAGGATGAAGAACCTCAACTACATAGGATCCAGATTGAACATTATTTACAATGAAACTACCGTCTCGCTTGACAAAACCTACAAAATAATATATTAGCGAAGAAATAAATAAATAATAACAAAATCAAACCTATATGTTGGCCACCATTAACATGAACTCTTGTGGCACTTTGCCAATTTGTATTTGACGTTTGATAATCGGATAATGGAAATATTCTACCTTCAATTATATATTTGCTTGATCCATTATCTTCAACAATGCCAGTTTCTCCGTATATCTCATATATAAGAGAAATTACTACTACAAATGATAATACCAGATACTTAAACATCTCGCGATTGATTAATTGACATATAGTAAAAAGTGTAGGTTATATGTATGTCGATCTTCCTTTCATTCGAACAGGATGTATTATTATATTCGGAATAACAATTTATATGAATTATTCAATATAATTCATATAATATATTATATGCCTTTATAAAATAATGTTTATTTAAATGAAGAAATACTTCGAAAACCTCAAAAGTAGTATCTGGTGAATACTTAGTAGAACAGTGACTTGACATTAATCATATGTTTGTCAAACATGACAGCATACAAAAAAATGTAAAACGTCAGTAAAATTTTAAATCATTTTAAATAATTTAGTTAATGTGGGGTTTCGTTGGTGATAAAGCGGTTACAATTAATTGTAATCGTTGAGTTCAATCGATATATGTAACATTCCTCAAATAAAGATACCTTATGAATGTTGGGTATGTTCTTATTTTATGTTTACATATTTTTTTATATATGGGAAACGTGTTTTATTCCGCAATTTCCTTACGTTGTGTGTGAAGAACTTATCGGTAAGCGCGATTTTAATGATATAACAAAGGTTAATTTTTCGTCTATGTAAACTTTGCCTTGAATCCGTTGTGACTGTGGAAATTGATTGTCATTTTGTAATGTAATAAATAAACTTTCAGAAAAATGAACAGAAAACAGTGTAAACATTTGGACGATTCAATACATGATTTAAATGAAGTTGCCAAAGTCTTAGCAGAAAAAGGGGTACCATGAACGAATTATATTAAAAAACTTCAAGAATATATATGTATTATTTTGTTTTAGTGGTGGTCTGAAATAAAATGTACAGATTGTGAATGTCGGGGGCCAAATCTTTGGCTATGTTTGAAGAAAAATTGTTCCCATGTTGGTTGTGCTGAAAACTCTAATGACCACAGTACACTGCATAATGCTGTAAGTCACTAACTACATATTCATTTTTTATGTACAACTGCTTATGTTATAATTTAGCTTGATCCTCAACATTGCATACATATGAATTTGTCAACAAGACGAATATGGTGTTATGAGTGCAAATCGGAAGTATTTCTAGAAGCAAAAAATAATTATGAAAGTGATCAAGATGATGTGGGGAATCCATCTTTAAATAAAGATTCTGGTCATGGTAGCTACACTACATTAAGAGCTAATAGTCCAGAGAGAGGTAAAATTTATGTTTCATTATGGCTTAATCAATTATGCTATGTTTGGGATGCAATAAATTAAATCAGAGTGATAAAGCAAAATATGTTATCAGTATAAATGGTAATGGTTAAATGCATAAATAAATAGTAGTGGAGAAATTTAAAGTAAATTATTGAATAATAATTTCAGTTAATTTCTATCTAGACAAATAAATATTTTGCTTATCATCGATTTTATATTCATTTATCAATTATTTATTGTATTTATGAAGAATTAATATAGGATTTATTTAAATTTTTATTTAGGGCCCATTTTTGAAAATAGTGTGGGGTTAAATGTTGGTATGAGTGGGGAAGGGGATGCATCAGATTCCAGTGATGTGGGAGAATCTGAAGATTATAATGTGTCCAATGGGGGACTAGTTGGATTACAAAATATAGGCAAGTAAATTGACGAATGTTTGTTGGTAGTAAAATAAGTTCCTTTCATATGCCTGAAATAATATTTAACATTTAAGTTTAATCAATGTTATAATAATCTATTTGACTCACAATAGCAAAAAATCATTTGTTTTTAATATATAATTATGACTTATTATTAATATTTAGTTAGTTATTAATATTTAAAATTCATTAATTATAAAGAAATCTTTAAATTATTTTATGGTATGAATTACATTTTATAGGAAACACCTGCTATATGAATGCAGCACTGCAGGCCCTGAGCAATACAGAACCATTAACTAAATATTTCTTGGATTGTGTTCACATTGTCCATATACTGTCTGATGGTAAGAAACCTGGTCTAAGCAGAACATTCCAGGCGTTGATCCGCGATATGTGGACGAAAAAAACAAACCAAAGTTTCGTCAATCCATCTGGCATTCTATACGGTATTAGAAACGTCTACGCGATGTTTCGCGGTTACCACCAGCATGACACGCAGGAATTTCTGCGTAATTTCATGGATCAGTTGCACGAGGAGTTGAAACAACCGGTCGCCCCTGAAATAGCAGCAAACACCGAATCGGATACGTTTAGTCTAGCCATTGAGGAGCCGACAACGGCGTCATCTCCTAGTTACGATTCCTCGGAGGGAGAGTATGAAACTTGCGACTCGGGTGTAAGCGAACGATCATCGTTAAGCGATGACTCGGAGGCGCGATCGGTGGGAGTATCAGATACAGTACCTGGGACCAGTAAAAGGAGACTGAGTAGGTGCCAGAGTCCTGGTAGGCGACAAAGGCCGCGAATGGCTTCACCGTCGGTTATCGGTAGGTATCTCACTAATTAATCTTATTCTCTAGTTCAGAAGAAATTTACCTTTTTGGAATCCTTGTATTGCCAAGAAAACCTATATACAGTTTATCCAAAGTAGCAGTGAACATCACGTCATCTTCGCAACATTGCCGCATTATTAACATTTTACGCATTTAACTTTATTTTTACTTTGGTATATAACAACATTCTAATATAATTAAAATATTATATTATATTATCGAAGAACTTGAAATTCAGCTAATTTAACAGCCATAATAGTGTGTAGGGTAGAGTTCCTGTATTACATTTCCAGTGAACACTTTTCTAAACCACCTATGGTATCCCCCGGAGGCTTAAACCACCTAATTAATAATTGTATATCGAAGTAATGTATTTTATTTTTGTTAGAGAACATATATTTAACTTTATTATGTTTAGGCCTTGTTTCCTGTTCTTTCCATTCTGATGTCACTGTATTTCTCCTTAGTTCGTTCCGTTACGACCAGTGTACATTTGTCTTGATAAAATTAGATTTTAAGAATTAATCACTGCACTATCCCTAATTCATTTGCTATATCTGGAAAAAATCAGCATTGAATCATAACCCCACATCCAGAAAGTTTCATTCACTCATTGTCATATTCTGAGCCACTATTCAAGTCAATCGTAAATTATCACTAATATTTTGAAGAATTTTGACATTTGACAACTGAACGACTTTTGCAGGGTGATTCTGTTATATTTTCGAACATTTTAGACAGCATTGTTTCTCTTTTTAACTAGAATAAAAAGAGAAAAATATCGTCTGGTATTAAAACGAATTTATAAACTGCAATAGGTAATACATTATACATTTTGATGACGTGAGTTCACTGGTATTTTAGATGGACTACTGCTGTTATAGATTTTATGTTTTCTTAAAATCAGAGGAATTAACAACCATAAATACCATGATGTGACTATATTATTATTAATTATTTTACTGACTCGTCTGTCTTTCATAAGCTTTTAAAGTCGAAAACTTCTTCAAGCACATAACAATATCTACACTTTTCAAACAAAAGAATTTTAGTATTTTCTAACCTGTTTTGCATTTTGTTATATAGATGATATGAGTATATGTTACATCTATAGCGACCAATTGTATTATTATATATGTTGCTGAAGACTCAACGCGATCTTAATGACATATTTCATCAGCCGAGCTTCTGTTCTTGGCAAGGACGAGTTAATTGTATTTAAGTTGTGAATTAAAAGGATCATATGCCTAGGACTAATTTGTTGGGATTGTTTTTGATACATATTTTATAGGTGTTTATGTTTGGCAAATATTTACATTTATTTACACATCGATCTTAAAGGCCGATTGGCGCCAATTGCGACATTATTTAACATTAAATTATGTATTACATATTTGTAGGGTTTAAAACAAAAAAAGTAGATCGCTGGATTATCAGTTAAAACTATAATGCCTAATTTTTTTTCGGTTTTTCGGTGTGGCTTAGAAATCTCCCTTTTTGGGAAATCATATAAACTACGGTGATTAACACTTACTGATGTGCTGAGGGGAAATTTATGTTTCAAATATTACTGATAATACCGATATAATTGTGTCCTGTGCATGCGAATAGTGTGGAACGATAGAAGTTGATATTTTAATCAAGAAACTTTCGAAGAATCAATGTTGCGTGAAAACATATATTCATTGTATAATAATTTTAAATTATAAATTTTATTGTCACCGTCACCCATTCTACTTTTTAAATACGTATTTATAAAAATGTTAAATTATATAATCTAATTTGCGAATAACGTCATCTCCACAGATCTGATTTTATTCCATCTGTTTTATCTAGAATGAAATTTCGTTACTAGTTTAGTTACTATTATATGAGCATTCCTTGTTAACAACTTGATCTAACGGGAGAAATTTATAATGAATAACAGCACAACGTTGTTTCACGTTTTACTATATTTTTGATCATTATAATAAAATGTCAATAAAGCATCGTTAATAGGAACGTTCTTTAGCAAAATCTAAATCAAATCTAAAGCACGTCGTCTGCCTAATTTAAATATAATGATTTTCGATGATGATAAGTATGGATCTTTATTTAATCGTTTGATTTTCGTACTTTGATCTTTTCAGATGCACAGCCTGTAGGAGGAGCAAATCGTAAACCTATCAAATACCGCTCCATTATATCGGACATCTTTGACGGCAAGCTATTATCCTCGGTGCAATGTCTAACCTGCGACAGACTTTCTAGCCGAGTGGAAACCTTCCAAGACCTGTCTCTCCCCATACCATCCAAAGATCACCTGATGCTTTTGCATGGGAGAGTCGCAATCCCAAATGCTACGTGTTCAGACTCTGTGGTGCCAGTCCAGGACGGTTGGCTTTCCTGGCTATTAGCTTGGCTACGCTCTTGGTGGTATGGTCCCACCGTAACGTTACACGACTGCCTTGCCGCCTTTTTCAGTACAGATGAACTCAAAGGTGACAATATGTATAGTTGCGAACGATGCAAAAAATTACGTAACGGCATCAAATTCAGCAAGGTACTGCAATTACCCGAGGTGCTGTGCATTCACTTGAAGCGGTTTAGGCATGAGTTGATGTACAGTAGTAAAATATCCGCTGCAGTTAGCTTTCCCTTGCGAGGATTAGATATGAAGCCGTACCTTCAGATCAGCCAATCGTCTCGAGTTTCCACCTACGATTTGTTTTCAGTTATTTGCCATCACGGAACAGCCGGTGGCGGACATTATACAAGTTTCGCGCTCAATGGCGACCAATGGTACGAGTTTGATGATTTATGTGTGACGAGAGTATCACCTGAACGAGTACAAATGTGCGAAGCATACGTATTGTTCTATCGTAAGACACAAACGGCGGCTGATATTGTTCGATGTGATGCTAATCGTTTAGCCGAAGACTCGATAGGAGCCGGAGGAGAGCCCAGACGAGCTCGATTGTCCCGGCAATGGTTGTCACGGTTCCGGTATTGTGTAGAACCAGGCCCTATCGATAACTCAGATTTCTTATGCCCGCACGGGTCTCTAGATCCTGACAAGGAAACACTTCTGGATCGCTTTGCTGTTCAAGTCCCTTTAGAAATGTACGAGTATCTGTACAAGCATTTTGGTGGCTGTCCGCCCCTATCTGATAATTTCGTATGTCCAGCGTGCACAGCATTACAGAGACGGATTCTAAACGAGATGGAGACCTTTGTTGAGATCAGTCGAAAGGCTCAACAGGAGCATCCGCCTCATACGCATTATTTGTCTACATCTTGGTACCTCCAGTGGCACGGATTTGTTCAAAGAAAAATTTCTGAACCTCCTGGCCCCATTGACAACACCAAAATCGATCTTCAGCATTTAGACACAGACGAAGCTGCTGATGTACCAGAATCAATTTGGAATTTCTTCTATAGTATTTATGGTGGTGGTCCTGAGGTTAAGACTGCAGAACTGGTCGATGATCAATCTACAATTATACAAGAAGTTGAATGTCTACATACCGTTGAGGAAGTACATGATGGTGAGTAAGCAGGAATTATCATGTTAATATTTTAAATTTATTCATATGTAGCTGTAGATTGTAATGAAGTAATGGAGACTGAAAGTTGCCATGATGACGAGGAAGATGATGCAGAAGATGATGATGGAGTTGGTTCCGTTCAGACTGAAGTAACAACACTTGATGTGTCTGCACGTTCAACAACAAGAGGTAACCCGAAATCCAGGAATTCTTCAAAGAGGGGAGGCGGTAGAAATAGACGAAGACACCACTGAAACGCCAACAAGCTGGTCACCAAACATGGGAACTTGTGACAGTTCTCTTATTTCTATTTTTGATTATATCGGAGAACCATTGTTATTTTAAATAAAAAGTCAGAATATGTTGTCTATTTATTCAATTTAACTATTTAATTATGAGGCGTCCTCGTTTATATTTCACAAACGATTAATTACAGATTAGGAGTTGAAAATTGTAATCAATATATTACTATGTAATAGACAATTTGTAAATCTTATCTAAAGTGAGTAGTTACAATGTAATTTAATTTTTATATTGTAAATCATCCACACAATAAAGGCTAATGAAGTTAGTTTTAATTCTCTGTTTAAGAAGATTTTTGAGGTTAGAATCTAAAATTGTTATCTACTTTTCAGGTTGTTTGTGTTTATATAAACAATAAATCCAATGACGAGTATTCAAGAAAGACTACAATTAAAAAGGGAACCTTTAGACAAATGGTCTATACGCGAGCAACTCTGCTTAGCTTCGGCTGTAGCGCGAAGTGGAGACCAAAACTGGATGTCTGTGAGTCGAGCTTTAAAACCCTTTGGAGAACAAAACCGACCTAGTGACTGGTTCCATCAAAAAAATTGTGCTGCTCAATATGGTGCCCTCTTGGCTAATGTCGAAACCCCTAAACGAAAGAAACGCAATTCTGGTGCAGAAGCAGTGGTTGAAACACCAGGGGAATGCATACTTAAGAAACTTTTGGCTGAAAGACAGGCAGAGTTAAAGAAGTTGTTAGCTGAAGAAAAAACTGAATATCAAAGGTTACAAGAGGATATGAAACTTCTTCAGTCAGGTTTGTTTTTATGTTATTGCATCTTCTTAGTTTTTAATAAAGCTTTGTGGTTGTATCATTTATGAATTATTTTATTAACTAATTACAATATAAAATACACTTCTATAATTCGTATTTATATGATAAAAATGTTATATAATATTAATTAGATAGTATGGACGAGAGTCTATGCTAAATATATCTTGATTTGACATGTACATTATATCAGATGGTATATATTAGAAGTTAAAATTAGAAAATTTTGGACAATCATTAGTGAGTTTTTTTAGGTAAAATTACTGAAGAACAACTTGATAAATGGTGTAGAGAAATTGATGAAGAAGAGCGAAAGAGCCAGCAAGAAACTATAGCCCATGCACAGTGGTTAAAAGAAAGAGATTTGAGAAAACAAGAAATTGAAAGAGCATGGCGTCCTATAAAATACCCCTACCCTGTGGCAGGGCAGAAACGAAAACTATCAGATCCTTTTGAAGACTTTACGGAAGGGGGAGATAATGAAGATAACTCAAGCAGCCAGTATCAACAACAGACTTCGCAGCAGCCTTTTCCACAACAACAGCAGCAGCAGCAGATTGTGCAAGTTCAGCCACCAGAAACCACTAAACCTGCTTTATCTCCACTACTCACCAGTTTACTGAAGTCTCCTTCACAAGTACCCAATGTATCATCTGTATCTACTTCTATTTTACATAACGCCATAACCAGTCAAAATAACCAAAAAGTTTTGGCAACTGGTAGTACTGCAAATCCCACCATTGCGAGCTTGTTAAACACATCATCTGCTGTTACAGTCTCTACAAGTCTTCAGCATCTTGTTAGCACTGCCATTGGACAAAATGTACCAGGAGATGATCAGTCGCAGCCATTAGACACAAATATCTTGGATGATGATGCTAATTTAAAAATCGACGACTTGGCGAACAGCATTTTGGTACAAGATGGTCCTTTGCCAGAAATTAAGAAGGAAGAAGTAGATGACTTAATATCAGAGATTATAGAAAATGCCCAGGATATAGTTGCTGACCCTGAACAACATCTACAACTTGATGGTAATGGCGATATTAATATTAATTTAGAGCTAGATGATTTAGATGAGGAAGAGGAGGATATAGCTCCAGAGGAACCACCTAAAGTAGAAATTAAAGAGGAAGTAAAAGTAGTGGAGAAATCAGCGCCACCACCATCACCCCCACCAGCAGCAGCTCCTGTGGTAGACCCTTTTGAATTCCAAGAGGATCCAGTGTTGTTTCAATCTCCAGCTAAACCTTCTACATTAAAACAAGAAAATAATCAGTATGTTCCATTGTATCAACAGCAGCAACAATCGCCAAATAAAGAGGAACCTAACAAGAAATCTTTGGAGACCATTGAAACTATACTTTCTATTGAAGAAGGACCTGTGGATAAATTGCAAGATTATCACAAACCGGCGACATGTAGCAGAAGCCAATCGGGTTCTGTGGAGATCGTCGAGGTGCAGGCGGAGGAATGCACAAGTGAGAATCAGTTGAACAGATCCCAGATTCAGAACATCGTACATTCTACTAAATCAAATGATAGTGTAGATGGACCAGAAGAATATAATGAAATTGAGAAAAAACAAGAACAGACGTTAGAATTGAAGGACGAGGAACTAGATGAAGATAAGTCGGAAGAATTCAAACTAGAGTTAAGTGAAGGGAGTGAAGAAATTGAAGAAACTAAGCCTGCACAAGATGTGAAAACGGAGGAAAAAGAGAAAGTCAACACCGACTTGATGGAACAGGCTTTAGATAATACTGTGTCATCAGGTTTAGTTGAAGATCTCTATGAAAACGTGGCGATGGAAGTTAAAATCGAGAAGACCGGAAAAGCGAAACGCGATTATTCGCGCAACAAAAAAAAAGAGGATAAAACCTTTGATATGCTGTTGTCTATGGATAAAACGGAAAGTTCGGAAGGTTCCGATGAAACATCATCGGGAGAGAAGATGGACGTGGAGAAGAAAGATAGTCACAAAATAAGACTCAAATCTGAGAACGAGCGTTCGAGTAGTCCGTGGACTGAAGAAGAGGACAACGCAGCTAAGGGTCTTAAGAGGCGATATTCAACGCCAGGAACCCCCGTGGATTCTTTGCCAAACTCTCCAGCTTCAAGCTCGTTTTACGACGATGACAAAGATTACAAGAATTGGAAGAAATCGGTTATGCTGGTTTATAACAGGTTGGCATCCAATAAATACGCTTCGCTTTTCCTGAAGCCTATCACAGATGACCACGCGCCAGGGTACAGCTCATACGTTTACCGGCCTATGGATCTTCTCACTATAAAAAAGAACATTGACAGTGGTGCTATCCGAAGCTCATTAGAATTCAAACGCGATGTCATGTTGATGTTCACTAATGCCATCATGTATAACAAGACGAACGACACGGTGTATGAGATGGCGTTACAGATGCAGCAGGAATCAATGAATCCTATTGAAATACTGTTACAGGCTCAGAATCAGGTAGACACGCCGTTGAGGAGAGAGACGCGAACCAGCGAGTCTAGTTGCAAGCGAAAGAAGGTCACCGATGATATCAAGAGTAAGAAGAAAAAGGAGGACTAGGGGTACGAGTTGCGGTGTTCAGGTGGTGTTTTCGATTATAGTCACTGCTTCTGAAATACCGATGATTTAGCTTTACGTGTTCACGTAGTGACTAGATGTGAAAAGATATTTCTTCAGTTATATGGACTAACCACGTTTTTTTCGGCTAGGATCCGTAGTTATTATTTTTGAAGTATGTGAAGTGTGGTTGTTTAGACATGTCTGGAAACTGTAAAATGATAATGATTAAAGACCTATTTTGATAATTTATGTTTTATTAAATTTAACGTTATCTAAAAAACCGTGAAAATAAACCGTCATTGAAATTACCAAAAAAAAGTTATGTCAAATGTTATTATTGTTATAAAATATATGCTATTGAACGTGTGTTATATCTTAAGATTGTAAATGTTGCACTCTATTTGTGATTTATCAATTTTGAGGTTTTTCTTAAATTGCTTATTTTTCTTGTTGATGCGGAATATTTGAATTAATAGGTTCTTTATCAGATCGTTTTCCCGCTTAATTTTCATATCTTTCACAACATTGACGTTGTTGCTTTTCTCACTTTTGCAGCATGGATGTGCACTAGTTCGCAACTCTTGTATAATGTTGCGATATTAACCTATGACCCATATTTCATGCAGATAATTTAAGCTCTATGCCATAAATATTGATTTGTTATGTCGGTTAGTTTTATTTCAATTGATATACACGAAATATTGATTTTCTGGATAATATCTCGAATGATCTTGCTATTAAAACATGGATTAGCATAAATACTATCAATTGTTTGTTATCAGTTTTATTATTTTTGATTGAAAGAAAGTAGAAGGATTATGGCATAGTTACCATAATATGTCTTCATTCATGCTCTATTCATTCTCGTCTACTGATATTTTTAATATACCTTTTGCATTCTAAATGACATTAGGTACCAAATAAGCTGAATGTTAAAACAATTTGTTGAAACACTCATTTTTTCTGTAGTTCTTAGGATTGTGTGAGTGCGTTGAAAATGTCTTTTCTGTGAATTTTTCATCTAATGGTCGAAAATAATCAGAGTTTATCGTTCTATCAGTTCGGAGGAATTTATGAACAAAACACCTTTTACAAAACAAAACTTTTACGAAAGAAAGTATATTAAAACGATGCCTAATTTTTAGTTATTGCGGCGAATATATTGGACTTAAAATGTGAGTTCCTCGTGACGAAGATGCACTCAAGCACTTTAGAAGCTGACATGAGGCGACTCACAGGCTAGTTACTGCATCCTATTTGTAGCTCAACACACGAGGATATCAGATTAAAATATAATAATCAAACATGATTTAAGACATCTTAAATGTTTATATAGACCCTAAATAATATTCTTATAAATATAGATACATAGATTGTGTTTGAATTTGTATCAAAAAATTAAATACAACTTTTACTGAAATTATGAAAGGCGCTTATGGAACACTATATTAATAATGGGATAGTTAAAACTAAAATAAAGAAAAACAACGATAGTGTAAAAATGTAGCTTTATTTTTATAGAACAAAAGATTTGTAACAACTTTACTCTGAAATAAGTATACGACTTTTCATTACTAACAGTTTGACAAAATAGTTTAGCATTGCATACTTAATAGGAGGCACTTTTCTACAATATTTCCTAACAAAATCCAAACTGCACCTAAAGAATATTTCGCGTAGGATCGTTTCCAGGTCCTGGAAAGTAAAGATTAAAAACGTTGGTTCGTTACATCACCATCATTCCTTCATTGTACTATTTACTATATTTATATATATCCGTCTCCTAAAGAAAAAACGAAAACAAGTGAACGCTACAACTGAAAGCTTCTACAAAACTTAACGAGTATATTTTCGACAAACAATCAGCTATCACTTTGATTACCTAAAAAAGAAAGATGGAAATCTCTACTGAAAACGAAATATATGCTTAGAAAAATTTACAATATTCCTTACGAGTGAATCACCAATAGATTTTGGAAAAACTATGTACCATTCTTGAAATGAAGAGTAATATTGTTATTATGAGCGTCGTACATGACAATTTATTTGCTCTTAATTTTTTCTAAGATTGAACAGAAATTATTTTCAAGTCTGTACTAAGTTCGGTGGTGAAAAATGCTTTGAATACGAATAAAGAAAATAGAAAATTCAGTAATATGTTTGCCACGCGCTCTTGATATATATTTTCTAAATTGTTATTGCGACCTTAATAATCATGTTTTTTCTTCTAATTATTTTAGTTTTTGCCCTAAAAAAATGTTCGCTAAGTTGCTACGATGTTACAGAACCAAAATTGTAATATATATTTACAGGTAAGAATAAATATGACACTTTTGTGCTAGAGTAATTCATCCTTTTGAACTTTGTAGATATTATTATTTTCCTTTGTGACTAGTACAGAATACCGTGGATAGTTCCTGAAAAATAAATATTTATGTCATTCCTATCTGTATCCTGTATGGCAAGATAAATACTTTCATTTTATAAAATTGACTCAAATTACTCCATGATACATAAGAATCACTTTGAATTTCAACAGATTCATACCATAAAGTAACTTAAGACCGTGTAATCATTCGTTAGCAAGACTAATAACATTGCTGGTAACTAATAAATAATCTTTAATCATTAACAAACGTCCGTTGGCTTCAAAGACCACAAACGATAAACCTTGAATCTCACTCCCTTTCAACAACTGTCTTTTCTTAAAATAAACGTGAAAATTTTAGCATTGTATTGTGTCAAGGTACAACACACGAAAGAAAATATTTACTAGTCAGAAAAAGGGAATTTCAATGGATTAATGCCATCATTGTTTTGATCCACTATGGTCGAATTACTTTTGACACAATACATTTCAAATGTGGCACCTAAATAACGAAATGATTATTTTAATGATTCCCTAAAGTTATTAGATGATAAATTCCCATATTATTGACATTGACGTCTTAGTAGTAGCTTTGTAAAAAATATCATACTTTGAAAAACTGTACCATTTTAGATCAAGCCAAAAATACTTGTTTTTGCATTCTCTGTTGTTTTTTTTTAAATCTAAAACAAAATGTAACTTCGTAAACTTGTTTTGCAAGCATACAACGAATACAGCAGATTAAAATTTTAAACTAAATGTGATTAAACTACACCGAGAAGGGATTTAGATCGTATTTTAGATAGTTTATCTTTGTAGATATAGTTAAATTTCGGATTTAATGTAAGTAAAATAGGTTGCTTATGTCAAATGCTTGTTTGTATGTTTGCTTGCTTATATACCTAAATCCCTTTTCGCATCTAACTCATACAATTTCGTAACATAAATGTATTTAAATATTTTAGATCACAGCTAATAGTGAAGATTTCTTCTTTAATATTATTTACTTTAATATATTACATGTTCATTTTTTTTAAATCTAAACAACCAGAGGAAATATACAAACTGGGGACTCTTAAGAAAAATACACCGTGTTCGACTGGCTGTAGAGACTTGTTCAAATCCTGCAAACTCATAGATTAGCAGATATAATAGTAATACCGGATTATAGAATAGAAAGAAATAATTGTTAGGCCTATGTTGCGTCATCTCGACCTTCATCTACATGATTTTTTTTTCGAAAAACCTTCTAATATACTGGTCTGCAGGAAGCTGACTGCAATTATTTAGCCAATAAAATAACAGGATTGGTTTTGGTCTGTGCGTGGCAGATTATTTTAAACTCTATTTGAACGTTTGCTGCAATTTCGATTTATTTTTTTTTTGGGCGGAATAAGAATTCTATGTAAGCATCGTTGTTTGCCACGCCCTTAAGAAGTAAGATCCCTAAACATTTTGGCAAAACTATTACATACATATATAATATGGTTGGAACGCAGCTGGTTAATTAATTGGAGGTTTAAAAAATATTTGCGCATTCGCCATTTCGTCGAAATATACTTTTTGATATTTTAATACGGTATTTTCTTACTGTAAAATAAATAATTAGTGATAAACGGATTAATAAATAAATAATTAATAATATTACTAGTGTATATCTAATTTTAAAGTTATCTACATGATATTATCATCGCATTTCGTAGGTTGATATTATAATAATTTGAGATATATCCGCAGTCATTTAACAAAGATTTTCTTTTCTCAAGACGAGATTGTTTTGTGCTTAAAGCTGATTATAAGTGAAAATTTTTAATGACGGTTAGATATATTTAATTAGACTTTAATTACTTTAATAAAACATATACATTTCTTAAGAAACTATAAAGGTATATACTACAAAGATGAACATAATTGTTATAATTATAATATCCATAAGTGCATAAATAGAAGCCGGAAATTTTTGATAATTAAATGTGAAATGATAGATTTCAATGACATCTTATATATTAGAATGAATGTGCTATTGTTGTAAAAATATTGTTGCTATATTAATGAAGATGCAAGATTCTATGTTGGGGGAATACTGTTTCTGTTTTATGATAGATAAGGGAAAAGTAATTTGGCATTACCCAGCTGCGTTATCATCGTCCACACACAGACCATCGTTCAACACATACTTTTTTGAGCACCTATTAAAGCTAAACTTTCTCTAGTCTACATATTGCACAACTGTAGCCAGTGTCCTTCGCACCTATTGCTTGTGACAAGGCGATGGATCTCACGCATCAGCGTCCTGAGTTGTGGACACTAATGCGTGGAATGACGTCATTGAAACGTCGACTCCTTGTGTAACGTGTCGGATTTATGAAACGGTCGCCCGCTACCCTCCACCCCCATCAGCTGCATGTCCTGCGACACGAAGTTGTTCTCGGATTTCGGCCGAGGCAGGGTTTTCTGGAGGGCGCGACCTAATTCGTGCAGACTCCGATCGCTGCTGTGCATCTTCGCTACCGACTCTTGGGAGAGGTTTACGTGATCTGCTTCGGCGGCTAGTGCATTCACTACTGCATTAATGGTCTTGCTTTCGCTACCCAGGTCTTCCTCACGGTGAGCTAACAGATTCGGGTTCTTGCCGATCTTGTTTAGCCTAAAATTATAGAAAAAATTGTCAGTATAAAGAAGCAGGTATCATGGGGATACAAGGTGATTCGTTTAAGTGTAAATACCATTAACAGTTAAAATAAAACAAAGAACATTTGATAGATTCAAGGTGATTTCAGATTTCTTCCATAGTATTGTTTTTGCTTAATCAAACAGTTTGATTTTACCAATATCTAAGTATGAGATAACGTGAATAATAGATTACTTATATTTCCAATTAAGCAGGTAACTCAATATACATTTTTATAATAATTCTATGATACAAAGATATTTTAATATGATCAGTACGAATTTATCGTACATTTAAGCTCTAAAATACATCTATATCAAATCAGAATTAGTTTTTGTTGAGTTAAATTTTAAATGCAAATATGTACATCATTAATTTTCATTTGGTACCAATGAGTTTATTCTTATTTATTACCACCCCAAATGTCGATCAAAAATGTTTTACCTCAATTAGGTAAATGAAATTTGACAGTTCGTTTAGGTAAGCGAATCACCTTGGATACTTGCCATAGTTGAAAAAACATATCCAAGTAGATAACGGAGTAAATAAAAGTGCATTCAGGGGTTGCATAAACTTCTAAGTTAGACAGAATTCGTCTAATGGAAGAGATAACTACTTAAAAAAGATATACTTTTAATTTTAACAAATCACAGTTTCGCCTTGAATAAAACTATATTTAGTACTATTGTTTATATAGATTTTAATCATTAACATATATTGGAATTATTGTTTTTAATAAGTTGTATTTAATAATGAATCAAAAAATAAATAACATTATGAAATCTCTCCTAAATTTTAAATATCTGGATGCTTTGAATGAATGAAAACAGTATTAATAATAGAAAAAGTGTCATTTGGGTGCGATGGTGTACTTTGAATTTATTAAATTATGTTCGGAACATCGCACTTTATTGTGTTGGTGTTTGTGTACTGTGTTTTAGTGTTAACAATCGTTTCCTACGGTTTTAAGTCCTCTAAGAATATTTCCGTTTAGGTAAGAATCGCCCGTTTTCTTTTCAAGGATATTATCCTCCAAAGGACTTAAATAAGGCAGATCAAACTTTAACTTTATTATTAAGAGCATCTCAAGAACAAAACTACAGACAATACAAAACAGATGATATGGCATTTTTATTAGATATATAGATATTATGTAACTTTATAGAGCTGGTTAGAATACTCAGCAAAAGTCAATGCAACTACTATGAAGCGAAATAAGATGTTTCCATTTCCATTCTGATTATGTTTTTGTAACTTTACATGGACCATTGCTGAAGTACTCTTTGATATTGTGCAAGATATTTTCTATTTATATGTAACTATAACAATAAATAATAATAATTACCAGCCAAGTTACAATAATGAGTATGGGAAGAAATTTTACCTTCACTTCACAATTTCAAATATATTTTCTTATCATATGATATATAACATAGGATAACATATATAAGGTGATATATGAGACATAAATTGAATTATATATATGTTGTAGTTTCCGGCGAATTCATAAAATTATACGAACGTAATTGAAAAATAACTATTAAAATTTAATTGGCTTCCTTATGTTGTAAATTTTTGGAGTTATGTGTTTATATTGCAAATTTTTAGGGTTATTATAAGTCAATAAAAAAAACATGTCTATAATTTTTTTATAGAATATATATTAAGATATTAATAGAGTTATATGCAATTATCTAACCGTTCCAAGCGCATTCACCATTATACTAGAAGGTTGCTTATTCCCATACTCAACTGCAAAGAATACGGACGAAACAAAACAATAACGAATGAGGGGGGGATCAAAACGTACATGAAACGATACCAACACGCCACACAAAAAAGAAGCGATTACACAGTCATAATTTAATAAAGCCCGTCGAGGGGCGTGTGTATACCAACCACCTCACTGACCTCTCGGCCGCCACCGATTCCATGGTGCGCCGCATCAAGGGGTACTGGTCGAGGACGGCGTTGAAATGGTCCACCGACAACGAGAATAGGTTACAGTAGGTCTCCGCTCTGACCGAGGCTACACGGCGCGCATTGGTCAACAGACAGATTTCGCCGAAGTAGGAGCCGTCGCTGAGGCTGGTGGCGACCTCACCGTTAGCCATGACTATGTCCACGATACCTTCCTGGATGAAGTACATCTTCGATCCGATCGTTCCTTCTTTTATGATTATATCACCTGTAAAAATAAATGGTTAATCATACAAGTATATTATGTTACATATACAGTGAGGCCAATGGGATAGATATCTAATTTCAGTGTGATAATTAAAATAAAAGTATAGTGCATTCAATAAAACGGCGAACGTCATCAAAATTTATGACGTCAAAACCTTGCTTGTTGCCGGATGAACTTTGAGTTTTAGTTCATTATGGGTTTGACGTATAACAAAATCCTAATCCAAATAAAATAATGAAACAAAAATAATGTATAATATAATTTATTTTAAATAATTTTGCAGTCGTTTGGCAACCAGGAGAATTTTGTAGGCTGATTCGATTGCATGTTTGAACATATCAGATAGCATTGTATCTCTTTTTAACTAGAATACAATGAGAAGGAAAATATTGTCTGATTTTAAACGAATTTACAAATTGCGATAGGCAATATACTTGACTTGATGACGTGAGTTTACTGCTATTCAATATACTATAATATAGTTTTCGCATAGTTTTAGTGGTTGATTGTTTTAGTTAGGCTTATTGAGAATAAATACTATATTGAAATAATTATAAGTTACCAGGTTGGAAGACTTCATATTTCAGCTTGGTCACCACGTCCGAGACGAAATTGGAATCGGCGTTGGCGAAGAAGGGAACAGAGGCCACCAACGAGCGACAGTTGTAGTTGATGACGTCCTCGCGAAGCTTCTCCGACAACTCGCCAAGGATGATCTCCTCGTCGAAGAACTTCCCTTGGTAGCGGTGTTCGAAGTATTCGGTTATACGTTGACGCATTTCGCGTGGTAGCTTTCTGTAGGCCATGTACTCCTCCACTTGTTTAACCTTATAAAACATAACATTAGTTCATAACATTATTAATTATAGATAATACAGCTATTAATATATATTAATTATATTAATAATTATAAAACTGGCCAAGCAACTAGTTCAAATTATTTCTTTCTAAAATGTAATTATCAAATTTTTATGAATTATGTTTGACATAGTTGGTATTAATTAGAAGTAACAAAGTATCATTAAAATGAGTTTTAATGATAGGAATGATAGGTTATTAATTGATGCTTTTAACTCAGGTACATATAAGAAAACAGAATATAAACTACACATAGTTAGGTATGAAAGGTTGCATAAGACTAACATTTCATTTTAGATAATGAATCTAATACTTAATATTTATTTAAATGTAATACAATGTGGGGCAAAGTTTGGTTTTCACAAAAAGTTTATTTGATGTTATGATTGAAAAATTATATCGCCTAAATGGTTAGTGAGATTCGCTAGGCAACTTTCGGTTCTTTTTAAGGCATTTTTCATGACATTCTGCAATATCTGAGGCTGAATTTCTTCAATTTCATGACGAATTTTGTTTTTAAGATGTTGAATCGTTTGGGGCTTATTCACATAAACTTTTGATTTTAAAAACTCCATAAGAAAAAGTCTGGTGCTGTTAAATCCGGAGATCTGGCTGGCCATGCTAAATCGCCACTTCGCGAATTTAGTCTTCGTGAAAAAACGTCATTCAATAATTGAATTGTTGAACGAGCTGTGTATGCTGTGGCCCCATCTTGCTGAAAATTTCGAATCATGTCTTTGTACCATTCAACAGTAACAGTAACTGCAACACCTTGGTTACTTTCAAAAAAATAGGGACCAATGATGTGTCTAACATGAATACCACACTATACAGTTGCTTTTGGATGCAATGATGTTTCTTAAATTAATTGAGGACTCTGTATTCCTCAAAACCGACTGTTCTGCTTATTGACGTGGCCACTGAGAAGAAAATGGGCTTCACCGTTCATTATTAATTTAGACAAAAAATATTTAATTTCATCAGAGACTCTTATGATTGCATTACTATACTCAACTCGTTGATCAGGATCTCTCGGTAGCAATTTTTGGACTAAATGAATTTTGTATGGGAACATTTTCAAATCAGTTTTCAAAATTCGCCTTAAACTGTGTGTAGAAATGTGTAACTAGGAACCACGTCTCCGAATTGATGTTTCTGGAGACCCTGCAACACTATCGCGCATCAGAGCCACATTTTCAGCGTTCCACGTTTCAGAGACGTCCGTTGTCTTCCAGAACGAGGCCTGTCTGCTGTCGTATTGTAGTGTCGAAAACTCGCATGTAAACAATAAATTTTGTGGTTTTGTGAGGCACTGAATGATTAGGATATTTTTGACGCAAATTCCGCTGAGTGGCAATAATGGAACGATTATTTTCAATAAATATTGTCACTATTTCTGCTCGTTCTTGTGGCGTATATTCATCCATTATAAAATCTGGACGTCTATACAATGGTTAAAGCCAAACTGAGCTAAACATCACATAACCAAGATGGCGTGCAATCAAAATGGTAGCGACACTTTTGCCCCATCTGTTACATTAATTTCAATGTCCATATAGGTATAATAAAGAGCAATTAAAACATCTAATCTATTGATACTTGGAATGGTTTACATATGTTATTTATATATTTTGTTATTAATTTCAAATGCAACAAACCAAACATATAGTTGAACAAATTCGGTCAGCTGCAAAAGATGCTACCCCAATAGCAAAGAGAAATCAGAATATGAAGTAATTTACCCCCTCGAAATTAGAGAAATGATAAAAGAAAGGCGAAAAGCTAGAAGAGTATGGCACAGAACCAGAAATGCTGCAGACAAAACTACTTTTAATAGAATTAGCAATCAGACTAGAATAGAAGTAGTAATCAAAAGATCAAAGAATATTATAAACAGAATTGCTTTCAAAAGTATGTAAGTGAATTAAGCCCACAAGCAGACAAAGATTATTCGGTATGAAAAGCAACTCGAAGATTTAAAAGACCAATATTCGAGTACCGCCAATTAAAAATGATCGAAATGAATGGGTTCGACGCAACGATCAAAAAGCTGACTTGTTCGTACAATACTTAGCTAATATATTTCAACCTAATGATATAGAATCTACCATGGATACATCTGTTTATCAACCCGATGTAGATCTAAATTTAATTTCACCATTGGTGCCACTGAAATTTGTAACGTCAATTCTAAAAAGGCACCTGGTATAGATGACATTTCACCTGCATTATTGAAAGAACTGCCACGAAAAGCAATCATCATGTTGACATATATATTTAATGCCTGTTTGAGGCTGAAGCATGTTCCGAAATGCTTTAAGGTGGCACAAATAATTATGCTCAAAAAACCTTACAAACCTGCAGAACAAGTCGAATCTTACAGGCCTATTTCGCCACTACCTGCAATATCAAAGCTATTTGAGAAACTAATATTTAAACGTATTAAGAGTTTTGTAATAACACCAGATTTTCAGTTTGGTTTTCGAAATCACCATTCAACAGTCGATCAAGTGCATAGAGTATCTGCGGCTATTGAAAGAGCGTTTGAGGAAAGATGTTTCACAAGCTTTTGATCGGGTTTGGCATTTGGGATTAATCTGTAAGATGAGCAAATTGTTACCGCGTAACTATTGTCAATTGCTGGAGTCATATCTTTTCGGAAGAAAATTTAGAGTATCGCACGAAATTACGTTCTCGACATTTAAAACTATTTCGGCTGGAGTTCCACAAGGTAGCGTCTTAGGACCTCTCCTGTATCTGCTCTACACTGCTGACATTCCAACAACAAAAGAAACACTACTTGGAAGTCTAAGTGGCAGTCAACAAAATCTACAAATGGACGAAATATTGGAAAATTCAACTTAATAGCTCCAAATGTGTCCACGTTAATTTTGCATTGCGGCGAAATAATAAAACTTAATTATATCACTCAATGGAATCCATCTTGACGGTAGATTAAATTGGAAACATCACGTTAGACAAAAATCAAAACACATTAGAACCAAAATAAAACAACAATACTGGTTAGTCGCAAGATACTCTCAACTTGATCTAAAATCAAAGAGGTTGAACTATAATACAATTATAAAGCCAATTTGGACTTATGGGGTGCAAACGTGGGGTTCTTCGATTGATTACCAATGCCTATCGCTACGTAACCAACGAAGAACTGCACGCTGATCTGGAAATCAAATGGATTTGCGAAGTTATCCAAGATTTCGCCTTGAAACACGAAATATTACTAAATCATACTAACGTGGGAGCAATACAACTGCTGGACAGCGAGCAGGACGTCGGGAGATTGAAGCGAACAAAACCATACGAACTTATATAAAATGTATACCTTTAGTGTAAACTATAGCTATAAGTTATTATAATTTTGTAGTTGAGGAATACATATTGATGTATTTTCTCGCACTCGTCTTGCTTGTGAATTAATCCAAGTACAAATGAAAAGTAATAATAAATTAATGTATAATTAAGATTGTATTAAGCGTATCTAATAAAGATGTTCAGTTAATAAAGTGTTTAGTAAAGATGATAAAAAATTCAAATGTTAACATTTTCAAAGATTTATTTAAAATAAAATTGCCTACAGTGAAACTGATAGATAAAAGAAAAAAAATGGAACATGCTAAGAACGGTAAAATACAAACATTACATTTATGTACTAATTATTTTGTTGTATGAAAATAGAGACCTTCATTTTCTGTGGTAAATGTGTGTTTATATATTTAAATATAACTTGTCCAAATTTTTTACATGTAAAATAACTTTATTGGCGTCAGAGCATGTAATAAATCACCCCATGTTTTACTTTTTATCCCATATATAGTTGAACAGATATTTGACAGAGGTTCGTGATTTTAATATATTATTTTAATATATTGATAAATTTATGACAATTAACAGAAAAGCGCTAATTTTTCGCATAAAACAGAAGAGCCTTTCAGTAACAATTTATTTATGATTTAAACTGCATTCATTTGTAATTATTTATTATTAATAATATTTCAATATTGAAAGTATGAATGTGCTATTGCAATAGTACATTTGTAATATTTTTATTTCGATGTTTAGTAGATCATTAATAGTAGTATTTATTAATAACATTAATTTAATTGATTGTGGCTTATATTGAAGCGAATAAATGAAATGCTAAAAATATTGAGCACTTGATATGAGTGTACCTTTTCACGATATTGTCTCCTTGACGAATCCAAACTTTGTATCAAATTTGTAGCGTGACCTAGAAAGAGGGCATAACATGTGGCACCAGAAATCATGGATAACATGGTCAGCCACATATCCGTTAATGATTGAGGCGGGAACCTGCCGTAACCAATGCATAACATATGGGACATGGCCTTGAATAAAGCCCATGAGTATTGTTCCAACCAGAAAGCTTCCTAAAAAAGTCAAAATATGTTAGTTTTTACACTATTTTAGTTATGTATTAACCAATTTCGATATGAAAAATATTTGTTCACAGGGAGATATTAATTACTTTGATATATATACATATAGTTTTGAATCCAACTGACTGTTTGTAACTAGTTTTTTAGACGAAAGTGTTAATATAATTTGTTTAGAATAAACTTATATACTTGTAGTATTTTATGGTCTAAAAATGTTTTGGTCTTCTTATTCCAGATCTGTTCAATCGTTACAACCTCTTCGTTAACAACATAGAGCAGACACTGTGTCGTCTTATTCAGTTAACAATTCTTATTCAGTTAATCTTTGTCGGGCACATGCAATAGTAACAATACTCATTCAATTACAAGAAACCTCTTTTCACATAAAGGCCCAGCCTTATGTATTCACTTGTCTTTAGGAAAGTTATAATCCCTACAACTGCTACAACAAAGTCATCACTTTACAAGACCTTGTTCAGCACAACTGCTTCGGTTTTAGGTTTTATTCAGCTAAAGCACTCCAATCTAGTCAAAATTTCTTCAAATGAAATGAAACGAATGCACTACATATGATTCAATCAGGATTAAGTGAAGTAGTTAAGAAAAAAACTTAAGCAGACTTTCTGTAATTTCTTTTCCTTTGATTTTATATTAAAATTGATCAACTAATTATTTATTATTTCCACTTTAGTTTGAAATATAATGTAGTTCCTAATCATGTTGTACAATCCTCATGAAATGGTTTGCTATATAAGTGTAACATTGGGTTTGTTGTGAAATTTTTAGTTTTTTGTTAGTATAGTTTATAAGAATAAATATGACTTGTGCACTGTTTGGTTCAATTGATTATTTTATTGCTAGCTGTTTGAAGTGGAGCGCTTTTTGATTCTTGTTCACTGATACGAGTGCTGCATGCTGTAGAGTCTGTCATTCCTTCTAATTTAAGAGTATTATCAATAAATGCCATTAATAGATGTAGAAAGCTTGGAAAGGATTGTTGTTTTTATAGATTTTCGTCAACTGTGGGGCGGTTTCGGTTTAGTGTATTGGTAAGCCCAGAGGCAGTCCCACATAACCTGGTCCAACTTGTCAGTCCAAGGCAAGTCTCCGCGACCAGGTAGGCGTCATACATTTCACCGCCTGGTTTTAGGCCAGATCAAAAATAATCTGCTTGTCCTTGGTCCTAACTATGGGCGGTTTTGGTAACTTGACTTATTTGGTTCAAGTATTTGAACATTTATTTGTTATTTTTGTTCAAGTATTTGGAATCAATAATGTAGGAGAAGAAACTGACAGTATGAAGTAATTAGCGGAATCAGTCAATCTGAAAGAGCTTTTGCTGTCTAAGATGGCGTGCGTAAAGTTCGAATGCTTATCGTGCCAATGGTTTTGTATGGCTCCGAGACTTGGCCACTGTTACAGTGTAACTTACGGCAAATTCTACATGTTTTCTGTAAGATTTTATTGGAAATGAAGTAATTAGTTTAAAATGCAAGAATTAGTGCCCAATTTAGGAGTACATTCAGAGACGCTACTTACAATGGTCTGGACATGCCAGTCTAATGGAAGACAAACGAACACAGATTTTTGTGGCGAAATCGACCTTTTAAGTGGAAGATGCAGAGAACAGAATATGACACCAACCGTGACGAGATAGTGAAGAATATTCGTATTATAAGTATTACGGCTCCAGCAGCAGTGTAATGGTTCAGAGTACATACTCTTTCAAAAAAATAAAAAATGGAGTCTAAAATACCAGCTTGACGTATTTACTCGTGACTTATTTTGTGTTCAGTATTTTAATTATCTTCAATTCTGAAGAGTATAAAGTGTTATTAACTTCTACATAGGGCTTTGGAAGCGTTTTGTTCAATTTACTTATCAAGTCTTTGTGGAAAACTTTGTCGAAAGCTTGTGCAGCGCCTAGAAAAAGCGGCAGACCAGATTTGTTTGTGTTTCAAAGAACGTTTAAAGGTCTGTGGACTGGTTGACTATTGAGTTCCAAACTGGGAATCTGTATTAGACGAGTAAGTCAGTTTTATTGTAGCAGTTGTTTAAATTTTCTTATTTTCGCTAATTTCTCCAGTCATCAGATCAAATTCGGATGCTTTTATTTTGATATGGTTTATTTTTATCTTCCCTAATAGTTCCTTGGAGTAACGGGTCTGACTCGGGTAAATCTGTTGATGGGGTTAGGTTCTTGTAAAATATAATATTCTAGAGCATAACCATTTCCTTGATTCACTTCGTTGTAAATAGTCTTATCAATAAATTAGTAATACAATGAGTGCTTTAATTTATAACCAACTCTAGCTGAAATCTTTAGCTGTGAGCTGTGCGTCTTAATTTGTGAATTGTTCGTGTTAATAATACAAACAAAAAGGACTTAAAGGCAGTTTAACTATGGAGCAATCGAAGAAGTTCTCCATTATCGGTAGGAAAAGAGAATTTGTTAACATGAATATCTTCAAGAGATATCTAATTATTTTATAATTATTATTCTGGCTCTAAACAATAATTTATTTTTCGTTCTAACTTTAGATTATTGAGCAAACTTACCTGGAGCTCATTAATGGCCACCCAGGAATTGGCGGGGAATCCCTGCAGCATGGGCACGAGAAACTGCAAACATCCGGACCAGTGCCCGATCAGCAGCATCATACATATAAGATTGAAAATCCTCATGAATACACTGGCCATATTTAAAAACTGAAACAGGCACAGAAAAAGTGAAAATTACCTCGGGGGCTCACGAAACGTACGGGGTACGTATCATCATCTTCATCCCTCACGAACCAAACTACATCCAAATGATTAATTCAATATCAAAATTACAGCATTCTGCGTAGATATATATATAGAGATTTATATATATATGTTTAATAAATAAACAACGAAAAAGTAGACCAAAAACAAAACAAAAGGGTGAAATTGTACCAGGTAAGAACGAAACAAAACCAAAACAAAAAAAAACGAAACAAAAAAATAACTGTAAAAAGCAATCTCTCTTTGGTCGA
Source organism: Rhynchophorus ferrugineus (assembly GCF_030347505.1). Classification (NCBI taxonomy): domain Eukaryota; kingdom Metazoa; phylum Arthropoda; class Insecta; order Coleoptera; family Curculionidae; genus Rhynchophorus; species Rhynchophorus ferrugineus. Next base: position 50,204,294 of record NW_027472583.1, read on the forward strand.
ACTAGAGAGCGGTAACCCAACAAATAAAATTATCTAGAAGCTTAAGCAGGTGGCTGACACGAAAGCTGAAAGGCAAACTAGAAGATTACGCTAGTCTAAATTACCCAACCCCCAACATAGGTCTAACTATGGACTTCTTTCACCTAAAAATATTACTAGCGGTGGAATGTTATTAGTCCCAAAGATTAAGAAAATAATCAACTTACCTTGTTTGCTTTAAGCATGCTCTCTTTTTTACCCATGCCTTGACTAGTAACAAGTATATTCTCGTCCTTATGTTCTTTTTATTTTTTTATTTTAATATGAGAAAAATACACTCTATCCATTCACAGTGATACTGGCTTTTAGTTTCTACTAAAATAGGTTTATATTACTAATAGTTCGACATTACTTAATTGATATAAAGATAATAATTAGACCACGTTAATCATTTATTTTTTGGTGGCTTGAATAAGATTGTGCTATTTTTTAAATTCATTTTTTTAATGTACCATAAAGTAAATCATTGATAGTATTATGTATTGGTGGACATTTCGATGGGTTAGTCTCTATTAGTCAAAAATCAACAATATCGAAGAGGGCACTGAAGGAAAAAAGCAATGGTCCAAAACCATCAAAACCTCAACAAAAATGTCTGAGGAATGAGATGATGGCAGGAGAAGAGGAGAAGGAGTAAATAGTGCCAATGTAAGCAAAATAAGTAAGACAATTATATAGTTTTATTTTATTCATCTATTGTCCATCAAATGTCCAAGTTATTTAATTTTTTTTTGAAGATTAAAATGTATTACTTTGTCTACGAAATGTAACTATGTTGATGCTTAAGTAGAGAAATTTCATCAAAAAAGTGTCAGTAAAGCTGCCGATGCTTGATATGCACCTATATATAATTTTAAGTTTTGTAAATAAAGATTGCCCAACCAATTTTTCTATTTAGGTGTACAGCGAACCAAGGATCCAACATATTGTGACTGTTATTAGTACATTTTATAAACATGATGGTTATATAACATAATTATCTTACCAAATATAATATTTACAAAATTTAATTTGTTTTTTTTTCTTAAATCATGTGATGTTAATATTAATATGCATTACTTTTAAATATTTGTGTTATAGAAACAAATATTGATTTTACATTATCTTATAATGCCAAATTCATGAATGAAAATATACAATTGTTATAATTATCTATAATTATAACTATCGTTAGATTAATTAGAGGTAAACTGATAATTTTCTGCGAATGATAATGGTGCTAAATATCATATTTCACATATTAGTGAGTGTATTTTTCTCAAATATATTTTAATTAAGTTGTATAATTAGTTGTTATTATTCGATTTATCGGTTAGGATCTCATTTATATAGCATTCATTTATATTTGTTCTTACATAATTGTTTTATGAACTGTGAACTATTTTATATAACTGATAACATCTAAAAACTAAAAGTATAGTGTCACATCCAGAGAGTCGTTGTTTTCTGGGCGACACTGATTTCACAATGGGGAAGTAAGTTAAGTTCTTGTATATTATACACCAAATCTAACACCCTTAACATCTTTACTATTCAACATTCCTAAATATAAAATAAACCAGGTAAAATATGGACAATTTTGGCATACACAATAACAAACATAAAGGTAAAACAATTGCCACAATTGTGATGAACAGGTAGTTGTGTTGTCAAGGAGCCTTAGAAAAACAAATGACACCGTCGTGGCTTCTATCGTCGTTTGTGATCAGCTTCATGATGAGCATGTGGAACGAATGTACACATGAATTTGGTGGTATTGATTGATGTTTGATGGCTGTGATGTCGATTTCTGACCGAATACGAAATAATCTCATTCATATTGGAAATCATTGGCATGTTTTGTAATATTTATTTTATCTTATAATAAAAGAGTGAATTAATTTTGAGGGTTTATTGTGTTGATTCAGGTATGTGTATATGGCATGGAAAAATGGCATGTTCTTTGAAGCCACCTAATTTACAGTATATTTGTTTTTAGATTTTACACATCGTGTGGCATCTATAGAAACAAGTTATAATCAAAAGGGACAATATCTTAAATAGGTTAAGTATTTCGTTTAAGTAACAAGTTAATTGAAAAGTCCCCGGCCTACCATAGTAAAACACATTTTTTTGGCAAAATTATTATTTTTTATTCAACATAATTTCCTTCAACGATGATACACTGATTATAGCGACCATCCAACTTTTCGATACCATTTTTGTAGTACGATTTGTCCTTTGCTTCAAAATAGGCCTCAGTTTCGGCGATCACCCTTCATCCGTCGAAAATTTCTTTCCAGAGAGCATTCTTTTGAGATCTGAGAACAGGAAATAGTCGCTGGGGGCCAGATCTGGAGAATACGGTGGATGAGGAAGCAATTCGAAGCCCAATTCATGGATTTTTGCCATCGTTTTCACTGACTTGTGACACGGTGCATTGTCTTGGTGAAGCAGCAGTTTCTTTTTCTTCAAATGCGGCCGTTTTTCGGCGATTTCGTCCTTCAAACGGTCCAATAACGCTATTTAATAGTCGCTGTTGATGGTCCTTCCTTTTTCAAGGTAGTCAATGAAAATTATTCCATGCGCATCCCAAAATACAGACGCCATAATGTTGTCAGCCGACTGTTGCGTTTTCCCACGCTTTGGAGCGAGTTCATCGTGTGCAGTCCACTCGGATGACTGTCGATTGGACTTCGGAGTGAAATGATGGAGCCATGTGTCATCCATTGTCACATATCGACGTAAAAACTCGGGTTTATTACGGCAGTGGACATCAAGGCAAGTTTTTGCTTCAACTGTTTTTTTCCCTTCAAAAAGCAATATTTTATCAACACGCGAAATTCCTTTTTATCCATTTTTTTCACAATAACAAAAGTTGTTTCACTCAAAATCCTATAATTCACAAACTAATGATCCGACAGCTGTCAAATTTATACACGCCTCTTTTGAGGGTTAGAGCATAAGGATTTAATTCTACTAGCGCGATCTATGTGTCAGGCCGGGAACTTTTCAACTTTTGCCATAGGTTAGAGCGATGTCATGATGTAAAACCATTTTAACTCACCTCTTTTTTTCAATACGTGGTTCAAATGAAATTGCATTTAATATTGATATCTCATGATTTAAAATGCAAACTAATTTGAAATAAAAGAACTAACATTCAATGAATGATTTTCTATTGTCCAGCGTAAGTTTCTAAGGACATTCATGGATTAAAGAAGTTATTTAAACAATAGAAAAATTACACATTAAAATCTAATAACAGAGCCTGGATGTGAAACTGTAGCATCAGCAAGATGTATCAAACCCCTCAAAACTAGTTCAGTTATGATACATGAATAGTTATATAGCTATTATTTAATACCGATTAGTGATGAAAATATTTTATTCTACGAAGCATTTAAATTGTCTGAGAACTCTTACAGCGTTTTTCCAATTTTTTTATTCCTTCCAAAATAACAGGTTTTTTCAAGGTCATCAATATAGGCGCTTATTTCAGTGATGAATCCCTCGCTTCATTCGACCCAAATATCTTATCACCCAAATATTTCTTCCGGTTTGGAAACAGGAAATAGTCGCAGAGGGCTAGATCTGGAGAATATGTTGAATGAGGTAGCAGTTCTTAGAGCAATTTATGCGTTTATGGCATGGTGACTACGCACGTGTGTACTCGTACAATGCCTTTATGGAACAATACTTTTTACTGCTACAAATACAGTCGTTTTTGCTTCAAATCTGTACAAGTAATATTTGCCGGTGATCATTTTATTATTTTCAAGAAAATTGAAATTGTAGAAGATGCTGAGTGTTCATAATATTTATCAAGTCTTTCCTTGGTTTTGGTGATGTCTTTTTGCCGAAAATATAATGCTCAACCATAAAATCACTATTTTTCATTCTTATTCAAATTAGACAGGTTGTCTACTGTCAATAACTGTTAACGCCAGTTGAGTGATTATGTACGAAATTCAAAAAGTGACTGACTTGTCAAATTGCCTTTATATATCAATAAAAAGTCTATTCACATTATTTTTTTAAAGTTTTTCCTTGGTTATTGTTGAATTGTTCTTCATCATCTTCAATCTGTTTATGGATCCGTTTTTAGTATAGGATTTTTCAATAAGAACGAGGTACTAAAGAAATTGTTTGCGATATATGACACATTTGGGTCTATAGTTGCGGCTTCTTACTGTGGTATGGCCCCAATGGTTCAATTTTCAATGATTATGTCGTATATATCTGGTTCCATTTGAGCAATGACTGGTTTACTTTGAGTTTAAAGGAATCGGCCGATTGTGGCTTATTGATTATGATAGAAAACGCACAAGATAGTCTTGTGGGGTAAAAGAGTATGATCATCTGTGGCGTCCTCTGTGCGGCACGCAGTACCATTCTGTTGAAGCCACATGTCTACGTCCTTATTGTTCAATTTAGATTTTAACAATGGTTATCATGGTTATACAACACACGCTGATGACGAGATGAAATAATCCAGACCAAATAGGGTCTAGGTCATTGCACATACGGTCATAACATTTTTGAACATAGCTATTCATCTGAAACTGTGTCTTGTTGCTAAATAATATGGTTGCTATGATGAATAATAAATAACCAGCTGAAACAACATGGTCAATACAAGTTGCCAATATCGACCCGCCATACTGAAAAGCCCTATATTTTTTCTTGTTATAGCTATACACATTAAGAATTTGTTCTCAATAATAAAAATATTTCTATTAGTTAATACAAATTACACTGTGTGACACAATTTTTCTAACATAAACAAGATTACGTGTTTTGAATTCCTTATTCCATTGTTAAAAATATTGTCTATTGATATTGTTATCGATATAACACGTCAAGTTCTTTAGTAATAGTATGAATACTATTTACTCTTAAAGACTTCTACATACCTATTACATATTCAGTGATTTTAAAAGAAACGTATGAAAACACGAAAATAATGTTAAACTTAATCAAATATAAAGAATACAACTGAAAATTTATACTTTTTATACTGATTTAAAAGTTGCTACTATATTGGCTACAGGCAGGTTTCACGAAATATTGTTGGTTTCTCTATTTATGGGACAGAAGAGACACCAAAAACCACTATGTGGTAAATTGGACTTTGTTGTAAATCAAACGATAAATAAGAACCCCTTATTCCACAATAAAATATGATTCTTCCAAACTTGGTTGAATGAAAAATGATGTTAAATTAAAAGAAGGCATTTTTTGTTGGCCCATTGATAAGAAAACTCGATGAAAGTCTTACCGCGAAAGAGTTAAAGGCTTGGCTATCTCTAAAAGAAGTAATTCATGGAATTTTTAGGCAATCTTAAAGCTGAAAATGTCGAGTTTTTTTGTGAATGACATATTATAAAAATTTTAAGCGATGGGGTGCAGAATGTCTTTAAAAATACATTTCTTGCATTCCCATTTTGATTCTCTAATCCCCCCTCTAATCTTAGAATGGAAAGTGACGAACAAGTTGAACGTTTTCACCAGGATATAAAATACATAGAAGAGCGTTATCAAGGAAAATAGAATGCTAAAATGTTAGCAAATAAAATTACTGCTGTTTTGCAATGAACAAGTATTCTACTGTTCACAAGAAGAAAAGTTAATATTTCGTCATTTTCTTTCAGAATATATGGTTAATTTTTTCTATTGACTAATTAAACTTTTTTTGCTTCATTGCCTATTTGTAAACATATTTTACTGTTTTTTTAAATAAAAGTAATAATATAAATAACAGGTCAATTGAAAAGTCCTCGACCTGACACATAGATGACACTACTAGAATAAAATCTATATGTTTTTTAGTTAGCCCTAACCCTCAAAAAGTGTATAAATTTAACAGCTGTCACATCATTAGTTTGTGAATTATAGCATTTTGAGTGAAGCAACTTTTGTTACTTGGCTTTAAGTCGAGTTTTCGGACATTGCCCCAGGAAAATCAACCACCAAGGATTGGCATGCTAAGTTTAGACTTGGTGAAATAAGCACCGAAGACGGTGAATGCGGTGGACTACCAAAAGAGGTTGTTACCACAAAATTATTTTGAATGACCATAAATTGAAATTGAATGAAATAGCAGACACTCTAAAGATATCAACTGAACATGTACATCATATCATTCACGAATATTTGGGTATGAGAAAGCTCTGTGCAAAGTGGGTGCCACGCGAGCTCACTTTTGACCAAAAATAACGACTAGTTGTTGATTCGAAGCAGTGTTTGAAGATGATCAAGAGTAATAAACCCGAGTTTTTGCGTCGATATGTGACACTGAATGAAACATGGCTCCATCATTTCACTCCGACATCCAATCGACAGTCATCCGAGTAGACTGCACACGATGAACCCGCCCCAAAGCGTGGGAAAGCGCAACACTCGGCTAGAAAGGTTATGGCGTCTGTATTTTGGTATGCGCATGGAATAATTTTCATTGAATACCTTGAAAAAGAAAGGACCATCAAGACCGACTATTATATAGCGTAATTGGGCCGTTTGAAGGACCAAATCAGCGAAAAACGGCCGCAGTTGAAGAAAAAGAAAGTGCTGCCTCAGCAAGACAATGCACCGTGTCACAAGTCGGTGAAACCGGTGGCAAAAATCCATGAATTGGCCTTCGAATTGCTTCCTCATCCACCGTATTTTCCAGATCTGGCCCTCAGCGACTATTTACTGTTCTCAGATTTCAAAACAATGCTAGCCGGGAAGTATTTTCGTCGAATAAAGAAGAATGAAATGAAGCAAAGGACAAATCGTACCACAAAGATGATATTGAAAAGTCAGTGCATCACCCTTGAAAGGAATAATGTTGAATAAAAAAAAAAAATTTGCCAAAGAAATGTGTTTTACTATGGTAGGCCGGGGACTTTTCAATTGACCTGTTAAATAAATATTATTTAAAATTTTTATACTGCCTTTATTTCTTTATAGTACTTTAATTTATCATATATAATATAACTTTAAAATGGTAGGTTTTTCTCAGGTAGAATTTGACAAAAAAACCGTTTTATTTAATGTTATAGAACAAACAAAATTGTCGCACAGTGTTATTTGTTAGTTGCGTGTTTAATAATAAATATGGTATATGGTAAGTAAGAGATGACCGAGAGTCAACAAACGACAAACATGATGTGTACGTCATAATGACGGAACGCTGTTCGAACCTGGAATGAAATGGAGAATGGATGGCGAATGATCGATGATCGTATACGATGGTCGTCGAAGCGCTTCGGGGGTCCGAGATTTTCTAACGCCCGATGACGCTTAAGAACAGAAAAAGTTGGTACTGGGTGGACTGAAGCGGAAGCTGAGACGCCGCGGATCGGTCATGCGCGCAAAATGCCATAAAGCGAGTCCCAAAGCTGGTTACCTTAAAGATGAGATTGCTTTTGGTTGTATTAAACTTGCTGAGGTCCGAACTGAGGCGTCCCCTCCTCTCCGTTCTCTTTTTTTGAAGATTCTGCAAGATCTAGAAAAAAAAGCGAAGAACACAAAGTAGTAAAGAGGAAGCGGTGGCGCGCAGAGTCGGAAGAACAAGAACAGAACGAAAACGGAAGACGGAAGAGAGTATATTTAAACAAACCAAAAACTGAAACAGAACACATTAATTTAAACACTGTCAACAAAATGTATATGTACACAGCAACAAGTAGTAAATTCTAATTGTAACTCCATTGTCGGCACGGATCGGTTCAGCTCGTATGTAATCGACACAATATTCAGTCTAGAAGTATGGTGTTTGGCGAATAAAACAGACGAGAAAAAAATAACCCTAAATACATAGCGGAGGTGTTTTTAGAGTTTTAACTAAAATTGAAATAAAGATCATATAGATTAAGCTTAAAGCATTTTTTCAAACTTAGAATAACTTAATAGAATTCATAGTAAGAAATACATAATAAAATAATAAGAGATAAGGGCTGATAATGTCCCCAACACATAAACTTTAACATGCAAATTTGAGGATAAAATGGTGTTTGGTGAATTTATTGAAGATCCTTCTCACTCCAAACTCAGCCCTGTTCATATACACCTTGTTATTTTGGCCTGTGTAAAAGTTTTCCAATACTGGACTAAAACTAACTGGATATAGGTAATAAAATAATATGACTTAGACTATCCATCAATTGACAATTAACTCTAATGAAAGTTGAAATATCATTTAAAGAAACAAACATAGATTTTAATTACTGCTTAACATGGAATCCAAACTATAGACTCCAGACTGGTGGTGTTTGTGAGTGTAAAATTAATCTAAAATCGAGCAATTGTTGTCCATTGTTCCCCATATTTTAGGCAGCATACAGAGTCTTCATTGGAAATGTTTTTGTTTTAACGTCTCAAACTAGCTCAATTTAGTTTGAGCTCAGTTTAGTCCACTGAAGTGAAACGTTGCTTGGTCAGGTGGTGGTGTTGTCTAGTCTAGACCAGTACTACCAGTGTAAAGATTATTCGATTTCAATCTTTGGATGCATTGCAACAATTTTTGTAGATAATATTCACCAGCGATGGTTTAGCTAAGCTATAGTAGGTCATAGTAAGTCACTATCACATGAAAAGCTTCTTTTTTGTGAGCAGACTTTTGTTATGAATATGTGTTTTGGTCCATTAACGTCTTCAACTTATCAAGGGTCAATTTTGCCAGTTTTTTTGCGTTCTTTGCTCAGAACTTTCTTATTTCAGAACCAAACTTAATTGGTGTTTGATGGATGCAGTTCCACTGGTGCACTCCATGTAAGTTTAAAGCACTGCACAAATTTCACACATACCTTAAGTATATTAAATCAACTTTTTTTATCTCTTCAACCTCTGAGAAGATCCATTGTTCGATCCATGAAACTTCAGCTTCTTGTTTTTTAAGTCTTCGTGGATGTCATCATTTCTAATATTAACTGTGTTAACAGTGCTGCGAAAAACTTTGTTTTGATAAGTTTGGATCATATTGATATTGGATTTATTTATGCAACAACGACATGGTGCGGTAAAATTGGCGAAACTTTGCAATATGAATTAAGAAGAAGGGGTAGGATCTTCAAATAATATAATAGATACAAATTAACAACTAATTCAATTAACTAGACTATGATTGTCGAAAAAGTTATGTTTGAAAAATAAGATCCTCTTAATAGCCATCCTCCAATAGCCATCGACAGAATACTACAAATGATTGGAGACCTAGGTATGGTAACATTTTAAGGCAAAATTTTACAAATAATTTATTAAATAGGATAACATCCGCTAATTTTATATAAAAATGTTATACTGTAGAGTCCATATTTTGCCATCCAAATAAGGCCACTGCATATTATTCGCAATTTCTTACTAATTAGTTAAAAAGTTATATTCAGGCTATCAAAAACCTAACGATTGTGTGGTCGTGTGCCGATTACTTCCGAGCTAAGCCGATTCAAACCGATAGTGGGGTTAAAATTAATGTTTCTACTAAAATATACATTGAAGGATTTTTGGAAGGAGATAGAAAATCGGTAAACACATTTTTGGTTTCATGTTAGAAAGAAAAAAGAACAAACGAAAACATAAAACGGTTATCGAGCACATGCAAAGTTACAAGCGTTCTGTTTGTTTTTTTTTTGGGGGGGATGGCTTTTTCTGGACCCATCATCATAGTCTTTGATTCTCTGGTTCATGTCATTTTACTGGAGCATTGATCAAAAACCATGATAACACCCATCTGGCTTCCAAGATAAAGCTCAACGTTACTGAAAGTTTGTTACCACTACATAATACTGTTGCTTTTATAAAAATAGATCTGAAATAAATAAAAAATACATCTTTTTGTAATAAAGTAATAAATGCTTTTTAATAATGACAGTGTATGATAACTTTACAATGACAGATAAAAGGTAGGCGCCATCTAATGGAAATTAATATAGTTTCTATACTCTGGAATTACAATGTATTATGTTATATATAGATGCATTGACTCGTTATAATGAATGAGTTTGCTTTCCAACTATTGAAATTTAATGTTTATTATATATAAAAATGTAGAGTTTTTATTTAGATATCATAATTTCAAAATTGAAATCACAAAACATTGAAATTGAAAGGTCTGTATATTTTGTGATTGAAATCTAATTTTTTTTACCATGTGTCGCTAACAAGTTGAACAGGGTTTTTGACAGAATCTAATATGTATCATTGATCTATATACAAGGGTAGAAATATAATTAGCAAAAAGAAGGATAAATTATTTCTACTGGAAGGTAGATTACTTTATTTATATTTAGTTTTATGTGAAATTAATCATTGGGTATAAAATATTATACATAAAAAATGAAATAATCTCCATTAATTAAATAAGAATATATTTTATATTGACGCATATTTTTGTTTTAGATTGGACTATTGATTATTAATTGAGTGTGATTGCAAAACATCAAATAAGGACATGAAACTTAGGCAGTTTAATGATAAACAACGGAATATGTGCTTCTGTATAGGGTAGTTCAAAAAATAAACTTTTAAAATTAACTTTTAGTAAAAAAAAGATGAAGTCTATTTTATCTATATATGGAAAAAGTATTTATATTAATAATTAGTAAATATTTTGAGAGTTATGTGATTCTATTATTAACATTATATTAACATCATATTTCGGTTGGTTTACAACAGTATTATTCTGTGGCATGGAAGTTAATATGTTAGTTTTATCTTAGTGATAACGTTTGATGGTAAGTAAGCTTCAATGGCGGCAACGACTCAAAACTGTACGCCGCAAGCTGATGCTCGTTATTTAATAGAAACAACCAAAAAAAATCAATGACAATGATAAAGAGAACAGAATAAATATCATGCAAGTCATTTGGGAATGATTGTTAGAATTATATATATACAATGTCTCGATATCTCCAAACTATTTACATTTATTTCCCTCCTAAATATACAACTAAGCTGTAAGAGAAATACGATAAAACACCATATCGTTACTAAAGTACACTATATCCTAATATATCAAACATCAACACCACACCTTTCGTTATCAAATTACTGTTAATATCAGGAACTATTGAATATACAATAGTTAGAGCATTATATCATAAGCAAATATAATTATACATTAAAACATAGAAAACAATCCAAAGATAACCCGATTCAAAAATTTGATTGGCTTTGATTAAAAAAGGTTATGTTTACTGATATTCATCAACTGTCAAGTGTCAATTTAAAAACTTTCAACCGAACATTCCAATAATTAGTAATAAGTAAAAAAATGGTCATTTTTATAAAGTAAGTTCATACAAATCATATTGAAAGCCGAGTGAACTGGTGTAATTGGTGATTTTTTTTTTACAATAAATTTCAGAAATGCATATAGTTTTATAGGTATATACACTAAAATTAAAGAACTATGTAAGGATACTGTTCTTTGTGTTAAATCTATTTATATACAATATATATAATATTGGCAGTAAATAATTGTTTGTTGCTTTTATGAAAATAAATCAAGCATAAAATGGAGATGGCTTCGTTAGTTGGTAATCCAAATTAATTATCATTTATATATGTGTTTGTGTATTTTAGTGCTGTATGAACTGTGCATTAATTGTGAGTCTTTTTGCACATTTTTTAGAAACTGAAATACATTGCTAATCATCAATTTTATGACAAATGAATCAAATCATCATCATCTGTTATTTGGAATCTATCTAAAAAAACGACACACTGATATGAACATGAATATCCCAGATAGATTTTATGGTATCGATTGGAATGAGTGATGATCATAAGACACATTGTCTGGTGCATGTTTTGTTATAAAAATAGAGTATATATAGAGGTTTTACTTAAATAGGCGAAAACCGAGGAAATGTTTTGCGTGGTCCAACTAATGCAGAGAGACCACTTTTTATTGGTTCATATTATTCAGTTCAATTTTTATACAGGTTATGTTATACATTTATGTATTACTTCTTGGTATATTTTGTCCATTCTGACGTATATCATACAATTTAACCATTTTAACTATCCGATCCACAATTTTCACAGTAATATTGTAAAAATAATGATAACTTGCATCAATACATTTTTGTGTTGAACAAGTAAAATATTAACAGACATAGGCTTTCAGTATGATGGAACAAAAAAAAATAGCATAAAAAATATGCACTATAAACAATTTTGATGATATTTGCCAGGAGATATGTTGTGTTTTTCTGTGAATCTAATTTCCAGCCTTTTTATATTCACATTTAATTATTTTTTATTTATATTTATTTTTATTTATATACATTTTTTATTATATTTTATTTACATATTATTTACATTTTATTTTGGAATTTATTTGGTCAGTAGAATATGACGTCAGAGGTTGGCCACGTGATGCGTCCTCCAAGCTCCTCCATGAATCCTCAACCAATGAAATGTATTCCTAATAAAATATTATTATTATAGGTCCCTGTAATGGTAATTTAAACTAACCAATGAAATGCAGCGAAATGACGTTCTCAGAGCCTTCCTGCTGAGACCATGCAAAACAATTGTGAAATTATTTATATTAAGTTAACACTCTATATATTATTCTATTGTTATAAAGTTTATTTTCCTTTCGATGTTCGACTGAAGCCCATCAATTCAACTAACAGTAGTCTTCTTCTTTTGTCGGATAATTGGGGCATACATTGTTAATTGATAGAAATTGGCTTTTTTAAAATGATGCAATCAACACTCACTCTTTGTTATTAGTGTACTGCCTTTACTGTAGGTTTTAGCGCATCTCTTCGAATATCTTTGAAAATTATAAGAAAATGTATATCTAGTATATTTATTTTACAAAGACGTAGCATAAATTACGGAACTTATTTAAAAAAATCGACTCAAAATCAATTCGCAGTCCTTATACACAAAATATATAAAAAAAAGAAAATCTATATGATTGGTACTTTGCATATCTGCAGATGTCGATAGTATAATATAAATTTAGTTATATTTTTAATGCCTAGATCTACGGTTAGGTCTTGGTCATTTTACTGTTTGGTTATGATTTTGAAAACAGTCACACAAAATAACAGTATGACATAGGGATGTAGAAAAATATCGATATTTTTGGCCGAAATATCTATATTTTTTTAGCCAATATTTTGTGGTATTTTTTCAAAATAAATGAAATATAATTATTAATAAACCTTTAAAATTGGTATTTAATTTTGGTACTTAAAGAACCGTCATAAATATATGTTCTAGGCTAATATTTCACTATTTTTACTATATTTTTTTGCAATAACTATATCGATTTTTTTCTCCGATATATCGATATTTTCTTCGGCGAAATTGAAACACAAAGTGATCTGATGAAGACTTATTTATGCAGTATTTAGTAATATATAATAATACATTTTATGTATAATTTAGAACTTCAAAACACTGGTCAAGTTTATCAATAATTTGACCAATTATATATTTATATTATTTTAGTGACTAAGCTATATTGGTAGCAAATTAACTATAAAGCTAGAATTTTAGTAGTGCATATTAAGGTATCCCTTGAATACTGTTTTGTAATACATGTGTATATATCCAAAATCATATTCTGTAATATGCTTTAATAAGAATATATAACCAAAAACATACTAAGTACAAAAATATAGAATAAAAGTGAATAAAGAATATGCTGTAAGAGGCTACTAGAAGATTTGACACATTAATTCAAAATGCTGTTGTTTTGATACTGAAATAATATTTGATAACATATATTTTGTTTCGTTTCTTTTATTTATGTTAATGTCCTGGTTATCTTAGTTTAAAACGTATTACTTAGACTGTTTTTTTAAATAATATTACTGTAAATTACATTAATTTATATAGCGACGAAAAAACTTTTGTTGTTATTTAGAGAGTAGATTGTAATAGGAATTCAATGATATATAGTCTATCCAAAGTTTCTGTGAACATACGTCATTAAAATGTTTAATGTATTGCCTGCCGTAATTTGTAAATTCGTTTTAGAATCAGACAATATTTTCCTTCTCAGTTTATCCTAGTTAAAAAGAGACACAATGCTGTTTAATAAGTTCGAACATGTAACCGAACCAGCGTGTTAAAGTCGTCCGATTGTCAAACGTATGCAAAATTCTTGAAAACAATAGTAATAAGAGCTTATAACTCCAACCTATAAACTATTGTAGCTGCATAATTAACTGTAGTTTTTAGATGCACTATGTTACAAAGTTAAAATAAATTATATTTGATAACAGATTTCTTTCATAGTTTTATTTAGATTACAATTTTGTTATAAGTCAAAGACAAAATAAACTAAAACTCAGGATTGATGCGGTAACATTGCACCATTTTAATGTCATAAATTGAGATGACGTATGTTCACACCAACTTTGTATAGCCTATAAGTCTGCTTTCGTTTGAGTCAATCTAGAGGCATGTGTGTTGGTTTGGTTTATATATATATATATATATATATATATATATATATATATATATATATATATATATATATATATATATATAGTTCTAGATATTTCAAATAAAGTTAGTCAAAAGTTACATTATTCGTCTTAGGACACAAAGAACTAATCATATATTTTTTCATTTCTTTTCGTGTAGTCTTTTATATATTATACCTGAAAAAAAATTGAAATACTATGACAATCATGTTAATAGTAAGTAGTAGAATGATATTACCGATTATTATAAGACTGTTGATAACAACAATAAAATTTAATTTAAAGTAATTAGTAATAAATATATAAATTAATAAAGTAAAGTAATTCATCTTAGACTTAACCTAATCTAGTCTTCATAAAAATGGGCTTGTATATTCAATAGTTGTTCTTAAACTAAATGATTTAACGAAGAACAAAACAAAACAAAAATATAAAAAGAAACCGATGACCTACTAACTGCTCATCATTGTCAACGCCACCTGTCGAGATTATATCGAATTAAAATAAATGTACCGTCAACGTGTACGTACACTACATTACCAACTGTGTAGATGTGGGAGGGAGTTTGTGTAACCTGATGAATCAAGCAAATTGTCGAAACAAAAGTGAATCAAAAATATGGAAGCCAAAGTAGCTCGCATATAAAGCTAATTATTATACATGTATAGCTTGATTGGTCTTCTCGCAATGTTTGTTTGTTGTTCTCTTGCTTTACAATTAAACTCAGTGCGCAGACTGTGCGGATGTAGAGTGAATTAAAAAAGAAAAACCTATGATACACTCTCCATACTTCTCACACACGCTCTGTGATTTCTTCGCCAGTCCATCCCCGCTCACGCTCAATGTCATAAACAGTAGAATAAAAAAAAACTCGCGACATAACCTAAACAATAATTTGGCGACAAGCGTTCTTCTTCTTCTTTTCGAAATCGAGGGCGTCAAACGTCAAGTTTTTCGCGCCGGAAACGTCGTTACTTACGTAGACTTCCTCCCATTGGCTTACGTAACGGACGAGACGGGACAGGCGCAGCAGGCGGACCAGTGACAGCAGTTTGGCCAGGCGGAGGATCCTCAAGGCCCTGCCGGCGTGCAAAAGTTGAAAACTGTCGCCATAATCCTGAAACTGAAACAAAGAAAACAGCAGCGTTAATAAAGCTGTTATAATTCGCGAGAGCCGTATATTGGTATATATTAGAACTAGATTATTTATAAACAGCCTTAAATTTAAATATGTTTGGCTCCACTGTAGATTTGTACTATAATTTTCTTATATTTTTTGGGTTAATTCTCTATTATTATTATAATCGATTTGAATAAACTTTGGACATTTAATGCGCACTATCTATTCTAATCAATTGCTGATCAAAGAAGATTTTTGATCTACGAAGATAAAAAGTATAAAATATTCAGCTATTCGTATTCGTAGATGTAGCACAAGCCTTCGATAGGATGCATTAAAAATCATCGTGGTCCGGATATTCGGCTACTTTCGGCACTATACGTATATAGGTCGACGCAACATATTTTGCGCCAAACCACAATGAAAAGTCGATGTTGCCAAATATATAAATATACTATGTAATTTATTTTAGAAAAGTAATTGATTTAACTGTCAATTTAGTCAATTCATTTCATTAACAAATATATTAACCTTGCCTTTATTTAGGAAAATACTTTATCGAAACTTTTATTGTATAGCAATTAGTGTTTGAAGTATAAAGAAATATACAATGGAAGTTGTTAGTAAATGTTATTTATATATAACACATTTGTAGTAATGTATATCCAAATATTTGGTAGTTTAGTAAATTATTTGTGGTATAGTTAAGGTTCATTGTTTTATTTCCTTTAATTTATAATTAAAAATTTAATATTATGCTGTATTTTTCTTTTTACCTCTTATAAAATATTTCCTAATTTAATATCTTCTTACTATTTTTTTTAAAGGCCATTTTTACTATATATATATATATGAAGGTGTTAAACAACTATTATTACTATTATATTATGAACATTAACTTTTGTTTTAAAAAATAATACAAAGTATACTTTATGTTTTCAAGACAAATTAATACTGTACAGATATCAGTAGAAATTTGGTTATAAATAAGACAGACCCACAGCCAGACCAATTACCCACATCGTCACAGGTAAGTATTAGGATATTGAAATATTTCTTAACACCTGTTATGTCTACCTGACCATGTTTAGTCTATCGGACCACGACGATTTTTAATGTATTCTGCCTTCGATATGGTACGGCGTGGTGACTTTGTTCGTAAGCTACAGAAAATCGAAACAACACAGCCAACTATTAAAATCTTACATTATAGTCAGATTGTTCAGAGGCAAACAAGACGAAGAAGCTTACTCTAAAACTGCTTACTACTTAAAAGAAGCTAAAGCAGGTGTATCACAAGGAGTGTATTGGAGCCAATTCTTTACCTACTTTACAGATGTGATACCGCATATTATTTACTACGTCAACATGCCAATAATGTCAATATAAGTTATATTAAATTAGTTATGTGTTAATTGACATTTAGTTATTATTGTTTAGGATTTTAATAGTATAAACAGGGCTGGGTTTAAACCTTAGTCTTTCCTTTCCTTAGTATTGCTTGGGATTTAAAGGTGTTTGATTTCATGTTGTGTCCAATGACAGCATTTATTCCATATATTTCTTTAATTATTTTTACAATTTTGTTATTTACTCGCCTTTATTGTAATATAACATCGTAGTGTACTTCTTACTTTGTGAAAGGCCTTTTCTTTCCAAATCAAAGAATGCCAGATATGTCATTTTTTTCTCATAAATAATTAATTGCATATAATACTAAAAAAGAGATAATAATAACTAATTATTGCCTAGAATTGATACTATATAAAATATAGATTTTAGACGAAAATAATTAATGCTTCAGTCAGTGCATCTATAAAAAAACTCATTAATTAATTTAAGTAGCAGTTGACTTTGTTCCGACTATTTGTCAAATATTATTACGCCTCATTAACCAAACATCATCGATTGTTTTATTAAATAAGCTTATCGTTAATTAAACAAGAGCGTTAATCATTCAGTCATGTATAATCTATATATAAATTTGTTATAACGCCAAAAAAAAGAACGATAAGGACGTTATTGCAAAGAACTTGACCTTAACAAATAGTGCGATAACCGTTTCTCAGAATTTTGGCAGCTTAATTAGAATCCACTTCTTTTTTGTTTAAAAGTTCCTTTCGGTTTATATATGTATAAAATAGATATGCAGTCGTCGTTGGCTTTAAATGCATATGTATGGAAATCATTTTTGCTATTTATTCGATGAGTAAATGGGTCAAATGTTAACGACAAGTCTTGTGTTGTTTTGACTTAAAATTCTAATAGTTTTAATTGATATTGTTTTTATCCTTTAAGATATAAAAGCCGCTAAGAGTATCTAATCAAACAAGACACTATCACTGATACGATTGGCTGCATAGTTGATTTTCGTTCTTTGATTTTTTAAGTTTTATTTTAAATGAAATTTGTATACAAATATATATTTTTCAAGAAGATCCTTCATTTAACATGTATTTTAACCATTTATAACTACTATAACTTTGAACCATTACTATAAGTATCTCACTTGGCATCTCTCAATTAGTTCATGATATAGCAAAAAGTCTCCTTTAGGAGTGATATATTCATTTCAATGCTCTGTACTCTATCAAGTTTAGCGACCTTGAGGTATGTCGAATTTTACATCTTAGAATAACTGTCAACAAAGTACCTAGAAATATAATCCCAGATGTTGAACACGGGCGTTGCCAACAGTGCCAACTAGAACACGATAACGAATAGCTGGCAACCCCGAGACGTTTATCTGGGATGTTATTTAAGGGTATTTCCAATAATTCAGTACTCGACCATCGTTTGGTTTAGACGTGCCACCATCGACTGCCCAAGCCTCGTCTCCAGGTAACACCGCTGCCATCCATTTTATCTATTTTGTATTCTCTACATTTTTTATATTGCCAATAAATAACGGTCACATAATGTAAACACCACTGTTTCATTTCGTTTTACCTCCATTCACCGAGCCATATCATTTACCCTAAACAAGTCTCTATATTCTCTAAACTCCTTTAACTTATCAATGCTTTTTCATTATTCTCGACTCAACTGACAAAATTTTTGTATTAGTAACGGATTGAAGTCACAAACCAATATAAAAAAAACCTTTTTATTTTGATTCAAGAGCTTCAAACAACCCTTTGAATCATTCACCATTTCTGATGAGTTTTAAGGGTATATTATGGTCTAGAAATTAGAAAAAATCGATGTTTTTTAATCTCTAAGAATATACCCTTAAGAGAATATTTCAAAACTTAAAATTATTTACGGAGATATAGTTGTTTTACTGGAACGGCATCAACTGTGGAATTTCGGAAATTACATTTGCACATCAATTACAAACAGCTGTCTGCAACATTACTGATTGAAAAGAAAAAAGAAAAAAAAAAGTTCATAAATGTAGTCGAATATATTGCAAAATTTTGTTCGTAAAAATCTAAAATTCGTTTTAGAATCGAAACGGATTTTTCCTTCCTATTTTATCGTTTCACCCTAGTTAAAAATAGACAGAATGCTGTCTGATGTGTCGGAACATGTAACCGAATCAACCTATAAAATTTTTCAGAACGTTTGTAATAATAATTAGAGGTTATAAATCGGTAAACGTTGTGAATCAAAAATTCAATTTTATGAGGAAAAATTGCCATGTGCTGAAGTCATACATTTTGATGACATGCATACATTTTGTATTGGATATAGTATAATTTTTACAAGAAGACATATTATCCAAACATATTTTGATTATATACAGATTACATCTAGATTGTTTACAAATTCCCAAAGAAAGCACCAATGTACGATTTAATAACTGAAGTACCGTGATTAATGTAGTATCTTGATTGAAACATCCCCCAGTTGTTTGGGAGATGACTGAAATTATTACGATCCCAAAACCAGCAAAATGAAGTGAAATCCTATAGATCTAACATCTATAACACTGCTACCCAATAGCTGAAGTATTTGAAAACTAATTCTAGAAGGCAAAAGGTAATATCTGCACTTAAGGTTTTATAAACAAATATTCAACAATTGACCAGGGGTATAGAATAACATACGTCATTGAAAAAGCCTATTGAGGTAAAATAACTTGCTCACGATATTTTTTGAAATTGAAAACTTTTTACAAGTGTTGGCAAGCGGGACTCAAACTTGATAATGAAAATATTACAAAATCAATTTACTGAACTCTAAAACTTCTACATCTTAGCCAAAATGTTGAGTCAAACGAAAGGAAGCCTACTCTACAATAAAATAAATTAAATTAGGTCTACTACAAATAAAGAATATCATCTCTGACACATTTGGTATACATATCTATATGGTAACACAGCAAAATACTTGGCCATGACAATGGACGTATTTTATTCAAAGTATTGTCCATCGATAGTTGAAACTTTTCCCATCTTTTAGCCAATTTACAGATGTCATCTGAAAAAAACGATATATCTTTCGCGACTATCCACGAATCGACTCATTTTTTGGTATCGTCATAAGAAGTAAAGCGCGCTGCTCAGATAGATCACGACTCATATGTTATGTTGAAGCAAATAGTAATCAAAGCGAAAAAGGTCTGGAGAATACGGATGGTGAGGTAGCACTTACTACTTTAATGTTTCCAAATATGGTTTCACTTGTTTTTCAACATGTGGTCGAGGGTTGCGTGCAACTGACCAGTTGTATAGAATAAAATACGTCATTGAAAAAGCCTATTGAGGTAAAATAACCTACTCACGACATTGTTTGAAATTGTCTAAACTTTTAACATGTTTTGGCATGCGGGACTCAAACTTGATAATGAAAATATTACTAAATCAATTTACTGAACTCTAAAACCTCTACTTAGCCTGAATGTCGAGTCAAACAAAAGGCAGCCTACTCTACAATAAAATAAATTAAACCAAGTCTTCTACAAATAAAGAATATGATCTCTGACACATTTGCGATGATACTGCTGTAGTACGATATTTGCTGTTAGGAGAGAATAGCAAAAACCAACCAACATTACAAGTGTGGTGACAATATAAATAACTACACCCAAACATGAACAACAACAAAAAACAACAATAAATAATACTATCATCCCATATAGCAACCTGTGCATCTTGGGATGAATATGGATACAACTGAAAGAAGTATATTATAAGGAAAAGAACTGGATTTGAAATATAGAAAATATATTATTTCATCTTAAAAAATAATATATCTTTCGAGGCTATTCACGAATCGACTGATTTTTTGGTATCGTCATAAGAAGTGAAGCGCTGCTCAGATAGATCACGACTCATATGTTGAAGCAAAAAGTAATCAAAGCGAAAAAGGTCTGGAGAATACAGATGGTGAGGTAGCACTTACTACTTTAATGTTTCCAAATATGGTTTTACCGGTTTTTCAACATGTGGTCGAGGGTTGTCATACCGAAGAATAATAGTGCTGTGTCTTTGCTCATATTCTAGTCTTGCAGTCGATAGCGATCATAATTCCGATTTTGCCATTGAAACAATATTGTAGACATAACGAAACGACTTTCAATATCTCTTGGCTTCAATTCATACGCCACAAAATATCCAAGTTTTTGGATCATTCCCAGAACATGGGAGCGAGTGGAAATGGTTACTTGTGTAACTACCAACAACTCTACATATTCTTCTTGTGTTTTACACGGACCATACAGTAATGCCTTCAAAATTTTGTGGCCGTCTAAAACGCTTTTTGCCTTCAATGTCAGCTAGTATTCACATGGTGAAATCGAAAGAGCTCGTTTGCCTAAAGCGTCACGCAGAATTCGATGACCTTCAGCCGCGTTTTTCTTTAACGTGAAATAAAATGGTAAGCTTGTCTCTAGGGTAACACTGTTGTAAATCTTTTAGAATTAATTTATAGGCTTATATATCGAGAACAAATTATTATTACAATCTTTAGGTTTACTCAGATTCCGTTTGTTTGTGTCTGCAAAACAGGGAGAGAACTTGATAGATTGACATGCCATTTTTGAATGAAATTGCACTTTAATAGAAGCATGTTTTTACGGTTAGCTGCTATGGTAACCGCTATTGTATTTGAACATTAATGAAACAATATATTTTCATTGTAAATATAAGTTTGCTAGAATCCTTTTACTTCAACCTCTAATAATTAATAGCAGACAGAGTCATAGGAAAGTCTAGCCGGCTTTAGTTTGACAGCTTAACAGAAAAAAACATAGAACATTTGAGGAAACATATATTTAGATGCTTGCATGCATTCTGATCATTTTTTAACTGAGAGATTTATTGAGAGAAATATAAATTACTGAGAGTATTTACAACATTTTCCACAACTTTTTGGCAACATCGCGATACCGTGTCAAAAGAACGATGTAGGTTTTCTATAACAATGAATAAAACGTATCAATGTTTGTCACGTATGCGTTCCTAAACGGTTGAGCCGATTGTAGTGAAACTTTGCTATATTGAAATCGGTTCAATAATGTATTATCCAATTTCAGTCACTGTGAAATTTGTGTACTAGAGACAAAACATTATTATAAAAATAGAATCGAAAGAGGACTAATAATAAAGGAATTTAAAGAAAAGTTTATTGATTATCTTTACTTAAGAACGAAAGAATAACAATTTACAGGAACAGGCTGAATATTCGGAAATTATAGTATACAATAGAAATTTATAGTATGATAAATAAAGTATTAATAAGTAACGAACGAGCCAATATGCTCATGCGCCAAATCCGGAGATGTTGTGCAGCAATGTATCCTGAATATACGAGGACTGACGGATAAGGAAATGGAACTAGAGGAGGAATAGGTGGTATTGGTAAATATATGTTGATAAATTAACAATAATCGAAAGAAAGAAAAGGGGTTTAGTATTTATATAACCAGTTTCGACCATACGTTTATCAATAGTGGGATAGATAAGACGCAGGAAGGAGTAGTAATAATAACAAAGAAACTTGAACAAGAAAGAGAAAAATTTACCATGTATTCAGAAAGAATATTACTATAAAGATAAAAAATAAAAATGAAATAATGATAGTTCGAAGAGGATTTAACACATTTAACATATGAAGTTGAATAAAAATTATGTATTCTGGAGGTTTCAATAGTGATAATACCTGGTGGTGATGGTGAAGACATATAGTGCAGTAATTGGAATTCTCTGACTGTAAAAAAAACGTAGTTTTTCTTACTTATATAGAATACTTTATATTATCAATTGAGTTAAAAACAATCATTTAAATATTCAGAACATAAAAACAATCGTTTATAAATTATATACTTAAAGTGAATTGTTACCAATTTTATGAAATCTAACATAAAATATGATGGGAAATACTTTCACTCATCTCAGTATATACAATCTCCAGATATTTATAAATGGAGTTTATTTAGATATATTGCAATCTGAATAACAACGAAAAGATAAACCAGATACAAAAATATGTATTATATATATATTGACTGATAACGCTAATGTTACACGAAAATAACATGTTTCAGGTTATGTAAGGACAAACAACGCGATTTTATCTTGACTTAAATAATGAAAACAATTTTAAACTGTTATTTACTTTTACATAATTTATTACATCTAAAATATATATATACCTCTTATGATATACGATATGTACTTAACAAAATATAATCTCATTTCCCAATTCAGATCTTACTTCCTTTTTTGTTCTACTAAAGTTCTCGTTAAGTTTACACACAGTTGTATATATATTCTGCGAAAACTTCCGGCGGAAAAAAGCCGGGAATAGACGCCAACATGTGACAATCGTGGAAGTTTCAAAATAACATATTATGAGTCTGTAATTGCTTCTAGAGTTTTATCAAATACCTTACTCTTATTTAAAATATCGTTCGTTTCAGCTAAAGAAAGTAACAGCTGAAATTATAATAGTTAACTATAAATATGCAATATCTTTAATTTTATTTTTTAACAATCGTTCTCAATGATAAAACCAAAGATAGAATTCTGTTAATAATTTTTTATCTTCCTGAAGGGAGGCGCATAAAACCATAACATAACTTCTCTAATGCTATTGCTATTGAACGTTAGCTTTATATATTTTTTGTTCACCAAATATGTTGAACTTTAATTACTATTTATTTCAATTAAAAGAAAATATGAGTGAAAGTGGTAATAATATCCATCGAAAACGTTTTTAGAACACTTTCTAGGAGATTGCTATAGTTATGAAAAGTTAAATAAATTGGTTGCTATACAATTAGGAATAGGATAACGTAATTTTGTAATATAAGAATATTCAGCATTATATGGTAAAATTCGACTGACTAAATTTATTTTTCAAAACTTGTTATCAATTTCATCACTCCAGCATATGTACCGTTTTTTTTTGGAGCGGCATTTATGAATTGCCACAGATGCCAAAGATTTGTAGCTAGTGATTGGACATTCTTTTTTTCTGAGAAAAATAAAAAGTATCATAAATTATCACAGTCATTAAAAAAAACACTCATATTTTGAATCTCTTTGATCAGATGACAACCAAATTTTTTCAAACACCCATTACCTCCCATTAGCTAAATGTCATTATTTATTTTAAGTAGCTTATATCTTTACTTATCTTGAATAAATTTATTGAAGAGGCAAATAAGAAAAAGCAAAACTTTTATTGATTAGTCTTTTATGAGTTTAACACTTACCTGGTTAAATATAAGAAATATATAGTCTAAGGGTATGGACGAAATAAGATCCAGGAAAAACCACGTTCTCAAGTAATGTCTCGCTATTAGTTTTGGATCCAATATCACTTGTTCGGCATTATCTTGTTGCATAATCCCTGAAACAAAAAAATGCAGTGTTTTTTATACTAAAATATAATTCGTGTACTACTGTGATCAAAAGTAATAAGAAGTATCTATATCATCATGCTTTGGTTTCTTGCAAGTTAAATAAAACTGTCTCTAAATAATATTATTTGAATATTATACGTCATTTGTCATATATATATATATATATATATATATATATATATATATATATATATATAATTAATAGTTTAATTGCTTTTACCGTCTTTTCAGTTAGTACTAACCTTCAATAGAAAACTCTACTCATAAGTTTGTGAGTTATGGTGCTAAGAGTGAAACAATTTTTGTTACTTTCAGAACAATGGATCAAAAACAATTTCGTGTTTTAATTCTATACCGCTTCTTGATGGCAAAAAATATCGTTCAAGCGAAGCCATGGCTTGAAAAATGTTATAAAGACTCCGCTATATCAGAAACAACAATAAAACATTAGTTCATTTTTTGGTTAAACTTTGGTTTGAACTTCAAACGTAGTCGTAGAGACACCGATGATGCAGAATGCAGTTGACGTCGAAAGGCGGTGGTAACACCAGTATCGTAACGACAAAATCGTTTGGAATGATTGAAAAGTGAAGTTGCGCTAGTTAGCTAACATCGTAAAGATATCAAAAGAATGTGTTGGTTTTATATTGCATGAGCACTTGATGAAAGCTTTACAAAGTGGGTACTGCTTTTGCTCACTGTTACACATTACACAACATTATAACAATCATTAAGCATTATAACGGGTCCACACAAAAACTCCCGTTCCATTCGGAATAACTGGAAATTGTACTGGCAGTGAGCGGTACAAAATGTACTCGTATATATGTTATATTGTACGACTTATTATGCACTGTGATATGAGGAGCCATATGTAATGAATGGTGTTATGAGTGAGATATCTGAAAATAAACCTGTTTTACCTGTTTTTGCCCTTAGTGGTGCTTTGTTCCACCAGTCAATTCAACCAGTCGCCTCTTCTTTCTTTTAAATAAAATAGTTTTTCAAGTAAATTAAAAGTTTGGATCTTTAGAAACTTTTTCAATTTTATAAATGGCGCAGTCCGTAGAAGTCCGGGGAGATTATAAGAATGTTCTCTCTCAATAAGAATGAACTCATTCAATCAAACGGTATCAAATTAATTGTCAAGAAAAGAAGACAGGTTGACGTTGGATTTTAATCATTCCACAGTTATTCGAAGCATCTCTTGTTGTCGTTAGGGCAAAAGTGTCTTAGTTGAAGCTATAAGGTTACAAAAAGTAGATTGAAGATATTCAAAGACTACTAGCCATAAACTATTTCAAGGCCGACTTAAGTTTCTGTGAATTAACACAGTATACTTGAATTTGGACAGAAGCTTGAAGTTAAAGGTGAACGGCCACCAAAACTTGGAAAACCATTCCATAGAGGACAGCATAAAAATGTGGGTAGAAACAATGTCATTACGAAGATCTTCAAAGGCAAACTGATGGACAAAGGTACAGGCGATGCCCAAATATAATTTTATTAGCTAAACTGCCCAGACAGTGACCTCGTGCATCCCTGTGGTTTTCTTCAGGAGGGAGGTGTTATATCATGCGATTAGAACTGTTAAGAATGATTTAACTAACGGGATATTTAACAGGTCAACTGAGAAGTCTCCGGTCTGATACATAGATGGCGCTACTACAATTAAATCCATATGCTTTTTAGTTAGCACTAAACCTCAAAATATGCGTGTATACATTTGACATCTGTCGGATCATTAGTTTGCGAATTATTGCATTCTGAGTGAAGCAACTTTTGTTATTGTGAAAAAATGGATAAAAATGAATTTCGTGTGTTGATAAACTATTGCTTTTTGAAGGTAAAAAATACAGTTGACGCAAAAATTTGGTTTGATGCCGTGTTTCCGGACATTGCCCCAGGAAAATCAACCATGCTAAGATTAGTATGCTAAGTTTAGACGTGGTGAAGTGAGCACCGAAGACGGTGAACGCAGTGGACGGCCAAAAGAGGTTGTTACTGACGAAAATCACAAAATGACCGTAAATTGAAATTGAATGAAGTAGCAGATACTCTAAAGATATCAACTGAACGTGGACATCATATCATTCACGAATATTTGGGTATGAGAAAGCTCTGTGCAAAGTGGGTGACGCGCGAGCTCACTTTTGGCCAAAAACAATGACGAGTTGATGATTCGGATCAGTGTTTGAAGATGATCAAGCGATCAGCTTTGCGTCGATATGTGACAATGGATGAAATACGGCTCCATCATTTCACTCCGAAGTCCAATTGACAGTCATCTGAGTGGCCTGCATACGCGTGGGAAAATGTAACAGTCGGCTGGTAAGATCATCTGTATTTTGGGATGCGTATAGAATAATTTTCATTGACTCCTTAAAAAAGGAATGACCATCAACAGCGACTATTACATAGCGTTATTGGACCGTTTGAAGGACGAAATCGCCAAAAAACGGCTGCATTTGAAGAAAAAGAAAGTGCTGCTTCACCAAGGCAATGCACCGTGTCACAAGTCAGCGAGAACGATGGCAAATATCCATGAATTGGGCTTCGAATTGCTTCCTCATCCACCGTATTCTCCAGATCTGGCTCCCAGCGACTATTTCCTGTTTTCAGATCTCAGAAGGATGCTCGCTGGGAAGAAATTTTCGTCGAAGAGGTGATCGCTGAAACTGAGGCCTATTTGAGGGACAAATCGTACTACAAAAATGGTATAGAAAGATTGGAGGGTTGCTATAATCAATGTATCACCCTTGAAGAGGACCTACAATCGGTAAATAGTTCCATGAAATAAGTTAGACCATGAACGTTTCAGCGGATAAATTAAAAACTTTTCATTATTTAATTTAACTAACATCATGTTAGACAAAAAGCAAAACACATTAGAACCAAAATAAAACAACTATACTGGTTAGTCAGAAGATACTCTCATCTTGATCTAAAATCAAAGAGGTTGATCTATAATACAATTATAAAGCCAATTTGGACAGGGGGTGCAAATAAGGGGTTGCACTAACAATTCGAATCAACTAGTCATCCAACGCTGTCAAAACAAGGTTCTTCGATTGATTACCAATGCTTATCGTTACGTAACCAACGAAGAACTGCACGATGATCTGTAAATCAAATGGATTTGCAAAGTTATTGAATATTTCGCCTTGAAACACGAAAGATTGCTAAATCATACTAACGTGGAAGTAATACAGCTGCTGGACAGCGCGCAGGATGTCAGGAGATTGAAGCGAGCCAAACCATACGAACTTATATAAAGTTTATACCTTTAGTGTACAGTATAGCTATAAGTTATTATAATTTTATAATTGAGGAATACATATTGATGTATTTCTCGCATTCGTCTTGCTTGTGAATTAATCCAAGTACAAATAAAATGTATATAAAGTACAAGTACAAGTACAAATAAGGGGTTGCACTAACAATTCAAATCAACTAGTCATCCAACGCTGTTAAAACAAGGTTCTTCGATTGATTACCAATGCTTATCGCTACGTAACCAACGAATAATTGCACGATGATCTGGAAATCAAATGGATTTGCGAAGTTATCGAATATTTCGCCTTGAAACACGAAAGATTGCTAAATCATACTAACGTGGAAGTAATACAGCTGCTGGACAGCGTGCAGGATGTCAGGAGATTGAAGCGAACCAAACCTCACGAACTTATATAAAGTTTATACCTTTAGTGTAAAGTATAGCTATAAGTTATTATAATTTTATAATTGAGGAATACATATTGATGTATTTCTCGCATTCGCATTCGTCTTGCTTGTGAATTAATCCAAGTACAAATAAAATGTAGTAATAAATTAATTTATAATTAAGATTGTACTAAGCGTATCTAACAAAGATGTTATAAAAAAATTCAATTTAACTGTAGATTGCATTGTTTTCTCTGTTGTTCCAGTTGCGCATCGATATGAGGAAATGTATTCCGTCTTAAATCACATTAAACTAAAAGGGAAGAGGTAAAAAAAAGACGATGAAATTCCAGAGTTGGCGAAGGTCCAGGATCGGTGGTGTTTTCCCACCGGAATTCTGCGGTGCGGTCGGGCACCAAGAATTGATTAGATAGAAACTAGCGAGCTATCGCTCTTAATGCACACCTGGTGTCTCGGGAAGTGTCTTGTTTACGTTGTGTGCCTCCGGATGAGATCGATCGGTCGAAGCAGCGCTTCGAAAGCTGCTTTCGGATGTAATGGACGCGGAGTAATCGAGTTTACTTGAGCGCCGTGGCAAAAAAGCCAGTTCCGAATTCGTTTCCATACTGTTATCGAAGAAAATGTCTGGAATTTCGTATAATGGATTCCTATGAGATTAAAAAAGCGCTTCATTTTCGTGCTAGTCTATCTATCAGGAGATTTTTAAGCATTGGCGATCCTTTAATTTCACTATAATCTGATTTTTATATATTGTCCCAGTTCCACTGTTAGTTCGCCTGTTTTCTAATAATGATGCATAAACATCGAGGCTCCATATTTATTTTAGATTAGCGTGAATACGATCAAATTATCTCTAAAAATACTTTTTTTTTAAATAAAGTAGCCCATCAAAGTCTCATCTTAAATATGTTTTTTTGTTGATTATATAGTCAGGTATGCGAACGTTTTATACTTTGCGAAATAACTACATACATAACAAAAACAAGGTGCTTGAGATAATGGCTTGACTTGTCGGGGATCGGATATTCTTGCGTTTATGTTCGAGAATGATTTATTATGTTTATTTAGGATTCCGCCGGTTCCATAATTAATTCATATTTTCATTAGTTTCGTATTCCCTCTCACTACTTTCTTAGTCGAAGTTCGTTTTCGGAGACCTTCGTCTTTCATCGAAGTATCGTCAAATTCGTTAAATTTGAAATTCGCATGACGGGCATATAATTAAAGCTAATTAATATATTTGCTAATATTACTCTGTGTATACGGGTCTTGCATAAATGATACCATTTCAGGTAGTGCTTGTTAAAATCTTATTCTTTCAGTTGTCTCATTCTGCATTAAAATTATTGGCGTCTGTTTAAACCTAAATATTAAACAATTTGATCACTTTTTTGATCAAAAAAATCTTTAGTGCGCAGGCGATAAATTGGGAAAAGTACCAAACAACCAGTAACGATAACAACTGATATATTTAAAATTGAAACAAATTACATCAACAAACAGCACGGTGATTGTAATACAAATTTTCTCTACATAATGAAATACTATGAGCGACTAACTAAAAACTACCTGGAACGACCGAGAGAGACGTTGCGGTTAAAAACACTCAACTTTTTCTTTTCCTAGTTCTTTTTTTTTTTTTCTTTTCCTAGTTCTTTTTTTTATTTTTTTTTTCTAGTTCTAGAATGACCAGCTAGAACCAAATGGTCTGATGTCACTTTAGGTTCGGGATAGTGGCGTGTTTTGCGGGCGACAGAGACCGTGGGTTACGACTGGGATTGTCGTAGTTGCTTATCTACCGAGGTTTGTGGATGCGTAGGTATTTGATCAAGATGTTATCGTGTTCTCAGGCGCCTAGGGAGAACTTACCCAGGGCATGCTCGTGAAATTCTTCACGAACGGGATGCCTGATTGGAGGTGAGTGTTGATGTTCTTCATAAACCATGGGGCATTGAGTAATGCGCGGACTTTTTTGGATTAGAACACTTGGAGTAGTTCAAGTTGTCTCTCAGAGACGTACCTGTACCACACCTGTGCTCCGAAGAGGCAGACTGGACGGACTAGCATTTTATACAGAGTCGCTTTCTAGAGGATTGGGAGTTTACTTTTTCTGCAGAGGAGTGCGAAGAGAAGACTATACACGCCATTGTCTTTGCAGATAGCGTGCTGGATTTGGGCTGACCATTGGAACCTGCGATCGAACTGGAGATCGAGGTATGAGACCTTCTGGAGCCAGGGGATGGGAATTTTATCGATTTGGAGGCGATAGGCGCGGAACTCCTTCTTGTGGTGGAACATGGGTGGAGCATAATAGTTAATCTGCAGCTGCCAGAATTTCTACCACGTAATCGCTTAGTTCAGTTGGACTTGGAGTATGTCGCGAATAGCGCCAGGTTGTAAAGAAGTCTGAGTAATCAGCCATGTATAGGTTGAAAAGGGCAGGGGCTAATGGAGCATCTTACGGAACTCCTCCGGATATTTGTTTTTGAGAGGAGACTACGTCACCGATCCTCACTTGAAAGAACCTACCATCCAAGTATGAATCTATCAAGGAGATTAGGTCATTCGGTAGATCAAGCTGTTTGGCTTTGAAAATTAAACCGTCGTGCTAAACTTGGTCGAAAGCTTTGGAAACATCTAAAAAGATGGCGCCAGTTTTTCGACCTTTTCTTAATGCCTGGTAGATTGTTGCAGAGTAGATTGATGAAGGCTTGAGTGTTTGGTACGGAAACCGAATTGTTCGTTCGGGATTATGTTGTGCGCCTCGGAGAAACTGTTTAAAGCGTGTTTTATTGATTTTTCGGCAAGTTTGGTGACTTAACAACCCTATCTTGTTCTGATCTATAAACGACTCGATATCAATCCGTTTTTTGAAAAACTAATGGGACCATAGCCCGTAAATAAACTATATGGTCCTTGCTAATATACTGAATTGCCTACAAGTGATAACAATACGTCACTGGTACGTGAATATGAACAAATTCTATATACAGGGGATGGACGAAATAATATGAACACCTGATATATACACAATACTTATTTATTAATGAGGCATTAACCCACGCGGAATAGATTCGTAGAGTGTCTGAATAATTCTGAAGAATAGTGAACGGAATATTTTTCCGGCCTTCTGCAAAAACAACCACCAATTGCTTGAAAAATATTGGAGACGGAAATCTACTACATACTCTCTGCTCTAAACTCTTCTATAATGATTGAATTTTGTTGAGGTATGGCGATTGTGCTGGTCAGGGAAGATGTTGTTTGTTGGATGCTTAGTCGCAATATTATCTTGGAAAAAAATTTAGGCAGCAATATGCTAGTCATAATAAGAACTTCATCATTGATGATGTCGAGATATTCATTCGTAGTAATCCAGTTAGTGATGTGAATGAGAAGACCAGCTGATTACCACGATCTTGCCGCAAAAATCATAACCGAACTTCCTCATTGCTTAACTGTACAAACAAGAAGTTCGGATCCTAGGCTTATTTCTCCATACATACACTCAGCCGTTTCTAGGAAGAAATTTAAACTTTGATTTATCGAACCATGCCACATTGTTTTCTAAACAATCATCAAGTAACATCATTCAGGTTTTATGTTCGATGTACCACTTTTTTCGTAGTTTAGCAGTGCCTTCTGTTATAAGAACTTTCGTTATAAGCCCACCCATTTGTTGGTCGTTTCAACCCGCGATTTCGGTTCACAAAAAAAAACTATTTTCTTAACTGTTTATGGAGTTTCTTTAGTACTTTTAATTATTATTAGCGTTGGCAACTATCGAGTGAAAATAGTAGAGACAGTCGATAGTCGCAAAACGGTCAAACTAGTCGATAATAAAAAAAACTAGCGACTGAAAATAGTAACTACTATTTCAGCCAATTGCACACTTCGACTGTTTTTTATTGGCGATAAAAGACGGAGATGGAAGGATAATTCCTTCCCGTACTAATTTTAAGAGAGGAAAGGATGGAGAACTGTTTGATTCTCTGTGGCAAGTGGCAGTACAATGACATAATATAATAAAAGTTATTGGTTTATTTCTATTTCATTCCAACATGCGCTTACTATTTTTTATGATTGAGACGGAGATATACATATCTCTTTTCAAAAAAGAGAAAGAGATAATTGCTATTACTTATTGCCTTCAAAGATATTCTTTCATTTTGAATGATGTTAAATTATTTTTATAATTTATATATTTGACTTGATTGTAAAGAGGAATGGAGTGATGAACACTAAATATTTGTATCGCATGTTCTCAATAAATCTTCTTTATCAACTACTTAATCATTGTACCTTTTTTAAATACATTAATAATTTTATTTATCGTTAAAAAGGAATATTTTATTATTAGGAATATTATTGCTCGTTGAAACTTGAATGAAAGAAGTTTTAACATTCAAAAGGCTTGAACATATCTCGATAGGATTAGAACTCCAGATTTTTACTCGAAAAAGTCAATAAAAATAAATACAGTCAGTTCCGAAGTGCTGGTATATTAATGTACAATATATTGTTATTTACATTTTCATATTATAAACAAAACATTAACCCATATATACGAGGGTCCCTATTTATATATCGGGAATTAGAAACACTGTTCTCATGTGAGTCCATCTGACAGTTCCATCGTTAAGTTTGACATTATTGACGATATACGTACTCAGAACATTTTGTCGCACGGACGCTATTTGTTTATTTTATATTTAGTTGATAGTTTCGTCTCGACAAAAAATGGAACTGAATCGTGAACATTTTTGCTCAATGATTTGACGTGGATTATCACAACAAGAGTGTATCCATCAATCAACTTAATTTGACTTTTGGCGATGAAGCTCCATCAAAAATCATCGTGTATCGCTGGTTTAGTGAATTCAATCGTGGTCGTAGTTTGCTGTCCGACGAGTTTCATGAAGGTCGTCCAAAATCGGCTGTTGTGCCAAAAAACATCGATGTTGTGTCTGAAATGATTAAGCAAGATCGTCATGTCACCTATTGTGAGTTTGAGAATCCCTAAGCATTAGTTTCACCAGCATATATGCAATTTTACATGAACACTTATTTGGGTTAAAGTTATGTTCGCGTTGGATCCCACACAATTTAACAATAGCTCAAAAAAAGGCTCGTGTCGATTGGTGTAAAGAAATGCTTAAGAAATTCAACAGCGGTGCTTCGAAAGACATTTATAAAATCGTGACAGGTGACGAATCATGGATATATTTGTATGAGCCCGAAAGTAAGCAGCAGTCTGTATGGGTGTTCCAAGATGAACCAAATTCAACAAAAGATGTTCACGCACGAAATACTTCAAAGAAAATGGTGGTCTGTTTCTTCGGGAAAGCTAGTCATATTGCAACAGTGCCCCTAGAGGATCATAGAACAGTAAATTCTGATTGGAACACAACCACTTGCTTGCCAGAAGTCTTCGGAGAAATAAGGAGAACAAACAAGAGACGCCGATTGTTCTTTATCATGACAATGCGAGCCCTCACACAACCGCTCAAACAAGAGACTATTTGAGCACTCAAACCATCGAATTGATGGGTCATTCGCCGTACAGCCTTGATTTTGCATCCAATCGCTTCTTTTTGTTCCCATCCGTGAAGAATAAGCTGCGTGGTCAAGGATTTTAATCGCCCGAAGAAGCTATTGAAGTGTTCAAAAGTCATGTTTTGAAGATACCTCATTCGGAATGGAATAAATGAGTACCTTGAAAAACAATAAAAATATATTCGCAGCTTAACTATTTGTATTTTTTCCTATTCCCGAAATATAAATAGTGACCCTCGTATTACATATAAATATCTCATAAGGTCGCAGCTAGGATGGCAAAGCTAGAACTAGTAGGTTCGAAAATATACCTGACTGAGTGTGGGTACTGAAAGTATATGATTGAATAGCGACTGAATTAAGTGATCGCAATCCAGATATATCAACAAATTTGAAAACTTTTTAATCAATTTTCTCGCAGTGACTTGTGTGTTACTTTAATAAGGAAATCATGTTCAGTAATGTTTTCAACAAATCAGTCAAGATATATTATTTTACGTTATTTAGCGAAGAAAAAAGTATCTCATTAAATTTCAACAATATAATAAGTAACCACTGATATAATAAATTATTTAAAGATACTGATATACTTGAAGTTTTATTTTATTTTGAGTATTCATTTCTACTAATTGTCCTAAAACATTAATTGAAATCGCATTATGTTGAATTGCATTTGAAAGAGAAACAGCTTAAATAATAATGTAAAACTACTTCTCAATGAGATATAGGTAAATTCATGTTACTTCAAATAAAAAAACGGCATACATAACGAAATCAAATTGAAATAATATTCATTTTAGTACTCAATTAGCCAATCATATACTACATCTTGTTTTTTTCCCCGTAGTCTAATTTATTAGGCTAGGAATAATATGTTAAGAAGTCTTATGTTCGGTAAAAAGTACATTTTTAACGCCCGTCAAAATTAAGAAAAATAACAAATTATTTCAAACGAATTAGAAAAAAATTGACTTAAATTTGTTCTTACCTGTTCTAAAATTGACAACGATATCGATTAGAAAAATGGTATCTGATAAACAATTGAAGGCTATCCAACGCGTGCTTAGATCGTCATTGAAGAAGCTGATGGCTACTGGAAGGATGATCAAGTTGGCAACTAGTAGCAGCAACATACACAGGTCCCAGTAAAATCTGTAAAAAAGCAGTGTTACAGTTAATTGATACTTTTAATATCCAGAGTAAAATTATTTATTTTACATGTTATTTAAAACTAATTTTTTGATTTTGGATTTACAAGTCTTTTCTCAGCTGATAAGTTTTATTCATTTATAGTTTTTCGACTTTTAAACCTTTAATCCCAACTAATGAAACAAATTTCTTCATCACTAAATTGACATGAAAGGAATTTCTTAAAATAGTTATTCTTAAATCTGATCTATTAGATTTTTACATATATTTTGGCTATTTTTCATTTTAAAAAAGCATATTAAGTAAGTATTAAGTATATGTTAAATCCCTACACTTTCCATCATTTTCTGTTTTTTCCCATCTTTCTGGAAATATGAAAAAAGCGGACATTGGGACAAATATGACCATGTGGAAAGAACGACGTTGGTTTACACTTTATCAGCATTTCGAAACCGTGTGCTACCAAAGCTATGCTGTATCGATCTGAACAGGTTATAACAAGTCAATTGAAAAGTCCCCGGCCTGACACATAGATGGCGCTACTAGAATTAAATCCATATATTTATTAGTTAGCCCTAATCCTCAAAATATCTGTGTATACATTTGACAGCTGCCGGATCATTAGTTTGTGAATTATGGCATTTTGAGTGAAACAACTTTTGTTATTGTGAAAAAAAAATATAAAAAGGAATTTCGCGTGTTGATAAAATATTGCTTTTTGAAGGGAAAAAATACAGTTGAAGCAAAAACTTGGCCTGATGCCGAGTTCCGGACATTTTCCCAGGAAAATCAACCATCACGGATTGGTATGCTAAGTTTAGACGTGGTGAAATGAGCACTGAAGATAGTGAACGTAGCGGACGCCCAAAAGTAACAACCCGGTAACAACCTACCGACGAAAACATTTAAAAAATCCACAAAATGATTTAAAATGACCGTAAATTGAAATTGAATGAAATAGCAGACAGTATAGATATTAACTGAACGTGTACATCATATCATTCACGAATATTTGGGTATGAGAAAGCTCCGTGCCAAGTGGGTGCCGCGCGAGTTCACTTTTGACCAAAAACAACGACAAGTTGATGATTCGGAGCATTGTTTGAAGATGACCAAGCGTAATAAACCCGAGATTTTGTGTCGATATGTGACAATGCATGAAACATGGCTCCATCATTTCACTCCGAAATCCAAACGATAGTCATCCGACTGGACTGCACACGATGAGCTCGCTCCAAATAGTGGGAAAACGCAACAGTCGGCTGGCACGGTTATGGTCTGTATTTTGGGATCCGCATGGAATAATTTGCATTGACTACCTTGAAAAAGGAAGGAAGGTCGTTTGAAGGACGAAACCGCCGAAAAACAGCCGCATTTAAAGAAAAAGAAAGTGCTGTTTCACCAAGACGATGCACCGTGTCAGTCAGTGAAAACGATGGCAAGAAACCGAATTAAATGGGCTTTGAATTGCTTCCTTATCCACTGTATTCTCCAGATCTGGCCCCCAGCGACTACTTCCTGTTCTCAGATCTCAAAAGAGTGCTCGCTGGGAAGAAATTTTTGTCGAATGAAGAGGTGATCACCGAAACTGAGGCCTATTTTGAAGCAAAGGACAAATCGTACTACAAAAATGGTATCGAAAAGTTGAAGGGTTGCTATAATCAGTGTATCACCCTTGAAGGGAAGTATGTTGAATAAAAAAAACTAATTTTGTCAAAAAAATGTGTTTTACTATGGTAGGCCGGGGACTTTTCAATTGACCTGTTAATCAGAAGTCGGTATAACTGATGAGTACGGTAACTGTGGGTAAACTTTCCATTATTGTTTTTCTTTGTAAAGTTTTCAAACACCAATTAACTATCTTTGCACTTTGTTACGCTTTTCTTTATAT
Organism: Rhynchophorus ferrugineus; assembly: GCF_030347505.1. Classification (NCBI taxonomy): domain Eukaryota; kingdom Metazoa; phylum Arthropoda; class Insecta; order Coleoptera; family Curculionidae; genus Rhynchophorus; species Rhynchophorus ferrugineus. Next base: position 50,240,968 of record NW_027472583.1, read on the forward strand.
TTTATATTAATTTTATGCGAAAAACATGTATCGATTTCTTTTATATGAATAATAATTATTTTATAAACATAAAATACAATTATACTTTTTTCTATATTTGATTTTTGGTGTTAAAAATTATGTGAACAAAACATAATCCTTTTAAATGAAGAGAATTACTTTGCTATGTTATGTTGGCAAGATTCAGCTATACAACTACTGTAAATCTGTAAATACTATTATTTTTGGATTTTGTCATGGATATTGAGTCACTAACATTCATCAATTCAGTAAGATAACTATAAGTATTCATTCATAGAGCACCAAATTTTATATTATTAAGTGCTAATGCACTAAAGAATCTGTAAAATTAGCTCTAGTAGAACACGTTTTTTTTTGGCATTTTAATTTGCATCAAAACAAAAAAAATAGATGGGCCAAGCCTATTTTACGTTTTCTTACGAATATATCTTGTTTATAACGTTGTTTATAAATTCGCCTGTTAATCTAAACCTATTTATAATGCACTATGGCTATTTTTATATTGCAAAACATTGGATTACATTAACGGAAGCCAAATATTGCGAAGAAAATAGACCGTGTTATGAATACGGCATATTTTCGGCGGGAAAAACATTCTCTCAATTATTTGTTTTTTATGATAAGGTATTATACACTTGGTTCAAGGGAAATGGTGGTCATTGACCGTTTTCAATGAAAAAATGTTAAAAGATAATCATATAAGTAAGATTAATAAAATTTAAACTTATAAAGATAAATAATAGAAGAATTAATCATATTTTATCAAGGAAGTCTAATAGATTTTGCTAGGTTTAAGTATGCAATGTTTTTATTTGACACATATGTCATTTTATTGTACTGATAAGCTTCAGCTTCAAGCTTGTACAACGTGGTGCAAAGGTCTCGCTACCATTTTGATTGCCTATAACTTTCCTCAAAGAAAAGATAAGTACGTTTGGTTTTCATAAAAAGTTTACTTGGTTTTTACATATCTTTTTTCGTTATGATTGAAAAATTATATTGGCTAAATGGTCACCGCGATTCGCTATGCAACTTTTTTAAGGCATTTTTGATGACATCCTGCAACATCTGAGGCTGAATTTCTTCGATTTCGTAACGAATATTGTCTTTATCTGTTGTATCGTTTGGGGCTTATTCACATAGACTTTTGATTTTAAAAAACCCCATAAGAAAAAGTCTGGTGCTGTTAAATCCGGAGATCTGGCTGGCCATGCTAAATCGCCACTTCGTGAAATTAGTCTTCGTGGAAAAACGTGATTCAATAATTGAATTGTTGAACGAGCTCTGTGTGTTGTGGCCCCATCTTGCTTAAAACACATATCCTCTAGCCCTTGTTCCTCTATTTTAGGCACAAGAAAATTTCGAATCATGTCTTGGTCCCGTCCCCAAAATCGACTGTTCTGTTTATTGACGTGGCCACTGAGAAGAAAATGGGATTCATCCCTCATTATCAATTTAGATGAAAAAACCTTAAAATTGCATCAGACAGCCTTAGGATTGCATTACTGTAATCCATTCCTTGATCAGGATCTCTCGGTAGCAATTTTTTGACTAACTGAATTTTGTACGGGAACATTTTCAAATTAGTTTTCAAAATTCGCCTTAAATTGCGTGTAGAAATGTATAATTGGGAACCACGTCTCCGAATTGATGTTTCTGGAGACTCTGCAACACTATCGCGCACCAGAGCCACATTTTCAGCGTCACAAGACGTTCGTTATCTTGAGAAAACAGGCCTGTCTGCTGTCGTACCGTACTGTCGAAAATTTAGATGTAAACGATAAATTGTGGTTTTCTGAGGCACTGGATGATTAGGATATTTTTGACGTAATTTCAGAGTGTCAATAATGGATCGATTATTTTCAATAAATATTGTCAGTATTTCTGCTCGTTCTTGTTGCATAAATATACGTAATAAAATTTAGACATCTCGACAACACAACGGTTAAAGCGAAACTGAGCAAAATGTCACATAACCAAGATCGAGAAACAATCCGTTGAAAGTCACCGTTTTCTGGTAAAAACGTTCGGTGAGCATGCTCTAACATTAAGAACAAGTGAGGCGTGGCTTCGAAAATTCAAAAGTACGATATGGATATGTAAGATAAAGAACATTCTGGTAGACCGAAAAAGTTTTATTTTAGAGTTACTGGATGAAGACCCAACCCAAACTCAAAAACAATTGGCAAAAATGTGGCCCAGTAAACGATTAGAAACCGATTACGAGCAATGAGAAATATCTAAAAGATGGGAAGATAGATGCTACATTAATTAAGTGACAGGAAAATGGAAAATTGAAAATGCATGTGTGAAATGCTGCTATATATGATCGGAAGTGGATTTATTTTGAAAACCCTCTGCGTATAAATCATGGTTATCACCTGCCGAAACCAGCCGATCTATTACAAAGACAAATCTTATTGGTCACAAGACAATGCTGTTTGTTTGATGAGACCAGAGTGTCGTAGTGTATTACCAATTGTTGAAACCTGGTGGAACAGTTAATATTGATCGCTACCGATAACAAATGATCAATCCGATTATGCATAAATTGAAAAGCGTCCAGAGGCACGGTAAAGTGATTTTACAAGAAGATAACGCGTCGTCTTATAAAGCAAACCCAGTCAAGGAAGCGTTGAAACCACATGAATGGGACATATTACCGCATCAGCTGTATTCTCTAGAAGATCTTGTCTGACTTTTTGCATTAATGGGACACGCGCTTGCCTAGCAGCACTTCGACAATTTCGAAGAAGTTGTAAAATAGCTCGATGAATGGTTATGCTCAAAGGACAAACGGTTTTTTTGGGATGGCATCCATAAATTGCTTGAAATATAATAATAAATATTCAATACTTCGAATAAATACATTTTTCCACTTTCTTGAAAATCACGCAGTTTTTTTCCGGAGAAAAACCGGTAATGACTTCCCGGTACATCTGGCAAGACGATTTTCACTCACCGCTTTTTCACTAAAATGCCTTAGGGTAATTATTTTTACATAGGGTTAGTTTTGTTTTAGTTTATAGCGTGTCAGATAGCTTACTTCAATTTACCTTGATATGTATAAAGCGTGTGTCAGAATTAAATTCGTTTTTATTTCGCCTATTGTCTACCGCAGACATGTAACGGAGGGCAGTGGGGCTAGGTTGCGCGCTTACCGCGTTCCATCTGTTTTAGTTACAATGGAACGTTACACGATACTGCAACCCGCTTTTCGCGTACGAGCATTAACATACAAAACAACTATTCTTATATTCTTTTTCGGTAAAAAAACTGTACCAAGTGTAAATTTTATAAAGCGTTGGGTGCTCCCGTTTTAGAAGCTTAAAACAAGTGAAAATCTCGACCATCTGCACCTATCTTTTGGAGTTGATCCAAAATAATCATTGCGTTTGCGCTTAGTGATTCTGAACTTCAACAGGTCTACAGTGAGTCGGATTATTAAGTAAGATTTACACTTCTATCGTTGCTGTAAAGAGTCCTGTAGAAAGGTAATATTATGTAATTATGGCATGTCAATAAGCAAAACTGGTCCATGTGATGGATAATGGTCTGAAGTAACTCATAGAACTGCATCAGACATCATTTATGCTCACTTAGTCGTCGGGTAGTCGTTTCGGCCTATCAATTATCTATCAATTCAGTGATGACTTTTTTGAAGATAATTTGACTCAAACTGTAAATTCGTAATGTGTGGAACTACTGCTATAAGATGAAATGGAAGTTATCAAAGTGACATACCACGAATGAGTCGTTTAATGTTCTTCGCAAATAGTTCTCGGGAAGAATTACTAATCGCCGGGGCAATATCGAGTGGATCCTCCAGATATAACCTTCACATTTTTATAGGTATAAGTTTTCAATCAATAGCTGCGAAGCTTATTTGAATTAATTATAGTTAAAAGCAAAGCGATTCTCAACGCACTGCAAGATTGAATTGTTTGAATCAAGATTGAATAAATGTGAAGAAGTTAAAGGTGATCATAGAAAAATGTTATTGTTTTCCGTAAATAAAAATATAATTTTCACTTTTTGTTTCAATTTTTCTATTAAGCTATTTCTGATTCCAGTAATGTCTTTATTTTGTTCTATTAACTAATTCTTTTGTTATATATTTGTAATATAAAAGAAAATAACAATGAACTATAATGGGCCACCTGAATATTTATACATTTAAAAATATTTATATAATTAAATGTTATTTAGAATGACCAAAAGTGGGTTACCCATCCTTGGCGACAGCTTGGAACTTAAGCACTTTTTAATTCCTGAATCGCTTTGCACTAAAACTCTTAGTGTATCGAACTTTCGTTAATCCTCTATTAAAAGGTTTGCATGCAGGAGCAATTATTTTAGTGGAGTTAAAAGCATATGACCGTTTTTGTAGCTTCTTTCGGAAAGGGATTAATTTAAAATTAAAAAATAAATAAGTGATAGTTTATATGATTATTAATATGAATAAACATAACTCAACTCACAACAACAAAATACGTTGTAACGATTATAAATTTCTTTGGTGGTTAATCCAGTCAGTTTGATATTTTTAACATTATCTATCATTTTTTAAAGACAGCTAAACACTTCTTCGAAGCAAAACGATTCTGGGTAAACAATACTTTCTAGCTCGAGAATTTGCTTACTTATTGTACTACCGTCTTATAAATATTAATGAACTAATAACTTAATCTCTAAATGTTATAGAAAACTAATTGCACTTGTCCTTAGGTTAGGCTTAAAACAAATAATAAGTTAAAAGTAGCGACATCTACATGTTGCACGTCGCGAAACATTTTCGCAAAATTTCCTATAAAGTTAAATCTCTGTTTCTCTGGGACAACCTTCTTATTGCAGACCTGTGTAATTTTAGTCCTCACTTATTTCCGTCATATATTTAATGCCTGTTTAAGGCTGAAGCATGTCCCGGAATGCTTTAAAGTGGCACAAATAATTATGCTCAAAAAACCTGACAAACCTGCAGAACAACTCGAATCTTACAGACCTATTTCGCTACTACCTGAAATATCAAAGCTATTTGAGGAACTGATATTTAAACGTGTTAAACATTTGGTAACAATACCAGATTTCCAGTTTGGTTTTCGAAATCACCATTCAACAATCGATCAAGTGCACAGAGTAACTGCAGCTATTGAAAAAGCGTTTGAGGAAAAGAAATACTGCCCTGTAATATTCCTGGATGTCTCACAAGCTTTAGATCGGGTTTGGCATTTGGGATTAATCTGTAAGATGAGCAAGTTGTTACCGCGTAACTATTGTCAACTGCTGGAGTCATATCTTTTCGGAAGAAAATTTAGAGTATCGCACGAAATGGCGTTCTCGACATTTAAAAATATCTCGGGTGGAGTTCCACAAGGTAGCGTCTTAGGACCTCTCCTGTATCTGCTCTACACTGCTGACATTCCAACAACAAAAGAAACACTTCTTGGAATCTTTGCTGAAGACACAATTATTATGGTAAAAAATATGTATCTGCCTAGGGCAATAGAAAAAGTGCAAGTGGCAGTCAACAAAATCTACAAATGGACGAAAGATTGGAAATTCAACTTAATAGCTCCAAATCTGTCCACGTTAATTTTGCATTGAGGCAAAATAATAAAAACTTAATTATATCACTCAATGGATGCCCGATTCCTCAAGCAGAATCTGCTAAATACCTTGGAATCATCTTGACGGTAGATTAAATTGGAAGCATCACGTTGGACAAAAAGTAAAACACATTAGAACCAAAATAAAACAACTATACTGGTTAGTCGGAAGATACTCTCAACTTGATCTAAAATCAAAGAGGTTGATCTATAATACAATTCTAAAGCCAATTTGGATATATGGGGTGAAAATATGGGATTGCACTAAAAATTCAAATCAACTAGTCATACAACGCTGTCAAAACAAGGTTCCTCGATTAATTACCAATGCTTATCGCTATGTAACTAATGAAGAACTGCAGGATGACCTAGAAGTCAAATGGATTTGCGAAGTTATCCAAGATTTCGCCTTGAAACACTAAAGAAGATTACTAAATCATACTAACGTGGAAGCGATACAACTGCTGGACAGCGCGCAGGATGTCAGGAGATTGAAACGAACAGAACCATACGAACTTATATAAAGTGTATACATTTAGTGTAAACTATTACTGCTATAACTGTTAATGATTAATAAATAATTATAATTTTATAATTGAGGAATACATACTGATGTATTTTCTCGCACTCGTCTTGCTTATTAATTAATCCAAGTACATAGGAAAAGTAGCAATAAATTTATTGTAAATTAAGATTGTACTAAGCGTATCCAATAAAGATGTAAAAAAAACTTATTTCCGTCAAAAAATAATAGTTTAATAGTTAAAAGTTTAATAGTTAAAAAGTAATTTTCACGGAAAATAAAAGTTTCTGCTCTATCCGCGTACTACACGCGTTATATCCTAAAGAAGGAATGAATAAAAAAATGAAGAAACATTCTGTATTAAACTCACTATATTTTATGGAATTTTATATTTTTCTGATAAATAAGATAATTTGCATATATATAAATAATATTAAATAAATAACCTGATAGGTGATATTTACTATGATATGAATAATATCGCGAACGGTTTCTAAAAATATACTCGCCGATTTTTTTTAGAAAACATCGTAAAATCGCCTTACGTCATAAATAAAGTATTTAAAAATTCGCATTTTACGTAAAACCGGTTACCTCCTCTCGAAATCGAATCCGTTGTCAGAATATTCGAATATTTTATCCTTCTCTCTCTTTTATTAATGGTGCATATAGCGTATGTAAGTTATATAAAATATTTTTATGAAAATAATTGAACCGACTTCAAAAAATAAATAAGGGGCTTACTAAAAATAATCAAACTTAGATTTATAAGACAAAAAAAAACATTTTATAATAAAATATGGAAATAATAATCATTATAATAACTAAATAAAAATAAACAAAAATCTTATTATTATTATATATACAAAAAATATTTTCAGGGCCGGGAAACGAACTCGCGACCTCCGATAGGGCGAACTAAACCGGCGAACATACAAAGATATACAGCCGAATATTCGAAAGAAGGATTTCAGACACACATTATATTAATTTTCTTTAAAAACTGTGTTATTTAAAGAATGAAGAGACGATTTCAACAAAGCGATATAAAACAACATTGGAGCCGGCTTGGTGGCGCAGTGGTAAAGGCAACAGACAGTCCCCCTACTGTTGCGATAGCCGCGGGTTCGAATCCTGCTGTGGCATTTTATTACCATGCATTTTATGTTTGTGATTGTTTGATATTTGTGATTGTCCTTAGGCAAGAGTGTAAAATCCGACAAGGAAGATGATCCCAGTCACGCCAGTAACCAGGCTGGGTAAGACCGGATGTCTTGCGGGATGATTTCTAAGTTGGTTATTCGCCAGTCGGTAAGCTTAATGCCAAGGATCGTGGTTCATCGCCCACGTTAAATAGTAGGTCTAGTCCAGATAAACCCACAGTTGGTAAAAGGAGACTTTAAAATATGTAAAAAACGACATTGGGGGGTTTTTGTCTGCTAGAAAACAGACCAGACCCACTCACTGCTTCACTATTCAGGTTGTCTTAAAACAGTTGGCCCTTACACATGGTTGCGATGCCAGGGCCGTAGCGTTGCATTATATAACGTGTTTGTATAAGACCATAACAGGAAGGAATGCAACCATAATATACAGCAATACAAATTACACGCAGTAAACTACTTATAGATAATTGGGTCCAGATTTTATCTATGTCCGTCTAAGTAGAATGGTGGTGTACAGTTGCTACAGTTCTGGAAATGATGAAACTCATATAGAAACCTTGATAGAAACGATGGGGTTACCGGCTGTAGGATTTCAATACATAATCACTGCGATGGGGTATGACAGCCTCAGACAAAGAAGATGAAGAGTGGTAGATTAGCTCGTTGAAAACGATCTAATAATTGTAAATGAATGGGAAAACCAACCTCTGAGATAAAAAAAAGCGATCGTAGATGTAATAGTGGTAATACAATGTTTAGGATCAAGAGTAAAAGAATGGAAAGTACTAAAAGATGAGTTACTTAGTAATCATAACTATATTTCGTTCAATATAGAATAGAATAGTAATTACCTCCAGCGTTATATAAATGCAGTTGGATAGTGAACTTAATATATCAAATATACGAAAGTTTACCGATATAGTAAAATAATTAGAACATAACTCTCAACCGTATGTAAGGTCAAGTCAAGAAATTACCTATAAGTAAGAAAGCAGCGAAATTATTGGTGGATTGTGGAGATTTCACAGTTACGTCAGGACTATCTCAGGTGGCGTAGAAAGTACACCAGAGCGAGAAGAAAACAATTTACGATAAATCAAAATTTCTAGGACAATTTTTCTGAAAGCAAAAAACCATTGAAAGTGGAAATTGTAAAGTTCAAAGTAAAATCTGCCGTCTTGGTTGACGTAGGCGACAGGCGACAGGATTGTTGTGATAGTCGCTGGTTCGAATCCTGCTGCTGCATGGTCATACATTTATGTTTGTGATTGTTTAATATTACTGATTGTGAGGCAAGAGTGTAAAATCCGACGGGGCATATGATTCTGGGATGATTTCTAAGTTGGTCACTTGTCGGTCGGTAGGCTAAAGGCCGAGGACCATGGAGCCCATATTAAACAGTAAGATCAGTCAAGATAAACCCTTGTTGGTCAAAGGAGACTTTAAAATATATATTAAAAGCAAGAAAATGGTGGAAAACTGTGATATATGGAGAGATGGCTACCAGATAGCAATGGGAAGTATATATATATATATATATATATATATATATATATATATATATATATATATATATATGATGTTGTGTATGTGTTATTTTTAATGTATCTTATATGGTTCTTATATAAATAAATTATTGATATTGTTACTTCTTATTGGACCTTTCAGCCTAGATAGTATTAGTATGTAATAATTTCTGATTTTTGGTGAATATTTCTCCAGGACGGTCAAGAATGATGGTGATAAGGTTTTATTTGGAAATCACTTTTCTTTTCAGTTCTAAGCCATAATGCCTATTTGGAACTGAAAAACATTGAAGCGGTAGTAAACGAAGAATGTTTAGGATTCGATTCGTAAATTATTTACAGCGTTGCCAACTTGTGGGGAATTTACCAATCTGTGGGGGATCTTATATTTATTGGAGATTTATTGCACATTGGTGTTATGCGGGGATTTTGACATTTCATATATTGATAGAGGTAGAAAGTTGAGAAATCAATAAAAAATGTATGTTACCAAAACTGCATCAAGTCCTGTGCTAATATTTTAAACGGTGAAAAAAAGGTTAAACGACCAATTCAAAACATTTTCTAGAAAGATGAAAATGTACCTTGTTCTGCGATTTCAAAAGAACATGTCAAGCATTTTATATTCTTATATATATTGACGTCAGATATTATCCAGCGATTTGAACGATTTTTCTTTTATATCCGTTGTAAATTCATCTAGTAATTAAATTACTGGCGCTAGTGCTGAAGCAAACCTACTCAACTTTTGTGGCGATTTAGGTCTGCACAAGTTCCAAACTCAAATTAATCTGAAGGGAAAAAGAATTTCCCGTGAGCTGAAAATGTACAATATATAATATATAAAATATCAATTCAGCATATTAAAAATACATGATACTAGGATATTCTTGACGTCGAAATATCTTTAATGTACGGTTTTTTTTTTCAAGATTTTTTGATAATTCTTTAAAAATGTATAGCTTGTTTGGATTGATTTCATTCCTATATCAAAGTCTCGATAGCTATATATAATAATTAAAATATTCTTTAATCAGATCCATTTAACAATTTTTAACATAATAATAAAACATTAACAATAACAACGTTAGATATATTTTTAGATATCATTTACGTAAAATCCTAGATATGATGAACAGTGCGTACCAAATAAGCAAACCATTATATTAACAGAATTGTTATTACATATAAATATAAACTAAGTACATATATCTTAATAATATTAAACAAACCTAATCAGTCAATTGTGACCTTTCAAGAAATCTAGTCATCGGTAGTTTTATTTTTTAAATACTACGACGTTCTAATATGTTCAGAGCTTGAATGGAATTTGCTCAACTGTACTTATTGCTCAAAATTCGATGTATCAATGTAAACAACTGTGATAAAAATCTAACCTAACAGTTAGATTCGAAGGTTTTGACATTAATCTATATGAAATAAGAGTTTTTCATTTGATATTAAAAAGTTATTCAATGTATACACACGCTAATCATGAAACAATCAAAATTGCATTTTCAACATTTACTACCTTTGTTGTTTAATTTGAAAAAGTTTACTTCTGAACTTGATCGAACGCTTTTAGAAGCTTATGGTGATGTCGCTCGATCATGAAACAATTTACGGTTTTTATCCCAATGATTTAAAAGTGATCACTTCATTGTCGATGACTTGGAGGACCAAAAAGCTGGAAAAGCTCAATCAATTTCAAGATTATTAAGTGAACACCCAACTCAAATTTTCAAAAAAACTCATCAAGGTTATGAGTTGATGAATCAACAGACGTCTGCATCACGCGATGGAAAATATCTAAAAAGAGGAAAAAGTCTACAACATCAGATGACATTTCGAACAGTTTCAACTTTACTGTTTCATTTCTTGCCAAGCAAAAAAAGAAGACAAAAAGAAGAAGAAAAATTTTCTGACTGACGATAAAAACTGAATCTTCTACGACAATCCCAAAAGCAAAAGGTTATGGGTTAGTCTCGAGAGATCCACATCTAAAGCCAGTGGAAATATTCATAGTCACAAAGTCTCTTATTGCCCCAAAATCTGCTATTGTAAATATTTACTGACGTCAAGTGAATAAATCCATTGAATTTAAAAATTATCAAAAACGAGAATGACAAACTTGCAAGATAACACCTGCACGTTGCAATAGTTGAGAAGGATACATTGTTGCATGAAACTTGAATGGACAATTTTTTCTGTATCCAGTTACTATCTGTACTGTATCCAGGCTAGCATAAGGTTTTGAAATATTGAATAAGTTCGAAAATGAATCCATTATTGTATATACCGTGACCAAACCAATATGGTGTTGCTGGAATGATGGGAGAGTTGCAGAAATTGGAAGAAAATATTTTGATTAATATATATTGTACCAAGTTTTCTAATTAAACGCTCTTTAAAAAATCATAATAAATGCAAGCACTTAATTATAATTATAATATATTGTTGGAATATGGGAATGCCTCGATCCTGATTTTCAAACTTCCTGGCCTAGAAGCTTTGCGCAGCTTAGCAGCTGTTTGATAATGTATCTTTATATGTTCATACATACGTGTATAGTAGTTTTTATATCTATTAAATCACTTAAAATATCAATGACAAATATGATATCAAGAAAAAATTTCTTTTTTGACTTATCTATATCTCAATCTATATTACAATAAATTTGCTGTATGAAGTTTTCAAATAATTCTCAACTACAGAAATTGGAAGAAAATATTTTGATTAATATATATTGTACCAAGTTTTCTAATTAAACGCTCTTTAAAAAATCATAATAAATGCAAGCACTTAATTATAATTATAATATATTGTTGGAATATGGGAATGCCTCGATCCTGATTTTCAAACTTCCTGGCCTAGAAGCTTTGCGCAGCTTAGCAGCTGTTTGATAATGTATCTTTATATGTTCATACATACGTGTATAGTAGTTTTTATACCTATTAAATCACTTAAAATATCAATGACAAATATGATATCAAGAAAAAATGTCTTTTTTGACTTATCTATATTACAATAAATTTGCTGTATACAGTTTTCAAATAATTCTCAACTACAGTAAATGTTATGAAATACATTACTGAGTAACAATAAAATAATACCAATAATTCTGAATAAATTTAAGTTTATTATGGATGTTAGTAATCAAAAAGTAATTAACTAGTTAGTTCTTCTATAATATTTTAGGAATTGACGTATTACGTTTATATTTTTTATTATAAATATTTAAACTTATACCTACTAAGTTACAAGAAAAAAATTAATCTTTGATATGAATTGAACATACCTTCCAATTATAATATTATAATAAAATATGTTAGAAGGTAAGACTATTAAATATAAATTAGTAAATGATATTATAATTTTATTTGATTCTTCGTGGTAAATCTAATTTCTAAATAATTGATTATATATTAATTTTTAATGGTGTTTTTATCAAACAAATATTTAATTCGGTTTAGGTATTGTTATATGTAATAACTAACAATTATTTTTCTATTTTATTATGAGACATATCTTATGTATCAGGAATTTTTGTAGGAAGTTTTAATTTTTTAAGAATAACATGTACTATTTGATGACAAGAGAACTCTAGAAGATAAAGAGATAATGGGGAAGAAGCTGATTGACAAACAAATTGTTACTTTTTGTAGCGAAGGAAATATACATTTTATCTCTCATATCCTAGTAGAATGTTCGAGTAGTAAGTACCGTCAAAATATTAAACATTAGGGAATGGATAGACTAAAATACTATTAAACATAAATAAGCAATAAGTTATTATAATTGAGTAAATTATACAAACTTTTAATGGTCTATTATATTATTCTCTAATATGTTTTTAATATATATGCTAATAAACTCGTCTAATTCTGCGTAACCTAAGAATCATTAACATAAAATTAGAAACATTACGACCTAATACAAAATTACTCGTTTTCTATAAAAAACATTTGTATTTTTTTCAAAATTTTAGTTAAAATGAAGGTGTCCATAACATTTGCAAAACCAAGGAAACTAATAGAGGAATCATTGTATAAGACTTATTATTTGATAATAATGGTCAAGGATCTGGTATTACTAACATTATCATTCGGTTTTAGCAGTTCCTGATACATTACGACTTGTTAAACCCTCCATATATACAACAGGATTTTATAATCATGAATACGAATCACGCTTTGACTCAATTTGTATAACTTTTTGTAGAATGGTAGTTTGAAATGGTAGTCATTTCGTCTGCTTTTTAAAACAGTCGATTCAGAAAGATATTTCTGAGTTTCAGCTGGGTTTTCGTTCAATACGTTTTGCAATTTATTATTTTTGAATTTTTTTGATTTTCCATGTCGTTTTTTGTCAGTGACATCAACATTTTAAAATGTTGAAAACAATTCGGATATATTCTAGGAGCATCACCATAGGATTCTAAAAGTATAAGCTTTAATCTATTCTATATAGTACATCTATATATTCGAACTAATCAGACAGCATAGGATTAATCAATAAGGGATAGCTAATTAATGTAAATTTATAAACAGAAGTTTGAATCACTTTAAGTAATTCGAGTTATCTTCGAAAATTATATAGCAGTATTAGTTCTATTTTATTTTTTAATAGTTTATTTTTTATTGTGCTGCAAAACTAATCTTCTGGTTGTTAAGAAACAATATTAATTAACGTTAAATTAGCCATTTTATCTTATATATCCAACAGCGTATGTCAACGTACTATCACCACTGTGCAAACGGGAGAGATCGTTTTATTTTCTTGTTGGATTATTATTTTTTATCTCGGTGTCGTTGCTCGAGCATGCTCGTAGTAATTTGTCAACAGTCTTACTGTTTAGCGATCCAGCTTATTTCTAGATTTTAGCAAGTGGTAATGTAAACATAATTATAATTTGCAAACATACTTAACACATTCTAGAAAAATAAAAAAAATAGATTGTGTAATATGTAGTAGATAAAGATGTGAATTAATTTTGACTGTAATGTAGTTATACATTCTGAGGTTCATTGTTTTTGTTGATTGTATCAAAAAAATTTGGTTTTCCATATTGTTCTCTGGATAATTTCCAGCTATATTTTTTTCAAATAAATAAAAAAAGTAAAGATATTTTTAATAAGTTCTGTCGTTTTTTCTGAAATTTAGTACAATTTTGGTGGTGATAAACCAACGCACAAAATTCTTTCTATGTATTTTAAGTTGTTGAGAAAGTTACACTCCATGCATTGTTGTTGTTAGAAAAAAAAACTCATATTATCGTCTACCCAATAAAACAGGTAATGCATGTCATCAACATTTATGTCGTCAATACGCCGCAATGTTGCCGTATTAACTTAGAATTTTAGTTTACAACGTTTGCCAGTAATCAATACCACTAATGTTTTGAAGAATATTGTAGACATTTGACAACAGTGTCGACCAGTACCAACACAAATTTAATTTTATGGACTGATTTGGTTACATATTCTGACGTATAAAACAACATTCTGTATCTTTTTAACTAGGGTAAAATGAGAAGAGAAAATCCGCTCCATGTTTAAAATAAATTTAAATCTTTACAAATTGTATTTGTCAGTATATGCGACGTCATCTATGACGTGCGTTGATTGTTTTACCGGAAGGGCTATATATAGTCTATTTAAAGTTATATATATATATATATATATATATATATATATATATATATATATATATATATAGACTATATATAGCATATATATATATATATATATATATATATATATATATATATATATATAATTTTCCTTCCGGTAAAACAATCAACGCACGTCATGTCAACGCACGCAATGTAAGCGAATGACCCTGTCAAAGTCGTCCAGTTGTCAGACGTATGCAGAATTCTTGAAAGCAATAGTGATAAAGGTTATAACTCTAACCTATAAACTATTGTGGCTGTATAATTAAATGTAGTTTTTAGATGTACTATAATATTAAAATATTATATTTGATAACATTTTTGTTCAATTATTGTATTTAGATTATAATTTTGTTGTATGTTAAAGCTAAACTGAACTAAAACTCAATGACTTGACTCAACTTGAGTTGATGCGGCAACATTGAGACGTTTTGATGTTACAAATTAAGGTACGTATGTACCAAATAATTTTGAATGGACTATACATATTTCATTCAGCAATTTATCATTATATTATTCTAAATGAAAGTGAAGGGTGAGATTCAACTATGTTTACGTTACACTCTTTAAAAATATCATTATTGTAAGAAATTCTGTCAACGTCAACTTTCAACTACATATCTACGTATCTACATAGAAACTTAAAAATTAGCTTTTAAGATTTTAACTATTTATTACCGAACCAAAATATTTCATAAAAGTGTACCTGATAGAATAGTTCTGGAATGAATATAGGCGTAAATAGGCGTAAATAATGTAGTACAAGTTATTACAACAATTAACCGAATGAAACAAAATTATTGGTCTTGTGAATGCAACAATTGTGAATTTTTTAATTTCTACTATTCTTTGATTAGCAGTCACCTAACTGATTTTATTAACCTTTTATTAATTGAAATATTAAACTATATGTACTAAAAAACTTCTTAGAGTCCTACGGAATTGAAAAGTCTGGATATTTTACGGCTTCTACTATATAATCCAGACTTTTGTCAATTTAATTTTTATTTTATACAACAACATTGTTCTGTCTGAACATTGTTTTCATGTTTGGATGGAATTATTTACTACGCAACTAAAATAAATATTATAAGAAGGTCAAAATAACATCCAGTTAGTGATTTTGTTTTCACACGGTCTTATAATAGAAAAATATTTA
The DNA here is from genome assembly GCF_030347505.1 of Rhynchophorus ferrugineus. Lineage (NCBI taxonomy): Eukaryota > Metazoa > Arthropoda > Insecta > Coleoptera > Curculionidae > Rhynchophorus > Rhynchophorus ferrugineus. The sequence continues at coordinate 50,256,643 of NW_027472583.1, forward strand.
AAAGCTATTTTATAAAAAATTGAAATTACTAAATTATTGAATTAAAATGAAAAATATTTTATAATATTTAAAAATAATATATTTAAAAGACAAAGATCAATAGCGGAGGAATATTTTATCTAAATCTATCTGAATGTATTGGGCTACAACTAATCCAAAAGAGATATCAAAAATTCTTAATTGCTTTTTAATTTTAGTATTTTGTTTAAAGGAATTTGGGAGATTTTTTGATTTATTTATAATTATTATTTATTTATATTTTATAGCCCATCAGCCTCTTGGGCTATTTAGGGCCGAGTACATATTTAGTTACAATTTATAAGAATAATAATAAATAGCAGCATACAAAAACGATTACAATTAATAACAGAACCCATATGTATAAACATAGAGAGTATAAATAGAATATATAGAAGTAAATAAAGGTGCATTATGTAGTCAAACAGTGAATTTAACATGATTACATAGAATAACTTATAAACTTAACATAAGGAATAGAATGAGTAGTGCAAATAGTGTATTTTGATTTTGGGATTTTGTTTTCATACAGTCTTATAATAGAAAAATATTTAAAAGCTATTTTATAAAAAATTGAAATTACTAAATTATTGAATTAAAATGAAAAATATTTTATAATATTTAAAAATAATATATTTAAAAGACAAAGATCAATAGCGGAGGAATATTTTATCTAAATCTATCTGAATGTATTGGGCTACAACTAATCCAAAAGAGATATCAAAAATTCTTAATTGCTTTTTAATTTTAGTATTTTGTTTAAAGGAATTTGGGAGATTTTTTGATTTATTTATAATTATTATTTATTTATATTTTATAGCCCATCAGCCTCTTGGGCTATTTAGGGCCGAGTACATATTTAGTTACAATTTATAAGAATAATAATAAATAGCAGCATACAAAAACGATTACAATTAATAACAGAACCCATATGTATAAACATAGAGAGTATAAATAGAATATATAAGTAAATAAAGGTGCATTATGTAATCAAACAGTGAATTTAACATGATTACATAGAATAACTTATAAACTTAACATAAGGAATAGAATGAGTAGTGCAAATAGTGTATGCCAACTGCAGACCAGGCAACCCAGTACGCGTTAAGGCTAGACAAGTTGGAGTAATCCTGTGGCTGCAAAGTAGTTAGTTAGGTGATCCCGATTGTTTAATGGACCAAATGTTCTATGGAGTCCGACATCCAAGTTGCTGTCTCAAGGGCCTGTACTTACGGCATTCAGTTTGTAAATGTCTGACATTCAGTAAGGTTTGGCACTAATTACACATAGCAGGTCTTTCACCTTTTAACATATATTCATGGGAGAAGATGCTCAGTTTATGTCTTCCTATATCTCGAATATTAGCATTTTGATAGAAGTCTTTCTTGGTTTCCCATAATGTATTGATAGTTAGTAGGTCCCAATGTAGTTTGAACTTTCCTAGTGAACAAACTGTATATACTGTTTTTTTTAATATGAAATTAATCAATCATTCAAATTTGTTCTCCTCGCATTTGTGTTACTTTTACATCTAAACTTAATTTTAACCGACGCTTCAAATTTTATACACAGCAGTTTTAAATCTCCTGACTTGCCAAAGCAACCGTCAGACCCCTAGCAACATGATGCGCAGTAATAGACGTACTCGGTCTGGCATTGACACGCGCCAGAGCTGATATAACAATGAGTGATTGACAAGCATCAAACATTGTTGGAAACTCGTCATTTGTAATCATGGATACGGTTTATAATATTTTCTTAAAAAAAGTGTTAAGTTTTTTTTTAATTTCGAACGTCGTTAAAATATTATCACTCTTATTTGAAATACGTATGTAAATAAGTATTACGTACGAGTCTAGGTGTAAATACATTGAAATAAGTCGCAGTAGTATTCTGTTTTTTTAGAAATTCCTTTCACCATTTATTTTGGATATATTTTTAGATCCTGATACTTCGTAAACTGTCAATAGGTTTTATACAAATTCGAAATAATCGCGCCAGAGATTATTAAACATTGAAATGTTGAAATTACTGAAATAAATCTCGTCTATATTTGATAATTGATGTATTTTTGGAGTAGCTGTTACGTATAGTGTTCCATATTCGTCGTCATAATTTATAGAAAAATGTAGTTTGATGTTGTCACGTGTGTTGATCTATAAAACTATGATACAATATTTGGATATTGAGATAGGCTCAACGGTTTTGTTTGGAATGAATGAAGTTGGTTATAAGTGGGCTGAATTTAGAGTTTTTTGAGCTATGGCCATATGTTTTCATGACCTATGGACCTGAATCTTTCTTAGCTGTTTCATACTATTCTTATAATCACAAATCTGATTTTTGACTGATTTCAATATTGGGGTAAAAACTAATTTTTATTTTATTTATCTTTCAATTACATATCCAATTCTGAAATAATAAAAAATATAAATACTTTTCTGGATTTTTTTTCAATAATATTAAATATAAATCTAATATAAATTCTACTAAAAAATAAATTCTAAAAGTTCTGAAGTTCCAATAAATATTTGAAATTGATGAATTTTCTTTTATTTTGGTCTCCGTTTTACCATCGATCGTTTATCTGGACTGGACCTACAGTTTAACGTGGGCTCCGAACCATGGTTCTCGGCATTAAGCCTACCGACTGGCGAGTGACCAACTTAGAAATCATCCCTGAAGACATCCGGTCTTACCCAGCCTGGTTACTGGCGTGAATCGGATCATTGTCGGATTTTGCACTTTTGCCTCGGACAATCACAAATATTAAACAATAACAAACATAAATTTACGACAATGTTCAATTGCCCTTGGTGAAATTTAACCTCATTATTTTATTGGTATGAAATTGAAATACAAAAACAAATTTTATTATTTATTTTTATTTTTATTTTTATTTTTATTTATATTTTTTTATTTTATTTAATTTTTATAAAATAAGTAACATTTAATTAAGACGAAATATAAATTAATTTAAAATATATTTAAGATGCATAGAATAAAATAAAGTAAATTGCAAAAATACTACCTATTATAAGTACTTAATTTTTGTTTATTGTTAATTTATTTGAAATTTAAAAACATTTGTAATCATAGTTTTTTATAATAGTCAGATATTCTTTTTTTAGAATTTCTTCCTAATTGTTTGAAAATATAATATTTAAGTTCTACGTATACAAAAATAATTACTCCTAATTAATTCAATAACGATTTATTTTTAAGGACAATTTGTTTTTAAATTGTAGGTTATGCTGTCTATTAATTCTCCTTCTAAACATTATATATACCAATAAATTGTAAAATTTAAAAGATGATGTTATCATTTCAATTATTATATTGAATTACAACTAAAAAGGAATTTAGAACTTTTTTGTTTTTTTTTTCTTTCCAATATTGCTACACTATAAACTCAAAATAAACAATAAGTAGCCTGACTTACTTTAAGAAAATATAGTTTTAGAACAAAAAAATTATGAAGTTTCATATATTTTAAGTTTAATTTTATTTTCCCATACTGATTTTTGCTAAGAATTAAATAAAAAATTATAAAAAAATATAATAATTAAGTAAAAAGTCGGTATTTTCATTGCACTCACCATTCAAGTCTCCAAATGTAGTAAAAAATGAATATTTGCTTGTATATTACCATAAAGTTAGAAAGTTGTTTTTAAGAATGTTATCAGAATAAACCATATCAAGTATACTTTTTAACCAAATTACCAAATTTATGTCATAATCACATCTTAAACTTATGTGATGTCTATTATTTCCAAAAAAATGTCTAATTTATTTTGATTCTTTACAATTACGAAAAAACTGTACAAACATTCAGAGCAAGAGCATTATGCGTTTAAGGAAATATTCCATATCTTTCCGATATAATTTTTTCGCTCTCCCTTCGAAGTGTCTACCCCCACCATCATCGGCGCGAAATCTGTGGTCTCCGCGTTGCCACATCGTTATCGCGACCAGCACAATCACGCCAATCGGCAACAGCGTAATAAATCAAAATAAATAGTTGAAAGCGCGTTCGAGATTCAGTAGACGAGCCTACTGCAATCAGTGATCAAGTCCGACGAGCACAAAAACTCCCTTATTTCAGTCATGGCCAACTTCGATATTAAAGGAAAGATCGCTTTGGTTACTGGTGGCGCTAACGGTATCGGTCTCGCCTATGTACAGGAACTCCTTAAAAATGGTCTTAAGGTATGACTTTCTTTTTTTTCAATTTCTTCATTCATTTCGACTTTCGCATCAAACCTTTTTATAATTACACTGAACATTATATTTTATATAATATTTTTAATTCTCTCAACATCAAACCAACTTTTTGAATGTTTTCGCCTTTATATATTTATTTTTACGATAATGTTCTTTCTTATATTGTAATATTTATATTTTACAATGATATTTGACTGATATTGACACTGAATCACTACTTAATGATCGTTGTTTTAAATAATATCTAAAGTAAATTAATGTTATTGCTTAATTATTACAAATTAAAAAAAAAGAATTATTTTAAGTTTAGTTTTTAATTAATATTTCTAAGGGGAGTATTGTACATTTTAAGGAAATATCCTTTGAATTTATAATGAAAATAAATAATTTATATTTTCAATTTTTTAAATATAATTACATTATATTATTAATTTTACAAACAAAAATGGTTTAAGGTATGACTTTCCTTTGTTTCAATTTCTTCATTAAATCTTTTTATAATTACACTGAAAATATTTTTTATATAAAATGTGTGATTCTCTCAATATCAAAATGATATTTGAATAAGTTAAAATTGTCTGGCCTTTATAAATTAATTTTTACAATAATGTTTTGTTCTTATATTGTAACAATTATATTTTATAATTATTTTAAATAAAATTTGGGTGAAATTGACACTGGATTACTACTTAATGATTGTTGCTTTTAATATTAATTAATGTGAATTAATATTATTACATTTATATATATACATATATTAAAAATTTACGCACTTTTTAATTAATATGTCATAGCGGAGTATTACACATTTTAAGGAAACATTCTTGGAATTTATGATGAAAATAAATTTTATTTTAAATTCTTTAATTATAATTACATTTTATTATTAATTTTAAACAATTTAAAAATTGAATTAAATTTTTTATATGAATCTGTGATTTAAAACTAATATATTATTAAAAATTTAAATAATTATTTAAAATATTTCTTCATAATTAATATTATTATTATATTTAACCATTTTGCGGTTCGGGTAAATGTTTGAAACTTATCTTATATGTTTGTGAATATAGGTTTAATTTTTTTATTGAATATTAAAAAAAAAATTTTTTTTAATAATTTTGAATAATAATTTAATATTTTGAATTGAAATCCTTGGAATTTTTTATAGAATTTTAGGATGAAAATAATTAATTAAAATTAATACATTATTAAAAAATTAAACAACTATTTAAAATATTGTTTCATAATTTATATTATTATTATGCCTAGCCATTTTACTATTTGTTTAAATATTTGAAAGGTATTTTATATGTTTATGAATTTTTTTTTTAATACTAAACATTTTATTTAATTTTTTAACAATCTTGTATAATAATTTTATATTGCAAGTTGAAATTCTTTGAATTTTTGATGGACTTTTAGGATGAAAATAACTTTTAAGAAATTCTTTTAAAAACAACAACATTTAAATAAAATGAAAACTTAAGGAGAATTATAAAAATTCAAACAAATTTAATTTTAAATGAATTAAAATAATATATTAATTTTAACAAGTTGGCATGTAATTTAGTTCAATATTAGATTAAAGATCTTGTAGATTTTCATAGATATTATATATTCAGTAAGCCTTTAATCAATCCGAATCCTTGATATGTTTACAATCTAAATTTACAACATCGACATACTATGATATGAGTGGAAGCAATTATGTAACTTGTGTTGTTTTCTCTTAAATATTGACTTATCGTGGAAGTATAGAAAACAATCTAGTAGATAATGAATAGCTAGCGTATTTTTATCTCAAACAAAAAAGTGTTTTGATGTAAATATGTTAGATTTCTACGAATTCCTCACATATATTAAATACGAAAATGGTATGACTAAATGATACTTAATTTGTTTTGAACTTTACTGTTTTACTATCTATATGTGTTATCTATAGTGTAATAAACAACATTGTGATCATAACAAAAAAGACGATAACTATTGCTAATGGCAGTTTTTGTTTGTTTTAATTAGATGTAAGTAAATAAAAGTTGAAAGATGTCGGTTAGAATCCCGCTCAAGGCTCAAGTTTTTCACGATTATTTGCAATTTTCTATGGTCAGTAGTGTAAAATCTGACAATGAACAACCCAGAAGACTGAGATAGTATCACGTTTCTAACCCAATAGGTAAAAAAGATATATAAATGTAAAAAAATCCTTTAGTGATATTTTAGTAGCAATTCATAGAGTATTCAGAAACCAAGAGCATTCAGTTAACTAAATGTTGATATAAAATCAATAATTGAGTATAAACAACTTGCTCATAATTGATAAGGTATCTAAAAAAAAAGTAAATAAACAATGTTTAATTTTAGGACAAGGTTAACGAAACGCCAGTACGAATTATGTAATTTGTGATATACTCATTGGCTATCTCATGATGTTTGTTGAACTACTTAACTTCATTATCAATGATTTATTCATATATGAACTTGAAATAACAATATAAGGCTAAATAAAATTTTATTATTACAAAGATAACTTGCTTGAATCATTTTGTTCTTTAACTTTTCTGTTAAACTAAAATGTAACAAATACTTGCGTAAGCAGTCATGTTATTGTTTGTTATCTTTAACAGGCTGTTTCCATTGTTGACATCAACAAAGCTGGAGTCCAAGTAGCCGCTGATATCAATCAGAAATATGGTGCCGGCACCGCCATCTTCATCGAAACTAACGTCATCGATAAAGCTCAATTAGCTGGTGAGTATTGACGCTTTTTTTTTCAGGTATTAAAATAGTCGGAAATCACCTGGACCAAAGTCCGGCCAAAAAAATGTATTGGCAAAATTACTTGGTGTAATACATAAACGCGGTCAAAAATAATGTAGCGTTTCTCGACCCCGATGTTGTTTTCTGTTATGTAACTCCGTTTATTTGTATGGGTTGTCGTATCGAACACAGTTTACACAACCTCCTACTTTGCTCAACTACTAATTGCTAATATATAACACAAAACTGTATTACAATATCTGAGGGAGTTGTATGACATAGAATAGAAATAAATGGTGCCAGAAGTTTTCAGAATAAACTGCATATTATGGTGGAATCGCTTCTAATTTGAGATCGTCCTAAAAATATCCGAAAACGCCAATCATTAGCCGCTATATTAATGGGCCAGGGACCTCAAAAATGTTTGAAACGTCGCCAGTTCATTGATACTCAAGCCATATTGACCTTCTCCTCAAAAAAATTACGGAATCTCCGTAAACATCGTTATATCAGTTCCCCGAATACATACCGTGCTAGACTAAGACATAAGGTTTCCTTTCGTAATAATAAATCCTGTTGTTTTTTCTTTGCACCAATTAATTAGGAAAATTGTCTTCCGACTTTGTTGAATTCGAAACATGATTTGTTGTTAAAACTTAATTAAAATTCAGGTCAAATTCTCTAAAATAAATAATATAATACTTTGTTCTTTCTCTAAAGTTACCAGAATAATATTTCAACGGCTATCATAACATCATACAAAAGTTTGTTAGTTAAACATTACTAGTCTATTTAGGTACTATATTAAAAAATAATCTTAAATACTCTTAAATATAAAAATAATGTGTGGGATATCCAAGATTTTTCCATAAGTAAAAACAAAAAATTTAAAAATTCATCATATTGTATCACCAACTATGGATTTATCTGGACTGGGCCTACAGTTTAACGTGGACTCCGAACCACGGTCTTCGGCATTAAGCCTACCGACTGGCGAGTGACCAACTTAGAAATCATCCCAGAAGACATCTTACCCAGCCTGGTTACTGGCGTGTCTAGGGTCACTTTCCTTGTCCGATTTTGCACTCTTGTCCAGGACAATCACAAATATTAAACATTCACAAACATAAATTTACGACCATGCCCCAGCAGGATTCGAACCCGCCACTATCACAAATAGTAGGTGGACCGTCCTGTTGCCTTTACCACTGCGCCAACCAAGCCGGAAATTCACCATGTAAAATCAAACACTAATCAGAAGCGCTACGAAACATCAACGTCACTAGCCATAACTTCCACATTCAAAATTTTGACCTTTTGAACGCCCGTTATTTTTTATTTTTCTTATATTTCAGTGTTAAAAAATGAAACTGATAACTGAAAATAATACTGAAATAATAACTTAATAAGAAAACTAGCACTTTTATAGAATTGAAGTGAGTAAGTATTCCAGATACACTAACCATGAAATGTGCTAGATTATTGAAGAACATAAAGTAAAAATACTATCAGTATAACTGTATAATATTATCAGAATAGAGTATAAATATCGGTATAAAACTTGAGTGAACTCTAAAATGTACACAATAATAGCATAATCACTAGTAGGGAACTGCGAGAATAGTATTATTGAAGTGGATCACTCAAACTATACCGGCTGCTTCGCGATTTGCAATATTTAACCACATTTCTCTAAAATGTTGCTACCTTTGAACGCAAATAGACAGTTTGTTTGTACATTAGTGTCCCTAACACCATCGATACAAACCGTCTAAAGCGACCAAAACAACTACGTCACGCGCAAATTTGGTGCATTTTAACGCGCATTTGAAATTACACTATTTCAAATGTCAATTTTTCTTTTAAATCCATTTTTAACAGAAAGAGTCATCTAGCCTATTTTGACAACTTTTTAAAAAACACTGAAAATGTTTCTATATTAAGATTTCTGTTGAATCTACAACAAGATTTACCATAATTTACTACCACAAAGCTTAATCTTCTCTCTGGTCTGCTCTATCAACAAGTCTTAAAATTTTATAGTCGGCCAATCAATAAAAATGCGACATATTTAGTTAAATAACAATTATTTTTATGGAAAAATAAATGTGAACACGTATTTTCTTGCAGCTGCTTTCGAAGAAACTATTAAGACCTTGAAAGGATTAGACATCGTCATCAACAATGCTGGAATCATGTTCGACGCTGATTACATCAAAGAAATCGATCTCAACGTGGTAAGTTATCATTTGGTCGATCCCTAGAAACACCCCATTAATTGTTGCCGTACTATTCCAGACTGCCTTGACTGAGGGATCTTTGTTGGCCATCAAATACATTGGCAAAAACAACGGAGGAAAAGGAGGTGTCGTTGCCAACATCGCTTCCATCCTTGGTCTGCAGAAACTCTCAGGTTGTCCCATCTACGTCGGAACCAAACACTACGTCGTCGGTTTGACCAGATCTTTCGGAACTCCCTTCTTCTGGGAACAGACCGGTATCAAATTCGTCACCATGTGCCCCGGTGTCACTGACACTCCCCTCATCTCCGAAGCCGGACGCTTCGCCCTTCAAGGTTATCCGAAATTGGGAGAATTGTTGGCCACTGAATTGGGATCTCTGCCAGCTCAAGAGTAGGTTTAAATACTCAGATCTCCGTTTAACTCTCTATTAACTATCGTGATTTTTTGTAGACCATCCAATGTTGCTCAGGGTATGATCACTCTCATCACCAAAGGTGAAAATGGCAGTGTCTGGGTATCAGAAGGGGGTGAACCAGTATATGAAGTTGCCATTCCTGATAGAACCACCATTCGCAGGACCTAAACTAACTATAAGACTGCATATCGAGAACTTCTCATTAGATATAGAGACCAAAAAACTGTACATATTTTAGGAATTATTATAAGTGTCTTATTGTTTCAATAAAATGTTATATATACTTTTTAAAGTTTAACTATCCTCCTTAAGTCTTAAACTACAAAAAAAAAAATATTAGAAAATTATTCCAAATATGATGTTAAGACTGAAAATTAAATCATATTACAATATACAAAAATATATAGTATATATGAAATAATTACTTATATAAAACATTATTATAATATGATTAGACATCGTATCAATGTAATAACTGTTAAACAAGTTAACAATGTATTTGTTAAGTATTATTAAGTTGTTGGATTTAAGAAATCTACTGCAGAAATCCATTAAACAATGTTAGAAACTTATGTGATACTGCTCTGACATATCTCAATTGTCGATTTTGGTATAAACGATTTAAAAGTAGTGATTTTGATGTCAATGGCAAAGACATTTCTGGAGAACAAAAAAGGAGGCATTGCAAGATTTATTGGATGAAGGTATAGCCCAACTACTCAAAACTCAGACAACTTGATGAATTAGTTATTAGCATATGAGTTGACTGAAAGCTGAAGCGCGTTTTCATTGCTTGTTAGCTAAAAAGTAGCGTTTCCTATGACGTATTGTGATTGGTAGTGAAAAATGGATTTAAGAACATACTATTGCAGCTTCAAGTTCTGCGGCTTCCAGCGTACACGCCAAACGTAGCCTTTCTGATCACCAATAGTTCAGATAGATGTAGCATGGTTTAACTGACACACAGTTTAGATTGCTACTAAACCAGCATTGTTCTTTGTTGTAAAAAATAATGGAAAATATTTTGGTTAATATATATTGTACCAGTTTTTCTCCATATGTCTTTTTAAAGTGCCGAAAAAAAATTATTACATTGTTACTAGTCGTTTCCGACTAACCTACAATATGTCTTTATGATAAATTAAATCTAGGTATATAACTAGGAGGACCCATCGACCCTATCTCAGTCTCTGATGAAATAATGTTTATACATGTCACTAGTGTATATTTTATTAAATGCATCTCACTACACAACACTACACAAGATCAGATGGTTTGATTGTTTTGAGTTTGTGTCCTGTTCTGGTGGTATCCAAAAGTTGCAATATTTCAATATTCGTATGAGAATGGAGTCTTTCCTCATACCCCCTTGCAATTCTCTTGATTTCTTGACTGACTGTGGGTATCGGAAGGTCTCTATGTAGGTAGTCAGTCCTGTAGTATTTAGGTGCACCCATAATACTTCTCAGGACTTTGTTCTGAAAAATTTGGATTTTGTTTATGTTACTCTTTGCAGAACATCCCCATAATTGAACTCCGCATGCCTATATAGGTTTCAGTGTTTGCTTATATAATAGCAATTTATTATGTACTGATAATTGTGATTTTATTCCAATTAGTCAATACATTTTCCTACATTTCAATTCCAGTTCTTTTCTTTTCTTTTTTGTATGTTCCTTGCAGCGAAGTTTTGCATCGAGATTCATTCCGAGATACTTAGCGTTACTGCTATATTTAATGTTATTGTTGCTTGTATGGTCTGATTCTAGGGGAACTGCATATGCACAGATTGACTTTCGTTAAGTTTTATCTTCCAATCTTGTGTCCAATTATTTATATCGTGACTTGCCTGTTGTAATTTTTATGTGGCTTCTTCACTATTGTCTTATTACTATAGTCTGTCAGTATCATCAGCAAATGTAGCCATCGTGATATTCTCCATTTGTGGTATATCACAAGTGTAGAGTAGATAAAGCATTGATCCCAGTACACTTCTTTGTGGTACACCTGCTTTAGCTTCTTTTATTGTAGAGTAAGCTTCTTCTTGTATGACTAAATATTTTGGTTGTAATGTACGATTTTAATAATTCGGTGTGTTGTTTTGGTAACATTTTCTGTAGTTTATGAACAAGGCCTTCATGCATCGAAGGCTTGTGCTACATCTAAGAATATAGCTGAGCAGATTTGTTTACTTTCGTAGGGTTTTCCAATAATATCTGTTATTCTGTGGACCTGGTCAATTGTTAAATGATTGCTTGTAAATAAACCTAAACTGGTGTGTTGGTATTAGGTTTTTTTCTCTGTGTGAAAAAATAAAATGAAAATATAAAAACAACTAATACTTCCTTTATAACAAAACTACTATGGTTTAAGTAAATTTGTTGATAATAAATCGAGTGTGGTCCGAAACTGACTGTTGCGAAATACTACCCAAAAAAGGACAAGGTCCTACAAGACTAGGTAGGCTAGATCGTGAAGTTTCGCCGCGAAGTTTATTGCAATCTTGTTTTCCACAAATTGAATGACAATTTGCTTGAGATCATTAAGTCTAGAAGATTAATATCGCTCGTTCACATCTTGGAAAGTAAATTAAAAGAAACAAGTTGAAAATGAAGTCTAATACTTTAAAGGTCGTTCGAACAAGGGTCTTTCAGGATCGTTTGTGGTTTGGATATTTGCAACACAGAAAAAATACCCTCAAGTTTATATAGAAACCTCAATATCAATGTTACCAGTAGCCGGTTTATTACCTGCGTTTGTTAACTGACTTAATAGCAGCGGTTATTAGCTGCGTAATAGAGGTTGATTTGGCCAAAATTCATATACTATAAAATTCATATACTATTTATATACAAAATATATAATCTTGCCACCAGTATTGGATCCATGAGGAAGGGCAAAATCTAAAATCTTTACCAAAATTTAGGGTTCGCATCTGATCGCCAGCCATTAGCAATAAATTTTAGGCAATGTATTCAAATTGGTCTCGAATAATGGATGGATCGCAGCAGATGGATTGCAGATGGTGTTATATTAGAATAGACCACCAAATATTCTGGTAGAAAGTAAGAAATGTTTACAGTATTCTAAATCAAAATTACGGACATTAAATCTTATATTATTTCAATGAACTATTCGGTTATGACTTCCTTAATTAAAGGAAAATGTTGTCCTCAAAACGGCTTAAGGGATTCGTTAGAGGTTAACCACATACAGGGGATGGATAAAATATGCTTTTGAATATCATACAATATGGTACATCTTGTTGAATATTGGCAATGCTCCTTTGGTGTAAATAATGCAGTGTATATGCATTGCAGAGTTTACCTGCCAAGCACTGTAAGTTGTATATCAGTGTTTTATAGGTTTTATTCTGCGACAGTTAAAATAAGTGATTGGTAAAATATGTGATCTCTCAGACTTCGAAAGAGGAATACTGAGCGAAGCCCAAAGTTAACTGGCACATACCGACGGACATTAAAAAGGTTGTAGTCAGACAACCTAAAATTACACCGGCAAAAGTAACAGCAGACCTCAACCATCACATGAGCAATACCGTTTCGATAAAAACAATGCTACGGAAGCGCCACAACAGTCATGGAAGTGCTGCGATTCCGAAACCCTTTATAACGGAACCAACGCTGAGCTGCGAAAGAAGTAGTGCAACGACCACAAAACCTGGACATATGATGAATGAAAAAATGTGTTAAGGTCCGATGAATTATGATTTATATTGTTTCTTAGAAGCGATTGGCTTTATGTATGGAGAAAGATGCCTACGATAGGAATTGCCTGTTTCCTACAGACAAACATAAGGGAGTTTTCGTTATGATTTCGGCTGCGATATCATGTTATTGGCCGGATCATTGCGAATAAATATCTCGATATCCTCAATCCTGCCAGGCAGTGCCATATTCCAAAATGATAATGCGCCCATACACACAGCTAATAAGGTTCAGTCCTGATTTGAGTGGATCAAAATATCATCAAACATCTTCTTTACATAATTGAATTGTTATGAGAAGTTTTAGAGTAGAGACTGGTTAGTAAATTTCCATCTCCAAAATCACTGAAGCAATTGGCAGTTATTTTGGTATAATAGTAATGATAAAAATCCGTTGCAAACTATTCAGACATTTTAGATAATCTAATCCATAAATCGTTGCAGATGTTTTAAAAGCGAATGGTGGCTAAACAGCTTTTGCAACACCAACATGTCAAGTGTTCATATTATTTTTTACGTTTCCTGTAGTTATCGCGCTAATAGAGTGACTATGAAATTACGACGTGCAAAAGTCTATCATTTTGGTTGCCTATAACTTTGCTCAAAGAAAAGAAGAGTAAGTTTGGTTTTCATAAAAAGTTTATTTGGTCTTTATATATTTTTTTTCATTATTATTGAAAAATTATATCGGATAAATGGTGACCGCGATTCATTATGCAACTTTCGGCTCTTTTTAAGGCATTTTTCATGACATCCTGTATCATCGGAGGCTGAATTTCTTCAATTTCGTGACAAATATTGTCTCTAAGATATTGAATCGTTTGGGGCTTATTAACATAAACTTTTGATTTCAAAAGGCCCCATAAGAAAAAGTCAGGTGCTGTTAAATCCGGAGATCTGGCCATGCTAAATCACCGCTTCGCGAAATTAGTGGAAAAATGTCATCTTAGTGAAACCACATGCCTTCTAGTCCTTGCTCTTCCATTTCAGGTACAATAAAATTTCGGATCACGTCCCGTACCTTTCAGCAGTAACAGTAACGTCAACACCTTGGTCATTTAAAAAAAATAGAGACCAATGATGTTTCCAGCATAAATACCACTACCATACAGTTGTTTTTAGTGGATGCAATGATGTTTCATGAATTATTTGAGGATTCTGTGTTCCCCAAAACCGACTGTTCTGTTTATTGACGTAGCCACTGAGAAGAAAATGGGCTTCATCGCCCATTATCAATCTAGACGAAAAATCTTCAATTTCACCAGACAGCCTTAGGATTGCATTACTGTACCCAACTCGTTGATCAGGATCTGTCGATAGCAATTTTTGGACTAAAGGAATTTTGTACGAGAACATTTTCAAGATTTCAGAAGGGTATAACTGGGAACTACGTCTCCGAATTGATGTTTCCGGAGACTCTGCAATACCATGGCGTATCAGAGTCACATTTTCAGCATTACAAGAAGTCCGTTGTCTTCCAAAACGAGTCTACTGTCGTACCGCACTCACGAAAATTATCATGTAAACAATAAATTGTGGTTTTGTGAGGCACTGGACGATTACGGTATTTTTGACGCAATTTCCGCTGAGTTACAATAATGGAACGATCATTTTCAATAAATGTTGTCACTATTTCTGCTCGTTCTTGTGGCGTATATTTATCCATAATAAAATTTGGATGTGTATACAACACAATGGTGGAAGCAAAACTGAGCTAAACGTCACATAAGATGGCGCGCTATCAAAATGGTATGGGGACTTTTGTTCCACCTGTTATATAAATTTAATTTTTAACGCATAACGGGGAAATAATAATTCTCATTGAAAGTTAAACCCCGTTGAAAAAATTCATAATGAACAATACGACGATATATTATGTTTTATGTTCATAGTAGAATAATGAAACCAAGAGTCATGAAATATTTGCTCGTTTTCCGGCACTTTGCTTACCGTTTATGCAGTTTCCGTCTAATAAGCGGTTCAATATTTAATGCCTGTTGGAGAAGGGCACGGGTGCAATTCTATATAGGAGGAAAAAAAACAGAAGCGCAACCTTTTTGGTGCCGTTATAACACCAGATCGACGAAAATTGCGTTTAATAATGCAGCGCGAACTCGACGGATGGACCGTCTAGCTGCGAACTACATACCAGAACGTAAAAAAAGACCTTTAGCTGGTAACGGAGTTGTGCATAATGAATGTTGAGTTGTGTTGAGGGATCCGAAGATTCGCGTCTCGAAGAAATGACCTACATTTTTCAGTTGGGGTACGATTTGGTTGGGAAAAATATTTGGGACTGTCGTGAAAACGGAGAAACAGCTATAGCCGTGTCTATTTGAGATGAGACTCATTCTTGAAATACTAACTTTACTGTAGATATTGTTTCTGTTAATTGGTTTTCAATTATTCTTATTCTTAGTTCAGCTATTCAAACTCTGCAGCATGATAAAAAGAAAAGGAAAAAATTGGAGTTTAAATATAGGAAAATATTTTTTTTAATTATAATATTTATTAAGTTATTAGTTTTAAAATTTAATAAAGTTCTAAGATACTTCTTAGGTCCTTACTATACATAGTAAGTGAATCGAGATATTATAGGACTGATTACTTACACCGAAAACTTCAAGTGCCGACTGTCGTTTAGGAAATCAAGATAATTGCTTACATCAAGCGATATGAGGTGAGACTCATTATTGCAACTCTTGGATAACACCGGAATAGGACACAAACAAAATAATCAAACCATTTGATCTTATGTGGTGTAGTTTTGTGAGGTGAATCAAAAAGAAAGTAGTCAGACTAGTAACAATGTAACAAATAATTTTTAAAAAATTCAGTGAAATCATGAACTCCTTCACCATTTTCTGCTATCGTTTCATTGCTAAGTTAGCATATATTGTTGTTTAATATTCGGTTTTAGATGAAGTTTAATTTATAATTATAATTATTAACGTTTATGTGTTGCCTTTTGTTGGATTATTATTGCCTACAGTTGGGGTTGCGTGATATTGTTAATACCTACTTCAACATTTCTCTACTTGACTAAATTGTTATATGCAACAGGTAAAAAGGTAATTGGTATAAACTACCTTGATAAGATCGATGTAAGTGTAAAAAAATCAGGAACTGTATGATAAGTACTTAGTCTACTTGAAAAGAAATAGCAGGTTTGGTCTAGATAAATTCTGGTTGGTAAAATAGAGTCTCTAATATATGTTTCTTATATACTATTACTTTACGATTGTTCCATTAACTGTAAAACAATTTATGATGAAAACATCGAAATCGAGGGCCGCTCCCATTTATCTATTTGTCCAATTTTTATACATCTCCAATAAATAACGGTCACACAATGTAAACAACCACTGTTTAATTTCGTTTTACCTCCATTCACCGAGCCATATATAGCCATATACCCTAAAAAATAAAAGGCTGACCCCAAAACTTGCAAGAATGTCATCAAATGAGACTTGCAGTAAAAACCATTTCAGATTAGTTTTTCTCCTAGAAACTTCAGAAGTGTCGCATTGATGGAATTATGGTTTTGTCACTGAAGGGACAAAAGTGACAATATCATCAATTAAATAAGACCATAATAATTAATTAATATTTGAAATGTATATGTATAATTTCGTTTTGAAAAATCATAAGAAACGTAATTATAATTTGTTCAATTTCAATTTCCTTCATTCATCAGCAAGTAACTAGTGGTTGATAATGCGTGAAAATTATTATTATACGTGGGTGGTCCGATAAGTACTTAGCATACAAAATAAAAACGAAAATTTTGGAAAAGTGGCGATTTATTTCTCAACATAGTCTCCTTCTAGCTCGATACACTTGATCCAGCGATGCTCCAACCTCTTTAAACCGAAATGCGTTTTCTTGAGGTTTGCAAAGTGAGTTTCCATCGCGGACCTTCTGATTCTACTCAAATTTTTGCCCGACGAGTGAGTTTTTCAAGTTCTGAAACAATAAGAAGTCTCATGGGGCCAAATCTGGGGAATACGATTAATGTGGCCATGGCGGGTGTGGATCATGCCGGTGGGTTGTCTGGTGGAAAAGCACTTTTTTCTTCGCCAAATGAGATTGTTTCTCTTCAATTTGGCGTCGAATTGGTCCAATAACTCTGCATAGTACAGCCCTGCGACCATCTTTTCTAGGTCGTCATTACAGATCGCACATTGTGAAACACATAAAACGCCTCTTCGCCTTCTTCGGAGCACATTCGCCGGGTTAAATCCATTGTTTCGACCGTTTATTGGTCTCTGGTGTGTACCAATGGATCAATGTTTTGTCGACGGTCACGAAACGACGCAGAGACACCTTCGTATTGCGACAGCGTCAAACACTGCGTTGAAGTAGTCGCACGGTTCTGCTTGTCCGAAGCTAGCAAAAGGTAAAGTGCCGATACCTTTCTCATGCCCTATATCTCATGTCATATAGAATATGACCCACGCTGTCTTTTCAGATGCCTACTGCCTCAGCTATCTCGCGCAACTTCAATCGGCGGTCTGCGAATACGAGATCGTGATTTTTTATCATGTGATCCTCCGTTGTAGTCGTTTTCGATGAATCTGGGCGTCAAAATCGAACTGCCGAAATATTTTTACCTTAACTCTAACCTATAATTTGGATCACTACTGTTTTGAAGAATTTTGCAGACATTTGACAACACGGCGAAATCCGCTGAATGTGTTATATGTTCGGACGCATCAGACAACATTCTATATCTTTTTAACTAGAATAAAATTTGAAGGAAAGGTAGGGGCTGTTTCTAAAACGAATTTACAAACTGCGATAGGCAATGTCGAATGCATTGTCGTGATGACGTTGGTTCACTCTTATTTTGGAAGCACTATATATTTTTGTCCATCTTCTATTCTGTTTCCGTGTAAGCATTAAGAATAACTACGAGTAGTGTTTCTTCAAATCAACTAAATAATAAATTCACTCGCTGCGAAACAATTATTATATTGTGATCTACCGTAGATTCCTTAAACTTCAACGAGGATTGACACTTATTGATAACTATGCTACACGGTCGGTAGTACTAACATTTAAATCAGTATCGTCAGTCAAAAAATGGCGATGTTTTTATTTCTATGAAAAAAACCAAAACGATGAATATATACAGGAAAAACGAGACATCATAAAAATAATAAAACGAAAATAATACGGAGTTCATTGAGCAGCTCGTCGGCTACTTGGGAAAAGGACTCGAAATAATAATAAATCAACATGTTGCTGATAGTCTCCCGTTGACACAATACCTGATCCAAAAATATAGTCTCTCTCATAAAAAAGCGCCAGGGATTCCTGCCAAGAACCGCGGGTTTTTCTCGGAATTTTTTCTATGCTAAAGTCCACATAAATTTAACCTGTCGTTGATAACAGCTCGGGGAGCTTTCTCGGAATTCGCGTCATTCTCTTATGAAAACGCGTTCTATTTTTTTCCTGTTTCAAAATCCCGGTTAAGGGACTATACCGAGGCACTAAAATTGAATTGAATTGAATAGTAAAATTCTAAATAGGACCAATACACAATAATACAGTGTGATAAAATCAAAAGTCATATCAGAGACATAGATTATTAACATAAACCACCAGATATACGTAGAAAGGAGAAACTTGTTATGTTATTTAAAAATGTGGCTAGAAAAAGTTTACTATCGGCTTCGAATTACAAAATATAGAGAAATATAGAGACGCAATCTAACCATCCTTTCATTGTGCGTCTTAGTCCTCAGACTAATATAGTCTATTCAAAGTTTATTTATATATGCGTCATCGAAATTTGTGACGTCAAAACGTCCCAATGTGGCCGCATCAACTCTTAGTTTTAGTTCAGTTTGGCTTTGACGTACAAAAAAATTCTGATCTAAATAAAATAATAATTCGAAAATGTTACCAAATATAATAAAACAAGTGTAGAGAGAACAAAAATTGATGGAAAAAGGTAAAAGTTATAATAGAATTTGATTAGGTTTTGTTGATCATAATATTTATTAATAATTAACTGCAGATATATTGTTATTCATTCAGGAAATAATAATGGTTTTATGCCTGTTGCATAATTAGTGTTTTCCTAGAAGTCCAAGGGCGAGTACCATGGAAAAATGAACCATAACATGTTTTTGTTATAGTTTGAAAATCAATTGTTAAAAAACCTGGAGAAACCATGAGTTATCATTCTGGACAGTACACCATATCATAGCACACTGGTGGAAAAAATCTCATCAACAAAGGCTGTAATGAAATGGTTTTCAAAACATGAATTGAGTTTTGAAGAGACAATGCTAAAAACGGAACTATTTCAAATTGTTACTAGATATAAATGAAATATAAGTGAGATGTTTTATTAAACTTTATTTATTTTATTTTTGCAATTTACCTTTTTGAGAAAAAATATATACAGTAGATCAAATACAAAAAAATCCAATCGAGCTGATGATAAGGGTAGCAAAGAATTATTAAAATAGACATGCTGGTCGAGAAGGATATTCTATCAAGGACTGTTTGGATATGTGGAAAGAAGCATTGTCGACCAAAACACCTTCGGTTTGGACGAACTCGATTATACTGTAGCATTCATATATTCAAGCATCTGTATCCTTTAACATATTTTGATTGTTATCTTGCAACATACTTGTAATAACATTGTATACTTTAACTGATAACTGATACTCTAATTGTGTTGTATATTGTATATCTGTAAATAGACCTTAAATAATCCCGGAGGCTGATAGGTCTATAATATACAAATAAATAAATCTTACATAAATACGGGAAGGTTTGTTCTTTGTATTTCGAACTGGATAGCTATAGACCCAAATGTAGAGGAGACTAACCAAGATCAACCAAAAAAAATGAACCCAGATGTATAACTGTCAACACTTCATTCAATATTTGATGCTGTTCAATATTACATGTACTTCAATGATGTTAGAGATAGAAATCTTAAAGTCTGGCGATTGTGCTGTCAAGGGATGATGATGATATTCTGATGCTGCTCAAAACTGCGTTATCATCTTGCTAGCCATAGTAAGAACTTCATCATTAAGTTGTTATATTTAATGCGGCCAATGATGTGAATCGGAGAGCCAGCGGAAGGCCACGATATTGCCGCCCAAATATTAAGGAAATGCACGAATAATTCAGGAAGCAAGCAGTATGGATCATAGATATTAATCTTTTGGGGCTCTCAATTAAGAAACAAGTCCATATTATTTTGTATATGCCCTACATACCACGTTTATAAGTGTCAAATTTATTATATTGTTGTTATTTAATGTACGTTTTGATTTCGTTAGCTCGGTATAGCCCCTTAATGGCAAATCTATTTTTGACTTTGGGGGAATGTTTCTGAACCGAGAGGCTTGCCTAACGTGTCACTTTGGATACTGTTACAAAAAGACAATACATGGCCAATTTTTCGGCTCACAAATGCGTATTTATAGCCTTATTTTTTACTATAGTACACCATATAAATCAATTTTTGGCATGAAGTTGTTTTATGTTTGATTGATGATTATGTATATAAAAATGAGGTTTATTAATTGATATTGGTTATCGTCAGAGATTTATTCGGTAAATATTGGCAAAATGTATGTAAATAGACCAGATTTAAGTACAATCATGATTCCATTGTGTTTTACTATTTTTTTATGATAGGTTTTTTTTAGTCGCGATTGAGTCGGGCGAAATTTGCGTTTTCGCGTGCGTAGATTCTGGACAAATGATTTTCCCAGGTCTCTATTGACGTCAGTTTTGATCTATTAAAGGAAAATACTAAAACAAATGATGGTATGGCGAGAGACCGAAGTGCGGTACTTATATGGCTTTATAGAGATAATCCGTTCACCTTTGTTCGTTTACTTTTATTTTTTTTAACACTTTTAGTTGGAATATAAATTTAATTATGAATCACTAAAGTGACATCGGTCATGACGAAATAGTTAAACGTCACCATCGCAGCGAAGCTTTAGCCAATAAACGATCTTGATGAAAGAAAGTTTAGTTCGATGATGTGGCACATTAAAATATTCTGCTGGAACCAAAATTCTTTTATGGTCCAGGTGAATTAGTCTATGGCCGATGTTGGGTGACAGAGACCTTGGAATGCGCCTGGGATTGTCGCAGTTGGAACAACGTACCGTGCGTTATGAGTGGGTAGAGATTTGACTAAGGGCTTGGAGTGTTGTAAAGATACAAGGAAGAACCTCACACCGAGCATATTTTTGAAATTCTTCCCAAACCGAGTGTCTGTCTCTAGCACTGACTTCACTGACTTCAAAGTGATTAGTTGGTAGTAGATAAAATAATATTGTAATTCGGTAAATAGGTTTAGGTAGGTATTAAGCTAAATTATGTGTATATAGTAAAATATAAAATACATGTAGTTGATAGGTTAAATAAGTTTTTTGTTATTACAACAATAATTATGCACATATTTTATTTAAAAAAAATGTTTGTGTGTTAAAAATCTAACTTTGATTATTTTTTTATTTTTAGTGAGTTCCTTATTTATTTTTTGAACTCGGTTTAATTTTTTTGTTAAACATATTTTATATAGCATCTAAATCATGTCTGAATATGTATTTCACCTACTTTTTTAGAATAAAATAATGAAGTAAAATAATAACTTAGTTCTTGGCAGTATTCGTGGTTGCTAAAAAAGCGAAAACCTAAAAAAGAAGATATTAATGATCCAGAAATTTGTTACCAATTCTCAATCACCATCAAATAATGTTCAAGGGCAACCTAATACTATGTCCGTTGTGTTATTACGCTTGAGGGATGTTGATGTCATACAGCCTATTCCTGTTTGATGTATAATTAAAAAGCTTGCTTATTATACCGCTAGCGACTGTGTAACTAGACCAGGAGGTGTGGTTCTATTTGCATAGTTGCATCTGCTAGATTATTTAAAATTACGTTCTAGCTCGCGAATGATCAGTTGACCTAGTCATTTTGTCTACCATCATAAAATATTGATAGACCAGTTTATAGTAATGATTCACTATATTTAAGAAGATTATTACATAAAAGTTGTAATTAATAGCAAATGATTGATAGCGATGTAAGCGGTGATGTTATCATTTTTGCCAGATTATAAATTCATTTATTTTTACTCGATACATTAACACATAATTTCCGTCTCAACCGTCAGATTCCATATAATTACGTCAAAAATATAACTGTAACTGTGATTAATATCACTGTTGTAAAATCAATTATCAAAAATGGAATTGATTACATTCTAAAAAAATTAATAGGTACAAACAAATATAGTATTTAAAAGTTATTTAATCAAATCAAATTGGTGCATATTTAATTTACTTATAATCCAACTGCATATACAATAATAACAATAAATAAGACTGTTATCCCATATAGCAACAACCTTAGGTTTACTACCTAGGTATTTCGATGAACCTTAATGCAAAAAACGACTGGATTTGAAATATAAGCATATAGCATTTTACTGGGAAGAAAAAATCAATTATCCATACATAATAAGTTACTGTTGTATAATTAAATTCTAGAACCGATATGGAATTTATGAAATATCCAGTCGTGGTAACGTTCCAAGAAAAGTAATAAAGTCTAAGAGGTATCATAGATGCATTCAAATACTATGAGAAAGATTATTTACACCGAGATTTTCATATACCGACTGTTACTCAGGAAATCAGGAAAATCGCAAAGGGGTATAAGGAGAGACTTTACTCTTATGTTAATACCGAAGTATGCAACTTTTGCGTAACACTCGACCAGGACACATGGTCAAACATATTAAAAGGATCAAACCATTTGATGTTATTTTACAGCACAGTGAAATATTCTAACTTAAAAATTAGCAATGTTAATTAAAACTTGTACATTGCTACTATAGACCCCAAGTAACGACCGATGGGTTATCTTAGATCCATACTTTATCCAGACAGGTCAATTGAAAAGGCCCCGGCCTACCATAGTTAAACACATTTTTTGGCAAAATTAGTTTTTTTTTTAGTCAACATAATTCCCTTCAAGGGTGATACACTGATTATAGCGACCCTCCAACTCCCCCATTGCCATTTTTGTAGTACGATTTGTCCTTTGCTTCAAAATAGGCCTCAGTTTCGGCAAACACCTATTCATTCGACGAAGATTTCTTTCCAACAAGCATTCTTTTGAGACCTGAAACAGGAAAAAGTCGCTGGAGGCCAGATGTGGAATATACGGTGGATGAGGAAGCAAATCGAAGCCCAATTCATGGATTTTTGCCATCGTTTTCACTAACTTGTGACAGGGTGCATTGTTTTGGTGAAGCAGCACTTTATTTTTTTTCAAATGCGGCCATTTTTCGGCGATTCCGTCATTCAAACGGTCCAATAACGCTATGTAATTGTCCCTGCTAATGGTCCTTCCTTTTTCAAGGTAGTTAATGAAAATTATTCCATGCGCATCCCAAAATACAGACGCCATAACCTTGCCAGCGGACTGTTGCGTTTTTCCACACTTTGGAGTGGGTTCATCGTGTGCTGTCCATTCGGATGACTGTCGATTGGACTTCGGAGTGAAATAATGGAGCCATTTTTCATCCGTTGTCACATATGGACGCAAAAACTCGGGTTTATTACGCTTGCTCATCTTCACACACATTTCCAACACTGCTCCGAATCATCAACTCGTCGTTGTTTTTGGTCAAAAGTGGGCTCGCGCGGCACCCACTTTGCATAGAGCTTTCTCATACCCAAATATTCGTGAATGATATGATGTACACGTTCAGTTGATATCTTTAGAGTGTCTGATATTTCATTCAATTTCAATTTACGGTCATTCAATATCATTGTGTGGATTTTTTTTATGTTTTCATCAGTAACAACCTCTTTTGGGCGTCCACTGCGTTCACCGTCTTCGGCGCTCATTTCACCACGTCTAAACTTGGCATACCAATCCTTGATGGTTGATTTTCCTGGGGCAGTGTCCGGAAACTCGGCATCAAGCCAAAGTTTTTGTACTGTAATAACAAAAGTTGCTTTACTTAAAATGCTATAATTCACAAACCCTACCACTAACAATGTAATTTAAAAAAGCCTGGGGGGGGGGGTGCTAATGAAAGTCTCGCTACCAGTTTGATTCCGTGCCAACTTAGTTATGTGACGTTTAGGTCAGTTTTGCTTTAGCAATATGTTGTACAGACGTCCAAATTTTATTATGAATAAATATACGCCACAAGAACGAGCATAAATAGTGACAATATTTGTTGAAAATAATCATTGCCACTAAGTGGAAATTGCTTCAATGATAGCGGGACTGCCCCACGTTGTACAACAAGAGAACATGCTATTGCATGAAGAATTTCAGTAAAACCAGCCATCAAGGACGAAGAAGAAATATTAATAAGATTATTCATACATAATATAATGATTTTTATACTAGGATATATGTATGTATGAGAAATACAATTAAAGCTGCGGCCGTTGTTGAATAGACTAGTGCTGATTGCGCGAACAAAAGATAGATGCTGGATGAATTAGATAAAAAGTTGAGGACTATAGAGAACTCCGGAGGGTACCCGCAGTATAAGAAAAAAATGTTGCAAAAATATGTAAAATCCTCTGGAAGATAAGGAAGCATATAACAGCATACTAATAAAACATAATATCAGAATAAAGACGCCACGTTACCTAATTTTAATTATTGGACCACTGTGCCATTAATACGTGAAGAACAGAGCTATATAGATTGCTGAAGGCGTAGATCATAGGGACCTCTATTATATGCTGTATGGGTTAAATTTCATGTCCATAAAAGAAAATTTAGAATATATAATCGTATTTATGTATAAAATGTTGAAGAATTTAGTAAAAATGGGGTAGTTTTTTATGGGGGAGAACAAGAGATGAGTTCAAGATACAAGAACTCAAAAAGAAAGAAGGAAGAATAACAACTCCATAAGCTTGATGTATGCGGGAACAAAAGTGTATAATGGGTTGCCGGGTGAAGAATGTAAAATCTTAATGTGTTTAACAGGTAAGTGCGACCACATCAAATGTGGAATGTAGCGTAAAGAATACGTTTTATTATGAACTTAGCTGCTATTTTATTAGATTTAGTAATTGGTCTGACTTCTCGCGTCTCATTAATATTTTCGAACCATTAGTTGTATTACTATTTTCAATAGTTTTGGCGAAGGCGCTGGTATATCACCAAATTGATTATTATAATTTGAAAAATGAATTACTACAAGAATATTTATAGAAAACTTATTTTAGTTTAGAAGTTTAGAAAAAGTCTTTAAAGCACTGGAAACAATTCACACCAAACTAAATGAATAAATCGAAATCTAATTAAATAAATATATTTAAATTATTAAAATAGATTAATTCATACAATCATACACGATCTTTCACAACGTTGCCGTCTTGATTAATTTCGCCCCGATAAAACTCGGAATTTCGTTAAAATCGCGAAGGTGTCCGAACAATAAAAAACACTTAATTCATTTTTATCCGAACTGTATTAGGCGTCAACGAGATCATCTTAAAAACGTTAAATCGTCCATCATTTGATCGCGGTCCGTCTTCCGATGTTAATGACGCGGAATATTACGCCGGGAGCGACGCGGAGAAAAGTACATCTCGCAATCAATCATCGTTTATTTTTCCGGAAAAATTGAAGATAATTAGGCGGACTCGGCAGCTTTGCTTTGTGCCGCGGACCGCCTTTGTTGTCGTGGATGTTGTTAATGATCGTTTGTTCGAATTATGGGGGCTATGGCGCCGAAATTTGGCAACATTGTCTCTTTAGAGTCCGTTAATGGTTTGTTTATTGTGCGTTTCCTCAGACCCGGGGACCGTTTGAGTAATTTAATATATATAGAGTTGCCCACAGCAACCGCAAAGCTTTCAATTTTCTAAATTTGACGCCTAATTTTTTTTTGTTTAATATATTTTAAATTATTGACCAACTTTAAACCAGCCTGGTTACTGGCGTAACTGTGATCATTTTCCTTGACGGATTTTACACTCTAAACTAAGACAATTACAAATTTTAAACAATCACAAACATACATTGACGACCATGCCCCAGCAGGATTCGAACCTGCGGCTATCGCAATAGTAGGAAGACCGTCCTATCATTAGTACCACTGCGCCACCAAGCCGGCCCTAATTATATATTTTTTAAATATATTTTAAAGTCTCCTTTTACCAACTATGGATTTATCTGGACTGGGCCTAATGTTTAACGTGGGCTCCGAACCACGGTCCTCAGCATTAAGCCTACCGATTGGCAAGTGACCAACTTAGAGATTATATCGGAGGACCTGTTTCATTCAGTCTGATTACTGGCGTGAAAGGGATCATTTGCCCTATCGGATTTTACACCATTGTTTAAGGACAATCACAAACATGATACAGCAGGATTCGAACCCACAATTAACGGCATGAGGACCGCCTTTACCATTGCACCAACCAAGCCTGCCAAATATCGTTAGGAACTTTTTTTTGTGCTGTGATTGTGCTTCGTGACATGTGAAAATGCAGAGATAACTTTGCAAAGTCGACACGAAGTGTTTTTGTTACGATTGTGGACGTTACATCCTCGATAAATATTGAAAAATCATGACGAATGCACTCAAAGTTGTGCATTAGTAGTACTTTGGATTTACTGTAGTAAACACTGATAAGTCATGGGTACCGAATTTTTTTTTAAACGCACTCACAACAAAGTTGTACAGTGAGTTCACTTGGTGAAAATGTATTTTCATTTCGTATGCCATGGTTATGCCATGGAGAGAACAGAGATATCACGTAGATAACTGTTACTTTTGTTCAATGGATGTCGTCAGTATAAATGTCAATATGTCAGAACAATTGCACAGTATCAATATCCTGATGTATCATCAATGTCGAAGTCAGTTCCACAAACGCGCGACGATTCATTTCCCATTTATCCAGGTATTAGTGCAAAAAGTAATGAAAGCCGCAAGCAATATATTAGGTTTATTTTGCTCGTAATGTAATTCTGTTTATGTCACAAACTTATATTATTATTTTTGAACTATCTGGGCTCGGCACTGACTTCAAATTGATCAGTTGGTAGTAGTTAAAATAATGTTGTAATTAGATGAATAGGTTTAGGTAGGTATTAAGCTAAATTGTGTGTATATAGTAGAGTATAAAATACGTGTAGTAGATATGTGAAATACTGTTTTTGTTTATTTCTTTTTAGCTATTTTAGCTATTGAATTTTTTAATTTCTAGTGAGTTCCTCATTTTATTTTTCTCTTTTTAGTGTTATATATTTACTAAATAAATTATGCAGTTATTTTATTAAGTATTGCAATGGGTAGGTCAAGTAAAGGCGCAGCCCGTATGAGTAAAAATAAAAATAAAGAAACAATGAATGGAAATAAGGAACGCTGCAAGCCGCGGTGTCTGCTTCCTAGTCTAGGTGATTTAACAAATGTTCTAATCAAACTAGAACAACAAAAAGATTTTGCCCCCGTAGGGAATCGAACCCGCGACCTAAGTATATGAACTGAATGTTCCACCAATTACACCATAGAAGCAGTTGCCTCCGGTTTTTCTACGCCTTTTGATATCACATGGTTAGTGCTTAAAAAGCAAATTGAATCGATTTTACATAGATAAAAAAATACCTGAAAAGGTTGTACATGCCTTTAAAATTTGAGGTTTCCCCTTGAATTCCCCTCTTCGCCCATCTGATCCTGATTCGGTTCCAATAGGACCACCTCAGAAGTGCACTGTTCCGAATAAATTTTTTTTTGAAAATCAGTCCATAACTGACGGAGAAATCGGCAAACATGCATTAAAAAACATGAACATATAACCTCCTTTTTCAAGTTGGTTAAAGAGAAACCGTTGGTGAGACCGTGTGTAACGAGAGATTACTGTAGTTAATTTGACGTGTTTGCCACAATTGTTATTTGGCACATAATCAAATTATCAGCGATCCATCATGGCACAAGAAAGGCAAAAATGTGTTTACTATTAATCGCCCATAATCCCGGATAGAATCACGATACGTGTTTTTGACGTTGATAATTAATGGAACATTTTCTGGTCGGAATAAGCGCGCTTCAATGTAATTAATCGAACGTCATATAGTGCCGATTAAAACAAATTTTTTTCGGTCGTTCCTGATCCGATCGCATCGCTCACCGAATAGTTTCGCGTAGTTGGCGTTGACCTAAAACAATGGAACGTAATGTGGGGCACGAACTCCCGAACACTCATTCGAACATATGACGATGATGGATGATCACTTCGATGACGTTATAATTTTATTCCGCATCATTTTGCCAACTCCGTTTAAATCACAATTAGTTGTAATATATGATAGTTGTCCAGTTTATCATATTAATTATAACATCGAAATCCAACAATCGGATTCGGACGATATTACCGAGAAAGGGCATTCAACCCTATGTCTACGAACCTTCAAAAACAACAAAAATTATTTTCAAATGGCCCACGGAAGTTCATTATAATGGCTGTTGCAAAAAAAAACAATTTTTGAAAAATATTAGAAAATAACACATGGACTGGAAAGTTCCGTCCGTAACAAAGAAAACACTTTTTTTTGTTCAAAATTGGCTTTATTCATCAACGTAATCTCCATCAAGAGCCACACAATCATTTAAGCGCAACACTTCAATACCGCTTTTGTAGAACGATTTATCTTTTGCCTCAAAATAGGCCTGTCACCAGTTGCTGTCCACTCAGATGACGATCGTTTTGATTCCGGAGTGAAGTGATGGATCCATGTTTCATCCATTGTCACATATCGATGCAAAAATTCTAGTTTGTTACTTTTAAACATGGCCTAACACGAATGATCAACACGTTCTTGTTTTTGGTCAACAGTGAGCAAATTCGACACTCACTTTGAACAGAGCTTTCTCATGGACAAATGCTCATGCAATATAAAACCAATGCACGTTCTTTTGATATCTTTACGGTGTGCTAACTCACGCAACTTTACTTTTCGATCATTCGAAACGATTTTCTGGATTTTTTTGATGTTTTCTGGTGTTACCATCTCGTTTGGCCGCCCCCCTCGTTCTGTACCATCAGCGTGTCGACGACCACGTTTGAAGCCAGCAAATCAACGTTTTATTGTTATGTCTGATAGAACGGAGTCCTTATAACATTCTTCAAGCCGTTGGATTGAACGGAATTTTTTAATTTAATTTAATAATTAAAGGAAGCAGAATTACTTTTATATTCGAATGTTCTCTGGACCTGTGAAAAAGAATGGGATAATAATGTTGTATTATTTAATAGCCAAGAAAATAAAATGTTGAATATTAAAGAAGAGTTTTCCTATCAGAAAATGTATTTATTAGAAATATTTAGTATAAATATTGAATATAGTTTATCATCTCTGTACGGTTAATATATTTTACGAAATTTAACTTTTGAATCTAAATTTTGTCTTCAATATTTTAGGAAAGAAGTTTTGATAATCAAAAGACGAACAAAAATCGAGAGAGTTAGATCAAGACCAATAAATCAATCAAAAAAAAAAAATATATTATTGCCATAAAAATAGTCAAAAATATTTTACTATTTGTCATTCCCAATTTTTGAAATCTTTTTACCTTATTACATTAACAATCTTGAAAAATATTGTACCAAAATGCTATAGTATTACTATACAGTATATTGTTAGTTACAAGTAAACTACCAAAAAAATTAATCAAGTTCGGCATATTTTTATCAAGGTCATGGCTACGACGACAGAGCCAGAATGTAAAATATCAGTTAAATGAAACTAGTAGTACCGAAAAAGGTATGACTGAAACAGTCACTAGTAAGTAGTAATAAAATCAGTCGGACCGAAAATAGTGACCGAAAATAGTTACTAGTAAAAAGTATTATAAACAGTCGAACCAAAAATAGCGACTGAAACACTCGATAGTAAAAAGTAGTCAATTAATAAACAGTCGATAGTCAATTTCAGTCCAAAGTTCCCAACACTAGTTATTAACTGAAAATGCGGTGAATACCATAAAATTAGTGCCATCTATCTGTTAGGCCGGAGATTTTTAGCCCATATGTTAAAAACTACCTGAATGGTGAACGAGTGAAACAGGTTGGTATGGTTTCTAATAGATCCTCAGTGTCACTTTGTATCACTGCTCAATAAGTTGCCTATTCTGTCTGTAAAATATTAGTTTCGTTTGTTTAATACCCGTTCATAAAATCTTCAGGATTCCAGGGAAATCATAAGGCCGTTCTCTTTTGAATGCATTCTATTAACTGGAATCAAATTAATTATCAAGAAAATAAGACAGGTGTACGTTGGGTTGGCAATCGTTCCACAGCATTGCTCGAAACATTTCTTGGTGTAGTTCAATGGAGATCGGGCAAAAATATCGCAACTGAAGCTATAAGGTCAAAAAAGGTGGATTGGTGTTCAACGACCGCAATGAAGGCAGGGAGGCCGTAAATTCTGTTAGAGAGGTAATTATTGATGATATTAAATATTATAAGTAGCTGTAATTTTATTGAAAATGTTTTTAGCGTGTTGTTGCTTCGCTGAATATTAGTATGGGTACTGTGAATAACATCGCTTACAGAATGAAGAACAATACGTTAGATTCAACGAGAAAACCCAAAAAAAATTGGTTCTATTCGAGATCAAATATACGTAATCTATAAGAAAAGTGAGTACACAAATTATTTTATCAATATAAACATAATTTAATAAAATTATTTCAGAGAAAGATGTTAGTCCTGAAAGTATACATAAAAGAGTTAGGGACATGAAGCTTTTCGAGGGATTTAAGACATCCCTTCATACACTCTTACAGGGCATAGGATTTAAATGGTGTAAAGATAACCCTCAAAGAGGTCTAATGGAATTTTCAGACATTGCATTAAAAACAATTCAAGGCATACAATAAAATCAAGGAAGATAAATTATTTGACTGTGTATCTTGATGAAACTTGGATATTTCAAAATGGTTCGTTGGGGCACTCTTGGCAAGACAGTAACAAAAAAAGTGTAAAGGCAACAAAAATAAAAATTGATGGAAAAAGTTAAAAGTTAAAATAGTATTTGATTAGGTTTTGTTAGTTTTTTTATTTAGTAATAATTAATTGCAGATATCCCAGGATATGTGATAATGCTGTGCAATGCTCGACATTCTTGAGACAGAGTGATGAGAGTGGAAACAACTAAAGGTATGCACATAATTAACTGAATATAACTGTAGAAAATGGTAGGGCGTGAAAGATTTGTGTGCAAATATATGATTGTAGTTGTTCAGAATTAAATATGAGCATTAGGTTAGAATGTATGAGGAGAGAGTGAATACTAACTGTTTTGTAGATTTGCTAAATGTATTAGGCAGAATTCAGTGATTAATTTTATCAAGAATGGTCTATACAGGTAGTAGTAGAAGAAATAGAATATACAGTGATATCAAAATGACTTGACAAGTAAACTGACTATCGATGGATGCAAGAACTAGACGTAAAAAGGTAAATATACTCTCTAATGACAGTAAAATACATTACTTTGATATAATAATTGCTAATTAGGTGAACCAGGTCTCCAGGGGGATACCACTACTTAAACATATATGCCTAGAGCTCTATTTGCCTCATGGGTCATAGGTGGCGTGAAAAAGAGTTCAAAAGAGTTCAATATAATAAAACAACTCTAACCTACAAATATATGCATTAGATGTACTATAATGTTAAAATTAATTCTATTTTATAATAGTATTTTTGTTTAACTTTGTTATACTTAACTGTATAGGTGTCTGTTTATTTAAAACATTAACCTTAAATCATTAAAAAAATTGATACATTTGTATAATTTTGTTTAAAGCATCTCAAGAAAATTTTTTGTACTTAATGCCGCGAGCAATAGCATTGATCCGCCTCTGACGAGTTATATTTCGGTTAGTATAAAATACTATGGCGTCAGAATGACAACAATATAAAGTGATTGATGAAATTGTGAGAAATGTGTTGATTGAATATAGCGGCAAGTGTAAACATGAATGAAAAAATGTTAATAGGAGTTGCGGGAGTGCCATCGATGGCAGATATTTTTTATCATAACGAAAATAATGAAGCTCAGATTAAATATTGATTTTCTATTTCTATTCGAGGGTGCATATTGTCTGTGTGACTTTTTAATTCATCGCGTACGTCAAAAATAGAAATGGAAAAATGTAATGCAATAAAATATCGCAGTAGTCATAATACACGTATCGTGTTTTATGATATTAGTAGAATTGTTACATATATAGTATTTTAGGTGATATATATTTAGAAAGATTTACATTAGATACACGTAGAAGTTTCGTATGTTTAAAAACGAAGAATGAAGAAGCCATTGATTAATTATGTACAGGAATAGTGTCGAGCTTAAACAATACAAAAATAATAATACAATTTTGTGGCATATACACAAAATTAAATTATGAACAAAACAAATCTAATTTGTTTCTAATAATCTAATTTATTATATACAAAAAATTCCTCAAGTTGATTATGTTATTTATATGGAGGCACTCCAAAATGTTTCCAAAAGAGGCGAATAAGAAGCGTGTATAGATACAATTTTATATTTGTTAATACATCATAAATTTGTATAATAGATATAGATCTGGATAGCCAAAGAGAACTATCTATCGAAGAAAATTGACAAAATAATATGAAGACCATACAAGATTGTTATATATCTTGTTGCATGTTGGCAACATTGCTTCTGTATAAACAATGTAATGTGAATATGTTGCTAGGTTTACATGCCAAGTTTACTAGGTTATATTTCAGTGTATTATACGCTTTATTCTGCGATGGTTAAAATAAATTGGTGAAATGTGTAATATCTCAGACTTTGAAAGACATAAGAAAGGTCAAATCATTGGTACTCGGTTAGCAGGATTATTACTCACTTGAGTAATAATGTTTCGACAAAAACAGGACGATGGGAGTTCTACAAAGCTAACATTCATGGAAAGACTGCGATTGCGAAACCCTTTATAACGAAAGCCAGTGTTAAGCTGCGGAAAAAATGGTACAACGATCATAATATCTGGATATTTGATTGGAAGAATGTGGAATGGTCCGATCGATCATTATTTGCATTGTTCCCTAGAAACGATCGGGTTTATGCATGAAAAAAAAAACAAAAGGGGGCAGGGGTAGCATGGGGAAGTTTATAATTTGGGCGGCAATTTCATGATATGCATACCTTATTAACAAATAAATATTGTGTATATTGGGGATGCCGAAAAAAAATCGATATTTCGATATATTGATATTTTTAGCTGATATTCTCTTGACCGATGTATCGATATATTTTTTAAATTAATTATATTTCTTAAACATGATAATATTAACATACTAATTACTAATACTAATTTTAAAGGTTTAGTTCGGTACTTAATTGTAAATGTTCTATACAATTTTTTTTTTGATTTTTCAACATCGATATTTTTCTCGGTGGCCCACACCCCTAGTGTATATGTCAGATGTTTATATTGTTTTGGCCATATCCTGTATCATTGACATACGCAGGGATTGAAAAACCGGCGGAGTTTCTTTAAGATATAATTAAAAAACTTTCAGAAGGATTCTTCCCCATCCTTCTTACCTAGTTATGATAACGCCTAGTCAATGATTCTAAATAAGTAATTTTTGCAAGAAAGCGTACCAGATTTGTATTTTAGGTTATATTTTTCGACGTTAACCAGCGCCTTCGTCATGATGAAGTAACGATCTAGATAAAAAAAATTAATTCAAGCTATATGAAGGTGATATAATTGGAGGTTGATCAATTGGAGACTTGATATAAGGATTAATTAACTAGCTCAAGTATTCACTCAGCGGTAACTTTTTTTGAAAAACTGAAGCTCGATTTCACGGCGCGTTCCCTACTAATTCTTGACCAAGTGGTCCACATCGACAATGCCCAACATTATGAGGAGCATCTCACGCCCATATCACGTAATAGACAAACGAAATTACCCATTTTGGATGGGATTATTTGCGATTTTCACGGCCGAATCAATTGCGATTGTGTACCGACGATTTTTTGTTTGTGTCTGTGCGCGTGTGCATGTGTGTGTGTGTATGTGGTCCGGTCGCCCGTCGTTTATGAGATCGACGGGCCGCGACAACGTAACAATTTGCATGGATTGTCCGATTAAAACGGCCAATTAGCGAGGCCTCTCGCGTTTCCGACAATTAGAAAATAGAAACGTCTCAATTGGACGGCAGCGATTGTGTTCGATGTTTTGGTTTGATCGATCTGGAAGCTGCTATAGCTAAGCATCATGGCATTGTAAAGATCCTGCTTCCTTCTTGGCTTCTAGCGACATTCTTCCTTGATGTAACAATGTCAAAACATCTATATTTCTAAAATCAAAACTCATTATTCGCGAAACTCTATATAAACTATTTATAATGTATTTTACACTTATCCTCTAATGGTGTATATTCTCAACCTATACAGTCTGCCTATCTCTCGACAAAATGGCATCGTCCTCCTCTGAATCCTCAGCCATATGGACGAATTGACTGATAATCTCGCAAAAGTGGTATTAAAAGTGCCCAACAAATTATAAATACATTGTATTACAAAGATATTTTTCTATTTGTAGGTCATAATATATACAGCCTGGTGCAGTTTCAGTGGCACCTTCTGGAGGAGCAAGCCTTAGCCCAGTGAAAACCCCCTCTTTTCTCCTGCTATCTATCGAAATTCGTATATTTCTTGAGATGTATAAATAAAATCAAATATGTTTCTAATTGAACACTGCCAATTTGCTCATTATTTTTTAATGGACCGAACTGAGACAAGACCTATGGTTCCCAATTGCGAGGAAGCAATGACTTTTATCGTGCTACCTCTTGAAATGAGAGATATTAAAATAAACTTAAACAGGTTGCTAACTGGACACTGCCGACACTTATTCATTCCATTTTAATGGATCGAACTAAGAGACCTCTCATTCCCAATTGTGGGGAACCAATGTTCGTCTCCCATATTTTAACAAAACGCAGAAAATCATTAAATATTAAAAGAAGACATGACTCATTCTGATTCCTTGAAAGATGTTTTTTTGTCTTAAAATCGGTCTAAATAATTTCCTTGGGATAATCGGTATTCATTTTAGTCTAATTTGATCTTGTACATAGCTGCATTTTGTGATGACTTTTATGTATACACTGTTTAATAAAATTATTTAAATAATTATTTGATTGTCTAGATATTTGTTTTGGTTCCAGGTTTATTATGTAAGTTTTGTCATTAATTTTAATTATATATTTTTGATTTCTAAACATTATGACCTATTAATAAATTGTTGTCTTATTTTTTGGGTTTTCTTGAAACCGGCAACATACAGAGAGGTTTTAGTCTCGTAGTTTTCGTTACAATTTCTTGGTTTGTATTGACAATTACTAAAAATGCTAATCTGGAGAATATAAACCAATAATATCAATCGTCATTCATCAGGATAATATCGATATATATCTGTCACAAAATATTGACCTAAGATGAAATTAATTAAGTCAATTGATTGAAGTTTATAATTGCTGATTATTTTCCTTGATGAAAATTAACATTTTAGGTATAACATTTTAGATATAAAATAATAACATTAGGTAGTGTTAATGTTTTGGTCTCAAAACTAACAACAACAGATAACGAATAATTCTGAAGAAAAGTGAGGCATATTTAATTCAATTACATATTCAGGAGGCAATACTAATTCGAACATCATGACAAATTGAAAACAAGTGTAAGTTTATATTATGCAGACACGGTTTCAATTTATAACCTCGGTAGTTTCAACTATCGAGGTCTCCTATCAATTGTAGGGAAGGTGTTTATGAAGATCGTACACATGAAACTTAAAAAAGTTCGCTGGTGGGATTCAAACCGAATAGACTAAATAAGATTTTTGAATTGATCCAATTTGTCATTAAAATATTGGATGTGAAAGATCTGCGTTTTTATCAATTTTTCTCTGCTATATACTTTAGCTAGCCTTGGAAGATGAACCCTAAACATTACATTAGCTGTGTCCGATTACGAAATTAACTTTAAAATTCCTTTGAGATCCTAGCCGATATCTCGTCAAGGAGATGCCATCTTTACACTACTTTTCAACATAGTAGTGAATGTCATGCTGCCAAAATGTCTTTAAGAAGAGATATGGAATTGAATATCATGTTACAAACATCTTGAGCGATCTGATTTTCGCTGATGATAGTGCCATATTAGTTGTTGCAAATGTTGATGCTACCAGTATCATGGCTTGAGAACTAATGAAGAGAAGATCACACTATTAATAACCTTGCTATTGTAAATTTCAAAAGGGTTCAGCTTGAGCAAGTGAACCACTGAAGCAATATTGCTGCTGCTGATTTGGCCAAGCTAAACTCGAAACTACTATATGTGGTACCAAAATATATTTACTACTTATTTATATTAGGGATGTTAATATATTTTTATTTACAGAATAGCAAGAAACTAACAACAATAACACATTTTTTATTATAATAAAATGATGAAAATAAATAAATTATTACTAAATATAAACCCGTATTAAATATAAAAAAAGAAAATGGTTTGTTTCTCTATAGGAGGACAATTTTTAAGTACGACCTATAAGCCATATAAAAAAGAAAATATATTCAACATAAAATATGTTATGATAGAAGAACAATATGTTATTAGATCAGAAATATGAGATTTGACGTTGAATGTCAGTGTTTCATAGAACGAATCTATACATCGGCCTTGATATCCGATTGTGTAATATTTCAAATACTATTCTTAAAGAACCGTCTTGTTCTTGCAACAAACCATTATGTTGACTTATGATTGTTCAGTTAATATGTTTTTTGATATTGTTTTCAAAGCAAAACTGTTTAGTATTTATTAGATTTTCTTTAGACAAACTTACTTATATTAATTATCATACAGAGTAAACTATTTTATTTACTTAATTTTAATTACTTTCCAGATGCTAGGAAAATAATTAAATCGTAATATAGCATTAAATAAAAATGTAATTTTAACTCTTCTGTGTGCGTTCGAATTCAGTGCGAAATGAATTCCTGTGAGATCCTAGCCGATTAGGTTCAGCTTAAGCAAGTGCAGATCATCACTGAAGCAATATTGCTGCCGCAGATTTGGCCAAGCTGCAGGAGCGATGGTTCTCTAATATGGTGCAAGAGTGGAAGAGAGTTTCCTCTTCTTTTTAATTGTAAAATTAAAATCCGGTTCTCTCAAATGCTTGTTTTACCGACTCTCCTGTATAATTCGCAGACTTAGACACTTTTACACTGACAACTGTGCCTGTCTGTGTATGTCTTCTGGCATAGAGTCTAAACTGATTACTTGCCCGATCGATTCAGTCACTTAAATCCAAGAGGTAGCCTAATTATAATCCATACGCATACATACATTTTAAAGGAAAATAAACATTTTTAATAGTATTTCTTTTTGCCAAATAAATCTAGTTCGTCACATAAATATTTGAAGATGCCATCTAACAATTACTTTTTTAACAATATCCCATCAAATAATCTCACGAATTTCTCATGTTCTCATGTTTAAAACTTCTCCTAGAGCATCACACCTGGAATATTTGCTTTTAGTGGTTTAGTAGTTCTGACAGTGTTCGAGTATTGAAGCGAGATAGAAGAATCTGCAAAATTAGTTTTTGTTTGTAGAAATTAGTATTCTTCGTTTAATTATAATGGTTTGTTTCTTCCAAATGTATCACAAAAAACAGAGCAAATGAAAAAAAAAGGAACTTGCTTGACTAATGCTCAACATTTCTATCATCTGCCATCATTTATCATGTGTCACCTTCTTTTAAAACTAATTACTGCGTCTCCACGTGGTTATAGTATCATATATGGTATTAGTATAGTGTTTAAAATATATCGGTTGGAAATTTGCGGGTGACCAACTTCGGAACCATCCCAGAAGACATGAAACAATTGAAAACTTATGTAGTGCAAAATCGGCGTTTGTTTGGGGAAACACAAAAGCGTAAAAAAGCAGTAAACTGAAGTGTTGGGTAGTCGACATCTTAAAGATATTAAAAGTGCATTCAGAATTTTGCACAATAATTTGAACTTGCGTAAATTGTTTTTGAAGCTTTAGTGTTGCGGTTATTTTCGTATGACCAAAAAAATTATCGCTCAGAGTCCTGTTTTAAGTTTTTTTGGACGAACTAGATTTTCTTACGCCAATATATAAAAATGTTGGTTATGGAAATGTGGACCTATTACTACATACTACAATCAAAAACTTCGTTAGATTATAGAAAGTAAGTTATCGAAAATAATCATGAAATTAATATTTAATTAATTTTAAATTAGATTGGAGAATCTTATGTATGATGTACTGTTTTTTCTCAAATTCTCAAGTTTTTTTTTGGAGAATTTTGAAATTTGAATTCAAAATGAAAATAATGACGATACGGTAAACACATATCACTGCAGGGACATGCTAGATGACTTCGGCTTGAACCATCTAGCTAACCTATCGATATTTTAC
Source organism: Rhynchophorus ferrugineus (assembly GCF_030347505.1). Taxonomy (NCBI): domain Eukaryota; kingdom Metazoa; phylum Arthropoda; class Insecta; order Coleoptera; family Curculionidae; genus Rhynchophorus; species Rhynchophorus ferrugineus. The sequence goes on from NW_027472583.1 coordinate 50,295,596, forward strand.
GCATTTATTTCAGGATTTTTTAATAAAACTTGTTATTGGTACTTGAATGGAGTTTATTAACAACTTCGGAAGCATTTATTGGTCATTACTGAGCTGCAATTTAGGAAGCTATATTTTATTTTTATGGGGATATATTAGTCCCATAAATTGATCCGCAAACAATTGATGATATGCTGCAAAATTGGGTTAATGGAATTAAAACATTTCCCCAAATAATCGGAAATTATAATCTTGAAAAAAGCAACAATAAATTAAAAATATATATAACTATAAGTTTAATTTTAATAATACATAGCCCGAGCTATATAAACATTTATTTTATTTTACGTTATTAAGTTGATTCTTTCACCAAATCACTATCATCTATTTTTGTACTGATGACCCAATTTTTAAATTGCGCTTTTTTGCAGTAAAATTTGTTTAAAAGTGGAACTATTTCAAACCAAAATTCAGAACATCCACTAATAAAATCACAATTAATTTTAATCTATTTTCTTCGTTTTAACTGATGTTACTTTTCTAATTATTCCCAATTAAGATTCCTAGCGATTCAATGTGCGAGATTTTCAATACTTTTAGTATGATACCCATTAGATAGTGCAAATGAATCAGTCAACAACCTTTAAAATATCGAGAATGGCTGGTAATTAATCAGGGTAAACTATATTTAGACTAACTAATTAGTTTAAATTTCTTTAGATTAAAAATAGTTCTAATAAATCACTCGTAACCCCTGTAGTTTATGCAGCCTCTTAAATACGTCAAATTTATTTTAATTAGTGTTTTAGAATTATCGTATAATTTTACAATTGAGTGTTTATTACTTTTATTGAGACCATGATAATACCAATCCTGTTGTATATAGAACGGACAAAATTGATTATTGAATATACAGTGGATGGAAAAAAATAACATGAACATCTGACATTATGTTGGAGGAAATCTATTCCTCATTCTCTGTTCTAAAACTCCCCATAACGGTACGGTGGATACTATCGCTCGTGTGTGTGTGAAATATAATCTACGCGACTCTGCATGAGCCGTACATTATTTACACGAAAGCAGTATTGCCGACAAGATGTACTAGAGTGTCCAAAGAAGTTATGAACATATCTCATCAAGATGTTTAATGTATTGCCTACCGCAATTTGTAAATTCGTTTTAGAACCAGATAATATTAAAAATTATAGTTAAAAAGAGATACAATGCTGTCTGATACGTCCGAACGTGTAAACGAATGAGCCTGCAAAAGTCGTTCGGTTCTCAAATGTTTACAAAATTCTTCAAAATAGTAGTTATATATGAAGCGGGTGACGAACCAAGATCAACTTGTTGTTAGCTCTATCAGTGATCAAATACATGAAATGTATAAAAGCAGTGAATAGTTTATTCAACATTAACACAATTTGATACAATTACTTCAGAGGAAACTCTGTGGAAAGTATCCATAAATAGCTTAGAGCTATGAAATATGGTTTTTGAGACATCTAGAACATCCTTCATACAGTGTTAGATAATAGAAGATTTAAATGGTTTAAAGATAATCCACGAAGAGCTCTAATGGAGCTTTCAGACATTGCTCTTAAAATAATATACTTTTTAAAAGCATATAATAAAATTAAGAACGACTTATTATTTCAATTGCGTATTTAGATGAGACATGGATATTTCGGAATGGGACATTGGGTCACTCCTGACACGATGACAATAAAAATAGTATTAAGACATCAAAAGTTGATCGAAAAACATAAACGTTGGAATAACAATTGATTACGTTTTATTAATCATAATATATAACAGGTCAATTGAAAAATCTCCGGCCTGACACATAGATGACGCTACTATAATTAAACCTATATGTTTTTTAGTTAGCCCTAACCCTCAAAATATTCGTGAATAAATTTGATAGCCGTCGGATCATTAGCAGTGGACGACCAAAAGAGGTTGTTACCGACGAAAACATTTAAAAAAACTACAAAATTATTTTGATAATTTATTTATTTTCATCATTTTAATAAAATAAAATATGTATTGTTATTGTTGGTTTCTTTTTATTCTGTAAATAAAAATATATTAAAATCCCTAATATAAATAAGTAGTAAATTTTAAGTATGGAGTCTAAATTGATTTTTATTTGATAGTGCTGTTAAAACTACAACTATAAATATTTTAAATTACTTTTATTTTATTATTAGGAGCCAATCTGCAATAAGAGGTAGTAAAAGGAATTGCGTTCGTCAATAACCTTCAAGCCTTTAAAAAATACACTCAGATTATTATGGTAATATTTTAGGTCAGCTAAATGCAAGTTTGTAACAAATCACTAGTTTACATCAAGGTAATGCCCAGCACAAAAAAAAAATCGTAAAAATCTGTAAAATCAAGCATTATTCATTAAATTTAGGTCCCTCTTACACCTGGCATTTCAACAAGTTTCTCTCAATACCATAAAAATGAACACCACGTAATATATAGTCTATCCAAATAAGTTGTTAACATACGTCATCTCAATTTATGACGTCAAAACGTCGCCGCATCAACCCTGAGTGTTAGTTTATTTTGTCTTTTGACATAAAACAAAATTCTAGTCTAAATAAAATAATGAAATGAAAATGTTATCAATGCATATATTATCGAATAATTTAAACTACAACTAATTATACACCCACAATAGTTTCTAGGTTAGAGTTGTTTTATTATATTTACATTGAACTATTTTCCATTACATTGAAAATTGAGTTCTAGGCGTGTTTTTTATGTAGTGGTATACCCTGGAGGTTTCATACTCCTAATTAACAATTGTACATCCAGGTAATGTATTCTGCTATCATTAGAAAGCATATTTACCTTTTTATGTTTAGTTCCTGTTTCCATCGATGGTATATTTCCTTATCGAGTCATTTTGATATTAGTTTATTTTCTTCTGTTACTACCTGAGTACACCATTCACATCATCCTGTCTTGGAAGGTGTCCCACATTCAGAAAGTTCAATTCAAGTGGATAATTAAGCAGCTAATTTCCAATCTATCTAACATTTGTTCACAATCTTCGTCTTTTGTGAATTTCTTCTTCAAGGCGTCTGATCGAGTTCATCCAAACCGAAGATGTTAAATTCCTGTTTCCAGCACAAAGAGCAATAACAGGTCAGTTGAAAAGTCCCTGGCCTGCCATAGTAAAACACATTTTTTTTTGCAAAATTAGTTTTTTTATTCAACATAATTTCCTTCAAGGATGATACACTGCTTATAGCGACTCTCCAATTTTTTTGTAGTACGATTTGTTCTTTGCTTCAAAATAGGCCACAGTTTCAGCGATCACCTTTTCATTCGACGAAAATTTCCTCCCAGCGAGCATTCTTTTGAGATCTAAGAACAGGAAATAGTCTCTGGTGGCCAGATCTGGAGTATACAGTGGATGGATGGATTTTTGCCATCGTTTTCACTGAATTGTAACTCGGTTTATTGTCTTCGTGAAGCAGCACTTTTATTTTCTTCAAATGCGGCCGTTTTTCGGCGATTTCGTCCTTAAAAGGGCTCAATAACGCCATGTAATAGTCGCTCTTGATGGTCCTTCCTTTTTCAAGGTAGTCAGTGAAAATTATTCCATGCGCATCTCAAAATACGGACGCCATAACCTTGCCAGCCGACTATTTCATCCATTGTCACATATCGACGCAAAAACTCGGGTTTATTACGGCTGATCATCTTCAGACACTGCTCCGAATCATCAACTCGTCATTGTTATTGGTCAAAAGTGAGCTCCTGTAACACCTACTTTGCACAGAGCTTTCTCGTACCCAAATGTACACTTTCAGTTGATATTTTTGGAGTGTCTGCTATTTCACTCAATTTCGATTTACTGTCATTCAAAATCATTTGGTGGATTTTTAAATATTTTCGTCAGTAACAATCTCTTTTGGGCGTCCACTGCATTCACCGTCTTAGGTGCTCATTTCATCACATCTAAACTTAGCATACCAACCCTTGATGGTTGATTTTGCTGGAACAGTGTCCGGAAACTCGGAATCAAGCCAAGTTCTTGCTTCAACTATATTTTTTCCCTTCAAAAAGCAATATTTTATCAACGCGCGAAAAGTTCCTCCACTCAAAATATTATAAATCACAAACTAATGATCCGACAGTTGTCAAATTTATACATGCATCTTTTGAGGGTTAGAGCTACCTAAAAAACGTATGGATTCAATTATAGTAGCGCCATCTATGTGTCTGGCCGGGGATTTTTGAATTGACCTGTTATGATAATCGAGTTCGTACTCAGGAAAATTGACGAGAAGTTTTCAAGACAAAAATTGTTCACTTAAAAAAAACGCACTTTTGTTCTTGAAAGAGTGCTAGAAGACTAATTCTAAAGCTATCCTTTTACAATTTGACATCTCATGAAGGTAGCAGTTAACATAAAAATACAACAAATTGTGAAAAAAATACAGTACAGCAGTACGAAAAAATAAATATTGATAATCAGTGTTATCAGCTGATTAATGAAATTAATTTCTCAACTGATGTCAGAGCTACCTATACGCCGATGGTGGTAATCCGTTATGTCTGCCATAAATAACAAATACAGGGCATGATAGTATCAGTGCGTTTCATATTAAAATAGGCATGTTTCGCATGTAACATAACAATAGGATATGGAACAATGCAGAAATTGTTTTTACATACGAAATAAATTTATAAATACAACTTTGAACGTACCGATTTCGGTATACTAATTGGACAACACGCATTTTGATATTTTCATATAACAATAAGATTGTTACGTACGAGCGAACAGTAAACCTGATACTTTTATTTAATGATAAATAATTAATATATCATGACGATGTGTAATTTTGGGATTTTTTATTTCCTGATTCGATAGGCGCACTGACGCGGCAACATATAATACTCTTTCCGATTCATTCTAGCCCTCGGGAATTGTTCTGTTACCGATGACGCAGGTTGTGAACTACAAGAAAATATTGAATGGGATTCCCGTTTAATGACGGCGTTGATTTTTTAATGATGAAACCAAAGGTGATAGTTTCTTAAAGTGGTTTTGGGTTGAGACCTAGTTTCGTCCGGTTTTTCCTTGACGTATTTCTTGTTGATGTCTGGTTGCCCAGAAACGTTAAAATGCATATTTCTAATAGCGTTAATGTCTCGTTAAACATTTCAGATTATTTACAAATATTGGTGCAAATGCGATGTATCATCGTAAACAACTATTAAGAAACATAATCTTACTGTTAGATTCTATTGTGTTGATTTTTCTTTATATAAAATAATAGGTTTTCATTTAGTATTTTTGAGTTATTATACAGTGTATACAGGGGCTACTCATGGAATGGTCAAAACTGCAATTTGACATTCATTATATTTGCCTCATTTGTAAAAATTTGCTATTGTCGCAAAAAAAAACACTTCTATAATCGTATAGGCCGCAGTGATATAATCGTGATGCTTCTCCGTCATATCCTGGGTTGTTCGTTTTGGTTTCCACGATTTGAAGAGGCTATTTTGATGTTAATGGCAAGAAAAGGCTCCGCAAGAGAGAAATGCTTGAGGACAATGACTTTCAAGACTTGTTGAAAGAAAATTCAGCTTAAATTTTCACAGAACATTCAGGCATATTAGCAGACCATGAATCAGTTTTAAAAAAAGAGTCATAAAATTGCTGAGCATATGCTGGGATCAACAAGGTGTAGTGTAGGGATGCCGAAAAAATATCGATATATCTATATATCTATACATTTGCGGCCGATATGTTTTATATACTTTTTATTTTACGAAAGACGAAAGAATGTGTAAACATTGCCAGAAAATATTTTATGTACAAATTTTTATCAATAAATATCTTTTAAAATAAAACAATGATTATCATATATAAATGTACATTATATTTGAAAGCATTCTCGGTTATCCAACAGATTTATTTGGTGGTGCTGGATCAAAGTTTATTTTACTACATACATTTATTAAAATATATTTCTGTATTTAAGTTTCGTTGCAAAGAAGATTTTGGGATTGGCTTAGAATATTTTGATTTGTCAATAATTGTTCAACAAAATCGAAACCGGCTAAATGGTGTATCAGATTAGCCATTAAGAAAACAAATCATCACTGAAAATACGGATTTTTTGAGCAATCACCTTATTCGTCAGACTCAATCTTTTCCTTTTCTCTTTTAACCTGTACATTCTGACTTTTCTCATATTTCAAAGATGTGTTCCTGAAAAATGATTTAGTTGTAGTATAGAAAAATAGCTGTTATAAGTCGAGGTCTATTTCAAATCTTTTGGAAAACTATAAAGGGTTTCATTTAAATACGCAACAAAGTAAACTCATCCTTTAACTCTAAACAATTTTTCTTAATTTTCTTATTTCTGCTTTATTTTTGAGAATTTACTGAATAACCTAGTATCTATTAATTAACATGGCATTCAAAATAGAAAGAAAATGGTGTAAAAGCAAATATATTGATGTTGTGTCGGTTGAAGTTAATAGACGGCAACAAAGAAAGTTTATTGTATCGTATTGAAATTGGCAATGAAAAATTAAGTAAAATAGGTTATACGTTTGAGCCGTGAAAAACCTATAGTTTATTTTGTGGAATCAACTTGATGTAATTTATTACGATATACTTATGGTATCATCAGGAAACATACATACAGGAAACCATTATCGATTTCAGCAGTTGGGTGAGTTCTTAGGTTAGTTAAAAAGGAAAGGTTAGTTAAAAGTGAGTAGAGATTAATATTAAATGATTTTGATGGATAATTTGCGAAAGACCCATGTTTTGGCAGAAAGAGCATTATCGTGATATCTTTTTATCATGAATAGCTTCAAATAATATTCCTTATTGACTGGTAGTTTACTTGCTGCAAAGAAATTATAACAAACAATGGCCAGGATATATACAATGGCCTATTTTATCATATCAATAACAGGCCAATTGAAAAGTCCCCACCAAGACACAAAAATGACGCTACTAGAATTAAATTCATAATTTTTTGTTAGCCCTAACCCTCAAAACCTTGTGAATTATGGCATTTTTTGAGTGAACCAACTTTTATTATTGTGAAAATTTTGAATGATCGTAAATTGAAATTGAATGAAATCGTAGACACTCTAAAGATATCAACTGAGCGTGTACATCATATGATTCACGAATATTTGGGTTGAGAAAGCTCTGTGCAAAGTGGGTGACGTGCAAGCTCACTATTGACCAAAAACGACGAGTTGATGATTTGGAGCAGTGTTTGAAGATGAGCAAGCGTAATAAACCCGAGTTTGTGCGTCGATATGTGACAATGGCTCCTTCATTTCACTCCGAAGTCTAATCAACAGTCAGCCGAGCAGACTGCACACGATGAACCTGCTCCAACGCGTGGGAAAACGCAACAGTCGGCTGGCAAGGTTATGTCTTCTGTATTTTGGGATGCGCATGGAATAATTTTCATTGACTAACTTGAAAAATGAAGGACCATCAACAGCGCCTATTACATAGCGTTATTGGACCGCTTGAAGGACGAAATTGCCGAAAAACGGCCGCATTTGAAGAAAAAAGAAGTCCTGTTTCACCAAGACAATGCACAGTGTTTCAAGTTAGGGAAAACGATGCCAAAAATCCATGAACTGAGCTTCGAATTACTTCCTCATCCACCGTTTTCTTGAACTCTGGCCCCAGCGAGTATTTTCTGTTCTCAGAACTCAAAAGAATGCTCGCTGGGAAGAAATTTTCGTCGAATGAAGAGGTGATCGCCGAAACTGAAGCCTATTTCGAAGTGAAGGGCAAATCGTACTACAAAAATGGTGTCGAAAAGTTGGAGCGTCGCTATAATCACATTTGAAGGGAATTATGTTGAATAAAAAAAGTTGCCAAAAAAATGTGTTTTACTATGGCAGCCAAATCAAGAAAAATAATTCAGATTGATTATATGAGTATAATAATTGAGTATTATTTCTACACTTCTACGCACAAGACACAAAACTAAATTACTTTCTTGTTAATCCAATATCTCGGTTAGATATTATTCCGCTTGTGTATGCATGCTGGTTTAAATTATTCCAACCACTGTAGTGCAATACGGAGCTAGTTAGTTTTAATATTTTAAAATTAGTATTTCAAGCAACCAGCATATGCAAATGGGTTCGTTCTGGGTGTATAAATAGACTCTACTAGTGTTGTAGTTTAAATTCCTCAATTAACGAAATTACTCTTACTCAACAATACATTTAAAAATAGAACTATGTCAATTTAACATTTTATTCGGATTTATTTATGTTTCGTGTAATATACGAGGATAATTCGTTATTTGTCATCGTTATGATTTCGAGCTTTCTTACTTAAATTGCAAGTATGTGGTTCTATAGCAATTGTTTATTATTTATGAGAGTTTATTATAATATTTATGATGTTATAAAATAAAGGCCCAATAAAATAAAAATTATCGAAACTTGTGTCAATTTTTCTAATTTTAAATGATAAATATACATATATATTATCAAATGCAATATGTAAAATTATCGTGAATCTATATTTTAAAATCTAGGGTTTATACATTAATAGGGCAATAGAAAAAGGAACAAGGTAGTATATATATTTCATGTTTATTCATAAAATCACGACTGACATTCAAGTACGCTTTATTAGGAGCTGATAAATGAGTTTCTTTGATCTTAGGTCAAGCCGGGGGTATGCTCCGACTAACCAGTACCTAAGTTTAGTCTCATCTACTCAATTTTCTGGCCAATATGGCGTTTCCAATTTAGTCTACCACCACACGGGAATATGTAATGAGCAAAATAGCGGCTTATTTAATATTCATACTGTACAAGTGGGAAACGCTTTGGGAGGAAGGAAATAGTTTCAACGTTTTAGCGCAAGTGGTTTCGAAAAAGAAAAAAATTATTCTGAAGAATCTTTTATGGTCGGACCTTATTCGCAATAATAAACAACGAACAGTGTTAGTCTTATTTACCTATTAAATGTTCCTTTTTTAATTTTTTTTATTTTTAGCAAATTTTAAATCATCTAGTAATTTTGAGTTTTGAGCCTTTTTCAATTGCAATATGATGAAAATTATATATATATATATATATATATATATATATATATATATATATATAATATAGTATTATATATTATATTATATAAGTTATTTTTTATACAAGCCTAGTAAGGTAAAAAGATAAATATTCATATAAAAAGTAAAACGATAAATATTCAGCTATATTCTTGAATGTAGCACAAGTCCTCGGTATGGCACGCAATTGTTTCTAAGTTACAGAAAATGTTACCGAAGCAACACACTCAACTATTAGGATCTTACATGACAGCCAGAATGTTTAGAATCAAACAAGAGGAAGCCTACGCTATAATAAAAGAAACTATATATGTGATATATGAGATATGTGGTATACCACAATGTACCCTCATTTTACCTTACCTTTTATTGTACCCTTTTTTTCAATCAAAAACTTGAACTTAAAATTATTGAACACAAAATATTGAATATTTCAGATGTGGAAGAAAAAAGTCTGTGATGTAACCGATAAAAATTCTTTTTTTTTGAGTATATTATTTAAGCGTTTATTTTTATCAAGTATAACCATACAATGTAATGAATATTTTGTATATATAGAGGAAAAATATCACGATGGCTATATTTATTAATGATATTGCCTTTCTGGCTCTCGGAAGCAACAGCGAAGAAGCCACCCAAAACTATTAACAGGCAAATGCTAATAAACTTACACCGAGACCTTCAGACACCGACTGTCACTTAGGATATCGAAAGAAATGTAAAGACATGTGAGGGCAGACTCTATTCTCAGGTCAATCAATATCGAAGTAATAAAACTCTTGGACAACATCAGAATAGGACACAGACTCACACCATCTGACTGTGTAATATAGTGTAATGAGGTGCATTTAATAGAAAAAGATCAGTGTTAATACATAGATATTATTACATCAGAGACTACGATACGGCCTCCTAGATATATACCTAGATTTAAGTTATTGTAAAGACAAATAGTATTGAGGAAAATTTCACAATCTATGCACCTTTTGCATCCCCTAAGAGAATGCATTATTGAAAACACCCGATAAGTCCAATCCGACTTAACATAAGATAAGTCCTTTCTATTTATGAAAGAATACGTGAGAAGGAGCAGGTGAAGACATATTGACGAGCATTAGAATTAGAATGATGTGTTAGAGCCACACTGTCTTTGGAGCAAAGACCTCAATATCTGTATATCAAAAACATATCAGAGATTAGCACGAGATTTAATAGGGAAGAATATTGTCTGAGATGTTAGGAAAATATTTTACCAACATATGAACATCTCAAAGATCTCAAGAGCAATATTATAGTTGTAAGACTGGGATATTGTAAGACGACCCATGAATATCTAATGAGAAATTATGAGAGGCTCACAGTTGAACGTATATTAATCAGAGCCAGTGTATACCAGAGGTGTGTCTCAGCTCTAAAAATATTGAGAAACTTATAGTATTTTTGAGGATGGTGGATCTTTATTCAAGTACATAATATATCAAAAATCTACTTAAGCCGGCTTGGTTGGTGCAGTGGTAAAGGCGACAGGACGGTCCATCTACTCTTGCAATACTCGCGTGATGGAATCCTGCTGGGGCATGGTCGTAAATTTATGTTTGTGATTGTTTAATATTTGTGATTGTCCTAGGCGAGAGTGTAAAATCCGATAAAGAAAATTATCGCAGTCACGCCAGTAACCAGGCTGGCCAGTCGGTAGGCTTAATTAGTTAGGCCGAGGACTGTGGTTCGGAGCCCCCGTTAAACTGTAGGTCCAGTCCAGATAAACTCTCGTTGGTGAAGGAAGACGCATTTTATTTCTAGACGTTATATTTTGTGAAAGGGTATTAAACAAAAAAATTATTATTTCACATAACAAACTGTTTTATTTTACGGAAAAAAGGCGACTTGTTGAACAGCGATTAAGCGACATTGAGGGAGCGACATTGAGGGTCTTTTAGAAAACGGACCAACCCATCTCACTCGTTCACCATTCAGGCAGATTTTCAAAACAGATGGTCGGATAGTCTAGCCCGTATTATATAACACACAAACCTACGCACATTTTTAACGATTATTTGTTCTTCACCGTTTGTATTTTGTTATTGCAGGTAACATGAAAATGTTGAAAACATTTTTTATCCACCTTTAAACAGATGAAACAGGTCCATCTTTAAACGCTTAAGGCTGATCGATCATATCTCTATAGACTTCGGCTGTTGGTGGAATTATCCCTGACAGCAGATTTTGTTCTGTTTATTAGTCTACGCGTCAAATGCATTTAATTTTAAATCTACTTTTTAATTTGTTACTTCATTTTGATATTTTTGTTACCAATCTTGAAATTAACTTAATATATCAGCTTTGAGTGTAGTTTTTTTATAGTTTAATAAAACAAATACTTTGAAGAAAATTCATGAACCAACTAACTTTTCATTCACTATTTTTTTCTTAAAACAGTATTAAATAAAGAAATCGTCACTTGTTCTATTAAAGTAATTACTCAGCTGAAAATTCAAAGTGAGAGGTACTTTCTCGAAACTTTCATTATATCCTATTCTTTATTTATTCTCTTCGTTTTGTACGAAGTTGTATAAAATTCGATATGTCCCAATTTGTCAGGATAATATCTCCCTCAATATCTCACTCCTGTTTTTTTTCTGTTAATTTATGACTGTTCTTAATTAACCTTCAGTTAATTAACAATTTTTTGTGGATAGATTCGTCTGTTTTTTTGCTAGTAAATATTCCGACGGTATAAAAATATATCAAAGCTCGAGCCTAATTATTTTTCAAACTGTCTGATCCGTTTTTAATTAATATTAATTAATTATTAAATTTTTTGACATTTTGGACAGTTTATTACATTATTTCAAGTAAAAATATTATATGTTCCGTGTTGTCTAATTTAGTTTCATGGGTTATGTGTATCGGATGGGATTTATTTTGTGTTGGCATGAGATGAAATTGTTTAGGGCTTCTCAGCGACGGTGGCTTTGTTTCAATGGTTGGTAATGCGGCGGAAATAATCAATTATTAGGACAAGTTAAAAATAAAAAGTCTAACGGGCTGTGAGAGATGGTAAGCCTAACAGGTATTGTTTCTTATCCCTTTAAAACATATTTTAAGATGTTCAGGGAAAAAATATTTGTAAATATAATTGTTTATTTTATTTTTTATATTTGCATTGACATTCTTCGATGTTCTAATTGTAATGAAAATAGAGATCTTTTCGTGACCTTTGTGGTTATGATGTTAGAACGTAGAACAATAAGTCTACATAGTTGAATAAATAGTGAAGATTTTCTGGTAATCACATAAATCAGACAGGGATCAAGATTTAAAATGGTAACTTAAAGAGTATGCGGATAGTACCATCTGAGTACAGTTTTAAGCCGGTTATGAGCGTTGGCCAGGCTTGATGCAAGGATTTATTTGTGCCAGAATTAACATGTTGAACATTATATAACAAGAACTGTTATTGAGATCCGGCTAATAACTGATATTTATGATAATATAAGGGTTAGTGTTGCGAAAATATACCTATAGATATAGATGAAGATATAGATGCTCCATTATAATTAACAAATCATTATACTATATAACGAAAAATACGGCAACAAAACAGAACACCTGAAAATAAAAATACTTTAAACAATATAACCCAAAGACTGAAGGGAAATACTGGAAATTAAAAACAAATCCAAGATTATTTGAGAAATTTAACAGATGATAAAGGAACTGATTATTCACTCTGAAAAGCCACGAAATATCTAAAGCGCTCATGTACACACAGTCTACCTATAAGAGACCTAAGTGGAAATTGGGCACGTGACAATCACCAAAAAGCAGAAGCGTTTGCTGAATATCTAGAAAAAAACTTAAACTCAAACCAAACGAAACTAATATTGAATATAATTTGCCGGACACAGAAGCTGAAAATTCGATGATTGAATTAGTCACGCCGAAAGAGATAACTAAAGTTATTAAAAATGACATTAAACCCAGGAAATCACCAGGGTATGATTTAATAACAGGAAAATTACTGCATAAACTACCAAGAAAGGGAATTATAAAACTCACCAACTTCATCAATACAGCATTTGGATTAAAACATGTTACAGGCATTTGGAAGATGGCGGAAATTATAATGATGCCAAAACCTGGGAAGTCACCAAACAGAATAAAAGCCTATAGACCTACATCATTCCTGCCAGTAATATCTAAGGTTTTTTAAAAACTCGTACTGAAAAGAATAAAAACGATCATGGAGAGAAAAAACCTAATATCAACACATCTACTCTACACTTGTGATATACCACAAATGGAGAATATTACAATGGCTACATTTGCTGATGACACTGCGTTTACAGCTGTCGGAGACAATACTGAAGAAGCTTCTCGAAAATTACAACAGGCAAGTAACAATATAAATAATTGGACACAAGCTTGAAAAATAAGAATTAATGGAACTAAATCTGTACATGCGCAGTTCACCTACAATCAGACCATGCAAGCACCAATAACATTAAATAATATTATCATTCCATATAGCAACAACGCTAAATAAGTCTCAATGAATCTTGATGCAAAATTTCGCTGAAAAAAAGATATAAAGAAGAAAAGAAAAGAACTGGAATTGAAACATAGGAAAATGTACTGGCTAATTGGAAGAAAATCACAATTATCAGTACATAATAAATGGCTATTATATAAGCAAATATTGAAACCTATATGAACATACGGAGTTCAATTATGGGGATGTTCTGGAAAGAGTAACATAAATAAAATACAAATTTTTCAGAACAAAGTCCTGAGAGGTATTGTGATAGGACTGATTACCTACATCGAGATCTTCAGATACCCACAGTCAGTCAAGAAATCAAGAAAATTGCAAATGGGCATGAGGAAAGACTCCATTCTAATGAGAATATTGATATATTGCTACTTTTGGGTACCACCAGAACAGGGCACAGACTCAAAAGAATTAAACCATCTGATCTTATGATTTTCTGATATATGATATTAAAAAACTGCCCTACTAAAGTACAGCAAAATTAGAAACAGTTTTCATTAGGTGCGCATATGTACTGATCATTTTTCACTTCAAAATCTCTACATTCAATAAAAACATTTATTGGCAGAAACGAATATATATACCAATATATTTCCTAAAACCCTTTTTCGTCTTTCTAATAACATGACAGTACTGTGTTCAAAGAACTATATTGATTTCGTAGCGATCCAATCACTAATCTATTTTCGCTCTTCTTCAGCATTTTGAATACTCGAGAAGAATCATATACATCGACATCAAAGTGGAATATCCATGGTCATATGTCTTACTGTGCATATATTGGGATCAACAAAGTATACGAGCTGTTAGAACAGAATTAAAGTCATGGTATTCAAGCTTATACTGAACACACTGAACGACGTATTATTGTAAAGAAAATTAACAATTGCAACGCAAAGTCATCCTTTTGAATGACAACGTTCAGCCACACATTGTAACAGTTGGAAATAATATATTACAGCTCGAATAGGAAGTTATACCGCATCCAACATACTCGCCAAACATGGCTTCTTCTGATTATCACTTGCCCAGGTTGATGCAGCATGGCTTAGCTGGTACATGGTTTCGAAATTATTGGGTCAATGCCAAATCAACATCGTTCTTTTGACACGGTATCATCAGATTGCCATAAAGATGGGAAAAAATTGTAAAATATGATGGAAAGTATTATCTTTAATATATAATGTTGTATAAATTTCTCTCAAAAAATGTTATTTTAGAGTGAAAAGAATATATGTAAATACCTAATAATATCTTCTATGCTTCTATAAATTAAATAAATTAAACAATAATTAATGCATGTTTTTTTTTAGTATTTATAATTAGTATTTTTTATTAAATTCTAAGTTTTTTAATATACTTTTTTAACATTATGCATTTTAATATTTATTCAGGAAACAAAATATTGGCTTCAAGGTTATTATGTATAATGAAAATACATTATTTGTTTAATGCGATTTATTTTGGTTCTATGTAAGTTGTTTTTGGTATTGTTATTTTATATTGTTCATATTTAATTGGAATATTAAGTGTTAGGTAACTGTATTAAAATACTAATAACGATGTATTATATATTTTTTATGTATTTGCGAAGATTGATTTGCTGTTAGAATGAGTTGTAATTATTATGCACTTAGAAAGATAATTGTATTTATAGGATGTTTTTGTGATTGTTTTGTTATTTCCTTTTAGATTTTAAAATATTTAAAAGAGACGATTCTGAAGTCTTTGATAAAGAACGGTTTAGAGAAGCAAAAAAGATCGAAGACTATGGACGAACTAATTGGACAAATATACGACTGTAACTTTCAAAACACCTTACAGGCAGCTTGGCACTAAATCAACAGACTGTTACATACTATGGGAAAGATCCAGAAGAATAGAAAATGGCTACAACACCAATTGACTGAAAATACCATTGAGAACTGCTTCAACATCACGATATCACTGATTGCCACGCAAAGAAGAAGCATCTTCTGTAGCGTGTTATGATTTGCGCTGAAAAGTTTCTGACTAACTGCTACGAGTATTCCTCACCCAAGAAATTATCGGTGAGTAATCTATATCGAAACCGTAACGAAATATTCATGGTCATTAGCTTTTGCTGTGAATATGGTGGTATTAGCAAGGTGTAACGAGATACTACAATCTAAAGGAAAACGGGTGTCTCGCGCGCCGACTGAACAAATTAAACGACGCATCGAACGAACTATTGCAAAAAAATACTAGTAATGGTGAGTAAACAACGCTCCACCATTCGTCGAAAGAATTTGATACACTGTTGCAGCTTGAATAGGAAGTTCTATCGCACCCAGTGTATTCAGCAGACAATAGCGCTTTCTAATTATCACTTGTTCATACAACTTGACATTTATTCGATTTCAAAATGCTGAAGAAGAGCGAAAATGGATTAGTGATTGGATCGCTACGAAATCAATATAGTTCTTTGAACACAGTACTGTCATGTTATTAGAAAGACGAAAAAGGGTTTTAGGAAATATATTGGTATATATATTCGTTTCTGCCAATAAATGTTTTTATTGAATGTAGAGATTTTGAAGTGAAAAATGATCAGTACATATGCGCACCTAATGAAAACTGTTTCTAATTTTGCTGTACTTTAGTAGGGCAGTTTTTTAATATCATATATCAGAAAATCATAAGATCAGATGGTTTAATTCTTTTGAGTCTGTGCCCTGTTCTGGTGGTACCCAAAAGTAGCAATATATCAATATTCTCATTAGAATGGAGTCTTTCCTCATGCCCATTTGCAATTTTCTTGATTTCTTGACTGACTGTGGGTATCTGAAGATCTCGATGTAGGTAATCAGTCCTATACTATTTGGGTGCGCCCACAATACCTCCCAGGACTTTGTTCTGAAAAATTTATATTTTATGTATGTTACTCTTTGCAGAACATCCCCATAATTGAACTCCGAATGTCCATATAGGTTTCAGTATTTTCTTATATAATATCAATTTATTATGTATTGATAATTGCGATTTTTTTCCAATTAGCCAGTACGTTTTCCTATATTTTAATTCCAGTTCTTTTCTTTTGTTCTTTATATATTCCTTCCAGCGAAGTTTTGCATCTAGATTTATTCCGAGATATTTAGCGTTGTTGCTATATGGAATAATAGTATTATTTAATGTTATTGATGCTTGTACGGTCTGTTTATAGGTGAACTGCACATGTACAGATTTCCTTTCATTAATTCTTATTTTCCAGGCTTCTTCGCTATTGTTTCCGACAGCTATAATTACAGTATCATCAGCAAATGTAGCCACCGTGAGATCTTCCATTTGTGGTATATCACAAGTGTAAAGTAGATAAAGCATTGGTCCCAGTACACTTCCTTGGGGTACACCTGCTTTAGCTTCTTTTATTGTAGAGTAAGCTTCTTCTTGCTTGACTCTAAACATTCTGGTTGTAATGTATGATTTTAATAGTTCGGTGTGTTGTTTTAGTACCATTTTCTGTAGTTTACGAACAAGGCCTTAATGCCAAACCTTATCAAAGACTTGTGCTACATCTAAGAATATAGCCGAGCATACTTTTTTTATTTCGTAGGCTTTTTCAATAATATATGTTATTCTGTGGACCTGGTCATTTGTTGACTGCTTGTTAATAAACCCAAACTGGTGTGTTGGTATTAGGTTTTTTCTCTCTATGATGGGTTTTATTCTTTTCAATAGGAGTTTTTCAAAAACCTTAGATATTACTGGCAGCAGTGATATAGGTCTATAGGCTTTTATTTCGTTTGGTGACTTGCCAGGTTTTGGGATCATTATAATTTCCATAATTATTAATAAAACTTATTACTATCCATTTAATTACTTCAAGAACGTTTTTTATTATAGCAATCAGGTTTAATGATATCCTAAAAGTTTTATTCGAAAAAAAAACCGTAAAGTAAATTTTTGGAGAAATAAAATTCAAATAAATGTTAAGGACATAGTCATAAATTCCTCTTCACGAACGCATATCTTATATAAACCTCAATCACATTCTGACCAAGTTATTTTTATATATCGAGTGTTTTAAATTTAATTCCTCCGCAGAAACCACTAGATCCAATTATAAAACGGCCTGAAGCGATCTCTCGAAGGAACCATATTTATTCTTCTCGGGAGGATCGCTTCGTGGAAACGACCACCGTATTTTCCCCCCTTTTTTGATATATAAGCAATTTACTTATGAGAATTCCTACCCTTGGATACCAATGGATCGAAGAGAATCGGGTTTTTAGGTCGATCAAAAAGCGTCTTTTTTTTCTTTACGATTAAAGGTAATTTATTAATAGTCGGACGTGTGGGATGTTATATGAGTTTCATGAATAATGATCACCACATATTTCTATGTACAATTTAATATGTACAAACATATATGTAACGTCTTTATTGGAAGTAGGAAAATGACGATGCCGTGGTTTTCTTCAATTTTTTCTTCATCAGTCTGATACACAGATGCCATCACTTGACAGCTATTATTAGTTTAAGACTTAAAAATTATTAGTTTTAATTTTTGTTGTATAATGGATATAAAATAATTCAGTGTTTTGCTTGAACGTCTTGAGATCAGAAGAATACTGAAGCTAAAGAGTAGTATGATTTTATAACCGCTTGGTAGGTATATCAACTGTTATTTAGGAAAGTTCGACAGCCGACACGCTCATAGGGACGACTTTAAATTGTCAGAAGATACTGTGTTTTCAAGTTTACACAAACATTTAATTACAATATATTTAACATAACAAACAGTTTAAAATCTTTTTAATTAGATTATATTATAATAAAGAGAAAGTGGCGACTTGTTGGAACGACTGCATAGACAATACTACATCTCACAGACTAAATACGCCTTTTTTCTAAACAACCAGGCCAGTCGGGCTATATACTTTTTTGATGACACTCGTGAAGTATCGACTGTATTCGTCCACTAGTTTGCCTTTGATGCTATCCTGAATTCAGCATAGAATGGTTTCCAAGTTTAGATGCCTCCAAATTTCAATAGATCATAGCTTAGTAACTACTGCAACGAGTCTTTGGTCACTATACGGATTGAGGTACAAGCTTCTGTCCAAATTCATCTTGATACATTAATTGATAACTTTAATCCGTCTTCGGTGACTTATGCCCTGAACTGCGATGATTATATCAGAAATATACAGACCTGGTAGGTTTTTCAAAGCATGGTTATATACTAATTCTAATAATTTATGGCTAGGGAACTTTGAATACTTTTGGTGACCTTACAGTTTCAGAGATATTTTTGCTCAAACTTTACTTAACCATGCCAAGGAATGTTTCGAGTAACTACGGAATAATTACCAATTCGACGTCAACTTATACACTTTTCTGGATAAGTGCTGATTCTGGTTAACTGAATGAACTCCTGATGATCTTTGCGACACCTTATTGACTGAACCGCTTACAAAATGTATAAGATTTAAAACAAGACCTTTAATTTAAATATCAAAAGTATATTATTTGAATAGAGAGAAGTAGCAACAAACCTTGTTACTGCTTGGAGCCGTTAATAAAGCCAAATAAAAGAAAACGTACAAGAAAGAAGAAATTGACACGAGTTTTAACAAATGACAACAAAAGAATTCATATTGTTCAACTTATTAGAACATACTTTGAAGAGAAGTGACACATAATACCAACTCACCAATATGAATATCAAAAGTTTCAAATACTTTACATTTTCGATGATATTGCGTTTTTCAAGTTATCTTGATTCTAAAGTCTAACAAAATGTTCATATTCAGCGCTTTCTTAGGCTAACAAATATTTCGCTTCGGCTATGATGAACTTCTTCATCATTGTTATCGATATTGTGAGCAAATTTAACACCATTTTCCCAATGTTCAGGGTGTTGTGATAGGAACATGTTTAAATTATCTTGTGATACATGTTTGATAGGCAGTCTTGCAGGGCATGATGATTGAGGGATCACTATCAAGAGATTAGCTGACTGAGTTTTGATGGGGAATAATAGGCGTTCATAATTCATTTTTTTAATTTTCTACAAATTGATTTCATACAACAGTTGTAAACGGTATTAACTATGGTAATAATAAAGATATTTGTTCTTTTATTTGTAGAATTTCTTGAAGAAAAGTAGTTATATATATCAAGGCTAACTATTATAGTGGATTCGAGAAATGATTCAAGTAAAAATTCAAAAAAACATCTTGATTAGATTATTTCTTAATTATGACAATGAAGCACTTACTAATTGTCATTAACGAACAAGATCTATACACACAATTAATATATGTGAAAAACAATAGTACTGTCTCATCAAACTCATAATGGACTATCGGAAAGCAGTTGATTTTTACTTGACAATACTTGTTTTTCATTTTAAGAAAACTAAACACAAAGTTCACACGGATAAGAAAAACAGGATGTAACATAGTAAACACCATCAGAGGCTCTACCGAAGCGATTGGCACAACAGATTTTTTAACATTATCGTCTTTAACGACATGGTATAACTCGATTTTTGGTAAATATCTCTCAGTGTTTTAACGACAAGGAAATAGTGTATTTTTAGTCATGATATTCTATATTGATGGACTGGAAAGTAGTAATTACGTTCCCGAAAAGATTTTTTCTTTAAAAACATTCCATAAATTTCCGGATACTACAGCTTGTTGTATTACGTGCAATACAAGACGACCATCCCGATTTTGGATTGTCAATTGGCGTTTCTGGTTCTGTAAATTTACATTTTTGACGATGTGCAGAATGTTATGACGTATGTACGTAAAAAATATTGTGTAGATCTCTGAACACTTAAATACATTAAAAAAAACTTAAACTTACTTCTCCTGTTAGTGGTTTGATTTAACAAATATGTTGTAGGTCGTTTAAATTTACTAAATATCGTGTCCTGCGTAAACATCGATATGTAATAGGAAAACTGAAACATCGTTTGACATAATGGTACTATAGGACTGTATTCATTCGTTCAGTATTGTTCAGAAATTTTATATTATGGAACTACCTTAATTGATATAGAGTACGTGCCCTATTACTTTGTTGAACTAACACAAAATAGTAATTCCCAGAGAATATTTTGATAACCAATAATAACGGTTATTGACTTAAAATTACGAAAATCAAAAACCTACCCTAAACCTATAAAAATAAAATTCTACTTCGCACTATTCATGAAAATAGATTGTTTCATAAGTATTGTAATCGATATTAATTCGATATCATATTACATATTAATGCGAATTAAAATAATATTTTGCACGTCATTTTACCACTATGGATGAAACCTAGGTTTATTAATAAGAGCCTGAAGAATAATATCAATAGTGGTTTTAGAATTAGAAATTTAGTTTAGGCTTTAAAGTTTACTTTAGTTTTTTTCCGGTTGCAAAAAAATTGTGGTTGTGAATCATCTTTAAACGCTAAATTAAGATTATTTAAATATTTACGATTACAATTACGAAAATAACAGTGTTATGTTTCATATTTATTTAGGAACAGAACTAATACATTAACGAATAAGAAGGAGAAAATATCTTTGATATATTTATGTTTTGAAAATCGAAACCCAAACCCCAAAAATACAACATACTCAAAATATTATTCAAAACTCCAAACTAAGATACATCTATTGGACTTGTCCAACAATTTTTGCATACCATACAGACTTATTCCAATCGTCTATGAGTCTAAAGTTAAAACAAGTACTGCTAAAAGTTACTTCTCTAATATTTAAACTTCGACTGAACCGAACAATATTGTACGGGAACTTTAAACTCTACACAATATATTAGTTAACTTTTTAATATAAGTTGTTGGGATATTGACAGGGATCTTAGCATAACAATCTCATTTATGTAATGCATTTCCGAGTTTCAAACTTTTACCATATATCCCAGGATGATGTTGAAGTTTGATATTACCTATTTTTTAAAAAATCTTAATAATAATAGAGGTAAAGTTGTAGTCAAAATCAATAAATCAAAAATTGTAGGTTATCTGTAGGTCTACTAGCGAAAAGTACTAATTTAAACAACTGTTAGACAACCTAGATAATTGTTAAATTCGATACATAGATAACAAATTTCCAATTAGTATTATTGAGTTATTCGGTGTATACAGATATTTAGCATAACACTCAAAATTTCATTTTCGATATTCATTACTTTTGTTGTTTGATTTGACGAAATCTGCTACCGAAGAAGACAATGAATGAAAACCAAGCTCAAGCTCCAAAGAAAGGCTTAGCAGCTAATAACAGGTCAATTAAAAAGTCCCCGGCTTGACACATAGATGGCGCTACTAGAATTAAATCCAAATGTTTTTAGTTAGCCCCAACTTTCAAAAACGAATTTCGCGAGTTGATAAAATATTGCTTTTTGAAGGGAAAAAATATAGTTGAAGCAAAATATTGGCTTGATGCCGAGTTTCTGGACACTGCCTAAGGAAAATCAACCATCAAGGATTGTTATGCTAAGTTTGCGCCCAAAAGAGGTTGTAACATTAAAAAAATCCACAAAATGGTTTTGAATTACCGTAAATTGAAATTGAATGAAATAGCAGACACTCTAAAGATATCAACTGAACGTGTACATCATATCATTCAACAATATTTGGGCATGAAAAAGCTCTGTGCAAAGTGAATGCCGCGAGCCAACTTTTGATCAAAAACAACGACGAATTGATGATTCGGAACAGTGTTTGAAGATGACCATGCGTAATAAACGCGAGTTTTTGCATCGATATGTGACAATGGATGAAACATGGCTCCATCATTTTAATCTGAAGTCCAAACGACAGTCATCCGAGTGGGCTGCACACGATGAACCCGCTCCAAAGCGTGGGAACATGCAATTGTCGGCTGTTATGGCGTTTGTATTTTGGGATGCGCATGGAATAATTTTCATTGACTATCTTGAAAAAGGAAGGACCATCAACCGTGACTATTACATAACATTACGGGACCGTTTGAAGGACGAAATCGCCGAACAACGGTCGCATTTGAATAAAAAGAAAGTGCTGCTTCATCAAGACAGATTTCATAAGAGATCCATTAATTGGGATTCTAATTACTTCCTCATCCACCGTATTCTCCATATCTGGCCCCCAGCGACTATTTCCTGTTCTCAAATCTCAAAAGAATGCTATCTGGGAAGAAATTTTCGTGGAATAAAGAGGTGATCGCCGAAACTGAGGCCCATTTTAGAGCAAAGAACAAATCGTACTACAAAAATGGTATCGAAAAGTTGGAGGGTCGCTATAATCAGTGTATGACCCTTGAAGGGAATTATGTTGAATAAAAAAAAACTAATTTGGCAAAAAATGTGTTTTACTATGGAAAGCCGGGGACTTTTCAATTGACTTGTTAATAAAAGGTTAAAAGCAGCCAGAGAAACTTATTCATAATATCTTTTTCACTGATACAGTTTCTACTATATCACAAATGAAGCATGAATTTCGGGAGAAAAAAACGGAGAAACAATATCTTTTTTGAAATAACTACACAGTAACTATTGTTTGAATTATCGTGTAGTGTTATAAATTATACCTTTCGAAATGTGTTCATTCTATATAAATTATGAATAGCATGCATGAACTAGACAGTTTTAATTAAGCGTTTATGTGAACTTATTATAATTATTTACATCAAGTCAGCATACTGGTTCAAGACGAACGCACTAACATAGTTTAATTAGTAAACTGTTGGCTCGTTCATAGTTTTAGTATACAGTAAATTTATTAATTACAAATTTAATTTCTTGGCTTTGATCATTTATATTGGACAATCTAATTTACTCCATATAGCACATTTAATATGGTGAAAAAAAATTTATATTAATAAACTGTTACTGTAGGGGCGTCGGCCACCAAGAAAAATATCGATATATCGATAAAAAAAACCCTTATAATTAAGCACCAAAATATACAAAATCTTTAAAAAATTATTAAACGGGTTTTTATATTTTTAAAAATTGAAAAATATCGGCTTACAAAAATATCGATATATTGGTCTAAAAATATCGCCCAAAAATATCGATATATTTTTCAGAAGATATCGATATATCTATGTTAATGTAACTACAAAGAAGTTTCCAGATGGGATACACTGACACTGCATTGACCAATTCTGAATTTCGGTGATTATACTAGTTGTTACACCGAAAAATTATCGAATTATTGGCCGACATTTCTTGATACATTGTTAAAAATATCGATATATTTAAAATAGAGTATCAAGCTTAGAGTAAAATAGAGTATTTCGAATTAAAATATCGATATTAATACATTGAAGAAGGGTATCGAACTATTGAGTTGAGATTTCGCCCCACGATCATCAAACATATTTTTGTTGAAAAAAAGGACTGGAGAGGAAAAAAGTTCCATATTAAACTTGGGGTTTGAAGGAGTGTATCGAACTATTTGGGAGAATTTTCTTTCGCCCCCCGTTGTTAAAATAATTTTTCGTGAAAAACTAGGGTTGGAGAGAAGAAATATTGATATATTGATATATATAAAAGTATCGATATTTATTATGTGTGATATATTTTATGCTCTTATATATCGATATATTTTTATACATATTGTAGTCGATTTATCAATATTTTGGTAAGTATCGATATTTCCGCTGTCGATATCTCTAGTTCTATAACAACAATCTGCTCTCTATAAAAGGGCAGTTATAAGGCGTCTATTCATTACATTTTAATTCGTTTAAAAGTAAATAATAATAACGAGTAAATTTTAGTCATCATCGTATTTTGGTGGTACCAGTTAAAAAAATAAAATATATAAATGTATTGTTACAACAGTATTATTCCAGATTATTCTGTAATTTTTATCGATTTAAAATACCATAGAGAACTTTATTATTTATTGTAATTAAGATAAATTGCAATTGTAATAAATAATTTGCAACATTTTATAAATGTATGTTATATTTCATCAATATATTTTAGATATCTTAGAGTTCAAACTTACTCCTTAATCAAGAATTATTTAATAATAAAATAAGTAACACATATTATTATATTATTTCATTAACTCTTTGCAAAATTAATTTAATTAAATTAAAATGCCTTGCAAAACAAGTTTTTGTCTAATAATACTTATTAAGGCCTGTTGCTAATACTCTCTATGGTCTAAAAAATCCTATATTAAATTTCTTTTGAAATAATTTATATTTTGATTTGATTTCAATGTGGAAATAATATTGTGTCGTCAATTTCTTTCAATAAAAAATGTCATGAATATATTGTCAAGCTTTTGATCGGGTTTGGCATTTGGGATTAATATGTAAGATGAGAAAATTGTTACCGCGTAACTATTGTCAACTGCTGGAGTCATATTTATTCGGAAGAAAATTTAGAGTATCGCACGAAATGGCGTTCTCGACATTTAAAACTATTTCGGCTGGTATTCTACACTGCTGACATTCCAACAACAAAACAAACACTTCTTAGAACCTTTGCTGACGACACAATTATTATGGCAACAGATATATCTCTGCCTAGGGCAATAGAAAAAGTGCAAGTGGCAGTCAACAAAATCTACAAATGGACGAAAGACTGGAAAATTCAACTTAATAGCTCCAAATCTGTCCACGTTAATTTTGCATTGAGGCGAAATAATAAACACTTAATTATATCACTCAATGGATGCCCGATTCCTCAAGCAGAATCAGCTAAATACCTTGGAATCCGTCTTGACGGTAGATTAAATTGGAAACATCACGTTAGACAAAAAGCAAAACACATTAGATCCAAAAAAAAACAACTATACTGGTTAGTCGGAAGATACTCTCAACTTGATCATCTAAAGTCAAAGAGGTTGATCTATAATACAATTATAAAGCCAATTTGGACCTATGGGATGTAAATATGGGGTTGCAATAAAAATTCAAATCAACTAGTCATACAACGCTGTCAAAACAAGGTTCTTCAATTGATTACCAATGCCTATCGCTATATAACCAACGAAGAACTGCACGATGACCTGGAAATCAAATGGATTTGCCAAGTTATCCAAGATTTCGCCTTGAAAAACGAAAGAAGATTACTAAATCATACTAACGTGGAAGCAATACAACTGCTGGACAGCGCGCAGGATGTCAGGAGATTGAAACGAACAAAACCATACGAACTTATATAAATTTAATGTAAACTATAGCTATAAGTTAATAATTAATAAATCATTATAATTTTATAACTGAGGAATACATATTGATGTATTTCCTCGCAAATGAATCAGTTCTAATATTATTATGATCAAGATTGATTGTTAAAGAATGTAGTAATTCCAATGTTATAAAGCTTAATGATGGACTATATTAGCAAATTCGGTAATTTTAATATTGATATGTTACGAGTGATATTGTATATATGTCTATATGCTGAAAATTGACAATTAATTCTCTGCCGGTGCCAAACACTAGTGGAAGATTATTCCGATGATATTTCATCAAATATCAGCCATAGAGTTTGGTTCAGATTATTCGAATTTAGTATTAATATCAAAGAACGATCCAGACAGTCAAAAAGGTCTGAACTATGACGAATTGCAAGTATTGCTGGAGTTAAATTTAGTTTAAGAGCTTAAAAAAATTTACGAGCGAGCAAAGAAATCATAAATCAACATTTGGAACATGTTTGGAAATATAAGAAAGGAAAAGAGCTATTGCACGTTTGTTTTTTTTTGTTCGTTAGGCACGTTAAGAATATTTTTCCATAAGACATTGTATCCTTGTATAAATATTTCTCATTAAATGCTTTTATAGTTATAAAATTTTATTAATTATTTAATCTGGATTCTTTAAATTTGTTTATAAACAATTTGTATTGTTTTAATGTTTTGTTCTGGTTGAAAGAATAAGATAATACTGTCTTACGAATTTTATTTGCACAAAAAATAGTATCAAAGTATTAAAACTTGGTATTCTTTTGTGGAGGTTATACTAATATATAATTATAAAGTTATATATATTTATTGTAAATATGTTTCATTTCAAGTTCTTCATTTGCTTTAGTTATTAATTATTAATATCTATGACTTAAATTATTTGTTGAGCACTCATTTAAGTTTTCTTGAAAATCAATTTAAATAAATTATGATAGTATCAAAATTGGTACTCACCTAAAACTGGAACAAGGATGGATGACCCAGTGACCGGATGCTTTCTGACGGATCCGTTCTTTCATGAGCGCCTTCTTGGAACCGAACAGTTTCATCGCCAGCTTGTTGTCGGTGGGCTGGAACAGCGCCTGCAGCTGGTTCTTGATGAAGCTCTGCTTGCCAGCCTCTGCGGAACCCAGCGGCGTCGGACCGGGTTCCTCCTTGGGGGTGCCGTACAGCGAGACATCGTCCACGCCGAAGTGCACCTTGCCGCTACCCTTGTAGTTCATGTCGCCGGATAGACAGTCGGCGATCAGCAGGGTCTCGTCGTCCAAGGCCGTCACCAGCGAGTCGGTGCAGGTGTTCGTGTTCTCGATGCTGATCTTGATCGAGTCATCTTTGGCGAGACGACGTGGAGGCGGCGACCGGATCTCTTCTTCGGATTGTGCGGCCGCCACGCGACCGTTGGCCAGCCGCAGACTGGGCACGCGCCTTGAAGCGGATCGTCTGTCGCCGCCAACGGCACCGCCTCCCTCACCGCCGCCACCGCCGCCGCCGTCCCTGCAACAGAAACACAAGAGGCGCGCGTTAGAGCATTTCTTTCGCGCGTGGAGCATCACCCCAGGTGATACGTATCGTGCAGAACGACCCAATTAAGGTGCCGGTGGCACACGTGGGCAGAGTGCAAAGAGTGCCTCGGAAAGTGCTTAACCTTGTCTTAATTGGGAGTAAATTAAGGGGCTATGCCGGGTCAACCTTGTTCAGGAATTTACGACTTATTTTAATTCCTGCTGATTTTTGCTATGTGTTGTAATATAATAGTTCAAGTAAGCATTTAACACGTTCACTGTTTGTAACGTAAGAACTTGTAAAGTCACCGGTGCTATTATTATGTTTTTTTTTATGCTATGATTATGCTTCGGAACGTGTGAAACTGTAGAGAAAATATTTCAAAGTGGATTCAAAGTGTTTTTGATGTTGTATGCTCAGTAAACGTGGAAAATATATGTATTAATCGGCTTAGAGAAAATGTTGCCTCCAATTTTGAAGAAAACAGGTGTAAATGTGTATTTTGGGCCTAAAATTTTTGTGTAATACACTCTACAAATAAGTAAATTCCAATAAAATGAAATACGCCCAAAATAAGCAACCAGGTATAGCCGTCAGATCGATGACACATAATATATAAACAAATATGTTAGACTCTATTATCATTGGGTGCCAGATTCAATTGGAATACAGTAGATTATTCGACTCTATGTTGTACCCAAAACGACTATGGACCTGTAATTTTACGTTGTAATGTAAATTTGGCAGCGCCGTACTACAAAACGCAAACAGAGCAATTTAAAATCAAAGACAATCAGCAAGCAGTGTTGTTTAAGATTTTGTATTACTTGTGGTTATTCCCGAATTGTTGGAATCATTAAAAAATTATCTTAACTATCAACTATTGTTAACTATTAAGAGACAACAAATAAATGTGTCTGTTTTATAGGAAGGTTATATATTCAGATGTGAAAACATGACATATGCGAACATTTTATCCTAATATAGAATAACAATATTCCGGAATAACAAGAATCGTCTGTGCTCTGTTTACAAGATATTTAAATTTTTGCAAATCTGGTAATATCTGGTAAATAGTGGGAATACTTCTTCCTTAAAAAGTGGTAATAATTGATAAGGTTCTGGACATAGCATATCATTGTATTATAGGTAATTGTAAAATTTTTAAAGATTTTTCTGTAAATTTTACTGGCGTATTTCTAATCAATTTCGACATTCATTAGTAAATGCATTTCTTAACAAAGCACTACCCAAATATTGCACGTAATAAATGCATTAATTTCTGCATCAAGAGTTAAAATGAATGAATGAAGACAAATTAAAGATAAGCTATATGTAATTGTAAGATTCCAGAATATTACATAAAATGAAAGTTTGAAATAAATACATTTACTGACAGAAAAATATATGACACCTACTGTTTTAAAGATTAATGGTGATAATAGTGGAGTAAAGAAATAAAGAACGATGCAATTTTATTTAAAAATGTAGGTAAATAAGTCAATGTTTTATAAAATAAGCCTGATTTTTTATTATATTTATTGTTTCTCAATATATATCTTAGGTGAAAATTGTGTATAAAAGATAAAAATTATATTAATACATAAATGATGTAATGAAAATATGTACAGTGAAACTAACTACATAATTTTCCTAGTTGGAATACATGGGACAAATAGACGAAATTTTGAATTATTAACAGTAATTTAGAAGATATTTTAAACCGCTGATAAATATTAAGATGTTTACGATTACTGCAATAAAATTTGTAACTATATTCTAAGACCTAAGACTTCAGAAGTCATTAGTTCATTTAATGATTAATATATATTAAAATACATTACTTAATAATAGATATAATTTCTATATTGTTAAAAATAAAGTGCCCAATTGTGTTCGTTATTATTCTAATTAATATCCAAATATATATTACTTCAGTTAATATTACATCTTTATGATTTTAACATAAAAGTAAGTAAAAATCATATATACAATACATTTTTGCGAGAAATTATACTTAAAATGTACTTTAAAAAGAAAAATGAGAGCGAGAGTATTTTGTACATTTTAAAACAGGAAATTGCAATTTGAAAGGAAATAAAGAACTCAGACAATAGATAACGTTCATGAAAAATTGGAGGAACTACTCTATAAAGGCACGTATCAAGTATCAAATATTTAAAATATTACCTAAATTATTAGGGATTAACTTATTAACATAAGAAAGTGTTTTAAGCGCCTTGGGGGCCTCTAAATAAACCAAGAGGAACACTGGTTCTTTTATGAAAGAAGACAAATACTTAATAAATACGATAATAACACTTTGTTTCTACGTCTTATCGACAAGCGCTTTTATTTTACTTTTTTACATATCTGTTTTTATATATTTTATATAAGTACCGTTGAAACAAATAGTTTTGGGCTGTGAGCTTTATGATGTCCAAATATATAATATCGACCGTTTTGATAAAAGAGTTGAAGGTCCAGTATATAATTAACACACATATTATTGGATATATTATAAGAATTGGATTCTAAGGGCTTCAAATGTGTTAAATTATTTAAATGACGGTGATTTAAAAACAAAATATTACCAGCATTTCTTGTTTGAAAAGGGATAACTGTTAATAACAATAAAACATAAATATATCATGAGAATATAAAAATCGATAGTGAGTGATGAACATTATCAAAAAGACAATTGGTTTAAAACAAGATATGGAAAAAATATAATACCTGAATAGACATAACAAGTTAAACCTGCCACACAGTAACGTCAGACCTCATGCTATTAAATATACAAAGACAGGAATAAGAAGTGACACGTGACACGTAACACATCGTATTCACCAGAATTTGCACCTTCAGATTATGATTTGCGAAAATCGATATAATCATCTTTATTTGGAGAACAATTCACTTCTTTTATATGTATCGAAATTTGCTTGAATAATTAAATAACACAAAGAGAGAAATCTCAACAAAATGGAATCCGTAATATACTGGAAAGATGTTGTAGTTGTCGCTTCATACGGAGGATACTTTGAATAAATTTACGTATCATTGTATTATAAGTAAACAAACCTCTTTTATTTACTGAAAAAGTGGCGCAATCGTATTTATACACTTAATATTTATCTATTATATAAACTTGCTTTCTTTGTTGGCATAAATCCCATAATATTTTAATATGGCAAATAGTTCAATTAGTATAAGATAATATTAGTTCTTGTATGCCAATAATTGTTGAAAAATAATCATAAAGTTCAGTAATATATAGCAGATTTAGAATGCGATATTGAGATTAACTACTGATCTGAAACGTTATTGATTGAAATGCTGTTATGAATTATATAATGATTTATAAACAAGTAAAAAGAGAGAATAAGTTTATAATGATAAACGATACTATTCAGTAGTTCTGATTTGTATAATTACATAATGCTTCATAAAGTATATGATATATGAAAGTGTGCCAGTTCTGAAACTACTGTTCTGGTCCAACCAACTTCTTCTTACTTAACGGCTTAAAGACATATAGAAATAGTGCCATGGTCGATGTAGTAGATTAGATTAGTTTATATATGTAAATAATGTAAACGCTGATACAAGTTTTTTCTCATTGTGTTTATATAATATAATGTAACAATTATAGTACTTATTGAACAATCTAATATAATTATTTATTATGGTTGTTGTTGATTGTTTATGATCCAAAAGGTAAGAGCACAAAATTCGATAAGGAAAATGACCCCAGTCACGTCAGCAACCCAACTAGATAAGACAGGCTTAATATCGAAGAATATGATCTAGAGCCCACGTTATGCTGTAGGCCAGTCTAGATAAACACTAATTCGTAAAAAGGAGGCGTTAAAAACATGATAAAAAATATTGCTGGCTCTCGCATCTTTCCTCTTTGGTGATTCTAAATACCAATAAAAATAACAAATACAGTAAAAATAAAGAGAATCGATATTCAGATGAATAAAATAAAATGAACAAAAATATTAATCTAAAAAGATACTAGGAAAATCTCTAACTCTATCTAAACCTGCACCTAATAGAAGCAAAAGGGCATGAAAATTGAGGGTTAATTGTAGATAAGAAAATTATTATAAAAAAGGGGATGGAAAATGAACGAACAAAGAGGAAACAAGAAGAAAAATTGACCCAAAGAAAGCGAGATAAATATAGAAAATAACATCATTAGAGTAAAAGATAAGGATAAACAAAATAGTACACTAATACAAAAGAATCAATTAAAAATCAGAAACAAATCCAAAAAACAGAATAAAGGGAAAACAAACAATAGATATCAACATACTGAATAGCAATGAAATATCCAGAAAACATTAATATAATGAAGTTAACAGAAAATTAAGAAAAATCCATGCTGGTTTGGGGGACATAGTGCTGGGGACATAGTTGTAATAAATATTTATGTTAGTCAGTGAAAATCAAAAGGGTCACGACAGGAACTAGGCTGGGTAAGACCATATATTTCCCGGGATGACCTCTAAGTTGGTCACTCATCATAATCAATCCAAATGCAATGATGAGGGGGTTATTACAATACCTATATTCTGAAAACTCTTGTGACTTCAGACTAGAATAAAGACACAACCTTAGCACTTAGTTCGAAATATTTCCCTTGTCTTTATCAAACCTGACTCTTCCTGGTAACAACTTTACATTGATGTACATTTCATAAAATAGATCACAAAAATGTTTAAATTAATGTTAAGTCGTCTTAGAAAATATATGGGTTTTCAAAAAGAGTATCCACGATTACTAGAGAGATGAGCAAACTGGTAAGTAAAAAAGTAATTGAGTAAACTACATATCTGCTTTACAATTTTATGTCTTATAGATGCGTTGCTTAACGCTGTAGCATTTCATAGGGATTTGTTCAATAATAATTACTATAATCTTTATATTAACAAAACTGAAATTTGTTGACTTGACAAAATTGATAAAAACTCATTATAATGTTCACCTCAGTGTTGTTTTAACTTTAGTACTTTTTTGGCATTTTAAATTACTATATATAGTTTGTAGCTACCGCTACGACCCTTTAGGCCACCACGCATTCACCTACAGGAAGTTTAAAGGTTGGCAACGCCGGTGGATTGATATTATGCGGTTCCCGGCTATAAAAGACCACCACAACGACGTCTCGCTCTCTTTTCTTTTCTCTACCGCTTTGTAACAGTAC
This sequence comes from Rhynchophorus ferrugineus, assembly GCF_030347505.1. Classification (NCBI taxonomy): domain Eukaryota; kingdom Metazoa; phylum Arthropoda; class Insecta; order Coleoptera; family Curculionidae; genus Rhynchophorus; species Rhynchophorus ferrugineus. The sequence continues at coordinate 50,328,144 of NW_027472583.1, forward strand.
CGCTTCCACAGCGCTACCGTACTTCCTTTACCTTAACCTAATATACTATGACTTCTGTGTGAGTGTCCTGCGATTTTTATTGAAAATATTTTTAACGTGTTGCAACTGCACTGAATGTATGGACAGTCACTGAAATATCTCAAAAAATGAAAAACACAATTTTGAATTCACCGTCCTCATACGAAGCGGGTGACGAATCAAGATTAGCTTGATGTCAGCTCTATCAGAGATTATGATATATATGAAATGTATAAAAACAGTGAGTAGTTTTTCAATACAAACATAATTTAATACAATTATTTCAAGGGAAATGGTTAGTCTGAAAAGTATCGAAAATGTCTAATGGAACTTCCGGATATTGCTTTTAAGAGAAGACTTATTATTTCAATTTCAACTTCTGTATTTAGATGAGACATGGATATTTCAGAATAGGACAAATATACCTGGCATGGCAAGATGATGGCAATAGTTGACGAAAAAAGTAAACGTTGGAATAACAATTGATTAGGTTTAATTAGTGTCAACATTTATTAATAATTCACTGCAGATATATTCTACTTCTTGCTGGAAACAAGAATGGTTAATAGCACCTTCGATTTGGATGAGCTCTATCAGGCATATTAAAGAAGAAATTGACAATGAATTGACACTTGAATGAAACTTTCTGAATATGATATGATTCAATGCTGCCAATTTCTAAGACAGGATGATGAGAATGGAAACAAGTAAAGATGAGTATATAATTAATATATGATACCGATAAGAAATGTTATTGCGGAGTGTAAAAGATTTATATGCACAGATATGTATGTAATACTTGAGAATATACATGAGAATTCGGTTAAAATGTGTCAAGAGAGAATGAATAGTAACTGCTTTCCAGATATGGCAAATGCATTATGAAGAATGCAGTGATTAAATCTAGGTTTATCAAGAAAGATGTATACAGATATTAACAGAACAAAATAAGGAGAAATACAGTGATATCAAAATGTCTTTACAAGGAAACACTGTATCGAAGGACACAAGAACCAAGCATAAAAGGTAAATATGCACTCTAATGAAAGTAAAACGTATTAATTGGATATACAATTGTTAATTAGGTGGATTAGGCCTCCAGGAGATGCAACTATAAATGCGCCTAGAACTCTAACACATAGGTGGTATGGAAAAAGGTACAGTGTAAATATAATCTAACACAACCCTAACCTACAAATTATTATAACTGTTTACTTAATTGTAGTTTTAAGTTCTTCGATAATATATCCATTAGACTTACTATAATGTTAAAATAAATTATACTTGATAACAGTATGTTTGTTCAATTATTTCATTTAGATTAGAATATTGTTATATGTCAAACCCAAACTGAACCAAAACTCAAAGTTGATACGGCAACATTGCGACGTACTGACGTCACAAATTTAGATGACATATGTACAAAACTTCTGTGGATAGACTGTATAAATTACTATTATATATTAATATGCTTGACACGCAAAGGTTTTAATTTTTAATAACCAAGTTTAAAACCTAATATTCTAACCAATATTTATTGTTTACTTCCTTGGTCACAACTAAATTAATGTGCTTTTTTTGGTTTAACAATTTAGTAAAATATATTGCGGTACTGGTTACCATAGAAATAGAACAGAACAAACTAAGGAGGAATACAGTAATATCATGATGTCTTTACAAGAAAACACTATACCGAAGAACACAAGAACTATGTAATGAAAGTGAAATATATTACTGGGATATACAATTGTTAATTAAGTGGATTAGGCTTCCAGGGGACACAACTATAAATGCGCCTAGAACTCTAACTCATAGGTGGTATGGAAAGAGGTTCAGTGTAAATATAATCAAACACAACTCTAACTTACAAATTATTATAACTGTTTACTTAATTGTAGTTTTAAGTCCTTCGATAATATATCCATTAGATTTACTATAATGTTAAAATAAATTATACTTGATAACGGTACGTTTGTTCAATTATTTTATTTAGATTAGAATATTGTAATATGTCAAACCCAAACTGAACCAAAACTCAGAGTTGATACGGCAACATTGAGACGTTTTGACGTCACAAATTTAGATGACATATGTACAAAACTTCTGTGGATAGACTGTATAAATTACTATTATATATTAATATGCTTGACATGCAAAGGTTTTAATTTTTAATAACCAAGTTTAAAACCTAATATTCTAATCCATATTTATTGCTTACTTCCATGGTCACAACTAAATTAATGTGCTTTTTCTTGGTTTAACAATTTAGTAAAATATATTGCTGTACTGGTTACCATAGAATGAACCACATTTACAATTCTAATTAAATCATCAATGTTATGATACCATAAAATCTAATAACGATTTCTTTAATGATAAAAAATCAGCCAACCAATCGACGTTGTTTGTAAGAATTTTTAAGAATTGCAAAATGGTTAATGCATAATTAATTTTTGAGCATAAGTATATATTCGTGTACTTCATATTATGAGAGGAAAAAACCGATATATTTTCAACAATTCTCGTTGTTACGACCGCGAAAATTAATTTATAAATATATGTTTTGTTATAAAAAGCATGTTCTATTGTCCGAGTTTTAATAATGGAATATTTTTATCGTTATTATTATTGAAACGTTGATATTTCGCTCTGTTGCAGCAGCAGTCGGTAGATTTCGACATTCGGCTTTAATATGGACGTTATGCATGCGCCAATTACAATTTTTAACGATTTTAATTAAAAAATAATAACAATAAAACTTAACCGTTTAACTTTTAAACTGTTAAAATTAGTTAAAGGTTATGTATGGAGTTGATAATGTATTTTTATTAATATTTTTCTAGGAAAAGCAACAACAAATACAACAACAAAAAAACAGTTCTACTTGACGTTTATGTTAAAATGTAGCGAAATATTTACTGGGTTGTCAATAAGTAGAATTAAAAAATTGATGATTTTGATTCTTCTGTTACTTCATAAAAAAAAAGAAATGTAATCTGTCAGTGCATTTTAATGATAAAATAAAAATGGAATGAAAACATCTTATGTGAACCTACTCCCTCAACGATAAGTATTTGCATGTTCTCTGCCTGACACATAGATGGCGCTACTAGAATTAAATCCGTATGTTTTTTTAGTTAGCCCTAACCCTCAAAAGATGAGTGTATAAATTTGACAGCTGTCGGATCATTAGTTTCGTGAATTATAGCATATTGAGCGAAGCAACTTTTGTTATTGTGAAAAAAATGGATAACAAGGAATTTCACGTGGTGATAAAATATTGCTTTTTGAATGAAAAAAATACAGTTGAAGCAAAAACTTTTCAGGCACTGCCCCAGGAAAATCAACCATCAAAGATTTGTATTCTAAGTTTAGACGTGGTGAAATGAGCACCGAAGACGGTGAACGTAATGGACGCCCAAAAGAGGTTGTTACCGACGAAAACATTAAAATAATCTACAAAATGATTTTGAATGACTGTAAATTGAAACTGAATGAAATAGCAGACACTCTAAAGATATCAACTGAACGTGTACATTATATTATTCACGAATATTTGGGTATGAGAAAGCTCTGTGCAAAGTGGGTGCCGCGCGAGCTTACTTTTGACCAAAAACAACGACGAGTTGATGATTCGAAACAGTGTTTTAAGATGATCAAGCGTAATAAACCCGAAATTTTGCGTCGATAAGTGACAATGGATGAAACATGGCTGCATCATTTCACTCCGAAGTCCAATCAACAGCCATCCGAGTGGACTGCACACGATGAACCCGCTCCAAAGCGTGGAAAAACGCAACAATCGGCTTGCAAGTTTATGGCGTCTATATTTTGAGAGGCGCATGGAATAATTTTCATTGACTACCTTGAAAAAGGAAGGACTATCAACAGCGACTATTATATAGCGTTATTGGACCGTTCGAAGGAGAAAATGGCCAAAAAACGGCCGCATTTGAAGAAAAAGAAAGTGCTGTTTCACCGAGACAATGCACCGTTTTACATGTTAGCAAAAACGATGGCAAAAGTCCATGAACTGGGCTTCGAATTGCTTCATCATCTACCGCATTGTCTAGATCTGGCCCCCTGCGACTATATCTTATTCTCAGATCTCAAAATAAAGATGATCGTCGAAACTGTGGCCTATTTTATTAGGATATCGTATTACAAAAATGGTATCGAAAAGTTGGAGGGTCGCTATAATCAGTGTATCACCCTTGAAGGGAATTATGTTGAATAAAAAAAAACTAATTTTGCCAAAAAATGTGTTTTACTATGCTAGGCCTGGACTTTTCAATTGACCTGTTATGTGTGTAAATTTTCTCTAAAATACAGGATAAGCTTTTGATAAATTGTAGATTGAGCGAGTAAAACTTAATAGAGGTTACTAGGCTATGCAATCAGCAACATTTTAAGCGAAGTGTATTAAGCGTATGTGATTTAGAAACAATGAGTGTCATATTTATTAACAAAAACAAATTCAAATGGTACTTTAAATCATATTTGAAATATAAGTTGGTAATTTAATTACTACGGATAATTTAGTTATTTGGCTATAAACTAGTTTTAAATTTGTGTGTGTGTGTTCAGGTGCTGAATTTGTTGTTTTAGTCAACCTTTAATGTGAAGTTTTACCGTGAAAAATCGATACAATATTCAAACTACTTTCTCCCGTCTTTCAGGTAATTTGCAGATTTCATAAATAAAAAAGTAGTAGTCAGAAGATATTGAAACATATAGTTGAGTTTTGTCATGCTGGGAAACAACATTATTATGTGCTCAAAATTTCGCCGTTTTTCGCGGAGTGCACGGTTCAAATGCGCTAATTGTAATCAATAGCTACCCTCTTTCATGGTTTTATTAGGTTTTAGCAACTCATATTATACGGAGCATCAACTTGGAACCATGGATAATCGGCTTTGTCGTTGATGTTGACGTATGACCAGGTGATCTTAATGATTTTTTCGTTTTAGATTATCGTAATGGATCCACTTTTCATCACTAGTAACAAAACGAAAAAAAAATTAAGGAAAAAAATCAAATTCCCGCAAATGTGAGTTACTTGGTATAAATTCATACATTTTCAACGTACTGTAAAAATGTATGGTTCACACTTGACTTGGACGAAATGACACATACTGAAAAGTGAACTGTCCAGTGAGCATTGAAGGAATACCATTTTTGGAATTGAATACCATCTGTTGTAAACCCGAGCTGTATAGCCACCATGGCAATAATTCACAAATTAGGCTGTGAACTGCAACTCCATATATCATATTCAATAAATTTAGCCCCTGCAACCAAACTTGAAGAAATGGATGTATTTTAAGAAATTTGGATTAAATTATATGCCATCACTGAAAAAAAAAGGCGATTATGTTGGGAAATTAAACGCTTCTCAATCGAACAAAATAGCTTTGATTGAAAAAGCAACCGACTTTTTAAACTTCTCTCATATTACGAAGCGAGTTAGAGTACAAATCAATCGGATGCAGAATCCGTCAAATAAGACTCAGTTTACAGAAAAATGTAATGCAACAGATCACAGCTGAAAAAAGCATCGTTAAAATCGGTGAACCAATCAAAACGAATGGTTTCACTTCTTAAAAGAAGCACAGACCAGTAAAATACAAGACAAAAGTTCATTCTTCATTCTACATTCGTTCAAGGGAATTTTCTGATTAAGGATTAAATAATTTCTTGCGTCTTTTATAAGAAACATGTGACAAGTTTAACTTTACAACTATATAGATATTGAAAAAAACAAAAATTAAAACAGACTAATGTTTTTTTTAATTGCGTATATTCATATTTGCTTTCTAGTACAAGTGATTTTTCTGTACTACTCGGTAAAAGCAATAGGAATTTCCAAATGTTCCTATATCGAATATAACAACTGGTTATTGAGGGATATGACATCATTTTCAGATTATAGTTGTCGATGAACTTATTAACAATTGAGTTTCTTACAATTACAGTTTTAAACTATATATCTCTAATTGAAAATCAAGTATTAATAATTATTGCTTTGATGAACAAAATGCATCATTTAATTTCTATTAACCGAAAAAAAAAATGAAGAAAAAAAATTCCCGCAAATGTGAGTTACTTGGTATAAATTCATACATTTTCAACGTACTGAAAAAATGTATGGTTCACACTTGACTTGGACGAAATGACACATACTGAAAAGTGAACTCTCCAGTGAACATTGAAGGAATACCATTTTTGGGATTGAATAACATCTGTTGTAAACCATGGCAATAATTCACAAATTAGGCTGTGAACTGCAACTTAAAGAAATGGATGTATTTTAAGAAATTTTGATTAAATTATAGAGCCATCACGGAATAGCATCATATTCAATTAAATAATCAACATCCATAGTTCTTATCATAAAAATATAGTTTGATCAAAATTAAAGATTGGAATGAGATAATCTTTGATTGCAACAGTCTAAATATTGATTTATTTTCTTAGAGCCTATCATTAAGTGAATTTTCTACCTGTTAATCCTGTAATTTTGATGAAGATAATAAACAAAGTCTTAATACCGATGGTTTTAGTTTAAAATGTTCTAAATAAAAACATCAACATTTTGGGCTTCGGAAGATTTTGGTTTATATCCAGCTTGGTTTCTGGTGTGACTGGGTTAGTTTTCCTTTTAGATGTTTAATTCTTGTTTATGGACAATCCCTAGTAGATAAAATAACAAACATAAGTCTGCAACCATTGTACATTGACCAAATCGATTTATACATTTTGGTTTTCTTTTCTACGTAATCTAAATACGGAATATTACTATCATCTTCGTCATCATTAGACAACATCTACTTTAGAATCTATACCTTAGTGCTGCTATCACCTTAGTGTTGATCTATCGGGTTAGTACGTATTTTAAATTATATATTCAACACTATAATTACATAATGTTTGTATAACATCTGTAAATATACCACTCTTAAAGGTCTACTAGCTTATTCTATTGAATAAATAATAAAAAAGCAAAATATAGCATAACATAATTGCATACCGCATCCATAATAAAATTATCGGAAATAAATAACCATTATATAACAAATAAAAACATATTGAACAATAGCAATTAAAGGAAATACTTGTAATGTATACAAAGTCAAAAAAGCAACGAAACAAAAAGCTCCAGTTCCGAATAGCTACGTTTTTAATTCCAATTCGACTTTTACGAGATCCTCGAACATACAATCGTTTCTTAAAAGCCAATCACAATAAAATTAAAACAATGGCGAACGATTAACAGATCTAGACGTTGTTTTAATTGTGTTTTATGGTTATGGCGGTATTTATAGAAATACAAAGTCTTTTTAGCGGTGAAAAAGAACATAAAGTAAACAAATGTCAACCGAAGTACGAAATATATTTGGATTAATTAATTAAAACGAATAATATATGTTTGATTCAAGTTATTTAACTACTTCGAAATGTATGAAAAGGATATTCATGTCAAATAAAATTAAATTTTTACGTATTTTGAAGGATAAATAATTTCAAAAAGTTGCAGAGATGATTTTAAAATTTTATTATGCAGTTTTTATGGTTTCATATCTTAGTCTTTACCAACTAGGGTTTATGCGAACTGGACCTACTGCTTAACTTCTTTAATAAAAGTGGCGCTCATCTGCAAGCCAATAGTCCGGAAGGAATATTTGGATCAATCAGAATTGCAGTGAACTTACGTCATCAAGACGTACAATGTATTGCCCATTGCATTTTGTAATTGGTTTTAATATCAGACAATATTTTCCTTTATATTTTATTCCAGTTAAAAAGTAATAAAATGTGTGATACGTTCGAAAACCTAAATGAATGGGTCCGCAAAAGCCGTTTGGTTGTCTGTAAAATTCTTCAAAACATTTATGATTATAACTTTAGAGGTTATAAATCAGCAAACCTTGTTTTGGCGCTTTGCTTGTTTATTTGAGAATGAATACTAACTGTTTTTGATTAACAGATATGGCAAAAACATTAGAAGGGACTAAGTGACTGGGTGATATCAGAATATTTCGACAAAAAACACCACAACGAAGGAAAAAAGAAGTAAACATAAAAAGGCAAACATGTTCTTAAAAAGAATATGGTGTTGAACTGTGGGGCAGTACTAGCAAATTTAACATAGATATCCTCTAGAGGTTCCAGAGAATAAAGTGTTGCGAGTCATCGACGATGCCCCATATTATGTGTCCAATAAACTGATTCAACGCGATATCTACATAGAACCCATAACGAGTGCGATTCGAAGTGATAGTGCGAAGTACTTTGAAAGACAATTAGTGCATTCAATGCACTCACCAAACAGTTAAATGTGCGCGATGACAGTGAAGCGCGTAGGCTCAAACGCGAACTACAATTCGAACTGGTTAATAGACACATAGAGTAAAATTTAATAATGTCTAAAATAAGTTAGAATAGTCATTAGAATGAGTTAGGATAGACTTTAAAATAAGTTAGAATAGTATCTAGAATAAGATTTAGATTATAAGTTGTACAGCATAGATCACTTACTTAAGTGATCTTCTACATGTTAGGTTGGTTATATTATATAACGGAAATCAAACAATAATACTTATTGCCCACGGGCAGATTGTTGACATTCTAAGAGATTAATAAAACAAAATTAAAAGAATTAAAAAAGTTATTAAAAGTCCTTAAAATCAATTCATGCTTCTAAAATATTAATAATGGCACTTCTCCTACAATATGAATAAAAATGGCCATGCAATGAGATATTAAAACTGCAATTTAAACGTCGGATGATCACATCAGAGATCCGCCGTGGATACACTTCCGATATTTTTAGAGCGAACATCATTGTTGATTCGACACAATCGTTAATAGATGCAGTCGTTTTCCTAATTTGTGGAATTTCGGCCCGACGACTACTGCCGGTCCTACCTACGGTTTCCGCTATTTAGATTGTATTTGCAATTTCGTTAGAGATCAAAATTACCGCCGAACGCATCCTGTTTCCCCAGATGGCGTTGCGGTTCCCGTTTAAATTACCTACGACAGCGGCGTGACAAATAATCCACAAATAAAACGCAGTCATTGAGTTACTTGGTGCAGCATTTTTAAATATTTATCTCGTTCTTTCATTGCATGACAAAGATATAATGTTATTTTTAGATGTAAAATTTGCTTATTAGCTGTATAAATAAACTTCCCCTAATATAAAACGTCACATCATAACATTGGTGCACAAAACATAGAAATATAGAATGGGAACTTAAATGGGTACTTCTGTAGAGATGTTCTCACTGTGCGTCTAAGTCACTGGAGGGCTGGAGCTAAAAACGTGACAGATTTTTTTCTCTCTTGATTTGAAATTTTGTAAAACATTTTAGGTTACATTTGTTTTTCTCTATTTTTGTGTATAATTTTAAGGAAATTTGATGTTATGACGTTATTTTTGTAGCATTTAAGGTAAATATTATTTATTTACATGAAAAAACATAATGAGATGTTTTTCAGGATGTGCTCCAAAAGATTCTGCTCTAGTACAGAAATGGTTTTTAGTAAAGTAAACAAAGATAAACTTCAAAAAAGCTCTTATAATCTCTTAGAATCCTCTTATGAATCTAAAGATAAAGAAAAAAAGGGAAAATGTTGTAGATAATGACATACAATACGTCGCATAAACCACATTAGTAATAACTAGTAGTGCATAAGGTTAATTTTATATATTCGAGGTTTAATACGAATAAAAATTAGCTGTGGTAATTTTTTGAATTCCAAGATATCGGGGTCATATAGTTGACAAGAAACATAGCAGAAGGACGAACGTTTATGGAAAACTTGAATGTTATACCGAATCGAAAGTTCTGTTAGTGCGCTTGAGTTGAGTATTGAATTAAACATGCTATAAAGCATTTTACAACATTACATTTGTTATATTGTACAATCTGCAAAAATCTACATGGGACTACTTAATGGAATATCTGACATTATATCTGCCATTGCCCTCCAATACAACTTGTATCTATCTAAGCGACAGACAAAGTAGTGACAATTGCAAATACAACGTGTGGCAAAAGTACCGCTACCATTTGGTTGCCTATCACTTGGCTGAAAGAAAAGAAAATAAGTTTGGTTTACAGGAAAAGTTAATTTGGTCTTAAAAATTACATTGGCTAAATGGGAACCGCGATTCGTTCTGCAACTTTCGGCTCTTTCTAAGGCATTTTTCATGATATCCTGCAACATCTGAGCCTGAATTTCGTTAATTTCACAAATCTTCACATTAATTTTGATAAATTTTGTCTTTAAGATGTTGTAGAGTTTGGAGCTTATCCACATAAACTTTTGATTTTAAAAAACCCCGTCAGAAAAAGTCTGGTGCTGTTAAATCTGGAGATCTGACTGGCCATGCTAAATCGCCACTTCGCGAAATATTAATTAAATGAATTTAATTGAATTGTTGAACGAGCTGTGTGTGCTGTGGCCCCATCGTGCTCAAACCACATGTGCTCTAATCCTTGCTCTTCCATTTCAGGCACAAGAAAATTTGGACTCATGTCTTGGTACAGTTCAGTAGTAACAGTAACCGCAACACCTTGCTCATCTTCAAAAAGATAGGGATATTTTCAACCAATGATGTTTCCAGTATGAATACCACACCATACAGTTGTTTTTAGTGGATGCAATGATGTTTCATGAATTAATTGAGGATTCTGTGTTCCCTAAAACCGACTGTTCTATTTATTGACGTGGCCACTGAGAAGAAAATGGGCTTCACCGCTCATTATTAATTTAGACGAAAAATATTCAATTTCATCAGAGACCCTTATGATTCCATTACTATACTCAAGCTCGTTGATCAGGATCTCTCGGTAGCAATTTTTGGACTAATTGAATTTTGTATGGGAATATCAATTTTTAAATTTCGCCTTAAACTGCGGGCAGAAATGTGTAACTGGGAACCACGTCTCCGAATTGATGTTTCTGGAGACTCTGCAACACTATCGCGCACCAGAGCCACATGTTCAGCGTTATGAGACGTCCGTTGCCCTCCAGAACAAGGTCCTTCTGCTGTTGTACTGTACTGTCGAAAATTCGCATGTAAACGATACATTTTGGTTTTGTGAGGCACTGGACGATTAAGAAATATTTTTGACCCAATTTCCGCTAAGTGCCAATAATGGAACGATTATTTTCAATAAATAGTGTCACTATTTCATCTCGTTCTTTATATCCATAATAAAATTTGAACGTCTAGACAACACAATGGTTAAAGCGAAACTGAGTTAAACATTATAATAGTAGCGTGACTTTTGCCCCACCTGTTATTTTAAATAATTATTTTTCTCTTTCACAACAAATGCTCATTTATTGATTTAAAAAAAACAGTCGAGACTTGAAGTGGATTTTTTATTAATTTTGAAAAATTTAGAAATGCCAAAATATTGTAAAAAATGTCTGGTTGCCCAAACAGGTGTAATTTTGACGAAAATGATATTGTTTGACTCTTTTTTTGAACTTTGATACGGCATAAAATGTAAGGATAAGGCTTACTGCAAAATACAGGTAAATCGATTAAATAGAACTTGAAATATCATGTTAACTTTCTCGAAAAAATTAGTTTCGTCTTTAGATGTCGCGTCACTTAAAAAGCTGTATCTCCGAAAATAATTTAAATTTTAAAAAACCCTCTTAAGAGTATATTCTTACAGGGTTCAGTTTTGTCAAAAGGTCAAAATCTCAATAGAAATGCTTTGAATTAGCTAAATTCATTCAAGTTTAATTGTACATTTCGCTTTTATAGTCCTTTATAGTAGTATAAGTAATGGTTCTAAGAGAAGATCAACTTAGAACCCACATAACACCACGCCAAAAATAAACTTTAAACCGTCTATTTAAATTTCAAATAAACTTCCCGATTTTCTTCCGTTCTGACGACAAACCGTGCTAATCAAGGGTTTTTTTCCATACAGCTTGGTGGATATTCAGCCAACTTTTAATGACGGAAGTTGGGAGCTTGTCGTCGGGATCGGAGACCTTTTCCCCGTCAACATCAAACCTTTCCATGTTTGTTTTAATTAAAACGGCTTAAAAAAGAACCGGCACTGTCGGCCTGTGGCTTTTTTTCCATTATTATTTTCAGTTCGTTTTGTCCCACGATCGTTACTCTACTAGAGTTAGTTACAGTCATGAATAGAGAGGGCTTGTCTTCCGTTTTTTTTTGCTTGTTTTAATCAGGCACGTTTCCTGACACTGAAAGTGGCGACGTAGTTGGCGCTGACGTCTTTTTTGATCATTGAGGTTATAGGGATTATTACAATAGGTCTGTTCTAACAAGCCTATTTATAATGGAATAAACTGGTTAAAAATATAGACTAAATAGACAAAGAACAATGGAATAATTTCACCATGTTCGCTGCAGATCTAGGATCAAATAGTTACCCTAGAAGCCGACAACTATTTTTTGATTACATCAATAAAATATTTATAATAACGTTTTGTAACATGTGTACAGTCTAGATGTTAATATTTTGAACAAACAATTAATTTTTTTGTTTCACGCGCCAGAGCGTAATCGGCACTGAGGTCAAAATTTATTGCCGATGGCCGCATAACGCGCGAGCGTGTGGTGAATTAAAATGGACAGAATAGGAAAATACATTGTGGATTAGAAGATATAATTTAATATACCATAACAAAAATATATATATAATGGGAATGAATCAACTACTAAAATATGATAAAAAAATATTCAGCAGAAAAACGAGAAAAAAATAACTAAGTAAATATTACCACAAACAAACAAACAATCTATTCAAGTAAATTGAGAAGTCAATAGAAATAAATGAACAACCATAAGCTTAAGCAAATTTTCACTAAAACTCACAAAGTAAAAAAAACCCTTTTAAGATAAATCATAAGAGCTCACTCATCACTACTTTTTGCGCAGTTTAAACAGTAACCAGGATATCCAGGACATGCACTGCATACATAAATAGTGTCTTTTCTTATTTTTTGTGAATAAGAATTTTTACATTGCTTTTTCATTAACTTTCCGTTCTGGAAGTAGGTTAGGACGGAGTCTTTAGTTACCTTTTTATGACAGACAAACAAAAATAAATTGGAACCCGATTGCCTAAATATTAATTGTAAAGTTAGGGTACGTTTCCATCAACATCACATGGTCGACGTTATCTCACGAGACTCTGATGGACGAAAACCACAGAACCCTATCAGGGATAACATCCAACACATGAAAACCCTTGCATCACGAAACGTAAGGCATTATGTTTATAGGTACCCTCAAACAGATCAAAACGCCCCAAGACGAACGACGTCCTGCTACAACTTCGATAGCAGCTGATCCCGTAAAACTCCTCGCTCAGGTTGGGATCCCCATCTCATAAGCAGTCAATTGGCGATTCATAGCGTAATTACGGGTGCACTCGGGAACCTGCAACACAAAGAGGTACGTTCCACGGCAGCTCCACTAGAAAGGGAGTGATGTAGCGATCACTACGACCCTTTAGGCCACCACGCATTCACCTATAGCAAGTTCAAAGGTTCGCAACGCCGCTGAACAGTACCACTTCCACAGCGCTACCGTACTTCCTTCACCTTAACCTCATATCCTGTCCATGCTCCCGTCGACGACATGTATTAATTATAAATCGAAATAAACAAGTATTTCTTCAACCAGTGTTTTCAGTTCTCGTGAAAATTCCTTCCAAAAATAGTAGTGAGTGTTCGGGCAAACAGTGGCATCGACGAGCTCTGCTGTCACTTTATCCACTCTTTATTGTTCGTCATTGCTATTTTGCCATGATTTGTATATGCTGTGAATTCTGCAGTATTCATCACAGATGCTGCCGCTAACCCAACAAGAAATAAAAACTGAACAAAGTTTGCAGAACAAAGCGTATAATACAATGAAATATAGCCTACAAGCTTGGCGTGTAAACTGAGCAATATAAGCGTCGCATTATTTTCACGGACGCAGTGTTGCCAACATGCAACAAGATGTATTATATTGCATGGTTTTCATATTATTTTGTCTATCTCCTGTATTTACACACATAATTGGTAGTATAGTGTTTGCTGCTGAAAAATACTCTTAATATTTCATTAATTACCATAAAAGTTGTATTATTTTTTAAAGCATCACTCATCATAATCATTAAGTATTTTCATCATTCATCATAATTTCTCGTATTTTTATCCGATTACCAACTGTATAACTGTATAATACTAAGATGATGATACATAATTGGCTGAATATGGAGAATGAAGAAAAATATTTAATTTCAGCAATCACTAAATCAGGAGAATATTACATTGTTGTCGACATTTAAAACAGGTATCAGCGATAATATGATAATCAAAAACTCTAATAATTCTTATTTGCTTTGAAGGAATTGTTTACAAATCAAAAATCAAAAATCATGTTTCATCCAATATTTGATATAAATATTGATCAATTAGTGCTTCTAATTTGTCATTTTTATTTTTGTCAAAGAAATTAAAAGAATATTCTTTATCAATTATATCGAAACTACCACCTCTGTAGTGTCTATACAAATAATGACATGTTTTTCCAAGGAGGTATGAATGTACTTAATAGGTACTTATTCAAATAAATCGGAAATGAAAAAATGGACTTACAGGTTTTAAAATTATCGTTAAAAATTTTCATAACAAGTTTCCTCATCATAAATATACTTATTTCAATAATACTGGAATTTGTAGATTTCATCATTAGACATTTTTCGTGAAGTCAAATGGAGCTAAATCTGGTGAATAAACTTCATAGGATTAAAGATTTTCTGACCTGTGTTCGCGGTGCATTAGTTATGTAAAATTAATATTTATGTGTAAATAGTTTTTTTCACGAATTTTTGCAATCAATTGATCCAAAACAAAATGTAATCTAAATTTACTGTTTTATAAGGTTGGAATTATTTCAGAAACAAAATGCATTTCGCATTCCAAAGACACCGAGGCTAACACTTTCTTTGCTGATTTCTGATTTATTTGCTGATTTGAATTTAATTTGATTTAATCATGAAATATTGCTGTGCTATACCGGACAAACAGACTAAACAACATAGATTTATACCCACTTGAACAACGTTTGGATAATCGTTTATCATAATCTAACAGGCCAATTGAAAAGTCCCCGACTTGATATATAGATGGCGTTACTAGAATTAAATATATTTTTAGTTAGCCCTAACTCTCAAAAGATGCGTGTATAAATTTGACAGCTGTTGGATCATTAGTTTGTATATTATAGTATTTTGAGTAAAGCCACTTTTGTTATTGTGAAAAAATATTGGAAGGTAAAAAATACAGTTGAAGCAAACACTTGGCTTGATGCCGAGGTTCTGGATACTGCCGCAGGAAAATCAACCATCAAGGATTGGTATGCCAAGATTAGACGTGGTGAAATGAGCACCGAAGAGGCTGTTATCGATGAAAACATTAAAAAAATCCACAAAATGATTCTGAATCACCGTAACGAAAACACTTTAAAGATATTAACTGAACGTGTACATCATATGATGGGTATGAGAAAGCTCTGTGCAAAAAAAGGCGAGCTCACTTTTGACCAAAAACAAGGACGAGTTGATGATTCGGAGCAGTGCTTGAACATGATCAAGCGTAATAAACCCGAGTTTTTGCGTCGATATGTGACAATGAATGAAACATGTCTCCATCATTTCACTCCGAAGACCAAACGACAGTCATACGAGTGGACTGCACACGATGAACCTGCTCCAAAGCATGGGAAAACGCAACAGTCGGCTGGCAAGGTTATGGCGTCTGTATTTTAGGATGCACATGGAATAATATTCATTGACTATTTTGAAAAAGGAAGGACCATCAACAGCGACTATTACATAGCGTTATTGGACCGTTTGAAGGACGAAATCGCCGAAAAACGGCCGCGTTTGAAGAAAAAGAAAGTGCTGCTTCACCAAGACAATGCACCGTGTCACAAATCAGTGAAAACGATGGCAAAAATCTATGAATTGGGCTTCGAATTACTTCCTCACCCACTGTATTCTCGAGATCTGGCCCCCATCGACTATTTCCGGTTCTCAGATCTCAAAAGAATGCTCGCTGCGAAGAAATTTTCGTCGAATGAAGAGGTGATCGCCGAAACTGAGGCCTATTTTGAAGCAAAGGACAAATCGTACTACAAAAATGGTATCCAAAAGTTGGAGGGTTGCTATAATCAGTGTATCTATCACACTTGAAGGGAATTATGTTGAATAAAAAAAACTAAGTTTGCCAAAAAAATGCGATTTATTATGGTAGGCCGGGGAAAGTCAATTAACCTGTTATCTGAGTTTTATCTCAAAGGTTTTACAATTTTTGAATCATAGTAGTATTTCAGAAAAATGACAGGTAAGAAAAAGCGAATCCTCTTATTCCAAATCGTCCAAAACATCATACATCACAGTCCTGTTAATTTAGAAAACATTCTTGAAAACGCAAATTGAACACAGCAGGATTAGGAATATGTGTTGTAAACATGTCTCTTTTTGGTTACAGAAAGCTCCTCCGTTAAATACTGACTTGAAGAGTGGTAGAAAATGTAAGAATTAATCTTGCTCAACGTTCTTATGGCGTGATAATAAGCATATTTGAAAAAAATATTGAAAACCCCATTGTTATAAAAAAGTGAATATATTAAATGCTGTCTCATCCTCAATTCTACAGCTACACATACCCAGATGATTAGTCATTCTAACAATTTCATACGCATATTATCCTTAATAAGTTTACTTTTAACAGCTGATCGAACACCATTTTATGAATACGTCTAAAATATGTTTCAATGCTGTTCTACGAGGTCGACTGTTTTTTTTAATAGAAATAATAGTTTCGAATAATATAAGAGTAACCTTACCGGTTTATACCATTTACTATTAACGTGGTCAAAATTAATGCAGTGTAACATGGTGAAGTATAGAAATGAAAAAAAAACTAGTTCTTATTCGGTCGATTGAGACGTATACGATGACTTGTCGATTCAAGATTTATTATGACATAGTTGTTGCATATAAGGTGTGTTCTTTATCGAGTTTACTCGAGAAAATGTTTTAATGATACTGAAACAATAGAAGTACAAGGAATTGATTGAAATATGGGTATGTTTTTTGTTTTCTTTAGATGCTGCCGAAGTTTGACCTTTTACTGATATGTTTTAAAATTGAGTTGACAATAAAATTGTATAGTATAAAATATAAAACAAGTACTTCATATTAAATCATAAAATAAATTTCATTGCCAACTATACCTTTTTCTTTTAATTATTAGGGTAAAAAAAGAGTTAAATCTTTCATCAAAAAAAACTTAAGCTTCATACCATCTATCAGATGCTAGTTCCTGTCTGGACAAGCTATATTACGTTAATTGGAGCAAATAAAAGAAATATCTAAAGAACACTAGAGAGAAAAAAGCTAATACCAACACACCAGTTTGGGTTTATTAATAAGCACTCAATAATTGACCAGGTCCATAGAATAATAAATTATGCTCAGCTATATTTTTATGTAGCACAAGCTTTCGATAAGGTTTTGGCATGAAGGCCTTATTCATAAACTACAGAAAATGCTACCAAAACAACACACCGAACTATTAAAATTATACATTACAACCAGAATGTTTAGAGTCAAACAAGAAGAAGCTTACTCAACAATAAAAGAAGCTAAAGCAGGTGTACCACACGGAAGTGTACTGGGACCAATGCTTGATCTACTCTACACTTGTGATATACCACAAACGGAAAATATTACGATGGCTACATTTGCTGATGATACTGCGATTATAGCTGTCGGAGACAATAGTGAAGAAGCCTTCGAAAATTACAACAGGCAAGTGATAATATAAATAATTAGACACAAGCTTGGAAAATAAGAATTAATGAAAGTAAATCTGTACATGTGCAGTTCACCTATAAACAGACCGTACAAGCACTCATAACATTAAAGAATACTATCATTCCATATAATGAAAACGTTAAATATCTCGGAATGAATCTCGATGCAAAACTTCGCTGGAAGGAATATATAAAGAAGAAAGAGAATTGGAATTGAAGTATAGGAAAATATACTGGCTAATTGGAAGAAAATCACAATTATCAGTACATAATAAATTGCTATTATATAAGCAATTACTAAAACCTATATGGACATACGGAATTCAATTATGGGAATGTTCTGCAAAGAGTAACATAAATAAAATACAAATTTTTCAGAACAAAGTCCTGAGAGGGTGCACCCAAATACTATAGGACTGATTACCTACATCGAGACCTTCAGATACCCACCGTCAGTCAAGAAATCAAGGGAATTGCAAGGGGGCATGAGGAAAGACTCCATTCTCACACGAATATTGAAATATTGCAACTACTGGGTACTACCTGAACAGGACACAGACTCAAAAGAATCAAACCATCTGATCTTGTGTAGTGTTCTGTAGTGAGGTCCATATATTAAAAAATCAGCAGTGTCATGTATAAACATTATTTCACCAGAGACTGAGATAGGGCCGATGGGTCCTCCTAGATATATACCTAGATATAAATTATCATAAAGACAAATTGTAGGTTAGACGGAAACGACTAGTAACAATATATTAATTAAATAATAAAAAAATCTAAAGAACACTTCTAGTAGAGTGTAAAAATACCTATTTGAGTATTTCCAAAAGTTTTTTGTACAATTTTGGGACACATGTACGATTAATGTCTTGTTGAACAGTGATCTCA
Organism: Rhynchophorus ferrugineus; assembly: GCF_030347505.1. Lineage (NCBI taxonomy): Eukaryota > Metazoa > Arthropoda > Insecta > Coleoptera > Curculionidae > Rhynchophorus > Rhynchophorus ferrugineus. The sequence continues at coordinate 50,346,931 of NW_027472583.1, forward strand.
TCGTGTCTTTTCTCCATCTCTCAAGTATCTAGTCGTTCAATTCCATTAATTACAGTCAGTAGTGACCATTAGTTACGGTTTTGTTTAATTTTAGCTTGTATATAGTAGGTTCTGATTGCATCATGAGTTTGGATAACTGAATAACCTGCCTTATAATTGATATTGACTGTTGGAAAAGCTTACTGGACTTTGTTTGGATCCATATGTATAACTTATGATAACTTGAATCAAATATTCAATCTTTTTATCCATAAGTTACATAAGTTACATTGGTTTTTTGGTAGTAACATACTTTTTATATTAACCAGTGAAACAAATACACGTTATTCGGTACAAAATCCGATATACATCGAATATTTCCTATTCCTGGTAAACAGATGGATTATGTTGGGATAAAAATGCATATATAATGTATCCAATAAAACAGCCAATGCACATCATTAAAATTTATGACATCAGCACGTCTCAATGTTGCCACCTCAACTTAGAATTTTTGTTTACAGCGTTTGCCGGTTTGTTACTTCTAATAATTATCACTAATGTTTTGAAGATTTCTGTAGACACTTGACAACAGGGTTGACCATTACCAACACAAATTGAATTTTATAGACTGAGGTTGACCATTACCAACACAAATTGAATTTTATAGACTGATTCGGTTCCATGTTCTGACGCATCAGGTAGAATTTTGTCTCTTTTCAACGAGTAAAACGAGGAGGGAAAATCGGCTCCGAGTTTAAAACGAATTTTATATCTATCCAAACTGTATTTGGCGGTATATTAGACGTCATCTATGACAGTCTTTGGTTATTGTATTGGAAGGATCGATCAATTCCAGACTTCATAGGCATAAACATTGTTTAGGTTAGATTTTAATTTGACTTATATACAGGATTGTTTCTGTTTCAATTCTTCATAATGATTTGTTATGATGATCGCCTATAACATATAAAATCAAAAAGTTCGTGTTATCTGAATTACCAGATACATGATACAATATTGGTATTTTCACTGATACGTTTGTCTATGATAGAATTATCGAAATAGATTTATTTTCAACCAAAAGCCAAATTTGATGTAAAAATCCCTTTTTTTGTTTCTTGAGGTTGTGCTAACGTTGTGGCGTATTTTAATTTTAAGTTTGTGGGTGAAAATAGTCATCGCTTCCATACTAAAACTTTTCAACAAACACCCAGTGACTGTCATTTTTTATAGACTAAATAAAAAGTAACGCTTCTAGCAAATATTGCTTTGTTAGAACATGATTAGACTTTCTTGACGTAATAGAAAATGCTAATTTATTTTTTACTTGCATTCAAAATAACTGTCAAAATATTGCTTAAAGTATTAGTAACACCATTTATTATAAAGCAATTATTACTAAATATCATACTTAAGAGGTTTGTCGAAAATATGTCAACATATAGATAGGCTTTTAAAATCAATTGCTTCTTAGTGTTTGGAGTAACAAATGTCATCTTCCAGAATATTGACAAACCGATAATCTTTTTGGACAGACCAAGGACATTTTTATTGGATGTCGAAATGTCTTACCGCAAAATGCCGGCGGGCAATGTCAAATCGAACACAAATCCTTAAATATTAAATTTGAAATGACATTAAAAAGGAAAGTGAGTAGTTAAACATTATTAAACGAAGTCATTTAATATCAAATTAAGTGTTACTTTCGGTTATTCCCATGTTGTTGGAATTATTAAATAGTTATGTCAAGTATGGAGAAAAAACGATTAAGAGTTTGTTCATGAAAAGTTATATTTTTTTGCAGAGAAAAAAAAAGAAAAGAAAAACCTGAAAGTGTTATAATTTCATCCCAACATAGATTAACAAACTTTGAGAATAATACGAATAGTCTGTTTTCTGTGTTTATAAGATATTTAGATTTTCAAAAAGCTTTTGATTTAATGACATCAAAGTAAAGAAAAAGAAAAAAAAAGATAAATTGTTCTTGCTTAAGGACTGTTATTAATCGATATGGTTGTGGAGACATATTCTATCATTCTACTAGAGGTAATTCTAAAGGTTTTAAATATTTTTCTGTAAATTTTAGTGGTAATGACTTCTGATTTTAGATTTCATTAGTATGTATTTCATTAGTACATTTCTTAACAAAGCTCTAACCGAATATTATAGGTAATAAATATGTCAATTTGTGTATCAAGAGTTAAAATTAATGTTGCACATAATATTAGCAGTTATAAAATAGTTTGATAGAATTTTAATTTCTCATCTGTTGGTGTGTTGTTAGTTTCCACAAGGAACAAAAGACAATCTAAAGATAAGCTATAGGTAAGGGCAAAACCGAAGAGTGAAATAAATAAGCAAAGAACAATGCAATTTCCTAAAAAATTTAGGTAAAGAAATTATTCTTTTAATCAGCTTGGTGCATCTATTGTTTTTGTAACATATATTGTAGGTGAGAAATATGAATAAGTCTATATAAAGGACTATATGAATGCATAAATGAAGTAATGAAAATATGCAGGAGTTAAAATAAAACTAACTAATAGTGTATTTGTAAACATTTTAAAGCAATGATAAATATTAAGGTCTTTAATGATTAATGCAATAAGATATGTGACTCTATGACATTTTATTCTTTGAACCTTGTATCAATTATTTTGATTATTTATTTTATAGATCTAAGTTTTGGAACATCAATAGTTAAAGACTCCAAAAACATTTCTTTAACATACATTTCCAAATTGTAAAAAATAAATTACCTAATTATGTTCGATATTGTTTTAATATACATAACACATTTAATATACATTAAAAAGTCGCCGGCCTGATACATAGACGGCGCTACTAGAATTAAATCCATATGTTTTTAGTTAGCCCTATTAGTTTGTTAATTATAGCATTTTCAGAGAAGCAACTTTTGTTATTGTGAAAAAAATGGATAAAAAGGAATTTCGCGTGTTGATAAAGTATTGCTTTTTGAAGGGAAAAATACAGTTGAAGCAAAAACTTGGCTTGATGCCGAGTTTCCGGACACTGTCCCAGGAAAATCAACCACCAAGGATTGGTATGCTAAGAGTAGACGTGGTGAAATGAAATGAATTGTTACCGACGAAAACATTTAAAAAATCCACAAAGTGATTTTGAATGACCGTAAATTGAAATTGAATGAAATAGCAGACACTCTAAATATGTCAATTGAACGTGTACATTATCATTCACGAACATTTGGGTATGAGAAAGTTCTGTGCAAAGTGGGTGCCGCGCGAGTTCACTTGACTAAAAACAACGACGAGTTGATGATTCGGAGCAGTGTTTGAAGATGATGAAGCGTAATAAACCTGAGTTTTTGGGTCGATATGTGACAATGGATGAAACATGGCCTCATCACTTCACTCCGAAGTCCAATCGACAGTCATCCGACTGCACACGATAAACCCGCTCCAAAACGTGAAAAAATGCAACAGTCTAATGGCACGGTTATGGCGTCTGTATTTTGGGATGCGCATGGAATAATTTTCATTAACTACCTTGAAAAAGGAAGGACCATCAATAGCGATTATTACATAGAGTTATTGGACAGTTTGAAGGACAAAATCGCCGGAAAACGGCCGCATTTGAAGAAAAGAAAGTGCTGCTTCACCAAGACAATGCACCGTGTCATAAGTCAGTGAAACCGATAGCAAAAATTCATGAACTGGGCTTCGAATGGCTTCCTCATCCACCGTGTTCTCCAAATCTGGCCCCCGGCGACTATTTCCTGTTCTCAGATCTCAAAATGCTCGCTGGGAAGAAATTTTCGTCGAATGAAGAGGTGATCGCCGCAACTCAAGCCTCTTTTGAAGCAAAGGACAAATAGTACTGCAAAAATGATTTCGAAAAGTTGGAGGGGCGGTATAATTAGCGTATCACCCTTGAAGGGAAATATGTTGAATAAAAGAAACTAATTCTGCCAAAAATATGTTTAATTATGGTAGGCCGGGTAGTTTTCAATTGACCTGTTACTAAAGTCAAATATCAATTTCAAAATTGTTTTATTCATATATTTTCTATTTTAATATACAAATATGTATATAATACTTATAACACTTTGTTATAATGTCTAGTGGCGTAGTAATTTACACTTATTAACACTTTGTTGATTATTGAAAGTTAATGGCATTTAGATTTAATTAAATGCAATTTAAAAATGTTAGTGAATGTTGGTTCTTGAGATCGTTTGCATATATTTTCATATGTTTACATATACATATATGTATATGTTTTAATATACAGACATTTATAAAATATTGTATGTTATTATTAGATACAGTTCTGACCTTATATTAAGAATACTGTGAAAACAAGTTTTAGTAACATATCATTTTTATATTAGCCCTTTTATTCTATTGTGGGAGAAATATGATTAATATAAAACAATGTGGTCGAATTTCGACCACATGAAAATTTAAAAGGCCACTTATTGAACTGCCCTCGTATAAAGAATATATGCAATATAATAAGACTCATTACCGCTAGCCGATTAAAACAAATGTACTTTCTCCAAACAATCCGCCAGGCCTGTCTCCTCATTCTCTCGATCCGCGGCCGTATTTGTTCTGCGCGGCCGATGTTAATCAATTTAATATTTGCAAGTGGCAAATAAAACGTGTTTCTCCACGTCCCACGTCGCTATTAACTCGACCACATCGGGAAATAGATGAGCGGCCCGCGACTTAAAACGCCACCATTCTCGCTCCAAATCGCGGATTCATTATATTATTTCGCTGCCGACATATTAAGCCCATTTCTGAAATTGAGCGCGTGGGCTTCTGCGGCCAAATTGCCCCGGCCGTTTCTAGTTCGGCGATATAAACGCTTAAGCCCCGGAAAATCCAACAGCAGCTGCGAAAAACTATATACATTTAGAACTAAATATATATATATATATATATATATATATATATATATATATATATTTAGAACTAGAAAAACAGACTATTCATATTATTCTCAAATCTTGTTAATCTATGTTGGGATAAAATTATCACATTTTCAGGTTTTCCTTTCACAGCTGTATATAACAGGTCAATTGAAAATTCCCCTGCCTACCATAGTAAAACACATTTTTTGCCAAAATTATTTTTTATATTCAACATAATTCCCTTTAAGGGTGATACACTAATTATAGCGATCCTTTAACTTTTTTTGCAGTACGATTTGTCCTTTGCTTCAAAATAGGCTTCAGTTTCAGCGATCACCTCTTCATTCGACAAAAATTTCTTCGCAGCAAGCATTCTTTTGAGATTTGAGAACAGGAAATAGTCACTGAGGGTTTATTACGCTGGATCGTCTTCAAACACTGCTCCCAATCATCAACTTGTCATTGTGTTTGATAAAAGCGAGCTTGCACGGCACCATCCCTACATAGAGCTTTCTCATACCCAAATATTCGTGAATGATATGATGTACACGTTCAGTTGATATTTAGAGTGTCTACTATTTCATTCAGTTTCAATTTACAATCATTCAAAATCATTTTGTTGATTTTTTAAATGTTTTCGTCGGTAACAACCTCTTTTGGGCGTCCACTGCGTTCACCGTCCGGTGCTCATTTTACCACGTTTATAAACCGACAAACGTTGTTTTGATATATTTCAAATCATTACTTATTTATTATTCTGAATATGAAAGTTGGTCTCATAAACAGATTGCGTCTCTAATCAGTTATTTTGAGTAGGAACGAGACATTGTAGGTCCCCTCTTGACAAAATGTGTTAGAGATCGCCAAGTATCCATGTTGTTAAATACTAAGTTGTTGAGAATATTATTGGAAATGCTTTTTGGCATGTTAGAGCTGCTCTGAATATTAGTATGAGGACTGTAACTAATATGTCTAAAAAATTAAAAACAATATAATCTTGGATTCACTGAAAAGAAACTATCGTCCTAATAGCTGTATCTAATATCAATACAGTAATAATAATCTATATAAACATAATTTGATACAATTATTTCAGAGAAAACTGTTAGTCTAGGAAATATCTATAGACAACATAGAGATATGCAGCTTTTTGGGAGATATAGAACTTCATGCATTGTTGGGAAACACAGATCTTAAATGCTGTAAAGATAATTTACAAAGAGTTTCCAGACATTGCTTTTAAAATATTACAATTAAATAATTATTACATTTATTATTGTTATTTAATTATTATTATTATTATTAAATTTAATTATTAAATATTTAAAAGCATATAATAAAATCAAGGAAGATTATAATTTGTGTATTTAGATGACACATGAATATTTAAAAATTGAACACTGTGTCACTCAAGGCAAGATGACATACAAATAGTATAAAGACAACGAAAGTTGAAGGAAAAAGGTAAAATGTTACAATAACATTTTGACTAGGTTTTGTTAGTCACAATGTTTATTAATATTTCATTGCAGATCTATTGTTCTTCATGCTTGAAATAGAAATGGTACAAAAAAGGTAAATAATATTATGCCTTTCTCCATATCACTGAATATTCAATTCAATTGAATGGATATGGGGTGTGGCAAAGGATTATTACAATAGGCATACAGATGAAGAACGATATACAAGCAAGAGCAGTCTGGATATGTCAAAAGCAGCATTGTCTACAATAACGCCTTCAGTTTAGATGAGCTCTATCAGATATACTGAAGAAATTGACAAATGGCAGAATCGTGACGTGTTTGATTGGGAATTAACAGCTTAGTTGTTGACTCGAAGAGCGGCTCAAAAAGTGGCAGTTATTGACTGCCAATTTCTAAGACAGGGTGATGGTTATTCTGTTATACTGTAACTGTTCAGATATACCAACACATACTTCTAGAATCTACTTCTTCAAAAATACTTCTAGAACTCTAGCTCATATGTGGGTGGAAGAGTAATATGTAAATGAAATAAAACAAAACCCTAACCTACTAACTATTGTGACTGTTCGATGAATTGTAGTTCAAGTCCTTCAATAATATATGATATACATGTATTGTAATGCTAAATATATTATATTTGAATATACTATTCTTTTGTTTCATTATTTCATTTCATTAGGATTTTATTATATATAAAAATCAAAATGGACTAAAACTCAAAGTTTATTGCGACGTAAATTTCTCTAAAATTATAGCCCATTCTTGAATGAGATGAATACTAATTAAAATAAACTGTGTCCAAAACAATTAAGCCGAATAAATAATAAGATCAAGACAACTTTACAACAAAAATATGAAAGTATATTTCGAGGAAATACTGTGAAAAAGATATTGCTTATGTAGGTTCGTTGATTAACATATGTTGATCTTACTCTAAAACGGATATTTTAATTATTTTTCACCATGCAGATTTTCTCTCACATATTTGAGTAACATATATTTGTAGTCTTTACTTTTCACTCAATTTTTCTATATTGTTGATGGTCCACTAAGGAGAAAATAATACATAAATTATACAAACAGATAAATTATTACTGAAATTTCAGACATTAATACTGAACATTTCGGGATTAAATCTGCCAAATCCGGAGATTTTTGGGGATTAACAAAAACTTTTAAACTGTTAATAAATACTGTATTTTTCCAACAATCTTGAGTGTCAGTAGATTTTATAGATATACATATTATTAGAAAAATGTACTTTAGCAAATCAAACAAACTTCTTACATACAAACAGCTTAAGTGTACTATACTGACGCCGCCCTGGAATTAGATATTAAAGGATGTAATTGTGGTGACTTAAGGAATGGCCGGTACATTAAAATCCTGATTAAAAAAGGTGTAAAGTGGCTCTTATTTTTAAAAGATCATCGTTGAGGAATGATATACTTAAATTATCCGTAGAAGCAATTTGTCGTTCGGAGGCTAATGTTTTCAAGTTTCTTATAACAAACAACATAAAAGATCATCGAATAAATTAGTTAAGGGACGTAATAGGTTACTTCTGACAAGCCATACTTAATCTAATCATTTAAGATTAATGATTAATATTAATTTAATTTCTGTAGTCGTTGATTGTAGTTTAAGAAGTTTAACAGTTTAGAGTTATTTAAACAGTGTTACGTTTTGTTGAACTTTATTTATTTATGATTTATGTAATTATTATTTCGACTAATTATCCATTTATTAATTGCAATTATTTTGCTAATACAAAAATTTATAAAAGGCTGATTTTTCTCTAGCCCTCTGACTTTTCGTTACCTGGAAAGGTACTACCAGTCCATAACCAACTATCGGTTATGGAAACTTATTATAACGTGCGACTGATACGAGTCTGTTTATAACGACTGGTGTTGCTTATGTTGTATGATGTAATGAGTGAGATGTTTAGACATGGGACTTTGGTTCAAACTAGGATGAGATTAAGTCGAGAGTATTGTTTTGTAGTCGTCATACCTTTCCGTAAACTTAAATAGTTTTAAAATAAAATAAATTCTGATGTTGTTAAAACCCTTCATATTTCATAACTAACATATACGTTATTTCATATCCAAAGACTTTAAAACGCCAACTATTGAAATTATATAAATTAAAATTTCATATTTCATCTTGTTACAACGAATCTGTTGCAGGAAAAATAGTCGTAGATAACAAAGAAAAAAGATAGTAAGTATTATTTTCTACAATAATAGAATTTTTAAAATTTGTAAATCTTATATAGGATATTGGATCTTGGACAAAAGGTGTCTTTCATAATAAATATAAAATGTCTCAGAAACATATAAACTCAATTCAGATGTAGCTCCCAAATATTTAAATTAAGAACAAAACAAAATTATTAATTAATTTTTCAAAGATTTACAATATATGTCTTCATTTGTTATGCCCAGAGTTGTTTTCGTACATAGTAAACATGAAAGATTTATAGTAATTATTATCAGATAATTAAAAACGTGTACTTTTAATTACACTATAACCAGAAGGTCAAAATTATAGGAAGGCCCACGCCATGAAATTCAAATTAAACAAAACCACTATAAATGATTAACAACAATAACATGTATTGACAGAGCGTGGTTGTTAGAGAAGTTAAAACCCGATCAAGTTTTCAAATTTTAGATTATTTCTTCTGATATTACTTTTTTCGATCAATAACCCCCACATATCGATATCTTAAAGGACGAAGCACTTCTTTTCCTTCGAACGTGGTACCTAAATGATGACAAAAAATAATAACTAACGACGGATAGTACTTTGTCAAATAACAATGTACATACTTTTTCAGAATATAGTTCTGAAGTTATTAAAACACCTCTAATAATTAAATCGCGATATTATATAACTTATTATGAAAAGTCAAGATAACATGGACAAATAATAGCAGGTTGTCTAAAATCACTGAATATGCATACATTACTTGTACTTCGCTATATATAGTAAATTAATTAACAGAAAATTAACAGAATAAATTAATAGAGAAAGGACGGAATTTGTACACTGAGCAAAAGAAAACAGACATTAAACATAACACGCTTTACTTAGTGATGATATTTAGTCTTCATGTTGATATTTTATTGTTATTATTAAGAACTCGAAGAGGTTGATTTATAAGACAATTATAAAGCCAATTTGAACCTAGGGGGTGTAAATATGGGGTTGCACTAAAAATTCAAATCAACTAGTCAACAACTAATACTTCAAATTCTTGTCGCCACGTAATCAACGTAGAACTACACCATGACCTGGAAATCAAATGGATTTGAGAAGTTATCCAAGATTTCGCCTTGAAACACGAAAGAAGATTACTAAATCATACTAACGTGGAAGCAATACAACTGCTGGACAGCGCGCAGGATGTCAGGAGATTGAAGCGAACCAAATCATATGAACTTATATAAAGTGTATACCTTTAGTGTAAACTATAGCTATAAGTTATTATAATTTTATAATTGAGCAATACATATTGATGTATTTTCTCGCACTCGTCTTGCTTGTGAATTAATCCAAGTACAAATAAAATGTAGTAATAAATTAATTTATAAGATTGTACTAATCGTATCTAATAAAGATGTTTTAAAAAATTGTTAAGAACATATTTGTGTATATTACAACAACCTAATAATTAAATCAGTCTCATCGAAAATATCAAGTAACAAGTCCATCCTAGACGGAAATGACCAATTGCCAGCGGCCAAGCCTTAGACCCGTGAAAGTCAACGGAAGTTACGCAATTTTTTTCCGAGTAAAAGTGATACCCGCCGAACCGTACCGGTACATTTTACAATGCGAATTTCAGCTGATTCTTATTTAATATTCATCAGAGACAATTACCGAACGATATGGTAATGGTTTGGCGTCTTTCGAGTTTTTTCTCCATCTCGTTATTCGCCAAGGATAATTAACGAGGACGAATTTTAATTTTTACTTAAATTAACGAAACGCCTGGTGTGTCATTACGCCTAATTTGGCGTCTCAGGAGATAGCGGGGAGTTTAAGGGAATAGTTGACGAACTGACAACATCGCCCATATATAAAATACAGGCTGCCAGTTGAACTTATCATTATTTTAGGTGACATTGATGGTTCTTACAATGGCGTTCAATTTAGTTTAGATTGAAAATTATATTGTGCAAGTTCTTTGATTTATTACAGCAATTGCACAAGATATATGCTTAACCTAAAAATATTAATTTCCTTTTAATATGAGTGCGATATAAATTATATAGATGAGATTATTTTAATTTATAGAATGTGATGTTGAGTTTTTAGGTTAAGCAGTTTAGACCTGGCAGCATTGCCGATATTTTAACCTATTATGTCGGTTATGTATTCGTTCGTTGTGATAAACGAGAAATTGTGCATTCACATACCGAAGAGAATAGAAATAGAACAATTTGGCTCTCGCGGTGTTGTCAGATGATGTAAATTAGTGGATAAATATTCTAATATTCCGCAAAATATTAATGCTTTCTGTCGAAAGATATGTCAATATAAAACACTACTAGTATATTTAATGATATCAAGCTTTAGTAATCCCATTGAGTTTCTTCCATTATTAATGATTCCCAGTGATTGTTATGCATCGAATGTAGCGATGATGAAAAAGCGGAGTAGTACAAGCAAAAATAAATATTCAATAAATCGATGGTATTTGCATATTCAAAATAAGTAACGGTATAGTATTCGTACCTTCTTTCTACTTTATGTTCATTAATCATCAATAGAAGAATTTGTGAAATTAAAATGCCCAAAAATGATAGGATATATAATAATAAGATTGCTAAAATATTTTATTACTTAAAATTTTGTACATACATCATGAAGATATTTAATATATTGTCAGTCGCAAATTGTAAATTCGTTTCATAATCAGACAATATTATCCTTCTCATTTTATTCCAGTTAAAAAGAGACACAATGCTGTCTGATTAGTCCGAATACGTAAACGAATGAGCCTATCAAAGTCGCCCGGTTGTCAGACGTATGCAAAATTCTTGAAAGCAATAGTGATAAGAGGTTATAATAACTCTAACCTATAAACTATTGTGGCTGTATAATTAACTGTAGTTTTTAGACGTACTATAATGGAAAATAAATTATATTTGATAACATTTTTGTTCAGTTATTTTATTTGGATTAGAATTTTGTTGTATGTCAAAGCCAAACTGAACTAAAACACAGAGTTGCGGCAACATTGCGACATTTTGAGGTCACAAATTTAAAGAACGTATGTATAAAATAACTTTGAAGAGACTATATATTAGAGGCTTGCATGTATTTTGATCAATGATATATTGGCGAAAAAGTATTATTATAAACAATAGTTAAACTATCTAGGTATTAAATTTGATGGCAATTGACATTTCTCTGCATAAAACAGCCGTTTTCTATTTCGCGTTAATGAGTTAATCGGTTTATACAGACGCTAATCCTAGAACGGATTATTAGAAATAAATTCTTGCCCATCAAATACCTTCAAAAATTTATAGTGATACTGCTTAGTCATATTCCAATTCTCCGTCTTGGCTTCACCGATTTAAAAGTAAATTTGCTATTAATAACGAAAAACAGCCCGAAGAACCAAATATGATCGAAGACAATGGATTGAAAGGCTTATTGGACGAAAACTCAACTCAAGCTCAAACATCCAAAAGAAGAGAAAATGGCTGCCACACGAATTCACTGAAAATGGCTTGGCTGGCGCACGGTTTCAAAATCCTGGAGAAGAGCGAATGTGGATGGATGAATGGGTGATGTCAAGCCGTCCAATGTCAATAATAATAATGTTGAATATAATTAAAACCATTAACGATTTTGATAAAAGTGATTAAATTAGTCCTGCTAATTCATAAAGACATATAAATTTCGTCATAGCATCTAAAAACTATGTGGGCCTTAATAAAAAAAAAGACGATTGAAAGAGGATTCACATCACTAATGACAAAAAATGTAGGATACTCTGTAGGTAAAGCCTTAGAAATACTAGCGGGTTATAGGAAGATCAAGATATATAACTAGATTGTATTTAATCCTAACGGGATGGTATTATACTATTACCTTCTAGAAAGGAAATGGTAACACATCGTGAGAAAATGTTTGATTTATATAGATACATTTTGATTATATATTATATTTAATGTGAATAAACCTATCATATTAGATACATTATTTAAAAGTGATAGGTTTTTTTCAAGCGTTATTTTCATTAGCAATTATAGTATTTCCAATAAAACGGCCAATCTACGTCATCAATTTATTCAATTTATCCTAATTGAAAATAGACAGGATGCGTCGGAATATGAAACAGACCCGGTCTTTAAAATTCGACTTGTATTGGTACTGGTCCATCTTATTGTTAAATGTTTATAAAATTCTTCAAAATATTAGTGATAATAATTAGAGGTTACAAACCGACTAATGCTGTAAAGCATAAATGCATTAATTAAGATAACGTTCATTGGCTGTTTTATTGAATAGACTATACTTTCAAGTTAGAAATGTTGTTTGAGTTACATAACCTATCAGAAGAGCAGATTTTAGGATGGCAACTGAGAAGTAACATATTCAGCACTGTATATTTATTCTATACGTATTCAAACAGGGAAAAACGCTTCTACAGCAAGGGAATCAATTTCTCGTGTTCTTGGGCTCGGCGTTGTATTTTATTAAATGTTTAATAGAAAAATAGCTTCCTTTATATGTATTTCTCGCGTGTTAAATTAATTATGCTAATTTGAGAACTCTAAATATAAAAATAAAAAAAATAAAATTATTAGATATTGTTTTTCAAACGAATTCATTCCTATAATTTAATACAATTGTCTACACTAATACGAGGGTCACTATTTATATTTCGGGAATTGGTAACACTGTTGTCATGTGAGTCCATCTGACGGTTCCATCGTAGAGTTTGACATTTTTGACGATATACGTAGTCAGAATATGTTGTGGCACGGACGCTATTTGTTTATTTTATATTTAATTGAAAGTTTCGTCTCGGCAAAAAATAGAACTGCATCGTGGACATTTTCGTGCGATGATTTTTTACGATTTTCGACGTGGATTATCACAACAAGAATGGCTCAATCAACTTAATTTCACTTTTGGCGATGAAGCCTATCAAAAACTACCGTGTAACGCTGGTTTAGTGAATTCAATCGTAGTTCGTGAAGTTCGAGAAGAACGAGTTTCGTGAAGGTCGTCCAAAATCGGCTGTTGTGCCAGAAAACATCGATGCTGTATGCGAAATGATCAAGCAAGATCGTCATGTCACCTACTGTGAGATTGAGGCATCCCTAAATATTAGTTCCACCAGCATATATGCGATTTTACATGAACACATAGCTGTGCGAAAGTTATGTTGGCGTTGGATCCCACACAATTTGATAATCGCTCAAAAAAAGGCTCGTCTCGTTGGTGGAAAGAGATGCTTAAGAAATTCAATTGCCATGCTTCGAAAGACGTTTATAAAATCGTGACAGGTGACGAATCATTGATATATTCGTATGAGCCCGAAAGTATGCAACAGTCTACTGTATGGGTGTTTCAAGATGAACCAAATCCAACAAAAATTGTTCGCGCACGAAGCAGTTCAAAGAAAATGGTGGCCTGTTTCTTCGGGAAAACTGGTCATATTGCAACAGTGCCTCTAGAGAATTGTAGAACAGTAAATTCTGATCGCTATACAACCATTTGTTTGCCAGAAGTCTTCGGTGAAATAAGGAATACAAATAAGAGTCGCCGGATTGTTCCTCATCATGATAATGCGAGCTCTCACACATCGGCATAAACAAGAGATTATTTGAGCACTCAAAACATCGAATTGATGGGTCATCCGCCGTACAATTTCGATTTGGCACACAATGACTTCGTTTTGCTCACTTCCGTGAAGAATAAACTGGTGATCAACGATTTTCATCGCCCGAAGAAGCTATTGAAGCGTTGAAAAATCATGTTTTGAACATACCTCATTCGGAATGTACACAAAAGTGTATCGTTCATCGTGGCGAGTACTTTGAAAAACATTACAAATATATTCGCAGCTTAACTACTTGTTTTTTTTCACAACCCAATCCGGCAGCCAAGCCAGCCACTAAATCTACCCAATCGAAAGCCAAGGCTAACGTACAGCCTTCGATTACAAAATTTGCCACCAGACCAGTGCAAAACAAGCCGACCACCAAGACGGCCCCACAGCCAGTACCGAAACAAGTTACCACAAGACCAACCCAAGACCAGCCTGCGCAGGTAAGTAGCCAGGTCACTAAACAAGTCTTAACCTCCACAGCAAAAACAGTGCCAACCGTTTCGGCGACTGTTTCTCAAAGTCCCCCAAAGGAAAAAATTCCGCCTATAGTGCTCCGTGATAAGAAGAGGTTCATGGAGCTCATTAGAATTACTAAGGCACAATCAATAGACATTATAACACGAAATAAAAAGGACGGCATTTTCTTATTCGTCGCCACAAGTGACAATTACCGTAAACTTACTACCCTGCTCGAGGAAAGGAATTACCCTTACCATTCCTTCTGTCATCCGGAGGAGAGAGCATTCCGGGTAATAATAAAAAACATCCCAGAATCACTCTGCATTGACGAAGTACGTGAACTTCTCTTTGATCAAGGCTTCCATCCCAAATTTGTGCAAAGATGGAAATTAAAATCCGGGACAGAACTACCAATTGTTCAGGTAGTTGTCCCTCGCGAAGAGCGACAGATCATATATATGACCAAACTCGGCGTCATCACAGTGAAGGTCGAGGTCCAGAGAGGAAACGGCCAGCCAGTGCAGTGCTTCAACTGCCAGCTTTTCGGGCACTCCAGCTCATATTGCCGAGCCCCCCCACGGTGCGTCAAATGTGCCGGGCATCACGACACTAGATCCTGTACCAAAATCCCAGAAGCACCTCCAAAGTGCAGCAACTGCGGTGAAACTCATACCGCAAACTTCAGCGGTTGCACCTACCGTCCTGCTCCAAGAAAACCAAAAATTCCGACCGAAACCAGACCTCCACAAGGTTCTGCATGGAGTAACCAAGGTGGCAGAAAGCTAGCCCAAAAATTAGCCAGCGCTACCCAGCCTGCTCCAACTCAAACTCCTGCTCCAACCAATACACCGGACCTTAACTCCACCATGCAGGCGTTTACTGACCCGCAGGCTTTCCTACAAGTGATCGCCCTGGCTCACCAACTTGCTCGTCTTTTTCCAAATGTCGCCGCCTAAGCGGCAACACTTACCTGTCTCTATAACTTTCAGCAGCCTTTAACTCTTCGAAATGGCTGTTCCGAAATCTCTTATACTGATGACATGGAATGCAACTAGCTTACGCGGAAAGCAAGCGGAATTGGAGGACGTCATAACATTCTATGACGTCGACATCGTGCTCATCCAGGAAACTTTCCTGAAACCTTCGCATCGTCTCTCTTTCGAACACTTTTTTGTCTACAGAAACGATAGAACTCCGGGTCGAGGCGGTGGAACCGCCATTCTCGTCAGAAAAGGAGTCAAACACGAGCTCCTTCCATCGTTATCAGTAAACAACTTCGAAACAACCTCCATTAAAATCGATATCCAAGAACGTTCCTTCGTGATTACATCCCTGTACAGGAAATCTTCTGCATTCAACTATGCCGAATACCGATCACTCGTCGAAGGAAAATTTCCGAAAATAATAGGTGGCGACTTCAACGCCCACCACCCCACCTGGAGGTGTTCCAGAGCGAATCCCGCAGGTAACGCCATCGTAGCTCTAAGTGCAGATCTGGGCTACGGTCTTGCCTTGCCAGATGAACCCACCCATCACCCTAGTACAGTCTCTCAAGGCGCAGCAAGAATTCTTGATTTCTTTATTCTTCAAGACGTAAATCGCGATTCCGAAGTTCGAGTCCTTGACGAACTAGACTCTGATCATCGTCCGATCCTTCTCAAACTCGGAAACTGCGCCACCACTCAAGTCCCACTAACAAGATTCAGGAAAAAAACCGACTGGAAAAACTACCAATCTCTTCTCCTGAAATCCGATCCAATTCCGAAAATTAACACATCAGAACACCTCGAGGAAGCCGTACTCAAGCTAACTCGCGATATTCAGTCTGCTCACGAATCTTCCACAGTCAAAATTTCATCACAACCCCAGCCGTGGAAAAACAATCTTCCCGCTTCTCTTAAACGTGAAATTCGCATCAAAAACGGTTTATGCAGATTAGCTCGATTCACCCTTGATGCTGCAGACAAAAGGGAGGCGAACAGAGCATGCAAGAGGGTAAGGGCGGCCGTCTCGACTTGGCGAGCAATGAAATGGAACTCATTTCTCGCGGACCAAAGGCTGGATGGCCCCCCTTCCTTCTGGCGTGTCTCCAAATGCCTCGTGGGGAAGACGCACAATGTCATCCCTCCCCTGAAGTCAGCGGTTACAGGAAATTTTGCAGTCACTGACCAAGAAAAAGTCGAGCTCCTTGCAGAGACCTACGAAGCTCAAATGAAATGCCTCCCACCCGCACAGAACACTAAAACTAAAGACATTGACACTGTCATCAACGAATCCAACTCCGTCAAAAGACCAGTAACCCCCGCCTTTCTTCTCAACCATTTTGTATCTCCAAAGTCTCTACAGACTATGATCGGCAAACTTCAAACCAAAAAATCTCCAGGTTTCGATGGAATATCGATTACCCAGTTAAAAAAGCTCCCGCATAAGCAACTCGCAGAACTGGCAAACATTATTAACTCCATCATGAGACTGCAACACTTCCCGGCGTCTTGGAAACACGCACATATAGCGGTTATACCCAAGAAAGGAGCAAAATCATCTCCATCTGATTACAGGCCTATCAGCCTTCTCAGCGCCATCTCGAAGCTTGCCGAGAGGGCAATACTCTACGCTCTCAACTCTTTCACAAAGGAAAACAACATCATTCCAGATGAACAATTCGGCTTTCGCGCTCACCACTCATCCGTCCATCAAGCTTCCCGTCTGGCTGCACACATCCATCATGCTCTTGACCAACGTAAAAAGCTTGGAGCACTTCTTCTGGACCTAACCAAAGCCTTCGACAAGGTCTGGCACGACGGATTGTTCGCAAAGTGCGTGCGGTTAGGCCTCCCAGAAGACCTAACCGCTCTCATCAAGTCCTATCTCTCGGACAGATCTTTCCAGGTCAAGATCAGGGCGTCACTTTCCAGTCGTAAACAAATCGATGCTGGCGTACCTCAAGGTTCCCCGCTGGCCCCAGCCTTATTTAATCTCTTTATTTCAGATATGCCGAGAAAAGAGCATATTGACGTCGCCTTTTACGCTGACGACACTGCTTTCTTCACGGCCGCCAGGTTCGAAGTTACAATTCATGAGCGTTTACAGAAGCAGCTCGATCATGCGGTCAAGTGGTTCAAATTCTGGAGGTTGCAAATCAACCCCCTGAAAACCCAGGCCATCATTTTCCACAAGAAGCGTTACGCACTGCGCGTCTCGCAACTTAAGATCGACACCGCAATAATTCCATGGCTGGATAACGTCACGTACCTAGGTCTTCACTTCGACCGGCGGTTCGGTTGGCATTCCCAAATCCAGAAAGCAATCCAAAAAGGTTCGGGGATAGCAAACCTGCTATCTCCTCTGATCTGCCCTTCTAGCAGGCTTCCCATCTCCATCAAATGCTTATTTTACAAGATGTTAATTCGGTCCGTACTCCTCTACGGATCTAATGTCTACTTCAAGTTTGTTACACCCAACCAGGTCAAACGGCTTCAAGTTTTCCAAAATAAGCTCCTCAGGAGAATATTAAACGCTCCATGGTTTGTCAGAAATAATCAAATCCATAGGGAAACTGACACTCCAGAAATCAAGCACTTCATATCTCAATCATTCCACAAACAACAACTCAGCTCAAGTTCTTCTGAAAACGCGCTTGTTCGCGAGCTGGTCGACATGCTGGGAGCTTAGCACCGCGTCACCGCTAAGCTCTCCCCCTTTTCCAGGCTGAAACGACCTCATCCGTCGCTACAGTCATAACTTTTGCCCCCATACAACAGTACCCAGTTGTGTGTTAACTCAGGTTCGCGAATCAATAGAATCGCCGGGCTCTCGTGCCCAATAACGGCTGCCCGATCAGCGGGTGCCATATCCCCAAATTTAATGCAGTAGCAGTAGTGATCCACAGGGGTCAACTGTGAGGCGGTTTCGGTTTAGTGTATTGGTAAGCCCAGAGGCAGTCCCACATAACCCGGTCCAACTTGTCACTCCAGGGCAAGTCTCCGCGACCAGGTATGCGTCATGCATTCCACCGCCTGGTTTTTAGGCCAGAACAAAAAAAAAAAAAAAAAAATACTTGTTTTTTTCCTATTCCAGAAATATAAATAGTGACCATCGTATATGTACTATTTTCATCGATGTACCACTTTCCTGATGAGAAAAATTATGTCATTGTAGAACTTTAGTGGTAGGCCAAAAACTGAACCGGGGGATTAAAAAACCTCTTTTGAAGCCATATTTACACCATTAAGACAGACGGCGTTATAAGGTTCGTATTATGCAGTCATGATATATGATCAAAACAGTCCAGCTAGTCTCTATCTATATGTATCAACAGATCACTATGAGGTGAAGCTTAATTTGTCGACAGTAGAAAGTCGAATTAATAGTTTAATGCCACTGAAAATGTTGCGTAGCCTTCTAATACATAATTCCTTTTCTTTCGTACTTTATTGTCCTATGCTTCATGACCTGGAATTATTCGTTTCGAAAATGACCCCATTTGGTTTCCTTTTACCAACTATATATTAATGGAAAGTAGATGCATTATATTTTCACAGTATATTGCTGTGGAATCCAAGTATCTAGCTTCTTTTGGTATACAGTTTCACATAGATAATTGAAAACATGTTTATAGTTTCATAGATATGTTGTACACCGAAATATATCTTTATATGTCTTTGTCAAAGACAGGCAAGTTTGAGATTCACCTGTAACATCGAAATTTACTGATTGAAAATGATCAAACCAATTTTTATAATGGTGTTCACGTATGAACTATGAACTCTGTAAAATAGTAAAATATGATGAAAATCACCTTCTAGAATCTCAATTTTTAAAACACAATAACTGTTGAGTGAGTAATTGAATGACGCTGTATTTATAATACGAATGTTCTATGGGTTCTTTCAAACACCATCATGAATCTATAACTATCTGACAAAATGTCTACTTATCAACCAATGTTGCTGTGTGTAATACGGGACTTCAATGAACTGTTCTGGCCCCTTCCACCCAAAAGGATCCGATTTCACCGACACACATTTGTTACTTGACACACTCCTGTTATGACTGTAATATTACTTGTTATTTTGTATCACTGGTCCAAGTATTCGAATTTCTACACTTGCTCTAACGGGATCCCGTTGCGATTTACAGTAAGAGGCGATCCGTCAGTTGTCAATATTTTTATATTTTCTTATTTAATACTCGTACCATATAAAACTTTGCAATGCGAACTATATCATGAAGAACGCTACAAGCCCCAACATCTGTACTAACGAACATCAGATCGGTGGAAGAGTTTCTAGCATCATATTGAACATATGGCTTCATTCAAAAACCAAAATTACTTCTCCTCGACCTTATGTTTCAATATAATTCTGTCCAGAATAACTCAAAACTGTTAAAAATAGAACTACAACTAATGATTTAAGTTTAAATAAACACATTTCACGAAATATTTCACAAACGTCAAATCTCGTTACGATTTAAATCGAATGGTGTTAGGTATGTTATTCCGATGGACGTTTTTAACGAGCACCAAGTCGTTAGAAAAATGGGGAAACGACCAATCTCACTGTCATTGTTAAATAAATAATAAGTACGTTCAGCGAAACGACGATAGCGTATTCATAGCTTATACGTTCAATTAAAATTAATTGTTCAATAAAACCTTTTTATGTTTGCATCGGTTGCTATATTTTTAAATATAGTTCAGTTGTTTTCATTATTTGTTTACATACAAAACGGTTTATGGCGCTAAATGCAAAACGACAGAAGCCTGAAAATTGACCGATTTGTTGTTTTTTATTATTTGGCTGGGTTGTGCAATTATTTTTAATGATCCAGACAATAATGGTGCGTTTGACCTATACCTATTTATCAATAGTTACAGCTATTTCTTATCAACATTGAACAGAAACATATTTAAAACTTATTTTATTATGTAGAATATAAAACTCTTTACTTAAATATATTTTAAAAATATTTTGTATCCTCATTTTGTACCTACTAAGCATTTATCTGAAATGGACCTATAACTGAACGTGAGTTCTGAACCATAGCCCTTTGCAACAGCTTGGAAGTGACCTTAGTGATCATCCGAGAAAACATGCGGTCTTACCTAGCCTGGTTACTGGTGTGACTGGGATGATTTTACTTGTTGGATTTTATACTGTTACCAAAAATATAATCATAAACAAACAAATTATTATTTTAATTGTCACTTTAACTACTAATCGGTTGTTGTGCCAGAATACGAACACTTAGTTATGTTCGCGTTGGATCCCACACAATTTGACAATCGCTCAAAAAAGGCTTATGTCGATTGGTGCAAAGAAATGCTTAAGTATTTCAATCGCGGTGCTTCGAAAGACGTTTATAAAATCCTGACAGTTGACGAATCATGGATATATTTGTATGAGCCCGAAAGTGAGCAGCAGTCGACTGTATGGGTGTTCCAAGATGAACCAAATCCAACAAAATTTGTTCGCGCACGAAGAACGCACGTTCGTAGATCAGTAAATTCTGATTGGTACACAACCATTTGTTTGCCAGAAGTCTTCAGTAAAATAAGGAAAACAAACAATAGACGCAGGATTGTTCTTCATCATGACCATGCGAGCTCTCACACATCGGCTCAAACAAAAGACTATTTGAGCACTCAAAACATCGAATTGATGTGTCATCCACCGTACAGCCCTGATTTGGCACCCAATGACTTCTTTTTGTTCTCATCCGTGAAGAATAAACTGCGTAGTCGACGATTTTCATCGCCCTAAGAAGCTATTGAAGCGTTCAAAAATCATGTTTTGAAGATAGCTCATTCGGAATGGAATAAATGCTTTGAAAATCGGTTTAAGCGTATACAAAAGTGTATGGATCATCGTGGCGAGTACTTTGAAAAACAATAAAAATATACTCGCAGCTTAACTATTTGTTTCTTCCTATTCCCGAAATATAAATAGTGATCCTCGTATGATTACCTAGCTGACGTAATTTATTTTATTATAAATTGTCCTTTCTCTATTTTGATTATAAAAAATTTTACTTTTATCACAAAAGATATGCTACTTTTTTCTTAGAGTTACGGCAGTATTGAAGAGGCATGTACTAGAATTTAGTTTTGATGAATTTGTAATAGATAAAGTAACTTGTTGAACATAATTTGAAAAATCCTTTATATCTTAATTAGTTAGGATCTTAATTAGACTTAACTAGAGATTATGATTTTTTTTTAAATAACTTAATACATTTTGAATAATCTTGTATCAACTCTTGATTTTTATTTTTTAAGTAATTTTAATGGCGTGTGAAAAATTCATAGATCATCTCAGAAGGCATCCAGTGTTACCTAGCTTGATTACTGCCTTTTCTGGGATATGTACAGTAATATTATTGTTGTTAGTGACACTAGTCATTACAGTAGATTTATAAATCCAAAAATTACTTTATTTTTCAGAACAATTTCCGGTAAATTCAATAAACTTATTCCAATGATCTTCCTGTCCATAACTAACAAATAGTAATCTGTATGAAAGCCTCCAAAATATTCTTATTTTACAGATGTTTTCTGAAATATTTTTTTTAAACGAAAGTTAGAAAAAAACAGAAATTAGAGGAAGCAATCTGACGAATTTTAAAACAAGTTCGTACTTTCACTAATAACAACGATGCCACTTTAAAATGTGTGATAAATGGTGCACTTTTATCAAAAATATCACAGTAGTGATCACAGTTTGTTTTTATATAATAACTCTAAAAAAAGTGATGAAACCACTTTCTTGGCCAATTTCTGAGCGTCAATGCGTTTCTTAATCTCCTACCGTAGTAATCAAATGGCCAACGAATTCATTTTGAACTTGTGGTGACTAAGTTTTGTTTTGCTTTTGTCAAAACGATGCTTTTAATTAATTTTAATATATTTTAACAACGTCATAGAATATTCACGATTATCTTCGACAAAAAACACCAATTATTTCCATTTCAAAAACATCTTAAAATGTCGTTCTAAATCATACTTGCATTGTAGTGCAAATGCATAATTTACTACTAGTTTAACATATTAAAATGTATGAAACTAATTAGTTCAACAACAAACAAGGAAATATTCGTGGTAAACCACTTCATATATTGGAAAACACATTTTAACAATATAAATACATTATGGTGTACATTTTTAGACAGTACACAAAAATTTGTGGTTTCAGTTATTAAAAACTTGAATAACTTATTTGTATCGGTAAATGTAATAACAATACTTCTTCAAACATTACGTTACTCTTTGAAGCATATATTTATATATGTTTTAAATGTATATAAAAAATTATTTCTCAATATGCTTACTTAAAGTATGACTAAAGATACCACAAGGTGATTGAGTGCATTAATCTCCTGATGATATTGATGTATTAAACTGTTTCATCATATTGTAAACAATATAATTAACAATTTAAGTGCTGGTTAAGTTATATGGAATTCATTAAATTACATGAATATTAAAAAAAAGCAAAATTATGGTAGTTATTTATAATCTATAGCGGGAAATCACAATAGATCGATCACTACCAGCATGATCTAACAATGATATAATTGATTTCTTAATGACTGATAAATGATAGAACAAAAAAAGCATTCTCGGTAATATTTATAGGTAGTGGAAATACATTATAACATTTTAATGTTCATATTCCATTTTTTATGTCCATTTGTATGATATTATTTCATCGTTATATACTTCATTTATTATATAATAATAGAACAATTAATAGATTAATAGATTCTAGTATCTAGTGTATCTAGTATATAATTTAAAAATGCAGAAACACAAAACTTTCAAGTAATGGAAAGCACATGTATCAACTGTATTAAGATGAATAGCCATATATTTATAATTAATAATTAACTGAATTGAAAGGAAATATTAAAACACTTCCTTATGTATGAGCATTCATAATAGGTCTTACGATTAGTGGTCCTTTACACACTATAGTTACTGAATTTTTAAAAAAATTGGCAAAGCCGGGAAGCGATTTTATCTCATTTTTACCTCAAAATTCGTCACATAATTCGTTTGGTCTTCAAATATTTTTTTCAATATCGGCATTATAAACAATAGTCAGAAGTCTCGTGGAGTTAAATCAGGTCAAAAGAGTGGTTTCGGAATTAATTTTGTGCTAAATAATATTGAAATATTCTAGTCAGTTATAAAGGGTGTCAGTGTACGAGAGGAAAATAAAGGAACTTCAGCCAAATAAAATTACAACTGTACAACGATTAAGACAACACGACAAAGCTCAATTCAAAGGGCAAAAAAATATGCGAAAAAAAACAAATAAACAAATTAAAGTAAAAAAGCGCAGGAAAGCGTAAACAACGATCCAATCATCGTCGACATAATGAAATTGCTCAGTGAATTTTAGACTGAAATACGACAAAATTTCAGTTAGTTAGAAAACAGGGCAGAAAAATTAGAAGTACCTCAAAAACAAGTTAAAGAAAAACAAAAATATGTAATTCGTTCTAAATATTATAACATGGAACACAAATGGGCTAAATCAGCGAGTCCGGGAACTAGAACTATTTCTGCGAACAAATAACATAGATATAGCTTTTATGTCGGAGCCTCATTACTATATAATTACATTAAAATACGGATTTATAATGTATACTGGACAGTACACCCTTGTAAACGTGCGTGATGCGGAACAGCTCTAATAATAAAAGAAAGTATACGGCATTTCCAACAAACTGGAATTGCTGGTCTACTGCTGGAACCTATATCCTTTCGAAAGAAAATTTCTTTCGAAAAGAACTTTCGAGTCTCTGATGAGGATCATGATCATCATCCTCAACACTTAAATCTATTTCGGTTGGAGTTCCACAGGATAGTGTCTTGGGCCAACACGTATATCTGTTCTATGTTGCTGAGATTTCAACAACAAAAGAAACAGTACTTACAACATTTGCTGACAACAGAGTTATCATGGCAAAAGATGTATCTCTGTCTAAGGTTGTAGAAAAAGTACATCTACAAATATACAGCTTAATAGCTCCAAATCAGTCCATGTTAATTTTGAGTTACCTCGAAATTACAAAAACCTAATTATATCACATGACGGATGCCCGATTCCTCAAGCATAATCAGCTAAATATTTGGGAATATATCTTGATGGTAGGTTAAAGTGAAAACATCATGTTAGACAAAATCAGAGCAGACTAGACTCAAAGTCAAGCAACCGTACTGGTTAGTCGGAAGATGCTCTCAACTTGACCTAAAATCAAAGAGATTATAAAGATATTATCAACTAGTAATTCAACGTATCCAATACAAAGTTGCACGATTAATTCCCAATGATTATCGGTACGTAAGCAACGAAGAGCTGCACGATGACCTCGAAATAAAATGAATACACGAACTGATATTTCGCCTTAAAATATGAAATAAGGTTGCTAAATTACAGCAACGTGGAAGGAATGCAGCTACTGGACATGACGCAGGAAATTAGAAGATTGAAGCGAACCAAACCACACAAACATGTTTAGTGTATAAGTGTATTCTTAACCTTAGCTTAAGTAGATTAGTTTCATTTTAACTTAGGAAATACATACTGATGTAATAATCCCGTACTCGCCTTGCTTGTATATTAATGCAAGTACAACAGAACAATAGTAACACATTAATTTCTAAATTAAGATTGTACTAAGCATATCTAATGTAAGATGTAATTAATAAAAAATGTTACCATTGACAATACTTGAAAAATAATAATAGGCACTACTTAATACTGAAAATTCATTAGCAAGCCATATATAAACTCATTGAGCCTGGACAATACTTAAACACTATATATTTAAATTGAAGCTTCTTGGTAATTAGGCAAGAAATATACATTTATTTCCATTCATACCATTCTTTTATCATAGTTGGTTGACATTTAGAAATGAATGAACAAGAATAATAACTACGTTATGGTATAATATATTCGAAGGTCATCTTCTGTTGATATTGATTTATACTGGTATTAACACTATCATTGTCGATGAACTTGTATCAAATAATTTATTTCAATTCTTTGTTCGAACCAATATCAGCAGATGTAAAAAATATTTATATTGAATATCATTACATCCGCCCACAATATTTGGCATTTATTATATGAAATCGCAAATGATTGATGGTACCAGCATAATTTAAATATATAACAAATGATTTTTTGATGATTAATAACTAAAATCTAGAGAATTTTCGTAGGTTGAACTATTATATTTATTGAAAACTGTATGATAAATGTCAAGTTTAAACCAGATATAGCGATCTTCGTTTAATAAAAAGCAAATAACTTAAATGTAAATAAACATTTCCATTCATTTAAATAGATTTTTTGAGATTGGAGGATATTACTTATTCTTTAAAATAATGTTAAAAGAATATAAAATGAAAGTCTATCAGTCTTGAAATATTTTAGATGCCCAGGTCGTTCAACTGAGGTTATCACTTCAGAAAAATCATTCATATTATTCATTCAAAAGATTATTTTGCTGTTTTTTGTTATATATTTATATTTTTACAAAAATGTTTACTTTAATGTAAATTGGACACATTATTTCTTTAATATTCCATCAAGTTTATTTTATGAATTTAAAAATCCTTCCTTAAAAAGTTTTGGATCAATTTATAAAGTTGGTTTGCTCCAAAGTTGATAAATGTGTATCTGGAAGATAAACTACATATTAATTGTTACAAGTTGCTTGAAATTAATCACGTATCAATTTTGTGAAATCGTTATTTATTTTGATAATTTTCAAGAAGAATAGGACCTGATATTTTACTATGGAATGGACTGAATAGTCGATGGTACACCATATACAGTTTTTCTTTTGTTGATTTGTATGCTATATTTTATGTTTCGTAGGCCTTTTTCAAATGAGAGAATCAGCCAAAGGTCATTATTTGTTCTTCAGGTGTTGTCTCACAACGTTATGCAACTTATATAAACGTTCCATAAGATCATCATTGTTATAGACTAAGTAAAGGTCAATAGATCTTCCTATATAAGTATCTAGTTTAAAGTCACTTCCGGGACAAATTGTAAGTTAGCCAGCAAGGACTAGCAATAATATTAATTTTTATCATTAGTCTTCCTTCAAGCGATATACAAACACCATAACAAAAACAAGAAGCCATACAAAAAGAACAATCCAGAGGCATAACCATTATTCATACAGTCAAGTTTGAACTTAACATACCAATAAATAATCAATTATTTTCTTGTGGACCATTCGTGTATCATTCGTCTTCTTATGCCAGACCGGATACTTTTCAATCCATTTTTATATGAAAAAATTAAGGCTAAAAACGGAAATAACTTAACGTTTTTAAAATATTTTAAAACAGGTATGAAATTCAATAAGTTAAAACCTTCACCGTGCAATTAAAATATATTATATCGAAAACGTTTCTATTTCCCATTATGCGGTTAAAAATAAATTCGCGTAGAAAAGAGATAACACATATCCGTTGGTCTGCAAACGAACACATGTTCTTTATTGTGAGTTCAATTGAAAAATTTAATTGAGATCGTATTTTTCATTGTACCAGCAACTAAATTATTAATGCACATATTTTAAGTCACAAGTCTTTTCCTCGTTAACGTCGTTAGAATGTCAGTGAGTATTAATAGAAGATAAGAAGTGTCTAGTAAATGTATAATTTCCTTCTGTTCTATTTATTTATATTCTGTAGGTAAAACGTATAGTAATATACTAATAAATAATGGCAAGTAAATAAATAATAATAATTAATAGCAAATTTAAATTAATTTTACAATCATGATATTTTAGACATTCAAAACATTATTAATAAAAACATATGTACACAAAAAAATGAATAAAACAAGTAAACAGTAGTAGGCTAATACAGCACAATTATTCCAATATACAAGGCATTCATTCATAAACACAAGTCCAGATACTTGATCAGCTTTATTGCCTCTGGTGTAAACAGAAATAAGGAATGCTGACTAATCACTTCAATTTGTTTCTTAAGTTCTCAATACCTGAGTTATTAAAGTAGTGAAATTTTAAATACTATCAAAGAAATAATTTTATACACTTATATAATTATATTTATATACTTATTTCATTTATCTAATAATCTTAGTTTCAGTTAGTTTGGTAAGAATCTAAAAAACCCGAATATTTTTGCTTAGATCACACATCGAAAGGTACTTTTGTTCATGCCTTTCTCGACGATGTAAACTGATTTTTAAAAAATAAATAAGGAATTCACTAAAAATTAAAAAATAATCAAACTTAGATTTTTAACACAAAAACAAACTTTTAAAATAAAATATATACATTATAATCGTTTATTCATCTATCCTTATTTATCATATACCTACCTTATTTCATCTATCTAGTACACGTATTTTATATACTATATACACACAATTTAGCTTAATACCTACCTAAACCTATTTATCTATTTACAGTATTATTTTAACTACTACCAACTGATCAGTTTGAAGTCGGTACGAGCAACATATTTGTTTTGTTCGTAATTTAATTTTGAGTATATGACACAAAATTATATTATTATTATTTTTGTATTGTTTGGGCACCTGAAGAAGAACCTCCTGCTAGTTTTTGAAGTCAGTAAATAACTCTTCAGTAAAATTATTATTACGTCAACGATATATTTTACTTCTCAAAGTAATCTTTAAGTTCGATACATCTAGTTAGTTAGATCAGACATAGATCTAGAAAATGCGATTGCCCCAATCATCAAAGTGAGTATTCAGCAGAGTTCGCATTTTTAGAATCGACTTTATTAAACAGACAGATTCGAAACAATCTCATTTAGTAAATATTAAAGCAAATGGCAACTTAACTCATTGAGCTTAGCTATAACAGAATCGCAACTTTTCTAAAAACTTTCTGATCTTCATCTATTATTTATCAATGCCCTTCTAAAGTAAAAATTTATCGGATACATGCAGGCACATGAATCAAAGAAATGTTCCAACATGAACAACAACTTTTTAAACAATTTACCTAGTTGATATTTACTGTGTTTGGAAAAATGTAATTTTTCTAAGGCAATATTGAACATTTTTATTGAGAAATAAAATTGGTATTAGTATTATATTCTAAGATCTAGTCTAAAGTCCTTAAGAACAATTATTTTTGATGCCAAACATATGTGCAATACAAAGTGTAACAAATTGTATTCAAACTCAGATATTCACTTATTCGGTATGGGAAATGGCCAGAAATTACTTCTAATTATATGAGAATTAGCGTTGTAAAACTTAGTGATTATGAATTTTCTAAAATGTAAACTTAACAGATCAATTGCAAAGTCCCCGGCCTGACACATAGATAGCGCTACTAGAATTAAATCCATATGTTTTTAGTCAGCCCTAGCCCTAGTATAAATTTGACAGCTGTCGGATCATTAGTTTGTGAATTATAGCATTTTGAGTGAAGCAGTTTTTGTTATTGTGAAAAAATGGATAAAAAATAATTTCGTGTGTTGAACAAATATTGCTTTTTGAAGGGAAAAAATACAGTTGAAGCAAAAACTTGGCTTGATGCCGAGTTTCCGGGCACTGACCCAGGAAAATCAACTGAACGTATACATCATATCATTCACGAATATTTGAGTATGAGAAAGCTCTGTGCAAAGTGGGTGCCGCGCGAGTTCACTTTTGACCAAAAACTACGACAAGTTGATGATTCGGAGCAGCGTTTATGGCGTCTGTATTTGAGATGCGCATAGAATAATTTTCATTGACTGCCTTGAAAAAGGAAGGACCATCAACAGCGACTATTACATAGCGTTATGAAGTATTTGGCCGCATTTGAAGAAAAAGGAAGTGCTGCTTCGTCAAGACAATGCACCGTGTCAAAAATCCATGAATTGGGCTTCGAATTGCTTCCTCATCCACCGTATTCTCCAGATCTGGCCCCCAGCGACTATTTGCTGTTCTGAGATATCAAAAGAATGCTCGCTAGGAAGAACTTTTCGTCGAATGAAGAAGTGATCGACGAAACTGACTATTTTGGAGCAAAGGACAAGTCGTACTACAAAAATGGAATCGAAAGGTTGGAGGGTCGCTATAATCAGTTTATCACTCTTGAATAAAAAAAACTAATTTGGCCAAAAAATGTGTTTTACTATGGTAGGCCGGGGACCATATGTCGCCAAAAAATTTTTCAAAATTGAAATTACCTACTAACTTACAGCAATTTTTCTAACGTGTCAGTTAAACCAATTGTTCGGGTAAACCATCTGAGAACGAGACTTTTAAATTAAGATTTTTGGTTAAAATCTGTTACCATTTCTAAGGAAATAGTTTGACCAGTTTTGAAAATATTAGCTGTTATCGCAAGAACTCTCGAAATCTCGATTTGAACGCTTAAAATTGTGAGCTTCTGCTGCGTCTAAAGACAGCTAACAGCTCAATTGGTTGAAAAAACTTCAGGATATTAAATTTGAAGTACGAGGGCCAATAGCAGGATCATAGATCGCCGATTATCTCAATTTGAGAATTAAGTATCATCATCTGAATTAAACTGCCACAAAGTTAATTTCAAACTTTAGAGGCTTTTTTTCTTATAACGCCTTTTTTCATTTAATCGACATGGTATTGCAAGTTAGAGAAGTAGTTTACTTGAAATTTAGAGAAAGCTGTAAAAAATAGATTTTGGGCTTTTTTTGGAATCATCACCATTTTGCAAAAAAAATACTTCCCAAAGCCTGAGCTACAGTCAAAGGGCCTTGTCTATGCTAGTGAGGAATTTTAATTTCTTTACTGTTTCAGAAAACTACAAGAAGTGTCAATATTTCAAAAAAGATGCCCTTTTATTAACAGTCAACATCACCTGACTGTAACGTTTTCAACTTGAACTTAAATGATTCGGCATGATCAACAAAAATTTGTTAATCTATTTAGAAAACGAAAGAATGTTGACCTCTAGACCAGAATTCCCTAAAAATGTATGAATAAACAATT
Source organism: Rhynchophorus ferrugineus (assembly GCF_030347505.1). Taxonomy (NCBI): domain Eukaryota; kingdom Metazoa; phylum Arthropoda; class Insecta; order Coleoptera; family Curculionidae; genus Rhynchophorus; species Rhynchophorus ferrugineus. The sequence goes on from NW_027472583.1 coordinate 50,377,624, forward strand.
CAATAAATTCAACAAATTAGGTCGCTTTCATTAACAAAGAACAAGAAATAAGTAAAACAATCATACGAAACCAGACTAAATGCAGACGAGATGACGAGATATCGACCTTGTCTTTGAACTACTTTACTTAAATCCCACCGATACCGCAGCCGTAAACACGCAAAATATTAACTAGTAACAACAGCTTCACATGAACCTGAAACCTTTCTAATACCCTCGGTATAAACTGTCATTACCACTCAAGAATGCGTTTTTATTGGCTGATAAAACTCGAGCCGAATTGATCGATTTTACGAGTATCTTCTATATTTTATTGGGCCCCATAAATACGACATAATTTCAACGCAAGAAAACGGAAGACTCAATTAAATTGCGGATAAAATTTAAGAGCTTTTTTATTTGATCCGACGCTGGATGGTTATCCATAAAATATATTGTTTGTTGGAGGATGAAATTCCCAATTTATCATGTTTTTTTTAAATTTAATTTATTACATTTTAGTAAGTTTTACGATTGGTTGTGATTTGAAGACTGAAACAAAGCATTTATTTGTAATAAATTGTTCATGACGATAGCTAATTTCTAATTTCTAGGTTAGTTATAATAAAACAAAGTTAAATAATAACACCAAAATTATTTTAAGAAAATATTGCTGGCTAACAATATTAGGTATGATCTACTGAAAATATTATAAACGTAGTTAATTACCCAGAAATAAGCATTACTTCAGATAAAAGTATGATAGCCTTCACTTTCTGATACCGACAGATTTCCGGTTAAGAAAGAAGCTTAATATCTTTTAAGGCATTTATAACACTGAACATGTAAATAGGATATGTGTTATGGTGGGAAACAAGTGATTTTATGGTGTATCTGATATACAAAAGTTATGGGTTACTCAATCGTGTTTTGTCAAGCCAGATGGTGTCAAGTTTTTTCATTAAGAGTCATTCTCAAAAGTTTTACATGGTTATCTCCATCATATATAACTCTTCGACTAACATTTAATGATCTCATAATTTGATTCCGTGTATATTCCTTCCCATCATGTGTAATATTCATCTAATTTTTTGCCCCACGTACTTGCTCAAATCTATATTCCTTTTGGTATTAGCTCTTCCTTGGCTTACAATTGCTTCTTACTAATATTTTGAGAAAAAAATACATATACGAGGTTAAGGTGTAACGAAATACTGCAATTTTCAGTCAAAAAATTATATAATTTTTCGAATACATAATTTCCTTTCACTTTTCCTGGGTGTAATAATTTCGTTGGACTTGGAAGTATTTATCCACGGCCCTCTATTTCATTGGACGCGAAGCGCTTCTCAGAAACAAATGTCTTCAAGTATGGGAAAAGAAGAGAGAGCCAAACGTGTAAACTAGGGGGACTGTCGAGCAAATCGTAACCTAAACCAAGCAATTTTCTCATCCAAAAATGGGTACACTTGTATATAAGCAAGTAGAGACGAGCGTAAGATCAGAAAAAGGATTTTTTTTCTCCTTTAGGTTAGCCCATAATTGTTATATAAAGTTGATAGACCGACGTCTCATCCATAGTAATAACTTGCCGTCCAAAATTAATTAATATATAAGGAGCACCATATTTTTTTTAAAGAAAATTTGGAAACTCCCATGAAGGGGAATAATTAAACCTAAATCGGCTAGAGTCCACAGGGTAGTCTTGGTTGGTATTCCCATTCCTATATCTACCTTATACTGCTGATATCCCAACATCAAAAGAAATAATACTCGGAGATTTGCTGACGAAACAGTTATAATGATAAAATATTTATGTCTGTCTAAGGCTATAGAAAAAGTACAAGTAGCGGTCGACAAGATCTACAAATGGACAGGTGACCGGAACATACAGCTTAGCAACTTCAAATCTATTCATGTTAATTTTGCGTTGCGGCGAAATGGGGAAAACCTAATTATATCACTTAACGGGTGCCCGATTACTCAAAGAGAATCAGCAAAATACCTCAGAATATATCTCGATGGTAGGTCATATTGGAAACATCATGTTAGATAAAAAGAAGTGCAGATAAGACTGAAAGTCAAGCAACTTTACTGGTTAGTCGAAAGATATTCTCAACTTGATCTACAATCAAATAGATTGGTTTATCCATTTACCATAAAAACAATTTGGAACTATGGGGTGCACTAAAACATCAAACCAAGTGGTAATCCAACGCACCCAAACTAAAGTTCTACGATTAACTCTCCAATGCTTATTGCTACGTAACCAACGAACAGCTGCAAAATCAACTCGGAATCAAATGGACACCTGAAGTGATCCAAGATTTCACCGTAAAACATGATATAAGAAACAAACCACTTGTACTGTGTATAAGTGTATTCTTAACTTTAGTTTAAGTAGACTAGTTTAATTTTAATTTGGGAAATATATACTGCTGTATCTGAAATCCTGTATTTGCTTTGCTTCTGTATTAATGCAAGTACAACAGAACAGTAGGAATAAATTAATTTGTTAATTCAAATTGTATTAAGCATATCTAATGTAACAGGTCAATTGAAAAGTCCCCGGCCTGACACATAGATGGCGCTACTAGAATTAAATCCATATGTTTTTTAGTTAGCCCTAACCCTCAAAAGATACCTGCATAAATTTGACAGCTGTCGGATCATTAGTTTGTGAATTACAGCAACTTGAGTGAAGCAACTTTTGTTATTGTAAAAAAATAGATAAAAAAGAATTTCGCGTGTTGATAAAATTTTGCTTTTTGAAGCGAAAAAATAGAGTTGAAGGAAAAACTTGGCTTGATGCCGAGTTTCCAGGCAGTGCCCCAGGAAAATCAACCATCAAGGATTGGTATGCTAAGTTTAGACATGGTGAAATGAGCACCGAAGACGTTGAACGCAGTGGACACCCAAAAGAGGTTGTTACCGACGAAAACATTTAAACAAACCACAAAATGGTTTTGAATAACCGGAAAATGAAATTGAATGATATAGCAGACACTCTGAAAATATCAACTGAACGTGTACATCATATCATTCACGAATATTTTGGTTTGAGAAAGCTCTGTGAAAAGAGGGTGCCGCGCGAGCTCACTTTTGACTAAAAACAACGACGAGTTGATTATCCGGAGCAGTGTTTGAAGATGAGCAATCGTAATAAACCCGAATTTTCGCATCGATATGTGACAACGGATGAAACATGTCTCCATCATTTCACTCACATTAAGTCCAATCGACAAACATCCAAATGGACTGCACACGATGAATCCGCTCAAAAGCATGAGAAAACGCCAGTCGGCTGACAAGGTTATGGCGTCTGTATTTTGGGATGCGCATGGAATAATTTTCATTGATTACCTTGAAAAAGGAAGGATCATCAACAGCGACTATTACATAACGTTATTGGACCGTTTGGACAAGGACGAAATCGCCGAAAAACGGCCGCATTTGAAGAAAAAAAGGCTGCTTCACCAAGACAATGCACCTTGTCACAAGTCAGTGAAAACGATGGCAAAAATCCATCCATCCACCGTATTCTCCAGATCTGACGCCAGCGACTATTTCCTGTTCTCAGAGCTCAAAGAATGCTCACTGGGAAGAAATCTTCGTCGAATGAAAAGTTGATCGCCGAAACTGAGGCTTATTTTGAAGCAAAGGACAAATCGTACTACAAAAATGGTATCGAATAGTTGGAGGGTCGCTATAATCAGTCTATCATCCTTGAAGGAAATTATGTTGAATAAAAAAAACTAATTTTGCCGAAGAAATGTGTTTTACTATGGTAGGCCGGGGACTTTTCAATAGACCCGTTAAGATGTAATTAATAAAAATTACGCAAGATGTTTACTGCGAAAATCCATGTACTACTTGCGAGAATAAGCTGAAATTTTCCATACGAACTAAAAACATAAACACCACACAGGAAACAGGTAAATTTTTGCTGATTAGAGATGCTGATTTTGCTGTGTCAGGTTGATAAGTTTTCACTATACCCTCCCAAGAATAATAAGAAAGATTAAAGTAACGTTTCCTGTAAATTTTATTTTATTGAAATGTAATAAGACATGCTTGACGTAATAGATATACCTCTTTTAGCATCTGTAATATTTAAAAACAGTGGTTACGATAAATAGCAATTAAAAATACCTATCTAATAAAAAAAATTAGTAGAAATTAAAATTAGACATTAATTTTACTTATTACTAGGTATAATACACAAAATAATACGAACAATCAAAAATATTCTAATGACTTATTACGTTTGAATGCAATCAAAGTAATTAAGCCTCAAATTAATCAATATTAATTTAATAATTCCGTCCGAGAAATACGAGATGTTCCTTCAAACCGAAACCGTTACAAAGTCATCCTTATTCAATGCTGCAGCCCGAACACAAAGCCATTCGATGTATCGATGGTCCTTTGTCTCCCACGCCGAGATAACCTAATTCGTATTTGATGAGGGTGGTCTTTGTGAGGGCGTTCTTTTCATTTCTGACTTCGTATTGTTCCTTGTTTAAAAATATATATACCTATATTCCATTTTTTTTATTCCTCTGATATAAGTATACTTTAATGCTCTTTTATCAGCTGCATGTGACCGTTTTACAATTAACTGTTTTAATGAATTTGGGTTTTTAGCCTTTAGCTAACTTCGAAAAAGATTCTACAGAAAAAAAATTAAAACATCTAATACCAAACAGAAAAATTTTTTAATATTTTAACAACCGTTAAATCATTCTGATACTGAATTATTGATGTTTCCTATTTCCTATTCTTAATAATATAATTTATTATCTATAATGCCATGAATTGGAATCAAATATCCATAGAGAACATTAAAATTATTTATAAAGTAAAGCTTGTTAATTAAATAAATATATGTTTACCTTAATAATCCAAGAATTTGAATAAAGATCTATATAATTTGCATGTATTTTGGCTTTTTTTCACTTTAAATGGGCATTTATCGACAAAAAAGGTAAGGGGTATCAATTTTATCAGAAGATGTTATGTCTGGTGAGCACGCTAAGTGAACAGCACACGGACTCAAAAGAATCAAACCATCTGATCTTGTGTAGTGTTGTGTAGTGAGGTGCATATAATAAAAAATAGAGCAGTGACGTGTATAAACTTTATTTCACCAGACACTGAGATAGGGCCGATGGGCCCTCCTCCTCCTGCTAGTTATCATAAAGACATTTGACATTGAAAGAAGTGTTGACGTTTGAATTACAGCAGTGTATTATTAACAACTTTTGCAACATGTGCCCCTAGCATTGTCGTGCAATACTCTATTACTCGCTATTGCTAGTCTCTTTTTAACCGATTTCAAAAAAGTAGGTGTTCTATATGTGTATATATATATACGTCATCGATATAGAAGTCGTTCAGTGCAAAGCCCGTTCTGTTTGCTTTTTAAACAAATATCGTATGAGAAGCCGTAGAAATTTTGCAGGCAACGGCTTCTATGGTGTAGTTGTTAGAGTGTTCAGCTTACCACGAAGCCTGAAGAGTTCCTTTTTCTCCTCATACGGGCTGCACATTTACTTGACCTACCCATTGTAATTTTTAATAAAATAACTGCGTAATTTATTCAGAATATATCTAACTTTAAAAAGAGAAAAATAAAATATTTTTAACAAAAAAATTGAACCGATTTCAAAAAATAAATAAGAAACACAGTAATTAAAAAATAAATAAACTATCTATTTACAATATTATTTTAACCAACGGCTCAGTTTGAAGTCGGTGCCGAGCCAAAACAATACAAAAATAATAATATAATTTTTAACAACAGTTGGTAGTAGTTAAAATAATATTGTAAATAGATAAATAGGTTTAGGTAGGTATTAAGCTAAATTGTGTGTATATAGTAGAATATAAAATTCGTGTAGTAGATATGTTGAATAAAGTATTTATTTATATTTAGTTAGCTATATTATTAGTTAGCGACTGTTATATACACATTTTATTGTAAAACGTTTTTTGTGTTAAAAATTTAAGTTTGTTTGTTTTTTAATTTTTAGTGAGTTCATTATTTATTTTTTGAAGTCGGTTCAATTTTTTTTTAATATTTTATACAATAATACGTTATTCAATTAATCTCGGTAGACATCTTCAGTAACAGATATCCATGCATTACACCTTACCCATCATAAGCACAACAAGGATTGGCCATGAATATTCCGCTTCAGCATTGATGTTGATGATTCTCTTAGACTAACTGATGACATTTTGCGTTCGAGACTGTAGTACTTGATCCACTTTTTATCATGACACGCTACAAAACAACTTTTTTCTTGTTCTTTCAAGCCATTCCTTATCATTGTTATTAAAAGTATCTCTTTGAAATTGTTGAAACAACATTTAGAATATCACCATAAGTAACATTATCATGTTTCTAAAAGTCTTGGCATCATATTTCTGCAAATCAAACAACAGAAATAATGAATGTCGAAAATACAATTCCGTACGTACAATGATTAGCGTCTGTATACTATCGTATAACTCAATAATACTAAATATATATTCATATATTCACCAATATATATCGCTGATAAAATACATGCAAACAGCTAATAAATAATTCTTGAACCGAAATCAAATTAATCATTTAAAACAACTTTTTGCAAAATTTGTTTTAAAGGTAAATGTCTGATTGTAGCATTTTTTAAGGGGCCATTTATTACTTCATTTATAAAATATTAGTAGTATTTTGTATTATAATCAATTAATTCCAAGTTAAAGTTAGCTGGAATTAAAAGTGAAGAAAATGAAAACATGAATGAGACATTTAACAGGTCTGTTTTAATAACCAAATAAGACAAATTTTCTTTAAAATAGAAACTGACTTTGTACTGAATTATAAACTTCAGTAAATCAACTATTTAGAATATTTTACAAATGAGCTTCTTTTACGCCATTAATATGCAAGTTTATTTATTTGACTTAATAAAAATGAATTAATCGTAACAATTTCGATCGTCGGTTCGGTTGGCATTCTCAAATCTAGAAAGCAATCCAAAAAGGTTCGGGGATTGTAAACCTGTTATCTTCTCTGATCTGCCCTTCTAGCAGACTTCTAATCTCCATCAAATGCTTATTTTGCAAGATGTTAATTCGGTCCGTACTCTCTACGGATCTAATGCATACTTCAAGTTTGTTGCCCCAATCAGGCGAAACGGCTTTAAGTTTTCCATAATCAGCTCCTCAGGAGAATCTTAAACGCTCCATGGTTTGTCAGAAATAATCAAATTCGCAGGGAAACTGACACTCCAGAAATCAAACACTTCATATTTCAATCCTTCCACAAAGAACAACTCAGCTCAAGTTCTTCCAAGACGCGTTTGTTCCCGAGCTGGTCAACGTGATGGAAGCTTAACACCGCGTCACTGCTAACCTCTCCCTTTTCCAGGCTGAAACGACCTACTACGACATGATACGAGCATACGACAGCATCCAGTCCTGGGCTAATTCAAGTTCATATATAGTTAGTTTCACTATCTGTTTTTTCGCCGGGTCCTCATGCCCAATAACGGCTTCCCGGTTAGCAGGCATTCCCAAATATAATGCACTACGAGTAGTAGTAGCGACCTAGAGGGGTCAACTGTGAAGCGGTTTCGGGTTAGGTTATTGGTAAGTCCAGAGGCAGTCCCACATAACCCGGTCCAACTTGTCACAAAAAATATCCAGGCAAAACCAAAAAAATTCCAAAAGATTTAAATCATATAAAACTAGCAATATAGACCATTTGCCATTCACCAATACTTGACGTAGTTTCAGTTTACGTTTAATGTTTTAGTTTTAGAACACATGGCAAAAAATATCCTCTCCAACAATGGTAAGCCCAACAACGATTGTTGAATGAAATTGATTATGAAAAAGTAGATCTACCTTTTATAAAAAAAAAATTAAATCGAATTGTTTTGTAAGGTTTTAAACTTTGTAATGGCATTAAAAAAAGTCTTGAGATTAACACAATTTATGGTAAAAATAATCGATAATAATTTAATACAGAATCATAATAACAACGTGTCACGTGTCGTGTCATCAAATACACGATAATGAGTAAAGAACATAAATAATTAAAAAGAATGAAAAAATATGAATAATTAAAATTTTATTCTGAATCAGGTCGGAATGAATTAAGCCCAAATAATTTTATTATTATTTTTCTTTTCAAGTATCAAATATAGTAATAGTTTCATTATCTATACATATGTAAGATGACTTAAAATAAAATAATGTTAGAATCTGAATTAATAACAATAAAAAGCTAAACGACCATTTAATTTACGTTAATTTTCTTACATCTAATGATGTTAAACTACACAAACAAATCTATTAAACTATATTAACTAACGTAGACTTTCTTTCGAAAGAAGATTCATCATATGTTAATCATTACTTAATTGACTAGTGTCATCGCTTTTCGCTATCCTTAATATTATCTCATTATTCCCACTAATGTTGAATTTGGACAGATGTTCCTTCATTAGCAATTAGATCGGTCAAGTATGTTGGTATATGTTGATCTTGCGTCATTTGTAGCACCTTTCGAAACGATTCGGAAATTAGGCCATTGTCAGCTCAAATAATAGTCAAGTAATGGCCTCACCAGAGGCCATTTATAGCTTTTTGAAATAAAAAGTAAGTTATTAAAATGAAATATGAGTCAAACAGACTTGATATGTTGGCAAACAACAATCAAATCGAAATTATAAAAGTTCAAAATCGGATTTATGAAGTTGGAAATAACGAAAGCAATAAAATGGATTGGAAAAATCAATACGTAGTAATGAGAATAGTGAGATCATTGAAACGAGATGCAAATATTGATTGTCTTTTGTATTTCAGGATTATATTAAACTAGTTTTGCGATCTTAATGTTTAGCACTTTTGACAGTATACGTATTTTACTTGGACACACTGGTACTATTCATTGTTACACCATTTTGTATCTAATAATAAGAGAATGAATAAGTGAACTTTTAATATAGGTCAGTTCAGTAACTCCACTTCTTGTCATGAAGAACCAGCAAGAACACTGTTTGTAAAGTGTTCCTTTCAACCGAAACTGTAGATTTTTTTAAACGAACATTTGCAAGATCCAAACCCTATATTTTTTTGTGACAAATATTGATAAGTAAAATTATATTTCGAGCAAACATTTCGTTAATGTTAGTACACTATAAGTAGTGAAAGTGTTTGAAGCTACATTCAAGTTCAGTTAATTTCCATTAAAGTTTTCCATTATAAGTTTACTTGTTAATTTACCTAAGCCTAATATTAGCAGGAAGCACAAATTAAGAATGAAAATAAATTAACAAGGGGCTAATTTATTAATTCGATTTTATTTTCATTTGACGTAGAAGTACATCTAACGGAACTATTGTTTTTCATTGAAAAACAATTGATAATGATAAATAATACTTTTTAACTAAAAATACCAAAACCTAAAAGACAACCCTAAAAATATTTTTCTGTAGCAGCAACGTCAAAATAATTAATGGCTAATGAATGATACTTAAAAAGTATGTTTTATATTAAAACAATAACTTGATTGTCCACTAAATTGACATTATAAGTATTTACTTATATATGTGTATATATTAACATAGGTGTAATACTGGAGTAGTATATATTCAATTATTCGTTTGCTTGTTAACTCGGTCCACTGAATTTTCAAGTTCTTTGAGTCATAATCCTCGGCCATTGATTACCTGTGATTAACACCCAACCGAAATAAAAGTTATCTTAGAAGATTTCCAATGCTCTTGCCTGGTTTATTATGGTAAGATTATTAAAATTGAATTAAGTACAATTTCTAAGATGTATCAATAAATGGCTATTATTATACCAGAAATAAATCATAGATCATAGACACAACGGCCCTTCTACTGTTGCGATACTCGCGGATTCGAATCCTGCTGGGACATGGATGTACTTTCTGTTTCTGATTGTAATTGTAAATGTCACACGACAAGGAAATGTCTTCACTAACTGGTTGGTAGGTTCAGCACCGAGAGCTGTAGTTCGGAGCCCACGTTAAACTGTAGGTCTAGTCCAGATAAACCCTCATTGGTAAAAAGGATATTTTAAAATATTTTAAAAAAATCAGAAATATAAACAATATCAAATACAAAACTTAAACAAATTTTAGGGTAAATGATGTGGCTCGGTGAATGGAGGTAAAACGAAATGAAACAGTGGTGTTTACATTATGTGACCGTTATGTATTGGCTATAAAAAAAATGTAAAAATACAATTAGATAAAACGGATGGCAGTGGTGTTACCTGGAGACGAGGCTTGGGCAGTCGATGGTGGCACGTCTAAACCAAACGATGGTTGAGCATTGAATGAATGGAAATACCCTTTAATAACATCCCAGATAAACGTCTCGGGGTTGCCAGCTATTCTTTATCGGATTCTAGTTGGCGCTGGCGGCACCCCGCCCGTATTCAACATCTGGGATTATATTTCTGGGTATTTTTTAGACCGTTATTCCACGATGTAAAATTCGACATGTCACAAGGTCGCTATAAAATCATGAGTTAAACAAACTTAATGATTTTTTTAAAACACATATTGATCAAAACATTTCAAATATTTATCAAATTATTTTCAAATAATTAAATATTTAATAACTAAACTATTAATAAATATTTTGTGTGTATTCTGTTAAGGTTTACAAAAATGTTGATATAAGAAATACTGTTATTTATTGATTCAAAATGACAACAAATAACATTCAAGGCTTTATTTATAGCTTACAATCAGTATAATAAATTACCTAAAATAATCAGTATAATCGAAGGAAAATAGCTAGATAGTCGTATTTGACAACTATTTGTAAGTCATGTGCATTTTAAAATAAAAATAGCTGGTATATATTTAGATTATAAATAATAATACAAATTTAACACGTTTACTTTTACACTGAAAACTTTTTAAAATAAAAATGATATTTAGAAGGAGCACAAAGATCCATGTAAGTTGTTTATTTAATATCAAAATGTTTAAATTCACTCTACAAAGAATCTCTTATACCAATGACAATTAAGATGTAGAGACGTTTTGTAGTAAAGCACAATTTGTTGTATTTTATATGAATTCTCATATGTGTTTTATTGTAGGGAATATAATAATTTTTAAATGAAATAAATGTTTCGAGTTAAGTTCGATTAAGCTAGTTTAGATCACTAATTTTAAAATCAGACAACATGAAAGCTGCTTCCATGAAGTTTTCCAATAAAAGACAATGTCAAAATTGCTAAGCCAAGATCATTTGGAGGATAGATTTAGTAAGAATAATGAGTTCTTTAAACCAAATAAAAGACTCTTCTAAACTATGCTACCTTAAAAAATCTCGAACATCTTGTGGATGCCGGTTTAGAAATCAATATTAACTCATGACTGATGAGTGTAGGTAGCTAAAGGCCCAGTAAATAGTATGAACTTCTCAGGATCGAAGTACAAAAAAATAGTCTCAATTGATCTAGAATGTGTTCGTATTAATATTATAATAAGGCTTAAAAGGTCAACTGAAAATTTCCCGGTCTGATACATAGATGGCGCTACTAGAATCTATATGTTTTTAGCTAAGCCTCAAAAGATGCGAGTGTAAATGAGCTGTCGGATTATTAGTTTGTGAATTATAGCATTTTGAGTGAAGCAAATTTTTTTATTGTGAAAAAAAAATGGATAAAAAGGAATTTCGCGTGTTGATAAAATATTGCTTTTTGAACGGAAAAAATACAGTTGAAGCAAAAGCTTGGTTTGATGCCGTTTCCGGATACTGCCCTAGGAAAATCAACCATCAAGGATTGGTATGCTTTAGACGTTGTGAAATGAGCACCGAAGAGGCTGAAGGCAGTGGACACCCAAAAGAGGTTGTTACCGACGAAATCATTAAAAAAAACCACAAAATGATTTTGAATGACTGTAAATTGAAAATGAATGAAATAACAGATGCTCCAAAGATATCAACTGAACGTGTACGTCATATCATTCATGAATATTTGGGTATGAGAGTGCCGCGCGAGCTCACTTTTGACCAAAAACGACGATTCGGCCATCATGATATTTTAATTGTCCCAAATCGAAGACATATATACTATACTAGACCTATAACATATATACTGCGTAGAAAAAAATATTGGTAACAATAACTTTATTTATATAAATTTAATTACTTTTTCGTAATGAATTGGACAAAATATCGCAGTAATAGATACTTATGTTAACGATTTAATATATTTATAATTTGAATTTTTAAAGACTACATAAATGGGACGTAACAAAGATTTTCGTTGTCCGCTAAGCGCAGTACGATTTAAATATAAGCTATTTTCAGTTGGTTTTTAATCACGTAAATGGTGGACGGTTTATTTTTCTGACCGGTCAGCCCGTGAAAGCGTCAAAGTCAGCAATAATGGCCTGATAACTGCTACTGAGAACCACGCCAGAAATAACAGATTAAAACATACTTAACCATTAGAAAACCACGTTCCCAGAATTGATTATGAAACTTGTTTAGGGGGGTCAATTTGTTTATTATGTTCACGCTAATTTTTATGTTCTCGCTCAATTAATTCGCTTTTTGTTTGGAAAATCGACGTACAAGCATATTCGACTTGAATCTTAATATCCGATTATGAATGATCTACATTCTCTAAAACTACAGACCAATGAAAAAATTAATGAATAGATATTAAGTGCTTGTTTGTACAGGGGATGAATAAAATAATATGAACATATAATATATACACAAAATTTATTCACTAATAAAGTGTTGAGACGCCATTCGCTTTTCCAAAAATTGTGGAATTGGTGCAATTTTTCGTGGAAGAGGTTGTTTACGATTGAACACTATTGTTGATCTCGAGCACTCATTTGCACGCTTGAACCAAAATGAAACTACTTAGACTTAACCACTAAATAATTATTGAGGAAATTATATGATTTATAAATAAAATAAACACTGGACAATATCAACGAGACTAAAAGATGGACATTGATGTATATGTTTAAAAAATATACAGAAATATAGCCAAAATAAATGGTAAATTGCTACAAGTTACATATATTTAATATTGAAACATTAATTTAGCCTATCTGATAATTAGCCATAAACTTTATTATCGCTATAAAATTACTAATATCATTATTAGATACACAAATTATAAAACATGTTTGGGAAGATTAAGATTCATATTAAACAAACCCACCTGTTTCTCACAATTACTTTACGAATTTTATCAAATGCGATCAGAGAGAAGAGAAGAAATATCTTTCAAAAAAATCTTTCAACATATTACTGGGATTAATGCATTATCTTACTATGGACTAAATCGCACGAACTGTTCAATAATTAGAGCGAATTTTTGTACCTAATTTTGTTTTCGGCCTGCAAAAAAAATATACCTCTAACATATTCTAAGAGAACGAAAATGGAAAGAGAACGAAAGAAAGAAAAATGGCACGTTATGTTGAATGATCTTCAACTTCCGTGGTAATTCAGGAAGCAAAGCGGTCCAAAAGTGGAGATCGTCAACAAATCGATGTGGATATACGGTGGATTGAACAAAATACAACAAGTTTCTTGTTTATAACACAATAATTTCGTAATTATGGATTTTATTTTCTATAAGATGCTGACCTGCTGTCTGTCTATGTTCCTTGAGATGATTTGGGTTTTCATCACTTCTTGAAGCTAAAACCGACAGAGTTTGACAGCAGCAGATTTTTCAATATTAAACAAGAAGAATAATGGGTTTCGAAAATGTAATTTTGAACGTTCAGTGTTTAGTGCCTATATCCATTGAATTATTGAATGATACTAAATGCAAAAACTATTATTTTACGTACACAAATGTTAAAAACATCGTATTTAACAGTAAGGTTAGGTTGTTTAACAGTTGTTTACGTTGATACCTCGCATTCTCACCAATAGGCATCGCTGATCAAAATACAAGCAAGCACTTAATGCATACCCGTTAGTTAATTTTTTATATAGCAACCGATAAAAAATTAGTACCTTTGAAAGTGACATATAATAGTAGGTGAGAAATGGGTAATAAATAGAGCAAATTTAGAGCAAATATAAATAAACTATAAAGATAATATATAAGCTATAAAGATTCAACTAAAAACACATTATATTCCTTTCAATAAAACAGCCAATGTACTTTATAGAAGACGTCGAAAATACTGCCAAATGCAGTTTGTAATAAGGTTCGATCGTTTTATATTCAGAGCAGATTTTTCCTTCTCATTTTACCCTAGTTAAGGACAGGAGACAGACAATCAAATTATAAAATTCGATTTGGGTTGGTAAAGTTCTTCAAAACGTTGTAAAACAAAAGTCCAATTTGATGCGACAACATTGCAACGAGCTGACATCATACATTTTGATGACGTACATTCTGTTTTATTGAATGGACTATAAGGTTTATACTCAGATAAAATCCATTAATAATCATTTACAATCTCGGACATCATGTTTTCAAAGACCCGTCAAAATTAACCACGATAATCTAATATTCCATTGTAATCAGCAATATTTTTCCTATATTTAGATAAATAAGTGTGTCTGACAATTCAGCCAGGATTCCAAACCAGTAATCTGATCAGTAATATTCTGATCTTGATTAAATATGCTGCTCTTGCTTCTCAATTGTATGTCAAGATAATCTATATTGTAAAACGTTCTTTAATATCCGAAGAAATTCGTTGTATTATTGTTCAAAAAATCCTAAATAGCCTAGTATCAACATTTTCCATTGTTCACAGTATTTTATGAAATATATTATTCATATAATATCAGTTATATTACTTTTAGAATAGTCTAAAACAGTCTTAGAAATTTGTATTCTTCTCTTAAACATAGAAATAAATCTGTGCCTGAGATAACAATCAAAAGAATACTTATAATATAACATGTCTTTAGCGTTGACAAATGGCAACGATATAATGTAATAAAATATAACTGATGGCTCGTATATTAGCACACTTCCTGACATAAAGACCAATAAAAACTATAAATAAGATAATAACTCTTAAAATTTATTGACTTTTACAATTATGTCTTATTTGAAAATGACCACATCGATGTCTTTTAAACTTTTATTTCCAAATATACAACTAACCTATACGTAGAAGTATATATATTATTATATATATAGTAGTTTTTAACGAATATTTATCTCATATAAATAAATCATCTTAGATAATATTTATGGCAATCGTTCTGCATTTACTCGTAAAGAATTTCTTGGTGTAGTTAAGTGAGTTCGGGTAAAAGTACCGCGGCTAAGGTTGTAAGGTCATAAAAGGTAGATTAAGGTGCTCAACAACCTCTAACCAAAAACTATTCCGAGTAATAAACATAGAAGCTTTGAAAAACATCCCTAGTCCATGCATTCCTGGTACATGCATCACAGTTCAAGGTATAAGGGTACCAAAGGCGGACTGAAGTTGCTGTTAATTAGCACAGTCTACAAGAATATGAACATTCAGGATGAAAGGCCACCAAAGGTGGATTGCAGTAGCTGAATTTCTTAGTCGTAGACTATTGGTATCTGGAGTCACCAAAATTAGGAACACCATTCTGTAGAGGGGCACCATGGAAATTTGGTTAGAAACAGTACCATTTCGAAGATTTTCCAGCCACGAAGGTACAGTGGATACTCTACAACATTTTTTATAACAACTATAAGATGTGCAGATGGAAAAACAACTACGTACATTCCTGTGACTGTTTATTTTGGAGGGAGATGTTATATAATACGACACATAGTATCCGGGCATCTTTTTTTTAACTACTTGGATGGTGAACGAGTGAGACCGGTTGGTTTGTTTTTATCCTCAATGTGGTTTTGAAACGTCATTTAATAAGCCACTCCTTATTTTCTTAAATAAATCAGTTTTTAAGTAAAATAACTAATGAGTTTCTTTATTTAAAAACCTTTCAGAAAATATAACTTATATACATATGAATGAAAATAAAATAGGTACAGAATCCGATTAAAAAGAAAAGGTTTATCAAAACCCTCTTTAAAAATAGATAAAGTTTACATTGATTTATGCTTATTGACTATAAGTCACAATCCTATATTAATTACGTAGCGACCGCTAGAACCCTTTAGGCCACCACGCATTCACCTACATCAAAGTCAAAGGTTGGCAACGCTAGTGGATTGGTACCATGCGGACGTTTCGCTCTCTATTGTTTTATCTACCCCCTTGTAACAGTACCACTTCCACAGCGCTACCGTATTTCCTTTACATTAACTTAATATCTTGTACATTCTCCCATCGGTCACACGTACAATTTAATATCGCAATAAACAATTATTTCTTCAACCAATGTATTTAGTTCTCGTGCAAATTCTTTCCACAAAATAGTAGTGAGTGTTAGAACAAACAATCGCATCGACAGCCACATATTCCGATAAACCCACCAGTTTAACATTCCTACAATTGGTGACCCCGACGTAAATAAGTGCCTAACAGCTAAATCAACTCACCACTCGACACGTACATGGAAGGCTAGCACGAGGAACGGGACCCATCAACATCAAATCGCCGACGTTATCCCACGAGACTAACGCGATGGACGAAAACCACAGAAGCCCAGCATGCATAACATCAACACATGAACAACCTTGCATCACGAAACGAGACACGTAAGGCACCATACTTATAGGTACCCTCAAACAAATCGGAACGCCCCAAGACGAACGACGTCCTGCTACAACTTCGATGGCAGCTGATCCCGTAAAACTCCTCACTCAAGTTGGGATTTCTCATAAGCAGGCCCTAGGCGTAGATTCCTTGCGTAATTGCGGGTGCACTCCGGAACCTGCACCACAAAAAGGTACGTTCCACGGCAGCTCCTCTAGGAGGGGAGTGACGTAGCGACCGCTACAACCCTTTAGCCCATCACTCATTCTCCTACATCAAAGTCAAAGGTTAGCAACGCTGGTGGATTGGTACCATGTGGTTCCCGGCTATAAAAGACCACCAGGACGACGTCTCGCTATCTTTTCTTTTCTCTATCCCATAGTAACAGTACCACTTCCACAGCGCTACCGTATTGCCTTTACCTAACTTAATATCCTGTCCATTCTTCCGTCTACCAGATGTATCATTCAATATCGAAATAAACAAGTTTTATTCAACCAGTGTTTTCAGTTCTCGTGTGAATTCCTTCCACAAAATAGTAGTGAGTGTTCGGACAAACAATCGCATCGACAGCCAGACATTCCGACTGACCAGACGAACATTCAATTACAATTATCAATCCTATATTTTACTGTGAATGATACTTAATTATATAGAAATGCTAATACTTAATATATAATACTTACTAATGTTTAATGTTTAGTAACGTTATATAAAGACATTCAAAGTTACCTTAAAATATCCGTTAAATTAGAATTTCCGAAAAGCTTTATTTATTTTTATACTTTAATCAAAGGAAAAGTGTTATGTTTGTTGAGAAGGGGCGAACTTTTTCGATCGGAATTCAAATTAAGTGGACTGAATCATGTTGCAAAAGTTATACTTTATATTCGGTAAAATTTAATGCTTTATGAGATGTTCAAACTTGGCTAGTATAATACAAACACGGAGCATTTTTATTTTTACGAGTTTTAAACATTGCTTCAAGATTGGATTGCTTCGAGAAAGTTTTTTCATGATGTACTATATCTGTTGGCAATGTAATTTCAGGTTAAATTCAATCTTGAAGTAGTTGAATTAATTTAAGTCTTTAATTGAACAAAAAAGGATAACTTGCATTAAAGCTAAATTTTTGTTGACCAGTAACTCTTTAAAGTTCAATATCATGGATTGGAGAAAATTATTTGTTTTTTTTTTCGCATATTTCATATAAATCTGAAACACTGATCATTTTAATTTTTGACTTCCCCTTTTTATCGATTTCCTTTTGTTATTTTTATGACAGAACCATCATACCATCAGTAATGATTGAGATTTCTGAGCAAAAATCTGAACCAAGCGATTTTTACAGCCTTACACTATTAATAATGTTTTGTAGATACCGATACATAAAAACTTCCTGGCGAATATGTCTCAATGTTTGACGAGTCACCTAATATGTGTATGATCCAAGTCTAATCATGAAGGTCTTTCCTAAAGATGAATTTGACTGTTCTTCATTAATTACCTGCTTCAAAAATCGAATTACCCGTTGACGGTAGAGAGTCGAATTAATGGTAAAAATTTTCCAGAAGCGTATGATAAACTATAGGCGTCAAAGCCGACATTGTATCCGTTTATGAAGCTTCTTCGTACTTTGACACCGACATTTTTCGTACATTATTGCTATACAAGATACACCTTTCATCGCCCTTGATTAAATATCTGCGCCAAAAATAGCAATTAAGAAGTGGGATCTCAGTCCATTAAATTATTCACTGTTAATTCACGTGAAACTCAAGTATCGGAATACTTGTTATATCCAGTATTATGTAAATGGTCAAAAACTGTCTTTTATTATTATTCATGGAGTTTTTCAGTTATTTGGTCAGCGGAATATGACAATTTTTACCTTTAACATTTAAATTTCCAGAATAAAAACAAGTAAACCTATTCTAACACAAGAACTCCTCGCCGTAAACAGCGAAAATGGCGATCTAGAATATGCATATATCTTTATTATCTTCCCCAGTCCATCTTTATGTTAGAATATGCATATGGATCCATGGCATAAGTATTATCTTAGGTAATAAGATGAGGCTATTAGAAAAAACGAAATTATTTTAGCTCCAACCCTATATATTATAATACCAAAAAATATTCCATGATTATAACCAATATGATTTAAAACACTTTTAAATAAGCAACGACTTATGCTTTAAATCATATACAGTAAATTTTCATATCGTTTAATATATGTAGATATATGTTATTTGTATTTTTCTTATGACTGCTTATACATAATAGAAATAATTAAATATTAATGGAATATTCACGAAGCATTTAGTTTTAAATTAACCACGTTTATGTACGAACCAACAGTAATTTAAATTTCAAATTTAATTTACGTTATTTAACCATTACAGTTTTAAATAATTTTAAATGTCTCATCAAGATATTCTATATGTTTATTGAGTTATTATTTGTAAATCGATCTTCATGTTTATTTGTTTGCTTATTAAATGATTTATTATTAGTTAATAGAAGAACGCTAATAAACTATTCGTTAGTAACATTAGATTGACAGCGTATACAATATTACAAACATTGCGTTAATAATGATCACAAACTAGCGTTATTAAATACAAGAGTTGTTTGATAAATATTAACCGTAACCGATTCTGCCTCTTGTTTTTTTGTGATGAAAATTTGTGATCGAATAAGGTAGTATTTCAACAATTATTTTTAGGTTTTCCAGAGTTAAGATTCATTGCGATTTTCAATAACTCTCATATATCACTAATTAAACAGAAAGCTTTGGAATATGTCACTAAAAAGTTCTAATAAATTATTATCTTTAGACTAAAATTCCTCCATAACCGTTTAATACATTGTTTTAACATATTTTAAAAGTAATCTTATTTATTATAGACTTAAACGTTCAGGTTCGATTATTTCCGTACGATACCTAAAAGCTTTAATACTTTTTAAGATAAACTTCCAAAAAAATGTGATAAACAAAACGCCTTCAAAGTTTAACATTGTCCTCAAAAAGAAGAACATTATATTTGTTTGAAAATTATAATTAAATTAGCTATTTTGTTCTTTTCTAAATCTCCAGATATATTTAATTTCTAATATTAGCCACTTAATAATTTTTAAACTACTTTTTTTTAATATTGTCAACAAAATGACTTTTAACACATTGGATGCAGGAAATTAGCCATTTTTTAGTTTTAACAAAGTTGGACAAAAAGAACAGGACAGACTCAACATTTAAAAAATGTACTGGTTATTCAGAAGATACTCTAATTTAACCTAAGATCAAAGAGATTGGTTTATAGGTCAGTTATAAATCATATTTGGAAATGTGGGATGCAAATACTTCATATTTGCTAAAGCGACGTGCTAAAACATCAAATCGACTCTAGTAATCCAACGCTGTCATAACAAGGTTCTTCGATTAATTACCAATGCTTATATCTATATAATCAGTGATGACCTTGAAATCAAACGCAATTACGAGGTTATCCAAGATTTTACTTTAAAATGTGAAATCATATTACTAAATAACAGCAACATGGAGGTAATACAGCTAGTGGACAACACGCAGGAAATTAGAAGATTCAAGCGAACCAAACTACATGAACTTGTATAATGTATAACTTGGAGATAGTGTGTTGCTCTTAACTCTAGTTTAAGTAGTTTAATGGAATTTTAATTTGGGAGATACTGATGTATTTATTCCATACTCATCTTGAATGGGTATACAAGTATAACAGAATAATAATCATAAATAATTACAAATACTAATATTGTACTAAGCATATTTAATGTAAGATATAATACAAAAAAAAATTATTATAAAAGCTTTGTTTATTGTCTTATAATCAACTTAAATTTTGTAAAGTCCCAATTTTGTGTTATCTATTATATATTATCTAATTATATATTTCATCTTTATATATCAACATATAGAGTATATTTATATTATTTCTCAATACAATGTTTGAAGTGACTTTATTTTGAATTTCTTTGATAATTTAGTCTCCACCATGTTTTTTAGTCTCTGTTTTGCCAACTAAGGGTTATCTGGACTGAATCACCTGCCGATATTCACACTTCTTGAGACTAAGCGTTAGGGCTGTCGAAAAATATCGGGCAAATATATCGATACTTTTTTAGCATACCTATTTATTGGCGAATTATATAAAGACGATCATAGAAGACATATATTGATGACAGACAGATAGACATATATGTTTTTAAATTGTGACATTGACTGATTCTACACTTTCAACTATTACGTAAACACAATAATCTTTAAATGGCAATACATACTTACGTCTTAGTCAACTAATATTTGGGTTTCTACTGAACAGACCTAGTATTTGAAATGAGCTCAAAACCACGGACCGTAGTCACAAATTAATCCGTGAATTATTTTAACAATTAATTCAATGACTATAGGCTTCAACCCACTGCTTATAAAATTATCTTATAATTCACAAATAATTATAATGTGCTGATTTTTAAAAATATATTCCATTATACACAATATAGCCTAATATTTTCAACGAAATCATAACATAAATATAGGAAATTTAAATAAAAACACCAAAGAAAACAATAAAATTGACGACTTGCTTTTTTATTGTAATTATTTGGTAACTAAAATATGTTTCCTTAAATTAAAATTAGATTGAAATGATTGTTCTATTTTAGTGTAATATACTTTCTAAATTGTTGAAAAAACGACTACCGAGTAGTTAGACCTTTCAAGAATGAATTGGTGGCTGATGAGGTAGTTATTTTTAAACTTTTCTCTTATTAGTGACCTTTGGTAGAAGTAACAATCCGTAAACAGTGATTAATTCCAGCTCTTATTATATCATTGGCGTGAAGTAGGAACTAGTAAACAGTCTCAATGTGGAATAGGCTGAATAGAAGATGGAACACTCGAGTATTTCACTGTTTCATTGTCGAACCCCCTTTCCTGGTCCATCCATTGATCGTTTTTGTTCGGCACATATGTTGCATCATTTACAGCAAAAGTAGTATAAAATGCATCATTACAGCAATAGTATCACCATTTAGAACCGTCAAACCACTAGATTAACATTAACAGGTAATAGGTGTGTCAGTATCTAAACATCGATGTACCACAAATTGAAAAATGTGGGGAATATAGCAAATATAGAATGTCACTTATATATCTAAAACTATAGGTAATCGATTACAAAATATTTTCATTATTGGACAGAATAACTGTAAATTAAATTACTCTATTTTGTTATTTTATTGAAGTTCCATTCAGTTAAGTTAATAAGTAATAAGAAGGGTTTAAAGGATAACATGACGCATGATGTCCTTTCCTAATTGTATTAAAATCCACCAAAAAACGGTTTATTTACAGTTAACATTTTTATTTATCGTAAAGAAAACTAAATCTATTTATGCATCAGGCCTATAAATTAATTTTAAAGGATTTACAACAGATGGTGTTTCGTAACTAACTTCATGTTGAAGCTTCACTAATAGGCTTCATTTTTCAATATGTGTCGTTTCGTGTGAACTAAAATGTTTTCACTGCGTTGAAAACATCTGAACTTGTGCCGAGCAAATCAGGTATTTAAATTTTTTTCAACAACTAGAAAAAATATCGATAATTTTCAAAAGATATATCGATATTTTTAAGAAAAAATAAAAGTATCGATATACCGGACCAAAAAAATTTTGATATTTTTTAAACATTTTTTACCTTATTTTAAAATTAAGTACCAAAATAAAGTAAACTTATAAAATTAAGTACCATTTTTTTATTATTATTTTAAAATAGTTGAAAGGTTTCTTATAATGTTTAAGGAATATTTTTAATTTGTTTTTAAATATCGAAAAATGTCGACTACTGTTATATTGGTCAAAAATGTTTTTCGGAATCTCTAGACTGAAGGTCATCGAATGCGGTGCAAAGCTGCCATGCCTGCACCCTGCTCCATAGATGTCAAAATGTGAATGCTGGTTTCGAAGTTTTAAAAGTGGTGATTTTGACACCGAAGACAAAGAGCGTTCTGGGCAGCCAAAAAAATTTTAAGATGATGATTTGTAAGTATCATTTGATAAAACCATCATTGGAGATTGCTATCAACTGGAATTGATGTTTTTGAACCGAGCATCGCGCAAAAAACGGCCGGCATACCAACAATGTTGTTCTTTAACATGAAAAAACGATCACATATTGAAAAACCGGTGAAAGTATTCTGGAAACATTAAAATGGGAAGTGCTACCCCACCCGCCGGTGTTCTACAGACCTTTGCCCTTCTGATTACTACTTGTTCCGGAATATGAGTCGCAACCTCTCTGGACAGTGCCCCACTTCTTATGAAAATACCAAAAATGGATCAATTAACGAATAGCCTCAAAAGATGCATCGTTTTTTCGAGAGCTGATCCGTAAATTGGTGAGAAAAAGTAGCTGCTGCCGATTTCAATAAAGATCCAAATTAAAAAAAAAAATAAAGCTAATTTATAGGCCTAATAATAATTATGATTTACACAAAAAATCATCAAAAGAATAACAAATATCGTTATAATTTATGAAAACAATCGAATATCGAGCTAATGTTTGTTTATATCAATGCTGTTACGCTTATCTATAATTAATTCGTACCTTCTACGAACCCTAAGAGCGTGAATACCTCCACCGGCTGACAAAAAGACAAACAAACGAGCAACAGACGATCAGAGAAACAAAAAAAAGGCGAACGAAAACAATCGCAGCCGGCCCCGCGTTCTTTCACTGTGCCACTTCGACTCGTGTTGGGATCGCGACCGAATCCGACACCCGAAAACCGTACACGCGCTCGGTCGCTATGTGGGACCGTCGTCGAACGTATAATTTCGCTGACGCGGCGGTACTGACCCGTCACCAGGCTATGGGGGCAGCCTCTGGGTCCATGGGGGACGATCCGGCCGGGTCACGTGATTCGATTTGGGTATTTCTTCGAAATGCGTTCGAAGCGGCGTTGCGCTTGCGAAGGTAGCGTCCGCCTGGTGCCACAAAGGCTGCCTCTGATGGATTACTCGGCGCGAGAAATGCACTTCGACCGAACGATGCGGTGAAATAAGAAGTGATAAAATCAATCTTCCGAAAACACCCCTTTCTGCGGTCTTATAATTCGTTTTCTAAGCCGTAGGAAGACGGTAAACAATTTAATCCATATTTTAATACATTGAAAGCTAAAAATAAATGAGACGGAGAAAAATATAATAGTGCAGTTTGATTGTTCCCCAACAATATAATTAATAGTATTATCTTAATTTACAACTTAATATATTATTTACTATTAATTAATCTATTATTTATTGTTTATTTATTGTGTACTACTTATAGGAATTTATTGCAGCAACTTACAGCAGGTTACATTTAAAAACATATCGATATATCGGAGGAAAAAAATATCGATATTTAAAAAAAAATAAAATAGTGAATTATTAGCTTCAAAAATATTTTTTTTTTCTAAATCTCTTAAAAAGTAGATATTTTTGATAGACCTATAAAAGTAAGTACAACATCGGCTAAAAAATATCGATATATAGGCCAAAAATATCGATATGTTTTTCAGAAAATATCGATATATCGATATTTTTCTTCATCCCTAGTCTGTACGAACCATATTAGATCGTCTGCAGGATTTCAATTTCAAGCATTTAACTGTTATTGCATTACAACTAAAAGAGACCATTAAGAGAATATTTGACAAGTTTCCTAAATTGTCACCTAAACTACATAGGCATAAAATGAATAGGTTGCCAAAAATTACCACAATAGATGAGTAGCAAAGAATTTAAAATTTAGCTATTTATGCCTTAAAGGCAAATTACAAAAACATTAAATAATTCCCGGAAGTATCAAGAAGAGTGGTACTAGTAAAGAAGATAGACATTTTATTGTTTTTGCGGTCAGGGACTGTGAACATCGTAAATGTTCCCATATACTATAGGAATGATGACTTGATTGATGAATAGCGATAATATTTATATATCGACACACATATATCATCGACAGCAATATATCGATATTTTTTAAACATTTCAAAATTGATATTTTTCGGCACCCACATCTTCAGATATCGCGTGTTTTCCAGGAAATAAAGCAAATCGCAAAAGATAACTCTTAGATAATATTCGAGTAGTACACACACTCAAAAGAACTTAAGTTAAAGAAAAACTGCGGTGTTAATACATGAACGTTACTACTATAAAGATAAAGTTAGCAGCGATGGGTTCTCCTAGATATATGCTAGTTTTAAACCATTGGAGATAAATTGTAGGTTAGTCGGCATAAAAAAAATATGTGTGCTGGAAAATATGTGTTAGATCAGAAAATTCCTAAAACTCACTGGAAATATTTGTTTCAATATTGTTAGCAAGAAAATACAACCATGGTTGCGCCTTATTCCTGTGGTTTTTAAAGCTAAATCGGGAAAATCAAGAAAAAAGTTTCATGTGAAACAAAAGAAAAATATGAAAAAAATCGTGTTTTCAATTAATATAATTAAGAATACAAATACAAGCATGAAACCGCATCGTGCGATGTCAATTTTAACTATACTGGAAATATTACGAATACAAATAATGAAATAAAACCGCATAGTACATGGGATTACATAATTTTATGGCTTATATTGAGTATTAAGTAATACGTATAATTTTATCTTCACAAATTTGAAAAATTACCGATACTATTGATGTTATCCATTTATCGATTTGATTTAAAAAAATGATTTGATTAAAAAATTTGATTAAAAAAATAAAAGAACGTCGTGCAGTTCTATCGTACCCTCTTTTGAATATATGAATCATATCTTAGTCGTATTTATATCATCACTAAGTAAATATTAGGGGTATACGATAATTTCCCTTTATACAATTATGTATCTGAGCATAGATTATATATCTGTTCGGTTTATTTGACTATTTACTAGACTTTGACTACTACAGAAGATAATCGATAAAGATAATCACTATTGAAGCGATATACATGTGATTGACATGGATGTCTTACATTACCCATCAGTAACCAGGTTGAGTAAGACCGGATGGTCTCTACGTTGATCACTGACCAGTCGGTAGGTTCAATGCCGAAGACCGTGGTTCGGAACTCATGTTAAATTGTAGGTTTAGTCCAGATAAACCCTTGTTGGTAAAAAGGACAGTAAAATATTTAAATTTTTTTTAAAAAATTGAGAAAAAGAATTTTTAAAGAATGAACGCTGCTTTGATTAGAATGAAAAACATTATAAAAGCAAAGTTAGTTCCTGAAGCAAATCAGAATTTCTAATTTAAATAATACTAATTCACACAAAAGCACAAATTAATAACAAATTATCAGCATTTGAGGTAATTTATTTTTCGAGTGTTAACATAGAGATGACATATGATATATAGTGTTCATGGTTTAACTTTTACAGAAATATCTATGTTCTAAAGATGTTTCGTGGTTAAAGTATTTTTCCAGTAATTCGAGAGTCGCTAGAGATTATCAATAACTAAACGAAACAATAACACAATACGTCTAAAACTAGCGGTTTATAAAGCAATTGTGGATTTCAGTCTGAAAAGTGATGTCATACTACATTTACAGTGATGCAAAATTAATGAAAATTTGAGTATTGTCATAATGACCTATTCCTTGTCAATCCCATCAAACACTTAGCTAGCTTCCTTAAATCAGCAAGTGAGTAGTAATGCGGAGACTGCCACCTTTTGATTATAATAAGTAATAAGTGATTATAATTGATAAGTATAATAGTTAGTTATAAGTAAGATTATATCTTACTTAAAACGCTCAATTTCAAAGGCACGTACAGAGTCTTTGACTAATTTTTGTATCTCAATGATAGAGATTTTATTGTAAATCAAGGCAATGAACATACAGAATTAAATCCTATATATTCAGGAGTTCCGCAAGGTAGTGTACTGTGTCCAGTACTGTATCTTCTGTATACGGCCGATCTGCCCACCACAAAAATAACTACTGTGGCAACATACGCAGACGACACAGCAATCTTAGCATCCCATGAAGATCCAGTCACAGTATCAATAAACCTACAAACCCACCTGGACCAAATACAATTATGGTTGGAGACATGGCGCATTAAAGTCAATGAAACAAAATAAACCCCTCTAACGTTTACCCTGCATAGAAGAATATGTCAACCAGTGAATATCAATCATCGTCAACTCCCCCAAGCAGAGCAAGTTAAATATCTTGGTATGCATTTAGATCGACGCCTAACCTGGAAGAACCACATACTCTCTAAACGAAAACAACTTCGACTGAAATTATATCAAATGTATTGGCTCATCGGGCGCAAATTCAAGTTATCATTAGATAACAAGGTGTTGCTGTATGAGTCTATACTCAAGCCTATTTGGTCATATGGAATCCAACTATGAGGTACCGATAGCAAATCTAATATACCCATCATTCAACGGTTCCAAAATAAAGTGTTGCGTGCCATTGTTGATGCTCCGCACTATATTTCAAATAAAGTGATACAACGCGATATTCCTCCAGAACTAATAACGAGTGTAATTCAACGTGTTTGTGTGAATTACTTCGAAAGAGTACTCGCTAATCAGCTAAATATGCGACGTGATAGTGAAATGCGTAGACTAAAACTTTAACGCCACCTGATCGGATACTGGACATATGTAAACTTTAGAATAAGACTAATTAATTAAGATAGATAGATAATCTTTTATACAGAAGATCGCTTAATGAAGTGATTTTCTGCATGCCATGTAAATATAATATAGACATAAGAAATACTTATTGCTTACAAGGCAGATTGTGGAATCACATCGAGTAAAAAAAAAAGTTTTAACTGTAATAATCAGATATTTATATATAATGTTATTGCTGAGCTGATGTGACGCAAAATCGGAAGTCGTTCAGTGCAAAAGCCATTCAGTTTTCTTTTTAAGCACTAAATATGGCAAATAAGACCTCGTAGAAATATTGTACACAACTGCTTCTATGGTGTAATGGTTAAAGCGTTTAGCTCCCAAACCGTGGTCACGGGTGCGGTTCCTGGGACAATAACTTTTTATTGTTGTTTAGTTAGTATATATATACATGTATATACAATGAATATTTCGACATTGACAGTGTTCAAGTGTGATTCTCACTAATACTCTACTTCGTAGGTGGTATGGAAAAAGTTTAAAGTTAATATAATAAAACAGCCCTACATTATAAACTATTGTGGCTGTGTAATTAATTGTAATTTAATTCATTCAAGAATATATCCATTAGATGTACTGTCGTTATTATGAGGGTACTTTATACGAAAAAAAATCTGTTTAAATTATGACCACTTTGATGATTATAAATACCATGCTACAATGACTTTTTGTTTATAACACTTTAAATAATAACAACTGCGCTCTCAACTCGTACAGTTTTACCTAGATACTTAAATTTTTATTCAAAATAAGAAAAAAGGGTTCTTTCGAGATAAAAGCGTTACCTCCTAGGGAAATACCGGAGAAAGCATTGGGGGAAAAGAGACTGCACGTAAAGAAATGGCTGGCTTGTTGGTATTTACGGCCGTCATCATTATACAGGCAAAAATGAAGGAAACCTTTCTCGTAGAATAATAAATTGTTTCTTCACCGCCATTAAGTATACAGATAAAATTATATGAGACGAAACCCTAAGGATCGCCGAAGATATAAGTTAAGTTAAAACAGCCTATTGTTCGTCAATGTTACCTGCTTGATTAATTATCAACTATGCCAGAAAAAATATATATTAGAAAAATCCATTAGGTATAATAGTTTTTGTAACAATTTTTAATATAGTGTTCATGTACTGCTATAACCAAAGATGGTAAGATTTTAAAATTCATGTAATAAAAGGTTAAAATGCTGGTAGTTCTTCGGAATGATAAGATATCAATTGGTGTTGAAAAACTAACATATTCTGTTTGAAAATGAGAAAAAATATTATTAAATGAATTTTAAGCAGTGTTTTGTGTTAGTTTCGCTTATACCCACACTGTTGGAATTATTAAAGAATTATGGCAAGTTTCGATAAAAAGAGATAAAAATTTCGATAAAAAGAGATTAAGAATAAATAAAATAAGAATAAAGTTATATTATATTTTATATTTTTTGCAGAGAAAACAAATTAATGTGCCCACTTTATCGGAAAGGATATACAGCTGTGAAAGAAAAACCCGACATATGTGAAAATTTCAAAATAATCATAACAAAAAAATCAATCAAGCATAACAATAATCGTCGTTTTCCTTGCTTACAAGATATTATATTATCGAAATGATAATATTGATTTAATTTGATGTCTACTGAGGAAAAAGAAAAAAAAACTGTTGTTCCTTAAAGGCTCTTATTAATTGAAAAGTAATTCTAAACTTTGTGAAGATTTTTCTATAAATTTAAGAGGTGTTGACTTAATATTTTAATATAATTTTAATTAGTTAAATTAGGGCACATGGGACATAAGACAAAGTAGTAGACAATAGATAAATTAAACTCATAGAAGTCAAACCAAAGATGAGCTATTAGCAAGGGCGAGATCGAAGAGTGAAATAAATAAGGAAAGTACAATGTAATTTAGGCAAAGAAATGATTCTTTTAATCAGCCTGTTGTATTTATTGTTTTAGGTGAGAAATATGAATAAAAGATAAGGACTATATGAACGCATAAATGAAATAATGAAAATATGCAGCAGTTAAAATGAAACAACTACATAATTTGCATAGAACACATATTAATTAATACAAATTATTATACAAATAATTACGAGTTATTAACAGTACATTTGTGAACATTTTAAAGCATTCATAAATATTAAGGTGTTTAATATTTAATGTGATAAAATATGTGACTATGATATTTTATTCTTTGAACCATGTATCATTTACTTTGATTATTTACATGTTTTAATATGCATACTAAAATCAAATGTAAATTTCAAAAATTGTTTTATGTTTATATTCTCTGTTTTAATATATATACATATAATATTTCATTTATTATTCTATACTTATGTTTATAACATAAAAGTAAAGAAAGATGATGTATACTTAACTTCGATGCTCTGAAGTTGTTACAGTCCTGAAAATAATCTTACTTATGATACTTTGTTATAATGTTCAGTGGCGTAGTTATTTAACATAGTAATACTTTGCTGATTATCAGAAGTTAATGGAAATTACATTTAATTAAATGCAATTTAAAAAATATTAGTGAGCGTTAACTCTTGAGATAGTTTGCATATATTTTAATATACCGACATTTATTATTTTAATTAATGTTATATATCAAATACATTTCTGATCTTATATTGAAATACTGTGAAAACAAGTGTTAGGAACATATCATTAGTCCTCTTACTCTATTACGAGACAAACATGATTTATTTAACACATTGTGGTCGAATTTCGACCAGAGGGTGATCACTAGTTTGTACATTTAAGCCTCTTAAAATAAATAGCGTGACCAAAACGGCTTTCAAATAATATTCCTTGTTGACAATTCAATCACACGAAAATAATTGATATATGAATAAGTACAATACTACGAGTTTGGTGGTCTTATTATTTATCTTTAATATGTCCCTTTAAGAAATCAAGATGGTATTCTGGTGACAGCAATCTATTATTTAACATAATACTAAATTATTGATTACCAATCACAAAAAATATAAAAGAAATAAATCAAAATTGAACAGAATATAAAACTAACAAGAAAATTTAAATTTAAATTAATAAAAAATTAATTTTATAGGTAATTAAGTGGAATATCTTTATGTATAATTTGTATTTATTTAAGTATTTATTTTTATTAGATTTTTGAAATACTTGGTCATATGGTATTTTCATACGTATCGTTTAGAAATAAATAGTAATATCCTAACAATATGCAGATAATATATAATATAGTAATATTATAACTATCTATTATATAATAATATAAATAATGTATAATATTATAAATAATAAAAATACATAGGACAAAATAATATGCATAATAATATCTGCATAAATTTATATTAAATAAGAACCCTGAAATTATAACCAACTGAAATTTCAAGATAAATCAATAAACTGCTATATATATAATAATTGAAAATCACAATTGGATCGAAATCTAATTAATATTAATAATAATTTTAGATCCAATAAAATTAATACGAAATTATGTAGAAAAATCAAATTTCACTGTTTTTTATATCAATATTGGTAATACACCAAATATTTGCTATAAAAATAAATTAATTGGTCCACGAACCACCATGTTTAAGCTTTTAAAAATATTTAAAACTGTAGGTTCTTAAAGTATCGTCAATCATAATCAGCAAATGAATTATTTCTAAATAATAAATATATGAAATAGTAATATTTTTAAATATTACCTGTCTGGTTACTCAATAATAGCACCATCAAGATTTTTCACTACTCACTGTACCAAGATTTTATAAATACTAAATTTATATCAAAATCAATCCGATAAATATTTTTAAATCCAGACGACGCGTTGAAAAAAACTTCTAACAATATCAACAAGGAAATTTAAACCGGTTTACCGACCGATCAATTTCTTAAACGTTTTTTGCTACAAGAAACTTTAAATAGAAACAGAGAAAAGTAAATAAAGGACACAATTTCACAAATAGTTTTTTACTTCCATGGATCGATATTTAGTAAGTTATATTTTTTTTATATAAATTTATATATTCTCTGTCCTCTTCCTCTCTTTCTCTTAGTTATTAGGTATTAGCCTTGTTTTTATCATCATGTAGCTCAATTTTTCGACAGAATTTATCAACCATATTTTAGATTTTTTACATTTTACTTATACAAACAGACCTGGTCCCTTTGAATACATGTTGTATCTATTACATACATGCCAATCTTGAAAATTCGTGATGATGCTGATGAATCATTCATCAATAAAATTAGAAATAATAATTTGATCAAGTAGCCTTAATCCTACAGAGGTTTTATACGTTTTATACTATATGATTTATTATAATGAGCAACGAATTTATTGATCATTGAGTGCCTATAAAATATACAAATGTTTGTAATACTAAAATATATTTTTGAATATAAGGAGCAGCACTATACAATCAACAATGTCCACAAGGTAATAGCGGCTGTTGAAGAAAACAAATATTGCTCTGCAATATTTTTGAGGTCTCACAAAGTTTTAATCAAGTATAGCATTTAGAACTAATCTACAAAATGAGGAAATTGCTACCAGGGAACTATTGTCAACTGTTGAAGTCATATATTTTCGACAGAAAATGTAGAATCTCACATAAGGGGCATTCTCAACACTTAAGCCCATTATCCAGTTATCAAAAACATTTGCCGGAGACACAGTTATTATGGCAAAATATATACTTCTCCCTATGGCTGTACATTTTTTTTCTACACTTTCTCGTCAACAATATCTACAAATGGACTACAGACTGGAAAATGCAGCTTAATAGCTCCAAATCTGTCCATGTTATATTTTTTTTACGGCGAAGTGTCAAAAACCTAATTATGTCATTTGACAGATGCCCAATTCCTCAAGCAGAATCAACTACCTCGGCATCCATCCTAATTGTAGGTATAAATTGGAAAAATTATGTTAGACAAAAAGTAGAGCAACTCAGGCTGAAAGTAAAACTATAGCCAGTCAGAAGATACTCTCAACTGAAGTTAAAATCAAAGGTATTGGTTTATCAGTTAGTCATAAAGCCAATATGGACCTATGGGGTGTAAATATAGTTATCAAATATTTTTCCTTAAAGCTACTAAATCATAGCAATACTGGACAATACGCATTAAATCGAAATATTGAAGAGAACCAAAGCACACGAACTTGTATAGTGTAAATATTAAATTTAACCTTAGCTTAAGTAGCTTAATTTTATTTTAATTTGGGCCATACATACTTATATATTTATTCCGTACTTGTCTTGCTTGTATATTAATGCAAGTACAACAGAACAGTAATAATAAATTAAATTTTAAATTTTATAAAAGTTCCGGGCCTGGCACATATATGGCGATACTAGAATTAAATCCATATGGTTTTCAGCTAGCCCTAATCCTCAAAAGATGCCTCTATAAATTTGACGGCTGTCGGATCATTAGTTTGTGAATTATAGCATTATGAGTGAAGCAACTTTTGTTATGCGAAAAAAAATGGATAAAAAGGAATTTAGCGTGTTGATAAAATGGTGCGACAAGTGGGTGCCGCCCAAGCTCACTTTTGACCAAAAACAACGACGAGTTGATGATTCGGGGTAGTGTTTGAAGATTATCAAGCATAATAAACCCGTTTTTGCATCAATATGTGACAATGGAGGAAACATGGCTCCATCATTTCACTCAGAAGTCTAATCGATAGTCATCCAAGTTGACTGCACACCATGAACCCGCTCCAAAGCGTGGGAAAAGGCAACGTCGGCTGGCAAGGTTATAGCGTCTGTATTTTGGGATACGTATGGAATAATTTTCATTGACTACCTTAAAAAAGGAAGGACCATCAACAGCGACTATTACATAACGCCATTCGATCGTTTGAAAGACGAAATCGCCGAAAAACGACCACATTTGAAGAAAAAGAAAGTGCTGCTTCACCAACCCATGCACCGTGTCTTGGATGGGTGATTGATCGGGAACTGGGCTTCGAATAGCTTCCTCAGCCACCGTATTCTCCAGATCTGGCCCCCAGCGACTATTTCCTGATCTCAGATCTCAAAATAATGCTCGCTAGGAAGAAATTTTCGTCGAATGAAGAGGTGATCGCCGAAACTGAGGCCTATTTAATCGTACTACAAAAATGGTATAGAAAAGTGTATGTATCAGTGTATCACCCTTGAAGGGAATTATGTTGAATGAAAAAAAATTAATTTTGCCAAAAAAATGTGTTTTACTACGGTAGGCCGGCGACTTTTCAATTGACCTGTTATGCACTATATACAAATTACAATACAATTAAAAATAATATTAATTACAAACAAAATTTATTAATTATATTATAACTAAATAATTTCCATCAATTTCTGCAAGTTTTTCTATGGCCATAAATACTTCGCCTCGTTGTCAATATGGATGCCTTTCCTGTGCTAATTAATAGCATTTTGTATTTCATATTGTGGTAGTAATTCCTCAACGCCTTTTACAATACGCCACAGAAACCTTTCCTTTTTTGCCTGGCATGCAATGAAACCAAAATCACAATTGACATATGACAAACTAGCAATTTCTAAAAATGTTTGATGATGGTATATGGCTGCAG
Source organism: Rhynchophorus ferrugineus (assembly GCF_030347505.1). Taxonomy (NCBI): domain Eukaryota; kingdom Metazoa; phylum Arthropoda; class Insecta; order Coleoptera; family Curculionidae; genus Rhynchophorus; species Rhynchophorus ferrugineus. The sequence goes on from NW_027472583.1 coordinate 50,411,613, forward strand.
AACAATATTGAAAATTCAATTTTGAGCCGCTGTAACATTAAACACTAAATAACTTAATAGTACCAAATTGTAATAAAATATGATGAGGAGAAATGTCAAAAAAATTGAGTTATATCACCGATTAAGGTACATACAAGCACTTAATATTTAATAATTCAATTATTTTTTACTTATATTTCTATTGTTAATATTCGTATTCTAAGAATTTTACAGCATATTCCAATAAAATGCAGGTCTGTGTGGATCTAGCCGATATCTTAGTAGGCGGGATCAAGAAAATCCTCTGAGAGAGTAAAGTGTGGGGTTTGTTATAATTTTATCTCTGAAGCTCAAACTAAGAGGGTTCTTTGTAGACACAACTAATATCACACAATTTAGTTCAATGGTAACAAATTAACAAGAGATATCTAGTTTCAGCCTAAAATATATTCTGGCTTAGATAAAAGCAATCTTTTGTTTTCGAACATCATATTTTCACCTTGAAATTGATTATACCACCTAATAAATGTATATCTCTTATACATATAACAGTTTAACGAATTACATATCAGTCGTGCAGTTTTAACCCGCCCACATAATTATCACATTCATATTTTTATAAAAATATTGTTTATCGTTATGAACATCAAGATCCGCGAAAAATCTTCCAAGATGTAGATCGTCTTGAACTCATCACTCATCGACTATCGAAAATACTAGTTCGAATAAGACGCCGCACAAGTATCTGACAGGGAAAAACGCCCGTGCTTATTCCGGACCGATGCACAAAAATAAACCGTACGGAATCTCGACGGCGCATTTATGAGAACACTTTTCGGCAAAATCAACAAGAAAACTTAGCAGTCGCACATCCGGAAAAGCTACCGCTCGTGCAGTTTTATCGGCCCGTTCGCCAATGCATCATCTGATGCTTTTGAACTATTTCCAGGAAATGGAATTGGGCGAAGATAAATACGGACGTTTATTTGCAGTGGAAATGTCGGAGAATACACTGATAGAAATTTGATTTTGCTGAATTATATAAAGTTAAATATTATCTCCCATTTCTTTTTTAGAGGGAACCAATAAATAATTAATCAGTTTACCTCAGCTCAAAAAAATCTTTTGACTACTAATCATAAAGTATCATTGTACATTGTTCTTATATCTTAGCAAAATGCTGTCTAATTTCTTCTCTGATTCTCTGAATTTCACATTCTTCGACTTTTACTCTCAACAAATTCTAGCTACAGCTTATCAAAATTTAAATCATTACCAAAATATATTATGTTTAAAATAAATGTCCAATTATTGCCAGTTACTACAGTTTTTGCTATTATTCTTCATGGACAAACCTCATTAATGACTTGACTACTTCCAACACAACAAGAATCATTTTCTTCTCTGGTCTTCTTATCATTAATTTTTGGCATATGTTGATACCTATTCCAGGTCGTTGAAAATGATGTGTTATAAATTTGGTAGCTAAAATTCCCACTATTCATAAAATTGATGTTTGGATTTTATAACTTTTAAAAATGTAACCTTACATTCTGCACTTACTCTTGTTCTTCCATATTTTCAAAGCAATAATAACACAATAATTTAGTTATTATTACTATAGAATTATTAATGTAATACAAAATGTAAATGTTCTAGAATTTTTTGTTGTTTCGAATTGATCGATCGTACCGATCGACTCGAAAAGAATGGACCGCCATTAGAAAAGGGAGAAAATATAGTTTCATATAGTTTATTCTTTTCTATGGTTTATCCTGTGCAGGAGAGTGCGCATGCTCCAAATCCGGAGATGTGGAGAAATATATCCTTATAATCTCCATCAAGAGCCACACAATCATTCCAGCGCCGCTCCAAGATTTCAATACCACTTTTGTAGAACTATTTATCTTCTACCCCAAATTAGGTCTCAGTTTCAGCGATAATCTCTTCATTCAATTGAGATTTCTCACCAGTGAGCAATTTTTTGAGATTTGCGAGCAGCCAGTAGTTGATGGCAGCCAAATATGGCGAATACGGTGGATGTAGGAGCAATTCGTGTACTTATGCAATTGTGTTGATTTGTTTCGTTGTCTTGATAAAACATTTTTTTTTCTTTGCCATATGCGGTCGCTCCTTTACAATTTCAGACTTCAAACGCTCTAATAACGATATATAATATTCATTTTTGATGATGAACCACGCACATCCCAAAATTCCGAGGCCATAATCTTTTCAGCCAATTGTTGTGCTTTCGTGTGGTTTGGACGAGGTTCACTAGTTGCTGTCCACTCAGATGACGATCGTATTAATTCCGAAGTGAAGTACGGGATCCATGTTTTATCCGTTACAATATATTGATGCAAAATTTCAGGTTTGTTAGTTAAATGTTCATACATTGTTATTTATTAAACATCAGACTTGCTTCAGATAATTCATTCTCAGAAAAACATTCTGAACATTACTAGAATAAGATGTTGCGAAGATACTTCAGAATTAATGAAGACTAAAATTATTGAACACTGACGGATAGCCTGCTATTCTACATCTCAAAGGGATTTAATTAGAGACCAAGCTGCAGGAACGCATCAGATTGCATCAGATTTCTTATCTCTAGGACCTCTAGGATGATGCGTGTGGAAAACAGGAATGATCAAGGCTATAAATTTCTTTTAACCTTTTATCTTGCCAATCCTTCTGCATGACCCCGAGACTTGGACACTATTACAATATAGCATGTGTAGACTTTTTGTTTGGAAACAGCGAACAGCAGCAAATAAGACATGCGTAATGGTCTTCTCTAAGTTAAAAGGTAACTACCATGGAAAAATTAACCATAACAATTTTTGCTGTGGTTCGAAAATACGCTCTTAAAGAACTTGGAGGAACCATCAGAAACATCATCATTTGTTAGGGGAAATGCACCATATTGACACAATGCTAGAGAAAATCCCAACAAGGCTGCAATGTATAGACAAAGGCTGTAATTAAAGAATGACTTAGATAACATACCGTGCTAAAGAGTGAACTATTTCAAATTGTTACTCGGTCAATATAAATAAAATGTTTAATAGCGTTTTATGTAATTTACTTCTTTAGAAATAGGTCTGAAAAATGATACATGTTAGATCAGATCTGATAGATAGGCTGAACAATATGGCTACCGTTTTACGTCTTCTTCCCTATCACTGCATCTTCAATCGAATAGAATTGATATGAGGTGTCGCAAAGAATTATTACAATAGACATGCAGGTTGGGATGGATATACAAGCAAGAATAATGACACCTTCGGTTTCACATACACTGAATCGTAAACAAGTGTTAGATATATTAGAAATTAACAGCTTGGTGATTCACTTATAGCAATTCCGAAAGTGACAGTGATTGAATTAAACTTTCTGGATGGAGTGGAAACAACTAACAAGTGAGTGTATATTTAATATAGGATAACTGTAGAAAGTCGTATTGTAGAGTATGAAAGATTCAAGTGTATAGATATGTATGTAATTGTTCGGAATATATATGAACATTTGATTAAAATGTTTGAGGAGAGAAAGAATACTAAGTGTTTTAGCATTTATGGAAAATGCATTATGGAGATTACGGTAATTAAAACTAGTATTAACCAGAAATATGTATAACAGGTCCATTGAAAAGTCCCCGGCCTGACTCATAGATGGCGCTACTAGAATTAAATCCATGTTTTTAGTTAGTCCTAACCCTCAAAATATGCGTGTATAAATTTGACAGCTGTCCGATCATTAGTTTGTGAATTATAGCATTACGAGTGAAGCAACTTTTGTTATTGTGAACAAAATGGATTAAAAGGAATTTCGCGTGATGATAAAATATTGCTTTTTGAAGGGAAAAAATATAGTTGAAGCAAAAACTTGGCTTGATGCCGAGTTTCCGGACACTGGCACAGGAAAATCAACCATCAAGGGTTGGTATGCTAAGTTTAGACGTGGTGAAATGAGCACCGAGGACGGTGAATGCAGTGGTGGCCCAAAACAGGTTGTTACCGAAAAAAAACATTTTAAAAAAACACAAAATGATTTTGAATAGCCGTAAATTGAAATTGAATGAAATAGCAGACACTCTAAAGATATCAACTGAACGTGTATATCGTATCATTCACGAATTTGGGTATGAGAAAGTTCTGTGCAAAGTGGGTGCTGCGCGAACTCACTTTTGATCAAAAACAACAACAAGTTGATGATTCGGAGCAGTGTTTGAAACATGGCTTCATCATTCCACGCCGAAGTCCAATCGACAGTCATCCCAGTGGACTGTACATGATGAACCCGCTCCAAAGCGTGGAAAACACAACAGTCGGCTGGCAAGGTTATGACGACTGTATTTAGAGATGTGCATGGAATAATTTTCATTAACTACCTTGAAAAAGGAAGGACTAACAACAGCAACTATTACATAGTGTTATTTCATCGTTTGAAGGACGAAATCGCCGAATTTAAAGGAAAAGAATGTGCTGCTTCACCAAGACAATGTACCGTGTCACAAGTCAGTGAAAACGATGGCAAAAATCCATGAATTGGGTTTTGAATTGCTTTCTCATCCACCGTATTCTTCAGATCTGTCCCCCAGCGACTATTTCCTGTTCTCAGATCTAAAAAGAATGATCGCTAGGAAGAAATGTTCGTCGAATGAAGAGGTGATCGCCGAACCCGAGGCCTATTTCGAAACAAAGGACAAATCGTATTACGAGAATGGTATGGAAAAGTTGGAGGGTGGCTATAATCAGTGTATCACTCTTGAAGGGAATTATGTTGAATAAAAAAAACTAATTTTGCCAAAAAAATGTGCTTTACTATGGTAGGCCGGGGACTTTTCAATTGATCTGTTACAGGAATTATGTTGTATAAAAAAAACTAATTTTGCCAAAAAATGTGTTTTACTATGGTAGGCCGGGGACTTTTCAATTGACCTGTTACAGGTAGTAACAGAAAAACTAAGGAGAATCAAAATGACTTTACAAAGACACGCTGCACCGAAGAAACAAAAACTAAACATAAAGGTAAATATGCTCTTTAGTGAAAGTAAAGAACATTACTTGGATACACAATTGCTAATTATGTGAATTAGGCCTGCAGTGGATACCACTCACATACATAAAACGCGCGTAGGACTCCACCTCATTGGTAGTGCGGGAAAGAATTCAGTGTAAATATAATAATAAAACATAACCCTAATCTACAACTATTATGACTGTATAGTTCATTGTAGTTTAAGCCCTTCGACAAAATGTGCGTCAGATGTACTATAATGTTAAAACAAACTATATTTCAAAACACTAATGTTGTTTCATTATTTTATTTAGGTTAGAATTTTGTTATATATCAAAACCAAATGAAGTAAAACTCGAATCAGCAATTTATATTACGTGAGTTCACTGTTTTATTGAACGCACTGTATTAATTTTTAATTAAGATTGATTTTACAACCTATAATTAGTGTAAATGGTACCGATAATTAAAACCGTTCAGGATAAAAATTAAAGAATGACATTTGACTATATAAAAATAACCCCCCGTAGGCCTGTAACTGTTCCTACAATCCCGGTAGTGAGCGTTAACGTGAACGAACAGTGTCGACTATGGAGATGGCCTCCCGGTGGCGATCGCTGAATGGACTGACGTCACAAGGTGACCTCCGATCGATCGATTCTCCGCCCCTGGAACTGGCACGACGGCGAAATTGATTCGGAGCTTGGTACGAGTCCCGTTCACGGCACATCCCGAATTTTTTTCGCACGTTCGACGACTTGTTTATACCTGTCGTTTGACGAAGATCGCACAAGACGCCGCATTATTTTTATTCGACCGAGGCGCCACCACTATAATCAAAGTTAAAGACGGTGACAGGTCATGTCAATTATCGGGATATTTACGACTCTATGTCGTTATTTTTATTTTTGAGGACAGAGTGGTTGAGTATTTTAAACTAAGTTTATGCATTGAATATAATGGTTGTGTATATAATTTTGTGAAACCGGAAAGTCTTGAAGAAAATTACTGTGATACTGACTTGATGCCAGTCATACTAAAACTAATTACACTGTGTGACAATTTCTTTTTGTTCTATAACATTAAATAAAACGGATTTTATTGTTAAATTGTACCCATTGAACACAAAAATTCAAAAGTATCTTTTCTAACACGTAACATTTTAAAACTATGATAAATTAAAGTACTATAAATAAATAAATGCTGTATGAAAATTTTAAATAATATTTATCTATTTATATTATGGCCGGCTTGGTGGCGCAGTGGTAAAGGCGATAGAACGGTCCTCCTACTGTTGCGATACCCGCTGGTTAGAATCCTGCTGGGGCATGGTCGTAAATTTATGTTTGTGACTGTTTAAAATTTATGATTGTCCTAGGCAAGAGTGTAAAATCCGACAAGGAAAATGATCCCAGTCACGCCAGTAACCAGGCTGGGTAAGATCGGATGTCTTCTGGGATGATTTCTAAAGTTGGTCACTCGCCAGCTGGTAGGCTTAATGGTGAGGCCCGTGGTTAAGAGCCCACGCTAAACTTTAGTCCCAGTCCAGATAAACCCATAGTTGGTAAAAGGAGACGTATGTCCATATAGGTTTCAGTATTTGCTTATATAATAGCAATTTATTATGTACTGATAATTGTGATTTTCTTCCAGTACATTTTCCTCTACTTCAATTCCAGTTCTTTTCTATCCTTCTTTGTATGTTCCTTCCAGAGAAGTTTTATATCAAGATTCATTCGGAGATATTTAACGCTATTGCTATATGGTGCAATGCACTGATTTACATTTATTAATTTTTATTTTCCTTGTGCTTGAGCTTGTGTCCAATTATTTATATGTCACTTGCCTGAGGATTCTTCACTATTGTCTCCGACAGGTATAATCGCAAAGTATCATCAGCAAATGTAGCCATCGTAACATAACAAGTTTATTCACTAAACACTCAAATTGTTTCCGTTATATAAAATAATATTTTGAAGTAAATTAATAATTTCTGACTTCTAATCATAAGATTCCGAGGAAATCATAAGGCTGTTTTCTTTTGAATTCATTCAATTTTTTTTTTTTTTTAACCGGAACGAAATTAATTATCCAGAAAAGAAAACAGATTGACGTTGGATTGGCAATCATTCCATAGTTACTCAAAGCTCTTCTTGGGGTAGTTAAGTGGACTTCGAGGGTTCGTTAAGTTTCGCAGTTGAAGCTGTAAGCTCACAAAAGGTGGATTGAAGGTACTCAACTACCCCTAGCCATAGACTAATCCAATTATTCGAAGCATTTCTTAGTGTAGTTAAATAGAGTTCGGTCAAAAGTATCGCCGCTGAAGCAGTAAGGCCCCAAAAGGTAGGAAATCATTTCATAGAAGGATAACATAGAAATATGTGTAGAAACAGCGCCATTTCGAAGATCTTCAAAGGCAAACTGACGAGGGAGTTTTTATATAATAACATTACAATATATCATATTTTAAGATGCCGAGTATAGAATGATACTTAAATCACTTTAAACATTTATAAACTGAAATTATTTCGATGGCAGTTGACGACAGTGAAGAAGTTTGCTGCTCAAAATTATCATACTCTTTTAAATTTGTTTGAATATTGTTACCAAATTGCATTCCTTATGGTATTGGAGTAGGAAAGTTGTTATTAATATATGTTATTACCCAATCAGAAACACCCATTATCAAAAAGTATAACAAAAATTATGATTATAATATAATAAGAAACGTTTATGATATATCATATTGTATGTAAAAATTATTATTAATGTAAAATATATTAATAGGTTTCAAAAACCGTATGGACAAAGTGTCGTCTTCATTGGTCCTTTTTGACATCAGTATTCGGAATGTTTTAGCTTTCCATAAGGATCTCAAATCACAAGAAGAGGCTAAGGAGTGGAGTGAACAATTAGAAGAAAATTAATAATAGAAAAATAACTGCACAATATACTTAAATTATTATTATTTTGGACCAAATGAAGGGATGGATGGATGTTAGATTCATAATCTGACTGATTCTTAGATTTAAACCAGGATAGGACCGAAGGGCCTATAGCGCCAACAAAACTATAGTCTATTCAAAGCTTTTTTGTACATACGTCATCAAGATGTTTAATGTATTGCCTGCTGCAATTTGTAAATTCATTTCAGAATCAGGCAATATTTTCCTTCTCATTTGATTCTAGTTAGAAAGAGACACAATTAGTTCGAACGCGTAAACGAATGAATCTGTCAAAATCTCCTAGTTGTCAGACGTATGCAAAATTCCTGAAAGCAATAGTGCTAAGAGATTATAACTCTAATCTATAAACTATTATGGCTGTATAATTAACTGTTTTTTTCGGATGTACTATAATGTTAGAATAAATTATATTTGCTAACATTTTTGTTCAATTATTTTATTTAGATTAAAATTTTGTTATAGGTCAAAGACAAAGTAAACTACAACTCAGAGTTGATTCGACAACATTGCGATGTTTGACGTTACAAACTTAGATGACGATGAATCAAACCAGACTCATATTTCCACACTTGCCAATTCTTGAGCGCACTTGCAATAACACAAAAATATGAACCCACCCTTTCTCCACCTAATGCTATTAGGCATTTGCATCTATAATTATTGTAATACTATCCATTTTTGATCGCTATTCATAGTATGCTTAAGAAGTCACATCTTTTCGCCTGACAAGCAATAAATCCACGATGCTAAAACGGTTCGAAATGGCACTTAAATGGCATGACTTTTGGATCTTTTCCAGCGCATGTAAACATCTGGAAACAGTTGACTATTCAACTACTAAGCTGCCTGAAATATTCTATGACGGTTTGAGCTGAGTTTTCACCCAATAAGTCTGACGATTGTATTCGAACTTCGAACATTGTTATCGTTCTTTGTTTTTCGTTAGTCACATCAATACCATCACTTTTACATTATTGAAACCAATACCGACAATTGAAATAAGACGGAGTAGCATCACCATAAGTTATATATTGATATTTCACTGATCAAAACACAAGTAACATAATAAATAGCCATACGATGCTTTCCTGAGTTAAAGGCAACAATATGGTCTTTAAAAGTCCACTGGGAATTAATGCCCAAGTAGGTCAAGTCAAGAGTTATCAAGAAACTTTCCAGATCTATACAATATCGACAATTTCTATCCATAATTACTTCCATTAATCTACCCAGACAGCTAAAAGTGAAATAGGACTCTTCCGGTTTCACCTAACAACATTAGACCCTCTCGCCACATTCAGAAAAGTTTCGATGACGCAAAGTCGGGCGGCGAGAGACCCGTTCCTATAGCCTGGAAATTAATCGCGAAAAAAAAGTTGGGTTATATTCGAGGCACTTATCTAATAAAAAGCACCGGAACACAACCGAAATAGAACGAAATAGGTTAAAATGATTGAATTTCAGAAATTTAATCATCGATCCTCGGGGTGTATTTTTACATTTCGTTCAGAGTCCTTCATTGTTCCCATCGATTTTCCGTTGAACACGCTTAAGAGCCTTTTATCGTTTGATTTCTCGGATATAACGGGACTTTAGTCAGCGTTTTATATAACAATGGGATGTTATGATACTACTAATGCAATAATTCTTATTCCTTAGGGGATACAATCTGTTGGATGGTCAATAAGTTTTGTGTTTAATAATAAAGCGTATCGTATTATTTATCAAAAATGGGACACATTTTTAAAATACCTGTAAAATTAATGCAAATAATGAACTCAAAAAAAATTAAACATTTTGCCTTAAAAAAATTATTTTTTAACCTAAACAAGTTTATAAATCGATTGTTAAACTTTGCTAAGGCTGTCCTGCAATATTCCTGGACGTCCCACAAGATGTAGACCATGTGGGACATTTGGGATTAATCTACCCAATGAGTAAATTGCTGCCGCCGAATTACTGTCAACTGTTGGAATCATATATTTTCGAAAGAAACTTTACGAATCTCGCATGAAGACGCATTCTCAATCCTTAAAAGTATTTCAGCTGGAGTCTCACAGGGTAGTTTCTTGTGGCCACACCTATATCTGCTTTATACTGACGATATCCTAACAACAAAAGAAACGGTACTGGGAACATTTGCCGACGACACAGTTCATGGCAAAAGATGTATCTCTCTCTAAGGCTGTAGAAAAACTGCAAGAAAAAGTCAACAAGATCGGTATATATGGAAAATACAGCTTAATAACTGCAAATCTCCCCATGTTCATTTTGCGTTGCGGCAAAATGACAAAAACCTAATTATGTCACTTAACGGATACCCGATTCCTCAAACAGAATCAGCATTAAATCAGTCATTAAATAATTCTGAATATATCTCGATGGTAGGTTAAACTGGAAACATCATGTTAAATAAAAAGCAGAGCAGATTAGACTCCAAGCCAAGCAACTGCTAGTCGGAAGATACTCTCAAGTTGGTTTAAATCAAGGTGATAGGTTTATCAGTCAATCACAAAGCCAATTTGGACCTATAAAGTGCAAATATATGATCCAAAGTACCCAAAACAAAGTTCTACGATTAACTACGAATGCTTATCGCTACCTAACCAACGAAGAGCTACACGATGACCTCGACCCTAAAAAGGATACACGAAGGTATCCAAGATTTCGCCTTAAATCATCAAATAAAGTCGCCAAAGTACAGCAATATGGAACCAATACAGCTACTAAGTACTAAGTAAAACAGAACAGTAGTAATAATTATTGTATTGCATTAAGATAAGAATTCGTAACAAAGTTCTGGATGACCGGTTATGTTTAACAGATACCGTCTATATCCCAGAGACAGGGCCAACTTTATTTTGGCCAAACTCTTAATCAACTAATAACGAGCACAAAGTACATTACAATCTGTCTTTTTGAGTGTTTTAGAAAGAAAGGTTTTCTTAAGGATCTCAAATAGGCAATTGTTTCACTGATAATATCTTCATTCGTTCCAAATCTCCTACCATCCAATTTCAAATTGGAGATTTCTAAACAAGAGCTAATCACAAGGAATCTGGAGAATATTCTTGATGAACTAAAGCTCGTAGCCCAAGTTATGAATTTGTGTGCACCTTTGCATTGCCTTGACTGAATAACAATTTTTCCCTTTCGAAAGCTGGTCTTATTCTTCAAATCTATTCAAAAGCTCTAAATAATATTCTCTGGTGATCCTTTTATCCTCTTGAAGATTATCGATGTGAATGACACTGCGTGTATCCCAAACAAACGAGGCCAAACTCTTTGTTGGCTAACAGGCACAACTTGGCCTTCTTTGGTGCAACTTCACCGGGAAAAGCCCACTATTTTGATTGTTCCTTGATCTCTGGTGTCTTGTGTAGCACCCAGGTTTCGTCAATGGTTACCACACGGCGCTAAAACTCGTTTAGATTGGGCTGAACGTCACCAAGCACTCCTGTACGACCTCACGGTTACACTTATGGCCAAGTGTCAGTAATTGCGGCACCCATCATGCGGATATATTTTTTATATCCAATTATTCATATAAAATATAATGTCGGTTCGGATGCCTGGAGCTCCAGCCAATATTATTCTATGTATTTTATCGACGATTTCTGAAATGACTACCTCTTTCGGACAAACTGAGCGGCTTCCCTTGGTTTCGGTAACAGTAGTCAATTAATAGGTAGTAGTTGAAGGCAGCAGTGATGTACTTAAAGTTACTATGTTGCATTATATATTTGAAACTTGTAGTAGTGTGATATATTTATTATAAAAGTTCATTTAAGTGGCAGATGACAAACTGAATCAACGCGATATCCCCGTAAAACCCTTAATGAATTTGATCCAAAATAATAATGTAAAGTATTCTCAAAGAGTGTCAGTGCACCCGAATGCCCTCGCCAATTAGTTAAATATGCGCGATGTCAGCGAAGTGCATAGACTAAAACGTTTATTACCATCCGACCTGATTAACAGACACATTAATAGTTTTTAGAATAATATATAATAATAATCAAATAAAGATATAGTTTATAAGCTTATACAAGAGGTAACTTACTGAAGAGATCTTCATGTCATTAAATAATACAAATCACATAAGATACTTATTGCCAAACGAGTATATTGTTGAAAGATAGAATAATTAAAAAAATCTTATTGTACTATTAAACCAGTAATATTCTATTAATAATAGTAAGTAATATTAAACAAATTTCCATGTATATTTTTGAATATGACCTGTAGATTATCAGCATATATAAAATAATACAATTTAGGCAAAACAAGCATTGACGATTATGTACTACAATATGTCTAAAATATTTCACCACAGTTTTTTTTCATCAATCCAAGTATACGAGAAATGATGCTTCTACTACTGTTAAACTGACTAGATTAGTTTAACAGTAGTAGTAAATTGCACTTCTGCTACAATTCTAATTTAACGCAAGACCGCACGACCTCTTGAAGAAGATAACGGAGTAATGAAAAACACTGTTTCTGAAATTCAGAGAACGCCATTTTTCAAAAATGAATCTACCAATCTATATGTTTTATATCAAAACCAAAGGATGGAAAGTAGCAAATGTATAAAAAATGACAAGGAGGTGAAGATTTCTACGAGTACCTTTAAGGGACAAGTGAAGGATACGTCTCCACTAAAAGTAGAAGATAAAGTGATAATTTATTTGTGTGTCTGTATGTTATTATCATCGAAAAATTAATTACTGACAATGGGACAGAACTATATTAGAATATGGCCTTGAAGCGCTTTAAAAAGAAAGAAAGAACTTAAGAAGTCGACATCAAGATATAACACTATAATTCTGAGTCAAAACAGAAGAACAAAAAGTGGTATAAACCCAGTAGATAGACTTCTAAACACAAGGCGAAGAAATTATATATTATATTATAATAATAACAGCTCGAATATCAGATTGTGTTTGTGAAACTGGTAAAATTATACACCCAGATTATTATTGCAACCTTTCGAATTCACAGAAAAAAAATACAAAATAGTGCACCAAGAGATATTTGAGTTAAATCATATATCCAATCATACATCGTCGTCCAATCCCGAGCCGAGCAACAATTATACACAAATAATAATATAATTTCGTGTCATAAACATAAAATTAAATTAGGAACAAAACAAATCTAACTTGTTGCTCTTATCGCAAGTAATCAAAGTGATCAGTTGATACTAATTAGAATAATATTGTTAATAGATAAATATGTTTAGGTAGGTATTAAGCTAAATTGGGTGTATATAATAGAACATAAGATACGTGTAGTAGATAGGTTAAATAAGTTTTTTGTTTATTTTTATTTAGTTATTACAACGATAATTATGTTCATATTTTATGTTAAAACGTTTTTTTTTTGTCTTAAAAATATAAGTTTCATTATTTTTTAGTTTTTAGAGAGTTGCGTATTTATTTTTCTAAGTCGGTTAAATATTTTTGTTAAAAATAGCTTATTTTTATAAAATACTTTTTAAATTATCTCACATGAACCTACATGAGCCTCATTGTCTCTATTTTTAAGATAACGAGCTTTTTATTGCAATAGCAAAGATATGCAACCAATTATATAATCGTCATTTAAGATTTCCAACGCCATATTAGTATTTCTATGATATTATTATAATTTACTATTGAACATCGGTACTATTGTGATAATATAACAAAGGCATAATAAAGAAACCCCGTTCAATTGATCAATAAGACACCCGCAGGTCGCTCGGCGTTCTTTTGTACGGATTTTAATTAACAACGATGCAAGTAAGCCCTCGAGCGACCATTCTTCCGAGAATAACGATGGCTTTCTGTTCGCGCGCTTTTTTTCAGTTCAATTTACCCGATTATTTATGGCATTCGCTTTTAGCAATTATCTTATTGGAAAAAATGGAATACCTTATGAAATTCGTTGAATTCGAGATGAATTGTTGAATTTAGTAATTGTCGGAGCTGAAATTTAGGGAGGAAATATAATTGGCGCTTGCAATTTAAGCGATATAAGATGAATAATTGGGTTAATTATATTGTCAGATCACAATAATAAAAATAGAATAATAAAAATAAAAGTGCGTGGGTTTGTTTGGTTGCATAATATACTGGCTTTTAAATCATCAAATTATCTCTATATTTTCAAGTTGAGACATATTAATAATTTTATATCAATATATGTTAATTAATAGTAAAATATACCAAAAAAATATAAAAATAGATTTGCTTGATAAAGTGACGTTAAAAGATCTTTAAATAAGCTGTAATTATTATAATTATTTAAGTCCTACTTCACAGAAACGGATGAAATTAATTCGCATGAATTTAATGGGAGATTTAAATACATTCCGAGAAAAAACAATAGTTAAAAATGGAATCAAGCGATTACTATTACAGTTAATTGTTTGTTTGGTTGCATAACATATATATTTTATAAAATAAACTTATAGACCACTTTTTAATTCAATCATTAATGTTACTATGCCCTAAAAAACAATAAATCACGTGGTAAATAAATAAAGAAAATCTAACCAATACATTTATCTGATTGAGTAACTGGTACTTATTACTGACACATGATTAGCGAAAAGGCTAGGGCAAAGCAATTGGGGTTCGAAGGTAATAAAATCGGTACATAAAAATACAAACAGTCTGAAATAAAAATACGATGAGGTGTGCGATAAAACAAGCCTTAAACACACTTGATTTTGAGTTAATTTGACGGCCTCTTTTTAAATCATGTAACTTTATTGCGTTATAAATAATATATCCAATACTGAGCAGAGTAACTAAAAACATATAATAAAACTTTAGTAATTTGGAGCAGTATGATTCCGTGTTTTAACTCTACCTTAATTTAAGTAAATAGAAGAATTTCGACTTTTTAGGTTTTTATGAAATGCAATTTTCTGCCTTTTCGTTTATTAAAGCAGTTTAAGCATTTCTTCTTATTTATGTTTCCTTCCTTAGTTAAAATTCAATGTACTCAAATTTCGATTATATTTGGAATGCTTCCAAAAGAAAGATAAATGATAAAGTGAAGGTACAATATGTGGTAAATATAGCCAGGTGCGATATTTACCAAATTTCATTACTGTTCATAATAGATCATACCTAAGAATCTCTTCAAATATATCTTATCGTATTGAATATATCGCTCTGACCATCATGAACCTGAATTCCAATGTCATTTTTTTATAGACAAAACAACCCGTTATCAGGAATAATTTCTTTTTCATACAATTCAATAATTATTTCAATTTCATTCAATTAATGTAATACCCATCCATGATGGTGTTTGGCATTCAAATTTCACATTGAATGCTTCATAAAATTTGATTTAGAGAAAAGATTGCCATAAATTATTAAAAACAAATAACATGATCTTCGGTATGATTCAATTTCTCGTACTTTTAACACTCAACAACACTTAAAATCTGCATAATTTTGAAGTGAAAATACTAAAGGAAACTTAGCAAAAGACATTTACAATGTTTCCATGTTTTATTTGTGAGTGGGAGACCACAGCAGTACCAGATGAGTCTTAAAGTCCTCTTCTTGCACAATCACTTTAATTTTGTTCCTGAAATTTTGTGAATGAGGGTTTCATCAGGCCATAAAAGATATGGAGAGAAGAGAGCATGAAATATTAACATGATGGGTAAATACTCTCAGCAATTTCATGGAAACCGTTTCTGAAAGCAGATTAAAAAAATAAGCACCTTTCATTTTTAGATATTTTAAATAACTTTTTTTGATATTGTGAGAGAATGATATCAAATATGGTTTCTAAAACTACATAAAAATTAGGTAAACTATTTTAAAGACACGTTCTTTATAAATAATATTTTTCTGAGTAATTACCATATGTAAAATAACTACATGCGTAATATTAAATAAAATATATAAAATAATCGGAGTAACAATAAATGAAATGAATTAAATAATATGGAAAGACTGTAATTTCAACACTACAATAAGCAAAGTTTACAAACGCATTGTGAAATGATTCTAATTCTTCATTTACTACTTTTTTCATTTCAGTTAAAACTATGAATGAAAATTATTCACGTATAAAGGGTGTTACTTTACTTTCGTACTGATTAAAATCTGGATGAAAGAAAACTAAACCTTGTTAAGTATCATTAAACACGCCAATGAAACTTCGTACTATAAATTGATCGGTGTTTCACATTGAAGAAAATACAATGAATACTCGTATATTTCATGATTATCTTAAATTTTACAGTTTACTTTTTACTACAGTGTTACGTTGCTTAACGTGGACTCCGAACCACAGGTTTCGGCCTTAAGCTGACCGACTGGAGAGTAAGGAACTTCGAGATGATGTTAAAAGACATAAGATTTTACCCAGCCACTTATTTCTGACATAACTAGTATATTTATTCTTTGCCAGATTCCATAATATTGTAGCCTACAGACGATTACTAGTTTAAACAGTGACAAAAATAAATTACATCCATATCCTGACAGATGTTAATTTAAAAGTCTGAGAATGGTTTAGTCGCTCATTAAGAAAGACTTTCATGTTAATTGTATTATGTCGATAGTGTTCGATGAGGCAAGTATTTGTATTGTTAAATTTAGGTTGTTAATTAGGTTGATGCAGTTTTATTGGAAATATTTGTTAGCGTGTTGCTTGCTGCTGTTAATATTAATATTATAAGTTTTGTGAGCGGGCGAATATTAAGAGCGACAAGAGCGTCAAAAAAATCAGATGACGAATCAAGATCACATTGATCTTAGTGGTAATCGAAACCAAATTTATGTAATTTATAGAAACAGTGAGTGGTTTTATGCAGAACTTGAGGTTATTAAGTCATCCCAATACACTATTAGAAAATATGGGATTTAGGTGGTGTAAGTATAAGCACAAAGAAATCAAATGAAACTTTAAGACATTGTTGAAGATTTATTATTTCAATTGATGTATCAAGACGAGACGTGGATATTTCAAAATGAATGTTCCATTTTGAAATATGGCCACTCTTGGAAAAACGCTAATGAAGAGTGTAAAGACAACAAAAGTTAATGGAAAAAGGCAAAAGTTAGAATAATATAAACTTTGTTACATATAATATTCTTTTTTTAATAATTCATTGCAAATATAGTATTTATCATTGTGGAAACAGGAATGGCTTTATTCCTGGAGCTGAGCTAGCGTTTTGTCAATCATACAAAATGAAAGTGTTCGATTGATTAGAAATGAACAATTTGGTGGTACACGTATGTATTAATAATTAGTATAGTAATTTTGACAGTGAATGAGACTGAATGAAACTTTTTGTTGTTTGTGGTCCAGCGTTGATAATTACCAACACAAGTGGTAAGAGTAAAAACAACTAAAGATGAGATAATATTAATATAAAATAACTGTAGAAAATCATATTGTATATATATATATATATATATATATATATATATATATATATATATATATATATATATATATACATATATATATAATTGTTTAGAATACACATATAAAATTTATGAAGGAAGAATCAATACTAACTGTTCTGCAGATATGGCAAATGCATTAGAACATGCAAACAGGCAGTAACAGAAGTAAGTCAGGAAATTCAGAGATATCAAAATGACTTAATAAGGAAATACCAGAATGAAAGAAACAAGAAATAATCTTAAAAAGATAAATTTGATCTCTAATGAATGTAAGCTACATTACGTGGATATACAATTGTTAAACGTTTGTTTAAAGGTGCTTCGGACTCTACCTCATAAGTGCTGTGTAAATATAATAAAAAACTTCAATAATACATGCATTACACAGATGTGCCAAAATGTTAAAATAATAATTCATATTTTAGAACGTTATTCTTATATTATTTACTTTAGTAATTTGTTTTGTTATAGTTAAAATAAACAGAAACTTAAATTTGATGCGGCAACGTTGAATTATAAATTTTGATGACGTGCGTTGACTGTTTCATTGAAAGAACTATATACAACTAAGTACGTAAGTATAGAATATAAGAAGCTATCTATAAACCCAAACGAATTCATTAACAACCAGATAACATACCCAGTTTTATTGGAATTGCATGACGTAGAGAATGTTTTACAAAAATGGTGCTTTATATCAAAATATAAAATACGTAATAACCAAAACAGACAGTTGTTGTCAATTGTCAAACGATTAGTAACAATGAAAAATATTAAAGAAAACCTCTGAAGAGATTTCTAATCCTCTGAAATGCCGTTATTTCTTTTAAATACTTTACGTTAAAAGGATTCCTGGAACAAAAAGAAAATCGCATTTATTTCCTTATACTAAAGGATTATTTGCTCTCCGCTTTGCCGTGAGATGAATAACCCTCTCTGTGGATTGTTTCTTTTGTGTCACTGATTAAATACCCCCCTATATAGCTTTTAATAAGGCCTGCTTTTAAAAAGGCCCATACCGATGTTTAGTCATCGGTGTTGACGCGATAGTCGAGTATTTACCTTCAACGCTGCTAATTAGAGAGAAGACAAAGAATTGTGAACACTTTCTGTGAAGAGTCTCATTAGTGCCGCTTGGACAAGAAAAAAAAAACAACTTCTCGATGGCCTAGTTATGGCGAACGAAGAGATACATTTTCAACCAGACCCGCTGCCTATTATTAGGATTGTTATATATATATATATATATATATATATATATATATATATATATACAGATATAGTATATTTTAACAGTATTACTTACAGTATATGTATTAAATAACACAATGATTCTGTGCAAGATATAAGTAATCCCTATCAATAATTAATAAAACAATTTTTGGGTATTCTATCTACATACATATGCATACATGTTATAAATTATATACTGGAAAGTTATTATCGTTTTTTTTTCGGAAAAAACTAGATAAATATCAATAAAATGGAAAAATGTATTTATTCAAAGTATTGGCCATTTAACTCTATATATCTCGCCTTTCTTCAAAACCATTCAAATTCCTGGAAATTGGTGAAGTACTGCCCTGCAAGCGCGTCTCCCATTGATGAGAAAAGTTGAATATGTCCCATCCAAGTAGTTTCAACGCTTCCTTGGCCTGTTTTACTATATGAGACGGCGTGTTATCGTGTTGTAAAATCACTTTACCGTATCTTCAGACCCATTTTGGACGTTTTTCTATCAATGCCTAGTTTAAATTGATCAATTGTTATTGATAGCGATCACTATTAACGGTCTCATTAGGTTTCAACAGTTCATAATACACCATGCCACTGTGGTCCCCCCAAGAACAGAGCTTTGTCATGTGACGAAAACGATTTCGCCTTGGAGTCGATCGGCCTACTTCACCTGGCGATAATCATTTACGCTTAGAGCTTTCAAAATAAATCCATTTTTCATCACCCGCCACTATTACGCTAAGAACAGTAGTTCGAGGACCACGTTAAGTAATATTTTTCAAGCATTTGGATTTGGATGGAATATCATGCCAGAGTGAAGAGAACTACCCTACCCTGATATAAGTTAAATACATGTACTTACAAATTAATTATTAAAAATTAAAAATTATAAGAAATAAGTACATATTAGATGCTGTATTAATTACCATCTATATTAAGACGTGACTCATTATGCAAAAATACAGACACACTAGTAAAAATTAACCATATAATAGCTGTTTTCGTTCACTCAATAAAAACAATAATAATTAGACTATTTAAATAGTTCATTTCATTGAAGACAATAATAATTTCATCAATTTTTATTAGACCTAACAATTTAGAGCAAGTAGATGCAATTAAACTGTGCATTTTAAATATTCCTCGCAAAATATTTTATCTCTCAAAAAATACCACATTATGACAAATTCTTTCGGCTTAAGAATGCAATGTTATGACTTGACGCATATGTCATTTTATTAATGACTTCAAGTTATAGCAAAGCTATAGATGTTATATATTGTGAAAGTAACACTGTCGTAGGTTTACACCTCTTTGAAAATATCAAGTTGCGTGCCCGAAAACGTCCTTATTCTTTCTTATTTAATGAAACGAAAAATTAATTCTGAAACTGAAATAATTACTCCTGAAAGTCATCGTTTCTGGTAGAAAGTTATGGAGAGTTTATAGAAACTTACTGTTGTACTACGGTGTAGTAATTTAAAATTATCAATACCCCGTTGATTATTGAAACTAAATAGAAATCAGATTTAATTAAATGCCATTTAAAGAATGTTAGCGACTGTTAGTACTTGAGATAATTTGCATATATTTGAATATGTTTTAATATACAGACATGTATTATTTTAATTAACGTTGTATATCAAAACATTCCAGATATAATATTGAAAATAATGTAAAAACAAATTTTAGTAATATATAATTTTTAAACTATTCTATTCGTTACACTATTATGAGAGAAACGTGATTAATTAATAAATTCTGATCGAATTTCACCCACAAGGCTCACTATTAATGAATAAAAGCATAGCAAAAGTCATAATTATGAGAAAGACCGACGTAATGTAAGTAAATGCATTTAAGTATTTGGGTACAGAAGTCGAAGAAAATGGAAGCTAGGAGATGGTAATGAAAGCCAAAATTGGGATAACCATGAATTTATACTTCGTTATAAATATCAAATTCATTATTGAAAAGAAATGTATATCGGACGTGATGTAACAAAGCTGGACAGGTTGAGAAGTAAAGACTGCAGCGTGTCGAATATTGTATAATATTCGTATTTTTGCCACTTAAATGTTGTTCCAAGGATATATCTCACTCGAAAATATGTCAAAAAGTTAGGAGAAGATAAAAAATAGCATTTTAGGTAAAATCCTGTCGACTAAGGCTTTCAAGACTATAACCTAAAAACGTGAAGAGTGTCATATATCGGCAACCTTCTCGGAATAATCCAACCAATTTAATCACAAGTGCGCAAGTGCCTTAGGTATGCACAGATTATGATTGTAACACATTATCAATTAAAATTATCAACTGCCCCCTTACAAATTTGCTTTAGTGCCGAAAATAAAGACCAATGGTGCCACTTAGAGACTCAAAGATAATTTCCATGGTGAGTAAGGTGACATAATTGGGCTAATTTAACACATATAGATTTTTTCTGTGATGAATTACAAATTTAATGTTGACGCCAGGGAATAGGGCAAATTTCACGAAAATAACTGTTGAGAAAAGACAGTCCCTGGTATATTGGAGGGCCAAGGAGTGTACACAATTTGCTGTCATGACTGAAGAAGAGAACTTTTTTAAAGATCGAAAAGAAGAATGTTAATGAAGTTAATGAATGAAATGTTATGTTAACACTTTTACTTTTATACCTATTGTTATTATTTGTAATTAAAAAATAATATATGGCACTATAAAAAATTGGGTTTTCATACTAAACATTAGACATAAAATATTTCTACCAACGATTTAAACGATCATTTAAAAGATTCCATGTTTTTTGAATCTATTACTCAGAAAAACATTAGCTGCACTTCCGCGTAGTCATAGAACGAATAACTCTTAACAAACAATTATTATAGTTTATCGTAAAAAAAATTATACACCAGTGAACAACTATATTGTGTCTTTTATACAGGATGCTTTTCTAGTTGGTTTAATGACAGTAGTTTTTAACTTATGGGATTTAGCATCTGTATAATACTAAGTATGTTTTCTGATTATGTAAGTAACACTTGTCTAGATATCTAAAACATTTACATGGTATATTATTTAATAATTATCATTACTGTTCAATACGTTCGAGAACTTCATCTATATTCTAACTTCCCAGGGGGAGGGTGCTAAACATCAAGATCAAAATATGTATCTAGACCGACGCCTAACTTGGAACAAATACATATTTGCTAAACGAAAACATCCTGGACATAAACCAAATATATTGGCTTGGCGGACGTAAATCGAAAAAGTTATACTCAGTTTTAAGCCAGTTAATCAATTAACAAAGCTAGTCGATGACATAATATGTTGCTATAACATCATTAATGTCATTAAGAAACTAAATCCGATATATTATTTATTTTTTTAATAGTCTTGACGTATTACTAACAGAGTAGCAACACGTAAAATTAATTATTCAACATCTGATAAACATGCTGCCTGAAAATATTCAATAATGACATTATAATAACCGCCACCATGAGCTCAGAATATATTAGATATGAATTAAAAATAATCAAGCATCTCTAATAAATATATTAGAGACATGTGAAATTATAGAAGTAATTTTGTTCCAATAATGAGTGACAGAAATATGACTATATCCATCGAACCATAACAAGTGTTGTTATCCAACAAAAACAATGTAATTCTGATGTTAACAACAATAAGATTGTTATACGATGTTTATAAATCATGAGAAATTAGTTAAGTTCGTTGAAACCGAAAAACTAATAAACTAAGTACACCATTATTAAATATAATCATCTCTAATGGCTTGTTATGCAACCAAATAAACCCTATATAAATAAAAAAAAATGATACTATTAAAAAATAATTTTTATGACTGTTATTTTCTTTCTCTCTTATTCTGGAGTCTTCTTTTTACCAACTAGCGAATAACCTTAGATAGCCTTAGAAGCTTAGATATACCAGAAGAAATCCGGCCTTAACTAGCCGGGTTACTGTCGTGACTGGAATAATTTTTCTTGTCGGATTCTGCACTCTTGCCTTATGATGAACAAACACAAATATAAATTTACGACCATGTCCCAGCAACATTGTTAATCTATATATATATATATATACAATATTAAGATATATACTTTTGAGGTGTCTCAAAAAGATGTTTACATTATGATAATGTACATTTATTTTAATTATAATTGAGGTGTCAGTCATTCCCTTTCGAAAACGGATCAATATATTTGAAAAGCCCGGTACCATACTGGAATAATCAAAAACTGGACTAGTACAGTCATCAAGAATGACGATGAAAAAAAAGTACATTACATCGATTTTTTTTTATAAAGACCTCCTTAATTAATTCACTAAATAAACACTTTATATTGAGACAATTTGTATATACATAAATGTGTAAAAAATAACTAAAAGCTATAAATATATTCTTAACAAAAAAAGTTTAAAGTGATTGTAACCAGTGATCTCACGATGTGAAAAAATGTATTTTTCTTAGGCGTGTATGGTATTCTTACTAAAACTGAAAAAAAAAATTTCCTAGCAGATTGTAAATTATGATTTTTTTAGAAGGAACAAAAAAATTTGATAAATATGTTATGTTTTCCATTTGCTATAGTAAAAAAACAATTAATATTTTAACCAAACTAGTATTATCATATTAATTAATTATGTAAGCGTTAATAAGTGAATAATAAACTAATCTTGATTATTATAAATTTAATTTAAAAAATGTGTCATAAATCAAATCAACAAGGAAATAAAACTGAAACAAAACCTGAATTAAAAGTTCCTTTTAATGTCATAGGACGAGATACAAATTATTTGATTTCAACGTTTCTATACCTAAAATTCAATACAAATTATCTCAGAAAAACCATCCGACAATTCTCTTGGATTACTTAATTGTATTGTATGATGAATATTTTAATAGTTGTTCAATGCCTCCCTTTGACGAAGTTTAAATTTAAAAAATAAAGCATGCGACTATTCGAAAACGACGTGCAAACCAAAACGCAATGCAATTAAGGGCCTGACCGGATGACGAGTGATTCCAAACAAACTCAAAGTTAACTATTGCACTAAATGTTAGAATATTTACAGAATATTGGAATAATCCAAAAACATATAGATGGGTAGAACTTAAAATTAATTACTTAATTATTGAAAAACAAAAATCTATCTGTCAAATTCCGAATAAAATGGAAAACAATGCATTGTAGGTACCCTATAAAAATCAAGTATGTAGCATAACACCAGAATTTAGTCAACTTGTTAAGAAATTCGTAAAACATCAGAAGTAGGAAACAAAACCCTCTATTTTGCTATTGTAATTATTTTTTTGAGAGTGGTTTTATTTCTACGGGTATTTTTAATTTATATTTACGATGGTCTGTAGAAAATTATATAAAATGCTAGGAATGACCTTTGTAACCAAGCCAACAACCATAAGTTTAATGCCGAGGACCGTGATTCAAAGCCCACGTTAAGCAGTATATCCAGTTAGTAGTGACTAGTAGAGTTGACTATTTGTCTTCATTGACTATTTATAAAGCTTACCGAATAGAGTAACCAAGGCTCCTACTAGTTCAGAAGGAATCTGTTCGAGTTGTTTTCAATATTCGACATCAATGTCTGAGCAGGATTAGAATTTTTTCAATAAAAATTTCGCAAAAAAATAATTTAGTCAAATGTTTAAATAACTCAGTAAAAAATAATTAATATTTTCTAAAGAAAATTTACGGAATTTTATTTAAGTTCGCATGAAGCTATTTCGACTGGAGTTTCGTAGGGTAGTGGCTTTGGGCCATTCCTGTATTTTTTCTATACTGTCGATATCCTAACAACAAAAGAGGCAGTGCATGGAACATTCACCGACGGCAATAGATATATCTCGGGCAGAAATAGATTAGAGATTGGAAAAAATATGTGAATTTTCCGATCCGGTGAAATGACAAGTTGACGGATGTCCAATTCCTCGAGCATACTCAGGGAAATACCTCCGCATTCATTTCAACCAAGGAACTGTATTGGTTAGTCGTCAAACTCCCAAAGCAACCTTGAGGATTGGCTTATCTGTGATGATAAAGTCTATTTGGGCTTATGGGGTAACATAAAACAAAGTTACTAAACCATAGCAACAGCTACTAGACAATATACAGAAAATTAGATGATTGAAGCGAAGTCTAATTTAATTTTAATTTGGGAAATACATATTGATGTATTTATCTCGCACGTATTGATGCAAATACAACAAATTAACAGTAATAAATCCATTTAAGATTGTACTAAGCATATTAATGTAAGATGTAAAAAAATATTTGTAATTTTTTTGTTTTCAACTTGATATCAAGATTAAACATTTTCCTATTTATTATTTTGAAGCGTCCCTAGTATGTAATTATTGTTTAATAGTCAGTTAAATATTGAGAAATGTTTATATCGCATTTAATAAAAGAGTTTCCATTACTGCACAATTATGTCTACACTGGAGATTCATAACGCTGCTTTTTATATTGTTGGAGTGCATTATTGTCTGTAGATTCTGCGTTTTCTGTTTGTAATAACATACCTAAATGAATTAGCTGTTGTTAAAACTGTTATTTTAGCTAACTAGGCGGGCACGAAAATATTGCATAAATACTAGGAATGCATTTATATATATGGTTTCGTATGCAGTAAAATGATACAAGAAGACAGAGGCGTACAGATAGTGATCTACACTTACTACAAAACCTACCTATAAAAGTATCACAAAAACAATAAGAAGGCTAGAAAAAGTCGAACTAAATCCTTAGTTTGTCATAATTAAAAACAGCCCTTTTAGTAGCCTAACAGTGTTAAGATTTTATGAATCTTTGGAATAGCTTGGGAATAAAATGCCCCTATGGGAGGAAACATTAATTTACGCTATTAATGAATACTAATTCAAGTAGATGTAAGGACCCAAATTGTAGATTCAAAACATCATCGATAAACATAATTTAATATATGGTGGCATTATTGGTATCACCATTATGGTATTTCATGTTTAATTTAATATCTATTCATAAGACAACCCAAAAACTCTTATACATTGACCTTTTCCATTTCGAAAACTGCTCGAAAAGAAATCTGAAGGGTTCTACCAAAAGAACAAACGCAAAATCCATTCCAAATGAAACTTTTCTATCCTCAATTTCTTCACTAACATATAATTACCTCAATTATCAGCTATTTAAACACGTTTTTAAAAACGTTTGTTGATTTGTTAAAATTTCCTGAAGTACTTGCTGATCTTGAAATACAACTGAACGATGTGCAATAATTAACACATTAATGTGTACTGGAGTAATGATTAATTTATCCTAAAATCAAATCGATTAGTAGATATTAATTCTTTACCATAAGAAAGAAATATATCTCTTTGATTTGATAACATTTGAAATGTAATAGAACTAAAAATATTACAGTACAGGAACTACAAGTATATTACAAGGTAATATCTTAGATAGAGAAAGCAAATACACAAAAAATAAAATATAAAATAATTATAATATAAATTTAAAAAATATAGGATGCTTTATAATAACAGATTTTAAAATAAAAGATACAATAATGTAACCTTATGATGAAATTTTAAATTTTTCATTAATAGAGCTTTTCTGAGTATATATTTTGTTCTATTATAAATATCAACATTAGTAAATTGAAGAACATAAATTAATATCAACAGAAACTAATCATTGATGTTTTAAATAATTTCTTAAAGACTTAAACGAAGACCTAGTTACTGTTCATCAAATTTATATAAGATCCGAGCCGTTGTTCGGTATTTTTTGACAGACATGACATTCAATATGATGCTACAAATTCCTTGATGTTTGCTGATGATAGCGTTGATTAGTCGGTCATATAGATATTCAGACTTGTAATATTCTTCATAATATAGTTCTCACTGTACAGCCATAGATCTTGACAATTAGTAAAGAGAATACCAAAGTGTTGGCAATTGACGGATTTCCTGCTATTGTAAATCTCAAGTACAGCAGAATAAAGCAATATCTATGGCTGAAATGATAAGCCGAATCTGCCAAGCTGCAAGGGCTTCTGCCTCTTCAAAAAACAAAAACTTGAAGTCTTTCAAATGCGATGTCATTCGTTTAAAATCAATTTACTTGTGTGCAACTGGGAACCAAATTCAGAAACACAGATTACCATGTCTGTCGAATAAAATGTGAACAAACATCTTCAAGACTTTCATATTAGGAATGTAGAGAACAGCTTTGAAAGAGACATGAATCAAGATCGAAAAAAAGCGATTTGCAATATAAGCGACTAATACTGTCTAAGGCAAGTTGCGACCCATCGCGAACTATGGCGAAATGTACTGAAGTATTTTTGAAGTCTCACGACACCAACACCACGGTATAAATCATGATGATGATGAGTTATGTTGTAAAAATAATTTTATTAATTCTTATATAAGATCTCCCACTTCTTTCTCCTCGTCGTTCAATTTATACAAAGTCATGCTAACTACAATTTATGTGATGTATTGAAGAACTGATGAATAATACGCAGTGTGCAATATATAAAAAGGCATCAGAACGAAATTCACACATCTAAAATATCCTTGAGGAGCATACTGTGTATAATAGGTTTATTAGATACATATTTATACTAATACATGATATTGTTCTATAATTATTCTCATATTCTACCAAAATAATAATCTAACACAAATTAATATTTACGAGAAATAACAAACGATGCATTTTGTCAATTGTTTTTTAATGTTGTTTAAGCTATCATTAGCGGAAACATTAGGTTTTATCAATTAGCTTGAGCTATTATATCTCGATGAACATAACACATTGGCTAAAAAGTCCCGGACCTAACACATGGGGCTAGTTTTATCGCATTCATCGCTTTTTTAGTTAGTACTCAACCTTCAAAAGAAAGTTGTTAAAATTTCGTGATATTCTGCACCTAAATTTGAAAGTTACTGTGCTAAAAGTGACGGTACTTTATCAAAAACAATTTCGTGTTTCAATTTTACACTGCCTCTTGATGGGAAAAATACCGTTCAAGCAAAGCAATGACTTTAAAAGTGTTATAGGACTCCGCTCCATCATAAACAACAATAAAACCTTGGTTTTGCTGACTTCAAATGTGGTTGTATGACACCGATGATGTAGAAGGCAGTGGACGTCCAAATGAGGTGGTAACGCCAGAAAACATCAAAAAAATTCACAAAATCATTTTGAAAGAGCAAAAAGTGAAGTTGCGTGAATTAGCTAACATCGCAAAGATATCGAAAGAACGTGTTGTTTTTATATTGCATGAGCATTTGACTATGAGATAGCTCTGTTCAAAGTGAGTAACGCATTTGTTCACTGTTCACCAAAAACAAGAACATGTTGATGATTCTGAGATATGTTAGGTCATGTTTAAATGTAACAAACCTGAAAGTTTGCGTCGATATGTGACAGACATTCTGGAATCAAAACGATAATTATCTGAGTGAACAGCAACTGGTGACAGGCCTATTTTAAGGCAATAGATAAATCAATCCACAAAAGTGGTATTGAAATGTAAGAGCGGCGCTGGAATGTTTGTGTGGCTCTTGAAGGAGATTACGTTAATGAATGAAGCCAATTTTGAACAGAAAGAAACAGGTGCTTTCTTTGTTACGCCCTAAACTTTTCAGACCATGTGTTACATCACTTTATAAAAGAATTAAAATGAGAAAAGATAAAAATATCATAGGCAATATTTATATTAAAATGTCCGATCGTACAAGTTTCAAAAAATTTTAAAAAATCAAAAATTTATTATTTAAATAAATCGCAGCACAAATTAATAGTTATGGGAAATAACAACTGATGCATTTTGTTAATTTTTTTTTAACTTGAACTATTATATTTCGATGGACATATTTAACATATGTTATGTTCCCCAAAATTTACCCAATATAAAACAAATGTTTCACTTACCTTCGTGTCGGAAATGCAGCTCAACAAAACAAACTACTGTATAGTTGGTGGTACTTACCTGCAATAGAAAGAAGAAAAACGTAATGAATTAGAATTAAGAAAAATAGACTACGCAAGAGACAACAGAAAAATAAAACAGAACGCATAACATCGAGAAAACAGGCATGCAAACAGTGTGTCCCGACAGCGGAGATTCTCGTAACAAAACAAACGAAAATCGGACCCACCTACAACTAACACGATGGTACGCATAGTTCTTTCGCATTCTTACTTCGCCATACCGGGACGATACAACGACCGCACGAAACTGACCACGGAAGGAGGATTTCTGCTCAGTAAAACCGCCTGGACGTTAACCAAGCAGCAGCAGCAGCAACAACAACGCCAGAAAAACAACGGACCGAGCACAAAAAATAATCGCGTGTTCTCTCGGTCCGTTTTAAATTTTCTTGGCAGTCGCAAACTGATTGTTACCGACGATTCGGAAGATTCCTCGATAGAACATCGTCATTACACGGTCGCCAATTGATATAATTGTGGCGGGTTAAACGTGAGTAACGATACTGATGAAAAACAAACACGAAACTGCCCAGTTGGGACGGTGTCCGTCGATAGAGGGCGTTAC
The DNA here is from genome assembly GCF_030347505.1 of Rhynchophorus ferrugineus. Lineage (NCBI taxonomy): Eukaryota > Metazoa > Arthropoda > Insecta > Coleoptera > Curculionidae > Rhynchophorus > Rhynchophorus ferrugineus. The sequence continues at coordinate 50,440,837 of NW_027472583.1, forward strand.
GGGCGTGTCCTTAACCCGGTGCTATCAGTGTCCGTGACTAGAAAATGATGAAAAAGCACCGTGAAAATGCGCCTTAAATTGCCGGGCTATAATTGACATTCGTAATATCAAGGAATAACAGCTATGTTACGTTAAAAACTTATTGATACCGAGTATCGTGTTCACTGAATAAAATTCTTTCTCAAAATAAAAATAGCTCTTTTTTTGTTGTTTATATTATTCCTATATATTCTTTTTAAAGAAATATTTTAATTTTAAGCTCTTTTCGGAGAAATCGGTATCATATATTTTATTTAAAATATTGCCCATTAATAGCCGCTACTTTTTCCCACCTTTCAAACAATTTACAGATTCCATCTCGAAAAAATTATGTATCTTTGAGGCTATCCACTAATCGACCTCTTTTTTGATATCTTCATAAGAAGTGAAGAGCTGGTTAGACAGGACAGCTCACGACTGATATATCGAAAGAAATAGTAATCAGAACAAGCAAGGTCCGAAGAATCAATGTCCATTTATGTTTTAATTGTATTTCAATAACATTCTTATGCATTTGTTAGTATTCCGACCGCTTCTTGTGCAGTGCTTAGCTCAAACGCATCAATTGTAGTTGACAGCCAATTCCATTGATGGTTTTATCGAGTAATGCCCTCAAGTCCTCGTCTTCATATTTTTTGTCAATTTAATTTAAATTCAATTTATTCGGTACAAATTCAGATATTTTCAACACACTGAAAAAACGTATTGTTCGCACACTTCGACGAAATGACACATGCAGAAAAGTGAAGCCTGTGCCAGTGTGAGGGTTCAACAGGAACAGTTAGTTACAAGTTTATACGATGCAATTTAATACACAGTAACACCATTTGTTGCAAATCCTTAATTTACAAGCCTGATAAAATATAATTATACATAAAGATCCATTTAACATTTACCTCAAAATGACTCGAATGCTGACAAAATCAACATTCACTAAAATGTTGTATTTTTCCAGGGAAATCAGATTATTGGATTTCTGGAACTATTATCATATTTAGATCGAGATTGATACCTTATTTCATACGATGTTACCAGAAAATATCGACATTTAAAAAAATATATTATAAATTAACTATTCCATGGCCTGTAACACATATTGGTTTCTTGAAAAAAAAAACGTCGCTTTTGAAACATTTTCTACATTCAAGAAACCTATATATAGGTTTTTATGGATTTAATAGATATTTCGTTTTCATCGAACCAAACAACAACAAATGTAATTTAGTTCAGTACGAAGATCGGCAATTTTTAGCTATTTTAATAATTTGAACATATTATCTTTAGAATCTATAGTTAATACGCAAAATATAGTTCCATAATTAATAATAACACGTCATAATTTGATGATGTGTAAGCAAATTTGAGTTTTGGTTTACAAAGTTTACCAGTTTGTAACCTCTAATTATTAATATTTTGAGGAATTTTGCAGACATTTGGCAACATGGCCTAATAGTACTAACCCAAATCGATTTTTATAGACTGATTCAGTTATATGTTCCGACGCATCAGACTGCATCTCCTTCTAAATAGGATAAAATGTGAAGGAAAAATTCTCTCTGAGTTTAAAATGAATTTTAACATTTTACAAACTGCGATTGCCAATATATTCGTCTTTAGGCTATTTTATTGCAGGGCTATAAATGATTTTGAAGGTTTCGCAATCATTCAAGTTCATTGTTTACCGTTTACTGGCGTCATATGATACCGGCAATCCTTTTAGTGTGATTTTAACAAGCTTTTTCAGCACATTTTAAAGAAATAGTAAATACATTGTAATATTATAGATTTTATAAGAATTCACGGATTCCTTCTGTAAACATTTGCTTTTTTTGGGTGGAAAAAAGTAATATATTCACCAAATAAAAATATTTTAAAAGGAATCGTATTTGCTTAACTAATAGTTTTCTTAAAAAAAATGTAGTCAAACTAACGTCTTTCCAGTATTTTAAAACTTTATTTTTACAAAAATTGGGTCGTGTCCACTAGTACCCCTATGTCCAAATAACTGTACGTAAGAAGAAATATCTGGTTCATCGACTATGTTTGAAGAAATAAATCCAAACCTGAATTTGTTAAAAACCAAAGCCAAACCAGAGAGAACCCCTATGAACTAAAGTTTTTACTGTTACTTTTCATTACAAACCAACTTTTATTATTGAATAAATAACTTAACATTTAATAAATATGGAAAAAATGATAACAAAGCTGAAAACGAAAATTTTAAATTTGCATCTATATTTTTTAAAAATTAAATTAGTTAATTAAAACCCATTGAAATATCAATATATAGCAAAACAAGGTCATAATCTGTTTCTTTCAGTAATAACAAACTGTTAAAAATAATTAAGAAAACGCTGTCACGAGGTTTACAATATCTTACAGATACTGTGCAGATAAGTACTTCTTTCTCTTAATGACTACTGTTTATCGTAAAAAAGGATAAATATGGAATAAAAGACAGTAAAAAAACTTGACTTCGTTATTCATAAAATTCTTGTATTTGGCACCCGAAAACCCTAATGTGTGTCGAAATGCAAATGTATCAACAACATGCACCTATTTGGTGCCATTTTTTTGGTCTGGAGGCGTCATTGTAACTCCTCATAATAAAGAAACTCGTGTTATTCTCACACTTTTCACCCTTTTTTTCATCCCTCTCATACATTATTTTGATAAAAAATGATTGTCTACAATTTATTTGGTATAATAATGATACTGCTAAAACACGTTACCTACATTCAGTGAACAGTTTTCAGCACACCACACTTATTTGGCACAAGGGATTAATTGACACGACTAGTCCCTTGTGTCACATTTATATTTCATGGGGACCTTATTATACAATAGTTCTCAAAACAGGTAATATGTTTCTGGTATGGTTACTTGAAGCACATCTTGAGATGTTTAAACATATAATTATATCTTGGAATCAGATCTGGCAATTAATAACTTTGGCAATCTTACTATCGAAATCAACAATTTGTTTACTTTCATTTTCCTCTAAATTGATAACATCATATTTATTCAATTATTTAGTTGGACTTTAAAATGAAAACAGGATTTACTGAACAAGTTGTTACTTTATATCGACAGTGTTTAAAGGTAATACATATTTCAAACAGAGAATTCTTATTATATATTTATTTCTTTTAATATCAAGTATATCTATTTCTAAACCAGTAGATTATATTTTTAAATAATTTCGTACTTTGAAAGTGCACAGTTAACTAAAATGCACACAATCGAAATTATGATCTGTAGTTCAGTTGAAATTTAGGAAACCCCTATGTCTAGACGTCTCCCTAATCACACCATTCTGTTGTGCGATATAACAAATATGGCAAGATCTTAATCTGATTATATTTCCATGAAAACAAAACTGAAAATTTTATTGTAACAGTGATTTAATTTTAAGGGAATAATTCAGGGAATGATTGATGGGATTGCATTTTTCCTGTTGCCACCATATTCATGTCAATTATAAATAATATATTTTAAGGTGTTAGATAAAACATGATTTGAAAAAACTATTACTCTTCATCTGTTTCGAAAGTAATGATCATGGATAATTTTTTTCATATCTTATTTAACTGCTAAAGCTCTTTTCTGTTGAGAGTAGATATGCGCTGAAGCAATCCAAATCAATTTTAATCGCACTCTTCAACAGCTATTTTCTCGTCTTTAACAATTATTAACTTCATTTGTCTTCTAGTGTTTGGCTACCCGACAACGACATATTCAACATTCATAAATACAAGGTTATTTTCCTAATATAAAAACTGTTCAGAAATATATGATTTTGAAGTAAAGTTTGGTAGAATGTTACTAGTAGAACGATCTTTAAATAAACCACAATTTCATTGACCCAACCATTTTATTATTACTATTAATAAATATGTAAAATAAATCATGATATTTAGCTAAACAAGTATATTTTCATTGTATTAACGTTGAGCTCTTTACAAAACTGGAAACCTGTTTTGATAAACCCTCCCCTTGCCGTTATTTAACAACAAATCCACGTGCGTTGTCCAGCTAAACAACATAAGCTACACAGAATCACACTGCAGATGTATATTTAACCGGCAGCATAGTTGCGACAGTCGCTGTATAATGATGGAATAGCGTGTCGAACGACATTTTTTTGGAACATTCGTGGCTGAATAGTATATCTGGCACGAAAGAACACACCTTTTATGGAAAACAAAATGGAAACCGGAATATAACCCTTATGGGTTATTAATAGAAAAGAAAGCCGTATGCAATGTACGGTTTAAACATTGATAAGATACACTTTTTGGTATGGTCAGAAAATCAAAGCGCAATCAAGGGGTTTTCTACATATTTAGTCTTTTAATAATATAAGAATCGACAGAAAATTGCAATTTGGTGAACGTATCGATACAATTCGAAAGGTTAGGACAACAATGGATAAATAATAATTTTACGAATGGTACAAAGCAAAAGAGCAAGCACAACTATAAAAGTTTTATATGACGAAATTGGAGATGTAATAATATACATACTTGCCTGCACACAAAGATTCACAGAGAAGTAGAGATTTATTAGAAGTAGAATTTTGGCGACATCCAACATCTAGATGTCGCTACTTTTAACTTATTACTTGCTTTAATGGCTATGCTAAGAGCCGCGACGTCATTAAAAAATTATAAGACAATGAACGCAGATAGATGCTCGAAGTAACAAACAAACGAAAAGAAGAAATAACGCAAAAGAAAACCATATCACAGATTTTTTGTTCCATTTTCTCAGTAGAGTTTATGTGACTTAAAGAAATATTTATAACTAATCATTAATTTTTATGTTTTTTTTTAATATATTTTAAAGTCTCCTTTTACCAACTATGGATTTATCTGGAGTGGACCTACAGTTTAACGTGGGTTCCGAACCACGGTCCTCAGCATTAACCCTACCGACTAGCGTGCGACCAACTTTAGAAATTATCCCAGAAGACATCCGGTCTTACCCAGCCCGGTTATTGGCGTAACTGATTTTACACTCTTGCCTAGGACAACCACAAATTTTAAACAATCACAACCATAAATATACGACCATGCTCCAGCAGGATTCGAACCCACGGCTATCGCAACAGTAGGAGGACTGTCCTATCGCCTTTACCACTGCACCACCAAGCTGGCTAATTTTTATCTTATGTTAGTATATGTTAAAAATAAGTGTTATCATGTAATCTAATTATTTAATAATAGTCACAGATCACTGATAGCACTTAACGCCTTCCCCACAGCTTATGTTAATTATAAATAGTATGACTTATCTTCTGAACATGAGTGCTGAAAACTTACCTTAACATGTATTTCTCTATTATTTGTGCTAATTTAAAATAAACTCAAAATACATTGGATATCTAAGAAAGCTGCAAATGTTTAAAGACATTTAAAGTAAAACTGTAATTCCAGATTATATAAACAAAATACGTTCAATGCGTCATTACATATATAATATATATAATGAAAACAAGACACAGAAATAACTTTCGTCAGTCAACATTAATAATGAAACTTCCAGCTTTTAATGTTAGTTTTAATGAGTTATACAAGAAGGTATATGCGCCATAATGTTTTCGATTAATCTTCGTTATTTCGTTGTACATATAACATAAGTTACTAAATAAAATTGCCGTAATATACCAAATGATTAATAACCTGATATATTATATTAGGTTGGTAAAAATGTAACTTCGACTTTATGTAAGTTACTTTTTTTTACGTTTAAAATGTGACTACTATTACAGCAGTGGGTTTCAGTTGCCAATAACTTAGGTAAAATATTGTTTATACATGTTAGTTTTACATCAGTTTTCACACTCAAAACGTGTTTGACGTATATCTTTTAAATTAAAATTTAGAAAATGTTGATTCAATGTCGAGATTCCCAGAAAAAGATGCGAAGTTGTAATAAAGTAAAGCTATTACAAATATTAGATGCTTACGTGTATTATGATCATTTTTTAAATTTAAAATTACATTTATTGCGAAAATAGGTATAATATCGAATCTTTAGGTTATATTATGCAACAATATCTTACATTGACATTTCGAATTTTCACCAATAGATAACCATCACAAAATACATATAAGTTTTCGCACAAAGACATTCAACAGGATTTTTAGAAAGTAGTTATAATTCACGAGGTTACATAACTATTCACTATTAACAACCTCTTTCACTTTAACCGATTGAGTTATATTGTTTAAAGAACCACACTATCAAAGTAAATCAATATTTGAAAAATTTACCTCAAGTGAAATTAGAACAACAAGATGCATAAATAATTACTTGAGATGAATAATATGAGCATTTAACAACATTATTTTGAAATATTCATAATAAATGTACAAATATGATTTAAATAACTAGAATCGCACTATTAGTACATTAAAATTATAAATATTTTGTATCCCTTGGAATATTTCGGGTCCTTCATAGTCATAGTTCTAATGTGAATTAATTATAATAATTATAATGATATTACTGAATATATTATTTATGAATTATAAAGATGTTAATCTAGAAGAATGTGATGTTTTTCATATAAATAGAAACTAATAATTTTCACTATAACTATTACCGTTGAATAACTATCTAATTTTTAGTTATATTTTTTTTAATTTAGCATAAAACTGAAAGGATCTCCAATGGATATTGTGATGAGTAAAAAATCTTGACTTGAGATATGACTCAATTTACATCACTAAATGCCTTTTTGTACAAATAGCATCAATTTTGATATTTCTGAGTCACTCTCATAGTTCTTAGATATACACAGGATATAAACAACATAATATACACACAATGCAATATATTATATTTTGTTGCATCTTGGAACCGCGACTTTGCCTTTTGCCTTTGTATTGCTCAATTTACGTGTCAATTCTTGTAGATTATATTTTTGTGTTATATGCTTTGTTCTGTGACTCCTGAACCAAATCGTTGGTATTCAGTTAGCGAAAAAGTTTGTGACAAAAATTGAATTGTTGCATAAAACAAGGCAAAATATGATTAAGAAAGAGGAATTGTAGGTGAAACCCAAGGTCAACAGGCAGTGTCGAAATTTGAGAAACTGTAGTAAATACCTTTGGAGCCCTTTTAAATGTTTGTATTGTTAGCATCAACAATTCACAGACTGTCGCCTTGATTGCTCATAGCTGACGATTTCAGCTAGATTTGGAGGCAAGTAATAAAGCACTCACTGTACTTACTACTAATTTATTAACCAACTATTTACACTTAGTGAATCAAAGTGATGTGTTTGACTTCTTCTAACATTTTTGAAAAGGCTGCGAACGTAAATCCTTATGACGAAAGCCAAACACGCTAAGTTACGAAAAAATGTTGAAATAATAATAAAACCTGGACACTTTTTCCCAAAAATAGCCGGGTTTATGTATGAAACACCCTAAAAGAAAATTTTCGATCTGTCAGTAACAGATCAATTTAAAAGTCCCGGCCTGACACATAGATGGCGCTACTAGAATTAAATCCATATGTTTTTCAGTTAGCATTAACCCTCAAAAGATGGATGCATAAATTTGACAGCTGTCGGTTATTCGTTTGTGAATTATAGCACTTTGAGTGAAGCAACTTTTGTTATTGTGAAAAAATGCAACTATTTTAAAACCAAATACTGGATCAAGACCTTATTAATTTTCATATTATTTTGTCCATCCCCTGTATGAACAATTCCTCGATTAACTGCTGTAAATTGATTTTGTATTTTACCTGCAACTTGTAAAAAATTATAAGAAATGAGTGGCCGCATTTGATTGTACTATAACACGTATTTTAGTTTTAAATTAACTAACCTAAACTAACTTAGAATATGTAATATTATTATTTGTTTTTATATGTATAAAATCAAAATCACTTTTTTACCAACCCAATATTTGAATTTATAATTTTAAGATAATCAAAATTTGTGAAAACATCTTATTAAATGGTTTTAGTTAAACTTATCTACGAACCTATCAAGTAGTTTATCCTAAAATATTACCACCGTTATCTCATTAAATTTCACTAATACGCTTCATTATACTGAGTCCAACATTTGCAGCTCCTCTACAAACTGATACATCATAACGACAAATGGATTTATCTCTCGTCATTACCAATATCAACCAGAAATACGTGTAGTAAGTTCGACAAGCAGTCGTTTTTTTTTGTGATTAATAACGGGCTTTGGGCACTGCGACCTTAAACAGTTCAGCTTTTCAATTATATCGACCAGACTTACGTCATATAACGGTAGTTAGAAGGAAAACATAATTTTTTCCGTGTTAAATAAAATTGTTTTGATAAAATCTCACATAGTTTTCTACAAAAACGACTTTTTTCAATTTAATTACTTGGCAGTTAGGAATATAATTACGATTTTTCTATTTTTATTGTATATATATATATATACATATATATATATATATATATATATATATATATATATATATATATATATATATATATATATATATATATATAATTACATTAAATTTGTAGCGACATTGAGGCATGTCGAATTTTACATAGTGGAATAATGGTCTACAAAATACCCAGATACATTTTCAGACTTAGTTATTTTCATTTCTATAAAAAATTTATTATAGAATTTGCATTATAAAAAATCATTTTACAAGTATAGATAGGTTTAAAAATGATACTCTGAAATGTCAAATAGATTAATGAGTTGCAGAACTGTTGTTGCATAAGTGAATAATATGTAATGGGGACCATCTTGAAGGAGACAACATTACTGAAGATAAATAAATAAAATTCTTACTAAAAAATAAAAATTTCCCTTATTTTTTTTAATAGACTTCGTGAACTTGTAACTTGTGCACTACTATGTTTCCTATAAGTAACTTTAACAGTAAGTAATGATTTAAATCAATATGTGATAAATCATTAATTTTATAACATCATTTTGTCAAATGTTAGTTTGTGAGCATTTTTGTTTCAATATGAAGAGGTCTGAAGTAGAACTTCATCAAATGCTTTCAGATACGGACGTAAAAAGACGGACGGAAGTAAGGAGTTGCGATTAGTTCCCTCAACCACTCAATAACAAAATATTACTTTGATATTTTAGAGTTTCTTTTGTACCAACTAGGGTTTATCTGGACTGAACCTACTATTTAACATTGACTTCAAACCACGGTCCGCGTTAATAAGCTTAACGACCGGAGTGTCAACAACTTAGAGATCATTCGAGAAGATGTCCGGTATTTTCAGATTTTGTACGCTTACGTTTTGGATAATTACTATTATAAATAATTATAAGCAAAAATTTACAACCATGTCCCAGTAGCCCACGGCTAGGAGAATCATTTTGTCACCTTGATGATTGCAGAAGTTTCGATGTACTCGAAAGGTAGGAGACAATATAACAATTTTTTACAATAAGACCAATTGAAAAATAGAAGGTATCATTAGGGTAAAGTTATGAATCTATTAATTAATGATATGAATCAACTTAAATATACCTGCTGGAACTGCGAATTAATATAGAGGGATTTCCAAGAGAATGTATTACTCAGACTATAATGTTAAAATATAATTAACAATCTCCTTATCTCTAAATGTAACGAAAAGTACACTCAGCAATACTTGACACAAGTTATAAAAATATACTATTGTTAGTTTCTACATTTTATAATTAAGGATTTCGATGTAAATATTTTAAAAAGTTAAAAAATAATTAGTTGGAAGCAGAACCTGCTATTGATCCAGTTATGCCACTAAAAAAGCGGTAAATAAGATGTAAACAGATACGCAACAGGAAAGAGTAACCATAATTACAAGGCAAATCTTGGTTAAGTGTACATGAACACATGTTCTAATTCACTCATCCTTTTCACCTGGCACTTCCTTTTCAGAATAGCTTCAAGATATATTTCGCTTTGGTAACGTGGAATTAAAATGGAGCCATAAAATGGACAGTCTTTATATACCATAGTAAATTTTATCTAAACACGCAAAATTCAATATAATACGCAGCATTGCCATATGCATGTACATAGCCACAGCCCTATCTATGGAAAAAATACAGACTATTAACACAGTATTTATATGAGTAATTGGTATCAGATACATGATAATTAAAATCGTAATTATATTCTATTATATCTATATAACGATATATACAATCCAATGTGCTCAATTTTTTTTATTAGCCTGCTTGTCGAAAAAATATCGGTACAATATTTACTGTAGTTTAAAACAACACCAACAACATTCTAGTCAAAACACCAAACACAGATCAGGCGTGAGTAGTTTAAAAAATGCTCGGTCTTCATAACTATATGAACGAACACTAACACAACAAATAGAGATGAATCCGATAATGTTTAGACTTATTATATTACTGGTTTAATGAATTAACAATTGGTCCTATAATTGCAATAATCCGTTCTACTAAATAATTAACAACCCACCAGTTATTAATAATATGCCGTTATTTTTATCATTATTAGTGTGGATATAATTATACATTAACTCAATGACGTCTGTTGAAGTACTACTTTAAGATAGTTTAAATGTATATGCTTCAATGTCTTAATTATTTTGTAAAATAATCAATATGTTGTCTCTTGTTATTAGTGTTAATATACGGTTTAAATAATACATAATTTTGTTGCTGCCATTCATGTTTCTTTCTTTGATTTTGATAATAATATATATTTTAAGATAAGTCTTTAATAACGCTTACTGTATTCAGAGTATTCATCTACAAATATTCAATAAAAAATGACACTTAGGATTGTACCATCAATATCGTCATTTATTTTTTCGGTTGATTATAAGATCGTCAAAAAAAAATTCGTAAAAACATGTCAATGGAAACAAATATATTCTAATGGAACTAGAACAAAAGTCTATCAATATGAATTGTAATTGAACCAAAAAGAGAGTAATAATCAAAACAAGCAGTGATGTACATGTTTTAGTTCCAAAGTCAGTTAGTTGCATCAGTTATTTGGGGATGCAATGGGAACTTTCTGTCTCTATAACAACAAGCTCAATCTATAGTAATATTTTCTAATATTCTCAATCTAGACTGATCAAAGTAGAAATGTGTGAGAAAAGGTTTGATTAAGATATTTATCAAGATCTTCTTGTCAGTGATTCTTCTTCAGTGATTTAAAACACAAATTATTGTAATAACCACCAGATTCAAATCAGATCAGATTTAACTCCTTGTAATTTTTTATCACATCTCAAGAAATGTGTGCATAAAAACGACTTAAATATTCCAATTTGTTACTTCAAGGAGAGGATAGATGTATTTTGTGTTCGAGAAGACAATATGTAAAGCATTTCAATCAACAAAAAATATCATAAGATAAAGAATAACATAAAAATGAATATATCTTTATAGTTTTTCCCTTATTATCTCCATAACATCGAAAAAACTACAAAATGACTTTATAGCCCTATAAATATAATAACCCTATTATGGATCCATCACATTTTGAAATATGGCCGATAACTAGAGTAAATATCCCTGCCCATAGTCGTAAATATTCAGTGCAGTATCAAATAGTGACTGGATAGTTTATATTAAAAGATACACTGCAAATAATATGGTATAGTATAAATCTGCATATCTAACAAAAGAAAATGAAGACTAAAATTGGTATTTTTAATTGACCTATTTACTAAGGCAATATGACAATAAAAATTCTTTAAGACTTACTTTTTACTTATGATTAATATTAGCAAAAATTAATGTTGAACAACAACTTAATTGTAAACAGATAAAAAGTAAATTATTAGAAATGTAAACTAATATAATAAATGGATTGACAATAGATAGCGTAATTCATGGTATTTTCTGCATCTATATTTGCATGAAATAGTTATATATTTAATAAAGAATATGCTAATCGAAGAACAAATTTTGAAGATGGAGATTTCAAAGAAATATACAGAAACTGAAATATATGGTATACACTTGCGAATGAATAAAAAATAAATGAATATAACTGGGTTTATGAAAGATATCCAAAAATGCATTGCGGAAATGACTCAAAGCTGTCAAAAAACTGGAAAAAACTTACTGGAGAACGATGGCAATTATTTAGATAAAATGATTTACTATTGTGAAAGAGCAATGACAAAAAATCAATCAAAACCAAAACAAACAAAGTTAAGTTAATTCTGACTTATCTGAACTGACGACATATCGAATCTAAAATTTGTATGGGTCTTTCTGAATTTAGAAAATTATACTTGATAAACAAACAGCACCATCTATACTAACAATTGACAAATAATTTAATGACAAACAACACTTGAAAATTCAAGGAAACAAAAGATTTATGGCCGGATTCCTATCAAGCCTATTTAAGGATATTTATGAGTCTTTATCACACTATGCTGTAATAAAAGCAACATAGAGTGACACCAATAATCCAAAGCTTTATTTAATCAAATTCTTCCTAGAAAATCCAGCTACGGGTTTGACAGTCATTAGTTAAAATGTCCCTGAAATTTAATTATATTATACTATTGCAAAATTTGATCTAAAAATGAATGGAATATTTATTAGTAATATTTTTATATAATTAGTATTAACCATAGTAGATAAACCTTTGTTATAGTTTGAATTAAAAACCAAAAATTCGTCACTTAACTATATGATTGGGTTCAGAATATATTGAATCTTATATTTTGAATAATTTGAATTAGTAAGTAATATATTATTTTTTATATTATAGAATGATTTTTAATTGGTGTTAGTACAAGAAAATAATACACTTCTGGTGTTTTCATACTTTCCGGTCCTGCTTTCTTAAACAGGTAACGCTAAGAGAGAATTTTATTATAGAGCTGGTCAAGTTCCTCTATTTCAATATGACATTGGTTTACAAATGTTTTTTGTGTTTGTTTTAAGTGATTATATATAATGATTAAATTAGATTAGCTAGAGTCTAAATAACCATTAATAGAAAATGATAAAAAGTTACATTTTCGTTAGGATAACTATAGACTAAAATGTAAAAGACATGTACATCATATCATTCACTAATATTTGGGTATTAGAAAGCTCTGTGCAAAGTGGATGCCACGCGAGCCCACTTTAAACCAAAAACAACGACGAGTTGATGATACTGAGCAGTGTTTGAAGATAAAGCCGCATTTGAAGAAAAAGAAACGATGGCAAAAATCGATGAATTGGGCTTCCAGTTGCTTCCTCATCCACCGCATTCTCCAGATCTGGTCTTCAGCGACTATTTCCTGTTCTCAGATCTCAAAAGAATGGTCGCTGGAAAGAAAATTTCGTCGAATGAAGAGGTGATCGCCGAAACTGAGGCCTATTTTTGAATGGACAAATCGTACTACAAGAATGGTATTGAAATGTTGGAGGGTCGCTATAATCAGTATATCACCTTTGAAGGGAATTATGTTGAATGAATATATAAATATTGTGTATATGTAAGGTGTTCATCTTATTTTGTCCATTCCCTATATTAGGAAAAATAGAAATTACTATATTAATAAATTGTTATAATAATTATTATATTTAATTTAATTTCAATACAAAATGTCGATCTAGTAATAACAAAATTTCCATGTTTTATAACGAAAGAAACATAAAGTTACTAACAGACTCGACAGACGTCCTGTCTAAACGTTTTTAATATAAAAATATACATTTTTTAAAAATATATTGTAATTGTTTGGAACATTTAATTTTTTGAACTAAGTTTTATTACTATATATCTGACATAATCTGCTCGATATAGTTATATAAACAGCATGTGTTACATACCGAGTCAAATTGAGGTTATTTTTGATAAGTTTTTATTTATTTATTTTTTAATTTCTGGTTATTAGTGATTATTGGACAATTCAGAGATATAGTGATGTGTATTTGAGATTCCTTTCTACGGATTCCTTTTTTTATCTATATGCAATTTTGTTAGCATTACTATAGTAATTTTGCTGATTTAATAAACCAGGGACCATTGCAATCATATTTAATTGATGATAACATAGACAACATGTTATCATTATCGGATTTCACTCAAACACCGTCCAACCGAGAACGTTCCAGCTACTCACGCGTCAACAGTCAGATCGGCAGACCTGATAAGCAACCCTGACGATTGCCGTTGTGAAGTATCTAACGAACGAAACATAAAACAGGTTATCATCGGTCGGCGTCGTCCACACCTTCACCCGGCCCGAGCGACGACCTCCTCACAGACCGCACGCCTCCTAGATCGTCATAGAAGAAGCTAAAAGGCGTCCCAACCCAGTGCAAAACTTAGTCGCAAGAAGAAAGCAAGATAATAGAGGGCTGGGGGCAGGGGGGAGGGAGGGAGGAGGGGCAGTGTGCAGATTTGGTCACGAGGCGATCGAGAGCCGATCCGGTTTTTCGATGTTCGAGTTTCGACCGCGATCGGTGGGGTAGCAGGAGGGGGGTCCGGGACGAAGGAAGCGAAGGTGTCGGGGGAACCTAACAAACAGCTAAAACGGATAGGGGTTGCGGGCAGAGTTAACCGACGATATCGGGGGTAATTTGGGTAAAAGGGTTGACGTAGGGGTGATTCATTACGAAGGGGCGGGGAGGTGGGGATTTAATGACAAACAAGAAACGGCTTAACAATACGTTCTGTTCGACGCAATTTGCTCAAAAGTTTAGACTTAATGTATGTATTACCTAACCGAAATAATTTTTAAGGCGTTAGCTTAACTAAAGAAATAAAAAATATCGATAATTTTATAAAAATATCGAAGCCGAAGATATATTTTAAAAATATCTATATATTGAAATATCGATATTATTAAACTTATTTCTTCATTCTCAATAACAGGTTGCAACACTATTACTGCGCTGATGTTAAATAGACAGTTTTACTTCTGAATGAACTTGGGAAATGTTAAGGAAATGAGAGCAATAAGTCTACTTTCTATAGAAATTGTGTAATCAAATAGATCCATCGAATTTAGGATTCAGTAAATCCTTATGTAGCAAAAGAAAAACCAATCCTCCGGAAAAAGAATGGAGACATTTCTATTCAAAACTAAAACGGTTATATTATAAAAATTGATACATGGAGTGTTCTACAGAAAAATATTATCATAATCGAAAAATAATAGAGCGTGAAAATTGAGATGCTAAATTCCTTCAACTAGACCAAACTGCCAAGAAGAAATGTTACACAGGTCTACAACAAAAAAGCTGTCGGGGCATTTTCAACTGATTTTTATGTATTTCGCCAGGATCTAATCTAATACTAATACAGGACTTACTTGTCCCTGTAGTTATAGGTTTACATATTTTAAGAAAGAGTTCACTCGCTTGTCCAAAAGGAGGAATTGGTTTATTGTAAGATCCAGTACTATCAAATCCAATATTTGATATAAGATACAATACAATACAGCACAATGGAGTATTTTCAACGATTCATCATAATCCGTAAACCTCAATATCAAAAGGTCTTAGATTTAGTTTTTCGCAAATTAAAATATGGTTTTCGATGTGACGATTTTAAAATTCTGTACTTATTTCTCGGATAACAAGTTGAGTTAAAAAGATTTTAGACGGCGGGATTTAAAGATTAGATTTAAAGTTCGCGAAAAGAACGTCCTCCAAGACCTGCACATAAAGTAAGGCTCGATGAAGCCATTTATAAAATCACTTCCCAAAGATATATAACAAGATAAGTTGAAATGAATAATCGGAATATTTAACCCCTAGATAAAGCAGTAGTTTGAATAATATTTTCAAAAACAAACCAACAAATAACCCACGACGATTTAAATGTATATTATAGTCATAATTAAAAAGTATATTTTATAATACAAAGTATATATTATTTAAAAAATAACTGTCATAGTTACGATAGTAAAAGCAAAGGATTTTAATATATTACCAGAATAGTCCTAAAAGAACCAAGTCTGTATAGTTATATAACAATTATAACGAACGAATTTGTAGATAGTAGATAGTATTTAATACTTTGTATAAGCCTATTGGCATTTTAAGTAAATAATTTGGTTTATTTTATAGCAAATTTTTAATTTCTTTGGAGTTTTTTTTTGCTTGTATTTGGCTGAATTTGAGGTGTAATAATTTATTCAAAGTTTCCTGGTTTGCTCGCTTATAGTTTTTTCTAGATGCTGATATCTCCTTTACTATATATTGTTATTGATGATTTTTTCACTTGTTTTAGTTCTGCCTTATTGTTACATGTGCTCAGATATTTTCTAGGAAAGTTTGTATAGATATGTTTGATTAGGTGAAAAAGAACTATTGCCAGACAATACAAAAACTGCAGATATATCATTGTTGTCATGTCAATGTCATTATCATTATCAATAATTTTATTTGTCGATTAGAATCATTTTCTCTATTCAAACTTGAAAAACTGATACAAAATATGAATTAAATGGCCAGGGACTAGTGAAACTACTCTCGTAATAATCAATTATCCCAAATACTCAGAATATATAGAAATAATCCAGTAAGGTAAATGATTTGAAGTATTTTTTGTATACATTATACAGTAAGATTCTACTTTACCTCATTTCATAATATTCATTCATAGTTCTAATAAAAATATATTAAGTATATGCAGTAAAATTTTAAAAATAATATATACTATCGAGTTAATACGCCATATATTTTTAAATTCTATACATATTTTTGTTAGATATTAATATATAAAAAGAAATCACAAACTTTTGAGCAAAAAATACTTACAGTAAAATGCAGGTTGTCTCATTAACATAATCTAATGATAACATTATTCAAATCTAAATAAAAGGTATAGTTAAAATATATTTTTTAAATTACCCTTAATAAATATTTCTAATTACTTCTACTTTAATTAATATTTAATTTTAATAATGTGTATTATGCTAGTGTATAATATAACCATGATGAAAAGTGTACTAATAAAAATTAACTTAGATTCATTTGAGTATGAATTATTATTCCAAAATTTCGATAATATTTATAATAGAAACTAGACCTTTGTGGAATAATATCACAATATACATTCAATAATATAAACACTGAAATAAAAATCATAATTTTCATGGTCAATCATCCTCAAACATATTTTATTAAATTGTTCATGTTATTTTCCATGATTAGTAGTTATCTAACATCCA
Source organism: Rhynchophorus ferrugineus (assembly GCF_030347505.1). Lineage (NCBI taxonomy): Eukaryota > Metazoa > Arthropoda > Insecta > Coleoptera > Curculionidae > Rhynchophorus > Rhynchophorus ferrugineus. Next base: position 50,458,036 of record NW_027472583.1, read on the forward strand.
ATAAGTGAATATAAATAGACATATATATGTATTATAAGCAATAATCAGTACAATTATTCGCTTTTTGTCTACAGTGCTGTGAAAAAATATACTCCTAGTTATTATTCTATTAAATAAATCACAAATACAATTTTTGTTACTTTTTTTCTTATTTGATCAAAGGAAAAAAGCCGATGAAAGTCAAATTTTGCTGGTAGAAAGTTAGCGCGAACATACCCTAACCTTAAAAACATGTGAGGCGTGGTTTCAAAAATTCAAAAGTGGTGATTTCGATGTGCCAAACAAAGAACGTGGAACGTAGACTGAAAAAGTTTGAAGATGCGAAACTGCAAGAGCTTATTGAATGAAGACCCAACCCAAACTCAAACACGATAGGCAGAAGCCTTAAATGTGGCCCAAGAAACAATTAGCTACCGATTACGAACAATGGGGAAACTCCAAAAAAAATATGAAATGAAATGCTGCTCAAAGGCATGGTCGGAAGTCATTTCTTCATCGAATGGTAGCGGGTTATGAAAAGTGGATTTATTTACAAAACCCTAAGCGTAAAAGATCATGGTTATCACCCGGCGAAGCCGACCGATCGATTCCAAGGTCAAAACCTTTTGGTCGTAAGACAATCCTCTGTGTTTGGTAGTATCAGAGTGGCGTGGTCTATTACGAACTGTTAAAACCTAGTGAAAGAGTTAATAATGATCGCTACCGGCAACAAATGATGAATTCGAACCATTCATTGATCGAAAAACGTCCTGAATGGGTCCCAAGACACGGTAAAGTGATTTTATAGCACGATAACGCGCCGTCTTATGAAGCAAAATATGTCAAGGAAGCGTTGAAAGCACTTAGATGGGACACATTATCGCACACACCGTACTCTCCAGAACTTGCCCCGTTTGACTATCAACTTTTCGCATCAATGGCACACGCGCCTGCAGAACATTACTTCGCCAACTTCGAAGAAGTTAGAAAATGTCCCGATGAATGGTTATGCTCAAATGATAAACAGTTTCGCAAGATGGACGAGATATGTAGAATCAAATGGCCATACTTTTAATAAATATTTTCCCATTTTCTTGAAGATCGTATAGTTTTTTCAGAAAAAAACCGGTAATGACTTTCCGGTACACCTGGATTTTATGTCCCTATAGTTGAAACTTTTTAATACAGTATCATTGGGATATTTTATTATAAAAATCTAACATTAAACTATTAATATTTGTTTTGATTTCAGCATAATTATATGCCTTCTATTTATCTTTATATATTCATAATGTTCTACTCGTTCACTGAGTAATAGAACCCATTGATGATTGTTTTATAATTAATAGTTGTAGAGATATTCTAGCATATGCTTTTAGCGGTTTAACAATATTGAAATGTTTACTATTGTTTATTTTGTTTACATAAGAGTACTTGATATTTAATTATATTTAATTGATAATTATTTTGTTTTAATAAAACGTGTTGCTAGCTGATATTAATATGAATTGTATATTATAAAAATATTTTAACATAAATATCATTCTAGTGTTTTTATGAATTTTCAGGATATATTAGATCTTCGCTCTTATGATATATAAAAAATTACATTTCATGTGGTACTTAATTATGAATGATTTCAAATAGATAGCATTGCAAATGGTTGGAAACGCAAGGTTACTGTTGTGATATTTCTTAGCATTAATATAGCAAAAATGTGTTCTATTGGATTTAACAAACCTGAAAAAATTAAAGATTTATATTACGTCAAAATAATGTTGGTGCTATTTGAATAATCCGTTTAAAGGCACAGTAACTTTTGACATTACTATTTTGTCACTAAGTTAGTACAACTGTCCCCTATATTAATGTAGAATTTAAACATTATCTATCGGATTTTTCGACTAAAATATATGTACAATACTGTAAAAATACTGTGTAAATGCCGAGAATATTGCACATAGCTTACAACGAATCGACTTCGATCAAGAACACATGTCTCTACGCCATAGAGGGAAGAAACGGCCCAGATATAGATCGAGATTTGCTTCGTTCTGAGTGGCCATCAATGTCTTCAACTTTTCAAAAGTTAACTTCGGTAAAAAGAAGAAAATCATTTGTAAAAACTCTCGCAGTTCCATAAGGTTGAATCCAACAAACGAAATCCAACAACTACCAAATTCATCTGATATGGCTCTGGGTCACTTATTTCTCTTTGGAAGACCCAAACAAATTCTTGGAAGGTTTTCAAAATATTAGATATGTGTTACGAATTGGATTATTCATTGGGATAAGCCCCAAAACATTTTCTTTATATTTTAATAGACAATTTTCAGTTTTTCTTTAACAGAATGCTTATCTGTGAAACTAATTCTATTCGATAAAATGTGTTATACATTTAATATAAATAAAAGCAACAAAAACTACTAGAAGCTTTAAAAAACCATTTGAAGATTAATTATATTAAAATGAATTATAATTATAATTAAATGAAAATATTGCAATCTAGTTCGTTCTTAGGGTCGTTTTCTTTTTTAGTTATAAATTACTCATGAACAATAATATAACAGTTGATATAGATTTTCTCAATATCTAATAACGAACAATCGTAAACAAAAGAATATACTGGATTTCTTTATATCTAGTTTAATATTCCTAATATCATTGCAACAGGTTCTGTTTCTGACATTATTATTTTAAAATTGATAGTTTATGTCTTATTTTATTAACAGTTTGCTATTTAAGCAGTTTAAACCTAAACAATTTATTCACAACACATATGTTTGGGGATTTATTGGATACAAGCTTTTAATATTTTTTCGAATTTTAACTGCCTAAAGTGAACGAGTCCTTTGTTATTTACTTTGGCTAAAGTCTTGTTTTTATAAAGTAGCATGTTGTTTATACGTAACATGTGATTCAAGTTTAAAATAATTTATGTTAAATGGATATAAATAGAATAATGTTTATTTATTTATTCATAAAAACCTAATTTTTATTCGACATAGATATTAAAAGTATTATTGAGATATGTTTCAGTTTTTAATGTTACTGTATTTGCAAGGGGGCATGAAGAAAGACTCACACGAATATTGAAATATTACAACTATTGGATACCACCAGAACAAGACACAAACTCAAATGAATCAAACCATCTGATCTTGTGTAGTGTTGTGTAGTGAGGTTCATATAACAAAATATATATACAGCAGTGACATGTAAAAACGTTATTTCACCAGAGACTGAGATAGGGCCGATGGGTCCTCCTAGTTGCATACCTAGATTTAAGTTATCATAAAGACAAATTGTAGGTTAGACGGAAACGACTAGTAACAATACATTAACTGATTAATAATAAAAAAAATGTTACTGTATGATACCTCTAATAGTAATTTTACTATTAATATTTAGAAATGTTGTAAAAAGTAATATCCACTGTTGATATTAAGCAATTTTAACATATTATTAATAATAAATATAACATATATAAAAACACATATAGAACATGTATATGGAATTTATAAAAACATAGATTCACAAAAACAATAACTGGTGCTATTAAATATTTTTTTAAATTGCCTTTTGCTCCATTATTATATTGCATAGTGTGGTATTATATTGTATTGTATATATTGTTTTCATAACTAATTTACCTATTAGTAATAATTATTATATTCAACATGGTTAATATTTCGATAATATAATAATTCAATTATTAAATTATTGATAATAATATGTTTTTAATAGCTATAACTTTTATTTCTACAGATATCCTATATCCTGATTAAAAATCATTTTTTGTTGAAGTTTAAGCCCGAAATGATAATATAATGTGTTTATGGCAAAATGTGTTTGAGGATGTTATAGGGTATCATTTCAAAATTATGTGGACCTACAGAAATAATATGTATATTCAATGTTTCATTAAGAATGTTATTGTATTTTTTTATTATATCCTTGATGTTAGATAACTGCTTAATAGAATCAACTGATATTGGTATGTTTGTTTTTCATGAAATATCTATTAATATATTGATACCTGAACTTTTTGCTAATGCTAACGATCATATAGATATACAATTATATATCTTCAGATATCAGAATCACCAAAAAGGAGAACTGTTAAAATGAGACACCCTGCATTCCCCTCGTGAAACAACGATCGCGGCGGGCCGTGCGTGGGAACCCGAAGCGCGACACGAGCGCGCACGATCGACGGTTCGGCTCTCGATCGGTCCGACGTGCCACGTAACGATCGATTGGCCAATAGATGGCGGTACGTACGAATCCGTGTCGGTCGGGTGATCGTTGCAAGGTTGCGACCCTGTACGCCGCAGCCGCCAGATGGCGTGCCGAGCCGCCACCAGGCGGGCTAGATTATGGCGCGCCACTTTCGAGAATGGGCCGTATGCGCTCGGGCAACCGCTACACTGAGAGCCGCCAGCTGTCGGTGGCGGCTTGGAGCGTGGGGAGGCGGTCGCTTGCGCCGACTCCAATCTCGGACCGTCGCTCTACGGAATGCCTCTGGTTCCCTCTCTCTTTCCCACGACCGATAATACCTACGGGACGATCGCGGGAATCAATAATGGCGGAGATGGTATAGAGGACACGACCCGAAGAAAACTAACCTATGATTTGTTAAATAACAGATCAATTGAAAAGTCCACGGCCTACCATAGTAAAACACATTTTTTGCCAAAATTAGTTTTTTTATTCAACATAATTCCCTTCAAGGGTGATACACTGATTATAGCGACCCTCCAACTTTTCGATACCATTTTTGTAGTACGATTTGTCCTTCGCTTCAAAATAGTCCTCAGTTTCGGCGATTCCCAACGAGCGTTCTTTTGAGAACTAAGAACAGGAAATAGTCGCTGGAGGCCAGATCTGATCTGACTTGTGATGCGGTGCATTGTCTGGTGAAGCAGCACTTTATTTTTCTTCAAATGCGGCCGTTTTTCGGTCATTTCGTCCTTCAAACGGTCGAATAACGCTATGTAATAGTCGCTATTGATGGTCCTTCCTTTCTCAAGGTAGTGCGTATCCCAAATACAGACGCCATAACTTTGCCAGCCGACTGTTGGCATTTTCCCACGCTTTGGAGCGGGTTCATCGTGTGCTAACTCGAATGACTGTTTATTGGACTTCGGGGTGAAATGATGGAGCCATATTTCATCATTGTCATATAAGGACGCAATAACTCGGGTTTATTACGCTTGATCATCTTCAAACACTCCTCCGAATCATCAACTCGTCGTTGTTTTTAGTCAAAAGTGAGCTCGCGCGGCACCCACTTTGCACATTCACAAATATTCGTGAATAGTATGATGAACACGTTCAGTTGATATCTTTAGGGTTATTCAAAATCATTTTGTGGATTTTTTAAATGTTTTCGTCGGTAACAACCTCTTTTGGGCGTCCACTGCGTTCACTTTCTTCAGTCATTTCATCAGGTCTAAACTTAGCATGCCAATCCTTGATGGTTGATTTTCCTGAGGCAGTGTCCGAAAACTCGGCATCAAGCCAAGTTTTTGCTTCAACTGTATTTTTCCCTTCAAAAGCAATATTTTATCAACACGTGAAATTCCTTTTTATTCTGTTTTTTTTTCACAATAACAAAAATTGCTTCACTAAAAATGCTATAATTCAAAAATTAATGATCCGGCAGCTGTCAAATTTATACACGCATCTTTTTAGGGTTAGGGCTAACTAAAAAAACGTATGTGTCAGACCGGGGACTTTTTAATTGACATATTATATGATTCATGTCAATACAAAAGCCAATTCCTAGTATGTAGAAAAGAAGAAAAACAACATGTAGAGAGCGCTATAGTTTGTCTCGAGTCTACAATGGTATAAAGAACCACCGATGTAAATAAAATTTTTCTCTTGTTTGAAAGCCATAAATGGAGTTATTAATTCCGTCCCGAATCATAAGTATATGATGTGATATATATATATATATATATATATATATATATATATATATCATAAGAATATCATAAGTGATATATATACATACATATATATATATATATATATATATATATATATATATATATATATATATATATATATATATAGATATGGATGTATGCAATAGATGGCGGAATCAAGTTATAGAGCACTAGAGCTAAGAATCAATGAAACACTAGAAAACTAGAAAGATGCGGTTCAACTGAATTATAGGTATGATAAAAAACCATTGAAACCAATGCAGAAGAGTTTAATTATAAATTATTACAATTTTGATTTGTATCAATTCAACAAAACTGGAAGATTAAGCACATTGACGTTCCAATCGTATTTTTAAATAGAACAATAGATAAAAATATCTATATCAAGAAATCGGAGGGTTTAATTACTGAAACGAGATACCGACAATTAAATCAAGCTGTTAGTATTTATATATTATTTATATATTAGTTAAACTGTATGTAAAAAATGTTCACCAAAATGTTGGCACAAAAGATTCAATAAAGTGACGAACGAGTATTGGTTTAAGCGATTAAATTATGAATACTGCTTGTTTACAAAAAGGTAGTAATTTTTCGGTAATATACATTAATAAAAGGATACAAAGAGTAATCAGCAGAATGAATGGAAAATCTCTTATCAAGTATAACTAAAGTAGAATGCTTTCAACATTCAAAAATACAAAATTTAACGACTGCTCAACGATTTGAGCATGGATCTAAACAACATAATAGCAACACCGATAAAAGATATTTGGATATGATAATGGAAAGCTGAAAAAGGATACTTGAAACTCCAAAAGGTACCAAAAGACCAGGACTAAAGTAAGGCAATAGTGGACTTGAAGGAGTAAGTGACGTCGACTAGGGTGGTGACTAAGTAGAAAAAGTTTTAGTGGATTCATACCGTTTCATAAAGGCAACCCAGTGAGTCAGGCAGTTTGGCAACCCAAGAACAAACTAAATAATTAGCGTTAAAAGTGGACAGTGGTTTGGCGGCAATCTCTATGGTTGTTTAAAGTTTTTAAGAGTGTTCAAAGAGAGAATTATATCTAAAGAATTTAGTTTATTGTTCATTATGTTTGTTTATCACATAATTTTGCAGACTTATTCAGTTAAATAATTAAGTAAAATTAAATTCTCACTCTGTAGAAATAGAATAGTTTTAATTTCAAACAAATATTTATGTAGAATCTAATGGTTTTGTTCTCGCAATTTCAATGTATTGTACTTATCTTTGTTTATAATGTTAATTAGGTTAGTTGTTAGGTAGATTTAAATTGAGATGGGGTGTTAAAGATATGATTCACGTCGATACAAGGGCCAATTCTTAGTATGTAGAAAAGAAGAAGGACAACATGTAGAGGACGTTGTGGTTTGCCTTGAGATTATTCAAACATCGCATAAAAGACCAGCGTGTGAATAAAGTTTCCCTCTTGTTTCAAAGCCATAAGGGGTGTTTAATTCCGTTGTGTTTCGCATTATAAGTGATTCGTAATATGATTTCACTCACATTTTAAGTCAATATCCATGTTCATATAACATCAAGAAGAACCGAACACCGATTCCGTGATAGTTTAATTTGTTTACGACATTCTCCTATTATATCTAGCATCATAAAATATTATCTACAATAAAAAAGTACTAGCTGCCAGCTGCCATGTTATAAAAATCGAGTACAATCTGTAAATATAATTACGTTTAATTATCTAAATAACAAATTGTTGCTGTTAGTGGTCTTTACATACATTATTATGCCGAGATATATAAACAGGAAGTCATATGGCATTATTTACTACATACATAATAGTAAAACTTATACGTCTAAACAAGCACAAGGGATAATATGACCACCTGACATAAAAACAATATGTATTTATTAATAAGCTTTTAAGCCACCATTTGCTACAATTTTACAACCGCTACAATTTTTAACGGAATAGATAATGTAGTATCTGAAGAGCTGTCCCGAATATTGTGCCAAAACATCCGCCAATAGTTTCAGTGATCTGAGAGATGAAAATAAACTCTTCACAATTTGCTCTAAAATTCTTCATAACGGCCCCATTGTACATAGTAGTTATGTAGTAGCAGTGTCGCTCGTGCAACATGGAACAAATTGTGCTATACTGCATGGTGTTCAAATTATTTTGTCTATCACCTTTTAGGTAATAGTTCGTCGAATTTAAGTAATTTAAAGTGATATTTCATGAAAATCAAGACAAAAAGTGAAGTTAAATACAAAAATAATCAGTTCTAAAGTGACAGAAAGCTTCTTGGGATTTCTCATTTTCTAATTTTAATTTATTGTTTTAAGTATTATTATAAACGCTTATTATAAGTGCTGGACAAGACACTAAAAACTTTTAACACCCAAATATTACTGGCAAGGATTAAATCTAGCTCAGTTTAGGATATTACTTAATTTGGATCAAATAATTCAAAGTCAATCATATAACTATAACTAGTTTCATCAATATTTATAAATTTACCTATACATATTATTAATGGCTGTCAACCAAAAACTAAACAAACATATAGTAATTTTATGGCTATTAGGTTTATCACTACCCACTGTTCTCTTTTCTCAGGACGACCTCTGCTTATGTCAAATTATTTCAGTTTTTTGTATACCCTCAAAATATATTATCATTTTTATTTATCATAATACATGATACTATGATAGGCATTTTCTTTTTTTTTTAATAATCGTCCTAAACACACTTCTATATTCACAATCACAATAACAAGAAAAGAGTGTCATTACACTGCAATATACTAGCCATTACTTAATTTTAAACAGTGTTATTTAAGTGTAGTTTGTGTCCGACTGTTCCCGTATTACTTGAATTATTAAAAAGCTATGACCAGTTTGGATAAAAAACGATTAAGAATAAAATGATCACGTAAAATTATATTTTATGTTTTCGCTGAGAAAACAAATTAAAACTTCTGCTTTATATGAAGGTATATACAGCTTTGAAAGAAAAATCCAACATATGCGAAAATTTCATCCCACACAGATTAATAAAATTCGAGAATAACAAGAATCGTCCATCCCCTTTGTTTACAATATATTTAATATTCCGAAATCGGGTTAAATTGGGTTTAATTTGATGATTGACGAACAGAGAATAGCTAAGAACAATTGTTCTTGCTTAATTGCTGATAATAATTGATATGGCTCTAGAGACACAGTATATCATCTAAAGGTAATTTTAAAGGTTATTAAGATTTGTTTTCTATTTTTCTTCCCTACTAAATGCATATTTTAACAAAATACTAACCGAATATTGCAGACAATATACACTTTAAGTAGTGCATTAAAAGTTTAAAAGGATTGTAACAAAGAATATTAATGATTATAAAATAGTTAAATAGAAGTTGTTACAGTTCTGAAATTAAGTTTACTTATGATACTTTGTTTTAGTGTGCAGTGCAGTATTAATTTACACTAATCGATACTTTGTTTATAATTGAAACTTAATGGAAATTAAATTTAAATTAATGCCATTAAAAAAAAAGGTTAGAGAGTGTTAGTTCTCGATAGCAGTAATTTTATTATGATTTAATATAAAGGCATTTATTATTTTAATTAATTTGATATATCATTTCTGATCTTATATTGAAAATGATGTGAAAATAAGTTTTAGTAAAATATATTTTTTAAGTTATTCCCTTTGCTCTGTTATGAAAAGAACATGATTAACTTCTCGATTACTGGACGATCACACGTATTTAAAAAATTACTGACATCATATATTACTGATGGGTGACAAACAGAAACATAGTCAATATTGTATATCAATATTATAATTACATAAGATTAACACTGTTAAACATGTTAATGCTATGTCAAATTGTCAAATTATTTCAGTTCTTTGTACACCACCATATTTTTTAAATATTTTTCATAATATATAATACTATGATAGGTATATTTTATTTCATTTTGTTTTTTTTTATTATAGTCGCCTCGTACAGTTGTGTTATTTAGGGATTTCAAATATTTAAACGAACACAATTCTATATTTTGTATTACACTTTTTAAACGAATATTAGCCCCCACGAGATTCGATCCGAGTACGTTATTGTTGACAGGTTAGACTCTTCCCGTACAACGACTCGATGGGCTAACATTTCAAAAAATATATATTAAATAAAAAATATGATGTTCTTAGTAAACACCAAAAAGTTAAAGAAACTAAATACGCAATTCACACTAATGCAATACATATGTTAAATAATATAAACATGATAACTATAAACTAAATAAATTAAGAAACAGCAGCAGAGTAAAAAGAAACAACACCGCTTACCAACCAAACTCTCATAGGCGTTAGAGCAATTTTTATACAATGGTTTGTGAAGCGTCTTCAGACTTCTATCACGAACCCTTTCGCATATCACCCACTTTTCAATAATGTCTCGACGTACTTTGAATTAATTACCAATGCTTATTGCTACGTAGTCGGTGAAAGACTACATGATAGCCCCGAAATTAAATTGATTTAATAAAATTATTCCATTTAAATTAAAACGCATTAAAACATGAAACAATGTTATTAAATCACAATAAAATAGAAGCAATACAGCTACTGCACAACATGCAGGAAATCAGAAGTTTTAAGCTAATCAAACTACCTGAACTTATATATATATATTTAATCTTAATTTTAAGTTAAATAGTGTCACTTAATTTTAAATTGGCAAATATAGTTAACAATGTATTAAGCATATCTAATAATATATCAAACTTTAGTTTTTCTCTCGGTTAATTGATGATTTTATCGACCATACAATACAAAACTTATGAAACAATTTATCGAAACTGATATTCTATGCAAATATAATATAAAAATACATTTCTGTTCGTTAGTCTCGCTAAAACATGAGAAAATTTAGACCGATTTGGCAAATTTTAGTTTCCAAATATTTGAAGAAATTCAGGGAAGGTTTATGTAGTGATAAAATATGAAATAGTTGTGAGAAAAATTATAAAAACATCAATTTTATTTTCTCATACGGTCACTGTCACTATCAAGGGTTCCACATTTTTATTGATTCTCAAATATGTATGGGCGTCTTTACAAAAATATTGATTACTCATTAAATATACTGACCACTATTCTCAAACCCCGATATAGAATATAATATATTTCAAACGTTGAATTTATTGGCACTAATCATTTAATAAATTAACACGATTTATATTTCACACAAACGTAAGTTTTTGAAAGCTAGGATACGATTCGATAACGTCAAAGTAAATGAAAAATAATGACATATATGTGAAATGTAATATAACCATATAGAATACATAAAGCGTTAACTTAATACAAATAATTTCAGAATTGTTTTGCGTGATCTCAGCAGGAAGGCGCTGTGAACGTCATTTCGTTGAATTTCATTGGTTAATTTAAATTACTATTACAGGAAACTGTAATACAAATATTTTATAAGAAAATAATTTCACTGGTTGAGGATTGCATACGCGTCATGTGACGGACCTCTGACGTCACATTCCACTGGCCAATTAAATTTGAAACAAAACCCAAATAAAATTTTTTAAAACAATTTAATAAAATAGAATTCTATATAAATAAAAATATTATAAAGTATCATTAATCATAAATATTAAAAAAGATAATTAAACAAATAACTTTATAAAAGGTATCGAAAACCTTTCATGCAGTATAACTATAATTAACTTCAATGTGATTTTGCTATCGCCCAATTTGAACACATTTTCGACTCACGTTTTCACGATTTTTTCTGTTGTATTACTGTAAATTACTATATATATGAATACAAATGCTCTATATAAATAATTGTATACGTACCAGGTAAAAACAATGCTAAGTCACACACACAGTATTAATCCAGCTAACTTGGGCTGTTTCTTCCAATAAAAACGACGTCTGGTTTTTATTTTTGCCCACACACTGGATACGCAACAATTTTGAGAATGAATTAAATAATAGTGATTATAATTAAGGCACAAAAATGCTGGCACCATTAACAAACCATAGAAACAAGCAATCTGGTTATAGAAGTTAGTCAATCCAATGCCTTTGTAAGGAAATTCAAAAGAACCAATCAAAAAAGTGGTCTCAGAGCCAGCATTAGTTGGACCGCGCAAAATATTTCCTCGGTTTTGTCTATTTAAGTAAACCCTCTATATATACTCTATAAACTTTACTGAAATTAGTATTTAGGTTGCCGAAGTATATCAAATGTGTGACAGGCTACTTCATGTGCTAATCGCATAATAACAATCGAGTGACCAAAAATGATAATAGCCGTACTGGTACATTATAATTGCATTCAAGAGTTATTATAAATGAAGTGGACAGACTCAGAATGTAACAAGTTTGTGCATATCAAACACAACAACAACGAGCACGATGTTCATGCCCTCTTTCGAGATATACCATAAAAGATTTTTGTTAGCTGGCGTTAATATTTTTATCAAATATAAGTTAACAAAACCTTAAGCAATCGCCGATAAAAGGACGGTATAAGAATTTATAATCAATTCTTACAAATTTATTTTATGGGCAGTCAACATCGAAATTCAACAAAATACAAATTGAAATGAATTATTGTCCAAGAAGTACAAACATTTCTTCATCCGAATTATTATTTAGTCAATATTGTTCAAAATATCATTGGATCGAATGCCATCTGACAGTCACAATTTCTCAATTCACAATTTATCGTCACCAGATCTGACAAAAATTCAGTCTTTCTTTTACCAATTAGAGTTTATATTAGAACTACAGTTTAACGAGGGCTCCGAACCACGGGCCTCCGCATTAAACCTACCGACTGACTGACCAACTTGGAGTTCATCTTACAGTATATCCGGGATTACACAGCCTGATTACTGGCATTATTAGAATCATTTTCCTTGTCATAATTTACACTTTTGCCTAAGGACAATCACAAATATAAATTTACGACCATGCCTCTGCAGGTCATCTACTTCCTGCTATTTATTATTAGACCGAGATTTGCTAATTTATACATAAATTTACAACAAATACATTATTATTAGAATGGCTCGACTGAATAATGTAATTCCCAAAGGCTTTAAACGAATTCCGAGTTTTTTTCTCTCTCCACTTCTAAAATACAGGGAGTTGAAACTTCAAAGACGCTCTAAAATTATTCGAGCTTTTAAACGAACTACGAGTATATCCTCCATTACGCTAACTCCGTCTCGGCGAGAGAACGAAAAAGGAATGGAAAAACCGCCACCGATAACTTAATTTAATAACCTCCCGCCGATCTTCGCCATTGACAAAATCCACCAGCTACTTTTTTACTTCGTATCTCGTTTCGAACATCTTTCTTCCACCGCTGCGTTTGACAACAGTTCATTATGTTTACGTTTTGTCGTCTTTAATGTCACCACTGGAACTCCCCCTCCCCCGCTTCCCACGCTCGTTCCCCCTCGCTGAAAATCCACCAACGTCGTCACCAACCCACTCGGTTCAGCGTCTTTTGTTACGTTGGAAAAAACGAAGAAAAATCCTGGAGGGGGACGCGGACCACCACCAGCACCTTACTCGCCCTTCTCCTCCTCTCTCCATGGGATGGATCCCACAGATTTTCGTTCCAGGAAATGAACGTAATTTACGTGAAAAGATGGAAATTGGAAACAAGTACCCTGAAATATATGGCGCGTTTTGTTCTTCTTTTCATTTTTTTTCGCCGAGATTTGGAGGGCTTTTCGAGGGTCTCGTTTGTGACGGTTACTTGGAGGGACTCGAACCAGAATTTACTGCATTTCAATCAGCGTATTTGGTCATAATTATTGAGTAAAATCCTTCAGTCTATTGGGTGTGTATTTTTTCCGACTTCAAAAATAGCTCTAAGCAAGCTCTAGCAAATAAGTTCAAAATAGCGACAGCCAGATATTGGACGTCGCGATAATATTTCTCCAAAATTGCCTATAAAGTTAAATCCCTAGTTTATTTCTGAATATAACCTACAAGTAAGCTACTACCTACCTATAAGGAGGAGGTTCTTTGTTCGGCTGAAGCCATGCAGTTTGCATCTTAAACACAAACTATATCATATATAACTGAACTATTGCTTATATTTGCTTCTATCGTGAAATATTAAAGCGTTTAGCTCCCTATCGGAGGTCGCGAGCCCAAACAATACAAAAATAATAATATAATTTTGTGACCTAAACAACAAAAATTTAATTACCAACAAAACAAATTTAAATTAATATAACTGTTTGGATTCGGTTAGGTTCTCAAAATTAAATTACGAACAAAACAAATCCAATTTGTTGCTCGGTATCGACTTCAAAGAAATCAGTTAATAGTAGTTAAAATAATATTGTAAATAGATAAATAGATTTAGGTAGGTATTAAGCTATATTGTGTGTATATAGTAGAATATAAAATACGTGTAGTAGATAGGTTAAATAAGGCTTCTGTTAATTTTTATTTAGTTATTATAACGGTTATTATGAACATATTTTAATTTAAAATGTTTTTTTTGTGTTAAAAATATAAGTTTGATTATTTTTTCATTTTTAACGAGTTCCTTATTTATTTTTTGAAGTCGGTTCAATTTTTTTGTTAAAAATATTTTATATATGGAAGCAATGTTGTGTTCATATTATTTTGTCTATCCCCTGTTTATTATACACCACAATGAATAGTGTTATTCTCTCTAACTCCTACGTTCTTTTAACATAATATATGGCCCAACAATGTAGATTAATCGCAATATTAATAATAGAATTCGTGGTTAAAAAACCTGCCATCGATAGTATCAAAAAGCGTGCGTATTCTCCCATATGACCGGGCCGAAAAAGTGCGTAAATAATGCGATAACGCTCGGTTACCGTCAATAATTGACCGACGACCAGAGGTGCCGTTGTTTTACTGGATACATGCGATCCCCTGACGGAAATTACAAACGGTATATCCAACCGAACCTTGTACCGTTCGTTTATTTCACCAAAACAGACATTTAAATTATTCACCGCGCGCTCTGCATGGACAGTTGGACGTTTTAAATGTTATATGGGCCGGCCCACGATGAATTCTTCACGAGAATGATTTGTACTCGGCCCCCGCCCTCAACCCGCAACCCCCAGGACCGTTTCCGAATACGATACGTGCCATTTTAAGCGATTAAAGTTAATAGACTGCCGGAGAAAGTCGGTTTCGGACAATTCCACGTCCAGTTCCGAGTACTCCAGTTAATTTTACTGTTATTATATTTGCAGAGGTTCCGATACGAACGTTCACATAACTTGTCGGATTTTTTAACATTTCTCCTAATCCTCGGTAATTTTTTAAATTCATAATTACTAACAAGTGTACAGTAAATATAAGAATGAACTTTCGTCACCACGATGTAGAATTTATTGCCTATTACAGTTTGTAAATTCGTTTTAAAATCTTTCTCATTTTATTCTAGTACACGACAATTACTGAAAAAACTATCCAGAAAGGGAATTATAAAACCCGCCAACTTAATCATTTCGACTAAAAAAATGCTCGCGACGTTTGGAAGATCGCTGAAATCATTATAATCCCAAAACCTAGAAAACCAAATAAAATAAAAACCTAGAGACCTATCTCACTGCCACCAGTAGTATCTAAGGTATTTGAAAAACTCCTGTTAAAAAAGATAAAACCGATTATAGGCTGAAGAGCCCATACATCAGTTTGGATCCAATCAAACATTTGATGATTGACCAGGTGCATAGAATAACAGATGTAATTGCAAAAGAAACTTATGACTGTAAAAAGTATGTTCAGCTATATTCTTAGATGAAGTACAAGCCTTCGATAAGGTATGGCATGACGTCTTTGTTAATAAGCTGCAGAAAATGTTACCGAAACAATACACTGAACTATTGAAGTCTTACATTATAGCCAGAATGTTTAGAGTCAACACGAGGAAGCCTACTCTACCATAATAGAAGCTAAGGGGCGTGTTGTGGCACACCTAACAAGCATGTGTATTGAGACCAATTAGTTATCTACTCTACACATATGTCATACCGCTCATGCAAAAGGCGATTCTTGCTATCGGAGACAACAGACAAGAAGCCACACGAAAATTACAACCGGTAAGTGACGATATAAATAATTCGACTTGATAAATAAAAGTTAACGAAAGTAAATATATGCATAAGCAGTTCATATATAATCAGGCCGCACAAACACCAATAACAATATCGCTCCATATAGCAACAACGCTAAGTATCTCGAAATGAATCTTGATCGAAAGCTTCGCTGGAAAGAACATGTTAAACATAAAAGGAAAGAAGTGGGGTTAAAATATAAGAGAATGTATTTGTTAACTGGAAGAAAATCACAATTATCAGTACACAATAAAATGCTATTATACAAGCAAGCATTAAAACCTAAATGGACATATGGAATTCAATTATGGGGATGTTCCGCGAAAAGTAATATAAATACAAGTCTCGAGAATTATTATAGATGCACCCAAAAGAACTTCAGATACCGACTGTCATTCAGGAAATCAAGAGAAATGCAAGGAGCATGAGGGCAAAATCAAGAGAAATGCAAGGAGCATGAGGGCAGACTCCATTCTTATGTCAATATCGAAGTAACACAACTCTTGAATAACACCAGGACAGGACACAGACTCAAAATAATCAAACCACTTGATTTTGTGTAGTGCAATGTAGAGAAGTGCTTTTATTAAAAAAAGTAAGTATTCATGGGTCCTCCTAGATATATACCTAGGCTTGAATTAATGTAAAGAAAAAGTGTAGGTTGGTCGTCAACGACTAGTAACAATGTTTGATACATTTTTAAAAAACTATTCTATTTAAAAAAAGGTACAATGATGACCAAGGATGTAACCGAATCAGCCCACAAAATTCGCTTTTTTGTCAAATGTCTGCAAAAGTCTTGTCTCAAAACATTTGTGATAATTATTAAAGGGTATTTTGGCGCTTTGCTTATTTTTATATATCTCAAATCGCTGCTTAATATTTGTTATTAGTCTGATAAAAAATTCCGAAGTCAAATAGAGAGAATCAGAAGTGGAATGCGTCTCTACCAGTTACTTCTAACAGCAAGGAGACAATGAAAACCCCGTATTGCCAGTAAATTAGATTAGAAAGTAATAAAATATCTCAAAAGATTTTGTGGGAAATCATCATCAGACAATTTGAAGAAGAAATTGACAAATGGATGGAATCGTGAACAAGTGTTAGATAGATTGGGAGTTAACAGCTTATTTATTGACTTGACTAGTGATTCAGAAATAGACAGGGACTGAATGAAAATTTTGGCATTAAAATTCAATATTGACAGTTATGAAGAGAGAGTGTGATGAAAGTACGCCTCCAGCGGATACCACTACATAAGAATGAGCGGTTAAACTCCACCTCCTAAATGGGGTGGAGAAAGTTCAATGTAAATATAATAAAACAACTCTAACCTACAAACTATTAACTGTAGTTTAAATCCTTCAACAATGTACACTTAAGATGTACTATAAAGTTAAAATAAATTATATTTGATAACATTTTTATCCATCACTTTATTCACATTAGAATTTTGTTGTATGTCAAAGCCAAAATAAACTAAACGTCGAAGTTGATGAAGCAACATCGCTACATTCGGTATCATACACTTTGATGGCACCATTTTGAGTTCGCACCATTTTATTGTATAGAATATACAAATAGTAGCTGATATCGTACAAATATCGTAGTCTATATCATACCATCTTTAAAATGGATAAATCAGACTGAAAGTCAAATCCAACCACTACTTGTATTTGATCATCATCTCTGATGATTGTCATCATCTTCTGGAAAGTGTTATAAATAAAAGCGCAAAAACTTTTAATTAAAGTAGTATTTTAAAAAAAAGAACTTCTTTGACTTCTCTGACTTGTTTGACGACAAAACGTCTCTGAAGGCTTGTCCCATTCAGCTTTGATTCATCCAATTTCATTTACCTTAGTAATATATTTCTATTAAATAAAAAAAGTAAGTCTGTAAAGTATCAATGAATACATACTGAACTATCGCAAGATTTTTTATCATTTTGACCACATAGGCTACTCACACCGCATATTTGATGTTCGTGCCATTCGAATCTAAAACATGAACTTTGAATAAGTATTATATTGTATGCAAATTGGAAATTGATGTTTATACGGTGAGAACTATTCTGGTGGCCAGAATTGTCGATTAAACCTAAGATATTTCTGCAATATCACACCTTTACAATAGTGAAATCAATAAAAAAAAATTTAATGTGGGTGAAAATTAGAACTACTAGGCAATAAAGACTAAAATAAATTGACTGAAATCCAGCACAGTTCATGGAAAATTATCGAACGAGCCAGTTATGAAAAGAGCAGAGGATTTTCGATCATTTAATTATATATAAAGATATCATATAGTACATGTATTATGTAGAGCATGTGCTTAAACTGTCTCTAAGAGGTCATTAATGTAGTGTTTAGAATTAAAGGTTTCGTTTATAAACACGTCTAAATAAATCGCCAATTCTTTCAATTTAAATAAGTAAATAACAGGTAAATTAAAAGCTTTGTTTTAGGCCTTAAGAAGACCAGTCGATTCCGAAGAAATCATAAGTCCCTTCTATTGAATTAATTATTTTAATCGGAATAAAGTTGCTTAGTACGAAAATAAATGAAAAACAAAATATTCCTTGAAATAGTTTTGTCGTATAGGATAAAAATATGGCAATTCGGGCTTGAACTTTCAAGGTGGATTGAAACAACCATACCTTGAAACGCCACTTCTTCATGTATTCCTGACAGAAGCATCGTAAGTAATGGTGTAGAGATACTAAGGCGGACTGACTGATGTTGCTGTAAATTAACTTAATTCGGTAAAATTTGGGCAAAGGCTTGTGAGTTTAGGATACATGGCGAGCAAAGGAGCATTAAAGGTCACACAGCCGTTAACAAGAGATACCAAAACTTGAGAAATCATACAGGCCCTACCATGAAAAATGTGTATAAAATAAAGACGTAAAAATACTGGCCAATACTACAAAATATTTACCATAACTATAAGATGTCTACACAGAACAACGACCACGTACATCTAAGCGGTAGTCTTCAATTATTTCTTCCGAATGGAGATGTTATATAATAAAGCTTTTTGGTTTTAATATTTTCGTTTGTATGAAAATAGAATTTGATCAGCAGTATTGTTGTCTGTCTTGTCTATTCAAGTAAGTCGCCACTTCTTTCCGTTAAAATAAAAGAGTTTTAAAGTACATTAAAAGTTTTTGTTTTTAACCGTACACGTTTTGTAACTTATATACCGAGAGACCGTATTGTAGGATGAATGTAAAACACATGATACGTTTGTGTCAATATAACTCATAAACATAAACAAATAAAACTCGCACCCATGTTGTCAAAACAGTATCCCGACTTACTGTAAGTCGAGAATATGTCATTTGATTAACTAATAATACTTATTAGTCTTTATATTAAAATAAAATCGTTACAAAATAAATGATAATTATTTAGGAGTATCTTTTAGTGATCTATTGACGGACACAATTTTACTATACACAAAACACTTCATCATTAAAAGATTACCGAAATTATCCAGAAAAATTAAGTTTTCAAACGTACATAACATTTCACATAGGTGTTCATGAAGCACCATCTAGTAATCACAGTAGTACCAGTAGAAGTAAAAATTCAAAATCTTGTTAAAATTTTAATTTTTATATTAGGTCTATTGATTAATTCTAAGGAATTTGATGTAATTTGAAGTTTATTGTGAAATATCTGTACAATGTATGTTATTAATGTGTTGTCCATCAAAAGCCTCCATTTTTCCCCATATTTCAGGCAACTTACGGATTCCATTTCGAAGGAACGATGTACCTTTTACCCTCAAATCCGTGAATCGACTCATTTTTTTGGTATATCCATAAGTAGTAAAGCGCTGTTCAGAGATATTACGACTCATGCTGGAAAAAGTAGTAATCAGAAGCAGCAAAGTCCGGCAAATATTGCGCGTGCGATAGCACTTCCTATTTTAATGTTTCCAAGTATGTTTTCACCAGTTTTGCAATATGTGGTCGAACGTTATTATGCTAGGTAATAAAATTGTTCTGCCCTTGTCCGTATTCTGGACGTTTTTTCGCGGAGTATATGACTCAAGCGCATAAATTGTAGTCGATAGCAATCCCCATTGACGATTTCATGGAGTACTGACCTCAAATCCTAGTCTTCATTTTTTTTTTGGATATCCAGAATGCTTTTGGTCTTCAATATCACAATAATCACTTTTAAAACCTCAAAATCAGTATTCACATATTGAAATCGCTGGAGGATGGTTATGGCAACCAAGCTTCACCCAGCATAACATGTTGTTCAGACTTCGACGAAATATATATGCTGCAAAATGAAGCCTGTAAGTGAAGCTTCAACAGGAAATTGGTTACAAATGTACCCTATGCGATTTAATACACAGTAACACCATCTATTGTAAATCCCCTAAAATCAATAATAAATGTTAAGATTATATAAACAAAACTTCATTCATGAATATATTAAGTTTGATGATTTAAAATTTTCAACACAGCAAAATGTGTACAGAATAGGTGTCTCTTTCACTAACAATGAAGTCAAGTCGCAGGTTCGAGTGCGATTTTAACGCTTCAAATATTATTTAAAACAATATTTGTATATTTTCAGTGTGAATGAGACTTGTGCCTATAACTATGAATAAAATGCAATACAAGGGCTTAAGGAACAGAGCGAAATCAGCCATTCGGCTCTGAAGCCAGTTCACATTAAGAAATTAGCAAAGAAGGTATTAACGCCAGTTTTCTGCTATGTTACTTTTTTCTTGAATTATCGCAAAAATTCTGGTCTTCTTAATTTGTGTCTATTCTCATACGAATTATAAACGAATATGTACAACTAAAGAGTACCACTACAGTGGATGAATACATATACAAGTATAATTGGAATGGATATATCTAGAAAAATTATACTCAAAAATTAAATTATTTGATTATTCGCAGATATATTGAACTTTGGATCTGGTAAACAATGATATACAAATTAAAGTTAGCATTACGTGCTTGCATACGTTTCGATCGGCGATCTCTATTAATGAAATGCTAAATATCGATGCTAAACACGACGACATATATGCTAAATTCGATGATTTTGATATTTCTCTGCATAGTGTAACAGTTTTTCATTTAGTGTTATTGAGTTATATTCAGTCTGTTCAGATGCTAATCATAAAAGGTTCCAAACTGCATTTTCAATATCATTCATCGAAAAAATCTGCTGTCGAAGCTCATCAAGCACTCTTAGAAAATTTTGGTGATGCCGCTCCGTCATAACTATTGTCGGTTTTGGTTTTAACAATTTAAATATTTTTGATATAAAAAACAAGGAGCGACCTGGGTGGCCAGAAGAAAGATTTGTAAGACTTATGAGAAAACAAAACTTCCAAGTCAAACTTCCAAATAACTTTCAGACAGCTTTGGAGTTGATGAATCAATTATTAGTAGATGTTTTCAAGTGATAGGAAATACTCAAATAGAGAAAATATGGCTACAACACGAAATGAGTGAAAATTACAATTTTGGCATAGCAGTTTCATTAATTTCCAAGTCAAATATAAGAATTTCTTTTGACTGATGATGAAAACTGTATCGATACATCGATTACGATAACTCAAAGTACAAAAAGCTATGGATTAGTTCATTAGAGTCATCAATATTGATGCCGATTGGAATATTCATGGTCATAAAGTTCTGCCTGCATATAGTAGGGTCAGTGGTTTGTAGTGTATTACAAGTTTCTAAAACCAAATGAAACTGTTGCAACAATTCAACAATGTGAACGACGTATTATCAGAAAAAAGACCTGACCCAAGGGGATATCCTGTCACACCCTGCGTACTTTATTCAGATTGATGTTACATGGCTTGACTATCACTAGATCGATGATTGGACGGCTCTAAACCAAATAATTTTTCATCACAGTCATTTTTTCAGAATGTTACCAGAAAGACGGAACTTATTTGTTGAAAATTACATATTTTGATTGAGATATTTATATTGTACTGATTTTTTTCAATCAATGATTTTTTTAAATGAAAATGTGATTAGATTCCATTTAAGCACCTAATATATTATTATCATTAAATTGCTTTTAAATATAGATTTCTAGAACATAGCAACTTAAACAATCCATAGACATTACGTTCAGCCGAATATTAATATTGCAACATATTTGAATTTATAGCCATTAATTTTGAACATAGGTATGATAATATTTTTAGATGTAAAAGACTAAAGATTTTTAGTACAACTAAGTCAGGTGAGAAGATTAGCACAAAATTCCTCATTGGTCAGTTTAACGTTCACATTGAACACCTAATAATTAACTACCGAATATAGTTCAACTTACCTTGAACCATTTTTTGATGGACCAGTTCGTCCGTCTATTGGAGCTGACCTACAAAAGAAAACAAAACATTGCACATGAATCACGGCAACCTTGTATATTCGCGCTGGCAGTCAAAACAGACTTGATTGCCACAGAATAACAACACATGCAACCAATCAGTCAAGGAACTCAATACAAGCAAAAGGAACCAGATAAAATGTCGATATGTGATTTCAATGATCGTCTACTAAATCAACACAAACAACATTCATCACATGAATATATGAAAATATAACCACTACAAGGAATATTGACAACATTATACATACATGCGAAAGACAACTAATAGATAAATCTGTCGTATGATACAAGTTTGATGGTTGGTGTCAGTTAGAGTTATGTTGTTAGTCATATGATTAAGTTTGATCCTTAGTCATCTTAAAATTTAGAACATGTACTTGAATATCATTGGTTTGAAAATTATCGTAATGGATACGCCAATATTAAAATAGTGAAAGAATGTCAACTATAAAGAGAAATTATGTTTATGTAAATAGTGAGACTATATATATAAATATGTATATGGATTTAAATTGATTTGTTCGAAAAGTCCTAAGTTCGAATAGTAACGGTTTAAATATTTAAAATGCTTTAAATAGCTGTAAATTAAGGTGCCATAGGTATTTTAAAAATAACAGAACTATCAGTTTTATTTCATGATATTATGGTTCTTGTATATAGGATCGTTTGGGAAAAATATTTCAATCATAGACAAGTAACCTATGTGTCCTTGAAATGTGAAAATAAGATATTTTAATGATGTAAACAGGCATTATAGCCGAAAGAAATTTTTCACCATCATCACCCTCTGAAAAACTTTAAAGCATATTAATGTCAATGTTAATAACAATTAATTTAAAATTTGCACCTTCTGTTCTTTTGAGCGTTGTTAGAATTAGATCATCTTTTGGTAACGTATTTGGGTAGGAACAACGTACAGAGAGAAAAGATTGTGTCATCTGATTGGTTATATTTAGGTTTCCAATGCAATAAAGGAAGGAAGAAAATTCTACAGGACATCAATCTACAACATTTGTTAGGAAGGATGCAATCTGTAATAAGAGTTAGAGGACAAAGTACTGATTGAATTTCAACGTTAATTAAAAATATAACATTGATTTTAACTTTTTTATGTATTTATTGCCACTTCTGTTGATCCGTCAAATAATTAAAAATGAAACTTGCAATATTTTTGTAGAAAATATTTTTGTTCAATGAAATTAAAAACGAAAAATAAAAATTATTTTGCACGTCCCCTGTACCAACATTTAATGTCTATTGAAAACTTTCATTTAATTGTAATTACATTAAACGAGATTCGACAAAAGTTAGTTACATGAAACAGATGCCAAGTACAACAGGAACGACAGCCGCGTTTATACATAAAAGTAATTCTTGTTGTTATGTAACAATAAAATAATTTTCCGCTACAAAAACTTTTATCACTGATTAAAATTTCTTAAAAACTAATGATATTCACAGTATTTACATTTTCTGTCCAACCATTAAACTCATCCGAACACAAATTTACCCATTCTGCCCTTATTTTCAGTGATCCATACCAAATCCATCCATATGAAGGTTCAGCTGATCTAGCTTTTGTGATAAGTAATGCTCTTTCACCGGTTCTATGCAAAAAAAGAGAGAAAAGTCACAGTTTAGAATAGAGACAGCAGAGTACAAAAACACA
This sequence comes from Rhynchophorus ferrugineus, assembly GCF_030347505.1. Classification (NCBI taxonomy): domain Eukaryota; kingdom Metazoa; phylum Arthropoda; class Insecta; order Coleoptera; family Curculionidae; genus Rhynchophorus; species Rhynchophorus ferrugineus. The sequence goes on from NW_027472583.1 coordinate 50,482,180, forward strand.
GTACGAGATTTAGTAATAAAAAGGTATATAAATTGAAAAAGAAAAGGCTGTATACAATAGCGATAGATCTAAACTAAAACAAAAGCAAATATCTAATTAAGTAATATTATATTAAAAATATGTTATTAAACATGAATTAGAATAACTGACATTATTAATTTATCTTCTTATTTCAATTATAATAATGCTTCTCACAAAAAAAGACACTTAAATGATCTAAAGTGCTCTCATGCAATTGGTAACCTTAGAGAATATTTGTTTAAGAACGAAAAAACGGACTACAGATTCTGTAAAACAAGTTGTTAGATTTTACTTAATATTTTTATGTTTAAAATAAAACAGGCAATCTTTTGAATAAGAACTAGCCAAGTCCATAGCATAGAAACGTTTTAAAAAATGTGGAATTAAATAAAAACAGACTTTGATCAACTTTAGTCTGCACCCAGCTGGGTTAAATAAAATATTCAGAAATGTTGGAATAATTTTTGCAGAAGCAGTAGACAAAGTAGTTTCATTAGATAATATGCCAAAGAAGAATGATAATAGTTTAACGTACTCTTACATAAACTAATTCTTATTTAATTACAGACGTTGCCCTGCCTGAGTTGTAGATATTCAAGTCGAACTGGAGTATTCTTTTAATATTTTAAAAACATGATATTTGTTATAAAGAAGTTTGTTGCAGCATTGTTAGTTTTGCTTTTTTGCGCGTAAATAAATAATGTTGATGCAATGTTTTCTATCGTTTGAATGAAGAAGTTCACATAATGCTTTATATTCAATTTATTTTATTATTCATTCAATGATTAATACAATTAGGAATGAAAACACCCAACGCACAACACATTTAATCAAAAGTTACACAATATAAAGCAAATTATTTTTACGTTATTTATTTCGATTCCATCGATTCCGTCCGACATTATATCATTATCATTCATTTTTTTTGGGGGGGATCCAGAATGACAACAACTAAAGGCAATGAACTGCATAAAGCAGCCATTAAACTAAGATGTAGTTGCATATCAACTGTAAAACCAACTTATTGGCCGACTGATCAAGAGAGAATCCCAGACCTGTTAGATTTCTTCATAGTAAGAAACTACAAAAAAGTCGAAGCAAATTTTGAGCTAAGTTCAGATCATAAGCCAGTGATTCTGACATTGAGCGAAAATATAATAAGAAAAGAAAGAAACCCAACGTTAACAAACAAGAGAACAGACTAGGAAGGATTTGTTGAAGAATTGAACAAACGAATTCAACTAAATGTACCCCTCAAGACAACTGAACAATTAAATCTTGAAGCAGGAAAATTCGTAGTAGATATTCAACAAGCTGCTTGGAATAATACTCCAGAAATTAAGAGTACAACTAAAGGAATTAATTATCCAATAGAAGTGAAGGAAATGGTAGCTGAAAAACGTAAATTACAAAAAAATGGCAACAAAACAGAACACCTGAAATAAAAATATAACCCAAAGACTGAAAAGAGAAATACTGGAAATAAAAAACAAAACCATAAATGACTATCTCAGAAATTTCATCTGTTAAATAAAAAAACTGATTACTTACTCTGGAAAGCCACAAAATATCTAAAGCGCTCATGTCTACACAGTCCAAATATAAGAGATCTATGTGGGAAGGGGGCACGTGACAATTGCCAAAAAACAGAAGCATTTGCTGAATATCTAGAAAAAATTTTTAAGCCAAACGAAACTAATATTGAACATAATTTGCCGGACATAGAAGCTGAAAATTCTACTATTGAATTAGTCACGCCGAAAGAATTAACCAAAGTTATTAAAACTGACATTAACCCCAGGAAATCACCAGGCTATGACTTGATAACAAGAGAATTACTGCAAAAACTACCAAGAAAGGAATTTATAAAACTCACCAACTTGATCAATACAGCATTTAGATTAAAACATGTCCCAGACATTTGGAAGATGGCGGAAATTATAATGATCCCAAAACCTGAGAAGACACCAAACGAAATAAAACCCTATAGACCTTTTTCACTGCTGCCAGTAATATCTAAGGTTTTTTAAAAAACTTCTGTTGAAAAGAATAAAACCGACCATAGAGAGAAAAAAACTAATACCAACATACCAGTTTGGATTTATTAACAAGCATTCAACAATTGACCAGGTCCACAGAATAGCAGATGTTATTGAAAAAGCCAACGAAAGTCAAAAAGTATGCTCAGCTATATTCTTAGATGCAGCACAAGCCTTCGATAAGGTTTGGCATGAAGTTGTTCATCATTTCACTCCAAAAGCCACAGAAGTCTCTGATACGATATAGCATAATTTACATCATATTACAGATCTTTCAAAATTATATACAAATCCTAGTATATTATACTTAACAATCTAGACCGATAGATCTAAACTAAAACAAAAGCAAATATCTCAAGGTAATATTATATTAAAAATATATCATTCTAATAAATTTCCGATCGCATATGAATTGCATCAAGAACATATAAAAAAATTAACAATAACTGGCATAATTAATTTATTCTTATTTCAATTATAATAATGCTTCTCACAAAAAAGACACTTAAATGATCTAAAGTGTCCTCATGCGATTGGTAACCTTAGAGAATATTTGTTTAAGAAAGAAAAAACGAACTATAGATTCTGTAAAACAAGTTGTTAGATTTCACTTAATATTTTTATATTAAAAATGAAATAAGCAATCTTTTGAATAAGAACTTGCCAAGCCCGGGGCATAGTTAGCTTTGATATTTGGTACTTAAATAAATAATAATAAGGACGAATAATAAGAACTAAATTAATAATATTGATGGTTTTCCATATTTTGAATGAAGCGGTTCGCAAGGAAGCATTAAGTTTAATTGAGGACATTTGTTTGCTGCTTACCAACAAAAGAATAATACAATTAGGAATGAAAACGCCCAAAAGCCCGGCGCATTTAATCAAGTTACACAAGATTAAGAGCACGATTTTTACGACAATTAATTCGATTTCATCGATTCCATTCAACTGTATATCATTATCATTCATATATCATTGACTTGCAGCACTTCCAGTTCTGCGACCTAAGTTAGTACTTCTAATTGGTAGCATTTTGAAAAAGTAAATTTAAACAAAAATAAAATATATATACCTCTCCCATTATATAGAGACTGGCTTTATCTTTATGTATGTAAACCATGTTGATTGTTCTTTGATTGATAAAATTGCAATTTGTTTACTTTTGTTTATATTTCATCACAATTTAATATTTAAGGGCTATTTCATTTTACAATCTGTTTTATATTGGTTTAAAAACATCTATTAAAATGACATTCGTCGTTCTTCAATTTTATCTAGAAATTAAAGCCGCTGAAACAATTTTTCTCCTCTGGTCATCTATTGTTGGCTCGTCAACAGGAAATTAAATTTCTGGAATGTCAATTAAATTTCATATAACAGATGGGCTGATAAATCCCGTGCCTAACACATAAGTGGCGCTAGTTTTATTGCATTCACTGATTTTTCAGTTAGTACCAACCTTCAAAAGAAAGCTGTTAGATATTCTACTGCTGATATATAGCTGATATTCTACTCATAATTTATGAGTTATAGTGCTAAGAGTGATACTACTTTGGTTATTTTCAAAACAATGGATCAAAAACCATTTTGTGTTTTAATTTTACACTGCTTCTTGTGGGGAAAAATACCTTTTAAGCGAAGCAGTGGCTTGAAATGTGTTACAAGTCGTCGAGACATCGATTTATTACTGAAACTGAGGAATATTTTGAGGCAGTATATAAAACGCTCTACAAAAGTGGTATTGAAATATTCCAGCCGCGCTGGAATGATTGTGTAGCTCTTGATGGAGATTATTTTGATGAATAAAGCAAATTTTGAACAAAAAAAACGCGTTCCTTTTGTTACGACCGGATCTTTTCAGTCCAAGTGTTAACTTCAGGGCACCAAGATAGGAACCCTTAGTCTAGGCATAGTCACAGAAGCATCTGATACGATATAGCATAATTTATATCACATTATTACAGACCTTTCAAAATTAATTAAAAATCCTGGTATATTATACTTAACAATCTAGACTCGACTTAGTTTCAACTAAACATAACTGTAAAATATATTCTGCTAATTTACCAAAATGCACAGCGGAGGCATTAAACCTAATGAGCGGGCCATTAAATAAGCCCCAAAACAACCACGAAAAACATCATAATTTCCGAAAAGTTCCCGAAGATGAAACGATGCGATGAAATTGCTTTTTATTTGACCGCCCACTTATAACCTTTGAGCCATGGGATAATCGATCAAACACATAGAGGGAGAGAACTGACAGCGAAAAAACTGAATTATATCCCACTTTATGTCGGCCTTTTTTGTTCGTTCAATAATAAATAAAAAATTAAATATTTGCGCGAGAAATTGTAAAAATATGTGTGGGCGAAAACTTTGTATTTGAATATTAATATGTTTTTGTTTCATTGCAGTTGAGACTGGCGTGACTTGCCAATTTTTTTGGACACATACCTTATGACAATACTATATTTTACTTTAAATTAAAATTAGTAATCAAATATAATTAAAAATTCATATTAGTTTCAGAATAATTAATCCCATGGCCTCGTATATCCCAGAATTTGCTTGGAGTTATCATTTATTGGCTACTTATCTACTACTGATGATCGTTTTGATAACTTTCTATGATTCTAACTTGTACCTGTTTTATACAAATGTGCCATCTTAACGATTTATAATATTCATATATATATATATATATATATATATATATATATATATATATATATATATATATATATATATATATATATATATATATATGTCTCCCTTTTACCAACGAGGGTTTATAGGGACTGGGTCTACTGTCTATCGTGGGCTCCGAACCATATTCCTCGGCATTAAACCTGACCACTGAAGATTGACCAACATAGAAATCATCCCAGAAGACATCCGGTCTTACCCAGCCTGGTTACTGCGTGACTGGGATCATTTTCCTTGTTATTACCAATGTGTTGTACCGCAGAATTCTAATTAATCTAATCAAAGATAATTTCAAGTTTTTTTTTTTTCATGTTTTAAAAAATTAATTTATTCACATAAATTTCTACTACTAATTAATTAAATATCGGCCGTTTTGACCAATAACCTTATGATCTGCCTATGCAACTAAGCTGCCTACAAATCAAATATGAAAAGCTCAAGTCGTCACATCAAAAACCGAAACTAATTTTTTGCTTCATGACCCACAATTAAAAGATCCACAAAAATCAAACGAGATTTCTTTTTGAAATTCCTTCTTTACTTTAGCTGGATGTGTGGTATGATAAAATCTATATCCTCTAAATTTTTATAAAGTATTCTTTTGTCAAATGGGTTTCTGATACTAGGCAAATATCTATTTTTTGCATATCTAGGAATGCTTGTTGATTCCATTAGCATTCCAAATTGCTATTCGAATATTATTTACCTTTTCTGGTACTTGGGGCCACAGGCCTAATGTTTTTCAATTCTAGTTTTTCAATTCTTTCGGAAAAATGTTCAATCATTTTTTCCTGTCTGTCCAGCTTTGCTATTAGTTTAGCTTAGCAATTCGTTGGTGGTTGCTTCGTCTTCCTTTGTCTCTATGGTTGTCTTGACTGGTACTTTGGCCATAAGTCATTTTACAATTAACTTGCTTATATTTTTTCGGCTGTTTCTTTTCAACTATTGTTTATATATATATATATATATATATATATATATATATATATATATATATATATATATATATATATATATATATATATATATATATATATATATATATATATATATATATATATATATATATATATATATATATATATTTATATATATGTCTCCCTTTTACCAACGAGGGTTTATAGGGACTGGGTCTACTGTCTATCGTGGGCTCCGAACCATATTCCTCGGCATTAAACCTGACCACTGAAGTTTGACCAACATAGAAATCATCCCAGAAGACATCCGGTCTTACCCAGCCTGGTTACTGCATGACTGGGATCATTTTCCTTGTTATTACCAATGTGTTGTACCGCAGAATTCTAATTAATCTAATCAAAGTTAATTAAAATTAATTTATTCACATATATTTCTACTACTAATTAATTAATTATCGGCCGTTTTGACCAATAACCTTATGATCTGCCTATGCAACTAAGCTGCCTACTAATCAAATATGAAAAGCTCAAGTCGTCACATCAAAAACCGAAACCAATTTTTTGCTTCATGACCCACAATTAAAAGATATGACTTCAAAGTAATGAGGCAACGTTAAGACGGCACAAAAGAGCAACACACTTGTACATTTCCACAACAATCAAACGAGATTTCTTTTTGAAATTCCTTCTTTACGGACGAAGGGCCATCATCATCCGCCTCCCTACGCCCCCGCGGCACTAATTTCGAGTGGATCGTAGCAGGAGGGCGTTCCATTCCGGCCCATTTGAAGACCCTGTTCCCGGTTTAAACGCTCGCCCTCGGCCTGGTTTATAAGCCGACAAAATAGGGCAGGTACAATATGTTATTTCAAGTATTCAGTGACGCCGTTGTCTCCTTAACAATGACTGTTTATGGCATATTAAATTTAACAACTATTCTACGCTAGTCAAGCTGACATAAATAAAGAAACTTTTAAATGATCTTAATTCGCATATTTAGTTTTGCCTAGATTCCACCGAGAGTCAATCTAAGAATATATCATAGAATATATATATATATATATATATATATATATATATATATATATATATATATATATATATATATATATATATATATATATATATATTGTTATAGTCTGCAATAAAAGCTATTAGTTTAACAGGATATACCTTTTTGCAAGACAAAACTAACTTGATTAAAAATCTGCATTTTTTTCTGAGCACCGTAATATTTTCTAACATGCATGTACAGTGAATAAGTAAAATAATACGAACACCGTACAATAGTGGGCGAAACTCAAAGTTAACTGACAGAAGCCGATGAAGCTTAAAAATATTGTAGCCAGACTACATAAAACTACGGCGGTAAAAGTTCACTTGAACACTCACTTGCGTAATACTGTTAAAAATAGTATGGCGAAACAGACATAATATACAAAATTAACTTTTATGGAAGGGCTGCGATTGGGAAACCTAATGGAAGCCAACTAACTGCCACTAAGCTGCGAAATAAGTGGTGCAACGAGTATAAAACCTGGAGATTTAATGATTGAGAGAATATGGTATATGACGCTCCAATAAATCATCTTTTACATTGTTTTAAATGCAAACTGTCGAGTTTATGTATGGAGAACTCCAAACGAAGCCTACGATCCGGATCCGGACTGCCTGCTCCCCCACGTAGTATTCAACCGGTCCTCCCATTCACATTACTGATCGGATTACAGCGAATTCATATCTTAACCTCTCTTATTTCTCCGGGCTCTCTCAAGTAGCTGTGTCGTCAACTATAAAGTGTCAATCACTTGAATAAACCATAAATAATTCCGTTAGTTTCTATCACTTAACCACACACCCATCTTTCAATTCTCACATGTCGACGTTTGACTTTCACAGAGTAAAGACTTGTCCGAAGAGAGGGTCAGTAAAACGAAACAAAAGTGCAACATCTCTGTCACAAATGCGGCGTTAAAAAAACTCTAATAATTACAGTATAAATACTGTATTTCAAATAAAAAGTGAAAGTGCGATCGGGAAAAAAAGGTCAGTACAGTAGAAAATAAATGCAATGCACCATAAAACGTTAAGGGTCGGAAACACAATATCTGAACCACAAATGCAGCGTAGAATAATTTGAAACATAGAATTAAAAATAGCAATATAATTTCAACAATACATAAAAAAATATATGAAGAAGAAAACTGCACAAAAAACAGATAAAATGGATATACCGACATCAGGCGAAGTATCACATATTACAGTTTTGAATCTCGAGAACACAACTAGAAGTCGGCGCGGGAGAGCCTTGAAATTGCATTAACCAATATGCAAAAACAAATAAACACCCTCCAGGTGCAAATCAATAAACAAAGCTGAGAGCACGGACAAATCAACGATAAACCACAAAGCCAAAAAAACAGTCCAATTCTGACATATGAAACAGATGAAGGAGAATTGCAGAAAGAAGTAGGCTGGATAACGGTTAAAAATAAAAAAGGAAAGCAAGTTATTTCCCAGGATCTTCACCGCAGCAATTAAAAATAGAACAAAACAACGAACAAAATAAAAAATTAGAGAGCCCAGTCCACCCCCAATTATAGTAAGTAACGTTACCGACTCTGACTTGCTTTATGAAACACTGAGGGCCAACTATATAGTATTCAAAGCAACGGTGTTAAACAATAGGCAAATAAAATTGAACGTCGAATGTCGTAAAACATTCACGAAAATAACAGATTGTTTAGAGTTGTTGAAACTGCTAGGGCACTCTTATGAAGACAAACAAAGCAGAGACATCAAAGTTATGGCAAGAGGGCTTCAATCAATAGCTAAAACTGAAAAAAATATCACAGAACTAAACCAAAGTGGACTGACATGCTTAAATGCGACAAATATAAAAAGAAAGGACCAAAAAGAACAAGGGATACAAGAAGTTAGTCCACAAGAAGCCATTACCCCAATTTGTGTTAGCCTTTGAACAAGATACGAACGCAAAAACCATTTTTGGTATTAAAAGGATTTTAGGTGTCGAAATAAAAATCGAAACTCTTAAAAAATCGAACCTAATACCACAATGCAAAAAATGCCAATTGCACAGACACACACAGAAATTTTGCAGAAGAGAACCCAGCTGTATAAAATGTTCAGGCAAACATATCACCACGGAGTGTAGAAAACCCAAAGAAGCTAAGGCGAAATGTGCAGATAGAGGATGTGTTGTTGCCAAAACACTAGAAGAGAGGAGAAATAAAGTAGCTCAAGTTAAACATCAAGAAACAATAGTTGAAAAGGAACAGCCGAAAAAATATAACCAAGTTGATTGTAAAATGACTTATGCCCAAAGTATCAGTTAAGATAACCATAGAGGCAAAGGAAGATGAAGCAACCACCAACGAATTGCTAAGCTAAACTAATAGCAAAGCTGGACAGTCAGGAAAAAATGATTGAACATTATTCCGAAAGAATTGAAAAACTAGAATTGGAAAACATTAGGCCTGTGGCCCCAAGTACCAGAAATGGTAAATAATATTCGAATAGCAATTTGGAATGCTAATGGAATCAACAAGTATTCCTAGATATGCAAAAAATAGATATTTGCCTAGTATCAGAAACCCATTTGACAAAAGAATCCTTTATAAAATTTAGAGGATATAGATTTTATCATACCACACATCCAGCTAACAGCCCAAGAGGAGGAAGTGCAATAATAATTAAAATAAAAATATTTACCTCCATCAAGAACCCGGATTCAGTACAGCAGAAAATCAGAGATGATTTCAATGCAAAAAATACAAGATGCGGATCCATAATGACAACTAAAGGTAATGAACTGCATAAAGCAGCTGCTGAACTAATGTAAAACCAACTTATTGGCCGACTGATCAAGAGAAAACCCCAGACCTGTTAGATTTCTTTATAGTAAGAAACATAACATCCAACTACATAAAAGTCTAAGAGAATTTTGAGCTAAGTTCAGATCATACGCCTGTGATTCTGACGTCAAACAAAAATATAATAAGAAAAGAAAGAAACCCAACGTTAACAAACAAGAGAACGGACTGGGAAGGATTTGCTGAAGAATTGAACAAACGAATTCAATTAAATGTACCTCTCAAGACAACTGAACTTCAATTAAATTTTGAAGCAGAAAAATTCGTAGTAGATATTCAACAAGTTGCTTGGAGTAATACACCAGAAATTAAGAGTACAATTAAAGGAATTAATTATCCAAAAGTAGTGAAGCAAATGGTAGCTGAAAAACAATCAACAATTTTTGTAGCAACAACAAAATAGAACACCTGAAAATAAAAATATTTTAAACAATATAACCCAAAGACTGAAAAGGGAAATACTGGAAATTAAAAACAAATCTATAAATGACTATCTGAAAAATTTAACAGATGATAAAGAAAGTAATTATTCACTCTGGAAAGCCACGAAATATCCTAAGCGCTCATGTCTACAGAGTCCTATAAGAGATTTATGTGAAATTGGTTTATTTAAACGAAACTAATATTGAATATAATTTTCGGGACATAGAAGCTGAAAATTCGATGATTGAATTAGTCACGCTGAAAGAACTAACAAAAGTTGTTAAAACTGATATTAATCCCAGGAAATCACAACAGGAAAATAACAAAATAAATAATTGGACACAAGCTTGGAAAATAAAAATTAACGAAAGTAAATCTGTGCATGTGCAGTTCACCTACAATCAGACCGTACAAGCAACAATAACATTAAATAATATTATAATTCCATTTAGCAACAACTCGAAATATCTCGGAATGAATCTTGCAATGCAAAACTTCGGAATGTTTTTGACGTTAGAGCAGTTGCTGACATGTTAAAAAAACAGTTAAACGGTTCTAGGCTATAATTCATATGGTAGCCAACTTCCTTCTAGTAGTCCTTCTTTTTGTACCAGTCTCAGGGATTTTAATAGATGGAAAATGATTTGTTCAATTTCACAAGTTCTTGCTGAATTTAGTAATAACCTTCATCCAGCAGCTAGCCCAATTCCACGCCCTCAAAGTTCTTTTCTCCGCCTGAGAGGGTTTGGTCTTCGACGCGGGAGTTACTTGATTTGAACCATTGGAACCATTTGCCGTACATTATTTCACTAATAAATTCGTTGCATATGTCTCCGTTACAATCTACTCCATTCAGATGCAGCTAAACATTACTTATATTAACTCATTTAAATGTATACCACGTTGGGTCTTGTTTGAAAATTCAACGATAAAGAGTTGTGGACAAATATGGTGTTTTGACGTATATATCATGCTATGGCCATTTTGAGCTCCCGGTTTGATTGATGTCTTCTTTGTAAAATGGCGTCTTTCAATTTATAACATTAGTAAACAAAACTTGTTAATAAACTAAACTAAACATCATGATATTTAGTAATTTCTGATTATCACTTATTCAAATCAATATGGCAATGATTGGTTATTGGCTGATTCATGATCTGTATATATTGAAAATGTTGACGAATGGTTAACGGTATAATCAAAATCATTATACCAACACGGTATTGATATATTACAAGAAAAAGGAATTTGATTAACTTGATTGGAATTGATTGAGATTAACTAACAACTACTCTGGCGACAATTGCGCTAAATAGAAGTTTTATTTAAAAAATGTCTTCGTCAAAACACTTTCGGTAACTTAACAGGACTTGGCACTAAAACACGCGACAAGTCTGCATGTTAAACGTAGTAATTTAAAAGTTTGAATGGAAGTCCCAAATCGAAAAGCGAGATAAAATAAACCGGTTTCATTAACTCATCTACTCCACGCCGTCCGCTCGTGGCTGAACAGTTCCTGGTTCACTCGGAAAATCTAGCTTATTTTCCTTATTCTGAAACGATTTTTCCTCGAGCGTTTGCATGCAAAAAAGTAGATTTGGGTCACTGATACCGAAAGCCATATTAATCCAGTTACAGTCACATTTCAGTCACACGACTGAACTTGACTTTATCCTTTCTAACATATTTTTTTGTTTTAAATCCGTATAAGATTAAACCTCTGTTTCTATAGATTAACAGTGTATGCAGTGCGTATGGAGTTCCGACTTAAATTCACTTTAATATTGTGTCTGAATTGGCAACAAAGTAATTTGGAATCACAGATCAAACCAGATGACATATACGACGCACGTCATACCAACTAAAACCGCCCAATGAAACTGTCAATACTACGCCGAATATTCTATAATATTATAAGTATCTAAAAATCTAAGATTCGTTTTAAATCCAGAGCCGATTTTTCCATCTCATTTTATTGGGGTCAAAAATAAATAAAATGTTGTCTAATGCATCGGAACATCTCACCGAACCAGCCTATAAAATTCGCTTTGGGTTGATACTGATTGCGAAATATCTGCAAAATTCTGCAAAACATTATTAATAATTGTAATAATCACCAACACTGATGACTAGCATTGGCTATTTTATTGGATAGGCTATAGTAGCGTCCTCTCAAGCAGAAAAAAAAATTCTATAGTCTATCCAAAGAACCATTGAACTCACGTCATCAATATGTATAATTAATTTATCACCTATTGCTGTTTGTAAATTCGTTTTAATATCGGACAATGTTTTCCTTCTCATTTTATCCCATTGAAACAGAGATACAATGCAGTCTGATACGCTTTAAGCACTAGTGATAAAAGGTATAAGCCTAAGGCGACAAACGTTGCTTTAGCGCGTTGCTTGTGTTGATAAATTTTGATTCGTTGCTTAATATTTTTGATTACTCCGGTTGAGAATGCCGAATCCAAATAAATAGTTAGTCAGAAACTGATTACTTTTGTAGGCAATATATTACCAGTAAAATGCATTAGAGAGGTATGTATGGATTAAATGGTAAGCTATTGGGGTTTTTATTGAAAATATTTTATTGTATCATAACTGTACTGAAAATTAGTATGGACACTATAATTAAAATCTCTTAGATTAAAGAAAAACCATATAATTTTGGATTCACCAAAGAGGAAGTATCTACATATTTTCACGTTTGTTCTATTCAAGATTAAATGCATAAAATATATAAAAAGGGGCAGTAGATTTTTCAATATAAACATAATTTAATACAATTATGTCAAGGATAACCCACGAAGAGGTTCCATGCAAATTCTAAACATACAATAAGAATACAATTTTCAAAAGTATATATTTTTATCTCTTCTTTACACACTATATACATATATATATATATATATATATATATATATATATATATATATATATATAATTAGCAAATATATATATATATATATATATATATATATATATATATATATATATATATATATTTGCTAATTACTAAATAACACATCATCCACTTGTCGAGCCACATCCTCTAGAAATTCAGCAAAACTGGTTAGATCTTCAAAAATACACTAATACCATATTTCTTTAAAACAACGACTTATTGTTTGATTACCTTAGACCCTTTCAGTTAATACGAATACAGATAAGATCAATACGTTAAGCTAAGGAAAACTAAATTCAGTTTTCCTAATACATGAGTTTAAAATGGCATATATCTAGTAATACTTATTCAATGACACCATACTATAGTGCATTTGTCATTCCTAAGCTCATTGTATATTCTACAGGTATAGATAGCGTCATTTATTTACTTAGTCAAAAGTTATTGCGCCTTGAAAATGAATATGCTAGAGGTCATTTTTGTCATAGTGGTCGCGTAAATACTTCTGAGATTTTGTGGTGTTTATGGTGATGAGTATTTAATGAACACCAATGTCAGAATTAGTTTGCTTACAGAAGTTCTACAGTGATAATTAAATGACATAAGAGTGACAAAAAGGCATCGATTAAAACAACACATATAGTCTTTTCAAAGTTTTTTGTACATACGTCAACAAGATGTTTAATGTACTGCCTGTCACAATTTGCAAATTCGTTTCAGAATCAGACAATATTTTTCTTCTCATTTAATTATAGTTAAAAAGAGACACAATGCTGTCTGATTAGTTTGAATAAGTAAAGAAATGAGCCTGTCAAAATCGTCCGGTTGTCAGATATATGCAAAATTCTTGAAAGCAATAGTGATAAGAGGTTATAACTCTAATCTATAAATTATCGTGACTGTAAAATTAACTATAGTTTTTAAAGGTACTATAATGTTAAATTAAATTATATCTGATAACATTTCGGTTCAATTATTTTATAGAATATCAAAGCCCAACTGAACTAAAACTCAGAGTTGATACGTCAACATAACGACGTTTTGACGTCACAAATTTAGATGACGTATGTACAAAATAATTTTGAATAGACTATATATTATTAATTACTGTATGAAAGTATATGACTAAATTCGCATTGAAAACATGAAAAAAAAAACGAATTTTTCCCCCAAGCCATTATTTATCTATAAAATTTAGCTCCACATTTCTGAAAACAGTTTGGTCATTCAGCAATGGGCTTCATCAATAATTCTGATGATTAATCATGTAGAATAGTTTAATAAAAAATGACACAGAAAAGGTTCGCCGAACTTAAACCATGATATAGGTATACCGAAAAACATTCTAATCTGGTCAATAAATGACGCCAGTTGGAAATGGGTCAATCAATTGCAACTGGGGACTGAAATATTTATTTGAAACTGCGGTGGCTAATCGATATGAACCGAATGAACCTATCATATACATATAGTAATTATATAACTCAACATTAGAAAATGATAAAACGTGGATGTGTAAAAAATCATCAATATTTATAATTTTTTAATATGTTTGTCAATAATACACGTAGAAAATACTGTAACAATATACACCACTATATGAAGTATTGGGCACATGATAACAAACCATTTGCATTCCAGAAGTTATTTAAAATGATCTCATTGCTTCTCTTTATTGCATATTTTTATAATTCTCAAATAAAACGCCAAATTTCATTAGTTAGCTAAGACTTGCGAGACCAAAATTAAAGAGTTCACAGGTATTTATGTATAGCACAAGATGTAATAAAAATAAATCATCATATGGATAAGTAACAGCGTATAAATAAAATTGTCGGTATAATTTAATAAACACAATAATCAGTTAGTTTTGATTCTTGGACATGTTAACATTTTGGTGATTACGAGCGCACACAAATTATATCGTGTAACATAGGTCTTTAAAAATATTCGTCTTTAATTTAAAATGCATCATATTTTATGGCATTACTCAAATATCCGCTCCCTTGCTTCTAGAAGTGACAGGATTGGTCTAATTTTAATGAATGTACCACATATAATCGCTTTAATTTAAGCCTGTATATCAATTTTGAGACATTTGACGCTTATAGGCCTTGATCTATGATTTCATAAAATAATACAAGAAAAAAACAAACATCCTTAAATCACTAAATCTTTCTGACCATTTCTCCAAGAGAGATAGCTGTATAACACTTGGCGGCGTACTATTAGAAACATATTTTACCGATAAAACTAAATTATCATTACATTGTCATCATCATAAAATAGCCGACACTCAGTAAAAGTATCGACTTCTCAAGCAATACGTTGCTGTTGATACCGCACGAATATTGTTTATTAAATCTCTTTAGAGTTGGCGATTGATCGCAAATTTTCTGGTCTGAGACGATGTTGGTCTCCTATTTTGTAGATCGCTTAATATAATCTTGATCCATGTTTTTTCGGCGCTGTTCGCCACAAAAGTCGGTGAGGAATTCGTTTACCTGCCATTCGACAGACGTGAAGGTTCCATTAACAACGATAAATGATATCGCCTATTGATCCTCAAGCCCTTCCTGTATCTCGGTTCCCCGGAAGCGTCAGATATAGAATCTACAGTCCCGTGAGGGTATTTGTAGAAGTGTTAATTAAATGATTGACCATGACTTTTTGAAATAAACTATGTTTTAAAAAATAGACGGTTTTATTAGTTAAACTAGAGACTTTGAGATAGGGTTATAGTATTTTTTTAATACGTATTTTTATTAATACATAAAATGATTACCATATTTAATTAAATTCGTTTAAAATAGAACGTCGTAATAATTCGTTTAAAATAAAATATTTTTCAAAAAATATTTATGATGTATCTGCATTGATTACAATTCCCATAACTATGGTCAAACATTCCAAGATACTAATTCGAGCAGCCTAATCTCAAAAATGCTTTTAGTGTTATATACCTTATTTCACTTAATAATAAAGATTAATATTAAAGATATTAAAGATTAAAGAAATTAATTAGGAGTGCATGAAAATATCTTTATGTCTATAACATTACACTAATGAAAGATAAGAAAGAAAAACAAAAATTTGCGAAGAGTTAAAATATCGTATTGATGAGTTATGCCTATAACTCTATTATTGCCCTTAATGACTTCTTTTTACGCCAATATTAAAGAAGTGAGATACAAAGTTTATTTTATTTTTTGCATCCAAAAAGGCATATTTTTATTGATATTATTTTGATAATATCACTGATATAATATAATATATATTGTTTCTAATTTCACATCACGAAATATAAAAAATAACCCTCGTATTTCGATGCAGCATGTATATTGCAATTTCCTTAAAAAAATATTTCTTTCCTAAATTTTCGAACTAGCACATTTATAATAGTACCATTTTCGATAGTTAGAGATATATTAATATGAAACATCAACAGTAAGAAATTATTTATTTTGGACAATTTTGAATAATTGAACGACGTTGAAAAATGGATAAAAAGGATTTTCAAAAGTGAATTCAAGAGTAAAAGAGAAAGTTAATAGCAATTTGCGGGCGAAACTCAAACTGTCAAATTTTCGGTTCTGAAAATCTACATCTATAGTAGGAGAAGAGCGATTACATCCTGAGACTCCTTGACCCTTTAGTCATGACTCTTTTGTATGATATTGATCTTTATAAATATATAAGAAATTGTTTCCACTGTTACGAGAAACAAAAATAACGGATTTTCTTATTCTGTGGGGAATATCACCATAAATACTATCTAAGAACGCAAAATAAATGTATCATAGTTGATAATGATTGTTGAAGTTGAATTGTGTCTATTGTAATTTGTTAATTGATGTGCAATTTTTAAAAAACATAGATTGCTTATTGCAAGATCTTTGCAGTAAAAATGATAAACTTACAATTAGGAAAAAAAGTATATTTCTATTAGGTAATTTTCCTACCAGTTGCTTCACATAGAGTCCATATACCCTTAAGTCAAAAATTCACTAATTACACAGACATCAACAGTCATTAGTTACAAAGATTCATTTAATTTTACGAAAATATTACTAAAATAGTCTAGTCTATATATTAGGTGCTTGTTTGTACTCCGATAACCTGTTCAATTTAAAAGGCCTTTATTGAGAGAACTTGGTACAACATACATTAATCAAAATATTTTTAATATTTTAAAAAAATCCGTCTTTCTGCCAACATGGTTATACCGTGTTGAAAGTACTACGGCAGCGATCCAAACATCAATCAATTTTTACATCCTTCATGGAAGTGAATAAGTAGCAATCATAAGGCTATGTGACAAGTTAATACACCCATGTAACAAAGCTTTCTATTCGAGCTGCAACTGTGTATCATACTAACTTCCCAACTTTTGCAACGTGTAGCCAAGCGTTGTCTCTTCACCATTCACTAGTGCGGTTTTTTTACAATAATATGTCAAGTTGGTCAATAAACATCTGTAGCAATAGCTTCATTCAGGAATAGCAGCTCTTAATATACTACATGTTACTATAGTAATATATACGTAGCAAAACTATATCAGTGAATATTCCGATTCAGCATCAATGTGGATAGGTGCTCTGAACCCACCAAGAGATTTTTACACTTGGAATTGTTATAGTATGTTTCATATGTTTTATACCTTTCTTTTTGATTGAAATAATATTTTTCAGTAAATTCGTAGGATAGCCGTTTCCCTTCTTTTGGATCTCGTCCATCTCGGTTTACGTGCCATAAGCCCTGCAATCCAATAACGAACTTCAAGGCCGTTCTTTGTCACTGACAATTTCAATATCACAATAAGTTCGAATCTTAAAATGAAATAAAAATCAAACTATTAATAAATAATAATACGTTTTTATTTATTAAATGTATGGAAATATTTGAGTAAGCATACTCTCAGATAAGGAATTAAAATCAATTATTTTCACACTTAAAAATGATTGTTGTACAGTAATGAATATTAGAATATTCAATTAAATATCAAGTAAACAAAGCATATTGATCTTTTGAATTATTTAACTATCATTAGATATAACAGAAATCATAACAAAAAGAAACGAAGAAATTAAAATACATAACAAAAACAAGATTAATACAGTTTATTAGTTTTTAATCATTAGTTATAATTGTGATTAAATTAATTATGGTACTGTTAATTGTTTTTTTTTAGCAGTTTCATACTATTTTAATTTGATAGATCAATGAAAGGCATTAATGCAAACAAAACAAGCTAATGATTTGATACAAGTTCGCAATCAACTAAATAAAAAACATTCAAAAAAACATATATACTACGATTATTAATATTTTGTAACAATTCAAAGCTGTTCTGTCCTGTATAAAGCAAGTAATAGTATTACAAAAGAAACCCAAAAAATGTTCCAACCGACCAAGTCCGAAAAATGTATAAAAGCATAATTTGTTAAAAAAACGAAACATCAAAAAATGAAAAATGACCGTCTATATGGACAAGTAAATTTACCTTTATCAATAGCATCGTGTCGACTATTTATCTTTAGAGACACATTTTTAAAAAAATGATAGATTGCTTGTCGGTCGGACAAAGAACAATGTCGAGGCCTTTCCTTGTCGTCGCCCTGGTATCTCGCACAACATAACCTTAAAATAATGAGATGCTGCCGCTGCTTGTAGCACGCGATTTCATCAAGTCCCCATCTGATATTCGAAACAGGCAATGCAGGGGTTCGAAGGGCGAGGATAGAGGAGAAGGGGAACCTTTATGCTGATCAGTTAAAAATTAATTTCGTTGGTCGGGCAATAATTGCGTTGTTTCTGGATCCCTCGTCGAGAAACTACAATAATGGACGATAACGAAGAAAAAGTTGAAAATAAATGGCATTAAATCGATAAACTTTCGTTAGCCATATCTATCAGACATCGCCACTTTTGATTATAACGTTTTCCAATTAATATCACATTTATATAATATTTCAACAGTTGGAGGTATTACTTCGTTATCATTTCCTGTTTGCATTTATTTTTATTCAATGTATTATTACGTATTATGTTGAACATAATTAAAATAATACTAAAACATCCTCAGATTAATCTAAGATTGTCATTTTTATATTTTATATAATCTTCAATTCTTTAAAATAAATTTTTAGTACAAAAATTGATAGTTTTTTGATGTTTTAGAGTCCCTTATTTACCAACTACGGTTGATCTGCTCTAGACCTACTGTTTAACGTGAACTTCGAACCACGGTCCTCAGCATTAAACCTACCGATTGGTGAGTGACCAACTATTAGGAGATAATCACTGCACTCTTCACTGCCTATGCACAATCATAAATATGAAACAAGCACAAATGTACGACCATGCTCCAGCAGGATTCGAACCCGCGACTGTCGCAACACAAGGAGGACCGTCTTGTCGCCTTTACCACTATGCCAACTAAGCAGGCTACTGTCAATACTTATTTATTCCGAATAATAGCATACAATAATTAACATAAATCATAATAATTATTATATTATTTGTAGGTACTACTTACGACGATATAGATGGGTAACAAATTATTTATTCTCTTTCTATTATTAGTAATTTTAGAAAATTAATATTTTCATATTAGTATTACTGACTCTTTTAGGTTTACATTATCTTTTATTTATTTTGGATATTGCTAGGATAGAATATTGCTGTTTACTAGGATCTATATATTTACAAGTATCAAATGGCTTCATCATTACAATCAGTTTTTATCTGCTGGGTCACTATTTCATATTTAAAAATAGCAAGTAATCGCTCGGCATATGTAAACATTTGTGCCTCAATAGAAGTTTGTTGATGATGTTATTCGTTAAATGCGAAAACATTAAATGAAATAAAACATTTACTTATAGAGTTGATATGCTAAAACATTTGTGATACTAAAATACTGATACTCAATGGAGCTTCTATTTAATATTGCCTATATTTTCTTATTTCGGTCTTCTGATCTCTATCAAAATATTTATAGACCATATTAGAACTTAGTTGTTCAGTATTATCATCGATCGATAGTCAATTTTTTCCACTTTAAAGAAATTAAAAAATCAGTTGTATTTATGTAAACCTATTCCTTGTAAATTATTCTTTGAAAGAAATATATCTTGCCTGATTACCTATAATATAATTTCTATCACTACTAAGCATCTTCTCTGAAAATTTTCAATTAGCTTTGATTTTTTATATTTTACGTCAGGCAAGAACGGATTTATTATGTTTTCTTTATCAATAATCTCATTATATAGTGATACATAATAACTCTGTATATATATATATATATATATATATATATATATATATATGGTTGGAGAAGAAATATTTTCAGTTTTTGCCAATATATTATTTTAAAGTCTATATAAAGCATATCTCTAGTAAGACACATGCTATGAAGTCCATAGAATAGTCTAGAGATAAACATAATACCACCGGCTGGCTCAGTTAAATGTATCGCGCGTTGAAAATCATAAGGTAGTTGCCAAAGTGTGTCATTGTCAAAATTGATGAAAATTAACCTAGCCCTGGGTTTGACTCTTAGTTATTGAAAAAACTATAAAATTCTTTAAAATGGGAGGAACTAAACATAAATATAGGGTTTTGAACCATACTCTTGGATTGAATATGTCTCAACGCTTGGGTTCCACACGAATTAATTATCTAGAATTCACCTCGCTCTGGTTAAAATGATAAGTATTTAATATTCAGTATCTACAATAACATAGAAAAAAAATTATCAAAACATGGCATATATAACGCCAAATATAATTGTTTTAAAACATATAAATTGAATCTACAAATCAAATTTCAAATAATCAGATATTAATTCTCATAATCCAGTAATATATGATTCGCCTTTTATTTCTGGTTAATAATATTATATTATTTATATTATATATACATTACATACATTTTAATATTACTGTTAATTTTAGGTATACAAGAGAACATATTTAAATTAGATTAAACTACCGTTTATAATCTATTATGCCTTGTTCTCTGTATCGTTTAACATAAAGGGAATAGACAAAATATTATGAATAACATGCACATGTTGTTGCATGTTGGAAACACTACATCCGTGTAAATAATACGAGCCGTATGTATTGCTCAGCTCACATGCCAATTCTGGCGCGTTATATTTCAGTATATCATACGATTTGTTCTGCAAGGGCTAAAACAAACGATCGGTAAAATATGTAATCTCTAAACATCCAAAAAGGGCGAATCGTTGATTAGCGGAGCACGGGAGCATCTGTAACGGAACAGCTGAATTGTTTAATGTTTTACGAGCGACAAGAATAACTGCAAAACTCAACAAGCACTTGTTTGAGTAATACTGTTTCGACAAAACATTGATAGCAGTCTGGAATTGCGAAACCCTTTATATCGGAAACCAGTGCTAAAATGACAAAGTGATCATAAAACCTTGACACTTGATGATTAGAAGATGGTGGTATGACAGTGGTAAGTGACAGTGTGGTAAGTTTTTACTATCACAAGCATATTCACAATCATTATGAGGAATTTTAGAGAGAAGAATGAGGAGTAGATCTCTAATATCATCGAAGCATCTGGTGGATGTCGTTGAAAACCATTCAGACACTTACCTATTCCTAACGAAACACACCTAACGAACCTACTCGGCGGAGAATTGCAGCATTGTTTTAAAAGTAAATAGTGACTCAGCGCCTTATTAATAAATAAATATTATGTATATATCAGGTATTAGTTTTATTTTGTCCATCCCCTGTATCCACCTCTACATAGAAGAACTAATTAATTCGGAATGTTGAAGATAGTTGTTTTCGTTGCAGAATGTTGGAGATGAACTTCGCCTTGGAGTTGACACCCAATTATTGAAAGAATCAATGAAATTATTGAAAATATAGGAAATGAAACATTGACAGTAAAAAAGTTTCGAACCCTTTACGTAAAGCTGGATACTAAAAGAAACTCGGTACTTAGGTTCCACATGAATTTACTTAATTTAATAAGAAGCCTCAGGCTGTTTGACAGTGATCACTACTTTGTGGTCTCTAGTAAAAGTATTTCGAAAAGATTGGCGCTGTAAAATATTTATTCTTTCACATATAGCTGAACCATCGTCTACAACAAACTAAGAGACGGTCTACTTCTCATTACTACAAATAATGACGAACAATGCATTAGGTTAAAAGTCATCTGCGACCATCCGCTTTCTGTAAAACCTCACCTTAATCACCCTCAACCTCTATCATGGGGTTATAACTCATCGTGGACTTTCCTTATGTACTCAAAAAGAAACTATAGAGAACATTTCGGAGTGGGTGAATTGCGTAAAGTTACTCAGACTATAGATGGCAAAGCTAGAGATGAGAAAACAGTATTATAATAATCCTCAAAAGGAAATAGATCCCCGATATGTTCCTTCCCCACTGCACTGCTACATGTGGCAGCAGTTCGGGCGTAGGTCGTCCTCTTACTCCGCAGACCCTATTGGTCCATCGTGGGGATTATCACATCACATGAATTATCACATCAGAACTCAGATACTATCCCTCCTTAGTGTCCAAACTGTAATCAAAACTCTTTGTCACGGTACAAGGGAAGCGAAGTTTCCTCCCTGATGATTTCCCTCTCACCCTTCTATCATCCATCAAACCCATCCTCCCGAACTACCTCCAATTAGAACGTTTCAACAGAAATTGTTTATTATGTACTGCGGTTTTAGAAGCTGGCCATACCATTAATTATTATATCTGCTTTCAACAAAGTTTTTAAAGCAGGCTTCTTATAGAATAGTTAGTAACAATAACAAAAGCATTTCATTATAACACCAACGCACATGTGATAAACTACAAATGGATATTACCGCAATGGCTAAATTTGCTAATGACACTGTGCTTCTTGCTGTCGGAGATAATAGCGAAGAAAACGCACGAAAATTACAACAGGCAAGGGACAATATAAATAATTGGATCCAGACTTGGAAAATAAAAATTAATGAATGTAAATATGAGTATATGCACGTATAATCAGACGGCCCAATAACCAATAAGAATATCAAGTATATCGGAATGAACCTCAATTTCGCGGCAAGGAACTTGTAAGAAATAAAAGGAAAGAACTGGAGTTAAAATATATCAATATGTATTGGTTAATTGTTTTCCAGAATAAAATACTGTAGATGCATCTAGATACTACAGCACTGATAACTTACATCGAGACCTTCAGATTCTGACTATCACTCATGAAATCAAGAGGATTGCAGGAGAGATCATCAAATTATTTGATTGTGTAGTGTAGTGTAATGAGGTGCATTTCATAGAAAAACAGTATTTTTAATACATAAATACCAGAGACTCTTAGTCGATGGGTCCTACTAGATATATATATATATATATATACCTAGATTTAAGTTAATGTAAAGACAAATTGTAGGTAAAAACTAGTAACAATGTAATAACAAATTTTTAAAAAAGTTGTAACACCAACAACGAAATAAATATAACAATACAACGTTATCTGTAAATGAAAATCAGAATTAATTTTCAATATTTATTATATTAAATTTGTTTATTATGCAAATTAAAAATATCACGTATCAAAAAATACAATATCAGCTAATTAATAACTGATTAAACGTAAAACTGAAGAACAAAACGGTATCGGTAATATTAACGCGGAATTTTTCTAAGGTTGCATCGATCGTGTGCCACAGATTCGTCGGCAGTGACCTACTTTCCGCGATTCCTTCCTCCCAAAAAAAACACATCCCCTTCCTTGTCGATTTTTTTCTTTGTTTCGATATGATGTCATCCGGCGTGGGCGACAACTCTATGGCAATTTAAAAAAGCGCCTAACTAGATATTTTTTCTTCGTCAATTACTTAAGATGGCACGAAGCGCCAATATAAAAGTTTATTTTCGCTTTTTACAAGCTCGACATTATATACCCTATATACGGGGATCACTTAATATTATAGTAATCGCAATGCTGTTATGGCAGAATGTATATTTTTTATGTGTAATTCAATTATTTTTGTAATATTTTCAAACCTTCTTTTAACCAACTAGGGTTTACCTGGACTGAACCTACAGTTCAACTAAGAATATATTCGGTCTTAACCAGCCTGATTATTGGCATAACTAGAATTATTTTCCTTGTCAGATATTGTACTCTTGCCTTTTGGGAAATCAGAATTATAAACAATCACAAACATAACTTCAAGTCAATGCCCAAGCAGGGAACATCCTGTCACGTTGATCACTGCGCTAACCAAGTTAGCAATTACTTTTTAGAAATGTAATTGATTTTAATGATTTTTAATATCTAAAAGCAGTTAAAGCTAAAAAAATGTGGAGAAACAACCTCTCATTTTGGTAACCAAAGCCCCTAAATTGTACATTACATTGTTACATATACACTTGACTTTGCAAACCGCTATTACTGTTCAATTATATTAGTATAATTGGCGGATTTCTAGTAAAACCACTCTGAATAACATTATAAATGTTTGATATTCTGTTAACAATAAAAATAGAAGCGGAATCGACAAACTTCGAAATAATATTATATATTAAATCTTATTTTTTAAAAATAAATATACTTAAGAATACAATTTTTGTACAAAAACGTAAAATTAATGCAATTTACTGAAGTAACGTAACAATTTAAAGTCATAAAACTACACAACTCCATTACTTTGTTTTCATAATTTAATCATTTGTGATTGCCTTTTTGTTTTTATTTTTCATTTAACACACAAATTATCTACATAAGCAAAACATTCTTTATGAATCAAAGAAATAGTAATTTGGTATAATTTTAATAAGATATAAGACATCAATTATATTTATTAATGATATAGATTTTAATTTTAACTGCTCTCAACTGCCTTTAACTTAGTAGTGGAATTATGCAAAATATTTTTATTATCTATTTATATATTTTGTCGCGGCTCCTAGCGTTCTTCGTGAAATAGTGTACACCGCAGAACCATATGACTTGAGAATTAATGATAAAATAAACATATTGACAACTGATAAATAGCTTGTTATTGTAAATTTTAATAGCAGGAATTCAAGTGCTTGTGATCAATAATGCAAGAGAAAAAAAATGGCATCTACAACTAAAGTAATAACCCGAATCGGCCAAGCTGCAGGACCTTTTGCATCTCTAAGTTAATGCGTCTAGAAGAAAGGAAGTACTACAATTAAGTTTAAAATCTGTCTCTTTCATATGATTATCTTGAACCAAGACTTGCACACTTTTATATTCGAACGTCTGGCAGTTTGAGCCCTTTCAAATGCAATACTTAAGGCAAATTATGTATGTTCTTCTTTAAAAATGTATTAGAAGCCAATTGTTTAAGATACTACAATCACAGCACATTTAAAGAACATATTCAGAAAGGCATATAATAATGGTTTGGTTATGTTTATCGAATGGACGGATTTTTGATAGACTTCTGTGGCGAAACCCACCTTATGGGTGCCAGAGGACAGCTCCGAAAAAAACATGGATCAAGATAATCGAAAAAGACCTTAAAAATAGAAGATTAACATTATTCTAGGTCAGAACAGCTACGCCCGATCGCCAACTGTGGCGAGATTTAGTAAACAATATTGGAGCTCCTGAGACACCAACAGCGGCATGTTGGTTGAGAAGTAGACACTCCCACCGAATGCCAGCTATGGATTAATAATGGTAAAATTAAAGGTATTACTTAGAAGAATAAATATTTCTAGTGCTGTATATGGTTTACTATATATACGCGCATTTCGTAAAAATTTAATATTTTAGAAGAATTGAGGTAAATTAAATGAATAGATTGTATTCCAAATAATACAACTATAACAAACATAAGCAAAAATACAGTGACAAGATTGAAGAAAACAACCCACAAATTAATGCCAATTTGTTATTTGGAAAAGATGATATTAGATAATATTAATATTAAATAAAAATACACTAACATTCGCAGTGGAAATTTGAGCAATTTTTCTTGCAAATAAACTTAATATTGTAAATCAAATTGTATTGCCTTAGTTTCTTTGTTTTTCTAACTTGGAGAGATAAATGACAGAAGGAGTGATATTATATTTCAACAAAAAGGTCAAAGGTAAACATCTTATATAGTATAGATGTTATACTGGACAAATAAATGAAGGTTCAAGATGAGACATCATATTAAAAAAAAGCCGTAGCTAAACCTCTGTCATAGTCTCGAAAAAATGCTTTGGGGAGACTAAACCAATAATATCAATCAATCAAACAATAAACCTTTATCTCATAGATAATATTGATATTGTGAAAGTTAATATAATATATAAACAATATAACAATATAAAGCTATTATTAAAATAATTATAAAATTAATTATTTTAACTGTTGGAATGCATTTATGGCGTTTTAGAAAAGATAGACAGCATTCAGTTATTCGCCCAATACCACTCCAATGCACTATATTTGGTTATAAAGTACATAATGATTTACACTTATATAAAATCTTGTTAAACATAAATTCAAGTTATCATTAGATAACAAGATATTACTATTATATCCATCATACAACGGTTCCAAAATCAAGAGTTGCGTGCCATTGTCGATGCTTCGTACTAAATTTCAAATGAAGGGATTCAACGCGATATTCCTCTAGAGCCATTAATGAATGTAATTCAACGACGAAGAATACCATGAAATTCAAGAAAGTCAGTGCAACCTAATGTAGTAACAGTGAAATGCGCAAATTAAACATACGTAAACAACACCATCCGATTTGATTATTGGACGTAGAATGGACTTTAGACTAAGCTTTAGAACAAGACTAATTAATTAAAATAGTATTTTTTATACAGGTGATCACTTAATGATGTAATTTTCTACATACTATGTATATATACAATATAAACATAACAAATACTTATTACCCTCTGGGCAGATCATGGAACTTATAGGAGTAATAAAAAAAAATTATTGCGTAAAATATGCCATATTTTGTGCCAAATAAACCTTTATGCGACAACATGTTACATTTAATAAAATAAATGATGTTCTTTTTTCTTTACATTCAAATTGTACCTAGGCTTTCGATACAATAAATTTTATTATATTTAGGTGCTAATAATATACTTACTAAACAACAATTGATGTTTTCCAAATTATACTTGAATTAATAGTTATCGAAAAGCTGTCTATTCTATCAAGTAAAGTAACCAAGTGGGCTTTGAATGAATCACGGCAATATCGTCTATATTTTAATATCTCTTTATATTAATTACTAGTAATATTTTAGTGATATTATTGGAATTTAGTTGGTTTTATTTTAAAACGAATACGTCAATTAAATGAACCTAACAAAATTTTCTAAAACAACGTTCAATTTTGCTTTAATTTTAATTCTAGATAGTAATTTTCTATCCTTACAATTAATTACAAGAAGCGCTTTTAGAAATGTACATGATACACTCCTCGATACTGTACAGCTTACATCTTTGATATAATAATAATATTGATGTTCATATTCATTATCATCATTTACTATGTTATGCATTTATTATTATTATTAGTATTATTTATTTGGATATTCTTGGAATATATGATTGAGAAAAAACCTTCAAAATCCCATTAATTTACCAAAGTATTTTTATTTTAATGATAAAATAATTAATTTTTTAAGTAGCAAGATTTTAAGTTTAATATAACTTGCCTCTGTTTTATATACCACAGACAACAAAACGTATTCATAAATATCTAAGGTACATTTGGCATTCATGACAATATACGAGACTTCAAGGCATGAGCAATCAAGAAGACACAACAATGTCTTTAGAAAACGTGGCACCGCTCAGTTGTACAACACGTTACGACAAAAGCCAACACGCAAATCAAATAATCCGCTTTAGTTTAAATATATTTGTATATACCAGGGTCAAGCTGCGAGAGATTATTGAGAATAGAAATATTTATATTGCTATTTTAGAATTGTTGCTATAAATATAATATGCTTATAGTTAAGAAAATCTAATAATGCTAGCTTAGAATATAGAAAAGAGAATCCTTCGAATATTACCAAATAAAATTCATCAAAGATATTTTCTTCTAATAGAAATACTCTATTTCGCATATGGTTTTTGAGTTTTTAAAATAACAATACAGGTCACATATCAATATCAAATCAAATACATATTTTTAACACTTTTAAATGTTACCATTAATATTGGGTCATTAACAAAAACTATTAATCCGATCCAAAACTAATCCTATCCTGAATCTTATCTAAAATAACTCCACTAAGAACGAGTCATGATCAAAATCGGTCGGTGATATGTTACCAAGGTATTCAATAAGTTTCCAAAATCAAGACAGAAATTTCCGTATCATTTTTCGTCAAGCTCTATATACTTATTCCAACCATCGTTCAGTTTATGGATAATATCACTATAGCAACTTATCATAAAAGATTCCTCTACAAAAGCTATTTCCTCATCGTTTCGTCACAAATAATTTTTTTGGATTTTGGATTATGGAGACTATTTTTCTCGATAAATGGGGCGATAAATCAAGATCACCGTGATATTAGCTCTATTTAAATTTATTAAATGTACGAAAACAATTACATTTGGATACGGAACGCTAATGTACAAAGACAACAAAGGTTAATAGGAAAAGGTAAAAGTTAGTATAACATAGGTCTTGTTACTTATGATGTTCTTTAATCATTAATTGTGTTAGTGTTTTGTCACTCGTCACTTATAAAATAGAATAATTGTGTTTTATATGATTTATGAATTTTTTTTAGAAACAAGCCTGAAAAAGATACACTATATAATGAAGCATTGTTTACAAAAAAACCATCAGACAGATCGAAATAGAAATTGACAGGTAGTTGAATCGTTAACAAGTGGTAATTAGTTTCAAAATTTACAAATTGGTAACTTATATAAATAGTGATTCTTATAGTCAAAGAGACTGTATTTTTTTGTTGTGGGCTGATAATTATCAACATAGCGTAATAAGAGCAGAAACAACTAAAGATGAGTATATAAGTAAAATAAGATAACTGTAGAAATGTCACCTTGTAGAGAATGAAATATTTATGTGCATAGATATTTGGGTAATTGTTTAGAATATACATGAACATTATGTTAGAATTTATGAGAAAAGAATTAATACTCTTTGGCATACATTTTAGTGAAAATATAGTGACTAATTCTGATTTTATAAATAAAAATGTAGATAGGCAGTAAAAGAAGAAACTCAGGAGAAATTCAGCGATATCAAAATGACTTAACAAAGAAACACAGGAGCGGAGGAAACAAGAATTAAATGTAAGAAGTTAATTGTGATTTCTAGTGAAAGTATAATATATTACTTGGATATACAATCGTTAATTAGCTAGATCCTCCAGGAAATACCACTACATAAAAAATTTGCCTAGAACTCTACGTCATAAGTGGTGTGTAAAAAGATTTCAATGTAAATATAATAAAACAACACTAACCTACAAACTGTTGTGGCTTTTAATTAACTGTAATTTAAATCTTTTAGAAATATATGCATTATATGTACTACAATATCAAAATAAATAAATTATACCCATTGTTTTATTTACCTTAAAACCATTTCCTATGTCAGAGTCAGAATAAACCAGAGCTTAAGGACATGCGTTGGCTGTTTTATTGGACGGACTATAATTAAATATCAAACCACCCAAAGAAGTAAACAATATGTTTCAATTAAAGCAAACCATACAATCATATATAACGCGGCATGTATATTCATGGTAAATATAATATTACAATGAAAAATATTGTATAACGAAAATAGGTAAACAGCAAACCAACAACAATCATATAAAGCTTCAATTTTTTGCATGTCTGCCTTTAATAAACAATACGGTAACATTAATATTCCAATACGAACTGAACCCTATCCATTTTCAATTGTCAAATTACGAATTAATTTCAATTAGTCTTCCGAACATATTATTTGTCGCGACAATAAACTGATAAAATCAGCGGAGATAACTAATGTAATTTCGAATTAACAAACATCAAACTCGAACGAACGATATTTAATATGCAATACGGTACAAACACTTGATTAGCGTATTATAATTGGGAACAATGACAGTTTTAACGACCGCTTTTTGGTTTAGTTTTACTATCTGATAAAAAATATACACACACGCAGCGTAAAATAGGCTCGTACGTACCGATAGTATACCTAAAAAAATTGTTATAAAATTTGCTAATATATATTTGAACATGGTTTTAACATATAAAAGATGAACAAAATAACAGAAACACCTGACATATACATAATATGTATTTTTAATAAGGCGTTGAGTCACCATTTCTTTTTAAAGCAGCTTCAGTTCTTCGTGGAATAATGTCTTAATAGTATTGTAGCGACCGCTACAACCCTTTAGACCACCACACATTTACCTACATCAAAGTCAAAGGTTGGAAACGCTGGTGGATGCGGTTCCCGGCTATAAAAGACCACCACGACGACGTCTCGCTCTCCCCATGGCTCCCGAAAGTTTCATACCTCGGTCTCCAGTTCGACCGCAGATTCCAATGGTCATCCCAAATTCAGCACGCCATTTGCAAGGGAAATGGCGTGTACAGCCTACTATTTCCTCTGCTCTGCAGAAAAAGCAATCTTCCAATCCCACAGAAAGCGACGCTGTATAAAATGCTAGTCCGTCCAATCTGCCTCAATGGAGCACAGGTGTGGTACAGGTATGTCTCGAAGAAACAAATTGAACTACTACAAGTGTTCCAATTCAAAAAAGTCCGTGCGTGAAGAGACATCAGCCGAAGACCATTTGGTTCTAACTGGTCAACCTAGTAAATGAAAAAAAACGTCTCGCTCTCTTTTCTTTTCTCTACCCCCTTATAAGAGTACCACGTCCACAGCGCTACCGTACTTCCTCTACCTAACTTAATATACTGCCATTCGTCCGTCAACCACATGTATCACTTAAAATCGTAATAAACAAGTTTTTATTCAACCAGTGTTTTCAGTTCCTCGTGCAAATTTCTTCCACCAAATAGTAGTGTGTTCGAACAAACAATCGCATCGGCAGCCACACATTCCGACCGACCAGACGAACATTCCTTCAGTTTCAATGATCTTGAAGGTAGAAAATTATTCCCTCCTCTTTACTCTAAAACTTCCCGCAACGGTTCAACTATGTTAAGGTCACAGAAAATTAGAGATTTAACTTTATAGGACATTTTGGGCATATACTTCGCGACGTCCAACATCTAGATGTCGCTACTTTTAACTTATTACTTGCTTTAATCGCTATGCTAACTGCGACGGGATCTCATTGGCTTATTTCGTTTCTATGGTGCGTTTATTGTTTATTTATTTTGGGCGTCATCATAGAGTATATATAGAGGTTTTACTTAAATAAGCGAAATCGAGGAAATGTTTTGCGTAGTCCAACCAATGCTGGCTCTGAGACCACATTTCTTATTGGTCTATTTGAATTTCCTTACAAAAGTTTTTGATTGGCCAATTTCTATAACCCGATCGTTTTTTTTTCTATGGTTTGTTTAGACGCCATTTTTGTGTGTCTGACTTGAGTACGATCAGCTTTTTGCGCCTTAATTATAATCACTATTATTTGATTATAATGCATCTTCATTCTCAAAAGTGTTGTGTATCCAGTATATGTGCGGAAATAAAAAAACCAGACGTCGTTCTCCTAAGAAGAAACAACCTAAGTTAGCTAGATTAAGGATGTGTGTGTGATTTAGCATTGCTTTCACCTGGTACGTATACAATTATTTATATAGAGCATTTGTATTCATATACATTGTTATTTATAGGAATACAACAGAAGAATTCATGAAAATATTACCCACCCTTTAAAACCAAAATTTGTCCAAACTGGGCGGTGGCAAAATTACATTGAAGGTAAACGTTATGAAATGAAAAGTTTTAGTTAACATTTAAAAAGTTGCTTGTAAAGTGTCATCAATTAAAAACTTAATTAATTTTAAGGGGTTCATTTACTTGAAACAAATGTATATTGGTTAAGATACTTATAATTAATATTTTGGCTTAAGGCTCCTTAACCGAGAGAACCTTTTCAACAAAGATATTAAAAAATATATCAATACAAAATAAAATAATACAATTTGTAGATCAACAAGATGAGCTTGATTTTATGGACAAGGGGTTATTTTGTTGCTTGTCTTATTATATTGTTAATAGATCCTTAAACTGTCTTTAACTCGTGGATTTTACCATAACAAGAGCACAGTAGTAATATATATATATATATATATATATATATATATATATATATATATATATATATATATATATATATAGATTTTATATCATATATATCATAGCTTTTATTTTTGTTTTTGTTTGTTGCTGTTATTTTGTTCTTAAGTACTTTTTGGTATGTTTTTTCCATTCTGACGTATATCATACAATGTAACGGTTTTAATTATCCGTTCCTTAATTTTCACAATAACATTGTAGTAATAATTACATCTTGTCCGATACATTTTGTGTTGAACTAGTAAGTAAAATATTAACAGACACAGACTTTCAGCTGTGCTATTCTGTTTTCGGTATGAGGGAACAAAAAGGTAGAAACTTTAATACATCTTATTTGAATTAATAGCACTAAAGAAATATGAAATATGGAAATATTTGCCACAAGATATGTGATGTTTTCAATTAGATTGCAGCCATTTTTATATCCACATTTAATTATTATTTATTTATATATTTGCTTCATTATCTTTTATATTACATTATATATGTATATTTCATTATTTTTTATTTATATACATTATATATTCATTATATACTTATATTTTAGCTTTTTGATATTGTATAATATTTGTATTTATATGATATTTTTTTATTAATAAATGGTTTTGAAAAATTACATTTTGGTTTTATTTGAAATTTAATTGGTCAAAGGAATGTGACGTCAGAGATTAGTCACGATAAGTGAAATTGTCGACTAATGAAATGCTCTCATAATAAAATATTTTCATTACAGATGCCTGTAATGGTAATTTAAACTAACCAATGAATTCAGCAAAATGATGTTCGCAGCGCCTTTCTGTCGAGACCACGCAAAACAATCCTGAAAATATTTGTATTAAGTTAACACTCTATCAATTACTCTATGGGCGTTATTTACTCTTTGGGCTGTCGGCATACTGACCTGACGTAAAGAATAATGCGTTTGTTAAAGTGGCATCAATTTAAAATTTAATAACTGCCTTGAACCCGCTCATTGCCTTAAAGAAAAAAATTTGTATAATTATTCGAATAAATATATTGGCTTAAGGCTACTTAATCAAGATAGTTTGAATTTTTTTTGGATCTATCTGGACTTAGGAATATACATCCTTTGGCTAGTATGTTTGAGAAATCATTTAAAATGCTCATCATCACTACATTCAATACTAACGGGGGATGTATTACCAGGAGTTGAGAAATTGTAACTTAACTCTATACTTTCAATTCCAGATGTTCCTATACGTACAGACGATGCAAGCCAATATCTCATACCTCAGAAAATTGTTTCATTATACTGTCTGTAGGTCTTTGAGCTACCTCTTTAATTAATCCCGCGATATTGCCACGTCGATAATGTATATCGATAAGATATTCTTTGTCAAATGTCTTTAAAAAATGTAAATTTAAAACAATTTAATTGTACACTACATAATGATCTTCCAGATAGAATATTAAAAATAATAAGGTGCGTCATAAAATAACAATTTTCTATGTAATGCCTACATCTGTATATCATATGAAATACTCAAAATTGCATTTTCAACATATATGACTATGAAGTTTGATTTTGAAGAAATCGACTGTCGAAATCCATCAAACATTTTTAAATCTTAACTTAAAACTTAACAACAATTTAAAAGTGGCTATTTTAATATCAATGACAAAGATCGGCATAAAGGACCAAAAAAGTTCGACGACAGTGAATTGCAAGACATATTCGACCCAATAAAACCAGCTCAAACTTTCGGGCAGCTTAATGGTTAATAAATTATCTGTTTCCAGGCGTTTACATAAAATGTAGAAGATCCAAAAATGGACTGACTGAGTATACAATTTTGAACTGTGCGAATATAACAGTTTCATTGAATCAATCAATCAGCTTGCAAGGAAAAAAAAGATTTCTCTAGATTGTGGCTAATGAGAAAAAAAGGATCTACTATTGGATCTCTTTTTACTTCTACTATTGGAGAATTTGGTAATAAATTAAATGAACGAAAATTGTTGTTATAAAACTCCCTCCCGCAGGAAACACCCAACCTAAAGGCAACGACACTGTCATCAAAGAATCCAACTCCATCAAACGACCAGTCACCCCAGCCTTTCTACTCAAAGATCTCGTATCTTCAAAGTATCTACAGACTATGATTGGTAAACTTCAAACCAAAAAATTTCCAGGCTTCGACGGAATATCGATTATCCAATTAAAAAAGCTCCCGCATAAAGCAACTCGCGGAACTGGCAAATATCATTAACTCCATCATGAGGCTGCAACACTTCCCGGCGTCTTAGCTTCGTCCGAAGCTTGCCGAGAGAGCAATACTCTACGCTCTCAACTCTTTCACAGAGGAAAACAACATCATTCTTGACGAATAATTTGGCTTTCGCGATATCATGATAATCGCGATATGATGATAATCACCATTCATACGTCCATCAGACTACCCCTTTGGCCGCACACATCCATTGCGCTCCTGACCAACGTAAAAAGCTTGGAGCGGTATTCCTGGACCTAACCAAAGCTTTCGACAAGGTCTGGCACGAAGGTTTGATCGCAAAATGCGTGCGGTTAGGCCTCCCAGAAAGTCTTACCTATCGGACAGATCTTTCCAGGTCAAGATCAGGAAAACACTTTCCAGTCGAGAGAAAATCGACGCTGACGTACCTCAAGGTTCTCCGCTGGCCCCAGTCTTATTTAACATCTTTATATCAGATCTACCGAGAAAGAAGCACATCGACGTCGCGTTTTACGATGACGACACTGCTTTCTTCATGGCCTCCAGGTTCGAGGTTACAATTGAAGAACGTTTACAAAAAAACCTGTCAAGTGCTTCAAGATCTGGATGTTGCAAATCAACCCCCTGAAAACCCAGGCCATCATTTTCCATAAGAAGTATTATGCACTGCCCGTCTTGCAACTTAAGATCGACACCGCCATAATTCCATGGCTGGATAACGTCACATACCTAGATCTCCACTAGACCGACGGTTCGGTTGGCAATGTTTATAATACTCTCCTCTACCATGCATGATAACCTCTTCTACCATGAGATTTTCATAACAAAAAAACCAACTATTCATAGCGTTTCTGTTCCTCATCACACGAAGTGACTGAAAATGACCATGAAAGATGATTCACTCTAGCAGTTTTTTTCATTCACTAGGGAAAAACAGAATATTATAACTGGCGAAAAGTATATCAATTATGACAGTTCTAAAGAAAACATTAGCATCGGAGTCAAAACAGAATATCCACAGAATGATATGATGTCCAGAACAAGTGATGTTGTACGAGGTGCTAAATCCAAATTTATCCAAAATAAACTATCGAGACTATAAAACATCAAAACAGAAAAGTTAACTGAACTATTATAAAACTAAAGGCCATCAAATAATTATACAGCCAGTTATTGTAAACGGTCGTCATATAAGCAAATATACGATAAATTGAATCATTAAAATCATCAGACATTGTCCTTTATAATTATCAGTTGTTCTAAAATATATTGCTGTTTATTAATGAAATTCTATTTAAAGCTCCAAGAAAAGATGGAAAAAGTAATGTCTAATGGACAACACAATGGAAAATGTTTTTTTTTAATAAAAAAGCAGCAAGAACTTATTCAAGATTCCCACGAACAATTATATGACACAATAACTTTAAATTTGATGATTTATGGAGGATGATTATCGTAAATAATGGTAAACGAACATTAAGGTAACATATATTTATATTTCACTTTTTCCAGCGTAATTCTATAGAAATTAGATGGGGGGTCTTATAATGGAAACTGGCAATTTGATGGCAATTTAGTAACCACAAAGAACGTGCCTCATTAGTCCGTCCTCAAAAAAAGAGGTTAAAAGGAATATAATTTGAAACGATTTATGTGGATTAGATTCTAGGCTTGTGTAAATACTAACCTCAGTTAGTTTACTAAACGAAAAAAATACACAATAATGTACATGATGTATATTGAGATGCTTTGTTATTAATAACCTATCCAATGTCGATATTATCAATAATTAACTAGGGCCATAATAATGAGAGGAAATCTTCTTATAAGCAAACGAAATAATTGTTTAAGAGTTCCGATCTGCAATTTCATCAGTGACCGGACATTTTGTGGGATTTGTATCTGGTAGCTGTGATGGCTAATATTATAACATCAGTCAAGATCAACTCCTTATATCAGCGCCGTACAAAGATAACTAAGAAGTTTTTTCTTTATAGCCTTTGATATATTTTACCCATAAATTGGTCTTGATAAGTTCAAGGTACCGAATCCCTAAATTGAAAAACAACTCCAAAGCATCTTTACCAAATGTTTGACGATTTGCTGGATGCAAGAGCGACAGAAGGCGGTGACCAAAAAAAAATTTCGTCTGAAAGAATTACGTTGCCCCAGGTACTACAATTTCCTCACACAAGTAAATTTCTCTTTTTTATCTGGTTTGCCATTAATAGCTGCTTTTTTGCTGTGCTAAGTTGATATTATGATCCAGTAAACTTTGTCTTATAATATCATATGATACATGACTATCTGAAGTAAGTCCACTTGCCTACCACATTATGGTCACTACTTTATTGGTCAACCTACTTGTTTTTTAATGATCAATGTATTTTCTCTCATCCGAAAGGTCTATAGTGCCACAGAAATCTTCAAAGAATTCGTTCATTCTTCTTTCGACAGACATGTCCAAGCCAATTGTAATCTGCGACTCTGAACTTGTTCCTCAACTGTGCACTGATTATTTGTTAGAACATCTCAACCTGAGAGCCGTATTGGTAAGACAAAAATAAAGAAGAAAAATTCGTTCGAAAGATAAGCTTTTGGCCTTGACTCCTGAAGCCTGGCTGATTTATCTTATAATTTTGTACATTCTTCTCCTGTATCACTGATCACAAAAATTTAAACTCATGCACTTGTTGTAACTGGACCACGCTGAAATTTATAATAATAGGTTATCCGTCAGCTCTTTTCAGCGGTGCTGAAGAAAACTTCATTAATTCTCAGGCCATATGGCTCTGCAGTTCGAAATATATCATGTCAACGTTTGTATCTGTGTCAGCGAATATAACGCTAGCATCAACGAACCTCAGATTAGTCAAGGATTATTTTTACCAGTTAAGAATAACTGACTTAGAACTTAGCTGACTAGCAAATTACCTTGTCCTTCCCAAAAGGTGATGTCAACTCCCTGTAGATAGAATTTTAGCCTTTAACTGACATCATAGAATAAAGACTAGGTCTACAGCAGTGTTTAGCCTCTTATTTTGACTAGGGATTATAGTGGTGAACCCAAAACACATTCACAGCCAAAACATTACACTAATGAGATTTCTAGAGTTTCTAATCTACCTCTATTCGTTGATCGAAATCCCGATAATCAGTCAACAAATAAAACAACGAATCACATAGCGCCATCTCTTATGGAATGCAAAAGTTATTGAATAACTGATTATTTACCATGAATAATTAATCCAAATATATACGATCTAACATAACGTATACATAGTACATTCAATATTTGCATTATTGACCAAATATGGTTTTATTAAATATCAATATGCTCCTAAATATGTATTACTAATTCAATGTAGTTATAGCTATTTATATAAATATGAAAAGTGTATTGATTGAAAACCTGAATATATGCCAAATAAAACTAAATGGTATATCATAGTCTAGTTGCATAAAGTATTATAACTTTATTATCATACATATTTTATTATATTAAATTATTAATAATATTAAGAACGAATAAAAGCAGTTAAACTCATCTATTATTTATTAAACATTGATAATAAACGTAAAATATATTTGGTAATGTGATTTTAACTTAAATTTTTTTAAAGTTAACCTAATTTAAATAATTAATATTAGTTTAAAATAGTGTTGAATATAAATAAATGAATGGCATATAATTCGGATAGTAAAACGTGATTTACGATTATTATTGAGATATTTAATTATATATATATATATATATATATATATATATATATATATATATATATATATATATATATATATATATATATATATATATACATATAATCAGATTTTACACTCTTGTCAAAGACAATTACAAACAAAAATTTACGACCATGCCGCAGCAGGATTCGAACCTACGACTATCGCAACAGTAGGTGAATCGTCCTGCAGTCTTTACCCCTGCGCCAACGAAGCCGGCATATATTCGATTAATAATCATTTTTATGTACAATTAAAACGATTTTCTATACTAAATATTGCAATATTATATCATGTAATATATAATAAACATAAAAAATAAACAAAATAAATGGTCATAGGAATATTTAAATTTTTTTTACATTTAACAAATATATTTTACACTATTCATATAACAAGCTTTTGAAATGACCCTGTTGGTCATTTTAACCTCAAAAGTATTGATGTTACAAGTATTAAACTGTGATTTAAACAAAATATTTCTTTTTGGATTTTTCAATCACACATTATAATCAAAACAAATATTTGGAAAGTTATTAAAATAAACTCAAATATTACTTAATAATATTAAATACCGTACATTTCAGTACTTTTAATATGTAAATATCATAAGATAGTAATTGACGTTCTTTGGTTTAAAAAATTAAAAAATTAAAAGATTAACAATAGATTAATAAAAGAAATATTATGGTGAATATTACTGCTTTAATTTATTGTCCAAACAAACATATAAATTATAACAAAACAATTAAAACAACATTCATCATATCATAGATCTCATAGATATATATGAACATATATGTATGAGTCTTAAAAATGTCAGTATGAATATGTGTCCAGTTAATTATTGTGCGAACAGTTTTCTCATTTGACTGACGTTCTGATTTATAATAATGTTTAGATGTTGCAAACACCACCACTACCCCTTTAATATAATTATAGCTGTTTATATAAATAAAAGAACTATATTGATTGAAATAAAAAACCTGTATATACGCCGAGTAAAATCAAAAAGTATCATCAAATATGTTTTATTTTATTAAATTATTAATAATATTAAGAACAATGCCGAGAAATTTATTTATTTTCAAATATTGAGAAAAATAAAATTTTTCGATATATTTATAGAGAACTGTTCATTCATCCACTCCCTAAATACATCTTTAATAGTTTCTTAATGTTTTGCAGCAAATTTAATATGAAATAAATTAATAAAATAAGATTTTACAATGAACATACACCATACATTTTTAATGCATTGACGAAAAATCTGTGTGATTTTAACACCTAAATGATTGACCTAACCTAATTTATATAATTAGTATTAGTTTAAAACATTGTCCAAAATAAATAAATGAATGACATGTACCTCGGATAGTAAAACATATGGTTCATGATTATTATTGATATATTTGATAATATATTCAACTAATTGTCATTTATCTATACAATAAGGGGTTTTTAATACTAAATCTTGTAATATTATAGCGTTTAAAATATAATAATATATAAAATATTTCTTTTTGGATTTTTCAATCACACATTATAATCAAAACAAATATTTGGAAAGTTATTAAAATAAACTCAAATATTACTTAATAATATTAAATACCGTACATTTCAGTACTTTTAATATGTAAATATCATAAGATAGTAATTGACGTTCTTTGGTTTAACTATATTGATAAATTATAGTGATTAATAATAAAAATATAAAAGACATATAAGAAGTATTAGTCATCACTAATACATAAAACAAATTAAATATATGTGTAAGAAATATTATGGTGAATATTACTGCTTTAATTTATTGTCCAAACAAACATATAAATTATAATTGTCATTTATCTATACAATAAGGGGTTTTTAATACTAAATCTTGTAATATTATAGCGTTTAAAATATAATAATATATTAAAATAAGAATAAATTAATAGCAGTACACAAATTAAACAAAGGAAATGGTAATAGAAATATTTGATTTAATATTAAAGCTGAGAAACATACTTTACTTTGTTCTTATAACAAACCCTATATTACTGTCGGTCATTCTAACCTCAAAAGTATTGACATCATCTTGGATCCATCAATGGAACAAAAAATAATGCCATTTTAAGCTAGGAAAATAAACACAAATAATGATTGACAATGTTAAAATATATATACCTTAAATGTATCTATTTTAATGTATTTTAATATGAAACATATTTTAATATTTAAAGATGTTAATTATTTTAAATATAATGATAAGGATAATAGATAATAATAATAATAATACAAGACATATAGAAATAATTATTAATATCACTCACAAATAATGCAAATCAGATATATGTGTAAAGAATATTATGGTGAATTTTACTGCTTTAATTTATTGCCCAAACAAACATATTGTGAATTATAACAGAAGAATAAAAACAACATTCATCATCTTCTGGAGTGACCTAGATCCATATATATCAACATACGTGTACAAGTTTTGTTGTTAAAAAAATTTCAATATAAATATTTGTCTAGTCTGTTATTGTACGATCATTTTTCTCATTTTTCAGACGTTTGACTGGATAAAGACTTTACAATAGGTTTTAGGTGTTGCGAACACCACCACTGCCACCCCTTTAAGGTGTCGGAACGAACCCTGTTACATAACCCATCCCGTGCTGCCCTTGGATCGTTCAAGATTGTATACAGCACCACCCCGTTACCCCAGCTCCCACTTACTGGTTGTGGAACTGCTGTACGTAGCCACCGGGCCCAGACACCCGCCTATGGAGGCTCCTGACAGACATAGGAGGTCCTGGTCCACTAGCATCTCCACTCGACTAATCTCGTATCGATATCGGACATTACGCGGATGCCGTAGCCGTTGTTGTCGACAGCCCGCAGAGGCGCTGACTGTCGGAGAGGAGATAGCGGACGACAGTGGCGGCTGCGCATCCCCCGCGATCTCGCACTCCCTCCGTCTCCTTCCCCCTCGGCCGCTCTCTCTCGCTCCCGAACTGTTTCGGCTTCTTCTTTGCGTCGTAACAATTCCACCGTGTACGTGGACGGGGCCGTATTCTCGACCCGGAGCGATTTTTTGAACTTGAGGATCGGCGTTTGATTGTTTGTCGAGCCTGACCGCCCCCTCAGGTCGCCCCAACTCCCGCCACCTAGGTCGGCCTACATTTGAATAGGCCGTCTATTTCGCAAAGCGACGGATACTCGCCGGCAAAAGTGGAATAAACTTTCCCTCCCAAGGATATATAGTCCCTCCAATAAAACAGCCAATGCACGTCATCAAAATTTATAATATAACGTTGCTGCACCAACTGACTGGCTCTGACTAATCTTCTTTTATATACGAGGGGGAATCAAACATAAAAGTTAATATTACTAACATATTTAGCATCTAGAGGATTTGATGCTCGAGTGTTCTTGGGTTTATGAGAAGGGAAGAAGCCGGTGTGGGTAACAACTGTGCTCGGTTCTGTCCGCAGTACAGCCATGGCTGAGCACGAGGTACCTTCGTCTATTGCACAACGTATCATCAAAAAGTTTTTAAACAATGAACGCGTTAAACCATCGGAGATTTTCACTCGATTGAAGGAACAGTTTAGGGATGCTACACTGTCTCAGAATCGAGTGTATACGCGGGTCAAAGAATTCAGGGATGGGCAAGAACGTGTTGAAAATGAAAGTCATGATCGACCCCACGAACAAGTCTCACAAATGACAAAATCCATGCTGTTCGATAGCTTTTTGAAAGTGATCGCCGGTTAAGGATTGAAAAAATCTCATCGGAATTTGGTATCAGCTATGGAAGTGTTCAATCCATCATCACTAATCAACTTGGCTTCAGAAAAATTAGTGCCCGCTAGGTTGTGATTATTTTTTTGTTTAAAAAGATTTGAAAGCACTGAAGAAGTAGAGGAGTTGGCGGACAATCCGCCCTCAAACTTTTTATGAAGAAGGAATATTCAAGCTTCCAAATCGGTGGCAAGTGTATAGAGCAAGGAGGGTGACTACATCTTGCTAACGTCAAGATAATCTTGATTCACCACCTGCTTTGTTTTATGCCGCTAGCTGTAACACGCTGAAAAATATTTCCAATTAAAATGATTCAACGACAATGACCAGTAACAATATATAAACAAATAAATAATTCGGGGAAATTTTTTGGCCACTTCCTCTCTGAAATCCTAGTAAATATTTTAATATTAGGTATTGGATTAATACATAGCGCTGATAGTTAGTTGGGTCACAGATTTATTAGGCTTCAGTTTGTTGCCAAATTTTAAAAAAATTACATGCGATGCAAAATATTATTCTTTGTCATCGATGACGCTTTCATCGAACAAGCTTTTGAAATGACCCTGTTGGTCATTTTAACCTCAAAAGTATTGATGTTACAAGTATTAAAATGTGATTTAAACAAAATATTTCATTTTGGATTTTTCAATCACACATTATAATCAAAACAAATATTTGGAAAGTTATTAAAATATACTCAAATATTACTTAGTAATATTAAATACCATACATTTCAGTACTTTTAATATGTAAATATCATATTAAAAAATTAAAAAATTAAAAGATTAACAATAGATTAATAAAAGAAATATTATGGTGAATATTACTGCTTTAATTTATTGTCCAAACAAACATATAAATTATAACAAAACAATTAAAACAACATTCATCATATCATAGATCTCATAGATATATATGAACATATGTGTATGAGTCTTAAAAATGTCAGTATGAATATGTGTCCAGTTAATTATTGTGCGAACAGTTTTCTCATTTGACTGACGTTCTGATTTATAATAATGTTTAGATGTTGCAAACACCACCACTACCCCTTTAATATAATTATAGCTGTTTATATAAATAAAAGAACTATATTGATTGAAATAAAAAACCTGTATGTACGGCGAGTAAAATCAAATAGAGTATCATAATCTAGCTACCAAAAGTATTGTAACGTTATCATCAAATATGTTTTATTTTATTAAATTATTAATAATATAAAGAACAAAGAAATGCAGAGAAATGTATTTATTTTCAAATATTGAGAAAAATAAAATTTTTCGATATATTTATAGAGGACTGTTCATTCATCCACTCCCACTCCCTTTGTTGCCAAATTTTAAAAAAATTACATGCGATGCAAAATATTATTCTTTGTCATCGATGACGCTGAGGGTCATATCATCGAAGCATTAAAAACTTCTCTAATACCTACGGGCATCACTTCGTTTTACACCCCTCCTTGTTTAACATTCATTTAACTACTGCAGACTGAAATGTGACTTTTGACTATGATTTAAGTATTTAATAGAAGTTCTAATGCAATTCCTACAATTCTTCATCACTAGACTTGTTTGAACAATAAATATCCCAGATAGAAAACGATTGCCATATAGTTCTATTATAATACGGTATTTTTTCCAGCACTTCTCATATGAAAACGGTAAAGTAAAATTCCCCGAAAAAA
The DNA here is from genome assembly GCF_030347505.1 of Rhynchophorus ferrugineus. NCBI lineage: Eukaryota > Metazoa > Arthropoda > Insecta > Coleoptera > Curculionidae > Rhynchophorus > Rhynchophorus ferrugineus. The sequence goes on from NW_027472583.1 coordinate 50,525,849, forward strand.
AAACACTTCATTCAGCACAAAATGCGATATATTTGATAAATTATATTGATAAAGCACTAAATAACAGCTGTTACGAGGATGATTACATTGTTGAAGTAAACAACAGAATGCTGTATTATCCACGCCATGTTGGACAACGCTACAACTCTAAGCATCAATAAACTAATCGACCCACATAAAAGTATGATTACATCCTTTATTGTTAAGCCTGTAACTCCTATAAGCATTAATTGCACCAGAAAATGTCATAAATAAATGAAATATTGGATACAAGGTTAGTTCGATATCAAAGCCTTGTGTTAACTGAAGTTTTAAAATAGAAAAGAATGACAGTCATCCTCGAACTAATTGCTAAGATTGAGCATCATTAAAAGGTTATAGATTGTCATAATTACATTAAAGTTGTTGCAACATATGCTGACGATACAGCGGTTTTATTATCACACGAGGATCCAATATCAGCCACAAGGTTGAAAACGTGGCGCATCAAAGCAAATGAGACAAAATCCACCCATGTGACATTCACCCTTTGTAGAAGAACTTGTCCCTCAGTAAAATTCAATAAACATAAACTTCTGCAAGCGGACAACGTTAAATATCTGGGAATGTACTTTGATCGACACTTAAAATTTAAAAAAAACATATAGTGACAAAACGCAAACAGCTTGGGCTTAAACTAAACCAAATGTATTGGCGAATAGGGCTTAAATCTAAATTATCATTAGATAACAAGGTTTTGCTGTATAAGTCAATACTTAATCTCTCTTGGACCTATGATATTGAACTGTGGGGTACTACTAGCAAATTTAACATCCACAGGATTCTGGATCCCCCAGAGGTTCCAAAATAATGTGTTGCGAGTCATCGTCGATGCCCCATATTACGTCTCCAACAAACTGATTCAGCGCGATATCCCCTTAGAACCTATAACGAGTGTGATTCGAAGTATTAGTGTAGAAAGACTATTAGTTAAATTTGCGCGATGACAGTGTAGTATAGTAATCTCTAGAATAAGTTAGAATAGTCTTTAGAATAAGTTAGGATAGACTTTAGAATAAGCCAGAATAGTATCTAGAATAAGATTTAGATTATAAGTTTGTACAGCAGATCATTTACTGAAGCATGTCAGTATAGTTATATTTTATAACGGAAATCATATAATAATACTTATTACCCACGGGCAGATTGTTGAAGTTCTAAAAGATTAATAAAAAAATTGTAAATTCAGTAAATATCGGCCTCAGATACTTCAACAAATATATAATATTAAATTTCAATAAACGTCATATAACGTTTATTCGTTTATTTCTTCTTGCCAACTGAAACATATTTAAACATATATTTTATAAAAAGAATTCATAAGTTTTTGATGATTTTAAATAAAATTGCGGCTAAACATCCAGTTCACTCAATCATTTGAAGATTTGCAGTGGACATATTCCATGTATCAGTTAATTTGTTTTAAAAGTTAAAATTTCTTTATAATTAATAGGCAACCACTTAATAAATTCACATATCAATTTAAATTTAAGAAAGCAGATGCCCCAATAATAGTTATAAATTCACAAAATAAATACATTACAAATTAATTCACACTGTTGTAACGTCAACTAGCCAATTATTTACCATTTCTATTCCTGAATAAATAGTTATTAGCTAATAAAAACTACTACTTTGCATATGCTGTTCAAATAATCGAATCTTTTTGGAAACTTACAATGAACACTTTTCAGTAATTTATAGACAACTATATTATTTACATTTTAAATATTTTAGAATTAGTGGCTATGATGCAATAAAAAATATGAAAAAGTACATAAAACTAAATGCATTAAATAAGCCTGTAAAAAATAAATGTAATGCAGTCCATGAAAAGTAATGATACTATATGATTTCTAAATCATTAAATAATTAAGTATACAATTATATCCAGAAAATACAACAATTATTTTTAAAATTGGTTGTTTCAAAACCTTCAAAGAACATATTAATCTAATATACACTACTTTTAATGAATTAGCAAAGACTATACTTCAATTTAAGAAATAATCAATCAATACAAACACAAACAAGTTTGATGAATATATCACTTTTTCCCAGTATATAAAAATATAATACCGTTAAAATATCCATTTTTGTATATCTAATTTTAAATAATTCAAGCACTATGCCATATACGTAACCTTGATAAAATATTGATTATACATATATAAATCAATTTTCGATGATCTAACAAAATATAAAACATAGTTTGCTAAGAAATATTGTGTTTTTTTTCTGTAATATGCTTGAATTAAAAGAACGCTCCCTAATATATTTAGGAATTATAACAAAATGACTATTATACTTCGTGCAATTATGCGACAATTTTTAGCAAAAAATCTATACATACTAAAAGTAATAATCCTCGTTCTATTCAGTACGAAACAGCATTAAGCTAGCGAAATAGTAATTTATGTTAAATTATGAGAATTGTTTTAGCTTTTGCGTAACAATACATATGACGCCATCTATATTGATTTTCTTATACTAACCAGGTTATATTGATTAAATTGGTTCTACTCCTGGAAATATTCATAATATTTTTGTATAATACATTCCAATAGATGGAGCTGATATTTTATACAATTGCTATTTTATATAATCTAATGATTATGAGAATATAATAATTCGTTAGGTTAAAACTAAACTTGAGTGTTTCATCTTAATTGTGGGATAGATCTATTTGATTGCCCTCTGATCAAAATAAAATAAACAAATTATGAAGAATTTCAGAAATAAACATCGAATTACTATATGATAAATTATATTTTGATTGAAATGAGAAACAACAAATTTAAAACCATAAGAAGCGATTAATTTATGATTTATTTTAGAAAGCAATAGTAAGGAATCTTACTCAAAAGACGATATATTAAAATTACTAACCAATGTTAGTCATTACTTACTAACTAATGTTTCCAAATCTGTCAAAACATGTAGATGTTGTGGGTTTTTAAGGAAGCACTTAAATGAAAAATATTATACTGCCCATTGGGATCATAAATGACATATGTTCTATTTAATCAAATTCTTTATACATCACAAACTTATTTAACTTGTTTTAACTGGTAATTCGTAGAAGTAGTATCATGTCAAGGAGAACAACTGATATTACCAACTTGATTAGATCTAATTTATTTAAAATTTAACCATAAACACAGTAATATTGTCCTCATTTTTACAAGATTCCTATAAAATCTGAACGATTATCATATATAATGTTATCCTTAATCCCTTAATATCCATTAACTAAATAAAGCAAAAATATATCGATATAACAGTTTGATACATTTTTACGTTATATGTTATATGTCATACATTTGTATTTTATAAATTCAGGATTTCCTAATACGGTATATCCTCTAAACCTAACTTGTAAATCAATATTCTGTCAGGAGTCTGCAACTTAACAAAGCAGTCACATGACTTGTTACTATGGCTAAGTGACCTAACAGGTCAGATAACTAAATGTTACTTTCAATAAGTACACCAAAGTACAAAATGTGTTTTTGATAAACATTTAATTGTAAGACAACTTAGTTTTTAAGATGGAGTCAACAATGGTATAAAGAAGTATTAAAAATCGTAATAGAACCAACAACAATAGCCCAAAAAAATACAAAATATGAATAAATTATGGAATAGAAAAAGATATAGAAATAGATATGGTAAGAAAATGAAAATAGCACAGAATATAGTAGCTAGAGCCCGTTTGAGTGAAAAATTGCAAAAATGAGTTTGAGTGAATAGCAGCAATAAATGTTGAGATTAGCTAACTTCTGGAATGGAATGAATATTTTTCAAAAAATCCAGTTACTTTAGAAACAGCTATTCATTCATGTATTTTTTCATTGCTTCTTACTTTTATAACTTACGAAATCATAAGACAAAATGAAATTCTTACCAACATAAAATTAACGATATATATGTTAGTTATTTGTGTAATAAAATTAAACAATAGAAAACAATCCTTTATTTATTAGAAAAACACTCATTATATTTTATCCATTCATTTTCCTTGAACCGCTATAACAGTTTACATGATAACGCAGAAACTAAATGTACAACAACCGAAACGTTTGTAGACTGTTTGGGGTGGAACCAGGTGTAGGTCCTCCTCGTCGTCTTCATCTCCAGATATGCTCATCTCTTCGATGCTGAACGTGTCCGTCAGCTCCTGATGGATTCTAGATTCCTTCCTCGAGAGGGGAAAGAAATTTACAATGTCTTCTTCACTAAAACGTAAAATTTTGTTTACCTTAAGATTATATAACGTTTATCAAAAATATTCACAAGTTGACTTATTCATTTAGTAAACAAAACTGATCAAATAAATATAAATTAAAATAATTAAAAATTTTATTTATTTATTTTGAAGTTTTTTTTGTTACTAGGGCTTTAGTTATCATAACTTATTCTAGCATTGCGAATTATTTTTTTTTATTTTTTGTTAATATTCGTAATTTGTAAGGTATGAGAATATCTTTATAGATGTTGCTCGTTATTGCTAACATATTTCACAACCGAATAGTTTAATCAAATAGTTAACTAACATTAGACTTTGAAGGAGACCATCAAGGAGACTTTAAAATATAAAGGAGAAATACGATGATATATAAGGAAACACTGTTCCCAAGGAAATAAGAACTAAGCGTAAAAGGTTAGTTTATTAACGTAAAAGTACTATTTATTATTTACCTTTTACTAATGCCCTCCAATGAAAACAAAATACATAATTGGATATATAAATGTTATTAGGTGGATTAGGCGTCCAGTGGATATCACTACATAAAAAAATGCGTTTAGAACTCTAACTTATAAGGGGTGTAGAAAAAAGCTCAATATAAATATAATAAAACACAGCCCTATCCTACAAAATATTATAACTGTATAGTTAATTTTAGTTTTAAGACCTTCTATAATACATGCATTAGATGTTCTATTTTGTTAAAATAAATTATATTTGATAATAATATTTTATCTCATTATTCAATGTTTATAAGGTATGATGATATATTTATACCTATTGCTCGTTATTGCTAAAGTATTTCGCATACAAATAGTTTAATCAAATAGTTGAGCTAACATTGGATCACAGAAACGTCACCTATTTTTTATTAAATATACCCAAATCGGAAGGATCGACACAAAGAGAGAAATAAGGGCGAAAAATTAAGTAAATGTTAATCAGAAAAGAATCTAATAGAATACTAGTAATATTACCGATAAATATCAAACCTAAGGGTGTCAAAAAGGCCTTATAATCCCCTGATACTGAATTCCCTAAGAGGAGAGGAAACACCAATTAGGATAACTAAAATATGAATTCAAAAGAATGTAAGTAAAGAAATAAAAAGTCTGATTTAACAAATATTTTAGATAAAAATCTAGCATAAATGAAAAAGGATAGATATTTAGAATACAACAAAGGTATAAATAAAGAAGAATAAAAACATGAAATACATACAGACAGTAAAGGAATGATAAGAAAAAAAGTTCCACGCATATATAGTTTAGCAATAAATATTGAATATAAAAGCAGGAAAAAAAATAATTCTAGAGCATTATCAAAAATAGGCTAATCGATGAACAAATAATATACATCGCAATAGAAGTGACGTAAATTAAGATGTCGTTAACAAATATATACTAATCTGCAAAAGTAAAATAAAATGGACCAGAAGATCAACTTATGACTAATCACCTTCAAAGCTATGTGCTGACAGATATGTTTAAAGCAATAATGCTCTTCATAGAGTTAAATCATTTATTCATTCATAATCATACGAAATATTTTATCTTAAGTTACAATTTAGCACAGAGAAAACTTCTCATCTTATTTGTTAATTGCGATTGTTAATGGAAATTATAATAGCAAAGAGATGCAATGTAATTAATCTCATTATTAATCTGTCAATTCATATGGTAACCAATCTTCTTACTTTAAAATCACTCATAATGCAAACATTTTCAAGCAATAATACACCCAAAAGAATATTCCAAAATTTGTAAAAATCTACCACATCTGCTCTTTTTAATGAAATGTCAATTGTGTTTTAATAAGAACCTTTTAATGCAGTTATTCATAAAATATTATTTTGTATTGTTTATATAATTATGTTCAAGTCAGAGCTTCAAAAAAAATGCTACAATTTGGAAACTGATATATAACATATTTTGCAGATTTTAAGACTTACTGTATGAAAATTGAAATTAAATTTCAACGAAAAGATTTCAAAGGATTATTCTCTACAACTTTCGACATATTAACCTGTCATCCGTATCCCACTGTACAAGAGGTTGATGGTCCTTGGCACCAGGTATCGGAAGCCTTTGGATAGGAATAAGCGACGGGGTCTGATTGTAGTCAGCCGATTGACGTTTGGCACATTCTAGTCTACATTCCAATTTCCTTTGCATATGCCGAGCGATGGCTGACTGTGACCTGGTAGGCGATCGACTACTACCGGAACTTGAGGTATCACTAGCCTAAATTAACAAAAAAACTATTGTAAATTGAAATTAGCCTTTATAGTAAATAAAAAATCAAGAAATATATTTTTCATGGTTATTAATGGCATAACCTACCAGTATATGATTGGCCAGTTGTAATTTTACCAATATGTTAATAGGTAGTATGAAAGTTAAAAAATAAGATGTCCGACCCAAAGAAGCACGTTACAATTTTTGTAAGACCTTTTATTTTCTAATCAAATGCAAAAGGCATTTTAAATATTGGTCGTTTTATTATAACAAATACACACACAACAGTATATTGAATTATAATTTAAATTTAAAGAACTAATTTAAATTATATTTCATAGCGAAATAAATACAAAAAGCAAAATTAAGAGAAATGTATCTACGAACATTATATAATGAACGATTCAAGTCGAGTACATACCACCGCACTAAAGGAATATTACATCTTCTAAGAATATTACCTTATTATACACAAATGCAAAATATTTCACAACGCTTTTAACAATTAATAATGGCAGATAAAGATCACTCAGTGGAAAGCAATATCACCAGGTAACAACAAAAATATGGAATATTAAATATTAATAAAATAACATTGTATCCTTTTATACAAACTAAAACACCACAGGAAACTTATTTAAATAAATCCACACAGCAAACCATGTACCGTTTCAGCAATTACAACCGATTAGCACCAATTGAAATATTAATATTTAGGCCTTAAGCTACTACTGAGTTAAAAACATAATCAAATCACCTATACGATTCATTGACTTACTCGTGTTCACAATACCACTGCTGTTGAACTGCGTAGTTATTATAGAATTAATAAATGGTAAGTGTAATTCAAAAGTACTAATAATTAAATATAAGACCATTTAACCAACTATAGAAACCATATATTAAACCATTTATAGAAATACCAGATTTCGAATTTGGATTTCGGAATCACCACCGACAATCGACCGAGTGCTCAGAGTAACAGCAGTTGTTGAAAAGGTATTCAAAGAAAAGAAATATTGCCCTGCAAGATTTCTGGATGTCTCAGAAGCTTTTTACCGGGTATGGTATTTGAAATTAATCTACAAAATAGGCAAGTTGGTACCGCGGAATTACTATGAGCTGCTGGAATCATATATTTTCGAACGAAAATTTAAATTCTCGTAGGAAGGGGCATTCTCCACACTTAAGCCTATTTTAGCTGGAGGTCCACAAGTTAGTGTCTTAGGACCATTTGTATATCTGCTCTATACTGCTGATATCCCAACAACAAAAAAAAGAATATTTGGTAGACTTGACGACACAGCTATAATGGTAAAAGATGTATCCCGGCAAAAAGTACAAGTAGCGATCAAAAATACCTATAAATGGACTAGAGACTGGAAAATACAGCTTAATAGCCCCAAATATATCCATATTAATTTTGCGTTGCGGCGAATTGACAAAACCTTAATTAAAACATTTGAGGGATACCCGATTCCTTAAGCAGAATCAGCTAAATACCTCGGAATGTATCTCGATGGTAGATTAAACTGGAAACATCATGTGACAAAATGCAGAACAAATTAGATTCAAAGTCAAGTAACTCTACTGGTTAGTCGGAAAATACTCTCAACTTGATCTAAAATCAAAGAGATTTGTTTATCAGACAATCATAAAGCCTATTTGGATCCATGGGGTGCAAATATGGGGTTGCACTAAAACATCAAACCAACTAGTAATCCAACACACCCAAAAAAAAATCAAAAAAAGTGATCCAAGAAAGGTTGCTAAATCACAGCAACGTGGATGCAATACAGCTAATTGAAGCGAACCAATGTATAAGTGTATTTTTAACTTTAGCTTAAATAGACTAGTTTTATTCTAATTTGGGAGATACATACCGATGTATTATCCCGCACACGCCTTGCTTGCTTATTAATGCAAGTACAACAGAACAGTGATAATAAATTAATTTGTAAGTTAAGATTGTACTAAGCATATCGAATGTAAGATATAATTAATTAAAAAATTATTTGGCGATGATAATTTATCCAAGACAAACGCTTTAAATTGACAGACATTGTTTAATTAAGAAGCTAGCCAAAGCGTGGGGGATGATGAACAATATGATTATTCCTGAACAACTACCTATAAGTCTAGCAAATCAAAGATTTGATACTCAGAAGTAATCTAGCAACTACTAGAAAGAATATCGATATGCGTAACTTATCCTTTGTCGATTTTAAAAGCCAACTTGAGCAATAATTCCTTGTTATTTAATTTCTTAGTCTGTGAGACCTTGTCTGTAAAATGTATTATTATGAAATTGATTATTATCACACACATAATTACTAGAGTTGAAACATAGGTTTAAAACAATTCGTATCAACGTATTGTAAATTTTGAAATATAAATAACACATTTTACCTCAATATCATAGTAATTACTATTAGATTTGAAGCTATTAAAATATATATTTATGAAAAAACAAATTGGGGAAAAATTATGAAAACAATATATGAAAGTGCGTTAAATATTTTTTGTTTTTTTTATCAAGTACGACAATACGTCCAAAATGTATATTTCCAAACCAAGATCCCAATTTTAATAAAACCGATGTAAATAATAATACAATGTTTTAAAAAGAAATATCGATAGGAATATTATTACCATTGATTTGCGATTTCCTCCGCTAACCAGACCACAATACATATATCTTATCAACTAATACCACCGCTAATAATGAACATAATTTATGATACAAATTGAATTTATTGAAATCATAAAAATATGGAGTACACTGGCACTTTTGAGAACTAACTTAGAACTAACCTATTTCGAGTAAATATTATTCGAGGTATATAGGCTGCATACCGAATCTATACAGTAAAATGACCTTTTATTTAAGGTCAATAGCTAAAATGTCTTCAAATGGCATTATAAACTACCATAACGTTATTCCCTTCCATAAAAAAGATATGCCATGGTCCAATAATTGTGCTTTAAAAGTAGAAAATTGTGCGATACATTGCAATTTTATGTTCAGAACTAAAATAATATTAAAAATTGTATTAAACATATTGCATTATATTAATGAATTAAGCTTTGTTTATTAAAAGGCATGTTTGAAACTATATTACGAATATAATGAAATAATGTTGATGTTAGAACAAACTACCAACTTATTCAAAACTTTTAACAGACAGAATATCTAATATATTACCAGAATTAGTAATCAAAGATACATCATTCTAACCTTAACAAAGCAAGTGGCCAAACAAGTGCTTTTAAATAAATAATCTGCAGTATAGTCGTAACAATCAATCCTTCCAATGATTTATCAACAATCTAAATTTAAATAAACGATCGCTGAGTTTAAGATATTGTTTAAGTTAAGGTAGGTCTCGTTGTTTTAAAAATAGTTTAAAAAATTGTTCAAATAGGTTTAAATTATGTGTATAATATAATATCCAACAATTGTTTTCAACTTAAACTCCCAAAATATAACGAATAAAAGTACCACAGCAAAATAATAATAACAAGAAATAAAAATTACGTTATTTAGATTTTAAGTAACACAAACCTTCAGTCACTAATTGTAACTTACTTAAATTTAATTTTAATTTTTAATTTTAAAGATTTTAATAACGACTGCTATTAATATCCAACATATTTCGGTACTAGGAAATATATTTCAAAATTTTCAAAAGGCTTGCTTTTTTTATAAAGATGCAGGGTGGAAGATAATATTCATTATTTACAATTACGGCATTATCCTGCGTCATCAGTTATACCCCAATTTTATATACTTTTATCCATAATATACCATTAAAAAATGTGTTTTCCATTGTTAAAATAAAAATATAATAAGCTTGGCCTTCCTTTGTTTCTCACAACTTGCTTTATCCATATCCCATGTTTCCATTCTTCTGAAACAAGTGTGCTTTGAAAGCGGTCTATTAATTAAATGTGACATTTTTACAGCGTGTTCCTACAATAAAACTTGGTACGATTAACAGAGCGCATCTCTTACAATAATATTTAACTTTTAAAGGGTAACGTAATATTTGTTACTGTTCATTGAGTAATAGATTTTTGAAATCTTATGACAACTTTTGTGGGTACCATGATTTAAATACTAGTCCTTACTAACTAATGTGTTCTTTCAATAACTTAAAACTAGGTACGTATCTAGGTCCTAGGTATAAGCCATTGGTTCTTAATCTCTCTAATAATAATATTCATGTATAAATTAATACTGCTGTTTTTATTCTGTTAAATACAACACTGCACTACAAGATCAATATTTTGGAGCTTTTGAGTATCAGTATTAACATGAGAGTGTATTTTCTCATATCTCTTTCGAATACTCTTGATTTTCTGTGTAAAAATTGGTATCTAAAGGTCCCGGTACATGTAATCATTTCTGCAGTATCTGAGTATATCTACAATACCTCTTACGACGTTGTTCTGAAAAATGTGTATTTCATTTATATTACTTTTCGCTGAATATCCCCATAACTGGATTCAACAGGTCCCTATCGGTTTTAAAATTTACTTATATAACAACAACTTATTATGTACGAATAATTCAGTGTGCTTCTTCTAACGGAGTTTTACATCGAGGTTCACCCCAAGATACTTATAGCGTTCTTGTTCTTCTATATGAGCTGACAGTGTTGTTCATTGTTACTGTTGTATATGCAGTGTGATCATAAGTAACTGTAACTTTAAGTATTGTTATAGTTACCTATGTTGTTACTCGGCTGTTGTAATGCTCTGGTTGATGCTTAGTCTTCAACAGCAACGATCCTAAACATTGACCCTAAACATTTTGGCTGAGATGTACGAGTGGCATATACCAAACTTTGTCGAGGTCTTGCTCTACATCTAAGAAAATAGTTAAATAGATTTTTTTTATTTTCATAATATAGCCCATTCGAGCAATTTTAAGAACTAATATTAAACCATCAAGATACATTATTACGCAAACAAATTTTCCTATCGTTTTTAGCGCTATTCGAAAATATACTATTTTTGGAATATTGTAGGAATCTGTAATCCATTTAATATGCGTCGAACATTATAAATACTTATTGTAATTATAGTAGGACTTGTCAATTATTCATAGCATTTTGCAATGGAGAGGTTTGAACATTATTCCTCCATTATATATTCCTCCATTATATATATATAGTGATTATTTCTCCTTCGTTTGTTTCGTTGTTCCTTTCAACAATATATGTCTCGCAAAACAGCTATTATTAAACCTCAATTTCTCTACGTTTATTTGGTTAAAAGGTACATAACAATAATATATACTTACCCTAGATTTTGAGCTAATTGAGCTGTAATTTTCAGTAATTTTACTACAATATTTTATTTTAAAAAATAATGTTGTCGAGAGTAATATTATTTTAATGAAAATATACGGAGAACATACTAATACATAACTGCAATAATTACAACATTGTAATAACCAATCCTTGAGTGTTTGTGATCTGAATCTAAAAAACGCATGTTTTTCTCACTGTTAGTTCTACGTGGCATGTTCACCTGTCGGCAAACCATGGTCTTTATTTGTTCTGGAGCCTAATGTCACATATCACAAGATGCATCACTAAGGAGAATCAACCCGAGTGCAACTCGTATGCATCGTTAACACGCTATTGAAATACTTGACTTTTGTATTTTCATTGTTATTTATTTTATTTATTATCCTAGCAAATTATTGAACATAAAATTCTTTGTATTTATTTTATTATATTAATAAAATCCTAAATTAAGTTTAACAAAAAGATAGCTGAGAGTTAGGTGGATAAGAAATATGGTTGATATAACTAAACAATTTGTTATTTAATTCATATATGACAGAATTTGAATGTTACTGATTTATAAATGTTCGTTAAATATAAAATAATATACACAATAGCACAACATCTAGCATCCCAACAGATGGATACAATCATGGATAATAAATGGTTCCTTACCGTTTGTTTTGCCGTCCCATTACCAACATGATCACCACTATCTATACCACTATCTTCCATTGTTTATACGACTGGCACGACACAAAGTAGCAGCTGTCGCCTTTACATATTTACGGCATTGTTTTGGTGGCTGATGGATTTGTATAGATGTTTGCGAGACATGGCAGCGCAGGCGACTACGACCTGACTAGGCGCAAATCAGCTGCTTCACTAGTCCTTCCACTCCGGGCTCGACTGAAAAATCGATATGGAACGCACCGACATCACGTACGTTATTTTGCGCCTTTGGATATTTCGCGCCGACGATATTGAAAGGAAAAAACGATGAAATATTGTCCAAATATGTATCGTATTGCGTCTACTACCTGTTGTTATCGATGCGTGTTGAATAAAAACGCTATGTATAGGTACACAGTATGAGTTCGATATTTGATCAATAAAGTACAATCGTCTAGATATTTTATGACTGTGGTTGAAGTCTGTCAAAAGTATCAATTCTGTTAGGTGCAATGTTAGGATTTGATACAAACGTTATTTTAGTCTACTTTAACCTCAAAATTACACTAATTCCAGTTCGCCAAAATAAGGGCATTATAGATTTATAATTTTTAGAAAATATTGAATTTTGTTTCCGAAAACGCGCATTTGGGACACGCATTACTTTTCTTGTTTCATCAAAAGAAAAATCCCACTGAAATACACTGTTTGCCGGTAGAGACTTACGGGAAGCATGCTTCAGCCATGAAGACATCTTCTCGACATGTCTCGACAGTTCAAATATGGTGATTTCAACATTTCAAGAGAAAGGAACTCCTGGTAGGTTACAAGAGCTTGAAGATGCAGAACTACAGGAGTTATAGAATGAAATCCCAACACAAACTCAAAAACAATTGATAGATAAGTTGAATGTGTGCCGAGTCGGCCGAGAAAAACGTCTGAATAAAAGTCATTTCTGCATCTAATAGTACGGGTGATAAAAAATTGATTTAATTCCAAAATCCCAAGCAAAAAAATCATGTTTATACCATAAATCGACGCGAAACTCCTGACCTGATCATGCTCTGTATCTCATGGGATCAGGATAGTATCGTATGTTATGAACTACTCAAACCTGAAGTGGCAGTTAAAACTGATCAATCATTCAGAAATATGCTGAAATACGTCATACGGTGATTTTGCAACTTAACATAACAGCATACAACAAAACCAAGTCAAATAAGTGTTGAAATCACTTGGATGGATGGTTTCACCCGAGTACGTAGTCGTATCAATGGAACACACATTTTCAGAGCAGCACTCTCAAAGAAAAAACTGTTCTTTTGGAATGGTATCCATAGTTCGCCTGAAAGATGAACAAAATGTAAAGAAACAAATGGCCAATACATTAGATAAATATATTTTTAGTATTCACTGAAATATACTATACATATACTGAACACAGTAAATAAGAAAGAAATTAGTTTAAATTGTTGAAACAGTTGTATCATCATTGCCGTACTATTTTTGCAAAGTATTTTATCAATCAATACAAAAAATTATTCAATATTACACCTTTTATTAATGCTACTTTTTAATTCGGATTAGAAAACTGATTCAAAATCTCTACAATTATTAGACATAGACATTTGAATTGCTTGTTCATATTGACTGTCGATATCAATAGAATAATTCATGTATTTTACCATCTACTAAATGTGTTCTGCTGATTAAAATAAAATAAAATAAAACGATTTCGGCGCCATCTATTATCATATCCTCTTATTATGTCCACTATGCCTTTTATTGTTATATGAAGATTTACTTTGAAAAAATATTTAAAACAATACTCTTTAAAAAATCGACTTTTAATTAATTTATCCCAAATTCTTTGTATTTAACTATCGGAGGATATATTTTAAAACCTTAATCGCGTAAAATAATTCACTCGGTCGCCATAGCCACACCAAACAATGATTTAGGGAACGTCAGTATCTGCCAGTACGTCGTAGATCAAAGAAACATTATAACAAAATAAAAGCAACAGAAAATAGTGAAAAACGGATTACAATAAACAAAATGCCCTCCAATAAAGGTGCTAGAGCGCCAAAAATAGGGGTATGCAATCAAAGATTTTTATACTGCGCGATTAAATTAATACTATTTATTCGTTGATTGTTCTTCATACACTGTTCACATTGTTCCTCACAACACTAACATAAATCACTGTTCATTTGTGTAGAGAAAGACCACGAAAGTATCAGAAGCAGTCGATGAACTGGAGGAATGGAGGAAAGGAAAGCAGTTATTAAAACCCAAAGATCAATTGGAACTCAGCGAAGCAGTAAGTACAAAACTTTTTAATTCAAAATAACTTTGGCCAAAGAAAATTAAAAACATCATTATTTGTTTATAAACCGCAAACGTATTTAACGTAGAACTTCATTTAAAGCCAAGCCCATTTCATTATTTTTGCGTAAAGCATTTTTGCCTTGACTAAAATGAACTTATTCCACATGCTTTATTCATATTCCTTCCAATTTAAAATATTCGTAATAGATCATTTTTTTATGGTCAGTGACAATTCGATGCAAGAATAAATTTCTTGTTTTACAGCTCTATCATTCTAATTATAACTAATTATCTGATGTATGTTTAATTTTACCCTCTTGGTACATTTTATTCTTACAGCAGCTCCCTGGAGTACACTCCTAGCTGATCTTCAAGCACAAGGGCATACCTGTGAAGGAATTAGCTGATAAACTCGACAAAGACACTATTACAAATAGTCCACAAGTTTTAAATACATCATATTATAAAGATCTTTCCCCATTTTTAGATATTAAGAGAGATAGCCTGATGAATGCAGTGCTTGAATGTGACCTGCTGGAAAATAAAACTAACCACTAAGAAAGACTTTTTTTCCCTGCTATCTCCTTAAAATAAGATGTTTAGAAATTGAATTAAACAGGCCTTGATTGCTCGCTGGCAATTTACCTATTCCTTACTAATAGATTCAACTGAGATACTTCTGTGTCCCAACTGTGAACAACCAATCCCTCCCTTATTTTAACGAAAGGCCGAAATTATTAACTGCCAGATGGTCATGGATTGTCAGATTTATTGAGGAATGAGTTCTTGCCTCAAAACCTGTCTAAATTTTTGTCTTGTACATAGCTTCATTTTACTTTATGTTTGATTTAAGATAGCTTTATTTATACACATTTTTATTATTTACTTAATTATTTATTTGTTTATATAGATATTTTATTGTCCAAGTTTGGTTATTGAGTTTATTTAATTATTTTTACATTCTTAGCATTACAACCGCTAATTGACAAATATCATCAAGTAATCAATGGAATGTAGCTGTTAAACACCACAGTAGTATATTCATGCCACGTAATTTCTCAAACTCATATCAGCTCCAATTATAATTGCATATAAAGTCTGAAACTTTAGTCATAAAATATAATCTTTGGTAGGAATTAAAAGAAATCATAGCGAAGCAGTTATCAACGACTAATGCACAATCACCGGACAACTTGGTGGAGTTTAGTTACGCTCAAGGTGCGTTTATGTCCATGCCACCTCCAGGAAACACCGTCGTAGTCTACGAAACAATCGGTACCGCCCTGCACAAAGACACGGAAGAAGCAAAATTCCAACTGCTTGAACAAGGAATAGACCGTACGTAACATTATTGTTTTATTAAAGTTTTCACATATGAATATTTTAATATATCCAATATTGTAAAAGTGGTTCAAACTTTCATCAAAAATCAAACTTTTCTCGTATACTGGCTTTAACTTCTATAAAAATGATAAGTTAATTATGAAAATCCTTTTTAATAGGTAAAAAATAAATATAATAAAATATTCTATTGCTTTACTCTTGCTTGGTAACTGAACATCGTTGAACCGTCTAGCAGTAAAGTCTTGAAGTATACCAGCGTATCCAAGACTGCATGTTTAAATCCAGTGAAAATGGATGTAGTGACAAAATACTATATATAAAATGCAACATATATCAACCAACCAAATACGTGTTATTTTGACTTGCGTATCCTATTAACTAGGCTACAAGAAAAGAAGTAAGATGTAGTGTATGATCAACAAATTGAACACATGCGCACTAAAATAAACTGAGTAACAATTCAATTTAGTTTGGTTATGCGTGACATTTTTATTAGAACCATATTTCTTTGAGAAATAAATTTAGTTAACGTCATTGTTTACATTATTATTTAAACTATTTCTCTATGAAATACAATTCGTCATAATGGGATTACGATTATTAATAATTTAGGACGATTAATGGAATTGATAGTTGAAAAATTTTTAAACCACAAAATAAAATCATACTTGTATCAATTGATACTTATTATATTGCTAAAATTTACTAATGTGCGCTTTTTCTACACTAAACAAATTAAAATAATATAAATTAAAGTTTTTAACCGAGCTATTGAAAACATTAATTAGAATAAAAAAATGATATGATATCTAATCTGTAGATATAACTTGTATGTCTGAATGTATCTTGTATGACTTTTATAACATCTTTCATGTGGTAGTGTCTATGTATTTTTGATATTCCAAATATGTACAATATTGTAACACAACAATGTCAGTATTCATTTCTTATATATTTTTATCAAATGTGCATGCTTACACGTCATGTTTTTAATAACTACCTTGAACGATGAGATGTGTGAATTACCTGGTCCTGGTAATTTTTGATGATATTGTCACCCCTAAAATATATTATAATTTTTGTACATATTTTAAGTTTTTCAACAAATTTATTACTTGTAATAAATAGTATACTAACAGTTACTTAATAAGATTACTATAATATATATATTCATTAACTCAATTTGTCCTCTCAGCTCACATTTAAATTTTTAATTTTCTCTATTGCCAATAAAAATGGTAGTGTTATGACTAGAGTAAACTATTTTTTTTTTAAATTTGATAGAATTTTTCCAATAATATATAACAAACTAATAAGTAAGTGAAGACATAGAATTAGAGAAAAAATGCAGCATTAGCGATTAATGAACATAACTACATGTAGGTATCGAAACACATACAGTACTTCCAATAAAACAATCAATACACGTCACAGATTATGTTGAATAGCTGCCAAATACAGTTCATAAAAATGTTTATAAAAATTCGTTTTAGACTCGGAACGGATATTTCCTTCTCATTTTATCCTAGTTAAAAAGAAACAGAATATTGCTTGATGAGTCTGAACTTGTAACGAAATCAATCTATAAAATTCGATACGTATATTGGTACTGGTCGACCCTGCAGTCGAATGTGTACAAAATTTTCCAAGACTTTAGTGTTATAGTGATAGATTAGAATAGAGGTTGTAGAGAGGCCAATAAATTTTGATGACGTGGATGGGCTGTTTTGTTGGATATAGTCTATATACGGAGAAATAACCAATCATATACTCCATAATTTTTGATTCCTACTTGTATATCTAAACTAGTGTCCGATAACCAAAAGATCTTCTCGATATGCCCAAATAATATTACGATTCTAATATTGACTTACTGATACTAATGTAAATACTGACAAATCAAAAGGATATATAGTCACTTTTCTTATCTACACATTTGTACCAATAGTGCTCTGGTTTATGAATTCATATATTCAACATTAATGTATTTTTTGTCTAGGAATCGTACTGATTTATTAGCGTTATTTTTCACTAAAATACACGACAGATGGCTTGACTGATCCTGCAGTAACCAAGGCGATATGTTTGTGATTGTCTATAATTGTTATTAATTGTTCATGAGGTAAAACGGTAGGCTTAATGCCGAGGACCGGGACTCGAAATCCGTGTTACGCAAGAGTTAGGCAAACAAACTCTAGTTAACAAAAAGGAGACTCTAAAATATAGAAAAAGATATATAATTAAATGGTAATGTAGCAAGAAGAATATTTGAACTTAAATTACACATGTGGGCTCCATAAGACAAATACTCATGTATACGTGACGTATTAGTTTCAGCGAGAAAACAAATTAATTCTAGCTTAATTGCTTATTAATTCCAGTATTTGATAGACACCGTAATACTGTTAGTACTGTAGCTGTTATGCTGTTATAATGAAGTAGCTTTAATGAAAATCTTTAATATTTATAATTATGATTGAAAAGAAATGTATATATATATATATATATATATATATATATATATATATATATATATATATATATATATATATATATATATATATATATATATATATATATATGTATATCTTATCAAAATTGTATTAGCAGAATATATATGAACATTAAAACAAAATAAAACCATAGCTTCCACATATGGAGTCTCAGACGATGAAGAAGAGGAAGAAGCTAAGCCGGAACCTCCACAGAAACCCGCCGAGGGTGAGGCGGAGGGCGAGGCCGCCGAACAGGATGACGAAAACAAAGAGGAAGAAGCTGACGACGACGTGTCCAGGGTGGAGAAGCCCGACGACGAAGGCGAGGGCGAGGGGGAAGGCGATGCCGAGCCGGAAACAAAAGTAGAAACGTCGAAAGCACCGCCAAAAGGCGGAAAACCAAGAAAACTTACTAACCAATTCAATTTCTGCGAGAGAGCTGCGCTAACCTACAATAATCCAACCAGGGTAACATTGAAACTGTTCAAACTTTGTTTTATGAATCATAATTTTTTTTCTACGATAGTCCCAAGAAACTCAAACGGTGCCGCCTCCGATGGCCACATTTTCAGCGAACGTGCTACAGTGGGTCATTTATGACGGCTATCAGAAGGACTTCGAGGCTCAGCAGTTGGAAAAAGAGCTGGAACGCGAACGGAAAGAGAAGGAGAAGGCGCCGGTGTCTAAGCATCAGCCCCAGAGGAAGACGCCAGGGCGGTCCCAATTAAGTGAGGCTGTTCAGGGTCGAGTATTGGAGTGCTGGAGGGTCTTGGAACGGATGATCAATCAAAATACATATGACGACATCGCTAAAGGTAACTACTAGACAGTGAACTAATATTAGTGAATTCGCAATTGATTAGACATCTTACGAGGTATCGTATCAAACATTTAAGTAACTCTATGAACCGAACTAAACGGAAAGAACTACATTATTGAATGAATAAGAAGTCAGCAAAATAAAATTTGCCAAATATTATACTTATATTTTGTTATAAGTCATCAAGTTGTATTAGAAACTTAATAAATTTTGTCTACCGAGAAAAACATATGTAAATAAAACTAAGCTTTAAGTTAAAATGAATTGGAAGCACCAGTTAAACGAAACCATCATGGAATTTCAGTTTTGAACTGAATTTTCGCTTAATGAAAAATGGTAGTGGTATGAGTAGAAACACAATAAATTAACCAAAGTATGAGAATAATTGGCTTCAAAATACACAAAATACACCAACCTTTAAATTTTTGCATAAAAAATGTTAATGACGAAGACTTACTCCACTTGTATTCACCAAGTGTTGTCGGCATCATTACGTCCATCACTTCATTGACCATCTAAGCATCATCATGAACCTAAGTGAGAATCATTTTTACAATTGAGCATTGTATTTATAAGAAAAACCTAAACATTCATTTAAAGCACGGTTATTATAACTAAGTGAAATTATCCGTTATTATTTTAATCAGCTATATCTTTTGGTAAAAATGCGAAATAATAGAAATGCGAAAAAATTAAATTTTCAGTTAATTTTGAAATTTCGGTACCTAAAATAATAGAAATAATACTCCTTCGTATTATTGAATTATTCAATGTACCCGGAGACTAATCGTGATACATTTAAAATAAAATTTTCGACAATCACTGCTTTTATTTATGATTTAGAGAAATTTGATGCTGAAGCTCATCAAACACTCCCAGAAGCTTCAACAATCTAAATATAGTAATTTTGATGGAGGACCAACAGTTTCCATACATTTACACGATATGGGAAAGATCCAAAAAGAGAGTAAATAGATACCAATAGACACAAATTGAATGAAAAATAATTTCTAACCATTTCGAAATCGCAGTTGCGTTGCTTGTCTGGCAAAAAAAGAATTTTGAATGGCCTATTGCGACGCGATAAAAGTGGATCTAGTAAAACAATCCCAAAAGTCACGGGTTAGCCCAAAAGTTGCCATCTACATCGACATCAATCGCACAGTGTTTCGAAATGTTAACGAAGTGCATCACCATATTGCTCGAAAAATGAGAGAAAGTTGTAGATAATAATAGAACATATTTTGACTAATATATATTGTACCAATTTTGTAAAGAAAATATTGAATAAGTACAACTGGCTATTAATCGAAAAACTATTTGGTCAATTATGAGCAAGCCTTGTTCCGTGCGTCCAAAACCACAATAAACCAAAGACGACATGACCAGATTGACATAATGACTTTAAAATAGAATGTAATGAAGAGATATCCGAATCAGGGGAAAGGGCGGTTGCGGCATGATATAAAGTTTAATCTTTGACGAAAAACTTGACAGAAATGAATAATGTGTGCGGTGTAAAGCTTCATTATTGTCATTATAACAAATTAACAAGAGTTATCATTTACTTCAGTCTCTTCTAATATTCCTTGCTGACAATTTGGTCTATCGAAAGAAACTCTGAGCATATAATACCACTATTCTTAAGTCTCACTGATCACAGAACTAATATAATACATAATACAATCGAAATTATATAAATTAAAGAAATAATTCTAAATGGCCTGATAAGAATAGGAATTTTTCAGTTTTTTTTTACTTAAATTGCTAAAAAGAATGATTAAAGCATGTGTACATATTGTTTGAGACAAAAATCAAGAAGAATTTTTAGATTCTAATTAAATAAAGTTCGTTCTTCAGAACGACAATGATTGATGTGATTTTACATGCTATTTTATATATTACTAACAAATTTAACCATAGATTACAGATATTGGGATGATCCTTCTGACGAGTTTAGAGAAGACGAAGGCACACTACTACCTTTGTGGAAATTTACATATGACAGAACCAAGAAAAACACTATTACGGACCTGGAGTGGAATCCTTACTACTACGACCTCTTCGCAGTTTGCTTTGGATTCTGTAAGTACAGCAATAATGTTATTACAAATATTGGGTTTAAGTTCTATATAAGTACATATTTTCATATGCCGAATACATTCAAATAAATGAAAAAAATGCAGTGATTGCTTCACATAAAATCACATATGAACACTATCAGAAGAAATTCCAAAGTATCATTGTATGAGATTTTTTAGGCATTTTTAGAGTAACTTTCTTTAAAACTTCTTCAGTGGGTCGAGATGTGTTTTATCTTTAAAATAAAATTCACTATTTTTCAATATATTCAAATGCCAAAACAATAATCTATAGCCATGATATATAATAGATTTTTCTTAGTACTTTCGATAAAAGTAACAACTCGCAATAAGCCATGTTATTACAGTAAAAACACAATAAACTCTGTAGACAGAAAATTACATTACGTTGAAAATAAAGACCACAAATTTAAATATTTATAAAAATAGGTCGCCCAGTAAGACCGTTTCGTAACTTTTAAAGTTTCATGAATTTCATTCAACAACCTCTAGTTATATAAGTTACTATGACATATCCAAATGTAACTATGTCATACTCTCAAACTTAGACATTATACTATTATTAAGCGTATAGGAACTATATCCTGTTATTATTTAATTTTCGTCAATATATATAAAAACAAAACATATGATCATCATCAAACTAAACACAACCGTCTTTCTATTTACGTGCTTTATTATAATATTATATGCAAGCTATATACAAGCACGTTTTGCATAAGAGAAGAGAAAAAACAGGAAAAGCATGTTTTTATATGTTAATTTTCACAATTTTAATACAATTCACAATATTTTTTTTTTATTTTCCTGCTTATATCCAAAATCATACGGATATTATTTGGACTCTGAAATACGCAACATATAATTATCCGTATGAGACCCAGTACGCACCTATCATTATATATATATATATATATATATATATATATATATATATATATATATATATTTGTTTATTTATTTATTTATTATATACAGCTGACCATTGAGAACGTATCGATTAATAAATAATGCCAACAATTTGTTTTTAAGATTAAAATTAAAAACTAAATGTATATTTAGGAGAACTTAGTCTTTACAATAGTCTTCGGTTCTTACTTAGTCTTTACAATAGTAATGTTTATATATTAATAAATAGTGTTTTTCTTAAATTCAAAATAAACCTTTATATTACAGATTGGACAGAGAAGCTTGTTAATCTGAATTTAAATAGGCAAAAAAAACTCTTATCACTTATTATTTTTTATTTTCGAGTTGTGATAACATACTTTCATATTTCTTTCTACTTTCATACTAAATTTTCCAATTTTTTTTTCGTTCATATCTAGCAACAAAGCAAATACATTATCTTATTATCATTACAAATAATGTAAAATGTTTAAACTTCCTACGGCATCATACTATTTATAATTTTTTTTACTGTAAGTTTCTTTATTGCTTTATATTCCCAACAATACTAGAATAACCCGTAACACAACTTTTTAAAAACATTCCATAATAATTAAAAAAAAAACAATGCTTGGGTATATACAACTGATTTCTATGTATTTTAGTATACTGAAAGCGAAAATTGTATACAAAAATTCCACGACATATTTGACAGTCGTTTTTGCTACAATTCAATTCGAAAGAAGCATTAAACCATTTCAGCTTCACAATTCCTGTAGGTCATTTCCTACACCTCAAAGAATCCTACAAAAACTTAGAATTTCTTCTTCGTAAATTAAAACATGAAGACCATGGTTAAAAAGTGTGCAGCGATTTTAAAATATTGTGCATGTTGCTTGATCAACAAGTTGGATTTACCAAATTCCCAATCATAGACTGGGCAAATCACTAGACCAAAAAGAGTTGGCCGCTAAAAAAGGCTTAAAGTTACTAAAGGTTTAAGGTTGCTGAAAAGAATATCCTTCAAGAAACATTGGTACCACCACATAAATGTGTTTTACTGCCACTGCACATAAAGGTGGGATTGATGAAGCTGAACAATTACTTCCCAAAGATGGAGATTGCTTCAAGCATGTAGTTTCAAAGTTTCCAATCCTCCCAGAAATAAAGGTGTTTTTGTCGGTCTATATATTAGACAGCTTATTGCTGGAATATAATTCATTATCACCACAATGAATCCTCAAAAAAATGGGTGGATTGTTTTTAAGAAGGTCATGTAGAAATTGTTAGGCAGTCATAGAGGCTCTAATTATATACAAATCGTCAAGTGAATACTAAAAGTATTTCAAGTTTTAAATTACCTAATTAGTCTAAAATTCCTTCATTTAACCTCGACTACCTTGAGTACATACTTGGGAGTGCGAGAGAAGAGCAAAGTGAGCGATTTCCCCTGGACAATATTGAAGAAAAGGTACCATGAAAAATGAAGCTTGTCAAACTGATATCATTGACTATTGCTATTTGACGCTTCTGAGAGACCTTTCCGATTCACAAAAACAAACGAAAATGTACAAAAAAATGTTATGTATGCTAGTGAACGTATATTAGAAAAAAATATGTATCGTTAATGATTTGTGAATAAAATGATATTCTACTACTCTCTTTTACTTTAATGTACTAACTCGTTTAACATAGTTACTCGAATTGTCAAGAAACTTTTCATCATATAACACTCTCTTTCAGATTTTACAAACACACACACACACAAAAACATAAATATTATGCCACAAAACCTAAAACAGCTCTTACAAACAGTGAACTGGTTATCTTTGTATGGTTGTTTTTTATTTTATTTAATTTTATGTATTTATAGTACATATTGTATATAAAATTATATTATATTCATTTCTCCATATGAACTTTATCTCACACTCCTTCATGCGAACAATATTCTTAAAAAGTGCTGAAAAGTTTTCACGTATGCCGTATGGATATGAATGAATAGATAAATGAATACCAATATAGTTTAATCAACGTTTCAGTGGACTTTATGAAGCCGACACCAGAGGGCGCCGTGTGCATGTTCACTTTGAAGAACCCATCTTTCCCCGATTACATATGCATGACGGAGTCGGGAGTGATGTGCGTAGATACCCATCCGCGCTACCCCTACATGGTAGTCGTGGGACTGTACGATGGGAGCGTGCAAGTTTTCAACGTCTACGCCAACTGCAAAGAACCGGCCTTCCGCAGCAACAACGTGACCAACAAACACAAAGGTATTATTTGGGAGGTAAATAAGGAGAGTAAGGGTAATTGGGTGCAAAGTAGTCTTATGTAAACTATTTTTGACTGACGATTAACACTTGAATCACTCACATCTCAGGTGAAATGGGCCCCAGATCTTCCAGATGGCGAGCTGAATTTCTTTTCGGTAGCGGCAGACGGAAAAATTAACAACTGGGTCCTTATGCAAAATGAACTCTCGGTTACCACTATTATTACCTTATACCTTGATAAGGAAACAGTACCTGGACCGGATGGGACTCAATTGAGAGTAAAAGGTATGCACGTTTCATAACATATGTATTAAGACATTTTCTGATTCTTGATTCTCTAAATGAAAACAACAGAGATATCCCTTACAAAGTGTCACTATCACTGTCATCAATAGTTTCACTGCCACAAAAGATAACTTTTTTTGGATCTCAAATATTTATGAGCTTAATTTGAAGAAAGTTGAGTACTGATTAGAAATACCGGTCACTATTATAAAACCACAATAAAGACCTATAATTTATTGAAGATTGAAGTATAATGATATATATGTCAAATAAGATATAACTATGTGCTAACATAGTCACATGGTAAGTTCGAATATTATTTTCATTGTGGAGTTGAAATATATAGAGTTTCGCATTTGTTATTATTTAGTCACAAATCTAGTACGCGAGAACTTTCTTTACATTTATTATTAATAATGGCATAGTAACAATGTGTTCGTGATAAACTCAAAAACGAAAGGTGTAAGTGTCGTAGGTTATGATTTATTGATCTTTTGTATAAATCTGTTGAAATATAACGATAATTGTTGAAAATGTTGGAAAACGCCAAGCCGTCTACTCATTTTAATATTTTTTATTGCTATAGATATTGTATAGGTATAATGACAAAAAAACCTTTAGTGAATCCGAAATATATTAAGAAAATAATATTCAATACAA
Source organism: Rhynchophorus ferrugineus (assembly GCF_030347505.1). Taxonomy (NCBI): domain Eukaryota; kingdom Metazoa; phylum Arthropoda; class Insecta; order Coleoptera; family Curculionidae; genus Rhynchophorus; species Rhynchophorus ferrugineus. The sequence continues at coordinate 50,551,547 of NW_027472583.1, forward strand.
TCGTGAAATAAGTCAAAGTATTTTTCTATTTATAACACTAATATCTTGACCTTGTACCTTTCTGACAATATACTGATTCCTTGGTGAACATTTCGAAAATTTGTGAAAGCAATGGAAAGCGACTGAGCAATGACTGTCAAAGAGCTTTTTAAGACAACACATAAACCAGAAACGACAACGAAAAGACCGATTTTTTCTAATCAATTTAAAAAAGTATTTAAACCATTCGCGTCCGAAATATCCGTAAATAAGGAAAACGATTTAGCTTACTCTCTTAATACTCCATTTCAGATAGTGTTAAAGATATCGATCAGTACTTTATCCTGTTTGTAACCGCTTCCTAGCTTCTAGCGTATTTGGAATATTGAAAACCTTTGTAGTTGACCATTGTCTAGTGGAAAAGGTGATTGGTATATGCAGTATACTTTGAAAGTAGGCGTGGCATACATGCTACCTTAAATACTTCGAACCGAGGTGTTCTAAACTATCCAAATCGATAAAATTCCTATCCCCTGGTTCTATAAGGTCATCATATTTCGGTCTCCAATTAGACAGCAGGTTCCAATGGTCAGCCCAAATCCAGTACGCTATTTACAAAAGCAATGGCAAGTACAATCCGAGTTTCACGAATACGCTCAGTGTAAGGTTCTCCTTAGGCGCCTTAGAACATGATAATCTGATCAAATCCCTATATATCCACAAACACCGGTAGCTAAACCAACTACAACAATCCCAGTCGTAACCCAGGGTCTCTGTCGCCCGCAAAACACTCTCTATCCCGAACCCGAAGCGACATCAGCAAAAGACTTTATCGTTTTAACTGGTCATTCTGGAATAAGAAAATAAAAATGTTTTAAATTCTGTGTCACTTCGTCAGTCTTTCAAGTGCGTTAAACTCACAATTCGTCATAATTCAACAGGTGGGGGTAACTATGGATAGAAAGGCCCATAGGAAAGATCTCCTCAGTTCACTTAACTTGTAGTTAATGTACATAAATTAATTAGAATACATTGAAGTGTTTCATTGATTCACAAGAAAGTCTAGTTGAAATCGTCAATTGTGAGCAACCGAGGCACAGAGTGAATGAGCAACAAAATAAAAGGAATCCAACGACAGTCTACTACTAGAGCTATCGAACAGGTGGCAAACGAAAGAAATAATTAGCTGATTAGTCCAGCTAGTTTTTTTTCTCATTAACAAATAGATCTACCATATGAAAAATGTACTACTGGGGAAGTAAATCAAACAATAATGAATGAAATGTATCTTAAAAAATATTCAGGATGTGGTCTAATAACTGGAAATATTTTACAAAAACTCTCAGAAAAAGTGTTTCAACTTAATAACACTTATATATTTTGCCATGCTATGTTTGGTTTCCATAACAAAGACGATAAAATGAAAGCAAACAAGTTCACAGATTAATCAATCAAATAAATACAAACTTAAACGATAAAAAATATTGCTCGGCTACATTTCTCTACATATCTAAAAAGTATAGCACATTAGGCTACAAGTTTAATTGAAAAAGTGTCTGCCCTATCTGCATTTCCAGTTACTGAAGTCATACCTCACCAAGAGACATTTTGCTGTTAAAAATGGTGACATATATATTGAACTACATCGAATATATTCAGGTATTTCACAGGACAGTATCCTTTGTCCATTGTTATATATCCTGTATAAAGCTTATGTAGACATATAAACCTCAGAAACCACTACTGTGTTGACTATAGAGCGATTTTTACATCTCACAACAATATTCATTTGTGGTTGAAAATATACAAAGAAAAGATGTAGTATTAAGGCAAATAAGATAAAATCTACTCAAGAGATATGAGCCTGCGTAGAAGGACTAAATGTTAATAACCACGAACTCCAGCGACCAGATAATGTTAAATATCTGGGAAGGCAACTGGATCGACGCTTAACTTGGAAGAAACATATGCTAATAAAGCGTAAGCAACTTGGGCTTAAATTGAGCCTTAAATAACAAGGTATAAGTCAATTCTTAAACCTATATGATATAGAATAAGAATAGGCAAGTATAAGTATAAGAGGTATAAGTGATCTTCTACATTTCATTTTATAATATAAATCCTATCAAATACTTATTGTCCATTGGGCAAATTGTGTAGTGCTAAGAGAATAATTATAAACCGTTAAGCTGTAGCCCCATTCCAGATAAACACTATTTGATAAAAAAGACCGTAAAATATATCAAACTAATTATATTGTCAGTGTATCAATATTAATTCTATACTAATTGTATGCCTTATTATCTCCTAGGTTGCGCATCATGTGTTAAACTTCATCCCAAAAATCCACTTATTTACTTGGTGGGGACTGAGGAAGGGCAGATATACAAATGCAGCACAGCCTACAGTTCGATGTTCTTGTTAACCTACAATGCCCATCAAATGCCGATTGCTAGAATAGATTTTAACAAATACAACACAGATATCTTTATATCGTGTAGTGGAGACTGGAGAATTAAAATATGGGAAGATAACAGATTGTAAGTAAATATAATTCAATATGTAATATACTAGGTGTACAGAAAAATCATTACCGGTTTTTTCGGATTTTTTTAATTTAAAGTATTAGCCATTTGATTTCATAGCTCTTGCCCACGTTTCTAGCAATTTATGGATGTCAAGTGTTTTCAGTGCTTCCTTACCCGGTTTAGCTTTGTGAGGTGCGTTATCGTGCTGTAAAATCACTTTATCGTGTCTTCGGACGCATTCTGGATTTCTTCGATCAATACAAAGTTTAAATTATTGTTCAAATCATTTGTTCACTTGATGCATGCCCGATTTTTCAAGCAGAATCAGCTAAATACCCCGGAATATATATCAATGGTAGATCAAGACTCAAAGTCAAGCAACTGTACTGGTTAGTCGGAAGATACTTGACTAAAATCAAAGAGACTGGTTTATCAGTCGATTATAAAGCCTATTTAGACCCAACGGGTGCAAATATGGAGTTGCAATAAAACATCAAAGCAACTATTAATCCAACGTATCTAAAGCAAAGTTAGTTAATTACCAATGCTAATCGCTATGTAACCAATGAAGAACTGCACGATGACCTGGGAATCAAATGGATACAAGAAGTGATTCAAGATTTCGCCCTAAAACATGAAATAAGGTTGCTAAATCAGAGCAACTTGGAAGCAATACAGCTACTAGACAACGCACAGGAAATCAGAAGATTAAAGTGAACCAAACCTTAGACCCTAGAACCCTAGAACAGAACAATAGTAATCAATTAATTTGTAAATTATGATTGTACTAAGGGTATCTAATGTTACATATAATTAATAAAAAAATAATTTATCGTCGGTAGCGATCACTATTAACTGTTTCACCAGATTTCACATGTATAGCTTTGAATCATGATGTCTTGAATCTTGATGTCAGTAGAACACAATGACATATGTGTCAAGTCGTAACATTGCATTCTTAAGCCTAGCCACCTTGAAAAATCGGTAATGACTTCAGGTACATCTGGTAGAAGAAGACAGAATAATAATTAACATATTTTCTTTAGAGAACCACTGTTTGTCTTCGACGTAGGCGACAGAGTGGGCGACGTCAAATGGGCACCGTATTCATCCACCGTCTTTGCGGCGGTCACCACCGAGGGCAAGGTGTACGTCTTCGATCTCAACGTTAACAAATACAAACCGATTTGCGTACAAGCCATCGTGTCGAAAAGAAGGAATAAACTGACCAGGTTATCTTTCAACCCCAAGCTACCAATCCTGATAGTCGGCGATGATAAGTAAGTATCGCCTAATATTATACATGTACTTACACTGATACAAAATATGAGATAGTTGTTATGTGTTTCTGTTTCTCATTTCTTCTTCATACTAGTATATTTTTTTGTACAAATGAAACGCAAAAATTATGTTTTCGACATTCATCATCATATTCCAACTTTCGAGGCTTGAACTGAATGAATATTGGATGTATTTTCACAAAATATAAATATTATGAATCAATTTGGATCGCTACTAAATTTTTCAATGAAAATAATGTTAGACTCGTACCAAGTAATTTTTATGAATATAAATAAATAAGGAGTAATGTAATTTAAACTGTTAATTGTTATTAAATAACGAGAGCTAGACTTTATCATCCTATTGGATCAACATTTATTTGTCCGCATGTACATCCATTATAAGTACTAGTTTCAAAAATCTACTGCACCTGCTGAAATGAATATAATATTCGATGCACACTGTTACATCCATGATATCATTGAATATCTTCTCCGATACGGTAACCCTATTCACCAGATTTAAATCTCAATTTAAATTTTATGCACAAGTTCTAAAATGGACCGATGGCTGGATCGCTACTAAATCAACATCGTTCTTCCGACATAATATCGCCATGTTGTTGTTGAAAGAAGTTGTAGAAATTATATAACATAATCTCTACCAAGTTTTTTCAATAAATGCTTTTATAATGTAATATAAAAGCTTTTATAATAGAATACTAGTACACGAATTGCCATTGAACATAGAGTCTTAAAAAGAGATGAGTGAGTAGTTCTAAACCTGAGCTAAGAAATAGGTTCAATAATTAAAAAATCCAAAAAGTTGACATATAGTCTATTCAAAGTCTTTTTGTACATACGTCGTGAAGATGTTTAATGTATTGCCTGCCGCAATTTGTAAATTCGTTTTGGAATCACACAATATTTTCTCTACCATTTTATTCTAGTTAAAAAGAGATACAATGCTGTCTGATTAGTTCGAACGCGTAAACGAATGAGCCTGTCAAAGTCGTCCTGTTGTCAGACGTATACAAAATTCTTGAAAGCAATAGTGATAAGAAGTTAAAACTCTAACCTATAAACTATTGTGGATATATAATCATAGAGAAATAGAGATTTAACTCCATAGGAAATTTTGGGGAAATGTTTCGCGACGTCCAACATCTAGATGTCGCTACTTTTAATTTATTACTTGCTTTAGTCGCTGCACTATAATACCCAGCGGGATTTGATTGGCTCAATTCGTTTCTATCAAGGGTGTGTAACTGTAATGGAAAGTAGTGGGGCAAAGTTTTGCTTAGTTCAATCATTGGCGGCGCTGACAACTTGAATTTGATTTGTTAGCTTAAAATAGTTATGTAGAAACCTGTAAGGAAAATATTTTGCTTTGATTGGTCTACCATTTCGCCTGATTACTTTGTGACGTCACATTTATTGGCCAATAGTATTTAAATGAAAATCAAATTTAATTTTTAAAATTAATTTATTAAAATAAAATCCTATACAAATATACATAAGTGTCAATAATATAAATATATATAAATAAAAAGCAAAAAAAACAATTATGAACTCTATTCTAGGCAAAATTAAAATATATATAATTCTTCTATAACGCCTTCCCATATTTGTTTAGTGCCATCAATTTTATGGGATCTATTAGAGTTCTAACTTATCTTGATATATTGAAGATAAACTTTAAATCCTTCCCTGTTGATATTGCATTAACTTCATTAAACCAAAAATACAATCACACCTCATAAAAACTTTTAAAATTTGGTCTTGAAAATCGTTATGGATTGTACAGTTGAAACACAAAAAATGTATGTGTTTTTAAAGATAGTTAGTTTTTAAAGTATTTAATGTGTGGAACTACTTAATATAGAATATAGACAAATATTGCATGTTGTCTCTTTTTCAGAAGTTTTGTTAAATAGCCTAAAATAAGACTAAAATACAATATTAGACTCTTGTTTTTCTCAGAGCAAAGTTCTTTGGAATTGAAAATATAGATTCAAATGGTGATTTAACAACTTCAGATGGTACTAGATCTCCCAGTTAAAAAAATAATACAAGTTATCTAACATGTTCATCTTCTTCACAATTTTCTCCGGGAGAATGATGTGAAAAAATTGAAGTGATGATGTGCCCTTTTAAAGATTTCTTGAACATACTAGGTGAAGGATGCTGTTTCTACCTCCATGACCTCTAATAGATCCAACAAAATCCTTTAAGCAATCTTGGTTAAGATTTGTTAAACAAATATAGTTATTTCTAAATTTAGACAAAACAGATTTCTTTAAGGTAATAAATCCCCTAAAAGTAGCAATTAAATTTTTAATTGATGGCACAGTAACAAATATTTTCTTAACAAGGCAATCAAAATTAAATATATAATAGCTCTACTATAAAATTATTGAATACTGATTGTTCTAAAAAGTTAAAGTATTACAAATATCTTAGGGATATTTTACAATTAAAAGTAGTATTTATTACTACTAATTATCCAGTTATCTTAATTATTACCTTCTTGTAGGACATCTTTATGTAGAGACATCACACTGACAGCATACGAATAACTTGGTAGATTAATTGAATTTTATTACTACTAACATCTTCATAAGTAGGTTTTGATTTTCTGTAAACAAACAATATATAAACAGACATGTAGTAGATAGATAATTTTATATGTACCTGATAAAAACAATGTTGGATATGCATTTACCCTAATACCTGTTCGTGAAGAAAGGGTAATTCTAAATTTTTCATTAAAATGTCCGTGACAGGCACCATGATGTTGATACATTTGCATTGTGGTTTATCCAGGTAACTTACTACTATTTACTTGATCAACCCATTTTTGGAAAGGAGCGAGATCATTCTTTGAGAAACGATGTCCGTAGTAGAATTTTACCCCGGTACACTACATCTTTTACTACACTGACGCATTGTCATCAATTTTTATATTATTACTCCATAATAATTAATGTAAAACAGGAAATATGCACAACATAAGACAAAGATTTCTTGATCTAAACAAAAACCAAAACTTTCAAACGACAAACTTAAAAATGGACGCCCATAGAAAATGCTGATTTCACACAATTTGATCGGCCAATCACGTTCCATGTTAGTGGCGGCACCAGGAATTTAAACTAGCCAATCACAATTTGCGATCGCAGCGCCACAGTTGATTGAACTAAACAAAACATTTCCCCAAGGACGCCTATACGGTGAAATTTCTATTTTTTCTATGGTTTCTATGGTACGTTTGTTTATATATTTTGAGCGCCATTTTCAGTATGGCTGGCATATGGATTAGTGTGTTTAGAGATTAAATTATTAGTTCATTACTATATATAAGTCGGTAGTACAAAAAGTAAAGTGAATTAGGAAATGTTGTGTACCCGGATGTACAGGTAGTAAAGAAATGCAGAATCGTTTTCATTCGAAGAAGCATTTTGCCTGTCATTAAAAAATGATGGATAATGTTAAAAATCCCAAACCGATTGGATTAAGTATCAAAGAAAGTGTATGATCGTTAGAGTATGTTTTGTTGTTGCAAATTGGGGTAAATTTATTCATATATATATAAATATCAAATATTTTTTTTTTATTTTAGAAAGGCTATGCAAATGGCTATATATTTTTCTTCTTGGATCAATAGTTACCGCTCAAATAAAATAATGGCTTCTGAATGCAAATCTATAAAAAGAGGATTAACCGATATTCAATACACGAGGAATTTTGATGTAAAATTTATTACCCAAGGAAGAACAAATTTGTTAAAGTGTCAGCAATTTAATAACTGCCTTGAGGGTTTCATTTCATTAAAGAAAATTAAGTGTAATGATTTAAATAAATGTATTTGCTTAAGGCTGGTTAACCAAGATAATTTGTTTTGGGTCTAGCTCATGGATTCAGCAATATACATCCTCGGCTAGTATGTTTTAGAAATCATTTGAAGCGCTGAACATAAGTTTTTTTTTTCATCTCATTAGCCTTTAGGTAATTGTGAAGAGGATGAATCTGATGGCTCTAAATATTTACATTCTATAATAACCGGGGATGAAATGAAAATACTGTCAGTAGGTCCTTGAGCTCTCTCTTTTATTTTATTCAGCGATTTTGCCACGTCGATAATATAACATTTTTGTGAAATGTTTAAAAAAAAGTAAATTTAAAACCCTTCAGTTATACATTCAATAATGATCTTTTCAGATAAAATATTAAAAGTAATAACAAGTTGCGCTATATAATTTTGAGTAAAACAGGTGAACATAATTTTAACAGGGGAAGATTCAAAGTTTGCTTTCAGTATAACAAATCAATAAGACAGAACTCTGATAGATCCTATTAAATTGATGGCACTAATAAATATGAAAAAGGAAAAAGACGGAAGAGATAAATAGATATATTAATTTTTATTTAAATTTCATTGGTCAATTAAACATGACGTCAAGGCTGTCACGTGCCAAACATTACTAATGAGCCAATCAAATGCCTTCACAGTAAAATATTTCTCTTACAGGTGCCTATAATAGAGATTTAAATTGACCAATCAAATTACTTGAACGGCCAATTATGGCGCCCTCTGGATGTTGGACAAAGCAAAACTTTTCGCCGGAGTCTCCTATTGAGTTACATCATTATTACTCTATGTGTATAATTAACTGTAGTTTATACATGTACTATAACGTTAACATAAATTATATTTGATAACATTTTTATTCAATTATTTTATTTAAATTAGAAGTTTGTTGTAAACACGTCACAAATTTAGATGACGTGTGTACAAATTAACTTTGAATAAACTATATCTATATAATCTATTACAAAGAAGCAAACATTCCATCAGTAAGAGTATGCTCCGATACTGCATTATGTAAAAAAAATTATGGTATTGCGCACTAGAAACATCATAACAATAAGTAATAAGAATTACAAAAACATTAGGAGGCAAATTTATAATTCAAACTTAAAATATTCGCAACATATCGGCGTACAGTTTCTTTTCTGCAGGAAATACCATTGATCAAACAGTAAGAAATCACGTGGTGTTAGTTCAAAGGAATTTGGGTATAAATCGATTATAGTAAGTCAAAATAATTAGACATTTTACGATATTTTTTCTTATCTTGATCTTAACTTTCATCTTACTTGTCTTAATATCCTAACGTCTTAACTTGGCCATTGGTTCCATAAAAACTTATCAAAATTAATATTATATCTGTGTTCCATATTAATTTTTCCAACGACACGGCAAATACACACACTGTAATTAACAATAGTTCCAAATCCAAGTATCTATCAATAGATATTAACAATGGAATATGCTTGTGGTTTTGGTGGTGTCACGCCATGGTCGATGAAACTTCAACGAATGTTAGAAGAGAAAGAAAGCGTAAAGTGCCACCTAATCGATAAATGCTATTTTAAAGAACTCTATTTACTATCCAACGCACCTTGCACATATGTAATATTTATATTTACAGGGGATGTGTCACCACACTGAAATTATCTCCCAATCTTCGGATTCCTTGCAAGGCACCAAAGAAACAACAACACTTAGATCAATGGACACTGCAGTGTATGAAACTAGATAAACTATTATCTTTAGTGAGAGAACCAGTAAACTTAACGTTACCCGAGGACACAGCTGAAAGTGAAGATTCTTAAAAAGCATAAAATAATCGTACAGTTTATACTCAGGCCAGAATACAAATTGTAACATATATATACATATAATATACAGTTTTACTAGTTTAATAAGTGTTAAAAGTCAATTAATCATTTTATTTAACCTCTCCAAATATGCATGCATTTCAGCAATCATCACCATCGTCAAAAATTTATTTGCCATAAAAAATAAAATATAACACATGGGCTCAAAAGTCCCGGACCTAACACATAGATGGTGTTAGTTCTATTGCAATTGTAAGATTGAACAGCATGGTACCAATCCACCAGCGTTGCCAACCTTTGAACTTGGTGTAGGTGAATACGTGGTAGCCTAAAGGGTTGTAGCGGTCGCTACACATTTGTAGCTTCCCGGCTATAAAAGACCACCACGACGACGTCTCACTCTCTTTTCTTTTCTCTACCCCCTTGTAACAGTACCACTTCTACAACGCTACCGTACATCCTTTACCTAACCTAATATCTTGTCCATTCTCCTTTCAACCGCATGTATCACTCAATATCGAAATAAAAAGTATTTATTCAACCAGTGTTTTCCGTTCTCGTGCCAAATCCTTCCACAAAATAGTAGTGAGTGTTCGGACAAACAATCGCATCGACAGCCACATATTCCGACCAATCAGACAAACATTCCTACAATTGGTTACCCCGACGTGATCGAAGTACCTAACAGATAAACCAGCTCAACAAAAGTCACTCAACAGGTGCTCGACACGTGCATGTAAGGATATGAGACTAATGCGATGTACGACGAACGTAGAAGCCCATCATGCATGACATCAATGCATGAACACCCTTGCTTCACGAAATGAGACACGTAATGCAGCACACTTAGAGGTACCCTAAAATAAATCAGAACGCACCTAGACGAACTACGTTCTGCTACTCCTTCGATGGCAGCTGATACCGTTAAACTCGTTAAAAAACTACAGTTCCTGGGTGATTGATTGCGTAATTGCGGGTGTGCTCAGGAACCTGCACCACATGGAGGTACGTTCCACGGCAGTTCCACTAGGGGGGGAGCGTAATAGTGGTGGCCTAGAGTTGTAGCGGTCGCTACAACTCTTTAGGCCACCACTATTACGTCTACATTAAATTCAAAGATTGGCAAGGCTAGTAGATTGGTACCATGCGGTTCCCGACTATAAAAGACTACCACGACAACGTTTCTCTCTCTTTCCTCTACCTACTTATAACAGTACCACTTCCATAACGCTTCGGTACTTCCTTAACAAAACGTAATATCCTGTCCATCCTCCCGTCGACCACATGTAGTATTTAAACTCTAAATAAAAAAGTTTTTATTCAGCCGGTGTTTTCTGTTCCCGTGCGAATTCCTTCCACAAAAATAGTAGTGAGTGCTCCGATAATCAACCGCATCGACAGTCACACATTCCGACCGACAAGACGAGCATTTCTACACATTCACCGCTTTTTCAGTTAGTGCTAACCTTCGAAAGAAACCTGTTAAAATTTCATGATATTTTACTCATAAGTTTGTGAGTTATTGTGCTAAGAGTGACACTACTTTTGTTATTTTTAAAACAATGGATCAAAAATAATTTTACACTTAATCTTGATGGGAAAAAATGCCGTTCAAGCGAAGCAGTGGCTTGAAAAACATTATAAGGACTCCACTCCATCAGAAAAAACAATAAAACGTTGGTTTACTGACCTCAAACGTAGTCATAGAGACACCGATGATACAGAACGCAGTGGACGTCCAAAAGAGGTGGTAATACCAGAAAACATCAAAAAGATTCACAAAATCGTTTTGAATAATCGAAAAGTGCAGTTGCGTGAGTTAGCCAACATCGTAAAAATATCAAAAGAACGTGTTGGTTTTATATTGCATGAGCATTTGTCCATGAGAAAGCTCTGTTCAAAGTAGGTGCCGTGTTTGCTTACTGTTAACCAAAAACAAGAACGTGTTGATGATTTTGAGCAGTATTTGGCCATGTTTAAACGTAACATACCGGAATTATTGCATCGATATGTGACAATGGATGAAATATAGATCCATCACTGCAGTCCGGAATCAAAACGACCGTCATCTGAGTGGACAGGAACTGATGACAGGCCTATTTTGAGGCAAAATATAAAAATAATATAAATAAGTGTATATTTTTGGATAAAATTAATATAAAGCCAGACTTGCCTGAGACAAAATCACTCAATAATTTCCCAGTTCTAGGTTGAACAAGAACAATAATGATCGTAGATTACAATAATTATCTCTGCTCTTACAGTCAACACAACAGTATACTGGAGATACTCTTAATCAACTAATTTGATCTATTCACAACTTAAAGTTTTTCCAATTTTTACTTTAATATCCTTTAATAACATATTTTTAAGAAAAAATAAAAATAGTAAAATATTAGCCTAAAAAAAATATATTATCCAAAATATTTTAAAGAGTAGTGATATTTTTGATGAACATTTAATATTAAGGACCAAAATTCATTCAAGCTTTGAAAATAAGTACCAGCTATAAAGATTTATTAAAAATTATATTTAATTTATTTTGAAAAAATGTCAGTTAAAAATATATCAATATATCGATAAATCAGGAAAAAAATCGATAATTTTTTCAGAAAATATCTATATATTATATTCAATATTTTTTCGGCATCCCTAGTAAGTAGAGATTTTGAATTATAGATGCAACCCTACATACAGCTCAAAAATATTAGCGAAATTATTAATACATGTATTTTGTGATACAATTAACAATTTTATAAAATCGAATATTTACGTGTACAAATAAAAGGGGCCAATGCATTATGTTCCAAATTTAGTCATCACCTGCCATAGAAAAGTCCACTGCTGGTCTTCGATGCTGGGTCATCAGCCAGTTTCCTTCCTATGCTACTGTTATCGGTACTACTTTCTTTCTAAGTAAATTAGAATAATTAAAATTGATATAAAATTATACAAAGTATTTGCCTTACCTTAAAATAAAGAGAGCTCTAATAAATAATGTGAAACAAAAAATATATATAAACACTGATTACAACTAATAATCCAATACAATTTGCCCATTTATATGATCACATCATTATGACTTCATACTTCATTCCAGTCTTCTTTTTTTTGCTTCTTACTAACATAAAGCAGAAACATAACAAAGGTAATTTTCTGGTCTATAAAAATATCTTAATACTATGTCTAACAAATTATTAACAAAACATAAGAATTATATGTTTTTTACCTACATGTTTCTTGGATAAAATTCACTCACATTGTAAAACACCAAATTATTCGTAAAAATCGCGTTCAATTCCAATTATCGTTAATATGCACTTACCTAAAACAAAATAAAAAATGTATAATGGATTGTTGGCGTATTAAAAACTATTATAAGATTATCGAATCAAAGAATGGGTGATATCAAACAAAATTTCTTTAGAAATTGTCTAATTAATCAAATATTTTAGTAATATTAGCAATAAAAAAATACCTGGAGGCATTTAGAAGTTGGCTATAATCCAGTTGTGGTCTCCAGCAAATTCATCCCAGACAAGCACAAACTGTGGGCTTTCTTAAGCACAACTCTAAGAAATAAATGTGTGTAAAGGATGTGCTCGAAAACGCTCACAATGAAACAATTTACTATTCACTCACTACTACTACACATTCATGATAAATTATCATATACAGGTCTGAAACCACGACGTAAATCAAGCTGCAAGTTATTCTGTAACAAATAAAGAGTACATTTAAAACATGTTACGAAATATACAGCGAACTTACTTGATATTCCACGTCCTAGCGCCTTGTTTATTTCTGCCCTACCCCAATATTAACGGAACGACAAATAAACATAGGATGCACCAAATTGTTTGGAGCGCGATATGAGGCTCGACGGGCCTCATTTTTTCCCGGAGGTTGGACTACACATCACCCGAACACTTAACACTCACGCTGCGATGCGAAATGTCCTAGAACAAAAATGATAACATTTTAAAGTTAAGATATACGAAAACAGGAAAGGAAAACTCACCTCATTTTACCTCAGAAAGTACTGGGATATGCTAAGAAGCTCAAACGCTGGCCCGGACCAGAACAATAAACTGCCTGAAGCCAATTTAGTAATTTTATCGACAAAAAGGAATATAAATAAAAAGAATGAATGATTTTAGCCCCGACATCATGGGCAAAAGTCTTCAATGAATTGTTCGCATGTCTAAAACTGATGAACGCCGAATGTGGGCATTAACGTTAGAAAAAGAAGAATGAAGGGCCATCAGACCACCACCAATAACAACCCATACTAGCCCACTCATCATTTATCTATCGAAATCCTGGGGCCCCAGATGTAGGAGACCCGCAAGCCGATCAACTAGAAGTTGCCTGAGGAATGGGCGATCATACAACGTATATACATACAAGATCGTACAAGTCTGTAATGGCCTGCTATCAAGGGAAATATAATGTTCACCAAGATTAGGACGATGCAGGCTAGTCAGCCACATTGTCGTACCCAGGAGGTGACACGCGCGAGTGAGAAAATGCCATTTTCTCAACCCCGTACCTGAAAATAAGAAAAAATAATAAAAAATCGTAATATAGGCAATGTCAATATCATTCAGATTAATCAATATCAGGGATATCTTTATATGTCAATAATATGAAATATTTGTAAAATAATTTCTTCTTACCCATTCTGGAGCGCAGCAAGCCATTATAAAATAACAAAAAAAAACGGATACTGTTGAAACCATAAGGAACGACAACGTTGAACCATTCCGCATAGCACAGTTCGTGCAACCATAATGCGAACCATTGAAGTACTATTCAAATCCAGGCATCGGATTACACCGTTGTCAATAATCTAGCAAAATTCAATCTAACAAACTATATATTTACATTCATCCTTAAAATATATACAATTACATTAACATCAAACTAATCATTAGCAGCGTTAAAGTACTAAATTTTGTTTAATAAAAATGTATATTTCGCTTCTTTAAAACTAATTATGTATGCCTAGTGACATAAAATAAAATGCAAAAACGACAACACCTTAATATTTCCGTAAAGTTGAAAAAACCAGGCGCACTTGGTTTTATTTTATGAAGGATAAATATAAAATTTTTTGTATTGCTCCCTTAATTTTGACTATAGTACTGTGAACGAATTTAAAATTTTTTTCAGAGGCATACACATCACATTATGTTAAAATAAATATATTATAAACTAATTAAAATATGTTTTCAATCTTACATTAAATTGTTCAAAATATTTCAGAATAATTTACTATTTGAACTGATATTTTGATTATTCGTCTTAATATAATCATTTGAATGAAAATAACTATTTAATCAATATAACTTAAACTAAAATTACTTCAATTTATTAACACATTTTAACACCATTAACGACATAAATATCATTACTGTAAATGTAAAAGCAAGAGTTAGGGACTTTTTAAAGATAAGGAGGCAAATAACTAAAATGCAACATTTATAAAATTTAATTTGTTGAACAGGAATTTATAAAACGATTTTAATAAAAGATTTCTTTATTGAATTGAATAGTTGTCACTATTTTCCACTAGATATCTGTTATGAATCATCTAGGATCATTAGTATTATTAATTTGTAGGGGACGTAAAGGCACGGTACCAATTGTTCAAAAAAAATCTAGAGGAAAAAGCCCCTTTATTCCTTGTAATCGCCGTCGCTAAGCAATGTGTCATCTCTTAATTATATTTTCAGTTTTTAATAATACCATTTAGATAAATATTCTTAAAGATTTCTACAACAAAAACAGCTCCCTCTATATCTAATATAAAGAAATCAAATTAAATCGGCTACTGGTTACCTTATTGTTGTAGGTTATGTTTTTATGTTTATTTTGTGTATCTGTAACTTTTACTTGTATATTAAATTAAACTATTATTTAAAATGTTGCCCGGCTCCTCAACTGCTCCTGATCTGGCGCCAGAGCACCTTCAATCTAAAACTACCATTGTAATTCATCCAGGATCCTTAAACTTACGTATTGGTCGAGCATCTGATTTAAATCCCATTACCGTCCTCCACGCTGTAGCACGAAAAAGAAAACCTGAAGGAAATGTAAGTTTCTTTAATTTAAAAGTGGAAGTATTAATCAATATCCTGATGTTAATTGCAGCCATATGCAGATAGATTCTTACCAGAACGTAATGACCTTATTCAAACTAAGGAACTGGAGGATGCCCGATTGTCTATATCACACACGCTTCAGTCGTGCTTACAATCTGACGGAAGACGCCGCTATGCTACACCTCCTCAACAGATTGCAGCTTTTAATAGAAGGGTTTTACCTGAAACTTTAGGGAATAATGGGGGAGAGTGGGTAAAGCCAGAAGGAGACTTGGTGGTGGGAAATGATATTTTCCGTTTAAACCCAGAAGAACCTTTCAATATTCACTTCCCATATAAAAGAGGAGATTTTAATATTCACCAAGGCCCTGGAGGTTCCATGACTGCGGTTTTGGCAGACCTAGAAACTATATGGACTTATGTTATCGAACATAATTTACAAATTAAATCTAAAGATTTCAAAAATTACAAAGCAGTATTAATTATACCAGATGTATATAACAGGACATATTTAAGAGAATTAATGTACTTGTTACTAACTAAAATGTGTTTTGGCAGTTGCTTTTTAGGTATGTTGATGTATAGTTAAGATTTCATTGATTTATTTCGAGTTGTAGTGCAGGATCATGTAGCTGCTACATTTGGTTCAGGACTGAGCTATGCCTGTGTTGTTGATGTAGGAGATCAAAAGACTTCTGTATCATGTGTAGAAGATGGTATATGTCATCCAAATACTAGAGTTCGTTTGGAATATGGAGGTGCAGATATTACTCAAATATTTTATTGGCTATTACAAAAATGTGCTTTTCCTTACAAAGACTGCAATGATCAGGCAAGATCCAGAGAATAATATTTAATAGAAAACAATCACGAATCTTCCTTTCCAGAATAAACTAGACTGTATGCTTCTAAGGAAATTGAAAGAGGAGTTTTGTCATGTCAATTTGGATGTGTGTGGATCACAGGAGAAATCATTCATATTAAAACAACCAGGCAAATCTGTGTCACAGTACACCATTCAGGTAGGAGATGAGTGCATTATAGCGCCGTTGAGCCTCTTTAATCCGGAACTGTTCGCCATTACGGGGGCGAAACTAATTCATACACAGAAGATATCAACGGGAGATCCAGAGGATCCACACGATGAAATATATCTACGAGATATACGAAAAAAAGGTAAAGCTAGGAAATTATTCAATTTATATATAAAGTATGTGTATATACATTAAATGTATGGGAACTACCTGTTTTATTTTTGAAGCACTTGTCACTTTCACATCAATTTAAGAAAAATTGGCACTTATGCGCGTTTTTTCCTATTTTTTCTGGCACTATCGCTCTAAATTATTTTTAAATCGGGGATTTCTTTTTCGCCCAACATTCCCACTGTTTAAACTCCTTTGAAGCATCAAAATCCCATATCTCAGAGCGCTAAATTCAAATATTGTCCTGTTTAACAATGAATAAACGAGCTTGTAAGTCAATTGCAAATCCCATGAATGTCAATTTTCAAAATGCGCACTACTATAGGAACTACAGATTTTATATGTTCCAGCTTACATATAATATATGTTATGCTTATATTATTTATTATGTTTGGTATTTATGTTTAATGAATAAAATACGTTACAGCGACCTTCTATTAATAATATACTCAAGCAAATATTAAGTATATAAAAGTATTCATAGGGGAACCTAACGTTAACCTGAACCTAATATAGCACTTGCTATGGCAGCCATTAGTTGAAATTGTTTTCAGTAATGAAAACAATTGCTACTATTAATAGCAATAATAATTTTAAATTATTAACACACATTAAGACACAATATATTTTGTATGTGACAGGAATGAAAGAAGAGGCTTCATCCAGCGAACTCAACGAATCCTATCTGGAAAACCAGCACGCTACTGGTGAAGACGACATTGTAGTGGATGCCATGGAACCTGTTGGCCCTCCACCGTCAGTCAAAGAGTTTGTTCTTAGTCCCGGACAGATACTAGGTCTGGACCAGGCGGTGTTGCAGAGTATCGATCGCTGTCCTAGTGAGGACCTGAAGCGGAAGATGTACGGTTGCATCCTCATTGTCGGAGGCGGTATGAAGTTTGCTGGTATCGGTACGTGGCTACAGAATCGCATATCCTTACAAATCCCGTACCTCTATCGAGCTGAGCAGCTCGATATTATTACCAACCCTTGCGATATGGATGGCGCTATGGTACCTTGGAAGGGAGCTTGCATAATGTCATGCTTAGAAACAGCCCAAGAATTATGGATTGAGCGGATAGAATGGGAAAAGTTTGGCGTGAGAGTACTAAGGGAACGTGCTCCATTTACATGGTAACCTCTAAGATAAACCATAAACAGTTACTTAAATTATAGGTGACATTAGTAATCTTTAAGAGACAATAATAAAATAAGCCATATTTAAAAAAGATAATTGCAGAGATAAAATCAAAATTAATTGTATTTAATAGTTTAACAAGTTTGACAAGACTACAAATATCAATTAAGTGTAGTAGCAAAAAGATTATTTAGAAATTAGAATTAAATGTATTTACATTTGCAACTGACTTTTATATAAGACTGATAAATAGAATTAACGTATATAAGATATTCAGCAATTAGAATATAATAAATAATTATAGCCTCATATAATTATTTTATTATTATTGTATGATTTCCTGTATGGATTAAATATAACATATGCAATGTAAGGTTTTGTATTATTTATATGTATATCAAAGCACTATAAAATTATGCAGCACTAAACGAATTAGTTGATTTATTAGGAAACAAATGTTAATTTGAAAAGGCTTTTAGTTCTCTTGGTCCTTTTTATAGACTCTACTATATAATATAATGATAAAAAAAGTAATATGAGTTCTTCTTCCACCACTAGTCAATGATAATTTAAATTAATGACCTTTTGTTAATTTTCTGGTAAATGAATAATGGTCTACATGTAGAACTGAACCCAAAGATTTTCGCAGGCTCTTTTAAAACCAGCCTTAGAAACGTCACAGTTTTGCTGACCAGAACAAATGGTATCCAGACAAGGCAAGATCTGGGCAGTATATATCACAACTTATTAACCAATCTCTCAGTTTTTGCCCAATCACTAAAGATGTGTAGTCTTACATTATTTTGATGTGATGTGTTTCAGCAACGCCTTTTCTATTAATCGTTTCTCGACCTCCCGGTTCACCACAGAGTAAAAGTTTGTCTATGTGGTTCACTCGTAGTAGTTGCTGCTGACCGTAGAGAGATAATAAACCCTTAGCGATTCACAAATTATAACTCAGTTCATTAAGTTTTTTCACTGTTAATTCACGTAAAACCCAAAAATCAAGCTTCTTTTTGGTATCCAATAAAAGTATCTTATAGTCTATTGTATTCTCTTTTGGGAGGTAAAAGAACAAAATATGTTGAAAATAACATCATTTATTTATTCTTATATTATAGACCCATAAACCTTCTGGACTATTAGGGTCTATTTGTAGATTAGATTGAGATTAACACAAGTATAGAATGCAAAGAACAATATAAATACATCGTCGGATTATAAAACTATAGTCAAATGTGCAGGATAAGGAGTGCAAGATGACAAGTAAAAGCATACAGATGCATGAATATATGAATGCTACAGTATAATGGTCGCATAACCCATGACTGATATAAAGATACAAGATACAAAAAATGTAAACGAACATGCGTGATATTACATAGATGCACACTATGCATCTATGTAATGTCATGAGAAACTCATGAGTCAGTCTGCAGTGTCCAATTCTGAGACGTGAGAATAAGCTTAAGTTGCTCCTGGTGATGTTAGTGGTGTTAAGGCCCTGATAATACTCTTTTTTCACCTCCCAAAGCTTGTTGTTTTCTATCAGATCCCATTTGAGTTGGTCTAGATGTCTAAAGATTCTAGTAGAATGGTGCTTCATGAAAAACATCAGAAATCATTTTAGAGCGCAATGATAGCTATAGAATAAACAGTCAGTAAAAGTCATCTGAAGTAAAACCGAAATTAGTTTTCTCTAAACTTATATTTTATAAACATATTTTAATTAAAATGTTTTTTTTGTTGTCGATTGAATTATATATGTAATGCCTAAAATTTCACATCAATACATAATAACATATAGAGCACTAGCGAAATACAAATCCATAAGAACGTATGTGGTGTATAATAAAAATCGGTTTAATGCAAGACATTTATTAATATAGCTAGTTGATGAATGTTTTCCTATCATGTTCCATGATAGGACCTTCACCTTCTACTTTTTCGTACTCTGCGACAACGTGTTTTGTAAGGGGCGTTTGAGGTGTCTCCATCATCAGACAATATTCGAGTTTGCCTTCCTCGTTTAGTCTATAACGACGATGCAAAGCTAACACAGATTGTTGGGCGAATTTCATGATACCTATGCAAGCGGTGGACAGTACCAAATTGTTGTCTTTGACGTAACCCTCTTCCAGAGTACTTAGGCCAAAATTTTGAGCTGAAATAAGTAATTCAATAGCAGAAAATGTATGTTGATATTTTTATTTACGCGATAACATTTTTATGTTAATCAAATTAAACTATATGATTGAAGATCGGGATAACAAGAAAGTATCTCCGGTATTTTTATACATCATCACAATTTCTTTTTTGCATCTGATATACTATTATGGTCAAAAAGATTAAAAAATCATGGCGACGATTCAATATAAATTTCTCCCTGCAACATGGTTCATTATTGTTCCTACATTTGTTCATTACAACTTTTTAACCCATAGAAACATATTACTAAGGCAAATGATCAAATTGAATAAATCATAAGCTGAATGGGACAAGAAATTATTCCAATTTTTAATATGATTTTTTATGTTTAAATGTAAATGTTTGAACAGCCAGATCATTAGTCTAGACATTAATTATTAGCAATTGAAAGAAGTAGTAGAAACAATATCAAAAGAGTAGAATGGGTAATTAGTAAATATATAATATTCGATTAGAACAAGGATTCAGCCTTACATGACTCAATACATGTCATTACACCGAATAAAAAATTAATGAAGCTTGATAGAAACTGATATCGCATCCTGTAAACAGCACTGGTGTGTCACTGATACTCTCTGTGTAAACCACTTACTAGAGTCACATACGACGCACAAACTTTTATTTGCTAACAAGAAAGCCAAAAAATCTATGAGCACTTTTTTAGGAGTAAAAAATAATTTAATATGAAAATAGTGTTACTTTCTTGCCTACCCGCTACTTTTATATCACCTGTTAAGAACGCTACAGTGCATTTATCATCGTCAACTCTCAGAAATCCCCTTTCCAAATGCATGACGCTTTTATTCTGGGGATGGCGGGTTTCGGATAGATAGTTCAGCAATGGCTGGCCTGATGAGAGAAACTCCAATCGTTCCACGAAATTTACGGGCGCCTTCATTGTCGGATATTTCACTTCAGCATGTACAGACTTCCAAGTTCCTGTTAAAGCGTTTGCTTAATTTACTTTCTCCATGAAATAGAAGTAAATTATACTTAATATTTACCAATCAACCACATAACATTCGATAACACTTCGTGTACTTTCACTCTTTGGCTCATTTTTTGTTCAGGTTGCTGTCGCCATGTCTTGACACTTTTACAAATACTGCACTGACGTCTGCAATGGCAATTTTAAATCGAAATGTTTTGAATTACCTTACCTGTTAGCCAATGACATTTAAATCGTGAAACCGCAAACCCAATTTTAATTTCTATTGGATTTGAATGGTCAATCACAGTTAGATAAAAGAAATGTAACAAGGTTTTATTTTCAGTATAGGCTGACATAGCCTTTCTATTAAAAAACAGATTTTCAATGCAGATACTATTCTATGTATATACTATTAGATGCATTAAAAGACAATCTATATAGGTATTTAAATTATATTTTGTAGAAAAGTTCATTTTGTTATCTTTCCAACTATATATTAATTTTTTAAATATGAACTAAAAGCAGCACATAATATTAAAAATACCGAGAAAAAATTTTTGTGAATTAATAAAGTGCACAATTTGAGGTTTTATTACATCTGACACTAGATATACCTATTGCAATCTTAATTTACGAATTAATTCAAGCAAGAATAGTGCTGGATAAATACATGAGTAATATTTCCTACATTAAAAATAAATTAGGCTATTTTAGCTAAAGTTAGGGGATAACATTTATGCACTGTGCAAGTTCGTGTGGTTTGGTTCTTTAGACTTCTAATATATTGCGCGTTATCCAGTAGCTTTATTTCTTCCATTATCATTTAGTACCCGTCGTTGGTTACTAAAGTAGCGATAAGCATTAGTAATTAATCGAAAAACTTTGTTTTGACAGCGTTAGAATACTAGTTGGTTTGATGTTTTAACGGATTCGTTGCATTCACATAGTAAGCTAAACAAATATAACATTTATTTTCAGACACCCTGTACTTTTGGCGAAGGTATAACGTTTTTCTGTGGATATAACTACGTTAAAAGGATTTATTACGTATAGTTTCAACAAGAGGCCAAAACCAATATTAATTTTTCATTGCTTCTAAGGAAATTGTAGAATATAGATTTTGTTTATTTATCTAATCCTATATTAAAACCTGTCCCCTGGATCAACCATTAGTTCCAGTTTACTATAGCTAATCCATTAATAAGCTCTAGATATCCTAAGCCTATAGATAAACTGCCGTCGGAAATCTCAGTTGGCGTTTAAATATTATCCAAGACACAACAAAATCTTACTTTATTATTATTTCATAGTTGAACGAAGACGAGATTATAAAATATATTATTTGGATCAATTCCATCAATTGTAATGACAATGGGCGATTTCAGAACAGAAGTTATAACAAACAAATCCTCTGTTCTTTCCTCGTCTATTAGGTAAGGCCCAATACATTTTTTTGTAGATTAAAATCTTATTACTTACTTTTTTGAAGTAGGCAATACAGTCTATTATATATTCAATTTTTGACACAAATTGATTATTAATGAATTTTGATTATTTTTATTATACGTAAATAAATACTAAAATACTACTGTAATCAATATCAAGAAATGTAGAGAATGATTTAAGATAAACCGTAAACCAGTTACATATTTTTCAAATTTTGTTTCATCGCTTTTTCAATTCAATGTATTTATTTAAAATTTAAGATTCGGTTTTCGAAACGATGTCATCTTTCGATGATTTTTAAGCTTCTAAAAACGTTCAAAAATATGTCCACCAGTTAAATCAGGCGAATAGGACAATTGTAAAATGATGTGGGTTGAATGTTAATATAAATGTGATTTATAAAACAAATTTACCCAGATATTAAATTAAAAAGCCGATCATTAAACAGATGGAAGATTTTTTAAATTGGCAGAGCTATACAATAAAAAAAAAGTCGGAATTGTATTTACACATATTTTTTTTATTTTTAAAAGTTTTATTCCAAAGAATCATTTGGAAGTACAACATGAACTATTGAATAACATAACAGAAACTAAACATTAACACCATCTTTATTGACTTAGTTGATTAAACTTACAAAGAGAAAAAGCAGCCTATAACAAAATTAAGTTTACAATCAGAATATTATCACAGTAGCATGCATTTTAACAGTAATAACCTATCCCTAATTATATTAAAAGTGAAAAGATTGAAAATCTGTAAATGTGTAAAAAAACTCTAAAGACATATAGTATAATAAGTATAATGATCATTATTAATTTCAATAAATACACACAAAGGCACAACAATATACATTTCAATTCAATCGAGTTATATTTTGATATGTACCAAAACAATGTATACTCATCACTAAAATCATCCAGCAGAACCTCACTTTATCCTCCTCAAGTATGACAAATATCGAAAAACCGACCTTTTAATTTAAATCAAACGCGTCCTATCTCACTATAGCATATCTAGGTCGATTGTGGAAGGAAGTATTGTAGCATTTCAAACTACAATAATAACAATCGACGGGTGCGTATATGGTGTCGGTGGCTCCGACACTGATTGTTTCTGAAATATAGTTTAAAGGCATGCTGTGAGTGTTTCTTAGAAACAAGCTGAAACATGCCTTTCCACACACACAATACTTGGCATAATCTAAAAATTCAATTAAAGTCAAAGGTATTGAACCTTTGGGGTATGGTAAACGAGCCCATAATACTTTCTTTCCTGCATATTCTTTCAGTGATCCAACATTTAATGCTTTAGGAACCCCATGTTCACGAAAAGGTACTCCTTCTAAAAAGAGGTTGTTTGAAAGATCAATACTTTGTAACCGGAGCTTCCTGCAACTACCCGGCAATGATAAGAACTTATTATTTGATGCAGAAAAAATTCGAAGAGATCTTAAATTCCCAAGACCGCAAGGTAGTTTTTGAAGTTTGTTATGGCTCAAGTGTAACGAAAATAAATTCTGAAGTTTGATTAACTGCTCAGGAACAAATGTTAATTCGTTGTAGCTCAAATCAAGAAGTACTAAATTCTTGGAGAGATATCCACCGATCCAAGACCATTGTTTAATAGTCCCCTTGCCTAATTGGTTATGAGCCATATTCAATTCCTTTAAATTAGGTAGATTACTCAATTCTTCTGGCAAATATTCTATTTGATTGTCACTTAAATTTAAAACCTTCAGTTTCATTAATTGCAAAATACCCACATCTAACCCACATCTTTTTATGCTATTTATATATAAGTATTCTAATGTTCTTGGAAACCCTTTAGATGGATATTCTGACCTACAATAACTCAATTATTAATATGCCACAAAACAAATATGTAGATACATACCTAGCTGTTATTGTAAGCTTTGTAGGGGCAATGTCCTTAGGTTTAATAGGTGTCACACTTAAACTTGACAAAGTAAGTTCTTTAGATAATACATAACCATTTAGAACCCGCTTAAGTAAGTGTAAAAAACCTTTCAATTGAATGGAGTCTGCTTGAATACAAATATCATGCTCAGGTTTTTTTAATTGTATGGTACATTTTCCTTCATTGACAAATTTAGTCAATACTTTGTCAATGTTCCCATTAATTGAATATTTTGTACTGTTTTTATTTTGGGCCGAAAATAATATCAGACAGTATTCAAAATTTTTCGGATGTCTACAAAGTGCCAGTGTTGATTTCGAAGCTTTTTTCCTTAAATGAGCTGGTAAAGCAGGCATTACGCGATTCACCACGCAAACCGAACACGAAATTTTCATTTTCTATTGCAACTCTTATTGCATGGCAATTTTAAAAGACGTATTATTTATATATATTTATATATATATATATTTAGGTTTTCCTACGTATATAGGTTTAGCGCCTTTTCCACCTTTTAGAATCAATTATTCTTCTTTCTTGCTGCCTCGTATTAGGGATGTCATCAGCGGTTTAAAATATCGATATATTGGCTTTGATATTTTAAAAAATATCGATTCATAATATTAAAAGTAAATCGATTCTTTTGCCAGTCAGAAAAAATATCGATATATAGGCCAAAAAAAGTCGATCATTTTTCTGCATCTCTAACTCAGATTCATATTTTTCTATGATTCATATTAAATTATGTTCATAAAGTTTCTCTGTGTTTATGCTATTGTATATTTTTCAAATATAAATATCGTGTATGAATATTTCTAGAGATAGCTATTAAAAGATAATGGGAGTATTTAATTAATATAAGTACATATTTTAAATATATCAATTTCTCGGAAACAACAATACGACTAAAATAAATTATTACAGAAACTTTTAATTTGAGAATTAGGTAAACATATCGGCAAGCAACAGAATTTAAACAAGTACTGTAGTATCAAATCAGCAAAACCTTGAAAATCTAGGAAAAACATTTTGTAACTACAAATATATTAATACCAAAAAGACCAATAATTAATTTACCTTTTAACTAGCGATGAGAACTATCGACCGAAACAGTCGATAGTCACAACACAGTCGATAGTCAAAAAATAGGGACTGAATATAGTAATTACTATTTTCAGTCAAATGCGCGTTTCGACTATTTTTTTTTTCATTCGTGATGTCAGACGAAGATGTACGAATTCTTGTCTGTATTAAATGTAAGATAGGAAAGGACGGAGATAAATGCTAGGACCAGTTAATTTTAAATGTCTTTATATACTCCAATGATAGTATAATCGAGACAGAGATGTATATATATTCATTCGCGTGATAACTATAAAATAGAAAAGGAAAAAAATTACTATCTTCTATTACCATGTAATAAATATAATTTTAAAGGAAGTAGGATTACTTTTATACTGAATGTTCTGTGGATGTGTAAAAAGAAATGGAATAATAACACCACAAATGTTTTATCCTGTGTTAATATATTAATTGCTATTTTTAAATAACATAGCATAATAAATATAAATAGTACAATACAACTTAAATAAAACCTAAAAACTAAAAATTTTCAATAACCATAACTTCTAAATAAAATGTAAATGTATGCTCGTGATTATTATCATGTTCAACTTTTCCCGTGAGGCGATTTCTACGATCGTTAATTATTTGCCCAGATTTTGAAAAAACTTGTTCCCAGGGGACAGATGTTGCGGGTATAGACGAATATTTTAGGTGTAACTGATATAATTCAGGTAGTTTCATTTTAAGGATGGATTTAATAAATGGAATTTCCAAATACTTCTTTCATTCTAGCCATTTTTTTATCAAAATATCTCCAGATGTCAATACCTTCTTGGTCAATAGTTTTGTCTTGAATTTCGAGTTGTGGAACTATATTTGCATTTTTTGAAATTAGAATGGAAGATATATCTTTTGTAATAACTTTTTGTATCGCCTAAGTATTATTTGCAATACCAAATCATGCTTTTTTAAATCTAGTATCTAAAAATGTGGTTTTCCCGCATATCATATTCATTTCTAAAATTGGCAGTCTTTTATATTGATGACATCTAATAGACAATTTTGTCATTTTTTCCCCATTCACTTGTTAAAATCCTGGATTTGATGGAATGTTGCAGTCCTCTTAATAACCGTATAATCAGTCGGACCAAAAATACCGACTGAAAACAGTTACTAGTAAAAACTGTCGAACCAAAAATAGCGACTGTAATAGTCGATAGTAAAAAGTAGTCAATTAATGAACAGTCGATAGTCGATTGTTCGCAACACTACTTTTAACAAACAATTAATTAAGCAGGAATATTAGGAAAGATCTGTTGGGAGAAAGTCAATAAAAAGGAGCCTGTAGGTAATATGAACATTTTATATCTAACCAGTATTCAAAGTAGCATAATATATTATAAAAGTTTAACGAATTTAATGATGATGCCCAATATAAAACCTTATAATTAATTTAATAAATGGAATACATTCCAGTGTTCCGGTATACCTAAGCAAGTCATTTTTTAAATGTTTGAGCTAAGTATGAAAAGTAAAATGATCATTATATAAACAGGAATAAGACAAAACATATTAAGTTCCTTTTGAACTGTCTTATCGGATTATATAGTCTTTTCATTACTACTTGTTCAAAGCAATGTTTTATGATCTACGTGAATAGTATTTTTTATTGAACAATCAAACAGTTTAGCATCTGTTACAAAGTCAACATTCTTCCCTAGTGTGCTTGTACACTAAACCCATATTTTCAAAACAAAATGTCCTGCATTATTCTTTTGTTTTTTTCATATTCTAGTCACTTGGTTCAATTTTTACTTCTACCAATGGCTCTATAACATCTTCATATATTAAATTTGATGATATATCACACTAGAAAATAGAAGATAAAGAAAATTCATATATAAAAATTATAACTATGTTACCTGTTCATCCTCTGACTTAGTTAAGTATTCCAGGTCCCCAAAAGGCATATTTGTAATATTATAATTTTCTGGTGTCTGCACAGGAAATGATTTGTGGACTGAATCTGATGATGCTGTAAGCAATATTTAAAGTGAAGAAGTCGCATAATTAATATATATACATATTTCAAAGCGCCATTGGATATGCTTACACTTTCTAGTTGTATTATCAGTGTTTAGTTATTAATAATATATTTCCATTTGATCACAAAACAATCAAAATTGTGCTGAAGAATACAAGAATTGTGTTAAAGAATACAAGTGAACAACGACATGTTCGAGAATTATTTCTTAGTTCCAAGTATTTATTGACAAATGATCCACTGTATTTTTAAGGTACATAGTCATATACTATAGCTATTGTTTTGTTAAAACTGTAAAAATGGTAGAATATTTGTTTTTGTCTAAACTTCAAACAGATTGACACATTAACTTGTTATGTATATGAATTATAGATACTAAAATATTAACACAATGTATTGTTTAATTTTTACCTGTTAGATTTAATCGTGGACATTTTCTAGGTTGCGAGATTAATTGTCTTGATAGGCTTAGACTTTCATCAAATTGTTTGTTCTCACTGAGAACCAGATCTTCACGTCTCACAGGTGGAGGTTCTTCTAGTAAATCTGAGTTTGAATTTAATATTTTTACCTGTCCAATACTCTATACAATATAAGAAGGATATTATTAAAACAATAATTTTACTTTAATACATCTTACATATGAACATTCATCGTCAGATTGAGCTGCCTGGTGGGTTTTCTTAATATGGTGCTCTAGGTTACCAAGTCGTGAAAAAGTTTTAATGCAATGTGGACAGAGAAATGGTCTGTCTCCATTGCGAACCTGTGTTTTTGCTAAACGAGAGGGGACACGTTTTATGTTCGGGTTGTCTTTTAAACTTTTGTCCGAATGCTGGCCCAAGTCCCGACGTAAAATTCGCCAAGTTGAGGTCTGCGAAAGGCCAAGTTCTTGTGCGAGGCGAGGAATTGATTGACCTGGGTTTTCCTGCACGCTTTCGCAGACTGCGGCAATGTTCTCAACGGACCTGGCGTTTCTTTGACGAACGGGTGTTGGCTGATTGTTCACAGAACCCGTCGTCTCGAATTTGGCCACCAAACGTTGGATAGTCGACTTCGAGGGCCCACTGCGTCCGACATAAAATGGGCGCAAAGCTCGCAACGTTTTCACTAACGAACACTCATTTTCATAATAAAATGTTATCATTTGGACGTGCTGTTCAACCGTGTAACTTGACATGTTAATTTGGTATCGCAAAAAGAATAACAAACTATAGTAGACAATTAGACAGTCAAAACAATATGGCCACGACAGGCCGCCGGATAAACGACCCAAATATTTGAGTAATTATTTTAAGTTTAAGTTATTAAATAATTTTATTAAGTAATTTGAGCTAGGGATGCCGAAAAAATATCGATATTTTTGACCGATATTTTTTTAATCCCGATATCGATATTTTTTTACCCGATATTTTTCGACATTTATTCAAAATAAATTAAACATTATTTTTAATAAAACGTTACAAGCGGTACTTATATTATATTATATTATATTTTAAAGGTCTATCAATTATTTTTGACTGTTAATAGTTCGATAGTACGACGTATCGTTATTTTACTTGGTGGCCAACACCCCTAATTTGGGCTCGTTACACCGGTCGTGTTTTCAACAAGTCGATATTTTCTAGACCAAAAACACTTTTTTTCTATGGAAAATAATGAATCTAAAAAATATCAATATTTTTCTTAAAATATCAAAAGTTTATTAATATATAAGACATTAGAAATTAGTAGGTTATAAAAATTTAATTTAATTAAAAGATGAATCAATGAAATCTTTGCCGCGGTGGTTTTATCGATTCAAAGGAAATAATCAAAGGCCTAAGAGAGCCTGCAATTAGCTTGCAGTGCTTAGACTATGCGAGTATATTTCGTCATCTCCGAGGTTGCCTATGGAATAAACTGTCTATTTCTCAATGACCACAAAATATAGAAAAGTGTTTATATAAAACATGGAGTTCTCTATATTTTGTGCTCTATGATTGTTAGTGGTACTAAAACAATAAACGAATTGACAAAATGTTTAGTATTGTATTCTATTTTGTCGAGAAATTCTAATTTTTTGGTCCATTTACCTTATTTTGGTTTAAAAATTAATTTTAAATTAGCACGCCCGTTGTTTATCCATGTTCTGAACACAGAACATTTTTGATAATTTAAGTTTACTTTCGTTTTTGCTTTCTCAAATGTTGGGAAGAAAATGTGTAGTTTGTCTTTTGCTCTAAGAAAATAATTACAATTGGTTTACAATTAATTACATATTAATACATATTTTGTTATATGTTTGTATTAATAAATAATAACGTATATTAATACAGTGTTTTTTAAACTATTTTTAATGATTATTTATTAATGCCAAAGGGCAAACAGAAACAAATTTTGATTCATAATGAAGTATTTTAGTAGAAATAAATTATTAATATAAATATTAAAAAGAAGTAAATAAACTTATTAATAAACAGAGAGAAAATATAGTAGCCACATATTGGATAAAAATATGATTTGAAACTTGGAGTAACTGTTCTTATGTTAACATGGAAACTAGGTAGTGCCTTGTAGTATTCCGATATTGCTTCCGCATTCGGTTCTTAGAAGAAAGAACCTAAATTTTTTGGCGAAGTTTCAGAAAAATCTCATCTTCTATCTTCTGTTCTTACTTAAATTACTAAAAAATATTCTAAAGAACTTCAGAAACCTCAAACTAAGAGTATGATACTTTTTTGTGAAAAGTCTAGTTTTTACTATGAGTATTTTACTCAATATCTTATTATAACATATCAAGTTCAAAACTATTATTTTCAACTATCGATACTTCTTTTAAAAAATATCGAAAAAATGGGCTCGGGTAATATCGATATATTTTGGCATCCCTAATTCATCTGATCCCCATATGTCGATTTGATATGGCCGGTTGTAGGGGTGTCGGTTGCCTAGAAAAATATCGATATTTCTTAAAATATCCATACATCGTTTTCGATACTTTAATAAAATTTTGAGAGATAAAGAGAGAACAAAAATATCTTTATATCTTTTTTTTTAATTACGAAAATCTCAATGATTTACAAAAGATTTTAATAAAAATATCGATAAGTCGGCCCAAAAAATATTGATATTGTTTAAGTAATTTAAAAAGGCAATATGTTTTAATAAACCTTTAAAACCAAATACCGAAATGTATTAAACCTTTAAAATAAGGTACCAATTTAAAGGGTTTATAAGATATATTAAAAGGTTTTTATAATGTTTAAAAATTATGTTTTGTTTTTTTTTTTTGGAAAAATATCGGCAAACATTAATATCGATTATTAGGTAAAAAAATCTTCAACACATCTATAGATATATTTTCAAAAAATATTGATATATATGTAATTTCAGTAATTTGTCAACTATCGAATTCTTAGGTTATAAGCGCCCCTCAGAGTAGATGGGGTTTGTTGTTATGTCAAATTTTTGCTATTAAATTTTCTTTGTATATGCTTTAGGGTTAATACATATCATAGAGTAATACTGTAGTTTCTCAGTGGTACTTTCAATATTTGTATGATTATGTCATCAGTATCCTACAAAAGAAAGTGTTTAAAATTAAGTGATAAAGCAAAAATCATAGACGAAGTTGCACTAGGTGCTAGTGTGACACAATTGGCCAAAAAATATGGTGTATCAAAGGCAACAATTTGTAAAATTAAGCGTTTGAAAACACAAATTTTAGAAAGAACCTGCAACACATTTGGAGGCCCTGGAAACAGAAGAACTTTGAAAAATGCAAAGGCGCCTGAAATGGAGAATTCCCTTTATAAGTGGTTATTAGAGCAACAGGAAAAGCATGTTCCAATTAGCGGCGAAGTACTTAAAGAAAGGGCTAAACTGTTAAATGAGAAACTGAAAGAGACTGAAAATTTCGTAGCTAGTGATGGCTGGCTACAACGATTTAAAACAAGATATGGAATTCGACTTCAGACTGTATCTGATGAGAAATTATCAGCACAACCGGAATTAATACAACCATTTAAAGAAAAAATTCCCAACATTGCTTGTACTCCACCTTATATTAATTTATGGAATGATGAGCCTACCAGTGTTATTAAGAAGGAAGATATGTTTAGTGAGGATGATAAAGATGTTTCCGGTGGTGTTAAATATGTAGTGACTGATGCGCAAGCTATAAGAGTTTTTAACCAAGCTTTAGATTGGGCTTTAGAAAGGAAAGCAGTATCATACAAAGATATTTTAGTTCTTCGGAAATTACGGGCCCAGGCATTGGAAGACAATGCTAAAAACCAATTAGGGCAAACTAAAATTGCAGATTATTTTTCTTCTAACTAAAAAATAATTATGAACCTTCAAGTTTGTGTTATATTTTAAATACATGTAAATATGTAATTTATTTTAATGAAACTAATGAATAATAAGGGATCTTCAAATTTTTGTTTAGTTATAAATATATTTTAATATATTGCTTATTTTAGTAAATCATTTCTTAATTAAATCATTCAATGTACGTCCTTTAATGTAAATATTGCGATATCAAATAAAGCTGGTTTAGCTTAGGTAACGTTAACGAGGTTCTGATGTTCTCTCTGATTAGCGTTGAGAATTATCGACTGTTCAGCAATTGACTAGTTTTTAATATCGACTGTATCAGTTAACTACTCTGAGTTTCACTATCACAAACCATTGAACTTCGTCTATTTTGTGGTCACTATTCTATTTCTGATATGACCACTTTTTAATGGATTGTTTCAATCGGATTCTTTCTAAACACTATATTTTTTTGCACGTTATATCGATATTCTCTTTAGCTCTTTTTTTTAAATACCCATATTTATAGCTAATATTTTTAGCGGTTGTATCGATAATTTTTCAGAATAGATATAATATAATTTTTAAAAAACCTTTAAAAGCAGTATAAATATATTTCAAAAAAAAAATATATATATACATATATATATATATATATATATATATATATATGTATATATATATATATATATATATATATATATATATATATATATTTTAGACTTAAAAATTAGTATTTAAAAAATATCGATATTTTTCGGTTTGTAATACTCCTATACTTAGCAAATTACAGCGCCCTCTACTCATTCTTCTACTTCTTTTCTACACTGGCCCTTATATCGATATAAATCATATATATTTAACACTCTATTCCTTTTTCACCCTGCCGCTTACTAATTAAAAATGATCTTATCTGTGTAACACAATTCTGTGTTTCTGTGTAACACAAAGAACCTAACAATTATTTCCGTTCTTTTCTTTCCCAAAATTAATACGTGAAGGAATACATACGCCTCCGTATGTTATAGCAAAAAAGGAAAACAGTCTGTGTGAAGTGTGCATTTGAGTGATATAGAAATTACTATTTTTGGTCGATAGTTCATAACGCTAGTTTCGATAACTCTCATCGCTAATAGAGATATTCATCCTTTTCTATTCTGTCATCATCTTGTATGAACTGTCAAATACGAGTGTCCAAAGGTAATTTTTCTATACAGTTATTTTTCAAAAAATTTTTGATCAACTAAAAGAATGCATTTTTTATATTTCATAGTTTCTCTAGTCTATTACACACTATTTTTTTGTTAATTAATTCTTAGTATACAATTTCTTTTAATACAATATCGAGTACAAATATTTCGATTCGATATATTTAACCACAATTGATAGATATCGATGACAAAACTTTTATTCGAACAACTCTATAATAATGGCGCATAGCTTGGTTTTTTAACAGATATGACTGGTAAGTGTATTTGTCTTCATCAATTAGAACTTCTAAATAAACTATACTTCTAGACTATTTTGAGAAGGTTACCAACGTTTCTTGTGTTTATTGCCAAGAAGATATAAATAATGTTAGAGTTCAATGTTGTGAGTGCCCGGATTTTGATATTTGTTTGCAAGTAAGTATCTTTTAGCGGGAAATTTGAATCAGATCGACGATAATTGTTGTTTTAGTGTTTTGCGGTAGGGGCGGAAATAGGACAACATAAAAATGACCATCCTTATCGATTTGTAGTGAGTAGACTAATAAACATATTTAAGCTTTGTATATTACTAAATCTTCTTTAAGGATAATTGCTCAGTAAGTATATTTGCTGGTAAAAATGCCTGGACCGCTCGAGAACATGTAACTCTTCTAGAAGCAGCTGAATTATATTCATATGGCAATTGGGATTTGGTTGCAAAAGCTGTAAAAACTAGAACTGCTGAAGGTAACTATCTTTTATTAAATGTAGAGTAGTAAAAAAGTAATTAAAAAACCTTAGAATGCAAAGAAGAGTTTGTATCGAAGTATTTGAATGGCAACATTGGTAAAGCTACTTGGGGTTGTGCTCCTAAACCAATGTTGTATTATGATTTGATAGAAGACGAAGGACCCTTATCACATACAGCTCTTTCCAAATTGGCACCCCTTGATGCAACTCCTGAAGAAGCTCGTGTACTGGGTTATAAGCCTCACAGGGATGATTTTGAGGGAGTAAGTCATTAGTGAAGGTGTATTACATAAAATCTGACCCATACTTTGTTTTAGGAATACAATCCCGAAGCTGAGCATTTAGTATCAGACCTACAATCAGATGATCATGAGGAGAGTGATATAAAAAAAGCACTGAAATTAGCTATTGTTGATATGTATGTGCGAAGTTTAAGGGAAAGACAGCGTAGAAAACGGATAGTGAGAGACTTCCAACTAGTTGCCAAATATTTTGATAACTTGCGCAGAGATCCTACAAAGCCATTATATCCAAAATCTGAGAAGTAATTCATACAATACTTTATTTTTTCTATGTTTTTTTATTTTGTTTAACTGCAGGGAGCTACGGGATGGTATGCGACCTTTAGCGCAATACTTAACTTCTGGTGAACATGAAGGATTGATAACCAGTTTATTACGGGAACGTGAGCTACGTCATCGGCTGTCTGAATTGAAAAGATATAGGAACCTTGGCATTACATCTCAAGAAGAGATGATTCACTATGAACAACACATGGCCTTCAAAAAGCAGAATATAAAACAAGGAAAAATTGTTAGTTTGATTTTCCTTATTTTATTAAATTGGTTTTAATTTGTTTGTACATTGTAGAGACGGAAAAACAAACTTAAATTTCACAGAAGAAAAAACCATGTGGCTGTTAGAAAGAGATTTAGAGTGCGACAAAGGGGTGGTGGGGCAAATTCTCTAAGGGGAATTTCACGTAACTTACATATTGATGCTCCTGATGAATAGTCATTTCAACGATATATATGGTGAACTAGTACAGATTCCTTGTGGAACTTGGAAGGATTCTATGTAAAAGTGTCAGGTGGAAAGCCTTTTTCATTATAATTCCCAGTTGGTTTCGGTTTCTGATACAGTTAAACTGCAGAGAACGTTACAGAAGCGAGATTATGGTGTTTAGATACATTATAATATCTATAGTTGAATTTACATTTTAAAATTCAGTTAATGCCAGAACCTTATATATATATTATATATATAAATGTGTACACATATATATATATATATATATATATATATATATATATATATATAGATTTTTAAATAAAATATTTTCTTATGAATGTTTATGTTTGATTTAAATATTTTAGATAAATCTTAGAAGTTCAAAATACCCAAAGAGTAGCTTATTAAAAATAAATTAGAGCTGTTATTTTTCTAAATCATAGTCCGTAGAATAACATAAGTTGCTTATATTTCTTTTATATTTGAAAGTAACCTTCGTTGAAGCTTTATTAAGCCCACAAAATATTGAGAATATGGTTTTGTGATTAAGCCTTTTAAAACAGGATATTTGATACTTTAATGAACCATTGGTAGCGCCATCTATCCATTCATTGATGCATATAAAAATAAATATATTACTGTACAAATTATTACCAATTTATATTACTTGATTAAAAATCCAAAGTCTATTAATGAGACCGCATTTTGTTACAAATAGTTAAGTAACAGGAAATATTTTAATTGTGACCTTAGCGTAAATACTGAACGTATACCTTATTGTTGATAGCAGATGTCAAATATTGACGTTTGTCAAGGTTACAAAGCGTTGACTTAAAAGTATGGCTGGTAAGATTGTTTTGCTTTGAATCGAGTCAAAACAAAATGAAATCACACCTTTTTCCAGATTATTCGGACAATTTTAGCAATATATCCTGCGTATATTGTCAAGAAGAGATAAACAATGTTAGAGTCCAGTGTTGTGAATGTCCTAATTTCGATATTTGTCTACAAGTGAGTTGACGTTTTTGAAGCGGGAGATTTAAATTAAATCGCCGTAGTATAGGATTATAAAATAATCCAAGATTTAATCTAAATCCTTCTTATTTTTTAGTGTTTTGCACTTGGTGCTGAGATAGGACCGCATAAAAATAATCATGCTTATAATTTAATTAAAGTATGTGAGTCTTTTATGTTGGACTTCTTAATGTTTATGATATTATCTTAGGATCCTAGCGCTGTAAGTCTATTTGGGGGCCGAGGGTATTGGACGGGGGTAGAGCATTTAAGGCTTCTAAATGCAGCTGAATTATATTCATATGGAAATTGGGAATTAATAGCAGAACATGTAAAAACTCGGACAGCTGATGGTTTGTTTTTAGTCGTACTAATAGCTAACAATAGCTTTAAGTTGTTCACTTTTAGAGTGTAAAGAGGAATATATGTCTCGCTACTTAAATGGTAATATTGGTAAAGTAACATGGAATAATCTATCAAAACCGACATTATATATGGACTTAATTGACGGGGAAGATGCTCTTACAACACTTTATTTTGGTAGATTGGGCCCCATAGATATTACACCAGAGGAAGCAAAAATGTTAGGTTACAGGCCACACAGGGATGAATTTGAAGGGGTAAAATAATACATCAAAAATAAAAATAGCAAAAACAATATTTTTTTTTGAAAAGTTCTTTAATGCTATTCAAAATATAATTAGCACATTAAATTTTAGGAATATAATCCACAAGCAGAACTTTTAATATCAGATTTACAGTCTGGTGGGCCAGAGGAGACTGGTATTGAAAAAGCTTTAAAATTAGCTATAGTTGAAATGTACATTAAGAAATTAAGGGAAAGACAGAGAAGAAAAGGGATAGTTTGTGATTACCAATTAGTTTCTAAGTATTTTGAAAAATTGCATAGGAATTCGCCTGAGACTTACGCAAGAAAGGGTGAAAGGTAAGTAAGTTATGTCTATATTTCTCACTGTTTGAAAATTAGGCTTTGATTATTACCTATTATTATTATAGGGAATTAAGGCATCGATTGAGGCCGTTTTCACAGTTCCTAAGTTTTGAAAATAAAGAGTGTCTTATAGACAGTATGTACCGCGAGAGGGAGTTGCGTAATCGTCTGCTCAAATTGAAACGTTACCGTAGTATAGGTTTGCTTACCAAGGATGAGATGCTCTATTATGAGCAATATATGGCCATGTACAAACAAATGATGCGGCAAAAAAGAATGGTGAGTATACATGCACTAACCGCAAAATACATGATGGGCCGTTTAA
The DNA here is from genome assembly GCF_030347505.1 of Rhynchophorus ferrugineus. Classification (NCBI taxonomy): domain Eukaryota; kingdom Metazoa; phylum Arthropoda; class Insecta; order Coleoptera; family Curculionidae; genus Rhynchophorus; species Rhynchophorus ferrugineus. The sequence goes on from NW_027472583.1 coordinate 50,588,621, forward strand.
TGTTTTATTTTTAAAGTGCCTGCTGTTTACATGTTAGGAACACTAATGTACATATGTTAATGTTAGGGCTGAAGTGTTTGAATTGCGCGGCAATGGTTAATGCAGGGTACTGCTATAGATGCGTTCAACCTGCGTGTTTAGTGTATTCTCTTTTACTGATGTATGTTCTGTATGCTATGACCCTTAGAAAGTTTTGTATTCCATACAGTATTTGCCGATCACAAGTAATTATTTAAAACATCAATATCTTCCTCCAGTAGACTAATTATTATCTACTATATACTGTTGAGGCATTTAAAACAGTGGTCTGATATTGTATATAAGGTTGCATAGATCGGTATGATGGTATCGATGATATAGATTAGTTGCCAATTGATTATATAAAAAGTTAGATTGTTACAGTCTGAGTTAGTGTTACATGTCACTGTGGTAAATTTTAATTCGTTTGATATTTTATGGAATAAATGAATCCCGCTGAAATTAACATGAATGCTTTGATGTATAAATAATTTTTTACAATTAATTTTGTTTTATTTGTAATGCTTTGAAATTTTAACGTTCCCACTGTGTCATCAACGTGTATTGACGTTGTTTGCGCATCCCCAGGTTATGGAAGAACGTATTAGATACGGAAAGCATGCGATTGTCGTTTTTATTGTTTTTCGTTTTGCTTTTAACTGTCTACCCTGGTCTCCAATTTAGGCTGCATTGAAAGTTGAACACGTTTCCCTAAAATTGATTAAACTTACATGCTCTATGGTCATGAATGCAATATTATGCAGATGGTGAACCTGCCCAGCTCCAAGCGAGCGAAAGCAAAACACTAATTCTTTTTTTTATTATTAATTATGTTTTTATAAAATTTCCTATGTAGCGCATCTATGCTGTATTTACAGTTATGAAATTGCCGATTATGCATTGGATTTTAGAGTGGAAAAATCATTATTCAGAATGAAAATTTTAACAGCGTTGGGGTAAAAACATCGTCAAATTACAGGGACATTCTAAGTCTACTTTCCAACCAATATGTTGCAGTTGGAGTCGTAGAAATTTCAAATGTTCTTCACAAAATCTCGTCACAACTGTTCTTACCTTGGACAATGTTGGTCTCCTATTTTTCACATTACTTTCTGTAATCTCATTTTCGGGGTTATTCGCCGCGTCTTCCACTACATCTCTGAATTTGTTGCTCATGAGCCTAACCGAATTATTAGATTTCTAATAAGATGCCGGAGTGAAATATGTAAAGTTTGCCTTAAGTATCGCATTTGAAAGACCTTACAGCAGAGTGTAACAATATCCAGGTCCCGAAGCCATACACAAACATTAGCAAGATAAACGTTGGACAGTGGATATCAGTCTTGATTACAGTTTTACCTGTCTTCCATACGCAGCACAGATGTCACTTTCTTCTACTTTGATAGTTTGATAACCATTGGTCGGTCGATGTTGAGGGAAGCAATAATTTAACAGATGACCCACTCTATTGAAATTTTAGTTTGAAGTATTGCCTACTTCAGTCCAGCGAGTTCTCCTTATTTTCTTATTTCTGTTTTTTTTTTAGAACAACGGTGACTTGGTTAACGTTTCCCCAGGATCTAGTCCCTCATACGAAAATGGGTAAACTATTTTTTGTACATTAAAGCCTACAAGTTAATTTTCATATATTTGTAGAATTTTCGAAACTAGCTCGAGTTCGATAGAAGAAAGAACTGGCTGGCCTTTCAAAAATGATTCGGGATATGAAAGCGGAGCAAGCAGTGGGCAGAGTTTGTCGGCTGGTGCTTCTACAAGTATCGTTCCTTGGAGACCACCGGAAACTAACGGCGATGGAACAGTGGACGTGTGTGATTTACCATTAGCTCGGATGTTAAGCCTTGGAGAAATAGACGTAAGCTATTTAACATTCGCACTCTCAAAATTGATCATATATCATTCGTTTTAGTTGTGTATATGCCTCAATCTTCAACCTATCGCTTATGTTACGCTTAAATCTCTTCTAATTCGGGTAAGTATAAGAGTATCTCATATTTAGCTCCTCTCATTCATTCTCTCTTTACAGGATAGTGAAGAGAGTCCTGGAAAGTACAAGTATATAGCGAAGAAGGAACCAAATTCGAAAGTGGTCGACGTAAAGGAGGAGGTGATTCGTTTTTTGCACGAGTGCGGGATGTTGGCCAAATCATCGTCGGACTGACGCGTTCTCGTGAGCCTCACCAACTCACGCGTCCCATCGTCGTCGTAACGTACCGATTTCAAGACTGTATTTATGAACACAACATTATTGAGTTTTGTTTTTTAATGCGAAACTGGTTTTTCGTCGACAGTACCTCATTATTACCTAGAACAATTTATAGATCTTTAGACGTTTAACGGATATTATTATAGGATCGTCTGGACTTTCGGCATTAGATTATTTTATTGCAAAATTGATATTTTTTCCATTTAGTTTTTGTAAGACCAAACCATTTAAAAATCAATCTAAAATAAATAATAACAAAGTGTCACGGTTTATTTCGCTGACCTTAACCGTTAAATATTCGAGGTTAAACTTAGGTTAAGTCATTTTTTAAGCCAGAAACCATTCACGTTATACCATTGACACAGTGGTTATTTTGTTTTAATATGCAGAAGTTATAGATTCAAATTTCTGGTACAGCAAAGATATTAACAGTACAGATGTTACAGGAGAGATTAATTCATCAGAACTAATTCTGAATGGAAAATCATTTTATGTTATTTTATTCGAAGTACTTCCGATTCTGACTATATGCAAATTATAACGTCTAGGCATTCTAAGGACCATTAACGATCTCTCAGGTCACAGCAGCAATCCATATTTCACAGATCGCAAGAACAAATGTCGATTCACTGAGCACAAAATATTAAAATTTATTTTAAATGTGTTGCCACAGAGTTATTAAACTTTCATTCAATTAATGCAATTAAGTCAAACATTGAACCACAAAAAAAACCCACTATATACTAAAAATATCATCACAAAGGAATCTTTTCACTCGCCTGCGCATTGCAGAAATTGTTAAGCAAGTTTTGAAGACATTTCAAGCGGTTTTCATTCGCAGTAATTACCAGGCAGAAGCCAAATATTAAGTCGATTCTTAGATCAATTCAATAAACTTTACAGAAAACTGTCCAATACTATCAATGAAATATCTGAATTGAATTAGGCCTGCTATCTTCCGCTTTTTTTAAAGTACTTGAATTACACAGTGAACTTCATGATTTTCACAATTAGTTTCGGAATATTTTTGTTACACCCTCATGTAACACTATTATCTTAATTTAATTGTCTTCATGCAATTGGGTAAAATTGCATGAGCATATAAACATATTTGAAGAAAACAGCCAGATTTCGTCAAAAAACAACCAGACAAAATATTTTGCTGGTAAACGTTTATTATAAACTTGCAAATACATAAAAAAACAACATTAATATAAAACAAAACAACAAACACTGCATGGTAATTTTGATCATAAATACTGTAGAAGTAACATTTTGTCATGTTATCAAGATACGTAAGATATAATTGATCTTTCAGTCTTCATTGGTTTAAGATCATTCGATAGTGATATGGTAGCAGCTTGATATGTTTTATACAGAGAAATTCTGCCCATTGCTGTTTCTGTTCTGTAGGTTACAGAATACAGGCTCAGTTAATTAACAAAATTGATGCAATTTTTGAATACAGAATCATTTTCTATCGTTATACAACATCAACGAGTGACAGTAAACAGGAACAGAAGAAATAAACGTTAGGGTCTGATTAACATAAGTTGTTCTTATCCTATACACAATCAATTCGACGTTAATGTATTGCTTGTGAATTGTTCAATGCGATCGTATTATTGCTAGTGATCACTGCATTATGTGATCTCTCTTACTGATGACATTACTAGTAGATATGATCTGGATATGATACCGTTTGGTCGACAAGCATTTTGCTACCGGTCACTGTTGCCGATTCAGTAACACAAAATGTAATTATTCGTCAAATATGTACATAAAAAAATTTCTATACGAAGCTACATCCAAAAATGAGATCAATAGCATGAGCAATATTGAATGGTTACTGGTTCTGGTTGTTCAAGTCAGATTCGTCGTCTTCCCGCCTGTCATGCTCATGTACACGCTTTCGCTCAGAATGACCTTGGGCGACCCCATCGGCATGTAAACGTTCTCTGGAGAGGTCTGATTTTCTTTACCCGGACTCATGACGACGTATTCATTTTCTGTATGATCCACGCGTCCCCCAAAGAGCTGGGACATCTTGGCCAAGTCCCGAGCGGGGAGAGTATTGCATCGCTGTTTCATGGGCGATAGTCTTTCCGCCTGTTTGCGCCTTGATCGATAAAAATATCGTTTTAGTTTAATATTACACTAGAAACACACTAACTATAGTTTATCCAAAGTAGCAGTGAACTTACGTCATCAAGATGTATAATGTATGGCACATTGCAGTTTGTAAATTCGTTTTAATACCAGGCAATATTTGCCTTCTCATTTTATTTCACTTAAAGAGAGATACAATGCTGTCTGATAAGTTCGATCATGTAACCGAATCAGCCTGTAAAAGTCGTTCGATTGTCATGTCAAATGTCTGCAAAATTCTTCAAAACATTAGTGATAAGGGGTTATAAACCCGCAAACGTTTTGGCGCTTTGCTCGTTTTGATAAATTTCAAATCACTGCTTAACATTTTTGTTAACTCTGGTTGAAAATGTCGAGGTCAAACAAATGGTCAGTCAGACAGATTACGTCTCTAATCAATAACTTCGAACAGAAACAAGGTAATGGTCCGGCCCGGTCTTACCAGTAAAATGCATTAGAGAGTTATTAATACTATTAACTATTAGGCTGCTGAGGTTTTTATTGAAAATATTTTTATTATATATATAATTCTTTCAGAGATAACAGTTAGTACGGAAATTACCCATAGAAAACTTAGGTATATGTAGCTCTTTGAGGGATATAAGTTATCATTTGTGTATAGACATTATTAGGTATATTATTATTGGGTATATATGAAAGATTATGCCACCCTTGGCAAGACGCTAATAAATAGAGTGTAACGAAAACAAAAGCTGATGGAAAAGGTAAAAGTTAGAAAGGTGTTTGATTAAGTTTTATAAATCAAAATATTTTTTAATAATTCATTGCAGATATATGTTTTTTCGAGCTAGAAACAAAAAGATCCCAACAAGTGGTCGGCAAATGCTGTAATTAAGGAGTGGCTTGCAAAACATAAATTAAGTTTTGAAGATACCATGTTAAAGAATGAAGTATTTTAAATTGTAAATATAATTGAAAACACATTTAAGGAGTGTTTTATGTAATTTACTTTATTAGAAATAGACCAGAAAAAGATACACAGTAGATGTGAGATGCGTGAACGATGTGAAAAGATACATAACAGTGTGACGTCTGCCTCCTTCACTGCATATTTAATCAAATCAAACTGTTATGGGACGTGGCAAAGAATTACTATAGTAGATATGCAGGTCAAGAAACGCATACAGGCAAGAACTATTTGGATATGTGGAAAGCAATACACTTTCTACAATAACACCCTTCAGTTTGGATGAACTTCATCAGACACACAGAAGACGGCAGTGACAAATGGTGGAATCATGAACTAGTATTAGATTGGAAATTAACAGCTTAGTTATTGACTTGAATAGAGGCTCATAATGTGACAGTGAGTGAATGAAACTTTCTGGATGTGGGATTATGGTTCAATGCTGACAAACCAAGACAGAGTGCTGAGAGTAGAAACAACTAAGGTGAGTATATAATTAAAACAGGATAATGTAGTAAATGTAGAAAATCGCACTGTAGAGTGTTAAAGATTTGTGTGCATAGATATGTGTGTAATTGTTCAGAATATATATATATCAGCATTTGGTTAAATTGTACAAGAAGAAAATGGATACTGTTTTGCAAATGCATTTGACAGAATGCCGTGATTAAATCTAATTTTATCACGAAAAATGTACACAGGTAGTAATAGAAGAAACTAAGCAGAAATACAGTATTATCAGAATGGAAACGAAAACAAAACATAAAAAGGTAAATATGTTCTCTAACAAAAATCAAATACATTACTTGGATATACAATTAATAATTAGATGGTTTAAAGTTCCAGGAGATATGTGGTTTAAAAAGAGTTAATTGTAAATAGAATAAAATAACTCTAATCTATAAACTATTGTGGCTGTTTATAATTAAATGTAGTGTATTTCGATAATATTTGCATTAGATGTACTGTAATATTAAAATAAATTATATTTTATAACATTCTTGTTTCATTGTTTTATATATATTAGAATGTTTGTTATAAATCGAAGCTAAAAATAAACAAACTGCACCGTTTTGACGTAATAAATTGAGATGACGTGAGTTTACTGCTACTTTGGATAGACTATATTACAGAAAATATGTTTATCCTCAATAATTACCTGTTTAAGGTGAAACTGTCGAATGTCCTTGGAGGTAAGGGGGGTGGCTTAAAAAATCTACCCAACTTCGTGTCAAAAATCATCTCCAAGGGGTTCTCGTAGACGTGATTGAAACGAACATCGTCAACACCTTTTGGTGGCTCGTCGGGAATCTCTTCGTAGATGCCTGAGGCTAGTGAGATTCCGGATTCATTTCGAGGTAAACGGCCGTCTGGAACACGCAGATCCGTATATGAATCTTCCGTCTCGCTTCCGCCTGGCGTTTTAGTGACAACGCTCATGCCCAGATGGACCAGGTTCGATTCTGTCTGTGAAAAAAAAAGCAAATAAGGTGTGTTGAGAAAACTACACATTTTACAAACTTTAGACTTCAGGACGCCATCAGCGTCTTCGGTGCTTGGTACGCCCGAGTCGTCACTGCCCGCCTGACTTCGAAAACACAGAGGGCTATCTGGTACACCACTTGATCGAGTACCACATAAATCTCCTTCGCTTCGACTAAACCTGGAAAAAATATTATTTTGTATCTCGTAATCGCTGTATTTTTCTGTTGTATCGATCAAAAGATCACAGTCATACCAGATATTGTTAAATAGCCGTCTTCGCGTTATAATAAAGTTTATCTCTTATTCCAAAGCCAAAAGTAAAAGCATAGATAAAACTAAAATTGGTACTATTAATTCCGTCCTGTCTCGAATTAAAAATGTTATGGGCCCAGTTGTTTTAGTTTAAATAAGAAAAAAGAAAGATTATGTTATAATCACTATATAAAAGTTGTGTAAAGTTCGTGTTCTCTAATATATATATATATATATATATATATATATATATATATATATATATATATATATATATATATATATATATATATATATATATATATATATATATATATATATATATTATTAATATATTATTACTAGTCGTCGCCTACTAATTTACAATTTTTTCTATAGCAACTTAAAACTAGGTACTTATCTAGAAAGACCCATTAGTCCTTACTTAGTCTCTAATAAAATAAAGGTTAGTCGCACTTTTCAGTGTTTTTGCCATTTAACACACTTCACTAAACAAGATCACACAGTTTGATTCTCTTAAGTCTGCGTCCTAGTTAAGCAGTGACCAAGAGTTCCGGAACTTCCGGTGTTTACACGGGAATATAGTCTTTCCTTATGTCTTGTTGAGAATCTCTTAATTTCCTCTATGACAGTTGGACTTCGAAGGTCTCGGTGTAAGTAACTGTTCCAGTAGTATCTGTGTGCACTCACAATAATTGTCAGCACTTTATTCTGAAATACTAGTATGATGTTGATGTAGTTCTGAATATAACTGAATTCCGTAGGTCCACATAGGTTTTAATATCTGCTTGTTTTCAGCAACTTATTATGTAAGGATAATAGTATTATTCATATTTATTGACATATGAACAGTTTGGTTGTAAATAAAATCAGTATGTACTGATTTACTCTCATTGGCTTTTATTCTACATGTCTGGCTCCACTTATTTATGTTAATACTTGCGCGTTGCGGTTTTCAGGTTACTTCTTCGCTAGTCTTCAATTGCAAGTATCGCAGTATTATCAGCAGATATAGCTATAACATTTTTGTGGGATGTCACATGTATAGAATAGGTAAAGAATAGGACACAGAACACTGCCCTACGGTACACTTGCTTCTGTTTTTTTTTTCATTGTTGAGTAATTATCTTTTTGTTTAACTCCAAGCAGTCCTTTATGTCATATTTATATACAAATTATATAATAACTAACAAAATGGCCGGATATGTAGCAATCAATAACTACCAGTTCAGAATAATAAAAAAGGAAAATCGCAGTTCAAGTGATATTAAAGCATAAATGCACAAGAAACAAATAAGTGGAATGAAAAAGATTCCAAAGCCCAATCAATAACTATACAGGGAGTATTAGATAAACATTTGGATATCATCGAAGGATTGTACGAGTCCAAAAAATATAGGAATTATGGGAACTACAGGAATTATGGAAGGATTGATGAAGTACCAGGGAACAGGAAAAACGAAGTAAACCCTACAGAGAAAGAAGTACAGCTACATGCAACACATTTCAGCAATGAGAATATGGAAAAATATAGCCATCACTTTGTGAAGGAACCATTGGAAAAATAAATGTGTAACGTAAAAACATTATCGAACACAGTGTCAATAAACATAACCAATTGACAAATTTTAAAGAAAAACAAGTCTGGAGAATTGAAAATGAAATGCCAAGGTCAAGCTGTATGTATGCTGTAATGTCAAAAACAACGACGAGTTGATGATTCGGAGCAGTATTTGAAGATTATCAAGCGTAATAAACCCGAGTTTTTGCGTCGATATGTGACAATGGATGAAACATGGTTCCATCATTTCACTCCGAAGTCCAATCGACAGTCATCAGAGTGGACTGCACAAGATGAACCCGCTCCAAAGCATGGGAAAACGCAACAGTCGGCTGGCAAGGTTATGACGTCTGTATTTTGGGATGCGCATGGAATAATTTTCATTGACTACGTTGAAAAAGGAAGGACCATCAACAAAAAAATAAAATGCTGCTTCACCAAGACAATGCACCGTGTCACAAGTCAGTGAAAACGATGGCAAAAATCCATGAATTGGACTTCGAATTGCTTCCTCATCCACCGTATTCTCCAGGTCTGACCACCAGCAACTATTTCCTGTTCTCAGATCTCAAAAGAATGCTCGCTGGGAAGAAATGTTCGTCGAATGATGAGGTGATTGCCGAAACTGAGGCATATTTTGAAGCAAAGGACAAATCGTACTACAAAAATGGTATCGAAAAGTTGGAGGGTCGCTATAATCAGTATACCCTTGAAGGAAATTATGTTGAATAAAAAAAAACTAATTTTGCCAAAAAAATGTTTTTAACTATGGTAGGCCGAGGACTTTTCAAAAGTATAAATGTATTAACGATGGGTTAAATCTTGTAATGCCACATGATGAACATCTCGAGCGATAGAGGGACGCTGCTAATTTAGACTTTAGACCGACTATCACTTAGGAAATCAAGAGAATCACAAAATTATACTTCTTAAATATTATAAAAAGCCTTTTAATAACTTCTTATAAATTGTTTAAATTGGTACTTAATTTTAAATATCGAAAATGATATAATATGTGTATATAATAAAGAATATTGTAGCTTATTTCACCAAACAACTTGCCTAGGTTACTATGAAATATAAGCAGAATTAAATTATGTTTACAGAATATTAAAAAATATATACTATTGTAATTATTTCAGTTCATGCCTACAAATGCATAATTATAGTTAAGTCCCAAGTTCTTAACTATATTAATGCTAATGTCAATTAAATGAAGCTTTATTAAGTTTATCTTGAGAATGTCAATATAATGAGTCATAATAATTCTACAATAAAATTAATAACACAGATGATATTAATATATACCTTTTGGAACAACGTAATCCTGAACTGATTCTTGCACTATGCCCTCTTGATATTAAATAATGAAGAAGGCGTGGACCATCTTTACAGTATAAATACAATTGCCCTGGTCCGCCAGGAAACTCTCTACTCGTATGCATCACCACTATTTTTTTATCATCACTTGCTTCACAAGTTGCTTGGAAATGAAACTGATGGAAATGGTACCACCTCCAGCCTGCATTAGATACTCCTGTGCAGGGATCACTGACAATAATTTCTTGTGAAGTAGCATTGAGAACACCATGGAGCCCTAGTAACCCAGCACCACGAGAATGGTTATTATCAACTAATGATACTCGAAAATTTGTTTCACCCACTGAAAATATTAACCATTATTATGTCACCTTTTTATTAATGATTCTACTATACCTGGAATATAATTTGCAATGCTTAGCATCCGTCTAATTATGAACATCCATTCTTGTGAGTCACTTTCACTATTTCCAGATAAAAAAAGTATTGGTTTCTTAGTTTTTTGTAAATTAAAAACGCCAAAAGCAAATTGCTTGGTTTTTGAATCTGTTCTACATAATGTCGCTGATCTGGGTACTTGCAGACAGCTTAGAACACCACCATCTTCAGATGATTTCAGTTTCAGCTCTATTCCATCTTCAATACTATCTAAACGCCTTATTTCACACCATTGTTTTTGCCAGGCCTAGAAGAAAATATATATTTATTACAAATATTATTACTAATATATAAATGGTACGAGCGATTACAGTGAATTACATGGGTACATTTTATTCCTTACCCTCCAGGGAGTGAATCCCCGTCGACTTTTTGATGATATTTTCACATCCAAATATCCTCGAACTACATTTTCACTCATTATTTAAGGACAATCTTTCAATAAATGTTTTTATACTGCTTTGATATGTTAAATTTTAGGGCAAAGGGCGAAATGACGGTTCTTTGACCCCTCCCTTAACAATCACAACAAATCCCGCGAAAGGACTTCAAATTCTGTTGTTTCTTAATCATTGGAGTCTATGCCCTATCCTTTTTCAACTTGAACTGATAGTATTAGGCTGTCTTATTTTAGTACAGTTAAAAAAAGGGCGTTAGAACAGGAGTTATCCTTTTTTAATTACACAAACTAAATAAGAACAGAGAATATGGAACTAAATCTATTATTATATTTTAAACCAAATTTGATAAGATTTAAAAAATTACTTAATTACACAAACCACTTTTTTATTTTTATTTATTTAAAATGTATTTACCCAAAAATTCTTTATCGATTGACATATAACCTTTATATTCTACCGGGTAGATAAGATTAATTTTAAAATCTCTAGATTGGGGAAACTAAATCTTTAAAATAATACATTCCTTAATTAAAATCTCTTTAGTACTTATATTAGGAAATATCAAAAAATGTTCAAAATAAAAGTAATAAATCTATACCAATGTTTGATCGTAAATTTAATGTTTTATAAATTTAGATTGGAATCATTGGCGGTTCGGGTCTCGATAATCCAGATATCTTAAAGAATAGAACTGAAAAACAAGTTTCCACTCCATATGGAAATCCTTCCGATGTTTTAGTGTTAGGTGAAATTGAGGGTGTCCCATGTGTTCTATTGGCCAGACATGGAAGAAAACATGATATTATGCCAAGTGAGTATTTTTGATGCAAGTAGTATGTGATTTTTTTAAATTGTTTTGGAAGGTAATGTCAATTATAGGGCTAACATTTGGGCACTTAAAGAAGAAGGAGTTACCCATATTATAGCATCAAATGCTTGTGGGTCTCTTCAGGAAGATATTTCACCAGGAACATTGGTTATTATAGACAATTTTATTGATAGGTACAACAAAAAGATATTAAAACATTACTGCTAATGCAAGTATTATTACAGGACAATTAGCCGTAAGCAAACATTTTTTGATGGGGAACAAGGTCATCCAGAGGGAATATGTCACATGCCAATGGAACCAGCTCTTTGTGAACACACAAGAAGGGTTAGATTTTAAAAATATCTAATTTTATTAGTTTAAAATAGTAAATGTACAACTTTCAGGTCATTTTAGAAACTGCTAAGACTATAGATTTAAAGGTGAGGGATGGAGGAACTATTGTTGTAATTGAAGGACCGCGTTTCTCCAGCAAAGCTGAAAGTAATGTGTACAGAAGCTGGGGAGCACATTTGATAGGAATGACTACAGTACCTGAAGTAATACATCTTGTTAATAACTTTATTGTATTCACACCATTCATAACATTTTTATAGATTGTTCTTGCAAAAGAAGCTGGTTTATGCTATGCAATAATTGGAATGGCTACTGACTATGATTGTTGGCGTGAGAGTGGCGAAAAGGTATCACATAAATATGTTCTGCAGATATTCCAACAAAATGTAAAGAAGGTAATATCATTATTATTGGCATTAGTTCCCCAAATGGCTAAAGAAAATTGGGATGAGACAATTCGTAATACTAAGGTATGTTGAATTATTTTATTCTCAAATGTTATCCCTACTGGAATTTAATTTGTAGGAATTAGCAGAAGGCAGTGTTATAGCACCAAATCAATGAACACTTATCAGTATAACTATTACTGTTTCTTTATATGTAATATACAGCATTTATTTTTTGTTAAACTTACTTAATGAATATGTATTATGAAACCAACATTATAATGTAAAACTTTGAATTAAAACTGTTATAAGTGCTATCAAATATAAGATAACAATTCTATTATTGTTTGACTTACATTGATAAGGATTTTTATTTTAGATAGTAAACTAATTACATAAATAATTAATTAGTAATAATCAGTTGATATCTTTTACGTCAGTTTTCATCTTACACCTTGGAATTACAAGGCTATGCAGTATGCTTCAATATAATTTTCAATTGGTTTTTTACTTAATAGTTAGCCCAAACAAATTTTAAAGTAGTAAATTTTTATCATGAAAAAACAAGGTTGGCTTTTTTTAGCATTATGACAAGGCTTTAATTTTTTATTTGAATTGCCAGTTATAAATTAGTAATATTAGAAAGAAAAATAAGCCTTATGGCCGCATCATGTCTTAATTTAAAAAATAAAAACGTTGATGACCTTAAATCCTTAACTCGAAAACTACGGTGCTATTAATCGACTTTATGATCATGATCAAATACTGTAACCTTAAATTTGCAATAATCATTCGGATATATTTTAACGTATTGGTGAGAAAAGGAAAGATTACGAGAGATAAGACATTGATATATTTAGTTTATTTTTCTTTGTGGTTATTTTCGAAATTGTGTGATGAGCGTTTGTAAATTATCGTTGTTTCTCAGAGAAAGTTCAAGCTATGAAAGTAGAATATGCGATAAAAAGTATCCCAATATGATAATTAGCCAACTCGTTTGATGTTTCTAAGAAAAATTATCTTTCTTTGTTGTGTTAATTTAAAAAATATTGCGATTTTACTCGCAGTAAGTGATGTGATTATTAAACATGTCTACTGTTCAGATAGCTAGCTTATTTGCTATTATTTTAGCGTTTGCATTTGTTGATGTATTTTGTAAGTATGACAAATGAATATATCCAATTGCATGGTCTCCGTTTTTATGTAATTAGTAGTTAATTTAATGTAAACAATAAATCAGGTGGTGATGTCACTAATGTCGGTCAAGCCAATCCTTGGCATGTTGATCAGACCAATCTCAAACCGCAGGAGGTTAGTGGAGGCAAGAGTACCACAGCTTGGCCTGCATTGGGGCAAAGGTGGACAGAACGTCCGCCCTTAAATAACAATGGCCCCGCTCAGGGTCCTAAAAAATGGATACAACAAAACAATTTGTGGATAAGAAATGAACAAGGGATTTTAGGGGGAAACAATAGACCTAACAACGTACAAGCAGGACTTGGTAATGGTCCATCCAAACCAGTGGATCCTAGCCAATTGAAACCATCTGGTCAATCCCAAAACATTCCTAGAGGGACGGTTAATAGTCAAAACTCGAATCTACCTGTAGATAAGACTGTAAGTACTACTCCCAAGTCATTAATAACACCTAGTAGTAAAGCACCGGCCTTTTCGACTGGTCTTAACAGAGGACCAGTTCAAGTGCTTCCAAATGTAGTGAATACAACTCCTAAAACACCGAGTACTACTACTAAATCATCTTTTCTGAGTTGGTTTGGTTTTGGAGGAAAGAAAAGTACAACGCCATCTTTACCCGGTACTACTACAAGTAAACCGGGGTCCTACGCAGGAGCGGTTACAGGGAGCCTCGGTACAAGTATTGCCAAACCAATAAGCACTACTCCAAAGTCGAGTTTACCTCCAATTAGCAGTAAGCCTGGCTCTTATGCTAGTGCGGTTGGTGGTAAAGCATCAGTGTCACCACCTGTTGTACCTAAAAACCCTACTACACCTAAAAACACGGTACACGGAGACGACACAAATGCACTTTCCGCAGGGTTGGGCGATTTTGGCGGCAATCAACAGGTCGATGAAAAGGCTCCGGACACATCCGATACGACCGATGACGAATTGAGACAATTCTCCGAGGCCCTAATCAAGAAAGACACAAACAATGCCATGAGATATGTTACCTTGCAGTTGCAGGGCATGACATCATCTAGGTCTATGAACGACGAAGCCCCTCTACCGTAAGTTGTATTACTTGACGTATATGCAGTGTTCATAGTAAACTGTTTCAGCTTATTAAAAGTGGATCCGTCTGCTTATCAAATACCTTCTATCGAGAAACTGATGCTTTTGTACAACAACTATATTTTGGAATCAAATCAGAATGAGATCTACACTGCACAAGAGCGCATCGAAGAAAATAATTTACTTGATACTATGTTAGCTACCCCAGTTATGCAGTTTGCAAGAAGTTTCCTCATCCAGAAAGGTAAATATTGTTTTCATCATCAATCTCTACAGAAAGTAACTTCAGAACCCATGAGTTCATTTCAACATTTATTTTTACGTTAAAATGTTTTTAAAAGGACCTAAGAAATATTTTCCGAGTTCTGCCAATTAATGTTCATTAGTGTCACGTTTATGTATTGGCCCAATTCCTGAGGAACTATGTTGAATGAATGGCTTATGTCTCATGAAATTATCACTGCTTTTAAGAAACCTCTCTGGGTCTTTGGAGTTATTTTGAAGTTACTTTGTTTTGATGAAATCTTTTTTAATTTAAAAAGTAAAAAGTCAGTCAGTTTAGTCATTTATTTTGTTTTCCTTAATGTTGTTTGTAAAGTTCATATCAAACATTTGAAACCCAAAACTTATATATGCTTTTATTATTTGTTTAGCCTACATATTGCTTTTTGTTGTCTGTAACGTATTCGCTTTTTTCCATATTTAATATATTTTCTATGTTTGTTTCTTTATCAGTTGCTTTTATTTATGATTTCCTGTATCGTGGTTCTTCCGTTTGCTTATTTTATTCCTGTTATGCTAGTCAGCGGCTTTGCTTTATTATTTTGTCTTTCTCCGTTGTTTTATGTTTATATATGTATTTTTCCCTTTAGTTTTGTGTTTTCCTTTTTCTTGCTTCTATTACATCCATCCTTTATATCATCTCATCCTAATTTTAATTATTGTTAAGTCGTTTCAATTATGCCATGATGGTATCTATGTAAGAACTATGCTGGTAGAATATACATTTCTTTAGTTTTTAAAATTTGAATAAAGAAATGAGTTCAAGCTTAAAATTAATTTAAGCAAATAAATCACGTTTTATTTTCAGGTAAAGTAGGACGAGATCCTCGCGAGTTCAGGGATTTACTCAAGGTAATTTGGTTTAACATGTATTCACGCGGTCAAGGTCGGATTGGATCGAGCGGCTTCGAGCACGTCTTCTTGGCGGAGATAAAAAACAAGCAGGTATCTGGTCTGCATAACTGGTTATACTTTAACGAGGAGGAGGCGAAACAACACGCCAACTATCTGGGTTATATGAGGAAAATAGATTTAGGCCAAGTAAGTTAGAGTAGCTTCATTGTGAAATACCAACTCAACTTAATTTTAATTTCAGAAAGGGGCCATCGTAAAATATCATTTTCGTTTTAATGATATCGATAAGCCAGTGGGTTCTATGTTTATTGGTACCAGTCCGGAACTCGAGGTAGCACTGTACTCCACTTGTTTCATATTGAGGGCCGACAAACCATGCCCGCTTAAAATGGATGGCAATAGGTTCGTGATTCGAACCTACACCTATCGCTATCGCGGTAAAAATATGATCGGCAGTGCATTCCCAGAAATTTAAATTTTTATATTCAATAAAGTAGCTTTTTAAAAATATAAAATAACATACTGTTAATTTGTCCTAAGAATTAATAGTAATATGTATATTAATAAATTTTATCCATGGCATTTAATAGGAAGGAGGTTTCTTTCATTTGTAATGTACTCATTGTATGGAACCAATTTTTAAACAAAATACTATATTTATATTAATAGGTAACAATAAAAATACTTTGGTGGTTTGGTACGACGTACGTCACGCGTTTCGTTCTGGATCCATAAGCTTTAGGACGGTCACGTCCTTCGGTAGAAATGATACTTCTTGCGGAGTTAGAAACACAAACTGTAGGTTTGGTTTCGAGCGAGCGTAAAGAAGCAGGATGTCAATCACTTTCGTTCGGTTTAATTTATCCTACAAGAAAACACTATTAAAATTGATACTCACCAGTTACAAAGTATTGGCATCTAATTCAAATAAAGATTATAGTAGATTTTGGAAGAACTAAAATTTAGTTTGTTGAAGACGCTCAATCTACCATTAATTCGACGGCATACATTAATTTAAAAGTATTTATGGAGACACGATCGATGAGCAACATTTTGGATACTACATAATTTGCTTTTGCAAATTTAATAATTTTATAATTACACATAAATAAATACGAATAATTAAAATACATAAAATAAAAAAATACAATAAATTTCATATCTAACAAATATAATGACTTTAAATAGAGCAAAAAGTTTATTTAAGTTTTATTTAAGATTAGTTTTTGCATTTGTTGAAATCAAATCCACAATTTGATTAAAAGTGTTACATTCTCCTTAAGGTTGAATAAATTTCAACGCGCTCAAAGAAATATTCTTGCTTTTTTATAGTGAAGTTACTAGAGTAATTGATTGATTAATATTAAAAGATACGACATTGTTGATTGAGCAATTGATTAAAAATTGTTTTCATCTAGAAAAAGATCGCTTTTTGTTGTCCCAATAGCTAATTGCTTATATAATGTAATTGCGAGACTCACCATATATACATCAAATTCATCTAAGAAGTAAAACGGGAAGTCCATACACTGCCAAAGGGAGTAAAGGAAGGCTACTGTGGAGAAAGAACGTTCTCCGCCTGATAAATTGGATGTCGTGCCAGCACTTAATGCACCTTGTTGCGGCATTACTACCAAATCCAACTTCTTATTTTCTACGTCGATATCGATCATGCCCTTGAATTGCCGTATCGCCAATATACCTTTAAACGAGTGCTGCATGTACGTAACGAAGTAATTTTCCGTAAGTTTGTAATGTTTCCGACGGAGTTCCATGCATCCGTTCAAATGTTTCACCGTCGCCTGTAATTTATGCATCACGATCGATACCTCCTGGCTTTTGTTTACCAAGTTCCGGTAGGCAGCGACTACTTCCACAATATTAATGCTCTCTGTTTCTATACGTGTTATTTTTCTGGTCATATCCTGTATTTCCATAAAAATATGATTGACTGGCCTAAAATGTATATAAACAATCATATTTGAATTACATTAGAAGTAAATAATTGAACCAACCTTAACTCGGCAGGTCGTTCGCATACATTTGCAGCTTCTTTCGTCTTTCTACTTGCATCTTCTTGCTTTGCGGAAATGAGGGCTTCAGCCTCCTTCACCTTCAGTTTTAACTCATTGAGGCGTTTATCGTCGAATTCTCTTTTATTCTTTATTTGTCTTATTTTTGCACGGTTATGGTCATTTTTTTCTAGAAATGAATTGCCACGTTCTTCTAACGATTTATAGAAATTTTTGGATTGCATCAAGGCTTCTTTTGCTTCATCGATTTGCCTTTGAAATTTGGCAATTTCCTCATCAGTCTTCTCCATTGCGGCAGACATTGCAGCGATGCTGCTTTGCTCTTCTTGCAATATTTTCTCCTGGAAAATATGAAAGATTTTTTGCTTCATACAGATTTCTTGTCAGGTAAAATTTTGCTTTTTCAGTGAACTCTACTAATACTTAACAAGCTCTCTTAATCTTTTAAGACAAATTTTATAGTATTTATAACGGCTATAAAAGTACATGATACAATCATTGGAACAGACCAAATGTTAGCAGAAAGTATAAAGGTTGATTGGGAAATATTATTTCAAGAGTTTCTTGTTAGGCTGAAAAAATCAATAATTTCAACATTGAAAAAAAAGTAGATGTAAATAAGACTGGAGAGCTCGCGAAGGACATTAAGGAAGGGGAGCAGCGGTTATAAATTATTTGAATAAGCACATAAAAATAGTATTGCCATACCAAATTAGCGATGTCTTGAGTTTCTGGTTCTAACTGATTGCTGAGGTCTTCATATACAGTACGAATTTGGTTCTTTACTATGTTTACTTTTTTAATTTTTTCCTGTAGTTCATTTTGACGCTGTGTCATATGCTTCATCTCTCTTTTTAAAGCTTGCAATTGATTGGACATCACTGTTTGGTTGTTCGTACTACTTCTTATGCTTTCTTGAATTGCCCTGAAAATTTATAAAATTCATTCATAAAATATGATTTATAATTTTTTTAAAGTTACAATGAAAGTAAACGTACTGAGCACGTTCTTCAGTATTAACTTGGAGAAAGCGAGCAGTGTGGTACTCGGAGGCATATGTTTTATAATGTGGATCGGGGTAGTAACGATCCCCTTTTATGGTGATTGATTGAATGCAATGAGCTGGTACATTTCTTCTATTGGACATTAGTTCAATGGCTCTGTTGTTATTTGGAACGAGCAGAATGCTTTCTATGCTCTTTTGGTCTATGATACAATTAGCAACTACTGGATCATCGATACTCAGCACGTCGTAAAGGGAGATGCAATCTTTGGGTGCACGAACTAGATTCTTACGTACGTCGTGTCTCTAAAAGCCAATAAACTCATGTAAAATAGTTTTGAATTATACTTTTTTAAAGATTAAATAGACATTTTATAAAATCTGATATTGAAGAATTTTTCAACTGAAATACACTTTTATGGTTAATAATAGTCTTTAAGTAGTCCCTAGTAAAAATGAGTGAATGAATTTATAGAAAAAGCTGGTTGGACTATGTTTTTACCTGTAGTATGCTTGGATAGAAAATATTGCAGTTTTTATAAAATGACAAAGACTTGGGGTTTATGATTTAAAATACTTAGTTTGGAAATTATTTATTTGACCATCTAACAAACCTGTTCAACAAATTTCGACGTTATTATCATAGGCTTGGGTTGACCTTTTTCAATGGTTTTCGCAAATATTTCTTGCAATAACTTGCCGTCCCGTTGATTATCGACAGTAAATGCGCGAAGTATACTTTGTCCCAGATAACCCTCGACGGCAACATCCCATTTCTTGTCCCGCAATTTTATGTAAGCGCCTAGAGGTCCCTTTGGTTTATGCGTAAACCGGTCGGCATACTTATCAATAAGTGCTAAAGTATGTGGTATATTTCTACCATACAAAATAAGTACGTTGCCGGATTCTTTGCGTAATGCTGCTAAATTACTCTCTTCTTCAGCTGTAATGTTTATATTAATGTATAATAAAGTGTAGTTTTATTAGTATAGAGTTACTATAATGTTGTTAAACTTACAGATTTTACGAGCGATTAGATCCAACTCAGTTCGTAAAGATGTCTCATCATCTTTTTTCTTTGTCAGGTCACTCTTAACCTGAATCAGATCGTTTTGGGCTGTTTCCAAGTGACTATCAAATTCCTTTAACTTTTTTTGATTATCTTCCAACATCCTCATTCGTTGCTGTTTCTGTTGTTCTGCATTGGATATACTAAAAGTTTTCAATACTTCATTTAAATATACACATTTTATTACTAAAAAGACTAACTTCTCACTGTTTTCTGCAATTTGTTTTCTTAAATTTTCGACGTTTTTGTCTTTGGTTTCGATTTGAATCGAAATACTTTGCTTCTCTAGTTTTTTAGTAGTGAGCATACTCTGCATTTGCTTAAGTTGTCCTTTGTTTGTCAACTGCCGCTCTTGTTCACTTTCTAGTTCTCTCTGAAGCTTTTCATATAGTAACATATTAGATTTGATATCTTCCTCATAAATTTCTACATCCTGAGATCTTGACTGAGTTTTTAATTGAAGTTCTTCAAATTCTTTTATGACAGTATCTCTGTTCTCTTGCGCCCGAGCCAGTTCATCCTCAGCCTCTTTTACTTCAGCCCACAATAACTCCTTCTGTATCAATAATTTTCTTTCTTTCAAGCTCATAATTCTTTGATAAGCATCAACTGTAGCTTTTAACTTTTTGATTTCTTCTTGTAGATTTAAAAAATCCTAATAAATGATACTATATATGAAAAAATAAGCTATTATTTTTGAAATGATACCTTTTGTTTTTTTGATAATAATTTACAACAGTCATCTCGGTTTGCTGATATTTTAATAAATTCAGATTCAATCGTTTCTAGTTGAGTAGCCTTCTTGAAAAGGGAAAATTTATTTTTTGGATCTTTACTACTTAGAAAATTTCTAGAAGTATCCTGTGTAAGCAAACATACTGGATTATCCACTTGAATATTTAAGCTGCTGGTAATGTTATGTACTTCTTTTGAATGTGTAGAAATAATTTGTCCTAAAATGTATTGTTATTAAATAATCAATTTAGTTAAGTCCTAATCTTACCTCTAGCTGACTTTATTTTATAACTGCCACCAGTACTTGTTATATTTCTGACTATTGTTATGGTATTACCATATAGATTATTTTTATAAGCCATAGGACCTTCATTGTACAGTTCTATTTCAATACTGGCTGAGGTTTTGCCTACTTTTACAAATTCTATGAAATAATAGCTTTAAAGCATAATATTTTGGCATTTATTGTACCATTTTACCTTTAACATTATTGCCCCTATTTGTCAAAGTAGCTTTGCCACCCAAACCAATTATGAGAGCTGTTAGTATAGCACTTTTTCCACTTCCATTATTTCCTATTACAAAACTTTTATTGTTTGTACTAAAATCAACTTCAAGTAATGAATGACACATAAAATTTTTTAGAACCATCCGATTAACCACACCAGCTCTTCTCTAAAAGTAACACATATAACAGTATATATACATAATATTTTGATACAAATTAGCCTGACAGTAATACTTACTAAATATGATTTGCTGTCATTATCTAATTTTGGCTTTTTCGAAGATTTTAAGGGATCATTTAAAATTGATTTACGTTTAGAGCCCATGTTAGTGTTTAAACACTTATATCAGCACTCTTTTATTAAATTAAAAACTGGGTGTCTTGACAAGCAAACAATTAATTCATTGTTTTAAGTGTCATATATTAACTTTTTAAAGATAATTTCGATTATCCGTTACGTCTCTGACGAATTGGTTAAGGATCTGGCGCCATTTTTTGTGTCAGAAATTCGCGCGCAACGATTGGTTAGCTTTTCAGACAAAATTCAAATTTTATTATTTCCTTATAAATTACGTATCCATGGCAATATAGAGTTGGTTTTGTCAATTTTATTATGTTAAAAATATTCTCCATACATTGTAAAGTATAAAGATGTCTTTTCCTGGTAAATTTCGAAGTAGAGTTCCTAAATCGAAAATTCAAGACCACAGGTATTACTTTTGTTTATTTTGAATATTTAGAGTAGACTTTATCTTCATAATTATAATACTTGACTGTAAATGTACTGACTGCAATGAGGTTTATTATAACTTATTGCTTTAAATATAAATTTTATCTTTATGTCCATTCAAATTGTTTGTCTTATTTTAGAGGTAATTTTAAATCTCTCTTGCTGTGCTGTATTTTGTGATGCATAAGTATAGGAATTTAATAACGACTTCTAATGTTATATCTTGTGATATAGTCCAGAACAATGCAACCATAAGCTAAACGGACAGTTCATCCATTACAAGCCAGAAAGCGCCTTAGAAGGCAAAGAAAAAGTCAGATCTATTGAGTTGACTGGAATCAGAAGTATGATAGTTCCAAATCGGGACCCTATTGACCGCCCAGCTATTTTACCAAAATCGGAGTTCTCTCGTTTACAGCAACAAGCTCACGTAGTTACCTTGGATGATCGTGTTCGCATGCTAGACGAAGCGGAGCGTCAGAAAAACCAACTGGTGATGGAGAGCACTATACGCAAGGAAAATTTGTTACGTATCCAGAAACCGCAGAAAAAGGGCCCGGGGAGTAAACTTGATTCCGTCGAATCCGAGGCGGCGAAAAAGAACTTATACCTGCTGCAACGTTCGCAGGAACTTATTATCGAGCAGGACGAACGGGTTAAGCAGGCCAACGGCATTATTTTGGCGACGAAGTGTCGCGCTATTCGAAACGCTCAGATCGCCGAGAAGAGATTGATCGAGCGGCAGCTGAAGGAGGAGGAGCAGCGACTGGATGCCATGATGGAGCAGCAGCGCCAGAAGAAGATCAGCCAGGAAGAGCACAAGCTCGAGGATGAGAAAAACAGGAAACAACGCTACGTCACCGAAGTTATGCAGCAGATAAAGGAAAACGAGTTGGAGCGGTTGCTCGAGGCCGAGAGAGTAGAAGAAGAGAGTCGGATGTTGAACAAGGCCTTGATTGAACTGCAAAAAGAGGAGGAGCGCAAGTTGCAAGAGCGGAGAAATGTCCAGATGAGGATGCGCGACGAGTTCAGGAAGGCGAACATGGAGGCCGAACACTATCGTCGCGTTAAGGACGAGGAACAACGGGTGGCGGACTTGCGAGTTCAGGAGTTCATGCGACAGAAGGCGGAACGAGAGGAAGCTCGTGAAAAGGAACAAAAGCTGTTGAAAGAAGCCAAGGAGAAGGAGATCGCGAGGCTGAGGGCTATGCAGGAGAAGAGTCAGGACCTGCAGGCGGCGCTGGATGAGCTGAACGCTCTACGTTCCCAGGAGGAGAAGGAGCGGGAGTGGAGGGAGCAGGAAAAGCAGGCGGTGCTCCGCAAGCAGAAGCTGGCCGACGAATTGAAGGTGGCTCGGGCGAAGCAGGTGGAGGATATACGAATGACGCAAGCTCGGGCCCTGGCCAGGGATGAAGAGGACTTCCGGAAGGTGGTGGCGGTGCAGCACGAGTTGCATCAGAAGGAATTGGAGAAGTTGGAACGGCGCAAAGAGGAAGCCGAACGACATCGGTTGGAGTTACTGAAGCAGATTAATGAAAAGGAGCGGGAGCGCATCAACTGGCAGCAAGAGCGTTTCGACGATGGCAAAGCCCAGAGAATGGAGTTTGTACTGAAAGACAAGAACGTTGAAGATTATTTACGACAAAAAGTGGACAAATTAAGGTAAAATAATATTTGATATCTTCCGATGTTCTGTCCTTTTTGTCAGTTGTATAGTCCGTTCAATAAAACAGTGAAATCACGTTATATGAATCGATGTTGCTGCATTAACTCTGAGTTTTAGTTCATGTTAGCTTTGACATATAGTAAAATTATAATTTAAATAAAATAATTAAATAAAAAGATTGTTGTCAAATATAATTTACTGTAACATTATAGTAGGTTTAATACATATATTATCGAAGGACTTTAAACTACAATTAGTAATATAGACACTATTTTTTACAGATTACAGATTACATTAGTCGCGTTTTTTTATCTAGTGGTATTACCAAATAATGTATTTTATTTTCATTAGAAAGCATATTGACCCGATTAGTTTACGGTTAGTTCTTCTTTCCTTCGGTACAGTGTTTCCTTGTAAAGTTATTTTGATATCACTGAATTTCTCCTTAGATTGTTCTGTTACTATCTGTATACATTTTTCTTGACAAAACTGATTTAATTATTGCATTATCCCTAATGCATTTGCTATATCTGCAAAAGAGTTATTCTTTTTCTCCTCATACATTTGAAGTAAATGCTCATGTATATTCTGAATAATTGCACGCATATCTGAGTACATAAATCTTCCTCTAAATTGACACTCTGCAATAAAATTTTCTACAGTTATCATATACTAATTATATACTCACCTTTAGCTGTTTCCACTCTTATCACCCTTTTTTTTGAAATTATCAGCATTGAATTATAATCCTATATTCAGAAAGGTTCGTTCAAGCGAATAAATAACCTGTTTATTTTGCAATCTATCCAGCATTTGTTCACAATTCCATCATTTGCCAATTTCTTCTTCAATGTGTCTTATCGAGTTCATCCAAATTGAAGGTGTTATTAATCATTGTTTTCAGCATGAAGAACCTGCTATGAATTATTAATAAATGTTTTGACTAATAAAACATAATCAATTGTTATTCCAACGTTTATCTTTTCCATCAACTTTTGTTGTCTTAACACTATTTTTATTATCATCTTAAGTAACCATTGGGTATATTGGGCCCCGTTCTGAAATATCCATGTCTTATCTAAATACACAAGTTGAAATAATAAGTCTTCCTTAATTTTATTAAAAGCTTTTAAAATTTTATTTTTAAAAGCAATGTCTGAATGTTCCATTAGATCTCTTCGTGGGTTATCTTAACACCATTTAAATACTTTATTATCCAATAGAGTATGAAATGATGTTCTACATCTCTCAAAGAACTGCATGTATCTAATCTTTCTATGGATACTTTTCATATTAACAGTTTCCTCTGAAATAATTGTATTAAATTGTGTTATAATGGAATAATTATTTACTGATTTTATACATTTCATACATCTGATCTCTGACAGAGCTAACATCAAGCGGATCTTGATTCGCCACCCGCTTCGTATGAGGACGTTTGCTTTTCGGTGAATCCAAGATTATATTTTTATTTTTTTGAGATATTAGAGTGACTGTCTATTAATATTCAGTACAGCTGCAACACGCTAAAAATATTTATAATAAAAACACCAGCAACTTAATAACATAAAAAATGCTTACCACTCTATTCATTTTACTGGCAAGAGGGACCCACTATTATCTCGTTCCTGTTCGAAGTGTGTGTATCAGGATGTATATGTATGTATGTATAAGGATTTGAGTTACGCCACGTTCTTGAATTTTAAGTGACTACATATACTGCTTAACATCGACTCCTAATCAACTGACTAAGCTAAAGGTCATTCCATAATACGTCCGGTCTTACCCGGCCTAATTATGGGCATGATTTGAATTATTTTTCTTATCGAATTTTACACTCTTGCAGCAGTCTTGTTTCTTTGATCATTACGGCTACTAAGTCGGTTTTTTTTTCACATGAATAATATCTTTTGATTAGTTCTCAGATCAATTGAAAAATTCTTTTCTAATAATCAAAATTTGTTCAGAAGTTTTTTCTGAAAGACTAATTCCTTATTTAAAAATATATATCAAAAGGTTGGGTATCATTATAGCAACGCAACCAATTAAATACTCTTTAGGAATAAATACTAGCAATTAAACTTTAATATAATTATTAATTACTCATTAACGTTTTTATTTTATTATTTTTAGAGAAAGCAATGTACCTGACCATTATATCAAAGATATAGAAAGACAGCTGAAATTAGGTAGATAAAACACCATGTCAGCATATACTTAATTTTATTTTTTATACACATGTTTATTTTTATGTTTTTATTTTGTACAAACAAATTAAGTATTCTCTTTACGATATTATTAAATATAACAACTTATAAAATATTTTGTGTTTTATTTAAAGATAATGTCTAATAAATACATTTCCCAGGTTTTTCTGTTATTTTAGTTTATTTATAGTAATTCAAAATTAACTGGTTGCCTAATACTGTTTATGTGAAATTAGTTGCCTAA
This sequence comes from Rhynchophorus ferrugineus, assembly GCF_030347505.1. Lineage (NCBI taxonomy): Eukaryota > Metazoa > Arthropoda > Insecta > Coleoptera > Curculionidae > Rhynchophorus > Rhynchophorus ferrugineus. Next base: position 50,614,532 of record NW_027472583.1, read on the forward strand.
TATTAGACATTCTTTTTAACTCAGAAAAATATTAATATTGTTAGACGTATATATAATAACTTTATAGAGTAGAACTACATAAGGGAGATTAGTTAATAATTATTAGAATATAATTATAGATTATATTTTATACATTTCTCTAGTTTAAAAAGCATTTAAAAGCTATTACATTAAGGTTATGATTTTTTCACAAAAGTAAGGCATTGCAATCCTTATTTCATATATATTATTATTTTCCTCATTTTTCTGAGAGCCAGAAACTACATATATTTTGAGAATAATCATAAGTCAAAACATTATGGTTACTTTCAGAAAAATGAAATTTGCTATTCAGCCATGCTATGTGACATCGACTGGAACAAGTGATAATTGAAAAGGGTTTATTTATTTACGTGTTTGCAAGGAGTTGGAAATTACTACGTAAAATTAAGTTTATCACTGACTTGCATGGTTTGTGTATATGTTACATATATCAAGCCCGAAAGCACTAATTGTACTTGATAGAGATCTTCCTTGAGTGTTTATCTTGTATTATATGTTTATAATAAAATATCCATAGCTTATTCAAACCCAATAACGAGTATGCGTATCGAATAAGATACGAGGGCAGTTTGAAAAGTCAGTGATTTGTGATTTTCTCGCTTAGTAATTTTAAATGCATTACTTCTGCCCTCAACTACTATCTATTCATATACTACTATGAGATGTTGACCAAACTGAGTCATTTATTTGTACTGGACAGCAGAAATTTTCTATTTTAACCAAAACGGAAAAAAGTAATTTTTGAATGCTAATTAAGAAGTGGCTTATTGCCGAAAAAAAGTGAAGTTAATGAAGAATTCAGGGCAGAAATCATCGGTAAAATCCACTGCAAGATATTGGGCGCTCGGAGAAGGAAACTACGTAAGATGGGTGAAGGTGTGGTGATCCGAAGCGAGTGGATTTATAACAATTTACATAAATATTCGGATATGAAAAAGTTATATAAGGTGGGGCAAAAGTTCCGATGCCATTTTATTTGCGCGCCATCTTGGTTATGTTACTGAAAGTTCCTTCATTAAATAAGCACGCAGCCAAATATGCCGAGACCTCAACGATTACTAAACCAGAATTCACATATTTTGGAGATTTCAGATTCATTTGAATTTTGAGTATGACTGCCTAAACAACTTTCGATAAATCTTCATTGTCGCTTTCTTCTTTTTTTCTTTTCTTTTTCTAATATCTTTTCTTCTTATTCTTTCACTTATACTTCTTCATTTTTACTACAGTGATTTAACTGCCGACTTGTATACCAATGTCCGTGAATTGATCTTTTACGAGGTCTAGTACTACGACTTAGACCACCATCGTCGTTTTTCGGATACGAAGACATTTTTTGTATAAATGAGACGCATGCTATGAAAGTTAATTTCGAATTGATTTTAAAATATAAATGCCCTTGCCGGGTCACTAATACTTCTATACATTTATATCCAAAATCTCTATTATTAAAAGAAACGTAGAATCCTTCTAATACCGTCCCGTATTACGTCACGCGTTATCATTAGACCGGAGGGCGCTCACTAAAATGTTTATAGCTATTAAATGGTTTGGAATTTTGCTTTGAAATTTTCAGAGTATATTTTTGAATATTAATGAAAGTAAATCTGTATATGTGCAGTTCACCTATAAACACACCGTACAAGCACCAATATAGTAACATCGCTAAATATCTCGGAATGAATCTTGATGCTAAACTTCGCTGGAAGGAACATACAAAGAAGAAAAGAAAAGAATTGAAATTGAAATATAAGAAAATGTACTGGCTAATTGGCAGAAAATCACAATTATCAGTACATAATAAATTGCTATTATATAAGCAAATACTGAAACCTATATGGACATATGGAGTTCAATTATGGGGATATTCTGCAAAGAGTAACATAAATAAAATACAAATTTTTCAGAACAAAGTCCTGGGAGGTATTGTGGGTTCACCCAAATACTAGAGGACTGATTACCTACATCGAGACCTTCAGATACCCACAGTTAGCCAAGAAATTAAGAGAATTGCAAGGGGGCATGAGCTTAAACTCCATTCTCATGAGAATATTGAAATATTGCAGCTTTTGGATACCCACACAGGATCCACCACAGGATGACAGGACACAGACTCAAAAGAATCAGACCATCTGATCTGGTGTAGTGTTGTGTAGTGAGGTGCATGTATTAAAAATACATGTATAAACATTATTTCACCAGATACTGAGATAGGGCCGATGGGTCCTCCTAATTATATATACAGATTTAAGTTGTCATAAAGACAAATTGTGGGTTAGACGGAAACGATTAGTAACAATGTATTAATTAAATAATAAAAAAAAATTCGTATCTATTTTTATAAAAAAATTTAATTTTTTAAAGCCTCTACGCCTATTTCCCCTCTTAAGCCAGGTATATCTCCGAAACTAATTTAAATTTTGACAAATCCTCTTAAGCGCTTATTCCTGGAGGGTTAGGCTTTGCAAATATATAAGAAGACAGTTGATTTTTTCAAATTCCCAGACTAAAATACCCCATACCTTAATGATATCGACTGCTAGAGCTCATTTTATACGGAGATTCGTTATTTTATTGCGCGCAGAGGCCGAATTGTCTCGAAGAGGAAACGGAGAGGCCGCAACGGTCCTGTTCCGACCCTGTCGCAGCATCCGTGCCGTGGATTCGTTCAGTAGTCGACGCGAATCGACGCCGTTCAGATGCCGACGCCCACAATCCCGTCAGTTTCCTGGTTATCCCGCGTCCGTATCCACCGTCGTCGGGAATAGAAACATGTAAACCGACAGAGGACCCGTTCCAATGGAAATACAATCGCCGCTATCGCAATCGTCCATCATGAACCGTCGTTTTTCATTGATCGTCGGCTTGTTGTTGCTCGCGTTGGTCTTCCGTCAAGGCGAGTAATGCCCGATCCGCTGTGGCGGAGTTAAAAATACGACTCGCGAGACGTCTATTTACGTTTGTACTTGTTGTAGTTTTGGGTAATACGACGTTGCCGACGCCGACCGACGACGAAGACGACTGGGATGAGGAGGAGGAGTCGTCGGAGATAGAGGACGAAGGTAATCGAGTGTACAAGAATCCCAGAAATTCGCCGTCCACCTTGTGCCCGAGAGACGAAGAGCAAGCTACCCTGCTGGTAATGTTTGTTTATTTTTTGGCCAAGTATTTTTAGCTAACTCTTGTAGGGTTATTTTTAAACCTAAGTATAGAATAAAAATTATATTTAATAAATCAATATAAAACATCTTAAATAAATAAAAACAGATATCAAAATAAATGATGTAACAACTACTTACTCAATAAATGACAAAATAAAGAAAGCAAATGAGCGTGCGAAATCTTGATGTACAGGTGGTCCTATGGAAATATAATAAAACCGTACCCGAACAACCAATTTTAGAGAACAAGAGTAGAATATAGAGAACATTAAATTAGCCCTATAATTATTAAGAGAATCATCGTCTTGGTTGAATAATAACGGTGATGATACAGATAAATAATAGTATAGATAAACAAATGAATCAACAAATACTGAAATGATATGAATAGGATATAACAATGATGGAATAACCAGGATGGTTAACAACAATCTTAGTCCACAGTAGTCAATAACATTGATGGACAATCATTGTAAAACTGTATACAATAGATATAACAATGGGCCAAGAACACAGCCCTGCGGAACACCCAAATATATCGGGTGTAGGTCAGTGTATTCGTCACCCTGTTTGACAATAAAATGTCTGTCTGTGAGGTATGATTTCAATAGTTGAAAATGCGTATGGGGCAAGATATTTTTCAATTTAACATGCAGCCCAATGTGCCACACCTTGTCGAAGGCCTGAGCTATATCTTGAAATGCAGCGAAGCAATATTTTTTATCCTTTAAGTTTTAGTTAATTTGGTCGACTAATTTATTTATTTGTTCTGTTGTTCCGTGTTTATTACGGAAGCCAAATTGATGGTCTGGAATAATGTTTCTCTCTTCCGCGATTATTTTGAGTATCGTAATATATAGTTTTTAAAAAGATAACAGGCAACATTAGAGATAGCGGGTAACAGGCTTATGGGAGGATAAGAGGAGACGCCTTTTGAAAATCGCAGAAATAGCCGGAACTTTGTATTGCCAAACGAGTAGGAAGATATACACTACTATACTTAAATACACTTATGTATTTACATACAAATGCACATACACCTCTGATCCGATTCTTCTTATCTGATTTGCTTCTTTGTCCGAAACTTCTGTAAAAATAAGACTTTCGAACACCACTTCTGAAGTCGTCTTAGATAGAGTACGAAGGTAATCGAGTGTACAAGAATCCCAGAAATTCGCCGTCCACCTTGTGCCCGAAAGACGAAGAGCAAGCTGCCCTGCTGGTAATGTTTGTTTATTTTTTGGCCAAACATTATTAGCTAAATCTTGTAGGGTTATTTTTAAACCTATAAATAAATAAAAACAGAGATCAAAATAAATGATATAACAACTACTTACTAAATATATATTTTTTTTATAACATCTTTATTAGATGCGCTTAGTACAATCTTAATTTACAATTAATTTATTACTACTTTTGCTATGTACTTGGATTAATTAACAAGCAAGACGATTGCTCGAAAATACATCAGTATGTATTCCTCAATTATAAAATTATAATTATTTATTAATTATTAACTTATAGCTATAATTTACACTAAATGTATACACTTTATATAAGTTCGTATGGTTTTGTTCCCTTTAATCTCCTGACATCCTGCGCGCTGTCCAGCAGTTGTATTGCTTCCACGTTAGTATGATTTAGTAATCTTCTTTCGTGTTTCAAGGCGAAATCTTGGATAACTTCGCAAATCCATTTGATTTCCAGGGCATCGTGCAGTTCTTCATTGGTTATATAGCGATAGGCATTGGTAATCAATCGAAGAACCTTGTTTTGACAGCGTTGTATGACTAGTTGATTTGAATTTTTAGTGCAACCCCATATTTGCACCCCATAGGTCCAAACTGGCTTTATAATTGTATTATAGATCAATCTCATCATCCAAATCAAGTTGAGAGTATCTTCCGACTAACCAGTATAGTTGTTTTATTTTGGTTCTAATGTGTTTTGCTTTTTGTCTAACGTGATGCTTCCAATTTAATCTACCGTCAAGATAAATGCCAAGTTATTTAGCTGATTCTGCTTGAGGAATCGGGCATCCAACTAAATATATGGCAAAATGAATAAAGCAAATGAGTGTGCGAGATCTTGATGTCGAGGTGGTCCTGTGGAAATATAATAAAAACGTACACGAGCAATTATCCTCTAGGTTGAATAATAACGGTGATGATACAGATAAATAATAGTATGGATAAACAAATGAATCAACAAATACTGAAATGATATGAATAGGAAATAACAATGATGGAATAACCAGGATGGTTAACAACAATCTTAGTCCACAGTAGTCAATAACATTGATGGACAATCATTATAAAACAGACAATAGCAGTAATAAATTAGCGATAGCGATGATAAACTATGTCGGGATGAAATATGACATGTGCACATGGTACGAAGGGAAAATAACGCACGACGTACCATGTACCCTAACACTAACCATAATAGGCGTGCAATAAGAACAAGGGAAGCAGATGCAGGAGATCCTGCTATTAGGGTTAGTAGTACTCGCTAGGGTAATAGTAGTAAATAAATAAATAAATAAATACATAACTCTGTTGGAATTGTGCACTCACTTCTAACTATGATGAATGAGTAATGCGTACAAGGAAAAAGCCAGAGACAAACACGCGAGTGTTTATGTAAACATTAAGTTATCCATAGATCATAACTACACATCAGTAACTCCGTATCCACTTTGTAGTACTTTCAGTAGCCACTTTGGCGTTAGTTTCTGATTTATAAAATAGTTATAATTTATATTTACAGTTGCAACCATAAAACTATTATCTTTGATTTACTATACTTTAAGAATTATGGGGGATATACGACGATTGGAACAACTAAATAACAATAATAAAACAGAGTAGAATAAACTAGATAACGATAAATGGATAAATAAATAAATAAGTAGAGGGCAATGAATGAATCGAGAATAACAAATAGAAAATAATAAGTATAATAAAATAAATAAAGATTTATAAATATAAAATAATGGAGATTTAATAGATAATAAATGGGAATTAAAAAGAGAAAACTGGAATACTTTGAATAGACTCACCATTTGATGAAACTCAGCTTAGGCGGCATAAACCACAGTAAAATAAATCAATGATAAATAAAGTGAACTCCGAACCTCGCATCTTTATAAATGAACTCTTGTGATGCTCTAGCGTCCCTGTGATGCGTTCAGACACATCAAGTCACAATCACAAGTTATATCACATCTGACTAATACAGCCCCGAAGAAATATTACTAATGTGGCCATTCATGGTTATTCGCAAAGGCGACAAATTCTACAATTGTAAAGAAGCGGCAATTCAGCCTAGTTCCTTTACATAATCGTTTAAACCTTAAAAAAACCTTAACGACCCCAAATTAAAAGGTCTAAAATATCGAACTACCAGGTCTTCTTGAATGAAATGAATGAAAAAAATATCGACAAAATATACACAGATTAACTCGCTTTTATAGTCTCTAAGATCATTCTTCAAGTTTGATTAGTGCTGGTCGTTAATTAGCTATGGTACATAATTTTAAATGATGTTTAAACTGAAAATAGTCACAATACAAATTTGGAATTCTATGCTTTCAATACTAGTTCAATTAATACAATGATTTCTTCAATGTTTTGTCAATTAGCTCATTCAATTCTTTCTTCTTCATTCAATTCAATAGTTTCTTCTTCAAACAATTCAATACTTTCTCTCAGCAATACTTTATTTTTCTCGGTTTACACTCTTTCCCTCGGTGTTCATGCAAATTACTGTTAGACCGTCTTCTCGTTGTGGATGCACAGTGTTTTATCGCTGAAGCTCCGCCCTCGGGTTCTTGGTGGTGGTGGACAAGACTGGTCCAAGAAACCCCTTTCTGTACCCCGATTTGCTGAGAGTATCTGGGTGGGAAACACTCTTGTAACTAGGAACTCCTCACACATGATAAAACATGTGCGTTTCTAACTCTTAACGTTTCTTACTCTCTTCTTGATATTTATGGTTAGGCGCCATAAAGAGTCCTCTACCAGGTCTAACATCCGACACGTTTCGTCTAGCTTCGGTACTTAAACCCTCGTTATCCTAAACACTCGACGAGCTGATGGGAATCATCCTTGTTGAACACGTCTGTTCTGTTTACTTGTTATCTTTTTGCCTGTCTATATTTACCAGACGTTCAATATACTGCGAATGTTATGTTTTTTATCAGGTCATTAATTCTTTTACATGTCTTAAATATAAAAATCTTCAGTTAAAAGAACTAAATAAATTAGACCCTCTAACAATAGAACCGAAAGAATTCTACAATTAGCGTAACTTACTTTTTACATGGCTGGCTCAACCATTCATAATAAATTTGCGTTGCAACAGGACCATTTTATGGTAAGTTAAGAGGTATTCGTTTAGGAATATATAATATTTTTATTGAAACAACTCTCTCTTATCTGTGCCTATCTACAAGGTAGCCAATGGTTTTATTAACTTTATATCGTTTTATGATATATCAGGGGAGATACCCAACACAGGGGAGATACTAAATATAGCCGTTAGTAAAACAATAATAATACTGTTAAACATTAAAACTTTCAATAATTCAAGAGATATAATTTAAAATGACTACAGTTATCAGTCTCAGAAATAGCTGGAATTTTACAGTACCAAACTACAAGAAACCAAACTAGAAGAAAACACTTCGGTTGAACCTTTAGTGTACCTGAAAAATTAGAATGAAAATGTTTTGATCCGATTTGTGTCTTAGCTAAATCTCTAAGATCATGATCCTCAAGTTTGATTAGTGCATATAAATCATTAGAGCATTAATCTGGTGATACATTTTTAAACGATTTTTAAGTTAAAAATTAAAAATACACAACAGACATTTTATATTTATTACATCTACAGGGGATAAACAAAATAATACGAACATTGGATCATTCTGAGTTAAGAGGTACTCGCTTGCTAAGAAAACAGCGGGACGTAAATGTTAGAATTTTAATCTTGTTATATAACATTTTTATTGAAAAAACTCATTTGTGCATATAAGAGACCAGGGGAGATTCTCAATAAAGGGGATATATATATATATATATATATATATATATATATATATATATTATATTATTATCTGATTATATTATTATATGATTATATGATCTGACATGTAGAAGATCGCTTCAGTATGTGCTCTGCTGTACAACTTATAATCTAAATCTTATTCTAGATACTATTCCAATTTATTTTAAAGTCTATCCTAACTTCTTCTAAATACTATTCTAATTTATTCTAGAAATTTTTAAATCTCACTCCATGTGTCTATTAATCAGTTTGTATGGTAGTTTGCGTTTGGGCCTTGCGCACATTTAACTGTTTGGTGAGTGCATTGAGATGCTCTAATAGTCTTTCAGAGTACTTCGCATTAACCCTTCGAATCACACTCGCTATAGATTCTAAGGGAATATCGAGCTGAATCAGTTTGTTGGAGACGTAATGTGGGGCATCGACGCTGACTCTCAACATTTTATTCTGGAACCTCATGATGACAGCTATGTTAGATTTGCTACTTGTACCCCACAGTTCAATACCATAGGTCCAAATGCGCCTAAGTATTGACTTATACAGCAAAACCTTGTTTTCTAATGATAATTTAGATATATGCTTTATCAGCCAACACATTTGGTTTAGTTTAAGCCCAAGCTGTTTGCGTTTTGTCACTATATCTTTTTTCCATATCAAACGTCGATCAAAATGAATGATTATTCAATTTTACTGAGGGACATGTTCTTCTATAATGTCACATGGGGAGTAGTCCAACGTCACAAGTGTCTGCGATAAGTCTTCCAACGATGAAATATCAGTGCTACTTGGAAGTAGTTTATCTGCGATCATTCCACCCTCTCCGTCTTTCGCCCTTCCTTAGATTAGGGTAAAATTCTTGTAATACTGTTGCCAATATTTTAAACAACATTTTATTACGGTATTATCGGACCAACTCCTAAGAAATATAAATTGCTAACGATAGCCGATGAACGGGTCCAAATCGCTGGTAAGTGCAAAAGTAAGTGCGATAAATTATCAGTTAAAGTACAGAACCATGGATATATTGATCGATCGAAACAAAAAATATTCGTTATATATCAAAAATATCGATATTTTTTGAAAAAAATATCTGTATGGTCTATACAAAGTTATTTTGTACATACGTTATCCAAATTTGTGAAATAAAAACGTCGCAATGTTGCCGCATCAATTCTAGATTTTAGTTTAGTTTGACTTTGACATAGAACAGAATTATATTCTAAATAATATAATGAAACAAAAATACTGTCATTAAATAGAATTTCTTTTAACATTATAGTAAGTCTAATACATATATTATCGAATGACTTAAAACTACATTTAAGTACACAATTTGTAGGTTAGAGTTGTGTTTGATTATATTTACGTTGAGCTCTTTTCCATATCACCTATGAGTTAGAGTTCTAGGCGAATTTGTAATTGTACATCATGGAGGCCTAATCCACCTAATTAACAATTGTATATTCAAGTAATATATTTTAACTTTCACTAGAGAGCATATTTATATTCACGTTTTTTTCTTGTGTCCTTCGGTACAGTGCTTCCTTGTAAATTCATTTTAATATCACTGTATTTCCCCTTAGTTTGTTCCTGTATACATCTCTCTTGATAAAACAAAATTTAATCACTGCATTCTCTTTAATGCATTTGCCATATCTGCAAAACAGTTACTATTTTTTTCCGCATGAGGTACAATATATTTGCAGTGAATTATTAATAAATGTTATCACTAATAAAACCTGATCAATTTTTATTCCATTTACCTTTTTCCATCAACTTTTGTCGTCATAACCCTATTTTTATCATTACTTTGCAATGAGTGACCATTGGGTATATTGGTCCCATTCTGAAATATCCACGTCTCCACTAAAAACCAATCCACTAAAATTGTATTCTTTTAAAAGTAATATCTGGAAGTTCCATTAGACCTCTTCGATATTTTTCAGACTAACAGTTTCCTTTGAAATAATTGTATTAAATTATGTTTGTACTGAAAAACTACTCACTGTTTTTATATATTTCACACATATATATTTAATCTCTAATAGAGTTGATAACAAGCTGATCTTTATTATATTTTTCATTTTTGGGATATTTCAGTGACCGTGTCCATATTAATATTCAGTACAGCACATTAATTTTAAACAGTAAAGTATTTACCCCTCTAAGGAATTTTACTGGCAAGAAGGGGCCTTTTACTGGCAGGAAGGAAATTATTTCGTTCCTGTTCAAAGTAACAGTTTAGAGACGCGATCTCTTTTGTCTGGCTTCGGAATTTTCAATCATAGCAATAATAAGCAATAATAAAAATTTTTTTAAAACAAGCGATGCATTAAAATACATTGAACGTTTGGGTTATTTAAATTCATATATTTTTATCATTAATTTGTGCATTTGGCGTTAACATACTAATTAAATACCGAATATTTATTATTTTTTTGTTCATGGCTGAGTTTAGGGCCAGAAGTGTCTGAGAAAATGTTCATCAGACGAGGACTGCAAGAGCAAGAAGAAGAAATGTTTGTGCGACGGAGCCTGCGGCATGTCCTGCATAAAACCGGATCGAGAGTGTCCGGAACCGGATAAGATTTCATTTGGAACCGTCACAACGACCGGTCGCTTGTTTGGGGCTCGTGCCTCGTATTCCTGCGAGCACGGTTATCACGTGGTAGGTCTGCAGAGCCGTTCCTGCCAAGCCGATGGTCAATGGGCCGGTCAAGCTCCCGCCTGCAAACAGAACAGTAAGTTAACCGATATCTGAATGTCGGCAGGAAATTTACGGTTGGTTATTGTTTAGTTTATTGCTTATCGCCGCCATCTATCGACCACGCGCGACACAATGCGTTGCCGGAACAGGCTACGTTTGATTTAGATTTCACGCTGCAGTATTACTGCCACACTGGATACGTGACAAATGGTTTTCCGCGTGCCAAATGCCTGGCGATCGATGGACAAGCTTCCTGGTTTGGTCCCGATATTTCCTGCGAACGTAAGTCTTTCGTATAGAGCGTTAACAAGGTTATACAATTTTAGATTCAATAGTTAATGTTACTAACATGAGTTTGTATTAATTATAAATGTATTACATGTTTATTGCTACTATTTTATTTAAACCTATAGTTTATTCAAAGTTTTTTTGTACATACGTCATGAAGATGTTTAATTTTCCTTCTCATGTTATTCTAGTTAAAAAGAGACACAATTCTGTTTGATTAGTTTGAACACGTAAACGAATGAGCCTGTCAAAGTCGTCCGGCTGTCAGATGTATGCAAAATTCTTGAAAGCATTAGTATAGAGGTTATAACTCTAATCTATAACTAACTGTGGCTGTATAATTAACTGTAATTTTTAGATGTACTATAATGTTATAATAAATTGTATTTGATAACATTTATGTTCAATCATTTCATTTAGATTAGAATTTTGTTGTATGTCAAAGCCAAACTGAACTAAAACTCATAGTTAATGCAGCAACATTGCGACGTTTTGATGTCACAAATTTAAATGACGTATATACGCAGTAACTTTGAACAGACTATAGGTACGTCTGTTGAACTGTAGGAGAATACACGATATATTACAAAATACAAGTATATTTCTTTTTTCCCTACGCAAATTAATTCACAAAAACGTAAATAGTTTCAAAGAATATTTAAACAACAATGTTGTGTTAATTTATATTGTGGAATATGCAATACGTGTAATAGATAGGTGAAATAAGGTTTTGTTTATTTTTACTTAGTTATTACAACGATTATTAGACATACGAACATATTTTGTTTTAAAACGTTTTTCTTTTGTGTTAAAAATCTAAGTTTGATTATTTTTTACTTTTTAGTGAGTTCCTTATTAATTTTTTTGAAATCGGATCAATTTTTTTATTAAAAATTTTTTTTGTCTCTTTTTATTGTTGGATATTTACTCAATCAATTACGCAGTTTTTTATTAAGTATTACAATGGGTAAGCCAAGTAAATGTGCAGTTCGTATGAAGAAAAATAGGAATAAAGAAACAACAATTGAAAATAAGGAACGTTTCAGGTCCCGGTGTCCGCCACCTAGTCTAGGTTATTTGACAAATGTTTTAATCAAACTAGAACAACGAAAAGTTGTTGCCTCCGTCGGTAATCAAACCAGCACTCCGCATGTGAGCTGAACGATCTACCCATTACACCACAGAAGCAATTGTCTACAGTATTCTACGCCTTGTCATGTGATATGGTTAGTGCTTAAGAAGCAAACTGAATGACTCTTGGACTGAACTACTTTCGATTTTCCGTCACATCAGTTCAGCAATGACATTATACCCAAATATTTTATTATTTTAAATGAAAAAATATGCGAGAACTTTGTACATGCCTTTGAAATTTACGTTTTTCCCTCGATTTCCCCACTTCCCCCTTTGTTGTTCCCCCTCGAAAAAAGTTTCTCGGGATAGGGACAAATGCGTAGTCGGGACAACTCGTGACTGGATCATATGAAGTTAAAAAACTTAATGCTTTCTTTTACTAGATGTATAAAGCTCGTAGGAAAACATATTGAAATTACGATTTTTGAACCTTATTCCAACATTTGAGAACTGCTAGTGGTGTATTGTGCGGCAAAAAGCCTCTCAACGTTTGGAATTGTTACAGAATGACTCTACAGAATGTTTATTAGGGTCATACTCTAGAAGATGCGGTCACTTCCTCAGATGTTCAATAATTTTTAAAATTACATCTTCTGATACACTTCGTACAATCTTAATCATCAGTATGTACATTATGGATAAATATAATGTATTTCCATATGTATGTATTTCCTACATGCTAAATTAATACGAATACTGTTTTTCTTAGTATTGTTTACATGCTTCTTATTAATGTCACTTGATTTATGGGATAAATATAAACATTATATGGCTGAAGATATATTGCATCAGATAGATCATCAAAACATCGAATGCTGATTTTCAGAAGAACGAAGACATTTCAGTGAAGCATTAATTTTAATTGAGGGCATAGGCTTGACGCTTATTAACAAAACATTAATACAATATGGAATGAGAAACGTCGAATAGTCCACAATGAATTTAATGCTATATGAGTTGAGATGCTATACCCAAAACGATTCCGAGGCATCGAGAGAAACTGAAACGCAAACTTTAAATCAGCAAACGCTTATAAAGTTAGATGCTCACGGTGAAACTGGAAAAAGTTTTCAATATCATTGATTTTTGCAACGAATCGATCGCAAAATAGAATTGCATTTTCACGTTTTACGTTCCGAACGAAGGAAGGTTTTTCACATGGATAATAGGCCAGATGACTGTAATAAAGAATCACAAAAATATTAATTCATAGTAACAATATACTATAGACATATTATAAAAAATATACTTGTTTTAAAATTACAAATGGGATTACTAAGATTTTACCATAAATGAACCAATCAGAAAACGTTACGAAACATTGATCGTCTTTTGTCGTTTCCTAACCATCACCTCCACATTCCAATATTTGAAGTTTTTTGCTCGTTTCAATTGTATTTGGATTATTTCTCTTGTATTTTACAGTTAAAGAATCGTAAATTTTGTGTCAACAATGGAATGTAAAGGAAAACGAAGAATAGAACCTTATCAAGGTAAATAACCTGCACATAATCGATTCGTAGATGGTGACTGTATTACGTGACTGGGACTGAAGTAATAATTAAAAAAAATACTAGAACTTTTATAGAATCAAGGTGAGTGAATATTCCAGACACAATAATCATGAAATGAGAAAAACATAAAGTAAAAATACTATCAGTATAACAGAAAAAAAAATTAATAAGGGCAGATAATAACTCTAAATAGTGTCCCTCACAATCGCCATTTGCGAACTGTGATAATGAAATCAAATGCTCTATATTTGTTTAGACAAATTAAAATTGTATGAATTATAAACCTACTGAAAAATTTTGTGATGATAATTTGAAATTGTGTTTAACATGGCTAGCAAAATATGCATTTTACGTTGATACTAATTACAACACAAAAACAAGGCTTAAATTATATAAATTTGGTGGTAAATAAAATGCACATATTGTAATTTCGTTAAGTTTATTTTAATAATAGCTTTACAAACTTATAAAAACAAGCAACTGGAATACTTCATTAATTACTTTACAAAATCTGAACAGCAGTGAATGTTCAAGGAGTTCAGTTGGAAACAACAAGTCTGGTTAGCATTTGAATTTTTTAGGAATGTATACTGACTTCATGCACACTTGTAGAACTAAACTCATCAGACTATATTTAATATAATTTCACATAATATTTGGTAACTGAAAAAAATTATTAGAGATTCATATACATAATAAACGAAACAAATGAGGCTATTTAAACACAATTAAAGGTATTTACAATAGTAAATACGTTATAAAAGTAAAATTTTATTGATTTTAGCCACGTCAACCTCTTGAATTCTTAGTTACTGGATCTACAGCTTAACGTGGGCTCCGAACCACGGTCCTCGGTACTAAACTTACTACCTGGCGAGTAACCAATTTTAGAAAGCATCCCAGAAGACATCCGGTGTTACCCAGACTGGTTACTGGCGTGACTGGGATCATTTTCCTTCCCTTTTCCCTTTTCGCAAACATAAATTTGACGACCATGCCCCAGCTTACGCTTATACATACGCTTAGTTCTTGTTTTTTTCGATGATATTTTTCATTCATATTAAACTAAATTTAATCACATATCAGCATACTCCTTAATGCATTTACCATATCTGCAAAACAATTAGTAGTATTTCTCTTCTCATACATGTTAACCAAATGTTCATGTATATTCTGTACAATAACACACAAGCTCATAAAGCTTTCACACTCTATAATACAATTTCCTAGAATTAAAGTATATTAATTCTATATTGACCTTTAGTTCTTTCCTTTTTCATTAGCCTGTCTTGGTAATTGTCAGCAATGAATCATAAACAAACATTCATTAAGTTTTATTCAATCACTGTCGTTTTCAGAAACTCTAATCAAGTGAATAATTAAGCTGCTTATTTCCAATCTATAAAAAACTTGCTCAAGATTCTATCATTTGTCAATTTCTTCTTCAATGTCTCTGATCGAGCTCACACGAACCGAAGGTGTTATTTTCGACAATGCCTCTTTCCATAAATCCAGACAGTTCTGGTTTGAATATCCTTCTCGACTTGAATGTCTATTGCAATACCCCATATCAACTCAATTGAATTAAATATGCAGTGATAGGAAGGAAGGCATAATACTCTGTGGCCTTAACGTTCAGAAATCTGATCTACCATGCATCTTTTCTCAGGCTTATTTTTAAAAAATTAAATTACATAAAATGCAATTAAATATTTTATATATATTTACCGAGTAACAATTTCAAATAGTTCATTCTTTAACATATTCCTCGAAACTTATTTTATATACCAGTATACTATATATATGGTAGATATGGTGCATTGTTGATAACAATAACTGATGGTTCCTCCAAGTTCTTTAATAGCTGATTTTTAAACTACTGCAAAAACAAGTTATTAACAATTTTCTCTGAAATAATTGTATTAAATTTTGTTTCGATTGAAAAAACTACTTACTGTTTTTTACATTTCGTATAATTGATCTCTGATACAGCTAACAAGAAGCTGATTCAGCTGATTGTATTTTGAGATATTTTAGTGACCGTGTCCGTACTAATATTCAGTGCAGCTGCAACGCGCAAAAAATATTTTCAATAAAAACGCCGGCGATTTGCAATTTATTAAAACAAAGCGTTAAAACAACGTTTGTCGTTTTATAACCCGTTATTATAATATTTTGAAGAATTTTGCAGACGTTTCACAAACGGACAACTTTTGCAGACTCTTTCTGTTACATGTTGGAACTTTTCTAATAGCATTGTATCTCTTTTTAACTGGAATAAAATGAGAAGGACAATATTGTCTGACTGTAAAATGAATTTTTAACTTTAGACAGACACCTATTGACGCACGTGTCACTACTGTTTTGAATTGACTATATTTATCTTGTTCCCGTGTTTTATAAACATCAACATTGTTAATGACAATCAATATTTATATTAATGTTGTTATTTGATTGTTCCCTATTTTGCATTGCATCATAAAATAAAACTAACAATGTTGTGTTTAAAAAAGCGTCATAACAATCACTGTGTTTTTGAATTTGTTTTAAAATTATTTATTTCAGTTCGAATTGAATATTAATAGTTCAGACAGCACAACGTCTGTCGGATCAGCTGGTTATTTTAAAATTTGGCAGCAGGCAATGCTATATTTATTTTCTAATATTTCCCTTTACTTATATTTATTTGTTTTAGCACGTTCCTGTGGACCGCCTACTGATATTTCTCACGGTTGGCATGCCGGTGAGTGCTACACATTCGGCTGTAGGATAACGTACCACTGCGCGGAGGGGTACGAGCTGGTGGGACGCGCCGAGCGTCATTGCCAAAGCGATGGCACCTGGACGCCCAAGGAGCTACCCACCTGTGTTCGTAAGTAATATCCAGGTTGTCTTTGGCGACCTGCCCTGACAACTCTTGTCTATCTCGCCCATTAACCGGCCGGTGCTGCGTAGTGGTCACCGCCGTTCAATGTCCACCTCCGGAGAATCCCCGCCACGGCAAAGCGATTTATACGTCATGCAGTTATAACTCCGTTGTGCGCTATGAGTGCAAGTATGGTTACACTCTGGTTGGCGAGAGTACCAGAAGATGTGGAGCCGATCGGAAATGGAGTGGTTCACAACCAGTTTGTAAAGGTATATAAATACTAACCCTTTTTATTTACATTTTGTATTCATAGGGTATACCTTCTAGATTAATTTTAATAGTATATTTTGTAGGGCAAATACAAGCAATGAAATTGTTTTAAAAATGTCAAAAATGTCAAAAAATGTAATTGTAAAATGCGTTTTTAAAATAAGAAACTTGAAAAACTTACGGAAAGAAAGCTTTGGAAAACTTAATACTAATGTTAACATTACCACTCTATTAAGATATATGAATGAGAAATTAAAGTACTAAAAAAAATGTTGAAAGTGCAACTACAGTTTTATAACTGTGACATTGTAAATTTCCCGCTGTTACTATAAAGAAATCACTGCTGAAACATTTCTTTCTCACCAGACATAACTTTTTTCCGTTTTTTGTTAAAGGTTGTCTGTTGTCTAAATAATTATAGGTATAAAAAAATGAGAAAACGGCGTGCGTGACCTTTAAAATGCAACTACACAATGCAAAAAATGCAAATTACACGTAATATTATCTGTGCCATTCACAAAGCCGAATTGAATGTAATTTTCAAGATTTTATTGTTGGATCAATGACTCCTTTTTCTATTTTGAAAATTTAATTACCAATTCATCGTGCGCCCGTTTATTGGAATCAATATTAGATCTTGTATTTGTCTGTACTAATTTACTATCACTTAACTGTTGTTGCGACGCGGAATACACTGATGTGGAGGATATATTGTACTAATAAATGTCCTTTTAAAGTGAAGAAATTATCAGAGTATATGCTAGCACCTATAATAAATATAAATAATAAAGATAGATTTTAAAGTAAATAGTAACTTTTGTTGATATTATGTTTCAGAAATTAACTGTGGCCACCCTGGTCGTTTATGGAACGGCTGGCTGGAGAACATTGAGACCGGGACCGGTCTAGGCGCCTCTATCATCTTTCGATGCCATGAGGGAATGCTCTTAGAGGGTAATTCCTCCACGGTTTGTCAGATCGACGGCAAATGGCGCTACGCCCTACCCAAATGTCTGGCACCTTGCGTGGTTCCCCATATCTCCAAAGGCCGCGTCATTCTTTTGTCCCGTAACGATACTGCTCCAACTTCCATGGTGGTGACGCATGGCGAAACTCTCGCCGTGGAATGCGATTCGAAGTACGAGTTCATCTCCGCTCAGCCCCACGTCAATTGTAACAACGGGACCTGGACTCAGATGCCTCGTTGCGAACCGGCCAAGTGTCAAACGCTTCCCAAAGCTCCACGTCACGGAATGGTTTCAGCTCCAGACATGAAGCATGGAATGCGGGCCAAGTTTCGATGCAAGGACGGGTATCAGCTTCGCGGACCGGTATTCGTCGAGTGTTCGTTCGGGAATTGGACGGGCGTGGTGCCCAGATGCGAGGAGGTATTCTGTCCTTATCCCGGTCTGGTGGAAAATGGAAAAATCCTCTTGGTGGGTAATATGGGATTGTACGATTACCGACCCTACGTGAAGAAAGTTGCCAATAACAAGCAGATCATGTACGATTGCGAGAAAGGGTTCGTGCTATCTGAAGGCCCACCTGGTGCTACATGTATCGGGGGACAGTGGAGTCCCCAAGAATTACCGAAGTAATTAACACATTTCAATTATTTAGCTCATATAATTATTATAAATATAATGCTGTTACTAAAAATTACAGTCTGAACAAATACAATATTGCTCAATGAGTAATACGAGGGTCACTATTTATATTTCGGGAATAGATAAAAAAAACAGTGAAGTTGCGAATATATTTTAATTGTTTTTCAAAGTACTCGCCACGATGGTTATGGATACACTTTTGCATACGCTTGAACCAATTTTCAAAGCATTTATTCAATTCTGAATAAGGTATCTTCAGAACATGACATGATGACAAAGTACAATGTCTTCAGATCTTGTAGCGAATCTCTTATTTTCCTCTATAACAGTTGGAATATCAAGGTTTCGGTGTAAGTAATTGTTTCTATAGTATGTGGGTGCATTCACAATTATTCTCAGGATTTTATTCTGAATTTTATTGATTGTTATGTGGATATTACTTCTTGCAGAATATTCAGAAATGAATTTCATATGCCCATAGGTTTTAGTATTTGATTGTACAGCAGCTACTTGTTATGTATGGATACTTTAGATTTTCTTCCAAATAACCAATACATATTTTTTGTATTTTAAGTTTTAAGTTTATGGGAGACTTTGTCGAAAACTGTCGAAGAATGTCGAAGAAATCCAAGAATATAACAGGTCAATTGAAAAGTCCCCGGCCTGAGATATAGATGGCGTTACTAGAATTAAATCCATATGTTTTTTAGTTAGCCCTAACCCTCAAAATATGCGTGTGTAAATTTGACAGTTGTTGGATCATTAGTTTGTGAATTATAGCATTTTCAGTGAAGCAACTTTTGGTATTGTGAAAAAAATGGATAAAAAAGAATTTCGCGTGTTTCCGGGCACTGCCCCAGGAAAATCAACCATCAAGGATTGGGATGCTAAGTTTAGACGTGTTGAAATGAGCACCGAAGACGGTGAACGCAGTGGACGCCCAAAAAAATTTGTTACCGACGAAAATATTTAAAAAATCCTCAAAATGCTTTTGAATTACCGTAAATTGAAGTTGAATGAAATAGCAGACACTCTAAAGATTGAACGTGTACATCATATCATTCACGAATATTTGGGTATGAGAAAGCTCTGTGCAAAGTGGATGCCGCGCGAGCTCACTTTTGACTAAAAACAATTATGAGTTGATAATTCGAAGCAATGTTTGAAGATATTCAAGCGTAATCAACCCGAGTTTTTGCCAATTGCCACAAATATGTGACAATGGATGAAACATGGGTCCATAATTTCACTACGAAGTCCAATGGACAGTCATCCGAGTGGACTGCACACGATGAACCCGCTTCAAAGCGTGGGAAAACGCAATAGTCGGCTGCCAAGGTTATGGCGTCTGTATTTTGGGATGCGCATAGAATAATTTTCATTGAGTACCTTGAAAAAGGAAGGACTATCAACAACGACTATTAGATAGCGATATTGGACCGTTTGAAGGACGAAATCGCCGAAAAACGGCCGCATTTGAAGAAAAAGGAAGTGCTGCTTCACCAAGACAATGTATTTTTTTCAAGACATTGTATTAAAATTGTAACGATGGCAAAAATCCATGAATTGGGCTTCGAATTGCTTCCTCATCCACCGTATTCTCCAGATCTGGCCCCCAGCGACTATTTCCTGTTCTCAGATCCCAAAAGAATACTCACTGGCAAGAAATTTTCGTCGAATGAAGAGCTGATCGCCGAAATTGAGGCCTATTTTGAAGCGAAGGACAAATCGTATTACAAAAATGATATTGAAAAGTTGGAGGGTCGTTATAATCAGCGTATTACCATTGAAAGGAGTTATGTTGAATAGGAAAAACTAATTTTGCCAAAAAAATTTGTTTTACTATGATAGGCCGGGGACTTTCAATTGAACTGTTATCTGAATAGATTTTTTAATAGCGTCTGTGATTATATATCTGGACAAATGTTGAATTTTATTCTCTTAAGTTTTGATTTAATTATTAAGATTTGAGTGTTATATGTTTAGTTTTTTTAATTACTTGTTGTTTCCAAACTTTTTAATGGTAGTGTAGATTACTCAATGTCGCGTGATAATACTAAATGATTATTTTTAGGTGTTTACCGGGTCAGCATCCACGTTTTCGCTGGAACCGAAGACGACGTTCTATAGTGATGGAGAAACTGAAACGTGCCTTCATCAGAAACCACCAGCACATATACCAGAAGCGCGAGAAAAGACGCGTTCACGACTACTTTTACGAGTTATTACCTTACCGATATGATGGTCCTGATTTGCGCCAACCGATAAGACGCAAACGGGGAATTATTCCTGAAGATGTCGACCGTTCGGATGAGGAACAGGATCTAGACACCGACGTGCCATACAAGAAGGAGTGGTACATCCCGCACAGTAGAAAACCGAGAATGTCCAAAGCAGCCGAGCTGTTAAAGTATTTGATCAGGTGGTTCGAAAGTAATCGTAGCTTTCCGATAACTAGAAAGAAACGAGCTCTAAAGGGAGGTGGATCCAGTCGTGCCGTAGGCTCCATCCATAAAAGTTCTGGATCTCAATTAAGTCTCAGGTATTAAGAAATTTTATTGTGTAAATAAACATTGCTATTTGCTTGCATATATTCCAATCCAATATAAGCGGAGAACTTATAAAGTAAATTAATTGTTCTTTAAATAGGAGTGACTGAAGGTGCAACTGTTCTTGCCTTTTTAACTCTTTTCAAAAAAGTTGACTAAAATTAAGCCTGCTGCAAAATTTTGCTTTTTTCCTCTAGATATTTTTTCAAATATATTTAATATCATCGATAATGTTCGCTAATAATAGTTAATTAATAAAAAATTCTTCATTTTTTAATCAATTTTATATATAATTTAATGAATAATATATGTGCCATTATGTTTGATATACATTTTTATGCAAAAATTATTCCATTTTTACATTTTCATCTTGTTCAGACATTTTCTATGATCCAAGATACCAGGGAAGTTGATAAGACAGTCACTTTTTTAATGATAATGATACATTTTTAACAAAAAAAAACTGTTTTAATTTCCCCTTTTCCATAGTACTACATACATTTAATATAGCAGTTTTCCAATGTTTTTATTTCTTCTAAATAATAGTTTTATTTAAGGCTCTCAAAATAGGCGTTTGTTTCAGTAATGACCTTTTCATTTGACCAAAACCTCTTGATGTTTTCCTGTGCATCGTTTTGATGTAGATAGCCTTTCCTTATTCAAATATTCATATAAAATGAGATGTACCTCTTCAGTTAATATGTCTAGAGCCTCAACCACCTTACATACTTTCATTCTTCCAATATCATTTCATCAATTTTATTAATTTTTTTCTGGCGTGACGAGCTCTTTTGAGCAACCTGAACGTTCGGAGTTATGAAAGTGCTCAGTAAAAAACTTTTTAACTATAGATATTGATGATTGATGGGAACTATCCCCCATTTTTCAAAACTTTCCTTGGTCTTGGTGATGTTTTTTTTTGTGGCGAAAATAACACTACATCGAAGTTACATTTTTTAGAGCTTGGTGAGTCATATTTTTTGTAATCAAATTATTGATTGTGATTGTTTTATTGATATAAGTTCAGCTATTTTCAATATAATAAAACAAGTATTTGTTTATGTTTGAAATACATATTGTAAACAAAAAGCGAAAGGTTATTCTTATGAAACCAACCATATAAAAATAATAATATAAATACTATTGCATTTCATGCGAGAGGATGCTCAAACAATAAATTAATTGTTTCTACGTCCAGCTCTTTGCCAACTGTAAATCACTGAAATAGTACGAATTCATTCAAAATGTACTATAGTTGCCAGGTCTGGCTTCTATGGGTCTGAGGTAAGGGTCATAAATGCATGGAGCATTCTTTGTAGTGAAATTGAGTGATATTTTTCGCCATAGAAATCTGTGATGAATTCGTTTACCTTTCATTAGATATGGGCAAACCATTATAATCTGCGTTTCTGGATTTAGTCCCCTACTGTAAATTGATTGCCGCATCTTAAATATTATCGCATCGCAAGTATCGCATTTGAGAGACCGCAAGCTTACAGTTAGACTGTAATAGTCCAAGACTTGGAACCGTACAGAAGGTTTGGCAAGATAAGCGTTCGAAAGAAAGCTTTTTGTCTTGATTGTAATATTTCTTCACTTTCACATGCACCAGCTTAGTGAAGCAAATCATGTTGTAGCTTGGAACTTTCAGCTTATTACTTCAGCAGTACAGGTTAATCTATTTTCCAGTATGATTGTGCCCAAGTACTTAAATTCCCACAGTTTCTCTAAATGGATGCCGTTGATCAATATGCTATTTTTCCTTCGTAAATTCTCAAGCTATATAGCTTTGCAGTGCGAACTATATTATGAAGAATGTTGCAAACTTCAACAACGGTAATATCAAATATAGCAATATCATCAGCGAATTCTGTAGAAAGACAGTAGACAAAGATACAATCTTCAATTCTTTTTCTCTGACCTTTTGACCTTTTGTTCTTTTGACCTTTAAAAGAACGGTTCGTCAGAAAGTCATCGTCAGTCTGTAAAAAATTGGTGTTAACACAAAAAAATCCAGAAAAACTGTCCTTGGAGCCCTCCAACAGTTTACAGTTTACTACGAGAGCTATCGAAGAAATATTCCAGTGACGAGGAGAGAAATAGTTTTATTAACAGGATGATGCCTGTAAAAGTGCAATAATTTTTAGGAAAACATGTTCAGCTTCCAAACTTGCCCAAAATGAGAGTCAATAAATATAGTTGAAACCAGAACTCCACACTTTCCACATTTTCGATTTGGTTTAAACCTGCATGTTCTCGGCTAAATATTTGAAGTCTTATTTGTGTGATATATTGTATGATCATTTTTATGACTATAAATCCTTTTTTTTTAAATTCCATTTCATTGACATTTAGGGTAAACGATGTGGCTCGTTGAATGGAGGTAAAACGAAATGAAACAGTGGTGTTTACATTATGTGACCGTTATTTATTGGTTATATAAAAATGTGTGAAAAATACAAATGATAAAAAGGATGGCAGCGGTGTTACCTGGAGACGAGGCTTGGGCAGTCGATGGTGGCACGTCTAAACCAAACGAGGGTCGAGCACTGAATGAATCGCAATACCCTTCAATAACATCCCAGATAAACGTCTCGGGGTTGCCGCCAGCTATTCGTTGTCGGGTTCTAGTTGGCGCTGCTGGCACCCCGCCCGTGTTCAACATCTGGGATTATATTTCTGGGTATTTTGTAGACCGTTATTCCACGATGTAAAATTCGACATACCTCAAGGTCGCTACAAACAATTTAATATTTATTGAAATATTTTTTTAAAAATTAATTTTATTGTTTTTAATGTCTAGACGAGGCAACAAAGGAAGAAACAACCTAGAAGAAGACATACCCAATCCCGACAGTCCTACAATGACAACTAAGAAACCGAAGCAGCACAACAAAACCCGAAGCGGTCCCTGCGAACCGTTACAAGATGAACCCTTCGTCAACGTGGAGGTGGTGAAACAAGGCCGCGATCCCAACGCTACTTTTGGCGTGGGTACTGTCGTGAGACTCGCCTGTGGCAAAGGATACATCCTAAACATGGCGGAGAATAGAACGGCCAAATGCGTGCGAGGAAAATGGAAACCATCGAAACCAGAGTGTCGGCTGGTTCCTTGTTACATCCCGGAGGTACCATTTGGTATCTATCGTCTACAAAAGGGGGATAATACTACTGGGATTGATGGGGAGACTTTATTGAACTCGACTAGTGAAGTCGGCAACGGACAGGTGGTGGATTTTAGTTGCGAAGAAGGCTACAACGTCGAGGGTTCGTCGAATATGCGGTGCTGGCATGGTGAATGGGCCGTGACAACTTTTCCGGAATGCAGTCCGGCTCCGTGCCTTCTTCCCCGAATTCCCGGAGGCCAGTATATTGCAGGATATCGAGCAGGACTGACTATAGCCAATGGATCATCGGTTACCATTCAGTGCGATGATGATCAAAGTCCTTCCGACGTCCAGACTGTGGAGTGTTTGTTAGGCGAGCTGCATCCCAGATATCCTTCGTGCACTCCCGAAGGTCATCTACCGGAAACTCATTATCTTGGCGGGAAGGATATCGTCAAAGGAGGAGACATCACTGTTATAGAGTATGGTAGCTCTAATGGGAAAGGTTGCGGACCTCCAGCTAAGTAAGTTTTTTTTTATATATTCACAGTCCCTCATCAATATTTGATTATTGCAACTTGTTTAATTATAATGATTTTATATTTGATAAGCTAGAAAGCTAGAAATGGAACACTACATTAGGTACTTGTATCCAAAGAAAACACACTATTTACGTGCTTATGTTTTCCATTTCCATCTTCATCTTTTTAACAATACATTACTATAAAGCTATAAGAAATTCAATTGGTATGTTGTCAATATAAATAATATGATTTTACGGTTAAAATAGTTTATATAAGTAGTTGCTGGTCAGAAACTTAGTTTAGTTCGTTCTAGTTTTGTTATTTTGATGTCAGTGTCTTCAGAAAATTTTCTTGAAAAAGTTTAGTTGGTACAAGCTTTTCTTAAAAGACGCAAGCAACATTTCTAAATTATAATTTTATTTAAACTGAATATTGAAACTGTGATCTTGAGAGACTGAATCTAAACGGAGCTGAATTGAACAATAAAAATAACTCATATGTCGGTACAAGTAATGATCAGAAGGAGTAAAATTTGGATAATACGGCGGGCGGGGTAGCACGTCCATTTAATGTTTTCACCACCTGTGCAACATGTGGTCGAGCTTGGTCATGCGGAAGGATAACACTGCTGTGTCTTTGCTAGTATTCGCGTTGTTTTTCGTACAGTACTGGCTCAAACGCATGGATTGTAGTCGATAGCCATCCCCACTGACGGTTTCATCGAGCATCAAATCCTCGTCATCATTTTTTTTAATGTTCAGAACAATTTTTGTTTTCGATGTCAAAATCACCCCTTTTAAAACGTCGAAACTGGTATACACATATTGAAATCGATGGATAATGGTTGCCATAAGCTTCATACGGCATTCGACGACCTTCGGTCGCCTTTTTCTTCAAATTGAATTAAAAACTAAAGCTTCTCGCAAATATATTTACTCCACACACACATTTTCAACACACTGAAAAAATGTTTTGATCACACTTCGACCAAATGACACATATTGAAAAGTAAAGTCTGTTAATGAGGCTTCAAATGAAGTTAATCAGCAAATGTACCCGATGCGATTTAATACACAGTAACACCATCTGTTGAATATCCCTTAAAATTAATTTATCAGTCCATAAAACTAATAAAAGAAATTTTAATTAACACCTTTTGTAACTAGTTTACTAATTTAATTAGTTTTTCGCGTTATTTCACTAAAATTTAAAGTTCACCTTTTTATTTTATCAAAAGGGTTCGTGGATCTTTGGTATATCGCAACGGAGAGCAACTAATTGATGACGAAAATAATTTTCCTGATGGTAGCGAAGTGACCTTTAATTGTATCGAGAGCATCATGGGTGAGAAAACCACTTGGAAGATTGTCTGTGAGGATGGTAGTTGGATAGGGCGTTCTCTCAATTGCGGTATGATTCTTTGGTGCATCTAGAGTTACTTTTAAACATTTATTGATGTTTGTAGACGTGGATGAGCTGATGCATCATCAAACCATCTTGAACAACAGCACATGCGTCTTCCGAAACCAAGAACCGAATGTTATCTCGTTCTACAACGACCAACAAATCAAGGAAGACGTTATCGAGTTTCCTGCTGGTGCTGTCTTAGTTTCTCGATGTATTGATATCGGAAAATATGCCATGGTCGGTGAGTATTTTAGTACTTTCTCTTTTTGTCAGAAAATTTACTATATATTGTTAATTTGACAACGTTGTATATACAATTAACTGTATAATTTATGTTATAAGGAATTTTATCCAGTTAAATTTATATGACAAAACTGTTGAATATTTACTACTTTAATGTAGACTAAACCTACACTATTTCTATTCATCCTATAAATTAGTTATATTACTAATAATATGTTATTTATTTAATGATTTTACCATACATATGATTGGCAAAGGAAATAAAGTGTATTATTAACGAAGTAATGATGGTTTTGTTAGTTTTGCATTAGAGTACTTTCAGAATAGATTTGAATGGTTGGAAATAATAGCTTTGCTAAACTTGTGCGTTGTTGCCAGTTTGCAACTTAATTCATCAACAATTATTTTAATTCTTATGTTAAAATATTAGTAAAACTTTCATTCAGTCTTTAAAGTAAACTTTAATTTCTATTTTATTTAATTAATTTAATTAGACTGACTAATAATGGAAATAGTAAGATTATTAATATTAAAATTAGTAAGAATTTAGCGAAGAAGTAAAGAAATCATTTAATATTAGATGTATGTAGGTGGCGTTATTGAAATCATTGAATGGTGTTGTTAATATTATTTATATTCACCTGTCATTTGATTCTTTGTGTGTATTTTTTCCACCAGGGTAACATATTGTGCTTGACTGCGACATATATGCTGAGATACTAGATGTTTGGTGTATGTTCTTATTTTAATTATTTCATTAATTTTTCATATTTATTGTTGAATACAGTTAATATAGCTTTCATTCAAAAAAAAAATAAAACGGAAATTTAATTTCTGGGCACCTCGTTATTATGGTTACTGTCATCAACGAATCCAACTCTATCAAAATACCAGTAACCACAGCCTTTCTTCTCAACCATTTCGTGTCTCCAAAGTCTCTACAGACTATGATCGGCAAACTTCAAACCAAAAAATGTCTAGGTTTCGACGGAATATCGATTACCTAGTTAAAAAAGCTCTAATCCATCATGAGGCTGCACAACACACACATATAGCGGTTATTCCCAAGAAAGGAGCAAAATCATCTCCATCTGACTACAGGCCCTTCAGTTTTCTTAGTGTCATTTCGCAGCTTGCCGAGAAAACTCTACGCCCTCAACTCTTTGACAAAGGAAAACAACATCATTCCTGATGAACAATTCGGCTTTCGCGCTCACCACTCATCCGTCCATCAGTCTAGCTGTCTGGCCGCACACATCCATCACGCTCTTGATCAACGTAAAAAGCTTGGAGCGGTCCTTTTGGACCTAATTAAAGCCAAGGTCTGGCACGACAGTTTAATCGCAAAATGCGTGCGGTTAGGTCTCCCAGAAGACCTAACCGCTCTCATCAAGTCCAATCTATCGGACAGATCTTTCCAGGTCAAGATCAGGAAAACACTTTCCAGTCGAAAACAAATCGATGCTGGCGTATCTCAAGGTTCTCTGGCTAGCCCCAGCCTTATTTAACCTCTTTATTTTAGATCTGCCGAGAAAAGAGTACATTGACGTCGCGTTTTACGCTGACGACACTGCTTTCTTCACGGCCGTCAAATGGTTCAAATTCTGGAGGTTGCAAATCAACCCCCTGAAAACCCAGGCCGTCATTTTCCATGGGACGTGTTACGCACTGCGCGTTTCGCAACTTAAGATCGACACCGCAATATTTTCATGGCTGGATAACGTCACGTACCTAGATATCCACTTCGACTGACGGTTCGGTTGGCATTTCTAAATCTAAAAAGCAATCCATATATATTCGGGGATAGCAAACCTACTATCTTCTCTGATCTGCCCTTATAGCAGACTTCCCATCATCATGAAATGCTTATTTTACAAGATGTTAATTCGGTCCCTACGAATCTAATGTCTATTTCAAGTTTGTTACACCCAACCAAGTGAAACGAGCGGAGCTTAGCACCGCGTCACCGCCATTCAGCGGGTGCTATTTCCCCAAATTTAATGCAGTAGCAGTAGCAGACCCACGTGGCTCACCTGTGAGGCGGTTTCAGTTTAGTGTATTGGTAAGCCCATAGGCAGTCCTACATAACCCGGTCCAACTTGTCACTCCAGGGCAAGTCTCCGCGACCAGGTATATGTCATGCATTCCACCGCCTGGTTTTAGACCAGAACGTTATTATAGTTAATTTTCAGCAATTGTATGTATATTATTAGGTGCTTGTATGTATTTTTATCATTTTTTCACTTTATTGAGATTGAAGCATTTATTAGGCAAAAATTAGTGCAATATATATGAAATAAAATATTTTTGAGCCCTTTATATAACCTTTTCCTACATTTCTGTCAATATGGCTATACCGTGTCGAAAAAAATTGTGTTGGTTTGACAAGGATCCGATTATCGATGCATTTTATCGATGCCTACCCTGTTCAATAAAACAGCCAATGCATGTCATAAAATCTTATGACATCAGCCCGTCGCAATTAAATTAATTTGGCGGTTTAAAAGCACTGATTATTATCACTAATGATTAGAAGAATTTTACAGAAACTCGAAAAATCCAATTTTACTAAAATGAGTGGGACAATCTGAAATTTTCAATTTATGCGACATTATCTATGACGTGCTCTGGTTATTTTATTCGACGCGTAATTCTTTTATTTCATAATTCTTTCTTTATTCAGGTCCTAATCGGAGAAGATGCATGGGTGGTGAATGGGATGGTCCTAAACCAGCTTGTTTCGGTTTGAATCAAGAAAACGATTATTCGATGGAGAAGCCACCGACGATTCTTTTCAGACACCAGCTAGGACCTATTGCTCAATCTAACGACGGCAAATTAATTGTCTATCCAGGCACTATTCTCCATATGGAGTGCTTGTGGATTCGTAGGTTTGGAGTGCCGAAATGGACAGTCAGTCACGATTACCGCAAGTATCCTGAGGCATGGACAACAGATCCTGGTCGCGATTCGCAGCTGGAATATCGTTTGTCCATCTTCCATGCTGCCAAAGACGATTCTGGACTGTTCACCTGCGTCACTCCCGCGAGATATTCTCATTCCGTGCAGATCGTCGTCACCGCCATACATTGCCCGGCGGTACCGCAACGTCGAGGCCTCACGGCCAGCACCCAAAGCACCAAGATGAACACGGTGATCAAGTTCTACTGCGTCAACGGCAACGCCTTGATCGGAGCGCCAGAAATAGCGTGCCTACCGTCGGGAAACTGGAGCGCTCCCTTTCCAGTATGCGAGAGTGAGTACATCCACTCCATCTGACTCATGGTTCCCTCTAGGACGTTTTTGATGCTCTAGGTATCGAATGCGGCGACGTGGGGCCCAGTCTCGGATTACATCTTCGCGTCCTCGTCGTCTCCCGAGAGGTGGGAGGTCGAGCGGTGTTCAGCTGCGACTCGGGATTCGGATTGAGGGGTCCGAGTGAGACCGTGTGTCAGGCGAGCGGAGATTGGGCCAGTCCGTTCCCTACCTGCGAGGAGGTGCAGTGTCCCGATCCGGTCGCTCCTGAACATGGATATATCCAGGGCAGCGGACCGTATAAAGCGGGAGACGTAGTTCAGATCAACTGCAATCCCGATTACATGATGGATGGTCAGCCGATCATCGCTTGTCAGGAGAATTCGCGCTGGAGCGGTAAAATGCCGAAATGTAAGTGATAACGAGTTGTCTTGAATGTTTTCAGTGAATTTATAATGATTCATTGATAACTGACACTATTAAAATTTAATATACAGTAAATGTAATATTTAATAATAGTGAAGCAAATAAGATTAGTCAACTCGCACAGATTCATTGTTTAATTATTTAGCAGTCAGTTATTTTGCCATAATTTGTAATACGTATTTTAGTAGATGTATTAATAGTTTTTTATCTTCGTATTGGGTGTTGCGCTAGAGCTCCCCCTGCTTTACTATGAAATATGGGTCAGATATTATATATATACCTGGTGTACCGGAAAGCTATTATCGTCTTTTTTTTTGTAAAAAACTTCATAATTTTCAAGAAAATAGAAAAATGTATTTATTCAAAGTATTAGCCACTTAATTCTATACATCTTACTCATCTTTCAGACAATTTATGGATGCCACCCAAAAAAATTCTTGGTCCTTGGAGTTTGTTTGTTCTTTGAAATTGGCGAACTACTCCAGTTGCTTTACCAGCGCGTTTCCAGTTGATGTAAAAAGTTGATGTCGGTCGGGGCAAGGTCTGGAGAATACGGCGGGAGCGGTAATATGTCCCATCCAAGTGCTTTCAACGCTTCCTTGACCGGCTTGTCTTTATGAGACGGTGGGATGTCGTGCTGTAAAATAATTTTACCGCGTCTTCGCGTCTTCTTTACCATTCTGGAAGTTTTTAGAATAATGCATGGTTCAAGTTGATCAGTTGTTGCCGGTAGCGATAACTATTAACCTTTTTCACCAGGTTCGTTATACATCGCTCAGAGTGTTATCTCACCAAACCCGTCACTATTCGATGCAGAAATGACTTCCAATCATACCTTTGAAGTACTATTTGACAGACGATTTTTGGATTTTGCCCATTGCTCCATAATTGGTTGCAAGTTGTTTCTTGGACCAGATCTAACGCTTCTACCAATTGGTTTTGGGTTGGGTCTTCATCCAATTATTCATGCAGTGTCGCATCTTCAGATTTTATCGGTCTACCTCACAGATTTTTAAGGTGAGATCATGCTCACCGTCATTTTCTACCAGCAAACGATGAGTTTATGCGGTTTTTTTACTTTCATTAAATAAGAAAATTAATGCGTGTCGCAAATGCACGTTTTCAAGCACCAAACTTGACCTTTTCAAAAAGATAAAAATCTATGACGGTTTTATTTTCTCTAAATGTAATATGTATAGCTTTGAAGTTTGATGTTAGATATCAAATCATAACATTGTATACTTGCAAGTCTAGCGATATCTGTTAGAAAAATCGGTAAGAGTTTTCCGGTACACCTGGTGTTTCTGATGGATTTTTTTGACACTTCCGACGAAGTTTTCTATCGAAACTCATCAAGCACTTTTAGAAACTTCTATATATCCATTATATCTCAATTGACTGTTTCAACAATTCGAAGGCAGTCATTTTGATGTCATGGCATTGCTTCATTGCTTGTCAGACAAAAAATAGTTTTTTGTGGTGTATTGTGGCATTCGATAACAAATGGATCTACTACGGCCATTTATCGCAAGAAATCATTGGTTAGCCCAGAAAAGCTATCCACATCGAGACAGATTGAGTCTTGCTGTCCATATGGTGGTACCAGCAAGATGTTGCTAAAATAGATCGATGATTGGTTTATCGTCAAACCAACATCGTCAGTATGATAACGTCGTGTTGTCAAAAAGATGTGAAAAGGTTGTAGAAAATGATGGAAAATTTCTTGATTAGGACATACTGTACCAATCCTTCTTTAAATTGTTTTTTAAACTGAAAGATTGATCAGATTACATGCAAGAACTGACATTACAAAAAAGAACGCTACGCAGGTTTGTAAAAAGATTGCTCTGTATGTCGAAGGTACCTTATTAAAAATTGCTGAGAGGAAATTATTCTATGGCTTTCGGTCCTGTAAATTTGATTTTAAAAACGATTTGGTTGTCCTAAGTTTTGAAAAAATTGAAATCCCTGAAAAAGTCCGGGCCTTGACTTTTAATCATTTACGTAAATGTAACTATTTTTGAAGTACCAAATATATTTGAACGATGCAAGTCACAAGACTGTAAATAGTCACAAGTCTATGTTTAGTGGATAGAGAGGGAATCGTCCAGCATGAGCTACTTCCAGTTGATCAGACTATAGATTTTCAACTCTACCGCCGAAAATTACAGATATTACTCCAGACAACTGAGAGAAAACTGCCCGAGTTGAATAATAGGAAAGGTGTTTATTTTTGATAATTCATTTTAGTCAAAAATTGCTGGTGCTTGATTGGAGAGCGTGGATGTAGATTTATAGATATCACCATCTGACCGATGTTCTGCTCCGATCCTTACAGAACTCCGTCAGCGAAATTAAGACCCAATATATATCGACATTGATAATTTTGAGAAATTAGACAAATCATCGGTTTTTCTATACTATGTTCTTTATTTGAAAATACATTTTTAAAGTAAAAGGTGCGAAAAAATGAATTAAAAAGTGAAAGTTAAAAAATAATTATTATAATTAACACATGTTAGTGTGAATTGTAACATGCGTTAGGGAAACGTGTCTTTAATTTATTATCATCACTAATAATTATTATATTCCTTTTTATTGAATAATAACACTCCCATCAAAAATCATATAAACCTTATTACTTTCTTAGGTGTTAACATTTAAAATAAATGAAACTATTACTCAATAAGTAAGTGTCAATAATTTAATGCTTACAATAAACGTAAAGATCAATATACGAAGTGTTAATAAAATAAAAATATTTATGCTACAATTACAATGCAAAATTTGTATGTTCTATCAATTATGTAAACATTAAAATAAGGCTAGCGTTAAGTCTTCTCTTTTAATTGTTGTTTCTCATCAGTCATAGATTCGTAATTTTTTGGGAGGGTTTGATTCTATTGGGTAATATAAAAGGGGTTTTGGTTGAGATTTTATAAAATAAAGATTAAAGGGATAGGCAAATTTTTATTTTGGTTAACAGATAGCAACACACAAGTTTTTTAGTTACTGGGTATATATATAATATGGTTTGTGTGTCATATACTCAGACTCTGGACGACCAGTAGTAGGCCGAATTATTAATTATTTCGCAGAAGGGGGCTTCCAACAGAATATGAGCATCAGGTGGTGAATCATCGTACTGAACTTACATTGAACTTGTGAAAAGGTTTTTGATTATTTTTATTTAGTTACTACAACAATTATTGTTCATATTTTATTTTAAAGTGTTTTTTTTCTAAAATCTAAATTTGTTTATTTTTTAATTTTTAGCGAGTGAAGTCGTTTCAATTTTTTTGTTAAAAATATTTTATTTTTCTCTTTTTAGTGTTTACTCAATAAATTACCCAGTTATTTTATTTAATATTGCAATGGGTATACCAAGAAGAGATGCAGTCCGTATGAGGAAAAATAGGAATAAAAAACAATGATTGAAAATAAGGCGAAAATAGGTGATCTCGCGATTTTCGTTTGGGAGCCAAACGCTTTAACCATTACACCATAGAAACAATTTTCTACAATATTTTTACGTCTACGTTTCTATGATTTTATATGCTATGGTTAGTGCTTAAAAAGCAAACTGAATGGATTTTGCACTGAATGACTTCGGATTTTCCGCCACATCAGCTCAGCAATAACATTATATACAAATATCTGATTATTTTAGATAAAAAATATGTGAAAACTTTGTACGTGCCTTTGGAAATTTGAGCGTTTCCATCGATTTTCCCCCTTCCTCCAACAGATCGTGATTTGGTTTCAATGGGACCAACTCGGAGGTGCACTCTTTCGATTAAAAAAAGAAATTTGAAAATCGGCCCACAATAGACAGAGAAATCGGCGAACATACATTTTAAAAAATATATACAGTCGAACATAGAACCTCCTCCCTTTTTGAAGTCGGTTAAAAATTAGCTACGCCACAGAAAAATACAGTAAAACGGCGATGTTGAAACGGTTTGAAATGCCATTTTCAATCAATTCCTATGATAACTATTTTGAGCTGTTTTTTTTTCGTTCAAAAAGTTCTGCAATGAATTTTCTTCGAACTTCTTTTGGTTCTTCATTTGATCTTTGTCATTGGCTTCAAAATCGCTGCTTTTAAATCGTTGAAGCCAAAAATGACAGGTGGAATATAACGGAGCAGCGTCACCTTATGTTTCTAAAAGTGTTTGATGAGCTTCGACAAGCAGATTTTATATTACAGAAACTGCTATTTTATATAGAAAATTGTCAGAACTATCGAATTTAACAGTTACTTTAAGTGATTTAATAGTTGATTGCATGGGTAGTTAACGTTTTAATATATAGAAAGAGTTATACATTAATACGATACGATATCTTAATAAATAACGGGTCAATAGAAAAGTCCCCGGCCTGACACATAGATGGCGCTTCTAGAATTCAATCCATATATTTCTTAGTTAGCCATAACCCTCAAAATATGCGTGTATAAATTTGACAGCTTTCGGATAATTAGTTTGATAATTATAGCATTTTGAGTGGAGGAACTTTTGTTATTATGAAAAAATGGATTAAAAGGAATTTCGCGTGTTGATAAAATATTGGTTTTTGAAGGGAAAAAATACAGTTGAAGCAAAAACTTGGTTTGATGCTGAGTTTCCGGACACTACTCCAGGAAAATCAACCATCAAGGATTGGTATATTAAGTATAGACGTGGTAAAATGAGCACCGAAGTCGGTGAACGCAGTGGAAGCCCAAAAGAGGTTGTTACCGACGAAAACATTTAAAAATCCACATAATGATTTTGAATGACCGTAAATTGAAACTGAATAAAATAGCAGACACTCTAAAGATATTAACTGAACGTGTACATAATATAATTCACGAATATTTGGGTATGAGGAAGCTCTGTGCAAAGTGGGTACCGCGCGAGCTCAATTTTGAACAAAAATAACGACGAGTTGATGATTCGGAGCAGTGTCTGAAGATGATCAAGCGTAATGAACTCGAGTTTCTGCCTCGATATATGACAATGGATTGGATCGATATGTGGATGGAATGGAAACATGGCTCCATTATTTCACTCCGAAGTCTAATCGGCAGTTATCCGAGTGGACTGAACACGATGAACCCGCTCCAAAGCGTAGGAAAACGCAACAGTCGGCTGGAAAGGTTATGGCGACAAGACAATGCACCGTGTCACAAGTCAGTGAAATCGATAGCAAAAATCCATGAATTGGTTTTCGAATTTCTTCCTTATCCACCGTATTCTCTAGATCTGGCCCCAGAGACTATTTCCTGTTCTCAGATCTCAAAAGAATGCTCGCTGGGAAGACATTTTCGTCGAATGAAGAGGTGATTACCGAAACTGAGGCCTATTTTAAAGCAAAGGACAAATTGTACTTCAAAAATGGTATCGAAAAGTTGGAGTGTCGCTAAAATCAGTATATTACCCTTGAAGGGAATTATGTTGAATAAAAAAAAAACTAATTTTGCCAAAAAAAATGTGTTTTACTATGGTAGGCCGGGGACTTTTCAATTGACCTGTTATGATATCCTAATTTTAATATGATTTTATAATGATAAAATATATTTTGCTACAGGTCTCCAAGCTTGTTCCTATCCCGGAACGACAATCAGCGGTAGGATGTCATCGGTCAAGTTCTACTACAAAATCGGTGAGAACATCACCTTCACCTGCGAGGAAGGATTGCAGTTACACGGAGCTGCTATGCTCAAGTGCCTGAAGAACGGCAAATGGTCGAACGCCATACCTACTTGCGTCGGACCAGACGCCAGATGAAGAGACAGCATTTCGGTTTCTCTTATATTCATAGTTGTGCAATAAGTAGCTGTAACGTCTTTTGAAGAATATAAAACGTTATTGAAATCTTGTAGACTCATTTCTTAGCTTGTTATTATAAAACTTGGTTTTATTATCCCTCATTCATTAATTCGCACCTAATGCATCAGCGATTTAGTCTTTGAGTATGTTTCAACTATTCCAAATGCCATGACTTTGGCATTGGATTGATCAAATTTTGCTTCCTTTAACATTTTATTACTAATAAAAACTTAAATTTTATTACTAATAATAACGTTTTAGAAGATAATTAGTTGATGGGAATTATTGAATGTCGTGCTGTTATGTTGTGAGAAAACACGCGTCTTACACTGACTTTTTTTCCCTGTTGCTTTGCTCGGTTGCGTCTATTGCCATTTCGCGATAAGAAGAAGAAACCTTGATATTATCACAATTGTATTTTTTAGGATACATTTTCATTCATAACTTTCAAAACATTGCAATAAAAATAAAACATGTCTAAGAGCTGTTTAGGTTTTGTCGCGTAATCTTTATATTTTTGTGTATGTTGAATCTGAAAATGACTTTTTGTTATAGGACGACACATCTCTTGACAAGTTGGGTACCTATGTTGAATGAGTGATTACATTAAAATAAAACAGAATAAACCTAAAAAATATTATTTAATTTACAAGCCATTAACGATACATTTTTTATCTAGTATGCATTCATTAGCATATACTAAAACATTTTCTATTTCCCAGTATCCTCTTTTTACATTTTTGCTTGTGGAAAAAAATCTGAAAAGTTTTCCAGTCCAAAACGTTCAACAGTAGTCTGATATCATTGAGACCCTCCATTTTTCGTTCATATTTTTTCTCCATCTCTGTAATGTCCTGATGAAATCGTTCATCATGGTCTTTACTTATATCTTCCAAATTTCGCAGAGAGTAGTCGAGGTCGGAATGAAGAAAATATAATTTTAGACTTACAGTTAAGCAACCTAAAGCTTGAAATGCTTTTATAATTCTTTTCACGATTTGTTTACAGTCAGGGTCGTGATTGCCTAAAAATTTCTCTACGAATTCCTTAAAATTAAGCCACCCTACATTTCGAGGATCTGTCATAGTCTAATACCTTGTCCGACGAAAACACCTTCCTTCACCTTTGCTTCTGAGATATCTCAGGCTACGTATTTGAAGCAATTTCCATTTTCAGGAAGTTATTTTGCCAATTGCTTCATTACTCCCAACTTTATATACAGCGACGGTAAAAGATCAATATATAGAGGTGCCAATGTTTCTTGGAAGACGTTCTTTTCATCAACTTTTAGCTTTTCCGAAAGTTTCTTATAGCTGATATTGGATCCTTGTGAGATGATAAAACCGGCGTATTATCAGGATATATAGCCATAGCAGTAGTATTTAAGGTCAGTACGTCAGCTGTATATAACAATCGGTCAATGATAATGCTCTGCAAAACACCTGAATATATTGGATATAGTATCACTGTATTCGTGACCCTATTGATAAAACGTTTGTCTATTAGATATGACTTTAGTAGTTGAAAGTACGGATGGGGCAGACGATTTTTCAATTTAACTTGAAGTGTCACACCTTATAAAAAGTTTGAGATATATCGGGGAATGCAACCGAGCACATCTTTTTCGTTTAAATTTTTATTTATTTGATTGACCAATCTCTGAAGTCCCTCTATTGTTCCGTGTTTGTTATAGAAATCAAACTGATGCTCTAGAATAATATTTCTTTTTTCCGTGATTATTTCGAGCCTCTTGAGTAAACCAACATGAACAAAATTTTAAAATATAAATTTAATATTTGTGTTTTAAATTTTTTTTTATAAACAGGTCTGAGAAAAGATACGCTGTAGATCAAATGACAGAAAAATATGATCACAGGGTGTTATGCCTTCCTCAAAATCATAGAATATTTAATCCTATCGAATTGATATATGGGAAAGAGGTGGCAAAGAATTATAATTAAATTAAATCATTATTAAAAATTATAAAAGATAATTAGAAAAATTATTATTATTGTGGATCTATCATATCTAGCATCCAGAGGTATATAAAATATAGAACTGTTTGAACTAGTGGAAATAAGCATTGTCTATAGTAACACCTTTGGTCCATCAGACATACAGTGTACAATTATTAATTAAGTGTTTAATAGAACTTGAACAGTGATTCTGATAGCGCAAGTGACAGTGACTGAATTAAACTTTCCTGATGTGGCCTATGATCCAATGCTGGCCATTACTAACAGACAGTGATAAAAGTGGAAACAATTTAATGTGTGCGAATAATTAACATAGTATAATTGTAGAAATTCATATTAAGTGTCT
This sequence comes from Rhynchophorus ferrugineus, assembly GCF_030347505.1. Lineage (NCBI taxonomy): Eukaryota > Metazoa > Arthropoda > Insecta > Coleoptera > Curculionidae > Rhynchophorus > Rhynchophorus ferrugineus. The sequence goes on from NW_027472583.1 coordinate 50,652,840, forward strand.
TGTTCAGAAATTCTTTAGAATATATATGAGCATTTGGTTGGGAATGGATGAGATGATAGGAGTATAGATACAAATTCTTGTACAGATAATATGGACAATGCATTAGAGGCAATGTGGTGATTAAATCAGATATATATAGGAAATCGGTAAATTTTTCCAAGAAAAATGTAGAAATGGAAGAAAGATGGAGAGAAATCTGCTCATTAATATGACTTGACAAAGATACGTGAGATGGAAACACAGCAATGAAGGAAAGAAGGACTAAATGTAAAATGCTCTCCAATGAAAATACATTACTTGGATATAAGATTGATAATTTAGGTGGGTTAGGTATCTAAGTGATACCACTATATAAAAAACGAGTCTAGAACTCTATATATGGTGTGAAAAAAGTTTAATATAATTTATATATTATACATATTATGTTACATAGTTGTATAGTAAATGTAGTTTAAGTCATTCGTTGATATACGCATTAGATGTAATATACTGCTAAAATAATTTTTTTAATTATTTAATTATTACATTGTTACTGGTCGTTTCCGACTATCCTACAATTTGTTTTTTTGATAACTTAAATCTAGGTATCTAACTAGGAGGACCCATCGGCCCTATCTCAGTTACAATATCCTCATAAGAATGGACTGTTTCCTCATATCCCCTTGATTGACTGTGGGTATCTGAAGGTCTCGATGTCGGTAGTCAGTCCTGTAGTATTTGGGTGAGTCCACAATACTTCTCAAGACTTCGTTCTGAGAAATGGTCTTATTGTCTGAAAAAAATTTGTATTTTGTTTATGTTACTCTTTGCAGAACATTCTCATAATTGAACTCCGTAGGTCCATATAGGTTTCAGTATTTGCTTATATAATAACAATTTATTATGTACTGATATTTGTGATTTTCTTTTAGTTAGCCAATATATTTTCCTATATTTTAATTCCAGTTCTTTTCTTTTATTCTTTATATATTCCTTTCAGCGAAGTATTGCATCAAGATTCATTCCGAGATATTCAGCGTTGTTGTTATATGGAATGATAGTATTACTTTAATGTTATTGGGGAATGCACGATCTGATTGTAGGTGAATTGCACATGCACAGATTTACTTTCGTTAATTTTTATTTTCCAAGCTTGTGTCCAATTATTTATATTGTCCCTTGCCTGTTGTAATTTTCGTGTGGCTTCTTCTTCATCGTAATATTATTTATTATATCATTTATATATCATCATATATATTATATCATTTGTGGTATAACACACGTGTAGAGTAGATAAAGTATTGGCCCCAGTACACTTCCTTTTGGTACACCTGCTTTAGCTTTTTTTTATTGTAGAGTAAGCTTCTCGTGTCTAACTCTAAACATTCTGGCTGTAATGTACGATTTTAGTAGTTCGTTGTGTTGTTTTGGTAATATTTTCTATAGTTTATGAACAAGGCCTTCATACCAAACCTTACCGAAGGCTTGTGCTTCATCTAAGAATATAGCTGAGTATACTTTTTACTTTCGTAGGCTTTTTCAATAACATAAATTATATTTAATAACAATATTTTTGTTTCATTCTAAATGTTTCATAAAAAAAATTAATATTATGTTCATTGCAAAATGTTATATTTTTGACAATGTAAGGGTGGATATGGAGGATATTGAACTAGTATTTGTCCAATAATTATTATTAGTAAAAAATTCTTTAAACATCTAGTAGCTATAATTTTAATAACTGCAGTTGCCAAAAATAGTTTGATTTTATTTTAAATATCATATATCCTACGACAAATTTTAGGAGTATTACATGGTTATTTATTTTGGAGTGAATCATTTTATTTTATTTTCTAATATGTAACTCATCGATGATTAATAATTCGTGATAACCATCAAGCAGTTTATTATTATCATATTGGATTTGGCTTTTAAAAAAATAGTAATTACATATCAATTATCTAGAGATATTTAGGTTAAATGTTCTTAATAATAATTCCTGATAAGCTTGGCTCTTATCAGATTATTAATACATCTATTTGTTATATTCTAGTTTATTAATATATCATCCCTCTTTGTTTTTGTCCTATATATAATACTGTGAAAATTCTAGATTTCAACTGTTATTAACGGTCGGTCGTATAAGTTAAAGACCTTTACCATTTAACATTATTTAAACATTATAATTAAGTCCATGTAACAGGATGAACATTTTTTCAAATAATCATTCCAATTGCTACTTTTGATGAAATTCTAATGACTAATGACCTAAAATAGTAGATTTGATTTTTTGACGCCATTTTCAACATTTGACTAACAATGCAATGAAAACACACTGTGACAGTGTTACATTAAATTGGACTAATATGACTTTGTGCGTTATTTCATCACTATGGACTTGGGTCTACCTTCATGATGTTGATTTAAAACAAGAGGCTAAGATTTAGGAACTATTAAAATACAAAAGTGAGTGTTCCTGATGTTCGTGTATTAGTTTTCTTCTGGTAAAATAATATACTGAAATTATTATTGTGACGTTAACATATGTGTAAAAATTCATTAAAAAAGAGCCATGTTATGCAAGTACCCATATTCATCAACAAAACGCACCTGCTCATAAAGTTTAAAGTAGCATTTTTAAAATCAATGAATTAGTCAAGAGTAGGTATTCTTTGAATATCCGGCTTATTTGCCAAACATAGCTTCCTTTGACATGAATCAAAAAACTTTCGTTAAAACTAATTGCACTAACTCCGAAGCATGGGAAAACGTAACGAATAATTTTCATTGACTACCTTGAAAAAGGAAGGACCATCAACAGCGACCATTGAATAGCATTATTGGACCGTTTGAAGGACGAAATCGCCGAAAAACGGCAGCATTTGAAGAAAAAGAAAGTGATGCTTCACCAAGATAATGCACAGTGTCACAAGTCAGTGAAAACGATGGCAAAAATCCATGAATTGGGCTTCGAATTGCTTCCTCATCCACCGTATCCTCCAGATCTGGCTCCCAGCGACTATTTCCTGTTCTCAGATATCAAAAGAATGGTCGCTGAGAAGAAATTTTCGTCGAATGAAGAGGCGATCGTCGAAACTAAGGCCTATTTTGAAGCAATGGGCAAATCGTACTACAAAAATGGTATCGAAAAATTGGAGGGTTGCTATAATCAGTGTATAACCGTTGAAGGGAATTATGTTGAAAAAAAAATGGTAGGCTGGGGACTTTTCAATTGACCTGTTATCATTTATTTTCAAATTATAAGGGATACTAATTTTATATATTATAATATTATAATATTTTATATACTTGCAATTTACACCGAAAGTGCCTGCTCCCTAATCCAATGTTGACTTTCTAATATATTGTTACGTATTTCTTTATCGTTATGATAAAGATGAATAAATAGTAATCAAAGTGCTATGATTATTATTCGCATTTCTCCATTTTAAAATCCAGGAAAAATATTTAAAATATGTCATCACCGATATGAAATAACTCCTAATTCAAAGAATAAGCATAGCCCGTGATATTAAGTTTGAATTATATCACTATATACATTCACAACTGACAACTATTTACAATACGTATTGAATGCGTCGAAAAATATTTGTTGATGTAGCTTTTCTATATTAATTTCATTTGTTGGAAAAATGTTGTGGTGGAATATATTAGTTGCTTGCATGTATTTTGATCATTGTTTCACTTTAAAAAGAGAAATTAGGAAAAATTGGTACAGTATATATTGGTACAGACTTTGCTGCTTGCTTTGTTGTTGTTAGTCGTTATTACTATTATGAGTCGGTAGACAGCTGCAGTCATTTGTTTTTAGCAGCTTCTAATAAACTACACTTCGTTCGACATCACATTATCCGAAGGGTCTAGATGAATATTCCGCTTCGGTGTCGATATGGATGACTCTGGAAGACTAATCCCTGACTTGAATATGCCATGGAAAATTTGTCTTTTTTTCTGGCCAGCATTGAAACCAGGATGTCGAAACTCAAGTCATGAGAAGGATTTTGGATGCATCCAGATACGGATTTCAGCTGTCCTAGAGGTAATTATCAGATATTCGAAATAAGACTCAAGGAAATACTCTACTTTACAAGAGATAAGGAAATACTCTACTCTCATGTATGTAAACATTGAAGTTGAACAACAGTGAACTAGGACGCAAATTCAACAGAATCAAACCGTGTGGCTTTGAATTGTTCTGTAGTGTTCAAGTGTATTAAATAGTAAAAAATACTGACAAGTGACTAATTTTTATTTTATTTGATTTTATTAGAGACTAGATAAGAACCAATGGGTTTTCCTAGATAAATACAACGTTTTCAGCAACTGTAGATTATAAATTTATGTTATCGCCTACATACTTATTTTTTATATATATTTTAAAGTCTTCTTTTCAACAACGAGGGTTTATCTGGACTGGACCTACTGTTTAACGTGAACTCCGAACCATAGTCCTCGGCATTAAGCCTATCGACTGGCGAGTGACCAACTTAGAAATCATCCCAGAATAGATCCGGTCTTACCCAGCCTGGTTACGGCCGTGATTAGGATCATTTTCTTTGTGGGATTATGCACTCTTCCCTAAGAACAATCACAAATGTTAAACAATCACAAATATAAATTTACGACCATGGCCCAGCAGGATTTGGAGCCGTGACTTTCGCAACAGTAGGAGGACCGTCCTGTCGTCTTTACCACTGTTCCAGCCAAGCTTGCTTGCTTATTTTTCAAACATATATAAGCAAGAAATATTTAGTATATGCAAACTCCTGATAAAACTAAACAGGTAGAACGGGTGATAAGCAAACTAAAAACAACAAGAAAAAACTGCCTGCATATCGCTTGTTAATATTATTTTATGCGATTAGTTCTCTTCGTTTAATTTTACGACATATTACCGGGCACATACGACCGCTAGATAAGAAATGAGACAAAACGAGGGCATTTGTGCAAGCAAAAGACAAAGCATAAAACAATACATACACCAACGCACACGCTCGCCAGACACACACCTCCCGACCGAGAACACTACCGATATCAGAGTTTGTTTTATTTTGTCTCCGTCTCCGTCGCCCTCACGCTCATCCGTATACTCCGGTGTCGCTCGTCCTTGTCGGTGAGTCACCGGCATCGGTAAAAAGGGCGACCGCATGCCCATCACCGCGGCGGGGGTAGGGAACGGAACCACGACGAGAAACGTTCCGAAAAATCCGGCCGCGACGTACCAGTCGGGAAACAAACGAGAATCGAAGCGGTTTCGATCGCCGGCGCGCCGTATTCAAAACGTTGTCGATAGCAGTACGCCAAGGCCGCCCTTCAGGCGGCTCGCTTTCGTCTTGCTCACCATCCGAACGATTATGCAGCACGATGATGAACGGGACCGTTACAGCCGAACAGCTGACGTTACGAGAGGTCGACGCAGAAGGTGTCGCGAAGACGCGGGAGGATGAAGATGACGAGGTGGACGCCACCAGACGACCCTTTATCAGAGTAAGTTTCACACCAACATCCTTTAGGTTTTGAAGGGGATTCTTTAGTACTAGTCATCGCCCTCATAATAGAGTAAAAGGACTAATTTAAAAATGTCAATTTAAATATGTCACTAAAACTTGTTTTCACAGTATTTTCAATATAATATCAGAAATGTATTTAACATATAACATTAATTAAAACAGTAACCTTTGTATATTAAAACATTTAAAATATATGCGAACTATCTCAAGAATTAACTTTGCATTGCACTTAATTACATCTAATTTCCATCAACTTTCAATAATCAACAAGGTATTAATATGTGTAAATTAGTATGCCACTGAACATTATAACAAAGTATCATAAGTAAAATTATATCCAGAACTGTAACGATTTTAGGGCATCAAATATAAGTATATATTATCTTTCTCTACTTTTATATTATAAACATAAATATGGAATAATAAATGAAGTAATACATGTTTGTATATTAAAACAAACAATAAAACAATTTTGAAATTGATATTTGACTTTATCATGCATATTTATGTATATTTATTTTATGTATGTTTATGTTATGTTTGAAGTATGTTTATCACACAGTTAAGTAATTTTTTTTACATTCTAGAAAGCAATGTATTAATCATTAAATTAACCATTTATTTTTCAAAAGGAGGTCTATAAAGTAAATAATCATTGATACAAGGTTCAAAGAACAAAATATAATACATCACATATCTTATTACATTAATCATTCAAAATGTCATATAATCATAACACCTTCATATTTATCAATATTTTAAAATGTTTACAAATGTACTGTTAATAATTCATAATTTCTTCTGTTTCTCCTATGTTTTCCATCTATGCATATTATGTAGTTAGTTCCATTTTAAATCCTGCATATTTTCATAATTTCATTTATGTATTCATATAGTCCTTATATTTTATCCATATGTTGGAAGAATAATTTCATTACCTAAGTTTTTTAATAAAATTGCATTGTTCTTATTTAATCTTATTTTTCTTATTATTTTCATTTTTCACTATTTTCACTTCTTAAGTAATGGTTAGGTGGTATTTTTATGTTTACTTATATTTCCTGGATTAGTTTATGTAATTATTTATTACTAAATTGGCAGTAGACAATACTAATTTGGTAGACTGCTAAGAAACAAAAGCTTATTTATAGTCTATTCAAAGTTTTTGTAGTAATGCGTCGTGGATATTTATGACGTCGAAACATTACAATGTTGCCGCATCAACTCTGAGTTTTAGTTCAGTTTGGCTTTGACATGCAAGAAAATTCTAATCTAAATTAAATAATTGAACAAAAATGTTATCAAATATAATTTATTTTAACATTTTAGTACATCTAATACATATGTTATTGAAGGACTTAAAACTACAATTAAGAACACAAGTGTAATGGTTTGTAGGTTAGATACGATGAAAACTATACATGACTATATAATATTGAAGTACTAAGAACATAAATAAACAAACTATATAAAAGTTAATATAAAATTGTAACGGCAAGTGATTCTTCCATATAACCTCGAAAATCAACATGTACATTGACATTGAGTTTGACATTAAATATGAAGAATAAGCAGGGCATTGAAACAATATGTACTGTATTTCAATCATGTTAGAGATGGTCTTTTAAATCGTGAGAACAGGTACGTTCATGAAAACAATTGGTACCATATATAATCAAAATATTTTCTATCATTTTCTGCATTTTCTTCCTATATTTCTTGCTGCATGAGGATACCGTTGTAGAAAGAACTATGTTGGTTTGAGAACGATCCAATCTTCGATTAGTTTTTACAATTTTTCAGGATTTTGAAACCGTATGCCGTTCAAGCTATGCTGCATTTCTCTGAAAAAGTGGTAATCAGAAGGCGCTATGACTAGCGATTACGCTGGATGGGACAAAACTTTCCATTCGTGCTACAATAACAGGTCGGTTGAAAAGTCCCCGGCATGACACATACATGGCGCTACTAGAATTAAATCCACATGTTTTTTAGTTCCCTCAAAAGATGCGTGTATAAATTTGAGCACTATCGGATCATTCAGTTTACGAATTATAGCATTTTGAGTGAAGCAACTTTTGTTATTGTGAAAAAAATTGTTAAAAAGGAATTTCGCGTGTTGATATGGATGACTCTGGAAGACTAATCCCTGACTTGAATACGCCATCGAAAATTTGTCTTTTTTTCTGGACAGCATTGAAACCAGGATGTCGAAACTTTTCTAAAGTATTGCTTTTTGAAGGGAAAAAATATAGTTGAAGCAAAGACTTGGCTTGATGCCAAGGTTCACTGCCCCAAGAAAATCAACCATCAAGGATTGGTATGCCAAGTTTATACGTGGTGAAATGAGCACCGAAGACGGTGAACGCAGTCGACGCCCAAAAGACGTTGTTACCGACGAAAATATTTAAAAAATCCTCAAAATGATTTTGAATGACCCTAAACTGAAACTGACACTCTGAAGATATTAACTGAACGTGTATATCATATTATTCACGAATGTTTGGGTATGAGAAAGCTCTGTGCAAAATGGGTGCCGCGTGAGCTCACTTTTGACTAAAAACAACGACCTGTTGATGATTCGGAGCAGTGTTTGAATATAATCAAGCGTAATAAACCCGAGTTTTTGCGACGATATGTGACAATGGATGAAAAATGGCTCCATCATTTCATTCCGAAGTCCAATCGACAGTCGAGTGGACTGCATACGGTGAACCCGCTCCAAAACATGGGAAAACGCAACAGTCGGCTGGCAAGGTTATGGCGTCTGTATTTTGCTATGCGAATGGAATAATTTTCATTGACTATCTTGAAAAAGGAAGGACCATCAACAGCGACTATTACATAGCGTTATTGGGCCGTTTGAAGGATGAAATCGTCGAAAAAACGGCCGCATTTGAAGAAAAAGAAAGTGCGGCGTCACCAAGTGAATACACTGTGTCACAAGTCAGTAAAAATGATGGCAAAAATCAATAAATTGGGCTTCGAATTGCTTCCTCATCCACCGTATTCTCCATATCTGCCCCCCCAGCGACCATTTTCTGTTCTCAGATCTCAAAAGAATGCTCGTTGAGAAGAAATTTTCGTCGAATAAAAACGTAATTGCCGAAACTGAGGCCTTTTTGAAGCAAAGGACAAATCGTACTACAAGAATAGTATCGAAAAATTGGAGGGTCGCTATAAGCAGCTTTGGTTTTGATGATGACTTTGTGAGCTCGACGTTATCGTAGTAGATCTACTTTTTATAGACAGTTCCAATACGCTACAGAAAACTTATTTCGTTTAAATCGCCACTCGATGATATAATATATGATGCAACAATGTGCTTCGAGAGTAGAATTCTTCAAATCATACAACCAAAAATCAATTTTGAGCGTTTGATTATTACAGTCTATATACATTGAATAAATAAATAATACTAAACAGAAAACTGTTATTTTATATAGGGAAATGTAAAAAACATGGAATTTAACAGTTCTTTCCATTGATGTTTCGCATTTTTATCAATAGATATTAGTGAAATACAAATATTAACATAAACACCTAATACAAATATTATTTATCAGAAAGTGTTTTGAGTGAGTGTGTAGTGAGTTTAATATTGGACTTTTATTAAAGAGATAGGACATACTTCGAAGGTCAGTGTCGAGCTTAAACCGACAGAGAAATTCGAATTAGAATCGTTAGCCATATTTATTTATTCATAGCTTAGCTAGATTGCTTATAAAATATCTCCTTTACTCCGTATAATTTATTTTTCTTTATTATATTGTTATTGATATACAATTTTCTATATACATATCAATAGAGAAAATCCATTTCATCAAACAAAATAAATCAGAAGGGAAGACACTATTTGTAGAATCTGTTAACAATCGCAATATACAATTTTTACTAGCATTTAAAGTTTTTTGCAAATATGTTTGATTTTGATTTAGTGCAGTACACTGATAATCTATATTAATAATAATCTATATAATATTAATCAATTTTGATGTCTTTAAGGTTTCAAACAAGCATACGTTTATTTATATTTAGCCTGATTCAAGGAAGGCATCATTATACGAAATTTATCAATAGCTTTTAGTCAACTTCATGAAAATTAAAACACTTTACGATGATAAAAATATGAACCCCTAGAGGCGAGAACAATTTTAACTCAATTTTTATATATGCTTTTTATTTTTACTGCTTATTAGGCAAAAAGTTAAGACAATCAAAACATAAATTTTAGAAATAATTATTTCATAAAACTACCCATTCTATAATCACTTTTTACGAATATTTAAAGACCTATGTCATCTGTCATGAAGGACGAACAAAATATTTATAATTTTTCTTATTGGCATACTCTATGCTTTGTAGTCTTTTTTTTTCTTTTTTTTATCCTTCCCTCCTATTTCCACTTAAAATAAATCATATTCTATTTCTATGAATCTGGGATAGATTTTGGTCTTTTATTATATTTCCTGCGGATAATCAGTTTGTTGTTGATTTTTTAAAATATATCTTCTACTATCAATTTTTTTACTAGCTTTATTTTTTTTGTCTTGTTTTGTCATTAACATTACCTTTGTTCTACATATAACTAATCTTATGATCTATTGCATTTTTAAGATGTGTTTTCATAATGTTCATGAAGTTTAAGGGTTTCTATCTAATTCATTATAAGATGTATTGTGTCCGAAATTACAAAGTAGAATATAAAAAATGGGAGGTAATTTTTATATACTTCTGTATAATATCTGTACTATTATAGTATATTGAGCTTCATTTGCTGAGTACTAACTTATTTTGTTAATAATTAAAACATCTAGTGAAGGTAAAATGGCTTTAATTATTTATGAACTTTTTTCAATAAGTTTTGAAAACAAATGGTCTGGAAAATACCAAGTTATTTACACTCATTTTATTTATATATGGCAATTGATCATTAAATTAAAAAATTCCAAAAATTCTTTCATAATAAAATGAATACTCCGATGAAGTAGCTCGGTCTAGTATAAATTAGAATATGGTATTCTGTTTCAGCTTCGTAGAACTGGAAGTATGTTAACTTTTATTGATAATGAGTTTTTAGTAATCTTGAAACTAGATTAGAATATATTACATCACTATTGTGACAGATCTTTTTAGTAGAATTAATGACGAAAATAATTAGTCAACAAAAGATCAACAACAGAAAAAATTAGGTTTAAAATGACGAGTATCTTCCAACGCTTTTATAAGAGATGTTTCAGTTGTAGTATTGTTGTACTCTTCACTAAAATTAGTGACCTAAGGACCAAAATAAACGTTTAATAAATACTTCAGTGTCATTTAATAACTTGCAAACATTTTCTTTTAATAAAATTAGTACGTTTTGTCACGTTACTTCACTCAGCTGCTTCTTTGAGCTTATAGGTTTCATCATTTATTATAATTTAAATATTTTCAGTTTCATTTCACTATTATCAGCAATCCTTGATCGTCGTTCGAGAATTCTACTGTCTACTACTAGTTACCGTCTTTTAAATAAAATTTGTCATTGCTGGTAATAAAAATCGTCAGTCAATTGATTTCTTTTATGTAGCTGACCCTTGTACTTATCATTTTAAAAAATATTTCTTCACAAACCTGTTTACACAATTGAAATCGGCGTCTTTAAATCGGCCCTGGATTGTAATTACAGCATTTAGAATGAAGACATTTGTTGATAACTTTACAATAAATAATAAGATAAAAAGTTGTATTATATATTAAAAATAATTGATAATGATTGGCGAATGGGATTTGTTCTATATGTTTAGTAAATGTAAAATGATTGATGAAAGTTGACTGTCACTACGGATTTTGAATCTCTTTCAATGATTATGTTGTCTTTGTCATTTAGTCTTCATCCATATTTGATAGAGGTGATAGTTGTGTAACAATTAATACCACTAAAATTATAAATACTAAAAATTCTTTGTATATATCAATCAATATATCCATGAATTAGTATTTTTTAAAATATTTAAAAATATATTTAAAAAGTAATATTAAGTAACTCTTATATATCATTAACTGTTACACTAAATTAAAACATCTCTAGTAAAAATTGTATTATATCCTGTTTTAGAAATTCCTATAACTCGGTTATTTTTGCTATTGTATTTATTCCACCATTAGTCTACTTGGGTTGCTTTATATTATTATAAACTGTTCTATCAAATATTTATTAAAATGTTTAAATATAGGGCGTTCAAAAATGTAGACAATATCTGAATAACTATTTTTATTTTTAGTAAGGTAATTTTTCTGTTGAAATATAAGTTACATAAGATATAAGTGCGACTGAATTTCATTAATGCAGCACCTTTCTGCTCAAAAAACTGGTGGCCCATGTATCTTTATCTTGAAGTCTTGAAAGTTGACGAGGACTATGAAAATGTGTTTTTTTGGTGTATTTTTTTTTGAGTAAATTTTTATTAACTTAAATTGTTAGCTCTTAAACTTTTTTGTTGTCGATACTTTACCGTACAAATATCATCACACATATTTTGGTACATCATTTATATTCATGAGAAACTTTTACATATATTCAGAAACAACAAATATCAAACTCATTCATTAATTATTTTCTAAAATTGATTGATCAAACGATATGACTTAGCACCTTTTATTCAAGGCTTAAAACACAACAAGTGCTATATTAGGTTCCCATTCAAGTGGTCCATTAATGGAAATCGCTTCAGATTTTACGATGAAGCAACACGTTGGGCAAGCAACGAACTACCCGGTTGATTTTGTTTTGCAATTATAACTCAATATAATTATAACTGTGACAAATCTCGCGGATTGGTTTTTTACTACTGAAAAAAACCATAAAATATCTTATGTTTATTTATTCAGTTAATTTCGTTTAGTAGAAATTAATCTTGAAAAATCGCATGCCCTATATTTAAAAATTATTATAGAATTAGATTTTTCAGTTTTTGTAGAAGTATTTTAGTTTCAAGTGTTATTGCATTTTTAGGTGTTTGAATTAATTCATAGCGAATTTTTGTAGTCATAAACAATTTATTTAAAATGATATTGAAATAATGTATTATTAAATATATTTTCCAGCGGTAGCTATTACTATTTCGCATCTTTCGGACAAAAAGCGAATCCTGCGTCGGAAGAGCTACTAATTTGTCAATATAATGCATATATAAATCCATTTTCTCTTATATACCGTGTGAGTTTACAACCTCTGACCCTTTACGTTTAGGATTGTTGAAATATTTCTTCACAAGTGATAATTCGACGCTAACAGACCTTCCTTTTTTGTCGTGGAAGCAGCATGTTACCTGCATTTTTATCAAAAAGGACCTTTCAGTTTTTCTGGGCTTCGCAAGGCGGTTAATTTTCTTCTTTGTTCACTAATATTAAGGTTTTTAGGTGTTTTCTTACTAGAAAAGACAAATTACAATAATTTGAGTAATTCAGGAAATATTTGACATGAGTCTTCATCGAATAATTTTCATTAACAATTCATAGTAAAGTAAATTTAAAAAAAATAGAAAATATTCTTGATATAATTTTATATTTCTTTAGCTTTTTGTCATCTACAAACCGTCTCAATCTCATCTGGGCTCTCTTAATCAGTAATTTCTTAAATTATTGATTTTTCTACTCAATGGAACTGGTCTTCTGTGTGGATTGTTTACAAAGACTTACTTACATCCGTCATTTATATATCATTAATCATCTATCACATAACACATATATCACATATCTAAAAAATGCTCTCGAAATTCAAAATAGTTACTGAATAGTGAATAGTAAAATTCTCTCTTCTATTATCTTTGGTAACCTATATATTGTCTGTTTTACAGTCTCCTATCTTGTCAAATTTATATTCTTTGGATCTCTAATCTTATGAATCTTATGACGTCCATTAATATAAATTTTAGGTTAAATTAATTTAAAATAATAATGTTTTTGGATTTGTTATCTATTTGGTATCTCAAAGTCATTATAATTATTATAAATTAAATTAATAATTATTTACATCTTGGATGTTGCCTATCTTGTTGCCTTGTTAACTTATGTTATTGTTTTTTTTAAGTCTTCATTTATCTTTTTTGACAGCATTATTATTTTTGCATTTTATATATACTCATACCCAGTTAGCTATGTCTTGGTTTATTTGCTGTATTAAATATTTTCTTTTAAAAATATTTGGATATGTTACAATAATCAAATATTTTTATAACAAAAGCAACATTACTAAAACGGCTTTGGACCCTTTATTATTCCCCATTGACCAAACAGCTGGACTATTAGTACATTATCGTGGTAGTGTAAGACATTTTTCACGCTTCCATGGGTTTGATATCATCAGTAAGCCATATGCACGTTTACATTTTCGGTGCCTTTATTTTATAACTTCAGTCTGCCAGTATGTAAAACATGCTTTTATTTTTCTTCTTTGTTGTTCCTAACCTAAATATTTTAATTCTAAATTTAAGACTATTTCTATATGTATTTCGGTGTTGTGCATTAAACAGACATGTCTAATTATTATAAACATTTCAAAGTTAATAAAGTTTTTTTTTCATTCTCATCTCGTATTAGTCGATCTGACTAGTTTTGTTAAGTTTATTCAGTACTCCTTCAAGTTTATACTGATGATGCGTGGTGTGCCGTACGAAACCGTCAATGGGAACGCCACATTGTCGAAATGGGCTTGTCGGAATTTTACGTAACCTATGATCTGACCGCAGAATCCACAGATTGAAAGTGAAAGTCTGTATCGGCGTTTGCAATGTGAAGAATAAAAAAACACAAAGAACGGGCCTGCCACTACACTAGAACAAAAAGAGTTTAGTTAAATATTTGCGTGCATAATAATAGGTGAATGTTATCGTTGTTGATTAATTAAGTTATCGTTGGTTTTCGATTAATTGTCTTTCACGGAATTTAAGAACGTGCATTAAGATATATTCATCATTAATCAATGAGATGATTGAATAATATTCTAAAATAACTTAGTTAAGCACATTATAAACTCCAACTACTCTTCTTCGCAGTAGTAAGTTCGAATCCTGCTGGGACATGGTCGTAAATTTATGTTTGTGATTGTTTAATATTTGTGATTGTCCTAGGCGAGAGTGTAAAAGTCGAGAAGGAAAATGATCCCAGTTGGTCTCAAGTTACCCCAATTAGCCCACCTTAAGCTGTAGGTCCTGTCACTAAATAACTAAAGAGGTTGACGTGACTAAAACGAATATAACATTTAACATTTTTAACATTTAGCATGTTTCCATCTATTTAATTTATTTCATTTAGAGAACTTCATTTAGTCAATTTGAACGATCTTCGTTAAATAACTTGAATTTATAAGTTCCGTAGTCAGAAGCTTTATGATTTCAATTTTAATTTCATCTTCTTTTTTTTTGTTTGCTCGATTTTCCAAAGATAAAACTATTTATGAAAAAATCGCAAATGTTGCTTAATTGAAACGGCTACCATTAACATCTCTTGTTGGTATATCCTGTATTAAAGATACTTCAGGTCTTCGTATATTATTATGCACAAGCATTTTCGTAATCATTTTTACATAACCAGTATTTCTATGGAGATATATCTAAAAGATTTTCATCTCTATTGTTATTATAATATTAGCATATGCTTTATCTACCAGATATGTTAACAGAATGAAGAGGAAAAGGCAATTAAGCAATTTTCTTGCTAGTAATTTTTTATGTAAATACAATAGGAAATGGTTGCAAGTGATCCTATTTAACATTATTTAATAATATTTAACTATATACATGGGGTAATTTAATATATAATTAAAATTACTAATGTTTGATTCAAGATGATATAGTTTTATCTCTAAAAATTGTTTTTATTAAACTATGATTTAAAATCAATTAAATTAAATAAATCAATTAAAGTAAAATAAATTGAAAACATAACTGATATTTATCCTGCTTAATTATTCCTTATTACCTTTAATAAATAATTATTTTATTTTAGATTTTTTTTATAAATTAATTTAACTATTTATTAAGATATTTAATATATAATACAATATATTCTTTATTGCATCTCATATATTCTCGTTCTTAGTGTTTATTTTTAACTTCGAAAAAGGAGTACCGTATTCATAATATTCATCATATTCATCTTCACATTTTTGTGGTCCACTCAAACGTTCTTTATCGTTTACGTTGAATATATTTCCTGTTTTTATTAAAATGGATAAAGTAGTCTCACTACAATTACTAAAAGCAAACATTGAGTTTAAATTTTAAAAAATTCTTCAAATTTAATTCTTATTTCATAAAAAAAAAAGTTAAAAATCAGAACGGGAATAATAAGATATCATATAAATGAATGCAACGAATGCAATCAAGTTAGTTAAAATGTCAAGATAGCTAGACGACATGCAGTTTCTTTTTTACGTTGAACTAAAGAAGGCACGTTATATTCTAGACCTTTTCTTTGAAGAAATCGAGAAAGTGCTCTTGTCAATTGCCAACAATCAACTGTTGGCGTGTTTTGAATTAAGTCACCGTCACCGGTCGTATTTTGACCGGACCACGTATATCGTGGGCATAATAGGTAATAGGAACATTGTTTCTAACAATGACGACTGCCTGAAAAACTGATAGTTTTTATTGTGGTACGGTTAGGAGCGGTCAAACCTGTACATTGTTCTCCAAGTATAATCCCGTAACCATTTGTTTTCGAATCGTGTCTTTAGACTGATGTTTGTCCCATCGGAATGACCGGACCATTTATCTTTATCAAAATACTGAACTGAATTCGGGTTTGAATTCGGGTTTTTTTCTCAGAAATATTACCTGTTCAAAGAATTGCATTTCGACAGGAAACTGTTTTATCGGCTTGTGTAGGTACCTGCACACAATCCCTTTTTATAAAATCAATAAGTGAATCAGATGAGGTTCCAAGAAATGCTCTTTTTTACCCCAGAGGAACAGAGGTAGTCGAATGATTTACTGTTGATAGTTTAGTTTTCATTGACAAAGGAGGATATAAAATATTTTTAACAAAAAATGTGTAGACTTCAAAAAATAAATAAGGAATTCACCAAAAAATAGAAAATAACCAAACTTAGTTTTTTAACACAAGAAAACTTTTTAAAATAAAATATGTACATGATAATCGT
Organism: Rhynchophorus ferrugineus; assembly: GCF_030347505.1. Lineage (NCBI taxonomy): Eukaryota > Metazoa > Arthropoda > Insecta > Coleoptera > Curculionidae > Rhynchophorus > Rhynchophorus ferrugineus. The sequence continues at coordinate 50,669,496 of NW_027472583.1, forward strand.
TGTTATAACTAAGTAAAAATAAACAAAAATTTTATTTAGCCTATCTACTACACGTATTTTATATTCTACTATATACACACAATTTAGCTTAATACCTACCTTAACTTATTTATTTATTTACAATATTTTTTTAACTACTACCAACTGATTACTTTGAAGTCAGTGCCGAACAACAAATTAGATTTGTTTTGTTCGTAATTTAATTTTGTGTATATGTCACAAAATTATGTTATTATTTTTGTATTGTTTAGGCTTCCAGAATATTCTAGAGTCAGATTTTGATATTTTCGCTCAAAATTTCATTGTTTACTAACTGTATACTGACGTCATATGATATTGGCGTTTAAGCGTGAATTTAGATTTAAAAATAAAAAAAACTTTTTCACCTGAAGACTTTGTTTTCTGCAGAAGTATTTTTGATAAATAATAAATACATCAATCATCTAGAATGCTTTTTCAAAATTAGTCATCATCCCAAATACACGTGTCACGCTTTTCCACACTTCTAGTATAATATAAATTCATTCATTCATTAAAACATTGTTTTAATAAACCAGGGATAAAGATAAACAAAAAATAAAGAACGAAAATTCTGACAAACAGTTATTAAATTGCAAAATTAACAAAAGTAAAAAAACATGAACTAAAAGATACTGAATATTTCTAAAAATGTAGATCACAAAAATGAGTAACAATCTAATTCTTATGATCTCTTGTTTGCTAAAGAAACAGACAGCATCAGTTAAATCATGGCAGAATTAGTTTTGAAATTAAAAATATAAGATAAATTATGTTCATAACATTAAGAAACATATTTTTACAATTCAGATTTCTATGTATATGGATGTTCACATTTTTAATAAACAAAAACCAACGTTTCCTTTCATTTCCTGCGAGCAATATGGGTACCATATCGATTCTAAATCAATAAAATTTTAAACCAATAATACAGTTTTAGCAGTAAAATATTTTATAAAATAAAAACCTGTAATTCTGAACTCAATTTTATTGCATTTCTATCTACAATTTACGATATCGATATAAATAGAAATAAGCGCTTTGCGTTTATAGGACGTAAAAATGGAACAGAAACAAAACACGTTCAATGGCACGCCCTAATCTAAATCACTTCGCGTTCAAGATACTAAACCACTTGGAGTACAAACGAGTGATTCATGAAAACTAGCCGAGGAATTCATTAATCAGGTATAAATGTGATAAAACCCAGACCAGAACAATTACGAAAACAATGATCTAATTTAGTCCACAGGATTATAAAGTCGTAAATATACAAATAGTAAGGCAATAATCGAGACATAGTAGTTATATGTTGCTAATAATTAGTTAAGTGTTTAAAATATTAGGATCAGGAAGGAGTAAATTCTTATCAGAATCATTTATTGACACTTAACAATTTCAATGTTATGAAGCTTAACGAATTCTAACTGTCAAGGTCTGTAGTTTGCCATGTTACTATTGAACATCATTTTTATTATTATTGGTTCAATAATCATATCCGATGACAGTAAGCGTTTTAGTCCATGTACTTTACTATTACCATTCACCTTTAGTTGACTGGCCAGTACAATAGGGTGCACTGACAGTAGTCGTAGTTCTCAATAATAACACTGAACCATTTTCATCATGGGTTCTATGGGGATATCACGCTATATCACCTCATAAGGGAAATAGTATGAAGAATCCACTATAGTACGCAACATTTTGTTTTGAAACCGTTGCATGATGGCTATATTAGATTTGCTAAAAGTATCTGATTGAAGTTGAATTCCATAAGACCCAAGAGGCCTAATAAATATATTTTACAGAAATATTTTGCTATGTCGGGATAATTTCATCTTCATCAATATGGTATCCGACTCAAATTTGGTTTAATTTAAGTCCCTGTTGCTTTCGTTTCGCACATAATTGCTTCTTTCATGTTAGACGTCGGTTGAGATGCATGTTAAGATGTTTAACATTCTGGGTATCAAGTAAATTCACTGAAAATAGCCTTGCAGATCTCTACGTTATTTTTAGTGGCCTATTGTGTAACTGGCGATGAGAATGGTTCTACTATGATAAATAAAACAAAAAAATTATGGATTAGTTCTAGTTCATCTATATTGATTATACAAAGTGTTAATATCAATAATCTCAGTATATCAGACAATATCAAAACAGTGGTGTGGTAGTAGTTAAGTCTTCAAACTGAATGAAATTATCATTGCTCATACCATTCAATATAATATCAATAAAGAACTATTACACAAAGAAATGACAATAGCATTTAGTACTACAACTATTGGACACACTTTATAAGAAGTGTGAAACATATACTGTTGCAATTGGAAAGTTTTTGATGTAGTCAGCGCCTTCAAGAAACTTAAACGCTTTTGGATTATCATTTGTTCCTATTTATGTAGTAGTGTGTCAGTAACGGGGCCATAGGTCCAGATCTTCCCAAAAATATATCTTTTTAATATATATAATAAAACAGAAAAACCATTAACATTGAAGGTTGTCTTTCTGTTGACTTTTAATTCAACAGACACATTCATCAGAAAATGGTAGACTACAGTAAAACAAGGTGGCTTGCGTTATTGCCAGTTCTTGAGAGAGTTCTTGAAAATATTTAAGCTTTTGTATGCATTTCATTGAAAATCCATAAATGCCCGATTATTTTAAAAAAATGTTTCGAAAATTGCTGTTCTAAACTGTGCTTATATTTTAAATGCACACAAGTACTTTTCATCAAGCTGTGTTAAAAATTATTTTTGCCTTTTCTGCTTTTTAATGTCAAATTAATCCTGGCATTCCACATTTAATTCATGCAGTCTGTAATATACCAGTAAAATTGCAAGAATCTGAAACTGGTGTTGTTCTGTAGAATATAAGATCAGCTGCAGGTGCAGTACATTCAAACATGTAAGAAGCCTAAAATGTGCTAAATTTACTGATTGATTGAGGCAAGAATTTCTTGTCAGCGGTCAAGATACACAATTCTGTTTTCGCTTATTTACAACTATATCAATAACACAACACCTGGTGATAGTTGAGTGAAATGAAATATGGTGTATTAAAAAAAACATAGTTGAGTATTGAAGTTTTGAAAGAAATTATGATAACTAAAAAAAATATAGTCAGCTTTCTTGTTACTTGAAAAATATACCTGATATTTTAAAAATGATCTTTGACAACTTTATCAAACTGTCATACTCTTATTAGTAAAATCAGTTAACATATTTACGAAATGCTGAAGATTGCTGCAAATGAATAGATGAAAATAGGTAGTTGAATAATAATAAATAGGTAGTTGAATAATAATAAATAGGTAGTTGAATTATAATAAATAGGTAGTTGAATAATAATAAATATATAGTTGAATAATAATAAATATATAGTTGAATAATAATAAAGAGGTAGTTGAATAATAATAAATAGCTAGTTGAATAATAATAAATAGGTAGTTGAATAATAATAAATAGGTAATTGTAAATAGGTAGTTGAATAATAATAAATATATAGTTGAACAAAACGAAACATATCGGTCTGAAGATATGGTATCGCCATGTTTTGAGAAAGGCACGAAAAATTTTAGGAATTATGGAAAATACTTTTATTAAACCTATTAATAAACATTAAATTAAACCAAAAAAGAAAACGATAAAATATAATCCCCAATAGGTACGAACAGGTTTGAGTAATACTGATAATATAAATATTACACTTTGTCTCATAACTAATTAATCTTAAAGGTTTTTTGCGATATCTCATTTTTTATTTTTGATGGCAATCACTTTTATATGATCAGTTTTTTGATAAATTAGAATGTCACTCTATCGCCAGTCCAATTAAGGATGCCTAAACAATTTTATTTTTAGGCATATGAGACTTTTTCTTTTTTTTTTTTCAATTTTATCTTTTCATTGTCTTTTTATATTCATTTATTTTTACGATCAGTTCAACATTAAAGAAATATTAAGAAATGCACTACATTTAAATTGATAAATTGATAAAAAACATAATAAAAGTAAAATATTAACAAACAGACATAAATAAATGAAACATAGTATAATGATAACAAATGAAATCCTTTAGATTGTTTTTTTTTTAATATTTCTGATAGTATTCTGATAATAAAAGTTTTAATAGCTTGGTTGGCGCAGTGGTAAAGGCGACAGGAAGATTGTGATAGTCGCGGGTTCGAATCCTGCTGGGGCATGGTTGTAAATTTATGTTTGTGATTGGCCTTAGGCAAGAGTGCAAAATCCGACAAGGCCAATGATTCTAGTCACCCCAGTAACCAGGCTGGGTAAGACCGGATGTTTTCTGGGATGATTTCTAAATTGGTCACTTGCCAATCGGTAGGCTTAATGCCGAGGACCGTGATTCGGAGCCCACGTTAAACTTTAGATCCAGTCCAGATAAACCCTCGTTGGTAAAAAGAGATTTTAAAATTTACAAAAAAGTATTAAAATCGTATATCATATATTATTGTTACTATGCGTATACGAATTAGCAGACATAGCTTTTTCCTGGATTTGTGGTGAGATCGGGTTGAAAATGGTCGATCTATTTCACATCTTGCAGTTGATTGTTCGCAATAATATCATGATTTAGTTATTTATTGATTATATAACTGAGTTGATTCAGTATTTAGGTTTTTGATCCAGTAGAAGTTGTTAATTAGGTTAGCTTCAGTAGAATTGTTAGTGAGAAAGCATCCACGTGAAGGCTTCAAATTGACCTTGACAACTCCAAACAGTGCCTTAAATCATTGTGTTCCATTATTGATTTCGGTCTGGTATAAACATAGCTGTCTCTTCAAAAACAATTTAAGCATGTTTCGTGCAAAATTGCAAATTCACCATCTTGTGATGTCCATAAGTTGTGTGCTATTTTATGCAACTATAGTTTATGGCTCTCTAAAACTTTTATTTTGTGGACTTGTTTATATTTTCCAAAATACCCTCAGATTTTGAGCAACCCGAGCTTTTAAATTCATAAGCAAGCCACTATTTATCCCAAATAGTTTTTTTTTCATCAAAAACAATGTTCAAGCAGTACATTCTTTTCTATCCATTTTTTTTGAAAATAACTAAGGTTTATTAAAACAACTGTAATCATTCTCTGAAGGTATAGAAATCATATGTGTTTTTAAATAATGGTGGCATCTATTGATCTAAATAGAGACCTATTCACTTTAGTATTAGGCCAGTTTCTGAAAATATTATTCTACTGTTAAAACAAACATTTTTTCTAGGTTTTCATTCAAAAATAACACATACATTAAAAATTATCGTCATTTTAAGGTCACTAATATTTAGAATAATATAAACGTTGCGACCAACCTAATGCATTTGCATTGTTAGTAGTTGTGGCAAAGTTGGTATAAGAAATCTATTCTTATGATATCATTGTTGTTTTCGTGTGAACTAACGCAAAAAAGTTTATGTGGTTAAATATGGTTTATAGTCTAAATAGTTAAATAAATGATTAGATTTTACAATAATTTTGCGGAAATGAAGCAGTAATTTCTGGAAACGATACTGAAAAGGTTAATTTTTATACTTTATTCTTTTTGATTACCGATTCTGCAACGCGTTGATCAAGCACAGCAGCTTTTAGTTATTCGTTTGATATTTCGAGAAATATATTTTGAGGTATGTGATGAAACAATTCATACTAATTTTATATGTTCTGTTTGTTATTTTGGAATGACTAGTTACTTTTGCTTACCATTTAAAACTAAAAACTGAACGTTATAAGAAGAAAAACGATAAAGAACTGAACTGAATAATTCTTAATACAGAAACTAAAAAGAATATGAATAGCTTCATACCAGATATATAGACAAGCTAGTGATACCTCATTGAACTAATTGGAACCTACCTTTCGATTGCATGAAAATGGCAAAGCGGCCAAATGAACCGACCACCGACAATTAGGAGTGCCGAAAAAATATCGATATTTTTTTTAAATTATGGATATTTTTGGCCGATATTTTTTTGACCGATATATCGATATTTTTTTGAGCCGATATTTTTGGATATTTTTTCAAAAAAAAAATATTTCTTATACATTATGAAAAAATTTAATTATTTTTAATAAACCTTTTAAATTGGTACTTAATTTCAAAAATTTAGCGTATCTCGTTACATAATTTTAAATGTTTATTATATTTTAGTACTTAATTGTAAGGGTTGATATTTAAAAAATAAAATAAAAATAATTACATTTACATTTACTATTTATGGCGAAGTATATATTTTCCTAAATATTTAAATGCATTTACTTGTTCTATTTTTGGTTTTTCATTTCATTTGGACATTTATTTCTTCTGGTTCTTCTATCGCTATAACATTTGTTTTGCTTTTGTTAAGTTTCATTTCATATTCCTTTAGTGTAGTGTTCCATTAGTTGTCTTAGTTCAGATTATTACACTTGTAGCAATATTCATACAAGAGAGTACATAGTTGGTACCATTAGTATACATCAGTGTAATTAAATGTTTATCCATTCGTATCCATAATTGCCATAAAAATTAGCGTACGGTTTGCATCACTTTTATTAGTTGCAACTGTTTATATATCCCTCTATCTATTATTGTTATTAACCTTGAGTAGGTAAGGGAAAAAGCAAGCACATATTTATAATTACGAAAATGTGTAGATTTTGTTTACTATATTTTGAAATTAATTTAAGTATATAAAATTTTATTTATATAAATTTTCTGAGTCACCAAATAAGTAGGAAAATATTTACTATGTTACGTAAAATTTTTTCGAGTATCAAATATGTAGAACATAAACAAAACCTTTATACCTAAAAGCACACATTTAATAATCCCACTTCACTCTCTCGAAACCAAAGATAAGGAACGCCCAAAAAAGAACACATGAAAATATGCTTGCCGCTTAGACTACACAGATTAGAAAGGACTATTATCGTTATATTTAAGAATTTTTACTTAATACATTAATTCATAACTGTATACACTTAATAATGCACTTAACATTCTCGAAGCCAGAGATTTAAAAGCGCTTTTAGTAGTTTAATAAGTAGGCCTTTATGGTCGTATTCGTATTTATGAGATTTATTACTATGCTACCGATTATGATTTATTTTACCCAAAAAGTATATATCTCAATTTAAAAAATTAATAACCGATAAAGCGGATTTTTAATACGGTTCAAATCTTGGTTTTAAATTTCAACAAGGAGGGGTAACTGACGCATTATTATTATAATATTACAAAGTGGATTACAACCATTTTGCTTGCCTATAACTTTGTTCATAGAAAAGATAAGTAAGTTTGGTTTTCACAAAAAGTTTATTTGGTCTTTACATTATGATTTCGTTATGTAACTTTCGGCTCTTTTAAAGATATTTTTCATGACATCCTGCAACATCTGGGGCTGAATTTCTTCAATTTCGTGACGAATATTATCTTTGAGATGTTGAATAGTTTGGAGCTTATTCACATAATTTTTTGATTTTTAAAAACCCCATAAGAAAAAGTCTGATGCTGTTAAATTCTGAGATCAGGCTGGCCTTGCTAATAGATTTATAAAAATCAAATCTAAAAGTTTTGTTTTCTCGACTTAGGAACACAAATCAGAAACCCACCCACTGCAGCCTGAGTACTAGGATACATTGTTATTTTTTTATGGAATCCGAAAATAATTCTTTTCTCGTCATTTATCTATTTATCTTTTCCAATTTCGCTCGTCCACTTCTTTTTTAGGTTTTTCGCCAATTATTTTGACGCAATTCTTTTCTTTTTTTATGTTCATCGCTAACTAGTTCTTATTATTAAAATATTTATTTTTTAATTTTTGTCAATGTTTTTTGAAAATATTTTTTAAAGTGTCCTTTTTACCAAGGAGGTTACCAAGGACTGACGAGTGAAGTCATCCGGTCTTACCCAGCCTGGTTACTGTCGTGACTGGGATCATTTTCCTTGTCGGATTTTACACTCTTGCCTAGGACAATCACAAACATAAATTTACGACCATGCGCCAGCAGGATTCGAACCCGCCACTATTGTAACAGTATGAGGACCGTCCGGGCGCCTTTACCACTGCGCCAACCAAGCCGGCTTGTAAATGTTTAGTTCAAACTTATTGCTAAAGTTATTTATTCATTATTCTCTATATAACTAAAATTATTTATAACTGAACAGTCAATATTAATCTTTTTTGTATACTTATGTAGAGGTATTATTTTTAATTAGCATTGAATGGGTTGTATTTATATTTCCATATAGGTACTCATATTTACTAATTAAAATCATTTAGATCATCTTTTACTTTTAATTTCACTGCAAATATTTAATTGTTTTATTATCTTTTTACTTTATTTTTATTTGAGTAGGAAATATTTCCCTGTTAATTAAAATTGCGAAATAACAAACACATCCTTTCAACCTTACTACCGCTTGTTGAATTTTTTTTGGATTGACTTTTAAAAACCTTCTTTGATTTGGTTTCAATTTCCTTAATCGATTCAAAATGATGCCGCTGATATTTCTTGATTTTTGTTGTGAATTGTGGATTATATTTATGTAATTAATACATATAATCCAAAAAACTGCTATCTTAGTGGTAATTTTTGACTTGTTTCAACATAGCGTAGTCTTTTCAATCTGAGAACCCCATCCAGTAAGATAGTCGCTTGATTGTTCTCATTTTCAAATAAAATAATGTGTTTGATAATGTTTTAATGTAAACCTGTTGCTCTATTGGAAATGTTATGTTGTTTTTGCCTCTGAACGTGGTTTGATATACAAATTTATTATTGCCGGATATAAGAAGTTGATGATATCAAGGTATCTAATTGTTACTCTACGGGTTTTCCTTAATTTTTCTTTTACATCTAGTAAATCATCATTTCAAGTAAAAAAAAGTTAAAGTTAAATATTTGTGACATCTTGTTATTTTGTGCATACGTCATCTAAATTTGTGACGTCAAAAAATGTTGCAATGTTGCCGCATCCATTCTGAGTTCAGTTGGGCTTTGATATGCAACAAAATTCTAATCTAAATAAAATAATTCAACATAAATGTTATCAAATTTAATTTATTTCAACATTATAGTACATCTAAAAGCTACAGTTAATTATACAGCTCGAATAGTTTATATTTTAGAGTTACATCTTTTATGTTTATATATTGCTTTCAAAAATTTTGCATACGACTGACAATCGGACGACTTTGACAGGCTCATTCGTTTACGTGTTCGAACTAATCAAACAGCATTGTGTCTCTTTTTATTCTATTTTATCTCTGATTCTGAAAAGAATTTACAAATTGTGGCAGGCTATACATTAAATCTCTTGATGATGTATATACAAAAACACTTAAACTAAATAGACTAGATAACTAATCTAGCCAGCCAGTGTTCCAAGTAGGCAATTATTTAGTGACAGATTAATTTATGAACATCTGTATAAGAGGTTTGGACCTTAAAATGCAGCTACAGAAATTACTTTTTATTAAATATGTTTTTCAAATTTCTAAATTTACTTAATGATATATTAATTATACAATTACAGTATTTGGTTATAAAATGAAAATATTAAAAGTACCATCATATTTCAATGATTTACCGCTAAATTATAATATAAATTTCACAAAAATAAATTAAATGTGAAAAATATATAAATCTAAAAGCATCTACACCCAACAGTAGTAGATTATTATTGAATTAACTGTCATTAATGTATTATAGTTGGCCATTTATTTAGAAACACTATCTTCTTATTTCTGTTTTACATTATATAAATTTACTTCCCCCTTCTAATAGGGATTAAATTGCATGACATAGTTTTCTAATTCGCTCTAATCTATCTGTTATATATTTCTGTTCTGGATCGAGTTTCAGGATAATTGTATCTATTTGATCGCTTCATCGACTCGACAGCCTTGGCTCCATTTATTGTCTCTCTGGTCAGCGATCTGAAGACCCACAGCGTTCATATTGCGTTAGGTTTCGCCTATATATTTCACTGAAATCCTCCAATGACTCACATAGATTCAGATCAACGTCCCAATTAAAATCGTTTTTGTTTTATCGGCCAAAGATAAGAAGTCCTTATCTTTTATTGTTGTACTGTGTATATGGATTTGGATAAATATTTGATGAAATATTGAGGTCTTATGTTTACATTAAAAAGCAACTTACGTGTAAAGTATCAGACAACCCTCAAACTTTATATTTATTCTAAGTCTCTGGTTTAATTAGTTATATACCACTATATGGATAAAAATAACAGTGTAGGAGATATTAAAAATATGGTTGTAAATATAGTGTAGTAAATATTAGATGTATAACTAAAGTGTTAGTTATTTTGGTAAATTTACTTCTAATCAAGTTATTCAAGTTATATTCTGTAGCCTCGTCTGATCAGTCTTCAAGAGTTTGCATTAAGTTGTGTTCCACCAAAATATAGAGGAAATAAATCTTTAAGTCGATGTTGTCTTTTGGCTTTGCTTGGGTTGTTCGGAATTCATTAAAAAAATCTTGGTTCGATTCTTTTGAGTCCTGCTGTAGTGTTCTCCAAGACCAATATTATGTTATATTTCGTTCTTAACATAAGAATCGATTCTCTTCTATGTTACTTTACTGTTCTCTTGGTTTCTTGAATAAGAATCGATACCTGAAGACCTCGATGTAAATACTCATTTCTATAGTATCAATATTTGCCGATAATTTTTTTTATATACTTTTCGTGGAACAATTTTTTTCGAACGCATTTTTTTTGTATTAATAATTAGTATGTTATTTCACTTAATCGATAAATTTTCATATATAATTCCAGTTTTATTCATTTTAATGGGCTCTAATTTTAAGCTTGAAGAGAAAATAGAAAAAAAAGTTGTTCCCCTAACTTATTCGTTTAACTTTAAATAGTACTAATGTTATTTTTCAATGGTGTTAATTAATTGTTCGGTTATCTACTTTTAATTAATTTAAAGTCGTTGCCAGCCATTTATTGTCATATTTTTTTATTAATGGCTTCTGTAACTTTAACAATCTGTCCGTGGTCAATAAGTATTATTAAATGATTTCCCTTATATAATATAACAATCCTGACAAGTAGAAGAACTTATTCTAGAGCTTATTAAATCTCACTCTATGTGTCTATTAATCAGTTCGTATGGTAGTTTGCTTTTGAGATTATGCACTACATTATCATCGCGCACATTTAACTGTTTGGTGAGTGCGTTGGGATGCAGTAATAGTCTTTCAGAGTACTTCGCACTTCAAATCACACTCGTTATGGACACTAAGGGGATATTGCGCTGAATCAGTTTGTTGGAGATGTAATATGGGGCATTCACGATGACTCGTAACGCTTTATTCTGGAAACTATGAAGGATAGCTATGTGGATTTGCTAGTTGTACCCCACACTTTAATATCATGGGTCTAAACGGGCCTAAGTATTGACTTATACAGAAAAATCTTGTTATCTAATGATAATTTATATTTACGCCTTATCAGCAAGTACATTTGGTTTCGTTTAAGCCCAAGCTGTTTGCGTTTTTTCACTATATGTTTTTTCCGTGTCAGAGGTCGATCAAAATGAATTCCCAGATATTTAACATTGTCTGCTTACGGAAGTTCATGATTATTTAATTTTACTGAATGACATGTTCTTCTACAAAGGGTGAATGTCACATGGGTAGATTTTGTCTCATTTGCTTTGATACGCCACGTTTTCAACCACAATTCGACTTTGTTAAGATAAAGTTGGAGGTTTCTTGTGGTTGATATTAGATACAGTTACTATAAAGTGGTATAACATGTAAGACATTTCTATGAAAATATATAACTTTTAGTTGGGTTTGGCAAATTAAATGCACACAACCTTTAGAATCTTCTCTGGTATCCCACCACCAGTAGTTTTCCAATGCTATATTTTGCTCCTCCAGTTTTTTCCTGCCTCATCTACCCCGTTATTACGCAAGAGAGAGAGAGAGAGAGAGTACATTTTCTATTTTATGATGTTGGCGTCCAATCTTTAAAAACATTCCGTCATATAAAATTTGTTCAACAGTCAATTGAAGCGCTTCAAGTAAATTGGTTTTAATGTTTTGAAAACATCTTGGTACTTAGGAGATTTGTATTCATAAGTAGATAGACTGTCGGCCATAGTTATAGTTTTATGTGTATGTGTTTTTAACAGATCCAATGTTTCTTCTAGTGGCAAGCGATACCTTTTGAGTATTTATTTTTTCATTCGTGTGAGATTTTTTAATTTTTTTCTAGATGACCAATGCAAACAGTAAAACATTCAAACATTTCTGATTTTGCTATTTTAAGTAATCAGTTTTTAAAACTTTTCTTAAGTTACATATACATGGACGTAAATGATAATAAACTAAAGATGTTTTGGCGTAATTTATACTCATGAAAGTTCAGTTCATGAAATGATGGTGATGATGAGAGTATAGCTTTTTATAATTAATAAGGTAAATATGAAAATAATTAAAATAATTATAGTTTTATTTGTTAGTTGTGACATATGGTTTTTAAAAAACTGAAACTGCGTATTAAAGTGAACGAGAACACGCAAGTTAAGCAAGAATTTGTTGGTAAAATGACTAAAATATTTAAATACTAATTGAATGAATATTTTTGATGATTCATTTTTATTCAATTTAGATGATTTTTTCTGGTATACAAGAAAATATGACTAAACGACGATATTTCAGGCGAAATTTTCAAAAACAAATAAATGAATAGTTAAGGGAAAAGATGATTAAATTTATTTAGAAAAGGTTTAAGATATATTTGTTTATCAGAAATAAATTTATCTAAGCTCGTTGTTTATTGGTCCTATAAAAATAATTTAAATAGGAAAAATAAAAAGCTGAACTATTTATATACCATCATTATGTTGTTCTTCAAGGCAGATAACATCGGGCCATCTGGTTTTGCGACTTTACTGTACTTTTGTAATAAAATGATGCATTTTTGACCTCATTTTGTAACACTATGAATACTATAAAGTAGAATTTAATATATTAAATATTTTAGTTTTCCAAAGTGTTAATTATATTTATTATAATTTTATGAAAATAACATTTTTGACAACAAAACAAATAAAAACACAGATATATATTGTAAAAAATTACATTAATTTTTAGTATATTTTCTTTGAACTTTTCATCCACTTTGATTCTGATTCTGTAATCATTGCAGTGTTTTTGTTATTTACAAAAGAATATTTTAAAAGGCATAAAAGGAGCTAGAAATTAGAGGGAGCTACATTTAGGGAATGAGCTGGATTTTGAAACAATTGGGTTTATCTTGAATGCATTATTCTGATTTTTTTAAATTAATTACATCTTACATTGGATATGCTTACTACAAGCTTAATTTACAAATTAATTTATTACTATTGTTCTGTTGTATTTGCATTAATACACAAGCAAGGTGAGTATGAGAATAATTGTATATTATTAGGATTAGTATGTATATCCCAAATTAAAATAAAACTAATCTAGTTAAGCTACAATCTTCTGATTTTGTTGCTAGTTGTCTAGTAGCTATAATGCTTCTACGTTTTTGCTGCCATGAGTTAGAAACTTTTTTCATGTTTTAAAGCAAAATCTTGGAGCACTTCGTGAATCCATTTGATTCCGAGGTCACCGTGCAGCTCTTCGTTGGTTACGTAGGGATCAGTGTTGGTAATTAATCGTAGAACTTTGTTTTGGGTGTATTGAATTACTAGTTGGTTTTATGTTTTATTGCAATCCCATATTTTCATATTTTCACCCCATAGATTCAATGTGGCTTTATGATTGACTGATAAACCAATCTCTTTGATTTTAGGTCAAGTTGAGAGTATTTTCGGTCTAACCTGTACAGTTGCTTGACTTTGAGTCTAATCTGCTCTGCTTTTTGTCTAACATACCGTTTCCAATTTAACCTACCATCGAGATATATTCCGAGGTATTTAGCTAATTCTGATTTTATGTTATTTCGCCGCAACGCAAAATTAACATGGACAGATTTGGAGCTATTAAGCGGTATTTTCCAGTCTCTAGTCCATTTGTAGATCTTGTTGACGGCTACTTGCACTTTTTCTACAGCTTTACTCAAAGATGCATTTTTGCTATTATAACTCTGTATTGTCCTGATGGAAAAAACATTTTTTCAGGACGCAATGAATTTTTTTACGATTTTTTGCACCATTTAATTTGTCCAAAATGTTGTAACGATATTCTGAGTTTATTATTTTACCAATTTTATGGTAATCCATCAACACAATTCCTTGTTTCCTATGTCTTTAATGATGTAATGTATCTAATTAAATTTAATCATGATGATTTGGTTATATTTGAATCGAATCACCGAATTTTTATTTCTACTATTGGTGAATAGATGGAGTTTAGAATAAAATAACTTTCGAAAGGGCTAACTATCATTTGAGAGATAAAGTGATATTGTTTTAATATATTTACTCAATGCAAATATTCAGATACTATGATGAGAAGATTGATATTGAAATAACATTTTGTATTATTAAAATTTGTTTCCAAAATCAGCGTTTCTGTTTACCAAACTTCAAGCATGTGAATTACACGTTTCTTTTTTGATTAGCCAATTATGTAAATAATTAGAATTGTGAAATTTGTAATGTAAACAATGCTCCAGAAATTCATCTGGCACTACTGTGTATATTGGAGGTTGATAGAATTTTGTTCCTTAAATCGATACATAGCTTTTGTCATAGAAATGAAAGGAATACAATATTTGAAAGTCTGTTTAAAAGGACTGTTAAAATTGTTTTTTTTGCCAAATTGATACTGTTTTACGTTGATACGGAATTTGAACGCAATGTGTCATTTAATGCTCCCTTTTTGTTAGTTCATCTCAAGTGTATTTTGTGATTTTTCGAAGTGATAAATAGTCATAAATTTTGTATCGAAAGCGGAATTTCGTGTGCCGAATCGCTGAAAATGTCGAAGAAGACTGACGGACAATCTTCTTGAGTTCTACAGTATCTTAAACTGAATATCGATAAAACGAAGGAAATGGCAACTAAAATTCTTGAAATTCGTGAAAAGAAAACTTTTGGCCAAAATTCAATAAACACCACCAAAAAACAAGTGTATGCACATGATATGATGTCGACCGAGCTATTTCTCCTTACTTAATTTGAGTGCTATTCAATAAATTAGGATAAATAATAAACATGTATTATATAAGTCTCAGTAAGTCTCAGGTAACTCTAAATATCATAATATTGTGTTATATTTTTAAAAGTTAGTTTTGTACATTTATGGTTGAACCTTCTTTTAGTTGGACTCAGTTAATTCATTGTATTTATACTTACAATTTAGTTGTTGTTTTTACATTTTGTAGTGAAGATTTCATTTCTTTTAATATAATTTTTGTTTGTATAAGCATATTCTAATCTATTTAATAGAAAATTGAATTATGTGAGACATGAATGAATATTACTAAATTACCGAACAAGGCGCAGGAAATCTGAAGATTGAAGCAGACTAATAGTCTATCATAAGTTTATCAAGGACTTATTTCCTAGATCTTTTAGTGCTATTGAATTATAGTTGCTGGATTTTATTAATTTTCCTAAATTTATGCCTAATATGCCTTAATTAAATTTATGCCTTAAATAAATAGTCGGCTTGGTGGGGCAATGGTTAAAGGCGACAGGACGGTCCTCCTACTGTTGCGATAGTCGCGGGTTCGAATCCTGCTGGGGCATGGTCGTAAATTTATGTTTGTGATTGTTTAATATTTGTGATTGTCCTGGGCAAGAGTATAAAATCCGACAAGGAAATTGATCCCAATCACGCCAATAACCAGGCCGGGTAAGACCGGATGTATTATGGGATGATTTCTAAAGTTGGTCACTCGCCAATCGGTAGGCTTAATGCCGATGACCGTGGCTCAGAGGCCATGTTAAGCTGTAAGTTCAGTCACTAAAAAATTCAAGAGTGTGACGTGACTAAAAAAATATAACATTTAACATTTTTTTTCTTGAAATAAATATCGTACAAAATGAACTATTTAAGGGTAAACGCATTGGCAAATTTTATTGTATTGACGTCTATGGTCAAGGGAGTGATATTTATCACATAGATGTCGCTTCTAGAATTAAATCTATAAGTTTTTTAGGTCTAAAGCTTCAAAAGATGCGTGTATGTTACTAACAGCTGTCGGATCATTAGTTTGTGAATTATAGCATTTTCAGTGAAGCAACTTTTGTTATTGTGAAAAAAAAATGGATAAAAATGTGGGTTTGTAGGTTTATTGATGCTGTGACTGGATCTTCATAATGGAATAAGAAAAACTAATTTTGCCAAAAAAATGTGTATGGTAGGCCGGCGACTTTTCAATTGACCTATTATATATATATATATATATATATATATATATATATATATATATATGTATATGTATATGTATATGTATATGTATATATATATATATATATATATATATATATATATATATATATAAATATATATATATATATATATATATATATATATATATATATATATATTATAAAGTGATACTACATAAAACTGAGAATATACGGAAGAAGAATAGACCTGATCAGAACAGGATGAAATGAATAAACCGGCCGTTGCAGGAAACAACTTGGTCTAACGGTATCAACTGGTAAAATAGGCTGGTAAAAAGCTGCAGGTCATTTATAGTGCGTTGTTGATGGATCTGCTTCTCGCGAAATGGCTTACGATCAACATACCCAAACTGCTCTATAATTATTTTGCGTTATATATAGATATTAATGGATCTTTAAATGTTTTTTACCAACATGGTTGTAATAACTCTTAATCGTTTATGATGGTTGCTTAGTTAACGACAAATTTAAATAGCCAGTTGATATCATCTTATCTTGTTTTATGGCACCGATGATGCATGTTAATTTGTTGTAAATCTTTATATATTAAGCGATTATTGGATATACCTCGATTACAACGTATGTAGAAAGTAACGGGAAAAATAAAATTTCTATTTGTTCGTTTGATGTCCGTTATTTATATCAATTTTTATTCATTGTTACATGCAAAGAAATTGACTTGCGTTATTAACAAATTATGATCTGATTAAAAACAAATAGCATGATAATTCGAAAAAATAAAAATAGAAATGAAGCATAGGAAAAAATCGTGAAGAAACTATCTGAATGAAAAGTCAACGAAATATACAATAAAGCTGAGAAAGATGATGTAAGAGGTAAAAATGAAAACATAGATACAATTTGGAGAGAGGATGAAGACATACGGTAAAGAGAATATAAAAATTTTTTACATAGTTTAAAATATTATAAATAAATAAAAGTTGAGACAAACATAACAGCTGAAGAAGCAAAAAATAATGAAAGAAGGAAGGAATATTTTTAAAAATTGCTTTATCTGCAAGAATTAGTATATGAAAATTATAACGACCGACAAGAAAAGAAAGCGAGATCACAAAAAACATCAAATTTGAAAAATGAGAAAATTAATGAACGGAAAAGAAATCAATATACATAGTATAGTAACACTATATTTATAACTACATATATACCTATAGTAACACTATATTATATTTATTACCGCAGTATCATTATGATACTGTGGTACTAGTATCAAAAATGCTAAAAAATAAGTCAAAAGCTACTGGATTGTTAGTGGAAGTTTGCAAAATGGCAAACAGCACTTATTGTTCAGATACAAAAAAGGGGAGATGAAAGGAACTGTAATAATTATAGAGCGATAACTGTGTTGTGCACAGCCATAAAGATCGACTGAATAATAGAAATTCTTCTAAAATATGTACGATAAGACGCTAACAAAATCAACAGTATAACCGTAAGAAACAAAAGGAAATATCAAAATAGTAAGAATAGGAATCTATAGGCCAACCCTAGCATTTGATTGCCAGATGTGGACGATTATTTATTACGTTGTTACTAGTCGTTGACGACTAACCTATTGTCTTTACATTAATTGTAATCTATGTTTATGTGTGTCTTTTTGTGTCAGTTTGTAAATTCGTTTTAGAATCAGACAATATTTTCCTTCTTATTTTATTCTTTACTGGACATATGTAGACTTTAGAATAAGCTTTAGAATAAGACTAATTAATTAAGATAGATAGATAATATTTTATGCAGAAGATCGCTTAATGAAGTGATTTTCTGCATGTCATGTAAATATAATATAGACATAAGAAATACTTATTGCCTATAGGGCAGATTGTGGAATCACAAAGATTAAAAAAAGAGACACAATGGTGTCCGATGAGTTCGAACACGTATACAAAATTCTTGAAAGCAATAGTGACAAGAGGTTATAACTCTAACCTAGTTGATCTTGTGAATACCACACATTGGTTATAATGTTACTGCTGAGCTGATGTGACGGAAAATCGGAAGTCGTTCAGTGCAAAAGCCATTCAGCTTGCTTTTTAAGCGCAACTATAGCATATAAGACCTAGTACAAATGTTGTAGACAACTGCTTGTATAATAATAATGGTAATGGTAATAATGGTTCGAGCGTTTAGCTCCCAAACGGAGGTTGCGGGTTCGATTACCGGCGGGGACGAAAACTTTTTGTTGCTTAGTTAGAACATTTGTCAAATCACCTAGGCTAGATAGCGGACCCCAGGGCCTGAAGCGCTCTTTATTTTCAGTCATTGTTTCTTTATTCCTATTTATCCTCATACGGGCTGCACCTTTACTAGGCCTACTCATTGTAATACTAAATAAAATAACTGCTTAATCTATTAAGTAAATATCTAACACTAAAAAGAGAAAAATAAAATATTTTTAACAAAAAAATTTAAGCGACTTCAAAAAGTAACTCACTAAAAATTAAAAAATAATAATAACTTTTTAACAAAGAGTTTTGACAAAAAGAACATAAGAAAATATGTGCATAATAATCATTGTAATAACTAAATAAAATTAAATAAAAGCTTTATTTAACCTACACGTATTTTATATTCTACGATATACACACAATTTAGCTTAATGCCTACCGAAACCTATTTATCTATTTACAATATTATCTGAACTACTACCAACTGATCACTTTCAAATAGGTGCTGAGCCAACAAAATACAAAAATAATAACATAACTCTGATTATTAAAACTTATTTATCAATTTTTTTGAACCCACACAGTTTTCAGGAGGATTTTTCTCTGAATTAAAATTAAAAAATGGTATTTTGTTGTTTCGTAATGTTCCCAGCTCAGAAATTTTTTTTTTACTTTTAAACAAAATAAAACATAATAATAAGTGGAACATCGGATATAATATAATAGGTTTATGAATTAGTTTTAAGGGATTTTTTAAATTAGTAGCCTTACTGTGAAAAAATTGTACATACATTTCCCATCTTTCAGGAAATTTACAAATTCTGTTTAGAAACAACGATGTTTTTTGGGGCTATCCACGAATCTATTTCTAATCTTATTTTTTTGGTGCTTCATAAGAAGTGCACTTCCCATTCCCATTCCCTTCCAAAGAAGTTTTCAGCGATTTTGCAGCACGTGGTCGAGCATTGCCACGCAGAAGAATGACATTGTTGTATTTTAGCTCGTATTTCGGTCGTTTTTGTGCGCAGTGTTCGGCTATATTGTTGTATCAATTGTAGTCGATAGCGATCTACATTGATGGTTTCATTAGTTTTTAACAGCTTATAGTATACCACGCCAAGTTGATCCGACCAAATACAGAGCATATAGATAAAACTTCCAGCAAATCCGATTCGCTCGATAGAGATTCAGATATTTTCAATGCACCGAAAATATTTTTGTTCACACAATGATACGTACTGAAAAGAAATTATTCAAAATGAAGTTAGTTACAAATGCACCCGATGCGATTTAATAAACAGTAACACCATCTGATGTAAATATTACATAGATATTCTATGTAGGAATTTTTATTCACAGTTCTTCAAAAATCTTTCAGAGAGTTATTAAAACAGATTTGTCATCCTATTCCGGAGATAGGAGGCGTTTAATTTTAAGAAGTAGTTAGGCGAATTACTATAAATAATGCACACACGTGGATATACAACTATGCACGACTATTCTTTTGTTTTACGAAGAGCGACGGCATTGGTAACGTTTTTAGACTGTACGACTCGCATCCTTGGCC
This sequence comes from Rhynchophorus ferrugineus, assembly GCF_030347505.1. NCBI lineage: Eukaryota > Metazoa > Arthropoda > Insecta > Coleoptera > Curculionidae > Rhynchophorus > Rhynchophorus ferrugineus. The sequence goes on from NW_027472583.1 coordinate 50,689,661, forward strand.
AACCTTGGTAATCTTCGCCAGTACCTAATCCCACTTGGTCTAAAAATTGCGTCATCGCATTGTTCTTTTGTTCTCCGCGGGTCGCAGCAGGAGACTTGAAAGGCCTTCGACCCAACGTTGGCATTCTTGCGCCCTGCCATACGTCGCTTTATTCAAATAGATCTCGATTGTTTCTTGGACAGCCCCCTTTTTTCATTTTTCCATTAACAGTGAGCAGTCCTTGAAGACCATGTCATCGTGCTAAGTTCATTCTAACGACACCGCGCGATCATTTGGAAACCATTTTCACGCTACGATCTTGATATGGTAATACGGACACAATAAAACATAAATCATATTATGCATAAGGCGTTTTGTAACAATTAGGACAAAGATATTTTAAATATATACTTATAAATTTTGAGAATAAAATAAGTTGTGGATATTAGAAAAAAGAAAACTGTATTATCGATCGAAATATTGACAATTATTGCGCATAATAATAAATGTAAAATAAAATTTAAAAAACTAGTAATTAACTAAGTAATCGTAATAATTTGCGTTCATTTATGTCAATATAAGGCCTATTTCATCTTGAATTGTTTTTGATATACATATACAGCATTTTAGTGGTCAGTAGGGCATTTATTACGGTACCACATTTATTTTGTTTCTCAAAATATTTTTTAATTTTATCCACATATGCAGTTAATTATAATAAGTTTATTTTAATAACAACTAAAAGTGTGAATTAATTATACAGGATATACTGTAGTGCTTATTAACAATTGTACAAGCATATAAATTTAGTATTCGCTTCCTTAGATTGCTTATAAAATATATTTTTCTAATGTAGCATTTTACAGTTCCATTGTTTATATAACATTATTATATTAAACATTTTCATTATAAATAATTGTAATATATTATAATAAGTAAGTAATAATGATAGTGAAACATTTTCACTTGAATCAATATAGATTTCGCATTTGTATCAACATTTTGTTTGATTTCGAAACTGAAGTTACTTTCTATCGAACATAATAGCTTTTGCTTTAGTCTTTGCATAATGTATTAAATAAAACAAAGAAAAAGATCAGGTAAAAACTTCTCCTATTATAATAATTTATTAACATTGTTTGGTATGTCGTTTCTATGCTAGATGGCGTTTAAGTTACTGCTGTTGGGTTTTGTAATTTTTATTATATTAAATTGTAGGCAATGTGCGCATTTTTCTACTTGTTTATCAGACAACTCTTACTGTTTCCTAGACTATAATTCCACATGTGCCTGATTACTCGTATAATAGCGAGAATTTACTACCATTTCTACGTTAGAATAATTGTAATTGTGGTTTATCATGTCTTCGTATTCATCGCCGATGCGGTATTTCTTTGAGCGTTCTTAAAACGTCATTATACAAGGCTCTTAAATCGCTCCTGATGCCTTTATAATCGGTCCGTGTTTCTTCCTGCACTGCCCATTGAACCGGTGACTCATCGAGTGAACACTTCATCGTAGTATGCGAAAATCGAAACAAGGATATCGGATTTTAACACGATTCCTTTAATAAATCGTTTCGAATGTTGTGTTTTTTTCATTCTTTGTTTTAGAATTAGTCTGCAGCTAAGAATACGAAAGTGACTCAATGTTAAGGTCTTCAGTTTTGAGATTTCGTGCAGACAGGATGGGTTTTGGTAAATAACATCCTGAGTCACCGTCGAGTTACTTGTCTCTTGAAAAACATAAATAAATTTAAACGTAATAGAACTGTGTTAATCTTGATTAAATAAAAGCGAGCGTGTTAAATCGGTGGCTGTGTGGAAGTGACTAATGAATTAGATTTTGCAGGAAGTTTTCTCTAAAAGTAAAAAGTGGTAAATGTCAGGCCAGTTAAGATTGACATGAGGGGAATAGTAATTTATAACAATTTAATAGTAATTTTAAAAGAGAATGGGTAATCATATATTTTTTTTGATTTTTTAGGTTTCTACACGATTTTATTGAATTAACACGAAATGCTTACATAGTGTGAAATATAACTCATATACTTTATCAATTTCGTAATTTTTTTATTTAATTTTTTTACATTTTTTACTTTACAAATGTATATGTATAGAGTACTGTGAAAAAATAGGAAAAGTAAGAACATAATCATTCTGTAAGTATTTTAATATAATCGATTATTAATATTAATATATTTTCTAATACATCTTATATTAGATACGCTTTGCACAATCTTAATTTATAAAATTAATTTTTTAATATTGTACTTTCACCAATACACAAGCAAGACGAGTGCTTGATAAGTATGCGTAATAGTATGATAATAGTATACATTTCCCAAATTGTAATAAAATTAGATTTATTAAGCTAAAGTTAACAATAAAAACTTACTCTATAGAAGTTATTATTTAATGTTTTAAGGCGAAATCTTGTATAATTTATAATTGACTAGTAAATCAATATTTTGTGACTCTGAGGTCAATTAGGGAGTATCTTCCGACTAACCAGAGCAGTTCTTTAATTTTGAGTCAGGTCTGCTTCGTTGTTTTTGTCTAACGTGATATCTGGCACATAGATAACACCATTATTGATGAATGATGACCATTATATATATATATATATATATATATATATATATATATATATATTCAATATAATCACCGAAAAGTTACAACTAAAGCAGGACTTCGTTTATCAAAATTCTAATATTCACATTTATAAAAAGAAATGTTATTTTTAGACTGAAAATTATTAAAAAATCATACTTCTACATATTAGGTGTGTTTGAAATATTTATCTACATTTTATTCAACAAATTAATAAGCATACAGAGCATATTTCTCAGTTCTATCCATATATCCTATAACAATAAATTACAATGATGTTTTGATTTCTAATGAGGAGAACAATGTGTGTCTAAACTATAAGGGTCATTATTTTAGTTTTCTTTTCATATATTATATACTTAAGGTGTTATATTTTCTTTTCATAATGATGCATTATCATTTAATGTTAACATTTTCGTGGTTATTAATTTAATTTTTTATTAAATAATATCTCAGTGATTAATTGAATTCCTAAATAATTTACCAATTAGCATATGACACTTGTTGGATGGATATGTTGGTTTCTTTTATGTGTAAAATTTAGGTGTACAAATTTAGTCTTATTCAACCTGATTCTCTCTTACTTGGTCCAATTATTGATTTTGTTTACTCAAATTGGAAATTTTCTTTAAATTAGATTTGATATTTATCAGACGTAATGATATAAGACCTATGATGCGTGTTTATTAACATTTGTTAATTTCTTTCTACTAGTTATTTTATTATTTGTATCTTCACACGCAAAATACTAAACATTTAGATCTAGCAAGTTTTTGATTTTTTTTAATGAAAAAATCGAAATGATCATAGAAGTTTGCTATAGTATACTATACAAATTAAAATTTTGGTTGCACTCAATATTTAAATTATTAATATATTTTTTTAAGTGTTGTCCATAGATAGCCGCTAATATTTCGCACATTTCGAGAAATTTACAAATTCTATCTCGAAAGAATAATGTATTTTTTAGACTACCTACGATTCGACTAATTTTTTGGTACCTTCATAAGAAGCACTGCTCAGACAGGCCACGACTCATATGTCGAAAGGGGTAGTACTCAGAAGAAGATCTATAAAATATAACGGGTAGTGTAGGAGTTCCCGTTTTAATGTTACAAGTATGTTTTCACCCGTTTTGTAACATGTGGTAGAGCATTGTTATGCTGAAGAATAACATTGTTTTGTTTTTGCTTGTATTCGGGTTGTTTTTCCTCCCCATAGTCGTTGGCGATCCCCATTGATGATTTTATCGAGTAATGCCTTCAAATCCTCATCTTTAATTTTTTGGCTGTCCAAAACGCTCTTTATCTTTGATGTGAAAATCACCGGTTTTAAAACAAATTTTCACATGATGTTCCAATCGATGGAGCATGATTGTCATAAGCTTCACCTTGTATTCGATGACCTTTAGCCCTATTTTCTTCAAATTGAGGTAAGAAGTAGAACTTCTCGGATATGTGATTTACTCTGTACAAACTCACGGACATTTTCAACGCAGTGAAGGAAACAAAGAAATGACACATACTGAGGCTTCAACATGGAAGTGATGAGTACCCTATTCGATATAATACGCTATAATTATAATTTATAAATAAATTTATAAGTCTGATAATTTTGTATGCAACATATTTTATTTATTCTTAAATTCTAACGGTTCCAAGCTTTCAGAGGTGGCAGTTTTCAACTAGCGGCAAAGAAATTCTATAAAAATCGTTGTTTTGTTCAGGTTAATTGAACAAGAATGGCATTCAAGGCCATTGATCAATCAATTATCTATCGATAAAGCAATCTTTCGCTCGATGGCAATAAATAATTCCATCGGTCTCGCTGAATTATCTTTCTTCTGCGATAGGATTTTGTTCGGGCATTCTTTACGCAACCAAACCTGGTCCTGTTTCGATTCTTTCGCAAAATTACCGAATTATATAGCAACATGGAGTTATTTAAAACTTACACTTTCTGCGTATGATTTAATTTTTTTTACCGTAGTTATTTTAATTAATATTTTCGTTTTCGTTTATATTGGACCAAATTATTAAATATGCTTAATATGAAAGCAATATTTATTATTACATAATTTAGATATAATCGAGTATTTAATATTGGGTGTTATTTTTTCAGTTATGGATAACTTTAAATTGAAACAGAAATCAAATAATTATATCTTGAATGATTGATAGTGGTGTGAATTCCATTAATTTGGAACAGAAAAAATGTTTGTTATGTTATTTTAAACTTTGTTATGTAATACATAAAAACTATCGAAAACCTTTCTCAATATTTTTTCTTACACGAAGAAAAAAATGTTTCTCTGCACTCCCAACCACAATCGCATTTCAGGTAATTTTAGGTGGTTGCATGTATTTTGACCAGTCATAGCTATTGGTTAAAATTCGATATATTAATGTAAATAAGTATTAAACAATTAACCTAACTGTTAAACTCGATAACTTTTATATGTTTCTATATAAAATAACAATTTTTCATTTAGTATTATTGTTATTCAATGTACACACACACTAATTATGGAACGCCCATAATAGTATTTTTGGTATTAATTATGCTTAGTTTAATTTAAAGAAATCTGCGGCTGACGCTCTACAAATACGTTAAGAAACTTATGGTCATGCTACTGAATCATATACCTATTAGGTCTTTTAATTTCAACAATTTAAAGGCTCCACTTTTGATGCCAATGATAAAGGACGGCCTAGAGGACTAACCAATTCGAAGACAATCAGTACAAAAACTTTTTGGGCGAAAATTATCTCAAACTCAACACTCAAAGAACTTTGAGCAACTTAGCAGTTATTATTCAAGCAGCAGTCAACTTTTTTCGGCCATACGATAGTAAATATCCAAAAGGAGGCAAATGCCAAAAATATTCAAACCATTAATTAATGCTAATATTTGTTTCTATTATAAAGACTATAATTTGGTGGTTAAAATTTCTTGAATGAAACTAAATATAGGTATTTTTGTAAAAAATTAAGGTTTAAAAAATTGTATAAATTATTATGTCTTGTGGTATTCTCAATTCAGTCTCATAATATTAGGTTTCAACGGAGTTTATGTGAAAAGCACCAAAGGCTGTTTTATTGGAAGAATTATTTTCTATAAATTTGGAACAGATTGCCTATGTGTCAATAATTTTCTCTAGTCTTTCATAATATCTTGTTAATGCATACGAAATAGAAGTGCTATAGACTACCGTTACTATCTTCCGTAATGTGTCGTCGTTTTTCATTACAGAATAGCAACAGATCTCAAACTATTATTGGCAAGTTTGAAATTCAAAATCTGTTACTTCATTCAAGTATAAGGAAAGAAGAAGATTTGAATTTGACGTTATGGTTACTAATAGATATATTAGCTATTAGAAATGAAGCACCCTATGCAAAAATAATACTTTCTTACTTTTTAGTAATATACTTTTTTTAAATGACGTTTTAATTTCGTTTTCAATGAAAAATGGCCATAATTGTAATTTAAATTAATTGGTTGTTCAACAATTAATTAATAAATCACGGAGACTCGATCAATTTCGGAACGAGAGGATATTGAGATATTCTATTCGCAGTTATCCAGACAGTAATGTAAATGAACTAGCCGAATACTACGAGATTACTATCTAAATCATAACTGAACCTCCCCCATGCTTTTCTGTAGGAGACGCAGCCAGTCTGGATGGTGGACCACTTTTGAAGTTTAGACCTAAACCCGGCGGTTTTTAGGAAACAATATAAACGATGATTTATCAGACCCTACCACATTCTTCCAGTCATCAAGTGTTGTCTATATCCTTATTTTTATTAACCGATTTCAAAAGAGGAGGCGGTTCTATGTTCGGCTGTATATATTTTTTAATATGTGTTCGCCGATTTCTCCGTCTCCGAAAATGATGGAACGATTTTCAAAATTCTTTCTTTATTCGAAAGATTGCACTTCCGAGGTGGTCCCATTTTAGCCAAGTCAGGATCATATGGGGGAAGGGGGGAAATCGAGGGAAAACCTCAATTTTCAAAGGCATATACAAAGTTTTGATCTAAACTCATATGCATGGAACTTTTTATTATTCTAGTTTGATTAGAACATTGGTTAAATTACCTGGACTAGGTAGCGGATACCGGGGCTTGAAGCGTTCCTTATTTTTAATCATTGTTTCTTTATTCCTATTTTTCCTCATACGGACTGCGCCTTTAGTTGGCCATTGTAGTGCTTAATAAGATAACTGCGTAATATATTGAATAAATATCCAACACTAAAAGGAGATAAACAAAATATTTTAAGAAAAAAACGAACCGACTTTTAAAAAATAAATATGAAACTCACTAAAAAGTAAAAAACAGTCAAACTTTTTTTTTAACACAAAAAAATATGTACATAATAATCGTTGTAATAACTAAATAAAAATAAACAAAAACCTTATTAAACATATCTACCACACGTATCTTATATTCTACTGTATTGACACAATTTAGCTTAATACCTACCTAAACCTATTTATCTATTTGCAATATTCTTCAACTACTATCAACTGAACACTTTGAAGTCGGTGCCCAGCAAAAAATTAGATTTGTTTTGTTCGTAATTTAATTTTGTGTATATGTCACAAATTTATATTATTATTTTGTATTGTTTTGTAATTTTTTTCCTATGTTCTCTTTTGTTGTTATTTTTTCGTAGTTTTCTTTTTTTAGGTGTCAGTTCCTTAATTTCTTTAGGATAATTAATTTATTTAATTATACACTTATTTTTTGTCGAATAATTCTAGTTAGGCTTGGAGAATTCTTGTGAGAAATGATCAATTCTTCAAAATAACTTTTATTCACCATTGAAATAACTAACTTTTTACCCAAAGTTTCAAAAGCGTGTTTTCTTACAGTAATATAATATTGATACGACAATGTTTCAGTGACATTGTCAAATATAGATAGACACAACCGCAGTTGCTATTCCTTGGCCTAATGTTAATTTGTTGTTCCTTTTCGGGAAGTTATTTTATTTTATTATCAACTGCCCTGACCGAGACAAAAAAACATTTCGTAGATATACCAAATAATCGGAAACAGCCTTTCAACAACGAAACGAACCCACATGCAAATTTTCATGGTTATCGTGGACCTTGAAACCTACCGATAAGAATTTTCAACTGTCTTGACCTTCGTCCGAATGAAATGATGCTTTTCTATTGTATGCGAATGATATTTCCACTGTTACCCGATAACAGACGAACTTTCGATGCGAAAATATCGCTTGAAAGGCCGGTCATGTACACGCACGTCGGAAAAAATTAAGTAAAAGTTTTTCGTTATAATCGGAATATCAATTTCGGTCGGTAGGTGATGACTAAGTTTAAAAAATACACGAAAACTCACTGGTACAACTACCAGAAAAGAATGACAATCATTTAATATTTTTACCATTTCATATCACGTTTTTTTTGTGAATAAATATAATGCTGAAATAATTAAAACAAATTAATTAAAATTGCATTTATATTTTCTAGTTATTAGTTATTTTTGCTATCGATGGAAAATTAAGAGGCTATCTAAGCTAGACACTTGACAAAATCGATTATGTTTTCTATATTTTCTAAGTTTATCATTTTAACAATATGCCCTTAAGAGGATTTTTTAAAATTTCAATATATACTATATACTTGAATTTGGTGTGAGTCTTCTCTATAACAGGTCAATTGAAAAGTCCCCATTCAACATAATTCCCTTCAAGGGTGATGTGCTGATTATAGCGATTGGAACGATTTGTCCTTTGCTTCAAAATAGGCCAGTTTCGTCGATCACCCCATTCAATGGAAATTTCCAGTGAGCCTTCTTTTGAGATCTGAGAACAGGAAATAGTCGCTGTGGGCCAGATCTGGAGACTACGGTGGATGAGGAAGCAATTCGAAGCCCAATTCATGGATTTTTGATACGGTGCATGTTATTGGTGAAGCAACACTTTCTTTTTCTTCAAATGCGGCGGTTTTTCGGCGATTTCGTACTTAGAACAGTACAATAACGCTATGTAATAGTCGTTATTGATGGTCCTTCCTTTTTCAAGGTATTCAATGAAAATTATTCCATGCGCATCCCAAAATACAGACGCCATAACCCTGCCAGCCGACTGTTGCGTTGTTCCACGCTTTGGAGCGGGTTCATAGTGTGCAGTCCAGTCGGATGACTGTCGATTGGACTTCGGAGTGAAATGATGGAGCCATGTTTCATCCATTGTCATCTATGCGTCAGGTCGGGGACTTTTCAATCGACCTGTTACATTATCCTATTCTATCAAAGTAAAACTATTAAACAAAGTTGGATTTTTATTATTTTAGAGAAATTCGGATATGGTAAAAAGAGTTTTTAAGATTCTCCACTTCATCAACCTGTAACTTTTTTAAATAATTTTAATAAATTACTATTAAATGTTGTTTTCTTTTTTATTTCACTTAAAAAATAATTACATTTTATGCCTTTAGACTATAATATCCGTTTGATAAAATACTGTAAATTACAGTACAGCTACGTATTGAACTTCAAAGTATATATAGCACCATTTCGATGTTCTGGAGCTATGAATTAATTCTAAAGTGTTTACAAAACATGGTGTTATTTGCTGTATCACATTAAAAACCTGTATGATTACTTTATGACAAAGCTTTGTATTTAAGCTGCAGTTTCAATAATATTTAAGTTTTTTTAAGTGTAAACAATTTTTTTTTGAATCCTTTTTATGGGAGGTGTTACTACTATGATAATATAATAGTAAAACGTAAAAATCGTTAGTATTCTTCATTATGAATTATTTCTGTCGGTTGTTATTTTCATTATAATGTCACACAGCATTGGTTCTTTCTGACATTTTCATCAAAAATTCAAATGGTTACAACTCTTCAGTTCAACTATTTCGAAGACTAGAAAAAAATTTTGCACACATTAAAATAAATTTGGGGAAACAAGAAGGAACATTATTTTAATATATATAATAATCTAATATATAATTAAGTTTTAAAAAATAATCAGTTTTATTTCAAAAGTATTTTTTGTCATAACAGTGCTACTTTTGATCGCTTTTCTATCCTAATCCACATGTCTAATATCAACTATTTTATTGGTTGTTTATGATCATTTATCATAAACATTTTCTAGTAACTGAAGAAGGAAACTCTTAAGGAGCAATAAAATTCATTAAGACGCAAATGTAGAGACAATAGATTGAAATATTCTCAAATCTTCAATTTTTTATTACGATATTTAATTGATATTTCTGAATTTCATTGGGGCCATTATCTCTTCATTGTTTTTTGCTGAGAAATTGCTTCAAATGCCACCAGATTATCTAAAGACGTAAGCCAGTTTACCTTAACGAACTGCAATTTTATAAAATATATTGATAAAAGTTATGAATCCTGTCGAAAAATGTTGATGAACATATTTTATGGCTAAACAATAGAATAGTAAAAGTAGTAATTTCAATAGAATTAGCCTAATACACTTTAGTCAGATCATAATCCGTATTAATATGACAATCGTATCCGTTTCAATGCTTATGCTTAGTTCAAACACATTATTTGCTATATTATTCAGTAATTATATTATTCAATATTACTAGTAATATTTTGTTTGAGTTTTTAGGTTCCTGTGTACCTTATACAAAAGGTTTAAAATTATTTTGACCATCATTTCATTATTATGGTGAACACTTGGGTCTGCCTTGGGGCCTTTAGGAAACGAGTCAAGACCAAGAAGGCGTTTTTTCATCAATTATGGATATTTAGGATACAAAAGAAGCTTTATTTGTGGATTGGTAAGATAATAAACTCAGATTATTATTATAACCTTTCGAAGAAGTTGGATTGGAAATTTCTAGCTGTAAGAAAAAGACATTAATAAACTTATTCTAAAGTATGAAACCTATTCGTAATATTTACTTTCGTCTGACTTTACTCGAAGGCGGTCATCATGACGGAATAAGTGACTATGAATAATTTTGTTCCAGTTCAAGTAGATTATATTGAGGTCAAATATATATTTATAATATTGAAGTCTAACTTATTTCGTGTTTTTCTTATCGAGTGTTTCCTTTTACCAACTATGGATTTATCTGGACTAGACTTACAGTTTAACGTGGTCTTCGAACTATGGTCCTCGGTATTAAGCCTACCGACTGGCGAGTGATCAACTTAGAAATCATCCCAGAAAGACATCCTGTCGCTCAGCGTTGTTACAGGCATGACTGGGATCATTTTCCTTGTCGAATTTTACACTCTTGCCTACGATAATCACAAATATTAAACAATCTCAAACATAAATTTACGACCTTACCCCAACAGGATTCGAACACGTGACTATCGCACCACTAGGAGTACCGTCCTGTCGCCACTTGGCGCTGTGGTCCAACCAATCCGGCTAGATATAATCTGTTTTCAATAGACAACGTCTTCATGGCGTTTCTATATAACAACAAATTGATCTGAAAAATATGTAAATCTGATAACTTATAAGCAGTACGCAAAATGATCGACGGCATTTCTCGGAGCGATGATATAAAATTAGTTTCCACAGATAATCGATACGATTATCCTAAGGAAAAAGGAAAAGAAAATCGTACACGTGTTTAGTAATTCAATATCGATCAGACGCAATTATCGTTGTAGTTTATAGTAGCGTGAAGATTAATAAAAAATGCACACTTCGAACCGTATCGTATAGACAGAGGTCCTAAAACAATAAAGGCGTAGAAAACGAAAGCGTTCTCTACGTGTTCATCATACCAAAACTGGAACTTCTCTCATTGCTTCTTCAATCACATCACGTCCTTCAGATGTTTTCCATTTTCACCGTAAATATGTACGCATATCTGACATATTTCCTAGAATAAAAAGTCAATCGAATTCAGCGTAATGTGCATGTAATTTCATTTCTGATGAGAACCATTCTGGCGTTATCTTGTATGTTTTTTATTATTCACAATGCCATGCTGATGTAGCTGATTTTGTTCTTAAGATATTGACTTTCAACCCACTATATTCAAGACTTAGATGGCGCTAGTTTTATTGCATTCACTGCTTTTTCAGTTAGTACTAACCTTCAAAAGAAAGCTGTTATTCTACTCAGAAGTTTGTGAGTTATTGTGTTAAGAGTAATATTACTTTTGTTATTTTCAAAACATTGGATCGAAAACAATTTTATGTTTTGATTTTACACTGCTTCCTGATGGGCAAATATACCATTCAAGCGTAGCAATGTCTTGAAAAGTGTTATGAAAAAATAGAAAGAATTATGAACATTTATAGACCGTTCAGTAAATTGAACAAGGATCATTATATTGGAGAATAATGTTGATATTTGGAATTTAATGTAGAAGATGGATACCATTTTTGACATTTTTGGATATGCTTAACAACCATCTTAACTTATTAAGTTATGACTATTGTTGTCTTGCGAAACAAGAAAGATGAGTGTGGACACTTATACACTCGTATGATTTAGTTCGTTTGGATCTTCTGATTCCTTGTGAGTTGCCTAGTGGCTGTAAGTTCAGGTTTTAAGGCCAAACTGGTATAATTTTGATTTAACTAACCATTTGATTTCGGATTCCTACTTTATGTAACACATGGGCTGAAAAATCCTGGTCCCTAACACTATGAAAATTTCATGATATTCTACTCATAAGTTTGCGAGTTATTGTGCTAAGAGTGACACCACTTTTGTTATTTTCAAAACAACAGACCAAAAACAATTTGGTGTTTTAATTTCTTACTGCTTCTTGATGAGAAAAAATACCATTCAAGAGAAGCAATGCCTTGAAAAGTGCTATAAGGAGTACGCTGCATCAGAAACAACGTTAAAAGTTGGTTCCCCGACTTTAAACGGGATCGTAGAGACTCTGATGATGCATAACGCAGTGGACGTCCAAATGAGGTGGTAACGCCAGAAAACTTTAAAAAATTCACAAAATCGTTTTGAAGGATCGAAAAGTGAAGTTGCGTGAGTTAGCTAACATCGTAAATATATCAAAAGAACGTGTTGATTTTATATTGCATGAACATTTGCCAAGTGATTGCCGCGTTTGCTCACTATTGGCTAAAATCAAGAACGTGTTAATGATTCTGAGAGGTGTTTGGTCATGTTTAAACATAACAAACTGGAGTTTTTGCGTCTATATGTGACAATGGATGAGGCATGGATTCTGAGTGGACAGAAATTGATCACAGGTTTTGAGGAAAAAGATACATCGTACTACAAAAGTGGTAATGAAATGTTGGAGCGGCGCTGGAATAATTGTGTGGCTGGCTCTGTATGGAGCTTACGCTGATGGATGAAACAAATTTTGAACAGAAAAAGCCACGTTTTCTTTGTTGCGCCTTGGGCTTTTCAGCCCATATATTAACTAAGAGATCGAAAAATATCGGTTTTGGAAATCAAAGAAACACATTATTTATTTTACTAAAGAAAATATAGATATTTTATTGATTTTCATTTTGCTTTCGACTGATATAATGGCCTTCATTAGACAGCTTCACAAGCTGAAGATAATTTCTTCAGAAAGAACAGTTTATTGGTGTTCTTGAAAGCATCTTGATTCATAGAAATGTGTTACCATCTTCCAGTCGGTTTTATACATTACATCCTAAAGCATTTACTTTATCTATAATTGTGAAAAAAATCTAGTAATATAATAATTTAGTTGAGAGTTTTTTATTCAAAACACTTATTAACTATTAATTTTTGGTCAGGCTTACTTCCAAGTATGACCTTGATAACTGGATATTCAGATGAAATCAAAAACGATGTAACTTTGCCTAGATTTAAAATTTAGCATAAGAAAATATAAAGTTTAATAACAAAACTGTAACTTAAATTAACACAGAATTATTAGAGGACTGTTTGATGCCGTATATAGCACATTATTATATTAAAAAATAGAAAGTCGTAAAAATGATGGTGTTGTTCATGATTGATTTCTTTCACTAGATCAAACTGCCAAAGAGGAATATTATTTGAGAGTTACAGGTCTGAGTTACTGAAATATAAAAGGCAACCATCGTACAGAGCTGCTAAAGTTACTACTTTGTGGGCAAACTTTTATGCGATAACATAAATTATAGGTAAAAGGAGTGTTGTATTTGATGATGCGTGAATGTTCCTTTTTGTACTATTACTATCTCCTGGTCGTCGCACCTGTTTGAACATTGTTGCTCGGTTGTATAATTTCCTCATTACCCATCCTTTCTCCATTACGTCGATTGATCGTTTCCTTCCTAAATACAACAATTGATTTTCTGCATTCGTCTCTAAGAAAAATGCCCATTGATGGTGTGCTCTCCCACCAAAAATCCCCTCCAACCGGAACTTGGACGATCTTCGGCCATTTCTTCAGTTCCGCCAGTCTCCTTTCTTCATCTGGGAAGAGTACCGAACCGGCAGTACCGTTTGGTCGACGCTACAGTGCCGACTCGTTACTACAGTTGGTCCGTCGTCGTTATTTTTTTTTTGTTTCGATCCGTCTTCCGGCTACCGCGGTGAAAGTCTCCGATATTCGCGGTGTTCGAAGAGAAAAATGAACTGAAGATGAACAAATTCTGCACGTTTGGCAAAAGGGAAAAGTTTAGCAGCGGACGGGATGAGAGACCCACCACCGTGATGCTCTTACCCGATATAACCATCCCGCAGGTAAATGGATAGACGTATGTGTATATGTGTGTGAATTTTCATAAATTATTTATAAGCATCGGACCGTGTCTCCTTTGATTATTGGTCCTCAGGTTGAATCGGAGCCACCAGTGGCGTCGCCTACTAGAAGAATGATAAAGTACTGAAAGTCTCATATATTGATTAATTGGATTCAGTAAAAAAACCTTGAGCGTACATAGTAGTTAGGAAAATTAGTTTAGTTTTGTTCGAAAATGTCCAATCTCCAATTTATAGATCCCAACACTGTAGTGATTTCTTTTGAGTGGTCTGTGGAAAATATATTTTGTAATTATTTAATTATTACATTGTTACTAGTCGTTTCCGTCTAACCTACAATTTGTCTTTATGATAACTTAAATCTAGGTATATAACTAGGAGGACCCATCGGCCCTATCCCATTCTCTGGTGAAATAATGTTTATACATGTCACTGTTGTATTTTTTATTATATGCACCTCGCTACACAACACTACATAAGATCAGATGGTTTGATTCTTTTGAGTCTGTGTCCTGTTATGGTGGTATCCAAAAGCTGCAATATTTCAATATTCTCATGAGAATGGAATCTTTCCTCATGTCCCCTTGCAATTCTCTTGATTTCTTCACTGACTGTGGGTATCTGAAGGTCTCGATGTAGATAATCAGTCCTATAGTATTTGGGTGCACCCACAATACCTCTCAGGACTTTGTTCTGAAAAAATTGTTTTTTATTTATATTAATCTTTGCAGAACATCCCCATAATTGAACTCGGTATGTCCATATAGGTTTTAGTATTTGCTTATGTAATAGTAATTTATTATGTACTGATAATTGCGATTTTCTTCTAATTAGCCAGTACATTTTCCTATATTTCAATTCCAGTTCTTTTCTTTTCTTCTTTATATTTTCCTTCCAGCGAAGTTTTGCATCTATATTCATTCCGAGATATTTAGCGTTGTTGCTATATGGAATGATAGTATTATTTAATATTATTGGTGCTTGTTTATAGGTGAACTGCACATGTACAGATTTACTTTCATTAATTCTTATTTTCCAAGCTTGTGTCCAATTATTTATATTTTCACTTTCCTGTTGTAATTTTCGTGAGGCTTTTTCACTGTTGTCTCCGACAGCTATAATTGCAGTATCATCAGCAAATGTAGCCATGATAATATTCTCCATTTGTGGTATATCACAAGTGTAGAGTAGATAAAGTATTGGTCCCAGTACACTTCCTTGTGGTACACCTGCTTTAGCTTCTTTTATTGTAGAGTAAGCTTGTTCTTGATTGACTCCAAACATTCTGGTTGTAATATATGATTTTAATAGTTCGGTGTGTTGTTTTGGTAGCATTTTCTGTAGTTTATGAATAAGGCCTTCATAGCAAACCTTATCGAAAGCTTGTGGTACATTTAAGAATATAGGTGAGCATACTTTTTTACTTTCGTAGACTTTCTCAATAACATCTGTTATTCTGTGGACCTGGTCAATTGTTGAGTGCTTGTTAATAAATCCAAACTGGTGTGATGGTATTAGGTTTTTTCTCTCTATGATCGGTTTTATTCTTTTCTACAGGAGTTTTTCAAAAACATTAGGTCTGTAGAATATATATAGTAACATTTAATGAACATTTTTTAACATGCGGGGATAGTCAAAAGTCAGAAAGAGCTAAAACTTGTTGGCGTTGAAGTAATTTATAGTTTTATTCATTGGTTTTGGCGATTATTTTCAAGCTGGTGCTTTATATTGATGAACAAATATCTTCTGCTACGAGCCAGGCCCAGTGTTTCCATTCAATTAATCTAAGTTTATTGCTTTGTTCTGCATAGGTATAATTCATTTTGCATTCTAAAAAAATCCTTTTTATGTTGTTCTTATCTAATGGTAGTAAAAATGGTATAAAATGGTAGTAAAACCAAGTCTCATTCACAGCTATAAAATAACACACAATATACTGTCAAATTTTAAAATTTTGTTCTATTGTTACCGAGTGCGGTACCTTTTCAGCATATGGTTTTCCGTGTTTTAAAATCACAAAATTCTCATATTATCGGTCGATAAATTAATTTTAGAATAGAAGGATTTAGAACAAATGGCGTGTTGAGTATTAACTTGCGTGGGATACATTTGTAATCAACTTCATGTGACTCACTTCGTAATCTCACTGACAGGCTTCACCTTTCAGTATATGTCATTTAGTCCATGTCCGAATTTTTTTTCAGTACGTTGAAAATGTCTGAGTTTGTACCGAGTAAATTTTATTTGCGGAAAATCTCACTTTTTACTTCAAACTAATGAAAAATATGGCTGAAGATCATCGAATGCTGTATAAAGCCATGACAACCATTCTCCATCAATTTCGATATGAGATTACTGGTGACAATGAACGTTCTGGACAGCTAAAAGAAGAGTTTTTGAAGCCATTATTCGATGAAACACTGTGCAAAAAATGACCGGAACGCGAACAAAGACATAATAATGTTATTATTCAGCACGACAACGCTGACAACGACCCCACGTTGTTAAACATGATGCTCCTTCTATTACTACTTGTTTTGACATGAGTCCTGACCTGTCTCAGTAGCGCTTCATTTCTTATGATTATATCAAAAAGTAGATCGATTCGTGAATAGCTAAAAAATATACATCCTTTACGAGATTAAATCAGTAAATTGCTTAAAAGAAAGCAAAAAGTAGCATCTATCGATCTACAATATATTGAATAAAATATATTTTTCACAATAAACCTTCAAATGAGAAAAATTCTTTAAAACTAATTCATGGGACTAATAATTTTATTTTATATTGAAATCTTATGTTATGTTCTTATAAAATATTAGTTGGAATTTTTAGTTCTACTGTTGACAAATACATGATGTTATCAAACCACCTAGGAACCAAGCTAATCCGTTGAAAATATTCAAAGAAACTTTAATTTACTTGAATAATAAAGATATCACCCACATATAGTGACTGTAGGTGTATTTCTTTAATGATCTGCTGAATTTATTCCATTTAGAATGTACAGGCAGTCCAGCTCCATGGTTAAAGCCTCACACTTTTTTCTAAACGCGGCCGTTGACTTTTCTTAATTAAATACAATTATTATCCTGAACTAAATAATCAAATATTTTACGCATACTAATTTTAACGATTCTGCGGTGGTTTAATTTTAACGGCAAATATTTAATTTAATACAACACAGGGCAATTATCTAACAGCACTTCGTTAACAATACGATTAAGATTACGCGATATTTAATTTGACGTAACAACAGGTCTCATAGTAATAGTACACTTGATTAGTTCCGCACCAAGGCTGGTTAAACTTATTTGCATCATTGGACCAGATCTTAAATTAGGGGGGAAAAATTAAATTGTTAAAATTTGGCGAATGCGCACAATTTAATTTGTTTATATCGAAAGAATTGTATACAATAAATAGTGATTGATTGTGTTAAAAACAGTAGTTTCATTTAAATGTAATCTTATTATTTACAATATCACTATATCTCAAATTAGTAACCATGCTTTACATTCTGACTAAATTGTTTTTAGATTAAGTTAAAGAGTCAAGTCAATTAAGTTAATTATTTTATTAAATTAAAGAAAATTATTGTTCAAAAAAATAATTTATATTTAATGTTAATTAAATCGTAAGATTAAAATTAAATATGCGTTAAACCCTTCTTTATCAAATCATATTATATATATTGCCTTCGATTGAATGAAGAGGTAAAATTAGTTTAAATATTAACAAATTTATTTACTCCTTTAAAGCTACTATTCTAGAAACGTAATAGGCTACTAAGAATTAACCAGAAATGAAGAAAAATTAAAATAACTTCTCCATTAAGTTAACTATTATCAATAACAAAAATCTTGTTTATAAAAAGTTAAATATAATCCAATCGATATCATACTGTTTTTTGATTAGGTGACTAATAAAAGGTTAAATAATATTAAATTTTAATAAAATTAATAGGTTTTGAAAAATATCCAATACAAATTAAATTAGATTAAATTAAATTAAAAAAATTATCTACAATGAAAAATCTAAATTAAAATTAATAGATAGATTATTAAAAAATAAATTGGGAAGTGAAATCAAATCAAATCAAATCAAATATTTAATTTAACGTTTAGTTGAAATTATAATGGATATTGGAATAATGATATTATTCATGAAATAATTATATTAAGTTAAATTAAATTAAACTTAAATTACCTACAATGAAAACAACTGAACTTATATATATTTAAAAGTCTCCCTTTTACCAACAAGTGTTTATCTGGACTAGACCTACAGTTTAACGCGGTATCCGAACCACGGTCCTTGAAATTAAGCCTACCGACTGGCCAATGACCAACTTAGAGACCATCCCCGAAGACATCCGGTCTTATCCAGCCTAGCCTAGTTACTGGCATGGCTGGGATGGTTATTCCCTGTTGAATTTTGTAGTCTGGCCTAAGGACAATCACAAACATACATTTACGGCCATGCCCCAGCAGGATTGGAACCCGCAACTATCGCAACAGTAAGAGGACCTGTTGCCTTTACCACTGTGCCAATCAAGTCCACAAAGTTATATTAAATATTAAAATAATATTATTCATGAAATTGTTAACAGGTCAATTGAAAAGTCCCCGGCCTGACACATAGATGGCGCTACTAGAATTAAATCCATATGTTTTTTAGTTAGCCCTAACCCTCAAAAGATATGTGTATAACTTTGACAGCTGTCGGACCATTAGTTTGTAAATTATAACATTTTGAGTGAAGCAACTTTTGTTATTATGAAAAAATTGATAAAAATAATTTCGCGTGTTGATAAAATATTGTTTTTTGAAGGGAAAAAATACAGTTGAAGCAAAAACTTGGTTTTATGCTGAGTTTTCGGTTACTGTCCCAGGAAAATCAACCGTCAAGGATTGGTATGCTAAGTTTAGACGTGGTGAAATGAGAGAAGACGGTGAACGCAGTGGACGCTCAAATGAGGTTGTTACCGGCGAAAACATTTAAAAAATCCACGAAAAAAATCTATTTGAATGACCGTAAATTGAAACTGAATGACAGACACTTTAAAGATATCAACTGAACGTGTACATCATATCAGTCACGAATATTTGGGTATGAGAAAGTTCTGTGCAAAGTGGGTGCCATGCGAGCTCACTTTTGACCAAAAACAACGACGAGTTGATGATTCGGAGCAGTATTTGAAGATGATCAAGCGTAATAAACCCGAGTATTTGCTCCAAAGTCCAATCCACAGTCATCTGAGTGGACTGTACACGATGAATCCGCTCCAAAACGTAGGAAAACGCAACAGTCGGCTGGTAAGCTTATGGCGTCTGTATTTAGGGATGCGCATGGAATAATTTTCATTGAAAAAGGAAGTACCATCAACAGCGACTATTAAATAGCATTATTGGACCGTTTAAAGAACGAAATCGCCGAAAAACGACCGCATTTGAAGAAAAAGAAAATGCTGCTTCACCAAGACAGTGCACCGTGTCAAAAATCCATGAATTTGGCTTCGAATTGCTTCCTCATCCACCGTATTCTCCAGATCAGACCCCCAGCGACTATTTCCTGTTCTCAGATCTCAAAAAAATGCTCGCTGCGAAGAAATTTTCGTCGAATGAAGAGGTGATCGACGGAACTGAAGCCTATTTTGAAGCAAAGGACAAATCGTACTACAAAAATGGTATCGAAAAGTTGGGTGGTCGCTATAATCAGTGTATCATTCTTGAAGGGAATTATGTTGAATAAAAAAAAATTGCCAAAAAAATTTATTTTACTATAGTATGGCGGGGACTTTTCAATTGACCTGTTATATTAGGTTCGAATCGAATTAAACTTAAATTAAATGGTCTAGAAATGGAAAAACTCTAAACCTAAACATTGCTTAGTTAAGATTATATTAAATATTAGAATAATGATATTATTCATGAAGTAATTATATTAGATCAAATTTTCTACAATAAGAAAAACATAAATTCTAAATAAACAGGATTAAATTAAAACGTATAGTTTTTAATGACTTGTCAATATTTGTCGAGAACAAACGATTATGGATGACGCCACGCCACTGTTCAGCGTCTACTGACCCAAATTCAGATTGACCCGCGTGTTATTGCCGAATTTGACCATTTTTTTGCCGTCGGCCTTCTGCTTCTTCCTCCCGATGACCGCCAAACGTTCGATCCTGGCGCGATCTAACTGTTCTCTATCGAATAGTGCGCGTTTGCATTCTTCGCACTTTGCTCCTGTTCAAAATAGTAACGGGTCGATGAACCGACGCCATAGTACCAGGCGGGAGCTTGAATCGTATCGTTCCGATAGAGATTTGTGCCCGTGATGACTTTCTCGGGCTACCGACCGAGCCTCTTGTCCATCTCGGCCACCTCCCTCTACTTTCTCTTGACGACGACAACCACGGTCGGCTTTCCCTTTTTGCGAGCTTTTACATAAGAGAATTGAAATCGATAACCGATCGACGACAAATCAATGATTGCACAATAACGATTCGTATTTAGTATACCCTCGTACCCGTCTGGTCACGTTCCTCCGCCTGACTCTACTCGAAAAACACTACGCCTGGGAAAGCTTCTGCCACCGATCACTTCCAAAATAGGCTCGCAGGAACGGGTACTGAATGTATTGACCATAACTGGTCGAGTATCTTCCCGTGCATTAACAGAGGACGTTTCAAACCAGTCGGTAGTTAACTTAAGCCTGATTCTGAAACGATTGGAGCAATATTTTCCCTAATTACATGATAATAATTGCTAAATTCGATTTAATTTAATGATCAGTTTGTTAATTTGTCATTAAATGTTACAATTAATGCAATTAAATCGGTATATATCAAAGTTTAATGGTATTTTTTGTTACTCTTAATGTTTCAACAATTTGCTCAATGCTAATAGTATCTTTTAAGATAATTATTATATCTTAGTTATAAAATGTGAAAGAGTTTAGAGAACAAAAATTATTACTTTACTTTAAAAAATTCCTTTATTTATTGAAAAGAAGGGGTGTCGACTGAATAATTCCGACGTCTATTTTTAGATAGTTCTCGTAACATATAAAGAACTATAAGCTGTCTAGATGGGGCAACAACAACGTCCGTCCTTGTGGTATTTTCGTTAAGAGTGTGTCATAGTCACGACTAGTACTGCACTGGTTACAAATTGGATTGTGATCTGAGGAGATTTCTGTTTCAAAGAGTGTTACGAGAACCATCTAAAACGAGAACTATATATATATATATATATATATATATATATATATATATATATATATATATATATATATATATATATATATATATATATATATATATTAAAGGCAAACGCCTTAGAAGATCTTCAAAATAGCATTGTTTCTAACCAAATTTCCATGATCTCCCGCTATAGTATAGTTTTCCAGGTTTTGGTGACAGCAGATTCCAATTGTTTACGATTAAGAATCTAAGTTACAGTCCGCTTTTGGTGGCCGTTCGCCCTGAACTGCAAACTTCTATTCAAATTATAGTAAGCTATGTTAATTCATCGCAACTGCAGTCCGTCTTTGGTAGCCTTACACCTTGAACTGTGATACATGTGCTAGGAATCCACGGACTGACGTGTTTTTTAAAGCTTGAATGTTCCTTACTTGGAATAGACTCTGGTTTACAGCTTCAGCTGCGATACTTTTGCCAGAACTCCACTTAATTACACCAAATAACTTTTCGGGTAATCGCGGAACGAGTGCTAATCCAACGTCAACCTGTCTTCTTTTCTTGATAAATAATTTGATTCCGATTAATTGAATGATTTCGAAGAGAACAGCCGTATGAATCCTACAAGTTGCGCCGGTTATAAAATGTATATAAAATAAAAATATTAATTTACTTTAAAAAACTATTTTACTTAACGGAAAGAAAAAGAGACTTGTTGAACGGCGATACAAAGCGACACTGATGGTAAAAACAGGTAAATATCAGCACTACGTCTGATGTTAGAAGAGTAAAAAATATCGAAGAACAATAATTAACAATATCGATATTTCTTCTCTTCAATTTTAATCTTTCACGCAAAATATTTTGATGAAAAAATTTGATACTTTTTTTAGGTTAGGTTTTCGCCTAAATTATTGTTGATGGCTGGTGAGGAGAAATTTCAAAAAAAGCTCGATCCTCTGCTTCAAAAACCCTAGGTTTTAATATCAATATTTTCTTCAAAAACAATTGCGAATACGAAATTCAAAGTTTCATACTCTATATTAAAACTATCGATATTTTCTTGGTATATCGGGCAATTTTTTTTTCTCAGTGCCTACCTCAGTGTCGTTTTGTGTCACCATTCAACAAATCGTCTACTCTTTCCATACTATAAACTATTTTTTAAAGTTAATTTGTGTTTTAAACCCTTTTACATTTCATAACTTCCATTAATGAAGTTGGATGATAGTAAACCCTTCAGTCTGCACACTTTACTGTTATTACTCAAATTTAATTGATTGACAAAGTCCATTGCGATGTATTGACACTCTTTTAAGGTAGGCGTGTTGGCCACCGAAGAAATATCGATATTTTTAAGAAAAAATAAAAATAGTGAAATATTAGCCTAAAAAGTATATATTGTTTTTAATATTTTTTATATTTAATGTTTATATATTTTTTCTAAAGAGTATAAATATTTTTTGATAGACTTTTAAATCTTTATTAATTAGAATGAATTAGAAGAGAAAATGAAAGAAAAAGCTAAAGCTAAAGAAAAAGCAAATCTCAGTTTTGGTCCCATATTCAGTCGAAAATACAAAATAATCGCATGGTGAAATGTCTGGACAATATGGTGGATATTTTTATATCTCCCATCGAACGCTTTCCATTTTGTGACCAATTTCTCAAAAGGTGTACAGTGCTACGTAATAATGGAGTAAAAATACATTCTTTTAAGGCAATTTACAACATACACCAAGCAGTCCTTAACAATATTGATGTGATATTTGTCCAATTTTTATATGATATTATACATATGCTTTACATATGCCAATTGGTCTTCAGAACAAAATGTACAAAATAAAGTTACGAAATACACAATTATTCATTCAAATATATCTGCCAATTATATTGCCATTTATCAAGAATTTTGTTTTCATAAAATATCCCATAATTATAAATGTTATCATAACAGCGCATTTTTTATAGTATTAAAATATTGAAATTTTAGTAGCGTAAAATTAACTGATATTTTTTTAGAATATGTCTGCTAGAATAAATGTATAAATGCAAGAGAAACATCTTGCAAAGAGATGGCATCGCCAAGCCAACAGCTACAGTATCTAAGCATGACATATATAAGCGAGCAATTTCTTCCAATGTTAAAATAATCAAAAGATATTAAAAAAACTATTCTTGCCCCTGTTCACATGAAAAATTACAATTTGTTGATTTTTGGAAAGTTCTTTTTTATATAAAACATTTATCAGCTAAGAACTCTTCATATCAAAGAACAAACACTTAACAAATGGAATCAAGTATTTGAATCATATTTTTACATTACATAATAGAGAAGAAAGCATGACAAAAATTAATGCATAAAAGTGTTTTTATTCTTCTCAAAAGTAAATTGTTATGAAACAAACCTTATAGACTAATATAACTTACATTTTGTTTGTTCAGTATTAATTACAAATTAATCTCAATTAATTGATAAATATAGTTTATGCTATTTAAACTCAATATATAGTAATTAAATAAATAATGGTGCAGATATAATAAGTATCAGATCCAATATAAAGGTTTTCTATTGAATTTTAAAATACAATCAAGAAATTAATTTAAAAATGTAAACTTATTTACCATTAATTAACAAAACTAATTCGAGTTCAAATTTGAGAAAGTCGTAAGAAAGTCATTTTAATTTTATCTCTCTTATTATCCAAACTCTCACTATTTCTGATTAACCTAATAATCTAATTTAATCCGATCGATTTGCATGAATTAAATAATTTGATTAACATATTGAAATACCGAAAAAAACTCCTATTATATTGAACAAATTGATGCTAAACAAATTATGTTTTATTTGATTTACTATGGAGGGCAAAAATATTATATGTTTTATTATTTCCAATTTTTATTACTCTTCTTTTTCTCCTAACATAACATTCATAGCTGTATTTTTGTATAATGTGTCACTCAACAAGTTTGCAATCTGGCACAAAAATGTCATCATCCTTCAAACCATGCCTACAAAAATTTCATGCCATTAAAATTATTAGTTTGTTAGGAAGTTGTAATGGTTTAGTAAACATTATTTTTTAATTTTAAAATATTACAAATATTAATATTGATGAAAATTTTTTTTGAAAATTGTAAAATGAAGTGATAGTGACAGTTAAAAATGCCACAAGGTAATTAAACTACACAAATATTTGAATATTGTATTTGTCCATATTGAGACATCTATTAATATAAGAATACATGCAAGTAATATCGTGCATCCCAATACACCCAAATAAGATAATCAGCTGAATAGGAAATAGCAGCATTATTCAATGAAATTGTGTAAAAAAATTCAATGTGTCTTGAAGGAGAGTACGTTAAGAGAAGACGAATATTAAAAACAAATATTTAATAGTTAGGTCCGGGGTTGAATGATATTTTATTTCTCATAGGACCTCTTATATTTTACTGCTAATGTTAATTGTCCTTTACTGAACCAAATATTTGTAATGCTACGATTTAATTGAGTTTTTAATTTCAACTTTCGCAACTAATGCCTTCCTAACCACACACAGAATATCGCTCTTCTGCTGTTGTATCAACTTGATAGATTTATCACAACCAGCCACTCCTGTGATAATTTGTAATCGTTTTTTTTTGTTGACGCTGAGAAAGCCAAGAACTTTGGTAGAACATGTTGAACGCAAAGTATCTTTTAACCATTTTTAACTATTTATTATATTAATATTGACAAGACATATTACTTTCATTTATTTATTAATATTAGAATCTTGTTAAAATTTAAACATGTTTTATACAATCAGAACCATTGTTAATTGTAACAATTGTAAAATAATTGAAACAAGTTAAATTTAATTATTATTTATGTCAATATAATTTATTTATTAACAAATTGAATTAATTTCTTAATAAAATAATATGTGTGTAAAAGAATTTTATCAATTAGGTTGTTGGATGCATTCCGATCATTTTTCTACTTTTAAAACGGCTTGAGTCCAGACAACATAAACTTACCACAGCAAAACCGAAAGCAGAATTCAACACTCACTTCACTATTACTGTTTCAACAAAACAATGTGATGGAGGCTCTACAAAGCTAACATTCATGGAAGGGCTGCGTTTGCGAAAACCTTTATGATGAAAGTCATCGGTAATCTGCAAATTAATTGGTGCAACGGTCATAAAACATAGACATTTGATTATTGGAAGAATGTAACATAGTCCGATGAATCATCGTTTATATTGTCTTCTACAAATTGCCGGGTTTATGTTTAATTCCAAATGAAGCATGGGGAAGTTCTTTCTATGACTAGCAAATTGCTACCGACTGTTACCAATGTTAATGCGTCTATTCATACAGCCAAACATTTTCCGTTTTGGTTTAAGGAGCTTCAGAATATCATCAAACATCGCCCTTGGCTAGCGCAATCGCCAGACCTCAACATAATTAAACCGTTATGGGGAATTTCAGAGCAGAATATGAGGATTAGATTTCCATCTCAATCACTGAAGCAATTAGCGGATGTTTTGGTACAATAATAGGACAGTCAATTAGAAACTATTCAGATGAAAAAAAAAACAATCTACGAATCCATTCTGCGGAGAATTGCAACTATTTTAAAAGCAAGCGATGGCTCCAATACCTTATGATTAAATAAATATTGTGTACGTCAGGTATTCATATAATTCCACTCCATCCCCTGTAAATGCAAGCACCTAATAATTTACTGCAATACGTTTTAGACAGTTTTTGCGAATATTTAACTAAATTCTAACCAATATGCAGAGGTAAATATCGGCCGGAAGCGTTATTTACTTGGAAACGATGGAAGCTCATCGGCCTAACTGTACCTGCGTGAAGACGAGTCGCAGGAAGTGGCGGTTTGTAATACGGTGCCGTGGGCTCTCCCATCGTTGTTCGGTTCGTCAGTGCGTTAACGGTGTATCGGGCACCGCGAGACTTCCTCCACAGCTCGCTGGAATGAAGCGCCGATTTCACACAATTAGAGAGATCGTTGATCTACGCCCTGACGATGAACGGATCTTTCTGTATGCGGCTGCATATAGTAAACATGCCTAAATATACCACGTTTTACCATTGGCGCGCTCCGCAGACGTGAACAGCGATGGGTTTAGCGTCGTTATCGATTCAAAGCAACGTTATCGATCTCTTATCGATGAACTCGTTGAAGCAGAATCAAATCATTTTTTTGGTATTCCGTTCATATACTATGAGGACATTTTAAATGATATATATTTTTTTTAAATCTATTTATTACATTGTTCCTTGTCGTTTCTAATTTTTACCCCCAATAACTTAAATTGTATATCTAGGAGGACCCATCGGCCCTATCTTAGTCTCTGGTGTAATAATGTTTATGTAATAACACTGCTGTTTTTCTATTAAAGGCAACTCGCTACAATACATTATACAGGATAATATGGTTTGAATATTTTGAGTCTGTGTCCTGTTGTGGTGTTATACAATAGTTGTAATACTTCAATTGAATACTTACGTCAATTGAGGATGGAGTCTTTCCTCATATCTCCTGGCGATTCTCTTGATTTCTTGTATAACAGTCGATATATGAAGGTCTCGGTGTAAGTAATCAGTCTGGTATATGAGTGCACCACAATACTTCTCAGGACTTTGTTCTGAACAACTTAAAATTATATTTATATTACTTTTCGAGGACCTCTCCATAACTGAATTCCATATGTGCGTATAGGTTTCAATACTTGCTTGTATAAAATCAATTTAGTATGCACTGATAATTGTGATTTTATTTCAATTAACCAAACAATTTTCCTATTTATGAATTCCAGTTCTTTCTTTTTATTTATACATATTTCTTCTAGTGAGGTTTTGCATCAAGATTTATTCCGAGATACTTAGCATTGTCGCTATATAGAATGATGCACAGACTACTTTCGTTAATTTTTATTTTCCAGGTTTGGGTCCAATTATTTATATTGTCATTTGTCTGTTGTAACTTTCGTGTAAGTCACACTTCGCTATTGTCTGCGACAGCAAAAATCACAGTATCAACAGCAAATGTTGCCATCGTAATATTTACCATTTGTGATATATACATGTCATATGTGTATATTAGGTAAAGAATTGGCCCCAATTCACTTCCTCGTGGTACACTTGCTTTAGCTTTTTTATTGTGGAGTAGGCTTCCTCTTGTTTGACTATAAACATTCTGGTTGTAATGTAAGATATTTATTAATAGTTCAGTGTGTTGTTTCAGTAACATTTTCTGAGCAGCTTATGAACAAGGCCGTTGCGCTATGCTTTATCGAAAGGTTGTGCTACATCTAAGAATATAGCTGGACATACTTTTTCATCATCATATGGTTTTTCAATTACATATAACATTGTATGCACCTGGCCAATTGTTGAATGTTTGTTAATAAACCCAAATTATTGATTTTTTTCCTATATAATCGGTAATATTCTTTTCAACAAATTTTTTTGTGAACTAGGTTTATAGGCTTTTATTTCATTTGATAATTTTCCAGATTTTAGGATCATGATATATAATGAGTAATAGCTGTTACAAATACACATTAAATATTTTACCTTTATATTTGTATAAAAATATGTGTTAAAAATTCACCACTAAAATAATATCACAAGTTTAAATTCGGGCTAACTCTTCGACCCGAGGAGATGAAGATATCAAACTTCGGTCTCCAATCCGACCGCAGGTTCCAATGATCGGCCCAAATACAGCACGCCTTTTGCAAAGGCAACGGCGTGTACAGCCTAGTATTCCCACTCCTCTGTAGAAAGAGAAAACTACCAATCGCCCAGAAAGCAACTCTGTACAATATGCTAGTCCGTCCAGTCTGCCTCTACGGAGTATAGATGTGGTACACAGGTACGTCACTGAAAGACAACTTGTACTATTCCAAGTGTTTCAGTCCAAAAAGTCCACGCGTTACTCATTGCCCCATGGTTTATGAGGAACGTGCATTCCATTCGTGAAAATTTCACTAACATGCTCAGTGTAAGGTTCTCCCTAGGCGCTTTAGAACACGATAACAATCTGATCAAATCCTTACCCATCCACAAACCCGGTAGCTAAACTAACTACGACAATCCCAGTCGTAAACCAGGGTCTCTGTCGCCCGCAAAACACCTCATTATCTCGAACCTGAAGCGACATCAGCAAAATACCATTTGATTCTAGCTGGTCAATCTCGAATAAGAAAAAAACCGTTTCACTCTCTTTTCTCTACCCCTTGTAACAATACCACTTTCATAGCGCTTTCGTACTTCCTCAACCTAACCTAATATCCTGTCCGTCCTCCCATCGACCACATATAGTAATTAAGATCGGAATAAACAAGTTTTTATTCAACCAGTGTTTTTCTGTTTCCGTGTGAATTCCTTCCACAAAAATAGTAGTGAATGTTCGGACAATCAATTGTGTCGGCAGCCACACATTCCGACCGACAAGACGAACATTCCTAGAAGAATATCCAATATTTTTTTGGGCTGATATATCATTTTTAAAAATTTTCTTAAAAATATCGATATATCTTTTGAAAATTTGATATATTTTTTCTCCTATAAATACAACAGAAGCTTAGTGCCTACATAAAAACAACAAATATGTCAGTCAATCTAATAGGCAAAATAACCAATATCTAAACATAATTGTTTGTTATTTTTAGTTACTAAGCATCGATTGGTTTTATGATATTCATTCACCAACTATATCAAGGATAACGGCATGTAATAGATAATCATAAAATACAATACTTATATTAAATATGTTATATAGTTTTGCCATTTTTTAAGTTCTTAAATTAATTTATTGAATAACGTTTATATTTGTTTTTATGAAGCATCTTACAATTGTTATATGAAATTAATAATTGCATAATGAATAGTCTCAAACTTATTTTCAGAATTGCTCCGGTTGTTACTAAATACATAATATTAACTTTAACTGTTATGTATTTTTTGTTAAATTAAACTTTTACTAAAATCAAGATGGCGTTTTTATTGTAGCTAAAATTACGTTTAGAACAAATGTTATAAATTAAAAGTGAAAGGTTACGATCGCATCTGTCATATAATATACAAGTGTTTACAATAAGTCAGATTTAATAAATACCGAGCGAAATTAAATAAACACGTAATACCATATAATGAAGAGCATCCTTATAGTAGGAACAAATCTCAATTACAAAAATCAAATTAAATATTTAATTAAATAGATAATTAAATTAATTGAGCTAAAGTATGTTCCTGTTGGTTTTACCATCAAATGGCCAAAGACTCCACCAATCTTGAAGTTGAATGATGTTATGGTGCCATATGTGAATAGTGTTGAATATCTAGGCAAGACCCTATATTTCAAATTAAGATGGAAGGTGCACATTAAAAATAAACTAAACAAACTGAAATTAAAATATAAACAGTTAACAGGTCAAATGAAAAGTCGCCGACCTACCATAGTAAAACACATTTTTTAGTAAAATTAGTTTTTTTTATTCAACATAATTCCCTTCAAGGGTGATACACTGATTAGAGCTACACTCTTTTCGGTACCATTTTTGTAGCTTGGAAACAACAAGCAATTAAAAAAACTGAAAATATAACACTCAAATCTTAATAATTAAATCAAAACTTAAGAGAATAAGTTTTGGTTTTATGAGAAAAAATTCAACATTTGACCAGATACATAATCACAGACCTTATTAAAAAATCTATTCAGATAACAGGTCAATTGAAGTCCCCGGCCTACCATAGTAAAACACATTTTTTGGCAAAATTAGTTAGTTCTTATTCAACATAATTCCCTTCAAGAGTTATACACTGATTATAGCGACCCTCCAACTTTTCGATACCATTTTTGTAATACGATTTGTCCTTTGCTTCAAAATAGGCCTCAGTTTCATCGATCATCTCTTTTGAGATCTGATTATACGGTGGATGAAGAAGCAATTCGAAGCCCAATTCATGGATTTTCACTGACTTGTCTTGGTGAAGCAGTACTTTTTTTTCTTCAAATGTGACCGTTTTTCGGCGATTTCGTCCTCCAAACGGTCCAATAACGATATGTAATTGTCGCTGTTGATGGTCCTTCCTTTTTCAAGGTAGTCAATGAAAATTATTCTATGCGCATCCCAAAATACAGACGCCATACAGAAAAAAAGTAAGTAGTAAAAAGAAATAGTCATAAAAATATGAAATTGTGCAATGTACCAGATTAAATTCACGTTATCGAGCCTCCTGTATATCATGTTAATCATCAAATATTACCGAATTGTTAATATTCAGTCAATTTCAAAAGCGAAATAAAGCCCGGAGACCAGAAAATTCAATTTAATTCGAATTTAAAGATCCGTAAAGAGAGACAATAACAAGACAGCTGACTTACACACCAACTGATGAATATATCATCAGCACAGTTATCTAACTGTTTCATTCCCAGATCGTTAAAAAAATGTAAAATTAACGAATAATTTTTCGTTAAAACGTATGTAGGTCCGGCCAATACTAATAAATGTAAGTTACGAAATAATATTAAATGCAATAATGTATACATATATGTTTACAATTAAACATTTTTTGGCGACATTAAGATCATGAAAAACATTGGTAAGTGTCTTGTTTCGATTTGTCTTACTACACTTTCATTTAAATATTTATAAGTGTCAGGTGGTATTAGACATGGCTAATAATGCAAAACAGTCAATAACTCGAGGAATGTCTAATAAAGAATAACATTAATTGAAATATGAATAATGCATAACATCGAAAAGAAACTTCATAAAACGCAACAAAGAAAAACTGTCGACTGTCACTAACACGTCATATTTTATAAAAATTAATTATATATATTTATATGGTTGAATAATTCCTTTTTATTTAATTGTACATTTTCAACTTATTATTATTTTATTAAGTAAAGTACAACATGTTTTATTATATATTGAGTCGTATTGTAGTCGACGTATAAAGTTAAATTTTTTAAATAACGTTAAAGTTTAATCGAAGAATGTTTCTATATATATACAATTTCTTTCGTTCTTCGTACAAGTTACATCGAAAACATTTTAGATTGACTTATGAACTTTCATAGTAATATTGTCATCTTAATTGACCTATCAGCCACCATTATCATGGAAATATAATTACTACTCCAAATTTTCTCACATTTCCATTCAGAACAACTTGACACTTGAACGACAAAATTATTAGCTTGGCTAGGGTAGTGGTCAGAGTCGATCCCCTACTGTTTCGATAGTCGCGGGTTCGAATCCTGCTGGGACATGGTTGTAAATGTATGTTTGTAATTTTTTTATATATATATTAAAGTCTCCTTTTACCAACTATGGGTTTATCTGGACTGAACCAAAAGTTTAACGTGGGCTCCGAACCACGGTCCTCAGCATTAAGCCTACCGACTGACGAGTGACCCAACTTTAGAAATCATCCCAGAAGACATCCGGTCTTACCCAGCCTGGTTACTAGCGTGACTGGGATCATTTTCCTTGTCGGATTTTACACTCTTGCCTAGAACAATCACAAATTTTAAACAATCACAAACATACATTTACGGTCATGCCCCAGCAGGATTCGAACCCGCGGCTATCGCAACAACAAACATCTTATCGCCTTTACCACTACGTTTCTAATTAATAGCAGCTACAGCATTTTCGTGTTTAGCTAGTTTTAAATGTTTTTCTGCTAGTACATATGTATTGCTTATCTTGAATAACGGATTTAAAAAATTACATTTACAATTAATTACTTACATTTACATAGATTTTATTATATTGTATACGTAAAAATCGATTCAGTTTTGTTCTTAGCTATTTAATGGGTTGATCTAGTCTAATCAGGAAGTTTTCCAATGCAATATAATATAATATCACTATCGAATATGTCTCTATAAGTGAAATTTTTAAACCCATGTAATTATTTAAATCACTCACAGTTCACTACATCAACATCATAAGGCCGCTCGAATTTAATCTAAAAAAATATTATTTTGTTCGCATGCCCACCTTGTTAACAACCATGCTTAGAGGAAAAAAACTGATCAAATTTATTCTGTTATTGTTCTAACAGCTCTTAAATTTATGATTAAATCATAAAAGAGCATTTAGTTTGTCAATCGCCCCCTCCAATCTTATTTCCCATTAATAATTGCCACATAATTCAAATGAAGATTTTCCCAATAGACAACCTGTATCTAATAGAATATTCTGTTTATTATTAGAATAGCTAGTTAGAAAGCAGGCAATTGCAGCATCTTTCCTCAAATTCATGTACTTATACATTACTGCTTGAGTACTGTTGCTTGTGGTGCTGTCATCAACAATGATAATAAGACAAACATATTATTATTTTATTGAATTTCTTGAATGTTTCATCAAAACAGATCAATAAATATCACCCATGAAGTTGTTTCTTGAAATTCTTTCTCTTCATGTAATATTCTACCATCTTTAGTATAAGATGTAATTGTCTAATCTTGTCTGAATTGTCTGATTATCTAATTGTCTCTAAAAAGGTTTAATTGTCTTTCATGCCTTGTACATAGTCTGAGTAACTCTATAATGTAAGAACACATGATATGTTCCATGTTGCATGTATAAGACTGTTGCAACTACTTGCTGAATGTTCTTAGTACTAATTTTTATTATCTCAGTTACGCGGAATAAATATTTTTAAAGATTCATGCTAGATTATTCAAAACGTTAACGGTTGAACTTGGAAACGGAAATAAAAAAACATATTTATAGCTGTAGAAATACTTTTATTTTTCTCATTTTCTATATAAGTCTAATGGACTTCATCCAAACGGAAGGATGTTATTCTAAACAATCCTTTTCACATATCCAAGTAGTTCTTGTTTGTATATTTGCCCGACCTGCATGTCTATTGTAATTATTATTTTCCACAATCCATAAAAAATCGATTTAACTGAGTATGCAGTGATAGGGAGGGAGACGTTACAATTTGTATACATATTAGTCAGCCATCTGATCTACTGCATATCTTTTTTCAGGCCTATTACTAAAAAAGTTAGTTACATAAAACACAATTAAATACAATTTTATTTATATTTTCTAACTAACAATTTGAAATACTCTTTAATATAGTGTCTTTAAAACATAATTTATATTTTACAAGCTTTGTCTGATTATCTAATTGTCTCTAAAAAGGTTTAATTGTCTTTCATGTCTTGTACATAGTCTGAGTAACTCTATAATGTAAGAACACATGATATGTTCCATGTTGCATGTATAAGACTGTTGCAACTACTTGCTGAATGTTCTTAGTACTAATTTTTATTATCTCAGTTACGCGGAATAAATATTTTTAAAGATTCATGCTAGATTATTCAAAACGTTAACGGTTGAACTTGGAAACGGAAATAAAAAAACATATTTATAGCTGTAGAAATACTTTTATTTTTCTGATTTTCTATATAAGTCTAATGGGCTTCATCCAAACGGAAGGATGTTATTCTAAACAATCCTTTTCACATATCCAAGTAGTTCTTGTTTGTATATTTGCCCGACCTACATGTCTGTTGTAATTATTATTTTCCACAATCCATAAAAAATCGATTTAACTGAGTATGCAGTGATCGGGAGGGAGACGTTACAATTTGTATACATATTAGTCAGCCATCTGATCTACTGCATATCTTTTTTCAGGCCTGTTACTAAAAAAGTTAATTACATAAAACACAATTAAATACAATTTTATTTATATTTTCTAACTAACAATTTGAAATACTCTTTAATATAGTGTCTTTAAAACATAATTTATATTTTACAAGCTATTCCTTAAATACTGCCTTTGCCCATCACTTGTTGGGATTTTTTGTTGGATTCCTGTTTCTAGCATGAAGAACAATATATACGCAATGAATTATTAAATAATATTCTGATTTACAAAATCTAATCAAATGTTATTCTAATTTTTATTTAAGTTATCTTTATATTATTTAAGTCTTATGTTTCCCAACCGTGTTTGAAGCGACAGTTAAGCTGATATCCCCAATTCCTAATTTTTCTATGGGTACTTTCTGTACTAAGAGTTATCTCTGAAATAATTGTATTAAGTTATTGTTCAAACCGATGAGATAGCATTGATTCCCTTTTCTATTGTAATGAAATGAGAAGGAATATATTGTCTAGTATAATATTTTTTTTATTATTGAATTAATACATTGTTACTAGTCGTTTCCGTCTAACCTACAATTTGTCTTTATGTTAACTTAACATATATAACTAGGAGGACTCATCGGTCCTAACTCAGTCTCTGGTGAAATAATGTTTATACATGTCACTGCTGAATTTTTTAATATATGCATCTTACTACACAACACTACACAAGATCAGATTGTTTGATTCTTTCGAGTCTCTGTCCTGTCTGTGTCCTGTTCTGGTGGTATCCAAAAGTTGCAATATTTCAATATTCGCATGAGAATGAAGTTTTTCCTCATGCCCCCTTGCAATTCTCTAGATTTCTTGACTGACTGTGGGTATCTGAAGGTCTCGATGTAGGTAATTAGTCCTATAGTATTTGGGTGCACTCACAATACCTATCAGGACTTTGTTCTAAAAAATTTGTATTTTATTAATGTTACTCTTTGCAGAACATCCCCATAATTGAACTCCGTATGTCCATATAGGTTTCAATATTTGCCTATATAATAGCAATTTATTATGTACTGATAATTGTGATTTTCTTCCAATTAGCCAGTACATTTTCCTATATTTCTATTCCAGTTCTTTTCTTTTCTTCTTTATATGTTCCTTCCAGTGAAGTTTTGCATCGAGTTTCATTCCGAGATATTTAGCGTTGTTGCTATATGGAATGATATTAATGTTATCATCATCATCAGCAAATGTAGCCATCGTAATATTTTCCATTTGTGGTATATCACAAGTATAGAGTAGATAAAGCATTATTCCCAATACACTTCCTTGTGGTACACCTGCTTTAGCTTCTTTTATTGTAGATTAGCTTCTTCTTGTTGACTAGAACTTCTTGACTTGACTCTAAACATTCTGGTTGTAATGTATGATTTTAATAGTTCGGTGTGTTGTTTTGGTAGCATTTTCTGTAGTTTATGAACAAGGCCTTCATGCCAAACCTTATCGAAGGCTTGAGCTACATCTAAGAATATAGCTGAGCATACTTTGTGACTTTCGTAGGCTTTTCCAATAACATCTGTTATTGTGTGGACTAGTATTAAAATAAATTTACAAACTTAAATAGATATGATAAACTGATATGATACATCTTGATGACATGAGTTCACTGCTGCTTTGGATATAACTTCATCATTAACTAGATCGTTAGAAAATTTACCGAAAGTCATTAACATTCTCCATGACTTCATTCATGACTATCTTTCTTCATCATGTCTTCATCTTCATCATGCCTTCGTCATCGACAATGTCGATTTAGTCGACAATGTTTGTCAATGTCGACAACTAACATGACTAGATCGAATAAAATGTTAGTACAGAAGTAAGGCATAGTGCTAGTGTACAATTCAATATTAATTTATTAATGTTTCTGAGATATTACTGGGATATGATTTAATATAGAAAAAAAGCTAAAATATTTAAAGTAAAATTTAAATTATCACATTGGCAACTTCAAAACTAAAAAAGGTTAAAAATAAACAATGGTTCAATGAAGGATAAATTTATTTAAGACGTTTATGTAACACCATGCCGCTCGACATCATCTAAATCGTATCATTTAAAAACATTTTGGACAATGTCATTGAAAACAACGAACACAATACAATAAAAAGTGGTTCTCATTTGCATAGTAGATACAACTGTTGTTGTTGTAGCGTGTTCAAGAGCAAAGAAGTGGTTTGATTTATTCCCATTTGTTTTGCATTGACTAGTCATTCTTTCAAGTCAAGGCGTTACGCCAATGGGTTTATCTTTAGTAATTAGTCATAAATATGCCGCGCTAAGCGAATATAGCGTCCAAACTATTTTATGCACACGGCATTCGTAAACAATGCAGGGAAATTTCAACGTGACTGAATTAATTTGTACGTTTTTTCTTCTCGGTCCTTCATAGGTCGAACAGCGAAAACAACACGTGTTTTTTCCATGTAAAACATGCGGTTTCCTCTTAGCGGTATTGAACATTGGAATGTTTACACCCTTTTTATATAAACATCGTGAATAAGTGACGTTATTTAATTACTGTGTTACTGGAAATAATTAATGTATGAAGGTGTAGGATGATGCGCATGAAGATAGTCATGCCCACTACTCGTCTAACCCACTATAGTTGCTGATTTTGAATTTAACGTGGTTCTAATACATCGTCATGGATGTAACAGAAATAACGTCTCTATATATTTTTTTAATTATTTAATTATTACATTGTTACTAGTCGTTTCCGACTAACTTACAATTTGTCTTTATGATAACCTAATCTAGGTATATAACTAGGAGGACCCATTGGCCCTATCTTAGTCTCTGGTGAAATAATGTTTATACAGTTATTGCTGTATTTTTTATTATATGCACCTCACTACACAAGACCAGATGGTTTAATTCTTCTGAGTCTGTGTCCTCTTCTGGTGGTAACCAAAAGTTGCAATATTTCAATATTCGTATGAGAATGGAGTCTTTTTTCATGCCCCCTTGCAATTCTCTTGATTTCTTGACTGACTGTGGGTATCTGAAGCTCTCAATGTAGGTAATCAGTCCTATAGTATTTGGGTGCGCTCACAATACCTCTCAGGTGTTTGTTCTGAATAATGTCTCTATATGATGGTGTTAATTGTTCTAAACACTATGTATTTCGAGTATGTCATCGAAGACGGTTTTAAAGTTATTAATAATGCAGTAATATTAATATCAGGAAAAATATGTTCTTCAAAACAAAAATGTATGCAATTAACATTGAATATAATTAAAATTGATTAAAAAGCCCTCTTTACCAGCTAGACTAGTTAGTAGCATTATAGCAGGATTGTTAAGGTTATGGTCAAAATAATGCAAAACATTAAAAGAAAGCGAACACTTTAGAATAGGCAAATCATTGATATACAAATATATTTTATTTCAGCTCGATATTAAAATTTAGTTTCTGCCCATTTAACTATGGCATAATGTTATCACTAGTCACACCATTCAATCTTAACAGCAGCACTGCAAGCAGCAATTCGTAGATAGTGACATAACAAAGGCTCAATGTAACACCTCCCTTCTAGAGAAACCACCAAAGAGATGTATGTGGTCATTATCACGTTTGGGTAGCTTATAGTTGTAATAAAATTATTTTTGAGTACTGCCTGTATGTTTGACCGCCAGTTTCCAGTCAATCTTCCATGCTATCCATATATTAAACGGTTCCTCAAATTTTGGTGACTTGGTGGAATAATCAATGGATGAGAAAATCTAACCATTACAATCTGCCTTTCGTGAGGATATGATACTCCACAACATCTCCGGATTTGGCACAAGCACATATTGTCTCCATTTAATTTTAAAACACTGAATAATCCGAGTTTGGCGCTGGCGTATATACATATTTATTTATTTATTTTTTTATCGTGATTATTAGATTTAATGTCGAATATATTACGCATGTAAATAGGTTCAGGGAGTAAATAAAAATGGTAAAATCTTGGAAATAACCCGTTTTATTTAAAAAAGAATTGAATAAAACGAAATAATAAAAATATAATTACTATATATTATTATAATATAATCATATTACACATTATCATTTTTTTTATAAATAAATACACACAAATATGATAAATAATTGATTTAATGTTGAAACTATATATAAGGAGAGAAATAAACATTGAAAATTATTTGAAATAACACATTTTATTTAAAAAAATATTAAATAAAATGAAATAATAAAAATATTTTCTATATGCCTTTCTATTTTTATAAAAACACCATATTTAAATAAATTTACATATCTGAACAATTAACAACAACTACAAGAACTATATAAATAAACATTACCACAAAAAACCAAAATCGTCTAGATCAAACCCAGCCAATATAGTTAAAACCAAACGAAAAAGCCAAGTAAAATTTTCCTAAAAATCTCCAAATATCGCTACTATTCTTGATCCACAAACCTCATTAATGAATTGACTACCTCGAGTTTTCGATTCACATATTTACTAGCTTAAAAGGGATGGATGATCGTACTCTAAAGCTTGAAGACATCTTAATCAATACATCATTATATTTACAAAACTATAACTTATTTACCTATACTCTTGTATAATAATACATTATATTTTCTTTGTCATTAGATCATTAGGGTGTCGTTGATAGTTTTATATTTTGTTTATTTGATTTAGATCTACTTTTATTAGCAAATTCAATTATTTCAAAGTATCACTGTACGCTGTTCTTATATCTTAGCAAAACGCTGTCTAATTTCTTCTTCTCTGATTCTCCGAATTTCAGATTCTTCGACTCTCAACAAATTCTAGCTACACCTTAGCGATAATATTAAATTTAAATCATTACTAAAATACATTATGATTAAAATAATTATCCAATTATTACCAGTTACTGCAGATTTTGCTACTATTCTTGATGGGCTAACCTCATTTGGATGATAGAAAAGCCTGTTTAATATAACTTTTAAAAATTTAACCTTACATTTTTTACTTACCCTTGTTCTTCCATATTTTAAAACCAATGTGTGTTAAACCACCAAGAATAACACAACAATTTAATTATTATTAGTATAAAATTATTAATATAACACAAAATCTAAATAATCTAGATTTCTTGTTGTTTTGATCTGATCGACCGTACCGATCGACTCAAAAAGAATGGACCGCCATTAGAAAAGGAAGACAATATAGTTTCGTATAGTTTCCTTTGGTTTATTCTATGCATCTTCCCATCCTCCTTCCATGGCCGTACATCCGCTGTACAACTTTAAGCTTCTGTCCAAATTCCAGTAGACTATGTGAGTTCATAGCTACTTCAGTCCGCCTTCGGTGGTTTTACATCCAGAACTATGATGCATGCGCCCGAATTACACGGACTATGGGTGTTTTTCATTGTCTCTTACTTGGAATATATTATGAATAGGCGTCTTTGGCGAAAAATTATTTTAGTCAATTCAATAAATAAAATAATTCCAATTTATATTAGGGTGACCTAGTCCATTTGTTTGAAAATGCTCTATTATAAAACATCTCTATTTACATAATTTTTTACTATTTTCATTATACATAAAATGATCTATTTTTTTCCTAAGTTGATAGCATCAAAAATAAAAGTTTTTTATACAATTATATAACGAATTAAAAAGCTAACATTATACAGTATTAAATTCCAATAGGGTGACTTAACTGTATAAAATATTATCTAAATTTGATCGCAAATTTTCTATTGATATGAATCAATTTATATAATCAATTATATCAATTATTATTATTATATCTATTAACATTTGTGAAAAGTCCTGAAAATAGGCTAACTGACCTAATAAATAAAATATGGTGGTTCAAATATTAAAAAAACATCTATAAATATTTAATGACATTACTCTTATTAGACAATGAATTACATAAGGTTTACATAGAAAAATATATCTCCTGAACAAGTGATGAAGAGTTTAAATGTTTCAAAAAATATACAATTTTTAGATAATTTATACTGAATACAAAATAATTTTTACGACAAACCCCAGAAGATGTCACCTTCTACTGGCCCATAAGTTTATTACGGACAAACTCGAAAGTGTCTGACATAAAGAGGTTAACACCAATTTGGATTTCGCAATAAGCATGTAACAATAACTTAAACGCCAAAAGATAATGTTTGGTTGCATTGTTAGACATATTTCAGGCTTTTGATAAAGTATGGCATAAGGGTTTACAGGTTAAATTAAAGGAACTTCTTCCTCATCCGTATTATGAGCTACTAAAATCTTACCTGACAGATCGACATTTTACTGTAAAACAAGGCGATGAACATATGGAATTACATGCAATATATTTAGGGATTCCGCAACGTAGTGTACTGTGTTCAGTACTATGTCTTCTGTTTACAACCGATTTACCTACAACAAAAATAACTACTATAACAGCATGGTAGACGACATTACAGTCTTAGTTTCTCATGAAGATCCAGCCGTAACATCAATGAACCTATAAACACACCTAAATCAAATACAAATGTAGCTGAAGACATGACGTATTAAAGCCAACGATACAAAAATCCACTCATATAGCTTTTATGCTCCGTAGAAGACCATGTCCAAGTCTATATTAATAATTGCCAACTCCCTTAAACAGAGGATGCTAAATATCTTGGTATGCATCTAGATCGACGCCTAATTTAGAAGAAGCACATACTTGCCAAACGGTAACAACTTGAACTTAAACCCTACCAAATGTATTGGTTTATCGGGTGCAAATCCAAGTTATCATTAGATTACAAGATATTGCTGTATAAATTTATACTCAAGCGTATTTGGTCATATGGAATCCTACTATGGGGAACCGATAGCAAGTCTATTATATCCATCATACAATGGTTCAAAAATAAAGTATTGCGTGCCATTGTCGATACTCCGTACTATGTTTCAAATGAAATGATACCACGCTATATTTCTCTAGAACCAATAACGAGTGTAATTCAACGTGTTTGTGTGAAGTTTATGTGAAGAGTGTCAGTACATCCCAATGTACTCGCTAATCAGCTAAATTTGTGAAATGACAATGAAGTGGGTAGACTAAAGCGTGTAACACCATCTAATGTGATTATTGGATATATATATATACACTTTAAAGTAAGCTCTAAAACAACATTAATTAATTAAAATAGTATTTTATACACATCACTTAATGAAGTGATTTTCTACATGCTATGTAGAAAATGCCCTCTGGCCAGATTTTGGAACTCATAAGAGTAATAAAATACATTTTATAACAATTATTTTTTTATTCTGTTTACAGAAATAGCCGTTTCATTTAGTCATTTTAGGTCATTTTAGAATTTAACACGCCCTTCTACGACTTTCTACATTAATCTGCTTAAATCTGCTCTGTAAAATTTTATAGAAGAATAAATTTCCGTCTCATTTCCGAGAACTTGTTGAACATTATAGGTCCTAAAATAGCTCGCAGTGAGTGACTCTAATACATTATTCATTGTACTTTAATACAACATCACAAAATAAATCTATACAGTTAATCATCTTTCTAAAGAGAGTAAATTTCGATAAATTCGATAGCGCTCTTTCTGAGACCATCATCAGGATCGTCGCGTTCATTTTCCGGTCGTGCTATAATTTGATCGAAACCGACTTCCGTACCCCGTAAAACGAACGCCCGGTATGTGCGCGTTCTCGAACGACATCCATCATCTGGCGCTGTTGTAAAAGAGTTCCACTTTAGAGGAACGGTTTCTTGTCGGTGGTCGGTACACCGCCACGGCCGCGACTACGGCGACAACGTCGGTTAGTGCATATTCAATTTCTTCGGCGGCCCGACGTAGGTCGCGCTCCGTACCATGGTGCAAAATGCTGAAGTGGGTACAGAGACAATCGTTTCGTTGTTCCGGTTCGCGAACTCGCGACAACGACAAGGCCGTCGTCATCGAGGTAGGTCGACCTCATCGTCCACCACCACCACGACCTCATCCAGGTCCTACCTCCGCCCCGCCGCCTCTCATCCGTGCCTTTTTGTTGCAGGGATCGGACCCACGGGTGGCTACCTGCAGGGGTAAGCTACAGAACCGCCGCTCCAAGCTCAACCAGGAGATCAACAAGGAGCTACGGCTCAGGGCCGGCGCCGAGAACTTGTTCAAGGCCACCACCAACAAGAAGCTGAAGGAGACGGTGGCCGTCGAGCTCAGCTTCGTCAACTCGAACCTGCAGCTGCTGAAGGAGCAGCTGGCCGAACTGAATTCCTCCGTGGAGCTCTACCAAAGCGACAGGTAGGTGTGACGCAGTTTCAGCTCTGCTGAGTTTGTGGGTCGCGCAAAAACGACAACGCGACTGCCTGTATGCCGAATGGGTTCATAACGATTATTGAAATAACCGTATCAAAACATACGTACAATTTCTAAATTCTCGCGTGTTTCAGTACTAGGTAGGCCATGAAAGTCGTTTTAAATGCAGACGAAAAAATTCGAAACAAAACACAAAGATTAGTTCTGTTCGTAATTTGCTTTTTGTTATATATAAAGTACGTTTAATGAAAAACACGTTTAAATATTAACCAGTTACATATTTTAATCGTATTATAAGGACTAGAAATTAGTTTTTTTATACTTCAAGGTTTGTTATGAAAAATTGTGTACACTATTAATTTATTTATTTTCCATGGTTTTGTGGAGT
This sequence comes from Rhynchophorus ferrugineus, assembly GCF_030347505.1. Taxonomy (NCBI): domain Eukaryota; kingdom Metazoa; phylum Arthropoda; class Insecta; order Coleoptera; family Curculionidae; genus Rhynchophorus; species Rhynchophorus ferrugineus. Next base: position 50,732,531 of record NW_027472583.1, read on the forward strand.
ATCTCTTTAAGCCGTAGTCATTTTTGTTGAGTTGCAACAAATAACAATCTCTTGTTCTTTCTCTTGATAATAGTTTCAGTATCCTTAGTCTTATGGACTGGTTGCAATACCTTATCTTTAAATTTATATATCGCCACTTCTAAAATGTCGGAACTAATACATTTTATCGATAGGGTATGTTTACCATAAGATTAACAGTATACCATCATTTTCAGTAGCAAGTTTATATTATAAATAGAGAAATGTTCATAAATTACATTGTGCATATATTAATTTTGATATAAGGTCTTTATATATAAGGTATATTTTTCATCAAATATCGTCCGTTTTTAATTATTTTCTGTTTTCCTTTGCCTGATAGAAGTTTTTCTTTTTTGCGGTTCCATTGTGTATTTTGTCATTTCGTCCATTAATGTATATACTATGAAATTTGTTGTCATTCTCCGTATAATGTCTGTCAACTTAGAAAATTTCGTTTATTAATGCTATTAATTTTATATCAATGGGTTTTGTGTTATTGGAGGTATTATTTATCTCATTACTAGCCTTAATTATGACTTGTTATTGTTTATAACGATCAGCTGTAATAAGTCTTAACTAGATTTTAATACCTCATAAATTTTAAATGCAGATATTCTAAACAATGTGCCAAGATTAATTTTGTTTCTAATTTTTCTTTTTTTATTTACTCTTTAGGATTTGCCTCATTGGCCTTTGAAACAAATATTCACTAATCGCATTCCCTTAATTTCCAAATCATGTGATATAAATTTTCCTTTTTTCTATTTTCATTCTTATAGCACTTTCGCATAACTTTTCAAGTGACACTTAACAGTTTTTTTTTAATATAACATGTTTTATTAGATCCACAAAATATAACCTGAATTTTAAATTAATTTATTATTACTTTTCATTTGTACATCGTATGTATTCCCAAATTAAAATCAAATTACACTAATTTAAGCTGAAGTTGATAGTACCAATTATACATTCTACAAGTTTTGGTGTGTGATTGTGTTCGCTTCGATCTTCTCTAGTAGCGGTATTGCTTCCACGTTCCTGTAATTTAGTAACATTCTTTCATATTTTAGAGCGAAATCTTAGATAACTTCGTGGATTCATTTCATTTCGAGGTCATCCTTCGCAGTTCTTATTTATTCACGTAACAGTAAGTATTGGTAGTTAATTGAAGAACTTTGTTATAACTGCGTTAGTGTAACCCCGCAAGTCCGATCTTTTTGTCACAATGAAAATCGTCAGGAATCGATTTCCATCTATTAAGATGCAATTTTCAGTTTATATTCCATTTGTATGTTTTGTTGACTACCATTTATGTAGAGATATATATTTTGCCAAAATAATTGTGGTGCTTGTAAATATGCCAAGTTCTTTTATTGTATAATTTTACTTACATCATTTGGATATTAACACTTCCTATATTTTAGGGAGTTACCAACATCGGTATTCCTGTACGTCATACCAAAAACTTATTGAGTGATATACATACATACATAAACTTCAAACCAATATAATTAATTATAAATTATCTAAATTATAAAATAATTAATTATAAAGCCCTTCTCACAAATCTGAAGGTGTTAAATTATGTATCTCTAACTTATATGTTCAATAATTCACTCACAAACACATAGAAAAAAGTAATTTCAAAAATCATTAAGTAATTAATATATCATATAATCATAATCATAACATTTAATGAGTTTAGAAGTTATTTCCCAAATACTAAGTAACACCATGTATTATAACCCATTATGTTATTATATCCCCTCACTAGTATTACAGTCCTGACGACAACCTCACATACGATATTTATTGAGATGGTAGTAACAGGTAAAGATCAGCCTTTAGCCAGAGTCAAAGACTCGATTTTGTCTAGTTTCAGTTGCAATTCACAAATGAAAACTTGGCCTATTAAATGTTTCAATTTTAATTTACATTATTTTAAAATATTAAGCTTATTTTGACATCCAATCGGTAGGTTGTTCAAAAACTATACAAAAGAGCATGTATTCTAATTGAAATTTGAACAAAAAACATAATTCTTAAAGGGGACACCCGGGTTTGAACCGGGGACCTCTCGATCTGCAGTCGAATGCTCTACCACTGAGCTATATCCCCACGACATGCCTATGTTACTAACTTCTTAAATAAGAAAATGATCTAAATTTTATAATATACTGTCATTTATTATTAAATAATGATGAAAATAATATTATATAATAAATTTTAACAGACTATAGTGACGTCTGTTCGAACTTATTTTGTACGTGAGTCAATCTCAGTTTTAGTTCAGTTAGGCTTTGACATACTACAAAATTCTAATCTAAATAAAGTAATTAAACAAAAATGTTATCAAATATAATGTATTTTAACAATACAGTACATCTAAAAACTGCAGTTAATTATACAGCCACAATAATTTATAGGTTAGAATTATAACCTTTTATCACTATTGCTTTCAAAAATTTTGCATACCTCTGACAACCGGACGACTTTGACAGGCTCATTCGTTTACGTGTTCGAACCAATCCGACAGGATTGTGTCGCTTTTTAATTAGAATAAAATGAGAAGGAAAATATTGTCTGATTCTAAAACGAATTTACAAATTGCGGCAGGCAATACGATAAACATCTTTATGACGTATGTACAAAAATTTTTGAATATTAAACTTAAGATATAACATATTGCTCCACATAGTTCGACAGCTATATTTATGTCAATAGATTGGGTAATATCTTATTACGTTATTATAATGAAATTGTGTCAACAAAATTTCCTTAGTCCACAGGATATCTAATAATGAGATCATAGATAATGTTTTAGTAATAACTATATTGGTAACAAGTCGCCATGTTTCTCTCTTATAATAAGAACATGTTTAACTGAAGAAAAAATTGTGATTTTCATCTCCATTCGTAAATAAAATATAAAAATCAAAACTGACATTAGAAATCAAACTTATCAAAAAAGAAGCGAAAGGATATTAACCTAAAATCTCCAATTAGTCCAATATTTATTCAATGTTCAGGGTAGAAAAGATTAAGAAATAGCCTCAAGACACTATCCTGCGGAACTCTAACTAAAATAGGTTTGAATCTTCAGAATGCTTCTGCATGCGATACTCTAAATTTTCTTTCAAAAAGATATAGCTCCAGCAATTGATAATGGTTCTGCGAGAACAATTTGCTCATTTTGGGAATTAGTCTTAAATCTCATACTCGATGAAACTCCTGTGAGATGTCCAAAGAACACTTCAGGGTAACATTTATTTTCTTAAAACGCCTTATTACTCTATGTCTACGCAGTTAATTGTTGAGTGGTGAGTTCAACTCCAAACTGGAAATCTGGTATACTTACAAATGGTTTGACACGTTTTAACAATAGTTTCTCACACAATTCGAATATGACAAGTAGCATTGCGACTATTAATAGTGTTTCATATTGTTTATCAAAAATGTTCATCCAATATTTCATTCACAATGAGGTCCTCAATTCTCCATATTGAAATTGCCACATTTTAAATATTCCAAAGCCAAATTTTTAGACTAACTAAGTAAATTAAATTACTTTCAGTGACAATTTTCATTCATTAAATAATAAAAGTAATAATAATTTAGTACAAATATATTTTCATACCACACAAAACAGTTCAGTCTTCTTATTAAATGACTATTATGGGTAATATTATTATATTTTTCTTTACAAAATGCATAATATGGATGTTAAAACTTGTAGTTTCTGAAGATCGAGCTATGACATCAAAAGAGCTGTTGCACGCTCTATATAAAATTAAAAGTAATATTAATTAATCTAAATGTTCTAAACTTATTATGAAAGCGAATCCTATTTGATTTTTTTGGGCATTTCGTTAATATTATTTAAAACTAAACATTAAAAGCGAAACTAACAAAATTATTATTTATTTACTAATAACGTCGATGTTATTGGGAAAACAAATTTACTGACTTCGACAAACAAGCATCCTCTACTGTGTTTAACTTATTTTAAAACTATATTATTAAAAATTGTCAAGTTATTTGGACAAATAATTTTTGATAGTTCAAATTATCCAGCCCATTAATCAACAATTAAGTGTAATAGGTGTTCATTCAATAATTTAATAGAATTTTAACAAATTTTAAAGATATAAACTATGTGCGTTCACTAACAAACGAATAAAATACAATCGAAAATTATTTTTTTAATTGCCATTATTTCGTCACTACAGATGAAACTGATAATTGGTGGAAATAGTGGTGAAAAAAACCCAAAATATTTTTTTATAGATATCTAAATCACTAAATTAATATACGAATATTCATCTAATTCACCATATTTAGTTTCCTCTGGCTTCTAGTTCTTATTTTGCATTGTATTGATCAAAATATTAAATGATCACAACAGACAGATTGACATGAATGTATCCAATTACCCTCTATGACTGGCTTTTTTGTATCGATATCTATTTAATACGTCGTTCATTCAACCTAATGTTGTTTTGAGATGTTATTTTTTATTTTCTGCTAAATCTGAAACATTTTTCTTTATTTTTTGCAGTAGTTTTTATAATATCACGCAACAGTGGTCAATATCTTTTCATTTCGTCGAATTACTGAATCAAATCTGCTATAAAAATATTGAAACTATTCGGATCATCAAATCGTCGACTTAACCCGTGTCAAATTAGCTATTTCGTCCATTATTCTAGTTGTTTTCACAATATTCAGGCGGCGGATTTGTTTTTCTTTTTATTTCGAGTAAATAACTGATTTTTCTGAACAAAAACAAACAAATAACCTTGACCATGGCCTTCCTGTTGTAACTTCGTTGACTATTATCATATGCAATGTACCTACCGCATTATCAAATTCTTTAATTGTTATGAATGATAACGATAAACTTTTTTGTAATCTCAATATTTAAGGATTTTATTTATTATGTCATTATTAATACATTTTGCAACCAAACATATACTAGAATAACTTATTATCATCAGACTTATCCTCAATTTTCAAAAGACCACTTTTCCTTGCAGAAATATTGCATTCCATGAGTCATGAGACATTCCAAAAAGATATGATACCATATACAATTTACTTACAGTTTATGGAAAGCGTATTAGAATTCTTTCAGTTTTTAGCATTAATGTTATCAGCTTTAATCCATCACTCAAATGTTAACTGTAAATCATTTATTAATAACATATTTTTGAAGTTGAATTTTAACCGCGTTTGTTCTGTAATTAATGATGGTTACACTAATGATAAACAGTACAATTCGTATTTCTAAATGAATACATTATACTATTAAGGTCTTGATATGAAATGTATGAAATGAATATTGATATAAAGTATATATTATCATTACAAAAGACATATTAGAGTCGAGTTACTGTATTTTTGATGAGCATACACTGACAATATTGTTCCAATTACATGTACATGTAACATTGAATAATTTGACTTAATTTTCAATAGTTGGTTGTTTGAAACTTACTCCATCAGTATTTCGTAAAAGGAAGCCACAGATAATTATTCAAATCAATTGTCTTAAAATTCTTGAAGTTATACTGTTTACCATATCCAAATCTAATCTGCTATTGACACAAACAATTGCTCTTCCAAAGCCACATGTTGATGCTGCAGTTTTTTCCTAGAGGATGTGGCGGTTATGTATTTATAACAATTAATTTTATGATGACGAAAATTGATCTGAATTTAATACGAGTTACTTCAATTCCATATAAAAGTTGAATTTTCCAATAATCAGTCATATTTCGTTAAATTTGTGTTTTGTATATTCAAACAAATTTGTTATATTTTTCTATACTTTGTTAAGGTCATTACCCATTTTATTTTGTACATGGTCATTGCACTTTTGTGCTTTTTCTAGGTTTTAAGTCATAGAATTGCACGAATAAATAATTCTTCGAAATTTTCTGCCTTGTGTCAATACATTGATGTTAATATTTATGAATCTAGAGATATTTTGTTATAGTTTAAGTCAATTAAAAAAATTCGAACAGATATAACATATGCCTTAAAAAGGCTGATTTTTAATTTTAACAACGTTACGAATTCTAATAATAAAAAGGTTTTTATAGCCAAAGATCTAAGAGCTTAATTATTATAACTCAATGGTGTCAGTAAGATGGGGCTACTGTCATACCGCTTTACTAAAGCCAACATGAAGGTGATTTCGAAATAGAGTTATATTGAATGACCACCACGGAACCCTTCCTTTTTACGGAGATATATCAAAAGTGAATTCTTCAATAGTAATGGAAAAAGGCCAGTTGAATTGAAAAATAGGAAATGCCCATTTTTAGAGCAAATATCTTAATATAACGTAATCTTCCTGAAGTTCGCATCTACTCAAAATCATTCCATAGCTTTCCAATTATACCTCTTGCAACTCCTTCACACACGTCTATTCTATGGATTATTATCTCTCGAGCGCGTTATGGTATTGCTTCATTGAATAAATAGTACTAGAGATATGTGACTTAAAACGATCTTTTAAGAAAAATCTAAATTACTTTTTATTACTGGTCATCACTAGTTATATCTTTTATATTTTGCTTTTAATAATTTTAACATTAGATGAAATGAGCGAATTTGAGGATACTTTATTTTTCCAATAAATTTTAAAAAGTGTTATCAGTGGCATCATTAGTGTTATTAGTTCTTTTATGTTCTCTAAAATTAAGGTAACACTAAAATGTTAAGATAAACATGCTATTTAAATATAACTACGCTATCAAAACAGATTTTAAACTTCAATCCATGAAAAATGCCATTGGAGAAACAATATGACTACAGCATGTTCATACTAATATTGTTGAAAAAGCTTATTCCAGAAATCGATTTAAAGAACTTTAGTACGTTAACACGTTTAAAATCCTGTTATTTTCAAATCGCAGCATCCTATTCTTTAGCCAAAAATACTTTTTAAATAATTTAAATTTGTTAAATACGACCGATATGTGTTATTCAATATTCAAAATCATTTTATAATACGATATTAGAATGGAATGTAGTGAATGAGTCATAACAATCTGAAACATTAATGGGCAATCTTCGAGGCAAATATACAGCATGATAAAATAATTAATCCATTACAAATAGTTCCGATAGTTATTTCCAATCGTAACGGATTATATTAAACCCAAGATCATCAAGGTTAACGTTACACTAAAGCATCATACCGTCTTCCGCAGAATTAAATTTAAGACATTTCACGGTTAATTGATCACTATTAATCAGAAACTAATGGAAAACTATTAGTCGTAATTGAATTTAAAGAACGTTAAATTATTAATAGATAAAAATAAATATTTGTAGTGAGTAGAACATTGGGTTATTCCAAAATAAATATAGAACTCTTGGATTTTATAGTGACAGAAGATACTGACGTTAAACAGTAGGGTTCCGATCCATAACACCAATTTATAGACTATCTCAAAAAATATCTACTCTTATCTAGTCTCGGTACTGAAGTGAGTGAAATGGTTTTACTTGTTGGATTTTACAATTAGAAACAATTACAATCACTATTACAGTTTTTTGGGGCTTTGACTGACACAGGTAAGAGAGATGTTTTATGCATACCGTGTTGCTCATTTGAATGTAAAGACACTTTTATTATTTAATTAATTCATTCGTCAATGGGCAACATTTCTATCTTCCATGGTTTTGAAGGTATTTCAACTACCCTTCATATAATTAGTTCTAAGCTTTTGCGTGTTAGAAAGATGTACAGATAGAAAATAAGTCATATAGCATAACATATAGAATTAAAGCTAGTGGATAAGTCCATAAACAGTTCAGAACGTTATTTAATATTTGGTGAACCGAAATTGCGGGTTAAAAGCACATTCTCAACTGGGGAAACCTATCCATGAATCAACATGTTTGACTGGTTATGTTGGAGTACCTCTTAACAACTACCCTCCAGATGATCCTTTGATTGGATTACTGCTTGCATAACATCCAGTTGAAGATGCCATAAGAAGATGCTGAGACCTGTAGCATTCTTCATGATATATATGTATATGTAGTATTGCGAAGCCATATGGTTTGAGAACTACTAAAGAAATGATTAAAATATTAACCACTGACGGATCGACTGCTATTGTAAATCTGAAGATGATGATGGTCTATTTAAATCTGACTAATCTGATCTATTTTTGTAAAACTTCTAAAACTATTTACAGTTTTGCAATAGGAATATAAGTGTCAGAACTAATAGAATATTGTCTTCTAATGAATTTGGAAGTTTTTGAGCAACCAGAAAAGCTTGTTCTGAAAAGTTTGAAGCCATTTCAGTTTGTATAGGGGTAACGAACTTCAAATAGATGCGGGATTCACATAATACAACGAATCGAATTAACATCTTATATAACAAGCACTTGCTTGGGGTAAGCCTGTTGTATCTGAAGATCAGCAGATTTAAAAGGTCTGATGTCGTATTGCAATTACATAAATTTTAAGGGATTATATGGATTTACAAGGTTACAAAAACATTTTCTCTTTTTTTATAAATATAATATAATAAAAATATCACTTTAGTTTAATTTTAGATATATTAAAAAAGCAATCTTTATTTTTGACAATGATTTTTTTAATATAGATATTCTCCTATTAGTTTAATCGCTTGTTCTTGTTCTTTCGAAGTTAAATTTACTATTCTTAAACTTTTTAAATTCCATAGAACTTTTCATACTTACCTTAAGTTAGCCTTACTATATATTTGAACAAAATGAATGCTCAGCAGCTACATATTTTTCCAAACTAAAGTCTTAAAACTTAAATGAAATAAAACATATATATGCTGATAGAAAATAAAACTTTTTTTAGACATTTTTAACATAGTTTATTGGTATCTTCTCTCGAACAGAGGAAACTTATTTATACACCATATATATAAAAATATACCTTTCTATCACAAGTCAATTCTATTTTAAAGATTTGGGAAAGTTGGTATTTTAGCTTTTGAATAATAGTGTCTAGAGTCTTCTAAAATTGTGTTTTTGGAAACGAATCTATTAGTGTATCTCCTGGGCGGTCTATTAGATTTTCTAAACATTTATTTTTCCATATTTTCAAAACCATATAATCAAAAAATTAATTAGTGTCCATGGGAAACCTATTTGTCATCATATCAATTAAGTTGATATAAATTAAATTGAGATTGATGTCCATGCGAAAACTTTTCATCGTTCTTACAGTTTTAAAATAATGTATTTACTTGGGAGTTCGATATATTTGGTTGCAACGAGTATAAAAAATATCGATATTTTACAAAAAATGTATCCATACTTTTAAGAAAAAATAAAAATAGTGAAATATTAGCCTAAAAAGATTTTTTTTCTAAATATTTCAAGGAATAGTGATGCCGGCTTGGTGGCGCATTGGTAAAGGCGATGGGACGGTCCTCCTACTGTTGCGATAGCCGCAGATTCAAATCCTGCTCGGGCGTGGTTGTAAATTTATGTTTGTGATTGATTAAAATTTGTGAATGTTCTAGGCAAAAGTGTAAAATCCGACAAGGAAAATGATCCCAATCACGCCAGTAACCAGGCTGGATAAGACCGGATGTCTTCTGGGATGATTTCTAAAGTTGGTCACTCGCCAATATATATATATATATATATATATATATATATATATAAATAGTGATATATTTATATCAATTTTTTCTGGATCCCTACTAATAAAATCAAAGACACTCAACAATAATACCTGGCGCTTCATGATAAGTCCATATGACCATATTGCACTAATAGTTCAAATACTACATAAATATTTATCGGAATTACAGCTAGTTTAAATGACCTTCACAAATTCGTCCTTCGTAGTATGCATGTCATTAATAGTGGCCGTTTATAATTCTTCATCGCCAGAAATCGAATCAAGTCATCAGCAGAGTACGCAGATGTTCTGATTATATAAACAGTTATATTTGTAATAAAGACATTAGCTAACAGATGGAAATATTAACGTAGCATGATCCCAAAATATAAAATACAACCCTCATAGAAACAAAAATGGTTGTATTTATTGGATGTAAATTCTGAAACCGAATTAGCTGAAAAACATGTCTAATGAATATCGCAAATGACTTCAATATGAAATGATATAACAGTCAGTTCCATGTATCATATAAAAAATAAATATGATGATTCAATATCAAGGATGTAAATAAAATAAAAGTATAAACTGTTCTATTGAAGAATTATCGAAGAATAGATTCTATAAATAACATCGATTTAAAGATAAACCATTGGTTATTATATCTGGTAGTCTTGATTAAATATGACCCATCGCGTATCCAACTAGGACAGGTCATTTCTTTGCCTGAGGCTGCGGTACGACCGCTTTTCAATTGCGTATCTACGTCATCGTACTCGATGAAATGTTTACGATTTTTATCTCGAATTTTTTAACGTTTTAGTGTCCAAATATTGAAGATTCTCGTTTGAAAATAACTATGGTCTGTTATGGACGTAACATGTTTACGATATATATTTTTTATTTCCTTTTTATTGTTGTTGTGGTCAAGATTGTTAATGTTGATCTTGATTATAAGCAACTCATCAATTTTTTGATACTACATAGAACTGTTATAATACTAGCTGACCCGGCGAACTTTGACCTAGCTAAAAGTCAATGAATATCGTATTACCTTTTTGCTAAACTTAATTTATATTTTTAAAACGAATACAAAAAAAGTTGTAAGATTTTAACTTTTTTAATGCTATGTATTTTGTTGCATCAGTGAAGTACCTTGTGTTATACGACATTTTTCGTTTTGTTATCAGGAGAAAAAACAAGTAAAGTGGATGGTTTGTCGCCACGTGAACATGATAAAATAAACCATGAATAAAATAAAATATTTTTAACAAAAAAATTGAACCGAGCTCAAGAAATAAATAAGGGGCTCACTACAAATTAAAAACTAACCAAACTTAAATCTTTAACACAAAAAAAAAAACATTTTAATATAAAATATGTGAAATAATGAATGTGAATATGAAGTTCAATTTTTTTGTTAAAAATATTTTATTTTTCTATTTTTAGTGTTAGATATTTATTCAATAAATAACGCAGTTATTTTATTTAATATTACAATGGGTAAGTCATACAGATCTTTTAAGTAAACAACAACAAAAAGTTATTATCCCCGCCGGGATCGAACCCACAACCTCCGGTTGGGAGCTAAATGCTTTAACCATTAGACTATAGAAGCAGTTTTCTATGATATTTCTACGAGGTCTTATGTGATGTAGTTAGTGCTGAGAAAGCAAACTGAGTGGCTTTTGACTGAACGACTTCCGATTTTCCGTCACATCAGCTCAGCAATAACATTATACACAAATATCTGATTATTTTAGATAAAAATCATGTGAAAACTTTGCACATGCTTTTTAAATATGAGCGTTTCCCTTTGTTTTCCCCCTTCCCTCAACAGATCCTGATTTGGTTCTTATGGGAACACCTCGGAAGTGCATTCTTTCGAATAAAAAATGTATTTTGAAAATTTCCCCACAATTGACAGAGAAATCGGCGAACATACATTAAAAAATATATACAGCCAAACATAGAACCTACTCCTTTTTTGAAGTCGGTTAAAAAAACAACAAATTTTCTGAATTCAGATCATAAACACTCAAAGACTAGCCTTGTGATTTGTCATTCATCATGGCGAATGCAGGAAACGGAAATTGAACTTGTTTAAAGGGCATATGGATTGAGGTAAACGGAATCCTTGGAATGAGAACTCCTTGCCTTTGATTTGTTCTGTGAGTATAGTCGCGTTCATGACATTGATCATCAGTTTTCTTGTCGCCAAATGCATTTTCCACTATTTTCCATTGAATTTATATTCTATAAAATGTAGTATTTCACTGATTTATAATGGACATCAATTATTACGAATAAGTTACAAAGGTACGTGAAGTGAGCTGTCAATTTCGGATGATCGCGAAATGCCAGACCTAATTTAATTAAAAATTAATTTTCTGTATAATTTTGTTCCGTTCATTTTTCACTAAAATGTAAGTTCCATTTTGACGGTGTTGAATAATCTTATAGTAATGTACAAGTATTATTACAATTTTTTTTTATTTTTTCTTAAAATGATAAAATTTTCATAATACTGTTGATTTTGAAAAGTCTCAACTCGTCTTATTTGAATTGAAATTCTTTAGACGAACTACATTTTAATCGAAAATAATTTTTCAATAAACAATTATCGCGTTTTTGATTTTGCAAGATCATATCGCTCGCGGTTGCATGGCCGAAATCCATGAAAACCTACACAGAAATGCATGAACGGGTATTACCTGCCCACAATATTCACCAAACATTGGCAGTGAGCCGACACTTTGATGACCTTACGAAACCTTTTGTTTTTCTTTCAGTACTACTACAAATATAACAAGAATTAGTGACTAGCAATATTTTGTTAGTTGTTTAGCATAATTTTTCAATAAAATTTTTCCCCAAAATTAAATGATTGCATTTTTTTTTATTACTCTTCGTGAGTCCACAATCTGTCCTATTGGCAATAAGTATTTCTTCTGTCTATATTATATATACATGGCATGTAGAAAATCACTTCATTAAGCAATCTTCTCTATAAAATATTATCTTAATTAATTAGTCTTATTCTAAAGCTTATTCTAAAGTCTACATATGTCCAGTAATCAGATCAGATGGTGTTAAACGTTTTAGTCTACGCACTTCACTATCACGTCGCATATTTAGCTGATTAGCGAGTACATTGGGATGCACTGACACTCTTTCGAAGTACTTCACACAAACACGTTGAATTACACTCGTTATAGGTTCTAGAGGAATATCGCGTTGTATCACTTTATTTGAAATATAGTACGGAGCATCAACAATGGCACGCAACACCTTATTTTGGAACCGTTGAATGATGGATATATTAGATTTGCTAGCGGTACCCCATAGTTGAATTCCATATGTCCAAATGGGCTTGAGTATAGACTCATACAGCAATACCTTGTTATCTAATGATAACTTGGATTTGCGCCCAATGAGCCAATACATTTGATATAATTTTAGTCCCAGTTGTTTCCGTTTAGAGAGTATGTGCTTCTTCCAGGTTAGGCATCGATCTAAGTGCATACCAAGATATTTAACATGCTCTGCTTGGAGGAGTTGAGGATGATTGATATTCACTGGAGGACATGTTCTTCTACGCAGGGTAAACGTTATATGCGTGGATTTTGATTCATTGGCTTTAATGCGCCATGTCTTCAACCATAATTGTATTTGCTCCAGGTGGGTTTGTAGGTTTATTGATGCTGTGACTGGATCTTCATGGGATGCTAAGATTGCTGTATCGTCTGCATATGTTGCCACAGTAGTTATTTTTGTGGTGGGCAGATCAGCCGTATACAGAAGATACAGTACTGGACCCAGTACACTACCTTGCGGAACTCCTGAATATATGGGATTTAATTCGGTATGTTCATCGCCTTGATTTACAATAAAATGTCTGTCAGTGAGATACGATTTTAGTAGCTGATAGTCCGGATGAGGGAGAAGTTTCTTTAGTTTAACCTGCAAGACCGTATGCCATACTTTGTCAAAAGCCTGAGATATGTCTAGGAAAGCAGCCGAACAATATCTTTTGGCATTTAGGTCAGCGTTTATTTTGTTTACAAGTCTATGCACTTGTTCTATAATCCCATGCTTATTGCGAAAGCCAAACTGATGTTCTGGAATAATTTTTCTTTTTTCTATTATATAGTTTAGCTTTTTTATGTATAATTTCTCGAAAACTTTGGAGATTATTGGTAATAAAATGATTGCATATAATAGTTCAAGGACAAACAAAAATACAGGTTTTTGCAAATCTCACGAATCTAGACTTTCAATGTGATTAGTAGACATAATTTAGCATGGTCACTATAAAACATATAAGCAAATATTATATAATATAATTATTGTTATGAGTGTCTCAATAGATCTCAATCAATAGATATTCAGATTATATATATTATAGTCTGTGAATGTGACCATTTCTATTTTATTTCATAGTTTATCATATTTTTATAATAATTTTATGTCATTTATTGTAGTATATGTCATTTAAAGAACCTCATTTTCAATCATGGGTTCTTCAAATCTAGCATAACATTTAAGACAGTCTATTAAGCTTGTATACAATTTAGTGTAGCTCAGATATAGATAATCTTCAAAAATGTATATTGTGTTCTTATTGCAACAGCCTTAAATGAAATATTAAATAATTTTTACTAATTTATCAGAGAAACAATATAATTAAACAAACAGTTAACGAAAAACTTCAATTTCGACATTCGCTCTTCCACCAAAGTCACAAAGTCACGTGTCACCTTTCAGTTTTCTATGAGCAATGTTGAATATCTTCATACTTAATACTCTAATACATTCCGGAAACAAACACCACATTTCAGTTTGGAAATTACCTTTTTTTAATAACGTTGTAATTGTATTCACTATTACTAGGAACTGCTGGTACTAAATCATTTTAATATTGGTTTAAAAAATGAATTTTTTGTTTCCCCTGTAGTTTTGCGAGTACAGTTGACCTTCAAATAAGGACACGGTACATTGCCTAACAATTAGTTCATTTCACGGTAAAAGGCCTACGCAATTTCCAACCTAATCTTTTTAACATTATTGGTTCCTAACTATTTAAACTTTTCATTTTTAAATATGACTTCAGCGGGGGTGGCTGGATAGCTATTTGGTTTGTTTACTTCTTATCGATAATAATTATTGGCATTCATTCATATATCTTCAAGTGAACTTAATTTGCTACGTTCGACAGAGAATAGAGACCATGTTGGCTACATGGCTACAGATGTTAATTTTAAAATACATTCAATATCAGTGACAAAATCAATCAAATTAGTAAAAGTATTGTCAAAATCAATTGTTTCGGTAAACATTCAACCTATACTCGTTAGGTCGTCGAAATACAACGTGGGGCAAAACTCCATCTACCATTTTGATTGCCTATAACTTTGCTCCAAGCAAAAGTAAGTTTGGTTTTCATAAAAAGTTTATTTGGTCTTTACATTTTTTTCCTTATGATTGAAAAATTATATCGGCTAAATGGTGACCGCGATTCGCTATGAAAATGTTGGCTCTTTTTAAGGCTATACATTTTTCATGATATCCTGCCACATCGGAGGCTGAATTTCTTCAAATTCGTCACGAATATTGTCTTTAAGATGTTGAATCGTTTGGCCTTTTTCACATAAACTTTTGATTTTAAATAACCCGATAAAAAAAGTCTGGTGTTGTTAAATACGGAGGTCTGGCTGGCCATGATAAATAGCCACTTCGCGAAATTAGTCTTCGTGGAAAAGCGTCATTCAATAATTGAATTGTTGAACGAGCTGTGTGTGCTGTGGCTCCATCTTGCTAAAACCATATGTCTTCTAATCCTTGCTCTTCCATTTCAGGCACAAGAAAATTTCGAATCATGTCTTGGTACCGTTCAGCAGTAACAGTAACTGTCATACCTTGGTCATTTTCAAAAAACCAATGATGTTTCCAGCATGAACACCACACCATACGGTTGTTTTTAGTGGATGCAATGTTGTTTCATGAAGTAACTGATGATTCTATATTCCCCAAAAACCGACTGTTTTGTTTACTGACGTGGCCACTGAGAAGAAAATGGGTTTCATCGCTCATTATCAATTTAGATTCAAAATCTTCAATTTCACCGACAGCCTTAGGATTGCGTTACTGTACTGAACTCGTTGATCAGGATCTCTCGGTTGTAATTTTAGGACTAAGTGAATTTTGTACGGAAATATTTTCAAATCACTTTTCAAAATTCGCTTTCAACTGCGTGCAGAAATGTGTATCTGGGAACCACGTCTCCTAATAGATGTTTCTGGAAACTCTGCAACACTATCGCGCACCAGAGCCACATTTCCAGCGTTACGTTGTCATCTAGAACGAGAACTGTCTGCTGTCATACTGTACTGTCGCATGTAAACTATAAATTATGGTTTTGTGAGGCACTGGACGATTAGGATATTTTTGACGCAATTTCCGCTGAGTGGCAATAATGGAACGATTATTTTCAATAAATATTGTCAATATTTCTGCTCGTTCTTGTGGCCTATATTTATCCATAATAAAATTTGGACGTCTCTACAACACAACGATTAAAGCGAAACTGAGCTAGACATCAAAAAACCAAGATGGCGCGCTATCAAAATGGTAAGGAAGTGCCACGGTAGCCACCTGTGCATTCAATTGTTCTTTGCTCCCAAAAACTTGGCCTTTTGTAGATCA
Source organism: Rhynchophorus ferrugineus (assembly GCF_030347505.1). Taxonomy (NCBI): domain Eukaryota; kingdom Metazoa; phylum Arthropoda; class Insecta; order Coleoptera; family Curculionidae; genus Rhynchophorus; species Rhynchophorus ferrugineus. The sequence continues at coordinate 50,748,890 of NW_027472583.1, forward strand.
CATCTTGGCAAATAACACTAACAAAAAGAAAGAAAATCAATGAATAAAATAATTACATTTGAACTGAAAATATTAATTAACATGATGAATGTTTGAAATGAGTATGTGAATCTAAGGGAACTGATAAGTACCACTAACAAAAATATAGATTAATAATATCAATTTTTTTATTTACCTAAATAGCATATGTGGTTTCATGAAGACAACGCTTCTTGTCACAGTGCCCTTGAGGTACAAACTTTGAACATGTTGAGGCTCTACCAAAAATAATATACGAGAAATGCATAAATGTTTTTTTTCGTACGGTAGCTGTCTAAAAGAAATCCTGTTTAGGATCTTAAATTTAAGAATAGCTAAAAATGCAAAAATATTAAAAGAAATTGGAAATTGAAGTAACATTTGGGCATTATTTGAAGATACATTATATCAATTTTGAGAAAAAGTTTTAGGTAATTCCCATTACTGTGAGAATTTTTGGAATCGGTAAAAACATTCATTGAAAATACAACAGTTATGTAATTTGCAATTTCAATTGTTGCGGACAATACCTGCATGTATATATTTTAGTACAGATTAATGAATTTAACGAATTATTAATAATGCATTTTGGATTTGCAATATCAAAGATCTACGTAACACACTTTACCTTTGTTATTTGTGAAATAAGTGAAATAATAATGAAACAAAAACATATTCAAATGCAAATTTAAGAATGATTAAGTTTTTTAACTGTAGTCGAGACCATTATGATCTTGAATAAAAATAATAAGCAAGTTAAGGTCCAAAAATTGAGGTGCTAAAACAATTTTCTTCGTTGATTATCTCCAAACTGACAAATAATAAATCAAAACTCAATTTATAACTGTAACTTGTGTTACCTTGCTGAAAAAAAAAAAGTTTCCTACCCGTCAAATTTAGTTCTTTCTGACTCATGTCTGAAGAACATTTTTCTAATATATTTTAAAGTCTCCTTTTTACCAACTAGGGATTATCTGGACTGGATCTACTATTTAACTTGGACTCCGAACCACGTTGCTCAGCATTGACCCTACGGACTGGCGAGTGACCAACTTGGAGATCAACCCAGAAGGCATCTGGTCTCACCCAGTCTGGTTACTGGCATGACTGATCCTTTTCCTTGTCGGATTTTGCACTATTGCTACAAACTTTACGACCATGCCACAAAAGGATTTGAACCCGCGACTATCGCAATAGTAGATGGACAGTCCTGTCGCCTTTACCACTGCGTCAACCAAATCAGCAAAAACATAACTTTTTAGCGAACAGCTGTGAAAATATATCTCTATCTTCCAGACCCTTACTTCAGGAATGAAATATATACTAAAAAATCAACAGAAAAATTGCATTGAATAATAAAATGTATTTGTAACGTATTTCAAGCAATTATATCGGGTTTTCTTATCAAACGCCAAAATGTATTCAACTTTTTAAGCTATTTTGATTTCCCTCAACTAATTTTTACTATTTGTAATGCATACAAAGTTATTTTGCTTGATAACACTTGGTACCACATTGTCAGATCCTTCTAATGAAAAGTTCACGCATACCCAGCATACTCACGAGCATACACTTGGCAAATACAACATTAATTTATAGATGTACAAGCATATAAATAAATAAATACAGTGATACGGTAAAAAAAGACACAGATGAAGATATATTTTAGGTAATTTAAATTGAGTTAAATATAATGTTGCATCTAGTAAAATATAAGCATTTGGTTAAACATTTTAAAGTAAATAGAGTTGATAGGTGGTCTGGACATTCGATCTCAGATCTTAATATAGCCAGAGAATTGCATTCGAAGTATATCATGATAAATGGAGGACGTAAGTCCACGACGAACCAAGATAATCTTGCACTGATATAGAGATCGGTCATGAATCGTTCAAATAGACCTAGCAGAGTTTGAAGTGTAAAAGGGAATGTTAAGGTGTAATCTTTTATGGGCATTAAATATAGTCAGATGGTGCAGTCATATTTTTAATGTTATAACTGATAACGAGGAACAGACTCTATTAAGACAGGATGTATACCTATATAATATATAAATGTTTTCATTATATCACAAACATGTATAAAAATATATTTATTGGGAAAAATTCTCGTACATATTGAGCATTTCGAAACCTTGTACATCTAAGGCATGCTGTATTGACTTAAACAAGTGAATAAGAAGGAGATAGGTCTGGTGAGGATTCTAGCTATAGTAAAACTTCCCATTAAAGTTGCAACAATATATAAATTTGCAACTTTTGCAACATGTGGTCGAGCATTGCTATGTACTTGCAACTTTTACTCCCTATTGGTAGTCTTTCAATTGTTCAATCGGTAAACATCACTAGAGATCTATAGTACTAATTTCATTCGGTTGCAGTAGTTCGACATATTCTACTCTTTGCTGATCCAACCATTAAGAATTTATGAGTCAGATATGAACAGTCTGCTTCGGTGTCGATGTGGATAACTCTCAACTCATGACTTCTTGCGTTTGGGAATATCATAGTAGATCCACTTTTAATCGCCAATCGCAATACGGCACGAAAAATCTTCTTTTTGTATGACAAGCAAAACGCTATCAATTTATGGGATAGCTGTTTTTTTCCTTTTAGGTCTTTCGCATCGCATGTAAACGTCCGGAAATAGTTTAATTCATCAATTGCTAGACTGTCTAGTAAGATAGGGTAATTGGTGGGCGAATCAAACAACAAAAGTAATAGGAGCCGACTTGGTGGCGCAGTGGTAAAGGCGACAAGACGGTCCACTTACTGTTGCGATAGTCGCGGGTTCGAATCATGCTGGGCCATGGTCGTTAATTTATGTTTGTGATTATTTATCATTTGTGATTGTTCTTAGGCAGGAGTGCAAAATCCAACAAGGAAAATGATCTCAATCACGCCAGTAACCAGGCTGGGTAAGACTGGATGCCTTCTGGGATGATTTTTAAGTTGCACTCGCCAGTCGGTAGGCTTAATACCGAGGACCGTAGTTCGGAGCCCACGTTAAACTGTAGGTCCAGTCCACATAACCCCTTCGTTGGTAAAAGGAGACTTTAAAATATACAAAAAAAGTAATGGATATCGAAAATTCAATTTTAAGCGTTCTATGATTAACATATGTAGATATTGAATACACCAATAATATCAGATAAAAACTGTTATTTTATATAGATAAATTTCAAAATCCTCGAAATTAACAGTTCTTTATATTGATGCTTTTCATTGGTTATTTTTATCAATAGATATCACTGATCGGAATTTCTATTGGTGGAAAAAAAAATAAAAATTAATTCCTGGTAATATTACAACACGTGTAAAACAAACTGAAACAAGATAAATGCTGGAATTATATAATTGTTCATAAGCTGACGTACGTGGTGTCGATTTCAATTAAAAACGAACTCGATCACAGCGAAGTTTTCCATATAAAGCGCGTTTTAATTAGATTAAATGAAACCGTTTCTATTTATGTATATATTATCGAAAGAAATCGCATGCGATCTTAATGCTCTTGCTTCGACAAAAAAAGGATAAGAACTTATAGTCGGCATTATATAAAACGAATAATTACGTTTATTTATACCAACAAGAAATGTGTAGAAGAATGTCTTCTCGCTCGCGAAGTATCGAGGAAGTTTGTTTTAAAGAAAGATTTTATTTCATTGGAAATATAAAGGTATTATCTCTTGTTTGTTTTTTGAAACTTAAGCTCTTGTGGTATTTAGCATATGATAATTATTTGTAAATCCTTTCAAAATGTATTTTTCCTATCTCCCTTCAAAATTTAATAATAATCTTCTTATCCACTATTATCTTTTTTTATTTAATAAACATGGGCTGAAAAGTCCCGGGCGTAACAAAGAAAACGCTTTTTTTTGTTCAAAATTAGCTTTATTCATCAACGTAATCTCCATCAAAAGCCACACAATCTTTCCAGCGCCGTTCCAATATTTCAATACCACTTTTATAGAACGACTTATCTTTTGCCTCAAAATAGACCTGTCACCAGTTGCTGTCCACTCAGATGATGATTGTTTTGATTCATTTGAAGTGATTGATTCATGTTTCATCCAGTGTCAAATATCGCTGCAAATAGTCCGGTTTGTTAAGTTTAAACATGGCCAAACAGTGCTCAGAATCATCAACACGTTCTTGTTCTTGGTCAAAAGTGAACAAACACGGCACCCAATTTAAACAAGCTTTCTCATATTCAAATGCTCATGAAATATAAAATCAACACGTCCTTTTGATATTTTTAGGGTATTAGTTAACTTATGCAACTTCACTTTACGACCATTCAAAACGATTTTGTGAATTTTTTTAATATTTTCGGGTTTTACCACTTCATTTGGATCAAAAGCGCTTGAACCTCTGTGTTCTGCATCATCGATGTCTCTACGACCACGTTTGAAGTCAGCAAACGTTTTATTAATTCCTTATAACAATTTTTTAACCATTGCTTCGTTTGAAAGGCATTTCTCCCATCAAGAAGCAGTGTAGAATTTAAACAGAAATTGTTTTTGATACGTTGTTTTAAAAATAACAACAGTAATATTATTTTTAGCACAATAATTAATAAACTTATGGGTAGAATATCATGAAATTTTATCACCTTTTTTTGATGGTTAGTACTTACTGAAAAAGAAATGAATGCAACAAAACTGGTGCCATCTATGTGCGATCTTAATGCTCTTGCTTCGACAAAAAAAAAACTGTAAAAACTTTTCAGTCGACATTATATAAAACGAATAATTACGTTTATTTATACCAACAAGGAATGTGTAGAAGAATGTGTTCGCGCTCCGAAGTATCGAGGAAGTTTGTTTTAAAGAAAGGTTTTATTTCACAGGAAATATAAAGGTATTATCTCTTGTTTGTTTTTTGATACTTAATCTCTTGCGGTATTTAGCATATGATAATTATTTGTAAATACTTTCAAAATGTATTTTTTTCTATCTCCCTTCAGTATATAATAATAATCTTCTTATCCACTATTGTCTTTTTTTATATAATAACACATGTGCTGAAGTCTCGGGGTAGCTAAAAAACGCGTTTTTTTTGTTTAAAATTAGCTTTATTCATCAACGTAATCTCCATCAAGAGCCACACAATCTTTTCAGCACCACTCAACAATTCAATACAGTTCAATATTAGTTTTATAGAACGATTTATCTTTTGCCTGTCATCAGTTGCTGTCCACTCAGATGACGATTGTCTTGACACATTTGACTGAAGGGATTGATCCATGTTCATCCATTGTCACATATCACCGCAAAAAATCGGGTTTGTTATGTTTAAACATGGCTAAACACTGCTCAGAACCATCAACACGCTCTTCTTCTTGGTCAACAGTGAGCAACCGCGGTACCCAATTTTAACAGAGCTTTCTCATAGTCAAATGCACTTGCAATTGCACTTGCACTTGTTTTTTGTGCAATATTAAGCTGCAGGACAGTAAAACAGTCCTTATACATCAATCGATCTAAGCCATTTCAGTGGTTTTATCTACGTATTTGACAATAAGCTCTTCAGAACATGATCTTCAACATCCACATTACTGCAACAGAATCGACGAAACTAAAACTGTGCTTGATTGGCTGTTGGAATATCAAAACTATAAACACTGTTAATATACCATATGCCAGGCATACCTTTATCGAATAAAAAAAACTGTAAAATATATCGAATTTTACTGTGCTATTGTATACTGATGTCAATCCTTGACTAAGTTCAAACAAAATTGACTCATCTAGACATAAACCTGTACGAAATATTAACGTTTCAATGCCATGATCACCATCTATTGGAAAAATCGTGCATTATTTTTAATAAACCTAATACGAGGGGGAATAAAATATATACAGTAATTTTACTATTTAACTTAGCACGTAATTCCACTCTAGAGTATTCGATGCTCGAGTGTTCTTTGGTTTATGAGGAGGACAACATCAGTGCTGTTCTAGAGCTTATTGAAGGTGATCGCCAGTTAAGGATTGAAGAAATCTTATCAGAATTGGGTATCAACTATAGAAGTGTTCAAACCATGACAACTAATAAACTTGACTTTAGAAAAATTAGTGCTCGCTGGGTTCCAAGGTTGTTGGCCGAAAATCAAAAACAGGTCAGGTCGGAAACCCTCGAGAAACCTCGTTATAGCCCTAACTTTGTGATTGTTTTCTGTTTGCACCCTTGAAAGAATCACTTGGAGACAAAAGATTTGAAAGCAGTGAAGAAGTCGAAGAGTATGTGCGCAATTAGCTGACAACTCGCCCTCAAACTTTTTATGAATAAGGAATATTCAAGCTGCCAAATCGGCCCCAAAAGTGTGTAGAGCACGGAAAGTGGACTACATTGAAAAATGTTAATTATTTAGTTTGTGTATACCATTGATCAATAAATGTATTTTAGAAAATTACCGTTTATATTTGATTTCCCCACATATAACAACGATAAACTTACAATAGCTCTTATTTCAAAGCTACGTAACAATATACAGATACAGAGTTAGTCATATAAAATATGTTTAACAAAAAATTGAACCGACTTCAAAAATAAATAAGGAACTCATTAAAAAGTAAACAATAATTAAACTTAGGCAAAAAAGTTTAATATTTTTTATTTCTCTTTTTAGTATTAGATATTTACTCCATAAATTACTCAGTTATTTTATTAAGCACTACAATGGATAGCCCAAGTAAAAGTACAGCCCGTATGAGGAAAAATAGGAATAAAGAAACAATGATTAAAAATAAGCAACGTTTGAGTCCTTGCGGTCCGCTACCTAGTCTAGGTGATTTCAAACGATTCTCGATCGATCGATTTCGATCAAATTAGAACAAAAAAAATGCGGCACTGTTGGCAATCGAATCTGCGACCTACCTCCGCGTGTGATCTCAACGTCCTAATCATTCCACCAGGAAACAGTTGGTTACAATGTTTCTACAACGTCTCATATGATATGGTTAATGCTTAAATAGCATTGCAATAACAATGTAGACTGACTTCTACACTGAACTACTTCAGATTTCTCGTCGCATTAGCTTAGCAATAATATTGTACACCAATATCTGATTATTTTAGTTAAAAAAGTATGTGAAAACATTGTACATGCCTTTGATATTCGAGGTTTTCCCTCGATTTCCCCCCTTTCCCCCATCAGATCCTAACTTAGCTCCAGTGGGACCATCTAGGAAGTGCACTCTTTCGAATAAAACAATTTTTGAAAATCCCATAATTGACGTCCATAATTGACGGAGAAATCGGCGACCTTACATTAAAATATATATATATATATACAATCGAACATAGAACCTCCTCCTTTTTTGAAGTCCGTTAAAAATTAAACATTTCAGTACAGTGATATATTACATAACTATCAAATTCTGTCGGGAAGAGTACCAAGGTATTTTCTTGCTCTTTTGTATATGTTTTCTGATCTCTATATTGAGAGAATGCATTCACAAAATTCAACGAGTTTATAACAGATAATGGGAAATATAATAGACATTTCTCCCCTTCATTAATAGAAACTTGAGATTTTAGAATGGTTATAATTATGCAAAATATTAGCTATGAACCAATTTCAAATGAAATATTCAATATTTATTTTATTACTTTCTCTTCCCCAACTTTTAAGAATGATTCACAATAGCGAAGGAAAAACGCTAACATTCAAGATTTTGTTACCACCAAATCTGTCCATATTAATTTTGCGTTGCGGCGAAATAACAAAATCCCAATGATGTCACTTGACGGATGTCCGATTCCTCAAGCAGAGTCAGCTAGTTACTCGAAATACATCTCGATGGTAGGTTAAATAGGAAATATCATCACAAGAAAAAAACAGAGCAGATTAGACTGAAAATCAAGCACTGTACTGGTTAGTTTGAAAATGCTCTGAACATGACTTAAAATCAAAGAGATTGATTTTTCAGTCAATTATAAAGCCAATTTCGACCTATGAGATGCAAATATGGGGTTGCAGAAAATAATCAAACCAACTAGTAATCCAACGAAGCCAAGACAGAACTCTACGATTAATTACCTATGCATATCTCTATGTAGCCAACGCGGAATTACACAATGACCTCGAAATCAAAAGGATATACGAAATGAACCCAAGATTTCGCATTAAAACACAAATAATAAAACATAAATAAGTTTGCTAAATCACAGAAACATGAAAGCGATACAGACTGTATTAATCCCGTACTCGCCTTGCTTGTATATTAATGCAAGTACAACAGAACAGTAGTAATGAATCAATTTGTAAATTAAGATTGTACTAGGCATATCTAATGTAAGATGTAATTAATAAAAAAATATTTTGTTACAGTACAAATGCTGTAATGCCCATGATACCACTAGGACTGAAAGAAACGAAAGAGATCGATTTTCGTGACCCATTCAAAGACTTCATTCTGGAACATTATAGCGAAGATGCCGAGGCTTACGAAGATGCCATCGCCGATTTCATGGACACACGGCAAGCTATGAGGACGCCCTTAAGGGATTCCACGGGAATCGGTATGTTATAATCAATCGATATCAACATAACGATATCGAATTCATTTCTAATTCGATTCCAGGTCTTCTGTTCCGGTACTACAATCAGCTGTATTACGTCGAGAGACGTTTTTTTCCGCCCGATAGATCGTTGGGGATATATTTTGAATGGTTCGATTCCTTAACAGGTATTTATACACAATATTTTCAAATAAAAATTAACCTTAGGCTTATTTCGTAAAATATTATCATGAATTAATTTTTTAAATAAATTTGTTGCTATTGACGTTACCATATCCATTTAGAGTTATTAAGTGCTTGCATGTATTTTAATCAGCTATATCTATTGGTGAAAATTCGAAGTATCAATACGGACTATTAAACAATACAATGTAACTGTTAAATTTGATTGTGTGATCGAATTATTCAGTATATATAGACGCTAATCATAACACGCTCAAAATTGATTTTATATTATTCTTATCTTCTTCTTCTTTATCGGTATTCTTTATTTGTGTTGTTTAAAAAAATCTAGTTATTCGTCACTATTAAAAACGCTTAGAAACTCATGATGCTACATCATATTACAATTGTCTGTTGTGATGTAACAGTTTGGAAGTGGTGATTTTGATGGTAGTGAGCCTCCTGAAGAACCAAAAAGGATTGAAGATAATGAATTACAACATGAAAATTCAGCTCTACACACTTTCAGACAGCTTAGCAGATTATTTCCTAGGAAGATCCAAATGTAGAAAAATGAGTACCACTCGAATAAACCAAAAATGCATTTTCGAATCGTTTCAGTCTTGAGGTTTCATTGCTTTCCAGGCAAAAAGAGAAGTTTTCTGTGGTATATTGTGACTGGTGATGAAACATGTATCCATTATGATAATCTCAAGCAAAAAATCATGGGTTAATACAGGATAATATTCATGGCCATAAAGTATTATTGTGCATATGGGAAAATCAACAAAGTGATTACAAGTTGATAAAGCCAAATAAAAGTGTTGCTGTAGATATTTACCGATATTAATTGAATAACTAGAACAACGTACCGCTGAAAAAAAACAGCAACAGAGAAAAATAGATTCAAAGCTTTGCATAGCATCAGTCAGTCGGTAAGAGTTGTGAAGGATACTATGTTGCAGTTCGAGTAGAAAATTCTTCCTCACTTACTTAAACTGTATTCCAATATGCTTTCAAATACAAAGATACTTTGTATAATATTTTTACCTATAAATTTATACTAAGTATATAAACTTATAGTAAAGTATATATTTATACTACTTAACATTTCATCGACATCTATAGTAATACAGTCCTAACTATTATGTAAAATATACTCAGATTAATATACAATTCAATATACACCATACAAGGCAAGACGTCACTAGCGACACTGTAATTGTTATTCCACTATAATGTGTATATCGATACATACTTACTATGATCTATATCTTCAGTTTATTATTCACTTTATATACAATACAGGGGATAGACATAATAATATGAACATTATTCAATATAGTACATCTTGTTGCACGTTGGTAAAACTGCTTCCGTGTAAATAATGAGATGCGTATGTACTGACCAGTTTACATGCCAAATCTTATAGATTATGTTGTATTATATGATTTGTTCTGCAACGGTTAAAACAAACCTATCGGTGAAATGTGTGATATCTTGTGTTGGGGGCTCAATTGTGAATACTGAATTGTTTAACGTTTCACGAGCGGCAGTATCGACGGTAATAATAACATACACAAAACATGGTAAAGTATCATCGGCCAAAAGGAATAGTGGGCGATGAAACCCACTAGAAACTTAACTGACAGAGATGGACGAACATTAAAACGGATTGTAGCCAGAAAAAATTAAAGTATCACCGTAAAAGCGGCACAGAACTCAACACTCACTTGAGTAATACTATTTCAACAAGAACAGTACCGCACGGAAGGACTGCAATAGTGAAAACCTTTACAATGGAAGCCATGGCTAAGTGCTGCAATATTATCCATAAGCAGTAGTAATAATAAAACCTTGATTATTATAATAATGTAGTATGGTTAGATAAATCATCGTTTACATACAAACAAAGAGACCCAAAAGAAATCTAGGACCAGAATTTCCTGATTCCTACAGTCAAGATTAGGGGAGGTTCCGTTATTATTTGAGTTGTAATACTGTAGTATTGAGCTGGTCATCTCATTCACTTCACTGGCCGGATTACTGCAAATGAATATCTCGATATTCTCAATGATGAAGTTCTTGGCATATTGTTGCTAAACACTGCCATATTCCAAGATGATAGTGTACCGATACACATAGTTTACAGTCTTGGTTTGAGGAGTATCAAAATATCATAAAGCATCTTCCGTGGCCAGCGTAATCACCAAACGTCAACAAAATTAAATCGTTATGGGGATAGAGTTTTAGAGCAGAAAATGAGAAGTAGATTGGTACAAATATGGGAACCCGTTGGATACTATTTATGTTAGACACTCTACGAATCTATTCCGCCAAGAATTGCGATTTTAAAAGTAAAACTCAACATTTTATAATTTTTTCACCCAGTCCGGTTACTGGCGTAACTGGGATCACTATACCTGTCGGATTTTGCATTCTTACCTAAGGACAATCACAAATGTTAAACAATTACAAACGACGAAAATTTACGACCATGCCCCAGCAGGATTCGAACCCGCGACTAACGCAAGAGTAGGACAGTAGTCCTGTCGCCTTTACCACTGCGCCAACTAAGCCGGGCATTTATTAATAAATAAATATTATATATGTCAGTATTATATATTATATGTCAGTATTATATATTATATGTGTCAGTATTTTGTTTATCCACTTTATATCGATACATATTTGCTATGATCTATATTTAATTCAGTTCATATAGTATATTCTTAATTTAGAAGTCATTGAATGTTTGTATTTAGGATTATAGTACCAATGTCAAATAACAGCTAAATCAAATATCCAAATTATGTTCTACCGATTCTATTGACATTTTCTAGTCATTTTAAACACTTGAATACGTCTGAACTGTTTTTATCCAACAATATCAACGTCAGAATTGATAACCGCATTTAAACAGCAGCATTATAAGCACAAATTTACTGATGTTAAGTAACGCTTCATAGGGAAACAATAAATTATATCTTATCTGGCCTAGCCTACTAGTTTACATTTTGAAACTACCAAAAATGTAGGTCAAAACTATATTCATAATGTAGACGTGTTTTCAGTAGGTGTCTTACAAGACAGCCTCTCATTTACAGACAATTAAATGGGATTGCACAACCTAACTGTAAAGTTAGTAGAATTTGCGATGGGCTGCGAAAATATTTTTCATGGTATTGTTAATCGAATCTCGATGTTTGTTTTTACAACGGCTGTTGATGTCCCAAATTTATAAATAATTTTAAAATAAAAGAGTCACCTGATATAAATCGATAAATATTAATAGAAATCGATAAAAGATCAATTATTTTAGAGCTCTACTGTTTTAAAAGTTCAAATATAATTTTAGGTAATAATAAATATACCAATAAGTATATCGACGTGAGTTTTTATTACTTTGTATCATAAATATTAAGTAAACACCTCTATATCTATGAGATCTCTATGAATATATTTATCACAAATATTTGAAACTCATATCTTTGGGGTAAGTTATATGGCTCGGTGAATGGAGGTAAAACGAAATGAAACGACCTATATACAGCGGATCTACTGACTATAAAAATTACTACTGTGGCATCATATGCTGACAACACAACCATCTTAGTATCTCACGAAGATGACCAATAACAGCATCTAGGAACCTCTCGACACACCTTTATAAAATACAACTGTAGCTGAAGACATCGCGTATTAAAGCAAATGATAACAAATAGGATTCAGTCTGCGTGGAAGAACATGTCCCCGGTGAATATCAACAATTGTCAACTTATCCAAGCCAAGGATGCTAAATATCTTTATATGCATCTAGACTGACGCCTAACCTGGAAAACCAGATAATTACTAAAGGAAAACAACTTGGACTTATGGGGGCAAATACAAGTTATCATTAGATAACAAAATATTGCTATACGAATCAATACTTACTGCAATACTTAATACTAGTACTGCTAGCCAATCTAATATAACCATTGTATGTCTCTAATGTAGTGACACAACACCATATAACTCTAGAACCCATAACAAGGGTAACTTAAAATGTTAGCGTTAAGAACTTTAAAAGATTGTCAGACAATTGCAGTCAATCAGCTAAATGTGCGATGTGATTGGTAGTAAAGTGCATAGACTAAAACGTTTAACACCATATGATCTGGTTATAGAGTATATATATAGACTTAAAATAACAGTTAGAATAGGAGTTAGGGTGTTGGCCACCGAAAAAAATATCAATATTTCGATATATCGATATATTAAAAAATACTGATATATCGTTTTCGATATTTCTAAAAGTATAGATATATCTATATATTGGAGAAAAAAATATATCGATATGTTTTTTGCAACAAGTATAAAAAATGTCGATATTTTACAAAAAATATTTCGATATATATATGGAAAAATATATAGAAAAAATAAAAATAGTGAAATATTAGAAGAGGTTTATTAAAAATCATATTTAATTTATTTTGAAAAAATATCGGCTAAAAATATCGATATATCCTTATATCGATGTTTTTTCTGCATCCCTAATGGGAGTAACTAATTAAGATAATATTTTACACAATATCACTTAATGTAGTTATTTACAATATGTCATGAATATATTATAATCAGTAGAAATGCTTATTACCCCCTGGACATATTGTTGAACCACTAAGTATAATAATTTTTATAATAGTATACTTCAATATTTTTCCTTATCATCAAGTTAATATTATCATAATTTGTCTTTTATTAAGTTTTTACATGCATTGTGATAATTTATTCTCTTTAATCGCCATAATTTTATCACATAATCTAAGTATAACATTTTTTCGTCAAATTATGTGTAAACGAAACATTTTTTGCCATTTTTTGAGTAGAACTTGAGATATTATGTCGACCGTTCCGAAAAAAACAGTTTCGAGGAAAATACGTTTAAAGCTTAGTTTTTAAATACCGCCTCACCAAACCACATCTACGAAAATAATTCAAATTTTGAAAAATTCTTTCAAGATCGTATTTTAATTTGTACAAAATAAAGGATTAAGGTTTGAAATATCCCCTTAAAGTTGTCCTCAGCTATGTAAATGTAACTGTTTACCTTCTGAAAAATGAAATATGAATATTACAAGAAGCATTTTTCTCCTTTCAGGCGTACCGTCGTGCCAAAGAACCGTCGCTTTCGAGAAGGCGTGCGTTTTATTCAACATGGGAGCCATCTACACTCAGATCGGAGCGAAACAGGATCGTTCGACGGCCAAAGGACTGGACGCAGCGGTGGACAATTTTCTCAGAGCGGCCGGTACGTTCAGATACATACACGAAAACTTCACCAACGCTCCTTCTATGGACCTTGGACCAGAAATACTCGAGATGTTGGTTCAGTTGATGTTGGCCCAGGCCAGGGAGTGTCTTTTGGAGAAGCTCCAACTGCAATCGGAAGAGAATCGATCCATTGATGTGTGTCTCGATTTGGCTCAAGAGGCTGCCGAACTTGCGGAATGTTATGGTCATGTACACGAGTTGATTTCAAATGACGCGGTGCATGATTATGTGGCTTATAGGTAAAATAATTTGTGTTTAACATATTTATAGCAATGATATATTAGCATTACTACATTTCGCAATACAACTTCTTGTAGAAACTTACTTATATAAAATATATAGCTTGATAACATAACTTTTCGTATATTCTATGATACATACGAGGGGGAATCAAATATAAACGGTAATTTTTCTATTTAGCTTAGCACGTAATTGCGATCTAGAGGATTCGATTCTCGAGTCTTATTTGGTTTATGAGGAGGGGGGAAATTAGTGTGGGTAGGAGCTGTGCTTGATTTTCTACAACCATGACTGCGCGAAGTACGTTCGTCTGTTGCACAACGCATCCTCATAAAATGTTTACCCAATGAAGGCCTTGTAAAATTTTGGAAACCATTGGAAAATTTCACTCGTTTGTTCGGGGATGCTACACTGTCTCACAATCGAGTGTATACGTGGGTCAGAGAATTCAGGGACGGGCAAGAACGTGTCGAAAATGAAAGTCATGATGGACAGCCACGAACATATCTACCAAATGTCAATATCCGTGCTGTTCTAGAACATATTAAATGTGATGGCCGGTTAAAGATTGGAGAAATCTCATAAGTGATCCATCATCATTAATCAATTTGACTTTAGAGAAATTAATACTTGCTGAGTTCCAAGGTTTTTTAAGGAATCAATTGGAATAAATGCACTGGGAAACCCTTGGGCCTTATGGCCTTGACTTGTCACCTTGTGATTGTTTTTTGTTTGTGCCCTTGAAAGAATCACTTGGAGGTAAAATATTTGGAAATGAAGAAGTAGAAGAGTATGTGCGCAATTGGCTGACAGCTCGCCCTCAAACTTTTTATAAAGAATGGATATTCAAACTTCCAAATCAGTGGCACCAGTACGCAGAACACGGAGGTAACTACATTGAAAAATGTTAAATGATTAGTTTATGTATGATCAGTAACTTTATTTTACAACATTACCATTTAATTATTTAATATTTGTAAAATAATAATTTTCCATTTGGTATTAATGAGTAATTCAGTGTACAGACGCTAAGGATGAATGGGTCAAAATTGCATTTCCGGCATTTATTACTTTTGTTGCTTGGTTTGAGGAAATCTGCATATTTCAATTGTCAGTTTTGATCTTTGCCATTGATCACGAACTGGAGGACCAAAAAATATTGACCACAATGAGTTACAATACTTGTTGGATGCAAACTTGAACAATCAAATAACTTTCTAGCAGGAAAATGGCTACTACAAGAATTTACTGAAAATGCTAATTCGAACCATTTCAACATCGTGGTTTTATTTCTGTCAACCAAAAAAGAAGACTTTTCTGTCTCGTATGGTGACTGTTAATAAAACGTGGATCTACTTGTCATAGTAATCATGCAAAAAGTCCTGGGGTCACATCGTCACTGAAGCAGTATATTCATGATCATAAATGTCATGGTCATACATATGATGAAATCATAAGGTGTCCTGTATAAGCTGCTAATCCAAATAAAGATTTTACTACAGATGTCTGCCGATGTCAACTGAACAAACCGAACGACGTACATTTTCAGAAAAGGCTAGCTATAACAAGTAACAGCTGCATAATCATCCCTCTGTATGATAACGCTTGACCACAGCTTCCAAAAGTTGTAAAAGATTTACTGTTGCAGCTCAAATGGGATATTCTGCTTCACTCAGCGTAATCACGAGGCATAGCCTCTTTTGATTATCACTTGTTTAAATTGAGTCATCATGGCTTGACTAACACACTGTTTCTAAATACTAAAGAAGTTAGAAAATGCTGTTTTAGCATCGTGATTTCTACACACTACAGCCATATTATCAAAAAGGAAAAAAAAAGAAAAAAGAAAAGAAAAAAGCTGTTGGAAATGGTGTGATATTGAGTATTTTGATTAATATATATTAAACCATCTTTATTGAAACTTTTTAAAGTAGATTTTTAGTGAATTAGTTAATATTAAATAAAAAATCTGAATCTAAACAATAATAATTCATAAAGAATTGATGAGAAAGTAACAGTAATAAGATATAGCCTCTGTCACCGAACAGTGATTTATGTAGAATAGTCTTTATCCATATTTAGAATTGTCGATGAAGAAATTAAAACTTCCAACAAATAAAGTATATTTAGAACGTAATTGCTAAACTAATAATTTTAATACTTTTTACACCAGTAATATGTAACGATATTTATTATTTGTTCTAGTTGGATTTCATTGACGCAAGTGAAGAGAGAGTATTACACCAGCCTGGCGCACTGCCATGCGGCTAGTGGCGTTCTCCACCCCGAAGCCGCCCAAATGACTGCTGCCACCAAGGAAGTGCTCCAGTTTCTCCACGTCCAGAGCTCCGAAACTACCCAACTTGACATCACCACTCCCAAAGATGATAACGAATGCCGTATTCTAGGTCGGGCACATCTACGGGAGGCTCTGGTGTTACAGGAGGAATGCCAAAGACAACACAGAATGTGTAGGGAATTGAGGGGCAAACACGCTCTGGCTTCGGTTCTTCGGAACGCTCATAAAAAGGCACTGCACGCTTTCACCCTTACAGAAACCGAAGATGATTTCAGTGATATGTTGGATCCTCCTCATATACAACGTAAGCATTTTTTTTTTCGGTGACTTTAGTTGTTATGCCATAAGTTTTCTTAACCATAATGTAAAATGTATTACACATCAACATGATATACATTTAACTATTAGTAAGTAGTTACTACACAATACTGCAGAGTACACCCAGAGTAGTATCATAGTGCTCAAGTGTACAAGATTATTACACATGCTAAACCATATTACCAATGTTAACCAGTAAATAGATCTTCATATATGAAGTATTTCAATTAATTAGCACCAAGTGAAAGGTACTTCTACCATGCATTAAATATAATATGTATCTCTTGGTATTAAAACAATTGTAAATTTTCATGCAACATTAATATCTTGAAGTTTTCTTAGTTTATTAAGAGGTTTTATGAAGCAATGTTATACTAATGTGTTATTTACTAATTACCATTGAAATGGTATCAGAAAGTAATATAACATTAATTGCTTACAGTTGCGGTAAATTGGATCATTAATATTTTAACAAGTTAATCTGCTATATCAATAATATACCCACTGAGAATATTTAATGAGTTTCATTTGTTGTTTCCGTGTATAGTGGTATTTATGATTACCTTTTTACCTTTCTATAAGGACTATTTTTGAAGGTTTACTGTAAATTCAAGGCTTATGGAATAATGCATGTATTATTATTATTTAAAACATAATTCATTAACAACCAATACTTTTTTTCTGATTCGAATTAATCAATCAGACGACTTTTGCTGCACAAACCAACAGATAATATCTACTCTTGAGTACAGGCTTTTCTATAGTCTTTCACTGTGATTAGTACTATCCTACTTGTATGTAAATTTTCGGCAACTCATGTTGTCAGTACATTGACTGATAATCTTCCAAAATTATTCTAGCTGTTATATGTCTGACTCAATTTCATATTCTTCTATCTATCGAAGCATTCTTTCATCTTGCGCTGTTTGTCTCACGAAAAATTAAAATCAATGCCTTCTACGTATTTCCACAGCACAAATGACAAGAGAGTACATTACTTTTCTAACGGATTTTCTATATATACTGCATAACTTAAAACATATCATATTCGAAGACAAAGTATTGGGCAAATAACAAGCGGTGTAAAAATTTTGACATACGTATGCTAGTGTAGAAGATTAATACAGATTTTTCTCAAATTTTACACTTATTTTCGCTGAAAGTTATACATATTAATCACTCCCATGGTGGATTCTTTGGATTACTTTTTTTTTACCAGGATATTATTTGTAATTCACACTTTTTTATAGATGTAATATATCTTCTTGATGCTTTTGACTAAAACTATTTCTCATATAGTAATTCATTGTAACAGATGAAGCGGGTATTTTGTTGTAGATGATAAATCTGGGAATGGCTAGTGACGTTTTTAGTTAAGTTCAGTCTCAGCTGATATTACTGAAAAAACACTTCTGCGATTTCTGATTACAATGATCTCTCCTGTGTAATTTATTTTTCGATTCTGCTTTTTGTAAAATGACCACACATTCTGCTTCCATATCCACTTGTTTAGTTGTTTTCATGTAAATTAATATTTTATTCTACATCCATTCTTAATCCATTAACGTCTGTCCATTTGTTTATTGGTGCTTATCGCTTATGATCAAACTAATGAAAATAAGCCAATTGCATTCAATATTTATGTAACTGATTGATATATTTAATTACTAAGTCATTTAGGTTTGGTGTTTTGTTCACATCTGATGGTTAGTAGGTTGGTTTACCTAGTAGATAAGTATACATACAAGGCTGGTTTAATTGAATCGTATGTTTCAAAATGTCTAGTTATTTCCAGTTAGAATATGAGCCCTATAAATTAATTTTAAAATATTTACAATAGATGGTATTATTATGTATTAAATCGCATCGGGTACATTTGTATCGAACTTTATGTTGCAGTCAGGCTGACAAGATTCACTTTCAGTATGTCATTCCGTCGAAGTGCGAATAAAAAATATTATCAGTGCTTTGAAAATGTCTGAATTTGTACCGTGTAAATTGCACTTTCGGGAAGTTTAACTTTTTTTAATTCAATCGACTATAATTGATGCGTTTGTGTCGAGCACTGTGCGAAAAAATGGCCGGAATACGAGCAACAATGTTATTCTTCAGCATGATAACGCTCGACTGCATATTGCAAAACCGGTGAAAATATTTTTGAAAAAAATTACAATGGGAAGTCCTATCCCACTCGCCGTATTCTCCAGACCTTGGTCCTTCTGATTACTTGTTCCGTAATATGAGTCGTGACCTGTCTCAAGTGAAGCAGCTCTACACTTCTTATGAAGATTCCAAAAATTGGTCGATTCGTGGCTAACCTCAAAAGATACATCGTTCTTTCCATATGGAATCCGTAAATTGTCTGAAAGGTAGGAAAAAGTAGCGGCTATCGATGGACAATCCTTTGAATAAAATACATTGTATCGATTTAACATAACAAATCAAAGTAAAAAAATCTTTAAAACTAATTGATAGGCCTAATATAATAATATATGTAGATTAGCATAACTTTAATTGTCTCCTAGATCTTTAAAGTTTCGTTTCTGTTACAGCGGGAACCAAATTCCAGCTGTCGTTGACAGCTCCAGATTTTGCCCAATACCGAGTCACCGACCTGTTCCGTAGCCTCGGACCTATCGCCATCTTCTCCGCCAAGCGTCACTGGTCAGCACCCAGACTGGTCCAGTTACACCGAGGTCGTTCCGACGATGGTTTCGGCTTCTCAGTGCGCGGCGACGCCCCCGTTAACATCGCCGTCGTCGAACCCGGATCCCTGGCGGAGTTCGCCGGCGTCAAGGAGGGAGATTTCATCGTCAGCATCGCCGATCTCGACGTCAAATGGGCGTCCCACGACGAGGTGGTGACGCTGATAAAATCATCCGGCGACAGCATCAACCTCAAACTGGTCACACCCATGGATCGCAACTACCTGAAGACCGGGAAACCGATCCAGCAAGTCAAAGGATCCCTCTCGACTAACACCAGCAGTAGCAGCAGCAGTAGCTCATCCAGCTGCATGTCTAGTCCGGCCGGATCAATCATGCACCACGTCACCAATTCCAACGGCAAGAAACTGAACTGGAATCCCTTCAAGCGCAACCACTCTGCCGGACGCGAACCGAAAGACTTTCTCGACAACGTCATCTTGCGATAGTGGACTGTTCGGACTGATCTTCTAGTTGTCTATTTCAAATTTTATCGTTATTCGAGTTTTAATTTATTTTAGATGTAAGTTTTAAGATTGTAATCGATATAAGGCATATTGTTATGTACAGTGAAATAATAAATAAATATTTTTTAAAACAGATTTAATTAACATTAATCGTTTATTTTAGTACTACTATGTTCTACATTTTAAATAAAATAAATAAACCACTTTAACAACTGACTAAATTTTCACACTATATACTGCCCAATACATCTAAAATGTATTGTCAGTAAAGTATGCATTTAAATGACATTAATACTTATGTTATATTGGTATTGTGTAAAAAAATCAATCCATAGTCGGTACTCAGGACACGTCCTCCTGTCTATTTCTCAACTAATTGGTTATTGTTGGTGACGCGGGACTTCACGACTTCAACAATGTTAATCTTTTTCAGGTCGTTTCCGATTATCTTGATCCATATCTTTTTAGGAGCTTTCATTCGCCACAGAAGTCTGTGGGTCCACTTTTCACTCGATAGTCATGCCCTGATGATTGTAAGATGCGCCTCTGAATTTGTTTCTCTAATCGTCTCATATTAATATATTTTAGAGATAATCAAATAGAATTTGCCTCAAACGTCACATTTGAAAGTCTTCTATCAAGACGTCTTAATAGAATCTTTCCTCATTTAATTATCAAGCCATATAGTTCTGTGGTGCGAACTATACCATGAGGAAGACTAGGAGCGTCAACATCTGTATCAGTCAATATAGTGCTATCATCAGCAAACATCAGATCAGTCAAATAATTTGTAACATCATATTGAACGCCATTTCTGTTTTTAAACACTTTTCGCTTAATATTTTCCATATTTTCATATTATAGTTCCATGTATTTGCCTATTTGTCCATATTTTTCCCTATTAAGTAAATTTTAATAAACAAAAGACAAACTTAAGATACATAACAATAAAAAAAATTTACAGCTAGTTCAAATATTCACAAAATATTTAAGAAAATATAAATACATTCCTTATACTTAGATATTTTAAAACTTTTTAAAGAAATTATCTGTAAGCTTATTTTGTTGTCATTTAATAGTGTTGCTTTTAAATACTAATTTACTAATATTTTGAAAGTATTCCATTTATATTTACAACATGAGAGCAGATAGCATGCCGTTTTTAACCGACTGCAACAAACGAGGAGGTTCTATATGTTTTATTTCAAATAATCAGATATTAGTGTATAATGTTATTGCTGAAGTGATATAACGCAAAAATCGGAAGTAGTTCAGTGCAAAAGCCATTCAGTTTGCTTCTTAAGCACTCACCATATGAGAAGTTGAAGAAACGTTGTAAGAAACTGTTTATATGGTGTAATGAATTGAACGTTAAGCTTACACACGGAGGTCGCGGGTTCGATTGCCAACAGGGCAGCAGTTTTTTTGTTCTAGTTTGATTGAAACATTTGTCAAATCATCTAGACTAGGTAGCAGACCAGGGTCTGAAATGTTCCTTATTTTCAATCATTGTTTCTTTACTTCTATGTTTCCTCATACGGGATATACTTTTACTTGGGCTATCCATTGTAATACTTAATAAAATAATTGCGTAATTTATTGAGTAAATATTTAACTCTAAAAAGAGAAAAATGAAATATTTTTAACAAAAAACGTCGATTCGCATTTTTCCATAAAAAAATTCGCATTAAACTCTCTTAGGTCTCATCAACTTATTTACAATAATATTAACGTGTACACTGGCATCGTACTCTGTCTTTACACTAACGCTACAGTACACTAGCTCAAAAGGCTTATTCCTCTTTCCTGCTTCACATTAACGACTTTGTTTATGATTCTGAATGATGTTCATACAGGACTTCTTTCTTCTTCTAGATATAAGTCTTCCAGCATATCTTCGCATCCAATGTAATTCCTAACCATGCAAATCAATATTAATGTGTTGATTTGTCTCATATGTAAAATGTACGTAAACTTATTGTCCATCTCTTATCGAACTGTTAATTTTATTTACTGGCGTGTATTGCTGCTGCCTCGATCTTTATTAACTTAATAATTTCCTTCATTTCCATCTTTTTATATTCCAGAAATATTGAAAAATTACTAGATTCTTATGATGAAAAGCAGACACGTTTTGTATCAGATCATATATAATTTCCAATTCCTTGTTAACTATTAAATTTCGTAAAAATAAATTTATTAGATCGCACTATTACAGCATTATAAAGCTCCCATTTCACTTACACTCTGGTGGATCCATTTGACTCACACCAAGTATGGATCACACTAAAAAGAAAATTCGCTATATTTTACAGTCTTTCTTCCATACGGGTGACACCCGAATGAAAATCTGACTTATGTTCATGATTGTGTAAGAACCAATCAAGCGTAGTTTTGATTTAGTCGATCCCATGAAATACGATCTAATGAAATCATGAAAATGACCAAGTGCGTTCCTCATATAAGCGCTAGTTCTATTGTCCAGGAGATAAACTTTGCACAAGAAACTGTTTGAGACAATTTGGAAAAATGGGGATACAAGCTGGTGACCAATACAAAATCGATCTATTTCTGAAGGTGACTAACAATCATAATTCTCATGGAAAAAAAATCAGGTAAAATTGACGACCAGAGAGGTTTTATTGTACATGGGCAAACTCTTAATTCGAACTTTCACTATGAACAATTGAACACCTACTAATAACCAAGAATAATACTTGTTCCTGCCTATGGCGAACTATTTTGCTGATGAAAAACTTGCCTCAAGAAAGAGTTATGAAAATCGGCTGTCCCACCAGGTGGTCCCCATGATTTTTCTCGCTTTGGGATATCGTAATGAAATCACTTTTCATCACCATTAACAGTACAATGCGATAAACCTTTCAAATTTTACCATTAAATCAGCATTTCAGAAATGATCAAATGCTTTTCAATATGTCTTGGCACAAGCGATCGGAAATGGTTTCTTGTGTTACTCCCAACAATTATGCACAGTCTTCTTGCGTTTTACAGGAATCATCGTCAAATAATGCTCTCAAATCCTTGTCTTCATATTTGTTGGCTGTCACTGAATTGAAGCTGAAAACTGTCGGTCTTCGGCGTTAAAAGCGCAACTTTTAGAACTTCGAAACCAGTATTCACATATCGAAATCGACGGAGCCATAAATTTCATGTAACATTCGATGATCTTCAGCAGCCTTTTTCTTCAATTGAGGTCAAATATAAAAAGTTTGTGTGAAATGCGATTTATTCGGTACAAATTCAGACATTTTGACGCACTTAAATATTTTTTTTATGTAACATCTTTATTAGATACGCTTAGTACAATCTTAATTTACAATCAATTTATTACTACTTTTCCTATGTACTTGGATTAATTAAGAAGCAAGACGAGTGCGAGAAAATACATCAGTATATATTCCTCAATTATAAAATTATAATAACTTATAGCTATAGTTTACACTAAAAGTATACACTTTATATAAGTTCGTATGGTTTTGTTCGCTTCAATCTCCTAACATCCTGCGCGCTGTCCAGCAGTTGTATTGCTTCCACGTTAGTATGATTTAGTAATCCTCTTTCGTGTTTCATGGCGAAATCTTGGATAACTTCGCAAATCCATTTGATTTCCAGATCATCGTGCAGTTCTTCATTAGTTATATAGCGATAGGCATTGGTAATCAATCGAAGAACCTTGTTTTGATAGCGTTGTATGACTAGTTAATTTGAATTTTTAGTGCAACCCCATATTTACACCCCATAGGTCCAAATTGGCTTTATAATTGTATTATATATCAACCTCTTTGATTTTAGATCAACTTGAGAGTATTTTCCGACTAACCAGTATAGTTGTTTTATTTTGGTTCTAACGTGTTTTGCTTTTTGTCTAACGTGATGCACGTAAAAAATGTTGTGTTTACACTCAACGAAATGACTAATCGACTCTCGACACTTATCCGAGATTTATTTAAGCTTTGGTATCATCGATTTCAGGAAATATAAGGAAGAACGGCAACTACGCCGATTCCACTGAGTGTCCGCGACGCGCTTCCTCGATCGATCCGCCGCCGCCGCCGTCGCCGTCGTCGTCGTCTCGGCGCACTGACGTCACGTCACCATGCCAGTCCGACCGCTGGAAAATATTTATTTTCGTTCGGTGGCGTCCAGCTCCGTGAATTTCCTCGATCCGAAACTGTGATCAGAGCGTGCGACGTCGAGACAAGTCCATCCAGAAGGAAAACGGCGCGCGCGACCTCCCTCGCCGGCCCAAGCACCAGGTACCAGACCGACATGAACGGCGAAAGGGACGAACGTCGTCGCTCGTGAACGTAGCAGGAACCGTCGTAGTGCCAGCGGCCCGGTTCGAAGTGATGTAGTGCGAGTGGGTGAGATCGAGGCAACCATCATGGGCAACTCTTGCAGCAGCGGTCAGGCCCACAAGGACAAAGACAACATGTCCCAGAGGTCCGAGGAGTAAGTGAGACTTGTTGTTGTTTTTGTTGTTGATGATGCTGCCGTCGCTGGTCTTGTTTACGTCAGACGATCGGAACGACGATGACGATAGGAGCTGGTGGTGTTTATAGACGACGGCCAGGCTACGGACGAACAGGTGCTTCGCCGGCCGAATTCGATGCCGTGGCCTAGTTGTTCAAGGACGCGGTAATTAGGTCGGGACCTCCCGCTGACGTCACCGGCACGGCACGGCGGAAATATGAGTATTTCGGACGGGATCGTCCGACATTCCCGTTCTATGAACGCTTGACCGTATAGGAAACGTATTCGTGCGTAAACAAGTGGTTGCATCGGTGAATCCGAGCCGGATTGTTTCTTAACAGCTTCGTAAAAATAAATAATTCAATCACTCTTAATTTCCACATCACTTATAACTTTATTAATTAATCCATTAGTAATAGTTTTACGGAAATAACTAGCCCCAATATGTGCTTTAGTTGTGGCTTTTGAAATATTCCAATTAGAAAACACCACCTAACCAAACAAAACATACTGTTAAAATATCTTTTTAATGAAAGTATATTACTAAACCTTATTTTGAATACAGTGAATACAACTATAAACGCATCCTTGTTAATATATAATGATTATAAATTAATTTAGAGAAACACATTTGCAAATTCAACAAATTATTATACTTCATAGTACTAGCCTATAAATTAATTGTTAATTTTAAAGGTTTTACAACAGATGGTGTTACTGTGTACTAAATCGCATCGGGTACATTTGTAAACAACTTCATGTCCAACCCTCACTAACAGGCTTCACTTTTTAGTATATGTCATTTTCTCGCAATGTGAACAAAACTTTCAGTGAGTTAAAAGTGTCTGAATTTCTACCAAATAAAATGTATTTGCAGAAACTTACTTTTGTACTTCATTTTGAAGAAAAGGCCGTTGAAGGTCATCCAATGCTTTGTGAAGCTTATACCAATTATGCTCCATCGATTTCAATGTGTGAATACTAGTTTTGACGTTTTCAAAGTGGTGATTTTCAATCCGAAGACAAAACGCATTCTGGAAAACCCAAAAGAATAATGGGAATGGCTATCGACCACCACCTGTTGTTCGTTTAAGTCGAACACTACGCGAGAAAAGGGCGAAATATGAGTTAAGACCCTACAATGTTGTTAAGATCATGCACATCGAAAAACAAGCTTTGAGTGAGATGATTGAGATGTATGTTCGTGATATCTTACCACCTAAATAGCAAAATAAGAACAAAAGAGAACATACAAGTACGAAACTATCGGGAAAGAAGATGAGACGTAGGAAGTACGCTCGCGTTCAGCACCTTTGGGCAAAAGATCGGACTCGGGCTTGGGAGGTAATTGATGCTGACCAGCTTGAGAAGTCCGAGAAACTTATTCCAATCAACATCTTAGAGCCCTATTAGCGAGCACTTCTTACAAGAGAAACCGATGCAATGCCGGAGGACCGAAAATGTGAGAGCATAAAGTATGTACAGCATGATATGTACATCAGCATATATGTTACAGCATGACAATGCTCGACCATATGTTGCAAAACCGGTGAATACAAACTTTGATTTCTCGAAAGCTTGCTCCTTCTGATTACTACTTGTTCCAACATATATCTATCGTGACCGATCAGCGTTTTACTTCTTATGAAGATGCCAAAAAATTTGTCGATTAGTGGATACTATCAAAACATACATCGTTCTTTCGAGATGGCATCCGTAAATTGTATTGATTGATGCATTAATGATTTTTTGCAATACCGTAGGTTTCACGTATTACCAGAAATTGAACAATCTCTACACAGTACTAATAGAGATTAAGCGGTGGTAGAGGTTCATAGTTCAGAGACCACGTTAAGGAATAGATCTGGTCACTATAAAAGAGATACTACAATTGAATACTGCTACTGTAAGTCGAATTCATTTATCATGTTAAAGGTATTAAAAGATTTTATTAACATACACTATTGATTTATTAAAATATAACGATTTATTATATATAAAATTAAAATAAATTATAATATATAAAAACTCAGACAAAAGCAAAAGGAATTTGTTGGTAACTCTGACAAAGAAGCTATTACAAATTTCCAACTAATGACAAAGATATTTTCCTATTTATACACTATAAGCTAGACACCTTTGTGCATTTTGAGTGGAACCTGCAAAAGAGGGACAACAAGTTTTGGCGCACCAAGAAAGATTTATTTTTTCCTGCTATATCTAGAGAAAAGATGCATACAAACAAATCTTAATAAATTGCTAATTTGACACTATCAATTTACTCATTCCGTCATCATGAATTCTATTCATACCTCAGATACCTCATTTACCTTATGTAACTCAGAAGATTATTTATCACCTTGCATATACCTTATATTGGCTTTTATGTATTATTTA
Source organism: Rhynchophorus ferrugineus (assembly GCF_030347505.1). Classification (NCBI taxonomy): domain Eukaryota; kingdom Metazoa; phylum Arthropoda; class Insecta; order Coleoptera; family Curculionidae; genus Rhynchophorus; species Rhynchophorus ferrugineus. The sequence continues at coordinate 50,775,834 of NW_027472583.1, forward strand.
ATGGCTTTTATTTAATTATTTATTTACTTTTATTTTATTTGTTTGTTATTTTTATACCACACCTTTAAAACTATTAATCCATATATTCTAAAAGCTTGTGATATTGTCAATTTAACCTAAGGTGATTACCGACGTATTTTGCTAATTCTACTTGTGGAATTGAGGATCCATCAAATAGTATAATTATAAAAACTGATTTCGAACTATAAAGCCGAATTTTGCAGTTTCTGGTCCATTTGTCGGTTTTTTGAATGCTATTTGTATTTTTTCGCCCAAAATATTCCAGAACATGCTTCAGTATGAAATAAACACTAAATATGTAAGCCAAGATTTAGATTATATATCGTAGGGATGAAATATATAAACTAGACGTTTTGATTTGTCTGATTACTGATTCTATTAAACATTATTTTGTCTGTAGTATTTTGATTCTGGTCCACGCCCTTCTTTATTTATAATAACACTAATTTCGAAGGGGTAATTTACTTCATGATATGATTTCTCTCTTTTTTTTGAAGTAGCTTCTTTTTTTAACCGAATCTGCTCTATTAGATTTCGGGTTTGTTGTTCAAGATCGTCTCTATTTTTCAGTCCTCCGTTTAAACTGATTTATACCACCATTATTAATATCACCTTGTCTTACTGTGTTATTGTTTTGTTTTTTCAGTATTGCCACGCCCAATATTAACAATACTAGAGTGTAATCAAATTTTAGTTCGATTTGTTATGATACCTTTCGGTATGAGGTAAGTAAGAAGGTTTAACACCTTATTATTATTATCGGTAGGCCAGCAACTGTAATTTGTAATATTAATAGCCACTAAAATTCATATTCTTTTCCAGGTGTTTTTAGTCTTGAACCTAAAGCTGTATATATATCATTAAGTCTCGTCCAATAATAAACTTTAGGTCTAATTTTGAAAATAAATATCTCTATAATTATTGTGTCTTTTTATATTTTAGTAAGCAACATTGACGTTATATGAATATAATGAGGCTTTAATTTTGTTTAAAAGATACTACGCAATCAAATATTGCTTCAATCACACATACTCATAAATTTCTAGATTTAAAAGTGAATAATCTTTTCACTAACATACGAGGACCGTCCGATAACTACTTTTAAGAAATTTACTATCGTGTAGTGCATTCTGATAGAGCTACTGTCGACATTTCAGATGAATTGGACTCGAAGTTTTATTTTGGCGAACAAAAAGAGCAATACTGGTCGGTGATTCGATTTTGGTTTTTGGAAGGAAAATCGACCCGCGAAATCAAAGAGCGTTTAGATGCTGTGTACGGTAACTCTTCTCCTTCGATGGCAATCGTCAAACATTGGTTTAACGAGTTTCAACGTGGTCGCACTCCGGTTTCTAATGAGCCACGCCCAGGTGAGCTGGAAATGGTTACTACGGAGAAACATGACAAAAATCTGCGATCTCGTATTGGCAGATCACCGATTGAAGATCATCTCAAAAGCATCTCAAAAGACCGCGTGTTTCATATACTGTATGAAAGTTTGAGAAAGCTGTCGGCGGGATGGGTGCCGCGTTTGCTCACTCCGGAGACTACTTCATAGCAGTGTTTGACGCCATTTAAGTGCAATCCGAAGGAGTTTTGCATCGTTTTGTGACCATTGTCGAAATAGCGTAGGCTAAGTACCACTGGCACACACCAGAGACTAAGAAACAATCGAAACAGTGAACTTCATCCGGCGAACGTGCTCCAAAGAAGGCGAAGACTATCCTATCGGCCGGAAAGGTGATGACCACCGTTTTATTGAATTCACAAGGTGTGATCTACATCGACTACCTGGACAAGAATAAAACAGTTACGGAGCTGTTATTGGTAATTATTGGGCCGATTCGACGCCGCATTACAGAATAGATTGTATTTGTCGAAGAAAAAAGTACTTTTCCACCATGGCAACGCACCGGCTCATGCATCCACAATCGCCACGACCAACTTGGGCTAACAACTGCTACCCCATCCACCGTATTCTCCAGATTTAACACCGAGCGACTTTTTTCTGTTTCCGAACTTGAAAAATTTACCCGCCGAGCGGAAATTTCAGTCGAATGAGGAGATCATCGCGGCCACGGAGGCCCACTTTGCAGACCTCGAGAAACGAATCTTTAGACGGGTTAAAGAAGTTGGAGCATCGCTGAGTCAGGTGTATCGAGCTAAAAGCAAACTATGTTGAGAAATAAACTACCGCTTTACTTTTAAGTACTTATTGTACCACCCTGAATATTTTGGGTGAGTCGGTTCAACGGAGGTTTTTTCAAACATTTTCTATACACAGAAACTATTTTGAATATGCTTCTAATGTGAATTAGATTAATTAATAAGTTTTCGTTTATTGACAATAAACTGAATGCGGATTTTTTTACGTTGCAGATCAGCCAGTTACCAAGTACGGGCCTCCATTCCGTCGGAAAAACAACAAACCCTCCTGAATCACATCACCGCGCCTCATAGCGGCGTAATTCTGGAGCCCAGCACTGCCGGTCAGCAGCCGCTCCAGGCCCCTCCCCCTGTCGCCGACCTAAAGAACCCCACGTTGGCTAAAATAATGAAGACGGCGGCCTCCGATTCTATGTCGCTGTCATCGCCCGTTAGTCCGAAGGAGTTCGAACGGATAGCTGAGGACGTGCCGAAAGAGGTGGCCAGTCTCAGCGAGAACCTACAGCATCTGGTAATGGGTCGTATGGCTCATGCTAAGACGTCCTTACGGTCCAGGAAGATAGTGATTTACGTTTGTGCGGCTGATTCGCAAGGTGAAGCCACAGTATATTTAATAATTATTTAATTTATGAATACCAGTGAGGTTAAAGCATTTTCACAAAAATTGTAAACATGAAGAAAGCCAAGTTGAATTCATCCGAACGCAAGCCCATCAGCATGTTCAGTTCTCTCTCCAAACTTGCAAAACAGTCACTTACACAAGTCACATAATTCGAAACAATTCGGTTTCCGTACCAAACACTCAACCCTTGATCAAGCTGCCCGCGTCGTAGCTACTATTCATCAGGCTCTTCGTAAAGGTCACAGAGCTGAAGCCATCTTTCTAGATGTACCCAAAGTTTTGATTTATCTGATTACTGATTCTATTAAACATTATTTTGTCTGTAGTATTTTGATTCTGTTCCACATCCTTCTTTATTTGTAATAACACTAATTTCGAGGGAGTAATTTATTTCATGATCTGATTTCTCTCTTTTTGTTGGAGTAGCTTCTTTTTTAGTTAACCGAATCTGTTCTATTAGATTTCGGATTTGTTTTTCAAGATCGTTTGTATTTTTCAGTCCTCCGTTAAAACTGATTTATACCACCATTATTATCACCTTGTCTTACTGTGTTCTTGTTTTGTTTTTTCAGTATTGCCACGCCTAATATTAACAATACTAGAGTGTAATCAAATAACTCCAAACTTGCAAAACAGTCACTAACACAAGTCACATAATTCGAAACAATTCGGTTTCCGTACCAAACACTCAACCCTTCATCAAGCTGCCCGCGTCGTAGCTACCATTCATCAGGCTTTTCGTAAAGGTCGCAGAGCTGAAGCCATCTTTCTAGATGTACCCAAAGTTTTGATTTATCTGATTACTGATTCTATTAAACATTATTTTGTCTGTAGTATTTTGATTCTGTTCCACATCCTTCTTTATTTGTAATAACACTAATTTCGAGGGAGTAATTTATTTCACGATCTGATTTCTCTCTTTTTGTTGGAGTAGCTTCTTTTTTAGTTAACCGAATCTGTTCTATTAGATTTCGGATTTGTTTTTCAAGATCGTTTGTATTTTTCAATCCTCCGTTTAAACCGATTTATACCACCATTATTATCACCTTGTCTTACTGTGTTCTTGTTTTGTTTTTTCAGTATTGCCACGCCCAATATTAACAATACTAGAGTATAATCAAATAACTCCAAACTTGCAAAACAGTCACGTACACAAGTCACATAATTCGAAACAATTCGGTTTCCGTACCAAACACTCAACCCTTCATCAAGCTGCCCGCGTCGTAGCTACCATTCATCAGGCTCTTCGTAAAGGTCGCAGAGCTGGAGCCATCTTTCCAGATGTACCCAAAGTTTTGATTTATCTGATTACTGATTCTATTAAACATTATTTTGTCTGTAGTATTTTGATTCTGTTTCACATCCTTCTTTATTTGTAATAACACTAATTTCGAGGGGGTAATTTATTTCATGATCTGATTTCTCTCTTTTTGTTGGAGTAGCTTCTTTTTTAGTTAACCGAATCTGTTCTATTAGATTTCGGATTTGTTTTTCAAGATCGTTTGTATTTTTCAGTCCTCCGTTTAAACTGAGTTATACCATTATTATCACCTTGTCTTACTGTGTTCTTGTTTTGTTTTTTCAGTATTGCCACGCCCAATATTAACAATACTAGAGTGTAATCAAATAACTCCAAACTTGCAAAACAGTCACGTACACAAGTCACATAATTCGAAACAATTCGGTTTCCGTACCAAACACTCAACCCTTCATCAAGCTGCCCGCGTCGTAGCTACCATTCATCAGGCTCTTCGTAAAGGTCGCAGAGCTGGAGCCATCTTTCCAGATGTACCCAAAGTTTTGATTTATCTGATTACTGATTCTATTAAACATTATTTTGTCTGTAGTATTTTGATTCTGTTTCACATCCTTCTTTATTTGTAATAACACTAATTTCGAGGGGGTAATTTATTTCATGATCTGATTTCTCTCTTTTTGTTGGAGTAGCTTCTTTTTTAGTTAACCGAATCTGTTCTATTAGATTTCGGATTTGTTTTTCAAGATCGTTTGTATTTTTCAGTCCTCCGTTTAAACTGATTTATACCACCATTATTATCACCTTGTCTTACTGTGTTCTTGTTTTGTTTTTTCAGTATTGCCACGCCCAATATTAACAATACTAGAGTGTAATCAAATAACTCCAAACTTGCAAAACAGTCACTTACACAAGTCACATAATTCGAAACAATTCGGTTTCCATACCAAACACTCAACCCTTCATCAAGCTGCCAGCGTCGTAGCTACCATTCATCAGGCTCTTCGTAAAGGTCGCAGAGCTGAAGCCATCTTTCCAGATGTACCCAAAGTTTTCGATCCAGTGTGGCACAACAGTCTAATTTCTAAAGCCACAAAACTCAAAACTATGTTTACCGGAATCAAGTAAAGATTGGTGACTTAGTTTCATCTCGAAAGCAAATCTCTGCAGGAGTTCGACAAGGTTCTCTATACTTCCCTCTCTCTGTTAGTCCCGGTCCTCTTTAATTTGTACATCGCCGATTTCCCGCTCCCGAGGCAATCAAACACATTTTACGCAGACGACACAGTCGTAACAGACTCCAAAGCCAACTCAACCAGGCGATCGCGTGGTACAAGTTCTGGTGATTACAGATTATCCGTAACAAAACTAAGGCTATTATGTTCCATCGTTGAAGCAAGGTCCGTGCATATCGCCTTCAAATCTATAAAGTCCCTATCCCCTAGCTCCAGAAAGATTCACACCCCAGTCTCCAATTCGTCCGCAGGTTCCAATATTCAACACAAATTCAACACGTCGTCTGCAAAAGCACTACTCCGCAAAAAAAGTTAACCAAAAAATCGATTTCAAAAAGTAGATGTACTTTTCATCGCCAACAACAATACGCCGCAGAAAACTCTTCCATTGACATCAAAAGAACGGTCAACCATATGTTTTGCCTAATCAGAACACTATCTCTGTTTCAGACCGATAATTTTCCATATTATCCTCATGTGTAACTACAGTTTTATCTCTATCCATTTCTTTAGATTGCGTGGTGGAGAAAGGCGCCCTTCATAACGTGGTATATCCAGCGCTCAGGCAGCATTGCAGATCGCAGGGTTACGAGCTTCATATCGTTGACTTGCACTGGAAAACCTCATTGGAGAAGCAACAGGATCACGAATTCCCCGAACTATGTATCGGCGAGCTCACGAGTATGTTTTCAATATATCCATGGCCATCATCTCTATAACTATAATTTCGTTACGTACAGGACAAATGGAGGTGGCGTACGTTATTCCTGTATTGTTCCTGAATAACTCTTTGGGCACCCAACTGCTTCCCATCACCATCGAGACGGCCGATTTCAAGATGGCCCTGGACAGTACCGATAATCAGACGGCGCAAAGTCTACTGCGTAAGTGGTACGCGCTGGATGGCGACGCACAACCTCCCTGCTACCGTCTGAAACCCATATCCTGTCACATTCCGGGATTCAGCGAGAGTTCGCTCGAGGATCGCGAGAAGGCTTTCGAAGAATGGTCTCACGAAATCGACAAGATGTTGACCGTTCTCATAGCTGTCTTCTCCGCGGAGCTGAGGGACACTTATCTGACGACGGTGGTCGAGCAGGAGGTGCACAATACGGTGTTCATGAGTCAGGAGATGGCCAAGCGGTGTATATGGATGAACAGGGTGTATACGCCGACACCGAGGACGCCAGATAATCCAAGTCCTGGGGATGAAGAAGCCCATCGTAGATTGAACATCCTACAAAAGGACTTACGGGTAAGAAGTTGCATAAATTTGAACAAAATTATTATATCTTTCATATTGTTTTCATACTATTGAACTGATGTAACGGAAGACTGGAAGTCATTCAGTGCCAAAGCCGTGCAGTTTGCTTTTTAAAAACTAACAATATCATATGGGAAGCCGTAGAAATATTGTAGGCAACTGCGTCTATGGTATAGTAGTTAGAGCGTTCAGTTCTCAGCGTGTTCCACACGCGGAGGTCGCGGGTTCGATTCCCAACAGGGGAAACAACTTTTCGTTGTTGTTCTAATTTGGTTAGACATTTGTCAAATTACCTGATTAGGTAGCGATCCCCGGGGCCTGAAGCGTTCCTTATTTTCAATCATTGCTTCTTTATTCCTATTTTTCCTCATACGAGCTGCACCTTTATTTGACATTGTAATACTTAATAAAATAAGGGCGTAATTTATTGAGTAATCATCTACCACTAAAAAGAGAAAAATAAAATATTTTTAACAAGAAGATTGAACCGACTTCTTCTAGAAAATAAATAAGGAACTCACTAAAAATTTAAAAGATTATTTGTTAAAACCGATGTTAAGGATTCGAGCATCCCTCACGGTTTAGTTCGTATTGTTGAGTGATAAGACATAGTAAGAATTAATCAAGAAAAAACTAAAACTAAAATATTGACAGGGACTAGTAGAATAATATAGCAGAAGATTGTGTTTTAAGGAAATATTTCAATAAATACTAAAATTCGGCTTTTCGCACTTAATTTGTCAATTCCTCCTTATAGCTTCGGAATTTGGACACTGTTACAGTTTGACATTTATACGCTTGAAGCCTTTCAAAACGTTGCTTAAGGTGGAATCTGTATTTGTTTCCAAGTTAGAATACGACTAACTAATTAAAATAACATTTTACACATGTCATGTATATATTATATATTACAATCATTATTGTCTACTAGGCAGATAGTAGAATCACTAAAAGTAATAATTTTTAAAAGAATGGCATGTTTAATAAATGATCAATATTTTTTCCAGTTATGAATCTGTATAAAACATTCTAAATAATAAGCTGTTTGTTTTCAGGATCAATTAACAGAAAAACACATCGTTCGGATACAAGTAAAATACTCAGAAAGCGGCCTCAATCCCAAACTGCCCGAGTACGCGGACTACGTCGCCACCGTAACGACCCACCTCCAAAAGCACCTGAAGGACACTATCGACGGCATCATCGAAGAGCACGCCGCCAAAAACACAATACGGCCGAGTTACGGTATTGAGGCCGCATTGTTTGAGGAGCTGAATCAGCAGACGCACTTCTGCCAGAAGGCGGCGCAGTGCAGCATCAATCGCGAGAAGACCATCGAGGACTTGCAGCAGTACTTGGGAGGAAACGCCACGACGCCTTTGGTGCTGGTAGGACCGCACGGTTGCGGGAAAACCACCCTCCTGGCGAGGATCGCCGCTCATTGTCCCGGGAGGTTACCGGAAGCCTTCCTGGTGTTGAGATTCGTCGGGATCAGTGCCCAGTCCAATACGATCGAACAATTACTGAGATCTATAACTGATCAGTGTTCAATTTTAGCATACGGACACAAATGTCACTGTAACCATGTAAGTAACACTGTTATGTAACAATATTATATAAATTGTTTAAGACATTTTGTTTTACCTGAATTCTAAATATTATCATAACGGTAAGAACGTAAGTTTATTGAACAGGCAGCACTGCCGTTCGAATCCATTCCATCCAGGTCCGATCATCAGACCGATTTCTTTTAAATATCATGTATTGTAATATATAGTCTATTCAAAGTTTTTTTGTACATACGTCATCAAGATGTTTCATGTATTGCCTGTCGCAATTTGTAAAATTCGCAATTTGTTTTAGAATCCGACAATATTTTTCTTCTCATTTTAAGTCGCAATATTGCCGTATCAACTCTGAGTTTGAGTTTAGTCTGGCTTTGACATTCAACAACATTCTAATATAAATAAAATAATAAAACAAAAATACTGTTATCAAATATAATTAGCATTATAATAGATCTAATGCATATATTATTGAAGGATTTAAAACTACAATTAAGTACACAGTGTTTGATTATATTTACATTAAACTTTTTTCCATACCGCCTATGAGTTAGAGTTCTAGGCGCGTTTGTATTTGCATCCCCTGGAAGCCTAATCCACCTAATTAACAATTGTAAATCGAAGTAATATATTTCACTTTCAGGACAGTGTTTCCTTGGAAAAACATTTTAATATCACTGTATTTCTCTTTCGTTTGTTCTGTTAATACCTGTATACATCTTTCTTCATAAAACTACATTTAATCACTTAATGCATTTGCCATATATGCAAAATAGTTACTATTCTTTCCCTGCTATATACATTTTAACCAAATGCTCATGTATATTCTGAACAATTACACACATATCTGTGCACATAAATCTTTTACACTCTACAATAAGATTTCCTACAGTTATCATATATTAATTATATACTCACCTTTACTTGTTTCCATTCTCATCACCCTGTCTTAGAAATTGGCAGCACTGAATCATATCATATTCGGAAAGTTTCATTCAGGTGAATAAGTAAGCTGTTAATTTCCAGTTTATCTAACATTTGTTCACAATTCCATTTGTCAATTTCTTCATCAATGTGTCTAAATGAGTTCATCAAAACCGAAGGTGCTATTAACCATTCCTGTTTCCAAGTACAATATATCTGCAATGAATTATTAATAAATGTTATGACTAATAAAACCTAATCAATTGTTATTCCAACATTTACATTTTTCCATCAATTTTTGTTGTCATAACACTATTTTTATTATCATCTTGCCATGAGTGACCCTTGGGTATTGATCCCATTCTGAAATATCAATGTCTCATCTAAACACATAAATTGAAATAATAAGTCACCCTTCATTTTATTGTATGCTATATTTAATCCCTGTTAGAGCTAATATCAAGCTGATATGATCTTGATTTGTCATCCGTTTCGTATGAAGACGGTTTTTTTAATATTCATTGCAGCTGCAACTAGTTCGGTTAGTTACGCTATTACGTTCGTTACTTTTTTTAATTAGAATAAAATAAGAAGGAAAATATTGTCTGATTCTAAAACGAATTTGCAAAGTACGGCAGGCAATACATTAAATAGCTTGATGACGCATGGACAAAAAACTTTGGATAAATATATATATATATATATATATATATATATATATATAGAATTGAGAAGTAATATAAAATAGATAGCTTAAACACCTACATTGCTTCTATAAAAATTAGTTTCACTGTCTTGCTTAAGAAAATTAAGAAATTTAAGCTTAACTTGCACTAGGCCAGAACAAAAAAAAACCAACAGCGAGACTTGAACTCCACTAAGAATGTTTTTCAAAGCATAGAAATTTTCTACTTCAAATGGTTCATGGTTAGAAAACTTTGAGGACTTCCATTCTACCCTTTTTATCGGAACTTTACTAAATTATGCCAAGGAATACTTGAAGTAACTACAACACGACAGTAATTACAACGTGAACCTGTCTTATTTTCTTAATAATCTGTTTTAACTATTTAAAAGTGATAATCAGTAACATCAAACGTCGCAGACAGCCAAATAAGTTCGCATTATAGTAGATAAATCCAGTTAAAGCGTCTAAATAACTTGTAGATGAGCTAAGAGTTGATGGATTACTAGAATAGAAAAAATGAGTCCCGCACGAATGAATTAAAAAACTATGATAAATTAATTTAGAAGCAGAAAATGAATAATATAAATATACAATATTTAGTCAAGGAAGCAAGAGTTCTCTGTTAATATTATATGTTAACCAGCAATGAAAAGTGATATACTATAATATACTATGATACTGTATAAAGCTACATAAAATACACAAAATATTCGCACACCAAAGTATAGACATAGACAAGCTAAAATCAAATACAAATACAATATAATTAAGATCACAAGAATAGTAATACATAATAAATCGAAAATACCAATTTTAGTAATTTAGTAAATTGATAAATATTATAGATATATTGTCATATCGCTACGCTTGATGATTCGGTGATTTTTATATGCATATTTCGATAACTCAGGTAATCAATCCCATTTAATCGATAAATTATATTTAATCAGCACTTGAGCGGAATATTAACATAGGAATCGAAACTCGACAAACAATTGAATGCCCGCTGGAAAGCTGTGCGACTGTGTTGACAACTTCTCGAAAACCTTTTGATCGATTAATTTGTGCTGTTATTCATAATGCATGAGGTTGAGTTTTCCCTGTTTTTTTTTCCAACGGTAGTGTAATATATTCATTACACATTTCTAAATTCTAAATGGTTGTGTGCTACAACATGAAATTAAAATTTGTTAATACAGACACAAAAATATTTACAAAATATCTACTATGTTTATTGAGTTGTGATAATTTATAGCAAACTAAAGATGTTTGAATTTTCTGCGCAGTAACTGTAAATGTATCATTGCTGCCATCAACTACCATCTATAATAGACTACTGCAAGATTTTCAGCAAGCTGAATCATTTAGTTCATGTTTAACAAACATTGACAACCCCTCGAATTTTAACAAAAATAGGAAAAGGTCAAATTCCAGTGCTGATTAATCATTATTTTTTGTACAAAAACACCTCCGACACTAAGGAAAACCTTGATAAATACTATGAGAACTCCATGCACCATGAATTTTAATTTGTAATTTGTTATCATTATAGCAAAAATCCACAAAGTGGCTCCAGATTTAGCCCCCTGCGACTATTTACTATTTCCAAACTTAAGGAAACGGCTGACTTGACTTGACCTATTGGGAGGGTTTTAAAAACCTATTATTTGGAAAGAATAAAAAAAATTTATTGAGTTAAAAGAGATTATGTTGAAAAATAAAATGTTTTTTCTTGAAAAAAAATCACTGACTTAGAAGTAAAACATGGAGGTCAACGTAAGCAGCCAAACAGCATTTTAAATAGCAGCCAACTTATACCAAAAAACATTACGAATAGAAAGCCAATAACTGGGAATAACAATGACCATACAGGAAACAAGAATAATTAGTTGAGAGTTGGAAATACAAGGAACACAAGGAGAAAACCAAAAACTAGAAATCAAAAATTATAATTTTATAAGTTTAAATATTAAAAAATCTGGGCATCTCGGAAATTAATAAGAAGGAATGGAAATAATTAAAGTATAAAAACAAATAAAGCCCTCTACGCAAACAGAGAATCTGAAGCATATCTCTAAAACTAATATGCAGCATGATGCAAAAAATTAACAATGAGAAAACCAGTCGAAGTCGAAAAACCAATATAACAAAAGAACCATACTATGGCAGTATTCTATATATAATATAGAAAAAATTAAAAATACATAAAAAGAAAAAGGAAAATAAAAATTGAGATAATTAATCGAAGTAACCCACAATTTGTTGGATATAAGCGTAGCAAAGATGGTATAAGAATACTTTTTATAATTACTTTTTATAACTATTTAAACTTATTAAACTTCTTCATTCATTTTATTTATTTATTTTAAACGTTAAGCATTATGAAATGTCTTGTTTGTTGTCTTGTTGTATTGACATTCCTCAGAACCTCTTGGTTCTCTAGCCTCTTAGTTTTCATTAATATTTCTTGGTTTGTGTTGGTATTACCCTTAAATTCTACGTTTTTCCAATAATTTTTTTTCCTTTTTGGAAACCTAAAATATAAACTACGTATTGGAAATCCTGTATTTTTTATATAATCAAATATAATAATTATTGTAAATATTTTCAATAAAAAACTAATAAACTGAAGAAATCGCATTGTACTAAAATAAGAGTTTATAAAAGATGAATATTCATGAATTAAGCAAATATATAACACATACATTATCCGTAGAAGATATCTTTTGGCTATATAATTCCAACCAACCAACTATAAAATCAAACCAACCAAGCTCTACCGAATCATAATCACAAGGATCTATTTCTGGTGATTACTTTGGCTGCTGCAGAACTTCCGAACTACAACAGGGTATCCTTCACAAATCTTGCAACATGCGACCGAGAGTTGTCATGCGGAAGCATTACTTTCCTCTGTAATTTAATATTGCTGGTCTTATTTGCAATGATACGTAGTTCAAATTGTTCTAGATGCAGATGTCTAGCATCTGCAACGACATCTTCATTCGGTTTTAGCAGCTCGTAAAACACTACGCCTTGCTGATCGCAACATATGCACAACAATACTTGAATATTCCGCTTCGGTAACGATATGGATGACATTCCTCAACTGACACATACCTTTTTGCTGTTGGGATTGTCGTAGTAGACTCATTTTTCATGGCTAGTTGGAATATGCCACAGAAAACTTTCTTTGTTGTTTAAATCATGAATGTTGTGTGGTGGCCATTTTCTCTTCTTTTCCGTCGCATACAAACGCATACAAAGTCCTACAATTTATTCTCTGCGAACTGCTTTGATCCTTCGGTCAGTTCAGTCATTGAATCCTTCAAATCATTAAAACCAAAACCGACAATTGTGATATGCCGAAGCAGCATCACTATAAATTTCTTAAAGCATTTGATGGGCTTCGGCAGCAGATTTCTCCAGTTCAAACAACAATAGCAATGAAGTCAAAAATACAGTTCTAAGCATTCCATGATTAGCATCTGCATCGTATTCACTCGTTTTTACCTACAAACTTCGCATTTTCATCGATAGATAGCGCGGATCAAAATACGTGCACACGCCTAATAAGTAATTATAAATAATTAATTATACAATATCTATATAATTATACAATGGATTATAAATTTATTTTTAATTATGTTGTAGACTATAGAAGATTATCGGAAGGTCCTGCTCAATCTTCTGACAGTGAATAGCGTCCAGCGCCCTCTGATCATCATCGTTGACGGTTTAGACCAAGTACGAGAATACAGCTCAACCACCCTCGAATGGATCCCAACCAAATTACCCGACAACATCAAACTAGTCGTTTCTGTGGTGGAAAACAGTCGGATGCACCAAGAACTGAAACAGAAACTCGGCGATGCCTGTTTCACGACGATGCCTCCTCTAGGTCAGTCGGAGGCGAAGAACATCCTCATGTCCAGCGTGATGCAATACAACCACAGCGTCAGTTCGCAGATTCAGGACTGCGTCCTGAAATCCGTTCAAGAATGTACCGTCCCTTTGTATTCGAAGGTGTTGGCGTGGCAGACATCTTGGTGGGCGGACAAAAACCGCGAAATGAAACCAAAAGGTATATAGTCTTCACGCACGTCAATTTATGACGTCAGCACGTCAACGTGGCCGATTAACTTAACAAAATTTTAGATTACAACGTTTATCGGTTTGTAATTCTAATTATTATCAGTAATATTTTGAAGAATTTTGTAGACATTTGACAACGGTGTCAGACCTTTTGTCTCCTTTTAATATAGGTAAAATGAGGGGGAAAATCCGTTTTTACAATTTTTGCACTTGGCAATATATTACAATAAAGTATTATAAGAGGGTTAGCTTAATACATATAATTCTAGAATAATTTAGTGTGGTCTTAGCAGAGAAAGCGGTGTGATCGCTATTTCGCTGCATTTTATTGGTTAGTTTAAATTATTATTACATTAATTTGTAAAGAACATATTGTTATTTGGGCATTTTATTGGTTCAGGATCTTATTCGGTATCACGTGACTAATATTTGACGTCACATTTTACTGGCCAATGCAATTTAAAATAAAACTCGTGTATAATTCCAGATAAAATTTATAAAGCAACATTTTATAAATATATAAAGTATAAAATATAACCTTTAGCCTTTTGCATATTTCTTTAGTGCTGTCAATCTGAATAGGATATATTAATGGCCCTATCTATTTGTTCATTTATACTAAAAAGCAGACTAAATATGTACCTGTATCAACATAAAAATGTATTGAGGCAAGTTATAATTATTTTAAAACATGTATTATGAAAATTGTGAACTGGAAAATTAGTATGGTCAAAATGGAGGAAACATAACAAAATGAATATTTTAAAGATCAGCAACAAAAAATGTAAAAATTACTGTTGTGCTTTCATTATGGTAAAATCGAGGAGTTAAATCAATGAAACGATTTTAACGATATTATATTTATTAACGATATAATAAAATAATCATGAGATACTTATTGTCTATTAAATCAATCTCAACTTGTTAATATAACTGCATAACTGAATGTAAACAAAAAAAGCTTTTAGTTTCTTGTTTTAACATACTTGTTTAAGGAATAAATATTTCTGACTCCATGCTGATCTAAAAAGAAACCCACCCATGTTATCTTAACCAAAATAGATTTCTTTAAGTAAATGAACCCCTTCAAAATAAAGTTTTTAATTGATGGCACTTTACAAACATCTTTTTAAAGGACAACAAAATTTGGATGATACTGAATGGCTTTATACTAAAATTTTTCATGTAATGTAATTATATTTACCTCCAATGTACAAATACAAATACTTATTTAAGTTAATCCTGTATATTATGATATATTCGACACCACCCAGGACGTGCACTGGCTATTTTATTGGAAGAACTATGTCATTCATTATTTGTAATCATCTTTAACAACCATTCTTTGGCTTTGCAGGCAGCCTAACGCAACAGCTCGATTTCCTACTGGAAGAACTAGAAAGTATTGTAGGAACGGCCCAAGTCCAACGTGCCCTAGCCTTGATTTCTTGCAGCAAACACGGAGTGACCGATTCCGAGATGTTAGACCTCCTGGCAATGGACGATACGTTCCGTAGCACGTCCACCTACGGTAAGGACCAAAAATTATGAGTTCATATCGAAATCAACGAGACTTTCTGCTCCAGTGACTTGGGCGCCGGCCTGTCTGGCTTGGCCTAGGCTGGTTAAGCACCTGGCTCCATTCTTGATGTGGTCGCAAACCGGCGGTGTTCTGGGAGTACAGTGGAAGGACGATCTACTGCGAAAAGCTGTTGCTCAAAGATTTAACGGTTTTACTAAGTGGGCTCATCAATCTCTCTTCGATTATTATGATGTAAGTATATCAACTACAATGGTTCAGTTCTATCAGTTCTATACAATCTACTATCTGTGTTGTTCTTAAACAAATATTTCAGAGTTCTTAAACATTAATAACCTGATTTGGTCTTCATTATTGTATTGACTCTACTACACAAGTTTACCGGTTTTGGATCCGAGCAAATGAGAACGATTCTTTACGTTATTCGATGTTCTGAACTTAAATCTTCCGTTTGTCAAGATTGGTCCCAGTTCTCGTGTTCATGCATGGTGGCTACTGCATTAAACATCATTTAGAACTTGTTTTTGTGCTGTGATTGTGTGTTGTGATTGTGATTGTGTGACTCAAAGTGTTTTTGTTACGTTTGTAGATGTTATGTGCTCGATAAACGTAGAAAAATCATGACAAATATACTCAAAGACGAATACTTGCAGTACCTTGGTTTTACTGTAGAAAACCATGAGTTTGATTGAGCAATGATTGACAAGCCATGAGTACCAAAATTACTATATAACGAGTGCAGGACAAAACTATACAAATGGTTACTTGGTGAAAATGTATACTTTTCATTTTCTGTATCAAAGTTATGAAGAGATCAGAAAAATCATGTATATGACTCTTTTTCTCGACGATCTCTTAGATATAAATGCAAAAAATAGCACTATAAATATTCTGAAGTATCATCAGTGTCGAAGCCAGTTCCACGTATGGACAGTGATCTATCAAAATGTTATAAAAAATGAACTTTGTATTCATCACCATGAAAGTATGAGCAATGTATTCATGAGCAATGAAAGCTCATGAAAGTTTATTGTCATGGAAGA
Organism: Rhynchophorus ferrugineus; assembly: GCF_030347505.1. Classification (NCBI taxonomy): domain Eukaryota; kingdom Metazoa; phylum Arthropoda; class Insecta; order Coleoptera; family Curculionidae; genus Rhynchophorus; species Rhynchophorus ferrugineus. Next base: position 50,792,252 of record NW_027472583.1, read on the forward strand.
AAAAAATTTAATTTCGTAAAGTGAATTGAGTAATTTGTGAGGTTTAATACCTGATGACCTGCAGCAGCATGGACATCATTTAAAAGTGTGTTCACAACTTTCTCGGTAACTATAAATCACCGGATTACAAGCACGCAATTGAAAGACGATAGCAAGGATTTTGGGACGAAGGCATAAGGAGCACACAGATCCCAAGCAATTTGAAAGGCTTTGTTCAACCTCTGTTCGGTATTGGTAGTGTTCAGTTTTAAAATACAGGCTGCTGATTTGGTTTCAGCCCTCCCAATTAATCTTATAAATAGCTTTTGGTTGCTCAGGTCCAAAACTAAGTATACTAGTGCTATTATCATATTTTATCAGTTACCCTGCGCAGTCGCCATTTCAATTAATTATATATTAGAATTTTCTTTTTTATATTTTATTTTTTATATTACGCACAAAACTCTAAAAATAAGGAAGGAACTTTAACAAAACAGCGTTTTTGTACCCTTTTGATTCTAAAATTCCAATAAAAAGGAAAATTTAAAGAGCTGTTTTTTAGAGTTGTTTTAATTTTAAACAATTTAATGAAGACATTAAAGAGAATTTAAAAAGAATAAAAATTGAGTTCTGTCAGAGAAACAATAATAGTATATTTCTTTATTTTATTTTTAAAAATTCCCAAAACCTGGGAAGTCACCAAACGAAATAAAATCCTATAGATCACTGCTGCCAGTAATATCTAAGGTTTTGAAAAACTCCTGTTCAAAAGAATAAAACCGATCATAGAGAGAAAAAACCAAATACCAACACACCAGTTTGGGTTTATTAACAAACACTCAACAAGTGAATTTTATGATGTTCTTGAAAAAGCTTACGAAAGTCAAAAAGTATGCTCAGCTATATTCTTAGATGTAGCACAAGCTTTCGATAAGGTTTGACATGAAGGCCTTGTTCATGAACTACAGAAAATGCTACCAAAACAATACACCGAACAATTAAAATCATACATTACAACCAGAATGTTTAGAGTCAAGCAAGAAGAAGCTTACTCTACAATAAAAGAAGCTAAAGCAGGTGTACCACAGGGGACCAATGCTTTATCTGCTTTACACTTGTGATATACCACAAATGGAAAATATCACGGTGGCTACATTTGCTGATGATACTGCGATTATAGCTGTCGGAGACAATAGCGAAGAAACCTCACGAAAAATTACAACAGGCAAGTGCCAATATAAATAATAGGACACAAGCTTGGAAATAAGAATTAATGAAACTAAATCTGTACATGAACAGTTCACCTATAAACAGACCGTACAAGCGCCAATATCACTTAATAACACTATCATTCCATATAGCAACAACGCTAAATATCTCGGAATGAATCTCGATGCAAAACTTCGCTGGAAGGAACATATAAAGAAGAAAAGAAAAGAACTGGATTTGAAATATAGGAAAATGTACTGGCTAATTGGAAGAAAATCACAATTATCAGTACATAATAAATTGCTATTATATAAGCAAATATTGAAACCTATATGGACATACGGAGTTCAATTATGGGGATGTTCTGCAAAGAGTAACATTAATAAAATACAAATTTTTCAGAACAAAGTCCTGAAAGGTATTGTGGGTGCACCCAAATGCTATAGGACTGATTACCTACATCGAGACTATCCACAGTCAGTCATAAAATCAAGAGAATTGCAAGGGGGCATGAGGAAAGACTCCATTCTCATACTAATATTGAAATATTGCAACTTTTGGATACCACCAGAACAGGACACAGACTCAAAAGAATCAAACCATCTGATTTTGTCTAATGTTGTGTAGTGAGGTGCATATATCAAAAATTTAGCAGTGACATGTATCAACATTATTTCACCAAAGACTGAGTTAGGGCTGATCGGCCGAAGATTTAAGTTAGCTTAAAGACAAATTGTAGGTTAGACGGAAACGACTAGTAACAATGTATTAATTAAATAATAATTTAAAAAAAAAATTTAAATGAATAAAATAAATATTGAAATATCAAATTATAAAATGATTATATTATGTTTTTGAAAAAATAAAGATTAATGTATTTCATATTATATCTCTATAGGGTTTCTACAGTAAATTTACGTTTTTTAGTACAATTTTACAGTGAAGCGTGGCTCTATTTAGCTAATATTTTTACAAATTTATTATGTTTTATTCAGATATCAATTAATTTTATATGAAATACACCAACTAACGCTACTCTTATTAACATTTTTTTAGGGCAAATGGTCTCAAAGTGCCCCAACGCAGCTGCAGGCTCGAGTGGTGAACCAAAGCAACAACCTCGGAAAATGGTACGGGTTTAAGTTTCCCATCAGTTTGTACATAGTTTTTCGGTTCAGTTTTCTTTTTCCTGTTAATTTTGCATGTACATACAGACTGAATAAAGCTTCTATTGCTGACTATTTAATTTTTTTTGGGTTTCGTTTGTATTTACGTTCACACTTGTGTTTTATTTGTTCTTGGTTTTGTGAAACTTTGTCCCCACATTGAACCCGATTTGTGATTTTAGTTTTCCATCTGTGTGTATGAGTACAGTCGTGTGTGTTATTGATACGGGGGTAGTTACAAATCGAGATCCAGGTCCTAGTACTTTTGTAACAATAAGTACAAAAAAGCTATTTTTATATCATACTATAATAGAAAATAGTAAGAGGTGATAAAAAAAAGAGAACACTAATTAAAAATAATAGAACGTTGTTCGTTTACCATCTTATTGAAGTATAGACTATATCTGTTGAAGAAGAAGAATTATTGAATAAAATGTTGAAGAAGAAGAACTGTTGAATTATTGAAATGAATAACACTATTTGCTGACCTTAGTGAAGTAGTGGTAAGCTAAGCTTTTAGCTTATAAATAGCATTAGCAACACCATAGCCTAAGTAGATTCAAGCCAAAAAAAGGATCGAGGATTAATTAATCAAATCACGTTAAAAAAAACAAAGTTGCTGTTTTGATTTGGAGTTACTTTATGTGGTTACTCAGTAAATATTCCCAATATGAACATGCAAACAACACTACGCCAGCTGTAATAGTCTTTTCGTAAATTATATGTTCAGTAAAAGATCAGATAAAGAAAAACCGTGAAGTAAAATCTGATTTTAAAAATTATTTATTACGAGACATCAAGAAATACATTAAAGTACTAAATTTTATTCATACATCCACCCATCTTTATTTAGATGAACCAGATCTTTCCAATCTTCCACAACTGGATGAAATAGAATAGTACTTGATGTGAGTGATTCTTATCCAATAACAAAACGTATTAGGTGTTTGCATATATTTTGAGCAGCGATTATTATTGGTGAAAATGCAAAATATCAGTACAAACAACAATTAAATAACCTAAACTAACTGTTAAATTCAATGGTTTTAACATTTCCCTACATAAAAATAACAGTTTTTCATTTAGTAGAGTGTAATGATGGAACTCTCACAACTGCATTTTTGACATTAATTGCTTTGCTCTGTATAAAATGCTCCGTAATATCTCAACTATTAGTTTTGATTTCAACCATTTAAAAGTAGTGTTTTTGATGAAAACGAAAATATTGATAACGATTACAATGACAACGAATAAGCAGAGGGGCCAGAAAAAGTTTGAACCAGCCGTTTCAGCCGTTTCCAAGTGTTTACGTATAATGGCAAATATCCAAAATAATGGATAATGGCTCCAGTTTCAATATCAGGATTCCATTGCTTATTAGGAATAAAAAAGAAGAGATTTCAGTAGCATATTGTGACTTGCGTTAGAAAGTGTATCTATAACAAAAATTCTGAGATAAAAAATCGTGTGTTGGCCCAGGAGAGCCAATCACATCAACACCGAAGCGGAATATTCATGCCCTAGGCTTTCCTCTTCATATGGAAGGATCGGCATGGTGTAGTGGATTATGATCTGCTAAAATCAAATAAAATTATTATTGTAGACGTCTGCCAACGTCAATTGAACAAATTGAAGGGTTTGCTGTTGCAAAAAAGGTCCAGCAACAGCAATTAGCAGACGCAAAACCATCCAACGATGACAAAAATAGCGTTGTAAATGTTATAAGGTTGTAGCTCGAAGTCTCACCCAGTGTACCGGCCAAATAGAGCGCCTTCTGGTCACTACTTATTCAAATCATTGTAGTAGAGCTTGACTGACACACGGTTTCGAAAATATTTTGTTTAATATATATTATGCTAATTTTTCTCAATAAATGCTCTTTTTAAATGAAAAAATTATCGGAATATATGGAAGCACATGATATATTATTCCACAGATCCTGCTTTACATATTTATTTAATATAGGAACATATTAATTAACAAATATGTTCAGCCAAATAACAGGTCAATTGAAAAGTCCCCGGCCTACCATAGTTAAACACATTTTTTGGCAAAATTAGTTTTAATTAAAATATACTTCCCTTCAATGGTGATCTTGAGAATGCGGTGGATGAGGAAACTATTCGAAGCCCAATTCATGGATTCTTGTCATCCTTTTCACTGATTCGGTGCATTGTCTTGGTGAAGCAGCACTTTCTTTTTCTTCAAATGCGGCAGTTTTTCGGCGATTTCATCGTTCAAATGGTCCAATAACGCTATGTATCGCTATATAGTCGCTGTTGATGGTCCTTCCTTTTTCAAGGTAGCTAATGAAAATTATTCCATGCGCATCCCATCCAATACAAACGCCATAATCTTGCCAACCGACTGTTGCGTTTTCCCACGCTTTGTAGCGGGTTCATCGTGTGCAGTCTACTCGGATGACTGTCGATTGGACTTCGGATGAAATGATGGAGCCATGTTTCATACATTGTCATATATCGATGGAAAAAATCGGGTTTATTACGCTTCATCATCTTCAAACACTGCTTCGAATCATCAACTCGTTGTTTTTGATCAAAAGTGAGCTCGCACGGCATCCACTTTGCACAAAGCTTTCTCATACCCAAATATTCCTGAATGATATGATGCACACGTTCAGTTGATATCTTTAGAGTGTCTACTATTTCATTCAATTTCAATTTACGGTCATTCAAAATCATTTTGTGGATTGTTTTAATGTTTTCATCGGTAACAACCTCTTTTGGTCCACTGCGTTCACCGTCTTCAGTATTCATTTCACCACGTCTAAACTTAGTATACCAATCCTTGATTCTTGATTTTCCTGGGGTAGTATCCGGAAACTCGGTATCAAACCAAATTTTTGCTTCAATTGTGTTTTTTTCCCTTTACAAATCAATATTTTATGAACACGCGAAATTACTTTTTATCCATTGTTTCATAATAAGAAAACTTTGCTTTACTCAAAATGCTATAATTCACAAACTAATGATCCAACAGCTGTCAAATTTATACACGCATCTTTTGAGGGTTAGGGCTAACTAAAAAACATATGGATTTAATTCTAGTAGTGCCATCTATGTGTCAGGATAGGGACTTCAATTCAATTGACCTGTTATTCAAAAAGCAGGATAACTTACTAGAGCAAGAATAACATATGAAATGATGATATTTCAACTCCATCAAAAATCAAGAATACTTAGATATAAAAAGGCTTTATGTTAAAGATTTATAGAAATATTTGGGGTGTTTTACGTAAAATTGTTTTGTTACAAACAATGCTCGACATATTTATTTTATAATATGATCATCAGTCTCTATAGAGATTTATTTGCAATCTGTTTTACATTATCCCTTTAAATTATTATCTATACTCAACTACCCCCACAAACACATTGTTTTTGTTCCGTCCAATGTCTCGGTAAGTAGAAGGCAGGAACTTTAGCATTTTTCATCAATAAGAACTGTTTCCAGTTACAACCGACGAAAACTGGACGAGTTGCCCTTCCACTATCACCATCTCCACCACGACTTAGCATACTCTCAATATCTCAACGATGTCTCCTGGATATACGACAAGCTGTGCGGGTCCAGCGTCTTCCAGCTACTTGAAGACATCCACATGATAGGAGAGAAAATTAACCAGTCGACAGCGTTGCTTAAAGATTTCCTAGAGCGCCACGCCAGCTTGCTAAACTATGACGGTCGCCAATTCTACTCGTATATCTATGGATACTTGAAAGACAGAGGTTCGGAAGGTGTGCTGAAGATCGCTTTCGAAAAATGCGCGAGTCCACCGGTGCGATCTTTGATGCCGGTCAATGTGGACGCTCTTAGAGCTGATGTGGACGCTGACGAAACCCTGCCCAAGAAAATGTTCGACTTGTTGGTGAGAATACCGAACTCGAATCGATACATAGTTACGGTCTCGACGGAACAAGAACGAATATGCGTCTGGGATATTGTAAAGTAAGTTCTACAATATATTATTAGTAATAGTAGTAATACCATTAGTAATACCAAAAACAATTTATAAAAATACATTTATATATCAATTTAATGTCTTTATTAATTTATAAATATTTCACTCGCACTCGCATAAGCACTCACTATAAACATCCAATAAAAATTTAATGCAAAAGTGCCAAAACGAAAATGGTGTCATTCAACCGATTAGATTTTACCTCTCGATAGCTCGTAAATGGCAACGTCGCAAAATGAGGCGGAAACTGCCGATGTTTAGCGAATATCGGCTGTGCGTCTATATGAAATGTATAAAAGGATGTCTTACATTCCTCAAAAAGCTGCATGTGCCTAACTTTTTCATGCATACTTTCCAGACAGACAATTTTCTCTAAAATAAGTTTATTAAATTATGTTTATATCGATAAAATAGTTTGTGTACTTCTTATACATTTCGTATATTTGGTCTCGAATAGAGCCAATATCAAGATGGTCAAGATTCGTCACCCACTTTGTATCTAGACGGGTTTTCTTGGGTGAATCTTACATATTATTTTTCATTTTGTAAGTTATTTTATTCACACTAATATTTAGCGCGACAACAACCCGTTAAAAGACATTTTTGATATAAGTGTAGGGACTTATTATTAGTATCATCAATAATTACCTCTCTAACGGATTATTGTGGCTGTATAATTAACTGTAGTTTTTTGATATACTATAATGTTAAAATAAATTATATTTGATATGATTTTTGTTCAATTATGTTATTTAGATCAGAATTTTCTTGTATGTCAAAGCCAAACTGAACTAAAACTCAGAGTTGATGCGGCAACATTGTGAGGTTTTAACGTCACAAATTTAGAAGACTCATGTACAAAAAAACTTTGAATAGACCATATAAATTACCTACAGCTAGGGAAGACTTGGTATATGCATTCTGAGCGTTTCTCACCCTTGAGTCATAATGTTATAAAAGAAATACCCCCTAGATTTATTAGCCAAAGCAAACCAATAAGCAAATTGATTAACAAGGGTTTTAACTACAACAATAACATCAAATAATAAACTATTGTGCCAAAATATCAGCTAGGCTGTAAAGCAAGGAAATTTGTCAACAGTATAAGCTTCCAATTTTAGTTAAAATCAAAAGGATTACTTTATCGATAATTATTAAGTCTTTTTGGACTTATGGGATTCAAATATAGGGTTGCACAAAAGCAACAAATCCAGTAGTAATCCGGCGCTGTCGTAACTAACAAAAACTACACGATGACCTCGAAATCAAATGAATTAATATGAATTTAATATTAATTTAGGAAATACATACTAACGTTTTATTCCACGCTAGTCTTGTTTGTGTATTGATTCATATACAACAAAACAATAGTAATAAGATAATTATATAAATTAAGATTGTATTAAGCTTATCTAAGGTAATAAACCGTATGGGATAAACTCTTAGTATTATCTCACAAACTAACGGTAATAATAATCCTAAAGAAATAAGATCTCTTACTACTGAAAAAGGAAACCCAAAAGAAGATGGTATCAAACTAGACTCTCAGGAGATAAAACTAGACTAAACAATTCCAAACGATAATTAAATCAAGAGATCCAAAATTACCAGGCGTACCGGAAAGTCATTACCGGTTTTTCTAACAGATGTCACTAGGCTTAAGTATGCAATGTTATGATTTGACACATATGTCGTTTTATTCTGCTAACATCAAATAAAACATTGACAACAAATGATTAATTTGAACCATGCATTGATCGAAAAACGTCCAGTATGGGCCCGAAGACCCGGTAAAGTGATTTTATAGCACGATAACGCGTTCATAAACCGTTTCATAAAGCAAAACTGGTAAGAAAGCGCTGAAATCACTTAGATGGGACATATCATCGAGCTCGTCGTACTCTCCAGACCTTGCCCCATCCGACTATCAACTTGTTGCACCAATGGGACATTCGCTTTCCCAACTTCGAGGAAGTTAGAAAATGACTTGAATTATTTTACTCAAAGAACAAACAGTTTTTTTTGAGATGGCATCCATAAATTGCCTGAAAGATGGGTAAGATGTATAGAATCAATTGGTCAATAGTTTGAATAAATAAATTTTTCCAATTTCTTTAAAAAAAAACGGTAATGACTTTCCGGTAAACCTGGTAACTCAGTTATTTCTGGCTAATTTAGTGTAGACTTTGTGTAAAAACAAAGTGCAGTAGTATTGTACACGTCAATATTAGCCTAATCAAGTTGTTGGAACCTAATAGATATTAATGTAAAAAAAAGGTGTTTTTTGTAGTAGTTTAGTACTGCATAATATTACTCAGGATCTATTTTTTAGTAATATTATTAGATGATGTTACTTAATAATAATTAAAAATATTATAAAATTGCACAACATAACATTTATAAAACTTCATTTATATAAAGTTATGAATTTAAATTATCTATAATTATAAAAAATTTATATTTTTATTTATATTTTACTTATAGTTCAAAACCTGTTCGAACCTTAAATGGAATACCGCACCCCACCAATCTCATTCCTATAGACGAACAAAAATGCATCGTGCTGTGTCGAAGGGAGCTGCGTATCTACGACCTGGACTCGGGCACCTTCGTTACCAAACTGAAGGGAGTAATGAACCAGAAGATGCCATATTATGGACTACACGATCGAAGTCACCTGGTGGCCCTCAGCCGTAACCGAATGTACATAAACTTGATGAATCTGGAGACTGGCGATTGCGTGACCACGTTCAAAGCCGGCGAAGACCGCTTCCTCAATTCCCTGCTGGTTTCAGGCGACGGAAGGTAATGTAAACACTTCATAATCCCATTTGCGAAGCAATATTACATCTATAATCAATTAAAACTTTTTTTGTACATACGTCATCGAAATATTTAATGTATTGCCTGCCACAATTTGTAAATTCATTTTAGAATCAGACAATGTTTTCCTTCTCTTTTTATTCTAGTTAAAAAAAAGACACAATGCTGCTTGATTAGTTCGAACACGTAAACGAATGGGCCTGTTAAAGTTGCTCGGTTGTCAGACGTATGCAAAATTCTTTAAAGTAATAGTGATAAGAGGTTATAACTCTAACCTATAAGCTATTGTGGCTGTATAATTAACTATAGTTTTTAGATGTATTATAATGTTAAAATAAATTATATTTGATAATATTTTAGTTCAATTATTTTATTTAGATTATAATTTTGTTGTATGTCAAAGCCAAACTGAACTAAAACTCATAGTTGAAGCGACAAGATTGCGACCTTTTGATGTCACAAATGTAAATGACGTATATACAAAATAATTTTGAACAGACTATATATAGTGTATTCAAAGCTTTTTTGTACATACATCATCAAGATGTGTAATGTATTACTTGTCGCAATTTGTAAATTCGTTTTAGAATCAGACAATATTTTCCTTCTCATTCAATTCTAGTTAAAAAAGATACAATGCTGTCTGATTAGTTCTTATATGTAAACGAATGGGCCTGTTAAAGTCGCTCGGTTGTCAGACGTATGCAAAATTCTTTAAAGTAATAGTGATAAGAGGTTATAACTCTAACCTATAAACTGTTGTGGCTGTATAATTAACTGTAGTTTTTAGATGTACTATAATGTTAAAATAAGTTATATTTGATAACATTTTTGTTCAATTATTTTATTTAGATTAGAATTTTGTTGTTTGTCAAAGCCAAAGTGAACTAAAACTCGGAGTTGATGCGGCAACATTGCGACATTTTGATGTCACAAATTTAGATTACGTATGTACAAAATAACTTTGAACAGACTACATAGTGAACTTAATAGGAAAGAAGACTCATTAGGTGTTTCTGAATAAAAGTTTTGCAACGTGCAATATCGGGATTAAGTAGATATGTACGGGTTATAGACACCTTAGTAAGGATTATAATTTTTATAACCTGTTTTATATAACGGAAAGAAGAGGTCACTTGTATAGCGATTCAAAGAGACGCTAATAATCTATTAGAAAACAGACCAACCCGTCTCACTCGTTCACCATTCAGGTAGTTTTTTTTTAAAACAGATGCCCGGATAATAAAAGTGGTATTAATAACAGCTCGCTTCTAAATAAACGGCCACCAAGATGTACGTGATCGTTATTCCGTCTGGACATCTTATTGTTAATATAAAAATTATTTTTGAGTATCGATGTTACTTTCGTCCATCAGTTTGTTTTTGAAGAGCTTCGGAATAGTACTGTTTTACCCAAATTTTCATGGTATTCCTCTACCGAATGATTTTACAAATGTTGGTGCAAATTCCAATAGTCTACAGCTAGGAAACTGAGCTACTGTCATCCGTCTTTGGTGGCCGTTCACCATCAACTGCTTCTGTCCCAATTCTAGTAGATTATGTTAATTCACAGCAATCTCAATCCGTCTTTAGTGGCCTTACACCTTGAACTGTGATGCACGTGCCGAAAATATACGACCTAGGGTTGTTTCCTTGAATGTTTCTTACTTGGCATAGTTTATAGCTACAGATCGTTGAACACTGAACGTTCAATCAACCTTTTGTGGCCTTACAACTTCAGTTGCAATACTTTTGCCCGAACTCCACTTAACTACACCAAGAAACACTTCGAGTAACTGCGGAATGATTGCCAATACAACGTCAACCTGTCTTCTTTTCTTGATAATTTATTTGATTACGGTCAAATGAATGAATTCAAAAGAAAACAGCATTATGATTTCTCCAGAATTCTACTGGCATTGTGATTTGTGACATTTTATGGGGTATTAAACAAAAAGAATTCTATTCACATTTAATTCCTTTCTTTAAAGGTCCACTTTTTTGCTCTGTTATATTGAAAATTCCTCATCATCCCCGGTCATAATTCTAATAGCTTCTTTAATCCAAAAATATATCATACGCTTATCATTCATATTCTTAAAACAGTAATTGTAATATTTTATCCTAAAAAATCATTACGTATTGTACAACGAAATGGTTCAAAATTTATATTTTTAAAGATGTATATGTAAAATTACTGGGACTATAAAACAAAGCAGATAGCTTAAAGACCTTCACACAATATAATAAAACAATTTTAATGGAGTTGCTAACTGTGGCAGGAGATATTGCCTTGCTTCTACAAACTTTATCTCATCTTAGTCTACAGAGTTAGCCATGACAGATTATAAACCAAAATGTCACTTAACTTCTCGACTCGACCTCGATCTCGGTTCGGTCAACATTCCCAAATCCAGAAAGCAATGCAGGACGTTTCGGGAATAGCCAACCTGCTATCTTCTCTGATCTGCCCTTCTAGCAGACTTCCCATCTCCATCAAATGCTTATTTCATAAGATGTTAATTCGGTTCGCACTCTTCTACGGATCTAATGTCTACTTCAAGTGTATTACACCCAACCAAGTGAAACGGCGTCATGTTTTCCAAAATAAGCTCCTCAAGAGAATATTAAACGCTCCATGGTTTGTCAGAAATAATCAAATTCATAAGGAAACTGACACTCCAGAAATTAAGCACTTCATATCTCAATCCATCCACAAACAACAACTCAGCTCAAGATCTTCTGAAAACACGTTTGTTCGCGAGCTGGTGGACATGCTGGGAGCTTAGCACTGCGTCACTGCTAACCTCCCCTTTTGCAGACTGAAACGACCTCATCCATCGCTGCAGCCATAACTTTTGACCCCATACGCCAGCATCCAGTCGTCTGTTAACTCAAGTTCGCGAATCTATAGTTAGTTTCACTACCTGTTTTTTTGCCGGGTCTTCGTATCCTATAACGGCTACCGAGTTGGCGGGTGTCATATCCCCAAATTTAATGCACTATTACTAGCGACCCACAAGTGTCAACTGTAAAGCGGTTTCGGTTTAGTGTATTGGTAAGCCTAGAAGGAGTCCCGCATAACCCGGTCCAACTTGTCACTCCAGGGCAAATCTCCGTCACCAAGTATGCGTCATGCATGTCACCACCTGGTTTTAGGACAGAACAAAAAAATTGTTCATGTATATTTTTTGACTTCCATGTCCAAACTGTCGTGCCTAAGTAACCTTATGCCACAACATATTGATTTGGATACTTGATTGTATATAATATGATATGATAAAACTGATAAAATGATGTCTCATTATGTTATTTCTAATACATAAGTTCGAAGTAGTTCTAGGACATCCTATACGTCGCGAAACATTTTTCCAAAATTGCCTATAAAGTTAAATCTCTATGTTCTCTGTGATTATAACATATCTGGCCTGTTTTAGGATATTGGTCTGCGGCGATGAGACCCAGAAACCCTTTCCTTTGCTGGTGTGGAATCTCAAATCGAAGAAACTCCTCTACGATCTGAGGATACCCCATCACGATTTCGTTACCTCCCTGAGTGCCATCACCTATGAAGGCAATTACGTGTGTTGCGTTTGTCGCGAGATTGACGACGAAAGTCCTAATTTCATCGTGGTCTACGATCTACAGAGCGGAACGTTATTCAAGAAATGGAAGCCATCGTGCGACACAGTTTCTCTGGAGATCAGCTCGCAGGGGGGCTGTGTCATATCTGGATTGGAAGATGCGCGGATATTAGTTTGGGATTTAATAACAGGTAAGGATAGTCTTTTTTACTTTTTATATTGGCCTAAGAGAGTAATTTTAGTTTGATTGTGTATATACTTCAATTATTTTATTATTAATTATTACTTTAATTATTATTTTTATACAATTAATAAACTATGAGTTTGAGCTTGCATATTATCTGATAATTGTTTCACTTTAAAAATGCCTTTGTTGAGATATACTTATATAACGATAGATTATATATAAATATATATTATATAATTAATATAATATATATATTATATTATAAAAGATTATATAGATATATATATAGATATATATATATATATATATATATATATATATATATATATATATATCCAATCATCAATTCCAGTCAATCCAATCACTTTCTACAACTTTGGCGGACAATTTTGCCTCAAAAGTCGCTCTGTCTATCTATCAGGTCAATTGAAAAGTCCCCAGCCTGACACATAGATGGCGGTACTATAATTAAATCCATATGTTTTTTAGTTAGCCCTAATCATCAAAAGATGCGTGTATAAATTTGACAGCTGTCGGATCATTAGTTTTTGTATTATAGCATTTTGGGTGAAGCAACTTTTGATATTGTGAAAACAATGGATAAAAAAGGGAATTTCGCGAGTTGATTAAATATTGCTTTTTGAAGTGAAAAAATACAGTTGAAGCAAAAACTTGGCTTGATGCCGAATTTTCGGAGACTACCCTGGAAAATCAACTATCAAGGATTGGTATGCTAAGTTTAGACGGGGTAAAATGAGTACCGAAGACGGTAAACGCAGTGGACGCCCAAAAGACGTTGTTACCGACGAAAACATTTTAAAAATCCACAAGACGATTTTGAATGACCGTGAATTTAAATTGAATAAAATAGCAGACACTCTAAAGATATTAACTGAACGTGTACATCATATCGTTCACTAATATTTGGATATGAGAAAGCTCTGCCGCTCACTTTTGACCAAAAACAACGACGAGTTGATTCGGAGCAATGATCAAGCAAAATAAACCCGAGTTTTTGCATCGATATGTGACAATGGATGAAACATGGCTCCATCATTTCACTCCGAAGTCCAATTGACAGTCATTCGAGTGAACTGCAGATGATGAATCCGATCCAAAGCGAAGGAAGGACCATCAACAGCGACTATTACATAGTGTTATTGGACCTTTTGAAGGACGAAATCGGCGAAAAACGGCCAAATTTGAAGATGAAGAAAGTGCTGCTTCACCTAGACAATACACCGTGTCACAAGTCAGTGAAAACGATGGCAAAAATCCATGAATTGGGCTTCGAATTGCTTCCTCATCCACCGTATTTTCTAGATCTTACCCCCAGCCACTATTTCCTGTTCTCAGATCTCAAAAGAATGCTCGCTGGGAAGATATTTCCGTCGAATGAAGAAGTGACAAATGACAAATCGTAGTACAAAATGGTATCGAAAAGTTGGAGGGTCGCTATAATCAGTGTATCACCCTTGAAAGGAATTATGTTGAATTAAAAAAAAATTTGCCAAAAAAATGTGTTACTATGGTAGGCCGGGGACTTTTCAATTGACCTGTTACAATATAGGGTGATCAGTAGTTATAATAAATATCGATAGAGATTTGGTTTCAACCTTTAAATATTCAAGAGGAATTTTTATTTCTTCAGGTAACTGTCGATCTTCGATGAGTGGCCACACAGCTCCTGTTTCTAGCCTCAAGCTGGATCCTTCCGGGGGACTGTGCCTTTCCACGGACTCAAGCTGTCGAGACCGTTCCATACGACTATGGGACGTCAACAAAGGCGAATTACTGGCGGTTTATACGCCGTCGACGAAAATCACCGCCTGCGAAGTGACCCTAAACGGGAATTACGTGGTGCTGGCACTGGAGGGACGCTCGAACCTCGTCACGTTACAGTTACGCGGTCCGGGACTCGAACCCGTCGCGCCCGCGGAGGTTTACGGAGACGAACGGAACCAGGACAGAGTATGGCATTTGAGCGACGACAAGTGATGCTAATCTTCGCGATTTTATCGACCAAATTAGGGACTCAATGAGACTATGCGGACCAGTGAGCCAACAGGACACTTTAGGACGTAAAAACATCGATTAGTTTATCGCAGGTCCAATTTTAATCGATTAGAAAGCGGGATATTTATCGAATCATCGACGTAACTCGACAAAACCAATCCTCGGACTCATCAGCACTGCACGATGATGGCGTTCGATAAAATCTTTCGATAGGGACTGGTAAAAATTCATCAGATGGATAAGCTAGAGTTTGCGCTGGACACAAACCATTATCAATTCGTCGGATGCAAGTTTTTTTTACCGTGAACCAGAACTTGTTGCTGCTGCTACCTTACTAGCAGAGAACAAGTCACGCGTTGTTACCCTTCTTCAATAGGCGGCAGTGAAAATTGGGTTTGCAGTAATGCAGTAAAATAAGAATACAGTAATCTTCACCAATTCCACTCACATTTTTTCTGTTACAACTGTAGTGGGACTGTTTCTCTCATAAAAAAAACAGACAACATGAATACGTTTACACATTATATCTTTGAGATAATTTTCAGGGCACTAGTAATTATATAAGTTTAAACATATTTTTCTTTTGTAGCAGTACCATCCGCAGTCCTTTTCGCATATCGTATTTATTAAAACTACGTCATATTGCTCAATGTTTTCATATTGTTTGACATAAATAAACTTTTATTCCTTAGCCATCTATAAAATTAGTGTTACTAAATTATAAAATTTGACCTAAAATGCATACTTTACAAGCATATTGTCAGCTGCTAACTTTCTCTGTTAAGTAATAAATAATTATATAACCAATCCAAGAATAATGTTAACAAAAACATAAAATTAACTAGTAAAAAAACACCTAACCACTATTCTCATAAACAACAACGCGTGACACTAGGCATTGAAATTATAGGCAGGAATACAGGAAATATTTGAAATGCGCATTCACCAATTGGTGAAGATTACTGAATGCTAGCAAAATAACAACCAATAATGTATAATAACTAGGTTTTTTTTTACAAAAACAGCAAATATATATAGCTAAAATCCTTTAATTGTGCTCGATTTATAGCCAGGTATGCGAGTCATTCTAAGCTAAGAGGTAATCGATGGTTAAGAAAAGCGGCACGATAGAATTTTAATCTAATTATATGTTACAACATTTTTATTAAAACAACTCATTTGTACATATCTGCAGGGTAGCCGGTCAATTTATTAACTGTATCTTGTTTTATAAGAAGAGGGATACTCAACGCATGGGAAAGATTAGATGTATCTTGTAATACTCTCAATATCTTGAGATACTTTATGAACAGGGGATGGATAAAGTTGCTTTTGAAGGAAAACTAGCTATATTTAAGAGTCAACTTTATTTATTCATTATGTAATTATTAATTACCAGACTTTCAATTTGCAAACAGTCGTTAGTAACACAATAGATACTTTATGAACAGGGGATGGATAACGTTGCTTTTGAAGGAAAACTAGCTATTTTTAAGAATCAACTTTATTTATTCATTATGTAATTGTTAATTACCAGACTTTCAATTTGCAAACAGCCGTTAGTAACACAATAGATACTTTATGAACAGGGGATGGATAACGTTGCTTTTGAAGGAAAACTAGCTATTTTTAAGAATCAACTTTATTTATTCATTATGTAATTATTAATTACCAGACTTTCAATTTGCAAACAGCCGTTAGTAACACAATAGATACTTTATGAAAAGGGGATGGATAACGTTGCTTTTGAAGGAAAACTAGCTATTTTTAAGAATCAACTTTATTTATTCATTATGTAATTGTTAATTACCAGACTTTCAATTTGCAAACAGCCGTTAGTAACACAATAGATACTTTATGAACAGGGGATGGATAACGTTGCTTTTGAAGGAAAACTAGCTATTTTTAAGAATCAACTTTATTTATTCATTATGTAATTGTTAATTACCAGACTTTCAATTTGCAAACAGCCGTTAGTAACACAATAGATACTTTATGAACAGGGGATGGATAACGTTGCTTTTGAAGGAAAACTAGCTATTTTTAAGAATCAACTTTATTTATTCATTATGTAATTGTTAATTACCAGACTTTCAATTTGCAAACAGCCGTTAGTAACACAATAGATACTTTATGAACAGGGGATGGATAACGTTGCTTTTGAAGGAAAACTAGCTATTTTTAAGAATCAACTTTATTTATTCATTATGTAATTGTTAATTACCAGACTTTCAATTTGCAAACAGCCGTTAGTAACACAATAGATACTTTATGAACAGGGGATGGATAACGTTGCTTTTGAAGGAAAACTAGCTATTTTTAAGAATCAACTTTATTTATTCATTATGTAATTGTTAATTACCAGACTTTCAATTTGCAAACAGCCGTTAGTAACACAATAGATACTTTATGAACAGGGGATGGATAACGTTGCTTTTGAAGGAAAACTAGCTATATTTAAGAGTCAACTTTATTTATTCATTATGTAATTATTAATTACCAGACTTTCAATTTGCAAACAGTCGTTAGTAACACAATAGTGATACTGTAAGCTTTGAATAATCCAAGATAATTGATGTATTACTTATTACGGTATTGAGTAACAGAACCATTGTAGCTTAATGGGTCCAAATTCCTAGAGAGAAATAATGGATTTTTCCTCTTCTCCAATTTCTTTGGTGTAAACCACCACTTTGTGCATACTTAATTGCTGTTTCAAGCCTCCGAAATAAAAGGATTAAATATTTACAGCATATTTTTGATAATTTTCGCTAAATTGAATGTATGGATTTCTTGTTTGTTTACAAAACCTTATATTGGTGCACTATATTGAATTCATTACTCAATAATTTTTCAAAATTACTTTTCGAATCTAAAACCAAATCCCATGGGAACATCTTCAGTGCGCTTTTAACACACCTTGTTGTCTGTGTTTTTTAGTTTTTGCGTCGACAATATCTTGACTTATAAATTGCCACTTTCGATAATATAGCTAAATGAGGTCTCCTATTATTTGCTTTTTCTCTCCACAATTTTGTAGATTTTCATGTTTGTACGCAGTTATTACGAATTTATCGTTAATTTTTATGCCTTAGTACCTTAATCTTTGCGCTACACCTTTTATTCTAGGCTTTGTCACGCCTCCTTTTTTGTCATACTTTGTAAAAATTATAAAGAGATTAAATTAGTATAGTATAAAAATTATACTAATACTTCTATACTAATTAAATTTGTGGTAGTAGATAAAACAGTAAAAACGTATAATGACTAAATTACGTGTCCACGTGTTAACTATAAAAATTCTTTGATCTGACGTTTTCATATCCCCCCTGAGCATAAAATATTTCCCCTGGTATTATCTGGGGAGATATTTTTTTACTAGAAAACAGAAAAAATAATTTACAGTACGTAATTAACAAAGAAATAGCAGAATATATGCACATGTATAAATATAATAAAATAATTAAATCAATAATCACAGTATAAAACTTACCAGCGAAGATATGTGACCACATTCACTAATTCATAACTGTACACGCAAACCCTATTACGTTGTTAAAAAAGACTGCTTAATAAGTTTGTTAATTACACATAACTGAATAAATGACATAAATCTCCGCGACAATGTAAACAAACCCTATTCTTAAAGGATTACAAAAAGCCAGGGGACAAGAGACAAAATATGTGGGACGTAAATGGATGTAAATATTTTTTATGAAAACAAAATATTATGTAATTTTATTTGTTATATTACAATGAGTTGTTTATCCTAGTTTATTAAAATTAATTATTTTTATAGTTTACTAGATTTTCTATGTATTTAAAGTTACTGATACACGAACGGAATCTGTTAGAGAACAGACCAGGGGAGATACGCTTTTCATATTACGGTACTATTGTGACTAAATTAAGTAAATTTAAGCGAAGAGTTTAAAGAAGATGGTGAGTAATGAGAGATGATAAGGTTACTGTGATTTTTCTTCTCTTGGATGTTGAAAGCACCACTTAACTTACAATGACTAATAAATACCTTCGATTCAATTAACGAAAAATGTTTTAGAATATATATCATTCGCAAATATTACCTATCATAATATTTCATTCATTTTAACTCGATTTTTCGCCCTCTTTTCACTGCCAAACTTTTCTCATATATTATAAAACAAATATGTAGTTATGTACATCATAAAAACATGGAAATGCCAATTCTCTCTTAGATGTAAGTAGATTTAAGTCGCCAAGAAATGAAAATGTACATCCACCACTAAGATCCCCCGAGTCGAAAGGGGGCCAACTTGTCAACTAACTTAAAACCTATTATTGATTCATATTACAATTTTTATGTTGTGATTGTTGTGTAATATACCTATATAACTAGAAATAAATATATTGTAAAGTACTATTTGTTTATATTTTTACTACTTTAATTACATGAGAAACTCTAGGATATATAGTGAAAATTCGAAGCCAGAAAATGTATTACATGACCTTTAACCATCCTCCATGACGATTCTATAACTTGCTTCTTATATAAAGCCATAATAAAATTCAGCAAAAGGTACAAAATCGTATGATGTTGATTTAAATCACAGAGTATTATATAGAGTTTTAACTTAAATAGGATAAACCGAGGAAATATTCTGCGTGGTCCCAGCAATGCAGCCACTAAGATCAGTTTTTTTGATTCGTTTGAATTGCCCTACAAAGGCATTTGATGAGCTCATTTCTACAACGCGATTGTTTGTTTCAGTTTTTTCCTTGGAATAAAAAACCTTGAAATAAACGTTTGTTTATTTACTTAAACAAATGTATTTTGGTTGGGAACGGAGATAGGTAGGATATTTTTATCTACACGGAGTTTTATATTTATTCCTTCAACAAGTATGTTTTAAAAAAAGAAACTGAATACACTCTTAGTTTATATTTAATTTTACAGTAATATAAAATAAAATAATACAATAATACAATACAATACAATATAATTTTATAAATAAAATAGTATCTCATGATTGTTTTATTATATTGTTAATAGATCTTCAAGATGTCTTTTTAACTCCTCGATTTTACCATAATAAGAGC
The DNA here is from genome assembly GCF_030347505.1 of Rhynchophorus ferrugineus. Lineage (NCBI taxonomy): Eukaryota > Metazoa > Arthropoda > Insecta > Coleoptera > Curculionidae > Rhynchophorus > Rhynchophorus ferrugineus. Next base: position 50,812,277 of record NW_027472583.1, read on the forward strand.
ACAGCAGTAGTTTTAATATATATCATATATTTTAATTTTTGTTGCTGTTCCTTAAAATATTACTTTTTGGTATGTTTTTTCTTCCATTCTAACGTAATACAATTTAACCGTTTTAATTATCCGATCCTAAATTGTCGCAATAAAATTGTAAACGTAATTATAACTTGGATTAATCTGTAATGAGCAAATTGTTACCGCGTAACTATTGTCAATTGCTGGAGTCATATCTTTTCGGAAGAAAATTTAGAGTATCGCACGAAATTGCGTTCTCGACATTTAAAACTATTTCGACTGGAGTTCCACAAGGTAGCGTCTTAAGACTTCTCCTATATCTGCTCTACACCGCTGACATTCCAACAACAAAAGAAACACTACTTGGAACCTTTACTGACGACACAATTATTATGACAAAAAATATATCTCTGCCTAGGGCAATAGAAAAAGTACAAGTGGCAGTCAACAAAATCTATAAATGGACGAAAGATTGGAAAATTCAACTTAATAGCTCCAAATCTGTCCACGTTAATTTTGCATTGCGGCGAAATAATAAAAACTTAATTATATCACTCAATGGATGCCCGAATACACTCTTAGTTTATATTTAATTTTACAGTAATATAAAATAAAATAATACAATAATACAATACAATACAATATAATTTTATAAATAAAATAGTATCTCATGATTGTTTTATTATATTGTTAATAGATCTTCAAGATGTCTTTTTAACTCCTCGATTTTACCATAATAAGAGCACAGCAGTAGTTTTAATATATATCATATATTTTAATTTTTTGTTGCTGTTCCTTAAAATATTACTTTTTGGTGTGTTTTTCTTCCATTCTAACGTAATACAATTTAACCGTTTTAATTATCCGATCCTAAATTGTCGCAATAAAATTGTAAACGTAATTATAACTTGGATTAATCTGTAATGAGCAAATTGTTACCGCGTAACTATTGTCAATTGCTGGAGTCATATCTTTTCGGAAGAAAATTTAGAGTATCGCACGAAATTGGATTCTCGACATTTAAAACTATTTCGGCTGGAGTTCCACAAGGTAGCGTCTTAAGACTTCTCCTATATCTGCTCTACACTGCTGACATTCCAACAACAAAAGAAACACTACTTGGAACCTTTACTGACGACACAATTATTATGACAAAAAATATATCTCTGCCTAGGGCAATAGAAAAAGTACAAGTGGCAGTCAACAAAATCTATAAATGGACGAAAGATTGTAAAATTCAACTTAATAGCTCCAAATCTGTCCACGTTAATTTTGCATTGCGGCGAAATAATAAAAACTTAATTATATCACTCAATGGATGCCCGAATACACTCTTAGTTTATATTTAATTTTACAGTAATATAAAATAAAATAATACAATAATACAATACAATATAATTTTATAAATAAAATAGTATCTCATGATTGTTTTATTATATTGTTAATAGATCTTCAAGATGTCTTTTTAACTCCTCGATTTTACCATAATAAGAGCACAGCAGTAGTTTTAATATATATCATATATTTTAATTTTTTGTTGCTGTTCCTTAAAATATTACTTTTTGGTATGTTTTTTCTTCCATTCTAACGCAATACAATTCAACCGTTTTAATTATCCGATCCTAAATTGTCGCAATAAAATTGTAAACGTAATTATAACTTGGATTAATCTGTAATGAGCAAATTGTTACCGCGTAACTATTGTCAATTGCTGGAGTCATATCTTTTCGGAAGAAAATTTAGAGTATCGCACGAAATTGCGTTCTCGACATTTAAAACTATTTCGGCTGGAGTTCCACAAAATATGTTCCTTAAAATATTACTTTTTGGTGTGTTTTTCTTCCATTCTAACGTAATACAATTTAACCGTTTTAACTATCCGATCCTATATTGTCACAATAAAATTGTAAACGTAATTATAACTTGCCTTAATAAATTTTTATGTTGAACAAGTAAATAAATAAAACAAATAAATAAAATATAAAATATAAGTCTGCTTTCAGTATTTAGGAACAAAAAGATAAGAGTTTTAATACATTTTATTTAAATTCATAGCAATAAAAAAATATGAAAAAGGGAAAAAGCCCTATAGAAAATTTTAATTATAATTGCCAGAAGATATGCTATGTTATTACTTAATTTTTTTTATATCTACATTCAACTAATGTTTATTTACATTTATAGTTAATTATTTTTTATTTATACCAATAACACACAGAACAAAAAAATCTTAAATATATGTATAAATTATATGTATTAAGTTAACACTATATGCTACTCTGTGATGACTTCTAACCATCTCTAATAAAGACAATTTGCTGCTTATAGAATGTCAAATAAATTTCGGTAAAAGGTATAGAATCTTATGATGTTTATTTAAATTGTAATTTAAATAAATAAAACAGAATCGCCAAAATGTATGTACGCGTATATCTTTGGAACCACTGCAGCAAATTGGATAATTATTTTTTTATTATGTTCTTTGTCAGGCCAAGGTTTGTACAAAAACAATTAAAAAGCTCATGGAAGAGTTTAAAAGTAAGACTTAAAAGTATAGATAATCTTGAGCAACAAACTAAAAATATAATTGAACAAATTCGGTCTGCTACAAAAGATGCTACCCCAATAGCAAGAGAGAAATCAGAATATGAAATAGTTTACCCCCTCGAAATTAAATGAATTAGAATGATAAAAGAAAGGCGAAAACTTAAAAGAGTATGGCAGAGAACTAGAATAGCTGCAGACAAAACTACTTTTATCAAAAGATCAAAGAATATAAACAGAATTGCTTTCAAAATTATATAAGTGAATTAAGCCTACAAGCAGACAAAGATTATTCGCTATGGAAAGCAACTCGAAGATTTAAAAAACCAATTATTCGAGTACCGCCAATTAAATATGATCGAAAATGAATGTGTTCGATACGACAATGAAAAAGCTGAATTGTTCGCACAATACTTAGCTAACATATTTCAACCTAATAATATAGAATCTACCATGGATACATCTCCTCTTTATCAACCCGATGTAGATCTAAATCTAATTTCTCCACTGGAAGTTGTCACTGAAATTGATGACCCCAATCCTAAAAAAGGCACCTGGATAGATGATATTTCACCTGGATTATCGAACGAACTTCCACGAAAAGCAATCATCATGTTAACGTATATATTTAATGCCTGCTTAAGGCTGAATCATGTCCCGGAATGCTTTAAGGTGGCACAAATAATTATGCTCAAAAAACCTGACAAACCTGCAGAACAAGTCGAATCTTTCAGGTCTATTTCGCTACTACCGCATTTGGGATTAATGTGTAATGAGCAAATTGTTACCGCGTAACTATTGTCAATTGCTGGAGTCATATCTTTTCGGAAGAAAATTTAGAGTATCGCACGAAATTGCGTTCTCGACATTTAAAACTATTTTGGCTGGAGTTCCACAAGGTAGCGTCTTAAGACTTCTCCTATATGCTCTACACTGCTGACATTCCAACAACAAAAGAAACACTACTTGGAACCTTTACTGACGATACAATTATTATGACAAAAGGCCTAGGGCAATAGAAAAAGTACAAGTGGTAGTCAACAAAATTTATAAATGGACGAAAGATTGGAAAATTCAGCTTAATAGCTCCAAATCTGTCTACGTTAATTTTTCATTGCGGCGAAATAATAAAAACTTAATTATATCACTCAATGGATGCCCGATTCCACCAAAATAAAACAACTATTCTAGTTAGTCGGAAGATACTCTCAACTTGATCTAAAATCAAAGAGGTTAATCTATAATACAATTATAAAGCCAATTTGGACCTATGGGGTGCAAACATAGGGTTGCACTAAAAATTCTAATCAACTAGTCATACAACGCTGTCAAAACAAGGTTCTTCGATTGTTTACCAATGCCTATCGCTACGTAACCAACGACGAACTGTACGATGACCCGGAAATCAAATGGATTTGCGAAGTTATCAAAGATTTCGATTTGAAACACGAAAGAAGAATACTAAATCGTACTAACGTGGAAGCAATACAACTGCTGGACAGCAGCACTTTTCTCGACTCGTCTTACTTGTAGTCATTTGTACTTAATCCAGGTACAAATGAAAAGTAATAATAAATTTATTTGTAAATTAAAACTGTACTAAGCATATCTAACGTAAGATAAAATTAATTTAAAAAAAGAAAATGAAATACATAGAGAAACTGTTAGAAAATATAATCAGTCATCTTGAAGTACATAGAAAAGTTATTGATTATTCAAATAATAAAATTGTAAGTAGAGGAGCCGTGAATTAAAATTTTTATGTTTTAAAGATGTTAAAAAGTACCGATATTTTTACTATCTTTAATATTAAGGATGCCGAAAAGATATCAATAGTTTTACGATGTGTATCGATTTTCCGATATTTTTTGGAAAAATGTAGTTATTTTTAGTGTCTGTTGTAAAAAAAAATACCGGTATATTTGATTATACTGCCTGATTCTAATGGTGACAATAACTTATTCTATAGGATGAATAAATATTTGGTACTTAATATTAAACCTGAACCTTAATTCAAAGAATTTCTTGCCCTATAAAAACACATTCAATATATTTTCTATTAATTCAATCAATTACAACAGCTGTTACACTATTTTGACTATATAGATATACTAAGTCTGATACCCGACTGGTTTATGAATGGGGGATTGTAAACGTGACGACCAGGTACCATAGAAGATGATCAAAGGGGTCTGTTGATAACGGTCTCAAGCTTGTCTATTAGTACAATACCTGACAGTCGTGAACCAAAAATAAGCTAGATGACAGTAATAAAAAATCACAAAAATATTAATTTATAATAATAATATACCGTAGATATATTATTAAAAATACATTTATTAAAATTAAAAGTGCGATTACTAAAATTTTATCAGAAATAAAAACACAAAATTTCAAAATTCACCATATTAAGTCCTATTAAAAGCGCTACGAAACAATGACGTCACTAACCGTTTCCTAACCATCATACCTGAATTCAAACGTTTGAACTTTTTAGGGCACTTTGATTTTATATGTGTTAGTTACTTAATATTTATTCTACATAGTTGTTAGTGACTACAACACAAAAAAGGTTTAAATTTTATACATTTAATAATGGATGGTTGGTTTTGGAAGGCAGAAAGTTTCTAATCCAAAAGTAATACTTTATTTAAATTTGCCCAGCTAAACAGGCATCAGCTATATTATTATATTTTATTATTATTATTATATTTTGTTATTATTTATATTTATTTATTATTGTTTTGAAATTAACGATTTTCATCAAATTTTATTACACTATCAACTTTTATCTTGTACTCAGCGAAGCGGGTGGGTATCAGCTGGTAATTAATAAATTAATTATTGTTCATGAGTCGAGTACCTTATTTGAGAAATTAATCTCTAGATGAGGTGATATAAATTGGCCTACACACATTCCTGAGTTAACTTACAGTGCCAAGAAAACCCACTCAAGATCAGGAAAATTCCTTCCAGTTACCCTACAACAAAAAATATCTTCTACTAGTTGGAATAAATTTTCAAGGCCAACTCAGTAAATTTCGAACAAACCAGGACCCAATTCGAAGGGAGATAGTCTCCTACCCTCAAACTGGTGATGACCACAGAAAGCATCCAGGATCCTGAAAGAATATCTATGAACTGGTCGAATTTATAACAAATGAAACAAATGAAAGAATCAAATCAGCAGAATCAAAGGCATTTAATCTATCACCCCGGAAGTACCAGAAAACTGGGGATATGATCGAAAAGATTTCGTAGTACTTGCAAAATCTACGAACATTTCGGCAAATAATTCGAGTGTTTAATTGTTCTTTCAAAATCCCTTATAGGAAAAATCCAGGTTATCAGTTTCAATTTTTGGAATTCCTAGTCTTTACCCCCTTCAAATACCACCTCACTCAAACCTATTTATTATCGGAAAAAAATTCTTTCATTCACGGCCATTTACCTATTTCTCCAATAAAAAGGTTTATGACTCATATGCATCCATCCAATTTATATCCCATGGTTATCAGGTACAAGCAATTAAGATTATACCCCAATCTCAAGACTCTCCTATTAATTTTACGGTCTCCTATCAGACGGGTGTCAGACCACTATCTACAGGTTCTCTGTTCATCTCCATACCATAAACCAATCCGGTAACAGCCTTAGGATAATAATCCCTTTGAGCGGTTGTCGGCGCAGTAAATTTTTAGGCATATATAGTAAAATTAATAATTCTATTCGATTTTATAACCAAATAGATGGAACAAAAAAAAATCCTTTAATTATACTAACAAAATAAACTTTGAATATTTTTGCAGTGCAAGAAAATATTTGAATTAAGGTTACTGCCTAATATTTATTCAACCTATGTAGTTAAGTTATTGTTACCATTATAATTGGGCAGTAAAAATCAGAATATTCTATGATTATAATATATATTTGTTACATTAATGACTTATTGAATTTAAATTATAGCAGATCAATATAGACCATACTATTTTTAAAATAAAAACTGTCAAATAATTGTCCATGTATATAAATGTAAGATCCATTGTATCATATCAAGGCTATAAGTTCAATGCCATAGTTAAGCACTGACGATGAATGACATTGTACACGAATAAAATAATATTTCAATTAAATTATAATGGATCTATAGCCCACACTTTTTCTTTGCTCAAAAATCTAATTATAAATAAATAATAAATGGGTTATTATGTAGAGTAGTCTTAATTATAAAAAATAACTACTAAACAAGACTAACTAAGAAATAATGTGAAACTTAATAAATGAGTAAATAAAAACTACAGTTTACTGTCACAAAAATATATGTATTAATATAAGAATCTCCTGTTGAAATAGATTACCAATTAAATAATAATTTTCACATAATGCTCCCAACAACAAAAATGTGGTCATTCTTTATTACTCAGCTTAGTACAATATGAACATAACTTAATCAGAAAATAAAGTACACTAATTAGTTATTTAATAAATACAATCGTGTATTGTCTATGTGCTTCAATATATTATATGTTCACCACACCCTTTCACCACATATTATAATCAGAATCATCAGCTTCAAAAGCCAAAAAGAAGCCCAAGAGTGTGCCATAGACAATCACATTGCCTGTTAATGTCAGATAACAGGAGCCCCATTTAATAACACTTCCTCGAGCTAAAACAATTGGTAATGCAAAAGAGCATACCAATATTCCCATAGTTATGAAGATGGCAGATTCCAAGCATGAATTGCTTGATCCTGAATGATCAGAGTATCTTCTAGCCATCATAGTGGGTATTGGTGCCAAGACATAAAACAAAACAACAAAAAAGGGCCACCATAATCTAAAACAAACAATGTTAAAAATAATAAATACTCATAAAAGAAAAGGTGCAGCGATTACGCATATTCTGGAAGAGCACAAGCCATAATAACAAAGGCCATTCCAATAGATCCAGTAAAAGCCAACGATACAATACTAAAAAATATAATATGTTAAATTGAACTTTTAATGCAAAGTAGTACTACTTACGCTGCATTGTAACAAGTATAGAAAATTACATGTAACAAAAGAAAGTATATTAATATTTGTATCAGAGTATTCAAAATATAAAAATTAGTCCATAATTATGACATCAAATAGATCTTAATACAAATTACTTCGGATCAGAGGAAGATTATGATTCATTAATCTAACATTGATTTATTTTAGATGATGATATTACTTACATTTTATGCCTGCCATTTTAGCAATTATTTTCTGAAATATTTTTTAAACCCAATTTTTTCACTTAAATCAATTTTTTGTTTGTCAGAGAGTATTACATTATTTGAGATTTAACACTTTTATTATATTGTAAACACTGACGGAAAATTACTTGTCAAAATATCAAATTGTCAAAACTGACAGCACTATGATTCATTGTTTATATTATGCCAAAAAATCCGAAAGATGGCGCTGCTAGCGGTTTTCAGAATTTTACGTTTTCGACGGAATGAACTGTACAAACATTGGAAAGTTCTGTTTTGCCGGTATATAAATGCCGATTCATGTGTTTATCGTCACTTGTCAAACGGCAACCAACCGGACGATAGCACAGAAAAAGCTACGTCATTTTATAGAAAATTGTCTTTTTTTGCCAGTGTCACTGTAGATTTCAGTATATATTTACTGCTTTAAAATAACGCTGCTGTTGAAGTACTTTCTCTGATCCAAGTCGGTATAGCAAAGTCTCAATTGTTCGTATATAGAAATGGCTGATCAACAAAAGTAAGTATTCTTTTCTTTGTACCGGTGATCCCATCCACATTTATCACATTTCCATTTTTAAAAAAATGATTTCAGATTATATCTATTAATAAACTAATTGTACGCTGTCCTGTTATAGTATTTTTTGGCAAAACTAAACGTTTGGAATAATAAAATGAACCAATATAAAATCGGCCATTTTGCCTTTTCTAGATTATCTGATAATTATTTATAAATATGTATTTATTTTTATTACAGCCCTGACGATTTAGCTACTGCAATTCTAAGGAAGAAGGATAAGCCAAACAGATTAATTGTAGAAGAGGCTGTCAGTGATGACAACTCTGTTGTTGCCTTATCACAGGCAAAAATGGATGAGCTTCAATTGTTCAGGGGTGACACAGTACTTCTTAAGGGCAAAAGGCGCAAGGAAACTGTTTGTATAGTATTATCGGATGATTCATGTAGCGATGAAAAAATAAGGATGAACCGTAATGTAAGAAATAACCTTCGTGTAAGATTATCAGATGTTGTGTCGATTCAACCCTGTCCAGATGTGAAATATGGAAAAAGAATACATGTACTTCCTATTGATGACACAGTTGAAGGTCTTACAGGGTAAGTTATATTCTCTAAATATAAAATATAGCATTGATTATTCTGCAATTACCCAAGGGAATCCTATGGATATTATATTTTCTTTATTTTTGTTTTACAGAAACCTCTTTGAAGTGTACTTAAAACCATATTTCTTGGAAGCCTACAGACCTATTCACAAAGATGATGTTTTCATCGTAAGGGGTGGTATGAGAGCTGTAGAGTTTAAAGTTGTTGAAACAGATCCTGCCCCATATTGTATTGTTGCTCCTGACACAGTAATTCATTGTGATGGGGATCCTATTAAGAGAGAGGTTAGTAAATTTATCTTAAATTGGTAATGTTTATTCATTGGTTACCAGAAAATTACCAGACATAAAATTAGTTATAAGTGATTATGGATAGACAAAATTAATTATTTAAAACAGTCTAAATGATGATAGTATATCATGAACTTAATAATAAAATTATTGAGTTATTAATCTTATAAATTAATATCAGTTTATATATTTACCATTTGTAACTAGATTACTTTGAAAACTACCTTAAGGTTATTGTCAAAATAGTTCATATTTTCTTATCACATTCTGGGGTAATTAATGCTAATATGACAATGTGGAGATTTTGGAAAAATTATTTGTATTTCTAATAATTTATATTTCTGAAAATATTTAATTCTTAGTAAGTCAGTATAAATACTAAATCATGTCAGCACATTCATAATTCAAAAATCAACAATGATTTAATTTTGGTCATTTTAATTAGAAAAAATTAAAATATGCAGACTTATTCATCAATTTTGTATGTACAGGGTAAGACATAGTTATTTAACTTATTTAGGATAGAAAAATAAATAATTTTATTATTTACATAATAGAACTTACATAGGGGGGATATCCATAGCATTTTAAATACTATTCATTAAAAGAAAAATTGTTCAAAAATATCTGACTTTGGTTTGTAATTTCCAGTGTAAGTCCATTTGATGATTAAAGCCTTGAAATAGTAGTTCTAATTTAAATTCATGTAAATGCAAATCAATGTGTACTACTGATTCTTATCTGGTGTACATGGATACACATAATCTTTTTAATACCCACTATGGACGGCGACACTATTAATATTTAAATGTATTTATATATATGTAACCTACAAAACTATGTTGAATGGCCCTTCATGTTTTAATATTAGCTAATTTTTCCAATTGATCTTGCTAGTAAATTTTACTATTTACTGAGATTTTCCTTTAAATGATTAATTTTACTACAACAATTTTAGTGGGTATTATACCCATTCATACACTCCATAAATTGGTCGTTTTAGCCTCGTTATTTTTTCATTTCCTCTTTTATTACCAATAAAAGATCTAATGTCAAAATACGCGTGCAAAAAACTCTAATTTTAATATATTCGTTTGAGGGCACATTCTTCAAATCGTTATTTTTGTTCGTGGATTTTCCTTAAAATTTCTAAACCAAAATCGCTGTTCATTTTTGTATCATATTTGTAATTGCAGGAAGAAGAAGAAGCTTTGAACGCTGTTGGTTACGATGATATTGGAGGTTGCAGGAAACAACTCGCTCAGATTAAAGAAATGGTTGAGCTACCCTTGAGACATCCGTCACTCTTTAAAGCTATCGGCGTAAAACCGCCGCGCGGTATCTTGCTCTATGGACCACCTGGAACAGGAAAGACATTGATCGCTCGCGCGGTCGCCAATGAAACTGGTGCCTTTTTCTTCTTGATCAACGGCCCCGAAATTATGAGCAAATTGGCCGGAGAGTCTGAAAGCAATTTGCGTAAGGCTTTCGAGGAAGCCGACAAAAATTCGCCAGCCATCATCTTCATTGACGAGTTAGACGCTATCGCTCCCAAAAGAGAAAAAACCCACGGCGAGGTAGAACGCCGTATCGTCTCGCAACTATTGACATTGATGGATGGTATGAAGAAGTCCTCGCATGTAATTGTGATGGCAGCTACAAATCGTCCTAATTCCATTGACGCGGCGTTGCGCCGATTCGGACGTTTTGACCGTGAAATCGACATTGGTATCCCCGACGCCACTGGCCGTTTGGAAATCTTGCGCATCCATACCAAAAACATGAAACTGGCCGACGATGTTGATCTGGAACAAATCGCCGCCGAGACCCACGGCCATGTCGGTGCCGATTTAGCCTCACTTTGCTCTGAAGCTGCTCTTCAACAGATCCGAGAGAAGATGGATCTCATTGACTTGGAAGATGATCAAATAGATGCTGAAGTATTACATAGCTTAGCAGTTACGATGGAGAACTTCCGCTACGCCATGACTAAGAGTAGTCCAAGCGCTCTAAGAGAGACGGTAAGTGTGTTAATCATTTTTAGAGTAATCTTATTTCATTTATATATATTTCATAGGTTGTTGAAGTACCTAACGTTACCTGGGATGACATTGGGGGTCTGCAAAACGTTAAAAAAGAATTACAAGAATTGGTACAATATCCTGTGGAACATCCTGACAAATTCTTGAAATTTGGTAAGTCTTTTATTAATATTTTTCTACAGGTTATAAAGTATTCATGAACTTTTCATCATTATCATCTTATTCATATGTTATCATCAAAACATCCCGATAAAGCGCTGCATTTATTGAACTTTTTCTATTGATTTAAATACAAAAAAAACCAATGTCTGATATGCAGGAGAACAGTAAACCTATAAAATTAGAAATGAAGTATGCTGTTGAATAAAATTTTCAAACAATTTTCATCCCAAAAAGTTAATTTATTTGCACGAAGTATATAAAACAGGTACGTTCTTGTGATAATATTAAAGAAAACAGTCCCTGCTGGCAACAGTTGATAAATTATTAATATGCGCTTCTAGGCAATATGAATGTCACGATATCAACAGTCTACTCTAACTAAGCTATTCTTAAACTATAATTATTTTATCATCATAATTATTCTCCCATTGTAAGAAATTCTCTGAGAAAAAAAACTATTTATTTTAAATTCGTGTTTTCTTTTTATAACTATATAATTTATTGGTGAATTTTAGGTATGCAACCGTCTAGAGGAGTGCTGTTCTATGGACCACCTGGTTGTGGTAAAACATTGCTAGCCAAAGCGATTGCCAATGAGTGTCAGGCGAACTTCATCTCGGTTAAAGGGCCAGAATTGCTTACCATGTGGTTTGGTGAATCAGAAGCCAACGTTAGGGATATTTTCGATAAGGTAAATTAGCGCTCATGTCTTAATTATCAGGTATTTAACCCATTGTTTTATAGGCTAGATCAGCAGCACCTTGTGTGTTATTCTTTGACGAATTGGACTCTATCGCTAAATCCAGAGGCGGCAATGTGGGCGATGCCGGTGGCGCAGCCGATCGTGTTATCAACCAGATATTGACAGAAATGGACGGAATGGGTGCTAAGAAGAATGTATTCATCATTGGCGCTACAAACAGACCAGGTAAATATAGTCTTAAAACTCAGCTTTTCGCTCTTAACAACGGTTTGTTTTTCAGACATTATCGATCCTGCTATCCTGCGACCTGGTCGTTTAGATCAACTGATCTATATCCCATTACCAGACGAGAAATCTCGAGAGCAAATCTTCAAGGCGAACCTGCGTAAATCGCCCGTAGCTAAAGATGTAGATCTTACCTACATCGCGAAGGTAACTCACGGCTTCTCCGGTGCCGACTTGACAGAAATCTGCCAGCGCGCTTGCAAACTGGCCATCCGACAGTCCATCGAAGCGGAGATCCGCAGAGAAAGAGAAAGAGCCAGTAATCCAGGAGCGGCAGCTGCTATGGACGTAAGTGGTTTCTTGTTGACTAACTTTAATTAAATTCTGCCGTTTTTAACCCTAAAATACTGCGTTATGATTCACTAACATTTTGATTAAAAAAAAATTTTAGTAATTAAAATATCCAACTATTTTTTTTTAATGCGGAAACATTACTTCCAATGTTATGGTATTTGAAAGTAACGTTAACAAGAGCGTGTGCGGCAAACTCTGAAAAATGTAGTGTAAAAATTGATAAAATTTATATCTATATACATAATATGGATTAGGATGCTTTAGTATTAGTAATTGACTGGAGTCTATGAAGCATGCTATCTGCTAATTTAATTGCATCATTCTAAGACAAATACGGACATATAAATCGAATTTGATGAACTAATTATATAACTGTCCATATCTTCATTTCTTGGAATTTAAAATTCATGAGTGCCTAACACTACTCCATTTTCTTATGGGATTCTCATCCAGTTATGGCCAATCTAGTACATCAACTCTTCATGTCTTCTGTTCCTATGCAACGCAAAGATGCGACCAATATTTGTCATGTCTTAAAGTAACCAAAATTTGTTTCTGTTTCTAAACAGCTTTTGATTATATGGTAATAAATCATTTTAAGTAAAAATACAATTAGCATAAATCAGCATTATATGTTTAGCAAACGCTCCTTACGAAATATTCGATTATTTTGAATACAAGCATAAAACTCACGTATTATGAGCGTGTCAAGAGAAAGTATGACCGTACGCGTTCTTGTAGCACAGACCGTAACTAATTTGATAACAAACAATTGGCAAAAATTACTTCGATAATATAATATTCTGTGATTAACATGATGTTTGTTTCAGCTTGACGAAGATGATCCGGTACCGGAAATTACGCGTGCCCACTTCGAAGAAGCCATGCGCTTCGCTCGTCGCTCCGTCTCCGACAACGATATTCGAAAATACGAAATGTTCGCACAAACGTTGCAGCAATCTCGTGGCTTCGGCACCAACTTCCGCTTCCCATCGGGAGCTGCCGGCGCACCCGCCCAAGGCGGCCAAGCCCCACCTCCAGTCGCTCCGGGCGACCAGGCCAACTTCGACGATCCAGAGGACGACCTGTACAGTTAGGTGAAGCGGTCTCGTCAAGTGCATGCAGGATTAATGCGCGTGTATTTATTTCAATCAAAGATTGGACTTAGAGTTAACTGGTTTATTTCGTATGATGTTTCTTTTACACTTATAGTTTTCAATTATCGGAATAAATAATAAAATATACAGTTTAATGTGTGTAGAGTCTGTCCAGTCCTTGTCGTTACGTTACGTTTTATTTTATAACAGCTGAGACGAATTCAAATACATTGTTCATTTTTTAATTTTGCCGTTTCGTTTTTCTTCTTTCGACAAATTATTTAATATCCTCGAAAACAACTACCGAAAGTTGAAAGAATAACCCTGTGAAAAATTATTTCAGATTCTGAACGTAAAACAGATTTTTTCTAATCGACTTTTATTAAACAGAATTACCATTCGAAGACATAAAAATTTTTAAGAGAATAAAAATAAAATAAATAAATCTAAAAGAAATATATAGTAAGCTTGAAGCTTAATTTTACTGTACAATAATTATATTATTTAATGGTCTCATGTACAATACTTGATATCAAAGCGATTAATAGTAGGGAGTCAAAGGCCGATTTATTTATTACGTAAGATAATTTGCGAAAATCTTCATTGTTCTTTATGATCTAATAACGCGACATAAAAAAGTTCCGTTGTCTTTTTACCCACGATCCGCTTAACAGAAGGCTATGTCAGTATGCTCCAAATACTTCACATAGAAGAACATGTTTTAAATATTGCTTGACGAGATGTCAAGAAGTTATAGGCTATATCAGGGATAACGTTGAACATATAAGTGAAGCATTAGAACTAACTTATAAAATATTACAATGATTGTTCTACTTGCTGAGTGATGGTTAACTGCGACCTGATCAAAATATATAAATATCTTAGAGGAATGCTTTTTACATTAAAATGTATGCAAACGTAATTGTTCCACGTATTTCTTTTCAACTTTTAATGGACACCCTATATCTTATGAAGGATTCAATGAGAAATATCAATTTTTATTTTTTCTTACATAAGGATGAAGTGGCATAAATAGTAAATGAACAACTCTCAATGAAAATGCAGAAATATTCTCACCAGAAAAGAGGGAAGGATTTCGAGAATACCTTTCGGTAATATCAACAAACATTAAATTATTGAAATTTTTTTTCTAATTTACGTCGATTCACAAAACGTTTTTGTTCTACTCATGAATTAGCTGCGATTGACTAGTTTTCATTATAATATTTGTGATGCATTGAATGAAACCCTCAATTAACAAATTATATAATAAAATCAAGAATGAGCAATGTTGAGCGAGAACGAAAGGGGTGAAACATAGCAATTACATCTTTTGGACAATTCATAAATGAGTAAGTTTGGCGTTTTATAGAACACCTTGAAGAAAGTCTCTATATTTGACATGTTTTATTTGTATAGTATATTTGACATTGCTGGAAAATGATCTATCGATTTTTTCCAGGCGAATTCTACGGCAATAATTTTCTTTATCAGTATAATAGTATATAATAGTATGTTATATAATATATATATATATACATATATAGCAAGTGTCATATCTAAGATTCTTGCTGACACTCTTTTCTAATAAAAGTAGTGGATCTAAAGATCACAGTGGCTTTGAAAGATAAGCGGCAGAAAATGTCAAACGAAAGGCCATCATACCTTGAATATAGTCATAGAGTATTAATATGCACATGTGAAACCAAAGTGTTAAATGTCCTAATTCCAGTAAGTATTAAATAAAGACCAAGGAGTTTAAATTACTTTAATATTTCAAAACTAAAATATGCTTTGTCTAAAATACACTATTTTACAATTTTAGTAAGGAAATCTATCCTTTAAGTCCTGAGGTATTTTACCTATCAATGTTTGGTGATTAACATATTTAGTTGTTCCAAAAACTCCCTGAGCATTTGGGTAAGATACATCTCTGCAAATAAAGAAACACAAATAATATGTTACAGAAAACTACAAGGTTTAACTTACTTTGAATAATCATAGTCTCTTCCATGAATATCAGTGATTACTCCACCAAGGGCCCTTAAAATCCCCTCCGGAGCACAAGTATCCCATCTTTTACAGCCTTTACTTGCAAAAACATAGGCGTGTGCTTTACCTTCAAGTAACATCATTACCTTGTGACCGGCCCCTCCAACTCTTATAATTTCATCAGGATTTAATGCTTCTAATGCCTTGGTAACAATGGCGTCCGAATGCGACCTTGTCGTAGTTATGATAAATTTATCAGATGGTGGTTCAAAAGGTACAAAACCACCTACACCTATACCTACTAAACCCCAAAGAGTTCGTCCTGCAATTACAGATTATATATACATTTCTACTCCACTTACTTTTAATAATATTCACTTACCTTTAGCATCTTTTTCTGTTTTGTAATTATGATAAGGCTGATGTATAACACCACCTATAGGTTTACCTTTTACAGCTAAACCTATTAAAACAGTCACATGATCTAGTAAACCCTGGAATATTTAATTCATTAATGCTATTTCCAAAACAATAGAGTTAAAGCATCACCTGTGTATATTCAGAAGTGCCATCCAGAGGATCAACCCATACAACTATATCATCTGGATTAATAGCTTTTAAATCATTTGGATAATTACTATTTAAAACTGTTTCATCCATATCAGTTACTAGCCACTCTGAAGGAATCTAAATGTTATAAAAATTATACTTAACTATTTAATATAATAAGAAAAACATACAT
This sequence comes from Rhynchophorus ferrugineus, assembly GCF_030347505.1. Classification (NCBI taxonomy): domain Eukaryota; kingdom Metazoa; phylum Arthropoda; class Insecta; order Coleoptera; family Curculionidae; genus Rhynchophorus; species Rhynchophorus ferrugineus. The sequence continues at coordinate 50,828,811 of NW_027472583.1, forward strand.
TATCTTCTTCATTGTGTGGACCTTCTTCACCAATAATAGTTACATTTGGGAATTGCTTCAAAAGAGATGCAACTATACATCTCTGTGCAGATCTGTCTGCCTCTGTTTGTAAATCATTAACACCGCTACCCTTTAGAACCAAAATCATTAAGTCCTGACACCATTAAATAACGTATTCCCTACCTTTTCTACAATGCCTAGTTCTCCTTTTGTCATCACATCTTTGATGATATTTCCAGCTCTTGCAGCAACTCTAGTAGATAATGCTAACAATCTTACTATCAGTGGTGCACTTTGTGCCATGTTTATGTACCAAGTAATTTTAACTATATTATCACTTAACGTGCATTCATTTGTACTTTACTAATACAGCGAATAAATATTGACTCCGTCAATAGTTCAATTTAATCCTTATAAATAACGAAAAAAAATTAATTACACGCCTGACTGAGCCAACAGCCAGTCAAATGGTTTCCGGAATATTTTTTCACTGTTAGACAAAATAGAAACCCGTTTTAATCATATAAGAAAGCAAATATTTTTTAAATAAAATAACTGTACAAGGCTTAAACACTGGTAAACAAAAATAAGTTAGTATTAAAAATGGGGTTATGTAAGTGTTACGAGTAAATATAAGGAAACCTTTAATGACTCGAAAATATTTAGATAGGATATGGACCGTGATTAATAAATTATTAATGAAATATAATTTACATCAGTGTTATTTAAAAGGTTATGGGACGTGATAGTTGATAAAATATATGTAGTATAAAATCCAATGTTATGAATGCATTGTGACGATAATTAATTTTTGAGTATTTAATAATCAAATATTGTTTAAAATACAATACTACAATAATTGCAAGATTATTAAGTAAGATAAGTTAATCTACTTCAAGCTGGACTGATGCAATATGCTTATTGGTATAGTCAGTTGTAAAAAGTTTGGGATGGAATAAAGTGGCACCGTTATATGAATAAAACTTAGTCCTGTGAATAATAAATAGGGTTTTTAAATAAAAATGATGGAATGAAAGAATGAATGAGTGTGATTAACATAATTTTTTATTTGAAGGTCCTTGGGATCACAGTGTTCTTCACATTACATTGTTGCATTTCGGAATAAGAGATACGGAACGGACATTTTATTTCAGAATAAGCGTTTAGTATCATAGAGTAATATATTTACTCTATGTTTAGTATTAACTGAAGTTACATTATGCTGTATATGACTCAGCGCGCTTTATTAAAAAAAGATCAATTGATAATTGCACAAAAATGATATAGGATTTTATGCCCTGCACGTTTTATAATAAATAAAAATATTTAATGCATAAAGCACAAAGTGAAATATTTGGAAAAAACTGATTAATTCTAAGATATGAACACGATATTTCATCAGACTTTTGATAAAATATTAAGAAGGCCAAAACAAATTATGCAAGGTTTAGATTACTGTCTATCATCCTGAAGTTGCGTTCGAGCTTGACGCCAAAACTTGATGAACATTGATGGCCGTCAAAATTAATTATGATCGCTTGTTTCTCGCCCAAATGGGACATCGATTTATTTACGTCAGTTTATATTATTAGATACATCCGCACCTACGTCAGCTGAAAGATATCCAAACACATAGATAGCCCACCCCCCTGATAGGGGCAAGTACGTTACAGGGTAGTATATACGGTTGTCTTATGAGGATGATATCAAATATATAGAACCGTTAGTTCTATAATCCTCACAATAATTGACACGTTTTTTACTATTCAGCTTACTTATCAACATGGCCGTGAGGATTGGAACCTATAAACTGGATTTTTCGGTAGTCCATAATTTATTCAACTTTTAAGGTCACTGTTTTAAATAATCACGACTTGTTTTTATAACTCCGTAACCAGGCTTTTTAAAAAAAGTTGTGAAGTATATGGCATATGCAAGGAATGAATATAATATATTAATATTTTCATCAGATGTGATTGTAATTTCGTAATCACATTATTAATTCCTCGTCTAATTGCATCTCCAAAATTTACGTTGACAGTGTCCACACAAAATGGCATAACACTTATATACAGAGTATTAATACTTTGTCTAAGTAAATGACAGTAACATCATACGTTCACCATAATATTACGGTAGGCCTACGTACGAGTACTGGAAATATTTTCTTATTGCCTTGGTTTGAAGCAACAGATGCTTGACTGAATATTGTAATACAGTTGGATTTACCAAAATTATCTGTTGACTTAATTCGATTGATATATGTACCAAAACATTTAATACAGTAGCTTCTATTTTGTTTCTCAGTCCACCACCAATTTTGTTTTTTAGTCTTTAAATGCAGTTCAATAGCACGGTCATTGATTTCAATAAAATTTTATGCAATGAAGAAATACTTATTTGCTTAACCAACCCTATATTTGTAACCTATTATTGAGCATACAAACACATTAAATAAAAAACTTTACTTAGTCGGTAATAAAAAGGGTGCAAAGTTTTTAAACCAATGTAGGTGGGAAACTTGTAGTTGTCAAAATATCTGATGCAAATCGAATAACTGTAACTCTAATTGCGGCAGAGTTATCTTTGGCACACTTATGAACACACTTTTATACACTTTTAAACATCTGTTAAACTATTGAAAAAACGGATACGCTATATATGTACTATTAAATTGATATAGCCCCCATTTTATAAGCGACTAGCACTGTTATCTGATTAGTTCAAATAATACATTCAAACGTTCTGATAAAAATCAAACATCTAAATATATGATAAAAACAGTGTATTTCTCGAATTAAAGGAAGGTTTGTGACGTAATAAAGTGGACATCAAGAAGCATTATATATTTTTTTTCTAAAATAATATTTATTTCTAACAAGTACATATTTAAAACAATTTAAATATAATTTTTTAGAAGATCGGCGAGATTTGTTTGTGGTTATGTCGCAAAAATGCCCAGAGGGCAAAAATAGAATCCCTCCGAGATCGCCCGTAACAAATTGTAATAGCTTAGTATAGCCTAACTGTAGCAAAGAATAAATGCCTCCAAGGACATCGAAAAAACTCCCTCTTCAACTAGGTCAGTTTCATCTTTTTTAAAAATAACTGTTTGCAAATATATACATGATATTTACAATGAATTAAATACTGTTTCTTTTATACATTAAACATTATTGGGGGGAGAAGGATAAAAACAACATCTCGAGCGTCCACGATATATTATCGCGAGTTGGACGGGGTAGGCATGGCCTCCTCCCCATTCATATTGCACTAAATTTTGCTAAACTCCGAACAGGATATATAATATTCATATCATTTTCGAATAAAGTGATAATCCAAAATGGTGACATAACGGTGTAGACGCTCTCTACCTAAAAATAATCTACGACTGTTAACGTAACATTAAAATATTGGAATAAAATAGTTTACAGCTTGTGATTTAACAAAGAAAAAGAAAATAAAAACGACGTGGTGGGAATAACGTTTCGGGAAAGTTATTTACAGTTTAGACTCGATCATGTCTACGTTGATCTTGTAGTAAACGTATGGAAAGTATTCGGATTGGCCGAAGCCTAGTCCGGGAATGTCCACGTTGTCGACGTTGGAGCCTTGGTGGCCGACGGTGCCGTCGAGATGACCGTATAGTTGGTTAAGGACATCGCGTAGGCGTTTCATCGTCTTCTTATTGGGGTGGATAAGGATGGCTTGGAAATTAACAGGCAAGCCATAACGGAGGACGGACTCCACAAAAACTCGCAGAGCCTTGACGTGAATCCATGCGCAGAAACATTCACTGAAGTTGACTTTTAACCAACGCACTAAAGGACCCTGAAATACACAATTCATTATATATTTAGTTATAAATTACCAAAATATATGTACTTATGAGATTGTAACATGAGAAAATATGTTTTAAAATTTATAAATTTGGACAAGTAAATTTAATATCTATTCCATTCAAAAATAATCCGCATTAACGGTAAAAAATATGGTATTATCTGTTATAACTGTTGCTATAACTTCAATTTTAAAAGCTTTCAAACTAAAATGCGACACAATTCACAACACAGTCAGTGAGCAAACAGGGTAGACAAATTAGAACAATCCCACAACAAGATAAACAAAAACAAAAATGAGTAATTCATTCTTAAGAATTATAGCATGGAACGCAAATGGGTTAAACCAGCGAGTCCGGGAACTAGAACTACTTCTGAGAACAAATAACAGATCTTTCATATTGGAAACTCATTATTCTAAAAAAAATAGATTAAAATACTGGGTTATGATACATACTGGACAGCACACCCCAGTGAACTTGCTCGAGGTGGAATAATTCTAATTATAAAACAAAATATACAGCATTTCCAACAAGACGGGATAAAAAAAGAAAAGAAATACAAGCTACATTAGTTGTCATTGAAAAGAATGGCGCTGAAATAAATATAGGAGCTATATACTGTCCACCAAGATACAAAATAGTACAACAATACAGAGATATATGTTTAAAATAAGGCCCAAAGTTTAATACTGGAGGAGTCTGGGGTTCACGATTAATAACACCTGAAAAAGGAAACGAATTACTCGCAACAATTAATATTATAAATTGTAACTATCATTCAGGACGTGAACCCACTTCCTAGCCGACCGACAGTAATAAAGTGCGACATACTGGACTTTTACGTTTCGAAAGGCATCTCATCAAATCAAATACAAATCGAAAGCTTCAGCGAACTATCATCTGATCACACTCCAGTATTGTTAATACTAAGAGCGATAATTCTCAAAAAAATAAAGAAGCCTAATCTAACAAATGTACTACCTGGGACACGTTCAGACTTATAATGCAGGAACAAATCAGTTTAAACGTAAGATTCAAAAAGTATAGACGATCTTGAGCAGCAAACCTGAAATATAATTGAAAAAAAGCAAAAGGAGCTACACCGACACCAAGAGAGAAATCAAAAATGAGGTAAACTACCCCTTGAAATTAGGGAATTGATAAAAGAAAGATACATTAGGTATGACAATTAGCAATATGAACTTATGAACTGATAGACCCAACTTGTAAGCAACCTATGAACACACAGTTCATATGTTTTAAACTTGCTAACACAATTGTTAAAGGTTATATGCTTAGATAAGTTGTCATTATATATCGTTATTGAATTATGTGCCAATTCATTCAAAAAACATTCGGAAAGTGAAATTTTAAACGAGCTTTTAAACTGAAAAGATATTGAAGATTTTCATGGAATACTATTTAAAAAGCACTGTAAGAGTTAAGCGTTAACGCATAATTTTTTTTCTGAATATTCCTTACAAATTGTTTCTTCTTATCAGTGGCTAATTTCGTTAGCTCATTCTTGCCGGCTGCCAATTGCTCTTCATCATAGGTGAAGTCGCGAACTATGAACTTTCTCTCACGAGCATGATGTTTGAACTCATCAATGACTTTCTTGAATAGAGTAACAGTATACAATCCATAATCGTTATCTTCAGTAATCAGCTGGGTCGATCTGGGCACAATCATATCCGTGATTTTTTCATAGCTGGCATTCCAGTCATTGGACAAAGCCCTGTCGGATAAAGAACAAGAAATAATGTGTCGTTAAAGTAATAACAACAAAACTTACTTGGGTACAATTACGAGTAAAGTTTGTAGATAATCAGAATCCAGAATGAAGTGTTCTTTCTTGACGAGGTCGGCCAAGTTGCGAGTCAGCAAGCTACCGCTGCAATATTTAAAAACGATATAATTTGAAATATATGACGGAGTACTTGGTAATGTTTTACGTTTGTTTTTTCTCCAAACTTTGCAAACTGCCTTTCAGGGTGTTGTAAATACTAGATTTGGCCTTTAAGTCGGCATCAATCTGACCCACTTGCTTGCTGATGATATCGGCGATATTACGCAACGACTGCTTGATGGGGTACTTGGCGATGTCCCATTGGAAGCGCGTCAAATAACTTGGTAGATCAGCTGCAGAGTAGAAGGCAGAACTGTCATGAAGGATCAGTACGACATCAAAATACACCGTTACATTTTACAGCACCAGCACGTTGATATCATTCATTACTTGTGACATTATCGTGTTACTAACAGTGTAATGTTTCATAAAGTAATGAATAATAACAAAATAACAATCTGTAAACCCACCTCTTGTTTTTTAAAACTAATGTTTATTATGATAAGGTTTGAATATAAATTAGCACAGTTTATATTGATGATTATATTTAGTGAACAATTATTATCATGTTGGATAAATTTTTGGGCCATTGCCGCTTCTAAAGAAGCATTCTAGATTCTTTGCAGTGGATCAGTCTTTATCCAGTTTTTATACTAACAAATCATATTTAAAGCTAGGTCTATTAATCTCGATTTTGGTCCTCCTTTTTCTATTTTTCGTGCTGTTATCCATCCTTTAAATAACAGAACATACCAACATTCTTTAAACATCCTTTTTTAAACAAATGTATATTTTCTTTCTAGTCTCAATACACGCTATTTTACCGTTTGCTGTTTTATTTTTCTTTATATAATTTCTCTTTCTAATTTACAGTTAATTTTTATTCTGTTACTTTTGTTGGCTCTAATACCTTTTTAAATATCTTCCTGTCATCTATTCCCAGTTTTTCTTGGTTTTATTTTCTCATAATTTCTATATTATATATTATTATAGGTCTTATTAAAGATTTATTCATTATTATTTTTGCCTTTTTTATATGTTTACTTTTCAACAACCTTATTCATTATTAGTTATACACTTCCTGATATATATAAAGAATGAATTAACTGTGTGCTTTTAAGATTGATAATATTCTTAAGGTTTATATATAATAGTTTAATACAAGAGATGAGTTACATACCTAGAACAATATATTTAAAAAAAATTGCACAATAACAATACTATACATCACTAGACAGCAGAACATCTATCAAAACATCTATGTAAATTCATATGAATACGAACGGTGCGGTTCTCAACACATATAAAAAAGAACTGGGGGAAAACCTTTGCATGACCGTCACAGAATGTCTGACGCGTCGATTTTCACCATATCGCGTCGCCACAGGGCAAGTGGAGAGTTCCTGCCGGGGGGCCGCGCTTTCTACGCCAGGCCAAGCGGGCGGGCGGCACTTACTCACCTGATCGGGGCAGGACGGGAGGGGCGTCGGAGGACGGCCGACCGCGGGGACAACGTGCGCTCTCAAATGGGGCTCGCTCAAACTAGAGAAGCCAAACAAGTGTCGTGAAGGGGGGAGGGATACGGTTGAGACATTTATGGGGTCGGGGGTTGTTTGCCTATCGACAGTTAGAGGGCCTATCTGTACAGTGGAGGGTTGCAGGGGGGCGGGGTTATTATGGCTTTGGGAAGGCAAAGGTTGGGTTTATTGTGATTGACAGCGATTGAGAGAGGGCATTTAACAACAAACAGAATTCAATTTAGATACTCATAGAACACTATAGCATCAATTGAGGTATTACAATTATGAGGTTAGTTCTCTATTAGGCCTGAAAATTATTCGATTATGAATTGTTATTGTCTATACGAATGAGAATGACGACGAGATCACCAAAATTCATTAATTGAAAGAATTCTGTTTGCCTTTCGGTCCTGTCCCTCCCGCAAACTGCCTAACTCAGCCTAAACCGCCTACAGAAGCCTATGAGCATCAGCAGTAGCAGCAGCAGCAGCAGCGGTAGCAGCAGGAACGGCGGGGGTGGCGGCGATGACCCGCCATCAAACAGGAACTGATCATTTGCCACCGATGGTCCGGGTTAGTTAATTAGTTAGTTAGAACAAGTTCGATTAGTGCTCTTGGTTAGTCGGTTGCAAACCTTTTCCACCAGGTCGCAGAAGCTACAGGTGCGTCTAAGTGGGTAGCGGGTGACCGCCCGACCGTCCTACTCTAGCAGAGTCGGCAGGCGCGTGGTCGCCCGTTATCCCTGGGAGTCGGACGGACACAGAGGACAGGACACAGACTCAAGCCAACGAGGTTGTGACTGGTGGTGTTCGTGTCTGCGAGTGTACAATATATAACCAATGAGGAAAATAATTTCTTTCGCGTATAAATTGATGGGCGTCAGAGTGTAAACTTGTTAGTGTATTGGTAACTATATAAGGCCAAAACAACAATATTTTAAATAGTTCTGGGCGTTTTGTATACTACCTATTTAGGTTTACTAAGATAAAAGTAAAATTAGAAAAACAAAAAACAAATGAAAATAGAGGGTTTTTCAATAAGGGCAAGTAGATGTTGTTTCCTCTATCGGCCATTTTGCTTTGGCGGTCTAGTCCGACTGTTTATTACTGACCTATTAATGTCAAATCACCACGGCGACCTTCACCATTGAGCGAGAAAAGTGTCACTACTTTGAACATATTACTTGTTTGAATCTCTATGCTGCGAGCCACAAAGGCATTTCATTGGTGCATTTCCTTGCTATGGTGCTTTCCGATTTCTATTTAAATATATGTCAAAAATCATTGTGTTCAAAAATATACATGTTTTAACAACTATATAAGAAGTTAAGTAAAGTGAAACTAAATGATGAATGATAAGTGTATGACATAGTTTTGGATTAAATAAGCTATTAGAATTATAACAGAATTACAAGGAACTTATTTTCAATATAATAAAACAATAAAACAGAACTCTAATAGATCTTATTAAATTAAAGTTACCGCCTTGAAATGTGAAATGAAGTAATTTATTGAATTTTATTTAATACATTTTTTCAGAAATTAAAATGCATATTTAAATTTCATTGAACAATAAAATGTAATGTTAGAGATGTCCAATCAAATGTATTTACATCAAAATGTTTTCATTACAGGTGCCTAGATATTTAAATTGACCAATCAAATTACTTGAATGGGCGATTATAACCCAATATAGATATGGTCGTAGCAAATCTTTTCTCCAGAGATCCCTATTTAGTTTTCTCTCTAATACTCTATGACTATAAAACTTTGTTAGCAAAATGAAAAATTTTTAATGCCGAAGCGCAGTGTTAACAAGCACAACGAATGATAACTATTTTTTAACTCAAATTCAGTTATATGGATTTGTATGGTATGTGGTTCCAATAAGAAGGCGATACACGCAACACATCTATGAAAAATTTAAGAGAAAGTGTTGGCACAGACACAGAGGTTACATGAAATGACTATCAAAATCATGCGATTTGACCCTGTTAAATTTTTGCTTGTACTTCTTGTTTTATTTAAATTCAACATCAATCCGCTCTTATTGAAAAACCCTGTATATTAATATCAATAGGCGCAAATATAACTTATGGATATATATTATATAGATAACTTAATATCAATAAAAAAGAAAAAGGCAGCAGAAGAAGAACAGGCATGGAAGACATAAAAATGATAAATTAAATGAGGAAATATGATGATAATTAGTAAATTTGTCCTATATTGATATTATTTACTCAATATTAATAAAATAATGAGGTCCCCTTAAAAATGAAAATATAAATACATAATTTACTGAAATTTATAAAATTAACATTGATTCAAACAGATGAAACCCGAAATAAACTCTATATTTAATAACATTTATATAGGATATTGATTGTGATATTTCTATTATAAATACACATAATGAAATATTGTAGTTCTTGTTATAATTCTTAGTTAAGGATTATTGAAACGCCCACAACATTTTGACCAATGATAAAAAACCTATGAGTACTATTGATTACTTATTGTACGTGTATTGTGGAATGGCGGGATCTGGTTTTTGTTGTGTATGAGGTGTAAGGTGTGGGCGGCAGCTAAACCAGTTATTTCGTGTTAAATAAAAGAACATGGCCCGTCGGGTGATATCGCGAACACTGCTTTATGCACACAGCCTGATCGGACACAACAGGAGGCCAAAGATGTGGATAGAGAGTGAAAAAGAGAGAATATGTATAGATAATAGAGAAAGAATCGGACAAAGACGCGTGCCGGGAGAGAGGGGCGACAATTAGTCGCCCTTTCGCCGCCCCTCTCTGCCGTTAGGCGTGAGAAAGCCCTACAGGGTGCGCTCGACGTTGAGTCGCCCGCGTTGTCCTCGACACGGCCACCCACTGACCTGGCCCAACCAGAGGGTGATTGTGGGCGGGGCTTCCGTTGTCGTCGTTCTCCGATGACGTCGACGGTGACGGTTTATGCAGATCGTCGCTGTCGTCACCTTCCAACTCCTGCTCGCACGTGTCGGCGTCCGCCTCCTTCTCAGGGTCGGGGTAGTGGTCGGGCGACTCTGGGTCGCCCTTTTTAGTGCCCTCTTCTTCCCCGGAACCACTGCTGCCGCCCGGCGAGCTGCGATCCCCGTCATCAGTGTCGCCGCCCCGTCTGCGCCGGTCGTGATCGGGCGGTCGACCGCTGCTGGCCCCCAGCAAGCCCAGGCAACCGTCGCAGGCACCCCCGCAGCCCAGGGCTCGGACGTGACGTCTAGCGCGCCGTCTACCGCCCAACGAGAAGCGTCTGCGAAACGGCCGTTTGGGTGGGGGGTCGCCTACCACGGTCAAATCAAAAGTTCAATTCGCATAAGCATATATAACGATAGGAATCATTTTCGCTTTACCATTCATTGAACAACAAAGTTTCAAAAATAATGAACAAATCAAGAGTTTCAGATATAATGTTTAAACTAGTGTTGGAATTCAAAAGATGTAAAAAAGTGCTGGTACTAAAAATTATACATTATATTAGTAATAATTACTTAAGAATTACTAATTATGAAATTTGACAGGATTGATACAAATTATAAATACAAGGCATTTCAAGAGAAAGTTTATAATTCTTAACTTACTGTGTGACAGTTGGGGATATGTCAATGAGGCTATCCATTGGCACAGTTTTCATTTCATTTCTCAAGTTTCATAAAAACAAATAAAGCTAGTGATATAGCGAATGAGTTTTGGCCAAGAAATTTGAAGAAGTTAATAAAACATTGGAAAAAGTCAAAATCGAGGTGACCAAGGTCATCAGAAACGATAGAAAACTCGGACATTAATCAATCGTGTTTTAAATGGGCATATATCATTATTACAATGCAATGTGATAATATATAAAGTAAGAATTAAAGCCCCAGAATGTCAATAAGAGGTTTTGCTTAGTAAACCAGACAACGTTTATCAACATATTAGTTTTGGAAGAAATGTATTTTCATTTCAATGTAATGTAAACAAATACAATTTACGAGAACGAAATTTACATCACAAACCCTTTTATTCGTTGAAAGAATGGACTGCAGTGTCGACATTAGAAATTATCGGATGACATCGTACCACATATCATCGATGATTATTGTTAACAATCTGTAATCAACTAATATTTCTTCGATAGGCAACTTTTTTGAAATTAATTCTCTGAATACATTCTTTCGAATCGCATAATAAGAAAAGTATATTAAACACACGTAATTTTATATTCTCTTCAATTTTAATACAAATAGTAAGACACATTATTGTAAAATCTTTTTTGACAAAATCTTTATATAACTTGGGTATAACTCAACAAAAGAACGTTAAGACTTTGCTCTACAAGAGTATATCCAAATTAGAGAATACCACTCAAGAACATGTATAAATCTAACAGACATAGACACAATATAGACAGCAGAAAAATACTTTCTTATACTACCAATATTTCTTAAAATTCAATATTTTGAATACAGTGCTATATTTAAATTATAATATAATTCGTAATAAAACAACACTAGTTTAAAGTATTGCCAAGAGAATATTGAATTAGATCAATAATTCGTCTCGCTATACACACTATTAGGAACGCTATGGTCTGAAAGAGTAATTTGTTAGTTTTTGGGACAGGTAAAATTAATATAAGCGCTCTAAGTTCGAACATGAATATATGATGAAATCGAACAGTGTATGGTGTGTATTAAGGGTTGTCGCCAGCTTCTACGCATTATCTAATATGCGTTCATAAATATATAATTCATAATAAAAATTGATACTATACTACAGCTTGTCTTTTAAAGTTTTGTATCAAAAAAATTGTTTTCCCCCAAGAATATTACGGAAGACGGTCTTACCAATCCTACGTGGTTGTAAGTTAAAAAAAGAACAAAACATACACTTGTATATATATAATTATGTATAAAAAGAACATTCATTAGTAATAACGAGATTCCCATGCCTTCACCAATTATGACCAAACGACTAAATAATGGACTGATACCGACATTAAAAAATATGTAGGAAAAGCTTGGGAGGTACATACTGTTGTTCGCCATCAAGTTCTCCTGCAATTTGTCCCTCTGATCTTCGAGAACTTCGCCCAGATAGGATGCCACTTTTCTTGTAACCTGTTCTACAAACCCATCCAGCTTACCCAAATCATCCGATAGTCCCACCAGCTGATCTAAGGTTCCAACCTAGCAAAAATGAAAAAGTCATAAATAGGAAACAAAATATGTATGTTAGCCAATTAATCAACAGCATACAATCTCATCAGCATCATTAAAGGAATCTAAAATTTGATATTTTGTTTTTGTATTCAAAATATTTTGAATATTTTCAATTGATACTTACAATACTAGTCTAAGTTGATAGTGCATTTATACAGCATATCTGAATTTTTTTTACTTTACAGTGCTTTTTTGCTTTTTAGTATCTAAGCTACGTGTAAACTTTGTTAAAACCATTAACAAGGATGGAAAAGTTTTTCAACATCTTAAGAGAATATTTTTAATAATATATTTCAAATCATATAATCATGATATTAGATTTATAATACCCAGTATATAAGAAGAGAAATATCAATACCTTTATAAATATTTTATAGAAACCCACATCAGGATAACCTCGATTTTCACTGTTCTTTAAGTAATAATTAAGTGGTATTGTTAACAAACTATAAATAATATTACATATGATATTGAATATTTTGACAATAAGTATTTTGTAATGTAAACCATTTTATAAATTTTGTTACAGCACTAATGATTACATTAGTTAATATATGCATATATACAGATAAATTTAAGTAATCTTTAAACAGAAATAATTTAAGTAATAGAAGCATGATTTCATTATAGTTTTTCTTTAGAAGCCTATTTCAGAAAATATATCTTTCAACTACTATTAACAAATTGATAAAAACAGATATTTATGCTAAATAATAAAAATATACCAAACTAAGACAAAGCTATTAGTTTAAAGAAATTAAAAGTTTCTTGCATTGTTTGATTTATTACCATTTATGGCATTAATTGGAATGTTATCTCTCAGTATTGATTCTTATATAATACCTATTTACATAATAAAAAAACATAAATTTTGTTGTGCAATTTAAAAAATATTTACCAACTATGTTAGAAAAAGAAATAAGAGTGATGGATACCTTTAGGTCTGGAATTTGGAATTTGTAATTAACACACAAAGAGTTTTGTTTGGCAGTGAGATTGTTCATAGTTTCCCATGTTTGTTGGCACGTCTTGTCACCTGGGGCAGATATCAGCCAATACTCCGTCATGTTTATATCCTCTTCACTCTGGTCTTTGTGCGGGTCCTTGTGCTTTCTACAATTATTATAAGATATTTAACATTACATATTTATGTACTTTATTAAAGTGGTAATAATAACCAAGATAAGTGTGTTAAAAATGTTAAAAGCATCCACCTGTGATCACACAGTCACATTTTCTGTTTGTCACATGACTGCAGGATCATCAATTATACATTGAATTTTAACAGGGAAAAACGGGAATAATCACTAATTAGGTGTGTGGAAAATATCGTCCCCTTTAATACTTGATAGACAATTTCGTTTTTAATCACAGGGGTGAATACCCACTTAGTTAATTACTGAGCATTAAATCTATATTAAAAGTATAAAACAAACACACGAAATAAAAATACGCCTAAGCAAATAACTGGCCCCACTATTTACCAATTATCACGTCATTAAAAAATAATTCTACACCCCCTATGTGTGTCATTAACGGGGGTAACAAGGCCGCACTACTTCAAAATCGATAAAGTTTAATTAAAGACTCGCGCTCGTCTGGAATCTAACGGTCGCGTCTTCTATTATAGATGTTAAAGGACAGTCAGATAATGTTAAAGGGATAATTTTACCTTTATTCAGTGAAACTGTTGTAGCTGAAACCCCGAAAAATTCACCAACAAAACCACTCCCGCAAGGACAGCTGATCGTCAGAGTTTTCACGTGACTGTCAGATACTTGTCAGTGTCGTCGCCATTCCCATTGGCCCAACGAATATACCCGAGTAAGTGAGTTCGGTATATACGTGTTACGTCAACAATTACTGATGGTTATGAGTATCGAAATTGTGAAATAAAAAAGGCAGGATAAATAAGCCATACTACAATAACGCACTAATTAAATACTCATATGAATTTTAAATTAAGTTATAACTTCTGCAAAAAAGCCAGGGAGAACTTATCTCAGATAGTAATGTACGCAGTAGTGCAATTTATTATCAATTTAATATTTTATAATTAATGGTAATTGAATATAATGCACAAAATGCATTAAAAATGCAAATAATATTTTATTCATACTTATTGTGGTTGTCTTCGTTATTATTGGAATCCTTCCTCGTATTTTTATTTTTCTTTGGGTTTTGGTCGCTAATAAAACCAATACAACATTCTAAAGGGTCCAGCATTTAATAATGACGATTTTTTTTCGAAAATTAATTTACACTAATTAATCAATCATGACAGGTCTGGTTATAATTGTCAAAGAAAAATGAGTTCTTTATAAAATGAGCGATTTAATATAATAACAAAGCAATAATTATACAGTTCCTGTAATGATATTTTTAATACTGCATGTAAAAGTCCTGAAAAATTATACAGTCAGTATTATTATACTTCTGCCCTTAACATAAACTTACTTGGATGTAATTGGTTCTCCAGGAATATAAAAAGGATTACTAACCATATCAGCATATTCTGCATGTATTTTCCTAAACATCTGAAATGATAAAATATGAACTTATATATAACAATAACAATATATATATATATATATATATATATATATATATATATATATATATATATATATATATATATATATATATATATATATATATATATATATATATATATATATATATATATAAGAAACATAAACGGTAGCGTCATACTATATGTAGCGGTAAAACTACTGAACTAATTACAATTTTACAAATACTTTACTTACTGATCTAATTTCATTATCTCTTAGAGTTAAATTAGAAGAGTCCACAACAATTATGAACTTTATTTTTGTATTTGTAACATATCCATAGCTAAAATGAAATGAATTATTAACCAATATTAAAGAAAGAACAATTGTACATTTTCCAATTTTCAAGGGAATATAAAATTCCTAAATACATTTCCGTATTAGGCTTTATACCGGGGCTTAATTTTTCCTCTATAATGTCTAGGGAGGATAATACTTTGTACTGGAAGTTCAATTCTTCATCGGGATTCACACAGCAAAAGAACTTTGGGGAATTCTGGGAGAAAAATTATAATATTTTTTATAATGCCTGGCAACATCGCTCCAGGTTCAAAAACATCTGTTGTGTCTGTCAAATTATGAAATGTCAACTAAATCGATAATGCGATTTGCAATATAAGAAAAGTATTTTTGGGTGAAATTAGTGATCAGATGTCTTTGAAGTTGTGCAAAATGTTATGAAATTAACAGTGACTTACATCCTTTCCAACTATCGCAGCACAGACTGCCATTGTGTATAAAAACATCAAATGTAAACAGTTTTTATATAGGGATGAAATAATTTCGTTTAATGTCAGAAACGAGTTGCTAAAGGTAACTGTAGTATCTGCATTTTGTTGGTGCCATCTATGAAATTATCATCAAATTTCTTGAGGAGCCAAATACAAAAACAATGGAAAATCGAGAGAATCTTCGTTCAGTTCACAGTACACAGAAATGTTATGTCCGTTTTATAAATACAACAGACAGAACTGTAGAAATAATGTGGATAAATTTTACCGGACAATACGTTAGATATATGATACTAGAAAAGGGTAATTACATCGATATAAATACATATAAAACGCATCCATGGACTGCTAAAGATTTTATGACTAAGGACGAATTACATATAGATAAAAAGTTTTTTTACCACCCGAAAACAACGAGAGAATATATTATAGAAAGGTACGTAGGAGAACTACTTTTTGACCAATTTTGGCTATGTTATATATTTAGATATCCTGGAGTAGATATTCCAGAAAATCATGAAGCTAGAGTAAGAGCTTATATTACAATACCTATGTATTCTTTACGATATGCTAGTTTATTAAAAGTACGAGACCACTTATTAAAAGAAGATGATGTAGCTGAATTGCATTTACCAAAAAACATCAGTGATGATTTGAGGAGAGTTATTTCAAAACGTAACAAAGAATGTTCTTTACAGGTATTGAGTAGGCATATATAATTTAATTCTTTTTGGAAAGGACTCTCTAATTTGTATGTTGTATTAATAATTTTGTATACACTTTCTAACACAATTAAAAGTCCGCGCTATGATATAAATTTGTTGTATAATCATTATATTTGTATAAATGTTTCACAATATACATGTATATTTTTAATAATTTAATAATACTCATTAAAAACTATGTCTACTCTCAAATAGATTAAGTAACAAATACGTTTGTGTATTATTTTTTATATATAACTTAAATATATATAATAAATTAAAAAGCTGCAGTGCTTTTTTGTAAGTAAAAGTAGAGGAATAAATATGTGCAAAACAAACTACTTCTGAGTAGTAGCATATTTCTGCTGTATTATTTGCATTAACAAATAATAAATGTTGCATTTTTATTAAATATATAAATCATATATTGTATAATGTAATAATAAACTAGATATAAATAATATTGGGATTAAAAACGTTTAAATTGGTTCGGTCGCTGATTTTCTCTTCTCCCAAGCAATCTGCATTGACCATATACTCAATGGTCTCATGTACCCGATCGATCTGTAATATTTTGAGCCGTACAAAGCTTCAGGTGTATCGAATATCATCCCAAATTTCTCGGACATAGATTTGAACATGCCACCTGCAGTTTTGAATCCTTCCTCTACCATTCCCTCTTGGATCATCGTCGCCGCTAAAGCATACGTCACTCCTGTCCATACTTCTTGACTTTGGATGGCCACTTTATCCACTTGACCTGTAAGGAACCCATTGACTGCACCCATATTACCCTCGCAGAAACATAACACGTTGTTTTCGTAAATGGAGCGTAAGGCTGATCGTATTTTGCTTTTGGGTAATATTGGATAGACGTGACCAAAGCCTGAACATCCCAAATACCAATGGCCATTTAATTGATCTGCCATTATGCTTTTGCCCTGGTCTAAAGAGCAGTCGAAGTTATAGTATGAACCGTTCCAGAGCTTTTCATCAAATGCTTGCCTAGCGCTGTCTAGGAGTTTCTGGTATCGGTCTTTCTCGACGATTTTTTGAAGCACGTCGGCCATCAATGTCATGGCGTAGAGAGCGGCTAGCCAGATTCCTCCACAGTAGGAACTAATAATATAATATTAATTAGTAAAAATATATGTTAGATAAGAAAATTGTGGCATATTAATATAACTTTTCAGAAAGTTTAATGTTTACCAACTTCATGAGTAATTAATAATGAAATGATAGCAATATATAAAATGTGGGCTGGGGAAAAGTCACTTTCGTTTTTTTTTTATTAAAGCGAATTTATTCGCATAATTGTTTTGATTGATGCGTTTATGCCACTTTTCTGGTAAAACCATAATTCTGTCACTGGATATGTGATATTTGGGCGAAAAATTCATACAAGTGATTTTTACAAGATTTTTTTGAGGCCATAGTAGTGTACTATGTACATGAAAAATACAAATGTGCTAGTAGTGTATTGAGAGAATACAAGGATCTAAAAAAACTGTTATAGCCGTACTTGTTATCAACATTTTGTTTTCAGTAGAAATGAAGAATTCCAAGTGTTTGAATTAATGAACTTTTTGAAGAATGATATTTCTCAAATCATTAGTAAGAGATGGATTCTTATATTCGGATAAAAATTAAAAGTTTCTCTCGTTGGAAAATTTCAACTAAGTTTAATGAAGAGAGTCGAGATAATATTAGTACTTCTGAAATTACTAAAAATATCCACGACAACGATAAAAAGACCCATAGATTGTGCGTGCTTTAATTGTTCATAATTAACGATAAATATACATTTCCATGAATTAGGATAATTGTCCATAAAAATGACTTGGGATAAAATTTCCTCGAAGCAGCAATCCTATTTTTATGGAAACTACAGAAGATAGAAACTGACAAACAAATAAGCTATTTTAGATACAACATTTTTTCTTGTGAGGTGTTAAGATCAGGTAGTATCATAACATGGAAAAGGTTCTTTTTTGTAAATAAAATGCATCGTTATACATTATTGGATCATTTCATATGTATCCAGGTGAACTAGGCAGATATATTTTAGTAATATTTAGACATTTAATGAACCAAAAACTAAACACAACAACACACAATTGAACTTAATATTTACCTGCATCCTTTCATGACCCATATGTCGTAGGTTTGGTCTGGTTCACCAGAATTTTCTATTAAACCATCTCCATCTTTGTCGTATATCAAGGCCTTGTTCATTACAATTTCACAGGTGTCAAACATATCTTCTACAAAATTCGTATCCATTGATCCAGACGATGTAGCATCGCGCAAGGTTTGAAGCACGAACTTAGGACTTAAATCTCTCCAGTTACTCACATCGTGGATCGGATAGGCGTTTATGAGATCAAACGGTCCTTCGCCAGGATCTCCCGCATCGTGGGGTACGGTATTTGGCTTTTTCCTTTCAACCACTTCGCCATTGTATATTTGCTCGAACTTTTGAGGTAACTCTACTGAGACGAAGTCACGTAGGTCGTACTGTAGAGAGCGTTGTAAATGCGGCCAGTTCTTGCTCAAAGCATGAGAAGCATAGAAATGGACGTCGTATGAGTTGTACATTCTGTACTCGTGTCCTTCAAGGTACGCAAAACGCCCGTATTTTTTCCTTGGATCGTTTTCTTTTAGATCCTTGGCGGCTTCCTCCTCCAGTGATAACCAAACTGTGCCACCATCACTCACAAAGTACGTCTCGTTGAATAAAGCTGATTTATACCAATCTGGCAGATCTCTGAAATATTGATTATTTGAGTTTCGTTCATGTATATATATATATATATATATATATATATATATATATGTAAATATATATATATTCTTTTAATGTCTTACACGTCATCTAGTACGTCCTTCTGCCATTGATATATACTTTCTTCCCAATCTGGATACCTTGTCAATGCATAATCCACGATTTTAACGGCGGCATTTTCTGTTCCAAATTTTTCCGTATAAAACCTTTAAAGGAAAGCTTAATTAACAGAAATGGTAATGCAATTATACGAGTAGCTAGACATACACTTCTGAAAGAGCACAATTAGTCTACTTCAATTTATGTATAAAGTGTTCATTGGTAAAGTTTATATTTTAAGTTTGAATTGCGCGTTCATGCAAGTGGTGGGGAGGAATCGACCTGGCCAATTTGGAGAGTAGTGGCTAGTTCTGGATAATCTCAACTCTATGCGACGTTGCCATTTACAAGCTATCGAGAGGTTGAATCCAACATCCATTTTGGATTTGACCTTAACTTTGGCCTGTTTTGTAAGGTTAAGAATTATTTATATATAGTTTATTTGTTATTGTAGTGTTCATGTTTCGATTATAAATGGTAGGCGGTAATGGAATAAATATTGTTAAAAAAAGCTATTATAACACTTTTAATCTAAGCAGGCATATGAGGACATTCCATCCAGGTGCGCCCATTCTATATTGAATGAAGCCCGAGCTTATTTGAGTGATGACAATTTGTAAAGAATAAATTTAGTGACTGGGTTTATATAATTTATATATAATATTCAGCAAGAAAACCAATTTAATTCCACAGGAGCATAATGTAAAAGTGGCCACATAAATGTTGAAACACGGGTAAATTAGATCAAAAATTCAGGATGTGTGTTGTTATATAATCCACAATCTTAGTTTCTGGATACTTACCCTACTTTAAAGAAAGAATATTTTAACTTAATCATAATAAATGAAGGATAATACATGAATATATACATGAATATATGTAGTGTATATAGTATTCTACACACGGGCTTAATGAATATCAATTTAAAATGCATTTCTTGTTTTTACTGAATGAATTGAGAGAGGGGTTTCTATGTTTCATATCGAACAGATTCGATGAGGAAACAATGAAGGTATTTTTTAGTGCTATGCAAGATATATTATTGACTGACTTTAAATATGCTTAATGGATGCTGGTGTTGTATATTGATACATGAATCATTTGTTACTTTACATATTGTTTTATTTTTTGTTCTTTCCTTTTAAAATTAAGTATGTTTAAAATAGGCAGTAAACTTAGTTAAATTTGAACTTGAGTTTCAAGTGAGATTTTACGTTAATTTGTAAATTCGATAATATATTCAAATATGTTTATAAAAAGCTCTTCATATTACATTTTTTATATTATAGAATATGAAGAGTGTACCAAAAATGTTTGAATCTTAAAAGAAATATTAGGTTAATTTGTGAATTGAAGATAATTTATTCTAATTATATTATAATCTTCAATAGTACGTATAATTTTCGACAAATGGCAACGTTGTAAGCTCAAATTCTTGTGTGCAGGCGGGGATTCTTCAGAACTAGACTCTTGTAATATGGCGGGTTTAGTAGCTGAGCGCGCGTTCTTGGTACCTTGTTATGTTTCGGAAGTTTTATTATTCGGCACATTTGCTGGACATTTTTTGCTTTACAAAAAAGAAGTTATGTGAAATGGGTTGCGCGCCCGGTAAACAAACACCTACTGTTTCAATAGAAAAAAGTGCGTCGAATGCGTGATTCACCTATCGTAGGTCCGCGGGTTTCTACGAAAACTTTTGGACATTTTAATTAGTATCAATGTTCCCATTAAGTAAGTATTTTCATTTAAATTTTTACCCACCTCAGTTAGGGCAAGTTGTAATGGAAATTATTATGTTTTTAGAAAAATTGGCACCGAAAGAATGTTGGAAGTTTTTCCTCGGCAATGTTGTCTAAATGGAATAGTGTTTAGTGATCAATTGATTTTGTTCATTTGTTTCAATCAATAATAATCAAACAAATTACTGTAAAACCAGATTAGATTGCAAAATGAAAGTTGCTTTTGAATTAATTTAGAAAATGTATGTATTATGTAAGCTGGCTAGGTATGTTTAGAAGGAGAAAAATCACAGTTGGATAATGAATTTCCTTCTTGCTTTTTAAATGAACATTATTAACGTAGTATAAACAACTATTTCTTTATCAACATAATATTAAAGAATAATAAATTTTTCACAACTTTACACATGGTAGTTAATCTTTGTACTGAACTTTACCTGAAATATTTCTTTTTTGTTACAGGATAAACTATCACTGGCATATCCCAAACCAACACCATTTCAATATCTTGACTCAGTCCTGGTAGGACTTTGGTTCTTCCTGATACACCCACAGCCATCTCTCCAAATATGTGAGCATTATGACTTTTTTCGACTATTTTATCAAACTGACCATTTGCCTTCAGCTAGAATATATATGTGTATGGTCTGATTATTTCTGTAATATTACATGTACTATCTTTGAAACACACCTGATTCCAGACATTTGCTCCACAAGAATTTGGGTCAAAATTTAAACACTTAGAAACCTTAACATTGTCGTTTAGTTTAATTGCTAAAGAGTAGGAACAGCGCAACTTATCTATGGTATGATACAAGATAACACCTTCAGTGTTCTGATATGAGAAAGCCTTTGAACTGCTTGTGGCTAAAATCAAATTAACTTGAACTATATGGCAGTTATAATGTTGTTAGTTACTTACACTGTCTATCAACTTTTCTTGTGCCAGTTCCATTTTTAAATGTAAAAGATATTGAAACAGTTCTCTCGTCATCACACACATTTTCTACATTCCAAACAAATATTGCGCATGGTAGATTACTATCCTAAAAATATACTTCATATGCATCCAAATATAGTAAAGGATACTTGTCCATTTGCTATAAGAGTATATAATAATAAATCAAATATTTAGATTTATTATTTGTTATAACTAAGGTAGTCAACATTAATTTCCAGTTGTAATAAAATATCTAGGAATAATAGATATTTCTAAAATAGTAGAGTTTATTATAATCTGTACTAAAATTATTAATAAAATGCGTGTTTGACAAGATTTAAAAAAAAATGTCAACATTATTTCATGGAATTTAGGAATTATTGTCTGTTGTCATTTAAAATTTGTATGGTACTTCAGTTAATCAGATTGATTAAATTAGCGAAAATAATTATCATATATATATATATATACATATCTGTTCATGGTAGTGGTGGAATTCCATCCAGTATTAAATTAGTTCAAGTATTGTGGCCAATTATGACAAAAACAGATCCATTCAATGGGAAAAAGTGCCACCTTACCATTAAGCCAACAGAAGAGAAATAAAAATAGATTTCATAAAATCATTGTCAATATAAAATGTATGTTCAGAAAGAAACATTACTATTTTATAGAAAAACATAACAGAGATCTATCGCATGTATACAAAATCATGTGAATAGAAGTGGCTATAAGCTGATATTACTGATAAAAATTCCAATACTCAAAAATATAAACAATAATTTGATAAGCCTTTTGTAAATAATCTTACTCAATCAAATGTATATGTATATGAATATTCTGATATTTTTGTAATTGGTGTTATATAATGTTACAGCATGTATACATGGAACATATATTTCAAATAACTATAACATAATCACTAACCTCATAGTTATGAGGTATCACTGGACTAATTTGCCTGCAAATCAATTTTATACCATAATCACTTAAATCATATTCTGTCCATGCTCTAGGATAAAGACCTGTGTATTTGCACTTTCTGTCATCTATCAAACTCTCCCATGATTTTAATGAGGATCTCCTAAAATTATTGATATGAGCTGTAATACATTCATCATTAACCTTTGTACTATAAATGGATAAATAATGAAATTTAAGAAAAACATATTATTACTTGTATGTGGATAAACAACTTTGGAAAATAGTTTCTTGCTCCTTATTTTTGATCGTTACAATAAATTGATTTGCTTCAACCGTATTGTACTCACAAATATCAGGGCGTAATTGGTACCTACAAAATTCACCTTTATACCCTCTTCCTATTGTTCCCGATCCAATACCGCCAATAGGAACTCCTAAAAAAAGTAATTTATAGTCAATTTTAAATAAAAAAATGTTAATCACTTACCATACATTCGTTTAGCTCTTTGTAATATTAAATAATCCATAACAACTGATTTCTTTTTTAACTTATACACTATATAATACCAAATATAACTGAAACATTTTTTAATGTAATAAACATGAATTTGATGAAATAATTTCTTACCGCAAAATTAAAGGTAGTAAAGTCCAAATGATTCTTAACGATGGAATAAAATTTCCACTTCGATTTTCCGGGTATTCATGGTCCAAATTAATTTTTAAACCGTATTTTGGAATTACAGAATTTTTTATATTGACCATAGTGTTATTTTGTGAGATACCAAAATTTGGTATCTAAAATCTAAATAATCGATTTGTCAAATTCATTATGTAGGTTATTACTTCTTCTTCTTCACTTTGACTTATCCCAAAACAGATTAAAGAAGATGATGAAATACATAACTGTACTTTTTCACGTGTCGTGTACATGGTTTTTGGCGCGTTTGTAACGACTTTTTTTTCATGAATATAAGTAGTATGGCATACTAAGTCCATAGTTTAGAATTGAATCTTAACATTATGGACATAACAAAATATAGGTTTTATGTAGGAACTACTAGAGGATTACTACTATGTAAGTAGGTTGACGCCCCAATTTTTTTTATAGTTGGATTATTACATTTATAGTACTATTCTGTATTATATATTTAGGCACTGGTGATAAGCCAAACGATTTAAACGTATGGAAAAATACGTTTAGTAGTGAAGTGACGGCTATTAGTGACGGAAGGCGTCCGGACGAAATAATTTTAGGGTATCAAAATGGCATGGCTAATACTTTTAGCACTGAATCACAATCATATTCGCAAATAGAAGATTTAGAAGGAGATGAATCTGTCACAGGTAAGCATTTTTATCTCTGTGTAAAAAATCACAATATATCTTAGAAGTTTTTTACTAGGTGTCGGTTATATTGGGAAAAATATAGTCATATCTAAGAAAGATGGCATAATAAACATGTGGAGACAGAAGAGGAATGACTTTTTCTCAATTAACTTAGATGAAAAAGGAAGTCTAGATGCAATGATGTGTCATCCTAATAAAGAGAATATTATAGGAACTGGCGGAGAGTTTAATGATTTTAAAACATGGGATATTAATACAAAACAATGCATATTTAAAGCTAAATCAGTAAGTTTGAATCTAATTGGATGATTTTTAACATTTATATTTTCAGTTATATCCAAACTAGTAAAATTTGGTACTTTGTAAAGGAACTGAGATATGGGTTATGGGATTTTTAGAATAGCCCAGTTTCAGTGACTTTACGAATTACTGAAGCAAGCAAGAATTTGGTGTCTAATCAAGTATTATGACTGAAAAAGGAACAGGATGTTGTGGTATGTGGTTATAATATCATATCACAGCTTTTGTTGCCTTCTTTGTTCATATTTTAAGGTTCATCTGTAAAAATAGAAGATATGTATTGTAAATATCCAGTTATATAAATGCTGGATGATTTTTGTCATAATGTAACTACTATTTTATATTATTTTTATTGTATTATATGAGTTATACAAGTGTAATATAGAAATTATTTTATTGATAACAGTTAAGTCATGATGAACTACAGCTTCCTATTCCAACGTCAGTAAGAGGAATTAGTTTTTTTCCCAATGAACCTCAGTTGGCTTCTTGTTGTACAAAAGAGGGACACATTTTACTTTATGATGAAAGAGCTCAAAGGAAACCTGTAGTTAAATTTTTAGAAAAACAAGCCAGCTATACCTGTATTTCATGTGGATATCGAGAAAGGTAAGGATTGTAATTTAACGATAATGCATTAAAAGCAGAATGATTATTGATTTTACATAAATACTTTATAGACAGATATTAGCAGGAACTACTAAAGGCTATTTACAGTGGATTGATTTAAAAGCAAATAAAGTTCTGAAAACTTACACTAATTTCACAGGAAGTGTCACCAGTATAGTATGTGATTCAGTTGAACCACACATAACTACCACAAGCTTAGACCGGTATTTGAGGGTTCATCACCTAGAAACAAAGGAACTCTTGTTTAAGGTTTGAATAATAGGAAGTAGAAATTGTTTTACACTAGTTTAATTTAAATGTTTGTTACAGTGCTACATGAAACAGAATTTAACCAAGTTACTTGTTAAGCCAGTTGTTAAAGATGAAGATGGTTTAGAAAAAGATAAAGGTGGGGCAGAAGTGGTTGCTGATGAAGAATATGAAGATCTATTTAATAATATGGAAGTGGTCAAGAGCGATAAAAAAATCAAAAAAACGAAACGGAAAAGCATAGCAGGAAATGAGAAGAAAAAGAAGAAAATCTGTGTATAAGACTGAAATGACAATGTTCTGTGTTAAAGCTTGTTTTTATGTTTAAATATAAAATAAAAAAATCTCCCCATGTGTATAATTTATCTATATATTAGGGATGAAAAATAGAATAACAGCAGTTTGACTTAGAAAAACTGGGAATGTGTAATCTGGATAACTAGCAGAGAAATAAGCAATTGAATTATATACAAGAAAGGTAAGCATATCAAGTTTTGGATCACCCTAGATAATCTGATGATTATATCCGACGGTTGATTGTTTTAAGGAGATATCTATCTGCTTTTCGACATTTCAACGTAGAATTCCGATGCTTAATGATGATAACGTTATATTCACTGATAGTTACGTTGAGGTTTCAAGTATCTTTCACGATATATTTCACACTATATAGTTCCATGGCTTGAGAATACATCATGAAAATGTCAAGTATGGATAACTGACGATCACCTGCTATTGTAAATTTTAACGTTATCCTATTAGATTGGACTTTAAGTATTTGGGATCAATAATATAGTAATGGTATGGAAGGGCTGAAACAATATACTGAATCGGCTAAGCTTTGGAAGCTTCTGCTTCTCTAAGACAGTCTATGTGGAAGAAAGGTAATGTTACTTACAATAAATATTAAAATTCGGTTCATTTAAACTTTTATTTTATCAATTTTTCTGTGCAGCTCCGGGATTTGTCACTATTACAGTTCGAGGTTTGTAGGCTTGAAACGCTCGATCAAATGCTATGCTGAAGGCAAATAATCAGTAATATCTACATGTTTTTCTCCCGGATTATATCAAAAATTAAAATTATTCGATTAGGACGCATAATCGAGAGACAAATTGTCCAATTTGTGTAGGGAAAGTACAACGTTTTATTGAGTTGAAAATATATCGAGGAATCAAAAAGACTTAGATTAAGATCATACAGAGCGATCTGAGAAATAGAATAGAAGCTCTGGTGTTACAGGCGATCGTCAATAGTGGCATTAGTATTGTTTGGGGCAATCAGTAGGGTTGGTATTAGTTGAAAATAAATAAATAACAGTAAGTTTGTTTGTGATAACCAGTGAATTTGATAAGATGATTAAGTATATTCGAAAATGTGGAGCACATGTCTAACATATTTTCTAAATTATTTGAAAGAATTCTTTCTGTGATTGCTGTCTATTTAAATATATGTAGCAATATATTTTTTAATATAGGTCACTAATTTATTTTTATATTTATTCTTGCATTGTTGTGACTCCAAAAGAATAAGAAAGCAAAATGATACGAGTGTCTGAAAAGGATGGTTATAAATAGAAACAACCAACATAATTTCAATATTTTATTTAAACTTGTATACACAATAAAATCATACAAAAAGAAAGAAAAAAAAACAATATATTATTTCAATTATATATCTCCTGTAATAAATAAAAGGTTGGTTTTACTTCTATACAATGAAAGAGCGTACGTATGACAACAAGTGTGGTCTTAATTCTATATCTATATGCAGTTTATATAAAATTACAAAAAAAATGTTACAAAAACTACACGCTATATGGACTTTGTACATGGATAAGAGTAGGGAAGGCATGTTAGTAATCCAGCCCGATGGCTGAAACATTCCATTTATCGGCAGGTAAAGATCCGGTATCAGGAGATAATGCAGTTTTTGTCGCGGTCATCCTGATTACTTTTTTTGCCGGAGGTGGATTGTTGACGACGTCTGGCAATAGCCAGTGCGTCGTTGGGCACATAGGAAATCCGTACACCACCGTAGGCTCTGCGTGGTGGTAGCTGGTAATCCAGGTCGTCGCTAGACGAGCTGGACGAGCACGTGGAACAGTAACTGTCCGAATCATCATCTTTTTCCCGAGAACTACAATATAATTATGTTAGATAGATATCTTGACAAGTTTTGAATTTCTTTTATTTTTTTTTGTATCATGCTGAAACAGTATAATTATAACTATAGTTTATGCTTATTGTTCTTACCTAGAAGGTACATGGCTATCGGAAGGAGTTTTTCTGGGTATCCGACCTCTTCGTTGTAGCGTATCAACATGACGTCTTTCCCGGCCTCCACTATAACTGTGACTCCGTGGGAATCGTTTTGACGCCTCTACACTCGCGTTATCTGTCTCGTCTGCTTCGAAGGCTTCATTGTCGCCCTGAAAGCGAACACTGAGTAGTCCTCGCGTTTTCTTGGTTGGTGATCCGGGTGTAGTGGATGTGCCGCAGTTGCTCTCACTTGATGGTGGTAACTGAACGTAATAATTGTTTATTTATTTGTAGTTACTTAATCCATTTGATATCTCACCACTAGTTCCGGCATGCTACTGGCACTTTCAAGATTTTTCGATTCGTGTTTGGATACGTTGCTTTCTTTGTTATCGTCTCTTCCAGATAACTGGTCCGTCCATTCGTCTAGCGACAGGTCGGCAAGATGCAATGGTTCTCTGCTACGATCTCGAGCGCTAAGCAATTTCTCCAGGTCTGGAGAATGGTGTGTGGAGGTTCCTCGTTCTGATAATAACCTGCAATGAAAATGTTGAAATTAATTGCTTTTTCTACACACTAAATATAACAGGTCAATTGAAAAGTCCACGGCCTACTAGAGTAAAACACATTTTTTTGGCAAGATTAGCTTTTTATTCAACTTAATTCCCTTCAAGGGTGATAGACTGATTATAGCGACCCTTCAACTTTTCGATATCATTTTTGTAGTACGATTTGTTCTTTGCTTCAAAATAGGCCTCAGTTTCGGCGATCACTTCTTCATTCGACGAAAATTTCTTTCCAGTGAGCATTCTTTTGAGATTTGAGAACATGAAATAATCGCTGGGGGCCAGATCTGGAGGATATGGTGGATGAGCAAGCGATTCAAAATCCAATTCATGGATTTTTGCCATCGTTTTCACTGACTTCTGACACGGTGCATTGTCCTGGTGAAGCAGCACTTTCTTTTTATTCAAATGCGGCAGTTTTTCGGCGATTTCGTTTTTCGAATAGTCCAATAACGCTATGTAATAGTCGCTGTTGATAGTCCTTCCTTTTTCAAGGTCGCCAATGAAAATTATTCCATGCGCATCCCAAAATACAGACGCCTTAACCTTGCCAGCCGACTGTTGCGTTTTCCCACGTTTTGGAGCGGGTTCATCGTGGGCAGTCCACTCGGATGACTGTCGATTGGATTTCGGAGTGAAATGATGGAGCCATGTTTCATCCATTGTCACATATCGACGCAAATTCTTCAAACACTGCTTCGAATCATCAATGCATCGTTGTTTTTGGTTAAAAGTGAGCTCGCGCGGCACCCACTTTACACAGAGCTTTCTCATATCCAAATATTCGTGAATGATATGATATACACGTTCAGTTGATATCTTTAGAGTGTCTTCTATTTTATTCAGTTTCAATTTACGGTCATTCAAAATCGTTTTGTGGATTTTTTAAATGTTTTCGTCGGTAACAACCTCTTTTGGGCGTCGACTGCGTTCACCGCCTTCGGTGCTCATTTCACCACGCCTAAACTTAACATACCATTCCTTGATGGTTGATTTTCCTGGAGCAGTGCCGGAAACTCGGCATCAAGCCAAGTTTTTGCTTCAACTGTATTTTTCCCTTCAAAAACCAATATTTTATCAACACGCGAAATTCCTTTTTATCCATTTTTTCACAATAACAAAAGTTGCTTCACTCAAAATGCTATAATTCACAAACTAATAATCCGACAGCTGTCAAATTTATATACGCATCTTTTGAGGGTTAGGGCTAACTGAAAAACATATGGATTTAATTCTAGTAGCGCCATCTATTTATCAGGTCGGTGACTTTTCAATTGACCTGTTACACTTGCTTTTGGTTATGATGGAAAAAGGGTAAGATATTTTGTGGGAGTAGAATCATGGTTGTTAAAATGGTTATAAAAAATAGTTTAATTTCATAATATAAATTATGATTTATTTTTTTTATATATTTTTTTTCAAATGTCTAAAAGAAATCATGTTAAATCATAATATAATACAACATTATAATAGATTAATGTAATTATATCCCAAATAAGTATGATTATTTTATACCTGTCTAAGTTTCTCTCGAGTAGTACCCTGTCCAATCCCTTTTCCTGACCAATCAGGCTCTTGTCATCGCGATTTTCTAATTCTGCATCCCTTTCACCATTCTCGGAAGGAGTGGGTGTACTAGCCAGAGATCCTCCGGGTTTAGGGCTGCGCTGTAATGCCCTACGACCCATTTTCGGCGAGCGAATGGGTGAAGATGAGTGGTGTAACGACGATATGGTTCCTGTCGTAGCTATGGGTGGATAGATCGGTCCCAAAGGACTGGAAGGCGAGCTGGTGGCCGAGGAACGGGTTTGGTGAGTGCGACGAGTCGACGGCGAGGCCGGTGGTGAGCTGGCTTCGCTAGGAGATGGCGCGTGGTCATGGGGACCTGGTGGTGCTCTACTTTTAATTGGTCGTGGTAATCTAAAATATTTTAAGATTATTAAAATGAAATAATATATTTTTGCTGTTAAAGTAAAATATTTATAAATGTTCCTGTGCTTTAAATAGATGAAATATAGCCACATTAGACTTTTTATTGCTTAATAAAAATGCAAGTCCTAACTGCAACTTAAATAGCAAGTTATTCTGGTCTATGTACATTAAATTGATATCCACATCTCGTGTTCTCAATTATGTTGAACAGGACACTGTTATGAACAAACATAATTGTGTTGCTTACTTTTATGAATGAAAAAAGTCAATAAAACCTCACAGAGTATAAATACAAACATCTGCATTACAAAATATAAATATTTTTTTTTATAACATCTTTATTAGATACGCTTAGTACAATCTTAATTTACAATTAATTTATTACTACTTTTCCTATGTACTTGGATTAATTAACAAGCAAGGCGAGTGCGAGAAAATACATCAGTATGTATTCCTCAATTATAAAATTATAATTATTTATTAATTATTAACTTATAGCTATAGTTTACACTAATATTACACACTAAATGTTCACACAAGTTCGTATGGTTTTGTTCGTTTCAATCTCCTGACATCCTGCGCGCTGTCCAGCAGTTGTATTGCTTCCACGTTAGTATGATTTAGTAATCTTATTTCGTGTTTTAAGGCGAAATCCTGCACAACTTCGCAAATCCATTTGATTTCCAGGTCATCGTGTAGTTCTTCATTGGTTACATAGCGATAGGCATTGGTAATCAATCAAAGAACTAGTTGATTTGAATTTTTAGTGCAACCCCATATTTGCACCCCATAGGTCCAAATTGGCTTTATAATTGTATTATAGATCAACCTCTTTGATTTTAGATCAAGTTGAGAGTATCTTCCGACTAACCAGTATAGTTGTTTTATTTTGGTTCTAATGTGTTTTGCTTTTTGTCTAATATGATGCTTCCAATTTAATCTACCGTCAAGATGGATTCCAAGGTATTTTGCTGTTTCTGCTTGAGGAATCGGGCATCCATTGAGTGATATAATTAAGTTTTTATTATTTCGCCTTAATGCAAAATTAACGTAGACAGATTTGGAGCTATTAAGTTGAATTTTCCAGTCTTTCGCCCATTTGTAGATTTTGTTGACTGCCACTTGCACTTTTTCTATTGCCCTAGGCAGAGATATATCTTTTGCCATAATAACTGTGTCGTCAGCAAATGTTCCAAGAAGTGTTTCTTTTGTTGTTGCAATGTCAGCAGTGTAGAGCAGATACAGGAGAGGTCCTAAGACGCTACCTTGTGGAACTCCAGCCGAGATATTTTTAAATGTCGAGAACGCCATTTCGTGCGATACTCTAAATTTTCTTCCGAATAAATATGACTCCAGCAATTGACAATAGTTACGCGGTAACAATTTGCTCATCTTACAGATTGATCCCAAATGCCAAACCCGATCAAAAGCTTGGGAGACATCCAGGAATATTGCAGGGCAGTATTTCTTTTCTTCAAACGCTCTTTCAATAGCCGCAGTTACTCTGTGCACTTGATCGATTGTTGAATGGTGATTTCGAAAACCAAACTGGAAATCTGGTATTGTTACCAAATGTTTAACACGTTTAAATATCAGTTTCTCAAATAGCTTTGATATTGCAGGTAGTAGCGAAATAGGCCTGTAAGATTCGACTTGTTCTGCAGGTTTGTCAGGTTTTTTTAGCATAATTATTTGTGCAACTTTAAAGCATTCCGGGACATGCTTAAGCCTTAAACAGGCATTAAATATATATGTCAATATGATGATTGCTTTTCGTGGCAGTTCTTTCAATAATCCAGGTGAAATGTTATCTATACCAGGTGCCTTTTTAGGATTGAGGTTATCAATTTCAGTGGCAACTTCCAGTGGAGAAATTAGATTTAGATCTACATCGGGTTGATAAACAGGAGAGAAAATATAAATATATGGATAAATATATTTATATATATATATATATATATATATATATATATATATATATATATATATATATATATATATATATATATATATATATATATATATATATATATATATATATAGTTCAGAAAATTAAACAGCTCAGAAGAATTAATTGATATGCACATTACTCAGTTAACTAGTATATTGTGGCATTATATATTTTTTCATATTTGTTATTGAAATTGGAATAGGGAAATTGTAGTATAACAATAAATAGTAGTTTGTATTTCTCAATATATTTTGTAGATGTTACATTGAAGGGCTAGTACATTAGGAAACAAAAATTATTGTATCACATTTAAGGCAGTAACATTGTACAATTAGAAATAAATTGTCACAAATTAAATTAAATGTATATGAAATGTTATGAAAACGGACTTTTTTTAAATAATGTTGATTGAAGGGAATATGATTTTCATACAAACCATAGTATTTAATGTTCTCAATTATTCCAGTATAACATAACATTTTTATTTAAAATATATTTTTTAAATTTCCCACCAAAATATTCTTGATTATGGCGCTCTCTAGTGATTCTGAAGCACATAATTTACTCACAACTTTTTGTATGGAAGAAGCCTTCTGTGTAGCTTTTGTGTAGACTTGACAATAATATTTGTCAACGTCACGGTAATTTTGCTACTGTCAAAATAATATGCCGTAACATCAAAAACAAACCAAGTAATTAGGGCAAACATTCCTTGTTAATATTGAGTGTATATACGTAATATATACGTATTGACCTTAATCAAAAAATTAACAGGTCAATTGAAAAGTCCCCGGCCTGACACATAGATGGCACTACTAAAATTAAATCCATATGTTGTTTAGTTAGCCCTAACCCGCAAAAGATGCGTGTATAAATTTGACAGCTGTCGGATCATTAGCTTGTAAACACAAATCATTGAAATTATATATTTTGTGTTTGTGAATTATAGCATTTTGAGTGAAGCAACTTTTGTTATTGTGAAAAAAATGGATAAAAAGGAGTTTCGCGTGTTGATAAAATATTGTTTTTTGAAGGGAAAAAATACAGATGAAGCAAAAACTTGGCTTGATGTCGAGTTTCCGGACACTGCCCCAGGAAAATCAACCATCAAGGATTGGTATGCTAAGTTTAGACAGAGTGAAATGAGCACCGAAGGCGGTGAACGCAGTGGACGCCCAAAAGAGGTTGTTACCGACGAAAACATTAAAAAATCTACAAAATGATTTTGAATGACCGTAAATTGAAATTGAATGAAATAGCAGACACTTTAAAGATCTCAACTGAACGTGTACATCATATCATTCACGAATATTTGGGTATGAGAAAGCTCTGTGCAAAATGGATGCTGCGCGAGCTCACTTTTGACCAAAAACAACGACGAGTTGATGAATCGGAGCAGTGTTTGAAGATTATCAAGCGTTATAAACCCGAGTTTTTCCGTCGATATGTGACAATGGATAAAACATGGCTCCATCATTTCACTTTGAAGTCCAATCGACAGTCATCCGAGTGGACTGCACACGATGAACCCGGTCCAAAGCGTGGGAAAATGCAACAGTCGGCTGGCAAGTTTATGGCGTCTGTATTTTGGGATGCGAATGGAATAATTTTCATTATCTACCTTGAAAATGGAAGGACCATCAACAGCGACTATTACGTAGCGTTATTGGACCGTCTGAATCGTCGAAAAATCGCCGCATTTGAAAAAAGCGAAAGTGCTGTTTTACCAAGACAATGCACCGTGTTAAAAATCTATGAATTGGGCTTCGGATTGCTTCCTCTTCCACCGTATTCTCCACATTTGGCCCCCAGTGACTATTTCCTGTTCTCAGATCTCAAAAGAATGCTCACTGGGAAGAAATTTTCATCGAATGAGGAAAACTGAGGCCTATTTTGAAGCAAAGGACAAATCGTACTACAAAAATGGCATCGAAAAGTTGGAGGGTCGCTATAATCAGTATATCACCCTTGAAGGGAATTATGTTGAATAAAAAAAACTAATTTTGCCAAAAAAAAATGTGATTTACTATGGAAGGCCGGGGATTTTTCAATTGACCTGTTATATTGGGACTATAGTGATATAATTGTTACTTTTCTTATACAGTTGCATTACAGTATCATTACAGTATATGTAAATTCAGTTAGTGTTATTATCTATAAATGCTTTATCGCCATCTGTTGGATGATAGTGGTAACTACCTACCAATAACATCAGGTTAGGGTATTAAAATTATGTATTTTAATACGTAACTGTATAATAAAGTTAATCTTATAATGAATGTCCTGAATATCCCATATTCTTCTACTCGTCAGTTACGTTGGATTTTTTTATTCAAATTAAATCTATATACTTAGAGAATATTAAGACTAGACAGTAAGCTGTTATAATTGCATATGTTTAGGTAGCGGCATAATCTGGTTACTCATTTCACATGAAGCCGTATTAATTTTATTTAAATTTGTCATATTTTTGATGATTGTAAAATATTCTGTATATATAAAAAAAACAAAAGTTAATAAAAGGTTAAAATTATTTATAAAAGCTTTGAATATTATTATTTAGAGTAATATTGAATAATTTAATCTTATTTATCTTAGTTTTTATGAAGTAGCGGTATAAATAATATGCTAATTGCTTTAATTAATCCTCTTACTAAATTTTATTTATAATGAGGCGTATGTTTGGGATGTTATTTAGAAACAGTATTACAAGAAATATAATAATTAGAAATAATATAAATTAAATCAATTAAATATTGAAGACTGTAGATAAACAGGACATTGGTGGTTCTTACCTAGTTCCTGGACCGCTGCTATCCGAGGGCGTAGGTGGTTCCCCTTTACTGCAAGCAATCGAACAGTAGATGGCGCCTCTTCGTGGTAAAAATGGCCTCCCCAGCAAGGAAGCTCTACACGTATGGCAACAGAAACAGCTTTCAGTGGCGTGCCAATGTTGCCCTTCATGGCTCATCTGTCCCTGATCAACGCCGATTGGCTCACCGCAGCTGTCACAGTATTCTGCAAATAGGGCGTCGAAGCAGTGGAGGCAGTATGGCCGCCCATCTCTCATGATGTACCTTCAATAAAAATCAAAAACATCAAATAATAGTTTAATTATTTCGCCATTGCTACTATCATATAAAATTGTAATAATATTCAACAGTTTTGACATTTCTTTACATAATACTCAATATTTCAAATTTTAAATTCATTACTTTTGTTCCATTAAACATGCTTAGAAAGTTATGGTAATACTGTTCTGTCATATCCCAATCGTCGGTTTGACATTAACTGGAGTAACGATGGGAAAGATCCAAAATAGAGGGTAAATAGGTATCAGCCAATTGACTGAAGAGGCCATTTCGAATTATTTCAACATCGGTTTCATTGCTTGTAAGGCAAAAAGGATGAGTTTTCTGTGGCGTATTGTGACTGGACATGAAAACTGGAACTATTACGACAATCCAGAAAGTACAGTAAATCCAAACGACAGTAAATGGACCCCAGCTTAAATAGGCGAAACCGAGGAAATATTTTACGTGGTTCGAGACCTCTGAGACCACTTTTTTGATTGGTTCATTTGAATTGTCCTACAAAGGCATTTGATTGGCTCATTTCTATAACGCGTTAAGTTAGCTAGATTAAGGATGTGTGAGTGTGACAGCATTGTTTCATCTGGTACATATACAATTGTTTATTTAAAGCATTTGTGTTCATATATATTATTATTTACAGGAATACAACAGAACAAATCATGAAAATATTACCCACACTTTAAAACCAAAATATGCCCAAATGAAGTAGTGATAAAATTACATTGAAGGTAAATGTGAGTATACTACATGAAAAGTTTTTGTTACCCTTTAAAAAGTTGTTTGTAAAGTTCCATCAATTTAAAACTTAATTATTTCGAAGGGGTTCTAGAGAAACTGAAAAAAGGGACACTTGAAACAAATGTATATTTCTTAAGATACTTATAATTAATATTTTGGCTTAAGGCTCCTTAACCGAGATAACCTCTTCAATAAGGACGTTAATAAAATACATTAATACAAAATAATATAACACAATTTGTAGACCAAAAAGATGGGTTTGGTTTTATAGACAAGAGATTATCTCATGCTTGTTTTATTATATTGTTAATAGATGTTTAAGCTGTCTTTTTAACTGCTCGATTTTAGCATAATAAGAGCACAGTAGTAATTTTGATATATATGTTGTTGCTGTTCTTTAAAGTATTACTTTTTGGTATGCTTTCTCATTCTGACCTATATCGTACGATTTAAATGTTTTAATTATCCGTTCCATAATTTTCACAGTAACATTGTAAAAATAATTATAACTTACCTCATTACATTTTTGTGTTGAACAAGTAAGTAAAATATTAACAGACATAGAGTTGCAGCTGTGCTGCTCTGCTTTCAGTATGAGGAAACAAAGAGATAGAAACATTAATATATCTTATTTGAATTGATAGCACTAAAGAGATATGAAAAAGGGAAAAGGAGCTATAGACAATTTTGAATATATTTGCCACGATATATGTTATGTTTTTAGTTAGATTGCAGCCATTTTATATTCACCTTTAATTATTTTTTATTTATATACATTATATATATTCATTATATACTTATATTTTAGCTTTTTGATATTTTATAATATTTGTATTTATATAGAATTTTATTTTAATAAATTGTTTTGAAAAATAACATTTGGATTTTATTTCAAGTTTAATTGGTCAGTAGAATGTGATGTCAGAGGTTAGTCACGTGATGCTTATAAAATCGTCGACCAATGAAATGCTCTCGCAATAAAATATATTCATTGTGTGCCTGTAATGGTAATTTAAACTAACCAATGAAATTCAGCGAAATGACGTACTCAGCGCCTTCCTGCTGAGACCACGCAAAACAGTTCCGAAATTATTTGTATTAACACTCTATATATTACTCTATGGTCTGCTCTATTTTTATCAACCCTAATCTGTCGGCTGTCAACGCTCTACTTCAGAAATGGCGGCAAATTCAAATATTTCGGAAAGGTTCCATTATTATACAATATATTTATATATAGTATATAAATATATAGTTGTGGTTAGGAAGTAATTTTTAAGTTAATTTTATTTTTACAAAAATTTGTTATGCTAATATAATTATTTATTAATAGAGAAAACTAGCTGCAGGCAATGCGAAAATATACACTTATTTTATATCAAATATACATTTAAGTTACGTATTATTAGTAAAATGTTATAATTTTGTAGATTGCTATGGAACTTAGGGATATTTATGTTAAATAATATGAAAACCGAATTTCCGTAAGTGTTGTTCCCTAGCCTTGCTAATGCATCATCTTGCAGTGGACTTCGGCAAAGGCAAGAGCCTTTTGGGATAACAAAAAGTTACGATATTAATATTCCCGTTATCTTGTAATCATGTTTGTTTATCGAGCTTGTTTGGATTTCAATGAGGCTGCATAATTCACCAAAATTAATCTCGTTTTTTAGAAGAGTGCAGCTCAGCTTCGCAATGTAAGCACTCGATGAAATTTCTGTGAAAGGCATGAAGGATAATTTGTATACAGGTTTGAATAGTGTTATTTTTTTTTTAATATCGGTCGTTTTCTATCTTTTGCATGGCTTGTAAGCATATAAAGCTGTGTGAAAGTGCTTCGAGGGTTCGAGTTGTCGAATTCATTGCCTTAAACTTTTTAGTTCATCCTACCACTTTTAAATCTTTAAAATCAAAAACGACAAATGACAACGCAGGATATCCGGACGAGCAGCATCATCATAAGATTATAAATATATTGGATTGGTTTCGGAAGCACATTTATTAAAATCAAACAATAAAGGTAAATGATTTTGAAAACGTATTTTTAGCTTTCCATGATTAGTCCAAAATTACGTCATTAACTGATTTTCTAAGGATTTATTGAACAACCCAGGACCCCCCCCTCCGGCGAAATACATACTTTATTTTAACTAAAACACAAAAGTCTTTTAAATCATGTATTTAGAATATGAACTATGGTATTTTTATTTTTTTTTAATTTAAAATCAGGTGTTTGGTTATGTAAATAAAAAAGAAGAATTTCTTTTCATGAGCTGTTGAAGAAGACAATTGTTCTACAGGCCCTAGTGACCATAACCTTGGGTATATTGTATGAGAACATTTTTTTATGTTTGAATAGCGTTTAAGAATAGTAAGCATTTTGCTTTTATAGTTTCGGAAACTCTAACTCAATTTTTTATATTTCTGGTTGATCATTGTATCTGTCCGCAAAAACGGAGTATTTCAGTTTTCTATTTTAATTCCTATTTATTATTTTCTATTTGTTATCTTTTATTTATTATTATCAATTTATTATCTTCTATTTTATTATTAACTCGTATCTTCGTGCCTTTCCCATAATTCTTAAATTACTGTAAATTAAATATAATAGTTTTATGGTTGCAACTATAAAGTATGAATTGTAGTTTAAGTCAGAAACTGACGCCAAAGCAGCCAAAGTAATTGACGTCTAGTAATGATCTATTAATAATTTGAAGCATACATAAACGTCACCGAAAGTGGTTTGTGCTGGCTCTTGATGGCAGTTTATCTAGCGTCTGGCTTCTGGCTTTTTTTTCTGCGCACTGGCGCGTTCATCACAGATGGTGTTAGCAGAAGTGAGTCCAAAATAGTTTGCTCATTTATTTATTTGAGATTTTGGCTTTATCCTGCTTCCCTTGATGTCATTGCACGTCCATCATTGTTAATGTTAGGGTATAAGCTACCTACTATAAGTACGTCGCGCCATTGTTATTGATTCTTATTGATATTATCATTACCATCAATTATTATAACTTTTCGGTATATTTATTTATTGGTACTATTATTTATCAGTACTATAATACGCCAGCAAAACTATGGGTAATATAATTTTAGGTGCCAGGACCATTATATATTAGAAGTATTTGTTGTGATAATCACTGATCTCTGTATATCTTTGATGTATATTTTTAATTTTAAACTAGTCATTGAAAATAACTTGCTCACGTACATTTTCAGAAGTGTCACCTGGTCATCAAAATTTCGCACGCTTAGAATTTGCATTATTTCTTTTGCCATTTATTGTGTACGTATCATAGAGAGAAAAAAACCTAATGCCAACACATCAGTTTGGATTTATTAACAAGAATGCAACAACTGACTAGGTCCACAGAATAATAGATGTTACTGAAAAAGCCTACGAAAGTAAAAAAGTATATTCTGCCACATTCTTAGATGTTGCACAAGCCTTCGATAAACTTTGGCATGAAATTGGATTTGTTCATAAACTACAGAAAATGTTACCAAAACAACACACCGAACTACTAAAATCGTATATTATAGCCAGAATGTTTAGAGTTAAACAAGAAGA
Source organism: Rhynchophorus ferrugineus (assembly GCF_030347505.1). Classification (NCBI taxonomy): domain Eukaryota; kingdom Metazoa; phylum Arthropoda; class Insecta; order Coleoptera; family Curculionidae; genus Rhynchophorus; species Rhynchophorus ferrugineus. Next base: position 50,868,388 of record NW_027472583.1, read on the forward strand.
AGCTTACTCTACAATAAAAGAAGCTAAAGCAGGTGTACCACAAGGAAGTGTACTGGGGCCAATGCTTTATCTACTCTGCACTTGTGATATACCATAAATAGAGAATATTACGATAGTTACATTGGCTGATGATACTGCGATTATAGCTGTTGGAGACAATAGTGAAGAAGCCACACGAAAATTACAACAGGCAAGTGACAATATAAATAATTGGATACAAGCTACCGTACAAACACTAATAACATTAAATGATACTATCATTCCATATAGCGACAACGCTAAATATCTCGGAATGAATCTTGGTGCAAAACTTCGCTGGAAGGAGCATATAAAGAAGAAAAGAAAATAATTAGAATTGAAATATAGGAAAATGTATTGGCTAATTGGAAGAAAATGACAATTATCAGTAAATAATAAATTGCTATTATATAAGCAAGTACTGAAACGTATATGGACATACGAAGTTCATTTATGGGGATGTTCTGCAAACAGTAATATAAACAAAACACAAATTTTTCAGAACAAAGTCCTCATATTTCTGTGTGTTGGCGCACACAAATACTATAGGACTGACTACCTACATCAAGACTTTCAGATACCCACAGTCAGTCAAGAAATCAAGATAATTGCAAGGGGGTATGAGGAAAGACTCCATTCTCATGAGAATATTGAAGTATCGCAACTTTTGGATACCACCGGGTCAGGACACAAACTCAAAAGAATCAAACCATTTGATCTTGTGTAGTGTTGTGTAGTGAGGTGCATATAACAAAAAATACAGCAGTGACATGTATAAACATTATTTCACCAGAGACTAAGATGGGTCCTCCTAGTGATATACCTAAATTTAAGTTATCATAAAGACAAATTGTAGGTTAGACGGAAACGACTAGTAACAATGTAATAATTAAATAAAATAAATTGTACACGTAGCTGTTATATAATTTATTTTGATCTCTATTTTTGTTGAATTAATACGTTAAATTGTTTTAATAAGTATAATTTAAATTTTAAAAGACGTTTAAAATTACTTCTACATCTAAACCCACGTAATTTGGCTCAGAATAGGTTCGAGAATGTTTTTCTTGTTAGCTTAGATTTTTGTACGTTAAACCTAGATACTAAGGGATTTCAAAACATTTAAACGGGAACTGGCGGATGAGTTATATTGAAATTGTATACAGCCATGAGGAATTCATTGACTACGGCTATAGCCTTTAGAAGCAGATCGAGAAGTAGATAACAATTATTTACCTTTGTCCCCCGAGCTGACGTTCGCATTCCGAACATGCGAAATGCTTCATGTGCCAAGCCCTACCCTCCGCTTCCGTGCATTCGTCGGCCAGGATGATCTCGTCGCAGGCGCTGCAGCGCGGCTTGACCGTCTCGGCGTGATGGCGGCCGCAGTACAGGCGTCCCTCTTTGAAGAAGTAGATGAGATCCACCAGGAGTTCGCGGCACACGCAGCAGGTGAAGCAGGCGGGATGCCACACGGTGTTGGGGCCGGCTCTTGCCGCGTACACGCCGATGTCGCCGCAGGACAGCGTATCCGAACACTGCAAAATGCAAAACCTCCATTAGCAGTTGTTGATAATTATCTGTTCAGCTTAAAATGAAAACTCAGTAATACAATGTTAATTTCATCTAGTTGTATCAATTTTTTTAAATTAATCTTGGTTTACAAATTAATTTATCACTACTATTCTGTTGTACTTGCATTAATACACAAGCAAGGCGAGTACGGAATTAATACATCTGTATATATTACCCAAATTAAAATAAAATTAAACTACTTAAGCTAAAGTTAAGAATAAACTAAACAAGTTCCTGTGGTTTGGTTCACTTTAATCATGTTTAATCGTGTTGTACAGTAGCTGCTTCTACGTTGCTCTGGTTTAGCAACCTTATTTCATGTTTTAAAGCGAAATCTTGGATCACTTCGTGTATCCATTTGATTTCGAGGTCATCGTACAGCTCTTCGTTGGTTACACAGCGATAAGCATCGGTAATTAATCTTAAAACTTTGTTTTAGGTGCGTTGGATTACTAGTTGGTTTAATATTTTAGTGTAATTCCTTATTTGCACATTATAGGCCAAATAGGCTTCATGATTGACTGATAAATCAATCTCTTTGAATTTAGATCAAGTTGAAAGTATTTTCGGACTTCAGTACAGTTACTTGACTTTGAGTTTAATCTACAGCTCTGGAGCTGTTACAATGTTAAACTGAGATACATCTTTTGCCATGATGACTATCTCGTCGGCAAAAGTACTGTTTCTTTTATTGTTGGGAATCAGTATAGAACAGATACAGGAGTGGTCCTAAGTTTTCATCAAATATTATTTTAAAAGCATTTAAAGTATACTGAAAGAAAAATTCTAGCAAACTAGAAGGAAGAATAATGTTGGGACGCAATTACATTTATTTATATTTAAGAAAGATGTTTATCTTTTAAGTTTAGGAAAAATATAATGGCTTTTTTGGATAGTTTAGGGGTTTAATTAGACCATTTAGCTGTTTTTTGTAGTACTTGTGACACTGGAAAATAATTATACTGGTGCGAGCCCAAACAATATAAAAATAATAATATAATTTTGTGACATACAAAAAATTAAATTACCAACCAGACAAATTTAAATTAATATAACTGTTTGGGTTCGGCACCGACTACAAAGTGATCAGTTGGTGGTAGTTAAAAGAATACTGTAAATAGATAAATAGGTTCAGGTAGGTATAAAGTTAAATTGTGGGTATATAGTAAAATATAAAATACGTGTAGAAGATAGGTTAAATAAGGTTTGCATTTATTTTTATTTAGTTATTACAACGATTATTATGTATATATTTTATTTTAAAACGTTTTTTTTTGTGTTAAAAATCTAAGTTTGAGTTTTTTTAATTTTTAGTGAGTTCCTTAATTATTTTTTGAAGTCGGTTTAATTTTTTTGTTAAAAATATTTTTACCGTTATTAATAGTATTTCTTTGGGGTAGTTATTAACCATATTGTTGTAGATGAGTGCTGAATATCCTGGATCAACTTTTGGAATACATTTTCCTATACATTTGTTATAATATTAGTAAAGCCCAAGCTGCTCTGGTTTTGCGAGTATTTGCTTTTTCCAAATTAGGCGTCGGTCTAGAGGCATTTAGCATATTCTGCCTACGCAAAATTAAAGTCACATAGGAGGATTTTGTTTCATTTGCGTTTATTTTTTTATAACAAATTATTCCAAATTAAATACGACGCTTTGAAGAAACTTTTAAATAATACTTATTGGAGTTATAGAGCAGTAAAACCAATAAAATAAGTATGGTAACTTCAAATCCGCCTAGTTAAGAGGATGAAACCGCTCAGAATTCAAAATGGCCAATAATGCCCCTTTAATTTCCTTCGCCGGAGACCCGAAGAAAACTACTTTGTCTCCAGCGCGGTCAAGTGTCAATAAGAGCTGGTCAGTTTCGGTCCTAGGGCCGTCCGCAATCCTCTCTCGGCTCGAAGAGGACCGGACGTCCGAGGATTAGAAACAAACTTTGATTAAAACCCACCCCGAGGGCATGCGGCGGCAAATGGGGCTCCTCGGGGGGTCCAACCCCTTCGTTCTTTAATATTGTTATCAATATCGAGGCCCAATAAGTCGTCGACGCAGCTACATCGGCCATAAATTGTTCGTCTTTCGGGCACCGGCTGTACGGGACAGATTTATTAGCGCTGTACGTCTTTGTCACAGTAGAAACCTCCAACGGTCTCGGGAAAAAGCGGCGGTCTCTCATGATCGTGCTGATGCCGTGGATGACCGTGGCGCGATTTGTAGTCAGCTCAATTGTTGCATGAATAATGTACTTCGGTAAAATATAGGGACAGTGAAAAATCAGGTGTAAAATTAATCATAATTTATAAGTTATGATTAATATTGCTGTTGATTTAGACTATTCATTAAGCACTATCAATGAATTATTTGGATCAAAATTTAGCCAATTTCGATAACTCTAAAGTATTTAGAAGGAATCTGAAAATTTCAGTTGTTTCCTGATGGTAGAAGAGTGATGTAAAATATTTTGGAATGATTTTTTTTTATTATAAAAAAGTTATATATCATAAATAAAATATGGTACTTAATATAAAATGTTATATTTAAACAGAAGTTCTTTTTAGCAAACTAATCATATAAATAATGAACAGAATATCTAAAATATGTGGATCCAGGTACTTTTTGGGCAACTCTGTATTTGACCGTAGCAAATACGAAGTTCTATAGACCTGAATATTGGCCTGAGGCTAAAAATAACGCTCAGAACATGTCCGCTGCTTACTTACCCGTCCGCCGGATGAAGAAATGAGCTTATTTAAGTTATCTTTTCCTGCATAAAATGAGGCAACTTTCGGAACGAATCAATCAGGTTATCAAGAAATTTATGTCGTCGGTTTATACATAATATTTTCTACAATTATATCACGAAACCGTGAGATAACAAAATGATTTAATCCCTCAAAGAACTACTTTAAAGCACTTATATTGGTCTATTTATTTTAAACATTTAGTTAAGATGGGACAATTAAAATATATTAATTTATGTTTCTGCTGCAAGAAATCATGCAACATGCCTAAATCGTCTCCTATCTTGCCTATTTATAGCTTTATTTGTTCATAGTAATTGTATTGAATTAAAGCCACATTGAATTCCACATTGAAGCCACAGGAAAATTCAAGGAGGAATCTCACGAATTGACTGAAGATAATATATCGAACACTTTCAACATCATTTAACACCAAGCAAAAAGATGAAGTGTCTTTTGTGGGGTGAGTGATGATTGAAAGGGGACCACTCAAAGCTTAAACAATCATGGATTACTTTAGGAGAGCGATCTATATCGACAGTTAAGCGGAATATTTACGACTATGAGGTCTTGCTGTGAACGAAGAGTAGGGCATTGCTAATTGAAAAAAGTATTGTTGCAAAATAGAGAGGCGCATGGCCTTACGTTGCAAAATTTGTGAGGAATATTTTGTTGCAGATCGGTTGAGACATAGAGTCTTCTGATTCCCACGTGTTCAGATTGATGCAGTATCGATGCAACGATTCCTTGTCAAATCAACATTATCACTATCGTTAACTATCGTACCAATTTTTCTTGATAAATTTAAAGTGAAAAAATATCAGAATATATGCAGTACCTAATAGATATTTTTTTTGTATATTTTGCGTTTTTTTATATATAGTCTATTTTTACCAACGAGGGTTTATCTGGACTGGACCTACTGTTTAACGTGGGCTCCGAACCATGGTCCTCGGCATTGAGCCTACCGAGAAGTAGGCTCAATGAAGAAATCATCCGAGAAGACATCCGGTCTTACCCAGCCTGGTTACTGGCGTGACTGGGATCATTTTCCTTGGCGGATTCAGTTCTAATTTAAGCACTACTATAACTGCTTCTATGGTGTAACGGTGGTTGAAGCGTTTAGCTCCCAAACGGAGATCCCGGATTCGATACCCGGTGGAGACAATAACTTTTCGCTGTTCTTTAGCTAGGACAATTGTAAAATCACTTAAGCTAGGTAGCGGACCCTACGGCCTACTTGGTCTACACACTGTGAAAAGAGAAAAATAATATATTTTTAACAAAAAAATTGAACCTACTGCAAAAAACCAATCAGGAACTCACTAAAAATTAAAAAATAATCTAACACTGATTTTTAACACAAAAAAAAACATTTTAAAATAAAATATATACATAACAATCGTGGTAATAACTAAACAAAAATAAACAAAAACCTTATTTAACCTATCTACTACACGTATTTTATATTCTACTATATACACAGAATTTAGATTAATATCGACCTAAACCTATTTATCTATTTGCAATACTATTTTAACTACTATTAACTCACTACTTTGAAGTTGGCGCCTGTGTTAAAAATTTAAGATTATTATTTTAATTTTAGGTCCCTATTAAATTAAATTTTGTTTTTTTTTAATACTTTATAACAATTCTACGTATTTAGTTTAACTGGAACAAACGTTATTTCTGCTAAAACATTTATTAAAAAAATTTACGTTTACTATTGTGAGGATTCCTAATGTATATATCAGTAAACGTTAGAGAAATGTGATTAAATCTTGCAAGGCGCGAACCAGCCGGTATATTTTTATAACTATTTTAAGTACCTTTAATTATGTCTAAAGTGTAAGTAGCGTAATATAAATTAAGCAACACTATTGATAACATTTAAGTTTAGGCCTCATTTGTTTTGTTTATTGTGTAGATGAGACCCTGACAATATTTTTGTTCTGTTTTTCAGTTACCAAATAATATGGAAAATTTTATTTAATATGATGTGATGGGTTTAGTCGTTGTTATCAACTATGTAAAATGAATATTTTTGTAGCTCTGTCAAATACATCTGTATCTGTATCTTCAAATTATCATCATACATTTTTTTAGGTTTGCTAGCTAATACAGGGTACTTGGTTTCAATAGTAATATTCTTACAGTTCCCAAATGGCGATTGTGCTATTAATGGAAAAACTCTAGATATATTATCTGCACTTTTTTTTTTCTCAAGTGTTATACTGATATTATTTTTGCTTAATGTTCTTCAATATTTTATCATATTTCATGGTTAGTATGTCTGGTGGACTTACACGTCAATTGTATAAGTTCTAGTATTCTTTGTATAATTATTGTTTCAGTTACACTCACACAGTGCAATTAGAATTTTTTTATATACATTTTAAAGTACCTTTGTACCAATTAAGGGTGTATCTGGACTGGACCTACAGTTTAACGTGGGGGGGGGGGAGCCACGATCCTCGCTATTAAGCCTATCGACTGGCGAGTGACCAACTTTAAAAACCATCCCAGAAGACATCCGTAAGCGGACAGCCTGGTTACTGGCGTGACTGGGATCATTTTCCTTGTCGGATTTTACACTCTTGCCTAGGGCAATCACAAATATTGGACAATCACAAACATAAATTTACGACCATGCTACAGCAGGATACGAACCCGCAGCTATCGCAGCAGTAGGAGGACTGTCCTGTCACCTTTACCACTGTGCCGCCATGCCTGCGAATTTTGAAATTTCGTGTTTTTTTTTTGATAACATCTTAGTGATCCCAATTTTAATTTTAAAATAAATGTATTTTTAATAATCTCTCTATAGTGTATTATTATTATAAATCTATATTTTTGTAATGTTTTATTACAATCATCGAGACTATTACTTAATTATTAGTTTGTTTATTAATACGTAACAATGATTTCTTTTAAGATTGCACTAAAAAAAACGCTAATTTATTCTGACTTTTAATTTTTGCAGTTGTAATGTCTTAGTGGCCCTATGGGAAAACCTAAAATACGTTTCTTCTAAAAAATTAATCTTCCACGCTAAATCCCTTGGGCAAGATTCCGACGCTAATTATAAAAATGGAAATTAGAAATCGTACTTTCGGCCCTTCTTTCCGAAATTAATGTTATTCGCTCGGGTCGTTCTTTAATTAGTCTCGCTCGTTCCGCGCACTATAACATTAAGAAAGTTAAAAACTCTCAATAGGATGATTTGGCGTATTAATAATCGACCAAATGGCCCCCGAAGACGATCAAATATAATGAGCTATAAGGAGTAGCGAGAAGTTTCGAGTTATAACAATTAAACGTTTTCATGGCTCAGTCAATGATGCTGTTAAAAAATACTTTTGGAAGTGTTTAGAGCGATTTTTTTTTAACTGCTACATTTTCAGTGTTATGGCTCATTTTCGGACTGTAATTTAATAAAATGAGTTTATTTTGTATTATGTCGAAACTTTTTGTGGTACTTGCTGATTGAAAAATTCTCGTTTCTTCGTAAAGCGTCATGTCATCGTCATGCAATCTTGTTATGGGGTTGATATGCGCTGCCAATCGTTAGTTTTGGCAAAGTTTTATAACTTTTTAAAGTTCTTGAATAACTATTGCGAGATATTTATGATAGTCAATATTTATCTATGATGTGCTTAGATGTATTCTGATATTTTTATTTGCTAAAATATAATTGAATTGTGAGAAAAATGTATAAGGTGGAGCAAACGTCCTGCTACCATTTTGATTGCGCGCCATCTTGGTTATGTGACGTTTAGTTCAGTTTGGCTTAAACCATTGTATTGTGTAGACCAAATTTTTGGATTATGGATAAATAAACGCCACCATAGTGAGCAGAAATAGTGACAATATTTATTGAAAATAAACGTTACATTATTGCCACTCAGCGGAAATTGCGTCAAAAATATCTTAATCGTCCAGCGCCTCATAAAACCACAATATATCGTTTACATGGGAATTTTCGACAGTACGGTACGACATCAGACAGGCCTCGTTCTGAAAGACAACGGACGTCTCGTAACTCTGAAAATGTGGCTCTGGTGCGCCATAGTGGTGCAGAGTCTCCAGAAACATCAATTCGAAGACGTGATTGCCAGTTACACATTTCGGCACGCAGTTTAAGGCAAATTTTGAAAACTGATTTGAAAATGTTCCCGTACAAAATTCAGTTATTTCAAAAATTGGCACCGAGCGATCCTGATCAACGAGTTGAGTACAGTAATACAATCCTAAGACTGTCTGGTGAAATTGAAGATTTTTCGTCTAAATAGATAGTCTGCGATGAAGCCCATTTTCTTCGCAGTGTCCACGTAAATAAACAGAACAGTCGGTTTTTGGGAACACACAATGCTCAATTAATTCATGAAACATCATTGCATCCACTAAAAACAACTGTATGGTGTGGTATTCATGTTGAAAACATCATTGGTCTTTTTTTTTTGAAAATGACCAAGGCGTTGCTGTTACTGTTACTACTGAACGGTACCAAGAAATGATTCCCAATTTTCTTGTAACTAAAATGAAAGAGCAAGGACTAGGACACAGCACATACAGTTCGTTCAACAATTCAATTATTGAATGACCTTTTTCCACGAAGACTAATTTCGCGATGTGGCGATTTAGCATGGCCTATTATTTCTTATGGGGTTTTTTTAAAATCAAAAGTTTATGTGAATAAGCCCCAAACGATTCAACAACCTAAAGGCAATATTCGTTACGAAATTGAAGAAATTCAATTTCAGATATTGCGGGATGTCATGAAGAATGCCTTAAAAAGAGCCGATCATAACAAAAAAAATGTAAAGACCAAATAAAATTTTTATGAAAACCAAACTTACTTATCGTTTTTTTGAGCAAATTTGTAGGCAACCAAAATGGTAGTGGGACTTTTGCCACGTTGTATATGTTAATCAAAATATGTTTCATTTGCCACAATTTTTTTCTGATGAGGACGATTTTGTGTCTGTTACTTGCCATTGCTGTGTTTTTGTAACAATATGTCACTCAGTTTGTTCAATTGACATGAGTAGACATCGGAAATAACAGTTTTATAAGATTTGCATAATGTACTACACCTTGCTAACTCAACCATACCTTGCTGAAACTTTTTTGAGAGTTTGAGCTGATTCTCTTTAAGAATTTGGCATTCCTTGTCATTTTCGTCAGCAGATTCTTTAAAATCAAACAAAAAAGTAATGTATGTTTGATGTTTAGTGCCTATATACACGGAATAATTCAATAATACAAATGGAAAACTGTTCAACAAGCAAAGCGTCCAAAGGGAATATTTTAAAATTAAGGAAATAATATTACACTTAAAATAAAACCAAGGTTTTTGTAGTTGTATTTAGTAGTTTTGTTTTCTATTATTCTTGATGACAGAAAATTAAAGTGTTATCATAACCTAATAAAGAATAAATTCTATAGAATGGTGCTCTAATTATTCGACATCGACAGATGAGCTGAGAATTCGTTGAAAAACTCATCTACTTGGTGAAGGTCAGTAAGTTGACCTGTAAGTTGTCTAAGCTGAACAGAACTGTTTCTAGGACATTCTATTGAACATAATTGATAAAATTGGCGCGATAATTCAAGGAACGGTGGATTCCAATACGATATAGTGACCTGGGCGTGTAAAAACTAAAGACTTATAATTCTGATATGTCTGTTTGAGACGATATTCAAAGCTTTTGGAAAACCTCGCTGTCTCAAGTATCTCTGAGGAGATCCTTTCTGTCATTTTATTTTCATCATCAGCTTGATTCGTTATCAAATGATGCATTTCAATTCATCCTACCAATATTCATCAAGTCTATAACCAAATTAATCATACTCAAAATTTTATTTGTATGCTACCAAAAAGAGCCTCCTTTAGTGTATGGTTTAATGTGATTTATGATGGGTACAGGTTATATAAATTTGATTTAAATAATTCTAGAAGCTTATGACTGCATGAATATGAATTATTAGTTTCATCTTATAACAATTCCATTTTCATACCATCGGATTTTCAGAATTACCATATTTGAAACCAATTCGGAGTTGTGAGTTTCCTTTTGTTTCAGTTACGAACTTTTTCGAAAAACATTCGTCCGCCTTATTTTTCATCACTTGAAAAACATTTTTTCTTTTCTTTTTTTTGTTTCATTTCTTTGGAGTTTTAATAGAATTTCCTATGAATAATCGGAGTGAGAAAATAACACTTTACAAGTTTTTTTGTTAAATTATTTCAAGGATAAGAAACAGCCTCAGTCAGTATGTGAAATATATCATTTTGTGTAATAATATAAAAATATAATATTACGTAGAACTGTGAAATTTCCAACATAATAACGGAGACATGAGGTTATTTAACTATTTTCACACAATAATTACCACAATTGCATAAGTATGCACCAGACAAAATAATAAGAACTATTTTTTCATTATGTTAGAACATATTATGAGCTTTGACGTGCCTGTTTTACATCTTAATGGCCGCGATTTGCATATCTTCAGTTAAATTCTTTATAATTCTAATCCCTAAAAGTATAATTTAATTAATAGTTTTGTTTATGAAAAAAATAATGGTTTAAAATGAAAAAATACACGTATGTACAAGGGCAATACATGTCAATAAATTAAACCTATTAAAAAACAAGGAATTGGAATAATATATTTTATATAACAACTTATTATAGGTTTCTATGTATTTTGATGAGCAATATCTGGTGAAAATGCAAAGTATAAATGTAAATAACTTTTAAACATCTTACCTAACGATCGATCGATACTTTTGGCATTTCCCTACATAAAATAACATTTTTCCATTTAGTATTATTGATTTATTCAGTGTATATAGATGACATTGTTTGACACAAACATGTTTAGAGAAGCTTCTGGTGTGCTGCTCAACGAATTGAAAGTAGCGATGTTGTTAATAACAAATAACGAAGGAGGGCCGAAAAGAGGTCGATGACAATGAATTGTATGATTTATTGTACATAAACCCATCTTAATCTAAAAGAATTTTAAGACAGTTTAGCTAATTCAGTGAAAATTCCATTTCAAACCTTTTCAACATTGCAATTTCGTTGGTTACCATCAAAAGGGAACAGTTTTCTGTCACATATTGTGAGTAGTGATGAGAAGTAGATCCCCTATGATAATTCCAAGTGTAAAAAGTCATGGGTTAGTCCAGGAAAGCTACCCACATAGACACCAAATCGGAATACTCATGACCATTGGCCTGAATTATTTCTGTTTATATGGTGGAATTAGCCAGGTGTAGTGTATTAAAAGTTATACATTAAATTACTACAAATCAAAATATATAAAGCCAAATTAAATCAAAAGAAACTATTATTGCAGATATCTACCGACGTCAATAGAACAATTTGAATATTCTATTGTTAAAAAAAAATGACCATGGAGTAACAGACACAGAAAGTCATCTTCTGACCTGATTAGGTTCGGCAACACTTTGTGGCAACATTTCTAAAGGATACAATGTTACAGCTTGGATGGCAAATTCTGCTGTATCCAACTAACTCATTATATATAGGGCCTTCTGATAATCACTTCTTGGTAGCTTGGGTGGTTTAGAAATGCTGAGAAACATTGAAAATAATTTGAATACACATACGTTACTTTTTAAAACACTTAATTAATTATGGTTGTGAGATTAGTAATCGTTAAGTTATATAAAAATTGTAGATCAAATAATATTATTTAAAACTAGAGACTTTGACAAACAATTGTTTATTTCAAATTCTGAAATATAAATAAAAAGTAACTATTCTTATGACACGAAGTTCGTTATGGTTATCGTGAAGATATCCTAATAATTCTATTAACTTAATCTATATATATATACGAATAGGGTCAGCCACCATCCCACTATTGTATTTCAACATACGTCTACATTCCTTTTTATACGCTAATCAACTTTTTTAACTGTATGACTATTCATTAATACGAGTTAGGCTCGTTATGTACACGACTTACTCCTACTATATTAATAAAAATATTTTGATAGTATTACATCAGCATTCAATCATGTAAGTTGAACCATATTACATTCCTTGTAATAAATAGTATTCGTCATATGATGTATTTTTAAATTTTGTATGCGTAAGGATATTTTTAGCAAGGACAACGATATTTTCGACAGATCATTGTTGTTGATCAAGTTCTAAAAGGTTCCTTTAATAGTCGCTCGGTACTTCAAGGAACAACAGATTGTATTGGCGGGGTACTGAATAAATACGACACCAAAGTTATATTCGAACTATACAGGAAGACGTCTCTGTATATAAGGTCACCTGTGAGTGTAGAAAAGTGTATAAAAGACAAACTAGGAAGATTATAAGTAACGGATAAAAAAACACCAGCGATATATGAGATATGAGCACAGAGATCAGTTGATATTGGCTGGGCACTAGATGACTACTGGTCATAATATTCAGTTCAATAAAGTCGATGTTTTAGTCACTTCACAATAATATTTCGAAAGAAAAAATCTAGTGGGCTTCGATACTTATAAACACTAGAGTAATCTAAAGGACAAGGGTTATAAAACCAATCTAGTAAAAATGATGAACGATGATGAGTAAGGTGATGAACATCACGTTAGAATGTATACAGTGTGTACTATTGCACCGTCTACTAATTAAGCCAACCTCATGTTAACTAGATAGACTCAAAATCAAATAACTGGTCTGGTTAGTCGGAAAATACTGCCAACTTGACATAAAATCAACTAGTGTATAAGTCAATTAAGTCATATAAGGCCTATTTGGATTTGTAGAGTGTAAATGTGGGTCTGTACTAAAATATCAAACCAACAACAACAATAATTGAACATAGCCAAAACAAAGTTCTTCGATTAATTACCAATGTTTATCGCATTTAACTGCACGATGACCTCGAAATCGAATGTATTTACGAATTTATCTAAGATTTCGCATTAGAACTTGAAATAAGGTTACAAAATCAAAGCCAATCTAACTGATCAGACAGTTCTGCAACAAAAACAAGCTGTTTGAATATTTTCAACTATATAATATTTCTATATATGATGATAGGCGGAAAACGAATATAATATTGTCAATATTAAGGTACTCCAATTTTCTGCATTTAAGATGCATTAAAGATGAATTAAAATTGAATAAAGATTTTTTTCCACCGTTTCATATAATGTTGGAATAGATGGTTGTTGGTGAAAGTTGGAAATTTTTCAAATCACTTCCCAAAGATGGAGATTGCTTCAAATACATATTTTCATAGTTTCTAGGAATTTCAGAAGCGAATGAGAAAGGGTGTTTCCGTCGGGCTAGACATGAGATAATTAAAAGCATTTCAAGTTTTAGATTGAAAGAGCTTAATTAGTTTAAAAGTACATTTTCCACATTAATTAGTTGGAAGAAAATAATTACTGCCCTGGACGCCTCGTTAGCTTTTGACCGGGTATGGCATTTGGGATTAATCTATAAATTGAACATATTGCTACTGCGGAATCACTCTCGGTTGCTGGAATCATATACTTTCTAAAGAAAATGCAGAGTATCGCATGAAGGGGTATTCTCAACACTTAAATCTATTTCGGCTGAAGTTCTACAGGGTTGTGTCTTGGAACCACTCCTGTATCTTTATACTGCTGTTATCCCAACAATAACAGAAACAGTGCTTGGGATATGCCGGGGATACAGCTATCATAGCAAAATGTGTATCTCTGTCTAAGGCTGTAGAAAAAGTACAAGTAGCGGTCAACAAGAACTATAAATGGATTAGAGATTGGAAAATACAGCTGAATAGCTTCAAATCTATCCATGTTAATTTTACGTTGCGGCGAAATGATAAAAACCCAACTATATCACTTGATGGATGCTGATTCCTCAAGCTGAATCAGCTTGTAGCGACCTTGAGGCATGTCGAATTTTACCTAGTGGAATAACGGTCTACAAAATACCCAGAAATATAATCCTAGATGTTGAACCCGGGCGGGGTGCCAACACCGCCAACTAGAACCTGATAACGAATAGCTGGCAACCCCTAGTCGTTTATCTGGGATGTTATTGAACGGTATTTCCAAGGATTCAGTACCCGACCATCGTTTGGTTTACACGTTCCACCATCAACTGCCCAAGCCTCGTCTCCAGGTAACACCCTTTCCAGCCTTTTTTTATTATTTGTATTTTTACATTTTTATATTACTTCAATAAATAACGGTCACATAATGTAAACACCACTGTTTCATTTCGTTTTACCTCCATTAATCGAGCCACATCATTTACCCTAAAAGCTAATTACCTCGGAATACATCTCGATAGTGGGTCAAATTAGAAACATCATGTTACACAAAAAGCAGAGCAGATGCGATTTAAAGTCAAGCAACTGTACTGGTTGCTTCTAAAGTTAATCTAAAGTTAACGAGATTGATTTATCAGTCAATCATAAAACTAATTTGGACCTATGGACCATCCAAAACAAAGTTCTACGATTAATTCGTTACATAACCAACCAAGAGCTTCACTATTATGTCGAAATCAAATAGATATACGAGGTGATCCAAGATTTGGCCTTAAAATATTAAATAAGGTTGCTAGATCACAGCAACGTGGAAGCAATGCAGCTACTGGACAACGAACAGGAAATCAGAAGCGAGCCGAACCATACGAAGGGTGAACGGGTGAACGATTTCACCAGAAAATTAAAGACTTCATTTCTTTAAAAGATACCAAGATTCAGATTCTTTTCAGAAGCGAAAATGTACAAAGAGGAGCCTTACAGGGAACTAAAGGTTTTCAGTGAGTGATTGTGAACGTAAATTAGATACAAATTTGTATAGTTAATGGTTTTTAAATAAAATTATATTTTTCAAGTTTATTTTAATGTAATAGCTCGTTTAACATAGTTACCCAATGTGTCAAGGAACGTGACAAAAAGCAACTCATTTTCAGATTCCGAATTCAGAATACCCAAAAACATAGACATTACGTCACAAAACCTTTTTTTTTACAGAAACTACCTTGTCAGAAGTGTATTTCGACAATCTTCAAAAGTTCCCTTAGATCTATCATTACTGGGGTCACGTTTCGTTGAACATACTGTACATTCTTTCCCTTCCCCGGGCCCATACGAAAAGTGAGCCGATAAAACTGCCAATTTATCACCTTCAATAGAACAAGAAACTAATTTAACGTTCTTAAAAAGTTTCCCTCAAGAATGCCTTCCCTATCGGGGCCTGACTTTTAAGTTCGCGCAGAAAGGGCGGCCTTCCATCAAAAACGCGTTCGCCAGCAGAAAAACAACTTCCAGCACGTCGGCCGAGTAACCGTTCAAAGAAGAAAAAACCGGCATTCGAAAGATTTATGGCGCTAGGGTAGAGCCATATTTAGATGTCAAGCAATTTTTCTTTCCTTACGACAGCCCTGGACGCCCTTCCATCCAGACGTAATGAAACTAACCCCCGAAAACTGAAAAGAATCAACGTTAAAGTGGCGGCGGAGTCGGGGGGAGGAGGAGTTGTAAAGGTTTCCCCATTTTCGGCTGTTTCATTTCGACTCTATTAATGTCGTTACTTTTCTCATTTGCCGAGAATATTGATCATGCGAATTAATCAATCGGTGGAGGGTTCATTAATTCTTTTGCATCTTAATAGATCTTAATATGGTAATGTTATTAATTATAAATAAATTACAATAGAATTTTTATGATTTATTTATTACTTTCATAAAATATAACTTATACCCCTAGGAGATCTTATCGGTGCTATCTTAGTCTCTGATGTAATAATGTTTATGTAATAACACTATTTTATTTTTCTATTAAATGCACCTCACCACACTACACTACATAATATAAAATAGGTTGATTTTTTGAGTTTGTGTTCTGTTCTAGTATCCTCCAAGAGTTGTTTATTTCGATATTGACATGAGAATGGAGTCTGTTCTCAGGTCTCCTTGCTCGTTTCTTGATATCCTGAGCGACTAGTATCTGAAGGTCTCGATGTAAGTATCTGAGTGTACCTACAATACTTCTCGAGACTTTGTTCTGGAAATTTGAATCGTAATTATATTACATTTCATGGAACACCCCAATAATTGAATTCCGTAACCTAACAGGTCAATGTAAAAGTCCACGGCCTACCATAGTAAAACACATTTTTTTGACAAAATTAGTTTTTTTTATTCAACATAATTCTCTCCAAGGGTGATATACTGATTATAGCTTCGGAGTGAAATGATTTGAACCATTATCACATATTGACGCAAAAATTGGGGTTTATTATGCTTGATCATCTTCAAACATTGCTCCGAATAATCAATTCGTCGTTGTTTTTGGTCAAAAGTGAGCTCGCGCGGCACCCACTTTGGACAGAACTTTCTCATACCCAAATATTCGTGAATGATATGATTTGCACGTTCAGTGGCTATCTTTAGAGTGTCTATTTCATTCAATTTCAATTTAGGGTCATTCAAAATCATTTTGTCGATTTTGTAAATGTTTTCTTCGGTAACAACCTTTTTTGAGCGTCCTCTGCGTTCACCGTATTCGGTGCTCATTTCATCACGTCTAAAATTAGCATACCAATCCTTGATGGTTGATTTTCCTGGGACAGTGACCGGAAACTCGGCATCAAGTCAAGTTTTTGCTTCAACTGTATTTTTTCCCTTCAAAAAGCAATATTTTATCAATACGCGAAATTCCTTTTTATCCATTTTTTTCACAATAACAAAAGTTGCTTCACTCAAAATGCTATAATTCACAAACTAATGATCCGACAGATACATGCATCTTTTGAGGGTTAAGGCTAACTAAATATATGGATTTAATTCTAGTGTTATGTCAATACAGGTTTCAATACTTGGTTGTATAATAGCAGTTTATTGTGTATTGATAATTGTGATTTTCTTCCAGTTAACCAATATATTTTCTTATATTTCGACTTCAGTTCTTTCTTTTTCTTTTTTACACATTTTTTCCAACGAAGTTTTGAATCAAAATTCATTTTGAGATACCTAGCGTTATTGTTACATGGAATGATTATTATTTATTGTTGTTGGTGCTTGTGCGGTTTGATTATACGTGAACTGCACATTCACAGATTTGATTCCGTTAATTTTAATTTTTTATTTGTGTCCAATTATTTATATTGTCACTTGCTTGTTGTAATTTCGTGTATCTTCTTCGCTATTACCTCAAATATAGTCATCGTGATATTTCCTATTTGTGGTATATCACAGGTGTACAGTAAGTAAAAAATTGGCCCCAAGACACTTTCTTATAGTACACCTGCTTTAACTTCTTTTATTGTAGAGTAGGCTTCCTTTTGTTTGATTCTAAACATTCTGGTTGTGTTGTAAAATTTTAATAGTGGAGTGTGTTGTTTCGGTCACATATTCTGTAGCTTATAAATAAGATCGTTATAGCAGACCTTATCAAAGTTTGTGCTATATCTAAGAATAGCTAAATATACGTTTTTATCGTCGTAGGCTTTTTTCTCTTTATAAACCCGAACTAGTGTATAGGTGTTAGGTTTTTTCTCTGTATAGATGACAATAGATGACATTATATTGTATGGAAATGTTCTGTAACTCGGGTTGGAATTCTGGCTGTAAGCTTTATTTTCATCATAACTCGTCATTTTGATAAAATGTAAATAAGATATTTTTTAACTCTGAAGATATTAGATTACCAGCCAATATTGCTTGCAAAAAGTGTTTTTTCATTTTTTAAGGTTTCATTAGCTTACTTTAAAGAAACTTACTACTGAGAACAATGTTCACAATTGGAGTTATACTTTCTTAGTAGGTATTAAGCTAAATTGTGTGTATATAGTAGAATATAAAGTACGTGTAGTAGATAGGTTAAATAAGGTTTTTGTTTGTTTTTATTTGGCCATTATAACGATTATGACGTACATATTTTATTTTTAAAACGCTTTTTTTTTGTGTTAAAAAAATCTAGGTTTGATTATTCTTCACTTTTTAGTGAGTTTCTTATTTATTTTTTGAAGTCGGTTCAATTTTTTTGTTAAAAACCTTTCATCTTCTCTTTTTATTTTTAGATATTTACTCAATAAATTACGCACTTATTTTATTTAGTATTATATTGGGCAGGTCAAGTAAAGGTGCAGCTCGTATAAGGAGAAGTAAATAGTGCTAAAGAAACAATGATTGAAAATAAGGAACGCGCTTGGGGTTCGCTACCTAGCCTAGGTGATTTGAAAAGTGTTCTAACTAAACTAGGACAACAAAAATTTATTGTTCCCGCTGGGAATCGAACCCACGACCTCCGTTTACTAGATGAACGCTCTAACAATTACGCCATATAAGTCGTCTACTATGTTTCTACAAGGTCATATATGATATAGTTAGTGCTTTTAGTGCTTAAAGAGCAAACTGAACGGCTTTTGCACTGAACGACTTCCGATTTTCCGTCACATCAGCTCAGAAATAACATTATACACA
Organism: Rhynchophorus ferrugineus; assembly: GCF_030347505.1. Lineage (NCBI taxonomy): Eukaryota > Metazoa > Arthropoda > Insecta > Coleoptera > Curculionidae > Rhynchophorus > Rhynchophorus ferrugineus. The sequence goes on from NW_027472583.1 coordinate 50,887,203, forward strand.
AATATCTGATTATTTTAGATAAAAAATATGTGAAAACTTCCTACGTGCATTTGAAATTTGAGCGTTTTCTTCGATTTCTCTCTCTTCCCCACATCAGATTCTGACTTGGTTACAGTGGGGCCACCTCGAAAGTACACACTTTCGAATAAAAAAAATTGAAAATCGGTCCATAATTGACTGAATAATCAATGATGAATATAGATTAAAAAAAATATATACAGCCGAACATATAACCTCCTCCTTTCTCGAAGTCGTTTAAAAATAATGAATGTCGAAAATGCAACTATACATTAGATGACTCAATATATAAATAAAATTCTTATACAGAAATTACCGTATATTATAGTTTGGTTAGTTTTGTTTAACTTTTGTTTACATTGACGTTTAAAATCAAAATATGTACCTGTAAGCACCTAATTTATAGACTATGAGATTAAAAAGCTGGAAACTGAGAAGAAATTATCTAAGAAATATTGTATAACACTGAAATAATATTTGATGATATTGATAAAATGATGAAATATTCAATTGTTTGTTAACATGTTTATGATCATTCATGTGTTATCTCTTACCGAATCGCATCGTAGTATGCCGGGTATTTGGCGGACAGCGCCACGTCCCAAAGCTTCCCGTTTCCTTTGGGCGCTGAACAGGCGCAGTTCTTTGCGCTCTTCATCGCTGAGGGCGTGACAATATCGGACTTCGTTGTCGTGCGGTGGCAGCTGCTGCAGAAGCTGCCTCACTCGGTACCGCTCACCCACGCTGTTCACGTAGGGCACTTTGTCTTCGGGTAAGGCGCTGAAGTATAGATGAACCTGTATGGAAGGAATAGATTTAAAAAAATTGATCTTGATTGTCGAGAAATTTTATTTATTATTTCTCAATAGGTTTTAATGTACTAGTTATATACATATCCCTCAATTTTTGATAAAATCTTAAATTTGAATATTTCAATTTTAAGGAAACATAAATTTATTTGGTTGGATTGAAAAAGTTTTATAAATTTCAACCACCAACTTTCAAATAATACTTTCGTTGCTTTAAATAGACAAATAAATGAATATCACCAATAAAAATTGTCAAAACAAACACAATAAAAACATTTGTATGTTTCAAAACGTTCCCAGAAGATGGCCGAGGCTCAAAACATGGATATTCGGTAAAATATGAGTTAAATGAAAGAACTATTGAATTTCTAGAAAATATCTGCGAAGTAAATTTTGAAAGAGAGACAAATAGAGTGTTACATAGATGTCTTGCATCGTATAGTTTCTGTTCGTCATTGAAGTTATCAGTAACTTTATTTTAGCCAAAATAAGTAGTAATCAGAAGAAGCAAGGCCTGGAGAAAATAGCGGGCGGGTTAGCATTCCTATTTTAATGTTTCCAGGTATGTTTTCAGCAATTTTGCAACATGTTGTCGAGCCTTCTCATGCTAAAAAATAACATTGTTGTGTTTTTGTTTGTATTTTAGCCATTTTTCTCGAAGGACCTGATTCAAACGCATCAATTTTAGTCAATAGAGATTCCCATAGATAGTTTAATAGATTAATGCCTTCAAATCTTCGTCCTAAAATTGGCTGTTCAGGACGCTATTTGTCTTCAGCGTCAAAATCACCACTTTTAAAATGTCGAAGCCAGTATTCTGCCTTGCCCAATTTAGTCTTAACCAATGGTTTTTCTTCCCCTTCGTTTTGTTTTCTCAGGCGTGGTTTTTGTGCTTTTTAAATTTGGTTTTCTCTGCGTGTCCGTTGTGAAGCAGAGTTTTCTTTATTGTTTCTATTTATTTCTGATTATTTTGTGGATTGGTTAAGCTTTTTGGTCGGTTGCGTCATTCGCCCAAATAACGTATTTGTTTTTTTGAAATAAAATATAAACGGGTTATTAATTTCTTTATATATTTCTCCTTCAAAATAATTCTCCTTAATTACTATGTATTTCATAAATTGATAAGTATAAGAGGCTATCATCTCAGCCTCTTGAGATAAGTAGTGTTACGCAAAGGATACAACATTTACATTACATAACATAACATTTACATAATATAAATTAAATAATCTTTGTTGATAATTTGGCGTGTTATTTAATTATTTTTGGTAAAATTTAGAAAAGAATGGCACCAATTAAATTCATTGCAAATCATCACCGAATCTCGATGAAGCATTTTTATAAGCGATGAAGAAAGCCGACGAGATGTTAGACCTGTTCGAAAATGACCGTTTTTCATACCGCATTATCCATAATCGTTCGCCGTCATTTTGCACGCTCTTCAGACGTCATCTTACCGGAGAAAATCTTTTAAGCCACCTACCTGATCGGGTCGCAGACCTGGCGGTACCCAGGTGTATTCTTCCAGGGCGCAACCGCTGTCGTCGTCGCTTTGTGAATGGCGTTGAGGGTCAACGGCGCCGAAGGGTGATCCTTTGCCGAGGAATCGGTCCCCCATCGGGTGTTCGGGGGGCATCTTGCCGGCCAGGGGCGGCGATATAGTGGGTAAACTGGGAGCCGGTGGTACCGACATGTCTTGACTTCTGCCTACGATTCTGAAATAAAAAAAAGGTTTAATTAAAAGTCTAACATATAGATATAGATAAATGTGAATAGAACCGTTTTCTTCATTAGATATCTCTAAAGCTGTTTCCTGTAGTGGTAGATATAGATTTGAGCATTCGGCACAGAAAACACATGCCTGTGTAGAGAATTAAGGAACGTCTTTTGTTTTTTTGATCAATGCACCGAATTCGCTCGAATCGAATATTCAGATATGTACCCATCACAACATATCACTCAATAAGCCCAAATACAAAATATAGAAATATAGAATGATAACTTAAATTGACGCAACCATAATCATATTCTAACGGTTAAATCACTAGAGGGCGGAGGTAAAGATAAAGATTTCTTTTTGTTTCCCTTTAATTTGAAATTTTGTGACATCTTTGCGACAGGTTAAAATAATATTTTTTTCTATTTCTTTTCATAACTTTAAGGAAATTTGCCTTTATGACATTATTTTTGCTGCATTATTAAGGTAAATATTATTTGTTCAGGCTCTGAAGGCAAACTTCAAATCAAAAAATCTCCAGGTTTCGACAGAATATTGATTATCCAGTTAAAAAAGCTCCCGCATAAGCAGCTCGCAGAACTGGCAAACATCATTAACTCCATCATGAGGCTGCAACATTTCCCGGCGTCTTGGAAACACGCACGTATAGCGGTTATACCTAAGAAAGGAGCAAAATCATCTCCATCTGACTACCCTACAATGGATGGAAACATGGCTCCATCACGTCATTCCGAAGTCCAATCGATAGTCATCCGAGTGGACTGCACACGATGAACCCAAAACGTGAAAAAACGCAACAGTCGGCTGGAAGGGTTATGGTGTGTGTATTTTGAGATGCGCATGGAATAATTGTCATTGACTACCTTGAAAAAGGAAGGACCATCGACAGCGACTATTACATAGCGTTATTGGCCCGTTTGCCGAAATCGCCGAAAAACGGCCGCATTTGAAGAAACAGAAAGTGCTGTTTCACCAAGACACCATCATGTCACAAGTCGGTGAAAACAGTCGGGCCAAAATCCATCCATCCACCGTATTCTCCAGATCTGGCCCCCAGCGACTATTTTCTCTTCTGACATCTCAAAAGGATGCTCGCTGGGAAAAAATTTTCGTCGAATGAAGAGGTGATCGCCGAAACTGAGGCCTATTTTGAAGCAAAGGACAAATCGTACTACAAAAATGGTATGGAAATGTTGGAGGGTCGCTATAATGAGTTATCAATGTTGAAGGGAATTATATTAAATAAAAAACTAATTTTGCCAAAAAATATGTTTTACTATGGTAGGCCGGGGACTTTTCAAATGATCTGTTATATCGAGAGCTAGCCCATACATATTCATCAAGTCTATTCTTTTGACTATATTTCACAGAAATTCTTTGACTATTGATATATTTTGTAATGCATTATCGTGAATAATAAGGTTTTAAACATATATTTAGTAATTTCATCATGAACATATTCAAATATAATGACACATATAATTTCAATAATTTGTATATTCATTGCTTCTAAGTATGCCATTTAAAGAACATAATACCCTAATAAAACAATAATAAAAACGAAATCTTTTCAGAAATATCGGTTATATTAATACCGTTCACGTTAATTGGACGACCAAAAACGCTTAATTTATGTGAGAATATTCAAATAACGCCGAATATGACTCAGAGAAAGGTAATAGAACATCCAATTTGTTCTCGACGAGTTTTATTAACGTCCAAAATTGAAAGTGGCTCGAAATTTATTAATATTCATAGCCAGGCGTATTCTTCCATCGTTTCCCCAACCTGTCTAGAACAACAGCCGTCCTCTTACGATGTGGGACGCATCGAGAATTAAAATTATTAACCGTAATTAGACAGTGACCAGTACCGTCGTCCAATTAGTTAATTGAATTGGTTCGTCTTAGTCACCTAGAGCGTTAGGTAACGTTATCTCGCTGATGCGGTCGAGTCTTTTCCAGTTCCACCGCGCGAAATGGAAAAGCTCAGCGAGAAGCTGCAGCAGCGCTCGAAGCTGGAAAGGAACCTGATGGTTACCGTATTTGTTTTGGTTATCGCGTGTTTAGTGTTGTTCTTGTTGTTGGTGTCATTAAAATTGGGTGAGTCAACGTCAGTATATATATATATATATATATATATATATATATATATATATATATATATATATATATATATATATATATAATTAATTGTGTACGATACACAATATATGTAGTATAAAACAGCTGCAGTTCTTCACAGAATCGATTTGTAGTTTGAAGAGCTCCAATGGTTGAATAATGTTGGAGATAGAAATCTACTCCCGACTATTTGCTCTAAAACTTGCATAATGGTTCAATTAGGTTGACGAAGATGTTTGATTATATTAGAACTATCCCACATTCTTCCATTTATGAGGTGTCCTAGTTTTATGAACCTCAAAGCATCGCTGAACTTTTTTGGCTGTTTGTATAGGCGCATTATCATATTGGAATATGGTAGTTTTTGGCAGCGTTGAGGATGTTGAAATATTCATTTGAATAAATTCGGTGATAGAACCAGCTGAGTACAACAATCAATACATAACGAAACTTTCTCCGTGCTTGACTCTAGGAAGTAGGCAGTTCGGTTATGGGGTTTTCCATACATTTGTTACAAAATGCAGCACCTCTTTACTATATTCCATGATGTTATTATTATGTTGTCCATCCTCTGTATGTATTTTTAAAAACAAAGTGGATACAGAATTTTAAGAATGTTTATGCGATAACTGTGATCTAAATATTCATTAAAATATAGCAGTATCTATCATATAAGGAGGGACTTTTAATAGTTATAAAATATTACGATTAGAATAAATAAATTTATTAATAAAGTGAGTAAACGTTGAAACGTAAAATGCCCTATTGAATAAACTTATTCATGCAACTAAAACAAATTATTATAATTAATTAAAGTAGTATTTGTAATCAAATATAGTTGTTAGAATATCAAAACATGGAATTCCTTTATTGATAAACTAACAAGTATCAATGTAAAAAACGGATAACCAAGCTAAACTATCTATTAAATTTGATGGTTTTGGCATATGCTTACATAAAATAACAGTTTTCCAATTAGGATTATTGAGTTTTTCACTGTATATAAACGCTAACTATCGAACGTCCAAAACTGCATTTTCATTACTTTTGTTGTTTAATTTGGTAAAATCTGCCGTGCACACCAAGCACTTTTAGAAACGTATCTTGTTGCCACGTCATACGAATTGTTGGTTTTGTTTCAATAATTTAATTATTTTGAAATTTATGAAAAAGAACAGCTTGAAGGATGAAAAAAGTTCGAAGACAAGACTCTCAAATAACTTTCAGGATGCTTAAAAGCTGATGAATCAACTATTTCCCGATGTTTACATGGGATGTAGGGAAAGTGGGTACTTAAAATGTAATTTCGAATCGTTTCAATATCGCGGTTTCCGTGCTTATCAGAAAAAAAATACAGTTTTCTGTAGATTATTATGACTGGCGATGAACTGTGGGCCTACTATGACAATTCCAAGTTCTAAAAGTGATTCCCGATGACAATTGAAGAAAGTGAACTACGTATTCTTCCAAAAAAGACCACCCTAATAGCAAGTATCAGACATAACAATTTTTGGATATGGGTGAAAACCGAAAGGAAAATTCAGCCGCGTTTTATTAGATATAGCACCTTCTGATTACCACTTATTTAACTCTATGCAACATGGCTTGGTCTATGATTGCATTTCTGCCAAACAAACATTTTTCGTCCGACAGGGTACAAAGTACGTTTAAGTTGCAAGCTAGTCTGTAAAAAGGTTATAATATATATGTTATGATAAAATATTTATAACAAAATGGTGTTTTAATATAGGTGATAATGTTGAATAAATGTTTCTACGAAATGAACATTTGGTGCTCTGGTCTTTGACAAATGTGAATGGTTTTCTTTTAAAAATTTTAGTGAATGGTTGAATCAATTATACACGAATTGCTTTGAAAGTACCTTCAGGGACATTCATTTATTACCTAAAAAAATTTGGGGGTGGGGGGATAGATGTGTTGACTATATCTTATTTTACCCTACGTAGAGGGGGGAGGTGACAAAGATGGGCAAAAATCGTCTTACGTAATAACTGAATGGCACGTACCTTTAGACATTTGGTAAATACATACTAATGTATTTATCACGTACGCGGTTGTTTGTGTATTGATGCAAATACAACAGTATTAATACATTAATTTGTAAATTAATACTATACTAATTATATATAATGGAGATATAAACAATGAAAAAAACCTTTAGACATATAATAATTTGAAATATCCACGTCCGATATTTCTAAAACATTTACTATGGATTATTGCAGAAATATAAATTTATTACTAATGATGAATAGATACTGAAATGAATATACAATTATATTAGAAATATGCCTTTGCTCTTCTCTTTCTCTTCGATTAACCCAGTCTCATTTCAGTTTCTACATATACAGACCGGGTGCAGCTGGTTTAAAATAATTATTATCTCAGTAAATATACACAGGAAATGAATTATACTTGAAACTGGCGAGTGTTGCAATTAATTTAAACTTATTTTTCTCATAAAATTATGTCTTCCTTTTTAGCCACAAACATTGTCTGGTGATCCGATAAACCTTTAACATGGTTGTCGAACCATCGACTGGTAACTGACTGGCATAGTTTGGGGTAATAATCTTTAGTAATTTGTAAAGCTTACCAGTGATCAATGTGCAGATTTTTTCAGTTACGTTAGTTATTACTCCGTGTCAGATTTTAAACCCTTGATTTTAAGCAATTAAAATATCCATGCCACCTTGATGTTCTTGGTATTCGAGGCGAGAAGCTTGAGCCCTCTGGCATAAAAATAGATAATGTTCATATAAATAATTATCGTAGCAAGATACATTTTAATTTAATATGATACCAATTATCACAATGTCTTATATATACTACTTAACTTGAAAGGACCTTTTAAGTTAAATATTTATTGCATCATTATACATAATCAGAAATCGAATTGTGCTTCAATCAAAGTACTGTGCAATGCTGAAGATAAATTTAATCGATTCCGTAACGTGTGGCTGAAAATTATCGCGCAGAAGAAATACCTTGGCGTGACTTTTGACATATTCAGGGCGTTCTTGTTTCAGTGCTTGGTTTATTGCGATTAATTGAAGTTTATAGCAATCGGTTGCAATACTTCATCGGATTGACTCCAACACATAAAACAATGAGGTGTTTTGACATCATTAGAAACTGTTTGAAAAATATCGATACTGAGGAAGTAGTTGATTTCTTAATCTATCTGATTATCAATATTGATTCATTTTGGATTACTGATTCACTGTTCGATCTAAAAATTATTTCTATTTAAGTTTTCGAAGATAAATATCGCTTATTTCAGATGATTATTTTTTCAGTTAAAAATCTAGAATTCATCGTTCTTGATGCTGAATCCCAGTCATGCCACTGAGATATTTACCTGTACCTGCTTGGGTTAATATTTAATTTTATCAAAAATGTTTGACAAAATTTTCATTTTTGACATTTGAAATTAAAGTATTTTCTTAGAAAATAGTAACAACATTAATTTTTATCAGTGAAATTTATTGCCTGTAATTATAAGATTATGAATCTGAATGATTATACTTACTGTTAAATTTGATCTTCTTATATTGGTAACCATAAGTGATATTTTACTTAACAGGTCAATTGAGAAGTCCCCGGCCTGACACATAGATAGCACTACTAAAATTAAATCCATATATTTTTTAGTTACCCCTAACTCTCAAAAGATGCGTGTATAAATTTGACAGCTGTCGGATCATTAGTTTGTGAATTTGTGCATTTTGAGTGAAGCAACTTTTGTTATGAAAAAAATGGATAAAAAGGAATTTCGCGTGTTGATAAAATATTGCTTTTTGAAAGGAAAAAATACAGTCGAAGTAAAAACTTGGCTTAATGCCGAGTTTCCGGACACTGTCCCAGGAAAATCAACTATCAAGGATTAGTATGCTAAGCTAGACGTGGTGAAATGAGTACCGAAGACGGTGAACGCAATGGACGCCCAAAAGAGATTGTTGCCGATGAAAACATTAAAAAGATCCACAAAATGATTTTGGATGACCGTAAATTGAAATTGAAATATTTGGGTATGGGAAAGCTCTGTGGGTGCCGCGCGAGCTCACTTTTGATCAAAAACAACCACTAGGTGATGATTCGGAACAGTATTGGAAGATGATCAAGCGTAATAAACCAGAGTTTTGCATCGATATGTGACAATAGATGAAACATAGCTCCATCATTTCACTCCAAAGTCCAATCGACAGTCATCCGAGTGGACTGGACAGGATGAACCCGCTCCAGATCGTGGGAAAACGCAACAGTCGGCTGGCAAAGGTTATGACGTCTGTATTTTGGGATGCGCATGGAATAATTTTTATTGACTACCTTGAAAAAGGAAGGACCATCAACAGCGACTATTACATATCGTTATTGGACCGTGTGAAGGACGAAATCGCCGAAAAAGGGCCGCACTTGAAGAAAAAGAAAGTGCCGCTTTACCAAGACATTGCACCGTGTCAGAAGTCAGTGAAAACGATGGCAAAAATCCATGAATTCGGCTTCGAATTGCTTCCCCATCCGCCGTATTCTCCAGATCTGGCCTTCAGTGATTATTTACTATTCTCAGATCTCACAAGAATGCTCGCTGGAAAGAAGTTTTCGTCGAATGAAGAGGTAATCGCCGAAACTGAGGCCTATTATGAAGCAAAGGATAAATCGTACTACGAAAATGGTGTCGACAAGTTGGAGGATCGCTATAATCAGTGTATTACCCTTGAAAGGAATTATGTTGAATAAAAAAAAACTAATTTTGCCAAAAAAATGTGTTCTACTATGGTGGGCCGGGGACTTTTCAATTGAACTGTTACCTATGACTAATAATTAATCTATTCGATTTAAATAAAGTCACTACTAAGGCACATTAAAACTTTTCAAATTACAGGTTACAACGTAACAGGAGATAGACAAGGTTAAACCTTAAAATAACAATACTAGAAAATTAATATTCACGGAAAGCGATATCGAAACCCCATATATTGGAAGCCAACGTTGGTTCCTACCGCCGGGTTTATGCATAGAGAACTCCTAAAGAAACTTAGGATCTCGACGGTCTGCTGCAACAGTCAAGTATGGGGGAGGTTTCGTTATGTTTTGGGATGTAAAGCGTGGTATTCGGCTGGAAAATATTCAATTCAGAAGCTTCAGAATAACATTAAACGTCTTTCCTAGTCAGAACGATCGCTGGATTTCAACATAATTGAACCGTTATGGGAAGTTTTTGAGCAGAGAGTGAGAAGTAGATTTCCATCTCCAATATCATCGAAATAATTGGCATGTGTTTTGCTATAAGAATAGGATAACATTGTATTGGCAACTATTCAGATATCTCTTGAAGTCTTTGAATCTATTCTGCGAAAAATTGCATCTGTTTTTTAAAACAAATATTGGTTCAATATTTTATTAATAAATAAATATGGTGTATATATGAGGTGCTCATATTATTTTATCCACATTGTATGTTGCCAGAAAGATGGGAAAATCTTGAAACAACTTTTCAAAGACCAAAGACCCAATTACCGTCAATAAATGCCTATTTAAATAACAAACATAATATGAAATAATTTCTGGCCCTAATAGAAATATATTATAAATAAATATTATATCTAATATAAACATTTTGCGTTAATTAATTTATAATTTTTTAGGAGGTGTTGTATGCTGGAGTCCAAAATGTATCGAAGCCGCTCACCATGTTCTGGCGACCGTGGATCAAACAGCAGACCCCTGTCAAAGTTTCCATCGATTCGCTTGCGGTGGTTTTCTGAAGACCGCCAGCGGTGACGAAACCATCTTGAACAATCTGGAGCGTCGTTACAGAGCCTCTCTGAAACACATGATCGCGGATGACGCTTCCGTCAACATCAGTCAATCCAGAAGTTTCAAATACCAAAGAGAATTTTACAAGAGCTGTCTGAATACTATTGATATCGAGAATAACGAGGATAGAGACTATAAAGATATCATTCGTTATGTCACGGAGAGTTGGCCTATGGCTCAAGGGTATGTAGCCGATCTTTATTGGCCTGACGTGATGTTAAAGGCCAGGGAAAAGGGCATGTTATTCGATTTTTTCCTCAAAATAGACGTTCGAAGAGATTATAATAGGAGCAGAGTATTTCTGGAGATTGGTTTGCCCACTCGCAAGAATTTCGAACGAGTCCTGTGGAGGGACCGGAACATCAGCCCCATTATGTCAATGGTAGAAGCCTGGAAGAATGGTACTTCGTCGTCCACTCATGAACTGAGAGCTACCATAGCTTTTGCTAATAATTTGAGTTACATCATTGAATTGACGTACAACCAAACGAAAGACCTCAACATCCAACAGCAGAAGATCAAAATCTCCGATCTGAAGAACATCGGTTATCTGGGTCTGCAGTGGTTACCGTTTTTGACGAATATCACCAATCAAGCTCATCTGAAGGACGATGATATTATAGTGTTTAGTGCCGGAGAGGAATACATCCGTAGACTGTACTATCTACTGTTAAAAACGCCGATAAAAATTTGGGTTAACTACATTGTTCTGTTGAATATCGTCAATGATTGTGAGTATCTTAGTTTCCGATATCGATCTGCTTGTCATGAGATTTTCAATCGTCCGAAACCAGAGACAAGAGACGACTACTGTGCCAAGGAAGCACTTAACAAGTATGTATCAATATACAGTTAGCATTTGAGTCAATAATAACATAATTTTAAATTTTAGAATATACAAATATGATTCCAGCTGTTTAAGCGTATAATTATTTTAAATATATCACATGATATTTGTTCTAAGCACGTTATGTATCCTATAAATTGAATTAAAGTAGGAGTAGTTATGAGCGGAAAACGATGTATCCATCATGTTTATCATAGATTAGATGATTATTTTATTTATTTTACTGAATTCATCTAAATTTGGAATCTAATTTATATAACTGCAAAGTACCCGTAGATTGACAGATATAGGCAATAATTGTTGCTTCAGATAGAGCATACTTTAACTAAACTTATGTTTTATTATATAAGAAAAGACATTAATTATCCAAAAGGAGTGTGGAATCACATTTGTAATATAATATAATTCCTGTGGTTTTATAATATATTTTACAAAAAACTATTTGTGGAAACCTAGAAGCATTGACAGTGCTTCCCAATGTTTGATTGCATTCTTTAATATATATAAAATTATTATATATTTCTCTATAATTACTTCATTATATAAATTTATGGAAAAGCTTGTCTAGATAGATACGTTCAAATAACTGATAAATACAAATACTGTGTTAACTATATAAAAAGACATGGATCAAGATTATAGAAAGTGATCAGAAAAATAAGAGACTAACATCTTCGGCGCCCTAACAGCTGTAGTCGATCACCAATTGCGTCGAGATTTAGTTAAGAATGTTCAAAACCCCAGCGTATTGGTTATTGGTCTTTTTTTCAAAAGTTTTACTTTTCTCAAAGTTTCAAAATACAGAAGTTTTTTTTTCTCTAACTAAATATTTTGGACGGTTAAATGGTAGATATATGTACAAATATAGTGCTATTATATTTTATGTAACATTTTATAAAAAAATTAAAAAATATAATATAGAAATATATATAACCGGTGAGACAGATTTATAATAAATTATCGGTATTACAGTGAAGCTGATTACTCAGATAATGACTTAATGCCAACGTTAATTAACTTAAAGAACGAACCATTTTCGAAGCAGAGTAAATTAAAAAACTTTGTTAATTTCGTTATAATTAATCGCATTTTTCCGAAAATATTCGATAAATAATTAATCTGGCAACATTGCGTAACGAGCGTAATGTTTTATTGATATGGAAAATAAAAAAATACAGTGTTTTGTAAACAATATATCATAAATAAAAGCGAAATAGAATATAATAGACTACCGGATGATAAGAAGTGCATTCTTGCAGGTTTCCAGGTGTTGCTGAAGGAATTCTCATCAGGCAATCGGTAAACAAAGAACTAATTGACGACGTTAACGATTTAATTAAAAATGTCGAGCACGAACTGACAGAAGCGTTGGATTACAACGAATGGATGGACAAAAACACCAAAAACATGTTGAGATCTCGTTTACACAACCTGTCACAGGTTGTTGGCTGGCGTAAGGACGTGTTCGATGAACATACCTTCGAAAACAATCATGGTTATCATAAGGTTGGTATCGGAATGTATTTTTTTCTCGAATTACTGAATTCATTCGATTAATGGTAAAAGTGACAAGGTTGTTTCTTTATGTTTGATAGTTATGCACATAGAAAGTAATGGTTTTTAGATTGGATTCGATATGTGATATTATCTATAATGAGAAAGTATTTTTATGACTGTATCCTCCATCTGTTAAAATAATAAGAATATATTGATATAATATTGGTTATAAGATAAAAATGATTAAATCTTTATGTAAACTTCCTGGATTGAATAACCACATGCTCAACACTCTTTTGAACAATAGTTTACTGTTGAGAATATCAGTTAGAACATCGATAAGTTCCATGAATATTTGACTATCAAATTATTTTTCTGTATTAATTAAATGTAACCTTTCTAAAATTACTTTTGAGCACTCGAACTCATTTACAGTTGAAGAAGTTGTATCGTTCCAAATGCGTTACTTTGGATGCCTCTTATTATTTTTGAACACTGTTCTTTTTAGTATATATTTTAAGGTCTCCTTTTACCAACTATGGGTTTATCTGGACTGGACCTACAGTTTAACGTGGGCTCCGAACCACGGTCCTCGGCATTAAGCCTACCGACTCGCTCATCCCAGAATACATCCGGCCTTACCCAGCCTGGTTACTGGCGTGACTGTGATCATTAAACTTGTCGGATTTTACACTCTTGCCTAGAACAATCACAAATATTAAACAATCACAAACATAAATTTACGACCATGCCCCAGCATGATTCGAACCCGCGGCTATCGCAACAGTAGGAGGATCGTCCTGTCGCCTTTACCACTGCCCCACCAAGCCGGCCTTAAGCATTGTTTTGAAAATTTGTTAAAAAGTAAATTGACTCTTCTGGCGAATAAAAATAATAAAAACACCGCAATAAATAATAGATTTTGACCTCGAATTCCGAAATATAAAAGGCAACTCTAGTACTGCCAATATACTGCAAAAATTATGATTGTTTTTAAAAAGCCTGTAGTTAAAAGCTTTTTCCATCCTCTTTCGTTATTAGCTATTTAATAGCAAGTAATAAATATCAATGTACAGTGTAGCCAAAATGCAGGATTTCTCCTCATTTTTAGGATAAATATCATTTGATTTTATTATAATGGTTTATTGATTTTTATAGCTACATTTGATGCCAGGAACAATAGTGGAGATTGTGCAAAAGCTGCGACAGTTTCAAGCGGATAATCTTTTCGACAAAGTTGGTGGCTTCAGTGGGGAAATTAACGAGGATGTCTTAGAAACGCCAAAGGCCGTCGCCAACGCCTTTTATATATATTCCATCAATACTTTAAGTAAGTTCACATTATTTCATATATATATATATATATATATATATATATCACTTTAACATATTAAAACCCTTATATATATATATATATATATATATATATATATATATATATATATATATATATATTGTGTGTACGATACACAATATACATAGTATATTAAAACAGCTTCAAACAGTTCTTCACAGAATCTAATATATATATATATATATATAAGGGTTTTAACTAATAAGTAAACATTTTCATTTTCAAGCTCTTTTAGTGTATCAAAACCCTTTGTTCATATTCATCACGATAAATTATTAACTTGTAGGTATTGACACATATGTTATGTTTTATCAGCAGAGATTTTTTTAAATATTAAGTACTTGTATGTATGTTCAGCGATATATATTGGTGAATATTCGAATTATCGATGAAAAAAACTGTTAAACAACCTAATCCAATCTAATTCCCTACATAAAATGGCAGTTTCTCCTTATTATTGAGTTACTATATGTATATAGACGCTAACCATTTTAACTGACTTCAAAAAATGAACAGGTTCTATGTTCGACTGAATATTTCTTTTATGTATGTTCACCGATTTCTCCCTCAATTGTGGATCGATTTTCAAAATTCTTTTTTTATTCGAAAGAGTGCACTTCCGAGGTAGTGATATCGGAATCAAGTCAAGAATCAAGACGGTGGAATCTAAAGAAATCGAGGAAACATTTCAAATTTCAAAGACATGTACAATGTTTTCACATATTTACACATTTTTAGATAAAATAATCAGATATTTGTGTATAAGGTTATTACTGCTGATTCAAAATAATAATATGATTTTGTGTCATATTCACAAAATTAAATTACGAACTAAATAAATCTAAATTGTTGTTCGCACCGACTTCAAACTGACCAGTTGGTAGTAGTTAAAATAATATTGTAAATATATAAATAGGTTTAGGTAGATATTAAACTAAATTGTATGTATTTAGTAGAATATAAAATACGTGTAGCAGATAGGTTAAATAAGGTTTTTGTTTATTTTTTTTTGATTGAAGTTTGATTATTGTTTACTTTTTATTGAGTTCCTTATTTATTTTTTAAAGTCGGTTCAATTTTTTAAAAAATATTTTATTTTTTAACATTTACTTTTATCGTTTGATTTAAATAAATCTACTGCCGAAAATCATGAATTATTTTTAGAAATATGTGGCAACATATTATAAGTGTGGGTTTTGGTTCAAAAATTACGTGATTTTGATGTCAATAACTAAGAAAAACGTTCGAAAACAATGAATTTTTATTTGACGAAAACCAAATTAACCTTTCAAGAACATCTTAGTTTATGTTACATATAATGGAAGATATCCAAATGAAAGAATGTTAATTGCTACAAGAATTGACTGAAAATGTTATTTCGAACGTTTCAACATTGAGATTTCATTGTTTGTTAGGAAAAAAGAAGAGTTTTTGTCGCGTATTGTAACTGGTGATGAAAAGTGGGTCTAGGAGGGCCATTCATATGGACAACCAAACGGAATATTCATGGCGGAATAGTCTTACCGTGCGGATGGTTTCGAAATGCCCAAGAAGTGTGAAAACGGATTGATGATTTGGCCAAACTAAAATTGTTTTCAAATATTGCCATGTAGCCAGAAAGAAACTTATAGAAAATGATGGAAATATTTTGAATAATATATGCTGTACCAATTTTTCTCAATAAAAGGTTTTTTAAAGTGAAAAAATGATCAGTAAACATTAAGCAGCTAATATTAAGTAAAGTAAAGATACTTATAATTTACAAAAGGTCCTAATAAATTATTATGAACTTTGACATGTCACTAGATCTACATAATTATGACAAAACATTTTTCTTTTTAGTTCTTCCTGCGCCCATTCTCTACCCCCCTATTTACGACGTACATCAACCCAATTATCTGAATTACGGTTCCTTGGGTCACATAATAGGTCACGAATTATCTCACATTTTTTCCGGCCAATTCTGGATTGAAGCGACAGCATCTAAATTCAGACAGAAAGCTAGATGCCTGGTCAGAGATTATGAAAAGTTTGCCAGGACACAACCACGAACAAACGTGAGTAATCTGTCGGGTAATATCGTTAATAGAGTGACAACTGTCTTTCCTTTAACAGTTAATTATTACAATGTTAATACCTAGATGTCTTAAAACCATTAATAATGACTAAATTATACTTTAATATATGTTAATTAAATATGTATTTTCTAGATTATGGAGTCTAGTTTTTTAATTAAAACGTCATTAAAAATCTACTAATTTAAATTTAGCGGATATAATTGCCTCCATGTTGTGACCTCTATCGATTATTGATGCAAATGAAAATAGATAACAGTGCTGTTGCTAAGTTAGAATGGCGATGTTGTCAGTTCTAATATTTTTCTGTTATAT
Source organism: Rhynchophorus ferrugineus (assembly GCF_030347505.1). Classification (NCBI taxonomy): domain Eukaryota; kingdom Metazoa; phylum Arthropoda; class Insecta; order Coleoptera; family Curculionidae; genus Rhynchophorus; species Rhynchophorus ferrugineus. The sequence continues at coordinate 50,903,820 of NW_027472583.1, forward strand.
CTAAGATTTATTTATACGTTGTATTCTTTGTAGACAAATGGTAATGATACTTTAAATGAAAATATTGCTGATATTACTGGGGTTAATTTGGCTTATACAGCATATCAGAAATGGGTGTATAAACACGGAAAGGAGAAAAAATTACCTGGTAAGTAAGCTTGAGCATTTATTTAATTTTGTATCAAAAAATGGGGAGGATACATGTTTGAAAAATTGTTTTATTGTTTTAGGTTTGAATTACACTCCCAATCAGTTGTTTTGGATCATGAGTAGTACTTATATGTGTTCTCAACCTGGTATTGATGATATGGAATCAGCCAATACGATTCACGGTGTGCGTCGGTACCGTATTGATGCCTCTGTTGCCAATTCGCCATATTTTGCTGACGATTTTAATTGTCCAAAAGGGACACCTATGAACCCTGAAAAGAAATGTCGTATTTTTGCGTGAATAAAGGAATAATGTTATGTTAACCAGAATACTTTTATTTTAAATTATTTTCATACTGTGTCATTATATATATCATTTCACTTTTCAATTAAATTATTTTTACATCCTCAAGTGGTGTTTTGTTCTTATTGAAAGCTGAAAATTTGTAACTGTTTATCTGAAGACTTTTTCTGTACTATCAAACCAACTGTACAAACAAACCGTACAATTCAACTATCAAGGAAAAAAACGTACTATTCATGGTAATGATGCACTAATAGATGAAAACCTCTCTAACCGATGACAAATTCAGAACATTCAATGATGATGATTGGTCACGTAATTCTTCGTTAATTTCTTCGAGTTTTCTGTACAACACAGTGGAAATAACTGTTGATGGGTATCGCAAAAAAAGTCCATCGTACAAAAACGATTGATGTTCAGCCAGCAAACTAAGCGAGCAGAAAAAATTTGTTAATGAAACTCATCAGTATAATTAGAAACATCCATATTTGATAAGGTATTTTAAACCGATCGAAATATACGAGGTTTGAGCACTGATTTCCTCATCTACACTTACTTAATTTGTTGTTGTAATTGGATTATTTATGAAAAAAGGAATTAAGAGGAGTGTTGAATAACATTAAAAAATGTAAAACCGTAATAATTTTAGTATATTGGGATAAAAGTAGTGACCAGTAACGTAGAATACAGTTTGTATATTATAAAAAAAAATCAAAATTATTCAAAATTAATTTATAAACAGCCAGGCGAACACTATTAAATTCAACTTATTCCTGTTTTATTTGGGGCATTTATTCAGAAGATATTAATTGAAAAAGATATATCAGCCATAATATTCTCATATTTTAAATTTATATATCAGAAACAGGTACCTATACAATATATATACCTAATGCCTATGCTCATTAGCTTGTTGCCTATTCAATCAATTTGAAGAAAATTTAGAGAAAATTAAGAAGAATTTTTGACATAAACCTTTGGTAAAGCCTAACAATAGTCCTCCAGCACTATTACAAATAAATTAATTAGGCTTAATAAATAAAATAAATTAGGCTTAATGAAATAATTTATAAAACCATATTTTCAAAAAATTCTCGTTTGGCTTGATATTAGGTCTCAACATTGAAGCAACGATTTGTACAACGCAAGAGGCTTGAGTATAATTTAAAGAAGTTATGACGATATTTCTGGCCAATATGAAAGCACCTATAACTATAACCTGAAAACTATAAACTTATTTCCTGAGAAACCTTAAAATTCACTTCTTGTACAACCATCTTGATTTTTATTTTCCTGAAAACTCTGGTGATATGAGTGAAGAGCAACCATTTCGGAGAATACAAAAAATGGATAAAGAATACCAGACACGATGAAATATCAATATGATTGGTGATTACTATTGCTGACTTCATAGAAATCAACAAAATGCATCACTTAAAATTATGCCAGAAGACAGACCTTCAAGAGAGAATTAAAAAGAAATATAAAAAAGAAATTAAATTGAACCAAAAAACAAATTAATTATTATTTATTAAATTTTTCTATTTTAAAATATTTTTTTATATATTTAAGTCTCCTTTTACCAACTATGGGTTTATCTGGATTGGACCTACAGTTTAACGTGGGCTCCGAACCACGGTCTTCGGCATTAAGCCTACCGACTGGCGAATGACCAACATAAAAATCATCCGAGAAGACATCCGGTCTTACCCAGCCTGGTTATTGTCTAGGACAATCAGAAATATTAAAAAATCACAAACATAAATTTCTCTCGAACTCTGGACTATCCCAACAGTAGGTAGACCGTTCTGTCGCCTTTACCATGCGCCAACCAAGCCTGCATAGAATTTTGTTTTGGCCTGTGTATTATTTATACATGTGTTTACCTTTTATAGTATATATTAAAAAAATCCTAAATAATTCAATAAGATAAAATTAAGTGTTTAAAATGAATTATTGTATATATATGTTTGTGCAATATACCAATTGATATAAGTACTATTCTCTATTATTTTATACATTTTATTAAGTGATATATGATTTTGTAATATTATCGGATACAGTTATAAACATCGATAAATACGATATCATCAATAACCTCATTATTTTATAGTCTTCAGTGATTTAAAGACATCTAAAAGTACTGTTTAACACATGTTTGATGTCAGGAATATATATGAGAAATAGCGCCATGTACATAAATTATTTATTATTGTACTATTTTAAATTTAAAATAAATTCAAACCAACTGGACAGTTGTTTTCACAATGTCGTATTTGTATTCGTATGATCAATTTCCCTGTAGTCACGAATATCGCGGTGCCCTTTGCCATTTTTCTAATTATAATTAATTATCATGATAATTAAGCTATTTATTTCGGAAGGATTCCTGCATGTTTTAATAGATTCTATGCTTGTGGGAAATAATCTTATTCTTCTAGTTCACGTGGAAATAAGTGAATTAATTTAGACTTAGAGATTCATTTATTATGTAAGATGATTTGGGGGTGGGGATCGACCATGTGTTATTTTTTATATTTTAGAGCTCATTTTTTTATTAACTAGAGTTTATTTGGACCGGACCACAGCATTAAGCCTACCGACTAGAGAATGGACCAACTCAAAGATCATCCCAGATCATCCCGGTCTTACCCAGCAAGGTTACTGGCGTAACAGGAATAATTTTTCTTGTGCGATTTTGCACTCTTACCTACGGACATTCACAAATATTAGCAACCACAAATATATATTTATGACAATGTCTCAGCAGGATTCGAACCCGCGAAACAGTAGGAGGACAGTCCTGTCGCCTTTACTACTGCGCTATCCTACTTGGCGTCTTATTTGTTATTGCGAGAATGTAGGAGGGGTATCTTGATAGATGTGGGCTCCGAACCACGGTCCTCGGTATTAATTAAACCTACCGATTGGCGAGTGACCAAGTTAGAAATCATCTCAAAAAGCATCCGGTCTTACCCAGCCTGGTTACTGGATGTTACATTTTCCTTGTCGGATTTTGCACTCTTGCCTAAGGACAATCACAAATGTTAAACAATCACAAACATGCATTTACGGCCAAGCCCCAGCAGCCGGCCAACCAAGCCGGCGATAGTTCTTATGAGAGACTACAAAAATGCACAAAGTTGATTGTTAACAAAAGTTAAAAGTTAATAGTCCTTTTGTCGTACAAATTTCCTAAACGTTCCTAAAAGTTATTTCTTTGAAAAATTAAAATTAGTCAGACGTGTATTTTATTTCCTTTAAATTTTTACGTAATACATAATAAACTAGGGAGGGATGTGGACATAACATATTAGCAAAAATAGCCTTATGTAATAAGTGAACGTCAACTAATAATCTATATTGCTGGAGCACAAAAGTGTTTATAAGATTATCAAAATATATAGTTCTTTTAACATTTGACAAATAAATATATATTGCTGGTGAAACATGATGAAAAATATTTCTTAAGAAGAAAGCTGGATGTGACGATATTTCCTAAGCATGTGTTTTAGTAAGTAGATGAAATTCTACAAATAGTAACAATAATTTACAGAATGGTGGAATGGCCATTTCATAGTTTGAAGACTCTACTAATCCTCTTAAAAATAGATAAAAATAGTCAGAAAAAAGTGGTATGGAACTTTGGTGATATTTCACAATATGCAGCATGCCTTATGGTTCATCAGGTGACGTAAGAAGGTTTATGGACAAACATTAGAAGATTGTAGAAATCTGTGGGGATCTTGTAGTAAAAATAAATATCAGAGTTGGACTAGTTTCAATTTTAAACATTTCAATCATACACAAATATAATTCCTTTAATAACCAAAGTTATTATTAATAGTGTAAAGTGTTTGTAGTAAACAAATTTGACAGGAAAAGTTGTTTGGTAGAGAACAATTTAATTAATTATGTTAATAGTTAAAATTGGTGGATATCAAAGCTTTTCCTGTGCTGATCAAAACAAGCTATGATAATGTATTATTTGATTAAAATATTACTATGGATGTGCAGTATGAAGAAATATCATAGACGCAGAAGGCATAGGAGAAATAGACTTAAGGCATGATGTTAATATTCAACTAAAAATTTTAAAAAATGTTTAGTTTAATACAATTCGAATTAAGTAATGAATCATTATAAACCCATTTATATCTTAGAAAATATAAAAATTTCGAAATTCATGGTTTTATTTATTGTTTATTTCTTTTATTACTCGCTTAACTGTATCTTATAGGATTTTATTAATAATTATTATAGGACAAATATTAGATAAGTATTATTAAAAACGCTAGTTAAAAATAAAAGACCCCTTGAAGTTAGATGTTGAAGATAGCAGAAGCAAGTAGGGATGCCGAAAAATATCGATATTTTTCAAAAAAAAAAATTAATTATAGTTGTTGAACATTATAAAAAAACATTTAATGATTTTTTATACTGTTTAAATTCGTACTTAATTTTAAAGGTTTAGTTGTTTTTGGCACTTAATTGTAAGGGATACATTTCTCCAACACCCCTAAAAGGAAGTGATTATGGTGATATTTCAAAAGATGACAGAATATGATACTCAGAAAAATAAATCACTGTGATGCTATTCTTGTTGGGAATCATTACAGAAATCTAGAAAGCTTTAAAATACTATATATAATTAAATTTATTTTGCAAATATGTAAGTATTTTTAACGAACTACTACTTTTCATACTTTAAAAACGTTTAGTCATAATTTCAGTAATATATTGAATAGTGGACTTTTCTTACATGAGATGATTGATGTGTTATGATGTAAAGTAATTTACTTTATCGAATACAGTGGATTAATTTTGAATCAACGTAGTGGTAACTATCTTATAATCACTAATTCAATTCTACGGTCGTCCCCATTATTTCATTTGTTTTGTATACTTAAGTAGATTTTTCTGTTATCAATAAATTTAGCTGAACCTACGTAGAATAATTTTTAGAAGTCTTCATTGATTAAAATATATGTAAAACTTCTGTTTAACAAGTTGTTAACGTCCAAAATAATTTACAAATAGCGCCACGTACATACATAATTAATTTTTGTACTATTTTAAATTTAAAATAAAATCCGAACCAACTGGTCAATCATTTTCACAAGGTCGTTAAGGGGTTATTTAAATTCCTTCTAGTCACGCATGATACGCGGTTCCCTTTGACAACACTTCAAAATTTGCTCAATTACGATGCTAATTAAGTTATTTATGCCACGTTTATTGCTTTCTTTTGATTAGTTTATCAATCTATGTGAAACAGTCTAAATAGTTTTAGTTCTGGAATAATTTATAAATATAAATTGTTCCGTTGGAGACATGACGGAAATACTGACTAAAATAATTTTTGAATGAAAAATAAAATTCTCTTAGAACGAATTCACATAGAATAGTTAATTTAAATTAGTATACGGTATGAAAATAGTCGTTAATAAATATAAATATTTTAGCAGTGTACTATTTTAAATTTTAAATAAATTTTGGGTTACATATTGGTTAGCTTTGATTATAATGGCGATGTTTGTATTCCATTTGATTAAAATTGCCGCTGTTACAAAGATTGCGGTGGTCTTTGATAATTCTTCACATTCTAATCAGTTGCCATGCTAATTGATTCATTAATTTAATTTGTGTTAACTGTTCTTTTAAGTTAATGGTAATTATTATCTCTGGGAAAATATATCGAACTAAAAGTACATAACATTGAGTAATACACGTTTATATAGAGTCTTTAATACGTAATATTCCTAGTGTGTTAGGTAAATACGTTTGGGTCAATAATGATAAAAATAATAATAATCCTAAGCAATATCACCAACAAGAAATTACATCTTTAGGGAATTTTTGTAATCAGTGTTATACCGGGGAATATGCTAAGTAAGTCGCTACCACTACAAAAGAGCAAACCCTAACCTGGTAAAGGTACTCTGTGGATGATGTTAGCTAGACAATGTTGATATGAAACTATTGGTTAACGTCAGAATATATGTATCCGGGAATAGATGGTTAATTACTGATCTTGATTACCAACTATAGTCCATCCAAAGTTTTCTTGTACATACGGCACCAAATTCTTTAGTGTATTACCTACCGAAAAATATAGATTCGTTTTAGAAACAGACAATATTGTACTTCTCATTTTATTTTGATTAAACAGAGACACAATGATATCTGAAAGGTTCGAACGTGCAACCGAACTAGCCTGCCAAAGTCGTCCTGTTGCCAAACGTATGCAAAATTCTTCAAAATAATAGTGATAAGTGGCTGTAAAACAGCAAACGTTATTTTAACGACTTGCTTGTTTTGATAAATTTCAAATCGCTGCTTATTATTACTCTTATTGAAAATTCCGAAGCCAGACAGAACATATTGCGTCTCTAATAAGTTAATTTGGACAGTAACGAGATAATGGAGGCCCCCTCTTGGCAGTAAAATTCGTTAGAGAGGTAGTATTTTTACTGTTAAATATTAATTTTCTGTGATTTTTATTGAAAATATTTCTAGCGTGTTGCAGCTGTAGTGAATATTAATTTGGATACGGTCAATGAAATACTCCAAAAAATGAAATGAAAAATGATAGATATAATCAAAATCAGATTGATGCACTATTAGGTATTATAAATATGAAATATGTAAAAACAGTGAGTAGTTTTTCTATACAAACGTTTCAAAACGTATTATTTCAAAGGAAATTGTTAGTCTGAAAAGTATCAAAGAGGTCTAATAGAACATTCGGATATTGCGTTTAAAAAATATAAATTTTAAAAGCATATAACAAAATGAATATTTCAGTATGGGATTAATATACCCAATGGTCACTTATGGTAAGACGATGATAAAAATTGTGTTATGACAACAATAGTTGATAGAGAAAGGTAAACGTTGGAATTACGTGTTATTAGTCATAACATTTATTAATAATTTATTGCAGATATATTGTACTTCATGCTGGAAACAGGAATGGTTAATAACACCTTTAGTTTGGATGAACTCCAATCAGACAAATTGAAGAAGAAATTGACAAGTGATGGAATTGTGAACATTTGAATTAAACTTTCTGAATATGACGAATGAGGCCATTTTCTAAGATAGGGTGATGAGGGTGCAAACAAGTAAAGGTGAGTTAGTTAGTTAATTATTATATGATAACTATAGGAAATGTTATTGTAGATTTATATGCACAGATATGTGTGTAATTGTTTGGAACATACATGAGCATTTGGTTAAAATGTGTCAGGAGAAAATAAAACTGTCTTGCGGATATGACAATTTCACTAAGGATAATGCAGTGATTAAATCTAGTTTTACCAAGAAATATGTATAGAGGTATTAACAGAACAAATGAAGGAGAAATACAGGGATATCAAAATGTCTTTAGAAGGAAACACTCTACCGAAAGACACAAGAACTAAGCGTAAAAGGTAAATATGCTTTCTAATTAAGGTAAAATATATTGGATATTTGATATACAATTGGTAATTAAGTGGAGTAGGCTTCCAGGGGATACAACTACAAACACGCCTAGAACTGTAACTGATAGGTGGTATGGAAAAAAGTTCGGTGTAAATATAATCAAACACAACCCTAACCTACAAACTATTATAACTGTGCAATTAATTCTAGTTTTAAGTCCTTCGAATTATGTTAGATTTACTATAACGGGTGTATTTGATAACAGTATTTTTGTTTAATTATTTTATTTAGATTAGAATTTTGTTGTATGTCAAAACCGAACTGAACTAAAACTCAGAGTTGATACGGCAACATTGCGACATGTTGACGTCACAAATTTAGATGACGTATGTGTATGTATTATAGGAACTATCTTATATTATATAGCGCGACTGATATGGCTCTATTTGGTTGTTGAGGAAAATGGTGTGCTTATATCTGGCTGTGAGTTATGTTAAACTAAGGGTTTATTTTTACGTTTATTCCAATTCTAGATCGGCAATATATTTGTTCCAACAACTCGTCAAACAAGGATTTTTTAATTACTAAAATTAACTAGAAGGTATGTAATTGATATAATCAATGTGATTTCCGATATTGCGTGTGTTAGCGTGAAGCAAGAAATTAATAGTAACAATAAGTCACCAATATATTGTCCAGTTAGTGATGTGTGCTATTTAATTTTTACATAATTAAGATTAAAAAAAGTTTTTCACAAATATATGTTGATTCGACTTAAAAAATTAAAGTTTAACCTTTCAATATTTCTTAATATATCGAATAAATCAATGATTTCTTTAAAGAGGGAGTGAGAAAGCCTCTATCTTATTTGTAGTAACTAAAGCAGGAATCCCATACCAATAGAATTTAATGAAAATTGCTAGATAAAGAAATTAACAACAAAGAAATGATAAAAAAATAAAGTTTATCCATAATTTGTATGCTCAAAAACCTCTTAATATTATTTGCGGAGTATAGTAGCTTATAGTTGAGTAGCATCAATTCTATTATAATAAATTTAATTTTATGTATTTCCTTGAACTTTAATAAGGCCCCCTGATAATAAGTACATGGTTAATACATTTTTGAAACTTACTATTGTATATATAGATCAGTTGGAGTTTCGTTCCAGTAGCCAATGACCATCAATAAATAAAATATTTTGTCAGTGTACTATTTTACATTTCGAATACATTTTGCATTAAATATTGCAAGCTTAAGACTATAATGGCGATGTTTGTATTCGATTTCATTAATTCTGTCGCTATTACAAAGACTCGGTGGTCTTTGATAATTCTTCCAATTCCAATCAGTTGTCATACTAATCGGTTAATTAAATTAATTTGTGTTCAATATTGTTTTAAATTCTGTGTTGCTAATATTACTAGGCAAATATATTTTGGTCTATATAGTTGATGGGGCAAATCTAATTTAAGATCTATAATATCATAATTGTTTAAATTGTTTTATTTATTTAAATTATAATTTGTATAAGATAAAATACACTAATGTACTATTATTAGTATAATAAATAATTTTAGTATCTCAATATTTCATATATTTTTTTTATTTTAATTTTTTTTCTATCAATTTTTTTCATATTTCATATCTCTTTTAAAATCAAAACTTTTTAATAATTTTTAATTATATATTGCTAGTTAGTCGAATTCTACATTGGAAAAACTATATGTATTGAAGCTATACAAGACTAATTTTTATATCATTTTCAAAAGATTTGAAGAACTAGGCGAGCCAAATGATAATCTATGGATAAAGTAGGGTTTTCCATACTATAACAATAAATACAGTTGGAAAAATAAAAGAATAATAAACTGTACCTAAAGCATCTTTCTTTTATTATACGTTACGTATAGAATATAAATTGTAAAACGACCAAACTGTAATGGACTAAATGTATTTTCTAGACGTGCCTATTTTGTTTCGTATGTCAGAGGTTACGTGATTGATAATTCTTCAAATTCCAAACAGTTGTCATACTAATCGTTAATTAAATTAATTTGTGTTCAATGTTTTTTTAAATTCTGTTTTGTTAATATTACTAGGCAAATATATTTTGGTCTCTATAGCTGATGGGGCAAATCTAATTTAAGATCTATAACATCATAATTGTTTAAATTGTTTTATTTATTTAAATTATAATTTGTATAAGATAAAATACACTAATGTACTATTATTAGTGTAATAAATAATTTTAGTAACTCAATATTTCATATATATTTTTTTTATTTTAATTTTTTTTCTATCAATTTTTTTTATATTTCACATCTCTTTTAAAATCAAAACTTTTTAATAATTTTTAATTATATATTGCTAGTTAGTCGAATTCTACATTGGAAAAACCATATGTATTTTGAAGCTATCCAAGACTAATTTTTATATCATTTTCAAAATATTTGAAGAACTAGGCGAGCCAAATGATAATCTGCCGATAAAGTAGGGTTTTCCATACTATAACAATAAATACAGTTGGAAAAATAAAAGAATAATAAACTGTACCTAAAGAATCTTTCTTTTATTATACGTTAGATATAGAATATAAATTGTAAAACGACCAAACTGTAATGGACTAAATGTATTTTCTAGACGTGCCTATTTTGTTTCGTATGTCAGAGGTTACGTGATTGATAATTCTTCAAATTCCAAACAGTTGTCATACTAATCGTTAATTAAATTAATTTGTGTTCAATGTTTTTTTAAATTCTGTTTTGTTAATATTACTAGGCAAATATATTTTGGTCTCTATAGCTGATGGGGCAAATCTAATTTAAGATCTATAACATCATAATTGTTTAAATTGTTTTATTTATTTAAATTATAATTTGTATAAGATAAAATACACTAATGTACTATTATTAGTGTAATAAATAATTTTAGTAACTCAATATTTCATATATATTTTTTTTATTTTAATTTTTTTTCTATCAATTTTTTTTATATTTCACATCTCTTTTAAAATCAAAACTTTTTAATAATTTTTAATTATATATTGCTAGTTAGTCGAATTCTACATTGGAAAAACCATATGTATTTTGAAGCTATCCAAGACTAATTTTTATATCATTTTCAAAATATTTGAAGAACTAGGCGAGCCAAATGATAATCTGCCGATAAAGTAGGGTTTTCCATACTATAACAATAAATACAGTTGGAAAAATAAAAGAATAATAAACTGTACCTAAAGCATCTTTCTTTTATTATACGTTAGATATAGAATATAAATTGTAAAACGACCAAACTGTAATGGACTAAATGTATTTTCTAGACGTGCCTATTTTGTTTCGTATGTCAGAGGTTACGTGATTGATAATTCTTCAAATTCCAAACAGTTGTCATACTAATCGTTAATTAAATTAATTTGTGTTCAATGTTTTTTAAAATTCTGTTTTGTTAATATTACTAGGCAAATATATTTTGGTCTATATAGCTGATGGGGCAAATCTAATTTAAGATCTATAACATCATAATTTTTTAAATTGTTTTATTTATTTAAATTATAATTTGTATAAGATAAAATACACTAATGTGCTATTATTAGTATAATAAATAATTTTAGTATCTCAATATTTCATATATATTTTTTTTATTTTATTTTTTTTCTATCAATTTTTTTTATATTTCACATCTCTTTTAAAATCAAAACTTTTTAATAATTTTTAATTATATATTGCTAGTTAGTCGAATTCTACATTGGAAAAACTATATGTATTGAAGCTATACAAGACTAATTTTTATATCATTTTCAAAAGATTTGAAGAACTAGGCGAGCCAAATGATAATCTATGGATAAAGTAGGGTTTTCCATACTATAACAATAAATACAGTTGGAAAAATAAAAGAATAATAAACTGTACCTAAAGCATCTTTCTTTTATTATACGTTAGATATAGAATATAAATTGTAAAACGACCAAACTGTAATGGACTAAATGTATTTTCTAGACGTGCCTATTTTGTTTCGTATGTCAGAGGTTACGTGATTGATAATTCTTCAAATTCCAAACAGTTGTCATACTAATCGTTAATTAAATTAATTTGTGTTCAATGTTTTTTAAAATTCTGTTTTGTTAATATTACTAGGCAAATATATTTTGGTCTATATAGCTGATGGGGCAAATCTAATTTAAGATCTATAACATCATAATTTTTTAAATTGTTTTATTTATTTAAATTATAATTTGTATAAGATAAAATACACTAATGTGCTATTATTAGTATAATAAATAATTTTAGTATCTCAATATTTCATATATATTTTTTTTATTTTATTTTTTTTTCTATCAATTTTTTTTATATTTCACATCTCTTTTAAAATCAAAACCTTTTAATAATTTTTAATTATATATTGCTAGTTAGTCGAATTCTACATTGGAAAAACTGTATGTATTGAAGCTATACAAGACTAATTTTTATAATTTTTATATAATTTGAAGAACTAGGCGAGCCAAATGATAATCAGTGGATGAAGTAGGGTTTTCCATACTATAACAGTAAATGCAGTTGGAAAAATAAAAGAATAATTCAGTAACACGGCAGTATTTAGAATGATGTATAATATATATATATATATATATATATATATATATATATATATATACATATATATATATATACATATATATATATATATATATATGTGTGTGTGTGTGTATTTTAAGTGTACTTAAAGCATCTTTCTTTTATTATACGTTAGATAAAGAATATAAATTGTAAAACGACCAAACTGTAATGGACTAAATGTATTTTCTAGAGGTGCCTATTTTGTTTCGTATGTCAGGGGTTACGTGATTTGATTACTCGATTATCACATTACCATATTACCCAACTTGAAATTCCGTAGAGTGTCGTTGAAGATTTACGACGAACTTTGAAGGTATTTCTTTATGTATGAAGTTCGATCAATATTTTAGTTAAATTGGAAGATTTATGCGACGTATTAGGGATAATCATTACTATTTAAGAGCTAAATAGGTAAAATCTATCGAAACATTTGTTTTATCGTTTGGTATATGAGATTCTTTGTTCTTATCACGTATTATTTAAATACCGAGGACTTTGCTGGTAAATGTCATGGTTAAAGTCCGATAATTTAATTATATTTGACGGGTACTTGGTTAATTTCTTTAAATTTATCGAACTCACGAATACGAGTCTAAACTAAAGTGAAGTTATACATTATATTTGAAAAATATTTTTATACCAACTATTCATCAAAATGGGTACCGCGTGATTAATAAGATATGTTATCTCTATTAGAAATAGCTTTATAAATGAAATTTATATTATCCCTAATATTTTATTTCAAGTATCTAGGACCGATGTCTTTCATTTTGGACCTTATCAAGGTCTTGGATCTGGTTTGGTACCAATGCTTTATCTTCAAGAGACTATTAGATTTTTACTAGATCTATATCCAACATTGTTTAACATCTTCATAGAAAAATCGGTGCCATTGTTTTCCTTCAATTCAGAAGTATATGCAAGGTATTCCACATGAATGACACTGCAGAATTCAATTGTTTATGTATTAGCTGATTATAGATTATTCTGAGGGGCAGTATTTAACCACTCAAGGCGAAACCAAATTTATCATTTCAAAGCTTCCAATCCCACGGCTTCAAAAAGCATATAATTAATTGTTTAAACTTATTTCTTTTAAATGTAATTTTACTACAAGTAATATAATACATAAAGAAAAATATGATAGAATTCATATTGGTTTCTTGAAAACAAATATGGGATAATGTTAATTAGATTGGGTGTTATATTTTATTAACCATTCATGTCTTCAAAAAGATTCATTCATATTAAAGAAAACATGGGAAGTGCTTAAGTTTCTGATTTCTATCATTGGTTGTGAAAATAATAATAAATAGCATAAGATTCTATATTTTTATAATATTTCAGTGCTAAATAAAAGAGTTGTATGAATATTATATCAATAAATCAGATCACATTCAAATTGCCTACAAATGTGTTTGCATTCCACTTATGATATATAGCGCGACTAATACGGCACTGGATATTCTAGGAAATTTATATTAAAGTTTATATTAGAAAGCCTGACTTTAATCCATTCCAATAACTGAAATTACTGGACTTGGTAACTTCTGTAGTGCAGTTTCTTGAAATATTTTTTGGTATAGTTTAGCGGTGTTTCGATAAAAGTATCTCAGCTCAAACTACAACTTCATCGAAAGTGAATTGAACTTGCTCAAAGTTCTTCAAAAATGCTTAGAAAGATACCCATAATTCGTAGATTTCTGCCACATTTCAGGGTGTGAAGCTATCAAATGTGGACTGAAGTTTTAGTGAGCTAACCTAGTCTACATTTCGGCAGAAGCTTGCATTTGGGTATACGGCTACCAAATGTAGATTGTAGTTGCTTTATTGCTCAATCGTAGACTATTGAAATTCGGAGACACCAAAACTTAGATTCCATTCCATATAGGCTCAACCGCTATAAACAGTGAAATTTAGAAGGTTATTAAAGTACTTATATTATTAAAAACTTACTGGTTATTAACCAGAAATTACTGAAAGCTGTCCAGACTGGAAAACGATCACGTCGTTTCTTTAGGAAAAGGGTATTATAAATAAGACGAATAACAATGTTGGAGCAGCCGGTTTGGTGGCGCAGTGGTAAAGGCGATAGGACGGTCCTCCTACTGTTGCGATAGCCGCGGGTCCGAGTCCTGCTGGGGCATGGTCGTAAATTTATATTTGTGATTGTTTAAAATTTGTGATTGTCCTAAGCAAGAGTGAAAATCCGACAAGGAAAATGATCCCAGTCACGCCAGTAACCAGGCTGGGTAAGACCGGATGTCTTCTGAGATGATTTCTAAAGTTAGTCACTAGCCAGTCGGTAGGCTTAATGCTGAGGACCGTGGTTGGGAGCCCACGTTAAACTGTAGGTCCAGTCCAGATAAACCTATAGTTGGTAAAAGGAGACTTTAAAATATATTAAAAAAAAAAGTAATATTGGAGCATTAACATCACAGAGAAAAACTTATGTATATAACTATTTAGATTGGATTCTATATTAAATAATCTATAAAGAAAATTATTGTTTGTGTGAAAGTTTAGATATTTTTACAATAACATTTCTATTAGAAAGAACTATTAGTCATATGGGAGCATATAAAAGACGGGAATACAGAATTATAATACTAAATCTATTATATTTGCTCTACTTTCTATTGAATCATATTGTAAATTTTGACAGTTTTATATTTAATTACTGACAGCATTCGCTGTTATTTTCCGATGATAATTGGTCCATTATAGCGGTTATTTCGTCGGCATACCTTTGGACCAACTAACCACTATTTATGAAAATTATACTACCCAAAATCACCGGAGGCCAAGCAATTTCTTCGCTACCAACACATCATTTTCTTTAACTTTTTTTTTATTATTTCTCTTGGTCATTATTGTCAATTCTTTGTACAAACATCAATATTGTTATTAAAGTAATTAGTGACACAAGAGTAAGAAAAAAAGAACGAGATGGCGGTTAAACAATTGGTTTTGAGGATTACTATGTAAATATTTATTTTAAGCCGGGTTATTATTTTAAAAATCTGTGTTCATGTAAATTTCGTTGAGTAAATACAACAAAGATGAAGTGCTACTGGAATAATCAAGAAGGTTTCAAGCTTGTTATTTAAGAGCAACGTCCTATAGCCTTTAAATAATCATTTAGACATCAATTTTCAGATGATCGTTGTTTCTTAAAAGTTTCTTGTTATCATTAGGATGTCTGGAGATAATTTACTTGGGCTTAACGCTTCATGTGTATGGAATAACCTTGACATATATCATTTTATTGTCTAATGCTGTTATTTGCCTCGTTGAATTTTAGGTAACAATTAGCAAAATAATAGCCATGATTATCATTAAATGATTATCCACTCTTACCTTCGATATATTTTATCTCAAACATATTGGAAACAATAATTTAACGAATTAATTGATCAACATGAAGAATATTTTGGAAAACAAGAAAACTTCTTTTGTTGAAAATTAATGTTGTTTATTTTTGTTTTAATTTGGGTTTGACCCCGAAATAAAAAGGACAACATTTATAGAAATGTATACTTATCAGTGAATACAGTGACAGGACCACCTCATGACATTAGCCTCATATTCCAATACTTCGTTCTGAAACTGCTGAATTATGCTCAGATTGTTGTTCTTGGCACATTACCAACCCTGGATGTCTTATGTTCATATAGGTTTAAGTGTTTGCTCTTAGCTTATGACACTTGTATATTATTTATTCTTTTTAGGATGTTTTGACTTCTATTATATAAGGTGGCAAAATTCCCGCTACTATTTTGTGACGTTTAACTCAGTTTCGCTTTAACCACTGTGTTTTGTAGACGTCCAAATTCTATGGATGTTATGGATAAATATACGCTACAAAAACGCGAATAAATAGTATGGTAGCGGCACTGTTTGCCTAAGTTCTATGTAATATTAAGGTAAACAATTTTAGTCCCCTTCAAACTAATTATCCATTGCTTGGTCTAATTCTTAATTTTGTTTACAGAGGCTTGCAATTTTATTGCTGCTTAATCGTAGTCCTTTATCTGCAGCTATTATGGGTTTATTGTTAGAAAAAATAACGATTATATTATGTCGCAACTCAGAAACATCAATGGTGTAAATCAGGCAAAGGACCGGTCCTAACACACTACCCTGTGACACTCCTGCGTTTGTTTCTTCCGATTTGAATTGACATCATGCTTGATCCTGAAGGCTTAATCTATTCGAAATATTGGATTTTAACAATTCTGCAAACTATTTCTTCGCTAGATCCAGAAAAACGATAGAACAAATGTCTTCATATGATCTTTCAATTATATCCATATGTTAATTTTATAAATTTGGTATATGATTGAGACTTTTTCTCGGAAACTGAATTGATGTCTTGGGATTATACTGCTTTCATCTATTGGGTCTTTTTGGTAGAATTTCTAGGTTTAAGTATATATTATTATTATATGAAATGTGAATATATTATATAAAATTATATTATATGAAAATGCTTTAAAAATTCTACTGTAACCAAGTTAAATCAAGGAATTCAACATATCATATTTGTATGGTTTGTTTTGTATTTAAATAATTTTTAATAAACTGTTTTCTTTTATATACGCGGTTGTTATCCACTGACAAACATACTGAATGATATGGAAATGGAAATTAAGAAAAAATAATAATGAGAAAATGTTGACTACATAAAATATTAACTATACGTAATATGAAAGAAAAATGGTGAGATAGGCGCTGGTTAGATTCTATTTTATTATAATCAATGAAAAACGTATAATAATTAAAAAAAGTATGAGAACATTCAGGAACTATGAACCTTACTTCAATCTACATTTATCATATAGTTATGATAGCAATTAATATGTATGGCATACACGTATAGGTTATATAGTTTTGCTTGAAATATACGGAAGTATTTTATAGCATATTAGTTGATATTAAAATATATGAGGGTGATATAATAAGTAACTAGTCTTAATAAAAACTAAATAATATTATTCTTACTGGCAGAATGGTCTTGCTAGAGCGATAATGTTGTTCTTGTTAGAATCTTATTAGAGTAGGGTGTTTGATTTGTTTTTGTTTTGTCATTATTTAAGCAATAATGTAAAATATAATCATCCCAGTCTAAATTTGGTAAGACATAAATCCTCAGAATGTAACGTTCACATTTACTTTGTTTCAAATTACCTTTTACTTAGAGATTTTGGTGAATAATACGAACTGCCATTCTACATTTGAAAATAGGTTGTTAGATTTTAAAATAGGCGACTATGGCTATGAATTAACTTGAGTTCATAGTCAGCATATTATAAGTAGTAGCATAAAATAAGTAATATTATAAAACTAAAATTCTCAATGATATTTTACGTCAGCAAATGCCATATATAAGAAAAATATAACATTTTTAAGACAATCAATACTATCCCTTGTCGAGACCAGGGTACTTGTCATAGAACACTGGTATTATCATCGTTATATTATTCATCGATTGATACGATTAGAAAAATGTCCAATTAAACCCAGTTTGCTCTAGACAAATCGTTAACTGCTCGGTAAAATACTTGATAAGCGTATAAACGCTAACATCTCTAATAGATTAGAAGGAATTTTCGGTTTTACCAACATTAAGTATTACTTTATGAGTTTGATATTACTAGACGTTCAATTATTAAGGTTGTAAACTAAACTGTGTAAGAGTTAAAGTTGGGTTGCGTTGGGTTCGTTAAGTTCACGAAGGAAATAATTAAAATTCACTCAATGCCCGCTTAATTTAATTAGAAAGTATTCAAAGTAGAAAGATAATTATTTCATAATCAATACTTTTATAAACTCTCTATTATAAGTATTAATTATATATTAGGACTATTGTTAAAGTTATTCCTTGATTTATTATAAGTTATTTTAAAAAAGTCTAAAAACATTGTTACACATAATAATGAACACAACTCGATTGTTTACTCAATTTGTTGTTATTGAAACTGTGCAAAGTATTGGATATATTTCTAGATATTTTTATATAAGAATATTCAGTATATATAATACATAATAATACAATAATTAAGAACTGGTAGTAATTGCTAAAGTTCTGGAGGCATAGCATATCAATGTATTAGAGGTAATTGTAAGATTTTTTAAGATTTTTCTGTAAATTTTATTGATATTTACTTCAATTCTTAATATTTTAGGTTTCATTAGTAAGTAAATTTCGAAACAAAGCAGTAACCAAAAATTGCAGGTAATAAATACATTAATTTGTGTACTAATTAAGAGTTAAATGAGTGTTGCAAAGAATATTAACAATTATAAAATAGCTTCAAGGAATTTTAATTCTTCATTTGTTGAATTATTCCTATTAGCAATTATAAAAACGATAGCTTCAAATACATAAATCTATTGACATGAAAATATTGGCAGCTACCGTTTTAAAGATGAATAGTGGATTAATAATTAAGTAAATAACGATGCAATTTTATTTTAAAATGTAGGTAAATAAATTGCTCTTTTATTAAATAAGACTGGTTTTTTATTCAATTTATTATTTTTGAATATATATTTCAGTTGAAAAATATGTAGATAAAATTAAACTAACTACATAATTTATTTAGATGGAATACATGTGACAAGCAGAAGAAATTATGAGCAACAGTAATTTGGCAAATATTTTAAACAACTGATAAATATTAAGATATGTAACGATTAATACAATAAACTTTGTTACTATTTAACAATTTGTTCTTTGAAACTTTTCTCAATTATTTTAGATATTTACTTTATAGAAGTTTTGAGAAGCCAATAGCTCTTTTAATGAATATAAATACAGTACTTTAATATAATTGCTATATTATATTAACTAAAGTGCCCAATTCTGCTCATTATTGTTTTAATTAATATACAATGATGCATTACTTTGTTTAATATTTCATGTTTATTATTATAACATAAAAGTAAATAAAAATCTTATATACTTATTTGATGGTCTGTTGTTGCAGTTCTGAAAATAATATTACACATGATACTTGTACACCCATGTCTTGTTATAATGTTATGTTTAGGAAATAAGTTCCATAATTAGCATTTGTATACATTGAATAACCCAATGCTAACTGCTAAATAATAAACTCTTATCATAGAATTTCTATATCATAGAACTTAATAGTTTGGTTAAGTTGTTTAGCACTTGTTTACATTCATACGTCGCTTTTTGATTGATTGTTATTAATGGTTCAGAGTCGAGGAAGCAGTTTCAGGAAACAGAGTCGCTATTACAATTATACTTGGACCAACACATCTACTTGCACATAAGCAGTTGATTATCATAGTTTAGACAGCAACTAAGAAATTAGGCATTTGTAATCAAATTCGGAACCCAAATGAAATAAAAGCCTGTATTCACTTATCTTAGTAATATCTAAGGTGTTTCAAAAATTCTTGTTGAAAAGAATAAAATCGATTATAGAGTGAGAAATAAAATACTTAATCATCAGTTTGGGTTTATTAACTAGTATTCAATAATTGACTGTTGTTGCAGTTCTGAAAACAATATTACTCATGATACTTGTACACTCATGTTTTGTTATAATGTTATGTTTAGGAAATTAGATTTAATTCATTGGTTACTACAAGTTTTAGTAATACTAACATCAGTTTTAAGTCATTCTCTTTACTTTATCAGAGAAACATAGTTAAGTTTATAAACTTTGGTAAAATTTCGATCACTACGCAATTACTAGTACAAAAAAATATAAAATGTTTCAAATATACCCAATATTTATCTACAACTGACCCTGTAGTGGGCACCAACTAATAGTACACATTTTAGTGCCTTGTTCCCCTTCAAAGCTTCACTCTAACGATTAATGATTTATTTAAGTTTCCTTGTTCAGTCATTCAACTTGAACTTACCCAACACGAGTCGAATTAGTCATAAAACGACATCTATCCGCCTCGAGTCGTCTTCGGCGCTTAATCAGTGTCAATCGACGCCGAAATCGACCCTGATGGTACATAATAACCATTAGAAAAACGACTTTTATCTGACCACCGGTCGTGGTGTCTTTATCTCGCCTCATTAAACACCACCGGGACCGGCTAATCTGGCGGATAAAAGCGTTCCCGAAAAACCGGCTTTAAACAACCAGTAAATTGACTCGGCTTTTTTGAAAATTATCATCGATAGTCGGTCGGAACTTTTCTTTAAACGACTCGATGTTAATTTTGTGATTGCGTTTATCTATTCTTCGTCGGAGCTGACCAAAAAAATAAGTCTAAGTAGCTGGTAAAGAATTACTGGTCAGATCATTAGAAATCTCATAGCAAAAATACCGATAAATATAATTTTGGTATCAATGACCTGCCAATTAATATATTATATAAAGCAGCTAACAAAAAAATTACTAGAATACGCGAAATTCATGATAAGGGTTCATTCTAAAGTAGAGATAGCGCTTTTAATTATAAACATATATTATTATTGGTAAATATAACCTTTCAAAATATTTTGTAGCGACCATTGCAACTGTTTAGGTCATCATAAATATACCCACGCTGGATTTTAAGCTTGATAGTGTTAGAGGATTGGTACCATGCGATCTCAGATTATAAGAGAACAGAACGAATACGTAACCTAATACCCTGATTGATTCATACTTGAACGGTAGATCCTTTCAAGTGAGGATCGGTCAGTGACACAAGTCTTCTCTCGAAAACAGATATCCGCAGGAGTCTCCCAAGGTGTTCCATTAGCCCCTACCCTGTTCAACCTTTATATGGCTTCCCCCTCTACAGAAGTACTTTGTGCAGATGACACAGTTTTCTTTAGCACCGGTTACAGTCCCGACGTCATTAGCGACAGACTTTAAGCCCAACGATTACGTGGTACAAGTTCTGGCGGCTACAGGTAAACCCGAGCATAACTCGTTCTCGTTCTGTTGCCTGACTTCTGATTCTATGATTCCAGAAGGTATGATACCTCGGTCACCAGTTCGGCCGCAGGTTCCAATGGTCAGCCCAAATCCAGCACGCTCTCTGCAAAGGCATGACGTGTACAGTACTCTTGCAAATTCTCTGCAGAAAAAGTAAACTCCAAATCCCTGTATAAAATGATAGCCCATCCAGTCTGCCTCTTCGGAGTACAGGTGTGGTACAAGTATGTCTCAGAGAGAACTACTTCAAGTGTATCAATCCAAAAAAGTCCGCGCGTTACTCAATGCCCCATGGTTTATGGAAAACGTCAACACTCACCTCGAATCAGGCACCCCGTTGTTGACGAGTTTTACGAACATGATCAGTGTAAGGTTCTCCCTAAACACCTTAGCACATGATAACAACTTGATTAAATTCATAACCATCCACAAACCCCGGTAGATAACCAACTACAACAATCCCAGTCGTAACCCAGGGTGACTGTCGCTTGGTCATTCTGGAATATATAATCTACCATCGAAATTTTTATTTTTTTTTAGGAAGTTTTTATTCCATCAGTGTTCCCGTGCAAATTTCTTCTACGAAATAGTAGTGATTGTTCGAACAAACAAAGTCAATATGCACAACAAATGAACATTTACTACTTGTTTATACAACTACAACTACAACTTGTTTATGCATTTTTATTCGGTATAGTACCAGAATGCAACACAGACTCAAAAGAATCAAATCCTTTAATCTTGTGTAGTGTAGTGTAGTGAAATGCATTTGATAAACAAAACAGTAGTGTTAATACATAAACGTTATTACACTATCATAGATAGTAACATATGGCCGATGGGCCCTCCTACGTATATACCTAAATGTAAATTATTGTAAAGACAAATTGAAGATGAGTCGGAAACGATTAGTAGTAATGTAATAAATAAGCAATAAAAATAATTGAAACTGTATATTCTGCTCTCGCATAATTCTCACTCATTTTGCACCATTTTGTAACGTTTAATTTGCATGTGTAATTCAATTTTATATTCCTATATATTTCAAGTTGATTCATTTAGTCCAGATTATGAATAAGTCATTTTAGACTTACTTCAACATTTGGCCACTCATGGCAAGACGTAATTAAAAATAGTGTAAAGACAACAGAAGTTGGTGAAAAAGGTAAAAGTAAAAGAATAACAATACTGAATAACAAAAATTATAATATTTTTTAATAATTCATTGTAGATTCATTGTAGAAGTTCAAATGCGACTACTATGATAAGAATTATAATAAAATGAAGAAAGACAACGAATGAAATATATTTGACGAACTGATTCCATATTTACTCCCCATAAATTCAAATATGCTTTTTTATGTTATAATAAGTCATATTTTTCTCATCCACATTACTCAGTAAGTAATCCACATTACTCAATAATATAAAAACAATTGGTGAATTCAAAAAGATAGCAACGGCAATTACTTTCAAATCATCTGAACCACAAAATACTGCTCTATTTTTATTAGATCGAGAAAGATCTCTCACGACGATAAAGCCTTTCCGTCTACGTCCTTAATATGCGTGCATTATTCGCTCTAAAATGCCCGTCGAAATTGGGGGGGCTTTAAAAAATGAAACGAATACTTTAGATCGGTATCGTGCGGGGTCTCGCAACGTTTCACGCACACTCAGGCTACCGTTAAGACGCGCGACTTGAATTCAAATCGCCGCTGTGGGTACCTTTTAGGGATTATTTTAACGGGAAACGACGACAGATCCGCGCATAAGTCGATTTTATTGTTATCGGGATTTGTCGTAATGATACTTAATCTCGGACGGCTTCGGATCGTTATTCACTTCTATATTCCTGACCAATAGCTGTTGCTTCGCATCTCATTTTCTGTAGTATTACTGATTTTTAAAGTTGTTTTACTGGTGAGATTTCAATTTTCATGGGATTGAAACTGAACAAGTTGTTTTAAATAAATCCAACCCAAATCCAAAACAAGTTGTTTCAAACAATCTTTCAAGAAATCTTTAACCGAATAAATCTATAAAATTATATTTTAATTGGTACTGCTCGGACATGTTGCCAAATGCCTAAAAAATTCTTCAAAACATAAATAAACATAAATAATTACAAGTTATAGATCATCCTCTATAATCAGTTACTTAGAGCAGGAAAGATATAATGGTGACCCTTTCTTGTCATTAAACTGCGTTAGAGATTACATATTGATACAATTAAATATTAAATTGTTTGGCTTTTTATTGGAAATATTAACATTGTGGCTAAAGTCTCCTAAAAAAAGTAAAATTATACTCCGTTTGATTGACCAAAAAGAAATTGTCGTTGTGATGTGTAAAGATAGCCCACAATTAAAAGTATAAAAGGTGGTGTTAATATTTGGTTGCTCGCCATCTTGGTTATGTGACGTTTAGCTCAGTTTGGCTTTAACCGTTGTATTGTGTAGACGTCCAAACTTTATTATCTCAGCGGAAATTGTGTCAAAAATATCCTACTCGTCCAGTGTCTCACAAAATCACAACTTATTGTTTACATGCAAATTTTCGACATTACGGTACGACAGCAGATAGGCTTCGTTCTGTTTGAAGACAACGGGCGTCTCGTAATACTGAAAATGTGATTCTGGTGCACGATAGTGTTGTAAAGTCTCCCGAAACATCAATTCGGGACGTGGTTGCCAGTTACACATTTCTGCACGCAGTTTAAGACGAACTTTGAAAACTGATTTGAAAATGTTGCAGTAATGCAGTCTAGTAAAATTGAAGATATTTTTATCTAATTTGATAATGAGCGATGAAGCCCATTTTCTTCTCAGTGGCCACACCAATAAGGAGAACAGTCGACTTTGAGGAACACTGAATCCTCTCTTAATTCATGAAACATCATTGCACCCACTAAAAACAACTGTATGGTGTAGTATTGATTGTGGAAACATCATTGGTCCCTATTTTTTTAAAAGATCAAGGTGTTAAACTTACTGTTACTGCTGAACGGTACCAAGACATGGTTCGAAATGTTCTTGTAGCGGAAATTGAAGGGCAAGGACTAGAGGACATACGGTTTCAGAAAGATGGGGCTACAGCACACACAGCTCGTTCAACAATTCAATTATTGGATGACGTTTTTTCACGAAGACTAATTTCGCGAAGTGGCGATTTAGCATGGCCAGCCAGATCTCCGGATCTAACAGCACCAGACTTTTTATTATGGGGTTTTTAAAATCAAAAGTTTATGTGAATAAGCCTCAAACGATTCAACATCTTAAAGATAATATTCGTCACGAAATTGAAGAAATTCAGCCAAATGTTGCAGGGTATCATAAAAATGTCTTAAAAAGAGCTGAAAGTTGCATAGTGAATCGCGGTCACCTTAATTTTTCAATCATAACAAAAAAAATGTAAAGTCCAAATAAATTGTTTATGGAAACCAAACTAACTTATTTTTTCTTTTAGCAAAGATATAGGCAATCAAAATGATAGCGGGACTTTTACCCCACGTTGTATATAATCAAGTTAAGGAACATTTGTTATTTATATTTGTATATCTGGACGAAACATGGATATTCCAAAATGGAACTTTATAACTTTATACATGTTGGGAACAAGAGTGTTTTTATCCTGTACTAGAGTTAGTGTTTTCCTGCAAGTTCAAAAGCGACTACAATAATAAGAATTATTATAAAATGAAGAAATACAACGAATGAGGTCTATTTGAAGAAGTGATTCCATATTTATTACCTATAAATGGTTTATTATGTAGTAATAAGTCATTTTTTGTTAATCCACATTACTTAATAGGTATTGGAACCAATTAATAAATTGGTTCTTAAGTTAAATTCTTTTAAGAGAAATTAAGTTTTATTCATTAAGGTACTCTCCTTTAAGAATGATTCATTGAGTTCATCTTTGAAAGAAACAATTTTAGACCTACTTCGAGAAACAATTTTTCTTTGCTTTCAAATTAGACTTAATTTGAGCTAAACCTCTTCATTGCAGCTACCTTTTGAGTCTCAAAATAGTAAATAGTCGCAGGTGGCCTGGTTTGGATTAACGGTGGGTGGTAAAACAATTCTAAGCGCAATTTAATTGTTGAATGGGCGGTAAAAAAGATATTGTATATCCAATCTTACTCTATGATAAGCGATACCATTATATTGTAAACATATAACTTGGTACATTTTATAATGTACATTTAATATTGTAATCTTCGCCAGGCAGTTTGCTTTTGGATATTTGATTCTTTATACATGAAGATTATTCACTCCAATCTCGATACCTTCGAAGAATGTTCACTATATTCCAGATACAGCTAACTTAGTACGAACAAATGAGAACAGTTAGTTTAATTTTGATTTTTCAATTTATGTGGTACGCAATTCTAGAAATGTTATAAAACACTGTTGAGTAATATTTAATGCAATATTGTATTTTATTTACAGTTTGATACGTAAGTATAATGTGCTGTACTATGATTTATATAATAGTGTATACATTGTTGGTTGATAGTACTGCAATGTTGATAAAATATAAAATTATTTAATATCGTTGAGATGATATCTAAAGCTTTATTAAATTTATATTTCTTAAAATTTCATGTGTCAGACACTGCGTTATATCGGCCCATATCACTATTGGCGAGAATGTCGAAATTACTGGAAAACTTTCTAATAAAAATGATAAAACCAAGCATTGAGGAAAAACTTCACTTTTCACGACTGATTGGGTTCACAGAATCATTGAGGTCATAGAAAAATCGATAGACGAAAATAAAATTTGTTCTGCAATCTTTTTAGGTGTTGAAATGCTTCTCCCTGGCGAATATTCAATTTTAGAGGCATACATAACAGATCGATATTTCAGAGCTAAACAAGAAGATACCTATTACAACTTGAGGAAATTACAAGCAGGTCTGCCATAGGGAATTGTATTAGGACCAGTCCTTTATCCGAAGATACGGTAAAGTGATTTTGCAGCACGATAACATGCCATCTCAAAAAGCAAAACCAGTCAAGGAAGCGTACTTGCAAGTACTTGGATGGGACATATTATCGCACTCGTCTTACTTTCCAGATCTTGCCCCGTCCGATTATCAACTTTTCGCATCAATGGTTCACGCGCTTGCAGATCAGCACTTGGACAATTTCGAAGAAGTTAGGTAAGAAGTTTTTTTTGGGATGGCATCCATAAATTGGCTGAAAGATGGGCAAGGTGTGTGGAATCAAATCGTGAATACGTTGAATAAATACATTTTTCATTTTCTTGAACATTGTGTAGTTTTTTCACCTGGTATATGAAAAATATCATCAATAAGAGCAAATCTTATACTTCTTATTACTTATTATAGTTAAGTCTTTATAAACAGGTAACCGTATCTTTTATTATTACGTCTTTAAACATTCAGTTTACATATGTATATTTCTCTCGCATGTTTTATATAATATTAGTTTTCATTCATATCTGACGAATACGCATATTAACAGCAACAACAAGAAAAAAGCGCCGTCGCCGTTCTCATTTCAGAGCAATCACGTGGTGGGAAGACAATAAAAGTGTGGAGAGGGGTTAACGCAGCCGACTCATTAGTTAGCCATTGTTTTAGCACGCATGCAATACGGTTCCCACAAAAGAAATTTTAATGAAACGCGCCTCAAGATTAGCGAGAGCAGAGTGGACGGGAATCCCAACCGACCATGAAAAGTATCGCTTAATGATAAATTTTAATTGTGAATGGCGGTTCGGGTTGTTGTACTGTATGCTGATATCAACTACCAGCTTCCATTCAGCCGACAGACATTCCACGAGTTGTGTTCTGAAGAGCAACAAGTGGTCGAACAAATACATGTATATAACGCGACGTTAAGTTAATACATAAACATTTCCCATGTTTATTTTTTATAAGGGGGTATTGACTATTGAATTTCATGTAAAAATTATTTGAAATTTTGGAATTTATTATTTGAAAGACATAAGTCAAATAGTCTAGCAAATAAATTATATATTCACAACATAAAGCATGAACAGCAAGATTTGATAAAAAAATAGCTCAATTTGCACAGTAGTTAGACCATTAACTGCTGATACTAGTTCCATACCCATGTCTAGATATTTCTAGTAATATACTTCCTTCATTGGAATTAAGGAACACTATGCCATTCATCCGGGTACCAATTTTTTTAGTTTGAATTACTCCTCTGATATAAAGCTAATATCTCGAGGAATGTTACAGAACAGTTACATAAACTTACATTAGTTAGTATAAACTTAATTTATGCACAAGTAAGACGAGTGCGGGATAGATATATCAGTATATGTTTCCTCACTTCTTGGAACCTTTGCTTACGACACAATTATTATTGCAAAAGATATATCTCTGCCTAGGGTAATAGAAAAAGTGCAAGTGGCAGTCAACAAAATCTACAAATGGACGAAAGATTGGAAAATTCAACTTAATAGCTCCAAATCTGTCCACGTTAATTTTGCATTGAGGCGAAATAATAAAAACTTAATTATATCACTCAATGGATGCCCGATTCCTCAAGCAGAATCAGCTAAATACCTTGGAATCTATCTTGACGGTAGATTAAATTGGATGCATCACGTTAGACAAAAAGCAAAACACATTAGAACCAAAATGAATCAACTATATTGGTTAGTCGGAAGATACTCTCAACTTGATCTAAAATCAAAGAGGTTGATCTATAATACAATTATAAAGCCAATTTGGACCTATGGGGTGCAAATATGGGGTTGCACTAAGAATTCAAATCAACTAGTCATACAACGCTGTCAAAACAAGGTCTCTTCGATTGATTACCAATGCCTATCGCTATGTAACCAATCAAGAACTGCATGATGACCTGGAAATAAAATGGATTTGCGAAGTTATCCAAGATTTCCAATTTTTTGAAACACGTAAGAAGATTACTAAATCATACTAACGTGGAAGCAACACAACTGCTGGACAGCGCGCAGGATGTCAGGAGATTGAAGCGAACAAAACCATACGAACTTATATAAAGTGTATACATTTAGTGTAAACTACAGCTATAAGTTAATAATTAATATATAATTATAATTTTATAATTGAAGAATACATACTGATGTATTTTCTCGCACACGTCTTGCTTGTTAATTACTCCAAGTACATAGGAAAAGTAGTAATAAATTAATTGTAAACTAAGATTGTACTAAGCGTATCTAATAAAGATGTTATATAAAAAAAGTATGTGTTTCCTAAATTAAAATTAAATTAGACTACTTCAGATAAATTTAAGAGTTTTTTAAAATTATTTAATTATTACATTGTTACTAGTCGTTTCCGACCAACCTACAATTAGTGTTTATGATAACTTAAATCTAGGTATATAACTAGGAGGACCCATCGGCCCTATCTCAGTCTCTGGTGAAATGTATTTTTTTATTATATGCACATCACTACACAACACTACACAAGATCAGATAGTTTGATTCTTTTGAGTCTGTGTCCTGTTCTGGTGGTATCCAAAAGCTGCAATGCTTCAATATTCTCATGAGAATGGAGTCTTTCCTCATGCTCCCTTGCAATTCTCTTGATTATATATATTATTGTATTTTCTTTATGTTACTCTTTGCAGAACATTCCCATAATTGAACTCGGTATGTTTATATAGGTTTCAGTATTTGCTTATATAATAGCAATTTATTATGTACTGATAATTGTGATTTTCTTCCAATTAGCCAGTACATTTTTTTATATTCCAAATTTTAGAGTAACACTGATGTACTGTAGAAGTTCGTGTGGTTTCCTGCGCGTTATCCAGTACATATCTTGCTAGCCTTTATGATTTTTCAATAAACCAATGTCTTTGATTTTAGTTAAGTTGCGAGTATCTTACGACTAATTAGTACAGTTCCTTAAATTTTAGCCTGACCTGCTCTGCTTTTTGTCTAATGTGATTTCTGTAATTTAACCTCCATCGAGATGGATATCGTTGTATTTCGGTGATTCTGCTTGAAGAATTGGATGTCCTTCAAGTGATATAATTAGGTTTTTGTCACTTTGTAGTAAAGCGTAAATGAACTCACTTCGACGGTATTTTTTCAATCCATCAAGTTGACTGCCGCTTGTACTTTTCTATTGTCCTAGGCCGAGATTATTTCTTTCATTTCGTTCGTTAATACTTCTAGTATTCTTTCGAAAATACTCGAAAGAATATAACGATTGCTTTTCATGGCAGTTCTTCCCATAATCCAGACAAACATTACCAATTGCAGGAGCCTTTTTAGGACTGAGGTTGTTATCAATTTTTGTGACAACTTCCATTGGAGAAATCAGCTTTATAGCTTTATAGCTATTTCGAACGGATAGACGGCTTACTATAAATGCAGTAGATATGCCATCGATTTTTAAAAATATTTATTCCAGAGTAGTCATTCTAGTTTTGGCTGTAGAAAACCGTCACACGTGACTTCGTATTATAACTTAGTGGATTAGTTTATTGTTTTTTATTTACATTTAGTTGTTATTTTGTTAATTGTGGATTTTTCAGTATGTAATGTCTTAAGATATAATGGTAATTAATGAACATAATCATTTTCCTTTTTTTTATATGAAGGTAATTCGTAACAAAATATATCTTCGACGTAATCTTGAACGTAATTTATTAGTTGTTCAACAAAAACTAAAACATGAGAAGTAAAGAAATTAGAAAAACCTCAACATTGAACCAGTGGAAGAGTAAATAGAAAGGAGATAACTCAGAGTATAAACTACAAGTAAAGAGAAAGGAAGGGGAAAAGAAAAATCAGAGGATGTATTAGAGAAATACTTCAGAAGAGAGGAAAAGTCCAAAGAAAACAAGAAAACTGAGCAAAAATAGCAACAAAGTTGGTTGAATTTATATGTATATATTGTGAATATATAACTATATGGCTCACTCTCAACTATGAAACTATGAAAAAAAATGATGGTAATGTTAACATTATCCAATATTATAGCATACCACTCAATAAATACCGAGTACCTATCACAATATGAAAAAAAAATTAAAAATATTGTCCTCACACAATATCTGTTTTATGCCATAAAATATATTGTTAAAGACTGATTATGACTTAATAGAGATAATTATTAAAGAGAGATTCGGTATTTAATAGGTAACAAGAAAAATCGATACCAACATTTGCATCGAAGTTCGGTGTTCCATCGAAATGAAACTTACATTGTTTGTTAATTAACTTTAACGCTCGTATTTTTGAAACGTAACGAACGATACCATTCAATTTATTGATGTTCGTAATATTTAAAGGCCTGTAAGCCATACGAATGGAATAAATGAATAAATGATTGAAATAAATGGTTGTACTGATACGTTTACTTAATGTTTTGGTGTATTGTAATATTGAATTGAGAGTTTATCCATTATTCAGTTAAAGGTCCTTCTTCAAAATGTAAGAAACGTCTTGTATTAATTAGCGTTAATTATGTTGTTTCTGCTAATTAATTAATGAGTGGTATTAAATTAATTACGCTTTTTACAGTAAATTCCATTGGAATTTGTAGGTATATATTTTTATTATTATCATTTCTAAATTATTGCATGTATGTTACATATAATATTTTGGACAGTCTTTTATATTTCGGGATTTGAAATTGAAAGTAATTATTTAACGAAATTGTTTTTACTTCTTTGATTGATCATTTACTATTTCTACTCTCGATCAAGAACCTCCAAAACATGCATTTTAAAGGTAATGAAGGTGAAAAATATTGTCAACGTAATTTATGCTTGATATGGAAAACAAAAAGAACCATGTTGGTATCATAGAACGTTCCAAATGGTTTATACTAGCAGTTAAAATTTATTTTTGGTAGTAGGTTTGATATAGCATCAGAGTGACATTGTTATTTGATATGCAGTAAGTATTAATAGAATAGTGGAGAAAATGACAACTTTTGATCAATTGCATTCAAGAAAAAATCCAGTGACGATATACCCGATGAAAGAATAGAAAGTCCAAAAACAATAAATACTGACATGAATGCTGAATGTTGTTAAGAGGTTTTCAACTCACGAACTTATATAATTGTTCTAAAATACGTTCTAGCTGATGTTCTCACCACTGTTCTTTATTTTATTAGTTTTATATGTTAAAAGTTAGTTGATGAGGATGCCAAAAGAACAATTTTATGTTATATTTAAATTATTTTTAGAGCAATTTAAGGCTTATCAAATTACCCTAAGATGACTCATATCATTTTTATATACATTTCGTTGGCGAACGAAAGTTAAGAACCTTCCTCCTCCATCCGCTAAACAAGCACCAAACTCATTACTACCGAAACCCAACTAATTATTTAGACCGTGTTATCGACGTCTTCGATCTAAACTAGTTCCCATGATTCAAGATTCTTTCGAAAATAACCTATCACGGTTCCGTTCTTCTTTCGGCGGTACCGCATTCGACGATAACAAAAAAAATCCATCGCGTACGATCGCAACTGATTGATTATTATTGTAAACAACTTCAGAGAGCAAGGATGGCCGTCCTGTATTGAAGTGAAATAAATTGAATTTCATATAGGAAAAAAAAAATGAAATTTTTATGGAAAGGTTTTGAAGTTCTGGTCTTATTTGTTAATAAGAAAAATGAAGTAGTTGAACTTTTTAGTTAGTTATATAAATACGTGTTAATGCTCAAGGACGCTATGTCTCAAGGAGTTCAAGTTATATTGAAATTACACTTATAGTGTTCTGAATAATTCTATTGGAATATGACTTCAATCATAATACTTCAATAAATAACAAGTATTACAATTAATAAAAAAAAGATTCTCACATCAGACTAAATGAATAATGTTTAGCCCTAGTATAATACAAAATAAATGGCATGATTAAAACAGTGGAGAATGATACTATACTTTTTTCCGTGAAGCAGTATATTTAACACTATTTTGAAAATTTACTGGAAAAAGTATAAAATTTGCAAAAAATACTATTTGTGAGTCAATAATTCGATTAAAATTGATACAAATGAGCGTACTTTTTATATTTTAACAGAACCCTGACATAACAATATAGTTAGCAAACCTATACATATGTTCTCTTCTGTTCTTTTGTAGTTGTTCTTTGCTATTATTATCAGTTATTTGTTACTGTATAAAACATAAATATCAGAAAGAATTTCTTCAATATTGAATGTTTACATGAATTTCTATGAATATCTTGATTTGAGACTGTACATTCAGATCTTTGCGAAGAGTTTGCTTATTTTGTTGTACCATTCAGAACGCTCTGTTGTAAAAAATACATCTGAGTTACTATTCGTGTCACAAAAGTGCCGGTCATAAAAAGTGAAAACCTAGTCTAAGCCATTTTAAATTAAACATTTAATAACTATTAAGTGATCTGTACGGTTAATTTCAATTCATAATGAATAATCCACAACACCTTTCTGTCGATTTGTTAATTATCACCTGTTCTTCGAAATAACGATCAACCGCCAATAACTGAAATCGCTCAAATGCCAGAATGGAGCATCGTTCCATCGGAGACAAAATCTACCAATGTGACATTCACCCTTTGTAGAAGAACTTGTCCCTCAGTAAAATTGAATAATAATGAACTTACGCAAGCAGACAACGTTAAATATCTGGGAATGCATTTTGATCGACGTTTGACATGAAAAAAAAATATAGTGATAAAACGCAAACAGTTTGGGCTTAAACTAATCCAAATGTGTTGGCTGATAGGGCGTCAATCTAAATCATCATTGGATAACAAGGTTTTGCTATAAGTCAATACTTAACGCCTATTTGGACCTATGGTATTGAACTGTGGGGTACAACTAGCAAATGTAACATAGCTATCCTTCAGAGGTTCCAGAATAAAGCGTTGCGAGTCATCCTCGATGCCCCATATTACGTCTCCAACAAACTGATTAAGCGCGATATCCCCTTAGAACCCATAATGAGTGTGATTCGGAGTGTTAGTGCGAAGTACTCTGAAAGACAGTTAGTGCATGCAACTTAATGCACTCGCAAAACAGTTAAATGTGCATGATGACAGTGTGGTGTATAGGCTCAAGCGCAAACTAACATACGAACTGATTAATAGGCACATAGTGAGATTTAATAATCTCTAGAATAAGTTAAAATAGACTTTAAAATAGATAGATTTTCGGAAGTGAAAAAGTCTGCAGACAGTCAGGGAAATCAGATTCGGTTGTAAATGTGGTTAAAGAATTGTATTCTAAGTTGTTATATACTAATATACCAAGTGTCGCGAGCCACAGCGATAGTATTGGGGAGGATGATATTCCCTCTCAGCAGATGGGAATGGGTGAATTTACAGTCGGTTAAGGATAAATCGTCAAGATTTTGATTTGGAAAAGAGAACAGAAGAGAAGATATCGGGATTTATTGGTCAGAACTTATTGCCATTTTTCATAGTGTCCAGGCTCAATTAATGATCTTCCCTCAATACAAGGGAATTGATGATGATGATCTCTTAATTGTATGACGAGTTAATAGTGAGTGCCAGTTTAAATGGCGCTCTTGTCCATGAGGGCAACCATGTCGTTTTCCTTACAAACTTTAAACAACAAAAATTTTATTGTCTAGTGTGGTAAGTTCTTCAAACGTATTATGCGCCAGACGCTTTCGTTTAACACAACGGTAACCAGTCTCATATTTGAAGAGCCACATAAGTGATTATTCATCCAATGCCAAGCAGCTGAACATTCAACACTGTGGTGTCCTTTAAGAGGATGACATTTTCAAGAACGGGTGCATCTAGAACAGCCGCAGATATAAAGTGTAAGTATAAGAATAACACATATATACATGCACTGTGCAGCTGTGTTGCTTTCAAGTTGCATTTGTATAAACCTTATTTTATGTTTTAAGGTAAAATCGTAGATAATCGTGTAGATCTATTTGATGAAATTGTAGAGCACTTCGTTGGTTAGTGATAAGCATTGGTAACTATTCGAAAAACTTTGTTTTGGCAGCGCTGGATTAGTAGTCGGTTTGATATATTAGTGCACTCTATATTTGGATCCCATAAGTTCAAATAAGTTTAATGTAATAGATTTGAATCATCGAACAGTTAATCTCTTTGATCCTGGGTCAAGCTGGGAGTATCTTCCGACTAACTAGTACAGTGCTTTGATTTATTTACATATATGTATAGAATTCAAGTGCATAGTATACAATGTTGATTAAAAATGCATGTGTAAAAATAAATACACTAGATATATAGAGTTTCTCCAGTTCAACTATTCTATGATTAATTAAAATTAACCTATTTTGTTCAAATATCTTGCTTAAGCTTTTAAAATGATTTTATAATAAGTAGTTTTAATTAGATCCGCACAGTTCCTTCACTTTCCACAATTCTGGTTTAAATGAAATCGCACCAACAATAGGAACAAAGACGGAGGATTCTATACAGAACAAAAACTACCAACAAGCGAACGGCACTCGCAGCGGTGACAATATCGAGCTCGAGGAGGAAAAAAGCCAAGACGACTAAGACGCTCGACAAGTTACGATTTTAATTAAAGAAAACAGGACGGAGGGGGTTCTGCTTAAAGGGTTGTCAAACTTAATGAGGCAGATGATTTCGTTTTACGACGACAGTCAGCGGTCACGTCTCCAGCTTTCCCGGGATTACTGGAGACGGCGAATTAAGAAAAAAAGTCGCCCGTTTTATTCGCTCCGATTAGTTTCCGTTTTTCATTTGCAAGAATGCATTTCCTCGGGAAATTTAGGTGGACGTTCTATCGCCTTCGGTCTCTCGAGGGGGATGAGGGATGACAACAAAGATGAGGTCTCTTGAAGGAAATAATGATACAGGTTGAGTCGAAAGAACGCTATTTTTCACCTTGACTTTTGTTAAATAAAATTCTTTATAATTGTTTTTTTACTATTTATTAGTTTTCTAAAATGTATTTAAATCAACTTGTTCTAGTGTCTTTCTAACGTGTCAGTTCCGATTGTTGTCAACCTTTGGCATCTTTTATATTTGTTGTTTTTTTTTCCTTTGAAAGCCGAATATAGATAGAAGAAATACGTCCGCAGCCATTATTATTGAATTTTACCATTAATCATTACTAATATCTTAATGTGTCTTCTTAAATTAAAATAAAATTAAACTATTTAAGCTTATATATATATATATATATATATATATATATATATATATATATATATTAATCGAGGAACTTTCTTTTGACAACGTTGGATTAATAGTCATTTTGTTGTTCTAGTGTCCTATATTTGCCATAACTCCAAATAGGCCTTAAAACTAAACCAAAAACCAATTTCTTCGATCTAAGATTTAGTATCTCGGTCTAGATATTTGGGACTAACCGTGCAACCAGTCATTATGTCATATTTTATTGAATGAAAACACTTTCTTGAAATATTTAGGATAGTTTTCAGGGTGATTTTTATATCCATTAATGGAGCAATGTTATTGAAATATATAATATACTTTTAGAGTGGTGGTATATTTGCTATATTTCAATACAGCCAAGTTGTGTCATTTAGATTCATTCACAGTTTGCAACTCAGGTTGTAGATAAATGAGTTTTATTTTACTTAATATATGTATTAAATATGCAAAAGTTGATTTATATCAAGGATTAATAATAAGAAACCAAAATACTTGGTTGTGAATTCCAGTAGTCGACAATGTCTCAATGTCTCTCTCTAATATCTCAACAGTCTTAAAACAATTCGTCAGTTAAATCGAATAGATTAAAGAAAATAAATTTTTTTCAAACTTTTAATATTGTTAAACATTTAATGTTAATTGTATTTGGGTGAAAGTATACTGGTGAATTAAGTCATTAAATTGACTTAGAATTCATTTGAGTCCAACCTTAAACAAATTTCTTTGACTGATTATCTTACCACTATATAATTAAGAAGCACGATGACCTTAAATCAAATGGACCAACCTAGTTGTCAAAGATGTTGCTCTAAAATACGAAATATTATTGAATTATGCCAATTAAAAAAAGCATAAGACTGAAATGCTTCTCCCTGGCGAATATTCAATTTTAGAGGCATACATAACAGATCGATATTTCAGAGCTAAACAAGAAGATACCTATTACAACTTGAGGAAATTACAAGCAGGTCTGCCATAGGGAATTGTATTAGGACCAGTCCTTTATCCGAAGATACGGTAAAGTGATTTTGCAGCACGATAACATGCCATCTCAAAAAGCAAAACCAGTCAAGGAAGCGTACTTGCAAGTACTTGGATGGGACATATTATCGCACTCGTCTTACTTTCCAGATCTTGCCCCGTCCGATTATCAACTTTTCGCATCAATGGTTCACGCGCTTGCAGATCAGCACTTGGACAATTTCGAAGAAGTTAGGTAAGAAGTTTTTTTTGGGATGGCATCCATAAATTGGCTGAAAGATGGGCAAGGTGTGTGGAATCAAATCGTGAATACGTTGAATAAATACATTTTTCATTTTCTTGAACATTGTGTAGTTTTTTCACCTGGTATATGAAAAATATCATCAATAAGAGCAAATCTTATACTTCTTATTACTTATTATAGTTAAGTCTTTATAAACAGGTAACCGTATCTTTTATTATTACGTCTTTAAACATTCAGTTTACATATGTATATTTCTCTCGCATGTTTTATATAATATTAGTTTTCATTCATATCTGACGAATACGCATATTAACAGCAACAACAAGAAAAAAGCGCCGTCGCCGTTCTCATTTCAGAGCAATCACGTGGTGGGAAGACAATAAAAGTGTGGAGAGGGGTTAACGCAGCCGACTCATTAGTTAGCCATTGTTTTAGCACGCATGCAATACGGTTCCCACAAAAGAAATTTTAATGAAACGCGCCTCAAGATTAGCGAGAGCAGAGTGGACGGGAATCCCAACCGACCATGAAAAGTATCGCTTAATGATAAATTTTAATTGTGAATGGCGGTTCGGGTTGTTGTACTGTATGCTGATATCAACTACCAGCTTCCATTCAGCCGACAGACATTCCACGAGTTGTGTTCTGAAGAGCAACAAGTGGTCGAACAAATACATGTATATAACGCGACGTTAAGTTAATACATAAACATTTCCCATGTTTATTTTTTATAAGGGGGTATTGACTATTGAATTTCATGTAAAAATTATTTGAAATTTTGGAATTTATTATTTGAAAGACATAAGTCAAATAGTCTAGCAAATAAATTATATATTCACAACATAAAGCATGAACAGCAAGATTTGATAAAAAAATAGCTCAATTTGCACAGTAGTTAGACCATTAACTGCTGATACTAGTTCCATACCCATGTCTAGATATTTCTAGTAATATACTTCCTTCATTGGAATTAAGGAACACTATGCCATTCATCCGGGTACCAATTTTCTTTAGTTTGAATTACTCCTCTGATATAAAGCTAATATCTCGAGGAATGTTACAGAACAGTTACATAAACTTACATTAGTTAGTATAAACTTAATTTATGCACAAGTAAGACGAGTGCGGGATAGATATATCAGTATATGTTTCCTCACTTCTTGGAACCTTTGCTTACGACACAATTATTATTGCAAAAGATATATCTCTGCCTAGGGTAATAGAAAAAGTGCAAGTGGCAGTCAACAAAATCTACAAATGGACGAAAGATTGGAAAATTCAACTTAATAGCTCCAAATCTGTCCACGTTAATTTTGCATTGAGGCGAAATAATAAAAACTTAATTATATCACTCAATGGATGCCCGATTCCTCAAGCAGAATCAGCTAAATACCTTGGAATCTATCTTGACGGTAGATTAAATTGGATGCATCACGTTAGACAAAAAGCAAAACACATTAGAACCAAAATGAATCAACTATATTGGTTAGTCGGAAGATACTCTCAACTTGATCTAAAATCAAAGAGGTTGATCTATAATACAATTATAAAGCCAATTTGGACCTATGGGGTGCAAATATGGGGTTGCACTAAGAATTCAAATCAACTAGTCATACAACGCTGTCAAAACAAGGTCTCTTCGATTGATTACCAATGCCTATCGCTATGTAACCAATCAAGAACTGCATGATGACCTGGAAATAAAATGGATTTGCGAAGTTATCCAAG
Organism: Rhynchophorus ferrugineus; assembly: GCF_030347505.1. NCBI lineage: Eukaryota > Metazoa > Arthropoda > Insecta > Coleoptera > Curculionidae > Rhynchophorus > Rhynchophorus ferrugineus. Next base: position 50,942,369 of record NW_027472583.1, read on the forward strand.
ATTTCCAATTTTTTGAAACACGTAAGAAGATTACTAAATCATACTAACGTGGAAGCAACACAACTGCTGGACAGCGCGCAGGATGTCAGGAGATTGAAGCGAACAAAACCATACGAACTTATATAAAGTGTATACATTTAGTGTAAACTACAGCTATAAGTTAATAATTAATATATAATTATAATTTTATAATTGAAGAATACATACTGATGTATTTTCTCGCACACGTCTTGCTTGTTAATTACTCCAAGTACATAGGAAAAGTAGTAATAAATTAATTGTAAACTAAGATTGTACTAAGCGTATCTAATAAAGATGTTATATAAAAAAAGTATGTGTTTCCTAAATTAAAATTAAATTAGACTACTTCAGATAAATTTAAGAGTTTTTTAAAATTATTTAATTATTACATTGTTACTAGTCGTTTCCGACCAACCTACAATTAGTGTTTATGATAACTTAAATCTAGGTATATAACTAGGAGGACCCATCGGCCCTATCTCAGTCTCTGGTGAAATGTATTTTTTTATTATATGCACATCACTACACAACACTACACAAGATCAGATAGTTTGATTCTTTTGAGTCTGTGTCCTGTTCTGGTGGTATCCAAAAGCTGCAATGCTTCAATATTCTCATGAGAATGGAGTCTTTCCTCATGCTCCCTTGCAATTCTCTTGATTATATATATTATTGTATTTTCTTTATGTTACTCTTTGCAGAACATTCCCATAATTGAACTCGGTATGTTTATATAGGTTTCAGTATTTGCTTATATAATAGCAATTTATTATGTACTGATAATTGTGATTTTCTTCCAATTAGCCAGTACATTTTTTTATATTCCAAATTTTAGAGTAACACTGATGTACTGTAGAAGTTCGTGTGGTTTGGTTCACTTCAATTGTCTGGTTTCCTGCGCGTTATCCAGTACATATCTTGCTAGCCTTTATGATTTTTCAATAAACCAATGTCTTTGATTTTAGTTAAGTTGCGAGTATCTTACGACTAATTAGTACAGTTCCTTAAATTTTAGCCTGACCTGCTCTGCTTTTTGTCTAATGTGATATCGTTGTATTTCGGTGATTCTGCTTGAAGAATTGGATGTCCTTCAAGTGATATAATTAGGTTTTTGTCACTTTGTAGTAAAGCGTAAATGAACTCACTTCGACGGTATTTTTTCAATCCATCAAGTTGACTGCCGCTTGTACTTTTCTATTGTCCTAGGCCGAGATTATTTCTTTCATTTCGTTCGTTAATACTTCTAGTATTCTTTCGAAAATACTCGAAAGAATATAACGATTGCTTTTCATGGCAGTTCTTCCCATAATCCAGACAAACATTACCAATTGCAGGAGCCTTTTTAGGACTGAGGTTGTTATCAATTTTTGTGACAACTTCCATTGGAGAAATCAGCTTTATAGCTTTATAGCTATTTCGAACGGATAGACGGCTTACTATAAATGCAGTAGATATGCCATCGATTTTTAAAAATATTTATTCCAGAGTAGTCATTCTAGTTTTGGCTGTAGAAAACCGTCACACGTGACTTCGTATTATAACTTAGTGGATTAGTTTATTGTTTTTTATTTACATTTAGTTGTTATTTTGTTAATTGTGGATTTTTCAGTATGTAATGTCTTAAGATATAATGGTAATTAATGAACATTTTTTATATGAAGGTAATTCGTAACAAAATATATCTTCGACGTAATCTTGAACGTAATTTATTAGTTGTTCAACAAAAACTAAAACATGAGAAGTAAAGAAATTAGAAAAACCTCAACATTGAACCAGTGGAAGAGTAAATAGAAAGGAGATAACTCAGAGTATAAACTACAAGTAAAGAGAAAGGAAGGGGAAAAGAAAAATCAGAGGATGTATTAGAGAAATACTTCAGAAGAGAGGAAAAGTCCAAAGAAAACAAGAAAACTGAGCAAAAATAGCAACAAAGTTGGTTGAATTTATATGTATATATTGTGAATATATAACTATATGGCTCACTCTCAACTATGAAACTATGAAAAAAAATGATGGTAATGTTAACATTATCCAATATTATAGCATACCACTCAATAAATACCGAGTACCTATCACAATATGAAAAAAAAATTAAAAATATTGTCCTCACACAATATCTGTTTTATGCCATAAAATATATTGTTAAAGACTGATTATGACTTAATAGAGATAATTATTAAAGAGAGATTCGGTATTTAATAGGTAACAAGAAAAATCGATACCAACATTTGCATCGAAGTTCGGTGTTCCATCGAAATGAAACTTACATTGTTTGTTAATTAACTTTAACGCTCGTATTTTTGAAACGTAACGAACGATACCATTCAATTTATTGATGTTCGTAATATTTAAAGGCCTGTAAGCCATACGAATGGAATAAATGAATAAATGATTGAAATAAATGGTTGTACTGATACGTTTACTTAATGTTTTGGTGTATTGTAATATTGAATTGAGAGTTTATCCATTATTCAGTTAAAGGTCCTTCTTCAAAATGTAAGAAACGTCTTGTATTAATTAGCGTTAATTATGTTGTTTCTGCTAATTAATTAATGAGTGGTATTAAATTAATTACGCTTTTTACAGTAAATTCCATTGGAATTTGTAGGTATATATTTTTATTATTATCATTTCTAAATTATTACATGTATGTTACATATAATATTTTGGACAGTCTTTTATATTTCGGGATTTGAAATTGAAAGTAATTATTTAACGAAATTGTTTTTACTTCTTTGATTGATCATTTACTATTTCTACTCTCGATCAAGAACCTCCAAAACATGCATTTTAAAGGTAATGAAGGTGAAAAATATTGTCAACGTAATTTATGCTTGATATGGAAAACAAAAAGAACCATGTTGGTATCATAGAACGTTCCAAATGGTTTATACTAGCAGTTAAAATTTATTTTTGGTAGTAGGTTTGATATAGCATCAGAGTGACATTGTTATTTGATATGCAGTAAGTATTAATAGAATAGTGGAGAAAATGACAACTTTTGATCAATTGCATTCAAGAAAAAATCCAGTGACGATATACCCGATGAAAGAATAGAAAGTCCAAAAACAATAAATACTGACATGAATGCTGAATGTTGTTAAGAGGTTTTCAACTCACGAACTTATATAATTGTTCTAAAATACGTTCTAGCTGATGTTCTCACCACTGTTCTTTATTTTATTAGTTTTATATGTTAAAAGTTAGTTGATGAGGATGCCAAAAGAACAATTTTATGTTATATTTAAATTATTTTTAGAGCAATTTAAGGCTTATCAAATTACCCTAAGATGACTCATATCATTTTTATATACATTTCGTTGGCGAACGAAAGTTAAGAACCTTCCTCCTCCATCCGCTAAACAAGCACCAAACTCATTACTACCGAAACCCAACTAATTATTTAGACCGTGTTATCGACGTCTTCGATCTAAACTAGTTCTCATGATTCAAGATTCTTTCGAAAATAACCTATCACGGTTCCGTTCTTCTTTCGGCGGTACCGCATTCGACGATAACAAAAAAAATCCATCGCGTACGATCGCAACTGATTGATTATTATTGTAAACAACTTCAGAGAGCAAGGATGGCCGTCCTGTATTGAAGTGAAATAAATTGAATTTCATATAGGAAAAAAAAAATGAAATTTTTATGGAAAGGTTTTGAAGTTCTGGTCTTATTTGTTAATAAGAAAAATGAAGTAGTTGAACTTTTTAGTTAGTTATATAAATACGTGTTAATGCTCAAGGACGCTATGTCTCAAGGAGTTCAAGTTATATTGAAATTACACTTATAGTGTTCTGAATAATTCTATTGGAATATGACTTCAATCATAATACTTCAATAAATAACAAGTATTACAATTAATAAAAAAAAGATTCTCACATCAGACTAAATGAATAATGTTTAGCCCTAGTATAATACAAAATAAATGGCATGATTAAAACAGTGGAGAATGATACTATACTTTTTTCCGTGAAGCAGTATATTTAACACTATTTTGAAAATTTACTGGAAAAAGTATAAAATTTGCAAAAAATACTATTTGTGAGTCAATAATTCGATTAAAATTGATACAAATGAGCGTACTTTTTATATTTTAACAGAACCCTGACATAACAATATAGTTAGCAAACCTATACATATGTTCTCTTCTGTTCTTTTGTAGTTGTTCTTTGCTATTATTATCAGTTATTTGTTACTGTATAAAACATAAATATCAGAAAGAATTTCTTCAATATTGAATGTTTACATGAATTTCTATGAATATCTTGATTTGAGACTGTACATTCAGATCTTTGCGAAGAGTTTGCTTATTTTGTTGTACCATTCAGAACGCTCTGTTGTAAAAAATACATCTGAGTTACTATTCGTGTCACAAAAGTGCCGGTCATAAAAAGTGAAAACCTAGTCTAAGCCATTTTAAATTAAACATTTAATAACTATTAAGTGATCTGTACGGTTAATTTCAATTCATAATGAATAATCCACAACACCTTTCTGTCGATTTGTTAATTATCACCTGTTCTTCGAAATAACGATCAACCGCCAATAACTGAAATCGCTCAAATGCCAGAATGGAGCATCGTTCCATCGGAGACAAAATCTACCAATGTGACATTCACCCTTTGTAGAAGAACTTGTCCCTCAGTAAAATTGAATAATAATGAACTTACGCAAGCAGACAACGTTAAATATCTGGGAATGCATTTTGATCGACGTTTGACATGAAAAAAAAATATAGTGATAAAACGCAAACAGTTTGGGCTTAAACTAATCCAAATGTGTTGGCTGATAGGGCGTCAATCTAAATCATCATTGGATAACAAGGTTTTGCTATAAGTCAATACTTAACGCCTATTTGGACCTATGGTATTGAACTGTGGGGTACAACTAGCAAATGTAACATAGCTATCCTTCAGAGGTTCCAGAATAAAGCGTTGCGAGTCATCCTCGATGCCCCATATTACGTCTCCAACAAACTGATTAAGCGCGATATCCCCTTAGAACCCATAATGAGTGTGATTCGGAGTGTTAGTGCGAAGTACTCTGAAAGACAGTTAGTGCATGCAACTTAATGCACTCGCAAAACAGTTAAATGTGCATGATGACAGTGTGGTGTATAGGCTCAAGCGCAAACTAACATACGAACTGATTAATAGGCACATAGTGAGATTTAATAATCTCTAGAATAAGTTAAAATAGACTTTAAAATAGATAGATTTTCGGAAGTGAAAAAGTCTGCAGACAGTCAGGGAAATCAGATTCGGTTGTAAATGTGGTTAAAGAATTGTATTCTAAGTTGTTATATACTAATATACCAAGTGTCGCGAGCCACAGCGATAGTATTGGGGAGGATGATATTCCCTCTCAGCAGATGGGAATGGGTGAATTTACAGTCGGTTAAGGATAAATCGTCAAGATTTTGATTTGGAAAAGAGAACAGAAGAGAAGATATCGGGATTTATTGGTCAGAACTTATTGCCATTTTTCATAGTGTCCAGGCTCAATTAATGATCTTCCCTCAATACAAGGGAATTGATGATGATGATCTCTTAATTGTATGACGAGTTAATAGTGAGTGCCAGTTTAAATGGCGCTCTTGTCCATGAGGGCAACCATGTCGTTTTCCTTACAAACTTTAAACAACAAAAATTTTATTGTCTAGTGTGGTAAGTTCTTCAAACGTATTATGCGCCAGACGCTTTCGTTTAACACAACGGTAACCAGTCTCATATTTGAAGAGCCACATAAGTGATTATTCATCCAATGCCAAGCAGCTGAACATTCAACACTGTGGTGTCCTTTAAGAGGATGACATTTTCAAGAACGGGTGCATCTAGAACAGCCGCAGATATAAAGTATAAGAATAACACATATATACATGCACTGTGCAGCTGTGTTGCTTTCAAGTTGCATTTGTATAAACCTTATTTTATGTTTTAAGGTAAAATCGTAGATAATCGTGTAGATCTATTTGATGAAATTGTAGAGCACTTCGTTGGTTAGTGATAAGCATTGGTAACTATTCGAAAAACTTTGTTTTGGCAGCGCTGGATTAGTAGTCGGTTTGATATATTAGTGCACTCTATATTTGGATCCCATAAGTTTAAATAGGTTTAATGTAATAGATTTGAATCATCGAACAGTTAATCTCTTTGATCATAGGTCAAGCTGGGAGTATCTTCCGACTAACCAGTACAGTGCTTTGATTTATTTACATATATGTATAGAATTGAAGTGCATAGTATACAATGTTGATTAAAAATGCATGTGTAAAAATAAATACACTAGATATATAGAGTTTCTCCAGTTCAACTATTCTATGATTAATTAAAATTAACCTATTTTGTTCAAATATCTTGCTTAAGCTTTTAAAATGATTTTATAATAAGTAGTTTTAATTATATCCGCACAGTTCCTTCATTTTCCAGAATTCCGGTTTAAATGAAATCACACCAACAATAGGAACAAAGACGGAGGATTCTATACAGAACAAAAACTACCAACAAGCGAACGGCACTCGCAGCGGTGACAATATCGAGCTCGAGGAGGAAAAAAGCCAAGACGACTAAGACGCTCGACAAGTTACGATTTTAATTAAAGAAAACAGGACGGAGGGGGTTCTGCTTAAAGGGTTGTCAAACTTAATGAGGCAGATGATTTCGTTTTACGACGACAGTCAGCGGTCACGTCTCCAGCTTTCCCGGGATTACTGGAGACGGCGAATTAAGAAAAAAAGTCGTCCGTTTTATTCGCTCCGATTAGTTTCCGTTTTTCATTTGCAAGAATGCATTTCCTCGGGAAATTTAGGTGGACGTTCTATCGCCTTCGGTCTCTCGAGGGGGATGAGGGATGACAACAAAGATGAGGTCTCTTGAAGGAAATAATGATACAGGTTGAGTCGAAAGAACGCTATTTTTCACCTTGACTTTTGTTAAATAAAATTCTTTATAATTGTTTTTTTACTATTTATTAGTTTTCTAAAATGTATTTAAATGAACTTGTTCTAGTGTCTTTCTAACGTGTCAGTTCCGATTGTTGTCAACCTTTGGCATCTTTTATATTTGTTGTTTTTTTTTCCTTTGAAAGCCGAATATAGATAGAAGAAATACGTCCGCAGCCATTATTATTGAATTTTACCATTAATCATTACTAATATCTTAATGTGTCTTCTTAAATTAAAATAAAATTAAACTATTTAAGCTTATATATATATATATATATATATATATATATATATATATATATATATATATATATATATATATATATATATATATATATATATATATATATATATATATATATATATATATATATATATATTAATCGAGGAACTTTCTTTTGACAACGTTGGATTAATAGTCATTTTGTTGTTCTAGTGTCCTATATTTGCCATAACTCCAAATAGGCCTTAAAACTAAACAAAAAACCAATTTCTTCGATCTAAGATTTAGTATCTCGGTCTAGATATTTGGGACTAACCGTGCAACCAGTCATTATGTCATATTTTATTGAATGAAAACACTTTCTTGAAATATTTAGGATAGTTTTCAGGGTGATTTTTATATCCATTAATGGAGCAATGTTATTGAAATATATAATATACTTTTAGAGTGGTGGTATATTTGCTATATTTCAATACAGCCAAGTTGTGTCATTTAGATTCATTCACAGTTTGCAACTCAGGTTGTAGATAAATGAGTTTTAATTTACTTAATATATGTATTAAATATGCAAAAGTTGATTTATATCAAGGATTAATAATAAGAAACCAAAATACTTGGTTGTGAATTCCAGTAGTCGACAATGTCTCAATGTCTCTCTCTAATATCTCAACAGTCTTAAAACAATAGTTAAACATTTAATGTTAATTGTATTTGGGTGAAAGTATACTGGTGAATTAAGTCATTAAATTGACTTAGACAATTGAGTCCAACCTTAAACAAATTTCTTTGACTGATTATCTTACCACTATATAATTAAGAAGCACGATGACCTTAAATCAAATGGACCAACCTAGTTGTCAAAGATGTTGCTCTAAAATACGAAATATTATTGAACTATGCCAATTAAAAATTAGCACATTGAAATGAACCAAACTACATCAGCTGTTGTAAAAGTTAGCTGAGTAAATTTTAGAGTTAGTTCTATTAATTGTTATTATAACCATAACTTTTAAGAGCTGAAAAGTAACTCTATGCCAATATTTTATCACAATATTCTTGTTATTTATTACTTGCTAGACTTGCTATTTATTATATATAAGTATAAATTACATATTTTTTTCACTACTAAAAATATCGAAGTGTTCCAATTATAAAATTCAAAACTCCTCGAATAACAATAAATAATTTGTAAACAACTCACAGTAAATATTTAACTATAACTTTGCGAGAGCGTTTATTTCGGTGGTGATAGGTAGTGATTTCGATACGATTCGAACTAATAAAATGTCATAGAAAGGCGAAGAAACTAAACCCTTGCCAAACGTCTTAAGTATATATAAAATATTTTCAAATTAACAAGAGAATATTCACGGGATTAATGCTCTGAAGAATTAAATGAATGATTCGTGAAGATATACCGGAATGTAATTATTCGTTTTACTATTCTAATCTCTATCTATTTCTACAGCAAAAAAAAATGTCTTTGCATACAGAAATTTACAGAACTTAGATTTTGTTCGAAAAATGGTCATATACTAGCAGTATGTAAGTAAAAACTATAGATATGATGGATAATTCAGATTTTTAAATTTAGGGAGAAGTTGGAGAACAAAGTGACTAAATAGGTATATCCTTAGATACCACAAACTACTCTGATCCAGCGCAGAAATAATTTTGAAGCAGAAGAGACAATTTCAGAGAGTTTCAATTATATTATAATTATTTCTCTATTGATGTTGTAAATATATTATTTAAAAAATGTAGAAATATGTATTTTTAAATCTAGAATCACACATTTCTTGAAATTGAACAAATGCTTCAATTAAACTGAATATGAATATTTCATTAAAATTAAGGTATTCCACGTTCTTCGGCTACATTACCATATAAACATCTGCATCAACTCCGTTGTCTTGTCATTTTCTGATCCTACATATAAAAATTAAACTCGTAAAAACCCAGTATCGTAATAAACATATTTCAGAGAGGTGTTAGTCGAAATGCCCGTGAAGAAAACAGCGCCGGTAGACGAAGACTGCCCCGACGACGTTAATATTCCGAGCTGGTACCGTCGTATACAGGGACAGTACATGGTAATTGATGTTATTCGTGAGCATTCATGTTCGGAATTCGTAGAACGGGGCGCGTAATGAATTTTTAAACGGACCGGGTCGGGGCAATGATGAAGCAACAACGAGCCGTTAAGAGAACCTTTCGATTTTAGACCAACGAACTTTTAAAACTATAACAAATGCACGGTTTTCGTCTGCATCTCGCTTTGTACTCTCGTTTGCCTTTATTTTTCTGAATTAATAGGCCAACATTATGGGAGTTGACTGTTATTAATGAATGTGTGTGTAATTTATTTTGTAATGAGTGTTCAATATCCTTATTGAGTCAGTTATTTCGTTTTTCCATTGGTCTGCAAAAAATTCTAAGACCTGCTTTGTAACGTAACGCTTTTGTTATACGACGACACATTTCTTGACAATTTGAGTAAGCATGATTAAACGAGTTATTACATTAAAATAAAAAAAAACTTAAAAAATATTATTAAATTTACAAACCATTAATGATATATATTTTTCAAAAATCTAATATACGTTCACTAGCACACAGTAAAACTCTTACTTTTTACCAGTTTTTTTATAACATCTTTATTAGATACGCTTAGTACGATCTTAATTATATATTAATTTATTACTACATTTCATATGTACTTACAAGCAAGACGAGTGCGAGAAAATACATCAACATGTATTCCTCCATAATAAATTTATAATAACTTATAGCTATAGTTTATACTAAAGGTATACATTTTACATAAGTTTGTATGGTTTGGTTGGCTTCAATCTCCTGACATCCTGCGCGCTGTCCAGCAGTTGCTTATGCTTCCACGTTAGTATGATTTAGTAATCTTTTGTGTTTCAAGGCGAAATCTTGGATAAGTTCGCAAATCCATTTGATTTCCAGATCAGCGTGCAGTTCTTCGTTGGTTACGTAGCGATAGGTCTGAATCATCATTATGGGCTATGTTGACTGTTAGCAAACGCGGCACCCATTTCGAGGAAAGCTTATTCCTTATATGTTGTTAACATTAGTATAATAGCTATTTTCTTCATAAAACTTTGGGGTAACGAAGCACTAGAGCGGATAATTTAGAGCAAAAGGTATGTAGCACGATGAACTAAAGTCTATTCTATCAATCAATATTTGATGAATTCTTTTAAACATAATTTTAGAACAGTTATAAAGTCAATATTTTGTTTGAAAATAATCTTATTTATTACAAGAAACAATATTTGTATGATATTTTTATCTTCGTTGTTTTCAAAATTAAATTCCTTATAACAACTTAATTGAAAAGTCGCCGGCCTACCATAGTAAAATATATTTTTTTGGAAAAATTATTTTTTTTATTCAACATAATTCCCTTCAAGGGTGATATACTGATTATAGCGACTCTCCAACTTTTCGATACCATTTCTGTAGTACGATTTATCCTTTGCTTCAAAATAGGCCTCAGTTTCGGCGATCACCTCTTCATTCGACGAAAATTTCTTCCCAGTGAGCATTATTTTGAGATCTGAAAACAGGAAATAGTGGCTGGGGGCCATATCTCGAGAATAAAGTGGATGAGGAAGCAATTCGAATTCATGGATTTTTGACACGGTGCATTGTCTTGGTGAAGCAGCATTTTCGGCCGTTTTTCGACGATTGCGTTCTTCAAAGGGTCCAATAACGCTATGTAATAGTCGCTGTTGATGGTCCTTCCTTCTTCAAGGTAGTAAATGAAAATTATTTCATGCGCATCCCAAAATACAGACGCTATAACCTTGCCAGCAGACTGATGCGTTTTCCCAGGCTTTGGAGCAGGTTTATCGTGTGCAGTCCACTCGGATGACTGTCGATTGGATTTAGGAGTGAAATGATGTAGCCATGTTTCATCCATTATCATACATCGATGCAAAAACTCGGGTTTATTGCGCTTAATCATCTTCAAACCCTGCTCCGAATCATCAACTCGTCATTGTTTTTGGTCAAAACCGAGCTCGCGCGGCACCCACTTTACACATAACTTTCTCATACCCTAATATTTGTGAATGATATGATGTACATATTCAGTTGATATCTTTAGAGTGTCTACTATGTCATTCAATTTCAACTTATGATCATCTAAAATCATTCTGTTAATTTTTTAAATGTTCGTTGGTAACAATCTCTTTTGTCTTAGGTGCTCATTTGACCACGTCTAAACTTAGCATATCAATCCTTGATGGTTGATTTTCCTGGGGCAGTGTCCGGAAACTCGGCATCAAGCCAAGTTTTTGCTTCAACTGTATTTTTTCCCTTCAAAAAGCAATATTTTATCAACACGCGAAATCCCTTTTTATCCATTTTTGTCACAGTAACAAAAGTTGCTTCACTCAAAATGCTATAATTCACAAAAACTAATGAGCTGTCAAATTTATACACGCATCTGTTGAGGGCTAAGGCTAACTAAAAAACATATGGATTTAATTCTAGTAGCGCCATCTATGTGTCAGGCCGGGGAATTATCAATTGACCTGTTAGTTATTGTTGTGTATTTACTGTATTTGACCGAAGAGTATTTTTTTTTCCACACATATATAAAAATGGAAATCGTAAAGCTAGTCCTAAATAATCGATAATAAACAGAAGAAGTTTATATTGAATGCGCGTAGCATTAACAGGAAGTTTATGGCAATAAATATGAAAATAGGTCGAGTGTAATAATATGGTAGATGAAGGAAACAACGTTATTAAGTCAATGATTTATGGTAAGGTTCTCGAAAATGATGGTATAACAGTCAACCTACTCCAAGATTAGATTGGTGTTAAGAGTACTTAGCGCCATGGAATCTGACCGAAGAAAATAACTGAACATATTGTTTCTTTTTGCATCCGCTATATAATTTGATTATTTGATTAAAACATAGTTGGCATGATGTTATCATACAATATTGTATAGTCTCTATATATTCTAATATTAAGGTTTATTAAAAGTAATATTGATATCTATAATTGTCATTGAGAATGATTATCATTTTTTCATTTTAATATCATTAAATTTAATATCATACCCATATCATCATCATATCATTTTTTATATATATATATCTGTATTCATATACATCGTCTTATGCTCGATAAATGCCTCTTAAATGGAATATGATCGATAAAAAACTAAACTTAATATATATTGACTCTACCCTATTTCAATTAATAATTTTTTATTTGGTTTGAGATAAAAAACTGGACATTTTGCTCACATTGCTATAATCTACATGTTACAAGATAATGAAACCTATATTTAAACATACTGTATAGCTGGATGTTTCTTAATTTTTGAATAGTGCATAAAATAAAAACCCCGTATGCATTAACAACAAATCATTGCAGATAGTAATAGCAAAAAGCAAATAGTAATACCAAAAAAGTACTGAAGTGTAGTTAACAGTAAAGTTTATCATCAGAGTTGACAATAGAAATGCTATGCATTTAAAAATAATAATTGACTAGTAAAATGAGGAATGTCCCTCGGAAGGAATGTTCAATATGTTAAAATATGTTAAGTAAACCATTGTTTAGGTACGGCATGAATAAGTGAACGTTTTTTAAAAAATGATATTCAATTCAATACGTTCATATTGTCTGTTACAATTTATTTGCCTCTAAAATTGGTTCCTTTAGCCATAATTCATCACCAGTTGGCAATAAATAGTATGTGTTTGATATAAAAAATAATTTAAAATGATGATATTATTATTAGCCTAATACGATTAATTTCTCTGAAATATATTTTTTGAGTGTAACTAGTGGATGTTTGGAAACCAAAGAGAGCTTGCTATCAAATCAGGGCTATACGGTATAATCATGTCTATGTTATATCCTATCAAATATGCTCAGCAAGGTTTGCGGATGCGGATCGCTCTCCTGGATTAACTTATGATTCTTTGCAATCGAGATTATCGTAGTATAGTAACTTTCCATCGTCAGTTGCAATATGCCACAAAAAATGCTTTGTTTCTTCATGGCAAGTAGTGAAACCACGATGTTGAAATCATATTTTCAGTTAATTCGTATGGTGATCATTTCCCATCCTGGAACACCTGGAAAGAGTTGATTCATCATCTATTAAGCTATCTCAAAGTTCCTCGAAAGTTCGAGATGGGCTTTCATCCAATAAATACTGCAATTCGCTGCTTTCCAAGTTAGACCCACCAGGTCGTTCTTTCTCGTTTATACCAATCAACTGCCACTTTCATAAAATCACTTTTAAATTGTTCAAAATAAAACCAACAATTGGGATATGGCGAAGCATCATCACCATAAGTTTTTCGACGAATCGTTTTTTAACGAATGCAAAAAATTCTTTGGGTTTTGAGCGTTCTGTGATTAGCCGATAAAACTGTTATTCTATATAAAGGAATTGTAAAACTATTGAATTTAGCAGTTAAATTAGGTTGCTTAATAGTTTACGGTGATAGTTCGCATTTTCACCAATATATATTTTTGATTAAAATACTGCCAGCACTTAACAATTCCGTATTTTTAAGAGATATGTATATATATTTCTAATGCTTTGTATTTATAATCAAATAGTCAATGATGCTTTGAAATCAGGAGCAAATAAAACCAATACAATATTTTTCGCCTATGCAATCAAATAAGCATATGAGTAATACCACGACTACCACGAATTTTTTTATATTTTTCCTACAGAGAAGAACTACCAACAACAATTGTATTTATTTCAGCTGAATTTTTGTTATTAACGGTCAAAAAAATTAAACAAACAATAATGAGAGAAATTAATATTAAAAAAGCTCCTGGTTATGACTTAAGTACTGGTAAAATTTTAAAAGAACTATCAGAAAAGGGTATGAAACTATTAACATTTATATTTAATGCTATGCTACGAATTAATTACTTCCCTAGCATCTGGAAAGTAGCTAAAACACTAATGATTCTTAAACCAGGAAAAATACCAGAACCTCCTACCGGCCTATAAGTTTACTACCGATAATCTCGAAAGTTTTCGAGAAATTATACATAAAAAAACTAAACTATATAATAGAAAAAAGAAAAATTATTCCAGAACATCAGTTTGGCTTTCGCAATAAGCATGGGACCATAGAACAAGTGCACAGACTTGTAAGCACTGACCTAAATGCCAAAAGATATTGTTCGGCTACTTTTCTAGATATATCTCAGGCTTTTGACAAAGTACGGCATACGAGCTTGCAGGTTAAATTAAAGAAATTTCTCCCTCATCCGGACTATCAATTACTAAAATCGTATCTCACTGATTGATTGTAAATCAAGGCGATGAACATACCGAATTAAATTCCATATATTCAGGAGTTCCGCAAGGTAGTGTATTGGGTCCAATACTGTATCTTCTGTATACGGCCGATCTGCCCACCACAAAAATAACTACTCTGGAAACATACGCAGACGACACAGTAATCTTAGCATCCCATGAAGATCCAGTCACAGCATCAATAAATCTACAAACCCACCTGGAGCAAATACAATTGTGGTTGAAGACATGACGCATTAAAGCCAATGAAACAAAATCCACGCATGTAACGTTTACCCTGCGTGAGATGTCCACCAGTGAATATCAATCACCGTCAACTCCCCCAAGCAGAGCATGTTAAATATCTTGGTATACACTTTGATCGACGCCTAACCTGGAAGAAGCATATGCTTTCTAAACGGAAACAACTTGGACTTAAAGTGAATCAAATGTATTGGCTCATCGGGCACAAATCCAAGTTATGATTACATAACAATATATCGCTGTATGAGTCTATACTCAAGCCCATTTGGTCATATGGAATCCAACTAGGGGGTATCCCTAGCAAATCTAATATATCCATAGCTCAACTGTTCCAAAATAAGGTGCGTGGCATTGTTGATGCTTCGTACTATATTTCAAATAAAATGATACAACGAATATAATTCAACGTTTTTGTATGAAGTACGAAAGAGTGTCAGTGCATCCCAATGTACTCGCTAATCAGCTAAATATGCGACGTAATAGTGAAGTGCGTAGACTAAAACGTTTTACACTACCTGATCTGATTACTGGATATGTAGACTTTAGAATAAGATTAATTAATTAAGATAATATTTTATACAGAAGATTGCTTAATGAAGTGATTTTCTGCATGCCATGTAAATATAATATAGACACAAGAAATAATTATTGCCAATAGGGCAGATTGTGGAATCACGAAGATTAAAAAAAAATGTTAAGTAAAAGTTTGTCGTTCAAAACATCTTGTCTTGTAGTCAAATGTTACAAATTTAGATTTTTAACATTTACATATTACATTTGCTTAGGTCAATTTTAATTTATAAAATTAATTTATTTTTATTGTTGTTGTTTTGTTTTACTTGAATCCATATGTAAGTAACATGATGGTAGGATAAATATATCAGTATGTGTTTCTGAAATTAAAATTAAAATGGATTTCTTAAGCTAAAGTTAAGACTAAACCGTTTGATTCCGTGTAGTGGTTAGTTTTTGGATTAGAGAACTTTGTTTTGACATCGCTGTGAATGGTATACTAATATCTTTGATTTCAGGCTGAGAGGTAGAGGTGATACTCTCACGATAACATACATATTTCATTGATTTTTAGATTTTTTGTAATTCTAATGTAACTTTACTTTAAATATTCATAAGTTACTGTGCCTACAGCTTCGAACATTTTAGTTTGTACAACTTTGGAGTTGACAACACCAAAACACGATGAAAATAAGGAATAAAACATAAAGCTGTATATAAAATATAATAAAACATTTATATTATAAATTGCTTGTTGTTACTGTTCCTTGTCATTTCACCACCTGGAACAAATAATTTTCTTTTTTATACATATTTGAGGTTTATCAAATCAACTCAATTAATAACAATTCGAGTACATTATAGAATATATACATATATATATATATATATATATATATATATATATATATATATATATTTATACTTAACACCAAGTTTTCATTTAAATGTTAACAAAAATAGGACTGGGTGCAAACTTTCTCGATTTAAAAGTCCCGATGACGTTCGCTTCAACACCGAGACGTTTTTAAAAGTCTTTCGCTTCTTTGGGCCGGATATCAGCACGCGGAGGTTGTTGGCATCTGTGCTGCGTCATAATTATCCCGCATTTCCTTCGGTTGCTCTAATGATAAGTGTCGAAGAACATGGCGTAGCCCGAGGGCCTTTCGGGGGGCCAATTAGACGAGCGCCAGTCTGGCCCCACCTTGTCGGGGCCCCCGCAGCAACTTCATTTCGGTCTCGGTGATCGAGGGGCTGCGACGAGACTCCGATCTCGTGGTTTCGTGTCGACCAAGGCTGGAATTTATTGAAATTACTGAATAGAGATCATCACGAATGAAAGATATTCATCAAAAGGAATCTATAATGAATGTCGAGATAGCTGGCAGATATAAATCACTCTGGTTTCCATTATTTATATTTAGTTGAAAGCTTGAATAAAGAATGTTGAATAAAGTTTGTCGTTTTGTTTAATTAAATCTATTGCTATGGCAATTACTATTACATATTTGAGAGATGCATTATATACTTTCATTCCTTTATCGAAAGATTTATTGAAATAATTATGATTCTAAAACCTGAAAAAAATATACAAGTTTCCTTCTATCGACCTATAAGTTTATTGCCCATAATTTTTAAAGGCTTTGGGAATGCAATAAACCAAATAATACAGATCTGAATGCTAAATGGCTCTTCTGCATACTAGGATACACCCCAGGCCTTTCATACATTATGGTATACAAAGCTACAGGTTAAACTGAAACAGTTTCCCCCTTATCCACACTTTAAGCCACTAAAATCTTATCCAAAATATAAGATAGTTTTCAATAAAACAAGATTATGAACATGCGCGTTATTGCTTGTTAGTAGTCGTCGTCGACTAACCTACAATTTGTCTTACTACTTCGATATCCATGAGATTGGGGCATGTCTTCATGTCTTCTTGCAAGCTGATCTACTAGTCACAAAAATCACTGCTGTGATAACATAACAATGATAATATCAAAAAGAGTTCAAATCCACTAATCTCCTGACTAATCCACCTTAATAAAATATAACTGTGGCTGAAAACATGGCGTTGTAAAGCCAATAAAATAAAATCTACATAGGTAAGTTTTATTATTAACTTACTAAATAGAACTTACCAAACACTGAATATTACTAACTCTCCGATGCGTGGAATACTAAACATCTTGGTGTGCATCTAGACTAACTAACTAACTTGGGCGAAGCACATACTAATTAAACGAAAGCAACATATATAACAATATATTGCTGCACAAGTCAATGCATAAATACCTATTTGGTCCTATGGAATACTTTTAGTAGTCTGACTAATCCACCTTAATAAAATATGACTATGGCTGAAAACATGGCGTTTTAAAGTCAATAAAATAAAATCTACATTAATTTATAGCAAATTAAATTCGTTAGCGCGAATGTAAATGAAACATAAACTTAAATATCTGATAAATGAGATATTAGAGGTTATTGTTTATTAGATGTATTTAATTATTTCAAATGCTAACAATATTTGTATTAATTGTTGCATCTTGACGTTTAATAAAAAAATTGTATTTTCGGGCTTAAAAATTGTATTAGTATTTTCCATCCTTTGTGTAAAGTTATTCGTCTCAAAAGCTGAAAATATGGAATCTTTTGGTCTAACTTATTCTAGAGATTATTAAATCTCACTCTATGTGTCTATTAATCAGTTCGTATGGTAGTTTGAGCCTATGCACTACACTGTCATCGCGCATATTTAACGGAATTCACATTAACACTCTGAATCACACTCGTTATGAGCTCCGAGTTATCTTTTAAACCATCTAGTCTAAAATACTCACGCAAATGATGAGTAAGATTCGGAACAAGAAGGCCCCGAGTACAAGCAGCTCTGAGGCTGCAACACTTTCCATGCACATGGAAACATGTATTTATCGCAGTTATCCCCAAAAAAGGAGCTAAGTCATCACCTTCTGACTAGAGACCTATCAGCCTACTAAGTTCCATTTCCAAACTTGCTGAAAGAGCAATTCTTTATGCTCTTAATGATTTTACGAAGTCAAACAATATCATTCCAGATGAGCAATTCGGGTTCCATGCCAAACACTCAGCCGTTCATCAGGCCCATCGACTGGCAGCAAAAATCAATTGTGCTTCTAACCGACGTGAAAGACTTGGAGCGGTCTTCTTGGACCTAATCAAAGCCTTTGACAAGATTTGGCACGAAGGCTTAGTAGCGAAATGCATTCGATTAGGTCTACCTGATGACCTAACAGCTCTTATCAAATCATTTCTGTCAGGACGATCGCTCAAGGTGAAGATTAAAGATATTCTCTATAGCCGGAAAACCATCGACGCAGGAGTTCCACAAGGCTCCCCCTGGCACCCGCTCTATTTAATATTTTTCTTTCAGATATCCCTAGGAGACCACAAGTTGAGGCAGTTTTTACGCAGACGACACTGCTTACTTTGCTTCTTCAAGAATAGCACCGCACATTCGAAGCAGACTCTAAAAACAACAACTTCCTCTCTCTATAAAATATCTCCTGTACAAGATACTAGTTCGATCAGTCGTTCTATACGGCCCCAGTGTCTATCTAAAATACGTCTCACCTAGTCAGGTGGAACGTCTTCAAGTCTTTCAAAACAAAGTCCTCAGGAGAATAATCAATGCCCCCTGGTTCGTCAGGAGCAATCAAATTCATAGAGAAATAGACGTCCCCCAAGTTCACGATTTTATATCCGAGGTTTACTCGAGATATTTCTCCACCCTTCGTCTCTTGGACAATAGATGTTTTACCGAGCTGGCCGATATTTTAGGCCAATAACTCATTTAACTCTTCGTGGCCTTTCTGTTACAGCCGACACTTTCCCGTCGTGCTCTAACTCCAAATTGCCTCGACCTTCTCCGACGAGCAATTAACTCATGTACCGCAAGCTGCGTGGTGTGATAACAACGCCACGTCCTTGCCTGGCCCTTGTGCCTCTTAACGGTGTTACCGGTTATGGGCACCCTCCTTACTAACAGTAAGAAGTATCAGTTAGGGTCATTGGATCAGCTGATAGGGTGGGGTTTAGTGGGTAGCCCATAGGCAGTCTCCACATAACCAGTCCAATTCGCTTATTCCTGCGGGTCTTCCCTACCAGTTATCCGTAACAGGATTCCCCTACCCGGTTGCAGACCAAAAAAAAACTCGTTATGAGTTCTAAGGGGATATCTTGTTGAATCAATTTGTTGATGACCTATATGGGTCATCGACGATGACTTACAACACTTTATTCTGGAACCTCTGGAGGATATCTATGTTAGATTTGCTAGCAGTATCCCACAGTTCAATACCATAGGTCCAAATGGGTCTAAGTGTTGACTTATAGATCAAAACCTTGTTATCTAATGATAATTTAGATTTACGCCCTATCAGCCAGTATATTTGGTTTAGTTTAAGCCCAAACTGTTTGCGTTTTCTCACTATATGTTTTTTCCATTTCAAACGTCGATCAAAATGCATTCCCAGATATTTAACGTTGTCTGCTTGCCGAAGTTCATGACTATTCAAGTTTACTGAGGGGCAAGTTCTTCTACAAAGGCTGAATGTCTCATGGATAGATTTTGTCTCATTTGCTTTCATACGCCACGTTTTGAACCACAATTGGACTTTGTTAAGATGAGGTTGGAGGTTTCTTGTGGCTGGTATGGGATTCTCGTGTGATGATAAAACCGCTGTATCGTCAGCATATGTTGCAAGAGTAGTAGGTCGGTAGGCCAGCTGTATACAATAGATATAACAATGGGTCAACACTGCCCTGCGGAACACCTGGATATATTGGGTGTAGGTCAGTGTATTCATCACTCTGTTTGATAATAATAAAAGGTCTGTGAGGTACGATTTCAGCAGTTGAAAGTGCGTATGGGGCAAAAGCTTTTTGAATTTAACACGCAGTCCAGTGTGCCAAACCTTGTGGAAGGCCTGAGAAAGATTGAGAAATGCAGCGGAGCAATATTTTTTTGTTAATTTGGTTGACTAATCTATGTATTTGTTCTGTAGTTATTACGGAAGCCCAATTGATGGCCTGGAATAATATTTCTGTCTTTTGCGATTATTTTGAGTCTCTTAATGTATAGATTCTATATATTAATTGAAATAAAGATGTAGTTGCGTATATTATTATACCACTTGAATTTTTTGGTTTTAGTAAAATGTAGTAGTACATTGTACTCGTATAAAGTTGTACCGATAATAGAGCCCAGAAAAAATCAACTTAACATAAAAAACAAGCAGTTTTAATTAATGATCATACAATGCAATGACGTAAGGAGTAACCCCTAATTGCTACAGTTATACATAGAATTTAAGATAGAAATATTATAGTTAAGTAAAGAAAAGAACTACAAATAATTTGAGAATAAGAGACAAGTTAGTAAACCGAATGATAATATTTTGTATAAATTGACAATTTAATCTCGACTGCAAAATATAAGATTCAGTTAAATATCCAAAGGGTAACTTTCAATAAAACGTTTATTAAATAGCTTTAAAAACATCTGAAATGTCAATACAAACATCAAAATGGATTTTCTAATATTAATGACATTAAAATCACTGCCTAAACTCTGGTAGTACTTAATCTCTCTGGTCTATCACCTAAAAAGCAGCTCTAGATCATTTGTCACCTAGGGCCTAACAATAATTTACTAAATAAAATTATCAAAGAACTTAATACATGTTTGTTCTTACATTTTCATTGTACTAGCTAATAACCGTCTGCTTCGCTGAGCATAGTTAATTCTGGAATATTATTGTAAAATATGAACAAAATCCTCAAGAATTTTAATGAAATAATAACGATACATTTAAAGTTTGAACATATCGATTGCATGTTATAACTGTACCTGTTTGGCTGAACGTGACATAAAGCATTACTGCTGCATTCGAAACTTTGAATTTAAACTATTTACTTCTTTTATTAAGACAGACCTCATTTGAAAACATGCATTATATTCGATATCGATAGAGTCGTATATAAAAAATATTCTGAGAGCAGATCCTGATGAATGCTCCTCCTGATAATTCAAAGGTTCAGAATATGGCTCAGTAATAAGAACTTGCCTTACACTACATTTCTAAATGTTCGTTCTTCCATTTTAAATTACGACACCAAATACAAGTCAACCAACTGATTTCCTATACTTACAATTTTATTATTTGAATTATCAACCAGTTTTCTCTGTAGCTCATAATGATTATATGGGGTATATCTTCTAGCAGCTTCTGTAGGTATTTCAGTGTAGCTCTGATAATATTTTGAATTAGCTTGTTTTAATTGGTTATTCCCAACTGCACTTCTACATCTGTTCCTTCTTTTTAATGTACTAATTTAGTAGACAATCTATTTATGTTTTCTTAACTATTTTCTGTGACACCCTCTTCATACTATGATATTTAAATGAAAGAGTTTTCTCCATAATCTATCATTGGTAATAACAAACGTAAAATAATTATCCAACTTGGTGTAGTAGTTGTTAAACGCTATGTACACACTTCAGCGATTTTATTTTTATTTATGTAGATTATAATGAATTCTTTAAAATTATATACTGTACTAAATAATTAATAAGAATATAGATCTATTTATTTTCTAACCTCCGTTACTGTTACAATAAAATGAAGTAGTATATAAATCAAACCTATTATATTTTATTAGATATTAGAAGGGAATCAGATATTTAATAGTACTCTGTGTAGTAACCCCTAATGTACATATAATTAAATAAAATTAAAGTAGATTAAGGTATCATAATTAGGGTAAAGAAGAAAAATGACAAGATATCTATAAATAGTATGAAGTGTGATGGTATAATAGGAGTAAAATACGTAATACCTCAGAACTTTTTGGCGCTTACAATATTTTAAGAACGTAATTTTTCTTCTACGTTATCGTTTATTTGCTTGTCTAAAAATGGCCATTTGTTAAAAGATAGCTGGTTGGTTCTTCGTCGATGATCAATAAGTGCTGCGTACCGTACAGTTCTTGTCTTGTTTTGGCCTCTCCATCTGACTTCCTGTTGCTGAAGCGGAACATTCGTAGGTCATCGGGTCGCCTTATTGTTTCCCAGCATGTCGTGTCGACAACTGCCGGACTAACGATGGGATATACCGAGAAATCAAATTATATTCTCTACTGTTAGAACTGTTAAGTCGAATCTTATAAAAATGTAAAAGACCTGAAGATTTGATTCGTTTCTTGTTGTCCACCCACTGAAGAACTGTCTATAATTTGTTATTGAAAATAAGTATATGATTTGTTTCTTCTATGCCAGGTCAAAGTTGTTGTTCGGTTTATCAAGTGATGTGGAATAAATATCAATGCAAGTTGTTGGACGATCACAAGAAATTATTTAAGTTAATATTTTCAATCAGAAATCTACTATCCAAAATATCCACAGGTCTTTCTTTTTAATAAATCTTCGCACCGATCGTAAAAAGTTCAATGTTTTATTGATTTGTTTTGGATCTTTGCTAGAAATTGGCCCTGTAAACCAGCTATCATTAAATTGTGTGAAGAAACTGTTGCTTGATTATGTGTTGTATTGTTTTGCTCGGTACATAACTTAAAAAAATCAAAAAATTTCCTCTATTATCAATGATGATCAAATTTGTATTTTTGGGCGCTGATTTCGTCAGTTATCACTTAAAACATATTTCAATCAGGTGTGTAAAATTATGCTCTGGCTTTCTGGATAATCTCGGCTTTAAACATCATTCAGAAAACATGTAAACATTAACTAAGAGTGAAAGAGGCAACATTGAAGATCTTTAATATAATTAAACAGTCTAGTCATGTTTGTAAACTCATTAGTGTCAAGGTTTACTCAAGGATTCAAAGAATGGTTTTCTACGATTACATTGATTGACTACCGGTGGTAATTATAATGTTATAATATCTTATCGAGGGAAACGCGCTCAAATTTGCACATATAAAGTTTTCACATATTTTTTATCTAAAATAATCAGATATTTGTGTATAATGTTATTGCTGAACTGATGAGACGAAAAATAGGAAGTCATTCAATGCAAAAGCCATTCAGTTTGCTCTTTAAGCACTAACTATAGCATATATAAACAAAAAAGGCATATATATAGGCAGAAAATGTTATAGACAATCGTTTCAATGGTGTAATGGTTAAAGTGTTTAGCTCCCAAACGGAGGTCGCGGGTTCGATTGCCGGCGGGGACAATAACTTTTTGTTGTTGTTTAGTTAGAACATTTGTCAAATCACCTAGTTGAAATAATATTGTAAATAAATAAATAGGTTTAGGTACGTATTAAGCTAAATGGTGTGTATATAGTAGAATATAAAATACGTATAGTAGAGAGGTTAAATAATGTTTTTGATTATTGTTATTTAGTTATTACAACGATTATTATGTACATATTTTATTTTAAATGTTTTTTTTTGTGTTAAAAATCTAAGTTTGATTATTTTTTAAATTTTAGTGAGTTCCCTATTTATTTTTTGAAGTCGGTTCAATTTTTTTGTTAAAAATACTTGTCGATACAATGATAATTTTTCAATTCAGTGCACTTAAAATAATTCAATTTTTAATTTGTTTCTTTCTGTTGTAGCGGTAATTGATAATATAGTTGGCATTTTTTTGAGGCAAATTTAGTCAAACTTGAGTATTTTTTTAACAATAACAAGACTATTAAGTTGAACTATCAATAATTCGCGATAAAGCATAGTTTTTTTAGTTTTAAAGATCAGTTGATGTAGACGCCTTTGTAGATTCTACTGCTAATAAAAGATAACTGACAAACTGTGAGATTTTATCTGACTGCGTTTCGTTTCGTGCCATATTTTTATAATAATTTTTTTCTCAATTCCAAATTTCTCGGATGTAGACTTGGCATTTTAGGAAATGCAACACGATTGGGTTCTAAAACATGGGATTCTGAGAACAAACCTTCTGTTACGAGATTAATCTTTCTACGAAAATGTGTTCGAGTTTGTTGAACAGAAATGTTAAAACAAAATGGTTTCGGTTAATTCGCAAATTACACTGAAATCAACTTAATGTTTAGTTACATTCAAAAGTATCAGAAAATGAACGGTTATTGGTGCCGCAGCACTTCGAATATGTTTCACTAAATCGCGCCAAAGTTGGAGGTCGGACGCAGCTGTTCTGGCCTTGAACAATGTTAGTGTCTTAATTTTCAGATGATTTTCCTTGATCTTGATCCATGCCCTTTCCGAACGTGAATCTTTTACTCGAGAGGTCGATTTCACGAGAAAAGTCTGTTAGGAATTCGTTCATATTTTATTTAACAGATGTATCCAGATCATTGAAATCTGCGTTTCTGAATTTGTTCCTCAACCGTGCACAGATTTCGTGCATGAAATTTTTTACATATATATATATATATATATATATATATATATATATATGCATTTCATATGTTAAACAAATCATTTTATTCGTAATCTCTAACAACCACTCAACAATTGACCAGGTCCACAGAATAACAGATGTTATTGAAAAAGCCTACGAAAGTAAAAAAGTATGCTCACCTATATTCTTAGAGGTAGCACAAGCCTTCAACAAGGTTTGGCATGAAGGCCTTGTTCATAAACTACAGAAAATGCTATCAAAACAACACACCGAACTATTAAAATTATACATTACAACCAGAATGTTTAGAGTCAAAACAAGAAGAAGCTTACTCTACAATAAGAGAAGCTAAAGCATGTGTACCACAAGGAAATGTACTGGGACCAATGCTTTATCTACCCTACACTTGTGATATACAACAAATGGAGAATATTACGATGGCTACATTTTTGCTGATGATACTGCGATTAAAGCTGTCGGAGACAATAGTGAAAATTACAACAGGCAAGTGACAATATAAATAATTGGACACAAGTTTGGAAACTAAGAATTATGGAATGTAAATCTATTCAGGACCGTACAAACACCAATAACATTAAATAATACTATCATTCCATATAGCAACAACGCTAAATATCTCGGAATGAATCTAAATGCAAAACTTCGCTGGAAGGAACATATAAAGAAGAAAAGAAAAGAACTGGAATTGAAATATAGCAAAATTTACTGGCTAATTGGAAAAAATCGCAATTATCAGTACATAATAAATTGCTATTATATAAGCGAATATTGAAACCTATATGGACAAACGGAGTTCAATTATGGGGATGTTCTGCAAAGAGTAACATTAATAAAATACACATTTTTCAGAACAAAGTCCTGAGAGGTATTGTGGGTGCACCCAAATACTATAGGACTGATTACCTACATCGAGACCTGCAAATACCCAGAGTCAGTCAAAAAATCAAGAGAATTGCAAAGGGGCATGAGGAAAGACTCCATTCTCATGAGAATATTGAAATATTGCAGCTTTTGCTTTTTTGCACCAGAACAGGACACAGACTCAAAAGATCAAACCATCTGATCTTGTGTAGTGTTGTGTAGTGAGGTGCATATAATTAAAACTACAGCAGGGACATGTATACACATTATTTCGCCAGAGACTGAGATAGGGCCGATGGGTCCTCCTAGTTATATACCTAGTTTTAACTTATCGTAAAGACAAATTGTAGGTTACACGGAAATGACTAGTAACAATGTAATAATTAAATAATAAAAAAAAATTGTAATCTAAGATCATGGAGAGAAACGTGTAGGATTTGTATTGAGAATCGTATTTGAAAAACTTGTCTGAGTCTCGGATTATAGGAGGCAGATTTTAGTCGTAATTATTATATTTTCTCTTTTCCACACGCACCATCTTAAAGGTGCGAAAGCTTGACTTGATCTATTCGAGTTTTTACTTCAGGAGAATAATGTATTATAGGGGATGGACAATATAACATGGACATCTGACATGTACACAATAATTACATTTCTTTGAGTAATATATTCGCGGAGTGTCTGAATAGTTTCCTACGGAAAGTTATTATATTTATGTAATAAAGCCAATTTTTTCAATGATGTTGGAGATGAAAATCTACTCCTTACTCGCTACTCTAAAATTTATGTAGTAATATATTAGCATAGTTCAAAAATTCATTCTTAACAAATATTCATTGGTAGAAATTCGATCAGTGATTTGAATTAGAGGAACAGCTGAATATTACAATATGTAAATCATAACGAAACTTTCCCCATGCTTGACCGTAGGAAGCAAGCAGGGGTTCTCCACAAAAACCCGGTCGTTTATAAGAAATAATGCAAACGATTATTCTTCGGGCTATGCCACATTCTTCAAATAATCAAGTCCCAGGTTTATGATCGTTTCGCAGCTTAGTGTTGATTTCCGTTATAAAGAGTTTAATAATCGCAGTTATTCTATGAATGTTAGGTTTGGGCAGCTATCGTTCTACTTTTTTGCCGAAACAGTATTACTCGAATGAATCTTGATGAGTATGTGATCTGGCCACAATCCTTTTTAGCATTCAAATAGCCATCGGCATTTTAAATGTTCATCTAACATCTAAAAGGGTTTCGTCAACTCTTTTAGTTTGTTTTCCGACACAGTGTCATTACCGTAGACATTGTATGTATATAATAAGATGTACTATATAGCATGGTGTTCATATTATTTTGTATATCAACTGTATGTTTATCAACCAGAAGTAAAGGGCATGGAACCCCCCAAAATATAATATAATAAACTCAACATTAATTTCAAAGAAATCATCAAAAAATACGCTTAATTCTTCAATAGATCCTCAACCACTGCCAGTTAATTGACCGGATAATAATGAATCGGCTGTGTTTAATTAGCTCCCGACTAACAACGTTGAAAAAACTTGAGCGAACGTACCGTACAATTAATCGACAGTAAAAATGACTCATTGTCTCGATCGGGGATACCAATCGATCGATCTGATCTGGTGAAACCGTCTTCTTCGCTAATTTCGGAACGATACCGATCTTTCGCTCGGTCAATTGAAGTTATGACCCGTCCACCTGGTGATCTGTTCCCGGCTATTTGATTAGAACTGAGCTTCGATCGTTGTTGCACTTCTTTGATGACGAAATACCATGATCGTTCGACCATTTGAAAACCAGTTCGGTTCGGTGAGGGACCATTCATCCATTGATTGCTCTCTTATTCTTTCTCTCACCACGTTGGTACATAGTATCAACGTTTCTATTCGTTGTATATTTAATGTGCTATTAACGCCGGGTTGTGTATATTGTTCACATTGATTTATGACAAGTATTATTAATCTTAAAATGTAATGGATTGATTTTATTTTATACAATAAATTATACACAATAAACACGTGGATTGTGAAGGATTTTTTTAATGTCAACATTTTCTTGTTATAAATTGCGTAAATCTTAACTAAAGTAAATATTTACATATGCAGTTCACGGAATGTTACTATATGGAATGATATTAAATAATATCATTCCATATAGTAACAACGCTCGGACCTTGATGCAAAACTTATATAGGAAAATGTGTTGGTTAATTGGAAGAAAATTACAATTTTCAGTATATAATAAATTGCTATTGTATAAGCAAGTATTGTAACCTATATGGACATAGTAATATAACGCAACAACTAATATTAATATAATATAAAAACTAATACAAATACAAAACAAGATTTCTAGAGTAAGGTCTTAAGAAGTATTGTAGGTGAACTGAGCAAAAAATCAAGAGAATTGCAATTGCAATATCTAATGTAACTCTTGGATAACACTAGAACATGATATAGACTCGAAGTGTAGGTGCATTTATGCAATAGTGTAGCGTAGCAATAGCAAAAGTGTAGGTGCAATTTTCTTTTCTGGAGTGGATATATAAAGCATCACTCTACTAGAATCTTTAGACTCAGAACTCAGATGGGATCTAACAGAAAACAACAAGCTTTATGAGGTGAAAGAAGAATATTATCAGGGCCTTAACACCACTAATATCAGCAGACGCAACTTAAGCTTATTCTCGCATCGCAGAATTGGTCACTGCAAACTGACTCATGCGTTTCTCATTAAGGGAAGAAATCCACCACTGTGCGTTGAATGTGATTTCTCACTGTCAACCAAACACATACTAATTGAATGCCGAAGATACAACTCGCAATGACGGTTGGTCAACCTGGGAGAGACGATGGACTAGTATCTTAGGCTGGAGATCCTGGACAAGCTGATTAATTTTCTAACCGTAACAGGACTACTACTAGAAATATAATAGTGTGCATCTATGTAATATCATGCATATTCGTTTACATTTTTTGTATCTGGTATCTTTATCACTGTCATGGGTTATGCGACATTATACTGTAGCATTCATATATTCATGCAACTGTATACTTTTACACATTTTACTTGCTATCTTGCAACATACTTCCAATAACATTGTATACTTTAACTGATAACTGATACTGTATATGAGTTGTATATTGTATATTTCTAAAGGGACCTTAAATGGTCCCGGAGGCTGATGGGTATATAATTTTAAAAATAAATAAAATATTGTAAACCTCTTAATATTACTTCATGGTTAATATATCCTGAATTTGTTCCTCAACGGTATCTTTATCGCGATTTAAACGAATTACTTTATTCCTAACACTGATTTTCCGATCTTACTCAAGCTTACAGATGTCAGACTCTTACAGTAAGCGCTGAAAAGAGGCGGATTTTAATATTGTCTGTCTCTCATACGCACCATATTAAGGAAGTAAAAGCTGCTGCATCTGGGCTGTTTTATATCTTATGGCTGATTATTTCAGTAGTAGATCTGTAGTACTTTATCTGTATTATGTATATTTAGTAGATCTTCTCGTCTATTACCGATCCCAAGTGTCTGAGTTCCTGCATTTCCATTAACTAGATCCCGTTAAGATTTACAATCGCAGGCAATTCATTAGTTGTCAATATTATGGTCGTTTCTTCATTCATTTTCAAGCCATATTTTATGAAAAAAATAGCTCGCATCTTTTTAGTCAAAATGGTGATTTATTGAGTAAAGGTGTTATAATTAATCGAATATCTTTAGTTGGTCATTGACCATCTGAACCAAACCCCCATATACAAATATGTTAACTATTCGTTCCAGCTAGGCTCGATTTATTTACTATTCAGAACCGATGTAATAATTTCTGTTCTGTTCCGATGTTTCAGGTAGAGGGACCCGACCTAATCAGACTTCGATATCTTCGGGCGATACAATGAATTATCGCTGTTATTTTCTCTCTTTTTTTAATTAGAAAAATACCGACCTAGATGGAATGAAGAACCACCGGTGCGGCCTTGTGGCTAGAACAAAGGAAATAATCGAAAACGATAGCGTCGGACGGCCATAAGAAAACGCATCTATGGGAACTGAATCGGGAGGATACGGGGGGCGGAAATGGGCGGCGCTTTTGTGCCCCTGCGATGATTCCGGCGAGGGGATTTCTTTCGAAATTTGTCGTCGGTGTCGTTAATTACCGTTATTTGAACCGAGAGTTGCAGTGTGGTGGTTAAACAACAATAGGCTCGCAACCTTGATGAGTTATTAATTGTAATAGTTATCTAAAATGACCATATTTTTTAATGTTCTACGATTAGTACACATTTGACCAAGAATATAATAATATGGGAATTTTCGCAGATATATCTAGAGTCATAGATTTTTACAGTACAGTTCTTTAGAATACATTGCTAACAAATATCTCCGGATTTGGCACATGCGCTCTATCCGGCATAGAAAACTATAGACAAGTATAGACTATATTACTTGCGTTTTCTAATATTGCTACATGCTTTTCCAGTCGATTCATACAGTCGACCAAGTCAAAACAACAAAAAAATCTAGAATATTCAGATTTTGTGGTACATTAATAATTCTATAATAATAATTAAATTGATAAGTTATTCTTGGTGATTTAACATATATTGGTTTTAAAATATGGAAGAACAAGGGTAAGTTGCGAATGTAATGTTACATTTTTAAAAGTTATACAATCCAAATAGCGTTAATTTTATTTATAGTGGGAATGACAGCTACCAAATTTATAACACATCATTTTGAACGACCTGGAATAGGTATCAACATATGCCAAAATTTAATGATAACAAGAACAGAGGAGAAAATTATTCTTGTTGTGTTGGAAGTAGTCAAGTCATTAATGAGATTTGTCCATCAAGAATAGTTGCAAAAATTATAGTAACTGTTAGTAACTAGTTATTTTAATAAATAGCCGACCCTCTTAATTTACTCTCTTTTCTACTTAATATAGTCATACGGTTACTTAGACACTAGAGAGAGTCATAGTTATTAGAGGATATACTATTATATTGATGAGATATTAATTATGATTAGTTTGGTTAAGTTGATTAAATGTTTATAATAAATAAATAAATTTAATTTTAATTAGACATTTATTTTATATATAATATCTTTTAATAATTATTTAATTTTTATTTTATAGGTGAGATGTAGCTAGAATTTGTTGAGAACGAAAGTCAAAGAATGTAAAATTCAGAGAATCAGAGAAGGAGAAATTAGACAGCATTTTGCTACGATGTAAGAACTAGTATACAGTGATACTATGAAGTAATTAAATTTGCTGACAAAACTTTCTGCTGTTTCAATTAAACAAAATATATAACTATCAATGACACCTTAATGATCTAATAAGGAAAAGAAAACAAGGAAAATACAATGCATTATTATATAAGGGTAAAGGTAAATACATTATTGTTTTGTAAAAATAATGATGTATGATTTCTTTCAGCTTAAAAGAACGATCATTCATTCATTCGTTTTAGGCTAGTAAATGTACAATATGTTAATCGAAAGCTTGAGGTAGTCAATTCATTAATGAGGTTTGTGGATATAGCGATGGTTTTTTCGTTTGCTTTTAACTATATTTACTAAGTTTGACCTAAACAAATCAAATATTAAAAATTCAAATATGTAATTTACTAATTAAATATGGTGTTTTCATAAAAATAGAAAGGAATATTGAAATTATTTTGATTATTTCATTTTATCCAATAATTTTTTAAATAAAATGTGTTATTTCAAAAATTGTAAATGTTTATTTCCCTCCTTATATATAATTCAGTTATATAAGTAAATGAAGCTGTATATACGCATGCGACAAGCTTTAATTATTTTCTGTTTCAAAAATAGATCGATTTGTTAAGTAATGTATCCTCAGTTCTTTTATTTATAGTCTGATTAAATCTGCTTTGTCTGTCTAACGTGCTGTGATATCAAGATTATGCTAAGTCGACATAATGGTCATACTGTTTGGTATTTTTCGAACTTATTGAATAACCTAGTACACTAATCTAATATTAGCATAATTATACTAAATATATTTCAACGTGTTATTTAGCTCTATTCTTAACTAGCCAAATGAAGTTGATAAAGAATGTTAAATTCTGATTTCGAATAAACAATAAAATATGATTTCTTTTATATTTTCGTATACAACTAACAAATCTACTTATTAAACATGACCATCAATTTAAAAATATTAAGCTGTCTGGTTATATTTCCAAAATAATAAATTAGAAAAGAAAATCAGAATGATCCCGAACGATTTACATTTAATGTGAATCTAAATGAATCGCGCTCTGTTTAATGTAAATATAATTATACGGGTTTTCATTCATCGTATAGATGATTTATTATCATTTTTATTATGGTTATGGTATTCGTTACTTAGGAAGCGGATTATTTATTCCTTTAGGAATGGTAGCTACAAGAAACGTTCCCATATTCAGTAATATCGGTGATATTAAAGCAAATCGTTATTTGAAATGGAAACTTTATCAATAGTGCTAATAAAATATTCATATAAATATCGAATGTACTAATATTTAGAATATATAAAGTTAGAATTTCATATTATATGTATAATATTAATTATATTTTTATATTACTATAATTACATTTATATTATAGAAACTTAGTGACTTTTCTTTGATAAGAAAAATATAATTTCAAGTTTGTTTGATAAGTAGAACTGTGAACTATTTTAAAGCATTATTGTAACATAATTACAGTGACTAATGCTGAATACATTGTTGTCGTTTTTAAAAATTATTTATTACCTACAATTTTTACGATCTTTTGCTCTTTTTGGTAGTATATAAATTCTATGCCAAGAAACAGTTTATTATTGAATTAAGTACAATTCAATAATAAACTGTAATGGATCGAATAAAATCCTATACGCTTTCTCAAACTTTTCGCCGCATTTTCATGTAGTATTTACGTTTTATCAACATGCAGTCAGGCGACGAAGTATTATATTATCATTTTATGGTAATTCTGATTCTATTAGAATCGCTTATACAAAATATAATATTATACAAAATCAATAATTTCAAACCATTTATTTGCTTTCTTTGAACTCAACATTCTTCACATTTCTCAACTTTTCACTTGACCAGGATCAACCAGGTTTTGTCAAGCTCATGGAAGTCATAAGATTAAACATTTTGAATATACTGATATTGCAAAAGTCCAGCAGCATTTTATTTTTAATTAAATAGAAGTTTTAGAGCTTTCTTCAGTCACTATTTTTTTATCAACTAATTAGATACCTTTGGAACTAAGAAGAAAGTGTAAGAACGATATTACATAATTTGGTGTTCAAATCCTAGTGTCCTAGTATTAGCACTGCTCTGTTCCAGAAGTTATAAGAACGAGAGCAATGGGATCCCTGGGGAATATTGATCTGTGAAGGGAGTATTATTAGTTACATTTGTGAAATTTATTACAAAACGTGTGAAAGTCTTTGGCATGACGAGTTTGAGGATGTAGGTACTCTCTTCAAACGACCAGCTAACGATTGATGATGATGATAGAATATAATACCTGAATAGAATGGAATAGATTGTTTATCTATTAGGAATGAGTATTTTGCTTTTGGCTTCAGCTTTTTTCGCACAATTTTCATTAAAGTGATTTTTATCTCTGGTATTCAGTATCGGACTTATTCTATAACCGTATTCTTTCACATATTTACATTTATTAGTACGTTCATGTATATACTTTTGATCTTTTTTAGAATGTCTTGGATATATTTTCTTAAGATCATTATGTGTTTGACAGTTTTCTGAGCGTAGGAGGCTATGAATCTTATGTCTATAAATCGTATTTTTTAATATGATATCCTTCGTTTAATTTTGAGTCTGATCTGCTTAGATTATTACCAAACCTCTAACAGATCTAGTAGATTTTGGTTCTTGTTGACTGCCACTTGTAATTCTTCTATAGTTCTAGGCAGATATATATTGGGATATCGCTAGTGTAGACTCCAAGGGTGCTCTCTAGACAATATTCTGCGGTACGCTAGCTAAAATATGTTTTAATGTTGAGAATTCCATTTCTTGGACACTCTACTGTTTCTTTCGAAAATATAAGACTTCAGTGAGGCGTCTACTCGAATATTGTAGGGCAGACTTTATTTTTTAACATAAATTCTTCAAAACTTTAATGAAATGCGGTGGCTTCGCGGATGGCTTGTAAGGTACTCTTCTATTATAATTCCTTTCAGCAATTCACTTTTCAGTTTAATCAAAACCATTTTCCAAAATTAATTTTTGAGGTGAAAAAAGTTGTACGTAACTCAGGCAAAATTGTTGAGGTTGAGGTTTCATAATTTTCAATAATAAGTTTTAATTGAAAAGCAGTTTTAATAGACTTATTTGGCGTACTGAACATTTGGATGCAATATTGTTTGAAAAGTAGCTAAGAATTGATGGTGGCGTTGATGATGACATAAATGCCGACGGTTTCATGAAACTAATATTATATATTCAAAATAAATGACCGAAATCAACTTTTACCAAAAACAAAATACAATTTTAAAGACATAAAGCACGCTATCCGATTGTAACGCCCAAATAGGAAACCAGAAAATAAAATAATTCCTATTTGACGTGAATACAAATGATTCAAATTACATTTAATGTGAATATAATGACGCAAGTCCCCGACAACGATTTTCCTCTCTTAATGAATTTATTAAGATTTAACTGGATTTTAAACAACCATTTTTCCATCGGCGATATAAAAAAAGAACTCCGCCATATTTACGATCAATTTTATCGTTACTGTTTCAACAAAACGACCATTATACGCTAATATAGAACGTTACTAATCGAAAATAAGTTTCAAGCGTAAGATAACGGTAAAAAATTGAATGAAAATATTTTTAATCAATCCGCGTGTGTTCATATTTAAAGTAATCGTAAAATATGTATCCGTTATTATCCGGAATGGATATCAGGAGTTACGTTACGTCGGTCTATAAAAATCGTAATAACGGGCGGTAATAAAATTTCTAGTTTTACATTTCGAATGACATTAAAATAGTCGATAAAATAACGCTAGGCTTGTTTATCGACGACAATTAGAAATCGACTTGGCGCAAATATGAGAATGATTTTTCTACACGTCGGGCATGCCGTGTGGCTATGTGGTACGGCAGCGTGTACAAGAATCGACGAGAGCCTTAGAAGGAAAATTGAATATAACTATTCATTTAATTGTGTTTATAGACTCGTATTTCAGCGTCGAAATGACGTAACTACTGCTGGTAATGATAAAATTAATTTAAACAAATATGTTGTTAAACAAATATAATAGTATTGGGTGGGTGAAAAAGCGGACAGTGTTCTCTCACCTGTATATTGTCTAGTGATTTAGCGTAGGTGTCAAGATAATTTTTTCCACTCTATTATTTAGGGCGAATTTAATGTAATACAAAAAACAACTTCCAATCAGAACCATGGAATATTATATATAGGTTTAACTTAAATAGGCGAAATCGAGGAAAGGTTTTGGCATAGTTCCACCGATGTAGGCACTGAGATCACATTTGTGATCGATTCGTTTGAATAGCTTCACAAAGGCATTTGATTGGATCATTTGTATAACGCGATTGTCTGTTTCAGTTTGTTTATGATATTGTTATTGTGTATCTGATATAGAGTAAGTTCAGCATTTTTATGACTGAATTATAGTCACTATTATTTGATTATAATGTGTCGTCGGCCTCAAAAGTGTTGTATATCCAGTGTATGTGCGGAAATAAAAAAACGAGACATCGTGTTCTTTGGAAGAAACAGCCCAATTAGCTAGGTTAAGGATGTATGACTTAGCATTGGTTTTACCTGGTACGTATATAATTATTTATATAGAGCATTTGTGTTCCTGTATTTATGTATTTTCTCTCCTATAGAAATAATAGAAACAGAAAAAATAATGAAAATATTGGCCAAGTATGTGGAGATGAAATGATAGTAAAATTAAATTCAAGGTAAATGTGATTATACTAGATGCAACATTTTAGTGTGAAATTTTGCTGCCCTTTAAGAAGATGTTTGTAAAGAGCCATGGATTAAAAACTTCATAATTTTGAAGGGATTAATTTCAAACCAATGTATTTTCGTTAAGATATTTATAATTAATATTTTGGCTTATTGCTACTTAACTGAAATTGTTGGGATTTTTGGCTCTACGTATGGTTTCAGACAAATACATTCTTTAAGAAGTGTATAAAAAATATAAAATAATATAATTAGTAGACGAACAATTTGAGACTGATTTTATAGACAAGAAAGTATCTCACGATTGTCTTATTATATTGTTAATAAATCTTCAAGGCATCTCTGTTTCTTTAACTCTTAGAGTTTTCAATGATAATACCATAGTAATAATTTTGATATATATCATGCATTTTAATTTCTTACTCCTGTTCTTTAAAATATTACTTTCTGGTAAGTTTTATCCATTCTGACGTATATTATACGATTTAACCTTCGATCCACAATTTTCCCAATAAAATTTAAAAAATAATCATAGCTTGCTTCAATACATTTTTGTGTTGAACAAGTAAATAAACCATTAACAGACACAGTCTGCTGATGAGGGAACAAAAATATTGGCATTAAATAAATATGAAAAAGAGAAAAGGCGCCGTAGACCATTTTGATCTTATACTTTCGCATTTTAGCATTCTATGATATTTTTATTTAAGTAGAATTTTATTTTAATAAATTATTTTGAGAAATTACAGTTAAGTTTAATTTAAAATTTAATTAGTCAATAGAATGTGACGTCAGGGTTTAGTCAATGAAATGCCTTTCTAATAAAATATGTTCTTTACAGGTGTCTGTAATCGTAATTTAAACTAACCAATGAGATGAGTATCTTTTTGATGCCCTTCGACCAATCTTGTAATGACCTTATAAAATACATTTAATTATAAGAAAACATTTAAACATCATAGGCAAATTAATTAATCTTAAAATATTTGTTTTAAAGGATTAAAAAAATGCATGAATACAAACGAAAATATATTACTACTTCTAAATTCTGAATTTTTTTCAGGACTGCTAAATCATTTTCTTAAGATTGCAAAAACTTGGTTGAAAAAGATAAGTAAACTTTTTGGGGCGAAAATTTAAATACTATTAGTATGATGTGAAAAAATAATGAATAGAAAAACAATTTTATACAATAAACATTAAATACACAAAAAATCATTGCCGTTCCTGCAGTTTATATTTAGTATTCTCATTTTATAGGTCGTCCTTTGTTGATGGCTCTGTATCGTCTGATAATTAAAATTCCTTCTCGTAAACAAAATGTTATTACTAATATTCAACAAAAGAATGCCGTTTATGTAATAATTAAGTCAATTTATTTTAGAATATCAGATGCTATAAGGAGCTTGAAAACCTTGGATTATAATTCGGTTTTTTATTGATTATAAGAAAAAAATCTTTACACAATGTATGCAAACTTGCTGAGAATAATTACGACCATCAATCAACGTTCGACAATGGATGCTGTTGCTTTAATGTTGCGGACCATTGTATAGTTTCTTTATGGAATATCATTGAATCATGCGATGATAGATTTTGTCTTTGACATGTTATGCTTGTTGCTTTTACGTCAGATAATATAAGGGATGTATTATCAAAAGCCTTTTAGTTTGTTTTTTATTTCAGAAATTTATTAATTGCAACTGAAAGTTTACTATATATAATACATTTTTGTGTTTAGATATATGATTTTTAATCGTCTAAGGAATATTTAATCCTTTGTATCGTAATTTTTATCCTGATATATCCTTTTCACAAGCTTCTCTTTTCCTTGAACTTCGAATCTTGAAAATTAAGTCAAAGAAATATTGATTAAAATTAGAAATACGTTCATACTTTTCAATAGTAAATATTTTCGTCAGTTATTTATTGAACCCATACTTTTCTCTAATTATTCTTTCATCCATCCTTTTATAGTATTAATATATAAATTGAAATATCACTTATAGTAGCACCACTTATATATATTAGTTCTATTAAGGCATCAGTACAGATCTACACTACAGTTACTATTAACTAAATAGACATAGATCAACTTTTAGGTAACAGACTCACAAAAGCTATTTTGAAATTCTTATCAGCATTTCTATAATCTTCATGTGTACCTGACATTTCAATGCGCAATCGAACATGAACGGAAACAATGAATGAAATAAAACATGTTTCTTGTTTTAGTCTCATATGTTGATAAAAATGTCGTTTGAGAAAACAATTGAAACAATGATGAAACAATTACGCATCAAATTAAGTGATTTCCAATTAGATCAAAGTGAAGATGTGGTTCTGTATCTCTGATATATTTTTGCTACTTTGAGCCATTAAGTTATATTTTCAAGCCTCTAGCCCTTTTGTGGATCCTGTTGACTGTTACTAGTAGTTTTCTTATAGCTCTAGGCAGATATATGTACGATAAGATAAGTACTGTGTATTGTCTCTGCTTATTTGTTGGGATATAGACAGGAAGAGCATACAGATGAGTGATCCCAAGATACTAATATGCGAAATCCCAGAACAAATAAGTTTAAATAATTAGAGATATTTTTAATATAGAAATATAATGCAACTGGATTTCAGATTTAGATAAGTCTATTAGTTGAATGAGATAATTGAGATGTATAAAACATTTAAGGAGAATACATAACAGAGAATATTACAAACTATTAATTCTATATTCTAGGAAATATTGTTAGGTAGGCTTATCCTTTTTTAAGGTTATTTTAAATAAATCGTTAATTAAATAACATTTTCATTCAACAGAACTAATCGAAAAACAAAGATATAAGACCTATAACCTATATATTTCTTCTATTCTTTTATAAAAATGAATTTGAATTAACTAACAATAAGGAAATCTTATAATAGCCTCATAATTGCCCATTATGCAATATTCTATAGTTACACCTAGCTAGAAGGTAACTCGTTCTCCTTTCTAGTGGCAAAACGTTACCAATCAATCATCGCTGTGAAGGAATAATGATTAATTGTTTTGCCAGTCACCTATTTATATGTTCTAATACAGTTTCATAAGGAATTTAATGCTTTCTGAAATACCAATATGAACCAAGTTTTTACTTTATAAATAGTCGAGTGGATTTATGTTACTCAATACTGCAAAGAGAACTTGCACAGAAAGAAAAAATCATCTGGTAATTATAGCTTTATTTAGAATTTTTAACATGACTGAATAGAAGAGAAATGTCATTTAATTATATTGTATTCGACATTTTTGAGTTATCAATGAACTACTCCTGATAAGCTCCGACACATACAAAGGCAGGAAATGCGTGAGTAAATGTTACTTTAAAGTTAAGCAAATCTTATGTTGTTATAAAGAAAGTATATTAATTGATATATGATATGTATATTGATGATATTTACTATTGATGAAATGAGCACATGGAGTAGTTCAAGAAAACGTGAAAATAACATTGTTGTTACCTGAAATGCGTGTTGAGGTTATTGGTTAAAGAAGAGATGAGCAGAAAAGACTGAGAACCAATGTAAACACTAAAATGATATTTTTGCTTAAACATAATGTTTCCTTTTCTGTTTAGATAACAGTGAAGCCAGTCTAGTCTTTAGTAAAATTAGTAAATACATTGGCTGCTAAAACCAAATGAAACTATTACTGTAGGTGTCCGCTGACGTTAGTTGAACAAATCAAACGCCACATTGTTGTAAAAAAGACCAACAATTTTAATTTTACACTGGTTCTTGTTGATAAAATATCGTTAAAGCGAAGCAATGGCTTGATTAGCTTTATAAGGACTCTGCTCCATCAGACACAACAACAAAATGTTGATTTGCTGACTTAGTGTAGAGATACCGATGATGCAGAACGCAGTGGACGTACAAATGAGGTGGTAACACTTCAACATCAAAACAGTCCACAAAATCGTTTCGAATAATCAAAAATTGCGTGAGTTAGCTAACATAAATATATCAAAAGAATGTGTTGGTTTTATATTGTATGATCATTTTACTATTGGAAAGCTCTTTTCTTGTTTGTTTTAGAGTCTCCTTTTTAACTATTAATTTTGATCTGGACCGGACACAGGAGACATCCACTTTTACTCAGCCTGGTTACTGGGGTGACTGGGATAATTTTTCTTTTCGGATTTTATACTATAACAGTAAGAGTACCGTCCTATCGCCTTTACCGCTGCGCCAACTAAGAGGCAACCATTTAATCACTGCTTACAAAAAACAAAAACGTGTTGATGATTCTGAACATTGTTTGGCCATGTTTAAAATTAACAAACTGAAATTTTTACGTCGACATATGACTATAGATGAAACATGCATTCATCACTTCACTTTGGAATTAAAACGATTGACATCTGAGTGGACAGCAACTAGTGAACTTCGTCCAAGTGCTTGAAAGCACTATAGTTAGCTGAAAAGCTTATGGCTTCCGTATTTTGGGATGTGCGTGGTGTAATATACATCGAATATCTTGAGAAAGGAAATACTGTCAATAGTGTATATTATATAGCGTTATTGGAGCGTTTGAAGGCTGAAATTGCAAAGAAAATATGTTTATTCATCAAGACAACGCACCGTGTCACAAGTCAATCAAAACAATGGCAAAACTACATGAAGTACACTTCGAATTGCTTCCACATCCACTGTATACGCCAAATTTGGCTCCTAGCGAATAATGGCTGTTCGCAGACTTCAAAATTGGGGAGCATTACCGGTAAGAAACTTCGCTCAAATGGAGAGGTTATGGCTGAAACGCTGAGGTCTATTTTGAGGCAAAATCGTTCTACAATAGTGGTACTGAAATGTTAGAGTGGCGCTGGAATAATTGTGTTGCTCTTGATGGATATTACGTTGATGAATAAAGCCAATTTTGAAGAAAAAAAAAAGAGTTTTCTTTGTTAATGACTGACCTAATGGCGAATTTCGTATATCCTGTATCTATCTAGCAAACGCTTATCAATTTGCGCATATCGATGGTCCACGAAATAAATTTATGGTAAACTTGTTACCGTCTAGTAATGGTAATAGAGCTTCTAGTAAGTGATAAATTTGTCTAAATATCTGGAATTGTTTAAGATTTTGTTAACTAATTTCTGATACAAATTTTAATGCAAAAAAAATATACAATACATTATGCGTTCCACAAGCAAGATATACCTTTAAAAAATACCTACATTTTGATGAAATATAAATCGTTGTAAAGTATTAAACGGTCACTACCCAGAAATTATCTTCAATATTTAATATATTATATATTCTAATGGGGTTTTAGTAATAGTGGCCGATAGTTTTAATCAGCGTTAAAACAATTTTAATCACAAAATAAATTTCCGACAACCAAGAGACATGTCGATCCTTGGTAATAACGAAACTATTGATGACAATGGCAGTGGCACTTTGTATGAGAACATATAATTGTTGTTTTTATAGCTTTCTCGCAATGATTCCATAGTTTCTCACCATATAAACTCTTTCTGGACTTCTACAAATATTTTAAAACCAAAATTAGTGAATATGGGCCAACCATTCTTGAGTTTTAGCAAGACTAACGAGTAGCAATTTATTTTTGTATATCTAGTTAGATGGTATTGCAGCAACGTTTGTCAATAAGTTCCTTTTTAAATTTAAAAATTATCAGAATACGTACACAGTGACTTATATTTACTGATCATTCTACGTTACTAACACTACCTACAGAAATAAAATGAGAGTAAATTTTATATATGTAAAAGAGAAAATAGTCCTTTTGATCAAAACATTTCCAAACCTTGTACACTTATTTTTGTAGATTAATGTGTATTGTAGATATATTATTATATTGTAAGCATTAAAATAAGACTTACTCGTCTGTCACGTCCAGGTCCAATGATGATGGCACTCGAACTTCCTCGAAGCTGAAGCTCCGATTCAAACCAGTTTCTCTAGACTGTTTGTTCGTTCTTGTATTGACAGGGTTGGTACCGATGCTACCTGGTCCTTGTGGAGGCGGGGTATCGTCGAACAACCGACTGCTCTGGTAAAATTGCACGGCCCAGTCGGTGGTTTTGGAGTTATATGGAGAATTGGAGACGTGTGGTGCGGATTTCTGTTCCAGTTTGTCGTCGTTGCTTCTCGGATAAACGTTTTTCTGAGCATCAGAGTTCTTTTGGCGGCCGTACAATTGACGGTAGTATTTTTCTTGATCGCCGTACATCCAACAAACTTTCCACCACTGTTTGCACATAAGGACGTTCGCCGTGGATGCTGCCTCGCGCTTTGCTGGTGGTGGGATGGTTGCAGTAGCCATTTTCTTGGGAGTTTGCGTCAACATTATCTCAAACCTGTATCAGTGGACGTGATTGGAGATATATCCATTGTAAAATTTACAGGAACTCGACAGATGCAAATCAGTAACTTTATATATTTATATAAGGCTTCAAGATTAATAATTAGTTATGATTAAAACGCATTAATACAAGTAAAATTTAAAAGTGGATACTATCGTAATATATTATAAATAATTTAACTACTAAAACACTGAATTATTTACTATAATCATGTTTTATAAAAATTTACAATTTGTAATCAATAAAATTATTAATTCAATTTGGTTCTTCAAAAACGTACTTAACGTACGTAACTTGTAAGATGTGATAAAAAACGCAAAAACCACTATATGTCATTACGGTTTTTTGTGTCGTAATCATGTTAATCTTTATGCAGCAATTAATTTTTGAGAAAAAGTGCAGCTGATGGATATCAATTGTTCTGTGAAACATATGAGGAATATTCTATATCAATGAAAACACGTGAGTACTTGGTTCCTCTTTTTAAAAGAAGCGAAAAGCTGGCAATTAAACTTATAAAACTTTGTCATACCTGCCGTAGTCATCGTGTATTACCTCTTGTATTTATATACAAATTTATTTATTTAAGACTATTAATCTCTTGATTTTAGATTGCGTTTCTATCATATAATTTTAAGTATTTTCATTCTCTTTCATATATTAACTATCTTGAGAATTCTAATTCTATCTAATTAAATTCTGAATGTGCTATAAACATTTTCAATGCGTTTTCAATTTTAGAAACTCTTTAGAGTGTCTCTGCGAACCGAGACCCGGATTTATATATCATATATCTTCGAGGTCTTGGTTAAGAAAAGTCCTTGGAGGATTGTGGGAATGACGCAAAGCTTAGGCTGGGGATATATTCTTTTGATTTCTAAATGAATGAGCCTTAAAGGAGAAAATCAAAAGAATTTGTAAATATATACTGGGTTTAACTACTTGATTGCCTTATAGATTTGATATTACCTAAATATAATGTAATACTCATTGATACAAAATGGAAACATCACCAAAGCAACGATTGACAAGAATTTGGTTACCGATACTGATATTGGGTAAAACTAAATATAATTATTTGGAATCATGAATACGGAAGAGGTACATAGCTTCGGCAGCCGGCATAATGAGCTAAATTGGCTAAAACAAGAGATAAGATAGACAAGAGATAATCCTTTTGTGATG
Organism: Rhynchophorus ferrugineus; assembly: GCF_030347505.1. Classification (NCBI taxonomy): domain Eukaryota; kingdom Metazoa; phylum Arthropoda; class Insecta; order Coleoptera; family Curculionidae; genus Rhynchophorus; species Rhynchophorus ferrugineus. Next base: position 50,985,546 of record NW_027472583.1, read on the forward strand.
ATGATGGTGCATATGGAAGAAAGAAAGTATTACAATGAAGACAAATCCGGTTTTTTGGAGCACTTATTTGACAATTAGGCTTCGACACTGATAGAATAACCTAACATCATTAAACTCGAAGTTATTCAGATTGTGTGGGTTTCTCATTGAGAATTTATTTTTAAAGATATGTGAACCATTGTAACTACAGTTGAAAATCTTAATATGTATAGTGATGTTGTGGATTTGCATCCATTAAGTCTTGCAATTGAATGTATTCGAATTTTATTAGTGCTTCAGATCGTTCTTTCTCATTGACATCAATACCCGACAATTGGGATAAAACGGAGAAGCATAACCATAAGTTTTGATGAGCTTCAGCGGAAAATATTCAAATCATATTACAAAAGTAATGATTAAGTTAAAAATGCAATTTTAAGTGTACACTGATGTTCACTGTGTACACTGAGTAACTTAATAATAATAAATGGAAAATTGTTATTTTATATATTGTAAAGTCGAATCTATCGAATTTAAAAGTTAGGTTAGGTTGTTTAACAGCTTTTATTGGGATACTTCACATTTTCATCTATAGATATCGTTGTCTAAAATACATGCAAAAACCTAATAATATTATATATTGAGGTTCTTTTAAACATCCAAGAAGTAATACCATCTGAGATCTAGTGGTTTTTGAAATATCGCTAAAAACTGCACCAAACCATCGAAAAAATGTCACAGTTTACGCTTCGTTTACGTATAATTTAATGAAGCGAATTTTGTCGCATTATGTTGTAAAAAATGGACGGTTGCTGATATTCTAACGTGATTATTAAGAACTACTTTAATACGTCTTTTTATTAGATTGTGACTGGTTTAGATTGAAACATTATGAATGCGCAAAAATCGCGTAGGCCGATGCGGTGAAATCATCATTCGTCGACATAGCATGTATGTCATAATAATAAAATATAATTTTGCTCTTATACGCAATATCATCCCGGAGTCATTAATTAAAGCATGACGACAAGTATCGAATTAATTATAATACATTTTTTCTCTCGGTTTCCTTGGATAACTGTTTATTTCTCTTAACTGTATCGGTTATTAGTAGGTGTAGATCAAGAGTGTTACACACAAGGCGTTATTCAGATATTTGCGTCTGTTTTCAGCACGAGTTCCTTAAGGCGGCCGGGTAAATTTAACGAGGTAGACGATATAAGGCGTTTCGAACAGTTCCTGCCATTTTACACTTAAGATATAAATTGTTTTAAATGTTACCATGTTGTTCCTGATCGATTATCTATCACTAATTCTGTTTTTAAACAAAATATTAATATGGTAAGATTTATTTTATTTATCTGTCAGAAAAAACAAATTTGATCCAGTTAACTGACGTTTTGACTTAAAAGATGAAAATCAAATAATTTCATCAGTTTTATTTTCAAATATTTTATTTAAACTTTTTTAATCTCATATAGCCAGTTAAGGTTGCTACTCCATTAGGCAAATATATTTATATCAATTTTATCTTCTAAATTTGCATATAATAAAGTGTAAAATTACATCAAGTTGGCGGGTTGTCGAAATAAACATTTTTTCTCTGAAGATTAATTGAAACAACTTTAATTTATGTACACATATGTTGTCATCACAGTTTCTAACAGTAGATGGATATTGCCAACGAAATGTATTATATAGTAATATAGATATGGACAATATGGAAATATAGATAGTAAAAAAACTTCACGCCAGGCTAATAAAATTTTAAAGATCTGAATATTTTATGAATAAATGTGAGATTTATATTTGATTATTCTTCATAAAAAAATATTTTATTAATTATGCTGTTATGGGTTTATGTAGTAAGAAAATTATATAAATATAATGGGAATACATTTAAGCTGAAGTGTAAACGTGGAAGTGATGAAAGTCTAACAACAATTTATTAGCAGAAGAGGTATTTCATAGTTGAATATCCAATATCAAACACCTTTTTGCAGAGTATTGCGTTAAGAATAGAAGGCTACGTAAATATTAAAATTGAATGGACATTCCAAGGCACATTCAAAATTAATGTAAACAAAAGTGCAACTTGATGAACGGAACATTATTCATAATAATATATGGTGTTAAAACTATGTATTTTATTTAAATAATATTTAAATAAAGTATTTTTAAAGGAACTGGTAAAAATATATTTTAAACAACTGAAATTAATCTTCATTTATAACTTGCAGATATAAAACTTTAAAATAAGCATACGTATTGCTGGAAAAGTATATATATATATATATATATATATATATATATATATATATATATATATATACTATGAATATGAATATAAGTTGTATGTTTAATGTGTGTGAATCAGTCGCCAAACAGTTTTTTTGGAATAGATTTCATACAAATTAGATTAATTAATTAGATTAATTTGTATGAAATCTATTCCAAAAAAAACTGTTTGGCGCACATTAAACATATAATTTATATTCATAGTATAATTTACTAATTGATGTATCAATTTTTAACAGACTCAGAGTGAATATGAAAGTTATTATTGAAACATATTCAGCACAATATGTCAAAATAAATGTCAACCAAAACAACAAAGCTGTGAATATAAATGAATTACAACTAACCCCATCATTAGATGCTTAGATGTATATTCGATATATTTTAGATATCATGTTAATTCAAAAATATTCAGAAACATCAGATAATTAGTGCAAAGTTATTTGAAAACATTTCCGAAATCTAATTTGTCCGAAAACTATTCCAAAAAAACTATTTGCCGACTGATTCACACACATTAAACATATAATATATATTCATCGTATAAATTACTAATTGATATATCAATTTTTGAAAGATATTTTGAAAGATACTGCTACAGTGTCCTGTCACCCGACCATTACATTAAACCGGATTAATGGTTCTGATTTGAAATTGAAATTAAGGTGATCTCGGCTATGGCCGATCTGATTGAATTAGAGTCATCGTTTAATGGATCGATTTGTTTGCTAGCCAGTCTGAAGCACTAAAACGTCTACTAGAAGCATTAGGTTGTTGTCGGAAATAACACGGTCTGTTTTATGTAAAACTTAAGGCTGATTGGGGTTGATCCGGCTTAGTTCGAAATATTTACATGTTCTTATTGTTATTTTCCATTCAAATGGACTGGTACAACTGTTTCTCTTCCTCTCAGATGTTCCGTTGGAGATAATCTATTACATATTAATTAATTTTACTACTATTAACGTTATTATAAAACATGTTATATGTGATATGTAAATTTTAATCCTTTATTTATGTATTAATTATTTCAATTGTAACTAAATTGTTTTTGCGATTTTGTGATTTACATACTTTTTAATCTAATTTAGTTATTGATTATTACAAATATAAAGTGCGTTTCTTATACATCCTGCCACAAATTAAGGGTGAAAATTATAAGAATGGAAAATTAAGGGTTAAGGTGAATAGTTTTAGATCTGATACAGCAAACTCTTATGTTTTCTGGTTGGGTATACGTGAAATCACACTGGAAAACACAGAAATATGATATCGTCCTTTCCATAAAACGGATTTTCCCTTCTCATTTTACCCTAGTGAAAAACAGACATTTCAACCCTGTTGTCAAATGTCTATAACATTATTCAAAACGTTTAGTCATAATAATTAGAAATTTTAAACTGGGAAACTCTGTAAACCCAGAGTCCAGTTTGATGCGGCAACATTGCGATGCGCCAAGGCCATAAATTTTCATTACGTGCATTGATTGTTGTTTTGGTTAGAGTAGTATATACAACAATGTATTGGACGATAGGCGAGTAGTAGCCGATAGGCGATAGACTATCTGGAAGTAATAGTTGGGGCTGTAGGGTTATCGATTCTGCTAATTGATTATTTGGAAAAAGCTAAATGGCAGAGAGCTGGGTGACAAAATTCGCGAAAAGGGGTCAAGCTTGAAGAAGAAAATAGTCATTTTCTACCAGTATTATGCACCTGTGCACCAGGATGTGCCAGCGATGAGAAAGCTGCGAGATTTGATGTACGTTTTTTTTTTCTTGGAAACTCTTCATATCCATTGAAGAAGTTAAGAAGGCCATAGATGAGTATTCTCACAGATTTCAAGGCTAAAACTTCTGAAAATAATAGACCTAGCCAGAATACCACCAGAAGAACCAGTTGAGATTAAAGGAGATTAGACAGAAAACTGAATGAATCACCGTAGATTATTTTTTAACCAAAAGCAAAATGACATAGAAAGACATCGTTCAATTAACATTTATGAAGAAAAAATAATTTGATATAAAAATATATTGTATAAATGATATTAATATTGGTTTAGAACATGTAGAAGTGGAAATTGCAAATACGAGTTCAATATAAACAGAAAAACTACGTAAAACAACTGTGTAAAATGTAACTTCATTTTACTAACTAACTAAGACATTTTATGTTCAATTGAGAAGCTAAGACTAAATATTTATGAGTTATTATACAAGTTGTTCAGATATAAAGAAAACAGATTTGATGACATATTTGGCGTCTTGATTGAATTTTAATCTAGAGCTAAATATATGTTTATATAAAATTGTGACTGAATTGTCCCTTATGTCTTTGTTAAGTTCGAGAGGGTGTAATAAGAAAATGTTATAGACGATCGCATTTATTTCGATCAATACTTAATATATCTATAAAACACCCTAAACCTTATGACGCAGGGAAATAATTTGAAAATGTTAGATATACTCCAATTATATTAAATTTTTACCACTTGTTAGGAAAAGAACAAGAATGTTACAAAAGTGAACAAGATGGTACATATTTTTGAAACTCTTGAGATACTAGAATCAACAAAATCATATATTCAAGATACTTCTCGAAATTGTGGTCGCTCTTTCGTATACTATATATAGATTGTCACGTTTCAACTTTACGCTATTATTCATAACAGTTGCTGAAAATCATGATTTATCAAAAAAGCATTCTAACCTACTCATAGAACAACTTTGTGTTACTAGATATCTGATATAACAGTTGAAATATTATAACCCACTGAAATAAATTTATTAAATTGGACGCTTGGACGAATATTTGCTTATCATGTTACTGCACAATTTTCTAAACAAAATTAAACCTAGATAGTTAATTTCCTGTAGGAGGTTAAGAAAGTAAATTTTCAATCTCCTCGTCTACACCCATTTGAAGACTGGTCGTTTTGCATTTATCCAAAGGTTCCTCATAAGAGTTTTAATATCGTATTGTATTGAATGTAGAATGTATTGTCACCGTATGAGCACGCTTTTCATTTTCATTAGCTTATAATAAAATATTGGAATCTTCACAAAAATCTAAAAGAGTATTTTCAATTTTCAGAGTCAATTGATTAAAAAATTTCAATCAATTTATTTTATATTCGTGTTCTAAATCTAAAAAATTGTTTTCAGTAATAATAACGTAGCAACTAGTAATACTGTTACGCAAATATATTAACACTTATTTATCAATTCTACATGCATCCCCACTCATATAAACTCAAGTACAAAACTCTGTTATGTTTGAACAACCCTATTAACTCCAAACCCTGCAAAGCTCCCAAACCTGGCCCTTTAATAAATCTAATTTATGTAAATAGGCCTGAAAAATGTTATTGTACTTTATAAAATCAAGATAAAATAAAAAATATAAAGGATTTCATATAAACATATTTCATATAAATAGTTTTTATACACCTGGTTTAATATTTTTAGTTAACATCGAATTTCATATTAATAATGTTAATATACAATCTTGAACAAATAGTTAAATATTTTTATAAATATAAATTATTGATATTCAAAATTTATATACACTTTTTTAATTGCATTATAAATTCAATGTGCTATGTTTATGAGTATTCGATGTATGTTTAAATATTTGTGTTAGCATTTTCATGTTTACCTTGCAATTTTAAAATTATGGTTTTAGTCAATTAGTCAGATGTATTTTAAACAGTAACTCGCCTGAAAATATTGAAGGTTCTTATATAATCATATATTCATTGTCTCGGCAAATGTACACAAGAATTATTCATGTTTTTCACCTAAGTATTATGTTTATGTAACTGTAAAATTTCGTGTCTGTTATACATCCTAATTAAAAATTAATTTAAAGAAGTTATTTCAATATCTTCATTTGCTAATGACTTATAATTATAATTTTTAAAATTATATATATATATATATATATATATATATATATATATATATATATATATATATATATATACATATATATATATATATATATATATATATACATATATATATATACATATATATATATATATATATATATATATATATATATATGTACATATATATATATATATATATATATACATATATACATATATATATATATATATATATATATATATATATATATATATATATATATATATATATATATATATGTATATATATATATATATATATATATATCTAATTTTCTAGTAGCTTCTTTTGGCAACAATGTTTCTTTTTTAACTGGTGCCAACCAACTTTTCCATATTTTAAGTTCATAGTTGTTTAAAAATACCAAAAAAGGTCAGCGTTGTAAAAAGACCTTATGACAAAAGACGAAAATATCAGTTCAGTTCGGCTTTTTATATCCCTATCCGTAAAAATAGAGCTAAAAATGAAAAACGAGAATTAAAATAAAGTCTAAAGGAAAATTATTTCATAGGGAAATGGCAAAAATTCCAAATATATGAAAAATCAAAAAATTCAAAATTGTATTGCTACATTTATATGCTAAGTCTTCTAGGTTCTAGTTAGCCTGAATAGAAAGGTGTGTTGTAGGTACCTCCAAATGATGCCTATAATCAGGACAGTATATTTTCTTAAACTACGTATGGGGGCGGTTTCGTTATAGATTGTATAGGCTATATTTCAACATTCCGCTGGAAACTATCCAGGCACCCTACAAATCTATTACGCGAAGAATTGTAGCTGTTTTAAATGCAAAATAGTGGTTCAATATCTTATTAAATTAACATTGCGTATATGTTAAATGTTCATCTTATTTTGCTTTGTTTTGAGGCAACTTGTTAGTCAAAATGATAATTTTTACATTTTTGTTATTTAATATTTTCAAATCAAATGTCGTTTATGTCAAAGTTAAACTGATTTTATAACAACGGAATAACTATTTCATATATTTGATTATAAGGGGCTAAAAAAAAACAAAAATAAAAATAAAAATAAAATAAGTTCTTTTTTTTCAGAGCCAACTTTCTCTTACTCTTTCTGTCAAAATTATTACCGATTTCAAATTTGAAACGCTACAGCTATATATCCACTCAGTTGAAACTAAAAATAATTTTCTAGAAATTTCTTCACTCCATCATGGAATACCAAAATAATTTAAGCAAAACTGTAGAAACCGAACACCAACAAACACCTTCCTGCGACGGTCGTCAGTGTTATTTATTTTTGTTTTATTTGAAGAAATGTACTGCCGGATCTCATTAAACTCTTTTAGACCTTATGCTGATGGTGCTTCATCAGATCCCATTTGTCCGTTGTATTAAATATTTGAAAGTGGTGACTTTGATCTCAATTACAAAAACGGTCTAGAGATCACAACAAGTTCGAAGACAATTAATTATAAGATTTATTGGATGGAAAACCCGGCTGCAGCGCCTAAGTAATTTTAGGCACCTTAACAACTGATGAATCAACTATATCCATACTTAAACGTCTATAGGAAAGGTTTATAAGATAGAAAGTAACTACCACACGAATATACCGAAAATGTAATTTCGAACCAATACAACATCATGGTTTTGTTGTTTCCTAAGAAAAAACAAGAATTTTCTGTAATATTTTGTGACTAGTGATGAAAAGCGAATCTACGAAATCCGAATGTACAACAACTCATGGGACCCTGAAGCGAAATATTCAAGTTTTACTCTACATATGGTGGGTTCACAAAGAGCCGCTAAAATTGAGTGAAACTGTTACTGCAGATATTTACCGACGTTAGCTGAACAAACTGAACGACATATTGTTGCAGAACAGATTAGCAATAACGAGTGCGAATTCATGGAGATGAATCAAATTAGTTTCTACGGTATAGTAGCTGAATGAATGTTACTAAATTCCAAGAACTATTAGATTATTATATTTTACTCTTTTATTTCATACAACATGAGAATATTTTATCATAAATTCAGGAATTTTAAAATCAAATGAGAGTAATAAATTTCGGTATTTAGCTGTGAATTCTAGACAAAATCTTAACTTTACATGTTGTAAAATATTTACATTTTGGGACTCAAATACCATTATTTGTAACGTGTTATTTAAGTAATTTTAGACCCCTCTATTTATTATTCCTCTTATGATATTTAATCCATTTTATTAACACTCTAGAAATATATTATGCGAGGAATTTTAGCTCTTTTAAAAGCAAATAGTGGCCCAACAAGTTATTAATATGTAAACATTGTGTGTATGTCAGGCGTTCATCTTATTTTGGTCATCCCCTGTATATGGGTTTTATTAAGCTTTGGTAGATTATTATAGATACTTTGAAAGACATTTTCAGTTCCATGGATTCATAAGTCAGATTGCTTTTGAGATTTGTGGGACTTGAATTAGAAAGATGATAAAATGAAAACATTTTGGACTATTTCAGTGTTTTTCAGGCAACTTGTTATTCAAAATGAGAATTTTTACATTTTTCTGATTCAATTTCTTTAATATCAAATGTTGCATATGTCAAAGTCGTACTGATTTTATAATAACTAAATAACTATCATAGATTTAATTATAAGGATTTGAAGGATGATATACTTGCTTTGAGCCAACTTTCTCTTACTCTTTTACTCTCTGACTCTTTTTGTGAAAATTATTACCGATTTCAGACCTGAAGTTATTTTAAAAGTAATTTTATAGAAATTTCTTCACTGCATCCTGGAATTCCTCAACACCAAAATGATTTAAGCACCATTATATAAACCAAACACCAACAACACCTTCCTGCGCCGGTCGTCAGTTTTATTAATGAACACGCTGAAGCAGGAAAACATCTGAATGCCGTTGCCAAATACGTAACCGAGAAGGTCGAATACAACCAAAGAGGTACCACCCGAAAAGAATGACGTCGCTCTTGTACGTGAGATCTGATGATTAATGATCTCGCGATGTAAGGCTCCGGCTATAATTTGTTATTAGTCGCTGGCAAATGAATTTTTAAAAAGTTACAATTTTTTTCATCGATCCGAGCTCTGGTTCGATTTAAATGATCGTTGATAAGGTTAGTGCTTATCGGATCTCTTGGTGATTTAACTTGAATCAAGGCTTCGATTGAGTATTTTTTTCGTCATTATTAATACACATCAGAGTCATGACCTTACTAAATATCATTTTAAATTTAATATAGACAGGGTAGATAAAATAATATGAACACCATGCAATACAAAATATAGTACATCTTGTTGCATGTTTGTAACACTAGTTTATTTCATACGTTGTAAGTTTTATAGGTTATATTTCAGTATATCAAATGCTTTGTTCTGTGATAGTTAAAACAAGCGATCGGTGGAATGTCTGATCTCTCAGATTTTGAAAGAGAGAAGATTCGTAGTACTCGAAGCATCTGTGAAGAAAATGATAATGACAATATACACAAAACATGGTAAAATATTATCGACGAAGACGAATAGTAGGCCAAACCCAAAGTTGGCTGATAGATAGACGAACAATAAAAATGATTTTGACCAAATAACATAAAACTGCGAAAAATGTGGAGGGGCTAGAACATTCATGGAAGGGCTGCGATTGTGAAATCCTTTATAACAGAAGAAGTAGTGTAACGATCATAAAATCTTGAAACTTGATGATTGGAAGAATCTCTCAACATCTTCTATAATAAACTTCTAATTGAGCATACTGCAGGATGATAATGAGTCAGGAGCGTTAGAATATCGCCAAATAGCTTCTCTAACAAGCATAGTCGTCAAAACACAACTTAACTAAACCGTTATGGGGAGCAGAGAGTGGGAATTCAGTTTTCTACATCACTGAAGCAAATGGCAGAGCTATTGGTACAAAAATGGGACACCGTACGAATCAATTCTGGGAAGAATTGCAGTTGTTTTAAAAGTAAATGGTGGTTTAACACCTTATTAATATATAAATATATAAATACTGTGTACATGTCAGGTGTTTATATTATTTTCTCCGTCCCCTGTTTATCACCTACATATTTGTGTTCAGCGTCATATATATATATATATATATATATATATATATATATATATATATATATATATATATATATATATATATATATATACATTTCGACTGTAAAGTTCCCGACTCACATTTAAAGATATAAATTATGTCAAAAAATACTGGTAATTGGCCCACAAAACAGAAAATATTCATTATTGATCTAAATTTTTTTCTATAGTCTTCAGAATGGGCACCTTGGATCAAAATCGTAACAAATAATTAAACATTTTAAAGTCATTTTCCGACATTGACGGCATTTTTAATGTTTTTATTGAGTGAAAACGATTGGTTTAAAATAGTAATTTGAGTTCTGAAAAAAAAACCAGACGGAGTCATATGAAGTGAATGTAGTTGTTATTTAATGATGCTTATTAAGTTTTGAGTGGACTATTCGTTTACAGTGATAGTCCTATGAGATGGTGCGTTATCATGATGCAAGTAGAGCCGTTTTCTTTTCACAAATCTGGCCATTTTCATACAATGGCGACAATTTACTTTCCCGTTATCATTTCCTTTACATTAGCGAAGACAGCTTCAGTTAAAAATGTTGATGCACGTAATATCGATTGACCGTAATATTGTTCGATGCTTTTTCATCCAGTGTAAGTTAATAATGTAAGTTTAAAAGACACAAAAAAACAGTTTGTAAGTTAGTGATTCAAATAATTTTGACCTCAAGTGTTTTTTTAAATAATCTAGTCCTAGTGCTTTTAACAGTCTAGGCGTTGCCGATTTTAGGTATTAGATAAATCGTTAAAACTCACATTTAAACAGTTTTCCTGTTAGTATTATTGAGTTATTCAGTGATAGAGTCATATAGAGACGCTAATCATGAAACATTCATCAAAATTCATTAAACACTTATAGCCCTTTTGGTGATGCTGCTCCACTATATCCCATTTGTCAGGCTCAAAAGTTCAAAGACAACGATTTTTAGGCACTTTAGCAGTTCATGAATTAATTATATCTAGACGTTTAGTGCTGCAGGAAGGATTATAAAAAGATTGGAAGTAACTAACACACTACTAACTATTAAATAACCGCCACATCATAGTTTTGTTGTTTCTTGGGCAAAATAGTAATGATTTTCTATGATATTTTGCGACTGGCGGATAATCCCATGTGCAAAAAATTATGGGAGTGTCCAGGAGAATCATCCACATCGACACTGAAACGATCAAGTTTTCAAGGCCATACAATTTTACAGTGCATATAGTAGAATCAGAAGGACTTGCTAAAACCGAATGAAACTATTACTGCAGATATCTAACTACATTAGCTGAACAATTTGAGTGACCCATTGTTGCGGAACAGATTAGCAATAGTGAGTGCGACTTCATAGAGATGAATCAAATTAGTTTCTGGGTTAGAGTAGTTGAATGAATTAGAGTAGTTGAATTACTAAATAGTAAGAACTATTACATTATTAGATTTTACCGTTTAATTACATTGAACATAAGAATATATTATCATAAATGCATGAATTGGGAAATCGAATTAGAATAATACATGTCTGTACTCTAGCTGTGAATACTATACACCATTTTAATATTACATGTAGTCAAAAATTGACATTATGAGACTTAATTACCATTATTTGTAACGTGATATTTAAGTAATTTTAGATCTCTCAGTTTATTATTCAATTCTTCTTATAATATTTAATCCATTTTATTAACACTCGACTAAATTAACAATACATTCTTATGTCTTTACATATGTTAGTTTTTGTAACACGATATTTAAGTAACTTTATATCTTTTAAATTCTATAAATATTTGTAGTAATGATATGCAAATAGTAAGGTTGTAATAGATAATCATATGCATTAAATTAATTTAATGAATATCTGATTTAGTAGTATTTCTTAAAATCACAATTTATTAAGATAAATGCAATATTTTTTTAATATCTTACTACACTACTATTGTAGTATATATGTTGTTTGAATAAGTAGTATCACTATATTGCGTCTTCTATGAAAAGGTCGATCGTGTTAATTGTACTTATTTATACAATATTTTTAATATATGCTCAAATACTATGCTGAAATAATTTATATTATATAATAAATAATTTAATTATAGGACTGTTCTAACTATAAGTTATCGTATGCTTGTTAAAATTTACAGTGAGCTTACAATGTACATATCAACATGTGAATACTGGTGGAAATTATTTCGCAGAGGTGATTTTAAGTAAAAGATAAAGAGCCTCTGGGAGCAAATAATAGGATAAAGATCCAAGAAAAACACGACACCTTGCAACAGCAATAAGTGTCAGTTCAAAAACGGGTATATATAAATATGACGTACATGGCAATTATTCAGAGATAATTGAAAAATAATCAACATATTATCTCATTCGATACTCAAGGATATTTAAGATATTTTTACATCATATAGACTTTTTATATTAAATCAGAGTATATGACAAAAATGTACTTATTTTGTTTATTTTGTTATATATATAATCAATATTATTGTAATAACAGGTCAATTGAGAAGTTCCCGGCCTGGCATATAGATGGCGCTACTAGAATAAAATCCATATGTTTTTAGTTAGCCCTAACCCTCAAAAGATGCGTGTATATATTTTACAGCTGTCGGATCATTAGTTCGTGAATTATCATTTTAAGTGAAGCAACTTTTGTTGTTGTGAAAAAATGGATAAAAAGGAATTTCGCGTGTTGATAAAATATTGCTTTTTGAAGGGAAAAAATACAGCAAAAACTTGCCTTAATGGCGAGTTTCCGGACACTGTCCCCAGGAAAATCAACCATCAAGGATTAGTATGCTAAGTTTAGACGTGGTGAAATGAGCACCGAAGACGGTGAACACAGCGGACGCCCAAAAGAGGTTGTTACCGTCGAAAACATTTAAAAAATCCACAAAATGATCCCGAATGACCGTAAATTGAAATTGAATGAAATAACAGACACTCTAAAGATATCAACTGAACGTGTGCATAAAATCATTCACGAATATTTGGGTAGAGAAAACTCTGTGCAAAGAGGGTGCCGCGCGAGCTCACTTTTGACCAAAAACAACGACGAGTTGATGATTCCGGGCAGTGTTTGAAGATGATCAAGTGTAATAAACACGAGTTTTTGTATCGATATGTGACAACGGATGAAACATGGCTCCACCATTTCACTCAGAAGTCTAATCGACAGTCATCCAACAGTCGATTGGCAAAGTTATGGCGTCTGTATGGTGGGATGCACATCGAATACTTTTCATTCACTACCTTGAAAAAGGAGGGACCATCAACAGCGACTATTACATAGCATTATTGGACCGTTTGAAGGACGAAATCGCCGAAACAGCTGCATTTGAAGAAAAAGAAAATGCTGCTTCACCAAGACAATGTACCGTGTCACAAGTCAGTGAAAACGATGACAAAAATCCATGAGTTGGGCTTCGAATTGCTTCCTCGCCCACCGTATTCTCCAGATCTGTCCCCCAGCGACTATTTCCTGTTCTCAGATCTCAAAAGAATGCTCGGTGGGAAGAAACTTTCGTCGAATGAAGGGATGATCACCGAAACTGAGGCCTATTTTGAAGCAAAGGACAAATCGTACTACAAAAATTGTATCGAAAAGTTGGACGGTCACTATAATCAGTGTATCACCCTTGAAGGGAATTATGTGAATAAAAAAAAACTAATTTTGCCAAAAATAAGGCTCCGCTAATGAGTGATTGAAGACAACACATAAAGTGAAAATTCCATTGTTTATAGACAACTGACACATATCAGGATTATTGTCGCTACTGTTTAAAGTATGCCTGAAATCTCATAACGACAGTTCAGAGTAAACTATTTTTCTGATTAATATGAATATACTAACCACCTGAAAACTTGTTTATGTTTTTATCGTCTAGTCATTTTCTGTATTTGATTTTTTTAGTATACAGAACTAAATTTTAGTGCACATAATTGAGATAGTTACATACATAAAATATTATTTGTTTAATTACCAACATAAAACATATTAATAATATCTAAATATGCTGATATGATAAGATCAGACAAATTTATCACGTTTTCTTTGGTGATTATGATACTTCCTGAGAAATCTCAGGAAAGTAAAAAGCAATTCAAATATCATACAATTCTTTCTGTTAGGTATGTAAATAAGTTTTCGTCAATAGAAGCTACTTTTTAGTAGAAATTATCAACAATATAATCTTGCAATATTAGCTACTTTTTATGACTATTTATAAGATGGAGGTTTTTAATCTGAAAAAATTTGCAGTTGGTAATAATTGATAATCTTTAGAATATATAATTATTATTCTAGGTTTTTCGGTAATTGATTTCCTGTTATTTGAACATATATCACTACCCATAAGTATCTCGAAACTACACGAGTTACGTTCCATCAAAATAACAGGGTTAAAAAATTATAACATTTTGGAAATGTCGAGTTTTGTACCTGAAACCGTGCATTTATTGAACGCATTAGTTTTCTTGTTTCATCAAAAGAAAAAATTCGCTCAAAGTCATCGTTTGTGGGCAGATATCGACAATTCAAATGTGGTGATTTCAGCATTTAAGACAAATAATGTTAACGTTTGAAGATGCGTAAACTCAGCAGTTATTGGAGGAAGACCTAGCACAAACTAAAAAATAATTGACAGAGAAGTTTGGTATGAGCCGAGTGGCAACTTGTGAATAATTACAGGCCATAGAAAAAATCCAAAAGGTGGACAGATGTTGACAAGAAGAACATCGTCGGTGAAATACTACTTCAAAGTTATGAAAGAGAGTTATTTCTATGTTTGGGTAACTAAAACGTCAAACGCTAATAAGCTATACTGTTGAATTTGGGTTTAGTAACGAACGTTTAGCTTCGAATATAAGCCCATACCCTATCCAGGCAACATATCATATCATATAACCCAAACAGTTCTATTAATTTAAATTTGTTTTGTTGGTATTTCAATTTTGTTTTGTATTATATATCACAAAATTATATTATTATTTTTGTATTGTTTGGGCTCGGTACCGACTTCAAACTGATGAGTTGGTAGTAGTTAATATAATATTGTAAATAGGTAAATAGGTTTAGGTAGGTATTAAGCTAAATTGTGGGTATATAGTAGAATGTAAAATACATGTAGTAGATAGGTTAAATAAGTTTTTTGTTTATTTTCATTCAGTTATTACAATGATTATTATGTACATATTTTATTTGAAATCATGTTTTTTTGTGTTAAAAATCTCAGTTTGATTATTTTATACTTTTTAGTGAGTTCTGTATTTATTTTTTGAAGTCGGTTCAACTATTTTGTTAAAAATATTTCATTTCTATCTTTATAGTGTTAGATATTTACTCAATAAATTACGCAGTTATTTTATTAAGTATTACAATGGATAGCTCAACTAAAAGTGCAGACCATTTGAGGAAAAATATCAATAAAGAAATGATAATTAAAAATAAGGAACGCTTCATGACTCGAGGTACACTACCTAGTCTAGGTGATCTGACAAATTTTCCAATCATTCTAGAACAAAAAAAAACTAAAAATTCTAATCGTTACACCATACAAACAGCTGCCTACTTCGTTTCTATGACGTCGCATATCATAAGGTTAGCGCTTAAAAAGCAAACTGAACTTTTTACACTAAATTTCATCCGATTTTTCATCACATCAGCTCAGCAATAACATTATAAACAAATATATGATTTAATTTTTTTCTTCTCGATAAAAAATATGTGAAAACTTTATACGTGCCTTTGAAATTTTAGTATTTTCTTGGACTTCACCCCCTTCCTCCAACAGATACTGATTTGGTCCGCAATGGGACCACCTCGGAAGTGCACTCTTTCGAATAAAAAAAGAATTTTGGAAACCGGCCAATAATTGAAGGGGAAATCGGCGAATATACATTAAAAAAATATAAAGCCGAACATCTCCTTCTTCGAAAAAGCACGTCTTACTCGCCATATTCCCCGAACTATGCTACATAAGAAGATATGCGTCTATAAAAAACAGAAAACAGATACAAAGAGAAAAAAACAGTGACTAGCAATTAATTTTAAACAGAACATTTTGTTCACTTCCAACAAATGTTCTAAATTTTGATCAAAAGGGGACTGAACTAATTTATACTTCAAATAACATAATATAAAATAATTGTAAAATAGAAAATTAATTATTTACAATAATTTAGTAAAAAGACAGGATGCTGAATAATGTATTACTTAATAGACTTAAGCACATATATAGATACATTTCCAGTGCCTTTTTGATCTATAATTCGCGCGAAACATTTCGATTAGACCGCATTCCTTTCTGTCGATAGCTCGAAACTATGGTGCCTTTCACATTTACGTAACTGCTCGTTATTTTCCGGCACACAAAAAAGAGCTTGGAGGTATTCCAATTTGGAGGCCGATAGATCGGGTAAGAGCGAGCCGCGACTGCCATTTATTCAGCCAGTGAATAAATCCCCCGGTTCTATTCACGGCGGCGGTGAAAAAAGCCGAATACCCTCCGGATGACAACTAATTATTCAATTTCGCGGCCTCCACCTGATCCGGCCGCTGCCTTTTGGTTTCGTGCGGTTTGAAATAGCGCTGTCTATTCATTTGTCGCCGGTTATTTACGATTCGAGGACCTTTTAAGGTCCTACGGCGCGATTAGTTACGTTCGAAACCGATGCTAGGCAGGCAGCCGCCTTACTCGCCCGATTTATCGCCGATTGGGCGTCAGGCTGGGCGTTCGCGCGTTCCCGGCCCTTTCTCTTTCTCGGCACTCTATATGTAAATGTAAAAACAAGCTGCAGATTGAAAATGAGTGACATCGAACGTTTATAAATCCCTATCATTAACAAGCTCATTCATAATTCGCTTATTTTGTATCACTAACCTGTAATCTTTTACTTAATTTAGATTCTATTCATGTTGCTTATCAATTTTTTAAATTAATTACAACTTACATTAGACATGCTTAGTAAAATCTTATTTTAAAAATTAATTTATTACAACTATTCTGTTACACTTACGTTAATACTCAAGCGAGACGAGTACGGTTTCCAAATTAAAATAAAACTAGACGACTTAAGCTCGAGAATATATTTGTACACTAAACAAGGGTGTGTTGTCCAGTAGCTGTATTGCTTCCACGTTGCTGTGATTTAGCGACCTTTTTTCATGTTTTAAGGCAAAATCACTTCGTATATTGATTTCGAGGTCATTGTGCGTCTCTTTGTCGATTATATAGCGAGAAGCATTAGTAATTAATAGTAGAACTTTGTGTTGGGTGCTTTGAATTACTAGTTAATTTGATGTTTTAGTGCCAGTAAGTCTAAATTGATCTTATGATTGACTGATAAACCAATCTCTTTGATTTTAGGTAAAGTTATGAGTATTTTCCGACTAACCAGTAGAGTTATATGACTTTAAGTCTGCTCTGCGTTTTGTCTAACATGATGTTTCCAATTTAACCTGCTATCGAGATGTATGCGGAGGTATTTAGCTGATTCTGCTTGAGGAATCGCGTATCCGTCAGTGATATAATTACGTTTTTGTCATTTCGTCTATCTACCCTTTATCTTCTACGTCGTGATATCTTTGGTTATCATGTTCTTTAATAATATTTTGATAATATGAGTCTGTTGTCATACAAGTTTTGATTTGTGTAGGTATAAACAATACTTTTACTTAAACAGCTTATTTAGAAGAATAATAATCGAATGAACTATTTGTATTAATAACATAACGAAAATATTATAATATAAAACATGCCACTACCTGAACTCACTCATCAGTAGCGTACCAGTCGCACATTCCTTTCAACAAATGCCCTATTTATTACTTTATCACACTCCTTTTAACACACAGTTAACGATTTTGTCAGTTACACGTAGTAAGTAGTTCCTCTTCTAGATCTTCCATAACCTTTGTGATATCAGATTCATAATACAAGAAAAGTTCTTTAATTCTGCCTAGCTTTACGTTCTTTTTTTTTAGATAGTTATATATACTCTCAACACGTTCTATATTTTTTCTACTGAATAATGGATGGATATAAAAGAATGATATGACTCGTTCACGAGTTTACTCGAGAGCCCCATGAAAAAAAGATTTTCTATATAAAGACACAATCTTTAGCTTTTACTGATTATGATACTTCCTCCCCTATATTTGTTCTAAATAAACTTTAGACAAATAATAACTAAATCTGTAAGTGATGTTTCAAAATTATTCTTACAGCTCTTGCCTCCGACTTTCTTTAGCCAATAATGTTAACAATAGCTATTTTATTTAGATGTGTCGTTACTAAAAGAAAACAAAGAATATCTTTGGTTATCACGAATCTCCAGTTATAAGTATGAAGTGAATACGAATGAACCTTATAAATATTTTTTAATTTTTTGTATTAATTACACAATGACTTTGACCCTAATCTGCTCTGATTTTTGTCTAACATGATGTTTCAAATTTAACCTACCACCAAGATGTATTCCGAGGTATTTCTGCTGATTCTGCTTGAGGAATCGCGTATCCGTCATTGATATAATTAAGTTTCTGTCCTTCAGCAGTTTAGAGCAGATACAGGAGTGGTCCCAAGACGCTATTGGAAATACCTCTTTATGCGAGACTAAATTTTCTTTCGAAATATAAGATTCCAACAGTGCACCTGGTTGATTGTCGAGTGGTTAATGCGAAATCCAAACTGGAAATCTGGTATTTCTATAAATGGTTTAATACGTTTTAACAGCAAGTTCTCAGATAATTTTGGTATCTCAGGTAGCAGTGAAATAGGCTTTTAATGTCCAACTTGTTGTGTCGGTTTATCAGGTTCTTTAAGCATAATTATTCGAGCAACCTTACAAAATTCCCGAAAATGCCTCAGTCTTAAGCAAGCATTGAATATATATGTCAACATAATTATTGTTTTTCGTGGCAGATCTTTCAATAACCCAAGTGAAATATTATTGTAGCGACCTTGAGGCATTTCAAGTTTAACATCGTGGAATAACGGTCAACAACGTATAACTCCAGATGTTGAACACGGGCGGGGTGCCAGCAGCGACAACTAGAACACGATAACGAATAGCTGGCAGTCCCGAGACCTTTATCTGTATGGAATGATATTGAAGGGTATTTCCATTATTCAGTACCCGACCATCGTTTGGTTTAAACGTGCCTCCATCGACTGCCCAAGCCTCGTCACCAGGTAACACCGTTGCTATCCGTTTTATCCATTTTGTATTTTCCACATTTTTATATTACTTCAATAAATATCGGTCACATATTGTAAACACCACTGTTTCATTTCGTCTTAACTCCATTCACCGAAACCCTAAATTATCATTTCCTGGAGCCTTTTTGGGACGATTGAGCTTGTTGTCAATTTCTCTGAAATCAGATTTACAGCTACATCGGGCTGATTATATCTACTGTAGATTCTATATTATTCGATTAGAATTCGTTAGCTAAATGTGGCTAATAGCTGCTTTAATTCTGCTTTTTCATCGTTGCGTCGAACCCATTCATTTCGATCATTTGTAATAGGCGGTAGCTTATCAAATGTTTGATTTTAAATAATTTGACAGTCGTAATAGCTATAATATTTTAAACATTTTAGTGATTTGATACTCTAAGCAAGAGCAACATTAATAATGAACGTGGGTTTGTTATTAATAGTAACCATATTACTTTTGGGTGTGATACTTTGATTGATTGATGACCTATCCAACACTCATGGTTAATACGTACAAATGGAACTATAACGGCTTAAACACAAAATAATGGAATTGATATACACCAGATTAATTCTTATAAATACTTTGATATAATTATTCTTGAAAAGTGTTTTATAAGACCTTTACCTCTATGAAAATATATAAACAGATAATAGATAACCTTTTAAACAAGTAATAGACAAAATTCTGACAGAATGGCAGAGCGGATTTCGATTTAAGACGAATAAGTAAAAAAGTACAACCTTTAAAAGCAGATATATCTAGTACCATTGATTTGGAAAAGGTATTTAACAGACTATGAAAAAAATATTGAGCATTATAACAAAGAGGAGTAAGTAATTATCACTACCTAGTATAAAACAAAGTCGCCTTTTCTGTCTCTATATCCCTATGTGCGCTTAAATCTTTAAAACTACGCAACGGATTTTGATGCGGTTTTTTTCAATAGATAGAGTGATTCAAGAGGAAGGTTTATATGTATAATACATGCATAATATACTAAGGCAACATTGCTAATTTTAGAGGTATCTAACGTGATGTCGTAAGTTAACCTATTTTTTTAGGCTTATTTAGCAATTAGCAAAAACGCTGCCTAACCCTACGAGTTAGATCAAATTAATGTACTACATGTACTATGTGTATTTATGGTATTGTACACCATAAAAAGGTCTACAAAAAAGTCCGCGATGGTATATGTTTATCTTTTAGGGATAACCCACATTAACCATTTTTATTGTTTACTTTTTACGTGAGAAAATGGCTTATTTACGAAGCTATTTTAAGCAATACGGCATTAATCCTTATCGAATTAAGTACCTTAAATACAGTGTGCAATTAATATAGATCAATATGGTTCCTTACAGCATGTAAATTAAACAAATATTTTCGGAGATATTACAAATTTAAAATTTGCGTTTAAATGTGTAATGTAATAAAAATTGTATGAATTTAGATATTCCAAAGATAGCAGGAAATCTTCATAGTAAGTATAGGGGAAGAGGAATTGTTTTACTCCAAATTTAATGCGTGCAGGCCAAGGGCAGTAATGAATGAACCAAAAATACTGGATCGATTTTCATCATGTTTTCATTGAGTGACATAGGCATATATATTTTATGCCCGTGCAAAGTCGGAGCCGGCCGCTATGTTTTTATATACAACGTTCATATTTTTTCTGTAGTGTATTTAATTTAGTATCAGCATTGCACCCGTGCGAAGCCGGGGCGGGTCTCTAGTAAACGATAAAATAATACAAATAATATATACAGGACAAACACAAATGCTGTAATTATGGACAATAAGGAACACTCAAGAACTCAAGCAGGACTAAAACAAGGAGGACGTTACAGTCCAATATTGTTCATAACATTTATGGTTGAAATAATAAAAAATATCATTGTCCAAAAGTATTGCAAATTGTTTACAAAAACATGAAAAAATTGATTTTTCAGTAGGAAATTTTGCTGATAATCCATGGGTAATATTAAAAATTAGGATGAGAGAAACTGAAATAAGACTAAACCTCACCATATATACTTTAAAACAATACATAGAAAACATACAGCACTGCTGGTAAATCATTTAGAGCGCATAAGGCCTAGAACTAAGATACATAGAATTAAAAAATAGTGGACCTAATTAGACGGTAAGTATTTTTGGTGTTGTATCATCCTTATGTATATAATTCGAGTTTATCGCCATGACTTAATTAAAACAAGTGCTCTAGTTTAATGGTTTGAAATTTGTCAAAAAAATGCGTCAGTTATTTGCATTTTGTAATAAAAGGTAGAAAAAACGTCACCTCAAAAACCAATTAATATAAAATGATTGAGATTGTGATCTGGCAGTATCTTTATTTGGAGATGATAATGGAGAACATTAATTTACTAATCCATTAAAATAAATAACAAATATTGTTCATAACATATTATATCAAATAAATTTAGTTTAGAAATAGGATACTATAATTAAGAGAAAAAAATATTAAAGATATTGAACAATCAGCATAATAATTATGGGAAAAATTAAACCAATAGAAAAATATGTAGTATGTAGCTTTTCTTTGAGGTGTTCCGTTTGTGCGTACTTAATAGATATATTAATTAATAGAAATGAAGTAATTAGTGCGATAGTGAAAGGCCCAATACTGATAGATCCTGTTGGTACCAGTTCCAAGTACCGTAATGGCGATTGTATTAATTATTCTACGGTGTGAAAACTGTAATTATTACAATAATAGATATAGAAATAAATGTAGTTTCAAACAATTTTTATTTTAAAGGAAAAAGCTTAAGCCAACCCTTGTAACAGAAATCATTATGCAGGTATTTGGTTCACCTTTAGATCCTTTTTTTCTGTTCCTCTGAATCACCTTTTGATGAAATAACAGGTGCTTAAAAAAGGAAAAAAAGGTAGTAAGTCACGTCTGCATTGCATTGATTTTATCTATACAGTCTAGACTGATAGTGTTTAGTCTGTAATTGATTTATTCGGTTTCTGTTATATCTGTTAAAGCATAAAATTATAGGTGTAAGAATAGTAATATTTGGTAATAATTATTTTCGAGTTTCGAATAAGATTATTTATATCTTCATATAATATTTTATACATTATTACAATCAGAATACATTAATTTTATCATTCATTAATGTTATTTTATTGTTTCTTCTCTGGATAGTTTCATAATTAACATAATAATTTTAGAAAATAATATGTGTTTGTGTACGATAATATCATAGATAATAAATATTAATGAAAATGGTCATAAAAGTCATAAAGTGTCATAATTAGGCCCATTGTTGGTCAATTTAGTGAGTGGATTTATTCCAAAAATTATTTTTATAGTATAGTTTATATATTTTTATAGATTATATATATATATATATATATATATATATATATATATATATATATATATATATATATATATATATATATATATATATATATATATAAACTAAATGTGTTCATTAAATGTAAAGCTTAATATGTTTAATATCGATATTGAATTCATCCGTTACATTTTATAACATCAATATTCGGACCCTAACAACCGAGTTAATATAAAATGTAATCACACTACATCACGGATATTTCACGCTAACCAGCCCACGTATATTCAGCAAAACCATATTGGAAACTTCCTTTTCGCGTTGGCGCTTGAAGTAAATCAAGAAGCGGTCGCTCGAAATCTCATCCGATCTCAGGAATATCGTTTCCTGAAAGGCGAGAATACCGATCAGGTATCAACAACGTTCTCGGACACCGTTTAAAATACCGACTGCTACTTCTTTTTCTTTCGTCCGTCCGCTGCTTCTTCGTCCGCTTCTTCCTGTGCGCCCGCTTTGTCTTCGGGAGATTTACGGTGGTCGTGTCCATTTTTTTCGTCGGCGTTCAATAGGTGATAAATCCGATGAGTAACTTTGAAATGTTTAACATTATCTATATTTATATTTCTGTTGTTGTTGTGTTCGACGTTTTTATTCGTTTCAAGTCGGGGAAACGCCTAAATTGTAATTCCTACACAAACTACTGTATTTACCAAACCTTGCTCCTTCTATTGGTTATATGTTTTGTTTATAAAATGGTTTGAGTAAGCAGCATATGGTACGTCATAAAGAGAGATAAACATCTAATCTTTTGGACTATAATATAGATTAGATGACCTAGTAAATATCATATTACCTACATATATCTTGCAAATATTCTCTGATAACAACAATAGCTACTTCATCGACTGTCAGTGAATTAAACATCTTCCCATGCTCACCGACAGATGTTTTTTCGGGTCTGATGACGATATTATGGCAGTCAGACGGCATCCGATCTAATGCTATTTTGAACATTTTTAGTTCTTGGATAATTGTTCGGTTCACTGTTGGATAGTAGGCACAATGTCTATTAAATTTTCATAAAATAGATTTGTCAAAATTGCAGATTTGGCTTTGAATCTGCAATTGTTTAATTTTCTGCTAACTTATTTATGAAATAATTTCTAGTACTTGTAGACTATTATTATACAATAATTGCCAATACGCTGTGATAAATTCCAAATAAATATTTATAAACTGTGTTCGAATATATGACATAAACTTATTCATACAATTAGTTTATAACCATAGTCATTATTACTATAATTATTATCCAATCTATTTAACAGATAAGTTCTATATTCGAAAGAAAATATAGTTTAAGGTCTTGATATGCAATCTACATATCAGCACTATGTTGTATTAGATTATTGCCAATTATTGTCAATATGCCTTTGAAAGTAAATATGTGATTATCCCTATCGAGACTTTTAAGTGGATGTTACACTAAATCATCACATGCCTTGAAATTAGTGACAAGCTTGACCTGCTAGTACATTTAATGGAACAATTATTGAAATGTAGGAAATGTCGTATTAATAAGAAGAAAGAGTGAAGCAGGATAAGTTGGCTAAATAACAGTAGTAGAGTCATACAGTACAGTTCTGTATTAGTTTAATTAGAATAAAATCGCTAAGGTTTAACTATTATACAACATTCCTAAAAAAAATTATACAAAAAATATCGGCGAAAAATTTCAAATATAAATTAATATAAAGCAATATTTAAATATTTTGATACTTCTTCACTCCAAAGCTACCTTTCCGCGCAAAATTAACTTGTCGGCAGGGGGGGGGGGGTTCAGGGGGCTTAAATCTTAAGACAGAAGATTAGATTGTTCATATCGATATTTTAATTTGCAATTCAAAAATTTATTACTCTTATTTACAACTATCGATGTTTTCGATAAAAATTGAAAAATATCGGCGAAAAATTTCAAACATAAAGTGATATAAAGCAATATTTAAATAGTTGCTAAATCCTTAGTTTATTCAGATTTAAGAAATGGGATAGGATTGTCTAGATTAAGTTATTTTAACCATACGTACAATGGAGCCTTCATATAAATATGTCTTTACATCAATGTGATTTTATTTATTAGCGCATGGGCGAAAATAACTCGACAAGTGAACGAGTAAACGGCAATTGTATTTTCTCGCAAGTATGGTACTTGGCTTTTTCAATCCTTTTTCGGTATTGATACATGCTGCAGAATCTAGAACATCTTTGTCTGAAAAGAGAAAGCTCTTATTGCCACTTAGTTCTCGAGAAGCTGGTGATAAGTGTGTCTAATGGCTTAACGATACGGTACAAAATGTTATTTATTTGGTTTGTAGGCGACGTAAATCTCGACGACATTTCATTGAAATTTAATTTTTCTTTAATTGACCTATTTAGTGTAAAACAATAACAGAGCAGCAAAGAAAGTCGGTTTAGTTTTGCCTCTATTAATTAATATATTTATATAAAGTTCTTCTATAGAGCAAAAGGAAACTGTGCAATTATCTTATTAATATAACATTATTTATAAAATCTTTAATTTAGAAGAAAATTAAAGAAAATCAACGACATATGCCAGTAAAGTAATATTTTCGGCATGTGTTACTTGATTTAATCAAAATGCTTCAATAAAAAGAAAACTATCGTGGGAAGTCTGTTGGTTGTTGAAAGTATTGAAATTTAAGATGAATAAATATTGTTAATTTTAATAAGTTTTAATAATACTTTTAATACTGTTAAGATTCTATTATAATATATAAATAATATTTATTTGCTAGTTACTGTAATTATTGGAAGAATATCAGGCTTAACGCAAGAATAAACTGAAGCAACATTAGATACTTATTGAGTTAAATTAAATCGTCTGAAATTATTGGCAGTGATACAACCATTTAATAATTTAACTCAAAGAATGAGCTAAATTTTCTGGACACGATAAACTGAGAAAGGTATAAAAGTTTCTTGATATAAGATAGCAGAGTATGAATTGAAAGACTGAAAGGATTATTGATGTTTTTATAAACTTCTCAGTGATTGTTTTCGTGATCTGAAAGACCTGGTTCTCAATGTGTTTTGTTGATTCTAACATACCATGAGGTATTTAGAATTATACCCAACACTGATTGTGATCTGTGAAAACGAATAATTATTTGAGACTTATAGATGGTTTTATCTTCACATTAGTAGGATATGTTCATACGTTCTCGATATACTAAAACATGTATCACTGATTTGATGATGATTATTTATGAATGATCTGATCTAACTGTCTTAGACTCTGATTGGAATGAAGTATGTAATATGTCGAATTCTAGTAAGTAATGTAATTTCATTTGAAACTGAAACTGACTCTTTTCTGAAAATTATGAAAAATTGTATAAAAAATGAAAGTTAATGAAAATGGAAAAATGAAAATGAAAAGAAAAATTAAAATCTACTAATTTTCAACGAAATTATTAAAATATTTATAATTAACTATAACACTTAAACTGGCAGGAAATAAAGTTGCACTAAGTAAAATTTCAAATAAATGGTTGAAAACATCTAGCCAAATATTCTTCTTTGTATTGTTTGTTCATGTTAGTTTAGCTGCCAATATTTGTATGAATAGTTTTTGAGAAATAACTTATTGAATAAAAATTGCTACAATTTATAAGTAGTATAAAGACACTTAACAAGGTTAAGATTTAACAAAGCCTTTTTAAACTTCATATATATTGATGTACAGAAGAAAATAAGGCAAGATAATTGTTTATATCATGATAGAGTCTGAATTGATGATGAAGTTGTAAGTTGGTTTACATCCATTATCTGATAGATTTATAAAAAAAAGTGTTAAAATTTCTGGTTAATTTTAGCTATTTTGAACACTGGAGGTCATTAAATTATTAGTAAAATCAATAATGACAATGATACTAATCATATACCGGTTATTTGAGATTTGTATCCGCCAAATATACACATATATAACGAAAACTGAATAAAAAAAATTCCCATCCCTTATATTTACTAAATTTGGCTATTTTTTACCTCTAAAAAAATTTTCAACAAAAAACTCCACTAAAAAATAGTTATAGTCCTTCCAATGAAACAGTCAATGAACGTAATCAAAATCGTTGAACGTATTGCCAAATTCAGTTTATAAAAACGCAAAATCCTTTTAAACTCGGAGCATTTTTGTTTCTTATTTTGCTAATTAGCATTACTCTAATTAAAAAGAGACAGGATGAAGTCTGATGCATCCGAACATGTGAACAAATCGCTTTATGAAATTTGATTTGTGTTAGTATTGGTCAACGCCGTTATCACATGTTAATGTAAATATAAGAAAGCAACTCTAACCTACAAACTATTGTGGTTCTTTAATTAACTGTGGTTTAAGTTTAAGTTTAAGTCCTTCTATAAAAACGCATTAGATGTACCGTAATGTTAAAATAAATTATATTTTATAATGTTATTTTTATTTCACTATTTTATTTACATTAGTATTTTGTTGTCAGATTCAAAATATCGAAAACTTAATAATTACGAAACTATATAATAAAATTTGGTGCGGCAACGTTGCCTTATAAATTTTGACGACGTGTATTGGCTGTTTTATTAGAAATACTATATACCTTAAATATGTTAGTTATATAAATATTAATTGTAAGATTTTATATTGTGAAAAAAAGCGCGGTAATATGAATAACAAATACTTTTAAAATATTGCAAATAGAAATTCTGAAAGCTTATAAAAATACCTTCAATAGTTGTTTGATCTTAATATTGCTACATCTTATATTTTTATGAATCCGCTATATATTCCACCATTTAAATACATCATTTTACCCCAGTAGATTAATTATTTTAGTTTAAAAATGAGAAACCAATCGATCAGCATTAAATATACTTGTTTTAATAGAGCTAATTTATGTTACAGATATCAAGACATAAAAACTGGTCATATTTTTCTCAGGCAATAAGGTGAAGGTTTTTTTCGTTTTATATTATTATTCGAGGTATTTTATAACAGTTGAAAATATACATAATATTTCTTCTCTTTTATGGGACTTGACTAGCAATAGAGAGTAGTTTTGGTGAGAAATAGTTTTATGGAAATGTTTAATGCATAACATTATCTTACACCACTTTTGTGGGTTTTTTATTGTTTAACACATAATCATTTAGTCCAGTATTCGACAATTTTTGTACTGTGTCATGGGAACTGGTGACCTTTGATTCGGTTTTTGTACGAACTTAACTTATTAAGAGAAAAAATGTTTCAACATGATTAAATTTATAAAGCAATAGTTCGTTCTTATTTTTTTTTATGGCGCTACAAAATGTAAGCCAAACAATATGGGTAATAAAGCGTGGTATAGTTTATTCAAACTGCTAGCTTGAGTAATTGGTAACGTTTACGTAACTATTACTATAGAATTTTATAGGCAATGATTGATGTATATTTTGTATTAAAAAAATATAAAACATTTTAGAGGTGCTAGAGTATATTTTTTATTTCATCAAATATGGTTTGAGATGTATCCAAGTGTTGTGTTTTTTAATTCGGGATTATACTAAATTGGCGATGCTATATAATTTATAATGCCTATTTGAGAATATGCGTTTTTGCCCAAATTATTGTAATTATGTGCTGAAGAACGAATTTTGAGACGCTGGAGATTTCAAAATTGTTGTGTGAGTTATTGGATCAATGTATATTGATGAGCGTCACGTATGACCACAGTGCGATAATTGGCGAATTACAATTTAAGTTTTCAAGAAGATTTTGTGGACCATCGCTCATGTATTTCTTTTTGGATATTGAAATAATTTCATAATACACGCATGGCTGATTACATTGTGAGGTAAGGCCTTGAAGATGCTTTGATCATAGTGAAAAGCGGTCTTCGAACATTCTTTATCAGTATACAAGAATATGCGTTATATCGCGTAATGAGATGTAGTGTTTATATTAAGACCGAATGACGTTTTGTGTGAGACCTTCAAAATATAGGGGTTTGATTTATGGTAGAATAGATTTAAATCTTCATTATCGTTTTGTGTTAGCCGTTCAACAGTCGCGACTTCTATGGTGAAATGAAATAATTTTTGAAGTAAAATAAAGTTTTTCTCGTGTTACAATCATATTTGTTTGAATTAGAGTTTCATAACTTAAATATATTGTTAATGTATCATTGCTAAATATTTAACAAAAACTATAAAAATTATAAACAAAAGCCTTATTGGCCCCCCTCGACCCCAACAGATCCTGATTTGGTTTCAGTAGACCACCTCGGAAGTGCACTCTTTCGAATAAAAAAAGAATTTAGAAAATAGACCCACGATTGACGGAGAACCTCCTCGTTTTTCGAAGTCGGTTAGAAAATCTCTACAATATGAGATATTTCTTTAAATGTTTTTTCCCTAAAGTAATTGAGTATTGATTACTAATTATTGCTAAAGCGACGATTAGTTATTTAATAGTATATTTGATAGTGCGAACAAAATGGACAAAAAAGAACAGATTATTCTTAACTTATAGGTTTGATTACGTTTCAGATAGATGATGAAAAGGAAACATCGATAATAACAACATTTTGTGGTATTTCTTGTATTTCTCGATTCAATTATAGATATTTTAGGTTTATAAAATCAATCAAAAATCACTGCGGTTTTTCCAATTTTATAAAAGTTTTTTTATTTCTTTAGACATTTCAAAGCTGTTTTTTTTTGTACATGTTCAGATGATGTTTAAAGTGAAAGGTAAGCAATTTAGATACATTTTATATGATATTAGAAAGCATTATCAATATCAGTCAATCAGAAATATGTATACCTCTTTTAATAGAATAAACATATTTAAAAAACATGATATTGAATTTAAAGTTGTTTTATAAATTAATAGTTATTTTTATTTTAATTCAAATCAGTAGCAATAAAATTGATGTCTTTCTGTTTTAACAATTTCATTTTGATGAATTAACTATATATCAGTGTAAATAAAAACATGCACTTATTTTTAATTTTTGTTCATTAACAAATAAAATTCAGTAATTTTATAGATGAAAAATCGAAATGAGTTTTTGATAATAAATAATAAAAAATATTGGTGTCGCTTATAATATAATCTGTTAATTAATTATATTTAAAATAGGTATATCCTAATTTGTTTGATTTCAAATTTCATTTATAAATAAACTAGTAGTTTTATTATAAAAATATATATCTAATATTATTCGTTGTGATCTTTAATTTTTTAATTATTGCTATTTTTATCATTAAAAATATTTTATGTTGCTTTTAACTTTGCTTTGTTACAGTTAAACACTTGACAATTGATCAAATATATCGTATTAGGGAGTAATTGAGAAAACTTTTGATGAATACTTATCTTATATTAAAATGCTATATTTCAAATTTCTATGTCCTTAAATGTGTAGTTAAAAATTAGTCGCTACAAGTAACAAAATTAAAACAGTTGTAAGTAGATTATATGCAGTAGTCGATAACATTAATGAATTCACTAAGAAATGGCATATAAAACAAAATGCTATGATGTCTACACATACAAAAACAGGCTATCTTCCAGAGGTAATTGGGTCTAGATACAAAATACTTAGGCATTGCACTTAAAGTTCAAACAGAATTTTAAAAAGAAGCGAGCGGGAATTTGAGGATCAAAAATATGGTGTTTTTTTGAATGACGAATTACTACTCCACAAAAAATTGTTATTTTATAAACAAATTTTGAAGCTTATGTAGACCTACTATGTGTAACATATCCATATAACAAAGAAATCCAATATCAATATGATCCAAATTTAACAAAACGAAGTTCTTCCTAGTTACGTCATGTTGTTAAGGCCTCATAGTATATTAGAAATAAGGACATCTACAAAGACCTAAGGGTTCCAACAGTTCGCGAAGAAAAAGAAGTGAGATTGCGAAAATATAAAAACGTTGAAGTACTACATCTGCTTGACAATAGTAGTCCTAATCGGAGATTGAAGATGCAGAAACCCTTTGAATTAGAACAGTTAAGCCATGTTTAAATGAATAGGCAGAGGTTATAACTAAATTCGGATGTGAAATATTAAATCTAGACTTTAAGAGCAATATTAACGATAAAAAACTAGATAACAAGTCAATTGAAAAGTCCTCGGCCTGACATATAGATGGCGCTACTAGAATTTATATGTTTATATTACATGTTTGTATGTTATGTTTTTTATGTTTTTGATAGGATTTTTAGTTAGCACTAACCCTCAAAAGATACGTGTATAAATTTGACAGCTGTCGGATCATTAGTTTGTGAATTATAGCATTTTGAGTGAAGCAACTTTTGATATTGTGAAAAAAATGGGTAAAAGGAAATTTTACGTGTTGATAAACTATTAGTTTTTGAAGGGAAAAAATACAGTTGAAGCAAAATTTTGGCTTGATATCGAGTTTCCGGCCACTGCCCCAGGAAAATCGACCGTCAAGGATTGCTATGGTAAGTTTAGACGTTGCGAAATGAGCACCGAAAACGGTGAAAGCTCAAAAGAGGTTGTTACTAATGAAAACATTAAAAAAATCCACAAAATGATCTTGAATGATCGTAAATTGAAATTGAATGAACGTGTACATCATATCATTTACGAATATTTGGGTATGAGAAAGCGTTGTGCAAAATGGGTGCCGCGCGAGCTCACTTTTGACCAAAAATAATGACGAGTTGATGATTCGGAGCAGTGCTTGAAGATGATCAAGCGTAATAAACCCGAGTTTTTGCATAGATATGTGACAATGGATGAAACATGGCTCCATCATTTCACTCCGAAGTCCAATCGACAGTTATCTGAGTAGACTGTACAAGATGAACCCACTCCAAAGCGTGGAAAAACGCAACAGTCGTCTGGTCTGCATTTTGGGACGCGCATGGAATCATTTTCATTGACTACCTTGAAAAAGGAAGGACCATCAACAGCGACTATTATATGCTCGCCGAAAAACGGCCTCATTTGAAGAAAAAGAAGGTGCTGCTTCATCAAGACAACGCACCTTGTCACAAGTCAGTGAGAATGATGGCAAAAATCCATGAATTGGGCTTCGAATTGCTTCCCCATCCACCGTATTCTCCAGATCGCAGAAATTCAGGTCTATTTTGAAGCAAAGGACAAATCGTACTACAAAAATGGTATCGAAACGTTGGAAGGTCGCTATAGTCAGTGTATTACCTTTGAAGGGAATTATGTTGAATAGAAAAAAATAATTTCGCCAAAAAAAATGTGTTTTACTATGGTAGGCCGGGGACTTTTCTATTGACCTGTTAGTTGTAATTATAAACATGTGTACCATGTATTTTTTAAATAAATAAAAAAAATTAAACTAGATTTTCCTTGTCGTCAGTTTCGAATCCATTTTAATATGTTTTTAGATCAAAAAAATAGTGTTAAGCTATAACAAAAAATTACTATCGTAGATTGTAAGATGTTAACCAATTTTATGTCTTGTTTTGTTTGACTTTCCTTTCAATAATTAGACACGCAGTTGTTTAAAATTAAACAAAATCCACTTTCAAATCGACTACTATATATCGAGCCTCCATACAATATCGCGTCTGATTGGCATCTATCGAGCACCTGCTATCGCATGTGTTTATACCACACACGCACATACACTTCTTTGTCTTTACACACCTGACATTTGCTTCAACACTAAACCAAAAACGGTGAAATATCAGAAGCACTTAATTCCAGAAAAAAAAGCACACAATCACGTTACCACGATCGGGTACGCTAAAACACTGCACTACACTTGTCGGGGCCGTTCGTTCGTACGTTCCGAGGGTAGTACCACCGGTGGTACTCGGGCTATTCGCGTCGTTTCACTGAACTGGTGTACGTCGTCGAAAATTCGCCACGAGGCTGCGGCGGTACGAACCGGCTGCCAACTGACAGGCGAGAGCCGCGGTACCGCGTTGGTACCGATAGTCACCTGATTGCCGTCTTCTGTTTTCGACCAGTCTACCGTCCAGATAGTGCTGGGAACCAGCGGGAAATTTTATTTCCCAAATGCAGTTATCAATATTGATTGGTGTCTTCGGAGATGTGGAGAAGAATATCGAATCCAATATTTAATCAGCGTTTTATCTCGAGTACAATGAATTAATATAGAATAATAAGTGCAGTATGAAGCCAAAGAATGTCCACTTCATGGCAACGTTTGAAAATGTTATTAAAAAATATTTAAAAATTTTCGTTTTAGTTGTTAAATTAGCGATTTTTACGTTTCTAGTAAGGTTTTAAGGTAAGGTTTCTGTTTGCTTACATGAGATTATCCTAAGAGGTATTTTTACATTTTGTATTGTATTATAGTTTTTATTGTATTAGAAAATGTTTAAAGTAATAATTGTAATTATGGCGTTGTATGAAAATATAGAAATTTTTATCAATCACAAAATGGAGAAACTGAAGCTGCTAGAAGATTTTATTCAACATACATTTCTTAAAATAAATAAATAATTAAATTTAGACCTAGACTAAATATTTTAAAAGTATTATTCACAATTCCTGAGCTCACTGATTGACCAAAGAGTATTTCAAAATATAAAAAAATTACGAAAGTACCGAAGTCTGTGATGGTACAAGAGTTAGGCGTTCATTTTAGAGACTCGTTTTTAATAGGCCTTCTGTGAAGGTTGGATTGGACCTAACTAAATCGTATTGGAAGATAAATTGACAATAGTTTATTATGTTACAATATTATATAATTGTTTATAATATCCGATAATATACCAGATAGCAGATATCATATCTGCGAATGATAAAGACGTGCTTTTGAATTTTATTAACATAACTTCTTTATACATGTTCTGTTTTTAAAGCATTATAATATTATATACTATACCATTTTTAGGGCTCCCGACTTACGACTCCACAGGCTTGAGATTTACTGAGTCCTTTCCGGAATCAAAGAGCCAGGTTAAAAGTGGTGAATACGTTAATAAGAACCATAAGATCATCAAAATGGCGGCATTTCATCAGCCAGAAGGTTGTTTTTGCTACTAATATTGAAGTATTTTTACAGGTCTGAGATTTAAAAGAGAAAAGCAAGGGATGACGAAAGTTCTATTTCTTCAATTTGTGGATTATTATTTATTTATATTCATATTTATTGAGAATGAAGAAGCAACAATAATATTTTCGTACTTGACCAATTTTTTTATCAATATATTTTAGATACATCTTAACAATCATTATAAAATTATATAAAAATCTAAAAAAATTAGGAAAGTACCGAAGCCTGTGAAGGCACAAGAGTTAGGTGCTCTCTCGTTTTTACTGGGGTTTCTATCTGGAATGGACTGGACC
The DNA here is from genome assembly GCF_030347505.1 of Rhynchophorus ferrugineus. Lineage (NCBI taxonomy): Eukaryota > Metazoa > Arthropoda > Insecta > Coleoptera > Curculionidae > Rhynchophorus > Rhynchophorus ferrugineus. The sequence goes on from NW_027472583.1 coordinate 51,019,749, forward strand.
TATTACTTAACAACCTAGAAACCATGAAATCAGTTATTGCCCAGCCTGGTTACTGGCATAACTGGGATGTTTGTCCTTGTCAGATTTTACACTCTTGCCTCTGGACAATTACAACTATAGTCAATCATTGTTTTTTAAATTTAAATACAATGCTTTATAACTTGTCAATAATAATAACTCTAAAAAGTTTTTCTAAATGAACAAACGTTCTGTAATTTATTTAATACAAAAAACCAGCTTGAACAATTCTTAATTTTACTTAATTTTTTACCTTTTAATATAAAAGAAATCTATAAAATAGTAGTAATAATATTATGACACTGTAATGTGATAATTATTTTCTGTTCTTATCAAATCAAATCATATTGAATGATAAATTGATAATAGTTTATTAAAATATTTAATTTTTTTATAATTTCAGATAAAATAACAGATACACCTAATTATATTTCAACATATTCGAAACTTCGATGAAAGTTAACATTTGAAATGTTAAATATATATTTCTGTAGATAATATTATTCTTTAAATTTAACATAGCAATATAATATAAAAAACCTAATAAATCGATTTATTTTTTATTAAACTTTGATGTGAAAACAAAAAAAAAACATTACACAAATTACTTTTCATTGTAATTTTATTTGTTTCTGAAATGATGGATCCCCGAAGTTTTCTTGTTCAATACAAGTTAAACTGGTTTTCTATAAATACGGTATGATGTATTTCCCATTTAAAATGTAAATAGTACCGAAAATATAAACACAATACCATAAATATATGTTAATGGCTTAATTTCCCAAAATAACATTCATATATGCGCAAGTCTAATGTAGAATGTTATATTATTTATGTTCTTATTAATAATTGTGTTAAATATCTGAATTTGTTCTTACTTAAATTGTTTTTATTGGTTATGAAAACGTTACCAATAATGTTAAGTAAAATGTTTCCGTCCAGTGAGGTTTGCTGTTACTTTTAGTTGCAAAACTATATCACTTTTTGTTGCTTAAATTGTTTCTGTTCCTTTATGGCGCCATAAAGCCACAAGAAAACGTAGATATATAAAACGTATATGAGATACTTTTTGTTGATAATACTTTATATTTAAAATGTTAAGATACTTAAAACAATTCTATTTTTGGTTGTTTTATTTTTTCCGTTAACAATATTATTATAGTTGTAAATCGAAATTTTGTTATGATAAGACAAGTGTTCGAGCGTAACAGCATAATACCATTAAAGAAAATAAGATTTATTTAGAAAATATTTTAAATTAAAGAGCACGTTAGGGTTTTTTAATTTAGTAAATTTTAACATATAAGGCAGAAACTAGAAGATACTTTCATTGAAAATAATTGTTGATTTTCGTTTATTTTCTACAACCGTTTCTTTTTTATCTACATTTTTCCATAACCTTTTTCCACTCAGACCTAATACCTTGATGAAGTTGAAGGAGAAGCCGGCCTTTGTTCATGTCACTAAATCCATTTATTACACAGGTTTTTTTTTTGGTTAATAATGCTTGAAATTCTTTATTATTTATTTGAAAACTACTATTTTTTAACCATTGGAACCAAATTGTACTTGTGGAATATGTTGGAGCTATAAAAAATGTTTTATAATAATCAGAACAATTTTAGACACATTACAGATAAATTGAAACCACCAAATTTTCCATTAGATATCACACGATAACCTTAAAATTACGTAACAGAGAGATACTGAGAAATTATAGACCCATAAAATAACTTTAAATATTTTACAACAGATGCTGTTACTGTGTGTTAAATTGTATCGGGTATATTTCTAACCAACTTCATGTTGAAGCCTCACGGTCCGGCTTCACTTTCCAGTAAGTGTCACTCGGCGAAGTGTGAACAAATATTTTTTTAGTGCACGAATGGCAGTGTACGATATTATTCTTCAGCATGACACTGTTTAACCACATGTTGTACAACCGGTGAACACAAACTTGGAAAAATTAAATGGGAGTTGCTACACGCCTTATTCTCCAGACATTGCTCCTTTTGACTACTACTTGTTCCAATATATGAGTCGTGACCTGTCTGAGCAGCGTTTCACTTCTTATGAAGATACTAAAAATGGGTCGATTTATGCCTGAATTCCCTGAAGGATGGTAAAAAGTTTAAAGAGAAAACCGATTTTTTATAGTAAAGCTTCAAATTAACAAGAAATCTTTAAAACCAAATTTTTAGGCCTAATATAATTCCTGTTTCCTATGGTAAATCGTTGCTTAATTTATTTTCCTATTTTGGCATATATACACATTTATTTATTTAGTTCCAACATAACGCCAGCGAAATTATTAATTAAATTTTTAATGAAAACGTCTCTTAATTATTAATAACTAATTAACCTTAAACTAATCTCACGTTACTTTTCCTTACGTATGAATATAAAATTTTCTCATTTGCTTAATAAGCGTTTTCGCAAAGTAATCAATGAATAACTGTAGGACATTTTTAAAACGCCTTTAAATAATAAAAGGAGAGGAAGAAGAAGGCGAAGAAGAAAAACCTCAAGAACCTCGTACGTCGTTTATTACGAGGTCAGCCAAAGCCACGGAGACACACGGACCGTCTTTAACGATGTAAATTTGCATTTCCATTCGAACGAAGAGAAGAACCGAAAACAAACAGTCGTCCGATTTTGCATATCTGATATCGTCGGACGGTTGACAAATCAACACCCTGTTCAGATGGGTTTGATGATTAAATAGCGAATTAATGAATTAATTAGTCGGCTCTGATTAATTGCTAGAAAAGAATAATGGCGACGGAGAGGGAACGAGGACAATCTGATATAATGGTGAGATCTTAATAGATGAAAAAGTGAGAGCGAAAACCTATCGTTATGCTTCGTTGGTATGAATAACTTTCTCGACAAATAAAACAAATAATTGAGTTATTTAGTTTATATTTTTTCTTTTTTTGATATACTTTAGAGTCCCCTTTTTATTATATAAATAGGAACATAAATGTTTATTTATAAGAAGTCGTTAAACTCACCGATTGCTTCCGATAAACTTGCGATTTTATATTGATATCATACCTGCGGATGATAAAGACGTGCTTTTTAATTTTATCAACATAATTTCATTATAGATGATGTGTTTTTGAAACATTATAATATTATATACTATAAAATTTTTAGGGCTCCTAACTTAGGACTCCACAAGCTTGAGATTTACTAAGCTTTTACCGGAAAGAAAGAGCGAGGTTTATAAGAACCATCAGATCATCAAGATACCAGCATTTCATCAGCCAGTAGGTTGCTTTTGCTACTAATGCTGAAGTATTTTTACATTGAAAAGCTATGAGATTTAAAACAGAAAAGAAAGGAATGACAAAAAATTGTACTTCTTCAATTTGTGGATTATTATTGATTTATATTCATTTTTGTTGTAGTTGTTTAGACGACGGTCTGAATTAACACTTCACAATAAACTGTATGAGAACAAATCTTGAAACCAGTGTGGATCTACGGTGTTTAATTATGGGGTTACACAAAGGAATATAATATCAACATTATGAACTTATTAAAACAAAGTTATTTGCAGTATTATTAATGTGCCATGGTATATTAAAAATTAGAGAATTCACAAGTATCTAAGAAAGAAAGAGGCGAGAGAAAAAATTAAATGATTTTCGAAAAAACATCAAGAGAGGTTTCATGACCGTAAAATCGTAGAAATATAATTGCTCCACAGCAGAGGTAGAATAAACAAAAACCTATACTAATAATAGCTAATATACTCGGGTGTGAAAACTGTCGTTTTTTAAAACTATGTCAAGTGCGCCAGTGGAAATACATGGTAAATGCCAATAAAGTTTATGACTAAAATCGTTGATTTGATCTTAGATCTTTAAAAAGTTATTAAACAGTTATAGTTTATTACTGGTTTTATTATGTGTACTATTTGCTTTTTTACATTATATAATTTATTTTATATTTAAACTAATATATGATTTTAGATTACTAGAAAGAATATAATAAAAAACTGCTTAAATTACTTAGTATTGGAAATAACATCCAAAGTTATAAAAATTAATATAATAAAATAAAAATTATATTGTTTTGCTATAATTCTCCAAGAAATGATATAACAACGTGAAAAAGTTTATATAAGAAAAGTAATTATAAGAATTAAAATATGCTAGTGGTCATCTTTATATTGATAATAATTAATCTAGTCAGTGGTTTTAGATTACTAGAAAAATTATAATAAAAAACTGCTTAAATTACTTAGTATGAAAATAGGAAATAACATCCAAAGTTATAAAAATTAATATAACAAAATAAAAATTATATTGTCCTGCTATAATTCTCCAAGAAATGATATAACAACGTGAAAAAGTTTCAAGAAGCGATATGTTCACTATTCTGTGAAGACAATTCTCATTATCATATATTCCCGGAATGGTTTATTCTTTATATTAGAATACGTTTTGTTACTTCATCTTTGTATTATATATGCATTTTACGGCAAATATTCAAAATTTGTGCATTATATTATTAATTAGTAAAAATAAATAATAAATTAAATCTAAATATTAACTTAATTTGTACTAATTGTCTGCTCTTAAACCTGTTTTATACTATTTTATGAGCTATTAATTTAATACATGCAATTAGTTAAATAAAAATTTATTAGATTAATTTAAAGATTACAGTTTTATTTATATCTGAAGAAATATATTAATTAAATAATTTGAGTAGTCCGAAAAAAAGAAACCTTATTCAAAATCTATCGATGTTTAGAGGTGATGATGATATACGAAACGTTCTCAGAAATTGAACTGACTTGGCATTTGGATTATGATATATTAAGTGGAAGAAATAATTTATTCATTATATTAGAATGTCTCTTATTATAAATGTTTCTACATGTTAGCTTCATAGAGCTGGAAAAAATGTTTTGTAAAAATGATAATAATATTTGGAAAATCATGGTATAAATAAAAGAATCTTTAAAAGTCAAACATAATATAACATGTTAATACATGTTAAAAATTAATGGTATAGATTTAAAGCTTAGTAACATAAAATAAACAATTTAAAAAAGTTTCCTTTTGAAGATAATTTTCCTTCGACGTTTCATATCGTCATTTAACAAATGAATAATGGACGACGAATTGGAAATGAAGTCATACAACGTGAGAGCGGTGGAGCCTCGTTGCCCAGACAAGATGTAGAGACGAGCATGTTGGCGAAGCAGAAGGAAAAAAATTAACATTTTTAGGTGTTTACATTTTCCGCCTTCGGTGCACCATAGCAAACACTTCTTCGGCAGTTTTCAATGCGAACCTCGAGAGATGCGATGGTTTTTCTCCGTGTTTAACTTACGACGGTTTATTCTAGCTGGTGCCTTCGAGAATGTTCAATATTTGCTCTCGCCTTGGACGTGATCGATTGTTGTTCAGACGGTGTGACGTCCGAGTGGCCTTTTCTCCTACTTGTTGCGTTATTGGATAGTTCTAGTAGACCTTCGACATCTTAGACGTTAAAAATAGTCGTGAGCCACTGAGAAATCGTTATTTATTCATTTATTCTTATTCAGTTCACCATTTTCGGAGTATTTTTATGTCATGATTATAATAATTGTTTGGGTACTAAAATTACTTCTTCAGCTGCACAATAAAATCATGAAGAGAAGGTAAGTAATCGTTTGTCCGTCTATAGTACCTTATGTTATAAGTAAAATAACCTGAACAGATATACGACAACCATTAATGAAACAAAACTCCTTCTCGTTCACTTTCACTAATGAGGTTGCCGTTTTAATTGGCCGTTGGTTTCCCTGGTTCGGAGTAGATATTTTTGTTAATATAAACCAAAATGTATAAATAAAAAATAAAAAACCAAAATATTAAGTCCCTATTTATTATTAGGCAAATTTAGTTTTATAAATTTCGGAAGAATGAGACTGTGTTTAATGTTTTTATCATACTTTATGCAAATTACATACTGTATTAACATATATATATATATATATATATATATATATATATATATATATATATATATATATATATATATATATTTATATATATATTATTTGGTTTAATATCATGTAATTTAATATTAATTTTAAAGTCTAAATTGTATATTTTCAGAAATTTCGTTCTATTACAGCTATAAGGTAACTAAATAGTGATGTGTCGATAATTGTTATATTTGAGCTGAAAAATGTACTCGTATGAGGCTTACCGATGAGGTTACGGTGCTAATGGACTGTTGATGTCTCCAAGAAAGTGTTGCCAAATAAATCAATAATAAAGAAAAATAATAATACTTATTCACTTGAAAAATGGATATTCTTGAACTATGAACAATTCGTTAACATTTACCAACTCAAATTGATATATTTCGATTAATTCGTTCTGTATTTCTTCGTCAACGCATTAAACCATTAGTGTTGTCAGCCGGATCAGCTTCGTACTCATCGTTGTTTATCGATGCAGCAGGTTTCGTACGTCATTTTTCACGTCCTGCCAAGCCGGGAAATAAGGAAAAAAGCTACACAAGACGGAGACGGAGCTACGAAACAAGAGCAAGAATAAACCGCAAGTACCGAGCTTTTAAGCGCGTCCATCGATAATTAAAAAGAGACCTGATGGGTTTCTTCTTAACGTCAATGGTGGACGGATGATTAATAGCGCTTGATGGGGAGGAATTTTCGCGAATTAACTGCGAAAATTGAAATTGAAGGTGTAAACAGGTCTTGATTATTCAATCTGCGCATGGAAAAAATCAGTCGGGTTAGTTTTTCGGTTGAAATAAATCAACGGAAAAGAGTGACTATTAATGTTCAGCAGGATTTATGTTTGTCGGATGCTAGGACGACATATTATCTGGACATCTTTAATACTAGTATTATCTACGTATTTCTTGTCTCAAGTATATATAACATTCAAAGTTTTCAGTCGCCTGACTTATTCACCCTATTATGCTTCAATATTTTTGTTTTTCTCAATACCATTTTCGTTGAACGAAGCATTTTATGCTTTAATACATTTTTTGACTGCTGCTTGCTCTATATATTTTATATTTACCGGAATAGGACTAATAGAGCAATTGATAATACTATTAGTCACTTCTAGTGTTAGTCAATATTAAAATCTGTTGTTAGTTTAGTACGTATTATATTATAGTAATTATTATAAGGTAATTATTACCTTATAATAATTACCTTAAGAATTTTACCTTTTGCTTTAAATATTCAGTGTATTTTTTCATTGAGTTTTGGATCATGACTCTGCTTACCTGAAATTAAAAAAATATATTAAATTATATTATTGTGATTAAAATTATTAATTTTTTCTTGAAATGCTAGTGTTATTCTATCATTTCATAGACATAATATGCATGTATGTATTCATGCATGTATGCTTCTGATCATTTTAAAAAGACGTTTATTGAAAGAACGATGTTGGTTTGGCATCGCTTCCCGAAAATCTATGCCAGCCAAGCCAGGTTGCAGCGATATGAATGATTAACATAGATCTAATTAACAGAGGGCGTTATATCTGGTGGATACGCTATGAGCTACGTTACCTATTACATTATTTACGGTTTGCTAGGACTAACCTATGACCTTTAGTGCTTGGGATTATCGTAGTAGATCTATTTTGTTATAGCTAGTGTCAATACGCCACAGAAAACTACCCTCTTTTTGAGTAAAAAACAATTAAATCACGATATTGAAATAGTTCAAATGGGTTTTTGCAGTCTAAGCGGCCTGAAAATTGTCCAGAGTAGCATCACCATATGCTTCTAAAAGTGCTTAGTGGGCTTCATAGTTCCATAATTAGCGTCTGTTTAAACTAAATAAGTCAATAATGAAATAGAAAAAATAGAAATTTGTTATTTTATAGTTATCCCTGATCAAAATTAAAATTCATGCAAGTATGTAATTTATTTTATATTTTAACATGATTACAATTTATCCTACTTATGTTGATATAAAGAAAAAAAGTTATGGGGTTAGAAATATATTACAAATAGATTTTACTATGTTGAATGACTTATTCTTAAGATGGGATTCTGAAAAATTGTCTATGTACCTTTTCACAGATTCTATCGCCCTTTCGTTGTATTAATATATAGAAGTAAGAGAAAGCTAAATCTGGTGTGTAAAGTGATGGCGAAAACACTTCTTGATCTGTGTGTGTCTTAATGAAATATTTTTCTACAGATATTTAAAATATTTCTCAAGCATGGTTTAATTTATTTATTAATTCTAATACTACTACGTATCCAAAAAATCATTTTCGAGTCAAAATATCGGATTTACATATCCATGAAAATATTTTTCATAAAATATAAATACATTACATACTCGATAACGTAAACATTTGTTAACTAAAACATCACTGTAATGTAAAATCGAAATTCGTTCGCCTATTAAGGCAGAGTAAACTGTAGATTATTTTCCTTACAAACAAGAAAATAATTTTAGCAAAATTTTAGAAAATAATTCATTTAATAATTTTAACTTGATTTTAACGAGCGTCCGCTGTATATTTAATTTTATGATGTATTTAAATGAAAAATATGCATAGAAAAATTTCTAATAAAATAATAATGGATGCAACTAAAGTATTTAGTTGAAAGTTAGTAACGTTATAACAGATTAATTTTAGAAAGACTATAGAGAAATCTTTTTACATTAACTATCACCTGTTAAGCCTACAACATCCTTCAGTATTATATATGTATAATAAGCGATACGTATGGTAATGGTGAATAATATATTTCAATTTCATAAGGTCCACTTAACCGATGGGTTCCATTTACCCGATCCTATATGAATATCGACGGGGTCTTTTGACGGATAAGTTGATTGGCTGTCAGTAACACGTAATTTATGTAATTAGTAATCAACGGACCTCTTAGGCTTAACCATAATACAATCGCACATTTACAAATGAAATTTTTAATGCCAATTTGCATTGGTATGTTGGAACATTTATTTTTCTTGGATGCTATATGTCCCATAAAATGTGTTACGTCTGACTCTGGGAAATGATTTATATTTATTGGATTCTATTTGTAGGCATACAATCTTAATATCTAATGGCAAAGAGGAGATTTCAGCTTCGTTTAAAGATATTATTGATTTCTTATCGGTTGGATATTTATATCAGTATATTTAACGACATAATTAGACAAACATTGTTCTGTATCCAATTTTGAATTTAAGCAATGATGTGCTATAAGAAAAGATTCTTTTCGTTATGATTGAAAAATTATATCGGTTGAATGGTGACCGTGATTCCCTATGCAACTTTCGGGAGTTATTAAGGCATTTTTCATGACATCCAGCAACATCTGAGGCAGAATTTCTTCAATTTCGTGACGAATATAGTCTTTAAGATGTTGAATCGTTTGGGGCTTATTCAGATAAAATTTAGATTTTAAAAAGACCCCTTAAGAAAAAGTCTGGTGCTGTTAAATCCGGAGATTTAGCTGGCCATGCAAAATCACCATTTTGCGAAATAAATCTTCACGTCAATCAATAATTGATTTGTTGAACGAGCTGTGTGTGCTGTGTCCCCATCTTGCTGCAGCCACTCCAGTCGTTGCTCTTCCATTTCAGGCGCAGGAAAATTTCAAATCATGTCTTGGCACCGTTCACCTTGGTCATTTTCAAAAAAATAGGGACCAATGATGTTTCCAGCATGAATACATCATACAGTTGTTTTTATTGGATGTAATGATGATGTTTCATTAATAATTGAGGATTATGTGTTGTTATGTTGTTGTTTATTAACGTGGCCACTGAAAAGAAAATAGGGTTCATCGCTCATTATCAATTTAGATGAAAAATATTCAAATTCACCAGACAGTTTTATGATTGCATTACTGTACTCAACTCGTCTCCATAATAAAATTTGTTCGTCTACGCAACACAATGGTGAGAGGGAAACTGGGCTAAACGTCACATAATCAAAATAACACATCACCTTTGTGTTTTTTTTGTAATTTGAAGCCGTGTTATATTTTGGGTCTTATTATGTAATTTAGTGTGTACTTCTATTAATTATACATTTGGGTGCTTTGAGATTTTTATATCAAGAATCCTACCTATTTTGGGCATGAATTTTACTTAAATTCAATGACCTCATTCTTTCTTAATGTATTGTAAATTACTTTTTAATTCATAACGTCGCGTATTTTTCGGAATTATTTAGATTTAAAAAACATATGTTAGCAGCACAAGAGTGTATAAGCTAAAATATTAAAAAATATTGACAACTTAGGCTTCAGTGCATTAAAAGGTAAACTATTAATTATTTAACTTATTTAACAATTTCTTATAAACTTTAGTTATGTTTTTTTTCAGTAATATTAAAAGTCTTGAATTTAACTGATTCCAAAAACGTTTGCGGTTTGTCAATTCTACTTTCGTAACTACATATTTTTTGTCTATTAAAAATGAATAATTCAATAAATAAAAAACAGATAACAAAGGGATCCTGAAGATAATATTAATAATAGCAGCTCGTAGAAATAGTTATCTTACCTTCCTTCCGTCAAAAAGTTTTCTACATCATATATATTATTACATTCTCGTTAGATTAATTTTCATATTAAGCCTGTAAAATTAAAAAAAAATTGTTTTAGAGAAGTTTTTGTAATGTTTGACTATTTTTCATTGCGCTGTTGTAGAATATCTCTAAAAAAGAGTACGACAGTACTGATGACTAACCAGTGTCAAGGCTGAAAATTATAGTGAAGTTCGGTTACTTAAACTCTGAAAACCTTTTCCGTGGGAAATAGAAAATGGCAAAATTCTGAAGGCAAATTGTTGGACACGCTAGAGTATTTTGAAATACGCAAATAAAAGATATCTTCAGTATTTTGGTTATACAAAGCTACATTGTAGTCAATATTTTGAATACATTTGGAGGAAAAATTGCGAACCGTCACTATCAACTCCTTATTGTATATTTAGCATACAGAAGCGTTCTTTGAATGACAGCTTGACTGAATAAAGGGTAGAATATTAATAATAAGCTTTCGTGTTACTAATACAAATTAATTCATTAATACGTTTTATGATTAGTGATAACTGTCAATGACTTGTTAATTTTTTATGTTTTCAGGTGTTACCACCTCATTTGGACGTCCACTGCATTCTGCATCATCGGTGCCTCTTCGAACATATTTGAAGTCAGCAAATTAACGTATTATTGTTGCTCCTGATGAAGTGGAGGCCTCATAATGCTTTTCATGTATTTTTTCATATCAAGGAACAGTGTTAAATTAAAACACATTTTGAACAAAATAGAGTCATTCTTAGCACAATAACTCATAAACTTATGGGTGAAAACAGACACTAAAATAGCGGTGAATGCAATAAAACTAGCGCCATCTATGTGTTAGGCCCGGGACGAAGGAAGTTAGGACGAGAAGTCATCGAGTATTATTGAGCTCCAAATATATGTAATATTCTAGAGGAACTAAGAAATATGAGTACAAGATAAATTGGAAGCAGAAAATGAAGAAAGGCAACTAAGGATACATGTCTAGTATGACGAATTCATGCGTTAAATAATCCAGAGGTGAAGATAACGGACATAAAATATTAGATATTGATAATAAAGATTCATAGATACAATCAAGAATAGTAGATCAAGCCGGAACTAATCTACCCACTAAAATCAACTTATTGTTTTCGTCTATATTTACATTTTACGAAAATATTTCGGTAAAATATTAAATATTCTTCTGCTTTTAGTCCCACGAGACTTAAACATTCGTATTCATAAATCTTTAAAAAAAAGCTCAGAAAATCCTGGACTGTGTCGGTAGCAAATCAATTTATAATCACCTCATTCTACAACAGCAATAAAATTTGTCAATGATGAACAAATAACCGAAATTTATACTATACGTGCATTATCCGTAGACCATAAACTAGCGAATAAAGCGTTTACTTATCTACATTATAATTCGTATTGGGCCCTTATAAATATGCTAAATTTATTTTTATCGGCATTTTACACAAATTCCTGCAGTCGTTACACGATTTAGTGTATATTTTTACGGATTACAGCACAAAAGTTGGTTCGCTTGCGTAAACACACTGATTATTTTACATAATGCATAATGTAGTAATGAAGGCTTATCGAACTCTTGGATATTGTCAGGCATAACAATTCAAGAATGCTTTTATTTATTTAGTTTTTACTTTACTTTATTATTCACACATTTTATCTCGTCTATTAGCCATCGTTATGTATATATTAGCTGCTTTGATAAGTCCATATTGAGTACTATTAACATTTTTTGTTTACTGGTAATTTTCAGGGTCTTGAGTGTTTTAACTCGTACTCGCAGTATAAAAATATATGGTAGTACTACATGTTTCAACACTAACATAGTTTTAAGGATGATATATTCCGTTTTTTTCTGTGTATATTGTACTCTGTGTGATGAATTTAGGAAATAATTGTTCGTAGTTCTTATGGTTCCTTTGATTGATCTTTATTACAGGAAAGGTGTCACAGAAAAAAACTTTATTTTTAAATATGGAAGTCTAAAATTTGTTAAACTATAATACGTTTAATCAAACAGTGAAAATTAAATGTCTAGTTATGAAAACAATAATTTTTGAAATAAGTTGTTCACTTCTTCACATTCAATCTTGAGCTGATATTTTCAATCACCTGTTGCAGCGTTATGCGGAGAATTGAATTTTCTTTGTAGTTAATTGATAATTTTTGTTAATATAGAATCTGATCATGGCTGGTGATCATGCTTGGTGGCCATTCGATGTTGCCTTAACAACTAATAACCCTTCGTTCGAAACTTATGGTATAATTCGTGGAGAGCACTAAACAAATCGTTTCTGACATGCAGAGAAGCTTCTCCATCTTGGTGGAAAAATATGTCTCTAGTTAAGACACCGCGGTATTCTATCCTACTTGTAAAATATTTTTTTTATAAAATGTATTTATATGTAATGTGATTTGCCCAAATGTGAAGAATTAATAATTGCAACCATCCACTAGAAGCAACAATACTGAGATGACCTGTAAATAATATTACTGACTATACCAAGAAATGGCGAATAAAATTGAATGCTACAAAGTCTACACTTCCAAAAGTCTTCACTTACAAAAAAATAGATCGTCTGCCAGTGATGACACTGAATGTGAAGCTCAAGTAGCTAGTGGCTGGTGGCTAATGGAAATGTTAAAAAAAATGAGCAGGACTTTGTCTGAGGCTCAAAAAATTGTTGTTGTTGTTTCGGCGACCAATCAAAAAATTGTTATTATATAAATATATTTTTATGCCAATGAGGACCTACGGGACGTAACTATCACGTTGCGCAAATAAATCAATATGATACGAGTTTACCAAAACAAAATTCTTTGTAGCATTGTTAACGACCCATGGTATATTAGAAATGAAGACATCCGCAAAGATCTAGAGGTACCAAAGTTTACCTTAGTTAGTTACCCTTTGAACTAAGACAATTAAGTTATGTGTGAAAGTGGGGGGTATATCTATCAAACACTAATTAAAAGATTGGGGCTGAAATCTTAGATCTAGGCTTTTTCAACAATACGAAGGAAATATTCCTATATAGCTGTAGTTAATATTAGTTGCAAATTTTGTGCCATGTGCTTTAAAGAACGTATTTAAATGTATTTATTTTTAGGTATTTTTTATTTCTTCCTTTGATTTATTCCTGGATATTTTTTCAGTTGTCTCTTTCTTTAATTTTTTGTTTGATTTATGGATATGTTCTCTTAGTTTTATTTTTTCTTAACTAATTTAATGCAACATTTTACGTAAATTTTTTGTTTTACGTTTTCTTCTTTTGATGTCTACAATGCTAGGCATTTCTTGCACATTTTATATTAAAAGCAATTTTATAGATTTTTTAAACGGTTTTAGCTACTAATATTCATTGTCTCATTGAAGTTGGAATAAATTCCTTTTAGTAATTGTTACTAGTTATATGACGTTAGATATCTAATATATTTATTACCTAATTTTTTTTATAACTATGGTTTAGTGTTTTAGTTTTAGTTTTAGTTAGTTTTAATAAATTATATAAATTAATTTATATAATTAGTAATATATTTAATTCTAAAAGGAATGCCAAGTATTTTTTGTTGAGAATCAATTTTACACATAAATTTTCCCATTTTACCCTTACTGATTATATATTGCATTGTTACTATATGTATTAATTAAATACAATAATAAAATTTTTGTGAATACATTGGCTGAAAACATTAGAAGGTTGGTGTGATATTGAAATCCCCAATTAAATTGAAATTCAGATTGAAAATTCAAATAATCAGAATAATATTTTAGGACTGCAGACGTTAAGTTCCTTTTCTAATCGACTATTGATGTCTCCAAAATAATCTGTAAAAATCTTAGCTTAATATAAAAAATCTTTTGGATACTGCTTCATTGTTAAAAAATCTATTCACATAAAATTTTTTTCAATCCTTCAACACCAAAGTTTGGCAACTCTGGAACAGGACAGCAGATACTTCAAATATAGTGAAAAATTAATTTTAAAATAAGCTCTGACAATATTTCATTAAAACAGTGCAAATAGTCCTGAAAATTATCAGTTTTCATATGATAAATATAATGATAAGTAGGTTTATTCTCTCGGAATGAAAACAGAAAATGATATACCATATATATAAACATTCTCCCTGTACGATAAAACAATGGATATACTGGCATTTAACCTCTCCATTCTAAAGGCCAGTCATACGAGCCCAGTCTAAGCGGGTCCAGTGTCAAAGGAAAGAAATTGGTCGGCGATTTGAATGGACACGGCGGGCGGTCCGCGGTAAAAATAATAGATGGTCGTGTGAGTGCATTAACATAGAGAAAAAAACCACTATCCACTCACTATTGTTAATGTTCGTGTGACATCTATAGGGTGATTCAAAAATATTTTCGTTTTCTATGATTATATTGATCATATAACAGTTCAATTGTAAAGTCCCGGGCCTGACACATAGATGACGCTATTAGAATTAAATCCATATGTTTTTTAGTTAGCCTTAACCCTCAAAAGATCGCGTGTTGACAAAATATTTCTTTTTGAAGGGAAAAAATACCGTTGAAGCAAAGATTTGGCTTGATGCCAAGTTTCCGGATACTGCCCCAGGAAAATCAACTATCAAGGATTGGTATGCTAAGTTAGTGGTGAAATGAACACCGAAGACGGTGAACGCAGTTGACGCCCAAAAGAGGTTGTTACCGACGAAAACATTAAAAAAAACATAAAATGATTTTGAATGACTATAAATTGAAACTGAGTGAAATAGCAGACACTATAAAGATATCAACTGAACGTTTAGATCATACCATTCACGAAAATTTGGGTATGAGAAAGATTTGTGCAAGGTGGGTGCCGCGCGAGCTCCCTTTTGACCAAAAACAACGAGGAATTGATGATTCAGACCAGTGTTTGAAGATGATCAAGCGTAAAAAACCCGAATTTTTGCGTTGATATGTGATAATGGATGAAACATCATTTCACTCCGAAGTTCAGTCGACAGTCATCCGAGTGGACTGTACACGATGAACCCGCTCCAAAGCGTGGAAAAACGCAACAGTCAGCTGGCAAAGTTATGGCGTCTCTATTTTGGGATGCGCATGGAATAATTTTTATTGACTACCTTGAAAAAGGAAGGACCATCAAGATCGACTATTACATAGCGTAATTGGACCGTTTGGAAGCAAAGGACAAATCGTACTACAAAAATGGTATCGAAAAGTTGGAGGGTCGCTATAATCAGTGTATCTATCACCCTTGAAGGGAATTATGTTGAATAAAAAAACTAATTTTGCGAAAGAAATGTGTTTTACTATGGTAGGCCGGGGACTTTTCAATTGATGTATTAATTATAACTAATAGATCCGACAGACATTTCCATGTTCAAATATAATTGTTCATGCTGATTTTGATTTTTTTTTGGAATACAGGGGCGGTGATATTATGACGATGCATTGATGTTTGACCTGGCAACAACAAAATCTTAATTTTATGTCAGTTTCACCCAAGCACGTAATTGTGGCTTCTTGAATATATTTTTGTATATGACTCGGACTACCAGTATATGATGATGTAAGGATATATGGTACCGATGTTGTTGCTATCAGCTGTTTCATCTACGTCACTCATCATAGTATCAGGCAAATGTATTTAATCTTCAGAATCACTTGATTTTAGAACTTTGCTTGATTAAACCTAAAGTATTGTAATCGCTGACTTTCAGGTTTCGCACACATATCAATAAAATATTGATAAAATAGCTGGTGGTATCGGAGAATATTATTAATTTAGATGGATCAATCAGTATGCGTAAAAGTTGATCGAACTAACTTTCTTGACACCTAGACAATAAAAAGATGAATCAAAGGGTTTTTTTGTTTAATCTTTAGATGATTTCAAGGTTCTCCTTTCCAAACTATCGATGGATATTGCAAAGTACTTTCGGATGATGATTGTCTTTGATCATCTAAACTGTAATGTTTCTGCATTCTATACGTAGATCTTGAATTTTAAATAGAACGTCAGCCATAACAATTATAACTTCATTAACAGTTCGTATATTATATCTTCTTTAATAATAACCTAGTTATCCTTTTGTATTTTGTTTTAAACAGCGTTAAACAAGTGGACTATTTGGTTATGATTTTTTGAAAAAGTATATATATATATATATATATATATATATATATAATGATAAGAATCGTGAGATAAATTTAAGTAATTGTTTTTTAGTCATTCACAATAGGCTTTTATCTAGTTCTTCGTCGCAATATAACATCTGTTGATTCTCAGCTTTGTATGCAAAATTTTTTATTTCATCTTCTGTGATTAGTCATCCAGGTGTAAATAAAAGCTTTTATAGTACCATTTTTTAATTAACAGTGGCTGACGGCCTCAGAAAGTTTGCATATGCCGCTCGCTTCGGAAGATTGAAATCCACCATCGTGGAGAATTTTCAATTAGTTCTCGCTTGTATACTTCTTCTTGTTGTTGTTGCTGTTGTCCGTGTTGTCTTCTTGTTTTTCGTCGCGGAGGCCTCGAGCGACGATGAGGCCGACCGACCAACTCCGTGTGGGTTCTCAATTGGAAAAAGAGAAACAGCATATTGCAAACAATCAAACGGATGGCTAATGGTATGGGAGAGATCGATAGCCCAGTACCTGCGACAATATAATTATCAGATTCTACATATGTATCCTGGGTAGAATTTGTTGTCAATGAAAAATTATATTGCCATTTATATTAGTTGCTAATAATGGTTATAGGGATTCAAGCCTATGAATTTATTTGAGAAAATCATATTTTTAAAGCTTAGCCCTTCAAGAATATGCCATTACGAGATTTTTTAAAAGTTTAACTTATTTTAAGAGATCAAAGTAAAGCTATAATCTATAAAACTACCATCTTTCGATTTACTTTTTTTTTTGAAAGTTCGAATATATCAACAAAATGTCGCGTTCTGAAAGAGCCGTAATACGTTAAAAAAATTGTTTCACTTTTTAATCCTTGTACTTTGATACGATAGAAGAACGAATAGAGAATGCTTATAACAAATATTAAGTAAATAGATTCAGTAGAACTTCAGATTGACATATCATGTCAATCGTCTCTGAAAAAGTAATTTTCGAGAAAATAAAATAAATTAGCTTCATTTGTAAATGTCGCGTCTATAAAACAGCTATATTTTCGAAAATTATTTCTAGAAATCCTATTAAGGGCGTATTTTTAAACGGTGAAGCTTTCACAATATGAGAAAAAAATCAATTTGTTCAATTGCCTAGACTAAAATACTTCCTAAAATTTACGTTTAAGTTACGTTACGTCTGCACGTGGTGTCACTTTACTAATACAGTAAATATCTCCAAAACTAATTTAAATTTTCAAAAATCGTCTTAACGGCATATTACTTAGTAACCGACTGACTTCAAGGGTTACGCTCTGAAAACGTAACAAAAATTGAATTTTTTAAACTGCAATACTGGAATACTGATGACTGACTTATGTCAATTAATAAAAAATATATAATAAGCTAAACTATAAAACTGACGATTTTTGGTGTCTGTCGTATCAAAATTGCTTTTGAAAATGTTCTTTAGATTTTATTAAATGAGTTTAGTTCACTACATAACATTGTTATTTAACCATTCTTATTGTAAAGATGGAATCCTACAAGTGATTAAGATAAGGCTTCCAATATTCTATAAGCTTTCGAATGTTATCTCAAATATTTTGGGATTTGATCTAAAAATTTTTATTAACTAATTATTAGTGTTATTTTGAATTATTTGCTTAAATAATCAAAATCGAACCAAAACCAGAGTATTAAGTAAATATATTCTTGATTACAATGATCAAAAGCCCTTGTTTCAATTTTCAAATCATTTCTCAAGGATGTAGACTATAGTAGATGTAGAAAAAAAACTAAATTCGAGTCAAAACACTTGTCGGTGCCATATGACGTCAGTAACAATGACGACTTTGTAAATATTGAAGTTGAACAAGAAACAATAAATCCAGATTATCGAAGATTCGAGAGAATACACTGAGGTTTGTATCATAAACTTGTTAAAAAATATCGATATTTCTATAAAATCGATAAAAATATATTTATATTTTACCGAATATACAAAAGGTACCAAAAGCGATATTTTTTGAACAAACTGAAACATTTTTTAAACCAAAATAATGTTTTTGTAATTGGATTAGTAAATGTATATAAGTATGGATCAAAAATGTTAAATAAAATATAATTACAAAAAATCAAGATGTTAAGTGCGAAAATGTTAAGTTTTAACGTAAAATTCTCCTTGACATTAATTAAGTATTAGTATTATTAATTAAGTAATTAGTATCAACTTTGGCACAATTCTACAATATAAAAGGTAATATAAAATGTTTTCATAGAAACTAATACACTGTAATTCTAGGCAAAATAACCTATAATAGATTTTAAAAAATATAAAACTATATCACAATTTAGATGATATATCAGTAATATTTTTCCACTTTTTTTTCGCCAAAGAAAAGACATTATTTACAGCCCCAGTTGATTTATGGATGCCGGTTTCTCCATTAATTTAAACAATTCATGGAGCCATTTTTTAACTTAAAGTCTTGTTCAGCAAGCCTCATCGATGCTAGATTGTGCTAGTCGGATGAAGTCAGGTCTGAAGATTGCGACAGGTGTGATAAAATTTCTCACCTAAATGAAATCAACACTTCTTTGACTGGTTTTGCTTGTGAGACGGGTTTTTATACTGCAAAATCACTTTATCATATGTTTGGACGTATTGTGGATATTTTTCAATGTCCAAATTGATGAGTTGTTATCGGTAGTGATCAGTATTAACTGCTTCAATAATTTATAATTTACGAAACCAACCTGGCCCTACCAGAAACAGTGCGTGATCTTGCGACCAAAGCCATTTGGCCTTGCATTTGATGGCCTTTGCCAGGTGATAACCATTATTATTTAGCTTAGGATTTTCGAAACAAGACCCTTTTTCATCATCCGTTACTATTTGATGCAGAAATTACTTGCTTCCGCATCTTTGAAGCAGTATTTTACTGATACTGCATTTTTCGATTTCCTAATTGCCTTCTTTCTAATTCAGAAATTGTGACTCGACTGACATCCAAATTCTCTGGCAATTGTTTTTGAATTTGTATTGGGCTTTGATCCAATAAGTACTGCCATTTTGAATTTTCAAATATTTTCTGCCCACCATAACATTTTAAATGTTGAAATCACTACATTTGAATTGTCAAATCTACGTTTCCAATATTCTTATGGTTGCATGTTCACCGTAAGTGTCTACGATGAAATGATTAGTTTCAGCGGCATTTTTTTTGGTGTAAGTAACGCGTGCCTTAAATGTAGTTTCATATACAAAACATAAGATTAATGTCAATGGAGTAAAGTGACATAGATATTGAAATCCCTTACCAGATAGTAATTACCGACCGAGTAGGAAATACGCAAAGAATTTTGAACTATTCATAAAACAACAGTGCAAGATTTTAACTGTAGAATTGATACATTAAACTGTTTATAGTTTTCAAAAAAGGGACAAACACTTAACACAGTGGAGATTAGAGTTGATGAAGTAGGATTGTTTTAGTGAGTCGTCTGAAAAGAAACTATGATTGTTATTATATCTTTAGTAGCACGAAACATGAACATAATTGAACTTAAACCAATATTTTTACACGAAACATAATAAAAAAGAAAGATATGCCGTTTTTCATGAATATATGATTGGCATAAGTCGACCATGATTTATTTTTGACTTCTAACTGAAAAAGTATGTCACAAGTTGCGAAACAAGCTATTCTATGCGATCGAAAACCAAAGAGAACGATGGATTGTCTCTCGGTTATGCTCCAGCAATAAAACGGAAGAATTTATGGTGACGAAAGGCATAAGATTGCCTCATCTGACAGAGCGATCTGTACGACAAGCGACATCAAAAGACAGTGCTGCGATCGAGCTAGTGGAGCATGTCGTTCGGTCATTATACGAACAGTATGACGTCTTGTTTGTCATCAATCGACCGCGAACATGACATTTCGTGATGTTCCGAAACGTTTAAAAACCATAAACTTGGTGACGTCATACAGTATTATCTCTTTTTTATAGTCATCTTATGCTATTAAGTTCTGTTTGGTCTCTAATTGTTGAGTAATTTGTTGGTAAACAAAGAAACATTTATGTAAGGTAATCATCGACTTCCGTTTGATGTCTCTACATTTAATATAATAATTTTTCTTTTCCGTATTTTTGGTTATAATGCAAATGCCCATCGTTGTGCACCACTTCTAAAGAAACTGTTTAAAATCATGATCAGGGGGGCATCTGGTAAATCCGACGGTTCGTATTTAAGTTTTTTCGTGTAAATTTTCACTGATATTGTAATATTTGATTGAGTATCATAAATCATTGTGTTCCAATTTGTTAATTATAAATTTTTATAATCCCTCTATTATAAATCAGTTAAAACAATGTTATATTCGAGGGAAAGGCTGAATTTCCAAAAGGATGTGCAAAGTTTTCACATATTTTTATCTAAAATAATCAAATATTTGGGTACAATGCTGTGGCTGAGTTGATGTGATGGAAAATCGGAAGTCGTTCAGTGTAAAAGCCATTCAGTTTGCTTTTTAAGCACTATTTATATTATAAAATCCTCGTAGAAATATTGTAGACAATTGCTTCTATGGTGTACAGGTTCGTAGATTTAATTTCCGTTCGACTAATACATTTTTGTTTTTCTAGTTTAGTTAGAACGTTTGTCAAATAACCTAGGCTAGGCAGGGGATCCCGGGGCCGGAAGCGCTCCTTATTTTTTAATCACTGATTTTTATCCATATTTTTTCCCATACCTTTGCTTGGCCAAGCCATTATAATGCCTGCTTGGTGGCGCAGTGGTAAAGGCGATAGGACGGTCCTCCTACTCTTGCGATAGCCACGGGTTCTAATCCTGATAGAGCATGGTCGTAAATTTATGTTTGTGATTGTTTATAATGTGTGAATGTTCTAGGCAAGAGTGTAAAATCCGACAAGGAAAATAATCCCAGTCACGCCAGTAACCAGGCTGGGTAAGACCGGATATCTTCTGGGATGATTTCTAAACTTGGTCACTCGCCAGTCGGTAGGTTTATGCTGAGGACCGTGGTTTGGAGCTCACGTTAAACTTTAGGTCCAGTCCAGATAAACCCATAGCTGGTAAAAGGAGATTTTAAGATATATATAAGAAATCCATTGTAATTATATTAAATCAAATATTCTATTAAATTAAACAACTGTCTAATTTATTGCGTAAATATATAAGACTGAAAAGAGACAAATAAAATATGTTGCTTTGATGTTTGATTTTATCAAGTTTTCAGTGGGTTCATTATTTATTTTTTTTAAGTCGGTTAAATTTTTTATTAAAAATATTATTTTTAAAGACTTTTCTCCTTACTAGATATTTTTTTAATTGAATTTTAATTTATTTTAAGATCCTATGCATAGCCTAAATCATTAAACATATTTGAAATAACATATATATATAAATCTTGAACCAACGACCAACAGTCGGGCTGTAAACAGTGTTAAATTTGATGGGTTGACGTTTCCCTATAAAAAATAACATTTTTTCCTTAAGTAGAAATTAATTATTCATTGTATAGGCATTAGTCATTTTGAACTTGCATTACTTTTGTTGTTTGATTTGATGAAATCTGCTGCCAAAACCCATCAAACGCCTCGAGAAACTTGATAATGCTACTACGTCATATCTCAATTCTTGGTATTGGTTTGAAAGAGCTGTTACTAGTGTCACTAAAAAATAACTGTCAGGAACACCAAGAAAACTCGAAGTCAATAAATTGTAAGACTTAGGATAAGCAATCAAGCATACCTTAGCAATTAATATCAGTTAATTCCAGTTTCCACCGCCATCCATTCCATCCATTGCAGTGTCATCACTTGCTAGACAACAAGAAGAGTTTCTTATGGCATATTCTAACTAGCGAAATTATAACTAACTCGTCATCAACATAACAATGAGCCGTCCATATCAACAACGGAGTGGTATATCATGGCCATAAAGACTTGTAGCACATAGGGCTAAATCAGCAAGGTATATTGTATTGCGAGCTGCTAAAACCGAATAAAACCATTACTACGAATGTTTATCTATGTTAGAAAAGATCAGCAGTATCGAGCAATAGAAACAAAGCCATCCTCTTGGACGAAAATACTCGGACAGGCGTTTCAAGAGTTGTTAATAATATATTGTTGCAGTTTTTTCGACACCGTATCGTCATTTAGCCCAGAGGAAAGGGAAAAAGCTTTTGGTGGAAAATATTTTGATTAATATATATTGTACCAATTTATTTCAATAAATGCCTTTTTAAGGGAAAATATTATCTGATCACATGTTGTCAGTCCAGTATTAGTTTCGAACCGTTAAAATAACTAAGTGACGAACGAGTTTAATAAAAATTTATAACATTATGGTTAAAAACTAATAAGACATAAAATCAGACTAAAGGTTATTATAAATTAATTTCGCCTGTCCAAAGCATCTATGAAGAATTATAGCCTGTTATACCTGAAATTATTCATCTCAAGGGGCTGAAATAGTGAAATTCTTGTATATTCCATTGCGACAGTGCGTCTTCTCACGCATAATTAGTTCTCTGTGACATTTTCATCATAAATTGAACTTCTATTCATTGGATTTCACTCTATCCGAGTAGATATTTCTTAAACTGAAAAGGTCACTTCAATGGCATAATTTTGAGTCGAGTGGTATTACACACAAAATAATATGAACACCATACAATATAATACATCAATAATAGATACATAATGTAATGTAACCCTAATGAAGTCTACGATATAGACTGCCTGCTTTGTACAGTCAAGTTTGGGGGAAGTTACGTGATGATTTGGACGGCAGTATCATAGCATCCAGCTCGTTCTCTCATTCTGTGAAATCATATCTCGACATAAATGATGAAGTTTTTATTGTTACTAGCATATTGCTGCGAAACATTGCCATATTCGAGGATAATAATGCGCACATACACTCAGCCAGAAAGGATAAATCTTGGTCTGACAAGCATCAGAATATCGTCAAACATCTTCTGTGGCCAGCGCTATCCCCGGCGTCTATATAATTAGTAGTAATAATTAGAAGTAGATTTCCATTATTAATACTACTCAGACGTTTTACGAATCTATTTCGATAGGAATTTCTTGTATAATAAAATGTTAGGTGTTCATATTATTTTGTCCATCTCCTTGATCTTCAAGGCTATGAACTAAATTTGGAGATTTAATTTTCATTTTTGCCGATATCAGAACTGTATTCGTTGCATCAGCAAATGTTAATTAATAATATTGACAAAAAATATACACAAAAATATTTTGTATGACCCATATGAAATTTAATATGATATTAATGATCTTTCATCCTATGAATAACTCTCCATCATCTCTTCCTCTGACTTTCTATTTTTTTGTCTGTATTCCCATTAAAAATAAAATAGTACCAATTCAAACAGTCAAGTAACAAGGTCAACTAATATACCATAACAACAATGCTGAGAAAAAAACTGGTATATTGGCAATTTGTAACACAAATAGTTGTCGGATCAACAAATACACGATACAATTATGTTCGCCGGACACTTCAATCGTCGAAACCGTATAAATATCTACCTGTTGGTTGTTCGATGAAAGAGGACGAAAAAAACCAGAAGCAGAACCGAAGAATTCGACCATCTAGGAACCATCCGTGACCGATACGAGAACAGACGAAAAATTGAGTAGCACTTTTCGATTCCGTGCGTCTATTCGTCGATGGTGGTCTTCCTGGGACTTCGACAGTCCAATTCGGCTCGTTTTTCATATGTATCAGCTTATAATTGGTATTTTAACCTGATAAGATCCTTCGGTGTAATTTTGTATACCCCCTGAGTGGTAATATCCAAAATCAACTGCTGTTCAGTGACACTTTTCATGATTTAGAATCGTTTGGTGATTATTTCTTTCTGACTATAATATTTCTAAATATTTTTCACTAAATATAATTAATTAAAACGATTGGGGATTGAAATAATATCGTGTTATAGGAATAACAATTAGAACCTAGTATTAATTCTAAAGATATTAAAAGTTTTTTGATTAATTGTAAAATGATAAACAATAAATGAGTTATTATGTAGTGTTGAGAATCATCGACTGAAATCGACTATCGACTGTTTAGTAATTGCCTCATTTTTGCTATCGACTGTTTCGGTCGCTATTCTTGGTTCCCCTGATTTTACTACTTTTTACCAGTGACCACTACTACTTTTTGTCAGTCGAATGTTTTCAGTCGCTATTTTCGGCCCGACTGATTTTGTTACTATTTACTATAGACTGTTTCAGTCGTACTTTTAGTTACTATTTTTGGTTCTACTTCTTTCATTCAATTGATTTTTAACGTTCTGGCTCCGTCGTCCTAGCCACGACCTTGACAACTATGTACCCAATTTATGCTTACATAGATTTATATTTAATATATGTAGTTTTATGATTTTTTCGGTACTTTGCTTATAAATAACAATATATTGTATATTAATATTATAGTATTTTGGTACGATATTTTTCAAGATTGTTAATGTAATAGGGTAAAAGTTTAAAATTGTGAATGATAAATAGTAAAATATTTTGACTGTTTTTATGGCAATATTAGGTAATATTTTGATTAGTTGATATTTCCGTTCAGTAACAAATAAAGCATTTATATCATTGCATTCAGATCATTTTTAATTACTCTATAGATTGGTTCTTTTCTATGGTTAGGTATATGTCTAATTTTTATATAATATTTATGATTATTGTACATCTTTAGTTTTTAGGTTCTGTTTAAGTTCTATTGTATTGTCTATATTTATTATAGTATATTGTTTAAAAATAGCAATTAGCACATTAAAATACAATAAAATATTTATTATTATTCCATTCCATACAAAAATTCCATTCCTTTTCACAGATCCACAGAACATTCAAATAATTAAATGTAATTCTACTTCGTTTAAAATTAAATTATAAATTGCACGTTATGTAAAATTATTATAATGGTATTCAGTAATAATTTTTTTCCTTCTCTTTTTTAAAGTTAGTTTGTGAAGGAATGTATACATCTCCATCTCTCTTATACTACCGTTGAAAAATATAAGCAGCTATAAAATGAACTACCCAAGCAATTATCTCCGTCCTTTCCTCTTTCACAATTTATACAAGAAAGGATTTGTACATCTTCGTCTGACATCACGAACTGAAAAAAAAAACTGTCGAACCGTGCATTTGACTGAAAATGGTAATTACTATTTTCAGTCGCTAGTTTTTTGACTATCGACTGTTTCGACTATTATGCGACTATCGACTATTTCAACTGTTTTCAGTCCATAGTTCCCAACGCAATTATTATGTATATAAACAAAATCCATAAGCTCTAAAATTATTCATCGATTACTATTTTCGACCTAATATTTGTTACTGTACAAAGACATGTAGAGTACCACCCATTTGTTAACAGTATAACTAAAAATTCAATATAATACGACCATGATCTCAAATAAAAACAAAAGAATGTGAAATGTTGTCTTTTTGAATCTGATACGTCCATTTTTGGGATGCAAAAGACATTTTTATGATGAATTACTTAAAATAAGTAAAATAATATATTCAAATTATTATTATAACCATTTGTATAAAATAGATGCAAATATTCACGATAATATTTAAAGAAGAAAAAATATATTTCCCAAAAAAACGCTCACTTTTTCGATGAACTAAAGTAGGAATTGTGTCGTTGGTAAGTTAATATCGTTTTTGCAACAAAGTATCGCCATGTTGCTAGACATATTGAAAAAGTTGTAGAAAATGATGACAAATATTTTTATTTATATATATCGCATCAATTAATTTTAATAAATACACTCACTTAATACCTTAGAATATCAGATGTAATTGAAAAAACTTAAGAAGGTAAAAAGTTATATTCAGCTCTATTCTTAGATGTAGGATAAGCCTTCGAGAAGGTGTGACATGACCGCCATGTTCATGATCTCTAGAAAATGTTATCGAAACAACACTCTGAACTATTAAACTATTAAAGTACAGCCAGACTATTTAGAGTAAAACAATAGGAAGCCTACTCGGCACTAAAAGAAGCTAAAGCAGGTGTACCACAAGAAAGTCTATTAAGGCCAATTCTTTAACTGCTCGATATATGTGATATACCACAAATGGAAAATATTACGATGGCTACATTTGTGGATAATATTACAATTTTGCTAACGGAGACAATAGCGAAAAAGCGATACGATAGTTATAACAGCCAAGTCAAAATATAAACAATTGGACCCAACTAAGAAAATGAAAATTAACAAAAGTAGATCTGCGCATGTGTCTGAAACTCAACTGCACTCTCATATAATCATTAATCAGAAAGAAAAATCTCAATTAGCAGTACATAATAAATTGTTATTACACTAGCAAATATTGAAACCTATTTACGGAATTCATTTATGGGGATGTTCCGCAAAAACTAATACAAATGCCATACAAGTTTTCCAGAACAAAGTCCTGAGAATTATTGTAGGTGCATCTGATTAGGACTGATTACTTGCACTGAGACCTTCAGATCCAACTGTTAGCAAGATATGAGAACAGACTTTATTCTCATATCAATATCGAAGAAATACAACTCTTGCATAACACCATAACAGGACACAAACTCAAAAGAATCAAACAATTTGATCATGTACATACACTGCACATACTTTGCAGTGTAGTGAGGTGCATTTAATAGAAAAGCATCAGTGATGATACATAAAAATTATTATACTCGTATTAGAGGCTAAGATGGAGCCGATAGGTCTTCCTGGATTTATGTAGCCATCTGTTTTTTCTTGACTACCTGAAAGGTGAACGAGTGAGACGGGTTGGTGTGTTTTTTTACTCAATGTCGCTTTATATCACCGTTCAACAAGTCGCCTCTGCTTTCCGTTAAATAAAATAATATTTTCAAGTAAATTAATAGTTTTCTTTTCTAAACCCCTCCACATATTATAACTTATATACTTGGATATAAGTTACTGTAAAGACAAATTGTTGGTTAGTCGGCAACGACTAGTAACAATGTAATAAATAAATTGTAATAATCTTAATACATTTTCGGCTTTTCGTTTGGTAGCTTCTCTTCGATGTTAAACTCGTTGTTTTTAAACTTTTGAAAGTAATGGTGACAATATTTCTTATTTAAGTTAGTTGTATATACATCTACAAGGAATCGAGGCTCATCAGCTAAAAATTACTTCATAGTAAAGAGAGTTCCCGCAAATACTGTTAATTTGATCTGAAACTGGAATTACATTGTAAGATAAGATGCTCAATCTTACGACATGACGATTGACATCAGTATGACAAATTTAACATAAAATATTTATCGTCTAGACTATTGTTCTGTGGAAACTTAAATGAACATGTGAGAAATGAGGATGAGCACGTGGTAAAGTTATAGAAACTAACGGAATTATTTATAGTTTATTCGAATTATTGACAATTTACAGTTGAGGACACAGCTACTCGAGGGAGCCCGGAGAAGAAGAGACCGCCGAGTAATTTTTTTTTCTTCTTCCAGAATGGCCAGCTAGAACAAAATGCTCTTTTGTTGATATCGGCTTCGGGTTCGGGATAGAGAAGTGCTTTGTGGGCGACAGAGACCCTGGGTTAGGACTGGGATTATCGTAGTTGGTTATCTACCCGCGTTTGTGGATGGGTAGGGATTTTATCAAGTTGTTATGGTTCTAAGGCCCTAGGAAGAACATTACACTGATCATGTTCGTGAAACTCTTCACGAACGGAATTGACGCTCCTCATCATCCATGGGGCATTGAGTAACGAGCCGACTTTTTAGATTGGAACACTTGGAGTAGTTCAAGTTGTCTCTCAGAGATATACCTATACCACACCTGTGCTCCGTAGAGGCAGACTGGTCGGACTAGCTTTTTATGGAGAGTCGCTTCCTGGAGGATCAGGAGAGACCGCCGAGTATCTGTGTCGGGGTTTTTATAGGTCCTGCTCCATCGTTGGGTCCTTGATTTAGGGTGGGACTTTGGTGTTTTCTCTTGTAATGCTGGGCATTCCATAACTCTACAAAATCCTTTTGTCTCCTGAGGAATATCATATTATTTACAAAGACTAATTGATGGATGCTTACATGTAAATGTACATTTAAAGATTAACATATAGAATATTAAACTGAAATTTTAAAAAAGTCGGGACCCAGTTGGATAGATAACAAATATAAACACGAAACTAGTTTTTAAATAATGTTTAAAGTTACAAATAATGTGCAGGTATAACACGAAACCTTTTTATAAAAAAAACACCGTCGGAATCACAGATACAACTTAATCTTTTAACCGATACAATGGTGCTGTACAATGAACCGTATCTTACTAGCATAAGCCGCTAATTTAACGGGTATGCTCGTGTATCGATAGAACAGATTCCGTCTGACCCAAATAAGGGGAATCGATCGAATCATATCGTCGTAATAGACCGTTCGGCCATCAGAGACCGCTCTTATTTAATTAAATCCATGGCGGAATGACCGCCACACCGAATCATTTACCCTGCTGACAAATATGCCGATTGAACGAAACAGAATCGTGCTTGCCTTCGCGTTTTCCTATCGTTATTTTCGTAACGGATGCACATATGTTCAAAAACCGCATAGATTTACTTGGGATCAATGCCCATTTGGCTATATAACGTGACTGGTTCGAATTAGTCGTTCCGCTTCTTTTGTAAATCCGTTTCTCAATCAAAGGAAATGGAAAAGGGGCGATACTATTACATTTCCATAATCTTATTTATGGTTCTTTTAGGTATCGATAGTACCAGGGTGGTCTTTAATATTTCGGGATTATAATATGACTGGTGTACGACAAAATGTTTAAATGTTTATCTTATAAGGTTAAAGAAAGAAAGTGTAAAAGTGGCTGAAAAAATAAGAGTTTATGGGTAAACCAAAAATTCAGATCATGATGATATAATTTCGAAAAATCAAGTTAACTTAAATACCTACAATCGATGGATGTTTTAATAGAAATAATTATTTTAATTATCATATAATGACAGTATATTTTGTCGGACTAAAGAATTATTATGTATATTATGTTACAAATTGGTATATAGGTCTATATATCTAAATCTAGATAAGATATAAGAGATTTAACATCTTCTTAAGTAACATTAACATACCCATTTTTTCATTGTTATGAACTGCTTCGTAAAATGTTATAATATATTTTTCCGGCACTGTCCATTTTTTACAACTACTTTTTGTACCCTTTTTGAGAAATTTTCAAGTAGTAAAAAATATAACAACCAATATTAACTGTCCCTGTAACATATTAACCCATAACAGTCAAAGCCTTAATTCGAATTAGACATAATATAGAATGTTATAAAGACTATAAAAGCCGGCTTGGTGGCGAAGTGGTAAAGGCGATGGGACGGTCCTCCTACTGTTGCGATAGCCGCAGGTTCGAATCCTGCTGGGGCATAGTCGTAAAAGTATGTTTGTAATTGTTTAAAATTTCTGAATGTTCTAAGCAAGAATGTAAAATCCGACAAGGAAATTGATCCTAGTCGTGCCAGTAACCAGGCTGGGTAAGACGGTTGTCTTCTGGGATGATTTCTAAAGTTGGTCACTCGCCAGTCGGGAGACTTAATATATATATATATATATATATATATATAATATATATATATATATATATAAAGACATATAGTATAATACAATAGAGTTTGCTAAAAAAATAACAGGGAATTCAAATTTTTTTTTGTTATATTTTAGAGTATCGTTTTTACTGATCAGGGTTTGTCTGGGCTAGAAGTACTGCTTAACATGAATTTCGAATTATGATTTTCGGTATGAATCCTAACGATTGGTAAGTAAATAGAATTTCCTGCCCTCAGTCTTTTGGTCGACCAACAACTTTTTGAACCACAGTTACAGTGGAGGGATGGGTGACTAAATAGCAAGATAATCACGAAGAAAAACTTCGAGTTCAGTTTTTGAAAATTGTGAAACAAAAAATTTAACAAACGCTATTAGATCAACCATCATATTTACCTGATACGACTCTCAATGAGGAAATCATTTTGGAAAATGCAATCTAAAACATATTTTTGTAATTACATATTAAGCCAACTTGGGAAGTCATACTATAAATTTGAATAAATACTAAACATATTGTATTTTATTAACCTTCACATGGTCTTATTTGACAGAAGTAACATATAGTAGTGAAATAAATAAAATTATAATTGTTTACGCTGTATTAGATAAAAGAACCTTACAAAAAAACAATTATAACATAATAATATTTTATATTTTTGATATGATAATTTCTATGTTAACGTGTTCCATTTAATAGACTGATATATTTAGTGAATGTTTCATAGTTTGAGATTTAATGGAGAAAATTGTATTAACAACTGACGGGTTGCCTGCTATTGTAAATCTCAACGGGGTTCAATTAGAGCAAGTGCTGGAGTTCAAGCACTTGAGATTAGAAATGCAGGAGAAGAAAGTTTGGAGAAGAAATAAATAAAGTACTGCTGAAATAATAAACCGAATCGGTTAAGATGCAGAAGCTTTAACTTAAAAAATATTATAATCAAGATAGAATCCGAGTCATTTGAAAGTTCTGTATGTCTCCTAGACTTAGACATTGCTACAGTCTGACATATGAAAAGTTGAAGTCTTTCAAACGTGATGCTTAAGGCAAATTCTACATGTTTCTCTACGAGATTGTATTAGAAATGAAGTTTGTTGTTAGGTAGGAGAACTATTTTAAGGTTATGTAATAAATAGAGGTAACTAATAAATACTTTGTATTTTATTAACCTTAACTTATTACTTTTTAACGGAACGTATTGTATATAGTGAAATATATCAAATAGAAATTATTTATGCGGATAAAAAAATTATGAAAACCAATTATAAAACAAATTTTTTTTATATTTTCAAGATGATAATTTCTCAATTAACGTTTTCCGTTTAATAGACTACTTTTTAAAAATTAATTTGATAATTTTATTATTTTTATTTCTTTATAAAAGCCATCTTCAGTGAATGCTTTTAAATTTATATGCTTTTTTATGTCTAGCGCGGCATATCACTGTACCATTTTATAAATATCGGAAGGTTTAACAACCTACAGAGATATAAGAATAAACATTCATGGGATACTAATCGGAGACGATAAAAGAAAATGTCGAATATTTCAGGAATTATAATTTCGTTATTCACTTGGCATCTAAGCAAGAGGTGATAAACTTTAGTGGCATACTAATCAAAGCTGATACAAGAGAATACTGTAAAATAACTGAAGAGTTATAAATTATGTGATTAACCAGCTAGTGGTTAATTTACTAATTTACATAACTTGATTACGATTTCACATTGTTATTATAGTATTAGATGTTAAATATTTTATTAGATTTTAGAGTTAATTCGTAAGATCATCGATAAAATGATATGTATTCAAAAAAGAATATTAAAAAATTAATTACACCCTACTTGACCATTTGGGGTCAAAGATATTGGTTTATTAGTCAGTTGTAAAGCATATTTGATCTTATGTCGGGTGGTACTGAGGCATCAAATCGACTGGTAATGCACCACTGTCAAAACAAATTTATTCAGCTAATTACCATTGGTTATCGCTACGCAACCTACACAAAACAGCAATCCAAGATTTTGCATTAATATGTGAAAGAAGGTGACTAAATGACAGCACTATAGAAGCAATACAGCTACTACTAGATAACGCGCAAGAAATCTGCGAACCAAATCACATGAACTGTTATAGTGTATAATGTTATTCTTAACTTTAGCTATTAATATAATTTAATATTAATTGAGAAATACATACTAATCATTTACTCATATTGCTTGCGTATTGGTGCAAGTACAAAGGACAGACCAATAGTAGTGAATTAATTTGTAAATTAAAATTGTACTAAACATGCCAAATAGATATAATAAAAAATATTTACGAGCGAATTATTGGCCCAACAGACCATGCATCATTGATTAGACCAAGTGGTATTTCGGAAGGACTTAGTATATATATATATATATATATATATATATATATATATATATATATATATATATATTATATATATATATATATATTATATTGCCAGGTCATACATATTTATGGGCTGAAAAATTACCTCAAAATCCAACAAACTAGTTAGTTGTTGAAGTTTTAATTTACCAAGTCTTTAATATTTGGTTGTCGTAATGATCAAGGTACAAGATGACCCTCCTACTGTTGCAATAATCACGGGATCGAATCCTGCTGAGGCATGGTCGTAAATGCATGTTTGTGATTGTACAAAAGGCAAGAATGCAAAATCCGACGAGACATATGATCCTAGTCATGCCAATAACCAGGCTGGGTAAGACTGGATGTTGTCTAGCTTGGATGGATCTAAGTTGATGATCACTCGCTAGTTAGTAGGTTTAATGCCTAGGAATGTTGTTCGATACACACATTAAGTAGTACGTACAGTCCAGATAAACACTAGTAGGTAAAAACATGCTCTAAAATATAACAAAATAAATAAAATATTAAAAAGTTTTTCCAGATTTTTCCTTCAGTCCAAGTTTCCTTTCATTTCCAGGACTTTCTTCAACAGATTTAAGAAAAAATCATCTACACAGCATTGGAAATCGGAATCGGAATCGGAAAAGGGTCGAATAGTTTCTAGAAAAATGGAAAGAGTTGAAAGACGAGGTTGCCAGATCATAAAGGAATATCAGTTATGCAGACAGAAAATAGAAAGATATACTAATTACTATACATTTTGCCACCATATGGTTTGAATTCATGAATTCAACATTTGGATTTTACGGTTATGAAAATTTATTAATTAATAATATTCTTCAATTCAAAGAAAACCGTTTATGTAACGTAAAAATGAGTGAAAATCAATTAATTGATGAAAATTTTTGAAAATAATTATTATTAAAATATGAGTCCACACATATTCGCCTTTCGCAAATTTGGCGACCGGAGAAAGTACCGTCAGCATGGAAGAAAGCAATTATTCTTCTTGTGCTAAAAAAGGAGGCAGTAAACATTATAAACTCGAGGTATGACTTTCCTATCGCTTGTCGGGAAAGTATTTATGAAAAGCATACAAATAAAACTCCATAGAGTTTGCTAAGAGACAAGCAGATACCATTTTCGCACTTCGCCAATTTATGATGGTACTTACTAGACGTGGAAAGTGTGAAATTGTTGTTTTTCTTATTTTGCGCTCATTTGAAACCAGAGTTGGTGATCTCCAAGGGAATGTTGTCTCTGGATGCAATTTTGAGAAAAGTGTTTATAAACAGGCATGACATTCAATATGAGGTTACAGATTGCTTCACCGATCTAATGTTGGTTGATGATAGCACTATAATCTTTAATAATAATTTTGAGGCTTTAGCATTGTTCATGGTATAGTTCGCATTCCACAGATATATCGCTTGAGAATTGGTTTAAAACTACCTGAATGTTGAACAAGAGAGACGGGATGGTCTGTTTTCTAAAAGACCTGCAATATTGCTTTGCACCTCCGCTATAGCGTGGTGTATCCGTAAAATAAAATAGTTTTTAAGTAGAATATTAAGTCCCTTTCACATATTTAAATGATATGAAATTATATAATAAGCCTTTAAAATTAATTCACGACCTATTAAATCTTATAGAAAATAAGATCCGTATTTGACTTACAATACAATATAAATTAATGTAAAATATATAGCTATTTTCAATGCTAGATCTGAAGAAGCGAACTGAAACATTTTAAACCCTCTCGTAAAACTAAAATATGTTATTGATACTTGTAGAGATCAACTCAACACGAATTATATTCTCGTTTCTGTTTCAGTTGATTTGTGGCATTCCTGTCGAGCTTCTTTACGATCACGTTCGGTCCGGAGATGTAGATGACGACGAACGAAGGCGTACAAGAGGATAAGGGAGATGAAAAAAAACGCAGACAAGAAATCGAAGGAACAAAATATTGCCAATTTGCTAACGAATTCAATTAACCACTAATGGTATTATTGGTTGATTAAAAGGAATTTAGTTGTTTTTAAAGATTTATTTAAGGTTTGTTAATGGAAACACGAATAGTCTACGAAGAATTCATTTATAACTAAACAAAGTTGATTTAGTTTTAACTAAAGAAGTATTTTGAAATATT
Source organism: Rhynchophorus ferrugineus (assembly GCF_030347505.1). NCBI lineage: Eukaryota > Metazoa > Arthropoda > Insecta > Coleoptera > Curculionidae > Rhynchophorus > Rhynchophorus ferrugineus. Next base: position 51,054,659 of record NW_027472583.1, read on the forward strand.
TATGGATATTTTTAAATATCAAATTTAGAATATGTAAATAGTAATACAAAATAATATAGTATTTAAATGTTCTATCTCATTTTAATTAATTTTATTTCTTAAAATTTGCTAATTTTAGGTATTGTCATTATTTCAAATATATATATATATATATATATTCTATAAAACTGTTGCTATTAATCGTCCGGTTCAATACATATTATTTAGTGAAAGGTTAAATAAGTACAAAATAACTTTAACATCTATGTTGTATTTTGTACCAAATAATTTTTTTACGAGGTTTACTTCACAATTGTAATATTTTTCATGAAATATATCTTATTTATTATTACCATTGTTCAATTGTACTTGCATCAATATACAAGCAGGATTGTGGGATAAATACATCAATATCTATTTTAGAATTATAAATATATATCTTAGCTAAAGTAAAGATTAAACACACTATATAAGTTCACGTGATTTGGTTCGATACAATCTTCTGATTGCCTGCCTGTTGTCCAGTCGCTGTATTGCTTCAGAATTTCCATAGCATTTAGATTAAAACATGTCCCAGACATTTGGAAGATGGCGGAAATTATAATGATCCCAAAACCTGGGAAGTCACCAAACTAAGATCATTAACTAAGATTTTTGAAAAACTCCTGTTGAAAAGAATAAAACCGATCATAGAGAGAAAAACTTAATACCAACACACCAGTTTGAGTTTAGTATGAAGCATTCAACAATTGACCAGCTCCACAGAATAACAGATGTTATTGAAAAAACATACGAAGGTAAAAAGTATGCTCAGCTATGTTCTTCGATATAGCACAAGCTTTCGATAAGGTTTGGAATGAAGGCCTTGTTCATAAACTACAAAAAATGCTACCTATTATAACCAGAATGTTTAGAGTCAAACAAGAAGAAGCTTACTCTACAATAAAAGAAGCTAAAGAGTTGTACAACAAAGAAGTGAACTGGGACCAATGCTTTATCTACTTTACACTTGTGATATACCACAAATAGAAAATATCTCGATGGCTACATTTGCTGATGATACTGCGATTATAGCTGTCGGAGACAATAGTGAAGAAGCCTCACGAAAATTACAACAGGCAAGTGACAATATAAATAATTGGACATAAGCTTGGAAAATAAAAATTAATGAAAGTAAATCTGTACATATGCTCTTCACCTATAAACAGACCGTACAAGCACCAATAACATTAAATAATACTATTACTCCATATAGCAACAACGCTAAATATCTCGGAATGAATCTCGATACAAAACTTCGCTGGAAGGAACACGTAAAGAAGAAAATAAATTAACTGGAATTTAAATATAGGAAAATATACTGGCTAATTGGAAGAAAATCCCAATTGTCAGTACATAATAAATTGCTATTATATAAGCAAATACTGAAACCTATATGGACATACGGAGTTCAATTTTGGGGATGTTCTACAAAGAGTAACATAAATAAAATACACATTGTCCTGAGAGGTATTGTGGGCGCACCCAAATACTATAGGATTGATTACCTACATCGAGACCTTCAGATACGCACAGTCAGTCAAGAAATCAAGAGAATTGCAAGGGGGCATGAGGAAAGACTCCATTCTCATGAGAATATTGAAATATTGCAGCTTTTGGATACCACCAAAATAGAACACAGACTCAAAAGAATCAAACCATCTGATCCTGTGCAGTGTTGTGTAGTGAGGTGCATATATTAAAAAAATACAGCACTGACATGTATAAATATTATTTCGCCAGAGACTGAGATGGGGCCGACGGGTTCCCCTTGTTATATACATAGATTTAAGTTATTATAAAGACAAATAGTAGGTTAGGCGGAAAGGATTAGTAACAATGTATTAATTAAATAATAATAATAAATTGCCGTGAGTTAGTAACCTAATTTAATGTCTAAAGATTTCAGCTTAAATCTTGAATAACTTTGTAAATGCACTTGACTTTGAAGTCATCATGTAATTAATCTTTAGTTACGTAGCAATAAGCATGGATAAGTAATTAATAATTTGTTTAGGTATCATTGGATACAAGCTGGTTGGATGTTTTAGTGGAACATCATATTTGTAAACATCATCACACACTCACACACATTTTATATCTATATACTATTTTATTTTATTCTTGTTACATAAATAGTCACATGAAATTTCCAATTTTATTAATAAACTTATAGTATATTGAAAAATTATGAGCCCAAACAATTAAAGATTATAATACAATTTTGTGATATATACAATATTTTAAATTATGAACAAAACAAATCTAATTTGTCTCTCGTACCGACTGCAAAGTACTAAATTTGTAGTAGTTGAAATAATATTGTAAATAGATAAATAGGTTTAAGTAGGTATTCAGCTAAATTGTGTGTATATCGTAGAATATAAAATACGTGTAGTTAATAAATTAAATAATGTTTTTGTTACAAGGATTATTATGTACAGTCAATTCAAAATAGCAGTGTTACACGAGTGTCAATATATGTCTGTCAGACAATATTATCCTTGTCATTTCATTCTATTTAAAAAGAGATAGAATGCTGTTAGAGAAGTTCGAACATGTAACGGAATGAGCCTGCAAAAGTTGTCCGTTTGCCAAACTTCTGAAATTTCTTCAATTATTATAAATATTATAATTACGGGTAATAAACCGGCAAATGTTTTAACGCTTTGTTTTAATAAACTTGAAATCGCCGCGGTTTTTATTGTAAAAATTTTTGTGAGCCTTGCAGCTGCACTTTATATTAGTACGGACACGGTCACTAAAATATCTCAAAAAATAAAAAACAATATAACCTTAAATTCGCCAAAAAGAAACCGTCTTCATGCGAAATAGGGGATGAATCAAGATCAATCTTGGTGTTTCAGAGATCAAATATACGAAATGTATAAAACAGTAAGTAGTTTTTTCAATCGAAACATAATTTAATACAATTATTTCAGAGAAAATTGTTAGTCTGGAAAGTATCCACAAAGATCCAAAAGATATACAGCTATTTGAGAGATGTAGAACAACCGTTCATTGTTGGATAATCTAGGATTTAAGTGGTGTAAAGATAACCCACGAAGGGGTTTAATGGAACTTCCAGAGATTGCTTTTAAAAGAACACTCTTTTTAAAAACATATAACAAAATGAAGCAAGAATTATATCAATTTATATATTTAAAAGAGCCATGAATATTTCAGAATAGTACATTGGGTTGCTTATGTCAATATGATAATAAATATAGAATAAAGACAAAGGTTCATGGAAAAGGGTAAACGTTAGAATAACTATCGATTAGGTTTTTTTAGTCATAACATTTATTCATTGCAGACATGCTGGAAACAGGAATGGTTTTATTCCTGGTGAAGAATCAGTGTTTCTCTAAGTCCAAGGATGACTACCATGAAGAAATGAAACATAACTTGTCTTTGCAATAGTTTGAAAATCAGCTTCTAAAGAACTTGGAGGAACCATCTGTTATTATTATGTACAATGTACCATATCTACCTTACATATATAGTACACTGGTGGAGAAAATCCTAGCAAGTTCATCAACAAAGGCTGCAATTAAGGAATGGCTTAAAGTTCGTAAAATAAGTTTCGAGGAAATCATGTTGAAGAATCAACTATTTCAAATTATTGCTCGGTAAATATAAATGAAATATTTAATTGTATTTTATGTAATTTACGTTTTTAGAATTAAGCCTGAGAAAATATACATAGTAGATCAGATTACTGAATGTTATGGCCACAGAGTATTATGTCTTTCTCCCTATCACTGCATTTTTAATCCAATTGAGTTGGCATGGGGTATTGCAAAGAATTATTGCAATAGACATTCAGGTCGAGGAGGATATTCAAACCAGAACTGTCGGGATTTATGGAAAGAGGCATTGTCGAAAATAACCCCTTCGGTTAGTATGAGCTCGATCAGACACATTGAAAAAGAAAATGACAAGTAATAGATTGGAAATAAACAGCTTTAACTCTAACCTATAAATTATTGTGGCTGTAAAATTAATTGCAGTTTTAAGTTCTTTGATAATAAATGCATTTGATGCACTATAATGTTAAAATAAATTATATTTTATAGAATATTAGTTCACTTATTTTATTTATATTAAAATTTCTAAAACCCAGAGTAGCTGCGGCAACATTGCGACTTTTCCCGTGTTGCTGCTATTTTGAATTGACTGTACATATTTTATTTTAAACCATTTTTTTGTGTTACAAATTTTAAATTTTATTAAGTGTGAACGATTTATTGTTTCTCATTTCTCAAGATAATAAAAAAATAAGATTTGCTTGAGATTTAATTAAAAAATATATAAAAGATTCAAAGTAGCAGTGTAAAGTACTTTGAAAAAAGTGTCTTATATCCCTATATATTCGCCAAGTACATAGGCTAAAACGTATACCACTAACTGATTTGATCAATGGACACACAGAATACCTTTTAGAATAATATAGAATAGTAATAAAACTAAGTTTAAAAGTTCGTACAGGAGATTATTTACTGAAGTAATATTTTAGGCCTGATTATATAATGCAAATCACAGATTGTTGGATGCTGGGAAAAAGTTAAAAACTATTTCTTCAACCATTGAATGATGTGGCACAAGTTGTAGCTAATACACTCTATGGATCAAGAGTCTGAATTTCAGCACAATCGCCTTATTAACATCAGATGTTGTTGGAAATTTAAGATGAATATAAATCCTTAAGATATCGATGGTTTAGAAGATGAGAAACATGAAGCTTAAATCGAATGGTATCGCTGTGGCTAATTGTCGTCAACTTCTATTGATTTATTTTGAGTTTCACTTCAAAACACGTAAAAAATGTTTTTAAACCTTTCCACTCTCAGCTACGTAAAGATGAGGAAAATAAAATTACTAGCTTTCTAGATGCGCCATTTGAAATGGACTTACCGCACGAGAAATTAATGGTCAAAAAAATTAAACAAACAAATGAGAGAGATTAATATTAAAAAAGGTCCTGGTTATGACTTAATTACTGGTAAAATTTTAAAAGAACTTTCAGAAAAGGTCATAAAACTATTAATATTTATATTTAATGCTATGCTACGAATTAACTACTTCCCTAATATCTTGAAAGTAGCTAAAATATTAATGATTCTTAAACCATGAAAAGTACCAGAAGATGTGAACTCGTTCGAGAAGTTTTCGAGAAATTATACATAAAGAAGCTAAACTATATAATAGAATAAAGAAAAATTATTCCAGAACATCAGTTTGGCTTTCGCAATAAGCATGGGACTATAGAACAAGTGCATAGACTTGTAAATAAAATAAACATTGACCTAAATGCTAAAAGATTTTGTTCGGCTGCTTTCCTGGACATATCTCAGGCTTTTGACAAAGTATGGCATACGGGCTTGCAGGTTAAACTAAAGAAACTTCTCCCTCATATGGACTATCAGTTACTAAAATCGTATCTCACTGATAGACATTTTATTTTAAATCAAGGCGATGAACATACCGAATTAAATCCCATATATTCAGGAGTTCCGCAAGGTAGTGTACTGGGTCCAGTACTGTATCTTCTGTATTCGGCCGTTCTGCACATCACAAAAATAACTACTGTGGCAATATACACAGACGACAAAACAATCCTAGTATCCCTTGAAAATCCAGTCACAGCATGAAAAAACCTACAAACCCACCTGGAGCAAATACAATTATGGTTGATGAAATGGCGCATTAAAGCCAATGCAACAAAATCCACGCATGTAACTTTTACCCTGCGTAGAAGAACATGTCCACCATTAAATATCAATTATCGTCAACTCCCTCAAGCAGAGCATGTTAAATATCTTCGTATGCATTTAGATCGACGCATAACCTGGAAGAAACACATACTTCCTAAACGGAAACAACTTGGACTTAAATTATATCAAATGTATTGGCTCATCGGGCTTAAATCCAAGTTATCATTAGATAACAAGATATTGCTGTATCAGTCTATACTCAATCCTATTTGGTCATATGGAATCCAACTATGGGGTACCGCTAGCAAATCCAATATATCCATCATTCAACGGTTCCAAAATATGGTGTTGCGTGCCATTGTTGATGCTCCGTACTATATTTCAAATAAAGTGATACAACGCGATATTCCTCTAGAACCTATAACGAGTGTAATTCAACGTGTTTGTGCGAAGTTCTTCGAAAGAGTGTCAGTGCATCCCAATGTACTCTAATCAGCTAAATATGCGACGTGATAGTGAAGTGCGTAGACTAAAACGTTTAACACCACCTGATCTGATTACTGGACATATGTAGACTTTAGAATAAGCTTTAGAATAAGACTAATTAATTAAGATAATATTTTATACAGAAGATTGCTTAATGAAGTGATGTTTTACATGCCATGTATATATAATATAGACATAAGAAATACTTATTGCCAATAGGGCAGATCACAAAGACTAATAAAAAAAATATTGTGTTAAGCTTCGAAAGGAAGAGGACATAGTCTGAATATTATTGAGACCTGCATACAAAAGTGAAAATAATACATTTTACTTGTCATATTCATCACGCATTGCTCCTTCCCAATAGGATTTATTGTGGTAGAATATTTGACATAAAATGGAGCAGAATTTTCATTTCACGAGGATGGCCTGAAATGAATCATTGAAAAGTTTCAAAAAACAAGAGTTTTCCAACAACATATATAATTTTTAACAAGTTGTTGCATTTTTATAAGAAGCTCCTCAAAATCACGAATAATTAAAAATAAACAAGATATATTGTTTAACTCTAAATGGACGTTCCGATCATTATTAGGTGATTTTAAAAGTTACAAGTATTACGCCATAAAACTTTCCCTACAGTCATCGTACGTTACCAATGGAACCAAGAATTCTTTCGGTACAAAATTATTCGATTTCCAACGATCAACGAAAAATCGACTCTCACACCCGTCGCCCATTAATTATTCAGTCCGATAATTGTGCAGGAGAGAGAGAGAGAGAGAGAAAGAGGCCGAAAGCGAAAAAAAGAGGGGAACATTAACAATCCGGTCGGCGCAGGTAGCGACATCTGCACCTGACGAATGGTTCGCATTAAATCATCCGCGGATACCGCCTTATCGTTGGATAAATCAAAAACTTTACAACTAATTAAGCGGCGACCGATCCCCTCTCGCCCCCTTCTCCAAGCCGCCCGTCGTCGAAAACTCGTCCCCAACGCGTAAATCACGAGCAACCGAAATAATTTTGGGCGCAGACGACGGAATCCGCTGCAGATGCGACATTGGTAATAATAATGACGATTATAAATTAGCGAAACTGGAAAATATTCGGCGACTTCATCGGGTACCGTTAGTAGGCATAAAACTTTTCGAATGTTTTACCGAAGAACAATGAAATCTTATATATAAAATTCTCATGTCACAATGTTCGTTCTCATACTCCTCCGGAACGGCTTGGCTGATTCTTATGAAATTTTTTGTGCATATTCAGTAGGTCTAAGAATCGGCTACTGTCTATTTTTTAAACCCCTAACTGTTAAGGGGTGTCCATCCCAAAACAAAATTTTTTTAGATATTTTTTTAAACTTTTTTATTATGTGGCATTAAAACATACATACAACCCTAAAGTTTCACTTTTCTATCACCAATCCCTGCTATTTAATAATCATTTTAATAATTTTATTATTTTTTATCCCGCTCGATAACACCAATTATCATCACTTGGTAAGTTATCCCCTCCATGTGTCTACCGGTGTCACTTCTCACTCAATAAACACCACGGTGTAGAGATGACAACGAAAATGGTCTCCTATATATCTCAAACAATAAGGCTTCTCCAAATCCCTCGTTTTCGGCTATTATTAGTGTTAATGCGTCAAGCGTAGTAGTTAAAAAATTTTGCTATCTCAGTGTAAATCTCATATCAAATATATTCTCAAGAAGCTTTATTATTTATTTATTAATAACTAATATTATTGAATATAATGTTTTTATATATATTTTAAAGTCTCCATTTACCAACTATGGATTTATCTAGACTGGGCCCAAAGTTTAACGTGGGCTCCTAACCATGGTCCTCAACATTAAGCCTACCGACTGGCGAGTGACCAACTTTAGAAATCATCCCAGAAGACATCCGGTCTTACCCAGTCTGGTTACTGGCGTGACTGGGATCATTTTCTTTGTCGGATTTTACACTCTTGTCTAGAGTCACCCGCGGCTATCGCAATAGTAGGAGGACCGTCCCATCGCCCCCACCACTGCATCACCAAGTCGGCAATATAATTTATTATTAATAACGAATAAAATTATTAATTTCGAGTGTAATTCGCACGATCAGTTAATTAAGTGATTTACATAACCTCTAAAATACTCAAGATGTGTCACGAGTTCCCGCAAACAACAGCTATTGAGTTGTAAGTATAAATTATTTTTTTACGTTTATTATAAAATCAAAAATTATTCTTTCTTATTTATAACGAAAATATTGTTGAGAAGGGTTTGGAAATAGAAATGGAATGGAAAAAACGAATTCGGTGAAAGTTAGATTTGGAATTTTTTTTGTGTGTACTTATAAAAGCTCTAACTTCTACAGATTTTTTTTCACTTTTTCTAACAATATGTATTTTCGATATAATTAAGAAAATACAATTTTTCGCTTTCGTGGAACTTTCTAACACATACAAATTAATGTAATCAAGGATAAAATAAATTACTAATATAATAATTTTCATCGTTAAATAATTCAATCAGTTCTATTTGTATATGTTTTGTATTGTACAGTGAACAATGCCAACTAAACGCTAAGGGACCAATTTGAGACATGATACAAATAAATCTAGAAGTATTCGAGAGTCCAATAGAAGAGTCCAAAGAACCAAAGTACGAGTTCAGGAAGAAAATACTGGAGCGTGTGTGAGAATGGCCAAATTGAAATTGTTTGAAGAACAAAACAAAGACGGGCTAACAAAAAATATTGTTCACGGTGTAACATTAAGAGATTAATATTATGTAATGAATTAATGATATAAATAATTATTACTTAACAGCGACTATTGCATAGCATTCTTGGAGCGTTTGAAGAACGAAATCGCCGAAAAACGGCCGCATTTGAAGAAAAAGAAAGTGCTGCTTCACCAAGACAATGTACCGTGTCGAAAGTCACTGAAAACGATGGCAAAAATCCATCCATCCACCGTATTCTCCAGATCTGGCCTCCGGCGACTATTTTTCAATATTGAAACTATCGTTTTTTTTTTAGTTTATCGTTTTTTAACAGCGGTACTATAAAGACGCTGGAAAAATTATCCTGTTCTTGATCTGTTACTTGTTCTTCTCCACCAGTCATACTGTAGATCGTAATCATATTCTTCTCTTGGTAATTTTTGACGGTGTGGCTAAAACATATGACCGGTCATATTTGTAACACGACTTTATAAACATTTTTGCGACCTTCGATATTCACGTTTCTATACTTTGCTAAAAACTGTTCCAAATTTAACATCAAAGGAAGAATGATGACATTGTCCAGTCGTTGAGTTAAAAGAACTGGGAAATTAAAAAATCGAGCTTGATATCAATTAATTTTGCTTTACTATAAACGTATATCATCCGCTTTTTGTAATAATGTATGTGTGTACAAATCAGACGTTATTTAAATAATGTCTCTGAAATTACGAGAATTATCCGAGATAACCTCAACGGTCAGTTCGTTTCGTACGGCACTGCAACTGCAATATCGTATAACGAAAAACCATCAGAGGATTTCGTTGAACTCATTTAGCAGACCGCCGTAATGACCGTTTTACCGGCTATTTATCGTTGATTAGGACCGTTTTGATGGCGATTTTTCGTCGAGATTGAAATATGATACACCGTTGTTATAATCGTGCCGCGTCAGTACGTATCGGTTAAAATTACATGATTCCGTGTATTTATAAATGCCGCATCATATCCCCTCGTTTAGCTTTAGTGTATGTAACAAAACGCAGTAAGAGCTGTGTAATTGAAATATGAATTGATATTATAGAAAAATAATAAGTTGTTAAGGTACATAATAGATAATATTCAGAAAAAGTAGAGCATACCGTTAAAGTTATAGTACGTTCTTTTGTATCAGCTTTTTTTCCATGTGCACTTCTAAAACAAACAAGTCTACATATACAAATTTTTATAGTGGGTACTTTCAAAAGGGCTATCAAAATGTCAGTTATATCTATCACATTGTTTACATTGTTTCAAAGGGTGTGTCTCAGGCTATGTTTTTATATCTTTCTATGGTACTTTAATTTAAAATATTTAATACCGAACAAAAGTTGGATGTCGTTTAGGACGTCCAGTGAATGTCACTACTGGACAAAACTCACTACATACTTTGCGTAGTTGAACAAAAAATGTTCATACTCATTTTTGCATTGCATTAAAGCAACAAATACAAATACTGGAAAAGTGAATAGAACAAAAAGACAATATTTTCAAACAAATCTAGCAAATTTAAATAACTGACTATGTAGTAATATTTAAAATGTATCAATAAAATCATCAGCAGTTAAAAATAATAAATCACTTGTTAGAAATAAAAGTATTTCTTACAAATTAGAAGTGGAATTGTATTCAAAATACGCTCAGAATGATTATACATTGAGTCGTCAAAGAAGAAGCTGTTCAAGGAAGATGATGCTAATAATGCTAGTTCATAATTGGCGACTATGGAAGTGCACTTAGCGCAACGACTTCACGAAAATATGGCGAATACAGTGAATTAGACAAGCAGTGAAACCAGAGTTATTTAATTATGTTTTCAGTCGACGATATAGAAGGAAAATAGTGAATATGTTGTACAAGTATAGTGAGACTATTTGATAGGAAGAATATTATTAAAGTGATTTGATAATATGTCGCATCGAATTACAAAATCGAATTATGAGAATATACTGAAGATCAGAGAAACAAAAATGACGTACGTATAGAACAGGAAAGTGAAATTTGTTGTGTATACAGATGATGAGTATTGAAGCTACAGAGTCAAGTGAAAATTGGTCCGGTAATCTGAAGAATAAATGAGAATAGTGAATGAAAATTATGCTTAGTGGAGGAGATCAACTGAAACCTGAATATGAAATCCGCTATAGCTGATGTGAGCGTGTTTCAATGAATAAAGGTGAAAATTAGGTTACCATGATGACCATGTTGATATTTTGAGGTCATGGAGATAATGTCGAGGGTCACAAGGCGTTTAGACTAGGAAAAATAATAACCGAGACCGATACTGTCTGCTTGCTGTTTGAGCCGAGACGTGTGACTTTGGTTACTGAGGTTTTACACATGAAGACTTGGATGACAATGATTGAGATCGATACTGTTTATTTATGGCACAAGTTGACATGTTATGAAATCTTAGTACCCAGAATGCCTGCTGGAAATCACAAGACGATGAGACCTGAAGTATAATAGTTGGAACCGATACTGTTTGCATTATTTGAATAGAAACGTGGCGATGATGGTTAATGTAGTTCGAGGATGAAAAAATCGAGAAGAATAAAAATTAGGAAATGGACCAATATGTAATACTTTTGTTCGTTTAGGATGTTATTGTCCAAATTGAGTTTTTAAAGAAAAATGAGATATCGATACTACCGTTGATACTAAACCTTATTGAGTGTCCAGTCTGATATTTTACGAAAAGCCAGAGGTAAAGTGATACTTTCTTGATATTTGATATTTCGAGAAAAAAATGTAATGAGACTGAAATTTGTTGTGTCGCGGTTGATCTTCGTGATATTCTAAGAGAAAATTCTGGTAAAGATAAAGATGGAAAAAAGTTTGTTAAATTTTGAGTACCAAAATGACCGAATTGACTCATGGTGAAAAGACATTTTAAGAAATTGCTCAGTTGATATGGTCGAATTCTTGACAAAAGCACTGCGAAATGATCTTGGCCGATCAAGATTAATAAGTTAAACTTGTATGAAGAGTAATGTAAAGTTTTTACTGAGAAATTGCAACAGGAAGGTAATCTATAGTCAACCCTTGATACATGTAGTTAAGCTAGAAAAAGATGAGAAAGCAGAAGTTCGGTGCTTTAATTGACAACACCAGTTGTTTATCAGAGATAGTTTCTTAGAGTTTCTCAAAGAGTAACTTGTTGACGTAGTCGATAGAAGAATTTTGTTGCAATCACCCTTGTATTACCTTGTATATTGTCAATATGGTGACCGTTATAATGTTGTGTTGAATATTTGTATTTTATTTACCAAAAAATAAAACCATTACTTACACACTAATAGCACTTATAATAATTTATAAAATCAACTTGGTTAAGAAAGCACATATCAAATCAACATTTTAATTTTAGCACAATTAAAAATTATTTGTATGAAGTAAATGATAGTGATTATCCATCTACAAATTATTCAATCAAAATCAAAATGAAATTAAAGTTTTGTTCTAAAGGACTAAAGAAAGCAAATATAAATGAAAAGTTTTATTTTTGTTATCTCAAATACTACATAACGTATTCATATTTTGCTTGATACCGTATCTTATACGTCACGTTAAAAAGCCTAAATAAAAATAATAATACCCACTGTTACCAATCGACAAAAGCTTAACACGTTAGACAACCAACAATTCCAAATCCAAGAAGCTATTATTGACTACGAGGAAGCTTGCTCTTCGACGGTGTTCGCTAAGATTCCTGGGCGTTCGTAGTATTTTAGAATGTTTTTGTAACTTTGTATAATTATACATTTTTATGGTATAAGAAACCAACAGTTTAAGGTTTCATCTTCAATTACGGTCCCCGGCATTAATAATATAGCAGAGATAAAAGTAAAAGTTAAGACCAAAAAATAAGCTACTCGTTTCTCCAGGAAAAAAACAGGTTGCATTGGAAACATTTTAAGGAAATAAAACATATCATCATAAAACATATATCAAATAAACATATAAAGTAAACATCAAAAATTACCTTCATAAAGCATAGAAAGAGTAACAGGTCAATTGAAAAGTTTCCGGTCTTATACATAGATGGCTCTACTAGAATTAAATCCATATATTTTTTATTTAGCCCTAACCCTTAAAAGATGCGTGTATAAATTTAGCAGCTGTCGGATCATTGGTTTGTGAATTATAGCATTTGAAGTAACTTTTGTTATTGTGAAGAAAATGGATAAAAAGAAATTTCGCGTGTTGATAAAATTGAAATTGAATTAAATAGCAGACACTCCAAAGATATCAACTGTGCAAAGTGGGTGTCGCGCTAGCTCACATTTGATCAAAAACAACGACGAGTTGATGATTCGGAGCAGTGTTTGAAAATTATCAAGAGAAATAAACACGAGTTTTTGCGTCGATATGTGACAATGGAAGAAACATGGCTGCATTATTTCAGTCCGAAGTCCCATCGACAAGCATCCGAGTGGACTACACACGATGAACCCGCTCCAAAGCGTGGAAAAATGCAACAGTCGGCTGGCAAGTTTATGGCGTCTGTATTTTGGGATGCGCATGGAATAATTTTCATTGACTACCTTGAAAAAGGAAGGAGCATCAACAGCGCTTATTACATTGCGTTATTGGACTGTTTGAAGGACGAAATCGCCTAAGAACGGCCGCATTTAAAGAAAAAGAAAGTGCTACTTCACCAAGACAATGCACCCTGTCACAAGTCAGTGAAAACGATAGCAAAAATCCATAAATTGGGCTTCAAATTCTTTCCTCATCCACCGTATTCTCCAGATCTGCCCCCCAGCCACTACTGTCTATTCTCGGATCTCAAAAAAATGCTGGGAAGAAATTTTCGTCGAATGAAGAGTTAATCGCCGAAACTGAGGCCTATTTTGAAGCAAAGGACAAATCGTACTACAAAAATGGTATCGAAAAGTTGGAGGGTCGCTATAATCAGTGTATCATCCTTGAAGGGAATTATATTGAATAAAAAAAACTAATTTTGCGAAAAAAAAATGTGTTTTACTATGGTAGGCCGGGCTGTTTTCAATTAACCTGTTACTGAGGCAGTCCTAAACCAATCAAACACTCAAATAGCTGAAAGGGCTCTGTATAATAAGAGAACCTGTGGGAATGATAGTTATAGAAGCATCAACGATGTGTGAGACATAAACACATAAAAGAACATCATTACAAAGTCGTTTTATCATCAAAATCGCGTCAAATATTATCCTTCGGTTGAGATCTATCCGCATTATTCCAAACACAAAACCCAACAGAGGGACGCACGTATAATATTCGGTCCTACAACATGAACATTTAGATTCGGAACGCAAAACCTAATACCCAATATTAAATTGTGATATTTTATCGAGCCATAACGGTAATGAAATGTTATATATGCTAATTAGTCAGGCCGTTCGATTTAATTTACGCGAGTTATCGTAAATAGACGCGAATGCCGAATTGGGTTCGGCGGTATTGGCGACCCGTCCCATCAGCGTAAACCAAATTTAACCCTCTAATAAAATTAGCCCTTTACGCACCCCTTCGTTGACGCGTTCGGGTTGTTTGGATACCGAGGGTGTTGGTTGTTTTGAACGCTGCATAATTGGAAAAAGGCAGATGGTTTTATGGGAATTGTAGTTGCTAAAATTAAGTTTCGTCCAGATTGCCACTAATTGTTAAGCTATGTAAACAAACCATTATAACATATTAAATAAAACGCTGAAAATCTATATCTAAGCTTATACTGTAATGATACTATACTTCAAACTGAACGAAACCGATATTGACTATAATTTGCCGTACATAGAATATAAAAATTCTACGATTCAGTTATTTAAGCCGAAAGAAGTAACCAAAGTTATCAATGATGACATTAATCCAAAGGATTCACCAGACTGTTATTTAATAACATAACAATTGCTGCAAACACTACTAAGGAAGAGATTTATAAAACTCATCATGTCCCAGCTGTTTGGAAGATGGCTGAAAATATCACTACTCCAAAACCTGGAACAGAACTAAATGAATTAAAAACTTATAGATCTATCTTACTGCTACTAGTAATATGTAAAGTATTTGAAAAAGTCCTGTTGAAAATAACAAAAATCGAATATAGGGAGATAAACCTAATACCTGAAAAAAACACACCAGTTTCTGTTTATTAATATAGGTTCAACAATTGATCAGGTTCATAGGATAACAGGAGTAATTGAAACAGCCTATGAAATTAGAAATGTATGTTCAGCTATATTCTTACATTATGCTGTCTTCATAAGCTACAGAAAATATTACCGAAACAAGACACTGAACTCTTAAACCAGAGGAAACCTACTCTATTAAAAGAAGCCAAATGGGTTGTACCACAAAGAAGTGTACTGGGGCCAATGCTTTATCTACTCTACTTACGTGTCCTGAGAAATATTGTAGATGCACCCATATACTACAGGGCTGATCTTACACCTAGGCCTTCAGATAACGACTGTGACTCAGGAAACTTAGGAAATGTACAACTGTCGGATAACACTAGAACAGAATACAAGCTCAAAAGAACCAAACCATATAATCTTTTGTAGCATAGTGCAGTGAGGTACATTTAATAGAAAAGCAGTAGTGTTAATACATAAGCATTATTACACTAGGTGCTAAGGTAGGTTCCTCCTAGATTATATCATATTTATACCTAGATTTAACTTATTTATAAAGATAATTGTAGGTTAGTCGGCATCTACTAGTAATAATGTAATAAATATATATGTATTTTTATTTATATATTATATTTATGTATATATTATTGCCATGGTTCTGTTATACTTGCATCAATACACAAACAAGATGAATAGGGATAGATTTAGAAATTAAACTACTTAGTCAGATGATTAACACTAAAGAAGAGACAAGTTCGTGTGGAATGGTTCGCTTCAATTTACTGTTTTCCTGAGTATTCTGTAGCTAAATTGCTATTACTTCGCTGTAATTTAGTAACTTTTTTCAGAATTTAAGTCGAAATCTTGGGTAATTTCATAGAACCATTTAATCTCGGCTAAGATCCAAACAACAGTATTTGGAGTTTATTTGTACAGATTACAGGAGTTAAGTACACGAACTATATCTTCATTTACACAGTAGGCGACAAGAAACTTTATGACAATGAATATTTAAAAAAAGTGGTAATAGAGGTCATAGATATAACTCATATAATAGCTGCTATGGTGTGCATGGTGCCATACATAATCTTTTTGTGACTACATTAAACTTTTTTTCCTGTCAGAAATTAACTATTACTATTATTACATTAATGCTAATCATCCTAGATACTACTTATAAGTCAATAATTATCGAGAAAAAACTTATGTTGAAAAAACCGATGCTTCCTTAGCATCGGTATTTTTTGTGTAATTCTCACCAAATTCGGGCATAAACGCACATGGGCTAGCTCACCCTCCATCCTGGGGGATAACTTGGACTACAAGGATTTGAGCGATGATTCAGCACTTTAAGCAGCTTGATCAATTAGGATGAAATTTATTGAAGGAAAACACTTTACGGATGATTAATATATCTCTATCAATGGTTGAACTATTGATGTACCGCCATACCCAGCCATAGCAGCCCGTCATACATGAATCCATCATATAGTTCTTACTGTTAAAAGAACATAACAGAAATCTCTTCTTTTCTTCTATTCTATGCCATAATTTAATTAAGGTTAAATTATTTTACCAATCGGCTTTCACCGTCGCTGAAAACTCATTTAGTTATAGGTAATCGACTTATAATTAATTATAATATATATATATATATATATATATATATATATATATATATATATATATATATATACATATATTTATGTATTAGACAGATACCAAAAATTATTCATCTTCAATTAACATATTCCACATATTCCATTGATAAAAACGTTCAATCGATTAGAAATAAATGGCACGAATTTTGCCTGTGTAATGTAGTAGCCCAGTCTCGCTATCATTTGCTCCGATTTCTGAAGAACACTTAGTGGAATTAAGTTACTCTGAAAAAAAAACGCTCTAAAATGCTTGATTTAGTTTTGCAAACAAAATCAGAATAATTATGGGTAAATAATTTTTCAGCGTCTACTACCCAATAAGAAAAAAAGTTAAATTTTTCAAAAAAAAGCCACGAACTGTTTAAAACAATATTAGAAAAGTACAGAATTACTATAGAATAAATACACAAAAAGTAAAGCATTCAGCATTTGAAACTAAAACAAAAATAAACTATTATATGTTACGAATCTATCCATTACTGAAAAAAAAAGCGTCGATCCAATACATCACGACTAGATAAAAATCGAATCCGCGCGTTATGGCCCATCCAGATTATAGTCCAGTATTTCTCCCATTCAATTTATCATTCCGGAACCGTTTATGATTATTTTTACGCCCTCTATGGCCGGCCTTTTTTATTGAAAGCTTACGAGCAAGTGGCCTCTTTGTACGATGGGGGATCGACAAACGGCCGATTTGGGACTTGTTCTTTTTGGATTTGTCTCAATCGATGTGTCGTTATGGGTCCAGTATTAAATCCCCATACATATGGTTAGATTTGGTTATTTTTTCCTGGATTCAAATAAAGAGGTATCGTACGTTGTATATCTTTTTTATATGAATTGGGTATTTTCCCAATATATATGTCGAGCAAATGCCAGTTGATATGCTATTTATTATGGATACAATTTATTTATATTTTTGTTTTTATTAATTCATTAAGTGTGGTAACTAATTATAAATTATTTTTAAAAAATGATGATGATATTGCTTAGTAAGTCTATTCAAAATAACCATTAACTCACGTCATCAAGTTGTTTAATATATTGCCTATCGCAATTTGTAATTCATTTTAAGGTCAAACAATATTTTCCTTCTCATGTTGTTTTAGTTAAAAAGAGATACAATGAAATACAAGAGAATCAGCCTACAGAAGTCCGTCCGGTTGTCAAACATCTGTAAAATTCTTCAAAACATTAGTGATAATAATTATAGGTTATAAGCCGGTAAACGTTGTTTTGGCGCTTTACTTGTATTGATACATTCTGAATAGCTGTTTATTATTATTCTGATTGAATTGTCAGAATCAGAAACAGATTGCGTCTCTATTTAGTTACTTGATTTGGTTTTTGCTTCGGTTTTATTGGAAATATTCTTCAGAATGTTGTAGCTGCACTGTGACTAAAATGCCTCAAAAAATGAAAATCAATATAATCTTGAATTCACCGAACAGAAACCGTAAACCATGAAAAATACAAAAACAGTTGGTAGTTTTTTTTAACCAAAAATTCATATATAATGCAGAACATACCTTCATACGCTCTTTGGAAACAGAAGATTTAAACGGTGTAAACATTACCCATGTAGATGCCTAATGGAAGTTTACAAGACATTTTAAAAGAATAACATTTCTAAAAGCATGCAAAAAATCAATAAAGGCTTGTTTAAATTTGTGTATGTAGTCATATAATATTTCATAATGGATCACAAAATAAGAATAATAAGAAACAAGAACAACAGAATAAAGAGAACAAAAGTTTATGGAAAAAGTTAAGCGTGAGAACATTTGAGTTGCTTTTATTGTAGTTGTAGTTTGTGTTTGTGGAAAAGATCCCAACAAGTGTATCGACAAATGCTGGGAATGCAAAATAATGGTTTGCAATACATAAATTACGTATTGAAGAGATCATGCTAAAGACTTAACTAATTCAAAATAATTACCGAGTAATTATAAGGAAATATAAAGGAAATATTCAATTCTTTTCTTAGAATACATAGCATTTCACGAAAAACCATTTTGACTAAAATATGTAATAGCTATAACAGAGTGGTATTTTGTAGGTTTCCTCAAAAACAAATGCTAAAAGAGCATACATTTTTATAGGATCAGAAATTAAAACTGATTTATAGTTGATAAATAAATATAAAAATATAAATTTCATTCCGAATTTATTCAACAACATAAAATGTGTTAATTTTATAAAAATGCTTTAAATAATATCTCATAGTTATTATTTACACCTTTTCGTTCTAAAATATTACACCTTTTCGTTCTAAAATAGTATTTCTTCTCTATTGTATGCACACTATACAAGTTTTAGTTTATTTTAAATTAATTATTACATTTTAGATAAGTATTTATACGAAGATAGTGCCAATAAACATAGGAAATAAAGGTTGAATTCTTGCGACCACATCTTCAATAGCATAATATACTTTACTATATTGTTATCACATGTATTTCTTTAAGCTGAGGTCATTGTATCATTATATTAGTATGCCTCCAGAGTTCAAACGACTCAACAACTAAATGATATTAAGTAGATGTAGATTCGAGAAGAAATGGATATTTATTTAAAAAAAACGTAATTTTAGTTTAGTGACTTTGTTACATAAGAGTTCGCAAAAACTAATACTGATTGTTGGGAAACTCTTGGAGGAAAACATCGTCAACATATAAGTATTTGGTATGAGTTTTTCATTGTCAGTATCATGTAACTATTTTGCTTCAAAAATATTATTGCTCTGGCAGTGATTATGTAAAGAAAGCTACCTGCAAAGCCCATTAAACACATTTAGAAACTTAACAGTGAGGCTGAACTATCATATCCCAATTGTCGGTTTAGTTTTTAACCATTTAAAAGTGGCAATGTTGATCTTAGTGACTTATTGGAGAAAAATCCAGATCGAGTTATCAATGAACTTTCATAGAGCTTAGTATTGGTGAATCAATTGTTTCCCGGCGTTTATATGCAATGGAAAGGATCATATATGCAATGTAAGGGAGGGAGAATAGCTACCATACCAATTGACTGAAGATATATTTTCTAACCATTTCAAAATTGCAGTTTTATTACTTTCCGTTTAAAAAATAATCTTTAAAGAAAGCCAGTAAGCACAAGCAAAGCCATCTTGCATAATAACGCTTGACGATAGGTTGCAAAACTTGTGAGGGATACACTCTTGCAGCTTGAAAGGAAATTTCTGGTTCAGTTTCGAAAAGCTGAAGCAGCGCGAAAATGGATCGGTGGACTGGATCTCTGACAAACCAACATGGTTCTTTCGACATGGTTTCACTATGTTGCCAGAAAGATGGACAAAGTTTTAGAAAATTATTAATTAAGATATATTGCAGCAATTTATTCCATTTTACCGTGAAAAAATGATACAGATAAGAATCTAATAATTTACAAAGGATTTATTTTAAACACATTTACTTTACATTTTTGCTTTATTTGTTCCGTACGCTTCACCTATTAATTATCGTTCAATCAGTTGATTTTTATATTTTCTTAATGGGATAGAAACACAGCATATATCTCAATATATACCTATAATTAACTGTACATGCTATATATCAATGCAAATCTTTACCAACAGTGCCTTAATTGACAGAAGCAGGTATACGAATACCGATGCGTCACGAAAGCTCAGATGTAGAACTCCGCCGGTAATTCAGAATCTCTTTTATAAATCATATATTTCTAAATATCATGGTGCTAACGTGCAAAAATCATGACTGAAAAACACGATTTTATTTACTTCCAATTAAAAACTAAATAGTTAGGCAATAAAATAATTACTGATGCCACATGCTGTGTTTTACCAACGGAATATTTAATTTTACTCGTGTTAATTATAAATTTCAATTAATTAGTCTGCATGTGATTACTATTTTTATTTCTAAAAATAGAATAAAAAATTGGGCATTGTTTATATTGGTGTTCAGTGTTTATATTCGAATTAATGAAGACAACTAGCTGCATATTGGTAATTGTTTATGTAATTTATAAACATTGTACATTTTTTTTAATTCAAGTATATTAAATTATTATATTGATTGCGAAGTCTGTTGTTGTATGCAATCTATACGGATAAAAAACATTTCTTCATTTCAAGATGTTTTAATTTTTTTTTTCAAAATTTAATGATATACTTACCTTCCGCTCGTTTTGAATGCGAATTGATCAAACTATAAATGAAAATTAGAAATAAATTTATAATTTAACTTGTAATAAGTTGTTAAATTTAAAATAATAATTTCGAAAACAAGCTTTAGCATTGAACCAAACTTCGCTGAAAGCTACGAAAGCCCGGGAGACGAAGTGAAAATGAAAGTAATGCTTCGTATCTTTGTATACCTCTAAGTATCCGGCTTTGCCTTTGATCTATTAGTATGTCCTAATAAAAAATAAAAAATAATGAAACAAAACTTTTTAATGTCTCCTCTTCTTAACTTTTTATTGGATTTCAACTAGTCATGTCTAATTAATTTACTTTAATCTTATCTTAATTAGTGTAACCTTTATCTCAAATTAATAGCATGAGATTATAAAAAGTCCTTTAATTATATCATCAATTGTATTTCGAGAAGCTTTTAAGCTGTCTATGAGAAAATATTCAAACGTTTTTGGTCCAGTTAAATTATTTGTTGTTTCGTATTTGTCTCTAAATAAATGTACTGTATTAATAAACTATTTAATTACACTAGTAGATATTTCATTTAAATTTCACTATATAATAAAATTTCTTTAAATATTGGGACAAGCCGGTTTGATTTCAATTATTTTGCTTTAAAAATTCGATAATTTTTTATAGGAAAACTTCGATTTGACAATTTATAGTTTCCTTTTCTTCATAAATGTATATCTGAAGCCTGTTTTTGCCAATAGAGTTCGAAGAACTGTTTCGAAATTCGGTACAAGTTTATAAAAATATGTAAATTATAATATGTTTTTATAAAATATATAATAATAATTAAGTCATAATAAGTCACTTAGATAAATAATTATTGAAGAATAATTATTATTTTTAAATTCAAATCAATCGTGCATGTCAAAATATGGTTTTTCAACATCAAAATTAAAATAGTTTGTAGTGATATTTACATATTATAATATTGCAAAATATACAATATCAAGTATGTTATATCTTTGATGCAGTGCTGCTGTAGACTCCACTGAAGTAATTTTTATATTGACCTAAAACTATTAAATAATAAGATATTCTTAGATAAGTTATTAGATTGTTCAATAAGTTCGTGAAGTCAAGTCAACGGTAGAAAAAATAATTTTACGCCATTTAAGAATGTTTCATTAATTATTACAACAGTCATTAAACAGAATTGGAAGCTTAAATGAAATTTATTTTGACAATTTTAAAGACGTAGTTTTTAAGATTCGCTAATAAGGAAATAGAAACACATTCGACATGGTTGTAAATTTATGTATGTATTTGTGTCAATATATGTCTGTCTAAAATTGTAAATTCGTTTTACAGTCAATATTATCCTTATCATTTTATTCTATTTAAAAAGAGATGGAATGCTGTTAGAGAAGTTCGAACATGTAACGGAATGAGCCTGCAAAAGTTGTCCGTTTGCCAAACTTCTGAAAATTTTTAAAAATATTAGAATTACGAGTTATAAACCGGCAAACGTTGTTTTAACGCTTTGTTTTAATAAATTTGAAATCGCCGCGGTTTTTATTGAAAATATTTTTGTGCGCCTTGCAGCTGCACTTTATATTAGTACGGACACGGTCACTAAAATATTTCAAAAAATAAAAAACAATATAAGCATAAACTTGCCAAAAACAAACCGTGTTTATGCGAAACAGGTGACGAATCAAGATCAATAGTGGTGTTTCAGAAATCAAATATACGAAATGTATAAAACAGTAAGTAGTTTTTGCAATCGAAACATAATTTAATACAATTATTTCAGAGAAAATTGATAGTATGGAAAGTATCCACAAAGATCCAAAATATTATAGCTATTTGAGAGATATAGAACAACCGTTCATACATTGATGAATAATCTAGGATTTAAGTGGTGTAAAGGTAACGAAGGGGTCTAATGGAACTTTCAGAGATTGCATTTAAAAAAATACAATTTTTAAAAACATATAACAAAATCAAGGAAGAATTATATTATTTTATATATATATATATATATATATATATATATATATATATATATATATATATATATATATATATATATATATATAGTATATAGTACACTGGTGGAGAAAATCCTGACAAGTTCATCAACAAAGGCTGCAATTAAGGAATGGCTTAAAGTAACTATTTCAAATTATTACTCGGTAAATATAAATGAAATATTTAATTACATTTTATGTAATTAACTTTTTTAGAATTAAGCCTGAGAATAGATCCATAGTATATGAGGTTACTGAATGTTATGGCAACAGAGTATTATGTCTCCCTCCCTATTTAATCTTATATATTAATCTTTTATAAATATATTGAAATGATTTTCTGTATCACCCAATCACTACGAATGAAAAAAAAAGAGCTAAGAAGTGAATTAAGAAGCATATTTAGGTGTTTAATCAAGTCTCAAGTTAATGACAAATTGTTAAAAAATAAATTCAGGTTACTATTTTATATTAACAGACCAAATTATTACAAATGTGCGAGAGTCACACCTATGTTCAACCTTTGAAATCCTGCTTATTCGCCAGATTTTTCCATGGTCACTTTTTCAGGTCAATGTCTCAAAAATTATTTTGTGGAAATATATTTTCGTTTTAGTGTTTTGAAGAAGATGTTAAAAGATCCATTTCCATTTCCAGAACAAAATCGAAATTCTAAACAAACTCTGTAATATGTCTTGGAACAGACCGTGATCAAGATGAAATCATAAAAATTCTCAGGAGCAGCGAAGAAACACTGCACAAACATCCTGATAATAAACTACTTTCATTTTTAAACAATTAAATCTTAGAAATAGAGACTAAAATCTTGACTTAGATCAATGTAAAGTTTGCCAATGATCAGTGAACAATAACACAACGAGTATTGACTCTAGACTATTAGAATACTTCAGAACTAATAGAATAACTAACAGCCTTATTTAAATTGGCTGAGGAATACTTATTGATAACCCCTCATATATCAAATAAACCCCCCCTCCTCAACCCCTATCCCTCCCGGCCATATTTTTATGATTTCGCCGACAAGCAACATCGACCGAGCTCTATTGCAACATCGTCAGATCGGAATCTGAAACTGGACGCGAATTCGCCCCGAAGAGGTCCATGCCGCCGACCTAACTGCTCTCGGATTCCTCTAAAGCGGCGGCCTATGAGGCGTGACCGAGGAGACGGTCTGATTATTATTATTTTCCATTAGCGCCGTATTGGATATTCGATATAGGATGATCCTCGGTGTCGGGCAGTCGTCACAGTACTGTTATCGGAACACGTTGCGTCACTTTTTCCCCGACCGGTCACCAATCGCGACAATTTGAGCACGAACAGAGGCAACCAAGAATACACCGGCTGGTGGTTCTGCTACGACGTTGCCAAACTTATTAATGCTTTTCCCCTAAATAATCTCACGTATGGACGTTAATATAACATACCTAATCTGTTAAATCATTTCAATTCGTTCTCTGTTCCCTGAAAACAATTGTTTCAAGATAAACCCAACATAATTATATTTCTATTAAAACTCTGTTTACTTACATTCGGAAACGTACTTACATATGTATGATGTGGTCTTTTAAATACTAAGCTAGTGCGGGGATTCCTCGCGAGGTGTCTCGAATATATATTAAGTCAATAAAATAGATTGAAGCCAAAATAGAATAGTATAGATGTTAGGAACTTCTGTTTTGACAAGGTGAAGTTATTTTCAAGTAGACGCTTTGAATAATTTCTTTTTCCATTTCTATAAACAAATGACGGAAAACTGTAACTATATAATAAAATGAAAACGAACGCTGTATGCTATAGATGTTGATTCACAAGAAATATTGTTGAATGTACATTTTTTGAAAAGACCAAATGTTCGTGTTTACATATTTGATTGCTAGATTTTCTGAACTTTTTATATCAGCTCTATGAATTTGAGAGCTGTCGGATCATAAGTTTGTGAATTATAGCATACTAACGACCCGCCCCGCCTTCGCACGGGTGCAATGCTGATACTAAATTAAATACACTACAGAAAAAATATGAACGTTGTATATAAAAACATAGCGGCCCGCTCCGACTTTGCACGGTCATAAAATATATACGCCTATGTCACTCAATGAAAACATGATTAAAATCAATCCAGTATTTTTGGTTCATTCATTACTGCCCTTGGCCTGCACGCATTAAATTTGGAGTAAAACAATTCCTCTTCCCCTATACTTACTATGAAGATTTCCTGCTATCTTTGGAATATCTAAATTCATACAATTTTTATTACATTACACATTTTTAAACGCAAATTTTAAATTTGTAATATCTCCGAAAATATTTGTTTAATTTACATGCTGTAAGGAACCATATTAATCTATATTAATTGCACACTGTATTTAAGGTACTTAATTCGATAAGGATTAATGCTTATTATGCCGTATTGCTTAAAACAGCTTCGTGAATAAGCCATTTTCTCACGTAAAAAGTAAACAATAAAAATGGTTAATGTGGGTATTTTTATGGTGTACAATACTGTAGTACATTAATTTGATCTAACTCGTAGGGTTAGGCAGCGTTTTTGCTAATTGCTAAATAAGCTTAAAAAAATAGGTTAATTTACGACATCACGTTAGAAACCTCTAAAATTAGCAATGTTGCCTTAGTATATTATGCATGTATTATAGATATAAACCTTCCTCTTGAATCACTCTATCTATTGAAAAAAACCGCATCAAAATCCGTTGCGTAGTTTTAAAGATTTAAGCGCACATATAGGGACAGAAAGGCGACTTTGTTTTATACTATGTAGTGATATGAGTGAAACAACTTTTGTTGTTGTGAAAAAATGGATGAAAAGGAATTTTGCGTGTTGATAAAATATTGCTTTTTGAAGGGAATAATTACAGTTGAGGCAAAAACTTGGCTTGATGTCGAGTTTCCGGACACTGCCCCAGGAAAATCAACCATCAAGGATTGGTATGTTAAGTTTAGACGTTCTGAAATGAGCACCGAAGACGGTGAACGCAGTGGACGCCCAAAAGAGGTTGCTACCGACGAAAACATTAAAAAAATTCATAGAATGGTTTTGAATGACCGTATATTAAAACTGAATGAAATAGCAGACCCTCTGAAGATATCACCTGAACGTGTACATCATATCATTCACGAATATTTGGGTATGAGAAAGCTCTGTGCAAAGTGGGTGCTGCGCGAACTCGCTTTTGACCAAAAACAACGACGTGTTGATGATTCGGAGCAGTGTTTGAAGATGATCAAGCGTAATAAACCCGAGTTTTTGCATCAATATGTGACAATGGATGAAACATGGTTCCCTCATTTCACTCCGAAGTCCAATTGTCAGTCATCCGAGTGGACTGCACACGACGAACCGGCTCCAAAGCGTGGGAAAACGCAACAGTCAGCTTGCAAGGTTATGGCGTCTGTATTTTGGGATACGCATGGAATAAGTTTTCATTGACTACCTTGAAAAAGAAAGAACCATCAACAGCGACTATTACATAGCGTTATTGGACCGTTTGAAGGATCAAATCGCCGAAAAACGGCCCCATTCGAAGAAAAAGAGTGCTGCTTCACCAAGACAATGCACCGTGTCACAAGTCCTCATCCTCATCCTCATTGCTTCCTCATCTATCGTGTTCTCGAAATCTGGCCCCCAGCGAATATTTCCTGTTCTCAGATCTCAAAAGAATGCTCGCTGGGAAGAAATTTTCGTCGAACGAAGAAGTGTTCGCCGAAGCTGAGGCCTATTTTGAAGCAAAGGATAAATCGTACTACAAAGATGGCATTGAAAATTTAGAGGGTCGCTATTCAGTGTATCACCCTTGAAGGTAATTATGTTGAATAAAAAAAAACTAATTTTGGCAAAAAAATATGTTTTACTATGGTAGGCCGGAGACTTTTCAATTGACCTGTTATATTCTAGAATTGACTAAAATTACTTATTACATTTTTTGGATACTTTTGTTGAACGTTATTAATCGACCTGTATTTTATACTGATGCAGTGGCGGATTTAAATCAGACCGAGGTGGTTAAAGCCTAGGGCAGAAGATGTTTGGGGGCCAGAAATTTGGCTGCGTAATAATTTTTGTTTTACAGTTATAAAAGACAGTTAAGGTGTGTTAAATAAGAAATATACTCAAAAACTATGTCTTGTGTAATTTTCACTAAATTGTGTGTTGTAAAAATAATCTGGGAATTGACATCCCCTGGTTCACATCAAAGTAATAACGGGAAAAAGTAGCATATCGAATTTCAGAGGTCAGTAGGGGTGACAATATTTAAATAACTTACTGGTGATTGATGATCAACAACGATAATGAATATTATTTTCATCTTAAGCAAAGTTAGCCGATACTGAAAGAAACCAGTAATATCCTATTAAACCTACTTTTTAAAATTACCTGTTTTAAGAACGAAAATTATTTTAATACTTAAAGAAACTAATCATATTATAAGAAAATTTCTTTGAATGTTCTTGTTAGAAACCTCCAGCATCATGCCGAATGATAATATAACTCGGGGGCTACGGAATGAGACTTCGGCTTGACAGAGATCTATAAATAATCCCAACGCAAGTAATCAGAACAAAATGAAATCGAATAGAAGATCAACGGCGACGCACCGGTGGTGGCGGAGGTGTACTGGCTCTTTAAACTTGCACAAGGTCAGTAACTCCTCGAGGCCGTTGTCGCTAAACAGGACATTCCGATCAGTGCCGTATCTATGGGGGAACATTTCAAATACTTTTTAAATAGCTATACTCAGACTTAAAGATTCATTTAACAGTTATATAATATGTAACGACTTGTTATTTGCTGTTAAAAATTTACAAGAGATGCCGTAAATAATATTAGGTGTTTGCATGTATTTTGATCATTTTTCTATATTAAAAAAGCTTGTTTTGAGAAAAATTAGTACAATCTTGTAATTAATATAAATATTCGCAAAAATTTTCTATATTTTATACCTTTTCTCTGACAATATGGCAATACCGTGTCGCAAAATCAATCATCGACCAATTTTCGCATATTTTCAGTACTTTAAAACAATACACCAGCCAACTCATGCTGAATTGATATGAACAAGTGGTCATCAGAAGGCACTATGTCGCTGGGTGTGGTAATGCTTTCCATTCGAGCTGTAATAGTGTATACTTCGCAGTTCTTGGAAAATTATGTCTTTCAACTTGTTCAATTGAGGTGAGTAGACAACTGCAGTAGCAGTTTTATTTGGTTTTAGCATTTTATTGATCTCACCATATGCACAGAACTTTATGGCCATGAATAATCCGCTGGAGTGCGGATAACTTTTTTGCCATCGTATATAAAAGTTTGCAAATAGTTGATTCATCACCTCCTAAGGTATATGTAAGTTTTTTGAGGGTTATTTCTGCATAATAAGCCTGCACTATGTCAAACTTTTTTGTTCTTCCATAACATTCTTTATATTAATGAATTGATACTTCTTATTTTTTCCAACAGATACTGTTGATCAAAATACATGAATGCATCTAATACTATCTTGGGATTTTCGCAATGTATTTTTAAGAAAGAAGATGACATTCTTCCTACTCGCCGACCATGGATTGATATTGATGATTCAGCTAGCATGTTAGGTTTACTACAGCCTGTTGGTAGTTACTGGCCATATAGATTCGTCATATTTTCTCAATATATGGTGAAGGTGGTGGTGGTGAAGCCATAATATGATATTATAACTATCAGTACTATCGAGTTACTGGTGCATCTGTTTCAATGAACATTTTTTTGACAGTTTTCTGTATTCAAATAAATGAGAAAAAGTACCGAAATCAGAAAAAATAGTATAAAATACATCAATGAGAGGGAATTTATAGCAGTATACCGCCCAATAGCATTAGAACAACACGAAGGATATTTGGTAATTTAGAAAATGATATTGAAGTTTGTCCAGCACTTGATTAGTGGATAATCAATTTTATAATTAGGCTCACAACTTTATTAAATATAGTAGTATATATATACTACTAAAGCAGTCCTGTAGTCAGCAACCATTCTTATGGTGCATCCATACAAATTCTCTCCACCGGAAGACCGCGAAAAGATTTTAGGATTGAAGAAATTGGTAAGCAAAAATGTTTCCTATACTCAACATATTCTGACCCCTTGGGTTTTTCTTAGATTCTTTCACTCTAGATGGTGTACATAATTCTTTACATTGTAAACTGATTTTTTCGCAAAAAAATATACGTTCCAATTGCCGGCTATCATGTCATTGTATGGATATGATGTATGTATTGAAAGTCCAAATCTATATAAAGAATATTTTAAAGCCCCCTTTTTACCAACGAGTGTTTATCTGGACTGAACTTACGTAATGTGGTCTCCGAACTACTGTCCTCGGCATTAAGCCTACCGACTGGCCAGTGGCCAACTTAGAGACCCAGAA
The DNA here is from genome assembly GCF_030347505.1 of Rhynchophorus ferrugineus. NCBI lineage: Eukaryota > Metazoa > Arthropoda > Insecta > Coleoptera > Curculionidae > Rhynchophorus > Rhynchophorus ferrugineus. The sequence continues at coordinate 51,084,027 of NW_027472583.1, forward strand.
AACATCCGGTCTTACCCAGCCTGGTTACTGGCGTGACTGGAATGGTTATTCTTTGTGAGACTTTCTTCTGTTGCCTGAATACATTTACAATTATAATTACAAACAAAAAGTAGATCTATGTCCCAGTATGATTCGAACCCGCGATTACCGCAACGATAGGATGACCGTGATTAAGACGACAGAACCACTGCGCCAACGAAGTCGACCGAATTTTGTTTATACATATGAAAAGAGATGTGCAATAAATTCTCGAGTTTTATTTTAACCTATTGGAACATTTTGACAGACTTTTTTAAAAACGTTTAAACAGCTAACTTTCAAAGTTTAGTTTTAAAATGGTGAATATAGTTAAGCGGCTTTCATAAAACTATACTAAAAATTTGTTAAATAATACCGATAATAATAGTAATTATGGAATACTTAAATATAATTAATAATTTAATCATTTTATTATTATTACTTATATTTAGAAACATCACTAGTTTAATTTAATAATAACTTTCAGTAGGGGTAAAGGTGGCATCTACATAATATAACAGGAACTATATAAAATCTTAACAACCTTTCTATTAACCCCGGTATTATTCAATTGACGTAACACCACTGGGTTCCTCATAACTTGCAACCTGTTCCTGGCACCGTAGGACAGCAAAACGACGTACCCGACATGTTTGAAGTCGATACTCGGCGATAAAGTACGACCGATGCTGTATGCGCAATGAAAACGACCACTAACCAGTTCCTCTACCGCGTCCGATCAGAAAAAAGGACAATTACCGCTCCTCCGAACATTACGATCGATTTTTTCGTTGATTTTAACAATCGTAGAGGCGTCAAGCTGGAAAAACTCAAGGAACAGGTTCCTAGAAGTAGTACATCGTAACGCATAATGGTTATTTACTATTGACCAATCCTGGTAAGTGGGTTACTACGTCTTGCAGTCGAGCGTCATCGACCGATAAATCGGGTACCGTTGTAGTTCGAGGGTAGGCAACCAGTAAATTACTTACGCGCTTCAAGTTCCATATAGTAGACAGATGAGATTTACAGATGTTTGGGCGTTGCCAAATGTCTCGTTTCTTAGTAGCTTAGTGGAAAATTTGCAAATTTACCTGTAACAAGAAAAATATTATAGATATTTTATTTTTTATATGCACTAAAATAAAAAACTAGTGCCTACTATTTACTAAGAAAATATATACATATAATTTACAGATCGAATCGAGCTACTCATATGAGAGTCTATTAGAGAACATATTAGCGCATTCAATAAGAATATAATTTATAAATAGTAAAAATAATGTGATAGGCTTTAGAGATACATTGCCATTTAAAGGAAACCTATTAGCATCAAAACATATTCATAGTTATAACTCTAATCTATAAACTATTGTGGCTATATAATTAATAGTAGATTTTAGATGCACTATAATTTTTAAAAAATACATTTGATAACATTTTTCTTCAATTATTTTATTTAGATTAGAATTTTGTTGTATGTTAAAGTCAAATTAAACTAAAACGTGAGTTAATTAGTCAGAGTTGATGCGGCACATTGCGATGGTAAAATAACTTTGAATAGATAAATATTACAATGTAACTGGATAACAATTTTTAATTCCACAGATTTGCTAAAAGTTTAAGAAAATTAAACATTCATCATCAAACATCTCTCAGTTAAACTTTTTTGTGTTGTAGCTACTATCAACTATGTAAAATAAATATTTTGGTAGCCCTGTCAAATATATTTGCATCAGTATGTTAAAATTATTATCATAACGTTCTTCAGTAGGTTTGCTATAGATTTAATTCAAACTTGTCTTAGCCAATATATAGGCAACTTAATTTGAATAATACTATTCTCACAGTACCCAACTAGCCTGGCTATTGTTCTATTATTGTGAATTATTTAGAGTTATTACCTGCAATATCCTGGCCAACGTTATACCGATAGTATCTTTACTTAATGTTCTTCTATATTCTATTATATTCTTCATTCTATTCCATTCACTTTAATTCTATAAATATTTTAACATTATTCTTAAAAAATATTAAATGAATTGCAGTCATTATACAGTCACTAAGGACGAATTGATTCTGATTATATTTCGATTATTTGCCATGATAAATCCTATAATTCTCTGTGAAATATAAGATAAATAATCCATATGACTTCTAAAAGAATTGGTCACTGGCCAGTTGATAGGCCAATGCTGAGGATCGTAGTTCGAAGCCTAGGTTTAGCAGTAGGTCCAGTCCAGATAAACACTAGTATATATAAAAATATTCAAAAAAAAAACGAATAAAATAAGTTAGATTTCATGTTTATCACCATAGTTTGAAATCAATGATTCTGTAAAAAAATATTTCTATAAAAAGTTTTCATACCAAACCAATTTCCAATTCGACATGAAATAAATGAAAATACTGCAAAGCGTTCATTGCAGGTATCCACGCCGTCGGTCCGCACCTAGGCCGCAATAAGCTTAATATTCATATCCTGAATGTATTAGCGTTCTACCTGGTCCCCGGTGCACCATAAAGCTGGCAAAACTACATCGTCGGAAAGGGAAAAGGTTTAATTATCGCATTTTTATCCCGCTCAATTTCCAGCCCCACAATAGTGGACTAAAATATGTTAACAACGCCCTCGGCTTTCATCGTTGCGGCATTTTGTGTTTTCCATCCTATAAATTATTGCTAGATTTCCTAAATTTTATGTTGATAAGCCTCAAAAAAAGACAATAAATTGTAAAAAACTAATTAGTCAACACACAGAAGAAAGATTACAATAAAGAAATTGTTTTGAGTGAAAACTATTGCAGGGGGAATCATAGTATAAAGATATTTTGAGAAATGAAACAGTAAAGACACATTTTAATGGAAATTGTGTACGTTTTAGAACTCATTTCTCGAATGAATAAATATTATTCAGAAAATACATAAGCGTTTGCTAATTAAACTATATGTATAGAGGCAGGTGGTTTAATCAAATGTACCACGATATATTACGTAACTTATTACAAAATATAAATTAATAAATATGTATTAATATTTATGTTGTATTACAACATTGTTGAATGCAGTTGAAATGGTCACTATGGCAGTACCCACTGTGATATAAATAATAGAGCTGCATATTATAAAGGGTGGGAGATTTATTCCAAGAATAATCGAATGCTTATAGTATTTATTGTCTTGTTAAAATCATAAGTTATAGATTTCCTAAATTTTATGTTAATAAGCCTCAAAAAAGATAATAAATTGTACAAAACTAATTAGTCAACACACAGAAGAAAGATTACAATAAATAAATTGTTTTGAGTGAAAACTATTGCAGGGGGAATCATAGTTTATAAAGATATTTTGAGAAATGAAACTGTAAAGACACATTTTAATGGAAATTGTGTACGTTTTAGAACTCATTTCTTGAATAAATATTATTCAGAAAATACATATGCCTTTGCTAACTAAACTATATGTATAGAGGCAGGTGGTTTAATCAAATGTACCACGATATATTACGTAAGTTATTACGAAGTATAAATCAATAAATATGTATTAATATTTATGTTGTATTACAACATCGTTGAATGCAGTTGAAATGGTCACTATGGCAGTACCCACTGTGATACAAATGATACAGCTGCATATTATAAAGAGTGGGAGATTTATTTCAACAATAATCGAATGCTTATAGTATTTATTGTGTTGTTAAAATTATAAGTCATAGATTTCCTAAATTTTATGTTGATAAGCCTCAAAAAAAGACAATAAATTGTACAAAACTAATTAGTCAGCACACAGAAGAAAGATTACAATAAAGAAATTGTTTTGAGTGAAAACTATTGCAGGGGGAATCATAGTTTAAAGATATTTTGAGAAATGAAACAGTAAAGACACACTTTAATGGAAATTGTGTACGTTTTAGAACTCATTTCTTGAATAAATGTTATTCTGTGTTTTTATTAACTGGAAAGAAGAATGTGGTTTGTTATCATCATAACAATGCCAAATTTAAGCCATTAAAAACTATTTGATAATAATGGAGTGGTAAAGATTAAAACTGATCTAATATCAAATAATTGACAATAACTCCAACATTATTTCCATGTTATTAATATTCAGATTCAGAAACATTGTAGCACCAAATTTCAGGGGATATAATATTTCCAGATCATTGTTCGGTTTTCAAAAATAATGTGAATAAATGTAATATTTCAGCTATATTACTACAAACAAAACTTCCAAAAGATAAACTTAAAATAAACTTAATGAAAACATCTCCATGATTAAAGCTGTCGTAGTCGTGTTATTTTTAAATTAACTGACGAAAATAAGAGCCATCGTTGAAAAGGTAAGTATAAAATATATAAATACGGTAAAAATAAACGTAAAACCTTCTGAGTATCATCCCTAGAGGGTTCATTTCAAAGTATGCAGTTGTTAAGAATATTTGAAAAGCATTTTTCGATACGAACGTTTGAAAGAGAAATTAAACAGTAAAGACACATTTGAAAGGAAATTGTGTACGTTTTAGAACTAATTTCTTGAATAAATATTATTCAGAAAATACATATGCGTTTGCTAATTAAACTATAAGTATAGAGGCAGGTGGTTTAATCAAATGTACCACGATATATTACGTAAGTTATTACGAAATATAAATCAATGAATATGTATTAATATTTATGTTGTATTACAACATTGTTGAATGAAGTTGAAATGGTCACTATGACAGTACCCACTGTGATATAAATAATACAGCTGCATGTTATAAAGAGTGGGGTGGGAGATTTATTCTAAGAATAATCGAATGCTTATAGTATTTATTGTCTTGTTAAAATCATAAATTGAAACTAAAATATTTAGAAAACCAAGCATTGAAGGACAGTAGAGAACACTGACTTATTGACTGAGAAGTAACAGATCAATTGAAAAATCCCCGGCCTACCATATTAACATAAATTTTTTTGGCAAAATTAGTTTTTTTATTCAACGCAATTCCTTTCAGGGTGATACACTGATTACAGTGACCCTCTAACTTCTCGTTACCATTTTTGTAGTACGATTTGTCCTTTACTTCAAAATAGGCCTCAGTTTCGTCGATCACCTCTTCATTCGACGAAAATTTCTTCCCAGCGAGCATTCTCTTGAGATCTGAGAACAGGAAATAGTCGCTTGAGGCCAGATCTGGAGAATACGATAAATGAGGAAGCAATTCGAAGCCCAATTCATGGATTTTTGTCATCGTTTTCACTGACTTGTGACACAGTGCATTGTCTTGGTGAAGCAGCACTTTCTTTTCTTCAAATGCGGTTTTTCGGCGATTTCGTCCTTCAAAGGATCCAATAAAGCTATGTAGTAGTCGCTGTTGATGGTCCTTCCTTTTTTCAAGGTAGGCAATGAAAATTATTCCATGCGCATGTTGTTTTTGGTCAAAAGTGAGTTCGCGCGGCACCCACTTTGCACAAAGCTTTCTCATACCCAAATATTTGGTGGATGATATGATTTACACGTTCAGATTATATCTTTAGAGTGTCTGCTATTTCATTTAATTCCAATTTACGGTTTTGAAAAAATCATTTTGTGGCCATGATTTAACAGCCTCTTTGGGGCGTCCACTGCGTTCACCGTCTTCGGTGCTCATTTCACCACGTCTAAACTTAGCATACGAATCCTTGATAGTTGATTTTACTGGGGCAGTGTCCGGAAACTCGGCTTCAAGCCAAACTTTTGCTTCAACTGAATTTTTCCTTTCAAAAAGCAATATTTTATCAACATGCGAAATTCCTTTTTATCCCTTTTTTTACAATAACAAAAGTTGTTTCACTCAAAATGCTATAATTCACAAACTAATGGTCCGACAGCTGCCAAATTTATACGCGCATCTTTTGAGCGTTAGGGCTAACTAAAAAACATATGGATTGAATTCTAGTAGCGCCATCTATGGCCGTCAGGTCGGGGACTTTTCAGTTAACCTGTTATATGTTTCCTTGAACCCTAGTTATGTATTAATGATAGTTATCATTTAACCCAATTTTTATATAATTTTAATTTTTCTCCTCAGAATATGAAGAAAGTGTTGAAGGAGTAAAAACTCTTAAAGAGTATGAACTAAAAATACTTAAAGAGTATGTGAGAAAGCTATGAACCATATAGCTTGAGACAACCTGAGTTGAGTGATTTCATTCGAGAACCAATATTGCAGCAATCTTCTGCAGAATAATGTCATTTCTTACGAGATAAAATCCGAAAGACAGCGATTTCAAGAGCTACTAATTCATTCTTTGTAGATCTAACCATCTGCTAGATGTTTCTTGCAACAAAAAAATGTAATTGTTACTAATCAGCAGGAAAAATAACACTTTAACTGTTGCTACTATATAAAATTAATATTTATCATTTTATTTATAACCAAAATTATTCAAGTTATTTTTTTTTAGTTATTATAATTACAAAAATTAGAAGTACTAAAATGCTTTTCTCCTCATTGTCAACTCAAAATTAATAGGAATCGACTCATGAAGTGAAGAAAAATTTTTTTGTTAGGCAGTGTTATTTATGATAACAATATAAAGCTAGGCTGGTCTAAATTATATTACTGCCTTATAATGTGAAGGTCAGTACAAAAAGAAATCTTTTATCCAATATTTCCAACTTATCACACAAAATAAACTATTTTATTCAACTCCAAAGAGATTCTCCATTAGATTATCGACGATGTGACGAGCTGGGGACATCTCTGGAGGATACTCGAGGCGAAGCAAATTTCCCAAACCAAAAAACATCGCCATTTCAGGTCGCAGGAATTGAGTTACAGTCGGGAGACGATTAGATTATTTCCCCTCCTCCGGTTTCAACGTCGCCCCCCACCCCCCACATCATTTCGGCGCTTCTCCGTCTTTGTCTTTTCTCCATCCGGAATGTAACACGGTTTGCTCGTCGATAGGTTGCCGAATTAGAAACGACGATGATAGATAGGGCTTTTTCTGGAACGGCACCTGAGCTCCATATTTCATCGCAGGGTGCCCCCCTTTCGCTCTCGCGGTGGTTGCTCTCCAATTGTCACCTCGTTCCACCCCGGGCATCAATCAGAGCCCGCCAACTGTAACGCGGATTATTTGCAGGATGGTTTACTAGATCAGGCTGAGAAAAATTGGAAAAAATGTAACGTTAGATATAAAGGAAAAAAAAAGTTGGTCACTTGGTATACACTTTAAAATAGACTTTTTATAATAAAAAATGCAATATTAAATTTTACTGCGTTAAATATTATTTAAACTTATAAAGACTACATTTTCCGAATGTTCAGAACACTATTTTAAGACGTGATGTAGACTAAAACGTTTGGCACCATCCGATCTGGTTTTAGGGCATATATATATATATATATATATATATATATATATATATATATATATATATATATATATATATATATATATATATATATATATATAAGAGAAAAGCATTTTAGTACTTCTAATTTTTGTAATTATAATAAAAAAAATTAAGTTGAATGATTTTGGTTGTAAATAAAATGATAAATATTCATTATATATGCTAGCAACAGTTAAAGTGTTATTTTTCCTGCTGATTAATAACAGTTACATTTTTTGTCCGTCTGCAAGAACCATCTAGCAGACGGTTAAATCTATAAAGAATGAATTAGAAGCTCTTGAAATCGCTGTCTTTCGGATTTTATCTCGTAAGAAATGAGATTATTCTGCAGAAGATTGCTGCAATATTGGTTCTCGAATGAAATCACTCAACTCAGGTTGACTCAAGCTATATGGTTCATAGCTTTCATCAAAATAAAGGCCTTGAGATGTTGAGGACATACTCTTTAATAGTTTTTACTCCTTCAACACTTTCTTCATATTCTGAGGAGAAAAATTAAAAATATATAAAAATTGGGTTAAGTGATAACTATCATTAATACATAACTAGGGTTCAAGGACACATATAACAGGTTAATTGAAAAGTCCCCGGCCTGACGGCCATAGATGGCGCTACTACAATTTAAATCCATATGTTTTTTAGTTAGCCCTAACCCTCAAAAGATGCGTGTATAAATTTGGCAGCTGTCGGACCATTAGTTTGTGAATTATAGCATTTTGAGTGAAACAACTTTTGTTATTGTGAAAAAAAAGGGATAAAAAGGAATTTCGCATGTTGATAAAATATTGCTTTTTGAAGGGAAAAATTCAGTTGAAGCAAAAGTTTGGCTTGAAGCCGAGTTTCCGGACACTGCCCCAGTAAAATCAACTATCAAGGATTCGTATGCTAAGTTTAGACGTGGTGAAATGAGCACCGAAGACGGTGAACGCAGTGGACTGTGATTTTTTCAAAACCGTAAATTGGAATTAAATGAAATAGCAGACACTCTAAAGATATAAACTGAACGTGTAAATCATATCATCCACGAATATTTGGGTATGAGAAAGCTTTATGCAAAGTGGGTGCCGCGCGAGCTCACTTTTGACCAAAAACAACATGCGCATGGAATAATTTTCATTGACTACCTTGAAAAAGGAAGGAACATCAACAGCGACTACTACATAGCTTTATTGGATCCTTTGAAGGACGAAATCGCCGAAAAACCGCATTTGAAGAAAAGAAAGTGCTGCTTCATCAAGACAATGCACTGTGGCACAAGTCAGTGAAAACGATGACAAAAATCCATGAACTGGGCTTCGAATTGTTTCCTCATTTATCGTATTCTCCAGATCCAGATAAAATATATATATATATATATATATATATATATATATATATATATATATATATATATATATATATATATATATATATATATATATATATATATATCTGGTTTTAGGGCATATATATATATATATATATATACATATATATATATATATATATATATATATATATATATATATATATATATATATATATATATATATATATATATTGAAAGTTTTTTAAAGTAACGCTCATAGAAAAAATAGAAATTTCACGGTATAGGCGACCTTGGGGAAATGTTTTGTTTAGTTAAATCAACTGTAGCGCTGCGATCGCAAATTGTGATTGACTAGTTAAAATTCCTGGTGCCGCCACTAACTTGAAATGTGATTGGTCGATCAAATTGTGTGAAATAAGCATTTTCTATCGGCGTCCATTTTTACGTTTGTTGTTTGTAGGTTATGGTTTTTGTTTAGATCACGAAATTTTCGTTTTACGTTGTGCATATTTTCTGTTTTACATTAATTATTATGGAGTAATAATATAAAAATTGATGACAATGCGTCAGTGTAGTAAAAGATGTAGTGTACCGGGGTAAAATTCTACTACGGAAATTAGACATCGTTTCCCAAAGAATGATCTCGCTCCTTTCCAAAAATGGGTTGATCAAGTAAATAGTAGTAAGTTACCTGGATAAACCACAATGCAAATATATCAACGTCATGGTGTCTGTCACGGACATTTTAGTGAAAAATTTAGAATTATCCTTCCTTCGCGAACAGGTATTATGGTAAATGCATATCCATCATTGGTTTTATCAGGTACATATAAAATTATCTATCTACTACATGTCTGTTTATATATTGTTTGTTTACAGAAATTCAAAACCTTATAAAGATATTAGTATGCTGTCAGTGTGATGTCTCTACATAAAGAAGCCTTACAAGAAGGAAAAAATTAATATAACTGGATAATTAGTAGTAATAAATACTACTTTTAATTGTAAAATATCCCTAAAATATTTGCGATACTTTAACTTTTTAGAACAATCAGTGTTCAATCATTTTATAGTAGAGGAATTATATATTTAAATTTGATTGCCTTGTTAAGAAACTATTTGTTATGATGCCATCAATACATTTAATTGCTAGTTTTAGGGGATTTTTTACCTTAAAGAAATCTATTTTGTCTAAATTTACAAATAACTACATTTGTTTAACAAATCTTAACCAAGATTGCTTAAAGAATTTTGTTGGATCTATTAGAGGTCATGGAGGTAGAAACAGCATCCTTCCCCTAGTATGTTCGAGAAATTTTTAAAAGGGCTCATCACTTCAATTTTTTCACACCATTCTCCCGGAGAAAATTGTGAAGAAGATGAACGTGTTAGATAACTTATATTCTTTTTTAACGGGAGATCTAGTACCACTTGAGGTTGTTAAATCACCAGTTGAGTCTATATTTTCAGTTCCAGAGAATTTTGCTCTGAGGAAAACGAATCTAATATTGTATTTTAGTCTTATTCCAGGCTATTTAACAAAACTTCTGAAAAAGAGACAACATGCAATATTTGTCTATATTCTATATTAAGTAGTTCCACAGTTTAAATACTCTAAAATCTAAATATTTTTAAAAAACACATCAATTTTTAGTGTTTCAACTGTCCAATCCATAATGATTTCCAAGACCAAATTTTAAGTTATTATGAGGTGTGATTGTATTTTTGGTTTAATGAAGTTAATGCAATATCAACAGGGAAGGATTTAAAGTTTACCTTCAATATATCAAGATAAGTTAGAACTCTAATAGATCCCATAAAATTGATGGCACTAAACATATATGAGAAGGCGTTATAGAAGAATTACAGATATTTTAATGTTGCCTAGAATACAGTTCATAATTGTTTATATATATTTATATTATTTACACTTATGTATATTTGTATAGGATTTTATTTTAATAAATTAAAATTTAAATTTGATTTTTATTTAAATACTATTGGCCAATAAATGTGACGTCACAAAATAATCAGGGGAAATGGCAGACCAATCAAAGCAAACTAACCAATCAAATTCGCGTTGTCAGCGCCGCCAATGATTGGACTAAGCGATACTTTGCCCCACTACTTACCATTGCAGTTGCACACCCCTGGTAATGCTTCATGGATATGGGTGACATCGAAACATTGCAACGTTACCGCATCAACTCTGAGTTTTAGTTCAGTTTGGCTTTGACATATAAGAAAATTCTAATTTAAATAAAATAATTGAACAAAAATGTTATCATAAACTGCAAAAAAAATGTATCATAAATGTAAATAGAATATTATGCAAATATAACAAATACAAATACATTTTTAAACAATGCATACAAAATACCCAGAACTTATTCGATGTGTTATATATAATATTCAGCCTAGGATTCCAATCCGATTCCGTATTAACAACCCCTTAAAGTCAATTTTGGGGTATATTTCGGATTAATCCGCGGCAGAGCGATAATGAGCGGGAGATAAGGACTCGCGCGAGGGGATGCTCGGATTTAGGGGGAGGGGGGAGTATTAATGCGGGTCGCGCCACTATTAGTAGCTCATAACTGCGATGTTTTAACACCCCCAGAGGATTGTTAATACGGGCTCGTACGTAACAGCGGATCCGAGACTCTCTCATATAAACCGGGCTTATCTGAAGGGAGAGATCGCTTCTTGCGCGTACTAGAACCGGCGGGCTATAGCCTTAAGTCAAACAGATTTGCTGCCGGAGTGATATATCGTTTGTGGCGGGAAGGAAATCATCTAGAGTCTGAAAGTTACAGGAGGCGCAGCGTTAACTGTCGGTTTAAAATGGCGAACGAACGGAAATACGTCGCAAATCACACAACAAATTATGGTTGGTAGGTTATATTTTCTATTAAATTATTCCTTGTTATTCAAAATAATAAAATTAAATACCAAATTCAAAAAAAAAAAAGAAAAATTATTAGAAAGAACCTGTTTGATATTATAAAAAGGAACTTCAGATAAGAGTCATTATGAGACAAAGCTGAGAATTAAATTAATAAACCAAGTTAAATTTATTCACTTAGTTCAATAATTACCAGATCCGTAGAATAACAAAAGTAACTGAAAAATCCTGTGAAGGTAAAAAGGTATGTTCAGCTATATTCTTAAATAATGTATTACTGTAGAATAGGCCTTTGATAAGGACTTATTCATCTACCGCTATAGAAAATGTTACAGAAATAATATGCCGAACTATTAAAATCTGACATTCTATAATAAAACCTACTCTACCTCCCTACTAAGGCTAGTCTATAATAAAAGAAGCTAAAGCAGGCGCACCACAAGGAAGTGCATTGGGTCTAATTTCTTTACCTAGTTAAAATAAACGAAAGTAAAACTGTACATGTGCAGTTCACATATAATCAGACTACACAAGCAACAAGAATAATAAATAGTACTATCAGAACATATAGTAATAACGCTAAATATAACGGAATGAATCTTGATGCAAAACTTCACTGGATGGAATATGTAAAAATAATAGGATAGAAGTGGAGTTCAAATATAGGAAAATGTATTGGTTAATTGGAAGAAAATCATAATTATCCGTATACAATAAATTGCTATTATACAAGCAACTATTCAAACATATTTTGACTAATGGTATTCAATTATTCAAGATCTGCGAAAAGTAATATAAACGAAGGTTTTTCAGAACAAAGCTATTAATACCTTGTAATATAATGGTGTTTCGTAACAATATGCTAGTCATAGTAAGAACTTCATCATTGGTGATGTCGAAATATTCATTCCCAGTAATCCGGCCAGTGATGTAAATGCGAGGACTGACTTAATGCCTGACTGTAGGCCTTTTGGAGTTTTTTATACATACACTCGGTCGTTTATAGGAAACAATGTAAACGATAATTCATGTGACCATGACCAATTATTCCTATCATGAATAGTCCAGGTTTTATGATTGTTGACTAATTTCTTTCGCAGCTTAGCGGTGGATCCTTAAAAGGCTTTCGTAATTGTATATTATCTTCTCCAACATTTTTGACAATTCAATAAAAATTGATAGTAAATAAAGTATATAACAGATCAATTGAAAAGTCCCCGGCCTACCATAGTAAAACATATTTTATTGGCGAAATTAGTTTTTTTTATTTAACATAAGTCCTTTCAAGGGTGATGCACTGATTATAGCGAGCATTCTCTTGAGATCTGAGAACAGGAAATAGTCGCTGGGGGCCAGATCTGGAGAATACGTTGGACAAAGAAGCAATACGAATTCATTGATTTTTGACACGGTGCATTGTCTTGGTGAAGCAGCACTTTCTTTTTTACAAATGCAGCCGTTTTTCGGCGATTTCGTTCTTTAAACGACCCAATAACGCTATGTAATAGTCGCTGTTGATGGTCCTTCCTTTTTCAAGGTAGTCAATGGAAATTATTCCATGCGCATCCCAAAATACAGGCGCCATAACCTTGCTTGCCGACTGTTGCGTTTTCCCACGCTTTGGAGCCGATTCAACGTGTGCAGTCCACTCGGATGACTGTGACATTGGACTTCCGAGTGAAATGATGGAGGCATGTTTCATCCATTGTCACATATCGATGTAAAAACTCGGGTTTATTACGCTTGATCCTCTTCAAACACTGCTCCCAATCATCAACTCGTCGTTGTTCTTGATCAAAAGTGAACTCGCGCGGCACCCATTTTGTACAGAGCTTTCTCATACTCAAATATTCGTGAATGATACGTTCAGTTGATATCTTTAGAGGGTCGGCTATTTCATTCAGTTTCAATTTACGGTCATTCAAAACTATTTTGTGTTAATTTTTAATGTTTTCGTTGGTAACAACCCCTTTTGGGCGTTCACTGCGTTCACCGCCTTGGGTGCACATTTCATCAAGTCTAAACTTAGCATACGAATCTTTGATGGCCATACGAAGCTTTCCTGAGACAGTATCCGGTAAGTCGGCATCAAGCCAAGTTTTTGCATCAACTGTATTTTTTCCCTTCCAAAAACAACATTTTATCAACACGCCAAATTCCTTTTTATCCATTTTTTTCACAATAATAAAAGTTGCTTCACTCAAAATGTTACAATTCACAAACTAATTATCCGACAGTTGTCAAATTTATACACGCATCTTTTGAGTGTTAGAGCTAACTAAAAAAACATATAGATTTAATTCTAGTAGCGCCATCTAAGTGCCAAGCCGGGGACTTTTCAATTGACCTGTTACACTTTCTATGCGGTATGAAGGTAATTTTTTATAATATTTAATAAGAGGTAAATAAGGTATACAAGAGGATGTAAATGTAAAAAAAATTGAAAGCTAATTTAAAAGTAATTAAAGAGATAAAACGCCAGTGTTTCGGAAGCAGTGTTGCAGTTTAAATGAAGAAATGGAACTACTTAGCGGAATGATTGGGCTCCAAAAATGAATATTCCACGCTGATGTCAATTTTTGGTTCCTGGAAGGTACAGTTCTAAGTTTTGATTTCTGCTTGGTTATTGGACTGCGTATTGGCCAATGAGTTGGGCCAAGATAAAAATAAGTAATAATTGCTTGCGGAAATGTTTGTGTTGTATCCAACCTATGTCACTTATCACTAATCTACAAACACTTAATTGTAGATATTTCAGTAAGTTTTCAGTAAGTAAGGTTTAACACTAAATTATAATTGGGTCCACTTCGGTATAGTAGACCTAGATAAATAAATAATTGATTTGACAATAACTCTTTTCTAATATTTTGTTTGAATCGACCCTAAGCTGATTTGGATAAAATCTTGATCAACTAGCCCCACTATACCCTATATAAAGAAGAACCAGAAATTGGCAGGACGATCTGCAAAGCTCAGAGAAAAAATACTCAGCGAAGTATTAAACACCTGGACACTAGCAAATATTTTATGAGAAGAAAAGGGCCAAGCCAGAGAATTTTAAACAATATTAATTTTCGAAATCGACATTGTATGATCCCCTTTTAAAGAATGACCCCCTGTCCTGCAATCAAAGCGTAATTTCTTGCGGTCGGATGTTTGCCTGGTGCCTTCTTTGTTTCGGCAGCGGGATATCAATTGGAAGACAATTTCTTAATTGGTTGCATTAATCATCGGTCGATTCGTCCTGTTCTTATTTTGACCAGACGGTCACGCGATGAACGTATCTCATGCACCATTAATGGCCCGTAGCGATGCTCGATCACTTGTAATAGCGTCGCATGGTGGAGCCCATTTTTAACATCAATTAGTCGGGAACGCAAACAACATTTTTCTCTGGCCAAATCGCTGCATTACAAGGAATCATCAATAACTAGCATTAATATTCCGGTAAAAATGTTTTTATAAAGCGTGGAATAAAATTAAGAAGCCCCTACATGAAGTATGTTAGTAAGTTTGCAGCTTATTTATTCTACTATTTGTCACTGTTAAATTTCCGCCATTAACTGCCGCCACCGCCATTAAGTTGATGTTTTAAATCCTGGGAATCTCTTTCAATTAAAATCAGAATTAAATAGCTTAATGTCTAATTGCTTTAATAGTTAGAGTTATTTAATTGCTAACTACATAGTAAGACTCGTAAGCTAATTAACGTAAGTTTATGACAATGAATTCGTCAAAGTGATGAACAGGATACTACTGAGATAGTTGCGGGTTCGAATCCCATAATCGTTTATAATTGTCTATAGAGGAGATAGGGTAGTTGGTCTTTGGGATGTTAGTTAATTAGTCTTCATATCCAGATTAAAATATATTACAACTCACAATATTAGTTATTACAACGATTTTTTATACAAATTTTAAGGTCTCTTTTTACCAACTAGGGGACCAACATGTGGACTGGACCTACAGTCTAATATGGGCTCCCAAACACGGTCGCCTGCATTAAGCCTACAGACTGGAGAGTGACCAACTTAGAAATCATCCCAGAAGACATCCGGTTTTACCTAGCCTGGTTACTGGCGTGACTGAGAAAATGTTTTTTTTGTCAGATTTTACACGCTTGCCTAGAACAATCACAAATATTAAACATTCACAAACATAAATATACGACCACGCCAAAAGCGACCATCGCAACGGTATGTGGACTGTCCTGGCGCCAACCAAGCCGGCTACAACGATTATTATGTACATATTTTATTTTAATTTTTTTTTGTGTTAAAAATCTAACTTTGATTATTTTTAATTTTTCGTGAGTTCCTTACATATTTTTTGAAATCGGTTAAATTTTTTTATTAAAAATATTTTATGTGTTAATTAAAATTAATTTATTTTTAATTCCTTGTAGATTTGAAAGAACCTGATACAAATCTTCATTCGCAGAATAGCAGAGTGCATTTTGGTAGTTAACGAACATTTTCCATCACATTTTATGCGATTTTCAGCAAGGAAATACTTTTAAACCATGGAAATCAATCTGTAATATTATTTGTGCTGATTCTGAGTATCAAATTTATCAACCAAACCAAAATTTATCATATTCGCAAGGATACATCGTTGCAGCTCGAACGGGAAGTATCCAGCATACTCCCAGACATAGTACCTTCACATTTCCCCATGTTCCGATCGATACAATAAGGCTTGTTTAATATACGGCTTCAAGATTCTGAAGAAAGTTTAAAATGGATAGATGCTTAGATGCCATAGACACGGTATTGCCATGTTGTTAAAAATATGGGAAAAAGTTGTAGAAAATGATGGAAAATAATGATCATTTTATATTTTAACAATTTTCAATAAATGTTAATTTAAAGTTTAAATTAATTAGAATATATGTAATCATCTAATAGGATGGAAGCCTAAAAATCATTCTCACTTAATTCTTACATATACAGAGTCGATAATGTCAAGTAAGCATTAAGTTGGTCGAGAAAATAAAAAATGTGTTACACAATACGATTTCTAGTCAAAAATCTAAAGCGAACCGGCATGTTAGAAGAAATAATAAACATCGCTGACATTATTATGGAGTGAAATATCGACGCAGACGATAAATAAAGACATAGAGGACAATAAAAAGCGGCATATTCCCCGGTGAATAGACCGTGGCCAGATAGCAGCGACTAAAAGGAATCGAAAGGCGATCTCTTGAATCGGAAATCTTCACGATATGTACGCTAAGAGACACCCGAGAGATTAATGGACCCGGAAGAGCAACGGCAATGGAAGAACTTCATTACGATTCACTGCGCGGGAATACGAGTCTGAGAAGTTGGCCGTGATGAATTAATGGAATGATTAGCGGCGGACAGATCGGGCGACATGGACTATTAATTGTAACTTGTTTATAATTACGCGTCAATTGGTCGTTTCTTTTTTCTTGGCGAGTCTTTAAGCGTTGACGCCTCCTCGCTGATGATGAACAAATCGTTTATTCGAGCTTAGCAGTTTATCACACTTATTAAAGTATCGGGTGATTAATTGATGTTTCATCATTAACGCTATTTGTATATATTTAATACAATATTTAACCTTAATTAAGTCAAACAGGTTAATCAATCAATTTACTTAATTCATTTTTATTTTCCAAGTTTTTATGATTTTAACATTCATATAATTCATGTTAATGTGGTAAAAAGAAATCCATCAATACAGGGCTCTAATAAATTCTATCCCGGGCTGTAGAAGTCTGACCGATATACTCTAAATTGCATTATAAAGGTGACATTTCATGCTATAAAAACTTAGTTGACACTTTTTTTTGAAATAATGAACTGAGTTTTGTTGAATTCACCTCAGAGATGGATATCAGCAAAGACAAAACACGCTTTTTCAACGATAGAGGTCTCTAATCTTAATTCAAGATCTCCAATATCCACTCTATAACCTTTGAATATCAAATTCTTGATGAGCTTGATGTAATTGTTATTGAAGCAAGTATATATTGAAAGGTGATTGAAAAATGTATTCCCTTCCAAACGTTCTCTTACCTTGCTTGCACAAATTATATCACTGTGGCGTGTTGTGAATAGCGATGAAAAGTTAACTTATTACGAGAATATCAAACGCAAATAGTGATGGGTTAGCCCAGATGAGTCAACCACGGTGATTCTGAAGCAGAATATTCGTGACAATAAACTGTTGCTGTACATATTGGTGGGATCAGCAAGCAGTAGTCTATTATGAGGTACAAAAACAGAATGAAAATATTACAGCAGATGTCGACTGATGTCAACTCAAGAAATTGAATGCTGTACTATTAAAAAAAGCAAAGCAAGTTAACACCTTTATTAAAGCATCGGGTGATTAAATGACGTTTCATCATTAACGCTATTTCTATATATTTAATCTAATATTTAAACTTAATTAAGTCAAACAGGTTAATCAATCAATTTACTTAATTCATTTTTATTTTCCAAGTTTTTATGATTTTAACATTCACGTAATTCATACTAATGTGGTAAAAATTTACTGTTGAAATAAAATATTAGGTCTGGTAAAAAGAAATCCATTAATACATGGCTCTAATAAATTCTATCTCGGGCTGCAGAACTCTGACCGGTATACTCTAAATAGCATTAGAAAGGTGACATTTCATGTTATAAAAACTTAGTTGACAGTTTTTTTTGAAATAATGAACTGAGTTTTGTTTGAATTCATCTCAAAGATGGTTACCAGCAAAGAGAAAATACGCTTTTTCAACGATAGAGGTCTCTAATCTTAATCCCAAAATGTATCCCATTCCAAACGTTTTCTTGTCTTTGTTACACAATTTATATCACTCCGATGTGTTGTGAATAGCGATGAAAAGTCGACTTATTACGACAATATCAAACGCAAATAGTGATGGGTTAGTCCAGATTAGTCAACCACAGTGATTCTGAAACAAAATATTAGTGACAATAAACTCTTGCTGTACTTACTGGTGGAATCAGCAAGCAGTACTTTATTATTAGCTACAAAAACCGAATGAAAATGTTACAGCAGATGTCTACTGATATCAACTGAAGAAATTGAATGATGTACTGTTACAAAAAGCGAAGCAAGTTAACACATTTATTAAAGCATCGGGTGATTAAATGACGTTTCATCATTAACGCTATTTCTATATATTTAATCTGGTATTTAAACTCAATCAAGTCGAACAGGTTCATATTTCTCTCTCAAATTTTTATGGTTTAATTATCCATATAATTCATACTATCGTGGTTAAAAATTGACTGAAAATTGAAGTGAAATAAAATAATAGGTCTGGTAAAAAGAAATCCATTAATAGATAGGCTATAGAAGTCTGACAGATTTACACTAATATAAAACAGACTTTAAAAATGTTAAACAAAAACTGTTTAAAAAACAGTTAAACTGAGTTTTGTTTGAACTCACGTAAAAGATGCATATCAGCAAAGAGAAAACACGATAATATAATAAACAGTTTTTCAACTATAGAGGTCTCTAATCTCAACCCAAGATCTCAATTGCTACCCCACCTCATCTTTGAATATCAAATCCTTGATGTGCTTCTTTTAGTTATCATTAGCAGATGTTGAAGGGTGACCAGAATATTCATCATCTTCCAAACCTTTTCTGGCATTGCTTCAGCAATTTATTTCAATTCAAAATAGTTAGGATAAATCCTAATATTTAGAAACATGAAAAACCATTTTTACAACAAAATTTATCGGTCATTTATTCTCATTTTTGTTCCTGAATTGAGGTAAGTAAATTATTTAAACTACACAAATAATTACAGTAAATTATTACAGCATATAATCTTCGTCTATCTTCTCACAATAAAGAAACTGGATCCTTAGAAACAATCAAAGCTTTAACCCATTTCTCAATTCCTCATAAGTGTATTTGAGAGAAAGACGACTTTAAGACCTGTCAAAGTTTCGTCATAATCATTAATTCAAATTCATATTTTCACCGGTATATAGCTGAGCGTTATCTTGTAAACATTCCCTCATAAGATCTTTTGACACATTAATCTACTTACTTATAATACGATCAGATTGTATATGTTTTTATAGCGTTCGTTTTACTCGTTCGATAGTTTTACTATACTCTAATATCCCACCAGATAATATGATATCACTTAAGCCCATCAAATATACAGCCAAACTTCTGCAACAGTTAATATATAAAATTTTAATGTTATCTAATCATATAATATATATTTTCTTTCCCATTTTTATCTCTGAACGGTTTCTATTGTTTCTAGATATTTAATTCATTGATATTTAGTGCTCTTGTTCTTGTATTTGATTTTTATGGGATTTTGACCAGTAATTTTCATGTAAATGTTATCTGCCATCTACATTGAAGTTACCTTTTCGGCAACTATTCCGAAATTAATACTTAAACGAAGTTAATAAACTATTATATACTAATAAACTACATTAACTTGTCTATATTATAACATTAGTTAGTTAATGATATAAGAGTTTGGATTTTTCTTTTATTTTATTATATCATTACTGTAAGATGTACAAACACATTGAGGTTGTTACATATAAAATCTTATATGCACGTTTGGTTAATATAGTTTTAATTCGTAGTGACCTTAGTTATTATGTGTATATAAGATCGTAAAAAATAATTAAATTAAGGTTCACGAAGAAGACATTAAATTTAGTTAATTATATAATATAGTGCTCATAAAGCTTAATTAATTTCAATGTAGGTCCATTGTATGCATAATGAAGTATATTTTCCAGTATTTGAATTTTAACCACATACGATATTAATAAGTAATGATTTGAAGGTTTATTCGTATTGACTATAGTAATAATATAGAATAGAGATTCTAAAAAATCGTTTATTTTTGACTTAAAGATGCCACTACTAAGATTTGAGTAGAAATATATGAAATATTAAATACTATTTTAAAAGTTCAGCATATTAAGTTAAATATCAATCAAAAGGGAAATGAAAAAGCCTTTCCTAACCATCATTCCGACTTTTGTATATATTTGAACTTGTTGACGTGTTTTCATTTTATTTGTAAAGAAAATATTACCACTATTATTATGTAGTACTATATCTTCACAACCATTCTATGGTCTTTAAATAGAACTGCTATGATATTATTAATTGAAGCGTAGTGTCTTGGGACCACTCCTATATCTGCTCTATGGGGTTGATATCCCAACAACAACAGAAATAGTAGTTGAGACATTTGTCGACGACACAGCGTCAACGTCGGCTGTAGAAAAAGTTAAGCAAAATACGTCGAAATACATCTTGTTGGGTTAAGTAGGAAATACCATGTTAGACAAATAGCAGAGCAGATTAGACTGAAGTAACTGTACTGGTTAGTCAAAGTGGGGCTCCACTATAACATCAAACTAACTAGTAATCCAACACACTAAAACAAAGTTCTACGATAAATTGCCAATGTTTATCGCTACGTAACCAATGAAGAGCTGCACGATGACCTCGAAATTAAATGGATAGACTAAGTGATCCAAGATTTCGACTTAAAACATGAAATAAGTTGAGCTAAATCATAGCAACGTGGAAGCAATAGAGCTACCATATATCATTATCAGCTTATAGTGTCTAAAGAGTATTCCATGTTAGTATGACCAACAGGGTTCTACAATTGCTAAAACTTATTAAAATAGAGTTACGTACTGAAAAATTCAATAATAATTTTATGACGTGGATATGTATTTGACAAGAATTACTTTTACATAGCTGATAGCTGATTATTTTAACACAAATAACAAAGTTTAAATTAGGTACATTCGATAATATATGTTTGATTTTCTTGGAGAACTTTTAGCAGGTCTGGAAAAAGTGTATAAACTATAATATTTATGTATTTTTATATTTAAAATGTACATGGTACTTATATACTAGTTATTAATTTTGCTTTTATACTGATGTTATTGTTCAGGTTTAAGATTTTATTCCTAAATTTAATTGGCACTTGATGGATGTACTCCACAGGTGCACTTCCAGTAAAGTCCACTTTTGTCAAGCATTTGTAATATTTCGTAAACCTTTTAACCTCCTTGCTGACCATTGGTACCGTTAAATCTTTATGGATTTGTGATGTATCATTGAGCATCAACAATTCTGTGAAGAACTTTTTCCACTAGAGCATCCAGTGTCTTGTTTAAGTATTTTACTGTATTCGCGAAGTGGAATACAGTAAAATACTTAATTATTATGTACTTGTTAATTATGTAGAATGTTATTGACTGCTCTTTGTACTCTAGTTACAGTTTTCTCAGTATTGTTACGTCTGTATTGCAAATGTGATGATATTACTTCTCTATATTTAGGAATATCACTAGAATAAGTACAATATTGGGTCAATGACACTACCTTGTTGTACACCGGCTTAGACGGATTTCATTAATTTCATTTTTCGTCACCGTATCTTATTCTGAAGTAACTATTAGAAATGTAGTATTTGAGAAGCCGGCTACTCATGTCATATATTATTAAAAGGTTTGGACCACGTCTAGAAGTTTGTCTGGTTTCTCTTACTTTGTGTGGCTTCAGTGACAATACTTGAGCTTGATACATATTGAACTGACTTTGTGCGCACTAGTAAAGTAATTATCTAATATTAAATATAATTTCTCATACTGTTTGATAACTGAAGCACGTGATATGGAGTAGTATATTTTCTAGAGTATTCTCTAAATTAAAATGTTAGGTTGTTTTTATTGTTATCATACTTAAGTTGAAATATTCTGTATGCGGTAGTTATTCAATGCTTCAAGATATTAGATGAAACAGATTACTGAGAATATTATTATTTTTAATTAAAATTATTGATATCCGCTTGAGGAGCAGTTTATTTTTTTTACCAAGTACCGCTGATATTATAGGAAGATCAGCTCGTCTCGATTTACTAGGCGATGAAAAGTAGGTCGTAAATATTTTTACGAGCCCAGCGACGGTAAAATTGCAAAGTACGTCCCACTTAAGCGAACAATCGCAAGATTTGCACTCGTCGCGAATGCGGAAAATTAAAACAAACGAAGACGCGCCGAAGCGATAAGTCAGCCGTCGCCCGCGTCCCGCAATTTTTTTCACGCCGTTTTTCCCCATTAAACGGGAAACGGCCCTCGAGTCCCCGAGACCCATTACGATAATCAAACGACGACAAAAACTTTCGCCGGTTTAATTTCACAGCCGAAGGGCCACCGCCGCCGCAACGGAAAAATGAAAAATCACGAAAGTCATTATTGGGAATGACATAAATCATTCGCAGGAACGCGATAATGCAGGAGGTATTTAACACGCCCTAAGACGAGGCTGTGCTGCGATAGTTCTGATGCTCTATCTACCTTAGGTTAGATGGGGTTCTTGAGTGAAAACATGTTTTAATTTTACGTATTTTTGGCTGCATAAACAAACTTCATAATATTAGAATTCATACGAAGCGTATAATAAATGTAAATTTTTGTAAAATTTATAAAATGAACCAACCACTGTCAGAAGTTGTCTATAATCAGATAAATAGAATAGAACAAATCCAGCTGGCTGGGTAATTACTAAAAGAGGAATTTCCTTTCATGAACATTGGAAAACCAGCTCCTTGTTGGAGCATTTTTGGCGAGAAATCTGTATACACGTACTGACGATCACAAACTTGAGTTACATTGTAACGAACATATTTTTTATATTTAAATAGAGTTCAAGTAAAGTAAAGGATGATAAAGATTTTGCTTTTATCGCAGACTAACTCTAACACTATTTCTGAAGTCTTTGTTTGATCACTGTCCCTATCTGCAAAAAGCAATAAAATTATCATTTTCCTTACTAGTACTGCTGCTTCTGTTGCTAACAGGCATTTTTTTAAATTTGCGTTTAAGTTATGAATATCAAGATTTTGAAGATTTTTGCCGTTCATCTGTTTTTTTTTGGAAACCAACACGTTTTGCAACCAGTGTGGTATAATATCATTATGTCTATTTATTTAAGGTGACAGTTTCAGGTGACACAAAAAAACTTATCGAATCTTCGTTCTATGCTCACTTTTAGTTGTGATGCTATAACAGTAAATTGTTTCAAATTGCAATCCTATAGTCGATCTAATTTGGCGTGTACAGATACTAAAGTAACCAGAAGTGTGTCATAGTAACAATTATTGACCTGAGCGTAATCTAAAACTGCAGCAATTAGTTTCAACACTTCCAACAAATTCCTTCAAGTATTTTAATTCTATTGCCTATAAAGTGTGTGTTGTACCCTGGGTCTGATGATTCCGAGTGGTTAGATCTATCACACTATTCCGCCACCCAATTCGATAACATACCTGGAGAAGAAAAGACACCTAATGTCGATTTATGTCTTAAATAGAGACGTGAGCTATTAAATAATAATGGAAAATTAAATAAATAATGGAATATAATTGGAATAATGTTATCAAATATAATTTATTCTAACATTATAGTGTATCTGAAAACTACAGTTAACATTATTGCATTAAAAAATTTTGCATACGTATGACAAAGGCACGGCGGCCAGTTGTCAAACGTACGCAAAATTATTCAAAATATTAGTAATTATTACTACAGATTAAAAACCGACAAACGTTATTTTAGCGCTTTGATTATTTTGATCAGGGTTACAAATTGATTGCGGGTTTAATAAAATATTTCGAAAAGAAACGAGATAATGGAGGCCCCCTTTTGCCTATAATTTTCGTTAGAGAGGTAATTATTGATCATATTAAATAATATAGACCATTATAGATATAATATAACCATAACCATTTTATTGAAAATGTTTTAGCGGGTCGCTGCCGCGCTAAATGTTAATGTGGGTGCTGTGAAAAGCATCGCTTAGAAAACGAAGAATAATACCTTAGAGTCTCCCAAAAAAACTCGTCTACATACAAGGTGGGTGGCTAATCTTGACCATCTTGATATTGGCTCTATTCGAGATTAAATATACGAAATGTATAAGAACAGTAAGTACACAAACTATTTTATCGATATAAATATAATTTAACAAAATTGTCTGTCTGGAAAGTATACATAAAAGAGTTAGGGACGTGCAGCATTTTGAGGGATGTGAGACACCCTTTTATACACTCTTACAGGGCACAGGGTTTAAATGGTGTAAAGATAACCCTCGGAGAAATTTAATGGAACTTCCAGCATTGTCTTAAAAATAAATAATTTTTTAAAGACATAAAATAATACCAAGGAAGATAAACTGTTATATTTATATATATTTATATATTGTGTATGTCTTTGTTATGAAATATGGAGTGGTTTGAAATAACAAGATATATATATATATATATATATATATATATATATATATATATTATGCATTGTGTAAGACTGTGGTGGTCCTGATGGGACGCCTAGCGTATGGGATGCCCGCAGGAAACGATTGGCGTGTTATCTAATTATCGAAGAGACGTGGACGATGGCGAATGAAAAGAAAAAAACGGTCGGCATTTTATATGGTAAAAGTTGTTCTAATTGGTTCTGCGAGTCGACGACTATAAAACCAGTAAGTCCTGCTAATACGACCTAACTAGATAGGGCACTATCGCGCTGTGTGCTGCTTTTTATACATGTGCATTTTGCTCTATTTCTAAAATTATTTTCTATGCATTGCATTTCTCATTTAAATTAATGCTGTTGTCCATGTAATTCATCATAATTTCTTAATTCATTTCCGGCTAATATATTAGGTTCATAGATGTATTTTGATGAAAAAATACCATCGTAAAAATGTAAATCAATGTGAATAACTGTTAAATAATCTAACCTAACTGTTATTGAGTTATTCACAGACGCTAATCATGGAACTCTTAAAATTATATTTTCGATATTAGTTACTTTAATTACTTAATTATATTGAAAAGGAAATATTCTGCCGAAATCCATTAAATGTGTTTAAAAATGTATGACGATATTGCTCCATTAACATATATCCCACATATCGGTTTTGAATTGAATGATTTAAAAATGGTAATTTTATTGTCAATGACAATGATCTGCCATTGGAAGAATACTTTAAAAGAACTTAGTAGTTAATGTATCACCGGTCTTCAGACATTTGTATGCGATGTGAAACATTTAAAAGCAGGGAAAATACACATAACACAGACTCAGAAAGTAATAGTGGCTTAATCTGAAACCATTCAAGATATGATAACCTCAATCGCATTCAAGGATTACACTTAGCAGATTGAGCGGCAAGAGTACATCTATCATCAACAACTCCATTAGCAGTTGGTATTTAAAAAAACTTATTTTTTGATGACGAGCCAAATATATATGAATTGTGAATATCAATAAAATAATTAAAATGTGGCAAAACGTTATAATGTAAGTGATAAATACTGATGGGAAAACATTTCAACGTCTTCACGTGCTGCTCGCACAAATTCAACCATCAAAGAGAGTACAGTCGGCATGGAAGGAAGCGATAATTGTATCTGTACTGAAGACGACAGTAAACAGTGTAAGAACTATCGAGGTATAAGTCTCCCATCAATTATCTTTATGAAGATCATACAAATGAGACTTCAAAGAGTATCTTCTCTTAGTATCGCTCTTCAAGCAGGTGGGATTTATTCCCAATCGAAGCTGTGCGAACTGATTTGACATATTCATTAGAGGTTTACATCGGTATTTTTCAAGGAGGTTATGGTCTCTCCACTGATTTTCGACATGCTGGTTGATGCAACAATGCGAAACGTTTTATAGTTTTAAGAAATTTAGATTTTAAATAAGGAAGTTGATGAAAATTGTGTCTTGCCGAACCGCTACACCTTAAATATTACCAATTCTAATAATTATAACTAATAATAATTAAGCAAAGTGATCAAAGCGACAGAACGTTTTTCTATTCTTGTGATAGTCGCGGGTTCGAATCCAACTAGGGTATGGTTGTGAATTTATGTTTGTGATTGTTTACAATTATGATTGTCTTTAAGGCAAGAGTTCAAAATCAAGTTCAGTTATCCCACTAACGAGGGGGAGTATCCAGTATGTCTTCTGGGATGATCTCCAAGTTCGTCATATGCCAGCCAGTAGGCAGACCGTGATTTGGAACTTACGTTAAGCAGTAGTTCCAGTCGAGAAAAACCCTAAAGGACCCCAAAATATACGATTATGTTTATATCCCCTTTGAAAACATTTAAGATTAAATAATAACTGTAATTTTTGATTCGAACCTAATTTGAAGACCTGTATTTGCAGTCAGTATAGTTAAAAATAGATCGACTTACAAAATTTACAAGAAATTAACATGTCAAGCACACTTTATTAGGAATTACCTGAGTTCTCTGGTTTTTCAGAATAACTAAGGTATCTGGAAATTCCGACATAGCCGGCAATACGCAAGAGATCCCTAATCATTAAGTTCCGTCGGCGGTTGAATCGTAGGCCGCTGCCATCGACATCGAGCGAAACAAAAAACTCGCATTCGCCGTCTAAAAATGTGTTAATACGTCCCTGGACGAACGGCCGCTCTACGAGGAACCTTCGTTAAAATGCCGCGCGGTCTTGAGCGATACTCGGACCTAAGGATGGTGGCCGCAAAGGAAAATATCGATATTTCAATATATCGACGTTCACAGAATCAGTTCGATCATGCGGTCAAGTGGTTCAAATTCTGGAGGTTGCAAATCAACCCCCGGAAAACCCGGTCCATCATTTTCGATAAGAAGCATTACGCACTCCGCGTCTCGCTACTCAAGATCAACATCGCAATAATTCCTTGGCTAGATTACGCCAGGTCTAGGTCTCCACTTCAACCGACGGTTCGGTTCCCATCCGGCACTCCCAAGTTTAGAAATCCCAGAAAGGTTTGGGAATAGCAAGCCTGATATATTCTCTGGTCTGCTCTTCTAGCAGATTTTTCATGTCCTTCAAATGCTTATTCTACTTCAAGTTTGTTACACCCAACCAGGTCAAACGGCTACAAGTTTTCCGAAATAAGCTCCTCAGGAAAATCTTAAACGCTCCATGGTTTGTCAGAAATAATCAAATTTGAAGGGAAACTGACACTCCAAAAATCAAGCACTTTATATCTTAATCCTTCCACAAACAACAACTCTTTTTCAACAAGTTCTTCTGAAAACGTGGCTTTTTGCGAGCTGGTCGACATGCTGGGAGCTTAGACCCCTTATGGGAGCCATACGACAGTATTCATTTATGTGTTAACTCAAGATAGGAGTCAACGGTTAGTTTCACTAGCTCTTTCGCTAGGTCCTTGTGCCCAATAACGGCTGCCTGGTTAGCGGGTGCCGTATCCCCAAATTTAATGCAGTAGCAGTAGCGAGTTAGAGGGTTCTTCTGAAGACGGGTTCGGTTTAGTGTGTTGGTAAGTCTGGAGGCAGTTCCACATAACCCGGTCCAACTTGTTGCTTCAGGGAAAGTCGCTGTGATCGGGTATGTGTCATGCATTCCCCCTGCTTTTAGACCAGATTAAAAAAACTTCTATAATAACTCCAAATACCTACATAATTATTTCAACACATTTTGAGTCCGATCTAATAATTACTAAAATTATCTAAAATAGTACTTACTATTTTCAGTCGCTAGTTTTTTTATTATCGGTCAGTTGGATTATTTTGCAGTTTCGACTACTATCAGTAGATAGTTCCTAACGCTAAATATAACATATATCTACCGAACAAATATATTGGCGAAATATATCGATATTTTTTGAAAAAAATGTCGATATATCGATATCTTTTAGGCAGCCCTACTCGGACCACTGCGGTACGTCTCTAGAGCAGGTGGGCCGCAGGAACGTTCTTGCCGCCGATCGCTGATCGTCGTTATGGGACTGGAAATAAAAACGGCGTACGGTGTGTGGTTACCTTTACGCCCGTCGGCTATCGGAGAAGAGAGATTGTCAGGACGATATCAACAAATAGAACACCCACATATTCTTTGTGTCGTGTCGCAATAAATGACAAGCGAAATCATATCTCCAGCTTTATGAAGATGTCTAGAGGACGCTATACAGTCTGTGAATCAGCAAATATCATGAATATATTAAGCGTTATTTAATGACCAATAAACTGCATTCATTTTATTTATGTTTTATCAGCTTTCGAATATATTATACTCTGACATTAACTCGCCTATTATTAACGAACAGTAGTAGGATTCAAACAATATATATCAAAATTTACAAATTTGTGTTTCATTATTCTAATTATCAGTTTATAAGTTTTGTTTTAGTGAAACAAAACAATATTTTAGTATTTAAGTTTAATATCATTATTTTTAGTCAATTCGTAGCAATAGGTATTTATATATTATTTAAAAGATATATTTTTCAAGTTTTTTTTTACATATTTTAAAGTCTCCTTTTTACCAACGAGCGTTTATCTGGACTGGACCTACAGTTTAATTTGGGCTCCGAACCACGGTCCTAGGAATTAGCCTACCGACTGGCGAGTGACCAGCTTAGAACTCATCCCAGAAGACATCCGGTGTTATCCAGCTTGGTTACTGGCGTGACTGGTACCATTTTCCTTGTCGGATTTTACACACTTGCCTAGGACAATCGAATCCGTGACTATCGCAACAGTAGGTGGACCATCCTGTCGCTTTTACCACTGCGCC
Organism: Rhynchophorus ferrugineus; assembly: GCF_030347505.1. NCBI lineage: Eukaryota > Metazoa > Arthropoda > Insecta > Coleoptera > Curculionidae > Rhynchophorus > Rhynchophorus ferrugineus. The sequence goes on from NW_027472583.1 coordinate 51,113,275, forward strand.
AAGCAAACCGAATTTTTTAAGTTTAATTCCACAAAATGTGGATTGTAAAGATAGATAAATTACAAAAAACCCTATGAAACATAGAATAAAATATATCTTACAAATTCTCGAGAAACTAGGATATTGTTAATACTATATTGTGTTTTGTATAACATGTTATATTTTTGTCGATAGTATAGTTTTTGTCACGTTTATGGATGGTTAATTACAAGTCCATTCATATATTTACTGCAGGTATGCAAATGCCAGTTTATCAAATTTCCCAATAATCTAAGCCAAATTTGTTAGTTTCTCACAAATTCTCCTCAGAATTATTTTCAGAAATGAAAGAAGTCTAAACCGTTTAAATGATATTTATTTTTTATCTTTTTATAATATGTAATTATGTGTAATGCTATGAATATAACCTTACGATTTTTTCCGTGTTTTGCTTGCACTCATTTTGTTTGATAGGTTAAACTTGACATTGCCGTTAATTTTCTTTATCCTTTTCCTGTTTTTCCTGTTTCCATTTGTTACCAACTACACTATTAATATTTAGTCAGGTGCGGTATTCTGTTGTAAAAGTTTTAAGGACATTACATTTTCGCACAACCTATATATTCTAAAATTAGCAGTAAGTATCAGCGGTAAGAACATCTCACATTTTATGTTTTGGGAAGAAATATTTTTCTGCAAAATGTTTAGACAGAAACGCTTTACCATCCATGTTTTATTCACGAAGTTCAAGCTCGTGTTAACTAAATTGCCAAAAAAGCCAGAAAATGCCAGAAAGCGATCCAGAAATGTTCGAGCTTAACCTCTCTGATCTGTCCTTCAAGCAGACTTGCCATCTTCATCAAATGCCTATTTCACAAGAGCTTAATGGGATCCACACCCCTCTACGGATCTAATATCTACTTTAAGTTTGTTACACCAAACCAGGTTAAAAGGCTTCAAGTTTTCCAGAATAAGCTTCCGAGGAGAATTATTGATTGAGATTGAGAATTGAGTTATTCAGTATGTACTGCTAATAATGGAATGTTCAGAGTTACATTTTCGATATTCATTACTTTTGTTGTTCGTTTCTGTTCCGAAATCTGCTGCGGAAGCCCATCAAACGCTATTAGGTATATATGGTGATTGTGATTCGTCATATACGAACTGTTGGTTTTGGTTTCCATACATTACACTACATTCCATAATCCATTATAGAGAGGCAGTCCCTTACAATTCGGTCCAAATTGTTGCTCCAGAGCAAGGAAATAGAACAAAAAATTGGAACTGGATCCCAATGAGATCTACAATAACAAGTAATAACCCATCAGTATTATTACTTTGGTCTTTTCTTATTGATAGTCTCTGGCGTACTTAACTCTCGCTTGGCAAAGAAATTGGAGACTCTACACGTACAAAACCATTACAGGAATTTGTTATTCATTGAAATTAAAAGGCTTTAGTCAAGCATAGAGAAAAATAGTCCCTATGATAACATATCAATTGAAAAATCCCCGGCATGACACATAGATAGCGCTACTAAAACTAAATCCATATGTTTATTAGTTAGCCCTAACCCTCCAAAAATGTGTGTATAAATTTGACGGCTGTTGGATCACTAGTTTGTAAATTATAGCATTTTGAGTGCAGCAACTTTTGTTATTGTGAAAATAATGGATAAAAATTAATTTCGCGTGTTGATAAAATATTGCTTTTTGAGGGGAAAAATACAGTTGAAACAAAAACTTGGCTTGATGCTGAGTTTCCGGACACTGCTCCAGGAAAATCAACCATCAAGGATTAGTATGCTAAGTTTAGACGTGGTGAAATGAGCACCGAAGTCGGTGAACGCAGTGGACGCCCAAAAGAGGTTGTTACCGACAAAAACATTCAAAGAATCCACAAAATTATTTTGAATGACCCTAAATTGAAATTGAATGAAACAGCAGACACTCTAAAGATATCAACGGGACGTGTACATCATATCATTTACGAATATTAAGGTATGAGAAAGCTCTGTGCAAAGTGAATGCTGCGCGAGCTCACTTTTGACCAAAAACAACGACGAATTGATGATTCGGAGCAGTGTTTGAAGATGATTAAGCGTAATAAACCCGGGTTTTTGCATCGATATGTGACAATGGATGAAACATGCCCGCACCATTTCACTCCAAAGTCCAATCGACAGTTATCCGAGTGGACTGCACACGCTGAACCCGCTCCAAAGCGTGGGAAAATACAACAGTCGGCTGGCAAGGTTATGGCGTTTGTATTTTGACATGCCCGTGACATAATTTGATGTTTTGTTTTGTCATCATTGACTACCTTGGAAAACAAAGGACCATCAACAGCGACTATTACATAGCGTTATTGGACCTTTTGAAGGACGGAATCGCCGAAAGATGGCCGCATTTGAGGAAAAAGAAAGTGCTTTTTCACCAAGACTATGCACCGTGTCACGAGTCAGTGAAAACTATGACAAAAATCTATGAATTGGGCTTCGAATTGCTTCCTCATCCACCATATTCTCCAGATCCCAGCGACTATTTCCTGTTCTCAGATCTCAAACGAATGCCCGCTGGAAAGAGATTTTCGTCGAATGAAGAGTTGATCTACGAAACTGAGGCCTCTTTTGAAGCAAAGAACAAATTGTACTACAAAAATGGTATCGAAAAGTTGAAAAGTCATGGGTGATATACTATAATTAGTGTATCACTCTTGAAGAGAATTATGTTAAATAGAAAAAACATAATTTTGCCAAAAAAATATGTTTTACTATGGTAGGCCGGGGACTTTTCAATTGACCTGTTATACAAAAAGCCTGGAATATACACAGAACAATTATCAATCACACAATTATATGTGAAATAATTATTTTGCAAGATTTGTCTTATGGGCATACATGCAGCTTAAAATTCAACAAAAAAACAACAGAGCCTAGCAAAAGACGAAAGACTAATAAGCGCTTAAAATTAATTAATCCAACTGTATTTTGAAAATATAATCGTTTTAATTTATCGAAGGTTGATTTAGAAAAATGAAATATTCCGAAGAATCCCACAGTTAAAATAGATCTCTGCAACACATATACTTAAAAAATACAAATAAAAAAGCAATCAGCTAACTGTCTCATACGCGATTGTTCACTTATCTCTGATCGGAAAGTCGTTAAGGTGATAACCATCGATGGTGATCGATATCGGTGTGAATTACGAACGAGCGCGGTTCAGGTTTGGCGAACGATTCGCAGCATCCGTGGAACAGAACCAGACCAGAGAGAAAAATGCTTTAATTAAACCGCATTCGTTGTTTAATTTAGATTACGACGACGTACAAAACAAACAGCTCAGAGAGAGGCGTTTTAATATTAAAATATTCTATTAAATGTACGAGTCGGTTTTCGAGAAGGTAATGGTGTCGTTCTCGTGCCCGTGGTAGGTTTTCGTGCCATATTCATTTACGAGATTTATCATTGGCTTCGTGACTTTCTCATTATTCAGTATTGTAATTCTCGCAATAATTTTTATATACTATAAAATTAAATAAATACTAGCGTTTAATGTAAAAAATTATGCATATTATTATTTTCCAGTTTTGTCCATCTCTGTGTTCAATTTTTTAATTAGTATTTAATTTTCCCGATTGATTAACCCGATTAAATTTTTTTCAGCGTTTTTATGAGGGTTTGCGACTAATCACTTCGCAGAAAGGTTGTCAAGACTCGGAGGAATTATTTATTCCTAGATAGGTTATGCCTAATACATTAATTATTTTGGAAATAATATAAAGCTTTTAAAATATTAACTAGGGTGTATCTGGATTGGACCTAATGCTTAATATGGGCTCCCTACGGCCCTCGGCATTAAGCCTACCTACTGGCGATTGATCAACTTAGAAAGCATCCCAGAAGACATCCGGTCTTACCCAGCCTAGTTCCTGGCGTGACTGGTATCATTTTTTTGTCGGATTTTGCACTCACTTACTTAATTACAAGAACTCCTTTCTGTTATTTATGTAGCCAGATTAAAATGGAGCCAGGCTTAATTTTTCGGTAGTAAACCGCAGGAAGTTTTACTTTTTTAGTTGAACTTGCAGAAAAATTATCTGAAGGTCATTGAATGCTGTTCGAAGCCTACAGCAACTATGTTCCGTCGATTCCAACATCACAGACATACTAGTTCCGATGTTGTCAAAGTGGTCATTTTAAGACCGAAGATAAAGTGCGTTCTGGAAAGCAAAAAAAAAAAGAAAACAAAAATTTGAAAATATTACTCAATGAAATCATCGATGAGGATCGCTATCGACCACAATTAATTGTTATTCAAGTTATTCTTAAATATGGAAACACTCGACCACATGTTTTAAAAACGATGAAAACTTTCTCGGAAAGATTAAAATGTAATTCTCCAGACCTTGCTTCACCTAATTATCACTTGTTTCGACATATGTGTTGTAACGTGTCTGAGATCAATTGATTGTGCTGACATTTTGGTATCTTCAAACAGGGCTTTTTGTGAAGATACTAAATAATCGATTTGTGCATAGCCTCAAAAAATACATCATTCTCTCGATATGGAATCCGCATATTGCTTGGTCGATGGGAAAAGTGGCTGCTATCAATGGACAATACTTTGAATAAAATACATTCAACCATTTTTTCACGACAAAGCTTTAAATTAAAAAATATTAATTAATTAATGTATAGGCCTAATATGTATTATGATTAAAAGTGGATTTAAATGATCCCTCCAATTCTCTGAACTTCAAATGATATAAATTATTTAAATTACCAATAACTCAGCGTAATACAGGTCTAGTGTATTCAAAGTTTTTTGTGTATACGTCATCAAGATGTTTAATGTATTGCCTGCCGCAATTTGTAAATTCGTTTCAGAATCAGACAATATTTTCCTTCTCATTTTATTCTACTTAAAAAGAGACAAAATGCTGTCTGATAAGTTTATATAATTAATGTGTCTGATAATTATTATAATTACGGGTTATAAATCGGTAAACGTTATTTTAAGGCTTTGTTTTAATACATTTCAAATCGCCGCGGTTTTTATTGAGTATATTTTTTAGCCTGTTGCTGCCGCACTGAATATTAGTACAGGCATGGTCTCTAAAACATCTTAAAAATTAAAAAAAAAAACAATATAATCTTAAATTCGCCAAAAAGAAACCGTCTTTAGGCAAAACAGTTCAGATATACGAACTGTATAAAAACAGTAAGTAGTTTTTTCAATCAAATCATAATTTAATACCATTATTTCGGAAAAATTGTTAGTCTTATCCATAAAAAGCTGAAAGATATGCATCCATTTGAGGGATGTTGAATATCCCTTCATAAACTGTTGGGTAATATAAGATTTAAGTGGTGTAAAGATAACCCATGGAAAGGTTTAATAGAACTTACAGACATTGCTTTTAAAATAACACAATTTCCAAAAACATAACAAAATCAAGGAAGAATTATTATATCAATTTGTATATTTACTTATCAGTTAGTAGTGGTCATTTTGGTCTTCACTACATAGTATAAAACAAAGTCGCCTTTTCTGTCCCTATATCCCTATGTGCGCTTAAATCTTTAAAACTACGCAACGGATTTTGATGCGGTTTTTTTCAATAGATAGAGTGATTCAAGAGGAAGGTTTATATGTATAATACATGCATAATATACTAAGGCAACATTGCTAATTTTAGAGGTTTCTAACGTGATGTCGTAAATTAACCTATTTTTTAGGCTTATTTAGCAATTAGCAAAAACGCTGCCTGACCCTACGAGTTAGATCAAATTAATGTACTACAGTATTGTACACCATAAAAAGGTCTACAAAAAAGTCCGCGATGGTATATGTTTATCTTTTAGGGATAACCCACATTAACCATTTTTATTGTTTACTTTTTACGTGAGAAAATGGCTTATTTACGAAGCTATTTTAAGCAATACGGCATTAATCCTTATCGAATTAAGTACCTTAAATACAGTGTGCAATTAATATAGATCAATATGGTTCCTTACAGCATGTAAATTAAACAAATATTTTCGGAGATATTACAAATTTAAAATTTGCGTTTAAAAATGTGTAATGTAATAAAAATTTTATGAATTTAGATATTCCAAAGATAGCAGGAAATCTTCATAGTAAGTATAGGGGAAGAGGAATTGTTTGACTCCAAATTTAATGCGTGCAGGCCAAGGGCAGTAATGAATGAACCAAAAATACTGGATCGATTTTAATCATGTTTTCATTGAGTGACATAGGCATATATATTTTATGCCCGTGCAAAGTCGGAGCGGGCCGCTATGTTTTTATATACAACGTTCATATTTTTTCTGTAGTGTATTTAATTTAGTATCAGCATTGCACCCGTGCGAAGCCGGGGCGGGTCGCTAGTAGATAATATAACAATAAACCAAGATGAACTCAAAACACTAAAAGGAGATAGCACAAGATCAGGAAATTATTCGTACACTAATTTAATTGTTTTACCAGGTGTAACGTAGGTAGCGTCGATTGAGGATGATGATTAATGACTTCTATAAAGTTGTAGAAATGCATTAGAAATATTTAGATTTAGTTTAGATTTTAGATTTAGTTAATAGACACTGCCAGTTGCTAACAAAATTGCCGTAAATATCAAGAGCTTCCCAAGTATTTTTGAATAAACTAAAAGAAAATGAATGAAATAAGATAAACATTAATGACACAGGAAGATGATGAACCTTAAAGAGGCTATGGAAGTCTAATGACTCAAAAAATTGTCACTATATTTTTAAAGAAGGTGAAAAGAAAAACACCAATTTCTAACATCAACGCTAACGCCCTAGTAAGCAACACTTTATCTTGGATGTATTTGTTTTCATCTGTCGGTTTTCCTGGATTTTGTAGCAAGAATATCTTGCATCAAAATTATCTAGAGCTCTGTGTAATGAACCCAAATCAAAAACAAATTATTAACATCATCATCAATCCTCACCCAGTTTAACAAATCCCTATCTGCTTCGAAAAACATGTCTTGCGTACATTTTGGAGGCTATTATATTCGAAATGAAATACATACTGGTTCTTGGAATAATAACTAGAAGCATATAAATAACTTTTGTCTTCCGTCATTACCAAATAGCCAAACTAAGATAAAGTAGCAATTATTTTCTGAGAGTAAAAAAGACGATTTCAAGTTAAATATTTCCAAGATTCCAAGAAATAATTAACACAACTAAATAGTTATTACGAATCGCGTTTTATTCTGATCTACCGTGAAAAATAATTACGGACAAGTAAAAAGGAAACGGTACACGAATAACCAGCTTTCACGTCGTGAGTTTGCCATCTGTCTATGATGCGCGCCGTGGATATTGTTTTTCTTTCGGTTCTGGAGCCCTGTATTTTACAACGATTGGAAGAGAGGTCGAAACATCTGGGGACTCGCGACCAAACAGTCTCCGGAGGGTCGCAAATCACTCGTTGTCGCATGGATATGGCGTGAAATCTGAATAAAAATTGCCAGCTATTTGCATAACACACTTTCAGTCAGTAAATTTAAAACGATACCGGGAGAAGTCCCACCAAATCTATTTCTATGCAAAAACGAGACGTAACTTTGTCTTGCTGTTATGAAGATGGGATGTGTTGGTTATTTCTTTTGATTCACGAAAAAGAAAAGAAGAACAGAATTTTGTATAGTCCCTCCTACACAAATACTGAGTGTTTTCTATTTTGTTTAGGATATTAGGACATAACCTAGATATGGTAAATATACATCAATATATTATATAATATTAGGCCAATATTTTGTTAAAATTAGTTAAATATATATAGTGTAAATAAATGTTAAAATGGCCTTATTTTTTAGTTAGTCGTTCACAAATTGTACTTCATTCGAAATGCACTGTTTTCTATTCACTTTGTAAATATTCTCACAACTGTGCTGGGCTGAATTGACACCATTCTTCCCTTTTCTATCATTTCATACTAATTTGATAGAAGAGAGGTTTGCGACTATGACAGCCATTTTATTATTTGTTAAATTTCTTTGTTTGGTTTTTGCGATTTTTCACAACAAAGCTTTAAATTAAAAAAATATTTTACATGTAATGTAGGGGCCTAATATGTATTATGATTAAAAGTGGAACTAAATGATCCCTCTAACTCTCTGAACTCCAATTAATCAATCAGAACTGCCTAGCAAAACGTGTACAAAGCAACATAATATACATACCAAACCTAAAATTCGGTTACGAGACGTGGGTGTTGTCAAGATGGGATAAAAGCAATATACAATTCAAAAATTGAACTCAACAATCACCAAACTGAACCTTCGAAAAAAGTGCCTTAATCGAACTCAAATAAAAATATTGAAGACTTGAAACAGCATAAAGCCTTTGCTACGTTCATTACCAAGGATGGGTTTGTTATTGCAACGACATCAAGGGATTGTTTCCAGCAATTGAGATGCTCTGTGTTCTCAGTGAATGTCATTTTTTCCTTTTGATGAAAGATGAAAGTTTTTACGACTAAGTAATTTTTTATATCAACAGTTTACGACGCTTTTTATGTCCAAGTCCTCGCTGTTTGACCGTTGCTCAGACGTATACTAGTGTATAATCAAAAGTGTATAATCGAAATTCTCGTTTTGTTTATTAAAATTATATATTTTGTTAAAGAAATGTATTTGGGAGGTATTTTATTCCATCATTGTTTTATGTCACTAGCGGAGTTTGATTTAACGCTCCGAAGATGATAATATTAACAAAAACTATAAAATATAATTTGATTATATTTAGCATTCTCGGATGAACATTAATACTAAAAAAATGAGAAAATTAAAGCGTTCAGCTCACACGGGTGGGTTGCGGCTTCGATTTACGGCGAGGATAAGAACTTTTTATTGTTGTTTTATTGTTATCTCTTAGGCTAGGTAGAGGACTCCGGGTCCTGAAGCGTTCGTTATTTTCAATTTTTTTTCTTTATTCCTATTTTTCCCCATACGGGCTGCACCTTTACTTGGCCTACCCATTGTAATACTTGATAAAATAACTGCGTAAATTATTTAATATACATCAATATATAATATAATTTTAGACTAATATTTTGCTAAATTTAGTTAAATATATATAGTATAAATAAATGTCAAAATGGCCTTATTTTTTAGTTACTCGTTCACAAATTGTACTTCATTCGGAATGCACTGTTTTCCATTCACTTTGTGAGTATTCTCACAACTGTGCTGGGCTGAATAGACATCGTTCTTCCATTTTCTATCAAGTTTAGTTCATACTAATTTGATAGAAGAGGGGTTTGCGACTATGATAGCCATTTTATTATTTGTCAAATTTCTCTGTTTGGTTTTTGCGATTTTTCACAACAAAACTTTAAATTAAAAAAATATTTTAAATGTAATGTAGGGCCCTAATATGTATTATGATTAAAAGAGGGACTAAATGATCCCTGTAACTCTCTGAACTCCAAATGTAATTTTTTCCTTTTGATGAAAGATGAAAGTTTTTACGACTAAGTAATTTTTTATATCAACAGTTTACGATGCTTTTTCATAGTAACGGATAACTTTTCATAATGTGTCCAAGTTCTCGCTGTTTGAGCGTTGCTCAGACGTACACTTGTGTATAATCAAAAGTGTATAATCGAAATTCTCGTTTTGTTTATAAAAATTATATATTTTGTTAAAAAATGTATTTGGGAGGCATTTTATTCCATCATTGTTTAATGTCGCTAGCGGAGTTTGGTTTAACACTCCGAAGACGATAATATTAACAAAAACTATAAAATATAATTTGATTATATTCGGATGAACATTAATACTAAAAAAAAATGAGAAAATTAGAGCGTTCAGCTGACACGGGGAGGTTGCGGGTTCGATTTACGGCGAGGATAAGAACTTTTTATTGTTGTTTTATTGTGATCTTTTAGGCTAGGTAGAGGACCCCGGGTCCTGAAGCGTTCGCTATTTTTAATTTTTGTTTCTTTATTCCTATTTTTCCCTATACGGGCTGCACCTTTACATGAACACCTACCCATTGTAATACTTGATAAAATAAATTTTTTCGAAATTCTTGAATTGTTGCAAATTTTATTTGATACTGTCCTACAATTTTTCAATTGTTTGTGTATTACCTTAATAGGTTTAAAATAAAAATTCCAATGTTAATTCTACCCTGTATGCAGATAAAAATATCATTTACGCTTAGTTAAAATCACAATAGACGAAAAAAGTTACTTTTAACTTGAATGGGCCTACCGCCTTATTCTTCTTGGAGAATCGTTCATCTGTGAAATTGCTTCTTAACAATGCATCCAATGTATGCGCTAGAAAATATTGCATTACCAACTTTTTGTATTGCGTTGATGATTTCGGTCAATAGTCTGCTTGCATATGATGATAGACTGAGCACGAATAAAGTGGCGTCTTCAATAGATATTATATAACGTAAAATAATAGTTTTCTATACCCTCGCTGGTAAAATGGAGACTTCGAAATATAAAAAAAAAAGTTTTCTATAGGTAACACAATATATCGCAGGGTGTGCCTGTTGGTTTTCTTATTATGCCATGAAAACTCCGTCCACATCTGTAAAGATTTTAAAATCATAGTTCTTTTATTCGAAATTTGATTGCTTATGGGACACGATTTCGTTTTAGTTCATTTCAGCAGTTTAATTTCAGTCTCTTTCTCTAGTTGTTTGTGGAGTTATTTCATGAATAGCTTGATGTTTATTTATCTAAAATTCATTAGTTGCTTGTGGTTCATTGAGATAATAACTCACAAAAATAGACCAAGAGCTTTGAATAGAAGCTGGGCCTTGATCAGCTAGTGTCTGTAATTGGTTATACGGTTACTGAAATTATGTGTAATTATGTAATTATGTGTAAATAACGATTGTTTTACAACTGATATAAGATATCAAGCTGAGTCAAGCATAAGTTACAACAAGAAGTTAATCTGCTTCTGTAGCGCATTCCGTTAACCGCAACGCTGTTATCATTTTTGTTAAAAATTTACCTAACAAACTAATCTTTTTCATTTCATAATGTAATAGCTTCTTTTCCCTTATATGCGATTGTTTTTACCAGCGTTGGGAACTATCAACTGAAAACGATTATCGAATATTTAGTAAGTGATTACTTCCTACCATCGACTGTTTCAGTCGCTATTTTTGGTTCTACTAGTTTCTTTCAACTGATTTTTAACGTTCTGGCTCTGTCGTTCTAGCCGCGACCTTGACAAAAATGTATTCCTGTATAGTTTGCGTGTAAATAACAATATATTGTATATTAATATAGCAGCATTTTGGAGCGATATATTTCAAGATTGTTAATGTAGTAGGGTAAAAAGATTAAAATTCTGAATGATAAATAGTAAAATATTTTTGACTGTTTTGTTGGCAATTGTAGGTAATATTTCGGTTACTCTTTTGATTTTTGTTAAAACATATTTCCGTTCAATAATAAATAAAGCATTTACTTTATTTAAAGAAGCTCTAGTAGATATTGTGCGATCATTTTTAATTATGTCGTGGATTAGTTTTTATTGTATGATTAGGAATATGTTTAATTTTTATTTAGTATTTATGGTTATTGTAAATCTTTAGTTTTTAGGTTTTGTTTAAGTTCTATTGTATTGTCTATATTTATTATAGTATTATTTAAAAATAGCAATTAACATATTAAAATTCGATAAAACATTTGTGGGAATTATTCCACTCCATAGAAAAATTCCATTCTTTTTTACAGATCCACAGAACTTTAAAATATAAAAGAAATTCTACTTCGTTTAAAATGAAATTATTAATTGCATGTTAATAGTATTCAGTAATTATTCTTCTTTTCTTTTTTAAAGTTAGTACGTGAAGTAAGAAGAATAATATACATCTCCGTCTCGCCTATACTATCGTTGGAAAATATAAGCACAAATAAAATTAAGTGCTCCAAGCAATTATCTCCGTCTTTTCCTCTCTCACAATATATACAAGAAAGGGTTCGTACATCTTCGTCTGACATCATGAATTGAAAAAAGGAGCAGTGGAACCGTTCATTTGAAAATAGTAATTACTATTTTCTTATATATATACGTATGTAATATTATAAATTTCTACTAGTTTTTTGACTATCGATTGTTTCGACTGTTTTCAGTCGATAGTTCCCAACGCTTGTATTTACTGAATCAGACTGTCCCATTGATTAATATACAAGGTTTATCAGTAATTCCTCTCTAATTCATGGATGCCATTTCAAAAGAACAATTTCTCATTTGAGCTAAACCATTCATCGACCCATTTAACCCATTAACTTCTCCGAAATCGGCGGGTTGATTCGTGCTACATCGATGCTAAAAGGTGGTCGGATGGAGCTAGGTCTAGAGAGTATGGCTAGCTTAATGAAAACTCCCATCTAACTGATTTTAACGCTTTTTAAAGGTTTTGCTGTTTGACGCGGCGCGTTTACATGTCGAACATCATTTTATCAGATTTTTGAGCGTATTGTGGACGTGATTTGATTAATGCACATTCGATTGATTATTTGTTGTCAGTACCGATCGGTATTAATTATTTCTCCGGGTTTCAGCAATTCGTAATATACGAAACCAATCTTATCTCACCAGACAGAGAACATGGTTTTGCGACCATAGCAATTTGCCCTTGAAAATGAGCCACCTTCGACAGGTGATATGATTTTTTTGCTTAATAGTTTATAAATAGATCTATTTTTCATCACCCGTTACTATTCGTTATAGAAATTACTTCCTTTCGTAGCTTTGAAGCAGTATTTTATTGACAATTTTTCGATTTTCTAATTTCCTATCATTTAATTAATATGGCACCCATCTTTCCATCGTTTGCATCTTTCCCATCGCCTGTTCATCGACAAATGATGCCATTCGGCTTACAGCTTTTCTGCTGAATGTATTTATGGGTTTGTATTGGATCTTTAAAGAACAACTCCTGCAACTTTACATTTCTTCTTAGTCTAGGAATTTTTTTTGGATTTAACATTGAAGTCGCTAGATTTAGATTAAGTCTATACTAGCACATGATGACTTCAGCAAGTTTCTTTTTTTTGATGATACAAGAAAAGTAATGCATGGCCGCAAATGCACATTTTCAGGCACAAAACTTATACATTATAATTCTATATATATTCTATATAAATCTATAACGCTATTATTTTTGCGTAACATAACTTGTGTAGTTTTGAGACTAATGTCAATAGAATAAAATAATATAAGTATCAAATCATAGAATTATGTATTTATGGCTAATAAAATCTGTTACAAAAAGTGAGTAATTAAAGAGTAATTACCGGTACACCTGATATTCTCCACGATGGTAATATTATAAAATAAAACAAGAATTGCTATATTGTAAGATATAGAATTTATTCGTAATTAATTTTTCCTTACAGCGCAAGTTTAACCTTAACATATCATTTAAGGTCTAGCGCGGTAGCGTTGCTAGTTAAAATAACGCACTTATATTTAAATTATGTTCTTTACAGAGCTGAAATATTCATTTTCTTTTAGGTTAGTGCTAAGTTAAGTTTCGATGCTAAATGATTTAATAAATCAAGTTATAATAAATTTCTCTAAAACTGATATTAATATTAAGGATTTTTTTATAGGAAAATCTCAAATAACTTTCTACAAATCATCATATTCCATTAAGCTTAGCTAAACTTATGTTTATTCATCGAAATCCGATAGTTCAAAAGTTTACCGATGGTTATAAAAATTCGTGAAGCAGCCAAAATGAAGAACTAAAAATGATAACGAGTTTATAATTTTATTATTTATAAATAATACTAAATTATTTTTTTTTGTTCAAACTGTTTTTACTTTTACAAAAGTGTTTTTCTTAATTGATTAAATATTAGCATTTTGGCAATATATTATACAAAATGTTTTAAATTATTTTTATTTGAATTTGACTCTGGTTACTAAACTTATTGAGGTAATTTTATTGGCAAAGCTGAAATATGTTAATTTTGATTCACTTTATCGGAAAAATGTATTTTCGGAATTTCCATAGAACTAGTAGATGATTTTATATTTGTGTAGTATTATTTACTCAATAATGCTGAGGTTTAGTGTATTTAGAATATTTTAGGTATAAAGGTAGAGTCTATATATAGACTTGTCAAAAATGTATTTTGGTCACATCTTACTTTTTGAATTCTACAAGTATTTTGCTTCACATAGCAAGGGTCAAAAATGGTTTGCTTGTTTCAAAAATTACGATATTAAATACAGCTATTTATTGCAACAGTTAAGAGGTTGTTGTCAAATTTGGATGTAGCTATATTATAGTACAGATCTTGCCTTGTCCGAGTGTGTACGCTTCAGTATTATTTCGCTTTGAATGCAAGAAAAACATTCTATTGATTTTTTTATAACAGATTATTTAAAACATATTAACTGTGTCTATAACTATGAAGATTTATATGTATATAAATTACTCAGATTTTTAAAAATTTATAAATATAGATATTGTTTTTGGCTATTATGTTGTTATAGAATATTTTAGATAGATTAATATAGATAAAAGTGTTTTAGGTTATAAGTAAAACTGGTGAACCATGGTGATTGTACGTGCAAGATTTTTAGATGACTCCCATGTCGAAAACGCTTTACCTTTATCGGCAAATGCCAAAATATTTATGCAAAAAAATTTATGCATGTAAAAGCAAATGTTTAAACAGCGCTAGAACAGGCGAATGACTTATGATTAATTATTTTAATGAGTTACAAAAATATTAATTATAGTTAAATAGTTAGTTATGAATATAAATGTATAAATTAATAGTTTGTCATGCACCAGATACAATCTTCTTTCTTGGTACTACTCTGGCTGAAAACAACAAATACACAATTTTTTATAATTTTGACAGTATGTTAGTTCTATCAATTGAATGCACTGTACAAGGGGATATACTGTTATGTCTTATAACATATAATAAAATGATTTTCATGCCTACCTAAAATCTTAAATATCGTCAGTTTCAATATATTCCAAAACATGGCATTTTATTTAAGAATGATTAGCGGGTAGTATAACTATAAATATATAGTATAACCACAATGTATCTGATCTAAGACTTAATTGTATAGATGCTTTTTTCATATTGCCAATTAATTGAACAGAATAATTGATAATATATTTCATTATATAATTTATAAAATTCTCTAGCTAAGTTATTCTACAAAATATACAATTATAAAAAGTTATAAAGTTCAAAATGGTTTAATAGATATACATTTTTGTAGTATTTGCAGTAGATCTCGTTATTTAAATTGTTAAAAAGCAATTTTATTAAGAACAAGACTTAATGCTTCACATGTGAATATTGTCTTTTTGAAGACACAATAATGATAAGAATGCTTGTAAGCACATAATAGATAATAAATGTATATATCAGTATATAAGCAAACACAAATGAAGGAGAATGAATGAATTTACGATCTCTATATAAATATATTACAAGTTCTAAAAAGATTTCCATTAGCTTTCATCAACTAAATTTTATTAAAATTAATGACGTTAAAATCGAGATAAAATCTCCTGGCATTTTGAAGTTCTTTGAACGTTTCCAGCACTAACGGTAATCTCTCCAAGAGTAACCCTTTAAATTGATCGGAAAGGTGTTTAGAATGCGCATCCTTTCTCTTCGAAGGCTTAACAGAGACCGTCTTCCCCGAAGGAGTTCTTTAACGGCGCTGGCTTCCTATTTAATTAACGTTTCGATGGGAGAGTGAATATTTGACACACCCCTCTCGCAAGCCCGTATCAGAGCCCGCGCCTTCTCCTACCTCCCCGCTCTCCTCCGCTGACCCGTTTCCTAATCAGTATTAATGAGCCTGTCAGATAGCAGTGTCATTGTCGTCATCTGATGGGATTTTCTAAAATCTGCAATATTATTAATGCCGCGGAAAGAGTTTTGTTGTGCTTGTATACTTTAGTTTAGTTATTTTAATTAATACTTTCTTATCATGATTGGCACGTTATTAAATCTTAACTTAGGAATTTGTAATGGCCTTTTATTTTGTTATTGATAATTTCAATGCCTCTCGAAATGAGTCCTGATGCAAAACTTTATGGAAAGGAACATCTAAATAAAGATAATGAAAGAACCGGAGTTCAAAGATAGGAATATTTATTGGTAAACTGGGAGAAAATCATAATTATCAGTACATAATAAATGGATATTATATAAGCAAGTATTGAAACCTGAGAAGTATTTTAAGTGCACCCAGATACTACAGAATTGATTACTGAGCGGGACCTTAGATACGACTGTCACTCAGGAAATTCAGATAATGTCATGACAAGATCGAAGTATTGCAACTCTTGGTTAACACTAGAACAGGACTGTTACTCAAAATAATAAGTCTCAAAAAATAAGAATAAATAATATTAATTTAGATTTGTTTGCTGGTAATTTCATTTTAGTATATGTCACAAAATTATGTTATTATTTTTGTATTTTTTTGGGCTAGGCACAGACTTCAAAGTGATAAGTTGTTAGTAGTTAAAATAATATTGTAAATAGATAAATAGGTATAAGTAGGTATTAAGCTAAATTGTGTGAATATAATAGAATATAAAATACATGTGATAGATCGACTAAAAAAGGCTTATTTTAATCTAGTTATTACAACGAATATTATGTACATATTTTATTTTAAAATGATGGTTATGTTAAATATTTTAGTCTGATAATTTTGTAGTGATTGATTTTTTAGTGAGTTCCTTATTTATTTTTTTAAGTTCGTTCAATTCTTTTTTATAAAAATATTTTATATTTCTCTTTTTAGTGTTAGATGTTTACTCAATAAATTACTCTGTTACCTTTTTAATATTACAATGGGTAGGTCAACTAAAGGTGCAGCCCGTATAAGGAAAAATAGGAATAAAGAAACAATGATTGAAAATAAGGAGCGCATCAGGCTCCGATGTCGGCTACCTAATCTAAGTGATTTGAAAAACGTTCCAACTAAACAACGAAAATAATTGTCCCCGTCGGGAATCGAACCCGCCACTTCCGTTTGGGAGCTAAACGCTTTAAACATTACACCAAAGAAGCAATTGTCTACGAGGTTTTATACTGATAGTTATTGATTAAAAGCAAACTGAACGGTTTTTGCGCTGAACGACTTGCGATTTTCCATCACATCAGCTCAGCAATAACATTATACACAAATATCTGATTATTTTAGATACAACATATGTGAAAAAAATTTTCCGTGCCTTTGTAATTTGAGTTTTTTAGCGTTTCCTGCGATTCTCCCCTTGCCCCAACAGATCCTAATTTGGTTCCAATGGGACCACCTTGGAAGTACACTCTTTCAAATAAAAAAAGAAGTTTGATTATCCGAAATTTACAACCGAACATAGAACCTTTTTCGAAGTCGGTTAAATAATACTAGTGTTACTAGACAAACATTATTACACTTGATACTATGGTAGGGACGATAAGGTAGATATAAGTTATAGGTTAGCGGACAACGACTAGTAACAATCTAATAAATACATTTTAAAAATATTGCAGCGTAACCTATTTTTTCCATATTTTTCAATAAATTCTCGTCAAATAATGAAATATATAAATGTAATCGGGGGGAAATCTTGTTTATTGTGTATGTAAGTACGTAAATATAGCTAGTATGTCGATCTGTTTATCTATTGAGGCGTACTGTATCGACGGGATAAATAGTAGTTAGTGCTAAGTTTGGTGAATATGGTTCTATGTGATTGGTTGTCTATGGCGATTCTGGTGACTGAAATCGAAATGGCCCCTTTTAATACCTTTGTTACACACTTTTTAACATAAACACAATGACGACACGAACGAAGAACGTTAGACATTAATTGTGGAGCTTTAGAAGCATTGTTCTTGTTTATAGTAGATTCGTTGTAGAACTTCTGTATATTTGTAGTTCGATTTTCTGAATCGTTAAATACAAATATTACAATACGTCAGAGACTAAATATCTCTATTTTTAATATGATATTGTCCTGAAAAAAATCTGTATAAAATAATATCTGTATAATAATATAAATCATAAACTAGAAATGTTATAAATGTATATTTTGATAATATATACATATATTCATATCCTTTTAGTTTTATGTATTAGAGATCATTTTTGTTAAAATCATTTTTGCCCCATTAATGATACAATGTAAAATAATTAATGGCAATAAATTAATTGGATGATTGATTTATGAGAGGTTGGAGACAGCATGACAAATGAAGTAAATTGCATTCCAGCAGGGGAATTTCACTACCTATGACTAGTTAAAAAATTGCTATAAATAAACTGCTACAATTGATGAAAATTGTTTTCATTACAAAACAACTAATTCATTTTATTTATATCCAATAAATTTAGAGAAGATAGGGGAGATTAAATATATTATATTTCAATAGAGAAATTTTACTGACGCAGGATAATTAATACAGTTTATGGTGCCGATATATTTGTAAATCAAGTATGTGTGCGTGTGTGTGGATTTTAGTAATTTCAGGCTCTTTGGATTTTGTGATGGGACCTATAGTTTAACATGGGCTCCGACTACACCACGGTCCTCGATATTAAGCCTACCGACTGGTGAGTGACCAACTTTGGAGACCATCCTCGAAGACATCCGTTTTTACTTAGCCTAATATAGCGATCATACCCCAGGAGCATTCGAACCCGCGACTATCGCAATAGCAGGACGACCATCCTGTCACCTTGTTATTGCCTAACCAACCAACTAACCAATAATTTTTTATGTTTCTTCTTGAATTACCGAATTTATGTATTTAATCAATAAATTGAAAAGCAGGATTAATACAAACACTCAAACAAAGTAATCTGGCGAATATAAAGGTTTAACTTTTTGAGGCATCTGCATCCCAAATACAATTTGTATTCCAAAACGTTGGTGGTATCTGTAATTACCACTCATAATATAGTTCGGGTACCTTAGCATAATTGCTTTAATGTGGAATGTGTCACTTATTGTATTTATTGTGTTTTTATCCTGATCAGACAAACATTTTACATACCTGTAAAACGTGAGCAATGCTTTTAGAAGGAAACAAGAAACTCAATAATGTAATAAATAATTTTTTTAAAAATATTAAAAGAATAAATGGTTTTAGGAAAAATGAAGATGATGACAACTCACGCCTTGCAAGTCTCTAACGCCTCACAATATAATAGTAAATGTGAAAGCAAAAAATCAAATCAAAGTTCCGATTCTGTGCTTTGCCGATATTGTAAAGATTTGTATTCACACGGCTGTACGTGAAATGGCAGAATTTACATAATAATTTTGAGTATTCATTGTTCTAAGACTATTCGAATATGTTCAAAAGGAACTAAAATTCTGACAAATGAATAAAACAATCGGAAGTCAGATCAACCATCAAAAAAATCAACAAGAAATCAACCTATATGAGGTGGTGTAGTGAATAATAAAATAACAACTTTTCCTTCTCAACTCCTAGTATATTATATAGCTAAGCACTGTAACTAAATTATGGCGTAATTATGGAGATGATTAACGATAATTTCTGACGTGATTACTGTACAAAAGCCTGACAAATGGGTAAACATTATTGAAGCTCCTATAGACGATGAAATCCTTGCTGATGAGTCTTGTCTGTTGTTGCCGAACTGATATTTCAGATAATTGCTATACAATTCTACATTATTTTACGTTTTTTATATTAAATACATAAATCAATGTAACGAATAATACAAGAACTGTGAAAAGATATTCATTTTCATCTGCATATATTAATGAGAAACTCCATTATCTAAGACCAGACATATTTTTCGCTTAAAATAATGACAGTAATGCTCGTTAATATGCCTAAAATCCACTTGTATATCTCAAAAAGACAATACGCATCAATCAGACAGCTCAGCTAATACGGAATTACAACTGAATCGCATCAAAAGACTCGTCCTTCTCTTTCCCCTTTACTCTATATCTCTGTTTCCGTCTCGTTTTACGTTCGGCATTCAGGATCCGATAAAAAAGCCGAACTTCAAACCCATTCGACTGGTTTCATCCATTTTTCATGAATTTTCGTCGTCAGTCTCTGCACGTTTTTCGATCGAAATCCAATCGAGAACTGCCTCCTTTGAAATCTCTTTCGCATTCGACGAAAAAACGGAACAACAGGAATACGAGACGAAATAGTTAAAAAGAGGGAAAAAGGGAAAAAAGCGGGGTCCCACGGGAGAATATTCTTTCCATAATGGAAAATTCGGATTCGGGAGAAAGATTTATTGATGAGCATCATTAAGAGATGGATGATGGCAGCGTACATGTTCGTTTTTTTCTGGTGATGGCCTCAAAAATAACAACTAAGCTTATTAGACAATGTCGTATTAATCAATAACATTTATTTTTTAGTTAAATTATATGAGGTGTGAGGAAAAATTAATTTGCAAATAGGTCAATTGAAAAGTCCATGGCCTATTATAGTAAAATATATTTTTTTTGGCAAAATTAGGTTTTTATTCAACATAATTCTCTTCAAGGGTGATACATTAATTATAGTGTATCACCCTTGACTTTTCATCTTTTCGATACCATTTTTGTAGTACGATTTGTCCTTTGCTTCAAAATAAACCTCAGTTTCGGCGATCACCTTTTCATACGACGAATATTTCTTCCCAGCGAGCATTCCGTTGAGATCTGAGAACAGGAAATAGTCGCCGTGGGTCGAATCTGGAGAATACGGTGGGAGAATACAATTCAAGGACTTTGCCATCGTTTTCACTGACTTGTGACACGGTGCATTGTCTTGGTGAAGCAGCACTTTCTTTTTCTTCAAATGCGGCCGTTTTTCGGCGATTTCGTCCTCTATACGGTTCCATAACGCTATGTAATAGTCGCTGTTGATGATCCTTCCTTCTTCAAGATAGTCAATGAAAATTATTCCATGCGCATCCCAAGACACAGGCGCATCCCAAGACACGCCATAAACTTGCCAACCGACTGTTGCGTTTTCCCACGCTTTGGAGCGGGTTCATTGTATGCAGTCTACTCGGATGACTGTCCATTGGACGGAGTGAAATAATGGTTCCATGTTTCATCCATTGTCACATATCGCTGTAAAAACTCGGTTTATTACGCTTGATCATCTTCAGACACTGCTCCGAATCATCATTTTGCACAAAGCTTTCTCATACCCAAATTTTCGTGAATCATATGATGTACATATTCAGTTAATATTTTTGGAGTGTCGTTATTCCATTCAGTTTAAATTTACGGTCGTTCAAAATCATTTTGTGGATTTTTTAAATGTTTTCGTCTGTAACAACTTTACTTGGGCGTCCATTACGTTCACCATCTTCGGTGCTCATTTCACCACGTTTAAACTTAGCATACCAATCCTTGATGGTTGATTTTCCTGGGGCAGTGTCCGGAAACTCGGCATCAAGCCAAGTTTTTGCTTCAACCGTATTTTTCCTTTCAAAAAGCAATATTTTATCAACACGCGAAATTCCTTTCGTTAGGGTTAACTAAAAAACATATGGATTTAATTTTAGTAGCGTCATCTATGCGTCAGCCCGGGGCCTTTGCAATTGACCTGTTAGTATTTAATAAAAAATATAAGGGGTGGAATTCAAAAAAGCTAATCAACATAGTTACCGTACAACCGGAAAAATAGTTAAAAATTTAAATCATCTGAAAGCTGGTAAAAAATATTGTAAAATACTCAAATGGGTACTCCTATCCCGCCAACCATATCCTCCAGATTTTGCTCTGCGGCGGCACCTGAATTCCTGATGAGTGATGTAGGAGTATTTTAATATTTTCTATTACATTTCATTATATATACTTGTTACAAAATTATTTTACAACTTTATTTATTACTACTGTTCCGTTGCACTTGCATTAATACACGGGCATGGCAAGTACGGGATTAAAGCATCAGTATGTATTTCCCAAATTAAAATTAAATTAACTACGACTACCTGAGCTACATTTAAGAGTAATACTAATACAGTATAGAAACTTGGGTAGTTTGGTTCGCTTCAACCTTCTAATTTCTAGTGTGTTATCCAGTAGCTATATTGATTAATCGCTGCTGTGGTTTGATAACCTTGTTTATTATTTAAAAGCGACATGTTGGATAGCTTCCTATATTTATTTTACTTCGAAGTCTTAGTGAAGTTCTTCGTTGGTTATGCAGAGTTAAGTATTGTCAATTAATCGGAGACCTAAGTTAGGAAGTTCAAATATGTTGTGCATTTTATAGCCGATAAATATTTCTCTTTGGTCAAGTTGGGGATATCCTCTAAATAACCAGTAGAGTTCTTTCATTTTAAGTTCGATTTTCTCCATTTTTGTCTAAGCTTGAGATATCATGTCAATCGTCGATTCAAGAAAAAAACACGTTTAAAGTTTCGATTTTCTATGCCGCGATTTAAATGTCGCATCACCAAAACACTTGTACGTCCGAAAATAATTTAAATCTTGACAAATCCTCTTAAGGCATTTTCTTAAAGTGTTGTATGGTATTTTTTTAAATTTCTATGCTACATACTCCCTAGTTTTGTATAAAGTTACGCAGATCTTTTAATGCCACCTCACTAAACCATCTACACATCCGAAAATAATTTAATAAAATTGAATAAAATGAATGCTAAAATTAAATTGCTACTCTATCATTCCATATGATTAGTAAACATGAATATATATATATTTTTTAGATTTCTTTGATCTAAGAAAACTAATTAAAATGTTCTACAAAACTTGAATAGATTGCCACCAATTAATGCACACTTCAGAAAATATGTAAAAAAAACACTAGGGTTAATTAAAGAAGAATATAATTATTCTGATAACAGAAGTCTTGCACAGCACTGCACTATTATGTTTCAAGAATCATGATTTTCACAGAGTTAGAACAACTATTGCTATTGTAAGTTAATTAGAATCGATACACTTTAGTTTAATAAAATAATATAGAGTGTAATTGTTAAGTGTATTATTTTTTAAGTTATTTTGAATTAACATACTTCAGCTCTGTAAATTAACATTGAGTTATTATATTTTGATATATGGGTAACCTATATAACTGGACTTATGTAGATTAAGGTTGTGAAGTAAGAATTAATTTTGAATAATTTATAGTAGATGGTGTAAACTATTTTATGTAGCGTCAATGTTCCCCTAACTACATTACAATTACGTCATTACAGTCAACATGAAACTGAACAACTTTTTTATTTTAATAAGAAGAACTTAATGCCACTTTTATGTTAAGTAGATATTAAATAAGTAGATATGGTGCTAACTATAGAAATATGTTATATGTGTAAATTGGAGTCTTCTGACACGGTCTTCTAAGAAAAAGATTGTTAAGATAATCAAAGTTAACTTCTTCAGATAGCTAAATGCGTTTGAGATTGAATTTTATGTATTAGTAGTTATTTTACTCGATAGGGTTGATATTTCCTGTTGCTTTTATAAAGTCGCATATTCATACTGAAGTAAGTTGGAAGTCAATATATCAATATATCAATGAAAAATGAATGTTGTTGTATTTGCGGAATTCCAGGGAAGGTTTAAAAGGTGAATATATATGAAAATGCTCGATCTTAAATAAAAACAACAATTCTGTCAATCAAATGTACGAAAATCTACCTCACGTGCTAACCGCACTGATGACCAGAGAGTCAAAAATGTCAAAATTGCATTCTTTAGAGAGTGAAAACGAAGTAGATAGGCTTAGAATGCAACGAGTTCGTGCACATCAAACACAACAACAGCGAGCACGACATAATGAAATTGAGCGATTCTGCAGACACAGTGCTCCTGTGATCCTGAAACGAGCTACATTCCACTATGATGCGGCAATAATGGAAAATGACAATAATTTGTAAATATTGCAAGGCGTTAACATATAGTGGTGAATCGGATGGATTATGTTGTGCTGGAGGCAAAGTAAAATTTCCACAATTGGTCCCACCACCAGATCCTTTACGCTCTTTAGTTTCTGGGATTGGAAATGATTCTAGGCACTTCTTGGCCAGCATTTAAAAAATATATAAGAAATATAGAAGCTGTTTCTAGATGACATCATTTGGCGATACACATATTATACAGAACAATTTCATGCCCACTTTCCCACAGTTGACCCAAAATTGCATGCAGTGGTTACCAAACACATGATACATGGACCTTGCAGAGTTTTCAACTACAATTCACCCTGTATGGTTGACGGCAAGTATTCCAAGCGATATCCAAGAGACATGATTGCTGAGACCATAATGTGAAATGGTGGATACCCACTGTATCGTCGGCGATCAGTTGCGGACAATGGGCGATCGGTAGTTGTGAAGGTAACAGGACAAAATGTTGATGTAGACAATCGTTGGATCGTGCCATATTTGCCAATATTATCCAAAGCTTTTGAGACTCACATCAATGTGGAATATTGTAACTCTGTGAAGTCGGTAAAGTACATATGCAAATATGTTAATAAAGCTAGCGATATGGCCGTCTTCGCTGTAACCAATAGAAATGATGAGATATGACAGTACCAGATGGGTTGCTATGTAAGTTGCAACGAAGCAAGTTGGCGTATCTTTTCATTTGTGATCCATGAAAGACACCCGACAGTAGTACATTTGGCAATATATTTAGAAGGACAAAAGACGAGGATTCGAGATTGTCCTTCAAATCACTTGACACCGTTATGAACCAGGATGAGGTAATCAACTATCCCACGGAGTTTTTAAAGTCACTGTAATTGCCTGGATTACTACCTCACAATTTGAACTTAAAAGTAGGATCAGTTTTGTCATCATGCCGCATAACACTAATCAATCTCGACTGTGCAATGGAACAAGACTGACTGCGAAAACGATGATGAAAATACAAAAGAGAGGATGTCTTGATCCCGCGTTGACCGATGATTCCAATGGATTTACCACTCGATTTTAAACGTTTACAATTTCCAGTACATCTGGCCTTTGCGATGACCATAAACGTATCTCAAGGACAGTCGTTGGAAGTTTGCGGAATCAAGTTGGAGTTTCCCTTTTTCGCGCATGGACAATTATACGTCGCGTTTACGCGCGTCGGAAAACCGTCATCTTTGTTTACTTACGCACCACAAAATAAAACAAAAAATGTAGTTTATCAGAAAGCTCTGAATTGATTGACAAACTATACCATAACTAAGTGTGTGTCTGTAAATATCTAATTGAAACCTTATAAATAGCTAGTATTTTAGGAAAACTCTGTTTGTTGAGTATGAAACATCATGTGCAATTAATCAAAAATAATAATAAAAATTCGTTCATACCGAGCATTATTAGCCTACCGACTGGCGAGTAACCAACTTTAGAAATTATCCCAGAAGACATCCGGTCTTATCCAGCCTAGTTACTGGCGTGACTGGGATCATTTTCCTTGTCGGATTTTACACTCTTGCCTAGAACATTTACAAATTTTAAACAATCACAAACATAAATTTACGATCATGCCCCAGCAGGATTCGAATCCGGGGCTATCGCAATAGTAGGAGGACTGTCCCATCGCCTTTACCACTGCGCCACCAAGCCGGCTATTGGGTCTATTATTTATCGATTGAGGCAGTACGAAGTCTGCCGGGTCAGCAGTATATTATATTAATTTAGTAATTAATGTTGTATATGTTTAGTATTTCAAATGAAACCACATTAAATACTTTCTAACAGAACTTTTATGGACGGGTGATAGTTGACTTGTATATTGTTTCCTTATTAAAGACTCACATCATCACTGATTTAAATCAACCAAAGTAACAGGAAAAATATAAACATAAATAGTAATATATGGTTTGCTTTTTTAAACAGTTTCGCTATAAAAATAGTTGCAGGTTCTTATTCTATGTATTGTAGACTACAAAATTAGACAATTATAGTCAATTGAAAACAGCAGTGACACGAGTGTCAATATGTGTATGTCAATATATGATAGAATGCTGTTAGAGATGTCCGAACATGTAATGGAATGAACCTGCAAAAGTTGTCCCTTTGCCAAACGTCTGAAAATTCTTTAAAATATTATAATTACGTATTATAAACCGGCAAACTCGTTTGTTTTGTTTTAACTCTTTATTTTAAGATTATATATTTCATAGATTTGAAATCGACGTAGTTTTTATTGAAAATAAAAAGGAATTCTTAAATTCGCCAAAAAGAAACCGTGCTTATGCGAAACAGGTGACGAATCAAGATCAGGTTATTGTTTCAGAGATCAAATATATGAAATGTATAAAACAGTAAGTAGTTTTTTCAATCGAAACATAATTTAATACAATTATTTCAGAGAAAATTGTTAGCTATTTGACAGATGTAGAGCATCCGTTTATACATTGTTGGATGACATAGGGTTGAAGTAGTGTAAGGTTAACCCACGAAGGGGTTTATTGGAACTTCCAGAGATTGCGTTTGAAAGATTACAATTTTTAAAAACATATAACAAAATCAAGGAAGGAATATATCAATTTATATATTTAGCTGAATGTATATATAATAAAAGAACTCTCACCTATAAATTATTGTGTCTGTAAAATTAATTGTAGTTTTAATTTCTTCGATAATAAATGCATTTGATGTACTATAATGTTAAAATAAATTATATTTAATAGACTATTTGTTCAATTATTTTATTTATATTAAAATATTGTTATATATCGTTATATCACTGCTATTTTGAATTGACTATACATATTTTCAATATTTACCCAGTTTAACGGATCTAATATGGTCAATGTAAATAATAATTTGTTATAAAAATCTGCAAAAATCAAGACACAATTTCATCGATTATTCTATGCTATAATATTAATTTACAAAAAATATCTAATTTATAAGAATGGTATTTCCTCAATTATAACCGGGCACCATATAAGAAACGAATGACATTAATTGGATCTAGCTGGAGATAAAATCATAGTCGATATTAAAGAAAAATACATCCAATTTATATGGGTATCATTAATTATCAGTCCGCATATCTCATAAAATATTTGTCAAGAACGACCTGTGATAATATAATATAACTGCCTTTATACTTAATATGGATACAACGAGTTTCAGTTATTAGACGATAATATGGTGTAATGTTTTCACTTTCTGCCATTTTAGGTCAAAATTAAGAAACTAAAAGTTTATCTGGCTTTCAGTATTTTATATTTTTGTTTCTCCATATATATTTCTGTAATAAATCTCAATACGATTTAGCGGTGATGCTGGTAAATGTTAAAATTAATTTCCTTGCTGTTACGATGGTTTTATGTTCGCAGTGACGAGAGATGTTTACAGGTCAATTGAAAAGTCCTCGGCCTCCATAGTAAAACACATTTTTTGGCAAAATTAGTTTTTTATTCAACATAATTCCCATCAAGGATGATACACTGATTATAGCGACTGTCCAACTTTTTGATACAATTTGTGTTCTACGATTTGCCCTTTGCTTCAAAATAGGCCTCAGTTTCGGCGATCACGTCTTCATTCAACGAAAATTTCTTCCCAGTGAGCATTCTTTTGAGATGAACAGAAAATGGTCGCGATCTGGAGAATACGGTGGTTGAGGGAGCAATTCGAAGACCAATTCACCCACACCAGCATACTGGTTGGGAAGTAGACTCTCTTTCATAGCGATAGATTTGGATTATAATGATAATGTTTTCATAGATTTTGAAATATTAATACTCCCTAAGGCTACCACCATAATTCTGAGCCCAACACTTCAGTTTTGGAGATCAAGCGATTTGATACCAATAAATCAATAAAGAAAGTGTTAGCATCAACTTGGGACGCAAAGGGACATTTTTTTCATAGATTTCTTCCAGAATAGTTTAAGATAATCTGATTATTATTGTAACGTTTCGAACAACATAAATCGATGATATAAAGTGATAAAGTTATGTAATATATTCAGATAAAGTTTAGGCATTTATTACACTTCAATACACTGTAAGAAAAAGCCCTGTTTAGATGTTAGAAAGTGATTTTTTTGTAGTTGAGCATTCTTCTGCTTTTGACTGACATAATACTGTTTTTACATAATAACTTAATATTAGTAAAAATGAATGAATATCGTATAAGGGAGAGTGCTTATTGTTGGAAAGCATGATATTATCAATCAAAGAATATTCAGTTACTGAAATTAAATAACTGATAGTAGGCTCTCATTTTCTATGCTACGTCATAAATCAACAACCCAAATTGTTGACACTTTGGGACCATTGTATAAATGACTAATTCTAAAATACTTTAGTATTCAATTATATAAATTAATATTCAATTCTAATTCAATATATATATATATATATATATATATATATATATATATAATATAAAATCTTCTCCTCGCAATTCACATTAAAAACACGTGTATAAATATGGCATATCGTAACATATTAAAAACTGTTCAAGCCATATGTTTTTTTAAAAGGTAAAACATAAAAAGCAAACAAAGTCATTGCAATTAACCTGTAAAAGGGTAAAAGAATTTATGGAGTACTTTTGGACTTGCTTCAAGTGTGATATAAAAAATTAACATCCTTATTCGACGGAGAAAAGTTTTTTACAATCACATATATGCCATAAAGGCAGAATACTATCTTGCTCTTGTAATATTTATCGAAGCTTTTTAATATATCAAATCATAAGCCGACTATATTTATTTTACGAGAAGTTGCACTTTTTTATTGCTTCATTTTAAAGGTACTGAAGAAATGTATCTAGTATTATCGAACAATTACCCACCGACAAGATAGTTCAGAACTGATGATTTAGGTAGAGGTGGTGAAGTATTACAAAAAAAACGGTAATTATACAATCAGAAATGAGATAAAGTGATTTTAAACCTTCACTAGGCATCATACACATATGAAAATGAAATCAAATAAATCTGCAAACACACTGACTAGCCATTATTTTTTCCAATTATCATCAGTTTCAGTGAATGACATCTGCTAGTATACAGAAAATGCGAAAATAATCTGGGAAATATGATAAAATAGTTAGTACTGATAGGCAATGCTTTGAATTTACAAAAAAAGGGAAATATTCAAATTAATTCACAATCTTTATAGTAAAAATCCGTTGAGAAACATCGGCCGTGACCTCCGAAACGGATTTTATTTGAAGTCAAACATGATAAACATTACAGCCTAGTTGTTTAACTTTAAAATTTATGCGAGGAAGATCGTAAAGCCCGTACGGTTTCAAGTTCCCACAAGAGAAAGTCGTAAGTAAATATTACCTTTACGACATGATGCGCTTTAATTAAAATTTGAGTTATTAACACGGATTTTAGTAGGATACTTATGGAAACGACACGTTTCCTAAAACTTTTATCATTTATTAAAACATCCAACTTTTAAATGTTTGATTTGCCGGCAAAGTTCGCATACTAGTAAAGGCAACAGGACGGTACTCCTGCTGTTGCTACAGTCGCGGGTTCGAATCCTGCTGAAGCATGGCCCTAAGTTTATGTTTGTTATTGTTTAACATTTGTGATTGTCCTTAGTAAGAGTGTAAAATCTGACAAGGAAAATGATTCCCCTCACGCCAGTAACCAGGCTGGGTAAGACCGGATGTCTTCTGGGATGATTTCTAAGTTGGTCACTCGCCAGTTGATAGGCTTAATTCCGAGGACCGTAGTTTGGAGCCCATGCTAAACAGTGGTTCCAGTCCAGATAAACCCTAATTTCTAAATAGGAGACTTTAAAATTTACAAAAAAATAAAACGTTTGATTTGTGAACTTCAGCAACTGTTTAAAGCTACTGGGAAGTAAACCGGTAATTATGGTAATTATCCCTGACTTGACTTGTCAAATGTTGTAAGATATTTATATAATATAGACGAAATTCAGTAAATTGACTATACAGAAAGAAATTAACATGAATCTGAGAAATTACTGCGGGATTACTTAAATCCACACATTACACCAGAACAACCCAAATAAATTGGTGATTGGTACAGTTAATTTACTTCCATGTGTTATATTTCTTCTCTATAGATCGAACTAAGAAAATAATTTAACCTCATTATGCGGAAACAATGTTTAACTTTCATATTTTGACTAATTGTAGCAACTTATTGTCTTTTAGAAGAAAATGTGTTATTTAATGCATATTTCGTACTTTCTCGTATGTTGTCTAAATTGTTATTTCCTTAAATATATTTTATTATAAAATTTAAATTAATTTTTTTACATAACTTTTATTTATAAAGATATTAACATAGTCTTTGTATTTTTATTTTACTACCTACTTTATCAGTTTTATTTCTATTAATACACGGCGTATTTTGACATGTTTATCTGAACAATTGTTTTGAAGTTGTTTGTCTTTTTGTCTCACTTTACTTCGAACGTTTGGTGTCTATTGGGTGGCGTAATATGGAGGAAGGTTCTAGTCTAAAATAGTACTTTTTGTGTATATTTATTAATATACGTATATAGATACCAAATACTTAAGTGGCATTGGGAAAACTTTAAGCCATACTATTAATTAAATGATAAAATAAACTAGGGAAGAGGAGAATCACTCTAATCTAATTGTTTCACTGAATATAAATAAGAACGAAAGCACAGTAGTAAACAATGTTCATTTAAATTGTTGAATTTAGTACCCAGTACAAGTGTAATTTAACAGTTTCATATTAATACAGCAATAATTATTAAATAATGGACTTATACATTTTTAAGATATATTTCTTAGAAGAAACCTTGATGGTTTGATTGAGGAGGGGGTTATTGGAATGTTTTTTGATGTTTATTGCGGTCGTATAATCTTTTTTGAACTTTCAATATGTTGGGAATTGTTTTTATATTACCAAAATCAATATTGCGCAAAGTAATGTTGTATGTCGTGCAGGATAATGTTTTTTTTGTTTTTATCGACACCATTGCGATATTTTTTCTTTCGTATAGTTATTCTTCTGTTGGTTAGGCCTACATAGCTGCCATTGTAGTTTTATACTTAATTCCTGAAATCCATCTTAATTTTTGGAGTTGGGAGCGTTTTCGATTGCGCTAATCTTTCTGTCAGTGTTGATGCCGTTTCGATTTTTTGTCTTGTGAGAACTTTGTTAATCTTAATTGTAGTGAATTTTATGTATCGCAAAAAATTGGCTTTTCTTCTTATTCTAGTCTTTTTAACGTGTTCTTTATGTTCTATTTATTTGTTTCCTCGAATAACAAATTTGAAGTAATTTTATATAAAAAATACTGCAGTGACTTGATGCCATTAAAACTGGTTAGAGAGTTGAGCATTATTAGTGTTAAATATTAAGATGCAGAAGTATTTTATGTCGTGTTACAGGTGTACTGAAAATGTCCATACTACAGTTACTGGAATATCTCAAAAAATTAAAAATATAATCTTGGATTCACCGAAAAGAAACGTTTCTAAAACGAAGTGGGGAGCGATGAATCAAGATCAGTTTGATGTTAGCTCTATCAGGTCAAACATATAAAATGTATAAAAATAGTGAGTAATTTTTTCAATATAAACAAAATTTAATTAAATTATTTCAGAGGAGACTGTTGGTCCGAAAAGTATCCGTAGAAACCTTACAAATTTGTAGCTCTTTGGGGGATGTTGAACACCTCTCCATACGCCGTTGGGCAATATAAGATTTAAATGATGCAAAGATACGAAAAAGTCCAATGGAACTGTCAGACACCGCTTTTAAAATAATACGATGTTATAAAGCATATAATAAAATCAACGAAGACTTTTTTATTTCAATTTGTGCCTTCATATGAGCCTGGGTCTTTCAAAATGGGGCCACTATATCCAATAGTCACTCTGACAAGATGATAATAAAAACAACGCTATTTTTCAGCCAGCAAAAGTTGGTGGAAATAGGTAAATGTTGGAACAATTGATTAGTCAAAATATTTATTAATAATTCAATTTAGATATAATGTTTTTTATGCTTGAAACATTAAGGATTAATAACACCTTCAGTGATTAAGCAATACAGAGATTAAACCTAGTTTAATCAAGTAAGATGTATACTAGATAGTAACAGAACAAACTAACGAGAGACTACAGTGATGTCAAAATGACTTACAAGAAAACATTATATCGAAGGAAACAAGAACTGAGCGTAAATGGTAAATATGCTCTCTGATGAAAGTAAAATATATTGCTTGGATATACAATTGTTAATTATGTCGATTAGGCCTCCAGGGTATACTATTACATAAATCCTAACCTACAAATGATTATAACTGTATAATTTTTTATTTAAGTCCCTCGATAATATATATATATATTATAATGTTTAAATGAATTATGTTTGTTATAGTGGCAACATTGCGACGTTTTGACGTCATCAATATTATGTAATTTAGTACCTTGAATATATATTATTAAGTTTTTGGCAGAAAAAATAGTTATTGGGATAATAAAATCCGATATATATATATATATATATATATATATATATATATATATATATATATATATATATATATATATTATGAAACAAATCGAGAAATATTAAAATTCCATTCAATATCATGTATATAAATAAGATATACCCCCGTAAGGTGATAAATAAACGTCAGTTTGCCAAGACTCATATATGAACCCCATCATTCATGAGACGCGATGGAAAGAAAATAGTGCGAGCATCTGTGTGCCAATGTGACGACCGGAAACTGGTGGCGGGGACAGGAACGACGGTATCGGGGGAAGCCTCGACGAACGATGACGGCTTTAATTCACTCTTCCGTGCGCCTTTTCCTTGTTTACGGGCTAATAAAACGGACGGAATGGGGAACGTGAGGAACTAAACCAATCAAGGCCTCCTTCGTTTTCGGCCAACTTTCCCGAAACGGTGACGATGGCCACTTAAGGCCGCCGTTAGATTTATTTGTTTGATATGTTTCCGCCGTTCTCTCCCTATGGAGGAAGGGTGCCGTTCGATTCGGACCGGTTTTGGATGCGAACGATCGAGCATTCAATTGTTTCGGTTCAATCATAAAAGCGGTATCAACCTTTGCCGGGTTTTTGTGCGATGGCGGTGAGAAATCGAGCGGGAAACAATGAAATCTTAAAGAATGGTGAAAGCTTTTACCGTTTTATGTGGAAAAGGATGGTGTTTCTTGTTATTCCTTGCCATAGGTTCCAGCTGTAGGTTTCCATAGGGGTCATAATATCGAATACTAGATGGATATATGCACTATACTTTACTATAAAATTGTTTAAAAAATGATTTAAATGTTTCCCAAAATTGATCAGCTTGAATGTAGGGCAGTCACCAAGGTGACGGGTCCTTATGAGCTCTTTTCTTCAGGGTTTTCAATGCCAATTTTTCAATATTCCAATTATCCAACTGAAATTCCCCAAGTTAAGAAGAAAAATTTGCTGATTCCCTACAAATAGCCCTTAAAATTGTTTTAAGAAATGAAATAAGTCCAGCCGTTTCTATTATATTTATTTTTGTCTTTTCACAATATGGAATAAAGTATGTTATGAGTTATAAAGTTACACTTTTTTCCATATATTTCTTGCAAGCATTTTGCTTAAATTTTCTGTCATCAAAAGCAATACATTATTTAGTTCTCTGTTTTTTAATTTTTAACGACACTAAGTTTTCGCTAGACCGATGCGTCAATAAGACTGCAGTATTAGCAGTAAGGACATTACAACTGTTATATTTTGAAAAAAATTTTCTACTGAAAATGGTTTTCAGGTGAAACATTATTCCAGTAGGATTACAATTAATGTTATTTACGCGAAACTCAAGCCCATGTAGATCCAAATCCTGCATAGAATAAGCTTGCCACTCGACATGTAATATTTGTATATAGTGAGAAAAGACACACAAAACACCTAGACACCAGTTCGAATTTATTAACAAACATTTAATAATTGACTAGGTTCGTAGAAACATAGATGTAATTGAAGAAGCCTATGAAGGTAAAACGTTATTTTCAACTATATTTTTAGATGTCGCACAAGCCTTCGATAAGGTAAGCCATGACAGTCTTGCATAAAACCTACAGAAAATGTTATCGAAATTACACACTGAACTATTTCGATCTTACATACAGCTAGAATGTTTAGAATCAAACAAAAGGAAGCTTAGCCTAACATAAAAGAAGCTAAAGTAAGTGTACCACAAGGAAGTGTATTGGGGTCAGTTTTTTGCCTACTCTACATATGAGATATACTACATATGCAGAATATCAGGATGGCTATATTTGCTGATGAAACTGCGATTCCTTCTGTGACAGAAAATACCAAAGAAACCACAAAAAAATTACAACAGACAAGTGACAATATAATTAATAATAAAATTTAATATAGTATCCTAAGTTTCTCGGAATGAAAATGTATTGGTTGATTGGAAGAAAATCGCAATTATCAGTACATAATAAATAACTATTGAACAAGCATGTGTTGAAACTTATATAGATATACGGAATTCAATTATGGGGATGTTTCGCAAAAAGTAATATAAAAATAATACAAGTTAATACACCGAGACCTTCAGATACGGACTGTCACTCAGGAAATCAAGAGAATCGCAAGGAGACATGAGAGGAGACTCCAACTCTTAGATAACACCAGAATAGGACAGAGAGTCAAAATCTAATCATTTGATCATCCGTACTATAATGTAGCGAAGTGAATTTAACTGAAAAACAGCGGTGTAAATATATAAACATTATTACACCTGAGACTAGGATAGGGCCGATGGGTCCTCCTAAATATATACCTAGATTGAAATTATCGTCAAGACAAATTGTAGGTGAGTTGGCAACAACTAGTAGCAATGTAATAAGTAAATAAAAAGTATAATTTTTGTGTTGTGATAGATTTATGAAGCACTGGAAATCGCTTGAGTACTGGCACCAGTTGTCAGGGTGTAGCTGTTGAGCTTCTAATGGATTTACGGTGAATAGAAAATCAAATGAAGGATCGATTGGTAATGTTTGATAATGATAAAATTCTTGGCATGTTCTATGGAAATCTGCAATAGTAATTTTCGGTAATGTGCAATTTTCCACACTTTCTCCATATTTTAATCCATAGTGTATTTCGTTTAAACTAAAATAAAATGCGCTGAATTACTAAAGTTCACGTTTGAAATATTAGCATAGGGCTTGTCGTTGTTAATTTTCATGAGGTTAGCAGGCAGAGTTTTCAAAATAATTTTACCTCTGGTTTTGGTAATTTAAGTTTGGTAATTTATAAAAAAGGATGTTTCTGATTAAAACAAGTTTGTGAAATTCATTAGCAGTGAAAGTACATGCATTCTAAATATACCACAGTAATTGATAATTCGGTAGGATTCGGCTTAGGAAAGACTGTTTCTGTCAAGCAGACTTTTAGTGGAATGTATTTCTCTAGTGAACAAACGCTTTTAGCGAGAGTTATTGGGTTTGAGCTGGTGTGAGCATTTTTTTGAGTCTCCACAGGAAGGGACTCTTTGAATCCTACAGACTGTTTTTTTATTTTATCAGAATCATTACTAAATCGTTTAACTTAAAACTCATAATCGGGATATGACGGACCAACAATATCACAAGATTTTAAGAGTATGGATGGGCTTCAGTAGCAGATTTTTGCAAATCCAAGAAGTAAATATAATGAATGTCAAAATGCATTTATGAATATTTCATAGTAGGCGTCTGTATGTACTGTATAACTTAATAATAATGAATAGAAAATTGTTACTTTATATGGATAAATGCCAGAAATGTTATCTATAAATGTCAGAAATATATAGCAATTATTACAATTAACTGAAATATATTTGAAAAATTGAAATATCTTGAATTATCACTATGGTTGTTGTTGTTGTTGTTGAGATCTTTGTCTGTTTGGAAGAAACGTAAAACATTATTATTTACTGAAGCTAAGTAACGCAGTGACAAAAGCTAGATAGTACTATGCTGTATAAATTGAAATTAAGAGAAAAGTTAAGATTTTATTAATAATTGTTACAATAGCTATGATCTAATGCTTTATATATCCACCTATTCTTTCAAATGTCATGAATAATAATCCCATATATGGTCTTAGCGACTTGAAGTTTATTTATCACCACAGTAGGGGAAAGGTCTCATTTATATACATGATATTGAAGGGTGTTTTAATTTTTTTTCACGTTTATTTCATGACTTATTTATACGCAAGCTTTGTTTTATGGTAGTGTATATGATATCATTTCTCCTGGAGTGAAATTGCTGTGAACATTCTAATGTTAACTGAAACAGATTGTGAACTGAACAATATTGATATTTCATTGAACTGTCGATATTGAGATCCATAGCAAATCCTATTTTCGTTATTTAATATTCAGTCTGTTAAATCATGTAGAATCCATCTTATTTCAGACTCCATCTGACTACTAGACTTTCGGGGATTACTATTAAGTTCTAATTAATATATTCTTGTTGCAGTTAATTTCAATTAAATATTTGGGTAAACAGAATTCTTGGAGAAGTAATTCCTAAGAGTTAAGAGAATAAATACTGTCTTATTATTAAAAGTATACCGATAACATTTATTGAATACTTATTTATTTTTAATATAGTATTTCTATTAAGAGTAATTTTTTTATAAATATCTTAAATTAAATTTAAAAGTTAAACGTTTTTTGCTAACAACGAATATATTTGTATATCACCTTTATATGTATTGTACCAAATGTACTGGCAAAAAAATCCTTAAGAGAATAACATGCAAAATTATTTTTGGCATTATAATTAGTATTTAGCTGGAAAGTTGAATATACTTTCTAAATGAATAATGATGATAATAACGTTCCTTAAATTATTACCGTAGATTATGCTGAGGTTGTTAACTGAGATATAGTCGAGAGAACAGATCGCCATGTCTTGATAAACTGACATTTATTCTGGCACTGACCTTCCAAGACCAGATTCTTATTTATACGTATGATGTAGATGCTGTCATTTTGAAATATTCTCGAATAAATTTCACAGTGCATACGCTTATGTACAGTTACTTCATTAAAATAAATTACTTCTGTTTGCTAAATTGCTAAAATTGCAACTAAATGGTAAGGAAAATGTCAAAGATGAGGAAACACATGGCGAAATATAACATTTCGATACTATGTTTATATAAAAATAAAAAAATAAATTCTTTTTAATGGTTGTTATTCTTAATTATATTTAAGAAATTATATACACTAACAAATTTAACATTTTGCCAAATTTTCATTCATTTCAAGCTATTTTAGTAACGTAAATAAACCAATATAAAATGATTGAAGCATATGTTAACGCCGTTAACATATCGTAGACGTTAGAAGCCTGATGTTACTTCAAACGTTGCACAGGAGTATAACTGCCATTAAAACATTAATTCATCAAATAAATTAGCAAAGAGGGCTTAGAAATTTTCATCATTGTTACTGCTTAATTATTGAACAGCATATTTGTTATATGAACAAGTTAATCAATGTCTAATTGAATGAAGCAGTGTTGTGTTTTTCTAATTTTGTCTTTCTTTGTAACTTGTTAGACCTTTTTAAGAGATACAATTATCATTACTCACAACTAAATTCGACATCGCACTCTAAATAGTTATCTCTAACTATTTTGTCTAACTAAAAGTTTTGTTATTAGTTATATTTTAGCATTAGTTCTTCACTACTTTATTATCAATAATTCAACTTATATTATACCTCAAATTTATTGACCTGATTTGGTGCGTTAGATTTTTGGTCCTTCTTTAAATGTTGTTTGAAGACGATTATAAAGATATTTTCGAATATTTACCCTTATTTTTTTTGTTTCCATCTTTCTATCAATATGTTAATATTTTCTCGAAAAAATAATGTTTGGCCACAATCCAATCATCCATTCTTTTCTTTATATCTTCGACAATTAGCATACGATGGAACAGCGTTATCATAAATTGCTAATGGCGTTTGATAGGCTTTGGCATCATGAGTTCATAGAACATTGGTTAATTATCTTATATACCGAATAACTCAATAATGCTAAATTGATATTTCAAATTGCTACTCGGTAAATATAAATGAAACATTTAGTTGCGTTTTGTGCTATATACTTTTTTAGAAATAGTGCTGAAAAAATATACATGGTAGATCAGATGACCGAACAATATAACCACAGACTATTACGTTTTCGCCCCTATCCCTGCATAAATAAGCATTATTTTAAGCAATAAGAAATTAAATTATCAAATCGAATTGTTATTGGGTGTGGCAAGGAATTTTTAGAATAGACATGCAATTAGAGAAAGACATACAAGCAAAATTTGTTTGGATATGTGGTATGGATTGTCTGCAATTACACTCTTCAGTTTCTATAAACTCCATCAGATATATTGAAGAATAATTATGAAATGCATTAGAGATAATGCATTGATTAAAACTAATTTTATCAAGATGAATGTAAACAGGTAGTAGCAAAACAAATTAAAAAGAAATACGGTGATATCAAAATTACTTGAAAATGGAACACATCATCGAAAGAGACAAGAACGAAAATATAAAAAATATTTTTAACAAAAAAATTGAATCGACTTCAAAAAATAAATAAGGAACTCACCAAAAAGTAAAAGATAATCAAACTTACATTTTTAAAACAAAAAACACATTTTTAAATAAAATATGTGCATATTAATAGTTGTAATAACTATATAAAATAAACAAAAACCTTATTTAACTTAACTATGTTACTACACCTATTGCATATTCTACTATATACACATAATTTAGTTTAATCTGCTATCTAGCCTAGGTGATTTGACAAATGTTCTAACTAAACAATAACAAAGCTTAAATAGCCGAAAAACAGCAGAACTTGAAGAAAAAGAATGTGCTGCTTCACCAAGATAATGCACCGTGTCGCAAGTCAGTGAAAATGATAGCAAAAATCCATGAAATGGGCTTCGAATTGCTTCCGCATCCACCGTTTTCTCCAGGTTTGACCCCCAGCGACTATTTCCTGTTCTCAGATCTCAAAAGAATGCTCCCTGGTAAGAAATTTTCGTCGAATGAAGAGGTGATCGCCGAAACTGAGACCTATTTTGAAGCAAAGGATAAATAATACAACAAAAAATGGTATCGAAAAGTTGGAGGGTCGCTATAATCAGTCTGTTACCCTTGTGGGAGTTATGTTGAATAAAAAAACTAATTTTGCCAAAAAAATGTGTTTTACTATGGTAGGACTTTTTAATTGACCTGTTATATCATAGCTCAATTTTAAACACAGCTTCCCCATTTCTCTTTTTATCTTTTTTTTAGTACAAGACATAAGTTTTAAGCTAATAATTACAAACCCTAAGACATAAAAGCAATGAGACGAATAATTAGGGAGAGCGTAGTTAGACCGCCAAAGGCATTAATAAAGAGTTCGCCCAACAGTTAACATATTTTCAGGAGGTTGAGTTTTGTTAATAATTAGTAATTAAGCTCGATACATTTAAGTCCAGACGATATTGCCTTTCCACAATTCTCGAAAGAAAGGGTATTGGAAAAAAAACGGACAGGGCTGAAACGAAAATTCATTTCACCATTACACCAACGGCTGCGGTTCGTCGGCTTCAACGCCACTCTGTCGAATGAAAGATTTACTAGCACATTTTCAATCCAGTTAATCCGAATCGTCCCCCCCTCGCTCTCCCTCTACCGCGTACCCCACCCGTTAATCGAAATAAATCGAAACGGTAACGGACAAGAAAAGGGCCAAACTTACGGATTTCGGTTTTATGGACGTCGTCGTCGATTGAATGCGACCGTTAAGGCGTCTATTTAAAATCAGTCCCGATCTCTGGGCCAGTTGCTCCATTCGAAGGGGGGTCTCGGTCGGTTCTTAGCAGAAATGTTAATTCTCATAAATTGTGCGCGCCGTCTTCGGGAAGTGGATGGTCGAAATGTCCCTTAAGGTCGTTTACGTCTGGTATTAGGACTCGTGTATTTAATCCTTGTAGTCTGGTTAATCGTTGTTACGGGTGTAATGGAAACTG
Organism: Rhynchophorus ferrugineus; assembly: GCF_030347505.1. Classification (NCBI taxonomy): domain Eukaryota; kingdom Metazoa; phylum Arthropoda; class Insecta; order Coleoptera; family Curculionidae; genus Rhynchophorus; species Rhynchophorus ferrugineus. The sequence goes on from NW_027472583.1 coordinate 51,153,283, forward strand.
TTGAAGTTTCTTTTGGGAGAAACATATATTATTAAAATACCAGCAGATGTAATCAAGAGAATTAGGGTAGATTTATTGTTAAGTATTAAATTGAAACAATAATGACGTATTGTATAAGTAAAATTATTTGACATAATACTACAAATTTTGAATCATTACATTGATAATTAGCCAAAGAACTTTGTTTTTCCAGCATCATATCACATACAGATACATATTTACACACTATAGGTTGAAATAAATTTTAAAATTTACTAATAAACCGATCGATTTCATCTTAGTTAGATCGAGTTGCGAGTATCCTCCAAGTAACCAGTAGAGTTAATTTATTTTGAGTCTAATCTGTGCAGCTTTTTGTGTATTCTTTTTTTTTAATTTCAACCTACCATCCAGGTGAGATCCAGATACTTGCTAATTGTCTTTGGTGAATTGAGGATCTCTCAAAGGATATACTTAGATGTTTGTCATTTTGCCGCAATGCAAAATTGATATGGCCAGATTTCTAGCCATCAGGCTGCATTTTCAATATTGTAGCTCAATTTTGGACCACTGTCACTTATGCTTTTCCTAATTGTCTCGGTAAAAATGAGTATTTTTCCTTAATGACTGTGTGGTGGGCAAATGTTTCAGGTACTGTTTCTGTTGTTGTTGGGATATCAGTAGGATAAAGCAGTATATTTGAAGTATTTTTAATATACTAGTCTGCGGAACTCTAGCAGAAATAAATTTAAATGTTGAGATTGCCATTCCATACCACTCAATTGAATTAAGTGAAATTTATTTTTAAAATATTTCATTCCAGTAACGACTTCAATACATGTAATTACGTATGTACTTGGTCGATTATTGAGTGGTTGTTTTGAAGTACAAACAGGAAGTTTAGTTCTTTATAAGTGGGTTTATGAGTAGTTTCTCAAACAGTTTGGATATTGCGGGTATTAGCATCATGAGCTTGTTAGATTCATTTTCGTTGAGAAATAGAAAGAGAAAAAAGCTAGTTGGTTTTTTTAAATGTTGATCACAGCTTTTTTATCTTTTTGCACCATACGGATAATAGATATTACAAGAATGCTTTAGCATTTAAGGCTTTACACAAACCCACCCAACTTCTCTTTTCTTCACATGATGTGAAGCACTACTCACATAGGTAATCATGTAGACTTTCGTAATTCTCTTCATGTAAAATCTAGTTACAGTTTATTTTGAGATATTTGTGATGTCAGTTTATCTCGTATTATAAGATTTCAATATATTTTACTTTGTTCATGACTACTGTCACTTTTTCCTCAACAGCGCCTTATTTTAAAATAGAGGTAAGAACTGGATCTTAATGGTAACTTGATTATGAAAATGTTCACTGAAGAAAAGTTCCAGTGATTATTCAAAAAAGACAGCTCTCGGTTATTCAAGTAGTTGAAAAAAGTTATAAGACTTTGAAGATCGTAGAGGTTATAGCAGCCTCCAATTCTATAACATTCGCCATATTTACTAGGCATTTTTTCTTTATAAGGATCACTGTCAGTAAACAATATTATGCAATAATATGCATTTGGATTGAAAATATGTGAAAAGAATGTAAGTGATCTTGCAGATAATATAGACACTACAACAAGGAAAGGTGAAGGCATTAAGTAAAATAAATTAGTTAGTGTCTGAAACAAAAAAAAGGATATTAGTATAGAAATTCAACATTTATTTACTCATATTAAATAGTGAGAACAATTCTTATATTCTATATATTATATTCTATAAAAGTGACTTTACTGATATTTTAAGATAATTATTTAAGTAATATGACCATTTAAAGGGAAAATGCCAATATTATAAAAGAATGTGCGTAAAAAAACGGCAATAAAACTGATAATATAAGATTTATTATATTCAAATATTAATTAAGCTTTAGACAAACGTTCAGTTAAGCTTAGCTAAATATATTTAGTACAAATTAAAAATATGATTGCACTTTTTTTGCAGTTTGGTCATTTAGAGACCATTTAATTACTTGTTCACAAATTTTACCCATTCCTCTTATAAACTGATTTAAATATTGAGAGGACTCTGCTGTGGGTTCTATGGGCATCGATTGTTTTTTTCTACCATGTTCATCCGTATTAATCCAATAAAATATAGATAAGAGAGAGGCATAGCGATTGTGATGTAAATTTCAATGTTTGAAAAATGTCTTCATTTCGTTTTAGCTGTAGGAAACCCTGATATAACTTTTACTAAAATCTAGGGTCATTGCCTTGTTGAAAAACAAAGTATTGACCGTTTAGATCTACTCCAGAAGGAATCGACTAATCGATTAATACTTTCAAACAGCCTTCTCTAATCAGTTTTCCACTGATTTTAATCATATGGTTGGGCTTATTGTTACTAAAACATCCCTAAGCCATCACCCTACCACAAACCTTCTTAACAGTCTGCACAGGAATGTTTCTGAAGCTGGTTTGTCTTTTGACCAGTGAACAATCTATTTAGATCCAAATATATGAAATTTGGACTACAGGATATTTTTCCAGGTTTTGTGTCTTTTAGCTCACTCCAGTCAATAACTTTTATGAGTAGTTATAGGCACTAGTTAAACCTTTGTTACTGCTGGTCTAAGCTTAGATCATCAGCCACAACCAGCAGGTACTACTTATATTAAAACAAACTTATATTCCTGTTGTAAATATGAGATGGCCAGATGAATATGTTCTCTTTCTGTCACTTATGAACTGTTTACATGAGCACTACAAATTATATTAAACTCTAACTTAGTAGTTTGTGAAATTAAAAACCCATGGTTAAAATATTAAACTATATTCGATGTAAGAGAAACTAACTTCTAAGAAATCAAAAATTAGCGGTGATCTGATTGCAAAATAATGGACATTTGATTGAACGATATTAATTTTAATATCAAATCAAGATCATAAAAATAATAAGAAACACTATTAATTAGTTTATTAAAATATTTATTGCGGTATTTATATGTCAACTCAATAAGAGGGTGCTTATTTTTTTATAAACTTTTGATTGGTAGTGGACGTATTAAAATATTTCTCCAACTTGTCCAACCACAAGCACATATATACCGATGGCTCCAAATCTCGCAGCGGGCTTGGCAGTGCATTTGTGGTGGACAACCGAGCATTCCGTATCAAGCTCCCTGAACAGGATTCAGTATTGACCGCTGAGCTCTTCGCGATATTTAAAGCTTTATCCTACATAACAACACAAACCTTCAAAAAATGGGTAATTCTGGCCGACTCCCGAAATACTCTCGAATGTTTCGTGGAACAGAAGTTCAACCATCCCCCGGTCACCGATTCACTGTCAATCATCCGTACCTTCTATCTGAATGGGATCAGGACAAGTTTATTGTGGATATCTTCTCACGTTAGTATATCGGGAAATGAGAGCGCGGATATTACGGCTAAATCGACAGCCTCCTCTCCCCTCCAATCACTGATGTTTGTGTCCATATAGACCTTATCCCATTCGTTTCTGTTTCACAAATAACGAGATACAACGTCGTTATGCCCAGAAGGCCAACCATAACAGGCTGTTTGAGGTTAAAGCTTTTTCCTTTCCCTCTCTTCGCGTTTCTTCTCGTCGTCACATGCTGCAGCTTGAAATCGACTGAGATTGGGCTACTGTCGTTTCTCGCACGGTCACTTGATGACTTTGAGCCCGCCTGCTTACTGTGATTTTCCTTACCGTGCCCCTATGTGAGTCTACTATATACTGAACGACTGTCCAAGGTTTACCCAGATTAGAACTGAGTATGGGCTGTAAAATTTTAGAAATGCCTTAACAGGAGAAAATACCGACAGACTCCTCGGATTTCTACGAGAAATCGATTTTCTCCACAGAATCTAGCCTATGCTAAATTCGGTGTTACTGACCAAATAACCATTACCACTTCGGTATGGGTGCTGATGTGTGTTGTCTGGATGGAACCCTCCTTCGTTATGGTTGTGTTTGTAGTCCTGTATTTGTATTCATTTTTAAATTTTATGTACACTATCTATACTTTTAGCCCCCCTGTTTGTGTTATTAATTTTATATATTAATTAATTTATTATTTCATACATACACTTTATATCAACCCCGTAATGTTGTATAGTCGCGAAATGACGACACCCGTTAAAGCGATAAAAAATATCCCAATGTTTTTAGTCTTAATATTAAATATTTTTTTAATGCCGTTTATAGTAGATAATCTGATTATTTAATTGTACAATATACCTCATGGCAGTCATTCTAGTTATATCTTTAACATTGTTACAGACTGCAAATGTTAATACACCACTCTGTATCATCAGTTTAAAGCTAGAAAGGAAAATACATTTAGGTGTCATGTTACTTGACCTTTAGTAATACAAATTATTTATATTTATTCTAATTACCTCATTCCGTCTTTGGAAATCTAAGGTTTATTACTTAATTACGCTTGAAATGAGACTTGTAATAATACTGTTTACCTCAGGAGGTCGCCTCTCGAGGTGGCGAAAGAACAATAACAATTTTGATTCTCACTATTGCTCGGACGCCACAACATCCGCTACACCTCGACGGAATATTCCAGTTAACGGTGGCAATTTGAATGGCGATGGATAGAGAAGAAAGAAAACACAACACACGAAGAGAATCAACGACGAATTATCGAGCAATTTGTGCGGCTGGGGCTTCTTGGGAACGAGAAACAATGAACCACCACGTCCAATCGATGATTGCCGCACAGAGGATTATTATTTTTTCAGCGGTTATTACGAAAATTGGTCTTTCTGTTAATTAATTATAGTGGTGGACGTGTAATTTACAGCAATTTTCGACCGAAAGATCAACGTAAATACAGCAACAGTGTGTTTTTTCGAAGTTTTTTAACACGACCAGCTTTCGTGTTTTTTCCACACATATTTAGAAGCGCATGACTGAGTTGCGTTGTTCACAAATAGTTTATAGCTATAATTTTTATCTCCCACGTCTCGAGTTATATAAAAAAGTTGTTGACATCAGATTTTCAAGCTCCGATCTCAATAATAAACGTATAATCGCAAATTTTATGTTACTTTGTGTTAGTTAAGATGACAATATAGTTCTACTTTTGAGATTGAACAATATGAACTAATCTAAAATGTATTTATAAATCTCTGACAACTACTCAATCTGATATTTAATAATATTTAATAATATTTAATAATATTTAATAATATAAAATATTAGTTTAATTGGATTATTATCATTAACATGGATTTGAAAAATTATAAAATTCCAGTGGCATATATCTTGAATATATATTTTGATCTAAAAAAAAGATACAAACTCAAGCATATAATAGCAACAGATATTAGGTGCCTGCATGTATTTTGCGATATATGTTAGTGTCAGTACGAAGTATCAAGGTAAACAATGTTGAGTAGCATAACCTAATTGCTAAATTCAATTCTATAGTCTTGACATGTATCTAAATAAAACAGCCTTTCATATCTTTACTGAGTTACTTCGTAAATAATAAACCATATTAAAACACATTTTTTCCCAAAATTTATTGTATTTTTGCCATATTTATACCATTTTTGTAGTTCGATTTGTCCTTTGCTTCAAAAAAGGCGTCAATTTCGGCGATCGCCTCTTCATTTGACGAAAATTTCTTACTAGCGAGCATTCACTTGAGATCTGAGAACAGGAAATACTAGCAGGGGGTTAGATATGCAGAATACAGTGTATGGGTGGATTTTTGCCATCGTTTTCACTGACTTGTGACACGGTGCATTGTCTTGGTGAAGCATCACTTACTTTTTCATTAAATGCGGCCATTTTTCAACGGTTTCGTCCTTCAAACGGTCCAATAACGCTATGTAATAGTCGCTGTTAATAGTCCTTCTTTTTCGAGGTAGTCAATGAAAATTATTCCATGCGCAGTCCAAAATACAGATGTCATAACCTTGCCAGCCGACTGTTGCGTTTTCCCACGGTTTGGAGTGGGTTCATCATGTATAATCCACTCGGATGACTGTCGATTGGACTTCGGAGTAAAATGATGAAACCATATTTCATCCATTGTCACATATTGACGCAAAAACTCCGGTTTATGTGCGGTGCGCTTTATCATCTTCAAATACTGCTCCGAATCATCAACTCGTCGTGGGTTTTGGTCAAAAGTCAGCTCGCGCGGCACCCACTTTGCACACAGCTTTCTCATACCCAAATATTCGTGAACAATATGATGTACGTTCAGTTCATATCTTTAGAGCGTCTGCTATTTCATTCAATTTCAATTTACGGTCATTCAAAATAATTTTGTGGATTTTTTAATATTTTCGTCGGTAATAACCTCTTTTGGGCGTCTACTGCGTTCACTGTCTTCGGTACTCATTTCACTACGTCTAAACTTAGCATACCGATGGTTGATTTTCCTGGCTGTCCGGAAAGTTGGCATCAAGAATTTAATGATTTATAAGTAGTGATTTTGGTGGCACTGACAAAGTACGGTCTGAAGAATCACAAACAAAGTGTAAGATTTATTAGACGAATACACAGCTCAAAGTCTCGAAACACTTTCAACAGCTTATGTAGACAACTATGATGTAGAATCACTGCTAATATGACATTTACAATCGCAAATAGTCATGGGTTAGTCCAGAAGAGTCATCCAGATGAACACTGAAGGAGAATATTCATGGCCATAAAGTGCTACTAAAACTGAATGAAACTGTTACTGAAATTTTGTATCTATTAATTGTACAATACATATTGTTACAAAAAGTCTAACAGGTAATAGCGAATAACACAGGCAAAGTAATATTCTTCCATGACATTTATTAATATGTGATCTGCAAATGATTCTGAATAAAGGTATTTTTAAGGTAACAAAATAATCATAATATATACCAGCACCTAGCACATGAGAATATGTGGCTGTTTAATTAAATGACAGTTGAAAAACTTATAATTGAATTATGAATGACTTAGGAATAAAAGAGAATTTTGTTGTAAAATCATCAAATTAATTTCGTTTGTTTGGAGATTTAAATATATTATTTATTTTAATACTTTAAAAACGTCAAATCGACGTAAGTTTCAATAGATAAAATAAAAAGTTTCTTTAAATAAATTTGACTCGTAATTTGAAAAAGAAAGAGTTGGAGTTGATAAAAATAACTAAAGTAACGTCTTGTGCAATATAGCGCGAGTTTTGTTATATATTATAATTTCACAAAATTTATTAGTAGTCCTAAGAACAACGAACGAAAAAACATTTACAAAAGGTACATCTAATTATTTTTAAAATTATACAGTATAATAAGATAAACTATGAAAACATAAACAAAAGGTCAGTACAGGCACCAATATTTTAGACTGATTAAATACTTACAACACATAATTAACATTACAAAATTTGATACTTTAAAAAACTGTAGGGATTATATTTAATTTCTCAAAACATAATTAATCTAACGCTAAAAAGGATATCTTTATTCGATGTTTAGTTTTATTTGTAAATACATTATAACAATACGTGAAAAGATCGTACATAATCTTAAGTAATATTTAAAGATAACTCACGGCCTGAAGCAATTTAATTAAAACCTAAAAATTTATCTAAAAATAAATGCTAAAAATAATGCAATAATTACTTTGGTTGAGGATGACTTATTTTTATCAAGCAGTGTTCCAATATAACCTACAACTGGAAAAGTGATTGGATATTAAGGATTTTTGATTCAAATTCGATCAACATGTTTTATTCGGAAATATTTAAGATCAAAGAATCCGTTAATTTATAATATTCTTTGGTTAAGATTGTAATCCGGTAAGGATTTAATTAATAATTAAATGGAATTAGTGACTGGATGTAAAAAATATTGATGGTGTTTAGACAGAACATTATTTTTGATACATATATCAGGGCTATAGATTAATTTTAAATATATTTTTAAAATTTGAAGCTTTATTGTATTAAATAAATAAAATATATTTTACTTAAAGTGTTGTTTATCGATAGCTGTTACTTTTTCCATCTTTCATGCAATTTACTGATTCCATCTCAAAAGAACGATGTATTCTTGAGTGCTGTTTCAAGTGCTGTTCAGATACATTAAGACTCATATGTTGGAACAAGTAGTAATCAGAAGAAGCTAGGTTTGGAGAAAACGGCGGTGCGAGTAGCATTTCAAATTTTAATGTTTCCAAGTATGTTTCACCGATTTTGCAACATGTGGTTGAGCGTTGTCATGGTAAGGAATAACATTGTTGTGCCTTTGCTCGTATTCTGGTCTTTTTTTCGGGTAGTGATCAGCTCAAACCTATCAATTATAGTCGATAGCGATACACCTTGATGGTTTTATCGAGTAATCCGTTGAAATCTAGGTTTTAAAATCTTTTTGGCCCTCCAGAATGCTCTTTAACTTCGGTGACCAAAATATCCACTTTTAAAATAGAGATGGAGATGGTAATAGAGTATAGTTTCATAAGCTTCACACAGTATTGGATGACCTTCATCTGACCTATTTCTTCACGAGTGATACACGCTGAAAAGTGAAGCCTCTCAGCTATGTCTCAATCTGAAATTAGTTACAAATGTACCCGATATGATTTAATATACAGGGCACAATCTGTTGTATGTCTCTGTCTTTTTTTGCCAACTAATTATTTATCTGGACTGGACCTACTACTTAACGCAGGCTTCCAACCACAGTCTTCGACATTAAGCCTATCGACTGGTAGATAGACTTGACGATGGACTTTAAGGATCATCTGAGAAGGCATCCGGTCTTATCCAACTTGGCGTAACTGAGACGGTTTTCCTTGTCGAATTTTACACTTGTTTATAGATAATTACAATTGAACATGCCAATAATAACAAGTATACATTTTCAAACATGCCCTAGAAAAATTCGAACCTGCGACTATCGCAGCAGCAGCACCACTACTGGTATATCTGCAAAAGTATCAAGGCTCTTCTCCATTTATAACCGATACTATATATGGTAATTACTTCGTATAAACTTTTAAATACGTATAAATGAGCCTATATTTTTTCATAACATTGACATAAATATGGAAAAACTCTGTATCTGATATCAATTTATGTCAGATACCGAGAATTCCATTTCAAAATAAATAAATAACGGAAAAGAAACAAATAACATTCCATGTGCGCATCGCCGAAATAAAACAAGATAAACTAAATGAAATTCATTAATTAGTACGGTTAATTCCAAGCCCAGATACTTATATTGCTTTTACTCCCATATAATAAAGAACCGAACACGATTGTATAAAAGCTAAATAATATCGCGGATATGTAGATTGGTTTTTAATTGTTTCCAATTAAACAAACATCGACGGTGGTCACTGGCTGGCAAATAGCTGTCCGCTTTCGCATATTCTGCGGCGAAGAAAAAATAAAAAGAAATCGACAGCGGTAGGCAGTGGAGAAAAAAAACCAAGAGTGAGACACGAAGAAAATCGAAAATTTTCAAGGTAGCGAGCAGAGCTTTCAGCAAAAGCGAACGTACCAATTAAAGCCGCAGATAACTGTGCCACGGAGGACATAAAACCCTCTGACTTATTGTTAATTTATGTATGGACGACCAAAGCGTTCGTTTATTTATTTCGCGATAAGGTAATTGGCCATAACTAATGTCGGGCGAGTTGGAAATAGAACGAGTGACGACGCCTCTCTGACGAAGTGGTATTATTGGAAATTGTAACCGCAGCAAACGGCATCCTGCGAGATGTGGTTTTGTTAGAGTCAATGTAACTACTGGGGGCGATTGTGTGAACATTTACGGCTATTTCGCTTTGTTATCTTCGTTCTATTGTACTGGTCCTTGGTACCATGCAATTGTATACATATTTCCAATAGTTCCCCAACAGTTTCCATGGATAAAAACTTGTGTAGGTACCATGTTATAATACCTAACATATAGTTTATTCAAAACAGTGGTAATGGACGTCGTCAATATGTGCCTGTCGAAAGTTATAAGTTCGTTTTACAGTCAGACAGTATATTCTTTCTTATTTTATTCTATTTAAAAAGAGACTGTGAATGAGCCTCCAAAAGTTGTGCGTTTGCCAAACGTCTGCAAAATTCTTCAAAATATTACAATAACGAGATACAAAATCGGTACACATTGTTTTAACGCTTTGTTCTAATAAATTTCAAATCGCCGAGATTTTTATTGAAAATATTTTTTGGGCCTTGCAGCTGCACTGAATATTAGTACGGGCATGGTCATTAAAACATCTCAAAAAATAAAAAACAATATAACTTTAAATTCACCAAAAAGAAACCGTCTTTATGAAAAAAGGTGACGAATCAAGATCAGCTTGATGATAGCTATATCAGAGATCAAATATACGAAATCTTCAAAAACAGTAAGTAGTTCTTCAATCGAAACATAATTTAATATAGTTATTTGACAGAAAATTGTTAGACTGGAAAGTATCCATAAAAAGCCAAAATATATGCAGCTATTTGAGGGTGTAGAACATCCCTTCATACACTGTTGGGTAATATAGGATTTAAGTAGTGTAGATATAATTCACGAAGGGATTTAATGGAGCTTTTAAAAGAATACATTTTTTAAAAACATACAACAAAATCAAGGAAGAATTACTAATAAATCTATATATTTAGGTGAGGCATGTATATTTCAGAATGGTACATTGGGTCACTCATAGCAAGATAGTGCAAAGACAACAAAAGTTGTTGGAAGAAAGTAAACATTGTGATAGCTATCGATTAGGTTTTGTTAGTCTTAACATTTATTAATAATTCATTGCAGACATATAGTTATTCATTCTGGAAACAGGAATGGTTTAAATCCTCGTGCAGAATTAGTGTTTTCCGAGAAGTGAACCATAATTTGCTTTTGCAGTAGTTTGATAATCAGCTTTTAAAGAACCATCAGTTGTTCTTATGGACAGTGCACCATATCATAGTACGCTGGTAGAGAAGAACCCAACAAGTGCGTCAACAAAGGCTGCAATTAAGGAATGGCTTAAAGTGCATAAAATAAGTTTTGAAGAAACCATGTTAAAAATGAACTATTTCTAATTGTTACTCGGTAAATATAAATGAAATATTTAATTGCATTTTACGTATTTCAGGTCGAGGAGGATATTCAAACCAGAACTGTCTGGATTTATGGAAAGAGCTTAGTTTTCGCTTGATTAGTGTTTCTGAAACTGACAGTGATTTAATAAAAGTTTATGAATGTTGGTTTATGATTCAACGGTGACGATTACTAAAGCAGGATGATGAAAGAGAAAACAACTAAAGGTCTCTTTGATTTTTGAAAACTTGACCTATTTGTTTTATTTCCTGTGTTTTGCGAAAAAGACGCTGTATTAAGTTTTGGTTATTCACATTCTTAGCCTGATTTGTTTTTCTATTTTCAATTTTTCAGCTCTCTGTTCCCTAGTCTTTTTCATAACAGTATTTCATAACAGTACAGTATTATATTTAGTATAACAGTATCGTTTTCTATTAGAGAATGATTGTCGAACATTGTATATCGTATCTCGTGTGACAGGAAGCAACATTATTGTATTTAAATTTTCAAAATTCCAGGCAGCTAGGTGTAAATTTTTGTGTTTCTTGTTTCTCAAATCGTCTTTCTAGAGTATCAGTATTTAGTATTACAAATAATGCTGAGGCGATACAAGAAATTACTAGAAAAGAGATATCTTCAATACTGACGAAGAATGTATTATATCTGAAGATATTTTGATAAGAACTAGCTATAATGAAAGAAATAATTACACCAGGTATTAAAAACAACTTTGCAAATTTAGCAGTATTGGAAAATGCCATTTATTGGGCATTTAGAAAACACATTAGATTTTTGGCAATCTCATAAAATGATAGCATTTGAATTATACACATTTACAAATATTAACAATCGAAGAAATCGCAACATGAGAGGAAAACTGAACATGAATATATTTTCGAATAATGATTTTAAAATATTTCCGTTCAATAATAAATGAAACATTTATTTTATTTAAAAAGGATCTGGTAGTTATTGTGAGATCATTTTTAATTATGTCATTAGTTTTAATATATTAGCAATTAACATATTATTAAAATACGATGAAATATTTGTGGGATTATTATTCCATTCCTTTTTAGAGATCCACAGAACATTCAAATTTAAAAGTAATTCTACTTCGTTTAAAATGAAATTATTCGTTGCCCAGTAGTTATCAGTAATAATTATCTGTTTCCTTCTCTTTTGTAAAGTTAGTACGTGACGGAATATATACATCTCCGTCTCGCTTATACTACCGTTGGAAGAAATAGACATATTTATAATAAACTGCTCCAAGCAATTATCTCCGTCCTTTCCTCCCTCACAATTTATACAGTTAAGAAATGGTATATCTTCGTCTGACATCACGAAGGAAAGCAGTATAACCGTACATTTGACAGAAAATAGTAATTACTATTTTCAATGCCTAGTTGTTTGACTATTGACTGTTTCGACTGTTTTGTGACTATCGACTGTTTCGGTTACTTTCAGTCGATAGTTCCCAGAGCTAATTCTTACCTTTAGAAATAATATTTTACGTTAGGAAGACAGAACATATTACAGCTGAATCTCTTACCTGAAACAGAAAAATGAGAAATTAGCAACATACAATAAATTATACAAACTATATAAAAATTAACTAAGCAACAATTATGTAGTAAAGAAAAAGACACATAAAATTTTATAACAAAACCATAAAAATAAGAAATCAGAAATTAATAACACATGGCGATATGCGGACATGAAATATGGAAGTGCAATGAATAAACTCCAACCTTAAACATAATTAGAACCATTGAAGATTATTTATAAAGAAGCTTTATAACATTTTCTAATTCTTTTGATCCATTCCTAAATCGTAGTCGTTCCACTATTTTTTTATAGAACAAACGAACAAAAACTAGTGTACGTGACAGCATCGGTTAATTTAATAAACAATGCCATCTTTTGTGTTATCGATGACTGGCATGAATCGATTCTTCGTGACTTCCAACGTCAGATAGATGGAAAAAAAAAAGAAATGATTAGGACGGCACATTAAGTCTTTAAGGAAATGTTATATGTTTTAATATTATAATAGGTGGCGTAATCTGATGTTATATCGGACGCTTCTGTTAGCTGTTTTAGGTTTTACGAGCAAATAACATGTTTTTTCTTCAAGTCCGAAGTTGTGGATTTATAAGCCAATAAAACACCATTTGCGGAACGTTTTGCTTTTGCTTGCTTGTTACCAGTGTTAAAAGGGAGGTGAATATCATCAAGTATTCATGACACAGAGAAAGGCGTGTTAGTATACGTTGTGATGTTTTGGAAATGGTGAGTTTCGTACTGTTAACAAAGAACGAAATAATCTAAAACGATTATATAGGGAACTAGAAACATTTAAAAAATTGCTGTTATTTGCGTTACAGAAGCTTTGAGAAACTTTACTATTACTTTTTTAGAAATAAGCCTGATAAAAGATACATAATAGATCAGATTGCTGAACGTTATGGCACATTTAATCCAATTGTGTTAATATGGGGTATTGCAAAGAATTTTTACAATAAACCGTCAGGTCAAGAAGGATTCAAACCAGAACTGTTTGGATTTATGTAAAGAAGCATTGTCGACAATAACACCTTCGGTTTGGATCAGCTCGATCAGACACATTGAAGAAGAAATTGACAAATAGTACCATCATCAGTAAGATTTTGATAGATTGGAAATAAACTGCTTAGTTATTCATTTGAGTAGTAATTCTGAAAGTGACAGTGATTGAATAAAACTTTATGAATGTTGCTTTATGATTCAATGCCCAAGACAGGGTGATGAAAGAGGAAACAATAAAGGTCAGTACATAATTAATATACTTTGTAGTACACATTTATGTGCATGTGTGTAATAGTTCAGAATATACATGAACGTTTGGTTAAGATGTATGAGGAGATAAATAATAATAACTGTTTTGCAGATATGGCAAATGCTTTAAGGAGAACGCAGTGATTCAATGTAGTTTTATCAAGAAAGATGTATACAGGTTGTAGCAGAACGAACTAAGGAGAAATACAGTAATATCAAAATGATTTTACAAGGAAACATTACATCGAAGGAAATAGAACTGAGCGTAATAATTATGCTATCTGATGGACGTAATTAGTCAGATATACATTTGTTAATTAGGTGGATTAGGCCTTCGAGAGATACCACTACATAAAAAAGGCACCTAGAATTCTACCTATATTAGTGTGGAAAAAAGTTCAATGTAAATATAATTAAACAACTGTAACCTATAAATTATTGTGGCTGTATAATTAATTGTAACGCTAGATGCACTATAATGTTAAAATAAATTATATTATATTAAATTTTATTAGAATAGAAACATTTTTTTATTTTCATTATTTTATTTAGATTAGAATGTTGTTATATGTCAAAGTTAAAATGTATTAAAAATAAGGGTTGGGGTTTAGTTTAAGGGATGGTTGTGAGATCACGTGGGTTCACTGCTGTTTCTAACAGACTATATATTTATTCTCTTATCGTAGCAATGTAAAAATATTACATAACTTAAAAAATTTTTAAAAATCATTCGTTATAAAAACATTATTTCGTTTATATTTAAGCACCAACAGAGAGTGAATGATAAATAGAGAACACGGATGCTTAATCCTATTGCAACACGAAACATTTAGACGGCGTTAAAACGCTCGTTTATGTCCGAATAATAATAATAAATCAGCAAGTCAACGATGACTATTAAATCGCCTGAACTCCGATGCACCCATAACACCGGACTCGGTACCCATTGAGAACGTTTCGCCGAGTTACAGTTAGGCCTGTTGGGTGCGCCAATGCACCCAGCAACGCGTCTCTATTGTTCTCGCATTTTTCGGCCTCGATTATCGAGCACGACCTTTTCCATTTCGGGGCCCCCATCTACGGACGCGTCGACTAATTCGTACAAATTCCCGCCGTCGAAACTTTCCTGCCGCGCGGAATCCTGCCCGTCCGTTTGACGAACGGCCACTATTTGTCTTCCGGTTAGCGAGTTTTGTTAGCGTGACACGCGAAACGACGCCCTCTAATGCGTTTGTTTGTTGAAGGTGAGATACACGCATCCAGTAGGACGATGAAAGACATTTGCTATCAGATATTTGACATCTCTTTCCTTTTTTTCGTTGTTCGGATCATGTTTTTACATAGGCTCACATTTTTCATAGGTTAAAAGATTCTTTACCGTGTCTTGCATATGGTACGCTTAGTATAATCTTAATTTATTACTACAGATTTGTTGTACTTGCATCATGCATCAACTCGCAAGCAAGACAAGTGCGGGGTAAAATATCATTCCGTATTTCCCAAATTATAATTAATTTAACTGACTTAAGCTAAAGTTAAGGGTAGCACTTATATAGTTTTTCTAATAAAACAGTCAATGCACGTCATCAATGCCATCGATTTTATTGCCAAATTCAGTTTGGAAAAACGTAAAATTCCAGTAGTAAAAATTCCGTAATGGTAGGAGCTCTGTTTTGCAAGTTTAATAATTGTGCTGTTTATAGTTTAATTGTTCTTGTACTGTTCATATTTCGGTTATAGATGGTAGACATTAAGGGGCTCAATTTTAACAGAATAATTCAATTTTAAACTTGCGAATTGGATTCAATTCAGTACTGAAATCATTATATCTTAAGCGTAGTTAACCATGCGAAAGTAAGAGTACAGATAAATAAGATTTAATATCTTTTATGTGAATGCATCCCATAAAATTCACAGCTCGTTGATCATAAAGTCAATGAACAGCACTAAAATTGTACAAGAAACAAAGTTTGGCTCGCCCTGAAGGTTTGGGGTTTCTATATTAATAAAAATATTACGACTCATAAGAATGTATCAAAAGGTGAGAATTATTAAAATCAGATTAGATCAGATTAGAATCAGAAAAAATCAGAAAGAATCAAAAAGAATCAGAAAGATGACTTTAGAATCAGAAAAATATGATTGAAGCCAAACTAGGTGCTAAAGTTCCAATGGATGCTATAATGGTTGAAACCCAAACTAATTTGAGCAGCGGCAATTTAAAAAATTATATTTCTTGGCTCATAAAGATTTATATAATATTCGGCAAGCAAACCAATTAATTCCACAGGTGCAAAACATTAAAGTGATGCTACATATGCTTAAGCATGGGGAAATGCGGTTAAAAATATAGGATGTGTGTTATATAAGCAACAATATTAGTTTCTGAATACTATCACTATTTTAAAGAAGGAAAACTTTGTGTGAATTATAATAAGTGAGGAGTATATTAAATAAAAGATCTTATTATATAAAAAAATTAAAAAATCAAAACTAAAATTAAAATAATAATAACGCAATTAATGCAGTTAATAAAAATATTGAAATATAGCTTATGTAAGTATATTGTAGCAGCGTGGGTTTACCACCGCTCACAATTATACCGTTTATAATTGGAAGTAATTTAAAAAAATTTCTTAGCAACTTTTGCGTACTGTGTAACCATCTACTTAAATAAACTATGCAGTATGATGAACACAAAATAGGGTTTTTAAGTAATAGGGTACTGAACTAATGCTTCTAATTACAATAAACAAACAGATTATTAAAAATAGTTAACGTACATATAATTAAACAATGTATTCAATTAGGTTTGGCTCCTTTAGATTTTTGACTATTCTCAGATTTTACAAATAATTCAAAGGCTATCGTTTTGTATCATTTGTGGCTATTAATATAGCTTATTTTGAACCACACTATTGCCTAGTAGACTGGAATATTTGTTTGTTAAACTGGAAGTAAATGCAATGTTTCCAAAAGAATGAAATACATTTGGAAAAACCCATTTGCGTTTTATTTCAAAAAGGTTTTACTAATTTCTGTTGATCTGAATGTCGAAATATATAATAAAATTTTATATGATAGAATTATATAACGTTGGTTTGGTTGGCAAAGTAGTCCAGGCGACAGGATTGTCTAGAACAGTCCTACTATTGCGATAATCGCGTGTTCGAATCATGCTGGTGCCTGGTTGTAAATGTATGTTTACGATTATTTATAATTGTAATTATCCATACTTATTTCCAAATATTGGAAGCGAAAATTTCAGCTCTAAATTATTATTTTGAAGTATTAAACAAATATGGGAATATAACACTTTGAATAAGTTGAATATTGTATCGACTTATTGTTAATCCACCGTTTTTTACATAGTCTCATTTTAAAAGTTTAAATAACTTATTTAACTTTAATTGAATTAGATGGTACAATACAATTTCTTGTTAAACAAATGATGCTGACCAAACGATGTTTGATGACTTTTATTTTACTCTTCTGTCTATTGAGAATACTCTCTATAGTTGTTAATTTATATATTTTACAACCTAAGATAATCTTTTATAAGCGTTTAGACAAAAGTAATTATCACTAATTTTAGCAACATAACAAATATAACAAATATGTAGACAAATATGTAACATGTAGAAGATCACTTCACTAAGTGATCTGCTGTACTTTTTGTAATTTATAATCTAAATCTTGTTCTAGATACTATTCTAACTTATTTTTAAGTCTATCCTAACTTGTTCTAGAAATTATTAAATTTCACTCTATGTGCCTATTAACCAGTTCGTATGGTAGTTTGCGTTTGAGGCTAGGCATTTCACTGTCATCGCGCACATTTAACTCTATGGCGAGTGCATTAGGATGCACTAATGTAGTACCCCACAGTTCAATACCATAGGTCCTGATGGGCCTAACTATTGACTTATACAGCAAAACCTTGTTAGCCAATACATTTGGTTTAGTTTAAGCCTGTTTGCGTTTTGTCACTATATGTTTTTTCCAAGTCAGACGTCGATCAAAATGCATTCCCAGATATTTAACGCTGTCTGCTTGCGGAAGCTCATGATTATTCAATTTTACTGAGGGACATGTTATTCTGCAAAGGGTGAATGTCATATGTCACAACAAATCTGATGATATGTTGATGGCTAATAAATGTGCTAAAACCTACTAATTAACCTATGATTAATTATGATAAATAGTGGACAAATTTTCTCCAAATTTCTGTTGCTATGAGGTAATTTAAAACCCACTTTGTTGAATTTGTCATAAAGCATTAAGAATAATTATGACACGGCAAGTGATTATGGTAATATAGCTTCGGTTAATACTTTTGCCCAATTGTAAATTCATCAAAATACTTACTTACATTGACTTATTTATAACACATCTGCTAAGAAACAGATCTAAAAAGCTATATCAAACAATTTGTACGTAACAATTAAAATTATGTACCTAATATTCTACACATTTTATAAAATTCAGCAATTAATTTATTATATATAATAATACCTATATATAATAAGGATTATTTACTTAATATATAGAACTGAATAGTAAAAATGGATTAATCAGAAATTATATTACCGGTTATAATATTTTTTGTTTAACATAAAGAATTAAACTGATGTTTATGATGACTTTTTCTTATATAAATGAAACATTGTTTTAATGAGAATTATATATACGGTACTGGTTCCTCGAAAGCTATATCTACGTTAGAACAGGAACTATTTGATGTTTGAAAGGATGCCTACAAACTTTACTCGTAATTTCTGCGTTTCGTCTGATGTCTAACCGGTATTTTAACGGAACATTCGGACTGCTTAATGAAGATAATCATATAGTTAAAAATTACATAACAAATATGCAAGTGCCAGTTCTTTGTTGGGGAGAGCTTATTTTTTTAATTTCATTGCTTAAAAGCAACGTATATTGGTTTAATAAACATTTTTGATTATAACAGGTCAATTGAAAAGTCCCCGGCCTGAGACACTGTAAAGGTATCAACTGAACGTGTACATCATATCATTCACGAATATTTGGGTATGAGAATGTGGATGTGTAAAGTGGATTTCGGGCGGGCTAACTGATTGACGAGTTGATAATTCGGAGCAGTGTTTGAAGATGATCAAGCGTAATAAACCCGAGTTTTTTCGTCGATATGTGACAATGGAATGAAACATGTCTCCATCATTTCACTCCGAAGTCCAATCGATTATCATCCGAGTAGACTGCACACGATGAACCCGCTCCAAAGTGTGGGAAAATGCAACAGTCGGCTGGCAGGCTTATGGCGTCTGTATTTTGGGATGAGCATGGAATAATTTTTTTTCACTACCTTGAAAAAGGAAGGACCATCAACAGCGACTATTACCTAGACGGACTGTTTGAGGGGTGAAATCGCCGAAAAACGGCCGCATTTGAAGAAAAAGAAAGTGCTGCTTCGCCAAGACAATACACCGTGTCACAAGTTAGTGAACACGATGGCAAAAATCTATGAAATGGACTTCGAATTGCTTACTCATCCACTGTATTCTCCAGATCTGGTCCCCGGCGACTATTTACTATTCTCAGTTCTCAAGAGAATGCTAGCTGGGAGGAAATTTTTATCGAATGAAGGGGTGATCGCCGAAACTGAGGCCTATTTTGAAGCAAATGACAAATCGTGCTACAAAAATGGTATGGAAATGTTGGAGGCTCGCTATAATTAGTGTATCACCCTTGAAGGGAATTATGTTGAATAAAAAAAATAATTTTGGCAAAAAAATATTTTCTATGTTAGGCCGGGGTCTTTTCAATTGACCTGTTATTATATTAGAAATTTCTTATTGTGAACGATGGCGAAATCATCTATAAAATTGAACAAAGCATATTGTGATATGTTAACAATCAACTAACAAGCGAAGGAAACAATGGTTGATATGAAATTATTATGAGAATGAAAGAAAGTAACAGTAAAATTATATACAGTGATTAACAATATGGCAACAAAATAGAGATACTTTTACCATCAATAATTTTAATAATTTAGCTAGAATTCTATGCCGTTAATTTATAATTTGGGTGAACAAATATTGGCTTATGTTATTATTTTATGTTTCAGATATGCGAATTGTGTAAATATTAAAAGTATTAGTATTGCTAGATATCAGGTGCATAGATATGAACCCAAATTTGGTTTTGCTGATTAGAAAACTGTATAATATTAGTAATGATTATGATTAATATGATATGATGAGAAATACCGTTATTGTCATTTCTTTTAAAATAATTCAAACCTTCTAACTCAAAGGAGCTAGCGTATTGCTGCTACAATATTTTTCTTTATCTAGCAAATAAATTAATAAATGAAAAAACTTTCAGCTCAAAATATTGGTAACCTAACCTAACCTATATTTAAATACAAACGGCTAAAAATGGTATTCCGAACTTTGCTTGCTAGAGAAGGACGAAGAAAAAAAGAAAAATAGAAGAGTTTTCTGTAGCATATTGTATATTGTATATGATATGACTGGCACTGAAAGGTGGATCAACTACGAAAATTCTAAAATACAATGCATACCACATCGACCATATCGATACAGAAGCGGAACATTCATGGTCATACTATATTACTGTTCATATGGTGGTATCAGAAATATGTAGTGAATTACGAGGTGCTGAAATTGAACAGGAGTTGCTTACCAACGTCAACTGAATATACTCAACAACGTATTGTTGTAAAAAAGACCAGCAATAGACAAAGACGCTCTTGCAAGACAATGTTCCGTCACATATTACAAGAGTTGTGAAGGATGCATCGTTGCAGCTTGAATGAAACGTGCCATACCAAGCCTAGTTATTAGACATAACAATACATTCTGATAAAACGTTCTGATCACTTGTTCATTAAAATAATTTAATATGATAATTCATTAAAATTCAAAATGTATATAAAAACTAGTTCGAATATGCTGATATATACGTGAATAGAATATCTTTTAAGCAAAACATTAGACCGAACGCTTATCAGTCGATGCACCATAATATTAAATACATAAATATTTTTGATGAATGGTCTTTTGCTTTGATTTTTGGTCTATGATCAGTCCTGATATAACCGATATAGCTTGTGACAAAACCGGTCTATCAAACGTAAATTGCCATCGAGGTCTGCGCTCGTTATAATAGTTCAGCCAGCGTCTTGTTAGGTGACATTATATTACCGTAATATACAAGGACCACTCCATAATATACGTACCCCGCAAACACGGCAAGTACCTGCAGATATTTCAAAAAGTACCTCGTTGAATTATGCGTACACGTGTTGGTTGACTGTTTCTTGGCAATATTGAATTCTTCATGTCAATTTTTCGAGATATATATGACATTATAGTAGAAATATTAATAGTTTTCGCTCTTAAAATAATGTTTTATATTTGTTAACATTTGAAAAACTAGACATAATGATAAAATATAATATTTATAGAATTATGGGACGCTATGTCGGAAGAATATAAATTGACCCAAAGATTTCACTATTATTTTCAATCACTGAAAACTACATTCATGTGAGCAGTGTTTGAAGATGATCAAGCGTAATAAACCCGAGTTTTTGCATCGATGTGTAACAATGGATGAAACATGTCTCCATCATTTCACTCCGAAGTCCAATCGAAAATTCTAGTGGACTGAAGTGGCTTGGGTGTTAATGTGAATGGTTCTCCTGGACTAACCCATGACTTTTTGCTCCTTATATTGTCGTAATGGATCCACTGGATCCACATCCATTTACTAGTATTTTTAAAATAATGAAACTGAGATATTAGAGAGGTTCAAAATTTTCAGTCAATTCGTGTGGTAGCCATTATCCCTCTGCTAAGTTGTTTTCATCGAACAGGTCTTTCTATTCATTGTCTTTGAATAATTTTTATCTTCCAGACCGTTCATCGTCATTGTCTTTGTCGATTTCAAACTAAACTACAAAAGTAATGAATATCAAAAGTGTAATGTAGAACGTTTCATCACTAGTGTCTGTATATATTGAATGACTCAATAATATTATGTGTAAAACTAGTATTTTATGTAGAGAAGTTTTGAAACCATCTAATTTAACAGTTAGGTTAGGTTGTTTAACAGTTGCTACATCTATAGTTTGTATATTCACAAAAGTTTTATATATCATAAGTACCAAATAAACCGATGTCGAGATGAAGTTGACGAACTAGGGGAATATTGACGATACTTAAGTTGTTAAAACTGAACAAAACCACAAATGTGATACAAAAAGAATATTGGAAGGGAATATTACCAGAGGAAATATTTTTCTTAAACTATTGTTAGATACTGCCCCTTCCACGCTGGGTAGGCACCAGCTCCAACTTCAGCGATTGTCCCATCCGATTTACGAGATCAGGTACGGGGTAGTACAAGCAGTTGTCCTGGTACAATTACGGGGATGATATCAGATCACATTATTTTATCGGTGTCTTATCCTAACTAAAATCTAACAAAATGATGACCAATTTTTTTCCAGAAATGCCTTTTCAATGTGATCAGGTTATATGCAAGCGCCTAATGTAAACCAGTTTAGGAATAAAATTTGGTTTTGAATTCTAGTGCTGTTGTAGGTCTGATATATTTATAGAAAAAAATAGCTACCAACTAGAATCGTCTATTGCTAAATAATGAAAACTTCAAATATAGAAGTCGATACGTCCAAAAGAAAATAATATAATTACTCAAAAGGACATATTTACAGAGAAATAGAGATTTAACTTTATAGGAAATTTTGGGGAAATGTCTCGCTACGTCCAACATCTAGCTGTCGCTACTGTTACCTTTTCACTTGTTTTAATCCCTATGCTAAGAGCCGCGACGGGATGTGATTGGTTCCTTTCGTTTTTATGGTGAAAAAAAATTGTGTATTTATCCGAATAAATTTATTGCCTTAAGGCTACTTAACCATGGATTCAGAAATATATATCCTTCAGCTAGTATCTTTGAGAAATCATTTAAAGTGCTCATCATAAGTTAACATTATTCATCTCATTCGCCTTTAGGAAACTGTGAGGAGGATGAACATAATGGCGCTTTAGATAATTTATTCATTCTTTACTAATGGGGGATGTATTACCAGGAGTTGAGAAAATGCAACATGACTCTGTACCTTTAATTCCAGATGATCCTGTATTAACAAACACATTTTTACATTGTAGAGTAGTGTATATCTCGGGTCATTTAGAAAACCATTAAAAAAAGAAATTTATTATAATTTTTGTTTGCATTCGATAGTAAATAAGCCAGTGGACAGACAAGTTGAGACTAATTTTATAGAGTAAGTAAAACAATGATTTGTAACTAAATTTTGGACAATTATGACCCTATATCTTGTCTAAAATATGAGTGATCCTGAAGTATGACGAATTAATATGATATGGCAATAAACTATCAAACAAATATTATTTTAGTCACATTTCTGTTGTAACTCCGTCAAAAGTTTAATATTAATGTAGATCTATCATAGCAGAGATAAACTAATTTGAATGTTGTCGACATATCCTGCGTTATTCCTGCGAACTAAACTAATTTCGCCCGACACCAAACTCCATCTTAGTCACGTCCGTTCACCAGTCCCGTCACGTCCTGCCAAATTAAATTTTGCTGCCTGTCCTCGCCCGTTCCTGCTGTCTATCCTGCCGCTGTTGCTGCTAACGAACGATCCGATCTCGGCGCCGAGCGAAAAGGAGATTTTTCCCGCAAATCGGATATTTCCCAATCCAGAATTTATGACGTACGCCTCATATGCACTCAGCGTATAACGTCCTAGTGTCCTGGCCACGACATTATGGGGTGTGGGTATAAGCAGGGGGCGTTTTTCCTCCTCTTTTTTGATGCGCCATTATTTACTGTTGCACCCCACTAGTGCGGCAAGAAGAAAATAAATGGGCTACGGTGGATTGTTGCAGGAGGGTTATGACACCTAGCAGTAAATGTTATTGTGCAGCGGAAACTGATTGTTACAAAGCATCTGTTCGAAAGTGAATTTATTGCTGGGGCGACTCCGTATTACTAGAAAAGAAAATTATAACTCTTCCTAAATGTATTGATATATAGATCATTATATTAATATATATTTTTATGTATATAGTTCTTCTGTTCGTGTTTCTAAATAACCGGACACATATGATGTTTTTGTGTTTGTTTATGTAGATATGAGAATGGTTTATGGTTACAATTAGACCAGATGTGAATAACAGGTCAATTGAAAAATCTCCGGTCTACCTTTACTATGGTACAGATTTTTTTGGCACATTTAGTTTTTTTTATTCAACACAATTCCCTTCAAGGGTGATACAATAATTATAGCGACCCTCCAACTTTTCGATACCAGTTTTGTAGTACGATTTGTCCTTTGCTTTAAAACAACAGGCCCCAGTTTTGGCGATCACCTCTTCATTCGACGAAAATTTCATCCCAGCGAGTATTCTTCTGAGATCTGTGTGGATATGGATCTGGTGGATGAGAAAGCAATTCGTAGCCCAATTCATGGATTTTTGCCATCGTTTCCACTGACTTTTGACACGGTGCATTGTCTTGGTAAAACAGTACTTTCTTTTTCTTCAAATGCGGCTGTTTTTTGGGCGATTTCGTCCTTCAAACGCTACAATAACGCTATGTAACAGTGGCTGCTGATGGGTCTTCCTTTTTCAAGGTAGTCAATGAAAATTATTCCATGCGCATAACAGACGCCATAGACGCATGGAGCTTTCTCATTTCCAAATATTTGTTAATGATATAATGTACACGTTCAGTTGATATCTTTAGATCGTCTGCTATTTCATTAAATTTCAATTTACGGTTATTCAAAATCATTTTGTGGATTTTGTTAATGTTTTCGTCGGTAACAATCTCTTTTAGGCGCCCACTACGTTCACCGTCTTCGGTGCTCATTTCACCACGTCTAAACTTAGCATACCAATCCTTGATGGTTGATTTTCCTGGGATAGTGTTCGAAAACTCGGCATCAAGCTAAGTTTTTGCTTCAACTGTATTTTTTCCCTTCAAAAAGCAATATTTTATCTACACGCAAAATTCTTTTATATCCATTTTCGAAATGATAAAATTTGCTTTACTCAAAATGCTATAATTCACAAACTAATGATACGACAGCTGTCAAATTTATAGACGCAGCTTTTGTGGGTTAGGGTTAACTAAGGTAACATGTTTTGTTGTAAGTTGGGGTAAGTTTGGTGTTTTGGTTCATCGTTTTCAATACCTGATGTAGATCTAGCAATTTTATAAATCTATTTTATGGGTAAAAAACAGATCAACACACACTGTCTATATAACTACATCGGATAGGAAAAGGATAGATACATTTTGAGAGCTTTGGGGAGGTTTTTCCAAATTCATAACTAATTGATCCAATTGTTCGACTCCGTTTCTAATACATTATAAAACGATACCCATGTTATTATAATTCATAAAAAAAGTTTCGAAACAGTTGACTATGTAGTTATTATAATTAAGCTGGAAAAAGTACCATATGGAGAGCATGTAGTAAGATACAATGTAACAATTGTTAATCAAGTTGCAAATGTTATAGCTGACGAAACGTCGAGATATACGTATACAACACAGAGATGAGACGGTGAAGATGATTAAAGACGATCATCGTTCTTAAGCTTTGCAATATTCACTGATATTTTGGGAAGAAAAATATGGATGTCATTTAAACATTAAACAAAGAAATTTAGTAGACAGGTACAAAATATACATTAACTTGTTTTTATGTTCTTAGGGCAAGTATTTTTTTTATTGTTAAGCAGGAGAAATTAACAAGGAAGTTAGCGCGATTAATTTCTAAGCATATCGATAGGATGCTACGTGCCAGTCAAGATAATAGCATTCTTGGATGCCGCCAGCTATTCCATCAATAAATTGTTGTTAAGTCTGCAAACATTGAAAGTGAGCGAAGCTTCACATAGATTTCTTCACATAGATTTCTGATGCTGTCATTAGTAACATAGATGGAACATCGGATATTGACAACATTGGTACTCTTCAACATAATATACTCTTCCATCCTCATATAGTCAGTGTCATATGCAAGAATATATTCAAGACTTGGCTTTTGTTCATACAATCAATCAGATCTGTTCATCACATTTACGTGCAATCCAAACTGATATAAAATTTAAATGTTTCTCTTGCCAAGATAAACGATATTATGTCATTCCATATGTGTGTTCATAAAGTATTAAAATCGTTGATACATTTTATTACACATTAATCGGTTTAAAAAATAATGTTTGAGCAGAACAACGTTTGTCGGGTCTGCTAGAATAACGCTTGTCGGGTCTGCTAGTATATATAGTATATATATATATATATATATATATATATATATATATATATATATATATATATATATATATATATATAACAACAATTAACAAATTATAACACATATATTAAAATTTGAATCTTAATATCACTGTATTTGTACTTTTATATATTTGACCTGAAGCGATTTATGGAATGAATGAACTTTTGTTTTTTCTTAAAGCAGCTGTTGACTTTTATTTCTGGAAGAGCAATTTATGTGTTAAAATGTTAATTACTTTAATAGACTTACAGTTATGTATTCTAACCGGTTTGTTTGAGTCTATGGAATAATTAGGAATCTGAGGACGGATAAAAAGAGCTATATACGCAGTTCCGGTATGATATAAGTTAAAATATTGATGAAAATGTCATTAAGAACAAACTCTGAAAACGTTTGTTATCGTGTTATAAAACTTTTAATTAATGGTCTATAATTCCAACCTCTTAAACGGAATAACTTCACGCAAACTATGTATAATACTCAAACAATATTATTTCTTGATAGTTTAGTATAGCGGAAGGAATTCGTAATGAATTACATCACGATTCAGGCGCTTGCGTGTACTATGATCATTTTTTCACTATAAAAAGGTATTATAAATATCAAAATATTTCCTACATATTTTTCCCTTCCTTTTGGCAACATGGCAATGTCGTTTCGAAAGAAATATATTGATATGTCAACGATCGAATCATCCATCACTTCTTCAGCATTACAAAATTATCTCAACAAGTGATAAAGATAAATATTTGGTGAGTAAGCTTGTTGCGGCGAAATTTCCTATTAAAACTACAACAGTGTACAAACAACTCTTGAAACTTGTGATCGAGCGCTCTCATGAAAGATTATTACTTTACGTTTGTTACTCATTATTTTTGGTCTTCTTTGCAACAATACTTCACTCAGTTTGTTCAACTGATATCAACGGGCATCTGCGGCAATAGTATCATTCTATTTTAGCAACTCTTAATATAATACAATACTTTGGGTCTTGAGATTATATCAGAGAACAATTATTTCTTTATCTGAGACAATGAAATGGTGATTTTGAAACGCTTTAAAATGATATAGTTTAAATCATATATATATTTTAAAATCATTCAAACCAAAACCGTCAATTAGGATATGACAGTGTAACATCACCATAATTTTCTTAAAGTGTATTAAGTGCTTCGGCAGCAGATTTCTACAACTCAAACAACAAAAGTAATGGCTAAATCAATAATACTATATGGAAAACCGTCATTTTATACAAATAAAAATATACAAGTATCTTGTCTGCAAAAGCACTACCAATCATCGATATAAACTATTTATTAATACCTAACGGAGCAAACATAACTTACAGTATGTAACTCAAAATATAAGTTTTATTATGGATATATGGATTAAGATTTGGCCTCTATTGGAGATCTTCGTTAAAAATATCGAGCTCTAATATTTACCTTTAATAAAGCTCTTTTATACATACATATTTATATACATTTTATACATAACCGACCTCCTAGACCAAACAATAATATTTATTATTATAAATTTTCTGAACTGAAGCTTTTTATGTTTTCTGAACCACAATCCTCACATGAAGGTTATTTTAAAAATTAATAATAATAATCCTCCGAAAATTAACTTTAATTATCTAAGTTTGAATCATTTTTATCCGTGTACTGCTACAAAAGTTCTCAGGGTTTGCTCTTCTTCAATAGAACAATGTATTGTCTATTTAGTAACTAACGAGTCTCTGGTGTTTTCATTGCTATGTGTGTTTAACAATGGAGAAGAACCAAAAAGGGTCTACAAAAATAATTCATAAGTAGACAAAACGTAGGATATTCCTGGAATATGTCTATACATGGAAAAATTGTAGTCGTATATCACTACATAGTATAAAACAAAGTCGCCTTTTCTCTCCCTATATCCCTATGCGCGCTTAAATCTTTAAAACCACGCAACGGATTTTGATGCGGTTTTTTTCAATAGATAGAGTGATTCAAGAGGAAGGTTTATATGTATAATACATGCATAATATGCCAAGGCAACATTGCTAATTTTAGAGGTTTCTAACGTGATGTTGTAAATTAACCTATTTTTTTAGGCTTATTTAGCAATTAGCAAAAACGCTGCCTAACCCTACGAGTTAGATCAAATTAATGTACTACAGTATTGTACACCATAAAAAGGTCTACAAAAAAGTCCGCGATGGTATATGTTTATCTTTTAGGGATAACCCACATTAACCATTTTTATTGTTTTTTTACTTTTTTACTTTTTTTTATTGTTTTTTTTTTACTTTTTACGTGAGAAAATGGCTTATTTACGAAGCTATTTTAAGCAATACGGCATTAATCCTTATCGAATTAAGTACCTTAAATACAGTGTGCAATTAATATATATCAATATGGTTCCTTACAGCATGTAAATTAAACAAATATTTTCGGAGATATTACAACTTTAAAATCTGCGTTTAAAAATGTGTAATGTAATTAAAATTGTATGAATTTAGATATTCCAAAGATAGCAGGAAATCTTCATAGTAAATATAGGGGAAGAGGAATTGTTTTACTCCAAATTTAATGCGTGCAGGCCAAGGGCAGTAATGAATGAACCAAAAATACTGGATCGATTTTAATCATGTTTTCATTGAGTGACATAGGCATATATATTTTATGCCCGTGCAAAGTCGGAGCGGGCCGCTATGTTTTTATATACAACGTTCATATTTTTTCTGTAGTGTATTTAATTTAGTAACAGCATTGCACCCGTGCGAAGCCGGGGCGGGTCGCTAGTGTGGTATAAAACACAGGAAAGCAATATAAACTATTTTTAAATATTTTAGAATAAGGCACCATGAATATATCTTATTACATACGCAATAATGATATGCAGCAAGTTATACAGATAAATCAAAACGTATTAATTATATTAAGAGGATTAAGAACAACCATGCAATGATAATAAATTGGCTCATTATTGGCATAATCTTGAATGTAATTTTAAAATGAACAGATCATGTCCAGAAAAGGCTTTAAAAACTACAAATCAATTACAAAATAATTTACGGGTTGATGAGCAAAAGAAAAAATAATTGTCATTTGGCATCATAATAAGTCGTAATACCACTGAAGCCTACAATATAGCTTGCCTCGTGAGCACTTTTCATTGTACAAATTGTTTGTTTTGGTTTCATTCTGTCGCTTCCTAATTCGTAGTTTATGTTGCTTAAAATCTTGTTTCTTTCAATGCATATTTTAATTTCGGTATAATTACAACTTTGGTCAATAATATTTATACGGATAATGTTATTTTAGTTGGTATGATTTCTTTATGACTATTAATAAATGTGCCAGAAGTACAACTCCACAAATGCATAGATACAGTGTCAATACAAATAAAGTGATAAATGTCATTGTGCTCGATTGTTCCGATTTTTGATATTAGTTCTACTCTATTTACATTACATTCATGTATATTTCAAATAAAATACTGATCGTTGTTTAAACTGGATCTTCAAACAATCATAATTCACAAATTACTATAATCCAGAGGGGTTAATGAACCTTTAAACACATTTAGCGTATTCCACGCTGTTTTTTTCTAAATATAATCTGATAAAATATATAGGAAAGTGGACATAGAATAGAATAAAAATTGGTTATTATTAATATGCATAGTTAGTGTTATCAGCTCTGAGATGTCGTTGACTGCATATTTAGTTAACTATCAAGTCAATGGCGATTTTTAAAGCAAATATTAATTGTATCGACAAATAAGAATAAAGAGTATCATGCGTAGCATATCTGTTAGTGTTTTAATGTTTCTTTCGTTCTATTAAATATCTATTAATGTAAACAAATATTTCGATCGTCTTAATTATATATGAAAAATACATGAGTTAATTTACCAAAATACCAATATGTAATCGAACAACACTAGTTTATAGATGCATAGAACCATATATTTTCATCAGGACACAGTAATATTTTCATAACTGAAATAATTGTACTGGGCATATTGGATTATGAAGTTTACGCGTATATTTTGCATTCTAATTTCTTAAAAAAAACAATAATATTGTAATAATATTATTTGTAGAAATATATATATATATATATATATATATATATATATATATATATATATTGCTGTATTGGTTGCCCTATATAATATACAGAGGATGGCAAAAATAAAATGAACATCTAACATATACACAACATTTTTCTGCGAATTATTGTGCCATAACATCTGCCAATGATTTCGATAACCTTAGTGATGAATTTAACTTCTCACTCTTTGGTCTAAAGCTATCCATAACGGTTTAATTATGTTTAAGATATTTGATAGTATTCTAATTCCCTTCAAACCAAGACTAAAATGTTTGAATGTGTGAATAAGCGTTCTTGTTCTTGGAACTACTGGCAGTGTTTTCGGCGGCAATATGCTGTGCTATAGTAAGGACTTCATTGCTGTCATCCGTTAACTAATGCGAATGGGAGGACTAGCAGAATACCATGATATTGCCAACCAAATCATGACGAAACCTATCGATGGTTGATTGGAGGATGTAAGCAGTTCGGACCGTAGATTAATTTTGGGGTTCTCGTTGCATAAACTTGGTCGTTTGTAGGAAAAAATGTAAACTATTCTTCATCGAACCATGCCAAATTATGGCAGTCATCAAACGTCTAGGATCTACGACCGTTGCGCCAACTTTTTTTGTAGCATAGGCTTCCATCATAAAGGATTTCGCAATCTCAATCCTTCTATGAATGTTAGTTATGTGCATTCCCCGCCGTACTCTTTTTGTTTTTGACAGTGTTTTCCCGTATTCAATTGAGTAGGAATTTTTTAACAATTCAATAATTACACTCTTTTATTCGTTATATCCTTCAGTATTACTTTTGAATGAATTAATTTTGTATATGTCACTCTTTGTCATTATCTACAGCCATTTACATAAAGTATAAATTTTATATAGGGGTGTTTGGCTGTTTGGTTTTAGGAAACAATTATTTAGATAAAAAATTTATTTTATTATTTTTATTATTTAGACTTCTTGCTCAATCGTGTAACTTATCATGGTGATTAAAAAAAATTATTAAATAGGTTAAAAATGAGTACATATAAAGGTCTAATTGAGCTTGACTGGCTGTGGAACGTTGCTCATACGATATGATGACTTGATGTGACCCAGAGTTTTTTTGTTCAAATATGAATCAAAATGTTATTCGGATCCAAAGTTTAAAGTTAATTCAATTACTTGAATTTCAACCAATGTGTAAAATATGTTGCACTAAAGATAACCTGTTAGCATAAAAATTAATACCGAATAATGATTGTATCTAGAAACCATCGATATAATTCAATCATGTCTTTTTTTTATTTATAACTGAACTAGTCATAGATCCTTCGGCATGTCATTAATTCTATTTTTAATTGGTCATAGACCATGCCCAGGACGAGACGAGAGAAGAATGAAGAGAAAAAACCGTTCACGTATCACAAGGTCTACTCTGTCATAAATTTTTAATTACGATTGACCGGCTCAACGACTGGGAAATATAAAAAAGCCACTAATTATACGTTTTACATAAATTATCCCACGCTTATCGTGAAATCGTACCGATAAATTTTAAAATACCGGTCGTATATGAAGAGATTTTGATCAAACAATTCTATAAACAAACGAACTGTGAGGATCATGTATACAAGAGTCATGAAAAATGTATTGTAACAACTAAGTTTAAAGACAATATATTGTAGTGATAAAAAAGTTACAGATAATCAAATCGATGTGCAAACTGTCTTCGTATTGTTGTTTAAACCGGATTTCCGAATTTGGAATTTTGGGAACTATAGCAACTAAAATATCATCAATGGGTAAATTGAGAACAGCGATAAAAATCTCTAATATATCGTAAGAGTGCAGGACTGTAATGTTTAATCTCATATTGTTGGCTAGATTTAGTCAGCTCCTTTTAACATTCACTATATGCAGCCCCATCTGACAGCAATTTGTTCCTGCCAATGCAGCTTGTCAGCCAGAGATATTGTTGAAAATGGAAAGTATTAATATAAACAAACGTTAAACAATGTAACTAAACTATTAAATTTGCTAGTTTTGACAATTCTCTACATAAAATATTCAGTATTTTCGCCATTTATTGCTTTTGTTGTCTTATTTAAAGAAACATTTTAGAAGTTTATGGTGACGCTATCCGTTATATCGCAATTGCTTTTTCTTTCAATGATATAAAAGGACCGAGATTTTGATGTCAACACCAACAGCCCTCAGGACCAAGAGAGTTAAAAGACAAGAAATGAAATTTTTATTATTAAAATTTAGGTAAACCAATTATTATTTTAGTCAGCCTGGCACATTTATTGTTTTCGTAATATATATTTTAGGTGGGAAATATAAATAAAGGATAAGGATTATATGAATGCGTAAATGAAATAATGAAAATATGCAGGATTTAAAATGAAACTAATATACATAATTTGCATAGATGAAACACATTTGACAAATAAAGAAATTATAAATTCATAATAGTACATTTGTAAATACTTACTGAAGTTGATACTGTTCTGAGAATAATCTTACTTGTGATACTTTGTTATAAAAATTTTTATTGAGTATTTGTTCTTGAAACAGTATGCATATATTTTAATGTTTTATATTTATTATTTGAATTAATGTTATATATCAAATACGTTTTTGATCTTATATTGAAAATACTGTGAAACAGGACAATCACTAGATATGAAAAATTACTCTATAATAGATAAACCCTATATGCCCTGCTGTAGCTTAGTTAGGTTTATTGCTTTGTATTGCTTGACGACAGAACATATATTTAATATTATGCTCTTCAAAACGAGTAATAAGGACATGGTTAATAGAAATAATTAAGATGAAAGATGGTTGTTCTTTCAATGTCAAGGTCAACTCTAATTTACAAAAACTCTTGCATATTTATTTAGGGAAATATTGGGTGCCATTAAACAGAATTAATGATAATCTGAAGGAGCTGTAGCGACCTTGAGGCATGTCGAGTTTTACATCTTAGAATAGCTCAGCAGGGCCGACTAACCCCGAGACGTGATACTCGGATATTATTGAAGGGTACTTTGGATCATTCGACTGAATAACATGGATTGCTGACCATCGTTCAGTTCAAACGTGCCACCTTCGAGCGTCCTGTTCTCAGAGCCGCTCCCTTTTATCCGTTGTATTTTATATTGTTCCTTAACGCCAACAAATAATAGCCATATCAAGTAATCATAACTGTTTTATTTCGTCCTACATCCATTTACCGGGATATATTACTTCACAACTCTCTCTGGATTTGACGCATGCGCAGTCCCCGGCATAGAAAGAATTAACCATAGAAAAGGATAAAATATATTGATTTCCTTTTCTAAAGGTGGTACATTTTTTTCGAATCGATAGGTACAGTCGATCAAGTCAAAACAACAAAATTATCAAGAATATTTAGATTTTGTGTTATGTTAATAATTTTATAATAATAATAATTAAATTGTTGTGTTATTCTTGGTGGTCTAATATACATTGGTTTAAATACATTGGATAAAATCCAAGCAGAATTAATTTTATTTATAGTGGGAATGTTAGCTGACAAATTTATAACTCATCATTTTCAACGACATCGAATAGATATCAACATATTCCAAAATTTAATGATAACAAGGACAGAGAAGAAAATTATTTTTGTTCTATTTGATGTAGTAAAGTCACTAGTGAAATTTGTCCATCAAGAATAGTGGCAAAGATTGTAGTAACTCCTAAAAATTAGTCATTTAATTTAAATATTATATATTTTAGTAATGATTTAAGTTTTATTTTATAGGTAAGATTTAGCTAGAATTTGTAGAAAGCGAAAGTAGAAGAATGTGATATACAGAAGATTACAAGAAGAAATTAGACAGTATTGTGTTAAGATGTTAACAGTGTACAGTGATACTATGAAATAATTAAATTTGATAACAAAAGTAGACCTGGATCAAATAAACAAAATATAAAACTATCAACGACACCCTAACGATCTAATGGCAAGGAAAATATAATGGAAAGCTCGAGGTAGTCAATTCTTTAGTGGGGTTTGTGGATTAAGAGTAGTAGCCATCATAGTTGATCATATTTGGAGATTTTTAGGAGAATTTCACCGCTTTCATATATAGTGGTGGCTGTGGCTGTGGTTGATCTAATTAATTTTGGTTTTTATTTTTTATGGCAATGTTTATTTATATGGTTCTTGGACTTCTTGTTAATTGTGCAAATATATAAATTAATTTAAATATGGTGTTTTTATAAAAATAGAAAGGCATATAGAAATTATTTTTATTATTTCATTTTATTCAATATTTTCTTAAATAAGATGTGTTATTTTAAAAAAATCAAGTTTTTATAAAAATAGAATAGCTGGACATAAATTAATTATATTTTTATTATTTTGTTTTATTCAATACTTTTTAAATGAAATGTGTTATTTCCAAAATGTTCACACAAATCACATACTGCACTATAATCACAAAGTGTTTAAAATGTATTTCCACATTAAATTTAATTATCAGGATAAAATGTAGGGAAATAAAGCTGTACGTACCCATGCGCCAGACTCGGATATTCTCTGTTTTAACGTATCTTCCATTGACCCAGCCAATAACTCCTAAAAAGCAATATCTTGAGAATCTGCTTTTAGAGCAATTGCTCAGAAATCAAAAACGCTAATAAATATATCCTTTCGTGCTTTGATTTAGATAAAAACCAATGACCTTGCTTTTAAACCATTCCCAAGGCTTTTAGTTTATAGGAAATTGCTTGTTGGGTAACCTTTTTTTATTTCGTTACTGCTTCGGCAACCTTCTTTTTCATCCACGAGGAAATTAATTGATTCGTATCGTTGGAACCATTCCCTACCTGTCCTTTCAAACTCATCATATTTATCGATTATTATGCGCTCCAGCTGCAGCTTTGTACAGTTAAAAGTAAGAAACAACACTTATAACACGCTGCTTCTAATTTTTGTAAAAGTAAATATGAGAGACACTGGACAAATATTTTACATTGACATGAACCCCGCTTGAGCGCGCGCCAGTTTCAATTTGTACACTTTATATTTCGTTACATAATAAAATAGTACATGAGCTTTTATTTATTACTGAAAAGAAAAAGGCAAACCAATACGAACACACTGACTCACCTGATTTTCGCTAATTTAACCACGGTCCTCTGAGGACTCTTAATCACGGAAAAGGTAACCTTTTTACCGGCGGAGGGCGCAACCGTATAATAATCGCTCGATTTTATCGACGACACACTTCCGCTCCTCGCGAAATTTGGCAACGTCTGACTGCGACTGGCCTGCCCTTTACCGGCCGATTGAGGAATCTTTGGCGCCGCTCGATCGGACTGATCAGAGTGTCGTCGTTCCGGAGTCTTGTATCCGCACACGAATTCCTTGATCTCCTCGTTCTCGTCGATATCGCTGATGTAGTGTTCGTTGGATAACACGCTGTGGTACTCGGGACTCGTTTCCTCGCTGCCGTTCCCGCCAGGCCAATTTCCGATGTATTTCTTTTGTAATTCGCGGTTCAAGGTTCGTACTTCCTCGAGCTCGTTGGATAGTACGGAATCGCGGGAAAAATACTTGGTGGAACATTTCGACATCGTATTGCGGAGAGTGTTTTGGTGATGGAGCTCGGGATGCATGGGATAATCCATTTCTTCGGTGATATTTTCGATATTTCGGTGACGAGGTAGAGGAGAGAGTGCCAATTGATCGGCTAGGGATGCTAAAAATGTATGAAATGAAGAGTTTTGTGCTTATGGTTTACTAAGTATATGATCGATATTCTTTATATCAACTAAAACAATAACAAAGAATAAAAGTTTTATTTGCAACTCCAAATAGATGAAAATACATTATATATATATATATATATATATATATATATATATATATATATATATATATATATATATATATATATATATATATATATATATATATTAGGCCCATACATTAATTTTAAATTTTTTTAATTAATTTGTAGCTTTATTATAAAAGAATCAATACAATGTTATTTTTTTCAAAGAAATGTTTATGAATATCTGCTATTTAATCCAATCCTTCAGGAAATTTACAGATATCGTGCCGAAAGAATGATGTATTTTTGACGTTATCCATGAATCGATCCTTTTGTAATACCTTCATAATACGACTCATATGTTGGAATAAATAGTAATCAAAAAAGCGGGATCTGGAGAATACGGCTGGTCGGACAGCAGTTCCCATTTAACTGTCTCCAAACAGATTTTGCAACATATGTTCGACCGTTGTCATACTGAAGAATAATATTGTTATGTATCCCTATTGATGCTTTCATTAGATTTTAACAATATTTTTTTTCGCCTTGGATTATCGCAGTTGATCTAGTTTTCATTATCAGTAATGATACGATGCAAAAAGCCTCTCCGATTTTGCTGCTGAAAGACCAATTCACGCATGACAAAACGTTTCTCAATATATCTTGGCTTCAATTCATATGCTCATCATCATCGGGTAATGCTTTCAAATCTTGTCAAATATTTTAAGCTGCTCTTTGTCTCTGGTGTCAAAGCACCACTTTTAAAATTTCGAAACCATTATTAATATGTTCAAATAGAGCATGGTTGCCATAAGCATCAAGTAGCATTCGAAGACCTTCAGGTTCCTTTATCTTCAAATTGAAGTATCAAAGTAAAACGTCCCACAAATACGATTTACTCGGTACAAATTCAGTTATTTTCAACGCACTGAAAAATATTTTGTTCACAGTTCGACGATATAGTATGAATCATTACTGAAAAGTAAAGCCTCTCAGTGAGTCTTCAACATGAAGTAGGTTACAAATATACTTGGTGCAATTTAATAATACAATTTATGTAAATCCTTCAAAATTAATGTATAGGCCTGAAATACGGGAACCAACTTGAATGACATTGCTCTCGAGAAAGATAAGAATGCTTGTAAAAAATTTTAATGCTATGAAGCCTAAGAATAAATGCCGAAAATACCAAATTATTGATAGCAGATGGAACATTAATAATAACAAAATAATTTAATTTCATTAAAAAATTATCAGTTATAAGATAAAATAACCAATGTTCAAAATTATTGCAGCAATCAACAATAATTAGAAAAGGTTTTTAACAAAATTTGAAATATTACAGTATCGATCATATTCTAGCTTATATTGTTCTAGTCAGAGCAAGTTACAAGAAAATATAATATACAGGTGATAAAATATTATAAACACTCAGTACTCAGTATAGAATACATCTTGTTGATGGTTAAAAGAAATTATCTGTGAATTGTGTCCTCTCTCAGATGTTTAACGTTTCACAAGCGATAGTACCCACAGTAATGTGATCATCAGTGGAGAGGAATATTGGGCCAAACCCAAAGTAAACAGGCAGAGATTGGCAAGATTTGGAAAAAACAATTGTGGCCAGACAACATAAAACTATCGCGGCAAAGGTGACTAAGAACTCAACACTCACTTGAGTAAAACAGTTTCGATAAAAAATGTACTGCGGGAGCTTCATAAATCTAAAATTCATGGAACGGCAGCGATTTCGAAACTCTTTATGATGGAAACAAACGCTAAGTTGCAAAGAAGTAGTGCAGGGTTCCTAAAACCTGGACTCTGGATGGTTAATGGATTGTTTATATTGTTTCCTACAAACGGCCGGGTTTATATATATGAATGTTTATGTACGGGATACTAAAAGAAGCCCACTATCCAGACTGCCTACATCATACAATCACCTTATACATATCGCTAAGGAGGAATGATGAAAATCTTACTATGACTAGCATATTGCCAATAAATACACATTCCAGGATGATAATGCGCCCATGCATATAACCCAAAAAGTTTGGACTTGGTTTGAGAAGCATCAAAATATCATTAAATATCACCAGCCAGCTAGACTTCAATATAATTGAACCGTTATGAAGAATAGAGTTAATATTCAACATAGTTGAACGTTACAGAGTTTAGAGCAGAAAGTGATCAGTAGATTACAATATAATTTCCGAATGTTTTGATACAAAAATTGGACAATATTCCGTTGGAAACTATTCAGATATTATTCTCCGAATAATTGCAGTTGTTTTAAAAGAAAATGGTGGCTGACCACCTTATTAGTAAATAAATATTGTGTAGTTTATATCAGGTATTCATAGTATTTTGTCATCTCCTGTATATTGGGGCTAGGAAAAAGTATTATATTGCTTAGTCTTTCCTGCATGTTTGTTTTTTGACGAAATATTTTAATTTGGGCGGGGGGTTAATTCAAACAGCCACTTTTGTGCACTACCACTTGTGCTAATCCAGCTTAAACTTAAGAATTTACTCTAAAAAATAAAGGCTACGTGAGATTTTGTCATGAATGAAGAATCCTCTTCCTCGTCAGCAATTTCATCTCATTAGCTTGTTTGCCATGCATTCTATTATGATTGCAATCTTCT
This sequence comes from Rhynchophorus ferrugineus, assembly GCF_030347505.1. Lineage (NCBI taxonomy): Eukaryota > Metazoa > Arthropoda > Insecta > Coleoptera > Curculionidae > Rhynchophorus > Rhynchophorus ferrugineus. Next base: position 51,192,069 of record NW_027472583.1, read on the forward strand.
TAATGGTGATCATGTTTCATGTAGACAGAATGGTTTCTGTTGGTTTCTATTTGTTTTATCGTTAAGACTTTGCTTATTATAACCACATTTTACTATTACTTGGAACTCTATTCTATATGGTCATTCTCTATAATCACAATCAATGTTTCTTTGTTTCTCAACATTCTACCTTCATTTTAAAGGTTCTCCTCACCCCAGTTTGTAAGGATTATGTATTTAAATCTGTATCCTTCAGGTATATGTTGGTTATTCCAAAAACATAGATAAAAGCTTCCATACCTTGACGTTTAGTTGTTAACTATTTGTGTGCTTTATTGCTTCTATTAATGACCTTTAGGTTTAAGTGCTTGAATACATTTATACATTTATCTGAATATTGTTGTAAATAACTATTATTGAAAACCCGACAACTGTCAATATTTTGGAACTTTTTCACTTATATTGAAAGCACAGGTTTATATTATCAAATGTCTTTCCAAAAAATATCATATAAATTTAAATTTAAATTTCTCTCACACAATCAGTGATGTTCATTTAAACATCATCTGGTTCCTAATATTAAGTTAATCAAGTAACATAAACATCACTAACAACAAATAATTCTAACTGCTGTTCTCCCTTCAGTTTTTTCAACAAATCGATCTTATGATTTGCTAATCATTATTATCTTAATGATTTTTCTTTAACTTTTTTCTGTATGGTAAATATGCAGTTCTTTTCGCTACTACAATTTATTTACATCATTATTTCTTTGTTTTTTTGTTGGCTGAAGCTGATATATATAATTCAAATAGAAGTAACTATCAAATGAATAAAAATAATACTTATATTGAAACAATAATTTAATTATGGAGCTATTATAGTTAAATAATATACGCAACGCAAATTTTATTTTAAAACCCTCTACATGAAAAACTAAACATACTTCTTCCTAGTGTGTTAGTGAACTTTTGTTGACATAAACAAGATTTTATATATATATATATATATATATATATATGTACATATACATATATATATTTTCAATTCAAACTAACCTCCTATACGTCCTCTATCCCATCCCATTTTGCCCCCTTGTCTTCTACAGTCCAAGCTCCCATACCCCTCCACCCTCCTCCCTCCGGTATAAAAATCCATCGATTGACTCCTCATCCCCATGACGGGAGACTTGTACTCCACGCCTCTCCCGCTCAAAATCCTCCCGTATCCGATCCGAGAAGTCATCATTATGTTTGCCATGGGAGGCGGTGTGGGTAAAGGTAGATCGGGAAGTCGCAGGGGAGATGCGGGAGACTCCTCCTTTGGCTGAGGGGTTGGCGGGTTTGAAGTGGCGGGAAACATGGATGTCTGGCCAGAGCTACCGTCAAACGGTCGCCGTTGTGACCGTTTTTCCGGTAAATCGTAGTCAGCCATTCTGGCCGAATGTCATTGTCGGCTGTAGGATTTTTGAGGCGAACTGGCAACGTTGCGATTCGTGATTTCGTAATATGCAGGATGTACTCTCATCTTTTTCGCTTAGTAAATATATCAGGTCAATATTTTGATATTTTTTCACATCCCTATAATTTAGTATTCAGCATATTTTAATATAGATAGTTTTTACAGTTTGTTAATTAAAAAGGTAATAGTAAGATACATTCTGAGTTGATTATTTTCCGCAATGATATTCTAGAATAAAAAATATATAGAAAATTTATGGAGTAATCCATAAAAGTTATTCACATATTATTTTTAAAAATAATAAATATATTTGATCTTGATTTATTAAATAAATTGATTAGAAACTAGATGCTTTAAATATCCATATTCTTTTCACAATATTATAGTAAATTAATTACAAATAATTAATTTTGTTTTAGTTGCAGTCTAAAGATAATAATAAGACATATATGGAACAAAAAGGTGATATTCGATATTTTGAGAATCGATACTTTAGTACGTATCTATTTTAATAATTTATAACTATGGATATAACTATTTTATACTAATTATAACAAATATTTATTATTCAATAATGTTACGTACATTTTGTATTTTTGACATTAGAATAGTGCCAATTTAATTTTATATTAGTATAATAACTAGGCAGGTGGAAATAATAATGTTTATTTCGACATTTTTTCATTTCTGCTTTTACAGCTGTCGATCATGAATCAAATAAAATAAGATTGACATTTATTTGATAGTTGATTGTGAATCGTGTCATGTAATATTTATTTTTATTTCCACATAAATTCAAAAAGAGAAAGCTGACAATATTGTTTAATAGGACAATTAATTTTTTTCGAATAAAATGTAATAAAAATATCGATGTTATATAAAACCAATTTCTTTTTATTAATAGTGCTAAGCCATCGATATAAAAAATAAGATTTAACAATATTTTAGTTCGTTTATATGAGAATAGTCATCGAAATTGCGTGAATAAGGCATAACGTTTTTTTTTAAACAGACATGAAACTGTAAAGACTATCGATATCAAAGCTGCAAATTTTAGTATTATTGACGTAGATTATTTTTATATGACACTAAGAACAATTTTCGTCTTCCTAATTAGTTTTAGACATTTGAATAAGTTGTATACTAGTTCCATAGTCACGCAGTAACCTTTATATTCGTATTATAACCTCGATAAGTCAACGTAGACGATTTCGGATGCGCATCTAGACACTTTGAACAACACTAGCGACACCTTCACTAATCCAACACGTTATTTTCCCGGTTTTTCGCTTAATTTCACGACGTTTTTCGCGAGGTTATAACGCGTTTCGTCCGAATAACTGGCCGCACTGTCTGTACGCCAAGTGATTACACTTCGACTACTATAGGGACAAACACCCCTCCGTTGGCGAGGGTATGGAACGGGGGGGTGAGCGGTGTCGGTAAAAAGGGTGAGTCACAACAAGCGGTCGCAAGTGTGTATCGGTGTGTGTGTGGGAGAGATTATTAAAAATATGATTCGTTTAGTTTCAGGCTGCAGATGGGCGTATCAATTCAAAAGTTCAATATATAGTGCGTATATACAAGGTTGTCTAATAAGTCCACAGAACAATATCTATATATGGGCGTAAAACTAAAACATCTATGGCATTTTAATATTGTATTTTCCCTAGGAATATGACCAAAATTTCGCTTCGTTCTGTCAATTAGTTTAATGTTTACAAGATATAGTGTATTCAAAGTTATTTTGTACATACATTATCTAAATTTGTGACGTCCAAGCGTTGCAATGTTGTCTTTGACTAAATCCTAATCTAAATAAAACAATTAAACAAAAATTTTATGAAATATAATTTATTTTAATATTATAATACATCTAAAAACTACAGTTAACAATAGGCAGCCACAATAGCTTATAGGTGGAGTTATAATCTCTTATACAATTGATTGAGTTAAACAATTGATTTCAAGAATTTTGCATACGCCTGACAACCGGGCGACTTTGACAGGCACATTCGTTTACGTGTTCGAACTTATCAGAGAGCATTATCTCTCTTTTTAACTAGAATAAAATGAGAAGGAAAATATTATGTGATTCCGGAATAAATTTACAAATTACGGCAATACATGAAATTTGAATTGAATTGTTGAAGGGGCTGTGTGTGTTGTGGCTCCATCTTGATGAAACCACATGTCCTCTAGTCATCGCTCTTCCATTTCAGACACAAGAAAATTTCGAATTATGTCTTGATATCGTTCGGCAGTAACAGTAATTGCAACACCTTGGTAATTTTTAAAAAAATAGGGACCAATGATGCTTCCAGCATGAATATCACAACAAACAGTTTTTTTTAGTGGATGCAATGATATTTCATCAAATAATTGAGGATTCTGTGTTCCCCAAAACCGATTCTTCTGTTTATTGACGTGGCCACTGAGAAGAAAATGGGCTTCATCTCTCATTGTCAGTTTAGATGAAAAATCTTCAGTTTCACCAGACAGTCTTAGGATTGCATTACTATACTCAATTCGTTGATCACGATCTCTCAATAGCAATTTTCGGTCTAATTGAATTTTCCACGGAAACATTTTCAAATCAGTTTTCAAAATTCGCCTTAAACTACGTACAGAAATGTGTAACTGGGAACCACGTCTCCGAATTGATGTTCCTCAGGACTCTGCAACGCTATCGTGAACCAGAGCCACATTTTCAGCGTTACGAGACGTCCGTTATCTTTCAGAACGAGGCCTCTCTGCTGTGGTACCGTTCTGTCGAAAACTCGCATGTAAATGATAAATTGTGGTATTGTGAGGCACTAGAGGATTACGAAAAACGTCTACAGAACACAATGGTTAAAATGAAACTGAGCTAAAAGTCACCATAACCAAGAAGGCGCGCTATGACTTTGAAGATATGACCAAATGGCCCTATGTTACAAAATCTTTAAATCGAATATTTTACTATTATAATGACAGCTTGCCCTGAAGGATTCAGTTTCTTGACTCAAATATTTTAGTTTCAATTTACAGCCATTATATCTTGCTAAAAGTAATCTAATCTAATTCTAATTTAGCTTTTATTTTCATAGTAACTGATATTTTATATTATTTAATATTAACATTCAAATAAAATATATAAATAAATATGTGATAATGATACAAAACTCCACTCTTATGATATCATATTTAAGCGCAGATAGTGCTAACTTAACTTACTGATACCACCTTTTGAAAAAAATTCATTGAAATATTGGACGTTGCATGTAAAGAAATTTACAGTTTTACTTGGTATAAAAATATTGGATGAAAGTAACGTGTTTTCAAACTATCGTTAGTCTTTGTTTCTATGTTTTTTGATTATTCAAATATTTTTCAATTTATTATATGTCAAATATGAATGATTTTTAATGTATGAATAAATAATGAATTTATTAAGAAAAAATGGTACAATATATATATATTAATAAAAACATTTTGCATAATTCTGCAACTTTTTCTCATCTTTCTGGTCACTTATTAAAACAATCGAAAATAATTGGGCTAGAAGCAATAAAGAGAAGGCCGACATTTTCTCAAAACACTTAAAAAATATTTTTAAACCTTTCCAGTCTCAGCTACATAAAGATGACGAAAATAAAATTACTAGCTTTCTGGATTCGCCATTTCAAATGGATTTACCGCACGAGACATTAACGGTCAAAAAAGTTAAACAAACAATAATGAGACAAATTAATATTAAAAAAGCTCCTGGTTATGACTTAATTACTGGTAAAAATTTAAAAGAACTATCAGAAAAGGGTATGAAACTATTAACATTTATATTTAATGCTGTGCTACGAATTAATTACTTCCCTAGCATCTGGAAAGTAGCTGAAATACTAATGATTCTTAAACCAGGAAAAATACCAGAAGATGTGACCTCCTACCGGCCTGTAAGTTTATTACCGATAATCTCGAAAGTTTTCTAGAAACTATACATAAAGAAGCTAAACTATATAATAGAAAAAAGAAAAATTATTCCAGAACATCAGTTTGGGTTTCGTAATAAGCATGGGACTATAGAACAAGTGCACAGACTTGTAAACAAAATAAACACTATACAAACCCACCTGGATCAAATACAATTATGGTTGAAGACCTGACGCATTAAAGCCAATGAAACAAAATCCACCCATGCAACGTTTACCCTGCGTAGAAGAACATGTCCACCAGTGAATATCAATCATCGTCAACTCCAGCAAGCAGAGCAAGTTAAATACCTTTGTATGCACTTGACGACTTGAGATCGACACCTAACCTGGAAGAAGCACATACTCTATAAACGAAAACAACTTCGAGTGAAATTATATCCAATGAATCGGCTCATCGGGCGCAAATCCTAGATCATCATATCATTAGATAACAAAGTGTTGCTGTATGAGTCTATACTCAAGCCTATTTGGTCATATGGAATCCATCTATGGGGTACCGCTAGCAAATCTAATATATCCATCATTCAACGGTTCTAAAATAAAGTGTTGCGTACCATTGTTGATGCTCCATACTATATTTCATATAAAGTGATACAATGTGATATTCGCCTAGAACCTATAACGAGTGTAATTCAACGTGTTTGTGTGTACTTCGAAAGAGTGTCAGTGCATCCCAATGTTCTCGCTAATCAGCTAAATATGAGATGTGATAGTGAAGTGCGTAGACTAAAACGTTTAACACCAGCTGATGTGATTACTGGACATATGTAGACTTTAGAATAAGCTTTAGAATAAGACTTATTAATTAAGATAATATTTTAAACAGAAGATCGCTTAATGAAGTGATTTTCTGCATGCCATGTAAATATAATATAACATAAGAAATACTTATTGCCTATTGGGCAGATTGTGGAATCACAAAGAGTAAAAAAATCTTCCTGGTAAGATGTCGATGCCAGGGATTATGCATTGATAAATAAGTTGTAATGGAATATGTTGTGTCTAACGAGTATACTGGATGTGGCAAAACCATTTAAGCCACAATAATATGTCTTTCATATCTATTGCTAAATGTGGCGAAAGGCTGAGACTTTTCATTTGGAATGGACTTCGGTAGACTTCTGCAGTAACAGTTTCTTTCACTAGCATCTCGTAATACATTAAACCTTGCTGATCTCACAATACGCATAGCAGAACTTTATATATAGGCCATGAATAATCGGTTTCAGTGTTGATTGTCGTAGTAAATCTACTTTTCGTCGCCAATATGCATAAAATTCATGTTCTTTTTTTAGCTGGCAAGTAATGAAACCACGATATTAAGACTCTTCAAGATAGAAATTTCAGTTAATTCGTGAAAGCTAGCTGAAATCTTGGGAGAACTTTACCAAATAATTTCAAACCAGTTTCAGTGCAATGGGTACGGTGAAGAAACAAAGAAGTTAGATTTCATGTGAAGTCAGACAAGATAATCTTTCAATCAAATTGATAAAATGAGAATACAAAGGCTCCACAACTTGATGTCCAGAAAATTGTTTTCAGCTTCAGGGAATACATAAGAACTATGAATAGAAATGTGATCTATTATACTAGTATAGCATAATAAAATCAATATTGGAGAATGTTACCAAGAACAACTGTTTCAACTGAGTCGAAGATTGAAGCTCAGATGTTAACATATTAAAATTATTTTTCAGCAGAACAATTCTCGGAAATAGGCTGCACAAATTGTTATAGAAATCTTGGACTCCCTTCATGAAAGACATCATTCTTGAACAACTATTTCTTATTCCTCCGTGACTCGTAGCTTAGTCACCAAAAAGCACTTACTTTCTTAGGAATAAATTGAAATTGAGTAGAATTTTAATTGACCTCAAATGAAAAGTGGAAATAGGGTAAAGACGTAGCTAACCAAGAGCAGTACTATGCAATTCTAGACTCAATTGTATATATTTTATTTGTATACCTTCTATTGTTTGGCCCTAGAGTGGTCCAAATCACTATGATTCTCAAATCAAAGAAAAAATCAGAAGACGACTCCTTCTAAGGTCCCATAAGCCTGTTTCCCATGATATCCAAGGTTCTCGCTATATTATACATCAAGCGACACAAAATAATCACAGAAGTATTATTACAGAGGGTCAATTTGGTCTCCGTAACAAATACGGAACAATAGCACTATACAAATCGTTTAGTCACTCAAATAAATAAACGTGGAAATTAATACAACTTTATGGGAAGCTAAGATAATAAGAAGAAATTAATTGTTGAAATCCTGTTGAAGTTGATTCAATGCCTGATAACAGTAGTATTTTATACGATATAGTAGTAAATACATTTTCGGCAACATTGTTTGGTCTACCGATTTTAATATTTATGCCGAATCCATACCAAATTTAAATAAAACTTCAATAAACCTCGGTCCATCCGATTTCGATCAATATAAACAATAAAGAAAACGGTACGAAATACGAGTACAGACTCATAAAACATTGACCAGTGACTAAAATTAACAATGATCTCAACGAAAATCCCACCTATTTGTGCGATTTGTTTAACTTGAATAATTGATGCAATTTTAAGAAATTTTATTGTTTTTTTTAACTGAAACCTGAGAATGTTAAGGTTTTACTGAATTAGTAAAATCAGAGAGAGCGTAAAAAATCCTTTATCTTTATGTTGGGTTTAATAACTGCGACATTTTATTGCAGGAAATTTGTTTCCATTATTGTGCCAATGAAATGAAATTATAATTTAATGGCTTTCTGTTAAAATCTGTTGAAATTGATGTTAATAATGACATAAATAGGTTTAAGGTGTATCATTATACAGAACCAACAAAAAAAATATCATCACGTATTAAGGGATTGTATATATTTTTATGAGCGATGTCTATTGCTGGAAACTGGTGATGGTAATTGAAATTCTCATTTTAGCGTTATTGAATTATTCAGTATAAACAGGAGTTCATCATAGAATGCTCGAAATTGCATTTTCTTCACTCAGTATTGTCGTTTAACTTGAAGGATTCTGCTGACGAAAACCATCAAATACTTTTAGAAAATTATGGTGATGATATTTCATCACATTTTGTTCTATACATTGTTCCATCAATTGTTACTTTAAGTTTCAACGATTTAGTGATGAGTTTCAAGCCAAAGACAAAAAATTGCCTCAAAAGTCAAAGATCTATTAGACGAAAGCTCAAACTCTCAAAAAACTTTGAGACAGTTTTGTGTTTAGGAAATTAACTGTTTCCTGATCTGAACGATACACGGTTGCAGGAAGTTTTACAGCACTCAGCGTAAACACCAATTATACAGTTTTAGAACAGTATAAGAACTACTTTATGCTGGAAACAGTCAATATAAATGAAATATTTCTATTAATGCTGTAGAATTAGTGTTTTCCAAGTCGAAGGGTGACTACCATGGAGAAATGTACCATAACTTCAATCAAGTTTTAAAGAACTTGGAGAAACCATCAGTTATTGTTATGGACAATTCACCATATCTTAAAGTACATAAAATCAATTTTGAAGAAACTGTGTTAAAGAATGAACAATTTCAAATTGTCACTAGGTGATTCATTCTGTCATATTATGAATACTCATCAAGAACTGTTTAGATATGTGAAAGGAAGTATTGTGGACTATAAACACCTTCGCTTTGGATGAGCTCGATAAGACATACAGACGAAGAATTGATAAATGGTGGAATCGTGAACATGTTTTAGACAGATTGGAAATTAACGGTTTAGTGAATGAATTGGACAGTGACTCGGAAAGTGAAAGTGACTATAGGAAACTTTCAGGATATGTGATAATGCTGGAAATTCCTGAGACAGTGTGATGAGAGTGTATACCACTACATAAAAAACGCGTCTAGAACTCCACATTATGAGTGGTGTGGAAAAAAGTTTAATTTAAATATAATCAAACACAACCCTAACCTACAAACTGTTATACCTGTGTTCTTAATTGTAGTTTTAAGTCCTATATTATATGCATTCAATGTATTATAATGTTAAAATAAATTATATTTGATAACATTTTTGTTCATTTATTTTAATCAGATTAGAATTTTGTTATGTCAAAGCCAAACTGAACTAAAACTAAGAGTTGATGCGGCAACATTGCGACGTTTTGACGTCACAAATTTCTATGATGCATATACAAATAAACTTTCAATAGACTATATATTTGGTACATAAACAAAATATATTTTTTATAATTATTACGAATAATCGATTTTATGACCGATTTAATTGAACAAGCAGAAACAAATATTTGTTAAAATTTACCAATAAGAGAACGAAGTATTCAATTAAAACGATTCTCAGCAAAATTTAGGGTAATTCTGAATTTTCCTGATTTACTGTTTGCCACATATTACTACCAAAACATTAAATAATTGAATTTCAAGATGTTATGCGAAGATCACTGATGGGGATTCAATATCGTGATACACGACGGGAGAGTGAAAGTGTGTCATATTGCCCAGACCGTAAGCATCTTAGCTGAACAGGTGCAGAATATTTTAGCAATCTATCTGGGCATTAAAAAAACTTTCATCAAAATAGGTGTCTCGATTGCCCATATTTCGCAACATATTATAATATGAATGATTTTTTGTCATCTGCCGGTAATTGTTAAATGATTTGATTCATTTTAGTAGGGACCAGAGAATAGTTCAAACATAGGGTATATACAGTTGAAACCGTATGAACGGAAGTTAAAAAATGTTAAAACATTATAAATAAACAAGATAGTGGTGTTACAAAATTATTCTTACATTATAAAGGATAACAGATATTTATACTGTAGCTCTAATATAATATATTAATTAATATTATTCATAAAGATTAATGATTTTTACACAACAGAGATTATTAAATCTCACTCTATGTCTCTACTAATCGTTCGTATGGTAGTTTGCGTTTGAGCCTATGCATTACGCTGTCATCGCGCACATTTAACTGTTTGGCGAGTGCATTACGATGCACTAATAGTCTTTCAGAGTACATCGCATTAATACTTCTTATCACACTCATTATGGGTTCTAAGGGCGCGCTGAATAGGTTTGCACGAAACGTAAAATGGAGCATCGACGATGATTCGCAACACTTTATGCTGAAACCTCTAGAGTATCGCTATGTACAGTTCAATACCATAGGTCCAAATGAGCCCAAGTATTGACTTACACAGCAAAACTTTGTTGTCTAATGATAATTTAGATTTACGCCTTATCAGCCAATGCATTTGGTTTAGTTTAAGCCAAAGCTGTTTCCGTGTTGTCACTATAAGTTTTTTTTCATGTCAAACGTCGATCAAAATATATTCCCAGATATTTTATGTTGTCTGCTTGCGGAAGTTCACGATTATACAATTTTACGGAGGGACAAGTTTTCTACAAAAGGTGAATGTCACATGGGTAGATTTTGTTTGATGAGATGTTTTTAACCGCAATTCGACTTTGTTAACATGAAATTGGAGGTTTCTTGTGGCTGATATTGGATCCTTGTATGATGATAAAACCATTGTATCGTCTGCATATGTTGCAACAGTAGTGTTTCTTGAGGTCGATAGGTCAGCTGTATACAATAGATATAACAATGGGCCAAGAACACTGCCCTGCGGATCACTCGAATATATTGGGCGTAGGTCAATGTATTTGTCACCCTCTTTGGCAATAAAATGTCTATCTGTGGGGTATGATTTCAGCAGTTGAAAGTGCATATGGGCAAAAGCTTTTTCAATTTAACAGGAAGTCCAGTGTGACACACCTTGTCCAAGGCCTGAGATATATCGAGAAATGCAGCGGAGCAATATTTTTTATCGTTAAGTTTTTGTTAATTTGGTTGACTAATCCATCTATTTGTTCTCTTGTTCCGAGTTTATTACGGAATCCAAATGGATGGTACGGAATAATAGTTCTCTCTTCTCCGATTATTTTGAGTCTCTTAATGTATAGTTATTTAAAAAGGTTAGAGATTACAGGTAACATTCTTATAGGACGATAAGAGTAGACGTCTTCTGATTTCTTATCAGGTTTTAGATTCGTAATGATTTAAGGCACTCTCCAAGTGCCAGGAAAGTAATTAAGTCTTAGCATGGCATTAAATATGAATGTTCTTAATTTGATGTCCTTTCTGAGAGCTCTTTTGAGATTCTTGCAGTAATTAGGTCAAAACCAGAAGATATTTTAGCACTGGTTTCTTTAACAATTGTTTGTTTTACTTCCTTAACAGTAACTTTCTCATGTGGCAGATCCATTTGAAACGGAGTGTTAAGAAGGTCAACTATATTATTTTCTTCTGTTGGAGATATAATATACACTTTGTGATGTGCTGTTTTACATATTATATATTGAAAATAACCATATTTTTGATTTTTTAAGGAGTGCTAAAATATATAAAAAATATTCTCTTTCGTAGCGTAGATTAAATAACCTAAAATTCAGTGACGAAGATAACTTTGATGTAGAAAGTTATACAAACAATTAAAACTGAGACATACAGTTGGAGTGTTACTAAATACGAGAATTTTTGATAAAAAGTTCAAAATTAAAATTTTCTTACCAGACACGCTGTATTTATATACACCTAGTTGTTTAGCATGTCGATTCTATTTTATTCTTATTATCCTCCTGAAATATGACAAACTTGTTTATAAATCAACTGACTTCCTGCAATACGTCGTTATCAATGTGGGTATCGGAATTTCGAGATTCAGATTCCGGCGTGATCTCAAGTCCGCCATCTCGTACGCGAGAAGAATTATCTGATAGGAAGCCAATTAGGCTTGGCCTATTTAGACGAATATGGGAGAAAATAGGCGGTCGTAGCGGTAATGGACTCTAAGGAATGGTCAGTTGGGAATTTCACGCTAAATACAAAAATATTTATGGTAATGTAGCAAACAAGCAGAGAGAAATCAGCAGGCATGCTCTGATAGCAATAATGGTCAGTGCTACAATGTTAATTGCCGTGTTTGACATCAAAATAACATCAGCTAAATTAAATTAATTCTATTTAATTTTCTTTAATTTCAACGTAATATTTTAGTAGTTTTTCATGATTTTATATGTGGATATTTATTTGGCAGTATTATAGATTTCCAATATACTATATTGGCATCTTGACGCTCTTAATTTACAAGTATATGATTTACATATTCATCAAAATACGTATATATCGTCAACTGAAATATTACATGTTTAAAACTTCTGTTAACTATGAATTATTTCTTTAAAAAGTTTAAAATTAGAGTAATTCCGGTGACTTATAAAGTTACAATGAGTTACGAAATAGCTTTTGCCGGCCAATACATAATTTAAAAAAGGATTATTAACGTAATATTTAAATGTTTTAGGTTCATTACAGATTAATAAATATAAAGGAAAGAAAGGCGAATCATATGATTCTAAGTCATATAATAGGTTATCAGTGGCGTGCAAGAAGTGCAAAAGGAAACACAGACTACAAGCAGTGGAAATAGATTAGTTGAAACGTACTAACAGGATATTGACAACAAATTTAGAGTCATCATCATTTGAGAAATGTTATACATCACTACCGTTAACAGAATGGTAATGATGATTACTAATTATGCATGTTAGTTTGCCTATATGAATATAAGTTTTTGTATATATGAGGAGGAACACATACCTTTATTTTGGTTAATAATATTGATTTGTAATAAAAAATAATGTTCACCACCATCATCAAACCATTGTCATAGCTCGGATAGATAATCTATGGTATATTACGATATCTCCTCTTCATATCATTCAAGATGCGTCTGGTGCAACAGAACTTCATGCTTTTACTTGCTTTTGCTCACTTCCAACTAATAGTATTCGATTGGTTCTGGATAATATTAGTCGCCTATTTTGCAAATTGCTTTCTGTGATATTTTAGAGCTGCTAATTGAAAAATATGCCCAAATATAGCTTTTTATACGTGTATATGTTTATACATTTCGGAAAATATATAGTTGCAAACATATTTTGACTTTTCTTAATGGTTTTTTAAATAAGAGGCGATTTATTAGACCAGCTATGATACAAATGTCAGCTGATTAATTCCTATTGTAAAATAAATGAAGCCTAATTATACTAGGGTCTAAGTACATTTTAACATATAAACCTACAAAAACAAATCAGAATCTTGATTTTATCGATAACATCTTATCTAAACTCGATCTACTGCCTAATATGATGCCGATGGTGTTCTTGGTGTTTAGACTACCAAATAGCGAATGCCTAACGTATAAATCAGCCTAGAAGGAATGTAATCACCCAAGGAAGCCAGATTACTAACAAAACTGGGATGACTTTCATTATCAGATTTTATACACTTTTCGGAAGTTAATCACAAACATAAATTTACTTCCAAGCCTGAGCGGGATTTAAATTTGCAACTATTATAATAGCAGGAGAAACGTCAAGCTATGTACTTCATTTAATATTAGAGCTCATTCATTTATTATGTTATTATCAAAGTTGATTATTAGTTTACTATATGTTATTGCATTGATTATAAAATATATAATATGTAAATAAAATATAGTTCCTTTATAGGTGAAAAATTAAAATTAAAATAAACTTAACGTGTATTTTATTTTATTTATATTCCTACGTAATAAGTATTAAAGCCGGCTAGGTTGGCGTAGTGGCCAAGACCACAGGACCGTCCTCCTACTATTGCGAGAGTCGCGGCTTCGAATCCTGCTGGGGCCTGGTCCTAAATGTATGTTTGTGATCGTTTATAATTCTGATTATCCAAAAGGCAAGAATGTAAAATCCTACGTGAAAAATGATTCCAGTCATACCAGTAACCAGGCTGGGTAAGATGGGATGTCTTCTTGGATGATTTCTAAGTTTGTCACTCGTCAGTCGGTAGGCTTAATGCCGTGAATAACTAAAGAACTGAACCCTAGTTGATAAAAAAGAGACTAAAATATAAAAAAGAAATATTAATCAAGTGGAAGGGGTTGTCCTACTTTTATGTTTCTAACGTAGTGGGGATTATTGTCGTTTAGAGGCAAAAATCGTATTACCTAATAAATAAAATATATCTTTACCATATAAGACACCAATTTGTACTAATTTTTGTCATATCTATCACATAATAAAAAATAATTGAAAATTGAACAATTGTTTCTAAATATAATTAACCGCAAATTCGAGCGTAAAAAATAATAACAAAACAACATAGAAATGGCACCAGTTATTTAATTTAAGCAAACCGCAGTAACAGGTGGAAATTTTGTTGAGGTCATTGTTAAAGAATTGTCTTTTAAAAATCAATGCTTGTACTCCGTGTTTTTTCGGCATCTATTTCTATTCACCGTAAACATTAATCGAAACCGCAATGAAGGCTCGATGTACTATTTATTGTTTTTTGATGCAAATTTACTATAGAATTTCTATAAATATTAAAATGTACGATTTTTAAAATGTCTTCATTTATTTATATTGATTTTCGTTGAAATAACATTAAGCTGATTGCCTTTTCTTTAACAAAGCTAAAATTTAAATCAAGCCTTGGTTCCTTAGATAATTTGTGGTATATTGCCCATGTTAAATGGGTCCTAAAACCCAGATAAGGTTAACTCTAGAGTCTTCAGTAGGGGAAGAATAAGAGTAAGTGCGTATAATGCATTATATACATTAT
Source organism: Rhynchophorus ferrugineus (assembly GCF_030347505.1). Taxonomy (NCBI): domain Eukaryota; kingdom Metazoa; phylum Arthropoda; class Insecta; order Coleoptera; family Curculionidae; genus Rhynchophorus; species Rhynchophorus ferrugineus. The sequence goes on from NW_027472583.1 coordinate 51,207,158, forward strand.
AGAGATTTTATACGAGTTTTCTAAGGTTTACCCTATCTAAATAAGCCCTTCTCTGCAAGAGCACGTCCCATTTAGCAAGATCTGAAGAGTACGACAGGTGCGATAATACGTCCCATCCAAATCCTTTCATGCCTCCTTGACCGGTTTTGCTTTATTAGATGGCACGTTATCGTGCTGCAAACTCACTTTACCATGTCTCCGGGTCCATTCTGGATATTTTTCAATCAATGATTCCAATTGATCATTTGTTGTCTTCGTCTGTCTACCAGAATGCTCTGTCTGGCACATCCAAATCACCTCTTTTGAATTTTCGAAACCACGTCTTATATATTTCTAAAGATAGAGCATGCTTACCGTAAGCTTTTATGAGCAAACGATGACTTTTAGCGGCCTTTTTCTTTTGATAAAAAAGAAAAGTAATGCGTGCCAAAAACGCACTAACTTAACATTTTCAAGGAGGTATAAATCTATGATGGTATTGTTTTCGCAAAATATAACATATATAGTTTTGAGCCTTGATTTTATTAGAATGAAATTACATATATATCAGATCATGACAGGCATACTTAAGCTTAGCGACATCTGTTAGAAAACTTGTTTCTGATACACCTGATAAAAGGATATAACATGAGTAAAAAATGTAGGCAGTAAAAAGGAATTAGAAAGTAACGTTAGCAGGTTTATAAATTCTAATTTTTTTATCACTATGTTTTAAATAATATTAAGGACATTTGGCAACATGGCCCACGAGCACCAACCTGGAAAGAGATGTATAGACTGATTCGATTACATATTGTGGCGCATCAGACAGCATTCTATCTCTTTTAAACTAAAATAAAACAACTAGGAAGGAATATCCGCTACCAATTTAAAACGAATGTTACTTTTTACAAACTGCAATTGACGTATAGTCGACGTCATCTATGACGTTAATCAGCTGTTTGATTGGACAGATTATAATACCATCGACGAGTATACAAGAAGAACAAATGAAACCTATCAACTGGCTAAGGTCCGGTAATAATAAGCTTTACGAAATTGTACTGGCTGTCGCGTATCGCTTCCTACGTCCGTAATTTAATTATGTTATGTAGGTCAAGTGCACTGTAATTTACTTTCTTTTTTCAATAAAGATGGATATGGAGGAATTAAAAACTCATCAGCCATTTGAACTTTATAGAGCCTGTTTTGGTTAAAGAGAAAGTACATATTTCAAGTATTATAACTAATATTATTATATGTTTTACAGCTGATTGCAGCCGGTGCTCTGGGAGAGTGTCTATAGCATAATAAGTATCTTTTCGTTGATCCCAGTAAGCGGCGGCCTATCTTTCAATATATTGCTGCTGTTGGTGCTGCAGAACTTTTCATCTCATTCGTTTTGGCTTCGGATACTGTCGAGTGGGTACTGTGGTAGTGGAGAATTTGTCTTAAGCATTACTTTTGAAATACTTGAATCCTACGTATGTCACATTATAGCACTGTACAATATTGGCAAAATAAGTGCTCCGAAGATTTAAGACTTCATTATTATTCTCTTTCTCTACTCGACAATCTTAAATTAACTAAATCTAACAGCTAATACTTTGATTCCATTCAGTTTAATCGAGCGAAATTTTGTAGCATCATACTGGATGTCTGTTTAATCTTAAACAATTTTTTTAAATATTGAAACTATTAAGTAAATATGCTTTATTCCGTGCTCTTTCTGATTGCCAGTTTAGTGTAAACAAAATGTGAAGCTGTCGTATAACAATAGCATTAATCTTAATTTATATTCAATTGTAATAAGTGTATATTTTAGATAAATAGCATATCATATACTGTTTTTATATACAATCCATTTTTACACAAAACTGGAAAATACTAAGCGTTACTTAAAAATTATACATTTCAACTAAACAAAATTTAGCTAACACTATATTCACAATAATATCACATCATCTTAGACAAAAAGCTAATCAGGTTGGACTCAAACTCAAAGAACTGTACTTGTTAGTTATAAAATATTCCCAACTTGACCTAATACCAGAAATTCTGCTTTATCAAGCAATTATAAAACCAATTTATGCTTTAAGGGGTAAAAATATGCTTCATTAAGGCATCAAATCGACTACCTAATTCAACGCTAACTGTAAAAAGTTCTTTAATTAATTATCAATGTTTATTGCAATATAAATAACGAAGAAATATTATCTGCGGATCTGCGAAGTTATATAAAATTTTGCCGTAAAATTTGAAAGAAAAATTAAATCACAACAATTTTGAAGCAATACAACTTTGAACAATAAACAGGATATTAGAAAATTTTCTACTAAAGCGAACTAAACCAAATGAACTTGTATAGGGTATAAGTTGTACTTAACTTAAGTATTTGTAATAGTCAAATTTAATTTTAATTTGTTAGCCTTATTTGTTTACTTATGCAAGTACAATATAATAATTGTAACATATTAATATGTAAATTACGATTATACTATGTGGATCTAAGGTAAAATGTAATAAGTAAAGTAATAATAGCATTTTTGAATTAAATGTTATAAAATCCATAAAAGTTTAATTTAAAATTACAAGACATGTTATATCAGCTATTATAACAAATATAATGAGAAATTATTGTGACTGTAATACACGAAAATAATTGTTCATTTTCTGTTAATATAACTGACGTTCAGTTGAGATTCATTACAAGTTTAAACGACTTGATATAATTACCCTGTTTCGAACAGGAAACTACTCTTTAATGGTTATCCACTCGTAAATTATAGATATGAAGTGCATTTACAACGTATAACTTTAATAATGAAAAAAGCATTACGAAAGGTATCCGTTTGTGGTGTTTTTATAAAATTTATTCGAAAGTTTTAAATATATATTCTGTCTATGCTCGCTGTCAGACGCTAATTATTTACGTTCATAGTTTTTAGACAAAATTGTTATTTCCTCCGTTGTTTGTGAAATCTACCTTATTAAATGGTTATTACTTACTGTTATAATAAAATCGAATTTTGCGTATATTTAGTTCTTTTACACGTTATCTCATAATTACGTTTATACGTCATCATGACTTTTTGTTGTTACTAAAACGGAAGATATCTCCAATTATATAAATCAGTTTTCCATACATAAAAAATTGGAAGATGTTCTGCTTTGCCCTGGATATTGCTCACATATGGCATCAATAACCTTATTTGTCTATCCAATACCAACTCTATATACAATTTTATTCAAGGTAGTTAAAGAACTGAACATTTTACCATGTGTATTTTTATTTACTCAGTGTTAACTTCAAAATTACTCTTAAGTTTACTATAAACTGGAGGTATCTTTTCTGTATTATACGCCTTGTGAGAAGAATTTAGTATATGTCAGCAATGACTAAACCACTAGTCTCGTTTTGTCTTACCGTTCAACAAGTTGCCTTTTCTTTTAGTGAAATAAAACGGATTTGAAGTAAAAATGTATATGTATGGTATAGTAAGCCGCGATGAAAGGCATATCTTTTTTGTTGATACATACTCGCCGTTGTTTTGTTATTACATCAAACAGGTAGCATCACCCTCCTGGTCACCAGTGCTTTGCAAGCTTTGCGAAACTTTTTCAAAGTCTACCACGATCTTGTTTCTACATTATTGCTGTATGTGATCCAGTCTTCATAGATCGTAATTATTTGAATAAAAAATGGTTCGATTTGAACAGCATTTAATCCGATTCTGCAGCGATCCTCAAAAGAAATCCCGGTTCGTTCATTTTCAGTGTTAGTTCCCCTGGAATGGAATCCGTTTATAAAGCACTATCTGACTGATAGATATATGATGATTTCTGATAACTTCTGACTGCGTAAACGAATTATGCCTTAATGCTACATTTATATATAGAATGCGTATTGACAGTTACCTTTTAAATGCTTTATAGCATGGCTTCATTGACTAGACATAACTACATATATGTAATTTTAAAGCCACTCTTTAGAAAAAGAACTCAATGGTCGTTTATGCCAATCTAAGATAAATTGACCGAATTAGATAAAATTTCAATTAGTTATATTAACTAAAATTATAACTAAACACATATAGGAATGATTAATTTTAAAACGAAAAAATTAATTTTAAAATATTTGTCGATGGAGTATTTCCACCATAAGTTTTCAACAACTTCATCAGTAATGGTTTGCTTTTAGTTAAACAGAAAACGAACATTGAAAACAGTACCAAAAAGGCCAGGACAAAAAGTGAAAATTAATATAAATATAGTAGCAAAAATATGTTATGATATAGTATGAGTGCACTATAAATTTCAATTTATGTATTCTCTAATTAATTAATGTGCTGATAAAAAAATAATATCTTATCTTTTTATTGCAATTTACTTACCAACAATTTTTAGAAACTCAATTACAAATAAATGTTCAATTAAATCCATCAAGAAACTGTACTGGATAGTCGCAAGATACCCTCAACTTGACCTAAAATCAAGGAGAGTAGTTAATCCTGTTATTGATCGGTTAAAGCCTATTTCGACTTATAGGGTTGCACTAAAATAATAAATCAGCTTAAAATCCATGGATGCCCAAACAAAATTCTTCGATTAAATTCCAATACTTATGTAACGTAACTAACGAAGAAAACTTTACGATGTTCTGGAAATCAAATAGATTTATGAAGTTACTCTTTTGAAAGTTTATAAGGTTGCTAAATCAGCAGCAATGTAGAAGCAATACAGCTACTGGGCAATACGCAGGAAATCAGAAAATTGAAACGAACCAAATCGTATGAAGTTGTATACTATATAGTTTTTAATATGTTTAATACAAACTTTAGCTTGAGTATTCTATTTTAATGTTTGTTTGGGAAACATGTCATATAATTTATTTACACACACTTGCCCTGCTTCTATAATGATACAAGTATATAGTTATAATTTAAGATTGTACCAATCTTATCTAGTGTAAGATGTAATTTTAAAAACCAGTTCTAATTCTCATTCATTTTTTATTTATTTTCACCAACTATCAACAGTTTTTTCCTCACATGTTAAAATTAACTTAAAAACCGAATACTATAAACGAAATTAGGCATAATTTGTAACCTTAGAACTAGAACGTAAGATACTCTACATCTTAATACTAATCTTTCAAAACACAGTTTACATAAAACCGACAAAGCTTTCATGGCGATCTAATACACCCTGACGCAATATCTTTTATCTGCACCATCTGCAAAAATAATTGAAATAGACTATACCTCCCGCTGACCCATTGTCTCCAAAAGGGACTGGATCCCTCTCTATTTACCCATCTATGAAAAAGACAAAGGGGCTACCTTAAATCCACGTTGCCGTAGTCATGCCAAAAACTATACAAGCGTCCCCGGTAGGGGTGATACCGCGTCGATAAATGTTTCCCGTTAACGTTAACTCAATTACGGTAAACGTTAAATCGGTAGAGACGATGTGGTGCGAAATCGGACGCGTCGGGGGAGATGAGGTAAGAGGGTACATATTTTTGTTTGAATGTGACTTGATTACTAATTAGAATACAAGAGACAGAATGATAAATCTGTACTTATTGATTGTATTGGCGTATGTGATATGAAATAAGGGGGAGCTAAAGTGTATAAAGAGAAGAGAAGAACAATCGATAAATTTTTTTTCAGTCCATGATTATGTGTTGCTAATTCTATATTAAATATAAAAGTCCAAGATTTTTGAAAATCCCTATATCTTAGAGAATCATAGTACTTTGATAACTCATTATATGGGGTAGTCAAAATAATATGAACACTCTGAATATAATATATATTGTTACATGTTGGCAAGAATTATTGTTCCTATGTAAATAACGCGACGATAATCCATAATTGTAATGCTCAGTTTACATTTCCAATTTTGTAGTTATATTTCCGTGAATTATACACTTTGTTCTGCTAACGTTTCATCAACACTAAACGCTAAGCTGTAGAAGTTGTGAGGCAGCGATCATAAAACCGGAAACTTGATGATCAGAAGAATGAGGAATGATCCGATGAATTATTATTTACATTGTTTCCTACAAACAGACGATTTGGATTACCTGCTTCTTAGAGTCAAATACGGTGGAAGTTTCGTTATGATTTTGGCGGCAATATCATGGTAGTTACCCGGTCTTCACATCACTGGACGGATGGCTGCGAATTAATATCCCGACGTTCTCAATGATAGAGTTCTTACTATAACGAGCATAGTGCTGCAAACACTGTCATATTCCAAGATGTTTATGCGCCCATATACATATACGAAAAGGTTCAGTCTTTATTTAAAGAGTATTTGAATAATATCAAACATCTTCCCTGGTCAGCACAATTGTTACAGCTCAGTATAATTGAACCGCTATGGAGAGCTTTAGAGAAGAAAATAAGAAGTAGATTTTAATCTCAAAATTATTGAAGCAATTCGTGGATGTTTTGGTACAGGAATGGTACAACATTCCTTTGAAAACTATATAGACCCTATTCCGAGAGGAATTGCAGTTGGTCTAAAAGCAAATGGTGTTGTCTAATTTAAGTAAAAGTAAACTTTTTCTTAACTATTTATATTAAATTTATGTTTACAGTTACAATACAATGGAACACTATAATCGAAATATCTTCGATCATACGGATCGATCTTATTTTACAAATTTGACTAATAACTAGTCGTAAATATAAACTTATCGTGAATTGGTCGTGAATATTTTCGTGAATATTATGCTTTGGTCGCGAATGCTTGCGAAACTTGTTTTTTACTTATTCCAGATTGACCAAATGGTCTTTCGCTGATTTTGCTTCGAGTTCAGGAGAAAGAAGCGTTGTGCGGGCGACAGAGACCCTGGTTTACGACTGGGATTGTCGTAGTTGGTTTAGCTACCGCGGTTTGTGGATGGGTAGGGATTTGATCAGATTGTTATCGTGTTCTTATACGCCTAGGGAGAACCTTACACGGAGCATGTTCGTGAAACTTTTCACCAACAAGATGCCTGATTCGAGGTGATTGTTGAAGTTTCTCATAAACCATAGGCCATTGAGTAACGCACGTACTTTTTTGGACTGGAACACTTGGAGTTGTGCAAGCTGTCTCTCGAAGACCTGTATCACACCTGGGCTCCGTAGAGTATAGTCGCTCCACATATTCGCTTTCTGGGGAATTGGGAGTTTGCTTTCTCTGCAGAGGAATGAAAGTTGAGTACTGTACACGCCATTGCCTTTGCAAATAGCGTGCTGGATTTGGGCTGACCATTGGAACCTGAGGTCGAACTGGAGACCGAAGTATAATACCTTCTGGAGCCAGGGGATTGGAAGTTTTTCAATTTGGAGGGAATAAGCGCGTAACTCCTTCTTACGGTGGAACAGAATAGCCTAAGTTTTGCTCGGGTAAATCTGCAGCCGCCAGAATTTGTACCACGCAATCTCCTGCTTCAGTTGGACTTGTAGTCTGTCACGGATAGCGTCGGGACTGTAACCGGTGGTGAAGAAAGCTGTATCATCTGCATAAAATGCTCTGTGGGAAAGTTTGTGGAGTGAGAAATCAACCATATAAAGTTTGAATAGGGCAGGGGCTAGTAGAACACTTTGCGGGACTCCCGAGAAGATATGTTTTCGAGAGGAGACTACGTCACCGATCCTTACTTAAGAGGATCTACCATCCAAGTATGAATCAATTATGGATATTACGTCATTCGGTAGACCTAGCTGGTTCGCTTTGGAGACTAGACAGTTTTGCCATATTTTATCGAAAGCTTCAGAAACATCTAAAAAGATGGCTCTAGCTTTCCGATCTTTTCTTAGTGCCTGGTGGATGACGCGGGCAGCTTGATGAAGACTTGAGTGTTTGGCACAGAAACCGAATTGTTCGTTCAGGATTATGTGGTGTGCATCTGTAAAGCTGTTTAAAGCTCGTAATATCGCTTTTTCAACCAGTTATGTCACACCCAGTGTGAAACTATACAGTATATGTGGTCACTCTTGGAACAAACAGTCCACTTATAAGGGCTTTTCTTTTCCCAAGTAAACTAACATAAAGGCCAGGCATTGGCAATAAAGTATTACAAAATTCCAGGACCAAAAATACGGTAATAAAGCTATAAAAACGGTATTTTGGGAAATAAATATAAGAATTTTATAAAAATATTTAACAATGTTTCTATTTATCTCTCTGACATCCTGAACACATATAAAGTTGGTAAGATTATTATTATATTTACATAAAATATAATAAATAACGAAGATACTGTTCAAATAATGTATAATTTTTAAACTGTATTGACCCTACTTCAGGATCGCTAATCATTAATTAATTGATATGTTAAGTTTACATGTTACATTATATGAATGCTGAAGATGCTATATGAAGTGAATTAGAAAATATTGCAGGCAACATAAAAACCTGAATGGGTCAAACTAACTAAAACACGAAGTTTTTGTAATTAAGACTAACAATTTTCATTAAATATACTAGTGCAAATATACTAGTGAACTAGTGAAAAGAAGGAATGCCCCTTTATTTTTATAAAATCCATTAGAATAGACCCGCTAGTTTAGATACAATAGTAAGTACGTAATGGTCTTGTGAAATTATAAATTTCTTCGAATGTCATACCAGTTTGTCACCAAAAAAATTGTATATATGTAAGCAAAACAAATAACTAGCGAGATAATAATAATGATTTAGGCCAAGCATTTCTCTTTCTATAACTAATATATAACAACCTAATAAGATCTGAAACATTTAAAGGACATCAGCAGAATAAACAATTTACAATACTTTGAATGTAGAAAACGATTCTTCAATTTTACGAAAGCGCCTTAGAAATTCCTCTAGTCAGAGAAGACATGATGGAAAAAGTAGTGGATACAATATCGCAGTTATCGACCAATTAGTCCAAGTTTTAATGATAAATTGTTTTATTACTATAAAAATATTTCTAGATAACTTCGCAAATCCGATTATTATGGTTAAAATATAATGAATATAATTTCACACTATTATTCAAAGATTAACAGATATTTCTTATATAATATTATTATTATTATTTATTAAATTTTTTGAATCATTCTACTTTTATCAATCATTTCCACTTCAATTGAATCCTGCACTGTCTAATTATTATTTATTATGAATTTGGAGACTTAATTAGTAAATTATTTATATTTTCAGTTGATTATAATTAAAATTTACACAAATTTGTAGAATGACAATAGAAAATTCTTATCAAAATCAAAGGTATAACGATCATGAATTAATTTTAAGACATATATTTCATCTCTTTTGTGAAATTTTTTGAAGAGTAAAAAATAAACTCTTTTGATTTTAACTAAAAGTTTAACTAATTTTGACAGATCTTGTAATATCAATTAGAGAAGATGATAATAGTAATATAGACAAACATTGTCATTTTGCAAAATATTATTCATTGTGTTTTTGTTTCTATGCTGACAATTAAATCTAATATATAACATTCTTTCTTAATCGTTTTGTTCGCCTAGTCTCAAGCATGATCAGTATATATTTCTTACAGTATCTGAAAGTGTGTTTAGTTGAATTTTTCTTAGAATTACTAAGTCGTTCAATAAGTTCGTGGGAGAAATTCATTCATTCATTTAAATAACAAGAATATTACAAAGAACCAAACTGTAAATTCGAATTGTCAGTTCATTTATGGTTTACAAACTATTTATCAATATCAACATCAGAAATGGTCGCAAAAATACAGGATATAGTTTCAGAAATTAATGATCCAATAAAGAAGTGTAGATGGGCACAAAAGTTTTATGGATAATGGGTACGGCATTATCTAAATTAGAAATAAAAAATTTTAATAAAACGTTGAAAGGATTTTGTGGATTGATTCATTATTATACGTGAATTTCATTATTTATCAGAATCAATATAGGAATCTAAGAAGTTGTAGGAAAATGACTTTTTCATTTGCCAGTTAGTTGGTGTTTTGAAATTAACCAAGATGAATTAGATGCCAACGTAATCTCTGTATGGATTACCTCCAAACTAGCAAAATAACCACTCCACTATTATAACTTTTTAGATTAAACATATACAAAACCTACGAAAAAAGTTAATGCTAAAATTAAGGAATGAAAATATAAAACCATTGAACTGGCAGATATGTTGATTTCACTCTATCAAAAAGATTATAATAAGAAGTAGAGTTTAATCATTTAGGCATAAATATAGATACGGGAATGATCAATGCCATACAGCATGTAAATCACTCAATGCTAATTAAAAGTAAATTAAAACCTCCATTGTGTTTAAACAAAATAAATATAAACGTTCACAGAATTCATACATACTGCTTTTGGTTTTTTTCGTTAAGCTTTTTTCTCAAATACAAAAGAAATAAATACCAAATTAAGCGTGATTAAACAAAACTTATTCCTGCACGCTTATTGGTATTTTTGGCCATACGACCTTCATTATAAATTCGGTTTTAATACCTACATTAGAATTCGTGTAGCTTGTTTGGTAGCCACGATGACATTTCTGAGAATCGTTAATTAATCAAATTCGAATTCCACGCTTATTCGGATAGTGAACGTTTCGTTTTGATGGTAATTAACTAACGAAAATAAGAGACAGCTTTTCGCCGAGTTATTTTAATGGGCTTCGAACGGCCAAGTAATAAGAGACACACACGAAGAAAAATGCTGTTAATAGTACGCCTTTGGATATTTTTCTCCGATCTGGTACTAATATCATCTGAAGAGAATTGTCTAAAAATAGTGTGAAATTATCATTTATTAAATAACAATCAACAATCAACTGAAATCCAGAATTCATTTAACATTTAAACTTTAAATAGTCAATGAATAGAATGAATATTGAAACACTGGCATGATATTGAATGATATGTTCACGTTCATTAAAGCATGAACACTGACAATATTGACTAAAAAATGTTTAAAATTTTACCATTCTAGTTTATGTAACCTGACATGAATACTATCAATACTTCTTACATATTTCCAATATAGATTGGATATTTAATAATCTATTCTTCAATAAATAACTAGTATATCGCGATGTAAAAGTCCGATCGATGTACTGATATTATAATGATATTTCGAACTACAAAAATTAACAGTTTTTTTCTTAGTCTAATTAATTAGAGTTCACTTTAGTTTTTAGTTTTTTAGTTCTTGGTTGTCAAATAATGGCTAGTTTTTGACTACTATAAAATATTCTTCCAGGTAATTATTTTAAAATATTATTTTTTTATAAAAATTATTTAACTTAAGTATTTATGGATTACGAATAAATAAATTTAAAAAAAATACGAGAGAATGCAATATTTGAATGGCAATTTTCTTACGCTACTGTCATCGTTAGAATTCATTTGTTAGCCAATATTATGCTGTAGTAACTGACAGTGACTTTAAAACTGTTTGACTCTAGAAGGTTGTCTCAGTCCTTCACTTTTGGCACAATTTTAATTTTCTAGCTCAGAGATCTATAAATTGTCCTTCGATATTGCTGCTTCTTTAAAAATCAAAATATCTTTTTAAATTTTTTTTTGTTAGGATAGCGTTTTTCACTTAAAAATTCTTATGTATATTTTTATGGATTTCGTGACATGTAAACAAATCAATACTCCATTTAAACGTTTTACTACTTTTTTTAACTTCAATATCAACTACATAGTTTTCTCCACTGAAAATGTGTTTCATATAATTCAGATATAGCATGTATTTTGAAATACAGTCAACAAATCTATATAGATTTTTTCAAATTAAACGAGATAAATAAAGGTCCTCAAAACTCATAAAGACGAAAGATAAAGGTTATGTTGTTGAGGGATTTGCAATTTATGATATCACGTTTCAAATTATATTACAGGAAAAATAACAAGATATATGTGACAGGATAGTTGAGTGGATACCCACTTAAACGCGCTAACAAAATTAATAACATTTCAATTTATTTTGGTTATGTATAATATTTCTATTGTTCATATTTTAACAAGAAGTAAATTTAATAAGCGATATTTTTTCTCTTGAAAAAACAATTCATTACTGTGTGATTACAATTATTAATATTTTAAGACAAATAGAATTGAACGTTGGAAAACATAGCTGAAAATAAAATTTAACTTGCATCAATAGATACTAATTAAATGGCTTAAATTTACTTATATACCTTCTTCTTCATTAAATAATATGACTAAAATCTTTTAACTGACATATTGAAGACATGAATGAACAACATTGATATCAAATGTAGTATATTCAAGGTCAAAGTATCAGTATCTGTATATTCAATTATGCATATATTATTGATTATTGATGTATTTCCTTTTAATTTGGGTTTTTCCTCAACAATTATGTGCTCTAGAGGTGCATTGTATAAGATTTTTCCATTGTAACTTTATATTTTGCATCTAGCAGAATCTATGTACTTCACATACTCTAAATATGTACAATATTGTCTGCAACAGTGTTATGTTTACATATCATATCCTTAACAATCACCAGCAATAATGATATATATATAAATATATCCCGCCAAATAATGTTAGAGCTACAGTTTATTCGAAGTTATTTGTAGATACGTCATCAAGATGTTTAATGTAGTGCCTGCCGCGATTTTTAAATTCGTTTTAGAATCGGACAATATTTTCCTTCGCATTGTATACTACTTAAAAAGAGACACAATGCTGTCTGAGTAGTTCGAACACGTAAACGAATCAGTCTGTCAGAGTCGTCCGGTTCTTAGACGTACGCAAAATTCTTGAAAGCACTAGTGATAAGAGGTTAGAACTCTAACCCATAAAATAATTTGGCTGTATAATTAACTGTTTTTAGATGTGTTAAAATGTTAAAATAAATTATATTTGATAACATTTATGTTCAATTATTTTATTTAGATTAGAATTTTGTTGTATGTCAAAGCCAGACTAAAACTCACAGTTGATGCGGCAACATTGCGACGTTTTTACGTCTCAAATTTAGATGATGTATGTACAAAATAACTTTGAATAAACTATAGTTACATTTTGCGTTATATACCATTATGTGAGCTTTGAACATTACTCTATTCTGATAATACTGTTGATATTGTCACATCTAGAATATATTATAAATTTTATCCAAATTTTAATTTTAGCTTCGTTTTAGAATAAGTAATATACTAGAATTATACCAACAGATACTTACTGCGATTAATATACATTCATAAACTCAATTTAACTTCTCAGAGTCGCTATAATTTGCTTAACTCTTTGATTACCATCGCAAAATTAGTGTTTTGTCATATGCTTCTGAATTTCATCGATTTTCATAACTATATATAACAAATTAACAAGTATGTAAAAACGTTACCATAGAATTAGCAAATCATAAAAATAACCGGACCTCGATTAACGAAATGCGCGTGCGCATAACGAACCAACCATATACTACATCTTGTTTATTAACATTTTATACATGTCACTACTGAATTTTTTAATATATGCACTTCACAACACAATACTATACAAGATCAGAAGGTTTGATTCTTTTGAGTCTGTGTCCTGTTCTCGCGGTATACAAAACTTGCAATATTTCAATATTCGTATGAGAATGGAGTCTTTCCTCATGCCCCCTTGCAATTCTCTTGATTTCTTGACTGACTGTGGGTATCTGAAGGTCTCGATGTAGGTAATCAGTCCTATAGTATTTGGGTGCACCCACAAAACCTCGCAGGACTTCTGAAAAAATTGTATTTTATTTATGTTACTCTTTGCAGAACATCCCCATAATTGAACTCCGTATGTCCATATAGGTTTCAATATTTGCTTGTTCCTTCCAGCGAAGTTTTGCATCGAGATTCATTCCGAGATATTTAGCGTTATTGCTATATGGAATGATAGTGTTATTTAATGTTATTGGTGCTTGTACGGCATGTTTATAGGTGAACTGCACATGTACAAATTTACTTCCATTAATTCTTATTTTCCCAGCTTGTGTCCAATTATTTATGTTGTCACTTGCTTGTTCTAATTTTCGTGACGCTTCTTCACTATTGTCTCTGACAGCTATAATTGCAGTATCATCAGCAAATGTAGCCATCGTGATATGTTCCATTTGTGGTATATCACAAGTGTAAAGAAGATAAAGCATTAGTCCCAGTACACTTCCTTGTGGTACACCTGCTTTAGCTTCTTTTATTGTAGAGTAAGCTTCTTCTTGTTTGACTCTAAACATTCTGGTTGTAAGGTATAATTTTAATAGTTCTGTGTGTTGTTTTGGTAGCATTTTCTGTAGTTTATGAATAAGGCCTTCGTGCCAAACCTTATCTAAAGCTTGTGCTACATCTAAGAATATAACTGAGCATACTTTTTGACTTTCGTAGGCTTTTTCAAGAACATCTGGTCCTGGTCAATTGTTGAGTGCTTGTTAATAAACCCAAACTGGTGTGTTGGTATTAGATTTTTTCTCTCTATGAGTTTATTACCATGTAGTCTTTTTAAAACAGGCAATTCTAAATTACGTAATTGTATTTTGTCTTTTAGAGAACACAACAGTATTAATTTTTTTAAATAAACGTATTACTTTGAGTTCCTGTCACAATACTGCATATCAATATATACGCAACCTAAATAAATTTAAAAAAGAACGACAAATTTGATGATAAAGCATTTAATTGTAGCAAGAATCGCCGATAACCTTCGTCATTTAACTGAAATGGATTCGATTTTACGAGTCTTTTACAGTCCGATCGCCATTTTCGTAGGGGTATTATTCCGCATCGATATCTACGATGAATAAAAATTAACAATAATTTTTACGGTTATGTCCCCCAACTTCTTCTCCTTTTTCCTCTCCGTTTTCTGTGTTCTTTTTTATGCCCATCAAATTTATACGATCTTACTAATGAAAATACTAAAAAGCCGGCGGACATATAAGGCGGGATTTTATGGGATTCCTGCAGATTTCGCCATGCTATTTGATACAGATAATCGCCAAATTCCCTAGAAATGGTAAAATGTTCGATTTCAATAATGTTAAAGTTTACGTATAAATTGTTGGTTGAGTCGATAATAAATGCCGAGACTCTGGGCTTAATATTTTAAAATCTAAGCAGAAAATGTAAATTTTATTGATATAGTATTAATATATATTGCTTATTTCTTAATTCCATCGTGTATATTTTAAATAAATTGTGAATAGTTTGCAGAAAATGAATTAATTTCTAATATACTCGTAATAATCATCATCAATTATTAAATTAATTTATATGTTAAAAAGCGCGACTCGCGAAAAAAATGTGGCGTCTGGTGAAGCGGTGTGTTTACATTCTAAGGGTAAACAAAATAGTTTTAACATAAATTAACCGGCGCTTCATAACTGTCGCAATCACTACGATTTCAGGCAGATCATAAGATAAGAAAACAGGTTATCAAGAAAATAAAAACGACAGTAAAAAACCTATACATCCATGCCTATACAAGTTTCGATTAGCTAGAAATGCCTTATTCTAATCTAGCCTGAGAGTTTTCACAACTAGGCGTCTTTTCTATATACGCCTTGTTGTTTACCACACTTGTGGTTAGAAGTCATTTTTAGGTTAATTTTGTATTTACATTTTGTTGAGGTAATATAATTATTTCATGGGCAAAATTAGCGGCAGTTATTGTGAAAATAAGTGAATTATTAGTAAAATATTATCATTTTATAATACTGATTTTGTAGATTGTTATGGAACAAAAGATATTTTTATGTTAAATAATATGGAAACAGAACTTATTTGAAGATTATAGTAAAGGTAAGGATGAAATATGGTTATATTTGTATACGTTTTCTGTCTATTTGCTATTATACTTATATCTTTCTTATATTACAGATATTTTAAAAGATATTTCGGTTCAATATAAATATGGCAATATAGTATTTGAACAATGTATTAAAAACAAATACACTAAGAAGGAATGCTAAGGTACCAGTTGAAAAACTATTAGATCCTTTAGCTGATCTGGTAGATTCGATAATTTGGAAAAGGATTTTGAACATTGACCAAACAAATTGAAGACCAAACGCTAGTCTTTATCAGAATCGTATAATTATTAAGGCCGATAAGAGGGCAGAACGTACAAAAAATAAGTACAGTTCAACAAAATTCAGGCAAATTTTAAATCAAATATTACAACAAAATATACAATGTAAATATCAATCAAATCTGCGAGAATAGTTGTAAAACTTTCTATTGTAGAATGTGTAAGATTTGTGTACAGGTATGTGTGCATTTGGTATATATGTATGAGAAGCTAATGGGCACTAATTCTTTTTCAGATAATGTAGCTAGTGCTTGGGGAGAGAAGATTAGATTAGAGAGAAATTAGAAAAAATCATACCAAAAAAACACAC
Source organism: Rhynchophorus ferrugineus (assembly GCF_030347505.1). Taxonomy (NCBI): domain Eukaryota; kingdom Metazoa; phylum Arthropoda; class Insecta; order Coleoptera; family Curculionidae; genus Rhynchophorus; species Rhynchophorus ferrugineus. Next base: position 51,223,528 of record NW_027472583.1, read on the forward strand.
AGTGAGAAGCAGAAGAAGCAAATAAGGAAAATGGCATCGATAACAGAATAGACTATATATCTACGGATTCGAAATCAGTCAATCAAGAACCTCAAACCGAAATTATTAATAACATAGAGGTGGTGCTTAAGAGATTTTAACAAAAAAGCAGTTATTTTGATTAAGATCTTTGTTTTAATATTTTATTTATATGGTTTGTGTTTATGTCTCTAAATGTGTATTGCTTAGATTACATGTTTTTTATTTATTTTATTCGATTTATTGCAATAAAATTAGTTAAATGATGTAATATTTCGATATTCTTTATCTGCTCCGAGGAGTTATATAAACCGAAAAAATCACAAAGCTTCAGATCCTATGTTATCAATTTATTCCAATTTTAATTCCAAAATTAATTTTAATTTTAATGCACTACATTTTTCGTCGAAGTGTGAACAAAAATCGTTTTCAGTGCTCTATTAATATCTGAAATTGCATCGAGTAAATTACACTTAGGGGACGTTTTACTTTTTGCTTTAATTTGAAGAAAAAGACGGGTGAATATCATCGAATGTTCTCTATAGCTCATGGCAAACATACTTCATCGATTTCAACATGTGAATACTGGTTTTAATGTTCTAAAAGTTACGATTTTGACACCAATGCGTTTTGGGTTCTGGGCAGCAAAAAAATTGAAAGCCTTATGTACAAATTGGGAGTAACACAACAAACCATTTTAAATAGCTTGAAGAACATGGAAATAATTCAAAAGCTTGAATATTTTGTGTTATATGGATTAAAACCAAGATACATTGAAAAGCGTTTGGTCATATGTGAAAGACCGCTTGAAGGGCAACCTCAGAAAGTTTTTTTGTACAGTATTGTTAATGACAACGAAAATTGTATCCACTACAATAATAAAAAGCGAAAAAAAATATAGAAACCCGGTCATGCATCAACATCAACGGCAATGTCGAATATCTATGGCTACAATCTATTGCTCTGTATTTCATGGGATCAGCTTGGTGTGATATACTACGAGCTGATAAAACCTAATGAAACCGTCAATGCCGAGTGCCATTCCACCCGCCGTATTCTCCAAGCCTTATGAAGATATCAAAAATAATTTTAACAAAAATATTAAACCGACATCAAAAAATAAATAATGAACTCACTAAAAGGCAAAAAATAATGAAACTTTGATTTTTAAAACAAATAAAAACGTTTTAAAATAATATATGGGCATAATTATCGTTGTAGAAATATTTGAAAACCTTATTTAACCTATCTACTACACGTATTTTATATTCTACTATATACACACAATTTAGCTTAAGACCTACCTATTTATCCCTTTTATTTATCAATTTACAATATTATTTTAACTACTACCAAACGACTACTTTGAAATGGATGCCGAACCCAAACGGTTACATTAATTTATTGTTATTTTCTATTATTCTTGTGTTGGACCACCTCGGATGTGCGTAATTTCGAATAAAAAAATTTTGAATATCGGCCCACAATTGACGGAGAAATCGGCGAATATACATTAAAAAAATATAATAAAAGAATAGAATAGAACCTCCTCCTTTTTTGAAGTCAGTTAAATAATCGCTAGATTCGAATGAAATACATATATTGTACCGATTTTAAAAAATCTTTTAAAACTTAATTATGATATAATATTGTTGTATTAATAGTATTATATGCTAATTTACCATTAACGAAAAATATATTTGTGGACAACTGAAGATCAAATCACAAGCTCTACATGAAAGCACAAGAGAACAAAATCTCCTGAGATGTAGTGCCCTTAGTAACACAGAAATGACAAACCAGTGACTTAAATTAATGAGATGCCTGAGTGGATATTAATAGAACAAGGCTGTCGGTTAGTCATTAGCGACTAGTAATATATATAACGGTTGTTAAATAAATTAACTATTCACTTAAGTTAAAATCTTTTTCTTTTTATCATAAAAAATGATATAGTACAAGCAGTCAGTCGATGGTTGTAGTTATAAATTCATTCCATGTCTGCATAATAAGAAATCTATTAAAGAACAGTTTCCTGTCTGAGCTGGTACGATTATATCAAAAAGTCGTTTTACATTCATAGTGAATCCGAGCAGAACGCAAATTATGGTAAATGTGATGTTTAAACACTTTACAATCAACTATTTTTGTTCTATTCTATTACCCTAACATCTTGCAACATTATACAGATCGTGTTCAACAACTATTGGTAATCCGTAGACGATTTAAATGAAATCACGATAAATCTTCGATCAAATTCAATGTTTATTGTTAAACTGAATGAAACGGTGATTAGAAACAGTGGTCAACAAGTAACAATCATTAACATCGAGTAACCTTAGTAGAATTTGTGATGACCACAATATGAATTCCACTAGTTTATGCGGTTTGCTTGATACAAAATCATTGAACTGAAGCCGAACAGAATCTGTGGTTTGTGAAACTATGAAATTGAAGGAAAAATAGTTATCGAAAGATCATTTAAAATAATTTAAGCACGAACAAATGCAAACTATCAGTTAAAAGTTGATTAAAATGAGACAGGGCTGGGCATACTCGTATGTATTTAAAATACAACTTACAAAATACTTTTATTTAATTAAAACATAAAATATCAATTACAATATACACTCAGGTGTTAGGTTATATAAATAGAATAGAACTGATCCAGTCTAGCCTATTAACCATAAATAAAATAATTGCCATTTTTCATAACTATTGTTCTAACCCGCATACACAATAAAATACTTTTACAAAAAAAATGAACCGACTTGAAAAATAAATAAAGAACTCACTAAAATGTAAAAAATAACCAAATTTAGACTTTTAACACACACAAAAAAAAGTTTAAATATAAAATATGTACGTAATAATCATTGTAATAACTAAATAAAACTCAGTTTGAAGTCGGTACAGTGGCAGTTATATTAAATTATATTTGTTTGGTTCCTTATTAATTTTGTGCAATTGCAACGATTATTAGGTACATATTTTATATTAAAACGTTTTTTGTATGTTAGAAGTCTAAATTTAATTATTTTTTTAAATTTTAATGAGCTTCTTATTTATTTTTTGAAGTCGATATAATTGTTTATATGTTATCTTGGTAATAGTCTTGGTCTTTTTTTATTCTTTCGATTTTTCTTCAAATTTTTAATGTTAAAATATCTTTCATTGAAGTTTTAATGAATAATGGTTTTATTAAATAATAAATATCATAAAACAAATAAAATTATTATTGATTTTAAAAAGTGAACGATGTTCAAATAACTGATAAAAATTTAAACTCTTCTTTACAATCTAGTTAAATATATCACTTTTTTTACATAATAGAATCCAACAATAATCCTTTTACTTTTCTTTCCCAAAGAAAGATCGAGAAGGAATACAAACATTTCCATCTTATTTATTACATTTCCAAGACCTGGGAAGTCAGCAAACAAAATAAAAGCCTATAGACCTATATCATTGCTGCCAGTAATATCTAAGGTTTTTGAAAAACTCCTGTTGAAAAGACTAAAACCGATCAGAGAGAGAAAAAACCTAAAACCAACACACCAGTTTGGGTTTATTAACAAGCACTCAACAATTGACCAGGTCCACAGAATAACAGATGTTATTGAAAAAGCCTACGAAAGTAGATAATTATGCTCAGTTATATTTTTATATGTAGCACAAGCCTTCGATAAGGTTTAACATGAAGGCCTTGTTCATAAACTACAGAAAATGTTACCAAAACAACACACCGAACTATTAAAATAATGCATTACAACCAGAATGTTTAGAGTCAAACAAGATGAAGCTTACTCTACAATAATGAAAGCTAAAGCAGGAGTACCACAAGGAAGTGTACTGGGACCAATGTTCTATCTACTCTATACTTGAGATATACCACAAATGGAAATTATTACGATGGCTACATTTGCTAATGATACTGCGATTATAGCTGTCGGAGACAATAGTGAAGAAGCCTCCTACATCGAGACCTTCAGATACCCACAGTCAGTCAAGAAATCAAAATAATTGCAAGGGTACATGAGGAAAGACTCCATTCTCATACGAATAGTGAAATATAGCAACTTTTGGATACCATCATAACAGGGCACAGACTCTAAAGAATCAAACCATCTGATCTTGTGTAGTGTTGTGTAGTGAGGTGCATATAATAAAAAAAATACAGCAGCGACATGTATAAATATTATTTCACCAGAGACTGAGATAGGGCCGAGGGGCAATCCTAGTTATATACCTAGATTTAAGTTATCATAGAGACAAATTTTAGGTTAGAAGGAAACGACTAGTAACAATATATTAATTAAATAATAAAAAAAAATTATGGCACGGTTGAATCTGGATCTTTTCCTATTTCAAAATTATTACGGGAAGAAATTCGTATATCTCCACCTGTTATCACAAATAGAAAAACAGTTAAAGCCTAAATTAATATTTTCAGTCACTGGTTTTTGGTTATCGATAGTTCCCAATATTAATTTTAACACATCTTCTTTTGCATTATTGACACGAAATTACAGTAACACTTATTGCTCTTAATAACATATTTTTCTTTTTAATTTTCTTGAAATAAGGCATCGATTTTCACCAAAAAAAGCATATAAAATTAACCAGGTGAAAGCTTTCAAAGCAAAATATATATTTTAAACAACATAATGTTGATAAATAATCACAATGTTAATATTTTTAACCTGACAACTTGATTTAATATATTGATAATATGATTCGTGTAAACAATATGTTGTGAATGTAAAATATCTTATTTTACTTTAAAAGTTAACGAGGGTTTATTTATATTTCATAGTGTCTTTTGTCTATGTAAATATGTTATCTTTAACATTCAATTTTGACTAATTTGTTGATGTTTTAACGTGTTTTTTTTTGGTAGCCACCCCTTTAATGTGTTATACCATCAATAACAATTAATTTTAGTTCGTGTTTACAGCTTTCCTCCTTTTCGGCATCTCCCGGTACGTCGGTCGTTCTTTCTCTCCCCAGGCATTACCCGACCATTAATCACCATAAAAGACATCTCATTTTTTCTCGACGTTGTGTCAGGTGTGGACCGTACACCTTTAGCCTCCTTATTGTCCCGACACGGAATCGGTCTGTATTTTATGATTGAGACACCTTTTTCTTTATCTGGTGCCGGCTATCCGGTTTTGTTTGTTCTTCTGTTCTCGTCGTACTGGCGGGGCCGACGATAAAGGATAACATTTCTGGCATTCGTTTTTGGTATGTGACACGTGTGTATTTCTGGTTTATTGCTCTTCTAAAACCGTTCATTATCATGGATGGTTTATTTTTATGTGAGATCTCTTTGTTAGAGTGAGATGTTAATTATACTTTGTCTAAACATTTTGTAAACTTCGATGATATATTATCCATCATTTTTAACCGACTTCGAAAAAGAAGGAGGTTCTATGTTCGGCCGTATATTTTTTTTAATGTTCGCCGATTTCTCCAATTGCGAGCCAAATTTCAAAATTACTTTTTTATTCAAAAGAGTTCCCTCCCGAGGTGGTCCCATTGGAAACAAATGAGGATATGTTGTGGACAAGGGGAGGAAATCGACGGAAACGCTCAAATTTTAAAGGCACGTACATGGTTTTCATATTTTCAATCATTGTTTCTTTATTTCTATTTTTCTTCATACGACTTTCACTGGCATACCCATTGTAATATTAAATAAAATAATTGAATAATTTATTGAGTAAATAAACACTAAAAAAAAATATTGAACTGGCTTCAAAAAATAAATAAGGAACTCACTAAAAATTAAAAAATAATCAAACTTAGATTTTTAACCCAATAAAAAACATTTTAAAATAAAATATGTAAATAATAAGAGTTGTAATAACTAAATAGAAATAAACAAAAACATTATTAAACCTATCTACTACACGTATTTTATATTTTACTATATACACACAATTTAGCTTACTACTTACCTAAACCTATTTATCTATTTTCAATATTATATTAACTATTACCAACTGATCACTGCGAAGTGGGTGATGAATAATTAAAAATCATAAAATGAAAACTGTTAAAATTATCATTTAACGTAAATTTGTATATACACATACATATGTGGGAAAAGAATGTATACGAAAAAAAATTAGACAGTAATATAGGAGAGCTCAAAGATGCAGGACAAAAATGGTGGTTCTCACGCCACCGCAGGAACCAGTTACTGTCGGCGAGACTCTCTCTTCTACAACAAGAAGATGAGTCGGGCGATTTGAGTAGTTAATGGATGGTAAACAAGATATTGTTTGGCTTTTTAAACGATGCTATATTCGCTATCGACGCGACGTGGAGGACCTGAACGCAAAACGCTGGTCGCTGCTGGTAATGCGAACTTGTTACATGTACAGGATAACGTTAAGAGATGTTTAGCTTAGTTCAGAAGCATTACATTTTCCAAGCAAGAATTGAGATTTATTTGAAAATGTAACATTAATTACCAGCTGAATTTAATTTTAAATGAATATAATACTAACAATTAGTTATGGCAATAAATAGTAGCTAATTTTTTATAATGCTAACTTTTTAAACTATGATTAAATAACAGATCAATTGAAAAGTCCCCAGCCTGACACATATGTGACGCTACTAGAATTAAATTATTAGAAAAAATGCAGTTGAAGCAACAATTTGATTTGAGTTTCCGCACACTGTCCCAGGAAAATCAACCATCAAGGATTGGTATGCTAAGTTTAGACGTGGTGACCTGAACACCGAAGACTGTGAAGGCAGTGGCCACCCAAAACACCAAAGTTTTCGTTGTTACCGACGAAAATATTTAAAAAATCCACAAAATGATTTTGAATGACCGTAAGTTGAAATTGAAATAAATAGCAGACACTCTAAAAATATAAATGGAACTTATACATCATATTTGGGTATAAGAAAGTTCTGTGCAAAGTGGGTGCCGCGCGAGCTCACTTTTGACCAAAAGCAATGAGGAGTTGATGATTCGGAGCAGGGTTTGAAGATGAATAAGCGTAATAAGCCCGAGGTTTTGCGTCGGTATGTGACAATGGATGAAACATGGCTCCATCATTTCACTCCGAAGTATAATCGATAGTCATCCGAGTGGACTGCACACGATGAACCCGCTCCAAAGCGTTGGAATAATTTTCAATGACCATCTTGAAAAAGGAAGGACCATCAACAACGACTATTACATAGCATTATTGGACCGTTTTAAGGACGAAATCGCCGAAAAACGGCCGCATTTGAAGAAAAAGAATGTGCTGCTTCACCAAGACAATGTATCGTGTCGCAAGTCAGTGAAAACGATGGCAAAAATTCACGAATTGGGCTTCGTATTGCTTCCTCATCCACCGTATTCTCCAGATTTGGTCCCCAGCGACTACTTCCTGTTCTCAGGTCTCAAAAGAATGCTCGATGGGAAGACACTTCCGTCGAATGAAGAGGCGATACTGAGCGCCGAAACTGAGCCTTATTTGGAAGCAAAGGACAAATCGTACTACGAAAATGTTATCAAAAAGTTGGACAGTCGCTATAATCTAACTCAAATTAACTTTGCTAAAGATATGTGTTTTACTGTGGTAGGCCGGGGACCTTTCAATTCATATGTTATGTCAAGTTTTATCGCTGATATTACCTTTTTATAATGAATATTTTAATTCGTTAATATATTGATGTCTTATTGATTTCAATGTTAATTTCAATTGGTTTCAATGTATATAAACTGTTTTGTTTCTATTTTTCAATGTATTTTCAATGTATTCACAGTTTGCATGTGTACAAATGCAAATGAGAACTACAAAAAGAACAAAAAAACTAATTTTGTATTTAAGACTAGTAAATGTATGGTGTACTAAAAAAATTTGACTAAATAGTTAGTATCTAAAATGAGAACACATTACGGATAATTTAAAGCATAATACTAGTTAAAATAAAAAGTGATACTAATTGTAATTTACAACTATTTTTAATTTAAAACAGCTGCATTACTAAGAATAAACTAATATTAAAATAAGCAGAACAATTTTTTAAAATTTATTAATACTCTTAGTATTTTATAAATTGAACAGATTTTCTTTATCGTATACATGCTGTAAGTTTCGTGTCTAAAATCACGGAACTCATTAATTTTCTTTGTTTATTAATATCACGGCGAGAGTACACATTAATGTTGAACACAAAACAAACCTAAAACAGGTTTTTAACCTTCATTTTATGGCGATACCGATTTTTTAATTTTTTTTTTATTAAGCTTATTATTTCCTTGTAACATCATCAACATCAGCCCACCCCGGTAGATCGATGAACGCCGGCTGGAAACATTTCAACTATTTCAAATTCGTTTATGTTTCTTTTTTACGTAATTTTATTTGTTTTATGATCTCCAAAGGCAATAAGGAACTTCTGTCTGGACGTCGTAAAGATAAGAATAACGTAGTGCCGCTCGGGTCGGTACAAAAGCGCGAGAAGTAAAAACGCCCAAGAGAGGGGGGAACCCGCCCGGGGGGCGACGGGAGTTCGACGGGAGGAGGGTCAGACCATCGATCGAAAAGTAAAGAATTATTCGCATTCCGCAAGGTATTTATGCAAAATAATGCCTTATGTCTGTGGCTATCATGTTGTTGACGAAAGGCTTTTTGTAGTTATGAATAAACAAGTTAGTTTTTGTTTTAAACTGTTATATAGGAAGTTGCTGCAAACACTAGGGTCATACAATAGTTATTATTATTATACATTGGCAGTGTAATGACTGATAATTTAAAATTATGCATAATATGACCTTAATTTGATCTGATTAAATTTGATTCAAAATTATTATTTAATGTACATATGCTATTTATATGCATATTTATAACGTCTTTAGTTAAAATATTTATTATGTAATGTTCACTGGGGGTTGTTCATGTTTCAGGAAATATAGGTATCTCATCTCAAGAAAATGCAGAAAATACTTCTGGAGTTGATGGATATACAATTTATTTGGCATTGAATAATTCAAATGATTCTCAAACATCTAAAACCGGGTATCTGATTATGGAATAACGTCCAGAATATACTCTGTTTTTCTATATGGGTAACCTTCAAAATATCACAAAGCTACAATGGCTATTAGCAATAAAGTATCTCATATTCAATTCAACAAAATGTTACTTAAGTCTTAAATCACATACAAAGAATTTCTTAGTTATATATCTTACTACATTTATAATTTATAAAATAGTAAAATATTGATTATTTACATTTTCCTGCCACTTGTACAATTGTATAAAGGAGCAAAATGGCACAATGATAGTTACAATGGCAGTCACATTATCTTGAAGCAATTTGCTTATAGCGTTTTTTTTATTGCGATAACTTTTATTATTTTTTAAATTCATTCATATTAATTCATATTATTTCATTATCTTTTATGATAAATTTTAAATTATTTGAAGCATGATATAACTTTGTCATAGCCTTAAACTCAGTTAAAATAGTGGACTGCGAAACATCAAGAACTATTAGCTACTCATTGAAATATCTGGTCAGTTACAAACTGAATATTCTTATATTTGATAAAACAATCAGGGTTTTGCGAGAAAACAGTAAAACACTCTATAAATTCATGGAAATATCATCTTTGTTGTCTGATAAAGACGTCTAAAATAATGTAGAAACATTGCAAGCGGTTAATACAAAATGCAATGATATAAATTTAATGTTACGTCATGTGGAGTGTGGCTCCAGACACTCTTCCAAAACTCTTTCAAATTCTGTCTAGACAGATAATTGTATATGCAATATAGTTTGCGTTTTCTATTAAATGCTTGCATGAATTCTGAAATTTGTTTCACTTTAAAATGAATATTATTGAGCAAAATTGACCATCGATTAAATTTCGTACTTCCTCAAGACTTCGAAAAAACATGCGGCAATCAAGCCATGCTGCATCGACCTATACAAGTGATAACAAGCAGAATTCGTTATAACTGGTGGGTAGGCCGATTGCAACAGAACTTCCCATTGGAGCTTCAACATTATATCTTTCACAACTCTTGTAACTTTACGTCTATTATCTTTTGGATCTCTCCCATCACATAAAAACATCTAAAGATATTTGATTCACCAATTGCTGTGTAAAATTATTTGTTTTCGAACTTTTGTGGACCTCTAGGTCGTTCTTCATCATTGGCATTACAATCACTACTTTTACATCCTAGAAATCAAAACGGAGTAGCATTACCATAAGTTTCTAAAAGTGTTTGATGGGCCTCCGCAGTAGATTTCGTCATATAAAAATATTAATAAATGTCATATATTATATTAAATACATGATAATACTAAATTAAAAAAAACATTAAAAAACAAAGGGATTTAAAAAAAATAAAATTAAGGTGTATGTTCCATTACTAAGACAAGACTTCACTACCATCCTGTGTCGAAATAAGAGGCTAAGGACTCCAAACTGATAAAACGTTAAACTTAGATTGACCGGCTTGGTGGCGCAGTAGTAAATCGATGGGACGGTCCTCCTATGTTGCGATAGCCGCGGGTTCGAATCCTGCTGGGGCATGGTTGCAAATTTATGTTTCTGATCGTTAAAAAATTATGAATGTTCTAGGCATGAGTGTAAAATCCGACAAGGAAAATGATCCCAGTCACGTCGGTAACCAGGCTGGGTAAGACCGGATGTCTTCTGGGATGATTTCTAAAGTTGGTCACTCGCCAGTCGGTAGACTTAATGCTGAGGACCGTGGTTCGGAGCCCAGGTTAAATTTTAGGCCCAGTCCAGATAAACCCATAGTTGGTAAAAGGAGACTTTAAAATATATATAAAAAATTAGATTATTATTTTAGACTTTTGAGCTAACTAAATGTAAATTGTTATCAAGATTTCGTTCCCTCTAATTATTATTAATCACATATATATAAAAAATATTTTTCGTTAAATATGTTTTCCATTAAGTGAAGAAGAAATAACTGTAAAGTAAGTATAAAGTGGAGATTTTTAGTTGGAGAATCGTTGGAATAAGTTAATTTATGTTAATCAAAAATACTCTGAAAAATAAAAATTTTGAAATTCTGTTTTATATTTACTAGCATTTTACTAATATTTTCAGTATTAGTAAAATATAATATTTGTGTAACGTTCATTAATACTTGATTATATATAATAGCTAACTTTTTATAGTGCCACCTTTTTAAACTAAGATTAAACAAATTTAGTGTTTTCTGTTACCTAATTACTATTAACCAGTTGCATATATTTTATTCCATTAAAGCAAATCGAGCTATCATTAAGTTTTTTGAAATACTATATTTCACATTTGTTAATCTATTGAATATATTGGCAAAATATAATAATTAATAATGAAATGAACACCTAAAAATGAAAACGTTTCGAGAATTTTTATACAGATTATCTCGTGAGTAAAACAGAACGGTTGGCAATACGATCAGATTCGCAATGTTCCTTTTGTTGCGATGTTAATCGTATAGTAAACCCTTATCCTGACAAGTCGCGTACACCGAACTGCCTTGTAAACATCGGACCTATCGGCACCATCATCAAAAATCCGCCTCGCCGTCACCTTAGTCTCCTGCCCGCCCCCCCGACACGTTCCCAGATGCCTCGAGCACGTGTTCATAGCTTGTTTTTGTTCCCATCGACGTCGGCATCAGTTCGGCGTTCTCCTGCTTCGGGTCCCTAGTCCGGACGGTAACGGCAACAGGAGCAACGGCGACGATGACGGTGGCGGCAGCGGCAGCGGCAGCAGCAGCATCAGCATCATCGGCGGCTGCGGCAGCCGTAGCGGTCAGGTCGAAGAACCTGCCGCTCGGCCTTGAATAGTCGGACATGATCGAAGAGTCGTGTGTTTGCCGCTGCTATAAATAAAAACGCCAAAGAATGAGGGGGGTATTGGACGACGGCTGTGACGGTGGCGTCGTCAGGCCGATGGAATCTGACTGATTCACTGGATGAATGGTAAATTCTTGAAGATTTTACTCGGAACTCGTTATTACCAATACCCGAAATCCTACAAATTCAGGGAAGCAACAAAAATTGTTTTCTGACATCTTTATTCAATGATTAGTTATTACTAACGGTGGGAAATATCGACTTAAAATAGTCGAAAATGTCGATAGTCACAAAACAGTCGGACTAGTCGATAGTAACAAAACAAGCGAGTCAAAATAGTAATTACTATTTCAGTTAAATGCACTCTTCTTGCAACAGTTTTTCTCTTCCTAATAACAGACGGAGATATACGAATTCCTTCCGATATTAATTTTGAAAGAGAAAAGGGCGGAGATAATTATTTGATTTTCTGCGCTCTACAGGTTCATTCTAAGTCATTTTAAATTGGCAAATGGCAGCTTGAAAAAGAAATTGAATATAGATCCCAAATATTTTTAATCGTATTTTAACATTCGGAAAGTAACAATTACATAATGTAATAAAATTAATTGCCAGCTTGGTGGCGCAGTGGTAAAGGGGATGGGACGGTCGTCCTACTGTTACGATAGCTGCTGGTTCGAATCCAGTTGGGGCATGGTCGTAAATTTATGTTTGTGATTGTTTCAAATTTGTGAATGTTCTAGGGAAGAGTGTAAAATGCGACAAGGAAAATTATCCCAGTCATGCCAGTAACCATGCTGGGTAAGACCGGATGTCTTCTGGGATGATTTCTAAAGGTGGCCACTCGCCAGTCGGTAGGCTTAATGCTGAAGACTGTGGTTCGGAGCCCACGTTAAACTGTAGTTCCAGTCCAGATAAAAACCCACAGTTTGTAAAAGGAGACTTTAAAATATATATAAAAAAAATTAATAAATAAAATTAATTGATTTATTTTTATTTAATTTCAACATGTGCTTATTAAATTTTTTCAACCATGCTATAAGTCATATTCCTTTTCGAACTTTTTATTGAAATACCCGATAGACAAAAGTAGTATAATGAGTCGGACTGAAAATAACCACTGAAATAGTCGACAGTAAACAGTAGCCAATTACTAAAAGTTCGTTTTCAGTGGATAGTTCCTAATGCTAGTAGGAATAAAAATTCCAAATTTTTATAATAGTTACATAGATTTTATACTCACTAACATGTGTTATTAATTAACTAACGGTTCGATACAATATAGAAATCCTTTAATTGGATACAATACCGATAGATTACTGGGTTTCTCCAGGGAAATTATTGTAATTATCTCCACAAAAATTTATACTGGGTTCTTTTTAGGGTTAACGATTGCTTTTGCTAGATCTACTGCACTTGTTGCGTTTTTATGTGTATAGGCCTTTTGGGTGTTTTCCCTTGGACCTCTGATCCATATATGTAAGTAATATAATGGATGTAGACGTGTTTATTGGAAAAAGGATATCGGTGATTCCAGTATTTAGTCCCATGCCTTTATACTTGTTAGTGTGATGGCCCACGTTTTAAAATTAAAGGTTCCGTTTATAGTAAAATATGATTGGATTGGACTAATGTCTATATAGTTATACCAGCAAGTGGCCGCTTCTTGTTAAACAAAATAATTATAAAGTAAAATAAAAGATTTTCATTTTAAATCCTGCATGTTTCCTAACTGATCATAACGCTGTTGTCTTTTGAATTATTCAAGGGAGCCGAATCAACTTACTTATACAGAAAGGAAACAATAAGAATGAAAATAACAAAGAAAAAAATACCGGTTGACGCTGGATTGGAAAGCTTTTGGCATTGGAAGGATTCTTTTACATAGTTATGTGGAATTCGGGCTAAAGTATAACAGTTTAAGCTGTAATATCATCAAAGATGGATTAAAGAGGGTTAAAGTTCCGAAATCATAAACTATGATATAAGGTTTTATAGCCTGTCGATTCGTAGCACTGCAGTTGCTGTGAGCTAACAGTAAGTGAGTTGCTCAGACGTTGGCTATTGGAATTTAGAGTCACTAAAATTAGAGAAACCATTCATGGACCAAACCAACCATTTCCTCTATGTCATAGAAATTTGGGTAAAAACATTATATTTCAGAACTACATTCAATGGTGAATGGTGATCACTGAATGGTCACAATTAATTTTGTTACTGTAAGCTGTCCAGACGAAACAATGATCATATTACGTCCTTTTTGTGTTTTATTCGAGATGTTGTATAGCATGATTGATATGATGGTTTCCTTTATATAAATGTTAAAATTTTATATTATATTACATTTATATTAGTATATTTAAAAAGCATATTATATATTTTATATTATATTTAAGTAGCATTAGATTAGCTCTACAGATCTGAATATTCGGTTCAAGCGGATTTGGTGTATTGATGAATATTAGACAAAACGTAGACCAATTCCTTGTGCACGCATGTGTTTTTAGTGAATGCGCCTAATCAGCTCGAGCCGAATACCCATGTCTGTACTCACCATAAAATGAGATTTTTGAAAGCTTTTAGACCTTAAATATTTCATAACTTAATATGTACTTTTTTCTAATACATGAAATACATTGTTATATCACTAAATAACAAAATAGTGTAAAATTAATGTTACTAAATATTTCCATATACTAATTATTTCAAACATATCTGTATGTAGCTTGTAAGCAATAAAGTACATTACCAAACCTAAAACTTAAAAAAAAAACTTGTAACTTTAATTTTATTATGGATCTTTCTTTTAAAATTATGCAGTAAAATACACTTGAATCTAATGATTAAAGTTTTAGTTGCCTCTTTGAACTCTGAAAATTAACATTTTGTTATTTCACTATAGTATTAATTTCAAATAAATATATGCCCATTGCAGAATTGGATGAACACTGTTGAACATGTGGATATTATCATAAATATATATGTTAATGTTATTAAGAGTTCTTGTTATTATCTAATCATTATTTTCTATTACCTTTTTTTTATCGAATATCTAATCATTATATCTAACCAATAATTAATTAACAGTTAGATCAGTCTTCATTAGATTACTTATAACTTAATTACCATCTACCGATCTCATAAAAAAGCTATTATATTACTATACAATAATATAACAAACAATTTAATTCTCAGATCTAAAGTTCCATTGAATAAAAAATACTAAGTTTAATCTGTTAAAAAGAACTTAAAATATATTTTTAATAACTCTGCAGCACAGTGAATAAAACAGCCTTTAGGTTGTTAAGACACATTAACAACATATTGTTCATAATGTTTGAGAGTTGGATCGTTAATGCTTTTTTATGACATATGCGTCGGAATATATTATTATTGAAGTACCTTTATAATATGATGTAAACATATTTTTGGAGACGCAACCGTATTGATGGAAGAAATAAATTAAATTTAATGATTCGCAAGATTACAAAAATTTAAAAATATATATACAAAAAACTGGTTTTAATAAAAAAATATAAATTATGTAGTAGACGGTGTAGAAAACAATATTTTGAGGAAAAATATTTTTGTTTCTCAATATTGACCTTCTTCGTTCGAATACTTATATATACTCGCTAACGATATGCAATGTTCTTGAAAAGATTGGTAGTTATTCCAGTCTTTATTGAAAAAAGTTATTTCATAAGAAAATTACTCTATGACCTTGCTAGCCGATGAGAATATCTTAGAAGCCTTTTAAGAAGAGTTTTAGGAATTCTCTTGATTTTTGGCTATTCTTTCACTAATTGCAAAATAGTTTATCCGTGCTATCTTGAACAGTTAACGTTCCATGTTCTTTACTATTTTTGATGTAATAAGGTGAATTTTAATACATACTACCGGGTGCTAATCATTAATTATGTCATCGTTTATCATTCATCATTCATCATAGAACAATCTGGACGGGCTTTAGCATTTGTTGTACAGATGTATTTGTATATTTGTATTTAATTATTTTAAAACAAATGCTATCTACACATCTGCGTTGATACTACGTTGTACATCTAAATTGGTTAATATTATCTGTCAACTGAATGAGCTAGAAACTAGAAATTTAATAAACCGGTAACATGTTCCAAGTTTAAGAAATCCAAAAATGGGAAAGCTTACTCAGACGGGAGAAAAATTGGAAAGTAGTTTACCAAACAATCAATAGATACTGTTAATGTCATAAGGAAAATAGATTTGATGCTTTAAGTATAACCAGCAGACATTTGACATGCTAAATATAGACAATGAGAGCAACTTTCTCTTCTGTCTGAAGAAGACGGTGATTTACGAGTGCTACAAATCATGCCTGGCTTGGCGCAAAATTGAAAAATATGTTATGTGTATTTCCATAATAGACAGGATAAACGGGATGTTATAAAACAAGAAAGAATAAAAAAATCTTTTTTTATTAATCTCCTAGGACGACAACAATCTGCCCGTGGACAATAACTTTTATTATATGATTTCAGTTATATAATGTAACTATCCTGACATGTAGTAAGCCACTTGAGTAAGTGATCTACTATACAACTTAAAATCTAAATCTTATTCTAGATACTGTTCTAGCTTATTTTAAAGTCTATCCTAACTTAATCTAAAGACTATTCTAGCTTATTTTAGAGATTATTAAACCTGACTCTATATCTATTCATCAGTTCGTATGGCAGTTTGCATTTAAGCTTACGCACTTCTCTGTCACCGCCCAATTTTAGCTGTTTGGCGAGTGCATTGGGATGCACTAATATTCTTTCAGAGTACTTCGCAGTAACACTCCGAATCACACTCGTTATGGGTACTAAGGGAATATCGCGCTGAATCAATTTGCTGGAGACGTAATATGGGGCATCGACGATGACTCGCAACACTTTATTCTGGAATCTCTGGTGGATTTTGTTAGATTTTCGAGTAGTACCCCACAGTTCAATGCCATAGGTCCGAATGGGCCTAAGTATTGACTTATAATAGTAAAATAATAGTAAAACTAAAATAACAGTAAAACCTTGTTATCTAATGATAATTTAGATTTACGCCCTATCAGCCAGTACATTTGGTTTAGTTTAACCCCAAGTTGCTTGCGTTTTGTAATTATATGTTTTTCCATGTCAAACGTCGATCGAAATAGAGTCACAGATATTTAACGTTGTCTGCTTGCCGAAGTTCTGATTATTCAATTTTACTGAGGGACATGTTGTTCTACAAAGGGTGAATGTCACGTTTTCAACCACAATTCGACTTTGTTAAGATGAAGTTCATAAGGTTAAGAAAAAATCTATGAGCAAAATGTATTTTTTTAATATTACATTTATAGATAATAATTATAATCGTGTCCTGTTGTTCTAGGGTTGCTTTTGCCTGTCCTATCAATGGAAAAAAATTGATCAATGAATCAATGCACTTTTCCAACGTTGGAATCGATTTTGGCAGTCCTTTTTTGATTTGGATTCATGTAACTCCAAAGTATATGCCTCTAACTCATTAACAGCTTCTTCGGTGGTCAAAATCAGTGGATGGATAATATATATCTTCGATACTTTAGTCGTCTAAATTTCGATTCGAATCCTGCGCGTTTTTGTAACGGAGAATGATTTCTTTGCTATCTATTTGAAGACTTTTGACAAAATTCTTCTTCAAAAGTGCTCTCAAACTTCAAATCAGTGCTCATATATCATTCATAATTGATCAATGCTGAAGAAACATGAGGAAAAGTATTCTTGTTGGGTTTGGAAACAGCCAATTCCTGACTTGTTTCGATATATATATATATATATATATATATATATATATATATATATATATATCCCTGATTCAACAGGTGTGTAGATATTATACACTTATATTTTTATCAGATGATGTGCAATCCAATGATGTCATAATAACGTCCAATGTTACCTCACTCTCACGGTTGATCATATCTAACGATTTTATTTATAAGATCACGTACAACATCGATGTTTTCTGGCAACACCAAAAAATTTTGTCTTGGAGTGAATGTGAACCAAGACTGAATTCGTTATTTCGGTTTCTTACTTTGTTGTAAGATGACGCCATATCACTGTATAAATAGTTAAGCTCATCAATACCCTGTTAACTAGATAATACTGGTCGAAAGATTATGTTCAAAATGTTCAACAAATGCTAAATTTTAATTGAACAAGTCAGATGTATCTGACAGTACTTGGTGCTGCCAAGACCAGGAAAATAAATAGCAACCCTGGTATAATTTTATAATGGAACGGCTATTAAATCGAATTACTTCAATCAGTCAATCAATAGCTCAAGTGGACGTCACACTGTCATCAAATTCTCATCATCACCTTATTTGGCGAGAATACAAGTTTTATACTGATCTATTCAGTTGAAGAATGTATTTAAGTATTATTAATTCTTTAAAAAATGGTCGTGTTTTGTTTATTTAGTGATTCCTTATACGTGGAATGTTAAAAAAGGTATATATATATATATATATTCTATCAGTATCCAGGTCGTACCGTTCATGTCACAAGCAATAATAATGTTCCACAATAGTTTAGGTCATCATATTTTAGACTCTTTATTGAACATACTGAAAAACAATATAATAGTGATTGTCACTAAAACAAAAAAACCGTAATCCAGTTTTCTTAAGTACGACAACGCTCGACTACATATTGCAAAACCGGTGAAAACATACTTGGAAATGTTAAAATGACACATAGCTACCCCGCACGCCGCGTTCTCCAAACCATGGTTCCTCTGATTACTACTTGTTCATATATATTAGTCGTGGCCTATCTTAGCAAAACTAATTTTGAGGACTCAAAACAATTTTTAACCAACTTCGAAAAAGGAGGAGGTTCTATTTTCCGATGTATATTTTTTTAAATGTATGTTATGACTTCCGAGATGGTCCTATTGGAAGCAAATCAGGATCTGTTGTGGTGAAGGGGGGAAATCGAGGGAAAAACTCAAATTTAAAGGGCACGTACAAAGTTTTCACTTATTTTGATCTAAAATAATCAGATATTTGGGTATAATATTATTGTAGAGCGGATGTGATGGAAATTCGGAAGTCGTTCAGTGCAAAAGCCATTCAGTTTGCTTTTTAAGCACTAATTGTAGCTCGTATAAATACTGCAGACAACTGCTTCTTTGGTGTAAGTTTGGTTGAAACATTTGCCAAATTACCTAGACTAAGTAGCGAACCCCGGGGACTGAAGCCCTCCTTATTTTCAATAATTGTTTCTTTATTCCTAGTTTTCCTTATACGAGCTGCACCTTTACTTGGCCTACCCATTGTAATATTAAATAAAATAACTGCTTAATTTATTGAATAAATATCTAAACACTAAAAAGAGAGAAATAAAATATTTTTAACAAAAAATTTAAACGACTTCATAAAAGTAATATGGAACTCACTAAAAATTAAAAAATAATCTAACTTAGATTTTATCATTGGGCCCAAACAATACAAAAATAATAATATAAATTTGTGACATACACACAAAATTAAATTACAAACAAACCAAATCTAATTTGTTGCTCGTACCGACTTCAAAGTGAATCAGTTGGTAGTAGCTAAAATAATATTGTAAATATATAAATAGGTTTATGCAGGTATTAAGCTAAATTGTGTATATTTAGTAGAATATAAAATACGTGTAGTAGATAGGTGAAATAAGGATTTTTTTACTTTTATTTTGTTATAACGATTATTATGCACATATTTTGATTTAAAATGTTTTTTCTGTGCTGAAAATCTAAGTTTGATTATATTTAAATTTGATGACTATGTTAAAAATATTTTTATAAATGTACAGATAGTTCTAGGTACTTCTCATATGAATACTCCATGCTGAACAAGGCAATTTATATTTCAACACAGATAATGGGAGAACAAAAAATATTATATACTTACAGTCATAGGGGAATATAGTATATATATTAGAATTTCATTTAAAATCAGTCATTTATAAATAGTAACAATTAGAGCAATTAGGACAACTTCAATCGCGCTACTGAGTATCCTCATTCATTCAGAACCGTCACCAAGAGTGATGAATAGTGCGGCCGGTAGCATCACGGCTATACCTTCCTGCCCAACGTATCGTGCTCGATTCCTGCCGGTTCGTGACCAAGTCCTCGCCGCAGCCACAAAACTACATCAAACTACCAACGCGTTAAAATATTAATAAAAAATAATTTTCTGACGGCCAAGGAAATAGAGCTACCGCTGCGGTAACTTTTCGTTTCGTTCCTTTCTCACCCATTGTTCCGTGTGACTGTTCGTCCTTTTCCGAGACGTAAAAATTCCAGAGCACGAAACGGCCTGAATAATTTGATAGAGCGGATACGGGAATTCGTGAGAGATTTAGATAAAAAAAACTGGGTGGGAAAATAGAAACGGAACGAAAAATTGATTCGGGCTGACCGAGAAATGATAATTAAGTTTATTTGAGTTCCGTTTGCGGGGTCGAGTAAAGAATTGTATAAAGATGTTATGAGAAATATATGGGAAAACGTTGTGATATTAAACTGAGAGCTATAAGAATCAAGGCTAAAACGTCACGAAGGCTTTACTGCAAGTCTACTTAGTGTTAATTGAGTGAAAAACGGTCTATATAATTTACTTTATGCGCTATAGGATAAAAATATTACATATTCATTATTAAAAGCTGCTTTTCAATCTTGATCTCTATGATTAAACTCATAATTCTTAATACTTTAAACAAATACTTACGGAAACTTATGATGATGTTGGTTCATCATATTATAGCAACTGAGTTTGGTTTCAGTGACTAACAAGTGGACATTTTGTTGTCAAGGACAACGAATTGCAAAGATTGAATGAAAATGTTGTAGGAAATTGGCTTCTTATTATGATTTGTTTCCTTGGCATATAAAACTAAAATAATTTTCTCTAACGTACTAAAAATATCGCAGAAAAATTAAATTCTTATGATAAGATCGTAATACGTTGAGCTGTTAAAATGAGCAGATGACTGAAAGATAATCTATTAAAATTCAAATATAAATATCTCATTGACTTTAACTACTTACGTGTGGCGAATGCGTAAATAACAATATCAAAATATTTTTAACAAAAAAATTGAACTTGAAATTGAAAATAAATAAGGCACTCACTAAAAATTAAAAAATAATTAAACTTAGTTTTTTAACTAAAAAAACATGTTAAAATAAAAAATGCACATAATTATCGTTGTAATAACTAAATAAAAATAAATAAAAAACTTATTTAACCTATTTACTACACGTATTTTATATTCTAGTATATACACACAATTTAGCTTAATACCTACCTAACCCTATTTATCTATTTACAAGATTATTTTACTACTACCAACTGACTACTTTGAAGTCGGTGTCGAACCCATACAGTTATATTAACTTAGATTTGTTTTGTTGGTAATTTAATTTTTTGAATATGTTACAAAATTATACTATTATTTATGTATTGTTTGGGCTCGGCACCGACTTCAAAGTGATAAGTTGGTAGTAGTTAAGTACATAAGTAGTTTAAGTACGTTACCATCGATGATCTTCTTTTTAAAAGATGATGTTGCGAATATTTAGCAGTCTTTCATTTATTTTTTGAAGCACTTAAGGGATGGTTACCTTTTGTAAAAGATGTTAATACTACTGGATAACTGTTAATACAGAATGTTATTCCTATTTTATTTAGAATTGTGTCTAATCCAGTAACACTTGTATTAACTGAGTGAACGTTAAGTATTTTAACTCATAAGGTACATGTACATATAGTGTGCTCAAAGTTATTTTGTAAATACGTCATTTAAATATGTGACCTAAAAACTTCGCAATGTTTTATCATTAACTCTGAGTTTTAATTCAGTTTGGCTTTGATATACAACAAAAGTTTAATCTAAATAAAATAATTGAAAAAATATATTATCAAATATAATTTAGTTTAACATTGTAGTACATCTAAAAACTACAGTTAATTATATAGCCACAATAGTTTATAGGTTAGAGTTATAACCTCTTATCACTATTGCTTTCAAGCATTTTGAATACGTCTGACAACCGGACGACTTTGACAGGCTCAATCGTTTATGTGTTCGAACTATTCGGAAAACGTAGTATCTCTTTTTAACTCGAAAAAAAATGAGAAGGTAAATATTGTCTGATTCTGAAACGAATTTACAAATTGCGGTTGGTAATACATTAAATATTTTGATGTACGTACGACAAAAAAATTTTGGATAGGCTATAGTTTTCTGTTAAATGGAATGTAACGCAGAAATAATCCCTTCAATAAAAATAACCATATATTTTTCCATTTAGGGTCATAAAGATACTGAACAAATAAAAATTAATTTTATACCTACCGATTTATATGTAATAACGTTAAAAGTCGTAAATCGCCCGACCAAGACATCCTTACATCAGTTATTTAATAATGCTCGTCCAGTATCTTATCTTGAATTAATTTTCGTAGAATAAATTAAAGGATTATGGCTTAAATAGCCTACATAATGTGATCAACATTTCTTTACGGCCACTTACTTGACACTGACGAAGAATAAAAGTTGTTAGGTGTCGTTGAATTTCTTACAACCTACGTTGGGTGCATTGTTAATTTTAATGCGTCGAATAATATGGTGGTTCCCACATGTTGTTTATGGATATAATTTAATCTTATTCTGAATAAGTTAATATAAATTAATACTTTAACCGTTAAAAAATGAGACAGGAGAGGTTCTCTGTGTGATCGTTTAGAGTGAATGGTTATTAGAATGCGAAGAAAGTATTAGAAAATTGAGTAATTGTCATAATTTATTAAAATCTTGAATATAAATACACCCTATTTTTCTAAAGAAAACTATGAATTGTTAAAACTTGTGCATGAGCAGAAAAATATCCTTGGAATCATCAGTTTATGAGACTACACAAGAGTCGGCTACAACGATTGATAGAGAAAGCGATACTCTAAATGGGGTGACATGCGTTAGAGATCTTCTCACATAAGAGTTTCGCAAACAGGTGTCCATATTTGTCGCTTGAGATCAAGAAAGTTCTTGTATGTATTTATCCGGTTAGTGTTTCGTTAAACTCACTAAATAATATATTACATATAGCCGATTCCACCAAATATATAGTAGAAGCAACGAGTTATGAACCATCTCTTGTAATGTTTTAGATATTATGCCAAGATAGTGACAATGTGATGCACTCAATTACTTTATTTAGGTAATATATACTACCTATATATTTATAGGAGGAAAAAACCTTATACCAATAAAATAAACAAATATTCAAAAACTGAACATCAGTATTTATACATACTTATTAATAGTATCCATGATATAAATATCGAAAAAACATGATCATCATCATTACTTTCAATTCAATTTTAATTTGTTCATTGAGTTTTTTTGGATCTCTAACTATCTCTCTTCGCTTTATCTAGCTATAGAGTACTTTGGGTTTAGTTAGAAAATGACTCGAAGTATGGACTATTCCGAAAGATATTGTGTCAACAAGATGCTCACCTATTGCAAATGATGACATATTATTACAAACGACAATATATATATATATATATATATATATATATATATATATATATATATATATATATATATATATATATATATATTTGTAATAATATCTTTCGGAATAGTTCATACTTCGAGTCATTTTCGAGTAAATCAGTATATCTATTCTCGTTTGTAATACTATATATATATATATATATATATATATATATATATATATATATATATATATATATATATATTTGTATATATATTTGTAATAATATCTTTCGGAATAGTTCATACTTCGAGTCATTTTCGAGTAAATCAGTATATCTATTCTCGTTTGTAATACAAGAACCTAATGAAACTATCAGTGAAGATCTTTGTCGAATAAAATTGATGCTTTTATGTGCAGCATTGTGCTAAAAACCGGAATACGAGCAAAGACAAAATAATGTTATTCTTCAGCACGATAACGCTCGAACATTTTTGGAAGTATTTAAATAGGAAGTGTTATACCGTAATACAATCCAGATCTTGCTCCTTCTGATTACTAGTTGTTTCGACATATTAGTCGTAACCTCCCTGAGCAGCGCTTCACTTCTTATGAAGATATCCAAAAAATGGTTGTATTTCTGGATAGTCTCAAAAGATATATCGTTATTTCGAGATTGAGTCCGTTTAATCGTCTGAAATTTGAAAAAAGTGGAGGCTCTAGATAGACAATGGTTTGAATAAAATAGAACGTACCGATTTTTCACAATAATGCTTTAAAAATAAAATTTAAATAAAACCCATTTATATGCCCATAATAATAATTTCTTTTGGAATGATATTTCGGATTGTCATCTAAGCAACCACAGCATTTGGTTAAACTTCATAAAGTTCTGCTTGTTTCTTTTTCACGGGCTTTCCACCTGAGCTTGACATTCATTGTCATGCCCACATATTTTGCTGTGGTCAAACGAGTCAATTACTAGTGACAAGCAAACTACTTACACATGTAGAGCTCGTAGCATTTAGTTTAATTCGTATTGAATAACAAAATTATTGTAACTTAACAGGTCAATTAAGTAGTCCACAGCCTGACACATAGATGTCGCTATTAGAATTAAATTCATATGTTTCTATTTAGCCCTAACCCTCAAAAGATGCGAGTATAAATTTGACAGACGTCAGATCATGAGTTTGTAAATTATAGCATTTTGAGTGAAGGAACTTTTGTTATCGTGAAAAAATGGATAAAAAGGAATTTCGCGTGTTGATAAAATATTGCTTTTTAAGGGAAAAATACAGTTGAAGTAAAACCTTTTCGGTTTGATGTCGAGTTTCCGGACACTCCCCAGGAAAATCCACCATCAAGGATTGGTATGCTAAGTTTAGACGTGGTGAAATGAGCAACGAAGACGGTGAACGCAGTGGACATCCAAAAGAAACATTCAAAAAATTCACAAAATGATTTTGAATGACCGTAAATTGAAATTAAATAAAATAGCAGACACTCTGAAGATATTAACTGAATGTGTACATCACATCATACACGAATATTTGGATATGAGAAAGCTCTGTGCAAAGTGGGTGCCGTGCGAGCTCAGTTTTGACCAAAAACAACGACGAGTTGATAATTTGGAGCAGTGTTTGAAGATGATCAAGCGTAATAATCTGAGTGGACTGCACACGATGAACCCGCTCCAAAGTTTGGGAAAACGCAACAGTCCGCTGGCAAGGTTATGGCGTCTGTATTTTGGGATACGCATGGAATAATTTTCATTGACTACCTGAAAAAAAGAAGGACCATCAACAGCGACTATTACATAGCGTTATTACACCGTTTGAAGGACAAAATCGCCGAAAACCGGCCGCATTTGAAGAAAAAGAATGTGCTGCTTCACCGAGATAATTCACCGTGTCAAAAATCCATGAACTGGGCTTCGAATTGCTTCCTCATCCACCGTATTCTACAGATCTGCCCCCCAAGAGAATGCTCGCTGAGAAGAAATTTTCGTCGAGTGAATAGGTGATGGACGAAACTGAAGCCTATGTTGAGGCAAACGACAAATCGTACTACAAATATGGTATCAAAAAGTTGGAGGGTTGCTATAATCAGTGTTTCACCCTTGAAGGGAGTTATGTTGAATAAAAAAAATAATTTTGGCAAAAAAAATGTGTTTTACTATGTTAGGCCGGGGACTTTTCAATTCAATTGTTATATATTAGTAGGGAGTTAAGTATAGTGTCTTGACTCAGCATTACACTTGTTCATCTTACCTGCTCTTGGAGGTATACGTCATTTATATTAATTCGCAGCCATCGACTATAAATAAGACTAAGTTAAATCACGATTTACCACACGTTTCGACCGAAATCGCCGCGCGCCCAGGCTACGGTGCGTGATCGGGGCCCATCGAATGCCGTCGGTTACCCTGCTAAAAATCTGGCCATGCCTTTCCACGTTATTTATGTCGACCCGGTGATGGTTTGGCCAGGTCCTCTAGGCCTCGCCCGCGATTTTAATCGCATATTTCGTCGACGTTACGCCCTGGTGGTGAATGGAAACCCGAGCGCAAAGATCGAAAGGTGACCTCTTCTTGTTTTGGGCAATGTTTAACGGCATTCGATCGGATCGTGCACAATTCAAAGTGTTAGGCATCTAATAATCTCAGATTAATCACTTAATTCATCTCATTTTCTCATTCGTTCATAAATAATTTAATTACTAATGATAACAAGTCACATAAAAATTAATTAAACAATTGATTGAATCCTTAATTAATTACTAAATTTAATTACTTTTTAATAGTTATATTTAGCATAACCAGAAAAGACTTATTTGTCATGACTTTAACTTTTCAAGCTTCATTAAACATCATATTTGAAGTGTGGAAAACTTTATGGAAAATAGTGACAGTAATGGTAACACTGATAACCGCGAAATGAAGACTCATATTACATGTCATCTTTTTTGGTAATTTCCAAACTATTCTATAAAAATCTTTTATTAAAAGACTAAACAACTAACAGATGATAAAAACATAATACCAGCGTATCATTTTTACTTAAGGGAGAAATCTCTCACTTATAGACGATATTCATAGAAATACAGATATAAATGAAATATTAATCGATATATAAATCGGTTCTGTCGTTTTCCTTTAGGTGGCGACCTTTAAAAGCTTTAGCATGACGATTTTATTTATAAATTAAGCAAGATTTGCAGAAATATTAAAAACATATATTTTGAACAGGGACTCCAAGGTTAACCATTAGGATGATTATATAGAATTGCATAATATTCATCGATGATATTCCTGAATAACAACATAATACAATAGCTATTTTTTGTACGATAAGAAAAATATTGAGGACTGTTGTTATGTCCCGAGGTCCTTCATAAATGGCGATCCCCATAGAAACTTGAAATGGAACATCATTAACAGGTCAATTGAAAAGTCCCCGGCCTGATACATAGATGGCGGTACCAGAATTAAATCCATATATTTTTAGTTAGCCCTAACCCTCAAAGGATACATGTATAAATTTGAGCGCTGTCGGATCATTAGTTTATGAATTATAGCATTTTGAGTGAAGCAACTTTTGATATTGTGAAAAGAATGGATAAAAAGGAATTTTGCGTGTTGATAAAATATTTCTTTTTGAAGGGAAAAAATACAGTAGAAGCAAAAAACTTGGCTTGATGCCGAGTTTTCAAACACTACCCCAGGAAAATCAACCATCAAGAATTGGTATGCTAAGTTTAGATGTGGTGAAATGAACACCGAAAACGATGAACGCAGTGGACGCACAAAAGAGGTTGGCAACGAAGAAAACATTTAAAAAATCCAGAAAATGATCCTGAATGACCGTAAATTGAAATTGAATGCAATAGCAGATACTCTAAAGATATCAACTGAACGTGCACATTCACGAATATTTGGGTGTGAGAAAGCTTTGTGCAAAGTGGGTGCCGCGCGAGCTCACTTTTGAACAAAAACAAGGACGAGTTGATAATTTGGAGCAGTGTTTGAAAATGATCAAGGGTAAGAAACCCAAGTTTTTGCATCGATATATCACAATGGATGAAACATGACTCCGTCATTTCACTCCGAAGTCAAATCGACAGTCATCTGGGTGTACTCTACATGATAAATCCGCTCTGAAGTGTGGTAAAACTCAACAGTGCGCTGACAAGGTTATGGCGTCTGTATTTTGGGATACGCATGGAATAATTTTTATTGACTTCCTTGAAAAAGGAAGTACCATCAACAGCGACTATTACATAGCATTATTGGATTGCTTGAAGGATGAAATTGCCGAAAAAAGAAAAAAAAGAAAGGTTGAAACGTGTCACAAGTCAGAGAAAACAATGGCAAAAAATCATGAAAATGAATCTTCGAATTGCTTCCTCATCCACCGTATTCTTCAGATCTGGCCCCCGGCGACTATTTCCTGTTCTCAGATATCAAAGAATGCTCGCTGGGAAGACATTTTCATCGAATGAAGAGGTGATCGCCGAAACTGAGGCCTGTTTTGAAGCAAAGGACAAATCATACTACAAAAAAGTAAGTATCGAAAAGTTGGAGGGTCGCTATAATCAGTGTATCACCCTTGAAGGGAATTACGTTGAATAAAAAAACTAATTTTGCCAAAAAAATGTGTTTTACTATGGTAGGCAGGACTCTTCAATTGACCTGTTAAGCAAGCCATCAAAATCTTACCCATAGTCATGAACATTCATCAAGTCAATATGGAGGTAGACAAGACTATCCAAAAGGACAGAGAGGTCCTTCGAATTAGTGTAGTATAGTATTAGTAAAAGAAGTAAAAAGCAGAATATAGTTCCAGTTTTAAAATTAATAATAGTGTAAACAAATTGATAGGACCTAAGAGGTTTCATTTATTTATCATTTTTTAAGAAAATTTACTTGTAACACAGCCTCAAAAACTACTTCAGGAATCAGTGACTTAAATATAAACTCTTACAATATTTTTTTAACTATATATAACATCTGAAAACTTTTCCTTATTCCATGGAATGGAAACACTAAATGTGTATTTTTCATAATCTGGCTACTAATATGCGACATATTGAATAAAAGTAGTGCTACATATATTAAAAAAATTGTAAAATTTTAAAAGAAAAGGCGATATTTTTCTTATTGAACTGCAGAAGTTTTTGAACAAACTAGTTAGCATATTATTGACATTTATAAAAACGACTGAAATGTCAATAATGTTTTGATCATAGAGAAGAAAGCGAAGACCGATACCAAAAAAGAAATACCGAAGATTCTCTTGCGGACATGGAGCAGACAGCCTTAAGTACATATTCTTGTATCAACGAAGGAACTGTCCGAGTAAAATGCAAATAAATTCACCAGCTGATAAGACCGATTACAACACACCATTGATAATGCGAGAGAACAAGCAATTAAAAGGATGATGGACTTTTAATTAGTACGCTACTGAATATAAGTCGCAGTTATTGTTTCGTATTATAGTTTAATATAAAAATTTTAAAAATAGATAAAAATGCATAACAGCTTCAATTATTGACAAATATGATATATTATATTTTTATTATTGCATTATTAATCTTTATAGTGATTAATAATTAAGGTCAAAAGAAAAGTAACGCATATATGTTGGTAAAAAGACATTAAAATGTCTTCCATTATCAAGACAAAATTTGGTTAATCCCTACCTAACCCACTATTTTCATCTTCTTCTGCTCAATGTGTATAATAAGTTGGAAATTTAAAAATTATTAAACATTTAAATAGATAATTCCTCTATATTGAATTAATTAATTAACTTCAAATAGTTTTTTAATCATATAATGCAGCAATCACTGTTATTTAGTTAATGGCCAATTATCGCTTCATAGATATGTATTTATATTGATTTATACCACGATTAAAATATCTAAAAATTATTGGAGCTATATTTTATGGATATTATATGGTCCTCCTACTGGAATCTTTTACAAATTAATTATTTTAATGGCACGTTATTAATTACAATGTTTAAGTATTAACTATGAGGTGTTTAGTTTAATAACAAAAGCTTTTAATACTGTTTATTAGCTTGAGTAACATTATATATTTATTAATGCCAATTATTAACCACATATGTAATATAATCGATATTAACAACACATTTCCTGTTACTTAATACTGTTACTGTTAATTAATATATTATTATAATATACTAATTAATGTTAAAAGAGTTTATAAAATTATAAGTATTATATAATTTATTCAATAGGTGATTCTTGCAAATACATAACAGGAGTTTTTAATAATTTCTGTTAGTTATTAAGTCAACATTCCATTAATTATTAGCAACATAGTGAATATTAACTTTTAGTTGTAATGATTTATTACTCATATATGGTGTGGTATATAGTTATACGAGACTTTTAATTAATGACAGCGCTAATGATTGTTAATATTGCTTAAAAAATAGCTTTTGCTTCAAATACATAAGTTCATTTTTACATTATATCATAGAGAGTACTCTATTATTTATATAAAATTTATTTATACAGTCATTATCAATTGCTTCCAAAGGTTCAAAAAAGATCCAAAAGGAATTAACTGAAACTAACTTTTTTTTACAACATCTTTATTAGATACGCTTAGTACAATCTTAATTATTATTATTATTACAATTAATTTATTACTACTTTTCCTATGAGCTTGGATTAATTAGCAAGCAAGACGAGTACGAGAAAATACATCAGTATGTATTCCTCAATTATAAAATTATAATTATTTATTAATTATTAACTTATAGCTATAGTTTACACTAATAATACACCCTAAATGTTCACACAAGTTTGTATGGTTTTGTTCGTTTCAGTCTCCTGACATCCTGTGCGCTGTCCAGCAGTTGTGTTGCTTCCACGTTAGAATGATTTAGTAATCTTCTTTCGTGTTTCAAGGCGAAATCCTGCACAACTTCGCAAATCCATTTGATTTCCAGGTCATCGTGCAGTTCTTCATTGGTTACATAGCGATAGGCATTGGTAATCAATCGAAGAATCTTGTTTTGACAGCGCTGTATGACTAACTGATTTGAATATTTAGTGCAACCCCAAATTTGCACCCCATAGGTCCAAATTGGCTTTATAATTGTGTTATAGATCAACCTCTTTGATTTTAGATCAAGTTGGGAGTATCTTCCGACTAACCAGTATAGTTGTTTTATTTTGGTTCTAATGTGTTTTGCTTTTTGTCTAACGTGATGCTTCCAATTTAATCTACCGTCAAGATGGATTCCAAGATATTTTGCTGATTCTGCTTGAGGAATCGGACATCCATTGAGTGATATAATTAAGTTTTTATTATTTCGCCTTAATGCAAAATTAACGTGGACAGATTTGGAGCTATTAAGTTGAATTTTCTAATCTTTTGTCCATTTGTAGATTTTGTTGACTGCCAATTGCACTTTTTGTATTGCCCTAGGCAGAGATATATCTTTTGCCATAATAACTGTGTCATCAGCAAAGGTTCCAAGAAGTGTTTCTTTTGTTGTTGGAATGTCAGCAGTGTAGAGCAGATACAGGAGAGGTCCTAAGACGCTACCTTGTGGAACCCCAGCCGAGATATTTTTAAATGTCGAGAACGCCTTTTCGTGCGATACTCTAAATTTTCTTCCGAATAAATATGACTCCAGCAATTGACAATAGTTACGTGGTAACAATTTGCTCATCTTACAGATTAATCCCAAATGCCAAACCCGATCAAAAGCTTGGGAGACATCCAGGAATATTGCAGGGCAGTATTTCTTTTCTTCAAACGCTCTTTCAATAGCCGCAGTTACTCTGTGCACTTGATCGATAGTTGAATGGTGATTTCGAAAACCAAACTGGAAATCTGGTATTGTTACCAAATACTTAACACGTTTATATATCAGCTTCTCAAATAGCTTTGATATTGCAGGTAGTAGCGAAATAGGCCTGTAAGATTCGACTTGTTTTGTAGGTTTGTCAGGTTTTTTGAGCATAATTATTTGTGCAACTTTAAAGCATTCCGGGACATGCTTCAGCCTTAAACAGGCATTAAATATATATGTCAACATGATGATTGCTTTTCGTGGCAGTTCTTTCAATAATCCAGGTGAAATGCCATCTATACCAGGTGCCTTTTTAAGATTAAGGTTATCAATTTCAGTGGCAACTTGCAGTGGAGAAATTAGATTAAGATCTACATCGGGTTGATAAATAGGAGATGTATCCATGGTAGATTATATCATTAGGCCGAAAAATGTTAGCTAAATATTCTGCGAACAATTCAGCTTTTTCATTGTCGCGTCGAACCCATTCATTTCGATCATTTTTAATAGGCGGTACTCGAATAATTGGTCTTTTAAATCTTCGAGTTGCTTTCCATAGCGAATAATCTTTGTCTGCTTGTAACTGAAACTAACTGTAATTGACTGAATTAACTGAAAGTGTTATTTCGAACTTAGATATTGCGATTTCAGTGCTTGCTAAGCAAAAATGTGTTCTCTTTTTTCTCTGAGTGTATTGTGAGTAAAAGAAAAGTAGATCTGTTACGACAATCGCAAGCACAAAAAGTTATGGATTAATCCAGTACAGTTCTCCACATCGACACCTAAACGGAATATTCATCAGGATCAGCAAGGTGTAGAGTTTTACGAGCTGCCAAAACTGGTAGAAACTGTTTCCTATAGCTTTCTGCCGAGGTGAATTGGATAAATTGAATGACGTATTGCTTAGAGAAATACGATAATAATGAGTACCAAAAGTAAAGTAATCCTCTTGCATGACAACCTTAGGCCGAATTGTGTAGAAGTTGTCAGAAGGCTGAGACTAAAATGTAGAAAATGATGTAAATTAATTTAGTACCATAAAAACGTCATGGTCTAACTTGTAAAAAATTCATACAACACAAGAAATACATTAAGAAATCAAATGTTATTCGCAGAATTTAGTAAAGGATGTACCATAAAACTTTCTTATGTTCCAATCGTCCAACCTGAAGAAGGGTTCACTTTTTTCAAAAGTATTTATATATTTATAGGGAATAAAATCTCGTACATGAAAGAAGACTTCTGATTAGAATAATATCTAATTCTCCTAATGTCATTATATTGTATGTTTATTATACATATCTGGGTAAAATAAGTTTTTTCTATTTCAAAGATATGATATACCGTCTATACATTGAAAGTAGTTTCCGCCATATGCCACCTACGCTCTACGCCGGAGAAACTATTAGCTCCGATTACCCTCATTTTCTTAAAAGAAATTGAATTGGATTGGATTTTTCCCATTCATATTGGGAAGTTAAATTTTTTGCAAGTAATTAGCAAAAACACTTTCACCAAAGTGCTTTATAATTTTCGTGTATACCATATTGAAGTTGATCTTGTCGATTCCTATTAAAAAATTATTACAATAGATTATTAGTTATTAGCTAGTTATCACCATATATAAAATGAAAATCGACGTTATTGAAAATTATGTCACTCCGATTAACCCAACAACCCCCCACCCCACCCCAAAGAAACACAATAAAAATTCCATGATCTCTCTCATTTATCTAGTGATATTTTCGGTAGTACAGCTAGTCGCAGTAAATGATGGTCATACATGAATTTTAAAAATATCAAATAAATACATTTCAAACCGCTTAGTGATAGATTAGTTGACAAATTTATTCGAAAGAGTGCACTTCCGAGGTGGTCTTATTGGAACCAAGTCAGGATTTTATGTAGGCAAGGGGGAAAACCGAAAAATTTCAAAGGCGCATATACAGTTTTCATATATCTTTTTATTCTAAATAATCAGATATTTGGGTATAATATTATTGTTGAACTGATGTGAGGAAAAGTAGGAAGTAGTTCAGAATAAAAGCAATTCAGTTTGCTTTTTAAACACTGACAATATCATACGATTAGTCATAGAAATATAGCAGGCAACTGTTTTTATAGTGTCACGGTTAGAACGTTAAGCCTGCACGCAGGGGTCGCGGGTTCGATTCCCAACGCGCGCATTAACTTTCTTTTTTCCAGTTTGGTTGAAATATTTGTCAAATCACTTAGAGTAGGTAGCGGACCCCGGGGCCAGAAATATTCTTTATTTTCAATTTTTGGCCATTTATTCCTATTTTTCCTCAAACGGGCTGCACCTTTACTTGGGCTATTCATTGTAATACTTAATAAAATAACTGCGTAATTTATTGAGTAAATATCTACCACTAAGAAGAAAAAAATATATATTTAACAAAAAAATTGAGCTAACTTATATAAAATATATAAGGGAATATATAAGGGAAATATATAAGAAAATAAATAAGGGACTCACTAAGTAAAAAGTAAGTTTCTTATTTATTTTTATTTAGGTATTACAACGATTATTATACACCTATCGTATTTTTAAATTAAAACGTTTTTTCTTTGTTTAAAATATTTAAGTTTGATTATTTTTTACTTTTTAGTGTGTTCCTTATTAATTTTCTTAGGTCGGTTCTATTTTTTTGTTAAAATTATTTTTAGTTTATATTTTTGTTTATATTTTATTTCTATAGGCAAGAGTGTAAAATCTGATAAGGAATAAACATTCCAATCACCCCAATAATCTTACTGTATATGGGATCGTCCTCCTACTGTTGCGATAGCCGCGGGTTCTAATCCTGATAGAGCATGGTCGTAAATTTATGTTTGTGATTGTTTATAATGTGTGAATGTTCTAGACAAGAGTGTAAAATCCGACAAGGAAAATGATCCCAGTCACGCCAGTAACCAGGCTGGGTAAAACCGGATGTCTTCTGGGATGATTTCTAAAGTTGGTCACTCGCCAGTCGGTAGGCTTAAAGTTAAGATCATAAATTTCATTTATGAATCAATATTTTATCAGCATGCTTTAATACAACATTTTTAACGTATCATTTAAGAGCAAATATGTAACATATTACAGTAAGTTGTTATATACAATGTTACAGCAAAGACTTGTCATTCATGAAATTACACTAGATTTACTAATTAACTTTAACCGAAACGTCTAGACTGACCGTTATAATTGCACCTTTTAATTTAAGCAATATCTTCTGAAGCAATAATAACATATTAGGTATCTAGCTGTGAAATTTGTATTTCATTTCTCATGATCGACGCCCATTCTAAGCACAGTTTTATTTCAGCGATTACATACGGTACTAGTCTTCGGCGAATGTTCGCTCGTTCGTTCCTGGCGTAGATTTATCGAAGAAAATTGAGTGACCTGGAGGGGATCGGATGGAATAGCAACAATTAAACTTTCGATAGTGATCGACGGTGTCCGTAACAATGCGTGACCTGAACGATGGACGATGTGTTTAGTGGCTGTTAAAGTGTTATCGGTAGTCGAGTAAATACCGCTGCGAGAATAAAAATCTGAATAATGGGAATGGTGGGTTTCTTTTTCGTTCTGGTAGGGATTCGATACGGATCGAAGAACAGCGTTTGGAAAACCAAATGTTGCTTCACATCTGTTGTCTTATTTGGTAATTTATGTTATATAAAATATGTCTTCTTCTATATTTTTTGTTAAGGAAACAACTAAGAGTTCCCCTATTATATGGGCCTATAAAACACTCTTAAAACATTGAAAAATCAATGTTTTCTATTGAAAGTGTTGTTCATTAATAACCCGAAATATTTACCATCTTTCAGACAATTTGAGGATTCAATCTTCATAGAACGATGTATATTTGGTGGCTATCTACAAATCGACCCATTTTTACCATCTTCATAATGAGTAAAGCATTGCTCAGATAAATCACGACTTATATATCCGAACGAGTAATTATCAGAAGGAACAAGGTCTGGAGAATTAGGCGGGTGGGGTACCACTCTTCACTTTAGTGGTTCTCAGCATGTCTTCGCCGGTTTTGCAACATGTGATGAAGCGTTATAACGCTGAAGAATAAGATTACTGCGACTTTGCTCATATTCCGGCCGTTTATTGCGCATCTGAAACATATATATTCCATAGCGATCGCCATCGATGGTTTGATCGAGTAATGCCTCAAATCTTTCGGCCCTCCACAAGGCTCTCCTTGGTCTTCAGTGTCAAAGTTGCTTCTTTTAAAACGTCAAAATGAGTATTCACATGTTTAAATCTATGGAGCATGATTACCTCAAATTTCACACAACACTCAAATACCTTCAGCCGCCTTTTTAATCTAATTGAAGTAAAAATATATAAAATGCGCAAAAATCCCGCAGATGCGATTTACTTTCTACATATTTAGACATTTTCAATGCTCTTAAAACATTTTTGTTCGAGGAAATACACATACTGAAAAGTTTGTTGGTTACAAATATCCCTAATGCGGTTCAACACACATTAACACCGTCTATTGCGAATTACTTTAAAATTAATTTATAGGCCAATATTTCAGTTAAAATAACATTGTGAAACATATCAGTACTGGTGCCGTGGGTATGGTTATCCTGGGAAAACGATATACGTAACTAAAATTAACTAAAAAAGAACAGCTTATTAAGAAAACATAACTGTATGGTGCTAAATAGTCAATCGTTCCGAAGATGTTTAAACGATCGTTTAATCCTTAAACAGAACATATTAAAGGATTTAAAATGTTGTACAATTGTATTGAAAGTTGAAATAACATCTCCCATTGGTTTTTAGATTACAATAATATACACTATGGAGTGAATAGTCATTTATTTTTAAAATATAAATGTGATGAATATATATTATACCCGCGATATCATAATTATTTGAGAAACTGCTGTTAAAATGTATTAGACCATATAGAAATGTCAGATATTCGGTTTTGATTTTGAGATAACCATTGGGCAATTGACCAAGTGCATAGAGTAACAGCGGTTGTTTAAAAGGCATTCGAAGAGAATAAATACCGCCCTGCAATATTCTTGGTCATCTCATAAGCCTTTGAGTGTGTATGGTTTTTGAGATTATTCTACAAAATGAGCAAATTGCTACCACAGAATTATTTTCGACTGCAGGAATCATACCTCTTCGAGAAAAAAACAGGCATTCTCAACACTTAAACCTATTTCAGAGGTAGTGGCTTGGGACCATTCCTGAATCTGCCTATATTGCCGTACAGCTTAATAGCTCCAAATCTGTCCATGTTAATTTTGCGTTAGAGTGAAATGATAAGAACCTAATTAGGTATATCACTTAATGGATGCCTCAAGCAGAATTAGCTAAATACCTCGGAAAACATCTCGATAGTATCTCGATAGTTATATTGGAACCATCATGTTAGACAAAAAGCTGGGCAGAATAGACTTAAATTCAAACTACTGTACTGGTTAGTTAGATAGAAGATACCCTTAATTTAACCTAAAATCAAAAAGATTGGTTCATCAATCAATAAAAAAGCCAATTTGGTCCTATGGGATGCAAATATGGGGGTACACTAAAACATTAATCCAACACACCAAAAACAAAGTTCTACGATTAATTAGCAATGCTTATTAATCGCTACGTAACCAATGAAGATCTGCTCAATGAGCTTAAAATCGAATGGATATACGAATTCATGTAAGACTTCGCCTTAACATATGAAATAAGTTTGCTAAATCACAACGACATGAAAGAACTGCGGCTACTGAACAACAAGTAGGAATTTAGAAGATTGAAGCCAATCAAACCACACAAACTTTTTTAGTGTATAAGTGTATTCGCAATTTTTGCTTAAGTAGTTTAGTTTTAGTTAAATTTAGGAAATAATTTTGACGTATTAATCCCGTACTGGTTTTGCTTGTAAATCAACAAGTACAACAGAACAGTAGTAATAAAGTAATTTGTAAATTAGGATCATACTAAAGATATCTAATATAAGATGTAATTAATAAAACATCTTTTATCATTCTTTTTTACTTTGACTGTAGCTGAACTACTCAAAATCAGCGCTGCTTTCAGTGGGATTGACAAAAATTAATTTTCTTTTATATGCACCATACCTCAGTGGGTCATTATATATTATCTGAAAATGTTATTCAAAACCTTTTGACTCTATCGTCATCATATTCTTTTTATTATAGTAAGGTACATTATTTCTTTTCTTGCCTCCGCTTTGCCATATTTGTCTCTGGCTGACACTAACTATTGATAAACAACACCTCATTGGAGTCCAACTATCTAGATGCTACTTTCTTCTCCTGTGTTACTGATGTCCATCACTTTAATTTCTGCACTCACACTAATTCGTTAGTTGCTAATATTTTGATTTTTCTCATCAATAGTTCTCACTATGCTCTGTAATTTTAACCATATCTCGAAAATGCTAAAAGTCTTCATATATCAACGAAGACAACAGACAGGCAAAAATGTGGTAGCATTATATTAAATACCATGTCTGTTTACTATATTGAAAAACAGATCATCTGCTTGACAAACACAAATTTGGATCTGAAATAAGTCATTTAAAGCCATAAAATACTCGAAGAAGTCTGATAAGTATGTCAAACTATAATATTTTAATTAATAAATTGATATTTGCTATAAAAAGATATATATTAAATACATTGTCAGTTATTAAAACTAGGAACATGTTAAAACAAAAGGATGAATATAAAATAAAAGGAAGAAACGAGAATCAGTGATGAACATTAATCATCTTGTTCGCTATATCATTCTTAATAACGCATTAAGGTAAGATTCAATTTATAGTTCCAGTTTAATACATTAATGGTCCCTAATAACAATAATAGTAGCTTTGGCCGATCCTGAACGATATTTAAAGAACTAGGGAAGCTCGGCTCGCCCCTGCAACACTCATAAGCGACACGTTCCTCCCCGGAAATTATAACCCCTGCGGTGCAGAACGGATATTACGCGCGTTATCTCACGATTTATGTGCAATGCTGGACGGCGATTATCAGCTGGACAACTGGAAATAATGTCCAGGCCACGGGCTGCGTGGTTTTATCGACTGGGTCCAAACACGACCACCGCTAAACTATGATGTTACAAGAAAAGAGTCCCTGTGTAGGTATGTGTCACTGATAAAATGTTGAAATAATTGTCACTGAATTAATACCTAACTCCATTCTTAATTTACAGCCATGAAAACAAATATACACTCCACAATTTCGGAGAAAATCACATATTCGTCAGCAGTAGAACTAAGAACTCCAAGGTATTTTAATACATCACCTTTCAGTACTTGTTTTCCAAATTAAAATTAAAATTGAGTTAAAATTACTCACTTACACATTGAATAAGTTTCTATGATTTGGCTTATTTTTAATACGCGTTGTCCTGTAGATCTATTGCTTCCTCTTTGGCGTGCTTTAGCAAATTTATTATTTATTATATTTTATGACGAAATCTGGATTAGCTTCGTAGAGCCATTTAATTTCTAGATTCCCTTGCAGTTCTTCGTTGGTTACATAGTGATAAGCATCGGTAATTAATCGAAAATATTTGTTTTGGCAACGACTAGATTACTAGAATCAATCCTATTTATGAGACTTATTGGCAATGTTAAAGAGCAGTAAAAAGAATATTCTATAGGAATCTCTAAAGGCGATGGAACATCTAAGGAGGTGAAATAATAATAACTAAGAGATCAATTGAAAAGTCCCCCGCCTGACCCATAGATGGCGCTATTAGAATTAAATACATATGTATATTCGTTTATACACGCATCTTTTGAGGGTTAACAAAAGGTGCGTGTATAAACTTGACAGCTGTCGGATCATTAGTTTGTGAATTATGACATTTTGAGTGAAGCAGCTTTTGTTATTGTGAAAAAAAAATAATAAAAAGAAATTTTTGAAGGGAAAAATACAGTTGAAGCGAAAACTTGGCTTGATGCCCAGTTTCTGGGCATTGCGCCAGGAAAATCAACCATCAAGGATTGGTATGCTAACTTTAGACGTGGTGAAATGAGCACCGAAGATAGTGAACGCAGTGGACACCCAAAAGAGGTTGTTACCGACGAAAACATGACGAGTTGATGATTCGGAGCAGTGTTTGTAGATGATCAAGCGTAAATAAACCCGAGTTTTTGCGTCGATTTGTGACAATGGATGAAACATCGTTCCATCATTTCACTCTGAAGTCCAATCGACAGTCATCTGAGAGGACTGCACACGATAAATCCACTCCAAAGTGTAGGAAAGCGCAACAATCGGCTGGTAAGGTTCATTAACTACCTTGAAAAAGGAAGGACAATCGACAGAGATTATTTCATAGCGTTATGGATCGTTTGAAGAACGAAATCGCCAAAAAACGGCCGCATTTGAAGAAAAATTGCTGCTTCACCAAGACAATGCACTGTGTCACAAGTCAGTGAAAACGATGGCAAAAATGCATAAATTTGACTTTGATTCATTGGACTTCATAATTGGAATGAAGAGGTGATCGCCGAAACTGAGTACTATTTTGAAGCAAAGGACAAGTCGTACTACAAAAATGGTATTGAAAATTTGAAGGGTCGCTATAATCGACACAAAACATTTGTAACCAACTTCAGAAATCCTGCATCAACGGAAAAAAAAGTTTTTTTCTATCGTAGGGTTACTGTTATTGAAAAGTCAAAATCATGTTGATACTAGTCATGCATCAACAATAACGGCAAAGCCGAATATCCATGACTCCAAACCAACGCACCGTATCTGGTAGTATCAATGGGACCGCTATAAACTACAATTGATGCATTTGAACTGAGCACAGCGCGAAAATCATTCAAAATACGATCAAAGACACAATAATGTTATTCTTCGGCATGACATTGCTCAAACACATGTTCATTATCTGCATTCTAGTCTCAGTTACACTTTCTCATTAAGTTCTCGTTACAATTCTCATCGATGGAGTACTTTTTAATTTTCAGATATCAATTTGTACAAAATCAGTCAATATTCACTGTAGTAATCCGTAATAATTAACTCTTATTAATTAACTCTTATTAAGTATTCTATAATTGTTATTGCTCCTTCTATATACATTTTTCTTGTCAGCAGGAAATTTAAATAAGCATTTTAATATTAATTATAGCTAATATATTAGGTTTTGTAGAATTAAGAATAATATATATGTTAATTCACAACAAATATTACTAATTTGTTACCAGAACAGATGGAATATATGGAATGATGACAATAATTACAGACATATCAATCGCTTAAAATGAGTAGAAAATAAGGCCAAACTTCAGCATTAGATTAAAAAAGTTTAATACAAACATTTTTAATGTTAACTGATCGTTTTCAGAACCAGTAGTCTCGCCATCTTAAGTTAGTCTTTTTATCAGTATACTATTAAGTAGTGTTGGGAACTATCGACTGAAATCGTCTATCAACTGTTTAGTAATTTACTATCGACTGTTTCAGTCGCTATTTTTGGTTCGACTGATTTTACTACTTTTTACCAGTGACTGTTTCCAGTCCTTATTTTCGGTCCGACTGATTTTGTTAGTATTTACTATCGACTGTTTCCGTCGTGTACTTTTAGTTACTATTTTTGATTCTACTAGTTTCATTCGACTGACTTTTTACGTTCTGGCTCTATCGTCCTAACCGAATTTGTCAAAAATACCGAACTTAAGCTTATACAGATTTATATGTAATATATATATATATATATATATATATATATATATATATATATATATATATATATATATATATATATATATAGTTTTATGATCTTTTTGGTAGTTAGCTGGAAAATGACAATATATTTTATATTAATATAGCAGCATTTTAGTACCATATTTTTCAAGATTATTAATGTAATAGGATAAAAAGATTAAAATTGTGAATGATAAATAGTAAAACACTTTTGACAGTTTTTATGGCAATAATAGGTAATATTTCGATTACTCTCTCGATTTTTGTTAAAAAATATTTCCGTTCAAAAATAAATAAAGCATTTACTTTATTTAAATAATCTCTAGTTGTTATAGTGCGATCATATTTTCTTCTATGATTAGGTATATGTTCCATAGAAAAATTCCATTCCTTTTTACAGATCCACAGAACATTCGAATATATAAGTAATTCTACTTCGTTTAACATGAAATTGTTAATTGCATGTTAATAGTACTCAGCAATTACTTTTTTCGGTTTTCCTTTTTTAAAGTTAGTACGTGAAGGTATATGTACATCTCCGTCTCGTTTATACTACTGTTGGAAAATATACACATATAAAAAATTAACTGCTCCAAGCAGTTATCTTCGTCCTTTTCTGTCACAATTTATACATTTATACAGGAAAGGGTTCGTACATCTTCGTCTGACATCACGAATTGAATAAAACAATCGAACCGCGCATTTGACTGAAAATAGTAATTACTACTTACCCTAGTTTTTTGACTACCTACTGTTTCGACTGTTTTGCGGCTATCAACTGTTTCGACTGTTTTCAGTCGATAGTTCCCAGCGCTAGCATTAAGACTTATTTTGGTTGGACCTGGTCAAGCTCTAAATCTTAGGATGTAAATTATTTGTCGTTTTTGTTGTACGCAAATCGTATTGACAATTATACAATAACTTTATAGAATTTTAAGTCCTCATTGGTTGGTGAGTTGTTAGTTCCCACGTGAAATATGGGAGAAAGAAAAAATATAATAATAAAATATGGCAGCTACTCTTAAGTGTGAAAAGTGGAACAAATTAGTAAAGAATAATGAAATTTTATTTAAAAAATTAAGTAAAGAAACACATTTTTTATCAAATAAGAATGGTATATTTATTGCTTTTCAACATATATTTTAGTTAACAGATAATGACTAAAATATACATGAATGATGAATGATGAAGTTTGAATGAAGTAATGAAAATATGCCAAATAACAAATGAACTGAACTCCATAATTTACACAGATGGAAAATATATAGTAATTAAAAATACTAGTTTGGTAAATATTTTAAACAGATGATAAAATTTAAAGCGTTTAAACCTATTAATGCTATAAAATATGTAACTACTAGCGGACCCAACAGACATTGCCCTATCCTAACATTGTGGTCGAACTGATTGATTTCGACCATTGTGTGATAATTTGTTAATTAATATAGTATCTATAACTCTCTTAACAGAAATGTTAACAGAAGAAATATAACAACAAAACTGATATGGACCATTTTATAAATTCTACAGAGATAAATACATTGTAATATACTCGAAACTTCTGCAGTGCCCACATGAAGAGCGGAGAATGCGTAGCCGGCCAATCCCTAATTATCTCGTTAATTGGTCATATGATGGATGAGGATGTCGGTGTCTTGAACATCGTCTAGGAAGTATCGGTACGCGTGGTTGCATACGATCTCGTCGGCTTGTCGAATCGGCTTAACGTTGATCGTCCCAGAACAAGACAGCAGATTTAATTAGTTCCGCATGATTCGCCTCCCAAACCCGAAAACCATCCATCCCGGTCAATGAACAAACCGAAACCGAAGAAAATCGGCTTCGATCTTTTTCTACTTCAAGTCATCGGTATCACAACTCGACTGAATTTATTCTGATGTTCGTTTTCAATAATATTTAATATCAATTCTAATATCCTCGAAATTATTCATTTGACGCGAAATCCTTTTCTTTATTAGTCAGTTGTACAGTGGCATATTTACACTAAATTGACGCCAATAAGCTATTCAGGTTTAGCCACCCTTGCAGGCTTCTGCAATTCGATACCGTAGTTCACAAGCATTTGTACCAGCTTGGTTAGCGCAGTGGTAAAGGCGACAAGATTCGAATCCTGCTGGGGCATGTTCGCAAATTTATTTTTGTGATTTTTTAACATTTGTGATTGTCCTTAGGCAGTAGTACAACATCCGACAAAAAAAAACAATCCCAGTCACGTCAGTAAGCAGGCTGTTTAAAACTGGATGACTTCTGGGAAAATCTTCAATTTGGTCACTCTGCTGTCGGTAGGCTCATACCGACAGTGTTTCAGAGCCTACGTTAAAG
Source organism: Rhynchophorus ferrugineus (assembly GCF_030347505.1). NCBI lineage: Eukaryota > Metazoa > Arthropoda > Insecta > Coleoptera > Curculionidae > Rhynchophorus > Rhynchophorus ferrugineus. Next base: position 51,266,874 of record NW_027472583.1, read on the forward strand.
AGTAGGTTCAGTCCAGATATATCTTGGTTCGTAAAAAGGAGTCTCTAAAATATTTAAAGAAAAAAAACAGCATATTAGTTTTGTCATGAAATTACAACTTCATGATATGTGCTCTATTGCCCTCGCTAGATTAGCTTTTTGCGTTATTACTTTGAATGTGTACTAGGATATCGATGTATCTGTTCCTAGATTATTTTTATAATATAACTCACCATTTGGTGAAGATTACACAAGAACTTTTTTTTGGGTATATTTCTGAGCTAATACAAGCGCGATTATGTAATACCTATAAGATGTGGTAAGATATGCCTTAAAACTAGCTATACATCACAGTTTCTACAAAATAATGTACATTTAGTAAACGTTGTCATAATAATTTAAATACAATTTAAAAATAATACGAATAATATTACTATTTTTTAAAAACATATTTTAAAGTCTCCTTTTACCAACTATGGGTTTATCTGGACTGGGCTTAAAATTTAACGTGGGCTCCAAACGACGGTCCTCAACATTAAGCCTACCGACTGGTGAGTTATCAACTTTAGAAATTATCCCAGAAGACATCCGGTCTTACCTAGTCTGGTTACTAGCGTTACTGGGATCATTTTCTTTATCGGATTTGCTCTTGCCTAGGACAATCACAAATTTTAAACAATCACAAACATAAATTTACAACCATACCCTAGCAGGATTCGAACCCTAGGCTATCGCAATAGTAGGAGGACCGTCCTATCGCCTTTACCGCTGTGCCACCAAGCCGGCTGTACATATTATTGAATTATGTGTTAACATTCCTTTATCATTAATCATGTTATATCAAATATATCGCCGTACAAAATATAGTACCTTTTAGTAATCTCAGAAATGTCATTAGTTCTGACTCTGGGTTCGAATATTTAAAAAACTCGTAATCACAAAAGTATATTTTACGAATCGTCCAGTAATTTTTTATATACAGAACTTTCGAGGTTTTCTCCATGCATAAAACTTTTAGTTTCTGTAAGAGGAATGAATATTTTTAGGCTAAATTTGCTGCTCACTAAAATTTGCCTTCTAGGCTCTAGCTGGTAAATCTGCCACTGAATTTGTATCATCAGATCTTTAGCAGTTTTGCTCCCATATGGGACATTCCAGTTGGTTTTGGTACATTGATATAACTAGATTAACATATATGCTGCAAAATTCAATATTACTAAAATAACTATAGAATAAGTTATGCTTTATCAGTTGTTTTAAGACTGTTGTATTCCTCTTAAGTCTGCTATTACCAAGTTTATTAAATAAAATTTAAGTTATTTTTAAATTCTGATTATTTGTGAATATAATTTCAGCAAGCTCAGTAATCAAGGCATGCTATCGGGTAAATACTGTCAGAACACCAGGGAGGACCTTCAAGGGCTTTAGAAGACAGGAAGCAGAATCTAATAAATGTCAACAAGAAAACTTAAGAGCAAACATATCAGTAACATTGATTTTATGGTTAACTTGACCTAATAAACTCAGAAATACAGCTATTCTCACTTTGGCTTAATCACGAATAGATTAACAATTTGTTTAAATGTATCAATTATTTCTATTTTTGTATTGTTATACCAAAAAAGGTATTTTCTATTCGTTTTTGTTTACAACTGAGCCGAAAATCGCAAAATAACCTTTAGGATAAAGTACAAAGTAGTACTATTATAGTTCCGTTCTTATAGTATGATATTTTTTTATTTTGTTGTGCTTTTTTATTCTAATAATTTGCTAGACGATATTCTAATAATCAGCAAGCAATATTTTCAATATATTTATAAATTCTTATGCAAACATTTTTCTAATTATTCCTAAAAATATATAATATATAATATGTAATTGTTTTGTTTTACTAATAGTGTTATTATAATTAGTTAGACTATTTCCGCAAAAAGACTATAAATAATTAATAAATATTATAACATAATATATCAAAAAGCTGAATTAGTTTCTTATTTTACTTATTAAGTTTAATTAACAAAAAATTTCAAGTTATACAAATATTATTTGTGCTAACTAAACCAAACTATGTTAAAATTGTAGAAAAACATAAATAGAACAAACATTTACCCTTAAATTAAGAAACCTGATATCTATGTTGTATGAGAATTCTAGCGATAAGCCTCTAAAGATATAGCATAACTCAAATATAACACTTACACAGTGTTAAATATGATACATTTTTCGTTTTATATGAAAATAACTTTAACGAGTATATATACTATATAACTATTTGTTTACTACTATCTAGTTAGTCACTGGAAGTTATGTATTAGTAATGATTATATAAGAGACAGGTTTATAACAAGATTTAATGAATCAGTAAATGGTTTGCAATATTGGTTCAAAAGATATCGATAAAATATATTCGAATATATTTGAAAATAATACTTGTTTCTTCCACTGACCTTTTAATGTTATTACAAGTTCAATAAGTTATTGTAAGTTTTTCTGATGTGTCTTAGACATCTATTATATTATTTCCTATATAAACATTTTTAACTTGACTTTTTCCCTAAAAGTTTCAAAAAGTAAAAAAAAGTAAAGTTCAAACGTTTTTCTGTTAATTTACTGTATAATTTTGATAAATTGTTTATGCGTATGTATCATATTTAAAGTACTACCTGGTAAAAAAAGATTATTTATGCTTTTTTGAGAATTTGTAGAAAAACTAAACAAAAATTATGGCAACGTGTACAGAGATTACGATACAATGCTTTAAATAATTGTTTTATATTTATCCAGTAATTAACTTTGCAGAACCACATTTGAATCACACAGAAACCACTTGATAGCAGGCTCCGTAGTCTGAATTGGTTAACATTCATTAAGTAATTAGAGTCAAATTATGGTATACAAATTCATCATAAGGACAATCGGGCATTCAATTATAGGACACACCAGGCAATATCAATAGAGAAATATTTTAAATGTTTCATAGCAAGGCTTTAAAGAACATACTCAATATTCCTCAAACAATGAGCAGCAAGTATATGTATTTAGATCTTGGTGTCCGAACAATGGAGCAAGAAATGATATATTATAGCATAAAATATCAGAAAAGATATGAACGAGCATCCAAACGAGAGAGGTGGAATAAGAGAACAACAGTGCGTGAGGTTCAAAAGATGCAACATCCCCAGTAGCAGCAACATATTCGTGAAGAGAGGGAAGGGAACTGTGCCCACAAATTAAGACTCTCTCATCAAAAGAAAAATAATAAACAGATAAATGGATAACGTGGTGACTATTGTTCTGAAAAAGATTTCTATGGCGCAGAACAAAGAAGGAAAAAATAGAGAGAACAATTGGTTATTTATGGACAGCAGTTCTAGTTGTAACGCGAACATGTTATGCCAATTTTCAGCTTATTATTGAGTATACTTGTATTTTACAATATAATAATATAAGCTAATACTATAATTTATTGTAGATCGTTACAGTAGCACAGATTAATGGATACTATAAAACAACTTGTGTTATATTAAATGTAGCTAAAATATGTTGTGCGTTTATTAAATATTGTTTTCGGATGGCAAAAAATATTATTATATATCAAAAACTCATTCCGTTATTATGGAGTAACCATTAGTAAGTAAGCTATTAAAATTTCATGATATTCTGTTCATAAGTTTGTGAGTTATTGTGTTAAAAGTGACACCACTTTTGTTATTTTCAAAACAATGGATTAAAAACAGTTCTGTGTTTTAAATATACACTGCTTCTTGGCGGGTAAAATATACTTCAAGCGAAGTAATGGTTTGAAAAGTATTATAAGGACACCGCTCAAAATCGTTTTGAATGATCGAAAAGTGAAGTTATGTGTATTAGTTAACATCACAAAGATATGAAAATAATGTGTTGGTTTTATATTGCATGAGCATCTGACTACGAGAAAGCTCTGTGCAAAGTGGGTACCGCGTTTACTCACTATTGAACAAAAACAAGAGTGTGTTGATGATTCTGATCAGTGTTTCGCCATGTTTAAACGTAACAAACCGGAAATTTTGCATCGATCTGTGACAATGGATGAATCATGAATCCACTTCACTTCGGAATCAGAATGACCGTCATCTGAGTGGACAGCAACTATTTTGGCCTATTTTGAGGAAAAATATAAATCGTTGCAAAAATGGTATTAAAATGTTAGAATGATGCTAAAACAATTGTCTGGGTCTTGATGGAGATTACGTTGATAAATAAAACCAATTTTGAAACAAAAATCGCGTTTTCTTTGTTATGCCTTTGACTTTTCAGCCCATTTGTTATATTAAAGTTATATTTATAAATTTAAACAAGTAGAAGTAAGCTGATAATGTGTGCATACACACAGCCTAGTCTAGACCTAGTAGGCATAATTACTAGACCCTACCATGACTGAACCGTTATGAGAAGTTTTAGAGCAGATAATAAGTAGTATATATATATATATATATATATATATATATATATATATATATATATATATAATGTTGTCCCATTCTTGTCCCATTCTTCCATATATATATATATATATATATATATATATATATATATATATATATATATATATATATATATATATATATATAATCATCATCGTTGAAGAATTGCAGCTGTTTTAGAACTAAATATTGACTCAATACCTTATTGATATATAATATTTCGTTTGTTGGAATTACCAATTATTATTAACGAAATAAGAAATGCAGTTGATATCACAGAAAAATCAACCATAACGTAACAACATAACCCAACAAATAAAAATTTCATGACGAGAATCATCGACGATTAACCTTGCGTCATCTTTCATTATCCTGCTACCGAGACACATAAACGGCAATGACGAAAACGTTTCCCCGCAAATAATTCTGACTTATTGTGACATTCCCCCGGCATTATTCGCAGCGTTCGAAGGCAGGAAGGAAAGAAACACAACGTGCAAGACGACAGCAGCTGCAAAGTTTAATTAAATAGGACGCGACAAGACCACGACCAGTTCCCATTGCGATTGCGATAGAGATCTCTTCTGCAGCCAGTTCGACGGGCACAAACGGCATATGACGCGTCAGATACGTCGGTTTGATTTAATGAACGACCACCGCATCGGCTGGTACCGCGGTACCATTCAATTAGACGAAAATATCTAACGGTGCTACCAGGATGTTCAAAAAAGTTGTTTTCATTCAATGCAGCATTCAAATATATATTTAATTGCTGCTTTAACATGGAATTTTAGCAGATAGGAATAAATAGCAGAACCAGCTGCAAAACTATGTGTATAGACTGGTTTAGAGGCTTGAAGAATGGCGATTTTAACTTTAAATATAAATAAGCTTCCGGTCATTTACAAAAGTGTGAAGACGTAGAATACTGAATGAATATCCAGATCCGAAGCACACCAAAAGAATAATTAAAAGAGCACTTTGTGTTTTCGTTCTATAACATTAAATAAAACAGCATTTTTGCTAAATTGTATGTGCTGAACACGAACTCTTAAACAGATTTTTTATAAGACGTATTATCTAAAGATAAGATAAATTAAAGTTGTATATATAAATAAAAACAATATGAAAATCTAAAATCATATTTATTTTATATCTATTTTATTATTATGTCTATTTTATATCCTGGCGAAAGCGTTCATCTTGTTCGTCACTTACCATTCCAAAATTAGGTGGGAAAAATCCATATGATATTGCAGGAAATTAATTTTTAAAGACATTCCGCACCCCATCGTTTTAACTTTTTTGTAACAGGTCTTTCACTAAAATCTGGGCCTTTTCAATTTTAAAATTGTCTAAAAATTCATTAGTCGCTAACTCTGTCACGGTAAGATTTTCATCGAATTCATTATTTTTTATTCGAGTTTTCTTATTTGCGGGCCTACAAAAATGCTTTCCTTTAATTTACTCTTACTTAATTTAGAGAAAACGGTTTTCAAATACAAACATCATTTACCGTTTTTATCCATGGTCTTGACAAAATTTTTCATTAAACCAAGTTTTATATATAAAAGTGGAAGAATTACATTTTCTTGTGGAATAAGAACTTCATATCTAACGTATGATTTACTACAATCAAATTCAGTTCCTTTTTGCTAATATTTAGCTCCCAGCAGTATTTGGTGTCTCTACTCTCTCACAAACAGAGATATAAATTTAAATTTCGTGAAACCTCCCTGTATTCCAAGCAATATAGCAACAACTTTTAAATCAGCAGAAACTGTCCAGTTATATTGATTAAGTCTAAAATTAGTTTAATGTTTTCAAGCACTTCCTTTAAAATAACTGAATAGGGAATAGGTGTGAAAGTAATACAGTTTTTAAGCATAAATAGTATTCACAACATAATGAACAATATCAATATACAATGTTTTCAACAATGTAATAAGGAATTCAAAACACGTAATACTATTTATGTTAGAAATATTTTGTCACATAGTGTAATTAAATGTTGACTAATCCATTCTCAGAGTTTTAAATATCATTGGATTAATTTTGATACTATTATATTCAGTAATAATTGGGATGGTATTCCCAAACTACATACAATATAAGAAAAATGTATTGTTCTTGAATGCTTTTAGCAAACAATGTTAGCTGAATTGGTTTGATGTATTATTAAGTTCTTGTATTGTGGTGATTTTTTACTTTAAATGTGATCTTATTGAGAAAAGTATGGACTGATCAAAATATTTTCTATCATTTTCCACAGGTTTTCTCATTTTTCAAGCAATATACATAGAGAAAGAATGATGTTTTATGAATGAAGTATTTCGAAACTGTGTGAATGTGAAGTCATGCGGCATCGATATCGATGCGCTGCTGGTCATTCTTGTCATAGTAGACCCACTTTTTATTGGAAGTCACAATACGAGATAGAAAACTGAAGATGAAACGGCGATACTGAAATGGCTTGAAACATAATTTTCAGTCAAGTCAATTTCATCATCAACAAACATTTCATTCATTAACTGCGAATATGTCTGAAAGTTCGCTGAGAGTTTGAGCTGAGTTTTTGTACATGTCTTGCAATGTCTTTATTTGGTTCTCTGTCATTGGCATCAAAATCTCCATTTGTAAATATGTGAACCCACAACTGACAGTTGGAATATGATGGAGCAACATCACTATAAGTTTCAAAAGGATCTCAATGGGTCCGACAGAAAATTCAAAAGAAAACTAACCCAACAAATCTAAATAAAAAACTGTTATTTTATGCAGACAAATATCAAAACCATCGAATTTGACAATTAGGTTGGTTTGTTTAACATTTTTTGCATTGCTATATACCACATTCTCACCAATAGATCTCCCCGATCCAAAGAGATGCTATGTTATAATATAATATATGATATTACATAGTATATAATTGCAATAGAGCTATACTTATAACAAGAAGACAAAACTTCGAAATATATAATAATTTCTGTTTTCTCATAATACTATAGGCAATTACTTCTTATCAATATATCATGTTCAGTTAGGTCTGTTTTTCGAAAAAATTTAACGACTTTTAAATAATTGTTCACAAATAATCAATTCATAACCTTCATTAATATTCATGGAAGTCTAATAGTTTTTATAAATATTCATCTTTAATCATCTATCGGACCAAATATAAAGAAAGATTATTATAAGTTGTGCTTAATTACATTAATTCAGCACGTCACGAGTAGATATGTTAATGGACGAAATAAAAATCACTATTAGGAAATTACAATATAAGTCAATTTTCTTTATAAATCTTTTTCAAGGTAGTCAATGAAAATTATTCCATGCGTATTCCAAAATACAGATGCCATAACCTTGCCAGCCGACCGGTGCGTATTTCCACGCTTTGGAACGGATTTATCGTGTGCAGTCTACTCGGATGACTCTCGATTGGAATTCAGAATCAAATGATGGATTTAATGTTTTCGTCGGTAACAACCTCTTTTGGGCGTCCACTGCGTTCACAACAATATTTTATCAACAAGCGAAATTCCTTTTTGTCAATTTTTTCACAATAACAAAAGTTACTTCACTCAAAATGCTATAATTCACAAACTAATGATCCGATAGCTGTAAAATTTATACATGTATCTCTTGAAGATTAGAGCTAACTAAAAAATATATGGATTTAATTCTAGTAGCTCATAGTGTCAGGCCGGGGACTTTTCAATTGACTTCCACGTTGGATCTCCAATATCGGGTGAAAGCGGTTATGGTAGATACTTGGAAGATAATTCAAATTAATACACCACAATATACTGTTTCAATACAAGGCAATGTTGAAAGCATTTTGAAGCTAGTGTGGAACAATTATAGGGTTGCACAAATTAATTTAATATTAAAGTGATCCACACTTATCAAAACAAAGGTTTTCGTAGTATTGATAGCGATTAAGTTATTTACCAACAGTCAGCGAAGAAATAAAATATTAATTAGAAAAAAGTATTAACAGAGATTGCGTGATCACAAGAACGTCGAAGTACTGCTACTGTACTACAAAAGTTTTAAAATTATGTGTAGTGCACTAGTACAAAGGAGTAAGTGCTAAAAAACCTCTAGTGCTAATTAAGTTTAGGTAGGAACGGTTTAAAGAAGAAATTAATATATGTCTATTATGTGATTTTACCTAAAAAAAATCTCCTTAATTTTTGCGAGAAACTTTACACAACCAAATGTAAATTTCATCAAATAAAACAATATTTAAAAATATGCATAAATCTAAAAATGAAAGTTAATATATATAGTTTTAATTTTTAGTTGAGTGAAAACTAGAACATTGCCATATAACGGTGGTGTCTTGGTCCATTACTTTATTCCAATGCGAGAACCAGATAATGAAGTATGATGACAAATAACAGTAAACTTGTTTGTGCTATCATTAACAACCTGTTAACTAATCCATTATACTATTCAATACCTAAAAAATCAGTGACGACAGCTAAACATGGAAAGAGTATTTCAACGTAGAAGGAACATTTGTAATTTAAATTTAAAATGTTTATGTCGTAGCGACCTTGAGGCATGTCGAATTTTACATCGTGGAATAACTGTCTACAAAACACCCAGAAATACAATCTCAGATGTTGAACACGGGCGGGGTGCCAGCAGCGCCAACTAGAACCCGATAACGAATAGCTGGCAACCCCGAGATATTTATCTCGGAGATTATTGAAGGGTACTTTCAATCATTCAGTAACCGACCATCATTTGGTTTAGACGTCCCACCATCGACGGCCCAAGCCTCGTCACCAGGTAACATCGCTGCCAGCCTTTTTTTACTACTTGTATTTTCACATTTTTATATTACTTCAATAAATAACGGTCACATAATGTAAACACCACTGTTTCAATTCATTTCACCTCCATTCATCGAGCCCATATAACATACCCTAAAATGTATATATTGGCGATTGGAAAAATTCGTAGTCTAGTTACTGCAAAATATCAACTAACATCAATTTTTAAGGATTCTCTAAGGAAATTGCTATTGTGCAAATTATTTACAAGTCAATACTAAGGAATACTTTTGATAGATTACCGCTAGCTAAAATTAAGTTAAAATTATTAAAAGTTTATAAGACAATTCTTTGACTGCCTTTCAATGTATTATACAGTGGAACCTTCGACACTTCTTTTCACTAACATACAATCAGATTGGTCACAAGAGATCCTGGGGTAAGCTTGGCCAAGTGTAATGATCGTCGGTAAGGTCGAATACCGTGATTCCAGGCTTCTGCTCTAATCACTAGATTATCACTAGATTCAAAATCAAATTTACCTATCAGGACAATTTGTTCCTATAGATTCAAACTGTTGCATCTAAGACAATTATTTAGTTGGTAGATACATGTTGATACACAAGAAACTAATTGTGAAACGCACCACGAGGTAGTCTTACCTGTGCTTAGTTCGTATTAATACAGATGATAGACAAATTAATAGGAACAGACATGTTATATAGTACTTCTTGTTATACGTTGGCAACATTGCTTCTGCGTAAATAATGCTGATTTTGTATGCCAAACATTTACGTTATACTTCGGAAGCGATCGGTGTAAAGTATTAGGGCGACTTTGAGGCATGCCGAATTTTACATATCAGAAGAGCGGCCTACAAAATATCATCCCAGATGTTAAACATATCTGGGGTGCCAGTAGCGCCGACTAGTAAAAGATTACGAGGATCTGGCAACCCCGTCACGTTGATTTCGGATATTATTGAAGGGTAGCTTAAATTATTTCAGTGTATGACCATAGGTCAGTTCACACGTGCCACCGCGGCCCAAGCCTCGTTTTCATGAAAAACCAGCGCCGCTCGTTATTATCCATTGTATTTACATGTAAACATAACTGTTTGATTTCTTTCCACCTACATTCATCGCGCAATATATACCCCAGAATGTGATCTCTCAAACTATTTTCATGTATCAGAATTCACAGTAATGACAGTATACACAAAACATTGGTAAAACATTATCGGTAAAAGTGCATAGTGAACGAAACCAAAAGTTAACTGACAGAGACCTACGAATATTAAAAGCGATTGTTGCCAGACAACATAAAGCTTCCGCGGAAAAAATGCCGGCAAAACTCAACATTGAGTAAAATATTTTTGATAAAAACAGCACGGTTGGTGTTCCACACAGCTAATGTTCATAGAAGACCTGCGGTTGGGAAACCTTTTATAACGGTCAAATTATCTGAACTAGCAACGAGCATAAAACCTGATCATTGATAATCTGAAGACTATGGTAAAGTTCAATGAATCATCATTGGGCCTAAAAGCCCTATTGATCCCCACAGGCAAGCATGGCGAAGGTTCCGTTATGATTTGGGCGGCAATATCGTTGTATTCAGTCGGTCGTCTCTTTCACACCATTGGCTAAATGATTCTGTAGGCCAAATATCTCAATATCCTCAACAATGAAATCTTTTTAACAATTTAGAGTCCATGGAAAAACAAGAAAAAGAGGCCACTCATTCAACTCTATGTTTTATTCATTTATTTATTTAAATAAAACATTAATTTTGCCAAATAAATAACTTCATGTCATTGAAAAAATTGATAAATTATAATTTCTCTTCTGCTGATAAAATAACTTCTTTCACAATATTCTTTTATGGTTTTAATATATTGCTGTTACCTATTCCTGTACATCGCCTAGCTCGTAAATCCAGCAACATAAAAGACATTATGGACATTATTACATAATATATAACAATCAAAAGGTTTCGAGGGCCAGGACCGAAAGGGAAAAGGAAAGATGACAAGAAGGAGCCATCGGAAGCCATTCGAATTAAGATAAGCAAACATTTTATTGGCCATAAAATCGGCCTTAAAAACAATAAATTTTTGGATTAATGTCGTTTATTGAATGCGAAGGTGGTTCGATTATATGGGAACCGTTCAGATACCGTGAACGGTGATTGTTGGACATTCGATGGTTGTCTTCACTGTCCCGCATAAAATTAACTTTTAAGATTATTGAGGAGAATTAACGGAACTTTTTAAATATTCATAAGGCGGATGTTTATCGTTCTTGAGATCGTAAGACAGGGCCGAGTTTATCGTTGTGGTATTATTGAATATTTTTAGTGAACTGGTGCTAAATTCCATTATCTATGGGTACACGACTACGGTGTGGATGTTCAAACAGCAGATAGCGAATGGTATTTCGGAATTTAGGGTTTATTATATAAGAATATTCGAGATTTTATAATTAATATAGGGTTTGCATGTATTCTATCATTAATTGTCGTTGAAAAGTAATTTATTGAAAAAATATTAATATAATATATATTAATGAAAATATGTTCCATCACTTTCTACAACTCCTTGTCTATACAGAAAAAAAATATAGTCTATTCAAAATTGATTTGTCTCTGAGAGTGCAGAGTGGGAGTCTCGAAGAGTGCGCAGATACCGCTCCTGATAGCCATAACGGGGGCTTATGGAACTACATCAATTAAAGCTTTGAGGATTGTATCAAACATTCCACCTTTGCAGACAGAAGCACTGGTGCAGTCCACTTGGCGCAAACGATATGGTTACCCTATGGGCCGCAAAGCAGTTGATCCAATATCCGAACTGTGGACATGAGAGACTGCCTGGACAAACATGGAATTGACAATATCAGATACAACAATATTGGTGGACGCTAGTGCTGGTTTGGGTGGAGTTAGTGTGGGTACGTTGGAAAGATCAGAGAATTAACGGAAAACAGCATATAGCGTTAAGTTAAATGGCAGTCTTAACGCGGTGGTAGTGGAATTCGTCATCTTGACGCTAGCGGTGAATATTGTTAACAAAAATAAAATAATCGGCAAACACATTATCACAACTGACAGAAAGACAGCGCTATGGTGGGCCGAACACGGTTCGCAAAGGAAGAATATGTAAATAGACAACCCCAGGACGACACTGAAAGAGCTGAGTGAAATTTCTATCAATATAATTTAAAATGGACAAGGGGGCTCTCCACACCAGAAATGATAAGGGTAGACAGATTAGAAAAGGAGGCAACAAGAAAGGCGATAGTAGACAAAGGGATGGATGGAAAGGACAACCAGGGATGGATAAGTAAGAGACAGATCAAATGCGAGAAAAAAAAACAACAGATGGCAGCTGGCATGGAAAAACTCAAGCGATGGCAGAACTCTCAATGATTTCTCCGAGAGGGTGGGATGCGATAGATTGAGCTTAAGCAGTAAGGCGGTAACTAACAACAGGACACGGAAATATAGCTGCATACATTAGCAGATTTAGATTAAGGGAGAGTGAAGGTCTGTGCGAATGTACTAATGGATGGTTGTTAATTATTGTTTGTGAATATTTCTAATTGTGATTGTTCATAGGCAAGGGTGCAAAATCTGACATTGAAAATTATACCAGTCATGCCAGTAACCAAGTGGGATAAGGCTGATCGCCTGATTTCCTTCTGCGATGGTTTGTAAAGTCCACTCACTAAAAGTAGAAAACATTGACAAGACCATAATCCATATTCAGATTTTTTACAAGCTGTGCTTTTGTTTCAGAACTTTTATCCAATAATTCCCTCAAGAATGATCTCTATCTTCCACATAATATAACATTTTTATATTACCTAAACTATTAAACACATATATAGGAGTGAACATAATTTTCTTATCACAAAAGTACGTCAATTATTTTGTTTGCATACAAATTACTTGTTGCAATTTAAAATCTATAACACTTATGTACATTTAACATTCGATTCACATTATAAAATCGTTACAAAATTATTTGTAATTAAGTACCATATCTATATATAAAAAGACTTAACATAATCATATAATTATACAGTGTTATACAAAAAATGATACTGAAGTATCCATGGAATTATTTTTGTTTTATTCCAATACTATACCTAATAATATACTACTGCTGATAAAGACCATCATTGTCCATTTAAATGTCTATAAAATATTCAAACCATTGACGCGATCTAACTAGACAGAGAGCTATTGTTATGATCAGAATTCTCAGGCAATATTTCCAATCGATTGACCGATGAGAACAATTGATCTATAGGATTTTGATGAACAGGACTTTCATAGATTCATTATTTGATTATTGGTTTGAGTGAGAGTGTCTAGTGTAAAAGTGTTTACTTATTGTAAATAATAATAAGTTTAAAATATTTGACGAATAACATTGGGTATACATTATATTAAATAGTATTTTTATTAATTACATCTTATATTAGATATGCTTAGAACAGTCAGTAAGTAAGGTCAATATATTATAGTAATTAGATGTACTAATTAAGATGCACATCTACCCTTGGTTGTAACCAGTCCCGATATAGCCCATTTGGTAAACAGCCCGACGTACAACGTGAAGAAAAAGTCCCGCTACCATTTTGAATGTCTATAACTCTGCTCAAAGAAACGATAAATAAGTTTGGTTTCCAGAAAAAGTTCGTTTGGTCTTTACATTTTTCTTTCGTTAGGACCGAAAAAATTATATCGGCTAAATGGTGAATGCTATTCACTATACAATTTTCAGCTTTTTAAGGCATTTTTCATAACATCCTGCTCTGGGGCTGAAATTATTCAATTTCTAGACGAATATTATCTTTAGGATGTTGAATCGTGTTGAGCTTATTCACATAAACTTTTGATTTTAAAAAGCACCATAAGAAAAAGTCATGAGAAATCGCCATTTCGCGAAATTAGTATTTGTCGAAAAACGTTATTCAATAATTGAATTGTTGAACGAGCTGTATGTACTGTGGCGCCCTCTTGCTGAAACCACATGTCCTCTAGTCCGTGCTCTTCCATTTCAGGCACAAGAAAATTTCGAAACATGTTTTAGTACCGTTCAGCAGTACCAGCAACTGCAACAAAAAAATTTCATAAAAACAGGGACCGATGTTTCCAGCATGAATACCATACCGTACAGCTATTTTTAGTGGATGCAATGATGTTTCATAAATTAATTGAGGATCCTGTATTCCCCAAAACTGACTGTTCTGTTTATTGACGTAGCCACTGAGAAGAAAATGAACTTCATCCCTCATTATCAATTTAGACGATTAATCTTCAATTTCACCAGCCTTAGGATTGCATTACTGTACTCAACTCGTTGATTAGGATCACTAGGTAGCCATTTTTGGACTAATTGAATTTTTTACGGGAACATTTTCAAATCAGTTTTCAAACTGCATGCAGAAATGTATAAATGGGAACCACGTCTCCGAATTGATGTTTCTGAAGACTCTTTAACACTACCGCGCACCGGAGTCACATTTTCAGCATTAAGAGACGTCTGTTGTCTTCCAGAACGAGGCCTGTCTGCTGTCGTACCGTACTGTCGAAAATTCGCACGTAAACGATAAATTGTGGTTTTGTGAGGCATTGGACTATCAGAATAATTTTGATGCAATTTTCGCTGACTGGCAATAATAGAACGATTAATTTCAATAAATATTGTCACTATATCTCCTCGTTCTTGTGGCTTATATTTCTTTATATTTCTTTGGACGTCTACACAATATAATAGCGAAACTGAACTAAACGTCACATGACCAAGATGACGCGCAATCAAAATGGTAGCGAGATTTGTGCTCCATCTTTTATGTAGTAACTAAAATAATTATTACAGATTATCTAATATTCACAGATGTGATGTGCAGTAAATAAATTCAGGCAAAAGCTATTACAGTACATATTTTGCTTTATTCAATATATTTATAGCTACCATTGTCTATTTGTACCGGGAACGGTATATATATTTATAAGATTTTAAGAATAACTAGAAACATTTAGGCAAAAAAATGTAAAATAGATGAGTGTTACAATATCCCGTATTTTAGCGGACATCTGTCAAGCCAACCTTCTCCAATTCCTATTGGTATATTGTCACCTTATATTTTCCAAGAATACGATAGCTTAGTTACCCCAGAGTTTTTATTTTACAAATGGGAATATTTTATTCGCGTTTCAATAGACAATGACTTTATTGGCGAATTTCCAAGCAGATTCCCAAGAATTCAGACAATAAACAGTCCAATGTAAATGACCACAGCAAAGCTACGATTTCGAGCAACAACTAGCATTCATTGTAGAGCTTAAGAAGAATAAAATTAAAAAACGACTGGTATACCTAATTAAGCCCGTGATAGTTCTTAAGTTAAATTAGGATAGACAAATGACAGAAACATAATATATTTCTAATTTTGGGCCAAACAAGTGACAGATAACATCAGAAGTTTCTTTGAATTGATAAAATATATGATTCCCAAGCCAATATCTTCTAATACATGGTAAGATATATTAGGTTAAACGAAAACATTTCAAATATTGATATATGATTACTAGTAATAATTTCTTAATTTGAGTGAAATTGCATAACCAGTTTGAATAGAGTAATATCTCTTATCATATCAATATACCATTCCTCTTTAAATATTCTGCTAGAAAAGTGGACAAAGTATTTTCTAGCGATATTTTGAGTAAAAGGCAAGATTACAGTATTTAAGAAAAAAAATTAGTAATAAAAAGAACTTTTGCGTCTGTTTTTGTAGACTTGGGCTAGGTTTATATCCATTAAATCTAGCAACTCATTGTCTTCGAATCCTCAATGCCGTAAAGCAAACACTTTTGTCAAAACCAAACTTACTTATCTTTTCTTTGAGCAAAATTATAGGCAAAGAAATAGTTAGCGGGCCTTTTTCCCTACGTTGTACGAATCGATAGTGTACAAATCGATACTTAGAAACATTTGGACCTGCGGAATCTAATCATCGAATACTTTGCTCGATCGACAATTACTGCTATCCCATCTGATGGACATTGGACATTAATGGCAGATTATTGAACGACTAAGGTTAATAAAAAATTCTTCGAACAAAACTATATAATTATTAACTCTTTAACTATTTAAAAGTGCATGCGTTTATATATTCATTATTCACATTACGTGATAGAGAACCAAAACTGAACATTAAAGAACGGTAAAACAGGTCTATTGTGATTCAAATGCAAAACGGTACTTACTGAACGTCAGATCGTAAATATCTAACCATAATCTAGAGGCAATAATAATTACAGGCTCAATAATCCGGCTCGCGTTCGCTCTAATCCTGTTTTCCTGCTAAAATCCCCATCGCTTTATTAATTGTCGATTTAAAATCCCCGTTTCTGTGCTCGGTGGGATTAAACCGGAGTTTTATTAATAAGTCCCGAACGGGTTTTTGTCGGCTAAACTCGCGGAAATCGCTGAAAAAAAAATAACGAACCACCGATGACCGGATCGACCAGCTTTGTAAACGTCGATCGAAATGGTTAATCACGCCATGACGGAAGAAGGTGTTGCTCGATATAGGTTAATTGAATTTATGGCTCTACATGCTATAGTTTACATATTTTTATTCGTTAATAGGGCAGAACCTCATTAAAGATCATGTCAAATATTATATATTAAAATTATTGGAATAGAGAAAGTTTACAGGATATGAATAAAGTAATATGAACGCCTGTCACATAAATACTATTTATGTAACAGGTAAATTGAAAAGTCACCTGCCTGACTCATAGATGGCGCTACTAGAATTAAATCCATATGTTATTAGTTTGCACTAACCCTCAAAAGTTTATGAGTGTGTGCGACCTTGAGGCATGTCGAATTTTACATCGTGGAATAACGGTCATCAAACTACCCAGAAATATAATCCCAGATGTTGAACTCGGGCGGGGTGCCAGAAGCGCCAACTAGAACACGATAACGAATAGTTGGCAACCCCAAGACGTTTATCTGGGATGTTATTGCAGGTTATTTCCGATCATTCAGTAACACCGGAAATCGTTTGGATTAGACGTGCAACCATCGACTACCCAAGCCTCGTCACCAGGTAACACCGCTGCCATCCGTTTTATCTATTTTGTATTTAAAAATTTCTTTTATCTTGCAAATAAATAACGGTCACATAATGTAAACACCAATGTTTAATTTCGTCTTACCTCCATTCACCGAAACCCTAAAAGTATAAAAATTTGACAGCTGTCGGATCACCAGTTTGTGTATTATAACATTTTGAGTGAAGCAACTTTTGTTATTGTAAAAAAACATGGATAAAAAGGAATTCCGCGTGTAGATAAAATATTGCTTTTTGAAGGGAAAAAAGACAGTTGAAGCAAAAACTTGGCTTGATGCCGAGTTTCCGGACACTGCCCCAGGAAAATCAACCATCAAAGATTGGTATGCTAAGATTAGACATAGTGAAATGAGCACCGAAAACGGTGAATGAAGTGGACGCCCAAAAGAGGTTGTTACCGACCTAAATTAAAATTGAAGGAAATGGCAGACACTCTAAAGAAATCAACTGGACGTGTACATCATATCATTCCTGAATATTTGGGTATGAGAAAGCTCCATGCAAAGTAAGTGCCACGCGAGGTCACTTTTCACCAAAAACAACGACGAATTCCTGGTTCGGAACAGTGTTTGAAGATGATCAAGCGTAATAAACCCGATTATTTGCGTTGATATGTGACAACGGATGAAACATGGCTCCATCATTTCACTCCATCCATTCGACAATCATCCGAGTGGATTGTACACGAAGAACCCGCTCTAGAACGTGTGAAAACGTAAGTCGGCTGACAAGTTTAAGGCGTCTGTGATTTGGGATGCGCATGGAATAATTCTCATTGACTACCTTGAAAAAGGAAGGACCATTAACAGCGACTATTACATAGCGTTATTGCAGCGTTTGAATGACGGACTCGCCGGAAAACGGCCACATTTGAAGAAAAAGAAGGTGCTGCTTTATCAAGACAGTTCACTGTGTCACAAATCAGTGAAAACGATGTCAAAAATCCATGAATTTGACTTCTAATTGCTTCCTCATCCATCATGTCCTCCAGATATGGCCCCCAGCGACTATTTCCTGTTCTCAAATCTCAACCGGGGACCGGGACATTTCAATTCGCCTGTTATTAATAAGGTATTGAGCCGTCATATGATTTTAAAACAGCTGACATTCCAACAGCATGTTGTCCCATCTTTTATAAAAACATCCGCCATTTGCTTCAATGATGTTGGAGATGGAAATGTACTCATCACTGCATCCTAAACTTGTCATAACAATTCAATTATGTCAAGGTCTGGCGATTGTGCTGGTCAGGGAAGATGTTTGATGAATTCTGATACTCTGAAGTCTGAATCTTTTGGGCTACGTGTATGACCGCATTATGGTACTGGAATGTGGTAGCGTTTGACAGCAATTTGTTAGTTATAGTAAGAAGTTCATCACTAAAGATGTCGAGATATATTCGCAGTAATTTGAACAGTGATTTAAATGAGAAGACCAGCTTAATACCGATTTGCATGACCATGGATATGAACTTTTTTTCCCTCTACCGTCAAACAAAGCGTACAATACACTGAAATATAACTTACAAGACTCGACTGTAAACCGAGCAATACACACCCGTCACATTACGTTATTTACACGTGCAATATTGCCAACCTGCAATAAGAAGTACTATATTGCATATCATATGTCTTGTAAACGCTCTTGCAATTCTTTTCTTACCATGGGCTGGTCTATATATTTTAGTTTTGTTTGGTACATCCTTTTTATTATTGAATTTGTTATGTATAGCGACGAAATAATTCATACGAATTCATTAAATATTATGCACTAAATTATAAAAAATTGATTAGTACTGCTATTTCACAACAATTTTAATCTCAATAATTCAAAATTTTCAACATATTCGATGTATTTTATAAGCTATGATTATAAAGAACTCGAGAATGGGGTCCGCATGTTGAACTAGAAAGAGTCGTTCTTTCTTTTTAAAATTCACTTTCCATTTCGGCTATTAAAATATCTATTATATAAGCATTACTTGCAAATTTATGCTGAACAATGCTGAACAAGAATTGTTTATAAGGTATCGGATGAAAAGTCACTGGTCTAAATTACAGATGACATAGCAAATAATAAAATTGCAGATGATATTTCGAAAGTATTTCCTTAAAGGTATATATGTATCAGGACTTATGTATGTAATTTTATCAGAGATATATGTGTATGCTAATATTAATATATACAACCTAACCTAACATGACAGTTGAATTCGATGGTTTTAGCAATTCTCTAGATGAAATAACAGTTTCCATTTCCATTTAGTACTATTGAGTTATTTAATATATGCAAACGCTAATCATGGATAGAATTGTATGTCCAACATTCGTTGTTTTCATTGTTTAATTTTAAAAAATCCATTGCCGAAGCCCAAAGAGTTTTAGACAACTATTGTGATGCTGTTTCATTATACACCAATTGGTGGTTTTGGTTTCGGCAATTTAAAAGTGATGATCTGGAGATCACTGACAATGAATGGCCTGAAGGACAAAAAGTTCGAAGGCGATGAAACACAAACACAAAGTCCCCGGCCTGACACATAGATATTCACGAGGTCATAAAATATTACTGGTTTTTATAGGTAATACTTACTTTTTAGCGTGTTTCAGTTACTTTCTGAATAAAATATCTCACAAAATGAAAAACAATATAATCTTGAGTTGACCGAAAAGACGCCGTCCTAATACGAAGAGGATGACGACTCAAGATCACCTTGATGTTAGCTCTATCAGAGATGAAAGGTATAAAAACAGTGAGTAGTGATATAAGATCAGATTTTAGATAGATTTTCAATATAAACATAATTTAATATAATTAATTCTGAGAAAACTTGTAATAAAAAGAGAGAAAAGAAAATAAAAGAAATATGTAGCTCTTCGCGAGATGTCGAACTTCTCTCCTTACATAGTTGGGCAACATATGACTTAAATGGTTTAAAGATAATCGACAAAGAGGGCTGACGGAACTTCCAGACATTATTTTTAAAAGAATACAATTATAACAGCATATAATAAAATTAAGGAAGACTGGTTATTTCAATTTTTGTATTTAAGTGAAGCAAAATTAGCGTAAAGATAACAAAAGTTCATCGGGAAAGGTAAACCTTAAAATAACCTTTGATTAGGTTAGTCACAACATGTATTAATAATTCATTGTATATGCTGTTGTAGATATGCATATTGTTTTGTATGCTGGAAACAGGAATAATTTTATTATCACTGCATATTCAATTGAAACGAATTAATACGAATAATTAATTGATATGATCGGCAAAGAATTATAGCAATGGATATGGAGGTCGGCAAAAGAACTGTCTGGATATGAAGAAATGGTAGAATGGTTAATAACTTTTAAATAGATTGAAATAGCTTAGTTATTGAGAGAGACCGGGTGATGAGAGTGGAAACAAGTTAAAGCGTATAGTACAAAATACTAAAATTAATAGATACGTTTGTAATTGTTCAAAATATAGATGAACATTCGGTTAGTCTGCTTGAGAATAAAAGGAATACTAACTATTTTGCATATATTGGAAATGCTTTAGGAAGAACGCAGTTACTAAATCTGATTTTAATAAGAAAGAAGTATATAGGTAGTAACAGAAGAAATTAAGGATAAATACAGTAATATCAAAATGATTTAACGAGGAAACACTGTAATGAAGGAAACGAGAACTAAACGTAAAAGGGTAGATATACTCTCCAATAAAAGTAAAATATTTTACTTGAATATACAATTGTTAATTAAATGAATTGGGCTTTCAGAGGATACAACTACATAAAAAAAAACTTCAACTCTACTTCATAGGTGATGTGGATGAACTCTTTTCATTGTAAATATAATAAAACACAATCCTAACCTAAAAAGTATTGTGACTGTATAATTAACTGTAGTTTAAGTCCGTCGAGATAGTGGATGTATTGTAATGTTAAAAAAAATTGATACCAGTATTTTTATTTGATTATTCTATTTAGATTAGAATTTTGTTAAATATCGATACCGTGTTTTACTGAACGAACTAATGTGTCCAATTAGCATCTATTCAATATACTTCGTTTGTATATCTTGTTTATGAAAATAATAGAAAAGAAGCAGTAATTATTGATGGACCAAAATTTGTTATCATCTTCAAATAGATCAATTTTATCAGGCCATTAATCTTGGTGTATAACGTTTAACATTTTCAACATTATAAAAGAGATCTTCCCATTAAAATACACGGAAATTCACAGGAAACAGCTCCAGTATAATACCAACAAAACTAGTTTTACTTATCGCATTTATAAAATCGTTTCAGCGGAAAGAACCGCAGATGACGGAAGATAATGTTCCAAGGCACATAAAGCAAACTACCTGTTGACGTTATGGGTACAATTTTTTTTATGGCCCTCCAACCGTCCGGACCGTTCGTAATGACAGCGCGACGGAATACCTTGATATAGGGCGCGCTTTTACCGACAACGATGGGACGGACGGACGTCGAAGAAACGGACAATGAGGAGAACGATAAATATAAGGAAAGAAGAACTCTCACGCGTACGATTTTGGACAGAACGAAATGTCTGCGTTTCGGTCGAAGTGGACGGGCCCGAATGTTACGTTTCAACCGGAATCAGAACCAGTTCCGTGGAGAATAAAAAAGAGTTTTTGCCGTTGCGGCTGTCGTTAGCATCGAGGTCGAGGGAATGGTACCGATGACTTTTACGATTCGTGCGATCGGTTCCTTCATGTTAACAAATAATTATGGCTGGGTGCACTACCTGATGACAAATTAAAACAGTTTGTTTGTCTTTGTTAACCGAATAATTTGAAAACATAGTATCTCGAATTAATTATTATATAAATTGAGCAATTCAAGTTTATAACGTTTTCGCCATCTAATACTAACCTTTTAATTCTGATTCAAGAAAAAATAAACTACATCACTACATAGTATAAAACAAAGTCGCCTTTTCTGTCCCTATATCCCTATGTGCGCTTAAATCTTTAAAACTACGCAACGGATTTTGATGCGGTTTTTTCAATAGATAGAGTGATTCAAGAGGAAGGTTTGTAAGTATAATGCATGCATAATATACTAAGGCAACATTGCTAATTTTAGAGGTTTCTAACGTGATGTCGTAAATTAACCTATTTTTTTAGGCTTATTTAGCAATTAGCAAAAACGCTGCCTAACCCTACGAGTTAGATCAAATTAATGTACTACAGTATTGTACACCATAAAAAGGTCTACAAAAAAGTCCGCGATGGTATATGTTTATCTTTTAGGGATAACCCACATTAACCATTTTTATTGTTTACTTTTTACGTGAGAAAATGGCTTATTTACGAAGCTATTTTAAGCAATACGGCATTAATCCTTATCGAATTAAGTACCTTAAATACAGTGTGCAATTAATATAGATCAATATGGTTCCTTACAGCATGTAAATTAAACAAATATTTTCGGAGATATTACAAATTTAAAATTTGCGTTTAAAAATGTGTAATGTAATAAAAATTGTATGAATTTAGATATTCCAAAGATACCAGGAAATCTTCATAGTAAGTATAGGGGAAGAGGAATTGTTTTACTCCAAATTTAATGCGTGCAGGCCAAGAGCAGTAATGAATGAACCAAAAATACTGGATCGATTTTAATCATGTTTTCATTGAGTGACATAGGCATATATATTTTATGCCCGTGCAAAGTCGGAGCGGGCCGCTATGTTTTTATATACAACGTTCATATTTTTTCTGTAGTGTATTTAATTTAGTATCAGCATTGCACCCATGCGAAGCCGGGGCGGGTCGCTAGTTATGAATAAAACATAAATTTACTATTGCAAACTTGAATCAAAATATCACCATTTGGGTGAATAGCAGCCGGTGAAAGCCGTTAAAAGCGGCCAAAAATGTAAAAGTGGTTTTATGGTTATAACATTCAAGTTTTGAACCTAGATAAAATTATCAGTTATTGAATCAACCGAAATAGTCTATTCAAAATTTTTTCTATATGTGTGATCAAGATGTTTAATGTAGTGCCTGCCGCAATTTGTATATTCGTTTCAGAATTAGACAATATTTTCCTTCTCATTTTATTCTAATTAAAAAAACACACAATGCTGTCTGATAAGTTCGAATGTGAAACCGAATTAGCATGTTAAAGTCGCCCGGTTGTCAAACGTACGCAAAAGTATTCAAAATATTAGTTATACTTACTACAGATTATAAACCGACAAACATTATTTCAGCGCCTTGATTATTTTAGTAAATTTTAAATCGCTCCATCATATCACTTTGTTTGAAAAGCCAAAGGGAATAGATAGTCAGGGTCATAAATTGATTGCGGTTTTAATACGTTAATTTCGAAAAGGAACGAGATAATGTCCTCCTTTTGCCCGTAGATTCCGTTAGAGAGGTAATTATTGATGATATTAAATATTATAAGTTGCTGCAATTTTATTGAAAATGTTTTTAGTGTGTTGTTGTTGCGCTAAACATTACTGTGGGTACTGTGAATAACATCGCTTGATGAACAAAATAAAGAGTAATACGTTAGATTCAACCAAGAAAACCCGTTTACATACGAAGTGGGTGACGAATCTTGACCATCTTGATATTGACTCTATTCCAGATCAAATATACGAAATGTATAAGAGTACACAATCTCTTTTATCGATATAAGCATAATTTAATAAAATTATTTCCGAGACAATTGTTAGTCCGGAAAGTGTACATAAAAGAGTTAAGGACATGCAGCTTTTTGAGGGATGTAAGACACTGTTCATACACTCTTACAGGGCATAGAATTTAAAGGATGTAAAGATAACCATCGAAGAGGTCTAATGGAACTTCCAGACATTGGCTTAAAAGAATTACATTTTTACATAAGGCGTACAATCAAGGAAAATAAATTATTTGAATTTGTGTATCTTGATGAAACTTGGATACTTCAGGACGGTTCTTTGGGGCGTTATTGGCAAGTAATAAAAAAGTGTAAAAACAATAAAAATTGATCGAAAAGGGTAAAAGTAAAAATAGTATTTCATTAGGTTTCGTTGATCACAATATTTGTTAATAATTAATTGCAGATATATTGTTATTCATGCAGGTAATAAGAATGGATCAATTGGAAATTAACAGTTTAGTGATTGAATTGGACAGTGACTCGGAAAGTGGCTAAAGGAAACTTTCTGGATATGTGATAATGTTGTACAATGCTGGAAATACCTGAGAGAGAGTGATGAGAGTGGACACAACTAAAGGTATGCACATAATTAATAGAATGTAACTGTAGATGGTATTGTAGGGCGTGAAAGATTTGTGTGGACAGATACGATTATAATTGTTCAGAAATAAATATGAGCATTAGATTAGAATGCATAAGGAGAGGATGCATATTAACTGTTTTGTAGATATGGAAAATGTATTAGGCAGAATTCAGTGATTTATTTTTTCATGAACGGTGTACGCAGCTAGTACCATGATAATTAAACCTACAGTGATATCAAGATGACTTAACAAGCAAACACACCATATAAAAAATTTAATATACTCTCGAATGAAAGTAAAATATATTTCTTTGATATATAATTGTGAATTAGGTGGATTAGGCCTTCAGGAGGACATAGCATTACATAAAAGCACGAGCCTAGAACTCTACCTCATGGGTGGTGTGGAAAAGAGTTCAATGTAAATATAATAAAACAACTCTAACTTACAAACTATTATACTTTTCTTCTTAATTGTAGTTTTAAGTCCTTCGATAATATATGCCTTAGATGTGCTATAATATTAAAATAAATTATATTTGATAACACTATTTTGTTCAATTATTTTATTTAAATTAGAATTTCGTTGTATGTTAAAGCCAAATTGACATTGATAATTATATGTGGTGTGTATATAGGAGAATATAATAGGATTGCTCGGTATGTATTGCTCAATTTACATGCCAAGTCGTATAAATTATATTTCAGTGTATTATACGCTATGTTCTGTGATGGTTAAAACAAGGGATCGGTGACATGTATGATCTACCAGTCGTCGAAAGAGGATTTGCACTCTTTTGCATTGTTGGTGTTTGGTTAGCTGAATTCATCAACTTTTAATGAGCGAGATGATCCACCATAATGACAGCATACACAAAACATGTCAAAACATCATCGGCCAAGAAGAACAGTGTGCGATACTCAAAGACAGAGGCCGACGAATATTAGAGAGGATTATTGCCAGATAACATAAAACTACCGCGACAAAAGTCACAGCATAATTCAAAACTGACTTGAGTAATACTATATTAATAAAGACGGTACGGCAGAAGCTACACAAACCGAAAATGTATAAGAGGGCTGCGATTGCGAAACTTCTTATAGCGTATACTACCGCTAAGCTGCAAATGTAGTGATGTAATTATCATAAAACCTGGACAGTTGATGACTGGAAGAATTTATGGTCTGGCCCGATGAATCATAAATGAAATTATTTCCTGTGAACGGACAGGTTTGTGTATGGAGACCCTCAAGAAAGCCTACACACCGTACTGCCTGCTTTCTACAGTCAAACATAGAGAAGAAACCGTTGTGATTTGGGTATTCACTGGACGGAGTAATCAACACATTCGGTGAGAAACTTGTGTGATTAACATATTGTTGACATAAGAAGTAGATTTTCATGTCTAAAATCATTGGAGCATGATGGACGTTGTGGTACAAGCATTGGACAATATTCCTTTGAAAATTATTTAAACACTTTACGAACTTTTTCCGTGAAAAAGAGGCTCCTTTAGAGTCAAATAATGGCTTACCGTTTCAATCAATGTCGATAAATATGATTTTCAAGTTGATGATTTGATATTAAATTTCTACTCCATCAACAATATACTCCAGGAATACCCCAACTACAAGTGATATCTCTTTTTGCAAATTGTTTTTAAAATTTGCCCCAGTGAAATAAATTGGCTGTTTTGTGAGAAATTATTTGGATGAATAGATGTAATTGGTGGAAATTTTTATTAGAAAAAAACAAATTATTTTACGTAAAAGTAGACAAGTGTTCGTACATTATTACCCAAACTAGTATATTAATTCTAATATCACAGTATGTTGATAAAACAAACTTAAGTTTCTGGAAAAAAATAATTTACACACTTAAAATTATCTTTACGGTCACCATCATTAGGTCTACGAGTAGATACAATTATCACGTTTTTATTATACAAAATACTAATTTTATCAAGTATTTATCAAGTATAGTGTAGAAAATCAACAGCACATTTCACTTTTATTTGAAAATAATATTTGTAATACGTTTTAGGTGCAAATTTTAACAATATATGTAATAAGGTCTAAGTAACATTTTGAAAATAATTTAATAGTAATAATATAAAATACCTATAAATAATATATTATGTATTTATGTCTATAATTCACTTTAATAATAATTAGCTTTACTTTCTAGTGGCACAACACTAACACAAGAATAAATTAATAAAACTATACGAAAAGTCAAAACCAATAATGATTTCTGTTGGCAATATAAGTCATAAGAAATATTATATATTCAAGCCCGAATTTTTAAAATAATTTATTAAATCCATAAAATTAAATAAGATGGAGCAGTCTAAACATTTGGTCAAATAAAAATCCTAGGTCCACTACAGAAATCCTTCACATAAAGTTATAAGTAACCTTTGTGACATTAGTGATGCTGGACTGTACCAATTTATCAAAAACTACATATAACAATAAACTCTGTAATCCAGAATCCGGATCAGTCACAAACTGATCGGCCACAAACTCACAACCTTCGCCAGCTCAACTTTCACGGTGGCTTTTTCTCCAAACACAGTTTTTACTTTTCTCCTCCTTTTCATCATCCCTATGATTGAGGATATATTCTGATATTATTGAAATAAACAAACAAGGTTTCTATATTCTATTTCTATAATATTCTGTTTCCATAATGGAAGTCAATAAGTAATATTTTAAAATTGTCTGACCCAACGTAAGAGCGATATAAAAAAATATCACCGTTCACTACATATTATCACATATCACCAAAAGATATGGCATTTTTCCATTAATACAAGATAATATAATTAAATTAATTGTAAACATAAATAACGTGGCATCTCAGATCCGCATATTATTGAAGAATATTTTATGTATTGTATTAGTTCTATTAGCACTGTTTATAATATATTGTTAGCTATTTACAAAAATGGTCCCGATAATGCTGAAGTAATATTGTAGTACTCAGAGGATCTCAGGATATTAGATCTATAATTATATATCATCGAACGCTTAAACTACAATAATCGACTATATATACTGTATTGGTACATTATTTTTTTAAAATATCTACGAATTGTATCTAGAGAAACATAAGCTATAACTAGATAAATTAATGTACTAGTATATGAACTATTGAATATATTGGACGGAAATATAGGGTGGCACTAAGATCAACAGTTGTAGTAACACAACGTTGCCAAAACAAAGCTCCACGATTAATTACGAATATTTATCATCACGTAACTAAGGAAGTACTGCACGATGATCTTGACATCAAGTGGCTTTACGCAGTTATCCAAGATCTAAGGAATCAGAAGATTGAAGGAAACCAAACTACATGAACTAGTATAATGTATAAGTATTATTTTTAACTTCAATTTAAATGGTTTAATTTTATTTTAATTTGGGAAATGCATACTGATGTAATAATATCACACTAGCTTTGCTTGAGTATTAATGCAAGTACAACAGAACAGTAGTAATAAGCTAATTTGTAAATTAAGATTTTACTAAGCATATCTAATGTAAGATGTAATTAATTTAAAAAATATATTAGTAGTTATGATACTTCAAATTACGCCGAATATACAGAGTATGTTATAATAACAAAAGAGTTAAAATAAATTTTAAATAAAATCTTCAATCTTTTTATGCACCAATATATGCTATATACCATTACATTTAAAATTTATGTAAAAAAACACAAAAATTAAATTAAATTAATCTTCAAGTAAGAGGTTAATCCAAAACTGCATCTAAATGAATTGTAGAAATCTAGTTGAATTTATAGAACACGGATGACTAATATTATAAACATTTTCGATGTTTAGGTTAGTAAAATTGTTCTAAAGTATCTTCACGATATTCTCGGTTAAGTGCGCAACAATGGCCGTACAAGAAATTAATTTTGTTCTCGATTATACGACAAGAACGAAAGATCGTAATCTATTATTTAACCATTGAATCGCACTGGGAGGAGACTGAACGAGACAAGAGAAAAAAACAGTATCCAACGAAGGAACACCATAGAGAAACCCCCGCATCGCCTCAAGGAACCATCGATCAAATCGCGAAAACACCAAACCGTATGCTTGTCTCGCGTAGCGTATAATTTGGACCATCTCGGTCATTTCCATAATGCCGGACTGCAACTAATTATGGGAACCTTATGGTAGAGAGGCCGCGGTTGCTATCTTTATTCGTGCTACATCTTTAAATTGGGCGAGTTAACAATGTTCGAAGAACGGCATACGCCAATATGGTCTTACATTTTTCAAAAAAAGAAAGGCGCTAAACATATATTAACATAAAGTATTATGCCTCTAAATGTGTTTTAAAGAATTTATTTCCAATTTGAAGCTTTTTTATGAAAATTGGTACAATATATTTTATTTATAATATTGTCCATAGGAACGAAACGAAACAAAACCTATAGACCTATATCACTTCTACTAGTAATTAAGGTTTTCTTAGAAGGTTTTTGAAAAACTGTTGAAAAGAATAAAACCGATCATACAGAGAAAAAAACCTAGTACCAATACACCAGTTTGGGTCTATTAACAAACATCCAACAATTGACCAGGCCCACAGAATAACAGATGTTATTGAAAAAGCCTACGAAAGTAAAAAAATATGCTCAGCCATATTTTTAGATGTAACAGAAGTCTTCGATAAGATTTGGCATGAAGGCCTTGTTAATAGACTACAGAAAATGTTACCTAAACAACAAACCGAACTACTAAAATCGTACATTACAGCCAGAATGTTAGAGTTAAACAAGAAGAAGATTACTCTACAATAAAACAAGCTAAAGCGGGTGTACAACAAGGAAGTGTACTGGGACTAATACTTTATCTATTCTAGACTTTTGATGTACCACAAAATGGATAATATTATAATGGCTACATTTGCTGATGATGGTGCGATTATAACTGTCGGAGACAATAGTGAAGAAACCTCACGATAATTACAACAGGCAAGTGACAATATAAAAATAATTGGACACAAGCTTGGAAAATATAAATTAGCGAAAGTAAATTTGTGCATTTCACCAACAATCAGACCGTACAAGCTCGAATAATATTAAATAATGCTACTATTCCATATAGCAACAACGCTAAATATCTCGGAATGAATTTTGATGCAAAAATTCGCTGAAAGGGATATATAAAGAAGAAAAGAAAAAAACTGGAATCAGAATATAGGAAAATGTATTGGCTAATAGGAAGAAAATCACAATTATCAGTACATAATAAATTGCTATTATATAAGCAAATACTGAAACCTATATAGATATACGGAGTTATTATTATGTTCTGCAAAGAGTAACATAAACAAAATACAATGTTTCAGAACAAAGTCCTGAAAAGTATTGTGGGCGCACCTAAATACTACAGGACTGATTACCTACATCGATACCTTCAGATACCCACAGTCCGTCAAGAAATCAAAAGAATTGCAAGGGCGCATCAAGGAAGACTCCATTCTCACGAGAATATTGAAGTACTGCAAATTTTGGGTACCACCTTTTGGGTAATGAGGTGCAGTTAATAAAACATACAGCAGTGACATGTATAAACATTATTTCACCAGAGAGTGAGATAGGGCCGATGGGTCCTCCTAGTCTATACATAAAACTAATTTATCATAAAAATAAATTGTAGATTAGTGGGTAACTAGTAACAATGTAATAATTAAATAATTTCTACGCTACTTTTTCTCATCTTTCAGGCAATTTATGGATTCCATCTGTAAAGAACGATTTATCTTTTGACGGTATCCACTAATCGAACCATTTTTTGGCATCTTCATATGAAGTGAAGTACTGATCAAAAAGAGTGTGGTACCCTTATGCCGCTTTTGTTTGAAACCATTTGGTCTTGACTGATATCAAGGTTTACTTCTATGAAGCACCACATATTGTATGCAAAAGTCTGACATTGTACGCAATAATATAACATTGAAATCCTCCTTGGAACAGAATTTCCTTGAACCAAATATAAAGATTTTAATAACCTGAATCAATATCAGTTCTTAATTTCTGCCATCGCATCTAGATTCTGTGATATGAGCTTTTATATACTATAATTGAAATATAGAATTATTTGTATTTGATTTATTCCTAAACATTGTAAATAATGTCTATACAAGTAAGTTACTTTTAGACCGTAGTCAGAAAGAGAAATAATAAGCCGTAAGTGATTTTCATGCTACTACATATGCACTATCTCGTTTTCACTCTTACTTTACAGCAATCGTTTGAAAACGTCATGTTATTGTTTACTTCCTAAATCAGTACAGAGTCAGTTCAGTTATGCACAAAGGTTATTTTTTATATAATTTAAGAATAGAAGTGCATTTCCGATATTGAGCGAAAAACGTTATAATAATAGAAACTTAGTATAAAATATAGAGTTTTTCCTCAAATCTTCATGCCCTATCATATGAGCATATTGAAATATTTCACCAAGATATGCTTCACATTGAAATACTCCACAATGGAAAATGGTCAGAAGTAATGTTTGCAATTAAACCAAGTTCTGTTAACCAATTCAATGAAAGGAGAAAAATTAAAAAGTAGCTTGAACTGTACAATGAGATCTCAATGATGATGATTTCTCAATAATATTATGGGATAAACTATAGTACTTTATAACTGTTTTGTAATTGTTGTTACTGTAAAAATAACATTTTTTATTGTAAAACTTTTATTATAGTACTTGTTTTATAATATATATGGTATTTTATACAAAATATATGTTAAAAAATAAATAAAAAACAAATAAATACAGATTTTTATATTAAATTTCGAGTTACCAGTACCAACTGTAATTTTATCATTCATGAAAATAATGAGGATAATTTCTTACATACCATTGTAATCAGTACTGTTATATGAGCAGTTATAGCACCAAGTCAAAGTTATTATCAATCTAATATGGACACTATAATATGACCTTCTGTTGACATTACAGTGGTGACCTCGTACAGATGGATTTCTGCGAAAAGAATAGAATAATAAAATAGAATTAGACGGTTCACAAACAATTTAAATCATCTGGTTCTTTGAAAGTGTCTGTAACACTATAAAGGTGTCAGCATCTCTAGAATATTAACTTTTTATATAAATCTTGTTTTTATATAAAATTTTATACACATCTTTTTTTTTTAATTCGACTTATGTTATATGTTAATCAATTATTTTTGAAGCAGTTGTTGGACAAGTGCGTAAATTAATTTTTGGAGATTTTAATAAAAATTGAGTATTGTATTTGTGCCAATGATTTCCGATTGGATTTTGCTTTTATGTTTGGTGATTGCATGTATTTTGATCAGCGATATGTACTGAATAAAGTATCATTGCAAACAACTGTTAATCATCTTAATCTAATTGTTAAATTTAATGATTTTGACGTCATAGAACACAGAAAAAAAGACTAGCAATGGCGGATGATGACATGAAAATACTAAGCGATACATTGCAAAAGTTATGAATGACTGTTGCAGCTCGAGCGACAAATTCTGCTGCATTCAGGTTAATATAGAACGACTCGGCTATCACACAAAAATGCGAAGCCTACGACCAAGAAATAATATAATTTCCACTACAATGAAATCGATTATAATGTATTTTTTTAATAAGTAAAATTTCAACATTTTTACAGTACTATAAATCTTAAGCTACATGTTTTAAAATTAGTGAAATCCCACATTAAAATGGTTGCTGATGCTAATAGAATGAATAATTTCTGTATGCTTATAGTTAATCAACAAAAACTAATATACCAATAATAATAAAACTGATTTTCCTATGATATACCACAAATCAATTTATAATCATATATATGTTTTCCAACAGGTGCACTGAATGTCTACAAGATCATCAACACAGTAAATGTTATAACACAGTAATTGTTTAGTCAATAGATATATGTAAACAATACATTTCTCAATCAATAAGCGTTGAAAAAAATTAATTAACAGAGATAAAATTGTAATAATTTTTATAAATAATTTTTAAAATAAAAATACTAATCATAATTGAAGACTTCTTTAAGCCTTAGGTTTTCAGGCAATCTAATAATAAGCCAAGATTGGAGTCAAGTCCTCAAATTCCCGTTCCATAGATAAATGCCCGGGGAGAATTAAATTTTGGGGTACAAATTCAATTCTAACGCTGATGGTACCATCTCATTACATATGCAGAAAACACCATAGCGGCACAGCTAAATTAAGACCACAAAAGCTGAACACGTGTAAACGTCCCGGTTGTTGTTAATTAATTAATACTTTTAAAAATGCCGACCAGTTGAAATGCAAATATATTTTAAAATTAAATATATTAAATGACTTGGTGCTACGCATCTAAATATTGACATTGTGATATAAAAAATGCTCCCATAAAGTAATCTCACTAGATTAAATCTTTTAATAGTGACAGTTTATGCAATTCAATCTATATGTATTCTAATAATTTGATTACCTTAGTAGAGAACCATATTTAATCCGAATGTAAAATATTATTATTCAACTATGTTATTTTTATCTATTATAGAATATAGATCTTCACTGCAATTCCTATCAATCATTTAATTCCAAAACAAATTTAATTAAACAGTTATGTATTATACATATATATGTTGAATTATTCACCTTTCCCTACACGCAGAGAAAAATTAAGACAGACAGACAGACACTTTCACATACATGTCTGATAGGGCTCTCATTACAGACACAGAGCTTCTTTGTTCTGACTCATCGTCGACGTACTTCGTACCAATAACGAAAAGAGACTTCAACGATGCATAAAGGAAGAAACTCACCTGATATCATCCAGTTTCGCTTCAAGGAGATAATCCAACAAATCACGGGCGGAAATTAGCAACAAAATCCAAGCGAAATAAAAGAACAGCAACAACGTAAAAGCACCAAAATAAGCGATAAGCACAAAACCAAAATTATACAACTGAACTAAAACTGCACTAAACAATAACCAATAGAAAAAAATCGAATCGCACTATACGGCACTGGCGGTGTGGCTTCAAGTTCAACAAGAACAGCAACGGTTCGGTTTCTTCCTGGTTTTAGTCATGATGCAAACGAAGAGAGACGCGGAGGTACCGAAAAAAAAAACAGCAAGCGCACTTCAAGATTCAAGGTGACTAACTCAATGGCTCGTGGATGAATTTTGATAATGGCACGGGTTCGCGGAGTGAAGCATCTCGACCGAAACGATGTGTTTGTGATGCGGCTGGATTGTGGAGCGAAAGGAGAGATCAGCGGAGGATGTCGGAGAGAGCCGGTCGGTCGGTGGACGCGATATCGTTCTCGGTCCGCTTTGCTCAGCATCAAAACGCTCACTGAAAGCCGCGGTCTGTCGTGGCCGGCGCTGGCGGCCGCCCGTATCCCGGAATAACGCGCACCACGTGGATATCCGACGCCTTCGCGATTCCTTCGGGACGCCGCGCAACAGTAGGCTCTTCTTATTCGCCGAGAGTCATGGTTAAAACTATTTTAAAGCGGCCTATAGGATTTTTTCCTACGTATACGAGCCCAGTAGTATATTATTTTGGCGCAAAGAAATATATGTATTAGAAAGTTATTTAATGAACCAACGGCTTTATTGGTCATGTGGACATATTTATATTTAGTGTATAGCGTGCCCTTTTTGGGATATTTCTTAGCACTGCACCTTACCCCGAATCTTCTGGGTTCGTTGTACATTACCTTAATGGTGTAATATTCTTGAAAAATATAATATTCCTTCAGAATGGTGTTGTTGTATGCCTACTACCAGGTGTACTGGAAAATCATTAATGTTTTTTTTGGAACAAAAACTACATAACTATGGCGCTACTAGAACTAAATCTATTTGTTTCTTAGTTAGCCCTAACCCTCAAGAGATGGGTGTATAAATTTGACAGCTGTTGGACCATTAGTTTGTGAATTATAGCATTTTGAGTGAAGCAACTTTTATTATCCTGGAACAAACGGATAAAAAGGAATTTCGCGTGTTGATAAAATATTGATTTTTGAAGGGAAAAATTACAGTTCAAGCAGAAACTTGACTTGATGCCGAGTTTCCGGACACTGCCCAAGGAAAATCCACCATCAAGGATTGGTATGGTAAGTTTATACGTGGTAATATGAGCACCGAGGACGGTGAACGCAGTGAACGTCTAAAAGAGCTTGTTACCAACGAAAATATTTTAAAAATCCACAAAATGACATTGAATGACCGTAAATTAAAATTGAATAAAATAGTAGACACTCTAAATATATCAACTGAACGTGTATATCATATCATTCACGAAATTGGGTATCAGCTTTGTACAAAGTGGGTGCCGCCTGAACTCACTTTTGACCAAAAACAACGACGAGTTGATGATTCGGAGCAGTGTTTGAAGATGATCAAGAGTAATTAATCCGAGTTTTTGCATCGATATGTGACAATGGATGAAACATGGCTCCATTATTGCACTGCACACGATGAAACCGCTCCGAAGCGTGGGAAGTTTTGGGATGCGCATGGAATAATTTTCATTGACTACCTTGGAAAAAAAAGAACCATCAACAGTGACTATTATATAGTGTTACTGGACCGTTTGATGGACGAAATCGCCGAAAACGGCCGCATTTGAAGAAAACGAGTGCTGTTTCACCAAAATAATGCAGCGTGCCATAAGTCAGTGAAAACGATGTCAAAAATCCACGAATTGGGTTTCGAATTGCTTCCTCATTTACCGTATTCTCCAGATCTGGCCTCCAGTGATTATTTCCTGTTATCAGATCTCAAGAGAATGCTCGCTGGAAAGAAATTTTCGAAGTAAAGCACAAATCGTGCTACAAAAATGGTATCGAATAATTGGAGGGTCGCTATAAGAAAACTAATTTTGCCAAAAAAAAAGTGTTTTATTATAGTAGGCTGGGGACTTTACAATTGACCTGTTAACTATTGGCGATTTGATTCTATACATCTTTCGAACAATTTATGGATGCCATCCCAAGGAAGCTGTTTTCCCTTGGAACAAAACTATTTATCGAGCCATTTTCTAACTTCTCTGATACTGGCGAAGTGCTGCTCAATACGCGCGTGCCACATCGAAGCGAAATTTGTATTGTGAAGGTCTAATATGTCGCATCCAAGTGCTTTCAACGCTTCCTTGACCTGTTTTTCTTTATAAGACCGCAAGTTATTATGCTGTAAAATCACTTTAACGTGCTTTTCGATCATGGACATGGCTCAAATTGACCATTTGTTGTCGGTGATTCCCATCTATTCCCTATTAAGTCTTTAAATTAGAGCATGCTCGCCATACATTTCTGCCAAAAAACGATGAGTTTCAGCAGAAAAATAATGCGCAAATGCACGTCTTCAGTACGTGCTACTTTCGCAAACTATAACATGTAGAGACTTAAGCTTGATTTCGGTAGAATAAAATGACATATGTGTCAAATCATAACGTTGAGCCTAGCTATTACTTCTTTATTTTGAACCAGAATAAATGCAATATCGAACATCGATTTTTTTATTATTAACATAAACCAGAAATAAGAATTAAGGCCTACGTGTAATATATAACATACAGCAGACGCACATGAATAAAATAAATCAAACCGAGCGCATATTTTTTCTTTCTTTTTCCATGGTGACCAGCTAGAATCAAATGGTCTTTTACTGATTTCGCTTCGGTCTGGGGGTAGTGAGAGTCTTGCGGGCGACAGATACCCTGGGTTACGACTGAGATGCCTGTTGTCGTGTTCTAAGGCGCCTACATTAAGCATTTTTGTGAAAATATTCACAAACGGGATTCCTGATTCGAGGTGAGTGTTGGGGTTTCAGCGCAACACGTGAAGTACTTCAAGTTGTCTCTCAGAGACATACCTGTACCACACCTGTGTTCCGTAGAGGCAGACTGGATGGACTAGCATTTTATAGAGTCACTTTCTGGGTGATTGCGAGTTTACTTTTTCTGCAGAGTAGTGGAA
This sequence comes from Rhynchophorus ferrugineus, assembly GCF_030347505.1. Taxonomy (NCBI): domain Eukaryota; kingdom Metazoa; phylum Arthropoda; class Insecta; order Coleoptera; family Curculionidae; genus Rhynchophorus; species Rhynchophorus ferrugineus. The sequence goes on from NW_027472583.1 coordinate 51,303,530, forward strand.
ATAGGAGACTGTACACGGAATTTGCGGTCGAACTGGAGGTATGAAACTTTCTGGACCCAGGGGATGACTCCTTCTTGCGGTGGAACGGAATAGCCTGAGTTTTGCTCGGGCTAATCTGTATCCGCCAGAATTTGTACCATGCTATCGCTTGGTTCAGCTGGACTTGGAGTCTGTTGCGAATAGTGTCGGGATTATAACCGCTTGTGAAAAAAGCTGTATCATCTGCATAAAATGTTGTGTGGGAAAGCTTGTGGAGTGGCATACGGAAACCGAATTGTTCATGTAGTATCGCTTTTTCGGCAAGTTTGGAGGTATCATACCTCCATTACCTCATTCCAACCTAAATTTAGAATACGCTAAACTGCAGGAAATGATGGAATTTGTGCATGCGCACAATATTTGCGTTCTCTCCTTCCCCACCGACAGTGTAAAATCGGCCATTTTAAAATTAACCGTTGGTTGAGTAAAAATAAATAACCTAGAATATTTAGATTAAAAAAAATTATTAAATTAAAATTTGGTTTTGCATTAACAAGTTTCTAACAATGATAATTAAATTGTTGTGTTATTCTTAGTATTGTAATATATATTTGTTTTAAAATATTGAACATCAAAGGTAAGTGCCGAATGTAAGATTAAGGTTTATTATGTTAAAATGTCCAAAGAGCATCAATTTTGTTTATAGTGAGAATATTAAGCGTCAAACTTGTAATAAACCATTTTGGACATCAAATAGATGTCAACATATTCCAACATTTCACCCAGATCTAGCTACAGATTTCAAAACGATAAGTAAAAACAAACGAGTAGTACAGTACGATACTTTGAAAAGATCACATTTACCAGTAGGAGTTGACCTGAATCGAATAAACAATACTTATATCATTAATCATCAAAGACACTTTAACGATCTAAAGACTACTACTCTGAAGGCGGAAGAGTGAAATAAACAAGGAAAAAAGAATATATTTTTTATAAAAGAGCATAAATAGCTAAATAAATTATTGTCATAGAGTAATAGAGATGCAACTCAATAAGGAACGCTGGCGCAAAGTTTTGCTTTGTCCAACATCCAGAGGTCGCATAATTGGCCATTCAAGTAATTTGATTGGTTAATTTAAATCTCCATTATAGACACATGTAAGAAAAATATTTTACTGTGAAGACATTTGATTGGCTCATTAGTAAGTGCGTCTCATTGGCACGTGACAGCCTTGAGGTTATATTTAGTTGACCAATGAAATTTAAATAAAAAAAATTTCTTCTGAAATAAATTTATTAAATAAAATTCAATTAAATATAAATATAATATAAAAATAAATATATCTCTAAGACATAAGTATTATATATATATATATATATATATATATATATATATATATATATATATATATATATATATATATATATATATTAATTAAAAGAAAATGTTAAAAGAGCCCTACTGACAGTGTAATGATACAATTTTCTGGGGCATAAGATATTGCCTTGGCTCGTCTATTCATATAGGAACATATCTGGAATTTAAGTTTAGTAGAGTCATCCCCGCTATTATAATTATTTAAAGAGCCCTCATGTTCTTCCTCTTCACAATTTCCTAAAGGCCAATGAGATGAAAAATAAAACTTATGTTAAACGATTCAAATGACTTCTAAAACATACTAGCCGAGGATGTGTATTCCTGAATCCATTAGCTGGATCCAAAAAAAACTATCTTGGTTAAATAGCCTTAAACCAATATATTTACATGGACAATTAAACTTTTTTTCTTTAATGAAAGAAACCAGTCAATGTAGTTATTAAATTGGTGCCAGTTTTAACAAATTTGTTCCTACTTGAGCAATAAATTTTACAGCAATATTCCATGTGTATTGAATATCGGTTGACCTACTCGTAATAGATTTGCATTCAGGAGCTACTTTTTATTTTATTGGAACTGCAACTATTGGTCCAAGAATAAAAATATATACCCGTTTACATAGCTTCTTCTGGAAGATCATTTTCTAAAATTAAAAAAATTAATATTTTATGTTTGAATATATATGAATAAACTTACTCTAACTTATGTGATGTAACGATCATAAATTTCTTTGTTACTTAATTAATTCAGTTTGGAATTTTTAACATTATCAACCATTGTTTAATGACATCCAATTACTTCTTCGAACGAAAACGATTCTACATTTCTTTACTATCTGTGCATCCGGGTACACAACACTTTCTAGATCAATAATTCACTTTACTTTTTGTACTACCGACTTATATATACTAATGAACCAATAATTTAATTTCTAAACGCACTATTCCTTATGACAGCCATACTAAAAATGGCGCTCAAAATAAATAAATAACAAACGCACCATAGAGACGAAGTAAGCCAATCAGATTTCGTCGCGGCTTATAGCGTAGCGATTAAAGCCAGTAATAACTTAAAAATAGCGATATCTACATGTTGGTCGTCGCGAAACTTTTCTCCAAAATTTTCTATTAAGTTAAATCTCTATTTCTCTATGATTATTGTTTTGTAAAAATAAAGATGTACTGACTGGTGACTTCTTTCAGGTGAACAGTACGATAGTGTGCAATATGGTTTCTGGACTTTTTGTAAATAATATTAGATTAATAATATTACATAATATCAAGCCTGCATGTTAATATGGTTTATAGACTTTATCTAAAAATGCTTCAATATGATGTCCTTATGTAAATATGGTGCATGGACTTGATGTAAACATATCAATCATATATATAAAATCACATTAATATAATCTCTATATAACTATGTTTTTTTATCACTCCGTTTTAAAGATTTGTTATAAAATTTTCTAATAGAACATGAGTTTTTATATTCAAGTGGTTCCCAATTTTTATTTACTCGGTAAACAAAACTACAACACTCAATTATTAAACTTTGCGTTCGAATTAACATTTAATTTAAAATATTTCATAACAAATGAATGATCATTTTCATACTAATATGTTTACTAGTCATTAAATGAGTTCCCAGCAATTCCTTTACTATTATAATATAGTAGAGTTTGCCACTAGAGCAGTTGTTTACTCTGACTATTAAATCAAATAAATGAAAATGCGCATGTGATAAACTGAAATTACCTTCAGTTTACAGTATGCTCCTAAATCTTGGGTAAAAACTTTCCAACATTCAAAGACGCTTTAGGAACAACATCATCTTTATTATCGTCGGGTATTGTTATATTATCATTGTTGTTGAAGAAAGAACATTTCTGAATAGTTTCTTTATTAAGAAAACTTCAGGCTATATACAAATTTAAAATAGCTTCTCGTAGTTTTACCGTTAGATTAAAAGAATCAAATACGTGGTCAGGTTTATTTCGTAAGACAGGTGTGAGTAAAAATTTTGGTTAGCATAGTTTTTATGAAATCTTATCATGCTAATGGGGATAATATAGACTAATGGAGTTACAAGTGGTGGCATATATACCGCAAAAATTGACCCATTCTCGGTCTTCAGCTTCTGCTATCTACATGGATGACAGGGTAACAGCAACAACGCCTTTCTTGGAAGGTTTTCTAAGAAAATATTTTACCAAGAAAATTAAATACATACATGAATTTATACACACATTGTGATAACTTCTAAAATACTTCTGACTTCTGAAATACTTTAGGAATATACAGCTTGTCATCCAAACGGTCCCTGAAGAGTCTTAATCAACAGAGATATTAAAGTTTATAAATCTATTTTGTGCCTTTACTATTATCAGTGACTTTATTTTGTGTGAACTATTAATATTAGCACAAACCACAGCCCGGCTTTCTATACACAGTAGATTTTTCAAATAATGCTTCATATATTTTTTTGGTAACGTTTACCAATAGAGACCATTTGTTCTATTCTTAATGCTGCCTTATTAATTATTTTCATCAACTGTTATTTGCTTTAAGTTGTATCAATTCTGGTTGTGCTGAAAATATTGTTTTAATAAATTTGCCACTATTTAGGGTACGCTTTCCTCGGTCTTTTTAACACCATTTATATACAGAATTGTCTATTCATTTCAAGTAACCATCCTTTAATGTTTTTGGACATCCTTTGATGTTCCTTACTACTAATAACTAACCAGCAACATTTATTATTTATTTCACTTATCGCGCTTCAAAAAATAATCAGAAAGATCGTCTCGAAAATTAAACAAAAAAATAAATAATCCAATACTAACAAAAAAATACCACTCAACGGTCGCACCGAGAGTCTTCGGATGATTTCGAGCTGGTACTCAACCATTTTAGTACCATAAAGCGCTGCCCATCGAATGCCGTCACGTTCGCGGTCTGCAATTTACAGTTCCCGACATTACCGATCGTACCGAGAAGAGGTCGGCCACGCAAAAACCGCTTAATTGATATGCGATTTTAATGATGGACGCCGGGGCGGCCTTTTTTGGGCGGCGACCGAAATTAACATTTACGAAAAGAGACTGGCCGAGAGGCCGGTGCTGAGAAGCGAAAATCGGATAACTAGTTGCCCAGTTTAAAAGCGGTCCCGTAGCGTTTCTTTATCTGCCGAGTTCCAAAAAAATGTACTTATAAAGCTGTAAGCGAAAAAAGTATTTTGCTCATTTATGTCCTAATGAGAACTGGTTAAATGATCAAAAACACTTATGGAATACTGCATTAAAATTCCATAAATATAATTATTGTCTTCATAATCACTTAAAAACACGCTACTACAAAAGAAACTATTCAGGATTTTTGCAGATGTTTTTATTAATTTAGAACATTTTAACAATTAATGCTCATTTATATTTAAAGAAAATTACTTATATATTACAACTGATCACTCAGTGTCGAGAAAATAAATATGCAAAGTTAGTGCAAAAAATCGATAAATATATTTTATTCGAAATATTATTCCTCGATAGCCGTTACTTCTTCCAATCTTTCAGGTAATTTAGGGATTCCAACGTGAAAGTGTATCTTTTGAGGCAGCTCAATTCGACGCATTTTTGGTACCTTCATAAGAAATGAAGCACTATTCAGACAGATAACTACTCATATATCGGAATAAGTTGCAATCAGAAGCGCAAGGTCTGGGTTATACAGCAGGTGGTAAGCGTTTCTCATTTTAATGTTTGCAAGTATGCTTTCACCGAGTTTGCAACAATTGAATAGTTGCCTTAAGCCCTTTACAGCATTTAATGACCTTCAGCCGCAAATGGAATTTACTCATTCAATTACTTAATACTTATTAATACATTAGAAATTACATTGCACAAATACAACCACTTTCAACGCATAGAAATTTATGTTTGTTCACACTTCGACGGAATGACATACTTAAAAATAAAGCTTGGCAGATTGAATCCGATCTGATTTAATACACAGTAAAATCTCTGCTGTAAAATAATGTATAGGCTAATAATTTTTCCAAGATTTGAGGCACATCATTAATTAGCATTTGATAAATACACTCCCACACTCACTGGTGCCCTTTAATTATATTATATATAATTTACTAATTATACTATTTTAAAGTTATTAGACCAACTGTCGATTAAACGCAGTCTATCTTGCTTATTTTCGCAAGCCAATGCGTTGGCTCTTGATATCCTTATATCTGTATGGATGTCCTCATTTATGGTTTACAAAGAGATATTAATTAACAATGCCCCAAAGAACTTTGTTTTTATAAGTTTATATCATACTAATATCGAATTTGTTTATTCAACCCTATAGTTGTAAACCATAGGTCCACACTGGCTTAAAATTTGTTTATACAATAAGAAATTGTTGTAAAGTAACTTCCGAGTAACCACAGCAATTTGTTTTGTTTTTATCTTTGTCTTTGTTTTTTTTATATTCAAATAAGTTCTTCGTAAAATCATTTCCCTGATTACTCACAATTGATAATAAACTATCAATTATATTTAAATCATCTTCTTCATTCAGGTGTGATTGAGTATGCTAAAACACAATGTATTAATTATTATTTATATTTGTCATTCGGCGTTTATATTCTATTCCCAAAGTTGGAATTGTACAGTTATTTAGGAACAGGTTTTAAATGAAACAAAAGAGCTTTTAAAATCAATTTTTAAATAACTGTTGGGAAAAATAATCCGAATAAACGAAGCTAACAATTATAAAGTTATGAAAAATTAGAAAATATCTAAAACATCATCTATTTTACTGCATGTGTAATAAAAATCTTGAAATCATTCTTATAAAGAAGCTAAATAGACCACAAATTAAAAATCATATACAGAATGATGTTTCACCTGATGATTGTTCGTACCATTCTTGTCCTTTCTCACATGATAAATCAAGGAACACAACCAATATATTTATTTTATAGGACATGAATATCTGTCATAAGAATGATAGGACAAGTGTTCTGAACGATAGACATTGATACGTGTGCGAATAAAATATAGTGACTTATTCTCCTTGAAAAATATTCTTACTGGATCTTGTAATTTTAAAGAAAATCTGTTGTTATTCTAAAATTATATGGGGTATAAGAACGGTGTGTAAAATATGTCGAAGTAAAGTGTTTATTTTTAAGCTTTTAATTGATTAACCTTGATTTAACATTGTTTGAAAATAAAATAGTATAGTTTTAAGTATATTAAAAGTTTATTTTGTTCAAACTCTACACGTTTCATATCGGGCGCACACGGTGGGATTACGGAGAAATCATAAGGTTTTCTATTGAATTCGTTCAATTAACTGAAAATGAACTAAAGTTATTAAAAAAATTATACAATTATCGAATGAAACAAAAACGACAGACTGAAATTGAATTGGCAATGACTTCACAGTTACTCGAAACATTCCTTGACATGGTTTAGTGGAGTTCAGGCAAAAGAATCGCTGCTCAAACTGTAAAGTCACCAAAGATGGAGTGAAATTCCTTTGAACTAACTTAGTCTGTCCAGTGGAATTTGGACAGTAGCAGCAGTAGTTTGCAGTAGTCAGAAACAAGTGATATGTATAAACTTAAATAGTCGCCTATCATAGTATGCATAATAGTTAAAATTGGTAACTAAAGTTCAAAGATTGTTAAGAAAATAGTTTAGATATTAATCAGCTTAGCGAAAATGTTGCCTCTGTTTTTGAAGAAAACGTTTAAATGCCTTGAAGAGAAAAGAAATTAGCTTGTCCGCTTTATCGGAAGGTAAAAACAGCTACGGAAGAAAAACTCGACAAATGTAAAAATTTCGTCCCAACATCTCAAGAACCACCAGTTCTCTTTGCTTGCAAGATAATTAGATCAGCTTTTAATTCAATTCGATGTCTGATGGAGAAAAAAGGAAAGAGATAAATTGTTCTTGCCTAAGGACAGTTATTAATTGATATGGTTTTGGAGACATAATATATCATTGCACTAGCGGTAATTCTAAAATTTGTTAAGAATTTTCTGTAAATTGTCTGAAAATCTGCATTTCTTATCAAGCAGCTTTCTTATAGCAGGTAATAAATACGTTAATTTGTGCATCAAGAGTTGAAATGAAGAAGAGAAGAGGAATGAACGTTCCATGGAATATTAGCAGTTATAAAATAGGTCCACAAAATTCTAATTCCTCATTTTTTGATGAGCTATTAGTTCCCAAGTGGGACATAAGACAAAATAGAAAGCAATAGATAAATGAAAACCATACGTAGAAAGCTAAACATGAGCTATCTGCAATGACGAGATTGACGATTGAAATAAGTAAGCAAACAATGCAATTTGATTTAAACACTTTTGTAAATAAATTATTCTTTTAATCAGCCTGATGTATTTATTGTTCTTGTATTATATAGTTTAGGTGACAAATATAGATAAGAGATAAGGACAATATGAATACATAAATGAAGTAAGGAATATATGAAGGAGTTAAAATGTATATAAGTACACAATTTGTAAAGATAGAACACATAGGACAAATAAACGAAATTATTATAAATTATTATCAGTACATTTGTAAACATCTTAAAGCATTGATAAACTGACCTGAGTTTTGGAAAATCAACAGTTAATTTAATGACTATAAAGATGTTCCTTTAATATACCTTTGCAAATTGTAGAAAATAAATTACATAAAATTAATTAATATTACCTTAAATTTATTGTGTTCGTTAATGTTTTAATATACAAGTCAAATATCACTTTCAAAATTGTTTTTATTCAAATATTCTCTATTTTAATATATAAACATGTATTACTTCATTTATTATTCCATACTTATATGTATTATATAAAAGTAAAGAAAGATCGTGTATATATATATATATATATATATATATATATATATATATATATATGTATATATATATATATACAACAAAAAGTGCATCAATCAACTTGATTTGACTTTTGGCGATGAAGCTCCATCAAAAAACACCGTGTATCGTCCGAAGGTCGTCCAAAATCGGCTGTTGTGACAGAAAACATCGATGCTGTGTGCGAAATGATTAAGCAAGATCATCATATCACCTAATGGGAGATTGAGGTATCCCTAAGCATTAGTTCCATCAGCATATATACGATTTTACATGAATATTTAGCTGTGCAAACGTTATGTTCGCGCTGGATCACACACAATTTGTCAATGGCTCAAAAAAAATCTCGTGTCGATTGGTGCAAAGAAATGCTTAAGAACTTCAATCGCGGTTTTTCGAAAGACGTTTATAAAATCGTGATGGGTGACGAATCGTGGATATATTCATATGAGCCCAAAAGTAAGTAGCAGTAGACTGTATGTGTGTTCCAGATCAACCAAATCCAACAAAAGTTGTTCGCGCACGAAGCACTTCAAAGAAAATGGTGGTCTGTCTTTAGGAAAACTGGCCATATTACAACAGTGCTTCTAGAGGATCGTAGAACAGTAAATTCTGATTGGCACACAACCATTCGTTTCCCAGAAGTGTTCGGTGAAATAATAAAAACAAACAAGAGACTCCGGATTGTTCTTCATCATGACAATGCGAACTCTCAAACAAGAGACCATTTGAGCACTGAAAACATAGAATTGATGGGTCATCCCCCGTACAGCCTTGATTTGTCACCCAATGACTTCTTTTTGTTCCCATCCGGTCAACGATTTTAATTGCCCGAAGAAGCTATTGAAGCGTTCAAAAATCATGTTTTGGAGATACCTCATTCCGAATGGAATAAATGCTTTGAAAATTGGTTATATATATATATAATATATATAATAAATCGAAACCAAATTCATTAAACGTGACAGTACATACGATTTAAATTCCAGATAACAATCCTATATTCATTGCCAATAAAAAATGGGGAACGACGGACCAATTACATCGACGTAACCGGCCTTACGACGTTATTCCGCGGCGTGTCCCGGTCCGGCCGTGGGGGGGATAGCGTTGATGTCCGGGAGCCAGAAAAAACGATTTAAAAAACACGATTTTGTCATTAGGGTCCCATTTTGTAGGGCCCCGTTTCCGTATCGAATGTCATCGGTCCGGATTGATTAACGAGCGCCGGCTAGTCGTAAACACGCGTTTAATTTTGCTGCGGACTCGCGACGCTTTAAGTGGTAAACGGGGGAAGGGGTGGCAGTTGTTGCGGAACGGGACGGGAGGGAGGAAAAACCGAACGGAATATTGCTAGGCACGTATTGCTAGTCCTTTATATATTAGGGGTAATATATCAAATTCTACCATAGTGCCATTGGCAGTATTACTTTATCAAAAAAACAACAACAATATGTATTATATTTGAAGGGTTCCATAGTAAAACCCTACTTATTCAATTTAACTGGCATTTCCAAAAAAAAAAATTTATAACATCTTTATTAGATACGCTTAGTACAATTTTAATTATTATTATCATAACAATTAATTTATTACTACTTTTCCTATGTGCTTGGATTAATTAATAAGCAAGGCGAGTGCGAGAAAATACATCAGTATGTATTCCTCAATTATAAAATTATAATTATTTATTAATTATTAACTTATAGCTATAGTTTACACTAATAATACACACTAAATGTTCACACAAGTTCATATGGTTTTGTCCGTTTCAATCTCCTGACATCCTGTGCGCGGTCCAGCAGTTGTATTGCTTCCACGTTAGAATGATTTAGTAATCTTCTTTCGTGTTTCAAGGCGAAATCCTGCACAACTTCGCAAATCCATTTGATTTCCAGGTCATCGTGTAGTTCTTCATTGGTTACATAGCGATAGGCAGATAGCAAACATAGCAATCGAAGAATCTTGTTTTGACAGCGCTGTATGACTAACTGATTTGAATTTTTAGTGCAACCCCATATTTGCACCCCATTTCCAAAAATTTAGACAAAATTTTCTAATACACTTTGTTAAGAATTTTCGTCCACCTCGCAAATTATCGAGGATGTGAGGTCATTAAGGAACTGTAAAAAATCAGAGAATCTAAAAATAAACCGAATGTATTGGCAAAAGCTTCTAAAGGCTTAATTTAATAAAATTAAATAAATGTAGTATGACAATAACGGAATACTGAATACCGAATGATGTTGCTGCAGATCTCCATCGTCGCCAACAAATGGAAGGACGTATTGTTGCAAAACAAAAAAAATTGAAAAAGCAGGAGTGAGAGCATCTAATGTCTCATTCTTAAACACAAGCACACAAAATTTCTTACAATAATAAAATGTTAGTGGAGGTAGATGTATGGCCGGAATTCGATGGATATCCTTATAGATTACCATTAACATTTTTAGTACTGCACAAGTAGTATTTTGTTAGATACCCACGAATTTAGATACACCTTAACTAGACAGCTCTTAAAAAATACAAATAAGCAAAATAAAATAAGCAAGCTCTCAAGTATATTCAATAACTACTAGTTCTTAATTTTAATATATATAAATTAAATATTAATATGAAAAACGCAGGGATATAGAGAATAGAGGATAAACAGAGATATATCATAAAATAATATTATGAAGACTAGCTATGGGTTACAACTACACAAGAATTACTCATAATAGATTATTCCTTTAATTATCATTAGATGTTAAAAATTTTTCCTGTATTATTATCTAATAATTGCATTAACAAGTAAAGAGGAATATGAATGTTAAATGAGAGTATAATTATTTATACTCTTATTATACTTATACTCTTATAATATAAATAACTTATAATATAAAGAACGGTTTAAAGTATATAAAATAAGTTTCGAAGGAACCGTGTTAAAGAATGAACAATTTTAAATTATTCGTCGGTAAATATAAATGAAATATTCAGGTGCATTTTATGTAATTAACTTTTTTTAAAAATAATCCTGAGAGAAGATACATGGTAGATCAGATTGCTGAATGGTATGGCCACAGAGTATTATGTCTTCCGCATTATCACTGCATATTTAATCCAATTGAGTTGATACAGGGCATTGTAAAGAACTATTATAATAATCATTTAGCTCCGGGAGGATATTCAAACCAGAATTGTCTGGATTTTTGGAAACAGGTATTGTCGAAAATAACACCTTCGGTTTGGATGAGCTCGATCAGGCACATCGAAGAAAAAACTGACAAGTGGTAGAATCGTGAGCAAGCTTTTGATAGATTGGAAATAAACAGCTTAGTTACAGTACAGTTATTAACTTGATTAGTGTTTCTGAGAGTGACAATGATTGAGTAAAACTTTATGAATATTGGTTTATGATTCAATGTTAATAATTACCAAGACAGACTGATGAAAGAGGAAACATCTAGAGGTCAGTATACAATTAATATACTTTAAATATAAGAAATTGCATTATAGAGTGTGAAAGCTTTAGGCGCATGTTATTGTTCAGAATATACATGAATGTTTTGTTAAATGTATGAGAAGAGAAACAATACTAACAGTTCTGTAGTACATACTGATTAAATGTAGTTTTATCAAGAAGAATTGTATACAGGTAGTAACAGAACAAATTAAGGAGAAATATAGTAATATCAAAATTACTTTACAAGGAAACATTGCAACGAAGGAAACAAGAACTAAGCGTAAAACGTAAATATACTCTCTAGTGAAAGTAAAATACATTTGTCGGATATACAATTGGTAATTGGGTGGAAGAACTTTACCTATACTGGTATGGGAAAAGGTTAAATGTAAATATAATAAAACAACTGTAACCTATAAATTATTGTGGCTGAATAATTAATTATACTTTTAACTTCTTCGATAATATATGCATTAGATGTACTAAAAAGTTAACACATAACATTTTTGTTTCCTTATATTATTTAGATTAGAATTTTGTTGTATGTCAAAAACCAAAAGGTACTAAAATTCGGAATTGCTGCGGCAACATTGCGATGTTTTGACAGGTCACGTGGGTACATTGTTCTTTCGAATTGACAATAGTTTCAATATACTTAACGCCATACTCGTATTTCAAATGAATTTGACAAGCTGATGGCTAACGGAACCATCGTAAGGTGCCAGAAAAAGTTTAATAATTTGTAAATCTATTCTTTCAAATCGTAACTTTTATTGAATATAATATGGAGTAAGCTTACGGTTGTCTATCGAATGGAAAATTCGGGAAGCAGCCACCAAATTTCGGTAATTTTTGTAAGAATGTTATTAAGAATTATTAAGAAGTGTAGACTTCCAGAACATTGATGGATGAAGGAACAAAACCCAATGACATTGACAGAGTTGATCTTTTATTCCGCATTTGGGTTTTATATTCGCCGTAATATCGAAATCGCCCTTTCCACCATCTACTTTAAAGTCCATCAACATACATACATTCCATTCAACGGAAAACCTTCGACCTTTGTTCACGGTTAATTTCGGTTCGAATACCGCTCCGACTCGTCCATCTCAAAAACCATCGATCTTCCTCGGATGGAAAAACTTTTACGTTTTCGCTCTACCCTCCGCGTCCCGTCTACGCGGTCCCAATTTCCCTACGTCCTCTCTCCCCGAAATTGGCCCGTCTTGAGACGGGTCCCCACGTCAGGATACCGTCGACGAATATTAAAAACGTGCCCCGCGTCGACAATTGTTGTCTTGTTTTGTAAGGGGAGCTCGGGAGCATTTTTGACATTTTATTATGGTAAATGCGAAAGAACTTACGACGAGAGCAGATGGTGTATTATTCGTTGTTATCGTTTTTCTATATTAGTAGGAATATTGTTCAAAGAAAACATGCTAGACGATATTTGGGGATGAGATAGGATTCCATTTAGCCACTTTCACCATTATAACTCACTGAAAATAAATTCTAGAAAAATCCTATCACTACTAAGACGCCACATATTTCAAGTCAAGTGATTATACGATTCGGTAACAGAAACGGACAAGTTGATCACAAGTTTGAAAATAAAACTGTAGTTTAAAATATAATTTCACTAAAATTATACCTATACACTCGTTAGTACGTATGTTTCTGAAGTGTCGTACAAACTAGTTTAAACGCATTTTTTTTTTAATTAGAACCTTTATTGTGAAATATCAGTACAATATATTTTTTTTTCATAGTCGCTGCTTTTACCCATCTTTCAGGCAACTTACAGATTCCAACTGACTCTGGAAGAACAATACACCATTTGGTGCTAGGAAATGAGAGCTGCTCAGATATGTCACGACTCATATGTCGGAAGAAATAGTAATCTGAAGGAGCATGTTCTGAAGAATACAGCGGGTGCTTTTGCAACATGTGATCGAAATTTTTCATGTTGAAGAATAACATTGATAAGTTTTGCTAGTACTGCAGTTTTGTAGTTCGGTCGTTTTTCGTGCAATGTAGTCGACAGCAATCCCCATTGATGATTTCATCAAGTAATACTCGTCTTCAAATTTTTCCGTGTCAACCAACATATGTTTTGATTCCAATGAGAATAAATTTAAGTCAGTTCTATTGTTTTTTTTTTTCTAGTATGTAAACTAATTATTTGTATAAGAGAATCGTTACGTAAAGATCCCTATATACTACAGATCACTAGAAATATCACTTCTTGGCCAACTGTAAAGCAAATACTGCCAAACTGCAAAAACTTTTGAAGAGATCATGTTAAATAGCATTAATAGCCTTAATGTAGTAAGACAGTAAAAGTTAAAATGAAATTCGTTTGAATATTATTGATGTATGTCACTATTGAGAGCAATTACTGCCACAACTGCCATGAGGCCGATTGTGACTTTTTGATCCATTTCCTAAAATTGTTTTTTTTTAGTATATTATTATACCTTTAGGTAAAGTATCAGTATTAATATGAAGACAAACATTATACTCGCATAACATTTCAAGCTATATGTATCGATCTATAATGAATACTGATGAAGTTAGATACATTCAAAACTTAAATTGGCAACAACCATAAAAGTTTAGCCTGCAAAAGTCCTAAGTACGAAAGTCATGGGTTATTCTATATGAATATGTAGTTAATAAGAGATGCTAAAACTGAATGAAGCTGTTATTGCAGATGTTTAGCAACGTCAACTGAACAAAACTGAGTAACTTATTATTGTAAAAAAGACAAATAGTGCGTAATCTGAGTAAAATTATTCATCTTGTATGGTAACACTCGGACATATGGTGCAAGAGTTGTGGACAATACACCGTTGCAGTTCAAATGCACAATTCATACTGATTCAGAATTACTTGATGGTTTCTAAACGCTAAAGATGATTTGACCACTGCTAAACCAACTAAAAATAATTTTTTCACAAATTGCCCATTCGATTGGTCCAAAAATGTATAATAATAACCTGAGTACACGAACTATTCTCTCGCTTCCGAACCGAACAGCTGCATTCAGGTAGCTCTTTAATTCTTTGCTTTTAATCCTCTTTAGAGTTATTAGTGTCAGTATTTGTTTTGATCCATTATTATCAAGTGCAGCACCGATTATTCAAAATAGTGGTGTGTCATTAAATGCCATTGATGTGGGAAATGGATTGAAATAGAAATAGTTTTACTTAGTAAGTAAAACTGAATATGAAACATAAACTAGATAAAAAATCATATTCAGACCTAAACAGAAAAATATTAAAAATATGCAAAAAGTAATAAGTAGTATGCAATAAAGAAGATAATTTTCTTATTTTAGACGTAATGTTTGTTCTAATTATTATATATAATGTACAATAGCTACAGCTAGTGTGCGTGAGCATTATCAAACAAAAATAACTTATTAATTGCATTCCATGAACAACAAAGAATCAGCAGAACAGCAGTTACAATAATTGTGTTTATCTTAAATCAGTCGCTATTGAACAACATTATTGACAAGATATTTATTAATCTCATAAACAATTTAAAGCAAACAAAGAAGTTATTCAATATATATTAATTATTCAAGATATTAGTTATTAATACGGTAGATTTAAAAATCAGAAAAACCATTATCTAAAATATACAGGATGTAAGTAAGATGTAAACATAACTTTTCAAAAATTACCGAGGATATTTCCTAATTTTATTTTAAAAATAAACGTTTCATCTACTTATCTAGCTATTTAACATTTTCCCCATATTTTTCTAAATATCCTGCTTTCTTTGTTGATATAATTTAATATATATCTTTCATATCATTAAGTATGTCATTTTGCTATACTAAATGTGTCTGCATAATTGAATCGTCCATCCACAGTGACAGTGAACTAACGTCATTAAAATTTCTGACGCCACAACGTTCGCAATGTTGCCGCATCAACTTTAACTTTTAGTTTGTTCTAGCTTTGATATATAATAAAAATCTAATGTAATTAAAATAATCAAATAAAAATAATGTTATTTTAGCATTATAGTACATCTAATGTACATATTACCCAAGAACAAGTTACAGTTAATGATAGAGCCACAATACTTTGTAGTGCAGGGTTCTTTTTATTATATTTATTATTTATATTTATATTAAGTGATATAGTGATACCACTACCATCCTTACTACCTTACAAATAGTGCATAATATGAGTAAAATTATTCCTCTTGTATGGTAACACTCATATGTTATGGTAACATGGACATATGGTGCAAGAGTTGTGGACAATACACCGTTGCAGTTCAAATGCACAATTCATACTGATTCAGAATTACTTGGTGGTTTTGTAAACGCTAAAGATGATTTGACCACTGCTAAACCAACTAAAAATGATTTTTTCACAAATTGTCCATTCGATTGGTCCAAAAAAGTATAATAATAACCTGGGTACACGAACTATTCTCTCGCTTCCGAACAGAACAGCTGGATTCAGCCAACTTTTTAACTACTTGCTTTTAATCCTCTTTAGAGTTATTAGTGTCAGTATTTGTTTTGATCCATTATTATCAAGAGCGGCACCGATCATTCAATATAGTGGTATGTCATTAGATGCTATTGATGTGGGAAATGGATTGGAATAGAAATAGTTTTACTTAGTAAGTAATAAACTGAGTAGGACATAAACTAGATAAAAAATCATATTCAGACCTAAACAGAAAAATATTAAAGATATGCAAAAAATAATAAGTAGTATCCAATAAAGAAGATAATTTTCTTATTTTAGACGTAATGTTTGTTCTAATTATTATATATAATGTACAATAGCTACAGCTAATGTTGTGAGCATTATCAAACAAAAATAACTTATTAATTGCATTCCATGAACAACAAAGAATCAGCAGAACAGCAGTTACAATAACTGTGTTTATCTTAAATCAGTCACTATTAAACGACATTATTGACATGATATTTATTAATCTCAAAAACAATTTAAAGCAAACAAAGAAGTTATTCAATATATATTAATTATTCAAGATATTAGTAATTAATACGGTAGATTTAAAAATCAGAAAAACCATTATCTAAAATATACAGGACGTAAGTAAGATGTAAACATAACTTTTCAAAAATTACCGAGGATATTTCCTAATTTTATTTTAAAAATAAACGTTTCATCTACTTATCTAGCTATTTAACATTTTCCCCATATTTTTCTAAATATCCTGCTTTCTTTGTTGATATAATTTAATATATATTTTTCATATCATTAAGTATGTCATTTTGCTATACTAAATGTGTCTGCATAATTGAATCGTCCATCCACAGTGACAGTGAACTAACGTCATTAAAATTTCTGACGCCACAACGTTCGCAATGTTGCCGCATCAACTTTAACTTTTAGTTTGTTCTAGCTTTGATATATAATAAAAATCTAATGTAATTAAAATAATCAAATAAAAATAATGTTATTTTGGCATTATAGTACATCTAATGTACATATTACCCAAGAACAAGTTACAGTTAATGATAGAGCCACAATACTTTGTAGTGCAGGGTTCTTTTTATTATATTTATTATTTATATTTATATTAAGTGATATAGTGATACCACTACCATACTTATTACCTGTGTATATTTTTCTTCAGAATTCTCTTTAAAGCGTTTATCTCATGATATCATCGGTAAAAGGATTGGAAACCACCCTCTCCTCATACTTTTCAACCAAGTGCTCATGACTTATATCTCACTACTTGAGATCTTTAGTAGTTTTTGTTCTTAGTACCCGGTCTTCGCAATTGTCCGCTTTGGGTGATAATAAGCCCATCAGGAAAGTTCCATTCAAGCTCTTTCACTTTCGCTATAAGACTCAGTGTTCGAGCCAATTATTTAATTGTTCAATCTACCGAACACATATGCTACATTGGTCAATTTCTTCTTCTGTGTGTCTGAAGGAGTTCATCCAAACTAAACGTGTTATTGTTATTATTGTTATTGTTAATTATATTGCCCAAGACCATACCGTTCTTCATCGTATATTTCTCTTGAACAATATCCAGACAAGTCCATTATAATAATGATTTGCAGCTCCCCATATCAATTCGATAGGATTAAACATGATAGATAATAAAATATTTTTAAGAAAAACATTGAACCGAGTTCAAAAAATAAATAACGAACTCACTACTAAAAAGTAAAAAATAATTAAGCTTAGATTTTTAACACAAAAAAAAATATGTACATAATTCAATGAGTTTTTTTGTTAAATATATTTTGTTTTTCACTTTTTAGTGTTAGATATTCACTCAATAAATTACCCAGTTATTTTATTAAGTATTATAATTGCTAGGCCAAGTAACGGGGGCTGCACCAATGGGGTATGAAGAAAAATAGGAATAAAGAAACAATGACTGAAAATAAGGTATATTTAAGGTCCTGGGTTCCGCTACCTTGCCTAGGTGATATGACAAATGTTCGAATCAAACTAGAACAAAAAACTTTGCTTCCCTGTTAGGAATCGAATCAACAACCTCCGTGTGTGATCTCAACGTTCTAAAAATCATACTATAGGAGCCCTTGCCTATAGCGTTTCTACGTCGAGTTATATGACTTGCATGACACTTAACTACTTTCGGTTTTTCATCACATCAGTTCAGCAATAACGTTATACCCAAATATCTGATTACTTTAGATAATAAACATTTGAAAACATTGCACGTATCTTTGAAATTTGAGGTTATCCCTCGATTTCCGCCCTTCCACCAACAGATCCTAACTTGGTTCCAATGGGATCACCTAGGAGGTGTACTCTTTCGAATAGAAAGTTGATTTTGAAAATCAGTCCATAATTGACGGAGATATCGGCGAACATACATTAAAAAATATACAACCGAACATAGAACCTCCTCCTTTTTTGAAGTCGGTTAAATAGCCTAGATAAAAATTTCTGAAAAAACTATGTTATTATATTAATCGTTGGCGTTTTGCCATTTTTCTTTAAATAAAACTTTTATATTTTTATACTTGGACAGAAGTGAAGATTGCTTATGAGAATGGAATCCTCAGCTATTTCCTTAGTCATACACCGCAAGAGCTTCTGAAATCGCTCTGAAATCATAAACCACAAAATAAGGTAAGGATAGTTATTTTAGATATAATAATAAAAGACACTAATAAAATGCAATAATACTCGTAATCTTAAGATACCGTCGATCTTCCATCATCATCATCTTCGTCAGAATCGAGATTTTTCACTGTTACCGTGGAAATCCAACGTCGGAGTGGTCGGTAGCGGCCGATAACACCCGAAGCGTGAAACCCGGACGGTGGTTTTTGCTGTTATTCAAATGACTGCGTAATTCTGGGCAATTGAAAGGCCCTCGTCCGCTCTAATGAACGTTTATTTAGCGATGACGGGACGAGGCGGACGGTTTTTCTCACGTTCCTGCTGCTCGACCGTGTAGATGTTTGTTCTCCACTTTTGCTCCGTCTGCGTCGTTTTGTGACTCGAGGACCGTTTTTCGTTTTGTTAACGAGAAGTAACAATGGAAGCAGTTTTTTTTTCTGCTGAATGGTTAATAATTATTTCTGGTTTTAAGTTGTTGCTTCCAAATGGCAACTGACTGCTGCTACTTGAACATAGTATAAACATATAAAAGCGAGTTTTATTGTTTATATTTTCTCGATATTTTTTTACTAAAAAACAGGCAAGGGCATATACCATTCAAGGGAAATATAAATCATTCGGAATATCTATTGTACTTAGAATTCCATCTGGTAGTTGGATACTTTAGATCTTTTAATTTTGGGTCGTTGATGTTTGATCAAGATTAATGAAAAAGTACTACGTGGGATTGCTACTGTTGTTTCTTCTGTTGTCGTATTTTCCAGGTGTGATATCTCAACACATCCAAGGGACGTTAGAACTTCATAAGAGTTCATTTGTGGACACGCTATGTTCAAACTCACTTGCTTTTCCTTATTCAGTTTATTTTACAATGTTATGTGCCGCCCAACACGAGTTTCATCAAATGGTGAGTCCACAGAGTATTCCATTTTTCTCTTTTTAATTTCCATTTATTATTTTATATTTATTAGTCTTCATTTATTATTATCTATTTAGTATTTTCTATTTTTTCTTATATATTCATTGTCTTTTATTTATTTATTAATTTATCTTTTATCGTTATCTATTTTATTCTACTCTATCTTAATATTTCTTCGAATCGTCGTATATAATTCTTAAATTATAAATAAAACCAAAGATTATAAACCAGAAACTAACGCCAAAATAGCCAGAGTTACTGATGTATAGTTATGATTTATGGACAACTTGAAGTACCGAAAGCGGTTTCTGCTTGCTTTAGATGTCACCGCAATCTAAGGTGAGGTCTTTGGCTTTTTCCCTTGTACGCATTGCACGTTCGTCATAGCTGGAGCTGGAGTGAGTGAGTGAGAAGTGAGTGCATCATAGCAACAGAGTATTGCTTATTTATTTATTTAAGTTTTTAACTTAATTCTAGCGAGGCCTTAGTAGCAGGATGTCGCGCGTTGGCTCCCTTGATTTCATCGCTTGTCTATAGCTGGTATGTCGTGCGTTACCTTCTCTTCATACCGAGTACCTATGTTATACTTCATCCTAGTAGTGTTTGTCCTTGTTATCGATTATCCCTATCATCGATTATATGTTGTTTGTAGATTAGATGTTGCTTGTTGGCTTTATGTGGTAATTGTGGTTTATTGACAATCTGAAACATACACAAACGCCACCAAATATTCCTGTCGACTCTTGCTGACAGCATATCTAGTTCGTTTACCTCTGGCCTTTTCCATTGTACTCATTGCACGTTTATCATATTCAGAGTTAGAAGTGAGTGCACAATTCAAGATTAAAGTTAATTATATTACAGTTAGTGGATTTTAATTACTCTGGTTATTCCGTAATTGTTATTGTTCCGTCTGTTATTGATATTATCAATACCATCCATTATTAGTACCATCACTTGTCTACTATGATTCAACAGCATAATTAACTACCCGTACTATTAGCTACATGGTAATATTAAGTGTTCAATTGTTCAAATCTCATTGTATTTCCTTACTACATGACATTAAATGTATAGGCCCTGATAATTAGCAATTTTTGTTATATTTCGTATATATTTCTAATTTCTCCCTTGTCACTGAAAGTTTATTGCCTACGTCTTCGTTTCGTTTTCAAGACTGTAACCCTGTGTAACTGTAATTGTGGCCGCTTATTGCATAAGTTGCTTTTATATCATTTATAACAGTTTCTGTTTTTGTTTATTTATAATATTAAATTGTGTTATATTATTTTATTTAAATACAATTGTTATTTTACACCCTGGGTGTAAATTTAGGCTTACATTTGTAAAACCGAAAACGCATGTAAAACTGAGTTTTATTTGTTTATAATCCCTCGATATTTTTTTCCTAAAACACAGACACATACATGTAATATTCGAGGGAGTCCGAAATCGTTCCGAATGTCTATTGTACTTTGAATTCCATCCCGTAGTTTGATATTTTAGACCTTTTAATTTTTGTGTCGTTCAGGTATTTTATAAAACCAATTTTGATGATAATGTAAAGGAACTAGGCGGGATTGCCATGATTATTGAATGCTTATTGACAGAAATAATTACCATGAATGGCAACATTGTTGATATTGATTCGAGGATTTTATTTTCCAGATATGATCACGTCCTAGAGATGTTAGAACTTCTTAAAAGTCCATTTCTAAAGATGCGATGGCCGGAGTCACTACGATCTTATCGTACAGTTTATTTTATTGTGTTTTGTGCTGTCCAAGCTGAATTTCATCAAATAGTGTGTTTGATCATAGAGTATTCCAGTTTTCTCTTTTTATTTATCATTTATTATTTATTAAATATTGATTTATTTTGTTCTAATAATTATTTTGTTTTTATTAACGGTCATTACTCATATTCTATCGATTATTTTAAACTTATTATTCTCTATGTATTATGCTCTACTTATTTATTTATTTATTAATCAATCGTTATATATTTTAGTCTACTCTATTTTACTATTTCTTCGAATCGTCACATATTCTCCATAATTCTTAGATTATGGTAAATTAAACATAATAATTTTATGGTTGCAACTGTAAATATAAATTATAACTATTTTATAAACCAGAAACTAACGTCAAAGTGTCTAGAGTTACTGATGCATAGTTATGATGTATGAATAACTTGAAGCACATATAAATGTCACCAAACGTGGTGATAGTGTATCTAGTGTGTTTGCCTCTGGCTTTTTCCCTTGTACGGATTGCACGTTCATCATAGTCGGAGTTAGAAGAAGCGAGTGCACATAGCGACAGAGTTGATTATTTACTAATTTACACATTTACATATTTACTTGTTTAGATATTGAACAATTTAGTTTTATTTACTCTAGCGAGAACTACTAATGGTAATGGTAGGATCTTGTGCGTCTTGATCTCATTGCCCGTCCATTATTGTTAGTTTTAGGGTATAAGCTGGTATGTGCACATGTCATATTTCATCCTGGAATAGTTTATCATTGCTATCAGTTACCGTTATTGTCTGTTTTATAATGATTGTCCTTCAGTTATTGACCACTCTGGACTAAGATTATTGCTAACCATCCTTGTTACTCTATTATTTTAATGCCCACGATGACAATGTCTTTATTTGAAATTATCGATACCATCCATTACCGGTATTTGTCGATATATTCATTTATTCATACCATTATTATCGGTATTATTATAACTGCCAGTACCGTTACACTTTAATTACCTAACAATAAATATATGTATCTACGGAATATGTCAATTATATATTAATTTTACCCTTGTCATTGAGAATTGACTGAGATAGACCACCTCGAACATCAAGATATCGCACGCTTATTTGCATTATTTATTTTTCCATTTATTGAGTAAGTATTTGCTATATCAATTATTTTAATCTCTATTTTTGTATATTTAATATGTCTGATTATTTTGTATTGTTTTATTAAATATAATTTTTATTTTACAACCTTACGCGTATTAAGTTAAAGAAATATTAGATTTTTTATACACTTAATATAACGATTGCAGAAACAATAGTAACTCTAATATTGTTACTAACGTTGTTATTTTTATTCCAAATATGGTGTATCAAAGCATGAAAATAATTCAACACTTTATTATTATCTAAAATCATTATCGAACGACTCGCGACCCAAATAATTGATCAAACGTTTCTGACTAGCCCACGTATTCCATTGACACCGGCACCAGATCTACACACAGCCTTCTAGATCTTACGTAACTCTTTTTTCTATTAATAAAACATTAATCCTTTTAAAGATCGAAAAACCGTTTACCAAACGACCTGCCGGACCATCAATTATATTGAAGAATGGTCACGCTGTACGTTTATTTATCGTTTTAAAAAGGCCTGTTGTTCTTTCCGTCGTTTCGAAGATAATCGATTGTTGCGTATCTAGCAACGATAAGAACGCGGCCCGGCTTCGAAAGATCTATTGTTGTGGCGGCAATGACTCCATTCCGATAGCCTTTGGCATTTTATCGATTATTAGTCCGGTTGAATGACAAATATCGGTTATTCGGACGATGTGTCGTTCGCGTGTTAAATTGGGCCCTCTACGAGGAGGATTTGAATATTTAAGATTGAATTTACGCTTATTGTAATATTATGACCAGATGATTGTGGTGCGGAATGATGGCGGATGGAAGCAGTAAGCAAAATTAAGTTTGTTAAAACCAAGTTTTATTTGTTTTCTCAATTCATATTTTCTCAATATTCTCCTCCTAAAATACAGACACAGACATGTAGCATTCAAAAAAATGTCTATGGTACTTAGAATTCCATCTCGTAGATCGATCTTTTAGACTTTAAAGTTTTGGGTCGTTCAAGAGCTTTAAAAAAATATTGAAAGTTTAATGTAAAGGAACTAAGTGGGATTGCCGCTTATTTTTAACTGTATAATTTGTCACAGTTGCAACTACTTATAGAGAAATAATTACAATGAATGGCAACATTGTTAATCTTGCTTTGGGGGTTGTATTTGCCAGATGTGATCACGTCCCAGGGATGTTAGAACTTCTTAAAAGTCCATTTCTTAAGATGCGACGGCGAGAGTCACTACTAGGTTATCGTTCAGTTTATTTTTATTGTGTTTTGTGCCGTCCAAGCTGAATTTCATCAAATGGTGATTTAGTTCTCAGAGTATTCCAGTTTTCTCTTTTTATTTATCATTTTTTATTTTTTAGATCTCTATTTATTATGTTCTAATTACTATTTTATTCTTATTAGCGTTCATTTATCATATTCTATTTATTATTTTCCATTTGTTATTCTTGCTTTATATTTATCTATTTATTACTTTATACATATTATTCTCTATACATTATGCTCTACTTATTTATTTATTTATCCACCCATCGTTAAACATTTTATTCTATTCTATTATACTATTTCTTCGAATCGTCGTATATTCTCTATAATTCTTAGATTATGGCAAATCAAAGATAATAAATTTATGGTTGCAACTGTAAATATAAATTTTAACTATATAGCATAGTTTGTTATTGCTATCAATTAGCGTTATTGTCCGTTTTATAATGATTCTCTGTTTATATAATGATTGCCAGTCAATTATTTACTACTATGGACTAAGATTATAGCTAACCAAACCCGTTAATCTATCGTTTTATTGCCTACCGTTGCTATCGTCTTTATTTGAGATTATCAATACCATCCATCACCAGTATCTGTCGATATATTCATTTATCCATACCATTGTTATCGATAGTGTTACAACTTCCAGTATTTTGACTGTCAGAACTATATAATAGAACTATCTTGATCTCTATTTTCATATATTTAAGATGTTTGATTATTTTATGTTGTTTTATATTGTTTTATACTTGGTTTATGCATAATATGATAAAAAAAGATAAATTATTTCATTACAATAAAACCCATCAGTACACAATTATAGACTATATAAGGCAGAAAGAAATTCTGGACAGATTAGTGAAATGTGGAGCAGAAACATATAGCGATTACTACCTAGAGATAATGACAATAACGTTAAACAATTAATCATTGAATCAGAAACAGTCAGCAAAGAGGGGTATACGGTTCGAAACTATAACAAAGTATCAGTAACAAAACGACATTATAACCAGAAAATTTGCAGAACTACTAAAGCAGAAATTTGGCCATGACGAGAAGGAAATAATGGAAGAACTGTGGAATTATTACAAGAATTATTTTTTATGCAGTGAAATTGACCTGTGGTATTAACAAAAGAATGATCTGAACAAAAAAAGTCAACCGAAACTACGAAATATATAAAAAAGCAAAGCAATAATAAAGCGATTGTGAAGCAAAAAAGAGCAATTTAGGGAAGGATGAAGACTAACAGTAAATAAAGCCTAAATTGTCTACAAAGTTGTAAAAACTTGTGAAACAGATAAAAAGCAGATAAATGTAGATGTTATAAATGATAAAAACAGAAATAATAAATGAAGATAAAGAAATAATGGAGCCATCGAAGCAATACATTCAGGAATTGATTTGTATGCGAGAAGGAACATACTGACCACCAATAAAAGAATTTTTACAGAAATATCTCAGAAGAGAGGAAAATGCTCGGCCGAAGCAGGAAGACTGAGCAGAGACAGAAAAATATACAATATGTACCATATTTTCAACATACGTATATCTCAAATTAAAATGAAATTACTCTCAGCACCAAACCAAAACAACCAACGCAATCAACCGCCAATAAAAACCAATCTCGTTATCGAGATCGTAATTAGCGAAATATTTCGATACCGAATCGAATTAAAAATCTCGTTATTCCATCCTGCGCGTCGTCCGTATCCAACCAACGGACGCTACGAAGACGAGAAGATGGTATCATTGAAACCGCGTATTTACACACAGTGAACTCGCCGGCGACGATGAATTATGGATGAGGACGAGATACGTCTTCCACATACTTGTAGAAAGTATATCAGGCGTAAGAAGCGAATCTCAACGATGACGATGGAAGAAAATGCGTGAACGTTGACGCTTTTTACGTCGACTCCGTGTGTGTTTTTGTCGATCTTTAACAGCAATTGAGTCATTTTTCTTGATGGTCGCGACCGAGATGGAAAAAGTTATGCACTATATCTGGCGACTATCAAGATTTTATCGGTTTTTATCTAGTTCTATTTTATATAGTATAGAGCAACCGTTGGGCTACGATCTTGTCTTAAATATAGATGGCGTTGTCAGAGTTTAAGTTTTTATAGTTTTGATGTGTCTTTGGATACACAGACTATGTTATTATTTGACTTCCACGGCTTTAAAGGTAGTTCTCATGTCCTTGGTGTAATTAGAAGTAAGGTTTGAAATGTTTATAGAAGTTAGGTATAAATAATGCGACGCGTAAGGATTGCTCAGTATACCTTCCAAGTTTTTATGTTATCTTTCAGTGTTTTATACCATTTGTTCTACAAAGATTCATACAAGCGTTCATTCGTTGAGAGCAAATCGTTAGTGCTCGGTTAATTGGAGCATCTATGACGTAAACAGCTGAATTGTTTAAGGTTTGACAAGTAACAGTATCCACAGTAATGACAGAAACAGTGGACGAAACGAATTGAGTGTTAAGTTAATACACATAATTTCAAAATTGTTTTGCGTGGTCTCAGCAGGAAGGCGCTGAAAACATCATATCGCTGCACTTCTTGGTTAGTTTAAATTATCATTACAGGCAACTGAAATGAAAATATTTTATTAGGTAAGCATTTTATTGGTCGACGATTTCATACGCATCTCGGACGTCACATTCTACTGATCAATTAAATTTGACATAAAACCAGAATATAACAATCTAATACATATAAATCAAAAATAATGAAATATAATTATATAAATAAAAAATAATTAAATGTGAATATAAAAAACACTGCAATCTAATTGAAAACATAACATATCTCCTGGCAAATATAATAAAAATTGTCTATAGCGCTTACTCCCTTTTTCACATTTCTTTAGTGCTATCAGTTTAAATAAGATGTATTAAAGTTTCTACCTTTTTATTCCCTCATACTGAAAGCAGAGCAGCACAGCTGAAAGTCTGTGTCTGTTAATATTTTCTTTACTTGCTAACAGAAAAATGTATTATAAGGCAAGTTATAATTATGTTTACAATGTTATTGTGAAAATTGTGGAACGGATAATTAAAAGAGTTAAATTTTATGATATGCGTCAGAATGGAAAAAACATACTAAAAGTAGTACTTTAAAGAACAGCAACAAAAAATTAATATGTATGATATATAACAAAATTACTGCTGTGCTGTTATTATGGTAAGATCAAGAGGTTAAAAAGATAGCTTAAGGATCTATTAACAATAAAATAAAACAGGCATGATAATCTCTTGTTTATAAAATCAAGGTAATCTTGTTGGTCTACAAATTGTATTATTCTATTGTGTTAATATATATACATTTGTTTAAAGTAAATGGACCCCTTCAACATAATAACTTTTAACCTTATGGTACTTTACAAACAACTTTTTAAAGGGTAACAACAACTTTTCATGTAATATAATCATATTTACCTTCAATGTAATTTTACTATTTCCTAATTCGTATACTTTTTGGTTTTAAAATGTGGGTAATATTTTCATTATTTCTTCTGTATGTAACAGTATATATGGACACAAAAGCTTTATATAAATAATTGTATACGTACCAGGTTAAAACAATGCTAAGTCACATACGAACATCATTAATCTTGCTACCTTAGGCTGCTTCTTCCAAGGAAAACGACGTTTGAAATGAACCTATGAAATGCCTTTGTATGCCAATTCAAAGGAGTCAAAAATTGAGTAAAAAAATTTAGAGCCAACATTGGTCGGACCACGCAAAACATTTCCTCGATTTCGTCTATTTAACTAAAATCTATATTGTATACTATACGTTTGTTATTTATTTATTTTGAATGCCAGTTTCAGTGAGGAACAGTCCGTTTAGAGATTAAAGTATTAGCTCATTAGCATATATAAGTCAGTAGTACGATAGGTAAAGCGAATTATCGATCTAAGAAAGGTTATGTACCCGAATGCAGAGATAGTAAAAAATGCAGAATCGTTTTCGTTCGAAGTAATAGTCATTAAATAATGGTTGGTAATATTAAAACTCCCAAAATGATTGGATTAAGTATGAAAGGAAGTGATCGTTACAGCAGGTTTTGTTGTTGTAATTTGGAGTAAGTTTATTTGTATGTATAAATATCAAATATATTTTTTTTAAATTCTAGTAATTAATCCCCTTCCTAAAGAAGCTATGCAAATGGCTATATAGTTTTGATACTGTATCAATAGTTGCATTTCCAGTAAAATAAAATCTCCTGAAGGCATATATGTTAAGAGAAGATTAACCGAAATTCAATACATGAGGGATGTTGGTGTAAAACGTATTTCTCAAGTAACAACAAATTTGTTAAAGCATCATCAATTTAATAACTACATTGAGGGCTTCATTTCATTAAAAAAAGTGCAATTATGCGAATAAATATTTGTTTTAAGTCTACTTAATCAAGATAGTTTGGAATTTTTTTTGGATCTATTGGAGCTCATGGATTAAGGAATATATATTATTCGGCTAGTACGTTTCTCATCTGAAGCACTCAACATAAGTTAATTTTTTTCATATCATTCTCCTTTAGGAAATTGTGAAGAGGATGAAGATGAGGGATCTTTACGTAATTTACATTCTATACTAATGGGAGATGACTATATAACTTCAATTCCAGACGTTCGTATATGAATAATCCAGTCACATTAATATCTTATGCTCCAGAAAATTGTTTCATTAGACTGTCAGTGTGTCTTTAATGTCTTTTATTTTATCCTGCTATATTGCCACGTCGATAATTAACATATTTTCGTCAAAAGCAAAAACATAGAACTCTGATGGATTTCTAGTAGATTAAATTGATGGCTCTACACAAATATGGAGAACGGAAAAGACTCAAGAAATATATTTGGTTAGTTCCAAAATTCTTTGTTTGTGATTTTATATATTTAATATATATATTTTATAGATATAATTATTTTTATAGATTATATATATTTTATTCATTAAATTTTATTTAATAAACTTATTTCAGAAAATTAATTGTTTTTATTTAAATTTTATTGATCAATTAAACTTGATGTGCCGTG
Source organism: Rhynchophorus ferrugineus (assembly GCF_030347505.1). Classification (NCBI taxonomy): domain Eukaryota; kingdom Metazoa; phylum Arthropoda; class Insecta; order Coleoptera; family Curculionidae; genus Rhynchophorus; species Rhynchophorus ferrugineus. The sequence goes on from NW_027472583.1 coordinate 51,332,473, forward strand.
ATGTACCTTGATGTCACGTGCCGCACCTGCGTGGCGAAACTTTATCAAAGAACCAATCAAATGCGTTTACAGCGAAATGTTTTTTTACAGGTGTCTATAATGTAGATTTAAATTGACCAATCAAATTATTTGAGTAGCCGATACAATCAAATCTGGATGTTGGGCAAAGCAAAACTTTTCGCCAGAGTCCCCTATTGAGTTTTCTCTCTATTACTCAATATCTGAATGTCTCCTAATCTAAAGTCCTCTTGTCTCTATGAAGATTTCGGAGATTTAAGGAATACGATTTTAATCTTTTATCTAAAATCGAGCAATAAGCAAGGCATTGCAACAAAAGCCATCTTTTGGCCTCTTAGTAAAACGCTATGTTGAAAATTTAATACGATAAAATAATCGATGACTTAACCAAAACAACAGGAAATGATTTTAAATATTTAACTTCATTATTTTTTTAGTTCATCACAGTTTCATTTCTTGTTATGTTAATTTACGATATGATCTTACTACATCAATTATCTTTGATTCGATCTATATTCAATATGATCTATATATGTTCAAACCTAATTGCTAGTTATTTAGGTCAAATGAAACAGATAAAATAATAGATTATATTCAAATGGTAACAATTTGTATTTTAAGTAATAATAAGTTTTTGTTTTCTTTTCTTTTGTTTTTTTTTTAAGTAAAAAGTAAAAATAATAATAGTAAAAAGTTTTATAGAGTAATATAATATAATAAATACTTCAATAAAGTAAAATTTCCTTATGGTCATAATTTTTGAGATGGTTATAAACTATTTTTTACAATTTTGGCTCCTTTCTCTAATTTTTTCCCAGAATGATGTAAAAATCTCAATATGATCATATTTATACCATTCGGAAATCCAAATAAGACAAATAAATCCATGAATACGAAAAATAATAGTTTTTCTTTTGAATAAAGAACTGTTTTTGTAATATCAACAAAAGCTCGATACTTGTATTCCACATGATAGAAACACTTCCGTTCCTGAAATCTCAACTGTTCAAACAAAGAGAAATCAACCTATTTCGAAGGTAATGATTACGAGCGGTGCTGTATAAAGCAGGTGTGATAATGATAAACGAAAAAGATTATGAACTAAATCCAGAAAAGTTTCACAAACAGTTGGAAAACTCGAATTGACTGAAAAAAGTGATGTTAAATATATTGTGTGATTGAAAAGGAATGTTGATGATTTAAGAAATAGTCAGAATTGATAAACAGAAATATCGTTTTCTATCCCAATGAAAACGCTAGACCGCATGCAACTTTAGGGTCCTGACAAAAAATTGACAAAGAATTTTAGTTAAGTTTTTATTTTTGACTCCTGGTTCTGACGTCTGCAAAACTTTGTTGTAGATGTAAGGCTTGTTTCAAAAGAATCTTGTGAAAGTATCTTTCGTTCAGAATCGTCCAAGAATCTCGGAAGTTCTACAGTGACGGAATTATGATTTTACCAGAAAATTGGTAAAGATCATCACGGCATATGTATGAATTGATAAATGTTTAAAACTCATTACAAAAACTGTTAAGTTAAATGAAATATTGAATTAAACCATTAGCTTAATAATAATAAAATAAAACTAAAAAAATATTCTAGGAATCGCTATTAAATATCTTGGAATGAAATAATGTTGTTAGCTAATTGGGGAAACTAAATTAATCAATATACTTCGAAGAAATACTCACGATTATTTAAACTATATTTTATAGCAAATATTTTAAAATCTCTTTTTACCAACAAGGATTTATCTGGACTGGACTTAGTGTTAACGTGGATTCAGAATCCCGGTCCTCGGCAAGCCTACCAACTGGTCAGTGACCAACTTAGAGACCATCTCAGAAGACATCCGGTCTTACTCTTAAAATACTTACAATACACTTAAAATCTTACTCTTGCCTATAAAGACATTTACAATTACAATCATAAACACAGAGTACATCCCCAGCATGATTCGAACCCGCGACTATAGCAACAGTAAGAGGGCCATCATGTCGCCTTTATCACTGAGGCAATTAAGCTGATTACTTATACTATTATCCATTGGTATATAGCTATCAATTCTCAATAACCATTTTTGAATGAACTACATCTGCAGCAACAGATCATGTGGCACAGATTGAAATAACTGATAATCATAAAACGTAATATATGGCGAGGGGCATAGGAAAATCGTCTCTTGTAAGTTCATGTATTTTTAAATATGCAATTGTTATGTTGTTTTTCTGCTACCGACCAAAATTACCTGTTGGAAAACGTCGTATTTAATATTCTCGAGTTTCTGTAACTTCATATCAGTAGCACTTGTCTTTAAACCTAACAATAGATATACAATACATCCCTAGATATAATTATGGAACTATCTATTCTCTTTGGTGTATTTAACATAACCCTATTTAAGAAAATATTTAATTAAAGTACTGACTCATCTGTATGACTGGATTAAATAGCATAAAAAATCAAAAATATCAACAAAATACAACATTAACGACAATCACTGAACATTTTGAACAACTATGAAACTGAATTATATCATTTTTTGCCTCAATCAGCATGGTAACGCGGGAACGCTAGGAACGGGCTGCCTGGATTAATTTGCCGGCGATTTGTTTACTGTCACCCAGATAAAATCTAATGGACGCGTCCCGGTGCAATCACCGAACAATAAACTTGAACGCCTGTACAATTTATTGTATATAAATACATTACAAATCGTTTTGGATTAAATGTGCGGATATGCATCAGAACTAACCTGTTTAGAGCTACACCAAATAAAATTCCATATAATTTTCGTACTCGAATAACCATGGCAGACGCGATGAGCCTGATCTATTAAATATTTCTGCTCTAGAGAATTATATTCAATATAGAATATCGAATTATCGCACTTACACAACTAAAAGTATAATTTAATTCAGTAATGAATATTGTTGATTAAATGAACAATATTGTACCTAATTGGTTTAATTATAACGCGCTCTTTGGTAATAAACGAAAATATTTTTGAATCCAATATGGGTTTAAACAATAATACATTTTGTTTCAATAGATATTTACTTACTTTAATTTTTCCAATAATTCTATATACTTTTTATGGTACAGTATATCTGTCACTACCCTTATTTATCTTATCTGCTTTGAATACTTTATTGCGAATCTATTCGGATAAACAGTGAAACAAAAGAGTCTAATTCTTGAAGATCCTAGCATGTACATAAAAACTCTGAATTGGCTACGTTAGCAGTTCATGTAAATTATAGTCCCCTCTTACCGTCCTATAAGCCTGCTACCTGTGATCTCTAAACTATTCGAAAAAATTATTCATTAAGAGACCCAAAAGAATCGCAGAGGAGAGAAATATTATTCCTATCACTTTGGACTATCAATTTGGCTACCGTAATAAACACGGAACAATAGAACAAATACATAGGTTAGTCAGCCAAATCAACAAAAACTTAAACGATAAGAAATATTGCTCCACTGCATTTCACGATATTTATCTGGCCTTCGACAAGGTGTGGCAGACTGGACTGCATGTTAAATTGAAAAACTTTTGCTCTATAGACACTATGAACTGTTGAAATCGTACCTCACAGACATTTTAATGCCAAACAGGGTGACGAATACAATGACCTACACACTTATATCTACTATAAAGAGCTGATCTACCGACCTGAAGAAACACTATTGTTGCAACATATGCTGACGATACAGCAGTTTTATTATCACACCAGGATCCAATATCAGACACAAGAAACCTCCATCTTCATCTTAACAAAGTCGAATTGTGGTTGAACACGTGGCGTATCAAAGAAAATTAGACAAAATCTACCCATGTGATATTCACTCTTTGTAGAAGAACATGTCCCTCAGTAAAATTGAATAATCATGAACGTCCGAAAGCAGATAACGTTAAATATCTAGGAATGCATTTCGATCGTCGTTTGACGTGTAAAAACATATAGTGACAAAGCACAAACAGCTTGGGTTTAAACTTACCCAACTCTACTGGCTGATAGGGCGTAAGTCTAAATTATCATTAGATAGCAAGATTTTGCTGCCCAAGTAAATATTTAGGCCCATTTGGACCTATGGTTTTGAACTGTGTGGTACTACTAGCAAATCTAGCATAGATATCCTCCGGAGATACCAGAATAATGTGTTGCGAGTCATCGTCGATTCTCCATATTACGTGTCAATCAAACTGATTCAGCACGATATCCCCATAAAATCCATATCGGGTGTGATTCGGAGTGTTAGTGTGAAGTACTCTGAAATACTATCAGTGCATACTACTGCACTAGCCAAACAGTTAATTGTGCGCGATGACAGTGAAGTGCGTAGGCTCAAAAGCAAACTACCCTACAAAATGATTAATATACATATAGAGTGAGATTTAGCAATATCTAGAATAAACTAGAATAGTTTTTAGAATAAGTTAGGATAGACTAAAATAAGGTATAATAGTATCTAGAATAAGATTTAGATTATACAGTAGATCAGTTACTGAAGTGATCTTCTACATGACAGTATAGTTATATTATATAACTGAAATTATTGCCAACGGGCAGATTGTTGACGATCTAGGAGATTAATAAATTATTAAATAATTAATAAAATATAAATTATACGTTTATATGTTATTATATTATATACATTACAAAACCATAGTAATAGTTTTCAAAAATTATTTGCATATAGGAAGAGTAAAATTGATATTGAATATATATTACGGAATTCACAAATTAACCTAAAATTATCCTAGAAATGTAAATTCAAATTTAGCTAAATTTATTGGTACAGGGTTCGTCTTAAATATTTCAATAAATTTAATATGAAGAAACTTTTATAAACATATTTTATCTTAAAATGATTTTGAAAGTAAAAAAGGATAAATATATATATATAGCTACTACGTATATTACAGCGTCAAAATATCATATAGCCTTAATGCCTTAATCGCTAAATACCTTAATAGTTATCAGTGCTTTAAGATATCTACAAATTTACTTAACAGTACATGATTTCTTTTATTTCTCCTACTCTTAACCTTTTTTTTTATTTGCTCCATCCATGGAAATTTCGTAGTTAATTTTCAGTTTAACTGCTGTATATTTTCATTACTTTATTCATATAGCCTTTATATTTATTTATATTTCTCACCCAAAATATATATATTAAAAGCAGACTGATTAAAAGATTATTTTATTTACCTAAATTTTTAAATAAAACTACATCGTTCCTTGCTTATTCCATTGTTTTATCTCACCCTTACAGATAGTTCATATTTAATGATTTATAAGGCCTTAGTTTAGTTGCTGATTTCAACTTTCTCTTATAACCAACATGGGAGCATGTTGGTGACAGCAACATGAATTTGTGTTCGGTGGAGCTATTTTATAATTGTTAATATTTTTTACAACATTCATTTTAACTCTTGATGCATAAATTGACCTATTTATTACCTGCTAACACCACTTAAATGTACAGAAAAATCTTATTAACCACATTAGAATTACAAAATTACATCAGTGCAAAAAGAGTTTTTCTAAACTATTTTATGTTCATCAGATATCAAATTAAATCAAAATCTGGTTTAGATCTAAATATACTACAGATTAGTCTTGTTATTCTAGAATTTCATTAACCTATATTGTAAGAAATTTTTGCATATATCGAGCTTTTCTTTTACAGTTATACTCTTCCTATATATAGATATACCTTCCGATAAAGTAAGCATCTTAATTTGTCTAACCTACAAAAAAAGTAAAATATAACTTTACATAATTGTGCTATTCCTATTTATCTTTTTATTCAAACTTGCTATAACTCTATAATAGTTCCAAAAATAGGGGTTTAGCTGAAAACAAGACAAAATCTTCAATAACACTGCGTAATATAAAATAACATAGGTTAATAACATTTAAATACTCATTCTCCGTTTTAGTATCGTCTCAAATGTCCTAAAATACCTTCGTGATTCAGAATATCTTGCGGGGTATTTTGAGGTATAGCAAATAGAACACAATTTGAGAAACAAGTAATAACCTACCTTGTAAATGTTGGGAGAGACAGAGCCAAAATTATTTTTTTACATATTTTGTACCACCGACTGACAACTATTCCTAGGTGCTTGATTTGGGCGTATCTCGTTTTATTGGAATTTATATATTTGTAGCGCATATTACACAAAAATTTTAGGACTAGCCTCCTAGGTGCCCCCCCTCATTTTTCTTCAGATGGGTTGATAAAATTTTCGCTAAGCCGATTATCTATATATAATAGAAAATTTTGTTATTGGCCAAATTAGGTGACTAACAGAGACAACTGAAATTACATAATAGGGTCAAAAACTATCGTGTACAGACGTCAGACTCATACCTTTCATAACCATCCTAAATATAACCTAGTAGCCCAAGTCTAACGAAGGGGTCCCCACTTTTTTTATTTATTTTTTTATATTTAACTATGGCTTTTAGTTTAAGATCAACTGTGATTTACTACTTTATCATATATACCGCTTCTCAAACAATATATAAGAAATCAAATAAGCTCTTATATACAAAACAACACTAGTAAAAACAAGCGAAAAGCTTACTTCGATGTTAAAAATCCTTTTCGACTTTTTCCCGTTCAGGAAGATGCAATGGATTTTTTTACAGCGAACAATAAATGGATGAGATTAGAAACGGACGTAATCGCGGAGAGCGGAAGAGCTCCAGGGCCCGAACAGATAACAGGAAGTAATCCTGCGAGGGACAGAAAGGACACAATTTGGAGCGGAAACTGTTCGCCGATAACGAAGGAAACCGCGTCCGCCATCGTTTAATCAGTGACAAGTCTGTTGAGTTAGGACGAGTTCGTGGTTTACAAGCCCAACAAAAAAATGGCCTCCATAAAAAGTCGCTTTGTTGATCGGTGACATCGACAGAACTGATAGCTGCCGGCGAAGGAATCAAAAACATTGCCGTATATTGACCTGAAAATGTTATTCTAACATTATTTATTACGTATTAGAGTGAAGTCATAGTTGCTTGAAAAAGAAACAACTTTTATTTTAATCTACCAAACCTTTGTCAGTAATAATAAAATTTATATGTGAGAAAAGATGGGCACGTGATAAAATGATAGAAATTAACGGGATTATTTATGGTTTGTTCGACTGATTGCCAATTTACATTTGACTACATAGCTACTCGAGGAAGCCCGAAGAAGAAGAGAACGTCGAAATCTGTGTTGGGGTTTTTGTAGGTCCAGCTCCATCGTTGTGTCCTCGATTGAGGGCGGGACTTGGGTGTTTTCTCTTTTAGTGTTGGGAATTCTGTAATTGTGTAAAATCCTTTTATCTCCTGGAGAATACCATACTATTTCCAAAGACCAATTATTTAATAAACATTATTATTATAGCCTGGTTAGTCGGAATATACTCTCAACTTGATCTAAAATCAAAGAGGTTGATCTATAATACAATTATAAAGCCAATTTGGACCTATGGGGTGCAAATATGGGGTTGCACTAAAAATGCAAATCAGTTAATCATACAGCGCTGTCAAAACAAGATTCTTCGATTGCTTACCAATGCCTATCGCTATGTAACCAATGAAGAACTGCACGATGACCTGGAAATCAAATGGATTTGCGAAGTTGTGCAGGATTTCGCCTTGAAACACGAAAGAAGATTACTAAATCATTCTAACGTGGAAGCAATACAACTGCTGGACAGCGCGCAGGATGTCAGGAGATTGAAACGAACAAAACCATACGAACTTGTGTGAACATTTAGTGTGTATTATTAGTGTAAACTATAGCTATAAGTTAATAATTAATAAATAATTATAATTTTATAATTGAGGAATACATACTGATGTATTTTCTCGTACTCGTCTTGCTTGTTAATTAATCCAAGCACATAGGAAAAGTAGTAATAAATTAATTGTAATAATAATAATTAAGATTGTACTAAGCGTATCTAATAAAGATGTTATAAAAAAAAAACAAAATTATTATTATAGCTAATTGTTCTGATACATGATGGATGCTCTAATATATATTGAATTCTAATAATAACACATCGATTAAATATACACGATTTTGGACTTGACTAACCCAAAGCCATTTGTGAGATAAATTAAGGGGTTGAATCCAAATCAGCAGTAGTTCAATAAATTCCTTATTTTACGCTTATTAACATTATGGTAGAAATAAAGCATCATAAAACGTATAAATCAGAAATGAATAGAGGAAGAACCGAGCCTTTTATACTACTTGTCGATCCACTTTCCCTGGTCATCGCTCATGTAGCACAAGTTTTGTGGGTAAAAATCCAGATGCACATATAGAAAATTTATTTTGAGGGACATTGGAGCTCGAATTGGCGGGTACGTACTTGTAATCCAGTGATTCGTGGTTAACGAGAACATTTTGAACAACACCCTGAAATGATTCCCATACTGCTGCTTCATCAGGTCCGACAGATACTCCTTTAAATTGTATATGTAGCTACAACCCCTTAGGCCACCAAGTATTCACCTACACCAAGTTCAAAGGTTGGCAACGCTGGTGGATTGGTATCATGCTAGCAGGTTCCCGTCTATAAAAGACCACTACGACGACGTCTCGCTCTCTTTTCTTTTCTCTACCCCCTTGTAACAGTACCGCTTCCCAGCGCTACCGTACTTCCTTTACCTAACCTAATATCCTGTCCATTCTCCCGTCGAGCACATGTTTAATTTAATATCGAAATAAGCAAGTTTTTATTCAGCCAGTGTTTTCAGTTCCCGTGCGAATTCCTTCCACAAAATAGTAGTGAGTGTTCAGACAAACAATTGCATCGACAGCCCCATATCCCGATCGACCACACAAACATTCCTACATATATATTATACAAATAGTTGTGTAAATGGCAGTTTTGGAAAATACTTGGTTACAACTTGGTTAAATACTTGACAGTCGGTCTTTCGCGATTGAACGCTTAGGCAAAATTCTTAATAAAACCAGTTTGAATATGAATAGAGGGCTATAAAATATCTTGGTGGTTCACAAGAGATATAGAGGACACGTATTTGTGATGCCCTGGTCACGCTCCCCGAGACACTTCTTCCACACAATATATTTCTACAATCTTCCAAAGTTGCAATAACTATTATATGATTCTATATTGTATGACTTACCTTAGAGAAAATACGTAAATTCTTATAAAATATTGACTAGCTTTTTCTGTTCCTGGTCACTTTGTTTACTCAGTTAGACTTATTGTAATCCTTTACCTGAAACAGTAAGAAAACAATATTGAACCATATATACCCTGGCACGAAAAGCATGGGACACCATATACTTGCTCAGTTCCAAACTATCCCCTGAAAATAAATGATGTTATGCTCCTAGAAATATTGCAGGCCAGTATTTTTTTTCTTCGTACATACTTTCAAACAGCTCGTTTAAAATATAAACTAATTCATTCAGCAATTTGTATTTTATTGTTGATTCAAAGACATCCGATTTTGTAATGTTTTGCTAATTTTTAAATGGACTTGACTGATTGTAAATAAAATTAAGATCTATTAAATATACTAGTCATAAGTTTCCAATAGTACTTTACTTCTTTTTAACAAGCATTTAGAAATGACGTGCTCAATTATAGACAAAATTTAATTAACAGCCCTAGTAAAATAAAATGCCATAATGTCTTGCAGAAATACATAAAACTCTCATATAAATATCTTATAAAACTAGTAGGGTTTTAACAAAATCATTTAATTTTCCTTAAAAATATTTTATTTTAACAGAAATAGGTGGAAACTGATTAAATTAACTGAGCTTACAATAACATCTTTTGTAACCGTATACTAGAACTGCAGGCTTCTGTACAAATTTCAGTAGATTGTTTCAGTAAAATGTTAGTTTACAGTAACTTTAGTTCACATTTGGTATTCCTACAACCTGAACGGTATAGATGTTTTCTAGTTCCAAAAACATATGCTTAAGGGACTATGCGCATCGTAACAACAAGGACAATTTTGCCCGAATTGCTCTTAACTTCCATATATAAAGAAGGTTCTCGGAAAATATAATATTCTCTTAAGGTGGGGTTGTTACCTGCCACGTTACGGTGCAGCTAAAGAGCATCGTATTCAGGTCTAAAAGGTCGGGTTAAGAGGACCCAGAAAAACAAGAGTTTTGATTCATTTCAGTGTAAATAATTAATATAAAGAAATTATTATCAAGTACAATGAGCGCGTTATTATTTTCATCCAAGTCTAGCTGAAACTGTCAGCTATGAGGAATCTAGGTAGGTTGAAATTAGTAGCAGTATGTGAATCGCAGGTGGTAAAGATACAAAAAAAATTTCAAAGATCACAACGGGAATTATCGAAGAAGTTAATTAATTAAGTTAACACAGTAATTACATTTTTATATATTTAGGAATATCTTGGTTTTGTTGAAGAACATTTTATTTAGTGCGTACTATTTTGCATATAATTCCAGTATAAATAACTATAACGAAATAGTTGAAACTAACGATCGAAATGATCAATTATTTTTAAACCATTGCGCAAAATTATTCAACCGAAAGCAATGAAGACATCCCTTCGACCACCAACACCCTCCTGACATTTTTACCCGCGAATTTACTGGTTTCGTTTAAAATTCTCGAGGTGATCGAGTAATAATGAGAACGAACCAGCGGGAGACCCGCCAAACGAGGCAGAGGGGGGGGCGGTGGGAGGCGGAGGTGGAGAAGATATCGTGCAATGACAAACTTCTTAATCGAACTTTGCCGGGACTAAACTCCCCGTTATTCGCCTTAAAACTCGCCCTCTCTCTTTTACTCCCCGTTCCCCCCTCGCCACCCGTTAGTTTAACGGGATCGCCGTCTAAACCACCCATCTCCCTCCTCGTCGCCACGTCGCGTCGAGATTCAGCTTCATTCTTCGGCCCGAGGCGACATCTGTAATCCGCCACAGCAGGCGTGATCTGAATCCCGACTGGATTTAATGTATAGAAAAAGGTGGGGGTGGGGTGTAGTTGTACGTTTTGGGAGGATAGGGGGGTTGGGGTTAAGAATAAGTTATTTCTTTTATTGACATGAATGTTTATATCTCTGTTCATTCATCACTTTTTCAGACACACAAGAGACTCGTAAAGGTCATAAAAAGTGTTGCTGTTATAAGTAATTACTGTTATTAACAACCGATATTAAGCCATGTCGACTGAAATTGACTATCGGCTGTTTGGTAATTGACTACTTTTTACCAGTCGACTGTTTTCAGTCTCTATTTTCAGTCCGATTGATTTAATTACGACTAACTATCGACTTTTTCAGTCGTGTAGTTTTAGTTACTATTTTTGTTTCTACTAGTTTCATTCGACTGATTTTTAACGTTCTGGCTCTGTCGTCCTAACCACGACCTTGACAAAATTTGTACCCAATTTATGCTTACATAGATTTATATGTAACATATATATTTTTATGATTTTTTTGGCAGTTTGCTTGTAAATAACAATATATTGTATATTAATATAGCAACTATATTTTTCAAGAATGTTAATGTAATAGGGTAAAAAGTTTAAAATTGTGAATGATAAATAGTAAAATTTTTTGACTGCTTTTATGACATTAATAGATAATATTTGGATGACTCTCTCGGTTTTTGTTAAAACATATTTCCGTTCAATAATAAATAAACTTTTACTTTATTGAAAAAAGCTCTAGTAGTTATTGTGCGATCATTTTTAATTATGTCATATATTAGTTTTTTTTTTCTATGACTAGGTATATGTTTGATTTTTATTTAGTAATTATTGTTATTGTATATCTTTAATTTTCAGGTTTTCCTTAAGTTCTATTGTATTGTCTATATTTATTATAGTATATTATTTAAAAACAGCAATTAACATATTAAAATTCGATAAAACATTATTCTATTCCATAGAAAAACTCCATTCTTTTTACAGATCCACGGAACATTTTATTATAAAACTAATTATACTTCCTTTAAAATGAAAGTATTAATTGCATGCAAAATATTTTTTTTTCCTTTTTTTTAAGTTAGTACGTGAAGCAATATGTACATCTCCGTCTCGATTATACTACCGTTGAAAAATATAAGCACATATAAAATTAACTGCTCCTAGCAATTATATCCGTCCGTTCTTCTCTCAATTTATATAGGAAAGTATTCGTACATCTTCATCTGCCATCACGAATTAAAAAAAAACATTCGAACCGTGCATTTGACTGAAAATAGTAATTATTATATTAACCTAACTATATTAACCTGTTGTTGCTGCTACCAACTCGGCTTTAAATGTGGAGATTTGGGTAAAGCTAACAAACAATGATTCAAGAATGAGGAATAGAAATAAACCCTCGTAAAATATCCTTATCGTTTGCAGTTGAACGCATCAAGTACAGCATTGAGACACATTTTCTCATCATTAAGAAGGAAAGCCATCAAGTGATAAACAATCACATACATATATTTACGACCATACCGCAGCAGTATTCGAACCCGCGATTATACCAACAGTAGGTGGACCGTCCCGTTACCACTGCGCCAAACAAGCCGGCAAAATTAATTAAATACCGTTTTACTAGTAATTGCCTGACATTTTTATTAAAAATAAATAACACAAAGTGATACCGTGTACTATAACTATTTTATGCTTTAAAAAGACATTTATTGCCAGAAATTTACAATTTACAATCATTTTTACAAATTTTTCCAAACTTTCTGATCCGATCTATTTCATATTCCTTTAGCATTTCCAAACCCTGTGATCGATCTGAAAAGGCGGTAATAAGAAGGCGCTAAATCTAGGGAGTCTCAACTCTTGCAACATGTGATCGAGCGCTGTCATACAAGATAACATCTTTGTGTCTACTACTGGATATTGTTGGTAATTGATGTAAGAATAGGTCGTTCATATTACTTAATTGATAACGATAAACTGCAAAACATTTGGTTTTAGCAGCTCGTAATACACTATACCTTGATGATCCTACTATATGTACAGCAAGGCCTTATGGTCGTGGATATTCTGCTTTGGTGTCGTTATGGATAGCTCCCTTGCACTGACCTATATCTTCTCGATCTTGGAACGAAAACTGGAGATCTAATTTTCATCGCCAGTCACAATACACTACAGGAAACTTTTCTTTTTTTGTCTACAAAGCAATGAAATCGCGATGGTGATAATGGTTAATGCTTCCAGTCGCATGTGAACGTCTGAAAATATTTGATCCATCAAGTTGTAAGCTCTGAATGTTCATAGAGGATTTTAGCTATTATATAGCATAAAGTTATAGGCAAGCTTTATCAGTTTTAAACACATGAAAAATAGAGGGGGAAGTTTATAAAATATTTTACTTAAAGACTACTTAACAACTGTATAAAATTGTACAAAAATACATCAATAATAATATCTAATCATACAACTAATAATTTCCAAGTGACATGATATAGATTGTGGCAAGGTTCTAATCCCATCATACACATAAAACATATTTTGAATTATTTTAACTGCATTTTCATATACATTTTAAAATTTATTAAAGGTTGTAAAAATTTAAGGTTTATTCAAGCAGAGCTAAAACACTTTCTATGGCCCTTTAGATATATAGAAAAGATGGCCAATTTAGTGGAAATGACTAAAATGATAATATATCAGCAATATTCTTCAAAGTGACAATAAAACAATTAATCATGTAAGTTATTTAAAAAATGCTCAAATAGTAGCTGGCTAATTTAATTGGGGTCCGAATAACAAGAAAAAAATAATGGAATTTTCATTATCAAAGATATTAAAAAGATTTTATTATTTTATATGATCAATATTTCTGATTTATTTATTTCTTTATATAAAAGAAAAACAGGAAAAAAATAAAAAAACGGAAATGATGAGGAGAATGTCCAGTTTGCCATAAAAGCTTTTCACAAGACAAAGAAAGAAATGGATTAAGTGCTTCAAGTGTGTCCAGTGGATTGCACAGAAAATCCAGGACCTATATTAATCTGTATATCTTCTCTGGAAAATTAGATTTACTTAATCCATATTAATGATTGACAAATGATTAAAGTACTAATTTTATATATACTTTTTTCTTTTTTTTGTTCTTCGGCATGGCAACTGTTACAAAACAATAAGTGACAGAATTATCCATCTTCTAAGATGTTTGTTTATTGTCTTTTTTAATGAGAGAGTTTCAATCTGTGGGCGTAGCTCCCATTTTGTTACATGAATCTGTGACTGAGACTAGGGATGTCGCATGTCTTGAGCCCCACGTGCTGTTGTTTTCCTACCATCGCAAGTACCTTCCGATATTTTATGTTTTTTTTCCTCTGATACTTTCTGATTTTTTACATGTTCCTCTTGTGGTATGCTTTCAGTATATAATTTTACCGACCGCCAGACTTTATTTAAAAATATTTAGATATTACACTTGTTTCTTAAAACTGTCTTTACAGAACTTATAACTTAAAACTGTTGATTATCTTTAAGAAAAAAAGCGGTAATATACCTATTTAATTTGTTATTTTACCTGTAATATGTTTTTATATATTTTTTACCAGAAGGGCCTATATTTGGCAATTGAATATTATCCCACTCCAAAAGTTAACTAATAAATAACCTATTATACCTACCCACACATACATTTAATAAAATATTTTTACATAAAAAATTGAACCGACCTCAAAAAATAAATAAGGAACTCACTAAAATGCAATAAATAATCAATCTTGCCAAATCAAACAAAATGTGCCCAAACAGTTCCTTTTTAATTTTGTGTATGTGGCATAAAATTATATTATTATTTTCATATTGTTTGAGTGCTCGGCACCCACTTCAATCTGATTTTTATTTAATTTACATATTTTACGTACATATTTGATTTTTCTCTTTTTAATGTCAGATATTTACCAAATAAATTACGCAGTTATTTTATTAAGTATTATAATGGAAAGCCCAAGTAAAAGTACAGCCAGGATGAGGAAACAGAGAAATGAACAATAGTTAAAAATATGTTCGATCTAAACTAGAAAAAATAAAGTTGCTCTGTTGGGAATCGAGCCTGCGACCTCCGCGTGTGAACTTAACGTTCTTACTATTACGCCATAGAAACAGTTGTCTAGCTTATTTCAACTTATTTAATATTTCAACGACTTCTCTCTTTTTATGATACGGTTAGTGCTTAAAAAGGAAACTGAATGGCTTCTACACTGAACTACTTCCTATTTTTGGTCCCATCAGTTCAGCAATAATATTATGCCTAAATATCCGATTATTTTAGATAAAAAAATATGTGGAAACATTGTATGTGTCTTTGAAATTTGAGGTTTTTCCTCGATTTACCATCCCCCCTTTCCTCTAACTGATCCTAACTTCGTTCCAATGGGACCACTTCGGTAGGGCACTCTTTCGAATAAAAAAAGAAGTTTGAAAATCCGAAATATACAGCCGAACATAAAACCTCCTGCTTTTTGAAATCGGTTAAAAGTAAAAAAGATGTTTTAAATATGTTACAAAAAGAAAGCTATACTTTTCCTTAAACCTCAATATCAACATTTTTCTAATAAAACATTCCTTCGTAAGATTAATGTATAGTATGTTTTCTAAGCCGAGCCGAAATAGATTAAACCGCAGGAATTTCGCCTTTCTTATTGAAAACGAGACGCAATAATGGAGACTTTTTTGTCGTGTTTTATTCTCGGTTCGGTTCGGACCGAGATATGTCGTTAGAACGGGAGAGATTTCGAGGATCCATCGTCGTTTTCACGAAGAGAATGGATCTCGGTGGGAGTTTTTGTAAGGTTACGACCTCCAAAGCAGCGGGACGTCTTTCAGCTGCGGATATTGCTAGCCATAATTTCGACGTCGAACGTCGTTATGAAGAATGCGCTCATGAATAAGGCCTTTATTAAGTCGCGGGTCGCATCCAGAAGCTTTACGGTCGTTCGCGCGTCTGTTTTAATGCCGAGTGAATACGGTAGAGAGCGCTGTCGACGATCTCGTTATTGTTTTATAATGTGAGAGGGTTTGTCTATGCTTGTTAGTATTTTAACGCTATGGAACTGATTAATATCCATCTTGTTATACTATTATATTAGAACTTAAATCTGCTCGTGGGCAATAAATATATAATATAACTCTCCTGACATGTATTAGATCGCTTCAGTAAGTGATCTGCTGTACAAATTATAATCTAAATCTTATTCTATATACTATTCTAACTTATTTTAGAGTCTATCCTAACTTATTCTAAAGACTATTCTAATTTATTCTAAAGATTATTAAATCTCACTCTGTGTGTATTAATCAGTACGTATGGTAGTTTGCGTTTGAGCCTATGCTCTATCATCTGTCACTATCATCGCGAACATTCAACTGTTTGGCGAGTGCATTTGGGATGCACTAATAATCTTTCAGAGTATTTCGCACTAACACTTCAAATCACACTCGTTATGGATTCTAAGGGGATCTCGCGCTGAATCAATTTGTTGGGCACGTAATACGGGGCGTCGAAAATGATTCGCAATAGTTTATTATGAAACATCTGGAGAATATCTATGTTAGATTTGCTAGTAGTACCCCACAGTTCAATACCATAGGTCTAAATGAGCCTAACTATTGACTTATACAGCAAAACCTTATTATCTAATGATCATTTTACACCATATCAGCCAATACATTTAGTTTAGTTTAAGCCCAAGCTGTTTGCGTTTTGTCACTATATGTTTTTCCATGTCCAACGTCGATCAAAATGCATTCCCAGATAATTAATGTTGTCTGCTTGTGGAAGTTCATAAGTAACTAGTAATAAAAATAATTTTACTATGTTAAACGTACATATAACCGCTTTTTACATATGTTTATATTTCTATAATAGTCTCTGAATATCATGAACCATACAGCTTAAGGGGGATATAGGTGTAGGACGTTGAATCTCGAATGATTTTTATGATGTTTTTATGTATGTTCACTGATTTCTCCGCCAGTTGAAGACTTATTTTCAAACATTTTTTTATTCGAAATAGTGCACGTCCGAAGCAGTCCCATTTCAACCAAGTCAATATTTGATGGTGTAATCCGGGACAATCGAGGAAAACCGTCAAATTACAAAGGCACGTACAATGTATTTACATATTTTATACATTAATACAACTGCTCAATGTTTAGGAGTTAGGGATATTTCTTAAAATTCTATTTGAACGTACAGACAACTAATTGTTCATTCTGAAGTTATTTAGGTAAGCTGATTGTGAAAACAGGGACCGGGCCTCTATACCCTTCAAGCATTTTGAGGAGTTTTTATTAAGTGTTTCGCCTACCAAAGTCGTTCAGTGCAAAAGCCCCTTCGGCTTGCTATTTCAGCACTATCCATATCATATAAGAAGACATAGAAATATTGCAGACAAGTGCTTTTATGATCGCAGGTTCGATTCCCGGCGGGGACAACGAATTTTTGTTGTTATTCTTCTAGGTAGCGGAGCCCAGGGGCCTGAAGCGTTCCTTATTTTCAATAACTGTTTCTTTGTACCATTTCTCTTCATAAAGACTGCACCTTTACTTGTCCTACCCACTGTAATACTTAACAAAATAACTCGGTAATTTATTGAGTAAATATCTGACCCTAAAAAGGGAAAAATGAAATATTAAAAATAAATTTGAACTTCAAAAAATAAATAAGGAACTCACCAAAAGGTAAAAAAAATCGGTTATAAAGAAAATAAACCAACTACGATAATCCCAGTCGTAACCCAGTGTCTCTGTCACCCGCAAAATACTCACATCCCGAACCCGAAGCGACATCAGCACAAGACCATTTGGTTCTAGCTGGTCATCCTGGAATAAGAAAAAAAACGCGAGTCTCTTCTTCTCCGGACTCCATCGAGTAGCTGTGTCTTCAACTATAAATTGGCAATCAATCGAAAAAATCATAAATAATTCCGTTATCTTCTATCATTCCGCCACGTGCCCATCGTCAATTCTCACAAGTACTTTGTGGAGGTCACAATTTTTACATGAAATAAATTTTAAATAAACCTTTTTAAATGTGTTTTTATTTTCGAATGTGTAATTCAAGTACGATTTTTCCTTTTTACATTAACATGCAATAAAAAATAGTAAAAATTAAAATATTTCTAGGGTGTCTAGTTCACAGAGAAATTATATACATAATGTCCATGAATTTGTTGTGGACAAATGCTAGACATGGAGCGTTCAAAATTGCATTTTATACATCCATTACATTTTTTTGTTTGCTTTAGACACATGAAACTGCCAAAATGCACAAAGCACTTTTGGAAATTCACAGTGGTGCTACGCCGTCATGTTCCAATGTCTGTTCAATGTCTTGGTTTCAACTATTCAAAAGTGGTGATTTTGACGACAATGACAAAAAACCACTTGGTGAATAAATTTCGAACACAATGAATTGCAATATTTATTGGTTGAAAGTAGTTGAGATCATGGTCTGAACGAATTTTTAGACAACTTAACAATTTAACAGATTGCTATCGAAAATCCCAACCGTAATAAGTCATGTGCTAATTCAGAAGGAGAACCATACAAGCCGACGCCGAAGCGGAATATTTGTGGCCTAAAACCTTGCTGTGCTTATCATGGAATGAGTAAAGTGTAGTGCATTAAATCTGTTAAAACGAACTGCTGCAACTGTTGTTGTACATTTCTATTGTTTTTTGGCGAGTAATAGACTCATTACTTATTTACCCTCTTATATGTTTACGCTTGGTCAGTTTCTAGTGTTGTTAAAGTCAAGTTACTTAAGATTAAACGAATCAATATATTTTAATTATCTACAACCGTGGTTCTAATTAACATTATTCTTAATAAATCCTAGAGAACCAAAAGATTATAAGACTCTCATCAAATTTTATCTATACAGCATCATAACTTTTAATGCAAATACACGTTTAAAAGGAGACGAGGACAAAAAATTCCAGGATGCCATCTCTTCCCATGCATTTTCAGGGGCTTATCATCCAGAGCATACGGTGCGCGTCAACTCCCCAGGGAGTAAACCCGGCGAAGTTATAAAAGCGAGATTTGACGTTACTCTAAAGCGTTTAAGGAAAACCTCTTGCGGCAATGGAAATCTCCATCCCGGGGGGCCGAGGGGCGAGCGGAAGACGACGACGTCGAGGAGCGCGGTGGGGGCACGGGCACCGAGCGTTACGTTGTGTGTGTGAATCCAGATAGTAACAAAAAAATCATTTCGAAGATTAATCTCCGACCGCGCGACCAATCACGCTATTGGGTTATTTGTTTCGCGTGACGAGGGGCGGCCGGAAGGCGACCGGGGGTGAAAGGGGGAGCGTCTTTTTGATGACGGTGATTAATGTACCGCCCTTAATTACGTCCTGTTTCCGGGAATGGGGAGGTTTTTTCCTGTTCCCCCGATTAGTGTCGTTGTTTTTGCGTGTTTTGATTTTGATCATCGAGCGCAGTAGTCCAAGTTTGGATCGGACGTCAGTTGCTTGTAAAGGAACGAGTCTATCAAGTCGAATATCCTAGGTATGTTTACTGGTGAGGACTAAATGGAAACAAATATTGTAGTTTAAAAGGAAATCTAATTATATTCTTAGGTGCTTACATGAATTCTCAACATTTCTTCACTTCTTTCTATCTTCACTTACTTCAAAATAATATAGAAATCTCCAGGTTCCCACGGAATGTTGGTTACCCAATTAAAAATTCTCCCGCATGAGCAGCTCACGGAATTGGCAAACATTTTTAACTCCATCATGACGCTGCAATATTTAGCGGCGTTTTCGAAACGCGCACATATAGCGGTTGTTCTCAAGAAATTAACTTCATCTGACTACAAGCCCATCAGTTTTCTCAGTGCCATTTCGAAGCTTTTCGAGAGACTTTTTCACAAAGAGAAACATCATTCCTGACGAATATTTCGGCTTTCGCGCTCACCATTCATCCGTCCATCAGGCTACCCGTTTGACCAACATAAAAAGCTTGGAGCAGTCCTCCTGAATCTAAACAAAGCTTTCGATAAGGTCTAACACGACGGTTTGATCGCTAAATGCTTGTGGAAAAGCCTTCCAGAAGACCTAACCACCCTCATAAAGTCCTACCTATCGGACAGATCTTTCCAGGTTAAGATCGGGAAAACATTTTTCAGTCGACAACAAATCGACGCTAACATACCTCAGGGTTCCCTGCTAGCCTCAGCCTTATTTAACCTCTTTATTTCAGATCTTCCGAGAAAAGAGCACATTGATGTCGCGTTTTACGCTGACGACACTGCTTTCTTCACGGCCTGCTGGTTCGAGGTAACAATTCAAGAACGTTTACAGAAGTAGCTCGATCATGCTGTCAAGTAGTTCAAATTCTGGAAGTTTCAAATCAACCCCCTGAAAACCCAGGGCATCATTTTCCATAAGAAGCGTTATGCATTGCGTGTCTCGCAACTTAAGATCGACACCGCAATAATTCCATGGCTGGATAACGTCACTTACCTATGTCTCCACTTCGAGCGACGGTTCGGTTGACATTGACATTAGCAAACCTGCTATCTTCTCAGATCTGCCCTTCTAGCAGACTTCCTATCTCCATCAAATGCTTATTTTACAAGATGTTAATTCGGGCCGTACTCCTCTACAGATCTAATTTCTACTTCAAATATGTTACATCCAACCTGGCGAAACGGATTGAAATTATCCAAAATAAGCTTCTCTAGAGAATCTCAAACGCTCCATGTCTTTTAGCTCCAGCTCCATCTGCTGTTATCTTTACCGAATATAATGTTGCGCTGAGGCAAAGTTGGGAGTTTTCTAGTGAAAGTCTAAGATATTTTTGATATTTCCATCACATGCTTTTGTTTGATCAGAATGTACAAAACTGTCTGATTATATGAAAAAGCTGAGCAAAATTGATGGCCACACTCATGAAATTTGAAAAAGCACTCCGTGTGAAGCTGAACCTAATATTTCTTAAATATGTAAATCGCCTGGCTTATGCAAATCTTGCATCCCTTCCTTGAATTTTCTTCATCGCGGATTATAATATGATCAATTCTATCCTCCCTAACTGCTCCTGGCATTCTGTCTCTAATGGGACGACCAAGGTTAGTGATTTTTCCTTGAGGTTGGTGGTTTCGCTCCAGTTCAGATTCCTCTTCAGTTTTCAATAGACTTAATGCAATCTGGGATCTGAAATCGATTTGACTGATAGTAGAACCGGTTGCCAATTGGTACATTTTCCAGACATTCTCAATATCACTGTGAATTCCATTGGAGAATAATGGCCACCACCATTTATTGACTCTAATTCTGGTTCTATAGTTTCCAATGGCATTGTCATGCAAATCTACACCTCCCATGCCTTGGTTGTACTGGCGGATGTTATGTTGCTTGAGGGACTATGTTTTGCTTCTTTTCCTTCCGGTTGTATCTCTTTACATTCATTATTGGCTCAGAGGTACTAAAGTTGGTAACGACTATGTTGTAATAGTTGCAGAATTTTCATGCCATCTAACAGCAAATAGTTTGTTGTTACAATCAAGTCTATAATCAATGTTCCCCTTTGGCTTTTTTCGCTAATGATTTTGTTGTATGAAGTGGATAGGAAGCCACTCGGTTTTCTCTCACTGTACCAGCTCCAAATAATTTCATTTCAGACAACAAAGTAAGAAGGCTTGTGAAGAAGTTATCAAAAAATATAGTATGATTTTGAGGATCACGAACAACTTTCAACAAGTTTCTTACAATTATTTCGCCTAAATTCAAGTTTTCATTAGCCTTCTGTGAAGCTCCACCATCTACTTACACGGAGGTCCGATCCTTCAAAGGTGACACAAACCCAGATATAATTCAGATATAAGCTTTTAGACTACAGAGCACTTAATTAGCACCAAAGATACAATTCCAGTTCTTATATTTGAAATCACAAGTCACGACTTATCATTAAAGGAAACTGAGCTAGGTAACTTATAATGTCTCGTCAGCGTAACGGATATGAATAATTCGCTGCAGTATCATAGGTCAAATATTTTTTTATAACATCTTTATTAGATACGCTTAGTGCAATCTTAATTATGGACTAATTTACTACTATATTTCATTTGTATTTGAATTAATTCACAAGCAAGACGAGTGCGAGAAAATACATCAATATGTATTCCTCAATTATAAAATTATAACTTATAGCTACAGTTTATACTAAAGTTATACACTTTATATAAGTTCGTATGGTTTGATTCGCTTCAATCTCTTGACATCCTGTGCGTTGTCCAATAGTTGTATTGCTTCCTCGTTACTATGATTTAGTAATCGTCCCTCGTGTTTTAAGGCGAAATATTGGATAACTTCGCAAATCTATTTGATTTCCGGGTCATCGTAAAGTTCTTCGTTGATTACGTAGCAATAGACATTGATAATCAATCATAGAACATTGTTTTGACAGCGTTGGATGACTAATTGATTTGAATTTTTAGCGCAACCCAATATTTGCACCCCATAGGTCCAAATTGGCTTTTTAATATTATTATGGATAAATCTCTTTGATTTTCGATCAAGTTGAGAGTATCTTCCGACTAACCAGTATAGTTGTTTTATTTTGGTTCTAATGTGTTTTGCTTTTTGTCTAACGTGATGTTTCCAATTTAATCTACCGTCAAGATGGATTCCAAGGTATTTAGCTACTTCCGCTTGAGGAATCAGGCATCCATTGTGTGATATAATTAAGTTTTTATTATTTCGCCTCAATGCAAAATTAACGTGGACAGATTTGGAGCTATTAAGTTGAATTTTCCAATCTTTCGTCCTTTTGTAGATTTTGTTGACTGCCACTTGCACTTTTTCTATTGCCCTAGGCTGAGATATATCTTTTGCCATAATAATTGTGTCGTCAGCAAAGGTTCCAAGTAGTGTTTCTTTTGTTGCTGGAATGTCAGCAGTGTAGAGCAGATTCAAGAGAGGTCCTAAGACGCTGCCTTGTGGAACTCCAGCTGAAATAGTTGTAAATGCCGAGAACGCCATTTCGTGCTATACTCTAAATTCTCTTCAGAGAAGATATGACTCCAGCAATTGACAATAATTACGCCGTAAACAATTCGCTCACCTTACAGATTAATCCCAAATGTCAAACCCGATCAAATGCTTGTGAGACATCCAGGAATATTACTCTGCGCACTTGATCGATTGTTGAATGGTGATTTCGAAAACAAAACTAGAAATCTGGTATTATTACAAAATTTTTAACAAGTTCTAGTCTGATCACTAATTCTATTAAAAGTAGATTTGTCTGCAGCATTTCTGATTATGTGCCATACTCTTCTAGCTTTTCGCCTTTCTTTTATCATTTCTCTAATTTCGAGGGGGTAAATTATTTCATATTCTGATTTCTCTCTTGCTTTTGGGGTAGCATCTTTTGCAGCTGAACGAATTTGTTCAATTATATTTTTGGTTTTTTGCTCAAGATCATCTATACCTCATATATATCTTTTTTATTAGTAATTTTGACTTACAATGAATATGGTAACGTATGACATCATCTTGATACTTGAAATAAATTATTCAAAAATATTGAAACAAAATAATTTTTTTCACGAAGTGTTAGATTAATCGTAAAATATAAACACGCACGAGAGAATGCCCTTTAACACTTGCATGATGACCTTGTATAATAAGTTAATTTTGATTGCATTTTTTGAAGTTAAATTTCGGGTTGCGTACATGCTACACTGGGAAGAAATGGGTTAAGAAAGTCATCATGCCTTTCCCGAGTTATCTAGTTCAGAATCAGTTAATAAAAAAATATCCACTACATTATATCATATGTTACCAAATTCATTGTACGTCAAAATGAATTCACCATCCAGTAGTTTCATACCTTCATAAATAATATGATTGCATTTTACTTTGAGAGAGCGGTATCATAGTTTATCGATTTTACATCTGCGGAACATATAGAATAATGTCTGTTGTTCTCGTTTTCCTTTAGCTACTACTCCCCTCCCTGCCCGCCTGTCAATTTGTATTCAGCCTACGCCGCCTTTTTATTTCTTCTTGTTTTTTCCCTTTCTTTCGTCCGATATCCCGCCACATATATATCGTTCTTATTGCTCAATTATTATTTCTGGCGGGTATGGTTTTTATTACTTTTAAATACTACCCTATTTCGGTTGTTTCTCTTTCTTTTCGCCCCCCATCTACCAGCGACAACTTGATTTACGTCCCGCCTGGCTTATATCCCAGCTGCAAACTGTTTTTCGTCGAATTGTGTCTTGAATATTCTAAACACGCCAAATAGGAAACAATTATTTTAACGAGATCTATATCTTGTTTGGATGTCACATGTGTGTTTTCAGGAAGAAACGATATTGCTGTACTTAGCGCTAAATTTGCGCGTTTATTTTTGTTTCGGTATTTCCATGTTTTAATTGTATTTATTCTATATCATGGTCATAGATACTTCGAAATCATTTAAATTGATTTTATATAATTTTTCATAATACTTTCCATCTTACAACCCATAAAGAATTTGGAGATACGTCTGGTTGAAATTAAATTTAAATTATTTCATATATAATCAAAAAACACGTTTTCCAACACGAGTGGTGTAGGTGTATTATAGTATATCCGAAGTATCAGTGTACTCACGTCATCTCAATTTATGACGTCGACTCATCGCAATGTTTTATACATATTAATTTTGAGTTTGCTTAGGTTTGATACATTAAAATTTAAACGAAATAATGAAACGAAAATGTTATAAAATATTATTTATTTTAATATTGTGAACATTAATATCATTTAACATCTAATACATATATTGTCGAAGGGCTTAAACCACAGTTAATTAAATAGCTATAATAGTTTGTAGGTTGGATTTAGTTTATTTTATTTACATTTAACTTTTTTCTAAACCACCTATTAATTAGATCTTTTTCATTTTAAACCTTTTTATGTTTAATTCTTGTTTCCTCCATTTTTCTTCTCAATTTATTCCGATATCACTGTATTTCTCTTTACTTTGTTCTGTTACTACCTGTGTACATTTTTTTGATAGGATTAGATTTAATCTCTGCATTCTTCATAATGAATTTGCCATATCTGTAAAACAGTTAGTATTCATTCTGTCCCTGTAGAGTTTAACCAAATGCTCGTATATATTCTAAACAATTACATACAGATCTATGCACATAAATCTTTGATAAATTGTCAATTTCTTCTTGTGTGGATTTGATTGAGTTCATGCAAACCGTAGGGTGTTCTTGTAG
Organism: Rhynchophorus ferrugineus; assembly: GCF_030347505.1. Lineage (NCBI taxonomy): Eukaryota > Metazoa > Arthropoda > Insecta > Coleoptera > Curculionidae > Rhynchophorus > Rhynchophorus ferrugineus. The sequence continues at coordinate 51,357,753 of NW_027472583.1, forward strand.
ACAATCCTTTCCACATATGCAAACAGTTCTGCCTTGTATATTTTTCTCGACCTACACATCTATTGTAAGTTTTTTTTTGCAACATCCCATAAGAATGGGATTTTCAATATGCAGTGGTACAAAGGAAGACGTTACCCTCTATGACCATGTTGTTCAGACATCTCTACTACTGTATATATTTATTAATCCTTTTACTAAAAAATAAATTACATAAAACACAATTAAACATTTTATTTACATTTACCAAGTAATAATTTGAAAAACTTCAGTATTTACTACCTACTACTTTATCATTTTGTATCTTCAATACTTAATTTGTGTTTTAGAAGCCATTCCTTAACTACAGGGACCATTTACTTATTGGGATATATTTGTTGGCATCTAGAATCCAGCATTTAAAACAGTATATCTGCAATAGATTATTGAAAATTATTTTGATTTACCAAACCTAATCAATTGTTATTCTAACTTTTACCTTTTTTCATCAACTTTTGTTGCCTTTATGCTCTCTTTATTAGTGTCTTACCTAGGATGGTCTAATGTTTATTTGCGCAATACTTATGTCAGTACACAAATTGAAACAATAAATCTCCCTTAATGCTATTATAAACTTTTAAAATTGTATTATTTTAAAAGCAATGTCTGCAAGTAGCATTGGACCTCTTCATGAATTTTCTTTATACTATTTAATTCCTATTTTTTCTAAGAGAGTTTGAAGTAATGGGTTATATCCCTCAAAGAGCTGCATATCCTCAAGTTTTCTATGGATACTTTCCATACTAACATTTTTCTCTGAAATAATTTTATTAAGTAATATATGTATTAAAAAAACTATTCACCATTTTTATACAATTCATAATTTTAATCTTGATAAATCTTGAATTTACATCATTTTCATCAATTACATTTTTTTTGAGAGGTTTTAGTTGGAGTGTCCATAGTAATGTTCAGTGCAGCTGCAATACAATACAAAAATTCCAATAAACCATCTAACATATTTTACTGGTAAGAGCGGGCCCCCATCAGCTCGTTCTTGTTCTTGTGTTTTTTACTTGAATAAAATGAGAACTGAAATAGTGTCTGATTTTAAAACGAATTTACAAATTGCAATAGGCAACACATTCATACGATACATACGATTCGTCGCTTTCTTGTTTGTTTATATATGATCTTACAATTGTATACTCTTTATATATACCCTTACTTGTTTCAAATATGTTATGTATTATTAACATTGTTTGATGTTTCGATTTTTAGTGTAAATGCATTAATTTTATAATTATAATTTCATAATTAATTATAAATTATAGTACTATACCGGCATCTTTAATTATTTATGTAAAGACGTTATGTTGACGCCGACCCTAAAATAGTCCCAGAGGAAGAGAGAAGAGTGTGGTTAATTAATAAATATAAATAATATTTTTTTAATTTAATTTTCATACTTAATCAAATTAAATAAAATGAACTAATACATATACATATTACTATGTCCTTAATTTATATGAATTAATAAGTTCGCAAGGGTCTTCAATCAAAACATAAACTTTGATAAAGCAAATTAATTTTGCTGCAAGTTCAAACAGCAACAGCATCTATTCGCTCGATATTAAAATCGCATCAACGTAAGTGCGTGTAACCTTAATGAAACTGATTCTCCATAAATCCAGAATATAATAGTTACCCATTCAATTATGACGGGTTATTAAAAGATTATGGCTCGTAATTTCTCGAGGAGGAACTTCGGCGATGATGCTCGGCTTCGCCTCTGCACGTATGCAAATCTGAGGATCATTGCGTCAACTATAAACGTCTGCTTTTCATAAGAGAGCCTCGGTCGGGATGTAAATAATAGCTAAAAGTAGTCATAAACTCCTGCTGGTTGAATATGTTAAGGTCGTACAATATGATTAGCCTTTTAAAATGCTATTTCGGGAAACTTTACAGTCCTTACAGCTACTAGTACAAGTAAATCCGCATATGTTGCATCCTTATTCAACCTTCAAGAAGGGAGATTAAGTTTAAAATAAATATGACAAAAGCTACAAATTTTATTTCGTGTCTCCAGTGGGAACAGATATAGGTACATTTTAGGTTTAGAAGTTAATTTATAATGTTACTGAGAATTTTACACGAAATAACAGGCAAATCTAGTTTATGATGACATAATCCCTCGTGAACAATAATCAATGAATACTTTGTATGTAGTGCAATAATAGATTTACATTAAACTTATTGCCAAGATTTTAAATGTAATAAAATTAAAAAAGCAATTATAGCACTATAGCAGAAACAACTATAGCATATCCAAAATAACAGTGAACTACGTCATCATGATATCGAATATATTGCTTATCGCTGTTTGTAAATTTGTTTTATAATCAGATAATATTCTTCCTTCTCATTTTGGTTTAGTTAAGAAGAGATACAAAGCTATCTGATTCCCCCGATGATATAACCGAATCGAGCTATAAAATTTTTCAAAACTCTAGTGATAACAACTCAACATTTCAGAGATCTTTTCGCGCTTTGCTTGTTTTAATAAATTTAAAGTCGGTGCTTAATATTCATGACTTTTTTTATAACATCTTTATTAGATACCCTTAGTACAATCTTAATTTACAATTAATTTATTACTACTTTTCCTATGTATTTGGATTTATTAACAAGCAAGCCGAGTGCGAGAAAATACATCAGTATGTATTCCTCAATTATAAAATTATCATTATTTATTAATTATTAACTCATAGCTACAGTTTACACTAAATGCATACACTTTATATACGTTCGTATGGTTTGGTTCACTTCAATCTCCTGACATTGAGTATTGCTTCCACGTTAGTATGCTTTGGTAATATTCCTTCGTGTTTCAAGGCGAAATCTTGGATAACTTCGCAAATCCACTTAATTTCCGGGTCATCGTGCAGTTCTTCGTTGGTTACATAGCGACAGCCATTGGTAATCAATCGAAAAACCTTGTTTTGACACCGTTGTATAATTAGTTGATTTGAATTTTTAGTGCAATCCCATATTTGCACCCCGTAGGTGCAAATTGGCTTTATAATTTTATTATAGATCAACCTCTTTGATTTTAGATCAAGTTCAGAGAGTTTTATTTTGGTAGTAATGTGTTTTGCTTTTTGTCTAACATGATGTGTCCTATTTAATTTACCGTCAAGATAGATTCCAAGGATTTAGCTGATTCTGCTTGAGGAATCAGGCATCTATTGAGTGATATAATTATATTATTTCGCCTCAATACAAAATTAACGTGGACAGATTTGGAGCTATTAAATTGAATTTTCCAATCTTTCGTCCATTTGTAGATTTTGTTGACTGCCACTTACACTTTCTCTATTGCCCTAGGCTGAGATATATCTTGTTCCATAATAATTGTGTCATCAGCATAGGTTCCAAGTAGTGTTTCTTTTGTTGTGGGAAAGTCAGCAGTGTAGAGCAGATACAGCAGAGGTCCTAAGACGCTACCTTGTGAAACTCTAGCCGAAATTGTTTTAAATGTCGAGAAGGCCATTTCGTGTGATACTTTAAATTTTCTTCCGAAAAGGTATGACTCCAGCAATTGACAATAGTTACGCGTTAACCATTCAAATCAAATGCTAGTGAGACATCCAGGAATATTACTCTGTGCACCTGATCGATTGTTGAATGGTGATTTCGAAAACCAAACTGAAAATCTGGTATTATTACAAAATTTTTAACAAGTTTAAATATTAGTTTCTCAAATAGCTTTGATATTGCAGGTAGCAGCGAAATAGGCCTGTAAGATTCGACGTGTTCTGCAGGTTTGTCAGGTTTTGTGAGCATAATTATTTGTGCAACCTTAAAGCATTCCGGGACATGCTTCAGCCTTAAACGGGCATTAAATATATATGTCAACATGATGATTGCTTTTCGTGGCAGTTCTTTCAATAATACAGGTGAAATGTCATCTATACCAGGTGTCTTTTTAGGATTGAGGTTATCAATTTCATTAGCAGCTTCCAGTGGAGAAATTGAGATGGATCTACATCGGGTTGATATACAGGAGCTGTATCAATGATAGATTCTATATCATTAGGTCGAAATATGTTAGCTAAGTATTGTGCGAACAATTAAGCTTTTTCATTGTCCCGTCGAACTCAGGAATAAAACTAAGGAAAATTGTATTTCATTCTGTATATCTAGGCGAGACATGGATATTTCAAAATGGAAATTAGATTACTCTTGGCAAGATGCTAAAAAAGTGTAAAAATAGCAAACGTTGATGAAAACAATTAAAAGTAAGAAAAATATTTGCTTAGGTTTTGTTAGTAATAATATTTTTTAATAATTCATTGCCGAGATATTGTTCTTTATGTTGGAAACTGCAATGGCTTTGTTATTACAGCAGAATTAGTGTTTCCATTCAAGAGCGATTACCATGGAGTAATAAACCTTAACAGCTTTTTGGCTTGAAAGTCAGCTGTTAAAGAACTTGGAGAAACCATCACTTATTATTATGGACAATGCATCACAGCATAGCACACTGGTGGAAACAACACGTTAACGAAGACTTGAGGCTTAATTAATTAATTTTACAATGCCTTGTATACTTAAGTTAAGTTGTGAAGATACCATGTTAAATATAGCTTTGGAAAGAGTTTCGTGTAAATATGACAAAACAACGTTAATCCACAAAATATTGTGACTGCAGTTAAATCCTTCAATAATATATGCATCATATGTAAATTAATGTTAAAATAAGTTATATTTGGTAACATTATTTTATTTATATTAGAATTTTGTTACAGGTCAAAGTCAAAATAAAATAAAACACAAAACTGATACGGCGCAACATTGCGACGTCTTTACATCATAACTTTAGATGACCTGAGGTCACTGTTTGATTGGTTAGACTATATATGCATTAAGCATTAAGACTCTAAAGACTAAGCTTCTAAAGCTTTTTATCAATACGGTTTTATAAGACACAAAGTCGGCAACAATAATACTATATGTAACTTCCTCCCTAGCTCTATTTCAAAAACAGATCGAAAATTTCTGTATTAAGCATATATGTCTGTATTACTTACATTGTTGTTTTGTATTGTTTATTTGTCGAAAATGAACCTATTTTTCATTTGATTTTCAAATGGAACCATGTCGGGTTGAATATACTACATGAATATTTTATTGTAGTTAATCAACACTTAAATGATTCCAAATTGTATTCCTCTTTAAGTGGATAACTTATTTAAGGAAATCAATTTGGGCTACGCATTCAAATCAATGTTGAGATTATAGATAATATATCCTTTAGCCAGTATGTTTAAAAAAGAATAAACTAAATTCATTTTTTGTATATATTGAACATTGACATTCTTTAGATGGAATAATATATTTCGAAATAATAAATATCTATAATGCAAAACATTTCTCTAGATGTACTTTTCAAGTTGTCTCTTTATTACTCAACAACTATATCCTCATAACAATCCCAACCCTTTAAAAATGCGTGTATAAATTGACAGCTGTCAGATCATTAGTTTGTGAATTATAGCAGTTTGTGTGAAGCAACTTTGGTTATTGTGAAAAAATTTATATTAAGGAATATCGCGAGTCGACAAAATATTGCTTCTTGAAGGGAAAAAATACAGTTGAAACAAAATTGCAAACATTGCTTCAGGAAAATCAACGATCAAGGTTTGGTATGCTAAGTTTAGACGCGGTCAAATGAGCACCGAAGACGGTGAACGCAGTGGACACCCAAAAGAGGTTGTTACCGACGGAAACATTTAAAAAATCCACAAAATGATTTTGAATGACGGTAAATTGAAATTGAATGAAATTTCAGGCACTCTGAAGATATCAACTGAACGCGTACATTCACGTATATCATTCACGAATATTTGGCTATGAGGAAGCTCTGTGCCAAGTGGGGCCGCGCGAGCTCACTTGAACAGTGTTTGAAGATGATCAAGCGTAATAAACCCGAGTTTTTGCGTCACTTTACACCGAAATCCAAGCGACAGTCACCCTAGTGGACTGCATACGATGAACCCGCTCCAAAGCGTGGGAAAACGCAACAGTCGGCTGGCAAGGTTATGGCGTGTGTATTTTGGAATGCGCATGGAATAATTTTCATTAACTACCTTGAAAAAGGAAGAACCATCAACAGTGACTATTACATAGCATTATTGGAACGTGTGAAAGACGAAATCGCCCAAAAACGGCCGCATTTGAAGGAAAAGAAAGTGACTTCTTCAAGACAATGCAGTGTGTCACAAGTCAGTGCAAACAATGGCTAAAATCCATGAATTAGGCTTCGAATTGCTTCCTCATCCATCGTATTTTCCAGATCTGACTCCCAGGTACCCTGTTCTCAGATCTCAAAAGAATGCTCGCTGGTAAAAAATTTTCATCGAATGAAGAGGTGATCGCCGAAACTTATTATTTTCTAGGACAAATTTTTAAACGACAAATGGTACTACAAAAATGGTATCCAAAAGTTGGAGGGTCACTATAATCAGTGTATCACCCTTGAAGGGTATTATGTTGAATAAAAAACATTAGTTTTGCCAAAATATGTGTTTTATTGTGGTAGTGCGGAGACTTTTCAATCGACCTATTATGCCGTAGGCACTTCTATATGTAAAAATAGCATATAAAGATAACGAGGCGGGAGTAATTTACATTTTCCTTTTCACACAGCCTCTTACATAAAATAGAGCCCATTTCTCCAGAAATATCGCTCATAATCTTCTAACGACCGCGCTTAATTGAATTGAAAGATTTCAGAGCTATTACCGGCCTCTTTAAATGGAATTAGTATTGTGGAACAGTTTCATTTATTTTAATAGTCTCTCATCATTAAACTCAATTAATGAGCGCGAATGAAACGTTATTTTACGTGTGGAATCCGACGGATCGTTTTGCGCTAAAATACAAATTAAAATCCTCATGTTTGCTTTTTATTGGTTGTAACATTCACGACTAACAGAAATATATCTGGTTATTTGTAAATTGTTTATAACATATTATAGTTAATTAATTCAGTAAAAAAGTTCTTAACGTTAATTACTTCCTCATTTAAATGGGTGTATAATTTAAAACATGCCTCAAGATTATTAAGAATTAAATATACTAAAAATTAATTCTAAATATTTACTCAGGATCAACATTCCGAAGGATGCTCTATAACAGAGCAATAACCTAAAAATAATAATAATGGTTTCTCATTATGTACTTAGGATTAATTATTTTTTCCTTCTCTTGTCATGTAATTTAAGCCTTTTTTATTATAAGCTCCATCTAGGTATTAAGAGCAATCTTTCAATTTGGATTAAGGAGTAATTTGTTTTTACTGGTTTTATGATAAAAAAAGGTGTAACTACACTATATAAGCTTTAAAGGATTTTGTTTCTTTAATCACATGAATGGCCTGTTCTTTTTTGTAAAAACTAAGGTGTTCAATGAGTTCACGGTGAGAAAATAAAACGGATTTATATAGGGTGTTCATTGAAAAATCATCAGCATCCTCATCTAATAATCACCTATGTTCGTGATTAGATATATTGAAGAGGTTCATAACCCAGTGCACAGATATGATTCGAATTCCAACAACAAAAGAAACACTACTTGGAACCTTTGCTGACGACACAACTATTATGGAAAACGATATATCTCTGCAAGGGAATAGAAAAAGTACAAGTGACAGTTAACAAAATCTACAAATGGACGAAAGATTGGAAAATTCAACTTAGTAGCTCCTAATCTGTCCACGTTAATTTTGTATTGCGGCGAAATAAAAAAAACTTAATTATATCACACAATGGATGCCCGATACCTAAGCAGAATCAGCTAAATACCTAGAAATCCATCTTGACGGTAGATTAAATTGAAAACATCACGTTAGACAAAAAGCAAAACACATCAGAACCAAAATAAAACAACTATACTGGTTAGTCGGAAGATACTCTCCAACTTGATCTAAAATCGAAGAGGTTGATTTATAAGACAATTATAAAGCCAATTTGGTATTATGGGGTGCAAATATGGGGTTGCACTAAAAATTCAAATCAACTAGTCATACAACGCTGTGAAAACAAGCTTCTTCGATTGATTACCAATGCCTATCACTACGTAACCAACGAAGAACTGCATGATGACCTGGAAATCAAATGGATTTGCGAAGTTATCCAAGAATTCGCCTTGAAACACGAAAGAAGATTACTAAATCATACTAACGTGGAAGCAATACAGCCACTGGACAGCGCGCAGGATGTCAGGGGATTGAAGTATAGTCAGGTGATACAAATTTATATAAAGTGTATATCTTTAGTAAACTATAGCTATAAGTTATTATAATTTTATAATTGATACATTTTCTCGCACTCGTCTTGCTTGTGAATTAATCTAAGTACAATTAAAAAGTAGTAATAAATTAATTGTAATTTAAGATTGTACTAAGCGTATCTAATAAAGATGTTTTTAAAAAATATATTCGAATGACTAGCCTTTATTTTAAAGAATTGTAAGCAGGTGATGAGTTCAGAAACATTCATCATCTATAGGGCCAAAAATACGAGACTGTTCTAGAAACTATATTTAATTGGGTAATTTTAAATTTGAATAGAAACTATATCATGATTCTGAATCAAAAGAAGGGGCTAAGAGAATGAGAAAAGCAGTGCTTTTAGATTTTATAATATTTAGAGATTAAGTTATTGGTGCATTAGTATTTATAAAACGATAGCAAAATAAGTAAAGTGAATTCTCGATCTACAAAGTGTTGGGTACCCAGAATCGTTTTACTTCGACTAAGTTTTCAGCTGTCTTTAAAAATGGAAGATAATGTTACAAAGTGACTGGATGGACTGGATTAACCATCAAAGAAATTTATAATCGTTATAGCATGTTTTGTTGTTGTAAGTTGAGGTACGTTTATTCATATTAATAATCGTAAAAAATATCAAATATTTATTTTTTAATTTTAGAAATTAATCCCTTTCCGAAAGATGCTACACAAATGGCCATATACTTTTATTCTTGGATCAATTATTTGATAGTTAAAACTCCACTAAAATAATAGCTCCTGAAAGCAAACCTTTGAAGAGAGGAATAACCAAAGTTCAATACACTAACAATTTTGGCGTAAAGCGATTCGGGAATTAAATAGTGCTTACATTTTATTGTCCAAGTAAAAACAACTTTGTTAAAGTGAATTGAAAATTTAATAATCATCTTGAGGGGGTTCACTCCATTAAAGAAAAGAAAAAGTGTAACTATCCGAATAAGTATATCGGCTTAAGGCTACTTAATCAAGATAATTTAGAATATTTTTTGGGCCTACTAGAGTTCATGGATTGAAGAATATACATCATTCGGCTAATATGACAAATCATTTTAAAGTGCTCCTAAGTTAATTTTTTTTCATCTCATTTGCCTTTGGAAAATTGTGAAGAGGATTAATTCCATAATAACGTGGCTATATATATGTTAAAATAAATTATATTTGATAACATTTTTGTTCAATTTTTTTATTTAAATTAGAATTTTGTTGTATGTCAAATCCAAACTGAACTAAAACACATAGTTGATGCGGCAACATTGCAACGTTTTGACGTCACAAATGTATATGGTAAAATATATAGGTACCATATAGCTTTGAATAGACTATATATACAAGGGTCACTATTTATATTTCCGGAATAGGAAAAAAACAAATAGTTAAGTCGCGAATATATTTTTATTGTTTTTCGAAGTATTCGCCACGATGATCGATACAATTTTGCATACGCTTAAAACAATTTTCAAAGCTTGTATTCCATTCCGACTGAGGTATCTTCAAAACATTATTTTTGAACGCTTCAATAGTTTCTTCGGGTGATAAAAATCGTTGACCCCGCAGTTTATTTTTCACGGATAGGAACAAAAAGAAGTCATTGGATGCCAAATCAGGACTGTACGGTGGATGACCCATTAATTCAATGTTTTGAATACTCAAATAGTATCTTGTTTGAGAGCTCGCATTGTAATGATGAAGAACAATCTGGCATCTCTTGTTTGTTTTCCTTATTTCACCGAAGACTTCTGGCAAACAAATGGTTATGTACCAATTTACTGTTCTACGATCCTCTAGGGGCACTGTGGCAATATGACTAATATTTTCGAAGACACAGGCCGCCATTTTCTATAAAGTGCTTCGTGGGCAAACAACTTTTGTTGGATTTGATTGATCTTGGAACACCCATACAGTCGACTGCTGTTTACTTTCGGGCTCATACGAATATATCAATGATTCGTCACCTGACACGATTTTATAAATGTTTTTCGAAGCACCGCGATTGAATTTCTTAGGCATTAATTTACACCAATCGACAGGAGCCTTTTTTGAGCGATTGTCAAATTGTGTGGGATCCAACGCGTGTAAAATCATATATATGTTTGTGAAACTAATGCTTAGGGAAGCCTCAGTCTCACAATAGGTGACATGACGATCTTACTTAATCATTTCGCACACAGCATCGATGTTTTCTGGCACAACAGGCGACTTTGGACGACCTTCGCGAAACTCGTCGGAGAGCGAACTACGACCACGATTGAATTCACTAAACCGGTGGTTTTTGATGGAGGTTCATTCCAAAAGTCAAATTAAAGTCATCGAAAATCGTAAAAAAACATCGCACGAAAATGTTCACGATTCAGTGACAATTTTTATGCCAAAAAAAAATTAATATTTTTATTATAATCCGCGCAATTATTCTATATTTTCTCACTATATATTCTGGTTTTGGCCAGAATAGCAGACTAAGCATCAATACATTTTTACGTATAAAGAGGGTTTTATTCCACTATCGTTAACTTAAATTTACTTCTTAAGATTAACATATTTATTGAACATTACTTCTCAAAAACCAACGAAGATAAAAATATTGATAACCTGCAATAATAAGGAGTCATTTACCTCTAAAAACTCAACAGTTTGAGGACAATTTTAAATTTTGGAAGGAATCATTGTTAACTGAGATATCTGATAAAATAAATTATCTAAGGTACTTTTATCTCTCGTATCTTGCCTCGGGTGATGATGGAACAATCCACACTCGGAGGTTTTTATAAAGGCGGGGAATTTAAGAGTAAATCGGCGTTTTCCCATTTCGTTAATGCTTTTTCAAGGAGCACCGTCTATTCCTCCCGAAACGCGACGGAATCCACCAACGACGCAAATCCAGGAAACGGCTCCGCCATAATCCCTTAATCCGCGTTTATCCGGACCGGTTTTTTCCCTTGTTTCATCCCTTCGAACGCGCCAACTTAACGGCTTCCAGGGAGAGAGAGAGAGGGCGCCCAGATCGCTCGGGCTGTCGTTGAGATCGTATCGGTTTTAAAACGTCCAATTTCACCGTTCGAGGGAAAAATTCCCGACCATCCGACCAGATTTCCCCGTCGATAATAACGTAAGCAGTTTTCCCGGCCCGCTTTCCCATTCATTTTACCGACTGACAGACGGATGATGTAATGATATCTTGATTTGGAGGGACGCAGTTTCCTCCGACAATGGACGTGGTTTTAAATTAAAATCGACCTGTACATTATCAGATTGCATTTCCTTCGACGACGAAACCACCACCCCCTTCCCCGAGGTGTGGGGGTATTGTAGGTTTAAAGCTTTCAATAGCTTAACGGTTTTACTTTAATGAAATTTTCGCAGAAATGGGTTCATTATTTCGGTTTTTATTGGCTGGGCTTTGAAGTGTGTTACGACTGTTAAACATTTTTTGCTCATTACTAAAAATAAGGCACACTTTTTTTAATTTAATAAAATTATCGTAATATTAGATTCCCTTATGTATTTTGATCAGCGATATATATTTGTCAAAATTCGACATATCAATATAAACAACTGTTGAATGCGATAGTTTTATTATTTTTCTACGCCAAATAAGACGTTTTCTTTTACTATTATTGAATTAGTTAGTATATATAGACTCTAATTATGGAACGCGCAAAACTATATTTTCGACATTCCTTACTTTTGTTATTTAATATGAAGAAATCTGCTACCTATACCAATACCCATGTCATGTCCAGTCAAAATCGGTTTTGATTTCAGTGATTTAATAATGGCGATTTTGGTGTCAATGACAAAGAATGAACAAAATGTTCGAAGAAAATGTATTGCAAAACTAATTTAATGAAAATCCAGTTGATAAATCAATCGTCTTTAGGCGTTTACATGCAATGCGAATGAACCAAAGTAAGGGAAAATTATTGAGCATTGGCTGAATATGTTATTTCGAATTATTTAAATATGGCTGCTTAATTACATTCCAGAGTTTTCATTAGTTTATTGTGACTAGTCATCAACAGTCGATACTCTACAATATTAGTAAGAGCAGACAGTAAATCTGGATATCGACCTTCAGCACGTCAAAGTATTCATAGAAATATTAAATTATATCTGTCACAAATACAATATAAAGAGCGAATAGTAGACGCAAAATAATCATCTTTGATGGTAATTCATGACAACGCATTGCAACAGTTGTGCATTAACACAGCTGTAGACGACAGTAAAAGGAGAAAAGTTAATGTAAGCTATACAGTCTCCAATGCCTTGTATACTGCAAATTTGCTTAATATATATGCATTATTAAAAATATATCGCATCATTGAATAAACCTCTGTCTGATACTTAGAGAATCACATTTCTGAGAAACTTCAGATTTCTGACCAAAGTGTGTAAACTAGCGAAAAAACCAAGCATATACAATTATTAATCATTCCAGACATTACAGATTGCACCAGTTTCAGGACAAACAATAATTTTTTGTATTTATTAAATACTGTTTTTTGCCGAAAAAATACTGCTTAGGCGAAATACTGGTCTAATAAATTATCACTAAGATCAGAAACTGCTATATATATCCAAAAACTGCTTTAGGTGTTCGTTTAAAAAAAATTGCATTATGAAGTATCTTGAAGAATGAAGTCTAATTATAAATATATTCTATAAAATATTTTTCTAATTTCTACCTTGCTAGTGGAGTATTTTGTCTTGCAGATATACAAATTAAATGGCAAATTTATATAATTCCCTAATAGATAAAAATACATAACTGTATAATAATTTAAATAATATATATTTTTAACCTACAGGAATGATTACAAACACTAAAATCTTCAGATCCATATTGATACTCCAGAAGTCAAGAGAATCGTAAACAGACGCGAGGAAAAACCAATCTTCAATTAACACAGAATTGTAACTCTCGGATAACGCTCAGGACACAAACTGAAAATAATCAATAATCAAAATGATCTCGTACAGTAGAATTTATTTAAAAACAGCTGTGTGGGCATGAGCTCATATGCGCATTATTATCATAGAGACTAAGAGATGAGTATAAGGTTCTCCTAGATATATACTTAGTTTCTAAATTATTGTACAAAAAATTGTTGGTTGGTCGGAAACGATTTTTGACATACTGTGTAAAATAGTTATTGCGATGATTTGGAATTGCACTTCAGAAGCTTTCACTATAAAACAAAATGTCAGAGCAAAAACCTTTATTTTTGGAAGAGTTGCCTTGTTTCGCATATTTACAACATTGCAATTGACTTAGGGTATTAGGTTTCATTTCTATTTTGAATAATTTAAGTTACATTATTATTTGTCTCCATGTTTGAAAGTAAACAGGCACGTCGGAGAATCTATATAAACTTAAAAATTTTGTCTTATATTTATAGCTTGCTAGTGATGTATTTTGTTTTGCATATATACAAATAAAATAACAAATTTATATAATTCCCTAATAGAAAAAAATACATGACTGTATATTATTTTAAATAATATATATTCTTAACCTACATGAATGATTGCATACACCAATATCTTCAGATCCATATTGTTACTCCGGAAATCAAGAGAATCGTAAGCAGACGCGAGAAAAAAACCAATCTGGAATTAATACAGAATTGTAACTCTAGAATAACGCTCGAACAGGACACAAACTGAAAATAATCAATAATCAAAATGATCTTGTACAGTAGAATTTATTTAATGAAAAAAAAAGCTATGTGGGCATGAGCTCATATGCGCATTATTATCATAGAGACTAAGAGATGACTATTAGGTTCTCCTAGATATATACTTAGTTTATAAGTTATTGTACAAACAATTGTTGGTTGGTTGGAAACGATTTTTGACATACTGTGTAAAATAGTTATTGCGACGATTTGGAATTGCACTTCAGAAACTTTCGCTATAAAACAAAATGTCACAGCACAAACCTTTATTATTGGAAGAGTTGCTTTGTTTCGCATATTTACAACATTGCAATTGACTTACGGTATTAGGTTTTATTTCCATTTTAAATAATTTAAGTTACATTATTATTTCTCTCCATAGTTAAAAATACACAGGCACGAATCCATATAAATTTAAGAATTTTGTTTTAAACTAAATTAGTCTGATATGAAAGTGTTCAAAGTAAAGTTTTAGACATAATAGCACCATATATAAACCGATATCCTTGCGGATTTACTTTTAAATCAATAAGTTTTCCGGAAAAACAACGTGAATTATCATTGCAGTGCTTTTTGGAGCTGTCCCAAATTCCATTCCGAAAAGTTCACACACATAGAAAAACACTGGCGTCAGCCATCTACGACGCCGTCTAGACCGGGGCACCAGCGGCCGAAGTCCCAGAAAACCTTGTTGCAAAACATCATAACTCTTCGGGACGCTCTTAATTTGAAATTCCGCCAAGCTACGGTATTAAAAGGCGATAAGTCCTCCGGCTGACTATTTATTTTCGACGATTGTACTGCGCGCCTAGAGAAAAATATTGAAATAGGGTGCATAGCTTCGATAGACAAGTGGTTTCAGGGTGTTTAAACCATAAATTATTTTTTGATCTTATTAATTTGTTTTATTATTAACTAAAGCACCATATTATAGAAATTTTAGATATACAGCAAGTGTTGCTATCAGTAGAATCGTTGCCACCATTATATATGGAATCTAATAATGGGGATGTGCAGTAAAATTAAGTGTTTATATTAGAAGTTTGCATATATTCTAATCATTTTTCCACTTTGAAAAAGTACTTACTTAAAAAAAATTGGTACAATATATATAAATCAATATATTTTTCATCATTTTCTACAATACCTGGTAACATTTTGAAACCAGTCAAACCAGTGTACCACCCAAGGCAAACTGCATCGATCTGAACAAGTGGTCATGAGAAAGCGCTATGTCTGGTGAGAATGGTGGTCGCGGAATTTCGTATCCTAACTGCAACCTGCACAAATCCTGTACAAAATCTGGCCTAGCATTATCCTGCAAGAGGGAGACTCTTTCTTGTCTTTTTTTTGTAACAAGTCGTTATATCTGTTCAATAATCATGTACAGTAACCACTCTTTTAGTTCGGTAGCTGACTACACTACACTATGCACCACAGTTGTTGCTGTACACTACATTTTGTTACATAACAATTTGGTGTCGATTTAGATAGCTCTCCAGGACTGACTCATGGTTTTTACGATTAGGATTATAGTATTAGATCTATTATTATCGTTATTCGTGATAAGTTACGGAAAACTCATTATTTCCTAGGCAAGGATATTAACTCACATTTTCAGACAATTCGTGTGGTAGTCATTTTCTCTCCTTCCAGATATTTAAAACAGTTAATTTATTAACTGCTAAGTTGTCTCATATTTTTTTAGGATTTTAAGGTGGTTTATCGTTCAAGAATTCTATATCAATAATATTTCTTTTCGGAATGTCAGAGAGATAAATTAGAAACACTATTAAATTCTTGTATTTATTTCCCAAAATACCGTTTTTATAACATTTGCCTTTCTATAGCTTTATAACGGTATTTTGGGTCTCTTTGGCTGAACATTTTATTGCCACTGCCCGGCCTTTAGTTTACTTGCGAAAGGAAAATCCCTTATTGATTCATACTTGGACGGTAGATCCTTTCAAGTGAGGATCCGTGACGCAGACTCCTCTCGCAAACAAATCTCCGCAGGAGTCCCGCAAAGTATTCCACTAGCCCCTGCCCTGTTAAAACTTTATATAGCTTATTTTCCACTCCACAAACATTCCCACACAGCATTTTATGCAGATGATACAGCTTTCTTTACCACCGGTAACAGTCGCTACAGACTTCAAGCCCAACTGAACCAAGCGATTGCGTGGTACCAATTCTGGCGGCTGCAAATAATTACGAGCAAAACTCAAAACTATTCTGTTGCATGGCGAGAACGAGTTCCGCGCTGATCGTTTCCAAATCGATAAAGTCCCTATCCCCTGGCTCCACAAGATATCATACCTCGGTCTCCAGTTCGACCGCAGGTTCCAATAGTCAGCCCAAATCCAGCACGTTATCTACAAACGCAATGTCGTGTACAGTTTACTCTTCCCACTCCTCTGCAGAAATATTAAACTCCCAATCCCCAGAAAGCGACTCTGTATAATATGCTGGTCCGTCCAGTCTGCCCCTTCGGAGCACAGGTGTGGTACAAGTACGTCTCTGGGAGAGAACCTGAACTACTCCAAGTATTCCAGTCCAAAAAAGTCTGCGCGTTTTTTTAGGGATTTTCCTTTCCCAAGTAAACTAGAGGCCAGGCAGTGGCAATAAAATGTTTAAATTTAAATGCAATAAAATGTTAAATTTACGACATTGCAACATTATTACGTTTTGACAAATTTAGATGACGTATGTACAAAATAACTTTGAATAGATTATATATATATATATATATATATATATATATATATATATATATATATATATGTCAAATAATCACATCGGATGCTGTTGGATGTTTTAGTATATGAACTGTCCCTTCGCACATTTAGCTGATTAGCGAGTACATTGGGATGCACTGACACTCTTTCGAACTTTGGTTCTAAAGAAATATCGCGTTGTAATACTTCATTGGAAATACAGTACGGAGCATCGACAACGGCATGCAATACTTTATTTTGGAAGTATATATATATATATGTATATATATATAATACCGTAATGATTTACAGTGAAGTATTAAAACTATTGTGACTACGTCGTATAGAATTGTTGGGTTTCAACTGGTGACAGCAATGAATACCCGAATATTTCAGAATAGTGTTGTGTAATGTGTAATACAGTGAACGCACCATATAGTATATACGCAATAAAGACTTGCATTAGAGCCTAGGATTCTCTATGGCCAAAAGAAATCAAAAATTAATCTGAGAAGCATAAGGTTGTACCTCGATAAAAACCCAAAAGCTCTGCTTCAGATAGCGGATACCAAACTCTGGGAATTATGTGACATTGTGAGAGTAAAATGGATGTAAAGTGAAAAAACAAATCTACAGCTTATCTCAGAATAAAATATACTGTGCGTGGAAGAATAAATTAATGGTTGGTTTAGGGGACAAGATTTAATTTGCAGTACTTTCAATAATATTCACTTTCATGGTATTATTAAAACAAAGCCGTATATCCAAGAAAAAAAAACACTGACAACTTTTGTATAGTTCCAATACTTTCAAATTGCCATAAAATAACGATAATAATTGACAATAGTTATATAATGATATGTAAACATACCTATTTCAAGTATATGTTAACAAGAAACTAGAAGATTACAGCAGCAATTACTCAATGTATGGAAATTATTGAACGAGAAGGTTCTAATGTGTCAAAGTAAGGTGCTTATTCTAATCTTAAGGATAAATAAATACTTAATTAAACACATTTATTCAAGATCCATCGTTACACATTGATAATATTTTTTGTACCTATTTTATAAACTTGTCGATATTTTCATTATCTACCTAATTAAAATGTTTGTACTTAAATTGGAATAAACAACTCTCACTTGTAGCACAAAACAAATACATCGCCAATACGACCACTTAAGATAACATTCTAAGATATAAACATTGCCGTCGTATAGATGAACCAACAACAAGAAAAACGATACAGAACGATGAAGTTAGTAATTTTTTTGACTCTTTTTGCTCTGTCGCAGTAAGTTTGTAGTTGAAATGTCAATATAAATAGAGTGGTAGTGACCTAGTTTGGTGTTTTAGGGTGCTGGGGGAGTCTGATTTGAATAACCGTCCGTTTCCTGATGGTTTTAAATTCGGTGCAGCGACAGCATCCTATCAAATAGAAGGTGCTTGGAATCTAGATGGAAAGGGGGTAATAATAACGTTTTCAGATATTAATATAAAAAGTTGATTAAGAACTGATATTTCATTAAATTTAATAATATTAGATAAAATTTATTTTTTACATCAAAATGACATTTATCGAAAAAAATTAGTATATATTTGTAGATGGAGATTATATTTTTGTTCTGTATACCCCAAGAGGTGTTAGAGTATAAACAGGTATATTTGTACTGTTTTATAGCGTTGTTCATCTTAAGCTATACATCTCTTATAAGTAGTAAATAATAATTACTGGACTAATTGGTTCTTTCTTACCCTCACGCCCATCTACTACCGCTCATACTTTTATCTATTTTTCTCTCAGGCTACATAATATAACATCACAAATAACTTATTTTTGTATATATATTTTTCTAAATTTTCGGAATATGTGGCAAGGTATCGATGCTAATCAGGTCCCATTCGACTAGCAACAGTTGCCATGCAAGATGCAAGATGATGATGATGATGAAGATTCTTTCCGCTTGTGACTTATTATTACTGATCATTTTTGATCTTTCCCATCACATAAATACTTCTATAAACCATTTACTCATCAATTGCTTATCTGATCTGAAAGTTTTGTGATGGCCCATTTGAGTTTTCACCAATAACTCTTGTAATTTATGGTCTTCGAACTTTTTTTGTACCTCCCGGCCATTTCTTATTACTGACATCCAATTCGTTATTTTTAAATAATTGGAACTAAAATCGACAATTGGGATATGACGGAGCAACATCACTATAAGTTTTCAAAATTATTTTATAGGCTTCATCAGCAAACTTGAAAGACTGGGGATATTCAGTACTAAATAGTACTAAATGAAAATATATTATTTCATGCAGATAAATCTCAAATCCTTCAACTTTCTCAGCTAGATTCAATTGTCTAGAAGAGTTGCTTACAGTAATAGATCGCATTTTCAGCAATCAGACTAATCAAAATGCATGCAAGTATATAATAAAATCCAATTAAACCAAAATTGTATTCCCCAGATTACATTAAACAAAATAACAGCAACATCACTATTATAGTTTATGTCATAAATATATTAAGATAATTTTACACGATTCAAGATAATACAAAATATAATTATTAACACAGTATCCTTACTGATTTGGATCGCTTGTTCTCTTAATATAATTTTTATATCTCTGTTCTCTCTGTTTTATGACTTCAAAATAAAAACGTGCTTCCCCATGAAATAGCGGTTTCAAATGAAATTCGACAGAAACATTAAAGAATATTTGTTACATTGTTTAAGGTTATCAGTATTAAGCGATTAACAGAAATTTTAAAGTAATATGACAAGCGCGTAAGTTTAATTAAATCATTAAAATGAATTTAGGAAATAAAACACGAAGCCTACACTATATATTATTATTAATTTTTATGAATATATCATATTCTCATTGTTTTTTCTTTTACTTCTAAGGTACAATTGTGGGACTGGTATACTCACACTTATCCTGATAGGATAGACGAACAAGACACAGGCGACGTCGCCTGCGACAGTTATCACAAGTGGCGTGAAGACATTGAGCTCTTGAAAGCCCTAGGTGTAAACCATTATCGGCTATCAATTTCCTGGAGCAGACTCCTTCCTAATGGAACAGTAAACAACATCAATCCCAAGGGAATTGAATACTACAAAAATATTTTCAAGGTATCTTCTTACGAATATTCAATAATCGAGTCATTGGTTGTTTCGGTATTTCAATTATTATACACATATAAAAGCAATGGGATGTTTTTTTTTAAATTTTATTGATATGCTAAATTTATACGTGGTGAAATGAGCACCGAAAACGGTGAACGCAGTGGACGCCCAACAGAGGGTGTTACCAAAGAAAACAATTAAAAAATCTACAAATTGATTTTGAATGACCGTAAATTGAAATTGAATGATATAGCAGACACTCTAAAGATATCAACTGAACGTATAGATCACATCATTCACAAATATTTAGGTATGTATTCGGTATTCGAAGCAGCGCTTGAAGATGATCAAGCGTAATAAACCAGCGATTTTGCATGGATATGCGACAATGGATGAAACATGTCTCCATCATTTTACTCCGCAGTCTAATCGACAATTATCTGAGTGGACTGCATACGATGAACCTACTCCGAAGCATGGAAAAACTTGATGAATTGAAAAACGATGACACGCATTGACCACCTTGAAAAAGGAAAGACCAAAGGTGAAGGACCAAATCGTCGAAAAACGGCCGCATTTGAAGAAAAATAAAGTGCTGCTTCACCAAGACAATGCACCGTGTCACAAGTCAGTGAAAACAATGGCAATAATCCATGAATTGGGCTTCGAATTGCTTCCTCATCCACCGTATTTTCCTGATCTGGCCCTCAGCGACCTTTTCCTGTTTTCAGATCTCAAAGGAATGCCCGCTGGGAAGAAATTTTCGTCGATTGAAGAGGTGATTGGTGAGACTGAGGCCTATTTTGAAGCAAAGGGCAAATCGTACTACGTTTCGTTATTTGAATAAAAAAAACTAATTTTGCTAAAAAAAATTATTTTACTATGGTAGGCCTACTCAGGAGACCTTTCAATTGACCTGTTAAATTAAACAACTTCTTATAATAAAATATCAAAGTTATTCGGATAATTAAATATAAATTGTATTTTTTCCAGACTCTAAGAGAGAATAATATCGAACCTTTAGTTACTCTGTACCATTGGGATCTTCCCATAACTCTACATGAGATCGGTGGTTGGACGAATCCCCTGATCGCAGAATATTTTGCCGAATATGCCAGAGTGTGTTTCAGAGAATTTGGAGAATATGTAAAAACCTGGATCACTATCAATGAGCCTCAATCAACTTGCTGGGGAGGGTAAGCACCTCCTGATATCACTTTTCCTAGAAGAATAATTACTTATTTAGGATATTTTACATCCTGTTCAAAATGTATCCGAAGTATTATCTGAAAGACTCGCCTAAAAGTTATCGCTATGATTCTTTGTTAGCAGAATATAAGTTTTGTTGATAAAACTCTACTATATCCTTTATATTGACATGTACTGCTTTTGTTACTTATATTTTTGAGTGTTGACAAATAACTATTCTGACTAGAAAATTTTACAACGTAAAGATAGTGATGTTTTTTCTACTGAACTAAACTGGCGATAATAAATACTGTAATTTTTAATTTTACATTACATTCTACATTTCATATGCTTAATTTATAGTATGTTAAAATTAAGATTACATACTTAAGCACTATACAGATTTATGAATTTGATTCGCTTCAAACTTCTGATTTCCTGAATGTTGTCGGCTTCTATGTTGCTACGATTTAGCAAACTTACTTCTTTTAAGGCAAACTCTTGGATAAATGCATAAATCCATTTGATCTTGAGACCATCATGTAGTTCTTTGTTGGTTACATGAAGAAAAATATTAGTACTTAATCGAAGAACTTCGATTTCGCATTGTTGGATTATTGTTGGTTTTATGTCTTAGTACATTTAAACCTCCAAATCCAAATAGGCTTTATAAGAGACTGGTAAACAAATCATTTTGATTTTTTCTGGTTGAAAGTATTTTACGACTAAGGAGTACAGCTGCTTCTATTGCAGTATGATCTGCTCTACTTTCTGTCCAATGTAATGCAACAAACACTACATCCTTAGCATTTTTTGCATGACGTTTTCTCTTAAAGAACATCTTCTCTCACAACATTAGTCTTTTTGGAGATTTTAACTTACATGATTTCGCGGCTGGCCTATTTACCTAATTTAGCTTTAGTGGACTTAGCTATTCTTTAATTATTAACTCTAAAACATGGCAATTGAAAATATGAAAACCAAACTGGATGACTTTTTTGAAGACCTTCCTCACGCTTCATCCCTTTAACACATCTCTTTCACAGTATTATTATATGAAACCCTGTTATATAACTTATTTTGGGAATAAAATTAAACAGGTAGTCAATATGAAAAAAATATTCCCAAAAATATCGTCAATTAGCCTATGAATAATTATGTAAGATTAGTTCATTCACTAACATAAATTCATTACACACACAGATACCATAAATTATATTTTTATGTGGTTTGAGTACTTTTTATCAAAATCAACAATAAATTATAGCATTTAATAACATTTCAGTTATGCTTCTGGTGCTAAAGCACCTGGTTACAGCTTGGACTGGGAAGGCCTCTATTTGTGCGCCTATGTACATGTACTAGCTCATGCTAAAGCGTATCATGTTTATGATGAGGAGTTTAGATCATCCCAAAATGGAAGAATATCCATTGTAATTGATTCTCCATGGGCTGAACCAGCTTCAAACTCATCTGTTGATATTGCAGCCGCTCAACAAGAACGTGAATTTGTGGTATGTATTATTAGTTGTAAAACAACAGAAATATTGTTGTTCAAAGAAAGTCATTTTAGTTATTTATTTCGAAATCATGTTATTTGGTGCTGGAATTAATTCGTAGCGTCTTGCAAGATATTTTCTCTATACAGTTCTTTTTAGTGATCTCTTCACTACTATTACTAAAGGCATATTTCGTTATATTTTATTTGACCAAAAAGTAAATCCATATGATTTATGCTTTATGATCTGTTTGATGTCCTTTACGGTGCAAGTTTGATTTTAAAAATGATTACTTAGAACATTGTACTAATTTAGGAATATATGGTTATCAAATGACATCCATTTGACACTGTAGCTAGAGTACATTTCTGACTTAACAGAGAGGCACTAATATTTTTCAACAAATTTCAACTATATCGCAATTTATACTTGTATAATATACGAAAAACATAAAAGTAATAATTGTCAGATTATTCAAATATTGCACTCACTGTTCTAAATATCTCCCATGTTTCTCAAATACAAAAAGAACAACAAAAATCTTAACATAATTTTGCTATTGCTGATATGTAGTTGAATGTTTCTAACAATTTAGCTAAAATGACACCAAAATCTATAGGTACTTGCTAGATATTTGTATCTATTCAGGTCACTTTTTTACTAACTATTTTTGTACTTAGTAGTAATTTAAAAAATGGCAAATAGACTGTGCTATGTCAGGTTAATATGCTGGGTGAGGCAAAATTTCACATTCAAGCTGTAAATGTGTATCTTTCGATACAATAAAATAAGGTCATTCAATTTGCTCAATCCACATCAGTAGTCAGTTTTAGCAGCTTATAATACACTATACTTTGCTGATGCTACCATTTGCACAACAAGACCTTTTGATTATTTAAAGTGTCGATCTAATTTAACATTACATGTAAACGAATGGAAACAATTACTTCATAAACTACTCAACTGTTTAAAAGTTCTGTGATAGCTTGAACTGTAATTCGCCCAACAAATCTTACACAGTCTTCGATCAATTTTGGCCCTTTTTTCATTCATCAACTGCTAAACTATTTGAAAGTCTTTTGAGAGTTTGAACTGCATTTTCGCCCAACAAATCTTATATAGTCGTCGATCTTTTTTAGTTCTTTTTCCGCCATTCTTTTTCATTGACATCAAAATCAACACTTTTAAATCATCCACACGAAAACCGACAATTAATTAGAACATTTCTTTAAATCTAAGACGAAAGGCAGTAAATGCCGATGAATGTCTGTATACCCAGCATATTTTATTTAGAGAAATATTAAAAACTATGAAATTTATCAGTTAGGTTAGATTATTTAACAGTAACAAAGACCACTGTATACATAAAAACGTTCTTAAGTATTAATAACATACAATTTCAATAATTTTAAAAATATCATGTTATCAAACATATATTAACTATTAAAACAATTTTACCCTCTCCTTGCCTTTTATAACAACAGTATATAATTATTTTCCAAATACGTACAATACAAAGTACCAACAAAGGCAACATTTCTGTTTTAAAATGAATATTCATCACCAGAGACACGATGCTCTCTTTTAACATGCTGTCATTTTCAATTGTTTCAGCTCGGCATTTATGCTAATCCCATCTTCCGTGGTAATTGGCCGCAAATTGTCATTGATAACATCGCCACCAGGAGCAAACTGGAAGGTTTCGCCCGATCTAGATTACCGCAGTTCACTCAAGAAGAAATTGACTTTATCAATGGAACTGCAGACTTTTTCGGACTTAACACGTAAGGCTTTTGTGGTTTCTTCGATGATTTTAATTGAAGGCATTTAAGATAATGAATTATGCATTAGTAAAAATAGTAATAAATGGAACAATATTGTCTTTGACTAGTCACTGTTCCTTGTTTCTTCCGTTATCACTATCTAATATTTCAGTAAACATTAAAAGAAGAATTTCTTTTACAGGTATGGTACAGGTCTGATCACCTTGCAAAATAAAGTAGATGAAGATATCGGTACCCCTAGTTACTCTTTAGACAAAGGTATACATTAGTACATATGATATATAGGGCTTTCCAGAAACTACACGATGCAAATAAGAAAAAATACGATCTAATACAAAATATAAAGTTTAATATAGATCAACATATTGCTCAAACAATCTGCTTTACTTTGCTGACATATACATATACATTTTCTATAAATGAGATTATATCTTCCTGTTCAATACATAGAGCATTTGCAGGTTAGTTGGCATAAACCTTTGACTTCAAATAACCTCACGAAATTAAAGTGGTGTTAAAATATAAGTTTTTGGGGACCATACATGTACGTTACCACTTTATAGAGAAATAATTTAGTTTTGATACCTCCACATTGATATTTCACAAGATATTCTAAAAAATATGTTTATCAAATCTTCGGTTATTATTATTTTAAAACTAACAAAAAACTTATAAAGATAAACCTGTATCATTGTAAGAAATTACAACTACTTTTAAGAACTAAAATGGAACAGAAAACATTTTAAATTAGGCCTTTGCTAAAACCTTTTCTTGATTATACTCCACTTAACAGAATTTACATCTTGGAATAATAAACGTTTTTATGTCTGTAGGAACTCTTATTATTTTTGAAATTTGTTCAATATAGAAAATACATTGTTCTCTGATATATTGATCTATTTTTAATTAATTTCACCTGTTAAACTGACTTTGTTATTGGGTTAACAACACATTATTGCACACAAAGCGTCAAACTCAAGTTTTGCGTATATCTTGGAGCACATTTTACAAGCACAACATTTCACACTAATATGTTTTCTATGTTTTTAGGTACTTCCAGTACTGTAGATCCATCCTGGCCATCCGATGTACCTTGGGTTCATCAGGTACCCTGGGGATTCAGAAAACTGTTGAAATATGTTTACGAACAGTATGGTCATCCTGAAATTATTGTTACTGAGAATGGTTGGGCAGATAAATCTGGTACTTTGAACGATGTTGATAGGATATCGTATGTCAGTGTAAGTATCTGTTTATTTTCATCAAATAAAGTACTTGTTTTCTTTATATAATAATTATTATTGTACTCGTAGCAATATTTAAGCGCTCTATTGGATGCTTATTATAAAGATGGAGTGAATGTTGCTGGATACACAGTATGGAGTTTGTTAGATAACTTTGAATGGACTAATGGATACACGTAAGTTTTAGTCTTAATTTACATGCAATAGTATATTTATTCATTTATATTATACAAAACCACAAAAATATTGTTTCTAATCACTGATGGCCATGAATATTTTTGTTAGTTATTGTTTAAAATCACTTATATCTAAAATCAATAGAAGCTTCTTATTTGTGTTATCTATCACTAATTATAAATTCGTAGTATCTGCTAATTTAAACATCTTTTCCTTATAATTTAATGATAATGTAATACTTTTTTCATCTATTTATAACTTATTAATGTTTTTAGACAAAAATTGGGTATAGTTCAAGTGGATTTCAACAGCGATAACAGGACCAGAACACCAAAAGATTCTTACCACTGGTACCAGAAGGTTATCCAGACGAAATGCCTGGTAGAAAATTGCGTGTAAATAAAATGATAAATGTTTAAAATAATTAATAAATAATTTTATAAAATTATAAAAGTGCCTTCTCCATTTTGTCGTCAAACATATACATAAAAGTTGACCAAATAATATAAGACTAAATAATGTAATATAAAATTACAAAATAAGCCGATTTATTTGTGCCAATATTTAGAAAGTTTATTAGCTGAGACAATTTTTAACTTATACCCCATGAATATCATCAACTAGGCCCATAGAATTCTCCATATAATTCTAATTACTGATTAAAAA
Organism: Rhynchophorus ferrugineus; assembly: GCF_030347505.1. Lineage (NCBI taxonomy): Eukaryota > Metazoa > Arthropoda > Insecta > Coleoptera > Curculionidae > Rhynchophorus > Rhynchophorus ferrugineus. The sequence goes on from NW_027472583.1 coordinate 51,384,178, forward strand.
CACAATCTAATTATATGAACAATACAATAATAAAAAATTATATCGTATTATCTTATCATGAATCTTAAATAAAAACTTGTTTTTGGTTTATTATTATTTGATCTCGATAAGTAAACAAATAAGCATCTCAATATCTCGATATTTATAATACCGAAAAAATAAACAAGTATCTTATATAATTAAAAAAAAACATGATAAATTAAGTTTTCTCTAAGTATATAAGTACCTATGCTATTTATATGGGTTTAATATATCGCAAGTTATAAAAAAAACAGAAATATGATTTGTATGATTTGTGGTTTTATCTTAAAACTGTTACTTTTAAAATTATATCATCCGATGCTTTAATAAGAACTGTTAATTAAAAATGAACGAAATTGAAAATGAAATGAACCGTATGAAACAGTGATTTGGTTAGAGTGCCGCTACATACCAAAAAGAAAGCTTATTGACCGACTAATCCAAAAATCCTAGATTCGTTGAACTCCAAAGTTTAAAACAATGATCTAAGCTCATCACTCACCAGAAATTTTGTCTCTCTATGCAAACATAACCAAAAAAATATATAACAGGAAGGATTTTCACGAGAATGCAACCATCAAATCTTAAACAAATCGAGGAAATTCTAGCTGAAAAACAGAAACTTGTTAACAAATTACAATACTTGAAAATAAAAACATTTATAACATTAAAACACGTAGGTTGAAAATGAATATATTGGATATGTTCATAATTAAATCAGTATGATGATTTATAATTATGGTGTAATTTATGGAAAATGGCACCTGGTTTGAAACTGTGTGCTGATGTGATCTACTGTAGGAATGCTCATAGATATATTGATATTTTCTGAAAAAAATATCGATATTTTTGGCCTTTCTTAGCCTATATTATTTAAAAATAAATAAAATATAACTTTTAATAAACCTTTAAAATTGATTATTAATTTTAATAGTTTGTTAATTTTTGGTACTTAATTTTAAATTATTAAAAATATTAGTACTTTAAAATTTTTAAATAAAATACATATGTTTTAGGTTCATATTTCACTATTTTGAATTCATTACTTATGGCAAAAATATATCGAATTTTTTTTCTGCGATATATCGATATCTTTTTCGGAAGCCACCACCAATCTATTGGTGGGCAAAAGTTGACTGCTTGCTCGTTCTAGAACTTATCATATATCATGATGAATTTGCTGGTCAATAAGGAAGTAAGATAAATTATTAATATATATCGCGACAAAACTTTAGCACGTGTGTTAAGAAAGTCAATTATGTTATTTTATTCTGTTGCGGATATGTCAGACGGGTACGGATTAAATACGGTTTTTAAGTGTTTACAGAAAACTTCCGGTTTATCTTTATCATTCCTGGCCCAGATATTGTAAATTTTAATGGGCTTTTTAACTTCTAGACGATTCTTCTACAATTCATGTAAACTATGTATGAACATATATAATTCTTTACGATAAAACTATACTACAGTTGAGTTCAGAAAAGAACTTGTAAATATTTTAAATTTTGGTTTTGGTAACTAATACATCTTCCTGTGTTTTGGTAACCTCAATTACTCTCTTCGGTTATGTATCATATAGGTTTTCAAGGTAATCTTGATCTAACTTTTTCCACTCATCTTAGATAACATTTTTTAATTGTTCAACATTGTAAAATTGATTGCCATTTGTATACACAGCACGTGCTAGCTTACTCCAACAAATTTTCAATTATATTCCTTTTTAGTGGTCTTATTAAGTCTCCTTTTTACCAACGAGATTTTATCTGAACTGGACCTAGTGTTGAACGTGGGCTCCTAACCACGGTCCTCGGCATTAAGCCCACCGACTTAGAGACCATACAAGAAGACATCCGGTTTTACCCAGCCTAGTTACTGGTGGGACTAGGATGATTATTCCTTGTCGGATTTTGTACTCTTGCCTAAGGACAATCACAAACATTCAGTACTTCCATGCCTGAGCAGGGTTCGAACCCCCGACTATCGTAACAGTAGGAAGACCGTTCGGTCGCCTTGACCACTGCGCCAACCAACCGCACTATCATATTGTTAACTCTATATAATATATTCTTACCAACAATTTGGGCCCTCCATTTGGCTAAATGTTCTTCGATCAATTATTTATAAGTATACCATCAATTAAAAATAAATAATCGTCAACAAAAAAAAACAAACTGCATTATTTTCGGGACATTCCTCCGTTCACATTATTTCATGGAATTATTTCTTATCTGTAGTGGGCTAATTAAATTTAAATATTTTTGTCGCGCCACCTCTTTCCATGTGTACATAAGAAATAAGTACCAACGCTTATTAATTCAAACAATCACGCTTTTTATTTTTTTAAATAATTATATACCACGGGAATCAGTTTTCTCGATGTAATCTAAATTTTCATTAATAGATTTTAATTATCTAGTATCAATTTTTCACAATGGCAACTAATATAAATAATAAAAAATATAAACAAAAAAAGGACGTTTTGCATCATCAAAAACCACTTTACTCGACAACTTAGTAAACACTTCAACATAATCTGATGTACTTGCGAACATACAAAGATACAAAAAAACGATAGTATGGCCTTTGATTGATGGCATTCAAGAAGATTATTATGTTATGTTTGATAAAGATTAAGTATAAATTTTCCGTAATCGCCAAAAAATCTGTTAGATCCGTGTAACAAACATGAAGGTGCTGGTGGTGTTGAGTGTGTGTTGCCTTTCAGGGTAAGATAACATTAACTGTAAAGTTGAAGATGTTCTATTAATAATTTTACAGTATTTTGGGGCAAATATCAAACAAGAAGTTCCCTGAATCCTTCCAATTTGGCGCTGCTACTGCTGCTTATCAAATCGAAGGTGCCTGGAATGAAGATGGGAAAGGGGAGAGTATGTGGGATAGATTTGTACACGAAGATCCAAGTAAGATATTATTTCACGATTTTATGCAAGAACCAAACTAATTCTGGCCTCTCCAAAAAGTTCACTAGCCTCTTTAAGTGGTAGAGCTTAACATCTAACAATTGTTCATCTTATCTGTGCTACCTAAATTTTGAGATGGTTCTTTCAACAATATTCATAATTTCTAGTTATTTTTATCGTCAAAAGTATCACCTACTTTTATTTCTCACATTGTTTGTTATTTTTTTATTAGAAATTATTTCCAATACTAAGATAATTCTAAATGTATAACATAGACTATATATTATCTATGAGTAAAATGTATACGTTGTTTTAATATAAATATAATTCATACATTGCGGATCCTTAAGCCGACAGTCGGAAATAGCGAGGGAATAAAACTAGAACTAAAATATAATAAAATATAATGATTAGTTCGATGATAATACCAATTATCCGGATATGGCCTTACGAGACCCAGTTATAAGGATGCTCTATAAAAATGTAAATGAAATACAAGCTTTTTAGAACAATATCTTAAGAGGTATTGTAGATATACCCAGATAATATAGGAAAGATTACTTAGATAGATAAATTAAGCGGTTGGTTAAGTCTGATTGTAGGAAAAATTATTTTCCATAATTTGCTTGCAGTAATTAATTCACTGCAATGGAACTGATTCCACAAAAAAAAAGTACAGAACAAATATGTTTTCATATTGTTATTGATACTGATGTTCTCTAAAGTGCCATCTGTCCAATTTATAGTTCATCAGACTTTCTTAGACTAGGACAATAAATTAATATTAATTGTGTTATTTAATAATTTATCTTTGTACAAAGATTGTTAACTATCACTAAGGTATGCATTTGATAATGTGATTAATGTATCAAATTATGTGTTTAGTCTCAAGAAGTTTCCAATATTTCTAACAGTATTGAATATCAATGTTCTTGATTTTACACTACTCTTAATATTTCCGAAAGCTTCGAGACTGTTGTGTAATCAGAGTTTGATGTTCAATACTATGTCATCAAATATTCCAGGTGCCCCGAGGCATTCTAGATCTGCCACTTTAGTTATCACGTGTCCGTAAAAATAACCAAATAAATTAATTAAAAAACGAAGAATTAGAATTCAATTAGAAACGAAATGATCAGAACGAAATCAGTAAATTAAGAGGACAGGTTTATAACATTTGCTACAAATACTATTTACTATTATATTTAATAAACAAAGAAATATGGATATAAATCTGTTTGTTATATTTTACCTCGAAAGCATATATTGTCCTAAATTAAGTTATTTGGAAGTAGCTGCTATATTATATTGAGTTTATTGATTTTTTTGAGATTTTCCGATTTACGGATGCAATCAAGTTATTTTCATTAATCCAAAAGTTGCTTTATAGCTTGTTTTTTTAAGCTTTTTTAAATATGTTTTAAAGTACCCTTTTCACCAAAGTTGGTTTATCTGGTCTGGAACTATTGTTTATTGTGGGTTTCGAACCACTGTCCTCGCCATTAAGCCTACCGACTGGCGAGTGACCAACTTAGAAATAATCCCAGAAGAGAACCGGTCTTACCCAACTGGGTTACTAGCGTGACTGGGATCATTTTTCTTGTCGGATTTTACACTCTTGCCTAGGACAATCGCAAATATTAAACATTCACAAACATAAATTTACGACCATACCCCAACAAGATTCGAACTCGCGACACCAACAGTAGTCCAACAGTACGTGGACCGTCCTGTCTCCTTTACCACTGCACCAACCAAGCCAGCAATAGTAGTTTATGTTAATAATAAAGTTCAGTTTATATAGTTTAAATGGGTAAAAGGAAAATGGTTTTTACATTTTTTTCATTTATTCTCTCCATACGAACCGACCAAACCCTTTATGCTTTGCAATACATTTACTCCTTCATTTTTATTTATATGGAATAATCCACAATAAAAAATATTAAAATCTTTATTTTTGTTAATACATATCTAAAGTTATCAATATATTTATATAAATTGATTATTGTCTATAGCATAGAATAAAAAAATGTAAATAAAATAATGTTATAAATAATATTTCTTATTTTAACAGCTAGAATCAAAGACGGTCAAAATGGTGACGTAGCTTGCGACTCATACCACAAGTGGAGGGAGGATATCGAACTGTTAAAAGAACTAGGCGTTACTCTATACAGATTCTCCATATCTTGGCCTAGAATTTTACCGGATGGTACCCCCAGCCAAATCAATCAAGCTGGAATTGACTATTACAGGACGTTTATTAAAGTACACCAATCCATACTAATTTAAGTACAAATACTAAAACGTTATATGTTACAGGCATTGAAAGAAGCAGGAATCGAACCAATGGTTACATTGTACCACTGGGATCTCCCACAACATCTAGCTGAATTAGGAGGATGGTTGAACGAAGAAATTGCTGATTATTTTGGGGACTATGCCAGAATAGCTTTCAGGAGCTTTGGTGAGGATGTTAAGTTATGGGCCACCATCAATGAACCCAAAACAACATGCATGAATGGATATGGATCAGGAGTAAGCATAATCAATATATTAATATAGTTGTCTGAACATCAGTAATTACCGTAAAACTTATAGGAAATGGCACCTGGTTTGAAATTGCTTGCTGATGGAGTTTACCAGTGTGCCAAAGTTCAGCTGCTAGCCCATGCTAAAGCTTATCATATATATCATGATGAATTTGCGGCTCAACAAGGAGGTTAGATAGTTATTTATATTTACTATTCAAAAATGTTATAACAAAATTATTATACATTCGCCATTTCATCAAGAATTAATGTTAAGAAATTTATATTATTAGAAATTATCTTATATGAACTAAACTAAACAACAGAGTGAACAATCAGGGCGTACTATACTCGCGTAAATATGAAAATAAATTCTATTATAAATATAACACCTTACCAAAAGTGGGTTTTGCTAATTCGTTCTAAGATAGGAAGGGTAGGTGGCTCCACCTAATTCAAAACTTTGTTAAAAAGTTGCTAAAAACGTCATATGATTAATGGACAACTCCTTAAACAATAAAACGTTTTTGATTACCTCTGAAGTTATCCTGGAATATTTTTATGCTTATTTTATCTTAGCTTTAGCTCTTTTCTCTTTAAAAATTTATTAACATTCTTAGAATTAACATGAGAAACCAACCTGTGTGTCAGTGTATCCGTCAATGAATTTTGGTAAAATTATCTTCGATCAATTATTACAATATTTTAGTGACACACTGATGGCTTGTCCACAATATTTATCTACTTCAATATCCAGATATCTTCAAACTTTATTTTTAATAATTTTTAATTAATAGAGATAGTTTAGATATATTATTTTTTGAAAATAGTTAATACTGTAATATTTTTTAATCTTGTGATTATTTCTACTTTTATATTTCACCATTATTTAGCAGTGTAATGAATTTGAAGTAACATAGGTGTAGTAATACTATAACCGAAACAATTCCTACAACTAAAGTCATACTAAATAAAATCCATGGCACTGTTTAAATATATTTTCAATGCATTTACAATTTTACATACAATTAGACATGTTGGATTGCTATTAGACATTAACAAAGAATTATTTCAATTTTTCAGGCAAAATCAGTATAGTTATTGATGCAACTTACAACGAACCTGCATCTGACAGTGATCTAGATAAATTTGGTGCAGAATTGGAAACAGAATTCAACGTATGTAGTATTATGAACATCAAAATTTTAAGAACGAGATCATAAAATTATAATTTGTTTCAGTTGGGCTGGTATGCTAATCCAGTTTACATTGGAGACTGGCCTGAATTAATGAAAACTAGAATCGCCAATAGAAGCCAATTGGAAGGTTACTCTTTCAGCAGATTAGCAGAGTTTACACCAGAAGAAGTCCAATATGTTAAAGGAACCTTCGACTACTTTGGTTTGAATATGTAAGCACTAAAATAACGACCTAGATAATGCCGTTTCATTATATTCGTTTTTTAGGTACACTAGTTTGGTTGCGCACTATTCCGGTGATTTTGGTATTGGTGAACCAAGTTACTATTTAGACAAAGGTACTAGTACTTCATATGGAGCTGATTGGACTCCATCAATAGCTAGCTGGCTATATTCTTATCCTCCTGGTAAGTACATAGATGTTTAGAAGAGGTAAATTGAAAATCCCCCGGTCTGACTCATAAATGGCGCTACTAGAATTAGATCCATATATTTTTTTAGTTAGCCCTAACCCTCAATAGATACATATATAAATTTGTCAGCTGTCGGATCATTACTTCGTGAATTATAGTATTTAGAGTGAAGCAACTTTTCTTATTGTGAGAAAAATGGACAAAAAAGAATTTCGCGTGATGATAAAATATTGAGTTTTGAATGGAAAATATACAGTTGAAGCAAAAAATGGGCTTGATGCCGAGTTACCGGATTTTGCCCCATGAAAATCAACCATCAAGGATTGGTATATTAACTTTAGACGTGGTGAAGCACCGAAGATGGTGAACGCAGTGGACGGCCAAAAGAGGTTGTTACCGACGAAAACATTAAAAAAATCCACAAAATGATTTTGAATGACAGCAAATTGAAATAGATTGAAATAGCAGACTAAAAATATCAACTGCACGTGTACATCATATCATTCACGAATATTTAGGTATGAGGATGCTCTGTGCAAAGTAGGTGCCGCGCGAACTCACTTTTGACCAAAAACAACGACTAATTGATGATTCGGAGCAGTGTTTGAAGATTATCAACCGTAATAAACCCGAGTTTATGCATCGCTATGTGACAATGTATGAAACATGGCTCCATCATTTCAGTCCGAAGTCAAATCGACAGTCATCCTAGTAGACTACACACGATGAATCCACTCCAAAGCGTCGGAAACGCAACAGTCGACTAGAAAGGTTATGGCGTCTGTATTTTTGGATGCGCATAGAATTATTTTCATTGACTACCTTGAAAAAGGAAGGACCATGAACAGCGATTACTACATAGCGTTATTGGACCGTTTGTAGGACGAAATCGCCGAAAAACGGCCACATTTGAAAAACTTTACTGAAAAACTCTATATATATATATATATATATATATATATATATATATATATATATATATTTGATACAAACTACAACAACATCTAATTTTGTAGCGCTTTTATTTTATATTGCTTTTAGAAATGCTTATACAATTGTTAACTGTTATTATTTATTACAGGAATGAGAAAACTTTTAAACCTTGTTTGGACTAAATACAATCCCGGTTCAATTTACGTAACTGAGAATGGTTGGGCCACTGATACTAGCCTTAATGACCAAGGACGCATCGATTATCTCCAAGTACGCCAATTTATTTCTGCACCACTTTCCTTATTTAAATTCTTCGCATTTTTAGGCATATTTGAGCAATCTTCTGGAAGCCATCTTAGAAGACGGAGTGAATGTCGCGGGATACACCACGTGGAGCTTGCTCGACAATTTCGAATGGGCCCAAGGCTATACTCAACGCTTCGGTATCATATCTGTAGATTTCGACAGTCCCAACCGCACCAGAACTTTCAAGGACTCTGGAAGATGGTACCAGAAAGTTGTCGCTACTCGTTGCTTGAGTGATAGTTGTGATGGTTAAATTTAAGATAATAAAAATATAGTAATTAACTGTTTAATTAATTTAAAGAACCTCATAAAAATAAATGCTGGATTGACATAACACTTTGAAAATTAACAAGAACATTAAGCACTGTTATAGGATTAAATTTATTTAATTCATGTTATGACGTGTGACATGAAGCACATGACATTCAAAATCTCGTATGATATTTCAATAATTCTATGACAGAACTGATTGGAACTGCGAATTTAAATTTTAACTATTTTTTTTTGCTAAATTTACATAAGATAGCACAACGTAGTTATCAAATAAGCGACCGAATTGTCAATCCACAAATAACTCAATACTGAACAGGTCCCCAATTTGACTCTAATACTCTAACATCGCGATAGTCAGACTAGTAGAATATAATAAATTGGGCATGGTACCAATAAAGTTTTGAACTTATCTACTTGGCAAATAACTCAAGCTACCATAGATGCACCAACCGGTACATATAAACTAGGGATACTTTGTCAAAAACTACAAGAACCTACATTGCCGAAATCTCTGGCATCCAGGAAATTGTTTTTCTACAAACAGCCTAATAATGTAGAGAAAAACATACCAGAATACGTTTACATTCATTCACGATTTACACCCTGAATCGATTAGGAAGAAAACGAGATATCACAGAGATGGAGGGATTAAGATTGATGATTAGCAACATTAGACAAGCTTATGATGGGTAGAACCAATAAAAACTAACGTAATAAATAGACGTGGTTAAAAATAAATAGGCATGTCCTTCATAGTATAAGAACAATAAAAACGCGCAACATTTCAGCTATGATATGAATAAGCAACATCTAGGAAACCTACACAACGAAATTTTAACAAGAATTATAACATTTCATATATTCCACTATATAAATGAGCTCGGTATATCGATATTCACGGTTTTAGAGAAAGAATATCGACAAACGTAATCTGTTTCGAAAACTGAATGGAACTTATTCCAAATAATCGATGATATTCATCAAAAAGACTCACAAGAAATTTGTTGATACATCACTTGTTACAATATTAAGTGGTTTGTTGAAAATAATAAGGTAATACATGATCACTTGCCTTTTAAATGAAGTGGTTTTCCATCACTCTCTCTCTAAATGAAACGTTAGTCATTTTAAAATAACATGTTAATTTTAAAGTCGCCGGTTTACCATAGTAGAACATATTTTTTGGCAAAATTAATTTTTTTATTCAAAATAATACCCTTCAAGGGTGATACACTGATTATAACGACCCTCCAACTTTTCGATACCATTTTTGGAGTACGATTTGTCATTTGCTTCAAAATAGGCTTCAGTTTCGGTGATCACTTCTTCATTCGATGAACATTTCTTCACAGCGAGCATTTTTTTGAGTTCTGAGAACAGGAAATAGTCGCTGGGGGCCAGATCTGGACAATACGGTGGATAAGGAAGCAATTCGAAGCCCAATTCATGGATTTTTGCCATCGTGTTCGCTGACTTGTGGCATTATCTTGGTGAAGCAGCATTTTCTTTTGCTTCAAATGCGGCGGTTTTTCGGCGATGTAGTCCTTCAAACGGTCCAATAACGCTATGTAAACGCTTCCTTTTTCAAGGTAGTCAATGAAAATTATTCCATGCGCATCCCAAAATACAGACGCATTAACCTTGCCAGTCGCCTGTTTTCCCACGCTTTGGAGTGGGTTCATCCTGTGCTGTCCACTCGGATGACTGTCGATTGGACTTCGGAATGAAACGATGGAACCATGTTTCATCCATTGTCACATATCGATGCAAAAAGTCGGGTTTATTATGCTTGATCATCATCAAACACTGCTCCGACTCCTCAACTCGTCGTTGTTTTTGGTCAAAAATGAGCTCGCGCGGCAACCACTTTACACATAGCTTTCTCATACCCAAATATTCGTGAATTAAATGATGTGGACGTTCAGTTGATATTTTTAGAGTGTCTGCTATTTCATTTAATTTCAATCTACGGCCATTCAAATGTTTTAATCGGTAACAACCTCTTTTGGGCGTCCACTGCGTTCACCGCCTTCGGTGCTCATTTCACTACTTGCCATACTAATCCTTGAGGGTTGATTTTCCTGAGGCAGTGGCCGAAAACTCGTCACCAAGCCAAGTTTGTGCTTCAACTATTTTTTTGCAATATTTTATCCACACGCAAAATCCTTTTTATCCATTTTTTTCACAATAACAAAAGTTTCTTCACTCAAAATGCTACAATTGATAAATTAATCATCCGACAGCTGTCAAATATATACACGCATCTTTTGAGGGTTAGGGCAAACTAAAATATGTATGGATTTACTTCTAGTAGCGCCATCTATGTGTCAGGTCGGGGACTTTTCAATTGACCTGCTATTTAAAGTTATTCAGATATAATTTAAAAAATACTAATAAAGAATTACCGACAAATTAATTTACTTTTTATTCGAATTGCCTTTATGTATATTGTAAATAGCAGTAAAATCATATATAGTTATTAAACACTATAATTTAATCATTATTAACCGAAATTTATTAAATGTATACCCCATCAAAATTTGTAAACAAATCAAACCATAAATTTTTCAGTCAATATATTATATTTATTTATTTGTACTCTGATATAAGATAATACGAGATAATATTTTAATATATAAACAGTGCTCCAAAACATTGAATTCAGTAATAAATTAACAATCTAGAACTATGTATTCAACAACTCTTTTAACGACCTTTGCTCTATCTTAGTAAGTTTATCTATTTCAATCGGTATAATAGTGACCTAATATGTTGAGTCTTTTAGCGTATTAGCGAAATCTGATCTAAGCAATCGCCGATTTCCTGATGGTTTTAAATTCGGCGCTGCTACAGCATCCTACCAAATAGAGGGTGCTTGGAATATAGATGGAAAAGGGGTAATACTACCGTTTTCAACTATTACATGCTTAATTTAGTTGCTTAGTTTTAATTTCGTTAAAGTTAAATGTGCATCCAAAGCCCATTAAATGTTTTTAAAAAATTATAGTGATACTTGCGAACTGAATATTGAAATGCATTAATATAAGATCCAAAAAGGGGAGACATTGGCTACCACACGAATTGACTGAACATTACATTGTGTCCGTATTGCGACGATTGATGAAAAGGCTAAAGAATTGGAGATGAAATACAAGAATATTGAAATCTATTTGAGCATATGGAATTAAATTATGGGAATTTTTCAAAAATAATGTAAATAAAATATATTTTCCAAAACAAATTCTTTAGAAGTATTGTAAGTGCATCTATATATTATAGATACACAAATTACGTACATGGAGCCTTCCAGATACCGATTGCATTACGAAATTAAAGGTGTCGCAAGGAGACATGATGAAAGATTACATTCTCATGTCAATATCGAAGTATTACAATTTCTGGAGAACACCAGAATAGGACAAAGGGTCAGGAGTATCAAACCTTTTAATCTTTTAAAGTTTAGTGTAATCAAGTGCATTTAATACAAAAACAACAGTACTAATATAAAAACAATATAACGCTAGAGCCTAAGATAGGGTCGATGGGTCCTCTTCGAGATATCCCTAGATTTAAGTTATAGTAGATATCAATTATATATTAGTAAGAAACAACAAGTAACATTTCTTTTTTATCACTCTAGTGTTAAATATCTTAAACATTATGTTTCAGGTACAATTATGGGACTGGTATACTCACACATATCCTGATAGAATAGATGAACAAGACACAGGAGACGTTGCTTGTGATAGTTACCATAAATGGCGTGAAGATATCGATCTCCTGAAAGCTTTGGGCGTAAACCATTATAGGCTATCGATTTCCTGGAGCAGAATCCTACCCAACGGAACAGTAAACAACATCAATCCCACAGGAATTGAATACTACAAAAATATTTTCAAGGTACAAATCTTAAACATCTAGCTTATCAGAAAATAATTATAATAACACGTCAATTAAAAAGTCCTCGGTCTACCACAGTAAAACACATTTTTTGGCAAAATTAGTTTTTTTTATTCAACATGATTCCCTCCAAAGGAACATACACTCATACACTAATTATAGTGACCCTCCAACTTCGATACTATAGTAGTTGTTTTTGTAGTACGATTTGTCTTTGCTTCAAAATAGGCCTCAGTGTCGGCGATCACCACTTGATTCGACAAAATTTTTTTCCTAGCGAACATTCTTTTGAGATTTGAGAAGAGGAAATAGCTGCTGGAGACCAGGTTTAGATAATACGTTGGACAGATGGATTTTTGCCATCGTTTTCACTGACTTGTGACACGGTGCATTGTCTTGATGAAGCAGTACTTTCTTTTTCTTCAAATGCGGCCGTTTTTCGGTTATTTCATCCAACAAACGGTTCAATAACGTTATGAAATAGTCGCTGTTGATGATCCTTCTTTTTTTAAAGCAACCAATGGAAATTGTTCTATGCGCATCTCAAAATACAGACGCTATAACCTTGCCAGCTGACAGTTGCGTCTTCCTACGTTTTGGAGCGGGTTCATCGTGTGCAGTCAACTTGGATGACTGTCGATTGGGCTTCAGAGTGAAATGATGGAGCCATGTTTCATCTATTGTCACATATCGAAGCAAAAACTCTGGTTTATTACGCTTGATCATCTTCAAACACTACTTCAAATCATCAACATCAACGTTGTTTTTAGTCAAAAATGAGCTCGCGCGGCATCCACTTTGCACGGAGCTTTCTCATACCCAAATATTCGTGAATGATATGATGTACACGTTTAGTTGATATCTTTATAGTGTCTGTTATTTCATTCAATTTCAATTTACGGTAATTCAAAATCATTTTGTGATTTTTTTTAATGTTCTCTTCTGTAACAACCTTTTTTCGGCGTTCGCCGTTTTCGGTGCTCATTTCACCACGTCTAAACTTAGCATACCAATCCTTGATGGTTGATTTTCCTGGAGCAGGGTTCGGAAACTCGGCATCCAAGCCAAGTTTTTGCTTCAACTGTATTTTTTCCCTTCAAAAAGCAATATTTTGTCAACACGCGAAATTCGTTTTTATCCATTTTTTTCACAATAACAAAAGTTGCTTCACTCAAAATGCTATAATTCACAAATTAATGATCCAACAGTTGTCAAATTTATACGCGTATCTTTTGAGGGCTAGGGCTAACTAAAAAACATAGAGATTTAATTCTAGTGGCGCCATCTATGTGTCAGGCAAGGGTCATTTCAATTGATCTGTTAATATAAACATATTTATGAATATATGAATTAAGTTAAGATTAAAAACAATTTATTATATTTGAAGACTCTAAGAGAAAACGATATCGAACCTCTGGTGACTCTGTACCACTGGGATCTTCCCATAACTCTACATGAAATCGGTGGTTGGACGAATCCCCTGATTGCAGAATATTTTGCCGAATACGCCAGGATATGCTTCCGAGAGTTTGGCGAATACGTAAAAACATGGATTACAATCAACGAACCTCAATCAACTTGCTCAGGAGGGTATGAAGTGCTTGTTATTTGTATTAACTTGTATTTTTATTGGAATTTATGGAATTTATATATAAATCTTAAAGTATACTTAAAATTCCAGTTACACTGCTGGTGCTAAAGCTCCAGGTTACACTTTGGAAGCCGAAGGTCTCTATTTATGCGCTTATGTACATATGTTGGCGCACGCTAAAGCTTATCATATATATGATGAAGAGTTTCGAGACTCTCAAAATGGAAGAATATCCATTGTACTTGATTCGGCATGGTCTGAACCTGCTTCAAACTCGACAATTGATATCGAAGCAGCCCAAACTAATATAGAATTCGGTGTAAGTACGAATAATCATCTGTACGCACTTGATCAATTGATTTTAAATATGTTGCAGCTTGGTATATATGCTAATCCAATTTATCTTGGAAACTGGCCTAAAATCGTTATTGATAACGTCGCCACCAGAAGCAAATTGGAAGGGTTCGTTCGATCTAGATTACCTCAGTTCAGTCAGGAAGAAATTGATTTTATCAAGGGTACCGCAGATTTTTTTGGACTTAATACGTAAGACTCTTTATAATATTTTAATTAATTTATCATACATGAAAACACTTTCTAATGCATTAATTAATATTTGATAAAGAATTTAATTGTATGAGCTATATTAGTTAAAGCAGTTTAGTAGGCACTTGCATGTGTTTTGATCAACATCTTCATTTTGTAGATAAAAAGTATCAATGTATGGTTTTAACATTTCTTTGCATACAAATAATTCCATTTAGTTCAGAGTCTTCTATTCTATGCAAACTCTAATCATAAAACGAAACATTCGTCATTTTGTTGTTTGAGTTGAAATTATCTACTACCGAAGAAAATTAAACACGTTTGGCCTATGGTTGTGCTCCCTCATGTCTCAGTTATCCGTTTTAGTTTAAAAATGGTAATTTTGATGTCCATATCAAATAATGGTGTGGTGGATCAAAAAGTACGAAGACAATCAATTGCAAAAATAGTTGGACAAATATCCAGCTTAATCTTTCAACGAAATATTGAATGACGTTTAAATGCGACGAAGATTTTCAGCTTCTTCTTCTTTCAGCAGACTTCTTAGAATCGAGATTCTACTCAGAGAAACCAACTAACATCAGTTGGATGTTATATGAATGTATGGGTTTAAACGTTTCCATGTTGTCACATTGATAATTCAAATTTCCTTCAATGCTCCCGATCCCTCATTTGTCAACATTGTAGCATTAAATTACCAAGTCCTGCCTCGTTTCTTTTTTCTTATATTTTAGAGTCTCCTTTTTACCAACTAAGATTTATCTGGGCTGGACCTATCGCTTAAATTAAGCTTCAAGTGGGACACTAATCAAATTAGAGACCGTCCTAGATGATGATCCCTTACCCAGCCGGGTTACTGGCATGATTGGGTTCGTTTTTCCAGTCGAATTTTGCATTATTGCTTTTTGCCTAAACATATTATTCTATATAATATGTTATAGTCTAAACCATATTTCATTCCATTTGCAATGTTGGCTTTTCAGAGATGTCGCATCATGTTCAATACTATTATACGGTGATTATACAGAGCAAACTACAAAGAAAAAATGTCGAATATGGCTTCATTCTGTTGAAACTAAGTGTTTCTCTCATTATCTGGCAATTTTTAACCGAAAAAGTCAGCTAGCATAACCTTGTACCGCCCTGATTCCCTGAAATGTCGATCCATTTTTTAGCTTCTTCGAATTAGCCAAAATGCTTTTTCTGCTAAATGCCCTATCGATGCAAATAGTTGAAAGTCAGATTTAGCCAAGTCTAGAGGATGCGATAGGATTTCAGTACTTCTTTTACTAGGTTTTCTGTGTTAGACGGTTCGTTATCGCGCTGCAAAATCACCTTATGACGTCTTTGAGCGAACTGTGGACGTTTTCCGATTAAAGCACAGTTCAGATTGATCAATTGGTGTCGGTAACGGTCAATATTAGCTCTAGGTTCTAACAATTCATAATATATTTTGGCCTTGATGGACCGGCTTCTCTAGGTGATAACAATGATTTTCTTGCTTCTGATTTTCAGAATAAATCCACTTTTCATAACCCGCTACTATTTGATACGGAAATGGCGTCTTTTCATGTTTTTCAGGTGGCATCGTGAGTCTCTGTCGATTTTTTTATTTTCTAATTGGCTCTCATTCAGCTCATGTGGCACCCATCTTCCCATCTTTCGAATCGTCCCCATCGCTTGTAATCATGTGCCAGTTTTTGATTGGACACATCTTTAGCTTTTTTGCCAATTGTTCTTGCGTCAAAACGTCTTGAACGTTGATATCACATTTGAATTGTCTAAACCACATTTCACATTCTCTTAAGGTTGGTGTTTGCTTAGAGTAAGTCTCAATTATGAAACAAGAACATATTACGTGTCTAATCATAATCATGTATAATAATATAAATAATCTTATATCATAAAATAATGAAACTATAACGTTGTTATTTTAACAAAACATGTTGTGTAATTTTGAGATTAATGTCAATAGAATGAAATGATATGTTTATCAAATCATAACATCTATGCTTATTGATAATCAAATATGTTACAAAAACTGTAATAATTATTACCTTTAAAATTAGCAAATATCTGTTTCTGCAGTAGTGTTAAATCATATTAAAAAATATCTGTTAAAGATTCATTTGGAATTTTAATAGATATGGAACGGGTTTGGTTACATTACACAATAAAGTAGATGAAGACATTGGTATCCCTAGTTACACCTTAGACAAAGGTACCAACGTAAAATTTACACATAAATATAAAATTCCATGAAATAATATTTGTTTAGGTACAACCAGTTGGGCGGACCCTTCATGGCCTTCCGATGTACCTTGGGTCCGTCAGGTACCATGGGGATTCAGAAAACTGTTGAAATATGTTTATGAAAAATATGGTCATCCGGAAATAGTCGTTACAGAGAATGGTTGGGCAGACAAGACTGGTACATTGAACGATGTTGATAGGATATCTTATATAAGTGTGGGTATAATTTAACAATAAACCTACCGTTAAATAGCTCATCAATGATTTTTATATATAATAACGATGATATCTTTATTATTCAGCAATACTTAAGTGCCTTATTAGATGCTTATTATGAAGATGGTGTCAATGTTTCGGGTTACACGGTTTGGAGTTTACTGGACAATTTCGAATGGACCAATGGATATACGTAAGTAAAGACAATACACAATTACATGCTATAAAAAATAAAGCATATAAAATTATTATATATTATTATTATATATATTAGAATTATATTATTATACATGCATCCTGATAATTATTTCACTTTAATACAGTATTTAGTGAGAACAATTAATGCAATATAAACTAGTTAAAACATTTTTCATCATTTTCTACAATTTTATTAGATCTTTCTGGCAATATGACTTTTTGTGCTTGAGGCTATCGTACTAAATATCTATTATTATCTAAATATATCTTCATTTCCAGTTATAATACACCGCAGAAAACTATTCTTTTATACCTGGCTAGTAACGAAACCGCCTTTTGGAAATGATTCGAAATGGAATTTTCGGACAATTCGTGTGGTCGCCATTTTCTCTCGTTTTAGATCTTTCCCACCGCATATAAACGCCTGGATACAATTGATTGATTAACAGTTAAGCTGTTTGAAAGTCTTTCAAAACTTGAGCTAATCGTCGGTTGATTTTCGTTCAATGAGTCGTGCAATTTATTGTCTTCGATCTTTTCTGATTCTGTAGGCTGTCATTGTCATTGGCAAATTCCGAATATATAAAACCAAAACCAAGAAATAGCCGGCTTGGTGGCACAGTGCTAAAGGTGATAGGACGGTCCTCCTACTGTTGTGATAGCTGCGGGTTCCAATCCTGCCGGGGCATGGTCGTAAATTTAAGTTTGTGATTGTTTAAAATTTCTGATTGTCCTAGGCAAGAGTGTAAAATTCGACAAGGAAAATGATCCCAGTAACGCTAGTAACCAGGCTGAGTAAGACCGGATGTCTTCTGGGATGATTTCTAAAGGGTCACTCGCCAGTCAGTAGCCTTAATGGTGACGACCGTGGTTCGGAGCCCACGTTAAACAGTAGGTCCAGTCTAGATAAACCCCTAGTTGGCAAAAGGAGACTTTAAAATATATTTAAAAAAAAACCAACAAATATAATGTAATAGAGTAGCATCGCCATATATTTCTAAAAACATTTTATGGCCTTTAGTAGTATATATCTTCTAATAAAACAATAAAAGTAATGAATATCGAAAACTGATCTCTGATTAGCGTCCGCGTGCACTTAACATATCAATAATACTGAACGTGAAACTATTACATGGTATTCAATAAATATCGCTGATCAAAATACATGCAAGCACCTTTCTTGGAAAAAGGAAGACCTCTTTTCATTTACAATTAGTCGTTAATTACTAAATTTTAACGTTAATAAACGTATATAACAAATATTTTAATATCAAATTAATTTAATTAATAATAAATTAATTGAGAAAAAGTTTAGTAATTGTTTTATTTTCTTTAACTTTCAGTCAAAAGTTGGGAATAGTTCAAGTCGATTTCCACCATGACAACAGGACCAGAACACCAAAGGATTCATACTATTGGTATCAGAATGTCCTTCAAACAAAATGTTTGGTAGAAAATTGTATATAATTCCTACTTTTCAGATATATTAGTAATAATTTTATAACCATATTGTTCTTAAATATTAGAACACATCTTTCAGAAAAATTAAAATTAATAAATTTCCATGTCACTCTCTTAAAATTGCCGTGTAACGATAAAAACTGTTGTAAGAATTATTAAAAATATAAGTGTGTTATGTATTATACAAAAAATTCTTTTATTTGTTGGTATCCTGGTTTACGTACAAATTTCTGATAACGCAGTAAACAATTTCAAGAGGTTATTTGACGTAGAAAAAAATAAAAATAAACAACTTATATAATTGAAAACGTAATAAGATCGTAATCAAGATATCTTAAGTTTATTATTCAATATTATCGAGTACATGAATACCTAATAGTAATTTTGCTGATAATATACATAATTATTGCTAAGCTTAAAGAGTAATTAAAAAATTGACTGTGTTATATTATCGACAGATATGTAAAAATAGCAGAATTTCTAGCTGCTTTCCTTGATTTCAGGAAAATTTCTTGATATTTTAGATTAAAATAGTAATTGAAAAAAAAAGTAATAAACGAAACAAATTTATAGCAGACTTATAGAGAGCAAATTTATAGAGAGATTTATAGCAGATTTATAGCATTAAAATTAAGACCAGAAATTGAACGATTTAACCGAATAAAACAACAATTCTTTATTAGGTTGAATTCATTCTTTAGTACCTCTTAGCTTCAGGACTTACAAGATATTATTTTGTTTTTAATTAAAAAAAACCGAGCGGAGAATTTATTATAACTGAACTTATTGTAACTACCTTATAACGCTGCCACGAAATGCTGAAGGAATGCGAAAAGAATCGATGGATCACTGCCAAACCAATATCGACACTGTATTGTCAATCTGCCAGAAAGATGAGAAAAAGTTGTAGAAAATATTGTAATATATTTTAATTAATATATATTCTACCAAATGTTATCAATAAATAACATTTCATAGTTAAATGATCATAATACATGCAAACACCTAATGGCAATACAACATGGTCCAAATGAAAATATCCTAAAACCAAAGTTATTTAAGGATAACTTCCAAAAACATAA
This sequence comes from Rhynchophorus ferrugineus, assembly GCF_030347505.1. Taxonomy (NCBI): domain Eukaryota; kingdom Metazoa; phylum Arthropoda; class Insecta; order Coleoptera; family Curculionidae; genus Rhynchophorus; species Rhynchophorus ferrugineus. The sequence goes on from NW_027472583.1 coordinate 51,404,022, forward strand.
AAAGATAAGTCACAGGGTGTATAAAATACTCTCTAAGTAGTCTTAGGAATTCCATTTATTAGTTCAATCATTATATTTATTAATTCTCATGTTTAAAATTAATTAATAGTTAAAACCTTTCTAGCTGTTATAATACTCTTATTTATCTACCAAACACCTTAGCTTTGTTACAGATTTGTCACAATGTATAATTATTTAATAATTTAATATAATTATTAATTCTATTCCTTTTTCTTTTTATGTTTATTCTTTTTTGCCAATCTCTTATTATTTTGAAGATATTTGCTTTTAATAATATTATTTCAGTCCTCTTGTAAAAGTTCAACCAAAATTACTGGTGTCATACCTCAATCTATCTTTAGTTTTAATTCCTTTAGTGCCGAAATATAAACACCTTCAAATAATGAAACAATACTCACACTAATTTTTGTGTAATTTTTACTTAATTTCATATCCACTGTAATACCATCTATACTTTATTCGTATAAATATCTACCTAATAACCTCACTGATCTTCATTTTATAGTTATATATTTTGTATCCGTATTTTGTTATTTTGACTATATTGTTGAAACTAGTTTATCCGTCCTATAATGTCTTTAATGTGAAATGTCTTTATGTCACTCCATATGTATACTAGTCATAAAGTCAGTTATATATCAGATATACATAGATATCATTTCGCTATTAATCTTTAAAATAGAGCAGATGAAAATCTGCTGATTCTTTAACAACACGGTCTATATATTAATACAAACTTATTAGGCAATGCCAAGTTCACTGACAGTGGCACTATGACATCCTTTGCAGGGGTGTGCAACTGCAATGGTAAGTAGTGGGGCAAAGTTTCGCTTAGTCCAATCATTGGCGGCGCTGACAACGCAAATTTGACTGGTTAGTTTAAAATAGTTACGTAGAAACCTGTAAGGAAAATACTTTGCTTTGATTGGTCTGCATTTCCCCTAATTATTTTGTGACGTCACATTTATTGGCCAATAGTGTTTAAATAAAAATCAAATTTAAATTTTAAAATAAATTTATTAAAATAAAATCCTATACAAATATGCATAAGTGTAAATAATATAAATATATATAAACAAAAAGCAAAAAAAAACAATTATGAACTCTATTCTAGGCAATATTAAAATATCTATAATTCTTCTATAACGCCTTCCCATATATGTTTAGTGCCATCAATTTTATGGGATCTATTAGAGTTCTAACTTATCTTGATATATTGAAGGTAAATTTTAAATCATTTCCTGTTGATATTGCATTAACTTCATTAAACCAAAAACACAATCACGCCTCATAATAACCTAAAATTTGGCCTTGAAAATCATTATGGATTGGAGAGTTGAAACACTAAAAATTTACGTTTTTTAAAAATATTTAGATTTTAGAGTATTTAAACTGTGGAACTACTTAATATAGAATATAGACAAATATTGCATGTTGTCTGTTTTTCAGAAGTTTTGTTAAATAGCCTGAAATAAGACTAAAATACAATATTAGACTCTTGTTTTTCTCAGAGCAAAATTCTCTGGAACTGAAAATATAGACTCAACTGATGATTTAACAACCTCAAGTGGTTCTAGATCTCTCGTTAAAAAAGTATATAAGTTATCTAACATGTTCATCTTCTTCACAATTTTCTCCGGGAGAATGATGTGAAAAAATTGAAGTGATGAGCCCTTTTAAAGATTTCTCGAATATACTAGGGGAAGGATGCTGTTTCTACCTCCATGACCTCTAATAGATCCAACAAAATTCTTTAAGCAATCTTGGTTAAGATTTGTTAAACAAATCTAGTAATTTGTAAATTTAGACAAAATAGATTTCTTTAAGGTAGTAAATCCCCTAAAAGTAGCAATTAAATTTTTAATTGATGGCACCATAACAAATATTTTCTTAACAAGGCAATCAAATTTAAATATATAATTCCTCTACTATAAAATTATTGAACATTGATTGTTCTATAAAGTTAAAGTATTGTAAATATTTCAGGGGATATTTTACAATTAAAAGTAGTATTTATTACTACTAATTATCCAGTTATATTAATTGTTACCTTCTTGTAAGACTTCTTTATATAGAGACATCACACTGACAGCATACGAACAACTTGGTAGATTAATTGAATTTTATTACTACTAACATCCTCATAAGGTTTTGAATTTCTGTAAACAAACAACATATAAACAGACATGTAGTAGATAGATAATTTTATATGTACCTGATAAAACCAATGATGGATATGCATTTACCCTAATACCTGTTCGTGAAGGAAGGATAATTCTAAATTTTTTACTAAAATGTCCATAACAAACACCATGACGTTGATATATTTGCATTGTGGTTTATCCAGGTAACTTACTACTATCTAGTTGATCAACCCGTTTTTGGAAAGGAGCGAGATCATTCTTTGGGAAACGATGTTTAATTTCCGTAGTAGAATTTTACCCCGGTACACTACATCTTTTACTACACTGACGCATTGTCATCCATTTTTATATTATTACTCCATAATAATTAATATAAAACAGAAAATATGCACAACGTAAAACGAAAATTTCGTGATCTAAACAAAAACCATAACCTACAAACAACAAACATAAAAATGGACGCCCATAGAAAATGCTGATTTCACACAATTTGATCGACCAATCACATTTCATGTTAGTGGCGGCACCAGGAATTTAAACTAGCCAATCACAATTTGCGATCGCAGCGCTACAGTTGATTGAACTAAACAAAACATTTCCCCAAGGTCGCCTATACCGTGAAATTTCTATTTTTTCTATGATCCTTTGTAATATAGACAGTATTACCGTAGCAGTATGGTACAAGAACTAAAAAGAGGATAAGTAGATTAACAATATTAATTACATTTTCTAACAATAACTGTTTATTTATGTTTGTAAATAATTGAAAGCTTTTATAAAAACAATGTCCTATATCACAGAAACCACTTTACATATCAATAAACACTTCAAAATAATCGTATTTTCAAAAATACTCTTCAACTATAAAATTTCGTATATCTTTAAAAATGTTTAGATCCCTGTAGTGAACATGAAGGTACTGGTGCTGCTGAGTGTGTTTTGGCTCCCTGGGTGAGATTTAATTTAAAATGTGTATATACCTAGGATTGATTAGTTATATTATAGCATATTGGGGCAGATATCTAATAAGAAATTCCCTGAATCGTTTCAATTCGGTGCTGCTACTGCCGCTTACCAAATCGAAGGTGCTTGGGATGAAGATGGCAAAGGAGAAAGTATGTGGGATAGATTTATACATGAAGATCCAGGTAACAATTTAAATATAATAGTTTTATAATTTTTATTAATATAATTAGGTGCTTATAACAGTGCTAATTGAAAAGTCCCAGGCCTACTATATTAAAACACATTTTTTGGCAAAATTAGTTTTATTCATTCAACATAATTCCGTTCAAGGGTGATACACTGATTATAGCGACCCTCCAGCTTTTCGATACCTTGTTTTTACTACGATTTGTCCTTTGCTTCAAAATAGGCCTCATTTACGGCGATCGCCGCTTCATTCGACTATAATTTCTTCCCAGCGAGCATTCTTTTAAGATCTGAGAACGGGAAATAGTCGCTGGGGTTAGATCTGAAGAATACGGTGGATGAGGAAGCAATTGGAAGCCCACTTCATGGATTTTCTCCATCGCTTTCACTGACTTGTTACACGGTGCATTGTCTTGGTGAAGCAGCACTTTCATTTTCTTTGAATGAGGCCGTTTTCGGCGATTTCGTCCTTCAAACGGTTCAATAACGCTTTGTAATAGTCACTGTTAATAGTCCTTCCATTTTCAAGGTAGTCAATGAAAATTATTCTATGCGCATCCCAAAATACAGACGCCATAATCTTGACAGCCGACTGTTGCGTCTTCCCACGTTTTGGAGCCGGTTCATTGTGTGCAATCCACTCGGATGACTGTCGATTGGACTTCGGAGTTAAATTATAAAGCCATGTTTCATCTATTGTTACATATAGACGCAAAAACTCGGGTTTATTGTGCTAAATCATCTTCAAACACTGCACCGAATCATCAACTCGTCGTTGTTTTTCGTCGAATAATACGATGTACATATTCACTTGATATCTTTAGAGTGTCTGCTATTTTATTCACTTTTAATTTACGGTTATTCAAAATAATTTTCTGGATTTTTTTATTGTTTTTAATGTGTTCACTGCGTTCGCCGTCTTCGGTGCACATGCCACCACGTCTAAACTTAGCATACCAATCCTTGATGGTTGATATTTCTAGGGCAGTCTCCGAAAACTCGCCATCAAGCCAAGGTTTTGCTTCAACTGTATTTTTCCCTTCAAAAAGCAATATTTTATCAACACGCGAAATTCCTTTTTATCCATTTTTTCTCACAATAACAAAAGTTGCTTCACTCAAAATGCTATAATTCAGAAACTAATGATCCTACAGCTGTCAAATTTATTCACGCGTCTTTTGAAGGTTAGTGCTAACTAAAACACATATGGATGTACTTCTAGTAGCGCCATCTAAGTGTCAGGCCGGGGACTTTTCAACTGACCTGTTATGTGCTTTGATCATTTTTCACTTTCAAAAGGTATTTATTTGAGACAATTTAGTACAATAAATATTAATGAATATAGTTTCCATCACATCGTGTAACTTGTTATCAATACCTGGCTAGCATGGCGATTCCATATACATCAACATCGTGAAAGAATTATGTTGGTGTAGTATCCATTTAGCCAATTTCCCATTACATTAATATTTTGAACGATTGACCTGAACATCTTATAATCAGAAAGAGTTATATTGTGCACACCAGACGCTCGTTACTCACTATTAATAATCTTCATTACAACTATACGTTATTCAATTTGTTCAATTGACACCGGTGGACATCTTTAAAAACGACTTCATTCGATTTTAGCAGTTCATAACAAAATACCTCTTGCACATCAAACCATGTATGTTATGCTGTGCATTATAGTTTATGCTAGATATTATAGCTATGAATAATACTCCACTTTGGTGTGGATTTCCGAAATTAACTTTTGACTTTTTGCGAGTAACGCCACAAAAATATCTTTGCTTTATAACTTGGGTAACAATAAAACCGTGATTTTTGAAATGCTCTGAAATAGCATTTTGAGCTAGTTCCTACGCCAGCCATTTTTCCTAATATAAAAACTTTTCCATCGTATGTAAACACCTCGAAACATTTGATCTATCCACCAATAGATATTACTGATCAGAAAAACATTCAATCATCGAATAAAACATAATGAAACCATAATTATTAATATTTTAACACAAATCTATATTAGACAGAGTAAAAGACAGACAAAATGCTGACATAGCCTGTGATTCATACCACAAATGGAGGGAGGACATCGAACTCTTAAAGGAATTGGACGTCACTCTATACAGATTCTCCATATCTTGGCCAAGAATTTTACCTAACGGAACTCCGAACAAAATCAATCAAGCTGGCATCGATCACTATAAGACCTTCATTAAGGTAAGACTAATCTAACCGAAATGCACTGGTTGATTAAAGTTAATGCATTCCAGGCATTAAAAGAAGCAGGAATCGAACCAATAGTTACATTGTACCACTGGGATCTTCCACAACATTTATTGGAGCTGGGTGGATGGCTAAACGAGCAGATTGCTGACTATTTTGGAGAATATGCCAGGATAGCTTTCAAGAACTTTGGTGATGATGTTAAGATATGGGCCACCATTAATGAACCCAAATCTACTTGTCTAATTGGATATGGTGCAGGAGTAAGTTCAATTATCAATTTATGTAACTTTTACTACTAAATACTAGGTTTTTCAATAAGTTTGTGACATACCTTATAACTTAAAATAGTATGCTATTTTAATACTTTTGCTAAAAGATATTTTTAGAAAAGACTGCTAGCTTGAGAATTAATAAAAAAAAGGATCAATGTGTTTCTGCGGATTACAGCAGCAGTAGCAGATATTATCCTCGAACACTCGCTATTATTATTATTTATTATTACTCATAGTGGTTTTGCCCAGTGGGCAGTAAGCATTTCTTATGATTGTATTATATATCTGATAAGTAGAAAACCAATACATTAATTAATCTCCTATCTAAAATATTAACCTAATTAATCTAATTATAAATCTATATATGTTATGTCCTATAATCAGATCGAATGGTGTTAAAATTTTTGGTTTAAGCACTTCACTATCACTTCTCCCATTTTGCTGATGAGCGAACACATTGGAGTGTACTGATACTCCTTTAAAATGCTTAACATAAACATTCCGAATCACACTCGTTATGAATTCTAGAGGCATATCGCGTTATATCACTTCACTAGAGACATAGTACGGACGATTGACAATGACACGCAACATTTTGCTTTGAAACTGTTGCATGATTGCTATATTAGACTTGCTAGCAGTACCCCATATTTAGATTCTATATGACCAAATAGGCTTGAGTATTGACTCAATAACTTGTTATCTAATTATAACATGTATTTGGCCCTGATAAGCTAACACATTTAAAATAGGTCAAGTACAAGTTGATTTCGTTTAGCAAGCATGTGCTTCTTCTAGGTTAGGAGCCAGCCTAGATGCATATCAAGATATTTAGTATCCTCAGTTTGGGGAACTTGACAGTTATTGATATTAACTGACGGACATGTTCTTAAACGTAGAGTGAAAGTTTTATAGGTAGATTTTGTTTCGTTTTGTTTAATGCGCTGTCTTCAGCAACAGTTTGTATTTTATCAAGATGTGTTTGGAGGTTCTTTGGGGCTGTTATTAGATCTTCGTGAGATGTTAAAATTAGTATGCCGTTTGCATATGTTTATACCACAGTAGTGATTTATACGGTAATTATTATGGAAGTTCATCGTCTTGTTTTATAGAGCGCTAAGATTTTAGTAATTGAAAGAGTATATAAAGCATTAATTTAACCTACAACCTTGTGCGACATATTTTATCAAAAGCCTGAGATATATCCAAGAATGCAGCCTAACAATATATTTTACCATTTAGGTCCGTATTTATTTTGTTTACAATCCATGAACTTGTTTTATACTCTCGTACTTATTACGAAACCCAAACTCATGTTTTGGAATATGCATTCCCTTTTATATAATATTGTTAAGCCTCTTTATATATAATTTATCAAAAATTTACGGGATTATTAATTTCCATAACGAATTATTGGTAGCCTCATTTAGTTTTAATCTTTATGAATAAACTTATTGAATAACACTGTATATGTATTCAACAATCCAATGTAAATATGCTAATATTAGGCAACAGTTTTGCCAATCGTCATCTAAAAAATATTTAATAACATTTTATTTAACTTAACTTGTAATAACAATAACTATAAAAATGTTGTAGGATAGTCCACCAGGTTTGAAGCTGGTTGCGGACGGGGTGTATCAATGTGCCAAAGTACAGCTACTTGCTCATGCCAAGGCCTATCATATATACGATGACGAATTTAGAGCTCAACAAGGAGGTAACATTTCGAATAATCTAATTATAAAAATATTACATTGATTCATCTGAAACAAAAAATACAAAATTTAATAAGTATGATAGTTCCAGTTAAGCTTAAGACCAGGTATCATTCATTAAATTATTTATACTTTAAAAAACATCCATACACTTCTACCATTATGATGTGATGTACATTATAATGATCGAGGACACTTTTTCTTCAATCAAATCTGACGGTTTTAATATCCGCTGCTTCAACTGCATTATTTATCGAGAGTAGGAAGCCAACAACTTCTTTCCAATACCACCAAGAATTTATTACAACGGGTTTTAAAACATTTTTGTGATTTCGATCACAATCTTCCTTGAATGTGATCTACTTATCATCACCCGTGATTATTTATTTCACAAGCGGTTCCATTTCGTATATATATATATACTTCTCGATTATCCTTAGATGTATTTTACCATTTTCGGAAGTAATAAAGCAAAGCATGATGAAAACGATTTTCTGGTATATCCGTTTTCAAATATGATGAGATATATCATGGCTGCCTAGAATAAACATTACTTGAGATTGTTGTGACTTGATTATTCGAACATTCATTACTGTTTTGTGGAAGGGATTTGCACGGGAATAGAAAACACTTATTGTTATAAAACAATGTTTATTTCGATGTTGAAAACTGCATGTGGTCAACGGGAAGTCGGATATTAGGTTAGATCAATGTTATGGAGAAGTGTTAACGAAATGAAATAGTAAATACGAAATAGAGAGAAAGTCGAAGTGCTAATTATGTTATTATCGGAACAGCATGGTACAATCTTCTAGCGTTTCCAGCCTTTGAATTCGGGGAAGATGTATTTGTGGTGGCGTAAGGAGTTGTAGATCTCGCTACAGATATGTGGGTTCTATGCGATGCAACCCACACAATAACTCAGTAAAAACAAGGACCACGTGGAATTCTTTGTTTACAGACAATGGTCCGGCACGACACAAGGGGTACTCCTTCTGACAGCGGAAAAATGAGAAAGATAGTTTTTCGAGGGTTGCAATTTGGATTTATACCTGGCCGAATGCGATGGTGCCAATTACACCAGTTGGCAATCGGCCAGTGTAAAGTATAAGAAGAAGAAATACCCTTCGCTGTTGTCGGTTTTACTTTTGGGCTTTGCGCGTTGTACAGTATGGCTGGTTGTCTAAGCCGCCACAGATATCCGACTTTGGAGCCATCTATTGGGAAAAAATGAAAATTAGTATTTTGCCAAACATATATTATATAGCCTTCACCATATTGTCACATTCATATAAAAATATTGAACAAAATTAAAATTTAACCCTGTAATAAAATGAAAATATTAATGATATTCTTAAATTATTAACACTATATATACTTATTATATAATTCTGCTTGCTGTAATTTCTACATGAGATGGACAAAATGGAATGAACACCTAATAAGGCATTGAGCCAGAATTTGATTTTAAATTAGCTGAAATTCTTCGCAGGATAGATTCGTAGTGTGTCTGAATACTTTCGGTTGGACTGTTCTCTCATATTTTAACCTAAACCTGCAACAATTGAAAAAAATGTGAAAAAATTTCTTCCAAAAATCTAAAACTCACTACCCATAATATTTCCATTATAATGAGGTCTGGTAACTTTGTTGTGCAGGGAAGAAGTTTGATGATATTCTGATACCCACCGAAACAAGACAACCTTTTTTCCTTCGTGTTTGGGAGCATCATCATCATGGTAGTTTTTGGCAGAAATATGTTATTCATATAGAACTTTACCATTAAGAATATCGGGATATTCATGCGAAATTATGTAGATGATTATTTATCGAACCATACTCTATATACACTACAAAACTGTTGATAGTGAATTAATTAGAATGTAAGAAATTATAATACAGAATTTTTTGGATTTTTTAATCCGGCAAAATTAACGTCAAATTAAAATTATAGGAAGAATTAGTTTGGTTCTGGATACCACATACAACGAACCAGCATCTGACAGTGATGCCGATAAATTCGGAGCTGAGCTAGAAACAGAATTCAACGTATGTATCAGATATATCAATTTTTATGAATTTTGATTGTACTAAGTTTGTAAAACGACAATTAAGTTCTAAGATACTCTAATTCACGCTTTTTCATTTTAGTTGGGTTGGTATGCCAATCCAGTGTATATCGGTGACTGGCCCGAATTGATGAAAACTAGAATAGCCAACAGAAGTCGACAAGAAGGTTATTCTTTCAGTAGATTACCGGAATTCACAGCAGAACAGTTAAAATATGTTAATGGTACTTTCGACTACTTTGGTTTGAACATGTGCGTAGTGAGTATATATAAGTAAATAATTGTTACGATATAATCAAATTGTAGGTACACCGGTTTAACTGCACAATATACTGGCGAGTTTGATATTGGTGAGCCAAATTACTATCTAGACAAAGGTACGAGTACTTCACACGGAGCTGATTGGACACCATCATCAGTCAGTTGGTTGTATTCCTATCCTGTTGGTAAGTTTTGCATTTGTTATTTTAGTTATATATTGAGTAGTAAAGTAATCTACCAGGTACCATTAAATATGATATAAATTAAATATTGTATACGGTGTGTGAGAGGGTTTTGACTATTTATACAATATAACAAGGAACAAATATGACAGGAGTCGCAATAAAACAATTAATATTAATGAGAATCTAATCATAAATAAGCAAGAAGTTGTAAATACTTAATTTTATTACGTTTTATAACCTTTCATAGATATGCTTCGACTCCCAGCGTACTTAACAGATGTAGTGCCTTTTGAATACCACTTAATCACATCGGCGTAGCATTGTTGGCTAGCACACGGTTCTGAAATCAGTTTAGAGTAGCTGCCAAACCAACGCCCTTCTTTCCACAGAGTATCGACAGAAATGTTGCCTATTTGTAGAAAATTATGAAAAATATGTTGATTAATATATATTGAATAAATTTTTCTCAATAAATGCGTTTTTAAAGTTAAAAAATTATCAGATGTGTTCTAATGAATATAGCCAACACTTAATAGTACCGTCTGCTACAGATACATTTCTATTCTTAAACCTTATTTTTTTTTATTCAATATGCAGTCTGGTTACTGGCGTGAGTGGGATTATTTTCCTTGTCGGATTTTACACTCTTATCTAGGACAATCACAAATATTAATGAATCATAATCATAAATAATTGTAAGTGGACGGCCCTGTCGCCTTTACCACTGCGCCACGCAAGCCGACACCAATTTATTTTACATTCAACCTTTTCTACACCATCTAAATGGTCTTAACACACCTTGTAATTTTTCTGTTGTGATTTATTTATATGATAAAATTATTATATATCTGTTGTAGTAACCTCTGTGTATTCTGCGCATTACAAAAACTTAACAACCAGAAATCTAATACTCACTACCAACTCCTTTAAAACAGATTTTTATAAATCTAATTTAATAAATATTTATTTCAAAAATGCTTTAGATTCTTATTTTAACTGGAATGTTGATTTAACAGGAATTACTAAATTAAAGAATATATTTTACAGGAATGAGAAAGTTGCTAAATCTCGTTTGGAACAAATACAATCCTGGCACCATCTACGTCACCGAAAATGGATGGGCCTCTGATGGTAGCCTCAACGACCAAGGACGCATCGATTACCTTCAGGTAAATTAATGTAATATATTTATAATATACAATATTTATTTATTATTATTTACAGGCATACTTAAGTAATTTGTTAGACGCAATCCTGGAGGATGGTGTGAACGTAGCCGGATACACGACTTGGAGTTTGATGGACAATTTTGAATGGACCGAGGGTTATACTCAAAAATTTGGAATCATCCATGTGGATTTCGATAGCCCTAACCGTACCAGGACGTTCAAAGAGTCGGGAAGATGGTACCAGAAGGTGGTGGCTACTCGATGTTTGATTGACAGTTGTGATGAATAAATTTTAATATATAAATTAGGCTATTTAATTTATTGTGGTAAATGCATTAAAGCTTCCCAACGAATATCTCCCAAATCTTGCTGAATCACTGAAAGTATGTGATCTGAAAACTGATCGCGTCTCTTATTGAGCAATTCTAACTATTTTTAAGAGGGTATTTTGGTCTAGAGGCATGGACTTAATGCATTTTTTCAATTCAACTGCATTTATTTCTGCACCATGACAATCCGTTTTAAAACAAGAAGCTTCTGTGTTGTCTATGTATAAGACTACTATTATATTTTTAATGGGAGAGCTACAATTTGTGGGTAAAACTCCCATCGCTCTACATGAATCTACTCCTGAGACTGGGGATGTCATATCTCTTGAGTCTCACGTGCCCTTATCCTCCTATTCCTCTGTCAGCTTGTGTATATATTTATTATTAGTTGCGAAAGTCTTCACTGATAATTTTTAATTTTGTTATTTGAATTTATTATTTCCTGCCTTACTTAGATGTTTCTCAAAACCTTACTCTGAAACCTTTCCAATATTTTCTATTGCTGTTGCTTATTGTACCCCATAACAGTGTGTGCCAAATTTCTATGTTTGTCAAATTGTATCTGCTGAACACAAAAACTTACGTACCATATGAAAGTTATGATACATTAAAGTACTCTAAACAAATAAAGATATTATGGACATTTTAAATCCTAATTATATATTTATATTATTAAATTTATTAAGGAAATAATAATAATATTTACAACTAATCAATATAGCTCAAGTTTAAGTGGTTATTAGGATAAATTATCGATATATTCTGAAAGAAATGGACGAAATATGAACTTTTCCTAATAATAACTTTGTGAACAATAGAATCTTCTTTCATTACAAACCAACAGTAATCTATTAACATTATATTTTAACATTATATGTTCCTTGATAACACTCTTATATCTCTAATACTAATACTATGACTTATATTTTATTAATTAATGCATGCTTGAATTATAAAAATACAAAGAGCATATATTACAACAAAATAATGCCACAGATTATATAATTTATAAAATTAAATTTTAAATATATGCTCTATATAAAATTAAAGTACAATTATTCCAAATAAAATCACCTGTATCATACCCATTAAAACTCTAATATAAAGATACAAACTGTCTAGAATAACTACCTATATAAATCTTTATATATTAGCAAATATGTTATCAGCAGCATTAGCTAATTAAAAACTTACTTAATTTTATTGTCGTTAAAAACCTTATCAATATTAATTATTACACACTTATCAATACATTTTATAACATAAAACATGGTTAAGTATAGGCCAGTGTATTAAAATATATATTGACACCATATTATAAGCTAAATTATAATATATACTTATTTTATTTATTGCATTCACCATAGAAACCACATATAAACCATTGATATTAATATTAATTATTATTAAGCAATAAATGACGAGAGTATCCATAAATAATGTTCATAATGTTAATGTATCCATACGTTAGAGTTGCCGTCTCTTGTGTTCGCCAATACTAAGTATCACTTCCTTGTTCTACCCCTTATCTCAATAACTATAATCAATTTTTTATTTATATTAGCTAGTTGTATATTGATATATTTTCTTATGAATTTCTTATTATTATATTATGAAGAAGACAACAATTAAGCGCAATATTTCACGTCTTTTTCTTGTTTCCTGATTATCGAATTTTATGTACCCTTCCTACTGTACTATTGATATCTCCCAGAAAGCAAGGAAAACTGAGCTAGATTAAAGTAAGTAATATTAAACAGATTATGAATAACATAGGGAGAAGAATTGCCTTTTCCTTATATATTTTCTGGAGATTTTTTATCCTCTATGGAGTCTTCAATGAAAGGCTAATAATATTAAATTAATAATGCGGCGTCTATCATAAATCTAACAAATCACTGCACAATTCAAGTGTTAATTTCAAAGTTACTTTCAAAACAAATCGATTAACATCAGTTGAATGAAATTAATTTAAAATATTAATTGATTAAAGTTTACGGTGAAAGTTTTGGTACTTATAACCATAAATAATATACTATGATAACGCTAAGAGAGAGATCACAAGGAAGCAGAACATGTCAAGTGTTCATCCATATTTTATTAAAACAGGTAATAATCTTAAGGGGTCACACGATTTTAAAGAAATCCGGCCGGTGATAAATATTGTTTAAATAATTTTCAATACGAATAAGCAATGTAGAAGTGATATCTTGAACTGTCTAAATATACCTGTTTTACCATCTGGCCAAGTTATCACATACAAATTAATATTGCATTAAGTGCATATAAACTGGAATAATATAAAATACATATTTTTTTAAATAAATATTTTTTTATCATCCTTTTAATCAAAAGATAAGGTTATACTGCAAATAAATACTTAATATAAAATAACAAACAACAAAAAGGAATTTTTAAATTCTTCAATAAGTTGATGAAGCAACATCTATTTGTCAACAATAATTTCTTATAATTTTGTATAACAAATTATTGTATCAATTTTCATATTTCGTTTTTATAAGAACAGAACCACAATTTGATTTTGGTCGATCAACTAATTATAGGTTAAATATGTAATAATAAAGGTGGCAGGCGTCACTGTCTACTACTCAATTATGTGGGGTTCATATTATTTAATCTATCTCCAATATATTTTTAAATATTTTAAAGTCTCCTTTTACCAACTAGGGGTTGATCTGTAGTGGACCTACGTTTAACTTGGGCTCCGAACCACGGTCCTCGGCATTGAGCCAACCGACTGGCGAGTGATCTTAGAAATCATCCCAGTAGTCATACGGTCTTACTTACTGGTTACTGGCGTGATTGGAATCATTTTCCTTGTCGGATTTTACACTCTTGCCTAGGGCAATCACAAATATTAAACAATCACAAATATAAATTTACGCCCAGCATGCTCCAGCAGGATTCGAACCCACGGCTATCGCAATAGTAGGAGTGTCCTATCGCCTTTACCACTGCACCACCACCTATTTGTTGATTTTGATCAGATGATTTGAACAACAGTCGGAGGAACGTCCCTATATTAACATTATTCTTAAGTGTTGTACTTTATAACCGCTTTATCTCAGGGGAAGAATGTAAGTCGTAAAAAAACCAAATGATATAAAGCATTAATTTATTGATTTCACTTAGTCTACAATCTCTTTAGCGGCTGCCACACGCTTATACCACTCAGCAGAGCTCTTCAATGTTCTAGTTCTGTTCGGGCTATCAAAATCGACTTGTACAATACCGAATTTTTGTCTATAATTAAATGTGATTAATTCTAACTATTATATGAACCAATATATTAAAGCTTACGTGTATCCTTGATTCCATTCAAAGTTATCCATCAAACTCCAGGTGGTGTAAGCGATGACATTGATGCTATCTTCAACAATAGCGTCCAGTACATTACTCAAATATCCCTAAAATTTATATAAAATAAGCATTATTTAATTACTTATTATATAACTCTAAATTTATGATTCGTTTAAATCTAAATCGCTGGTACCTACGATATCCATACTTATATATGGACTGCAACCTGTGGCAAAGAAAGCTGTATCATCTGCATAAAATGCTGTGTGGGAATGTTTGTAGAGTGGAAAATCAGCCATGTAAAGGTTGAACAGGACAGGATCTAATGGGGCACATTGAGGGACTCCTACGGAGGTCTGTTTTCGAGAGGAGGCGACATCATCGATCCTCACTTGAGAGGATCCACCGTACAAGTATGAATCTATCAAGGAGATTAGGTCATTCGATAGACCAAGCGGTTTAGCTTTGAATATTAGACCATTGTGTTATACGTGATCGAAAGCTTTGGAAACATCTAGAAAGATGGCTCCAGTTTCTCGGTCTTTTCTTAATGCCTCGTAGATCGTTTCTGCGATGTGAGCAGATTAATGAAGGCTTGAATATTTGGCACGGAAACCGAATTGTTCGTTCGGGTCTATGTGGTGTGCCTGTGTGAAACTGTTTAAACCGTGTAATATCGCTTTTTCCGCAACTGTGGAAAGTGAACTGATTAGACTGATGGGCCTATACTCAGATGGGTCGGATTTGTATTTTCGAATAACAGCGACAAGCCCATGTTTCCAATTCTTTGGTAAATGCTTTAACCTCAGGATGGAGTTGATGATACTAACAAGCTCTAATACTTGATTGCTAGCGAGGTTTTTCAGACGGTTTACTATTATACCATCTGTGCCTGGAGATTCTTAGAAGACAGACATTTTATCGAGAGCTGAAGATCTCTGGGAGAGGCAACGCTCTTTAGATTCACTGATTGGAAGTGTTTCCTCTTCAGAGAGGGGATAGTGTCGTTTATAATGGATAACGTCTATTGAGGTGGGCCAAGAGATGGATTGCATTTCTTTTGGTTTTTGAATGAATTAGCGAGAAGGTCGGCTTTTCCTGGGTTTGTTACGGCGAGGTCCGTGGAGAAATCCTCCTTTAGAGGAGGGAATGCGTTCAAATTTTCCCCATTACGCCCTTGGCGGCACGCCGGTAGACATAAGGGGTAGTGGGGTTGCCTAGACTTTGAAGAAATGATGCCCATTTCCTCTCGTTCCATGCTTTAACCCTGTCTCTGACTTCTCTGATTGCGCACTGTGCCACTCTTAGGATCAGAGTGGTACAAGCTCACAATAAATGAAGAATAATTGTTCCGGTGCTCCAAAGAGGATGGTGTGCATTGAAGTCTAACTTATTAAATGCAAATTTGGGTGTTATATAAGGACACCAAACCGGCTAGCAATCTAATATTGTTAAAACTGCTTATCACTACATGCCCATCGAAGAACAGTTTATTTACGATGAGCAGGAAATCAGAAGCCTAACCTAATTTTATTTTGGGAAATACATACTAATCTATTTAATTCGCACAAATCTCACTAGAATATTGTTTCAATGTACAATTGCACGAGACAACATAAGATAAATTAATTTCTAATAAAACCTGAACTAATCGGGATAGGCGACAATGGAGACTTAATTCTCAATAACAGATCAATTGAAAAATCCCCGGCCTGACACATAGATGGCGCTACTAGAATTAAAGCTATTTCTTTTTTAGTTAGCGCTAACTCTCAAAAGATACGTGTATATATTTCACAGCTATTGGATTATTAGTTCGTGAAATATAGCAAATTGAGTAAAGGAACTTTTGTTATTGTGAAAAAAAGGATAAAAAGGAATTTCGCGTGTTGATAAATTATTGGTTTCTGAAGGAAAGAAATACAGTTGAAGCAAAAACTTAGCTTGATGTCGAGTTTTCGGACATTGCCCCAGGAAAATCAACCATCAAAGATTGGTATGCTAAGCTTAGACGTGGTGAAATGAGCACCGAAGTCGGTGAACGCATTGGACGTCCAAAAGAGGTTACCGACGAAGACATTAAAAAAATCCACAAAATGATTTTGAATGACTATGAATTGAAATTGAATAAAATAACAGGCACTCTATCAACTGAACGTGTACATCATATCATTTACGAATATTTGGGTATAACAAAGCTCTGTGCAAAGTAGGTACCGCGCGAGCTCACTTTTGACCAAAAACAACGACGAGTTGATCATTCGAAGCAGTGTTTGAAAATGATCCTGCATGAAACCCGAGTTTTTGCGTCGATATGTAACAATGGATGAAACATGGCTCCATTATTTCTCTCCGAAGTCGGAGAGACAGTCATCCGAGTGAACTGCACATGACGAACCCGCTCCAAAGCGTGGGAAAACGCAACAGTCGGCTGGCAAATTTATAGCGTCTGTATTTTGAGATGCGCATAGAATAATTTTCATTTACTACCTTAAAAAGGGAAGGACCATCAACAGCCACTATTACATAGCGTTATTGGACAGTTTGAGGGACGAAATCGCCGAAAAACGGCCGCATTTGAAGAAACAGGCAGTGCTGCTTCCCCAAGACAATGCACCGTGTCACAAGTCAATGAAAATGGCGACAAAAATGCAAGAATTATGTTGAATAAAAAAAAATTTGCCAAAAAATGTTTTTTACTATGATAGGCCGGGGACTTTTCAATTGACCTCTTATGAATTATAAATGACTTTTTACATGTTAGAAATGAAAAGCGTGCGTGAAAAGCAAGCGTCTTTCATATTCCCAACTAGTATAAAAGTTAATAGGAGAAATTAGTAATAGAAAGACTACAATTACCTTCAGATATGTAACGCGTCCTTGATCATTCAGTTCACCAT
The DNA here is from genome assembly GCF_030347505.1 of Rhynchophorus ferrugineus. Classification (NCBI taxonomy): domain Eukaryota; kingdom Metazoa; phylum Arthropoda; class Insecta; order Coleoptera; family Curculionidae; genus Rhynchophorus; species Rhynchophorus ferrugineus. Next base: position 51,421,795 of record NW_027472583.1, read on the forward strand.
TATCTGACCATCCATTCTCCGTGATAACAATTTCGCCTGGATTGTATTTCTCATTTACATAGTTTAAAACATTTCTGATACCAGGTGGGTCGAGGTTTAACCATTCAGAAGCACTGTGTGCCCAAGAGGGATCCGCGGTCGAATTGTAAGCTAAGTCTTGTTCCAAGGAAGGTGAATCAAAGGATTCGTCGGCTAGGGCCTCTACCAGATAACTGGTGTACCTATACAATAAAAATTTGTCGATTATTTTCATTGTCGTCCATGTGTTCGTTATTAGGTGCTTGCATGTATTTTGACCTTTTCCTAATTTGAAATTTTGTTCAATTAACGTCCGTAGAGATTTGCGGCAAAAGCTTCATTTGGTGTCAGAATATTCGTACTGGTATATTCGGCTAATTAGGGGTAGCTACTTTGAATATTTTCATCGTATATGAATGCCTGCAAACAATTGGTTCTCCAAATGCTAAGCTATCTGAAAGTTTTTCAAAGTGTTTCAGAGTTTATAATATAAGTCTTGAATAATAATTGTATTCGAATTAGTTGGGTTGTCAAAACCGTTCGTTGTCATATCGAATGTAAAGGGGCAAATCAAGCAACAAAAGAATTAATGAATATATTAAAAATTGAACGTCTTATGAATAGCGCCTGTATACATTGAGTAACTCTATATCAGTAGATGTAAAACTGATATTTTATATAGAGAAATTTAAGATCATCGAGTTTAAGAATTATCTTAGGTTGCTTAATATTTGTTTACATTAATGTTTTTTATTTGCAGCAATATGTATCGCTGATCAAAATACATGGAAGCACCTGGTATAAACGATTATCTATAAGCCACCATATTGCACAGGTATAAGTATTAGCTAGCGAAAGACCTAGCAAAATAATTTCAAATTTACAAGACAGTCAGTTGATTTTATTAATTTACAAGAAGAGATGTATTAAAGAAGAGAAAAAGAAAGCCCGTAACAAACACTACCTACATGTTCAATCCATAGTAATCAGATGTTCCGTTAATATACTGTTTTTCTTCCTCTGTAAATGTTGGAAGCCTAGAGAAAGAATATCCCTCCTTCTTACTCCTGTAGGCTACTCTATCTATTACCACTTGAGGCCAATCGCCATTATAAATAGGATTGGCGTATAATCCACACTGAAAAAGATTTTCTTAGTATTGATTATTGATACTCTCTATCACAATTACTTACTCCAAACTCCATTGCTCTTGTCTGAGCTTCGATATCTTCACTGTTGTTCGACTTGGGATAAAACCAAAAGCAGACGTTGTTAAATCCAACCTTACCTAAAATCGAATATGTTTAGTGTAAAGTTAAATTTTAATCAACTGTAATAATTTGGTATTAGTCTGTTGAATTGTTTTACAAAAAATGTATTTTAATAGTATATTGGACCTGGTAAGTGGTACATTTCAAAAATTCTTAATATCCAAATGACGTCGTGAGTGAGTCGAAAAAGGAGAAAAAAGGAATGAGGTCTAATATATTGAGGCAGTAGCTAAATAGCATCAAGAGGTATGTATGTTGAAGCTATAAGTAGTCTTAATTTATTTAATAAATATAAAATGATTTATTTAATCGTTTCACATATTTTTGATTATAGGATTAAAGACTCTGTTACAACTATTAAAACTATTAAAACCAACAAATAATCACAACAATTTTGACTATAGAAACGCCCGAAATATATCAAAACAAAAAAAAGCATGTCATATAAATAATGCGAAAGTCTGAAATTTTAGACATCTTAACAGTTCATGCATCAAATGGAGAGGAAATGTCTACCACACGAGTTCATGGAAAATTCCATTTTAAACAATGTCAAAATTGCGGTTTTATTTTTTGCAAAATAAAAATGGGAAGATTTTTTCAATAACGTATTCTGATTTCAATAGCGATGAAAAGTGCATCTACTACGATAATACCTAGAGTAAAAGGTCATGGGCTAGCCCACATCGTCAACAAAGAATAATATTAACGACCAAAAAGTTTTACTATGCATATTTTGGGATCACCAAGGTGTAATGTGTTAAGAGCTGCTATAATAGAACGAAATTGTTACTGCCGATATCTACCGACTTTAATTGAACAATTTAAATCACACATTGTTGCAAAAACAGTAATACGCAAAAATTAAACAAAACATTATGTGTTTTAATATATGCTAAGGATACACTATTAAAGCTCGAATGGGAATTTCAAATTCTCAATAATTCGAAGAAGCCTGAAAATTGTATCAATTGCAAACATAAAACAAATCATCGCTATGTTGGTAGACCAATGTTTTACAAGTAATTGTTCTACAAGGTAGTGTCTTTTCCACCATTTCCATATCCATTTCTATATCTGCTCTATATTGCTGATATCCCAACAACAAAAGAAACATTATCTGGAACATTTGCTGACGACACAGTTATAATGGCAAAAGATTACAAGATCTACAAATGGACTAGAAACTGGAAAATACAGCTTCAGATACCTCGGAATATAACTTGATGGTAGGTTAGACTGGAAACATCATACGAGATAAAAATTAGACTCAAAGTCAAGCAACTGTACCGGTTAGTGGAAAAATACTCTCAACTTGACCTAAAATCAAAGAGTTGTTATTGAATCACAGCAAGGTGGAAGCAATACAGCTACTGGAGAACACGCAAGACATCCAAAGATTGAAGCGAACCAAACCACACGAACTAGTTTAGTGTATAAATGTATTTTTAACTTTAGCTTAAATAGATTACTTTTATTCTAATATTGCAAATACATACTGATGTATTAATCCCGTACATGCCTTGCTTATCTATTAACGCAAGTATAACAGAACAGTACTAATAAATTTATTAGTAAATTAAGATTGTACGAAGCATATTGAATATAAGATGTAATTAATAAAAAAAGGGTTCAGTTCGAAAGCCTTTTAGGATAAGTTAGTCTTCCATTATTTTCTTTTTTATTCATTAAATTTTTCATTATACTTACCACCTTGTTTGGATCTAAATTCATCGTTATAGATATGCCAAGCTTTGGCATGTGCCAAAACATGAACGTAAGCACATTGATAGATTCCCTCCCCTGATAAAGGCAACCCTGGAGCGAGATCTCCCTAAAACACATTACTCAAACATATGACATACCTACTATATTCTACATACAGTTTCATATCCATGAACACACGTTGTTCCAGGTTCATTCAAGGGCAACCAATATTTTACTTGATCACCAAAAAGTTCGAAGCAAATTCGAGCGTAATCGCCAAAGTAGTCAGCTATACGTGGATTCAACCATCCTCCAAGTTCGGCAAGATGTTGCGGAAGGTCCCAGTGGTAGAGTGTTACTAGTGGTTCTATACCAGCATCCTTGAGCTCCTACACGTAAAGATTATTTATAATTAGTACCTAAAAGTTTATTATAGGATCAAGTTTACCTTGATTAAGTTACGGTAATAATCAACGCCAGCTTGATTAATCTCAGTGGGAATACCTTTAGGAAGAATTCGTGGCCACGATATTGAGAACCTATAAGTTGGCGTTTGATGAAAAACAAACTTTTTCGGTAAATTAATGCCTACCTATAGACCTTGAGTCCCAATTGCTTAAGAATGGCGACGTCTTCTTTATATTTATTATAGGAATCACAGGCAACATCGCCGGTATCATTATTTTTGATTTTACCAGGTGTGTGAGCGAATACATCCCACATACTCAGACCTTTACCATCGGCATCCCATCCTCCTTCGATCTGGTATGATGCTCCAGCGGCACCGAAAAGGAAATTTTCTGGAAATTGTTTGGCTGACAAACAACTGAAAATAATGTCAGCAATTGAATCCAGTTATATTAATCAAGTTCTTTAACATTTAACACAAATTAAACAAAATTTAACCCAGTGAAAAGTCATCATTAATAAACGTATTAAGTTAGTTACAAAGTTAATTAACATCAAACAACGCTTTTTTTTTAATTAACATCAGTTCGAAAGTAATGAAAAAATACTAAAAATGGTAGTAGTTATTCAATACTCTTGGCATATTTACTCGCTGAGTATTCTCCAAATATACATGAACAATAATCAAAACAGTTATCTATAAATACTCAATATTCAAAACTCAAAAATTACTAAGATCCTATTTCTTATCAGTTAGGCGAATAAAAAATGTTAAAGATTAATATGCATCTATAGATATAACTAACTCAAAAGTTATATTATCATTATTATATATAATTTATATTCAATACCATGCTAAAGTACCAATAAGAATACTATCCTTTAAATAATTAGGACAGTTTTTAAATGAGAAAATCGACTCGCAATATACTCTTTTGTTTTGTGCTGCATTATTATAAATAAGACTACTATCCAATCACTATTGTCAAATTATTTAAAAAATATCTACTAAAAATGATAAAAACCAATCATCGATGAAAAATATCTTATTCCGGATTATCAATTTGGTTTCAAGAAACAATATACCACCATTGATCAGGTGCACAAAATATAACATACCAAGGACATAGAAAAATAACGAAGAAAATAAAATACTTATTCCGCAATATTTTTAGGTGCTGCTCAAGTTTGACGTGAAAGTTTAAAGCATAACATTAAAATTCCTCTCCTTGACTAATATTCAAACATTTACAGTTTCATAACATTCAGTCATATTATAGCATGTCATATAAACCTGACCAATATTTGAGATTTAAACAAGGAGATACCTATTCTAACTTAAGGATAAAACCTACAAGTATGACACAGGGAAGCGTATTGGGAACAATCCTTTCTAATTTGTACACTACATCTCAGTTGCACACTGGAGAAGAATCTACCGGCCATTGGTGATAACTATTGCCGAAATACAATGCTGGGCAGAAAAATAGCGTTTCCGTTCCGTTCCAGGAAATTAAGTCCAGCAACAAAAGAATCAAGCATATATATATATATATATATATATATATATATATATATATATATATATATATATATATATATATATATATATATATATATATAAATCAATAAGTAATCCCGTATGGAAACCCAACAAGCTGAAGTAAAACAAAATGTACTGGTTATTGGGTAAATATTCAACATTGTCAGTATATAATAAGGTTTTGCTTTATCAAAATATCTTGAAATATTATTATTAAAAAATTTTAAAGCAAGATACTGCGAGGTATTGTTGACGCTCCATGGTACATTCGTAATGACAATCGAAATAAGGACTTCAAAAATTCTTCCCGAAACATGAACAGAGGCATCATCAATGTTTAGGTTCTCCAGTTCCTAGATAATGATGGCTTAATAAGAATATCGAAGAACTTAAAATCATTTGATAAGGTTCTGTGAATTAGTAAAATTCAGTGCATATTAATAACAGTGACATAGGTGTTAAGGCCAAAGTTTGAATCCTGGAATAGGTATTTTGTAATTTTAAAACCATAGAAAATTAGGACAAAAATAAATAGCTTATTAGTGTTAGTATAACTAAACTCTAAATACTAGGAATTAGGAGTATTTAATGAAAATTGGTAATATTTAAAAAAGCATTGCCTGGAGATCAAAAAAGAAAATTCTTCTGAACAACTCCTATGGGATGTGGAGAAGACACTCAAGTAAACAAGTACTAATTACTAATTTGGAAAAGAAGCAGGATTTAACAAGTCAAGTAATATTCATAGGTTTAAAGTGGTGCCTTTGAACAAAGGGAAATATTGCAATTAAAAGTATGATTAAGTTTTATTTAAAGTTTTAATTGGTTCATCCACCAGATAGTAACAACAATGTTCAGCTCCAGGAAGAAAATTGAATATAAATGTTACTAACCTCTCATGATATCTACAGAAGTGTATTAGCTATTGAATAAACATTCTCTCTGATGATGATGAAGATATCATTAAATATATTCGATTAAATCAAATTTTACTAATTCTCATTTAGTAATTTATACAATATATTAATTAATTTACTAACATACTAATACTAATTAACATTAATTGATGTTTTCTTCAGTATAAGTCCATATATAACAAATGTGTTTTTTATCTTATATATTAATAATCATTGAATTATTATTTCTCAAAAAGACTTTTACAATATTTGAATTATTCCCTACCCTAATACAATTATTTTATAAAATTCGCCTAATTTCCAGTAAAATACAACATTACTATATAAAATTAAAACGAATTTACTGTCTAAATATTTCTTACCCAACAATAACTCCGAAGAAAACTAACACCTTTAAAGCACCCATTAGAATTCTAAATATCGATACAACTGAGTAGAACAATTAATTAAAAAAGTCTTTTATATATATTATCGAATATGTTATCAACCAATAAATAACACATTATTTTACTTTATCGTTAAAATTGTTATCAATATTATTATGCAATTGAAAATAAAATTAATGGCACAAACACATTCCTTAGCTAAAAGATCTCTACGAGTATAATAAAAATCTATTGTATTTAAGTACTTATTTGGTGACATCATTCTATATGGTAAATTATTATACATACTTGTTCTATTGTATTTATACTTACAGGGTACACCACATATAAAAACATTATTATGAATATTAACATGAAAAATATAGTATGTAGTTTTTTTAAATACTTTTACTTATATCTAACTTTTTACTTATATGTAACATAGGGCGTCTATCTGTATAATACCTCCATAAAAGCATTTGTTTCAAGGTTGCCAATGGCAATTTATTAAATTCTCCAATAATACTATTAGCATTATATTAGGTCATAACATAATGATTTTTTTAGATTAATGGTAACCTTGATAACTTTGATAACTTTGATTACTTCTTTCTTCGAATTTTCACATTCTATGTCCGGGTAATTACACTCAGTATCAGTTTCGGTTTGTCTGGTAGCTTTACTAGAGGGTTATCTGGATGCATGGTGTGACAAAAACTATATCCTCTAAATTTTATAAAAGATTCTTTTGTCAAATGGTGTTCAGATGTTAGACGAATATCTATTTCTTGTATTTCTAGGAATACTTGTAGGTTAGCATGATATTAGATTCCATTAGCATTTCAAATTACTGTTCGAATGTATTTATTTGCCATTTCTACTCCTCGAGATCATAGGCATAATTTTTCCTGTTTTTCTAACTTTACTATAAGTTTTAATAGCAATTCATTGGTGGTTGTTCCTTCTTCCTTTGTTTATTTTTGGTTATATTGATTGATATATTTTCGGTCATGTATTTCTTTTGGTTTAGCTTGAGTGACTTTGTTTCTACTCTCTTGTAGTATTTTTGCAACTACATATTCTCTGTGTCTTACTGGATGCTATTCATTGCAATTTGCTTTACCTTTTTTAGGTTTTTTATACCCTGAATTGATTTGTTTGTCTGGAAATTTTACACAGTTAGAGTCTCTTTTATAGAATTTATGTACGTGTCCATGAAATTAGCATATTTTGCATTACGGTACTAATTTAGATTTTTTAAGTGGTTCGATTTTTATTTCAATCCACAGAATACTTTAGATACAAAAAATTGTTTTTTCACCTGTTACGTCTGTTCTTCATTTTCTATAATTTAAAAATACTCCGACGAAGATTGTGTTGGACTACTTGCTTCCCTTTTTTTATTTTTAACAGTTAACCAGTCTACTTCTCTATTATTCTTCTTCATCTGTTTAATATGTTAGGGGTGGCTTGCTTTTTTTATTTCGCTTGTTTATCGTTGATAGTGTTAAAACTGTCACTGTTGTGAGTCTTTTTAACACCGCATTATTATTTCGTTTTAATTACTATCTCTCCGAAAATGTCTTTACGGAAACAATGATGGCAGAGTGGGGAATTCCCCACAAGTTGGTAACACTGATAAGTTTATTATGTTTCTTTGGGTTTCTTATTGTAACTATTATCACGCAATGTTCAACTACACCTCTAATACGCCCTTCCAGTTCTGGTTAGAATAATTCTAAATTTCCAGCAATATTTAAGTATTTCTTCAATTGCTGTACCCTGAAAACTATTAAACTTTTTTAAATTCTATTTCACGATTTACATAACATGTAAGTTTCTACAATACGGAAATAATATTTTGCCTTTCATACAATTACCTAATTACATCTTTAATCAACAATTTACGAAAGCAATTGTACGAAAAGAATATCAAGGTTAATCTTTAAGCAACAGAGTATATTAGAATGGTGCCTATGGGTGTAATGGTACTTCACTCGCAGTTAAGGGGGAATCTTCCGAAATATAACTACACTGATATAAACCTTAAAATGCGGGATCTCTGTAAAAAGCACATCGTTTAGGGAACATTATTGAAAATAAAAAAAGTTATTTTATTGAACGAATACCGTTCTTGAGAAGTTCAATTAACTTTGGTAATCTCCGGTCAAATCAAATGTCCAAAAACAACTTTTTGAAGATAAATTCCATTTTATCATTGGGTATCTTATATTAAGTATTTACTTATTCAGTCGATTTTGAATTTTGTTTTTTGAACCGATGTATTTATCTTATCGACAATTATTAAGATGTAATTTGAATAAGTGGATGATGACGGTACAAAATAATAACGCTTTCTTATAAAAACATGTCTTCAGTTTCATATTGTCTCAGATTCTAACAGCATAACAATATTAATTTACATTTGCATAAACTAGTTAGATAGTAAAACATTTAATAGGATGCATTAAATAGTCCAAGGTCGTAATTCAACATTGCTTAATCACGTCGAAATTTATGAGAATAGATTTATTTATCACTGACCGTCACACTTTAAAATACTTATAACCTCTTAAGATTATTTGCTGTTTTGATTAAATATGAATGAGTACTTGACATATTATGTTCCCTTGTGACATCACATATAATATTATCGTAATATTTTATTTACGATTATAAGTACCAACAACTGTAAACTATGTATAATTAATTGTTTAACTAATTATATTAAACTGGGGTTGATGGAGTTATTTTGTATAAATGTATCTTTGAGATGTATGAAATTAGCACTACTGTATAGTGATTGACAATATCGACACTCTATATTTTTCTGCATATGTATTCCATCTGTATATTTTGTAAAAGGGAATATTCTTAAAACTTTAAGATTTGGAAATATGAAAAAACAACATCGATTTTTTAATTTTTAGACTAAAATACCCCAATGTATATTTGCTTGATGTTGCAACTCAGGAACATCACCGTTGTAATAGTAATCTGCACCAGTGATGTAGTAAAGTGTAATCTTTGATATTTATCAAATTAACACTGTTATGCACTGATTGACAACATTATCGCGCAGTTGATTTGACTAAAAATTTTGCGTCTTGCGTTGAAGTCATAAAGAGAAACTTCTTCATCACGTCAATGTTAAAATAATCCAGTTTCTACATCACTTGAGCTTTGGCATTATCATAGTGTTCAAAAGAAGAGCATAGTGTTAGTATATACGTTAACATTAATTAGCACTGGTATTAAACAGGTTATTAGAATCTAACAAAATTATATAAGGTGGGGCAAAAGCCCCTCTACCATTTTGATTATGCGCCATCTTAGATATGTGACGTTTAGCATAGTTTCGCTTTAACCATTCTGGTGCGTATCATCCTAATTTTAATGTGGATAAATATACGCCACAACAGTGAGTAGAAAGAGTGACAATATTATTTGAAAATAATCGTCCATTATTGCCATTCAGCGGAAATTGCCACAATGGTAGCGGTATTTTTGCCGCACCTTGTCATTGGAAATTTTTATGTTAATAAAATCACCATATATTATTTAATAAAACAATAGAGCATTTACGTCATAACTAAAACATTGTATTTTGTTAAATGGTCAAGGTAACACAATTTTATTGTAAACATCTGAAAAACAGATTCTCAAATAAATAGGAAATAATGCTGACTGGACAATTTTAAATGAATTAAAATTAATAGTTAAAAGCGTGAAAAACAATTCAGCCCCAAGGAACCAACAATTGTTTATCAAATAATCAAATATAATGCTTGACCTGAAGTATAGCTGATCTGACAGGAATTTTTTTAGATATCTCTATCGTCATTAAAAACACACTTACTAACTATTAAATGAAGTACTAATATAGGAACGAAATAACATCTGTTTCAAGTTAAATCTTTGTATTGCTATAGATAAAATTGTCAAAATTGTTTCTGTTTTTGTCCTCAGATTTCAGATATATCCTTATACCTGTTCTTAATTATTCAGTATTAATTTTAGCCAAATTCAGCTATCTACTTCAGTTTCTATCATGTCATATGATATCAAAAAAAATTAAAGATATTTGCCATAACATTATAAAAACGTTTCAATTATTTTTAATAAACTCTTGAAATTGGTACAGAGCTACAGGTATTGATAAAGATTTCCTAAAAAATAGCTGCTAACATTTGGAGAATATCGATATTTCTTTTAGCGAAGTTTTTTTTATGAAAATTTAAAAATATTGATACATCTTTTGTAAAATACCGATATTTTCCTATTTTTTGCAAAAAAAATATATTTTTTAAAAATATCGAAATCGATATATTGAAGAGTCACTACATTAGTTAAAATGGTATTACTTACAACAACGATATTGTGTTTTAGGAATCAAGTACGGTTAGACAAAGACGAATATTTCGAATATTTATTTTTATATGAATAGAATATACAATTAGATTATCTTAGAAAAATATACACCAAAATTAAACCTGATCACAATATAGTAAATTAAAAATGCACCTGGCAGGTAACTCTTCAGGTGATTTATACACTATTTAACCTTTGTCTAACTGCACATGATTCCAAAAGTGGTGACCCCAACATGATCGAAGTGCCTAACAGGTAAACCAGCTTACCCACTCGACAAGTGCTTTACACGTGCATGTTGGGATAGCACGAGGGATGGAACCCATCAACATCATAGAAGCCCATCATGATCATAACATCAATACATTAACACCCTTACATCACGTCGAGGTCACCAATTGTAGGAATGTTCGTCTGGTCAGTTAGTCGGTCGGAATATGGGGCTGTCGATACGATTGTTTGTCTGAACACTCAATACTATTTTTGTAGAAGGAATTCACACGAGAACTGAAAACACTGGTTGAATAAAAATTGATTTATTGCGATTTAAATTGATACATGTGGTCGATGGGAGAATGGACAAGATATTAGGTTACTTAAAGGAAGTACGGTAGCTCTGTGAAAGTGGTACTATTACAAGGGGGTAGAAAAAAGAAAAAAGACCGAGACGTCGTCGTGGTGGTCTTTTATAGCCGGGAACCGCATGGTACCAATCCAACAGAGTTGCCAACCTTTGAACTTGGTGTAGGTGAACGCGTGGTGGCAAGGGTTGTAGCTGTCGCTACATCGTGAAGAATGTGGAACATTCTTATTTACTGCTGTTACTTACTGCTTATAATATAAAAATCTTTTAAATAATTGAATCTGTGCTATCTTAGAAAATGAAAAGTTAATTAACTTTGTTCTTATTCAAATAGTAATGTAAATAATCTCTGTCACTGATGTTGCTATATAAGTTTGATAATTACCTGGTAATCATCCAGTTGTTTAAGTGAATGCTAAGAATGAGACGGTATACTATATTAGTTGTAATAATTACTAGGTAACTTTCATAATTTTCTTTGGCAAAAATTCAAATTCAAAAGATAATTTCTTTGATTCTATTTTTATTTAATAAGCATATAGTATATATATTAGCCTATCTAAGAGTTTTTTCTTAATATTGTTCTTTCTAAAATCAAAGGTTTCAGACATAAACTCAAATTGTCGTGGTGGATATACTCCCGCTGGTAACTACTCAATATTTATATGTTGAGATGAATGTACACACCACTTACTTAACCATAATCGTTTAAACAGTTTTTGTTAATTCAACCTCCAAGTCCACTGTAGACGAGAAATTGCAATTTTCACTTGGTATTGTGCTTAATTTTAATGTACCATGTATATATTGCCAATACCCCGGAGAGCTTTGTTGATATATTCGGGCTTTACTGTCATTTCATTTCTTTGCGCTACTACTTTCTGTCTGTTAGTTTCATACCGTAGGTTCCTCAGAGATATAGGATCTGAGGGTCTGGCTGACCTGTCTAGGTAATTGTTTAAGGTTTTATGCCCGTTAGAGAGCTATAGTTTTAAAGTATTTGCTGATAATTTTTTGATCCTCAAGCAAAAAAATTAGGCTTTTAGCTATCTTCTTTACTTTCTTTACGAATTGACCAGTTTTCAATATTCAACGAAATATGTAGATTATATTCTTTTACATTCAATATGAATACATTCCACCATTCGTTAATTAGTGATTGTAAATGAGATAGTTACATAAAATATGATAAAACTAGTGTTAACTGGTACTTCTTGGTATAGTTGCTAGGCACTGTAATTAAATAATCTGAATAATTCTGAATCGTAGAGTTCCTGTGTTCCTAAGTATGTGCTGTTGAGAACTGCAAAATTTTATCAATATACCAGTAGCCTATATTATTCATAGCAACTTTAGTCCGCATTTGGTAGCCTTACATCTTAAACTGTAATGCGTTTGTCTGAAATCCATAAAGTAGGGGTGTTTTTCAAATCTTATATGTTTCCTAATTGAAACAGTTTATTACTAAGAGTATTTTAGTTGCTATTTCGTTATCTTACAATTTCAGCTGCTATAATTTAGCCAGATCTTCACTTAACTACACCAGGCTGAATGCCTGGAGTATCTGCGAAACGAATGCCAATCCATCGTCAACCTGTCTCTTCTTGATAATACATGTGATTCTGGTTAATTGAATGACCTTAAAAGAGAACAACCTTATGATATCAACGGAATCCTACCGACTGTACCAATTATAAAATTTAAAGGTTTAAAAAAACATTAGTTTAATTAAAAATACTATTTTATTTAAAGAAAGAAGATGCAACATGTCGAATGGCTATTCAAAACGTAGCCTATTTATTTATATAATTCTTCTGGCTTTGTATATGTAATTGAACTTCTAAACGGTTGGTCCGATTTTGCTGAACTTATTTATGCGTGTTTATGCGAATTCCATAATGGTTCTTAATCACAATTAGACCTGGTAGATGGCTTAAGAGTTTCAGGAATATTTTAATTCTTTTGGATTATATTTCTCTCATGACCAATACTTCACAAAATTTTACTTTCCTGCTTTTCCCTTTTTTGCGTTTTATAGTTTATAGTTTAAAAACATTTTTTAATAGAACAACTTTAGAGACCAAAATGTATGTCCATAAAAATTTACTTTAACATGACATAATATTTTACATTGATTTTGATTTGATCTTTTGCATATTTACATCTTGAACTGTAATAGTCGTGTACTTACTCAGTTCATTTAAAAATCACCGTAGTGGCTTTTCGGATGGTCTTGAAGTAGCTGTTACCTTTTGCTTTAATAAAAATAATTTCCCGTAAAAATCACGATAAATAGAATGGTAAGAAACAGGAATCATAGGGAGATAAATATGCCGCCAAAACCAAATGTTGAAACAAATCCTATATTAATTCATTTATTGATGAAAAATGATTTTTTTTTGTTTTTTGCTTCTTATAGAATGTTAATAAATTAAAAGGGTATTTGTTTTATACCAATTATCATTTTTGCTAGTCCTTCGAATATATCGAACCAAATAATGTAGCCATATCCATCCAAGGTCTTTGAACATAGATACAGATCTTTAACATTCTATGTGTACTTATTCGCCCAGTTTCTGTAATACACATTTTATGAGTTCCTTTGGCTTTGGCATGAAAGAATGCCCAATACATTTTTCCAAAAGCTTAAATAAGAAATAATGAATTTGATTCTCATTCTGTGGAGCATCCAAACATGAAGAGGTAACTAATACTTCCTATAAGAAGTAAAATTGACACACAATAAACATAAATATCTTTGTTGAACATCTAGCTAAAGTATATACTCGCAACCCAGGACAAATTAAAATATAGAGTACCAGAAAGTTTAAGAACTAAACACTACCAAAGCTCAATAAACAGTTAAATGATATTATTTGTATACTTCTTGAGAAAATATTACCAGAAGTGATTAATTAAAGCTAATAACTTAATCCAGATGAAAGATCGAGATATGAAGAAAGAATGGGAAGAGTCAGAAGTCACAGGGAGAAAAATATGACGCTAAAATCGGATGTTGAAACAAATCCTATATAAATTCATTTATTTTAATGATGCTTTTCTGAACAGGTATAGGATATTGATGAAAAATGACTTTTTCTGTTTTTCTTTTTCATAGACTGTTCATAAACAAAAAAGACTTTTGTTTCATACCTATTATAGTTTTTGGATCCCGGAATATGTCGAACAAAATAGTGTAGCCACATCCATCCAAGATCTATGTTCTACAGATCACTAATACTCTTTTATGTGTGTACTTATTATTCCAGTTTCACTTCATCGGTTCCTTTAATTTTGGGATGAGGGAGTGCCCAATGTATTTTTCTGAATCACTGAAGATAATTTTATGTTGCCTTTCTTTAATATCCTATATTATTGAATATCCGTCTACTAGGGAAACTTCATTGGTCTTACCTAATTAAATTACTGTTTTTATGGTATCTGAGCGACCGGGAAGTTGATTGATCTTTCAGACGTGGCAGGTAACAATTACCTCGAAATTTTTTCAGAAAATATTACTCAAAGTGATTAATTGAAGCTAATAACTTAATCCAAAGATGCAAGATCTAGATGTGAAGAATAAAAAAAGACATGAATCAGATTTATAAAAAACAATTTTAATAATATCAAACTAACACTGTGTGAGGTTCTGATATTAATATTTCTAAAAGTGCTTCCACCAACAGCAAAGTACTGGTGGAGAAGTAGATACACTCTCCAACCGGCTCTAATATAATTATCATTAAATATTCTGGCTGATTTGTGTTGTAATCAGATTTGAACTGCATTCATGATATAATAATTAAATATATATAGACAATTGCGACAAGACGAGAGCCTCTTTAACTTCAAAAATTATAAATAAATAATTATAAATTATAAATATATAAATTACCCATATCACTGACAAGATCTATTCAAATTTTAGGATTCTTTAAATGGTATTCTAAACAGCATAGTCATTGATGGTGTAAACGTCAAAGGTTACAACATGTGGAGTTTGCTAGATAATTTTGAATGGACCTCAGGATACATGTAAGCAAACATAAAAATTAGTTCACACTATTATAATTAATTATTAAAACTTAGGTCAAAGTATTGTATTGTTCAAGTGGATTTCGATAGTCCAAATAGAACCAGAACCTTGAAAAAATCGTCTGAATGGTACCAGACCGTTGTGGCAACCGGAAGACTGGATAAATTACTTGTGTATATTTAGAGATTTTATATATTTTATTTTATTTAGAGTGTAAATAAAATAAATAAAATAATATGGGCCTGTGTTTTGAATAACATTAAAGACAATCCAAAAACAGTCTGTAGAAACAACATTAGCTTATATTCAGTAATTTCATAATATATCAGTACAATAGACGATAAGAAAATAATGATAAGATAATATAAATAATTACTGAAGATTTCAATAAGTTTAAAAAATATAGTAGATGTGGCTAGTGATTCAGCGAAGTCAGACACAATAACTAAACTACTACGTACTATGATATTAAAATATTACATAATTAAATATATAAAAGATATGTATTTAACGTATGTATACACCATATGTTGAAACATATACTCGACATATTTTTAAAAATTTTTATCAAAATAATGTTGATGAAATGGCGAATGAACATTTTTTATTATGTCAAGTAATATTACTTTCTGATTACATTAACTGGAACTGTAACAGTTTTTAGGGATTTTTTTAAATATGTCAACGAGGAGAAGGTGAAATTATCCACAGAGTAAAAGCATGAATAGAAATCATGACCCTATTGCTAATAGCCGTGTAATACATTCATCACGACTACATCGACTTTTATTTATACATTTAATCGATTGTTACATTTTTTATCTATGAAATGTCCAAAAAAATATTCCCACACCAGTTCTCAGTTTGATGGACTAATTTAAAATATATATTTTTTACATATTAAGAACATATATAGTATACATATGTGCACTATAGTAAATTCAAAATAGTAGTGAAGTCGAGTCATTAAAAATGTATAATGTATTGCCAATTGAAATTTGTAAATTCGTTTTAATTTCAGAGAATATTTTCATTTTCATTATAGTCCTATTAAAAAGAGTCAATTCGGTTGTCAAATGTCTGTAAAACTCTTTAAAACGTTAGCGATAAGAGGTTATAAACCGGCAAACGTTGTTGTGGCGTTTTGCTTGGTTTGACAAATTTCAAATCGCTGCTTAATAATTATGATTACTCTGGTTGAGAATGCCGAGGCCAAATCAATAGTCAGTGAGAAACAGATTACCTCACTAATCAATAACTACGAATAGGAACCAGGTAATGGGGGTCCGTTCTTATCAGTAAAATGTATTAGAGAGGAAAGTTTAGTAGGGTAGAGGGGTTTTTATTGAAAATATTGTAATTGTGTTGCAGCTGCACTGAATATTAGTATGGACCCTATAAATAAAATCTCGCAAAAAAAGAAAAACAGTATAATTTTGGATTCGCTGAAGAGAAAGTATCTACATCCTAGTTCTATTCAAGATTAAATTTATGAAATGTATAAAACGGTGACTAGTTTCTAATACAAACATAATTTAATAACTTATATCAGAAATAACTGTTAGTACGGAAAGTATCCACATAAAACCTAGGGATATGCTACTTTTTGAGGA
This sequence comes from Rhynchophorus ferrugineus, assembly GCF_030347505.1. Taxonomy (NCBI): domain Eukaryota; kingdom Metazoa; phylum Arthropoda; class Insecta; order Coleoptera; family Curculionidae; genus Rhynchophorus; species Rhynchophorus ferrugineus. The sequence continues at coordinate 51,438,627 of NW_027472583.1, forward strand.
TTGTAAATTATCACTTCTAACACAGTTATCAGGATATACAGGATTTAAATAGTATAGAGATAAACCATGAACTTCCGGACATTGGTTTTAAAAGAATATAGTTTTTAAAAGCATACAGTAAAATTAAGGGAGACTTGTTATTTTAAATTGTGTACAAACATAAATATTTCAATATAGAATATTAGGCCTTAGCAAGACACTAATAAATAGAGTTTAAAGACAAAAGTTAACGGAGAAAGGTAAAATAGCTTGTAAATAGTAATATTTATTAATAATTCATTGTAAATATCTTGTTCTTCGTGTTAGAAACAGGAATCCAACAAAAAGATCCCAACAAGTGGTTGGCCAGGCCTGTAATTAAGAAATGCGTTGCAAAACATAAATTAAATTTTGAAGATACAATATTAAAGAGTATTTCAAATTGACACTTGAAATATAAATTAAATATTTAATTGTGTTTTTATGCAATTTTCTTTTTTAGGCATAGGCCTGAAAGAAGATACATAGTCGATCAGTTAGCTGAATAATAAGGCCACAGAACCTAACGTCTTGCTCAATATAATTGCATATTAAATAAACACATCATCGAAGAAAACAAGAACTAAACCTAAAAAGACATTACTTTGATATGTAATTGTCAATTTGGTGGATTAGGCCTCCAGTGCGATACCACTATTTAAAAATATGTGCCTAAAACTCTACCTCATGGGTGGTGTGGAAAGGAGTTCCATGTAAATATAACAAAACAACTCTTAATTATAGTTTTTACTCATTTGAAAATATATGCATCAGATGTACTATAATGTTAAAATAAATTATTTTTAATAACAGAATTTTTGTTTAATTATTTTATTTAGATTAGAATTTTGTTGTATGTACGTAAAGCCAAACTGACTGACGTTTTGACGTCACAAATTTCAGTGACGTATAAACAAATAAACTATGAACAGACCATACATATTTATTTAAATTTTTTTTAAGTTACCGTACTTATGGATACCGAACGACCCACCGTCAGGTTTCTGTGCTCTGCATACTCCAATGTTATATTGAATTCTGTAAATTAGTATTGTTTATTTTTACAATATTTGCTAAATTTGGCAATCGGCAATAAAATTATACTTTAGCGCATCTTTTTTCAATGACACGCTCGATTGCAGACAATCATTATAAATTATGATCTACATCTTACAATCTACATCTCTCTTATCTAAATCACTAGTACTAAAAACTCCAAATACGAACAGTATGTCATATGTTACTTTCAGTGACTTTAACGAAATTATCCACGACTATTTTACCAGAAATATATTTAAGCAAATGCTACGTTGAATCTTCTCATTCAATATATAGTCAACTTTAAATTGCAAATGATCTCATAAAAAGAAATGAAGTATCTATATCGCATGACCTATAACTTAAGTATATGATATTTGGCATCGGCATAGATTGACGAGCATTATTTTCGAAGAAACAGGGTCTGGATGATCTTTCCAGTTTAAACTTCGTAGCAAACGATGACCCATTGTAGATACATTTAAGTTTTGGTAATATAATTTGGACTTTCTGAACTATCAAGGTGACCGTTTCAATGTTTATCAAAGCCATGAATGTGCAAATGAGTTTCATCAGTTCAGATTAATTTTGTAAATATGGAGACGCAAAACTTTACTGAATATATATAGAACTTGTGAAGAGATTCTTGAAATATATAGTTCTTGTTTACGAAAATAAAATTAATGTTACCGAAATTTCATCAGTAAGACAGCTACTGTACTGTACTGTTTATTATAGGACATGGATTTAATACTATCAATAGAATCATTTTTTTTTCAATTCTTTCAACAGTTGACGAAGTTAAAAAAATATTTCGACCACAAATGATAAACTCATCCATCATCAAGACATTAGGACTGAATTACAATTTATTTCCTTACCTAACTCTCTAAAATCTCTTAAATGACAAACAACTTACATCTCTAACAGAGATAAAATGAAATCAGCGCCGTAATTATAACATAATGCATAATAGAAAATGAAAACTACAGCATTAATTAAAGCTTAATGTTTATAGATATTATACATATTATATCAAAATATTCAAAACAGAAAATCACGTTTCAAAACAGAAGCCCTATTCAAATCGAATGATTTATATTTATCAAGTGCAAATTTGGAAAATCAACTCTATTGTATAATTACGTAAGAAATTAACCAGCACATAACACTAAAATTATTTATTCAAAAAGTATGAATTACTATTTTAATCCCCATAATCCCAGGAAATAAAAGTTTGCAAACTTTACTCGATGTCTGATCTTTTATTTAAACATGTTATTGCGATATAAAAATTACATTCAAATAGCAGTCATCTAGTTGTTCCCGTGAATAGTAACGATGAAACGCTGTATTCTATTGGTTTCAATACTCATTAGGTAACTATTATATTTTACTGTAACAGATATTGTGTTTGTACAGTTTGTACCATTACTATACTATATATAGTCAATTCAAAAGAGCGGCGACACGGGAGACGTCGCAATGTTGCCAGCAACTTTAAGTTTTAGTACATTTTGGCTCAGACAAAAATTTTAAGATAAATAAAATAATTGAACATATATTCTATTAAATATAATTTATTTTAACATTATAGTACATCAAATGGATTTATAATAGAAGAGCTTGAAACTACAATTAATTTTACAACCACAATAATTTATACTTTAGAATTGTTTTATTATATATACATTGAGCTTTTTTCCACAATAGTATCGGTGGGATTCTAGGCACGTTTTTGTATGTAGTGGTATCCCCCGAATGCCTAATCCACTTAATTAACAATTGTATATCTGAGTAATGTATTTTACTTTCACTAGAGAGCATATTTATGTTTTACGCTTAGTTCTTGTTTCTTTTGATGCAATGCATCCTTGTAAAGTCATTATGATATTACTATATTTCTCTTTAGTTTATCCTGTTACTATCTGTATACATCTTTATTGGTAAAACTACATTTAATCACTGCATTCTCCTTAATACATTTGCCACATCTGCATCTGCTCCAACATTTACCTTTTTCCATCAACTTTTGTTGTCTTTACATTATATTTATTATCGTCTTGCCATGAGCAACCCAATGTACCATTCTGAAATATTCATGTCTCATTTAAATATATAAATTGATATAATTCTTCCTTGATTTTATTATATGTTTTTAAAGATTGTAATCTTTTTAAAACAATCTCTGAAAGTTCCATTAAACCTCTTCGTGGGTTATCTTTACACCACTTATATCCTATATTAACTAACAATGTATGAACTTATGTTCTACATCTCTCAAATAGCCGTATATCTTTTGGATTTTTATGGATACTTTCCAGAATAACAATTTTCTCTGAAATAATTGTATTAAATTATATTTCGATTGAAAAAACTACTTACTGTTTTATACATTTCGTATATTTGATCTCTGAAACACCAAGCTGATCTTCATTCGTCACCTGTTTCGCATAAGCACGGTTTCTTTTCGCGAATTTAATGTTACATTGTTTTTTATTTTTTGAGATATTTTAGTGACTGTGTCCATACTAATATATAGTGCAGCTGCAAGATGCAAAAAATATTTTCAATAAAAACCGCGGCGATTTCAAATTTATTAAAACAAAGCGTTAAAACAACGTTTGCCGGTTTATAACCTGTAATTATAATATTTTGAAGAATTTTCAGACGTTCGGCAAACGGACAAGTTTTGCAGGCTCATTCCGTTACATGTTCGAACTTCTCTAAGAATATTCTATCTCCTTCTAAATAGAGTAAATTGACAAGGATAATATTGTCTGACTGTAAAATGAATTTATAACTTTAGGCAGACACATATTGACACTCGTGTCACTGCTGTTTTGAATTGACTATATGTATATATAGTTATATATGTATTTGTATACTATATATTTATATGTATAACTATGAATTAATATTAAAAGGTTTTTTTTTAATATTTATTGATGATATTTTATGATTTTAAAATGGATTTTAATATTTCTCAAAATTTCGCCAGCAATTTGTTTACACTACGAAAGAACAGAAGTACACAATTACAGTTAACAATTATTTTTTATGAATTTGCAAGCAATCTGCAAAGAAGTTATATTACTACATAATTATGTTCCATTTCATTTGACTTATTTACGAACAATCATATACATATATTAACATTAACTTTTAAATGTATTTTTCTTATTAATACTTATGTTTTATAGTAACAGGCTATCATTTTGATTGCGCGCCATCTTGGTTATGTGACGTTTAGCTTAGTTTCGCTTTAACCATTGTGTTGTGTAGACGATCCAAATTATATTATGGATAAATATATACCACAAGAACGAGCAGAGATGTTGACAATACGTATTGAACATAATTGATCTATTATTGCCACTTTTGCGTCAAAAATATCCTAATTGTCTAGTGTTTCACAAAACCACAATTTATTGTTTACATGCGAATTCTCGACAGTACGGTACGACAGCAGACAGGCCTCATTCTGGAAGACAACGGACGTCTCGTAATGCTGAAGATGTAGCTGTGATGTGTGCGCGATAGTGTTGTGGAGCCTCCAGAAACATCAATTCGGAGACATGGTTCCCAGTTACATATTTCTGCACTCAGTTTAAGGCGAATTTTGAAAACTTATTTGAAAATGTTCCCGCAAAAAATTCAATTAGTCCAAAAATTGTTATCGAGAGATCCTGATCAACGAGTTGAGTACAGTAACGCAATCCTAAGGCTGTCTGGTGAAATTGAAGATTTTTTATTTAAAATGATAATGAAGGATGAAGCCCATTTTCTCCTCAGTGGCCACGTCAATAAATTCATGAAACATCATTGCATCCACTAAAAACAACTGTATGGTGTGGTGTTCATGCTGGAAACATTATTGGTCCCTATTTTTTTAAAAATGACCAAGGTATCGCCGTTACTGTTACTGCTGAACGCTACCGAATGATTCGAGATTTTCTTATGCCTGAAATGTAAGAGCAAGGACTAGAGGATATGTAGTTTCAGAAAGATGGGGCCACAGAACACACAGCTCGTTCAACAATTCAATTATTGAATAATGTTTTTCCACGAGAAAACTAATTTCGCGAAGTGGCGATTTAGCATGGCCAGCCTAATGTCCAGATTTGACAGTACCAGACTTTTCCTTATAGAGTTTTTTAAAAGAAGAAGTTTATGTGAACAAGCCCCAAACTATTCAACGTCTTAAAGACTATATTGGTCACGAAATTGTAGAAATTCAGCCTGAGATGAGGCAGGATGTCATGAAAAATGCCTTAAAAGGAGCCGAAAATTGCATAGCGAATCTCGGTCACCACATAGCCGATATAATTTTTTAATCATAACTAAAAGAGAACGTAATTACCAAGTAAACTTTTTATGAAAACCGAATTTACTTAACTTTTCTTTAAACAAAGTTATAGGGAATCAAAATGGTAGCAGGACTTTTACCCAACGTTGTCTAATATTTATTTTTCCCGTTTTAAATTTCTTATATTCCGATATAGGTCTAGTTTGTTTACTAAGATCGCGGAAATTAAACAGAAATTTCCAGAAACATATTTATTAACTTCGTTTACACAGCCAGTTTGATTTTCAGGCTAGATTTGGCATTTTCTCCAATTATCAAGTTCTTTATAATCCAGTGGACCATCTGCACTAAATAAATTTAAATCGGTCTCTATATTTATGGGTCCTTTTTTAAGTCGTTGTTTTTCAGGGCTAATCTCTTCCTTCGTCTATGTTAATATATTCTGGTAATGCCATTTTTCTTCACCAAATGCATAGTGAATTTTTGACGACCTTGTCCCAGCAATCACAGGTCGAGATTATGTACACATTGACTTGTAGGTGCAGAGCATCATCTACCAAACGTTACTGTTAGACTGCTGTGTTAGACTGTCACTATGCTACTTTTTCTATATCTTTTCTCCACTAAAGCTCATCAATTTTAGTTAAAAATTAAACAGATCTCGTCGACTTTTTTTGTACTTAAAGACCGTCATTCAGTTTGAATGTAATCCAGACCAAAATTCTACCTTATCTTGTAGCAGAATCGAGATCCCAATGAGCCCACTCGTCTGAACCGGTAGGATACTAGTCTGCGCGGTTGGACATCTTTTTTTTAAGTCAAAGTCATTGGTTGTCGAAGGCTTATTGAGGTCGTCAAATGCTGTCTCTATGTTCTAATGTCAAGAATTAAATTCGACATATAATCGGACTAATAGACTGTCTGAATGTGAATTAAATTTTCTTTGGCGATCCGGCCTTTATAGGCTGAAGCAAAAATTGCATGTTTTTTGTAAGTTCTCGACAAACTCTAGGCTCAGTAAAAGTCATTTAGCATTGTTTTTACAGCCATTTCTTTACTATAACTGAAAATGAGTAGCAATATTGAAGCCAGAAGTTTGATAGGGCCATAATTGCTGTAAAAGAAGTTGTGTGATTGTAAAAATATACTCAAAATTTCTTACTACTTAATTATAGCCTCTTGAGAAAAATGGATTCACACTAACAACATATAATACCCAAAAAATTATTGATAGTTTCGCCGACTTTATTAATTCTTTTCATAAACATAGAAAAACAATATTTCTATTGACACTGGACTCTTAATGTTTACTTGATTATTAATACTTAACACAACATTCATAAAATCGGATTAAATTCACTAGATTTATTTTCATTTATTTGATATACCGCTTTGTTCTCATTGTCGACAATATTTTGCAATCCGACCGTTACTTCATGGTACTTATTATCGATGACCAACTATACCGTATCGAATTGTAATTAACCTTTGTTAACTACTATATCATTTCACCGCTTTATAAATGTGAAACCTTGTAATAACTGTATTTTTATTTTCGAGTTTTGAACTGATTACTCATTGATATACTTTGATACCTAGTTGTCAAGCGGTTCGGGAGTTTCCTCCAGACTTCCTGTTCGGGACCGCATCGTCAGCTTTTCAATATGAGGGAGCTTGGAACGAAGATGGAAAGGGCCCTAGCATTTGGGACGTATTCAACCACGAACCGGGCACCATCGCTGATAACACCACAGCGGACGTAGCGTGCGATTCCTACCATCTTTATCCTGAGGATATTGCCATTATGAAAGAGCTTGGGTTGAAAGCTTTCAGGTTATATCATACTTCAATCACTTGATTAATACAATTATATTCGATATTTTAATACAGGCTCTCCATTGCATGGACCCGTATCCTTCCTGATGGTAGACCAACTAACATTAATCAAGCAGGAATCGATCACTATATCAGCGTATTTCAAGTAAGGAACATCAACTTGGTGTTGTCAAAGTAATGTTTCTCATTCATATTTTCTTGTCTTAACATTAGGCGCTCAGAGAGGCAGAGATTGAACCTGTGGTTACTATATTTCATTGGGACTTGCCCCAATACCTAGAACTACTTGGAGGCTGGATAAATCCTCGTATGGCTGATTATGTTGGGCAGTATGCTAGAATTTGTTTCAAGTATTTTGGCGAGTATGTTAAATACTGGGTGTCACTAAATGAACCAGCCATCAATTGCCTCTACAGTTATGAAGAGGTAATTGACTGAAAAAATAGACAAAATTGATTCTGATGGTCCGGCAACTAAAAAACAAAATATACAGGGGATCAACAATATAATGTGAACACCATTATTGAGGAGCCGTAAGGAGAGTATGAATTTACTAATTTTTGAGTGCTCTCCCACTTTTGTACTAAAATATTGGCTAAGTGCTTCAATGATATTGAAAATTGAAATATACTCCTTATTCTCTGCTCTAAAACTCCTTATAACGTTTCAATTATATTAAGGTCTGGCGATTATGCTGATCAGAAAATATTATTTCCCAAAGTAGTACTGAAACGATTCAGTTGTATTAGTGTACGGGTGCATTTTCATCTGGAAACGACTTGGTAAGAACTTCATCATTCGTAGCGTCCAGATACATTTATATATTGCCGCTAAAATCGTAACGGAACTTACAAGAAACAATATAAATAATGAATCATAAGGCCATACTTCCGTTATAAAAGGTTTAACACCAGCAGCCAGTCTATGAATTTTAACTTTGTCGAGCTTCCTCGCCTATTATCTTTAGCCTATTATTTCTCTTCACTGATGATAATCATTACTATGGATATCGTTGCTGGTGCAATGTTAAGCAACATCTGAGAGATCGCTTTTCACCGATCGCTAGTTTTAACAGTTGCAATACACCGAAATATAATCTACAAGACTTGGTTGTGAACAGAGCAATATATGGGCGTCGCATTAACTGTACAGATACAGTGTTGCCAGTATGCAACACTGCATCTGCAATGTACTATATTGCATGGTGTTTATATTAGTTTAACAATCCCCCATACCTCAACATATTTTTGGAATATTATACCGATTACTTCGACTCATAATAATAGTTTTATTAATTAATTATACATCAGCAATACTCTAGCTGATAATACTCTAGGTGCTGACAGGCATTGACTGATTTTCATACACTAAGAAAGTTCTAAGATACAATTAAGTCTTTTAGTCATTAGTCAAGAGAATGTTGGCGTCTTAAGAAGTAAAAACACTTCTCTGGAACCACTTTCTACAACTTTTCAAGATTTTTTAATTTGCATCACTAAAAATATAGCCATTCATAGGAATCTTCTTAGGTAATTAAGTTCATTTTTTAAAGATAGTCTGTATTTTATTTATAATTGCATAAAAACATTCGAATTTTGGATTGGGTTGGAATTTGTTAATTATTGGAAATGTTCATTCAAGTAATAATATTCTTTATTAGATTATACCGTGTCATAATTTTTATAGCGGTATTTCTTTTTATAGCAGATTCAGGAGAACCTTGTCGAAGTATACACTTATATTTTTGAAAATATAATATGCTTTTTAATTGAAGGCCCTTAGGGATCACTTATTGATTTCGGTGTCAACATAGCCCCAAAAATTAAAAAATTATCGTTACTATATTCAAATTTTTTTGTATATATATCATCAGCATGTTGAATGGATTGCCATTTTTCCAGTCAAATTTTCCTTCTCATTTTAGTCTAGTTAAAAAGAGACACAATGCTGTCTTATTAGTTCGAAAACGTAAACAAATAAGTCTGTCAATGTCGTCCGGTTGTCAGACGTATACAAAATTCTTGAAGGCAATAGTGATAAGAGGTTATAGCTAGTTTTTAGATGTGCTATAATGTTAAAATAAATTAAATTTCTTAATATTTTTGTTCATCAATTGTTTCATTCAGATTAAAATTTTGTTGTATGTTAAAGCCAAACTAAACTAAAATTCAGTTTGCGACGTTTTGATGTCACAAATTTAAATGTATGTACAAAATAACTTTGAACGGACTAAGCTCTTTCACATGTATCTTATCAGACATTTCAATGGCGGAATTTATATTTTCGATAAATCCAAGAAAACCGTCGAAGAATAAGTTTCTTCAGAAGGGCTTCAGGATCACCTGATAATATTTCGCGAAATCTAACATGAACAGGTGGTGTCTTGTATTTGGTAAAATAATTTACTTTACTTGAAATAATGCTGATATTTAAACTATTGGCCATCGAATTGGAGGCCCTTGATTGACTAATATTAGACAATATTCTTATAGCGGAATTCACAGATTGCATCTTTTTGTCGCTAGATTGCATCTAGCTTATCATAACAATTAAAGCAACTATTAGGGCGACGAAGAGTCAACTGTACATTAAAAAAGCATCCGAAGTTTTATTGTAAATAGCCTAGTTCAATTTTTGGAATATTTTAGGGCTCATTCGCACCAGGTTTAATATTACCAGGCGAAGGAATTTACCAATGCGCCTACACTCAAATTTTATCCCATGCAACAATATGGCATATTTATAACAATGAATTTAGACAGGAACAAAAAGGTGAGAGTAAAACTAAATAAAAATAATACCGTTTAAAATTATATGATCCAAAAATCGTTCAATTATTGATTGATATTAATTTAATTTGCTATTCTTTTAGGATTACTTGGTTTCAACAACATGTGTTTCTGGTTCTACGCCAAATCAAATAGCACCGAAGATATAGAAGCCCAAATTAGAGCGTTAGAATTCTTTGTAAGTACAGTTTATTTATTAGGTACAATGTTTAATTTTAAAGCAACTATTGTTTATCATTTGAAACAAAAATCTATGATATATTATTTAAAAGTGCCCGTTAATTGATATCTATAGCATTCTATAATATCTCGATATTGAATAACAAAAATAATGCATATGTCTAGTTGCAGTAATAACAGTTTTCAGTACCATGCACTTCGAAAAGGTCACGGGAAACGATTTAAAATACTCATATGCTTGGTAATTAGAACAAGAGGTTCAAAATATACTTTCCCGTAAATATTCTCAGATTTTATTCCTTCAAAGGCCATAAATCGTTTCTTTTATGTATCAAAATTAGGACATATTTAATTTATTTTGATATTCACTCTGATTGAACTCTGTTTAATATTCAATTATAGGGGATGAAAATTGTATGTTTTTGTATTAAAAACAACATTATAATCAGTTTAGTATTAACTATCGTTTGTTTAAATTATGCTGCAGCATCTGTACTATTTCACATCGTTATATCACCATACACATACATTTCGTATATTAATCCATCATGACACAATTGAATAAACGAATATAATTCAGAAAAAGCAATATTTGCGCAATACAATGTATATAAACCTATAAGATATTCCATTTGAATACGTTTTTTTCACGAATTTTTAAATATATAGCACTATTCGTCATTTTATTCTTTAATATAAACTGTTTTATTTCGATGATCAATTGGAATAAATCAAATCATGTTATCTATAGCTTGAATAATTGGTAGCCAAACTTTGTCAATTTCTCATTGCTTTATCAAATGCATATAAATAAGTGTATCTAAAACGAAGAGAAAGACTTTTAAAGTGTGTGAGTAATAACATATTTATATCTATGGATTGTACTCGCGTCGACGGTACATATACTAAAATTGGAACGATACAAAGAAGATTAGCATGGCCCTTGAGCAAGGATGACACGCAAAATCGTGCAGCGTTCCACATTTTTTGGAAATTATGTAGGAGCAGCCTCTACATTAGAATTCGCGTAGGGGCATTTTGAACTACCCTCCCAGATTAGTGTATTCACTGCTAAATTACTAGCAATATACAAAGCCTTATTGTCCATTCAAAATAAGCCGAATAGTAGACCTGTAGTAATTGTCACGGACTCCAAGACCATCCTTGGAGACTTTCAGTTTAGCGGGGATGGGTCACCCTTTGATAGAGAGCATCAGGGAACTGCATACCACCACAATAAGAAGCGGCACAATTTTCTTTTATTCGCGGGTTACCTCTCATAGGGGAATCACGGCTAATGAGAAAACCGACTACCTCGCTGGAAAGGAAGAAGTTGAAAGAGTGATATAAAGTCCTATCGTAAAAACTTTTTTAGAAATCTCGACCAATTACAACGAGACCTACTGACTAATAACAAATTATAGGAAATCAAGAAAGACTTTTAATAAAATCCCTATATTCGATATATAGGAAGACATCAATTGAGCATCTTGTCTCGACTAAGAATCGGGCATTGCAGACTTACCCATGAATATCTGCTAAAAGGTGTAGGACCTCCTATGTGTAACGGGTGTCAAACCTTATTGAGTGTAAGACATTTACTAATTGAATGTCGCAAGTACAGACCCATGAGACAGTCACTTGGAATGGTGGACACCATGGAATATTTCGTTCAACTGAATAACCTGAATCAACTAATCAACTACCGTGCAGCCACAGGTGTACTCCAGCTTGTCTAGCCTTATCGAAATAATGTTGTTTCTATGTCATTCTGTGTAATCATGTTAATTGCATAACTAACGGCTAACATAATTTTACCTTTGTTTATTTATATATTTTATTTATACTCTCTATGTTTATTCATCTTGCGTTCTGATATTAATTGTAATGGTTTGCATATACTGATATTTATTATCATTCTTATTAATTGTAATTAAAATTTTACTCGGCTCCACAGGCTGACAAAATAAAAAATAAATAAGAATAAAATATTTATGGATTATTTTCATCATCACCAAAAATTAGATTATTCAATAACTCTCAGCAACAGTTTTTTTTTGAACATCAGAAACAATAGAAATAGCAAAACTAATGAAGATATATGGATATAAGTCCATAGGATAAGGTTATCTATGAAATCACAATCATAATCACATCGACCAAATAACGGTCTGGCCAACACTTATGCATTATATTGTACACGCATGCATTATCATAAATCAGTTAGTACAGCGTTGAAACCTTTCTTTCAATGCATGAATTAATTAACGGTAAAGGCATTTGATTACAAATAACCTAAAGAAATATATAAGTGATAATGGTACATAACTATGAACCCTGTGATCACGTTGCGAATCGAGTACCATCACTGATTAACCAGACTTAATCTTTAGTCCAAAATCAACACCAAACAGTAACCCACTAAAGAAGCTTTTATTTTTGCCTAAGAACACAGTTTATTCAAGTTTAATATGATGTTAATACAGAACAAAAACATTTTTCTAACATGCTATTTAAGGCATAAATTTAATATTTCATCGTTTCGATGGTGGGCCGCATGTGTCTTGTGTCCCTGGTTCACTAATTCATTTCAATTGGTTGTGAGCTTCTTACCTCTATGGGAAATACCTGATTGTAGATTATCAGAGTACCTTTGCCGTACCTTGTCAAGGTTCTATTACTTGGTAAAATACTAGAGAGTACACCTTTCTTGTTTTTTATAATAGCCAGATTTATATAAAGGGCTGCTGTTCCTGCAATTGGAAATATACGTGTTATTTTCAAAATGTGGCATTGGTTTGAAAGTTTGTTCACAGAAAAAAATAAAATCCCTACTAAATAACACAACTTATTCTTATATTTAATTATAAATTAATTTTACTATAAAACATTACTTTTCCATTATTCTAGTGCGGATTGTTTGCTAACCCAGTTTTTAATGGGGACTGGCCTGAAGTTGTCAAAGAACGCGTGGCATATAGAAGCTGGATAGAAGGATATAACTTTTCCAGGCTTCCAGAATTTACTCCGCAACAAAAGGAATTTATCAGAGGTTCCGCAGACTATTTCGCTTTAAACGCGTAAGTACCTCACCATTATATATATTTTTATAATATCTTTATTAGATACGCTTAGTACAATCTTAATTATACACCAATTTATTACTACTTTTCATTTGTACTGGGATTAATTCACAAGCAAGACGAGTGCGAGAAAATACATCAATATGTATTCCTCAATAACAAAATTATAATAACGTATAGCTATAATTTACACTAAATGTATACACTTTTCATAAGTTCGTGTGGTTTGGTTCGCTTCAATCTCCTGACATCCTGCGCGCTATCCAGCAGTTGTATTGCTTTCACGTTAATATGATTTAGTAATCTTATTTCGTGTTTCAAGGCGAAATCTTCGATAACTTCGCAAATTTATTTGATTTCCAGGTCATCGTGCAGTTTCTCTTTGATTACGTAGCGATAGGCATTTGTAATCAATCGAACCATGTTTTGACAGCGTTGTATGACTAGTTAATTTGAATTTTTAGTCCAACCCCATAGTTGCACGCCATAGGTCCAAATTGGCTTTCTAATTATCTTATAGATGAACCTCTTTGATTTTAGATCAAGTTGAGAATATCTTCAGACAAACCAGTATAGTCGTTTTATTTTGGTTCCAATGTGTTTAGCTTTTTGTCTAATGTGATGTTACCATTATATATGAACAGCGGAATCAATAATGCCACTCATATCAATTTAACAGTTATTCGAGCTACATAGTCGAACCATCAGGCGAAGACTACTATTCAGCTCCATCTCTGGATCAAGATTCCGCCTACATCAAATGGACGGATCCCTCTTGGCTACATAGCAGTGATGGAAGATTTATTTCTGATTCCAATGGAATTAGAAGTATTATCAATTTTGTTAACGATCATTACAGACCCAAAGAGATTTTCATTACAGAGAACGGTTGGCCTGATACTGGTGGATTGGATGACGATACTAGAATTACATATTTGAATGTGAGTAATATCTGAACCTATTTAAAATTATTTGTAATTTTTTAAAATTACCTAACATAAAATTAGTTATCGCAACCAAGATATTTTTAAAAACATAGTTTATTATTTTCTGTAATATTATACCATCTCTCAGATTAGATCGAATGTCGTGCATTAAGTCTGATGAAACCTTCCGTCCAAAATTCAGGAGAGTCTTCTGAATCTTGCAAACACCATGAGTTCTACCCTTGTCACGCAATAAATAAGCTTGTCTGATTAAATTCTTCAGTCAATTTGAATAAATGGTTTTATTGGTACCATTTCACTAATTTCCAGGAGTCATCAGCGTCCTTAATGCCCTACTAGATACACGGAAAATATTCTTCAAGTAGATATCGTTACAAGCGATGTACTAATTTTAAAATTATATATAATTTTATTACCCATCATAATTTTCCACAAACAGATTTTTTTGCGGCCTGGTATTCAGTTTTCATATGTTAAATTCATTTGTGTTTGAATTATCTCATTTCGTGGAAGCATTTGACGATAGTAAATTGGGTGACACCTGATATGGGTGCTTATATGACACATTGAGTGACAATTCTGCTGATTAACTTTCGGTGCTGTCAAGACATTGTTGGTCACCAGGGGTGTGCAACTGCAATGGTAAGTAGTGGGGCAAAGTTTCGCTTAGTCCAATCATTGGCGGCGCTGATAATGCGAATTTAATTGGTTAGTTTAAAATAGTTATGTAGAAATCTGTAAGGAAAATACTTTGCTTTGATTGGTCTGCCATTTCCCCTGATTATTTTGTGACGTCACACTTATTGACCAATAGTATTTAAATAAAAATCAAATTTAAATTTTAAAATTAATTTATTAAAATAAAATCCTATACAAATATACAGAAGTGTAAATAATATAAATATATATTAACAAAAAGCAAAAAAAAACAATTATGAACTCTATTCTAGGCAATATTAAAATATCTATAATCCTTCTATAACGCCTTCCCATATATGTTTAGTGCCATCAATTTTATGGGATCTATTAGAGTTCTAACTTATCTTGATATATTGAAGGTAAACTTTAAATCCTTCCCTGTTGATATTGCATTAACTTCATTAAACCAAAAATACAATCACACCTCATAATAACTTAAAATTTGGTCTTGAAAATCATTATGGATTGGACAGTTGAAACACTAAAAATTTATGTGTTTTTTAAAAATATTTAAATTTTAGAGTATTTAATCTGTGGAACTACTTAATATAGAATATAGACAAATATTGCATGTTGTCTCTTTTTCAGAAGTTTTGTTAAATAGCCTGAAATAAGACTAAAATACAATATTAGACTCGTTTTCCTCAGATCAAAATTCTGAAAACTGAAAATATAGACTCAACTGGTGATTTAACAACCTCAAGTGGTACTAGATCTCCCGTTAAAAAAGAATTTAAGTTATCTAACATGTTCATCTTCTTCACAATTTTCTCCGGGAGAATGATGTGAAAAAATTGAAGTGATGAGCCCTTTCAAAAATTTCTCGAACATACTAGGGGAAGGATGCTGTTTCTACCTCCATGACTTCTAATAGATCCAACAAAATACTTTAAGCATTCTTGGTTAAGATTTCTTAAACAAATGTAGTTATTTGTAAATTTAGACAAAATAGATTTCTTTGTGGTAATAAATCCCCTAAAAGTAGGAATTAAATTTATTGATGGCACAATAACAAATATTTTCTTAACAAAGCAATCAAATTTAAATATATAGTTCCTCTACTATAAAATGATTGAACACTGATTGTTCTAAAAAGTTAAAGTATTGCAAATATTTTAGGGATATCTTACAATTAAAAGTAGTATTTATTACTACTAATTATCCAGTTATATTAATTGTTACCTTCTTGTGAGACTTCTTTATATAGAGACATCACACTGACAGCATACGAACAACTTGGTACATTAATTGAATTTTATTACTACTAACATCTTTTTTCTCACATAAGGTTTTGAATTTCTGTAAACAACAATATATAAACAGACATGTAGTAGATATATAATTTTATATGTACCTGATAAAACCAATGATAGATATGCATTTACCCTAATACCTGTTCGTGAAGGAAGGATAATTCTAAATTTTTCACTAAAATGTTCATAACAAACACCACGACGTTGATATATTTACATTGTGGTTTATCCAGGTAACTTACTATTATTTACTTGATCAACCCATTTTTGGAAAGGAGCGAGATCATTCTTTGGGAAACGATGTCTAATTTTCGTAGTAGAATTTTACCCCGGTACACTACATCTTTTACTACACTGACGCATTGTCATCAAATTTTATATTATTACTCCATAATAATTAATGTAAAACAGAAAATATGCACAACGTAAAACGAAAATTTCGTGATCTAAACAAAAACCATAACCTACAAACAACAAACATAAAAATGGACGCCCATAGAAAATGCTGATTTCACACAATTTGATCGACCAATCACATTTCATGTTAGTGGCGGCACCAGGAATTTAATCTAGCCAATCAAAATTTGCGATCGCAGCGCCACAGTTGATTGAACTAAACAAAACATTTCCCTAAGGTCGCCTATACCGTGAAATTTCTATTTTTTCTATGTTGGTCACTAAAATCAAAATCATAAAGTAATAGAGAGAAAACTCAATGTGAATATATATATATATATATATATATATATATATATATATATATATATATATATATATATATATATATATATATATATATATATATATATATAAACATAAACTAAGAACTTTGGTGAACATTGTAACAAACTTTTTCATATTTGTTTAGTGCCATTAATGTAATACGACATATTAAAGTTTTGTCTTTTTATAATACTGTACTGAAAGCAAACTATGAGTCTTTCCCTATTAAAATTATGTTTACCTGTTTTATCCAAATGTATATGGTGCAACTAATTATTTTTAATATTCTCTCTGGAAGATCATTATGTAGTGTACAATTAAAAGGTTTTAAATTTACGTTTTCTAAAGGCATTTAACAAGAAATATGTTATATATATTATCGACATGGCAATATCGTGAGATAAAATAAAACAGATATTTCAAAGACCTACTGACAATATAATAAAATAATTCTCAGGGACTATCTTGTCTCGTTTGTTCTCTGTAGGAACATCTGGAATTGAAAGTATAGAGTCAAGTTGCAATTTCTCAACTCCTGGTAATATCATTCCCCGTTAGTATTGATGATGAGCACTTCAATTTCTCAAACATACTAGCCGAAGAATGTATATTTCTGAATCCAGTAGCTCCAATACGTCTAAAAAAGTTTCAAACTATCCCCGTTAAGTAGCCCTAAGTCAATAAATATATTGATTCGGATAATTACATTTTTTTCTTTTAATGCAATAAGCGAGTTCAAGGTAGTTATAAAATTTGTAGTTGATGGCCCTTTAACAAATGTGTTCTTACTTGGGCAATAAGTACTTTTTAAGTTCTGTATTGCTTTGCACCAAAATTTCTAGTGTATAGAACTTCGGTTAATCCTTTCTTAAAAGGTTTGCATTCAGTAGCTATTATTTCAGTGGTTGTTGAACGTGTGTTTTTGCATAGTTTTTTTAAGAAGGGTATTAATTTCTAAAATAAAAAAATATATATTTGATATTTTATATTATTATTAGTATGAATAAACTTACCCCAACTTACAACAAAACAAGCTGTAACGATAATAATTGTCTTTGATAATTAATCCAGTCAATTTGAGATATTTAACATAATCAACAATTTTTCAAACACAGCCAAATACTTTTTCGAAGTAAAATCATTCTGCATTTCTTTATTATTTGTGCATTCGGGTATGCAACGCTTCCTATAACGAGAATTTACTTTACTTACTGAAAAAGAAGCTAATTGCTAATTAGTGTATAATTCAATGATCTTCCAGATAGTGTTAAAAATAATGTGCACCATATACTTTTGGATAAAACAGATAAACAGGATTTTAATAGAGAAAGAGTCAAAGTTTGCTTTCGGTATAAGAAAACAAAAAGTCAGAACTCTAATGTATCCTATTAGATTCATGAGCCTAAAGAAATATAAAAAAGGAAAAAACAGCAGAGACAATTTGATTTGTTCCAGAATTCTTTGTTTATTATAATATTCATATTTTATAAATATATTTATTTTTATGCTATTTTTATATTTTATATATATTTTGAAGTTTCACAGATTATATTTCTTTCATTCATTGAATTTTATTTAATAAATTTATTTCATGAAATAAGTTGTTTTAATTTAAATTTTATTGGTCAATTAATCGTGACGTCAGGGCAGTTATGTATTAAACTTTATCCAAGGGTCTATCAAATGTCTTCAGGGCAAAATATTTTCCTTACAGGTGCCTATAATGGAGATTTAAATTGAACAATCAAATTACTTGAATGGCCAAGTTAACCCCATCTGGATGTTGGGCAAAGCAAAGCTTTTCTCCAAAGTCCCCTATTGAGCTGCCTCTCTATTATTCTATGTACTTAAATACATCAATCTTAATTAAAAAAGACCTCCCAAAATGGTTTTACTCTTTAAATTGTATCTTGCTTGTTTTTAAAGTATATAAAGAAACATCTGCACACCTTCTAGTTGACTAAAAAGTAACAACTTATAGTTTCTAACAGAAACCAATAAACTCAATTAATTGAACATACATTTAGTTGAGACATCAGAAGAAATACTTATTGCCAATAGGGCAGATTGTGGACTCACGAAAAAACAAAGTTGAGACAAAATCATAACAAAAACATTTTTTAGTGTGTACAGAGATTCAAGTAATTTTTATATATATTCTCACTCATCAATGTATTTCTTTAAATTTAACATCTGGCTTTTTCTTTCATCTCTAGACTAATAGAAAATATATTAAATAGTATTCGGCTGGTGTCTAACAAAATCGATTTAAATTTTTTTTTTGAAAAACAAACTTTACTATGTAAATTCACATAAACCTAACTATTATATCTATACCACTAATAAGATTTATTGAAATTTAAGGATTCCTTGAATGGCATACTGAACAGTATTCTCATCGATGGCATAAACGTCAAAGGTTATACCATGTGGAGTTTGCTAGACAATTTTGAATGGAACTCAGGATATGCGTAAGTCAATTATATCAATTGATATTAATGAAATTGACTATAACATTATACATTTAGGTCGAAATTTGGAATAGTTCAAGTGGATTTCGACAGTCCAAACAGGACCAGGACATTGAAAAAATCGGCTGCCTGGTATCGGAATGTTGTGGCAACTGGGAGACTGGACGATTAAGTAGATTTTAAAATGCAAACAAAACCAATTTATCTCAGTAATCATTCTTGTAAATAAAGTAAATAATAGGTAATATACTAAAAGGCGTGTGTTTTAGAATAACATATTTTTTATTCACACGTGTAGCAATAATATTAGTATATATTTAACGTGATCATACTATTTTAGAACAATAGAGTACAAGAAAAATAACGATACGATAATTAAAAGTCTTATGACAGATCAGCTTTTAATATATTGAAAAAAATATATGTGTATCCAATACTAATAACAGAAAAGTTAAATATACCAGGTGTGTCAGTCATTACTTTCTTATTTTTTTGTAATAGATTTCACACAGTGAAATTTTGTTTTGGAAACAGAAATTCAAATGCAATTCAAAAGATCACCAAAAGCGAACTGAAAGACGAAAAAAAGGTTTTAAAATGTTCTAAAGTAAAATATAGTAATTTTGAAACCCTACACATGATATTTCATAAAGTTATATAAAGTGGTGATTATACATATTATTGTTACATGACTCGTATAAAGTAGCCAAAATTCGCCGCCAAGCCTAATTTTGTATCAAACCCCTGTCGTATTTTTTTACATATTTTCACAAATTATCATCTGCTGAAAGTTGAGTGAAAGTGTATTTGTTCATTGGCGCTATTTCCAAGAATATACATAGAGACTTAAATACTCGATGGAGTACCTCCAAGCAACATTGGTGAATACCATTCATCATGTATATCAAACTGTTCACCAAATGGCTGAAACATTTCGTGTGCACAGATAAACCATCTAATGAAGATCCTATTATCTCATGGACATTTGATGATTAGAAACATAGAAGAAATTTAGATCAAATTGACACTCCACGTGACAATACTGGATGAATAATCTGCCTTCTCCCTTATTTACAACTTTTAAAACAACTCCCAAGAGATTGAGAATTGGCTGACTAATCATCCTGAACGAGCTGTTCAATTCGGCAATTTTTCAATTAGTGAAAATATTTTCGTTAAATCGTTACATGTTCCTTCTTCAACCGGTGCAAGCGATGCAGCATCTTAGGTAAATGACGTCTCATCACCTCCGAAATCCACAGACAGCGCAAAACTAACTACAACTACACCACTATTGTGATCACAAAACTCTTTATCCCCATTTATAGTACTAGCAAATGTGCAGCCTATTCGAATTATTGGAACCAATGAAACTAAAGGCAAAATAAACGGTCTTCTGATGAAGAGACATCTGACAGAAGAAGATAGCGAAAATGATGACACTGAATGCTCATATTGTCATAAAAGGTTCTCCAAAAACAACAAAGGAGAAAATGAATACGATGCATCAAATATTTCCAATGTATGCATGAAGATTTTTCAGAAAATCCTAACTTTCTTTGTCTGGAAAATTAGAATAACTTAATCCATATTAATAACTGGCAAAGGTTTCATTAGATTATTATGGTATATAACTATAAGTACTATTTTTATATATTTTAAAGGCTCCCTTTTGACCAACGAGACTTTTTCTGGACTGGACAAAATCTCTAACATGATCTCCGAACAACGGTCCTCAGTATTAAGCTTATCAACTGGCCAATTACCAACTTAGAGACCATCCCAAGAGACATCCGGTCTTACCCAGCCTGGTTACTGGCGTAACTGTGACAGTTAATCCTTGTCGGATATTCCACTGTTACCTATAAAGACATTTATTACAATTACAAAATAAATTAAAATATACCTGTTATCATCAGTATAACATCATGGTGTTTGATTAAAAGCAAACTTATAACAATATGAAACGTTTGTTGTTTACGAGAATATTTAAATGACAAATAACCTGTTTCTGTTTTTGACAAATAAAAGCTATAAAACCAGCCTCGTGTTTAAGATAACATGACAGCAAATAACAATTGAGAATAAGTTACAGCTTCATTTTTATACATTATATAGTCCAAGATCTCGTGAACGAAAAGCAGCTATACAATTTCAGAAATTCTACTGAACCTGAATCTCCAGCTAAAGCCAACTAAAAATCAGCTGTAACCTGCAACGCAAATATTTAAAAGCAGTTGGTCCTTCGAAAATATCTGTTTGGGGAACAGCTTTAAATAATTGTCTGTTATGATTTGAATCTATTGTAACATACATAAAATTCAGTTTTTTATTTCGGCGAATATATCCAATTTCAATATTTTCTTCTATAAGCCTTTCAGGGTCTGTTCCTCAAATTTACACGGATTATAACATCTTAATGGCATAATTTTATTTTTAATACGATCTCGATGACAGTCACGAAGAATTTTTCTTAAGAGACGTATTTGAAATAATTCTAGTTTATAAACAATATTTTATAATAATGTCTAATTTTCGGAGCAATACAAAGGAATTTGCAGAATCAATGTGAGAAAGAACCAGAGGATCTTGCTTCCAATATTTCCGCCCTTTCACATGCACCATCTTAGAAAGCAAAAACACCAGCAAATTGGCTCATTCTGTTTATTAGATCAGCCATAAATCGCACTTTCTGATCGTGTTCTACTAATCTTAAGAATTTGAATTCCATCATTTGGTTGACTTTGATTAGTGTTGAGAACTTTCGAGTGAAATCGACTATCGACTGTTTCAGTCGTGTACTTTTAGTTACTATTTTTGCTTCTACTAGTTTCATTCGACTGATTTTTAACATACCGGCTCTGTCCTCCTAGCCGCGACCTTGACAATAATGTACCCAATTTATGCTTACATCGATTAATAATATAATATATATAGTTTTATGTTTTTTTGGTAATTTGCTTGTAAATAACAATGTATTTTATATTAATACAGCAACATTTTGGAACGATATTTTTCAAGATTACTAGTGTAAAAAGCAAAAGCAGAAGCAAAAAGCAAAAGATTAAAATTGTGATTGATAAATAGTAATATATTTCTGACTATTTTTATGGCAATAAAAGGTAATATTTTTTTATTCGATTGACTTTTTCATTTAGATCGAACTCTATCGATTTTAGTTCAAGTCTTTTGATTGTCGAAAATTATTTCCTAAAATCTTGAAAACTAAATTTAGATTCGAAATGTTCCAGAAATTGCATCGATTCGAAACGATTTTAATTAAGAAGTTTTTACAGTAACAATTCGTAAAATTTCGTAAAAAAAAGTATTAACCGTAAAGAGGTGACAAAATATATTCAATATTTATACGACATTTCTCTAGTAACTAAATTTTCTCCTAGGAAAACTTTTCTTTAATATTCAACAATTTATTTTTTGTTGGCTATTAAGAGATACAAGAAAACACTGATGATTGCGACACTTTTTGGTTAAGATTTTTGGTAAAATCAGCAGGTGAGACAGAGAAATCTTTTTTACGATCTATTTTTATTATTTTATCACTTTTTAGTAGAGTGATGTATTCAGCGAAATGTTCTATGGTTTGAGAATATTGTGAAAAAGAATCCTCAGCTTCTGCTATCTGCAATTAGATGTCATCATTAAAGGACAATCTTTTAGATCCTTGATTTAAAAAGTCACTATTTGGTATTTTAAATAATGCTGAGGCGATAAAAGAAATTATCACAAAAGAGATATCTTTCATTCTAACTTCAAAAAATACAAATATAGTACTACAACTCTAAGTTCAAGCCACAAATACCAATGAATAATATATTACATCTGAAGACATTTTGATAAAAAAATAGCCAGAATGAAAAAAGTAATTACACCAGATACTACAACAACTTTACAAATTAAACAGTATTTGGAAATGCCACTTATTGGGTGTTTAGAAAACCCATTAGATTTTTGGTAATCCCATAAAATGATTACTTGAATTATATCAATGGATAATTAAAGTTACAATAGTTAACATTTAAAATATTCTGCTATACCCGCAACATCACTCCCGTCGGAACGAGTTTTTTCACAATCTGGCCAAATTATTTACAATCAAAGAAATCACATCACGGGAGAAAAGCTGAACATGATTATATTTTTGAATAGTGATTAAAAATATGTCCATTCAATAATAAATGAAAAATATATTTTATTTAAAAAGGCGTTTATTAGTTACTATACCATCACTTTTAGTTATGTTATGGATTAGTTTTTTCTATGATTAGATTTATGTTTAATTTTTGTTTAGTATTTGTGGTTATTGTACATCATTAGTTTCTAGGTTTTCCTTAAGTTCTATTGTATTATCTATATTTATTATAGTATGTTATTTAACAACAATTAACATATTATTAAAATACGATAAAACATATGTGGGCTTATTATTACATTCCTTTTTACACATCTACAAAACATTCAAATATAAAAGTAACTCTATTTCCTTTAAAATGAAATTATTCATTGCATGGTAATATTACTTAGTAATTAATTCTTTCGATTTTTTAAAAGTTAGTACGTTATGGAATATATAAATCTCCGTCTCGCTTATACTACAAGTGGAAAAAATAAGCACTTTTAAAATAAACTGCTCCAAGCAATTATCTCCATCCTTTTCTCTCTCATAATTTATGCAGGAAAGAATTCGTACATCTTAGTCTGACATCACGAATGGATAAAAACAGTTGAACCATGCATTTGACTGAAAATGTTAATTACTATTTTCAAACAAAATGTTTTGCGACTATCGACTGTTTCGGATATTTTCAGTGGATACTTCTCAAGCTTAGTTATAATATATACAATAGCTAGCAAGGAGAGAATTGTCACTATTTTAGTATTTTCATTATAAATATGGAGATCATATTACTCAGCTATGCGAACAAAATTGTGAAGATTTCTCAAAGTCTGAATGTCTGTGTCAAGGAATATAACGTTGTGTACTAACATCATATGGATGAAGAAGTTTTTAGCATCATACTGAACATGCCTGTCTTTTAAACACTTTCCGTCTAATTGCATTCACTACTATATCGAATGGCACACATTATTAGTGTAACCAGCGATATTATATAGATGAACATGTTCAGCTTCCAAAGCTTCATCTTCCCATAATGAAGCCCAGTGTAACTTCACCTATTCCAGCAGACTTACCAATACTTGGAGGAGTTCCTAATCCATGTGGTAGGCTATAATAGTAGAGCTAAATGAATAGCTCCCTTCATCTATAGAGAAGTGCATCGTTCAACTTTACGTAGGCACCATCCACATTTTATATATTTTTACTGGCCCTTTTCTTTAATATCTAAACCTATTTGGTCTGGAATTCCACAGGGTAGTGTCTTGGGACTCCTATATATGCTCTATACTGCTGATATCCCAACAACAAAAGAAACAGTACTTGGAACATTGGCCAACGATACAGATATTACGGCAAGAGATGTATCTCTGCCTAAGGCTGTAAGAAAAGTACAACTAGCGGTCAACAAGATCTACAAACAGACTAGATACTGAAAAAATAGAGCTTAATAGCTCGAAATCTGTCCATGTTAATTTTGAGTTGCGCCCAAATGACAAAAACTTAATTATATCACTTGGCGGATGCCCGATTCCTCAAACAGAATCAGCTATATACCTCGGAATATATCTAGTTATATTATATATCTATATCTCGGAAAATATGAAGTTAAACAGAAAGCAGAGCAGATTAGACTCAAAGTCAAGCAACTGTACTGATTAGTCAGAAGATACTCTCAACTTGATCTAAAATCAAAGAGATTGGTTTATCAGTCAATTATAAATCTCTATAAGGATCTATAGGTTGCAAATATCGGATTTCACTAAGACTAGTTATCTAGTAAACAAGCGCACCCAAAACAAAGTTCTATGATTAATTACTACATGAAGGCCTCGAATTCAAATAGATATATGAAGTAATCCAAGATTTTGCCTTAAAACATGAAATAAGGTTGCTAAATCACAGCCACGTGGAAGCGATACTGCTACTGAACAACACACAGGAAGTAAGAACATTGAAGCGAAACAAACATATGAACTTGTTTAGTGTATTCTTAATTTTTGCTTAAGTAGATTAGTTTAAAAATATATGATGTATCAAGCCCGTACTCGCCTTACATGTATATATAGTATTAATGCAAGTATAATAGAACAGTAGTAATAAATTAATTTGTAAACTAAAATTGTACTGAGCATATTCAATGTAAGATGTAATTATTTAAAAAAATGTTAACGCTTAACACACCATTCCACCAGTCCACTTTTTCTCAGTTTGCGAAAATTCTCGAAATCAATGAGTTTTATCCTTTTTGGCTCTTCTAAACTCCGGCATTTCTACGTCTGATATCAGGGACTTGTTTTAAATCGAACTGGTGATACAACTTATAAACTGTTTCGAATATTTAGTTTTCTGTTGCCTAAATATCAGTATCAGTAGGTCTTCCATAACCAGGAATTTATTTATTATTGTAAATTGGAATGACGTAAATGGCGTTTGCTTATAAATAAGTTTTTATACTTTAGTATTATAAACGCTATTAGTTATGAATTATGGGTTACCATGCTATACTATAACCAATACCAAGAACCAACATTTCCTGGTATGATTTTGTCACGTATGTCTAAAATTTAGTACAACCGACTATTTATATCAGCAAATTATTTTTATCTGTGATAATATAATTCCATAGAAGCTCCAACTTTTATAAAATGACATAAATCTAGCGTTCATAAGATCCTGCACTAATACAAAAAAAAAGATAGTTTTAAAATTAGCATAATTTTAATATCGCCACTCAAATTAAATTACTTAATTTATCAAGTGCTTATTATCAAATTATCAAATTTAAGTGCATAAATAAAAGTGTAATTTATCAAATTTAGAAAATTAAATGTATTTTAAGAACCAGCGCTAAAAAATAGTTTATAAAGTTAATTATTTTTTTTATAAATTTATCATTTACTAGTATTATTTTCAAATAACTTAATCCCCATAGACTTACAGAATGAAGGCTTTCATAAACCTTACTCCAATGTCTGATCTGTTGTTTAAACATTATATTTTTATATAAAAATCAAAAGCAAATATCATTTATCTACTTGTTCCAGGTGCTACTAACGATGAGACGCTGTATTCTATTAATTTCCATCATCATTAGGTAACTATAATTTTATTTTAACTGATATTCAAAAACAATTTAATAACTTTAAGTGAATACTTTAAAAGATTTTTGTATATTCATTATCAGACTTTTTTGAAAAGAGCTTGAAGTAAGAGGAAACTAAATTTGTCAGTTAAAATGGACGTTGAATCGATTCGTATTTTAACCCACTACGTTACACACTATCTGAGTAAGTGAGTAAATTTAATGGAGAATGATGTTATCTTTTGTAAACCTGTCAATTTTTCAAAAAAATTTCATAATTTTATTCTATTCAACACAATTTTTTTAATAAAATTAACAATATGACCCCTGAATTATTGCCTATATAATCACATCGTCTTATATTTTAATGATTACACAATATATATTAGAACTATTCGTTGAATCGAATTACCTTGCAAATTTAATTATTTATTGTTAGTATGTAATAAATTTTACAATTTAGTTGCGAAAAAATTTAAGATAAATAATAGTAGTCGAAGTTCAATTGTCATAAATGGCGATCATCAAGTACATGATATGTTTTGTAGTTCTTCAAATTTCCGCCATTTCTGTCTAATATTGTTATACGCTTTTAAAATCTTATACTAATCGATTTATTAATATTAAAGTGTTTTTTTATGTTATGCCGTATCTAGAAATCCGAGCTTAGATGCCCTTAGCAGCCACTAGTATAAATTTAAAAAATCAGTTTAAAATTCTGGTTTTCTGCAGTTTCAAAACATTTGTTTTTCATTACCAATATTATTTTGCAACCTGAATATTACCTTCTATAACCTTGCTCCACATCTTATTTATTGCATTGAAAAATATATCGAACGCTCCATGGTTTGTCAGAAATAATCAAATTCACAAGGAAACTGTCACTCCAAACCAAGCACTTAATATATCAGTCCTTCCACAAACAACAACTCAGCTCAATTTCTTCTGAAAACGGACTTGTTCGCGAGCTAGTGGACATGCTGGGAGCTTAGCACCGCGTCGCCCCTAACATGCCCTTTTCCAGGCTGAAACGACCTCATCCGTCGCCACAGTCATAACTCTTGCCCCCATGCGACAGCATCCAGTCATATGTTAACTCAAGTTCGCGAATCAACAGTTAGTTTCACTACAGGTTTTTTCGCCGGGTACTCCTGCCCAATAATGGCTGCCCGGTTAGCGGGTGCCATATCACCAAATTTAATGCAGTAGCAGTAGCGATCCACAGGGGTCAACTATGAGGCGGTTTCGGTTTAGTGTATTGGTAAGCCCAGAGGAAGTCTCATATAACCCGGTCCAACTTGTCACTCCAGGGCAACTCTCCGTTAGGGTTTTCGAGTGCTTATTGGAATCATTTATATATGTTTGGTTGATTGGAGCACGATTCCTGTAAAATATAAAATTATCTCAGGATGGAATTGTATGTCCGCCAAGTTACGATGTCGAATGTAGAATTCATAGTTTACAAGTTGAACATGTTGTTTCATAGTTTATATCACCTGATTCACTTCTTTATATATAGTTAGTTCTAGGAAGTACTTACTCAATAAATATGTTAAATTCTATTACCATTAAGTCTAATAGAAATTCAACTGTGAGTAGCCAAGGCATTTAAAAGAACTAGATAGTAACGCAAATCGTAATTCACTGACGTTACTAAACAGAAACAAAAGGGATATAATGGCTAATGGATTCAACATAAGCTGGAAAACACACACACAGATACAACTTTATCATTCAATATTCAATTATAAATCTAGTAATAAACTAAGCATGTATAGTTACGTATTTTCAATTTTTTAAGTTTTAAATTAATGAATGATTGATCTATTTTCATCATACATAGCTGTCAAGCGATTAGAGAATTTCCTCGAGACTTCCTATTCGGTACAGCTTCATCAGCATTTCAATATGAGGGAGCCTGGAACGAAGATGGAAAGGGTTCTAGCATCTGGGACGTATTCAACCATGAACCATATCACATCATTGATGACTCCACTGCTGACGTAGCATGCGATTCATATCATCTTTATCAAGAAGATATCGCCATTATGAAAGACCTTGGACTAAAGGCGTACAGGTAAATAAATTTTCATCTATTTTTATTATTGATTATTTATTATATTGTCAACATTCTTTGAAGAATAACCTACAATTTGCCTTTACAATAAGTTAAATATAGGTATATATCTAGGATAATTAATTGGCTCTATCTTATTATCTGATATAATAATGCTTAAAAGGTCAATTAAAATGTTTCCGGACTGACACATAGATGGCGTTACTAGAATTAAATCCATATATTTTTTTAGCTAGCCCTAACCCTCAAAAGAGGCGTGTATAAATTTGACAGCTGTCGGATCATTAGTTTGTAAATTATAGCATTTTGAGTGAAGCAACTTTTGTTATTGTGAAAAAAATGCGATGTTATATCTTGTCCCAAGCCAAAATTATTTTCCCCTGTCATAAATATTAGGAATACCAGTTAAAGATCCAATAAATTAGGCCCGTAAACTATACAACCGAAAGAATTCCACAATTAACGTAAACTTAAATTTACATGACTGCCCAAAAAAAATTAAAATTCCATCGCAACATAGTTAATATAATCAGCGCTGATCTCTTAATTCAGGTTCTCCATAGCATGGACACGTATCTTTCCTAATGGCACTCCAACCAAAATCGATCAAGCAGGAATCGATTATTATATAAACGTATTTAAAGTAAGAATTATCAATATTGTCTTATTGTCACGGTGTTGAATTACTTTACTTTAATGTTAGACTCTCAAAGAAGCAGGAATTGAACCCGTGGTTACTATATTTCACTGGGACTTGCCTGAGTATCTAGAACAACTTGGAGGCTGGATGAATCCTCGTATCGCTGATTATATTGGACAGTACGCCAGAATTTGTTTCAAGCATTTTGGACAATATGTTAAGTACTGGGTGACATTAAATGAACCTTCCACGAATTGCATATACGGCTACGAAGAGGTAAATAGAACTGAAAACAAATCACCAGGTGATATTGGTAAGTTTGGTGTTGATATTGCCTTGCATAATTAAATTTTATATTTTCATACATTCACCAGCAAATATTGTGTTAACATTAAAAAATTATTAAAAAAGATTTTGTGAAGAACACTTTGCAGTTCTTAAACATTTGAACCTGGATTCAGTGGGTATGAATTTATTATTGTTATTACATTTATTGTCATTCTTACACTTTAAAAGTCTACATCGTAAATATGAATGAAACAAGCATTCTTGGACTAATTGCTCCTGAATATTACGTTATTAAGTATATGATTCCAAATAACTTGTAATATTATTTCAATGCTTCACACTTGGTTATTCTTCACAATTTCCAAACTTTAACTTATGAATACCTAAAATAACTCGTTTTCTTCCATTAAAATAGTAGCCGTAAATATCAGCGTCGATATGTTAACTGTAGAACTTATTTCATGGAACACGTTTATGTGCTTCTTAGTAAATCAACACTAGGGTATCAGGAGAGTCCAAATCACCACTTTTAAGATCTGAACATTGGGTCTGTCAATTGAGAATCGATCCAGCCTTACTGGACTACATTTGGATTATGTTTAAGTCTCACTAAAACTCCAGAAACTATTTGTAGAAATTCAAAGAAAGTTTACATGGTGAGAAAGTATGGAATAATAGCGAGGAAAATAGTAAAAATAATAATTCTATTTTCCCACATAAAGTGTCACTGTCACTCTCACCAATAGTTTCACTGTGACATCGGATCGATATTGTCCTTGGTTGTCAAATATTTATGAGTGCCTTTGGAAATTTATTTTGCAACTAAAAATGTTGATTGTTGATTAAAAGTTCCAAGCACTAAAGTCAAACCGCGGTAAGGATATATAATGTATTAAACATTGAAGGTAATTTCTCGGTATTGATCGTTCAATATTTTAGCACGATTTGCATTTCATACAAATTTAGGACATTTTTGATAGGTAATTAGGTGCTCTAATTCCTATCGAGTAAGAATTTTCGAAGAATATATTTGAAATATGTAGTGACTGTTTTTGGTAAAACACAATATATATCTCTATTTCACATTTCTTATTATTTGGTAACATATTTAATGCGCGATAAGTTCATTCTTTCATTTCTTTTTTTTTGTTCGCTTTGATGGGTGTCGCCATTTCGCACTTTACAATAGTGCGGTTATATTCTAGAGAGGACCGGGACAGACATAAAATAATAGATTAATAAATAAATAAAATTAATAACACAAACAGAGGGTTAAAAAAATAAATAGTGTATATATAATATTAAAATAAACAAAAACACAAGCCTACAAACAAAACCATAACGAAGTAGAGGCTCCATACAGGCAGCACACATCAACACCCATACCGAAGTGGTAATAGTTATATGATCAGTAACACTAATCTTAGCATAGGTTAGATTCTATAAAGAAAATCAATCTCTCATAGAAATCCGATGAGTCTGTCGGTATTTTCTCCTGTTAAGGCATTTTTTAAATTTTACAGTCCATACTTAGTTCTAATCTGGGTGAGCCGTGGACAATCGTTCAATATGGGGTAGACTGATAGAGGCACGGTGACAAAACTCACAGTGAGCAGGCGGGCTCGAAGTCGATTCCAAGCTACGGCATGGTGACGAACGAAAGGAACGCGAAGAAAAAAATAAGATAAACAAGATACGAATGGTATAATTTCGGTATGGACACAAACATTCGTGATATGGAGGGAAGATGAAGCTGCCGATTTAACCGCACTATCCTCGCGCTATTTTCCTGGTATACCTACGTGAGAAGGGATCCACAGTAAACTTGTCCTGATCTCATTCAGATAGAAGGTACGGATAATTGACAGTGAGTCGGTGACCAGGGGATAGTTAAACTTCTGTTCCAGGACACAATCGAGAGCATTTCGGGAGTCGGTCAAGATTAGCCATTATTTGAAAGTTTGTGTTGTGGTGTAATATAAGCTTTAAATATCGCGAGTTTAGCGGTCAATACTGAACCCTGTTCAAGGTTCTTGAAACGAAATGCCCGGTTGTCCACCACAAAGGCACTGCCAAGCCCGCTGCGAGATTTGGAGCCATCAGTATATGTGTGCTGGGGGTCAAGGTAATAGTGGAGAAGTTCACAGAACCTGGACCGAAGACCTTCTTTTTTATAAAATTGTCATAATGATATTTTTATGAAGTATTTATGGGGTAGTGAAGGTCCAAAGTGGAAAATTGGGGTAGTGAACAAGGAGAGGATGCAACAAGCTAATTCCAATCCTGGACAGAAGATCTATAATTATTTGGGAGGTACGAGTGGAGTAGCTAGGGATAAGACGGTCCAGGACGGGTGGATGACTCTAACTTGAAGTCAAGTTTACGAAAGATGGTAGAAGATTTTACAGCGAACTTCAGTTAAAATAAATCCTTACGATAAGAAAGTGGTGGGGTGGATGTAAGACTGCACAAGTTAATTGCAGGGGAAGATCGAATGTGTGTGTGATATTCTGAATGAAGTATATTGAATGGCTTCTAGGGATTTGAGGTAAGTTAGAGCAGCAGCAGCGAAGAGTAGGGAACCATAGCCTAGCTTAGGAAGGATTATAGAGGAATAAATTTTGATTATATTTTTGTGTGCCGGTTAGGTAGCCAACTTTATTAAGAGAGAACGAATAGATGCGGGTACAGTTACGTCTCCGACACAAGTGGATTACATAGGACTTTGAAGGAAATATTAGAAATTCGGTGGAGGAGGACCAGGAAGAAAGACGGTTTAATGCTCTTTGAAGGAGCCTCTCCCCAAATTTTGGAGACTTGACCGAGCAGCGAATAAGTATGTTGTCCGTAAAAAATCGGTAGATGAGCATTAAGTAGAGGAATTAATTGAATCAAGGGCTATTACGAATAAGGAAGGCTTTTGAACTGAGCCCTGAGGGACTCCAGTCGAGAGCGGGTGGGTGGAGGAGAGAAAACCTCCCGAACAGACTCGGAAAGATCTGTTGCTGAGAAAATTCTCCAAAAAGTCCAGGATATTACCCATGAGCCCAAGGCAGTGTAGATTGTTGATTATCAAAAACCTATTGACTCTATCAAATGCATTTTGTAAATCCAATAATAGTGCCATTAAGTGTTTTCTGTCGGAGTAAGCATTTCTTATATCACTCTCTAAGCCCACCAAATGATTTATTGTGGACCGACCAGGGCGAAATTCATACTGAAAATCAGATAGTAATGAATAGGTTTCCAGAAACCAAGATAGGCATTTAAGTATCATAGGCTTGAATACCTTACACAAATGGTCGGTGAGGGAAATGGTTAGAGATTAGGATAGAGTGGGACCAGGAGGGTGGAAAAGAACCAAGTGACCAAATGCCATTATAAATGTTCAAAAGTTGGGAGAGGGCTTGAGGAGGGAAATTATTTATCAAGGGAAAAGGAATATTGTCAGGTCCAAGAGTGACAGGACGGTGGCGAATGCGAGCAGAGGATAATCCTGCTTTTAGATTTGTTATTAAGAATGTTAAGAATAAGACAACCTGGTTTAGATGGTTCATGTCAATTAAATCTACGAGGAGCTATAGCACGTGCTGACCGAGCGAGAGAAAAAACATGATAACAGTCGAATTGTTTTGTCTATTGGATTATATTGCGCTGATGAAAAAGCAAACTTACCACAATATCTCCCTAATATTAGGTTCAATTTGCTCATTAATTTCTGAGATGCATTATTCTAACTAGTTCTTGCA
This sequence comes from Rhynchophorus ferrugineus, assembly GCF_030347505.1. NCBI lineage: Eukaryota > Metazoa > Arthropoda > Insecta > Coleoptera > Curculionidae > Rhynchophorus > Rhynchophorus ferrugineus. The sequence goes on from NW_027472583.1 coordinate 51,471,947, forward strand.
CAACATTCAAAAGTATATTACTTGTTTCTAAATGTTATTTGGCGCAACGCATATTGTACATGACAACGTCATGTCGACTTTCAAGGTACTATACCATCAAAGGTTTTTTGATAGCATTCAAATTTATATCAGAAATACAAAATATTAAACTATCACAAATACAAGGATAAATGTATCACTTACAGAAGTGCTGTTTCCACTACCAAAAGCGAATCATCAGTTCTTACAAATTAATTTTATGCGCAATCCGGATGCGATAATTGATAGGCGCTACGCTCACAACCCAACAGTGAAGCGAAATATTGTCCAATAATTTCAAACATTTCTTCATCTGAACAGAAATTTAGTTAAATATTCAAAATACCATTAATTAAAAAAGCATAGCAAAAATTGTGCCAGATTATCTAACAAGTATTGATAAATCATATATCCTGAACTTTACCCCCCTTGAGTGCCATTTGATCCACTCTCTCTAAAACTCCCTTGATGATGTAAATCTGGCTTCACAAGAAACTTTTAAAAATCACTTAATTTAGACATAAATTTCAGAAATTATGTAATAATGGAATAACGTTTTATATTTGTAATTGCTTTTTACCTAATCCGCTAAACTGAATCAAGAACGAACATAGTTTTCAACTGTAATATTGTACCAAACTTACAAAACAATTATCGTTAAACTGTGCAAGTCAGTTTTTAATTATATAAACAAATGATTTAATAAAATGTTTTAGGGCGATTTCGCTCCAGGTTTAAAATTACCAGGTGAAGGTGCTTATCAGTGCGCCTACACCCATGTTCTCTCCCATGCAACGATATTCCATATTTACAACAACGAATTTAGACGTAAACAGAGAGGTAAGCAGAAAAAATTATACAAAACACAGAAACGTTTTAATTTATACTGCAATTAAAATTATACTTCATTATTCATACATTCATTAAACCTGAACAATATATCCAGCACATATTCTATAATTGAATAGTTTAATTAATTAATATTTCAGGATTAATTGGTTTCAATAATATGTGCTTCTGGTTTTACGCCAAGTCAAACAGCACAGAGGATATAGCTGCTCAAATTAGGGCCTTAGAATTCTATGTAAGTACTAAATATTAGTATTAGTATGTCAATACCAATTTATAGTCTATCCAAATTAGCAGTGAACTGACGTCATCCTAATTTATGACGTCAAAACGGTGTAATGGTGTAAAAATCTAATGCATATTTTATCGAATGACTTAAAGCACAATTAATTAATCAGCTACAATAGTTTATAGGTCAGAATTATTTCATTTTACATTCAACTCTTTTCTAAACCACCTATGGTATCACATGGAGGCTAGATTCACCTAAATAATAATTATACGTCCAAGTACTGTATTTTATTTTCATTAAAGAACATATTTACCTTTTTATATTTAGTTTTCCTTCCTTTGTTTCCTTCGTTGGTGTGTTTTATTGTCAAATCATTCTTAAATGACCGTATTTCTCCTTAGTTTCTTCTGCTACTACCTGTATACATTTTTCTTAAAAATTAGATTTAATTACTGCATTCTCTCTATGTATTTGCCATATTTGCAAAACAGTTGGTATTCATTTTCTCCTCATAAAATTTAACCAAATGCTCATATATATTTTGAACAATTACACATATATCTATGTACATACGTCTTACAACACTCTATAATACGATTTTCTAAAATTATCTTATATTAATTATATACCCACCTTTAGTTGTGTTGATTGTTTCCACAATCTTCACTCTGTCTTGATATTGTCAACATTAAATGATTTATCCCACATCCAGAAAGTTTCATTCACTCACTGTCACATTCTGATCCACTATTCTAGTCAATAATTAAGCTGTTAAATTCCAATCTAACACCAGCTCACCATTCCACCACTTGTCAATGCCTTATTCTGTATACCTGGTGGAATTCATCCATACCATATTTAAATATCTATATATCAAAAGAAAGGTGTTATTTTGTATTGCTTTCCACATATCCAAACAGTTCTTGCCTGTATATTTTTCTTGGCCTGCATATCTACATTACATTCTGCGACCATATCTACCGTGTATATTTTTGCAGGTCTATTTCTAAAAAAGTAAATTAAAGTAAAGCACAGTTAAACTTTTTATTTATATTTACCAATTAACAATATGAAACAATTAATTTTTTAATATATCTTCAAACCTTAATTTATGTTTTACAAACCAATCCTTAATTACAGTTTTTATCGACCACTTGTTGGGATCTTTTTGTTTCTAACATGAAGAATAATATATCTATATAATATATATTAATTTTTTAAAAATATTATGATTTACAAAGCCTAATCAAATGTTATTCGAACTTTTACCTTTTTGCATAAACTTTTGTTTTCATTGCACTCTTTTTATTAGCCTCTTGCCAAGAACGGCATAATGTTCCATTTTGAAATACCTATGTCTATAACTAGTGAAGACATATCTCCCATATAGCTGCATATCCCTTCTAGTCTTCTATAGATACTTTCCATATTAATAATTCTCTGAAATAACTGAATTAGAAAGCTACTTACTGTTCTTATAGATTTCATAAATTAACTTTGAATAGAGCTAACATTAAAATAGTATCTATTCTTTTCGGTGAATCAAAAATTATAGAGAAGATATAGTTACAGTGACCATACTAATATTCAGTGCATCTGCAGCACAATAAAAATATTTCCAATAAAAACGCCATTAGATTAATATTTAATGGTATTGATACTTACCCCGCTAACGTTCTTGCCAGCAAAAGGCAAGAACGGGCCGCCGTTACCTCGTTTCTGTTCGAAGATATTAAAGACCTAATCTGTTTATGAATGACTGGTTGAATCAGAGACATCAATTTGAAATTTATCAAAGGTATCAAAAAAAAGATTTGCCGGTTTATAACCTCCTATTATCACTAATGTTTTAAAGAATTTTGCAGACATTTGAGAACCGAAGAACTTTTTCACACTGGTTCGGTGGGATCTTCGAACTTACCTATTGATCAAACAGATTATCCGCTGAGTACCCCAGGCACACCAGAACTTCCCTTTCGAGCTACAGCAGTGTATACTTCACAAATTTATAAAGGGTAGCCGAGTATTGCCATGCAAAAGGATGATTTTGCGCCTGTGACTCGCTATTTTTGGTCTTTTTTGCAACAATAGGTCGTCGAAATTTTGTCCAATTCATATCGATAAATTCTATTGCATGTCAACGCCTGGAAATAGTTAATTCACAATTTGCTAAGCTCTCTGAAAATGTTTTGAGAATTTCAGCTGGGTTTTCGTGCAATAACTTTTGAAATTTATTATCTTCTTAGTTCGTCAAACCGTTCTTATATAGAATATGGCGAAGCAACATCACCATCGGTTTCTAAAGACGTATAATTGTCTTCGGAAGCAGATTCTTTCATTTCGCACAACAACGTAATGACTCAAAAATGTAATTTTGAGCGTTTCAGCATTAACGTTTTTATACACTGTTTAATATTATTAAATAGAAAAATGTTATATGTATGAAGCCAAAACCTTCGAATTTAAGAAACTAGGTTGTTTAACAATTGTTAATGCTTCACATTTTTACCAACGGTTATTTTAGACCAAAATGCACATAAACACCTAATTTTGATATGCTATGTTTTGATATAATTTTAATAATCTTGTCCTATTTTGTCTTGCATAAGTACCATTTTCCATTGATACTCATCAACTGCTTTGATTTCGTTCAGTTTATGTAATTCCTTATGAAGCAAGTCTTCAAAAGGGTCTAATAAGAAACAGTTTAGAAGATTATAAATCGTTAAATGAAACTAGAAATTTGGGTTGCAAGTGGTGGTGTGTAAGTGTGTGTAACAACATCAGAGAGTAGAGAGTGAAAAACATCGTTATAGTTCTAAAGCGAAAATTCAAAAACGATTCAACAGTTCTCGCTATACCACCTACCATAAAACCTTCATCTTCAAAATAGAAAATTTTAACGACAGTCGTTAAGTCGTTACAAAATGTTTGAATAAAAAAAATTAATTACTGACCATTATCTTTAAACACATTTCTCGATTCCGTTTTTATATCCACAGTCGACTCAAAACGATGTATTTGAAGTATTTTTTGAATTTAAAAAGATACTGAAGGACTATACCCACGAGAGAGAAAAGATCCAGTAGGTCTATAATTTCGGGCTCCGATTATCTTAGGCGCAAGTCGCATAATGCTGGAATAATATTTCTTATAACCACCCAATAGTTTAATTCACAAATATCCATAATTCCTGCAATATTTCTGTGGCATTATTCTAGTGTGGATTATTCGCAAACCCTATATTTAATGGAGACTGGCCTGAAGTGGTTAAAGAACGAGTGGCATACAGAAGCTGGTTAGAGGGATACAATTTTTCCAGACTTCCAGAATTCACTCCACAACAAAAACGATTTATCAAGGGCTCTGCAGATTATTTCGCTTTAAATGCGTAAGTACATGACTATTACATATGACTGGTTAGGTCTCTAATACAACTGATATCTATTTAACAGTTATTCAAGTTATGTAGTGGAACCTGTGGATGATGACTATTATTCTGCTCCGTCTCTGGCTCAAGATTCCGCCTATATAACATCGACGGATCCATCATGGCTACAGAGTAGTGATACAATTGTTTCTGATCCTAACGGCATTAGAAGTATTATAAATTTTGTCAACGATCGCTATAACCCGAAGGAAATTTTCATCACAGAGAACGGGTGGCCTGACAACGGTGGATTGGAAGACAATAACCGAATTACATATTTAAACGTGAGTAGTATCATAAACAGTATATGCTGCATCTTAACAATTTTAAAATATAAGTAAATAGTGTAGGTGCACTAGTACCAACAATAGTCAAGATAACTAATAAATAATTACAAAAATATTGGTTTATAATAATAATAATATACCATAGACAGATTATTTTAAAATTCATTTATTTTAAAATTAAAAGTGACATTGCTTAGAATTTACCAGAAATAAAAACACAAAATTCGCCATTTTAAGTCGCTTATCAAGAGCGCTATGGAATATTTAAGTCAATTACCGTTTCCTAACCATCATTTTCGCAGTCCAATATATGAACTTTTTAACGCCCTTTGAATTTATTTGGATTATTTATATTATATTTTACAGTTAAATAAATGGTCTTGTGCAACCAACAACAAGAAAAAAAATTGAAATTGGATTTATCAATTTTTATTTTACAATCGATTCGTCGATATTAACTGTACTCTGTGTGACCCTAACTGAAATAATAATTTTAAAATGAATACTAGACATTTTATAGAATTGGAGTGAGTGAGAGTACTCCAGACATATTAATGACTTAACTATGAAATGTATAATACTTAAGAACATTAAATAAAAAATATTATCAGTAAAACGCTTGGTAAAAAATAAATGCAATTAATATCTCTAAAGTTTAGGCAAAAATAGCACAACGTCCACTTGGGAACTGTGACAATAATTTTATGATGATTATTTAAAGATACATATGCAAATATATTTGACAAGAATACCAAAATATTTATTTTACACAGTAAAACAAAATTATTAAGGACTCACCTATACAATAAACCAAACAAATGAGGCCCAATCTCAAATGTTAACAAAGCAATTCAACAAACTTCAGAAAATAAATAAGGAAAAAATCAAAAAAATTAAGAAAAAATCAAACTCAGATTTCTAACACAAAAAGACGTTTTAAAATAAAATATGTACATAACAATAGTTGTAATAACTAAATAAAAATAAACAAAAAACATGTTTAACCTATATACTTTTTTTTAATGTATGTTCGACGATTTCTCCGTCAATTATGGAGTGATTTTCAAAATAATTTTTTTATTCGAAAGAATGAATGAAGAAGAAATGAGGTGACCCCATTGGAACCATATTAGGATCAGATGGTGAGAAGGGGAAAATCGAGAGAAACCTCAAATTTCAAACGCACACGTAATGTTATCACATATGTTTTATCTAAAATAATGAGATATTTATGTATAATGTTATTGCTGAACTGATGTGACGAAAACTCCGAAGTAATTCAGTGGAAAAGCCCTTCAGTTTACTTTTTAAGCACTAACCATATCATATGAGAACTCGTAGAAAGATGGTAAGCCACTGTTTCTATGGTGTTGTAGTTAGAACATTAAGCTCACACGAGGAGGTCACGGGTTCCATTCACAGCAACAACAAAGAAATTTTCTAGTTTGGTTCTATTCTAATTTGCCAAATCACCTAGATTAGGTAGCGAGCCCCAGTGCCTGAAACATTCCCTATTTTCAATCATTGTTTCTTTATTCCTATTTTTCCTCATATACTTTCTTATACCTTTCCTCATGTACTTTTACTTGAGCTATCCATTTTAATACTTATTTAAATAACTGTGTAATTTATTGAGCAAAAATATAACACAAAAAAAAGAGAAATAATATATTAACTAAATAACTAAAATATTAACTATATTAATTAAAATTTCAGGATTCCTTGAGTGGTATACTAAACAGTATGCTAATCGATGGCGTAAATGTCAAAGGTTACACCATGTTGGATAATTTTGAGTGGGTCTTAGGATACACGTAAGAAACAGAAAAAGTCATATTATCGTATTTAATTACTATAATTTAATCACTCAGGGTAAAGTACGGCATCGTTCAAGTGGATTTCGACAGTCCAAACAGAACCAGAACATTGAAAAAATCTGCTGCGTGGTACAAGAAAGTTGTCACAACAGGAAAATTGGATTAACTAATCTTTAGTAACCAAACAAGGCTAAGTAAATTGATTAATATGTGACTGGTTAAATAATAAATGATATGCTAAAAGACAGGTGTTTTAAACAATATTATGTTATTAACAAAAACCCACACGTGTATCGACAATATTGTTATATATTAAATTTAATAATATTATAATATATTAAAACAATAGAAGATAAGAAATAGCGATAAGATAATTAAAAGAATTTATGGAAAACTTTACATATTTATATGTTACATATATATAATGTTACTATGAAAAAAAATGTCAAATAAACTTTAAAACAATACTTTAACAAGCAAGTCAAAACAAGCATTGAAGCTGAATTGCAACAAAATAACAGTGTATAGTGTATGTTAAAGGGGGTCATAAAGTTATAGATTTTTAGGTCATCATAAAGACCGTAACTATAAATAAATCGTCACAAGAATGTTAAATGAGTTTCAAGGTTTAGGTTGGCTAATAAGCCTAAAAGTATATTTTTAACATCACCACCTCGGAAATTTTGGGAGATATGATTGAAGCCAAGGCGAACGATTTCGCTAGGGTATTAAGGAGAAAAGATACCAAGGAAAACAAAAGGTTTTAGTGTATGCTAGTGAACGTATGTAAGTTATGTAAGAAATATATGTATCGTTAATGATTTGTAAATTAAGTACTATTCCAATTCCCAATTCAATTCTATTTCCTTTTTATAATATAACTCTTTTAACATTTTTTTTAATTAATCTCGTAGAACATTAACAATCTGCCCGTGGGCAATAAGTATTATTATATGATTTCAGTTATATAATATAACTATCCTGACATGTAGTAGATCACTTCAGTAAGTAACCTACTGTACAACTTATAACCTAAATCTTATTGTAGATACTATCCTAACTTATTTTAAAGTCTGGCCTAACTTATTCTAAAAACTATTCTAGCTTATTCTAGAGATTATTAAATCTCACTCTATGTGTCTATTAATCAGTTCGCATGGCAGTTTGCATTTGAGCCTACGCAGTTCACTGTCATCGCACACATTTAACTGTTTGGCGGGTGTATTGGGATACACCAATAGTTTTTCAGAACTACCCTACTTCGCACTAACACTCCGAAACTCACACTGGTTATGGGTTCTATGGGGATATCACGGTGAATCAGTTTCTTGGATACGTAATATGGGGCATCAACGATGACTAGCAACACCTTATTCTGGAACCTCTGGAGGATATCTATGTTAGATTTGCTAGTAGTATCCCACAGTTCAATACCATAAGTCCAAATGGGCTCAAGTATTGACATATAAAGCAAAACCTTATTATCTAATGATAGTTTAGATTTACGCCCTATCAGCCAATACATTTGGTTTAGTTTAAGCCCAAGCTATTTGCGCTTTGTAACAATATATTTTTTCCATGCCAAATGCCTATCGAAATGCATTCCCAGATATTTAACGTTGTCTGCTTGCGAATGTTCATGATTATTTAGTTTTACTGAGGTCTCATTTACTTTGAAACGCTATGTTTTCAACCACAATTCGACTTTGTTAAGATGAAGTTGGAGGTTTGTTGTGGCTGATATTCTTTTAATACAGTTATCTAAAATGTCAATAAACATGCAGTCCTATGACAAGAAACAGGCAAAAACAACGATTATATCACAAAATCTAAATAGCTCTTAGAATGTTTTCTATAGACATGCGTAGCCCATGCTGTCAAGAAAATTTATTCGAATTATTCACCAATATTTATCACTACTTAATCAACAACAACATGTTGACCTCGAAATCATATTGAACTGCTAATATATCCAAGATTTCGCTGTAAATCAAGAAATTATGTTACTAACTCACAGAAATGTGGATGTAAAGCATTAGTGAACTACGAGCAGGAAATTAGAAGATTAAACCACACGTATTCCAACCTATGCCACACGTATTCCAACTTGCCGTCTCATTTTCGTTGGGGAAATACATACTGACGTATTTATCCTGCACTGGTCTTGGCTGTAAATTAATACAAGTACAGCAGAATAATATTAATAATTTTATATGTAAATAATATTGTAAACTAAGAGTTTCTATTGTAATAAATACATTATTTATATGAACTACTACAACTGCAGTTAATAATTTTTAATGACTATAAAATACGTGAGAAAATATTTGACAATGATTTAAAATAAGGCTTTAGGCAGTAGCTATACGCACGACCTGAATTTTACGACTACTAAACATTTTCTACATTACATTACGTTCAATCTAAACGAAAAAAAAGACTGAAAGTATAGCTCCCAAATAAGCCACGACCACTGTTACAACTTTTACCGTAAAAATGTCCTATTATAATTGAAAATAATGTGAAAAAACGCTAGTACAAGTGTTCACATTTCGATTTGAAAACGGTTAACACTAAACCAACAGAAACCTGTCGAATTCCAACCTTAATTAAGATGAAATAGGGATATTCGTAACGATTATGTCGGAATCCTTTATGGTAGCACGTCGTCTAGATCTAGTATCCTTACCAAATACAAAAAAATTAACAGCCTATATTGTCGTCTATTTACAAGAATGAGGAATGTAGGAATAATTAAGGAAATTCATAATAAAGCGAACGAACGTGTTTAATTTAATTTTAATTGTTCTTAAATGCAATGTAAATGTAATATGTTTATGTCATATAAGATATTATTTAACAAGTGATAATTTTACACTAAATATACAATTAGCATGTAGCCTAGCTCTCCTTAATTTGTGCAAAATATTAATATGAAACATTGATGGGTCATGCATTTACATTACATATTTATTATTACTATACTAAGACTAAACAATTGTTGAAAAAACTATTGAATAAAACTAGTTGGCGTTTCTCAATTATTCACACAACGTGCCTCTTCAGGGCAAGAGCCCTAATACTGAGGCCCTTTTAATCAGTTTATCCTATTTAAGCAAATATCTATCATGATAATTGATTGATACCCTGCTTTTTCATAACTTGCCAATTAACTAAAAAACCAGCAAGGCGGTGTGCCAATAGGATTGGTGCTGTAGCCCTTGTAGATTAGTTGCCTGCATATAATCGATCAAAGATTCGATGGTTTTCACATTTATTTATATGAAATACGAATGACTATGAAATACTTATTCGACGAGGACAAGCTCGAAATGTTTAAAAAAAACTCTAACCCCAGACGTTTACATGCGATTAGAAATAATCTATTGAGTAAATACATAACACCGAACTCAAACAATACAAAATAATAATATAATTTTGTGTCAAACACAAAATTAAATTAGCAACAAAACAAACCTAATTTTTTGCTCGTACCGACTTCAAACTCATCAATTTGTAGCAATTAAAAGAATACTGTAAAATATTATAATAAGTTTAGATGGGTATTAAGCTAAATTTTGTGAATATAGTAGAATATAAAATAAGTGTAGTAGAGAGGTTAAATAAGCTATTTGTTTTTTATTATTTAGTTATTACAACGACTATAATGTACATATTTCATTTTAAAACAAACAAATTCATTTCAGATTTTTTTGTTAAAAATCTAAATTTGATTATTTTTTACCTTTTAGTGAGTTCCTTATTTATATTTTGAAGTCGATTGAATTTTTGTCAAAATCTATTATATTTGACATGGTTGATACCTGTTTGAAAAGGTTGTAAAGGCAGCATCAGCTAACAGGTCTTGAAAATTTTGGATTGTGGATGTAGTAATTTGTACAGCAAGATCATAGAGATTCCTTTGTTTTGTTTAAAGCCTTTCTCCCTGCTCAGAATGGAAACAAAATATTTGATAATATTAGGAGAATATAAGCTGATCGTCTGCTTTTATTATCTGTTTCTAATGGGACAAATCGCAGTTTCCACGTGACGGTCTTCTACATTCTATTTAACCATGAAGAAGCTTATCGGTTTTAGCTGATCTCTTCAGTTAATAAATGATATCTCAGCTTCGAAATGCCGACTAATTTTAACCAATAAACAATGCTCAAATATAGGGAATAATGTATATATGTAGATGTTATAATTTAATGCATCAATGCTTATAACTCATATTAGTTATACATTTGTTCATTGATAGTTCTTTATGAGTTCTATTTATTCGTTTAAAATGTTTAGTTATGATTATCATCAATGATGTATGTGATGTTGCTAAGTTGCTAGTCTGTTGTTAATAAGTGTTTATTGTTGGTTTATAAAGGACAAAGTTGCTAATTCGTAAAGCCTACGGTTAAAATTTTAACAAAGAATACTTACCAACAACCAATAACAATTTCTACGATTTATTGTCTTCCTAAGCATAACAACAAAGCAAAACATTTCCGAACCTTCATTAGTACGTTAGGTAATAAATGTATTGCTTTAATATGGATATGATAAACATTTAATATAGGGTTCAAGACTAATAACGTTAAAGGGTAAAGATCCAGTTAAAGTGATGAAGACATAATATTTACATATCTGTACTAGTGATCCTAGATATTGGCCGTCCTCTTATCAATCATCATTAATAATAACAATGTTTTAACTAAGTGGCCACTGCTTAGAGAAAGACTAGGCAGAATAACTTCTCTAGATTTACATTTACAACCGAAACTAATACTGAAGCGGTAGCAATAAATCTAACAAAAACTAACCGGCTTCAGATATATCATCTCTCGGTATAATTCAGCACAAAGAATGCGGAAAAAGTCTGATCTGAAGAAAGCGATAAGAGTTGATACAAAAAGGAACAAAACCAAGGAATACAAAAATATTTGAAAGATCTGATATCAACTGAGTCTACAGATTATTCGTTATATATATTATGGCAATAGTAACGACTCATATTATTTCTAATTACCCAAAAAAAACTATTTATGCCATTCAGTAATCCTTTATATGACCCTATATGTTGGAAAGAAAAAGAATGTTTGTGTTACTTAAATTAATTTATTTTTTCAAATTTTAAGGATCGATTTGTCTTGTAGTGGCAATCTTAGAGTACCACTTAGCTGAATTTTTCAATGTTCTGGTTCTGTTTGGGTCACTGAAATCTACTTCCACCATGCCAAATCTTTGGCTAGAATATTTGAAGCAATAAGTGGTTAACGTATTTTACGTACGTAATTATTACTTACGTGTAGCCTTCAGCCCATTCAAAATTATCTAATAAACTCCAAGCAGTATATCCAGTGACATTTATCTGATCATCCACAATAGCATCTAAAATGTTGCTCAAATAACCCTGAAACAACGAAACATTAATTATAAAAAATTTTTACTATATGAATAATTACCTTCCAATAAGAAATACGTCCTTGATCATCAAGTCCTCCCAAGTCAGACCAACCGTTTTCAGTTATAATGAATTCCGAAGGATCATAATTATTTTTGAGGTGATTTAGGAGGTATCGAATACCGGGAGGGTCAGAAACCAGCCATGAAGCTGCGCTACTAGGCCATGAAGAATCTACACCAGATCCTATACCTAGAGATATTAACAAATATTGTGAAAATGCGAAATATTGATGTAAACAACTGTTAATAAACCTAACCCAACTGTTAAATTTGATTCTTTTGACGTAATAATATGTTTTACGTTTTAATATTATTGGATAATTCAGTGAATACAGACGCTAATGACGGAGTATATTTTCGACATTCATTAGTTAACGGACTTCAAAAAAGGAGTAGGTTGTATACTCGCCAATATTTCAATTATTGACCGAGGTGGACCAACTCGAACCAAATTAGGATCTGTTGGGGTGGTGGGGGTGGTGGTAAATCGAGGGAAAACCTCAAATTTCAAAAACATATAGAATGTTTTCACATATTTTTAGTCTAAAATGATTAGATATTGGTGTACAATGTTAATGCTGAACTGATGTGGCGAAAAATAGGAAGTAGTTCAGTGTAAAAGTCAGTCAGTTTGATATTTAAGCACCAACCATATCGTAAGAGATGTTGTAGAAACATCGTAACCAACTGTTTCTATGGTGCGATAGTTAGGACATTGAGCTCACACAAGGAGCTCGCGAGTTCGATTCCCAATAGGACAGACATTTTTTCTGTTTTAGTTTTATTGGAACATTTGTCAAATCACCTAAACTAGGTAGGGTCTCAAACGTTCCTTATTTTCAAACATTGTTTCTTTATTCCTATATTTCATCATACGGGCTGTTCTTTTACTTGGGCTATCCATAGTAATACTTACAATTTAAAAGTAGTCATTTTGATGTTTATGATTGGGAACAGCTGGGAGGAAGACAAATTGAATTGAAATTGATAACAATTTGGGACCTTTTAAATATATCAGTTTAATTGTTCAAAAAGTAAAAGTTTAAAGACAGATAGGTTACAGACGACCTAATATTACAATAGGATTGAATAGGGAGAATTGTCTGAAACATCAATTGAATAAATTTCTTCTTTTTTCTGTTAAAACAAAATAACATTGAAGTTAAATATAATTATAAATAAAATTATATTATATAACAATATGTAATACAACATATATTAACAAAAAACATAAAATATAAAAATGTAGTATATGCTTACCTAAATCAAAATCTAAAGATGGGGTTCCTATAGGTTCATCAGAGATGTGCCATACTGTTCTACTAGTATACCTGTAAATATTTAATTATACAAAAATAAATGGAATAAACAATAATTTCTTTACAAGTGATACTTGTCCATGATATTGTAATATTTTCGGAATGTTTATGTTTCAGTTGAATGAAAGTTAAAATTCATGGATACGAAGGTCACAAAATGTTTCGAAAGTATGAAAACTGAACAAAGACGAGATATCTGTTTGATGACCACTATAATCTCAGAACGTATCAATAAAGTTTGAATTAGCATTTTTACATTATTAGAATATTCATGGATGCACGAAACTAAGTAGCAACGGATATTGAAATCAGTAAATTTATTTCACGCTATATTTTGGAAAAGTAGAAACTGAGCAAGATCTTGGAATAAGATAAATTAAAAACAAATTAAAAGCTTACACATTTCTTATGTCGTTTTTTTTTTGAATTAGGCTTATAAATTAGTTTAAAATGTGTTTTTCTTTTAATTTAAAGTATTATGGTGAAAAATCAGTACAATATATTTAATTCAAAGTATTGCCCATCAATAACCAATACATTTCCCGATGTTTCAGACAATTTACAGATTCCGTCTCAAAAGAACGATTCATCCTATTAGACTATCTTCAAAAAAATGATGAGCTGCTCAGGCCATGATTCATATGTCGAAATAAGTAGTAATCAGAAGTAAAATACCATAGGTCGAGTAGTACTTGCCATTTTAATGTTTTCAAATATGTTTTCACCATTTTTGCAACATGTGATCAGGCTATTGCCATCCTGATGAATAAAATTGTAATTACATCACAAAATTATATTTTATTATTAATAAAACTAAGGCTAAGAATGTAAATATGTTCTCTAATGAAACTCACTTAATATTTACTAATATTAATTTTATCTCATTATTTTATTTACACTAGAATTTCGTTATAAGTCAAAGCCAAAATAAACTGAAACTCAAAATTGATGCGGTAATACTGCGACGTTTTGGTGTCATATGTTATAAGTCATATAAGTTCATTATGTTCACAGTATTTGCATTACACCTATGACTAATATGTCATATGTTTTAAATAGCATGAGTATACTGTAATTTTAGAGCAATGTTACTTACATATTCAATGAAATATAATCAGCAGTTCCGTTGATCAGGTTCTTTTCTTGGTCAGTAAATTCTGGAAGTCTAGAGAACGAATAACCTTCCAGTTTGCTTCGTTCACTGATCCTATCAATCATTCTTCGAGGCCAGTTGCCTTTGAAAATTGGTTCAGCATAAATTCCACACTACAAAACATAAATATAGTAACTGAATATACTCAGAAACTACATAAATATATACTGAAAATAATGTTCTACCCTGTATCATATTTGAAATAATCTATATGCTGAGCCTGAACGAAAAGAAAACTTCAGCACTACGACTTATTACTTATGTTTAAAATTAAAATATATCACCTAACTCTAAACTTGAAATATGTAGAGAGGATGCTATTAATCGGTGGTTTGACATCATTTGGTTGACTAACGGATCGCCTAGTACTGAAATATGGACAGTATTAAGGTAAGTGCGGAATTCAAACACTTATATTATTAATACAAAAGACGATCAGATAGAAACATAAAATCAAATCGGCCAAGTCGCAAGAAGGTGGAGCCTTGGGAAGAGAGAAACTAATACAACCAATATTAAATTCACCACTTTAGAACGCTTATATTAACAATCCTTCTATATAGCTACAAGCTTTAGATACAGTGGCGATCTGATATGAAATGAAAAAAGGCATTCAAATGAAATAGTTCATATTAGAATGATCCTATTATCTACAATTCATCACAGTGTCACATTTTCATTCATCATCATCATCACATTCCAATAGCTTTTGATACAAAGACTTCCATCAGATCGGCTAGTCAAATATAAAACCGAACTTCAATTTCTCAACACAGTTTTATTAAAATTATTTTGGAATATTTATAATACGAATACAGATATGAAATAAATAAGTACATAATAATTTGACTAAAGACTAATGAAGATATGAAAATTTTTCATATGAACACATTTTTCAATCAAAATCAATCAACAAGGAATATATGTGTACGACGTGTAACATTATTTAAATGTTACAAGTCGTCTGCATATATCTATAGACCCGAATTATGGTCTGATAACTAATGAAGACTAATGAACACAGCTACCAAAAAACACAAAATGACTTACATTGAAATCAAAACATCTGTTAAAAGCTTCTACATCTTCGTCGGTATCGGTTATGGGGTAATACCAAGCACATGCTAAATTCAAGGTGATCTTACCACCTTGTTTTTCTCTAAATTCTGTGTCGTAAATGTGATAAGCTTTAGCATGAGCTAGCAAGCTCACATATGAGCACTGATACACAGCTTCACCAGTAAGATTCAGTCCAGGAGCATGAGTACCCTATAAAACGATATAATTTTTTGTTTATTAGAATAACCCCTTTGTGCATATTACACTTTCGTATCCTTGTGTGCACGTACTACCCGGTTCGTTTAAAGTTATCCAGTACTTGACGTCATCTCCGAGGTTTTTAAACACAATACGGGCATAATCCCCAAAGTAGTCGGCTAATCTGGGATTCATCCACCCACCCAACAACAGCAGATGTTGAGGAAGATCCCAATGGTACAAAGTAACTAAAGGCTCTATACCGGCAGCTTTCAATTCCTGCAATATAACACAAACGTATTAATTTAAAAAAAAACTAATACTGATGTTTTTATTTTAAATATTTTAATACCTTTATGAGACTTTTATAGTAATTAATGCCAGCTTGATTGATTTGTGTTGGTGTTCCATTAGGCAGTATCCTCGGCCAAGATATAGAAAACCTAAAAAGAACACAATCATTGTTTAATCTGCATTAACTTCCCCCTCCTCAGTTTAAAATTGGAATACATGAAAATATATATGATAGGAACACAAATATATAACACAAATAATCTATAATACTATATGTTATGTTCAATTTAACCATTTTTTTTATTATTTACCTCTTACATTAGATATGTTTAGTACAATCTTAATTTACAAATTAATATATTACTACTGTTCTGTTGTACAAGCATGGCGACTAAACATTAGTACATAAGTATGTATATACCACAATCTTTACCATATCATGTATTAAGTCAGATAATTTTATATTTATTAACTAATAATATCTTCACTTATTAAACAAAGTACGTCTAATATATATTTAGCTATTTGTTAATCATACCTGTAAACCTTTAATCCTAATTGTTTCAAGATAGCAACATCCTCTTTGTATTTGTGATAGGAGTCGCAAGCTATGTCACCGGTATCGTCATTTTTTATATGTCCAGAAGTGTGAGTAAACACGTCCCATATACTGAGTCCTTTGCCGTCTTCATTCCATGCACCCTCGATCTGATACGAAGCTCCAGCAGCACCGAATAAGAAATTTTCCGGAAAGGTCTTAGCTCCGAGAGAACTAAACAATATTTTGATAGTAAGTTCGTAGAAATTAAAAGGGTTTATGGTTGAAAAAATTACTTTATCACCTCAAACAACAATTTTGGAATTAATTAAACAAGCCACAGAAGTGAGAACCTTCAGTCAATAATCAATCAATAAATTGGAAGGACATTTAAGTACAAAGCTACTATTTTGTTTCCGTATAACTTTGCTCAAGGAAAAGATAAGTAAGTTTGGTTTTTTTATGAAAAGTGTATTCGGTCTTTACAATTTTGTTTTCGTTATGCTTGAAAAATCATATCGGCTAAATAGTGACGGCGATTCGTTATGAAACTTTCGAGTCCTTTTAAGGTATTTTTCATGAGATCATCTGAGGCAAAATGGTAGCGGGACTCTTGCCGCAGCTGTTAGTATACTGAAGTTCAGAAACATTAAGGTTTGCTATTTATATTTTGAGCTTTCGCAATTACAAGTGTTCTTAGGCTTCATCTGACGTTTCCAATTGAAGTTTGACCTCCAGAACCTTTGGTCATTTGTACACAACTTGTATTCTTATTACTAAATTATACCAACTCGTAAACATGAACAATTTATTTCAATTTTTGGTAATGAACGGTCATAATTGGTTACCGTAAAACATTGGTATAATGAATTTAGTTATGGACGCAGTTCGCTCGAAGCGACGTGACGTTCCTGAAACTGAGTCATATCTGAGCATTATCATGATGACCATCAATAACATATTACATAAAAATTCAGCTGTAAAGAGATCTGTTCACGTTGGCTCCCGCATAATTCTACGATAGCTCAAAATGATAGTCATGTCAATTGACAACAGAAATTGTCAAGAAATACACCCGCGACGCACCAAAAGCTATAAATAATATCCACACAGATGAATAATATTGGATCTATGCATATCAGCTCCAAGTAAAATAATCTACATTACGAGTCCATTACAACATTGTAAGTCAATGAATTCTGGATGGTATGCAAGCATTAGTTTAGTAGAAGTGCTTCAAAGAGGCGCTAATGAAAGGACATTCTTCATCATAACAATGCAAGCTCTCCCACATCGGCTGAAACAACTACCTACAGAACTGATTTGGCACCAAATGACTTTTTTTTACTCAACGATATCAAGAATAAATTGCATGGTCAAAATTGGCATTCAAAAACCATGTTTCAAGTTCCTTATTCCATCCTACGAAGCGCATGCGAAAATATATTAATCATCATGGAGAATACTTAAAATAACAAATAGCAACCCACTAAATAATATAATAATATGCGTGTAATGCAATTTAAACATTAAAATTAAAATTGTTTTCTTATCAATTGGCATAACTAAATAATTATTAACTAATTATTATAACAGACACCAGTTAGCTAAAAGGAATATCATGTTTACTTACACAGACAGAACACACGCTAATAGTACACCGTATTTTATCATCTTGACGTTTGGCAATGAACTGGATCAATATAATTTTGGTTTGTATTTATTGATTTTACAATTCCCGATAAGCTAAAATATCTAGAAATATTTTATTTGTTATGCGCTTTGTTAATTTTCTAAAATCAACATAAACAAAACGACTACTTACGTATATTTGTTCAAATGAAACAGAAGATAACTATTTTATGATCGTCTAATGGACGAAACTTGACCATAGTTTAAAAAGTTAACTATATATCCTTTTACCATAAGAGTAAGCACGGGCAGAGCAAGTGAATTAATTCTACAAATACATACAAACCATATATTCAAAAACGATATACAATTTAAACAAATATAATGCGGATAAACTAAACTCAACTGGAATTATTTGTTTGGAACTCAAACAATATTTACTATAGAAACTGTTCATTTACAGTTTGTAATTATTACTGTGCTATTAAATAGTTTGTAAGCTCTCCTCTATACGAGCTGTTTGTTTGGCCAAAAACCACAGAACTTCGAAACCGTATACCAGCCAAGTCATACCGCATTTATCTGAAAAATGACAACTATAGCCCGTTCAATAAAACAGTAATCTCGCGTCATCTAAATTGATGACGTCAATACGTCGCAATGCTGCCGCATCTACTCTGAGTTTTACTTCATTTTGGCCTTGAGATATAACAAAATTCTAATATAAACGAAATAATGAAACAAAAATGTTATCAAATATAATTTATCTAACATTATAGTATACGGTGGGGTAAAAGTCCGTTTAGCTCAGTTTCGCTTTAACCATCGTGTTGTGTAGACGTCCAAATTTTATTTTGGATAAATATACGCCACAACAACGAGCAGAAATAGGGACAATATTTATTGAAACTAATCGTTCCATTATTGCCACTCAGCGGAAATTGCGTCAGTGGTAGCGGAACTTTTGGATACCACCAGAACAGGACACAGACTAGCTTGTAGGCTAGGGTTGTGTTTTATTATATTTACAAAAGAATCAAACCATAATAAATTGCTATTATATAAGCTGATCTTGTGTAGTGTTGTGCAAAGAGTAACATTAATAAAATACAAATTTTTAGTGAAGTGCATATATTAAAAAATTCAGCAGTGACATGTATAAACATTATTTCATCAGAGACTGAGTTAGGGCCGATGGGTCCTACTAGTTATATACCTAAATTTAAGTTAGCATAAAGACAAATTGTAGGTTAGACGGAAACGACTAGTAACAATGTATTAATTAAATAATAAAAAAAATATATTTACATTGAACTCTCTTTCACACTACCTATGAGGTAGGGCTCTATGTGCGTTTTTCAAGTAGTGCTATTCTCTGGACGCTTAATTCACCTAATTAACAATTTTATATCCAAATAATGTATTTTACTTTCATTACAGACCATGTTTACCTTTTACTCATATCTCATCTAAATACACAAACTGAAACAATAAATCTTTCGTGATTTTACTATATGTTTTTAAAAATTGTATCCTTTTTAAGCCAATATCTGGAAGTTGCATTAGACCTTTTCGTGGGTTATCTTTACACCCTATAAATCCTATATTACCAGCAGTGTATGAAGGGATAGCTCAAAGACCTGAATATCTCTAAGTTTTCCATGGATACTTTCCAAACTAGTAGTTTCCTCTGATAGATGTATTAAATTATGTTTATATAAAAAAAAATACTCACTCCTTTTATACATTTTATACATTTGATCACTGATAGAACCAATATAACATATCAAGGTAATCTTGGTTCATCACCCGTTTCGTATTAGGAAGATTTCTGTTCGGTGAATCCAAGGCTATATAGGTTTTCATTTTTTGAAATATTTTACTGACTATGTTCATACTAACATTCAGTGCAGCTGCAAGACGCTATTTAACAGTATCGATGCTTACCTCTCTAATGCATTTTACTGACAAGAGAAGACCTCCATTATCTCCTTCCTGTTCGAAGTAACTGATTAAGGACACAATGTGGGCCAATCTAAGTTTGACTATTTAATGGCTCTATAATTTTTAACCAGAGTAATAATAATTAGCCATTTGTGATGTGTTAAAACAAGCAAAGTGCTAAAACTATGTTTACCGATTTATAACCCATAGTTATTATAACAAATATTTTGAACAATTTTACAGATCTTTGGGTTACATGATCAAACTTATCAGATAATATTGCATATCCTGCTAACTAAAATAATTTGGAATAG
This sequence comes from Rhynchophorus ferrugineus, assembly GCF_030347505.1. Lineage (NCBI taxonomy): Eukaryota > Metazoa > Arthropoda > Insecta > Coleoptera > Curculionidae > Rhynchophorus > Rhynchophorus ferrugineus. Next base: position 51,492,491 of record NW_027472583.1, read on the forward strand.
TAAATATTTTCCGATCTTAAAACGTTTGCTGGGCGCGACAGAGCTTCCTTAGGGATGCACCAGTGCAACAATGTGATCAGTGTATCAATGAGTAAATATTGTCATGTAAAAGGATTATGTGAGTTACTCGCTACTGCTGCCCTTCTTTGCAACAATACATGCAAAAGCATAAACAAATGCTTCAATTGACATCGGTAGATAACTCAAGTAATAGTGCTTTCAGTTTTAGCAGCTCGTAAAGCACTACACCTTATTGATTTCACCAGATGTACTCCATATTCGGCTTCTGCGTGTAGGTGGATGTGTTTCCTGGATTAATCCGCGACTTTTTCTATTGGGATTGTTGCAGCAGAGCCACTTGTCATAGCCAGTCACAATATTCTACAAAAAACTGGACCCTGAAACGGTTCGAAATTTCAGTAATTTTCAGTAATCTTGGGTGGTTATCATTTTCTTTGTCCAATAAGTTTAGCAATTAATTACCTTCAAATATTGTTAGTCCTTCAGATCATTCTTTGATAATAACATTGACATTAATAGTTGAAAATACAATTGACATCAAATTCGAGTAATCATAAAAATGTTAATAAGTTCAAAATAATAAAAGAATATATTGAAATAATAAAAAATATGACGAGATAATAGACAATTTCAATTTTCATGACAATATTTATATTACCTGCTGAAATTTTTGTTTTAACGCAAGTTTGTTATTTGCCATCTATTATATTCAAAACGTATGCGTTAAAAGAAGAAACTTATTTTTTCTTAAGTTTTGAAAAATATCATTAAAAAAAGCAATTCCAGTAAAGAATTAGACTGATAACTATTATGGTAATCCTTGGCCGGAATAATCAATCATTAATAAATGATAATCAAACCTTTTGAAAATTTGTTGAGAAATAAAATAGTTCCAAAAATTCCCCATGTTTATTTTATCAATAAGGCTTGATGACAGTAATCACTAATAGCAAAAATATTGTATTTATCTAATGAAACAGAATTAATGGATTTACAAAAATCGATCGATCGCAAAAATTGATCCGTCGAATGTTATTAAAATGTGTTTTCACAGTATTTTCAAAATAATATCAAAAAATGCTTTTGATATATTATATTAATTTATATATTAATTATTATATTAATTATTATATTAATTTGAATAATAAATGTTTGTATATAAAGACATATCAAAATATATGCAAACTATCTCAAGAACTAACCTTACTATTGCAATTATGTTTCAATAATTAACAAATAATTGAAAAGTTTAAAATACTACTCCTACGAGCACTATAAAAAAGTATCATGAAGTATTAGTAAAATGATTTTCAGAACTGTAACAACTTCAGAGTATAAAACAAAAGTAAAGTAATACATATTTGCATATTAAAACAGAGAAATTGTCATATATGTTAGTCACATATCATATTGAATTAATGTTAAACACATTAATATTTATCAGTCCTTTAAAACATTTACAAATTTACTGCTGATGATTCATAATTTGTTCTATTTGTCCCATGTGCTCCATCTATGCATATTATATAGTTAGTTTCATTTTAACTGCTGCATATTTTCATGACCTCCTTTATGTACTTATATAATCCTTATCTTTTATTCATATTTATCACCTATAATATATATGGATTAAAATAACAATTTCTTTACCTAAATTTTTAAATATTCTAATTTAAATTACTCTTAAGTAAACGTCCTTTGCTTATTTATTTCACTCCACAATCCCTAAAGAGGTAGCTTCAATTTTCTTCCTGTAGTTACCTTTATTTTAAGATATTATTTTCATTTCAAATTTCAATTTGTCTTGTACAATGTTCCACGTGGGAACTCACAACTCACAAATAACGAATTAAAATTCTACGTGGTCATGTTATAATTGTTGATATTCTTTGCAACATTCATTCTAACTCTTAATATACAAATTAACGTAATTATTACCTGCTATATTCGATTAGTGCTTTGTTAAGAAACGTATTTACTAATCAAATGAAGCAGAAGTTAATACAACTAAAATTTGCAAAGAATCTTAATAATCTTTAGAATTAACTACAGTAAAATGATATAATATGTCTCAAGAACCATAACAATTACTACCAATCCTTAAGCAGAAACAATTTTTTTTAGCTTTTATTTGTTCACCAGATATCAAATTAGGAGAATTAGATTTAGAGAATCAAAATATCTTGTATACAAAAAGAGCGGACGATTCTTGTTATTACCAAATTTTATTAATCTATGTTTGGATGAACATACTATTCTTAATCGTTTTTTTTATCCAAACTTACCATAATTCTTTAATAGTTTTAACAATACGACAATAACCAAAACACAAAACCTTAAATAACACTGCTTAAAATCAAATAAGTTTTAATAACTTGTACAGCGTTGTCACATTTTGATCTAAAAATTACGCATATGTGTTTGATTTATTTAGAACAAAAAAGACGAATAATATATTGTGTAATAGTTAGAGCTGGAAGTGCGCCGGCCAGAGCCTAAAATATTTGTTAACATATTTTGTCATCGATCTTGCGGATATTACTCTTTGGTTGATTTGGGCATCCTTTAATTTACTGGAGATATTCTGTAAATCATATTACACAAATATTTTATACCTAAAAATTCTTCCTCAAAGTTTTAAACAAATTTCACGCCTTTAGGTGCCCTTTGTTTTCCTCAAATTGGGAGGCAATTACTTACTTATACAATCATGTTATTGAAGTCTCATTGTATTCAACGTAAAATATTTAATTATGCACCTAATATATTCAAAATGCACACCGTATAGGAGAATCTTAATATTCAATTAGGTTTGGAAATTTTCATTAAAAAAAAATATGAATTCAACTAAAGGGTTAGCTTGATAATTCTTATGGTAACCCTTGACCACAATAATCAGTTATTAATAATTAAACTATTTGAAAATTAGATGAGAAATAAAATAAAGTTTAAATGCCACTTAATATCTTATCAGTAATCATGATTAATTAAGTAATTAACAATGGCAAAAATATTGCATATATCTAATAATAGAGTACCAATGGATTTATAAAAATGTGTTAATGTGTATATTTACTTTAGATTGATACGATCGATAGATAATTTTGTTTGGTAAAACGTCACTCTCAAGTTAAACAGATGCAAATTGTATTATGTTTAGTATAAAATTCGATAATCTCTGCGTTTGAGAGTATTTTTGAATTTCTAAATATCTGTAGTTTTGTTTTTAAATTTTTAAAATAAAAACTAACCCAAGAACTAAAATTTACAGAATATATTTCCCAAAGAGTTAATTTGATGATATTGTTTTTAATAATATTGTGTTGAAACTAGACGTTATATTTTTTCTTACATTAGATATGCTTAGTACAATCTTAATATACAAATTAATTTATTACCACTGCTGCTCCGTTATATGTACACTAATACACTAGCAAGTAGAGTACGGGATAAACTTAAGAATAAACTTAACACTAAACAAGTGTTGTCCAGTAGCTATATTGCTTCCACGTAGCTATGATTTAGCAGCCTTATTTCATGTCTTAAGGCGAAATCTTGGATATATTCCTGTAACCATTTAATTTCGAGGTTATCGTGTATCTCTACATTCATTACGTAACGATAAGTATTGGTAATTAATAGTAGAACATTCTTTTGGATACGTTGGATTACTACTTGGTTTAATATCTTAGTGCAACCCTATAAATCCAAATTGGCTTTATGAATGACTGATAAACCAAAAGTTGAGAATATTTTCAGACTAACCAGTTTGGTTGCTTAACTTTGAGTCTAATCTGCTCTACTTTTTGTCTAATAGAGATGTTTCCAGTTAAACCTACCATCGATAAAAATTCCTAGATATATATTATTACTAATTATAATGCTTGAGGAATCTGGCATCCTCAAGTAATATAATTAGGCTTTTTTAGGAAATACTATATTTTAGTTTTAGGTCATACAAGCCTTTAATTAACTTATATTCTCTTTAAATATAAGTTCATAAAGTAATACAATACTTTTTTATAATAATTTTCATATAAATCAACATAAATCTCGACTAAAATTATTTTATAAAAGTATAAACATACTCGTATCTTAGACTGAAATGTAAAAAGAACCTGTTCAAATGTATGTATAATGAACATATACATATCATGATAAGGTTATATATTGGGAAACATAAAGACCTGGTTATTCTAATTAGTTTATTTGCTCATATTTTATGGATCAATTTGTCCTGTGCTGACAACTCCAGAGTACCATTTGGCTGAGCTCTTCAATGTTCTGGTTCTATTTGGATCATTGAAATCAACTTGAATCATGCCAAATCTTTGACTAGAAAATGTAATTGAATAATTATCTAAATTCCAATCACACTACACTACAACATTAATTACTTACGTGTAGCCTTCAGCCCATTCAAAATTGTCTAATAAGCTCCAAGCAGTGTATCCAATGACATTTATGCCATCATCGACGATTGCATCTAAAATGTTACTCAAATATCCCTAAAACGACGACATCTTAATTCTAACAATATTCCGTATAAGAAAAATTACCTTCCAGTAAGCAATACGTCCTTGATCGTCCAAGTCTCCCACATCAGACCAGCCATTTTCAGTAATAACGAATTCAGAAGGATTATAAGTATCTCTAAGATAATTTAGAAGGTACCGAACTCCTGGAGGATCAGAAAATAACCACGAAGAAGCGCTAGCAGGCCATGAGGGATCCACTCCAGATCCTACACCTAGTGATAAACTGAATTTTACGACACCATATATAACAAAAATAGATACAGAGAGATAACTCTTGAAATTGTTGCGTTTACTTACTTAAATCTAGATCTAATGATGGGATAGGTCCTATTGGATAATCAGAAATGTGCCATACAACTCTACTAGTATACCTGTAAATAATTAATATATAACAGTAAAATAAAGAATGAAAACAAACATTGTTCAAAAGGTAGAATTAAAAAATATATCTGCAATGTCGTTAAATTTCTGTCGTTGAACGTCTACAAGATTTGCAGTTGTTGAACAAAGTGTTAAAACAATCTTGTAGTTCAGTGTAGGGGTATATCATTATAACATTTCCATTTATATATCATTTTAAAGTTAAGTACCAATTATAAAGCTTCGTTAAAATTACATTTAATTTCTATTCAAGAAGTATCGAAAAAAACAATCGATATATCGATATTTTTTCGGCATCCCTATTCTAGGTTTCAGAAAAATATAAAAAGAGAATATTAATAAAAATGTAATTTAAATTAAAAAATTGTATGTCCTTATAGAACCATATAGTTTAACAATAAATAAACAAGTATACAAGTACTAAAAATGCACAAGTCATAATGCAATTATAAATCTGATCTATACCAAATATATTTGCTCATCTGAAGCAAACTCAAATTACTATTTGATAAAAAGAAATTGCAAATCAATACTTAGACCTATTTGATCATATGTAATTCAACAATGAGATTTAGGGTTCCAAAGAAAAGTGCGCCTTACCTTTATCAGTGTTCCGTGATATGTCTTTAATGAAGTGATTAACGACAATTTGATTAATAAACATATACAGACTTTAAACTAGGATATAGAATAAGTTATTTCAGACAGGATATCATGTATCCAGTAATTTTGCATCCAGTAATGTATATAATAGTTATCATAAGAAATACCCACCAGGCAGTTTGTTAAACCACTCAAAATATTAATAATAAAAGCTTGCAAACAATGAAAACCAATAGTTTCAAAAACTGCATTAAATATTTCTTTTTAGAATCTTCTTTTTATCAACGAGGGTTCAAGCAAAATTATCGCTATTCAAGTTATAAGGTCATCAAAGGCGGGTTGGAGGTACTCAAAGTTCCTTTAGCTATGAACTATTATAATTAATAAGGCACAAGTTTCACAGATTATAGTGTGAGACCACCAACCATTGCAATAAATCAGTTTCTCAGCCAGTTAATATATTAATTTGAAGACAAGAAAACTTGGAAAACTATTCCATACAGATTATACCATGGATATTCAGAACATCATCAAAGACAATAATTTTACTACAACAACTAACAGTTAATTGAAAAGTCCCCGGCCTGACATATAGATCGCGCTACTAGAATTAAATCCATATGTTTTTAGTTGGCCCTAACCCTCAAAAGGTGCGTGTACAAATTTGACAGCTGTCGGATCATTAGTTTGTGAATTATAGCATTTTAACTGAAGCAACTTTTGTTATTGTGAAAGAAATTGATAAAAAAGAATTTCGCGTGTTGATAAAATATTGCTTTTTGAAGGGGAAAAATACAGTTGAAGCAAAAACTTAACTTGATGCCGAGTTTCCGGACATTGTCCCAGGAAAATCAACAACCAAGGATTGGTATGCTACGTTTAGACGTGGTGAGCACCGAAGACTGTGAACGCAATGAACTCCCGAAAGAGGTTGTTATCGATGAAAACATTTAAAAAATCCACAAAATGATTTTGAATGACCATAAATTGAAATTGAATGAAATAGTAGACACTCTAAAGATATCAACTGAACATGTACATCATGTCATTCATGAATACTTGAGTATGAGAAAGCTCTGTGCAATGTTGTTCGACGACGAGTTGATGATTCGGAACAGTGGTTGGAGATGATCAAGAAAAATAAACCCGAGTTTTTGCATCGATATGTGAAACATGACTCCACCATTTCACTCCGAAGTTCAATCAGCAGTCATCCAAGCGGACTGCACACGATGAACCCGCTCCAAAGCGTGGGAAAACGCAACAGTCGGCTGACAAGCTTATGGCCTTTGTATTTTGGGATGGGAATGGAATAATTTTCATTGACTACCTTTAAAAAGGAAGGAACGTCAACAGCAACTATTACATAGCGTTATTGGACCGTTTGAAGGACGAAATCACCGAAAAACGACCGCATTTGAAGAAAAACAAAGTACTGCTTCACCAAGACAAAGCACCGGGATACAAGTCAGTGAAAACGATGGCAAAAATACATGAATTAGGCTTCGAATTGCTTCCTCATCCACTCTATATTCCAGATCTGGCCACCAGCGACAATTTCCTGTTCTCAGATGCTCACTGGAAAGAAATTTTTGTCGAATAAAGAGGTGATCGCCGAAACTGAGGCCTATTTTAAAGTAAAGGATAAATCGTGCTACAAAAATAGTATCGAAAAATTGAAGGGCCGCTATAATCAATGTATTACCCTTGAAAGGAATCATGTTGAATAAAAAAAATTAATGTTGCCATAAAATATGTTTTATTATGGTAAGCCGAGGACTTTTCAATTGAGGTGTTGACAGACGGTATAATGGCCATATACACCCCTTTAGTTATTTGTTCAAAAGGGAGGTGTTATATAGCGCCATTAACAATGACATTGATGATTTTAGAAGATTTTTAACCCTTAACGGATTCACTTATGTCCAAGTTAATAATTAAAATATATGCTCAGTTAATCATTGGAATTATAGATTTGTAATATAATTACTTTAGCGTTTCTCAAATATTTAAACAGTTAAATGTTTGTGTTTGATTAAAAACTTACATATTTAATGAAACATAATCGGCAGTTCCATTAATTTGGCTCTTCTCTTGTTCGGTGAAGTCTGGTAATCTAGAAAAAGAGTATCCCTCCAGTTTGCTTCGCTCCCTGATCCTGTCAATCATTGATTGAGGCCAGTTCCCTTTGAAAATGGGATCGGCATAAATTCCACACTGTAAAACATAAACACAAGTGATTGAAAATTATATAGTGTATATTAAAATATTTTTCCGCTTCTTAGTATTATATAAGACAATCGAGAGTCGGCAAATAATCAAAGTAATTGAAAAATCACTTTGCGTTGGATTTTACTACTATTTTTCCAAGAAAAATTTTTCAGAAAAATCGCTTAATAAAACATACCAAGATAAACGAGAGGATCGAGCACGAATAGGAGGGTGATAGGAAACTCTCCTACCGTCTCCTATTAATTGTCGGGAATGTTTTATGAAAATCATACCAATGAGACTTTAAAAGTTTATGAAGCGACAAGCCGAGAAGAAAAGCTGGGATTTAGAACCAATCGCGGTTGGTAGAATAGATTTTCGTACACCATATTATGGAGGAACTCTGCTTAGGATTGTATACACTGGTCCTCACTTTGGGCAACTAAAAATGTTTTCTTAAAAATTGTCTTCGGTCTAATTAATTTAAGATACAAACAAATCCCTTAACCGATCTGATCTTTACTGATGATACATATTTTGAATCTTCTCACATCTTTCAAAAGATATTTCGCACTACAGAGCTATATGGCTTGATAATAAATAAAGAAAAGACCAAAATACCAGCCAATAAATATAAAAAAAAACTTTTACTATACCTTTGCCTTAACAAAGCTTTATTTGTGGCATGAATCCAGTTAATTTTTAGCTTTGTAAATTTTAGCCCAGTTTTTAACCAGTGCTAAAGTTCTAGCATTAAGCGATAGAAGCAATTAGTTAAAATAAAACTATTTAATTTGTGAGTAATTTCTAAGTAAATGAGTTAATCATTATTAGATGTTTACATAAATTTCGATCAGCAATATCTATTGGTGAAAATGCAAAGTATTAATGAAAACAACTCTTTGATTACCAAGACCAAGACAAGAGATATTCAGACCGATGTAACATAGCTTGACCGACATACGGTTTTTAAATGCCAATAAAAAGCGAAAATGGATCAACGATAGGCAACATGACATCGCTATTAGAAATGGAATAGAGTTATTGAAACTCATGAACAATATCTTTATTTACATAAATAGTACCAATTTTTCATAACAAATACTTTTATTTGTAAACTACCACACATTGTGGAAAATCAGTATTCCTTTCGCACATTATTCAATTAATTATTGAAGAGATTGCTAATTCAAACTATTAAATTAGTTCTCACTTGTTATCAAAATAAAATAATTATTGAGACAATAACATTATAATATTTTTGTGTGTTTTCTTTTCTGATATGAAAAATGTATACAGTTGATATATGTAAATTCAATAATACAATCAAGATTATAGATTATATTTAATTAAAGCGAATAGTACTATTGAAGAGATATAGTATAATAGTAAAATCAGGTGTACCAGAAAGCTTTTTTCGAAAAAAAACTGAATAATTTTAAAGAAAATGAAAAAATTTATTTATTCAATGTACTGGCTATTTCAGGCTTTATGGATTTTATGGGTACCATCCCAAACAAACCCTTCGTCCTTTGAACGAAAACTATTAATCGAACCATTTTCTAACTTCTTCGAAATTGGCAGTGCTGCTCTGCAAGGCTAGGTTCTATTGATGCGAAAAGTTGATAGTTAGATGTGGGAAGGTTTGCAGAGTACGGCAGGTGCTATAATTTGTCCCATCTAAATGCTTTCAACGCTTCCTTGACCGCTTTTGCTTTATGAGACGACGCGTTATCGTGCTGAAGAATTATTTTACCAGGTCTTCGATTTAATTCTGGACGTCTTACGATCAATGCTTGATTCAAACCGATCATTTGTTGTTGGTAGCGATCAGTATTAACTGTTCCATCACCTTTCAATAACTCCTAAGACACGTAGCCACTATGTCCTCACCAAACACATTTTCTTGCGATCAAAACAATTTGGCTTTGAAGTCAATCGGCCGGCTTCACCAGGTGATAAGCATGACTTTTTTTCGGTTGTTCATTTGGTTGTCATGCAATTGATATGGCACCCTTCTTCCCATATTTTGAGAATCGTTCATTCCAATCCATCCAAAAACTTTTCCACATCGAAATCACCAATTTTGAACTTTCAAAACCACTTCCTACATGTTTTTAAGATTAGAGCATACTCACCATAAATGTTTACAACCAAAAGATTATTTTTAGAGGCTTTTTCTCTTGATTAACTTAGAATAGTATAGCGAACGTTTTCAGGCACAAAACTTAGCCTTTTCAAAGAGATATACATCTATGCTGGTATTACTTTCGCAAAAAATAACTTGAATAACTTTGAATATTCTATGAAAAATATTCTGTGGCATACTTAAACCTAGAGACATCTCTTAGAAAAACCGGTAATGAATTTCCGGTACACCTCGTATAATGTATCACCTTAATAAAAAATATTTAAAATATACTAAGGAGAATGTAAATGAAGACTTATCAAGCGAATATATGGTAAGTGCAGAAGTTACGTTACTAACGTTAGAAATGCCTAAACCGCCCTAATAATCTATAACAATGAAAGTTTTCTTAATTATGTTTTCATTCAAATAGAAAATAGAATTTCGCCATTTCAGTTTATTCAAATTATTTTATAACAATCGTGTATACGTACACTATAAAAGTATAAAATATAAAACAAATAAATTATTTAGCCACAAATAAAATAATATTCAATGAATCCAAGTAATAAATCAATAAAATGTTAAAATAATGTTTATTAAAAACTATTTTAACACCACCGGATTCAAAAATAGTAAGGCGTAATATCATATAATCAATATCTTTTGGTTTCATCCTCACTCTAATTCAACTCAATATTCGTTATAAAATAAGTTTGAAAATTAAACTGTTCTTGTTTTCTTTTGATCAGAATATATTACTATTAAATTTTAAAACAAAAACTTTCTTATGGAAATGAAAAACATACCAAAGAATCAATAAAAAACTTACGTTGAAGTCTAGAGACCTTCTAACAGCTTCTGCGTCTTCTTCACTTTCTGTTTGGGGATAATACCAACCGCAAGCCAAATTCAAGGTAACCTTGCCACCTTGTTTTGCTCTAAATTCTGTGTCGTAAATATGGTAAGCTTTAGCGTGAGCTAACAAACTCACATATGAACACTGATACACAGCTTCACCAGTAAGATTCAGTCCAGGAGCATGAATGCCCTATAAAAATTTACGTTTACCACTTATACGAGTATAACTGAAATATTAGTAATGTTACAGCTTCGTATCCCTGGGTGCAAGTCGTACCCGGTTCATTCAGAGTTATCCAGTACTTGACATCATCTCCAAAGTTCTCAAACACAATGCGAGCGTAATCCCCAAAATAATCGGCTAACCTGGGATTCAGCCATCCGCCCAATTCCAACAGATGTAGAGGAAGATCCCAATGATACAAGGTAACCAAAGGCTCGATATCTGCAGCTTTTAATTCCTGCGAAATAAAATGAACGTGATCATCAGAACTCTAAAGATGACGTATTACCTTGATGAGATTTTTATAATAATTAAGGCCAGCTTGATTAATTTGTGTTGGTGTTCCATTAGGCAGTATCCTTGGCCAAGATATTGAAAATCTGAATAAGAAATTAATCACATTGATCACTATATATAACATGAATAAATTCTAAGGAAATTTAAAGTTTTCAATCCAAAATAGATTGTACATTATTACTTATCAAGTACTGTCTATTTTTAGTTACATACTTTCCTTATATATCAACATTTTGATTCAAAAAACATTTATAATAAAATATAACTAATTATATATTCAACCACTGTTATAAACTTATGGTGATGCTGCTCTATCATATCTCACTTCACCAAAAAGCAGGGGCATTTACTGAATATCTAGGCAAAATTTTCAAACCAAACTAAATTAATATTGAATATAATTTGCCGGATATAGAAGCTGAAATCCCAGGAAATCAGGCTATGATTTAATGACAGTAGAATTACTGCAAAAACTACCAAGAAGGGCAAGTGTAAAACTCACCACCTTGATCAATGCAGCAGTTTCGATTAAAACATGTTCCATTTGGAAGATGGCGGAAATTATAATGATACCAAGACCTGACAAATCACCAAACGAAATAAAACCCTATAGCACAATCTATATCACTGCTGCCAGTAATATCTAAGGTTTTTGAAAAATTCCTGAAATGAATAAAACTGATTATAAAGAGAAAAAACCTAATACTATCACATCAGTTTGGGTTTATTAACAAGCATTCAACAATTGACCAGGTCCACAGAAAAACAGATGTTATTGAAAAAGCCTACGAAAATAAAACAGTATGCCCAGTTATTTTCTTAGATGTAGCACAAGCCTTCGATAAGATTTGGCATGAAGGCCCTGCTCATAAAATAGAGAAAATGTTACCAAAACAACACACAGAACTACTAAAATCGTACATTATAGCCAGTATGTTTAGAGTTAAACAAGAAACTTACTCTACAATAAAAGAAGCTAAGGCAGGCGTACCAAAAGGAAGTGTACTGGGGCTAATGCTTTCTCAGCACTACACTTGTGATATAGCTCAAATGGAGAATATTACGATGGCTACATTTGCTGATGATAGATGCTATTATAGCTGGCGGAGACAATAGTGAAGAAGCCACACGAAAATATAACAGGCAGGTGACAATATAAGTAATTGGACACAAGCTTGGAAAATAAATATTAACAAAAGTAAATATGTGTATGTGTCTCCTAGTTATATACCTAGATTTAAGTTATCATAAAGACAAATGTAGGTTAGTCGGAAACGACTAGTAACAATGGAATAATTAAATAATAATGAAAAAAATATCTGACTTGTCGGTTTTGGTTTCAACGATTTAGAAGTGTTGATTTTGGCGTCAATGACAAAAGATGATTTAAATGGTTCGAATATCATAAATTGATAGATTTATTAAACGAAAACTATCAAAGACCTTAGAGAAGGCTTTCTCGAAGTTGATGAATCATCTGCTTCAATTCATTTAGTGCGATGAAAATGAACTGAATTAAAACTAGCGATGAAAAGTGCATCTACTATGAAAGTATCAAGTTTGTCCAGGAAAGCGATCAAGATCGCCCCGAAGCGGAATATTCATGACCATAAAACGTTGCTGTGCACATGATAAGATCGACAAGCGTATTGCGAACTGTCAAAATCGAATCAGGCTGTTATTGTCCATCTACTATAAAATGTCCACCGATGTCATTTGAACAAATTTATTGACAAATTCTTACAAAAGACCACCAATAGCAGAAGAAACGTCATCTTCCGGCATAACAATGCTTGACCAGAAGTTGTGAAGTATATATAGTGTTGCAAGTCGAATGGGAAATTTCATCGCATCCTGTGAACTTGTTCAGATCGATGCAGCATGACTTGACTAGCACGAGGTTTCTAAATAATGAAGTCCGAAAATGCATCGATGAATGGATTGTTACATAATTGTGATGGTTTAATGGCATATATGTTGTGAAGAAAATGGGAAACAGTTGTAAAAAATGGTGGAAAATATTTTAATTGATATATATTGTACCATTTCTTTCCCAATAAAAGTGATTTAAAGAGAGAAAATGTTCACAATACATGCAAGAGCATATGTATATATTTGTATATAATTGAATACATTTAATATGTATTTCTCATACCTGTAAACATTTAATCCCAATTGTTTCAATAGAGCAACATCCTCTTTATATTTGTGATAGGAGTCGCAGGCTATGTCACCGGTATCACCGTTTTTAATATTCCCGGGGGTGTGGGCATACACGTCCCACATGCTGAGGCCTTTACCATCTTCGTCCCATCCTCCTTCGATTTGATAGGAAGCTCCAGCAGCACCGAATAAGAAGTTCTCGGGAAACGTCTTTGCCCCAAGAGATCTAAAGAATATTACAATTACAATTCAATTAAAATATATATATATATATATATATATATATATATATATATATATATTACAAGTATGCAAACATCTTTTTTTTATTATTAATTAACCGATAAGGGAATATTTAGGACAAGGCATATATATATACACCTTATTAAAAAGTGTAAGCAATATTTTGATGGATGATTCAGGTTTTAAAATGTCATATTAATACTGAATTTAATATAAAAGTATTAAAATGATTATATGCATTATTTTGTTACTATGGGGAAAACTTAGTGACAACCCCAAGGAACCCTCATAACCAAGCCAAGGAATTTTTGATTATTATGCACTATAACAATCTAGAAAATTAACACTAATAAGCTCTTTATTTCATCCTGTTTTGCTACTGTTTTAAAATTCTAAAGTACCTATTCTACGATAGTTACTTTAAGCTTAATAACCATGTCATTATTTTAAGTATGCACTGAGATTTACTAATAACTTCACTAAACTAGATCAAATGGTTTTACCTTCTTTAATGATCTGACTAAGCCATCATTATCTAGGAGTTGGAAAACCTTAGCATTGATGTGTCCATGTCTTAGGGCTTAGTCCTTGATAATATTATCGACAGTTTCTACCTCCAGGTACTTTTGCCCATTGTCATTACAAAGGTACCATGGAGCATCAACTATTGCTTTGGCTAGTACAACGCCAGAGTTGAACACCATAACTCCACACTAGTTTCGAGGCTTGTTGGTAAAGCAAAAGCTTATTATATATACCATTATATATATATATATATATATATATACTGATATATATATATATATATATACTGATATTATATTATTATATATATCTAAATATCCAATAACGAGTACATTTTTTAATCTACTCAAGAAATTCAGGTGTAATCTTAGCTAAGTACTTCGACTCCAATGTCGAGTTAAGGGCAAGAAATCAGTCAAGATTACTATCTTAGTATAAGTTTTGTGATGCTGTAATACAATTGTAATTGTAACTTTAGAGAAACTGACTACAGTTCTTTTATATATCATAAAGTAGCTATATGTAAAAATTCGCGAAACATTCGTACCCCATACACTCAAAAATGGACCACTAATATAAAAATAAACAACAAAATAGTATTTCTCAAGCAAAATCAGTAAATATATCAGTAATTTTCCCTCAATTCAAGGATTATAAGACCTATAAATTAAATGATCATTGAAAAAAGTCTGCTGAAGTTCAAACTTTAAGTTAAGTAATACTATAGATATATTAATCACGACCTTTAAAGTGATAGTATGGGCCAAACGAGATATCCCAAGAGCCGGAAGTCTCATAAGTTAATTATATGGTGCTAGTGCAAAGCAAAGTATTTTACAGGTACAGGTTAGTCTGTTATTCCTATTAACTTTACTGTAGTTAAGTTACTAGAATACAGGAATACTTATTAAGTAAATACACTTAGTTTAGATATCATGTATTAATTTATGTTAGATCAAAGTTGCTTACTGATCTACACAACAGATCAGATTGTAATGGGATAAGAACAGCTGTAATGATTATTTAAAGTTTATAACAAAAAAATTAATAATACGTATTTTTAATGTAACTTATATTAAAAATGGTATTTTAATAATCGAGCGACAAAACTTATTGAACCTACCATGTTATCAAATAATATAACACAATTTATCTAGAAATTCTATCAAGTTTACTTACATAGATAAAATACACGCTAGAATTACACCGTATTTTAACATCTTGATATTGAACAATGAATTTGATCGATACAAATTCGGTCTTATATTTATTGATTTTACGATAGGCGATAATCTATAAGTATTTTATTTGTTATGCTCTTTATTCGCATTCAAAGACCAACACAAACAGATCAATTACTATTCAGGTACATACTTACAAATGTTTATTTAAATGAAACCACAGATAATTATTTTAAGTATTTTATTCTCCATATACAAATTAAAATGACGTAATATGTTCTAACTATATTCATAAATATTACAATAAGTCTTTATCCTCCTGGGTCTTTGACATTAAGATGATGAGCACAGTGTTCCTCGTGGGTATTGGCTAGTTAACTACAGCTATTTAGTAAACAACATTTTAATGAATCTTTCAACTCTTAATGGATCTTATTCTTAGTCTTAGTTTTCAAAAAACTTCACACACTTCCGGTCTATTGTCAAATAATGAACAGTTTTTTGTTTCTCTTTTCTTGTGTACCTAATTTTTCTTCAAAATCTTGCAGATATTTAGACCTAAAATATAAAATACCTACGAGATGTCGAATCGTACAAAACTTGCAGATATTTACAGCTAAAATATAAGATATCTACGAGATGTAAATGTGATGTAACTGTTAAACAACCTAACTTCCATGTGATAAACTCGAGGATTTAATATATATCTACATAAAATATCAGTTTTTCATTTAATATTTTTGAATTATTCAGTGTATACAGGCGCTAAACATGGAACACTAAAAATTTTATTTTTAACAGTTATTATAACTTTGGTTGTTTGGTTTAAAGAAATCTGCTGTCGAAGTCCATCAAACACATTTAGAAATTTGGGATTAGCAACTATTACGATGATGCCCAGACGAGATTTCGCTTCTTGGGGAGCAAAAATGAAAATGTTCTGTATCGCGGTGTAAAGTGGATGTACTGGAACAATCCCAATTTCAAAAAGTTAGTTAGAGTTAGTGCAGTATAACCACCTGCATCGATACCGAAGCATATTCATAATCATAAAGTCTTCCTATGCATACAGTGGGATCAGCAATATATAATGTATTACAAGCAACTAAAGATATTGCTACTGTTACTGTGTTACTAATATCTACCGAAAACAACTAAAGAATTATTGCAAAAAAGACTAGCAATAGCTAGTAGTCAAAATCTGGTATCACAATGCACGACCACACATTTTAAGACTTGTAGAAGAAACACTGCTGCAGCTTGAACATAAATTTCTGCTACACCTAATGTACTTACCTAGTACACTAATTGAACATCCTATTTCCATCTTGCCAAAAATATAAGAACAAATTATAAAAAGTGATGGAAAATATTATGATTAATATATATTGTACCAATTTTTCCCAATAAATACTTTTCAAAATTAAAGAATTTTAAGAGTACATGCAAACCATATCTCGATAATTCCAGTAAGATGGAACATCTGTAAACAGCATAACAATTGTTCATCATCATCTCATTTTATTTCCTGAGTTTTATTTGAATTTTGGACGAAATAAGCCCCATTTCCAGCATACGAAACATCGATTGTTTTCAAAATCAAAAAAAGTGTACCACTATCGACTGCTCAGATAATGTTAAACTCGATCTTTAGCCAACTTGACAAGGACATTTTGAGAGAAAATATAGACACGTTTTTAAGCTTTATAAACAACAAAATAGTTTCAATAAAGACAAATGCCATATAACTAATCCTATCTGGGATATAACATTCTCAGGTTTCTACTGAATTACTGAACGAACAATGGAAACATCAAGGTCCCTAATTGCTGATCACTCACTCGTAAAAATCACTCAATTGAATAGGATAGCCTGATTTAAAAACAAAGCAACAAAACTCTCAACCTGACAATTCAATATATAACGACAGCAATACCTCAGTTAGTTTTAAGTCCTTGAATGTATTTTGATCTTGGTATGTATAAATATATAATTCCATGTGTTTGGTATCTCTCTAAGTGAAATTACAGTTTAGAATATGATATTATTGAGATATACCGTGTATAAGGAACTCTGGACTGTAATGTTAATTTATTACTATTATTGTTAGATTTGATGATATCTGCTAACGAAGGTGATGTCGCTCAGTCATATCAAAACAGTCGATTTTAAAGAACGGCCTACAGGGCCAACAGACGGCAACAACAAAGACGCGTGCCAAGACCATGAGTGAACGTCAAGTTCCGACCCCGTAGCGCAACGTATTGTCATTCGTTTTTTACTGTAGGAAGACGTTAAAAAGACGGAAATTTTTCAGCGTTTGTCAAACCAGTTCGGTTGTGAGTGCCTGAGTAGGGCTGCCGTTTTTAAATGAGCCAAAGCATTAAACGATGGCCGCGAAACCGTTTAGATTGAGCCGCATGATCTTCGACCACGAACCAGCATCACATTAGATAACGTTCCTCGCGTAGAACAACTCATTTTGGAGGACCGTAAGAATGTTTGAGACATTTCGGCTGTGTAGAGTCTATCATCCACGAACACCTTCAATATCACAAAACAACGGCGCGATGGGTTCCTAAACTATTGAAATTCGAGCAAAAATTTACACGGTTGAAAGTTTGTCGCCGCTTGCTGATGCGATACGAGGCGGAGGGGGACGGTTTCCTAACGTGAATCTTCTCTACAATCGAGACATGGGTACATTACTACATTCCAGAAAGCATGATGTCATCTAAAGAATGGAGGAAGAAGGAGGAAAGGGCGCCAGTCAAAGCGAAGACAACCAGGTCCGCGGGTAAGGTTCTGTGTACAGTATTCTGGAACCGACGGGGCGTGTTGTACGTCGATTTCCTGCGCACCCAACATACCATTAATGCTGCACATCACTCTTACTTTCTGAAAACAATTCGTGAAACCCGCTTATCAATCGAAAGGGAGGAGCATTGCAGCACGAAGTGGGATTCTTCTCCTGGATAACGCGCGCCCTTATACCGCGCATCTATTGGAATTAGGGTGGAAGATACTGGAACACCCCCCTACAACCTGAATTTATCAGCCCGCGACTACCACATGTTCGAACCACTGAAAGAAGCCCTCAGATGTCAAAGATTCAACACAGACGACGAGGAGTTTGTACGCACATGGCTGTCCGAGTTGCCCCAGGAATTCTTCGATACTGGCATCAAAAAACTTCCGGAAAGATGAACAAAATGCTAGTGAAGGGAAATATCTAGAAAAACTATATATTTATATATAACTATATGTTGTATATATAAAATTATATACTATATAACTTTATATATATATATATATATATATATATCAAAATCAAATATTTTTCGTAACACGATAATCTATATATTACTTATAATTATAATTATAATATTGTTCATATTATTAAGCCAACAAATATCTTGAAAATGTTGAACTGTTCGAGTAATAATACTTTCAGATTGACGAATGCGTAAGCATAACAACTAAGCAAACAGCGTAATTTTAAAAAATTCCTATTGATAAAATAATTGATAATTTGAGCACTGTAGTGAAATAAATGAATAATATGTGAATAATGTATTTAAAACGTTTTAATAAGACCAATATATTTGACCAAAATATTTTACGATACTTATTTTATCAAATTTTATAGAGAAAAATATGCTCGAAATGTAAAGAAATTACAAGTAATGTCTCTTATGTGTGATAGTAATTATTGGTCAGACCATCCTCAATCCGTGATAAGGATAACTCTTAACAATTAATTCAAGCAGTTACTCAAAAGAATTACTAGGAAGTTAATAGTTATTAATACTCAACCAACGACTGTGTATTTAATATACGTTGATGCTGAACTTATGCAAAATATACACTACACTGACTAAAACCATATGAGCTGATTATTATATACTGGGCAACAGTATTAAAATATATTTAAATTATTAATCGCCAACATTGAAAAAATATCAATATATTATAATTATTTTTGGAACAAATGACAAAATAATTATTTTTGTCAAAAGACAAATACACTGTGTCTCAAGTAATTGACTTCGATGATAAAATTGCTTAAAGTACTTGCTTATCAGCCGACGACATCAGAAAATATTTCATTCCCGAATATCAATAAGGTCGAATAACAGTCACAGTTTAAGAAAAGACTGCAGCAAATGTAATAATAGAGAAGTTAGTGAGCACACTTTTAAAGTAACTGAATCAGTTTTAGAATGGTTTCTGTATAGACAGTCCTACTTTCTTGAAAAAGAAGTTGAGAGAACTGTAGCTATTATGTAGCTATTATTATAAAACTACCTTTGGTTCCAACAAAATGGCGTCCTATAACTATTGTAACTATATTATATCGATCACGTCGGAGAAGAGACATATATGCCACTAGGCAGCTAGCTACTTTTTTATACTGTTTATAATATTTTATAAACAAATTCATTGCAAACAAACAAACAAGTGCTACACTCAAGAAACTTATCCGTCTAATCAATCCATCATAAAATCAATAAAATCCAATACCAAACTGAACTAAAACTCAGAGTTGATGCGGCAACATTGGGACTTTTTGTCACAAATTTAGATGATGTATGTATAAAATTACCTTAAATAAATATATACATTTTTAAAGTAAAAATGATCAGAATACACGAAAAAATCTAATATAAATTATTTCAAAAGCATTATCCAATAAATGGGCTGCCCTATAGCTTTTTCAATAATAATAAATAAATAAAGTAATTTGCTGAAATGTAATTGAATGTTTCATTATAGAAAAAAATTGTTTACGCTTTTTTGATCTAAATATTTCTGTCAACTCCATTTTAATTAACCTGCTAATATTGACACTGATTAAAATTTTTGCCCAAAACCTCGTATATCGTTCCATAACAACGATTAATGTTTCTTTTTAAGCAATTAACCATTAGAAACCCAGACGGAAACCAGTCGGGGTGGAGAAATTCGGTTTTTGCGAAGGATTTCTTAAGATGTCGATCGGAAGACGACGGATACAATCGAAACGCAGGAAAAAAACACACACAACGGCCGGTTAATACCGCGCTATCGAGATCAGAACGGCTAGAAGCGGTTTTTTCTATATTTTTACGCCACACATGTCCGTCTAATTACCAGGCGGCGCATTCTTCGGTCGAGGGATATTTTGCATTTCACGGTATGGTAACGTAGAAATTTTACGACCGTGGAATTTAGTCAATTCGTACGTTTTTATTTGGGTTATTTGTAACTAATTAATATTGCGTTGTATTATGAAGGAAATCATTCAAAGCTGATGAAACGATAAGAGGTACAATGTGGGGCAAAACTCGCGCTACCATTTTAATTGCCTATAAATTAGCTCAAAGAAAAGATGGCTAATTTTCGTTTTCTTAAAAAGTGTATTTTGTTTTTACGTTTTTCTTTCGTTATGATTGAAAAATTATATTGGCTAAATGGTTGCCATGCCAGTTTCTGCTCTTTTAAGACATTTTTCATGACATCCTGCAATATCTGAGGTTTGAATTGCTTCAATTTCGTGACGAATATTGTCTGTAAGATGCTGAATCGTTTGGGGCTTATTCACATAAACTGTTGACTTTAATAAACCTCATAATTGGGATAAAGTTAATAAGAAAAAGTCATTTCGAATCATGTCTTGGTACCGTTCAGCAGTAACAGCAGCTGCAACACCTTGGTCATTATCAGAAAAATAGGGACCAGTGATGTTTCTAGCATGAACACCACACCATATAGTTGTTTTTAGTAAATGCACTGATGATCCATAAATTAATTGAGGATTGTGTGTTCCCCAAAACCGATTCTTCCGCTTGTTGACGTGGCCACTGAAAAGAAAATGGGCTTTACCACTCATTATCAGTTTAGACAAAAAAAAATTAATTTCACGCTGTCTGGTGATAGCATTACTCTACTCAACTCGGTAGCAATTTTTGGACTAATTGAAATTTGTACGGGAACATTCTCAAATCAGTTTTCAAAATTCACCTTAAACTGCTTGAAGAAATCTGTAGCTGGGAACCACGTCTCCCAATTAATGTTTATGGAAACTCTGCAATATTATCGTGCACCAGAGCTACCGAGACGTCCGTTGCCTTCCATAACGAAGCCTGTCTGCTTTGTACCATAGTGTCCAAAATTCCCATGTAAACAATAAATTGTGGTTTCGTGAGGCACTGGACGATTAGTATATTTTTGACGAAATTTCCGCTAAGTGGCAATAATAAAACGATTATTTTCAATAAATATTATCACTATTTCTGCACGTTCTTGTAGCGTATATTTATCCGTAATAATATTTGTACGTCTACACAATACAATGGTTAAAACGAAACTAAGCTAAACCTCACATTACAAAGATGGCATGCATTCAAAATAGTAGCGGGACTTCAGATATGTCGAATCTTATGCCGAATAAATTGCCTCTGCGGAGAGTCTTACACCATTATTTTTTTATGCAATAAAATAGTACCAAAAGTTAACTTAACGTACAGTTATTGCATGCAGTCGTATAACTTTTGTGCAGTGATCAAGGCTACAAAGCGGCAGCCGCGTCTCCTGATGAAAATTTTAAAATATCCTGCAATTTTTGCAAAAAAAACGTACCTATTTTTTATAAATCAAGTCCATCCTACGTTCTGTTCTGTTCGCAAATTTGGTAATCACTTTATCATTGAAATTGTCTATTTCAGAGAAAATCTGTTCTTCAATAGATATCATGAAAAGAGCTGTTAAACGATCTTCGGCCACTGAGTTTCTGAAAAACGTTTTGATGCGCATTAATGTTGAGAATCAACTTTCGTCCTCTGATGTTGTCAAGTCAGTTGTTACCACGATTTCTAATAATTGGCCAGTCTCTTTAAACGTGTTTCCTAGATTGCTTGGTATTAAAAATTTTAGAAGTAGTATTGCACCATTTAATGCTCTGGAATCATTTCTTGAATAAATAACTGACAGTTCAGTTCGCAATCGTTTTTTATGAAGTGTGGGATTAAATAAACATACGGAAATGAGTTTATTCTCAGGACATTTACCGCAATATTTTCCGAAAATTCCGAAATGAAAAGTGATGCAGCTACTACTTTAAAATTAAATGGATGTTTTACACAATTTATTATAACATCACACACCTTTAAAGCAGAAATTCTGTGATCAAATTTACTGTTGTCTGAACGGTTATGTTTATTTTCGGATGGCTCATGACCTATTATATCTGATGCTTCACTAATGGTGCTATCTTAGTAGTAGTATCAGTACTATAGTTATTTTGAAATTAAATAATACTGCGTTCAAAATTATCGACAACAATACGCATATTTGATTATTTTTGGAAACAGCTTTAGACGTAACCCAATTTAATCGGTACGCATAACACTATACATAGTGAGCAAGAGGATACTTTTTTCAATTAATGCTTGAACACCTGGGTGTTGGCCGCTCATCACAACTGCTCTATGATAGCTTTGTGCGATCAATTTGTTGGGTAAATTATCAATTAAAGAATCTATAACGCTTTAAATTGTTTTGCTAAGTGTTTCGGCATCACATTTTTCAGAAATTAAATAGTTTCAAAAACGCTCAATTGGCTCACCATCGCAAACATATCTAAAAATAACAACCAGTTGAGATTTTGCAGCAACATCAGTTGTTTCGTCCGCCATGGTCACCAAGAATTGAGAATTATTAATTTCCCCAATTATTTGTTCATGACAAACTTCAAGTATATCATGTAACAGATAGCTCTGTATTTTTTTGGAAGTGCCTTTAAATACTGAAGCATTTTTTAACTACTCACTTAGAGTTGTATCTAGTTCAGTCGAAAAATGTATAAAGTCCACGAAATATCCCATGTTGCATATATAATTTATTTATTTGTTATTTGTTACAAAATTATTTGATGTAATACTTGCTTCGAGATTGATCGGAAACTTTTTTTTTATTTTGAAAGCATTTTAGGAATGACATCTTGGTGGAGTGAAAGATGTTTCAACGCACTAATAACATAATGTCTGCCTGCGTTGATCTAACCAATTTACTGTTTCCAATATTTGTATATATTTTAGACCTAAAACTTCACAAGATTAAATTTTTAACACGGAAGATCTAAAATTAAATCCCTCCTAATGAAGCTGTACTAAGGTGTTACATAAACATTGTGGAAAATGTTGCTATATAATATAGATTATAGAAGGCAGCAAATATTTTAAACAGCAATTATACTATCTGAAGCTTACAGGGACTGACAATGAAAAACCGCTATTATTAGATAAGAAATTATTGTATCATTCTACGTATGTCCCTAGACTTCAACACTCTTGGTCCAGCAATTCTTAAACATCAGTATGACAGAGGAATGAGGTTCTGGAAAGCTACGAAAAGATTGATCTATAACGCTCTGAACTTCCTCATTGCATGCGAAACACTTCTCAGGAAAAAATACAATGTCCAGTCATGAGAATAGGTGTTTCCCAACTATCTCACTTCTCTTTTCGCCAACCTTGTTTTGGTTTTTATTCTTGAAACCAGATCTCGCTCTCTCGCAAATATTGGCATCTTTGGAGCTGGTCGATAAATTTAGAATAATGTTCACCCCTAATAGTTTCATCTTGTTCAAGCAAACCAATTAATAGAATCCTTTTAAATTTTCCAATCTGCTTAAAAATTGCTACGAAAATGGTTTTCGCCCTTGTAATGTGCTAATGCGGCCTCAATCTTGCGCAGAATCTTCGCATCCATAATTGTTCAAGATGTTTCGCAATATTTATTCCAGCATCTTTACAGCCTCACGTTGGTCACCTTCCTCAAACTTGAGGACTAAACAAACAATAATTTTGATAATGAAGCTATATGGACATGCCGTACAATCACGTATTAATGAAGCAATGCCCACAGTTTTTAGTCTTCAAACTTGAGCGCTAGGTTACATTGTACTTTTAAATTTTTCATTGGAACCATTTTAGAGATCTTGAATACTTCGGTACATATTAATTATGGTACAATATGACCACCATAAGTCCCAAAAAGAATTATATGTGTTATATAATAAGGCCCAGACTATTTGGCCATCTGTTTTTTAACTACCTGGAAAACGAACAAGTCAGGTTTTTACCTCATTGTGGCTTTGTATTGCCGTTCAACCAGTCGCCTCTTATTTCCATTATGTAATATAACATTTTCGAGTAATTAATATTTTTTGTTTAAATGTCCTTTCATATACTTTAACTTATGTGCGTCCTTTGCATATTTATATGACGTACTGCAGTAAAATTTACTACCACTATGCAAATACTATTTCTTAATAATTATTGGTTCAATTTTTCAATTTTCTGATGGCCAGTGACATTATACATTGTTTGGAAACAATACTGTTATTCTGACATATATTTTTACAATATTTCTAAGATGAAATACATGGTATTAACAATTCTATTTTACCATTTGCCATGACACAATTAACTCTATAAAATCATGTCTGTCGAAGCGCTATTAAAGAATAAATTCGAACCACATTCACTGCTATTTCGAAACTCTCAACTGTTCCTAGAAAAGTAACTGAAATTAAATAGTTAACAAGATATTCAAGAAAATTATACTAAATCATACTGGAATTATACATGAATGCTTGTGAGGATGTTAATTTTCTTTATGACTTTAGATTATATATATATTCCAATTATATTTATTCCAATTATTAGTAGGATATAAAAATTAGACAACAATAATCTTATTTTTATGATTATTGATCTAGATTAGACCGGGCTAACAAATTGTTTCCTTCAATTAAATTTAAAAGGAACCTATACATCATGTTAGATATGGCACTGTTTGTAGTTCTCGATTCTTGCCTATAAAAATCCGTGTTGCGAAAGCTTTATTACAGAAAATGTTTATGTTCTTTATTCTTTTAATACATGTTTGTGTTAATATATAGACTAAGTAATAGTGGAAAGTGTAACAACCAGTGAGATATTGGAATCACTCAGGAATACTAAAAATAACATTACCACATGAAATAAGCAGTGTAGCAAAATATTTAAGTATTTTTTTATTATTCATGTCAAATAAAGGAAAATATATATAATAAGTAAAGTAATAAAAAAGTGTACCATCGAGAAAAAATAAAGCAAGAAAGATAGCGACACCTGCGTAGGTATTGTAAGTGGGGGTTGCCTCTTATATGAAACAATCTCTTTCAAAAAAATTTTGATTGCAATTACATAAATGAAAAATTAGTGGTCATAAACCGACATTCTTTTCTCACCTAACAAAACAATTCCGTCTTACTAACAACTATGGAACTTCCTGTTCGAAAAAAAAATCAATTTTTTCATTGATTTATCGCAATTTTCTATCGATTTTGTATCCGCCTTTATACAAATAAACTGCGGTTTTTGCGTTCACTGTACTGTACCTTAAAAAATACGAAATTTCAAAGAATCAATAATTATTATTATAACGAGATATGTCTGGCGTTATCGACAATGAATCATCATTCAATCTGATTTTCGACAAATGAAATAGAATTTCTCCTTTCAAACATCGTCTACGTTGCTAAACTATAATTTAGCTCTAGCAATTACAGCGAAAAAGATGTTTTAATTATTATCTATGGCGCTCGTACCGTTGTGGCTAGCAGATGATGGACGATATGTCCACTTGGTGGTGGTGGAATAATATACAACGATACTAATAGCATACCATACATAATCTTGATAGATAGTTTAATAGAAATTCATGTTAATTGCGTCTGTATCGTTTAAAGTTAATTATTATTATTATTTTATTGTAATTATAGCATTGTTAATTTCTCTAAAAATATGAGTCATTTTTAATAGAGCCAAAAAAAATCGAATTTCAATACAAAAATTCTGGCATAAAACATATCTATTTTATTTATTCTGAAAAAAGAACTATACTAGCACGTAGTATGCTCCTAAATATTCTGAACAATTACATATTAGATATGTATGTCACAAAAATCTTTCGCACTCTCCAATACGATTTTCTACACTTATCCCATATTAATTATATACTCATCTGTACGTGCTTCCACTTTTATCAGCCTGTCTTGGTATTGTCAGCATCTTACATACATCTAGAATTTCCAATGTAATACTAGTTCCAAATTCCAACATGTGAAAATAATTAAACTACAGTTTATTAAACATCCACAATAGTTTGTATATTTTTTATGTTAGTTATGAGTTATTTTATTATATTTCCATTTAGCTATGTTCTAAAACACATATCCTGTAGGCGTAATCCACCTACTAATAAATGTATAATGTATTTGAATATTTACCTATTTATGTTTAGTTTTTATTTTCTTCGATGCTGATCAAACAATCTGATATCACTATATATCTCGTTAGTCTCTTCCGTTACTAGTCAATGTTAGTCAATAAAATCATTTTTATATCACTGTATTTCTCACTGGTTTGTTCTATTACTTTAATTAATTAGATTAGAAAATTAGATTAGAAACAACTACAAACATATCTTTACATTGTAAACCTTTAAACTCTACCTAAATAAACCTTTCGCACTCTACAATACGATTTACAGTTATCTTATATTAACTATATACTCATATTTAGCTATTTCCACTTCCATCACCCTTTGTTGGTATTATCAGTATTGAATCATAATCCTACAACCAGAAAGTTCATTCACTCACAGTCACATTCTGAGCCACTATTTAAGTCAATAACTCACCTGTTAATTTCTAATCTAACACTAGTTCACAATTCCACCATTTATCAATGTCTTCTTCTGTGTGTCTGTGATCTGTTCCTCATATCCCAACCTATCCTTCTTTTTATTTCATGTGTATCTTTTTGGCCTACATATCTACTGTAAGATTTCTTTGCCACATCCCATACCAATTCCATTTGATTGAATATACCGTGATGTGAAGGAAGACGTTACCAGCTGCGGCCATATAACTCAGCCATT
The DNA here is from genome assembly GCF_030347505.1 of Rhynchophorus ferrugineus. Lineage (NCBI taxonomy): Eukaryota > Metazoa > Arthropoda > Insecta > Coleoptera > Curculionidae > Rhynchophorus > Rhynchophorus ferrugineus. Next base: position 51,519,836 of record NW_027472583.1, read on the forward strand.
TGATCTACTGTGCATCTTTTTTCAGGCCTATTTTTAAGAAAGTAAATTACATAAAACACAATTAAATATTTCATTTATATTCACCAAGTGACAACTTGAAATACTTCATTCCTTAAAATGGTATCTTCAAAATTTAATTTATGTTTTACAAGCCAATCCTTACTTACAGCATTTACCCACCACTTTCTGGCATTTTTTAGTGTCTTTCCACTATATTCTTCCATTTATAACAATATTCTAATATGAATAAAATAATTTTTAAAAATGTTATAAAATATAATTTATTTTAACATTATAGTATCTATTTAATCTGATATACGGCGCACTATTGACTAATACTCGTATATACCACTGAAATATTTAAACTACAGTATACTAAACATCCACAATAGTTTTTATATTAGAGCTATTTTATTATATTTCCATTTAACTGTGTTCTACACCACATATAGTATCCCCTGGAGGCGTAATCCCCTACTAATAAATGTACATCCAAGTAATTATTATATTAAATGAATATTTCCCTTTTTTATATTTAGTTCTTATTTTCTTAGATGCTGTGTTTTCTTCTCAAACAATCTGATATCACTATATATCTCGTTAGTCTCTTCTAGTCTAGTCAATTTTAGTCAATCAAGTCATTTTTATATCACTGTATTTCTCACTAGTTTGTTCTATTACTACCTGTATTCATCTTTCTTAATAAAATTAGATTAGAAGCAACTACAAACATATCTATTCATATAAACTTTTCGCACTCTACAATACGATTTACAGTTATCTTATATTAATTATATACTCATATTTAGCTGTTTCCACTTCCATCACCCTGTGTTGGTATTATCAGCAATGAATCATAATCCTACATCCAGAAAGTTCATTCACTCACAGTCACATTCTGGCCCACTATTTAAGTCAATAACTCACCTGTTAATTTCTAATCTAACACTAGTTCACACAATTCCACCATTTATCAATGTCTTCTTCTGTGTGTCTGTGATCTGTTCCACATATCCCAACCTATCCTTCTTTTTATTTCATATGTAGATATGTATGTAATCTTACAGTAGTAAGTAGATATGTAGGCCGAAAAAGGCCTACATATCTACTGTAAGATTCCTTTGCCACATCCCATGCCAATTCCATTTGATTGAATATACAGTCATATGAAGGAAGACGTTACAAGCTGCGGCCATATAATTCAGCCATCTGATCTACTGTGTATCTTTTTTCAGGCCTATTTCTATAAAAGTAAATTATATAAGACACAATTAAATATTTCATTTTTATTAATCAAGTGACAACTTGAAATACTTCATTCTTTAAAATTGTATCTTCAAATCTATTTATTTACGTTTTGCAAGCCAATCCTCAATTACAACATTTGCCAACCACTTGTTGGCATGTTTCTATATATATAACATAAAGAATAATATATCTGCAATGAATCATTAAAAAATATTATGATTTACAAAGAATAGTCAAATGTTATTCTAACTTTTACCTTTTTCCATCAACTTTTGTTTTATTTACCCTCTTTATATTAGCGTCTTGTCATGAGTGCTCTAATGTTCCATTTTGAGATAGGTATGTTTGTACACAAATGAAAACTCATATCCCTCGAAGAGCTGCTCAAAGTATTTTGTGAATACTTTCCATACTAACAGTTATCTCTGAAATAATTGTATTAAATTATCTTTATATTTAAAAAACTACTAACTATGTTTATATATTTCAAACAAATAATCTTGAATAGAGCTAATATCAAGGTACGCAAATGCTTTATTTTCGGTGAATCCAAAATTTTATTGTCTCTCTTTAGTTTTGGAGATTTTAGTTACAATGACCATACTAATATTCAGTACAGCTGCATCACAAAATTATTTTTACAACGTTTACCGATTTATAACCTCTAATCACTAATGTTTTGAACAATTTGACAACCCAACTACACTTCCAGACTGATTCGGCTACATGTTCGATCAGACAGCATTCTATCTCTTATTAACTGGAATAAAAAAAGAAAGAAAATACTGTCTGATATTAAAACGAATTTACAAATTAAAATAGGCAGTACATTATTAAAATAGGCAATACATTTTGATGACATAACACGTCAATTTAAAGTCCCCGGCCTGACACATAGATGGCGCTACTAGAATTAAATCCATATGTTTTTTAGCTAGACCATCAAAAGATGCGTGTATAAATTTGACAGCTGTCGGATCATTAGTTGTGAATTATAGCATTTTCAGTGAAGCAACTTTTGTTATTGTGAAAAAAATGGATAAAAAGGAATTTCGCGTGTTGATAAAATATTGCTTTTGAAGGAAAAAAATATAGTTGAAGCAAAAACTTGGCTTGATGCCGAGTTTCCGAACACCGCCCTAGGAAAATCAACCATCAAGGATTGGTATGCTAAGTCTAGAAGTGGTGAAATGAGCACCAAAGACGGTGAACGCGGTGGACGCCCAAAAGAGTTTGTTACCGACGAAAACATTAAAAAATCAACAAAATGATTTTGAATGAACTTAAATTGATATTAAATGATATAGCAGACACTCTAAAGATATCAACTGAACGTATACAGCATATCATTCACGAATAATTGTGTATAAGAAACCTCTGTGCAAAGTGGCTGCCGCGCGAGCTCACTTTTGACCAAAAACAACGACGAGTTAATAATTCAGAGCAGTGTTTGAAGATGATCACACGTACTAAACCCGAGTTTTCCGTCGATATATGACAATGGATGAAACATGGCTCCATCATTTCACTCCGAAGTCCAATCGCCAATCATCCGAGTGGAAAAACGCAACAGTCGGCTGGCAAGGTTATGGCGTCTGTATTTTGGAATACACATGGAATAATTATCATTGACTACCTTGAAAAAGGAAAGACCATCAACAGCGACTATTACATAGCGAAATCGACGAAAAACGGCCGCATTTGAAGAAAAAGAAAGTACTGCTTCACTAAGACAATGCACCGTGTCACAAGTCAGTGAAAACGATAAAACGATGGCAAAAATTCATGAATTGGGCTTTGAATTGCTTCCTGATCAAAAGACAAATCGTACTACAAAAATGGTATCGAAAAGTTGGAGGGTGGCTATAATTAGTGTATCACCCTTGAAAGGAATTGATGGTGGTTGAATGTAAAAAAAATTGGTTTTGCCAAAAAATGTTCTTTACTATGGTAGGCCGGGGACTTCTCAATTTACCTGTTAGATTCTGTGGTACTTTGGATAGACTATCAACATATACATATTCCACATAATTTCAATTATTACTATATTTCAATTTAATTGTTTTTTCAGTGCCTACTCACATTTTACTGATATTTTTCTTCGTTTATACATATTTCAAACGTATACCTTCTAGTAAATATAACTTATTTTAAGACCTTCTTTTCTAAGCAATGCTGTTTCCCATGATAAATATACTAATGAGATTTTAAAAACATTTTCAGTGGGTACCTACCAGAAAAAATAAATTATCCTCTGACGTTTCCGAGGAGCAAAAATTTTCCGATTTCTCCGTAATTATGGTTAAAATTGTTTTAATGCGCTATTATAAAACGAATAAGAACGCACGATATATGATCGAACACTTGATCCTATGGTAATTAAAACTTCTCCAAGTTAATTAGCAAATCGCAAACAGAACGGATGACTGGCTACGTGTGTAAAAATGCTCATTTTATGAGAATTTTCACAGCACCGCGCCTGAGAGATGATAAATATTGACTCTCTTGAATATATATCATCTAGATGTTAATTTATTGTTTCAAGAGGGTATTAATTGCATATATATTAAAGTTTTCCTAAAAAAATAATCTCTGGCAACACTGTAATAACAAAAAACTACTTTCTGTCTCTAAGATAGTATTACAATTTAACAAAATTTCCTTTCTCACATTTTATCATCTCGATTCGCATTGTGGTTATCTAACGGAGATAATAAAGGGCGATACAATCAATTACATATAACTTTCAAACTTCGGCACCTCTTAGGTATGCGAGAGGAAACGATGTTGCCAAATATCAAAAATTTTCCCAATTTTATTACTTTCGTAGTTTAAGTTAAAAGTTTGTTTACAACTACCACAATAGTTTGCAACTTAGTGTACATCCTAAAACTTTAGACCCCCTTAACGGACAGGCATATTTCATTATATAGTGTGTAACAATAACAGCTTCAAAGTAAAATGAAATATGGATGGAAAAATATATAAAGATAAGGAAGGTTTTGAAATTAAATGACATAGAAAACCTATGGATAATATGGATCCCAACACTAGTATTAATATTATAAAAACATGCAATTGTGTACCATATATATTTATATATTTTAACTAAAATGCATTTAACTCGTTCGTTTTTAAAATGACTATTTGAAAATTCGCTTTTGAGAACAAGTAAAGTGTTGATACATAGATTGAAAAATGAAAAAAATGGAGACCACCTAGTCATCAGTCAACACCAACGGCAAAGTTTAAAATGCATGTCTCCAAGCTAACGCTCTGTATTTGGTGAGATCAGTTTGGTGTGATTTACTACGAGCCGTTAAAACCCTATAAAACCATCAATAGGGATTACTATCGACTACAATTGATACATTTGAGACAAGCACTGCACGTAAAACAACCGAAATGCCAACAAAAACATAACGTTATTCTTCAGAATGACAAGGCTCGATCACAATTGCAAAATCGGCGAAATAATTCTTGGAAATTCTAGAATGGGAAGTGCTACCCTATCTGCCGTAACTTCCATATCTTGCTCCTACTGATTGCTACTTTTTTCGATATATGAGCTGACGTGTCTGAGCAATCCTACACTGTTTATGAAGATACCAAAAAATGGGTCAATTCTTGCATTGCCTCAAAAAATTAATCATTCTTTCGAGATGAGATTCCGAAATTGCCTTGGAATTTATAGGCCTAAGAAATTTTATGATAAAAAACAATTCCTAATTTTTAACAGTTTTAAAATAAATACCTATAACAAACACCCTACACTGTGTTAAAATAACTGTTTTGTCAATTTAGAAAGAGATCTGTTAATATCGATTGGAAACGTGTTCGAAGTAATAAATACAACAAAAGACTGGCAACATCTGTCGAAAGCATCGAAAGTAGTCCAGTTCTTGTGGGAGTGTAAACGGTAAAATACGGGCCAAGATGTCCATCAAGCTCGTTAATTCGACCAGAAACAAAAATACCGCGGCATTCCGAACAAGTTCATTGTGAATTATCGCCCGATTGAACGAAATCTAGCCGAGATCAGTCGCTGCTCCTTGCGCGGATGGAGAAAATGTTAAGAGCTCGGGTAGCTGTATTGATATTTAGATGAAAAGATTGAAACGAGTCTGTCGAATATTCATCACCTTTCAAACGGCGTCCAATTAGCCTGGGAAAGAAACGGAATAATTAGTGTTATAGCATTTGCGGGCATAACCGACGAGATTATGTACAATATACTTTTATTTGTTTGATCGCAATGTAAATGGTTATCGTATGTAGTACCGTGTATAATTACGGTGAAATTTCGATATATCTGTCTTGTATATTATCATTTTGCGTAAAAGTCGTTCCGCCGTTCCTTTGTCTTATGAAAAGGAGATTGTAGACTGTCGTAATGGAAGAACAAAAATTAATTTAAATATATACATCTGCAGTGCTTCTACCCATCATAAAATATATTAAATAACCAGCCAACGTTCAATAAAACGATTTCTGTTGCATCATCACCATTCAGTGTTCGACGATACAGCCTATCTCAAAAAATCCACTGTCTTTGATGATGCATAATATATTGTCCATATTATTTGCTGTTTCGAAAAGATACAACAGCCATTGCCATAATATAATGGTGGACAAAAAAATAGATTAAAATAAATCACTGCATACCGATTTCACCAAAAAAAATAATCAAGCACAAGCCAGTATATACAAATCAGCAAGTAGTTCCGAATGGAACTACAGCCAAATATCTTGGCATGGCCCTTTGGGTTTAACTCAGGTAAACTGTGTTAAGCTACAATAAATACTAGTTATTTCGTAGATATTATTCCTTGTCAGTATATAATAACAATTTGCGTTCCTAACAAGTCTTGAAACCAGTGTGGGTATATGATGATTAACTCTGGAGTTATGCTATCCAAAGTAACAGAAATAGCAGGTCAATTGAAAAGTCCCTGGCCTGACACATAGATGGCGTTACTAGAAGTAAGTCCATATGTTTTAGTTTAACCCTCAAAAGATGCGTGTATATTTGATTGACAGCTGTCGGATCATTAGTTTGTGAATTATAGCTTTTTGAGTGAAGCAACTTTTGTTATTGTGAAAAAATGGATTAAAAGGAATTTCGCGTGTTTATAAAATATTGCTTTATGAAGGGAAAAATTACAGTTGAAGCAACAATTTGGCTTAATGCCGAGTTTCCGGACACTGCCCAAGAAAATCAACCATCAAGGATTGGTATGTTAAGTTTTAACGTGGTGAAATGAGCACCGAAGACGGTGAACGCAGTGGATGCCCAAAATAGGTTGTTACCGACGAAAGCATTTAAAAAATCCACAAAATGATTTCGTCGAATGAAGTGGTGATCGCCGAAACTGAGGCCTATTTTGAACAAAAAAACAAATCATACTACAAAAGTGGTATCGAAAAGTTGGAGGGTCGCTATAATCAGTGTATCACCATTGAAGGGAATTATGTTGAATAAAAAAAATGATTTTGCCAAAAAATTGTGTTTTACTATGATAGGCCAGGGACTTTTTATTAACCTGTTATTATTCAAAGATTCCAAAACACGGTACTGCCATGTTTCGTTGATGCCCCATGGTACATTCGTAATGACAATCTGCATAAGAAACTCTCGATAAAATTACCAAATGAATGAACACGAACAGAAGCTCCTAATGACGACTTATTCAGAAGATCAAATAGGGTAAAACTATTTAATCTAGTTTAGTGAAGTTATCAGTAAAACTCAGTGAACATTAAAAAAAGTGTGACTTAGATGTTGAGCTCAAGTGTCTGTCATAGAATAAGTGCTCTGTAATTTTAAAGGCGTGGCAAATTAGGATAAAAACAAATAGCTTTAGTGTTAATTTATGAAATTATACTAGACTATAATAAAGAATGATTAAAAAGTAATTAAAAAATTACCCGATGATTTAAATGGACCAGATTTATATAGGTCTCAGAGGAAAAGCTGATTCTTTATTTTTTGAGGTTGATAATTATGTTTTCGTCCAAAATCAGAAGCCACAAAGTTTTGTAATGAAATCGTTGATTGCTCTCTGGGCATAAAAGCCCATTGCTAATACTTTGGCCCTACATACTTTGGAACTTTGTTTCAAGAAAATATTGATATTAAAAAAGTAGAGTATCTAGGTTAAATAAGACCAACTGAAAAATATGACTCCCTACGTACCAATGTCAATTATGAAATGTGAAGGGTTTAAAACAAAAAAAAAACATTTATTTTAGTTCAAAACTATTTTAATTTATCGAATTGACAACTTATTGGATTATGAATACAAGCCATACTCCGACTCGATCTTATTCTAATATAAACTATACCCCTAAGTCTAGACATCTCAGTCATCACATCTTTCAGTCTAACATAAACACTTCATCTTTTTTAACAACGCGATATAACATCTCCCTTCTCCAGTAATAATCAAATGTTGATTGTGCATGGTCGTTGTAATTAAAACTCTTTGTATCGCCTGTGCCTTTGATAATCTTCTAAATATGTTGTTTTGTTTGTTTGCGCTGTTTTGGCTCAAATGTCCATGATTCACCCTATATGTATGTTGAGCAACTGAATTACAACAATAAGATTTTGGTGGCCGTACACCTTGAATAGCAAGCATCCTAATCTATGATCTTGAATTATGTGTGCTTGATCGGACTCCGAGTGACGGATTGTGACAATCATTTTTTGAAAACACTAGATATTTCCTAGCTATAATAGTCCATATCTAGGGGACTTTAAACACATTCAATCTACCTTTTGAGACCTTAAAGCTTCAACTGCGATACTTTTGCCTGAACTTCACTTAACTCTGACAAAGAGTACTTCAAGTAACTGCGAAACGATTGTTAATCCAAACTCCTCTTTTTTTAATACAAATCAGCAAGTAGTTCCGAATGGAACTACAGCCAAATATTTTGGCATGACCCTTTGTGTTCAACTCAGGTAAACTGTGTTAAGCTACAAAAAATGTACTAGCCATTTCGTAGATATTAGGCCCTGTCAGTATATAATAACAATTTGCGTTCCTAACAATTCTTGAAACCAGTGTGGGTATATGATGATTAACTCTGGAGTTATACTATCCAAAGTAACAGAAATAGCATGTCAATTGACTACGAGTGACAGATTGTGGCAAACACTTTTTGAAAACACTAGATATTTCCTAGCTATAATAGCTCATATCTAGGGGACTTTAAACACCTTCAATCTACCTTTTGAGACCTTAAAGCTTCAACTGCGATACTTTTGCCTGAACTTAACTCTGATAAAGAGTGCTTCAAGTAACTGCGGAACGATTGTTAATCAAAGCTCCTCTTTTTTTAATACAAATCAGCAAGTAGTTCCGAATGGAACTACAGCCAAATATCTTGGCATGGCCCTTTGTGTTCAACTCAGGTAAACTGTGTTAAGCTACAAAAAATGTACTAGTTATTTCGTAGATATTAGGCCCTGTCAGTATATAATAACAATTTGCGTTCCTAACAATTCTTGAAACCAGTGTGGGTATATGATGATTAACTCTGGAGTTATACTATCCAAAGTAACAGAAATAGCATGTCAATTGACTCCGAGTGACGGATTGTGGCAAACACTTTTTGAAAACATTAGATATTTCCTAGCTATAATAGTTCATATCTAGGGGACTTTAAACACCTTCAATCTACCTTTTGAGACCTTAAAGCTTCAACTGCGATACTTTTGCCTGAACTTAACTCTGACAAAGAGTGCTTCAAGTAACTGCGGAACGATTGTTAATCAAAGCTCCTCTTGTTTTAATACAAATCAGCAAGTAGTTCCGAATGGAACTACAGCCAAGTATCTTGGCATGGCCCTTTGTGTTCAACTCAGGTAAACTGTGTTAAGCTACAAAAAATTTACTAGTTATTTCGTAGATATTAGGCCTTGTCAGTATATAATAACAATTTGCGTTCGTAACAAGTCTTGAAACCAGTGTGGGTATATGATGATTAACTCTGGAGTTATACTATCCAAAGTAACAGAAATAGCAGGTCAATTGACTCCGAGTGATGGATTGTGGCAAACACTTTTTGAAAACACTAGATATTTCCTAACTATAATAGTTCATAGCTAAGGGACTTTAAACACCTTCAATCTACCTTTTGAGACCTTAAAGCTTCAACTGCCATACTTTTGCCTGAACTTCACTTAACTCTGACAAAGAGTGCTTCAAGTAACTGCGGAACGATTGTTAATCCAAGCTCTTCTTTTTTTGATGTAGTATGTATGTTGATTCAGGTTTAAAACATAAAAATAATTTATTTTAATTAAAAACTATTTGGCTTTACAAATAGAAGTGGCGAATTATTGAACCGCAACATAAACAGCCCCAATGTTCAAACTCACATAGTTACACCAATTTATCACAAATACACAGTTCTGATTTTAGTCAATCGCATGATATGTCAACACCAATTCGAAAGAAAGACTGGCATCGCTGTTAAAAATGTTTAATTGTAAGCTTCAACAGCCTTAATTTATACATTTATATAATAAAATTAACATTAATATGATAACATAATTGTACATAATTTCATAAAATAATAATTGCTTTTTTCAAGAGCTTCATTTAATATTTACGTTCATCAAATCATCACCGTTTATCTTCACTGCAAAATTATTATTGTTTATATTCTCAAAATCACTTTATATTATCTGCATATACGTCTCTTTTAGCTGATCTTTCCCGTTTACTTTAAATATCTATTTCAAAACGATTTATTCATTTGAGCTGTAGGATCATTTGGTTCTATATATTATATTGGTACTGTTATATAAGTATTTAACTTAACTAAATTACGCTTTTATTTATTTAATATACTACTATAATTTTAAATGCAATATGTATATTCTCACAAGTATTATGTCTAATCTTTGTTAAATATTATCTGTCTAAACTTGGTGACTCTCCTAATATATAAAGTCTTTCAAATATCATAGCTCAAGTAAATTCCAACAGCGAAACTAACACTTAGAATAACCGATAAATAATGACAAACGAGGAACAGATTCAACTGACAAAACTAAAATAAAGGAGAAATTAAATGATCATCAGCTGTCCGAAATTTGGTGATAAGCCATGCGACGCAACTACTATTCATTATTATTAAAAATAGCGTCATTCAAATGTAATGTTCCAAATATTTCATAAAATAACTAAGCTAATTATATAAAAACAAAAACAATAAAAAACAATAAACATAAATTACAATATCTGGTAAGTATGCTGGGTGCGGCAGAACATCCAATTCGAGCTGCAAGAATGCTTCACAACTCTAACAAACTGTGGCTGAGCGTCATCAAGGAAGAGGTTTTTTTTGCTCCTGTAAAATTCTATTGATGATCTCTTTTGTAACCATACATTATTCACTTTCTTCAATTAGACGGTAGACGGTAGACATCTGCAGCAACAGTTTAATTCGGTTACTCCTAATATCCCGTTTCGGTGTCGATATGGATGTCATTCTTGACATACATTCATTGATCCACTTTTCCTGGTAAATGACAGTATGTCAGCGAAAACTCTTATATTTGCCCAGTAAGAAATGAAACCGCGATGTTGAAACAGTTGAAATTTTTCCATTTCAGTCAAATTTTGTGATTGTTATTTTCCCTCCTTTTGGATCTTTTCCATCTCTTGTAAATGAGTAAAAAAAATGATTCTCTATACGTCTTGTAGTTGTAGTCTTATAGTAGTAATAGAATCTTGTTGTTTCTACATATTATATAACCATAAAAATGTTTATTGTACACTGTTGAACCGCTAAGCGTAATAATTAAAAATTTGTAACCGTTTACATACTTACAAATAGATATCGCTGATTCAAGCCTATAATATAACCGAATTTGTATTTATTACTCATTTATTAATATTATATTATACCATTTGAACTATTTTATTGTTTGAAGTCAATAACAGTTCAACCTAAAATAAAATGAAAAATTAAACAAAAAATATTTAGTTTAAATACGCCCAACTAGGTCACATGGATGAAAAATTTATTGAAGAACATAAAGTTAAATGTTATGGGACTTTCGAATACCAAGCTATCGACGAATATCGACAAATACTACATAATATCGCAATTATATTGATATATAGATCGGTGACACATCGACGTTACTGTTCCTGGTCACTCAGCACTCATTTAAATGGAATAAGAGAAAGCCCAGAAATATTACGGCTACTGCAATGGAACTTAACGATAAACCTGTAAAAATATTGGTAATAATAGGTGCACTGAGATTGGAGATTTCGCTCAAGTTGAACAGATTTATTCATGGTGACATTGGCATGATACCAGACGCTGGATTTTTTCCTGGTTTGTATATGGTTTTCAGTTAACTGCAAATTAAAACTGAAATCACTTTCACGAAGGTTGTTTTTTATATTTCAGACTGAATAGGCCCAAATGTGGAAGATCACTGTTTAACCAAAATTCCATTCCCAACTGCAATTTAAATAGTAAGCAAACGTCTTCCCCTCTCATTACCATCTATGTATATTAACAAATTGAGTTCAACTGAATGTGTTTATTCACAGAGCCTTTATGTTAATTTATCGGAAAGAAAATATAGTTTTGAACAAGTTCACTATTGAATTAAAGTTGAAAAACTTGTTCAGACCATATTAGAATACAGACTTTATTTCAAATATTCTCAGATACATGGATATGTTTTAAAATAGATTTACTTTGGAATATCTTACAACACTTTGATTATAATTAAAAAGACAAGCTTTACAACGAGTAAATAAAATTCCACCATAAACGTAACAAATGAACATTTTTTAGTAAATTTATAGTAAATTGCTAATAAAGGTCAATGCTATCCAAAGAACAGAATTCAGAAATATTTTGGGGTTAGACAAAGCTCATACACAAATGCATAATATCTAATGGAATCTACTTTAAAAAGTTAATACACCTAAATTATTTCTAGTAAATAAATACGCCCTTTATTTTTTGAACGCATGATATTGTATTACTTTAAGTCCGTTTAATATAATAAATCTTTTATATAACAAATAGATGGTGCAGAATTTATTTCAAATATTCCCAGATACATGGATATATTTTAAAATAAATTTACTTTGGAATATTTTACAGCATTTTGATTATAATTAAAAAGACAAGCTTTACAACGAGTAAATAAAATTCCACCAAAAACGCAACAAATGGACATTTATCAAAGTAGTACATACTTAATTTAATTCATATTATCACAAAAACTCAATTTAACGCTCAAAACCGCAATACATGAATAACGCACACATATAAAATAATTTTTAAAAAAGTGTTACAAATTTCTATTATAATGAAATTATAACTATTACGTAAGATATCCATACACAAAATTAAAAGTGGCATAAAATTGCACTGGCGCGTAAAAATATGATAAAATGCAAAAGAACTGCATTGTTCGATAGTGCGAAAAAGAACAATACAATGTGATTGCGACTAAAACCGTGTATTTTCGAAAAATAAAACAGAATCAATATAAATTGCCCGTTTCCTATACCTAAAAATCGATGGCAGCGGCATGTAATTGTAAAAGTGGACGGTTAAATCACAGATAGACGTGATTTATTGTCCTTTCTCTGTGAAACTTTTTCAACAAAAGACAAAAAATAAAACTATAACACATTATGTTGATTTATACCCAAATAATAACATTATTACTAGTATTTGACGGGAGATAAATAGACAAAAATCATGAATTAACTATTTATTCAAAGCAATCGGATATAAATATATAAAATTCTGTACAATCAACAAATTGCTAAGTTTTGTAGATAAATTAAATAAAATAATCTAGAAAACAACAATTATTAGACAAGATATCGACAGTACGACCTGAATAACTTGCACATTCATTAAATCCCGTTTTTTTTATTTTTAACATTGCATTTTAATTGCATTGTATCTTAATCATATTTACAATCTAGATTTCATTATATCTGGTAACCGAGATTAACATTGTTTCTTCAAACATTGAAACTAAACTAAGTTCTATTCACAAATATTCATGCTGTGCTAATACTTACTTAATACTCAAAGTAATTGTATTTACTTTATCGTACTTATCGGTTAAAATATATTAGGTTATTCTATAAGTAGGACAAAACAGATTCAAACGAGTAACAGTCGTACTTGTCAAAATGTGGTGCTCTATGTGAATTTGATAATACCGAATCTGATTCGATTGAGTTCGATTAGATTACTCTAATTATAATACTGTACTGTAAAAGATTTAACAATATAATGACGCTCTGTAAAAAGGCAGAATACTACTCATGTTCTAACTGTGCATCTTTATCGTCAGAGATTCCGGTCGTCATTGAAGGGTATCAGTTGTTATAGTTGTTTCCTTTCTATTTTTATGTATAAGCTTTTAGGGTAAAAATGATTTATAAAGCTTCAGATAGAGCGAATCATTCTTATAAATTTTCAAACATTGCGGCTGAATTAAATTCACAGGTGTGTAATCAAAAAAGCTCTTTAGTATTTTCAACTGGTTTCTAGATATTCTGGTACGGTAAATAATCCCCGACGTCAGCATTTTTACTAAATGCAAAATTATTAGGAAAATAAAGGAGTTTACTTACTTAAACTGCCTTTCAGTTAGAATTCATTTGGTATATATGTATCCATTCATATGGTGTTAAACCAAAAAAACTTACTATTATAAACTTCCTAAGTTGATATTAGGAGACTTTATGACTTTGTGTACATTATAAAGTTTGTAGGCTTGTGTTAAAGGCCTTCAAACTGATGATTTAAAGGCAAGAAAATAGCTGATATGGAGTCCCTACGGTATGGCAGGAGTAATTCTTTCATTCAATTCAATTTCATACCCCAGTCTGAAATTAGATATTATTCCCATGCTTCATAGTGCAAACATACCAGTATCCAAGGCCCCTACTACGTTGGCCGAAGTTTTGACGACGATTATGCCGTACCTGAACTCAATGACGTGTAAAATTGTGAAATGAAAGAGAAAATTTGGTGGTAGATTTGGATCTTCCCCAAGATGCTCTGTGTTGCTTGGTTTAAGACTTGAAAGCCGAAACTTACTTCCACCAGGAGTTTATTCCTCTTGGTTTAGACATCGTAAAATAGATTGGACTTCCTACTTTACTTAAGAAGACGAATTCGTTTATTGCATCAATATTGAAGCTTTAATGGATGCATATAAGATCTAGTACCTAATAAAAGATTCATCAAAAAGAAGCCTTAACACTGTTCTGCTTCTCAACGGCGGTTTTTATGCTTCCTGTATGTCATTCTGCACACCTCAATGAAACGTACAAGAATTTGAGATTAGATTTAAATATGAATGGGTTTTCCAAATTACCTCTTAAAAATAATCCTTAGATAAAATTTCTTTTACATCCAAGAAGTTGCTCTCATCGAGAATCGTAGTAACAGACCAAGAACTCATCCACAGTGTAATAATGTATTTAGCAATAGGGCAGTAACAACCATAGATAAAACCTTTCTTGAGTCTTCTTTTTCTTATTTTTTAAGGCTATTTTTAACTATCTAGAACTGCTCAAAAAAGGTCAACAATGTATGACATCATTTCTTTCACCATACTATTTTTAGTTTTTTTAATGAACCAATTATTTATTCTGTGTTTAAATGTTTTAATTTTAGTGAACCATATTTTACCTATTTAGTAGTGAACCACCTAAGTAGTATTAATATATCTTGATTTTCGCCATGCTAGTTAGTGATTTGGATGATGTTGAAATAGTATGTTAACCACCTCAAAGATATTTAATGAAGAAACTGAGAATACAAGAAAACCATTGTCATTCATTCTCCATAACCTAATTTTCCCAAAACTTCGCAACCAATTCGGGCTGCGCCTATGCGTCCGTTGAAATATCATTTAATAAGTATTTCTTCTCTTTATATATTTCCGCTGTAATAAGATGTTAACATTAATAGGTTAATACTTAAATAAATAGAATAAAAGTAATTTATAACGTTTCAATGCATATTCTTGATATCATTTCCTTAAATAGTAAATCTTTCCATTCATATTCTAACCAGAAATGGAGGTAGAAACCAGTATATTAAAAACCTCAAGAGAAATCAAAGATCTCGAAAATAAACATAGATACAACTAAAAATGTCGGAAATAACATGCAGAAACTCGTTTAAACGCTTCTAAATTAAATATTTTAACATTAATGACGGCACACAGAAAAAAATTGAGGACTTAAAACACTTCTTAAGGGCTTAAAATATACGATAACTAAAATTCTAACAAAAATTAATAGATTTAAAAGCAAAAATATTAAGAGGTGAAACCGTTGTTTCAAGATACTTTGCATGAAATCGTGAAAAGAAAAATTGATACGCTAATACAATCTTAACGGAATAAAATAATGGATTTTTCGATCCATCTTACAAAACATGTCGACAATGCCAAATATCCATGATACCGCTATATAGGTATACTCACTGATTATAATTCGTTAAAAATTGCTTCAGCAAAGCAAAATTATCATCATCGATCGAAAAATAAGAACCCATGAAAACATCAAATTAAGAGAACTTTAAATTAGATCATATTAGATTTTAGCTGGAATGTCTCAAAATCATCTAATTTATTAAAGTAACTATTCTATACTCACAATAAAATAAGGATATAATAAAATTAATCAGGTTTCAATAATTAACGCCTTGTGACGTTTACGCACGATAAACAAGAATATGTTAACCTCTATTTTTACTACTAAGAGAAATGTCCATTTCACTCAATTTTACTCGTTTTTGAATCTCATCTAATTGTAAATGGTGAGGAAGAAACCTGTCGGCCGTCCACTATTACTTTATTATAAAATATTAATGTCTTTCAACAAAACCAAAACGACGAGTAGATGTAACAAGGATGTTAAAATAGAAATTCAGTAAACGGAAAATATATTAAATAATGCTCACAACTACTACAAGGGAGGTTTGATAAATGAATATTTTTTAAATATGACCTTTCTGATGCAAGAAACGGTTCCAGTCAAATAATGTAACACTATTCTGTCACATCTTGCAAGAAATCATGATGATATTTTAATAACGTCAACATACGAGGAATTCGTAACAATCAAAATACAAACGAACCATTATTTTGGAGAAATAAAGCAATAATATTTTTGTCGGCTTGGTTAGCGCAGTAATAATGATGACACGATAGTACTCCCGCTGTTGCGATAATCACTGGTTCGTATCCTGCTGGGGCATGCAGTAAATTTATGTGTATGATTTTTTAACATTTCTGATTGTCCTTAGGCCAAAATGTAAAATCCGACAAGGAAAATGACCCCAGTGATGCCAGTAACTATGCTGGAAAAGACGGATCCCTTCTGGGATGATCTCCTAGTTGGTCACTCGCCAGTTGGTTGGCACAATGCCGAGGACCGTGATTCTAAACTTATGTTAAAGAGTAAGAAGTCCAGTCCAGATAAATCCTAGTTGGTTCTAAAATATATTTTTAAATTACACAGAAAATGTTGTGAAGGATATATTATATTGGTTTAAAAATAAAAAATTCGCTAAGCAAATATAGTCTCTTCGCTATATTTAACATCATTGTAGTGTTACAGAGTCATTTGCTTAAGAATTAATGAAGAAAAGTATTGAGAACAGACGATGACAAAGCTCTATGAGATCCAGTTAAAGTAAGTGCAGAAGTTCAGGTACTTGGGATCGCTAATACAGAAGAAGAAAGTGGCTGAAGTAATAAGCCGAATCGGTCAAGCTGCAGGTGCTTTTGTATCTCCAAGTTTGTGCCTGTAGAAGAGAGAAAATATCAATTTATTGGCTATATTTACTAAATAATACTGGTATTAGGCCTGCGGTACCAATAGCAGCGCACTAGTTGTGTAGTAGACACACTGGTCAATCGCCGGCTATAGATTGATGATGATTTCTTATCAAGGGAAATTCGTACGGACATGCCTTATACTTTATACTGAAGATCATAATATCATTTTAATTTTTAAACTTATTATATAGTTGATATTAATTAAACAAGTCCACTTACTCTCTTAGTCTCTCAACTAATTTGGAAAAAAAATGTATATACCAGTTTCTACAAAATAAGACTATATTTCCAACAATTCAATTTTGTAACATTGAAACAAGTTTAAGAAAAAAAATCACATGCAAACTATATACCGTATATACGTAATAATTATTTCTTGATTGGAAAAAATGTTATGGATAATCAAATATAATGTTATGTTTGAAACTAACTGTACCACTATTAGATTTGCGCCAATAAGTATACAAAAATACTTGAAAATGAGTCTTGCATACAATAATAACGTTGCTGATATCTAATTATCAATAATTGCTTAAGCACGGAGCATATATCGAATAGAAAAATAAAGAAAAAAGATATTGATCTAACAACAAAGACACTATCATTACAAAGTTAACTGAGGAACTAGAAAATTAGAATTCCCTAAGTAATTAATATTTAAAGTACATAATTCAAAAATTAAAATCTAAAACTAATAAGCAATCTTTGAAATAAAGCTAGAACGAAATAGTTTTAAGACGTATATTTTGACTAAGTCTAAAAAGGCAAGAAACATCTCAAAAAAAATAATATGCGGTAATTCTTCCCGTAGATTTTACTCTGTAATTTAAAAAAGAGAAAAAACATTTTGAGTGGTATGCCTTAAGTTTAGAATTATGTACTATTCTAAGGCAAAAGAAAGGGTTTTGATGTAAATTAATAGATGGTAATAGTGAGTATACTTTTATATCAGCAATGGAAGAATATCTAAAAATTTATATCATCTAATAATACAGATATGTTTAAAGTTCTTAGTCTACATATCTTTTATATATCCCGCTAGCAATATGTTTCTTTGAAACAATATTCTAATATGTTGTCAAATTTTCGGTAGATATATCTTTAGCTGAGTTGCACCCATTGATGCCATGAAGAAATCCCATTCTGTCTGCGAATCTTGATGGAAGATCTTGTAAACTATTTCTCTGGAAGAGAGAGTATTTTAGAATGTCCACTGCCTGAAGTTCAGCAGCCAACTGGTTAATATTTTGATCAAATCTGGGCTTGCTATTTCTTGCTGACTTAATTTCTTCCTTCCTTAGGTACCGTGAAATATTATACATATTTTTAATCAATTTACTTTGAAACCTTTCATAGCTTACTGCCGTACGACCAGAGGCTTCAGTATAGCTTTATAGATGGTAATTTTACTGGCGCCTGACAACTGTAAGTTACATCCGATCAGCCAGTACATGATACGGAGCTTGCAGTTGAAAGTTTAAAAATTAATTTATTATATACTAAAATTTCTGTAACTTTTAACATAATAATTAATATTTTCATAAAATCAAATATCATAAAAAACATTTAAAAAATTATTCAATTTGTTGTAAATATAATTGAGACAGCTGGTTAGCTATCAGTTGTTAAAGCGTCAGATCCATTTACTCCAGTAGCTACGCTGTATCACCAAATGTCTCTATCTATAAGCTATGTCTTAAGCATGTCTATAAACTATAGGTTCAATTCAGATACATTCTAGGTACTAAAAAGGATACCTACCTTACAAAAGTTGCAAGAGCCACAATATAAAGGATCGAAGAAAAGAAAGAACCACCTAATCTAAAGAATTTTTCACTTACATGTCTCATTTGTCAAGCATACAGACAATTTTCTGAGTAAGAAATTTTTCGGAAACAGTAACGATGTTAAAACTGTCAACAACTAGACAGATTTAGAGCCTACAACTCGAGACATATAAGATGCAGCAATATATAAACTTTTTCCTTCTTAGCAAAAGTGTATTGATTGCAATTTTTATTTCTATATTATTTAAGCTGTTAAAAATGAGTAAAAATGGAGTTTTTCTTTTTTTCTTTAAAAAGTCATTAAAATTAGACCAGATGCTATATGAGAGTTGTCTATGAGATCTAGACTACTCCATATAATGTGATGTCACTTTTCTACATCGTTTTGGCTAGTTCGACTCATATTTGTTTTGTGGCTCGAAATCTATAAAATAACG
The DNA here is from genome assembly GCF_030347505.1 of Rhynchophorus ferrugineus. Lineage (NCBI taxonomy): Eukaryota > Metazoa > Arthropoda > Insecta > Coleoptera > Curculionidae > Rhynchophorus > Rhynchophorus ferrugineus. The sequence continues at coordinate 51,539,185 of NW_027472583.1, forward strand.
AATCAAAGAATAGTAAAAAAAAACTGCAGGCCAATTCCAATATTCATCCTAGAGCAAATGGCAGCAAGTTAAAGATAATATCTTAGTCAATTCAATAACGACAAATCACCTTTAAAAACCTAAATAAAGTGATTATTTAACTTATATAGGAAGATATAGGCAAAGCAGTTAGCCCTGTCGACTCTTCTCTACGCAGAACAATAAAGAACTTCTGAATTCACTGATTTAAATTAGACTGGTTAAAACATGTAATTCAAGTTACGTTCAAAGAAATATATCAGGTCAATTTAAAAGTCATTCTTCAAGGGTGATACGACTTACGACTGATTATAGCGACCCTCCAACTTTTCGATATCATTTTTGTAGTACGATTTGTCCTTTGCTTCAAAATAGGCCTCAGTTTCGTCGGTGATCCCTTCATTCGAGGAAAATGTCTTACCAGCGAGCATTCTTTTGAAGAGAAAGATCTGAGAATAGGAAATAGTCACTGGGGGCCAGATCAGATCTATATACGGTGGATGAGGAAGCAATTCAAAGCCTAATTCATGGATTGCTATTGTTTTAACTGACTTGTGACACGGTGCTTTGTCTTGGTGAAGCATCGTCCCTCAAACGATCTAATAATGCTACGTAATATTCGCTGTTGATGGTCCTTCTTTCTTCAAGGTAGTCAATGAAAATTATTCCATGCGCATCCCAAAATACAGACGCCATAACCTTTCCAGCCGACTGTTGCATTTTCCCACGCTTTGGAGCGGATTCACCGTGTGCAGTCCACTATGATGACCGCGGAGTGAAATGATGAAGCCATATTTTATCCGTTATCACATATCGATTCAAAACCTCTGCTCCGAATCACCAACTCGTCATTGTTTTTGGTCAAAAGTGAGCTCGCACGGCACCCACTTTGCACATAGCTTTCTCATACCCAAATATTCGTGAATGATATGATGTACAGGTTCAGTTGATATCTTTAGAGTATCTGCTATTTCATTCAATTTTAATTTACGACCATTCAAAATCATTTTATGGATTTTTTAAATTTTTTCGTAGAATAACAATCTCTTTTGTGCGTCCACTGCATTCCCCGCCTTCGGTGCTCATTTCACCAAGTCTAAACTTAGCATACCAATCCTTGATGGTTGAATTTCCTGGGGCAGTGTCTGGAAACTCGGCATCAAGTCAAGTTTTTGCTTCAACTGTATATTTTCTCTTCAAAAAGCAATATTTTATCAACACGCGAAATTCCCTTTTATACATTTTCTTCACATTAACAAAAGTTGCTTCATTCAAAATGCTATAATTCACAAACTAATAATCCGACAGCTGTCAAATGTATACACGCATCTTTTGAGCGTTAGGGCTAACTAAAAACATATGGATTTAATTCTAGTAGCGCTATCTACATATTAGGTCGGGGACTTTTCAATTGACCTGTTATTAAGGAAATGGTCAATAGAAAATAGGGGATGAAATAGGTCAGAATTGAAGCAAGAATGAAGCAAGCTTCCATGCCTAACAAGAGGAAGATAAGGAGTGGATCAGACATAACAAGTTAATGTTAAGTAAAGACTAAATGGTATTTAATACAATATCAACTTTATACAATATCAACACAATATCTCAAAATTGGTTTTATCACAGTTTCTCTAAGACATGAAAGCCAATTTCTTTACGATATAAGTGTCTATAGAATATTGTAACATGCATAACGTTTATTATTCGAAGTAATAACAGCATTTCAATAATAACACTCAAAATCAGGGTAAGCCTTTATTGTTTAGTTTTTTAGTCTTACTTATAAAGTGTTAATGCTAAACCTATACTTCCTCAAACGACGGTAAAACATATCAATTTCAAAAACAGGCCAGAGAAAATAGTGTTGGCAACGCTCTGTAAAACCATAAATATACAGCAAGTAAGACAGCATTACATATTCAATAATACGTTGCTGATACGTAAATACCAATGGTTACAGCTCATGAAACACCAAACCCGATATAAACATAATTTATCGCGAATACATGGAAACAAAAAAAAGACAGAAAGAAACTCAAAATATAGCCAGATTATTCAGCTGCTATCGGAATTACACAAATCCTTATTTCGAATCAATCTCGATCGGTCCAAATTACAGCTTTATGCGCGCCCTGCAGGCCCTTAGCCTTTGACAAGCATAGTCAGGAGGAGAAGAAAAAGGAAAAAGAAACGATAGCGAACCGTTTGATACACGAGCGCTGACGGGTACGACACCCCGCGGCCGCTTCCTGTTCGATTTCCAACGACCTATAACGAAAAGGAATCTCGAGCGGACCTAAATCAGAAGTAAACGGCCGCGTTTACGTAAACGACAGTTTTTTCCATATAGAAAGCACACGCGGATGTGTTCCGGGGAAGGTAAAAGAAAATGGCCGAGTTACATCTTGATATGTTCGGCATTGTACGCAAACATGTCGCTATAAACGTACAGTGTGATCCAAAGACGCCTTCCTTATAGTATACTCTACTACATATTAGCGCTAAATAGGGTCTTAATCTAAGAGACCTAAGACTTGTTGGGTGAATTATTTTTAATAATTGTGGTTGTTGTTAACTACATGCCTTTTTAAATTATTGTAATTTTCTATTCCCGTTACTAATTCTAGTTAGTTGTGGCAAACAATTTCAGTTAAGTTACTGCCTATAGCTGGCTTAGCAAATAACCTGTTCCATTAACAAGATGACAATAAAGGCTATACCCTACATTGACCTTCTAAAAAATATATTTACTGAATAGATTTTAATAGAATTTTAAAGTGCTGGAAAATCTACCGAGAAAGGAAATTAAAATGAACAACAAAGCAAATGAACTTCAATATTAATACCCAAAGTATTGGATTATTGTTTAAAAGATTAACACCAATCATAGATAGAAAATACCTACACATCAGTTTGTTTTCATGAATAAACGTTAAACAATTGACCAGACGAGTATAATCACAGAAAATCTACGGAAAAAAAGAATTCTTACATCTCAGTCAGGGTGTTTAGAGTTAAACAGGAAAAGGCTTACTCAACAATTCAATGTTTTTCAGTGTTTTTAGGTGCTGTTCTTTTCCTACTGAAAACATACACACATATAGCTGATACACTACTAGGCTACATATGAACAATAATATTATCCCATACAGTACAATGCTAAGTGTCTTGGAATGAATTTTAATACAAAATATTGTTGGAAGGAGATCTAAATTATCCCTACATAATAAATTGCTGCTAAACAAGCAGATACTAAAACCTATATGGACCTACGGAATTCAGTTAGAGCTCTTCCAGAATTAAGTGTTTTAGATACTACATGAATAATTACTGACACTGAGACCTTCGGATTCCAACTACAATAAAGGAAATTAAGATATATAGTCTTGAAAGTAGACATTCTAGAGAGTAATTTCGTCATAGTTTCCTTTTTAATTAAGAAAAAAGCTCTGCAAGATCATCGAAAATTGCGTGAAGGTTATGAGTGTTTAAATAAACATCAATGTCAGATAAAATGTCTGTGAGACCGACACATTTTATATCGCGATATAGCTATACAATTGGAGAGGCTATGTCTTCCATCACGATAACGTTAAACCACACTCATTTTAAGTAACACTAGAAATTACCTAGGATGTCTTGGTGTATCTATCGTATAGCTCGTATCTTGTCAAGGGGTCTACTCAATTAGTGGAGGACAGAAGATAGGTAAAAAAAAAATGGGAAGCAAGGACGGAAAGGAGAAATATATTATCTCAAGTTCACTTCATGTAGCGAGAAATAGAGGACAGAAACGGAAGACCTGAAAACAGCAGATTCTGCTGCAGATTTACTGAAACGTAGTAAAAAGGTTCTTCTATTAATACCACATCAATATGAACTAACCTTGGAAGCACCAGAAATAATATAAATGAACGTTATAATCATACATCAAAAAATGCGATTATTACACTAAATTAAAAATTCAAAATATGTGCTTACCAATTTGTTACCTTTATTCTGCGATCTCAGTGCCGAAAAAGGTATGATGTCCTTACAGTTCAAAACAGTATTTTGTTAGACTATTTCCTATACATTCTAACCAAATACTTCGTAAGTGGACACTGATGATGCTCAAAACCCTGGACGTATTAGTCCAGCAGTTGTTAGCAAAATAGATAAAAGGATTGCTAACACTAATATTAAATGATATTATTTAATAAATTAAGTATAGATATGTAAAATAACCTCCTATGATTTATAAATGAAAAAAATGCTGCAGGACAGTGTCAGAGGCAATGCCACAAGTCACTAAAATCAATGGTTAAATTAAATTTGTTGCTGTTCGAAGCTATGGTTTCTTTAATATATTTTTCAAATCTGTTCCGCTGAGATGAAAAAACGCTTCAGTTCAAGCAACCGCTGAAACTGAGTCTTATCATGAGAGCATAAACAATTAGTTACAAAAAAGATAAGAAGATTGTTGGAATTAAGACATCACTTTTATTTTATTATGATTTTGGCTCCGTTAGCCACTTGGGTTTTTTAGTTACTGAACCTACTGTTTAAAGTAAGTTATATTAAGTAATCTAGAAAGTACCAAACGAAACGAAGGTCCTCGGCATTAAACCTCTAGACCAGCAATTCACCAAATTAGACCAGAAGACCGGTTTTTATTGCCTATTAGACAAACAGAATTACGACCGACTACAAACATAAATTTACGTTTATGGATTACATACATATGGATCCAACCCGTGACTATAGTAGTGGTAATAGTAAAATTATAGTTACGGACGATAATTCCGTGTAATAATTGTTTTTCATAGACCGGCCAATGCATAAAGGACAATTACAAATGATAACATATATAGTAATAAAGCGATAATAACGATGCGATGAATTAAGTATTATTAAGTATTCATTCAATAAACATGTTATTTACATACCACCGTATATTAAATGCTTAAGTACCAACGTAAACAACTCAAATCCGATAATTTCGACACTTCTCTATATAAAACAGTTTTTCATTTAGTATTATTCAATGTATAGAGACACTAATAATGGAACGACCATAATTGGAATTTCAGTATTCATTAATTGTGTTGCTTAATGTGATCTGTTAGCTCTACAGCTCAACAACCACTTTTGGAAAGTTATGGTGATGATAGGTCAATTATGTGGTTTCAATTTCAATTATTGATAATAGTTCCAAAACTGGCTAAAAAACAAAGGAAGCTACAAGACATTAAATTACAAGATCTGTTGGACGAACGCCCAGATCAAACACACAAAACTTTTCAGACAGCTTATCGGTTTATAAAACAATTATTTCTACTATGCGATGGGGGAATAGCTCTAGAGGAAAAATTACTACAAAACTAAGCACATATGCTACTATAATCCCAAGTACAAAGAAATTATAGGTTAATCCACGAGAGCCATCAACATCGACACCAAAGCAAAATATTTATGGTCACTATTGTTGTAGTCAGCAAGTTTTATGGGCTCCTAAACCGAACGAAACTGTTACTGTAGATGTTTGTCAATGCCAATTGAACAAATTGAATGACATATTCTTGCAAAAATGATCAATTATAGAGAGTGACAGACGCAAGTGATCTTCTTGCATGACAACACTCGACAAAGGTTGCAAACGTCTTAAAGGATACAGTGTTGCAGTTCGAATGGGCGTTCTGCTGAATCTAGCGTACTCACTAGACATATATCACCACTTGTTTAGATCGATTCAAAATGGGAAGATCGTACAACCAACATCGTTCTATCGACACGGCATCGCCAGTCTGCTATCACAAAAATAGGAAAAAGTTTCAGAAAACGATGGAAAATGTTTTTAATATATATTGTATTAATTTTTCTCAATGTACGCCTCTTTAAAGTGAAAAAATAATCACAGTATTTGCAAGTAACTAATACATACAACATCAATGTGTTTACTTCAAATAATAAATATCCAAATATGAATCGAATTAAACGTTGATTACTTAAATCGAATTTGAAATTAAATTCCAAAATATATTAAAACTTAATTCAGTTTTATCACCGTTATTATTGACAAAAATTCTTAAGAAAACGGCAGTTCGGAATTTCCCATTACCAACGTCAAGATATTATCTAGATTAGACGATTTGCATAATTCTATTTGCATTAAATTTTAACAATAAATCCCAAACCGCCAATCCGACATAAAAGTAAGTAAGTAAGTAGTAAAGTCCTCGTACCTATCTGAAAGGTGACATACCCAGATTTGCTCCCAAATCGCAACAATATTTTGTAATCGCCCCCAATCTAAAATTGACTCACGACTACCCAATTATTAACGATCGCAGCATAGTTTGACTTGTTATTACATAATTGTATCAAGGAATCGATGAATTAAGTTACAAAACAATAGCAAAAATTATTTAGAAAATAGCGGACAATCTAGTAAAAGCAAACCATCACCAAGAACATTGAAACTATCACAGAATTGTTACGATATCTGACATAATAGATCAGCTGAAAAGTCCTCGATATAACTAACAGATCAATTGAAATGTCCCCGGCCTACCATAATACAACACATTTTTGGCAAAATTAGTTTTTTTATTCAATATAATGCCCTTCAAGGGTGATACACTGATTATAATGAACCTCCAACTTTTCGATACCATTTTTGTAGTACGATTTGTCCCTTGCTTCAAAATAGGCGTCAGTTTCGGCGATCACCTCTTCATTCGACGAATTTTTTTTCACAGCGAACAGAAAATAGTCGCTGGGGGCCAGATCTGAAGCACACGGTGGATGAGGAAGCAATTCGAGTCCCAATTCATGGATATTTGCCATCGCTTTCACTGACATGTGACACGGTGCATAGTCTTGGTGAAGCAGCACTTTCTTTTTCTTCAAATGCGGCCGTTTTCGGCGATTTCGTCTTTCGAGCAGCCCAATATCGCTATGTTATAGCCGCTGTTGATGGCCCTACCTTTTTTAAGATAGTTAATGAAAATTATTCCATGCGCATCCCAAAATATACATGCCATAACGTTGCCAGCCAACTGTTGCGTTTTCCCATGCTTTGATGGAATGATGGAGCCATGTTTCATTTTCACATATCGATGCAACAACTGAGGTTTATTACGCTTAATCATCTTCAAACACTGCTCCGAATCATCAACTCGTCGTTGTTTTTGGTTAAAAGTGAGCTCGCACAGACAACTCGCAACACACTTTGCACAGAGCCTTCTCATACCCAAATATTCGTGAATGATATGATGTACACGTTCAGTTGATATATTTACAGTATCTGCTATTTCATTCAATTTCATTTTACGGTGATTCAAATTCAATCTCAATATGCTATAATTCACAAACTAATGATCCGACAGCTGCCAAATTTATACACCCGTTTTTTGAGAGTTAGGGCTAACTAAAAATCATATGTATTTAATTCTAGTAGCGCCATCTATGTGTCAGACCGGGGATGTTTCAATTGATGTGTTAGTATAACTATAAATTTGGTCGATAATTAATGTAGGTTTAAATGTAGTATGTTTAAAAAATAACCAGTTGTTCTTGCATTAAGTTTACTTTCTTCAGTCTTTGAACCCATTTAACTCGATTTCTGGAAAACTTTGAAGAATAATTTAATATCTTAGATCGGCTCAAAACTATACGAAAAATTCGAATCTATAGGAATAACATAATAAAAATCAATTTTAGTATTAACTGATTTCTATATTTTAATTCCAAATGGCACTCGCTTTATTTAATGTTTTCCTTTCAGATATCGCTAGGTGGCCAAATTGAGACAGCTTTTTTCACAGACGACACTGCTTAGTTTGCTTCCTTCAAGAGTCGCTCCGCATATACATTTCTGGAAGTTGCAAATCAATCCCCATAAAATCCAGATCATCTTCTTCCACAAGAAGAGTTTCGCACCGAGCATTTCGCGTCTTAAAGTCGAAAACGCTCAAATTCCCAAGTCAGGAGAAGTCACCTATCTCGGTCTTCTCTTCGACCGGAAGTTTAGATGGAATTCCAGATTCAAACGTTCCTCCAGAAAGGTCAAGTTATTGTCAATTTGCTGTTTCTGCTCATCAATAGGGCCAGTAGACTTCCTATTTCAATTAAATCCGTCCTGTGCAAGATCCCTCCTTGTATACGGTTCCAATGTCCATCTCAAATACGTATCAAATAGTCAGGTGAAATGTCTTCAAGTTTTTTCAGAATACAACTGTCAAGAGAATAATTAGTGTTGCCTGGTTGGCCAGATCTCAAATTCATAGAAAAATAAATGTCCTCCAAGTACACCATTTTATTCCGAGCTCTGTTCGAGATAATCTTGTAGCCTTCGTCTCTCGGATAATAGATGTGCTACCGAGCAAAGTCAATATTTTAAGCTCTTACTAAATAATCTCGACTTTTCCTACCGAACGATTAACTCAGGTAGCGCGAGCTGCGTGGTGTGATATCGACGCCATGCCCTCACCTGACCCTCGTGCCTCTTAACAGTGTTTCCAGTCACGGGTACCGTCCTTACCAACAAAAAATATTATAATTTGGAGTCATGGAAGCAGCCTATAGGGTGGGGTTTCGTAGATAGTCCAGAGTCAGCCTCAACATAAACAGTCGAAGCTGCTTATTCCTGTAGATCTCCCCGATTATGTATCTGTGACCTGTGGATTCTTTTCCCGGTTTCAAGCCGAGCAAATCACTGTATAAATAGAGTTTAACATCTAGAGAGGAACCAATGTTGGTGAACAAGAACATCTTACAAGAAACATTGGTACCTCTTGATAAAGAACTTTTTTCCCTACTGCACGTAAAGTTGTAATTTATGAAGCAAGCTTGTAAAATCACTTGATTATTTCAAATAAATTATTTCAAAATTTCCATTCATTTCAGAAGTAAAGATGAAGGAAGATGCTTTCGTAGAACTAGATATTAGACAGCTTATGACTGAACGACAATTCATAATTACCATAATATTATAAGGAGATCAGAGAGACATTTTAGGCATAAAGACAGTAGCTACGCAAATCATAAGAAAATTCTAACAGATATCAAGAATTAGGTAGCCTAAAGAGTAGAAAAGTAGATTTTCTTCATTCCGATTTCGACGACATTCAACCTTCCGAACTCTTTGGGAGATGTGTGTGAACTGTAAGGTGAACGATTTTGCAAAGACATTAAAGATATAGAGAAAAGATATCAATGAGAACGCTTCATTGACATCAAATTACTATTAAACGCTTCAGAGAGATATTCCAGATTGTTCTCACAACCGAAACCCTACAGAGAGAATCCTCATTGGGAAAAAGACAAGGTGTTTTAGTGTGTGCTAGTGAATGAATATTTTTATTTCAATGTAATAGATTGTCTAAGTACCAGAATAGTTACCCGAATTGTCAAGAAACATACAGTACTATGACAAAAAAGAAGTCATTCTAGACTTCAGCATGAGCAAAAATATAATATGTATCATGTCACAAATGGTAAACAGTTCTTAGCATGTTTTGTACACATATGTAATGGGAAGTAGAACAACAATCATATCCATCCGCTCTATATATTAAACATATTTTTATTAATATTTAATAAACATAATATATAAAGAAATCTTCAGAGAAATTAAAACAAAAACAACCAAGTGACAATTCAAATATTAAAACTCGTGGCAATACGATCGATTTTTTTTTTCAAAGCACCGCGTTAGATTCGACTCTAATATCGTGAAATCTATTTAATCCGTACCAGAATACCTCCGTGACTCACGCAATGACTATGCGCGTTCCTACCGTTTTGGTATAATGTCTTATGCAGGAGTTATTCTTAAATACGGTCTCATTAAGATTATCGATAGAAACTATAAATAGTTCAACTGCTATTCGAAAAATTAGTTACAGGACAATTGAAAGCGGTCATCTGTTACTACTTCCGGGGAATAAAATATGTTACGTGTAACTCGAGGTAATTTCGTTCGCGACCGATGTTACGTAATTTTGCATGTATCTAACACGTAAACTGAAAATTACACGATTTAAATGAGAAAAAATATAATTTTCTTTATTAATTTAATGGAATTATAATCAATTCAACGGTTTTCCAATGTTAGTAGATCGTTCAAACACTTTAAGGAATTTTTCCTTCAAGGGTAATACACTGATAGCGACCCTCCCACTTTTCGATGCCATTTTTGTAATACAATTTGTTCTTTGCTTCAAAATGGGCCATTCGCCGAAAATGTTTTCCCAGCGAGCATTTTTTTGAGATCTGAGGACAGGAAATAGTCGCTGGGGGCCAGATCTGGAGAATACGGTGGATGAGGAAGCAATTCGAAGGCCAATTCATGGATTTTTGCCATCGTTTTCACTGACTTGTGGCACGGTGCATTGTCTTGGTGAAGCAGCACTTTCTTTTTCTTCAAATGCGGCCGCTTTTCAGCAATTTTGTCCTTCAAACGGTCTTTAAAAGTTTTATTACGCTTGATCCTCAAACACTGCTCCTAATCATCAACTCGTCGTTGTTTTTGGTCAAAAGTGAGCTCGCCCGGCAACCATTTTACACAGAGCTTTCTCATACCCAAATATTCGTGAATGATATGATGTACACGTTCAGTTGATATCTTTAGAGTATCTGCTTTTCATTCAATTTCAATTTACGGTTATTCAAAATCAGTTTGTTGATTTTTTTAATGTTTTCGTCGGTAACAACATCTTTTGGGCATCCACTGCGTTCACCGTCTTCGATGCTCATTTCACCACGTCTAAACTAAGTTAATATTGTTGCTTCAACTGTATTTTTTCCCTTCAAAAAGCAATATTTTATCAACATGCGAAATTCCTTTATATGCATTTTTCACAATAACAAAAGTTACTTCACTCAAAATGCTATAGTTCACAAACTAATGATTCGACAGCTGTCATATTTTGTACACTCATCTTCTGAGGGTAAAGGAAGCTGCCGAAGTATAAATCTCAATCTCTCTCGGGATCCAGTTAGAGCTGGGGTTCAGGTATTTGGCATCAGTCAAGACATCAGACAAGAAACAAATTTAGAGACGCAGGTTGTGATAGTTTGACATGTCTGCTATATGAAAAGCGAACAAATTCTTCACAGACCTGTTAGTGGGAGACGCAGCAAACAATTCCAAAAAGAACATGACAACAGAACAAAATGAAACAAATATTGCAGATTAAAATTCAGTTTATTATCTATTGAAATATTCTACATTAAAATAAAAACACTTTTCCATGTTTTAGAATCAATTTTCGTAATACTTTTAACACTTCGTTTACGCTTGAGGCAGCTCCAAAAGACCCACTCTAAACTCTTTAACTTTTTCAACAAATGTTTTAATATGTAAGAAAGGACATATTTGGTAGGAGGTGCCAAATTAACATTAAACAAACAGCTAATTTAAAATGGAGCTATGTACAAAAAAAAATGTGAACGCAAAGTGGATTCTATTGGATCAGATAATCCATATATTTTTTTAAGATCGACCCACGAAGAAGAAATTATAAAATAACAGTGTCTCTCTATCACACAATAAGCAATCTATTAATATTGGTCTGTATGCACCTCTTTTCAAAACAAATAGCACGGAAAAAGGAGTCTCACTCAATAGTTAAAAGTATTTTATCTTCCTTTTGCAGGTCCCACTCAAGTTGTACTAGAACAATTTATTATCATTTATAGATAAGACAATATGCTTACAGAATAATCTAGGCTTAATTGGTTAGTTAGCAGTTATAGCATCTTTGATCCAGGCGAAGGGAATGGAATTTTGAATCCAACTGTAGACAAAAACAACATGTGCGACAACAAAAATACAGTCAAAATTACATTGTCGAAATTCATTAAATCTTTGTTTGATTTCAAGAAATATAGTACCTAATTTTACTTGCAAATTCCTTTTCTTTAAAAATGTAGCAGTGTGATATCTAAATGGAGAAATATTTTTATAATATAAAATATTTATAATTTGTTGTCCACTCATCAGCTAATTCGTTCCCAAGTAGGATATATCCATCTGGAAGGATAGGATGTTGTTTCGTCGAAATATAACCAGACCGTATAATTTAAAGATCTTCACTATTAGCGGATGTGAGGAAAATATCTGATCTTAAAATTTATAACTTAAAACAAGTTTCATACAACCATAAGCATAAGCTACGTTTTACCATGGCTATTAAGTAATATAATAAAATTTAAGGTTTCCTTAATTGCGAACATTTCAGCTATAAGTATAGAGGAAATAAAAGGTAGGCTAAAGAGTTTTTTTTTTTTGAAACGTATGATTTATTGCAGTAACCACTTCTATAGAGGACACTCTGTATAAACAACCCCACAATTCGGGCAGTCTCACAAGATTTGAAGGAATAATTTCCGAAATATCAGCGAATTTAAATTTTGTTTATAATAAGCCGCTAATAACTAATTTATTTTGATGATGGGCAAAGTCCATGGCGGCTCAGATGTGAAACCTACTAATTCCTATATACTAGGAGGCATATCAATTGGTTAGCTTTGTGATGTAATATCTTCGTCATCTACAAGCATGGACCATATAAGTGTCTGTGACTTCAGAGCTGTAGCCAGTCCGGGCAATGATTCTATTTTTTGAGAGCCAGTCTTATTCTTCAAGATCTAAGTGGTTCCATAGATGTGAGACATTGCATACTCGTCATCGGACTAGATTTAAATGTTCCTAATGCCATTCTCAATGCAGCGTTTTTATTGTTTCTATTCTTCGTAAATAAATGGCGTATTCTGAATGATATGTGAGGTAACATTTATTGTCTGGGCCAGACTGCACTGAGAAGACAGCATTGTCGTACACATAAGACCGAGTTGTAAAAAATATATAGAAAATATTTTCATGAATATATATTGTATCAATTCTTGGAATCTCTTAGAATTTGTTACGATTCACTTATGATTCGGAACGGGATTAATTAGAATATTTATGGCTTTGGAACAAAAGAGAAACTTAATTTACATACATGGTCTTTTATACATTTTTGAGCTGACTCATTCTTCTTCTTCTTTTCTACACTGGCTCTTGTATCGATATAAATCATACATTTAACAGATTTAATTCAAAGGTCTAGTAATGTAATATCTATTCACTGTTTCTGAAATAAATTTAATCTACAATGAATAGATAATCCATTAGCTTTCGAAATAGGAAAAAGAAGGCGTAGATCGAAACATTACGCCCATCAGAACTTACGAGCGATGGAAAGCATAACTCGACCATCTACTACGGTTTCCGGGGAACGTTATGCATAACGAGAAGTGACTACATCTCGGCCGTTCTTACGTAATTTCGAAAAATAAAAAGCGTTTAACGGGTCCTCGCCAGCCGGCATCAATCGTTCGCTCGCACTTCGAGGGACGGGACGGATCCGAGAACAAGAAGGTTCGCGAGGCGTACGCATCTTGCGCAAGCCCCAAGAAACTTTAATTAAATAGGTATGCATATCAAAAGATTAGATAGCCGGCAGAATCGACCGAGCGATACGTGCCGCTTTTCGTAACTACCTCCGAGCCGTTACATTTAATTGTTTTTCGTTAATTCCATACGGTTTATTTGGCAATAAAACATTTTATAGAACAATATGCAATATGGTGGAACTAGTGCGATGTATTAAAATCCATTAATGGGTCTTTGTTCGCGCTTTATATTAACATAAGCCCAGTTCGCTATACGGTTTAATAGGTATCTTTTTTACAGATGCTAAACTACTTCCAGTTTTTGCTGTGATTTAAAAAGGTCAGGAATGAGTTCGAAAATTCGACTATGCAACTAATCAGGTCATAATAAATCAAAGCTATAGAAACTGACAAAAACCCAAAGAAAGCATCGAGCTATGACCTGAGCAAACCCACAAGTGTTAAATAATCTACCAAGAAAGAGAATTATAAAACTCACCAAAGTGATTAATGCATTTCAACTATAACCTATCCCAGATGTTTGTAAGATGGCTGATGTTATTATAATCTTAAAACTTGAAAACCCACCAATTGAACAAAATCAATTTAGATTAATAAGTAAATATTCAACTGATAAACTAAATAAACTTCAAACTAAATCTTCGAAAGTCTAGAATGACTCACCCACAAATTTTCTTAAATCCCAACCAGAATGTTCACAGTTAAACAGGGGCAAGCCAACTCTACAATAAAGGAAACTAAAAAAGTTTATTGGACCCAAATATTTCCTGCATTACACATATGATATCACAAATGGAAAATATAGCTATAGATACATTTACTACTGGTACTACCTGTCGGAGAAAATGGAGAAGAACCAACCATAAAATTATAACAAATAAATAACACAGGCCTGAAAAAAAACTCAGGGCTGTTTAGGTTTTATTATATAATCTTTATGCTTTTGGTAGTGACTCCATTTTGGCCATAGGACAGAAGGTTTCTTGAAAATTTGTTTAACTGTATTGAATCATTTCTTACATTAAGAAAAACGAGAAAAAACTTAACAACTTTTTTGTTTCTTGACCTTGAACTTCAACTTTTTCCCAGTGAAGCATTTCTTTGTACATTTTCGCTTGAAGGGAAAATTTGTCAGGTACAACAGTAGCGTCCAACAGTAAACTGTAACTAACAACCTTTAGGAGCCCATTTTCCCTTTTTTATCCATCTCTGTAATATATTCTCCAGAAAATAGTAGTTGAAGACGGAATGAAGAAAATGTACTATTATACTCAAGCTTGAAATGCTAAAAATAACTGTATGGCCCCTTTCAAAGAAATCCACCCTTATTTCTGTCCAATGTCTAGGCCGACGGAAACATCTTCCTTCACCTTTGCCCCTGAGAAACCTGAAAATGTTGAAACACTCTTTGGGAAGTTGATTTTTCAAATTGCTTCACCCATTCTAACTTATTTATATCTTTTCACCGTCTCTACTATCGCATGGATACGAAAAGCAAAGGATTTAGTAAACCGAGTTTGTCCGAGCAACAAACACAACATTTTAAAATCACCACACACCTGCCACTCATGGTCTTATATTTGAATTTTCGAAGAACCAATTCCAAGTTTTTCTAGGTTTCTTTAAAGTGTACGGAATGAACTACAGAAATGGAAGCATAAAAAACGCTGTTATGAAGCAAAACTACTTTAAGGTTTGTTCTTAATAAATCTATAAATGTAAGCTATTATGTTCTGTCATGTTGGATGTTAAATGCATCCACTAAATCTTGAATATTCAGGTCGATGTTAAAATGACTAAGTCCACAATGAGTACTGCATGATCCTGAATTCGCTACTGTTTAAAAAGTATGTCAATGAAAAAGTCATGACAATCAGAAAAGGTCGATTTAAAGAAATTTCTAGGATTATATATTAGATATAAAGCAAGCACAAAGGCGTAAAATAAAGAAGATAAGAAATGATGAACCAACAATTAGAAACCATTTACATTACTAGGACAACAAGTTAATTAATGACTACTTTTCCACCGTGGTGGCTTTACTTTACAAAAAAGAGGAGTTCTCCTATAGCGTATTTTAACTGACGATGAAAAGTGAAACTGGTGTAATAGGCCAAGATAAAAAAAAGCAATAATTTACTCACAAAACATCATTAACAATCAACACTAATTTTCCAGTAAGGTCATCCGCTCAGGCATTGTGAAGCATTGCTAAACTCTAGAAATTGGTATAAGTATTATTTCTATTTAGGGTATACGAAATGAACTTCAGGAATGAGAGCATAAAGAACGTTATGACGCATAAGGTTTGTTTTAGATAAATCTATATAAAGACTCTATTATCTTGTATCGTATTGGATCTTAAATGAATTCACTAAATCTTCAACATTGGTACAATAAACCAGTTGATAAAGTGAAGTTGACTGAAGCTGAATAAATACTCAAATACATAGGCATGCATTGCAAATACCCAAAGAGTTTTTGTTGCAGACATAATAATCTAAAAAATTTTAGCCAAACGTTCAGAATATGAGTTAACGAAAGCAAATCAATGCACATTGTAATCAAATGTAATAAAACTCCACATAAGCCAACAGCAATAAAACATTGCATTGCGTCCATTCAATATCTATTATCATATATCCAAACTATATCCATGTTGAATACAATGACTTTAATATGTTATAAACAATATATGAGTTAACATCCACTATAACAACATCGCGAAGTATCTGGGGATTAATTTCGTTGCAAAATTCCATTGGAAGGGACATATTAAAAAATAAACTCCAATGTAACCATTTTACTTAAAGTCAAACATCGCAAAATACAAGAATACAGGCATTTAATTAGGGGTATTAGACTGTATCCACAATGAGTATTGAATGATCCTTAATTCACTACTGTTTAGAAGTTATAGCAATGAAAGAAGCTTTGACAACCAATAGATATCTATTAAAAGAATCTTAAGGGATCAGTATGCAGAATCAGTTAACAGTTAAAAAACGTATGCATTACTTCGAAGACGAGTTAACTAACGAGTATGTTACCATCCTGGATTATTTACTTAAAAAAAATAAGATCCCAAAAAAAACCACCAAAAACCAAAACGAATTATTCAGTTGAGGTTTACTCACTCAAACATTGCTAAAGCATTGCTAAACTCTATCAACACCAACTAAATGATTCATATGAATTGTTACAGAAAAACCCAGAAATTAAAACAAGAATTCAGAAAATTCATGGTAAGTATTTAACAATCGACAGAAACTAATTATCCAATAATTTAAAGAAACTGTAGAAATAAATTAAAAATTTATAAGTCATCGCACACACAATAAGAGGAAGCAAATTGTTATTTATTCAAGGTGTAAATTAAAATCCGAAATTAAATTAATCCTACCAATACATAAGACCCCAAAAAAAGACGTTTGCTTTATGGCAAAATAAACACCATGAAAAAAATATTATCGCAACTTAATTCAAGAAACGAAAAATTATATTTCAAAATATTACTAAAAATATAATTGCTTGCATACATTGTAATCCCAAAAATTCTAACATTTTGATCTTAGAACTAAAAGGTACATGGGAATTAATATGTTTTTAGGATAGATTTGTCATTCACATACCAGATTTTCAGATTTTAATTACTACTATTTACCTGTGATCTCTAAACTTCTTGACAAACTATACATTAACATAAAAGACTCAAAATAATCGCAGAGGAGAGTAATATTAGTCCAGAGCATCAATTTGACTTTCGTAATAAACACGGAACAACCGAGCAAATACATAAATTAGTTAACCAAATTAACAAAAACATAAACAATAAAAAATATTGCTCCGCTGCATTCCTCGATATTTCTCAGGCCTTCGACAAGGTGTGGTACACTGGACTGCATGTTAAATTGAAAAAGTTTTTGCCCCATACGCACTTTCAACTGCTGAAATCATACCTCACAGGCAGACATTTTACTTTCAAACAGGGTGACGAATGCACTGACCTTCACCCAATTCGGGTGTTTCGCAGGGCAGTGTTCTTGCCCAATTGTTATATCTATTGCAAAACATGCTGATGACGCAGCGCTTTTATCATCACATGAGCATCCAATATCAGCCACAGGAAACCTCCAACTTCATCTTAACAAAGTCGAATTGTGGTTGAAAACGTGGCGTATCAAAGCAAATGAGACAAAATCTACCCATGTGGTATTCACCCTTTGTAAAAGAACATGTCCCTCAGTAAAATTGAATAATTATAAACTTCCGCAAACAGACAACGTTAAATATCTGGGAATGCATTTTGATCGACGTTTAACATGGAAAAAACATATAGTGACAAAACGCAATTAGCTTGGGATTAAACTAAATCAAATATATTGGCTAATATAGCCTAAATTTAAATTATCATTAGATAACAAGTTTTTACTTTATAAATCAATATCTAGGCCCATTTGGACCTATGGTATTTAACTGTGGGGTACAACTAGCAAATCTAACATAGCCATCCTCCAGAGATTCCAGAATAAAGTGTTGCGAGTCATCGTCGATGCCCCATATTATGTTACCAGCAAACTGATTCAGCACGATATCCCCTTAGAACCTATAACGAGTGTGAGTCAAAGTTTTAGTCAAGACTATTAGTGTATCCCAATGCACTCGCCAAACAGTTGAATGTGCGCCATGACAGTGTAGTGCTAGGCCCAAACGTAAATTAACATAGGAGCTGATTAACAGACACATAGAGTGAGATTTAATAATCTCTAGAATAAGTTAGAATAGTCTTTAAAATAAGTTAGAATAGACTTTAAAATAAGTTAGAATAGTATCTAGAATAAGATTCAAATTATAAGTTGTACAGCAGATCACTTACTGAAGCCATCTTCTACATGTCAGTAGTGTTATATTGTATAACAGAAATCATAAAATAATACGTATTGCCAACGGGCAGATTGTTGAAATTGAAAAAAAGATATTAATAAATAAAATTACTAGTATATAATGCAAAATAAATCACGAAAATTTACATTTTATCCCATCCAATGTTTCAATTTTTGTGACCTATCTGCAAAAATATTATTTTCAACCTCAATGAAATAATATTTAAAGATAAATTAACTAAATAAAGTATGCAGTGATCACAAAAATGTATAATAGAAATAGAAATAAGAATATAATAGAAGAGAAAAATAGTATAATAGATAAAAGTATTATATACAATCTAATAAAATGTACATTCCAATAATTCAGAACTAATTTTTAATACTGCCGTTATATATGTGTTAATTATTTCTCTTGTTAATTCCATACAGCAAATTTAGTACTAATGCATTAAAATCCATTAAAACTCCATTGTCTGAGCTTTTTGCGATTGTACGCCCAGTTCTGTATACGTTTCAAACGCCGAATAGCAACAGATGTTGAACTCCTTAACTATGACGCTATGTCACTATCAAAGCGGTTCAGTGGAGCTTAGAAAGTTGCCATGAAATCATGAAGGAATCCTATGAAAGTATATCGATGCTATCGATAGTATTTAACCTTTCTCTCGGATATCTAGCTAAAAAATGAATTAATTAGTATTTAAATTATTATCAATATTAATGTTGAAATGTTACAATTTTCTTGATAAATTTAACTAAAATACACCAAATGTTAGAATGCATTATGACTAATTTATTTCACATAAATTTTAAATTGTTTCATAATTTCAATGGCACTAAACAATATTTACGAGAAATAAAAATATATGCAAATACGGTTATAATTAAAACCTAATAGTTATGTATTTATGAATAGTTTTTATATATTAAATTACTATTATTAATTGGATTACTACGAAGTTAGTTTTAATTGGTTTTTGTGTTAATTCTATAGAGTTTATTTGGCAATGAAATATTTTAAAGAACAATATGCAATATAGTGAAATGATTATCAGACTGGAAATTGCCGGAACTACTCATATTTACTATATATGTATTTATATATTTACAGTGGGTTTTATAAAAGGTTAACAAAAATAATTTCGGCTTTTCTAGTAAATGACAAAGTCTCCTATATTTAAAAAACAGGCAAATTAATGAGCGTGTAGATCGGTAGAGATAGATCTTATTTTATTATTTATTTCAAGCTTTCTGACCAGACGGAGACCTATTTAAATTCCAATAAAATATATAGTGCACTACGCATTAGAAACATCAAAATTTCAGTTCCTAAAAAATTGTTTTACTGTTTGGTTAATGGTTTACTCAGTCTTATTTGAATTTAGTCCAGGAATCTATACTAGCAAAAGGAAAATACACTATATTTTATAATTTTACTTTGACCAAGGTGAAAACTCAAGCATTGAGCCTGAAAAGGTGAATGTTTCGAAAAGGTTTATAAATTTGACATTTTAAAAGCTAATTAATCACGGTTTTGGTTTGCTTAATTAGTTTCCGGTACCGTTGATTTCAATAATGCACCATGCTTTGAATAGCCAATTTTTAGATATGTGGATAAAATAATTGTCGAGTACAGCAGTAATAAAAGTACTGTTTCTATTTATGGGTATCCAAACAGTGCACGAAAAACTGTTTGGGCCATTTGAAAGAAAACTGGATACAATAAGAAGCTGATCATATGGATTCTACATCAAATACATAGAAAATATCTCATGGACCGATTTTCTATAAATATATCGCAGTTGAACCGCAACAAAATTCGATTACTTAGCGGTAGAAACGCGATGAGTAACCAAGGCAGAACTAACGGTCACGAAGGGTTTTATGGGCGAATGGTCAGATTAACAAAGACACACTATGGGCTCCCCTACAGTCAAACTCCGAAATTCGAACCTTTATTGTGAACAATTGGAGTGTCTCAAGAAAGCGCTATCCCGGAAGTCATATAGCTATTGACTAGAAGCCCCGGGAGCTTGAATAAGAGATATATACATATATTTAGTCCAGACTTTATATTATATTATTGAAATAATTACATATTAATAAAAAATATGCTAAATATATGCTTAATTTTAATGCACATATAATAGATTGGTTTAATTAAAATTAAAATTTATTTTAAAATACATCAAAAAACCAATATCCAATCAGACAACTGAACTTATTTTCTAATTGTAAATTGTTATTACCTTAAATATTAGAAATAAATAACTGTTACTTAAAAACTCAATTGTACAATTATGAAACCTCCTTTTCATTTTATATATTTTTCTATCTACTCTATCTATGATTCTATCCTTGCTATATGCATCCATGAAAAATATCAACCCAATAACCAGTACATTTTTTTGTACTCAAACCGAGAGGTGTTCACATTTTTTCCTAGAATATAGCTTCTATTTGAGTTTAACCTCAAGAATCATGCCAATACATTGGCTGTATGTACACAGCTGTATTCTCACACGGGATTACTTACTGATTTATACTTTCTTTATTTGAATAACATTTATATAAATGTATAGCATTTGTCCAAGAAACCTCATTCCAGTTACACCAACTGATAACTAATAATGAGGAATTTTATTTTTCTGATTTAAGTGTTCATACTTTAAAAACAGTTGATGCATCAAAATTGCAACACCATCTAATTTTAAAAATGTTTCGCATGATCGATCTGAAAATAATTAATTGAATTATATGCAATATTATTTTCATAAAACACGAATATTAAACGCTGCTTCTCTACGAACAATATAAAACTTTTACTTATTTCTGCCCTGGTACGTATGGGTTTAGCTTTTAATTATAACGCACTATAATTTTGATATTCACGTGCGGTTACTTACCGATTAAAGACGATTATATACGTTAAATTACCATATAGAATAAAATCGATTTATACATAACACAATGTTTACATCATCTCGGTGCTTTATATAATTTCTGGTCGTTTTAAACGTTGTAAATTATGATAATCTAGTAATATATTATGATATTTTTAACTATAAATCAATATGAAAATATTATTAACTGTAAGTGTGTTAATAATTTAAATATTACAATTAGTGAATTAATATCTAATTACAATAAAACCAGTCATAAAAATTTATCACGTCAGCACGTCGCAGAGTTGCCGCATCAAATTTGTTTTTTTTAAATTAATTTTTAATTTATTTTGCCTCTGCCATAACACACACACCTTTAACCAATTAGAGGTTTATCTGGACTTGACTACAGTTTAACGTGGGCTCCGAACCACGGTCCTTGGCATTAAGCCTACCGACTGGCGAGTGACCAACTTAGAAATCCCAGAAAACATTCGGTCTTACCCAGCCTGGTTACTGGCGTGGCTGAGATCATATTCCTTGTCGGATTTTGCACTAATAATTAACATTATAGTATATCTAATGCATATATTATCGAATGACTTAAACTACAGTTAATTATGCAGCCACAATAGTTTGTAGCTTTTTGCACTAAACTTATGAAGTAGAGTTCTTGGCGCCTTTTTCATGTGTGGCATCCGATGGAAGTCTAAATTACGTAATTAACAATCATATAACAGGCTAATTGAAAAGTCCCCGGCCTGACACATACATGGCCCTACTAGAATTAAGTCCATATGTTTTTAGTTAGCCCTAACCCACAAAAGATCCGTACATAAATTTCACAGCTGTCAGTCATTTCTTTGCGAATTATAGCATTTTAAGTGAAGCAACTTTTGTTATTGAGAAAAAATGGATAAAAAGGTATTTCGCGTGTTGATAAAATATTGCTTCTTGAAGGGAAAAAATACAGTTGAAGCATAAACTTGGCTTGATACCGAGTTTCCAAAATCAACCATCAACGATTGTTATGCTAAGTTTAGACGTGGTGAAATGAACATAGAAGACGGTGACGTCCACTGCGTTACGCCCAAAAGAGGTTGTTACCGATGAAAACATAAAAAAAAACAAAAAATGATTTTGAATCACCGTAAATTGAAATTGAATTCTAAGACACTTTAAAGATATCAACTGAACGTGTCCATCATATCATTCACCAATATTTGGGTATGAGAAAGCTCTGTGCAAAGGACGTGCCGCGCGAGCTCACTTTTGACCAAAAACAACGACGAGTTGATGATTCGGAGCAGTGTTTAAAGATGATCAAGAATTAATAAACCCGAGTTTTTGCGTCGATATGTGACAATGGATGAAACATGTCTCCATCATTTCACTCCGAAGTCCAATCGACAGTCATCCGAGTGGACTGCACACGATGAACCCGCTCCAAAGGATGGGAACACGCAACAGACAGCTGGCAAAGTTGTGGCGTCTGTATTTTGGGATGCGCATGGAATAATTTTCATTGACTACCTTGAAAAAGGAAGGACTATCAACAGCGACTATTACATCGCTCTATTGGACCGTTTGAAGGACGAAATCACCGAAAACTGACGCATTTGAAGAAAAAGAAAGTGATGATTGACCAAGATAATACATCGTGTCACAAGTCAGTGAAAACGATGGCAAAAAAGGGGAATTATGTTGAATAAGAAAACTAATTTTGCCAAAAAAATTTGTCTTATTATGGTAGTAATGTAATAGGTAGAAGTAATGTTTCACTTTCATTAGAAAGCAGATGTACCTCTTTACATTTAGTTCTTGTCTCTTTCGTTATTGTGTTTCTAACTTACATTTCCTCGTAAAGTCATTTTAATATTATAATATTATCCTTATTTTCTTATGCTACTTCCTGTGTGTTTTCTTGTAAATTTTTTCAATCAATATCTTCTACCACTTCTGATTTAACCACTACATTCCCTCTAAAGTATTTGCCATTAGACCCAAATCTACAAAATTTCATTCAGTCACTATCACTGAGATATTATTCAAAATAGTCACTGATTGTATAAAATTATATTTCTATCGAAAAATCTACTTACTGTTTTTATTCTTTTCATAAATTTGATCTCCAATAGAGCTAACATGAAAGTGATCTTGGTTAGTCACCCGCTTCGTATGTGGACGTTTTCTTTTCGAAACATTAGACATTTTTCTTCATTTTTGAGAAATTTTAGCTCAAATTAATACTCAATGCAGCCGCAACACGCTGAAAATATTTCTAATAAATACCCCAGCAACTACTTATTAGTGCCAATACTTTCCTCGTTAGCGCAGTTTAATGGTAAAGAGAAGCCACCAATATCTCATTGCTACTCGAAGTAACTGATTAAATAGACCGATTTATAACCTCTAATTATTATCACTAATCTTTTGAAGAATTTTGTAAACTCTTGACAACAAACGACCAATACCCCAATTGTATATACATCTATCATGAATTCTCTCTTTTTAATTAACTTTTAACTGGCATTTTTAAAAGCTTTTAACTAGCACAATATAAAAAAGATAAATTCATTGTGAATGTAAAACAAATTTTACATTTTTACAAATTGTAATTGGTAATATATTCGACCTTATCTATTAGGTGCATTGGACGTGCTTCAATTCTCCAAATTGTTAAATACAACATAAATTGTATTCCTTTCATAGCTCGAATACAAGTCAACTGTGTGTTATTTCAACATTGCCAACGCTACCATAATTAACATTAACAGATATGTTGATGTCGAATATCTTCGGTGAGAATTATTTTTGTTGCTAAGATATTTCTATAAGTTCCAGGTGTAATATCTCTTAGTTAATAGTAGAATTCGAACAAAATTCGATGGCTGTTTAATCCTATATAAGAACATAATCAAAATTACTGAGGATTGAAAGCAATTCAAACATTTTAATGACACCACCACGCATTTCTGTTTGTATGCAATTTTAAAAACAATTGAAAGAATTAGTTTAATTAAAAGGATCCATTAAAACCATTAAAAGAAAGTATTTGCGTCAGTTTTATTACCCCCAAACTAGTAAAACAACACAGCAGGTTATCATCTCAGTTTGTAATCATTGGATACACAGAAAATGCCATTTTTCATCAAAATAATGCCGAAACATCCTAAAAAACATATTAAATCATTGAATTTATATTATAATTGTTAATGTCAGATGTCGGTTATGTTAGCTCAGTTACAGTAAATTCCAATATTGTAGTCGGTAGATTGTGTTATATTAGCTGAAGTACAGTATATTAATCACCTTATCTTTTTGTAAAGAATAAAGCACATTGTTCTTGAATAAAATTGTCACAAACGCAATTCATATTTCAACCACAATTGTATATGAATGAAAAAGTTTTTTTTACTACGAAGTTATTAGAACTATTCGTTTGTATTCATTCATCTGTTCGATCATTATAAAAAATACTATGTACTTGATGCACCCAAACATTTCGAACAATTCAACTAAATTAGTGCCGGCTTAGTTGGCGCAGTGATAAAGGCGACAGGACGGTCCACCTAATTCATAGTTGCGATAATCGCGAGTATGAATCCTGCTGGGGCATGGTGGTAAATTTATTTTTGTGACTGTTTAATATTTGCGATTGTCCTAGGCAAGAGTGTGAAATCCGACAAGGAAAATGATCCCAGTCACTCCAGTAACCAGATTGGGTAAAACCCGATGTGTTCTGAGATGATTTCTAAGTTGCTCGCTCGGCAATAATGCCGAGCACCGTGGTTCGGAGCCCATGTTAAACTGTAGGTCCACTCCAGATAAACACTCGTTGGTAAAAAGGAGACTTTAAATTATAAAAAAAAATAAATTGGTCGTTTACAATATTATTATGGGATTACATATATTTTTAGTATTGCTGAAAATGCGAAATATGAGTATAAACAACTGTCAAACAACCTAATCTATCTATTAGGTTTGAGAGTTATTCAGTTATGCAGACAAAACACGACATAGAGGATCAAAGAATTTGGAAGGAAATGAATCACAATGCTTATTGAGCTCAAACCCTCATAGAACCATCAAGCAGCTTAGCAGTTGATGAAACAACTATATTCAGACTACCATTCAACAAGTCAATGCTACCATGTGAATTAACTGAAAATACAACTTCTGGCCCATTCAAAAATCACTATTTCATTTTTTCTAGTTTTCGATAACGTATTGTGACTGATAATTAAAAGCGAACCTATTGCGATATTTCCATAAAGTCATGGGTTAATCTAGGAAAGTAATCCTAGATCGACACCGAAATGAAGCATATTTTGGAATCAGCAAGGTTATTACGAACTGCTAAAATCAATATAAACTGTTACTGCAGATATCTACCGATTTCTAATGAATAAACTGAATGACGTAGTCTTGCAAAAAAAATCACCAATACCGAGTAATAGACGCAGCGTCATCCTCTTGTATGGCAATGCTCGACCAGACATTGCAAGAACTGTGAAGGATAGATTCTTGCAGCTCGAACAGGAATGTATCTAATAGTGGGTGTGGCAAATATTTAAATTAATGTGTATTTTACCGCATTTTCTGAATAATGGTCTTCTTTAAGTGAAAAATTATCAGCAAACATGTAAGAACCTAATATTATATTCCTACAATCTCTCCCTTATAGTGAGCAGTGCCTTGCAGTCAAAACTCAAATCATATATATAAGTAAGTTTGAAATGAACCTTATTTTTATGTATCACGACAGCGTGATAAAATAATTAAACATTTTCAATTAATAATAATATCTTGTATCTATTAAAAGAGTAAAAATGCTTAACCAACAAAAATTACAGCAAACTTGTACGAAGATGCATATATTAAAGTAAAATATATAAGATTAAAAATTATATATTTATTTTTCAATTTAGTTACCATTAACACTAAAATATCCATTCACCTACCTTCTGCTACTCAAAATACATTGTATGAACGCAACGTATTCAATCTTCACACGAATATAAAAGAAGAATGTTACTTTCATTTATTTCGTTCACATTCTATAAGTATTTGTGAATTATCTTTCAACATATCCTAGTTTATACGAATAATATATCATAAAAATAATCAAATAGTTGGGCTTGATAGTACTGAAATCCTGATATCACGGAGAAGTTAACTATACTAATTAATTATAAAAATTAATTCAGCAAAAAGTTCTTGGATTACATGTTTTTTAATAATATTAAATTTATATAATGGTATTAACAAAATTTAATGTTATAATATAATATATTTAATGATATAGTTATAAAAATTAATCGACCAAAAGGTAATTGAATTACACGTTTTTTATTAATACTTAATTTGTAACGATATTAACAGAGTTTTATGATATACTATAATATAACTTTGATTGTTTAAGTCTTTAAACAAATCAGTCACACTACAATAGTTAATATCTTAAACTGTATCCATTTAGTTCCATATATTTGTAATGAACTATATACTAATAAAACCAAAAAAAATCGACAGTGTTATTTTCTTTTTTACTTTTATGATTTAGAAAGGTTCCAATTTTATTATTGATTTGACCTTAGCTGAGAAATCAAATATTGCGCCATCCTTCATAATCACATAATGGGATACCTAATATATCCTTCTTTTTCTCAACCGTTTTTCATTAACACGCCCACAAATAACTGTATCTATACATAATGTATAATTATGTATATTGAAAATCTAATACATATCATACATGTATATAGATAAATAAAAACTGTAATAATAACAGGAAATAATACATATTACAAAAAATAAATAGATTAAGCAATGACTAGCATTAAAATATTAACTGAACGGTAAAATGCAATTTCCCTAAAGAGCTCATAAAAACTTTATGAGCACCGTTTACATTAGCAATTTGATATAGTACTAGTCGTTTATCATATTTTTAAAAATTATTAAGATCTCTCCATAAAAGATAAATGTAGAACATTCCTTAAACTAAATCGTTAAAATATATTATCAATAATAAAAAAAGGCTGGTGTATACTTACCAGGTTGCTGAATAAGCTTGAGAAAAATTATCAATAGTTAATAATGAAACCAGCTATTCGACGCCATTTATATATCTCATCTTTCGTAACCAAAATTCAACTTGTACATTTAAAAGATAAATATATTATATAATAATACATATCATTATATCATATAATAAACTCATTAGTATTCAAACCTTTTAGATGTGAAAATATATTTTAAAATGCCGGATATACAGAAGGGAAAAACACATTTTTGAAACAGGTACGTTTTCTTGGATGGATTTCAAAATGGATTAAAATATGATTATTCCCCAGATTTAACTCCCTCCGTTCCGACGTTTTAAAATGATAATGTATGTAAAAATGTAGATATATTTTGTCTCAAAATGAGATTAATGAAATCAAGAACTAATAGCTGATATAATAAAATTTCCCGCTAGCCCCTTAACCATTACGCTGATGGGATTAAATGTAATTTGATTAAATATAAATGATTAGGATGTAAATGTAACAAATAAAATGATGAAAGTTTTGATGTGTTATTTTGTATTTATAGATGTCTTTTTTGTTTTAATTTTTTAGTATTAATTTCCATTCAGTTTAATTCCAATTTTTTTTAATTATTAAAACTCTTTAATTATTAAAAATGGTTTATGAAAACAAAATTATTAAATAGTTTTACATGTATTAACTAATTAACAAGAACACTAAAACAAGGTGATGGTATAATGGGTAGAATCTCATTCACACTAGTGTTCATTTAAAAAGCATAATCGAGAAATTTCTTAATAATAACTTCAGTTACGTCTCTAATAGGGTTATATAACTGATCGATGATTTTCCGACATGATCATTTGTATTTTGGCCACTCATATTTCAATATTTAAAATAACATAACATATAGAGGTGTTGATCAAAGCAGATAACCGATCATTGCTGTTAAATAAAGATAGGATGAAGTTAAATTAAATAGAAAAATATTCAACATTCAGATTGGATACCCGTCAATAAGTACGTATTCTAAAAATCAGATACAAATCAACAATACAGTTATTTTAAATAAGAGTATAAGAAAGACATTAAAAAAGTATTCGCTCTTATCTTAAAGATTATTAACTACCATAACTGATTTTATTTGTGCACACATTAAATGCTATATAAATGAAAAAATGCCCATCTTTCTAGCAATGTGGCAATACTATGTCCGAACCAATCAAAAAGAATCTAATTCCGGAGAATCCTGGCATGCGTTCAACAATTTGATTTTGCAACATTGCTAGTTATTGAAAATTACACGTAAATTTGAAGAATAGAAAAATTAGATTCAATTATCTCGAATTCACAAGTTAACCTAATATTATAGAATTTATTATTTTTGTTGAGATCCAAGTTCAAATGTTTTGATATATTTTTCGTCCCCTATAAAATAAAAAATATAATATGAAGAACCTTTTATAAACATATTTAATTTCAAAATAATTTTGAAAAAAAGAAAGAGAAAATAAACAATATGCAATTATTTATCTATAACACTATAATAACATAATAATAAATCAAAGCCAAAGTTCTTGTAAATTATTTGTATAATTAAGAGTATAATATATATTCTGGAATTAGAAGCATTTCATTCGTCGACGATTTCATACGCATCACGTGACTAACCTCTGACGTCATACTCTACTGACCAATTAAATTTCAAATAAAACGAAAATGCTATTTTTCAAAACCATTTATTAATATAAAACCATTCATTTTTTATATTCTTTAGTGCTATCAATTCAAATAAGGTGTGTTAAAGCCGGCTTGGTGGCGCAGTGGTAAAAGCGACGCTGCGGTTCTCCTACTGTTGCGATAGCCGCGGGCTCGAATTCTGCTGGGGCATGATCGTAAATTTATGTTTGTGATTGTTTAAAATTTGTGAATGTTCTAGGCAAAAGGGTAAAATACGACAAGGAAAATGATCCCAGCCACGCCAGTAAACAGGCTGGGTAAGACCGGATGTTTTCTGGGATGATTTCTAAAGTTGGTCACTCGCCAGTTGGCAGGCTGAATGCTGAGGACCGTGGTTCGCATAGTTGGTAAAAGGAGACTGAACTAAATAAAGAAAAGGATATATTAAAGTTTCTATCTTTTTGTTCCCTCATACTGAAAGCAAATCAGCACAGCTGAAAGTCTGTGTCTGTTAATATTTTACCTACTTGTTCAACACAAAAATGTAAAGCATCTATTAACAAAATAATAAAACAAGCACGATAATATCTTGTCTATGAAATCAAGCTCATCTTGTTCGTTTGCAAATTGTATTATACTATTTTGAATTAATGTATTTTATTAACATCCTTGTTGAAAAGGTTATCTCGGTTAAGGAGCCTTAAGCCAAAATACTAATTATAAGTATCTTAACAATATAAATTTGTTTCAAGTAAATCAGCCCCTTCAAAATAACTAAGTTTTAAATTGATTTCGCTTTACAAACAACTTACTTAAAGGATAACAAAAACGTTTAATGTAGTATAATTACAATTACCTTCAATGTAATTTTATCATTGCCTCATTTGGACACATTTTAGTGTGGGTAAGATTTTCATGATTTCTTCTGTTGTATTCCTGCAAATAATAATATATATGAACTCCAATGATTTATATAAATAATTGTATACGTATCTGATAAAAGCAATGCTAAGTCACACACATCCTTAATATAGCTAACTTGGGGTGTTTCTTCCAAGGAAAACTACGTCTAGTTTTTTCTTTCTGCACATGTACTGAATACACGACACTTTTGAAAATGAAGTTACATTAAAATCAAACAATAGTGATTATATTTAAGACGCATGAATGCTGACCGTACTTTATGTTAGACACACAAAAATGTCGTCGTAAAAAAACTGAAACAAAAATCGCGCTACAGAAATGGGCCAATCAAATGCCTTTGTAGGCCAGATCACATGAACCAATCAAAAAAGTGGTCTCAGAGCCACCATTGGCCAGGCAAAACATTTCCTCGGTTTCGCCTATTTAAGTAAAACCTCGATATATACACTATGGTTGTCATCCAAGAGATTGACTTTGCATGTGTCACTAGCTATTGCAGGTTCCTTTGCAACAATACGTCTCTGAGTTTATTAAAATGATAGTAGTAGAGATTTGCAGTAACAGCTCCATCTTGTTGATTTTGCCATATGCAAGAGCAAGACTTTATATATTTTAACTTTATTAAACAAAGTTAATTAATGTACTAATGCCTAAACTAATATTATTTTATACAAAGAAATGTCAAAAATGGTTGTTTTACAGCCTAGTCAAATCTTCTGTTTTTATAATGTTGTAATTCTTAATAAATCAAAGATTTAAAGCAAAAGTAGAAGGCTATGGGGAACAATATCTTGAGATATATATATATATATATATATATATATATATATATATATATATATTTATATATATATATATATATATATTTATATATATATATATATATATATATATTTTAAGCGTTCTTTCACTAATGCCCGTATACACTCAATACCTCAATAATACTAAATGGAAAATTATAATTTTATACAAAGAAATGTTAAAAATGGTTGTTTTACAGCCTAGTCAACTCTTCTGTTTTTATAATGTTGTAATTCTTAATAAATCCAAGATTTAAAACAAAAGTAGAAGGCTATGGGGAACAATATCTTGAGAAATATATATATATATATATATATATATATATATATATATATATATATATATATATATATAATGATTTATATTAAAACCTTGAAATTACTAACAAAAACTCAACGTTGTCCTTACATACAGAATTTGAAACCTGCAACTTAAAGATTAATATTATATAGTAATTTCAATATTGCTTCGTCTTAGGTTTCTAGAAATAAATTTTAAACAACAATTAATCAATGAAACAAAAAACATAAACGCTACCGAACAGAAAGAATCTAAAAATAAATTAATTATATTCTTTCAAAAAAAATGAGAGCAAAAACTGCAACCTTAAGTATAGTTCCATATCACGTATACGAAACCGAATGTAATGAATAACATTAAACAGATTGATATTTTAATATCTATAGGTGTAAATCAGTATAACCATAATTCATATTGTTCTCGTTCTATTAAAGGTCCGTTTATTGTAAAGCAACCACTCTTGCAAGACCTAATAACAGTGAGTGCCATTTCTCTAGCACAATCTCACCGATCTGGTCAAAGAGCAAAGGTTAATAGTAAATTAGGCAAGACAACACAAAAAACGAGAGCGTTATGTTGTTATTTTCAGATTCAAATTTCTACCATTTAACTGCATTATTACATCAAGTTATTATTACATCGAACATGGATATATTTCGGAGGATTTTGCATAACGTTTTAATATATATGTAGTCGGCCGCTGTGTATCAGAGCATAACAACCCCGCTGAACCTTCAGTCGTGATCTTAAAATTCTACCTACCGATGTAATTACGTTTTTCTTTTTCTTTTTTTCTAAATACGTCTATCGGTTATTGGTTCTTTTCGCCATTCACAACCTAATTGAATAAAAAATCGACTGTGTCTAAAATAATAAAACATTCCTGACTTATTGATCACGTTTGGTTGCAGAAAAAAGTGAAATGTAATCATGATTGTCTGTATATATATATACATATATATATATATATATATATATATATATATATATATATATATATATATATATATATATATATAAATATATATATATATATATATATATATATATATATATAATATATATATATATATATATATATATATATATATATATATAAATATATATATATATATATATATATATATATATATATATATAATATATATATATATATATATATATATATATATATATATTTATATATATATATATATATATATAATATATATATATATTTATATATATATATATATATATATATATATATATATATATATATATATTTATATATATATATATATATATATATATATAATATATATATATTTATATATATATATATATATATATAATTCTATTTATACTTTCATGAATATAATATCATATAATATTTAAAAAATAAACACTACATAATACATCTAAGTAGTAAAATCAATGAACACAGGAAAACTTCGGCATAAGCAAATTTTATTTAATTTTGGTATGAAAAAGTACAATATTTTCCATTAACACCTAATACAACAGGAACTTGCCTTCGAAACCTAAACAAAATATCTTCAAGAATATATACATATGCTTCAGAATCCATTTTTGTTTAATTCCCAATTCCAATTCTATTCTCGTTGTTGATGGTTAAGCACTCTACTCAAGTACTTTTCAACTACAAGTGCTATAATAGATATTTAGATTAATGGTTTCTTTCTTCATGTTTTTTCTGTTAAAATATATATGAATAGATGTTGTCATAATGTTATTATTAGTATTTTTATATGTTGTATTATTATAAATTATATATCTTAATTATAATTATTATTTCTATTGTCCACACATATATATTTTGATCAACTACATTTTTAGTCGAGGTTGAGCGCTCGAACTGATCGGACTTGTCGAGAACTCCAATCGCCATCCCTACAAAGTCTCGGTACCATCAAAGTATCGTAAAGTAAAGGCCCAGTAAACAAGACACCCAAGATGTATAACTTTTAAGAGCTTTTCCAAGCAACAAAAAAAGCCGAACAGCAATCTAATATGGAAACCGAAAACAACGCGTTAACAGGGGAACAATTATTAAAATCACAGATCACCCTCTTCGAAATGGAAAATTCAATGAATCAAAAAAGTCCAAATCAAACAAGTCAATGATGACTGAACGACGGAAGGATAAAATCACTCCAATACATGAACAAAGATACCCCGGATATACGCGCACTGAGACAGTAAATACAGGCCCGCAACGAAGAGTTCACACGAGAGAACAAATTATTAAAAGAGCAAATCAGGAAAATTTAAAAGGAAAAACAAACACAAGACAAAATGGAACAAGAAACACAAAACTTCCTACAGCCACCATAGATGAGGAAAAGGCAGATAAACTCCACTGTTTCCTTATGTAGTGAAGACGACTTGGAAAAAAAACAAACTGCCGAAACTACTAACACACCAATCCAGGCCAACCC
The DNA here is from genome assembly GCF_030347505.1 of Rhynchophorus ferrugineus. Taxonomy (NCBI): domain Eukaryota; kingdom Metazoa; phylum Arthropoda; class Insecta; order Coleoptera; family Curculionidae; genus Rhynchophorus; species Rhynchophorus ferrugineus. The sequence continues at coordinate 51,572,601 of NW_027472583.1, forward strand.
AAAACCATAAAAGAAGGAAGGAAAAATCCCGCCGATAGTACTTCAAGACAAAACCAAATATATGTAAATCTTCGATATATTTAAAAAGAATACGAGGGCCCGAGGGAGCGGTATTCTATCCCAAAACTGCGACTACCGACTGGCAACTGAGGTCCTGGGGGAGAGGCATTATCCTTTCCTCTCCCTCGCATCCTTGCTAGACAAGCAACTCAAGGGCGTCATCAGAGACATACTGGAATCAATAACAGACAACCTAGTACTCCAGGAAAAGGGATAAGTATACCGTTGTAAAGTACTCACTTGTAAAGAGATGGAGGACAAGACCCGGAATCGCCATTCCACACCCCCAAGTCATAGTGCCCAGAGACGAGCATCACATATTCAAAATTGAACAGGGAGTAAATGTTGAATCCCAAAAAGGCACCGAACAGCCGGCACAATGATTCAACTGCCAGATGTACGGACACTTCTTCAGAAACTGCCTATCCAGCCAAGTATTCCAACTGCGAAGAGGAGCACCCTGCTAACTTTATAGGGTGCGAAAGACGACCACCGCCAAATAGTCAAGGGCCAAAACATCAACAAATCCCTGCATCAGCTCCCAGGTACCCGCCTAGGCAAATCAAGAGGTAAAAAGACTCTCACCTTCCACCAACACAATATCCTGCCTCACCCGTTAGTTTAATCCCGAGTAAAACAATAATTCAAAAAACCCACTACCAATTTCTCGTACTTCAAAATCCTACCTCTTATGAAACAAATTCTAACAGTCCGGTTGCCAGAGCGACGACGACACTAATGCTAGCCCTACATTATAGCCATTCTCCTTTGAGACAAGGAAAGGTTTATGACCTTTAAATCAATTTTTATAGTCACCTTTTAATTCGAGTCTACACAGTCCGCTACATTGTCTCGGTTTTCACTCTTGGAAATCCACAACAATTAGCAATTCCAAGGCTTCTACTTAGGCACTATTCTTGAAATAATATAGAGAGAGGAAACTAAAGAATATATTCTGATGGAAGTCTATACTTGTACCGATTACAATAAAAACCTAATCGAACAAAGAAATGATAAAAAGTATTTATAAGTTTTCATTAAACTGCATATATTTCAGCACAATGTGAATTAAAGGTTTACCTGCATGTTAAATAGTCTTTGTGCAGTCTACCAAAATAATTATTTACTGAAAAGAATCTAATGATTTTCTTCGATTTTTAGTGTGTGGTTCAGTGTTTAGAGATTTACTAATAGTTGACGAAATGTATTTTATTAAAGACTATGTAGAAATGTAGTGAATAAATCAATTTTAAAATACAAAAAAGATTTTAAAATGCAACTAACTCGACTATGTATTGCACCAGTATTAATCACGAATCAAGGATATAATTCATATTAAAATAGAACAAAAATAATTCATTGAACTAATCATGTTTGTTTCTGATTAATGAGCTTTTATTATTTTTCTATAAAACAATTATTCATTCACTGTAAAATAAAATAGATTATCGGTTTAATATCGGTATGACTAGCTCTTTTCACTAATTCATCTAAAAGGAATGCTTTTAAAACAGAAATTGTAATCTTGCTGCGTTAATTTATCGAAAATAAATATAACAGATTGTAAATGGACTCTGATATCCTGTCAAGTCTGTTAAATGGATAAAGTGTTTCTAAAGTTAAACTTATATTTAATTATGTTTATTAAATATATTCATTAGTTTAAAATAATTTTTATAATTTGTAACTTTATTGTGAAAAATCGGTAAAATGTCTTTCGATCTTTGCTATCTTAACAGTAGGGGTTTTTGGTATCTTAATAAGAAGTTAAGCACTTCTCAGACAGGTTAGGACTGATATGTCGGAACAGTAATTATCAGAAGGAGCAATACAGCGGGTGGGTAGCATTTCCAATTTTAATCTTTCCGAGTATATTTTCACCGGTTTTACACGTGGTCGAGCGTTGTTATTCTAAAAAATTGCATTGTTGTATCGTGCTAGTATTCCGATCATTTTTGCGCAGTTCTTGGCTCAAAGATATCAGTTGTAGTCGATAGAGATCCTCATTGATGGTTTTATCGAATAATGCCTTCAAATTCACGTCTTTAATTTTTTCTGCCTCTTCAGAGCTTGGTTGCTGTAAGCTTCACACAACATTCGATGACCGGTAAGAAAGTAAAGCCTCTCACAAGTAAGATTTACTCAAATACAAATTCAGACATTTTCAACACAGTGAAAGAAATGTTTGTTTAGCCATCAACTAAATGATATACAGTGAAAAATTAAGTTTGTGTGTGAAGCTTCAACATTAAGTTAGTTGCAAATGTAGTTGTTTATTGACCTGATAGTTATTAACAAAAAAAACAATGTAAGCATGATTTAATGAATAGAATCTGCAAAATAATTTTTAAAAATATGACAAAACTCATAAGTTACGAAAGCACCAGGCGTCTTGAAAGAACTTTTGCACAGAGAATCACACACCACGGGCCGTACCAATCCACAACCCCCGCTAAACAATAGGGATATTCAGTTATTCTTCGGCAATAGTTGTAGAAAATAATCAATTGAATCGAGAAGTTGAAAATACATTATAACAAAAGGTTGGTAATTTGACTTATTCAACTTCATCTTCAAAATCATCTGTAAAACTTTAATTGTTCTTTCAATTATATCCTCTCAAGAATATCTGCTAGATTAAGACAAGACCCATTTTTATTTTGATAGTGAACTTTTAGTAATACTAGTAACATCTCTTTAATTGTAGGTCTTGATATTTTTTACCAGCAATAACTTATCTGGATTGGACCTACTATTTAACGTAAGCTGCGAACATCGGTCCACGGCATTACAATCACAAACATAAAGAACATTCATGCCCCAACAAGATTTGAACCCTTGATTATCGTAACTGCAGGAGAACGGAGAATGGTAGCGTTCGGTTAACTTACAAAATAGAGCAGATACAGTCCTAATTTTTTGTAATTGTAAAATAATCTTTGATGTTCCTAGTTATACAATCGGTTTGTATAAACGTTTTTTTATTGCAGTATCAATCATATATGTCAAATCATGTCAAGGACTTTCGATACATCAAGATTTATTTATTTTCTTTGATCAATTATGTCCAAATGATTTGCATATAAATTAACTTAACATATTTCCTATTAATTATCTTCAAACTGCAAAGAATAGATTTAAATAGCAATTATATTTTTGTGTGTTTCTATTTGAAATAAATATTGTTCTTAATGGCTAATTATCATAAGAATTAATTTACATATATCTAATTTCATAGCCGGCATGTTGATGCGGTTAAACGGTTGAACTGTTCACCTATTGAAAATACCACGTTATCTGTCTTTTTTATTAGCAAGGAAGGAAATCTGACATAATGTCAAATATTAATAAACCATAAAGTGTAAATCGGGAACAGTTCACTGGGGGCTAAATTGACTAATTGTTTTTTTTTTCAAAGCTTGTGATTCTAGCAAACAAATAAAAAATTAGTTTTAACGTTAATTTAAGAATCATATAGGGCGTTGTTTCATTGCTATCTATTATATTGGATGATCATGAGCTTGAATTAAGATATAAAGAGCGAGGTAAAAGTCCCGTTACCATTTTGATTGCGCGCCATCTTGGTTATGTGATGTTTAGCTCAGTTTCGCTTTAACCATCATGTTGTGTAGACCTCCAAATTTTATTGCGAGTAAATATACGTCACCAGAATGAGCAGAAGTAGTGATAATATTTATTGAAAATAACCGTTCCATTATTGCCACTCAGCGCAAATTGCGTCAAAAATATCTTAATGGTCCAGTGCCTCACAAAACCACAATTTATCGTTTACATGTGAATTTTCGACAATACGGTATAACAGCAGACAGGCCTCGTTCTAAAAGACAACGGACATCTCATAACACTGTAAATGTGTCGCTGATGCGCGATGGTGTTGCAGAGTCTTCAGAAACATTAATTCGGAGACGTGGTTCCTAGTTACACGTTTCTGCGCGCAGTTTAAGGCGAATTTTGAAAACTGATTTGAAAATGTTCCCGTACAAACTTTAATTAGTTCAAAAATAGCTACCGAGAGATCCTGATCAACGAGTTTAGTACAGTAATGCAATCCTAAGGCTGCCTGTTGAAGATGTTTCATCTAAATTAATAATGAGCGATAAAGCCCATTTTCTTCTCAGTGACCACGTCAATAAAGAGAACAGTCAGTTTTGGGGAACACAGAGTCCTCAATTAATTCATGAAACATCATTGCATCCACTAAAAACAACTGTCTGGTGTAGTATTCATGCCGGAAACATCATTGGTCCCTATTTTTTGAAAATAACCAATGTGTTGCAGTTACTGTTACTGCTGAACGGTATCAAGACATGACTCGAAAATTTCTTGTTCCTGAAATGGAAAAGCAAGGACTAGAGGACATGTAGTTTCAGCAAGATGGGACCACAGCACACACAACTCGTTCAACAATTCAGTTATTCAGTTTTTCCACGAAGACTAATTTCGCAAAGTGGCGATTTAGCATAGCCTATTAATTCTTATGAGGTTTTCTAAAATCAAAAGTTTATGTGAATAAGCCCCAAACGATTCAACATCTTAAAGACAATATTCATCACAAAATTGAAGAAATTCAGCCTCAAATGTTGCAGGATATCATGAAAAAGCTTTAAAAATAGCCTAAAGTTGTATAGCGAATCGCGGTCACCTTTTAGCCAACGAAGAAAAAACATAAAGACCAAATAAAATTTTTATAAAAACCAAACTAACTTATCTTTTCTCTGATCAAAGTTATAGGTAATCAAAATAGTAGCGGTACTTTTGCCCCACTTTCTATGAGACCAAGGAGTGATCTAAATTCGGACCTAAAGCGAGTTCAGATGAATAGCTAAAAGAATGTTGCCTCTGGATCACCTTTCAGCTTCTACAACAACAAATTCTAGAAAATTAGACTAGAATTACACCCAAAAAATGTGATCAAGACAAACAAAAACGAATTGTTACAATATCGTTACCATAGCGGCCAGATTTAACTCATGTTTAAAAGTCATCCGATTATCATTGAACATGAATCTGAGGTATACAAATAGTTTTTAGTTTTATTTCAAGTTTCAACAAAATTTTGTTTATTTATTCTTCAAAAATTACAAAGAAAAACTAATTACAGTTAAGAAGTTGATGCATGAGTAATTTCTTTAAACCCTGTATTATATAAATTTTTTTAAAAAATTATAATCTTGATAGCACCACGGCATTTTGTCTAACTTACCTTGTCTATCCAAAAGTCTCAATCACCTAGTGATTTGGATATGACAAAACTCATTAATAATTAGAATAATTGAATTATTTTATTTTAAAATTAAGTACCCTTGAGGTTTTTGCAACTATTTTTTGAATAAATCTTTCCTTTCTAATTTGAGATTTGAATATCATTTTTATCTATAGCATTTATGTGACCTGTTGAATCTATTTGATATCCCAACAAAAATTATGAATTGACCTAAAAATAAAATAATTGTATGTTATTTAACATGAGGATGAAAGAATCATTAATACTCTCTTGGTTTATTAGATGTTATAATTACAAGATAATCATCAAAGTGAATAATGTTACAGTTTATGTTAGCATATTAATTAATATGTCTATTAGTAAAGATATTATCTGTACTGAAACCAATATTCATACCTATTGATAACTAATTTCAAACATATCTATAGCCAACTTGTTTCTTCAGTGTCATTACATTAGAAAACTAAATGAATACAATATATTAGTCTATTTTAAATAATGTATTAATATATCACTAGGATAGTAATAAAATAAAAGAAACAAATTCACTACAATTATTGGGATTACGAAACAATTTGGAAGAATGTACTATATACGGGTTAATGCTCTGTCTCTGTCATAAACTTACGTACCCTTTTGTGAAATTTTAAATAAACATATTTTTTAACTCAAAAATAATGCTTAGCAACAAATTCACGTTCAAGTTTTAAATGTTGCTGAATACTGTCTAATACTCGCTCTTTTTGCTTCCCAAATATTTTACACGCCATTTAACTAAATGTGATTTTATTAAAACAAAAAAAAACAAGAAATCGATGTAACTATTAATCTATAACAGACAGAATAATAATTAAACAATTAGTTTTGTTGAATGTGTATCCCAGCATATTTTACAATATTTTAATCAGAGGTTTGTGATCTTCCACAATCCTTTTCTGAAACAATTATTAGCACGTGTAAAAACATTCGTTGTTCCTTATTAAGTAAGTTTGATTGTCACAAAAATTTTATTTGATCTTCACATTTTTTTTTTGTTATGATTGACAAAATTATATCGGCTAAATGGTGAGCGCAATTTGCTATGATTTGCGCGAACTGTCGGCTATTTTTAAGGCATTTTTCATGACATCCTGCAATACCTTAGGCTGAATTTGTTCAATATCGTGATGAATATTGTCTTTAAGATGCTGAATTGTTTGGAGCTTATTCACATAAACTTTTGATTTAAAAAAACCCATAAGAAAAATTATGGTGCTGTTAAATCTGGAGATCTAACTGGCCATGCTAAATCGCCACTTCGCGAAATTTGTCTTCGTGGAAAAATGTCATTCAATAATTGAAATGCTGAACGAGCTGTGTGCTCTATCTTGCTGGAACCACGTGTCCTCTAGTCCTTGCTCCATTTCAGGTACAAAAAATTTTTGAATCATGTCTTGGTAGCATTCAACAGTAACAATAAATGCCACACCTTGGTTATTTTGAAAAAATAGAGACCAATGATGTTTCCAGCATGAATTCTACACCATAGAGTTGTTTATAGTGGAATGATGTTTCATGAATTAACTAAGGATTCTGTGTTCCCCAAAACCGACTGTTGGTTTTATTGATCTCGGTGGCCAGAAAAGAAAATGGACGTTATCTCTCATTATTAATTTAGACGAAAAATCTTCAATTTCACCAGACAGCCTTAGGATTGAATTACTGTACTCAACTCGTTGATCAGGATCTCTCGGTAGCAATTTTTGGATTAACTGAATTTTTACGGGAACATTTTCAAATCAGTTTTCAAAATTCGCCTTAAACTGCGTGCAGAAATGTGTAACTGGGAACCACATCTCCGAATTGATGTTTCTGGAGTTGTCTTCCAGAGCGAGCCTGTCTGATGTTGTACCGTACTGTCAAAAATTCGCATGTAAACGATAAATTGTGGTTTCGTGAGGCACTGGACGATTAGGATATTTTTGACTCAATTTCCGCTGAGTGGCACTCATGGAACGGTTATTTTTAATAAATGTTGTCACTATTTCGTTCCTGTGGCGTATATTTATCCGTCAATACAATTTCGACGTCTATACAATACAATGATTAAAACCAAACTGAGCTAAACATTACATAACCAAGATGGCTCGCAATCAACATGGTAGCGGGACTATTGCCCCACCTGATCTAACGGTAACGGTAGGAAGGAAATAAAATGCAAACACTTTTTAAATATATTTAATATTTATTGATAAGTATTAACGGTAATAACATTTATTATTTAAAAAGCAGTACGATCCAAACTGCCGATTTACTACTAGTTTGAGGAGCATGAGAATATTATCAAACTTCCCTGGAGAGCACAATCGTCAGACTTGAAGAAAAATTACATGAAAATTCCGTTGGAATCTATTCAGACACTATTAATCTATTAAGTGAAAATTTGAAGCTGTTTTTAAAAAAAAATATAGGCTCAACACTGTATTAATAATTAAACATTGTGTATATTTCAGCTGTACATATTATTTGTACGGACAATTTACCATAGTTGCACTACAGTATAAAGTACTCGGGCTGCTGATAGCTAACGGCATTGATCTTGACCTTTTACTCGATGAACACAAACAGTCCGTTGTTATCAATTCATCATTCAAATGACTGCTAGTTCTATGCAACCACTCACTTCTTACGTATTTATGAACGAGTCTGGTAATGATATCCTAATAAATAATATAATGGACACGCAATCGATATGAACCCCATCAAATCACTACAAAATATTTCACGATATTAATTTCATTTTCATCACTTCGTTATAATATGTTCAGCTACCCTTATAAGTACATTGAGATTTATTTTTTGTTCTGGCCTAAAACAAGGCGGTGGAATGCATGACGCATACCTGGTTGCGGAGAATTGCCCCGGAGTGACAAGTTGGGCCGGGTTATGTGGGACTGCCTCTAGGCTTACCAATACACTAAACCGAAACCGCCTCACAGTTGACCCCTATGGATCGCTACTGCTACTGCATTAAATTTGGGGATATGGCAGCCACTGATCAGGCAGCCATTATTGAGCACGAGGACCCGGCGGAAAAACAGATAGTGAAACCATAGACACATAGACAAACCATAGAGCGTTTAAGAATTTCCTTAGCAGCTTATTTCGGAAAACTTGAAGCCGTTTGACCTGGTTGAAACTTGAAATAGTTATTAGATCCTTATAGGAGTATGGACCGAATTAACATCTTGTAATATATGCATTTGATGGAGATGGGAAGTTTACTGGAAGGGCAGATCAGAGAAAATAGCAGGTTTGCTATACCCAAGCCTTTCTGGATTGCTTTCTAGATTTAGAAATGCGAACCGAACCGTCAGTCGAAGTGGAGATCTAGGTACGTGACGTTATCCAGCCATTAAATTGTTGCGATGTCGATCTTAAATTGCGAGACAGAGAGTTGATTTGCAACCTCCAGAATTTGAACCACTTGACCGCATGATCGAGCAGCTTCTGTAAACGTTCTTAAATGATAACTACTATATTCTGTACCAAACTCCCAGAAGAACCTCCAAAATGCAGAAACTGCGTATCATATCGCATACTTCGCCGGTTGCAGCTACCGCCCTGCTCCGAGAAAACCAAAAATTTCTCATCTTGTTCAGAACGAAATCTGAAAACAGGAAAATTATTTAATTCATTAAAATCCCATTAAAATATCAGAGTTTACAAACTAATTCCATAATGATCAATAATATTATAATAAATTAATTCCCTGTATTTACTGTTGAAAATGCGAAGTGCAAATATAAAAATTGCTAAACAAACCTAACGAGTTAACCTAAACTGTTAAACTAAATACTGTTAACTAAATACGATAGAAAAAATCCAAAAGAAAAGATAATGGCTACATAAATTAAGTAAAATACCATTTTGAACCATTTCAACCTATCGGTTCTTTGATTTTTCAGCAAAAACGAAAGGTTTTCAGCATCATATTATGACTAGCGACGAAAAGTGGATCTAATACGACACTTTCAAGTTTAAAAAATCATGGGTTAGGCCAAGAGAGCTATCCATATCGACATCAAAACGAAATATTCAAGCTGCGACAGTAGGGAGTTGCTAGAACCGAATGAAACCATTACTGCAGATGTCTACCGTACCTAATTGAATAAATTGAATGCCGTATAATCCCAAAAATGACCAGAAGTAGCAGCAGACAAGCAGCACCCCTTGTGCAAGCAACACGTTGCCATACACACCAGAGAGTTGTGAAATATACGCTGTTGCAACTTGAATAGGAAGTTCTGCCAAAGAAAGATGAATGAGATTAATATATATTGTACCAATTTTTTTCAATAAATGCCTATTTAAAGTGAGAAAAATGATGAACCTAATATTATAAATACATTAAAATTAAAATAATAATTCTTAATTAAATTATTTTACTAATACTGTTAATAACGAGTTAATATAATTGAAAACAGAAATTGTATTTTATCTGTTTTTTAAACATTTATACAATATAATGTCATGTTTAAAACACATTTTAACAATATAATAACAAACTTAATAAGCGAGCATATCATATTTTACAATCCGATAAATAAAAAAAGCGAAATGTCCATGATTAGTGATTTTAATACAATTCTCCATGAATGTTACACCGATCAATGTACCTAGTCGATATAAAAAAGAACTTTTTATGCAAAATGGAACAAAAGAACGAAATAAATTAATATACTTACCTATTAACTTTCTCTGTTAAGGTTTTAATATCAGAATAAAACGTTTAGTTTTAGTATAAATTATGATTGTATATTATTTTTATGCGTAAGAAAGTAACTCATTCAGGAAGAAGTAATTTCAGTATTTTTATGTTATATGAAGCGAATTTATTTCTATAAACATCATATACTATTTTCTAGTAAACTCATTATTTCGTTACTTTAGAAATCCAATTAAGATTAACTGTACTTAGATAACAGAAACTAAACGAATGAAATACGATTTTCACAAGTCTCTTTTAAAGCCAACTTGACACCATTAAGAAAGTTTTGCAGAGATTGAAGCAAATAGTAGTCAGGCGCAGAATCCAAACAAATCTATTTCAATTTACCAACGCACTGTGTATCACATGTCAAGATGTATGTGGTTTAGAGTTGTCTTGATGCAAGACAAAACCTTCTCTACTTCAACCGTGTTTTTATCGAATACTTCAATAGAATTAGTAGCTGACATTACAGAGTCAAATTAACAGTATGGACAAATTAAAACAATTTATAATATTTCCATTACTAAATCCAAAATCCAATAACAATCAAATTACTTGGCATCAATGAGAGTTTTACAACTGTTTCTGGAGTTTTTTGGGGCTTCAGCTACGATCCTTTCCATGCATTTTTATCCTACGTTATCCACTTATCGTCTTGCGTAATTATTCGTTTCAAAAATAGATTGATTTTATAATTTTTCACGGTTAGTTGCTATAGAATCCAATCATCGAACTTTGTTTCGCTGCCCAGTCTGATATAAATTCATTAAACATTATTGATGGTAGATGTTTAGAGAAAATATATTACAGCTAAACGATCAAATCTATAAACACTGACGTTCACATAATATAGTGCTGAGTACATGTTTCCCTTTTCGAATGAAAGTGGAAAAGCAAAACATAATGTAAATAAAATACTGGAAACAACATTTTCAAAAATCTTATGTCTAGAATGGGTTATCTATATGGGTTACCTTTCAAAAAAACTATAATATGAATTCATTGAATACGTATTACCGTGAATAAGCCACTTTAAAAGTCGTTTATAAGGAAATTCCGAAGTTATTATGCCACAACTTGCATATGACTAAATAGATTAGAATTAAATGTTTTAAAGAACCACGTCAAATAAATTTAAACGCTAACAACGAACAAGAAACACCATCTAGTGCGATTTTAAAATGAATAAAAGAATCTCTTCATCACTGTGGGTGAAATTTGGGTCTACCACTATGATTTTGGATCAAAACAAGAAGTTAAATATTGTTATGAAGGTGAATTACCTCTATATTGGTAAATCAATAAACTCATACTCCGATATCAAAGATTCATCGTAAAAATCAACAAGTTACCCAACGAATTGCTTCAACTTCTAGCATATTCTGTATATTTAGCTCCTTTTGACTTCTAACTCATCACAAACTTTAAAAAATTAATTCTAGATAAACGATTCTCATTATATGAACAGTTAATAGCCTCTGCCACTACCATGATGGAATCCATAAGCTAAAGATGCTTTGTAATGAGATTATTGAAGCATAAACACAATTCATTTAAAAGTTTATTTTTCTAACCCTAAAATCACACCATATATCTAAAAAAAATTCAGTATCTTTCTATTATTTTCTAGTTTATCTTAATTTAAACTATAATATCTGAAATACTCAAATCACATAATAATTGTAACAATCTCAGAAGATATATATTCATGGTATGCAATGTTCCTTGACCTCTAACATTATAAGAGCGCTGTATATTTAAAATTTTTCTCTTTTCCAATTAATCATTGTGTATAATTTTCATCCAACGCTAGAAACATATCGTATGTAAGAAAAATATTATTCCATTTCAATATATGATATCATCTAATTTATATGAATTTAAACGTAAAACACATAAAATACTCAAATCATATGATAAAAATGTTATGATAACAAATACATCAATTACAATAAAGAGTATTACTAAATAAATCAACTAAAATCAAGGAATAATGTACCTTTCATTAGAAATATTAAAATAACGCTGATTTTTAAAGGAAATACAACTGGTATATTATAACCAAACACTAAAGCATCAGTCTCTATTATACATCTTTATAAATATATGTTATTTTACGTTATCTACAAGAAAATATACAAACTCTGATCACACACGAAGACAAATTCATTAAACAAACATCGGTGACAATTATCAGAAGCTCAACCAGGAATAACTTTCTCAAAAATGATTGAACATATTAATTTAAGATACTTATACATCCACCAAGCGAAACGCAAGACAAACAAATAGTAACAAACCAAAAACCAGCAATTTTCCTGCAAAAATCTTCATAATCTCATCAGCCAGATGATCCAATTACTGTTTTTTTTCCTGTGGCGATATGGACTGGACCTGCCCCACCCATTTGCTTACCCTGCTACGCCTGTATATATAGCGGCCCATCGATGGTTTAAGCCAAAGCAGTTCTTCAGTATCATCTTTCACTACGCTCATACAGACAAATAACTAAAGCGTAAGTACCACCAACCCGAATCAGTATTACTCTGCGCTATTTACTATCACCTAAGTCCGTTCACGTTAATATTTCGGTATTGTTTACTGATTTTCTATTATAGTTAATAACATCTGAGTTTATTTATGTTTCGTTAAAGATCTATAGAATTTATATATTTTTTATTGAACAATTCTGAATGTTTGTTTAATTCAATAATTAATCTAGTACATTCAACAATTTTTTTACTAGTTTCATCAACCAAAGACTATAATGGCCAAATAGATTACAGTGTCTAACTAATCAGTGTATTAAAGTTTTGTTGCTAGAAAAGTGCATTGTTAATAGTTGTATATCTAGAAACTACTTGATTATTATTAAATTTTTCCAGTTAAAAACAATTTTCGTCAATGAAAAAATTATATGAAAACTATTAAAATACATAATCACCAGTTATATGATTGTATTAATCATCAATATTGCATTTACACACGTATTTTGTTAGATATTTCTATCATTAATCACTGTATAATTCAAATTATTCTTTCAGAACAACTGATTTGTTCAATTTTGTTCAATGCTATAGTTTAACCTAATATTATTGCCTAACGACGTTGAGAAAATAATATACACTATCATTAAAATAACTCTAAGAACATGCAATAAACAGTGAGTGAAAAAGTCATTGTTACAAACCTACCAGAAAATTCGTGTAATTAACTATATGTAACAGTTCTATGACTAGTTTAAATGTCAGATATCAGTTTTATTAAAATTTAATTGAATTGTTTTAACATCTTCAGTACAGACACTATCAGAATATCAGACATTAATGTTGTAAGATTTTTATAACGTTATACAACAGAGGGTTTAAAATAGTTTAAGAATTTAAAAATTGTTTAATTTATCGACGTATTAAGAATTAGAAAGCAAGCTTCATATGCAGCAGATAAATACTTAAATGAGCGTTTTTGTAACAACCAACTTCTTTTCTCATGTACTATTATAGTCATATAGCACAGAACTATTATAGATTTATAGGAACAGACTTTTATGGCAAAGCAATTAAAATTATTACAACATGTCCTCAGTCATTAGCACTTATGTTGTCGACAAAACTTCCATACACTCACCGTAACATAACAAGAAAATTCCTTCGAAATCGATCATCTTCCACCAGAAAAAAATTATCAAATTACCAATATTACAGCGATTGGAAAAAGAAACCAATTATAACCACAACGTTTACTAGAACTGCAACAAAACGACTAGAGCAAAAAAGGAACCGGCCATTTAATTTGAGAGAATGCGAAACTTTCAGTCCAAGACCATACTTGTTGAATCAGGCGCGATATAACTGATACCATCGACTGGAACGATACAAGACATGACCACAAAATAATGCAGTTTAAACGTGACTTAATGACGAACCGTACAACTCGTCGCAATATTTTTTTTACACTGATATCACGATTTTTCTACAGATTTTAATTAACTTTAATATAACTAATTCATTTAATATATGATTTTTTAAAACTTCTTACAGATCAAGATGTTCAGGTTTTTCGTTCTGGTTGCTTTCTCTGGTGAGTAGTGAGTGAAAAGTGATAGAGATCATCAAAATAACGCGGGTTATTTCGTTGCAGTTGCCTTGGTATCCGCTGGCATTCAGAAAAAGTCCGTCAGACTCGTAGTTCCGGAACAACAGGTGCAGGCATCAGGTCACTATGAAGAAATCAGCAGTTACGGAGGTGATTTTGATGGTAACTCACAAAAAACACTTATCAATTATTACTCTAGTTTCGGTAATGTTAACAAGTCCTATTATAATCAACAACAAATAATGATACATCATCATCATCATCATGTCACTCATCATATTTCATCTACATCTTTATCATTACATCAATATCACCACATTATAGGTTGTTGAAAGGGACTTAAAGAACTAAAAGTTGTTTATATAGTGTCGGTTTCATTTTTCTTTACTTTTGGTAAACTAAAAGTCTTTATTTCAGTATATAAACAAAATGGGGTATTGAAATGTTATTCATTATTTCACCTATTGGTTGTTTGAGCGAAAAATGTTAATATATTGCTACCGTATACATAAAGCTGTGACCACAGTCTCAACAAAATCGGTACCCATAGTTTACGTGTTAATGATTATTTAGGACATGGTCTCGATGACGGAAAACAAAGCTCCGGAGCCGAATTGACCAGCTTAGCTCACTCTTCCGCTGTCCAAGCCAAAAACGCCGTACAATCCCAACACACCGCCGGTAGCCAAGCTGCCTTCGGTATCAAGAGCACCTTGGCCAGTGCTGCTAGTGGGGTAAGACCAGTACTAACAGATGACCCCCCCCAGAAACTAACCAAATATTCCGTTAGGCCGCTCAAACCGCTCAAGCCGCTCTTGTTGGTAAACAGGCTCTCGTCTATGCCTTGAAAAAACAAGTAACCCAAGCCGAAAGCCAATTGTCCGGCGAAGTAGGTCAACTACATCTGGCCCAACAAGCCGCCGCCATCGCCCACCAGGCCGCCCAACAAGCCCAGAGCCAAGCAGCCACCCTCAGCGCCGCACTGGCCTCCACCCAAAGTAAGTTCCCGTCTTAGGGTCCATAAAACGAGCTCTAACGATACCTCGATGACTTTACAGGCGGTGGACAACTCGCCGCTAAGGCCGCCGCTGAAGCCGGCAGCGTAGCTGCCGCCCAGCAAGGCATGGTAAGCGAAGCCAAGCAACGTTTGGCCTCCCTCATCCAACAACTTCAGAGCGCCGTCGGTGAATTGGGAGAGACTGAATCCGCCTACTTCAAGGCCGCCGAAGCCGCTCAAATCGCCCAGTCCAACGCAGCTGCCGCCGGAGCAGCCGTCGTCGCAGCTAGTGCCAAGTCCAGTGGCTCTGACGGTGGCTACCATCACCACCACTAAAGAGGACGGAAGAATTCGCTTCTGATATTTAATTAAAGGAAAAATATATCTTGGTCTCGTTGTAAAATACAATTTTTGTAAATAAACTCCTACCAAAATTAGTTGCGTTTTAAATAACATCAACACACCTTTTCAAGCCTATTTATCAAATTTACTACAACAGATAACAAATGTAGTACTAATCAATCAATCATAATTATAATCAATCATAAAAACAATCATAATCATGATAATTAAAAGTATGACTAATATAGAAAAAAACTAGATAACAAATAAAATATATAAAATATAACTGAAATAAAGGTTAATTTAATTATAATAGTAGTATTTTAATGAAAAATAATATCTAATTTCAACATTTAATTAATTAATAAATGAATCAATATAAATCATAATAAAATAAAGAATCGAAAACACATGTTGGGTATATTAGTCATCATCAAATATTTCTAATATCAGGTTGTTCAATAAATAGTTCCTTATTATTCAACTGCATCTTCGACAGATAAAATTTTTCAACAACTTGTCTTGTACCGTAATTTACAATAATTTTATAGCTTGAAAAATGATTTCAAGTCCTTTCTCTGAAGTCATTACATCAAAGACCCCCTCATCCAAAGAAAATCGTTTTCCAGGCATATTTATTTAAGAATTGTGAAAGCAAGTTCACGTCATATCACGTTAAATCTGGCAAATAAGACTGTTCACACCCTGAAGTTCAGCAGATGGTTAATGTGTTGGTCTAGTATGGCCTGATAGCTCTTGCTGATATCTAGCTAGTTGAATCAGTTTAAATATATCTATATATAACTATAAATCATTTGCAAATTCCGTTTGGATTAATATATAGTGATAGTTGCTTGAATTTTCAATCTAGTACGATTGTACCATATATATAGAAAAGCTGTAAAAGTTTCATCAGTTAATTGTAATGTTAAAATTCATTGAAATAGATCTGAAATAATAATAATTTGTTAAAACGACATTTTTTTCAACATAGTAAGAAGAAAAAATAAAATTATTTTCCATTAACAACAAAAAAAAATATTCAAAACTAACAACATCCACAAAGATGGATAGCAAACAATCAAAATCAGAGATAAGCTAGGCGAATTTATAAAGAAATAAATATGATAGCATAACATTAGTGATAATCTATCAACAGCTAGTCAGCGTTTGCCAAAAATATCCACTTTTCAATCAACACGTCGCTATTGAGCCGCAAAATTTCTTCACCATGTCTTGCCACCTCTGGCGACCAATTCTCAGTCTTGAATACTTCTATTATTTCAAATCGCTGTCTATGATATTCGGGCACTAACAATCTTATGGTTTCCATGCCTTCATTTCTGCATATAATTCAGTACCCTTCAAAGAAACCTACAAAAACTTGGAAGTGGTTATCAGCAAATTAAAATATGAATCAAAATAAAACCACGGTTAGCACGTGTGTGGCGATTTTAAAATGTTGTGCTTGTTGCTCGGACAGTAAGCTGGATTTATCAAATCCTTGCCTTTTGTGACTATTGGGTAGCAGGGAATGACTAAATCACTTAACCAAAAAGAGTTGGCCGTCGAAAGATAAATAATATCTTCCTAGAAACATTGGTACCTCCATATAAAATTATTTTATCGTCGATGTACATAAAGTTGAGATTGTTGAAGCAATTTATAAAATCACTTCCCAAAGATGGAGATTTTCTTAATTAGAAGGCTTCAAAGTTTCTAGATCTCTCTGAATCATAAGTGAAGGAAGGTGTTTTCGTCGAACTAGACATTAGACGGCTTATGACAATTCATCGTGACTATAACAAACCTTCAAAAGGAAGAGTGGATTACTTTTGAGGTCACAGAGAAATTCTTAGGCAATCATAAAGAAGCTAACTATAAACAAAATGTAAAAGGAATGCTAAAATAATTTCACGTTTTTGGTTTATTAATGGCTCATTATAGGCTTATAAGTACATTTTTCTTACACTACTTTCCGGAAAATTTGGAATATATGAAAGAAGTAAAATGAACGACGTCACCAAGCCATTCAAAGGGTCCTTCCAGAACACTCCCACGAGCGAAATGTATAAAAAGAAGCCTCACTGGTAAAAAGAAAAGGCTTTAGTGTGTGTTAGTGATCGTACATTAGATTAGATTAGATTAGATGGTTTATAAATACAGTAATATTTTTCAAGTATATTCCTAAATATATATAATTAGCCATATTGTCTTGGAACGTGTCGTTCTATTGCAAAAATAAGTCATTTTCAGATTCAGCACACCCAAAGGCATAAAGATTACTTCACAAAACCTAAACAGCCCTTATCCTGATCCTAGCCCCCTGATCATCTTCAAACACTGCTCCGAATCATCAACACGTCCTTGTTTTTGGTCAAAAGTGAGCTCGCGCATCACCCATTTTGCACAGAGCTTTCTCATATCCAAATATTTGTGAATGATATGATGTACAAGTTCAGTTGATATCCTTAGATTCATTTCATTCAATTTCAATTTACGGTCATTCAAAATCATTTTGTTTTTTTGTTTAATGTTTTCGTCGGTAACAACCTCTTTTGGGCATCTATTGCGTCCACCGTCTTGGGTGCTCATTTCAACACGTCTAAACTTAGCATACCAATCCTTGATGGTTAATTTTCCTAGGACAGTGTCCGGAAACTCGGCATCAAACAAAGTTTTTACTTCAACTGTATTTTTTTCCTTTCAAAAAGCAATATTTTATCAACACGCAAACTCCCTTTTTATCCATTTTTTTCACAATAACAGAAGTTCTTAGCCCAAAATGCTATAATTCACAAACTAATGATCCGACAGCTGTCAAATTTATACACGCATCTTTTGAAGGCTAACTAAAAGACATGTTGACTTATTTTTAGTAGCGCCATCTATGTGTCAGGACGGAGGCTTTTCAATTGACCCGTTAAGAAGCAAATATTCAAGTTAATATAAATAATCATTAATATTAAACCCTTTTATGCCCACTTTATATAATCAGTTAATCACAATAACATTAACTAATTCAATAAAATAAATAAAAGATATATCTCTAGATCTTTGGTTCTCTTTTG
The DNA here is from genome assembly GCF_030347505.1 of Rhynchophorus ferrugineus. NCBI lineage: Eukaryota > Metazoa > Arthropoda > Insecta > Coleoptera > Curculionidae > Rhynchophorus > Rhynchophorus ferrugineus. The sequence continues at coordinate 51,591,164 of NW_027472583.1, forward strand.
TCTAAAGTTCATTTTGACATTCTATATGACTAAACATATGAATCTTACAATTATTTTTATATGAATGCCTAATAAACAATGGAAAACCAATGCACTGTTAAATGAAAGTAAATTTATTGCATAAATCAAATAACAGACTAATTTTAAATATCTTGGGAACTTAAATTTAATTATCAGTATATCTAATATTAAATTGATATAACACATGACAAATTGCTGAAGTTCACTTAAAAAAGAACTTAATAATTTGCTGTAGAAGTAATATTGTTTCATAAATAATACAGAAAACTGTGCAAATTACAGTTACCTACTCCATCAAGTCATAATAGTCTGAGTTAGCATGTATAGATGGCACAATTACATTCCATTCACCATTTCGTCAGAATTGATTAATAATTTAATTGAAATATCAAGTACTTCTTAGATTGCTAATAAATCAATTACATTTTTAATATATTTGGTTAATTAGAATTTTTCAGTGACTTGAGAAATTATATACATTCTTATTTGTTGGCGCTAATTAATTAATTATATACACTTTCTATAAACTATTTTATGTAGTAAACGTATATTATTGTAAAGGCAATGCAAATAAGGGAAATCATTAAAAAGGCAAATATGGCAAATACATTTATTGATAATACTTTACAGAAACTTTAAATTATAGACTAATAAATACTTAACAATATTAAATAACTGGTCACATGCACGCAAACAAACACAAACACACGCGTTAGTTTCTAAAATCACAACAGGAAGTAGGCAGATAAAACAATCTTAACACATATCATATTTTATTTATAAATATCTCGAAATTTCACTTTCAAAACAAATAACAAAATCCCAAATTTTGCAAATCTTCGTGAAAGTTTCGAAAAACACCGGAATAACTGAGCAAAATTCTTACAGGACTTTTATTTTTTCGTTTATTTAAGTTTTTATTTCTCTATTTGGTTAAATAATAGTAGAAACCCCGTTTTGAATTTACCGTTGAACCCACCGTTGACAGTCAAAATAACAATTTTGACACCATTCAATAATTATATCTAAAATTGACAGAAATCTGACAGTCAAGAACCACCAAGAAATTTAAAACGGCATTTCTTATCTTACGTATTTATTGTACTAGAAAAAGAAGTAATCATTTTCTTAAAAGTACAATTTTTCTAAATAAAATCCAAAAATAAAACCACCCCACATTCCAAATACAGATCCGTGAAACTTAATAGGTTCGGAGCCTGAATCACAGATGACGTCATTTCCTAACCTAGTAACTCTAACCTTCAAATAACGTGTGTCAAAATTCCTATACAATCTGACGTTTAACATAGATATTACAGTAGATTTAGTGAAACAATTCTGTCATTTTCAAAACAAGGGATAGAAAATAACTGAAAACTGAAACCGCAACTGTCAAATTGATTAATACAACTGGCTCGCAGTGACCTCTGGCTCTAACAAAATAAGTTACAATAAAATTGAACATATCATCATTTACTACAAATAACTCTGGCAAACAGATCTGATATTTGTAATGTTTATTTATATTTTTACGTTTATACCATACTACCAAACATTCTTTTGCCTCTGGTCAAAATCATGCTGACAGCCATTACAGAGAGCAGGAAGAATACCAATCCCAGGAATGATGTTAAGAGGCGACAGCGGAATCTCCATTTTTTATCTTCTTTTAGGCGTTTGGACAAAAGTTCGGACCGAGGCACGTCTAGTGTGAAGTCAGCTTCTGGTCTGCCTCCTGGCTAAAAAAGAAAAGTATTGTTAGTTAATGTAAACATGCAGTTAATGTAAACAATTATATAGTCTGCTCAAAGTTATTTTGTACATACGTCATTTAAATTTCTGACATCAAAACGTGGCAATGTTGCCGCATCAACTCTGAGTTTTAGTTCAGTTTGGCTTTGACATACAAAAAAATTCTAATCTAAATAAAATAATTGAACAAAAATGTTATCAAATATAATTCATTTTAACATTATAGTACATCTAAAAACTACAGTAAATTATACAGCGTCAATAGTTTATAGGTTAGAGTTATAACCTCTTGTCACTATTGCTTCCAAGAATTTTGCATACGTCTGACAACTGAACGACTTTGACAAGCTCATTCATTTACGTATTCGAACTAATCAGACAGCATTGTGTCCCTTTTTAACTAGGATAAAATGAGGAGGAATATATTGTCTGATTTTAAAACGAATTTACAAATTGCTGCAGATAATACATTAAATATATTGATGACGTACGTAGAAAAAACTTTGAATAGTAGTGGATCTCTGGAGAATCCTAACCAATATTCGATAAACTTCGGTAGTTTCCGTTTGATTTTTTTACGTTGTCATTTGGAAGCAATCAATAGGTAGACTCCAATGAACTACTATAACCATTTTGGATTTGACCCTGGCACTGATAGGAGCTCTGTTTTGTAAGATTAAAAATCTTGTTGTTTACAGTTTAGTTGTTATGGTACCGTTCACATTTTTATTATAAATGGTATTATTATATTGGTATTATAGTATTTATTATAGTATTATTATTTATAGTATTTATTATAAATAAATCATCGATTTGTGAATATTGTCAAAATAGCCACTATTACACTTTTATTTTGAACCGACTAACTATGAAGATATTCCCTCCAGGTGCGTATCCATTCAATTTTTATTTTTATTATGCAAAATGGATTAATCCCACAACAAATTCATTATATTTTAGGCATAACTGACCCTGCAACCGTAAAATTATACATAAATATGACTCGATGTCCTATATGTGATTATATCTCAACAAAATCACAGCTTGTTGATCATACGGTAATTTCTTAGCATTAAAATTTAATAAGATTTTCAAGGTAGGACGTTCCTATTTTGGTAAAAATATTACCACTTCTAAATTTGAGCATAATCGACCAGGAATTCATAAGAATGTATCAAAATATGAGAGGTGAGCATTATTAAAATCAGATAGAAATATAATTACAGACAAAATAGCTACTAAAGTTCCTATGGATACTATATTGGATGAAACCCGAGCTAATTTAAGTAGTGGAAATTTGAAAAGACTACATTTATTGACTAGTAAAGATTTATGTAATATTTAGAAAGAAAACCAATAGAATTCCTCAAGTACAAAATGTAAACGTGATGCTACAAGTGTTGAAGCATAAAATGAAAACCTTTTATAAAAGGTTAAATAACTTAGATATAATATATAAACTTACAATAATAGGCAATAAACTTAGTTAAATTTTAACTTGAGTTTCAAGTGAGATTTTAGGTTAATTTTCGAATTCCAGAATACATATTATTTTAAAATGAAAGATGTTTATAAAAGGTTCTTCATATTACATTTTTTATATTGTATAAAATGAAAAATGTACCAAAAATTAACTTATCCTTATAATTAACTTGAGTCTCAACAGAAATAGTATGTTAATTTGTGAATTCAAGATAATTTATTCTATTTATATTATTATATTCTTCAAATGCACTTCTAATTTTCAAGAACTGGCAACATTACAAATTTAAATCCTTATGCGAGTTCCCCGATTTTCCAAAACTAAATTCTTGTTGGATTATCTACATTTTTGAAAATTATTGTCGATTTTTCTGTTACTGTTGTAAATATAACATGTTATTGAAAATGCACCATTATGCATACCTCGACCAACATAATTCAAAGAAAAGTGAAAGTCTTTTAGAGGTCAATGTCATGATAAACAAACGTGTTGTTTTGACCTGGTGACGTATTTAACGTCATTTCGTTCATATACAAAAGCATTTTTTTAAATACCACTGTATAAATTTAACTTTAAGTACTACTATAAGGTTGGGTCGATGTTGGAAATGGAATAAAACAAGTTGTGTATATGTCATTATGCGTGGATTCACAGATTCCTGGTAGTTATATTTTCAGTAGCTCTGCCGCATAGATCCGTTGATGACCGATGACTTGGTGGATGAATTCTCTGAAATCTTCAGGGCGGAATAACTCTACCCTCATACAGTTCATGCAGAATGTTCATCGTAGCAGCAAAGAAAAATTGTTAATTCTTTCATCACATTAAATTCAATCTCAATAAAACTAATAAGTAACATCAATAAGAATTAGTATTAAACGTATATATAAATAAATGTAATTCAATTAAATAAGTCTTCTGCGCCCAATCTAAAAATATATTTTTTAAACTCTAGATGAGTTTAGACAGTAACTAAAGGCACGACTTTAATTTTATAATTAATTTAATTGATGAAAAAATTTGATTTAATTATTCCTTTTGAAAATTTTAATTATTAGAAATATTTCCAAGAAAACTCGATACTAAACAAAATCATAATAATATGCTCCATATATTTTATTTATTACAGTGTTGTCCCCCGGCACCATACTTCATAATTACATATATAATTCTTCTTCCAAGGCTGTGTTTTACTCCTCCAACACTTTTTTATAAAAATAATTTGTTAGTCTCTTTTACGGCCTCGGAAATTGACTACTCCAGTCATAATGCTAATAGTTTATATAACCAATTGCATAATAAATAGAAAATACACTTACTTATAACAATTCCGTACAAACTACAAGTTAGATCTGTTTACCTATATCTATCTCTATTTCAAGTACATTGGCTCCAGTATATTGGAATATTGACGGTATCAAAGAGAGTCCTGAATGTCTGCCCATCTCTCTAAGAAGAATTATTAGTGCTCTTTGGACTCGATTCGTATTAAGAGCAATGCGTAATCCATAAAACAGGAATCTTCTTCGCCCTTTCGAAACAAGTATATCTAGCAACTAATATCCTGGTTCCTAGATAATTGCAAGAAAAGTTACTGTATATATTGAGGAGAATAAGAGTCTTAAGCTCATAAATAGAGAGGGAACTTGAAGCTTGGCCAAGGTGTCAGGAGCACCAAGAGTAGACTTATTATTCCGAATTCTTTCAACACATACTGTGTATATAGTATGTTCCAATTAAATCCTAATCATAACCTCGTTAGCGAGCTTACCAGTAATTCACCGAGCTCCCTCAATACCTATTTTCTTTACATTACGACGACAATTTCCCATTTTCTAATGCCGAGGACCAAAGAAGTAATTTGAAAATTGTTTAATTTCCATACATTTATAGTTTTATTATTATTGAACAATATTTTTAAATGTCAACGTTGATGTATGAAAAATCTCCATATAATTCCATTGACTTAAAAATTAACTCAATAAAAAATGTGGAAAAAAAATTCCGAAAGGATAGACATGTCCCTTAATAAATATATTAATTTACAAACAAATATTAGGGTATTATCTAATTACATAACCAAGAAAGGTATAATTAACAATTGTCTGAAAATGATTGTAATGCTAATTTTTATAGCTAGAAAGTTTAATTTCCTCATAATTCAATGAATCGTACAAAACACTACTTAAAGTGTTATGTATGGTTAATATAGAAGGAATATATATATATATATATATATATATATATATATATATATATATATATATATTATCAAAATTACATTATATTTGCACATGTTCCGAACGTTATTACGTTTGTTGTAATCACAAGAGGTGTTAATGGTAAATAATTAACCCATTTTTTGTGAAAGCTGCAAAAAGAAAATGTATATTCACTGATTTTTAACACACTATTTTATTGAACGTAATTTAAATATTATTTACTTTGTATTAATTAATGTCACTCGACTAAAAACGCATTAAATCCCAAAACAGGAAAATAACTATGTTTTTCTTTATAAATTATGGATTCTGAAGAACGCTTTCTCCTGAAACTGAACGACGTTTCGTAACCTCGTGGGTCAGCAGGTCTCAGATTGACCCAGAAAATCTGATAGGAAAATCCATTAACGGGAACACAAATTCCTGAGATATATTGAGAAAGGTAATCCGGAGTGATTGTCGATTGACCAGTAGCATTTAACAGTATTATTGCACGAACATTTTATTACTTATTTGGTATTAAGCCAGCAGCAGATCGCTCGATATCTAATTCGTACCCAGCTCATAAAAATAACAAGAATGTTTCAATTTTATATCGATTCGTAATAACAGGTCAATTGAAAAGTCCCCGGCCTACCATAGCGAGACACATATTTTGGCAATTTTTTTTTTATTCAACATGATTCCCTTCAAGGGTGATGCACTGATTATAGCTCCAATTTTTCGATACCATTTTTGTAATACGATTTGTCCTCTGCTTCAAAATAGGCCTCAGTTTCGTCCATTACCTCTTCATTCGACGAACATTTCTTCCCAGCGAACATTCTTTTGGGATCTGAGAATAGGAAATAGTCACTGGGGGCCAGATCTGAAGTATACGTTGGATGTGGAAGCAATTCGAACCCCAATTCATGGATTTTTGCCATCGTTTTCGCTGACTTTTTCTTCAAATGCGACCGTTTTCGATGATTTCGTCCTTCAAACGGTCCAATAACGCTATGTAATAGTCGCTGTTGATGGTCCTTCCTTTTTCAAGGTAGTCAATGAAAATTATTCCATGTGCATCCCAAAATACACATGCCATAACCTTGCCAACCGACTGTTGCGTTTTCCCACGCTTTGTAGTGGGTTCATCGTATACAGCCCAATCGGATGACTGTCGATTGGATTTCGGAGTGAAATGATGGAGCCCCGTTTCATCCATTGTCACATATCGACGCAAAAACTCGGGTTAATTACGCTTGATCATCTGCAAACACTGGTCTGAATCATCAATTCCTCGTTGTTTTTGGTTAAAAGTGAGCTGGCACGGCACCCACTTTGCACTGAGCTGTCTCATATCCAAATATTCGTGAATAATATGATGTACACGTTCAGTTGATAACTTTAGAGTGTCTGCTATTTCATTCAATTTCAATTTACGGCCATTCGAAATAATTTTGTGGATTTTTTAATGTTTCCGTTAGTAACAACCCTTTTGGAACGCAGTCTTCTGTGCTCATTTCACCACGTCTAAATTTAACATACCAATCCTTGATGCTTGAATTTCCTGGGGCAGTGTCCGGAAAGTCGGCATCAAACCAAGTTTTTGCTTCAATTATATATTTTCCTTCAAAAAGCAATATTTTATCAACATGCGAAATTCCTTTTATCCGTTTTTTTTTCACAATAACAAAAGTTGCTTCACTCAAAATGCTATAATTCACAAACTAATGATCCGACAGCTGTCAAATTTATAAACGCATCTTTGGAGGGTTATGGCTAACTAAAAAACATATGGATTTAATTCTAGTAACGCCATCTATGTGTCAGGCTGGGGATTTTTCAATTGACCTGTTAACCGGTCTGAAAAGAGACAACAGTATTAAGCTTTTAAAGTAGTTTTGAAGGATTTTTATTAGAAGCTTTTTTGTGAAAAATCGGTGCAATGTATTTTATTCAAAGCATTATCCATCGATAGCTGCTACTTTCTCTCATCTTTCAGGCAATTTACAGATTCCATCTCGAAAAAGATATATTTCGAGATTATCCACGAATCGACCTATTTCTTGCTATTCTCATAAGTACTGAAACAAGGTCTGAAAAATATGGCGTATGGGGTATGTTTTCATCGGTTTTGTAACATGAAGTCGAGCGTTGCCGTGCTGAAGAATAACATTAGTGTGCCTTTGCTCGTATTCCGGTCGTTTTTCGCTCAGTAATCGTCATAAACGCATCAATTATAGCGAATAGCCATGCCAATTGATGGTTTTATTAACCTTCGACAGCTTGATGTTGATGCATAACCAGGTAGTCCCCATGATATTCTCGCTTTGCATTATTATAATGAATCCACTTTTGATTATCATTAATAATACGATGCAAAAAACCTTTCTGATTTTGCTTTTGAATCAGCATTTCGCGCATGACTAAACGCCTTTCAATGTCTCTTAGTTTCAATTGATAAGGCACAAACTATCCAAGCTTTTGTACCATTAAAATGTACTTCAACCGATTGGAAATGATTTATTGTCTTACTCCCAACAATTCTGCTTGTATTCTTGTGCTCTACAGGGATCATCATCGAGCAGTGCCCTCATATACTCAGTCTTTAATTTTTTAGCTCTTAGGAAAACTCTTTTTCTTGAAATCGATGGATAATGGTTACCCATTACTTTACACTGCATTGGATGACCTTCAGTCGCAGTTTTCTTTCGCAGAAAAACTTACTTGGTGCGATTTAATACTCAGTAACACCATCTGTCATAAATCCATTGAAATTAATATATAGGTCTAATACATTGTGTAACAATTGTTTCCTTCTTCTTCACAACTTCCAGTCGAGATTTTAACAGGTTCTAATCCGGCTGGTTGGATTTTGGTTCCGCGAAAGCTGATGATCAAGTCCATTAAGTCATATTACGCGTTCTAGTTTTTACTCTTTCATGCAATTATTATTCAATTGGCCCGCTTGGGTAGTTACGTCTCGTTTAAACTAATCCTTTCGAACGTGTAATGATCTGTGTTCGAAATATGACCGTATCATGCATAAATACAGAATTTAAATGAAACATATATCTTAATAATTCAGACTAATTAAAACCGTAATTATCAATAAATAACACCATAATTATTTTTAGAGGATTTACAAATGTATCTGACATAAGAAAATTATATGGTATCCAAAACCTATCCGATCAAATAATATTTTGAACATAATCATTGAAAATCGTTGTTTTGATAAAGAAAAGTTTATAGTTCTTAGACGATAGTTCGTTTTATTGCTGAATTGTGAGCACGCCTTTCAATTTCGGAATTTGGATTGCCCATAAAATAAATTTGTAAAATTGATTATCTGCATTTGATTGTAGCAACGGCGATCCTAATAAGTGAAAAATGTGTCCCTTTATATGCAATTTATGACTGATCTTTTCTGAATGAACTTTTCTCACTAAATTTCTGACATCTGAATGTGAATGTTGCCACAAAACTTTATGTTATTATAACTTGAAAGTGGATAATTCGACTTGAATTGTCCTGTACAAAATGCGTTGCGCCAAAGGACGTCATTTGAAAAATCGATTGATTGTACTTGTAAATATTGACTAAGAAGTGATTAGAACTATTTTCCATACCAGAAACTAATGAACGTAATAGATCCGATGGTAAGTGGCCTAATTTTGGAAATTTTCCTTTTTACTTTTCCACTGGCACAACATAACAGAATGGATTTACCGCTTTATTATAATCTCTTAAAATATTGACAATCGTTTGTCATTTCATGAATTGTCGTTGACTAATCCGCTTTATTATAATCTCTTAAAATATTGACAATCGTTTGTCATTTCATGAATTGTCGTTGACTAACTAGCCTATTTTCGAGTTGTGATAGAATGCTGCTCGTTCCTGAATCGCAGGAGCACTGCGTCTGCGGTTGTTTGCACACTGCGTGCACTGACGTGTGCGTTTCATTCGTTGCACTCTAATCCTATCAACTGCATTTTCAGTAATTCTGAAATGTAATTGTGACTTATTGACTTATATACGACTATTATAATTTACTGTCCCTAGCTAGTCATCAGTGCATTCACAACGTTCTGTTAGTATATAGCTGGCATCAACAAGGTGTACCTTGTGATTAGGATCAATCAGACTTTTATTTGAACTGGAAGATCTTTCTTCTAATACATCAGTTGTGATATATCTAAATCCGGATCTTATTAACTCTCTGGCAAACATTCATGGCAGATTTCCCGATTTCAATCTTTTTATTTTTATTATTGCAAATAATATAAGAACATAATAAAGGCATGTATAATGACAAGCACAATAAGGCTCGGCCACATTTTCCAAGAGATGTGAAGTGTATACTGTTGCTACTCAAAGTTCTTCAGCACCTAGCGTAATTGCCTTCTGATTACTACTTGTTCAGGTCGATAGAGCATGGTTCGGCTGGCACACAGTTATTAGAAATATGTGAAAATTGTGTATAAGATTAAGAAAAATATTTTGATTAACATATATTGTATTGATTCTTATGAATAAATGCTTTTTTAAATTAAAAATTATCAATAGTTCTTTGGAGCAATTGGATTTCAGTCTGTTCGTGGAGTTTATAAAGAATATACGTGATGACATCAAGATAGCGATAATCAGAATCAATTTACTTAATGTGTAGGGCATTACAGTGAACTATTTGCAATGTAACATAAATAAATAGTTTAGTGAGAGCAAGAAATCCTAAAAATTACAATTCTTTTAGCATATTAAATTCGGTAACTTATTCTCTATAACCATAGTCTACAATAGTATCATCAAATATTCATATCTCAAAGAAATGTTCACAAGCAAAAAACACAGCATCAGTTTTACTAAATGAGTTTCATTATAAGAAAAACAAAATAGAAAATCATCAGATACCAGTGACAATTATTCTATTGTTGTTAAAATATTTCTCCTCAGGCAAGCTAATTTTATTGTCTATTATTAGTATTATTACTACCACTTCTAGAGAAAGTATTGTCAAGACTATAAACTTTTTATGTCAGTTTTAGAAACATTTCCGTCAATGTCCTACACATATCTCATAAGCTATTCGTCATTTCGTTTATAAATCGCCCTGTTTATGATGATGCTTTTTTCATTATAAGGTTATTCAACTCCAATTTCATAACCTGAATAATAGTGCATATTCCTTTTACGAAATATCTCCGAAAAAATACTAATCAAATATATAATAAATTAAACAAAATTAGTAAATTTATAGTATCTACTTAGCGCCAAGTACTATTAACTAAAATATGATTTTTAACTCGTGACAAAGTGAGTTTAGATTTGAAAACAATAAGATAATTACATATATGCACATAAAAATAAGTCAAAAGTTTCCTTTATATTATTCAGAATTACTACACATTTATGGGATTTATTTTAATATTTTAAAGTCACCTTCTTACCAACCAGGCTCAACCGGGCTTATTGCTAAATGTGAACACCGAACCACAGTCCTCAGCAATCAATTTGAATAATTAGTAGTCCCTACAAACTTAGAGACGACATCCCAAAAGAAATCTGGTCTTAACCAGCCTTGTTGCACTAAAACCTCAAACCAACTAGTAATCCAACTTACCCAAAACAAAGTCCGAAAAAAGTTGTACGATACCTTCGAAATAAAATGGATATACGAAGTGAACCAAGATTTCGCCTTAAAACATAAAATAGTGTTGCCAAATCACAGCAACGTGGATTACAGCAGATATTACAACGGCAATACAGCTACTGGACTGCACACAGGATATCAGAAGATTGAAGCGAACCAAACAACACGAACTTGTTAGAAGAACTTGTAATTGCTTCATTGACATTTGACTCTTTTTGACATATTTTAATCAAACTTAATAAGAAGAAAAGACAAGAAATAAGAAATTTGATTGATTTGAAACATATACAATATTTTTACTACATTAAAACTACAAAAAAATGACAAATGAAGATTATAGTTGGCATTGAATAATATTTACTGAAATAAAAGAAATTTGCGTATTATAAATAATAAAAAAAGAAGAACAATTAGAATTATTAGAACCAAATAATTAAATTTAAAGTATTAAAAGAATTTAAAGTATAAATATGGTAAACGGTTTATAATACTTTTAAAAACTTTAAAACATACTCGTATAAAATTATTTATTGAATCAAGAAATTGAAAATGTTTTTTATAAAATGTTAATTATCAAACAATTTCAGAACGCTTAAACTGCTTGGAATAAAAATTGAACTATAATAATAACTTTAAAAAAATAAAATCCAGATCAAATTATAACAATAACATGTAATGTAACCCAAAATATTTAATTGACATCCATATTAAAATGTTTCAGAAGAGAAAGTATTGTCGAAACCACAACCAAAACATTGTTATATGATTATAAGCGGTCGTGAAAAGTGATCCATAGCCGGTATAGCGTTAAATTCAAGACAAAACAAAACATAATTCATTATCGTATGGTTGGTTGGAACAAAGAAGTAAGAAAATGATACAATGCGAATTACATCATATGTATATACTCTTTTTATTAAGTTAAAACATTTAACATTATTAGAAATAAATGGAAACTTGTTAGAGCTTCAACTGTAGAATAAATAATTCCGCCAAGGTTATATAAGCTTAAAGACTTTATTCATCACCTATTAAACGAAATATTAATGCTACGATTTAATCGAGTCACTATAGGTGTAATAAACACAACATTTCCTCTTTGAACAGCTTCAATCCACATATTGTAACTTAAGTTTCGGCTGCGATACTTTTACCCGAACTCCATTTAACTACACCAAAAAATGATTTGAGCAACTGCCGCACGATTATTATTCTATTCCTTGATTCCGGTTAAATGAATGAATTCAAACGAGAACAGCTTTATGAACTCTCTGGAATCATACCGAGTGTGCTAGTTATAAAATGGGAAAGATTTTTAAAGACAAAAACTATATTTACTTGGAAAAACTATTTTATTTAAGGAGAGAAGAGGCGACTGATTAAACGGCGATACAAAACGATATTAACGATGTATGTCTATTTGAACACAAATCGAACTACCAGCTGGGCCAAATTCAATCAAACAACCAACCATCGAATAACGGATATCAATGAGCGTTCTTTGGAAGTAAAACAAATATGCTCTGCAGATTTCCTAGATATAACATAAGCATTCAAAAAAGTTTGGCAATAGGGCTTGATATATAAATTTTAAGAAATGTTGCTAAAGCAATATGTAGAGATACTAACATCGTAGATCTCCAACAGACTCTTGAATTAGACACAAAAAAAAATATTATGAACCAAAGAAATACAAGCATGAGTGCCTCAAGCCAGCGTGCTGGGACCTATCCTCTTTCTGCTTTTTACTAGTGACGTATCAAAACTCGATGGAGTTACGATAACTATATTTGTGGATGATACAGCACAGTTATCGATGAGCAAAAACCAACAAGCATTCATAAAGAGACTAATTAGACTAAAAAGCTATCGATGAACTAATAAACTGAACCAAACAATTTTGTATTATAACATCTTTATTAGATACGCTTAGTACAATCTTAATTTAAAATTAATTTATTATTACTTTTCATTTGTACTTGGATTAATTCACAAGCAAGACGAGTGCGAGAAAATACATCAATATGTATTCCTCAATTATAAAATTATAATAACTTACAGCTATAGTTTACACTTCATATAAGTTCGTATAGTTTGGTTCCCTTCAATCTCCTGACATCCTGCGCGCTGTACAATAATTATATTGTTTCCACGTTAGTATGATTTAGTAATATTCTTTTATGTTTCAAGGCGAAATCTTGGATAACTTCACAAATCCATTTGATTTCCAGGTCATCGTGCATTAGCATTGGTAATCAATCGAAGAACCTTGTTTTGACAGCATTGTATGACTAGTTGATTTGAATTTTTAGTGCAACCCTTTAACTAGATCAAGTTGAGAGTATCTTCCGACTAACAAGTATAATTGATTTATTTTGGTTCTAATGTGTTTTGCCTTTTGTCTAACATAATGTTTCCAATTTAATCTACCGTCAAGATGGATTCCAAGGGATTTAGCTGATTCTTCTTGAGGAATCGGGCATCCATTGAGTGATATAATTAAGTTTTTATTATTTCGCCGCAATGAAAAATTAACGTGGACAGATTTGGAGCTAGTAAGTTGAATTTTCCAATATTTCGTCCTTTTTTAGATGAAGATTTGTTGACTGCCACTTTGAACCAAACAATGGAAAATAATATTAAATGAGCTAAAATCTGTTCATATTAATTTTACTAACAATAAACTAAACAATCCATCAGTCCTGAAATTGAATGGTATTATAGTACCATATGCCAATAGTGTTAAATATTTAGACAGGACTGATGTCGAATTAAAGTGGAAGGTGCATGTTAAAAAGAAATGAACTGAACTCGAATTAAAATATAAACAGCTATATTGGCTCATTGGAAGAAAATCCAAAATACCAATTCACGATAAGATACTGAAACCAATATGGCTATATGATATAGAGCTATGGGGCTGTACTCGAGGTAGCAATATAAATAAAATTAAAGTATTCGAGGACAAGTTGTTGTGTATCGCAATGGACACACCTTGGTATGTACGCCATGAACATTTGCATCGTAACCTGAGTTCCTACAGTCAAGGAAGAAATTAAAAGGTTTGTTGGGAAATACGAGGTACGGCTGCACATCCATGAAAACCTAGAGGCGCTTCAGCTACTGCATGGACGACACTTTATTCGCGTACTGAAGATGACTAAACCCTGGAAACTTATGTGAAGGTATAAGAACAGTGATAGACATAGAGACAATAGTGTGTAAATTATAAAAATGTTAGCAGTATGTTAATGGTTTGTCTAGGAGACAAGTTTTAATAATAAAAAATAATTAATAGTAAAGATATATAGGAATAAAAGAAGATATAAATTTGATCATTACGTTATCAAGATATTTAATAAATTGACTGCCGCAATTTGTAAATTTGTTATAGAATCAGACAATATTTTCTTTCTCATTTTATTCCAGTTTTAAATGGACAAAATGATTCCTGATAAATTCGGACGGATGTCAAATGCACCCAAAATTATTCAAAACAATAGTGATAAGACGTTATAAACCGGCAAATGTTATTTTAGTAATGTTTAATAATTGTTAATTTTTGCTTGTTGTGATAGATTTCAAATCGCTGCTTATTATCACTTTGATTGAAAATTCCGAAGCCAGACAGAACATATTGCGTCTCTAATCAGTTACTTTAAACAGGAACGAGATAATGGAGCCCTCTTAAAACTAATATTCGTTAGAGAGGTAAAAAAAGGTGTTAAATATTAATTTGCTGCGATTTTTATTGAAATTATTTTTAAACTTGTTGCAGCTGCACAGAATCTCAGTATGGATATGGTCACTGAAATATTTCAAAAAATTAAAAATATAATCTTGATTTCACCAAAAAAAAACACAGTCCTCATACGAAGCGGGTGACGAAGTAAGATCAGCTTGATGTTAGCTCTATCAGAGATTAAATATATAATATTTATAAAAATAATGAGTGGTTTTTCAATACAAACATAATTTAATAGGATTATTTCAGAGGAAACTGTTAGTCTGAAAAGTATCGAAGAGGTCTAATAGAACTTCGGGATATCGCTTTTAGAAATTGTATTCTTTTTCATATTTTAATTTTATAATAAAAGGAACGAAAACTTATCATTTCAAGTTATGTATTTAGATGAGACATGGATACTTCAGAAAGGGATCAATACTCATGACAAGATGATAATAAATATAGTGTTATGACAATAAAAATTAATGGAAAAAGATAAACGTTGGAATAAAAATTGATTAGGTTTTATTAGTCATAAGAATTATTAATAATTAATTGCAGATATATAGTACTTCATGCAGGAAACAGGAATGGTTAATAACACCTTCGGTTTGGATAAACTCGATCATATTCATTGAAGAAGAAATTGACAAATGATGGAGTTGTATAGAGGTATTAACAGAACAAACTAAGGAGAGATATAGTGATATCAAAATGTGTCTAAAAGGAACCACTGTACCGAAGGACACAGGCACTAAGCGTAAAAGGTAAATATGCTCTCTAATGAAAGTAAAGTATATTTCTTGAATATAAAATTGTTAATTAGGTGGATTAGGCCTCCAGGGAATACAACCACAAAGAAGTCGCCTAGAAGTCTAAATAATTGATACGGCAACATTGAGACATTTTGACGACACAAATTTAGATGACGTATGTACAAAACTTCTTTGGATAGACTATAGGTTCATGACAATACCTCACTACAATCTAAATAGTAAAAAATAGAAGAAATTTGCTTCGTTTAAATCAATGTGTGTTACAAAAATATCATAAGTGTGAGACTTTATTATATTAACTTAATTATTACTTTGTGAGTAATTAATTATTTGGTTATTATTAAGATTTCAATTAAAAAATGACACAATATCAATCAGTAAATCGATTTTTCACACCGATCAAACGAGGTAATTGTTGTTCTTGTGCGATACACATATACATGCGTAAAAATACTTTTTCTCGATGTCAAGTAAAACCAGACCATTCTCGATTTCATCGAGGAATCTAGATCAATTTTTGAATTTATTAGTTTCACCTCTTGCGGCGTTTTAGCATGCGGTTTGTTTCGGTTATTTGTAAACAATGTACGTAAATACGCGGCGCGTGATCCACATGCCACCTTGCATGGCGATCAGAAATGATTAATTTAACAGTTCTGTTCCAACATTTGCATCGACTTCTTGTCGTCGCTACGAAAAATGACCTTTGCTCGTTATTGTGGCATTTCTACGGTTCGATTTGCATCTGTCATTGTTGAATTATTTAACGATAAACTATAATGTGTTATTTTTGCAACAGTATTTGATAGAAAGCCGTCAGACCTCCAATTTATTTATTTATCAGCCTTAGCATTATACGAGTCTTTAATAAGTTCTCGATATTTAGTTGTGTTAATATTGAAAAAAAAAATGGTTACACAAGACATATCATTAGAAGTATTTTCTGTAACTTAGCCACCTCTTTTCATTTCATTTTAAATTTTTATTAACTTTTTTTTACATTTCTAACAGAATCGATCAATTTCTAAGAGATAGTCGATTAATCAATCAACAAAGAAACAATGTTCGGTGAATACATTTGAATATTTCCAAGATTATTAGACGATGTTCAAACGCTGTGATGATTCATTAGGCTTTAATATTTTATATCAAACCAAATACCGTAGTCTACAGATCTAACGATCTATATAGATGCTGAAACAATTCCTAAGGTGTTCTTTTAATCGGGGTAAAATCTTGATGAAAAATAGCTTCTGCTTGTATAAACGAAGTCTTATTATTTACAGTAATAATCTAACCGATCTTTTAAAAAGTATTAATGTAAATGTATGGTTACTAGACGTTACCGATTACGTTTTTACACTTGAAACAAGGTATTTATCTAGAAGAAATAATTGCATTAGTTGCGCTTCACCAATACTACAGAAGATCAAATTTGATTCCCTTCTCTGTCAAGGCTTGCAATACTTACTACCCCTCATACCTCTGCTTGACTTTCTTGGTTTTCTGAAAGGCAATTTAAGAAATTTACTTCTGTACATCCATAAAGGTTTAAATACTTTCTTACGAGGCAGCAACTTATTATATACAGATTTCCCAATTATTAACCCAAATCTGTTTCATATTTTCAATATACTCGTTACAGTGGAGTTCTATATCTAGATACAACCCAACATAATATGAGGCGATAGTATTTTGCATGGTCATCATTATACGTATAGTTTAATTAAATATGAAAAGGAGTCCAGTTATTTATATTGATGTATTTTTCTAATCATCCATCTCAAATGAAAAGTATCGTAGTATCATCACCAAATGTATCCATTGCGATAATTTTCATTTATTATTTGATATTACATGGATTATATGAGAATGCACATATTCTGAATTCTTTAGATTAAAAGGAATTGTTTGAAAAGAGTAATAAACATGTTTTTATCATTTTCTACAGCTTTTTCTCATCTTTCTGGCAACATAGGGATGCATCGTCAAAAGAACGATATCAATTTTCGTACATCTTTAACATTTCGAAACCGTGTGCCAGCCATGTTGTATCAATTTGAACGAGTAATAACCAGAAAACCTTTCCCACTCGATCTGCGATAGTAGATCCTTCACAACTCTTACAAAGTTTGTCAGAGCATTATTATGCATAAGGATAATTACACCTCTTACTTGCTATTTCTAGAGCAAATATATTCAACAATATGTTGTTCTATATATTCAATTGATTCAGTTTATTCCATTTGTTGTTGCGTCGGTAGATATTTACTATAACCTTTTTATTCGGTTACAACATCGCTATAATTTTCTTTAAAAAGCTTGAAAGTATTTGGCGGACTTCGGATAACAAATTTCTTAAAATTAAACAGCAAAACGTAATTTAGAATAACTCGATGACACGAAATGAAAATCCATTATTTTATGTAGATAAAACACAGATTTAACAGTTAGTTTAGTTTATTTAACATTTTCAATATATAGTATATAATTAACCTTAATACACTTGCCTTAACTTCTTCTAATATTGGGTATGCTTCCTCTTACTTAAAATAGTATTGATGAGACGTAAGAATTCATGAATTAATATACTCATTTGATAATTTCTGATGAAATATTAAAAAAGCGTCAATATTTGTAGTTCTACTGTTAACAAATAAATGATACTTTACCAACAGAATAAACAGACTCATTCTTCAAATAAAAACTTGTACCTAGAATTAATCAAATATTTTTTTCTAAATTTTAGCAAGGCTAGTTCAGTAGAACGAGTGGTCAGTAGCAGGTAGTAGGTAGCAACAACAATTTCGATGATCCTTTTGATTGCTCTTAAATGCATGACGATTTAGTATATATAATAATTTGCATTACAATAAGACATTGCATTTCTAGGTGTGTTCGAATTAAATGAACTTCTTGTTATGTGTTGACGCTAGAGCTATGGTACTACTAGCTAGTCTATCATAGCTATCCTTCAGATGTTCCAGAATAAAGTGTTCCGAGCCATCGTCGATGCCTCCTATTACGTCTCCAACGAATTAATTATTGCGATATCCCCTTAGAACCCATAACGAATGTGATTCAAAGTGTTAGTTCAGAGTACTCTGAAAGACTGTTGCCTGCATCTCAATGTACTCTATAAACAGTTAAATGTGCGCGATGACAGTGAAGTGCGTAGGCTCAAACGCATACTACCATACGAACTGATTAAGAGAATAAGTTAGGATAGACTTTAAAATAATTTAAATTAATAATAGTTTCTAAAATAAGATTTAGATTATAAGTTTGAACAGCAGATCACTTACTGACACGTTCTTCTACATGTCAGTATAGTTATATTGTAAAACGGAAATCATAAAACAACACTTATTGCCAGGGGCAGATTGTTGAGAGTTTGGAAATTGGATACATATGTTACACTTACAGAAAATGCCCATACAGTTCTTTTTGAAATAAAACCCCTAAAAAAAATTTTGCTCTAATACATTGAATAATGTGAAATGTCTACTGCCAAGCCAGTTGTGGTAACCATTGTCCTCCATAAATAATCAAATAAAAAATATGTATATATCATAAAATGTCTTTCATGAATATGAATATTTTCAAATATCTAAAAACCATCAAATATCTAAGCTAAATTCACTGCCAATAGAGCTCTTTGCCGTATTATCAATATTGCATACAGCCAACCTGATACAATTGAATGTATATGAAATTTAGATGAATTCTATTTATAATCCCATTCAGATATCAGTTTTTTTATTTTGTTTATATATTAAAATAATACATAAAACTCAACAAGCTGCAACTAAATTTTCAACCAAGCTGAGTAAATTGAAATATCTTCTGGCATAGTCCCTAACTTCATTCTATAGGTTTTCTAGTCCAGAAATCTGAAAAACCATCTTTTCATATTTTTACATCTAACCCCTTAACCTTTCCGGAATCGCGCTACAAAAAGTACGTTTCAGACCGTGTGGGGTAACCATGATACCCTACTGTAACACATCAATAACTTATGTAAATTATGCATGACTTCTTGCAAAGTTATAAAATAAAATTCTAAAGATTTGAGCAGTTTGTTTATTGTTAAGAAATATTTTCATTTTGATATTAAATTATAATTTGCGTTTAAATCTATATTTTTATAGCCAGGATATAAAAATGTTTTAGTTTCATCTCGGCAACTTTACAAATGGGTTTTTACACGTACTGCACGATATTTTAGTATTTCTATCCCGTGATCTGACACAATAGCTGCATCTTCGATTTGCATAACGTTCAATCCCTCTAGCAGGATTTTCTTGAATCGTGACGTTGCTGTTCGCAAGAAATAAATCTATTGCAGCTGTTACAGTTTTGTGAAAATTATCGCTATTTTATTTTCTGTTTAAAATGTTGGGAATGCAAGTTCCTGTGCCGGATTTTGTAAAAAGATAGTCATTTAGCTCGGTCATTACTTTTCACGAAACGAACACATGAATATTCTCTAATGTCTAACGATGAGACTTGCATTGTGCGCGTAGGATTTCGATACGCCGCAGGCCGTGCAGGAAATGAATTGACCCCACGTAGTTAAATTCAGTTTTTCGTCGCAAATTCCAACTAAATTAAATTATTGGTTTAAAAATGGGTTCAGTAATATATTTTCTAGGACTATCTGGAATACCCCACTTAGTCACAGAAAGGTCAAGAGGATTTTTCCAAACTGAAATTATCGCACACTTTTATTTCATCAGTGCACTTAAAATAAATAATAAAATGTTTTCTTTGCTCCACACAAACACAGAAAGTTGAAATTATAAATGTGCTATGGACAGCGTTTCTAATTATTAAAAAATGGTAACATAACAACAGAAACGGATAACAACCGCGCCATTCTAGTTCATGTTCTTCACGTAGTTACCAGCTACTGTATCACGACATTTGAATATGGACGTTTCATCATATCCTAGTAGCAAATTGCATCCAGTTGAGCAATCAATTAAAAAAAAACGCTTTTTCTTGTTAATGCTAGGTGAACACTACAATGTTGCCATGTAACAATCTGAAACTAGGACGCGTTTGTGTTGTGCTCTCTGTGTGTATGTGTGCAGGTTTTTTTTTGTTATTTTTCTGGGTTGTTGTTTTGAAACAACCAACGGCATACTCAGGGTCGCCTTACGTCACCGCGCCGGGCTAAGAAACGACCTTCAAAGGCCGGTCCAAGACCTGGGGGATATATCGGACGCGTCAGCTCTGGCGCCGTTGTTACTCGGCGCCAGTCGAACATTGCTTGTAAGCCAGTATTAATTGGTAAAAGGAGATCTACTCCAAATAGTTCCCTTTCTATTCTTATATTTATGCGATGAATTATACTTTGACATTACGGTATGATCTCTGTATTAATCGGCTTAGCGAAGAATCCCCTTTTGAAAAAAAACTGGGGCACCTGAAGGCGTGATTTGGCATGGTTAAAGTTCATATTGAGGAAGGATTTTTATTCCTAATATTTTGTGTAATAGGCGCTACAAATAAATATATTCCAATAAAACGAAAAACACCCAAACCAGAAACTAGGATTCGCCGTCAGATCAATGATACAAAATATATAAACAAACCTAGCGGGTAGGCGTACAGTCTAAGATTTTAGTTTGCCGACAATAACGTACTAGGATCAAATCTCGTTGGGAATAACGACTTTTTTAAAGTTTTTTGAAATAAAATAAATGATAGTATTCGCTGAAATTAAATTAGTGTTTGTTTGTTACCGTTTGCTGTAAAACGATGGCAAATTTAGATAAAAAACGATTAAGAATTAATATAATTAATAAATAATATAATAGTAAATAAGAAAACAAATTAATGTGCCCTTTTTATCGGAAGGTATATATATACAGCTGCGAAAGAAAACCCGACATATGTGAAAATTTCATCCAAGCATAGATTAATAAAATTCTAGGATAACAAGAATTGTTTGTTTTCTTTGCTTACAAGATATTTGGATTTCGTAATCACAATATTGACTTAATTTAATGTCTGCTGAAGAAAAATAAAAAAGAAAATTTGTTCTCACCTAAGGATTGTTCTAAATTGTCTAAAGTCCCCGTCCTGACACATAGATGGCCCTGCTAGAATTAAATCCATATGTTTTTAGATCGCCCTAACCCTCAGAAAATGCGTGTAAAAATTTGACAGATGTCAAATTATTAATTTGTGAATTACAGCATTTTGAGTGAAGCAACTTTCGTTATTGTAAAAAAAATGGATAAAAAGGAATTTCGCGTGTTGATTGCTTTTTGAAGGGAAAAAAACAATAGAAGCAAAATGTCCCTGGACACTGCCCCTAAAAAAATAACCATCAAGGATTGGTATGCTAAGTTTAGACGTGGTGAAATGAGCACCGAAGACGGTGAACGCAGTGGAGGCCCAAAAGAGATTGTTACCGACGAAAACATTTAAAAAATCTACAAAATTATTTTGAATGACCGTAAATTTAAATTCAATGAAATAGCAAACACTCTAAAGATATCAACTGAACGTGTACATCATATCATTCACAAATATTTGTGTATGAGAGAGCTCTGTGCAAAGTGGGTGCCACGCGAGCTCACTTTTGTAAAATATGTAAAACACAAACAATTGATCATATTTAAAGTCAAAAACTATAATATTTGGAAGATTTGAATAGAGAATTTTAATTTAATTTCTTTCGCGTACAAATCGTAGCTTTTGTCAGTACGTTTACGTTTTATTTGGTGAGAAACTAATGTATTCGAGCAAAATGTACCCAGAAACTATTCGTCTAAGATGCGACAATGAATGCCCGGTTGAGTAACAATTCCATAGACGCAAGTACAATGGTTTAAACATTTGTTCAATGAAGGATGAACGAAGTCCTAACAAACTTTTATAGAGAAATGTATCAACATCATAGAAAGCGAGCTAACACTGTCTGAGGCTAGAACGGTTATGGTCAATAACTAACAGTATTGAGAATTGGGGAAGACGTCCTAGGGGCACAAACAGCAACGTATTGGTTAAGAATTAAACACTCTCTAGAGCGCCAACTATGGACTGATGATAATGATGACTTCGATTTACTGACTGGTATATCACCATTTAGATTAATGTCAATTACAGACTGGTCTTTAATTTTAATTATTCAGCGGCTTTAGATTATTTGTTATCTCATAAGCTTATTTTATCTACCAAGGACCTAGTTTCTTTTTAAACTAGAAACATCATGTGATATTCTAAGAATATTTTCAACTCTCATAAAATAATTGAACAATGTTAACGCTGCATTTCTTTGTAAAATATTGCTAAAAATAAGTAAATTTACAAAATTATCTACGCTTCATCTACTAATTTTGTTTTTATTTTATAAAAATTAAAAAACCTTTATATCACTCATAGTATAAAATTAAACCCATTTTATAAATAAAGTTCTCCAAGATATGTTGGTTTCTATACTATAAAGGAGTTCAACAATGATGTCTGTTAACAATTGTGCTATTTATTTTGTGCCTAATAGACCTTTCCTATGTATTCCTTAAAATTGACGCTGGTTCCTCACAATTCAGGCACAGAGCTCGATCCATTAGAAGGGATTGAACAAATTGGCAGTGGCCAATCTGCAACCTTTTTTTAATGATTTAATAAATTAACTAATATTAGTGCTGTTGGAGTATATTGTGATGAATCTTTTAATATAGTTACAAAGGTTATGGAAGCAGTACGTTTAAAAATTAAATTCCATATATGGTAATTCAATCTAACACATTCAAGAAGGTAAAGATATTGTTTACGAATTAGCACAGTAAGCAGAAACCATCCCAAGCATAAGACTGGTATTTAACCGTTTAATCACAATGTGCACCTACCCACCTCTTACACAAATCCAACCCGATTTCCAATAATAAGAATAAATATGTGGGGCCTGAAGCAAATTAACGCAGAATATTATTCCTTTCCGGACATCTATGACAGTGACATTAATTCTACATGCTTCATCTGCTATTTTTGTTTTAAATTTTTAAAAATACATTTGCACAAATGTGCAGTGTTTTATTTTAAAGGATTACGTGAGTAACAAATATCACCTAATTTTCTAAAAACATGTTCATAAAATACTCCATTGTATATCACCCCATTTTCATATGTAACGTATAATTAAATAAAAAAATAAACATATTCAGTAAGCTGGGTGCTTTATTTTGATTATTATATCTGTAAAAAAACCGTTTAAATCTTTATCACACCCATATTTAATGGGCAATCATATACGGTATGGTACTATTCTAACAGAAAAGAAAGTGTTGACCAATTATCTTTGGTCGATATTATCTAATCTCGACACCAATATTGTCACGTAACAGGGAACCAACGCAAATAAAGCACCTACTTCAAGTCTGTTTTGGCACTGTAAATTGCCAATCCTACTTCACATATCTCCTCAAGATATTATAAATTTCTTACGCATTTGTTTCTAAATCTTAATAAATCTGAGATACTTACAGTCGTACTATAGACCTATTATTAGGTTTTATTTTTATTTTCGACCACTTCGTATGTATATATATATGCAGTTTCACTTTTTCTCTTTAATTCAAAGAAAGATGTTAGCCTTCCGGTACTATTAAATAGTTACGACGAATAATATAAATAAAAAGTATGATTTTACGTAGTGAATATGTTGATTTTAACGTTTCGAAAGCCAGTATATCAATGAAATCAAAAAAGCAAGACAATAAAAAACTGAAAGCTCAAACTGAAACGTAATTAGTATAGATTAGTAACCAGTAATAACAGGCCAATTGAAAAGTTCCCCGGCCTGACACATAGATGACGCTACTAGAATTAAATCCATATGTTTTTAGTTAGCCCTAACCCCCAAAAAATGCGTGTATAAATTTGACAGCTGTCGGATCATTAGTTTGTGAATTATAGCATTTTGAGTGAAGCAACTTTTATTATTGTGAAAAAAATGGATAAAAAGGAATTTTACGGGTTGATAGAATATTGCTTTTTGAAGGGAAAAAATACAATTAAAGCAAATACTTGGCTTGATGCCTATTTTCCAGACACTGCCCTAGAAAAATCAATCATCTAGGATTGGTATGCTAAGTTTAGACGTGGTGAAATTAGTACCGAAGACGGTGAACGCAGTGAACGCCCAAAAGAGGTCGTTACCGACGAAAACATTTAAAAAATCCACAAAATTATTTTGAATGACCGTAAATTAAAATTAAATGAAATAGCACACTCTAAAGATATCAACTGAACGTGTACATCATATCATTCACGAATATTTGGGTATAAGAAAGCTCTGTGCAAAGTGGGTGCCGCGCGAGCTCACTTTTGGCCAAAAACAACGACGAGTTGATGATTCGGAGCAGTGTTTGAAGATGATCAAGCCTAATAAACCCGAGTTTTTGCGTCGATATGTGAGAATGGATGAAACATGGCTCCGTCATTTCACTCCAATCGACAGTCATCCGAGTGGACTGCACACGATGAACCTGCTCCAAAGCATGGGAACACGCAACAGTCCGGTGGTAAGGTTATGGCATCTGTATTTTGGGATGCGCATGGAATAATTTTCATTGACTACCTTGAAAAAGGAAGGACCATCAACAGCTATTATTTTATAGCGTTATTGGACCGTTTGAAGGACGAAATCGCCGAAAAACGGCCGCTTTTGAAGAAAAAAAAGTGCTGCTTCACCAAGACAAAAATGCATGAACTGAACTTCGAATTGCTTTTTCATCAACCGTATTCTCCAGATCTGGTCCCCAGCGACTATTTCCTATTCTCAGATCTCAAAAGAATGCTCGCTGGAAAGAAATTTTCGTCGAATGAAGAGATGATTGCCGAAACTGAGGCCTATTTCGAAGCAAAGGACAAATCGTACTACAAAAATAGTATCGAAAAGTTGGAGAGTCGCTATAATCAGCTTATCACCCTTGAAGGGAATTATGTTGAATAAAAAACAACTAATTTTGCCAAAAAAATGTGTTTTACTATGGTAGGCCGGGGACTTTTCAATTGACCTGTTATATTCAAATATTAATAGATTACAATTGATTCTCTTGATTCAAATATTGAAAAAATCTTCATTATACAAGCATAGTCCCTAAACAAAATTATTTTGCATTATAAAATAGTTTGGTTACCTATTGCAATATTCAATAAAACCTAAAATTGGAAATCCCAGTCGCCATATTCAATAGACAACCCTTTTGGATTATCAGTTGTATGGACATAGCCGAAAATTAATTACCAGTTACAATCTTATTTATTTAACTTAATGATCCTTAACATTCAAAAGATGTTTTCAATTGAATTTGTAAGTGAATTACTTGGTTTAATCTTCCACAATCATTTTCACTACAACATTCTAATGGTAATTAATGAGTCGCACGTCGCTTTTAGGGAATAGAAATTAAGTGCCTCATAAAAGATTATAAAAACTAGGTGCTACTACAGATAACAATACAGAAAATTGTTAGTTTTCTTACTATAACAGTAAATATTAACAATAGTCAAATAACAGTCATAAAATTCGACTGCGCCTTTAACAACAATATATCATCAACAACAATATGTGATTGAAGATAATTTTTACATAAAATTAATGGAAATTAAATATAAATAGTTATTTTTTCAAATACATTTTTACTTACTTACTACATACTAGAAGTATATTATGTTAAAGGCTTCTTTATATATTTTAGAGTCTCTTTTTTATCAACTAAAGTTTATCTAGACTGGATCTTAATACGGGCTCCAAATCACGGTCCTTCGCACTAATGATTGGATGATTTTCCTCGAATTTTGCACTCTTGGTTTATGCACTATCACAATTATAAACAATCATAAATTTACAACCATTACCCAGCGGAATTTAAACCTGCGACTGTTATAACAGTAGGAGGGCCGTCCTATCGCCTTGATCATTCCGCCAACCATTTTATATATTATCAAAGTGTATAAAATGATTTGTTGCTTTTTTTATTAAGATATAAATATATAATAACCGAATTTGTCAAAAATTTATTACATAATCCTACGATTAAAAGAAATATTTTATGAATATTCTTAAAATGAGACAAGGTGGAGCTGAGATGTTGAAAAAAAAATTGATGATCATTGCTTTTAATGTTGGCATCGTAATAGAATTGTTTTCATCTCGTCTGGACATCTTGTATTGGTGATTCTCTGTAGGTGTTCATTTGCATACAATCAGTACCGAAATTATTTTGGGTTATTCGTCATTACATTCTCCTTAATGTTAAGCTTTCTTTCATGATGCTATATTGTCTAGTGCTTTTAAAATTTCTATGCGTTGAGTTTGAGTTTATTGTTGGTATGCAATGTACATCGTCTTAATCTAAGATATAGAAATATACATCGTATTATTCCAGCTTATATATTTCCATTTGTGATATAATTTAATACAATTTATCAAATATAATCACATTATTCCTATAAATTTGTATATTTTATTTTGTCTTCATCAGGATCAAATAAATCATAAAATAACGATGTTCTGTACTGAATATCTCTATTGAATCTAAATACAGTTCTTCACCACTGACTGATACAAAAACACATTTCGTTCGGCAGACATGTCCAAAGCACTGTAATCTGCGCTTCTGAATTTGTTTTTTAATTATACACTGATTGTCGTATCTTGAAGAAATGACTTAATTTCTAATATATTCTCAAAGAGAAACAATTAGAATTATCCTTAAGCATACACCAAAACCAAATGTATAACAAAGACTAGCTAGATCAATTAATTGCAATGCTATTGCAATACACATTCCAAAAATAAAACAAATAATAAATAAGCAAATAAGGAAATATAGAACACACAAATCTGATAAAAACTTTGAGAATTGGTCATATTTTATAGCAGAAGTGACGGTTTCTATATATCTCATACCTATATATGTATCTTAGAGTATCTGACGTTCACCGATATGTGAAATAACACAAAATGAAAAAAGTCTTGTAGAAATTTTGAAATCAACATATGGCATTGTAGAATAAATCTAGATACAGATTCAACTGCTTCAATGCCTGTATAGCCTAGACCAATTGGAAAGCGATGTACGTAAAGAAGATCAAACACTATTTATTTGTCTTAAATGTTTCCAATAAATCCAATGATCTAAACATTCTATAATTTATTATCTTTTTTTTATGAATTACATCTTATATTAGATATGCTTAGTACAATCTTCATTTACAGATTAATTTATTACTACTGTTCAGTTGTACTTTCATTAATTACAAGCAAGGCGAATACGAGATTAATACATCAGTATGTATTTCCCAAATTAAAATATAACTAATCTATTTAAGCTAGAGTTAAAAATAAATTTACACACTCAACAAGTTGTTGTAGTTTTGTTCGCTTCAATCTTCTGATTTCATGTGCGTTGTCCAGAAGCTGTATGTTATTTCTTCCACATTGCTGTGATTTAGAAACCTTATTTCATGTTTTAAGGCGAAATCTTTGATCAGTTCGTGTATCCATTTGATTCCGAGGTCATCGTGCAGCTCTTCGTTGGTTACGTAGCGTTAAGCATGGTAATTAATCTTAGAACTTTGTTTTGGGGGGATTGAATTACCAGTTGGTTTGATATTTTAGTGCAACCCCATATTTGTGCTCCATATGCCCAAATTGGCTTTATGAGGGACTGATAAACCAATCTCTTTGATTTTAGGTCAAGTTGAGAGTATCTTTCGACTAACCAGTACAGTTGCTTAACTTTCCAATTTAACCTACCGTCGAGATGTATTCCAAAATATTTAGCTGGTGCTACTTGAGAAATCGGACATCCGTAATGTTACATAATTAGGTTTTTGTCAGTTTTCCGGAACGCAAAATTAATATGGCCAGATTTGGAGCTATTAAGCTGTATTTTCCAGTCTCTAGTTCATTTGTAGATCTTGTTGACAGCTACTTGTGCTAATTCTATAAGCTTAGGTACCAGGTACTGTTTCTTTTCTTGTTGAAATATCAGCAGTATGGAGCAGATATAAGAGTGGTCCGAAGGCACTACCATGTAGAACTCCAGTCGAAATAGATTTAAGTGTTTATATTATCTGATATAAGCATATTACTAGTAATATACTTACTATTAGTATACTACAACATTACTTTATTCTAATACAGACGGCAAACCAATAGTTAACGAGAATGGGTCAGAGTGAATTGGAACTTCAACTCAAATAAGGGCAAGAAGATTACAGCTGATAAGTATGAGCTAGGTATTGACAAAACAGTCAACTTATACTAGAAGAAAACTACAAAAAAACTTTCGTGTGATACATGGAAACTTATATTCGTCAGGTTTTTATCCTTTCAAAAATGGCAAAAATAAAGATGGTTTGAAACAATAACATAAATCTTCCTACAAAAAGTCGATACATTAATCCTATTGCAAAAGACAGGATAAGTATTTCAGCATAACAATTCACACCCACACCTCTCAAACCTTGTTAAAATGTATTTGAAAAGTCCAACTGCACATGAACACGAATTAATTATATGTTGCTCTCTCTGCATATTTCTTATTCCCATCAATGGCCCATGGCTTATCGTGGTAAAAGCTTACTTCTTGATAGAAAAATAATGAATATGTTCATCAAAAATCCGATTAATTCTTCCAATTTAATATTTGTCAATAAAAAATTTATTGAAAATAATTAATAAAATATTTCGCCTTGAATTTGTTTAAAAAATCGTCAAAATTAATCCACCGTTACATATTAATTCACATTCTCGTTAAATTAATATGTAAGTGAAGCAAAATACCGTTGCAAAACACCAGCCATCTAGTACACATGTTATAATTGATATAATACAGCTGTTTAGATTGTTAGTACGATACTAACGCGAAACAATTGTATAATAATGTGTACAGACATTGGCACTAGATATTACAAGGCAATTAACAATTTCACTACTATGAGATTTAAATATTTGTTTTAGTTTCGTTGACACCATTACATTACAACATTGGTGTCGAGATTAAATAACATCAGCCGAAGACAATTGCTCGCCACTTTCTTTTTCGATTAGATACCAACAGACCGTATGCGATTAACTCTTTATTTGTGGGTGTGTCATTCATACCGTAATCGTATTTACATATATTCATTTCGATCCGCTTGGTTTTATTAATCGATTAGTCAGATTGATTTACAATTATCTTATACTTGAATATATATTTTTTACGATTTTAAATGCCACAATATGGCAATTTTCTGGACAATAAAATACATTTTTCTTTCTTAATCTATTGCAACAAAGATAAAACCTAAAATTCATATTCTATTTGTATTTGAAGTATGTCCAACTTCTCAAGTAGAATTATATAATAGGTTAAATTGGAGACATCATGTTAGACGAACTGTAGGGGAAATCAGACTAAACTGTACTGGTTAATCGGGATGTACTCCCAAAGCTGCCAAAACTAAGTTCTTCTATTAATTACCAATACTTAGCGCTATGTAACCAGCGAGAAGCTGCACGATGTGCAATTAGGAACGGCCTCCAAGGAATCAGATATTTGAAGCAAACCAGTGTTAGAACCAACCAACTAGTTAGTGTTACTCTTAACTTTTTTAAATTTTCCATTGATTCTATTTTATAAAATCCTTTAATTACACTACCCAATTCTAAGAAATCAATAAACTTCAGAAAATCAAGTATTTATCTGTATTGTACGAATATCAATAAGCCGTGATAACTGGACTATTTGTACTGTTAACTGTTGAAACTTCATCACTGCTTTTGGTACCCGAATAAGTGTCTTCCGTCTAACTAAAGAAGCACCTTTAAATGAAAGAAGATGCTATCAATTAAGCAATCTAAACTTGTCCTTCAAATATTAACGATTTTGTATTGTATCATATTTTTCATCTTTCTTACATTCGAGTTCTAATAATCGAATAATAATTCGTTTAATTTACTTTTGCATAAAATATTTCTGAATAAAGTTTAAAAATAACAAAAACACATATTAGAACGCCATATAGTTTAATAAAAGTGTGGGTCTTAAAACTATTACAATGCAGGCACTTTCTGATAAAGCATTAAACATTTTTACTCAATACTCCACATAAGAAATAACGATCGTTCAATTTTGTATTCTTCCTGAATTTTAAATGTGTGATTGTATCGACAAAGAACTGAATATTCTTAAGTTATATGACGCAGGAACCGTAAAATAGAAATAAGTAATATTCTTCATCGCATATTTAATTTTAAAATAAAGTGCATAGATAATTTTTTTTCGATTAATATATCTAGGTTATGTGTACATATGTTCTGCACTCAGACTATCCTCTGCTGTTTTATAATTCTTTTATTTTCTTTTAAATCTTACTTAGATACTTTTAAACTGAAGACTTTACATTGCATTTCTACAAATAGACTTTCAATATAAAATGGTCTAGATATAGTTCATATTCAAGTTAAAGAAAAGAAAAGAAATAAAAAAGCTTCCTGTAAACCTTTAAAATTAATTCATCGTTCTAATACAAATGAAAATCAGCACTTTTGTTTATACCAATCAGTATCAGCACCATCATTATCAAGAGATTTTATCGTTTGTCATGTCCTTGAACAATTTGCCAAACAACGATTTTATCAAAATTCACCGTGTTTAATCGACTTCTACATCCTGCTTCTTCTTTGATATGTGCATTATTTAAAGTCCTAGCAACCTGTTTGCCATTATCTTCATGAATATTACACGTTATTATCATATCACCTGCATGATAACCATTAATGTGTCCGGTCTTGAAATCCGAATTGCAAATGAAGAGTTACCACATTCTGGTAGCAATGTAAGATATTGTTCTATTGTTCGTAACAAGTTCTGCATATGTCTTTGATCGACTAAATAGCACTACGCGATGTTACAAGAAATGATCTAATTCTGAACTTTCTTTTCGAACCAGTATTGCTGGTTGATTGAAATGAGATCAAGAATATCAACCAAGAAAAAACTCATGACATTTCCATTAATACCGTTGTCTCTTTAGGACTTGATATCACTGAAAACTTTAAGTAAATAATTCTAACAAAATTGAAAAAAACATAATTTTTAATAATTTTTAATAATTTTTAATAACAAATGTTTTAATAACATTTTTAATAACAGAACTTAATAAGTTATTATTATCACATTCAACCATTTGTGCATTAGCCTTTTACGCAAGAAAGAAATTATATTGACCTAGAAAATAATAAAAATATAATTTGTTTTAACAATTTAGACATTTATATCATATCAAACTGGTAACAGTGAATATTATTTTAATATCATACATCCTTTGCGTGAAATATATGCCGAAATTATTAGCATCTTTTGCTCTTCGAGACATTTGCACTAAACATTCAACTACTATCATCCAGTTCTTAGACTAAAAAGTCACTTCAAGAATCTAATTTTGAGTTAACTGATTGAGATCAACAAAACCGAAAAGAAGAATATTTTAAAGTCTATATATATATATGGATAACTGAAAAATACATTGATATTCTATGTTTTGATCACAGTAAAATAAACACAGTCTATAAAGAAATCTAATTAGTCAACATTTTTAAAAAATTTTTATTTAAAACAATTAATTTCCAGGAAATCTGCCGACAAAATCCGATGGTCGGTTTTGGTTACAACAATTTAAAAGTAGTAATTTTTTAGCCTCAAAAACCCAAAAAGTTTGAATACAATGAATTATTAGACTTATCGAATTAATTGTTTCCAGACTTTTGCAGATGGGACGTTCCAAAAGGAGGAATTTTATGATCGGTGATGACAAGTGAATATACTTTTGGCTTAGCTTGGTTGGCACACGGTACCGAAAGAAGTCAAGTCAAAAAAATCGATCGTTGATTGGATCGCTGTCAAAATAACATCTTTCTGTCAACATGGTCTTGCCATGTTGGCAGGAAAATGGGAAAAATTTTTAAAATATGATGAAAATATATTTTAATAGAATATTTTGAAGTCTATGTATATCCATAACTGAAAAAAAACATTGCTATTCTGTATTTTGATCACAATAAAATAAACACAGTCTATAAAGAAATCTACCTAATCAACATTTTTTTAAAAATTTTTAATTTAAAACAATTAATTCTTAATTTAAGGAAGTCTGCCGCCAACATCCAATGGTCGGTTTTGATTACAACAATTTAAAAGTAGTAATTTTTTAGCCTCAAAAACTCAAAAAGTTTGAATACAATGAATTATTAGATTTATCGAATTAATTGTTTCCAGACTTTTGGGACAGATGGGACGGTCCAAAAGGAGGAACTTTATGACCGGTGATGATAAGTGATACTTTTGGCCCAGCTTGGTTGGTACACGGTATCGAAAGAAGTCAAGTCAAAAAAATTGATCGTTGATTGGATCGCTGTCAAAATACCATCGTTCTGTCAACATGGTATCGCCATGTTGGCAGGAAAATGAGAAAAATTTTTAAAATATGATGAAAATATATTTTAATAGAATATTTTGAAGTCTATGTATATCCATAACTGGAAAAAACATTGCTATTCTGTGTTTTGATCACAATAAAATAAACACAGTCTATAAAGAAATCTACCTAATCAACGTTTTTTTAAAAATTTTTAATTTAAAACAATTAATTCTTAATTTAAGGAAGTCTGCCGCCAACATCCAATGGTCAATTTTGATTACAACAATTTAAAAGTAGTGATTTTTAGCCTCAAAAACCCAAAAAGTTTGAATACAGTGAATTATTAGATTTATCGAATTAATTGTTTCCAGACTTTTGGGACAGATGGGACGGTCCAAAAGGAGGAACTTTATGACCGGTGATGATAAGTGATACTTTTGGCTCAGCTTGGTTGGCACACGGTATCGAAAGAAGTCAAGTCAAAAAAATCGATCGTTGATTGGATCGCTGTCAAAATAACATCTTTCTGTCAACATGGCCTTGCCATGTTGGCAGGAAAATGGGAACATTTTTTAAAATATGATGAAAATATATTTTAATAGAATATTTCGAAGTCTATGTATATCCATAACTGGAAAATACATTGATATTCTATGTTTTGATCACAGTAAAATAAACACAGTCTATAAAGAAATCTAATTAGTCAACATTTTTAAAAATTTTTTATTTAAAACAATTAATTTCCAGGAAATCTGCCGACAAAATCCGATGGTCGGTTTTGGTTACAACAATTTAAAAGTAGTAATTTTTTAGCCTCAAAAACCCAAAAAGTTTGAATACAATGAATTATTAGACTTATCGAATTAATTGTTTCCAGACTTTTGCAGATGGGACGTTCCAAAAGGAGGAACTTTATGATCGGTGATGACAAGTGAATATACTTTTGGCTTAGCTTGGTTGGCACACTGTATCGGAATGCTGAAGAAGTCAAAAAATCGATCGATGATTGAATCGCTGTCAAAATAACATCGTTCTGTCAACATGGTATTGCCATGCTGCCAGGAAAATGGGAAAAGTTTGTAAAACATGATGAAAATATATTTTAATTAATAGATATTGTACCCATTTTTCTCATTAAATACCTTTTTAAAGTGGAAAACGATCAGATTGCATGTAAGGACAAAAAACTTATAAAAATTCACAGATAGGAAGTATCTAATCCAAATGTTCGATATCAATTAGCATCGATACTTCTTACCCTACAATTCTAATATCTAGATATCGATATTTCTTTAATAAATAATCCTTAAACATTATTTAGATATATTCAATATGATTGTTATATAGAGACTCAAACTTAGCAATATTCCTTAATTTTTCTTTTATTGTATTTTCCAGTTATAATACCTGACCAATAATATTTTACCTTTTGTCTATGTTATTGACAATTTTATTATAGCCTTTAAATTATTGCAAAAAGAGAGACAAGAGTTTCTTTGTTTGAGTTTACTAAACAAGACATTTTAATAACTCATTATCACTCAAGTTAGTTTTTATTGTCAACTTCAAGTACATCTGCATACATCCTTATAAATGAATGATAACGAAATTTAAAAATTCAATACAACGTGAAATAAATATCTGTCAGGATTTTCCTACTTTGGAAAGACCAATGATATCATGCTTTATGTTTTGGATTTATCAGGTATGAGGCTCAACTAGGGAGATATAAGTTTAATCTGGTGTTTGATTGAATAAGCACAATCAAATATTTTGTTTTAAGGTAAAATATAAAACTGGATATGAAAATACTATTCAATTTTTAAAAAATACTCAAAACTATACTTCTTCATTTTCGAACTTTTTTACTTTAATTTTTTTCAAAATATCAAGCTCCTAAAGCTGAAGTTTATAAAGTTTAAAGATACTACGCTCATAAATGTTTATTTGAGACCAAATAGTGAATCAGTAAATTTGTATATACGAAAAATAATTGGTTATGTGTTAATTTTGAAGGTTTAAGTTCAATAAATACGAAAGCACTGGTAAAAGCCAGAGTGCCAAATGATTTTATTATATTTTCTGAAACTTTGAATATATGTAAGGCTGGGTGCAGGGTTTTCTCCAAGTAGGACCAAAATAATATAGCAAAATCGAATATTTGGCATAGTTTTACACCATTAATGCCAAGTTCTTGCGATCAACGAATATTGGTCAATCATCTCACAACTCACAAGGAACAATTAAAAGAATACCTGAGATAAAGCTACAGTTATAATAATGTTATAATAATGAAACAAAAGAAGCAATAGAAAGTGATGTTTTAAACCAAACACTTTTGTTAAACTCGACAGATTATTCTATGTTTCCAAACTTGAGCAAATGACTGAATAGTAAAAAGTATACCAACAATATAGAGGTTAGAGTTTGTAATTGATGAATACTTTGAAGACATCGGATATAAGTACATTTGGGTTGGATAGTTCTAGGCCTACCCTCGTATTACCATATCAGAACATACCATCGTTAGTCTTTCTGATGTGATATTCTCACTCGATAAGCCTGAGGGAACATACTTAGCCACAATTACGAAATAGATAATTATTCATCATATAATATCATCATTCTCGTCTTTATATTGTCATGTAACAAAAAAGTAAATTAACCAAAATACAAGCCTAGAAGGATCATGCTTTGTTTATATTTAGAGAAAGTTTCGATATTTGATAACCGTGTTAATCTTCAGAAAAATTTCTGCTTCGCACGTTTTGTATCAGTGTTTGATTAATAACAAAAATACAGCTGACAACTCTACGTAATTACAATAACATTAACAGCAGACTAGATGTCTAGATAAAATATAATAACTACATTAATTAGCTTCGAATAAGAAACTGGGACAGTTTCTACTACAGCGTCAATATTAATATCAATGATTAATACTTTTAACGGTTTCTTTTGGTTGGTTTCAAACTAAAATGGCTGGAACACATCAAGAAAAAAGGTACTCTGGATTGATCTGATTAACGAATTTCGTCTAAACATCTCGTTCTTCCATCAATCCTGTAATTATATATGTTACACCTTGTGGTCATGACATGTTCTAGCAACTTTACTCCCTGTAAATTTATATCTCTTCAGTCCAGTCTTCAGTAAAAATGTTGATGATGAATTGTTTGAAATGTAGTAAGATTTTTTTTTTAATTTTTATGTCATTATGTTAAATGAAGTGTAATTGATATCCTGTTAAACTGACAAATATAGTTCCTTAATAATTATTTTTATTTATTTCAGAGCATCCAGGCATCTCGGTAAAGGAACTCCACGCTGCAGAATAAATGAGTATTTTCGATAAATGATTTTATAGTATCAATTCAACAATATTAACATTAATAAGCAGTGTCTTAGATGTTCTAGTTAATCCCCAAATTATGCACAACACTTAACAAGGATCATCGAGAATTCTCAACAAGATATAATTAGAAAGAGAACAGTAATACATTGTTCATTTTAGTGGGTGAAAAGTCAACAAAATCGCAAATATCTAAATATAATTTAGCTTATATGGTTAACATAGAATTACATGTTTACAATAAATATTAGTAGTAAATATTATATAGTATTAAACATTATATATGTTGTTTAAAAGTTTACATCAGAAGTGGGATTATACTCAAAAAACGCCCATGGTAGTTTCGTAATCATGTACTGTTGTTGAACCATACCGGCAATGGCTTGTGAAAGAAGACGCTGTTCAAGGAAGAAGATACTGATAGTGTTAATTAAAATGCTTTACGACTATGGAAGTGCCTTTACAGCAAAAACTTCCTGCAATATGGTGACTACAGTGAATTTGAAAAGCAGTGAATGCAGAGTTAATGAATGATGTTTGTGTTCCACAATCTAATGGACAAAATC
The DNA here is from genome assembly GCF_030347505.1 of Rhynchophorus ferrugineus. NCBI lineage: Eukaryota > Metazoa > Arthropoda > Insecta > Coleoptera > Curculionidae > Rhynchophorus > Rhynchophorus ferrugineus. The sequence goes on from NW_027472583.1 coordinate 51,628,134, forward strand.
GACGATATATTAAGAAAATAGTGAATATGCTGTACAAGTATTGTGATAGGGTAGACGATTTAATAGAAAGAAATTTTATATAAAGTGATTTAATAATACGTAGAATCAAATAAACCGAATTTCATAAATCGAATTATAATAATTTATTAGAGATCAATGAAACAGGAGCAACGATACGATGAGAACAGAAAGTGAAATTAGATGTATATTCAGATTATGGGTATTAAAGCTACAAATACAAATGAAAATTAATACAGAAGTCTGAAGAACAATTCAGTTCGATTTTTTTTAATATATTTTAAAGTCTCCTTTTACCAACTATGGGTTAATCTGGACTGGGCATAAAGTTTAACGTGGTCTCCGAACCACGGTCCTCAGCATTAAGCCTACCGACTGGCGAGTGACCAACTTTAGAAATCATCCCAGAAGACATCCGGTCTTACCCAGCCTGGTTACTAGCGTGACTGTGATTATTTTCCTTATCGGATTTTACACTCTTGCCTAGAACATTCATAAATTTTAAACTATCATAAACATAAATTCACGGCCATGCTCCAGCAAGATTCGAACCCGCGGCTATCGCAACAGTAGGATCCCATCGCCCCATCGCCTTTACCGCTGCGCCTCCAAGCCGGCTTCAGTTCTATTTAAAGTAATGCTTCGTGACGATGACCAACTGGAACATCATGACGAAAGATGCTATAGTTCATGTGGACTTATGATAATTTAGTGAACAAAACTGAAAATTAGATTACCATCAAGGTCGAAAGTGTTGAATGGCTTGAGGTCATGGAGATGTTGGTTAGGATCACAAGGCCTTTAGGCTAAGAAAAATAACAACCGATGCCGATACTGTCTATTTGTTGTACAAGCTGACATGCGGAATATCTTAGTACCTACAATGCCTACTGGAAAATCACAAAACGTTGGGGCGTGGAGAATGACAGATACTGCTTGTTATTTGTGCCGAGCTGAGGTGATGTTGGTTATTAATTTTTAATGTTGGGAACAATCGACTGAAATCGACTATCGGCTGTTCAGTAACTGACTACTTTTTACTATCGACTATTTCAGTTGCAATTTTGTATTCAACTGTTTTTACTAGTAACTGTTCTCAGTCGCTATTTTCGGTCCGACTGATTTTATTACTATTTACTATCGACTGTTTCAGTCGTTTACTTTTAGTTACTATTTTCGGTTCTACTAGTTCATTCGACTGATTTTTATGTTTGTTTTGTAGTTTACTTTTGAATAACTATATATTGTAAATTAATATAGCAGCATTTTGGAACGCTAGTTTTCGAGGGCAAAAAAATTAAATTGTAAATGATAAATAGTAAGATACTTTTGACTGGCATAATAGGTAATACTTTGGACTGGTATAGTAGGTAATACTTTTTTGATAAACTTTCACGATTTTTGTCCAAGCCTCTTGTTTGTCGAAACGTTTTTCCTAAAATCTTGAAAACTAAAATTAGGTTCCAAAGGTTTCAAAAATTGCATAGATCCAAAAGATATGAAAAATTTTTTACAGTAGCAGTTGTTAAATTTCTTTTAAAAATATTAACCATAAAGAGGTGATTAAAGTATATTAAATAATTGTAATAAATACATTTTCTGATAGGAAAACTCTACTTTAATATTCAGCAATTTATTCTGTTGACTATTAAGAAGAGCACCACAGTTTTTATTTGTTAACGAATGGACTATGTTAACAGAATGTGTTCAACTTTTAAAGCCCATTGAAATAATGACCACCGAGTTATCTGATGAAAGATATCCCAACGATGTCTTTAATTATATGGTTAATAAGAGGACTGCAACATTCCATCAATTCCAGGATTTTAACAAGTGAATGGGGGAAAAATGACAAAATTGTCTATTAGATGTCATCAATAAAAGACTGGCAATTTTAGAAATGAATGCGTTATGCGGGAAATCCACATTTTTAGATCCTAGATTTAAAAAAGCAGGATTTGGTATTGCAAATAATGCGGAGGCGATACAAAAAGTTATCACAAAAGAGGTATCTTCCATTCTAACTTCAAAAATACAAATATAGTTCCACAACTCGAAGTTCAAGACAAAAGTACTGACCAAGAATGTATTGATATCTGGAGATATTTTGATAAAAAATGGCTAGAATGAAAGAATTAATTACTCCAAGTACTGCAGCAACTTTACAGATTTAGCAGTATTAGGAAATTCCATTTATTGGGCGTTTAGAAAACCCATTGGATTTTTGGCAAACCCATAAAATGAAACTACCTGAATTATATCAGTTACACATAAAATATTCCTCTATACCCGCAACATCTGTCCCCTGGGAACGAGTTTTTTCAAAACCTGAGCAAATAACGATCGAAGAAATCGCCTCACGGGAGAAAAGTTGAACATGATAATATTCACAGTAATTTAAAAATATTTCCGTTCAAAAATAAATAAAACTTTTATTTAAAAAGGGTCTGGTAGTTATTGTACAATTATTTTTAAGTTCATCATGGATTAGATTTTTCAATGATTAGGTATATGTTTAAATTTTTTTAGTAGTTATGGTAATTGAAAATCTTTAGTTTTTAGGTTTTATTTAAGTTGCATTGTACATCTCTGTCTCGCTTATACTACAATGGGAGAATATAAAGATATTTAAAATTAACTGCTCCAAGCATTTATCTCCGTCCTTTCCTATCTAATTACTGTTTTCAGTCGCTATTTTTTTGACTGTTTCGACCATTTTGCGATTATCGACTATTTCGACTGTTTTCAGTCGATAGTTACCAACGCTATTAATTTTCGAGAATGAAAGAATCAAGTAGAATGAAAATTAGGAAATGTACCAACATGTGATACTTCTGTTTCATTAAGATGTGATGTTCCGAATTCAGTTTTTAAGGAAAAATGTTAAAATATTCATACTACTGTTGATGTTAAGCCTGTACTGACTGTCCAGTTTAATGTTTTACTGAAATTCAAGGCAAGAATTTTCTATTTCTGCAATTTATAATCATTGTTCGAGTTGATATTTCAAGAAAAAATATAATGAGACTGAACATTTTTGTTTTGCGCTTGATCGACTTGTTAAACTCTGTAAAAAGAAAATGTCGACTGTTTTGGGGCGACCCTGATCATTGTTTGTTTACTGCGGGCGATGTTGTTACAATCGAGGACTAACAGGTAGCTGGTGGAGGCTCAAAACCAGGGGTGTTCAAGAAAGAGACAACGAAGCAGAGTAGCTGCTCATGATCAGCTGAGACCTTGGCCAACGATGGAATGAAAACGCCGAGCAATCAGGTGGGTAAATTTCAATTTGAAAATAATTTTTGCCTCATTTAAATTATTCAATTTTGCTGTATCATTATTGTAATAATATATAATGAATAGGGAAGTTAAGTACATGGTACCTCCGAACTTCTGTTGGAGCTGTGTATGATCAAAATGTATTAACTAGTTAAATACAAAGTACCGCTGAATCTCTGTTCGAGCTGCTTTTGATCAAAATGTATCATGTTGAGGTAATTGATAAACGACTGTTATTGTAATCACCATTGTAATACCTTTTGTATTATAAATATAGTAGCCATTAGAATGTTTTGTTGAATGTTTATATATTATTTACCAATAAATAAAAGTATCCCTTATACAAAAACGATAATTTCTCGGAAACACACCCTCCGAAATGGAATGCAATCGAAGCACATGCTCGCGAAATTAAATGGATCAGACTCAGAGGAATTCCAAGGTCTCCATCGGGTCCCTGAGGCTTTTCGGAGAAAGCGGACCGTCGTCGGAATGTGCCTGGCGATTTTTTCTTCTCCTGTCTCCGCGATTCGGAGGCTCGAGCTCGCGTTATTCGCCGTTATTCTCCTCGAGAGAGAATGACGAAACAAGCTGCTCGACCGACGAACGGTTTTAATGGCGAACGACGAATGTCAGCCCCGGTAAATTAGTAGACAGTTGCGTAACGGTCGTTTAGAATTGCGGATGATGATCGCGATGATGTCAGTCGCAGCGTCATCTTTTACAAGTGAGAGCGCTATACGAGAGACCATCAAAAACTATAGCATACACAACATATACATATAGTCTATCCAAAGAAGTTTTGTAGATACGTCATCAAGATGTTAAATGTATTACCTGCCGCAATTGGTAAATTCATTTTAGAATCAGACAATATTTTCCTTCTCATTTTATTCTAGTCAAGAATAAACAAAATGCTGTCTGATAAATTCGAACGTGTAACCGAAGTAGCGTGCCAAAGCCGTCCGGTTCTCAAATGTGTGCAAAATTATTCAAAATAGCGTTGAGGTTATAAACCAGCACACGTTGTTTTAATCATAGAGTAAATATAGAGATTTAACTTAAATAAGCAAAATCGAGGAAATGTTTTGCGTGGTCCATTCAATGACGGCTCTGAGACCACTTTTTTGATTGGTTCATTTGAATTGGCCTACGAAGCCATTTGATTGGTTCATTCTATAACGCCATTGTTTGTTTCAGTTTGTTTATGACGACATTTTTGTGTGTCTAATATAAAATACGATTAGCATTCTTGTGCCTTAAATATAATCACTATTATTCGATTTTAATGTATCTTCATTCTCAAAAGTGTTGTGTATCCAGTGTTTGTGCGGAAATAAAAACCGGACGTAGTTTTCCTTGGAAGAAACACCCCAAGTTAACAAGATTAAGGATTTGTGTGACTTAGCATTGCATTTACCTGGTACGTAATATGTCCAAATGAGGCAATGGTAAAATTACATTGAAGGTAAATGTAATTATACTACATGAAAAGTTTTTGTCACCCTTTAAAAAGTTGTTTGTAAAGTGCCATCAATTTGAAACTTAATTATTTTGAAGGGGTTCATTTACTTAAAACAAATGTATATTGGTCAAGATACTTATAATTAATATGTTGCGTTAAGGCTCCTTAACCGAGATAACTTTTTCAACAAGGTGATCTTGATTTTATAAACAAGAGATTATCATGCTTGTTTTATTATATTGTTAATAGATACCTAAGCTGTCTTTTTAACTCCTCGATTTTACCATAATAACAGCACAGCAGTAATTTTGAATTTGTTTCAATTATCCATTCCCTAATTTTCACATTTTTGTGTTGAACAAGTAGGTAAAATATTATTAACAGACTTTCAGCTGTGCTGCTTTGCTTTCAGTATGAGCGAACAATAAGATAGATTTTTTAACACATTTTATTTGAATTGGTAGCTTTTAAAATACATAAAAAAGGGAACGAGCTATAGACAATTTCGATTATATTTGCTGAGATATGTTATTTTTTCAATTAGATTACAGGCAATTTTATATCCACAGTTAATTATTTTTTATAAACTTGCCAAGGCTCAATGGCAAGTTTATGACGTCTGTATTTTGGGATGCGGATGGAATAATTTTCATTGACTACCTTGAAAAAGGAAAGACCATCAACAGTGACTATTACGTAGTGTTATCGGGCCGTTTGAAGGACGAAATCGCCGAAAAACGGCCGCATTTGTAGAGAAGGAAAGTGCTGCTTCACCAAGACAATGCATCGTGTCACAAGTCAGTGAAAACGATGGCAAAAATCCATGAATTGGGATCGAGTTACTTCCTCATCCACCGTATTCTCCAGATCTGGCCCCCAGCGACTATTTCCTGTTCTCAGATCTCAAAAGAATGCTCGCTAAGAAGAAATTTTCGTCGAATGAAGAAGCGATCGCCGAAACTGAGGCCTATTTTGAAGCAAAGGACAAATCGTACTATAAAAATCGTATCGAAAAGTTTAAGGGTCGCTATAATCAGTGTATCACCCTCGAAGGGAATTATGTTAAATAAAAACAAAATTTGCCAAAACAATGTGTTTTACTATGGTAGGCCAGGGACTTTTCAATTGACCTGTTATATCACATTTTAATAATTTAGCTGCAATTAAATTATACACCAATATTAATACGGCAATGCTAAATAGTGGCCAAATCAGTAATTTAAAAGAACCATATTTATGTTTAATACAGTTAATTAATTTTCAGTTGGCTATATGGATCAAGAATTACGTACATATTAATGTTTAATTGTGCAGTATTGACATACTGAAAAATATATTTGAAACGCACATTTCTACATATAACATTTTTTTTTGAAAGCCTTGGTAAAATTCTAATTATAAATTAATGTTTTAGTACTACGCAAGCAAAAGTAGCGCGTAAAAATTAAGCATACATCTAATAAGTAAAAATAATAAAATAAATAAACAATTAGTTATCGATTCTAAGAAACAGTAAATGCCTCTAGTTGTTTTAAACTCATTTTGAATAACATAATATCATAATAAACGATATATATTATATCCTCAAGATATTTTGCGAAATGAGTATTGAAATTAGAGCATGAATTAATTACATTAATATTAATATGAGAAGAAATATTTTTAGACACCAAAATAGTCAGGTTATTCAAAATTATCAGTTGAGTAATATAAATATGTAAATTTATGTATCTACATTTCTTGGAAATATACGATTAAGTTATGAGTAATGATACAATTCCAAAATGTTATTTTCGTGTTTATTAAGTATGGTACCTAATCTGAAACATATTTAGTTCATGATTACTAATACCTGATAATTATTTGGAGAAAACGAAGAATGGTAAAAGCTTAATTGGAATTAAAAACCGAAAACTTAAAATTAATGTGAGTAACGGACTTTCAAAGTTAAATGCTAGTTTAAGAGATTTAGAAATCAATGGAAAATTTATTTATGAAGATCCCATTTAGAAACAAAAACAACTGAATTCAATTGTACATATGAACAGAGCCAATACGGTCAATCCACGCCATCAAAAGTCATGCCAGAATCTGGTCTGGCAGATTAATTAGACAGGTTAGATTTACAGACAGTTTTTTTAATAACTAGATCTCCAAAAATTACAACTAATGTTTTAAAGAATTTTCCAGACATTTGGCAACATGGCCCACGAGTACCAATCCAAATGAAATTTTATAGAGTGATTCAGAGATCATTCTATCTCATTTTAGCTAGAATAAAATTAAAAGGAAAAATAGGCTTCAAGTTTTTTTTAATTTCGGTAATGTTTTTTCAAACAGCCGTAATTTGGCGAACATTTTTTTACCTTGATATGGTAGAAGAATATATAAAGAAGGCTTACATTAAATTTCATATAAATCAGTTCAATAAAAATTGAGATATACGGTCAAGAGTCTGGAAAAAAATAGTTTCAAGAAAAAATACGTTAGAAATATCGATCTAAAGTCTTAAATTTGAAAACATGAAAAAAAATCGATTTTATTAAAGTTTCATAAATATATATATATAATATAATTAACATTTACGTCGAAAAACATTCAAAACATAATGCATACACATTAAATAAGCGATCTCTTTGTGTTAAACATATTTATAATTCTCGAGAAGAACGGATGAACAAAATTTAATTATCTTTCTCCATGATTCATAAACGACTGACATTCTTAGAAAAAAATTATAGTGTTTTAGTTAATTCAAACGAGTTTATTCGACTATTATCTGAAAGCTCTTCGGATATTCAAATTAGGCTGATTAATGTGGTGCTATTAATTTTAATACTGTAATTATTAAGATAATTTTTCAAACGTAATGTATCGTATCAAACTTATACCATATATTTCTACAAATATAAAATATTAAAAAGTTGCAAATAAACTACAAACATCATTTAAAGAAATGATAAATCTAGATATATATGAAACCAAGGAACAGGTGGGGCAAAAGTCCCGCTATCATTTTGATTACGCGCCATCTTGGTTGTGTGACGTTCAACTCAATCTCGCTTTAGCTATTATGTTATATAGACGTCCAAATTTAATTAAATATTATATCCATAATATTAAAAATATTATGGATAAATATACGCTACAAGAACGAGTAGAAATAATGACAATATTTATTAAAAAAATCGTTCCATTATTGCGACTCCGCAGAAATTGCATCAAAAATATCCTAATCGTCCAGTGGCTCACAAAACCACAATTTATCGTTTACATGCGAATTTTACGACAGTACGGTACGGCAGTAGACAGGCCTTGTTCTGGAAGACAACTGACGTCTCGTAAAGCTGAAAATGTGGCTCTGGTGCGCGATAGTGCTGCAGAGTCTCCAGAAATATCAATTCGGAGACGTGGTTCTCAGTTACACATTTCTGCACGCAGTTTAAGGCGAATTTTGAAAACTAATTTGAAAATGTTCTCGTACAAAATTGAATTAGTCCAAAAATTTTCCCATTTTCTTCTCAAAAGCCCATTTTCTTCTCAGTGGCCACGTCAATGAACAGAACAGTCGGTTTTGGGGAACACAGAATCCTCAATTAATTCATGAAACATCATTGCATCCACTAAAAACAACGCTGTGGTATTCATGCTGGAAACTTCATTGGTCCATATTTTTTTGAAAATTACCAAGTTGTTGCAGTTACTGTTACTGCTGAACGGTACCAAGACATTATTCGAATTTTTCTTGTGCCTGAAATAGAAAAGCAAGGACTAAAGGACATGTGGTTTCAGCAAGATGAGGCCACAGCACACAGCTCGTTCAACAATTGAGTTATTGAATGGCGTTTTTCAACAAAAACCAAACTTAGTTATCTTTTCTTTGGGCAAAGTTATAGGCAATAAAAATGGTAGCCACTTTGTACTTCGGAAAGTTGTCCCCGACTTTCTGACATTTTTAGGCCATAACATTTTTTTAACCATACCATGCAACTACACGTTGCTGTTTCACAAAAACTGTTCCGTAAACTTTTATTTTTTCCACAACTTATCTCTGGTATAATCTCCTGTTTAGCTTCAACAATATATTTTTCAATCAAAAACAATATAAAATGTAGAAACACATTATTCATTTATTGTTTTACAAATTACCAAATATGTTGCACTAAAAAAATTTGTTAAACTAAACCAATTCATCCGCACTTCCAGCTACGGACATATTATCTTACAAATAGATAATCCAATTTTGTTTCTATCAACCACAAAAATCGCTACTCCAATGACAGCATCAAGGAGACTCCAAACACGCTTATATATATAAATATACTGATTTTTTCAGAAAAGTAACCTATTTTTCACCCTGTTGTCTCACCCAACAAATCAACACAGGTATATTTTTGGATTAAAGAAGTTACACTAAGATTATAATAGGAAAAGATGAAGAACTTATTTGATTGATAAATAAAACGTTTTCAATGGCGATCATAGTACCATCTGGATATTGGACGATGGGTAACTTTTCTCCAGAGACACCTATTAACTTTTATCTCTGTTACTCTATGGTATCAAAATGCCATCGGCCTGTATATAAACATCAGACCGAAGACTTATTGAGCGATATTCTAAAATAAGGAAAGCAAAAATATTATAAAAATATTCGACTTTTACCTGAATAATTTTTCACAATAACAATCAATTTGACTAATTTATACAACTATTTTAAAATACCTCGATAATATTACTGAAAATGCCAAGGAAAAAATGTAAAATTTCTTAAATAATTTTTACTTATTTTAACATTTTAACGTATTTAAATTTTATCTAAAAACCGCATAGTTCCATCGATATATTAACACCGACCTTATTTATTTTCGGAATTGTTTAGTATACGCTATAAATAAATACTGCAGTATTATGAAGTAAAATAGTATTACGTAATTTATGATCTATAATATTTAGTTCACTACACGTTACAAAATTAGATTTACATGTTCATATGTGCCATAAAGAAATTATTCCGCAATAAGTTTGTAGAATGTTGGGACAAAATTAGATTCAAAATGTCACTTCAATAATTTAAATTATTTTGTTTAGAATGAAAAAAACCTGCAGTGTAACATACAGGTAAGTTTTGTATCTATCTCTGTCATCAATTTTGCATTAGTCCCACATACTTTTCTCTTTTTTTATTAGAATGTTGAAGCAAGAAACCATTCGTATTTTTTTAAAACGAAAAACACCACTAAAAAGACTACGTCTTGCGCTAGGATTGACTATATATAACTCAAAATTAATAAATACTTATATATATATGGTTACGATCACAATATGAATATAAAACAAAAATAAGATATATATGTATGTATGTATATATGTATGTATATATATATATATATATATATATATATATATATATATATATATATATAGTAAATATATATATATATATATATATATATAGTAAATATATATATATATATATAGAGAGAGAAAGAGAGAGAGAGAGAGAGAGAGAGAGAGAGAGAGAGAGAGAGAGAGAGAGAGAGAGAAGCCCTTAAGGTAGTTTTTCTCAGGTGAATAGATTGATGAATAGATGAATAGAATAGTTTTTTAGTGATAGACAGTGAGGGAAGTTAAATTCGATTCTCAATGTGGTCAAAGAGTATATGACATACCATTAAGTAAAGAGAGTCACAGCGAAAGTATTGAGTAGAGGGTCTCCCGTCATGGGAATGGGAATGGGAATGGGTGACATTGCAATATCGTGGAGTAAATCTGTTAAGAATAACTTGACAGGATTTGGATTTGCAAAGAAGAATAGAGAAAAGAAATGGTGCTTTACTAGCCATACCTTGCTACTATCTTCCATTTCAGTTTCAGTTTAGTCATGTGGTTTAATTTGGATTCAATATAAGGGAATATATTTTTATATTGTATGATGATTTGATAGTGAGGGCCAGTTAAAATGGCATCTTTGGTCATGATGTCAACTATTTCGTTTCCCTTATAGCTGGAAATCTGACAAGAGAAATTTTCTTGCCTAAGGTGTTAACTCTTGGAGTGTTTTATGAGCGTATATGACTTTATTTAGTCAGAATATTATTGATATCTAACACATTTTTTATAAAAGGAGACAACTACACCAACAAATATTTATCGACAGCAGGCTATTATATTTATATTTACATTGAACTATTCTCCACACCACCTATGAGGTGGAGTCCTAAAATCGACTTGTTTGTTTCAATTTTGAGGTGATATCACCACAAAAATCATTTGAAAGTATAGGTATTTGTAATAGTTTTTCTTACGACTAGGGTAATTTCTCATCAACGAAAACTTGAAAATGAAACTTTACCTCCTAGAAACCATTAAAAAGACTTAACACCGTAACATCTCAACTGGTAAACATCTATGAAAGATGTCAGTCTAGATTAGAATTGAATTCTATAAATCATCTATTTCTTCTAAAATTTAAATATCATCATATCACAATATATTAATTAAACTAATACTAATTATACATGATAATATAAAGGGAAGTTTCAAGATGAAACCTTGTAGCAACATAAGATTCTCTCAAATTTAACTTAATATTGAATAATATAATAATAATATAATATTATATTAATTAATATATTAATAATTTAATATTGCCTCCGGTACTATTAACGCAATTTTTCAGTTTTTCAAATGTCCAAATCATAAAAATGGCTCCTTGTGAATATGAGCAGTTAGATTAAGTTCTTTATAATAACAGTTCCTTATATTGACATTTTTTATTTTCACCAATAGACATTGCTGATCAAAATACATGGAGAAATCTAAAGAATCTTATAAATTAAAAGCTCATACTTTGTCACATAATTGTATTTACATAACTGAAAAAGTGTTTCATTTTTGAATTAAATATAATAGTTTATTCACTTGAATAAAACCCGAATGTAGATATCTAAAACAAGCAGAATAATCAAAACGTAATTTGTCAAAGTTTTTATTCTATTCGTCAACGTGATGCTATCAAACTAGAGAAAGTGATTAATGTGATGAAAGGAACTATTACATTGATCTGATGTCCATTAGTTATTTGATTCTTTTAGTAAGTGTATGTATTATTCTACTAGAAAATCGACAACACTATGGTGTCTTACGTAATTCATTTTAAATAAAATCGATAAGTTTTGCGTCATATTAACGTATTTTTACACTTTAGTGAATCTGAAAACTACCATTAGTCGAAACTAATGATAAATTTAGAAGTATTCAAAAATGTTGATGTATTTTTAAGCGAATTACTGTATTAGAAAATGACCTTAGTGTCAACTCAAAAAGTTCAACAGCACTTAACGTAAAAGTTATATGAAAGTGTTACCAAAAACGGGCGAAAAAGTGATTCGAAAATGTAATTTTAATTTTTTAAAAAGTAACAAAATGGAAATTCAAAATAATTTAACTATGATAACTCTAGAGAACTGAACAATAGATAAAAGAGTAATGGAAAAAAAAGAATAATAGAGTATGGCAAACCAATAAGAATTATACCTAAAGAGATTCATTACATTAATTTCTTTTATTTTCTTTCATTCGAAATTTCTTACGGGTGAGTTTTTGCGAGCAGCCAATTGTCGCTAGGACCCAAATCCTAGTCCGGTGGACATAAGGGAAATTCGAACTTTAATCCATGTAGTTTTGCCATTGTTTTGATTAACTTGTAACACGGTGCGTTGTCTTGATGAAACAATTTTTTTTGTCATATGCGGTCGTTTCTTTACAATTTCGGCCTTCAAACGCTCCATTAACGCTATATAATGTTCACTATTGATGGTGTTTCCCTTCTCAATATAGTCGATGACTATACACCACGCATATCCCAAAATAACGAGGCCACAAACTTTCCAGCCGATTGTTGTGCTTCGGGCGCTTTCGACAAGGTTCAGATAGACATAGTTTTATCCATTGTGACATATCGATGCAAAAACTCCGGTTTGTTATGTTTAAACATGGCCAAACATAGCTCAGAATCATAAAACGTTCTTGTGTTTTGTCAACAGTGAGCAAACGCGGCACCCACTTTGAACAGAGCTCCCTCATAGTCTAATGCTCATGCAATATAAAACCAACACGTCCTTTGATATCTTGATGTTAACTTAATTCAACTCACGCAACTTCACTTTTCGATGATTCAAAACGATTTTGTGGATTTTTTTATGTTTTCTGGCGTTACCACCTCATTTAGACGTCCACTGCGTGCTGCATCAACGGTGTCGCTACAACCACGTTTGAAGTCAGCAAACCAACGCAGGATTATAAGAACGATTCCTAAATTGAAAAAAATAAGCTTTGCGACCCCGCAAATAGTCCTCATATCGACCTTATCGAGGTTGAAGAGTACTCTTGAAGGAAAGAACAATACACTGGACTATATGTATCACCCTTCAAGAAGAATAACTTGATGGTAATTAGTTGCGGCCGGGACTTCAGTAAAATGTATTTAAAAAAAGTTTATTTTAAAAGGACTACAGTATGTTGTTTTTCCCAATTATCACTATTGTATTGAGTAAAAATTATTTTAGAGAAAATTATGTTGGTTTATATTTAATGGTTAGAGCATAGATTACTTTTTCACACAGCTAATAATATAATGAAAATAAACTTAGCCGTGACATCAGCTCAATCTCATATAATCTGATTTAATCTAGCTGGCCGCTTTCTATGTTGGCAAAGGATGACAGCCATCACTCTGACACTTTCATTCAGATTATTGGTCATTTTAAAATTAAACAATCATTATTAATTCAAATAAATCAATGAATGTAATGATCCATATTATAGTTCATTATAATGGGCATTAAGTGAAAACGACTTAAATAATTCCAAACTTTTTCCTTGGCATTTTCAGCAATATTCTCCTTATAAACTATCGAGGTAATCAAAATAGTTGAATAAATTAGTCAAATTAATGTTATTGGGAGAAATAATTCAAGCAAAATTCGTCAACATTGGTTCACTATCTGTTGTTTTTCGTTTATATCGTAAAAATATAGAGGTATTATTAAAATTACGAAATTATTTCTCATTATACAGTTCTCAAAGGCAAATAATGCTGTAAAAATTTTCAACAATATAAAATTTAATGTAATTTAGTTAATTGATTAATAATTATAAATATTTATTATACTTAAAAACATATAAATCTTGTATTGCGAATATCTAATTATTATATTTTTGATTATATTTTTTGGGATTGAGATATTATAAATTATAGAAAAAAACGCAGATGACGGATGTTATAGTAACAATGATCATTCACAAATCACATTGATTTAATGTCTAAATACTCAAAGTAACTCAATAAGGCAACCTTTTTGATTCAAGGATATAGTTCCTATGGTGCCATTCATTTAATATGTAAGACGATGTTTCCAGTTTATGACACTTGGGTTTTAAATATACCCTGACATAAAACAAACCGTTATCTCTAAATATCTCACTCCTCATACCATTTAGTCTTAACATTGTTCTTGTTTCTTCGAATACACAATCTAATGAATGCGATAATTGAAGTCGTTAATGAGATAAAACCACAGCTACACCAAAATGTCATTAAAATGTAACAAAAAATCACAGTACATTTTCTTTTATGCCTAAATGTCATACAGTAGTTTTCAATTATCATTAATTAAACTATTTATGTTGTTACAAGAAGTATGTACCCACAATTATATTAAACGTTCAGTTGTTTATGCCTTCATAATTAATAAATTAATTTAAATATGATAGAACGCCTTGGGATAAAAGTTGAATAAACTCATTTCGACTAAAACGCTGCAATTTTTTAAAGAAAGTCCTTCTATTATGAGTCATCGAGAAATATAACATAACACTTTAGTTCATCCTTTCATCTTTTCGACTGCTTTAAATAATAAGTAGATCATATATACAATAAAATATTTTCTAAAAAATTGAAGGAACTAACTAAAAAGTAAAAAATAATCAAACTTAGATTTTTAACACAAAAAAAACGTTTTAAAATAAAATATGTGCATAATAATCGTTGTAATAACTAAACCCTTTTCATCTATCTAAAACTTTCACCTATCTACTACACCTATTTTATATTCTACTATATACACACAATTTAGCTTAATACCTTCTCTCTTTACAATATTTTTTAACTACTACCAACTGATCACTTTGAATTGGGTTCAGAGCAATAAATTGGATTTGTATTGTTCATAATGTAATTTTGTGTTTAGGCTCGGCACCGACTTCAAAGTAATCAGTTGGTAACAACCACACAACTGATCTTGACACCTTTCGCATAAAAGAGTAATTTGACAAACTTCCTCATTTTTTGATATCGGTTGAAGATATATCTTTATATCTTATATATATTTATTATAAAAGAAAATGAAAGAAACGAGGAAGCTTATAACTTGAAAAATCCTGAAAATGTCATTATACATTTAAATATGTATCAAAAAAATAAGTTTTTCTGGCAGTCCATTAAAATACGTACCAAGAAGATGATTCGAAAGTTGCGTTTTATATTTTGGAACCGTGATAAACTAGTACTTTTGCTGTAAAACTTTTTGTAAACTATAGTGATTTTACTTTAACTGTACTACTGTACTACTATGCAGCATGTGTTAGAAATATTCAGTATCTACAGTATGTGTTAGACTATGCAAATAAGTATTATATCCGATGTTTAACAAATAGTGATTAAAGTTTGCTTTATCTGAAAGAGTGGCGACTTACTAAATAATCTGATTACTGATAAATGATAAATGAACAGCTTAGTGATATAGTAAAGTAATTTATGATTATCACATGTACCTTCAACCGCCAATTTGCATTTGATAATCTTCTGAATTGCATTTTTTATCCAAATTTTATCTAAATTACAATAATCTATACCTGAGCAATTGAGATACTGCGTCTTTGGTAGCCGTACACCCTGAATTGCAAGCTTATATCCAAATTCTAGTAGACTATGTTAGTTCACATCAACTTCAGTGCGCCTTTACATCCTGAATTGTGATGCTTTTGACAAAAATCTACGCAGTAGGTGTATTTTTCAAAGTATAATCTTTCGTAATACTATTCGTTTATGACTAATGGTCTTTGAATATCTTCAACTCCCCTTTGCTGACCTTACAGATTAAACTGCGATACTTTAACCCGAACATTACATTTAATTTTATATGTTATCCTTATTTCTAAAGAATTTAGGTTATTTTCAGTGGCATTTAAAGTGTTTCAGCAATTATTTTCACGCACTTCTTTTCATTCAATTATGAGAATTTACGGCATCATTTTCACACGAAATTTTTGCATATTAAAATTTTTATATAAGATTTTCCTTACACATTCCACGTAATGTTAAGTTGATCAATCCCATTAATATATAAGGCTTTTATCTCTTTTTGATGAAGAAGCACGTCTCAGGCGTGCGCTATCAGCCCATCATAGCAATATACAACCATACGTGTACATAATAAAATTTCATTTTCATATAATCCATAGCTGTATATATTTTGATATAAAAGCAATAGATAAATGAAAGCCATAGAATATAAACTGAAAATGAACTATCTCCAAGGGCGAGATCTAAGAGTGGAATAAATAAGCAAAGAACAATGCAATTCTATTTACAAATTTAAGCAACGAAATTATTCTATTAATCTGGTGTATTTATTATTGTTGTAATATATATTTTAGGTGAAAAATAGGACTATATACATAAATTGAAAAAATGAAAATGTGCAAGAGTAAAAATGGAACTAACTTCATAATTTACATAAATGGAACACATAGGACAAATATAAGAAATAAAGAATTATTAAAAATACATTAGTAAACATTTTAAAGCATTGATAAATATTAAGGCGTTTAACCATCAATGCAATAAGATATGTAACTATATGATATTTTATACTTTGAACGTTGTATCGATTATTTTGATTATTTACTTTATAGACCTTTTTAATTCAACATAACTCCCGTCAAAGGTGATACACTGATTATAGCGGCCCTCCAACTTTTCGATGCCATTTTTGCAGTACGATTTGTATTTTGCTTCACAATAGGCCTCAGTTTCGGCGACAACCTCTTCATTCGACGAAAATTTCTTCCCAGCGAGCATTCTATTAAAATCTGAGAATAGGAAATAGCCGCCGGGGGCCAGATCTGGAGAATACGGTTGATGAGGAAGCAATTGGAAGCACAATTAATAGAATTTTTTGCTATCGTTTTCACTAACTTGTGACACCGTTCATTGTCTTGGTGAATTAGCACTTTCTTTTTCATCAAATGTGGGCGTTTATCGGGGATTTCGTCAATGAAACGGTCCAATAACGCAATGTAAGAGTCGCTGTTGCTGGTCCTTCATTTTTCAAGGTAGTCAATGAAAATTATTCCATGCGCATCCCAAAATACAGACGCCATAAACTTGCCAGCCTACCGTTGCGGTTTCCCACTCTTTGCAGCGGGTTCATCGTGTACATTTCACTCGGATGGCTGTCGATTGGAATTCGGAGTGAAATGATGGAGCTATGTTTCATCCATTGTCACATATCGACGCTAAAATTCAGGTTTATTACGCTTCATCATCTTCAAACACTGCTTCGAATCATCAACTCGTCGTTGTTTTTGGTAAAAAGTGAGCTAGCGCGGCACCCACTTTGCACGGAGCTTTGTTATACCCAAATATTTGTGAATGATATGATGTACACGTTCAGTTGATATTTTTAGAGTGTCTGCTATTTCATTCAATTTCAATTTACGGTCATTCAAAATCATTCTGTAGATTTTTTTAATGTTTTCGTCGGTAACAACCTCTTTTGGGCGGCCACTGCGTTCACCCTCTTCGGTGCTAATTTTACCACCTCTAGACTTAGCATGCCAATTGTTGATGGTTCATTTTACTGGGGCAGTGTCCGGAAACTCGGCATCAAGCTTCTTTGGAGCAAGTTTTTACTTTAACTGTATTTTTCCTTTCAAAAAACAATATTTTATCAACACGCAAAATTACTTTCCATCCATTTTTTTTTCATAATAACAAAAGTTGCTTCACTCAAAATGCTATAATTCACAAACTAATGGTAAAATAAATAAACTTTTGAGGGTTAGAGATAACTAAAAAACAAGTGGATATAATTCTAGTAGCGCCATCTATGTGTCAGGTCGAGGACTTTTCAATTAACCTGTTATTAATACTTTGTTAATTATTGAAAGTTAATGGATATTAGATATAATTAAATGCAATTAAAAAAATGTTAGTGGGTGTTAGTTCTTGAAATAGTCTGCATATATTTTAATATGTTTTAATGTACAGACATTTATTATTTTAGTAAATATAATGTATCAAATACATTTCTGATATTATACTGAAAAAACTGCAAAAATAAGTTTTAATAACACATGGATTTTAAATTAGTTCTTTTACTCTATTATGAAAGGAACATGATTATTTTAACATATTACGATCAATTTTCGACCACTGGGCAATCACTACTAAGTATTAAAAGATATATTTCATATTATAATATGAAATTAAATATTCAAACCAAACTCAATCATTCATAGCGAATCCAGGAGACATGAAAGCATGGGACAAAAATTGTCGTTTTTGAATGGAAAAACGGATTAAATAATTTTGCAACATGAGAACGTTCAAATCTCGTTTGAAAATGCTTAAACATTCTAATAGCATTTCTACAAAAAACTATCTAAAGCCAAGACACAATTTAGTAAAAATATAAAACTCCAGGCACCCCACTTAGGAAAAAAATACGGCCAATATAAAATCAAATTTTCAGTCAAGCTAAACGCGCTATTGCGAAAAACCAGCAACCAACAGATGTTAAATAAATGTTAAAATATACGTTTCTAATATTAATCATATCAATTAAGTGAAAATAACATGAGTATTACACAAAATGGGATAATAGCTATTCGGTTACAAACGAAAGGAATAAAATATTCCGCGTAATTAACGCAATATGTAATTAGGCAATGAAACGTGTTTAAAGGTGGTGTAATATGTTTTTAAAATTATTTTTAGTATTGTAACAATAACATCTTAACAATAACAGGCTGTCTGTGCAACATCTCCCTATTGTTATCATTAATAGTTGATGGTTTCAGCAATATTTTTTTGAAACAAGAGGCAATTTCCAGTATCTGGCTGGTAATTAATTACTAATTCCTTAGTAATAATAAATTAAGTCCCATGCAACATAAATTCATCAAAATATATTAATTAATAAAATTATTTTGTATCCCAAAAAAATGTTTGCATTTGATCTTTTAAGAGGAAGAATCTAAATATCATCCATAATATATATATATATATATATATATGCTTGAATTGTAATTACATTTATATAGTATTGCATATTATTTAAAACTCTATCTCCTAGGTCATTAATGATGATAGTCTCGCCAGATTATTTGACACAATAGCAAATGTAACGGCTCAGCGGTCAGCCAGTCAATGTTGTGAATAAGCTATGTTAAAATTGTACGATGTAAAAGACTCTGAAAAGAAACCATCGTCCACGAGTTATTTTAATTTTGCTCAGAGCTGAAAGTGTACGAAAATGGCGCGAAAATAAAAACACAAACAGAGTAAAACTATCATGGAAGGGTACAGAAAAATGCAATTTATGAATTACAGTACTTATAAATCTACATGAATTTCATTGAAAATTCGCTGTATTTACCAGAGATTACTTCTTAATGTTAATTAACACTTATTTCGATTAATAACTTATGATCTATTTAAACAGACCTTATTTTAACAAAGCAGTTTTCATTTAAAAACAAAGCACTGTGTTAAAAGTCGGTAAAAGCGGCAGTGAAATTGAACCAATTGCTTTTTAACCACTCTATGGTCCAGATATGGCCGAAAGTAATTACTGATTTTAAAAAAGGTTTTCCTCAAACAAAGAATGTAACGGAAGTGCACTCTTTCTCAATTCATGGAGAAATCGTCATAATAGGTTAATTGAAAGTTCCAGGCCTGACGCATAGATAGCGCTACTAGAGTTAAATCCATATGATTTTTAGTTACCCCTAACCGTCAAAAGATGCATGTATACATTTGACAGCTGTCGGATCATTACTCTGTGGATTATAGCATTTTGAGTTAAGCAACTTTTGTTATTTAAAAAAATACATAAAAAGGAATTTCGCGTGTTGAAAAAATATTGCTTTTTGAAGGGAAAAAATACATTTAAAGCAAAAATTTAGCTTGATGCCGAGTTTACCAATAGTGCCCCAGGAAAATCAATCATCAAGGATTGGTATGCTAAGTTTAGACGTGGTGAAATGAGCACCGAAGACGGTGGACGCAGTGAACGCCCAATAGAAGTTGTTACCGATGAAAACATTTTAAAAATCCGCAAAATAATTTTGAATGACCGTAAATTGAAATTGAACGAAATAGCAGACACTATAAAGATATCAACTGAACCTGTACATAATATCATTCACGAATATTTGGGTATTAGAAAGCTCTGTGCAAAGTAGGTGCCGCGCGAGCTCTCTTTTGGCCAAAGACAACGACAAGTTGATGATTCGGAGCAGTGTTTGAATATAATCAAGCGTAATAAATCCGAGTTTTTGCATCGATATGTGACAATGGATGAAACATGGCTCCATCATTTCACTCCGAAGTCCAATCGACAGTCATCCTAGTGGACTGCACACGATGAACTCACTCCAAAGCGTGGGAAAACGCAACAGTCGGCTGGCAAGGTTATGGCGTCTGTATTTTGGGATGCGCATGGAATAATTCTCATTGACTACCTTGAAAAAGGAGGGACCATAAACAGCGACTATTACATAACGTTAATGGAACGTTTGAAGAACAAAATCGCCGAAAAATGGCCGCATTTGAAGAAAAAGAAAGTGCTGCTTCACCAAGAGAATGCACCGTGTCAAAAGTCAGTGAAAACGATGGCAAAAATCTATCCATTCACCGTATTCTCCAGATATGGCCTCCAACAACAATTTTCTGTTCTCAGATCTCAAAATAATGCTCGCTGGGAAGAAAGTTTCGTCGAATGAAAAGGTGAACTCCGAAACTGAGGCCTATTTTGAAGCAAAGGACAAATCGTACTACAAAAATGGTATCGAAAAGTTAGAAGGTTGCTACAATCAGTGTATCACCCTTGAAGAGAATTATGTTGATTAAAAAAAAATAATTTTGTTAAAATATGTGCTTTACTATGGTACGCCGGGGACTGTTTAATTGACCTGTTACATACATTAAAAAGAAAAATATACAGACGAACATAGAACCTCCTGCTTTTTTAAAGTCGGTTAAAAAGCAAAGACATGCATTGGCTCGGCAATGACTTTTAAATGTGTCAACACTAAATTTCGATCAGATTACCATGGTGGAAAAATAATGAATCGTATAAATATCATCACTGCATGCTAAAATAATTTAGTTCAATAAAAAAAACAATTTAATGTTAATTAAATGGTTTAAGCTGTGTTAGTAGATTTTAATAACGATAGTAAGGTTTTACTTAAACGAAGAACGTACATCATGAATTAAAGCGTATTTTGGATACAAAGACAAATTATTTTACATAGAAGATATTTAAAACACTTTGGGGCAATTTTTTGCAAGCAGGAAAATATTACTATGGAACGAGAATATCTTGACTAATAAAATTAAATGTTACTTAAAAGTTGCTGTTTTATTAGCTAGTTCCAGAATGTATTAAATGATATATGACATATAATATAAATTATAGATAAATAATAAATAGATTCAACAGTTCTAAGGTCTTTTAAAAAGATTAAAAATGGACTGAGTAGTTTTGAATAGAACTAAGACTTTGAATGAAACAGTTGGTAAACACCCAATTTTTTAAATATCATAGATATACCTGTAATTTCAATAATAGTCAATAAAAAGTTATCCTCATTACCATAAGAATAACTATTTGTCATACATCTAAAGTACTCAACTGCAAAGTGCTTTAAAACATTCGCAATCAACAGCAAACAAGTTACGTGCGATTGTGAGCAATAGCAGTCTTGACAAAACCAAATAAAACAGGTCAAGGCATTTAAGATTCGCTAATATACGACGAAAAGATAGCATCGACACTTGAGATACTTCTGTGAATCTATCAAGCTTCTCAACTGAAACAAACTCAAAATACTTCTTCATAATGTAGCTGCTTGAGCGCTTTCCAATACTCCAACACTCATATCATCAAGCTTAAATTCTTTGACATGAAACATAAAAGCAAAGAATACATTGGCTCGACAATGTCTGTTAAATGTGTCAACATTAAATTCCGATCAGATTACCAAGGTGGAAAAATAACGAATCGTATCAATCCCATCACTGTATGCTGAAATAATTTGATTCAAACAAAATATAGTTTTAGTTAAATGGCTTAAGCTGTGTTAATAAGTTTTAATGGGTATTTTAGTGTAGAATTTGAAGCCGACTTTTCTTTGATTGAAGTTTATTGTGATAGATACAAGTCTCACCCATAATAATGAAGCAGTACACAAAGTCGTTTTAATAACTTTTAGGGTCACACTCAAATGTGTTTTGATGCATTTTTAGCAAATGCAGTATCCATACACACGATGTACATAGACAGAGTTTCACAAACTTGTTGCATAACCTAGTATTTAATGTATCGAGATCAGAATTGATGCAAATCGTCAGTAATTGAATCTAAATTATGAATATACGAAGAAATATTAGAAGTAAATCCAGGTTTAATTAGTGTTTAATGATGATAACGTTATTCATGTTATAGTCTATAATGCGGTGAACCCTATGACATACTGAAAAGGAGATATAATTGATGTTGCTTGAATTATAGTAATATTTGTGTATAACTGGAAATTAATATGTATCAAAGTAGAATGTCACAGGGCAAAAATTAAAATTAAGTATTAAAATTAAGTGGTAAAGGCGATAGGACGGACCTCCTACAGTTGCGATAGCCGCGGGTTCGAATCCTCTGGGGCATGGTCTTAATTTTATATTTGTGATTGTTTAAAATTTGTGATTGTTCTAGGTAGGAGTGTAAAATCCGACAAGAAAAATATTCCGAATCACGCCAGTAACCAGCCTAGGTAAAGCCTGATGTCTTCTGGGATGATTTCTAAGTCCAGATAAATGGTTCAGTCCAGATAAACCCCTAGTTGGCAAAAGGAGACTTTAAAATATATTTTAAAAAATATTAAGTATTACTATTGAAAGACACCAAAAAAGGTAAATATTGATATATCTAAACATATACCAGTTAGTATATAAAATGACTATCAAGTCATAATTTTTATAATTCGTCTGTGCAAAATCATTTATCTTAAATAATTTGGAAGCAAATATATATTACAATTTTTCCATCTTCTGTAAACCAAAAAAAAAGCTAATAATCATAAATCAAACAGATTATTATTAACACTGTTTTTGCAGACATATTTAAATGTCATAATTGCATTAACGAGACAGTGAATGGCCAAACCAAAAGATGTGCTAATATGATAGGCAAACATTTCACACAAAAAGTTTGTTAAGTCATTGTATCAACGCCTAGCGACATCTTATAATGTTTGCTCTTAAGAGTGACTAAAGCTTTTGCAATGTTAAAGCCAAAAAGATCTATAATAAGGCCTATAAATTAGTTTCTGAAGGCTTTTTTTATATTTGAGCCTTTATTGTAAAAATTGGTACAATGTATTTTATTGCAAGAATTGTCCATTGATAGTCGCTACCTACGAAAGTAAAAAAGTATGCTCACCTATCTTTTAATGCTACCTATCTGAAAATGCCACCAAAACAACACACCGAACTATTAAAATCATACTTTACAACCAGAATGTTTAGAGTTAAACAAGAAAAAGCTTACTCTACAATAAAAGAATCTAAAGCAGTTGTACCACAAGGAAGTGTACTGGGATCAATGCCTTATCTACTCCACAATTGTGTTATACCACAAACGGAAAATATCACGATGGCTACATTTTCTGATGATACTACGATTATAGCTGTCGGAGACAATAATAAAGAAGCCTCACGAAAATTACAACAGGCAAGTGACAATATAAATAAGTGGACACAAGCTTGGAAAATAATAATTAATGAAAGTAAATCTGTGCATGTGAAATTCACCTATAAACAGACCCATAACATTAAATAATACTACCATTCCATATAGCAACAACGCTAAATATCTCGGAATGAATCTCGATGCAAAACTTCGCTGGAAGGAACATATAAAGAAGAAAAGAAAAGAACTGGAATTGAAATATAGGAAAATGTACTTGTCAATTAGAAGAAAATCACAATTATCAGTACATAATATGGGGATGTTCTGCAAAGAGTAACATAAATAAAATACAAATTTTTCAGAATAAAGTTTTGGGAGGTATTGTGGGTACACCCAAATACTATAGGACTGATTATTTACATCGAGACCTTCAGATACCCACAGTCAGTCAAGAAATCAAGAGAATTGCAAGGGGCATGCGGAAGGACTCCATTTTCACACGAATATTGAAATATTACAACTATTGGATACCACCAGAACAGGACACAGACTCAAAAGAATCAAACCATCTGATATTGTGTAGTGTTGTGTGGTGAGGTGCATATATTAAAAAATTCAGCAGTGACATGTATAAACATTATTTCACCAGAGACTGAGATAGGGTCGATGGGTCCTCCTGGTTATATACCTAGATATAAGTTATCATAAAGACAAACTGTAGGTTAGACGGAAACGACTAGTAACAATATATTAATTAAATAATTAAAAAAAAAGATAGTCTCTACATTTTCCCATCTTTCGGGCAATTTAGAGATTCCGTCTTGAAAGAATGATGTATCTTTTGAGACTATCGACGAATCGATCTGTTTTTTCATATACTTATCAGAAGTGATGCGTTGCTCAGACAGGTCATGACTCAAATGTCATAATAAGTTGTAACCAGAAGGAGCAAGGTCTGGAGAATAGATCGAGTGGGATAGCACATGTCGTTTTGATGTTTCCAAGTATGTTTTTACTGATTTTGAAACATTTGGTCGAGTGTTGTCTTGGTGAAGAATAACATTATTATGTCTTTGGTCGTATTCCCACTGTTTCTCGCGCTGTGATCGGTTCAAACATATCAATTGTAATCGATACCGATCCACACTGATGGCTTCATCAAGTAATTGCTTCAGGTCCCCGTCCCCAAACGCCTTTTACAAATTGAAGTAAAATGTAGAACTCCGCATAGACGATTTATTGAGTACAAAGTCATATGATATTTTCGACACATAAAAAAAAAGTTTTCTTCACACTACGACGAAATAATACATACAAAAAAGTAAAACCTGGTATACGATTTTCAAAACCTGCCTTATTATTAAATATACATGTTTTCCAATAATTTCACTTAGTGGAACCACTATTTTACATAGTGGAATAATGGTCTACGAAATACCCAGAAATATAATCCCAGATGTTGAACACGGGAGAGGTGCCAGCAGCGCCAACTAGAACCCAATAACGAATAGCTGGCAACCCCGACTCTTTTATCTGGGATATTATTGAAGGGTATTTCGATCATTCAGTAACCGACCATCGTTTGGTTTAGACGTGCCACCATCGACTACCCAAGCCTCGTCTCCAGGTAACACCGCTGCCATCCGTTTTATCTATTTTGTATTTTCCACATTTTTTATATTGCCAATAAATAACGGTCACATATTGTAAACACCACTGTTTCATTTCGTTTTACCTCCATTCACCGAGCCATATAAGTTACTTCAAAATGCATACAAGGTATTTTAAACTACTTCAAACATGCATTAATTTTATAGTTTTGTTACACTTCGAATTTATTTTTAAATATATCTACTAATGAGTTATTTCTAAATACTGCTTATCTGATCTCAACCGTGTGCTTACTCGAGTTTCAAAGTTTATAAAAGCCATCACGGTATGTACATAGAACTTCCGTTAAGCACGATAAATAGCTCAATAATATTTGATGAAGCTCCAGAGCAGCGAAATGTAATAGGAGCAGCTGTTACGTTACATAATGTTGGCTTCAACATGAAGTTAGTTACAAATGTATCCGATGCGATTGTGGCGACCGCCACGACCGTTTAGGCCACCACGAATTCACCAACAACGGGTGCAAAGGTTGGCAACGCCGGTGGATTGATACCATGCAGTTCCAGGCTGTAAAAGATCATCACAACGACATCTCGTTCTCTTTTCTTTTCTCCATCCCCTTGTAATAATACCACTTCCACAGCGCTACCGTACTTCTTCTACCTAACTTAATATCCTGTCAATTCTCCCGTCGACCACATGTATAATTTAATATTAAAATAAACAGTATTTCTATTTCTTCAACCAGTGTTTTCAGTTCTCGTGCAAATTCCTTCCAAAAATAGTAGTGAGTGTTCTGACAAATAATCGCAACGGCAGCCACACATTTCGACCGACTGACCGACCCGACGAACATTCCTACACGATAATAGACAGTGACACCATCTATTGCAAATCCGTTAAAATTATTTTAACTACTACCAACTGCCTACTATGAAGTCGGTACCAAACGCAAACTGTTGTATTAATTTAGATTTGTTTTGTTGGTAATTGAATTTTTTGTATGTGTCACAAAATAATATGATTATTTTTGTGTCTTTTGGGCTCGGTATAGACTTTAAAGTGATCAACTGGTACTAGATAAAATAATATTGTAAATAGATAAATAGGTTTAGGTAGGTATTAAGCTAAATTGTGTGTATATAGTAGAATATAAAATGTTTGTAATAGATAGGTTAAATAAGGTTTTTATTTATTTTTATTTAGTTATTACAACGACTATTATGTACATATTTTATTTTAATTTATATGTGTTAAAAATCACTCGTTTGATTATTTTTTAATTTTTAGTGAATTCCTTATTTATTTTTTGAAGTCGGTTCGATTTTCTTGTTAAATTTTTTTAATTTTTCTCTTTTCAGTATTAGACATTTACTCAATAAATTACGCCGTTATTTTATTTAATATTACCATGGTAACAGGTCAAGTAATGGTGCAGCCCGTATAAGGAAAAATAGGAATAAAGAAACAATGATTGAAAATATCGAGCGCTTCAGGACCCGAGGTCCGCTACCTAGCCCATGTGATTTAACAAATGCTTTAACTAAACAGCATCAAAATGTTATTGTCCCCGCCAGGAATCGAATCCGAGACCTCCGTTTAGTTGTTAAACACTTTAACCATTGCACCATAGAAGCAGTTGTGTACAATATTTCTACGGAATTTCTACCGAAGAAAAATCAGCGAACATACATTAAAAAATACACATACAGCCGAACATTGAACATCCTCCTTGTTCAAAGTCGGTTAAAAAGAAAAAGAACTTATAACATATTCTTAACCGTATAACTTCTTTGAATCATTTTCCATATTCTTAACACATGTCTATTTAAGGAACCTTTTATTTGAAATTTTAGATTCAACTTTATACCAACTATGACTCGTCCTACTGCTTAGCCTGGATAAACCACGGTCTTCGGCATTACGCTTACCGACTCGCAAGTAATCAACTTAGAGATCATCCCACTTACATCCAGTCTTACACGGCCTGCTTATTGGCGTGACTGGAATAATTTTCCTTGCCGGATGTTACACTCTTGCCTAGAACAGCCACAATTATTAAACAATCACAAACATAAATTTACAACCATGCCTCAACAGGATTAAATCCACAATTATCGCAATGGTAAGACTACCCTGTCACCCTGACTACTGCACCTAACAAGCCTGATATTTTAGGAACTGATTATTGCACTCTTCAAATGCTGACCTTACTTGACCTTGTCTTCTCATTCAGCAAACATTATCCACACCATTGAAATCTACATTTTTATTTGTTCTTGGACTGTATATGAACAGAAAAATCAACTCAACAAGTTTTCTCAAATGTTGTATCTTCATACTTCAATATAATAATAATGATTAAAACTTACTGGTGTCAAATATTAACAGAGTGAAAGCCCTCAAGAAAAACGTAGAAAGATGGCAGAAGGATAGGCATTTTTGTATTTATTAACAATATTTCTCTTAGAGAAGCAAACTGACTAATTTACAACCGTCTGCTGATTGCTTCAGCCATCAACAAAGCTTTACTCTCTTTTAACTTCCCAGGTCAAACATCATCTTTATGTGTCTAAATTTTTTTCTTTACACACTGTTTGAACACACTGTTTACACACTGTTTACATTGAAATAATTATAAATCTAAATTATATAAATAATAAATAATATTTTAAAAAAATAACACGCTTTAACTGCATCACTTTAAAAGCGGTTCTAATTATACTAAGACCATCTTATGTTTTTAAAACGTTTTAACATATTCTAAGTATAAAAGTAAACAAATGTATAAAGAATCCAATTGTTAAAACAATAACGAGAATCGTTACCACAATAACTCAATTATTCAAACTAATATACTAAGAAATTATATTTTAATATGTAAAATAACATGCATTATTGCATAGTCAAATTAGAAAAAAAGAGTAGCTTCTCATTACGACTTCACTTCAATAGTTCAACAGTAATGTTTTGAAATTGGAAGTGTTTCCTAAAATAGTGTATTTTCTTATATTATATTATTTATAATATTTATATATCCTTAATTGTCTAATAAAATCATAAAGCGCACGATGCTTAATAGAATGGCACCCCAAGTTAGATCAGTTGGTAGTAGTTAAATAATATGGTAAATAGATAAATAGGTTTAGGTAGGTATTAAGCTAAATTATGTGTATATAGTAGAATATAAAATACGTGTAGTAGATAGCTTAAATAAGGTTTTTTGATTATTTTTATTCAGTTATTACAACATATGCATTATTATGTACATATTTTATTTTATAAGTTTGGTTATTTTTTAAATTTTAGTGAGTTCTTTGTTTATTTTCTGAAGTCGTTTGATTCGTTGGTTAGTAGAGATAAGCATTGATAATGAATTGTAGAATTTTGTTTTGACTGTGTTGAATAAGTAGTTCATTTGATGTCTTAGTGTAACGCCATATTGGCCCCTTATAGTCTTAGTAATTAAATAATGCAGTAAAACACTTTATTCATCACAAAAGTTAACATAAATTACTCCACATAACATAACATAAGTATATACTTTTCGACCAAATAAAAGTGTTCTGAAATAGAGTTCTGCATGAACATTGTTAGTATAACACCTAAAATGTATTAATATTCCAAGAAATAATAAAAATAAAATATCACTAACAAAAGAAACAGCAGTGCTAAACGAAAAGAAACCGCATAAAAAAAACTTTCATTATTTTAATAGAAATAAAACACTCAACCGAACATCTAACAAATTCTCGCCGAGACTAATAATTCTTTTCTTGCTTCGATGAAAGTTAAATATTTACGATTATGCAATTAAACGTCGAACTCGTTAACATTTTCGCGTAAAACATCGGCCATCGTCAGGTCGCCTCAGTAATGACCTGATTTTGTTTTCAGTCAAGCCGAATAAAAACAGATGAGCGTTTAATAATAAGAAATTCTCGCCGAATTTAAATCATTGTTTTCACCATAGTTGGAGATATGATTATATAAACTAAACGCTACTTGGATAATGTAGTTGAAGAAAGTTGTAAATGATTTAATTTCGAATAAATAAATATACTGTATAATTCGATTTTAAGCAGTTTTATTACACAAAGATTAAAATAATTTAACAAATTATTTATTAATAGAATTATAATTAGTTTAACTTTTTATAAACTTTAAAGGTTAATCGAAAATTTTTAAATTATTATTATTTATTATTAATAATTCTATTAACTTTAATAATTATTTTCTCAAGTAAATGTTTTTTTACATAATCAAACATACATTGCCTTTTGATATATATTGGCCTCTAAATTAGTTTTAATGGTTTATTTTTAGTTTAAAGCTTTATTATGAACAATTGGTACAATGAATTTTATTCAAACTGTTGAAGAGCAAAATTGTTGTATCATTGCCGGTCATTTTTCACGCAAGGCTCAACTAAAACGCATCAATTTTAGTCGATAGTAATCCCCGTTGATAGTTTCATTAGGTTTTATAAGCTAATTATAAATCACACCAAGCTGATCCCTTCAAATACAGAGAATTAGCTTGGAGACATGGCTTTGCCGTTGATTTTGATATGTGACCATAATTTTTTTCACTTTTGAATATCGTAATGTATCCACTTTTCATCCCCAGTAACAATACGATGCAAAAAAATGCTCGACGCTCGTTTAAATTTATGTACGCTTTTCAATATCTCTTGGATTCAATTCATACGGCACAAAAGATCCGAGTATTTTGATCATTGCCATGTATTTCAGGCGATTGCAAAGGGTTTCTTGTATTAGTCCATTTTTTTCGTTCCATCATCATCGAGTAAGGTCATCTTCATCCTCGTCTTCAGTTTTTTGCTTGTTCAGAATACTCTTTCCCTTCGGTATCAAAATCAACACTTCTGAAACGTCAAAACCAGTATTCATATGTTTAAATCGATAGAATATGGTTTCCATAAACATCACGCAGCATTCGATTACCTTCAGACGCCGTTTTCTAGAGTAAAAAAGGTAAAACTGCCCGCAAATGTAATTTACTTACTACAACATGAAATTGATTACAAATGTACTAGATACGATTTAATATATAGTATCATCATCTGTTGTCAATCCTTCAAAATGTTTAAACTATAATTTATAAGCCCTTACTTTATTCCGGTATGACATAATCAGTAACTGGGTCGATTCAGTGCAGATTTCTATATTCGATATAATAGCAATATAAGGCCAGTAATATTTTTGCCTTCCATCCACGTTTGATTCCTAGAAGAACCTATAGTTTTTGACTACGTTTCGGCAGAATTTCTTTTGCCATATTCAGGTCTTGCTTCTGGTTTTTTATTTCTCGTCACACGAGCTTCAACTGAAGCTGATGGAAGCTCGGAATACTATTTCAACATATAGAGCCATGGAAGCATCGGAAATAACATTTAGAATTCATTCAACAAACTGGAATCAACCTACTTGTTAAAAAAAAGAAATAGATTAGTAAGAAAAGAGAATATTGGTATTGGATTGGCAATCGTTTCGGAGATACCCGAAGCATTCCCAATTATACATAGTGTTCAGGAAAAATCTCTAGC
Organism: Rhynchophorus ferrugineus; assembly: GCF_030347505.1. Taxonomy (NCBI): domain Eukaryota; kingdom Metazoa; phylum Arthropoda; class Insecta; order Coleoptera; family Curculionidae; genus Rhynchophorus; species Rhynchophorus ferrugineus. The sequence continues at coordinate 51,659,119 of NW_027472583.1, forward strand.
CATAAACAATTAATGACATATACATACTTTGAAACAGTCAAAACAGAAACAGTAAAAACTTTACAATTTAGGATGGAAAGCTACTAAATACTAAGTTGTTGAGAACTAATATATTCAACTGGAATTTGGGCAGAACCTGATCAAAGGCATACTGGAGGACAACAACAACTTACAACTGTAAACCGTCCAGACAAGCCAATCACTACTTACTACTTATTTTGGTCGTTTATTTAGGAGGGTTAAGAATACTCTAAACATTAGTGTCATTTAAATTACAAGATAGTTGATCTAGTCTTGTTTGTTCTTTCAGTTCATTTTGTCGCCAATTCTTTCCATAAAATAGCTTTCAAGTCTTTTTTTGCTTTTAAATGCTACGTTACTACACTACACTACACTGCAATATTACAAGAATTGGATTAAAATATAGAGGAATATTTTAAAAATTTCTATAATAAGTTCTCACTATCAATTCTCGATTATGATCTTATTATTTAAAAAAATATTTTATATTATATCCATTATTAAAATATATCTGTTACTAAAACACAATGTAAAATTGAAAAACATGCACAGAATATTCTTCTTTATGGTATTATTTTAGTATCTTTATAATATAATGGTATTTTTGGTAAATCAATTAATTTGAATAGTAGCAAATTTCCTTGATTATTGACTTTTCCAAACTGTGCAAATGGTTGGCAAATATTTTCCACCAAATCGTAGCTCACATTAAATAACCAATGTTGAATTGGTGTTAATATTAAACAAACAACAACAGCATCTCCACAAACCTCTATAAAAATAATGAAATGAAATAACAAAATAATTAATTAAAGAAAAATTACAAACTAATAACTAACAAAAGAGTGAGGAATTATTAACAGCAGTAAACTTTTATAAATTTAACAATAATGGAAAAATGTAATTTTCGTGTGCTGATCGAGCTTAACTGAAGATTTAATAAAAACCATCGGGGCTCTGCATCATCAATTATAAAATTTAAGAAGTGGTTTAGTGAATTTGAAACAAAATCCCAAACGAGCTCGTCAGAAATCGTCTATTAAATCAATGGAATGGTAATGGACCATCGATGTGGCTGATGCTATACGCATTTCAATTGAGCGGGTACATCACCTTTTATGTGAATATTTTTATATGAAAAACTATCCGCGGGATGGGTGCCTCAATTCCTCAAACACAACCATATGACTCCTTCAAAGAAGTGTTTGGAGTTAATATCGGTAATCCGAACAAGCTTTTGCACCCTTTCAAAACGTGGATGCATCACCAAACACCGGAGATAAAAGAACAATAAATCATCGCACTTCTCCGGGTGAACGTACACCAAAGAAGGCCAAGTTGTATCTATCGGTCAGCAACAGTTTCTTAGGATACACACAATATCATTCATATCAGTTATCTTAAAAATGATAAAATGATCACCGGAGAAACATTTTCAGAGCTTTTGGGAGATTTGATATTGATTTGATGCAAAAAATGCCACATTTGGCGAAAATCCACAAATAAAAGTACGAACTGCTCCCCATATAGCATATTCCACAAATTTAACCCCGTGTGACAATTTTCTGTTTCCAAACCACTTAAATGAAGCAAAACAGAATTTACAATCTACCTTAAGCCCTTCAAACGAGAAACCCTATTATTTGAATGGAATAAAAAGTTTAAATGTTCATTCAAAAAGTCACTGACTTATCAAGCTCCCATCGTACTAATTCTAGATGGTATAAAATCAGTATTTTTACGATCAAAAATGAAATCTTCTATTAACCGATCTGAGATAATCATCATAATTCTTAATAATTCAATAAGGAAAGTCTATTTAGCCCAGAACAATTATATATCTACTTTTAAGTTAACTAGAATTTGGTAGGCAAAACAAATCGGTAGGGTTTTGCTTTCAACCGGTTGATCGGGCTAATAGCGTAAGGATCTAGTAGGTCGTGGCGTAATTCCGCCAGCTTTCTTTCGGCGAGTGTGTGTATGTGAGGTGAGGGGGCGGCGCAGCACACTGAGATAATCGCCCGAATCTGCATCGGTAGCCACGATTTCTCCGGTATAGACCGCTCGGATTTTCCATGCCTAAGGCCGGGTCCGCGTCGGTTCCGGCTATATTGACGGTTATGATTGCCCGCCGACCAATTTCACTTTTCATCCGAACAACAGTAACCGTCCCACTGGCCTGTTTGGATTCGCGCTCGCTTTTCTTCGCGGTTTTTGCAACTGATGCATATATTTGGCTAAAATTGCCTAAACTTGACACGAACTGCATCAGTGATTATTAAAATAAGTTAATAAAATTATAACTGTACATGTTATGGTTAAAATGAGATCAGACATCCGTCTACTACAACATAACCTTGGAATACTAGAGATTTGGAAATAGTAAAATATTTTTTGTTTGCAAAAATATCAAGTTTTAAAGTACATAAGCGTCATTTGCAAGAATTTTAATATTAATGGAGGCATTTCAAATAATATTATGATATTATGTGTTTGCATGTATTTTAATTAGCGATATCTTACAAATTCGGCGGTTTTAACACTTCTCTATATAAAACAAGAGTTTTGGCTTGTTATTATTAAAACATTCAATGTATAGATAGTATAAACTCAAGATATTGATGTACAGTGCTAATAATGGAGCTTCCAAAATTAAAATTTCGATATCGAAGAAAATTACTGTCGAAGCCCATAAAACACTTTTAGAAACGTTTGTTGATTCAGCTCCATCATTTTCCAATTCTTATGCTTCCTTACAATAATTTAAAAGTGGTGATTTTTGGTATAAAAGTTCGAGAACGATTAATTATTAGACTTATTGGATGAAAACCCAGCTCTAACCCTCAAAACACTTTCAGGCAGTTTATTTCAGACAAATCCATCGCTTTCATATATTTACATATGATACAAATTGTGAATAACACACTCTTACAGCTCCAATGAGAAGTTCTGCCAAATCCAGTATACTCTCCAGTCATCGATGCACTATAGCTTGGATTCATAGTTTTGAAATGCTGAAGATGTGCGAAAATAGATAATAATAAACGAATTGTTAAAGTTAGACATGATCAGAAGCCGACCCCTACTAAACTTAATAATATAGGTCTAATATATTTTGAAGCATTTCTGACACTGTCAATATTTCTGTTTTATCCTAAAACAATTACACCATTACATCAAACAAGGATAAATAATTTCGAGTTACTTGCAAGGAAACTTTAACTGAATTAATTTAACTTGTATCGGAGGGTTATTGAACAAAGGAATACCAAATACCTTACAAATCACAAAATAATGTTGCGTCTATTCCTTTAAATTTTGGATAACTCCTATAATCCTTAAGTTTTCAGACAGTTACATAATATCAGTATATAAGCGTGTCCTTGTGTTATATAACAATTTTTAGCCAATAATTCGTTCACCATGTCCAATCAGCTTCACTTTTCTATTAAAAAAATCATAAAATATAATTTCGATAAATATTAATTATGATTAAGATTTTGTTTACTTTTTAAATAAATCTTAATAACTCGAATATTATTTTTTCATGCGAACCAATTTCACTTTTCATCCGAACAACAGTAACCGTCCAACTGGCCTATTTGGATTCTCGCTCGCTTTTCTTCGCGGTTTTTGCAACTGATGCATATAAATCTTAATAACTCGAATATTATTTTAAATTCCTAATTAAATTTTATCTAGTAATACTTTAATATGAATTTAAATCAAATAAAAAAAATTTTAGAAATTATAAGGAATTTACATAAAGTTTCATGAAATTATAGCAAAATTCCCAAAAATTTAGTAATTATTCACCAAAGCATGTTATTTTAAATTCTGAATGCATCTACCATTCAACTCAAGAGTTCGAGGAACTAATAATGAATTCTAGTAAATATTCCATGACAACACTTAATATGACAGAAGTATATTATTGAGAAGCAGATATGAATAAAGAGTAGATAAAACAGGAATTGATCATTGACTGATTGACCTGATCTTAACACGACAAAATGTTATTTATAGTTTCCATTCAATTTCTACGCTCGGATATCTTGCACACCCCATATACTAAGTCCTTAAAACTAAATTGTGGACTCGTCAGAATAGCTTCCCTATAGCATATAAGACTCGCTATTTACGAGTCTGGTAAGCATTTCAATTTATCTCTTAGAATTTCCGAGATATGAGGAGTCGGATTACTTTCTGCGTCCACGATCGGATTTCTTCCACACCCCAACTACTAAGTCCTCAAAACTAAATAGTGGACTCGTCAGAATAGGTTCCCTATAGCATATAAGACTCGCTATTTACGAGTCTGGTAAGCATTTCAATTTATCTCTTATAATTTCCGAGATGTAAGTAATCGGATTACTTTCTGCGTCCACGATCGGATTTCTTCCACACCACAAATACTAAGTCCTCGAGACTAAATATAAGACTCATCAGAATAGGTTCCCTATGGCATATAAGACTGGCTATTTACGAGTCTAGTAAGAACTCCAATTCATCTCTTATAATTTCCGAGATATAAGTAGTCGGATTACTTTCTGCGTCCTCGATCGGATTTCTTCCACACCACAAATACTAAGTCCTCGAGACTAAATATAAGACTCATCAGAATAGGTTCCCTATGGCATATAAGACTGGCTATTTACGAGTCTAGTAAGAACTCCAATTTATCTCTTATAATTTTCGAGATGTAAGTAGTCGGATTACTTTCTGCGTCCACGATCGGATTTCTTCCACACCACAAATACTAAGTCCTCGAGACTAAATATAAGACTCATCAGAATAGGTTCCCTATGGCATATAAGACTGGCTATTTACGAGTCTAGTAAGAACTCCAATTCATCTCTTATAATTTCCGAGATATAAGTAGTCGGATTACTTTCTGCGTCCACGATCGGTTTTCTTCCGCACCACAAATACTAAGTCCTCGAGACTAAATATAAGACTCATCAGAATAGGTTCCCTATGGCATATAAGACTGGCTATTTACGAGTCTAGTAAGAACTCCAATTCATCTCTTATAATTTCCGAGATATAAGTAGTCGGATTACTTTCTGCGTCCTCGATCGGATTTCTTCCACACCACAAATACTAAGTCCTCGAGACTAAATATAAGACTCATCAGAATAGGTTCCCTATGGCATATAAGACTGGCTATTTACGAGTCTAGTAAGAACTCCAATTTATCTCTTATAATTTTCGAGATGTAAGTAGTCGGATTACTTTCTGCGTCCACGATCGGATTTCTTCCACACCACAAATACTAAGTCCTCGAGACTAAATATAAGACTCATCAGAATAGGTTCCCTATGGCATATAAGACTGGCTATTTACGAGTCTAGTAAGAACTCCAATTCATCTCTTATAATTTCCGAGATATAAGTAGTCGGATTACTTTCTGCGTCCACGATCGGTTTTCTTCCGCACCACAAATACTAAGTCCTCGAGACTAAATATAAGACTCATCAGAATAGGTTCCCTATGGCATATAAGACTGGCTATTTACGAGTTTGGCAAGCATTTCAATTTATCTCTTTTAATTTTCGAGATGTAAGTAGTCGGATTACTTTCTGCGTCCACGATCGGATTTCTTCCACACCCCAAATACTAAGTCCTCAAAAGTAAATAGTGGACTCGTCAGAATAGCTTCCCTATAGCATATAAGACTGGCTATTTACGAGTCTGGTAAGAATTTCAATTTATCTCTTATAATTTCCGAGATATAAGTAGTTGGATTACTTTCTGCGTCCACGATCGGATTTCTTCCACACCACAAATACTAAGGCCTCGAGACTAAATATAAGACTCATCAGAATAGGTTCCCTATATCATATAAGACCCGCTATTTATGAATATGGCAAGTTGGGTTCTTATAGTTTCCCAGATATAGGTAGTCGGACTCCATTCTGTTTTAGGGTCGATGTGGAGATGGATGGTTGTCCTGGACCAACTCATGCCTTTTCGCACTTGAGATTTTCATCACCAGATACAACGCGCCACTAAAAACGATTCCTATATACAAAAGTAGAGTACCAATGTAATATGCATCCCGTAATACCCTGGTAATAAAAATATCCCGCATTATTCGGCGTAATAAAGTATCATATTAACTCAAACTATCAATCTTAATATAATAACATATGATATGGCTTATGAAATTAGACAAAATAGATTCTTGTTAGATTCTAAAAAAATAGAGTAGAAAAGACAAATATTATAAACATATACCCAGTCCTAACCAACAAAAAAAACGATAAAAAATAAACGACGTTATTAAACAAAGCAAAAAACACGGCTCCTATCGAGAATTGTCCGTTGGGCAACTGGTGCTAATTGAGTACGAACGCTAAACAGTAAATCACTTGTGCTGTTGCACAAATCAGTCGCTTAACAGGACCATTAGAACGAAGCAGTAACCTAGAAATGTATACCAACAGACAGGTCGATACATTTTGCAACGATGCTAGAGAGATACCACGCCTCGTAGGTACCAGCTAGACGGGTACCAGGGCATATTTCAAATCGATCACTATTACGCAAACAAAAAAAGATTCTCTGCTCGCGTTATTAATAATTCTGCGAAAATATTACGCCCAGAGTTAATATTTAAGGCTAAAAAACAATTCATAATATAAAATTAAATTCGTTTATTTCACTTTTTCGAACCCCATACTCGCTTTGCTAGTATATTAATGCAAGTAGAACAGAACAGTAGTAATAAATTAATTTATAAATTAAGAATGTACTAGACATACCTAACAGGTCAATTGAAAGTCCCTGGCCTGACACATAGATGGCGCTATTACAATTAAATCCATATGTTTTTAGTTTGACAACTGTCGAATCATTCATTCCTGAATTATAGCATTTTGAGTGAAACAACTTTTGTTATTGTGAAAAAAATGGATAAAAAGGAATTTCGCGTGTTTATAAAATATTGCTTTTTGAAGGAAAAAAATACAGTTGAAGCACAAACTTGGCTTGATGCCGATTTTCCGAACACTGTCCTATGAAAATCAGACATCAAGGATCGGTATGCTAAGTTTAGACGTGGTGAAATGATCACGGAAGAGGGTGAACTCAGTGGACGACCAAAAGAGGTTGTTACCGACGAAAGCATTTAAAAAATCAACAAAATGACTTTGAATGGCCATAAATTGATATTAAATGAAATAGCAGACACTCTAAATATATCATCTGAACGTGTACGTCATATCATTCACGAATATTTAGATAAGAGAAAGCTCTGTGCAAAGTGAGTGCCAAGCGAGCTCACTTTTGACCAAAAACAGCAACGAGTTGATGATTCGGAACAGTGCTTGAAGATAATCAAGAGTAATAAACCCGAGTTTTTGAGTCGATATGTAACAATGGATGAAACATGGCTCCATCATTTTACTCCGAAGTACAATGGATAGTCATCCGAGTGGACTGCACACGATGAACCCGCTCCAAAGCGTGGGAAAACGCAACAGTCGGCTGGCAAGGTTAAGGCGTCTGTACTTCGGGATGCGCATGGAATAATTTTCATTGACTACCTTGAAAAAGGAAGGACCATCAACAGCGACTATTACATAGCGTTAATGGACCGTTTAAAAGACGAAATCGCCAAAAAACAGCCGCATTTAAAGAAAAAGAAAGTGCTGCTTCACCAAGATAATGCATCGTGTCACAATTCAGTAAAAACGATGACAAAAATCCATGAATTGGGCTTCGAATTGCTTCCCCATCCACCGTATTCTCCAGATCTGACCCCCAGCGACTGTTTCTTGTTATCAGATCTCAAAATAATGCTCGCTGCAGAGAAATTTTCGTCGAATGAAAAGGTGATCGTCTTTTCTGAAAACTGAGGCCTATTTTGAAGCATATAGGAGGAGGGTCGCTATAATCAATGTATCACCCTTGAAGGGAATTACGTTGAATAAAAAAAACTAACTTTGCCAAGAAAAAGTGTATTACTATGGTAAGCCGGGGAGTTTCCAATTGACCTGTTAATGTAAAATGTAATTAATTAAATAAAAAATCTCAAATGCATTTAGAAGAATTATTAAAAAACTTTATTGGACAGAATTGAAATTGAAAATACAGTAAAATTGTTGAAGAAGAATAAGTTTATGCTCCATTTTAACATGAACATTTTAAAATATCGAGAACTAATGACATGTTAAAAAACAAATTCAAAAAGCAAATGTAAAAATCGCACTATTGTTCATATTATTGATCATTAACCCCCACATCCTTCACAAAATTACTGATAGAATAATCAAAGGCAGCACAGAAAGCTTAGTTTCCAGCTTTATAGAAAACTTAAAGGTTTTACTAGCTTATATGCTAATCTTTCCTTACTGTATACTAAAAATATATTATTCTTACGCTTATTCTACTATTATTTTGTTAATGTTAATGCAAAATGTTAGAGAAACCGGTTTTGGTATCATGAATTGTCTAAATGGAAGAAACAATCTACAAGTGTTTATAATTATAATGAATAATAGTATAACAGCCTCAATTAGAAAATAAAACTAAACTAATTCATAGTTATTAGATCAAATGTCCCAAAATAAACTCAAAAGTTATAAAAAAATATTATAATTTGCTTTATTCTACAGACTTTCCTATTTATACGGGGACATTTGATAAATCAGTAACTTTTTGAATGAAAGATATGTTTTTGGAAAAAAATCGCTTCATTTCTGAACATAATTGTCTTTAGCTCAATATAGATCAGTGTTTTTCTAATGTTTTATTCGTTCAAAATAATTCTTTGTCAATGACCGCATGCAGAGATGATCTCTTTCCACAAAGTAATTTCTTCAGGTTTGAGAGCAGCGTGCTATATCTGGAAAAAATGCTGAATGAGGTAGCACTTTGTAGCTCAATTTATAGATTTTCGGCCATAACGACACGCACACATATTGTCTTAATAGAACAACATTATTTTTTCTCCTATTGCTATCGTTTTTTACTTGAATTCAGCTGCGAATAATGACTCGCCGGTTATCAGTTTACCCTTTTCAACATTTTTTTTTATTGTTTCTTGGTCTCTAGTGTATTGATTGCTGCTAAACATCACCAATCACTCCCTTAAATAGTAAATCCAAATATTCGAGTAAAATGTAATGTCAGTTAGGATGGACAACCTCACATATTTTCCTTCTCCGTTCATCCAATATCATCCCATGCATCTAATCGACGTTTTCTAGCGTAACGACCTCTTTTAAGCGACCTGAACATTCAACGAACTGAGTAAGCTACCTCTTAATGATGATGGTGCCCAAAGTACCCAAGCCTTTCCTTGGTTTCAGTAATAACCTTGGCAGGAAATTCAGAAAGTCACTGATTACCAAACTGCCCTCGTATATACATTCTTTCATAACGCTATATTCTTTTCATTTCCACCACACAAATGACGTAAAATGGAAATATATACACCCAATGTATGTAAATAAAATATATTCGTCAATATACATAACCAAAAGTTATGACAAGTTCTCCTGGAATACTTATGAATCATGATACTAAACAATTGGAGTACTGATGAATCATAACCCAAATAAGATCCTTTTTAAATTGTTTCTTATTCAGTATGCTTAATGGTCTCGTTTTTCATTCATATTTATGCTAAGTTAATATCAATTTATGATCTTATCGCGTTAAGTTGTAACATTTAATTAATTATCGAAGTTATATAAGTTTAAACAGTGCAACAAAATTACTTACGAAAATCGGGACATCACTGGGACGGCCCTGGCCATATCTCCCACTTCCTTCGGCCTTCACTCCGTAGTACATCTCCCATACGCTAGGTTTGTTGTCTCTGGCCGACTCCAGATGGCCCATTTTCGTCGTCAGAGCTTCCGGTTCCAGCAGGTCTTTTCTATCACAGTTTTTCATTTTATCAGAGTGTGCGAGATCGCTATCACAAGCAGCGGTAGGTTCCTTCGCTGGCGAAGTCTTCTGGCGATACAAAGTCCCATAAATCAGAGCGTTCCTTATTCCCCGAGACAGCGTCGATGACTCTTCGGCAGGAAAATTACCAAGAGATATAGAAGGTTTCCTTCCTATGAACAAAAACACACCGTACAAAAAACATTTAATTATTATTAAATATTATTAAGCTTTAGTTTCTTTCTCAAATTTGCTTTTAGAAATTATTTTGTATTCAGCATATGATTGAACGAGTTATTAACATTCGTTATTTCCTTTGAGGATGGGCTTTATATTTCAATTTTTATCAAGATATCAGACCTATAAATGAATTTTAAAGGTAAATAATCGGGTGCCTCATTTTTCACTATACGTCATTTTGTCGAATTGATACGTTTGATCAACAAAGACACAACAGTGTTACTGTTCAGCATGACAACGCTCGACCACATGTTACAATATCGACGAAAACACTTAGTTACATTAAAATGGCAAGAGCTACCCCATCCGCCGTATTCCCCAGACCGTGCTCCTTCTGATTACTAGATATGGATAGCCTCAAAGGACATATAGTTCCTTCGAGATCAAATCAAATCGATCAATCGATTCTTGAAAGTTTTAAAAAGTAGCTGTTATCAATGAATAATACTTTGAATAAAATACATTGATTAAATTTAAAAAATCTTTTAAATGTATTTATAGGTCTAAAATATATACGAACAATTACACTTAGGAAAATAATTCATGAAGTTGTTCGAGAAAAGGAACAAAACATTCGAAAATCTGCTGTAAAATTAAGTTAAGGAAATCAACTACTGCCAAGCTAAATTCAACGGCATTATATATTGATTACTATTGATCAATATATTGATATATTATCTGAAACCATTTTCAATGAATAATAAAAATATGTAATAACAAATTAAAGAAGACAATAATAAATGAGAAACAACAATCTAAAATTTTTATAGATATAGTCTCAAGAGTATTATTAAAATGAAATCAAAAATTGCCCACCCAATATTGACTTCAGCGTCAATAATTTATATCAAATTAACCAAATTTGCGGATTTATTCAAATAATTTGATATATATGTAGTAAACTAATGTTAAAATCCCAAAACAAATATTTCTCTATTAATTAAAAATAGGAAAATTAGCTTTAACTAGGACATAAAATCTTGATTAGGCCGAATATTGGATTACTCCTATTAAAATAGCAAAGATTCGATTAAAAAAATTATAGGGTATATGTAGTAAGTTCTGATAATATGAAGGGAACCAAAATCAATTGTTTACACTGCCACTATTAAAAAGGTGACTGAAAAATTAAAGAACATCAAGAAGATAATAAAATATCCCAATTTCGCTACATCTATTAGGCAGATTCACCACAGTGATCAACGTCGAATAAATTTAAAAAACTCTAAAAAAGAATCTCATTATATATTCACTATCTCTAAAAGAATAAATCTCATTGCACTGATAATCAAGCAATTAAGTTAATTAATCAAAACCTGCCAAACAACCAGACAAGGTATCTTCGAAGCACTATTATACGGCTCTACACTGCTGATATCCTTAGAACAGGAAAGACGGTACTTAATTTTACTGACGGTAGAGTCATTATCACAAAACACACCTCTGTCAAGAGCTACAGAAATATCTCAAGTGACAATCATCGAGATCCACAGATGAGCTAGAGACTGAAAGATGCAGCTTAATATCTTATAATCAGTTCATGTCAATTCTGAATTGCGGCGAAAAAAGAGAAAGTTCAGAAAGCCCAATTCATCAAGCAGAATCAGCGAAATACCGGCATCTATTCAAACATCATATTAGACATAAAGCTGAGTACATCAGCTCAAAATTAAACAACTATACTGGATAGTCGAAAGATACTCAGAACTTGATCGAAGATCAACGTGATTCATTTATCAGTCAATCACAAAGCCTATCAGTGCAGTAAATCAGAATATTCAAACGAACCAAACCACACGAACTTATATAAAGTGTAAAGTGATAACTAAAAGTTTCAGTTTAAGTTAAGCATAATCCAACTCTCTAGTAAAAGATCTTATATTAAGACTTGTATATATTAAACGATTGAAATTATAATTTAATATTTTAAAGAGGCACAAAATGTTTAAACTTTGTTCACAGCAGAAATCTATTCATTGTATAGTACAGCTGTTGATTCATAACTGAGTATGTAATGGAATGAAATTAATATAACACGTTCAGTTTCAGGAATTCTGACAATTCTTAATAATTGTATTGTACACAATGATTTCATATAACAATGTCTTACAAGTTAAGCCAAACTAGAATAACGTTAAATAAATAATACAAATTCCAATGACACTCCATGGAATGAAGTGGATACTTGCTATACTATTTGCTGGGATTATAGCTTTCGGAGACAATAGTGAAGAAGCCTGACGAAAATACAACAGGCAAATGACAATATAAAGAATTGGACACAAGCTTGGAAAGTAAAAATTAATAAAAGTAAATCTATGCATGTGCAGTTCCCCTACAAACAGACCATACAAGCACCAATAACATTAAATAATACTATCATTCCATATAGTAACAACGCTAAATATCTTAGAATGAATCTTGATGCCAAACTTCGCTGGAAGGAACATATAAAGAAGAAAAGAAAAGAACTGGAATTGAAATATAGGAAAATGTACTGACTAACTGGAAGAAAATGACAATTATCAATATATAATAAATTGCTATTATATAAGCAAATACTGAAACCTATATGGACATAGATATTGTGGGCGCCCCCAAATACTATAGGACTGATTACCTACATCGAGACCTTCAGATACCTACAGTTAGTCCAGAAATCAAGAGAATTGTAAGGGGGCATGAGCAAAGACTCCATTCTCATGAGAATATTGAAGTATTGCAGCTTTTGTTTACCACCAGAACAGGACACAGACTCAAAAGAATCAAACCATCTGATCTTGTGTAATGTTGTGTAGTGAGGTGCATATAATAAAAAATACAGCAGTGACATTTATAAACATTATTTCACCAGAGACTGAGATAGGGCCGATAGGTCCTCCTAGTTATATACCTATTTATGTTATCATATAGACAAATTGTAGATTAGTCGGAAAGGACTAATAACAACGTAATAATTAAATAATAATATTAAAAAAATAAAGATGAATTTTTACAATGTATTTGTACAGATTTTAAATTTACAAGACTTGAGAACATATTAACATCAACATTCTGCTATTTTTTATAGAATACAAGCGAAATCAAGTTGAAAGTTCAGTAACATAATAATACTTACCATAAGACAATGGAGTAGGCGGCCTTCGTTGACCTGGAGGCGAATCACTGAAGCCGCTACTCGAGGAACCCGATGGAATATGATAAAAATCCTCTTCCTGGATGCTAGAGGAACGGACCCGTCCACTATTCGAAGACTGGCCACTCGACGGGCTTCTGCTTAACGCCCTCAAAACGGAATTGACCTGACGACCTCTACTCAAACTCACGCATAGCCTGCGCATATCCTCTTCGGTGACACAGCGTAGCATCTCCAATTGGCGCCGTATCTTCTCGTCCACCTTGCGTAGAGCGTCTTCAGGACTTCGAGCTTGACCAATACTGGTCAACAAATCCATTAATAAATCCCGAATGGATATGTCCAGTCCCATTTCCGTTCTGGAGTGGAGCTGAAAAAGTATAGTGTCATCCGAATTTCCCGGCCAAACTGGCATCGGTACCGAAGCGTCAACGCGTCCTTCAGGGATGGTGCTAAGAGTACCAGCGCCAGAACTACTGGAATGTTGAGATGGTGCTAATTTTGTTGTTCGTAAACCCCTCCCAGCAATCTGCAACAAACCAATAATAAGTCTTATTAGATCAACTTAAATCCTTTAAACAATTCTAGGTCTAATTATTACATATTAATGTCATAACAGACCACTCAAAACTATTTTTCACCGTTAGTCACTTTTCCTGTTTGGTACAAAAAAAACATCATCAAACACATGTTAAAAGATGTTCTTTTCATATAATTAACGAAAAAACAACAAATGTTAACCAAGAAAATGTAAGACAACACAACGTAAATTTTATTGAGCATAAATAACAACTCCTTAAATAGATAAATTATTTGTAAACAAACTAGAATTTAAATGAATGTAAAATGTTTACAACACTTAAGAAAGGTCCCAACAATAATTCATACCACACAAATCAAATTAAAGCCCATCCAATTTTTCCGGTTTTCTAGCTCTACGAGAAAAAGGTTTTTTCCGTGACGTATTATAGCGTTTGTAATGATAAAAAGTGGATTTGTCAAAATTCAAGTAAACATAAATTGAAAAATCCTGAAAAAAGTATCAACGTTGCAAGCAAAATTTAATATCCATAGCGACAAATCCATATGTTTGAGTGGCTTAACAAAGAATAGTATATTATAAGCTACTTAAACTGATAAAAATCCTTTAGTTGTAAAAGTTTATTACATTTTTACTAGTAGTGGCCAACTAACCTACAATTTGTCGTTACAATAGCTTAAATCAACGTATATATCTAGGAAGACCCATCGGTCCCAAGTTGGTCTCTAGTTTAATGATGTTAAAGTCTGTATCTTGTTCTGGTATTATTCAAGAGCTGCAATATTTCGATATTAATATGAGATTAGAATAGCTCCTCGTGTCCTTTTGCGATTCTCTTAACTTTTTAAGTATATCAGTCCTATATCATGTGAGTGTCATTATTGTGATTCTCAAAACTTCGTTCTGTCAAACGTATAATTATACTTACATTGCCTTTTGCGGAATATTTTCATAATTAAATTCTGTAGGTCCATATAGGTTTAATATTATGTATTACATATGAATAATTTATTTAAAAAGGCTCTCGAAGGCTGAACATGCTTTTTTATCTTGATACACCTGATCAATAATTGAATGCTTCTTAATAATTCTGGTGGTGGTGTATTTAACATATATTAAGCTCTTTTTTTCTATAATAACATTTTAAATGAAAGACAGTACCAAAAAATATTATTCACAAATATAGTAGTCTTAGAATTTAATTCTACTAAAAGATCATTAATATATAATATATTAAAGAAAAAAATTACTCCAAAGACGCTTCCTTGCAATACACGAACATTGAACAAGTGATTTGTAATTATTATTCTGCTCGTCAGCAACGGTAAATATCTCAGAATGAATCTCGATGCAAAACTTCGCTGGAAGGAACATATAAAGAAGAAAAGAAAAGAACTGGAATTGAAATATAGGACAATGTACTGGCTAATTGGAAGAAAATCACTCAATCAATTATCATTATCAATCAATTATCAATATCATTAAAATCAATTATCAGTACATAATAAATTGCTATTATATAAGCAAATACTGAAACCTATATGGACATACGGAGTTCAATTATGGGGATGTTCTGGAAAGAGTAACATAAATAAAATACAAATTTTTCAGTACAAAGTCCTGAGAGGTATTGTGGGTGCACCTAAATACTATAGGACTGATTACCTACATCGAGACCTTCAGATAACCACAGTTACTCAAGAAATCAAGAGAATTGCAAGGGGGCATGAGGAAAGACTCAATTTTCATGAGAAAATTGAAATATTGCAGCTTTTGGATACCACCAGAATAGGACACAGACTCAAAAGAATCAAACTATCTGATCTTGTGTAATTTGGTGCAGTTAGGTGCATATAATAAAAAATACAGCAGTGACTTGTATAAACATTATTTCACCAGAGACTGAGATAAGGCCGATGGGTCCTCCTAATTATATATATATATATTATATTTAAGTCATCATAAAGACAAATTGTAGGTTAGACGGAAACGACTAGTAACAACGTATTAATTTAATTTTAAAAAATGTCTGCTCCTAAAGAAATTCTGAATAAACACCAATGAATCATTTGTAATTATATATATTCAACGATTCTGGCAAATCACCCACAATATTTATCAATCGAACTCTTATCAAGTGTGGTTAATATTTCCCTAAAATTTTGAAATAGTTACTTTTGTTATAATAACATTAACTTCAATTGATCTCATTCAGCTCATATTAAATTCTACTTGATTATCATCAAGAAATTTAATTAATAGATAATAATATTCCTTCAAAATTAGTTTTTAATGATGATTATTTTTTTAAAGATATGTTTAAGTGTTAATATTAACAAAAATTACTTTTAATGAAAATTTAATAAATGCTTAAAACTTTTACCATTTGCTCAATCAATATCTTAATAAATATAATTAAAGATGCGCTAACGTACCTTCATGTAACGGTAAATACTAATTATACTGGTAATTGTATAAATTATAATTTCGCTTATTTAAATTTAAATTATCATCAGTAGCTGTTTTGATGATATTCATTACCTGTATTATTGACAATAAGTTACTTCTAAAAGATTTGCAAAATATACCGTAAGTTATTGGCTCTAACATCTCTCAACAATGTATTCATGGCTAAAGAAAGCTTCATTATTATTATTTCTATAATTACGGAAGATCCATTTGAAAATATTATATCTATTAAATTGTTTTTTGCACACGTTGAACCGGACGTTATTTTATTATAGCCTTCTGTTACGTCTAATAATTTTGTTATATGATAAAAAAAACTGATGAACTATGTCATATTTTGTTTAAGAAAAAAAAATTCCTGTCAGGTTTACTCAGAAAATTGCTGCAATTAACCCTTTATAGTTAAAATTTATACTGGAATACAAATGTGGGAACTTTAATGAATAAACCAATTCCATACATATGAAAGATATTGATATGATTCAAAAGCAAAGAAATTGAAAAGTGATTTCGAATCATTCTTGTCGCTTCATCACCAGACAAATAAGTCCTTATTGAAAAATATTGTTACTGATGATAGATATTAGGATGTCGTTTATAAACTGCCTGAAAATGGAAACAATTTACAGCTTCTGGTAATTAATACTTAATTATTTATTCATGTCGTACATACAATGTCTCCATCAAAATGATATTATATCCTTTTTATAAGGTAAATTTATGAAGTATATTTTCAGAAAATTTAATTTTGCAGAAGTTTACTTTTTATTATTGATATATCTTGGAAAAAACGGAAATATAATTGAGGTAATGTACCCTAATGTACTATAATTGTACTAATTAAACTGACAATTGTGCTAAATGTAATTTCGCTTAAATATAATATTGTAAATTCCACTTTATCATCAATGTTATCGCAATATCGCTTAATATTTCGATATTTGCGCATATAATTTACAGTAGTTGGATATTTTAGCTATTAGATCTCAAGACATATGTTCTAAATGTTATATAACACTAAAATAAAAGTTGCCTTTCCTTTTACTGGACACATTGAAATAAAAATATTTCACAGCTATTTATTCGAACTATTTCTCCATTTAACAATAATATCTGGCGAGACATTACTTTTAACATATGACATTAATTCTAATGATTATAGCGAGAAATTTTTATTCGATAATTATGTTAAGCAATATCCAACTGAACTATAGAAACTAGTTCATCGATTAAAGAACCGATTCATTTTCATTTGCGATTTACTAGGGTATACTCACCCGGATTGATTTAACGAAAGCCGGATTTTGATCCAAAACGGCCACCTCTTCCACCGGTCGTAATCGAGAACCGAATCCGTTTTCCGAGATGCTACTTCCGCTATATCCGGAACTGACCGAGCTGTGTCGAAGCGCGGACTTCGGGTCGTCTTCGTAGTCGATCTCGGGCGATTTCTCCCGAACGTCGAACTCGTCGTAACGCCGCTTGGTGGAGCGAGTGGTACACTTCCTGTCATCTCGGTCGGGTGGAGAGTAATGCTGATCGAAGAGACCTTTTGGTGGTAAATTGAAAAGGGGGTTTACTCTGAAACATGAAATAAGTATTGTTAGAATATTTGAATGAAAAACTTATTTACTAAGGTATTATACATGATCAGCCAACACTTCACATTCCAAAAAAAGTATCTTCAGTATCTTCAATATTTAGATTTCCTATTTTTTAATTTAAATATTTCGGTGCTACTAAATATACGACCAAAAGTGAGCATATATTATTCAAATATTAACGAAAATCTTCATGAAATGATTATCAATGATATTCACCAAATAATTGAGCCTTCGAAAGAATTATTTCAAAGTAAACAATTTTTAAAAATTACTACAACTGCTCTATCTAAAATCAGCATTTTAGACACCAATCATTTGCACTTTTCGCATGATTCAGACCTAGATGGTGAGGGCACTATCAGGGTAATCAAAAAGAAACCACCTTGCAATTCTAAAAATTATCGCAACAATCATTAAAAAGATGACACTCCGAAAACTGAGCTAACAAAATTGCATCTTCAGATAGCAAAAAGAACCATCTACCTCAAAACATGACTACATTACTGTTATTCTAAAAAAACTCTCTAACTCTAACATATCAACTCTCTCCAACTACCACCCAATAAAACTTCTGAGGTAATTACCAAAATTCGTATTCAAATAGAATTCTGCGAGTGAACATAAAGGAAATAATCTCAGGTATACAGATGTTTCCGCAGAGTTTAACAGGTCAATTGAAAAGTCCCCGGTCTACCATAGTAAAAGACAATTTTTTGGCAAAATTAGTTTTTTTTATTCAACATAATTCCTTTTAAGGGTGATACACTGATTATAGCGACCCTCCAACTTTTGGATACTATTTTTGTAGTCTTCGATTTGTCTTTTGCTTCAAAATAGGCCTCAGTTTCGGCAATCACCTCTTCATTCGACGAAAATTTCTTCCCAGCGAGCATTCTTTTGAGAACTGAGGAAGGAAATAGTTGCTGTGTGCGAAACCCAATTCCTCGATTTTTGCCATCATTTTGCCATGACTTGTGACACGGTGCATTGTCTTGGTGAAGCAGCACTTTCTTTTTCTTCAAATGCGGCCGTTTTACGGCGATTTCGTCATTCAAACGGTCCAATAATGCCATGTAATAGTCGCTGTTGATAGTCCTTCCTTTTTCAAGGTAATCAATGGATATTATTCCATGCGCATCCCAAAATACAGACGCCATAACCTTGTCACCCGACTGTTGCGTTTTCCCACGCTTTGGAGCCGGATGACTATCGATTGGACTTCGGAGTGAAATGATGGAACCATGTTTCATCCATTGTCACATATCGACGCAAAAATTTAGGTTTATTACGCTTGATCATCCTCAAACACTGCTCCGAATCATCAACTCGTCGTTGTTTTTGGTCAAAAGTGAGCTCGCGCGGCACCCACTTTACACAGAGCGTTCTCATACCCAAATATTCGTGAATGATATGATGTACACGTTCAATTGATAACTTTAGAGTATCTGCTATTTAATTCAATTTCAATTTACGATCACTCAAAATCATTTGGTGGATTTTTGAAATGTTTTCGTCGGTAACAACCTCTTTTGGGCGTCCACTGCCTTCACCGTCTTCTCCGGTTCTCATTTCATAGAAAGGGAAAATATAGCTACAGTTCAGCCCAAAAACTCATATCTCTGAGTCGGAATATCTCGATATCATCAATAGTGAAATTCTTAATATGACTAGAATATTGCTGCCAAAACACTGTCATATTCCAAGACAATAATGCCCCCAAACACAACACAAAAATTGTTCAGTTTTGTTTTGAGAACTATTGGAATATCATCAAGAATCTTCCTTGGCCATCACAGTCTTTAACGTAATCAAGACCTCAAAATAATTTTAGAGCAGAAAGTGATCTACAACATTATTGAAGTCACTGGCGGGTATTTTTCTATAAGAATAGGGCAACATTGCACTGGAAACTACTCAGACTTATTACGTATCTATTAGACGAGAAATTGCAACTTTTTTCAAAGCAAATGGTAGCTCAACACCTTGTTAATTAATAAATATTGTGTATAGTCGATCCAAAGTTGCTGTGAACATACGTAATCAATATGTTTAATGTATTAGCTGCCGAAATTTGTAAATTCCTTTTAGAATCAGACAACATTTTCCTTCTCATTTTATTCTAGTTAAAAAAGAGACTAGATGCTGTCTGATAAGTTCGAACATGTAACCGAACCAGACTGTCGAAGTCGCCCTGTTGTCAAATGTAAGCAAAATTCTTAAGAATCATAGTGATAAGAGATTATAAACCGGCAAACATTGTTTTAATACTTTGCTTGCTTTGATAAATTTCAAATCGCAAATTATTACTCTGATGAAAACGCCGAAGCCAGAGAGAACAAATTGCGTTTCTATTCAGTTACTTTGAAAAAGAATCAGATAATGAACTTCTCTTGCCATAAAATAGAGTTTCGTTAGAGAGGTAAGCATTTTTACTGTTAAATATTAATTTGCTGTGGTTTTTTTGAATATAGTCAGCGTGTTGCAGCTGCACTGAATATTAGTAGGGACACGGTCACTGAAATATCTCGAAAAATGAAAAACATAATCTTGGATTCATCGAAAAGAAAACGTCCTCATACGAAACGGGCGATAAATCAAGATCAGCTTGATGTTAGCACCAGCAGAGTCAAATATATGAAATGTATAAAAGCAGTGAGTAGTTTTTTCAATATAAACATAATTTAATACAATTATCTCAACGGAAACTGTTAGTCTGAACTTCCAGACATTACTTTTAAAAAAATACAATTTTTAAAAGCATATAATCAAATCAAAATACTTATTATTTCAATTTATATATTTAGTTAAGACATGGATATTTCAGAACGGGATAAATATACCCAACGGTTACTATTGGCAAGATGATAAAAATAGTATTAAGAGAACTAAAGTTGATAGAAAAAGATAAACGATGGAATAACAATTAATTAAGTTTTATTAGTCATAACATTTATTAATAATTCATTGTAGATATATTGTGCTTTATGCTGGAAACAGGAAAGGTTAATATCACCTTCGGTTTGGATGACCTCGATCAGATACATTGAAGAAGAAATTGAGAAATGATGGAATTGTGAACAAACGTTCGATAGATTAGGAATGAATAGCTTAGTTATTCACTTGAGTGAAACTTTCTAAATATGGGATTATAATTCAATTCTGATTTTTTCAAGACAAAGTGATGAGAGTGGAAACATCTAAAGGTGTTTATATAATTAATATATGATAATTGTAGGACATCGTATTCTAGACTGTAAAAGATTTATGCCCATTAGATATATGTGTTATTATTCAGAATAAACATGAGTATTTGATTAAAATGTGCGAGGAGAGAAAAAATACCAACTGCTTTACAGATATGGCAAATGCATTAGGAAGAATTCAGTGATTAATTTTATCAAGAAAGGTGTACACAGGTAGTAGAATAAATAAAAAATACAGTGTTATCAAAATGACTTAACAAGCAAACATGCCATCGAAGGCAACAAGAACTAAACGTAAAAAAGTAAATATGCCACCTAATGAAAATAAAATACATTACTTGGATATACAATTTTTAAATTGATTAGATTAGGCCTCCAGGGTAATACCACTTCATCAAAAACGCGCCTAAAACTCTACCTCATGGGTGGTGTGGAAAAGAGTTAAATATAAATATAATAAAACAACTCTAACCTATAAATTATTGTAGCTGTATAATTAACTGTAACTTAAAATATTCGATAAAATATGCATTAGTGTACTAGAATGTTAAAATAAACTATATATATTTGATAACAATTTTGTTTCATTATTTTATTTAAACTAGTATGTTGTTATATATCAAAGCCAAACTGAACAAAAACTCAGAGTTGATATAGCAACATTGCGACGTTTTGACGTCATAAACTTTGGATACACTATATATAGTCTGTTCAAAGTTATTTTTTAGATACATTACCTAAATTTGTGACATCAAAACGTCCCAATGTTGCCGTATCAACTGTTGGTTTTAGTTCAGTTTGGCTTTAACAAACAAAACAATTCTAATCTAAATAAAATAATTGAACAAAAATGTTATCAAATTTTTAATTTATTTTAACATTATAGTACATCTAAAAACTACAGTTAATTATACAGCCACAATAGTTTATAGGTTAGAGTTATAACCCCTTATCACTATTGCTTTCAAGAATTTTGCATAAGTCTGACAACCGGACGACTTTGACAGGGTCATCATTTACGTGTTCGAACTAATTGTGTAAACAACATTGTGTCTCTTTTCTATTCTAGTTAATAAAATACATAAACATCTTCATGACGTATGTACAAAAACACTTATATAGTCAGACTATATAGTCTATAGAATAGACTATATGTCAAGTGTTCATATTATTTTGTCCATCTCGTGAATGAACCACAATAACTATTAAATCATATTCTAATTTTAAGAAAGGATAGTTAAAAATTTATTCGGAGTTTAAATTTGGTCTATCCAATTTATATGCGACGGGACTTGTAGATGTACAGTTCAGCAACAGTTTAAAAATTATCATTTATCATCAACGCGACAACTTCTACACCGTTCTTTCTAGTACACAAATGCTGAAGCAATCCGAAAACAAGCCTAATAAATTTGAGAAAAGTCATAATCGATCTTAATTATGTAATTAAGCGGACATTACGCGCAGCCACTAATATATTCCACATTTTTTCGACGTCGTCTCATTCCTAGGCCGGTACCGATTCGTGTTTATTCAGATTCAGATTTCGCCGTTTCGCAAACGGTTCTTCAGTTTGACGGCCATTTTCTGTGCCGGTACGCGTACAATCGTGCACAACTTGCACAACAAGATACGAAAAATGATCCGAGTACGAAAACATTCATCGTTTCCCTTTTATTCGCAGTCGAATGGGCACATAACCGAACTGCTTTCTTACGTTTTGCGTTAAGCTATGGTGGCTGAAGAATGTCTGCTAAATTTCAACACCGGCAACCGGGCTCGGTATAAAATTACGAGGGTTGCTATTTATATTTCTGATCTAACAATGATTTATTCAAATTATTGGTTAGCAAACTGGTTAGCCCTAATACGTTAGCATTTCTTGGAGACTATCAACACAGACC
The DNA here is from genome assembly GCF_030347505.1 of Rhynchophorus ferrugineus. Lineage (NCBI taxonomy): Eukaryota > Metazoa > Arthropoda > Insecta > Coleoptera > Curculionidae > Rhynchophorus > Rhynchophorus ferrugineus. The sequence goes on from NW_027472583.1 coordinate 51,682,137, forward strand.
AAGAAATATTAATGAAAACAGAGAGGCTAGAACACCTCCGTCTGTTGCGAATTCCAAGGAACAACAAAACAATAAAACAATACTCAATTACTGTTATAAAGTTTAGAATTCAAAAATAAATAGAACCAATATTCAATCTTATATAATAAATATCAAAACAAAACAAGTATATTGACAAAGAAATACATAATTAAACAAATAAATAAAATTGTGAATAGATAAAAGTAAACTTTAATATAAATGAAGCTCTTTAGAAGGTAAAATTAGATTTTAAAATAAAGGTCGATTTTTTTAGGAAAATCAAATCATTTGAGGCAAATATTCATCTCTCAATGAATCAGACAATCCATTATTTATTTTAATCGGTAATAACCTATAACCTTAGTTCCTCACAACTGAGACACAAAGATCTCTCAGTTGGATCCATTAGGAAGGAATATGTAAATTGCCAATGAGCAATCAGTAGCCTGCTTAATTGTCTTTGTAAATCTCTCTTTTCTACAGAGATAGCAGTGTAAGAGAAGTCCTTCTTAATGAGCCAAAGCTTGTTGTCCTCCTCCAGCAGATCCCAGTCAAAACGCACTAGGCTACCATGAGGATACGACTTACAAATATAGAAAGATCTTTATAATATAATGTATTTATAATTTGTTGGCTATTTGTAATAATATTTTTACCGAGTTTATCAGCCAATTCGTTCCCAGGTATGCTCTTCTCAGGCTGGGAATCTAGTTGAATACGATGCTCTTTGGTGAAGAGATAACCAGATTATATAATTCAAAAATTTACACCGCATATGCAGTGAGTTTTGAGTATATCATTCAGAATTAACCGTCGTACGTTGCTCTAGCACTACTGCCACTGCGTGGCCGCCAATGCCGAAGAAACAGATAACCATTTGTATCGAGGTGCTTGCTCCGCGAACAACTTTTAATGGGTTTGGCTCGTCTTGGAAGATCCATACAGTCGATTTCTGTTTTGAGTTCATATAAATATTTACCTAATACGATCTATTCGTGTAGTATTATTCCTATATAGATGTTATTCACAAAGTTTGATGCATCTTGAACATATTTTTAATATTTTTCAGATATGGGATCGAACCCGAACAAATACTTTTGGTGGACTAATTATATATTTTTATTAATGCTTGTTACATAACGATTTTGCTTTATAAGATCATGTAAAGCATCGATGTTATACATTATACCTTATATGCTTTTTACAATATTGTAGGATGCTGCTTTATAACTGTATCAAAAATTTAATTTATCAATACAGTATTGTTTTGATAATTCAACTTGAAAGTTATGAAGAGTAATCGCTGTAAAGTTACTGTAAATAACAGACATAGAACTCAAATTGCAAAATGGTCTTAACTGTTAGCTGAAGAAAGTTATATTCAACAGTGCAAAGTTCCCCATTAAAATGGCAGATGGCATCTAACAAGACTTAGTGCTGCCAAAGCCATATACACAAACTACTCCTATTTTCTATAGAGTGAACCATCTGCTGGTTTATGTTTTTTTTTTTGAAAACTAGAAATGTCGTTGAATTAGCAGAGCTTGACGAAAATCTACGATTTCATTGTGACATATTTTGTATTATTTGAGTAGTTGTTTGCTAATATTAACTACTTGTATGTATTCTGAAAATATTTTTAATTTTAACGAAATCTTTTCAAAAAATTTACATTCAGTTATTACTAAAAATTAATACCATATATGGTATATATTTGTATTTATATATTTGGTATATATTTCACAAACACAAACACAAAAAGGGGAAAGATCATCCAGGCAATCATCATATTTGGTATATATTTCCCATATTTCTGATAACATGGAGATAACGTGTCGAAAAATGTATATTGGTTTAGCAGCAATCCAATCATTAATGCCAAGCCATGCCGCAACTATCCTAACAAGTGGTATGGACAAGGCCCTATGTATATGCTGAGTACAATGGGTGCGGTAGAATTATAATAGTGTATCGTTCACAACTCTTGCAAAATATAGGAAGACGTTCTCATATAAGAGGATTACTTTGCATCTGTTATTGAATATTGCTGGGCTATGTAACTGCAGTAAGAATTTCATTAACTTTTGGCAGCTTGTAATACTTTCCACCTTGTTGATCGCATACCTAAAAAATTATTATATAACGGAGCAACATCACCATAACTTTTGAACACTCTTTAATTGACATACCTGTTTTTTAAATAACTTAATAATACTACATTGGCAATACTATTTTATATAGAGAAATATGAAAAAAATGACTTTAACAATTGTTAGGTTGTTTAGTAGTTATTCATATTAATATTTCCCATTTTTAGTACTAGATATCACTTTAAAAAAATTATGTAAACACCTGTAAACACCTAATAATAATACATACGCTAAAAGTAAATAAAGCAAAATTGCATTTTTAATGTTAATTGCTTTTTCTGATTAATTTTGAAGAAATCCGCTCAAAAATCCAATCCAAAATCCAAAGCCAATCACTTGTAGAAGCTTTTTTATCATATCACAACTGTTAACTTTGGCTTAAACAATTTAAAAGTTAATATTAATGACAAACTACGCCTAAGAACACCAGAATATTTCAAAGACAATGACTATCATGGACATAAACCCAGCTCAGCATATAATGAACTTGTGGACTGTATAGGAATTGATCAATCAATCTTAGAAAACATTGACATGGCTTAAGAAGGATCCAAAATGGGAAGACATTTCCCCATGTCCGTTTTATTGCTCTCCAGGAGAGAAAAGACAAAAACTGAATACAACATACTTATGTTGATCCAACTAACATTTATACTTATATACGAATTCGATAATATTTAATATCTTAAACTCACCTACTAACAGCGTAGACTTGCAGATCACTCGGTTCCCGTGTATTTAAACCCAGAGCAGCTAAAGGGTCATCCGTGACCCGTCGAGGATCTGGTGGTCCCGGAGGTGGTTTTCTGGGCGATTCGCCCGCCCATCGAGTCATCTCGTTATCCTTACGTTGTGTACTAGCATCCTCCGTCGTTTACCTGCAATTCAACCGAAAATAAACCAAACCAGTAATCAATCAATAATCGTAAAGCAGAGTAAAATTATAGATCCAAAAGCGTATCACTAAAATGTCTGAATCGACCCGATAATTAAACATGATATTTTATGACAAATAAAACTTTACATGAATTAAATAGTGTTTTAAAATAATATCAATTTTAAAACCATATTAAAAGGAAAAGATCATCCAGGCAATTGAAATACTGAACACTGAACATAATTCCCTTCAAGGGTAATACACTGATTATAGCGACCCTCCAACTTTTCGATACCATTTTTGTAGTACGATTTACCATTTGCTTCAAAATAGGCCTCAGTTTCGGCGATCGCCTCTTCATTCGACGAAAATTTCTTCACAGCGAGCATTCTTTTGAGATCTGAGAACAGGAAATAGTCGCTTGGGGCCAGATCTGGAGAATACGGTAGATGAGGAAGCAATTTGAAGCCCAATTCATGGATTTTTGCCATCGTTTTCACTGACTTGTGACACGGTGCATTTTCTTCGTGAAGCAGCACTTTCTTTTTCTTCAAATGCGGCCGTTTCTCGGCTATTCGATTCCCGGCGGAGACAATCACTTTTTGTTGTTGTTTAGTTAGAACATTTCTTAAATCACCTAGGCTAGGTAGCGGACCCTAGGGCTAGAAGCGCTCAAACAAAAAAATTGAACTGATTGTCACAAATAAACAAGGAACCTATTTATCTAATTACAATATTATGTTAACCACTACCAACTGATTACTTTGAAGTCGGTGCCGAACCCAAAAAATATAAAAATATTAATATAATTTTGTGTCATATACAAAAAATTTAATTACCAACAAAACAAATCTAAATTAGTATAACTGTTTGGGTTCGGCACCGACTTGAAAGTACTCAGTTGGTAGTAGTTAAAATAATATTGTAAATAGATAAATAGGTTTAGGTAGGTATTAAGCTAAATTGTGTATATATAGTAGAATATAAAATGCGTGTAGCAGATAGGTTAAATAAGGTTTTTGTTTATTTTTATTTAGTTATTATAACGATAATTATATACATATTCCTTTTAAAATGTTTTTTCTGTGTTAAAAATCTACGTTTGATATTTTTTAAATTTTTAGTGAGTTCCTTATTTATTTGTTGATGTCGGTTCAATGTCTATGTTAAAAATATTTTATCTCCAATAATTCTCTAACATCTCTATCCGATAGATATTACGCCATAATCAGCGAACATAAGAACGGTCAAGAGTTTGAACACCATGTCTGATTTTTGAAACTTTTCGCTGTATCGCACAGTAGTTATGTTCTCAGTTATGAAGATCAGTAAAAGGATAGAATCTCCTTGGCGAACTCCAACTCGGATCTCAAAAGAATTTGAGCAGTTATCTCGCACTAGCACACAACCAATGAAACTACCGTAAAACACCCTAAAAGGTTCTGTTATATTAAGAATTGTAACAAATTCTTACAATAAATAGCAATCTTAAAATATCTAAAATAGATTTGTCAACAAACTTACAACGGAACAAATACGAATGACAGATATCTTCAAAAAAAGGTAACATTAAATCAAAACACATTCAAATTTGTAAATTAACTGAATATGGAATTAGTAGTCCAAGATGATGCAAAAATTAATACAAAATGTTAAAAACTGGTGTAAACTTATGTCTCAAGCAATTTTGGGTCCAGAACTCAGAGAGTCAGGATTACCTTCAAAGTAATTAAAAAATAAAATAAATATTATTTTATATAAATATAAAATACATTATTAGCTATTATTGTATCCATTACGAAAATCCGAGGATAAAAATAAGAATTATTGCAACATCTCTTATTCTTTATCTTTATATTCTTAAAGAAGTTTAGAAAGCACAAACAATATATTAGTATTTTTCTAAATTATAAAAAGTAAAATCTTACATTCTTCGATATTGCTTAAAGTAAACGAAACTATTACGTGAACTACTTCACTTGTCGAAGATACAAAAGAAAAGGAAATTATAGCAACAAGTCGATAAATAAAAACCCTCGCCATAAATCAGTTGCAAAATATCTCCCCATTGGATCTGATCTAGTTTAACGACGTTCACCAATGCAAAATCTTGTAATCGTCTATCTTGGCTTTTAAATTGCGTTTGTTTCAGCCGATATTAATGAATGACTAGTCAAAATGGCATTGAGGTTATATCGAAAGTAACGTATCTGCATCAAGATGGTAAAATCCGATGGGAAAAAACGAAACGAGAAGGAAGCCTAGATGCATTTTATCTGTTCGATCGGTTTTAACGATATTTTCGTTAATTCTCGATTATCTCTTCCTTGTTTCTTACTTAATGTTAATCCGCAATTAAATGATTCATATCAATGTTGTTTTAAAAAATTTTATTATTAAAAGCTAAACTTATTACTCGATTAATTTAACTGATCACTCAACAGTAAATACATACTGTTGACAAAGCCACAGATCTAACAGAACTTTTTATGAAGCTAAAAAAATATTATGGTTACTTGGACAACCATCCGAACACTCAACAGTAAACTGTCAATATACAAGCAAATCTTGGATCTCGTGAAAACCTACAATGTAGAACTATGGAACAAACAAATGTAATATCAATATGGTCTAGACTTATCAAAACAAAATTCTATATTAGAAATGAGGATATCCACAAAGATCTAAGGGTATCAAGAATCAACGAAGAAGTCAAAATAGTGATTTTGATGTATGTAAGAAATAATGGCCTGGAAGACCAAAAAAGTGGATCTGCTACAATAATCCCAAGAACACAAAACGATTGGTTAGTCCATTATAGCCATCAAATTAGATATTGGAGCAGAATATTGAAGATCATAAAGTCTTTCCATACATATGAGGGGCCAGCAATGTGTATTACGAGCTACTAAAATGAAATTAAACTGTTGCTACAATTGTCTACCAACGTCACCAATGCAAAATCTTGTAATCGTCTATCTTGGCTTTTAAATTGCATTTGTTTCAGCCGATATTAATGAATGACTAGTCAAAATGGCATTGAGGTTATATCGAAAGTAACGTATCTGCATCAAGATGGTAAAATTTATGCAATTTATCTGTTCGATCGGTTTTAACGATATTTTCGTTAATTCTCGATTATCTCTTCCTTGTTTCTTACTTAATGTTAATCGGCAATTAAATGATTCATATCAATGTTGTTTTAAAAATGTTGATTGTTAAAAGCTAAAATGGTAACTTATTACTCGATTAATTTAACTGATCACTCAACAGTAAATACATACTGTTGACAAAGCCACAGATCTAACAGAACTTTTCATGAAGTTAAAAAAATATTATGGTTACTTGGACAACCATCCGAACACTCAACAGTACACTGTCAATACACAAGCAAATCTTTGAACCCGTGAAAACCTACAATGTAGAACTATGGGACACACAAATGTAATATCGATAGGGTCTTCTAGACTTATCAAAACAAAATTATATATTAGAAATGAGGATATCCACAAAGATCTAAGGATATCAAGAGTCAACGAAGAAGTTAAACGGTTTACGAAAAGAGATCATGTGAGATTGCGTGAACATAAAATCATCGAATTACAACTTAGGACAACGGAGGACTTAACCGGAAGTAAAACCATTTGAACTGGTATAATTGTATGTGAAAACTATATGCTAATGCATCCAATAAATGCTAATTTAATTTTGATCTGATATATTAGGTCAGGACTTTAGTATCATTGTTGCGATGTAATTAAATTTATCTATATTATTCTATATTACAAAAAAGTTCTTTAATTCTACATTTATAAAAAATATATATTTTTTTAATATTTATGACATGGGAAAAGAATTATGAAAGAACTTTTTCATTTTATATATTTGTCATATTATTCATTTAAATAAATACACTTGTCTTTGCCCATTAATTTGCGTAAAGAAGAAAGAAAATAAATTGTATTTTATTTACATTGTTTTCTCTCCTCAACATACATTATTGAGGCAATATTACTAGACATTACTTACAATAGCTAGTTGTAACATGGGTGCATCGTGGTTTAAAATAAAACCAGCTATTATTCCAACTATTAGTGTCATGTTTTCTTCTTCTTAAACTTTTGTTATTTTCAAAACAATAAATCAAAAATGGTTGTGATTAAAAGAATAGTGAGCTGATTAAACACTATTCTGGGATAATAAGATGAAGATGGATAAGATATCAGAAGGTTACGTAGGTATAATTTAGGAGTTATAAAATGTGAAAAAGTTTAGAAAACAAAAACTGTTAATTTACTTGAAAATATTTTATTTAACGGAATGAAGAAACGACTTGTTAAGCGGCGACACAAAACGACACTGCGGGTTCTTATCCATTAAAAAACAAACCAACCAGATGGCCGGATAGTCATCGCCGTATTTCATAACACCTCCCTCCTAACGAGACGGTCACTGGTATGTACTTGGTCGTTATTCTATCTGAACAGCTTATAGTTATTATAAAAATTGTTTTTGAGTATCGAGTATAATCTCGTCCGCCAGTTTGTCTTTAAATGACACTATTTATACCAAAATTTCCACGATGGATTCCACCCCTCTACGGAATGGTTTTCCAAATTTTAGTGGCTCCATATTCCAATAGTCTACGACTAAGAAACTAAGCTATTGCAATCCGCCTTTAGTAGCCGTTCGACCTGAATTGCAAACTTCTGTCCAAATTCCAGTAGGCTATGTTAATTCACAGTCCCTTGAATAAATTCAAAAGAGAGCAGCCTCATGATCTCCAAAAATCTACTATTACTGAAATGATTACCGAATGCCGTATTTGCACTTATAATTCCATGCCATATATAACATTTACACTTCATTATAGAAAAACGAATGAAGAGTATAAAATTAGCAACATAAAATAGAACAGAAAGATGGAAACAAGTTTCATTAGAGTTTTGCTTACCATTATCGAGTCTCCATTATAAATTAAACATCTAATGATTCAACACGATATTCACCTAGTACCTAGTACTTTGGAAGAACAGATAATTTGCCCAAATTTCAAAATAATATAAATAAAATATGTAATGAATAAAAACACATTTATACACAAAATTCATAATTTCAGTGTTTGCGCATGTTTGTACAATAAATATATTATTCTAACCGAAATAGTTTATACGAAATTTTACTTGTTAAATGAAAATAAGTCGTCAAATAAGATTCTTTCAAGTATGATAAATATTTTCCATAAAACTTGAGATAAGTTATTCAGTGTCTACTAACGCTAATCATGGAACGCTCAAAATTACATTTTTAATATTCAATACTATTATGATTAATGTGCTGCCGAAGATCATCAAGGAATTTCAGAAGCTTATAGTGATACAGCTCTGTCATATCCTAATTGTTAGTTTTAGTTTCAATGATTTCAAAATAGTGATTTTGATGTATGTAAGAAAGAATGACCTGGAAGACCAAAATAAGTGGATCTGCTACAATAATCCCAAGAACTCAAAACGATTGATTAGTCCAGTATAGCCATCAAATTAGATATTGGAGCAGAATATTGAAGATCATAAAGTCTTTACATACATATGAGGGGACCAGCAATGTATATTACGAGATGCTAAAATCAAATTAAACTGTTGCTACAATTGTCTACCAACGTCCATTAAACAAATTGAACGACGTGTCGTTGCAAAAAAGACCAAAAAATTGAAAATAACAAACGCCTAAGCACAAAACTTAGTATTATGGATGAAAATACTTCAACTAATATATCTTATATCGTACCAATATTTCCCAATAAATGCCTTTTTAAAGAAAATAAATAATCTTAACACTCTCAAAACTAATTCAAGGTCTTACTAATCAAATAAATTATAAAAATTCTGACCCAACAACTTAGCTAAGACATTAACGTAATCATTAACGTTAATTATAGATAATCTAAAGGTTTCCATATAAGAACAAATAAAACTACACAATTATGTCTAACGTTAAAAACTGCAACTGATCAATATCAGATAAAAAGACACAAATACTTCACTCCATATTTGCGAGATGTACCCAGTCATGGGCACGACCATATAACGAATCATGCATACCGGCAAACTAACTAGCAACTGCGAAAAAAACAACGAAAACGTCATATCTCGTATTCGCTTTTGGTATCAATCAATATTTCAAGAACGCCTCAGCTATGACGAGATATTTGATCGGTATGTCGGTCAATTAATTGCTCTCCTTGACATCATCGATTTATCGCATGAGAATAATGATTGGTACAGGAAAACAATTTAAAGTACGCGAAGGAAAGTCCAAAAAAGATGATACATACTGGGGATGATTGGAAAGTCGTTTTTTCGTTGACACAGATCTGTTATAGACTTGATATATGATCAGTGTCTTTTCTTTTCGATGGTGCTGCGTATTTTTAAAGATATTCTGGTCAGGTTAATAATCTAAAATATGCAAATTCGTGTAATGTATACGGTATAGGTGCTGATTATAAAACAACTAATTAAAACTTTAAATAACCAGCTGTTACGATTGTTCTTTATTTATTGACTTAAAAACATTTTAAAATCACTACTGTGACATAACTGATGTGGAAACTTGAATTAAAGCCAATGAGATAAAATCTGTCCATTTGACATTTACTTTACATAGAAAAACATTCGCCTATGTTAACAATTGGCTAGCAGATCATATAAATATTAAGTTAAGTGCTTCAATATATTCTGATCACAATATACACTAAATTACACATGTATAACAGGTCAATTGAAAAGTCCCTGGCTTGACACATAGATGGCGCTACTAGAATTAAATCCATATGTTTTTTAGTTAGCCCAAACCCTTAAAAGATGCCTGTATAAATTTGACAGTTGTCGGATTATTAGTTTGTGAATTATATCACTTTGAAAAAAATGGCTTCGTGCCGAGTTTCCGGATACTGTCCCAGAAAAATCAACCATCAAGGATTGGTATGCTAAATTTAGACATGGTGAAACGAGAACCGAAGCCTGTGAACGCAGTGGACACTCAAAAGAGGTTGTTGCCGACGAAAACATTAAAAAAATCCACAACATTATTTTGAATGACCGTAAATTGAAATTGAATGAAATAGCAGACACTCTAAAAATATCAACTGAACGTGTACATTATATTATTCAGGAATATTTGAGTATGAGAAAGCTCTGTGCAAAGTGGGTGCCGCGCCAGCTCACTTTTGACCAAAAACAACGACGAGTTGATGATTCGGAGCAGTGTTTGAATGTGATAAAGCATAATAAACCCGAGTTTTTGCATCGATATGTGAGAATGGATGAAACAAGCCTCCATCATTTCACCCCGAAGTCCAATCGACAGTCACCCAGGAAAATGCAACAGTCGCCTGGCAAGGTTATGGCGTCTGTATTTTGGGATGCACATGGGATAATTTTCATTGACTACCTTGAAAAAGGAAGGACCATTAACAGTGGCTATTACATAGCGTTATTAGACCGTATGAAGGACGAAATCGCTGAAATGAAGAAAAACAAAATGCTGCTTCACCAAGACAATGCACCGTATCACAAGTCAGTGAAAACGATGGCAAAAATCCATGAATTGAGCTTCGAATTGCTTCCTCATCCACCGTATTCTCCAGATCTCGCCACCAGCGACTATTTCCTGTTCTCAGATCTCAAAAGAATGCTCGCTGGGAAGAAATTTTCGTCGAATGAAGAGGTGATCGCCGAAACTGAGGCCTATTTTGAAGCAAAGGACAAATCGTACGACAAAAATGGTATCGAAAAGTTGGGGGGTCGCTATAATCAGTGTATCGCCCTTAAAGGGAATTATGTTGAATAAAAAAAAATAATTTTGCCAAAAAAAATGTGTTTTACCATCGGTAGTACTTTCGGTAGGCCGAGGACATTTCAAATGGCCTGATTGTTACATGGTTTTCAATTTGAGCAACTAAAAGCTGTTTAAAAAGTCTCCTTGTCCGGTATCATCAAAATTTTGTAAAAAAAAATCAAAATGAGAATGCAAAAATGTATTTTGAGAGGCAGAGACATTCGGGCTTCAATCTTGGACCCAGTGATTTGTGGCTGCCGAGAAGGATTTGAAGAACTTTTTGAAATGATGCCCATTATGCTGCTTTATCAATCTTAAACATTTTGGTCCGACAAATATTCCTTGCTTCATTGTCCGCTGGTGATGAAAACGAAGTTCTTAAGTAGCAATAATCATTTATATGTTTTATTGTTCTCTACGGAACATTGGCACTGAAAATGAAAATTATACATTTTCACCAAGTGACCAATTGTAGTGTAGAGTTTTGTGCTGCATGTGTTGCAAAACAATTTCGTTACCCATGGCTTTTCAATATTATATTTTGTTATAATTTTTCCGAGCATATAACACCCTCAAACGTAACAAAAACACTTTAAATCGACTTTGCAACGTTGTCTCTGCATTTCACACATTACAAAACACAATCAAAGCGCAAAAACAAGTTTCAAACGATGTTTAAAGCAACGTTATCAGGTATCAGCTGTTATAAGCTCGTAATGTTACCACCATGCGCGAACTCAAAAACTAGAACCAATCTTGACACACGCAGTGAAGATCTGAGCTCACGGCATTAACAACGTTGAAAATCGTTCTCATCTTCTGGGGTTCAAATATGAACCAAAATTTGTAAAAAAGTATGTTATGGTTTATTGGAACTATTGAAATATAGTCTAACCAAAGTTTTATTGTACATACGTCATCAAGGTGTTTATTGTACTGCCTACCTCAATTTGTTGAGTTGGGCACTGACTTCAAATTGATCAGCTGACAGATCAGTTCACATAATATTGTAAATAGAAAAATAGATTTATGCAAATATTAAGCTAAATTGTGTGTATATAGTAGAATATAAAATATGTGTAGTAAATATGTTAAATAAGGCTTTTCTCTATGTTTATATACTTATTACAACGATTATCATGTACATACTTTATATTAAAATGTTTTTTGTGCTAAAAATCTAAGTTTGATTATTTTTTTAATTTTTAATAAACTCCTTATTTATTTTTTAAAGTCGGTTCAATTTTTTTGCTAAAAATATTTTTCTCTTTTTAGTGTTACATATTTGTTAAAGAAATTACGCAGCTATTTTGTTTAATATTACAATGGGTAGGTCAAATATACAAAAGGTGCAGCCCGTATGGAGAAAAATAGAAATATAGAAATAATGATCTATCTAATCCGCTATCTAGCCTAGGTGATTTAACAAATGTTTTAACTAAACAACTTAGTTTGGGAGCTAAGGCCTTTAACCATTACACCATTGAAGCAACTGGCAAAAATATTTCTACGAGGTCTTATACGCTATACTTAGTGCTTAAAAAGCAAACTGAATGGCTTTTGCACTGAACGATTTCCGATTTTCCATCACATCAGCCCAATTTTCCCTCGATTAACCCAAAACAGATTCTGATTTGGTTCTAATGGGACCACCTCGGAAATGCACTCTTTCGAATAAAAAAGAATTTTGAAAATCGGTCCACAATTGACGAAGAAATCGGCGAACATACATTAAAAAAAGGTGATTACAGACGAACTTAGGAACTTCCTCCTTTCTCGAAGTCGGTTAAGAATCAGTTAACAATTTAATCGATCGACTCAAATACAATAACCATCCAGCATAATATAAAAAAGTTGTTTGTTTAAACTCCTAAACTATGCTTTAATGGATATAAAACAAACATGTTTAGTGTAATAAGCTATTGCCAGCTATTATAAATCAAACAATTATCAAACTCGATATAAACATCTTTCATCATTAAACACTTGGCGTACTACTCTATGAAAATTCCATTACATTTTCTACGCTATTTTTAGCTGTAGTCATCCAGAGAGAACGGAATTCGAACCCACGCCGATATAGAAAAATTCCTGGAATAGACTGGGATAGTAAAATGTTGTACAAAAAATATGAATGTAAATCACATCTGTTTTGGTTTAAAATTAAACGATTTGTATTGCTGCACGTGATAGAAATAAAGATGTGTCTGGAAACTTAAGGTCAACCGTAGTGTTTAAATTAAAATTACTTGGTATGTGAGGAAATAAGATTGTAAACTCAACATAGAGTATTAATAAAACAGGGCAAAAAGATTGTTCAAGAAAAAAAAATTGTGGATATTTTGACTGCTTTAACTGGCCTATTTTAATCCTTTCATAAGTTCTACTGCTATACTGCTAAAGTGAACGTAGATGTAAGAAATCGTTTAACTATTTACCAGATGTGTCGGTAATTTTTTTCCAATTCTTGTTAACAAACATCACCAGCCGTAAATGCACAATGTTATGTGTTGATGGCACTAGTTTTATTTCATTCGCCGCTTTTTCAGTTAGTACTAACCTTCAAGAAAAAGCTGTTATAAGTTCATGATATTCTACTTATAACTTTGTTAGTGTGCTAAGAGTGAAAACAAAGGATCAAAAACAATTTCGTGTTTTAATTTTACACTGGTTCTTGATAGGAAAAAATACCGTTCAAACGAAGCACTGGCTTGAAAGGTATTATAAGGACACCGCTCCATCAGAAACAAAAATATTGGTTTGCTGGCTTCAAACGTGGCCGTAGAGACACCGATGAAGCAGAACGCAGTGGACGTCTAAATGAGGTGGAAACACCATAAAATATCAAAAAATCGACAAAATCGTTTCGAATGATCGAAAAGTGAAGTTTCGTGAGTTAGCTAACATCATCAAGATATCAAAAGAACCTCCTGGTTTTGTATTGCATGAGCATTCGACTATGATAAAGATCTATTCTAAATGCGTGCCGCGTTTACTCACTTTTGACTAAAAACAAAACGTGTTGATGATTTTGAGCAGTGTTTGACCATGTTCAAACGTAACAAACCGTAATTCTTGCGTGTATATGTAACAATGGATGAAACATAGATCCATCACTTCACTCCGGAATCAAAATGGTCGTCATTTGAGTGGACAGCAACTGGTGATCTTGGTCCAAAGCGGCCGCAAGTACAACAATAGGATGAAAAGGTTATCGCCACGGTATTTTGAGATGTGCATCTTGAGAAGGAAAATACCATCAACAGTGAATATTATGTAGCGTTTATGGCAAAGAAAAAAAAATTTCATCAAGACAACGCGCAACGCATATAAGAAAACAATATTCACCCTCAGCATTGATCTAGACATATTATGATTGAAAATGAGTTAGCGATATAACTGAATTGTTGTTTTTAGTAGATTTCTTTAGTCCTCCTATTTAGATTAAAATATTTTTTAATTTAAGACACATTTTAATATAAGCTAAACAAATTAAAATCAATGCCATAACACAAACTAACTGATTTTTAGATACATTAGTAACACATTAGTAATATCTGAAGAACCAAAGTAGTCTCTAGGAGATTTGAGGACGATCATCTAGATTCAAAATAGAAGATTGCAGGTCGATTTTGAAGTAATAACAGCTGCTAAAAAATAAAAACTGGCATAGACTAAGTTTGAACATTAAAAATGCTTCTGTTATAACAGAAATCCGATTAAAATAATGTATCATTATAAAACTAAAAATAAGGTATAGGGACAGACTATTCGTTTTAGGAAATATATTAATTCAACTCCGTTAAAACGAACTACTAGAAACTAAAATTTTAGAGGATGTAATAAAAGAATAAGGCATTTAAAAAATATAACACATTTGCACCACACAAAAGCGTATATTATTGTATATATACAAACATTCCATTAAGTTTACTTTATTATTTCATTAAACGCCAAAGCTAGGACCAATTAAATAATTGGACCACATCAATTAACCGAAGAAAACAAAACAATGCGTTTTTAACGCAATGAAAAATGGTTTGATATCTTTGAAAGATTTCAACAGTGGGTAGAACGTAAGAAACAGTTAGGATTATTTTGTTAACTAATATTAACGACTCAAAAGTATCATAATACTTTTAGATGACTTGGCAGTAATTTTGAGATAATTTTGACAATACGATACTAGAAGATAAAAGTTATAACATAAACTAATATAATTATCAATACCATAACAAGGGTATTGGAAGAAGATACATCGCAAACGTACAGAACAGTAATTACTATGTCTAAATTAAAACAGTTTTCAACATACTTAGTATGTTAATAAATATGTTAAAGCTTCAACATCATAGACCCAACAAGCAAAAAAATATCTAAAATAGACTAAATTCTCACACAGAAGGAGAAATCTCCTAGTAAGAATAACAATGTCAGTGGCAACATTTAATACTACAATTATTATATAAACAAAATCCCTAATATTGAGTTCAACTGTAAAATCATAACCATATCATAACAGAAATTAGCAAATGAAGAAAGTTCATGACTTTCTCCATCATGACCTTACATCGAATATTTAATAAATTTAATGGTAAATGATAATCTCAATGATGATTATATTAACATAGCACCTGGTGTTAAGTTTAAAACTATAAAGAGAGTTACATAAAAAGATCCACAACTTTATCTTCCTGTTATCTTTTTTGGTACTGAATATAACGAAACAAAACAATATCTTAGTAAAAATGTTGAAGCTAATCACCATTATAAATAAACACAAAAATTACAAATAGCAAACCGAATTTATTGGCTGACAGGGCCATAAATATAAATTATTCCTACATACCAAGGTTTCTCTCTATAAGTCAATACTTAGGCCCATTTGGACTTATGGTATTGAACTATGTCTAAAATAAAGTATTGCGAGCCATCGTCGATGCACCCATATTACGCCCAGAAAACTAATTCATAGCAATATCCCTAGAATCCATAACGAGTTTGATTCAAAGTGTTAGTGGAAAGTACTCTGAAAAACTTTTAGTGCATCCCATTGCACTCGCCAAATAGTTCAATGTACGCGATGACAGTGAAGTGCGTAGGCTTAAACGCATACTACCATACGATATGATCAGTACACACAAAAAGTGATATAATAATATTTAGAATAGTTAGAATAGACTTTAGAATAAGATTTAGATTATAAGTTTGTACAGCAGATCAGTTACTGAAGCGATCTTCTGCATGTCAGTGTAGTTATATTATATAACGGAAATGATAAAAAAATATTGAAATTGTTGTTAAAATTGTTGAAAATCTAGGAGATTATTAAAAAAAGTAAACACAAAATTGCCAAACGAAGAAATATATGTAATAATCTCAATGATAATATTTAAAGTTACTATACTTATATAAACAACACCCATGGTATTGAGCAGATTTAGCAAATATAAAAAAATGTAACAAATTATTTCATAAAATAGCACACAACCTTATTTTCCAGTTACCTTTGTTGGTATTTAACAGGTCAAAACATAATATCTTAACTAGAATATTGAACCATAACCAATATAAATGAACACAAAGATTTGCAAACGAAAAATTATTAGGATAATTTCAATAATGATATCCAAAGTTACTATTATTATATAAATAATCGTGTTGAGGATCTTTAACAGATATAAAGAGGATTTAACGAACTATTACATAAAAAACACACAATTTTAACTTCCTGTTACCTTTGTTTGTATTCAATACGACAAAACATCAATATCTTAACAAGAATGTTGAAGCTAATCACCATTACAAATAAACAGAGTGACAAAATACACACAGCTTGAGCTTAAGCTAAATCAAATAAATTTGCTAATAGGGCCATAAACCTAAATTATCCTTAGATAAATAAGTTTTGCTGTATAAGTCAATACTTAAGCCCATTTGGACCTATGGTATTGAACTGTGGGGTACTACTAGCAAATCTAACATAGCTATCCTTCAGAGGTTTTAGAATAATGTGTTGCGAGTCATCTTCGATGCCCCATATTACGTCTCCAACAAACTGATTCAGCGCGATATCCCCTTAGAAACCCATAACGATTGTGATTCAAAGTATTAGTGCAAAGTATTCTGAAAGACCGTTGGTTCATCCCAATGCATTCGCCAAACAGTTAAATGTGCGCGATGACAGTGAAGTGTGTAGAGTGAGATATAACAATCTCTAGAATAAGTCAGAATAGTCTTTAGAATAACTTAAGATAGACTATGGAATAAGTTAGAATAGTCTCTATAATAATATTTAGATTATAAGTTTCTACAGCAGATCACTTATTGAAGCATTCTTCTGTATGCCAGTGTAGTTATATTGAATAACTGACATCATAAAAAATACTTATTCCCAACGGGTTGTTGATATGGTGAGTGTTGAATATCTAAGAGATTAATAAGAAAAGTAAACACAAAAACTAGAAATAGAATAACCTCAATGATGATATTTAAAGTTACTATTATTATATCAATAAACCCCATCGTGTTGGGGATTTTTAACAGACATAAAGAGGATTTATCGAACTGTTGCATAAAAAACACACAACTTTATTATTAACTATTACCTTTGCTGGTATTCAATGCGACAAAACATCAATATCTTAGCAAAAATGTTGAAGTTAATCACCATTACAAATAAATACAGTGACAAACCGCAAACAGCTTGAGCTTAAACTAAACCAAATTTATTGGTTGTTAGGGTCATAAACCTATATTAAACTTAGATAACACGGTTTCGCTATATAAATCAATACTTGGCCCATTTGGACCTATGGTATTGAACTGTAAGGTACTACCAGCAAATGTTGCAAGCCATCGTCGATGCCTCATATTATGTCTCCGGCAATCTAATTCATCGCGATATTCCCTTAGAACCCATAACGAGTGTGATTCAAAGTGTTAGTGCAAAGTACTCTGAAGACTGTTGGTGCATCCCAATGCACTCGCCAAAGAGTTAAATGTGTACGATGACAGTGATGTGCGTAGAGCGAGAAATAATAGTCTCCAGAATCAGTTAGAATAGTCTTTAGAACAGTGTTTAGATTATAACTTTGTACAGTAAATCACTTACTGAAGCGATTTTCTACATGTCGGTATAGTTATATTATATAACGGAAATCATAAAAAAATGCTTATTATCTAAGAGATTAATAAAAAAACTAAAAACACAAAAATTACCGAAGGAAGAAACATGTATAATAATCTCAATGATAATAACTAAAGTAATTATTATTATATAAACAAATCAATGCTGTTGATGGGATTTAACAGCTGTAAAAAGGATTTAACAAATTATTTGGCGAATCTTCCTGTTAGCTTTGCTGATATCCACCAGGATAAAACATAGCAATATCAAAAGAAGCATCATCAACACAAATAAATTAAAAAATTATAAAACGAAAAATATTAGAATAATCTCACTAATAATTATTTCATAAAAAAGCACTTACCTTTATTTTCATTTACTTTTGTTGGTATTCAACAGGTCAAAACATAGTATGTTAACAAGAACGTTGAAGCATAACTAGTACAAATGAACACAAAAATGTATAAATGAAAAGGAAATAGAATAACCTCAATGATATTTAAAATTACTATTATTATATAAATAAACCCCATCATGTTAAGAATGTTTAACACATATAAAGAGAATTTAAAGAACTATTGCATAAAGAATCACACAAGTTCATCTTCCTGTTACCTCTGTTGGTATTGAAAATCAAAAATAATCAATAAAAATAAACAAACAAAAAACTGTAAATGAAAAAAATTTGAATATCAATGACGATTTTTAAAGTTACTATTATTATATTAACAAATTCATGGTGTTGAATATATTTAACAGATACAAAGAGGATTTAACAAAGTCTTGCATAAAAATGCATACAGTTTCATCTTCCTATTACCTCTGTTGGTATTGAAAATGAAAAATAGTCAATAAAAATAAACAAACAAAAAACTGCAAATGAAAAAAATTAGAATATCAATGACGATTTTTAAAGTTACTATTATTATATTAACAAAAATCCATGGTGTTGAGTATATTTAACAGATACAAAGAGGATTTAACAAAGTCTTGCATAAAAATGCATACAGTTTCATCTTCCTATTACCTCTGTTGGTATTGAAAATGAAAAATAGTCAATAAAAATAAACAAACAAAAAACTGCAAATGAAAAAAATTAGAATATCAATGACGATTTTTAAAGTTACTATTATTATATTAACAAATCCATGGTGTTGAGTATATTTAACAGATACAAAGAGGATTTAACAAAGTCTTGCATAAAAATGCATACAGTTTCATCTTCCTATTACCTCTGTTGGTATTGAAAATGAAAAATAGTCAATAAAAATAAACAAACAAAAAATTGCAAATGAAAAAATTTAGAATATCAATGACGATTTTTAAAGTTACTATTATTATATTAACAAATCCATGGTGTTGAGTATATTTAACAGATACAAAGAGGATTTAACAAAGCCTTGCATAAAAATGCATACAGTTTCATCTTCCTATTACCTCTGTTGGTATTGAAAATGAAAAATAATCAATAAAAATAAACAAACAAAAAATTGCAAATGAAAAAATTTAGAATATCAATGACGATTTTTAAAGTTACTATTATTATATTAACAAATTCATGGTGTTGAATATATTTAACAAATACAAAGAGGATTTAACTAAGTCTTGCATAAAAATGCATACAGTTTCATCTTCCTGTTACCTCTGTTGGTATTGAAAATGAAAAATAATCAATAAAAATAAACAAACAAAAAACTGCAAATGAAAAAATTTAGAATATCAATGACGATTTTTAAAGTTACTATTATTATATTAACAAATTCATGGTGTTGAATATATTTAACAAATACAAAGAGGATTTAACAAAGTCTTGCATAAAAAAGCATACAGTTTCATCTTCCTGTTACCTTTGTTGATATTCAACAGGTCATTCAACACATCTCCATATAATTCCCATCCGGATCGAGCTCAGCTAAGAGGAGTAGCGCACAACAATATAAACACCAACACACAAGCACGGGGCTATCTCCCGGTGGAAACACGCGATCGTTGTCCGAGCCACAAGACCGTCGAACGAAACGGAGCGTTTTTGGCGAATTCTCGTGGACGTCGTCTTCGTGGAGGCAGGCTGGCAGGGTCGCCGCGACACCGTGGTTCGGTCAACGAAACTGAAAGTGATCAGCGAAGCGTGGTCGATGGCCCAGAGCGGGCGGCGCGGCTGAATTTCGTCGGAGAGGGACCCGGTCCGTCTTCTTCTGCGGATTTGGGTCTAGTTTTCGATAACGCTGGTGCGGGTGTATTGATACGGTATCAGGCGGACGACCCACATATTTGGCCACTTTCAAAACCGTAATTATACTAGTTCCATTGTGTAAATTGGGTGACATTGTTTAGGAACTGGAATTGTAAAGTTTAACGATTAAAACTAACAGCAGCACTTAAAGCTTATCTATTACGAACTGGAAAAAAAATTCATATTTTAATGGTTTATTTTTAAAAATGTGTACCATTTATTGGGTATATGCAAAAGTTCTCGCTGTTTTTTTTTGTTGAAGGTATTTTATTTTCAATGAAAACCTATTTTTCTATAGTTCTAAATTCGGCTGTTTTTTTAATGTATGTTCGCCGATTTTTCCGTCAATTGTGGACCGATTTTCAAAACTCTTTTTTTATTCGAAAGAGTGCACTTCCGAGGTGATCACATTGGAACCAAATCAGTATCTGCTGGGGCGAAAGGGGGGAAATTGAGGAAAGCGCTCAAATTTTAAAGGCACGCACAAAGTTTTTATATATTTTTTATCTAAAATAATCAGATATTTGTATATAATGTTATTGCCCAGCTGATGCGAAGGAAAATAGGAAGTGCTTCAGTGCAAAAGCCATTCATTTTGCTTTTTAAGCACTAAATATACCATATAAAACTTCGAAGAAATATTATTGACAAATACTTCTATGGTGTAATGGTTGTAGCGTTTAGATCCCAAACGGAGGTTGCGGATTCGATTCTCGACGTGGACAATAATTATTTGTTGTTTAGATAGATCATTTGTCAAATCATCTAGGTGATGAAAAGCTCCTTATTTTCAATCATTGTTTCTTTATTCCTATTTTTCCTCATACGGACTATACCTTTACTTGACCTATCCATTGTAATATTAAACAAAATAACTGCGTAATTTATTAAGCAAGTATGTAACACTAAAAAGAGAGAAAAAAAATTTAACAAAAGATTGAACCGACTTCAAAAAATAAATAAGGAACTCACTAAAAATCAAGAAATAATCAAACTTAGATAATTATCTTTGTAATAAATAAATATTTATAGCATCGAGCCCAAAAAATACAAAAATAATAATATAATTTTGTGACATATATAAAAAATTAAATTACCAATAAAACAAATCTAAATTAATATAACTGTTTGGGTTCTGCACCGACTTCAAAGTAGTCAGTTGGTAGTAGTTAAAATAATATTTTTAATAGTTAAATAGGTTTAGATAGGTATTAAGCTAAATTGTATGTATATAGTAGAATATAAAACACGTATAGTTAATAGGTTAAATAAGGGTTTTGTTTGTTTTTATTTAGTTATTAAAAAATTATTATATACATATTTTATTTTAAAATGTTTTTTTGTGTTGTCTCAGTTTGATTATTTTTTAACTTTTAGTGACCTAATTTATCTCTTAAAGTCGGTTAAATTTTTTTATTATACATATTTTTAATTAATCATATCTTACATTAAATATGCTTAGTACAACCTTAATTTATAGAATTAATTTACTACTATTGTATAATCATACTTGTATCAATATACAGGCAGAACGAATGTGGGATAAATAGACCAGTAGATATGTCCCAAATAAAAATTAAATTAGACTACTTAATCTAAAGTTAAGATCGAAGCTTACAAACCCATGTGGTCTGGTTCGCTTCTTCTGATGCCCCGCGTGTTGTCCAGTAGCTCTTCAACCTTATTTTATGTTTAGATCGAAATCTTGGATAAGCATTGGAAATTAATCAGTTGGTTTGTTGCAATTCAAGGATGCTTTGCAATTCAATGTTGTTTTAATTCAACTGTATATTTGAACCCCATGAGTCGAAATAAGTTTTGTAACAGACTGAGAGATAAAAACATGATTGTTATAATGACAACAATAAGTCAATAAAAACATTATTCATATTAAAGGTATTGGAACCACGAAAATTTATCGGGACTTAAATTACTCATTTTTCAAACTTGGTAGATCGATCTGCGACAGGATTCCAGATTCCAGGATGTCAATAATATATAAAAAGACAAAATATTAAAATATGCACTATGGAGAATTATGGACCTTAAGGGCCTATTTCGCTACTACCTGCGACATCCAAATTATTTGAGAAACTGCTGTAAAAATGTATCAAACCACTTATTGAAATACCAAATTTCCTGTTTGAATTTTGAAATCACCACTCAACAATCAACCAAGTGCACAGGGTAACAGCGATTGCTGAAAAGACATTGGAAAAAAATTAATACTGCCCTGAAATATTCCTGGATATCTCACAAGCTTTTAATCGGGTATGGCTTTTGGGATTAATCTACAAAATGAGCAAATTGCTACTGCGGAGCAAAATTTAGAGTATCGCAGGAAGGGGCATTTTCAACACATTCCAATCTACTCTACGCTACTGATATCCCAACAATAAAAGAGACAGTACATTTTCTGACGACACAGTAATCATAGAAAAATATATATAGAGACTGGAAATACAGCTTAATAGCCCCAATTCTGTCAAAATTGATTTTGCGTTGCGGCAAAATGGCAAAATCATACATATATCACTTGACGGATGCCCGATTCCTCAAGCAGAATCAACTAAATACCTCGGCATACGTCTCATTAGTAAGTTAAATTGGAAACATCATATTAGACAAAACTCAGAGCAGGTTAGACTCAAAGTCAAACAACTGTACTGATTACTCAGAAGATTCTCTCAACTTGACGTAAAATCAAAGAGATTGGCTTATTAGTCAATCATAAAATCAATTTGAACCAGTGATGTGCAAATATAGGGTTCCACGGCAACATCAAACCAACTAGTAATCCAACGCAACGAAAACAAAGATCTACGATTAATTACCAATGCTTATCGCTACATAATCAACAAAGAGCTGCATGATGACCTCAAATGTATATAACAGGTCAATTGAAACGCCCCGGCCTGACACTATTGAGTGAATTATAGCATTTTGAGTGAAGCAACTTTTGTTACTGTGAAAGAAATGTATAAAAAGGAATTTCGCGTGTTGATAAAATATTACTTTTCAAAGGGAAAAATACAGTTGAAGCAAAAACTTGGCTTGATGCCGAGTTTCCGAACACTGCCCCAGGAAAACCAATCATCAAGGATTGGTATGCTAAGTTTAGACGTGGTGAAATGAGCACCGAAGACGGTGAACGCAGTGGACGACCAAAAGAGGTTGTTACCGACGAAAACATTAAAAAAATCCACAAAATCAATTGAATTGAATGACCGTAAATTGAAATTGAATGAAATAGCAGACACTCTCAAGATATCAACTGTACATCATATCATTCAGGAATATTTGAGTATGAGAAAGCTCTTTGTAAAGTGGGTGCAGGGCGAGCTCACTTTTGACCAAAAACAACGACAGTTGATGATTCGGAGCAGTGTTTGAAGATGATCAAGCGTAATAAACCCGAGTTTTTGCGTCGATATGTGACAATGGATGAAACATGGCTCCATCATTTCACACCGAAGTCTAATTGATCGCTAATCTAATCATCGAAACTGAGGCCTATTTTGAAGCAAAGAACAAATCGTACTACAAAAATGGTATCGAAAAATTGGAGGGTCGCTATAATCAGTGTATCACCCTTGAAGGGAATTATGTTGAATAAAAAAAAATAATTTGGCCAAAAAAATGTATTTTACTATGGTAGGCCGGGGACTTTCCATTTGACCTCTTACTAACTGATCCATATTTCGCACTAAAACATGTAATAAGTTTGCTAAACCACAGAAACTTGCAAGCAAAACAACAACTGGAAAACACACAGGAAATCAGAAGATTGAAGCGAACCAAACCACACAAACTTGTATAGAGTAGAAGTGTATTACTAATTCTAGTTTGCCATACTATGACTCAAATGAAGTCATACAACGCGATATTTGTCTAACCAATATCGAGTTTAATTGGTGTGTGAACTTGTTAACGTTTGCGTGAAGTACTTCGAAAGAGTGTTACTAAATAGCAATGTACTCGCTAATCACCTAAATATGCGAGGTGACAGCGAAGACTAAAACGTCCAACACCATTCGATCTGATTATTGGACATATGTAGACTTTAGAATAAACCTAATTAATTAAAGTAGTATAAAGAAATCAGGGAGATTTTATAGAGGAGAATAGCTTAAGTAGTTTAGTTTTATTTCAATTTGGGAAATACAAACTGATATAATAATTCCGTACTCTCCTTGCTTGTGTATTAATGCAAGTACAACAGAACAGAAGAAATATATTGAATTTTAAATTAAGATTGTACTAAGCATACCTAATGTAAGATGTTATTAAAAAAAATTATATATACCCGTTATCTTATACCCTTAATCTTATTTATCATATTTTGGCTCTTCTCTACCTTTTGGCTCTTCTCTGAAAAAGGCAGCAAAAAAAATAAAAGCGGGGTTAGAAAATGTTTTTATCGCTTTACAGAATTTCGTTGTCTTCAACAATGAACATTTTTCTTGTATAATTCACTATAAGTTCGATGATAATCTCTTTATTGTTGCAAAATTAATAAAACTGCCGTGACCAAATAAATATTCATAGCAGACCAAGAACGTGAGCTGAGTACGTTGAAATGATTACGGTATCTAGTTGTTCCTACGGTTGCATATCGACAACGCCGTCGCTGGTCGTCGGTTTGGCAACGCGAGGAGTCGTCTAGGGCTCGAGCGACGACCTTCTTTGTCTCCGGTCGCGGCTTCCGGTTGGTCTTTCGTATCGAAGTAGCTAATCCTTTGTGGAGATGCGAAGCCGCGTGCCGTGCATTATTCATGGCTCGAGTGATAAAAATTCTATTCGATCTGATGATGTACGATCTCAAATTTATCGTCATTGGCCAAATCAAAGGTCATTTCAACGTCTGATAATACATTTAATTATTGAGTGTCTTTCATATCTCGCAACATAACTACTTATTGGCCTAAAAATGTTACATGTATTTCTTAAAAAACGAATGTATTGACTTTAAAATTAATTAATAAAACTTGAAAATTATTTTATTTTAACGGCAAGAAGTAGCGACCATGGAGTAATATATAGAGTTAACTTAATATAAATAATTTCAAAATTGTTCTGCGTGGTCTCAAGAGGAAGGCGCTGAGAACGTCGTTTCGCTGAATTCATTGCTTAGTTTAAATTACCATTACAGCCACCAATGATAAAAATATTTTATTAGTAGAGCATTGCATTGGTCGACAAGTTCATACGCATCACGTGACTAATCTCTGACGTCACATTCACACAATTAAATTTCAAATAAAACCAAAATGTAATTCTTCGAAACCATTAATTAATATAAAATTCAATAAAAATACAAATATTGTACAATATCAAAAATATATAAAATATAAGTATATAATGTATATAAATAAAAAATAATGAAATATAAATATATAAATAAATAATAATTAAATGTGGATATAAAAATGGCTGCAATCTAATTGAAAACATAACATATCTCGTGGAAAACATAATCAAAATTATCTTTAGCTCTTTTTTCCCATTTGAAATTTCTTTAAAAAATGTGTGATTTATATCAAAATTATTGCTGTATCCTTCGAGGAAATCGAGGAGTTAAAAAAACAGCTTAAACATCTATTATTAACAATATAATAAAACATGCATGATAACCTCTTGTCTATAAAATTAAGCTCGTCTTGTTGGTCTACAAATTGTATTATATTATTTTGTATTGATGTATTTTATTAGCATCGTTGTTGAAAAGGTTATCTCGGTAAAGAAGCATTAAACCAAAATATTAATGTTGAAACTGCAATATTTAGCGTCTGTACACACTACAACTCAGTAAATAATTATATTGAATTTAACAGTTGGCTTAAATTGTTTAACAGTCGTTTACGATAATACGTTGACACAGCAATAGACATCGGCGATCAAAATACAAGCAAACACCCAATATTGAAAAAATAGCAGAAGGGAAGCGCAACCTCTACCTGCATACAGCTCATACCTAGCCCCTTATGATATAAAAGAAAAATAAGAGAAATATCTACGATTCATTTTGCGGCACAATAAAAGTTGTTTTCAACCGACTTCGAAAAAGGAGGAGGTTCTATGTTCGGCTGTATATGTATTTTTCTAATGTATGTTCACCAATTTCTCCGTCAATTATGGACCGATTTTCAAAATTGGAACCAAATCAAGTTCCGTTTGGGGAAAGAAGGGGAAATTCAAGGGAACGCTCAAATTTTAAAGGCCCATACAAAGTTTCCACATATTTTTTTCTAAAATAATCAAATGTCATTTTTCCAAAAAAAGTTATATAGGTGTAAAAGCCATTCTGTTTGCTGTTTAAGCACTAACTATAGCATATAAGGCCTCGTAAAAATGTTAAGACAACAGCTGCTATGGTGTAATGGTTAAGGCACTTAGCTCCCTAACGGAGATCGTGGGTTCGATTCCCGGCATGGAAATAAATCTTTGTTGTTATTTAGTTAGAACATCTGTCACATCACCTAGACTAGATAGCGGACTCTCTGGGGCCTGAAGCGCTCCTCATTTTCAATGATTGTTTATATTAGTGTTGGGAACAATCGACTGAAATCGACTATCGACTGTTCAGTAATTGCCTACTTTTTACTATCGACTATTTCAGTCGCTATTTTCGGTCCGACTGATTTTATTACTGTTTACTATCGACTGTTTCAGTCGCTAACTTTTAGTTACTATTTTCGGTTCTACTAGTTCATTCGATTGATTAAATTTAACATTCTGGCCTTCCGTCCTAGCTGCGACCTTGAAAGTAATGCGCCAAATTTATGCTATATAGATTTATATGTAATACATGTGGTTTTATGTTTCTTTTTGTAGTTTGCTTGTGAATAACTATATCTTCTAAATAAATATAGCAGCATTTTGAAACGCTAGTTTTCGAAGGCAAAAAATTAAATTGTAAATGATAAATAGTAAGATACTTTTGACTGGCATAGTAGGTAATACTTTGGACTGGTGTAATAGGTAATACTTCTTTGATAAACTTTAACGATTTTTGTCCAAGCATTTTGTTTGTCGAAACGTTTTTCCTAAAATCTTGAAAACTAAAATTAGGTTCCAAAGGTTTCAGAAATTGCATAGATCCAAAAGATTTGACGATTTTTTTACAGTAGCGGTTATTACATTTCTTTTAAAAATATTAACCGTAAAGAGGTGAATAAAGTATATTAAATATTTGTAATAAATACATTTTCTGATAGGAAAACTCTACTGATATATTCAACAATTTATTTTGTTGGCTATTAAGAAGAGCACCACAGTTTTTATTTGTTAATGAATGGACTATCTTAACAGAATGTGTTCAACTTTTAAAGCCCATTGAAATAATGACCACCGAGTTATCTGGTGAAAGATATCCCAACGATGTCTTTAATTATACGGTTAATAAGAGGACAGCAACATTCCATCAAATTCAGGACCTTAACAAGTCAGTGGGGAAAAAATGGCAAAATTGTCTATTAGATGTCATCAATAAAAGACTGACAATTTTAGAAATGAATACGATATGTGGAAAATCCACATTTTTAGATCCTAGATTTTAAAAAAAATTTTGGTATTGCAAATAATGCTGAGGCTGCAAATAATGCTGATACAAAAAGTTATCACAAAAGAGGTATCTTCCATTCTAACTAAACAAATACAAATATAGTTCCACAACTCGAAATTCAAGACAAAACTACTGACCAAGAATGTATTGACATCTGTAGATATTTTGATAAAAAAATAGCTAGAATGAAAGAAGTAATTACTCCAAGTACTGCAGCAACTTTACAGATTTAGCAGTATTTGAAAATTCCATTTATTGGTCGTTTAGAAAACTCATTGGATTGGCAAACCCATAAAATGAAACTACCTTAATTATATCAGTTACACGTAAAATATTCCTCTATACCCGCAAATCTGTCCCCTGGGAACGAGTTTTCTCAAAATCTGGGAAAATAATTAACGATCGAGGAAATCACCTCACGGGAGAAAAGTTGAACATGATAATATTCGCAGTAATTTAAAAATATGTCCGTTCAAAAATAAATAAAACTTTTATTTAAAAAGGGTTTGGTAGTTATTATACAATCATTTTTAGGTTCATCATGGATTAGATTTTTCAATTATTAGGTATACTTTTACATTTTATTTAGTAATTATGGTTATTGAAAATCTTTGGTTTTTAGGTTTTATTTAAGTTGTATTGAGCTATTTATATTTATTATGCTATATTATTTAAAAATAGCAATTAATATATTAAAACACGATAAAACATTTGTGGTGTTATTATTCCATTCCTTTTTACGCATCCACAGAACATTCAGTATAAAAGTAATCCTACTTCCTTTGAAATTATATTATTTATTAAATGATAATACAAATTAGTAATTTTCCATTCCATTTCTTTTTTAAAGTTATCACGCCAATGAATATATATACATCTCTGTCTCGCTTATACTACCATTGGAGAATATAAAGACATTTAAAATTAACTGCTTCAAGCTTTTATCTCCGTCCTGTTCTATCTCACATTTTATACAGACAAGAATTCGTACATCTTCGTCTGACATCACGAATGGTAAAAAACAGTCGAAACGTGCATTTGACTGAAAATAGCAATTACTATTTTCAGTCGCTATTTTTTTAACTATCGACTGTTTCGACTGTTTTGCCACTATCGACTGTTTCGACTGTTTTCAGTCGATAGTTCCCAACGCTTATTATTTTGGGGCATATTTTTGGGTTCGGTATCGACTTCAAAGTAGTTAGTTGGTAGTAGTTAAAATAAAATTGTAAATAGATAAATAGGCTTAGGTAGGTATTAAGCTAAATTGTGTATATATAGTAGATTATAAGTAGATTATAAAATACGTATATTAGATAGGTTAAATAAAATTTTTGTTTATTTTTATTTAGTTATTACAGCGATTATTATGTACATATTTTGTTTTAATTTTTTTTTGTCTTAAAAATCTAAGTTTGATTTTTTTTAAATTTTTAGTCAGTTCCTTATTTATTTTTTAAAGTCGGTTCAATCTTTTTGTTAAACATATTTTAAAGCTGTTATGAATTATCTAGAAGATAGGAAAATGTTGTAGTCGTTAGAAAATATTTTCAATATGTATTCATTCATTTTGCTTTTGAAATAAAACCAAATTTTCAATAACAAAAAGCGACGAACTTTTGCATCCAGTGTGTAATAAAATTATACAAATAAAGGAAATAGTTATTTTAACATTAGATACGAGAAACAAACGGAATGACCATGATATAACAATTAAAGAGCATTTTCTTTACCATGACCAAGTTAGGAGTTACATAACTTCATTAACTAGCACAGAAATGTAACTTTCCCCGTAATATCTCTTTAGTAATTGTTTTATCGTTATTTCGTTTCATCATTGTTCTCGAAGACAAACAATTGCTCATGTCGTATAAAGGTCCTTTAGAATGAAGCATTAAATTATTAGATAATTGGCTAATATAATGACAAAAAGTAAAAATAATTTCCATAGATTTTTTATTGAAATTAGTCAATATGCATGATTTAGGTATTTTTTAACTAACTTCAAAAAAGGAGGAAGTTCTAACAGATCAATTGAAAAGTCCGCGGCCTACCATAGTAAAACACATTTTTTTGGCAAAATTAGTTTTTTGTATTCAACATAATTCCCTTCAATGGTAATACACTGATTATAGCGACCCTCCCGACTTTTCGGTACCATTTTTGTAGTACGATTTGTCCTGTGTTTCAAAATAGTCCTCAGTTTCGGCGATCACCTCTTTATTCGACGAAAATGTCTTCCCAGCGAGCATTCTTTTTAGATCTGAGAACAGGAAATAGTCGCTGGGGCCAGATCTGGAGAATACGGTGGATGAGGAAGCAATTCAAAGCCCAATACATGGATTTTTGCCATCGTTTTCACTGACTTGTGATACGGTGCATTGTCTTGGTGAAGCAACACTTTGTTTTTCTTCAAATGCGGCCGTTTTTTGGCGATTTTGTGCTTCAAACGGTCCAATAACGCTATATAGTAGTCGCTGTTTATGGTCCTTCCTTTTTCAAGGTAGTCAATGAAAATTATTCCATGCGCATCCCAAAATACAGACGCCATAACCTTGCCAGCCGACTGTTGCATATTCCAACGCTTTGGAGCGGGTTCATCGTGTGCAGTCCACTTGAATGACTGTCGATTGAATTTCGGAGTGAAATGATGGAGCCATGTTTCATCCATTGTCACATATCAACGTAAAAACTCAGGTTTATTACGCTTAATCATCTTCAAACCCTGCTCCGAATCATCAACTTGTTGTTTTTGGTCAAAAGTGAGCTCACGCGATACCCACTTTGCACAGAGCTTTCTCATACCCAAAATATTCGTGAATGATATGATGTACAGGTTCAGCTGACATCTTTAGATTTACGGTCATTCACAATCATTTTGTGGATATTTTAAATGTTTTTGTAGGTAACAACCTCTTTTGGGCGTCCACCCGTTTGAACACACCGTCTTCGGTGGTCATTTCACCACGTCTAAACTTAGCATTGATGGTTGATTTTTCTGAGGCAGTGTCCGGAAACTCGGCATCTAGCCAAGTTTTGTTTGAACTGTATTTTTTCCCTTTAAAAAGCAATATTTTATCATCACGCGAAATTCCTTTTTATACATTTTTTTTCACAATAACAAAAGTTGCTTCACTCAAAATGTTATAATTCACATACTAATGATCCGACAACTGTCAAATTTATACACGCATCTTTTGAGGGTTAAGGCTAACTAAAAAACATATGGATTTAATTCTAGTAGCGCCACCCATACGTTAGGCCGGGGACTTTTCAATTGACCTGTTATACAGGTATTAAAATAACAAACGAAGGAGAAAACTACAGTGATATCAAAATGTTTTTACAAGGAACTTTAAAACTAAGAATAAAAGGTAACTTTACTTTCTAATGAAAGTAAAATATATTAATTGGATATACAATTATTAATTAGATGGATTGAGCCTCCAGGGGATATAACTACAAACGCGCCTCAAACTCGAAGAAAAGACTATCTACTACGATAATCCTAAAAGCAAAAAGTTATGGACTAGTCCAGGAAAATGAAATATTTATAAACAAAATATAGCTAGGCATATGCATTACCATCTGTTAAAACTGAATTAAACTGTTACTATATATGTTTACCTATGTGAATTGAACAAACTGAATAACATATTATTACACAAAAAGTCTGCAAGAGGAAATAACAGACGCAAAAACAACCTCTGTCCTCACTATAATGTCACTATGTCAAAAAGGTATCAAGCAGTTGTCATTAAAAGACCAAAAAAATTTGTTATTTATCTAAAGATTTCAAAAATACTCTATATAATTCAATAAAAATAGAAAGTTACAATATGAAATCTCCAACAGCAAGCTTATTTTACCTATCTCAATCCCATTTATCACAAGTAAATGAAATCTTGTGCCCATACGATACAACAGATGTAAGAAAATGACAAAATTACCAAGGCCATTGCAACTCAGTGAATGGGAATGTGTGCATTTAAATTTCTATAATTTTGTCAACCATATTTGTCATAGCAAACAAGGTCCTGATTAACGGGCCGCTTATTCATTCAACTCCGAAACCAATTTTCTTAAATTATTAGTAGCTGAATCCCACGAATATATATTTATCGTGGGACCTTAGTCCGTTGCCCAATCACTCAGCGCGCAACTGAAACGAACCGAAAGGCCTTCAACACCAACCAGGCATTAATGTTTAAAACAACGTTTAAAATAAAAATAAACTCGACGATAATTATAAATCGAAAATTAAATTTAATTAAGCAAATTTGAAAGCGCTTACGATATATGCGTGCTAATTTGACTCCGAACAAAGAAAACGCATCGCTGTTTGCTTAAATTACAAGAACAAATCGAAAGAATGGACCAGTTCAAAATTCCCAGCCATTCTATCGACTTGTTTCAGAACAAAACACCTGAAGACCGATTGTCTACATCCGTGGACTCTCCTGGATGATCTCAGAGCTTGTGTGAAAGTAAACGTGAACCACATATTGAGGAAACAAACAAACACGATTAAAATTAATGATGTTCTTTCGACCGTTGCCCATTTCTAACCTGAAACAACCTTCTAAAACAGGTCAAGGGTCGTTCTCGCATTTAAATCGCTCAATTATCGGGATATGTATAATGATTTTAATGAATAGGTGGCTGCAAAATCCTCGATTTTCGTTGCAGCCTATTTGGTAACGCTGCTAAGGCCAAGAGGAAAGATGCATCGGCTCGTCGAGACATTAGCATTGTGTAATTTCGACGACTTTGTCCATCCTTTTTTTTAATTGGTTTATCGCTAACGTTGCATAAACTATAATCCTCCGGCACCTTGAAAACACTTTCAGAAGCTTATCAAAACCACCCCGGATTTAGCATAATAACTTAATTCCATAGATCTCGAATATCTTTAATTTAGGATTAATATTACATTTTATATTCAAATCATAAACACTATAGTTAATAATAAATATGGTATTAATTCTGCACTAATACACTGTTAGAATATATATATTTTTTCTATGGAATATCGCTTAAAAAGATAAATTATTGCGTTCATATCACAGAGAAAAGTTCTGTGTAGTTCCTTTAAGCGCCATCTCTGATTGTAACTCCATATAAAAAACATTTTAACAAACTCATAACAATGTTAAAAATATTTCAACTGTATTAAGCTAACCAAATCTAAAATAGTACTATTTTATTGTTTATAATTATTATAAAAATTAAATTTCAATTTAATATTGTTTCTTTAGTTGCCTAAATTAGTAATGTTCAAAGTAAATGTAGTGACGAAAGCATACTGTCAATTCCATGTGGTGTGTTTAGCAGAATAATAGTGAAATGAGCGACAAAGTAGCAGAAAATTTGAAAAAACTTAATGTGGACAGTGGTGAAAAGGCATGAACCATTTTTATTTATCATTTTTAAGTTAGAATGTTGAAGGTTTTAACTTATTCTAGAGCTGCGCTACCATTGAGTCGGCGTACTTTTGCCACATTGGTTTGTAATATTTCCTGTGTATAACTTGTAGTTTTCAGAAACACTCTGTATTATTACCCTTGAGTCATCGATTTTTTACCGTCGTCTATTTATCTGACGCAATTTTTCGTACGTGTTGTGTTATACACCTTTACATCTAACCAGGTGGATTAAATACAGTTATTGTTTAACCTCGCATTTACAGGTAAAAATGAAAAAGGAAAAAGCCAAACAAACTGCAGGCGGAGATAAATCATCCGTAGGGGAGTTAAAGCCGCCACCGTCGTTTATAGAAGAGCGCCTAAACCTTTGGAATAAGTTGAAGAGTGAATATGATGCAGATATTGCATCTAAACCCGAAACTTCTATTAAAGTCACCCTTCCAGATGGAAAAGTCATTAATGCAGTAGCTTGGAAGACTACTGTTTACGATGTAGCTAAAAGTATCAGGTATGTACTCTATTGTTTCATTAATATGTGAATATTGATTTTAAAATGCTTTAGTCAAGGCTTGGCTGACAATTCAGTAATTTCTAAAGTGAATGGTGTGTTATGGGATTTGGATCGTCCGTTAGAAAGAGACTGTTCAGTAGAGTTGCTTAAATTTGATAATCCTGAAGCACAAGCAGTATTTTGGCATTCCACTGCCCATGTTTTGGGTGAAGCACTAGAGAGAATTTATGGAGGTTGTTTGTGTTATGGCCCTCCAATAGAAAGTGGTTTCTATTATGATATGTGGTTGAATGATAAAGGAGTATGTTCGGTTACTAAAACTATATGCACGATTATTTTAATTCACATTTCTAATAGGTTTCCCAATCTGATTTTCCTACGGTTGAGGGTCTCATGAAAAATATAGCTAAAGAGAAGCAACCCTTTGAACGTTTGGAAATGAAAAAGGAAGACTTGCTGGAAATGTTCAAATATAATCCATTTAAAGTGAGAATTCTCAATGAGAAGGTTGATACTCCCACTACCACTGTATATAGGTGTGGACCTTTGATTGATTTATGCCGTGGACCCCATGTCAGACATACTGGTAAAATCAAGGCATTAAAAGTGACCAAGGTATGTAATGTTGCGGCATATTGTGTAATATTGTTTGTATCTTGATTAACTTTTGTTTTACAGAATTCTTCAACCTATTGGGAAGGAAAAGCAGATGCTGAATCTTTGCAAAGAGTATATGGTATAAGCTTTCCTGACAACAAGCAACTAAAAGAATGGGAAAAATTCCAAGAGGAAGCCGCCAAGAGAGACCATCGCAAAATTGGAAAAGTATGGGTTATAATGTTCATAATAAAATGTACTTTATCTTAAACATTTTACAGGAGCAAGAGTTGTTCTTTTTCCATGAACTATCACCTGGGTCATGTTTCTTCCAACCTAGAGGAGCTCATATTTACAACACTCTAGTTGATATGATCAAGAAAGAATATAGAAAGCGAGGTTTCCAAGAAGTGGTTAGTCCTAACATCTATAATGCTAAATTATGGCAAACTTCAGGCCATTGGGCTCACTATGCAGTAAGTTATCTTTATATACTTTTTTTACAAGCGTCTACGGAAACCGTTAGACGATGTGAACAACAACCAGTCTATATATGTGAATTGATTCACTTAAAATTTAGAATATTTATGGTTAAGAATAAAGTTTATTAAAGAAATATTCAGACTAATTAATTGATTGTGTTAATATTTCATATCATTATCAGTTTATTGAAAACAAGCAACACCTATCTGACCTCTTGAGTATTTATAAAAAGTTAAGACCATTATTTTAACATAATAAAGATCAATCTGAGTAAACTGGCAACATCACATACCCGTCAAATGGTTTAGATAGACACTTTTAGTGTTTTTATGAATCCATATTTTCATCATACTATTTTTAGGATAACATGTTCTCATTTGACGTTGAAAAAGAGAAGTTCGCCTTAAAACCAATGAACTGCCCGGGGCATTGGTATGAATAATCATTACTTGATATATCAATTATACTGATTTTTAAATGTTTCAGTTTGATCTTTGATAACAGGATCAGATCATGGAGAGAATTACCGCTTAGATTGGCAGATTTCGGCGTGTTACACCGAAACGAGCTATCTGGCGCTTTGACCGGCCTTACGAGAGTTCGACGATTCCAACAGGATGATGCCCATATATTCTGCGCGCCAGAACAGATCAAACAGGAAATAAACGGCGCCCTCGACTTTCTTAAAGCCGTCTACTCCATCTTTGGCTTCAGCTTTGATCTGTGCCTCAGCACCCGACCGGAGAAGTACCTCGGCGAGATCGCTATATGGAACGAGGCCGAGAAAGCACTGACCGAGTCGTTGAACGATTTCGGCGTTCCATGGCGTGAGAATCCGGGAGATGGTGCCTTCTACGGTCCCAAGATCGACATAACCATTAAAGACGCTTTGAATAGGTCGCATCAATGCGCCACCATCCAGCTCGATTTCCAGTTACCAATTAGATTTAATTTATCATTTGTAAGGTAAGATTATTAATTTTGACAAGTACAATATTTTTATGAAGATAACATATAGTCTATTCAATTTTTTTTTATACATATGTTATCAGGATGTTTAATGTATTGCCTGCCGCAATTTGTAACTTAGTTTTAGAATCAGAGAATATTTTCCCTCTTATTTTATTCTAGTTAAAAAGAGACACAATGCTGCCTGATTAGTTCGAACACTTAAACGAATGAGCCTATCAAAGTCATCCGTTTGTTAGATGCATGTAAAATTCTTGAAAGCAATAGTGAAATGCGTGGCTGTCGATGCGATTATTTGTCTGAACACTCACTACTATTTTGTGGAAGGAATTCGCACGGGAACTAAAAACATTGGTTGAATAAAAATTGGTTTATTTCGATATTGAATGATACATGTCGTCGACCGGAGAATGGGCAGAATATTAGGTTAGGTAAAGGAAGTACTGAAGCGCTATGAAAGCAGAACCACAAGGGGTAGAGAAAAAAGAGCGAGGCGTCGTCGTGGTGGTCTTTTATAGCCGGGAATCGCATGGTACCAAACCACCAGTGTTGCCAACCTTTGAACTTGGTGTAGGTGAATACATGGTGGCCTAAAGGGTTGTAGCGCTACGTTACTCTCCTAGTGAAGCTGCCGTGGAACGTACCTTCATGTTGTGCAGGTTCCTGAGCACACCCGTGATCACGCAGTCAATCACCCAGGGACTGCTTATAAGATGGGGGCCCAACCTTAACCAGGAGTTGTATGGGATCAGCTGCCATCGAAGATGTAGCAGAGCATAGTTCGTCTTGGGGCGTTCCGATTTGTTTGAGTGTACCTATAAGTGTGGTGCCTTACGTGTCGCGTTTCGTGCTGCAAGGGGGTTCATGCGTGGATGTTATGCATGATGAACTTCTGTGGTCTTCGTCCATCGCGCAAGTCTCGTGGGATATCGTCGACCATGTGATGGATTCCTCGCGCTCTCCTTCCATGAACGTGTCGAGCACCTGTCGAGTAGCTTCTGTTGAGCTGGTTTATCTGTTAGGCACTTCGATCACCTCGGGATCACCAATTGTAGGAATGTTCGTCCGGTCGGTCGGTATCGGAATATGTAGCTGTCGATGCGATTGTTTGTCCGAACACTCACTACTATTTTGTGGAATTGGCACGGGAACTGAAAACACCGTTTGAATAAAAACTTGTTTATTTCGATATTGAATGATACATGTGGCCGACGGGTGAATGCACAGGAGATTAGGTTAAGTAAAGGAAGTACGGAAGCGCTATGGAAGTGGTACTGTTACAAGGGGTAAATAAAAGAGAAAAGAGCGACACGCCGTCGTGGTGGTCTTGTACAGCCGGGAATCGCATGGTACCAATCCACCAGTGTTGCCAATCTTTGAACTTGACGTGGTGGCCTAAAGTGTTGTAGCAGTCGCTACAAGGTTATAACACTTATGGTATTATGTAGTTTGATAACAATATTTGACGACGTTTTTGTTCAACTATTAGGATTTTGTTGTATATCAAAGCCAAACTGAACTAAAACTAAGAGTTGATGCGGCAATATTGCGTTTGATGTCACAGATTTAAATGACGTATGTACAAAATAACTTTGAATAGGCTATAGATGTAAATTCGTTTTAAGATCAGAAAATATTTTCCTTCTCATTTTATTCTAGTTATAGAGATACAATGCTGCCTGATAAGTTCGAACCGAATCAAAATATATATGTATTATATTGATAAATATCCAGGTTTACTTCTTCTTTTTAAACTTTCAAGCTTTCGACTGATACGGTTTACAATCAGATGCTCACTATTTAACAAATCTTATTTCTTATATCATAAATTAACTTCATAAAGTTCTAGTACTCCTTGTATAAAAATTGTATTTATCTTTTCAGTGAAAGCGGAGAAAAGAAAAGACCTGTAATCATTCACAGAGCAGTTTTGGGTTCTGTGGAGCGAATGATAGCCATCCTGACGGAATCTTATGGTGGCAAATGGCCATTTTGGTTGTCCCCGCGGCAGGTATGTAGACTTATTTTCAGATATTAATATGTACAATGCTGACGTTAAATTTAGGTAATGGTTGTACCTGTCGGTCCCAGCTTCGATCAATACGCGGAAGAAGTCCAGAAGAAACTCTATGTTGAAGGTTTCATGTCAGAAGTTGACACTGATGCGGGAGATACCATGAATAAAAAAATCAGAAATGCTCAGTTAGCCCAGTTTAATTTTATTTTGGGTAAAGTTGGCATGATTTTTCATTGATACTGAATCTACATAAAGTTTTCGCACACTCGTATTCATAATAAGTTTTCCTTTTTATTTTGCAGTGGTGGGAGAGAAGGAGAGATCTAGTAACACTGTCAATGTACGTACCCGAGACAACGTGGTGCATGGTGAAGTATCAGTTGATGTTCTAATCGAAAAATTGAAACATCTAAAAAATAACTACATTGTGGGCGAGGATAAATTTTAATTTTCCCACAATCTTTGTCCAGAATCCATTATGCATAATGTATTATAATTTATTTGGTAACTTATAAAGTGCATTTTAAATATAAGCTTAAGCAGATCTATCGAGAAATTTTTTCACTCCATGTACATTGTCTCCTCTCGTTTTTAAAAACTTAAAATTCAAATGTGAATTTCCCGACATTAATTGCTTATTGTGATATTAAAGTTAAATTTCAGGAAAAACCTGTGCTGAAAGGATGTATTATTGGGCATATATATAAATGAGTGTAGGCGCCTACATGTTGACGTTATGGTCTATATATGGTAGCATAAATAAATGGGAGTAGTTCCCTTGAGATATAAAATTTCTCGTATTAAAGCCACCCTGGTCGAATCTTCAATGACAATCATATGTTCATTTAAAAGATTATGTACGCAAATATCATGCAACATCATCCAAAAAAAACCTACATCAACACAATCCAAAAGCTACTACTTGGTTTTGTTTTACCTTTTAATACCTTTGATTTAAAGAATGGATTGAACTTAGGGCTCATACGGTCTCTAATCTCCTTATTTTCTATCAATACACAGGAAACACGTGTTACCACTCTTAAGGATTCAGCGAGCAAACTTATGATCCAAAACTCCTTTCCGCGTTCTTTGTCACTGGCATCAAAATTACTTCTAAAAAACGAATATAGACTCAATATTTTTGTTCATTAAGCATCTTACCCATATGCCTCACGCACATCAGTTATACTTTCCTTTAAAAAAGTGTTTTCGGGAAATTGTGCTGACACAAAGAAAATGTATTATTCACTTCTTTGAGATATACTAATTTTTAAGAGGCAAGTGATTTTACAAATCCTTTGCTTAATATATCTTAACTTAATTATAATATTAAACTATTTGTATATAAGTCCTATAAGTTCGATGATTCCATAGACAATATATTATTGATGTTAGTAAGAAATCACTAATTAAACCTTTGGTTACCAACTTGATCCTAAATCAATTTAAGATGCTCAGAAGTCCTGTGTCTTGAAAATCAGTAAATTAAAGTAATAAATAATTATCTTCTGAAAATGAATACAATGGGTGTCCCATTATGTCAAAACTTATTGAACCACCTGGTATACTGTATTCTATTCTGTACATTTTTCCAGAATATAAAACAATACCGCATTAAAGATGCAATAAAACACTGAATTGTTTCAGTAAATGATAGAAAAATTATATTTCGCTTATAACACATGAAAAATAAGTCACTTCTTAAATGACCACACGAGGTACACCACAATATAGAACAGGAGACACAACAGTACAGCCACCCAAATATTGGCAGTGAAAAACTGAAAAAAGAGCAGCATATACCCTAATGATGGTTATCTTTTTCGCAAGTAGAAGTAGCCCACAACTACCGCTAAACAAAAAGCAACTGCTGCTGCGGCGCCGCTGGATACGTAGTTTGCTGACTGATGAAGCACGGTCCCCTAAAACAATAAAACACAACACTCTTTAGGCCTTTATATTGATGCTGACTAATTATCAATTCTAAAAATATTCAAATCAAGGCTGAAGAAGCCTATGTTGCATGTAACAATATCAATACCTAATACAATTAATAACAAGTAAATATAAAAGGATAGTACTCACCCATCCACCTTGAGAATCAATCCAAGCTGAAAATCTTCCACTAAGAAAAACGGTTGTCCAATTGTATATATCCAGAAAATGACTGACCAGCTTCTCTTGAAAAGCTCTAATAGATATATCAGTACAAAAATAGAATAAAACCAAGACTCTCTCCCAGGTGAAGCCTCCTTCCTAGAAACCAATACATTTTGACACACTGTCAAATCTGACTCACCTATTTCCCACCTCAAATAAGCCGTTAAGCAGCTGCTGAAAGGTGAGAAAATTCAATGAATCCAAATCGACATTCTGGGCCTGTTCGTAAACCCAATTCCGTTGGGGCGACTGGGCAAAATCCGCCGCCAGAGTTTTTAAGTTCCTCACATTCCAATAACCGGGACGATATCGGCTCAAAGTAGGATCTAAAAAATTCCACTCATGATAGTTACATTTGGGTTTCACCAGTGTAGTATAAAATATAGAGAATTGTACATAGTGAAATACTCTTGATATTCTGTGCACTGTACTTACTAATCTGGCTAGCTTGTAATCCAAGATGTTTCATCTGTTCTGACAATAGCACCAGGTAAAGAGCGTTGGCTTCATCTACAGTCTCCTGACTAGGGGCATGTTCATTATTGACAATATAGGTTGGGGGAGATGTATGTCTAGTTATTCTTACTGGTTGTGGAAGCTCAACATTAATATTGACATCAGCAGTAGGTCTATCAGGTGATTTATTTGGAGGAACATGTGAACCGTTTTCCTCTCCGTTGCCATTGTTTATTTCATTTTTTTTAGGTGGATTATTTGGAAGATCCCCCATTGATGGCGAACCCCTATCAAATCTAACGCGATTGTTAAAATGCGGTGTAAACAACTAGAAACTTAAACGATAGATACCAAAGAGAAAACAACATGCTCCAAAATAAATAAGAAACACCGAGTATTCAAATAAAAACTACATTTTTTGTATACAAATAGATAACCTAAAAAACTATTATTCATCTTTTCTCTTCCAAATTGTTTAATCCGAGAAAGAGATGGATACATGCGAGTTGTTAAACAAAGATGTACATTTCAATATAGGATATATTAAAACAAAAGTATTTTATATAAAAAATATATTTTATATTTACTATATAATATTTTTTTAAATAACTTTTACTTTTAAATATTTAATTGATCACTAAATTAGAATTAAATTTTAAAATTTTTTATAAAAAATATACTAAACATTAAACAACTTGACGACTTTGTATTATTCTTTCTAACTTACGATTCCATTCAACTAAAAATGTCAAAGCTTCACAGTCTGGAACAGCACTAGTATGAATTAAATTTGCCAATTCTTCAATTTCTTGAAGAATACAAATTCGTTTAGGGTCACCTTTTACTAAATTCACCTGATATAATTCCATTCTAATTACAGCCAATAACTTAGGCATGTCCGGTATATTTTCCAAAGTAAAATCATGTTTCAAAACTTCTTTAGTGTCACTCTGTACTGTGTCATCTGTTGCAGCTGCTTCTGCGTTCATAGATTCTTTGTCTGTATTAGCTATTGCAATCACTTCTTCATCTTTATCATCATTTGACTTCACAGTAACATTTTCACGTGTTTCCTCGTCCCAATCAATACTCTTGACAGTATTTGCATTATTACCTTTTTTATGTTTACCGAAGGGATATACAGAAGAGTGAGTAGAAGTAGGACTCCACTTGTTAGTAGTTTCACACTGGTCTATTAACACCACCATATCTAAGTTAACTTTCTTAATAAAGATTAAACCTTCTTCATATGGAAAATGTTCATTATCCAGAACTGTAGTTATCAACTTAATCAACTCCTTCAATATTTCTGTTTTCTGATCTGAACTATCAACATTTAACTTCTTCATGTGACCCTTAGATATCATATGCTGTCCAAACTGCATGTTATTTGAACACTGTATGTGACATAAACTACAGAAAAAATTATCCTCTGGCCTACAAATAATAGGAATTAAAACAGTAACAGTTGCGATTAGCCTATGTATAATTACTTGTTTTTATTCTTTAAGGCAGCATTATGCTCGGTAGAGATTGTATGTCGAATAAATTCTATGTTTGATGCACACTGTTGTTTGCATAAACTGCAATATAATTTCTTCTTATTTCTAAAATTAATATAGTGCTAAAATAACATATATATTATAGCTACAGATACAAATAATACTTTTTATGAATACTTTTCTTCACATGAGTCTCAAAAGTTTCTCCTTCCTCATATGTTGTATCACAAATCATACAGCCATCATGACCTTTAAAATATTCTACCGGTGTCATTTTAAAATCAATAGAAAAATAATACAAATCAAAAATAACAATATTTTACTAGAATAAAACTTAACATAAAAGTAACACACCAAATCACGGAAAAAAACAAAACCATATAGTGAAAAAACCATAGAAAAAACTACCGGAAATTTCAATAACATAACCTATATTTTATTTTTTTAGATTGAAATAGTATTGGACATAATCGAAATAAACTTTTACTTATCAGTATGAAGGGTTGCATTTAGAAATATCTTTAATTCTTTTTGAAAAAATATGGAGAAGTATGCTTTGAAAAAATATCGATAGATCGATATTTTTGCGGCATCCCTATTTTAAGTAAAATTCCACTATGTATGATACAATAAAATGTATACTTATATATTTATCTGTTACATTTACTTCTGCTGTTTATCTGTTATATAGGACGTTCTGAATATTTTTAATGCATCCGAACTGTTTTATATTCAAATATTTTTAACAAGTAAAATATAACTCAATGATTACATTTTTTTATACTTTTATACATTTTACTTATACTTTTAAGATAATTTTTGTTATAAATCACTCATGTAATTTAAATATTAGTATTTTAGTCTATGTCGTTATTTCTGTTGTATACACTAATAAATGTACTAAATGAAAATTGAACTGAACATTTTCCTATAAGGCAATTAAATAAAAGAATAGAGTGAAATAAAGTCGAAAGTGGAAATTTTAAACTGTCATATATAACCTAT
Organism: Rhynchophorus ferrugineus; assembly: GCF_030347505.1. Classification (NCBI taxonomy): domain Eukaryota; kingdom Metazoa; phylum Arthropoda; class Insecta; order Coleoptera; family Curculionidae; genus Rhynchophorus; species Rhynchophorus ferrugineus. The sequence goes on from NW_027472583.1 coordinate 51,725,076, forward strand.
TATTTCATGATATTACTTTATAAAATTAAATGAAAATGAATAGAACTAGAATGATAGAAAATGTGTAGACTTAAACCATGACTCTTAATCAACTACAGAATGTACACTCTAGTATATTGTGTTGTCAATTTTTTTCTGTGGTTGTCAAGTTGTCAACGTCAGCTGTAAATTATCATTTATCAACAATTCCTAAGCTATCAAATAGAACACAAAACACAGAGGAATTCTGAATATTTTGTGAATTAAACATAAATATGCTTTTATAGAAACAATGTTTTATCAACCATACTCGGGAGATATTTTGCATTTAAATGTAGGAGGGAAAAGGTTAATAAACAATTATCAATGGTGAGTAACGTGTAATTAACATATTTTTGTTTTAGGTTTTCAACATCCAAACAGACACTTACCTTAATTCCAGATACATTTTTTACGGCATTACTAAATGGTCGTATTTCCAGTTTAAGAGATGAAAAGGGATATATTTTTATAGATCGCGATCCAGAGGTTTTCTCAGTTATTCTTAATTATCTGCGCACCAAGGAAATTGATTTAAAGGGAGTTGATATACGGACACTGAGGCATGAAGCAGAGTACTACAATGTAGCTCCTTTGGTCAGAAGGTTGATGTTATGCGAGGAACTCTCACAATCTACCTGTGGAGATGTGTTATTTTATGGATATTTACCTCCACCTTGTTAGTGATGACAATAATTATATTTATGGTATTATTGAATATTTATTTTTAGCTGTACCTCTACAAGATAATATATCTTCAACAGTACCTTTGGTAGAAACTACTGGAGTACATCAGGCAAAAGGTAGAGCAGGTGATGGAGAAGCAAGCATTAATGATCAAAATCAAAGTGAACAAGAATGTATACCAAGTACAAGTAAAGACATTAATAATGCATCTCAAAACCACTCAACAGCTTATGTGCAGTCACATCCTGGTAAGTTTATAATAATATGTTCAAATTTGTTGATAAAGCTAATGTACTATTTTAGGGCACTCAAGAAATTCCTCTTTAGAATTGAGAATGCAAGGTCTACAATCTAATTATAGCAGAAGTTCCCAAGATTTAAGAGGAGTTTCTACTAGAGGCCACTCCAGAACAGCATCATTAGATTTGAGACATGCAAGAAATTCATCAGCTGACTTAAATAAATTAGTTCGAAATGACTTAGGAATGCTCTTTGGTGCTAGCAGTAAGAAACATTTATAAGGTTTTTACATTATACTATTAAGCTTTTTACAGGTTCCAGCTGGGCTGATCCTCTAAGAGTACAGATAATTAAAGCCCATCATAATTGGATTGTTGTAGGTTATGCCCATTTTGTGGTTTGTTATAGGTATGTAAATATAAAATAAAGTTATCAATATAAATACTTTATTTAATTAGGTTAAAAGACTCTAGTGGTTGGCAGCAGGTCTTTACAAGTCCTCATATTGAAAGTTGCATAGAAAGGATTGCCATTAATGCTAAAATGGGCCCAAATGAAACATCTAAAATGGTTGCTATATCTTATGGTAGTCAGGTTAGGCTTTGGGGAATATCTGATACAGGAGATAGAACAAATATAGGCAAGAATGCTCTTATATAATAATTTATATATGTAAATGTTTATTATGCAGGAACATTTAATCTTCTGGTGAGGGTGGAATATTTGTTCTTCATTGGAAGTCAATTGGTAGCTTTGTCACCATCAGGTAAATTAGGAGTTTGGCATGCAATGACTCAACACTGGCAAACCCAGGATGTGATGCCCATTGCTTCTTTTGATACAGCTGGTTCTATCTTACTACTTGGCTGCAACAATGGCTGTATTTATTATATTGGTGAGTAAAAACTTTATAGCGCCGTGTATGATTTCACCTGATCATTATTATCTATTGCAGATATGCAGAAATTTCCACTTCGAATGAAAGACAACGATTTACTAGTTACAGAACTATACAAAGATCCCAATAACGATACTGTCACTGCTATCTCTGTGTATCTGACTCCCAAAACAAGTGAGTATGACATTATTTTCATTTACCTATTTTCTATTTGTCATATATATGAGGGAGGAATAAATGGAATGGTGTGTTCAAAAAGTAATGAGAAATTTGAAATTTAAATACTTTACAATTAAACTAATAAATTGAAAAATTACATTTCTTGTTACAATGATATTTTTTAAATTGAATATTGATATAATAAAAATATTCTATCCTGAGAGAAGAGGGAGAAAATTTATTATACTATAGTTCAAATTATACTACAAATATACTGCGATTTTCCATTACTCTCTCTCATATGACATAGGAATATGATTTGCTTGTGACTCTAAACATACAGTCTACTTTGAAGTGAGTGATTAGTAACTGAGGCCTTGTGTTTCATGCCAGCTTCAGAACGAGGTCGCGAAGGTATGCCACTAAAGTTTCAAGCTTCCACAATATACACACTTGAGTTTAATCATTTCGCAAGTGGAACCACTTTATCTTCCGCGCCTCATGGTGGAATAATAGCCTTTTGCATACAAATGATTACATTGATAAGGTGGTTCCCACGTAACGATTGACTCGAGACTCAACGCCCTATTGCTGCACACGTTCTTTCTCAAATTTGCTGGTATACAACACAAGACACAGAGCCGATTGATTAGTTCTTTCTTCTACGGCTCGACTTGCTGATAGCGATATTAACGTAGGTTACTTTGTGAATATTTAGATTTATGCGGAAATTGGATCGAAATTGCATATGGTACTACGTCCGGAGCAGTCAGAGTAATCGTTCAGCACCCAGAAACAGTTGGGCACGGTCCCCAACTATTTCAAACATTTACAGTTCACCAAAGTCGAGTAACTAAGGTAACGGCGATCATTGGGTGGGTGTGTGCGTGTGTGTATTCTGGTACTAAAACAATATTCTTTAGGTAACTCTGTCGGAGAAATTTCTTGTTTCGGTATGCTCCGAGTACAATCACGTGCGATCTTGGAAAGTGACTCGGTTTAGAGGTATGCTGAGTACTCAGCCTGGTTCGGCGCCTGAGGCTTCCTTTAAGATCGTCGCCTTGGAAGCAGCCGAGCCACATGTTTCCTTGCAATCCAGTCCGTCCACAGGTTATATGTCTGTTTCGGCTGTGGGTAACGACTGCGGTCCTTTCGGCGAACAGGACGATGAACAGGTCTTTGTACAGAAGGTGGTTCCTGATGCCGATCAGCTCTTTGTTCGCCTTGCCAGCAATGGGAAAAGGTAAATGGAACTTGCTACAATCTTAATTTATTACTGCTGTTCTCTTGTACTTGTATTAATACACAAGCAAGGCGAGTATGGGATTAATACATCAGTATGTATTTCCCCAATAAAACTAAACTAAAACTAAGCTAAAATTAAGAATACACTTATACACTAAACAAGTTCTTGTGCTTTGGTTCATTTAAATCTTTTGTTTTCCTTTGTGTTGCCCTGTAGCTGTATTGCTTCCACATTGCGGTGATTTAGCAACTTTATTTCATGTTTTAAAGCGAAATATTGGATTACTTATATATATCCATTTGATTTCGAGAATCTTAGAACTTTGTTTTGAGCGCATTGGATTACTAGTTGGTTTGATGTTTTACTGCAACCCCATATGGGTACACCCTAGGTCCGAATTGATTAACTTTTAGTCTAATCTGTTCTATTTTTTGTCTAACATGATGTTTCCAATTTAACCTGCCGTCGAGATGTATTTCGAGGTATCTAGCTGTTTCTCCAAATTTTCTTTAAAAAAAAAATATGATTCCAGAAGTCTATAGTAATTCCGCGGTAACAATTTGCCCCTTTTGTAGATTAATCCCAAATGCCATACCCGGTCAAAAGCTTGTAATATTGCGGGGCAGTATTTCTTTTCTTCAAATGTCTCTGTTACCGCAACAACCGCTATTACTCTGTGCACTTGGTCGATTGTCGATCATATTTAATAGGGCATATTCTAATAATTGGCCTTTTAATTCTCCGAGTTGCTTCCCACATCGAGTGGTGTTTGCTTTCGGGCTTAATTCACTTACATATTTTTCGAAGCAACTCTTTTTATATTCTTTAATCTTTTGATTTGTCTGATTACTAATTGTATAACATTGTTTTGTCTGCAGTTTTTCTCGTCTTTCTTTTATCAATTCCCTAATTTCAAGGGGGGTAATTTACCTTGTATTCTAATTTCTCTCTTGATGTTAGGGTAGCTTCTTTTGCAGTAGACCGATATTGTTCAATTATGTTTCGGGTTTGCTGCTCAAGATTCTCTATACTTTTGAGTTTTACGTTTAAACTGATTTGTTCCTACATTATAAGTCCAAATATATCCCAGTTAGTAAATTTGTTAATAAGATTAGGCTTCTTTGTTTAATTCAGAATTATCGCGTCTAATATTAACACAAGTTGGAGCGTGATCAGATGATAGTTTGCACAAACTCTCGATTTTATTTGATGATATGCTTTTGGAAATGTAAACGTCCAGTAAGTTCTTTATTACTGTCGATGGGCCAGTAAGTCGGTTTACGCCCTGAATGATTACAAGTTACAATTTGTAATATTAATTGCTGCGTGTAATTCGTTCTCGTCCTGTTGGAAATGCTGTATATTTTGTTTTATATTTGGGGTTATCAGCCTCGAGGACATACGCTGAGATGTGCTATCCAGAATGCATCATAACCCAGTATTTTAATGTATTTTTTTTTGGAATAATGAGTCTAATGAGAGCTAACCTATATTATTTGTTCTCAGAAATAGTTCTAGTTCCCAGACTCGCTGATTTAGCCCTTTTGCGCTCCATAACAAAATTGTAATCTAAATAAAATAATGAAACAAAAATTATGCTATCAAATATAACGTATTTTAACATTATAGTATATCTAATGCAAATATCATCTCGTTCCTGGTCGAGGTAACTGATTAGAGACGCAATGTGTTTCTGACTCTGTCATCTAATGGCTTCAGTATTTTCAATCAGAATTCAGTGATTTAAAATTTAACAAAGCAAGCAAAGCACAAAAGCAAGATTTGCCGGTTTATAACCTGTACATACCACTAATGTTTTGAAGAATTATGCAGATATTTGACAACCAGACCAATTTTCTAGTTTCTTTCGGTTACATGTTCGAACGTATGATAACACTTTATCTCTTTTTAACCAGAATAAACTGAGAAGGAAAATATTGTCTGATTTTAAAACGAATTTACGAATTGCGATATGCAATGCATTCGACATCATGATGACATGAGTTCATTGTTATTTTGAATAGACTATATACATTTTTCTGTAGTAATTTATGGGCAATGAATATTATCCGCCACAATCTTCTCCTTACAGAAAGCTTTCTTCATTCCAACCACCCAAACCGTTTATTTTTTTAATAAATAAGGTTACTGATACTCACATTTTAATATACACCTCTGTCCATTATTTCTTGTTGGTTTATTCCCATAATTCAATAATTCATTTACATCATTTATATCTGAAGCAGCCAATTATAAACTACTCTGAGATTTTTAGCAACAGGAAAATATTATGAAAATATCGATTTTTCTTAATTAGAAAACAGAAACCAACCAATACTTGTTACTTTCAGAGTGTGCGTCATTAAAGCAGTGGATGGTAGTACCGTCAGCGCCTTCTGCGTTCACGAGTGTGAGGGTTCCAGTAGAATGGGCTCCAGACCCCGTCGTTTCATATTTACCGGCCATTCTAACGGGTCCATTCAAATGTGGGATCTCACAACTGCTCTGGATCTCTGCTATAAGACTGACTTAGGTGAGATTACCATTTTTATATTGACTGGGCGTGAAAAACAAAAACTAAGAAAATGTTTTTTAAGAAATGAACCACCATTGGGACCTCTCTAAAAATCATAATAATTCCCAATAGTAAAACAGTCTTGAGAATTAAACGGGGTTTTCGACAAAAAAATAGATATAAATAACAATAATCGTAATCAATGTTCAGCTGACACCCAGGGAGTGTTTACTTCTCAACTCAATATTTCATCAAGTTTCGCTATTGTTGGTGATCAGCCGCAACCGTTCCAGCCTCAGGTACTATTAGCCTACTATTATTCAGATTGCTGTCTATGGCAGATCAGGACCTATAATAATCAATTCACCATCATTTCTTCGTTTTTGTTTTCAATCGTCCAATTTTTAAAAAAAGTTCATGCGTTCTCTTCAGTGTCGCAATTTCTGATGTTATTGAAAAAATATTATCGAGAAGATATGCGAAGAACGTTGAATAAATCATGGAGTATTCAGCGCGTGGATGATTTTCATTCTTTGTATTTAAATTAGCGGAATCAACATCTAGCAATATTATCAACAAAAAAAGACTATTTGAAAAATACATTTATTCTCAGTTTTTAAACTCTTTCTTTTAAACTTTTTTAAAAAGAAAATTCACTTTTTCACGTTCTTAATAAAATAATAACAGTTAATTCAACGTATCCTAACTATTTTCAAAATCGAATCAATTCTAATTTAGAAAAAATCGATGGTGGACCGACGCCGTCCGAACTGTTACGCATGCTAGACCAATGCGACATCAGCAATAGCCTGTGTTCCACACCCTGCATGTCTCCGTGTCCCTCACTGGCAGCCGCTGCTCGTCTTAAGGCCAGCAACGTGGCATTCCTCAATCAGCAGTTGCATAACGACAGCGATAAGAGTAGCAGCTCGACATAAACAGGGCGCGAGATTGGACAGTTGTGATAAACATTGGTTATATTTTATATATTTTCATAACGGTTGGTAATGTTATTTATTTAGTTATTCCTTTTCTACTGCTTGATTTAGTGTTATATACATATACGGATAATATGCACCCTAACTATTTTATATTATACTTATTATTATCATTATGAAAAAAAATCATATATATTAATAAAAAGCTTTTATCAATTTAAATAGCAGATATTTTTACCCACAACTGCAGGAACCAGAACAATAAAACAACCTAATTAAAAAGTAAGTATTTAATTCCTTTTCAAACTTGTAACTAGACACAACCAATATGTTCATGAGCAGACAATAAATATATTCACACTTACAATAATAAATCTAACATGGTGGCTATTTTACAAGATACAAATCATTGTTCTTGTAAAACATGTTTATCCTAATATTGTCTAAAGTAGCAGAACAATCTGCTACACAAAGAAACCATTTCAATCTTCAGATAAAACAACATCTTTCAGTTGTAAAACTTCAAATTCTGAATAAGTGCGTATATATATAGTGAGGATAATGAAATTAAAATATATGTAAACACTATAGATGAAGAATTAACGTCACTGGTATAATCTATGTTAAAATTTACATTTTTGAATGAAACACTGATACACTATTCAAATTCAATATATATCATCAATAAATGGGCTTAATAATAATGAATTTATTATACATCAGAATTGGAGATTTTATTTAGAAACGATGAATCCCTGGGCAGTGATTTTTTTTCGTTCATTAATACTTTTAAAAATTACTTAAAATGGTATTTCAACAACATACATTCCTCCTTAAACATTATAATTTTAACTAGCTTAACGCTGATACAAAAATAAACTATTTGTATCCCATACAATATAAAAAACTAACGTATATACAGTATGATTTTAGTCTATTTAGAATCACTCTGTATAACGCATGAGCGTCTTACTTTAATATAACAGCAATAATATATCTCCATGGTAGCGGGAAGAGATGATATTTACTTGTACTAACAACATGGTCATGAATAAAAGATGAAGACGACGATTGTTTAAATGAACTATACTTCATACCAGGTCGGTTTGTTATAATACCATGATGGTTCAGTCAGTGGTTTTAACAGGAAGCACCAGGCGAAGAATCCCAAGAGAAACAATGCGATGATGACGATTTTCTTTGGTTTCTTGTAAGTGACCACCTCCATTATGTCCGGGAATCCCATATGATTACAGAAAGCGTGCACGACGAATATGGAAATAAAATGACCGGTTCTATAAAAAATATAGGCTGAATAGGTACCAAATATTGTGGTATATATAAACTGGAAACCTAGAAAAAAAAATTAAATGAAATTTATGTTTCTAATTATGTTTATATTATTTCTAGTAAATAAGATGATATATTAAGTTTAATTCTTATAACTGTCATCTACTGTGTTCGTGTACTATATCTATTGGACACAACAAAAGTATACTACATAAAGTGTTGTGTTAGTTACCGTTCTTAATAAATAGTTGTTCAAGACTAAATAATAAGGCCTGACCAAATAATTACTATTTCTGGTGTTAGATGTTGCTTAATGGTGATATACACTATAATTAATAATGTTAGTTATATTTAAGAAACTATGTTATAGAATAATAATCAATCTATTAAGTGCTTGCATACATTTTGATCAACGATATTTATTGGTGAAAATGCCAGGTGTAAATATAAACAACCTAACTTAACTGTTAAATTCGATGGGTTTTACATGTCTCTACATAAAATAAGAGTTTTCCTTATAGTATTATTGAGTTATTCAGTATACATAGACGCTGATCATGGAACGCTCAAATTGAATTTTCAACTAGAAAAAATCTGCTGCCGAAACCCATCAAAAATTTAGAAACTTGTATAGTAATTGTAGGTTTTAGTTTTAAAAATTTAAAAGTGATTTTGATATCAGTGACAAAGGATGACACGAAGTTCGAAATTTATGATTTGCAAGTCTTATAGAACGAAAATGCAGTCCAAACTCTCTGAATCAACTGTTGCCGGATGTTTATATGCAATAGAATATATCTAGATGGAGGCAAAATAGTTACCGGAATTAGTTAAAAATGTCATTGGCCAAGCAGGAAAAGGGTTTTTCGGGGTATATTGTGATTCGTTAATCGGTAGGCTTAATGCCGAGGATCGTGGTTTGGTGGCTCAGTCCAAATAAATCCTAGTATAAATTCTTTATTTTTTATTCTTTAAATCCTTTAAAATATATATAGGAAAATACTTGGTTGGCACACGGTTTCCAACTGCTGAAGAAGCGAGAAAACGGATGGATAATTTTACTACCATGTTGCCAGAAAGATGGAAACATACATAAAAACATTATAATTTTAACTAGCTTAACGCTGATACAAAAATAAACTATTTGTATCCCATACAATATAAAAAACTAACGTATATACAGTATGATTTTAGTCTATTTAGAATCACTCTGTATAACGCATGAGCGTCTTACTTTAATATAACAGCAATAATATATCTCCATGGTAGCGGGAAGAGATGATATTTACTTGTACTAACAACATGGTCATGAATAAAAGATGAAGACGACGATTGTTTAAATGAACTATACTTCATACCAGGTCGGTTTGTTATAATACCATGATGGTTCAGTCAGTGGTTTTAACAGGAAGCACCAGGCGAAGAATCCCAAGAGAAACAATGCGATGATGACGATTTTCTTTGGTTTCTTGTAAGTGACCACCTCCATTATGTCCGGGAATCCCATATGATTACAGAAAGCGTGCACGACGAATATGGAAATAAAATGACCGATTCTATAAAAAATATAGGCTGAATAGGTACCAAATATTGTGGTATATATAAACTGGAAACCTAGAAAAAAAAATTAAATGAAATTTATGTTTCTAATTATGTTTATATTATTTCTAGTAAATAAGATGATATATTAAGTTTAATTCTTATAACTGTCATCTACTGTGTTCGTGTACTATATCTATTGGACACAACAAAAGTATACTACATAAAGTGTTGTGTTAGTTACCGTTCTTAATAAATAGTTGTTCAAGACTAAATAATAAGGCCTGACCAAATAATTACTATTTCTGGTGTTAGATGTTGCTTAATGGTGATATACACTATAATTAATAATGTTAGTTATATTTAAGAAACTATGTTATAGAATAATAATCAATCTATTAAGTGCTTGCATACATTTTGATCAACGATATTTATTGGTGAAAATGCCAGGTGTAAATATAAACAACCTAACTTAACTGTTAAATTCGATGGGTTTTACATGTCTCTACATAAAATAAGAGTTTTCCTTGTAGTATTATTGAGTTATTCAGTATACATAGACGCTGATCATGGAACGCTCAAATTGAATTTTCAACTAGAAAAAATCTGCTGCCGAAACCCATCAAAAATTTAGAAACTTGTATAGTAATTGTAGGTTTTAGTTTTAAAAATTTAAAAGTGATTTTGATATCAGTGACAAAGGATGACACGAAGTTCGAAATTTATGATTTGCAAGTCTTATAGAACGAAAATGCAGTCCAAACTCTCTGAATCAACTGTTGCCGGATGTTTATATGCAATAGAATATATCTAGATGGAGGCAAAATAGTTACCGGAATTAGTTAAAAATGTCATTGGCCAAGCAGGAAAAGGGTTTTTCGGGGTATATTGTGATTCGTTAATCGGTAGGCTTAATGCCGAGGATCGTGGTTTGGTGGCTCAGTCCAAATAAATCCTAGTATAAATTCTTTATTTTTTATTCTTTAAATCCTTTAAAATATATATAGGAAAATACTTGGTTGGCACACGGTTTCCAACTGCTGAAGAAGCGAGAAAACGGATGGATAATTTTACTACCATGTTGCCAGAAAGATGGAAACATACATAAAACAATGGAAAATATTTTAATTGACATATAACAGGTCAATTGAAAAGTCCTTGGCCTGACATATAGATAGCGCTACTTAAAATTAAATCCATGTGTTTTTTTGTTAGCCCTAACCCTCAAAAGATGCGTGTATAAATTTGACAGCTGTCGGATCGTTAGTTTGTGCATTATAACATTTTGAGTGAAACAACTTTTGTTATTGTGAAAAAAATGGATAAAAGTAATTTCGCGTGTTGATAAAATATTGCTTTTTGAAGGAAAAAATACAGTTGAAGCAAAAACATGGCTTGATGCCGAGTTTCCAGACACTGTCCCAGGACAATCAACCATCAAGGATTGGTATGCTAAGTTTAGACGTGATGAAATGAACACCGAAGACGGTGAACGCAGTGGATGCCCAAAAGAGGTTGTTACCGACAAAAACATTTAAAAAATCCACAAAATGATTTTGAATGACCGTAAATTGAAACTGAATGAAATAGCAGACACTCATCAACATAGAAGATATCAACTGAACGTGTACATCATATCATTCACGAATATTTGGATAGCAGAAAGCTCTGTGCAAAGTGGGTGCCGCGCGAGCTTACTTTTGACCAAAAACAACGACGAGTTGATGATTCGGAACAGTGTTTGAAGATGATCAAACGTAATAAACCCGCGTTTTTGCGTCGATATGGCTCCATCATTTCACTCCGAAGTCCAATCGAGTCATCCGAGTGATGCACACGATGAACCCGCTCCAAAGCATGGTAAAATGCAACAGTTGGCTGGCAAGGTTATGGCGTCTGTATTTTGGGATGCGCATGGAATAATTTTCATTGACTACCTTGAAAAAGGAAAGACCATCAAGAGCGACTATTACATAGCGTTATTGGACCGTTTGAAGGTCGAAATCGCCGAAAAACGGCCGCATTTGAAGAAAAAAAAGTGTTGCTTCACCAAGACAATACACCGTATCAAAAATCCATGAATTGGGCTTCGAATTGCTTCCTCATCCACCGTATTCTCCAGATCTACCCCAGCGACTATTTCCTGTTTTCATATCTCAAAAGAATGCTCGTTGGGAAGAAATTTTCGTCGAATGAAGAGGTGATCGACGAAACTGAGGCTTATTTTGAAACAAAGGACAAATCGTACTACAAAAATGGTATCGAAAAGTCGGAGGGTCGCTATAATCAGTGTATCACCCTTGAAGGAAATTATGTCGAATAAAAAAACTAATTTTGCCAAAAAAATATGTTTTACTATGGTAGGCCGGGGACTTTTCAATTGACCTGTTATTGTACCGATTTTTCTCAATAAATTCCCTTTTAAAATGAAAAAAATATCGAAATACATGCAAGCATCCACTACAATGTATTTTTCCGGGCTGACTACAAATAATTTATATAAACAACCTCAGCATCTGGCGTAGAGAAATAGAGATTTAACTTAAGAAATTTTGGAGAAATGTTTCGCGACGTCCAACATGTAGATGTCGCTACTTTTAAGTTATTACTTGCTTTAATCGCTACGCTATAAGCCGTGACGGAATCTGATTGGCTCACTTCGTTTCTATGGTACGTTTGTTATTTATTTATTTTGAGCGACATTTTCAGTATTGCTGTCATAAGGTATAGTGCGTTTAGAGATTACATTATTAGTTCATTATATATAATAATAAATTAATTTTATATATAATAAGTCGGTAGTACAAAAAGTAAAGTTAAGTATTGACTTAGGAAGTGTTGTGTATCCGGATGTACAGATAGTAAAGAAATGCAGAATCGTTTTCGTTCGAAGAAGTATTTGGATGTCATTAAACAATGGTTGATGATAATGTTAGAAATCCCAAACCGATTAAGTATCAAAGAAATTTATGATCGTTACATCAAGTTTTATTGTTGTAAGTGGGGGTAAGTTTATTCATATATATTCAAACATCAAATATTGATTTTTTAATTTTAGAAATTAATCCCCTTCCAAAAGAAGCTATGCAAACGGGTCTATATTTTTCTTCTTGGATCAATAGTTGCATCTCCAATAAAATAAATAGTAGCTCCTGAATGCAAATCTATAAAAAGAGGATTAACCGATATTCAATACACGAGGAATATTGCTGGTAAAATTTATTGCTCAAGTAAGAACAAATTTGTTAAAGTGACATCAATTTAATAACTACCTTGTGGGGTTCTTTTCATTAAAGAAAAAAAGTTTAATTATCCATATAAATATATTGGCTTAAGGCTACTTAACCAAGATAGTTTTTTTTTTGGATCCAGCTAATGGACTCAGGAATACACATCCTCGGCTAGTATATTTTAGAAGTCATTTGAATCGTTTAAGATAAGTTAATTTTTTTCATCTCATTGGCCTTTAGGAAATTGTGAAGAGGAAGAACATGAGGGCTCTTTAAATAATTATAATAGCGGGGGATGACTCTATAACTTAAATTCCTGATGTTCCTATATGAATAGACGAGCCAAGGCAATATCTTATGCCCCAGAAAATTGTTTCATTATACTGTCAGTAGCGCTCTTTTAACCTCTTCTTTTAATTAATTTTTAATTTTTAAAGTCTTATTTTATCCCGCGATATTGCCACGTCGATAATATAACATATTTTTGTGAAATATCTTTAAACAATGTAAATTCAAAACCTTTTATTTTAATTGTACTATGGTATACTTATGTCTTAGAGATATATTTATTTTATATTATATTTTATAGATAAATTTACATTATATATTTATTGTTATCGATTATATTTATATTTATTTACTTTTACATATATTTATATTGAATTTAATTTTATTTAATAAATTTAAAAAAAAATGTTTTTATTTAAATTTCATTGGTCAACTAAACATAACCTCAAGGCTGTCACGTGCCAAGTATTACTAATGAGCCAATCAAATGTCTTCACAGTAAAATATTTTTCTTACAGGTGCCTATAATGGAGATTTAAATTAATCAATCAAATTACTTGAATGGCCAATTATGCGACCTCTGGATGTTGGCCAAAGCAAAACTTTGCGCCAGAATCCCCTATTGAGTTGCATCTCTATTAGTCTATGGCATTTGGTGGTTTATCAGTACTTACATGATATCTTTAAGGCGGTATTGAAATCCATTCCAAATTTAACTCTTTCTTGCATGTGATGAAAATGAGCTAAAATAGAACAGTGTTGACAACAAATAAGTAGCTATACCGGATAAACTTACCTACCCCAAACAGAAGGGGGTTTACTAGGACGGCTGTTACTGGAGGTAAACATTGTAATAATAACGGTAACATGCAGCATCGATACGTAAACTCCTCGGACAACGGGGCAACAAGGTGGTTCCTCAGCCATATTAAGTTTGTGAAAGTAGAATACCAATAGGTCTCTTCTGTAAGCCAGAACATTATCGGACAGATATAAATCAATGCTCTTGAATTTCTCCAGATTTATTATATTAGGTCTGAGAAAAAAACGCATGGTGTGTTTTCCGGATAGATGGCGTTCATTGTAAATAACTCCGGAAATACCGATAGCAACGGCACTATATATATATATATATATATATATATATATATATATATATATATATATATATATATATATATATATATATTAAATATTTGTTGGAATGTTGACATTCGTACAATAATAAGAGAGACTACAGGGATTATTATTTGCTAATTATTTTATATTTTCGCATTTTTATTGGTTTCTTATATATGGTTATGAAAATTTAATGAAATCCAGAAATATAACAAAACACTAATTTTTTATAGGTAATCGAAGAAATCCCAATATCTGTTCGTATACTATATATTATCGGAACAGACTTAATTCGCAAACTTAATTGAAATTAAACTATGAATAAAAATTATAATATATACTAGATGCAACAATATCAACCAAATTACCAGGAGGTAATAATTTTCGAAACTTATCAGGTGTACTGGAAAGTCATTAACGATTTTTTCTAAAAAAAAATGTATAATTTTGAAGAAAATGGATACATTTATTTAATCAAAGTATCGGCCATTTGATTCTATACATCTTGCCCATCTTTCTGGCAATTTATGGATGCTATCCCAAAAAACTGTTTGTCCTTTATAAGTAGCTGTGAGGCTCTGCAAGCACGTGTCCCATTGATGCAAAAAGTTGATAGTCGGACCGGACAAGGTCTAGAAAATATGGTGGGTGCGATAATATGTCCTATCCAAGTGTTTTCAATGTTTGCTTGACTCAGTATCACTATGTTTCACCAGATTTCAACAGTTCGTAATACACCACACCACTCTGATCTCATCAAACACGGAGCATTGTCTTGCCACCAAAACTATTTGGCCTTGGAGTTGATCGACCGGCTTCGCCAGATGATTTTTTGCGCTTAGGTTTTCAAAATAAATCCACTTTTCATCGCCCGTTACTATTCGATGCGGAAATGACTTCCGATCATGCCTTTGAAGCAGTATTTCAGACGATTTTTCGATTATCCATTTGCTTGTCATTCAATTGATATGGCACCCATCATCCCATCGTTTAGATTTTTCCTATTGCTCGTAATCGGTTGCTAATAATTTATTGGGCCGCATTTAACACTTCTGTCAATTGTTTTTGAGTTTCGGTTGAGTCTTCATCCAATAACTCTTGCAGTTTCGCATCTTCAATTTTTTTCAATCTACCAGAACGTTCTTTGCCTTGTTAATCGAAATTACCATTTTTGAATTTTTGAAATTACCAGCAAACGATAGCTTTCAGTGGCTTTTTTCTTTTGATTAAATAAAAAAAGTAATATGTGCCGCAAATGCACGTTTTCACGGACGAAACTTGACATTTTCAAAGAGGTAGAAATCTATAATGGTATTACTTTCGCAAAATATAGCATGTATAGTTTTGAAGCTTGATATCAGTAAAATAAAACGACATATATGTCAAATCATAATATTGTATACTAACGACATATGTAAGAAAAACTGGGAATAACTTTCTGGTACACTTGGTGCATAATGACAGAGAATGTAAAATATCACTATATATTATATATAGTTATCCAACGCTGTTTGGCAGGGTATATATTAAATTCTTATATATCAATAACAGGTCAATTGAAAAGTCCCCGGCTTACCATAGTAAAACACATTTTTTTACCAAAATTAGTTTTTTTATTCAACATAATTCCCTTCAAGGGTGATACACTGATTATAGCGACCTCCCAACTTTTCTATACAATTTTGATTGTACGATTTGTCATTTGCTTCAAAACAGGCCTTAGTTTCGGCGATCACCTCTTCATTCGACGAAAATTTCTTCAGCGAGTATTATTTTGAGATCTGAGAACAGGAAATAGTCGCTGTAGGACAAATCTGGAGAATACGGTGGATGAGGAAGCAATTCGAAGTCCAATTCATGTATTTTTGCCATCGTTTTCACTGACTTGTGACACGGTGCATTGTCTTGATGAAGCAGCACTTTCTTTTTCTTCAAATGCGACCATTTTTCGGCGATTTCGTCCTTCAAACGGTCCAATAACACTATGTAATAGTCGCTGTTGATGGTCCTTCCTTTTTCAAGGTAGTCAATGAAAATTATTCCATGCGCAGCCCAAAATACAGACGCCATAACCTTGCCAGCCGACTGTTGCAGTTTCCAGTGCATTGTGTGCGGTCCACTCGGATGACGGTCGATTGGACATCGGAGTAAAATGATGGAGCCATATTTCACCCAATGTTACATATTGACACAAAAACTCGGTTTTATTACGCTTGATCATCTTCAAACACTGCTTCGAATCATCAACTAGTCGTTGTTTTTGGTCAAATGTGCTCGCGCGGCACCCACTTGATGTACACGTTGAGTTGATATCTTGATCAATCGTGTCTGCTATTTCATTCAATTTCAATTTACGGTCATTCAAAATCATTTTGTGGATTTTTTTAATGTTTTCGTCGGTAACAACCTCTTTTGGGCGTCCACTGCGTTCGCCGCCTTCGGTGCTCATTTCACCACGTCTAAACTTAGCATACCAATACTTGATGGTTGATTTTCCTGGGGCAGTGTCCGGAAACTCGGCATCAAGCCAAATTTTTGCTTCAACTGAATTTTTCCCTTCAAAAAGCAATATTTTATCAACACGCGAAATTCCTTCTAATCCATTTTTTTCACAATAACAAAAGTTGCTTCACTCAAAATGCTATAATTCACAAACTAATGATCCGACAGCTGTCAAATTTATACACGCATCTTTAGTAGTGCCATCTATGTGTCAGGCCGGGGACTTTTCAATTGACCTGTTATTAATTTGACGATCCCTGGTGGTTATTAAAAAATTTGATGTCTAAAAATGTACATTTAGTAAGAATATGTAAGGAAAGGGTTGTGAAGGTAAAAGGTAAATGATATCGTTGCAGACAATATTATACATGTTTGAAGTATGAAAAGTGCATTAGACGCTACTAGATGAAAAATAAAGTTACAAGAGAAGAATCCATATACAGAAGGAACATTTAGAGCACATTGGAGGTGTGAATATACATAATGAATATATGAATATACATAATTTAATATACGATAAGAACGCCACCATAGTTACTTGACATTAACTTTCTTATGTTTATTTCGCTTTCATTAATGTTTTCAATACCTCAGTTAAAAGCTTTTATTTACATTATTTTAAGCTATTCAGTGAACAAGAAGCATGTCAGTAAATTTGAGTAAAATAATAATTATATATTGATACAAGTTTGATTTTATTTTGAGTTAAGTTTTTCAACTTTCACTAATTGTCCTAAAATATTGATAATAATAATCGTATTATGATGAATTATTTTTCATAGAGAAACAAAACGGTTAAATTTACTTCTCATCTGAATGCGTACCGATAAACAATGAAAACATCATACATAACCAGATTTTTTGAAAAAAAGCGCGCATGTGCTCATCTAGCCAATCATGTACTACATCCTGTTCACTTCCTTGTAGTCCTAATTGAAGGCCTCAAAATCGTTGTTAAGGAATAGTGAGATGTCATAACCCTTTATCAAACTAATATTGACGCCGAAAAGTTAATGTACGTGTGGTATTACTGAAACGGAATAGCCCATTATTACCTCCACTTAATTAAATAATGGATGTAGCCACTTGAGGTATTTCGAATTTTAGATATTAGAATAGCGGCCTACATAGTAACCAGAAAATATTATCCCAGAGATTGAACACGTGCCGGTTGACAGCAGCGACTTCCAGTAAACGATTGCAAAGATCTGGCAACCCCGAGACGTTGATATTACGACGGGATATTACTGAAGGGTAGTTTAGATCGTTCATAGACTGTCCAAGCGTCAGTTCAGGTAAAACTGCGCCGTTGCCTTTTATCTATTATATTTTCTTAATATCTTATAACATCAATAAATAATAATCACATCATATAACCATAACTGTTTCATTTCATCTTATCTCCGTTCACTGAGTCATACATTCCTAAAAATAGTAGAAAAAGTGTTATCTTCAATTATTATAACGCCTTCTACTACTACTTTTTTGGTGACTCGTCAAAAATTACTATATTTGTCTGAATAGTATCACTTGTCTTGATTTTTGCAAGATTTTCTCAAACAACTAGTTTACACAGTTTACCGATGACATCATGCATTTATCCGAAAAAGTACAAATTATAAAAAAAAATAAAAAACACCACCAGCTTTCTCCCAAATTCAATATTATTTTACCCTTTTTATATACAGTCCATCTAATAAAACAACCAAAACATGTCATTAAAATTTATGATGTTACAATCTTGCCACACAAATATGACTTAAACACTTAATAACATTATATGTCAAAGTATATTTAACTATTCAAAGTTTATTTGTATATGCGTCATTAAGATGTTTAATATATTGCCTGCCACAATTTGTGAATTCGTTTTGGAATCAGACAATATTTTTCTTCTCATTTTATTCTAGCTAAAAAGAGACACAATGTTGTCTGATTAGTTCGAACATGTAAACGAATGAGCCTGTCAAAGTCGTCCAGTTGTCAGGCGAATGCAACATTCTTGAAAGCAATAGTGATAACAGGTTATACCTCTAACCTATAAACTATTATGGCTGTATAATTAATTCTAGTTTTTTAGACGTACTATAATGTTAATATAAGTTATATTTGATACAATTTATTGCAATATTGCGACGTTTTAAAGTCACAAATTTCGATGACGCATATACAAATAAACTTCGTCATCAAAATGTTTAATGTATTGCTTGCCGCAATTTGTAAATAATTGTCTGGTTAGTTGGAACACGTAAACGAATTAGCCTATCAACGTCGTCCACTTGTCAGAGGTATGTACAATTCTTGAAAATGATAAGAGGTTATAACTCTAACCTATAAACTATTAAGGCTGTATAATTAACTGTAGTTTTTAGATGTTCTATAATGTTAAAATAAAGTATATTTGATAACATTTTTGTTCAATAATTTTATTGTATGTCAAAGACAAATTGAACTAAAACTCAGAGTTGATGCGGCAACATTGCGACGTTTTGACGTCACAAATTTAGATGACGTATGTACAAAATAACTTTGAATAGGCTATATGGTTTATTGGACGGGCTATATTATACAAACCTGTATATATTTTTGCTAGGCCACTAAAGAACTCCATTGATATAGGCCCCAAGAAAAGAATCATTGTAAGAAACAAGGGCATGAAGAAAGCTTGTAGCAAGCCTTCTGTTTTGAGGCCCAACACATCGGTGAATTTGACCTAAAACGCAAAACATCATACATTATCCAAATGAATGAAAAGTCCCGGTAAGATGCCGAAAATAAACAAAATTGGCGCGTACATGACGCCAACTCCCATACTCTATACTCACTTTAATCAGAATATCCTTATGAAGTCCCGCGTAAAGGAATAATGGGGCCACGAAAACCATAACAAAAACGCTGATAAATCTTTTTTTAATCGTGGACGGGTGGTCCCTGAAAAAAATAAATACGGGACGAGTTTTTAATTGTTTTTGGGACAATTGAGTGTGGGCAAGCAAGTAAAAATAAACTCAAATGTGTAACAAAATTAGTCTGCAATGAGACGGAAACGGAAAAACGGGTCCAATTTTGAATTTAAGGAACATTGGACACTTCATATTGGTATTAATGGTAGTATTATGAAGCCTAATTAATTTTATTTCAATTTAAAAGCACTGTTATTTTATGAACATTCCTAAATAAATAACTATAATAGAATATAATAATGTTCCCATATATTCATTGCTAACATAATTATTGAAATATTGATTCAAAATTAACGAAAAATAGTAGACTTCAAATACGAAAGTAAATAATAATCGCTGGGAGGAAGGTCTGGACTATATGATGGATGCGGAAACTGACCTTAAACTGGTTTTTTTTGTTCGTTCTGCCTAATACAACATGATTTCAATTGGATCAATAAAGGGCTTTATTTAATATTTAATCGAAAAAATTACAAGTGTACGACGATTTGTTTTGTTTTCTTCGGTTGATTTATTAATTGAATTGAGAAGATATCTTATTTAATCAACAGAATAAACTTATCTCAAAAATATCAGACACAGTAACTTACCAAATTCATTTTTAACATGACTTGCGGCTTCTGTTTCTATCAACTGTTTTTAAACTTAATATATTGTAATATACTTATAGTAATATAAATGTATCAATTAAACAAAGGAAGTAAATAATTCCTAAGACAAGAATATTAGCTTGCCCATTTGATTTTAAACAACGTAGATTACATTTTCCGGCATCTAACACTATAATTAATTTTACTGTTTATCTATATCCATAATAAATTTAATGATAAATGGGGCTAAAATTTAATTAAACTTCACTTTAGTTATTTACATATGGGTCATACTCAAGTAAATGTAATAAAAATGAGATTTTCTATTCTGATCATTACAATATATATTGACATTTTTGTACTATTAATCCTATTTATGTGTGTGATATTACGTTAAATACATAAAACATAAGTAGTTATATTAACATTAGATATGTTTTTATTGTAATTAGGTCTTATTTCTCACTTAATATTTAAAATTATTTTTCTTCGTTAATATTATGCTAAAAAGAAATGTTTCAATAGAATTTGACATTTTAATCCCCTTGACGTACGCCACCTTGATACAGTTAGAAAAACGGAAAACTATACCACCGTTGCCGACTTTTTTCGACCGTTAAGCAAGGAATAACATTAAATTTTTCCGTTATCCTCTCGATTCTTTGCGCGTACGTAGGGGTGAAACATTCGATTCCTCTCCCGTGTCTTTTTCATGTACAAAAATTGAACGGGTTATCGGAGCCGGATCATCTGTTCTCTCTTACGACGCGACGATCTTTTAGGGTGGCTTTCATCTTCTCTCCACATTTGAATATTAAAATATTCGGAATTTTTACGCTCGCCGATTCCCACGGGTTTGTCTTGACCGGTGCGGCGTTGCCGGTCATTGTCCACACGATTCCCTGAATATTTTTTCAAGTACACGGTTACATATTTCCTATATATATATATATATATATATATATATATATATATATATATATATATATATATATATATATATATATATATATATATATATATATATATATATATATATGTTAACATTATCTTATCTCGTCAATTACGGCTTAGCTATTCTAGAAATTGACTTTTGGTTAATACTTATTGGCTTTAAATAATTTACGAAATTACTGTGCTGAAATGAAATTATTGTTCTTAAACGATTTTATATATTTTCCTTTTTGTCCAGTTACTTTTTGTTTTAAAATATTAATATGATGAAGTTACGCAAAAAAGTGATTCATATGAAACGTATACATTTACTCAAACCACAGAGTAATTTACTACTCTTTGAATTACTCTATGATTCACACTTGGCCTACTGGGTTAATAAAAGTTTGACGTCAGAACTATTTGGCTCCTTGAACAGATTTACTTAACACCATGGTAGAATAATGACAATGACAAATTGTAACGTGAATATCGTAATACCAAACTGATTCTATTTTAAATTATCACATCCATAATTACAAATAATTTACCTAAAACATACTATAAACACATCGGAGATCAAATGTCAAAAAATATTGTCATTACACTGACATAAATGTAGCTTTATGTATATTTTTTAAGTTAATAAAAACAATTTACTAAATATCGGAACTAATTTACAATTAAGATACGCACGCCCTTGTAAGCATCTGTTATATATTATTATTATTATTTCAATTATATAGTTTATTATATTCTGTATTACAATTATTGATAGTTCGTCAATGACAGCCTATTAATACATACCCATAACATACAGTAATACTCTATTTTCCTACCATTATTAATTCCTTCCCCGTCCTAAACATGCCCTTTGACGTATGGAACAATATAACGAACGGTTTAAATTTGAACGATTTATTTAAATTACATAATGCGCATTCATACCGGATCCATGGTAAAAATAATGTATCTTGGAATATACAGAAACAATAACATATGTGTAGCAATCCCAATAGTTTGAATATATATATATATATATATATATATATATATATATATAATGTACAATTATGATTAAAAAAACGATGCGTCTGATGCGTAAACTGCGCGTTTATCTTTAACCTATAACTAAAACATTTTAATTATATCTAAACCTAATTGGATTTAATTTTATTCATTGGTAATTACAGTGGCATTTAAAAAAAAATTAAACTGAACAGTTTTTACGAAAATAATTAACAGTATGTCATTTAGGTATGCTGTTAATTTTTACACTTAAATATGTGCTATTGTATTGGGATATTCTGTATTCTAGGATTCTGACATCGAACAACGTAGAATCACTCGTTATATTCAGTAATAGATAAATCAAAACAGAAGAAGAAGAAAACAGAAATCAAGACGTGAAAAACTAATATCAATGTTTGTAATAGGTACTATAAAAAAACTATTTGAATCATTGTAGTATTTTAACCCCTCCCATTTTTGGAACTTGTACTCTTAAATTGGTCTCGTACTGTACACTTTCATTACAAGGTCAATAGATCTGAAATCGGCGAGGCTGTGGCAACAGCGCGATCCAGCAATTAGACTGTCTGACAGGAGACGTGCGGAGAGTCATACTTCATAGTTGGCGAGCCGAAGTAAACTCTCATGTGTTAAGTGAAATAAAAGTGTAAGTGTCGAGAAAATAACTACATACCTGCTGTGGGGACTATTCCAGACATACAAACTAGCCAAATATGCTAAAGATAACAGTAAACAGGTACCAACCGAGATAAAACAATCGAAAATCGTCCCGAAACCGTGGTCCATTTTTGACGTTTGCCAGGTCACGTGAACAGTCGATCGAAACTGATTGGTGGTCGGTTCAACTTGCGCCGTGAGCGCCGTCTCGTTCAGAAAATCACTGATGAAAATGGCCGCCTGTCGTAGTGTTGGTGTTTCCTTTGTTTAGGACCTGATAAAAACCAAGCCGAAGAGCCCAAGAGGGATAACGTCACCATGCCGAGTGCCTCCTTTACGGCCTCTCGTTCATACGTTCGTCGTTCTAGGAGAAAAGGTGCAAACAGGATCCCTACGCCTTCCCGAACAACGTCTGGTAAGTACGAAGTCGACGTAAAATTCCAATTTTACACTCGACGAAGATTTTGTTGTTCCGTTCGCCGTATAAACCACGAGGCCTTTATAAGGGGCTCTTGTCTCGCGAAACGCGCCTTGCGCCCTGTTTTCATCGATTTTAGTTCTTTTGTGGGTGTTGTGTCAAAAAAAATATACCTTATGCTTTGTGCACCAAGACAGTATTTAATTGTTGTTTTAGTTTAAGTGAAAACTATTAGGATGTTAGTGTAAATATTTTTCATGCTGATTTTCTTTCCTCTATTGATTATACAAGCAAATTTAGCTTTGATGTCTTTGCAATTAAAGTAATGCTTTCTTATTTTATTTTCGTTTTGGTGACATATCTGTCAAATTTTTAGTATAAACTAGCTGTTTGCAGAGAAATATGGACAATTAATACAGAAATTAACAATTATATTCCTTCCCAAACAAACATATTTTGATTTAAGAAGATATGTCTGTTATCACCATTCAGGTTTTGTAAACATCCCCTGGATTTACAACTAAATTGTGAAACAAACACAAGTGATAAATCAAGTGGAAGGTCACAGGATGTAGTAAGTTAAAAAAAACGGACTATTCCGTTTTTAAATGGAATGAGAACTGATCATGAACCGTGGCACAGTATTTCCTACGTAAATTTGTTTTTTCATTGTTTAGAAATCTGTTCACTATATATATTTTTAGTTGCACTTAAACCCACAATCAAAAGATGATGCAGTTCATACTGGAAACTAAGAATAAGCTTAAAAACAATAGTGTTTGATGAAGTTTATGACTAAACAGAATGAAATATATTGAAAACTAATGAATGATTTGATGATAACTTTGTGGTTATGTTGGATTGAAATGAAAAATGCAGCTAGATATAATGCTAATATTTCTTATCGGTATGATTTTAGGTATTGGAAATATAGTGTTACTTTCAGTATTATTAATACTATTTGAATTCTAGAAGTGTTGAAATACTTGATATCTATGTTATACTTCTAATTATAGCAGTGTAGTAGTGTTAGTATAAAAATATATTTTTCCTGTTATTTAAGAGTTATCTTTAAATGTTTATTATGAAATTCTTTGTTGCTTTCATTTATATAGTATGTTCTTTAAAAAAAAAATGGTTTCATATCAATAACAATTTTACTCTTTTCACTTGGTTTAGTCATCTCAATGTTGATCTTCCTTTTTTTTCTTGTATCCATGCATCCTGTAATTATATTTATAATATATTTTTGCTCACTTCTCAAAGCATTACTCAGCCTCTTTACTCTCTGCTGCTTATTTCCTATATCATGTTTCATGTCTAAGATCGAAATAGAAGTATTTCCTCCATTCATTTTTTACAATTTTGTTGACTCTAAAATGGTTCATAATATCTTTCTTCATTCTACGTTAAGTTTTTCTTATTAAGGTTATATATGTTTATTTTTGTCTTTTGTTACTTGCTTTCAACAGTTTTTTTTATTTATGTAGAATGCTCTGTTTGTTTTTATAATTCTATTGTTCCACTCCATATATTCTTTTATAATCTTCATATCAGTTCTATACTATTATATATTCAAGTTTTTGGTATCCTCCCTACCATTATGTATTGTGTTTTATGTGTATTTTTATTTATATTCATGGTTATGTATTCTATGCAAATGCAAAGTAAATCCAAAAATTTATTTCCATGTTTTATTCCTCTATGTTCGTTAGATTGAAGGTTTGTTAAAAATCTATAGTTATTTCGATATTTATGTTATACTCTATCGCCTTTTTATTTATTTTTTTAGCCTGTATATTGCATCAGTTATTGATTTTCTTTTTGCGAAATGTTTAACTTGATATTGATATATTTGTACAGATTTAGTTACTTCACTTTTTGATTAAACCTCGTATAGAATCTTTTACGGACCAAAGAATTGCTCTCATTGGCGCGTGGAAGAAAAAAAAACAAGGACATCGCTGTTGAAAAACTTTATGAAGAACGTGGCTGTGGCCTAAATTTCTGTAAAAAGAATATCACATAGACATAACCGTTCGCGATTATTTTCTTTTCTGGAAAAGAGGAAACCTGAACCGAAAAGAATTTATTATACCATTTTTAAAACGAATCGGGATGGTCGGATAACAACTAGCGGGAGTGATTTAGGCATGTATGTTTTTTAAGCCGCTGCACAATATATATTTTTAGTTACACTTACATTCTAGTGATCCCGGCTGCTTTATCTGGCTTAGAAATAATAAATAGAGCTTTTTATACCAACAGTATAGCTGCAGTGCATATTTCTATAGAAATTTAAGTTTTAGCATTAAGAGAGATCTAACAGAATTGTGTGGAAATTGTGGTTGTGAATCGTGTGTAATATTACGAGACATGCAGTTTATATAACACAATTTAACCTGTGTATTCCACGTTAGGAGACTACAGAGGTAGTTTTTCATTCACCGCAGTGCCCTTTAATTGATAATGATGAGATAAAATATCAGATATTTATTTTGACCTAATGTTTAAGAGCAAAATGCAGATTAGATTGCACAAAAGTAAACACCGTATATTTGTCGACATTGTCACGTCGTGATATTCGAAGAAAATCGAACGGTCATGGAATATTCCTCGGTAAATCTCCAAGAAAGCTGTCGCCTGTTTTTACCGGAAATAGGTCGACGATATTTCGGTATTCGGTCTACTTTTGCCACTTATATCGGTAACTAAAAACGCTAAAAAAAACTCGTAACCTATTGCCATATCAAGGTTTTCAATAGTAAAAAAAGTCCAGTTAGCTTTAACAGTTAACCGTCGGTTTTAGATGTATGAAGATTTTCTTTATTTAAATGTGATATTGTAAAGGTCACGGAACAACGGGATAACAACCATAATATATAACCTTCTTTTATTTCTTCGTATCGTGAATGTTGTTCGATAGAAACGCTGTTGGAGATGTCAGTCGTTTGCTAATCAGCGGTCATTTTTCTTAATTATTCCATTAAGTTGCTACCGGCTATCTTTTGAACTTGAAATACTTGACGTATGACCCATTTGTGGCATTTACTTCATGGTTTGTTTGGTTTTTATTCTACGACAAAGTCGTTTCACTTTTTATTATACCCGTAACATACACCTGACCCGGCCTCTTTCAGATTCACCAGACCAGATGATTCTTGTGCTTTCTACAGTTCTGTATGCGGCTATAATTCCTGCAACGCTTGCGAAAGTAGAATACGGTACTAGTTTGCGACATCCATGAGAACTTTGGTTTAAGAATTGGGAATTAATGATAGTGATAGTTTTATTAACACATCCTCCTCCTCCTCCTAAGAGCACAGAACCTCACAGTTTTTATATCTTCTTCCTAGAAAGATTTGTTTTTGACTTTAAATCAGATGCAAATGAAAAAGTGATGATTGTTCAAATTAAAGCAAAGCTCTTTTTCTCGAACAATATTTAGAGGTCTACAAACCGCCAGTCAATCGATTGTTCTTAATGCATGACACTGTGAAAACAGCTGAATGTAACAAAAAAAAACATTTCGCTAAAACCACTCTGTAACTTTTAAAAGATCAGATTGGCATGACTTTTTTACACGAGTCCTTTGAAGTCGGGCTATGTTCATCACCATCAATCTATAGACAGCGTTCGAAGATATTGTATACTTTTGGTCTTTTCATTAATTATCAACCCACTTGACTCTGCACTAATGAAGAATATACAGCTTTCAACAGAGAACATCAGATCTAGGGGTTCATAGCATCATATTGGACGCCATGTTTGTTTTTAATATGTATACTTTTTATTTATTTTATACTTTTCGTATAATTGCATCCATTATGAGATGCAGTGAAGAGATATCTCCTTGGAGACCACTGACTCGGATCTCAATTAAATTTGCCAAATCATATCTCAGTCGTATACAGCTAGTGAAACCATAGTAAGATGGCTGAAAGAACTTAATAATTTTAGAAAAAATGTTCGACAAAAACGGACATAGTTTAGGATACGGCGTTATCTATGTGCCAACCCAGAACTTAATGATGTGTTAACAGTTATGTCTGTAATTTCAGCAGAACCATGCGAGCCGTCGTGTCCCGTCCAGCCCAATCAGAACGCTCCAGCACCTTCCGCCCCTGGACCGTCGCCACCGTCTCAAGGAGCCCCACCTCCGGCCGGCGGATCAGGAGTCGCCCCTCTAGGAGGGCCTTTGGCCGCTCATCAGAGCCCCTACGATCTACGACGCAAGTCTCCGCAGCATCACGGCGGAGCTGACGGTGGTACTGGTGGCCCGGGGCCTAGCACGAGTGCCGCTACTGCCGGCGGAGCTCCAGCTAGTCCGCCCTGCTCCAGTGGGGCCAATGGTTCCGGATATAGTTCTGCGATGTTGCCAGCTAGAAAGAGGCCTAGGAGGACTTGCTCGGCATCGTATGAAAGTAAGTAGTCTTCAATTTAGGAAGAACTGTGGCTATTGATCAATTTAAAGTGTTTTTTAGTGAGTTTGAAATGTTATTCGGATATCTTGATACAGTATATTTTATTTATAGTTTTATCCACGATGTTTTAACGCCTTTTATTAGGTTTCTTCTACTCGGCCAGGAACGGAACGAATAGCAGTTAGAAGCAGCAATATCTGATGAATACACATACAATAGTAATATATAGACTTGAACATGCCGATATCGATTTTCACAGATATTGCAACATTATACTGAGCATATTCTTTTGTCTTTTTGGATCTTTTTTGCTTGTCTAAGAGATTTCAATTTATAGCAATCTGCCTTGTTGACTTATTTCTATTTGAACTTCTCGTCTTCGTATATTTTCAGCTCTTTGTTATGTTTTGTGTCTTCGACGCCAAATTCGCCATTCTATTTGTATATAAGTATTATAAATCACTCAAACGACATGTTCCATCTGCAATTTTTTCAAATTAAAGAATTAAAATGGCCTGACCATAAGCGAAACTTACTTGCCTTAAGACTAGAATAGAAGCAAAACTGTGTGATTCTGATATAAAATTGCTAATACTTGTTAAAGAACGTCCAATCTTACGATGTGGTGTACCCTGAGATTTACTTTTACCACTGCTGTACACAAAACATTTTGAGTTAAATATTAGGTGCGCTAAAAAATAATTCATGTTCTTAACGTTTAAATATAGTAAAAACATCAATTTCTCCTTAGAATTTATTTAGAAATAACCGATAATAAGAATTTGGCAAAAATAAGAGACGATCGCTAGAGAAATGTCTAGGTGGGCTAGTGAATGGGATATCAAAAGAGTCGATCCACAGAAAACTTCTAGTGAATACGTAGTATTTGTAAATGCATACATTAATTGTTAGTAACGTTTCTTTCGTTTCATATTTCTGACTTCCTCAGGGCTTATTTTCAGAGACTATTTTAATAAGAATTAGCTAGAAAGTATATACATAATGCGGTTGGTACTACACTTCAATATATCTTGACAGGGCTACCAAGATTGCTAGTCTACTGTAATCATGTAGAGTAGCAGAACCTATTTGTCGATGATGCGAGTTTTTTTATGAACTGCACCAATTTATAAACAGAAGGCATGATTAAATCAATAAAAAATTATTTACAGAATGATGACGTTTGTAGGCACTTATTATATCCCTCCTCTTTACAATAAAGATTTATTTTTGACTGACAAAAACAAATGACAAAAAACTGCATTCATCATAATTAATTGGCATATTTTTTTTAGCTTGCACCAATACGGCAGCGCACTACCTTCAGTACGAACTTCCTGACGAAGTATTGCTCACCATTTTTAGTTACTTGTTGGAACAAGACTTGTGTCGCGTTAGCCAGGTCTGTAAACGATTCCAAGTAATTGCCAACGACACGGAACTGTGGTAAGAACGGACATGCGAGTCTATCTCCACGACCCTTACTACGAGTCATTTTTCTGTCCACAGGAAGCGTCTCTACCAGATCGTCTACGAATATGATTTACCCTTGTTCAATCCGGCCCCTTGCCGATTTGAATTCGTCAGTCCCGAGGAATCGGACCTGGCCAATCCATGGAAGGAGTCGTTTAGGCAGCTGTACAGGGGTATTCACGTGCGTCCTGGTTACCAAGAACTTAATTTTAAGGGCAGGAATTTAGTTTACTTTAATACAGTACAGGTAAGAATACTAAATATGTTTATATTGTTTAATATGGATTTTATCTAGTATCTTCAAGTATATACAGTACAAGCTTAAATTTCCGTATTTTAAATATTTTTATTTTTTTACATTAAACGTTTTTAATCTCAGTAACTTTTTTTCTATATTTGTTCAATGTATTTTTTTTTATCTATTCTTACACATTCCTCTAACTGAAAAATTTATTAAAATATCCATCGTGCTCAAATTGGGCTTGTCAATCAAGATCCCTCCCCACTCTCTGTTGTCATACCCGCATTAATCGTTGTTGCAATCCAATTATGGACACCCTCTATTAAATGATAGGGACACCCTGTATTAGCTATCATCAATATAATATATTGAGAATCTTTCAATATTCCAGGGAGCTCTTGACTATGCAGACGAACGAAGCGGTACTAACAGTACAACAGGCTCAGTGACAGGGCCCTGTAATGCCCATGCCACTAGCGAAAACACATCCCAGGGTGCTTTGATTTTTCTACATGCGGGGACGTATCGTGGAGAATTTCTCGTTATTGATTCGGATATATCCTTGATAGGTAAGTTGGCCATTTTAATATGTAGGAGTTACATTGTTATTACCTTGGAACGCAATCTCGATTTGAGATCTGGGGTGCTTTTTTAAAAAAACTTTTGATCGTTTATCGTCTAACGTGTTTAAGTACAATACAATATCGAATTTTAAAAATATGTTTATTCTTTATATTAATTCGCTTTTCGTTACTATGGAATGCATTAATTACCCTCTTTTCTTGAAAATATCAAATAAAATAATGCTTACGAATTTTATCAATCACCCATTTTAATTAGATCTTAAATGTTTAGCGGTGGCTTTGGAAAACATTCCTTAAAAATACAACATTTTATTTCATTTGCTAAATTACCCAGTAGCTAAAAATTATTCCTTGGATTCAACACTAGTTGGGACCACAGTGTGTCTTTCATTATGACTGACAATGTAGATCTAGGAACGCCCAAAGAGGACGTTTACGTTACATGAGTTTCTTGTAATTTTTCTAAGTTCACCGCCTGCTTGAAGTTTTAATTTTGAGATATCCCACGCAATGTTCACCAGTATTTAATTGTCAGTAGTTCAAATTAGGAAGAAATTTTGATATCTTACAAAATCGCAAGTTGTCCTCAACATGAAAACGGCAATAGTTATAATAAATAAATTGCGCTATAGTCATATCGATCACATTGCTTCACATTGGTCTTTTACACAAGTTTTGTACCTTAAATCATATGCCTCATATCTTAAATCGTCTTTGGGAACGAACTGGTTATCGTATTTAATCTATGTTAAGGACCAAGGTTACTCCAACGACCTTCAAACAGTTCTGCGCGCTTAAAGAAAATATCTGTCAAGTTGTTTGTGAAAAAGAGCGATAAACAACGAAAAAGTACTATAAAACTGGTTTAAGAGAGTTAATCTAGGCCAGCCAACAATAATTTCAAAGTATATACTAGCATTATACGATAAAACACGAAACACTAAATATAATAAAAAAATATTTTTATATTATGGCATAAAACAAAACCCATCCTCTTCCGATTTCAGTGTTTTATAAAATATTCTGAAAGATAAAGCATCATTATTCTATTTTTATCTAAAATTTTACATATCCTGCCAATCCTTCATGAAATTTCTAGGAGCAGCACCTGGTAATGTTGCCGAATCCGTGATATTGGAGCGTGAATCCGAGTCCACAGTTATGTTTGTAGAGGGAGCTAAGAACGCTTATGCCGGGCATTTAACGTTAAAGTTTTCGCCTGATGTTACGTCCACAGTACCTCATCATAAACATTACTGTTTAGAAGTTGGAGAGAATTGCAGTCCTACTATTGATCATTGCGTAATTAGAAGCACATCGGTTGGTAAGTAATTATATAAAGTTCTAAATCTCTTAATCATCTTTGGTTTTAACTTATAATGGCTAACAATGATAGTGATCTATTAAAATTATTTATCAATTACTAGCTGTTAGCCTATATTTATTTGAAGGGTGTGTTGTTTAACGTGGAGTCTGCCACCATGATTCAAAATTAATATAGTTCATGTTCAGAAATAGGACAAGAAAGAGATAGTTAATTTTTTTTAGTATAAAAGGGGTTTTAAATATATGCAAACATTTTAAAAATGAGCCAGTATATAAAAGAAATATATTTTCATCGAAATAATTCAGTAACTTACGCAATTCAAAAACTTAAGGAGTACAGTCTAACTGTTCCAACATCCTAGAGTTGGTTTATTTTTAATTTTTTTAGATTATACTCTAGGTATAGCTCCCTATAACCTCTGACTTTCTCATACCTTTGAAAATTAGTCTTGTCTTTTTTCTGTCTTTTGGACCTAAGTTATATATATCTTACAGGTTACATGGTCTACAGTATTGTCGAATTTGGAGTTCTATAATCCCAAAGTTGGTAGTAGGGAAGTTGTCCTGGAGGAATCATTTTTGATCCTTCTATTTTTTGTAAAATGAAAATGACATTGTTAGTGCTAAATCAGTGCGTTTATAGAACCTTTTTCTGTGATATATGATGTGATATAAACATGCCAAGTAATGTTTTGTGTTCCTTATTAGACCTCAGTTCGACGACGATCAATTATTAATACTAATAGGATGGCGCTAGATTCTGTACAAACTTTTAAACAATAGATATTTACACTTTATGTTTGGCAATAGTGCTATCAGTCATTTTAAAGATATTTTGTTTCATAGATGTGTTGACGAGAAAGCATCCCACTATTTTACCATCGCTTTCGTAATTTCTGAATTCTTGCTGATTTTAATTGAATTTATTTTTCATGAATAATCGGTAATTGTTCTCTTTTGAACTCTAGAACCCCAAAGATTTCTGCGCGAAAAATTGAACTTTTTTTTATTGGCAGTCCCACCGCAGGCCTTCCTTGAGTCTATTTGGCAATACTGGCTTTCAAATCACCATCGAAGGATTAGAAACTCCGCCCATTAAAATTGCCCTGTTAATTAATGTGAAGCGCAAGTATCAAGCTTCTTTTGGTATCTAATCTGATTGTATAAATAATTCGAAACTGCTTTATAGTGTGCCGACTAAGGTTCAACTTTGTTTCAGTTTAATATTTCATAATAGATTAAATTATTCAAGGAAAAAATTAAATATATTTATTGATAGTTTTGTTGTTATTAGAGTTATATGTATCGAACTTGAATTTTTGATTACTTGTTTCTTATTGCAGTAGGAGCAGCAGTTTGCGTGAGCGGCGTAGGAGCCAACCCGGTTATTCGACACTGTGACATCAGTGACTGCGAGAACGTAGGCTTGTACGTGACCGACTACGCCCAGGGCACTTACGAAGACAACGAGATCAGCCGCAACGCTCTGGCCGGCATATGGGTGAAAAATTTCGCCAATCCGATCATGCGCCGCAACCACATCCATCATGGCCGCGACGTTGGCATATTCACCTTCGACAACGGTTTGGGCTACTTCGAAGCCAACGACATCCACAACAATCGCATCGCCGGCTTTGAAGTGAAGGCGGGCGCCAATCCTACGGTAGTCTACTGCGAGATTCATCACGGACAAACCGGCGGAATCTACGTTCACGAGAATGGTTTAGGTCAGTTTATTGACAACAAAATCCATTCTAATAATTTCGCCGGAGTCTGGATCACCTCCAATAGCAACCCGACCATCCGGAGGAACGAGATATACAACGGGCACCAGGGGGGCGTGTATATTTTTGGCGAAGGGCGAGGTCTGATAGAGCATAATAATATATACGGGAACGCGCTCGCCGGTATACAAATTCGCACCAACAGCGACCCCATAGTGCGTCACAACAAGATTCATCACGGGCAACATGGCGGCATTTATGTACATGAGAAGGGACAAGGTCTTATCGAGGAAAACGAGGTGTACGCAAATACGTTGGCGGGCGTGTGGATTACCACGGGCAGTACCCCGGTACTGCGTCGGAATCGAATCCATTCAGGCAAGCAAGTCGGGGTCTACTTCTATGATAATGGGCACGGCAAACTGGAGGACAACGATATCTTCAATCACCTTTACTCGGGGGTCCAAATACGGACTGGCAGTAATCCAGTGATACGAGGCAATAAGATTTGGGGTGGACAAAATGGCGGTGTACTGGTGTATAACGGTGGTCTTGGTCTGCTCGAACAAAATGAGATATTCGATAACGCGATGGCGGGTGTATGGATCAAGACCGACTCTAATCCTACATTAAAGAGGAACAAGATTTTCGATGGTCGCGACGGCGGCATATGTATATTTAATGGTGGTAAGGGAGTGCTGGAAGAGAATGACATATTCAGGAATGCGCAAGCTGGCGTGCTCATATCAACACAAAGTCATCCGATCTTGAGGCGAAACAGGATCTTCGACGGACTAGCGGCAGGAGTGGAGATCACCAACAATGCCACAGCAACGCTAGAATTTAACCAGATCTTCAATAATCGGTTTGGAGGTCTTTGTTTAGCTAGTGGAGTCCAGCCAATTGTGCGTGGGAACAAGGTAATATTTTACTCTTTACTTAATTCCACTTATATTCCTTATTTAATCGGACAAGTTTAAGCTCTTCTAAAGCTTAATTAAACTATAAATAACTATAAAGACAGTTATTTTTATGACTCAATTCTTAAAGTGGGGACATTTTTGGTTTATTTTAGACTGTTACTAAAAAAAATTTTTTTTTGAAAGATGGCGTGGTACTACTTATGCTGAAACAATGCCTCTTAACAGTCTGAACAATATATCTGGGAGACAAAGTTTGGCTTGGACTAGAGCAAAATTTAAAGTTTTTTAGATGTAAATAAAAATCTATTAAACATTGTCCTGTGTTATTAAAAAGATAGTAATGATAATTTATCTATTTATAATTTTGTAATAATATTTAATAAGTCACCTCATTCCCAAGTATCTTTCAAACCAAACTGAATGATGGTTTATAATATAATTATCATCAATTAAAACGTAATCTCGATTTTTATTAAAAATGTTTCATGTTTTTTTTTTAGATCTTTAATAACCAAGATGCCGTGGAAAAAGCTGTGGCGAACGGACAATGCCTATACAAGATCTCGTCTTATACCTCGTTCCCCATGCACGACTTCTATCGCTGTCAAACGTGCAACACAACTGATCGAAACGCCATATGCGTCAACTGTATTAAAACGTGTCATGCCGGTCATGATGTTGAGTTCATTCGGCATGATAGGTAAGCTCAAAAACAACTGAAAACTTCATTTGACGTCTTTATTTACTTCCTGCGCTTCTCTTCCATAGGTTCTTCTGTGATTGTGGCGCGGGTACCTTAACCAATCAGTGTCAGCTTCAAGGTGAACCCACCCAAGATACTGACACTCTATATGACTCCGCGGCACCCATCGAGTCACATACGTTGATGGTCAACTAGGGGGGGCCCGCCCTCTTGTGAACGTTATACGACTCGCATGACACCAAGAAACTTGTGAATCTCTGCTTAAAGTGATACCCTCCCTTCCTAGGGTAAGAAAAGAAGGCAGGGTATCAGTTACTTGTTAGAACCGTTTTCTATTTAAGTTTATACTACCGATTTTTTACTAAGTTAATTGTTGTATGATTAATTTTATTTTTTTGTCATTATTTATTCGAAAACAAAAAAAGGTTCGTCGAGGGGTTCCAATAATTTTACAGCAACATCTATTCTCCCATCTCTCGTACACTTATACAGGCAGCCACAGATCAGTCCACTCTTCCGCTTGATAGGAGAAAGACAACAGACATGACCGTATCTGGAAAAATATTGGGACTCGTCCAGACGCTACCAAAAGAAAACCCTATTTATTTACTGTTTTTCTAGGTTATGACAGTTTAGAGAAAAAATAGCTTTAATGGAAAAAACTATTTTTGTATATAATTTTCACGAATGCCAGAACATGAGTGTGAGATTTATGGAAGCGTGTTAAAAATTAAAATAAAACCAATTTAGGAATTATCAGTATTTGAATTTTTCTCGATAAAAACGAAAACAAACATCTAAGTATATTTGAAGTGTTTATATATATAAATATGTATGGGATAACAAAAAAAATTAATTATATATATTGTTGTGTGAGTGTGAGAGATGAAATTGTTTTTGTACATATTAATTTAAGATGAACCGTACTAAAGCCGAAGAGCAATACAGAGCTTTTTATGGGTGGTACAGCAGGTGCCATAATAGACGAAAAAAAAGGAGAAGCGTAAGGAAAAATTGTACAAAACTAAACCGCGTACTGTCAACGTGTAAATTTCGACCCTATGTACTCAACAACTCTCCTTACACAATAAAGATTCTTAATAAGAATATTCATCAACTGCTTATTTCCTTTTCACTTTTGATGTGCTTTAAATTTGTCCCTTTTCCCCTCCTTTAACGTTGAAAGTACGTACAGTTTTTTTGTACACTTGGAATGACGATGACGTGGTTCTATATCTCCGCCTCCTCAATCCTCCCCTCTCCCTAATATGAACACGTCTACCATTTCATAAAATGTATAAAGTAGCCCGAGCAATGTATTAAATGATTTCGTAACGTTTATTTTTCGACATGACTGATTGACTGCGTGTAAAATATTTGTAATATAGTGTCCTTTTTCTAATTAACACTTGATGGAGGTGTAGTTTTTAATGTTTAAGTTTTTTTAGATCTAAGGTTAATTGTCAAGCTTAATAGATCTACTGAACAGGTAGTTAAGTAGATAGCTAGCACTTGTATTGTACTGTGTACATTATATACAAAAATATATGGAGAAAATATGCAGTTTTTGGTTTTATTGGTCGTTTCGAAGGAAGATCTTTGGAATAGCTATAAACCTTTCTCCATTTTAACATTATGATAGAATATGATCAGTGCTACTATTTTATATAATTGCACCTCCCTCTTTTCGAAACTCGAACTCCATCAAAGTTATAAGTTGATCGGAATAATAACATAAGTGTGAAGGGCTTATAACAAAAAATACCTTTAATTTTACAGAAAGGAGTGGTGGCTCATTAAACCGCATCCTATTTCAATATAAAATAATCCCTCACATCTTTCAATCAGACATAAATACATCGTCTTGTTCCTTTGAACAACCAAGGTTGTAACAGTCACGCGATATATATAACACTTCGTTCCTAAAGTAATGACCGAATGGGTGTAGGTGATCGTTTACCAGTGTGATTTGATCTGAATAGCACTATTTTTACCTAAATTTCTGTGGTACTATTTCTATGATTTCCCAAGTTTTGGTGACATCAAATTGCAATAGCCGACTTGCCGAGCCATTGTTATCCGCCTTTGGTGTCCGAACACCCTAAACTGCGATGCTTGCAAATGATTGGAATCCATCCGATTTTAATAATTTATGGCTAAGTCTTTGACACCTTCAATCTACCGTTTGTGGCCTTATAGCTTCAGCTGTGATATTTTTTAAATAGAAAAATATCCATCGCATGTGAAGTGAAATAATTTCGAAATTATCTTCTAATTTAAACATTAGTCTCAAAAGTACTGGAATGAAGTAACCCCTGGTGGTCTGGCAGTAGTATTAATTTAATCTAAATAACAGAAAAACCTCAACTCAATATGGATTCAATGTATACTGATCCAATGAACTTTTTATTTCATTAAAACTTTTACTGGATCCTATATACTATCCCTCAATTGATTGCATTTAATTCTACAGTATCGTTGGTGTCGTCTTACTCCGCACGACTCTATTGTGCAACTGCTAAGTCTCAATACAACTGGTATGTATCTTAAAAAAGTTCATCAGCATTATTGAGCGATTGTATTGCTGTTAACCTATATAATTATATATATCTAGATATCTGTGTAACAAATGAAGGTCGTTGCCATTGGCAACCAACTTACAAAACAAAGGAAGTCAAAAGATTTCAAATGTAGACTTGTTTATAAAATATGGAAAATTACAAAATAACGGGTAGGGCGGGTGAAGGGGCCCATGGAACAGTTTTTAAAGGTTTTGACCTTAGATCAGACAAAGTGGTGGCCTTGAAAAAAATAGCAATAAATCCAGATCAAGGCATACCAAAAAACACATTGAGAGAGATATGTGCTTTAAGAGCGCTTAAAGCAAAAAATGTAAGTTGTTTACTGTTTTATTTTCAATTAAAAAAATTAGTAGTAGTGAAAAAGTATTAACCGTAATTATTTTAGATTGTTAAATTATACGATGTAACGAGCATGGGAAGCTCGGTAATGTTGGTGATGGAATATTTACCTTGTAGTCTGCAGGATGTAATAAGGAACTCCAATATTGATTTAAATTTACCCAGGATAAAATCTTATTCTCGAATGTTACTAAAAGGCATCTATTTTATGCATAAAAATCACATTATGCACAGAGTACGTATTATGATAAATGATGTCAAGGCATAAAAAAGACTCTAGATAACAAAAAATATTAGATATAACAGAAGCTTAACCAAAATCATATTCAAATTGTGAATGTTTGTTCGCTTCTAGAAATCATAATTAAATATACCTTCTAGGATATTAAACCAGCAAATTTATTAATATCACCTAGTAGGGAATTGAAGATAGCCGATTTTGGGTTAGCCAGAATATTTAATTCAGAAGTATCCAGATTATATTCCCATCAGGTAGCCACTCGATGGTATCGAGCGCCTGAACTATTATATGGCTCACGTACTTACAAGCCATCTGTAGATATGTGGTCTGTGGGTTGTATTATTGGTGAAATGGTCAACAGAGTTCCGTTGTTTCCAGTAAGTAATCCATAGAAAAACGTTAGATAAGGTGACAGGAAAATGTATTTATTCAAGGGTGAAACGGATATAGAGCAACTAGCAATAGTTTTGAGTACTTTAGGTACGCCTACCGATGAGAGTTGGCCCGATCTGAAAAAACTGCCCGATTATAACAAAATAGCATTCATTTCTAGCCCAGGCAAGCGATGGAGCATAATGTTACCATCGGCAGATCGACCTACGCTAGATTTATTAAAGAAATTGCTATTGTATGACGGTAATCAACGGCTATCAGCTAAACAGGTATGTTTCCAATTTTTTAACAGATACCTCACTAACCATGTATAAACATGTATACGAAAACAGTCTCTCAGTAACTGAATTATTAATTATCTAGGCTTTACGACATAATTTCTTCTCAAAAGAACCAGAACCTGCCGAGTTAGTAAACATGCCCTCACCAGATGACGTCGTTAAAGATACACCGACTTTTAACGCTAAAGAATTCGACGAAATACTCAAGGAAATTAATAAAACGTGATTCAGTACCTGCTATTTAATAATATTACTCAAAACTTGCGATGAGTCCTGAAACACTTCTCATTTACCATCTAGGAGATCAATAAATTAGACATGTTACTAAATTTGTTTTTATTTAAAAAAATAAGCCACATAACATAGACCACTATTGGTTCCTTGATGGATATACATTGGATGGAACCGCCTTTAGAAAATGCAGTGAAGCACTTTTTATTCCAAGTGGTAGAAGTTGACGGACATCCAACGTGATGGCCATCTGTCATAATTTATTTGTCCTAGCCCTCTTGGACATTTCCTTATAGTCTTAGTTTAAACGCTGATATTTTTGCAATTTAAAGCAAGCTGTAATTACAATACAGTGCTTCAATAAATATCTGTATATCAGATGATTTTGTTCAGATGATAGTGTTTAAGATTTTTCAAATATAAAGATAAATTAAATTCGAACTTAACCAAACCTACAGGACATCATTGAGCAATTTTCTCAAAATTCATCGGACTTAATTTAATCTGTAAATCCCTTCTAAAACAAAACGAAATAGAAACATTTTTGAAACAAATGATTATCGCCGATGAAAAGTGAATCATGTACGACGATAATGAGGGAAAGGTTGTGGTCTGGAAAGAAAAACACTGAAAAGCTTCACAATTGTTTTTAAAGTCCCCATTGCTATAATAGCACTTTTTTAATTTAAGTTAATCCCATCTGTTATTTTCTTTCTGTTGTTAATTTTATGTTTAAACTAATGGATCAACTATGAACTTACTTCTAAGTCATAAGAGTAATATTATAGATTATAGGTAACTATTACATATCCACAAAACAAAACTTACTTTCTTTACATACATTACAATTATGATGCATGTTTATGCAACTTATAAGATACCCAAAGCGAGCTACAATCACGAACAACTATTTGGTAATTTTCTATAGAAAGGAGGTATTACATACCCATTGGGTATATATTTCAGTATAAAAGCTGCAATAAATCGGTGGGCAAACTTTGTAACCTTCTAGACAATCATTTTTAACACTTCTCCAGTAATTAGATCAATACTCAAATCAAATAATTGATTTTTTTAAAAAGCTATTTTATAATCAAATTCATTAGATTTGCGTATCAATTTTAGTTTCACCACACACTTTGTCAGTTGGGAGACCAATAAAAAGCATACTATGTTACTCAACTTGTTTTTATTTTAAAAATAACCCATACAACGTTGACTTTAACAAGATAAATCATTTTATATAGATTCACCGCAGCGAAATATGAAATATTTTTCCTATGGTGGTCTCGGACCGGAGGCTAGACTTCCAGCTGATTTGCAGGTCGGCCGAAACCGGCCTAGACCGACAACATTTAAATGCAACAAATAAAACTAAAGTGTGTTTGAAATATATATCTATGATAGTTAAAAAATTATATAAAAAAAATACAAACAAAGTTAATTGTGGTGGTAAACAAAATCGGTTTGATTGGAAGGTAGTGAGTGATAAGTTTGTAAACCACCAAATTAATAGAATAAAGGAAAATATAATTTACTAAGGGAATAGTATTAGAAAACAGAACAAAAGCGGAGGAGGGCAGGGTAAGGGCGCCATAATCTATAAATACATATTGCACGTTTGAAGCGAGCGACGAAAGAAATCAATCCATCCAAAATGAAACATTTTGCGTTACCAAAATGAATTATAAACTCTTTTTGCGACGCCCTGCACGAGCGAGGGGGCATGTCGAAGCGCTTGCACACGGCACCAAACGTCCTTTATTCCCTACTCTCTAGTGATGGCGAAACGAAACTGAATCACTGATTAACTTGTGTGTGTTTTTTTTTTCATTTTTTTATTACAATAGTTTTCTGGAGACTGATGGGGGAAGTCCAAAAAAAGTGTCAGTTGTGGTCATCTTGTTTTTGGATTTCCGCGCTCCAAACTTCGGGCAAGCCAATCTAGGTTTTTCTCTTCTTTTTTAGTTTTTTAAAATTTTTAAATCTTAGTTTTTCCCACTCAATCATTGGGTTTTTAGTTCTTTGCCAATACTGTAAGAAACAATTTTGTTCCAGTCAATCTTTGTACGTGTAACTGGTAATAACCTGAAATAAACAATAGTTGTTACAAGCTGTTATAAATAGATAAATATAATTTAAGATTGATTGATGTTAAATATCACACCCACAAATACCTTCAATCACAACTAGCTCTTTTTGGGAAAAATAGAAAGAGATATTTTCCAAATTTATACTTTTAACATCTTAGTTTTTTTATGGCTGTTTTTATAAAATAAGTTTTTTAGTTTCAAGTCTAGTTTAGCTGGTCTTATAATCAACATTAAGATTCAAATAAATAATAATTTTTTTGTTGAATTTATGAACAATCTGTTCCTCAATTTGTCAACAATGACTTCTGTAACTTTTTGACATCCAACTTTCAGTAGTTAATTAAATTCAACTTAGTCTGAAAAAGTAAGTGAATGATAAATGTGATAACAATATTCTTTTTACCCATCATATTAACAAGTATCTTATTTTTATGTAAATGTATGAGGTATATTTATGTAATGTGGATTAATGTTATTATAAACTACGTTGGTAAGTCTAATTAGAATGTCTTAGTAAGTGCTTACCTTCTGAGAGCTTTGAATGTAGTGTCAGACATTGTTTGGTAGTTTTCAGAAATAGCAGTTTGATAAAGATTTTCTGCAGTCTCTATCGCTTGAACAATTTCTTTAGCAGTTTGGGCTTCAGATGAAACATTGACAGTTTCCTTAATTTCCTTTGTGCTGACTAACTGTACATTACCTTCCTCATAGTAGTGCACTTGCACTTTCAATACTCCTTTCAATTCAGCAGTTGATGATCCATTTAGAGTGACAAACCACTGACTACGCCACCTACCTATATTTAGATTTCAATAATTATCAGTGAGTGATAACACAGATAAGGTAACATAGGTAACACAAACCATTCCAAAAATTTTTCGGTTGGAATTGATGATCTTCAATACATGCAGTGAGAGTAATTGCACCACCCTGGCTACGTCCAACCACTGTACATACCCCATCTTTATAGTGGTTTCTTGTATATTGTATGAACTCATTATCCAGCGCGGATCTCCAGGGTTCAGCTGTGGCATCTGGAGTATATGATTGATAATCTGAAGCTTCCTTTCTTAAATGGTCATAACGAAAGCTTTGTCTGGAACGTGGGTCGAAAAATCTAAAACAGGCACGACACAATCACCACCGACTGTTAAAATTCACTGTACAACTTTTACCTGTTATTGCCTAAATCGTTGTATTCCGTAATCGACACCAAATGATCGGCATTTTCTATTTTGACCGGAGTCAACTGGTCTTTATTGTATTGGGCAAAGGCGGCACTGGGACCCTCTTTAAGGAGGTCATCATTATTTAACAGTTTCCGCACATCGTTAAATACCTCATTGAATTCTCCCGGTGGAGAGTGTAGGATGAAATCGGAGACTATTCGCACTTTTTCTTGGTCCGAAATTTCGACTTCATCCGACGCCATGTTTAGGTTGGGTTTGTCAAATGATGTCACTTATGACAGATGACTCACTTTGAAAACCGTAAATTCTTCTTTATAAAGCGTAACACACAATAGCAGTTACTAACTGTTAAAGTAATATTCCGTAGAATTAAAGTCCATTTATTCAAAAAAGAGGATCTATCCCTAAATATATGATGTTAAATAAATATGAATTTAAATATAGTTCAGAATAAATTATAAATAATAACCAGTAAGATCATTTATTTAAAAAATTATTATTATTCAAATAACGATACTAACATATAATTTATATTAACCTTACTTTCTATTAAGAAAAAGGTAAATGGCAAACTTTCCAGAAATAGATCAACAAAAGTCTTTTAAATATTTAGTAGAAGTGGAGACAGTCGGCCAGGATATTCTAACACTAAAAGATGAGAAGCTAGAGTTATCTAACGCTCAAAACAAATTTAGGGAAGCTCTAAGGGCACTAGAACAAAGCGATGATAGAAACAGTTGGATTGAGTTGGGTTCATTGTATGTACAAAGGCCAACTGAAGAATGTAAAACTATTTTACGTAGAGGTAATTATAGTTTTAAAAATGATGTTTAAAAGTCTCTTTAATATATAATATTATTTTAGAAATAAATAAAGCTGAAGATGCCTTAAAGGACTTACATGAAGAGATAAGAAGTAAAGTGCACAAACTTCGAGACCTAGAGCATGAGCCAAGATTGGAAGGATTCACACTTAAACCAATATCAGTAGCTGAAGCTAAAGCATTGCACAAAGGCTTTGGATCATATTAATGTTATGTAGAGAGTTTTTTTCTATATTTAAATAAAAGTCTACCAGGTTTTATATGAAATGTGTATCTATTATTATATATAAAAAGATATATATTTTAACTTAGGGATTATAATAGATATAATATTAAATATATATTATAAATAAATATACAATGTTTTTCTGTTACTCATATATGCTATTAGGTTTGAGATATTACATATATTATAATCAGGATTATTGATTATATATACAATTTATTACCCACAAAAACACTTTTGTTCATAATAAGATTTAATAAATCTTAGGGCTTTATTAAATTACTTAACATTTCCAGACATATTCAGAAATATAATTATCAATCTTTGAAATAGGAAGGTGAACTTTCCATTGTGTGTACTCTATAAACTTTATTTGAAATATTTGGTATTTATGTAATGCTATCTTTCAACTTCAATACCTTCTCATTAACGGGAAGCATGATATTAAAATATAAATCCAAAAGAACAATCAACATTCAGAGACCATTAATGTTCTCAACATCTTGTTTCTAATAAATGCAGTATGTTATAATATCTAATGTCGCTCCCACTGACAGACTTTTAGCATAATACTTTTTTGTGTGTTTCAGCC
The DNA here is from genome assembly GCF_030347505.1 of Rhynchophorus ferrugineus. Taxonomy (NCBI): domain Eukaryota; kingdom Metazoa; phylum Arthropoda; class Insecta; order Coleoptera; family Curculionidae; genus Rhynchophorus; species Rhynchophorus ferrugineus. Next base: position 51,768,727 of record NW_027472583.1, read on the forward strand.
ACTAAATTACCTTCCTATCAACATAATCTTGATTAAATTTTGATTAGCATTCAATGGTTTTCCTAGATTCATTATATCATCAGTCTCGTTTATGGAATGCTCCACTTTTTATATTCCATAAAATAATTTAAAATGTATGTAAGAAACCAATTTTCCCCGTTATTTTTATGAATTTTCAAAATAGATAATTCGACACTAGTCAAAATTTTACTAATAATAATTGTTTCTCAATATTATTAATACTTATTTTAACATTTCAATAATGTTAATATGAAACTTGTTGAACAATCTTGATTTATAATTTTAAAAAATAGTTAATAAATAAACCAAATCAATAATTTTCATATTCATAAGCACAATAATATTATGAAGGGAAGAAGAAGTCTTGGCTTAGAGTGTTAATATGTAGAAAGTGTATAAAATAAACTAAACACAATAAAAAATAACTTTAAGATCATATAGTTTTTAAAGTATTTCACACAGAAAAAGTGTTTAATTAAAGTTATATCTTTTAGCGTTTTTTCATTGTCATTACATTATAAACTATATTTAATTCATTATACATTACTCCTACACCATATTTAAATGAAATATTTTAATTATCTTATATAGATAAATTTTTTTAAAGTTTAAAGTAAATAGTAATCAGGTGGCGACAGATCAGGAGTATAAATTAGTTGTGACATTACGTTCAAAATAAGTAGAAACATTTTTCTATATAAAAAATTATGTGCGAAATCTATATTGTGATAAGGAAACTAATAATTTTATATACATTTTTATTAGATGTAAAAATTAGGATTATATTCTGAAAGGTAAGAGTAACAGCATTGGCTTGACAGTACTGATAGTTTTGACATGATAAAACAAATAAATTTCTATATTATATCAAATATACAACTAAAAGTTATCGGGCTGCATCCTGTTAATTATCAAATGTAATATGTTATTGTTATGCAACTTTACATACGGATAATAATCAGGCCACGTTCCAAAAATTTAAATTGCAGTGGTTAGCTCCACTTAATATTTGGTGGGGCAAGAAATGAATTAATTAATTCTTTTAATAATCAATTAAAGAATTCTCATCCGTTTTTGCACTTTTTGGAATCGACTCGCCGAATTGAGTCACTATCTCTGTATATTTCCACAGGTAAATGGCATTCCAGGAGTAAAAGGCATTCTTTATAAACTTTTATTTTTCTGCATTAGTATTTTATTAAATAGTAATAAAACATGTTTTTCATTGGGCTTCAAGTAGTTTGAAATTTAATGAAACTTCTGCGTAAACGATGTTTTTTTGTTAAATTTTTTCATCATTTGTTAAAAGCCCTTGACGATTATGTGCTGAACTATTAAAATAACAAAACATCCATGATCGAAACCTACGGGCTGCGAGGTATGCCACAATAAAATTCCAATATTTGCTGTGTGTGTTCCTGAAACTTCTTTTTATTGAGTATTTTGAACGTCAAATAATCATATAATATTCGAATAAAGTTCTAAGGGATAGTCATCATTATAGTTAGTTGATTGTAGCTATAATATATATTTTTGGCGATTTGATTTCAAGTTCCTTTGTGAATACTAAAGACTTAACACCCTTAATTCTTGATTAACCGAATCTCAGACCGAAAAAAATCTCAGAAAAATCTTATCATGACTGCTGAAGGAAACAATAAAAATATAACGTTTGTTTATCATGGTGGTAATGAATCTGGAATCAATTTGACAATGTTTTATGATTTATATGGTTCGTTATAAATGTGCAAATATAGTAGGGAAGTATGTAGATTTTTTAGTTGCATACACATACAAAAAATGATGTAGGGGAATACGGTGTAAAATAGATTAATCATAAAATATAATATATTGAGTTGGTTAGGGGAATAAATATTAATCACGCGATAACAAGTCTAAAAAACCTTGGTTGGTATAATGAATCACTATAGAAAAGTCATGCTGGAACATAACTAAGTCTAATAAACAATTGATATGATCATCTAGCATTATTTTATAGACCACGTCGTTATATCTTTTGTGATGTACATTAAAAGTATCAGTGGGCTTTGCATTATTATGTGGTATAAATCAATATTTGGATTATTAGTTTTAGATTCATATTTTGTTTTTTTGAATCGTTTATAGATGATGTTTTATATCATTTATTCAGGAATAATGATTAATTTCAATGTTAATTCTTGAGATATTCATTATAATATCTATTATAATATATTTCAACCTTCTTAATATGACAAATGTCAAATACCAAAAAGGAAACTGCATTTTCTGAATGTATTTAATATTATTACGTTTGCTGCTATTTTTAATATTTTTATGTTCATATTATATTTAATAATGTTCAATAAAGCGACAAATAAAAAAATTAATGCAGTCGATACTAGCACTCTACTCCACTAAAATCGATCTATGTCGTACTGTAAGCCAACAACCAGTTATTTCATTCTATTTCTTGTTCGGTTTTTTTTCGGGTTTCAATTCGCTAAACTGGCCCTTCTAGTTTTAGTTGAGCAACAGTTAGAGTTGCAACAGTAGGATGTCGGAAAAAGTGCGCTTATTTATCGGCAATATATTTCATAGTCCCGAAAAACTCCAGGTGCAGTTATTGGAAGGTGGTTTCGTAGCCGTCAAGGATAGAAAGGTGTCGTATTCAATCTAATTTCTGTCGGTGATAAATGTTATTTTTAAAAGTTGACTTTTTTTGTTGTTTCAAAAATATGTTAGGACTGTCATACTAGATGGGGCTTTACTCGGTTTTATATTTAGCGCCTAATTATATTTGTCAGTTTGATTTAATATTTATTTTCAAAATGTAACTACAATTAAAGTGTAAATTAATAAGTTATTAAACTATATTGAACATTAATATAATTTAAAATATTAAAATCTATTAAGGTTTATTAAACTACTTGATACGCAGTTTTTTAATTGTTCTGTTAAGGCGTCGTTAAAATATATTTACTAATATTAATATAATTTAGATATTATAAGAGTCTGAGTTTTATTGGTAGATTTTATCTTATGTAAAAAGGTTTTTCTTATTGAAAAATACTTATATATAATAAATAACGTCTTATGTTTATTTTTATATATTTGTTTAAATGCTCTCAAGTATTCAATTCTAAGAATTGAAAATAATCTTGATCAAACATAAAAAAATAATGATAAGCGACATAATATATTTGAATCGATAATATCGTTGATATTATTTAACCTTCATAAATCACGTTGTTTTTTTAATATAGATCATTGCTGTTGGAGATGCCGATGCTTTTAAAAATGAGCTCAATCGCTTCGAGAATGAGTATGATGTTGAGAAGGTGACACTGAAAGCCAGTCAAGTTCTTGTGCCTGGGTTCGTAGATACACACATCCATGCACCTCAATATCCGAATTGTGGGCTGGGCTATGACAAAACATTATTGGACTGGCTTAATTTGTACACTTTTGAGTTGGAGAGAAAATACCGAGATCTTGAATTGGCAGAAAAAGTATTTGACAGTGTTGTGGTAGGTACGAGTTAGGCTAGGCACAGAAAACCTTCCGATTTATTGATTTTCTATTTTTCGTGTTTGCGTGCCTCAAAATTTCGAATTATATTTGTTGTACTCACGCGATATTTTTGAGATGTACTAATATAACAGGTCAGTCGAAAAGTCCCCGGCCTACCATAGTTAAACACATTTTTTTAGCAAAATTAGTTTTTTTATTCAACATAATTCCCTTCAAGGGTGATACACTGATTATAGCGACCCTCTAACTTTTCGATACGATTTGTCCTTTGCTTCAAAATAGGCCTCAATTTCGGCGATCACCTCTTCATTCGACGAAATTTTGTTCCCAGTGAGCATTCTTTTGAGATTTTGGCTTGTGGCCAGATATGGAGAATACGGTGGATGAGAAAGCAATTCGGAGCCCAATTCATGGATTTTTGCCATCGTTCACTGACTTGGTGAAACAGCACTTTTTTTTTCTTCAAATGCGGCCGATTTTGATGGATGATTTCGTCTTTCAAACGGCCCAATAACGCTATGTAATAGTCTCTGTTAATGGTCCTTCATTTTACAAGGTAGTTAATGAAAATTATTCCATGCGCATCCCAAAATACAGACGCCATAAACTTGCCAGCCGACTGTTGCGTTTTCCCACGCTTTGGAGCGGGTTCATGGTGTACAGTTTACTCGAATGGCTGTCGATTGGACTTCGGAGTGAAGTGATGGAGCCATGTTTCATCCATTGTCACATATCGACGCAGAAACTCGGGTTTATTACACTTGATCATCTTCAAACACTGCTCCGAATCATCAATTCGTCGTCGTTTTTGATCAAAAGTGACCTCGCGCGGCACCTACTTTTTACAGAGATTTCTCATACCCAAGTATTCGTGAATGATATGATGTACGTTCAGTTAATATCTTTAGAGTGTCTGCTATTTCATTCAATTTCAATTTACGGTCATTCAAAATCATTTTGTGGATTTTTTAAATGTTTTCATCGGTAACAACCTCTTTTGGGCGTCCACTGCGTTCACCCCCTTCGGTGTTCATTTCACCACGTCTAAACTTAGCATACCAATCCTTGATGGTTGATTTTCCTGAGACAGTGTCTGGAAACTCGGCATCAAGCCAAGTTTTTGCTTCAACTGTATTTTTTCCCTTCAAAAAACAATATTTTATCAACACGCGAAATTCCTTTTTATCCATTTTTTTCACAAATACATAACAAAATTCACAAACTAATGATCCGACAGCTGTCAAATTTATACACGCATCTTTTGAGGGTTAGGGCTAACTAAAAAACATATGGATTTAATTCTAGTAGCGCCATCTATGTGTCAGGTCAGGGACTTTTCAATTGATCTGTTATGTTGATAAATTAATTATCAGGATATTCATTAATTATCGATTGACATCTGAGGTTCATATACCTTTTTTGTTTTATTCAAATATTATGAAAACGAAATCCACATTCTCTCTAGTTTCTATGGATATAAAACAAAAATAACAACATTAAACAGAAAGAAGTTTCAATTATCCCTTTTTGGGAAGTATATACTGATGTATTAATCCTTTACTCGCCTTGCTTGTGTATTGATGTAAGTACAATAGAACAGCAGTAATAAATTAATTTGTAAATTAAGATTGTACTATGCATATCAAATGTAAGATGTAATTAATAAAAAAGGATTACCGGATTAATACACATGTATGTATTTCCTAAATTAAAATAAATCTAAACTACTTGAGCTAAAGCAAAGAATACACTTATACACTAAACTAGTTCGTGTGGTTTGGTTCGCTTCATTCTTCTGATTTCCTGCGTGTTGTCCGGTAGCTGTATCGCTTCCACGTTGCTGTGATTTAGCAATCTTATTTCATGTTTTAAGGCGAAATCTTGGATCACTTCGTATATACATTTGATTTCGAGATCATCGTGGTAATTAATCGTAGAACTTTGTTTTGGGTGCGTTGGAGTACTAATTGGTTTGATATTTTACTGCAACTCCATATTTGCACCTTATAGGTACATGTACTGTTGTTGGGATATCAGTAGCATAGAGCAGATACAGAAGTGGCTCCAAAAAACTACTCTGTGGAACTCCAGTCGAAATAGGTTTAAGTGTTGATAATGTCCTTGCATGCGGGACTCTAAATTTTCCTTCGAAAATATATGATTCCAGCAGTCGACAGTAATTTCGCGGTAATAATTTGCTCATTTTGTAGATGACGTCCAGGAATATTGCGGGGCAGTATTTCTTTTCTTCGAATGCCTTTTCAACAACCGCTGTTACTCTGTGCATTTGGTAGACTGTCGAGTGGTGATTTTGAATTTCCAACCTGGAAATCTGGTATTTCTATAAATGACTTAATACGTTTTGACAGCAGTTCATCAGGTAGCAGCGAAATAGGCCTGTAAGATCCAACTTGTTCCGCCGGTCTGTTAGGTTTTTTAGCATAATTATTCGAGCAACTTTAAGACATTCCAGAACATACTTCAGTCTCAAACAGGCATTGAATATATATGTCTCCTTCAATAACCCAGATGACATATCATCAATACCAGGAGCCTTTTTAGGTTGTTGTAAATTTTTGTGGCAAATTCCATTGTAGAAATTAGATTTACAGCTACGTCGGGTTGATAAACAGCATTTATATCTATTGTAGATTCTATATTATTCGGTTAAAATACGTTAGCTAAATGAAATTGATTTTTGAATGAATAATTTAGCAGTTTCATCATTGGGTTGAACCCATTCATTTCGATCATTTTTAATTGGCGATACACTAAAACATATTTTTCGAAGAAACTCTGTTTATGTTCTTTAATCTTGTGATTTTTCTGATTACTAATTTTATTAAACCTAGCTTTATCTACAGCATTTCTTCTTTCTTCTTTTATCTTTTGTTTTTCCTTTATCATTCCCCTCATATCAAGGGGATAATTTATCTCATATTCTGATTACTCTCTTGATGTCGGGGCAGCTTCTTTTGTAGCAGACCGAATTTGTTCAATTATATTTCCGGTTTACTGCTCCAGATTGTCGATACGTTTATTTATACGTTTAAACGTGCCCTAGTTAGTAAATTTCTTAGCAAGATTAGACTTCTTTGTTTTTTCTCAGGATTGTCGCGTCTAATATTAAGAATACTGGATTGTGCTCAGATAATAGTTCGCAGATAGTTCAGATGATAGTTTCGAAATGTAAAACTCTAGTAGGTCTGGCATTATATTACTGTCGGTGGGCCAGTAAGTGGGTTTACGCTTTGAATGATACAATTAGTAATAATTATTGCTGATTGGTGAACCCTAGGCCGTGTGTTTAACATTAAAGTGTTAAACATTAAATTACCAATAATAAACCTTGGGCCTAATTTTAAAAATAAATCTCTGTATTGTTTTAGTGTTAGTTTATATATTGGCGGACAGTTCTTTTCAGTGTTTTTTATCCTAGCTTGTATTTCTTCCATTTTTGTTTATCTCGTCTTGTTGTAAATGTTATGTATTTTGATTTATAATGAGAGCTGTTCCGCCTCGAGCACGTTCGCTGAGGTTTTTTTGTCCAGTATGCATCATAACCCCGTATTTTAATATATTTTTTTTAGAATAATGAGCCTCCGATATGAGAGCTATATCTGTATTATTTGTTATTTGTTTCTAACTAGAAATAGTTCTTATTTTCGGACTCGCTGATTTAGCTCATTTGCGTTTCATATTATAATTTTTAAGAATGAATTACCATTTTTGTGTTTCTTTATCTTGTTGGAATTTTTCTAATATTTCTACCCTGTTTGCTAACTGGCTGAAATTGTGTCGCATTTCAGTATGCAATTCACTGAGCAATTTCATCATGTCGACGATGGTTGGTTGGGTACAGGTTTGTTATTTTAATTTGTTTATCGCTAGATTTTTTGTCGCATATATTTTTTGCCGTTAGAATTACTGTTTCTTCAAGTTTTTTATTTTCATTGACAGATGCCTTTGCAGAGTTTTGAGCATTGTCGAGTTGTCTTAATCGTTATACAGCTGTCATTTTATTTGGCTGAAGTTTTTACTTTTCTTTCGTCCGGTACGCTGCACGTCCTTTATAATTTGCAGTGTGTCTTTTTTCGTTGCATAATGCACATGTTGCTACGCTATTGCGTAGGTTTCTACATTGATTTGTGTGATGTTTACCAGCACACTTCACGCATCTAGGTTTCCTACTGCAGAAAATTTTAGTATGTCCAAGCTGTTGGCAGTTTGTGAATTGAGGAATACTATTACTTTTATTCGGGTTTTCTACTTTTATTTTACAGTCTGTTAGATATTTTACGTCGTAAATGGTTTTGTTGTTCTGATTTTGTTCAAGTTTACTGAATGGATTATCCGTCATCTTTTTATTTTGTTTCATTTGAATAATATTTTTGTTTATATTTCTATATTCTAATTTATTTGTGCAAGTAACATTAATGTCATTATTTCGAATCCGATCGAATTACTTTTGTAAAAATGATATCAAAAACCCTTCGGTTCAATGACTCAATTTTATGTGTTTTTAAATTTCTTTAATATAAAGAGACCACTAAAGTACAGCTGGAAAAAATAAAATATGTGCAAGTAAAGTCATCATTCTATTATTCTTGAATCAGTCCCTTTTTGACGATTTAAACTTTCCGATTCAGAAGGACACAAGTGCTTTAAATTCACTTTTTTTCATGTTAGATAGAACTTTAGTCGGTTTTATATTTTGAGCCTAATTATGATTACGGTTTTTTTAAATTAATCCTTATTTGTTAAATTTAATCATAAATAAGAATTAATTACACAGATCACAGATTATCAACAACAATTCAACTCAATAACACAGACATATTGAGCGCTTTTCAACGTTTACCAATATCTGGTTTTCGGGTGAAGCTCATTTTTCATCCTAATGGGCATATATTACGTGGTTCCATGTATTATTTTATTAATTATGTATTGGTGAACATAAATATGTTAAAAATAGAACGTAAATCATGTTAAAAATTCTAAATTATCTGGATTAAGCATGTGTGGTGTGAAGTTTTTAAGGTTCAGAAAGCACGGTATCAAAAATATGCAACGGAATCGAAATATCCTGTGGAACATTAAATTTAGTTTTTTACTTCAGTTTTACTGGTCAGTAAAATGTAACGTCAGGTACAACATGACTCGTCTGCGCGATAAAGTCTATTTAAGAACCAATCAAAAGCCTTCGCAACATAATAACATTTTTATTGTATTTATTTATATTTACTTTTTAGCTGTATTATTTTTCAAGAAAGATTATTTAAATATTTTAAATACTCAAATTTTAATTAGGCGTCAGTCATAATTAACTATTATCAATCACTCCAGTAATCAAATCAGGTAAATATTTTGGAATGAAGATATATTTGATTACTGGTCAGTTAGTAGCATACCAATAGAAATTATATTAAAAGTTACCTTAGGTAGTTCAGACCAGATAAGATCTAGTTGTTAAAAAAGAAATTTTAAAATGTAATTATACAATAGGAGCCTATGTATCAATACCTCGTAGCTGTTATACAACATATCAAATACTACTGTTATATAACCTAGAGAAAGTAGGAGTTATAATCCAGTTTTATTATGTTATATATTTTATTGGCAAGAAACATATAATTTGTGGAATAGTAATTGATCGCTACAGTAACGACGAGAATAATGTTATATTCATGAGTAACTATTAATTACAAACGAATTTTGGCGCGAATATTGCGTTGTTAACAAAGGATTTCTTCTGTGAAAACCGCAAATGTTATTATCGGATTTTGCACATTCAACGTATGGATTGGAATTTGGTATTGGTACATGAACGTCAGAGGTTTTATCTGGGTAATATAAATACAAAAACATACTACAAAATAATAAATAGTAAATAATAAAATCAACCGGAAATAATAAATGTCAATTTTTACCGATATTCGACATTATTTGATACGGAGGAACACAGAACAAGGAGTACTGCCAAAGCACCTGAGATATCGAATCGAAATATTCTGTGGAACATTAAATTTAGTTTTTTATTTCAGTTTTACTGGTCAATAAAATGTGACGTCAGGTATAACATGACTTGTCTGCGTGATGAACTCTGTTTAAGAACCAATCAAAAGCCTTCGCAACGCAATAACATTTTTATTGTATTTATTTATATTTATTTTTGTTATTTTCTTCAGCAGGTCTACAATGAAAACTTAATTCCAATCAAATTACTCGAATGGCGATCTTAGACCATCTAGACATTAGATGTTGCGAAACTTCTCCAGAGACACATACTAAGTTTTCTCTCTATTACTCTGTGGTACATAATGAACTTTTATAAAGCCTCGTAATACTATCATCATTTAAAAATAAGAGTTTTTCATTTAGTATTATTGAGACACCAGTAAAAGGACGAAGTCTTGGGCTGGAATTGGCTAAAACCGAACATGCGCATTTGTTTCTATTTGAAATCTTTTAAATATTTTGGCGGCTTCTCTTGTGAGCGATAAAGAAAGATATATATCAAAATATATATAACGATTTTTTTAATAATTAATACTATACTCCTTACTATATTTGTTATAATTCGTTAAATATATTTTTTCAAAGAATAGCACTTTAGGTCTTTAGTTATCCATTTATTTGTCCAAATATGGGATTACCAGCAAGTCCAGGATTTAACCATAGATAATTAGTTTAAATTATGCAATTAACAATGTTATTATATTTCATTGACAGAAAAAGTCCATCGAACACGGTACTACTACCGCCTGCTATTTTGGCTCTTTATTCGCAGATGCTACTATTGTTTTGGCTGATGCTGTCGAAAAGTACGGACAGAGGGCACTTGTTGGCAAAATTAATATGACGCAATGCACCTTCGATGATTACCGCGAGACTGAGCAAGAGTCTCTGGATAATACCATTAGGTTCGTTGAGAACGTTTTATCCAGAAAGGTAGGCGCGTTTGTCGTTACAGCACAGTTTATTTAACATAAATATTTATTTCTGCATATAGAACGATCTGGTTCAGCCAATTATTACCCCCAGATTCGCCCTGAGTGTGGATATCGAACACATGACAAAATTGAGTGAAATAGCCAAGACCTATGATTTACATATTCAAGTAAGCCAATTTAATAATTGAGTAATTCTATAAAATTATAACAAACATTTTTAAGAGTCACGTATCCGAGAATAAGGATGAAATTGCTCTCATCCACGATATTTATGACCTTCCTTATGCCGAGGTTTATGACAAAGCTAATATACTCACAAAAAAAGTAATGAGACCTAACAGAAAGATAACATTTCCGTTTTAACGTCAAAAATTTTTAGACGGTACTGGCTCACGGCATTTATTTAAGTGATGATGAACTAAAACTGATCTTAGAAAGGGATACTGCAATATCCCATTGTCCGGACTCGAACACGTGTATCAAATCTGGATTGTGTGATGTTCGTCGATTTATGGAGTGTGGAATTAAAGTTGGTTTAGGCACAGGTAAAGTTTTGTTATCGTTATTTCCAAACTGTATCCACCAATGTGCTTCAGATATCTCTGGCGGTTTCAGTCCTTCAATACGTCAAGCGATGAAATCGGCTTTAGATGTATCTATACATATATCTTTCAATCGAGATAATTACGAACCCTTGACATACAAGGATGTGTTCTACCTCGCAACGCTAGGTGGAGCAGAAGGTAAATAGTTCAGTATTCGAATCTTGGGGTGTTTGTTTAAGTCTTATATACCAATCATTTTTAGCGCTTGCGATGGATGATAAAATAGGAAACTTCGAGCCGGGCAAGGAATTCGACGCCTTGATAATAGATGTGGATATCAAAGATGGCCAAATCGATTATTTAATAGACTGTTCACCTTGGGAAGTATTACAAAAATTTATTTATTCCGGAGATGACAGAAATATTCTGGAAGTATATGTGTCAGGCCGGAAATTGAAGGGATAAGTCTTGAGACCTACCATTTTTAAGGATATGGCTTTTAAGGTTATGCAACACATAAAACAGCGTATTTAAGATCTGAAACAGTATTAGTTATGACGTATTATATATGTTTTTCAAATGTGTTAAATAATACTGACAATAAACTTTTTAGCTGTATTATGTATTGTCAGTCATCATTAACAATTATCAATCTTCAGTAATCAAATCAGGCAAATATTTTGGAATGAAGATATATTTAATTACTCGTCAGTTAGTAGCATACCAAGAAAAATGATTCAAAGTTACCTTAGGTAGTTCAGACCAGATAAGATCTAGTTGTTAAAAGAGAAATTTTAAAATTTAATTATACAATAGTTTACACTGTTATAAAACCTAGAGAAAGTGGGAGTTTTCAAATAATGCAGTTTTATTATGTTATGTATTTTATTGGCAAGAAATATATAATTTGTGGAATAGTAATTGATCGCTATAGTAACGACGAGAATAATGTTATATTCATGAGTAACTATTAATTACAAATGAATTTTGGCGCGAATATTGCGTTGTTAACAAAGGATTTCTTCTGTGAAAAACGCAGATATTATTGTCGGATTTTGCACATTCAACATATGGATTGGAATTTGGTATTGGTACATGAACGTCAGAGGTTTTATCTGGGTAATATCTACAAAATAATAAATAGTAAATAATAAAATCAACCGGAAATAATAAATGTCAATTTTTACCGATATTCGACATTATTTGATACGGAGGAACACAGATTTTTATATTCGTCTAACTTCAGATTCAAAACCTGTGAATTAAACGATCCACTACAATGGATTATGTTATTTACCACCGACACACTAATACCGTTGGTACTTAAACATACATTATCATTAACTTGGCTATAGCCACGTAGGAAACACCAATCCGTCTTGGGACTGGACTGGGTTATTTCGAAGGGCTCCAAAACTCCAGAACAATCGCCTGACTTTAAAGAGATTTCTCCTTTGCACTTATATGTATTGGAGTTTTTTACAATAAATTTTACATCTAGAAAAAAAGACTTGTTGAATATGAATATTGTTAGGCCTATATGAAATAATTATTCCATTTTAATGGTAGTATTAGGTGCGTAAAAAATTAATCAGTGTTTTCAGTATATTATATATAACAGAAAATAAGTTTCACTAATTTTTAGAAAACTGCTAAAGCACCTGAGATATCTGTCAAATGACCATCATTTGCATTTCCGAAGAACTTGGATTTAACTCGAATAATTTATTCAAACAATTTAATAAAAATCTTGATAATGACTCTCATATTGAATGTATTATTTGCTCTGACGTCTACATTACACATTGTTAAACGATGTTAGAAGGCACGACTTTTTTCTTTCTTGTTCCAGAATGACCAGCTAGAATCAAATGGTCTTTTGCTGATGTCGCTTCAGGTTCGGGATAGTGAAGTGTTTTGCGGGCGACAGAGACTCTGGGTTACGATTGGGATTGTTGTAGTTGGTTATCTACCAAGGTTTGTGGATGGGTAGGGATTTTATCAAGATATCGTGTTTGTCGACTAGGATCCTAGAGAGAATCCTACACTGAGCATGTTCGTGAAGCTCTCGAACTGGAGACCGATGTATGATACGTTCTGGAGCCAGGGGATAGGGACTTTATCAAGTTGGAGGCGATAAGCGCGGTACTCCTTCTTGAGGTCTGAGCCTGAGTTTTGCTCGGGTTTATCTGCAGCCGCCAGAATTTGTACCACGCAATCGTCTGGTTCAGTTGGACTTGAAGTCTGTCGCGGATGGCGTCGGGACTGTAAGCAGTGGTAAAGAAGCCTGTACCACTTGCATAAAATGCTATGTGGGAATGTTTGTGGAGTGGGAAATCAGCCATGTAAAGGTTGAACAGGGCTGGGGTTAGTGGTGCACTTTGCGGGAGTCCTATGGAGATCTGTTTTCGAGAGGAGACTATGTCACCGATCCTCACTTGAAAGGATCTACCGTCCAAATATGAATCTATCAGGAAGATTAGGTCATTTGTTGACCTGTTTCGCTTTGAATATTAGACCGTTGTGCCATACTTGATCGAAAGCTTTGGAAACATCTAAAAAAATGGCTCCAGTTTTTCGACCTTTTCTTAATGCTTTTGCTGATTGTTGCTGCGACGCGAGCAGCTTGATGAAGGCTTGAGTGTTTGGCATAGAAACCGAATTGTTCGTTCGGGATTATGTGGTGTGCGTCTATGAAACTGTTTAAAGCGTGTAATATCGCTTTTTTGGCAAGTATGGAAAGTGAACTAATCGGGCTGATGGGCCTATGAATTGGACTTGGCTTTATTTTTTGGGATGACAACGACAAGCGCATGTTTCCAATTCTTTGGGAAATGCTTTAACTTCAGGATGGAGTTGATGATGTTGGCAAGATCTGATAGTTGTTTGCTAGTGAGGTTTTTCAGATGGTTTACTATTATATCATCTGGGCCTGGAGTTTTTTATAAGACGTTTTATCGAGAGCTGAAGGTCTCGGGGAAAGACTGTGCTCTTCAAAAGATGCACTGATTGGAACTTTTTCCTCTTCAGAGAGGGGATAGTGTCGTTTATGAAGAATAACGATAAGTTGAGGTGGGCCAAGAGATGGATTGCACTTCATTTGGTTTTCTAACGAATTAGCGAGAAGCTCGGCTTTTTCCGAGAGTTTTGCGTTCGAATTTTTCCCCATTACGCCTTTGGCGGCGCGCCAGAAGTCATAAGGGGCATTGCCTAGATTTTGAAGAAATTATCCCCACAAGGCACGACTACATTTCTTTTTAGAAACTCAGCAACAATTGAATTAAAAAATTATACCTCCGCCATATTGTCATTACATCTCGTCGCATCCTCCAGAAATTTACACACCATAATTATTTATTTTTGTCAAATTTTTGGAGAATAAGCAATCTAATTTCTAAGACCTGTTCGCAGTTCAATCTCAGTTTAGAATTGAAATTGTTCTTTTCTTTTATTTGAAGGATTATTGGCAAGACAAGCTCTCGAACTGGAGACCGATGTATAATACGTTCTGGAGCCAGGGGATAGGGACTTTTATCAAGTTGGAGGCGATAAGCGCGGTACTCCTTCTTGCGGTCTGAGATCTGAGTTTTTCATACACCTAATATAATGGACCAGTGAATTAAAATGTAATATTTATGTCTATATATCACTTATTAAAATAAATTTTACTGACCACTGGGAAAATGAGTAACTATGGTTTGTCCTCCAATACCATCCATCATGCGTCTGTTTAATTCCAATGCTCTGACGGGTTTGAGACCTTCTTCCACGTTTTGCGTGATTCTTTCACCCAAAGTACTCAGATCATTTTGCACATGTTGTACGCTGTTTTGTACACGGGCATTGATACGTGCACCAAGGCCCTGTAATGGCGCCAAATCCCGTTGAACTTGGGCGTTGATTCTTTGGCCCAACGTAGAGAGATCATCTAAAGAAATTAAATACGATGATTATACCAGGTGTACCGGAAAATCATTACCGTTTTTTTTAGACAAAAAAACTACGCAATTTTCAAGAAAATTGAAAAAAATATTTATTCAAAGTATTGGTCATTTGATTCTATACATCTTGCCCATCTTTCAGGAAATTCATGGATGCTATTCCAAAAAAACTGTTTACTCATTAAGCAAAACCATCCATCGAGTCATTTCCTAACTTCTTCGAAATTGGCGAAGTACAGTTCTGCAAGCGCGAACCCCGTTGACGCGAAAAATTGATAGTCGGACTGGGCAAGGTCTAGAGAGTACGGTGGGTGCGATGAGCGAAGTGCTTTCAACGCTTCTTTTATCGGTTTTGCTTTATGAGACGGCGCGTTATCGTGCTATAAAATCACTTTACCGTGTCTTCCGGCCTATTCTGGAAATTTTTTGATCAAGGCAAATTGTTTATTTGTTGTCAGTAGCGATTACTATTAACTGTTTCTACAATTCGTGGTATACCATGCCACTCTTGTCCCACCAAACACGGAAGATTGTCTTGCGACCAAAACGATTTGGCATTGGAGTGGATCGACTGGCTTCGCCAGGTGATAACCATTATTTTTTTGGCCTTAGAGTTTTCAAAATAAATCCACTTTTCATCACCCGTCACTATACGATGCAGAAATAACTTCCAATAATACCGTTAAAGCGGCATTTCACAGATTATTTTTCGATTTTCCATTTGCCTGTCTTTCAACCGATGTGGCACGCATCTTCCCATCATCGCTAATCATTTCTTGGGCCATATTTAACACTTGTGCCAATGGTTTTTGAGTTTGGGTTGGGTCTTCATCCAATATCTCTTGCAGTTTCGCATCTTCAAACGTTTGTGGTCTAGCAGAATGATCTTTGTCTTCCACATCGAAATTATTACTTTTGAGTTTTCCAAACTACGCTCACATGTTTTTAAGGTTAGGGCATGGTCACAGTAATTTTATACCAGCAAATGATGACTATCAGCGGCTTTTTTCTTTTGATTAAATAAAGAAAAGTAATGCGCACCACAAATGCACGTTTACAGGCACGAAACTTGACAGATTCAAAGAGGTATAAATCTATGACGGTGTCTATATAATAATCTATAACTACAGAGAAACTCTATGATCATAGAATCGAAAAATGTAGTGAGTCTCTCTATTTTATGCTCTATGATGTATAACTTTGAAGCTTGATGTTAGTAGAATAAAATGACATATGTGTCAAATTTTAACATTGTATATTTAAGCCTAGCGACATCTGTTAGAAAAACCGGTAATAACTTTCCGGTACATCTGGTAAATTACTATAATTCAGTTATCCTATCAATTCCGTAAAAATATAATCAAAAAATATTTTCACTAAAACTTTCAACAATTCATCATATTCATCAAGTTATATTAAGTTCTCAACGATTTCGACTATCAACCGAAAAAAAAGTTGTTATTTCAAAAAACCTTTTGAATTGGTTTGTTTTAAAAAAAGAAGTAATATTGTATGGTATATTGATTTGAAATATGGCATAGTTACACTTTTCTCAGTCTATATACCCACTAAGGATGTATTTTGAGTAAAACCAAAAGCTTTGGTTTGAAATTGAAAAAGAAATTGGTTCTAATTTTTAAAATCTTCATTAAATGTTGAGATCTTCTTCTAGGTTTTGCGCGATTTTCTCACCCAAAGTGCCAAGATCATTTTGTAAATGTTGTACGTTATTTTGTATATTAACATTGATACGTGCACCTAGCCCCTGTAACGGTGCCAATTCTTGTTGAACTTGGGCGTTGATTCTTTGACCCAACGTTGAGAGACCATCTAAAAATTAAATACGATTTTTGTAAATCACTATAATTCAATAAGTTAATCCTATAAATTCCATAAAACCATAACCAAAAAATATTTTCACTAAAACTTATGTATGATTTAAACTATGAGTATCTACGATATTAATTAAGTTATATTAAGTTTCTCAATGCTCTCAACCACCGACTTATAAAACGAAAAAGTTATTTCAAAAAATTGTGGTTTGCTTGACAAAAAAGAAGTAATATTTTAACGGCTATTCATTTTAAATATGGCATAGATACCAACTAAGAATGTATTTCGAACAAAACCTTTTCAAAATCAATCCAATTACACATGTATACACGGTTTAGATCTGAGCAAACAAAAGTTATATATAGATTTTGTATACTTTGGAGCTGGCTTCGACACTGATGATACGTGAGGATGTTTATACTCTGCTATTTTTTTTCATTTATATCGAAGTCATTCGTCGAGCAATTTTTCTGTTTTCTCCATAACGTTGACACAGAAAATTAAAAGTATAACTTTTCACCAAGTGACCATTACATCGTTACACACGTTACAAAACAAAACCAGAATGCTGCAAATACGCTTCTTGGAGCGCCTTTGTCATGATGTTTCCACATTTACCGAGTATATAACATCCACAAACCCTAACAAAAACTCTTTGAATCGACTTTGCAAAACAACAGTTTGTTTTTGCGACAGCGCAAAAACAAGCTCCAAATGATATCTAATGCAATGTCGTCAACTAACAGTCGTTATAAGTTAAATCATCTGACGATCTATCAGCCTTCTCAGTAGATCACCTACTGAAGCGATCTTCTACATGTCAATATAATTATATAGTATAAGGGAAATAATAAAAATATACTTATTGCCCACGGGCAGATTGTGTGATTAATAAAAAAGTTAGATTTATTATATTATAGAAGATGAAAATCTCACCAAAAAATGTTAACTTGAGTTGCAAAGGAAATTTTAGATTAATTTGTGAATTCAAAATAATTTATTTATATTATATTCTCAAAATATACGTATAATTTACAAGAACCGGCAACGTCGCGTGCCAGGCTTTTCAAGAATTAGATTCTTGCTAAGAACTCAAAATTACACAATTGTATTATACCCAACCTCACGAACTTCTATAGTATAAAAGAGTTACTCTGAACTATGTATAATTTAATTTTATTTTGGGAAATTACGTACTTATCCAGCACTTGTCTTGCTTGTAGATTGACGCCAGCACAACAAAAGGGTAGTAAATTTGTAAATTAAGATTCTACTAAGCGTATCTAATGTAAGATACAATTTAAAAAATTATTACTGGCAAAAAAATGAGCATATAATCCAAACATTTCTATCTACATACAATTATAATTTGTTTAGAATGCTAACAAAAATGTTTAGTTCAAATTACATTGATTAATAGAAATAATTTCGAAGAAATTCATAATAAATATATAAGAAATTTGATTTACTTTCTCATACGCCTTTTTTCTCGCATTATCAAAATCATTCTTTGTACTACGTGTTGTTATAACATCGAAATAGTTCAAAATTAATTTTAATAGTTTTGAGACGTTTTAAACGGTTTTCTTTTATTTCCACTAAAAAGTACACAGTGGCAACATCGTAATCTTGTTGCGATTCAACGTCGTTGTGGATGTTCTTAGTCGGTCGCTTCTCAAATGCGGAATAACCTTGAATTTGTTACGGAAAACAATCGATAATTCTCATAATTGTTCTTCATTTTTTATATTTTTAAAATGTCGTAACATTGGCAATCTTTTGTAATGATGCAAACTAGCAATAATATGTTTTTTTGACGTTTCGTTAAAAGACATGAAAATAACAACAAACACGAGATAATGAGCGAGTTTTCCATGCGTGAATGTTTATCCAAACATGTTTCCAAGGCAGATATCAATTTAATAGTACTACTCACCATCGTAATAAGAATGCTGTGCTTCTATGAGAAAAATCTAGAAAAACGTTAACGTTAATAGGTCATGACAGGTTTCAACTTTTGTCTTACCGTGTTCAAAAGGAGTAAGGGCTTCAAGTAGTTTACCGCTCGAAACATTATCGGTGTCTTGTCTGTCGTGGGTTTCCACTAATTGCAACCTACTCGTTCGAAGCTGGTCTAGAAACTGCACACGGATTGTACTCGCCAAAAAACCGTGCAATAATATCAGGGGATATCCCACCCGATTTGTTCGATGTAATGAAATCTTTCTGGCGTCGAATTATGAGTAATGTATTACAATGGTCTTCAATATTTTGTCTTTGCTGTAGTAAATGTTTTTTGTGTGTTTACATATATATTCGTTCAGATAACATTCCGATATTGTTTGTAACTATGTAATCTGAAATGTTGCTAATGTTAACTTTTGGAGATAAAAAATAGTTGTAAAATTGAACAATATATAATAAATGCATAGTCTTATCGTATGATAAATATAGAGAATTATGAATTGGTAATTTAGAAGATGTGGACTCAAGTACGTAGAATTTTATCTTATTTCCACATGCTATAAACATTTCCTTGTTATTTTCGATAAGCGCATGAAAAAGTAATCTATGTTTTTTGCATTTTGCATCTATCATCAATCCAATTCCTTTGGTCGTATAATATTTTTATATTACATATTTGACAAATTAATTTATTAATGCTATAACTGCATTATGACCCAAACAAGACGAGTACGGCATAAATACATCAGTATGTAATGTCCCTAATTAATACAAAATTAAACTACTTAAACTAAAGTTAAGGGTAGTAATTATACACTATACAAGTTCGTGTGGTTTGGTTCGCTTAAATCTTCTGATTTCCTGTGTGTTATCCAGTAACTGTATTACTTCCACGGTGCTGTGATTTAGTAAGCTTATTTTATATTTTAAAGCGAAATATTGGATCACTTCGTAAATGTATTTGATTTGGAAGTCATCGTGCAACTCTTCGTTGGTTACGTAACGATAAGCGTTGGTAATTCATTGTAGAACCTTTTTTGGCAGCGTTTGATTGGTTGGTTTGATATTTTAGTGCAACTCTATATTGGCACCCCATAGGTCCAAATTCGATTTATGATTGATAAACCAATCTCTTTTATTTTAGATCAAATTGCCAGTGTGTTGCGACTAACCTAATACAGTTGCTTGATTTTGAGTCTGATCTGCTCTGTTATTTGTCTAACATGATGGTGGTCTTATAATTGCGAATTATTTGTCTTGTTTATCAGAGGCCTCCTTTTTACGTCCTGTACAATTTATCTGCACCGAAACTGCTGAAAAATAATGCTAAGGTTAGTTCCGCATTGTGATTGTTAGAATTAAGTGTATAAACTTAGAAACTGCCCTGTAAGACATCCAAGCTGTTGTCAATTTCTGGAGTAGTATCATTTCGAAGGACGATTCAGAGGAGATATTCTCGACATCAATATCTATAAATTTATTTCGGCTGTTCCGCAGGGTAGTGTCTTGGGACCACTCATGTATCTGCTCTACACTATCGATATCCCAAAAACAAAGGAAACATCTGTCGACGACACAATCATTATGGCAAAATACAAATATCTGCTTAGAGATATAGAAAAAGTACAAGTGGCAGTCAACGAGATCCTCGAATGAACTAGAGACTGAAAAATACAGCTTAATATCTCGAATGTTTATTTTGCGTTGCGACAAAAAGACAGAATTACATCACTTGAGAGATGTCCAGTTCTTCAAACAAAATCAGCAATTAAAATATCTTTAACAAAAAAATGAAACATATGTATATTATGTACATATTTTATTTTAAAATGTTTTTTGTGTTAAAAATCTAAATTTCATTATTTTTTTACTTTTTAGTGAGTTCCTTATTTATTTTTTGATTCGGTTCAATTTTTTTGTTAAAAATATTTTATTTTTCTCTTTTTAGTGTTAGATATTTACTCAATAAATTACGCAGTCATTTTATATGTATTACAATGGATAGCCCAAGTAAAAGCCCAAAGTATGAGGATAAATAGGAATAAAGAAACAATTATTAAAAATAAGGAACATTTCTGACCCTGGGTTCCGCTACCTAGCCTAGGTGATTTGACAAATATTCCAATCAAACTAGAACAAAAAAAGCTGCTGTCCTGTTTGAAATCGAGTCCGCGACCTCCACGTGTGGGCTCAATATTCTACCCACTACACCATAGAAATAGTTGCCAGAAGTGTTTCTACGACATCTCATATCATATGGTTTGTGGTTACAAAACAAACTGACTTTCCAGCAGATCAGATTTAAATAAACTTACTGTACTCGTTATTGTCTTAAATTTAAAAAAAATATTAATTGTGATCCACGTTTTTGCATTTTGTTGAAGTAATTATCTAAAATCATTATTAAAGTTTCCTTATTATTATACATTGTTATAGATTTAGCCAAAAGGCATCCTCACTTCTTTATGGGGGAACACTCACTTTTCCCAAGTATTAGAAATATTGATGTCAAAAATCATCTTGGCAGATTTTCATATCAAAATATATTTCATATTGTCCTGTATAGTAGTGATGTTTCACATTTTTTGATAAAATAATTTCTTCTTAGATCATTATCTATTGATAAAGTAGTTTGCCGACATCTTTTAATTCCCTTCCTCCGATATTTTGAGGTAATGTTGTTTTTTCGATTATACTTCTATATAGGATGGTGTACTAGTCAATAAAGTTCTAACTCTCCATTGTAGACCTTGAATGTCGATTTTAATCCATTTTATAATACCAGTGGTATTATTTAGAACAGAGACTACTGTTCAGTTTTGTTTTTAGTAATTGCTTTATTATCTTTATAAATTCGCATTTAACCTCATTTTTATGGATATTTGGCCGATTCGCTGAGTGTGCTTTATATCCAAATATTTCTAGACGTTGTTATCCTCTGTTGATTCGATGATCTTCGAGTTATGCTGAGGGTACAACACCTGTCCAATCCAAACTGCATCCCGATATCATTGGAAAACTCTTCAATAATTTTCAGCATTTGGGGTAATTGGTTATGTGTAGCAGTTATTAATTTCAGGTCATCCATGTGTAATAAATGGTTCAGTTTAATCAGTTTTGTGTTATTATTATCTTATATTTTTTCAATATATTACATTGTTACTAGTTGTTTTTAAAATAACTTAAACCTACTGTAGCCATTGTGATATTTTTCATTTGTTGTATATCACATGTGTAGAATATATATGCTTAGATTCTTTTATTGTAGTACTTCTTGTTTGAGTTTAAACATTTTGGTTCTAATATAAGATTTTATTAGTTCACTGTGTTGCTTAGGTAATATTTTCTGTAGATTATGAATTCTGTATCAACGCAGAGATCAAGTTAGTGAGTTGTATAATTCGCTTTTTTGATAGTTTTTTCAGCAATTGTCCTGTATTAATTCATAGTCTAGTGATTTATTTGGATTAATGTCAACTTTGACAACTTTGGTTACTTTATTAAAAGTGATAAAAAAAACTGTATATATTCAAATATAAACAGATATAAATATACTAACTAAAAATATAAATTGACTTTGTCAACATGAGCTCACAAAAATAGAATAAAATTAATGAAAGGCAACATTAAAATAAAAAATGTTGTCAAAGTGATGACGGATATTATTAAGGTTTCCTTCACAATTTAACGTGAATATGAAGTTGCTTAATGCCAATTAGAATGGCTCCCTGTATGTTTAATATTATAGACAATTTTGTTGCGTAACAAAAGTTGTCAGTGTAATTGTCAGATATATTCTGTAACGCTTTCTATATAAATATGGGTAAAATACCTAAACCACAATTACATGGGCTTAGTGTAAGAAGGGCTAAATTATGGATATTGAGTTCCTTAATTAATGGAGTACTCGGAGCCTTGGCTTTCCAATTATTTTACATTAATCCGAAAAAGAAACTTTTCCGGGATTTTTACGAGTAACTGTCAAAAATACGACTTTTCGCTTAAGTAAAGAAAATTCTTTTTTAGAAACTACGTTATTGAGAAGGAATTTGAGACAATGATGAACAAAGGATTGTTTGATTCCTGTTAATTTATTGAGTAATAAATAAAAATGTTTTGTATTGAATAATATTTCTTGTTTTATTAGTGTCATTTTGTCTTTTTCAAAAGTTGGGTTTCTTTCTAATATTATGTATAGACAACTAAGCTATATATGTATATAATATAATATTTTTTTCACAATTATTATATTCCAAGTGTTCTCGATTAAACATTTTTATAATTCAGAATTTTAAAAATGAACTACTAAACTAATAATAAAATATTCATCAGACATTAAAAATATCTTTTCTATTTATCGTTATTGTTCGTTTTTTTCAGCAAAGGATGCATCTAGAGAACAATTTCAAGTTCACCAATATATACTTTTTTTTTAGAATGGAATCTCTTAGATATTATTCTGGCATGTCTGGCACAATTAAATCATATTAATCAAATAATAAATTGACCTTTTAAATTATTTATCATTTTAAATAAACAGCATAAAAAGGCACTGTTGCAACGCAATTATATATAGTTATTTAGATTTAAGAAAATTGCTTAGTTTCAAGTTTAAGGAAAATATAATGATCTTTTGTTTTTGTATAGTTTAGAGGTCCGATTTATTAGACCATTTAACTGTTTTTCATAATATTTGTGACATGGAAAAATAATTTTTACTTGATACAGTATATAATATCATATTATAGTGAATGTTTGGTTGAAGCCAGATAATTGTAGGTACTATTGAAGGGTACTGCGTAACACGGAAACCAGATGGCTAACAAATGGCATGTCGCATCTACTCGTTGTCGAGTGTTTCGGATAACAGGGGGTGCAGGTACCCGAGATGAACGGCGGGTGTTAATATATTGTAAATGGTAGTAAATCCCTAATTATGACAATAACTACAAACTTAGAGTCCGTAGCGCACGTGCTCCATCTGGGTGAGAAGGTCTAACTGGAAGAGTCTACCCCGCCCCGATAATTTAAACGAATCGGGATGCAGGAAAGGGTTTCTTAAAACAACCTTCTCAGCCACCACCGACACGAGGGAGGTGCTTTCGCAATAAAAAGGTGATGCATCTATACTGAAAATCAAGATTATCCGGAAGATTCAACCAGAAAAGAGAAGCAGAATAGTACAGAACTAAGATTATCCGGGATATTCAACCAGAAAAGGGAAGTAAGAGAAGCAGAACGGTAAGAAGGAAGATCCGAAGTCCGTGAATGAAAACAGAACAAAAGTGGAAGAGTAAAATTCAAGAACAATCAAATCAGAGTATTAAGATCAGAAGAGTAGAATTCTTATTTTTCTTCTTAATTTTATTTCTTTCAGACAATTAGTAGTTTCCATCCAATTCATAATTCTTTTCAATTACATATCGATATATCATCTTTCATTTTATATATTTTTTTATATTATTCATTTAAATAAACAAACTCTTCTTTGTGCATTAATTTACACATAAAAGAAAGAAAATAAAATGTATTTCATTTCCAACATTGTTTTCTCCCCTTCAACAACAACTGCACAGCCACGTTATTGTAACACAAACAATTTAGTGATAACAGTTTATTTAAAAATATATATGTGTGTATATAAGAATTTACAACCAATGTATATAATATTAAAATAGAACAAAGTGAAATAAAAATGCATTGTGTACGCTTGAGTATTAATCAATGTCTATTAGATAGGGACTGTCTAATGCACCTAGCCCTGCCGCAACACCTCCTTCGTCGGCGGTGGCATTTTTTGTGCGCAACATATGCCCCACTTGTCTGTTGATCATAATATTTTGGGAATCTCTGAAAATTATCATGGTTTATATTAATTTTTTCTATATCTATAGAGTATCTACAGAGTTACCCTATAACCACTCCAAATATGCCTAGTTCAGACACCATTTCAACCAAAGGTGGTGGATTTGGATTTCCAGGTCTTACAATATAACCTGTTGAGATAGGTGGTCTTATTCTAAAAAAATCAACAAACTTAGGTATACGACTACGGAAATAATATTGTATCTAGAACCTTTCCATTAGGATCCAAGCAGTTCGCTCTTTGGTGTCTTTCATGGCCAGAATGGCATCGCGAATATCTTTTCCATAGATATTGTTACCGCCTCCTTCGCGTTGAGGTTTCAATACAAAACGTTCTGGATCGTCTAGTGCCATCTGGATAGCCTGGTCACCAGCTTCGTCGAAATCTAATCCGTACAGTCCGGTAAAAACAGCCCTAACAGCTGCGATTTTCTTTGCTTCGTTTAAAAACAGTTCTATAGCTCCGGGTTTCGCCAGGGCTTGCTGTACTTTCTTAGTACCAGCTAGATGGTATTGGATTGAAGGGCATTTGATTGCTTGTGACCTGTAAATAGTTTTTTGTAAGACTAAAATAATTGTAATAAATCAAAACGAAAAATATTTCCATCTACTTATGGCGAAACATTTTTAGTTCATTCAGAAATCTGTACACCTGTATTTGAATAATCAAAAAACATCTGTACTCTAATTTCAAAACGATTAAATTAAGTTTGTGTATAGTTTAATTGCTATTAATGTGAGTTAAATCAACCAACTTTGTCGTAAATGAAAACACCAGGCTAATTCCTTAATGGCGCGAATCTGGTAGTTTGGCTATAAAATCGGTCAAAAAGCATCAGTTTCTTAAAATGAATTACCACCAAACTAGTAAAACATTAAACTTAGATTATTATTCCACCCTTTTGGATTTGTAAAATTTGTTTGAAAAGACCTAGTTGG
Organism: Rhynchophorus ferrugineus; assembly: GCF_030347505.1. Lineage (NCBI taxonomy): Eukaryota > Metazoa > Arthropoda > Insecta > Coleoptera > Curculionidae > Rhynchophorus > Rhynchophorus ferrugineus. Next base: position 51,794,302 of record NW_027472583.1, read on the forward strand.
AGTTAGAAATCATGAAGATAAACTCTTACAAACAACTAAAAAATCTATTGCAAATACTAGTAAATTATAGTAGGAACATTTACTTTATTCATCAGATTCAACTCTACATCTGGCTCATTTCACACACTCAAGTCTATTTTGACAGTCCTCAAAGTTGAAAAACTGCCAAAACAAATATGTTGAAATTTGGGGGTACTATCCGAAAATAAAATATATGGATATATTTTTAAAATCAATATATATTTGAAATTTAGTTTCTATTTAGTTTTAAAAGTGAAAAAAAATTCTCTATATAAAATAAACATAAACAAAACAGAATATCTAGCTGATATCGATAAATCTAAGCTTATTATTTTATCTTTTTGAACGTAAAAACCTTTTAAATGTAGAAATTCTGGAAAGACCTAGTTTACAAAAGAGAAAGCTATTTTTCATCAAGATATTCTCTCTCATACCCAAACATCGAGAAAGTCAACAATATGGTCATCTATATAAAATAGTTTGAATGAAATTAATTTCAAGAAAATATCTAAAGTAATACATTAAGGTATTCTAGATCATAATTTTGAAAAAAAAATTGGTCAAATTTCTAATATTCCAATTATTTTCGGAGATATTTTGATGGCGGCGAATATAAACCAGTCCGGTTAGAACGAAGCTAAAGAAACGGCACTATCACTACATAGTATAAAACAAAGTCGCCTTTTCTGTCCCTATATCCCTATGTGCGCTTAAATCTTTAAAACTACGCAACGGATTTTGATGCGGTTTTTTTCAATAGATAGAGTGATTCAAGAGGAAGGTTTATATGTATAATCATGCATAATATACTAAGGCAACATTGCTAATTTTAGAGGTTTCTAACGTGATGTCGTAAATTAACCTATTTTTTAGGCTTATTTAGCAATTAGCAAAAACGCTGCCTAACCCTACGAGTTAGATCAAATTAATGTACTACAGTATTGTACTCCATAAAAAGGTCTACGATGGTATATGTTTATCTTTTAGAGATAACCCACATTAACCATTTTTATTGTTTACTTTTTACGTGAGAAAATGGCTTATTTACGAAGCTATTTTAAGCAATACGGCATTAATCCTTATCGAATTAAGTACCTTAAATACAGTGTGCAATTAATATAGATCAATATGGTTCCTTACAGCATGTAAATTAAACAAATATTTTCGGAGATATTACAACTTTAAAATTTGCGTTTAAAAATGTGTAATGTAATAAAAATTGTATGAATTTAGATATTCCAAAGATAGCAGGAAATCTTCATAGTAAGTATAGGGGAAGAGGAATTGTTTTACTCCAAATTTAATGCGTGCAGGCCAAGGGCAGTAATGAATGAACCAAAAATACTGGATCGATTTTAATCATGTTTTCATTGAGTGACATAGGCATATATATTTTATGCCCGTGCAAAGTCGGAGCGGGCCGCTATGTTTTTATATACAACGTTCATATTTTTTCTGTAGTGTATTTAATTTAGTATCAGCATTGCACCCGTGCGAAGCTGGGGCGGGTCGCTAGTAATATATAAGTTCTCTCGCCAAATATTTTTTATTCTTAACCTTTATGAGTGTAGAAACACAAAAAATAATAAATATTTATATCCATTAATATTGATTTTTGCACAACTTTTGAAACAGTAAACTTTATACAGATTTTAAATTTTAAGAACCTCGTGCATTCAGTGTTAAACACCGGGATTGAGTGCTTTGACAAATGAGCTTCTTATATATGCTATAGAGCCTGAAAGTTTGCCGCCTTATTGTGCTGACACACTGAGGACAGCTAACCTATTTCAAGATTTATAGCAAAATTTTAATTTTCATTATTTTTTAGACCGAGATTTGAACAATAACGTCATCTGTACTTAAGAAACTACGTATTTTATTTTAGGAAGGGTAAAAGGGTTGAAATAACGTCAACTAGGGTGAGTTATTTTTGACAGCGGCCTTCCATTTTACAAGTCTAACTTTTTACATTCGAATTTTTTTGGTTTGATTCTATTATTCTTGAAACCTCAATAAATGTCTGGTGAAACAATGGATTGTAAAAATATTGTTTGGTCTTTTTATTGCACTTGGAAAAATATGCACCTTTTATGTGTCTAGACCAGAATAGCTCCTTAATAAACTGGCGCAAATCAATACAAACCTTTCAATTAACAACCTGGCATCCCATTCTTTCTTGGTTGGTATCTGATCGGGGGTATAAGCCGAACGAAAATAAACCACACTGACCATAACACCATTTCTAAAATAATTTGAAAATAGTGTCATACCCTGCAATGTGTCGTTATCATTTGACTCACACCAGCAGTTCATTTTCAGAGGACAAAGCCGACTCGTTATGTATTTCCGTCAATGTTTTTCTGAGTACCTTAACGTTAGGATTCAGCCGTCTTAGCTCAAACTCGTGAAAGCGCTGATCACAAATGTTATAAGTTACATCCTCCACAACAAATAACACGGCGGCTTCAGTATTTCCATAAATTTTCCATGCTTCTAATAAACCTTGTGACATTCCCGTTAAAGCATTGTTTTCTGGTAACTACAGAATAAAATTAGCTTAATATTTCCAGTAGCATAGATAAGCATTAGTTCCAATTATTAAAATGGTAAGCTGTAGAATTCATGTATTATACTGAATATTAAAAGATTAAATCAAACCAAGCAATTAGTAATAATTTAAAAATTAGTCTCTTCGGCAAAGAATACTATGTATGGTTTATATACACAATTTACTTACATTTTGCAATTTGTCGTGATGGTTCAATTCTTCTAGTACATATCTATATTAGCGGAAAAATAAAAAACAAATTAGAAATGGTGTAAACAAATGAAGGTCGGGTGTATTTGATTAAACTTAATAAAACCAAACCAAATACCTATTATGAAGTGATACGCCATTGCCTACTCCTGACAAGCTCACAGATATTGTATTGAACTCCACCTGTTTGATATTGTTTGAACCAGTACTATGAAGCATGTAGTCAGAGCGGAGTAATCCCAAAGATAATTTCTAAAACAATAAACAATTATTTTATAAGTGATCTACTGTGCATTTACTATATTACTATGCATTAGAAGCAACATAAACACAAATATCACCTAACCTTCATTCAACAACAAAATAAGTACATTTAAATTTATAACAGAGAATATATGAAGTGATTAGTGGTAATGACTGGATGAAAAAAATCACCTATTGATCGCTAATGAACATGGTCCAAGCCAGCCAAACCCTGCTGCTATTGTGTTGAATTCTATTTGTTTCCAACTGGAGAGTGAATCCAACATTAAATCATTACGCACTAAACCCAAGCTAAGGGGCTAAATACACAAAAACACATACATTTGCTTTTTTCCTGGCAATAAATATATCAGAATATTTACCTGAGCCACACCTTCTTCCATAACCGTCTCCCATATCTTAAAAAGATTTCCAGTAAACTCATCTACCTGAATAGTATCTTTCAAAGTCTCTCTTAAGAACTGTCTATTATGAGCTACTCTGTGCATTAACTCATTTAAAATTGTCTAAAAATGTTTACAAATAATAGTGTTAGTTTAACTAACAATTATAAAAATCATGTATGTATAACTAACTTGTATTTCGATAGCCTTTTCAAATTGCTTTCTAGGAAATGTTGATGGAAGTAATACAAAGGGAGCGAAATTTATGGAATCTTCGCTAAAAGATGTCTTTGATCGCATGCCAATACCATGCATGAGTGCCCAATCTTTGGCTTTAGATACTAGTTCTGTTAATTCTTTCTCTTCTAAAGGAATGGGAAGGCAGCTTGGTAATCGCTTTATGTTAGACATCTTGATTAATTTTCAATAAACTTTTCCTAATACAATTCAGAAAAAATATAGCTATCGCAAGTACTAGGTTGCACACTATTGCGATATAAAATTGAATCTTGTATTGTTATAAACTCCAAAATAAATACAAATGATTAGATAACCATTATAAATACAATATTCTTAAAGTGTATTCATGTCTATGATTTAAGTAAAAAACAAACTGGAATTTTTTCACAATTCTGTTATGTTATATTGCAAAAACGGAAGGTTAGGAATGGTTGACATTCATGTTTTGATATTATTAATTTGATTCATTTTAAAATCTAATTTAATTGGTAATTCAGTTTTATAATAGCAATTAGTAAGTCTTTATATTCAGTAATATATATTTCTTAATTCTTAATTTGAATGTATGGTTTGAATAGAAGAATGAGTTATTTTGGTGAATTTTCTTTTTTAATCCGGCAAAAGAAGAAGAAAAGGAAATATAAATTGATTCAAAGTGAAAATGTTGATCAAAGTAATTATAATACGCTATTTTATATCAGATTATTGTTGTAGAAAAAGGTATATTTATATAATTTATATTATGTAGGTCATACAATATGTCACGTGATATTAAAAAGAAGAGGTCTCACACAACTGTCGATCTGTCATATATTGTCAGTTTTTAACATAAAAATCATAAGAATCTCGTTGATTTTGGTTAGTAAAAAGTATTATAAAGATGTATTTTATTTACTAATTTAGTGCATAAGTAGTGCTGTACTATTTACAGTTTTTTTATATTTATTATCATTTGTAGTTGTAATAATTGGCCATTTTAATTTTATTAATTACTCTGATATATAGTTGATTACATAATTGAAATACTGTTAAAACATTTTTTAGCATTAAAAAGACCGTAAAAGATGGCTGGAGGTAAAGTAAGCACAGTTGCCAAACCAAATCTCAGAAATCTGCTTCAGAACAATGTCAGAAACAATTTGGGTCTTGCTGTTGTCCTTTGTATCGTTGCAGCAACTTCCTTCAAAATTTTCAGGAACGATGTTAGGAAAGAAAAATATGCCAACTTCTACAAGTATTATATCACATCATAGTTTAATTTATATGTGACAAGTTTTCTTGTTTTCAGAAACTACAATATCAACGCTGAATTTGAGAAGATGAGACAAAAGGGCTTATTTGATTCCTGCTAAGTTAACTCATATATAATTTAATTCTTCTAGAAATTATGTAGATCTTATTGTTCAAAATACACATCCTAAATAAAAGTTGTGTTTTTATTTGTTCAAATAAAACTAATTGAAAAATGATAAGCGTTGTATATAGGCATAGAGATGAGACAAGCAATAAAAATTTAGATTTTTTTACTTCCGTCTCCGCTTAGTAGTCAGCTGTTTTTCCTAGTGATTTTCGGATCTCCCCTAAAAGACCGGCCCTTTTGATTGTCACATATGTCAGAAATTTTCGTAATGGCTGTCACTATTGCGCATTCAGGTCCGCGCATGTCTTATGGCGGAGAGTTGTTATTGTTGAACGCGTTAAATTATTTTTAACAATATTATGTGTATTTTTACAGACTTTTTGAGCGAAAATTTTGCAATTAGTGAGTGTTAAGTATAGTTGGTTAAGTGCCCCAAAGGATTCTACAACAGAAACAGGAGTTAAAGTGTCAAAAGTATGTCACTAAAAATGGGATATATAATGTTTCTTAGCCGTAAGCCAATTGATATGAGTGCGTGAATTTGGCGGGCCCGGGCCCTAAAAACGTTTGTGATAGCGTCTGCCAACATGTATTGTCGGAAAATTACCCAAAAACGCCGGTTCCCTTATTGTAAATAGTCGTTTTCTCGACCTGAACACATGGAATAACAACTCCCCATCTGGCTTACAAAATGGCTGCGAGCAGGTCTAGCTTTTTATTTCGCGATTTTCACGCGACATTCCGGCGTTTGGCGACTAATTTAGGGTGGAATCCCGTCGGTTTTCGCGGTTAGGCGACCGATTGTACGTTTTGGCTAAGTGGTCCTAGTGAGAAAATTCAGTTTCCGTGAAATTTTGACCGCGACCAGTGTCCACCGACCATCATGAAGAACGGATGTGCGAGGATTTTTACCATCGTAATGTTACGCGGGGAAACAGTGTTCAATTGAAGATAGTCAGTTCGTTTCTAGTTGAGGATTTCGCAAAAATTTGGATTTTATACTCAAAAACTTGTTTGTGCTAGCTCCCAACGTTGACAGCTAGAGCCCTAACAGGGGACCTTGAGATACTTTTTTTATTTATCTCTTCTTCAAAAGTGACCTGATCAATTTTAAGTAGGATTTTTCGCCCTAAGTATTCTGCGGTTCGTTAAAGTTTAAACAAAATCGCATTCGCCATTATATCGAAACATTTATTTACAGGGTGTGCCAGTTTAATAGTCATTTTTAAATATATTTATTTTCTGCAATTTAGGGAAATGTCCATTCGGAATTTTTTACAAGACATTTACGATTTTGATTATTCTGGTTGATTTAATAAGTAATTTATGATTTATAATTATTAACGATGTTTTGATTATCATTACAACGTGGTGTTTATTGGTAAAAACTGACAATCTCATCACAAAATATACTTTTTCTGTTTGTAATACCTGTCGTATTGATATTTCACGTGTATTTTCCGTTTAATGGATCGTAAAGTTGATTTTTTTTATAATGTGTTAAAATAGATAATTATAATGTGTAGAAATAATTAAAGAACATAATCGTGAATTTTCTTTTAGGTTCTTCTTAAAAACTCTTATTACTCGTTTTGTGGAAACTTAAACTATCAAATTTCATTTTCAGGCGATTTTATCGCATATTCTTACTTTAGAATATAATTTATGTTCATTTATGTTCAATGTTCAGTTTTAGCTATATTATCAAAATTAAAAGTAACAATTTGATGATCGTATTTAAACGCTTCTTTTACATTTGTTCAAGTGTATTGTTTTTCTAAATTCTCTATAGTAAAATTGCAGTTTTTTCTTTTATATGCTACTATATTTCGATAAATACTAGACTATAATTTACGTGTTGTATTTATGGTTTGCCGCGTATTAATTAATGTTTGTATTATATTTCTTAATTTAATGTTTATTTTGCAGACTTATTTTCGATCAAATTTATGCGTTTTATTAATTTGATAGTCATTTTTATTTGGTGGCTTCATTCGGAAACAAATAATTGCTATTGTTAATTGCAGTTTGAATATTGTTAAGCAAACGTCTCTTTAAGATTAATAATCATTTTTTATTATATTCATTAGGATTTATTATTTGTATTTCTTGTATATTATTTTGCGTTATTGGTTTTTTCTTGCATAAATTTTTAGTATATTGATACTAATTGTCATCTATAAATTTTTTCTTTTTTAATATTGAAATTGGTGTTAATTTCGATATGTAGACCTTTCATCTAAGCTTCTCATTTAAGGCTGCCATAAAATACTTCCAAAATGTCCATTAGTTTTGTTATGATTTACTCCATATTATTAATAGAGTCTTAGAGTTTATTATTGAGAGTAAATTATTTGTGATGGATCTGAGAAGACCTTATTGGCCTGTTGAGTATGATACTTTATTTTTATAAGCCTAATAAGTTATAATAGGAAATTCTTCTTTTCGTTTTCTAGGATTTTTTAAATCTCGTACTACTAGATTTTAATGCTTGACATTTGATATATGGAGTCGACGTTGGTTTACTGGTTGGTACAAAATTTAACAATGTTTTTTTTTTTATGTCGATGGGATAGATATTTCATAATAACACCTCATAAACCCAATTTTTCTGATTTTTATTCTGCGCTTCGCTAATTGCGCTTCGTGAAAACGTATCTAAAGTTGAAATTTTTAAATAAAAGGTCAAAGGTTAACATCTTAAATCCACACGGGAAGTTTAAAAAAACTGCTTAAAAATGTAATAGATAAGCTTGTATAATAATAGTGTATATTGAGAATGACTATTTTTGCAAAATGGATTATCGAAAACTAAATCCTCTTATGTTTTATGCAATAAATATCCGCCACATTTTGATCTTAAAAGATAGACAATTTATTTCATAATAATAATGTTAATGAAGTCCTTCTGTTTAATTTTAATCATTTTTCATAATATATATTTAATAACGAACTATTGTTATTGAAATGGCTTTTTTTAACAGGTGACAGCAGTGCGGAGATTTAATGTTGACGTTGCTTGTTGCAGGTAAGAAGATAAATACCACCCTCTGGATGGCAACGTTTATAAGTGTGAAAGTGTGCGCCTCCGCGCGGGGCACTCAGGATTTCAGGCGCGATAAGGCGCACTTGCTCCACAAATAGATGGACTGGGTCTTTCCCATAAAGCCAGTGATCACTGTTATCGTCACCTGCGAGGGGACTCTTGGACACTCCGAGTTTCCCCAGCAGTTTGCAACAATTGTCGATAGGTTAGTGCATTTTTTGCAGTTATTATTGGTTTTGCGAAGAGTTATTGTTTTTTTTGGAGGAAAATTATTATGCCAAACAACTGTAAATATAGTCGAAATATTAGTGACACCAATGACAGATTCATTAGTCATTAATAGATAGGCTCCACTAGACAAATTTTCAATTAAATTCTTAAGAGTCTGAGGTGGATATAAAATAATAACATAAGAAACAATAAAATATAATATGTATCACTTGGGTTTTGAGTTAATTTATGCTAGTATTAGTTGGAAATACTTTAAAAGCTCACATTTATACTAAATTTATTAATTTTTATCCTTCAATAAGAGAAGGACATATTTTGGCTTAAATCACGTCTTCTACAAAATTTTAATTTTGCAAACTTTTACATCATGTTCCTTCAAAAGGTTAAAACAATACTTTTAGAGTTTATTGTTTTTACCCTTTGTTAATATTACATTGGTTGAACTCTGAACCATAACTACTTTTAGAGCCGAAGTGTTAAAGTTAAGTGCCTCATCCATACTAAATCTTTCCAAAATACATGTATATACAGCGTTTTAAAACTCGAAGCTTTAGGCAAACTATTTTTGTACACACTGCTGAATCCCTTAGAGAACACAAAACATTTTGAAACGAAACATTACATTAAATATAACAATTAAATAAGTTTCTTCAAAATAATATTTTTTTCAGCTTAGTAATGATATTCAACGATAGTAAATATTTTGATATTTAGAATGAATTAAAAGATCAATCTACAACTGTTATTAATTTTTTTTCCGTGAGAATTTATTTATTTGGTATTGTTCAACGCTTATGTGCATCTAGTAATTCGATCAATAAATCGATTTACAGTTTTAGGACCTATTGGTTAAATTGTTGTATAAGCTTAAGGTGTTTGAATGTTTTCTTGCACTTGAAACATCCCAGTTGAACGAGTATTATCAATATGATGTCTTATTTGATTGCCAGAACAATACATATATTGTGGTTGTGTAATTGTGGTTGCTCAATCAATAAGTTTTGTGTTTTATAAGAGATGTCGCTAACAAGTATGTTGCCTTATTTTTTAATTGATTATCGAAATTATATTTTGCATATTAAGCAGTAGGTCCTGTCAGTTTTATTTACACATTTTAAATCGATAAAAACTTCCTCAGATACGACTTTGATTTTATTAGATGCTTTTACTGATTTACTTACTTACTGATTTATTTACTTACTGATTTTTAAACTTATAATGCACTTGTAAAGACTGATTATATTCATGTATATGGTAGAAAAACGTGGATTACTTAGACATTGTGTTGGTTCATTTAATGATTCTGTGAATCCTAAAAGTATCTTAGACATGTTATTAATTATTATACTTTTATAGGGGATTAATAAGAATGTTATACATTATATTAGCATTATAATTATGATTTAAGCTGTAATGTTTTATCCTAGGTTGGATGATCTGTTGGGCGTTCCGGTGAAAGTACGCAAGCTGGAGCCGTGGAACTCCGTACGCGTGACGCTGTCGGTGCCGCGCGAGGCGGCGCTGCGCTTACGCCAGCTCGCTCAGCAGGGGGCGCCGCAGCTGCGTTCCTTGGGCATTCTCAGCGTGCAGCTGGACGGCGAAGGAGCCGTCTCCCTCAAGTTACACGGCGCCAACGGGGAGCCCCAGGAGATCGTGATCAGGCCGAGTCCGGCCAGACGAGCTACGAGTACTTCGGGCGACTCCGCAACCGATGGCGGAGGAGGCGGGCAGACCGGCGCTACAGCCCTGGGACTGGGCGCGCTGCTGCCAACGGCAAGCGGCACATCGATGGTGTCGGCGACCCCCTTCAAGTCGCCTAACGTCGTGTGCCCCCCCGACTCGGTCGTGCCGAGGGTGGGCGCGAACCTACCAGCCGCCCCAGCCCCTAACCCGCTCAACAAGCCCCCTTACGCGGGCCCGTTTCCGTTTGCTAGTATGAATCAAGCTATTCACAGGTAACGATACTTGTCCTGGTAAAATCCCTTGCAGGTTGTTAATGTGACTTCATTGGTGTTACAGCCAAAGCAGCAGTAGTAATAGCGGTTCTGGCGGCGGTCCTCCCAGTACCCCTAGGCCGTCCGGCATCGATCCTCCGTCATTCCTACCCCCACCCTATCCAGGGGTGCGACGTCAAGCCACCGCCACCCCAACATTACAACCGGTGAGTTTTTTTCCAAGCTCAAAATAATTTTTTCCAAATATTCAATTTATCGATGACAAAAATCGTCATAAAAATGACTAATAAACTCTGTCTCTATGACAGTCAGTTTGTTACACATAAACTTAATTTGTGCTTATGGCTGTAAATTAGGTTATGTCTTCGAAATGTTGAGGTGGAAATAAAATGTTTATACCAAAATGCCAAGAAAAAAACCTTTGCCGAAAAGTAGTTAAATCATCATTATTTTGTTATAGAAAATTAGGGGTTTATGATAATTCATTCATGAATTGCGTATATATATTCAAAACTTTGAGATATTAATGAGAATGACTGAATATAATAAACGTGCTGTTATTAAGCCGTGGTCCTTTAAAAGTGTATTACAATGGCCAACAAGTATTTTTTGAATTTGCGTCAAAATATTGCAAACCATACTGACTGACTGAGTTATGACAACCGAGTCAATGGGAATTGAATGATTTTGTCAAAGGAGACATCAACTTCCGAGATTCAGCTTACAACGTGATCTATACAAGAGACTTTGAATGAAGGTGACACATGATTCTTTTCAGGCTTAATAACCCGACATTCTTCTTTATATCGAGAGTATTTAGAAAGTAATTGTTTATTAAACAAAAATAAGTTAGTTTTGTTCACACATGCATTATGTTAATGCAAATATGATGATATAGTCCTCCCAATTAAACAGACAATGCACAAACGTATTGCCAAATTCAGTTTATAAAATCGTAAAATCCCTTTAAACTAGGGGTATTTTTCTTGCTCATTTTACTAATTAGCATTACTCTAGTTAAAAAGAGGCAGAATGAAGTCTGATACGTCCGAACATGTAACCAAATCGATCTATAGAATTTGAATTGTGTTGGTACTTGTCGATAGCGTTGTCATATGTCAGCGTAAATATAATAAAACAATTCTAATCTACAAACTATTGTGGCTGTAGTAATAATTCGTAGACAATAAATATGAAATGATGTACAATAATGTTAGAATAAATTATATTTTATAATGTTTCGTAGCGTAACGTAATTTTTGTTTCATTGTTAATATAACTTGATGTGGCAGCGTTGCATTATAAATATTGATGACGTACGTTGGCTGTTTTATCGGAAGGACTATATAATATCTGATATGTACCACATAATCTAGAACTAATTATATTATACTATAAATAATTTATATTCGCTTTTGCAAACCTAATGTTAGTATAATTTGTTATATTAAGCGAAGAAAACACTCCAAAAACAGTTTTTTGTCGTGCCGTACTTTTGGTATTGCTAGCTTTATTTAATTAATTTAGTGTTTAGGGTAGAGATTTTTTCAAATTTTTAAACACGTTTTTATTTTTGTAGGCGCTTTCTAATCAACCGCCGGTCACTATCTCCAGTCCACTGCTGGTTAATCTACTCCAGAATGATCATCAGTCGACGGGGGCTACGCCATCTACCACCACCGCCTTGGCCCAAAGCAAACCTGGGGACATGCCGACTCCTGTAGTCCGACAGATGAGGCCCCCACCGCCTCCGTCGCCTGCCAAGGCACCGACGCACATGCTGCCACAGAGCCCTGCTACCCCCTCGCCTCAGGCGTCAGCGCCACCCCTCAAGACTGCAGCGCCGCCGTCGATGACCGGCGCCCCAAACCACGTCACCTCTCAGGCCAATGTGCTAGTGAGCATGAACAACAATAATACCAGTAGCCTTAGCTGTAGTTCATCAGTGTCACCAAGCGCCTTAAGCACAACCTCGATGGCTCCGAGTGCTGCGGCGGTCAATGCGCAAGCCATTTATGGGTCCACGCTTAGAACCGTTCCGGATCAGATCCAGTCGAGGGTGCAACATTACCAGAGGACACCACAAGGCAGCATTATTGCGGTAGGCAAATTAATACTTAATATTGTCAAACAAGTGAACTTTTCGTGTTCGTATATAGCTCAATAAGCCTGTTCAGAACGCTTTGCCTCTACACCATCAACAGCAGAACCAGCGATTGGTTCCCGGAGTACGTCCACAATTTGCTGGTATGCAAAAAACTGGAGTTCCTTACGCGTCTCACGCTGCAAAGATGCTTCCCTGTCATATTAATAATATCTCGAACAACAGTGTAATATTGTCACCTGCATGCCATCCGAATTCCATGGGCAGCGTCGGAATGAGTCTTCATCAACAGCAGCAAGTGCACGGTTTAAATCAAAACGACATCATCGGCCATCAGGTATGTTTGTTTAGTTTTGTTTATTAGAATTATAATTTAAATATATTTCAAGAAAATATGCTATATTGTACATAAGTGATGAAACTATTTCGTTTTACGGAAATAATTAACTTGTTGAACCGCAAGCACAATCAGTATTTCTTCTTGTTATTCCAATATAAACCAAACTCTGTATCTAGATATCTCATCCATCACACACTTTATTTATAATATAATTATTTATGAGTATTGTCTTCGTATGTCAGTTTTCCATGGTTATGAATAGCGCTGTTTTTATCAACTAAAAGGCAGGTGACGTTCAAAATTCATGTTTATGAATATTATAGAATTCAGTTGTGCTAACTTAATAATTTTGATAATTCCTCTAGAACAAGGGACAGGACAGGGGATAATCTGTCAAACAGTTTCTAACCGATTCTTTAATGCTATTCATCTCTGAAAATAATGACTCACGTTCATAGGTAGATGAAAATGTGGTTAAAATAGCCAGCTTCTTCAAAAAGTTAAATGTGTCTGGTAATTTTTACTTGTATTTCAATGATTTTATGTTTCAATTGATTCCAACTGTTTCCTTATTTCAATAAATTTGTGAATCCATATTGAACTGGACTGAAAATCAATCAGCTGCATTTCACATTCTTCAATTTCCAATCAATCGAAGTGGAATAAGTCCAGTTTATCAAATGATGTCACATCAGGGTACATAATGAACTTGAATATTTCCGACAATTCTTTGAATTGAGAAAATCTCACTGAAATTTCCTTGATTGAAGAGTCAATTACAGAAATAACTTCTTTGTCTGGCTTCTCATATATCTGTAAATCGTTTTTGTTTAATTTGGAAAATACTTGTAGTTTCTTGTAATAATATCGTTCTGAAAACATGTAGTTTAACTTCAATAGCGCGAATGAGATCTTAATTCATCGAATCGTTGGCATATGTCTGCGATAAACATCAATTTCTAATATCCTGAGTTACATCAATGTACTCTAATACTCTAGGAGGACCTTTAAAATAATCAATTCTTTTTTTTGAGAGAATGTATATCATCTCCAACCCATGCTATTATGTAAGAGGTTCTTATTGTTTCAGATGGTTCCGCCAACGCCTGGTGGCAAGACGTTGCCTTCTCCACCACCGTATAGTGTAGCAGTATCATCACGTCCCCATTGGGATTCCATAGTATCTAACCCGACCGCATTGTTGGATCTAACACCATCGCTGACTGATCTAAAACCGGATGATTTGGATGATCTTCTACCATCACTGAGTCATAGTCCCTTGCCCGAGCTGTCTGAACTCGAGCTATTAGGAGGACCGCAACCAAGTTCTACCGGTCCTGAAAATGGAATCCCTGAGACTGACGGTCGGAAATTTCTCATCAATCCTTTAACAGGAGAACTAGAGCCACAATCGAGTGACGAAAGCGATACTGAAGAAGTTAAGGTAAGATATTGGAAAATATTGATTAGACTATTTGTAATTATTGAATCTTTTTTTGCAGGACGTTTTCACGGATTTGCCTTCGCCTTTAGGGATGTCTGACGAGGATACTAACTCTACTACTCGTCCAGATACAACTACTGACCAAAGCGACAGTGAAACTAGGTCCAGTAATGATGGGAAACATTCCAGAGTGAAAAATGTCAAATCCCGTCGAGAGGGAAGAGATTCGCCTGCTTTGAAGGTATAAAATCTGAATTCGGTTCATAAATCAGTGTGATAATTATTTTTTCTATAGCCGACAGAGAAAATCAAGCTGCGACTGAAATTGGAAAAATCCGAACCAGTTAATCCTGCTTATAAGGTGGATGTGAGCTTTGTGAACGCCCAACAACCGAAGAAGGCCGCCTCCTCAGTGTTACCCGCCATGGCGGGCCTTCCTCCTTCTGGTGAGGAACTTCGCGTGCCACCTCTGCATATTTCTTTACGTGGTCGTAATTCGGCCGTTATTAAGAATAAGTCGAAGTCAAATGCGGATGGCGCTGGTGGGAAGAAGGTTCGCAAAACCCAGGTAAAAACACGGGAGAGTGGTATGAACAGCGATGATGATCCGCCTGGCGAGGATCACAAGAAAGTGAAGAAATTTAAAAGTAACCACGAGCATCGCGAATTGTTAGCTGCTTTAGCGGATGATCCGGCTAAATTTGCCCTCCACAACCACTATAAGGAGAAGCAGAAAGAAAGACGAGGGTCGGATTCTGAACTAGTGCGGGCAGGTATTCGGAAACACGACGCTAATGGTGCTTTAAACATCGGAGATGAGAAGAGACGCCGTCTAAGCCAGTCGGAAGGAGAACGACGAGTGGATGATGATACACCGACTGTTCCGGGATCGACCAATGTCGGAACAGTGGGAGTACTGCCTCAAAAAGTGCGAAAGGATAAGGTAATGTCTTTTTTCAATGTTATTACTAATAGGACTGACATTGTTTTTGTTTAGATGAAAATAAAAGAGAGCTTTAAAGTCAAGGACCTTAACAGGAAATTGTATGCAGCCGTTACAGCAAAAACTGTAGAGAAAACCTTGCAAAAACCCGCGGTAACGTTACCGACAGCCACTGATGTTGATATGGAAGCCAAGATCAAGCAAAGCTTAATGGAAGGGGTAATAGGAGAAAAAGGCGTCCCCAGACCTCCGCATCGGACCGTTGAAGTGGTTATTCATAGCACCGATCCTGGAGGTGGTCGACCTGGAGTTCCCATAGATAAAGTAAACATTAGCAAGAGGGAATGTTGAATTAATTTTTACAACATTATTTCGTTTAGGTAACAAAAAACGCTCTAGAGGTGGCGCAGAAAAAAGAGAAAACACCTGAACCCGATAAGTGCAACATACCCGATAGGAAAAATGTCGACGTATTACAAGACCGCGACAAACAATTAAATGCTGCTATCGTCACCTCAGGCAATAGATCACCTAATTCGGGTAGTAATGGGGGACAAGGTGAGGACAGTGGTATTGAAAGCATGGATGCCTTAAGTGAAAAGAGTCCTAATCAGGTATGTTAATTAACCAAATGCAAATAGGATTTTAGTTAAAAAAGGGTTTATTATAATCAATTAATTATATTAAGTTGTATAGTTTTGATACTTAGTGATAGGAAGCTTTAATTTATTATTATAATAATTGGTTAATTGATATAATTCTTTCATTTTAAAATAAAGTTTATAGCATTTAAATGTTTTCTTTTCTAATTCTCTAAGATCTAATCTAATAGAATGCTGAGACATTATGGTTCAATGGAAGGCCATATTATTATAATGCTTTATATGATCATCTGTGAATCATCCAACAAAGCAGTTTCTCATGCATCTAATATTAAGACTGACTTCATAATCTTGTGCCTGTGTTGATTATGACTAGTTTTACCTGTGATCAATATTTCTTTCATTCAGGATTTGTTGCACTTTGTACCATCTTTATAACAGAACTTATCGCAAATCTTTTGATCGCATCTGATAAAAATAAACAACCAATATAATTTCTAGACATGATATTAATATAACAGGAAAATCGAGCTGATGGAACCAATATGTAATTACATTATTAGGTTGTAATTCCAAGATACAACATTTTTCTCGTTTTATTATTTATAGGATTATACATAATGCATTTGAGTTGCATGTTGTATAATTTTATATACAGAAGTAGAATAAAAATGTAAAGTCTATTCATTAAAATTAATTTGTCGCAATAAAATTGATCAACTCGGTGTTTATATATCTGATGTGTAGATATAAATCTGGATTCATAATTTAGGCGAGTCAGAGTCCTCACGGCGATATCTTACCCAACGTATTGCCTGCGGCTTCCAAGACCCAAGTGCCTGACATGTTGGACATAGAATCGCAGCTTGCCAAAATGGAAGGCCTGGAACACCACGAGCCAGAGTCCAAAAATAACGCAGCGAAAACCATGCCCACTTCTGAAGCCGCTGACAAAATAAACGCCATGCAAACGAACGACGCACGAAATGTTGGTACTGGTACCGTCGAAGACGTCAATGAGAATGAGTGCGTGCATCGAAATGATTCAAAACCGTGCTGCGACCTGACCTGCACGTTACAGGATAAGCCCAACGACAAAGATGAGGGCATTATCGCTTTAAAGGTGAGAAAATCTGTCACATTATTTCAACTCTTAAAAAGTCGAACATCATGTAAAGTAACAAAATCACCGCAATGTTCAAAGAGTATCATACACTATCTATCTTGCTGGTTATATACTCATAGTGGATACATTAAATTATTTTAGGGTATTTAATTTAAAAATCTTTGGTGCCTGTAATTGTTGATTTTTTAATATGTTTGGAACATTTTAAATAAACCTCTATTTATTTCAGAACGTGAAAAAGGATGACCAGTCTTCTCCTACTTCTCCACCATCCTTAAGGGTAGCACCTGCCCTTTACACGTATCCATCCAATCCGGGAGATAAGGGTGGTGGTGGAGTAGATTTACGAGGAAGCAGCGAGAGCCCCTCGATCACCACCGAAGATGAAGACAGTAATCCGACTCCTGAACACAATCAAGTGAACAACAAAAGCAAAAGTCTTTTGGAGCAGCTGCTTATTGAAATTCCCAGTGAACACCATGGAGGAGCTGTCCCTCCCAGTTCGCATAGTCCTGCTACCAGGTGAATTTCTTGTTAATGAGTGGCGAGTGTTAATGTTATTTTTGGGTTTTGTTGTGTCGCAGATCATCGGTGAGAACGCGGGCTCTTAGTAAATTAGGAAGCCCCGAGCTTAGTTCTCCGGTACCAAAGACAACTAAAATGGTACCGGCTAACGCGGTGGCCGCGAAAAGGAAACGAAACGAGAGCGACAGTTCCAACCATAGCGTTGAGGAGACGAGGAAAAGACCGCGAAAAGGCTCAGGTACATACTATTGTTGTCTTTGTTTTTAATATTTAATTAATTCATCTAATTTGGTGGTGTGAGTGAAATGTCTATTTACTGTAAGACAATTTTTACCACTTTTTGACCTCCTCCCCCATTCGATTTTACTTATGCTAAATTATATGCTAAAAATTATAAAGAAATAATGACAACATTTTGAAATGCATTTGTACATTTTTGTGTTCTGGCAAAAATCATTCCACTAAGATCTTTGTTTCTATAAGTGGCTAGAGTCACAATATTCTCTTATTTTTTTAAAACCTGTTTGTTCAATACCGACTTGAGATTTTCCAGTATTTTCGGTATTTCCGGGATTTGGAGAATTTGCATGTATATTGTGTAAATTAGAAGTTAAATATCGACTTTTTATGTTAATTTAGTGCTTAGAGGATTTCAGAGGAATAACAAAAAAGATTCATTTCTAGGTAAAATCAATGTTTATTCAAAATAAACGTTTAGACTGTATCTAAAGCTCTTAAGATTAAAATCAAATTAGAGATCAACGAAAACGCGTGTTTTAAAAACACTACAAAAATCTTTATTAACCTGGTCTCAGACCCTTCAATGCTCGCCATCTTCTTTAGCTGCGAGTTTTGGTCGGCATGCTGCCAATCACTTACACGAGGTCGAAATTTTTAATTATTAAATATAACAGTGTATATAACATAATTCATGGTTTCGCATCACTTTAGTCTTTTAAAGTAATAAAAAACTTTTTAAAAAACTGCTTCTGGTAAGCTATTAAAGTCTGAAAAGTCTGTTAATGTAGTTCTTTTCTTTACTTAGTTTTCTCTTAGGAGTTCTTGCTTGTTGATATTGAGTGTCAACATCGACATGGTGGAATGTGTCTTTTTAAAATAAGTATGATGTCCTGAGGTTGAGCCCCACAACGTTTTGAGTATTTTATTATAGTTTAAATACTTGACTGCTATCTGATTAATTTTTCATTTGTGATGAAATGTTTTTATATTGATTAAACTTTAGAAATCAAAATTCTTGTTAATTTCTTTACAATTAGCCCGTATTTCGAAACACTCGTCTCGCTGTCGAGACCGTGCTATATTCAAAACTCGGTGTAGACATATATATGTTTGCCACGTTGTTTATAAAATGTTAATTAGGGTAATTGATGGCCCAGCGCCGTGATTTGGGGCTTTTATTGAGTAATACATCTATAAAAAAACAATTAAAATGTAATAGCTTGACATAACTAAATCCAAAACAAACAATAAACATCAATTAAATGACTTTTGTAAAGGTATGTTGTATCTATGTTTTCAGAAGCTTCGGATGTAGGCAAACGACTGACAGCAGGTCACGGCACCGGCATCAACTCCAACAAAAAGAACTCAAAAGGCGGTATACAGAATCAGCAAGACGAAAGTTCCGACAGTGACGAGCCCCTGATTGAGAAATTGAAAAAAACCGGGCCTCCCAATAAGACCGTTCCGAAAATGCTGAAGGTGGCAGGTGCGGTTACTATTGCTCCAGGTGCGATCACTGGCGTTACAAATAACAAAACAAATACTCGGAGATCAGCGCGTGCTGGTCATCAACAAGAAAAGCAGCAACAACCCGCCCAGAACACTCGGAGTCGCGAGAAAGTAGGCCAACAACAGCAGCAGCAGCAACAACAACAACACAACCATCATCATCATCAACAAACACAGTTAGCTCATGCTCACAATAACGCTGAAGCGGAAGCGGCGTTGCGGAGAAAAACCCGAAGTGCTGGTTAGTCTCTGCTCTTAACAATGGCGTTCAGTCTGAATTAATTGTTATTTTATACTTTATAGATATGGAGAGTAAACGGAAAAAAGAGGTGAAGTGACATAACGGCCCAGGCTGGCCGTACGCGGAGGTCAGCCACCGTTACCTATACCTACAACCATCGCCTCTCTACAATCCTTATCCACTGCCCACCCCTCACGTCTTAAATCATGCCGTCAGCTCTGCTTTCAGCGACAGTGACAATGATGAAGAAGATCGCACGTCGTCCTCCAGCGATACAGAGGACGATGAAGAGGACAGCAGCTCAGTAACCCTGTTCTCCTGTTCCAGCAGCGAGGATGACGACGACGAAGAAGATTATGAAGCCCTGGGTGAGGGAGGTGGGATTTAAAAGGCGCGTTGAAGCTTTTGGTACAACTTGGTTTTCTCTAGCGCTATTTTTCGGTTTAACGCATAATTTAATTAATTTGCTTGATGATCAGAGTGGTACATTTCAAAAGTTGTTATCGGTTTCGCAATTTTAACCTCATAATGATGTCATCCTCGTTTTTGTTCTATATTTAAAATATTTATTAAAGTCGAACTAAAAAATTTCTTCAAGTTATCATTTTTACTGAATTGATAAGGTTGATATGTGACACTTTCAGTTGGATATGTTTCTTTTAGATCTCGTATTGACGTTGTCACAATATGGTAGTAAAGTGCAGGAAAATGCAACTAAACGAATGTTTCTTTGCAGTGCCCGAATTTGTTTTACTGCCTTTTAATTTGTCTTTGTAGATTGACCACTCAGATCATCACATAATATATTCACAAATACTTTTTTTTCGAATGGAAACAGCTTATACTTCCCAATGTGCCTTCATAACTGAAAAAGGATAAATGTATAAGTATACTACATTAATGTTAGTGTTCAGAATAAGCCTTTCTCGGTGGTAAATCGACGTATATATAACGTAGCAAATAACAGCAAGTGTAGTGTCGATATTGACGCTCAGCACTAGGGAAAGCCGAACGTGAACCGAGCACGGCGGTTCGTTTAAAACCGGAACGCTGTTTAAACTGTACAGATATTGTGATAATGCGCTGCAGGTTTCAAATTAATGGTCAATCTGGCGTACGCGCAGTGTTGACAGAATCGTCCTATTTCAAACTTCAAAGATATTGTGCTCTAGATATGAATTTATCTATAAGTAAAAGTTGTTATTACACAATCGATCCCGACTCGTTTTTGCGACACTGCGCGTCCTGATCTATTTGTTGATTGTTGTTCGTACGTAATGCGTCTGTGTGTAGTTGCTGTTTGTCTGAGAGACACCGAGTGTATGTGGGCGAGCATGAGAGAGAGAGAGAGAGACTGCGCGATATAGACAAAACCTAATGGTTTTTTTGTTTCAATTTTTTTTTGGGTTGAAGGGGACACTTACTATTAATACCGATCCTTTTGTTTAAGTTTTAATATGTCGAAGACGCTATTGGTTTTTTGTGATTTTATTCGAATATTCATCGATGAGTT
Organism: Rhynchophorus ferrugineus; assembly: GCF_030347505.1. Lineage (NCBI taxonomy): Eukaryota > Metazoa > Arthropoda > Insecta > Coleoptera > Curculionidae > Rhynchophorus > Rhynchophorus ferrugineus. The sequence continues at coordinate 51,815,153 of NW_027472583.1, forward strand.
TTGAATTGTTTCGAAAGGAAAGAGCAAAAAATGCCCGGAAGGGAGAAGCATGCTACTTCAGTACGGGAAACCCGAAACATAACATGACGAAGAGGAAAGAGTAGGGCGACACTTTCGGCCCTGTAACTGAGTGCTTTTTTATTTTTATTATTATTATTACTTTTTTGTTATTAGATAAACGTAGAGTAATTTTTCTTTAAATTAGTTGTAGTCCACCCAGCAATACTTTTATTACTAAAACATTTCTAGATCAAAATGTCGAAGGAACTTTAGCTGTAATTCGTTATAATTTGCGCGATCTCGTTTGAGGCCTGCAGCGCCAGCACCAAGCAAAGCAAAACTAAAATTGGATACGTTAAAAACTAGAAACCTGTATATAGCTAGGAAAAATTTAAATACATTTTGTACATAGTATAAATAATGATTTAAAGAATTTATAATAAGAAGCTATAGCGTTAACGCGCAGTGAAAAATAAAGAATTGTATATTAAAAACAAATTATTATTGTACATGTCGTATTTTACATACTGAACTATTCTTTACGTAATAATATATTATACATTATATACGTTTTAAGTCTTTTTTTTCATTATTCTCTTTTTTTTTCACTCTGTGTCGAGCGTATTTTCCGCAAGAGCGACCACGGATCAATTCGTTTCCTTTTTAACTCGGTGAGCTTATGTGAGCTTTTATTGTATTAATTGTTTATCGACCCTCTAGACGTCTCACCATTTCTTGATCGTTTACTTTTTGGCTTATTATCGCTTTACAAAGTTATTTAACCGTTGATCATTCGAATTAGAGCGATGGAAAAAATTTTGCAACGAGACTAGAGGGCGCGGTTAGAGTCTCCATTACCCCGGCGGGTTGGTTTAGGAAAAGACGCTCGGGACTGGTAACGTTCTTAATTGTAGAAAGTGGTCAGGTTGATTATCAAAATATACATTGTTAAATAGAAATACCCTGATATTTATATCTTTGTTTTTTATTTATTTATTTACGAGAGAGATACCCTTATTTTTAATTTTAATAAAAACGCCTTAATATAGAACACACTTGGTTTATTTTCGCTGAATGGTGACACTTGTCGATAAAACTATCAATATTACATCAGTAATTTCTGTAGTAATTTTCAGGAAATTGTGAAAACCTATAAATAGGATTTCTGTTGAAAAATAGCAAGTAAATATATATTATATATATTATTTTTGTTAATTAGAGATGATGCAAGTTAGGTTTTCAATCATTTTAAACTAAACTCTAGATGTATTTCAATAAAATACTTTTATTTTAATTCTATAAACTAAATTGCGTCAACTAAAGAATTTGTGCGCTCTTGAGGAATTATATAATCATTCAGTCTGATGGACAGGAATCGAACAGGCCCTTCTTCCGCATTTTTTCGAACTCCGCGTTGATATCATAGTTTCTGAAACAAACAAAAAATAATTGACGAGACTTATTATTTACGTGGTAATGAAAATTTATAGGAGTGACTCCAAATCTGATGAAATATTTCTAGCTTCAAACTATGAATTGATATCTGTCTAGTATAAATCATTATATTTACAAAGAACTCCTATTGTTTTTAATGACGTCATCTTTTAGACCAAAAATGTCACGTTTCAATAATTTTATTTAATACTGACATATGGGACATTATTTTTTAGCTGACTAAATATGGCCCTATATTTTTACAACATATTGAGTTATGGAGTGCTATTTAAATTGCTTGCGAATTTATAAATATAAAACTTAAACAATATATAGATATTGCTTAATATCACTGATTAAAGTTATTAGCAAAAAAGTTTCTTTCATTTTTATATCGACAATTAAAAAACACACTAAAAATAGTCTGAAGGTTCTATTTTTATCATCAAATATCAAGAATTGTAAATAGATACGATCAAAACAAAAATTACAGATGGATTCACGTGATATTACTGAGTTTAACATCAACATCATTATAACACAAAATAGAAACTTGTTTTGACCATATTTTAAATTTTTAATTTAATTTTTACCTGTCAGGTAACATTCAATCAGTTCGTATTTTTTGTTTCTAAAATTAGCTTGATATTAGCTTCAAATGCTTTTTTATCCAAGGAAAATAATAAACATTTAATTAAGAAAAAGTTTAAATTATTTTTTAATAACAGTATGTTTGTTAATTTGCTAGTTTTGCGTCGTATTATGAATAATTTTTTACATGTACTAAATGTGGGATTCAGGAACTGCGAAAAAACGTTTAAATGCTGTGAACTTTCCAAAAAAAATTAAAAGAAAATATGCAACTATATAATTTTGTTAAATATATTGGAAAATGAACTGTGAAAATTATGAAAGGCCTGGACAATCGTTAGAGCGAGTTAAATCTGAATGTCCATCCAGACAGAAAAAGGTGGGGATGAAGTCAATTAAATATTTATTTATTTTATTAGATTTGGCAATGCCTGTAAATAAATGGGTAAAGGATAGAAGTATTATAACGGAATAATAAATACTTGAACCAACATGTATCAATATCATGTGTGCCTGTTGTTTGTATTCGTATTTCTATAGCACATATTATAAGTAAATGAAATAACTTGAAACTTACTTGTAAAAATCAGCGTATGCTTTCTTTCTGGCGTCGTTATGAAAAATCTTCACAATCGCAGTGACTACCGTAATACTGACCGCTACAGAAATCAGAGTGTTCCTTACATTAGTGTACAACAGCCTCCTAAGCTGAGGTTTTTTTAAAGTGGTACTGACTGTTGAGGACATCCTGTTCTCCCGATTTACTGAAAAACAAATTAATAGTGTTCTCGGTTAGATACCGTTCAAACTGACGAAAAGACACACCCAGAATTTTTAAAAGCGCCTAGGAAAAAACCTCTGATTATTTGCGAATATTTTTATCCAATATCTACGTGACTAGTGGAAGGTATGCATCTTTTTCAGTAAACAAGGATTTGTTCGCTTACGTAATGTCAAAACCGCACAAAGTGATATAAACGGTTTAAAATATTCATAATGCATAATATGTTACACTGCCCAACTTAAAGCTTATGAAAGTATTTGGCCCTTAAATACCTTAAAACTTATCTTTAATACGCTGTATGATCAAACATCATGAACTATTTAACAGTCGTTGATTATAATTGTAAATAGGAAGGAAGAGCAACTACTTAAAAATTCAAGAAATAAAAATAACTTGTATTGATTATCTGGATGTTATTATTAAGTAGATGGCGTTGAAAATCAATATTATTGTTATCAATATTTATTGACAGTGTCATCTATATTGATTAGGATTATTTATAATAATAATAGTCTAACCGATTTCTACTAGTTTCTGAAAACCATTTTCATTGCAGGATATGCATTAATGACTTAAAATTAATAAGTATAAAACAGCGTTCTCTTAAATTATATATTGTGCTTATAAAAATAGGACAATGTTTCTTACTTTAAAGCAAAAATAATTAGTAAAAAATTAATTATTAATTTAAGGTTAGGTATATCAAAAAAACAGGACACGTGACAAAAGTTTCTATCAATTTAGATGTAGGAAATTTATGAATATTTATAATAATTATTATATTTATTATGTGACGTATAATAGAATCTTTATAACACATAGTAATATCTAATTTTTATAGAAATATGTAGGTAAACTTCAAGTATTATTAAAAAGTAATTAATTCTTGTATACAAAGAACAAATAATAAATTAGGATGTATCTTACTTTACCAACAATCCTAGATCAGAACGGAATACCGAAATCGCGCTTGAAATAATCCTGCCAACTGGTTAAAACTGTCTACGTTTTTTTGATTGGAGGATACATGCGCCGTTTACAGGGAGAAATAAAGGTTTTTTTAACCTTGGGTTGTATTTTAGGGGTGAGAAGTTCCTTATCCTATATGAGGGCATGTAGACAAGTTATGGTTTGTTTAAATAGCTTCGGGGATTTTCTCTCTGAGGGACGAAATAAAACATAAAATTACATAATTTTATGCGGGCAAGGATATTATTTAAAAAATGAATCGTCCTGTAAGACGATAACCGATAAGATAAACAGAATCGATGATGAAATAACACAATTTTTACTATAGGACATGTTTACACAGTTTATCTGTTTTTGTAACTTGTTTTCCTTTAATGGAATTATGATATTGATTTTATACGGCGTCTGTTGATGAGGTTTATATGATGATACGAGAGATGTATAAATTTTATAAGCTGATTCGGAAGAATTTAATACAAAATATAGCAATAAATTCGAACGTTTTTATGTGTTCTTCCATAAAATTTTACGAGGGAAATTTAATTAAATATTTTATTTTCATGAACAAGTAATAAAAAAACAATTAATATAAATGTTGCGGTATATTTTAATATTACTATTGTTGCTCTACATCAATCAAACATGTCGTATTCCTTGGTAAGTGTTATAATTTCGTGCACACCCTTGAACAATTGAGTTTGATTGAATATTTCAGAAACTGGGTACCGTATTTTGTCTTTTTGCGGCATTTGTTTGGCAATATGGTTACGCTGCACACATCATGGTTGCACCTGGACTATACAGACAAGTGTATCCCGTTCTCGAAAGACAAGGTGTTTCTCAACCGACATTGCCAAGTGGTGCTCATGGGGATAATCAGAAAGTAAGCGTCTATTTGGACTTAGAGTTGGCAATGCGGTATTTTTATAATCAGTCAAAACGTTAAAAAGCGCTCGGTTGAATTGTTTACGAAGTTACGCTTCTAACGGACATCTTGGGGCTTTTATTCTTGTACCTTGTATCTATGCACTTTTAAAGCATTTGCGCGCATCTGTCATTCTTGATGAACCATTTTTGAATGGTAAAAACGTCACGAAACAATGACTAAATAACCGTTTTTTTTAAACTCTGGCACCAGTTCGCGCCCTAGACATGCTCCATTGCTATCAATGAATCCGTATTCTCAACGGACTATCGATTGACATTTTCTCTACGCTCTTCAAGTTCTTTTTGGGACACCTTGTATTATACTGGTTAAGTATTTCCATGAAGTTATCACATAACTACTTATAATCTAACTAGATAACTTGCGTAACTTCACACCTTTATTTTTATTTGTTATTTTATAAGATTGTCCCAATTAAATATTTTTACTTGCGAAATTATTTATACATTCATATTTACTCCAGAACATTTTTGATTCAATACAATAACATATATAATGTAATATGTATATTAACGTCATATGAAAGACCAATACAATTTTTCAATTTTCCCCACCAATCACGCCAACTTAACTAATTAATCCTATGAATGATTTTGTTTTGTTATATCTGAATATTTTTATGTAAGCTCTTTGGAGCACGGTCTAATTCACAAGGCCCAGAAAATCTAGAAGAACCAGGAGAAGGCCAGGATGGACAACCAAGAGCATACGTAGAAAGGCAGGTGTATGAAATACCTTATCCCGGAGATTATCGATACCGACTAGTTCCACTTCAGCAATCGCCGCATGGATCGTCAGGTCCATACACAGTACCGGCAGGAGACCCATACGCCAGAGGTCAAGATGTTGGTGGTCCACAACCACCTAAGTTGATATATAATCCTAATCAACAAGAGGTATTTGTAGAACATTTTTTATTACTACATTTGGACAGTTAAAAGAGCAATTATCATTTTAGGGCACTCAATATTTTTATCCTTTAAGCAATAGAGCTGCTCCCGAACATGTACCTGCATATGCAAGTCAGCAAGAGGTAAAACTATCAGTTTACGGTAACAGTAACTAATACAGTTTCTTTTTCAGGATGAGGCATGAGGCTAGCTCAATAAATTCAAATAATGTGTAATAAACTTTTGCTATATGAAGTTAGTATTTTGATTTATTATTGAAAATCTCAAAAAACCTCCGATCTTTTGTGAATATTATTATAAAAATACCTGCACTTTTATGTTCGTTAAATAAATGAGATTATTTAATGAGAATTAAACATGCATATGAGTTATAAAACTTTTAAGATTTAAAAACAAACATTTTTATTTTATTCGAATTCTACGATATTTTACCGGAAAAAAGTGGCGACTTGTTGAGCCAACACTACCGTTTCAATCTTATTTTAATCATAGAGCAACTCTCTATGTTTAATCTAAACAATGATTTTAATATAAATAAAATATTTCTTATGTAGACACTCGCTTATTACATCTACATTTATGCATACTATGATATGCGTTTAAAAAAAAATTGAACAACTTAAGCAAGAAAAGGCATGATATCGAGCAATTTCTATCTAATAATATATGTATGAAGACATTACTATTAATAAGAATGTCTATTTCGAATACTTCGAAAATTAGTCATCGCCTTAGCTCTTTCTTTTGACACGTGAAACGCTTTTCTTAAAAACGGTGACTTTTTTGTAGTAAACATTCAGTGTAATGATACACAAATAGGAAATTAAATAAAGGAGTAAAATACTTTCAGTTACACTTCAACGTATGCAGAGAAAATATGAAATAATATATAAAAAATTTAGAACCAGAACCAACAAAAACTGAGTCTATAATAAAAATAAACGATAAATTTGAGAAAAAAATAGAAATATAAAACAATAAACTGGATAGGCAATGTATTGAAAGAAATTACAAATATAATTACAGCCGGCTTGGTTGGCGCAGTGGTAAAGCGAACAGGACGGTCCACCTACCGTTGTGATAGTCGGGGGTTCGAATCCTGCTACGGCAAAATGTATGTTTGCGATTGTTCTAGGCAAGAGTGCAAAATGATCCCAGTCACGCCAGTAACCAGGCTAGGTAAGACCGGATGTTTCCTAAGTTGGTCACTCGTCAGTCTTAATGCTTAGGGCCGTGGTTCGAAGCACACGTTAAAAAGTAGGTCCAGTCCAGATAAATCCTGGTTGGTAAAAAGTATACTTTAAAAAATAAATATAAAATATAATTAACGGGTGGATGGGTGGCATGAAAAAAAAAATTAACAAGAATAAAATAAAAACTGAAAGGGGCCCCGAAAACTTCTCTACTAGCGACGATGCCCCTGTATATGTCGTTTCCACTCAAACAAAAAGCAATATCTTTAAGAGATCAAGAAATAAAACAGATCATGCAATAAACAAATTTTTTTTATTATAATTATTACTTAAAAATTAAAAATACAATATTTGTACAGATTTTAATTATTCGTAGTAGAAAAAGTATACTTAATCTATACTCCCATCTTCGCTATCTTCATACTCTTTTCAGGTGATCAATAAGAGGCAAATAAAACAGAACATAAAAAAGCCTCGGCGACGCCCTCTTCTTAAAAAGTATGTACAGCCAATATCAATTATTTTCTCGCATCCAGTCTCCACCTACACAATACCGCGACACTCGAGGATTTATGACTACCGAATTCGAATAATTAACAAACGAGTTGGTTGCAGCAACTAAGCATAGAACGTAGATAAGAGAATGCAGAAATGACAGCGATGCTTCCAGAAAATATACAAAAGAATTTGCTGAACGAAATTCCCAATGAACCAGCAGAACAACGACACTCTAATCTTACCTAACGCATATAGAAAAATAACTTCTGCTTATATCTTAAATCCTTACTACAGAAAGAACAAATATATAGAACAACTCATTATCTTCTTAAAAACAAACGGCAACCTTAGTTGGGTCAAAAACTAGAAGTCTTCCTTATATATATATGTATATAAATAAACACTTCACTACTATTCGTTACCAATAAAATAACATAAATAGCAATTATGGATGCTGCTCAATATACACAAAAGTATCAATAATAAAACGTAATACGACGTAAAAATAAACATGATCAAACCGTGGATCTTAATTGGATCAATTAAAAGGGCACACGTTCATCAAATAAAAGAAATGTTTGAAAATTAAGAATAAACTAAACTCCAAGTAAACCTATATTGAAGTTGGCATTGTTCCTCAGACCCAGATACCTAGAGATCTGACACATAGTCCTTTTTCTATAACCTAAGGGGTACTAGAGTCATTATCACTTTTCTTCATCATTCTTTATTCTTTCCCGTAATCTTTTGGCTGGTGGTTCTTCCACGTCGGCATCTTCCAATCCTGGAACATGGATCTTGGTTTCGGACGCCTCGGACGGCTAGAAAAGATCGCACATTTAATCTGAATTTATACTATCAATTGCAATGTTGGAAAATTACCTGCACGTCTGTTCCAAGAGGGCCACATCCTTCTTGTTGCTTCTGATTGAGCTTCGTCTTTTTCGCCTTCTCCTTGTTTTCGTTATTGAGCATGCTAAGGGTTAAAGTTTGCTTCTTGTTTGGCTGATATTGAAGCTCTGGTGGAAGGAACACCCTAGTGTTTTGGAAGTTGCTCTGGGGCACGAACAACATAGTCGGAATTCGGATCTCGCTTGGAAAGTCTTTCAGTTCATAACTGCTGGCTTTGGTTAGAAGCAATCCAGTCGTTAAGTCGCATAGAGCCCACAGTTTCTGTTATAAAAATACAGGATAATGTTAAATCAAATTTCTATGTAAAAGAAAATTATCCAAATAGAATATAAAGCAAATAATATAAATGCTTGTTTTCTTGATGATCAGCATATCTTATTATTTAGGTATATTCAATGTCACTGCAAGCCTACAAAGTAATGGTATAGAAAAATAATTAAAAGAGCAAGGTAAAGCAAAAAAATCCAAAGCTCAATGTTTATAAAACATTTATAAGTAAACGCAATATATTTAGTTGATTTAGTCAAAACCAAGCTCTTTTATTATAAAGTCAAAATTACTTATAAAACCAGTGTTAAATAAATTAGAGTGATTTTTTATTCATAGACAATGATATTCTCAGATGCGAACTTTAAACAAAGTAGAAACCTTTATTTTTTGATGAGGAAGATTTTAACAAAAGGTCAAGGAAGCAAGAATTTCCATATCATCTTACGGTATTGTAAGAACAAATTCTAATATTAATACTTGAATTCTAACAGATCTGATGTTGAATTATCAAAACTTACATAATTTAAATGATCGTCATCAGGTCTAACGGCGTCCTTGTGATTCTTCATTTTCTCGATGAGTGTCTTGTAGAAGCCATAGCTAAAGTAGTCGTTTTTGGTTACCAGTGGTTCCAGAATGAACCACAAGCATTGTTGAGCGACCGTCAATTCGTTAACGTTATCCCACCTGAGTAAAAAAAATGGCTCAAACGTTTCTTGGACTGAATCTAGTTGGATGATTGATTTTACCTAGTCAATCGCGGTTCGTGAGCTAAAACGGGAATGGCGAACACCAGCATGTAGTCGGGTAGGATGTGAGGCAATTGGAGCATCGCGCGATTATCCGAAACGCTTCCACCCATTGTTATTGTCTTTACATAGTCCCTTCTCCTAAAGAAACAATTAATAATTTTTGAAATACATAATACTCATTATGTCATTTCAATATTCATGTGCTATATTTTATTTTATATCATTATATATATTAAAGATGATACTTTTGTTAAGATGATAAGCCGGGAGTATATTGTAAAGCCTAAACAATATCGCCAGTTGATTATTTTGGATCACTATGAGCATTTTCATAATTATTTAATTTTCTTTCAATTATTTATATTTATTTATTTATTTATTATATTTCCTTTCCAACTGTGTACTATTGAGCTTTTACAGTAACCTTCAAGGGAAATCGTACGTTTAAACGCTGAAACTTACCTATTTATATCATTGATCATATAGTTCTTGATGATGGTTCGAAGTCTGTTCTCTGGTTCTCTGCCAGCGAGGGCATAATAGCCCATAAAATCTAAGGGAAGGCACTTACTTGGTAAACCTATGCAGGAAGAGAAAAACAGATTCAATTGTTTGAACTACCGAGGCCGCAGAATGTTACCTTTGTTCAAGCCTTTATGAAGTTTGGTCGCAAATATTTCTCGAACTTGCTTCACTTCATCGCACATTAATTGGGATAGATTGTAGAATTGTTCGGCAGTATATTGATCTCCAACGCCTTTCTGTTCACACACCTAATAAATAGAAATTAACATGCTTAGACCAGTGATTCTTAAAGTAGCACCTGAGAAATTATTTATATTCAGCTGTTAAAAAATTTCAGGGTTAGATACAAATATTATTTCGAAATAATCGAAGATATATCTTGATCATTATCAATATTAGAATTTTGTTAATGTGTTGTAGTGACTTAGCCACAGCGAAGATCAGAAATCCATCATCGATTGACCTTATGATGCTATGAAACATTCGGAGATCTATAGAGTTCATTCAAATTAAACATAAATATTTGAGTCTGTCTGTCTGGGTTGTTTGAAGTTAATATCCTTAAGTAGCTACAAAGGATATCTTAGTCTTGCTCTTTTTTCAACACATTGTTGACATTCTTTTCAGTTTACACTAATACAAAAATCAAATTCAGATACAGATTTGATGCTGTTCCAGACATGCGCAGACAACTGCTGGACATTTGGTGGCTAGACCTTAAGAATCTAGAAGCTCCCGACTTAGACATCTGTATGATAACAGAAATGTCTCAATGAATATATATCTTAAGAAACATTATTTACCTTTAACATAGCACAACCAGCTGCTAATCTTAACCACGACATTTCAGCTTTAGACAGTCTGCCACTCTGTAAAAGATCACCCTTGTGCAAGATGAAAGCATTGAGCATCCTGAAGGTTTTTTGAGCGGACGCTGTATCTTGTTTCAAGCCTAAATACAAATGGTGTTAATTACATTTATTAGAAATAGTAAAATTAGCAAGCATACCTAGTAACCACCGAGCCATGGCCTTCAGACCTTCTACTTTACATCGGGTATCTTCGGGCAACCTCTCTTCTGGACACCAAGAGTCGCTATCATTTATACACCCGCTATCCTCTCTGTTATCTCTACTATCCTTTACCAATAACTCTTTTACGATCTGTAACGTAAGTATATGAAAACGATTCTGTGGACAAAATTAAACATAATAAATATTAATACCTTTCTTGAAACAATATTCTTGATGGGTACTTTGTATTTTTCCGGAAAGGTGAAGGCTATGTGTCCCAGGGCAACGATCGCAGTACGATAATGAGGTGATTCAGGTACCAGGTTCTCTTTAATCGATTCCAGGATTTGAGCGAATAGTTCGTCGTGTAGTGGTGGCATATTTTTGTGTATGCAATGGATGGCGCCTTTCGCTTGTTTGGGGGTCCCCGTGCAAGCTAAGTCCTTACAGATTGGAGCCAAGGTTTCCATCAAATTCGGAAATTGATCGTCTGTGAAGAATATGATTTTGATCTTGTAGGTGTATTTCTAACGAAATATTATAATCGTAGTATAATTATATTATAGTCGAACGTAGCTGAGTAAAAAGTAAAGGGACTGTTCAGGCTCACCATTTTTAATACGTTTCGCGTTACTAGTACTGCGAATGCTAACTGTTAGGGCTTACTGTTCATGCTTTACGTTACATTATGTTCGGCTGTTGAGATTTTTTGGTTTAAAAGTGACAATTTTCTTGTCAGTAACATTATTAAATAAGCCTAATTCTAACGCATAATAAACTTGTGAACAAGTTAACAGCTAAGGAATCAAGAAATGGAAAACTTTTACATGACTGAAAGATCCTTAACGAAAGAAAATGGCTATACGAGTTGGCTGAAAACACTTTATATCTGGACTTAATATTGTATGTTATTTTACTGAATAGTACATAATATATTTGTCTTTAATATGCTGTATTATACATTTTTGATAGAAAAGACAAATTGACATAAACATTTCAGTATTTTTCCTACATTTTAGAATTGGTGGTAAGGATATAAAGTATAAAGAATTCCAACTAAAATGTTCGTGTATCTAAAATTGAAAGCTCAAATAATATGAATTAATATGTTTGAGTACATTAAACTGAAACACAGTAACTTAAAAAATCAACATGGGAATATGCATTTAAAAGAAAGTTCTTCAATCTTCTTATATACTAGACGTTAGCTCAAGTAATAATTATTACTTGAGCTCAATTGAACTTGGGACAGAAATGTTCGAAAAGTGTTAGAAGCAACAACAGTGAATGATAATACGATGAAAAATAATATACACAATAAAGTATATTAATAAGATCATCTACTAATATAGGTATTTATAACAAAATCTGAAAAATCACTGAATAGTGCTCATGTTTCAAATGGATACTAATGGATAATTTCAATACTAGGAACTAGATTATTAATTATGATTAATTTGCTATTAGTAACTGATGAGTTATCAATCAGATAATAGGATAAAGGTTGGGAGAAAGTAACTTTGGTTTTTCTATGATGGCTTTAAAGTAGCATAGCTTTAGTTAGACTTCAACTATGAATTCAATGAAACCATGTTATAAAGTCTTTGAAAAATAAGCCCACAGAATAATCTAAACATAAAGGTAACTCCTAAAAGTTGTGTGGTGTTTATGACGAGCATTTACGTGAACGCTAGTATCAGAATTGGTTTGCTCGATTTCGTACAGGAAATTTCGATATTAAATAAATAGTTCTTGAAAATATTGAGGTAGACCTTCATCTCACGACATCCCTACGGAATTAAACATCAACCATAAAACAGTTTTGAAGTATTTGCATAAGTTGGATACTTATTTGCTCATTAATCATTTGCTAAAAAGATCATGGTGGAAGCCCGAAGAATGTTCATAAAGGTCTGTACAGTTCACATTGACGCCAATGATACTTTACTTACATAAGCACTTGTATTTTCCCAAAAACGTTAACAGGCTCAATACTAAGGGTGCCACGTTCTGGTCATCCAAACGGAGCAGATCCATCAAATCTTCCAGAATGTCCGTATGGTGAAAGTGCGACGGAAATACCACGCTCAACATAACCAGGAGTTTAAGCCCACGATCTCCGGCGGTGGCTGGATGTAAACCAATCTCTTCTATCGAGTTCCCCCCTCGTAAACAATCTTCGACATATCTGAAAATAAAGTAGAAATGAGTTGCTTGTTTGTTATAGAAAATTGGTATTATGTACCTTATAAGAATTCCCAATGCCTCATGGTCTATCATAACGGAGCTGATCCTCTCCAGAAGCATTTTGACCATGTTGTAGTAGAGATTGGTCATTACTGGAGATCCGAGCTTTTTTAACACGGCTGCTGTTGCTTCTGAACACTCCTTACAACTCACTGATGGTCGCGCAACAGTTTCAAACTTCTCCAATAGATCAGCATCTTTCCTGTAACAACAAATCTGTTAATATTATGTTTTACATAACAATTAAAGAATACCAACTTTAGATGAAAACTGAACTTTGTTAAAAACTCAAGAGCTTTAACAGGTTCAGGTAAACACCTGGATAAGGCTTGAAGTTTATTTCCTATCTCTTTTTGTATATCGTTTCCATTATGATTTAGTGATTTCCTATGGAGATCTAACCATTCCAATACCTATAAAGTGATTAATTTCATTGTACACAATTTACATGACTCATTTAATAGACACATTTCAAGAGAAGACACTTACAAGTTTTCTAACACATAACTGGTTTTTCTGAAGTTCCATAAAAGCTTTGGTAGCATGTTCATCAACTGTTCCTAGTAAATGATACAACTTTTTCATTCTCTCTGCAGATGGTAACTGATAGGGTACCAAACAAGTATTCAATAACCTTTAAACAATATAGAAATAATATATTGAAAAATGTGCTCGGAGTGTGTCTATTTCTCAACTAATATGCAATGTTCCTGCTACAAGGCTTCAAATATTCTTCAACAAGGTGTCGCTACTGACAATTAAAGTATTGAAAAATAAGTCCCTAATACATGAATCATTTTAGAAAAATGAAAGCTGTTGTTGGCCGATTTATTTGGCATAGTACTTTAGCCGTGGTTGCCACTTTATTCTTCCATATTACTAATTCTAAGAACTAGAGATTTATATTTGTTAACAAATAGTGCTTACCTCTCAACTAAAAGTCTGTCTTCCATTCCGGCCATGTAATAACCATGGAGGATTTTATCCTTTATCCACGTCACTGCCTTCTTAGTCGCATTAGGCACGTCTGGATCACTGAGATGTTTTTTGTAAATTAAAGCTAATCCTGCCATGGCTTCTTTCCTAATTTTGAACTTTTTATCTAGTGTTCTTTCTTTAACAAATTCTAAGAGATCCTCAGAGTCTGAGACTACTTGAAAATCATTTCTAGCTGTAGTTACAATTGACATTACGACCTGAAAAAAAGGCGGGATTTATGAAGTTGAAAAATCAATGAACAAAATCAAGACATACTTGATATCGAACATTTTCATCTGAATCATGCTGTCTCATTTTTAAAGTTTCTGTGATATCTTTCCTGAGATCTGGATGATTTAGTAAGAAATGCATGGAATATTGAACACATTTCGTTCTGATCGCTACTGATATATCATTAAATCTGTGTAAGAATAAATGTAATTTTTAGAATGAAAACATGAGTTTTAATACAAACCTCCCCAAGAAAGATCTCCATAAAGGACCATATTTTCGGGGTAGCTCAGAGTCTTTTTCACTGAACATTTTCGCTAAAAGTGCTACTGCCGCTAGTCTTTCACCTTCAAGAGAGCTTTTTAATTTGCACTCAAGTTGTGGCAACACCGACACAAGAATTTGCGGACAAATGTGGTTTAACTCATAGATAAGATCATATACTTTGCTAGAAATTTGTAAATTTTGATCTTCTTTACCTAAAATTAGTACTTGATTGAAAAATGCCTGAATATAAGGCTCCAAAGTGTCTGAGGTTTTCACAATTAGTTCTTTTGCTAGAAAGTATGCATTCTTGTGTTGAGACTTGTTTGGTTCCACAATGTTTAACAAAATAATGTCCAAAAGATCATTTCCTACCTACAATATAGTAAAGAAATGACGCACATTAACTCACAATTAATTAAAATTTCTTACCATATCACTTTCAGTAATTAGGGGACACAAGACATCTAACATGAAACTTTTAACTCTACCTGAGTGCTCATCGTTGACAATTTTAAACATTAAGTCAAATAAAGCACAAAATATTTCCTGACAGTCTTGTAAGTCAAAGCACATGTTAAACGATTTTACATAAGCTAAATTTTCTAATAGATAGAAATATCTACAACCGAAAATAAAAGTCAATTAAGAATGACAGTCATTAAATTAAAAAAATACCTTTTAAAGACTGGATCTTTAGGATCCTTCAAACCTGACAACTGTGTTATCAAAAAAAGAAAAATTGTCTTTACTTGTTCGGGATCTTGATACGGAGCATCTGGGGCATATACTCGCAACACATCAGCAATGCAACAAGCTAAAACCATGAATAAATAATATAAATTCAAACAAATGAATAGTAAATTCTATCTACCTATTAGTAATTGTACATCTCTAGAGGTATGGTTTAAAAATTGTTCTTCGGCTAGATGCAGACTTAGCGGGACATACTGTTTATATGCACCATCATCTTGTCCCATTGCTTGTAGTGTATGAGCCAATGTTTTTAAACGCCGAATCAATTCATCTGGCCCCAGATCATCACTAATCGGGCGGCATCCAGGCGGATACACAATCTCCGTCATGGTTTTTTAAATCTACGAAAAGTCTCACAATAGAGCACTATACACAGAACTAAAACCTATATTAGCATTCCATAAGATTGTTTAATACAGCCAAATTTTATAAATTATTATACTGAAATCCTACAGTGCATTTCTCAAAAATTCAAAGAAAAGCTCAACCTCAAAACCGATATAAAATACAATAGAAATATGAGCGTTTACCTGTGCATCAAACGTAACCGAGTGCTGCTAATGTTGAGGTAGGACTGTCTCAGTAAGACACAAATCGGTAATAAATGAAGGTTAATGTTTTAAACACTTAATTACCATTCAATGTAACCAATAGTTTTTGTATATTTTCCGCCAATATTGTTAGAAAATCAACATTATTCCGCTAAAAAACAGGGACGCGAACATCTATCGAAAGTCGACAGTTACGATTGACATGAAGTTGTATACAATCACATTGATATTGACAAACGACAGTTAATTCGTTTCTACATAATTTAAATTATTGCATAAAAAACTATATAAAAATAGTAGTATTTAATTTACTATGACATGTAGTAAATAGTGTACGAGTAAAAGTAATTTTGTTACAGAAAATTTACATATTAAGATGCATTAGTTCAAGATTTAGGGATTTTTTTTATATGAAATTTCATCATACCTAACTTCAAGAGAATTATTTGTCAACATGGCGTTAGTTGTCAGATGTTAAAGATGTTATTGTTGTTTGAACCCATATCTATAATTGGAGAATATATACGTGACGACTCGTAAATCGCGAACAAATCTTTATAAAAAAATACTTCTTTCACCATCGAGCGTTTCCGGCATACGGTCGGGGTCGCAGTCAAACATAATCATATAATATATAGCAGGATTACGTCCTTTGTTTAATGATAGACTAGGCTAGTTTGAGTTATGTTTCGACATTTGTTGTTCATGTCTCGTATAGGCTCTACTTGTAATAGAGACTGTTCGGGGAGAGGTGAATGTTGGAATGGCACGTGTATGTGTAATATCCGCTTCACTGGAGAAGTCTGTGATGGCCCCAACTTACCATATCATGCTGGCATTGGAGGAGTGTTTTCTTTTATAGGTATTAATACTGAATGTTGCATTTGAACAATAGTACAGTATATATGTAATTTATAGGCCTTGTCTGTGCGATTCAACTTATAATGTGTTGTGTGTCAGAATATCAGAGATTAAAAACCCCAAGTTTCCTGAGGGCATGTAAAATTACAACTCAGAAAATGATTTATTTTGTGATGTGCTTTGCTAGCCTTATTCGAGGAGCATATTTTATATTTCCAGTAAGTAAATAATTGTATTGTTATACGGATTCAGTAAGTGGTTATTTGAACAAGAAAAAATAGAACAGATGAGTTATCATATTTATTATATGATAATATTTTAAATAGCTATTATATTAAATCAAATATGCTTTAATTATTTAACTGCTGATGGTTAAATATTTTTGTAGGATTCTTTTGAGCATGGTTGGTCAAGTAGTTTGTTATCTTCCTACTACCCTCTGTTGATGTCAAGTGCATCTCTGATTGTATGCTTTTGGGCAGAGGTAAGTACAATTAATAATTTTATCATGCGACTTGTGAAATTGATGTGATAGGTATTTTTAATTTTGTGAATATGTATCTGAAGTATTCACATATTTTACATATATTTCATATTTCAAAATCAGATATTTTTTATTACTATAATCAAGATTTTGCTGATGATTTTATAAATACTGATGATATAATATTTTTATGTTGTGAAAATATGGTTAACAATATCATTATATTAAAATGGTACAGATTTCTGGAGATTTGAAGTATATGAGGAGGCAAAAAATATTTATTAATTATATACTCATAATTTGTTATTAATTATTTTAACTTATTATTTTTTATGCTGGTTTTATCTTCATGATTGATTACATTTAACAGTGATCTTCAGACAAATTTTTTTAAAGTAGCATGAAAAAATCATGAAATGTTTTGTTTGTTATATATATATATATATATATATATATATATATAATATAGAATTTTTAGTTACTTTAAAATCATTTATAACATCATGGTAATCCATGCCATTAATTAAGTTTACCACTTTTTTATTTAGTTATTGCATTTTTTAGGCTTGCTTACATATAACACTGAAGCACTATAAAATGTAATGAAATGTTTAATGATTTATTATGTCAAGAGTTCTTAGTTCCTTTATGAAACTATGTATTTAACAACTTAACATATTAGGCCATTCATCAAACTCACTTTTTGTTTTTACAAATTTTATATTATTTCAAGGTTCAAATGGATCAGTTTGTAAATTTTGATCCGAGGTGGATATAGATTGTTTATACATTTCAGGTTTATAATTTATTAAAATATTGAATAATGCTATCTTTAATAATAGTCGGCATATAACATTCGTTCACGTCAGCGGCATTATGGTTGTTTCAAAATTCAAATCCGCTAACCCTTGACATTCCGTCTTATATCGAAAAATGTAGCTTTATTGTTATAGCGTTCAAGCCGATTTAAATTGCAATTTCGATCACTATTACAGTACATTTATATTAATTAATTCAAATGCGGTACGTTAACACACATAAACATTAAACGAAACGGGTGGCAAGGTAATTATCGACGATCCCAAATTGATTTTTTTCGCGTTGTCACTTACGGATTGCCCATTGTCGCCATATTAAGGTTTCTGTATGGTCTCCCACTATGCTTGTCTTTATTCCATAATTATTTTCTGTTATTTGTTTTCATCGCCAAGAGATTATATCGCAAATAGTGTTGAACACTTTATTAGTTTAGTTCTATTGTCATAGTTTCATGCGCTATGTTACAGTGTTGTTCTTGGTAGTACCTTTTTATTCCCCGGACGTTTTTTTGGGGTATGGGTTTTTTATATATTTTATATATCTGGATTTGTTGATATCAACTCATGGTATAATACTCTGAAATAAATATGGTACATTTATTTATTTTAAATTTTTTAACTTGCATTTATTTTTAACAAAGAAACAACCTGTATTACAATTTTAATAATTGTGTTTCGATCTTATTAAATGTATATATTAGAGGTGCATCCCTCAATAACCTCACATGTATAACATTCAGTTATAAGCTTGAAAATGTTTAAAAATTTCAATCTTAAGTTTTTAGTTATTCATCAAAAATATCACTTCCGTGAATCTTATTGTCGTTTCTTTGGTTAATTGATGTAAATAATTTGTCTACCTTTTTATATACTTCATTAATTCTTTTAAATTGTCATAATCAAAATAAAGCCGTATTATCAATCATAACGTTTTCTCTAAATGTACTTCTAAATTTTCTTTCCCATTTTCTTTTTAACTTGTAAAGCATTATTATTCTCTCAGGTGAATAATGACACCTGTGTACTCTATTTTCAACTTAAAATTTAATAGATATTATTCGTTAAGCAAAATAAATATATATAAATAATTTCGAAGAGAACATCTCACTTATGTCAATTTAAAATTTCGAAATACTATATTTAAAAAATGTGAATTACTTCATTGGGCACCTAATAGTTTCTGATGGTTTCTTAAGTTAAAATACTGTGAAAAAAGAAAATACAAGAAACCAAGAACGAAAGAGGTTGTGATCTTTGAGAAATCAGGAATGTTTATTAATTCTTATATAAAAAAAGTACAACAAGAAACGTTTTTCTGTTACTTTGAAGATTCAGAAGATTTACAGAAGAAAAGTTCAAATTATTGCCCATCGCTGGCCACTATATGATATATTTTATGACACTGTATTTTGGACAGTGTACCGGTCATCTTTTGAATCGTGTCAATTCTTTACCTTCAGTGCTGGCCAGCCAGGCCATGCGTTGGGAATGAAAACAACTGATCATCAGAGGGAGCAACATCTGAAGGATATGGTGTGTGTGGTGATACTTCCAATTTAATCCGTTTTCATCCGATTTATTGTGTGGTACGTTATTATACGCGTTTTTGCTTTTGTATCTACCTAAAACTAATGCAATCTCTCATAGTGATTTTGTTTGACTTTAGTTTCCAATTTTGTGTCATAATATTCTTTCGATCCACTTCGATTCTTTTTGGTATACCTATTAATGCAGATGTATGCAGATATATATGTAATGTATAAAAGATGAATCTGAATTCTTCCATTTTTCCATCAACATTAATAGGATAACGAAAAGTGTAAGTGTACTTTTACGTTGAGTGTTATTTTTTCTGTATCATCAAATCACCGATAAAAATACGTAATAATTATCTCGATTAGTTTCCCAAAACACATTACATATTGGTCTTAAATAGGTCGTTATCTTATTTTTACAAGTTGTCGTTAATAGGCATTTTCTCGTCAATAGTTACCAGTCATTATTTTCGTAATATTAGTAATCTTGTTTGATTATCATCAATGTCATCCTTAGTTTTAACCGTAGGTGGGCACGGTTAATCCAAAAAATTCGTTAATTTGTTAATTTGAAAGTTAACTCCGGTAATTGTAAAGGTATTAAATTTTGGAAATTTTGACGCAAGCTCATCAGTTATCCACAATGTCTACTACTTTATCATTTTTTCGCTTTAGAAATGCGTTTATTGAGAAAAATTGGTAAAGTATATATTAATCAAAATATTTTTCATCATTTTCTATAACTTTTCCATCCTTCTTGGTGATAATGTGCCGAAAGAACGACGTGGGTTTGATGGCGATCCAATCATTAATCCATTTTTGTACTGGTCAGCATTTTGAAACCGTGTGCCAGCCAATCCGGCAGAACTTACATTCGAGTTGCAACAGTATATCCTTCACAACTTCGATATAGTTGTCTTTTTTAAAACAATAATTATGTTAATTCATCAACTACTAAGCTATCTCAATTCTTTCAGCCAGATTTTCACCAAATAAGTCTTGCAATTCATTGTTTTTGAACTTTTTAGTTCTTCAAGACGTTCTTTTAAATTAACATCAAAGTCACCACGTTTAAATTGTTGAAACCAAAATCGATAATTGGGATATGACAAAGCAACATCACCATAAGTTTCTAAAAGTCTTTGATGTGATTCGACAGCAGACTTACTAAGTACTTCTACGAGCTATCGATGTTCATAAAGCATCAAGCTCGTTCTTCAGGCAAATAGTTTTGTTCAAAACCACAAAAATAAACTTACAAATTGCTGTCAGTAAATATTAACAGTAAATTTTTATGTCATCTAAGCAGTAAAAATAAATATATTATACAAATTCAAGATTATTTTATTTAAGTATTAGTCATATTTATAGACATTCTAAATAGGATAACTAGTAGCATAATTGTAATACAATTAAGTTTTGTGAATATATTAAAAGTAAATTTTTGAATATATTAAAATTTTTTTAATGTAAACTGTTAACCCTTAAAGCATTACATCATGTCATTGAGCATCAAAACTTACTTTCACATATTATTTCAACTCATAAATCATTTTTGATTTAGATTTAAATTTTCAAAATTTATCCCTAATTTTTAGCTTTGATTGTTTTTTATAATCCTGTTTACTTTCTTATACAACCAAAGCAAACAAGTTATAAAAGAAAATTTAATTTAATAATATTTTTTCTAATTAAAACCTCTTCTTTATAGGCATTTGTTTGGGAATAACCCCTCTCGTATTTTCGGATACAATGACTAGAAAGTATTGACATTAAACCTATTGATTAACGACAATTTATCGAAATAGAATCTCCAAGGAAATTAGTAATATTCTAGCTAACTAATCAATGTAGCTGTTTGTTTACTCGTTTTTATTCACAATTCGATAAAAAAAGTGACAATCCAAGTACACCTGCACTCTCAGGCTATATACGATCAAGATAACTCTTATTTGTTTCATTATGCCATTGTTCGTTATTAACTAAAGTTTACAACGCACTGAAATGTTAGTCATCGTCATACAAGTGTACTTATTTTTTTTATATATACAGGTTGATTTGTATTATTATTTTTCATTGCTGTGATCCAATTTCAAGATTCTTCTTCTTTAACGGCATTAATCTTACATTAGTCGGTAGTTTGTTCTATTTCATTTTAGCATTGTGTTCTTCTCCGATGAAGAATGAATTATTCAGGTATACACGGTTTTGTACCTGAGCAAAAGAAGCTATTTATAGGGGGAATTGGGGAGCTGCATCCAAATCAGTTTTTAAAATTCATTCTAGTTTTCGATATATTCAATAAATTCATTATTTTACTACTTTTGGCCACTGACGGCCATTTATTTAATTAAAAACCATACATCAGAAATAAGCAGAGGTTGAACTGAGCCTGTTATACTGATTGGGATCTGCACATTTCACGCATTATGGTCCAACAGTAATCGCTCATCACATCACTTGGTATTACTTTTCGATTTTCGCTGTCTTGGTGTAGGCGCCCTCTTTCCTTGTTGCTCGTATCGTCCTAGTTTTGTGCGAAAAAATCAAGATGTGAAAGCAGAAAACATTTGAGCTTCACTCTTGTTGAAAGAAACTTGTCAACAACACTCTGAAATGGTGTCCATGCCACTGCTTCATCATGCATTACATATTTTCTAAACTCTGCGTCAGCCGTTATTTTTCACCAGGTCCGACAAATGTTCCTTCTTATATTTTTTCTAAATTGCTTTCATTGCTGGCCAGTGATGAGGACAAAGTTCAAGAAAGTGAAAGAATCGTTTGCATTTGTACGTGGATAAATTGGTAATGGATCACTCTTCACACGTGGAATTGTATTCAATATTGATGATACGTCAAGATATTTTTACTATGATATTTTTTCCATTTATGCCGAAGACATGATTTTTCTGTTCTTTACATAACGTTGGCCTAGAAAATGAAAAGTATACGTTTTCACCAAGTGACCATTTGTACAGCTGTGTATGGCTTATTTTTGCAAAGTTCCGCAAATACGCATCTTTGATTGCATTTGTCATGATTTTCTCTCGTTTACCGAGCATGATACACGGGCTGAAAAGTTCCGGGCATAAAACATAGATGATACCAGTTTTATTGCATTCACCGCTTTTTCAGTTAGTACTAACCTTAAGTACTAAAGCTGTTAAAATTTCATATTCTACTCATAAGTTTATGAGTTATTGTGCTACGAATGGCACTACTTTTGTTATTTTCAAAACAGTGGATCAAAAACAATTTCGTGTTTTAATTTTACACTGCTCTTGATGGGAAAAAATACCGTTCAAGCGAAGCAATGGCTTGTAAAGTGTTATAAGGACTCCACTCTATCAGAAACAACAAGCTGCTATAAAACGTAGTGTTGCTCTTGATGGAGATTATGTTGATGAATGAAGCCAATTTTGAACAGCCCATGTATTATAACATCCACAAACTTAACAAATACAAGGTCCATATTATGTTTAATGCAACGTCCTCAGCAAACAGCCGTTATAAGAACGCAGTGCTGCCACCATCTGTGATCTCGAAAACTAGAAACAGTCTTGACGCGGATTGACTGATTATTATGTGACTTTAAAAAGTGTGTAAATTATGCATTACATTAAGGCTAATTAAAAGACACAATATAAATCAGATAAGACAAAACTAGAAACAGTATGGACATGACCACCACAGAAAAAAGGGAGATTGAAAAAAAAAGTGAAAAGATTGAGATGGAGTCGCACTTAAATTATTTATGTTAACGATCTTTTTTTGTCAATGGTACTTCATTTTAAAATCACACAATCTCAAATTTTTTTCAAATTAACTTATATGATCGTCAATTGTGTGTGACCTCTTTTAAAACATCTCGAACTTTTATTCAAGTTATGATCACTTGAGCTATAATTTTGATATGGTAATTATCAACGATTCTCGATTGTTTTTAAATAAAATATCAACATAGTGGACCCGAGCAGATGAGAACGATTCTTAATGTCATTTGGTGACCTGAACTCAGATCTTCAATCCGTGTGTCGATATTGGTTCTGGTTTTCGATTTCCTGCATAGAGGCAGCACTGCACTGTTAGCTGACGATCTTGCATTAAACAACATATTGAACTTGCTTTTGTGCTGTGGATGCAGTGGATGTTATATACCCGGTAAATTTGAAAAAATCATGACAAATACATACCAAGATACGTATTTGTAGTAATTGGTGTTTGAAATTGTTTTGTAACACGTGCAGAACAAAGCTGTATAAGTGGTCAATTGGTGAGAATATACAAATTTCATTTTCTGGGCCAACGTTATGGAGTGGACAGAAAAATGATGTAGATGATTACTATTTTTGCTCGATGAATGTCGTCGATATAAATGCAAAAAATAGCACTGTATCAATATTTTTACGTATTATCAGTAGCAGTCAGTTCCATTACCAATTTGTCTAGGTACAAATGCAAAAAATGGCTTAAAACTCTGTTTTCATCACCGACGAGCAACGAAAGCGATTTCGTTATGGAAGAAAAGCATTTAATTTATTAAGGAATATTTCTCAGATCGGTTATTCGAAAACTAAAAGCTGACGCAAAGTTTTCAAATTGTTTAGCGCCTGATGAAGGAGTTTCAAAGTGTTGCCAACAACTTTCTCGGTAACCACAAATCATCGGATTATAAGCATGTAACCGACAATTTGTTGCAAAATTATCAGAAGAGTGGACTCGAATGCCTCTCAAAAAATATTTCCTTTTTTTTCCACAAAACTTCAGCGAAAGGAGCTATAAAGAAAGCGGCTACATCAAGATTACAGGTCAATTGAAAGGTCCCCGGCCTGACACATAGATGGCGATACTAGAATTAAATCCATATGTCTTTTAGTTAGCCCTAACCCTCAAAAAATGCGTGTATAAATTTGACAGCTGTTGGATCATTAGTTTGTGAGTTTTAGCATTTTGAGTGAGGCAACTTTTGTTATTGTAAAAAAATGGATAAAAAGGAATTTCGCGTGTTGATAAAATATTGCTTTTTGAAGGGAAATATACAATTGAAGCAAAAACTTGGCTTGATTCCGAGTCTCCGGACACTGCTCCAGGAGGAAGATCAACCATCAAGGATTGGTATACTAAGTTTAGACGTGGTGAAATGAGCACCGAGAAGACGGTGAACGCAGTGGACGTCCAAAAGAGGTTGTTACCGACGAAAACATTAAAAAAATCCACAAAATGATTTTGAATTACCGTAAATTGAAACTGAATGAAATATCAGACACTCTAAAGATATCAACTGAACGTGTACATCATGTCATTCACGAATATTTGGGTATGAGAAAGCTCTGTGCAAAGTGGGTGCCGCGCGAGCTCACTTTTGACCAAGAACAACGACGAGTTGATGATTCGGAGCAGTATTTGAAGATGATCAAGCGTAATAAACTCGAGTTTTTGCGTCGATATGTGACAATGGATGAAACATGGCTGCATCATTTCACTCCGAAGTTCAATCGACAGTCGGTGGCAAGGTTATGGCATCTGTATTTTGGGATGCACATGGAATAATTTTCATTAACTACCTTGAAAAACAAAGGATCCTCAACAGCGACTATTACATAGCGTTATTGGATCGTTTGAAGGTCGAAATCGCCGAAAACGGCCGCATTTGACTAAAAAGAAAGTGCTGCTTCACCAAGACAATGCACCGTGACAAAAATCCATGAATTGGTCTTCTAATTGCTTCCTCATACACCGTATTCTCCAGATCTGCCTCCAGCGACTATTTCCTGTTCTCAGATCTCAAAAGAATGCTCGCTGGAAGAAATTTTCGTCAAATGAAGAGGTGATCGACAAAACTGGGGCCTATTTTGAAGCAAAGGACAAATCGTAATACAAAAATGACATCGAAAAGTTAGGGGGTCGCTATAATCAGTGCATCATCCTTGAAGGGAATTATGTTGAATAAAAAAACTGATTTTGCCAAAAAAATGTGTTTTTTATTTGTGGTAGGCCGATGACTTTTCAATTGACTTGTTATAGTGAAAATTGAAAGGCGATACCAAGGATTTTCGAGTAGTATTAAGAGATTTAGTTCAACCTCTGTTCATTTATGATTTATACTTTTTTAATTCAATAAATGGCCGCAAAAATATGACAAAAGGTCGTAACTGGGAAATACGTATTTATAACGTATTATTGTCATCATCTTATTTGACGTCACCTTGTCTGGCGTTCTTAATATGACTTGTAGATTTTATATTGATTAAATATATAATTTTATCAATAATCAGATCCGCTGTGCGATTTAGTTTACAGGTGATTTTTCTAAGGATCACAAGTCTGTTGTGCGTAAGTACCAGCTAGCTTGGTTGGTGAGTTTCAGTGTACTTAGTGTACCGAATATCTTAGTGATAATTGCATATCAAAGTTTTTTTGTAATAATGTACGCTTATTTACGTTTTGCTATTATTTATGATTTGATGTTATTAACCATACTTGACACAATTTTATCCTTCTGATAATTTTTTTTCTGTATTGAAATACATTTTAAAACAATCAATCCAGTGATCGTGTTGTTTCTCGTTAATAAGTTGGTGGAATTGGTGCAAGTAGTGTGGTTGGATTATAAAATAACTGTTAAAGACAAAAGCGAGTATTGAACCTGTTTGTTGTATGCAATATATTTTCGACAAAATTAATTGGTAAGTCAGATATTTGAATAAAAAAAGTTTAATTTAAAAAATGTTTACATAATAATATTTGTATAATGTCTTAATAAGTTTATTTATTATCTATTATAACATATGGTGTGTATAGCAACACAATTTTTTCACATGCCATAACGTTGGAATATATTTAGTTTGTTTCTGAAATCAAATATTTTTGTTTTATTTTTGTTAATAATATTTAATTAAAAATACCGCAAATCAGACATTTTAAAAGTATTCTAATTAATTATATTAATTATAATATATTAGTACTGAAAGTTTGTTTTTTTATTCTAATTTTTAAGATCTCTTATGGTCTCTGAGCGGGGATTTGTAATGCTGTGATTCGAAGTTTGAATGGAATGTTGGAAGAAATCTCGTAGATGGGATTTAATCTTGAACATAAAGCTGATCGTTAACTGCATTCTGTCACACCTCGTAAGACAACCATAAAGTACAGGTTCTTCAGTGATGTACCACATGTTTTTAAATTTACCTCAATAAGTCGTACGATTTTTATGACTGCTGTTGATCTATTTCCTTTAATATATCATGGATACGTGCACCACATAGTTCCACAGTTTTTCTATAGACATATTGAACAGCTTTAGAACAATAGTTTACTTAAAATGCTTTAAATAAACTGCTTGATTTACATGTATCCGAATCAATAAATTATAACCTTGTCTTTTAGTGCTGTGAGAGAATGGTTTAATCAAAGAAAACTGTTTTAGAAATAAAGAAATTATTTCAATGCTCCTCATATTTGCAATAAACTCCAAACATAACCTCAAGGCTGTCATGTGCCAAGCATTACTAATGAGCCAATCAAATGTCTTCACAGTAAAATATTTTTCTTACAGGTGCCTATAATGGAAATTTAAATTAACCAATTAAATCACTTGAATGGCCAATTATGCGACCTCTGGATGTTGGACAAAGCAAAACTTTGCGCCGAGTCCCCTATTGAGTTGCATCTCTATTACTCTATGGATATTATGTCCTTCAAATTGATTATCATTATTCGTATTATTGTTATTTTGCGTGTTGATGCTTGTTTATTCATGTTTTTGTCTTTCTTATGTTATATATTGGTCAATTTCGAATTAAATCTATTTTTGATCGTTTTATTTATTTTTTATAAAAATTATAGCAAACATTGAAATCGCAATTAAATATTATTTTTCATTCAAGTTTTGATCTCTAATATCAGTTTGCATTTTATTAAGTTTTCAGCTTGTCGTTTTCAATTTTAGTAGTCTGAAGTGCATTTTTTTTAATAAAATTTATAGCGCTTAAACATCTTATTACCGATAATGTCTTACTAAATCCTTGGAACAAACTTCTATGTTTTCGTAGCAACCTATAATTAATTGATGGTATCAAAGTCGCGCTCTAACTTTAGTTATAATGTCTTCTCCAAATGATTTAACTAATGTAACTTGGTATTTGGGGTTATTGTTAAAAAAATGTATATATCATATCCAAAAAATATAATATTATGATAGAGACGATTTACTATTATCAACTGTACTAATCATTTTACGAATTTCGTGGATTTAAAACAGTACATGGCACGTATGTTATGTACACAACTGGTTATGTACTATAACTATTTTATAATTTTTGATGACTTAATAACATTTAATAACATTTGATGGATGGGAGTATAATTGATGTACTGCACATTGTTTTAATTCGCTTAAACATTTAACAAATTGATAATTAATATTATCAAAAGGTTTTCCAGTTCCAAGTCGACTGTTGTTAAGCAGTTGTAGTTTTTTGACGTTTTGGCGATCACGCAATCTTCTTGATGCGTGATCTAATTGGTTTGATGGTTTAGTGCAACCCCATATTTGCACTCCATAGGTTAAAATTGGCTTTATCTTCGGACTAACTTGTACAGTTGCTTGATTTTCAGTCTAATATTCTCTGCTTTTTGTCTGAACATGATGCTTCTATTGAGATGTATTCCGAGGTATTTAGCTGATTCTGCTTGAGGAATCGGGCATCCGTCAAGTGATATAATTAGGTTTTTGTCATTTCGCTGCAACGCAAAATTAACATGGACAGATTTGGAGCTATTAAGCTGTATTTTCCAGTCTCTGGTCCATTTGTAGATCTTGTTGACCGCTACTTGTACTTTTTATACAGCCTTAGGCAGAGGTGCATCTTTTTCCATGATATTTGTGTCGTCGGCAAATGTTCCAAGTGCTGTTTCTTTTGTTGTTGGGATATCAGCAGTATAGAATAGATATAGGAGTGGTCCTAAGACACCGCCATGTGGAACTCCAGTCGAAATAGGTTTAAGTGTTGAGAATGCTCCTTCATGCGAGACTCTAAATTTTCTTTTCAAATTATGTGATTCCAGCACTCGACAGTAATTCCGCGGTAGCAATTTGTTCAGTTTGTGGATTAATCCTAAATGCCATACCCGATCAAAAGATTGTGAGACGTCCGGGAATATTACAGGGCAGTATTTCTTTTCTTCGAATGTCTTTTCAACAACCGCTGTTAATCTGTGCACTCGGTCGATTGTCGAGTGGTGATTTCGTGGCACTTCTTTTAATAATCCAGATTCTTTTAACTTGCTTGCTTCTTTTTCTACTTGAGTTTGTCGGCCAGTATAATGTTCAAGTATTTAGATGTGCAATTCACAGGTAGTTTATTTTTTGTATGCGAAATCGCCATGACTTAGGCTGCTCAGTAATGTGATTAACATCTCTGTTTATTGTCTCAAGATTGGTACTTGTGCGAGACAGCGAAGGTGGCCATTGTTACTCCTTAAAAATTAGGGATATCACTAGTATACACGAGTGACTCTATACAGAAATGACATTCGCATATTATTCTGAAATGGCAATTAGAAATATATGATTTGATGATCTGACTGATCTGCATAGTAAAATTGGTCAGACATGTTCTAAGTCATAAATCATATTTACCACCACACAGTATTCCTTCTTGCTGTAACTGAATTAACTGAGATTGTACAAGATGTTTAACTTTTCACCGTGGAATCAATTTGTTGTCAGAAAAATGATTTTTAGTTTTCAGGCCACTTATAGTACGCGTTTTAATTCGTATTATTAGGTATTTGCATATTCTTTGATCATTTTTTAACTTTAAAAAGCAACGAAACATATGATCAAGAATTGTGATATAAGAGGATGATTTTGCGCCTTTTCTTCAATGTTTGAATATTTTTTATAGCAATACGTCATTCAGTTTATTCAATTGACGTCTGTAGACATTTTCAGTAATAGTTTCATTCTACTAATCCCACTATATGCACAGTAATATTTCAATGTTTTCGGACTTTTTTGGATCTCGAGGCCGTGCTTTGTTATTGACGTTAAAATCATCAACGTTAAAATCATCACTTTTAAATTATTGATAGTTCGCATTTTCACCAATAGATAATAGAAATTATTTCAAATAATATATGAGAATGATGTTTTAATTCATATTAAATTTATTTTCTCATTATAAACAATAGCTATTTTTAGTAGAAATTATTTAAAATAAAATTTTATATGATGCTTTGATTTTGCAAACCTTATCTTTTGTTTACAAACTATATTTAGTTTTAGTAAATTCGTTTTAATAAAATATATAGTCTATCCAAAGTTGCTGTGAATATACGTCATCTAAATTTATGACGTCAGAACGTCGCGATGTTGCCGCATCAACTGTGTGTTTTTTTTTTTATTTTGGCTTTGCCATATAACAAAGTTTTAGTCTTAGCAAAATATAAAAATGTTATTGAGTATAATTTATTATAACATTATAATACATCTAATGCATTATTATAGACGTAATATAATATTACGCATTGTTTTTGTTTTGCTAACGTTATCAGTTCATGTAATCTGTTTGTTGTTTTTTCATTTGGTCAATGACATACTCGACAAGCTTATGTTGATAACTGCGATGTTTTCAGATCATTCTTGATTTGTTTAATTTCAAACCAGTGTTCCCGCTGACAAGATTATCGTGAGTATTTTTTTTAGTGGTGAATAATTAGTGTTTAATTTTAAATATGTTATAAAGTGATTGATTTGTGAAGGGGAAAATCAAAAATGTGTAGTTATGTTATCGATAAACTTGGTCAAAGCAAATTAATTAATCTTTTTTGTCAGTTTGTTTCTTTTTTATTTAATCGAGAATATCGTTAAACTATCATTTGTTTCAATACTTAATGTAATGAATAATTTCGTTAATGAGGCTAAATTGATGTTGTAATTATCAACCCTCAAACGATAAGTTTGTTTTTCTATGTTTTCATGTTGCGAATTCAAATTTGTCGACGTATTACACGGCAAATATTTATTTATATTTGCTGATGATATATTAATTCGTCCAGTTTAAATCCTTTGCTAAATTAAAAAAAATAAAATAAAAATTGCTTAGATTTTAAATTTGTTCGGTTATTATTTATTTCAAT
This sequence comes from Rhynchophorus ferrugineus, assembly GCF_030347505.1. Classification (NCBI taxonomy): domain Eukaryota; kingdom Metazoa; phylum Arthropoda; class Insecta; order Coleoptera; family Curculionidae; genus Rhynchophorus; species Rhynchophorus ferrugineus. Next base: position 51,845,818 of record NW_027472583.1, read on the forward strand.
TTTTTTTATTGTCAAATATCCAAATGCATTAATTGTCGTTTGCAGCAATATTGCCAGCAATAGTATCAGGTGCGTCGGTAATTTATTTCCGGTTTTTTTTCTCTAAAGAAAACACGTTATTTACAATGGATAATCTAAATATATTCATTCCAAATATTGTCCATTTAATTCTACACATTTTTCCCATCTCTTATGTAATTTATATGTAACTAGCGACCCGCCCCGGCTTCGCACGGGTGCAATGCTGATACTAAATTAAATACACTACAGAAAAAATATGAACGTTGTATATAAAAACATAGCGGCCCGCTCCGACTTTGCACGGGCATAAAATATATATGCCTATGTCACTCAATGAAAACATGATTAAAATCGATCCAGTATTTTTGGTTCATTCATTACTGCCCTTGGCCTGCACGCATTAAATTTGGAGTAAAACAATTCCTCTTCCCCTATACTTACTATGAAGATTTCCTGCTATCTTTGGAATATCTAAATTCATACAATTTTTATTACATTACACATTTTTAAACGCAAATTTTAAATTTGTAATATCTCCGAAAATATTTGTTTAATTTACATGCTGTAAGGAACCATATTGATCTATATTAATTGCACACTGTATTTAAGGTACTTAATTCGATAAGGATTAATGCCGTATTGCTTAAAATAGCTTCGTAAATAAGCCATTTTCTCACGTAAAAAGTAAACAATAAAAATGGTTAATGTGGGTTATCCCTAAAAGATAAACATATACCATCGCGGACTTTTTTGTAGACCTTTTTATGGTGTACAATACTGTAGTACATTAATTTGATCTAACTCGTAGTGTTAGGCAGCGTTTTTGCTAATTGCTAAATAAGCCTAAAAAAATAGGTTAATTTACGACATCACGTTAGAAACCTCTAAAATTAGCAATGTTGCCTTAGTATATTATGCATGTATTATACATATAAACCTTCCTCTTGATCACTCTATCTATTGAAAAAAACCGCATCAAAATCCGTTGCGTAGTTTTAAAGATTTAAGCGCACATAGGGATATAGGGACAGAAAAGGTGACTTTGTTTTATACTATGTAGTGATGTATGCATACATATTTTTATAAGTGCTGCTCTGCAAGCAACATCTATGCGAAAAAATGATGGAACCGAGTTTGCAGAGTATGGCGTATGCCATATAACATCTCATCACAGTGATTTCAACACATTTTTGCTGCACAAAACACAGGGGAGTATTATGGACGTTTTTTGTCGGTAGCGGCCAATATTAACTGTTTGTCAAGATTTCAATAGTTCAGAATTTACGACATCAAGCTGATTTCACCAGGGACAGGGCACAACTGGATTTGGGCTAGCTTGGTTATGTGATAACTATGATTTTTTTCCGTTTTTTCATAATAATAATTTTCCATAATAATCTTTTCGTTTCACTTTTCTGACAATTATTTTTAAGTTTGTGTTGGATCTAATAACTCCTGCAATTCCACATCATCAAGTTTCAGATTGTCATGGTTGGAGCATGCTCTCACCGCAACTTTTTACCAGCAAACGATGACTGCCTAGCGTGCCACAAATGGACGTTTCCAAACACAAAACTTGACATTTAAAAAAATTATAAATCTTTTACACAACTTATAAAGTTTTGACAGACATCAAGCATAATATTGCATACTCATGGCTAGTGAAATCTGTTACAAAAACCGGAAAGTAATTACCGACACACCTGACAAACCTCACTATTCTTATCCACTAAAATACATAACATTGCCTTAAAATAATATTTCTTTCTGGATACAAAGGATCTGTTTCATCCTTTTTTATTTGCGATTTTAAGCCATACAAACAAGCATAATTATATAATTTGGACTGAGAGTAATCAGGAATTCAGCAGGAACTATCGGATCTTTTAAAATGCATAGTATGATATTGCTCACTTGTACTGTGATCTATAGTTGTTCAGGCCATATATCAGATATAATTGGTCAAAAACTAATAGCATAACTTTATTTCAAAATTAAATATTAGATTTTTTAAATTATATTAACATATTTTCTAGAACACGAAAGGTTTGGATAAATTCATTTTTACCAAAAATCCATTTCCGGTATTTTTTGCACGAAAGAATGCTTATTAAATAAAGTTAATTAAACTCTACTAAAAATCTATGTAGTAAACTTAATATTGTACTAAATCTAATCAACAAAATTTTAAAATATTTTATTTTATTTTTACCGGTGCCCCTGCACTGATAAGGATGAACGTCATTTTTATTGACTATAATTTGCGCAAAATTAGAACACTAGTGATATGCAAGTTTATAAAACATATTGTAGACAAACTACGAAATTATTGTAAATTATCTTATTTTCACGTTTGTTAATTGTTTTGACTGAAACTTGGACGAATCATATACAGAATTCTGAGAAATATAAAAATTCGTATTAAAGTTACAGTGGTCAAGGTGATCTGTTATGATCTATTTTGGCCGATAACTTTTGTATTGCATTTGTCTCTCAAAAATACAAATTGTTTTTGATATCAATATTAATCAGCTTTTAAATTAATTATATCCTTATTGGTTTAACTTAGTGACAATAGCTGTCCATTAATCACACCACACGATAGTACAGATTTCATTCTACCCACATCGTTATTATAATGCATATTTGTTTGTTTGACAAGTGCATTACGATTCACTAACATTATTTCAAAATACTTAATACCAATGCGCTGAATTAGGGGTGTTGGCCACCGAAAAAAAAATGAAAACGAAGATTTGGGTGCATTACTCGATGAAACCATCAATTGAATCGTTGTCGACTATAATTGATGAGTTTGGGCGGAATACATACGCGAATATAAGCAAAAACACAAGAATATTATTCTTCAGTATGACGACGCTCGATTAGATGTTGCAAAACCGGTGAAAAGATACTCGGAAACATTAAAATGGGAATTGCTACTTCACCAGCCGTATTTTTCATACCTTGTTCCTTTTGATTACTATTTGTTCTGACATATGAGTTGTGACGATATTTATGAAGATTATATTACTTGAAATAGTGGAAAAAGTAGTGGCTAGCGAGACAATAATAAATAAAATACATTGTATCGATAAATTTGAAATAAATCTTTTAAAACTAATTTATAGACCTAGTATGGATTACTTAATGTCCAGGAGACAAAAAACAAAATGCGCACAAAAGAATAACGCAGTATCTGATCGTTATTAGAATTTACAAAAAACCCAAAACCGAAAATTATCAGATTGTAATCATGACGCAGTGACCGTAATTTTGTATTTAAAAATTCCTCGTAGGCGAAAACGGGATCTACTTAACAACCATCTCACACGTCCTCTTCATCGATCAGATGCATAAATCAATTCGGACGTTTTGATAGAATTTTGATGATTGACGTACTCTCGTCTTTCGCAGGTCTTCCATTTACAAGGCATCCACTACGACAAACCCCAGTTCATCTCCAAGTCGTTCCTCGGCTTCGTCACCTTCAATATCATCTCGTACGGGTTGCTGTTCGCCGAATTCGTCGTTACCCAGATCGCCGAACCGCCCGCCAACGATCCCGGCTTCTACAGTCACCTGTTCAATGGATGTTACGCTGTTTTGATGTTCATCGTTGTGATTTTCTTCCTTATTTATGGCGTAGAGGTCTATTTTAAGGTAAGATATCATTATTACGGCTTTCTTTTTACAAACGACAACATACAAACGGTGTTTGTTACAGGTTAGAGGTGGTTTCGTCACTAAACCTCTTCAACTAGCCAACGCCACGCAGGAATCCGAACCACTACGGTCTGAAACAGATCTTAGGCCGAAAATAAATTCGTCCCAACTGCACCAATCACGCATTGGTAAGTTATACATATAAATAAACACTATTAACATTTGTATATAAAAAGATAAATAGACTGAACAGTTTTTATTCATACTTGATGCTTTCAAAACATACTATATAATCTTTAACTCTCATGGAAAGGTTTTTAAAACTGTCTCTCAAGTGGAAGAGGAAATATTCAAGTAATAATTAGGCCTCTATAATCAATACCACATTATTATATAGCAACCTATAAAGTGGTGTTCCGGATAATATGGCACATTATAAGACTTTTGGGAAATAAAACACGAAATATATGGGTTAATCAATGTTTTTTTGGTTAATTAACTTTTAGAACTTGCTAATTAATAATTAGAACCGTAACATAATTAATTTCAAAGAATACTTTTAATAAATGTTTTTTCGTCAATTTGGTTAGTGGTTAAAAGTCAAACATTAATAACGGGCATTAATAAAAATAATTTAATTAATTGATATTAATAAAGATAAATAAAATGAGTTATATTCTCCCACCATAATAAATAAAAGGAAATAAATAAAGGAAAAAATGCCAATTTCCACTATTGCATACATTTTTCTTGAGTCCAAAATTTACAACATATACTTTAGAGGATGTTTTATTATGTTTGGCTCTTAATTTTTTTCTTTTATCTACAGAAGCCTAGTCAGATTTATATTTTTTCTCTCTCAGTGAGTCTTATTATTTGGAGAAGCGTTGTAGACAAATCAACAATCGGCTAGGTGATTGTAATAAAGAATCAACAATATTGAATTATAAAATAATAATATACTACAGATGAATAATTAAAAAGACATTTATTTTAAAATTAAAAGTGGGGTTATTAACATTTTACCAGAAATAAAAATACAAAATTTCAAAATTCTCCATGTTAAATCAAACACCAATTAGAAGCACTACGAAACATTGACGTGCGCTTTAATTTTATTTGGATTATTTATCTTATATTTTACAGTGAAAAAATATGTTTTGTACTACCAACGCGAAGAAAAGATTGAAATGGGATTTATGTAGGCAAATAACGCATAAATAAATACAGAATACTAAAACTTGAATAATAGAATTATATATATGAACGATAAAATTGAAGTCGGTGTTCTAGAACCACTAACCATGAAGTGTGATTGAACATTAAGTAAAAATACTATCGGTATAACACTTGAAAAAAAAAACAAATTGTAATTCTGAAGTTTATTTTAATAATAGCCTTATAAACTTATGTGCAACTATAATACTTCATCTTACAGCAAGTACAAAATCTGTGTTTAGACATATTAAGCAATTAACATATTAAGTTCTATAAATTCCTGAACTACATTTCTGTTTAGCTTCTTTTACTTTAAGTATTGTACGAAATATTTGATACTTTGCTATAACACACATATACCAGGTTGTAAAAACGATAAAATTACATTTTTCAATCAAACATGTATCAGTTATCCCTTAACCTAGTGAAATATAATTCATCGAATTATTTAATGTTTTGTAATCTACGATGGGATTTGATTGATTTTCATTGAAGGCTTAAATTTATTTAATATTTTTAATTAATCTTTGTATTTTTACTAATTGCGGGTCGTAATTCAGTTATAAGCTCATTTTTTCTGTCTGCTTGACATACTAATCTTAGAAAAATATATCGATTTCAGGCCTAGTTGTACGACTAAATCTACCACATTATATTAAATATAACTTTCCATATTATTTGGTGATTAAAAAGATTAGAATTTTATCAACGTCAATTACATCAATTTTTCTTTCAAATCCATTTTTTTTGTAGAAATTTTATTCCGGGTAAAGCAATTACGTAGAATTGTTACACAATAATTTTTCAAAAACAGCCCTCTAGCCTATTGCAAGAAAACATAAGCAAAAATTGAAATAATGCTGTATATTATTTTAGTTCAGCGAAATAAAATTAAAAAACGCGAATTAGTTTTCAGGCAACTAATAAATTATATTTCTATCAATTTTTCCTCAACAAATTCAATATAAACTAAAACATCTCAAATAACAATAATATAAAAAGGTCATGTAATATTGTACGTTTACATTGGAAAGTAAAGAACCACCAAATCTAACGACTTATATAAATTTATCAAATACGGTTCTTGTACAAGTAACAAACTAGAACTCTAATTCTGTATACTTTACAAATAAAATCCTGTTGAGTCTCGTGTTATAGTTCAGCAAAAAATATCAAAATTTTAGTTTTCATTCCGGTACAGTTCTAGTTGATATCAAAGGCGTGGAGGTGGTTGGATCAGCAGCATGTATTGATTTATATTTTCTATTAGTTATTATCTGGTTTAGTGTCATTATTATACAATGGTAGTTTCAAATATTAGAAATATAGAAGCGTACAAGGAATCAATCGTGACTTGTTAGTACAAATTCAGAATGATATAAACACATGTGAAAATATAAAAAAGGAGGATTTTTCATTATTGTTTATTATATGTAGTAAGTGGTAATGGAAATAGAAACATTAGTAATTCTCTGAGACATTGTATGTGTTTTGAACTTCTATCTGGTTCCTTATTGCTAAAGCAATTTTATTAAAGGATAATATTGAATGTAGCTTAACAGTACAATGCTTAACATCTACTTAAAAATCTTTTCAGGTCTGCTCAGTCAAGCTTTGATGTTGATCGTGATCGCTGGGTTCCTGTTCTCCGAAACGCTCAGCGAATTCTGGAAGGGCAAGGTGCCAATAAACTCCAGAAACCTACACGACGTTGTCTTCAGAGTTGTAGAGATTGGAGTGGCTATATGGTGAGTGTAGACCAATGAATTTTTTTGTTGATCGTTCTATCATACTCTTTTTCACAGGTTTCCTGCCGTGCTTTGGAACTGTATGCAACCGTCAGAGTTATGGATCCTCAACCCCAGGAAGCTTCTTGCCAAATTCGATTCACCGAAGGGTCTGGACACAGAGCTGTCTCAAGTAGATGGCAAGCCAGCAACAGGTAGTATAATTAATTTCATTATGAAACATGGTTTTTATTGGGTCTTTTTATTGGAAGGGACCGGAGATGACGAAGCTTTCCTGGATAAGCGTGAGTGTTGGATTTGTTATGATGGAGATAAAAATGAGCCTCTCATTCAACCATGTGATTGTACTGGTGATGTTTCTAGTGTACATCATGAGTGTCTTCGAAGGTATTTATATATTTCTATTAGCTTTTTATTTGCTTAATAAAATTTAAAGAAAACCGCTATTACTACTTAATGTTATATTTAATATAATATTCATATTGCGTGAAATACTAGGTTGTTGAATGTTTTATTGGTTCATCTTTCTGATAACATAGGCAAAATGTTACTTCAATCTGTCAATTCATTCATTGTATACAAGCTATTTAAACTTGGCATAAGTGGCATAACATCAACATATATAATTAGCAAAATGAAAATATTTCTATTTTTTCAGATGGTTGATGGAGAGCGGTTCTAGCTCCAATGAACCATTGCATTGTAAAGTTTGCAAGTATGAGTACCAGATCTGTCAGAATAATGAACTGAAATGGGACCGAGCTTTTACCGCCCGTCACTGGGGCAGTACTGCAGTCATTGTCACCTGCATTTGTGTCACCGTTGCTTGTGCTTGGATCGTCATCCAACTTTACCAGAATTCTTATATTCGCATGGCAGCTGCTAGTGTCGCTCTAATTGTTATTTATGTCTGTATAAGGTAAGAAATGCTGATAAAATGCACTCAATGCTCAATGCGTCATATTTTTTGTTCAACTGTTGCAGGTTTCTTGGACAAAACACTCTTAGCGCGTATCAGCGTGCTAAAGTTGCGGCACTGCAAATCGGCGATCACGTCACAACTATCAGCGCAAACGTAACCGGGGCCCAAGCTCCAGAAGGCGTCCAGACGAACCTTTAAGAGCGTCTCCTTTGTTGATCATTTTTCCCTTGTTTTATTTTATTTTATCCTTAGACATCGCGTGATGTCTAATGTTGTGTTTGTTTCATAGAATCGTTAAGTTTTGTTGTAAATATTTGTTAAAAAAGGTAGTAATCTCGAATAATTTCCAATAATCCATTGTTAGGTGATACACGTGGCAGAAAGATGCAAAATAATATATCCAGTACATATTTTTTAAATACTTTTACCGTAAACATTTCCAATGAAAAATTAAATGCAGAAAAAAAAAACAATAATTTTTGTGATATTTGGCTCAAGCTGAATAGTTTACTCTCGTAGAAGTTCTAGTTGCTAGCCTTAGGCTGTTCTCATTCTAGAAGAAAAAAAGAAACAGTATTATTAATGATTAAAATACATCGATAACAGATCTAGTGTTCTCTGGCGTTCTCCCGCATCGCAGTAGCAGAATTCATTCACCAATTATTGCCAAATGGTTTTCTGATAGGAAATGAATGAGTCTGAACTGAGATAGTTTGGGCCAACGACGGACTGATTGCTGAATGAAACGTTGACGTACTTGAATCAGAATGATTTTATTTTATTCAGTAAAATATAAGGCTTTGTACATAATTGCTTGTTCCTTTAGTCGTTAAGGATTTAATAAAGACTATAAACATATACGGCACTAAAATATGTTGTTTTATTTTATTTTTTTATAGTTATATATATATATATATATAAATATATATAAATATATATATATATATAAATATATATATATATATATATAAATATATATATATATATAAATATATATATATATAAATATATATATATATATATAAATATATATATATATATAAATATATATATATAAATATATATATATATAAATATATATATATAAATATATATATATATATATATATATATATATATGTATATATAAAGTGAAAAAATTAATATACGACCCTATATAATAAATTTTTTTAAATACATCTATTTTATGATTAAGGTTTTTTTAAACCTAACAGTTCTGTTTAAATTATTTATTAAATTATTAGAATATTTATTAACTGTTTTCTAATTGATTATTATGAAAATAATTATTATTAATTTGTTACCAGTTACTAAAAGGCTTTTTAATTTAAACTATATATAAGATACTTTATTATTATTCTTTTTACTTTATAATTATATAGTTTTTATTATCTTGTCTAATGACTATTGATCTTTGATCTGTTTATATGGAATTATATTTTTTATTTTATTTTTAAAGAAGTATGATTTGTATATCATTCCTATATGGACGAGACTTTGTGGAGAATGATTTCCATTAAAAATCCTATGAGTCTGTTGATATTAGGGTGTTCCAGAATATGAGATAAGATAGGGATTGTCGTTTAGTATATGGTACATGACAAATCATAGTTCTGAGTCAGTAGGACGCGCATGAATCGACAGTGGATGTAGAGGAAGGGGAAAATTAGTCTCGATTCTTTAGAGTTTATTAAAGCTGACTTTTAGAAGTCAACGATATTGCACTTGAGTCCTTGATGAGGGTTTTGATGACGAATCTGGGATGAGAACGATATTACTGATGAGGAGTAGAGATAATGGATTTTGCTGCTCAATCGTTTAAGGTGCGACAAACATTCAGAAACTTTAATGTGATTATATTTTTGCTCCAAGAAACACTTCAGTCAGTTGCGTGAGTCAGCGAGGATATACTATTTTTTAGAGATGCAGCTGAAGTGTTTTGAAATTTACAAAAAAATGGCAGTCAATATTGAATCCTAACATGCATGTTTAAATAGAAAGGCTTAATCTCTTGTTACAAAGTTAATGTCTTGTCCTGTCGAATCCTATGCAGAAATTGAAGCTATCAATGTAAATGCGCTTATTAGGGATTTCTACAGCTTGAAAGAGAAGCGTTCGTTGATAAAGAGAGGTGTTAATGTAGAGGGTAATAAAGATCTAAAGTGGAAAATTGGGTTGATAAATAGAGATGAAGTTCAAGGAATAGAATCTAACAGCCAAGATAATACTCGCTATGATGGAGAAGGTGTGAAGGAGTAGTTGGATGAGGGACGGGCCAGGAAAGATGGACAATTCCTGAAGGACCAGAGAGATTTAATAGAAATACTAGGTATTTCACTAGATGATATAAATTTTGGGTTTAGGGTTCGGAAAGCTGAAAATGGAACGGAATGCAAAGATATATTCCAAAAGAAAACTTATTATTTCGTCATTTTGGATGAAACTTAGTCATCGTGGATTATTTTCAAATTGGCAAAGCAATCAATTCAGTTTATTTTTGTAAGATTCTGGATAAGATGAATATAAAAATTCCACACCCTATTCTTAATATTTTGTTCCTTTTGATTTAGTTATTCTCATATCTCAAAAAATTAATCCTAGTGACAGATAAAGCTTATTGAATGATATGGTATTTATTACTAATGATTTATACTTTCTCTTCATTTATATCGTATGATTAATATGTTTTTAACGAAAGTAATTAAGTAGTTAAATAGTTAATTGTTTGAATTAAATGAATATCAGCTGTAAACTATATGTATATAGTGTGTGCTTTGTAAATTGATCATTTAAAGTGATTTTAAAAGCAATCCTTTATATATATTTTTTTATATATAAATTTAATTTAATAAAAGAGACATTTTAAATATTGTAATTAATTAATTAATGCATAAATGCTTATAACGTACCATACATTTGACTACTTTCGCATTAAAGTACACTTGGAGTATACGAGTATATAAACAATATACGATATCAATGTTTACATGTTTAACGCAGATAAAATAGAAAATAAATGAAAAATTAAAGATTCTCTGTGGTCGTATAATTATGCGTTTCGGTTTTGTTGATTAATTTCTAAAATATTTTGATACTTTTACCAAAACCGCAATACCGGTCCTACATATCTTGTTTTTACTAATTTTTTTTACGTGAAAAAATGATAAGAGAATACTGAAGGCTGAAACTGATTTCGCTTTAGTCGTCTTCGACACGTTCATAATAATGGTAAGTTTATATTATATATTTTTTTTTAATGAGTGGGGTGGTTTCCTTTAAGCCGCCTTAGTTATTTAATATAATTAGTGCCACAGTTAATTAAGTTACTGTATTCAAGGTTTAGTAATGAAGTGGTTAAGTTGTTTTACTTATCAGCTTCAGATTTTTCACTAAATTTTATATAATTAAGAATTTGTATTTGAACATAACTACTAATAATTACATAACTACATCTATAATTAATAACTTTATATATTATAATTAATAACTACATCTTATTTTTAGTTGGTATATGCGGGATTGCTGCTGGTTAGTACCGCAACTTTTACGTACGCTTTCTTAGATACCGATTTTAACAAATGTGCCAAGCAACAGTTTCAATGTTTAAATGCTCGTTGTATATCAAATTTTCTCTACTGCGATGGTAAAAACGACTGTGGAGACTTTAGTGATGAAAAAAATTGTGGTAAGTATTCAAATTTTTGGTAATATACACTTTTTATGTTTCTTCTTTTATAAACAACACGAGGGAATATTTGGTACTGTTATAATTTTGTTTTGAACTATTTTAGATATGTACAAGTGTCACGAACCGGATTTCTTTCGTTGCAAAAATGATCGATGCATTTCCAGCAGCCTTGTCTGTGATGGTGAGAATGATTGTGATGATTTCTCGGATGAAAGCAGCTGTTCGAATGTCGAGGTAAGCCTAAAATCTTTTACGTTACTTTTGCTAATCATTACATGCCATAAAATTGTATTTTTCAAAAATATATGAATGTTAGTGTTCGGAAAATTGATAAATTGATCAATACTCGTTGGATATATTAATATGAATTAAACATTGGAGGTGCTTCTTTTAGTTCCTATAGTAATAATGTTTATGCATTAATTAACACTTTGCTATTAATTTTGTTAAATTTAGTTTTCTACCGTATTTAAAATTCAAATAATTTTTCCTGAGCTTAATTATTTTTGCTGGCTTCCATTCTCCATATCTGTGGCCAGTTATATGTATTATTATTTGCTCTCTATTTTCGTTGTTTTGAAATACTAAAGTGCAAAGAGCAACAGTTTTCTTGTATTCCAATTTAGTGATTGTTGTAGATGATCGGTACATCAACTACTGGTTGTGCAAAGGGTCAGTGGCAGTGTACTGATAAACTGTGTATACCGGAAGACTGGCTATGCAACCAGGAGGTCGACTGTTTAGATGGATCCGATGAAGGAGTAGGTTGTTTAACCAGTGTTCTCGAGTGCGATGGCTTTAAGTAAGACATATTTTTTCATTTAAGGTATTGTTACTAAGGAGTTTATCATTTTTAGATGTAAGAACAACCAATGCATTCCTCCCGAATGGCAGTGCGATGGTGTGAAGGATTGTTCCGATCACAGCGATGAAATAGATTGTGGTTCGTATGAAACTATATTATTTTATACTTACGATTTGTATCTGGTCTATACTAGAGATAATTTTAATCCCTTTGTTTCACCTGGTTGGGTGTAACAAACTTGAAGTAGACATTAGATCCGTAGAGGAGTACGGACCGAATTAACATCTTGTAGAATAAGCATTTGATGGAGATGGGAAGTCTGCTAGAAGGGCAGATCAGAGAAGATAGCAGGTTTGCTATCCCCGAACCTTTCTGGATTTGGGAATGCCAACCGAACCGTCTGTCGAAGTGGAGACCTAGGTACGTGACGTTATCCAGCCATGGAATTATTGCGGTATCGATCTTAAGTTGCGAGACGCGCAGTGCGTAACGCTTCTTATGGAAAATGATGGCCTGGGTTTTCAGGGGGTTGATTTGCAACCTCCAGAATTTGAACCATGATCGAGTTGCTTCTATAAATGTTCATGAATTGTAACTTCGAACCTGGCGGTCGTGAAAAAAGCAGTGTCGTCAGAGTAAAACGCGACGTCAATGTGTTCTTTTCTTGACAGATCTGAAATAAAGAGGTTAAATAAGGCTGGAGCCAGCGGGGAACCTTGAGGTATGCCAGCATCGATTTGTTTTCGACTGGAAAGTGTTTTCCTGATCTTGACCTGGAGAGATCTGTCCAAGAGATAGCACTTGGTGAGAGCGGTTAGGTCTTCTGGGAGACAGAAGGACTGCTACAAGCTTTTTACGTTGGATAAGAGCGTGATGGATGTGTGCGACCGACGGGTAGCCTGATGGAGGGATGAGTGGTGAGCGCGAAAGCCGAATTGTTCACCAGGAATGATGTTGTTGTCCTTTGTGAAAGAGTTGAGAGCGTAGAGTATTACCCTCTCGGCAAGCTTCGAAATGGCACTGAGAAGGCTAATGGGCCTGTAATCAGATGGAGATGATTTTGCTCTTTTCTTGGGGATAACCGCTATATGTGCGTGTTTCCAAGATGCCGGGAAATGTTTTGGCACACACACATCATTAATTTAGCTAACTTGAGTTGTTTCTTCCTAGGAAAAGCACGACTGGTTTTTTTTATTTTGGCACATATACTGGATACACAACACTTTTGAGAATGAAGATACATTATAATCAAATAATAGTGATTATAATTAAAAATGCTGATGGTACTTAATGTCAGACACACAAATGGCGTCCTAAACAAACCATGGAAATAAACAATCGGGTTATAGAAATTTGCTAATCAAATGCTTTTGTAAGAAAATTAGAATGAACCAATAAAAAAGTGGTCTCAGAGCCAGCATTGGTTGGACCACACAAAACATGTATGCGCACCTGCATGGTAATTTTTATCAAAGAACCAATAAATGTCTTCACAACAAAATGTTTCCATTACAGGTTTCTATAATAGAAATTTAAACTGACGAATCAAATTATTTGAATGGGCGATTATGACGCCATCTAGATATTGGACGTAGCGAAATTTTTCCCCCGAGACCCCTATTGAGTTGTTTTTCTATAGAGTTGATGACATTTTGGAGGAAAGATATTTTTTTTCGTTCTGAACGTAATACATTTCTAATTTAATACATTTAGTCTATACATTTTTTAAAATTTTTCTATTTATTTGAAATAATAGGTTTTCTCGGCCTCTTCAAGTTAGTCACGGGGGGATAAACTTTGAGATTATACTAAGAGGGGTAGTAACTCGTAGCTTAATTTATGGATTTTTACCAAAGTGATTACATAGATATGTACCTGTATTCCTATCTAGTTATACTGTTTATTTTTCACCAATCTAATTTTAGAAATTAAAACTTTCCGCTATATTTATAAATATATGTCAACTGTTTAGTTTGCATCGGTTCTTAATTATCAATGAAATTGTATTCATCATAACGTAGCAAAGATAAGTGAACAATTCAAACGGTGTGTTGTCTAACGCCAGGAAAGGTTAAATGAAGGTCAATTTGATACAATTTCAGCAATCCAGACATTGTTTGCAGTTGGCGAAAAATATTAATCTTCTTTTAATACATTTTAAGTGTGTGTACTTGTCTCGTCGTTATGATAAAATTCCATGTTGTAGGTTTGTTTTGTAGCCATCATATTTGTCAGATTTAGAGCCTAGCAGTTATTCCTTTTTTATATCTGAACAATTCATTTGGCAAACAGCAGTGAACTCTAACAATGAAGGTCGTCGCTGAAGCATTTACTTTGAAATATTTAAATAGATTTAGAGCAACGTTGTATCAATTTTTTCTGATCCAGGCGATATATTAATCATAAAACCTTTGCGTATAAAACACTTATAAATTACTGTGGTCAAGAAAATAAAATTCTTTTGCTTTTCGATGCAATGTGCCTTTACGTCCATTTCATTTTGGCCTTCAGGACTTGCTTCAAGGACATTGTTTTAAATCCACCGAGGAGATTCGATCTTTAATGCCATTTCCAGATATTGATCCAATCCAATTTCGAAGGAGATTGTAATTTTGAGGATAAATAATTCGTTTACAATCTATTATTTTTTAATCACAGTAAACATCCTTAAATCAAATGGATATACGGCATGTACTCGTTAATGTGAACTAAATTCAAAAGGAACGTTTTATCGAAATTTTTACATTAGCGAAATGTTTATATTAGTGAACCTGATCTAAATAATAAACGTTTTATTAAAAGAAACGGCTTATGAAAACTAAATTTTTGTATTAAAATTTCTTTATTAAATTGTAGTTAGAAGAAAAACAATCTGCAATTATCCAGATTCCGCTATTTTCAGGAGTGAGCAGTATTTAAACTGTTTGTAATTAAAATACTTAGTTTAAATACAAATACATATTTTGTATGTTTTGTTACAATTGTTACTATGGCAAACTTTTGCCTACTTTGATGTCTGTACGAAACAGATTACATCGGCAGCAGGATTACAATTTGAGGCATTTCATTGTTATGTTTATGTGTTATAAAGAGCTTAGATTTTTAAACTGCCATCTGAAATAAATAGAGCCATATTGGCGTCATGTCCTTGTTACAAAATGCGTTGGTTGCCAGACAGGCAAATTATAAAAAAGACATGAAATATTTCCTGGACGTAACAAGAGCAGTAATACTAATAAAGAATAACATGATTTTATTGTTTTTGCAGACAGTGGCAGTGATCAACCACAGACATCAAAAATGGAGTTAGTCAGCTTCCTAAACTTCAAAATTCTTAACACTCTTGAACGCTATCCAGATATAAAAAATGTATTCATACAATATAATCTGTATAAATAGGACCTGTAGATAGATTGTTTTATTTAAAAAATTGCTGTTCATGAAAGGAAACTCTTCTATTACTTATCCTATGACTGGACTGGATTAGTTCTATTGTATTTGCATAACTCCTGGCCATATTTTGTAATTTGAATTTTGAATATTAAATAAAAATAGTTAAAATACTGTATTTTGTATAATAATAGGGAGATAATATTTTAATTATACTCTGGCTGTATTTATACTGGATTTAAGAAATTAAAACTAATATACGTATGTTTATATTTTAACAGAACACCATTTTGATATAAATAAATGCACGTTTGACAACAAAAAGTATATCTGCAACGATGGCAAAGCTTGCTTGGATCTGAAAGACGTCTGTAATGGAAAAAAGGATTGTGCGGATAATTCTGATGAAGGTTAGTAAACGCAAACATATTTTACTTTTATTTTGCGTCGTTTTTGAATTTATGAATTACTAAATATATTATTATGAAGTGTTCCATAGACAAGATTTATGTTTTACACATAAGGTTTTATTTTACACATCGTATTATCTTATTTAAATGGTAGCATACACATCAATCATTTGAAGCGCTCTATGGATGGATGAAATCTTTTTGTGAAAACGGGTTTTATGGTTTCGTTCGGCTTGAATTTTCAATTCTTAGCTTTCGCACAATTTCGGTATTCCCTCACGTTATGACATCAAATTTACATGTTGTATACCAAATTGCGCATTTTCGTAATTTTGATGTTGATGATGCTGTGACGTTTTACGTTGGAAAATGTTGATATAGTTTTAATTGATTTTAGTATCAAAAAGTGTTCATATAACAATTGTATAAGTAAGACATATTAAAATTAAAATAAACTTAGGCATTTGAGAAATATGCGTGTTATTTATACATGTCTTGGCGCTTCTCCGTGATTTTATCTACTTGATGACATTTCGGTAAAAACCCATCTGCCGTTTTCAGGTATTTTTGCTTTTTCTTCTCATTGCGGTTCTAAAATATGATCTTATGATATCTTATTACTTATTATATCTTATACTGGAATGTCTTCAAGGTGGTTTTCTTACGAGGTACGCGTTGATGAACATTAGAGGAAACTGTTATACATAATACCACTGTATAACAAGTTTTTTGTTCGATCAGAGCTACTGTTGTTGTTATTGTGTGATTATTTAATCATTGATTAATAAATATCAGTATTTTGTCAGTTTTTTACAATGAAAGTAGACTTTTATTAGTGAATTATCTACAAACTGCTGAACAGTAGTATTTGATTATTACTGTAACTTTTTGAACTAACATATACATACATATAAATATACATACATATACATATATACATTAACTATTAACTATTAAACTTCTTCAGATTCCACTAGCTGTGTGTGAAATGTCCATTCGATATGGATGTAATAATGCGAAATGTTTTTAAAAACAGACATGGCCTTCAATATATGATATTAGATGATATATATGCTAAAGATTCTAGCATTCTCCATGATATAGGTCGTCCTGTAGAACCATATGGATTCAGAATTAACGAAGGAAATATCAGAGTATTAACAAGTGACCGATTGCCTACTATTCTAAATCTCAACGCGAGCCAGTTAAGCAAGTGCAAGATTTAACCTCACTGTGACCTCTACCGCCGAAGTAACAAACGAAATCGGCTGTGCTTTTTGTTCTTTAAGATGGTGCGTGTGAAAGGGAAGACATATTACAGTCAAGACTAAAATCTTCCGTTTTCGAACGCGCATCTACTTTAATGTTAATCCTTCTGTATGGCTCTGAGTTTTGGACGCAGTCTTACATTTGTAAGCTTCAAATATTTTAAATACAAAGTTAATTTTTCATGTTTCTTTCTGAGATTATATTAGAAATGAAGACATTGCTTAGGATTCGATAACCAGTGTTAGCTGAGAAATAAATTAAGGGATGCAAATTGCAATGGTTTGGACATACATTGTCTGAGGTCAGAGCAACTGCAACTGATCGCCAACTGGGGCGAGATTTAGTGAAGTATGTTCGAAATCCTGCGGTACCAACAATAGCGTATTCCCCCCAAGCGTCGCCTATGAATTGATGATGATGATGACACCATCCTATTACACAAAATCAAGGAATCAAAAGAATTTTCTAGAATTTAGACAACAACAACTAAACAGTCAAGAATCGGTAAAAAAAATTTCCTTCATTTGATTATATGCTTTTAAAAATTTTATTCTATTAAAAGCAATATCCTGAAGTTGCATTTGACCTCTCCGATACTTTTCAGACTAACAGCTTCCTTTGAAATAATTGTTTTAAATCACGTTTGTATTCAAAAACTACTCACTGTTTTTATTCACATATTTAATCTCTGATAGAGCTAACATCAAGCTTTTCGGTGAATTCAAGATCATATTTTTCATTTTCCAAGATATTTCTGTGACTGCGTCCATACTAATATTCAGTGCAGCTGCAACACACTAAAATATTTTAATTAAAAATCTCAGCAAATTAATATTTAACAGTAAGAGGGTCCTCCATTACCTCGTTCGTGTTCGAAGTAACTGATTAGAGTAATAATAAGGAGATTTGAAAATTTATCAAAACACGCAAAACATTTAAATAATGTTTGTCGGTTTATAATCTCTTATCACTATTGTTTTGAAGAATTTTGCATATATCTGACAACCGGACGACCTTGACAGGCTAGTTCGATTACACGTTCGAACTTATCAGACAGCATTGTGTCTCTTTTTAGAAACATCTTGATGACGTATGTGCAAGAAAACTTTGGATAGACTATATATTTTTTACTCTTATATGTATCACTATTATACTACTATACTAGTATATTTTTAAGGTGGTTTATGTTTGAATTCGAAATTAAATTGTGCCAACCACCATTGCTCACACCAATGCGTTCAACTACCCACTGGGCCACGATGTATTTGTCCCGCAGGATTTCACAATCTCGAAGAAAAAATTTGCAGCGATATCAACGAATGCGAAGAGTATGGTAAGGTTTTCTTTTCATTTCCTTGTCTCGATTTATACTTTATTTTGTGATGTTTGTTTTCGTTTGTTTGCAGGAATATGTGACCAGCAGTGTCGGAATACTCAGGGATCGTATATGTGTATGTGTTTAAGGAATTACGAGCTACAGGATGATGGGAAAACGTGCAAGGCAGGGGGAGGAGAAGCCACTATGATTTTTAGTTCAAAAACAGGAATTAGGTAAAACATTAATTGTCCTGGTGTAAACATTAATTGGATTTCTCATTATAGTTAATATCGTGTTAAATATGAGTTCTGAATAAAAAAAAGTTAAATAAACAGCATATTCTATCAGTCTAGTCCTAGGACCGCCTGGGATACACACTAAAATTTTATTTTGCCACGTTGTCAGTTCTTGTAAATTATATGTATATTTAAAGAATATAACATATATATAGAATACCTTTAATTCAAGTTCAAATCTTGATAAGTTTTCAAAAACAAAAACAATGTAGTTGTTACAAATATATATATATATATATATATATATATATATATATATATATATATATATATATATATATATATATATATATATGATATATGAAGTTATATTATGATATATGATATATGAAGTTTATATTTATAATAAGTGAATAAAACAATACACATGGTATACTCTGAATCAATCTCTCGATCGCTTGCAAATGGCAACGTCGCAAATGAGGTGGAAAGTGGCGAAGTTTACCGAATGCCGGACGTCTCTCAGAGTAGTTACCATTTAAGTTTTCAGTTTCACATAAATAATTTACAGTCAGACTTAATATATTAGACAATATTACATTCAGTTGGATTTTAACCTAATTTAAATATGACTGATTACTGATTATAATCGAATATGTGGAAATCTAATTGTTACAGGCATAACACTTTTTTCAGTGAATTTTATATTATGTATTTTCATTAATGCTATTTTCTTCTCCAGGTCCTATATGATCACTAGTAACTTGCTTTTTCCCGTAGCTAGTGACTTAAAACAGGTGGTTGGCGTTAGTCATGATGGTAACCAGATCTTTTGGACCGAGGTATTCAGTCAGCATGAGGCTATCGTGAAGGCGTCTGAGGATGGATCCGATAGAGAAGTATATTAAATATTTAATTTTTTAAATTTATTTTTTATTTGAAGCTTTGACTTTTACCTTGATCTGTTCTGATTTATTCTATAATTCTAACTCTCAACACTTGACTGTTTCTGATTACTCTTGACTTTGTTCTTGATTCTTTAATTCTGATTCTCGTTCTTGATGCATGATGATCGCTGAAGTCTCGAGTTTTTGGTGGCGGCTGAGAAGGCTGGTTCAATAAACCCTTTTCTGCATCCCGATTCGTTCAGAATTTCAGGGAAGTTTATAGTTATGGCCATCATAAAGGGTCTTCTACCAGATCTTACCAGACAACGAGCCGATTAGATATTCTTTCTGCTAGCCATACGTTGCCTCAGTTTTGTTCGATGTTTTTTTATGTTGGCCTCAGCAGATATTTGATACAATACGATATTTTAAATTGTCTCAAGTCATAATTATTTTCCCATGTCATAAATATTACAAAGAACAGTTAAATGGTTTAATAAATTAGATCCCTAAACTATACAAAAGAAAAAAACATTAATTGAACAATTCTCGTAAAATTAAAATTAAACATATTTCTTAAATAGAAATAAATGTAATTACCTCGCAACACCATGTGTATGTTTCCTTACTAGTTATTTTTGTGGTCAGTCTATCAGCAGTATAAAGGAGATATTATATGATGTACCCACTACACTACGTCGTAGAATTCCTGAATATATTGGATGCAGTTCAGTGTGTTTGTCGTCTTGTTTATGGTAAACTGTTCATTTATAAGATTTCAGTAACTAAAAGTCCGGATGAGGGAGACGTTTTTCAGTTTAACCTGTAACATTGGGTGCTATTCTGTATCAAAAGTCTGGTATATCCAAGAATGCAGTCCAGCATTACCTTTTAGTATATAGGTCTGTATTTTATTGGTTTAGAAGTGTATGTGATTAGGCGAATACTTTTGTGGGTGTTTTTATGAAACTTGCCGTAATTTATTTTTTTATATATTTTAAAGTCTCCTTTTTATTAATGAGGGTTTATCTGGACTGGAGCTACAGTTTAAGGAGGGCTTCGAACCACGATCCTCGTAATTAAGCTTACCGACTGGCGAGTGACCAACTTAGAAATCATCCCAGAAGACATCCGGTCTTACTCAGCCTGGTTACTGGTGTGACTGGGATAATTTTCCTTGTCGATTTTACACTCTTGCCATGGAGAACCATAATTATTAAACAATCACAAACATAAATTTACGACCATGCCCCAGCAGGACTGGAACCCGCAACTATCGTAACTGTAGGAGGACCGTCCTGTCGCCTTTACCACTGCACCAACCAAGCCGGTCATTTTCTTCTTGCAGCCACTATAAAAACATAACTATACTTCAAAGACCGGAAAATCTATCAATTGTAGTTTATCAAATGTAAGAAATGTGTACTAATGCTATTGCAGATAATATTGTACGTGTTTTGAGTATGTATGAAGTATTTAACGTTACAAGAGTCCAGACATACAAGATACATTTAGAGTACATTAGCGGTGTGAAAAAACCAATTGCAAAGGAAATACACCAATAATGCGTGAATATACATAAATATATCAGTGTTTTTACTTTCATATCGAAATATACCATACACACATTGACATTAACTTTAATTTGTTTCTTCGGTTTTCGTTAATGTTTTAATACCTCAGCAAAAAGCTTTTATTTATATTATTTTAAGTTATTTAGCGAAGAAGCAAGGCATATTAGTAAATTTGAGTAAAATAATAAGTATCTATTGATACAATTTTTTGTGGTGATTTTACACTCTTGCCAAGGACAACCACAAACATAAATTTACGACCATGCCCCAGCAGGATTCAAACCCGCTACTATCGCAACAGTAGGACCGTCCTGTCTTTGAGAATTCGCCTCTTGTACAGAAATATATATTTAGCTGGTTAATTTAAATTAAAATTAATTGCCTCACTTTTAATCAGGCAAATCGACATCTAATAATAATGTTTTTATTTAGGCGATTGTCACGTCTGGATTAGGATTACCAGAAGACTTAGCAGTCGATTGGCTGACTGGAAATGTATACTTTACGGACAGTGAACGTCAACATATCGGAGTATGTACGAGAGATGGTTTACACTGTACAGTATTGAATAACAACGACATAAGGAAGCCTAGAGCCATTGTTCTTCATGTAGATGAAGGGTAAGTTCAAGTTTTTAAGAATTATTATGAATAAAAAAAATATTGAATGTGCATTGTCTTCCAATTCCTGTGTTTGTAATTTACGAAGAGTTAAAATATCTTCGTAACTTTTCTTTAAGTCCAATCCAAAGGTTGATTGAAAACTTGTATAGCTTGCGCTTCAATCATTACACATTTTACTTTAATGGGAACGTCCTCACCGTCATCAATGTCCATATCCACCTATTTATCATTCGTCTGCTTATATTCGTTCCATAAATTAATATCAGGTGGAGTACAAGCAATGTTGTGATTCACTATTCTCGATTCAAATGAACATCGTCATCTTCATAATTTTTAAATTGTTTTTTGATTAAGGACATTACAGCCCAATTTTAAAACATCTTCTTGTACTGTAGTTTGCTTTAATGCTTTAAAGCTTGAGATGTTTTTTCAGGATTCTTTCGGTCTCACTAAGTCTTATTATTATGTTCTGATATTATGTTCTGGTTTATTGGTTGGAGTAATGGAAATTATGTTAGTTTGCATATACATGATAAAAATTGACCCATTCTCACTCTTCACTTGTGGTTCTGGGGATGAATTATGAAGGTGAGGTATCGAACAGTAATAACACTTTTATAGGAAAGTTCTGTTATATTGGAAACATGTTATATTGGTTCTGTTATATTAAATTATGAAAATAATATTTGTGATTACCAAATCATTGTTATACCTGAGATATTGAGTGGACCGAGATTTTATTTGTGAATTGTTGTTGAAATGAAACAAATTAATGTTTTGGCCGAAGTCCGAAGAATCTTCATCAACGGTTACAAGGACACAAAGTTCTATTCTTTATAATTATAATTTAATCATATTATATTCATGCATTCACTACTCATTCATATCAATTCATTGTATTATTAAATAACTTAAATTCAGTTTTAAAACAATTTCGATGTTGAAAAAAATTTGAGAATTTTCTTACATTATTTGACTGTAGTACTATGTACTGGACTGATTGGGGCGAGCCTGCAGAGATCGCCTTCTCCCATATGGATGGGTCAGCTGATAGACCCTTCGTGCGAGACAACGTCCATTGGCCCAACGGTTTGGCTTTAGACGGACCCAACGGCAGATTATACTGGACGGATGCCAAAAGAATGACGTTGGAGAGTATCAACTTGGATGGTACAGATAGAAGAGTACGTATAAATATGAAAATTGTATGAAATAATATATAAATTATGGGAAATATGAGCAGAATATTAGTAATATTAAATTAAAATAAAAGCTCTTGATTCTGCTTGTAAAAATAAATGTTGTATTTGTAAAATATATTTATCAAATATTATTCAACTGGAGTCCCTATAAGAGGTATTTATTTGTTTATATTCGTCCTGGTCAGCAAATTAGTTTTAAAGACTTTTTTAAATTTGAAGCTGTATTGTGAAAAATGGATACAATGTATTTTATCCAAAGTATTGTACATCAATAGAAACTGCTTGGAATAAGTAATTATTAGAAAAAGCATAGTCTAGTCTGAAGAACAAAATTATGTTTTTACCGGTTCTGCTACACGTGGAACGTTATCATGCCAAAGAATAGCATTGTTGTGTCTAATCGTATTCCGGCCATTTTCACGCAGTGCTTATCTCAAGCACATCAATGTAGTCAATTGCAATCTCAGTTGATGATTTCAGCTGTTATTTTCTTTAAATTGAAGTAAAAAGTACAACTTTCCGTATATTCGATGTACCCGGTAAAATTTTAAAAATTTTGAAGTTTTGTTTACACTTTGACGAAATGATTCAACTTGAAGTTGGTTACAAATGTACCCGGTGCGATTTAAAACACAGTAACACTCAATACAACAATCTGTTGAAAATCCTTTAAAATTAATTTATAGGTCTAATATACATAACAGGTCAATTGAAAAGTCCCCGGCCTAACATATAGCCGAGTTTTCGTACACTGTCCCAGGAATATCAAGCATTAAGGATTGGTATGCTAAGTTTAGAAGTGGTGAAATGAGCACCGAAGACGATGAATGCAGTGGACGCCCAAAAGAGGTTGTTACTGCCGAAAACATTAAAAAATCCACAAAATGATTTTGAATTACCGTAAATTGAAATTGAATGAAATAGCAGCAGATACTAAAGATATCAACTGAACATGTACATCCTATCATTCACGAATATTTGGATATGAGAAAGCTCTGTGGAAAGTGAGTTTCGCGCGAGCTCACTTTTGACCAAAAACAACAACGAATTGATGATTCAGACCAGTGTTTGAAGATGATCAAGCGTAATAACCCCGAACTTTTACGTTGATATGTGACAATGGATGAAACATGGCTCCATCATTTCACTCCGAAGTCCAATCGACAGTCATCCGAGTGGATTGAAAAGGGAAGGACCATCAACAGTGACTATTACATAGCGTTATTAGACCGCCTGAAGGATAAAATCGCCGAAAATCGGCCACATTTAAAGAAAAAGAAAGTGCTGCTTCACCAAGACAATACATCGTGTCAAAAGTCACTGAAAACGATCTCGTGAAAAAACGAAAAAGTGTCTGCTATTTCATTACGGTTATTCAAAAACATTTAGTGGATTTTTTAAGTGTTTTCGTCGGTAACAACTTCTTTTGGACGTACACTGCGTTCACTGTCTTCGGTGCTTATTTCACCACGTCTAAGCTTACTAAAGCATACCAATCCTTTATGGTAGATTTCCTGGGACAGTGTCCGGAAACTCGGCATCAAGCCAAGTTTTTGCTTTTTAATTGTATTTTTTCCCTTCAAAAAACAATATTTTTTCAACACGCGAAATTCCTTTTTTTTTTTTTTTTTTTTTTTTTTTTGTTCTGGCCTAAAAACCGGCGGTGGAATGCATGACGCATACCTGGTCGCGGAGACTTGCCCTGGAGTGACAAGTTGGACCGGGTTATGTGGGACTGCCTCTGGGCTTACCAATACACTAAACCGAAACCGCCTCACAGTTGACCCCTGTGGATCACTACTGCTACTGCATTAAATTTGGGGATATGGCACCCGCTGATCGGGCAGCCGTTATTGGGCACGAGAGCCCGGCGATTCTATTGATTCGCGAACCTGAGTTAACACACAACTGGGTACTGTTGTATGGGGGCAAAAGTTATGACTGTAGCGACGGATGAGGTCGTTTCAGCCTGGAAAAGGGGGAGAGCTTAGCGGTGACGCGGTGCTAAGCTCCCAGCATGTCGACCAGCTCGCGAACAAGCGCGTTTTCAGAAGAACTTGAGCTGAGTTGTTGTTTGTGGAATGATTGAGATATGAAGTGCTTGATTTCTGGAGTGTCAGTTTCCCTATGGATTTGATTATTTCTGACAAACCATGGAGCGTTTAATATTCTCCTGAGGAGCTTATTTTGGAAAACTTGAAGCCGTTTGACCTGGTTGGGTGTAACAAACTTGAAGTAGACATTAGATCCGTAGAGGAGTACGGACCGAATTAACATCTTGTAAAATAAGCATTTGATGGAGATGGGAAGCCTGCTAGAAGGGCAGATCAGAGGAGATAGCAGGTTTGCTATCCCCGAACCTTTTTGGATTGCTTTCTGGATTTGGGAATGCCAACCGAACCGCCGGTCGAAGTGAAGACCTAGGTACGTGACGTTATCCAGCCATGGAATTATTGCGGTGTCGATCTTAAGTTGCGAGACGCGCAGTGCGTAACGCTTCTTGTGGAAAATGATGGCCTGGGTTTTCAGGGGGTTGATTTGCAACCTCCAGAATTTGAACCACTTGACCGCATGATCGAGCTGCTTCTGTAAACGCTCATGAATTGTAACTTCGAACCTGGCGGCCGTGAAGAAAGCAGTGTCGTCAGCGTAAAAGGCGACGTCAATATGCTCTTTTCTCGGCATATCTGAAATAAAGAGATTAAATAAGGCTGGGGCCAGCGGGGAACCTTGAGGTACGCCAGCATCGATTTGTTTACGACTGGAAAGTGACGCCCTGATCTTGACCTGGAAAGATCTGTCCGAGAGATAGGACTTGATGAGAGCGGTTAGGTCTTCTGGGAGGCCTAACCGCACGCACTTTGCGAACAATCCGTCGTGCCAGACCTTGTCGAAGGCTTTGGTTAGGTCCAGAAGAACTGCTCCAAGCTTTTTACGTTGGTCAAGAGCATGATGGATGTGTGCAGCCAGACGGGAAGCTTGATGGACGGATGAGTGGTGAGCGCGAAAGCCGAATTGTTCATCTGGAATGATGTTGTTTTCCTTTGTGAAAGAGTTGAGAGCGTAGAGTATTGCCCTCTCGGCAAGCTTTGAAATGGCACTGAGAAGGCACATGGGTCTGTACTCAGATGGAGATGATTTTGCTCCTTTCTTGGGTATAACCGCTATATGTGCGTGTTTCCAAGACGCCGGGAAGTGTTGCAGTCTCATGATGGAGTTAATAATGTTTGCCAGTTCTGCGAGTTGCTTATGCGGGAGCTTTTTTAACTGGGTAATCGATATTCCATCGAAACCTGGAGATTTTTTGGTTTGAAGTTTGCCGATCATAGTCTGTAGAGACTTTGGAGATACAAAATGGTTGAGAAGAAAGGCGGGGGTTACTGGTCTTTTGACGGAGTTGGATTCGTTGATGACAGTGTCAATGTCTTTAGTTTTAGTGTTCTGTGCGGGTGGGAGGCATTTCATTTGAGCTTCGTAGGTCTCTGCAAGGAGCTCGACTTTTTCTTGGTCAGTGACTGCAAAATTTCCTGTAACCGCTGACTTCAGGGGAGGGATGACATTGTGCGTCTTCCCCACGAGGCATTTGGAGACACGCCAGAAGGAAGGGGGGCCATCCAGCCTTTGGTCCGCGAGAAATGAGTTCCATTTCATTGCTCGCCAAGTCGAGACGGCCGCCCTTACCCTCTTGCATGCTCTGTTCGCCTCCCTTTTGTCTGCAGCATCAAGGGTGAATCGAGCTAATCTGTATAAACCGTTTTTGATGCGAATTTCACGTTTAAGAGAAGCGGGAAGATTGTTTTTCCACGGCTGGGGTTGTGATGAAATTTTGACTGTGGAAGATTCGTGAGCAGACTGAATATCGCGAGTTAGCTTGAGTACGGCTTCCTCGAGGTGTTCTGGTGTGTTAATTTTCGGAATTGGATCGGATTTCAGGAGAAGAGATTGGTAGTTTTTCCAGTCGGTTTTTTTCCTGAATCTTGTTAGTGGGACTTGAGTGGTGGCGCAGTTTCCGAGTTTGAGAAGGATCGGACGATGATCAGAGTCTAGTTCGTCAAGGACTCGAACTTCGGAATCGCGATTTACGTCTTGAAGAATAAAGAAATCAAGGATTCTTGCTGCGCCTTGAGAGACTGTACTAGGGTGATGGGTGGGTTCATCTGGCAAGGCAAGACCGTAGCCCAGATCTGCACTTAGAGCTACGATGGCGTTACCTGCGGGATTCGCTCTGGAACACCCCCAGGTGGGGTGGTGGGCGTTGAAGTCGCCACCTATTATTTTCGGAAATTTTCCTTCGACGAGTGATCGGTATTCGGCATAGTTGAATGCAGAAGATTTCCTGTACAGGGATGTAATCACGAAGGGACGTTCTTGGATATCGATTTTAATGGAGGTTGTTTCGAAGTTGTTTACTGATAACGATGGAAGGAGCTCGTGTTTGACTCCTTTTCTGACGAGAATGGCGGTTCCACCGCCTCGACCCGGAGTTCTATCGTTTCTGTAGACAAAAAAGTGTTCGAAAGAGAGACGATGCGAAGGTTTCAGGAAAGTTTCCTGGATGAGCACGATGTCGACGTCATAGAATGTTATGACGTCCTCCAATTCCGCTTGCTTTCCGCGTAAGCTATTTGCATTCCATGTCATCAGTATAAGAGATTTCGGAACAGCCATTTCGAAGAGTTAAAGGCTGCTGAAAGTTATAGAGACAGGTAAGTGTTGCCGCTTAGGCGGCGACATTTGGAAAAAGACGAGCAAGTTGGTGAGCCAGGGCGATCACTTGTAGGAAAGCCTGCGGGTCAGTAAACGCCTGCATTGTGGAGTTAAGGTCCGGTGTATTGGTTGGAGCAGGAGTTTGAGTTGGAGCAGGCTGGGTAGCGCTGGCTAATTTTTGGGCTAGCTTTCTGCCACCTTGGTTACTCCATGCAGAACCTTGTGGAGGTCTGGTTTCGGTCGGAATTTTTGGTTTTCTTGGAGCAGGACGGCAGGTGCAACCGCTGAAGTTTGCGGTATGAGTTTCACCGCAGTTGCTGCACTTTGGAGGTGCTTCTGGGATTTTGGTACAGGATCTAGTGTCGTGATGCCCGGCACATTTGACGCACCGTGGGGGGGCTCGGCAATATGAGCTGGAGTGCCCGAAAAGCTGGCAGTTGAAGCACTGCACTGGCTGGCCGTTTCCTCTCTGGACCTCGACCTTCACTGTGATGACGCCGAGTTTGGTCATATATATGATCTGTCGCTCTTCGCGAGGGACAACTACCTGAACAATTGGTAGTTCTGTCCCGGATTTTAATTTCCATCTTTGCACAAATTTGGGATGGAAGCCTTGATCAAAGAGAAGTTCACGTACTTCGTCAATGCAGAGTGATTCTGGGATGTTTTTTATTATTACCCGGAATGCTCTCTCCTCCGGATGACAGAAGGAATGGTAAGGGTAATTCCTTTCCTCGAGCAGGGTAGTAAGTTTACGGTAATTGTCGCTTGTGGCGACGAATAAGAAAATGCCGTCCTTTTTATTTCGGGTTATAATGTCTATTGATTGTGCCTTAGTAATTCTAATGAGCTCCATGAACCTCTTCTTATCACGGAGCACTATAGGCGGAATTTTTTCCTTTGGGGGACTTTGAGAAACAGTCGCCGAAACGGTTGGCACTGTTTTTTCTGTGGAGGTTAAGACTTGTTTAGTGACCTGGCTACTTACCTGCGCAGGCTGGTCTTGGGTTGGTCTTGTGGTAACTTGTTTCGGTACTGGCTGTGGGGCCGTCTTGGTGGTCGGCTTGTTTTGTACTGGTCTGGTGGCAAATTTTGTAATCGAAGGCTGTACGTTAGCCTTGGCTTTCGATTGGGTAGATTTAGTGGCTGGCTTGGCTACCGGATTGGGTTGTGATTTGGGAGCCTGTTTTCCCTTGTTGCCGGCCTTCGGCAGCTGGCTTTCCTGAGGTGGAGTGACGGGCCCTCTTTTCCTTTTTCCCACCAAGGTGAAACCGTCTTCTGAGTCTTCAGTTTGGTCTAAGTGTTGTGTCGGTTTAGCTGGTGTCTGGGACTGAATTTCTATGGCAGCGGGAATCTTTACTTCCATGGCATCTCTTTGATGCTTCATGAATTGTGTTATCGTAGCTGTGAGAGTTTTTATTTCTTCCTTGAGCTCTTCGGAAGCCTTTTCGCTCTTTTCCAGCTTTTCCGTCTGTTTGTTCAGGGCGTCTGTTTGGGCTTTTGCGAACGTTTTAAGGTCAGCTATCTGCTTTCGCAGGTCTTCGTTCTGTTTTCTCAATTCCGTTATAAGCACTTCTCGGCTGTCTTCTGAAGATGGTCCATTTGAATTTGAAACACTGGGATTATGTTCAGGAGGCGACGTCGGCTCTGACGTACATGACGCCATTGCCTTGTCTGTAAAAACGCCTTTTCGGCGCTTACAGACGCTTTTTTTTTTTTTTTACGTAGGCACTGGTGAAACGTGATAACGGGTCGACCGTCTTAGGGAAAGTTTCGGGTAATTCTCGGAAGCGCAGGTAGGTTCGGCGGACCGGACACGACCGTTCTCTTCGAGAGCTAGCACGGAACTACGCGAAATTCCTTCTTATCCATTTTTTTTTCATAATATCAAAAGCTGTCAAATTTATACACGCACCTTTTTAGGGTTAGAACTAACTGAAAAACAGATGGATTTAATTCTATTAGCGCCATCTATGTGTCAGGCTGGGGACTTTTCAATTGACCTATTAGGTGTTGACAATTTAAATTTTTGTTTAAATTGTTAATTGTCTTTTTTCCACACCATACTAATATTTATTTATTCAATAATCTACTTTTAGATCATTCTCCAACATGTGGTCAAACATCCGTTCGCTATCGCTGTATTCGAAGATAAACTTTACTGGTCTGATTGGGAAACCATGTCTATAGATTCCTGCGACAAATTCACTGGCAAGAATCACACCACCATCATCAAAGAGCGCAAGAACTTCATTTACGGCATCAGCATCTATCATTCAGCGTTGCGCCAGCGCACCCAAAATCCATGCGACAGGGCCTACTGCAGCGACATCTGTCTGCTGAACGTGGGAGGTTATTCTTGCGCTTGTTCGGAGAATCGAGTGTTGAATGACGATAAACACACTTGTCGAGGTAAAGGAGGACATCTTGTAATGCATCCTGGCATACAGCATTAATCGTTTTCAGATGTCGAGAAGAAGCAGATGATCATAGTGGCAGCGAAGAACTTACTACTCCAAGTGGAACACAAGAACTTGGGAAAACATTCCACGAAGTTGCTGCCGTCGGTGGTAAAGAATGCTGGCGCTGTGACTCACGACAGCAGGAACAACAGTCTGTTCATTAGCGATTTGGAGAATAAGAGGATTGTGGAGCTCAACTTACATTCAGGAGTCAGTAAAAATCTGGATTTAACCAACATCGGTTCAATTACATCCATGAATTACGGTAAGTTGTAAATGTTGAAACGTTTTTTAAATTATACGAGTGTGATAATTTAACTTACTCGACTTCAATTTATTATGAATAAAATAATTGAGATCCAGAGGTATTCGATAAAGAAACGAACTATACAAGGTTCATCTTTAAGATTTTCAAAAGAAATAAATTTTTCTGAGAGGTAGAGCTCTTGAGAGCAAACTTTATAGTTTTCCACCATCATTTATGGCTTCTGAGAAACTATGTTAAAATTCGCCAGTGATGCACTCTCTGACAAGAGTCTAATTTTGGAGAAGCATGAATTTGCGACGTTAAAAACAGTTAAACAAAATAAATTAACTTAAAAGTCACAAATTAATCTAAAATTTCCCTTGAATCACAAGTTGAAATTTTTTGCCGCCATGTGCATCTTCTATAATATAATAAATGTAATATGAAGAACCTTTTATAAACATATTTATTTTTAAAATAAAATATGAAAGGAAAAAGAGTAAATAAAACAATATGTATACTACGTAATACTTCTATAAAATTATGCGTTAAACTCTTTCCAAACCACCCATAAAGTAGATCTAGGCGCACTTTTTATACGTTACCCCCCCCCCCCTTAGGTTTACTCTACAAACCTCAAAAACCTACATACCTCAAATTTAGCTTATTAAGAGAATACATTGTCCGATCTCTCATCATCTTCGATTACATTGTTCAACAAACAAAATACAATCTTATCCCCCTGATATCTGTTTTCTTTTTGCCATTATTTACCCATACTTCAACACTTGTAGCTACAACTGCTATCTGTAAATCACTACGACTCAATAAGTCTAATTTTTGGAATTATTCTATGGAATTTTAGCTGCCAGTTTGGCTTGAATCATATTTCTATTTGATGTTAATAGAATTGACTTAAACCCAAAACCATTTCATACCCTACACTCAAGTGTAATCAATCCTAATAAATAAGGTTTTAGTTCTTTCTGAAGAGCCGATGTGATCAAAGAATTTTGAATGAATACTGACGTAAAGGACAATGAGTCATATGTATCAGAATTTTTAGCAGGGTAAATTATGCTTAAAAATATACTGAATTTGATATAGAATTAAATCAAATTTACAAAATAAAAATAAAAATTAGATAAACAAACATTTGGATGTATTTTCCTCATATGACTCTTTACATTAGAACTGTATATAGGGTTTTTTGACAATATTTATGACAATATTATCAATGATTTATCCATTACTATATATTATTTATAATTAAAATTTTAATAATACAAGAATAAATAAACTATGAACAACAATATTCCTAACGTTACTTATAAAATAATATAACACTTAAGCTAACTTAATTTATATAAAATTAGATGTAATAATAGATATAATATAATAATATCGGACACTAGATATAAACAATTAAGTAATACTAAAGCTGCTACTAGTGCGAAGATCATAACAAAACTGGCTGGCCCAGATCATTGGATTCTACCTCTCGATCGCGTATAAATGGCAACATCGTAAAATTAGGCGGAAACTGTGGAAGGTTATGGAATGTAGACTATGATCATCCAAAAATAGCCACTACTCACTCTACGTACACTGTGTTAAAAATATTCATTGCTGATGCCAGACACGATCTGTTTTCGTTACATCCCAACGCATCATTCTTTATAATATTCCTTATTTTATTTATATACTTTTGGAAAATAATAATTAAATAAAATACTGGATTGGGTTTAATAAATATATGGTATTAAAATATCAGATGCTTGCATATATTGTGATCATTTTAAATATATTAAAGAAGCATTTATTCAGAAAAATTAGTACAGTATATATTGATCAAAATATTTTCCATTATCTTGTACAATATTTTCCCATATTTCTGGTAACATGGCGATATCGCTTGAAAGGAATGATGTTGATTTAGCAGCGATGAATTTTCACACCTCTGCATTGATCTGAACTGTCTGCTGAGTACGTTTGGTGTGGTGAGCTGCAACAGTGTATCGTTGACAACTCTTGAAACATGTGGCCGAACGTTATCATGCAAAAGGGTGACTTTGCGTCTTTTGGATAGTAGATAGACATCTATGGTAATAGTTTAATTCGATTTTAGCATCATTTATATAAACACAATACATCTGCTGATCATCATATGAATAACAAGGCTTTATAATTATGAATATTCCGCTTGGGTGTTGATGAGGATTATTTTACTGGTATAACTTGACTTGTTGCACGTTGAATTGTCGTAGTAGATCCATTTTTCATCATCATCACCATACGATACAGAAAACTCTTCTTTTTTTGTCTGGCAAGCGATAAAACTGTTGAAACAGTTCGAAACAGCATTTTTAGTTAATTCTTTGAGCTGAGCTTTTGTCCAATAAATCTTGCAATTCATTTTCTTACTCGTTATTTCACATCAAATTCGACAGCAGATTTCTTTAAATCAAATAATATATGTAATAAATATGGAAAATATAATTTTGAGGTTCTCGTAATTAGCACCTATAAACACTGAATAACTTAATAATACAAAATGGAAAACTGTTATTTTATGTAAGGAAATAATTGGGTTAATTTGTTGAAGTATTATTTGCATTGATACCTCACATTTTCATCAACCGATATCGCCGATTAAGATTCATACAAGTACCCAATTAATTTAAATAGTATAATAGTAAATAGTTAACAAACTAAACGTGAACAATTATTTATATTAAATAAGACAATGGATAATACGGTACATTAAACACGCAAATATGAACCGAACTTATTTTTATAAGAAATACATAAACTATACGAGACGGTATCGAGGAATGTGTCCCCAACATCCCAAAAATTCTCCATATTTCCATTCTTGCCAAGAGTGAAATAATTGGCTTACTAACAACACAGTTTTATACATATAATTTTTGCTGACACTATGCAATTTATCATAAACTACACTGATTTCGGATATTTTACTATATACATATATATATATATATATATATATATATATATATATATATATATATATATATATATATATATGTTATGTCGTGCTTCTGCTACAGCACTGACTACCGACTGCAATGTATTTGAGGAAACATAAACGCAGCCGTATGTTATGTTTTAAGGCTTCAAATTCATTTTGCTCATTTTATTAACTGAAATCAAATTAATTATTAAAAAAACGAGACAGGTTGGCGTTATATTGGTAATCGTTCATCAGTTACTTGAAGCATGCTTGGTGCAGTTACGTGGAATTTGGGAAACAGTATGAAAGAACTGAAGTTGTAAGGTCACAAAAGGTGGATTAAGTTACTAAAAGGTTAGCCATAAGCTTTTACAAGTAAGAATCATCCAGGCTTTGAAAAACTCCCCAAGTCCGTGAATTCTTGGTACATCCATCACAGTTCAGCGTGTAGGGCCGCCAAAAATGGACTGAAATTATCGTAAACTAACATAATCTACCATAGTTCGGATGGAAGCTTGCAGTTTAGGATGTATGGCCATCAAAAGTGGATTGCAGTAGTTTACCTTCTCATCCATAGAGTTTGGGAATTTGCAGTCACCAAAACTTGGAAAACCATTGCATACAGGGATACCATGAAAATTTCGGTAGAAACAATGATATTGATAAGATTCACAAAGACAAATTGGTATACGAAGGTACAGACGGTACCTACCAGCCAGGCGCTTCATGCGCAGGGATGTGTTACGGCGCCGGTTGCAGACTGCACTGTATTTGAGGAAATGGAGCCATGTGTTTTAAGATTGAATGGTGCAATAAATGAAATGTCTAAAATATAAACGTGGAGAGGGGTTTGGCATGTTTTCTAATAAAGGTACATTTTCTTCTCTATTTTTTTTTCAGAAGCATTTTTTCTTACGGAACTAAACTGAAATTATATTCTTGTTAGCTTAATAATTGCATAAATTACATAAAATGGTTATTATTTCAATTTTACCAGGTCTGGTCTTAATAAAGAATAATTATTTTCCAGATCCATCCAGCAATAACTTATACTTTTGCGACAAGAGCAAAGCTTCTTTGGAAGTGCTCAGTCTAGTCACAATGGCCAGGAAACCTTTAATCCACGACGCTGACGGTGAAGTACCGATTTCAGTGGCCTTGGTACCGTCTGAAGGGTAGTACCAACTTCACATTTCAAATAGTTTTCACGAAATTCGTTGGGTTTCAGGGTAATGTTTGTCGCGCTGGCAGACAGAGACGGGCATACCGGCCATCTGGATCGACTGTCCATGGACGGAACAGGCCGAACTCATATACTAGAAGAGGACTTAAGCAGCAGAGTGAGTCTTCATTACGACAACAGGTATCGTCGTCTCTTCCTGGCCGATAGTCTCAATGGAGAATTGAAGCATATTAGCGTCGATGGGCGAGAAATTCATCTGTTCAAGCGCATCCATTCATTCCCATCGGATCTGGCGACGCTAACCAACGACCTTTTCTGGGTTAACGAGTACACACCCACCTTGTACTGGACTAGTAAAGCATCCGGAGAAAATACACAAAAATTACATTTAGGTAAGACTTTTAGTCATTTGCCTATTTCGATTCCTCCTTTACTTCTTATATCTTCTTTTTTCCTCATGTCCGATTGTTAAGCTCATCCGGTACCATAACCTTCATTATTTTATGTATATGTACATGTACATACTATATTATGCTCTAAACTTCTTCTTATGGACAAGTTTAGCATCTCTAAAACGTCTCCTATTTTTATATATAACAGGTCAACTGAAAAGTCCCCAGCCTGATACATAGATGGCGCTACTAGAATTAAATTCATATGTTTTTTAGTTAGCCCTAATACTCAAAAGATGCGTATATAAATTTGACAACTGTCGGATCATTAGTTTGTGAATTATAACATTTGGAGTGAAACAAATTTTGTTATTGTGAAAAAAATGGATAAAAAGGAATTCCGCGTATTGATAAAAAATATTGCTTTTTGAAGGGAAAAAATACAGTTGAAGCAAAAACTTGGCTTGATGCCGAGTTTTCGGATACTGCCCCAGGAAAATCAACTAACCATCAACCAAGGATTGCTATGCTAAGTTTAGACGTGGTGAAATGAGCACCGAAGACGGTGAACGCAGTGGACGCCCAAAAGAGGTTGCTCCGACGAAAACATTTAAAAAAACCACAAAATGATTTTGAATGACCGTAAATTGAAATTGAATGAAATAGTAGACACTCTAAAGATTTCAACTGGACCTGTACATCATATCATTCACGAATATTTGGATATAAGAAAGCTTTGTGCAATGTGAGTGCCGTGCGAGCTCAGTTTTGACCAAAAACAAAGACGAGTTGATGATTCGGAGCAGTGTCTGAAGATGACGAAAGCGCAATAAATCCTAGTTTTTGCGTCGATATGTGACAATGGATAAAATATGGCTCCATCATTTCACTCCGAAGTCCAATCGACAGTCATACGAGTGGACTGCACATGATGAACCCGCTCCAAAGCGTAGTAAAACGCAACAGTCGTCTGGCAAGGTTATGGCTGTATTTTGGGATGCGCATGAAATAGTTTTCATTAACCACCTTGAAAAAGGCAGGACCATCAACAGCGATTATTGGACCGTTTCAAGGACGAAATCGTTGAAAAACGGCCGCATTTGAACAAAAAGAAAGTGCTGCTTCACCAAGACAATGCACCGTGTCACAAATTAGTGAAAATGATGGCAAAATCTATAAATTGGGCTTCGAATTGCTTCCTCATCCACCGTATTCTCCAGATCTGGCCCCCAGCGACTATTTCCTGTTCTCAGATCTCAAAAGAATGCTCGCTAGGAAGAAATTTTCGTCGAATGAAGAGGTGATCGCCAAAACTGAGCCCATTTTGAAGCAAAGGACAAATCGTACTACAAAAATGGTATTGAAAAGTTGGATGATCGCTATAATCAGTGTATCACCCTTGAAGGGAATTATGTTAAATAAAATAAACTAATTTTGCCAAAAAATTTTGTTTTACTACGGTAGGCCGGGGACTTTTTAATTGACTTGTTATAGTCAGATCATAACATCTTATTGCATTAATCATTAAACACCTTGATATTTATCAATGATTTCAAATGTTGTACAAATGTACTGTTAATAATTCATAAATTCTTCTATTTATCCTATGTGCTCCATCCATAAAAATGGTGTAGTTATTTTCATTTTAACTCCTGCATATTTTCATTACATCATTTATACTTTATGTGTAGATTTATGTATTCATATATTTGTTTATCTTTTAGTTTAGTTTTTCTTTCTTTTCTTTGTTTTATCTTTTATCCATATTTCTCACCTAAAGTATGTATTACAAAAACAATAAATACACCAGACTGATTAAAAGAATAATTTGTTTACCTAAATTTTTAGGAAAAATTGCATTTTTATATTTTTAATGCGTGTTCTAACATTCATATTTCATATTTCCCTTAATATTCACGTTAGTTGAGATATGACTTTTTATAGATTTGGCCATTGATACAAGTTCTCGTCTTCACTTGGCGTCAGTGGTAACTGGTCAACTACCTTCAAGTGCCTGTCTGTTCAACAACGGTAACTGCAGTCACCTCTGCCTACCTGCGCATAAGAGTATTTCGTGTGCTTGTCCATCGCGTATGATGCTGGACAAAGATAACAGGACTTGTCTTTATAGGTTGGTTTCTTTTTGGACAATCCTCCCAACATCTCAATATTTACGTGCAACTTGGCAATATCGCATAATTTAAAATGGCATTGCCTATATAATTTTGTTTTTATGTAGGAAGGACTGCTTAGAGAACGAGTTTCTTTGCACCATAACGAATCAGTGTATTTTAAGTAAATTGAAATGCGATGGCAAGAAAGATTGCCCGATGGGAGAAGATGAGGACAATTGCAAGGCTGAAAGTAGCTGTCCTTTGGGATATTTCGCCTGTGATGATGGACAATGTATACAGGTATTAATATTAGGGGTGTGAAAAAACAATCCAGATTTCTAACGTTTTATTCAAAATTGAAACAATTTATTTGAAAAAGATAATATGAAGACAAAAAGGAATGGTAATTGAATGGACTATATGAGTTGATATAGTATATTTGATGGTGAATTAAGATTAAGAGCCATAATTTGTCATTGTCAACTATGGGTAAACATTTTAGCGTTTTTTTGCAATAATTTATGGCTCCACTTTTAAATCGACTATACCAATTTAATACTGTAATAATAATGATATTAGGTACTTGCATGGATTTTGATCAGCGATATCTGTTGCTTAAAATTCGAAGTATCAATGTTAGACAACTTAATATAACCCTTAAATTCTATGGTGTTGGAATTTTTCTACATAAAATAACAATTTTGCTATTATTATTATTGAGTCATTGAGTATATAGAGACAGTAATCACGGAACGTTAAAAATTACGACATTCAAACATATTTTGAAGAACGACCTAGAGGACTAAAAAAAGACAATGAATTTCAAGACTTCTTTAACGAATAATTGTTTACAGATGTTTACATATAATTCTTTTTTTATTAATGCCTTAAAAACTCAACAATCTGCCACTGACATGTAGAAGATCATCATGTGATGATAAAACCGCTGTATTGTCAGCATATGTTGCAACAGTAGTGTTTCTTGAGGTCGGTAGGTCAGCTGTAGATATTACAATCAACCAAGGACGCTGACCTGCAGAACCCTTGAATATATTGGATGTAGATCAGTGTATTCTAAGTAAATGTCTGTTATAAATTATAAAATTTCAGTAGTTGCAAGTGCGTGTGGGACAAAAGCTTTTTCAATTTAATCTGCAGTCCAGTGTGCCACACCTTGTGGAAATCTTGAGGATTATATCGATTATACATTATACATATATATATATATATATATATATATATATATATATATATATATATATATATATATATATATATATATATATCGAGAAATACAACGGAGCAATAATTTGGTTGACTAATCTGTGTATTTGTTCTGTTGCTTCGTGTTTACGGAAGCCAAATTGATGGTCTGGAAAAATATTTATTTCTTCTGAGATTATTTTGAGTATCTTAATATACAGTTTTTTAATAATTTTGGAGATCACAGGTAACAATCTTATAGGGCGATATAAGAAGACCTCTTTCACTGGTTTAAGATTCAAAATAATTTGAGCCACTTTCCAAGTGCTAAGAAAGTAATTACGTCTTAACATGACATTAAATATGAACGTCATTAACTTTTTCTGAGAGCACTTTTAAGATTCTTCCAGTAAAATCCCAGAAAAAAAAAGAAAAGGAGTGCTAAGAAAGTCAACTATGTCATTTTATTTTGTTGCGGATATTTCTAGCTTAGGTATGTTTACTTCTAACTGATATTATAATAAGAAGTTGAAAAGGCTGCTACGCGTATTGTTGCCATATCGAATCGTTTCAACATTGCAATTTTATTGCTTGTGAGGCAAAAAGAGAAGAGTTTTCTGTAGCTTATTGGAACTGACGATGAAAAGTGGATTTGCAACTACAATCCAAGCATAAAAAGTATGGGTTAATCCAAGTCTTGCTGTACATGTGGTGGGATCTGCAATATGTGACATATTAGGCGCTGCCTAAACCGAATGAAACTATTATTGACACTGCGTATTATTGCAAAAAGACCAGTAATAGCGCACAATAGACGCACAATGCTCTTATTGCGTGACAATTATCGGTTACACATTCGCGCATCCAGTGTACTCACTGGACATAACGCCGTCTGTTTACGGCTTGTTCAGATCGACGCAGCATGGTTTGGCTGGTACACGGTTTCGAAATATTGAAGAAATATGAAAATGGGTTGATTATTGAATCGCCATTAAGCCAACATTATTTTTTAGACTATATCTTTAGACACGGTATCTCTATATTGCTAGAATGTTGTAGAAAGTGATAAAAAATATTTTGATTAATATAAATATATTATATAATTAATACTGCGTATATGATTCGTATTTTGGACATAATATATTTTAAGAATTCTTTAAATGAAAGTAACAATAACAACAAGTATATAGAGCCCGTCATATATGGAGAATGTTTTAATATTTATAAAATATAATACATAAAAAAAAATATTTGTTAATTTTTACTGATATTAATAGGACATAAGTAGACAGTTTGTATTTTTGATAATAGTTAAGCAACATTCTACTAGATATTCCACGACAAACTAATAAGAAAATATTCAGTAAATGCTTCAGCATTG
Source organism: Rhynchophorus ferrugineus (assembly GCF_030347505.1). Classification (NCBI taxonomy): domain Eukaryota; kingdom Metazoa; phylum Arthropoda; class Insecta; order Coleoptera; family Curculionidae; genus Rhynchophorus; species Rhynchophorus ferrugineus. Next base: position 51,885,461 of record NW_027472583.1, read on the forward strand.
ATCCTATCGGAGATAATTGGCGTTGGTTCATAAAAATAAGAAAATCATAACTTGAATTGTTATTAAAATCATTATCACATTAATTGTTTACATAACTGTGCTGATTTGCAAGGGAATCTAGCCATGTCTGATTAAATTAATATTATTTGAAATTGTCTCCATTTATGGCTTGCATTTTACATTATTAATGAAAAACTGTATTAGCAGTTCGATAAAATAAATTTACAAAAAACATGAATTGTCTTTTTACATACCTAATATTATTCTTATTTAACTTCTTTAGAAATTATAATATTTGACGAAATATAAGTCGAGGTTGTCAGATTGTAATTTAATTCCCTGATAACCAACTTTCAACCTTTTCAACCTAGGAGGAAAAAATTTGCGATCACAACTTCGATTGTAACGACAAATCGGACGAGCACAGGTGCCATGAGAAAGAGATGGAAGGTAGATGCGCTCCAGGACACTTCAGGTGCGGAGATGGAACCTGTATAGCAGACCGATTCGTTTGCGATGGAATGTCGGATTGCATAGATAATTCAGATGAAAGTACGTGCAGTAAGACGGCGTGTCTGGCTACCCAGTTTAGGTATGTTAACGTTGTATTTAATCTTGGAAATTGGTTTTTCGATATGGTGTTACAGATGCGATTCTGGAGCGTGTATCCCCAAGAGTTGGGAGTGCGATCATGAGTACGATTGCCAGGACTTGTCTGACGAACATTCTGGATGTGGTAAGATCATTTTGTGCATGTTTTTATTATGTTTCAGGAATAATTATTCATAAAACAGCCAAAGCTATTTTTTATTTGAAATAAAAGCTAAATAAATTAAGTATAATATAAAATATTTTTTGAACTATTGGATTGCGGATTGGATTTGACAAGAGAAAGAGTACCAATTGGTTGATAAACCGATCAGGCGTAACAGATACTTGCTTAGGTAAGATAATCCGATTAGGAGAGAGTTATCAGAGCTCCCACCCTGAAGATGTATTCATCTAACGATTGAGAAACGTCGGCTAATCTCGAAGCCGCACGCCGGTAATTCAAATATAAGTACGTACATTTCAAGTTTAAAATATCTCTTTATTTGAAAAATGATGTTATGATATCATAGTTTTAAAAATAATTTCCGATATATATCTATTTATTTTGTATATAAAACCAAAAAGGCAATGAATTACTCTGAACACTAATTGAATTAGAATTCAGATCAAACTTTTAAGAACTTATTATATATGGAGATTAAGCAGTTAATGAATTCTCAGATGTTAACATACAATGAGAAAGATCCAAAACAAGGTAAAATGGCTACCAGACGAATTAATTTGAAATATCATTTCGAAGCCTTTCAGCATCGCGGTTTTATTGCTTCCTTCGTTAAAAAATAAAAGTTTTTTGTGGTGGCGATCAAAAGCGTATCTTTTACATTAATTCTGAGGGCAAAAAATCATAGGTTAGTCCAGGAGAGGCATCCATATCCATTACTTGAGTATTGATATACTGCTGAAGCTCGAGTGAGAAGTTCTGCCGCACCTAGTTTCTTTATCAGAAATAGCGCCTTCTTATTTCTACTTGTTCAGATCGATGCAGCATGGCTTGAGTAGCATAGGCTTCAAAATCCTAAAGAACATGCAAGCACTTAATCGAAATAAATCATAGAGAGTGATCTACAGAGCAGACACAGACATTGTCCATACCTTATTCGGTCCAAGTTCTGTGAACTTCTGCACTCTTACCCTGGCCACAAGCACATATGCACAGATCCAGCAGCGGGCTTGGTATTGCATTTGTGGTGGACAACCGGCTATTCCGTTTCAAGCTCCCTGAGGGTTCAGTATTGACCGCTGAACTCTTCGCGATATTCAAAGCTTTATCCTACATCACAACACAATCCTTCAAAGAATGGTTAATCCTGACCGACTCTTGAAATGCTCTCGAATGTTTCCTGGAACAGAACAACCATCAGTACCCTCTATCTGAATGGGATCAGGACACGTTTACTGTGGTTCCATTCTCACGTTGGTGTACCCGGAAAAGAGCGCGCGGATAGTGCGGCTAAATCGGCAGCAATCACGGATGTTTGTCTCCATACTGACATTATCTCATTCGTTTCTTGTCTCACAAAGAACGAAGTACAACGTCGTTGTGTCCAGGAGAGCATTGACGAGCGACAAAAAAAAAGAGCGGGCCTCCTATTATGCTATAAAGCTGTAAAGTAGCGGCTCCTCCATAACAGAATCCGAAGCCATAATGACTGTGGCAGATTACTATGGGTAATGAGAAAAGATAGAAGATTTTGCAATGTACAAATGTATGGGCAAAGTAATATGAACACCTGACATATACACAATATTTATTTGTTAATAAGGTGTTAAACTACAATTCGATTTTAAAACAGCTGTAATTTTTTAGTAGTTTCAACGGAATATTGTCCCGTTCTTGTACCAAAATATCTACCAAACTCTACTTCTCACTCCCTGCTCTAAAACTTCCAATAAAGGTTCAATTATAAGGTCTGACGATTGTGCTAGCCAGGGTAGATATTTCATGATGTTGTTATTCTATTCAAACCAAGACTGAATCTTTTTGGCTGTGTGTGTTTAGCTCGCGGTGTTTGGTATGATTAAGGACGTCGATATATTCATTTTCACCAATTCCGTTACTGATGTGAATATCTCCCATGTTTGACCGTTTGTTGAAGATAGTGTAACCGATGATTCAATGGAAAATTCCATTGATTTTTTCAATCATCAAGTGTCCAGGTTTTATGATCATTACACCACCTCTTTAACAGCTTAGGATGAATGTTTGTTGCGCTCGCGTCGTACTTTTTTGGTCGAAACAGTATTACTGATGTGAGTGCTGAGTTCTGTCAGTTTACTTTGAATTTCGCCTCTTGGCCTATAATGATTTTCTGTATGCTGCATTTTCTTAGATAACATCTGAGAGGTCACACATTTTACCGATCTCTTGTTTTAACCGTAGCACTGTGTAATGTACCATGGATAAAATGAAATAAAAACTGAATTTCTAACTCTTAAATTTTAGTATTTTTATTGAATTGTTGGACAGAATATTTGTCACTAAATAACATAAAAACATCACTGTATTGTGGTTGGCCGCGCTTTTGTTTAGCAACGCTAAACTTGTCAGACATGTCAACATCAGCCAAGAATTACGAGTAAATCTAGCTAAATTTGTGTAAATCTTTCGGCATTTTAAACTTTGTTCGAGCTAAAAAAAATCCATTTGCGCCACATCCAAGATTTTTCAATAAACTGTTCATAAAGTATTTCTAAAAATAAATTTGAATTTCTGTGTGGTTATAGTTGGTTAGAAACTCCAAAACATCATCGAAAACAGTCGGTTTATGAAAAAATATTGTCAGTTCTTAATGCCGAAGAACCATAAAACGTTTGAAAGATAAAATAATGAATTGTAGTAAGGTTATTGGGTTTAAGCCGATTTAGATATATCAATTTTTTTCTGGATAATTTAGAACTAATATACTCTTTGAGATATGACCGCATCATATCATTACCCTGACGCCCTGTCTATTAAGTAAAAAATCCTAAATATATTTTAGTATATTGTTAGACCATATATTAATTATTATAAACCGTTTACAAAATTAAAATTGGTGTTTTTATCTTTAAAACATCGCAAAACAAAGCGTATAATACACTGAAATATAACCTACAAGGCTTGGCATATAAACTGAACAATCTATATGGGTCGCATTATTTATTATTTAAAATGTTTCAGCTTCGGTAACATGTGCAACCCACATGTTTACCTGTTCCAACGGAAGATGCGTAGACAAGAGCCTCATCTGCGACCAATCGGACGATTGCGGAGACAATTCCGACGAGTCCTCCTGCTACCCTCACCTAAGCGACTTGCTCTGTGGTTACGATCAATTCTCCTGCGGCAAGAACCAATCCATCTGTCTACCTTTAACAGCTAAATGCAACGGAACCGCGGAATGTCCACAAAAACAGGACGAGATGAATTGCTCCAGCTGCGATTCTGAATCCTTCGAGTGTTCGAACAGAAAGTGCATACCCAAAGAATGGCTGTGCGACGGTACCGATGATTGTGGAGATCATTCGGACGAGAACGTCACGCTTTGTTCCACCGACGTCCATCAATTGCCGAATCTATCCAAGTATCATTATAAACCTTGTGAAAATGGTTTCAGGTAAATATGTAATTTTTGCTGAATATCTACAGTCCATCCAAAGAAGTTCTGAACTTTGTACCAACTCTGAGTTTTAGTTCAGTTTGGCTTTGACATACAACAAAATTCTAAAATAAATAAAATAATTAAACAAAAATACTGTTATCAAATATAATTTATTTTAACATTATAGCAGATCTAATTCGTATAATATCGAAGGACTTAAAACTACAATTATGTACACAATTATAATTGTATGCTGGGTTGTGTTTGACAACTGTTTATGTAGTTGTATCCCCTAGAGGCCTAATCCACCTAATTCACAATTGTATATCCAATTAATATATTTTATTTTCATTAGAGAGCATATTTACCTTTTACGCTTAGTTCTTGTATCCTTCGCTACAGTGTTTCTTTGTAAAAACATTTTGGTATCACTGTATTTCTCCTTTGTTTGTTCTGTTAGTACCTGTTTAGAATTTTTCGGACAGGGCTCCCGTAATCGACGCTGTGGGAGGATCGATTATTCGACGACGTGATAGCTTATTTTCTTCGACGACGAGACGTTGGCAATTCTGGTACCTCGGCGAAGACATCATGGGTCTACGGTGACCGCAATCGGTACCTAGCTTCTGGAGCTGCTCTGTGACTAATCCGTAGTCACATACGTTACGGTAATTCAGAAAAAACAAATAACGACGGTATCCGACCGAAGCTGACCAAAGCCTTTCAAATTAAAATATCTGCCAATATAACGGAGACGGCGAGCGAGGAAAGACATTATGATTTAAACATAGTGCCGAAAGAAATGTTTAGTCGAGACGCTAATGATTAACTAGTAATATTAATATCTCTAAGAGTTCAAAAAATTGTGAAAGAAATAAAATGTGGACAAAAAAAAATGGAAATAATGAAATGAATTTTAAGGTCCATTGTTCCAGCACTAAAATAAAATGTAATGGGGAACAAATGTTTGAAAGAATGTAATGCTGAACGAACAAAAGTAAAATCGAAGAAGAATAATTTTAAAAATATTGAAAACGTTGAAACAAAAAATATAATGGCCACGTAAAATACACCATGTTGCACGTACCCTCCATTCACGAGTCCAAACTCAATTTTGCGAAAGATCATGTCGGGGTCACCACTTTAGGGTAAATTAGATGGCTCGGTGAATGGAGGTAAAACGAAATGAAACAGTGGTGTTTACATTATGTGACCGTTATTTATTGAAGTAATATAAAAATGTGGAAAATACAAAATAGATAAAACGGATGGCAGCGGTGTTACCTGGAGACGAGGCTTGGGCAGTCGATCGTGGCACATCTAAACCAAACGATGGTCGAGTACTGAACGATACTGAATGATGGAAATACCCTTCAATAACATCCCAGATAAACGTCTCGGGGTTGCCAGCTATTCGTTATCGGGTTCTAGTTGGCGCTGCTGGCACCCCGCCCGTGTTCAACATCTGGGATTATGTTTCTGGGTATTTTGTAGACCGTTATTCCACTATGTAAAGTTCGACATGCCTCAAGATCGCTACACCTGTATACATCTTTCTTGATAAAACTAGATTTAATCACTGCATTCTCCTTAATGAATTTGCCATATCTACAAAACAGTTACTATTCTTTTTCTCCTGACACACCAAATTAACCAAATGCTCATGCATATTCTGAACAATCACATAAATATCTGTGCACATACATCTTTTACACTCTACAATAATATTTCCTACAGTTATCGTATATTAATTATATTGTTAGAACCGATTGTGTAGAATCGATTTGGTGAAGGTGTTTGGGCAATTAAAACACTGGATTCAACTGAGTCTCTCTCTATTTATTTCGACAAACATATCGGTCAAAGCCCCAACACAGAATGAATCAAGATGGCGGGATCTTCATCCTGCCCGGATGGCATTAGTGCGAGCATGCGCCGTAGCGTTTATTATAATTTACAGGAAACTACTTTAATATCAACTATGTCATATATACACCGACAGAGGGCGTTAGATGTAGGCGCATCCACCCAATTATTTATATATCCAACACTCGGCCATCCTGACTTCGCAGCGTCCTCGCAAGGCTTCACTCCAGCTGCTCTTGAACATTGTAGTTGGTGGCTTTGGTCTTTCTATAATGGAAACATAGTCTTTACTACATGGTCTATTAAAATGTCTTACCTGGATGATTTTTTTCGTTCATTGCTTCATTTTATAGCTTCCATGCAGTTTGTTTTATAACTTCTGTGAAGTCAATTTTATACTTTTTGGCTGAACTGCAGATGCCTTCGGTGAGGTTCAACTGCTAGCCTCCATTTTAACTTCTCTGAATGGCCTGGTGCCTTACGTGCTTCTTCTTCTGCTACTTTCTAACGAACCTTATAATTTATATCCTTTTGCGTTTGATATTTAGAATTTTACATCCAATAATAGTCTAAACTATTTACTTGAAATAATTACTTTGCCAATTTACACACTGTTTAATAACTTTGCACCTTTCTATTCTCAAGTTCTACGTTGATCCCCAAAATTTCTTGCTTCGTTTTTTTTGTTTTCCAACTAAATTTATTTTAATTGCATTTACTGCAATATTTTATAATATTTTGAAACTTTATAACCAATGAAACTATCCAACAACTACAATATCATCTTTTTCAATGTTCACCTCAACTGAACAATCAAACTCATGTTTGCTGTATACTTATTATTTACTTTACCCAACTATAAACTGTTTATACTTATTGTTGTTCTGCAAACCTTTGTTGTATTTTCTTTCACACTATTCTTACCCATGTATTTCATTACTTGATTTCTATTTTGATCATTTATTGCCTTTTAACTAAATTGTATATATCTGCCTATTTACTGGTCTGATTTCATATGACTATTGTTCTTCATCACTATGTCCTTAATAGATTTATTTTATATTCCATGTATTCATTAAAACACATACATTCTTGTATTTGCGTTTAAAAGTTAATTTATTCTCTGATTAGTTGCTGACTTTTAACAAAAGTTTTTAAGTTATTGTTATGTTGCCTTCATTTTAATCATAAATGTTACAGAATCATATTGAATGTATGTATACACTACAAGTTTTAAATTTACAATTCCAAAATTTTAACATATTTCCCTAGTGTAAGCGTTTACCTATGATTATATTCATGTTTTGAGAATTATTGACGAAAGTAGGTGATTTCTCGAACAGAAAAGTTGTTAATTCAGGTTAACATCATGCATGAATTCTTTCAAAGATACAACCTCTAAATTGATAATAATCTCAAGCCATATCTAAATACAAAATTCATGCAACTACAATTGGCACACTCATTAGATTTAAGAAGGTTGTTCTGCTATCTTTTTTTTTTAATGTTAATTATAATATTCCATTCCAGGAAATCACCAAAATTAAAAAGAATTTGGATTAGCTTATATTAGATGAATTCAAGTTTTTTAAAAAGTTTTTGTTTCGTTGACTTCTCAATTATTTAACTAATTTATAGATAATTTGGCAAACGAAATGTGAGTATTTTTCTTTAAAGAAAATATTTTATTTTAATCATTTGCTATTTTATATATTTGTAACAAAATATAAACTATACCATTGCTGATCAAAATATTTTAAATTTTCTGAACTAAACTATCTATTTGAAGCCTTTATTTGTATCCATTTATTCAAACACATTGATATGATCTGTTGTCAACCCTAATTTTGAATTAAAATTAATCAACTTCAAAATATTGTCAAGAATGTTATTACAGCAGTACAATGTTGTCTGAAAATTTTATAATCTTGCACTTTATAACATTTCTTTCGTCTGAGGGTTAAAAATATGTTCTTTGAACGTTCATTTTAAAATTTTCAGAATGTATTATACTGATTAAAATGTATTGAAATTACCCAAAAATACATAGTGTTTATAGGAAATATTATCATTATGCTACAATTGAGCTTCTATTAATTAAATTTAAACAAAATGAAATTTACATTTAACTTGAAATATAGCAACATTATTATTTAACATAATTTATCCTATAACTTTATTACCTAATTTTGCTGAAATTATTTAGCGACTAATCAGATTATCGTATTAAATATGTATTTCAATGAATTATGTTTGTATTTAAATTGAATCGTCATAATTGGTATGTTTGTTGACTGCAAATTATTTAGATTTTGTATAAGATAACTAAAGTCTATTGTTTCTAATTTTAACATGGAATTTAAAATAGTAATCTTGGATGTTAAAAATATCTCGATTCCCATTTTTTTTGTTATTATATACTAATTTTGGCTGATTTAATAACAATGGTTACCTTACCCCTATCTGCATCTTACAAAGTTTACTGTGGATTAATTTGCTGTTTACCGTGAGTGATCTTCAAAAATATTCTTCCAATGGTCTGCTTCTGTGAATGCTACTGGTTCCTTCTTTTCTTGTGTCCATGTAACTTTTGCATAACAGCCGATGTGTTATTTCCTAATCTCTATCTGCTTTTCTATAATAATGTACTCGAAACAAAATACTAATTAGTTTTAATCCAAACTCATGTGGATTTACTACTTATACTACCAAACCAATGATTTCTAGTATTCTCTCACCTTACTAATTTGTGCACATTAATAGGATGTCTATCTTACTTGCATCAATTTTGTGTACAGGTACTGCTGAATGCTTGTGCTTGCTACTGACTTGCTTCTAAAACCTGGCCATTGTTGACGTCTTTTACTGACTACATGATTTTGTAACTTATAACTACTTGATTTTGTTTCTGAACAGCCTGTTTGTTTATGTCCACATTGTGGTGGTGCGTTTGTTGAATTTTTGCTTATTGATAGCCTGTGTGACATTCGCCATATTGGCAACATGTGTAATTCTAGAGGTTTTGTTTACTATTTTTGTTACTGTTTGATTACTAATTGATTTTCTATGATTGCGACTTTTGTTCTGCTTGGCTGTTTGATAACATCCACCATATTGGCAGCATGTGTGTTTACTGAGGTTTTGTTTACTAATTTTGATACTGCTTAATTACTACTTTCATCACTACTTTGATATAAACCTTATTGGCTGTATATTTACTGCAATTTTGTTAATAGTACTTCGTCTTGATGGCTCGTTTGTTGACACCCACTTTGCTAGCGGTTTGTCTACTATTCTTCAAAATCTTGATAGCTGGTTTGTTGACTTTTACCTTATTACCACCTGGTGGTTAACATACATTTTGGTGTACCCCTTTTAGACGCTTATTTGTCAACATGGCAACCTGTTTGTGGCCAGTTGTCTAGTTGGCGACAGCTACTGGGTTCCCCCTAATGATGGCAGTCTGATTGCAAACGCCCATTAGGTTGGCATGGCTGTTGCTGCTGTTCTCGATGTTAGTGGTCTAATTACAGACAACTATCTTGTCGGCCTGGAAGCTAATACTCACTCTAATAATGCCCCGATTTCAAATGTCTATCTGATTGCCGTGCGTGCTGTTGGTCCCGTGTTGGTAGCCTGACTGCAGACATTCATCTGGTTGTAATGAATGATGCTGGCCCCATGTTGGTGGCCTGACTGCAGATATTCAACTGGTTCGCTTGGCTGTGCGTGGTCGCGCTGAAGTGTCTGCTTGGCGGTTCTGTAGATGTTCGTCTTGTCAACCTAAATGTTAATACTCACTGTAATTGTGGCCTGATATACTATCTGTATTGGTTGCGGATGCCTCTGTGATGGTGGTCTGACTGTAAACCTCAATCTGATTGCTGTAATTGCTGCTGTCGGCCATGGTGAAGGCCTGATGGCGGACAAACTTCTTGTTCGTCTGGCTGCATGCATCCCCTGTGATGGAGGACTGGCTGCCGACATTCATGTGAATGTCGTGACTGCTATTGTCGTCCGTAGTGGAGACCTGGCAGTAGACGTTTATATAAACGTCGCTTGCGATGGCCACCGATTGGTTGGCCCCTCTTGCGCTGGCAGTCTGGTTGTAGACGTTCATAGAAACGTCGCTGGCGATGGCCACCTGGTTGTAGACGTTCATAGAAACGTCGCTGGCGATGGCCACCTGGTTGTAGACGTTCATAGAAACGTCACTCGTGGTGGCAACAGGCTGGTTGACCCCCCCTCTTGCAGGCAGTTTTGTTGTAGACGTTCATAGAAACGTCGCTGGCGATGGCCACCGTTTGGTTGGCCCCCCTTGCGCTGGCAGTCTGGTTGTAGACGTTCATGGAACGTCACTCGTGGTGGCAACAGGCTAGTTGACCCCCCTCTTGCAGGCAGCTTTGTTGTAGACGTTCAGGGAACATCACTCGTGGTGGCAACCAGTTGGTTGACCCTTGGTGTCACCGTGCTTGGTGATTCTGTAGTGGTCTCTTGGCTGGGCAGCTGGTCTGCGATGGCTCCACAAGGTTGGTGGTTCGTACGTGTGGCCCCCTTGGTTGGCTGCACGTCTGCTGCGTGGCCCCTGTTTATGGACTGCCCGTTGTGGCCCCCAGGTTGGTGGGACGCTCATTGTGGACGTTCCTGGTTGACGGAACGCTCGTTATGGCCCCCTCAGATTGACGGCCAGCTCGTTGTGGACCCCCAGGTTGGTGGGCAGCTCGTTGTGGCCCCCCAGGTTGGTGGGCAGCTCGTTGTGGACCTTCTCTGTAAGAGAAACGCTCGTTGTGGACCCCAGGCTGGTGGGCGGCTCGTTGTGGACCCCCCCAGGTTAGTGGGCAGCTCGTTGTGGACCTTCTAGGTTGAAGGAACGCTCGTTGTGGACCCCAGATTGGTGGGCGGCTCGTTGTGGACCCCCCTCAGGTTGGTGGGCAGCTCATTGTGGACCTTCCATGTTGAAGGAACGCTCGTTGTGGCCCCCAGATTGGTGGGCGGCTCGTGTGGACCCCCCTCAGGTTGGTGGGCAACTCGTTGTGGACCTTCCATGTTGAAGGAACGCTCGTTGTGGCCCCCAGATTGGTGGGCGGCTCGTTGTGGACCCGCTCAGGTTGGTGGGCAACTCGTTGTGGACCTTCCATGTTGAAGGAACGCTCGTTGTGGCCCCCAGATTGGTGGGCGGCTCGTTGTGGACCCGCTCAGGTTGGTGGGCAGCTCATTGTGGACCTTCCATGTTGAAGGAACACTCGTTGTGGCCCCCAGATTGGTGGGCGGCTCGTTGTGGACCCCCTCAGGTTGGTGGGCAGCTCGTTGTGGATTTCTCGAGTTGACGTCACACCTGTTGTGCGACCGTCAGGTAGGCGGCAAGCAGGTTGCAGGGCCCTTGAAGAGCCTGTACGGTGATTGCAGACCCCAGGTAGACGGCACGCTGGTTGCACGCCCGTCAGGTAGGAGGCATGCATGTTGCGGGCCCCTCGAAGAGGCTTCGCGTTGATTGCGGACCCCAGGTAGGCGGCACGACGGTTGCACGCCCGTCAGGTAGGCGTCATGTCGTGGAACACCCAGGTTGGCGGATCGTTTGTCATGGCTCCCCAGATTGACGTCGACCTTGTTTACATACCTGATACAAAGTCTGCGAACTCGTGGTGAAGTCCCAGTGGCACCCCTCTTGTTGGTGCACCTCGTACTGTCTCTCATGATGCAGGCCTAGTTGGCGCCCATCCTGTTAATGTACCCCTTCCTGTCTCTCATCGTGCAGGACTTCTAAGTGGCGTCAATCTTGTTGATATACCTGGTGTTGTCTTTCACTATAGCGAACTTGTGTAGTTCACCATGTCTGTGGCCTGCCAGTTGCGAGTTGTTGTATCACAGGTTATTGCTCTCTATGTAGACAGCTAATTCGCTGTTCCACATCATGCCGACTTGCTGGTGTACCTCATTGTCATGTCTATCGATTTGCAACAGAACCCTTGTGAGAAAAAAACAGATGAATCAGAAAAATATAATTTTCAAATTTATCTACTCCCTATAATAAATAGAAAGTACGTCTGTTGCACTTGAAAACGTTGTCGCTTGTAAAAGAAATAAATAAAAAAAATATTTTACCAGATCCGGTCCTGTGCCATTGTGCCCAGAGGCGGACAATCAATTTGCGTCGCCTATTACCTAGAACTAATTCGCCGCGCCGAATTTTTTTCAACATTTCTTTTTCAGAATTTAAAGAAAGTTCCCTTTTCTTGCTACAGTGTAATTAAAATGTTTTAAATTCATACCTGCATCCTTTGTTTACGTTTCATCCATTTCGGCGCCATTTTGTGGCTTGGGTACGCGCCGATGTTTGTTTACATTATGTTATTTTCGTGTTAATGGCTAATTACTAATTAATAATCAAACTGCCCTTGTGGCGATTGATCTAAAACAATAGTGTTTTAATAATATTCCTTTGTATTACCTTGTTCGCCTCATGGATTCTAGTTTGCGTCGTTTACACACTAAACACTACTTTAAACAATCACTATAAATCACTGTGCACGCGTTGTTCTTTATCCCACTTCTGATTTGTTAGAACCGATTGTGTAGAATCGATTTGGTGAAGGTGTTTGGGCAATTAAAACACTGGATTCAACTGAGTCTCTCTCTATTTATTTCGACAAACATATCGGTCAAAGCCCCAACACAGAATGAATCAAGATGGCGGGATCTTCATCCTGCCCGGATGGCATTATATATATATCGTCAGAGGGCGTCAGATGTATGCGCATCCACCCAATTATTTACATATCCAACAATATACTCACCTTTACTTGTTTCCACTCTCATCGTCCTGTTTTAGAAATTGACAGCATTGAATCATACCATATTCATTCAAGTGAATAACTAAGCTGTTAATTTGCAGTCTGTCTAACATTTGTTCACAATTCCATCATTTGCCAATTTCTTCTTCGATGTGGCTGATCCAGTTCATCCAAACCGAAGGTGTTATTAACCATTTCCAGCATGAAGTACAATACATCTGCAATATAAATTATTAATAAATGTTATGACTAATAAACGTTTACCTTTTTCCATCAACTTTTGTTGTAATTTTTCACTATTTTTATTATCATCTTGCCATAAGTGACCATTGGGTATATCGGTCCTATTCTGAAATATCCATGTCTCATCTAAATACATAAATTGAAATAATAATTATTACCTCATTATGCTTTTAAAAATTGTATTCTGTTAAAAGCAATATCTGGAAATTCCATTAGATCTCTTATACTTTTCAGATTAACAATTGAAATAATTATATTAAATTATATTTATATTGAAAAAATACTCACTGTTTTTATACATTTCATATATTTAATATCTGATAACATATTTAAGATAATATATTTAATGATCGTAAGTGAACGGTTTTTTTGGTGAATTCAAGATTATTTATTTAAAGAAAAGCCTAGAAAAGCATGTCACTTATTTTCGCTTGTATACCTCTGGTCCTCTAGTGACTCACATTACTTATTACATATATTTACAATTGGCTCATTTAACTTCTCATTCTCTGTCTCTAGATTTCGTGCTGGTTGATTTCAAATTCTTCTGATTTGAATTAGAACTATTTAGTGTTAACAGATATTAAAAAAGTAACGTTTTATGACCATAAAGCGAACCATATTTTTATTTGACCCATATATGTTACGTCACTGTGACGGAATGAAGGAACTTAATCATCCCTTAGCACACTCTGTTGAGATTTGAATAGAAGTAGCAAGCTCTACGGCTATTCAGTTGGAACTAAAATATATTTTAAATGCGATACAGTCAGATTGCACTTTATTTGTAAATTAAGTAGGGTTTTTAAACTATAAATTATTTTGTATCGTATTATTTGTATTATACGTAAGATGTAAATCCGGAGCCTGCATATCCCTGGACCTTCTATGCAATAATAAACACGATTGCTACGACGAATCCGATGAAGGAGGTCTATGCTCAAAATCCTGCACTCCCTCTAGTCATCCGTGTTCGCAGAAATGCATCAAGACACCTGCTGGTCCAATGTGCGTCTGTGAAAAAGGTTACAAGTGAGTATAATTAAACAACTACTGATACTAAACAGCTGATATCATGTTTTTTCTTATAGATTGACTGGTGACGGACGGACTTGCGAGGATATCAACGAATGCCAACAAGAACCTGCTGTGTGTAGTCAAATCTGTGTTAATACCAATGGGAGTCATCTGTGTGACTGTTTTAATGGCTTTAATTTAAGGTAATATGTTTGAATTTTTATATTTATTTCAATTTCAATTACCTACTATTATATTTTTTTGTAGAGGAGATAAGAAATCCTGCAAGGCAACAGGAGGTTCTCTGTCACTTATGTTCGTGTCCGATAATCAAATTCGCGAGCTCACCCAGAACTCGTTAAATATCTTGTATTCCGACGATATGCCCAAGGTGACGGCTATGGACATATCCATGAAGGACCGAACGATCTTCTTCACCATTGAAAACTCTCCAACTATACAGAAAATCGACACAGTCACGAAAAAAAGACAGTATATAGAACATATTGGGTTTCCCAAAAAAATCGCATATGATTGGGCCACAGGTAGGTTATACTATGACTATTATTTATGTTATTAAATTATTATAAACTAGGCCACGCTGCGATTTGAATTACACTTGTACTTTGGTTAAAAAATGTATTTTCTTATAATATTGTTCATATAATTTTAATGGAAATTTCACCATTAATATAAAAAATATTTACAATAAAATACAAATAACTGACAATCACATGTAACTATTATTTAAGTAATTAACCAAAGCAGTCTAAAACGAGCAAGCTATAATGCTACATAGATTATTGCCTAAATGCATTCTAAAAAGCTTTAACATTAAAAACTTATTAATTTACTTAACTTAAGGCAACCTTCCAAAAGGAAATCCTTCTTAAACGTCCTGGTTCTTTGATGTTTGCCTATTGCCAATAGGCTTAATTTCGAATTAATATATTATATATAACCCGTCCAATCTTACAGGTAAGGCATATTATAGATAACGTCG
Organism: Rhynchophorus ferrugineus; assembly: GCF_030347505.1. NCBI lineage: Eukaryota > Metazoa > Arthropoda > Insecta > Coleoptera > Curculionidae > Rhynchophorus > Rhynchophorus ferrugineus. Next base: position 51,900,574 of record NW_027472583.1, read on the forward strand.
AGTATATTGGCACACACTATAATTTTCCTCTAATTTAGTTAAAAAGAGATAGAATGCTGTCTGATACGTCGAAACATGTAACCGAATCAGTCTATAGAATTCGTTTTGGATTGACATTGATGAGCCATGTTGCCAAATTTCTTCAAAAGATTAGTAATAATAATTGGGGGTTATAAACCGGCAAAGGTTCTAAACGATTTGATGTAGCAATATTACGACATGCATTGGTTGTTTTGATGGATATTTGTATACAGTAACTGTAAAAATAAGTTTTGATAATTATTTTTGAATTTTGAAAGCTTTCTAAAGAAATTGATATAATGTCTCTTTGAGGCTGTGAATGGATTTTGCAGTGAAAACGTATTTCCTGTTTTGAGACAATTCAAAATATTGACAAGTTTGTCTTTACTTGTCTTCTTGGTAGACAGTCTATGTTGCTGGGACAGATAATGAGTTGTCAACCGGAACAAGTTGGAACCAAGAGAAGTTATGTATAGGTTGTCAAAGTTTGATATAGAGGACCTGACATGACTCAAAAAAAAAGGCGGCATCCTGTATATCCAAGAACCCAAAAGAATGAAGGAATTCCTGAGCTGCTTGGAGTGGGTATACCACAAGGCTACTCCTATAGCAATGCATTTTACAGTAATAGAACGGTTCCACCACATGACTGGGTGACTTACCAATACGCGGATAATATTTCGAAGAGAGTGGTCTTGGCATGGAATTTCGAGTAGAGATCTTGCATTAAGTCACTGATAAATGATATCCCAGATTATTTATGCATTTCGAATTGAGATTTTACTGTTTCTGCAGATGAGCGGATAAAGTTGTTTTGCTAACGACTGCGATTGTGAACTAAGTTTGATAATTGGAATCTGCACTCCAAGAGGAGACATAAATGTGCAGCTTTTTATAACCAGGGATATGCACTTCTTTTGGTTCTCAGTTGCAAAACTTGGACGAAGTATTTACTGTAGAAGGGAATGGTCTAAGTCCTCAGTGTTGTCTATAGAAGTGAAAAGCCAGTGGTGAAGAAGGCCCACGTAAAGCATATTTTCAACGAGTCTTTTTCCTAGAATGTTTGCCATATAAACGTTGAATAATACTGGTTCCAAGAGAGAATACCTGATTCTATGAATTTTCAACTGAAGATTCAGCTTCGTACCTTCACTTGGAAAGACCTGCTCGAAGGAAATATTTGACGAAAATGGGTAGATCCTCTGGTAGACGGTATGAGCTCGAAATATTACATCTAGCTTTTGATGTTTTCTGAAGGATTAGGTTATGAAACATCCTAACCACGCGACTTGGTGAGCAGAATAGTGTTTGGCTCGAAACCCTAATTGCTCGTCAAGAATCATGCTAGTGGCCTTGTGACTCATTTATTTGGAGTGATCATAGTAATGTAGCCTTTTTTCAATTTGGTGTATTGTTTGCTTGGGGGATTTTTCTAATTAAGCGATGGCAAAACTATTATAGTTCGGTTGCTTTTTGGAAGTAAGCTTGCTGATGATAGGATAATCGCTTCTCAGATGACTTTTTCGATTTTTTTTTACTTTTCTTGCGCGAAATTACCTGACTTTTCTGTTTGCAAGAGTGGAATTAAGTTTTATTAATATTAAAGAATTAGATTTTTAAATTATAGGAAGAGCGCATAACATATGAGTAGATGGTTGAATCAAGGAAGTGTGCCAAACATGCCCATTGCTAAGCAGTTGTATTAGATTTTATTCATTTCCAGGTCACATCTACTATTACAACGCACAGTCTGACGAGAAATCTATCAGTATTTGCAGTTTCGAGGAGATGATGTGCTCAAAGCTAATTGATATTGACCTACATCGTCATGTATCGGAATTGGTCATTGATTCTACAAATGGCGTCTTGTTTTACGCTCTAGCCAGTTGGTGGGTCTTCAACTCGCCCACCTATGTATTATACAGCACGAAATTAGACGGTAGTGATAGGAAAGAAATGATTAGAAGCACCAATGGTAACCAAAGTTGACTTGCGTATTTCCATCACTGTTTTATTAATTTATAGGGTACATCACTGGAATTACCTTCGATCCAAATAAGAAACTCCTCTATTACGCCGACCAACACCAAGGGATCATATTCCAAGTTGCATACGAATCCCACACTCCTATCCCAGTTTTCAAAGACCTACACAGACTCCAAGGCTTGAAAATCTTCGAAAACCATCTGTACTTCTCGATCAGTAACGGAGATATCACCAAGTGTCGACTATATGATGATAAGGGCTGTCAGACATTTAAAATACACGCGTACAATCATGACCAGTTCTTGTTGGTGCAAGAAGGATTGCAATCAAAGTTACCGAACCCCTGCACCAATCACACTTGTCAGAATTTGTGCGTTACTCATGAGCGGGAACAGCGCTGTCTGTGCTCAGATGGATCAGTCATCAAATCAAGAGAAAAGTGCTCCAACGATCAGGTTAGTCCTGTTTAAATAGACGAAAAATTAATCTACGTTTTTAATATTTGTATATAAAATCATTTCACTTTTTTCAAAATAATTTGTAAGCAAGAAAGTAATCATTGAAAAGATAAACATTGAGACAATAATCTTAAATTAATTACAGACAATGCAATGCAAATAATAAAAATATCGGTCTTTAAGCCATAGTAAATAGTTGCATGGAGAAGTGTTTAAAGGTTTCTATTAAATGCTTACGATATTTTGTTTACTCTTTCTAACTTTTATTCTTCTCTCCTCGGTTTTGCTTTTAGTAGAGTATTTGATCCGTGCTTGAATTTATTTTAGTGCATATTAGTTTTAATTTTGTGACAACTCTTCAGATATGAATTTAAACTATATGGTGTAAAGTATTGAAATGAAACACGTCGAATTTCCTGTAAGAAACGTAGATGTAGTGTGCGGTTTCAGCATAAAGTATTATCATAATGTGTATGAAATGTTTAAGTTAACTTAGGGTTTAATATCTGTCTAAATAGTTTTTCAATTACCGCAATATATTACCATATTTTTGGAAATTAAAATATGTATTGTAAGCATTCCTCATCCTTATAAGTTAGATATGTCACCGCAATGTTTTTGTATAGACCTATACCACCATATATTGTTTCTTTGTATCTTAAAAAGAGAAAGCTTCCAAGTGACTTGACTTTTTCCGATATTTTTTACAATTATCAATTATTTAGACGAATTTACGTACAATGTTAACAAACTATACACCCAAACCTTCATCATGAATCACTCTCTCTATTACTGAAAACCGCATCAACATCTGTTCAGTGGTTTGTGAGATTATCACTAACAGACAGACCCGGTGTGGGACTTTGTTTTAGAATATATAGTGATATGATTGTTTAGTTATTATATTGTTACTTGCAGGGTAGAGAATTCTAGTTGCATCTTCTCTACTATCTCCAACAACTAGTATCGCAATATCATCAGCAAATGTAAATCAGCCCCAAATATATTTACTCTTTCTGGAATATCTAATGTAGGCAAGGAATTGGTCTCTTGTGGTACAACAGCTTTTAGTTTCTTAGAGAAGGTGATAATGCATTGTTAGTCAATAGTTTTTAAAGTTGATAGCATTAATATGACTACCTGAATGCGTCTTGGTAAGTGTTCGATGAGGAAGTGTCGCTTGATAGCTGAAGAAACCAAATTGTCCCTTTTCGAGAGTCTAGCGTTAAAGATAAGTTAATACTGATTGCTAGAGCACCGGAAGGCCTAGTGGGTATTCTATCATCTGAAGTTTAATGAAGGAGGAGGTCTATGTTTGAGCCTTTAACTCGCTTAAGTTTTCAAATATTTTACGCACTTTTTAACAAAATATGACTTTATTAAAACTAATTTAAACATTTAAAAATATGCTAAAGGACTAATCTCTTATGGGTTTTAAGCATGCGACTATTCTTCGAATATTGTTACCTTAATCTAACTATTTAAAAATTGCAAACATATCGGGACTAAGGAAAATAACAAATTTGTGATAATGCAACTAATATCACATATATAATAATTAGACTTTTATATCTAAGGGCTCAACAGCCTCTTAATTAATTTTTCATACAAATATATATATATATATATATATATATAAATATCGATATGATCTGTACCAGATGGATATTTTTTTATTGACATCATTGATTCGTACTTACTGAGAATTCACATACTAATATAAGCTAATTAAACGATATTATCTTTATAGAAAATGTCAGGAAAGGAAAGCGACGCTCCCAAGTTCCATATGGTCGATGCAGACACCCCAGAAAAATCATCCGGTTCTGGTACGGCCGTTTCCGTAGTCGTCATTTCCATCATCATTATTCTGGTGGGAATAGCCCTTATAGTCTACGCTAAGAGGAAACATTCCGGTCAACTGAATATCAGGTAAAACTTGCACAAACCGGCAACGTGATTTGTTTAATCGAGGGTAATAAGCGGACGAAATCTTTGAATCGTAGTCGACATTGATGATTTTTGACGTTATTTCAATGACAGTTTGAGACTTATTTTAGTAGATTGTAGTATCTAATTTAGTACAATTTTCACTGGGAATATATTGTAAATAACTGTTTCGTTCGTTATCAAGAATAACTATTATCGTTGTAGAAGTCCCCAAAAATTAGTGACATTTAATTTTGAATTTAACATAATATGTGTTTACATTGAAAAAATAAAGAAATATGCTTTAACGTATATTAACGCGCAATATCGACTCAGAATAATGAGTTAATATTGATATTTTTTTGTATTAATACTTTTTTCAATAGTGATACAGCATTGTCAGTTTATTCAAATTGTAGTAGCATTAGGGACATTTATTCTTGTGGCTTCGAAATATTTCTTATATATAGGATGAGCCATTTTTTCATTTCTTCTCTCTAGATAAAGGCGATCGAGTCTTTGTGCGCTCGTTTTTGTCATTAAATCAAATTAAAAATTAAATTATATTAAATTACTTCAAACACGTTATTGAGGCTAATATATATGTAAACATCCATTGGGACGTCGAAATAATATGGATTTTGATAATAGAGCAACAGATGGCCCATCCTGTGTAAAAACAACTTTTCTCGCAAATATTCTTGTAACTTCTTCAACTATATTGGACATTAGTAATGCCGGCTTAAGACTACATGATGCCCTGAACATTCCATTCCTGTGGATCCCCATCCATCCACCTTTCAGGTGCTAGTATATATTTTTTTGCCTGACAAGATGTGATGCCGTAAGAAATTGCTTATTTTGCTTATGCTGATCCGGCACTGGGCACTAGTAACTTCATATAGACTATCCAAAGAAGTTTTGTTCATACGTCATCTGAATTTGTGACGTCAAAACGTCGCAATGTTGCCGTATCAACTCTGAGTTTTACTTCAATTTGGCTTTTAAATACAACAAAATTCTAATCTAAATAAAATAATTAAACTAAAATACTAATATATAAAATACTAAAATAAATATATTATCGAACGACTTAAAAATACAATTAAGTACATAGTTATACTAGTTTGTAGGTTAGTATTGTGTTTGATTATATTTACATTGCACTCTTTTCCATATCTCCAACTAGTTAGAGTTCAAGGCGCGTTTTTATGTAGTTGTATCTCCTGGATATCTAATCAACCTAATTAGCAATTGTATATTCAAGTATATAATCCAATTTCCATATTTCACTTTCATGAGAAAGCATATTTACGCTTAGTTCTTGCGTCATTTCATACATTGTTTTCTTATAAATACATTTTGATATCACTGTATTTCTCCTTAGTTTGTTTAATATCTATATACATCTTTCTTGATAAACCAGATTTAATCACTACATTCTTCTTAATGCATTTGCCATATCTGCAATGCAGTTACTATTCTTTCTCTTCTGACAAATTTAACCAAATGCTATTGTATATTCTGAATAATTACACACAAATTTGTACACATAAATCGTTTACACTCTACAATAACATTTCCTACACCTATGCTATATTAATTATATACTCACCTTTACTTGTTTCCACTCTCATCACTTTGTCTTAAAAATTGTCAGCATTGAATCATATCACATTCAGAAAGCTTCATTCAAGTGAATCACTGAGCTGTTAAGTTCCAGTGTATCTAATACTTGTTCACAATTCCATCATTTGCCAATTTCTTCTTCAATATGTCTGATCAAATTCATTCAAACCAAAGTTGTTATTAACCATTCCTATTTCCAGCATGAAGTAGAATATATCTGTAATAAATTACTAATAAATGTTATAACTAATAAAACCTAATCAATTGTTATTCCAATGTTTGCTTCTTTCCATCAATTTTTGTTGTCATAACACTATTTTTATAATCATCTTGCCATGAGTGACCATTAGATATATTGGCAGCATTCTGAAATAACAATGTTTCATCTAAATACATAAATTGAAATAATAAGTCTTCCTTCATTTTATTATATGCTTTTAAAAATTGTATTCCTTTAAAAGCAATATCCGGAAGTTCCATTAGACCTCTTCCATACATTTCAGGCTAACATTTTCCTCTGAAATAATTGTATTAAATTATGTTTGTATTGAATAGCTACTCACTGTTTTTATATATTTCATATATTTAATCTCACTTAATTGTTTCATAATTTAACATCAAGTTGCTCATAATTCGTCAACCGCCTCGTATAAGGACGGTTCTTTTTTCGATGAATTCAAGATTATATTTTTCAATTTTTGAGATATATCAGTGACCGTTACATTGACTAATATTCAGTGCAGCTGTATCACGCTAAAAAGTATTTTCATTAAAAATCGCAGAAAATTAATATTTAACAAGCCTAAATAGCCCAAGAGGCTGATGGGCTTTTAAAGTAAGAAATAAATAATATTTAACAGTAAAAACGCTTACCGCTCTAACGAATTTTACTGACAAGAAGGTGTCTGCGTTATCTTGTTTCTGTTCAAAGTAACTGATTAGAGACGAAATCTGTTCTGTCTGGATTCGGAATTTTTAATCAGAGTAATAATAAGCAGCGATTTGAAATTTATCAAAACAAGCAAAGCATTAAAATAATGTTTGCAGGTTTATAACCTCTTATCACTATTGTTTTGAAAAATTTTGTATACGTTCGACAACCGGACCACTTTGGCAGGCTAGTTCGGTCACGCGATCGAACTTATAGATATCTTGTGTCTCTTTTTAACTAGAATAAAATGAAGAGGAAAATATTGTCTGATTCTGAACGAATTTACAAATTGCGGCGGGCAGTACATTAAACATGTTGATGAATTATGTTCAAAACTTCTTTCTATAGACTATACATTAGAAGAACACCCATTATAATTAATTACATCTAAAAGATAATTTAAAATTACTTTCAGTATGAAATTCTATAATTCCTCCTATAAGAAACAGGGAGACAACATGGAGAAGCCGATCCTGACGCCTGGTAAACACGAGTACACCAACCCCATGCAAGATACGGAAAGGCCGGAGGATGTTGAGCAGAACGCAAGCAGATTGATCGATATGGCGTAGATAAGAGAAAAATATCGAGAGCTTTAAATGTACTATTATAGAGTGAGAAGTTTTTATGTACGTGTGAGTGTGTGTCCCAATTTGTATTCGCGGAATATGAATCTGAATGAATACCATTGTGATATAGGTACTTTTTATATATTGGTTTGTTTTTAAATGTCTTTTCTTGGTTAGCAAAACTAGTAAAATTTATATATTTATTGAAGAAATATTCTTATACTATTTATTTTATTTTAGTGTTTTATTTTCTGCCCCTTTATCACTAACAGGTCAATTGAAAAGTCCCCCATAGCCTACCATAGTAAAATATATTTTTTGACAAAATTAGTTTTTTTATTCAAAATAATTCCCTTCAAGGATGATACCCGCTGTTGATAGTCCTTTCTTTTTCAAGGTATTCAAAGAAAATTATTCCGTGGGCATCCCAAAATACAGACGCCATAACCTAGCCGACTGTTGCGTTTTCCGACGTTTTGGAGCAGGTTCATCGTGTGTAGTCCACTCGAATGACTATCGATTGGACTTCGGAGTGAAATAATGGAGCCATATTTCGTCCATTGTCACATATCGGCGTAAAAACTCTGGTTTATTACGCTTCAAACATTGCTCCGAATCATCAACTCGTCGTTGCTTTTGGTCAACAATGAGCTCGCGCAGCACCCACTTTGAACAGAGCTTTCTCGTACCCAAATATCACGCGAAATTCCTTTTTATCCATTTTTTTCACAACAACAAAATTTGCTTCACTCAAAATGCTATAATTCATAAACTAATGATCTGACAGCTGTCAAATTTATACTCGCATCTTTTGAGGGTTAGGGTCAACTGAAAAACTTATTAATTTAATTCTAGTAGCGCCAGCTATGTGTCAGACCGGGGACTTTTCAATTGACCTCTTATATTGCTGCTAGAAGAATTTACAATTCTATTCGAACTGACACACTTGATTTACAATTTTGTTAAAAAAAGTTTTTTTTGAGCCTTTCTATCGTTTCTACGGCTACATACACTTATTAAGCGTCGAACTTTTGAGAGAAGTTAAAGCCGGCCTTGGTTTACTTTATTTCAAATGGTATTTTCCATAAGTTAATTAAGAAACAGTTATTGTTTTATGCATTAAAGAATTTTCAATATATATTGGGTCCATTTTTTGTCTTGAATTTGTACAAAAGGCGGCTGAAGGTCATCGAATATTTTATGAAGCTTACGGTAAACCTGCTCTATCGATTTCATCATGCGAATACTGATTGTGTCGTTTTAAAAGTAGTGACTATGGCACCGAAGATAAAGAGCATTCTGGGCGGCCAAAAAAAGGGCATTAATAATCAAAAAGGGGCATATATCTATCTAAATCATATATTATTTTCGTGTTTATATATCAAATGAAAATTGAAAAAATCAATGAAATCTATCTATTCCAATAACTTTGCATCAATATAATTAATAATAATAGGATAAAAAGAGCATAAAAAGTTATATATGGATAAATTAAAGTATTACGCTGGTATATAACAGCTGGTACTGACGTCACATTCTCCACTAACCGAATTATATATAGTTCCGTTGGTACAATTTTTTTCTACGATGTAGTAGTTCCATAAGACCAAGATGCACTCATAATATGCGTAACAATCAGTGGATGGCCACTTTTCACCAGATGAACAATCACTGAGTCCCGTAACAACTAAAAAATAAGATAAATGTCAATCTATAGTTCGCATTTTGTATGGTAAAAATTTAGTTGTTTGCATCATTCTTATAAAGACTGACCAAAAATGAAAATCAAAAAGAAATTTGTCTTAGAAGTGATGATACACGATGTTGTTGAGCAATCTTAACGGAAGGAGATATCTCTTTATTGATATTTTAGAGTCTCCTTATCCAACTAGAGTTTCTCTGAACTGTATCTACTGCTTAAAATGATTAAATTAAATTTAATTAATTAAAATGATGCTAAAGAATTAGAATTTGCCATTATTTATACAGAAGTATATTGAGAACCAAAAGGAAAATAGTTTAAGAGCCAACAGTTTATTAATAGTAATAAGAGTACAATGTGTTTTCATTGTTAAATAACATTTTAAAGCCAATGAGAGCTTGACCGTCACAATTTAAAAATTTCGTACATAATATGGTTGAAATATTGATTCAAATTTCGTCAGCTATTAAATAATTAAAAAATTTAAGCATAACGCATAATTTGGTGATGTTAAATTCACTGGCTATCCAATAACAAGCTGTCCAACTATTAATATTGGAGCAGTGTGTCTGTAAAAGTGCAGGTCATCCAAAGCGTATACCATCTGGAGGCTTGGATTTCCATCTTTGCAAGGTTCAATTAAAATAAGAACTAAATCCTAATAACTATGCGCAGTGAATAAGGGCTTTTAAACGGATCGTGTGAGAATAATGTATTCATCCATGCTGTTTTTGAAAAACATATTTTTAAAAAAGAAACAGCAAGAACTTTTGCATACATATTATTGGACGTTTTAATTAGTTAAGTTATTTTATTTACCTGTTGCTACTGTTGTTGTAGATGTACTTGGTTCAGTAGTTGTCGATGTACTTGTAGTTGTAGCAGCTGTAGAAGTTGTAGCAGCTGTAGAAGTTGTAGCAGCTGTAGAAGTTGTGGTGGACGCGGAAACTGTAGTGGTCGATGTTGAGGCGGTACTGGTGGTAGTTGATGCAGTAGAAGTTGTTGTTGATGATGTCGAGGTAGAAGTTGGTTCTGTGGAAGTAGTTGTTGTGGTCGGAGTTGTAGTGGTCGAGGCTGTAGAAGTTGTTGTCGATGCTGTTGAAGATGTTGTTGATGCAGTTGAAGTAGTTGTCGACGATGTAGTAGTAGAAGTCGGACTTGTGGTCGTCGAAGCCGTAGTAGTCGATGTTGTAGAGGATACTGTCAAAGACGTGGCCGAAGGACTAATACAGCTAAAATATAATGTTTTGTTAGAGACTAAATATATATAATCGATAATTTTTCATGTTTTTCAAACCGAATTTACTCATATAAATTTCAACTACTAATCTATAATATGTTTCGTTTTACTAGATGTCGTTTTCCATCACTGTAGAACATCTGAGATTTAGGAGCAAAAAAACTTAAAAACGTAGCGGTTTTCTTAACACTGTTACATATAACTTTACATCATTGAGAAAGTGATAGTGATCAATAAAAATGTACCTTTTTCACAGCTAAATATGATCTTATACTACGTCGTTAAATAAGATGGAACTAACATTTTTCAGTATAATTTCTACTAACTTCTGCTTCTGCCGAAAAGCCTACAAGATACCTTTCTACGGTAGCTGTAGGCTCGATGATATATTTATAAGATATATTTTTTAAGATATTGATATTTTTCCAGGCTGTTGCAAAACAAATTTCGATATTTTTTTCTTTGATATATCGATATTCTCATCAGCTGACATCACTAGTCCGCTATCTTAATTTGTATTTTATATCTCTTGATATTAATTACTTTCCAATTCTGTTTTATGTTTTGTCTGTGTACATATGTTTGTATGTAATTTATTTTATACTTTAAGTAATTTTATTGATAATACTATTACATTTCGTAATTGACTAATTGACAAGTATGTGAAAGCGACTATGAAAAAATAAAAATTAATTTTTCCCACCATATATTTTTGGTTAAAAAGCTCAACCATCTTAGACTTATTTTTATAATGTCCGTTCAGCGTATTGAAATCGTTTTCTTTCTTATTTATGGTTCAAAATATCAATATTTCTCTTCATGAACTACGCTATTTTTATTTCGACAAGATATTAATCTTACTACTTACTTCTCGTCTCCAGTATCTTCATCACAAACTGTGCCTGTAGAACAATCTCGAACATTACCGAACAAAACGTTGTTTCCCCCAATCGTTATACAGGTCTGATAGGATGTATCATTGAAGCAATGTATAGCTTTCGTTCCACAAGTGACTGAAATGCAAATATACTAATTAATTATAAAGAAAAAAAAATATCATAAAAATATATTATCAAACAACACAAACTATATTGAATAAATTCAAGATTAGAACTTGACTTTGGTTTATTTTATACATTTGAACTCTCATTGTCATTTTGTGTCGCCGTTCAATAAATTGCCACTTTTTCTGGGAAAATGAAACAGTTTTTGAACTAAATAAATAACAGAAACTTGTTATTTCAAAAATGTACTGGCTAATTAGAAGAAAATTCACAATTATCAGTACATAATAAATTGCTATTATATAAGCAAATACTGAAACCTATATGGACATATGGAGTTCAATTATGGTGATGTTCTGCAAAGAGTAACATAAACAAAATATACATTTTTCAGAACAAAGTCCTGAGAGGTATTGTGGGCGCACCTAATACTATAGGACTGTGTACAGGTGTACTATAAGGAAGTGTACTGGGACCAATGCTTTATCTACTCTACACTTGTGATATACCACAAATGCAAAATATCACGATGGCTAGATTTACTGATGATACTGCGATTATAGCTGTCGGAGACAATAGTGAAGAAGCCTTACGAAAATTACAACAGGCATGTGACAATATAAATAATTGGACACAAGCTTGGCAAATAAGAATTAATGAAAGTAAATCTGTACATGTGCAGTTCACCTATAAACGGACCATACAAGCACCAAAAACAATAAATAACTCTATTATTCCATATAGCAACAACGCTAAATATCTCGGAATGAATCTCGATGCAAAACTTCGCTGGAAGGAACATATAAAGAAGAAAAGAAAAGAATTGGAATTGAAATATAGAAAAATGTACTGGCTAATTGGATGAAAATCAGAATTATCAGTACATAATAAATTGCTCTTATATAAGCAAATACTGAATCCTATATGGACATACGGAGTTCAAATACGGGGATGTTCTGCAAAGAATAACATAAATAAATTACAAATTTTTCAGAACAAACTCCTGAGAGGTGGGTGTACCCAAATACTATAGGACTGATTATCTACATCGAGACCTTCATATACCCACAGTCAGTCAAGAAATCAAGAGCATTGCAAGGGGGCATGAGGAAAGTCTCCATTCTCATACGAATATTGAAGTATTGCAACTTTTGGATACCACCAGAACAGGACACAGACTCAAAAGTATCAAACCATCTGATCTTGTGTAGTGTGGTGTAGTGAGGTGCATATGTTAAAAAATTAAGCAGTGACATCTATAAACATTATTTCACCAGAGACTGAGTTAGGCCCGATGGGTCCCCCTAGTTATATGCTTATCATAAAGACAAGTTGTAGGTTTTACAACGCGAAAAATTACTGTCAACTTTTAGAATAATATATTTTCGATTGAAGCTGACGCTGAAGTTCCCTAGGGTAGTGTCTTGGGAGCACTCCTGTATCTGTTCTATACTGCTGATATAGCAACAACAAAAGAAACAGTACATGGAACATTTGCCAATGACACAGTTATCATGGCAAAAAAATTATTTCTGGTTAATGCTGTAGAAAAAGTACAAGTAGCCTTCAACAAGACCTACAAATGGACTAGAGGCTGGAAAATACTGCTTAATAGCTCCAGATATGCCCATGTTAATTTATTCTATGTTGCGGCGAAATAGTTAAAACCTTATTATATCACATGACGATTCCTCAAGCAGAATCAGCTGAATTCCTCGACATCCATCTCGGTAGTATGTCAAATTGAAGACATAATGTTAGACAAAAAGCAGAACAGATTAGACTCAAAGTCAAGCAACTGTACTGGTTAGTCGAAATATAATCTCAATTTGACCTAAAATCGAAGATATTGCTTTATCAGTTAATCATAAAGCCAATTTGGACCTATGGGGTACAAATATGGGGTTGCACTAAAACATCAAACCAACTAGTAATCCAACGAAGCCTAAACAAAGTCCTACGATTAATCATCAATGCTACTTGCTACGTAACCAACGATGCCCAGATTTTGCCTTAAAACATTATATATAGATATAACTATTATATAGATATTATTGGTACTATATTATTATTATAATTATTTACCTGAACTTGATGTTGTTGTTGTTGTTGTGGTTGTTACTGTACTGGCGCTTTGTATACAACTGAAAAAGTCGTGAATTAAAATTAGACTAAATAAAAAAACTCAATTTTCTTACCTATCAGTGCCGGTGGTTTCATCACAAGTATATCCGTCGTTGCAAGAAGCAACTTCACTATAAAAAGTCATAAATAAAAATGACCAGCAAGTTTGGTATGCAGTTTCGTTCACACATGCCACGCCTTTGGAGTTGCAATCAGCTTTAACTCCAATCAGTCCCGTTAGTAGAAGGGCCACTAAACAAACCTACGCCGACATTTGAAGTTAAATTCGAGGTAAAGTATAAGTTTTTTCGACAAGGGGTATCAACTACTAGGATTAACAATTTTTTTTAAACCATTCTTCAAGTCATAAAGTCATGTGCATTTCGCACTATAATGAATTGACAGATTTACTAGAGGTATGCTTGCGTTTAAACCTACATAGGGACTGCAAGGAAAAACATATTTTGAATTTTTTGTATATTCAGATTTGGTCGTAGTAGTCGTACAAGTAAATCAAAAAATCATTTATCTTTGATATTGCTGTACTTGTAATAGTAACAGTATGTAATATGTAGTATATTCAAAATAACAGTGAGCTAACGTCAAGATATTTAATTTGCTTAAATTAAATTAAATTAAAATACTTTTTGAAGGAAAAAACAAAATTGAAGCAAAAACTTGGCTTGATGCCGAGTTTCCGGACACTGCCCCAGGAAAATCAACAATCAAGGATTAATATGCTAAGTTTAGACGTGGTGAAGTGAGCACCGAAGACGGTGAACACAGTGGGCACACAAAAGATGTTGATACCGACGAAAACATTAAAAAATCCACGAAATAATATTGGATGACCGTAAATTGAAATAGAATATAATAGCAAACACTCTAAAGATATCAACTGAACATGTACATCATGTCATTCACGAATATTTGGGTATGAGAAAGCTCTGTGCAAAGTGGGTGCGCGAGCTCACTTTTGACCAAAAACAACGACGAGTTGATGATTTGGGGCAGTGTTTGAAGATGATCAAGAGTAATAAACCCGAGTTCCAATCGACAGTCATCCGAGTCAGCACACTATAAACCCGCTCCAAAGCGTGGGAAAACGCAACAGTCGGTTGACAAGGTTATGGCGCCTGTATTTTGGGATGCTCATGGAATAATTTTCATTGACTACCTTGAAAAAGGAAGGACTATCTCAGAAAAAGTTTGAAGGAGGAAATCACCGAAAACGGCCGCATTAAAAAAAAAGAAAGTGCTGCTTCACCAAGACAATGCATCGTGTTACAAGTCAGTGAAAATGATATCAAAAATCCATGAATTGGGATTCGAATTGCTTGCTCATCCACTGTATTCTCCAGTATCTGTCCCTCAGTGACTATTTCCTATTCTAAGATCTCAAAAGAATGTTCGGTGGGAAGAAATTTTCGTCGAATGAAGAGGTGATCACCGAAACTGAGGCCTATTTTGAAGCAAAGGACAAATCGTTTTACAAAAATGGTATCGAGAAGTTGGAGGGTCGCTATAATCGGTGTATCACCCTTGATGGGAATTATGTTGAATAAAAAAAACCAATTTTGCCAAAAAGTTCGTTCATTGGAGTTGGTACTAACGAACATGTAACAATGAGGATTCAATCATATGAAGTTTGGACGGCTGTGAGTGGGTATTGATAACTGAAAATAACAAGTTAAAGGAATTACACCATTAGGTCACAGCATCGATCCGTCCTGGTTGAAAAAGAATTGTTTAATAACAACATAAATAATTATGTCTATTGTAATCCTTTGAAACTAATCATACTCCTGTTAATATGGCTTTTCCAAGTAAACAAGGATGATGTTTGATGTTTTTCTAAATAATTTATAATATAGCTTAAAAAATCAAGTAATATTTAATACTGTGACATTTACAACAGGTCTTAGGAGTAATACTTGTTTAACAAGATTTATTTGTCTCCACCAGATTTATGACCCCGATACTTGGTATTTTAAATACATTGATGAACATTTATTGTCTGCTGGATCAAAGGTATAGGGATTTTGAAGAAAAAATGCGCCTAAAACAATTTTGTTATTAGCAATAACAAAGTCTCAAAAAAATAATTTTATGAACATACTACGGACTTAAGAAAATTTATTACTGTTTCTGATAAGTTTACAATTACGTTAGTGTTTAAAATGGGTTTTCCTCAGACTAACATATGATTGATTAATATTATTAGTTTAAGTTTCCCCAACATGTTAGAATTTTTAATGACTACCAACATAACTAGGAAATATTAATGAAAACTAAGGGGCTAGACTAGAGAAAGAAAACCCTAAACATTAAGGCAACAGTTCGCTAACAGTTAACAAATTGAATTAAAACATCTATGAGAAAATTCAAACTAAGTATATTTTCAATTTTGCTTTTTTACTGGATGAAGATATTTTATATGCCAAATTATATAGATCGTCAAATACGTATCAACATTTTTCAGTTATTAATTCCGTTTCTTTTTCACAAATCACAAATCAATTTATTTATAAACAGTAAAAAATTAAAATAGAAATTTCGCCCCAGATGTATGTGAGGAATTCGTTCACCTTTTATTCGAGAGACATGTCAAAATAATTGTAATCTACACCTCTGGATTTGTTCTTCATCGTGCCTTGATTACCAATACATACACGTTCAAATGAAGATGATTTTAGTCTTTATTGTAATATTTCTCCTTTACCACAAGCACCATCTTAGAGATTCAAAAGCTCCTGCAGCTTGGCCGATTTGCCTTATTACCTAAGATGTAGATGACAATTGTTCTCCTGCATTATCGATCCCAAGTACTTGAACCTCCTACACTTGCTCTATTTGGATGCCGTTGATGTTTACAATACCAGGCGATCCGTTCAGTTGTCAATTCTCTAGCCATATAGCTTTGCTTGAACTATATCATTAAGAATGCTAGAAGCCTGAACATCTGTATAATATGTATCAAAAAATATAACGCTATCATCAGCGAACATCAAATCGATCAAGGAATGTGTCGCATCATATTGAGATTCATGTCTGCCTGTAAAAACTTTTAAAAAGGTAGCCAATACCTACCTACTGTAATTTATTCCAATTCACCGAATAAGTTCATATCTCCACATTATTAACTCTATAATATCTGAACGTAGATTAACGATTACGAATGTATGTACTAAAAATAGATTAAAAACAATTTGCTGGGCTGTAGGTAGGTGGTTGAAACCAAAAAGAAAAGAAGGCAGTACCAAAGCGGATCAAGTATTGGCTGAAAAATGGCAATCGATATGAAGACGATTGAAATTTAATTTTTTGGAATGAATTGTCTCACAATAGTTGGAATAATGCTTAGATAGTTGAAATAAATCTATACTTCCAACAAAATTACCAGACAGAACTTATGCATATACTCACTATATCGTCCAGACATGTCTCCATGTTACTATTATTTATTATGGATTTCTTGGCAAATAGTTATTTGAAACGAATTTTGTGCATGTAATGGCCAAAATTGTTATTACTACGGAATATTATTAGATTAAGAACTCTATCGAACTCTATTTTGACTTATGGCGTTTTATATTTAAACGTTAAGACGTAGATTATTTAATTTATATAATTTTCAAAGTCTACTCTAAAAATACAATTTGTTAGACGCTAATATTTACTGAACAATACTATTTAATAACTATCAAATAATTATATAAATATTAATTATTTCTTACCTGTAATTTACTTGTAGATGACATGTCTGCTAATAACTAAAATCGACAAAACACATCACCCCTTTTTATCACTGTTTGAAGACTGTAATAAATGTATAGTACTTCGTGAAATAATGATTAGTTAATACTCATATGCTGTGATAGAAGGTTTATGTTAGTTTACATTGTTATCACGGCCACCTTGATTCCTTTCCCATTTTTAATCTTGATAACAGAAATTATTCAATATTAAACTTAACATGCGTTCAAAAGATTCTTCAAAAATATCTCTATCTTTAATATGTCGATTCATTGTCTACATATAAAGTATATGTACACTTTCCTAGTTCCTCCAGAAGAAAACAACATACTACTGTAGTCAAAGAAATATATTAAAACTTTTATATTAAAATTTTACTTTTTAATTTTTAAATTTTATGATGATAATATTTTATTTGGTTCTTGCGTGTACTTCATTAGCGACATATATTAGTAAAAAGGCGAAATATCAATTTACACAACTCTTAATCTTAACCTAACTGTTAAATTCCATTGTGTTAACATTTATTCACGTAAAATATGTTTTCCATTCAGCGTTATTGAGTTATTCAACGTATAATGCCCGATCATATCCCAATTGTCGATTATTGGTTTCAATAAATCATCAATCCTTCAACAAATCAGCCACACATATATCAAACATTAAAGAAAACGAACAACCTGTAGAATTAAAAAAGTTTCAAGACGATAAATTGAAAGAGTTTAGGATTGTGACTCGATAAAATTCATTCAGTTCATTCAACAACCTGCAGTAACTTCCTTCTAAATGGCTGTAAAGTTAGAAAATGATAAGAGATGATAAAATGAAAATGATGAAAAAATAATGTGATGATGCTTTTGATTGATAATTTGACGTCGTTTTTTTTTAAGTGTTTTATTAGTCTCATGAGGTCAAATAATAGGCCAATAACTTTTTTTCTTCACGGTAAATCACTTTCTTACACAGCATTTTATTCTTCAAAGATGCAACTCGTCCTACAACGGTCGTATTCGCTTGATTTAGCCCTTGATTGATATATTTGCGTTTTATTTTATAAAATCTTCAGTACACAGTAAATTTATTAAGAATTATTTCAGCAATTATTACATCAGCAACTATTCAAAAATAGCCCTAAAACTATTTGATACAATTATTTGATCACATTGATTTATAGGATTAATAACTCTAACATGGTAGCTTATGATAACAACTCTGCTTATGGATATTTTATCATCTTAAGGAATCTGCTGCCGAAGCCCATCAAACACTTTTAGAAACTTATAGTTATGGTAATTTTGAGTTCAATGATAGAGGATCAAATGTATTGATAGACTTATTGAACAAACATTCTCAAAATTTAATCAACTATTCCCAGATGTTCCCAGAAAGGGAAAAGGGTTACCTCACGAATTTACTTAAAATGCCATTTCGTACCGTTTCAAGGTTGCGGTTGTTTGTCGGGCAAAAAGAAAAGAATTTTCGGTGGCATATTGCGACTCCAGATAAGAAGTGGATTGGCTTACGACAATCCTTAATTCAGACTGTTCGACAATTTCAAGGGTTCGTCCCAAAAGGGCCATTCACATCGACACCAAAGTAGAACATTCATGTCCTTAAAATATTGCTGTGTACAACAGGTCAATTGAACAGTCCCCGGCCTGACACATAGATGTCGCTACTATAATTAAATCCATATGTTTTTCAGTTAACCCTAACCCCCAAAAGAATCCTGTATAAATTTGACAGCTGTCGGATGATGAGTTTGTGAATTAAATCGTTTTGAGTGAAGCAACTTTTACTATTGTGAAAAAAATTGATAAAAAGGAATTTCGCGTGTTGATAAAATATTGCTTTTTAAAGGGAAAAAATTCAGTTGAAGCAAAAACTTAGCTTGATGCCGAGTTTCTGGACACTGCCCCAGGAAAATCAACTATCAAGGATTGGTATGCTAAGTTTAGATGTGGTGAAATGAGCACCGAAGACGGTGAACGCAATGGATACCCAAAAGAAGTTGTTACCGACGAAAACATTAAAAAAAACTACAAAATGATTTTGAATAACCGTAAATTGAAATTGAATGAAATAGACACTCTAAATATATCAACTGAACGTGTATCAACAACTGAATATTTGGTTACGAGAAAGCTTTGTGCAAAGTGGGTGCCGCACGAGCTCTCTGTTGACCAAAAACAACGACGAGTTGATGATTCGGGGCAGTATTTGAAGATGATCAAGCGTAATAAACCCGAGTTTGTGCGTCGATATGTGACAATGGATGAAACATGGCTTCATCGTTTCACTCCGAAATCAAATCAACAGTCGGTGGCAAGGTTATGGCGTCTGTATTTTGGGATTCGCATGGAATAATTTTCATTGGCTACCTTGAAAAATGAAGAACCATCAACAGCGAGTATTATATTACGTTATTGGACCGTTTGAAGGACGAAATCACCGAAAAACGGCCGCATTTGAAGAAAAAGGAAGTACTACTTCACTAAGACAATACACCGTGTCACAAGTCAGCGGAAACGATTGCAAAAATTCATGAATTGGGCTTCGAATTGCTTTCTCATCCATCGTATTCTTCAGATCTGACCCCCAGCGACTATTTCCTTTTCTCAGATCACAAAAGAATGCTCGCTGGGAAGACATTTTCGTCAAATTTTCGTCAGCCACGTGTCGCAAAACTTGTGAAGGATACACTGTTGGAGCTCGTATGGGATGTTCTGTCGAACCCAGCGTACTCACCATACATATTACGAGTTGTTCAGATTAATACAATATGTCTTGACTTCAAAATACTGAAGATAATGAATCAGTTATTGGATCGCTGCCAAAAAACATCGTTATTTTGACACAGTCTTGCCATGTTGCCAGAAATATGGGGAAAAGTTGTAGAAAATAATGAAAAATATATTGGTTGATACATTTTTCTCAAATTTTTCTCAGTAAATTAAGGAACGTAAATGGTAACTATCAAATTTTAACCAATTTCTGTTCTGTTTTGTTGAGTTATATTTGTTTTGAATTCTTATTATTAATTCTTAATATTTGTATAATAAACATTGCTGATTAGTTTTATGCACATAATGTCAAATAAATGTATTTTATTGAAGCCATTTATAACAAATAAAAATTAGTTAAAAATTCAACGTTATCTTAATATATTACTTCCTTATTCAAATTCATATGGGATTGGTTTGATATCAATATAAGTCGTACTTCTGAATCATCATTTTATTATCCCATAATAGTATACATATGTAATAAAATTTATAAGCAACATGGAAAATACGTTTTATTAAAGTTTAATTAGTATTATGATTTATAAATGTATATCAATTTCTTTGTTCCAAGAAATTATATATTATAGTTAAACGATATCAAATGATAAAATGAATTGTTACTAATTTATCTGGTGTATATTTATAGTTCGTTTTTTTTAATTCTTAAATGCATATGGCTATCATTTTACTTTTTCATATCAGAAAATATATATGCATTTCAAAAATGTCTTAGGTTTAAATATAATTTTTAGAGCTTATTCGCCCTTGTGCAGCAGCGAGTTTTTGCGTCGATATGTAACAATGGATGAAGTCATCCGAGTGGACTGCACACGATGAACCTGCTCCAAAGCGTGGGAAAAGGCAACAGTCGGCTGGCAAGGTTATGGCGTCTGTATTTCGGGATGCGCGTGGAATAATTTTCATTGACCACCTTGAAAAAGAAAGGACCGTCAATAGCGATTATTATAAAGCATTATTGGACCGTTTTAAGGACGAAATCGGTGAAAACAGCCGAATTTTAAGAACAAGAAAGTGTTGCTTCACTAAGACAATGCACAGTGTTACAAGTCATCCTTTTTGCTTTCCTCATCCATCGTATTCTTCAGATCTGGCCCCCTAGCGATTACTTCCTATTCTCAGATCTCAAAAGAATGCTCGCTGGGAATAAATTTTCGTCAAATGAAGAGATGATCGCCGAGACTGAGGCCTATTTTGAAGCAAAGGACAAATCATATTGGTGTGGTGGTTAACACCATCAACATGGTGTTAACTGCTTCTGAAGTATCATGGGACATTAACAGTCACCCTAAATTTTGATTTTTTTTCTATTCTAAAACCGCTGAATTAGGTCCAGTTTTATTTTCTTGAAACAACCCTATATCTGGATATCATATGTCCATAAGGGTTTAAAAATTTGCTTATACGGCAGTACTTTATTGTGTGTTGATAAGGAAGAATCTTATATATAAAATTGACGTGGACAATTTCATTGCTACTTGCTTTTGGTCTTTATTTACAGCTATTATGACAGTATATTCTACAAAAGTTTTTTTTGTTGTTATGGTTGCTACTCAGGAATATCACCGATGTACATCAGGTTATTCAACACTCCCGCTTTTATTTCTTTCAATTCCGAATAGGCATCCTCGTGCTTAACTCTGTAGGCTCTAACGAAATAAAATATTTTAGCAATTCTACAAAATGTCTGGATATTGCTTAATTTAAAATTAAGCCGCTCATCTCACAGGTTATCAAAAGTTATAGTTGAAGTGGTAAAGACGACAGGATGGTCCTCCTACTGTTGCGATAGTCACGGCTTCGAATCCTGCTGGGCATTGTATAATATTTGTGATTGTCCTTAGGCAAGAGCGCAAAATCCAACAAGGAAAATGATCCCAATCACGCCAGTAATCAGGCTGGGTAAGACCGGATGTCTTCTGGGATGATTTCTAAGTTGGTCACTCGCCAGTCGATAGCTTTAATACCGAGGACCGTGGTTCGGAGACCACGTTAAACTGTAGGTCCAGTTCAGATAAACCCTCGTTGGTAAAAGGAGACTTTAAAATACATATTTAAAAAAATATATTATTATAGTAAACAATATTTATTATTATATTCCATTATGCAATATGACACACAAATAGTTAGTAAAATACATTTTTAAATGTGGTAATAGTATTTTATTTTATTATTATTATTGTTTAAACTCCGTTTAGCACAAAAAGAACAAGATCCAACAGTAAATCGGCTTGTCAGTAGTAGGAGCAACTGTAGTAGGGGCAGCTATAAAATACCAGATATTTATAATGAACTTGCCTTTAACTGAAAAGTATCCGGTCTAACTCCACCATAATACACCTTTAATAAGGTAACTCATTGAAAAGATTGAAACATTGAAATAAAACAAAATATTATAAATTACCCTACAATTACTTATGTTTTAATTATAATACTGAAATGTGAACTTAATAGTGCTTATAAGTTAGCCCAGATACTTTTTGGCGTAGTTGATATGTATATTAAATGAAACTTACTAGTGGTTGTTTCTTGTTTAATGCAGCTGAAATAATAAATTTCATTAAATCAGATAAATTACCAAAGATATAGAGGACATGTAGGTAGGAATTAGGTTATCATAATTGGAGAGTTAATATTATTATTTTTTGAAT
The DNA here is from genome assembly GCF_030347505.1 of Rhynchophorus ferrugineus. Lineage (NCBI taxonomy): Eukaryota > Metazoa > Arthropoda > Insecta > Coleoptera > Curculionidae > Rhynchophorus > Rhynchophorus ferrugineus. The sequence continues at coordinate 51,923,378 of NW_027472583.1, forward strand.
AATCTCTATGAATATTATTTTTGTACAAATCATTCAACTGTACTATCACTATCAAAGGTCAGCGCGTAAGATATTACATAGTAGAGAAAGTCATCCTGCTAATGGTTTGATGAAGAAATTCCAATCAATCAAAAATCTACTGGTTGAGTAAATAATCAAACTGTTCGGTATTGAAACAGTCCATTATTTCTCCCAGCAATATATTCTCAACACCTATCATTAAGCATACATATTAATACATTTTATTTAGTTATAGAGAATATAATAATAACAAAAACCAACAAAATAAAATATTTGTAAATTTCTCTCTGTCTTTTATATCATATTTTGATGAACTCGTTCTTTAATTTTTTAGGTAAATATAAATTTACTGCAAGAATTTTTTAGGAATGCTTAAACACTCAGTCCCAACCTCTTTAAATTATAATCCAGCCTCATTTTCAATTGTATTTATCGTTTTTTCAAAGTTGAAATCGAACATTTTAATTTGGAAATATTGAAATATTAAAATGTGAGACATTAGTGGATGATAATTTTTTATTATTATTATTTTCGAAATCGGTACATCAACACTTGTTAAAATGACTGTAAACATGTTTGGCCTGAATGAGCTATACAAGGAAAGCTGTGTGAACATAACGAATTACCTCAAATTAAATTTTATTTTCTGAATTGTTAAATGAAAATTCCTGCCAGGCACATCAATAATAATTTACAGTAGACCCAAACGTCTTTGAAATTGAAGGAATAACAATAACTACACAAACTTTCACTGACTTGGTACACATGTTAGACGCTGCAATAAATAGGAATGTTGGAGACACTTTACCAATTATTGCAAGTCACCTACTGTTGTAAAAAGGGCTTGAAGTACGAATTATTTAAATAATCAAATTATTTGCTGCAGCTTTATTTGATTTATAACTCTCTTCCGCCTTAACAATTATAATGTCCGCGTTCCTTCATTTCTAACTTCAAACTATTTTGTCAGTTTGACTACTATATTGTTTATCTTGTTGGGTGAATTCATTTAAATAGTCGGTGTTACTATATTCTAAGACTTGATGTTAAGAACATTTTAAGTTAGTAAAATAGGATTCCCTCAAACCAAATTCAAAACAATCATTTAACTTAATATTATTTCCCATAAATAATTGGAAATTATGCTGCCTCCAATAGTAATAATAATTTTAAAATAAATTACATATGTAGTTTCAAAAAAAAAAAATAAATCCAATAGGTCAATTCTAGTTTTATTAAGTAACCATTTTACTTATACCATACTTACAATTCAGTGGCATCTGGAGATGTATCGCATATGTAACCATCATCACACAAGACAGGGTTTCTGTAAAAATCGACATACATGAACCAAAAACATGTCTGATAGGCAGTCTCGTTTCTACAAATGAACTCTTTACTAGGACAAGTTCGTTTCGTGGTAGTTGTGGGAGCAAGAGTTGTTGTAGTAAGACTAATACATCTAAAACAAAAAAACTTGGTAAATAACTAATATTAACTAGCATTTCTATTGTAAAGTTGCACTTCTTGGCAATATATATACTCAGAACGTTTTATTGCGTGATAATAATGTTTGTTATTTAAAAAAGGTTTCGAAATTTGAAAAAATCGAACTTTAAGAAGATATCCTGAAGACAAGAAGTGACTTTTATGAAGTGACAAATAAACTGGTCGACCAAAACGAATCGAACAATACTCGATAACTGTAGACCAGGATTGATCAACAAAAGCATATTAAAGATGAGGAATTGCAAATTCAAACCGAACAAAAGCCCAGGAGAGATCTCGAGTTATCTATCTAATAATCAATTATTATCCTTAATATCGTTTGAAGATGCTTGAATTAACGGGCTCTTGAATGGTCTTAATGTTGCTATCACAAAAATAAGTAAAATAATGGCTAGTAATGAACAGTAGTACACAATTTGTCAAAATAAGCAATTTAATGAATTTAGCATTAATGTGTCAGAATTCATTCACGGTGCATGTGTAAAGGTTAACATCAAGTTAGACAGAAGGCAAAAAACATTAGAACCAAAATAAAACAACTATACTGGTTAGTCGGAAGATACTCTCAACTTGGGGTTACACAAAAATTCAAATCAACTAGTCATACAACACTGTCAAAACAAGGTTCTTCGATTGATTACCAATGCCTATCACTACGTAACCAACTGCATGAAGACCTGGAAACCAAATGGATTTGCGAAGTTATCCAAGATTGCGCCTTGAAACACGAAATAAGATTACTAAATCATATTAACGTGGAAGCAATACAACTGCTGACTGCAGGATTGATTGACAACTGTAGGATGTCAGGGGATTGAAGCGAACAAAACCATATGAGCTTATATAAAGTGTATACCTTTGGTGTAAACTATAGCTATAAGTTATTATAAATTTATAATTGAGGAATACATATTCATATAAGATACATATAAGATAAAATATAAGATGTTATTAAAAAATATGTAAAAGTTAATTCACATTATTCTATCAACACTTTATTCAAACCATAATACTTACTTTTCACCTTCTGTTTCTTCATTACATATCTGGCCGTCAGGACAGCTCACTTCGGATCCAAATTTTGCAAAAAATAAAAAGTACCAACAATCTTGGTAATGGGTCTCATCAACACAAACATACTCCTTCGAAGGGCAATTACGGAAACCCTCTACTCCTTCAGAGCTGAACACTAAGAAAATTAGAACGGAAATCTACAAATTCAAAGACAATTCACTTAAAGCTTGTATTTTTGTTCAACAATTCCCTCACCAACAGACACCTGGACATGCTTGGTAATTCGTCTATTTCTGATTTTTAAAAAAATGGATACCGTATATGAATTAAATCTAATAGGTTTTTTTGGTCCCAAATTTTGATAAAAATAATAAGAGATTATTTATAATCACGTGAGTTTACAGACAACGAATGTGATAATATAAAGTACATTTGAACAGTATAAATTATTTCTTTGATATTATATTACTTATTATTTGACAACATTATATGATTAGTACTAATAATAAATATGTAGATTTAATATTATAATCCATTCTGATTTCATTTACGCCACATTAAAATAATTTACGGCATAAAATGACAAAAGATAGAGAATATAATATTTATATTTATAATACTATATTTAAAAACATGTCAAAAGCAATTTTTTATGTTGAAAACAATTTAGTGGCCTATTATTCATGCTAATTAACCATGGCAAATTAAACGATTAGCAAAAGATGCAAATTAAATATTGTTTATTTACATATCTAGTAGCGACAGTGTTGAACGCATAAATAAAAGATAAATTCAAAATAAGTTAAAAGAATTATATCCTGCAGGAATACCAAGTATGTCGGTAATTCCTTACCGTTTCTTAAGAATCACGTTAGTTACAATAGATACATTTATTTATTCAAAGTATTGATCAATTGATTAAATTTATTTTACACATCTCTAAACCATTTGTAGAAATATTTTGAAACTTCGAAATCGGTGAGGTATATTTCTGCAAACCTGTACCCTATCGATGTGAAAAAGTGGAAATCAGATGGAGCCAGGGCTAGAGAGTACGGGTGGTGCGATAAAAATTTTCATTCGAGGGATTGCCAAACATTTTTGAGTGGTTTTGCTGTATGAGACATATCTGTTATGCTACAATAACCTTATCATGTCTTTGAGCATATTGTGGACGTCTTTCAATCAATGCACAGTTCAAATTGGTCACTTTGTTATTAACTATTTCTCCAGGTTTCAACAGTCCATGACATAATATACGACATCAACCTGATTCAACTAGATAAAGAACATAGTTTTACAAGCGACTTGGCCTTCGTTAGGTGGGACTGAGACTTGATCTAAAGAGACTTCAATTCATCAGAATCCTCCCATGACAAATCTCAAACTAAACTTGATATAGGGTTCAAGTCATTTGCAAACCAAAAACTGCTTATCCCAAGTGCAATTCCACAGTTTTACAATCTATACCCCATATTGATTTTAGTATTTAATTGTAAATGGTAATATTATTATATTCTCGTATCTGGCTACGCTATTTCTGCTTAACCTTTTTTTCCATTTAAATTTCGTATGATATCGTAACACCCATCAGATCATATCCGGGTTTACAAAACCCCACACACACACAAAACTGATTGCCAGAATAAGAGCTATAATAAACGCAAGGTTATTAAGCTTTAAAAATTTAAATGAACCAATCACATGTCCACGGATCTTAACGTAGCCAGACAAACAAACCAATAAAACGAATCCAAAATGCGATTGTAGTGCCATGTAGTTATTGGACGCCGCAAAACAGTTAGTCAAGGTTACCTATCAAGTTAATTCTCTATTTATTCTATGATAGTAGTATTATTTAGGTTAAATACCGGTGAATCGTTTAGTCTTTTGTTGATAAAGCCTATGGGAAGAGATTTTGGGTTCATTTAGTTTAATTTGCTATTGTTTGATTCAGTATTATAATTTAAATGTTTCTTGATTTTTGTTATACAGTTAAAGTGTTGTGTCTTCCAAGATATTACCTTGAATCAATACTCATATTTATCTTAATTTGGAAACTTCCTTTTTTGTTTTCAATAGATTTTGTATGATGTTAAATTATCTAAACAAAGCTTTTAAATCATTCTATTCACTTTATATATCAAACGTTCGTACCAAACTTTAACAAAAGCTCGTATTTCATCATCAAGTGTAGGGGCTATTTATTTTCCTCCAAAGGACGTTCTGTAATATATTTTTTTCTCCGAACTTGTGTAATTTTAAAGTTATTTAAAAAAAATTATATATATATATATATATTATATCCCGACCAATAAAACAGCCAATACACCTTATCAAAATGTACGCAAAAATACAACAAAATGCAGTGATGGGAATGAAAGATGGAGTTTCTGGTCATTATTCAACAATCTGATCAAGCCTATTTTTTATAAAAAGTAAATCATATAAATACAACTAAATATGTAATTTATCAAAACGGACATAGCTTCAAAACTTAATTTATGTTTTGCGAGACATTCGTTAATTATACGGTTTGTTGGTTAGCTCCAAGTTCTTTAACATTTGAATTGCAAACCAAAACAAAAATATATTCTAGTTCATTTCTTCATGGTACACATAGAAAACTATTCCTGTCTCCTAAAACATAATTAAATATTCTTTTAACATTCATTACCTTGTTCCATCAACTTTTGTTGTCTTCATACTCGTTTTATTAACGTCTTACCATGGGTGGGCAATGCTGCATTTTTGAATATTCATGTTTCGTCTAGATTTGTCACAAATTTAAATAACGAATTTTTATTATATGCTTTCAAAAGTAATATCCGGAAGATTATTCCACTTTATTGGTTATCTGTACATCATTTAAAACATATGGTTCCTAATAGTGTTTGAAGAGAATATCTAAATGCATTACTCAAAGAGCTGAACATTGCTAAGTTTTTAAGAATAATTCCCGTACTGTTTTCCAGCGGGTTTTTCTGAAAAAATGATATTAAATTATGTAAATATTCAAAAAAAAACAGATTTTTTCATAATTTTAATCTCAAATAGATCTAACCTTAAAGTAATTTTGATTCGCCAACCGCTTTGTATAATGACACTTTTAGTTTGGTAAATCCAGCATTATATTGTTCTTTTTTGAGAGATTTTACTCACACACACATGTATACCTGCATGTATATGCACATATAGATATTCGGTGCAGCTGCAACCCGTTAAAAACATTTTTTATAAAAACTCTAGTGACAACATTTAATACTATCAATATATCTCTAACGTACTTTAATAGGAAGAAGGGACCACCGTTATCTCGTTTCCGCTCGATTTAACTAATTAGAGACTCGTCTTCATAATCTCTTAATTACTATTACTAATGTTTTGAAGAATTTTGTAAACATGTGTGGCGACCGCCACGACTCTTTAGGCCACCACGAATTCATCAACAAGAAGTACAAAGGTTGGTAACGCCGGTGGATTGGTACCATGCAGTTCTAGGCTATAAAAGACCATCACGACGACGTCTCGCTCTCTTTTCTTTTGTAATAGTACCACTTCCACAGCGCTACCGTACTTCCTCTACCTAACCTAATATCCTTTCAATTTTCCCGTCGACCACATGTATCATTTAATATTCAGCCAGTGTTTTCAGTTCTCGTGCAAATTCCTTCCAAAAATAGTAGTGAGTGTTCTGACAAATAATCGCAGCGGCAGCCACACATTTCGACCGACTGACCGACCCGACGAACATTCCTACAATTGGTGACCCCGACGTGATCAAAGTGACCAACAGGCAAATCAACTCAACATAAGCCACTTGACAGGCGCTTGACACGTGCATGGAAGGATAGCACGAGGAACGGAACACATCAACATCACATGGTCGACGACAGCCCACGAGACTAGCCTGATGGACGAAAACCAGAGAAGCCCATCGTGTATACCATCAACACATGAACACCCTCGCATCACTAAACGGGACACGTAACACAGTTATAGGTACCCTCAAACAAAGCTAAACGTCCCAAGACGAACGGCGTCCTGCTACAACTCCGATGGCAGCTGATCCCGTAAAACTTCTCGCTCAGGTTGGGATCCCCATCTCATCAGCAGTCCCTGGGTTTTTGTTTGCATGATTGCGGACGCACTCAGGAAACTGCACCACATAGAGATACGTTCCACGGCAGTTCCACTAGGAGGGGAGTTATGTGGCGACTGCCACGACCCTTTAGGCCACCACGAATTCATCAACAAGAAGTACAAAGGTTGGCAACGCCGGTGGATTGGTACCATGCAGTTCTAGGCTATAAAAGACCATCACGACGACGTCTCGCTCTCTTTTCTTTTCTCCATCCCCTTGTAATAGTACCACTTCCACAGCGCTACCGTACTTCCTCTACCTAACCTAATATCCTTTCAATTCTCCCGTCGACCAAATGTATCATTTAACATTGAAATAAACAGTATTTCTTCAACCAGTGTTTTCAGTTCTCGTGCAAATTCCTTCCAAAAATAGTAGTGAGTGTTCCGACAAATAATCGCAGCGGCAGCCACACATTTCGACCGGCTGACCGACCCGACGAACATTCCTACACATGTAACAACATTGCTGATCAGTGCCAACCTAAAGCGAATTTTATAGACTGATTTGGTTACATGTTCTGACGCATGAGATATTTTAGATAGAATGTTGTTTAACTGCTGCTGTGATTTTTAACTAGGATAAAATGAGAAGGAAAAATTCAGTCCGGGTTTAGAATAAATTTTACATTTTTACAAACTGCTGTTATATTCGGTATTATATTCAACATCATCTATAATGTTTTATAGGACAAGCTATAAGAACATATCATTTAGTTAGTTACAGAGCGGTTGTATCATTGGTATGTAAATTTTATTATGCCTTTTCTAGGCAGTTGTTTTAACATTTGTCTAGGGATTAGCTCAAATCCCGACGTTTATTTTTGGGTTTAGATATGTCATTGTCCCTTTGGTTAGTTCTTTTGGGATGATTAGCGTAATATTTTCGGATTTTAAGTTATTACTATTTATTATGGCATGATTCCCATGTCTTTGTTTGGAAGTATATACTTTAGTTAGATGTTCACCCCAGAGCTTGTTTTTCGCCAATAAATAAAAAACCTTACAATATTATTAGATGTTTATTATAACATTATATATTATAAAGCAACATACAAAACATAATTATTTAATGAAGTTATTATTTCATTTTATTATAAAATTAAGTTCATTTAGCACAAGAAGAATAAAATCCAACAGTAGAAGGGCTTGTCAGTGGAAGGTGCAACTGTAGTAGGGGCAACTATAAAATAAAACAATGTTATGTCCATTTGTAAAAAGATTACAGTGTAACTTTTTTCTTCGAATGGTATCAACTTGAAGTACAAATTTGAAGTTAATTTCGTATAGAATATTTTGATAGGATCATTTTGAAGTTTGTGAAATTAACGACTTGCGATTATGGTGTAGATGATAAATCTTTTTTCATGGTATATATGTAGTTGTTTTTCCTCAATTTCATAGAGGCTTAATGATGATTTAAACTAATTCAGTAGTTTTGACATTGTAAACTTGAGACTTACGTAACCAATTATTGGGGCTTTGGGGTTTCAATTTTATTATCAAATTGCATATTTCGATTAAACATCAAAATAATCTCAACGAAGCATATCCGACATTCCCGGTTTTTAATTATTAAATTGGCTATCAAAATCAATCAAAAATCTGTCATGTCAATGTGTCTTGATTGTTAGAAAGTGACGATTTTCAACCCAATATTCCCAAGGGTGCAAGAAAGATGAGAAAATATACCTTGTAATAATAGTAATATTAGATTATCGCGTGTATTCTGATCATCTTCTCTGGTCTGCTCTTCTAGCAGACTTCCCATCTCCATCAAATGCTTATTTTACAAGATGTTAAGTCGGTGCATACTCCTCTACGGATCTAATGTCTACTGCAACAGTGTAGGTGAAACGGCTTCAAATTTTCCAAAATTAGCTCCTCAGAAGAATCTTAAATGCTCCATAGTTTGTCAGAAATAATCAAATTCACAGGAAAACTGATACTCCAGAAGTCAAGCAGTTCATATCTCAACCGTTCCACAAACAACAACTCAGCTCAAGCTCTTCTGAAAACGCGCTTGTTCGCGAGCTGGTGGATATGCTAGGAGCTTAGCACCACTAACCTCCTTTTTTCCATGCTGAAACGACTTCATCCGTCGCCGCAGTCATAACTTTGGCCCCCCTGCGACAGCATCCAGTCGTGTGTTAACTCAAGTTCGCGAATCTATAGTTAGTTTTTCTCCGGGTCCTCGTACCCACTAACGGTTGCCCGGTTAGCGGGTGCCATATCCCAAAATTTAATACAGTAGCAGTAATGACCCACAGACCACAAGGCGGTTTCTGTTTAGTGTATTGATAAGCCCAGAGGCACTTTCGATATGGTTATTAGTTACTCCAGATACTTTTTAGCCGATTTGGTACGAAATTTAGACTTACCTGTTGTTGTTACTTGCTCAATGCATCTGAAAAAAAAAGAAATACAATTAGCTTTATAATTATTTCTAGCAGCAATAGTACAAACACCCAAAAGTTTTTCTTTTCTGCAAGTAACTTAATAATTATTATTTAATATTTTATTAAATTGATACAAAAACTCTACCATTTCTACTTATCCAATGTATACTTACTGTTCAGTGGCATTAGAAGATGTATCACATATATAACCATCCTCACATTGCACAGCTTCGTCATAGAAATCAACAAAGAAGATCCAGCGACATATCTGATAAGCAGTCTCGTTTTTGCAGATAAACGATTTACTAGGACAAGTTCTTTTCGTGGTAGTCGTAGGGGCTAGAGTTGTTGTTGTAACAGTAATACACCTCAAAAATAAAACATAATTATAACTCTAAAAATTTAAACCATTGTAATATTTCGGTTTTGATTTTTGACATATGCGTCAGTACATTAACGCTATTTGCGTAGTTCATAGTTGAACTTTAAGACCACTGGATTGGCCGAAGTAATAGCAGAAATTATGAAGATTGATTTGTTTGGACGAAAAGACAATAATTCAAGATCGTTTAAACTACTGGAGAATAAATATCCTTAATTTTCTTCTTCTTTTTGGCTTTGAAATTTGAAAACTGCTACAGTTTGACATTTTTAAGCTACGAAGTATTCTAGATACTTATATACTTCGAAGTTTCCTACCAAAATTCTTTTAGAAGGGGATATTTATTCGATTAAGATACGACTATCATGGTAGAAGAACAGGTATACAGAGATATAGATTACAGGGGATTGGGCACGTAAACAACCTCCTTTCTCTAAAGATTGATAATTGTGATAATTAGTCACATGTTGATCTAACAGGTCATTGAAAAGTCCCCGCATTATAATAGTAAAAGACATATTTTTGGCAAAATTAGTTAACATAATTCCCTTCAAGGGTGATATACTGATTATAGCGACCCTCCACCTTTTCGATACCATTTTTGTAATACTATTTGTCCTTTGCTTCACAATAGGCTTCAGTTTCAGCGATCACCTCTTCATTAGACGAAAATTTCTTCCCAACGAGCGTTCTTTTGAGATCTGAGAACAGGAAATAGTCGCTGGCCAGATCTGGAGAATACGGTGGATGAGGAAGCAATTCGAAGCCCAATTCATGGACTTTTGACACGGTGCATTGTCTTGGTGAAGCAGCACTTTCTTTTTCTTCAAATGCGGTCCAATAAGGCTATGTAATAGTCGCTGTTGATGGTCATTCCTTTTTCAAGGTAGTCAATGAAAATTATTCCATGCGCATTTCAAAATACAGACGCCATAATCTTGCCAGCCGAATGTTGCGTTTTCTCACGCTTTGGAGCGGGTTCATCATGTACAGTGTACTGGGATGACTGTCGATTGGACTTCGGAGTGAAATTATGAAGCCATGTTTTATCCATTGTTACATATCAATGCAAAAACATGGCTTTATTACGCTTGATCATCTTCAAACACTGCTCCAAATCATCAACTCGTCGTTGTTTTTGATTAAAAGTGAACTCGCGCGGCACCCACTTTGCACAGAGCTTTCTCATACCCAAATATTCGTCAATGATATGATGTACACGTTCAGTTGATATCTTTAGAGTGTCTGCTATTTCATTCAATTTTAATTTACGGTTATTCCAAATCATTTTGTGGATTTTTTAATGTTTTCGTCGGTAACAACCTCTTTTGGGCGTCCACTGCGTTCACCGTCTTCGGTGCTCATTTCACCACGTCTAAACTTAGCACACCAATTCTTGATGGTATTCTTGATGGTATCCTTGATGGTTAACTGTCTTTGGGCAGTGTCCGGAAACTCGGCATCAAGCCAAGTTTTTGCTTCAACTGTATTTCTGCAATATTTTATCCACACGCAAAATTGCTTTTTATCCATTTTTTTCACAATAACAAAAGTTGTTTTATTCAAAATGATATAATTCATAAAATAATAATACGACAGCTGTCAAATGTACACACGAATCTTTTAAGTGTTAGGACTTTTAAGTTTGAAATATCAGTAAAACTACTACCAAGGAAATGCAAGAAAGGGGTGGAAATTTCGCATTAAAAAGATAACCCCTTAAGAGATAAACTCTCTTTAATTAATAAATTTACAAAAAGTCCATCGCAAATAATTCACAGCGCTTATATAAATACTAACAGGTATCTACACTTACTTATCGCCATCGGTTTCTTCATTGCATATTTGACCCTCCGGACAGCTCTCTTCTGACCCAAATTGTGCAAAGAAAAAGAAGTACCAACAATCTTGATAATGGGTCTCATTAACACAAATATATTCTGTCGAAGGACAACTACTACCGAAACTCTCTACCTCCGTAGAGGCGGCGACCAATAAAATAAAAACGGAAATCTGTAAAATCAACCAACAAAAAATATATAATACAAAGTTAAGGAGCTGTCGTACATATAATTCCCTCACCAAAAGACACCTGGACATTTTTAGAACTTTGTCTGATTCTGGCTGAAAAAAAAACTACGTTCGTCATATTATTATCAAATATGTCTATTAGCCCGAATTTTCATTAACAATGACGAGATTATTTCTAATCTCATGGGTTTTCCAAAATTTTCATTCACACATGATGTTATGTACAATAAAACTTTTTGTTTTTTTTTATGCAAACAAGATGGTACGAGGACTGCTAATTAGAACTACATAAATTTAATATTAGAACACATTTAGGCTTCATTTATGCCACCTCACCAAAGTTTCGGATGTAATCTGCTTTTTCTACTTTAGTAGTTACAGAACCTGAAAAAGCTAAATGACCTATTATTACAAGAAAGAAAAAAAATTTTTTTAAAATGAAATCAAAAAAGTTGGGCCACATGCTCCAAGACTTGTGAAACATATACTGTTGGTGGTCGAATGGGAAGTTTCGCCACACTTACCTTATTCAAGACTCCATTAAAAGCAAAAAGCCTTACGACTTGGGAAACTACAGGGAAGTGAACAAGATATAGTATATAAGTTTGTTTGACGTTTTTATTATTTACATGGCCGTATTTCGTTGCGAAATAAATTTATCTAACAATATTATTTTTCGTTAAAAAAGAATTCATTACAATGCGATTACAATTATCAATCATATAGAGATAATTAATGGAATTGAACGTTGAAAAAGTTAAAATAGTATCAAACTTGTATCAATAGATACTTATTATTTAACTCAAATTTACTAATATACTTTGCTTCTTCGTAAGTAACATAAAATAATATAAATAAAAGCTTTTAGTTGAGGTATTAAAAACATTAATAAAAACCGAAGAAACAAATTAAAGTTAATGTCAATGTGTGTATGATATATTTAATTATGTATATTCACACATTATTGATGTATTTCCTTTGCAATTGGTTTTTTCACACCGCCAATGTACTCTAAATGTATCTTGTAATATTAAATACTTCATACATACTAAAAACACGTACAATATTGTCTGCAATAGTATTAGTACACATTTATTACATTTGATAAATTACAATTCATAGATTTTTCGGTGTTTGAAGTATAGTTATGTTTATATAGTGGCTGCAAGAAGAAAATGACCGGTTTGGTTGGTGCAGTAGTAAAGGCGACAAGAAGGTTACGCGATAGTAGGTCCTCCTACAGTTGCGATAGTTGCGGGTTCCAGTCTTGCTGGATCATGGTCGTAAATTTATGTTTGTGATTGTTTAATATTTGTGATTGTCCTTGACAAGAATGCAATTCCGACAAGGGAAATGATCCTAGTCACGCCAATAACCAGGCTGAGTAAGACCGAATGTCTTCTGGGATCATTTCTAAGTTGGTCGGTAGGCTTAATGCCAAGGACCGTGGTTTGGAGCCCACGTTAAACTATAGGTCCAGTCCAAATAAACCCTCGTGGGTAAAAAGGAGACTCTAAAATATATAAAAAAAGAAGAAAATGATTTCTGAGATTATAAATCAACCTCAACCTCAACCCCAGCTCCAAAAAAAATCAGCCCATTATTTGTCACTAGAAGGTACGAAGCTGTATGGTTCCTTACGTCTACTTTTATAATATCACTTCAAGACGCCAGGTCAAGTGAACCGTCTTCAAGTTTTTCAAAACAAACTATTGAGGAGTCCTATGGTTGCTCAATATATATGGTTCGTACCTTCATTTTTTAACTATTTAGCGCCTCCTAATACAAATCAAGTCACTCGAAAAATACATTAATTCAGGAGCTAGCCCATATAGTAGGGCATCATCTATCTCCATTTCAATCATCCCATATTTTAAACTGTAGCAATTCAAATGTAATATTATAAGGTATACGTATGTATGATAGGTAAAAAAATATATTTGGCTGTGGATCTCATGAAATTAATTATGGAAAAATAATTTAAAAAGAATATACAGACATTACATGTAATAACATAGAATAAATAAAGGAATATGGATTTAATCATAATATTAATTAAGGACAGCTAAAATACTAGGTTTCCAGCTACATTTTACTTTGGCCAATTGTATATTTCAGTATCATCAAGTTCAGGAAGCACCATATTTTAAGTATTGTTTAAAACCTGTAACTTTTATTTCAATGTGTCCACTTCCTAATATAAACTATTATATCTGTTAAACCTAATATCGTCTACATAATTTTTTTGAAAAGAAACAAGACTTTGTTTGTCTCAATTGTTTGTTTCTTTGTTTAAATCAATGCCATACGACATAGCTAGCACACAGTTTTGAAATGCTGCAAAAATGCGAAAATATCATTGTTAACACGGCATCGCCATGATGTTAAAATATGGGAAAAATTTGTAGAAAGTAATGAAAATGAAAATATTTTAATTAATAAATATTATACTAATTTTTCTTGATGCCTTTTTAAAGCGTAAAACTGATTAGAATATATGCAAACACCTAATAATAAAAGAAAATAGAATTTGTGTGTATAATATGATTTATCTTTCTAAGGTATTCACATCTTCATCCACAACACGTGTTCTTCGCTACAAATATACCTCATTATATGAAGCTTGCGATTATAATTCATAATTTACTATCCGTGATCGAAGAATTGATGTCATCCTAGTAGACCCAACCGATATTTTCAACCAAATATAGTTACAAGGACTCATTTTTATGATATTAAATCTAGTATTTCGATGGGATCTAACAGAACTACTGCAATTATTCTTATATAAATGGTCTTTTAAAGACTGCAATATCCCATCAGAAACTCAATATATTATGAGTATAATATATATTAATAGTTCAATTGAAAAGTCCCCAGCCTACCATAGTAAAACACATTTTTTGGCAGAATTTTTTTTTATATCCTTTTTTTTTATTCAACATAATTCCTTTCAAAGGTGATACACTGATTATAGCGACCCTCCAACTTTTCGATACCATTTTTGTAGGACGATTTGTCCTTTGCTTCAAAATAGGCCTCAGTTTCGGCGATCGTCTCTATCTCGAAAATTTCTTCCCAGCGAGCATTCTTTTGAGATCTGAGAACAGAAAATAGTCGCTGGGCGCCAGATCTGGAGAATACGGTGGATGAGGAAGCAATTCGAAGCCCAATTCATAGATTTTTGACATCGTTTTTACTGACTTGTGGCACGGTGCCTTGCTTTGGTGAAGTAGCACTTTCCTTTTCTTCAAATGAGGCCGTTTTTCGGCGATTTCGTCCTTCAAACGGTCCAATAACGCTATGTAATAGTCGCTGTTAATGGTCCTTCCTTTTTCAAGGTAGTCAATGAAAATTATTCCATGCGCATCCCAAAATACACATGCCATAAACTTGCCAACCAACTGTTGTTTTTTCTCACGTTTTGGAGCGGATTCATCGTGTGCAATCCACTCGGATGACTGTCGATTTGACTTCGGAGTGAAATGATGGAGCCATGTTTTATCCATTCTCACATATCGACGCAAAAACTCGGGTTTATTACACTTGATCATCTTCAAACACTGCTCCGAATCATCAACTCGTCGTTGTTTTTGATTAAAAATGAGCTCGCGCGGTACCCACTTTGCACAGAGCTTTCTCATACCCAAATATTCGTGAATGATATAATGTACACGTTCAGTTGATACCTTTAAGTGTCTGCTATTTCATTCAATTTCAATTTAGGGTCATTCAAAATCCTTTTGTGGATTTTTTGCACACCACTGCGTTCACCGTCTTCGGTGCTCATTTCACCACGTTTAAACTTAACATACCAATCCTTGATGGTTGATTTTCCTGGGGCAGTATCCGGAAACTCGGCATCAGGTCAAGTTTTGCTTCAACTGTATTTTTCCCTTGAAAAAGCAATATTTTATCAACACGCGAAATTCCTTTTTATCCATTTTTTTCATAATAACACAAGTTGCTTCGCTCAAAATGCTATAATTCACAAAATAATGATCCGACAGCTGTCAAATTTACTACTATTTATTAATCTTTTGAGGGTTAGGGCTAACTAAAAGACATATCGATTTAATTCTAGTAGCACCATCTATGTATCAGGCCAGGGACTAATTAATTGACCTGTTAGAGGTTTCATAAAAAATCTATGGTAATAAATTTACTTAATGTAGAAAATATTTCAATCCCATTAAAAGACGTAAGTCTTAAATAAGGGCACATAAAAATTTCAGTTGAATAGTCCTGGTATATGATTAATTTATTTTTCATCAAAAAATCAACAGCCAAAAACAATGACATTAAAGAGATTATGAAACTAGAACAAACATAACTCGTATGATATGACTATAATATGCGATTATAATATCGGATGAATTTATTGTCCTGTTTATATTTTTAAAAAAATATCTGCAAAACGCACGCGGTGTTACGTTTTGACCTTTAATCCTTTAGGCCAAAGTCAGTATTATTTAAGATACCCGAAAAACAGAATCCATATCATAAAATCAGTTTATTGTTACATATATCCTTATGAATATATATTTGTTTTGACTGTTATCAGAATATAACGTATAATGTACGAATATATAATCTGTTAATGTTTTGTGGCATATATAGTTAAAATTAATTAATCATTGTATCTACAAAGATTATCATACCTTGATTATCATGAAATACTGAACAGGTACTTTGATGTGAATGCTACTAATTATTCTGCATTATTCTAGCATGATTTTAGCTCGCAGTTCAGAAATTTCAGATTAAAGTTCACCTTACGAATTTACCAATCAGTTGACAAAAATGGAAGCAGTTCAGTTGAAGCAATTCAAAAGCCTTTGTGAGTCTATTCATCTAAAAACGGAATGAAAACGAGGAAGACGTTGGAGGTTTTGGATGTACCACGGTTTGTTCTATTCGTCTATGACTCCAAAATACAATAAAAAAAACTAGATTTTATCCAATTTAGCATTAACACAATAACAAGGCTTACCGCTGAATAGACTATCGTAGTTAAAAATAGCCAATATTTCTAACACGACGTTACAATCTTTACTAGAATGCCTCTTAAAACCTTCAAAAATTATATTATTTATCTAGATAACAAGTTAATTGAAAAGTCCCCGGCCTGGAACATAGATGGCGCTACTAGAATTAAATCCATAGGTTTTTTAGTTAGCCCTAACTCTCAAAAGATGCGTGTATAAATTTGACAGCTGTCGGATCATTAGATTGTGAATTATATCATTTTGAGTGAAGCAACTTTTGTTATTGTGCAAAAAAATGGATAAAAAGAATTTTGCGTGTTGATAAAATATTGCTTTTTGAAGGGAAAAAATACAGTCGAAGCAAAAACTTGGCTTGGCCAATCAAGGATTGGTATGCTAAGTTTATAACGCAACGGTTTAATCAACGCAATCTTCATCAAAAGCCACACTATCATTCCAGCGCCGCTCTAACATTTCAATACCACTTTTGTACAACGTTTTATCTTTTGCCTCAAAATAGACTTCAGTTTCAGCGATAACCTCTTGACTCGAGCGAAATTTCTTACCGGAGAACATTTTTTTTAAGTTTTCGAACAGCCAGTCGTCTCTGGGCGGCCAAATCTGGTGAATACGGTGGATGTTGCCATATGAGGACGTATCTTTACAATTTTGGCCTTCAAACGCTCTATTAACGTTATATAATATTCACTATTGATGTTATTTCCTTTCTCAAGTTAGCCGATGAATATTATACCACACATGTCCGAAAATACCAAGGCCCGAACTTTTCCTGCCGATTGTTGTGCTTTCGGGTGCTTTCGACGAGGTTCGCCAGTTGCTGTCTACTCTTGTCTACTTTACTGTAAACCATTGTCACATATCGATACAAAAGTTCATCAGAATCATCAACACGTTCTTGTTTTTGGTCAACAGTGAGCAAACGTGGCAGCAACTTTGAACAAAGTTTTCTCACAGTCAAATGCTCATGTAATATAACACCAACACGTTCGTTTGATATCTTTACGATGTCAGCTAACTCACACAACTTTCGATCATTCGAACATTTGAACGTTCATTGCGTTCTGCATCATCGGTGTCTCCACGACCACGATTCAAACGTTTCAACGTTTAAGTCAGCAAACCAACATGTTATTGTCGTTTCTGATGGAGCGGAGTCTTTATAACACTTTTCAAGCCATTGCTTGAAGAAGCAGTGTACAATTAAAATACGAAATTGTTTTTGATCCATTGTTTTAAAAATAACAAAAGTAGTTTCACTCTTAGCACAATAACTCACAAACTTTTGAGTAGAATATCATAAAATATTAACAGCTTTCTTTTGAAGATTAATATTAACTGAAAAAGTGGTGAATGTAATAAAACTAGCGCCATCTATATAGATTATATACCTACATTGTTAGGCTCATTGAGGAATACGTACTGATGTATTTTCTCGCACTCGTCTTGCTTGTTAATTAATCCAAGTACATAGGAAAAGTAGTAATAAATTAATTGTAAATTAAGATTGTACTAAGCGTATCTAATAAAGATGTTATGTTATATGTTACGCTCGATACTTTTCTGGCCATGTGTTACTTCGTAAATGCATTTCACATTTGTTATTATTTGAGTTAGAACGAGTTATCTCACATACTAACTGCACTGCACTGATAAAAAAACATCAGCTAAAGACAGACAATATGTTACATACAAGGGAGACTGGACATGTTGTCGATAAGTTTAGAATGCAACGAGTTCGTGCACATCAAACACAACATCGAGCATGGCATAATTAAATTAAACGATCTCGCAGACGCAATGTTCCTGTGATCAAGGAATGAGCAGCATTCCTTTACGATCCGGAATTTTGATGCCAACAAATCATTTATAATTGGGGATTTGTAAAAAGTAAAAAAGCTCGTTCGTTTCTGGGATGAAAAATGATTTTAACCACCTCTTGAGCAACATTAAAAAATATAATAGTTGTTTCCAAATTACGTCGTTTGACTCAACGCGTATTCTACAGGACAATATCATGTCCACTTTCAAGGTATTATACCGTATAAGTTTTTTGCAACACTCAAATTTTTTATCAGATCAAGTACGGATCATCAATTATTACAAATCTACTTTATGGGGAATCCGAATGTGGAAATTGATAAGACTTATTTTTTACAGTCCTATTGGGAACTACATCTAATAAGCGTAATTCTTCTTATAAATTCTTCTTATAAGGGGAAAGTTTAAAGACACAAATTTCTCTTCCAACTGTTCAGAGTTTCTAAGCATTATGTTCACAATCCAACAGCGAACCGAACTACGATCCAAAAAGTACGAACATTTCATCATCAGAACGACGATTTAGTCGATTTAGTTGAAAATAGGATTGAATTGGATGTCATCTGAAAGCAATAATATCATTACCAAACCTGATAAAACACCTGTTGGTACAAAACAATCAGCTATTGTTATTGTCGGATAAACTTTATATATGCATGAAAATCACCGAGTGGAATGGAAAATAGTGGGAATACTGCATATTCAAATCTAGAAAAATATTGAACAAGTTCAGCAACACAGTATTCTCACACAAAACCACAAAAATAACAAATGACTGAGTGAGCGAGCAATTTTGGTTGGCAAAAGAACAAATATCTAGATGACCTAAACGTTGTAATTTAGAATCAAACTGGTATTCTACATTCATTCAAATTTATTGACTGCGTAACAAACCGAATTTTTAAAGTGCTTGAATGTATCGCGATTACCATCACGCATTTACAACTGAAGATTGGTAGTCGTCATGCTTCGAAATCGTAACCAACCAAACTTATGCAATGAAATGCGTTTGGTGGTAACAAAACTGATGAACAATGTGATTTACGTGACAATACTTATATAATAAGGAAATTTCAAAGGTGAGGAAGTTCTCTTTGTGCTGTTTTGCTCATGGGCAATTTTACCTGGCATGTCCACGTGTCAGCAAACCATCTACTTTATTTGTTATTGTACCTATATAACAAAATAGAAAATGTTGTTTATCACAATGTGTTTCCCTGAAAAAATCATGCATGTGGAAAACCCATGCAGGAAAATACCTAGCATCAATAAAGTCTTGCTGACATAGCACTAAAATACTTTATCTTTGTATAATTATTAATATTTGTTTTTGTATATACATTATAGTGAACTTAATATACTTACATGTTTTTACGATTGGCTTTATTTTCTTATGCCACTTTTTGGTCCTTCATGAATAAATTTACCATATCAATCATAAAAAGATTATCAATTATAACAATTTATAAACGCCTTTCAATATAAAATTATAATATCTTGACTCGCCAAAAAATATTATTACAAAAAAAATTAAAATTAAAAAAAAATTATATTGACAACAAGTGGTAATATAATTTTATACAATTATTTACTTCTTAACACAACCATTTCCGCCTTTCAGTGTTCTATTAACTTTTTTTTATCCTATAGATGACTATGCTAGAAAGACTAAAATGGCATTTTTAATGCAAATAACTTTTCCTTATGTTTTTTAATAAAATCAAGATATTACAGACGTCATTACTATAGTTACACATAAGTTTAAAAAAGTGGCCTTGTAAGAAATACTTACTATATACTTACTTAGAAATATTTTCTTGTTATAATACTGGAAAAATTTTAAATTAAGACCAATACACAGATAGTGGGCGATAATTTATAATATAAGTTTGAAAAATGAAGAAATGGGATTAAATAAATATATATAAATATTGAAACTTCTATAATTATAGTTAATATCTATATAAAATCATTTAATCTCTATATAAAATATCACTGAGTAATTATTATATCAACGTCCGATTCATCAACATAAGAAGAACAGCAGCCAACAGATCCATGGTTTATTTTCTTTTGAAGGAGCCACGGTGGTAGTTGCTGAAAGATAGTCAAACATTTAATAAACCATTGTAAAACAAGACCCAACACATTTATGATAAAAGGTATATTGTTACATATATATTTCATTCAAGTTTTTTCTCTTCAAGTCTATCCAAAGTTGCTCTGAACATACGTCATCAATATTTTTAATGTATTGCTTGCCGCAATTTGTAAATTAGTTGTAAAAAAAGGCAATATTTTCCTTCTCATTTTATTTTCTAACTAAAAAGAGACACAATGCTGTCTGATAAGTTCGAACGTGTACCCGAACTAGCCTGCCAAAGTCGTCCGGTTGTCAAACGTATGCAAAATTCTTCAAAACAATAGTGATAAAGGGTTATAAACCGGCAAACGTCGTTTTAATGTTTACTTGTTTTGATAAATTTCAAATCGCTGATTATTATTAGTTTAATTGAAAATTTCGAAGCCAGACAAAACAGATTGCGTCTCTAATCAGTTACTTTCAACAGAAACGAGTTCATAGGGTCCCTTCTTGTCAGTAAAATTCGTTAGAGATGTAAGCATTTTTGCCATTAAATATTAATATGCTGCGATTTTTATTAGAAGTATTTTTAGAAAAAAAACCGTCCTCATACGAAGCGGGTGACGTCAAGATCAGTTTGATGTTAGCTCTATCAGAGATTAAATATATGAAATGTATAAAAACAATGATTAATTTTTTGATACAACATAATTTTATGCAATTATTTCAGAGGAAACTATTAGGCTGAAAAATATCGAAAAGGTCTAATGGAACTTCCGGATATTGCGTTTAGAAAAATATAATTTTTAAAAGTATATAATAAAATGAAGGAATACTTGTTATTTCAATTAATGAATTTAGATGAAACATGGATATTTCATGGCAACATGTATATCTCATGGCAAGATAATAATAAAATTAGTATTAGGACAACAAAAGTTGATGGGAAAAGGTAAACGTTAGAAGAACAATTGATTTGGTTTAATGAGTCATAACATTTATTAATAATTCATTGAGGATATATTGTACTTCATGGTGGAAACAAGAATAGTTAATAATACCTTCGGTTTGGAACTCGACCAAACACATTTAAGAAGAAATTGACAAATGATGGAATTGTGAATAAATGTTAGATAGATTGAAAATTAACAGCTTAGTTATTCACTTCAAACAACATACACCAACATTGCCTTCTACCTTCATCTTCTAACATTCATTTTTTTAGATCAAATATATTATATCATTGATACTTACGAGCTGCTGTAGTAGTCGTTGTGGTTACTATACTTATACAACTGCAATATATATATATAGTTAATATAAAATACGTATTCAATATTTACAATATAAAAACATACTTAGTGCTTCCCTCATTTGCATCGCAGGCAGTACCTGACTGGCATGAACGAACATTTCCATAAAGCATTACATTTCCAAACAAATTTATACATGGTTGATAAGATGTGCTATTGAAACAGTATATAGCTTTGGATCCACAACTAACGACTAAAATAATAAATTGCTTTAATAATATAAAAAAGTAAAATAAATAAAAAATAGAAGTAAAAAGAATATTAGATTAATGACAACAGTGTTATGTATTAATTAAATATTATATATAAAAAATTGGATAAAAATTGACTTAAAGAGGTATTCCTAAAATATATTTAACATACAATAAATATATAAATTCAACACTATATTTAATAATTACCTGTAGTTTTAGGAGTTGTTGTTGTTGTTGTCGTGGTTGATGTTGAAGCAATGATACAACTACAACATAATTAAACACTAATGCCTAAATGTTCTTTAACGAAAGATTTGAGTTATTACTCACTTAGTTGTACCATCGTTTTCATCACAAATTTTGTTGGATGAGCAGTAGTTAACGTTTCCTAACAGCAATACATTACCAAAAATATTCATACAAGTTTTATAAGACGTTTTGCTAAGGCAATGGATAGCCTTCTTTCCACAAGTAACTACTAAAAAATATTGACCCATTTCATATAATAGCTTTACTAATTAAAAAAACCTTTACCAGTTGATGCAGAAGTTGTTGATGAAGTAGTAGAAGTTTTAGCTGTTGTTGTAGTAGTTGATGTTGAAGCATCGATACAACTAAAATATTATCATATAGTAATATACATATGTGTAATATACATACATAAGTTCAGACATGTTTAAATTATCACTCACTTATTTTTTCCATAGTTCTCATCACAAAATGTGTCAGAAGAGCAAGATTTGACATCCCCCAGCAGTAATACATTTCCAAATATATTCATACAAGTTTTATAAGTTGTACTATTGAGGCAATGTATAGATTTTGTCCCACAAGTAACGGCTGAAAATATACACCAGGTTCAAATCAAAGCAATATATTATAGGAAAAATATACCATTTGATGTCACGGTTGTTGAAGGGGTAGGAGAAGTTACTGTCACAGGAATAGTGGAAGTTGTAGGTATTGCTGAAGGTTTAACACAGCTAAAAAATAATTAATTAATGTGGCTATATGTAATTAAAACATCGGATAAATACTTTGTACTTCCATAATTTTCATCACATACTGTATTAGAGTCACAATGCCTCACTAATCCAAAATAAATAATATTTCCAAGAACATTAACACATGTTTTATAGGAAGTAGTATTAAAACAATGTATAGCTTTTGTTCCGCAGGAATCTACAAATAAATCAAAGAGTTAGAATAACTACTAATAACGGGTACTCAATTATTTACCTAACCTGGGTGTTGAAGTCATAGTAGTGGTGGTTGTACACCGAGGAGTAGTGAAGGAAGTAGAGGTTTCAACCGTTTCTATGGGAATAGTTTCAGATTCAGTTGTCGGTACTCCTTCGGTAGTATTTAATGACGGCTCTTTCGAACTGGTTCCGGTATCAACAGTAGACTCGTCCGCTTTGGTAGGACTAGCCTCTACATACGTTGTCGATGCAATTTCGGTAGTTGCTGCATTCGATTCTTCTGTTTCTGTTACTACATTAGTAGTGGATTCAACCGTTTCGGTAGGAGTAGTCTCTACATCCGTTGTCGATGCACCTTCGGTAGTTGCTACAGTCGTTTGTTCTGTTTCTTTTACTGTAGCAGTAGTGGTCTCAACCGCTTCGGTAGGAGTAGTCTCTATATCCGTTATCGATGTAACTTCAGTAGTTGATGCAATCGTTTGTTCTATTTCTATTATTGTAGTAGTAGTGGACTCAACCGCTTCGGTAGTAGTAGTCTCTACATCTGTTGTCGATGCATCCTCGGTAGTTGCTCCAGTCGATTCTTCTGTTTCTGTTACTGTAACAGTAGTGGTCTCAACCGCCTCGGTAGGAGTAGTCTCTACATCCGTTGTCGATGTATCTTTGGTAGTTGCTGCAGTCGATTCTTCTGTTTCTGTTACTGTAACAGTAGTGGTCTCAACCGCCTCGGTAGGAGTAGTCTCTACATCCGTTGTCGATGCAACTTCGGTAGTTGCTGCAGTCGATTCTTCAGTTTCTGTTACTATAGCAATAGTGGTCTCATCCGTTTCGGTAGGAGATGCCTCTACATCCGTTTTCGATGCACCTTCGGTAGTTGCTGCAGTCCATTCTTCTGTTTCTGTTACTGTAGAAGTAGTAGTCTCAGCCGTTTCGGTAGGAGTTGTCTCTACATCCGTTGTTGATGCACTTTCGGTAGTTGCTGGAGTCGATTCATCTGTTTCTGTTACTATAGCAGCAGTGGTCTCAGACGTTTCGGTAGGAGTTGTCTCTACATCCGTTGTCGGTGTACTTTCGGTAGTTGCGGCAGTTGATTCTTCTGTTTCTGTTACTATAGCAGTAGTAGTCCCAGTCGTTTCGGTAGGAGTTGTCTCTACATCCGTTGTTGATGCACTTTCGGTAGTTGCTGGAGTCGATTCATCTGTTTCTGTTACTATAGCAATAGTGGTCTCAGCCGTTTCGGTAGGAGATGTCTCTACATCCGTTGTCGATGCACCTTCGGTAGTTGCTGCAGTCGATTCTTCAGTTCCTGTTACTATAGCAATAGTGGTCTCAGCCGTTTCGGTAGGAGATGCCTCTACATCCGTTTTCGATGCACCTTCGGTAGTTGCTGCAGTCCATTCTTCTGTTTCTGTTACTGTAGCAGTAGTAGTCTCAGCCGTTTCGGTAGGAGTTGTCTCTACATCCGTTGTTGATGCACTTTCGGTAGTTGCTGGAGTCGATTCATCTGTTTCTGTTACTATAGCAGCAGTGGTCTCAGACGTTTCGGTAGGAGTTGTCTCTACATCCGTTGTCGGTGTACTTTCGGTAGTTGCGGCAGTTGATTCTTCTGTTTCTGTTACTATAGCAGTAGTAATCCCAGTCGTTTCGGTAGGAGTTGTCTCCACATCCGTTGTTGATGCACTTTCGGTAGTTGCTGCAGTCGAATCTTCTGCTTCCGTTACTGTAACAGTAGTAGTCTCAACCGCTTCGGTAGGAGTTGTCTCTACATCCGTTGTCGATATACCTCCGGTAGTTGGTGCAGTCGAATCTTCTGCTTCTGTTACTGCAGCAGTAGTAGTCTCAGCCGCTTCGGTAGGAGTTGTCTCTTCATCCGTCGTCAATGCATCTTCGTTAGTTGCTGCAGTCGATTCTTCCATTTCTGTTACTGTCATAGTAGTAGCTTCAACCGCTTCGGTAGGAGTAGTCTCTTCATCCGTTGTCGATACACCTTGGGTAGTTGCTGCAGTCGATTCTTCTGTTTCTGTTACTGTAACAGTAGTGGTCTCAACCGTTTCGGTAGGATATGTCTCTACACCCGTTGTCGATGCACTTTCGGTAGTTGCTGCAATTGATTCTTCTGTTTCTGTTACTATAGGAGTAATGGTCTCAGCCGTTTCGGTAGGAGTTGTTTCTACATCCGTTGTCGATGCACCTTCGGTAGTTGCTGCAGTTGATTCTTCTGTTTCTGTTACTATAGGAGTAATGGTCTCAGCCGTTTCGGTAGGAGTAGTCTCTACATCGGTTGTCGATGCACCTTCGGTACTTGCTACAGTCGATTCTTCCGTTTCTGTTACTGTAACAGTAGTGGTCTCAACCGTTTCGGTAGGATATGTCTCTACACCCGTTGTCGGTGCACTTTCGGTAGTTGCTGCAGTTGATTCTTCTGTTTCTGTTACTATAGGAGTAATGGTCTCAGCCATTTCGGAAGGAGTTGTCTCTACATCCGTTGTCGATGCACCTTCGGTAGTTGCTGCAGTTGATTCTTCTGTTTCTGTTACTATAGGAGAAATGGTCTCAGCCGTTTCGGTAGGAGTAGTCTCTACATCCGTTGTCGATGCACTTTCGGTAGTTGTCTCTACATCCGTTGTCGGTGTACTTTCGGTAGTTGCGGCAGTTGATTCTTCTGTTTCTGTTACTATAGCAGTAGTAGTCCCAGTCGTTTCGGTAGGAGTTGTCTCTACATCCGTTGTCGATGCACCTTCGGTAGTTGCTGCAGTCGATTCTTCAGTTCCTGTTACTATAGCAATAGTGGTCTCAGCCGTTTCGGTAGGAGATGCCTCTACATCCGTTTTCGATGCACCTTCGGTAGTTGCTGCAGTCCATTCTTCTGTTTCTGTTACTGTAGCAGTAGTAGTCTCAGCCGTTTCGGTAGGAGTTGTCTCTACATCCGTTGTTGATGCACTTTCGGTAGTTGCTGGAGTCGATTCATCTGTTTCTGTTACTATAGCAGCAGTGGTCTCAGACGTTTCGGTAGGAGTTGTCTCTACATCCGTTATCGGTGTACTTTCGGTAGTTGCGGCAGTTGATTCTTCGGTTTCTATTACTGTAACAGTGGTGGTCTCAGCCGCTTCTGTAGGAGTTGTCTCTACATACGTTGTCGATCCACCTTCGGTAGTTGCTTCAGTCAATTCTTCTGTTTCTGTCACTATAGCAGTAGTGGTCTCAGTCGTTTCAGTAGGAGTAGTCGCTACATCCGTTGTCGATGCACCTTCGGTAGATGCTGCAGTCGATTCTTCAGTTTCTGTTACTATAGCAATAGTGGTCTCAGCCGCTTCGGTAGTTGCTGCAGTCGATTTTTCCGTTTCTGTTACTGTCACAGTAGTGGTCTCAACCGCTTCGGTAGGAGTTGTCTCTACATCCGTTGTCGGTGTACTTTCGGTAGTTGCTGCAGTTGATTCTTCTGTTTCTGTTACTATAGCAGTAGTAGTCCCAGTCGTTTCGGTAGGAGTTGTCTCTACATCCGTTGTTGATGCACTTTCGGTAGTTGCTGCAGTCGAATCTTCTGCTTCTGTTACTGTAACAGTAGTAGTCTCAACCGCTTCGGTAGGAGTTGTCTCTACATCCGTTGTCAATGCATCTTCGTTAGTTGCTGCAGTCGATTCTTCCATTTCTGTTACTGTCATAGTAGTAGCTTCAACCGCTTCGGTAGGAGTAGTCTCTTCATCCGTTGTCGATACACCTTGGGTAGTTGCTGCAGTCGATTCTTCTGTTTCTGTTACTGTAACAGTAGTGGTCTCAACCGTTTCGGTAGGATATGTCTCTACACCCGTTGTCGGTGCACTTTCGGTAGTTGCTGCAGTTGATTCTTCTGTTTCTGTTACTATAGGAGTAATGGTCTCAGCCGTTTCGGTAGGAGTTGTCTCTACATCCGTTGTCGATGCACCTTCGGTAGTTGCTGCAGTTGATTCTTCTGTTTCTGTTACTATAGGAGTAATGGTCTCAGCCGTTTCGGTAGGAGTAGTCTCTACATCGGTTGTCGATGCACCTTCGGTACTTGCTACAGTCGATTCTTCCGTTTCTGTTACTGTCACAATAGTGGTCTCAGCCGTTTCGGTAGGAGTTGTCTCTACATCCGTTGTCGATACACCTTTGGTAGTTGGTGCAGTCGAATCTTCTGCCTCTGTTACTGCAGCAGTAGTAGACTCAGCCGTTTCGGTAGGAGTTGTCTCTACATCCGTTGTCGATGCACCTTCGGTAGTTGCTGCAGTTGATTCTTCTGTTTCTGTTACTATAGGAGTAATGGTCTCAGCCGTTTCGGTAGGAGTTGTCTCTACATCCGTTGTCGATGCACTTTCGGTAGTTGCTGCAGTTGATTCTTCCGTTTCTGTTACTATAGGAGTAATAGTCTCAACCGCTTCTGTAGGAGTAGACTCTACATCGGTTGTCGATGCACCTTCGGTACTTACAACAGTCGATTCTTCCGTTTCTGTTACTGTCACAGTAGTGGTCTCAACCGCTTCGGTAGGAGTTGTCTCTACATCCGTTGTCGATACACCTTTGGTAGTTTGTGCAGTCGAATCTTCTGCTTTTGTTACTGCAGCAACAGTAGTGTCAGACGTTTCGGTATGGGATGTCTCTACATCTGTTGTCAATGCACCTTCGGTAGTTGCTGCAGTCGATTCTTCTGTTTCTGTTACTGTAACAGAAGTGGTCTCAACCGCTTCGGTAGGGGTTGTCTCTACATCCGTTGCGGATGCAACTTCGGTAGTTACAGCATTCGATTCGTCTGTTTCTGTTACTGCAATAATAGTGGATTCAATCGCTTTGGTAGAATTAGTATCTACATCCGTTGTCGATGTACCTTCAGCAGTTGCTGGAGTCGTTTGTTCTGTTTCTATTATTGTAGTATTAGTGGTCTCAACCGCTTCGGTAGGAGTAGTCTCTTCATCCGTTGTCGATGCATCTTCGGTAGTTGCTGCAGTCGATTCTTCTGTTTTTGTTACTGTAACTGTAGTGGTCTCAACCGTCTCGGTAGGAGTAGTCCCTACATCCGTTGCGGATGCAACTTCGGTAGTTGCAGCATTCGATTCGTCTGTTTCTGTTGCTGTAATAGCAGTGGATTCAGTCACTTCGGTAGGAGTAGTCTCTACGTCCGTTGTCGATGCATCTTCGGTAGTTGCTGCAGTCGATTCTTCTATTTCTGTTACTGTAACACTAGTGCTCTCAACCGCTTCGGTAGGAGTTGTCTCTACATCCGTTGCGGATGCAACTTCAGTAGTTGCAGCATTCGATTCGTCTGTTTCTGTTGCTGTAATAGTAGTGGATTCAGTCACTTCGGTAGGAGTAGTCTCTACGTCCGTTGTCGATGCACCTTCGGTAGTTACTGCAGTCGTTTGTTCTGTTTCAATTACTGTAGCATTAGTGGATTCAAACGCTTCGGTAGGACTAGTCTCTATATCCGTTGTCGATGCACCTTCGGTAGATATTGCAGTCGATTCTTCTGTTTCTGTTACTGTAACAGTAGTGGTCTCAACCGCTTCGGTAGAAGTAGTCTCTACATCCGTTGTCGATGCACCTTCGGTAGTTGCTGCAGCCGATTCATCTGTTTCTGCTACTATAGCAGTAGTGGTCTCAGCCGTTTCGGTAGGAGATGTCTCTACATCGGTTGTCGATGCACCTTCAGTAGTTGCTGCAGTCCATTCTTCCGATTCTGTTACTGTAGCACTAGTGGTCTCAGCCGTTTCGGTAGGAGTTGTCTCTACATCCGTTGTCGGTGTATTTTCGGTAGTTACGGCAGTTGATTCTTCGGTTTCTATTACTGTAACAGTGGTGGTCTCAGCCGCTTCTGTAGGAGTTGTCTCTACATCCGTTGTCAATCCACCTTCGGTAGTTGCTTCAGTCAATTCTTCTGTTTCTGTCACAATAGCAGTAGTGGTCTCAGCCGTTTCGGTAGGAGTTGTTTCTACATCCGTTGTCGATGCACTTTCGGTAGTTGCTGCAGTTGATTCTTCTGTTTCTGTTACTATAACAGTAGTGGTCTCAGCCGTTTCGGTAGGAGCTGTCTCTACATCCGTTGTCGGTGTACTTTCGGTAGTTGCGGCAGTTGATTCTTCGGCTTCTATTACTGTAACAGTGGTGGTCTCAGCCGCTTCTGTAGGAGTTGTCTCTACATCCGTTGTCAATCCACCTTCGGTAGTTGCTTCAGTCAATTCTTCTGTTTCTGTCACAATAGCAGTAGTGGTCTCAGCCGTTTCGGTAGGAGTAGTCTCTACATCCGTTGTCGGTGCACCTTCGGTAGATGCTGCAGTCGATTCTTCAGTTTCTGTTACTATAGCAATAGTGGTTTCAGCCGCTTCGGTAGGAGTAGTCTCTACTTCCGCTGTTGATCCTTCTTCGGTAGTTGCTGCAGTCGATTTTTCCGTTTCTGTTACTGTCACAGTAGAGGTCTCAACCGCTTCGGTAGGAGTTGTCTCTACATCCGTTGTCGGTGTACTTTCGGTAGTTGCGGCAGTTGATTCTTCTGTTTCTGTTACTATAGCAGTAGTAGTCCCAGCCGTTTCGGTAGGAGTTGTCTCTACATCGGTTGTTGATGCACTTTCGGTAGTTGCTGGAGTCGATTCTTCTGCTTCTGTTACTGTAGCAGAAGTAGTCTCAGCCGCTTCTGTAGGATTTGTTTCTACATCCGTTATCGATGCACCTTCGGTAGTTGCTGCAGTTGATTCTTCGGTTTCTATTACTGTAACAGTGGTGGTCTCAGCCGCTTCGGTAGGAGTTGTCTCTACAGCCGTTGTCGATCCACCTTCGGTAGTTGCTTCAGTCAATTCGTCTGTTTCTGTCACTATAGCAGTAGTGGTCTCAACCATTTCGGTAGGAGTTGACTCTACATCCGTTGTCGATGCATTTTCGATAGTTCCTGCAGTCGTTTCTTCGGTTTCTATTACTTTAACAGTAGTGGTCTCAGCCGCGTCCTTAGAAGTTGTCCCTACATCCGTTGTCGATGCATCTTCGGTAGTTGCTGCAGTCATTTCTTCTTTTTCTGTTATTATAGCAGTAGTGGTCTCAGCCGTTTCTATAGGAGTTGTTTCTACATCCCTTGTCGATACACTTTCGGTAGTTGCTGCAGTTGATTCTTCTGTTTCTGTTCCTATAGCAGTAGTGGTCTCAGCCGTTTCGGTAGGAGTTGTCTCTACATCCGTTGTCGGTGTACTTTCGGTAGTTGCGGCAGTTGATTCTTCGGTTTCTATTACTGTAACAGTGGTGGTCTCAGCCGCTTCTGTAGGAGTTGTCTCTACATCCGTTGTCGGTCCACCTTCGGTAGTTGCTTCAGTCAATTCTTCTCTTTCTGTCACTATAGCAGTAGTGGTCTCAGCCGTTTCAGTAGGAGTAGTCGCTACATCCGTTGTCGATGCACCTTCGGTAGATGCTGCAGTCGGTTCTTCAGTTTCTGTTACTATAGTAATAGTGGTCTCAGCCGCTTCGGTAGGAGTAGTCTCTACTTCCGCTGTTGATGCTTCTTCGGTAGTTGCTGCAGTCGATTTTTCCGTTTCTGTTACTGTCACAGTAGTGGTCTCAACCGCTTCGGTAGGAGTTGTCTCTACATCCGTTGTCAGTGTACTTTCGGTAGTTGCGGCAGTTGATTCTTCTGTTTCTGTTACTATAGCAGTAGTAGTCCCAGCCGTTTCGGTAGGAGTTGTCTCTACATCGGTTGTTGATGCACTTTCGGTAGTTGCTGGAGTCGATTCTTCTGCTTCTGTTATTGTAGCAGAAGTAGTCTCAGCCGCTTCTGTAGGATTTGTTTCTACATCCGTTATCAATGCACCTTCGGTAGTTGCTGCAGTTGATTCTTCGGTTTCTATTACTGTAACAGTGGTGGTCTCAGCCGCTTCGGTAGGAGTTGTCTCTACATCCGTTGTCGATCCACCTTCGGTAGTTGCTTCAGTCAATTCGTCTGTTTCTGTCACTATAGCAGTAGTGGTCTCAGCCATTTCGGTAGGAGTTGACTCTACATCCGTTGTCGATGCATTTTCGATAGTTCCTGCAGTCGTTTCTTCGGTTTCTATTAGTTTAACAGTAGTGGTCTCAGCCGCGTCCTTAGAAGTTGTCCCTACATCCGTTGTCGATGCATCTTCGGTAGTTACTGCAGTCATTTCTTCTTTTTCTGTTATTATATCAGTAGTGGTGTCAGCCGTTTCTATAGGAGTTGTTTCTACATCCGTTGTCGATGCACTTTCGGTAGTTGCTGCAGTTGATTCTTCTGTTTCTGTTTCTATAGCAGTAGTGGTCTCAGCCGTTTCGGTAGGAGTTGTCTCTACATCCGTTGTCGGTGTACTTTCGGTAGTTGCGGCAGTTGATTCTTCGGTTTCTATTACTGTAACAGTGGTGGTCTTAGCCGCTTCTGTAGGAGTTGTCTCTACATCCGTTGTCGATCCACCTTCGGTAGTTGCTTCAGTCAATTCTTCTGTTTCTGTCACTATAGCAGTAGTGGTCTCAGCCGTTTCGGTAGGAGTAGTCTCTACATCCATTGTCGATGCACCTTCGTTAGATGCTGCAGTCGATTCTTCAGTTTCTGTTACTGTCACAGTAGTGGTCTCAGCCGTTTCGGTAGGAGTTGTTTCTACATCCGTTGTCGATGCACTTTCGGTAGTTGCTGCAGTTAATTCTTCTGTTTCTGTTACTATAACAGTAGTGGTCTCAGCCGTTTCGGTAGGAGCTGTCTCTACATCCGTTGTCGGTGTACTTTCGGTAGTTGCGGCAGTTGATTCTTCGGTTTCTATTACTGTAACAGTGGTGGTCTCAGCCGCTTCTGTAGGAGTTGTCTCTACATCCGTTGTCGATCCACCTTCGGTAGTTGCTTCAGTCAATTCTTCTGTTTCTGTCGCTATAGCAGTAGTGGTCTCAGCCGTTTCGGTAGGAGTTGTTTCTACATCCGTTGTCGATGCACCTTCGGTAGTTGCTGCAGTTGATTCTTCTGTTTCTGTTACTATAACAGTAGTGGTCTCAGCCGTTTCGGTAGGAGCTGTCTCTACATCCGTTGTCGGTGTACTTTCGGTAGTTGCGGCAGTTGATTCCTCGGTTTCTATTACTGTAACAGTGGTGGTCTCAGCCGCTTCCGTAGGAGTTGTCTCTACATCCGTTGTCGATCCACCTTCGGTAGTTGCTTCAGTCAATTCTTCTGTTTCTGTCACTATAGCAGTAGTGGTCTCAGCCGTTTCGATAGGAATAGTTTCTACATCCGTTGTCGATGCACTTTCGGTAGTTGCTGCAGTTGATTCTTCTGTTTCTGTTACTATAACAGTAGTGGTCTCAGCCGTTTCGGTAGGAGCTGTCTCTACATCCGTTGTCGGTGTACTTTTGGTAGTTGCGGCAGTTGATTCTTCGGTTTCTATTACTGTAACAGTGGTGGTCTTAGCCGCTTCTGTAGGAGTTGTCTCTACATCCGTTGTCGATCCACCTTCGGTAGTTGCTTCAGTCAATTCTTCTGTTTCTGTCACTATAGCAGTAGTGGTCTCATCCGTTTCGGTAGGAGTTGTTTCTACATCCGTTGTCGATGCACTTTCGGTAGTTGCTGCAGTTGATTCTTCTGTTTCTGTTACTATAACAGTAGTGGTCTCAGCCGTTTCGGTAGGAGCTGTCTCTACATCCGTTGTCGGTGTACTTTCGGTAGTTGCGGCAGTTGATTCTTCGGTTTCTATTACTGTAACAGTGGTGGTCTCAGCCGCTTCCGTAGGAGTTGTCTCTACATCCGTTGTCGATCCACCTTCGGTAGTTGCTTCAGTCAATTCTTCTGTTTCTGTCACTATAGCAGTAGTGGTCTCAGCCGTTTCGATAGGAATAGTTTCTACATCCGTTGTCGATGCACTTTCGGTAGTTGCTGCAGTTGATTCTTCTGTTTCTGTTACTATAACAGTAGTGGTCTCAGCCGTTTCGGTAGGAGCTGTCTCTACATAGTTGATTCTTCGGTTTCTATTACTGTAACAGTGGTGGTCTTAGCCGCTTCTGTAGGAGTTGTCTCTACATCCGCTGTTTCTGTCACTATAGCAGTAGTGGTCTCATCCGTTTCGGTAGGAGTTGTTTCTACATCCGTTGTCGATGCACTTTCGGTAGTTGCTGCAGTTGATTCTTCTGTTTCTGTTACTATAGCAATAGTGGTTTCAGCCGCTTCGGTAGGAGTAGTCTCTACTTCCGCTGTTGATCCTTCTTCGGTAGTTGCTGCAGTCGATTTTTCCGTTTCTGTTACTGTCACAGTAGTGGTCTCAGCCGTTTCGGTAGGAGCTGTCTCTACATCCGTTGTCGGTGTACTTTCGGTAGTTGCGGCAGTTGATTCTTCGGTTTCTATTACTGTAACAGTGGTGGTCTCAGCCGCTTCCGTAGGAGTTGTCTCTACATCCGTTGTCGATCCACCTTCGGTAGTTGCTTCAGTCAATTCTTCTGTTTCTGTCACTATAGCAGTAGTGGTCTCAGCCGTTTCGATAGGAATAGTTTCTACATCCGTTGTCGATGCACTTTCGGTAGTTGCTGCAGTTGATTCTTCTGTTTCTGTTACTATAACAGTAGTGGTCTCAGCCGTTTCGGTAGGAGTTGTCTCTACATCCGCTGTCGATGCACCTTCGGTAGTTGCTGTAGTCGATTCTTCCGTTTCTTTTACTGTAACAGTAGTAGTCTCAACCGCTTCGATAGGAATAGTTTCTACATCCGTTGTCGATGCACCTTCAATACTTATGACTGAGGAACTTTCTGTTTCGGCTATTGTAGAGTTTATAACATCTATAGCCTGAGTGAGCGTACTTGCAATTTCCGATATACGATTACTTGTTGTTGATGCAAAAGTTGTAGTCAATTGTTTTGTGGTTGGACTAACAGTTGTCGTTATTGTCGTTTTTATTGTTGTAGTACTGGAAGTAGTTGTTGTCACTACTTTACAGCTATAAATTAACTCATATTTTATAAGTGAACCATACAAATGTTAATTGTAGTAGCTTACTTATCAGCTCCTGTAGTTTCATCACATACTGATCCACTCGGACAACTAACCTCATCACCGTAAAAAAGCACGAAGAAAAACCACCAGCAAGTTTTATAGGATGTTTCAGATACACAAGTAATTCCTTTGTCCGCACAATCTCCATTGACTCCATTAGAAAACACAGATAGTGCTCCCAAAATGGGAATCTAAAATTAATATCGTTTTAAGTTTGTTAACAATACTTAATAATGCCTTTTTTACCAATATCCGTTTATATGATACCATCTCATTTGAAATTTTATTTAATCGCCTTAGATCTACCTGACATTTGTATTAAAACTGGAATGTATGGAGAAAGTAGATAGTAATTTATTTTGTCAAATTTCTTAGTGAATAAACAATGTTATCAATGTCATGGGGTATGCTAACATTCACTTTAATTCAAATAATATACGTATAAGTACAGGTTTATCTTATTTGTCTTTGAAAAGATATTTGTTAAGATTCAAAAGATTTTTATATGGTTTATTAATGTTGAACACAGAAGGTATTACTTTTTTCAGTAATAAATATGCGTATTGTAATTCCGTATATAGGAATTTTTTCACTTTTATATTTTTGCTATTTTTGTAATTTAAATTTTTTATTTATAAATTAAATATTTGATAGATATAATCCTATATTGTTTAAATGGCAAATTGATGAAATTCAATTCAATTTCATTGGAAAATGTTAGGAACATAACCTTATATTATATAAAAGAAATATTTTCGCGATCTTTTATTATTTTGAAAGAATTAGAGACAATGTTTCGAAAAAAATCTGCTTCTGTTTTATAACCTCTTACAATTACAACATCATTTATAATATCCACTAAGAGTGCCTCTGGTTATCTGTGGTGAGATGAAATAACCAACTCCTTTATTACGAAAGTGAAATAACCTGAAAGATGACACAAGATTATTGAAAACAATGGGAAACAATTTTAAAATTAAGTTGACCTAAGCCTAATATTTATATAAAATAGAACTGATAGAATCTTCCGCTGGTCTTCTTTCTGCTACTGGCTTTATCATTAAATAGTTTTTTGTTAAATAAATGATTAATATTATAAATAATATAACCACAAAGTTATTCTCAATTGAAAACATCAATTTAGAAGATAAATTCACCAAATTGTAGGAAGGTTTTATTTTTTTAATTTAATATGACTAATTGTACGACTATGAGGCTACTGTTGGTATAAATGTGTATTACTAGTGGTGTCAGTCCAATCAAGAACAAATATTTTCTTATAATATTGCGATGCAGAGATTTCAAGAATGTCATGTTAAATTCACGAAAAACTAGGACTAGGATAGTTGCTTGGAGCAGTTAATTTTATATGTACTTATATTTTCCAACGGTAGTATAAGCGAGACGGAGATGTACATATTCCTTCACGTACTAACTTAAACGTTCTGTGGATCTGTAAAAAGTAATGGAATGTTAATTGCTATTTTTAAATAATATACTATAATATATATAGACAATACAATAGAACTTAAACAAAACCTAAAAACTAAAGATATACAATAACCGTAAATACTAAATAAAAATACATAATAAACATAGAAAGAAATAGATCATAGAAAGAGCTAAAGATAAAAATGAGCACATAATAACTACTAGAGCTTTTTGAAATAAAATAAATCTTTTATTTATTATTGAACGGAAATATGTTTAAACAAAAATCGAGAGAGTTAGATTCAAACCAAAAAATCAATCAAAAAAAAACCTATTATTGATATAAAAACAGTCAAAAGTATTTTACTATTTATCATTCAAAATTTGAATCACCCTATCATTTTAACCCTATCACATTAACAATATTGAAAAATATCGTTCCAAAATGCTGCTATATTAATATACAATGTATTGTTATTTACAAGCAAATTACCAAAAATTAAATCATAAAACTATATATATTGCATATAAATTTATGTAAGCATAAATTCGGTACATTTTTTCAAGGTCGCGGCTAGGACGTCAGAGCCAGAATGTGAAAAATTAGTCGCATGAAACTAGTACAACCAAAAATAATAACTAAAAGTACACGACTGAAACAGTCCATAGTAAATAGTAATAAAATCAGTCGGACCGAAAACAGCGACTGAAACAGTCACTAGTAAAAAGTAGTAAAATCAGTCGAACCAAAAATAGCGACTGAAACAATCGATAGTAAAAAGCATTTTTTTTCTTATTCCATGACGACCAGCTAGCACCAAATCGTATTTTGCTGATGTCGCTTCGGGTTCGGGATGTGAGTGTTTTGCAAGTGAGAGAGACCCTGGGTTACGACTGGGATTATCGTATTTGGTTGACTGCCGAAGTTTGTGGATGGATAGGGATTTAATCAAGGTGTTGTCGTCTTCTCAGGCGCCTATGGAGAATCTTACACTGAGCACGTTCGTGAAATTCTTCACAAACGGGTTTCCTGATTCTAGGTGAGTGTTGACGTTCCTCAGGAACCATGGGGCATTGAGTAATGCGCGGACTTTTTTGGATTGGAACACTTGGAAGAGTTCATGTTGTCTCCCAGAGACATGCTGTACCACACATATGCTCCGTAGAGGCAGACTGGACGGATTGGAAGTTTACGTTTTCTGCAGAGGAGTAAATGTAGAAATATGTACACGCTACTACCTTTGCAAAGAGCGTGCTGTGTTTGAGCTGACCATTGGAATCTGAGGTCGAACTTGAGACCGAGGTATGAAACTTTCTGGAGCTAGGGAATGGGGACTTTATCAATTTGGAGGCGATAGGCGCGAAACTCCTTCTTCCTGTGGAACAGAATAGACTGAGTTTTGCTCGGGTTTATCTGCAGCCGCCAGAATATGTACCACGTAATCGCCTAGTTTAAGTGGTCTTGAAGTCTGTTGCGAATAGCGTCGGGACTATAACTGGCTGTGAAAAAAGCGATGTCATCTGCATAAAATGCTTTGTGGGAATGTTTGTGGAGTGGGAAATCAGCCATATATAGGTTGAAGATGGCTGGGGCTAGTGGAGCTCCTTGCGGGATTCCTGCGGAAATCTGTTTACGAGAGGAGATTGCGTCACCGATCCTCACTTGAAGGGACCTACCGTCCAAGTATGAATATATCATGGATATTAGAGCATTCGGTAGACCAAGCTGTTTCGCTTTGAATATTAGACCGTCGTAACATACTTAATCGAAAGCTTGAGACATCTAAAAATATGGCTCCAGTTTTTCGACCTTTCCTTAATGCCTAATGGATTGTTACTGCGATGCGGGCAGCTTGGTGAAGGCTTCAATGTTTGGCACGGAAATCGAATTGTTCGATCGGGATTATATGGTATGCGTCTGTGAAGTCGTTTACAACGTGTAATCTCGCTATTGCAATTTTATCGGCAAGTTTGGAAAAAAATAGTCAATTACTATTACTACAAGGTTAGTTGTAATAGATCGGTTGTAATATGAGAATGGAGTCCCTCCTTAAGTACCTGCAATTCTCCTATTTTCCTGAGTAACAGTATTAAATTTAAATATATCCCGTTTTTATTTTATTTTTAATGTACTCCTTCCATAGTTCTACATCAAAGTTCAAGACACTTGCGTTGTTGCTATATGAGTTGTTATTATGCAGTAAATTGGGAGGTCTGAAACCAAATTAGCAATCACTTTTATAAAGTTGCTCGTCGCTCGTGTCGACCAAATGTTATGAGAAAAATCAAGATATGAATGCAGAAAAAACTGCAGAAATTTTGAGAAACATTCTAGCTCCAAGCTTGTGGTAAGTTTGCAACAAATTGACGATTACGTACTTACGTAATCCGGTGATTTGAGATTACCGAGAAAGTTGTGAATAATGTTTTGAAACTATTAAAGATTTTGTAAACTGTGGGCCAGCTATTAGTTTTCTAATATGAGGTCAGAAAAATATTCATTGTTTGATTTTTGCGTAGGACAGTTTTGGAAACAACATGACTACCTACTGGAAATCCGATCCTTCACGATTGAGTGCTTTGACAAAGTTCTTAATGAGACCAATTATGATGTGAAGAAGTGAAAATAATGCATCCTGTGGGTTCACAACTGGTACAAAAGACACGTTTTATTGTCTTCGTTGGTCATAATGGGTACGACTCGGCAACGCCTTTCTCACATAATGATGATCTGTGTGATCAGCACAGCTGTCCCACCACAATAAAATGTCCCACTTATTTATGTCCCACCAGACATAAAAAAAACACAAAATTTCATCAATCCATATTACATCCCAACAAATAGACCAGTAACCTGTACTAAATATGTAAATGAATTAATTATAAGTAACTTATGTATCAATCTTTAGATAGTCACAAATTTCCACTTCATTGATGTTCATTGTATTTGATCTAAGTTAAAATGGTACGAATTGTATAGCATTCCGTAATGGATGATTTTTTATTTCCGATATGGAGCAGAGGCACCTTCGAACTGTACTGAGAACTATCTATTCACAACCGTCATTCCCCTGGATCATATTATATTCATCACATCAAATAAAACTTTGATATCACAGCAGAAACTCATCAGATCACTATCCGTATGTGGAGTTGTCTTCGACACTTATGATATGTTAGAATATTTTATTGCAATTATATTGATGACATGGCCCTGATTTAGAGAAAACTTAGGCCGAAACATATCTCTAAACTTACCGCTACAAACTGAAATTGATATAGAAACAGCAGCAATAAACACTACAAAAAATATACAGGCAGCATTCTCCGCGACTCCTAACAGTATAACATTTCCAAGAAAAAATACACATATATCATGTACAATACAGAAAAAGATAGCAGAAAAAAGAAAGTTACGACGAAATTGGCAACAGCAAGAAGAATAAAAGAAAATTTAATTGGGCAACAAAAGAGCTGAAAGAACTCATCCAAAATGAACAAGGCATTCAAGAATACCTAGATAATTTGACGCCAACTGACGCTACAGACTATTCGTTGTGGAAAGCAACAAAGAAGCTTAAGAGACCCCAGCAGCATAACCCATCTATTAAACAAACGAAAATAATTGGGCTAGGAGCAATAAAGAGAAGACCGACGTTATCTCAAAACACTTAAAAAATAATTTTAAACCTTTCCAGTCTCAGCTACATAAAGATGACGAAAATAAAATTACTAGCTTTCTAGATTCGCCATTTCAAATGAACTTACGGCACGAGAAATTAACGGTCAAAAAAGTTAATTGAAAAAACAATAATGAAAGAGATTAATATTAAAAAAGCTCCTGGTTATGACTTAATTACTAGTAAAATTTTAAAAGAACTATCAAAAAAGGGTATAAAACTATTAACATTTATATTTATATGCTATGCTACGAATTAATTACTTCCCAAGCATCTGGGAAGTAGCTAAAATATTAGTGATTCTTAAACCATGAAAAATACCAGAAGATGTGACCTCCTACCGGCCTATAAGTTTATTACCGATAATCTCGAAAGTTTTCGAGAAACTGTACATAAAGAAGCTAAACTATATAATAGAAAAAAGAAACATTATTCCAGAACATCAGTTTGGGTTTCGCAATAAGTATGGGACTATAGAGCAAGTGCATAGACTTGTAAACAAAATAAATACTGACCTAAATTCCAAAAGATATTATTCGGCTACTTTTCTAAATATATCTCAGGCTTTTGACAAAGTATTGCTTACGGGCTTTGGTTAAACTAAAGAAACTTCTCCCTCATCGGGACTATCAGTTACTAAAATCGTATCACACTCATAGACATTTTCTTGTAAATCAAGGCGATGAACATACCGAATTACATCCCATATATTCAGGAGTTCCGCAAGGTAGTGTACTGGGTCCAGTACTGTATCTTCTGTATACGACCGATCTGCCCACCGCAAAAATAACTACTGTGGCAACATACGCAGACGACACCGCAATCTTAGCACCCCATGAAGATTCAGTCACAGCATCAATAAACCTACAAACCCAGCTGGAGCAAATACAATTATGGTTGACGACATGGCACATTAAAGCCAATGAAAGAAAATCCCCGTAGTAGAAGAACATGTCCACTAGTGTATATCAATCATCGTCAACTCCCCCAAGCAGAGCATGTCAAATATCTTGGTATACACTTAGATGGACGCCTAACCTGGAAGAAGCACATACTCTCTAAACGAAAACAACTTAGGCTTAAATTATATAAAATGTTTACGCTTATCGGGTGCAAATCCAAGTTATCACTAGATAACAAGATATTGCTATATGAGTCTATACTGAAGCCTATTTGGTCATATGGAATCCAAGTATGGGGTACCACTAGCAAATCTAATATATCCATCATTCAACGGTTCCAAAATAAGGTGTTGCGTGCCATTGTTGATGCTCCGTACTATATTTCAAATAAAGTGATACAACGCGTTATTCCTCTAAAACCTATAACGAGTGCAATTCAACGTGTTTGTGTGAAGTACTTCGAAAGAGTATCAGTGCATCCCAACATACTCGCTAACCAGCTAAATATGCGACGTGATAGTGAAGTGCGTAGACTAAAACATTTAACACCACTTGATCTGATTACTGGACATATATAGACTTTAAAATAAGCTTTAGAATAAGACTAATTAATTAAGATAATATTTTATACAGGAGATCGCTTAATGAAGTGATTTTCTACATGCCATGTATATATAATATAGATATAAGAAATACTTATTGC
Organism: Rhynchophorus ferrugineus; assembly: GCF_030347505.1. Classification (NCBI taxonomy): domain Eukaryota; kingdom Metazoa; phylum Arthropoda; class Insecta; order Coleoptera; family Curculionidae; genus Rhynchophorus; species Rhynchophorus ferrugineus. Next base: position 51,964,169 of record NW_027472583.1, read on the forward strand.
CTATAGGGCAGATTGTGGAATCACAAAGAGTAAAAAAAATATTGACGACATTCATCGGCTAAAAGTAGCAATCATCTACATGATTTTTCTGTTCTCTACATAAGGATGGCACAGATTTTTTAAATTAATTAAACCATACATTAGATATGCTTAGTACTATCTTAATTTACAAATTAACTTATTACTACTTTTCTGCTGTACTTGCATTAATATACAAGCAAGGTGAGGTACAGAAAATGAAAACTATACATTTTCAGCAAGTGACTACTTGTATAGGTCTATTTTGCACGCATTGCAAAATACAGCAAAATCAAAGTAATGCAAATACGCATCTATAAGTGCTTCCACGTTTACCGAGCATATAACATACACAAACTTAACAAGATTGAATTGATTTTAGCTTCTACAAGTAACTTGCTTGAGCTTGAGCAGTGACTTCCTTTGGCGTGACTTGAATCGTCGAATTTTAACATTCATTAGACAGCATCTTATATTCAAATTACCTTTCGTTTGATTTAAAGGTTTTAAATGGTCAGCAAATGCTTCAGCTTTTTTTTGTTGATTATTTCGTGTTAAATTGCGGCCGCAAAACAGGTTTTAACAAACAATTAATATAACAATATCTGTTAATCTTGTGGACAATCTGTTATTAATGAATAGGAAGAAAATATATAATTATGATTGAATAAGAGGTACGGTGCCTCGACATTTCTATTTAACTTAACAACACAATAAATTTAATTTTGTTTGACGAAAAATAATAATACACTATATATACAACCTTCGTGCGTAATAATTCATGACAGCTGAATGGAAAAGGGTATTAACCTATTTATCATCAAATAAATATCAAAATTGCACAAATATATCATGTGTAAATCAAATTAATATACGAATATATGATCAGGAATCCACTAGTTACAAAATATGGAATAATACTGAGTAATTGGTAACTTATCCTTTTTCGCAGCTTACAAACAAACGCAGCTTGAACATATTTTATTTTATTTAAACTACTAATTAATACTAATGAGGATGTCACATGTGGTTGGAAATATAACTTCATTATAAATTTAGATGGTCTGAACAACAAATAGAACCAAGCTAAATCATCGGAAAAACAATTACGTGAGAACAATCGTAAAATTATTTTATTGAAATACATACAGTTCGTCAAAAAATATGTTAAATCACAAACGAATTTTACTATTAAGAACACCAATAGTTCTACATTTAACAAAAAAGGCGCCATCAATTAAGTAATGTAAAATTATCTGGTTTAAAACATCAGCATGTTCTCGACATATTGGACAAATAATTGAAGAATGAGGAAAAGTTATAGCTAACGATGGTGGTTAATATGTAATAGAAAGTTACGAAAAAAAAATTAAAACTTATTTCTATACCTTATGATCTAGACATGATAAAAATAAACTTCAGATATATCAGTTCTTAATACATTTTAATATAAACGAATATATCGATAACAAAGAACGTTTTCTGTATAAATCAGGAAAAAATTGTGCTAACACTTTCAAAAGTCAACATCGTCTACGTAGGCACGAGTCTTAATAATCGAAATTAAGAAAGCTGGCTAAATATGTGGTTTTGGTTATGCCGTGAAGAATCTACTCATCCAAAAATATAACTGATCGATCCTTGGCGAAGACTCCATCTTGACGCGCTCACGATTTAGCCGGTGTTTAGGACAAGGCCTAGCTGTAGATGGTGTTCAACTGCTGGGTACACCTAACGAAGGTGGCTCTTCGAGGTAATTCTTTCAGTTTACCGGCGCCAGTATAGGTGCAGGCGCTTCGCAAGCCTCCTAAGATATCGAGCACGGTGAGTTCCACGTCACCTTTGTATGGAACTTGCACAGTTTTGCCTTCCGAAGATCTATACTCAGCAACACCACCTAAAAAATCAACAGAAATATGAGCAAATTTTACTAAAACTCAGAATACTAGAATAAGTAAAACGGGATATGAGCAGCTCATCTCCAGTTTAAAGTCTAAATAACTCAATTTTTTGTACAAAACCGCACACATATATCTTACTAAACTGCCCTTCAAAGTCTTCTAAAAATAATTTCACAAAAACCAATACAACTTGTAAATGAATAGAAAAACTTAATGAAATTTTGGAAAGAAATCATAAAAGTCCAATAAAAAATTTATATGTTGTTATATTAAAATGTGTTAGACCGAAGACTTGAAGTATCTTATTATTTACGGTTCATATTTATGTTTTGAAATTCATCTCGCTACTATAGTTTGTTTATATATGTATATGATGTCCAACAATATTTTTAAGAATTCCTGGAAATATTTTACAATGATTCTTATAATATACAATTTTTGTTTGCTGATAATAGGCATTAAAAAGTGGTAAATATTTGTATATCTATCAAATCAGAAAAATGTATTAAAATATATTTTAAAACTGTGTTAGGTACATCAAAAACCAATGCTAAGTTCTTAAATTGTTTTTTTTTTGTAGTAAATTAACAGAAAATGGTATACACCAATATCGTTATTAATCACATCAATACTGACATTTTTACATTGCAATAATATTATAAAAAGCAATTGCAATCAATATAACGACGCTAAAATATCTAGATAACATAATAAACCTACCAGAATCATTTTTACTCCGAACGAAAACTACATCCAAAAAAATTGATGACAATTATGTAAACTATGAATCGAAACCATCAATTCGTAAATGTAGTACTATACGTCCAAAATTGAATTTTTTTTGGCACAACGATTGATGATGCGAAAAGAACGAAACTAGCATTATTAAACCGAAAATACAGCTTTCGTCTAATTAATGAACATGAATTTATAGCGAATAAACTGAAGCCGCACTACCTTTTCTACTCCAAGAATATGTTCAATTCTGACGATGACCGACATTTTAAAGTCGCAAACATTGCATAAACGGAACTTTCATATTTATATTTATAAATAAAAAATGTGTGAACTTTTCCACACAGTTAATAAAACAAGTCTGCAACAAAAAGTGTGTTTCAGTATTTCCAATTGATTTCTATGTATATGGTATACTGAAAACAAAAATAATATGAAAAAATTCCGGGGCGAAAGAATTATTTTGAAAAGTACAAAATTATTATCAAATAAGTGATTTTTTAGTTTTTTTTTTTATTAATTAATAAGGGTCCCTTGCTTTTTATATCTATAGAATAAAAGAGACCAAGCAAATAACTGGACCAAAAGAAGTTGGCCGCCGACAAACATTGGTACTTCCACATAAAGTTCTTTTACCACCGCTGCATTGAAAAAAAAGTTGGGATTGATGAAACAATTTTTAAAATAACTTCCCAAAGATAGAAATTGCTTCAAATATATAGTTTCAGAGTTTCAAGGTATCTTAGAAGCAAAGATTGAGGAAGATATTTTTGTCGGGCCAGACATGAGATGACTTACGACTGAGGCACAATTCATCACGACCATGACGAATGAAGGGCAAGTTGGTTTTAAGGAGCATATAAAAAACATTTTAGCAATCTTAACGGTCCCAACTATAAACAAATCGTAAAAAGAAACAGTAAAAAAACTAAAAGCATTTCAGGCTTTAAGTTGCTTAATGAGTATAACATTTTCTTCATTCCCACTACGACTACATTCAGCAATATTTGAAAGATGTGAGTGAAGAGCAAGGTGTAAGATTTCACAGAGACATTAAAGAGAATTGAGCTTTTCGATCATATTGGACTAATCTTGATCGATTTAGAACAAAACCCGGACAAGCAAAAATTTACAAAAAGGAGCCTCATTGGAAAAAAGGGTTTTAGTATGTGTTAGTGAACGTATATTAGATTTAAGAATATGTATCGTTAAATTAATTAATTAAATATGTTTTGTAAATAAGCTCATTCTTTTTATTTTAATATAATAACTCGTTTAACATAGATACCCTGTCAAGCAAACTATCGTCCGATGACTAAAATTAAGTTTGAAATTAAGCACGCCCAAAAACATAAATAATATCACAAAACCTAAACAGTTCTTCAAAAGAATTTAAAAAATTGCAGAAAGGTGCTTTTCAACAATTATTAGACTATAGCGCTTTATGGAACCCAAAAATTATTTTATATAGTATATACAAACACATTTTTTATATATAAAATATGATTCTTAGTTCCCTTATATATTGTTATACAATATATAAAACAAACGTATATATTGGATAAAATATATTAAATTACTCTGAGTTGATTTGAAACAGACGACTTGCTTCTTTCATAAATGGATAATCGTGTTATGGGACACAAGTTCCTATGAACTGATGGCATCACAAATTCAATTGGCGTTTTAATGAGAAGAATAGTAATTAACGTTTTATTAAAAAAATTTTAAAGCAGTTCCGCCTATTTTTTTTATACTCGAATCATATATAATTATATAACAAAATAGCACTACTCTTCTTTTGGTACAAAATAAAAATAATAAAAATTATAAACTATTTAAAAGATAAAAAAGAAAGATTATAAAGAAGTAAAAGTAAGAAATAAAATATATTATGAGATAAAAAAAAACTTTCTAAATTCTCACCTGCGTGCTTTTCCATGGCTGTACTGGAACTCATACCATAAAACAATTTGAATTTCTTCCCATCCTTCTCGATTGTTTCTCCATCACATTGATCATGACCTAAAAAAAAACTACAAATCAACCACTCCACGATAAGACAAAAACAGGAACCTATAGAAAATACCTGCAAACATTCCACCAGCCATAACGAAATCCGCACCAGCTCCGAAGGCTTTGGCTACGTCTCCAGGACAGGTACATCCTCCATCCTAGTAACATCATATCGTTTACCGAATTGAATTTTACATATTAATTTTGGGCATAATCTAAATAACCAATTATTTAGAGTAAAGAGAGTTATACGGCAATAATATATTATTATAATTAAATTTTGATACATTATACAACATAAAATGTTATCGTTATGCAACCCTCCATACTGCAAAATAATAAATCGTTTCGATTACGGCCAACACTATTGCAAATCATCCTTACGGCTATGATGTGGCCTTGAAGGCCGTGCGCTGCATCGGCGCACTCTATAACAGCGGAAAGTTGCGGATAACCCACCCCCGTTTTCATTCTGGTAGTACAAACCGATCCTGGTCCGATGCCTACTTTGATTATGTCGGCGCCGGATAGTATCAGCTCCTCCACCATCTCACCAGTCACCACATTACCTGCCTAAAAGGAATTACTTCAATTAAGTCATATTCTGCGGGCATAAATTATGATATCTTAGATTGAAAAAAGTGAACTAAAATTGTTAGTGATAATTTATTTAAAGTAACACAAGACTGGAAAAACTTTGTAAACCATCCGTTCAGTTGGTTCCTGTTAAACATTAACAATAAAAGATTCAAGTTGGGTATAGGATATTTCGTACAGTGGTGACATTTTATGTAATAAATATTATATAGGCTATCTGTTGGTTTATTTTTGACGGAATTTAATTGCGTGCTAATACTACTGTGCTATCATAAACAAATGTATACAAGGTCGGGCTAATTCAATAAAAAGGCACGCAACGTTTTAAAACTTTATAATTCTGGAGTATTGTTAGTTTGCGTGTATTATCGTAAATAGTTAGGGGTTGATAAAAAATTAATCGGAGTCAAATTAGCAATTAAAATTCCTATAGATTTCATATTAGATGCAATTAAAAGCAACGTAGATATTACCAAATGCCAAAATAATTCACTTAGCAACTACTAGCATATAACTCCAAGTCCCAGCGCCACCATAAATAGCGGATACTTACATAATAGCTTTTATATAAGCCGTAGTGTGAATTTATGGATGTATATCCCAAGTGAAGAAAGACTTCTTTCATTCAAACTTTAGTTATGAAATAATTCAAGCAACCTTACTACATGGGTATTTATCCTGGTAGTTATCTTGTTTTTTTTTCATATTTTATTGAACTTAAACTTAAATTTCTTAAATTAGACAGTTTGAAAAAACGTGAATTAGACACTTTTCGTCTTTATTTAAAAATAGAATGTTAATTGACTGTTTTTACACTAGTCTGCTAATTGGCATATTGTACGGAAAAATGTCTCAAATAGGTTTTACCAGAGTTGGGGAAAATATCTCTTTATCTACAAATTATTAACATTCTAATAGTGCACCGAGAAATATATTGGAGAATTTATAATCGATATCTTATGTATTTATAATTAATAGTGTTGAGCATTCTGGACATAATGTGTGGAGAAAGAGTAATTTCAGTTGTTTCATGTTTTTAAAGCAAATTCTTAACATACATTTCAAAATATATGTGTTTAATATAAAATAAAGTTAATTAAGCTAGGCTTTAGTTTCAACATCGGTTTTAACACTTTTAACACACGTTATTTTTTACAAAAAGGAAAAAATGCATGCAATTGAAATATTAAATATTCATTTTTTACAAAAGATAAGCGGACAATATGAGTTAATTTTGTTATATTAATGTATGCAAATTAAATTAATACCCTATCAAATATACCACAAATTGGCTTTTAAACAACATATAATATATTTATCATATTATTATCATATTTCAAACAAAATAATATGAACATGTAATATAGACACAATATATATTTATCAATAAGGTGTTGAGTCACGATTCAATTTTAAAACATCTGCAATTCTTCGAAAAAATTCATAGTGTCTGGATAGCCTCCAACGGAATATTGTTTCATTCATATGCCATAAATGTCCATCAAATGATTTGTAGGAAACAGTATAAACGATTATTCATCGGACCACATCGCAATATTCCAATCATCAAGTGTCCATTTATAATCATTTATAATCGCTCATCACTTCTTCCGCAGTTAAATGTTGGCTTCCGTCATAATAGATTTCGCAAACGCAGCCCTTCCATGAGCGTTAGCTTTGTGGAGTTCCCGCTGTAGTGTCTTTGTCGAAACAATATTACTGAACAGAGTGTTGAGCTCTGCTGTTACTTTTACCACCGTAGTTTTCTGTTATTGATGTTGGTTAAGTTTGGGTTTCGCCTCCTATGCCCCCTTGCCGATGATGATTTACCATGTTTTGTGTATGCTGTCATAGCCGTGGACATTATCGCTTGTGAAAATTAAATAATTCAGCTGTTTTCACACATTTCACCGATCACCTGTTTTAACCGTCGAAAAACAAAGCGTATAATACACTGGAACATAATCTATAAAACTTTACTCTCGAAAGCTGTGTTGCCAGCATGCAACTAGATGCACTGGATATTGCATGGTGTTATCCCCTGTACATACATATAACCTCTCAAACGTATGTGACTGTTGTGACTCAAACCGTATGCCGTTGAACCTGATAATAGCAGGTGATTTTTTAATCAACACTCTTATTATTTTCTAATTTATTCTCAAACTATAAGGCTCTATAATGCAAACTACATGGTGAAGAATACTTAAAGACTCAACATTTGTATCAACTAATATATTAGCTTTCAAAGCTATCCAATGCCAGGACAGGACTTGCTTATACAGTCTAAAGTAAAACAAGAATCAATAAAAACGACAATATCACGCTTTCGGCAACCAATACATTCGTCGGTAAACTGAGGTTACCGAAATATTTGATCTTTCCTAGATAACACAACTGCTCGCTGCTAAAAAAAAAGTATCGTTTGTATAATTCTCATAAACTTTTATAGGGCTATATAGGCAGCTATCGGTATTATGTTAATTCCAATGCTTTTTCTTCTTCCCAGCATAGCGTCCCATTTCTAAAATTTATACTCCAATACGAAGCCTTTTCCTTGGCAAAGGCCTTAGTAACCAGGGTTTTTTTATTTTGGTTAATAGTTCATTTCTCATTTCATTTCTATTTCTAGGAAACCGTTCTTCAGCCAGTCAACTAAAAGAACACATATTTATGTACTATATTCTATGTATTTGTTTCGATTACATATCCACAATGTTATACCATAACTTTCTTTTCCACTATAACAACACTTTCATCTCACTTGAACAGTCAAACATAATTGATATATTTCGATAATGTAATTTGAAATCGACCAATACTCGTGTAAACCCACATGTAGTATACCTATATAGAAACCACATATAGAAACCTAACAAAACTAAACGACAATCACTATAAAGCTGAGTTTAAAGACCGATATCAAAAAGAAACCAACAGATAGACTACACTACATAATAATGTTTGATGTTGGTGTTAATTTTCGCTCACATGAAATAATTACTACGGACAAAATACATAAAAACATCAGTTCAACTTACAATGATAGTGTGGGTGGGAAAGGCTGCACGAACTTTTCGTACATATTCGACAAAATGTTGCGAATAGCCATTGGCTACGTCCAAACAGATAAAACTTACATCAGGAACTGCATTTAGGATATCTGAGAGTCTACAAAAAGTCAAACATTTTTATGTGTCATTGTGTCCATTTGTATATACAAATTTACTTAGTATTATTATTGTGGATTACTAATATTTTATGTTAAATTTAAATTATCAATAATTTTTATGTAATTCTATATAATTATATTAGCTGACTGAAAAAGTAATCCACGCTTTCTATATCAGTTTCTTCAAATTCATGCTTCTTGAACTTATTTATAATTATATTATTATAAACATAAGGTCAATTTGTGAAGACGTCGAAGAGGGACTTGAAAAGATATCTTATTTATATATCTTATTATATCTTATTATCGGACCTCTAACACCGGCATATGTTCCAGGCTTTTAATTGGCATTTTTTACTGGTTTTCTAATATTACACTCAGCATACATTACTTTCAACTAATTTTTAAACTCGTAAACCCAACTTGATCATGATACATCACAGAATATACCCATATAGTGTGGATAAAGTTTAATCCTTAAACAAAATCATCTCCAAAATAATTCAGTTTGCAATAAAATTATATTTCAGCAAAAGATTATTCAAAAAACATCGATTACTCTTTCAGACATCTAAAAATTCAGTTACTTTATCTTTATGCCCACAAACCTGCTAAAATCATTGTCAGCCATTCCTGAACTAGCAGCAATATTCTTTAATACAGATGGATTCTCATCGGCAAATACCTTCCACTGATCTACCGTATAATACTTGTGAATACACGTGAATAAACTATGCTACAAAAATAAAATAAACAGTTATAATATAAAAAAATATTGATATAACAAAATTATACATTGAAAGATAAATATTTTACTGGAAGTATTAAAATAATACAATGGCAACAATGGTTATTAAATTAAATTAATTTTTATTAGGTTGGATATTACTTGATGGATATATTTGATTAAATAAAATTAGAATCCGGTAAAAATAAAAATATCAATATATGGAACATTCATAAAGGCCCAAATACAAACCCTGCCAAAAAAAGTTCATGGGTGAATTAAACAAATCGAGGAAAGGTCAAGGGTTACCTTAGAGAGCGCCTTTGCCATTTCGAATGTTCCAACAGTGTCCATATTCGAAGCCATTACAGGGATACCGTCATATATTCTTTTTGAGTTTCTAAAAGTAATATGTCTGTGAAGATTGACCTACAAAAAAATAATGGAGTTTTTATACCCATAAAGATCGATAACTTCGACCCATAATTATCAGATTATCCCATTAATACCTAATCCAATGCTTCATATTTAATTCGCGTTACACTGGCTTTTCAAACAAAAAAATGTAAATGCAAATAACCATAACAATAATTAAATAGCAAAAACATTAAAAATAAAACATATCATAATTTATAATCATAACTTTAATTTGCAATATTAAACTAAGAGAAATAGTACTATGAGATAGTATATTACAAAAAAAATTTAATTAAAACAAAATCTCTGTCAATTCTCTCAAAATCCGGCAATGTTGCAATTTGCAAACCATTCCATGGTCAAGTCATTAAGCGAAACTTTATCCAAGACTAATTAACAATTTTAAATAACTAAATATTAATCTAAATGAAAACATCAATTCAAAAAATTATTCAATAAAATATAATAAAGTCAATTGTACTCTGTCAAGGTTGAGTTGTTTTATAACCATTCCAATTAAACATCAATCAATTACATTAAAAACGCCATCAAATAAAAAAACCATAATAACGTTGTATAAATTTTATTAAAACAAATTTTGACAGTCAGCCTATAACATTCAGTAAAAACAAAAAACACTATCTTCCTCAGTAATAGTTCATAAATTACGATTATTTCCCATTATCTCTTCGCCTTTTAATGTCCCCAAATAAATTAATTTCTTTAGTATCATACATTTTGTCTACGGCAAGAGCGGGATTAATGCTATTTTTTACATAGGGTTATTATATATGAAGTTTTTATTTTAGGCATTAAAAATTGCTTATCAACTTATTAGATTGCAAGTTTATGGCAGTCAAAACACACCGTTTATTATGCAATATATGCAAAATGATGAAATACGCTACAATACTAATATTTAATTAAATTGTATTTTTCATAGAAGTACGTGTGTAAAATTATAAAAATCTATACATTGAAAAAAATTGGCATAAAAGTTATGCAAATAGTAAAATAATATTGGCACCTAACCAATAAAGATATTTTATAGTTTATTTGCCTGCTTAATCGATCATAAATTATAATAAAATCGTGTTGTATATCGTATTTAAAAATTCTCAGGAATCAATTAATACAATAATACCACCTCTAAAATAAAATTTTGTTTCCTTGAAAATGTTATAAGGAATATATATTTAAAAGAATCAAAACTTATTAAATTATTTCAATTGATATGAAATCGAATACTTGCTTCTCATATAGTTTGACACGCGTTTCCTTGGAGACAAAACAAATTCAGCAATCAACAGCTGCTACAACAAATTAAATTGGGGTTTTAATGATAAGATCGCTTACAATTCGCTTTAAATTTATCCGGTTAAAAGTAGTTACAGTTCAAATGGCATTTCATTTTTCTTTTAATTTAGTCTAGTCTGCAAATGCCCGGTATACTGTCAGCAAAAATTATTAGAATAAAATTAATTTGAATTATTTTTTTATATTGGGTCAATTGCCAAAGGAAGCCTTGGAAATATAACACAAGGATATGCTACATCTTTTTTTGGCACGTTCAGTAAATACAGTCAAATGGAAGCAGTAATAAAAATCTCAGTTTCAGCTGTTCGAAAAAAAAAATTAAATCAATATAATTTTGACTTACATCATTGCGGCTTCTCAACGTTGATCGTTTTGGCCTTAACAATACATCCTTAAAATCCAACTTGATCTCGTTGATAATATTAGGCATTGTTACGATCTGTTTAAGTGAGAAAATAAAATCCCAAATAAACCCGAAAATAGCCCTCTCAGGTCACCCGTGTACGTCAGACACGGGAATGATCCTGTCTCGTGAATTTTGCGCTAATTGAAAAAACTAGATCACTAGATTTTCGCGCGCAGACGCGTTTAGGTTTTTTCGATTCGCTATTTTCCCAAGACGAAGAAGAACCAGGATTATAACCGCAAAGTATATAGAGTGGTAACATCCATTCTGATGATAGATAATGTAGTGCGTTCCCCGCTTGCCGCCTGCGGCGCTTCAATCACAATAAATTTAGATTCCAGTTTCAGCATCGTACCGATAGGGAACGTAAAAAAATACCTCTAAACTTTAAATTAGTATTCGAGCGGGAAATTTTAATTCATACTAAATCCTATTTAAAATTCCAATTATTAAACAATTTGTGTTTTCGATTAAACCAAAATATATGTTTAAAATAATATTGTTGTCATTAAGTTTTACTGGTAAATCTATTTACAACTAAACTTGTTTTAGTATATATTGATAGTAAATTTTCATATTTGATAAATAACAAAAATAATAACAATTATTATTTATATTTTGCGTATATATTGCGTTTATAATGAAAAGGTACTTATTTCCTATATTTCTATTATATATTTTGGTAATAGTTTTTCTTTAAATAATAAAATTATTTTTTCTTATAGTAATGCTACTTATGAATATGAAAGTAAATGAAAGCTTTTTAAATCTAAATATAATTTAAATCCTATTTTTCATATTTGCTTTTTACAATTCTGATTCACTTTTTACGACAAGAAAACTATTTAATAATAATTTTTCTTTGGTAAATTCCTAATTTTCCTAATTCAACAAAAAATAACATATCAAATAGTTGGATAACAGTAAATTGTGTTAAACGTAATTTTTTCTATAAAAACTTTTTATGTAAAGTTTATTTTTACTATATGTCATATTTAGTAATATATAGCATATATCAGTAAAAATAAAATTATAATAAAATATATTAAATTAATAAATTATGATAATTGAACTACGTTACTGAATGTACTGGATTTTTATTACAAATACCAATGTATTTAGATATTCTTTAAAAATATCAATTCAATTTGTATCCATACTTTATAACAATATGGCCATTTTTGGTTATACTATAAAATTCCGCCCTAATCAAGCGCCATCACCCGTAGGAAAAATGTACTATTAGCCTTTCTAGTTGTTGCTATAGAAGAAATCTTTCGAGAACTAAGTTACCGCGCCGCGCTTAGTAAACAAGGTCGTGCATCACCAAGTTACTGCCATAGAAAAAAGTTACTGCCATAGAAAAAAGTTACTGCCTATTAAATTACCGCTCTGTAAGCTCTGTGGATATAACCAAATATTATAAGTAAATATAAGTTAAATAATTTTCGTGATATATAAACTAACAAAATGAGGATTTTTCCTGCTTTAATGAGGAAGAGAAACATTCCTCAGGACCCCGTGGCCTTTCGAGAGATTCTACCCTTAAAATTGAAACAACGTTTATCGGGTAAAAGTGCCAAAGGGTCAGAAGTTTGCTGCTTATACGAAATGTCTGTAGTATTTGCTTGTTTGAAGGATCATGATTTTAACCAATCACTGTGTAGTAAAGAAATTGAAGCGTTCCAGAAATGTTACATGAAAAATATTAATGATGTCCAACAAAAAAGGATCAGAGAAGCCAAAGGTATTCTAACACCTGGTGACAAAAACTTGACACCAAAACAACTAAATATATTATTACAGAGATACCCCAATGTATAGAAAAAATTGGTTAGTATTTATTTGTAAATAAAAGTTAGGATTTTTAACTATATGCATTTATTATTTCTCCTTAGTCACATATTTCAAATCTGGCTATACAATCAATTAACCAACGAGATGTTTTATGTTGTAGCTCCTTCATGTTGTAAAGTAGTTTTGGAGCCTTATTCTCAGGATAGATTATATAATTACAACACCAGTAAGTCTTTGAATGCAATGGAGCATAAAATGGGTGAATATTCTCGATTTCACAAGTTCTAAGTGCTGGTGCCCTAAGTAAAATCTGTCCACCACCAGCTTCTATTAGTCTTAATAAGTATTCTTTATCTACTTTTAGATGATACACATCCACGGCTATGTTATGATCTTCAATGTGAAAGCTTAAACCATCAAACAATTTTGGCAGGTTCAATAATGAACTTATCATAGCCTTCTTGATACCATTATTCAACTGTTCATGATTTTCCAAAAAAGTATAATTAGGGATGTCTATGAAATAATCTCCATCAACATAATTTTTGAGGGACTCTTGTTCTATAAATTGTAAGCCCAGTAACATACCTTGAAGAATTTTAAATGACATTTTATGTGTTTTTTTTAATGCTATATGAGTAAGTTTCTCCCTCACTTCCATTTTGTTCAATAAGTGAATAGATTTATTTAATATTAATATATCTTTGTATTCATTATCAATGCAGTGACAATATAAATATATATCACTACTGATATATACATTAAAAATGTTTTCATTTGGCCTTAATGTGTACGATTCTAAACTTTTTTTAATTTGGAAGTTTGATGTCATGTCAACTGGTTTTAAACCATTGTAATCTGCAACGTTAGGATCTGCACCATAGCTAAGTAATATTTGTACCATATCCAGATTATCCAGAGATATAGCCTTATGCAGAGGAGATGTATAATCAGGACCAGGTATATCAACAAGACAACCCTCCTGTAGCAGGAGTTGCACTATTTTCAAGTTGCCACTTTGAATAGCCTCATGCTAAAAATAATTTGTGTCATTGACAGATTTAACACAACAGATATTTTACTTACAAGAGGTGCCCAACCTGCATAATCTTTAGCATTTATATCAACTTTTTGACCTAAAAGCCTTTTAACTTCATCCACCTTATGCCTCTTACAAGCTAAGTGCAACGGAGTTTCACCTTTAGGATTTTTCTTGGTAGGAACCAACGTAAAGTTAACACAATATTTTTTGTTATTGGTAACAATTATATGAGGACCAAACTGTTTAGTTTTCCTAATACTAGCTCTTTTTGCTGATATATTACGTTTAATAGAAGCTTGAATTTGTCTGAGAACCCTTTTTTGTTCATCTTTAGGACTATTCTCAAGAAGGGCTCGGCACTCTTGTAAATATGAGTTACATTGTTTCGCAATATTGTTTTCGTCTAAATCGTCCGCTATGTAAAACGACCCACACTTTGGGCACTCACATTGTGAATTATGCCTTTTTAAACATAGTTGACAAAAATAATGTCCACATGGTTTTACACGAATTGCAACTTTACAGTTCTCGTCGCATATCCCACATTTTAAGGAATCTTCGAACTCATTTAGAAATGTAAGAATTTTATCTTCTAAATTCATTGCAATTCGTACTGTTTACACATTATTCTAACCTCAAAGGTAGCGTTTTAGCGCCACAAACCTGAAGTCAGCTTTAGAAGCAAAAATAGATTTAAAACATGAAATATAAAAATAAAATTCTGTTAAACTAAAAAAAATATTTGCTTTAATAATATATGTAACGCAGCTTATACATTAATTCAATTATTTGTTAAAACACTAAATTTATGAGATAAACCAGATGTATCTAAAATATAAATTTGTCTAATTATTAATGTGCCCTTGTCCCTTTGATACATCACTGATGCAGTGCCAGGAGTCCTCTGTATTTTGAGACCATAAGGTTATTTTATTATCACCACCTGATACAGCAAGAATGTTTCCATTTAAAGACCAACTAACACTCCAAACTACATCTTCAAACAAATGGAGAATAGTCGAATTCCAATTAATACAATTCTCAGATGTCCAAATAACCACTCTGCGATCTTGAGAACATGAGGCTATTGTATGGCGATGTAAACCCACCGAAGGGGCCCATGCTACATCTCTAACCCAATCAGAATGTACCTAAAACACATTTCTAATTTAGTATATCAAATTTTCCATTACAAATATTTTCCGCACTTCTAATTTTGTTTCTTCAATCCACATATCACCATCTTCTCTCCATATTTTTACAAGATTATCACAACCCCCTGAAACAAGTCTCTTTACTAAAGGTTGCTGCTCATTCTCATTTCCACTAAAAAGAGGAGTTGTTGCTGGAGCCCAACTAATTGAATTACATCCAATTGCATGGGCACCTTGAATTTTTTTAGAGTCCCATGAATTTGTTTCAGCTGTATAAGCTAAGATTGAAATTGAACCATCACTGCTACCTAAAATTAAATATATAAATAATAATTAACATATCAATAATTAATACTTGGTTATTAATGCATACCACATGCTAAAATTAGACCCAGCTCCGCCGGAGCAAACTGCACAGAATTAACGCTAGAATCATGATTCGAATACTCATAATATTTCCCCCATTTTCTGTTCGTTTCCTTCCATATTATAACTTTTCTGTCATAAGAACAAGATGCTAATAAGTTTCCAAACTTGGGATGGCTCCAAGCGATTTGCCACACCGGACCAAAGTGCCCTTTAAGGTCGTCTAATAGGGTAGATGCCCCATTTTTTATGTCATAAACTTTTACGCTGTTATCCGATGAACAAGTTGCTAATCTTAGGCCGTAATAATCCACTTCAGCGTCATGAATCATATCTTCATGACCAGTATCCACCGAATTTATAATCGAAACCATCTTGTATCTGTTTTGAAGAAAATCCCAAAATATATTACTCTATGATTTCTATTTTGTAAAGAAAATTGACTCCCCAATACTTTTAGGTTAGGATAACCGATGACGTGTCCAGACCTGACAAGATTAAAATTTATACACGACCTGATCTCGAAATATATAAATTCATTAAATCAAAAATATATATATTTGTAAATTGAAAAATAAAGTAACAAATGTTTTAACAAATTACAGTTATTGCTTATTATTAGAAGTTAAATGAAATAAATATTATCCATTATCATATTTATAGTCGTATATATTCGGTTTCGAAAATACGTTGTGTTCAAATTGACATTTGCAATATGGCTGAGATGTTTGACACTGTTGTAGTCGTCTGAAGAAATAGAAAAGGTTTGAACACTTTAAAAATAGAAAATCAACTTTAAATTAAAAAAACTGCAATGAAAATATTGTGATTGAGCCTGTCAGGAAGTAAAAATGTGTGAGGCATGTGCGGATTTCGTGCAATTACTTGTTTCTTGTAAGTATTTGATAGAAGATCCCGGCTACAAGACAATATTTTAATCGTTTCTTCTTAGAAATGACAATGTTTAGAACTGTTATTGTCAATAAAGAGTGCTGAAATATTGTTTTTAGATGAGACACAAGTATGTAGAGAATCTGCAGAACAACCAACTTTGACTAAAGATGATGTTGATACAGCTTTTGTATATGTACAAACATGGCCAGCAAGGTAAATTTTATATTTTTTCTAGGTAATATGAGGATATTATATATTTTAATTATAGGCAATGCATGTGCTGCTACAGAGATCCTAAAAACTTGGAGAGATTCAGCTACCTAACACAAGGTTTAATTTTTATGGCAGTTTCACAATTGAAACAATTAGTGGATAAATGTACTGACAACAAATCAAAGCAAGAAGATAATGACGATAAAAATGAAAAAAATGTTGATAATAAAAAGAAAAAAGAGAAAGAAATACAGAATCAAAATGATGAGAAAGAGAATGGGGAAGTTATTGAAAGAGATAAATTGCTTATTTTAGTGTCAAAGATATTCCTATTAAACTTTCCATTGTATGTGGCATTCAAACATACTATACAATCAAAAGTAGATGACTTGACACAGCAGGAAATGACCAATTTAAGTTTGTTCTGTGACCTACATGATTCTGAAATACCAATATATTTGTTAAAAAATGTCAGTTGGTTTTGTAAAATTGGAGGATTATTAACTATGACCAATTGTTTTACACATTTGTCACCAGAAATTTTACCTGTATCCACAGCTCATGCTATGATCTCTGTAGGTAAGATAATAAATAGAATATAATTCATAGAAGAATGTTATATGATAAAGTTACTTTGAGTACTTATCAAACATATAATAGAGGTTGCTATAAAGCAAATTAGAATATCTAGTAATACACTATTACTAATATAACTTTCTGTTATTATATGTTCATTCTATGTAGAAACAAAATTACCAAATGTATTTATTTAACAATAAAACTACAGAACAGTTATTTTAGTAAACTAGCTCATTTAACTTTAAATAATAATGCAATAAATATCATATGTCAATTTTTAAACTAAAGTTGGATAAAGTGAAACATGATTTCTTGGGGATAGAGATAAGTAACAAAGTTAAATAAAGGGTGACAAGCTGACCTTATAAACACCACCATACAATTAAATAAAAACTGAAGACTGCCTGTCGCGAAAGCTCTAGAAAGCTGACTTGGAATGGGCTATACCTCTTTATGGGATGTTAAGCCAATCATTAATTAATTTTAAGTTAAATAGGTGGACACGCAAGAATTTTCTTAAATAAATTTTTTAAATAAATGAATTTTATGATGGCTTTTTAGATAATTAATAATCATTATTAATATACTATCTATTGTCATAAGCTGTTATAAATATTCTATTTTATTCAATGTGTTGCTACATTCTAATTTTTTTTACTAAAAATCTTATCAACTAATTCAAATTTTTAAACTTTCTGCAAAAATCACGACAAAGTGGAAAATTTTCAAAAACGGTGATTTTTTTACGCTTAAACAACAAATAATGTAGTAGAAAACCCAAACTGAATGAAAAACATTGTCAACACTATATTGAAATAAAAAAATAATATGGCAACAAAAACGTCTTATTTTATATTGTATACTCTTTCTGACTGTTAGTAGTTTTGATAAGTGGCGCGCAACTTAGCTGACTGCCACTTATAAAGAAGTAAGATATTAAATCATTTCGGAATTCGTATGCTATCTAACAAACTGTATACTATATTGTATACTTTGGATCATGTATTGGAACGAAATGGCGGAAGCAAAGCTCTATCTATTAACACTATACAGTTTTACACACAAAACACAAGTTTTACTGTGCATTTTAAAGTTCATGTATTTTTTGTTGTAGTTTGTAACTTGAAATTGTGGATGAACTATAAAAGTATGGTATCAATGTTGGTACCTCTACGATCGTGTGTATTAAGATATATGTGTAAATTGTCAGATCAAGACTTGCGCACACCCACTATTAAAAGCATGGCAGGCAAGTTTCTTCAATATAGTTTATATGAAATATACATTATTTTATTCTAGAATTTATGTGGAACGCGATTAAAGATCCTTTAGATTCCCCTGTGGCTTTCGATATTGATGGCTTAGATTTAGCATTTAAGTATTTTACTTCAAGTACTTTAACAATGAGGTAAGCCCAATTATATCAGTTCCGCCAGTTGTAAAACCATCAAATGCTTTGCAGGTTAGCTGGAATTACTCAAATCAATAATCAAATAGGTGTATTAGCTGAAATTTGCGTGGGTGAGACTCTTCCCGATGCTGAAGCTGTTCCTAGACATATGGCTGACTGGCTGATCAACAACAATATCATTTCACATATATTTGGGCCCAATCTGCATGTAGAAGTAATTAAACAAAGTCATATAATATTAAATTTTCTTGCCATGGAGGGTAGAATCACATGTGACCATATGGATGTGATCTGGGCAGCTGCCCAATTGAAACACTGTGCTAAACCAGTACATGATTTACTGCCAGGCTTAGTAAAACACTTAGCTGCAGCTCCTACGTTACACTTATACAATTTACTCACGAAATTGGAACCTAAAGATCATACTGAACAGACATTGTATTTGGCAAGTGCTCTAATTAAAGCAGTTTGGTCTAGAGGTGAGTAAAAATAACTGCTATATGATTATCGTATATATATTTAGTACTTTTTCATTTTTTATTAGGTGGCGCAGCTCCTGAAGTAGGTTTGATAAATGTAGCAGCTTCAAGCGCTGGTATTACGCTTCATAAATGTGCAGCTACCTCATCTGAAAATAGGTATGTTGGTAATATTTATATCTTTTTCCTTTTTATAAAAAGATCTGATTTGTAAGGAAATTGTCTATTCAATACAGTGTTGCGCCTATTTTTCTTCCCGAATATAATGGAAAAAAACTGCCAAATGCAAATGATTTTATTCACTAAATTTAAATTACAATGGAACATACATGGGTATAATGATTACTAGTGGCAACCTTCACAATGACAAAGTGGTACCAACTGTGCGCGAAGTTTGTATGTGTTTAATTATGTGGAGAACCGTAAAGGCCGTGTGTAAAGAATGTGAAGATTGTGATTAGAACGATACATCGCATTTTATCGCCTATTGCTCCTTCCTTGGGTAATTCGTACCGAGAAAGTGGGCTGATTTAACGGTTCTTCTGACCGCCTAATTAACAGTAATTTCTAGGGAGGGAAGGACCTATCCAATGATTCTCTGGTTTCGGTGAAAAATGTACACCCGAAATATTCCATGAAATGCACCTGTAACGTATTCCGTCTGGCACTTGGCATCTGCACTCTCCTTAGCTTAAGTGTTATGCAGTCCTAAATATGTCTATTTTCCCACCAATTTTTCAATTTTTGACACTCTTAAGAATCGAAATCCTAGAAATTAGCTTATCTGAATGTTCGGAACTAATGTATATGTGTTTCGAATATTTTTTGGTGTCGTAAAATAATTCTGACATTGATAAACTTCACACAAACCAACACCAGATACAAATACATTAGATGCCTAAACTAATTTCTACACACAAAAAAAAGTCATAAAAGTTTCTAAAGTAGGATTTTCCTGTGCACTAAAAGAGTTAGCGGGTTGCGGCAAGTAGTGGGAAAAATATGAGGGAGTCACTGCTAAGCGTTTAATGGAGCAGCGGATTACCGTCAAGATTTGCGTTAAACTGTATAAAAACGACAATGAACCCCTGCCTTCGACAGGAAAAGTCGTTAGGGAGGAAGACATATCGCAGGCTAGGATGTACAACGTTACATGACAAGATATTTCGAAATCAGAAGACGTTGACTGTCCAGGATTCCTGTTGGCTTAAAAACTGACAAAAACGTGGCCAAAGCAAGAGAAGTGCGGAATTCTGATCGTCAATGTGCAAGTAATGCATCACAATACTCCGTTACAAACTGCCGACGAGTTATGCAGGAAACGCGTGACTGTTTTCCTCCTTTGACAAAGAACAACAATTTTATCTGTGCATCTTCCATTTGA
The DNA here is from genome assembly GCF_030347505.1 of Rhynchophorus ferrugineus. Taxonomy (NCBI): domain Eukaryota; kingdom Metazoa; phylum Arthropoda; class Insecta; order Coleoptera; family Curculionidae; genus Rhynchophorus; species Rhynchophorus ferrugineus. The sequence goes on from NW_027472583.1 coordinate 51,984,794, forward strand.
TCAAAATTCAGCTTCGGTACATTTTTTACCGAGCTTTCTGTTGTGTCCTTTGTATGATTTTAATAAGTAACTCTTCTACAATTTATAGGTTACCAGATGTATTTTTAAAACGCCTTTTCTTCTATGATTTATTTAATATAACTGGGGAAAAGCAGTAAAAGTATTTTTTAATAATATTTTAGTGTATCCCTAGATGCAAGTAATTCAGAAGAGGAACATGGCGAAAGCACTGGCCATTCTGAGAGCCATAAATCAGACAGTGAAGAAATAGATGCTGTGGAAATAGAAGATGAAGAACAAGGACAGGTCGTTGTTGATAATAACGGACCCCCTCCTTGCAAACTTGCACGGTACGTATTTTTTTAAATTATTTTTGTTTGTGTTTAATAAATAATCTATTAATTTTGTTATTTAATATCTCACTTATAACCGAGTCAGATTTAACGACTATTCTAACTCTTTCGGGTGCCACTACAGTGCATACGATTTTTCACACAACTCAATTACTCCCTGTAATTTACTTTCCATGTGAAAATTAGTCCACATAGATGAACTCGTAATAAGTACATTGGTACAATTAGCGACTTCGCTGATCATTTTATTGGAGTTCTGCTCGACATTATACAGACGCATGTTTCGTAGTTTGTGAATGGAACGTGCAGACACGCGTATGAATTTAAGTGACAAAAAGTGAAAATATTGGCAGATATTGATCGTATTATTGACAAAAGGTAAATAAATGAATGAATCTAGCGTTTGCAATATATATAAATGACCTAGAATGTACCTCTAACACACAAAATGGACAAATATTTTCTAGGTCTTATCCAGACATTTATTTTGATTTTAGCCCTTCGAAAAACTTCGTAAAAAACTTTTTTGACTGACGAACGTTTACTGCAAATATTTGAAAGTGATGATTGGTCAGATATAGAAATATTATCCGATGATGATGGTGATAGGTGAGAGCCGGAAAATGCTTACAAAAAGCCGTAGTATATCCGTGTACATTGGTACAATTAGCGACTTCGCTGATCATTTTATTGGAGTTCTGCTCGACATTAATACACTATGTATATACACTCTATAGACCAAGAATCAGAAGTAGACATACAAAAGGAATCAGAACAAGTTGAGAGTATGTTACAAAACAAGAAGCGAAGAGTCAAAATTAAGTTTTTTTTTCAGTTTTATCTCATGACAATGGAGATATGGGAACAGCAATAAACGGAGGGATATTAGATATGGAACCTAAAGAAAAGGAACCACAGATATTACAGAAAAAAAGACAAATTTAAGGATACAAACAGGTTTTATGCACAATATGGTCTTACTATATGGCATAATAAGGACGAGAAGTGGCTTAGAGGCACAATCACCTCCCAGAACCATATGTCTTTGAAAAATATATTACGAACAATATTTTTGCCGAGATTGCTGATAAAACTAATTTTTATGCGACTCAACAGCAATTTTCTCGATTTGTCCCCACCTACTCTGTAAAGATAAAGAAATTTTTTGGCATTCACGTCATGGGTAATTTAAATTTTCCAAGAATTAGAATGTATTGGGATGGGTCAGTTGGCATACCGATTATAAAAAATAATTTGCTACAAAAATAATTTTCAAAATTGCGGCAATCAAATCGGATCGTCTCTGGAATGTTGGTTCACCTTATAATGCAATTAGAAACAGGTGTCTGGAGCTTCCCTTAGAAACAAACTTCTGTATAGATGAGAAGATTGTACCTTTAAAAGGACAAGTAAACATGAAGCAATATGTAAAAAACAAACCCAAGAAATAGGGAATAAAATATACATATTAGCTGGACAAAGTGCTTTAGTATATGACTTTATAATATATCAAGGTTTCACAACAGACATTTTACCAGATCTGATGACTCTAGGGTCAAGTGCTGTGGTTGTTATGCATCCAAGAGAGAGAATAAAATCAAAAAGTCATGGACTTTTTTTCGATAACTACTTTAATAATTATCACTTATTTCAGTATCTGAATGAAGTCAATTTATGCAGTTGGTACTGTAAGAATAAATAGGTTTTCGAATTTACCACTTCTATCCATTTCTGCAATGAAGAAAGAATGGAGAGGTTCATGTAGTTCAATCGTTAGCGCTCAGGCGGAATTGTTACCAAATGGTATGACAACAATTGGTGATTGTTGCATCGAATTTTACTAGAAAAAGGACATATAACAAATATCGTCGTGAAATGTGAAATGAAGACTGCACATCGAAGTTGATCGTCCGAAGTGTATAAAAATGTATAACAGCAACATGTGTGGAGTCGATAAATTAGACTTTTTACTGAGCTTGTATCGATTCCGTGTAAGATAAGCGAACACTACCCATGATAATACATGCTCTTGAGCTAGCTTTGGTCAATTCGTATATGGAATATAAATAACAAAACGTGTTGAATCTTTTATCATTCATAGCTGAACGTTGTAAACTGGAAGGCTGCAGCAAAAATATTCATAGTTTTTACATCAAATGTAATATACATTTATGTTTAGTAAAAGGGCAGAAACTAATTTTTTATTTCATAATAAAAAATCATTTCTATATAAAAGACGACTACAGTCAAAAAAACATTTTTTCCTCCTTCAAAAGGATTTGGCTCCGAAAGCGTTAACGATAATGTTACAACGTCATAATTTTTACAGAAAGCAACTAATTGAAAGGGTTCATTGCCAAGGCAGTAGTACAGACACTGAAATTGATGGGATACCTTTGAAAACGTCTCCCCCACCGGAAAAGATGAAGTGGCCTCAGGCTGTGAAGATGAAGAACGACAGAAAAGCACATGTGCGGAAAAAAATTCTATCCACCATTAATGTAATGCCCGATGGTGTTGAAACTATTGGATCGAGTAGCAGTCAAGATGAAGCGGATGTTGAAGATAGTCCAACAAAACTCAGAAAACGGTAAGCTCAAGTTGATTTTTAAAATGTAAACTTATTTTATACAATGGTCTTATTGCGATTTGATCAGCTACTATATTGAAATCAAAGTTCGTATCAGTTTAAAGCGACTATAACAAATTATCGAACCGTTCCCTTTTTTGTAAGTAAAATTGGCATAATTTTCAATATCTGCCACCATTATTTCAGAGGAGAATGTTAAAACAAATTTTAAACTCTGCACTAACGTAACGTAACACGTAACTAATTTAAGCACAGTTAAACTTTCTATACAAGTTGGAAATTAAAAAAACCTGAAAAATTAGAGGTAATAATGTTTGAAAAACATTTTGGGAGAGTTTTTTTTTTGTTTAAAGGCGAAAGTTTCTCAGGAAAGCCAGGGTAAAGCGACAAAAAGGCAGCCATAAGAGGGGCATTGGCCGCCTAGCCGGAATAGAGACTCTAAGTGAAGTGGAAGTAGACAGTGATCCAGAAATTAAGTCACTGAAAAGTCAGTCAACTCAAGAGAGCATCATGTTGCCAGCGCAGATTAATACTCTAGTCACCTTAGATAAGGTATCTTGAATGAAGTGAACTTGAATTCGTTCATTAATATTGATTTTTTTCAGGTTCAAACTAGTCTTAAGCCCAACGTATATTTAGAGGAAAGTTCATCGTGCAGCGAACTTGGCAAGGAAGAACATTTGGCGCAAGCGGCGGCCTGTAGTAATTACATTACTCTGCATTCCAGCGGCGGACACATTTTGGAAATGTTAAGTGGCGAGGAAGCTGAAATAGAAGGTAAACATTTTAATTGAAATTTAGTTCGATTATTTTGATGTGATTGTTTTTACAGGCGATGCTGAGGGCAGTTATTCTTCAAGAATGAGCAACAAGTCTGAGAAGAATATGGCGGATTTCGATGGAGAAGAGTCGGGATGTGAAGAAGAGCTTGCTCAGTTAACTGAAAACCATCCCAATTTGAATCTTCATATTATTGCACATACTCCCGAAAAGGTATGATGAACGTATATGGTATGAAATACTGATGATGTAGGAAATATGACGAGCCTAGGTTCTTTGTTATTGAATCAAACGTAATTTTAAATACTTCGACAGTCAGGATTTAATGGAGCAGCATCACCATAAGCTTCTACAAGTTTTTAATGGATGGATGATATCTTTATATCAAACAGAACATTTAGTAAATTTTAAAATGGCAATTTTGCGCGGATTGTTTTTAAGTGTAAAAAATTAAAACTAATGACAGATAAATTGTCTCTTATGGCAGACAAATGTCATAACTATTGAATTTGATAGTGTAGGTCATCATTGAGCCCCATAATAATAATTGTGGAAAAGGTAATTTCGTTTTTTTTTTAATTTTTCAAAACCAATTTATCCATGATGGCGCAGTAGTCAAAGCGACAAGACGGTCCTCCTATTCTTGCTATAATCACGGATTCGAATCCTGCTGGGGATGTACTTTATGTTTGTAATTATAAACTTAAAGAATATTATAAATGTCAAATTATAAATGTGAAAAGACAATTATAAATGTCTCTGGCAACAGTGGAAAATTCGATGAGGAATACCATCCCAGTCACGCCAGTAACCAGGCTGGGTAAGACCGGATGTCTTCTGGGATGGTCTCTAAGTTGGTCACTGGCCAGCCAGTAGGCCTATGCTGAGGACCGTGGTTCGGAGCCTACATTAACTGTAGGTCCAATCAAGATAAACCCTCGTTGGTAAAGAGACTTTAAATATTTAAAAAAAAATTATTCATATACATATCAAACTCTAAACAAATATTTTTTTCTAGCACATTTGGTCATTTCTCTGATAAAACCATAATTCCGGCACTGTGTAACTTCTTCTGGATCGATAAGGAATTCACATTCCTTAGCAGTACTGCTGGTTTTGCAACCCTTTGTGTAGTATCTCCGGGTTTCGACCACAATTTTTTTCGCACATCATGGTCGTACATGATACATTTCACAAATGCCGAGATTTCATTTCATCTTCACTATTCATTCATGTGGAGTATTGTTCAAGTATCGAGCTCTTTTTGGAATCCAGTTTTGTGTAAATGGTTCAAAACTGTTTTACGATCTATATTTAGTTCCGAACATTTAACATCGAAATTTCCGAACCAAACTAATTCTGATACTGATTTTACTTAAGCATATCTCTATATACACTAATACCAGAGTTATGTAACTTTAAAAAGATCTATTAGAATAACACGAAATTATTTTTTCCATAACCTTATATTAAAATGATGGACAAGACATGGCACTAATAAGGATTGATTATTTGCTTTATTTCGTTTTTAACTGCAATCTTCCTTATTCTTTATATGTATTGAGCTTTGACACAATTACTTTTAGTCTCCCCCAGTCAGAATGATCGATCCACGTTTGTCGGCATGCTTCAAACCAGACAATGTGTGCCAACCAGGCAACACGCTCCTCTGGGATCTTTTACAAGATGATAAGATATGTCAGTTAGGGGAAGGATTGGCGGTGGAAGCAGAAAAAACATTATGTAATTTAATTTGCTTCATGCCAGATAAAGAGATCAAAATGAAATTCATCGAAGGTATTGGCTAACTATATTCGACGGAGCTGATAATTTGAAAGTCGTTTTTAGGATGTCTGAACAATTTGGCTAACAATATGTCCGTGATAGTGTCATTGCGTATGCTACCCAAACTCCTAACGTCTTTTCGAGGTTTGGAAATGCATCATGTTACCTCCTGGGCAGAAAGACAACATCATATGATGACACATTTCTTCAATAATTTGAAAGGTTTTTTTAAATATAATTTTTTACACTACCTGATAACTCCTTATTTTAAGCTTATACTGCCAATCCCGAGAAGTCATTAACTTTATACACTCACCAGATGCAGGTGCAAGTGAGACTTCATTTTCTGTCTGCTGTATTCTCGCCTATGGTATCCCCGAATACTTTTAAGTAAGTTACCACAATTATGCTAATGGCATTAAGTGATATATTTATTTTTACGTAGGTTAAGCATAGACCAGGTGGACACCTTGTGGCAGTGCCTTGCCCATGATTCAGAATGTTCGGACGAGTTATTCAGCTGGCTTCTGTCTCAAACCAAAACGAATGAATTACACGCTCTTAGAGTCGATGCTCTTCGAAGACTCTACCTCCACCATTTGCCTCGTCTATCTCCGGAGAAGTTCAGCATGATTTGTTTGAGTCTATTTCAGCACCTGTGTAGTCTACATCATTTGATGACTGCTAACGCTGACGGATCTGGGGATAAAGAAAGCAGAAACGTTGGTATGGATCATATGTGGAAAATAGCATTAAGGGCCAATAATACAGGTTAGTGTATAGATTATACTTGTGTATTAGAGATTTATATTTTATTCCTATAGATGTCAGTATGGCAGCTATTCAGTACATCAATAGTTTTTATATGGGTCAGAATTTACAAAATGAAAGCCAGTTTGTAGCGCAATGTATGACGCACTTGAAGGCAGCTTCAGAAGATTTGCTATCGAATAATTCTACAGAAGAAAGCTCCTTGCTTTGTATCCAAAGAGCTCTTTTATTGATGAAAACTCACATTGAGACTTTCAGAAAAAGGTAATTTGTTTAAAAAGTCGATTATTTTAATATTAACTTACAATGAATCATTGAAGGTATGCGTATCACCTAAGGAAATGGGCGTTAGAAGGAAGAGGCATTGAAAGTCACTCGGCGGCAATTGGCGAGCGATCCAGCACTCCTATAAGAATAGTGGTTCAATCAGGAGGCACCTTAGAAAAATGTACCTTAGAGATGATGGCGACTGGTAATTATTTCAATTAATTTACACAGTATAAAATTAAATGTTGCTGAGTTATATTTCAGACTATGTGGCGGATTTGAGAGCTGAAATTGTAAAATGGTGGGAGGGGTTAAAGAAAATCAATGCCCAAGAAGACAATTTGGATTCTCCATCTACATCGCATAGTAACAAAAAACCGGATACCTGGATAAGAATAATAACTCAAGGTATTAAACATTTTGCCGTTTATATTTTCTATATGTTTTGTTCAATTTTTAGGCCAGGAATTATCGATAGAATGCGACGAGAAAACACTTCAGGAGATAGGTTTCAAGGACAATCAGATCACCTACATTTCTGAAGGCATGTCACGAAACATGAAAAAACGAGAAATCCTAGATGCGCCGTCCATGCAAGCCGCTCCACCAAGAGACTGCCTCCCTGCTCTACTTCTTTTACAACCCAACTACTTTGAACAACTGTTTCTCTTAATGAGGACCCTGAGCTCGATGAAAATCGTTGTTAAAGGTAAACTGGCAACAGTGAATTTTATTGCAAATTTAATTTAAATCAGTTTGGCGTTTCAAAACTGAGGCTTTATAATTTTTAATATACTTAATATATTATATGTAATCTTATCAATTTACTTAATTTCATAGGAGGCCGAGTTATTCCTCATACAAAAGCACAAGTTTTAAGTAGACGCGTTTGGGATATTCTAAGCCTTATGCCTACAAGTCCAAAGTTGCTTCAAGGGTTCCAGAAGCTGGATATCCCTCTATCTGAACTTCTAGATCCCTCAAGTGCACAAAAACTCATGTATTCGCTTTACATTGTGGAATCTCTCAGTGCCAGAATGCCAAACAAATATGGAGAAGACGAGGATGAGCCATGGACAAGGAAGTTTATACAGAACGGTGGTTTGCGACATCTCTATGATATTTTTATGTCAGGTAAGGTTTAGCTAGTGTGAATGCGTTAAAGTTAAGGTTCTTAATCATATCAACATTTTTAAAGGTGTACTTCAACAAGATGGTGGTGACGGCAGCGATTGGCAGCAAGACTGTTTGGCTTCACTATTGAAATTGTTATGTTATTTGGGTGTAGATCCTTTAACCCATGAGACAAGATCTTCGCGAAATGATAAAATTATTATTCCAAGTTTAAATGAATCAATGCTTTCCATGGTAATTCAATTTTCGCTGTGTATAATAGGTGTGTGAAAAAAATGCGTTCTTAACTCTAAAATAAACAATATTCAATAAAGTAATCACCACCAGAGAGAACACAATTTGTATATTTATACCTAACTTTTTTATATTTAATACTTAAATCTACGAAGCTAAAATCTACCTATATCAATTAATTTATTATTGAAGGTGCGGCATTCACGGTAACTGATTTTTAACTAAGAAAGAGTATAATAACTAAATTAATAGGAAAAAATCATTTTTGAACAAATAATTCTCAAAAAGATTGTATTGATCACACACCTATACCATACTATTTGTTGTGTTTTCACATTAAAGTTTTTAGGTGGATGTAAAAACGACAATGCCCAAATTAACAAGCATTTTAAAAGAAGCATCCTTGCCTAAGGACCCAAATCATTATAAAACAGGTTTTTGGGGTAGAGCTCAGGTATAACTATTAATTATTAAATTTATAAATAACATTAATTTAATATGACTTATTATATCTAAATATTTAGGTGGTTCATTATGCTATGGCACTTTTGGTATCCTGGCTACATTGCAGTGAGGAAGCAAGACAGGGTTTGTTTGAGTCAGAAGACTTTTCTATATGGTTGCAAAGGTACTGCAGAACTTATTCCCATCATTCATATGAGATGTTTGTTGTCATTTGTTCCCTTCAATTTAGGTTGGTTTTGGAAGATCCCGAGCCTGCCGTCCGTAGAGAAGTGTGCTCAGCTATCTACCGTCTTTGTTTAGGTATTCCGGCTAGCGGAGAACAGATGGAGAGTAGCTTAGTGGCTCCCATGCTAGCACAATTATTAATGTATTTAAGCAAAGCTGAAAGTATGCGACCTCAAAAGATGGAAACAATGCAGCCGCAAGAAGAAGGAAAGGAACCATACGGACCAGCATGTCGAGATTATTTTTGGCTAGTTTCAAGGTATGTATTGTTAAATTATCGGTGATGGCTTATGGAAGTCGTGAATATTGCCGATATGTTTGTTATCAATAACGGCAAATAACTCGGTTTAACTAATTTGTAAAGATGGAATTTAGTGAAAACTGTTGAAAGGTTTGATAGTCGAGAACATTCGAATGTCAAAAAAGTAGTCAAATGAAAATAATGATTACTGTTTACAAATATCCGAAATCTCCTCATACTAATTTTGATAGAGAAAAGAAAAGTTCACTTTAAATACTAAATAATCTTTAATCTAATCGTCTTCAAAGAATAAATAAGGAACTCCATAAACGTTTTAAAATAAACTATGCACATAATAGTCGTAATAACAAAATTAAAATAATCAAAAACTTTATGTAACCTATTTACTACACGTATTTTATTTTCTACTATATACACACAATTTGACTTAATACCTACCTAAACCTATTTATCTATTTACAATATTATTTTAACTACTACCAACAGATCACCTTGAAGTCGGTGCCGAGTCCAAACAGTACAGCAATAATAATATAAATTTGAGACATTTATAAAAAATTAAATCACCAACAAAACAAATCAAAATTAATATATCTGTTTGGGTTCGGCACCAGTTTCAAAGTAGTCAGTTGGTAGTAGGTATTAAGCTAAATTGTGTGTATGTAGTAGAAACTAAAATACGTGTAGTAGATAAGTTAAATAAGGTTTTTGATTATTTTTATTTATTTATTACAACGACAATATTAGTATTATATTTAGTTATTATAACGATAAAATGCCTTTTTTTGTGTTAAAAATCTAAGTTTGATTGTTCTTTAATTTTTGTTCGTTATTTATTTTTTGAAGTCGGTTCAATTTTTTTGTGAAAAATCATTTTATTGGGTCCATTCGCTTCCGTTATCAATAATTGACTGAAGTCTCCGAGATATGCTTTCTTCTAGTTTACAATTGTATAATTATGAGTTTTGGGCCTTCATATAAGTCAAATTTGATGAGTTAAATGTTTGAGAGTCCAAATCTTCTTTCTTCAAGCTTGAACTTGCCCAAACATTTTCTGAGGTTTGCGTTAGACGAATACGATGACTAGTACAAATAGGGCAAGGAGTTTCGAATCATTTTTTCACCGTACATAAATGACAGACGAACATACTCAAAAAGAAACTTTGTCCGAAAATGTTACGTTACGTCCAATCGACGTTTAATTTTTTCTTTTTCGACAAAACCTCTTTCCTATCATGTCATTAAAACGGTAATTTTTCCTGAGTATCTGCATAGAGCTACAGTTTACTTCACAAAAGTGTTTAATTAATTTTGCAAGGTTTCATATGTTTCATATATTTTTGTAGGTTCACTACGTTCAGAGCAAAATACGCTATTCTCTGACAAAAGTCAAACGACAACAAAGAATCTATACACAAATAAGTTCAGAGAAAAGAACATAGCGCTTGCTCGTTTTTCAACCGCCATTCTGATTTGCACTAAATATTTCAAGAATCAAATTGGCACGCAAAATCGTAAAACATACCACGTTTTTATTGAAGCTTTTAGAATGCTAGTGTAATGCTTGCATTACGTTGGATCTTAAATGTAATAAATTCAGAAGTTATTCTCATGTCCATACTCTTAAATTGAGATCCTTGATCTATATTACCATTGAACTCGTTACGTTGCGAAACTGCATCGCTATTTCTTTTGTTTCTATAAGGATTAACGTCAGTTCCTTTCTTGTTTATTCTTTCTATACTTAGGGTTAAAACTCTAAATGATGATAGTCGATAGTTAAAAAAATAACAATAAAATAATTATCAGTTGACGTCATTTAAATAATTCGAATAACATCATTAGATTGGTGGATAGTCTTTCGGATGACTTGGTCAAAGAAAGTATTGAAGAACCACAGAATTGCGTGATAGACATCAACGAGCTTACATCGAAGATCGCCCAATCCATCCTTACTAGGGACTACCTGGAAGCACGACATCGTACCGTAGAAGACGATGGTTTGATCGGTCTCTTCAACCTATTAACTAACCTTCTAAAGCATAGGCCACCATTTCAGACCAGTAAGGGGGGCCAGGAGCTACTAGACGAGGTAATTCAGATATCGGATTGAAAATACGACGCTTATTTTGGTATTGTTTTGCCATACAGGTTTTTGAGTTTTTGTTCGCTTTACCAAATCCAAAATTGCGTCACGTGCCCAAGTGTAAATCGACTAGATCACGTACCGCGGCCTTTGATCTCTTGGTAGAGCTGGTTAAAGGATCGCCAGAGAACTATGCCATCTTGCACGAGAAACTTTTAAAACAGCACCAGCCTGGGCCTAATTCGCCGTATCCGTGGGACTATTGGCCGCATGAGGATGGTCGTTCGGATTGCGGCTATGTTGGACTGACTAATTTGGGTGCGACCTGCTACATGGCATCTTGCATGCAACATCTGTACATGATGCCCCAGGCCAGAGCGTCGATCCTTGCAGCTAGTACAGAGCAATCCAAGCATGAGCCTACTTTAAAAGAATTGCAAAGGATGTTTGCTTACTTGTTGGAAAGTGAACGAAAAGCTTATAACCCGAGAAGTTTTTGTAAGGTTAGTACTGATAAAATTATATATTTTTCACTCATAAAAATGTCCTTTTAAGTTAGATTGTAATCAATTTACTTTTTATACCTTACTTCAAGTAAGACATTTTTTCTTAACATGTGCATACTTATGTGTTCTTACTTTTGGTTAATTTTAAAATGTCACTATTCTATAGCTCTTCCTAGTGGATGTATCCTTGATCATTTATTTTTGGATGTAAATAAGTCTCTAGAGTGAGTCTCTTAACGTACTTTTTTTGATTCTGATAATAGCTTAAGTTTACTCATTATTTCTGGCTTATTTCTCTATTTCTTTTTTTATCAGTGTTTTCGTGATTTCGTGTTTTTTTTTTCATAACAAATACTATATAGTACTATAATAGTAGTATTAGCATGTAGTATATCCATTCAGAAATTCACTAATATTTTGTAACCAAAAATTTCATCGCTCAGTTAGGTCAAGATTATTCAACCTAGTTTTATTAAATTATTTATTAGTTTGTTAAAATTAGTATTTTTTTCTCGCTTTTCTCTTTTTTATCACTTCTATATTTTTATTGGAGTAGTATCTCCAATATATTTATATATTTACGTTTCAACTGAAATTTCTAATAAAAAATTTAAATAAACTAAACACTGTGGTAACACTTTTATTTTCTGTATTTGTGTTATTTAGGTATACACTATGGACCACCAACCATTGAATACCGCGGAACAGAAAGATATGGCAGAATTTTTCATCGATCTAGTCAGTAAACTTGAAGAAATGACTCCACCGTTAAAGGAAGTCGTTAAGAAGCTGTTCTGTGGTGTAATTAGTAATAATGTAGTCTCTTTAGATTGTGATCACGTCAGTAGAACATCAGAAGAGTTTTATACTGTCAGATGTCAAGTAATTTATTGAAGACTGTAAAAGGAAGCACACTATTATTTTATAACGTTCTAGGTGGCTGATATGAGAAACTTGTACGAATCTCTAGATGAAGTAACTGTAAAAGACACTTTAGAAGGTGATAATATGTACACTTGTTCTCAATGCGGGAAAAAAGTTAGAGCGGAAAAACGTGCGTGCTTTAAGAAACTACCGCACATTCTTTGTTTCAATACTATGCGCTACACTTTCAATATGCTCACTATGCTCAAAGAAAAGGTATGGATATGTTTAATGCAGACTTTGATGATTAATACAAATTTATTGTTTTTTAGGTAAATACCCATTTTTCATTTCCTTTACGACTGAATATGGCAGGATATGTGGAGAAGACTTTAATGCCACAACACTATCAAGAAGAAAAGCTTAAAGAGGATTTGGAAAGCGAACAATATGAATATGATTTGATTGGAGTGACTGTTCATACAGGTTTTAAAATTTTATAACAATATATTGATTATTTGTATAAGTATTTGTATTTTTTACTGTATTAAAAAAAAAATTTCACATCCAAAGTAAGGTGTATAGATAAATTTTGGAGGATTTGCAAAGGATGATATAACTAATATTAACTCGTATCAGATAATCTTGTCACTACATTCATAGTAAGCATAATAATTGTATTCTCAAAATCAGTATGTGTCATTTTACTAAATTGTAGGTAACATATTTTCTTTGTATTTTAACCATGGTAATCTTTGTATTAGTATAAAGATAGTTATAAATTACTCTGGAAACATATGGAGGACATGCTCCAACAATAACAAAACAAGAAAGTCGATTTTGTGGTTTTAAAATTTATATATTTCGATCTAGGTACTGCTGATGGTGGCCATTACTACAGTTTCATAAAAGACCGAACAGCAGGTTCCAGAGACAAGTGGTTTTTATTTAACGATGCGGAAGTAAAGCCATTCGATCCAAACCAGATCGCGGCCGAGTGTTTTGGAGGAGAGATGACCAGTAAGACTTACGATAGCGTCACCGACAAATTTATGGACTTCAGTTTTGAAAAAACGAATAGCGCGTATATGTTATTCTATGAAAGGTACGAAGCTATCTCTGTGATCTCTTAGGCTGATATACTTTTTTATAGGTGTCCTTTAAATAGTTCAGATAGTACGGAGAGTTCATCGACTAACTTGGAGAACGTAGAAAGTACCAGTAGTTCTCCTACTCCAGCGAGCACGACTACCTTCGAGCTAAGCAAAGAGTTGGAAGACTGGATATGGCAAGACAATATGCATTTTATTCAAGATAAAAATATTTTTGAACATACCTATTTTAAGTAAGTAGAATTTCTTTTTAAATTAGCTAAGTATTAGGAATTTACTATTATTATGTAAAGTGATTAAATCTGTAGACTTTGGTTTCAATACAAAACAAAATTCAAGATAGGGTGTTACAATCAATTTCTTTTTTAATGAAGTTGTTTAGTATACTGAACATGCAGATTATATTTTCAATTTTATATTGTTTTATTGTTAATAGTAATTAAATCTTATTTTACAGTTTTATGTGGCAGATATGTGGGCACATACCAAAAAGCATTTTACCAATTGAACCTAATATTACTCAAAAAGCTGCCCAATTATCAACATCATTTTTTATTGAAACATTTATACATGCTAAAGAAAAGGTCTATTAAATGCGAAATTTGACTTAAAATTTTTATTAATAACTACTACTGTTATAGCCCACCATGGTTCAATGGGTAGAACTGGTTACAAAACAGTTCAACGCCTGTCAAGAAGCATGTATCTGGTTCCTGGAAAACATGGCCCAAGATGTATGGTGGCCAGTACAAGTTCTTCTCAAGTGCCCCAACCAAATGGTGAGGCAAATGTTTCAGAGGCTGTGCATTCATGTGATACAGAGATTAAAGTAAACTTTAAATACCCCATCTTCAAGGTTCATGAATAACCTTTTTTGTTATCGCTTTTAGGCAATCCCATTCTAGTTTATATTTAAAGGTCGATGATGATGTTGATATGTCGGAAATTGATGATCTTCAAAACGTAGATATATCTAAAATCGGGAACGCTTCGTGTGTTACGAAATTTATTAAAACTTTACTATCCTTGGTAAGTATTAAAATTTTGTTAGTTTTTTTCTAAGGACGAGGCATTGTACATTAAGCGTTGTCCATATTCGATATTTTTTTGCTTCTACATAATATGAATGTGTACTCAATATTTCTTTGACTTGTCAAAGGATAGGATTCTAAAGAACTGATTTAATTTGTGCATTTTTTTAAAAGACGTTTCAGGAATTGAAATATTTTATAATAAAATAACTTTTTCTGTATTTAATGTCATTTTAACTTTTTCCTACAAAATAGAGCTTAATATATATCATTTAACACCACGGTTAATACGGCACGTGTGTACTCTTACTGCTAATTATATGCTAATTTAAATTCCATTTTGTAATTTTTAGGGCAAAATATATATACATTAAGCTATATTTTGTAGGCCAATTCTATTCAGGTAGAAACCTATGATGGATAACTCAAATTAAAAAAAAATTAAATATACAAGTACAAGTAAATCTGATGTGAATGGATTTCAGGACATTTTTCTCCACTTTACTTCACTTGAAATGACCTGTTTATGAAATTTAGTCACAGATTTGTTCATACGTTGAAGGAATGATGAGTTTTTCTTTATAGATGGAACATGGAGCCAAGCCACATTTAAAACACCTCACTGAATATTTTAATTTTCTGTATGAGTTCAGTAAAATGGGAGAGGAGGAATCGAAGTTTTTGCTTGCTGTAGGTGCCATAAATTCCATGGTTCACTTTTATTTGGGCCAAAAAGTTAACGACTTTGTAAGTAGAGAAGAAATATCTTCCACCTCATCGGATCATTCCCTATTCCACATAATCCTCCTGACATATCTCCATCTTTTACAACATGTAGGTGACCTGTTACATATATTTTAAAAGTATCTTCTTATTGGGAGAGGTGTGTCCAATCTGGAAAAATGTTCCTATATTTTCACAATATATAAAAATATTGTTACTTTATTAGCGAATGAAATGAAATATTCAGGTGGACGTCAGTGAAGGTGAAGAAGATGACGAAATGGTGTCCATACCTTCAGACAAATACAAACCGGCAAGCTTGGACAAGATGATAACTTTGGTCGCATCATTGGTTGAAAAAAGCAGAGATTCTAACATGATACTCCGCTTGAGTGATAAGGATTACAACGCAGTAGCAGTAGCCGGCGGCAAGGGATTCTCCTTTCTGTACCAGCAGATTAAGGATAACATAAACTTGCAGCAGACGAGAAACTTAATCCATTCCCTTTGCAAGGGAAACAACCAGTTGGCACAGAACATCATCGGCATGATATCACAGGCTATCACCAGACACTCTGAGGTATCTATTTTCGTGATAAAAGAACTGTGAGACGCACGTTCAAGTTTTCCTGCACCAGTTAGTGTCGTAACCTCAATTCCTTAACCACCCGACAGGTTAACTTGCAGGGTTGCCAACCCTTCTTCAAGATACTGACGTTGTTGACGGAGAGCACTAGCCAGAACAACCCAGGAGGATCCAGCCAACCTTGTTTCACACAACTGGTGCTACAGAAAGTATGGGAGGCAGCCGAATGTTGTCCTCACTCCGCCTTAGACTGGTTGGCATTACAGGTTACCAGGAACAGACTGGTGCATTCATGGGTGCTCAGTTCAATGGATAGTTGGTTAGAGCACTTTCTAATAGCACATAGTAATCAACGAGTGAGAAATAGTAAGTGTTAAAATAATTACACTTTTACATTAATTGTGATATTAAATAATTTCTTCAGCTGCAGGTTATCTCCTAGTGTCCTTGGTTCCAAGCACACCATTTCGGCAAAGCTTCAGGGCATCTCACAGAATGAATAGAGAACCTCAATTATCATCAGATGCCCAAAATATTCTTCATCAGGTTTACACGGCACTTCTTAGATTGTTACCGGCTGCGAAACATTACACCGACACGCAGCAACATGGTACGATGAAGCTGACTACTTATTTTGCTTTGTTGATGTATTGTTGCATCTCAAGAACTGAAAAGCTTATGGTAATTGTCAAATATTATATTTTATATTCGCTTATGAGTTTCGTTGCGATTATAGTTTGGCCAGTACTTCCTCCAGTTATGGCACCTATTTCATCCAAAATTGTCAGAGCCCTCTATACCGGCATATCACAACAAGCAGGCCTTATTAGCTTTTTGGAATCACGTCTGTACGGAATGTCCGGAAAATGTGCAGTTGATGCTCGCTAACATCCATGTCACCAAAAATATTGCATTCAACTATATACTGTAAGATATTATTTCGCCGCTAACTATATCAGGTATATCACTTTTTACTTATAGTGCAGATCATGATGACCAGGAAATCGTGTTATATAACAGAGCCATGTTACCGGCCTACTATGGGATTTTGAGGATGATGTGTCAGCAATCAAGAATATTTACTAGAAATTTAGCTAATCATCAAAATCTGCAGTGGGCTTTTAAGAATATCACCCCTCATCCTACGCAGTATCCTCAAGTAAGTGGTAAAGTTTAAGTTTGGGAAAAATTCATATTTTAAATTTGAATTGCGCTATTTTGTCAAAAAAGCGAATATAGAAGTTTCGTGATTACTACAAGCTTTCGTGGAAGTTTATTATGTTTTAAGAAAAATACTTTTTTGTTTCATATTTGAACTTTCCCATTTGGTACCATTAGCGATGACGGTTTACTTAAAAGCAATTTAACTTAAAATTCTGCTGGTTTAAAACAATTTAAGGAGTACTGAAATCAAAATTTAAACTTACATAATGTTAAACATAAGGATGTTAGAAAACGTATTTGTTATAAAATTTGATTTCAGGCTGTTGAGGAGCTGTTTAAATTAATGCAGATCATGGTTATAAAGCATCAAGATGCCTCTGAATCCGATCAAAGGGAAATATATACTTTCAAGAGGACCACTCTCATGACTTATCTACAGGTAATGTGTCGATTTTTAGTAGGAACAGCGTCTTATAACTGTAAATAAAGGTAAAAGTAAAATTTTATCGATCAGAACATCTCCTAAAGAGCTTAGCCTCTTGCGGAACACAACAACTTCAAGCCTAACTAAACCAGACGATCGCGTGGTACAAGTTGACTGGCGACTACAGATTAACCCCAGCAAAACTCAGGCTATTCTGTTCCATAGTCGGAGCGAGTTTCGTGCATACCGCTTTCGATAAAAAATCGATATAAAGTCCGTATACCCCCAAAAAGTCTCATAGCATACGGTCTCCAATTCGTTCGCAGGTTTCAATGGTCAGCATAAATTCTACAAAGGCAATGGCGTGTATAGTCTTCTATACTTACTACTGCAGAAAAAGCAAATTCCCAATCCTCCAGAAAGCGATCCTGTATAAAATGCTGGTCCGATCAGTCTGCCATAGTGGAACACAGGTGTGGTACAAGTACATCTCTGAGAGTCAACTTGCACAACTCCAAGTGTTTCAATCTAAAAAAAATCCCGCGTTACTCAATACCCCTTGGTTTATGAGGAACGCGAACACCTATATCGAATGAGGCATCCCGTTCGTGAAAAGTGTCACGAACATGCTCAGTGTGAGGTTCTTCCTTGGCACCTTGCAGCACTCTAATCAGCAGATTAAAATCTTACCCTCCCATCATTCGCGGTAGGTAATAATAATGATAATTTATTTCCACTAGAAAGTGTAAAACAACAATGGATTATTAAAACCTTTGCCAGCATATTTATTATACTATTCTCGTTTAATGCAGTTCATATTAGTATAGGATGAATTATCTGTTGTTTTATATTGCAGATTTGTCTCCACTATCAGAAATGCATCCTGTTACTTTGATACTACTAACTGCTAAAATATGCTAATTAATTATTTATTGTCACTACTACACGATTTAGATCAGCTTTGATATCAACTATTTGACGCTACATTCCACGCCAACAATGAAGTAATCGTTGATTGACGCTATTAAATTACTTTCATGGAGATATGTTGTGACAGGCCACAAATATTATACTTAAGTATATAAGTTATGAAATTTGAAGGATTTAAAACAACAAAAGCTTTTATTTCATTTTAAAAACTATTTTATTTTACGGAAAAAGTAGCGACTGTCGGACGGCGAGCACAAAAAAGTATTGAGGGTTAAATCTATTCTGATATAAACCCTAATCCTATGTCTAGTCGTCTTACTCACAACACCATTAAGTGAAACGCACACTCTTCGTAGCCAGGGCCATATCAGCCTCGCGTAACGTATATTCATCAAGTATTTCCTGAAATAGAACCACAAAAATTCCATATAACGGGTGGTCTAACTGCTATAATTTCATTTTTGGGCACTTCCATTACATTGTCTAGTTAAGTAAAAGGGAAATAGATTTCAGTTAAAATGTAATCTTGATATATAATCATTTTGACAGTGTCTGGATGGAAGAACTAGCTGGGGCACTTTGATTAATGCTTTCCGTATCCTTGTTGAAACTAACGACGACAAGCTCTATGTCATATATAACGGAGGACTGCAAATTGTTTTCGAGGTATTAAAGTGACTAATTAAGGTTTTGTTCTTCATTTAAATACGTTTATGTTCAGTGTTTTCAAAATTTACACGTGATGTTACACGAAGCAACAGCTTGTCACGTGGTGGGCGATGTAGTCGAGATCCTTCAGATTCTCTATGATTTAATGCATTGTATCAGAGCGTACCGGGATAACAAAGATGCGCGCAATCTGGTTTTGGCCACTAAAGATTGGGTAGAGGTTATACGGAAACTGGCTACTCTACTGAACACTTACAACCCACAGGAAATGAGGTCTCTTTGTATTGGTAAGTTTGGGATGATATAGATGTTATAAGCAGAATAAAACGGAATAAATGCTTTGCAGATGTGTTGAAAGAATTTGTTTTGATCATAACCCCCGAAGCGATGCAAATTCTGGTTCCTTTGCTTTCCCATTGTCATTCAGCGTTTCAAGACAGCCACGATGCTGCACCTTTGGGGCCTTTTTTTCCACGGCGCGGGCACACCTTGCCAATCGTCGCCGGGAAAGGCGGTGCTCGCCCACTGAGGCCTATGGTACAGATGACAGTACCGCACAATCAGTTGGAATGTAGTAGAGTAAGATCATAATATATATTTTTTTTGCCGTAATTTTTAATACCCATTTTTTAGGGCATTGATCCTGACTATGATAAAGCTTTAGACAAATTCTATGCCCCTTATCACGATTTTATAGATACCATGTTTAGATTGGCTGTGAACAACGACTCAGTGCCAGACGTACTGATTAATCTTAGCGCCGTAGTAGGTTTTGAAGCAGTCCCTTTACATTCCACCTATTTTCCCAAGTTATGGCTTGATATACTTAAGGCACAAGTAAGCTTATAGACACATATTCAATCTGTGAAATGGAAATCTACGTTTTTCACATTTAAATACAAGTTGCCTCAAGAGGACATGAAATATTTAAAGGATTCATTAAAAAAAAAGTTGCCTGTAAAAATGATTAAAGTAAACTTAAGGGCTTTGTGTAAAGTAAGTCATTATCAATAGTCCAGAAACATTAAAATTACTTGTGCGCTAGTAAGTTGAAATATTTCATATTACCATGAACAAGCAGTGTTGAGTTGTTAGGAGATAAAACAATATTGTAAATACAATACAATTTATTATATTCTCTCATGTCTTTGCGTAAATTAATGTACAAAGATGAGTTTGTTTATATAAATGAATAATATAAAAAATATTTATAAAACGAAAGATATTGAATCAATATGTAATGGTGAAAAAGATTATGAATTGATTTGATTAACTTATTAAATTGTATGTCTTACTAATATTGATTCCATCATTGGACCCAACTGATGATTATAAACACGACATATAAGAATTCTACTAGTCTTAATTCTTGACTTCAATTCTTGATACATTTTCTTTCTTCTTAATTCAAATTAATCTCGACTCTCTTGACTGTTTTGTAATTAATGTTCTTTCACTAATTCTGTAATTCTTTTATTCTAATTCTAATATTCTGTTCTTAGTTCTGTAATTCTGTTAGGCAACTTCTGTTATTTTGTTTTTTATTCTGTCTAATTCTATTGTTCTCGCTAATTCTGACTCATTCTCAATACATCGTTTTTTATTGCTGAAGCTTCTTCCTCGAATTTTTGGGGGTGGTTAAGAAGGTTGGTTCAAGAAAGCCTTTTCTGCATCCCAATTCGTTCTAGCCGAGGCACCCAAACCTCCTTTATCCGGAATAGTCGATGAAACATCCTTTTTACTAGCCACGTGTTTTCTATTTGCTTGATGCTGTTCTTATGTTCGCCTAGCTTCCAGACATTCGATACAATGCGATACTTTATATTGGCTCAAGTCATAATTCTTTTCCCATGTCACAAATGTTACATGAACATTTTTCTTAAATATAAATTATAATACAATTATAATTACGTCACAGATTAACACTATCTACGTTTTCTAGTATTCTTAATGAGCCTGGTCATCTGGATTTTTTAAAAAGATGCAACGTTAATTTTCGTTGAGGATTCGTAGAAGACAATGACAATCGCGCAGAGTGCTGTCGATAGACCAAAACGTGGCCAAAGTTAAAAATAGTTAAATTCTAATTGCCGACTGAGTATGGGGATCTTGGATGAAGGTAAATAAATAGATGAAGATGTTGATGAAGACAATATCTCTTCATACACATCCCTCATCAGCGAATTCCCTATAAAGCACTACTTAACAAACGCTTCATTCATCTTACCGTTCGGATTTGACACCGCCTGAATTTTTTTGTTCCTCTGCGAAGTCTGAAGGCACGCCATCGGGATCTATATAGCTACGGACTTTACGAATTGCCGAAGATTATTGGACCAAATTGTTGAGAAAAAACTTTCTCTAGTCTTGCGAGTTCAATGCATTTTTACCCGATTTTTCTATTCGATTTTATTTTTGTTATTTTATGTAAGCATATTATTCATTAGTATTATTTTCAGCCCAATACTTTTTCAATTTGCAAGTATATAACAGGAAAATATACATATTTGTATGTTTGTATAAGTAAAAAAGAAACAAAATATTTTTTGTTACTTGCCATTGGTAGAATTGAAGATACGAATTAAAAAACGTGGATTACTTTTCATTCTGTTTATTCTATTTAAAATTTGATTTTACCAATATCCGTTTGCAGCATATAGACCGAAAATATATTAGTATGTTGACTTCCTGCAACTATTTCGTGGATTATATGGATGCTGTCTTGTTGGATGAACGATACGCTCTAACCGTCGATGTGATTTACGAATTCCTCACGGCTTATTTTCCAAAGGTAAGTCATTTTTTTCCTAATATCATAGTCAATTAATGCTAAAATTACAGGTATCCGCTCATGTGTTGAGCGAGCAAACACTACGGATGATTAACTCGACTATTGTATCGCTGAATGATTCGATAAACTCGCCGGACATCACCAAGAATCCCAAAAGACTTGTGGGCGATCTGCGAGCTTTAATACTTATGTACGGCAGTCCCGAGGCGAAGCCTTTGAGTGTTCTCAAAAATACCTTGAAGCAACTAATGGTCAAAGTTATCGCGGACATAGGAAAAATCGAGGTGAAAGTCAAGGGTGAGCCGTTTACGGTTTCTATTGGGAGCTTGATAGTAAATTTGTGCGTTTGTAGATAAAAATACCGACGACGGACAGGGTGAGAAATCGGACGGAAACAAGCCGGGGACGTCCAAAGACAACGAACTTCCGAAAGAGGAAGAAAAGCCCAAGGCCAATGAAAACCTGGTTAGTGGCGAAGGTAAATCAAGCAGCGGTGATGAATCCTTGGTCTGCGATAAAGATACAAAAAAGGACGTCAAATCTGGTGCTCTAGACGACTTAAAATTGCTTGAAAAAACTATTAATGAATTGATGTCGATCGTTGAGAAGAAAGGTTAAATGTGATGGGATTTATCTTACAATCGGGACTTATTATTTTAATTTTTTGTTTTGTGCGATCAGGGGCAGCTTCATGTGTTTTCGCCAGCTCAATATTACGGTACTAAAGTTTGAAAATTAGTTTGTTGTCTTAGATCTCTCCACATAGCATTTAGCAGTTGGATTTGGATACACTAAGTATATGAATACACTGAATTGGCCTGAGTGGCGGCCACAGAGTTTGGAATATGAAGTATGGAGTGTGTCTAAATAACATGGTCTTAGCTATGTGATATTTTGCTAATGGTGCTTATTAAAAATAATTGCAAAATCATTACTTCTCATCTAAAGCACACATAGAGCTGCAATTTCCTCTCCATCATGTGACATTTCAGCTAAAATATTTTTAGCTGTTTTATACAGGAAAATCATTTCCAAAATCGACATACTCCATATTAATGTATTTTGTTATTAATTGATACTGACAAATTTACAAAGGTATTTAAATAAATGGAGCCTATTATTTCATCAGTCAAGCAGGGTTTATCTTACTTATATTTATTGTTATTTTTTGTATTGAAAATTTTGTATATAAAGTATCTATAATTAGTACTATTTAAAAAAATAACCTAGATTTTTTGTTTTCCTCAAAAGACTGTTAAAAGTAAATGAAGTATTTCTTTTTAATTGCTGTTTTTTTATTCTCATTTTTTACCAATATTATTTTTATCTGTCCTAACTTCTGACAATCACTTAAATCATTTGATATTATTATTATTGATATTCATTAACTGTGTTTCATTTTACAATTAGAAACAATTATTTTGAATTTAATGAAAAATCTGAAATGAATACATTTAATTGCCACAAGATTAATTGAAGAGAAAATATATTCGATTGGAAGTATAATCTCAACTTACATAACTACCTCAAGTGGTATATATATATATATATATATAATTTACACAAAAAATAAGGCAATTCAATGCATTAACCTGATAAATAAAATATATATGGCATATTCCTCTTCTCACTTTATTTAATATAACAAAAAACACTACATTTTTATACTCTTAGGCTACTATAATAATATAAACAATTTAGCTTTGGGGTTGTCTGTAATGTTTAATGTTGACTAAAACCCAAGTAGGAATAGCCATACAGGATCCAGTAATTATTAATCCATGGACCAGTTTTTCAGCTGGTGAGATTTTTACTGTTGGTGGGCCAGAAACAACGCTTCTAGTTTGTGGTGCCACTTTCTGGGCTTGAACAGCCAATCTAGATGCTTTGATGGCAAACATTTCTAGAACTAACCAATATATCTAACTATATTAAACAATAATTCTAGTCAAACCCTACCTTATGATCAGAGATATTAAGTAACCAAAAAAATGTGGAAGGCCTGACAGATTACGTCACGACTGCTGTCATACTCTATGACTGTTGTCTTATTTCCATACAGCGTTGATGTCACTTTTTTTACATTGCATGATAATATTTTACATCTGTCAGATTAAAAAACTTTAAACAAATGTTAACTGTATTTTAAATTATTATAATATACCTATTGTTTTGGAAACCATTTATTTTTATAAAAACTTATAGAAATTTGGCAACAGACGCTCAACAGGGGCACCAATATAAAAATTTCCTATTCACAGTAATATGAAATTGTAAAAAATTATATAATATATATTTCAAAGCGACAACTTTTATTGACAACATGCATAAGATTTTATGTTTATAAATAAGTGCTAATTGTACATTGTGACTTATTACGATAATAATATTTGGTAGTAACATTTTAAAAATCACCAAAAAAAAGGACCCGTCCTCAACTGACATTTGATAAGGGTTCCTGTCATTTCTATTTAAAATTATATCGTGAGAGTTGTATTCATTTTGGAAAAATGGCTCAAAAATTGCAAGAAGTAAGAGATCAACTCAACAGGTCACTGAGGGATACATCCAAACCTTGGGCCAGTATATTAGGAAGTGCTGAACAAAAAACGGGATTGGATAGATTGTACATTTTTATAGGTGAGAGATGTTAATAATTGCCCGAAACTGGTTTTTCTATACTGATTGATGCTAGTTTAACGTGGCTGTTAAACAATGCAAGGGTTATTTTCCAACAATAAACCACATGCAAATAAATTGACATTTCTTATCTTTCCGCAAATGGTTTAGCATTTTTATTATTATTTGAAAAGTTAAATTCAGTCTATAATATAATTTCTAGCCTATTCTTACAGTTTTTGCAATATGGATAATAAAACAAAACAGAATATTACCGGTACCTTCTTCATATTATTTAACAGTTAATTATTATTTAATAATATTTTTATTTTGTTTGTCAGGTGGAATAGCAGTCATTGGTGTGTGGCTTGTGTTTGGTTATGCAGCACAACTTGTTTGTAATTCAGTTGGATTTTTATATCCAGCATATATGTCCATCCATGCCATAGAATCACATAATAAAGAAGATGATACAAAGTGGTTGACCTATTGGGTTGTTTTTGCAATTTTTTCAATTGTTGAGTACTTTGCTGATATTATTGTTGGTTGGTTCCCATTATATTGGCTGATAAAAGTGAGTACAGGCACTGAATACAAGTATGTAGGTCAATGTGTTTTTATTTATTTAGTGTATATTTATGGTATGGCTTATGATCCCCACTGAATTTAATGGTTCTTTGGTCATCTATAAAAGAATTGTACGACCATATTTCTTGAAACATCATGGAGTTATTGATGATACTTTAAATAAAATGAAGGAGCAAGGTAGGCATAGAGAATAAATTAGAGTGATAAATATTATACCTAAAATTAATCAATGTCTCATTTTTAGTTAACAAAGTAACAGAGAAAACCAATTAAGTTTTTCAGCATTCATTCAATACTCGTTCTAAGATCTGTTAGCTTGTAGCTCTATGAAATCAGGAATGTTTTATGTCTTTCACTTTTCCCATTATGTACTTTTTTAATATACATACATTTATATTTATGAAAAAAATAATGTAATTCAATGGAGTTGTATTTTTTATACATTAATATGGAGACAAAAACATATTCCAAATGTTTAATACTATGGGAAAAAAATTGCATAGCTTTGCATAAGACTTATCTTTCTTTTAGGTTTAGGATAAGGTTAAATAAACAATACTTTAAGGTCTAATTGTTTTGATCATGTAAGTTTTTTAAAAGCCTAGTTTGTTACCTCAAGTTTTTGCTTTATAAAGCACAAATAAATGTATTCAAATGATGGTTTTCTTTTTTCTTAAATTAAAAATGATTTAAAATAACTGATATCATCGCTTATATAATAAGTTTACTTCGTTATATATAAAACATTTTTATTATTAAATGTTACTGAACAACCCTTCCATCCTCTTCTACACTCTCAGGTCCATCTTTACAGCTTTGCTTTTCCAATACTTGTCTATTTCTCCATGCAGTTATATAACTTGTTGGATGTATAGGAAAATAACCAGCTAAGCCTAACAGTTGAGCTACAGGTTTGGAAACTAAAGCTCCATTCCCTAACCAGTGGCTTATGCGTTCTAAGTTCAAAGCCACTAATTTTTCATTATATTGATTAGGCATAGGATCATATGTTCCTAACTGTTCTATTATTGGCCGACTTTGATGCTGCCTATTCTATAAAAAAAAATGCAGTGACTACTTTTAAGGTTAAATAGAGTCGAACTTACTACTGCAACTACTATATGATAAAATGGCCTATTGGTACATCCTTTACGTAAAAGACGAATAACCTTAGGTGAATTGGATGTGAAAATCCCTGTACCACTAGCGGAGGGTAACATATTTGATTGTGTTTTTGGAGAAGTAATTATTTAATTAAAATTGAGGTTATAGATATTTATTTGAAATTTGCACTTTTAATCTGTGGTTAAAGCAGATCTGTCAAAAACCAAATAATATTTTATAGCAGAAAATTAGAAAAAATCTGTGAATGTTAGTTTGAATTGAGAAGTATATTTTGTAAAAAGATATATATATATATATATATATATATATATATATATCTATTTTTAGTTATTTGGTTTTACTGATTTAAATTTGGCGCTTCGATCGTTGTAAACGGCTTCTCCATTTTTGATAGTCACGTGACCACATAGTGCGTTGCGAGACAGAAGTAATCAGGTACGATTGTCGTTGTCCGCTTTTATTTATGAATATTTACTAACTGGTAGGTGCAGTAACAACTAAGACGGTTTATTTTTTTAAGATCGAAACTATAGAGTAGTGCATCGTTTGTTTGAGTGCGATTCCCATTAGTTTTTCCAGTTTTCTTTATTTTCTTGTGCACACAAGACTTTAACAAGCGTTGAAATGGCGTCGTCCCACATGGCGATGACGGAGATTTACAGTGTTGCCGCCGATGCTTCCCGTTAAACGTTTATTATTGTTTGTTAATATCTAGTAAAACGCCCTTTTTGTTCCAATTTACAAAATATTTTGAAGTTATTGTTCTCTGTATACCGTCTTAGTTTTGTTCATTGTCATATAGTGGTTGACATTGACATTGACAAGTAATTATTCATGTATCTATGATTTTTTTACAGATAGTTGTAAATAGACCCACTGTACATATTGTACAAAACAGATATGAGCTCGAGCAGTCGAACCACCTCTAAAGGTGGTAAGGGCGCGAAAGCAGACAAAAGTAATAAATCAGATGGAGGTAATTGAATTAACTTTTCTACAATGATTGTTTGATTTCAATGTAATATTTTAGGTAAAGGTGGTGGAGACAAACTACACAACAAAGAACAAAACTCTAAAAATGATGATGTTACTATGAGAGACAAAGTAAAACAAGTTATAGAGATGACATGTCGTTCTGAAGAGGAAGTTTGTCTAGCACTACATGAAAGTAACAATGATGTTTCTGAGGCTGTTAATATGTTGTTTGAGGATATTGCTACAGTAAGTTTAAACAGATTGATTTTAGTGTGAACTGGTGGAACATTCTATAATAGTTATTGATAAAATTGTAGATATAACAGTTGTAAAGTACTTTTAATAACTATGTATTGAAAATTTTTAACTTGTTTTATGTATATTATTGCAATGACTACTACTTCAATATAATCTAATCTTATTTATCAAGTGCATTGATTTTTATCAATTCATGTATAATTTTTGTTTCCAATTCTTTGAAATGATACTAACTATTATAATTTATGACAATAATTACATATATAATTAGCAAATGATTAATTTATTAAGAATAATCAGTTATATTAATACATTCTTTGCATTTTTTTGAGTTGGCATTAATTTGCGGTCATTTTAAAGAAATCAATAATTTAGTTAAAATTAAATGAAAGTTATTAAGTTATTAGAACTACTGTCCAACTTTTGGTGCTACTTTTCCCATTTGTTCAGAAGAATAACATGTAGTGGTTACAATTAATAAACACTGAACTCTGCTATCTGGGTTGCTCTTTGTTTAATAAATCAAAATTGGCATTTTTTGTCCTAAAATATGAGAACTTCTGAAATCATTCTTTCATATTAAAATGCTGTTTAGAATGATAAAAACTACTATTAAAGATAATTGAAATTAAGTCACAACAGCTGTTATATAGACATAAATTGTTCTCACCTCTCGGAAAAGGCTATTAATTTATCCAACATCTAATATATAGTAAATTTAATCAATGAAAATTATAAGTTAAATTAAAATGTTTATTCTAACAATGGTTGTTATGTGATAATATTTATTATATTTAATTTTTAATTCCTAGGGCGAATGGGAGACTAAAGATAAAAAGAAGAAAAAAAGACAGGCTTCTACTAGTAAACAAGACAAAAAGGGTGAGGAAGGTGCTGGTGCAGACACCTGGGAGGAAGAAGATTCACAAAATAGAGGCGGAAATGCTGGTGCTGGGGATGGGAAGGTAATATATTTTAATTTTGTTACTATTTTCAGAAACTCATAACGATATGCTTTAAAAGATTGTCTAGAAGTGAACTAAAATTGATCAATTAAGTACAAAATTCTTATTTATATAGTTAATTGGGTCACTTTCCATAATAATACACAAATATCAATCTATTGATTAAAAACTGGTGTCAGTATATATTGAATATTTGGTCAGAAATACAATCAATTTCAAGTTAAAAACGTTGTTGGCCGACAAATCTTATGTTAGATCTGGAGTGCTTTTGAAGGCAATGGACTATAAATATGCAGGTGTTCTTCTTAAAGTCAATTCACTGAAGTCTTTCTCACCGAAGCAAAAATGAAGTTGAAATCTGACCATCTGAAGGTCAAGGCGCAAAGTGGGATTATGTACTACAGGGGGAAATTAAGAAATGTGATAAAAAATATTTATATTTCAGGGTGAAATTAAAAAATAAAATGTTAATAAAATATTTTATTTAAATACTAGTTAACATTTGTATAAAACATTTTTGAAATACAATAAAAAAAGAATATCCAATTGTAAAATTTATCTCCTAATTGTATATTGTTATTGCTTTAAATAGTATAAAGTAAAAAACTAAATTAAAAAATCATTGTGACTAAAATATACTTAAAAATACAATATTTGAATTGAAATTTACTGAATATAGTAAATACATGTTCGAATATTTATTACAAAACCTCAGTTTCTTTATATATTATTTATAAGTACTTAATTGGACAATATTCATATGACATATAGCTATGCAAAATTTTCCATTTTTGTCCTTTACAATCCTATTTATTTTTTTACTTTATCAGAACAACTATAATTATTCATTTTTAAAAAGATCACTATTTGCTGACACTATCAGAATGATAATTTTATGTTATATTTGGTATGCATATAAAGGAATTAAAACAAGTTGCAGTTATATTGTTAAATAACATTTAGACAATATAACAGGATAGCAGAAATCGTGAAAATACATATTATAATTCTTGCTTGCAATATTACCTGTATATGTGGTAGTACAAAGTGATTTTGGTATTATACTGCCTGGTTCTTATCAGCGTAAAGTTGTAGGCACAGATTCGTCTGTTTGAAAAGCATCGGCGGAGAAACACGTGTTATAATTTTTAGTTTTTAAACATCTGAATTTACTTCCTATATGATATTCTTCTTTTTTAACATTCTAATATGGGCTGAGCAACTGCTTATTCCGATATTTAACTTGTAGCCATATTTTCCTTTTAAATAAGTTAAGAGAAATAATCTGTGAATATACACATATTATGAATTTCAATTCAATTATCGATGTAGATTTTAATGAAAGACTTACTGTTAAAGTTACAATTAGGAGTTGCATCCTGGTTAAACGATGATAATCCACATTCGGGTTCATAATGGGTCGGGCTGAAATGCAAAGAATAAGTTAATTTTATTTAAACCTTTACATTCTGGAAAATAATATTTATATTTTGGTTGATGATGAACAAATAATATGCTACAAAAATAACGCCATATGTAATTTATTTATAACTGTACACAAAAATAGAAAAAATATATAACCTGTCAAAAATTTTACAAAATTTCAAATCGGTGATTGAAACTACTTTTAATTTCGTAGGAGAGAGGCGGCCGTAAGGACAAAACATCGGGTGGTCCGCCTCGATTACACGGGCGCAACAACGAGGGTCGTGGTTGGCGCGGTAAAGATCGTGATCAGAACGAAGAGGGAGGCGGTCGAGGGGGCGACCGTAGGGGTGGACGCGGTCCTGGTGGCTCCCGCGGTGGCGGCGGCGGAAGAGGACGAGGCGGAGGACGCGCCGGTGGCCGCTATCAGCCACGAGGTGGTAACAGAGGAGGACATTCAAGTAGTCGTGATTACAATAAACAGCCCATTGACACCTGGGACAACTCCAACGCTTGGGATAATAGTACCGCAGCGGCAGCCAATACTAACCATACAGGAGCCGGTATGATTAATTTACCTTTGTGTGATGTTAAACTAACTTGCCTAAATATTATTAGTTATTATATAAAATCTTAGGTTTATGAGAACATCATACTAATTGCATGGGTTAATTTTTACAGTCTGTTTGATAAGGTAAACAGAATTTATGTAGATTTTTTTAAATTCACATGTATGCATACATTTGCTTTATAATCGATAACTTGTCCAGTCGTCTACATTATGAAAAATTAACTGACATTTCTGAGATAGAAAAAAACTTCCATATACGTTGCATTTGGTAAACTAATTGTTCGAGAGCCTAGATCTTTCCTCAAAGCTTCAAATTCATGAGCCCGAACATATTACGGGCCTTGTAAATGGCGATTGTGATGGCCAATCTAGCACAGCGACTTCATTTTCTTGCTTTCATGAAATGATCCTCTTTTTAACGTACCTCTCGGACAGTAAGCGTCATCTTATAGTATTATATGATAAACTAAGACCCTATTTAAGCAAAACTGCCTGAGAATTCCTTTCAAATGCCCATAAAGTCATCCTGGCATGAAATCCCCAGCATAGTTCGATGAGTTTTCTGATCGTTGAAATTTGTTTATTTTAAAATTCCGTCTTTGACTTTTTCATGTTTTTTATAGCCAATGCAAATATAAACATGACAACTATCCTTTTGTCGGGACCTAAGAAAAATGTTTGCCATTCACGCTCTTGTCGAACAGACTGTAATAGTAGGTACAGACCTGAGTATTTGGCTTGATCTGATTCTTTTTTTCATCAATGCTCCAAATCCGCTCGAACCGAATATTCAGATCTGTACACACCATTATGTGTATAAGTGAATGATCAGATTAATGGGGATTTTTTGAAAATGATATACGGGTTTAGGGGGATACCTTATAAGAATAATTTCGCTATTTCTTAGATGAATGGGACGATCTTCAAACAGACGAATGGTCTACTGAAGAGTACACTGGCAGCCTTGTAGAGAGCAAAGTGTTCACGCCCAGCGTGCCACCTAACTTGAGTGTAATAGAGAGCGGGCAAGAACCAAACTTAGATCCGAATTTGACCAATTCTGTTCAGCAGGATACCACGGCTTATAGGTAATATATAATAAACAGCAATTATATTTACTTTTAACATATTGAGTTATTAATATTGATTTGGTAAATTTTCTCTGAATAACTTTGGCGTAGCAAAAGTAATCCACGTTTTTATTTATTCCACAGAATTAAACAGCTTATTAAAAAAAATACACACAAATATAAAAATAAATGCTTTTTAAATTTTTTCTCAAGTGTTTAAGAATATATATGATTTCGCGTATTATTACGTGGCTAGGTTTTAGTCATCTGTATCATTTTCAACACAATGGACTGAACCAATCTGCCATCTGTTCAACAATTCTGCCATAAATCACCCGTTATCAACCAAACTGTCAAAAACTATTATTCTGGCTACACTATTTACAATTCAGACTCAAACATTAATAATTCTTCCTTTTTCTCTCCAATCGTCTCCATGGTCTGAAGGTTTCCATCCATCTGATTATTGATGGCCCTTCTTTAAGTTACATACATTTTTTTGGTTTGTATATAAAATTTTCAAAAAAATGGTACAAATATATTCTTTATTTTATTTGTTTTCTTTATGGTCGTCCTGCCGCGCCGTCGATATAGTTCAACTAGTTTGTTTTTTTCCGTTTAAAGCCAATCTCTGAGCCAGACTTACAATCAAACTGTTCAAATGCCAAACCAGCAGAGTCCAGTTCCGCCCACGGTGAACGCCTTGACGCCGGCCCAATCCCAATACTTTTCTCAGCTGGCGCAACAGAATAACGACATTTTGAACAAACAGTATTCCAACGCTACTTACCAGACACAGACACCATATGATGCGAAAGCAAATGTGCAACAGGTATGATGCTTTGTTCGCAAAGCTGCAATGTTTATCTGAATTATAAAAACAATATCATAGGTTTACACACCTGCAACGCAGGCCTATAGCAACACCCAACCAAATTACGGAAATGCCCCATCAAACACATATGGTAATAACAGCTACCAGGCTGTAGCTAACTCTTACGGATCCTCCCAAGATGCCCCACCGGCCCAGCAACCCACTAGGACGAAACCTCAAAGAGCCAGGGTACCACCTCCTTCAAAGGTACTATTTACCCATCTATATTCAGCGGTGAATAACTACGGTTTGGTTTTATTTTTTAGATTCCCTCTAGTGCTGTCGAGATGCCGGGTGACCTGAACAGCAGCATCGGGTACTTGGACGTTCAGTTTGGAGTTATGGATCTAATCGATAACTCGTTCGATTCGTCAGCGCCGTCAGATGTGAAGTACGGATCGGAAAACACTAGGAGGTAAGGAGGAAGCCATATGAAAAGGTAGATTGATCGTTATAACAATATATTGTGTTTAGTGCAAGCGGATTGGACAATTCGTCTTCTGGGCCTGGAAGCGGATTAGACTTGAGTTCAACGCAAGCCAATGCTAGTGCGGGGCTGGATGGTTATAGTGCGAACAAGAACACGAATCAAAACAGTATTAATTCAACCTTGACGCAGAGTGTAAGTAATTTTGAATTAGCTTAAATGTTATTTATGTCATGTTTTTTTCAACATAAAAAATTTCCTTTTGATACTCGACGTCCATGAAATCGCGCAATCGATATTGGTATATGTTTATAGTCCAATAGGCAAAACTTTTCAAAAGAATCGTTTTATCCTTAAAAGTAGCACTACCCACATTGAATGCTAAATGGCACAAAATGTTTAATTTATTTCTTCTTAGCAAATAAAATATACTAGTATGAAATAACTATTGAACATGATGATACGATGACGAGACTGAAAGAAGGTTTTTTGAAATTTGTTGACGTTCGGAGCGAGTTTTTTGCTTTTAACAGTTAACGAGTTTTTTTCTAAGCCTTTTTTAAGATTATTTTTGGCAATCTGAATACAAAATGATTTTCATACATTTTTATAGGTAAGCAGAAGAATCCGCTTGATTCTATTTTTTTAAATTTTTTTCTAGCTATCAAATAGTGACAGCATTCCCCAAACGTCTGAACATGTCAGTTATAACAACGCGGCGACTAACAGGAGTCCAGCACAGGGCTCGGCGACGGCTGTGCCTTCTGTAACGGCGCCGTCTGCCCTCGACTTAAACAAGCAAACCAGTGACGCTCATTCATACAATTCTCAGGCGTCCACTTACAATTCATACCAATCTAAGGCAAATACGTATAATTCATCGCCTTATAACACGACGCAAGTAAGTGCATAGAAGTTGTTTTTTCTTAGTTACACTTTATAGTTATTTTTGGAAATTAGTTGTATGATTCCACGGTTTTTTTTTTCTTTGGTCAAATAAAACATTTTTATTTTTTGTCTCCACAATGAAATATCCAAAGTTGCATTTCTCGTCTAGCAAGTCAACGAGCAAGAATTGATGCGGTATTTTAGAGTTTCCTTTTCCCTCATATCGCATACGGCTGCTACTGCATTTTTATCTGTAGGAATTTATAAGGAATTCAATTTACAATAGATTAATTATTCTCTAGGTAATGTCTGGCAAATGTGGTATCGCACTACTCATTTCTGTCAGGTTTTATGATCAACATTACCTTACTTCACCAGCTTTATTCAATAATTTTATTTTGAGCTTTAGATTCTCTTATTATATGAATTTCATAGATTTTTCAGTCGAATATTAATAATTAATTTTTATATCATTCTTTTCTGGAAATTTTTAGTGACTTTCAAAGCAATAAGCAAGCCATATTTTGCTATTTTGGTAGCTTTCCATGCTCTATGTCATTTACATTAAGGTCGACGTCAATATCGAAATTATTCTATGCAAGTAGTATTTAATATTCCGCAAATAATATTCTATTTAAAATTTAAAAAAATTTGGTTTTAATGACATTAGGTTTTAAAAAAGGCGAAATAATATTTATACATCTATATAATTGTTGATTTATTGAAGGAGTATAATCAAAATTATATTTTTAATAGAAAATTTCTATTATATATTAATAAAAAAAAACGTTACAAGTTGCCGTGGGTATTTTTAAGAGCTCACTTTTTTCGACATTGAAATGATGACACGATGACGAGACTGAACAATTAAGACTACACGCGTTGCTTCTAATAAGAACAAGTTTTTTGTTCTTGTTTTATAAGCAACGCGACACTTGATCTTTCTTGCGAAGATGTCTTTTGGCAATCTGATCTTATACCCAATATATAATAAAGACATATTTGCTTTGGTACTAGAACAATGTTGCTATAATCTGTTTGAATTTCCAGACGACTGCAAGTTCCTATGTCAACCCGGCTGCAAACTATGTAAATAATCAGGCTAATTCATATAGCAATCAAAATCCAAACTCCTACCCTAATAGTTATTCTACGACGGCCTCGTATCAAAATGCCAATGCGAGCAGTACCGGATTTCCTTCAGTCACACAGTCATCGAATTCCTATCAAAGTTCACAAGCTTACCAAAGCCAGAACGCCACTCCGTCAGTGTATGGTGCTAATAGCGGTAAGTATTTTTACATAGTATAATATTCGTTTTATTAAAACATTATTTATTATAATCTATTATTAGCAGGCTTAAATAACAGTTCAAATTTCGGTGGTACTACAACTAGTCAGTATAATAACTACAGTTCAACGACGAGCAATCACAAATTGGGGAAGGATAACTCATATGACGCCAATACCAGTTCAGTTAGTAGTACGACCAATACGACTAGCAGTAATGCAACCTCAGCTAGCACGTCGCTGACGCTGACTCAAACGACCAATAGTAACAGTAAATCTGCTGGTTCATTAAGTAATACTCCACCTGTGTTAATAGAATACTATTGTAATGATATTATTCTAATTCAAGGTAAAAATTCCACAAATAATGTGGTTTCAAATATTCCACCTGGTGTGACGCCAGTCATGAGTACGCCATATATTATGGGACAGGTTCCATACTTCCAGTCAGTCTATTCATATGAAGATATGCAGTTGCTTCAACAAAGGATGCCTCACTTGGTGAGTATATGTTTTGGATTCTAACATGCATTTTTGTTAGTGTTACATCATTAGTACTGAATTCGTTGAAACCAGTGATAGAGCTAGTAAGAGGTTATTTGTACCTTATCTTTAGTGGAGTTTTAAAAGTTCTTTTATGAGCTTTAATTTTTTAAAGATATACTTTGAGAATCCTTTAATCTGTTAATTTATTAATTTTGTCTGGTGGTATTGGAAATGATGAGACGATGACGAGACTGAACAATGAAATTTACTCCCATCTCGCTTAGAATTAGGGCAAGTTTTTTGTTCTTTTTCTTATAAGCAATGTGGTAGTTTTTTCTTTGTAACGATGTCTGTTGGGAATCTGATCCTTTTCACTGGTATTTAAAATTGTACTGCTACATATTCATTAATTGTATAGTTTCTTATTTGCATTAATTGTTTCAATGAATTCTGTATGATTCTTTCATACAAAAATTGTATGTTAAGACATTGGGTTTTTGAATTGACTATTGTCGTTCACAATAACATTTTTTGTGCTTACAATTGGTACGCGGTAGCTTCTCCTTTTTTGATCTGTACCCTGTCCCTATTTGTGAGGACAGGTGGGTGATAAAAGAGAAGAGATCGCCATAAGGGAAAGTGGCTCCCATAATGCATATAACACCCTTTCACTCGCTTAGCATCAAGATGACTAACCCAACCTTCATCCTTTTGACGTTCCTTTTGGTGCACTAAACTCATAGTTCTAGAGAGCAGACAGTTTCAAAGCATGTTTGTACTAGAATTCCTGGAAATATACATAGATAGAGAGATTTAAAGCAATTTTCTAGAAATAAAACTTGATTTATCTATTATCAAAAAGAGTATTTAGAAATTTAGGAAAATTTATGTATTACTATTTAGAAGGTATAGAAATATTACAAATTGAAATATGATAGTATGTTTATTACTTTTAAGTCATATTATTATAGTTAGTAACTAAACTGGTTATCAAATAATTGATATATTGACGCTCTTAATGAACTTGATGCACCTGCACCTTTTCTGCTTAATGTAAAAATGTTAATGTTGAAGTACTGTATTGTCTTTAAGTCTCTCTGTGAGGAAGGAACACTAGATCATATCGCTTTCCTGTGGGTAATTACTTGGTCATTTTGATAGTATTTGAGGGTATTGTGTAAACTTGACGTCTGGATCTTTATTTTAATTTGAAAACTAAGAAAATGCTTCTTAACTACCCTCAATGTTCAATGTCTAATCGAGTGAAGTTGGCGTCATGTGTATTCCTCTCTGTAGACCACACCTTACTACGACCTGGGTTATCAGACGCCAACGACGCTGGCAGCAGTACGGGGGGACCCTGCCGCCGGTCTGGGTGGGTACTCCACTATCTCAGCCGACGGAAGATTCGCCGCAGCTGCGGCAGCTCGGGGCGATGGCAACACATCTCCAGTTTCCAGCAGCACCTTGGCGGCGGCAGCAGTACAAAGTCAGGCGTCGACGCTTACGGCCCAGCAAGGTCACCAGGGTCAGCCGATACTGGCTAGCACGGGACCATCCTACTTCTTTGCTCCGTTCAATCCTATTCCGGCCGCTCCAAATTATGCACAGTTTGGACCCATGTACACGGTAAGTTTGCTGAATTATTTTTTCTTCCCACCACCATCTTATTCCAAATTTTGTACGAAAAATATAGGCAGAAAAAATAAATAATATAATCGGTACGTTAATTAGTACCTCATCTTTTGTTGAGTTTCATCAACTTATTTTAATATTAACTTATTACTAATTTAATTTTCTTTATAAGATATTGTCTGTAAATCGTTTAATATCTGAAATTATTATGTTTATCTGGTGTTGGAAATGATGAGACGATGACGAGACTGAACAATGAAATGTACTCCCATCTTGCTTAGGATTAGGGCAAGTTTTTTGTTCTTCTTATAAGCAATGCGGTAGTTTTTTTTGTTAAGATTTTGGTTGGCAATCTGATCCTTCTCACTGGAAGTTAAAATTCTACTATTATTTAAACATATATTCATATAGTTCAAGTTTAGTTTTATTAAAATAAGTTTCATCGAATTCTGTATGATTTCTTTATTCCAGACAGTTATACGTATTATTTTAAGTTCTATTTATAAATTCTACCAAAAAGATATCTCTGATATCTATCAATATACTAGAGTGATTAATATTTTTTAGCAATTGCCGGCTGTTACGAACGCTCATGGGTCCAGTACCACGAGTCAGTATGGTCCTAAACCAGCGACGTACGGCTCAGCGAGTTATGGGGCGTATGAGGCATTAGGCCAATCAACTCAGGACTATGCCAAAGGTTTTTCATCGTTTTAGGTTTTGTGGTTGAAATATCTTGACATTTCGAATGTTGTAGGTGGTTATGCGGTGGGTACAGCAGCAGCAGCGGCAGCAGTAGCCCAACAGGCTCAAAAGGCACAAGGCAATTCAACGACGGGAGGTTCTGGAGCGAATGATCTGAACGCTATGTATAGTAAACCTCATGCGGCTATAGGCAAGGTTAATGTAAGTATTTTCTTTTTTATGAATAACTTTGTCTTATTTACAAGGCAACACATGCCGATCTTTTTCTTTTTTCTATGTAACATCTATGTTTTTATCTTTATTTTACAGGCTATATTACCGTTTGAGTTCCTTGTTATTATTTATATGTGAATGTCTTTTATTTTATATATATATATATATATATATATATATATATATATATATTTATATATTTAACACATGGGCTGAAAAGTCCCGAACGTAACAAAGAAAACGCTTCTTTTTTTGTTTTGATTCTGGAGTGAAGTGAGGAACACATCATATTTTTTCCATTGTTTCAAATTCATTGGTTTTTGATCCATTGTTTTCAAAATAACAAAAGTAGTGTCACTCTTAGCACAATAACTCACAAACTTATGAGTAGAATATCATGAAATTTTAACAGCTTGAAGGTTAGTACTAACTGAAAAAGCGGTGGATGACCATGTGTTAGGCCCGAGACATTTCAGTCTATGTGTTACATATAAAAAGAGATGCACATTTTAAATAAATATTTTGGCCAATAGAAACCAAGAAAAGATCAATTGCAGTTTTGATTACTTCTTCAAAATTCAACTGCTTATTTGACAAAAAAAAATTGCAAAGTTCTAACTGCACAACAGTTTTGTAAACTAGTGTATTGGTCTGAAGGTACCACTTACATACAGCCAATCAAATTATCGTTACGTTTAATTTCGCATATCATTCCATAATACGCGCCTAAATGACATTATTTTCATAGATAATCATTAAACGATTCCAATAAATTGTACTAAATATATCTGAAGTGCTACTTTTATTTGCAGTCTTACGAGAAACAGAGTTTCCATTCGGGGACTCCGCCGCCTTTCACGGGAGCTTTACACAGCAATCAAAATGCGGGTTTGGCGCCCAGCGGTACGGGCTACGCTCCCCCGGTTTATATTCCTGCCATGGCTCCTCAGCATCACTCAACAATGGCAATGCATCAGCCTCTACACCAGGTAAGAGACGATTCCTGTTCATATGTATCCGCCCCCCGCGCTCCTTAGAATTTTGTAATCTGTCTTCATGAACGCATGATACGTTTTCTCTTTTTTTTAAATTAATTTATTTTATTTGCATGACCAACATATTCCTTTGGAATTCTTTGGTAGAGGGGACCGGTCATTCTAGTTAATAAGGTGTACCAGTATAAGACAGCAAGAGCATGTCTTTGATTTCCTATTACTTTCTCTATGTGAATATACATTTATATTTACGTAAAAAATATATGAGTAATTAATATTTGGCAAGAAAGTTATTTTGGTTTTAGATAAATTATAGTGTGATTTTTTCTTTTTAATACTGGATAAATAGCATTTTCTTTGGTGTATCATGTAAGTTATAACACACCCCAGTCCTTAAAAATTCGTAACTCTTTTAAGATTTAAAAAGCGGGGTAATAGAGGTTCTGAGTAGCCGGAGAGATGCGACGTAGCTTCT
Organism: Rhynchophorus ferrugineus; assembly: GCF_030347505.1. Lineage (NCBI taxonomy): Eukaryota > Metazoa > Arthropoda > Insecta > Coleoptera > Curculionidae > Rhynchophorus > Rhynchophorus ferrugineus. The sequence continues at coordinate 52,024,130 of NW_027472583.1, forward strand.
CTGATTTGTACCATTACATTAGACAGGTGGCTACTCTCAAGCAAGTGAAGCATATTTTAAGTGATAATTTTAAAATTGTGTCATTAAAACTGATAAAAATCTTTAATTCCTTATGTTTTTTACTTAAATGTGATGTAGGAATAATATTCGATGCATAATATTCATCAACAAAATTATACATACAAATTTTATGACATTTTACAATCTGGGGTATGCCACACCTCACCTAGTATAGGACGGGTTTTTTAATCACCTGGTACACGGAAGGTTAAAAACATCTGTATCTGTACAGTAAAAGATTTAATTATGCCGAAAATAGATATTATCAGTTGTGATAAATCTGTATAATGCCATATTTCATCAAAAAGTCTATAACAGCGATGTTATTTTTCGGCCACCATAGTTTTTGTGTACTACTGTTTTTGTCAATATTTGATTGTTGAATGGATCGGTTTCACACATATTTTTACCCGATTTGACGTAAACTTCATCGCGTCATGCTGCTGTAACAAACGATTTATTTTAACCTGGCAACTTTACAGCGGTTCACCATAAATCCAAGAAAGCTTCTAGTAAACGACTGGTGCACTGGCTCCCCACAGCCCAAAAAGTACGGCAAGATCCCCTCTTTTTACCGCGTTTTGACTGAATAATTCAACATCTTCTTTACTCAACTTGTAGGAAATTATGTCGCATCTTCCATATAATCAAAATTTGATCCTGGTAAAACTTTTTAACAAATAAAACTCATTAAGTATGACATGAACATATATATTTCCAATATGTCAAAAAGCTATGATGGAAAATATAATATTCATAAATGTAGTAATGTAGTATATTTCATACTATAGCAATAAAATCAAAATTACCTTGCCGAACGGAAGCCGGCGTTGAAGCGGTTGAAAATAAAACATAAAGAAATGTATACACACAAAACAGAAATGTTTGTTTTTAGTTATTTAGATTTTCTTTTGCTTGTAGATGGATGTGAGGCACCAAGGCAGACGCGTGGTAAGTCGATACTGAACGCGTCGCTATTTTGCGCTCTCATCAGGGCTGAACTAAAATGGTTTTGGGATCTTTAGTTGAAGGGTTCAATAATGCCACCCTTTTGCATCCTATGCTTGAAATGTGACTCTAATTTTCTTGTATACTAAGTGAAGTTTAGATTTGTTTGGAGAATGAATAAATTGTTTTGTACTTGATATCTTTTTAAGATTATAATTGATTTTGTATACAGTGTTCTACGAAAACTAAAAGGTGACAAGAGAAGGTTTATATTTAGTAGATTGATTATTTAAAAAATATTAATAACTGAAGTACCTAGTTTGGGAATTTATTTCTTAAAGATGTAAAAATGTGATTTTGGGCGTGTGTCACTTTTTCGTTGATCAGATGAAAGTAAACGTATAATTTTTTAATGAGTATATGCACGATTTTAGGCGTAAAGTGGTTTCTGCATTGTGGATTCCTTGCACTCTAATAGCATATTATTTACGATAGTTAGTTACGTGTCTATTAAAATAACAAAGAGCTTCATGTGGGAAGAAAATGTTATAAATTCTGGATTGTGGGTCTTAGTGCAAAATTCAATGTATATATGCGTGTTTGAAGCTTCCAAATAAACACGGGCAGACTCATCAACCCTCTGGTCAAACTTCTTGGTTCGTTTTCGAATGAATCACCGTTTTATTTATTTTGAAAAACTGCCTCAAGAAACGCTCAAGGCATAGTTATCTTCCCGAGTGCAAGACATCCGAGAGCCAAGCTACAATTGAGTTAAGTTAATATTGAAACACCTTTTAATGGTTTTTGTAGAATATTTTACTGAAGAACTATTTTTAAAACTTGTTTTCCACATAACACTAAACCACACGGTTATAAATATTTGTAAACATCCCTTGGTATATTTGTTTTTGCTTATGTCATATTTTTGAGATTCTTATGTATGTTTTATTTAAAAACAACAGATATCCATTGAATAACAGCACATTATTAGTTTTAAATACAACCACCAGCTACTTTGAATGTTTAATTATAATGCTTACTAAATGGCGATGTTATAAATTAGCAATAAAACTTATTAGTATTTATAGTATTTCTATATTAGTATTTCTTTTTGTTATTGTTTAATTAATTGTTTTCTGGTGATGTTGGAAATGATGAGACGATGACGAGACTGAACATTGACCACCACATCAAGTTTTGGATTAGAACAAGTTTTTTGTTTTCATTTATAAAAATGTGATATGGAGTGTATTTGCGAAGATGTCTTTTGGCAATCTGATCCTTTCACTAGAAATACACCTTTACCATTATTTTTTAGAATGATTGTCGGTGATGATAATTTAGTTCTTTTCATTGGATATCTGTTGCAATTATCTATACATGAGAATCTTTTTAAAGAGCATTTTAAACCTTGAATTGTCTCATCACTCCATCTGCTTTTCTATGTGCACTAACAATAACGCATATCGATTAAATTTATAGTAATTAACGTTCTTTTGGTTTTAGGACTCGGGTAACTCGGCTGGGCAACGGTCCCAAGGCTCAAACCAAGCCAAGACCAGTTCTAAACAACCATACGGCACCTCGTACTGGAATCAGAACTAAACAAACTGCAGGATTCCTCACCAAGTCGGGGACTGCTCAAACGCCTTATCGCCTCTTTTTTTATCTCGTGTTTAAGATTTTTTCACTTAGTTTGATATAATATAGTGTATGATTTATTTCCATTTTATAGAATACCGAGTTTTGTCACAATGGCATATTTATTGTTTCTTTTTTCAAGACCGTTTCAGGGAACGCAAAATAAGCAGACTTGAGAATTTGTTTTTGTTTGATTTTGAGGGTTTTGTGATGTTCGATTTTGGTTCGCCAGGGTGCAATCGAATGGACACTTGTTTTAAGGTATATTATTGAAGTTTTTTTTTACAGTATCGCCCTGTACCATGTCTTGTACCCGTTTTATAGCTTATATACATATATATTTTTTATATTTAATTTAGCGATTACGTTGTCGAGAAGGCGTAGAGCAGTCCCTCCCGCGTCAGATAGAAGTCAATTTACAAGGAATTCCCCTGGACACGGGGACGACCAAGGAGGGGAGCCGCCTTCGCCCTAATCTCCTTATCTCTCCTGAACACGCCTCCAGTTAATTGAATATAAGGTTAATATTTAATTGCAAGCCCCTCCATGGTCCTCTCTCTCTCTCTCTCAAACACCTTATCTTTTGGAATTTTTTTAAGTAAATCATTGTAAATAAAAAACGGCTTGTCAAAATTATGGAATGAAATATGATTTTGAAAAAAATTATATAGTCGGCTGTCCGTACCGGCTATATCCCCTCACGCTATGTAACTAGACCCTGCCTGTTTATATTATAAAAAAATAAAGATAAAATCTTAGGAATATAGTCGATAACTGAAAGGAAAGGTAGGTAAATTGACTTACCTATGTTAGTGCGCGATCTGTGTGTGACTGATCTCCGTTTAACACCCTCATCACTGGCGTAGGTCGCGCCCTCCCTTTCACGACCCGCTCTCGCACACTCGCCATCCCAGAAACGTAAGTCGGAACGTTAAGGATTCGCCATTCTAGGGTGCAAGTTAAGGGCGGGTTGGGAGCGTGCGCGATCCGCAACTCATTGCGGGGGTGTGCCTGGAGCTTTTATTTTACGTTAGATAGACGACGGAACTAAATTATATTGTGTACCTATTTACTAATTTGTATAAATACCCACCACCATTATGTAGACACTGTATATGTGTAGTTTTGTTTTGTATTTGCTGATGATAACTTATGAGACAATTGAGAAAAATACACATGAATACATCTTCGCGAGCCTTTGTTTTAATATATTTAATATGTTTTTGATTACCTCAAACTGATCATTTTATGCACCAGGTTCAATTTATTGCTGGAATTATTACTAGTGGAGTTGGATTGACAATTAAACCTTTAAACCCTTAGTATCCCAATTAATTTAGGTGTATGTAAAAGTAATAAATGTAAAAATTATAGAAAAAAATAAGTTTTTACTTATCCTTATCGGATATGAATCGCCTGTTTAGCAAAAAATCAACCAGAGATAAATTTTTTTATCAACTTAGGCTGATCTGTTGATGCTTATTTAACTCATATTCGCACAATTGTTTTCAAGTTTTAGTGTAGCGATGATTCCTTTATGGCATTTTTTTAAAAACTTATTTATATTTCTATCAAGACTAAGTGTTTTCGTCAATATTTAACTCTATACACTGCTTTAGGCTCACTACCCCAAGGTGTCCAATGATTTATATTGTTACTTACGTGTTGGTTGCAATTTAGTGGTTACTTCTCTATTTTCTCCAATAGAGATTGCCGTGTCATCAGCAAATTGAGACTTAAGGATATTTTTTATTTGTGGTATATCACAAATAAATAATTGCATTGAAAGAAATAATCTTCAATTACGGTAATTTTGCTAAATGGATTTCTAAATAAAAAAGCAAACTCTTATATAATACTACTAGTAATACAAGCTTTTGTGTTGAATGTTACTAACGAGCGTTTACAATGGCACGAATTTTATTATGTTATTCATTACAAATATGTAAATTGTGAACAAATGCATATAATAAAAAGATCAATAGGAATACAGTAAGGTGGCAATTGTTCGCATATGCAAATGACCTATAGCTATAATATATGTATATGCAAGGAAAATAAAAACAATAATAATTGGTACTGCTACCACATGAAAAAAAAACGAAAACAAACAAAATAGATTCGTAATACGATTTAAATATACTAGAGTTATTGATCATGTGGTGTAGATAGAGAAATAGTACTAAAAAACGTAACAAATTGCGAATTATTGATGGGCTTAAAATCCGGTTCATGGTTTGATATTTAATACATTAATGTCGGTTCCGGGTGAGCTGCTCTAGAGGCAACATCACTAAAGCAGCTGTTTCTCCGAAAATAATGTAAATGTTTACATTACAGCCATTTTATTAAGCTTTGAAAATATGAAAAAAAATACCCTCATGGATTCAATCAGTATAAAATTATAAAACAATTTTGTATCAAAATGTGATGTCTAAAGAAGAAATATGAAGTATGTTTAAGCAACGATACAAGTGGTATCACATTTAATTCGTTATCATTATAAGATTATTTACGATTTATGGAAATATACGTAGATTCCAAAAAAATTGCTGGAAGATCTGTGGTATATAGTAAATAACTGCTCAACTCTGAAAACATTTTTTTTTTGGTTTATTCGCTGTAAGCAATTAAATACTACTTCTAGTTTATAGATGGCAGTTCTGTCGATAATTTGCCTTTTTTATTGAGTACGATTTATATAATAGAATCGACTGAGCCCAAAACAGCATACTTACCTGGCGTAGAGATTACCGTGATCACTAAGGCGGTTTCTCCGAAGTGAGGCCCTTCCATTGCACTGCGGTGGGGCTGACCTTTGCGATTATCCCTAATGCGGATAACTCGGACGCGTAATTTTTGGTAGCCGGGACTGCGTACGCGCTATCCCGACATTAATTTAATAAAACCTAATACTTAATTAACGTGCTTTTGTTGGATAAGTTTTTGTATTTATTCGATACAGGTAAATTCTTGTTTTTAAATTCAATCTTTCAGAATTATCATTTACTTCTATTCTTGCATCCTCCAAAATCCTGTTTAATTTCCTGTTCTCATTTCGCTTTCTTGACCTTTCGCTGTTCACAAAGCTCCAGCTTTTGTTTGACATATTGTAAATTTAATTTCTGCAGTATTCCCTGCTGTATTTGTACCAAGATGTGTGAAATCTGCCGGTAAACATCATACAACTCAGTGTAGAAAACGCAATAGCGTAGCAGCAAGCGTGTTGTGCAACGAAAAAGGTTACCCTGCCAATTATAAGGAATGTGCAGTATATAAAAAAAAGAAATAACTCGAGTCAAAGAAAATTACAGCAGAACAGCGCTTAAGACAAATTAACAAAGCCCAAAACTCTGAAACGGCATCTGTCGTTGAAAATAAAAAAACCCAAGAAACCGCAAGACCATCGGTCAAAAATATAAACGCCACCAAAATATCAAATGGTAAACAAATACGAAAGCGCAGGAAGTTTCGGTAAACAAGTCGACATGATGAAATTTGCTCAAAGAATTCCAGACTGAAATGAGACAGAATTTCAGTTAATTAGCAGACAGGGTGGAAAAATTGGATATAATGATATATAATCTACAATTGATACATCTCCTGTTTATTAACTCGGTGTAGATCTAAATCCAATTTCTCCATTGAAAGTTGCTACTGAAATAGATAAACTCAATCCTAAAAAAGCACCTGGAATAGATGGCATTGCACCTGGATTATTGAAAGAACTGCCACGAAAAGCAATCATCATGTTGACATGTATATTTAATGCCTGTTTAAGACTGAAGCATGTTCCGGAATGCTTTAAGGTAGCACGAATAATTCTGCTCAAAAAACCTGACAAATCTGCAGAACAAGTCGAATCTTACAGGCCTATTTCACGGCTACCTGTCGTTATATCAAAAGTATTTGAGAAACTAATATTTAAACGTGTTAAGAATGTTGTAATAGTACCAGATTTCCAGTTTGCTCAACAATCGATCAAATGCATGGAGTAATTGTGGTTATTGATAAAGCATTTTAAGAAAATAAATACTGCCCCGCAATATTCCTAGATGTCTCACAAGCTTTTAGGTTTGGCATTTGGGATTAATCTGTAAAAATGAGTAAATTTTTACCGCGTAACTATTGTCACTTGCTGGAGTCATATCTTTTCGGGAGAAAATTTAGAGCATCGCATGAAATGGCGTTCTCGTCATTTAAAACTAATTCTGCTGGAGTTCCACAAGGTAGAGTTTTTGGATCTCTCCTGTATCTGCTCTACACTGCTGACATCCCAACAACAAAAGAAACACTACTTGGAACCTTTGCAGACGATACAATTATTATGACAAATGACATATATCTGCTTAAGGCAGTAGAAAAATTACAAGTGGCAGTCAACAAAATCTACAAATGGACGAAAGATTGGAAAATTCAACTTAACAGCTCCAAATCTATTCATGTCAATTTTACATTGCAGCGAAATAATAAAAACTTAATTATATCACTCAATAGATGCCCGATTCCTCAAGCAGAATCAGCTAAATACCTCGGCATCCATCTTGACGGTAGATTAAATTGGAAACATCATGTTAGACAAAAAGCAAAACACATTAGAACCAAAATAAAACAACTATACTGGTTAGACGAAAAATACTCTCAACTCAATCTAAAATCAAATAGATCAGACAATCATAAAGGCAATTTGGACCTATGGGATGTAAATATGAGGTTGCACTAAAAATTCAAATCATGACTAGTTGCTGTCAAAACAAAATTCTTCTGTTAATTACCAATGCCTATCACCATGTAATCAAAGGAGAACGGATGGAAATGGATTTGCGAAATTATCCAAGATTTCACCTTAAAACACGAAAGAAGATTACTAAATCATACTAACGTGGAAGCAATACAACTACTGGATAACGCGCAGGATATCAGAAGATTGAAGCGAACCAAACCATACGAACTTATATAAAGTGTATACCTTTAGTGTAAACTATAGCCCTAGTTATTATAATTTTATAATTGAGGAATACATATTGATGTATTTATCTCGCACTCGTCTTGCTAGTGAATTAATCCAAATACAAATGAAATGTAGTAATAAATTAATTTATAATTAAGATCTTACTAAGCATATCTAATAAAGATGTTATCAAAAAAAAATTGTAAATTTACTAGCTTTTACAATTGTATATTATTTTTCTTATACCCTTCGCAATTTTTTATTAGAACAATAAGTATCATTTTCTTCCCTGTTTCTTGATTTCTGTTTGATGTTGATGAAAATAGTTTGTTACAAATCTGGCAGCTCTTTTCTCTATAAACAAAATTGATGCTGTTTATGATGGATTTTATAATTTTTAAAAATGTAATCTTACATTCTGCACTTAATTAATGATATATATCATCAAGAATGACTCCTAGTAATAACTGTGCCCGTTGTCTAGAATATCTTAAAAGATTTTGGGTTTTTTTAAATTTATCCAGCTATTACTTTCGGCATCTTGTTATAAGAAGCAAAGTTTAAAGTGGCTAATATATTTTGCTAGTATTTATACTTCTATATGTCACCTTTATAGCTAAACATTTGTTGGTTTAATACATTAATAATAAAGGAAAATAAAAATTTACGGAACAATAAGTATCAACTTTAGTAAATATTTCTTTAAATGAATTTACTTTATTTTCATTTCATTAAATCTTCTCAAGATAAAGTGGACTTACATATTTAATATTGATTTATCATATAACCTTTGTTAAACATTTCTTTATCTTATAAAAATAACGGCATGTAATAAAAAACATATTGTATAACATAATACGTTAACAATTATGCATACAAGCCTTTAAAATTAAGGCTTAAAAAATAGAAATATTGTATATAGATGGCGCTGTATGTTATGAAAAAGATTATATTTAAAGAAAAATGGGAAGTTCAACCAATATCCTAAATAAATTAACATATTACCTTCCGATTATTGATTAAACATAGTATATTTATACATAATAACACTAAAAGCTTAATTTCAGTTGATTTATTCTAATTTCATATTTTGTAATTAATAATGTAATGTAATAATATACATAGAGAAACTCTATTCTCTTACCCTATGATTATATATACAGTTTAAATGTCGTTGGAAATTAAACCGGAAAAAGGTTTTGTTTAAAATTTTATATAATGTTCTCTGATCCAATGAAATTCAAACTTAAAGCTATAACGAATCAGAAACCGTCATTTCAAAATTTTGAAATCTTAAGTTGAATTCACACAGTCAGGCACAATACGGTAAAACCACAATTTGTTTCAACTTAAAAATTATTGTCGGGATATTTATTTGTTGAAAAATATTTAATGAAATATGCCTAGATCTCTAGGTTTTTTTGATTTTAAAGTGTTTTATGAGTTGTATAGTTGTATAATCTAGAACAAATGCAAGAAACGCTGCTATAGTGTAGACACACCTTTATAGCATTGAATTGAATTGTAACGAACGTTAGGTTCAGTAATAGTTTTATCGGGTAAATTGTTAGTTATTTATGGTTCAATTCATAAAATTAAGTAAAAAGTTATTTTGGATTCCTCAGTAATAAGGAAAAGTTCAATTTATGCCAGTTTAGTTTATGTGTTCTTCGTTTTGTTGATTTTTATATAATTTCAAATACTGTGAACTATACGGTTGAACAATGTCTAAAATACCACAATCATCAGGTTTAAAACCAGCATCTAAGATAACCGGAAGACCATTGCGAACTATAATAGAAAATAATTCAAATAAATCCAAAGAAGCCCCGGCATGTTTAACACGGCTCAATCCAATATTTAGTCATGCTATGAGGAGGAGATCGAAATCTGTTACAGATATGCGCCAGATAGGCAGTAAACCTATTACAGATTTTCGACTTTTGAAATCCAATGCTTTGAAGAAAGATATCCAAAATGAGAATAAATTAAGAGGCATCAATAAGGTAACTGAGAAGAATCAAGTTAAGACAGCTCTTACCAAAAGTGTTGGCACAAAAAGAACAGCTACTGCAAGCACAAATAATATTGAAGGTCCCCCGAAACCAAAAGTATCTAAAAAAATACCAGATTGGGATTATAAAGGGAGGTTTCATCAGTTGAACGAAAAATTTACACATGTACAAGAATCAATGAAGATAATGAAAGATAAAATGAATGGTGAGTTTATTAATCAAATTCATTTAGATATTAAGAAATCTTATTAGTTTTTAACTTTTTTAGAATTTGAAGAAATTGAAACCAATTACGATAAAATTAAAATAGAAGCAAAAGAGTTAGGTGAAGCTAAAGATTCTCTTAAAAAGAAATGTGAAGATTTATCTACTGAGAATGAAAAACTTAAAGGAGAAGTTGATAAACTTCAAAATAATTTAAACTTATTGGAGAATAATCATAAAGAGCTCCAACAATCTGCTTCCACTTTAACTGAGAAGAACACTAAATTAACTGAAGAAAATGCCATACAAACCAAAGATATTATAAGACTGACAGGTATAATTAATTTTAGGGCTATAACTTTTTTCAAATTTTAGAAATAAATATTACGGTTTATATTAATTGGAGTTTTTTTTAAGACTCTCTGAATGAATTGACTGATTTGCATACAAAATTAACCAAAGAACATGAAGAACTTACAAAGAGCCATCAAAAGTTGGTTCAAAAATATCAAACATATTTTGAAGGAAATAAACAGTTGTTGATGTCACTGGATAGTGCAAATGAGAAAATAAAACGTTTTGAAGAACAGACAGAGCAACAGAAAAAAGATTTAAATCATTTCCAAGCAGAACGTCGAAGATTACATAATGTAATACAAGATTTAAAAGGTAAAACTATTATTCTTTATATCATGGTGTTGACTATTTTTATTTTATAGGTAATATCAGAGTATTTTGTCGGATAAGACCACCTATAAACTCCTCTGAAATGAACCTGTTACAATGTTCCATCTCATTTGTGGACAATAATGGATTAGAGATAAGGAAAACAAGGGAGAGTATAAGTCAAATTACTGGCAAGCCACAAGAATTTAAAGGAGATTTTACATTTGATAGGGTATTTCCTCCGGAGAGTACTCAAGAAGAGGTATAGTTTGTGTTCTTAGCTGTTTTATGATAAAATAAACATACATATCATTAGGTGTTTGAGGACTTGGCACAGTTAGTACAGTCAGCTTTAGACGGATATAATGTGTGTGTTTTTGCATATGGGCAGACAGGTTCTGGAAAAACTCATACAATGCAAGGTGGTGAGGGACCAGATCAGAGAGGAATGATCCCAAGAACAATTGATTTGATATTTGAGGCTATCAAAGAACTTAACAGTTCTGGGTGGACCTATACAGTACAAGCAAGTTTTCTGGAAATATATAATGAGAACATTCGAGACCTATTAAATATAAATAATACTCAAAAGTTGGAAATTTATAATAATGAGGGTAAAGGTTCCACCGTTACCAATCTGACTATACAGCCAATAGAGAGTGCAGTGGAATTAAAACAGTATATGAGTCTTGCACACAGAAATAGAGCTACAGCTGCAACAAATTTTAATGAGCATAGTAGCAGATCACATGCAGTTACCAAGATATATATTGAAGGTATATTGTTATATTTGTTCCTGAATTCAGTAATTAATGTTTGTTTTATTTAGGTACTCTGGAAGATCAAAACACAGTGCTAAGAGGATCAATCAATTTAGTAGATTTAGCTGGCTCAGAGAGTGCTAAAATTACTATAAATGATGAAAGATTAACTGAGACAAAGAATATTAATAAAAGCCTAGCGACACTAGGTGATGTGATTTCAGCTTTGTTTTCCAAGTCAAAGCATATACCTTACAGGTTTGATTATATTATTTTTTATTTCAGTTTTGTCTTGACCTGTTATTCTTTTAGAAACTCCAAATTAACATATTTGTTACAGTCCTGTTTAGGGGGTAATTCTAAAACTCTTATGGTAGTAAACATAGCTCCCTTTGAAGAATGTTTTAATGAGAGTATTAACTCATTAAGATTTGCAGCCAAAGTGAAAGAGGTGAAGACAGGCAGTAAGAGAAACAAAATGACTTTTGCACAACCAGCAATGAAGTTTTAATAAAATCGAACATTTTTTAAATAACTTTTATTCTGTGATACAAATGAAGATGTAATTTAAAGAATGTTTCTAAATCGTTTTTGTCAAGTGTTTTTAAATTATCTCGAATCCATGTTGATTTTACTTTATTATGTCACAACATTGTTGTCAGTATATTGACTTCATTTTTATGATATTATTTTTAGAAAAGAAGTGTAATATTCGCTATTGTATAAGGTTGAAAAACAAATGTAGCTTTTAGCTTGTAAAATTTAATGACCTCTAGGCATTTCTGTTGTACTATTAATATCAATTATTTTTAATTGTAATACTTTCATGCTATTCAATTATATAGTATTTAAAATAATGTGTTGTTCCCATTACACCTTTATATAAAAGTACTCTCCTATTCTATTTCCAAATTTATTTTTTTATCTATATATACCTTACCTTCTGGAAATAATTGGAATTCCAAGGCAATGGTTATTGAAAATTGGAGTTTATAAATTCCTTCCATACGACAGCTTAATTGTGATTACATAATTGGCAACGTAATTAAAGCAAATTATAAATCGATTTAAAATGCTTAGTACTTCCTGTTTCTGTTGGAATTTACAAATAAGAGGTACATAAAAACACTTTTCCGTTAAAATTTTAAATTTCAAGCGACTGTTTTACTGAGTTTTGCCAACACATATAGGGAAGTTGAATTTTTATGCAAAAAGATTTTGTTTTAAACGTCGATAATTGAAGCTTTATTTTCTTTATTTATCCATCTAAAGCTTTATTCCTTCTAAAATAATTATTCTTAAAGTATTTTCATCAAATATGTTTATTAATGCCGATGTTTAAAGCTTGTTGAGTTATATTAGGTCATTCATAAAGAAATATTTACTCTTTATTACCATATATATACATTTCACAACTACATGGGATTATTTAATGCAATGTAAGTTGTACAAAATTTACAGTTGAAATTCAATGCTAGATATTTGTTCATTTAAATTATTTCGCAATAAATAATAATATTGTTAGGTATTGATTTACGAAACTTGAAAAATTAACATACTGCCTTCCTTCAACGATAATCTTTGATAAAAGTGTCGATTTATTGTATATTTATTCAATAATGTAATACATTTATATTTTTAAGTTAAAACAATTCATATTGTTTCCACCATATGAATTAACCTTGAGGTTAATTAGTAATCCTGAAGTTAGCTATAAATCTTTTATAAAATCAAATATTGTTTAAAATAATAATAATAGTCAATTTATATTATTATGCAGTATTTAGGAGTTTTTTATATCTCTATTCCTGGTTTAACTTTTTTTATCCAATAAAATTTAAGCTTCAATTTCTAACCAATCAAATCCATTTATTTTGAAATTTCATTTTAACGAATTGTTTAACGAGTAATAGTTGTTCGGCCTAGCAAAATTGTTCGGTTTAGAGGTGTAGATCGTTGATATTTTGTGGTGAAAATATATCCATCTAATAATGTCTAAAATACCAAAACCATCAAGTTTTAAGCCTTCATCAAGAGTAGTAGGAAAACCATTGACAACAATATTAGAAAATAATGTCAATGGATCAAAGGAAGCTCCAGCATCTCTGTTACGGCCTCAACCAGCTTATGGATTTGGCTTGAGGAGGAGATCAAAGTCTGTTACAGACTTGCGTAACATAATAGATAAACCTCTTACCGATTTGGCCCAACTGAAAACCCAATTTTTGAAGAAGGATATTCAAAATGAGAATAAACCTAAATGCATAATTAAAGCAAATGACAAAAATGTTAAGCCAATCTCTGCAAAGAATACTGGTGTAAAAAGAATAGCTACTGCAAACACAAATAATGGCGATGGTCCCCCAAAGCCTAAAGTATCTAAAAAAATACCAGATTGGGATTATAAAGGAAGATTTCATCAGCTGAATGAGAAATTTATATACACACAGGAATCATTGAAAGTAATGAAAGATAAAATAAGTGGTGGGTTTATTAATTATTAAGTGACAATTATTTATTATAAGATTTTATTAATATTTTATTATTGTAGAATTTGAAGAAATAGAAACACATTATAATCAAATTAAAGCAGAAGCAGAAGAATTAGGTGAAGCCAAAGCATGTCTTCAAGAGAAATGTGAGAATTTATCATTAGACAATAGAAAACTTAAATTAGAAGTTGATAAACTGCGAATTAAGTTAAACTTGCTGGAAAATGATCATAAAGAGCTTCAGAAGTCTGCATCAGTATTAACTGAGCAAAACACTAAATTAACTGAAGAAAATGATATGCAATCTAAGAATCTTGTAAAACTGACAGGTAAATTTATTTTCATAGTTAATAAATTTTAATAGAAATACATTATACAAAATTTACAAACAATTTTTAGAGTCTTTTAGTGAGCTGACTGATTTACATACAAAATTAACAAAAGAAAATGAAGAACTTACAAAGAGCCATAAAGAGTTGTTTGAAAAATATAATCATTTCTGTGAGAAAAATGAAAGTTTGTTGGTATCATTGGCTAATGCAAATGAAAAAATAAAGCATTTTGAAGAACAAACGGAGCAACAGAAGAATGATTTAAATCATTTTCAAGCAGAACGGCGAAGGTTACATAATGTTATACAAGATTTGAAAGGTAAACTTTGTGTTCTTACGTAGTTTATGGTATTAATTGTCTTAAATTCATAGGTAACATAAGAGTATTCTGTCGTATTAGGCCACCTATAAGCTCTTCTGAATTGGAACTATTACAATGTTCCATCTCATTTGTGGACCACAATGGATTAGAGATAAGGAAAACAAGGGAGAGTATAAGTCAAATTACTGGCAAGCCACAAGAATTTAAAGGAGAGTTTACATTTGATAGGGTATTTCCTCCAGAGAGCACTCAGGAAGAGGTATAGTTTGTGTTATTTGCCATTTTATAAATTTTACATATTAAAATATTCATGTATACATACCATTAGGTTTTTGAGGACTTGGCACAGTTAGTCCAATCAGCTTTAGATGGATATAATGTGTGTGTTTTTGCATATGGACAAACAGGCTCCGGAAAAACTTTTACAATGCAAGGTGGTGAGGAGCTAGATCAGAGAGGAATGGTTCCAAGAACAATTGATTTGATATTTGAGGCCATCAAAAAACTTAATAATTGTGGGTGGAATTATACTATACAAGCAAGTTTTCTGGAAATATATAATGAGAATATTCGAGATTTGTTAAATATAAATAATACACAAAAGCTGGAAATATATCATAATGAAGGTAAAGGTTCTACTGTGACCAATTTGACTATACAGCCAATAGAGAGTGCAGTGGAATTAAAACAGTATATGAGTCTTGCACACAGAAATAGAGCAACAGCTGCAACAAATTTTAATGAGCATAGTAGCAGATCACATGCTGTGACCAAGATATATATTGAAGGTATATTGTTATATTTGTGTCTGAATGGAGTGATTGTTTGCTTTATTTAGGTACTCTGGAAGATCAAAATATTATTTTGAAGGGAACAATAAACTTAGTAGATTTAGCTGGTTCAGAAAGTGCTAAAGTGACTATAAATGATGAAAGATTAACAGAGACAAAGAATATTAATAAAAGTTTGGCTACATTGGGTGATGTGATTTCAGCACTGTTCTGCAAGTCTAAACATATACCTTACAGGTTTGATTGTATTATTGCATTTTAGCTTTTTATTGTCAAGTTATTCTTTTAGAAACTCCAAATTAACATACTTGTTACAGTCCTGTTTAGGGGGCAATTCTAAAACTCTCATGGTAGTGAACATAGCTCCATTTGAAGAATGTTTTAATGAGAGTATTAACTCATTAAGATTTGCGGCCAAAGTGAAAGAGGTGAAGACAGGTAGTAAGAGAAATAAATTGGTTTTGGCCCAACCCGCAATGAAGTTATAAGGAAAATTTTTTTTAAATATATTTTATTCTGTGATATTTATTGAAACTGTTATTTTAAATAACTAATAATGTATTAATAGTCCTTAAATAACCTTAAATTAACACAACTTTGTGGAGTGTTTATTAATAACTAATTTTGCTTTTAATGTTATTGTACGCTTTGTCAGTTTATTAAAATGATAAAAAACATATGTAGAGTTTATGATTTTTTAAATATATTTTATTTTTACTCTCATATATGTATTTTTTTTAAATATAAAGTTAACTTCATACGCAATTTTTTTGGGAATTTTGTGATCAGATCATCATCAGTTATAATCAGGTTCGGGGCAGTCTTCTTATCGGTGACAGGACTTTTGGTGTGCGTACAACACCCAAATCAACGCAGGGATTTATAACTTTTTCTCTGGAGAAAATTAATCAGTAATTTAAATTCTCTATTTACTATTTATAAAATAACACAGTATAAAAATATAGTGTATTATAAGTTTTTGGATCATGAAAAACCTAATTTTGTACACTTTTTTTAAAATTAGGAAGAGCGCTTCCTCCCGGAAGCACATTAGTTTATCCATAACTTATTGAAGGACTCGTCTACACTTTCTTAATTATATCAACTGAACTTTGTTTTTCGAGTAAGAAATGGCGAAAAAGACACAAAATTTAACAAGTGAGATAAGTGGCATTTTTTATTTAAAACATACAAAATAACAAATTTAACAATTCGTTATAAATCCTACATTGTCTTTAGACCGTTTCAAATCACAGTAAAATAAAAGAAGATAATAAAAGAACGGTTTACACATACACTACACCAGGTTCTCCACTACCGCGGTATGTCCGTCGGTGGTGGTATCACTTTCCCGCGCTGTCCCCTCCCCGTCAAACACGGTCATCTCCACAGCCTCATCCGTATTATTGCGTTGATTCTTCAGCATGATGCTGACCTCGCTGTAAGATGGCGGTAGATCGCCGAAGATGTCTTCGTAAGCCGGAGGGCCCCGACCCAGCGAGAGGGGGGATATCCCTTTGGAGGTAGTATCGCTGTCTAAGATACTGGGTGTGCTGTCGGTCACCTGGTGGCGGATAATGTTGGCGCCGAGTTCCAGCAGGTCCAGACCGGATCGGTCCGCTTGGAGACGATCGAAGACATTACGATCTACCACCAACATC
Organism: Rhynchophorus ferrugineus; assembly: GCF_030347505.1. Taxonomy (NCBI): domain Eukaryota; kingdom Metazoa; phylum Arthropoda; class Insecta; order Coleoptera; family Curculionidae; genus Rhynchophorus; species Rhynchophorus ferrugineus. The sequence continues at coordinate 52,040,974 of NW_027472583.1, forward strand.
CTCCCGTGCGGTAAGAGTATTACTGTGGGGTTACCGGCATCTGGGATTGTCGAACTAACTGCAAAATGAAAGAAACGACATTAGAAATATTCAAATTAAAGACGTGCCAAAAAATAGAACAACACATTAGTTTCTGGATATGATTGACAGTAAAACGCAAAACATTCATGGTAAATGAGGCATCAGCATGATTCGTCAATTAAGTCTTTGGTTTTTAATGTACAACAATTAAATTATTGTTATTTATAATAGCAGTTTATTATAGAAGCATTGTACAAGGTGTTTAAGGTAAGGGCACACTTTTTTTACTACGTGTTCGGCATATTTGTATAATATATACTCTATGTGATGTAAAATAAATAAAATAAATATTTACATAACGTACATACACGGGGATGGACTATCAGTTATAAAGATATCTCTATGGATGTTGCGATCCGATGCAAATTTGATTAAAATTTCAATTAAAGCTAATAAAATGGTTTTTAATATTTATGTCAATAACTTTTTGTAACTTTTTGTTTTAAAAAACTTTTGACAATTTGTCGGTTATAATTATATATTTATTTATAATTTTAAGACAAACTTTAATACATTTTAGAAATTCGATTAAAAAATTATGGTTTTAAAACAGTTTTGTATCATTTATTGATACAAAATTATTTTTTAAAGTTTATTTTTGTACAGTCCTAGCAGCTTTAATTATATTTCTATATATATGGTTGGTAGAAGCGCTTTGTAACATATTTAAGAAACTTAGGTCTTACTATTTTTAATGAGGTGTGTAGGTGTATCTTCGAGGAGCTATAAATTAGTTGATAGTTTTTATAGTGGCTCTTAAATCATTCTTTATTTGTTTACCCTTTACTATCCTATAAAACATTTTATGGTAATACTAAAACTTAGTATACCTGAAAAGTAATCCTCTTTTTAAATGTATAGTAACAATGTATTTCGTTGGCAAGAAACTATTTTCGATTTTTTCAATGAGAGTTAAATTAGAGTTTGAGGGTTGATAACACAAACAACTAGACGAATACAAACAGGCGGGTTAGATTAGGTCGATGCAAAACACAAATATATTAAAGTCATGCCACTCTGACTGGAAGGGATGGTTCGTTTCATCCATGCTGACAGGTCTTCAAGCCGAGACCAGACGCCTTTACCTGTTCTTTCTTGCGGGGAATCGTAGTGATGGCAGACAGATCGGTTTGGGAATAATAACCTCTTGTGTAAACTGAAAAGTAAACAGAACGTATAGTAATAAAATGGTTTTCTCTGGGATCGGTGAAGACGTAACCTAGGGGAGACGACAGTAAAATGACCTGTGTTGATTGACCTCAACTGCTCATGTGCATTTATTCTAAACTAGCTTGACATATTTCACAGCTACGCGTTGTTGTTTGGACATTATTTTTAGGTTAATTTCATTTTTACAAAAGTTTGTTAAGGTAATATATATAATTATTTATTATGTAATAGAGAACATTAAGAACGTAAGTGTATAAGCTATCAGTAAAATATTATGTTTCAGTTAAATAGCAGTCAAAGTTAGATAAAATTTATGGCAACGATGCCACAAAGATTATTATGTTCATTATAAAGTATATTTAAGGAAAATAAAAAATTCAGAACTTGCAAATGAAAGAAGATATTATTGATTATTAATGAAATAGACCTAACCAAATTTATGCAGTTGGTGGATGTGTACATCACAAAATTACAATAGCTGACGAAGGTGAATTTTAAATTATTTGTATAACTATATTCTACTACTACTATGTGAACGTTTGCTTTATTTGCTTTGAAATTTAGGCTTAATGTTTCCGAATAAAATGGTGAAGTTAACACAGATATGGCAATAGAGTCATTGAATGATCCTCTAAAAACAATTACTCTAAAAAGGAATGCTGAGGTAACGGTTGGAAAAATTTGGATATCGACAAATGGTGTTAACTAACAAAATAGAATAATCAGAGCCCATAAGAAATCAGAAAATAAATATTCAATTTATATTGTTTGTGTGTGTGTATATTAGTTAGATTACATTTTTTGTTTGTTTTGTTCCGTTTATTGCAAGAAAATTTAATATATGATATATTATGTAAATTTTTTTTTGCATAAACCGAAAGAAATAATAAATCACAAAGCTTCAAATCTCATGTTAACAATTTATTTCATACTTTATATTAACTAGATTTTATATTTACGCTATCCTAAAATGCATAATCTTTCATTTAAATATAATTAACAATGTTTTGTTAATCTTTTTAAATATCTGCAAAATCAAAGAGTTATAGGTACAAAGTATACAAATATGTGTTACAAAATATAATTCACTTATACACTTATTTTCGCATTGTTTTCCGCCAATTTTCTCTATTGTATAATAAATAGTTATATTATCTCAACACAATTTTGTAAATATACAATTAACAACTCTCGTAAACAACAACGCTTGCTGTGAAATCAAGATTTTGAATAAATGCACATGAGCAGTTCTGGCCAATCAACACGCACGTTGGGGTCCTTTTACTGTCGTCTTCTTAGGGACCAGATTGAGCTTCATTGTTTCTTCAATTGTTGTTTAAATGTTTCCTTAATTTATTTGTAGCGTATCGTATAACGATGTTATTCGGTCATTGAACAAGGAACCGTAACAATTCGGTTGAATGTTAACCATGAACCGGGATAATTAATAAAATTAATTAAAACAACGGGAGACAAGGATATAATTATAAATATTATTTTCCATAAATAATTGGAAATTATACAATCTTGAATAAATAATATCAATAAATCAATGTGTAACATTTTCAAAAAAATAACAGACGGCTAACTAGGGTTGAAGCTGCCGAGAAAAATATCGATATGTTGGAGAAGAAACATATCGATTTTTTGCAATAACTAGGAAAAATATCGATATATTACAAAAAATGTATTGATTTTTTTAAGACAAAATAAAAATATTGATATATCTGTCTAATAAAATATCGATATTCATCGATTGGTTCTAAACATTTTAAAAAGCAGCGTTATTTATAATAAGCCTTTGTTTCAATCTCGGGGCGTATTCACTTTACGCTAGTTAAAAAGAGACAGAATGCTGTCTGATGCGTCGGAAGATGTAACCGAATCAGTCAAAAAATTCTTTTAGTGTTGGTACTGGTCGACGCTGTTGTCATATGTCATTTTAAAGATAATAAAACAACCCCAATCTACAAATTATTTTGGCGGTTTAATAAACTGTAATTTAAGTCCTTAAATATGCATTAGATATACTATCATGTTAAATATAATAAATATAATAATATTATAATATAAATATAATAATATAATAATATAAATATAATAATATAATAATATAAATATAATAATATAATAAATTATATTTTATAACGTTATTTGTGTTTCATTATTTTTCATGTAAGAAGGCATGTGGTCGTTATTGAATTGATTGATTATTGATTATCACTTCTTAGATAACACCAGAATAGAACACATACTTAAAATAATCAAACCATTTGATATTGTGCAGTGTAGTGAAGTTCGTTTAATAGAAAAACAGAAGTGTTTCTATATAAATATCATTAGAGACTAAGAGAGCGCTGTTGAGTTCTCCTACATATAAAAGGTCAATTGAAAAGTCCCCGGCGTACCATAGTAAAACACATTTTTTTGGCAAAATTATTTTTTTTATTCAACATAATTCCCTTCAATTGTGATACACTGATTATAGCGACCCTCCAACTTTTCGATACCAGTTTTGTTCTTTGCTTCAAAATAGACCTCAGTTTCGGTGATAACCTCTTCATTCGACGAAAATTTCTTCTCAGGAACATTCCTTTGAGATCAGAGAACAGGAAATAGTCGCTGGGGGCCAGATCTGGAGAACACGGTGGATGAGGAAGCAATTCGAAGCCCACTTCATGGATTTTTGCTATCGTTTTCACTGACTTGTGACACGGTGCATTGTCTTGGTGAAGCAGTACTTTCTTTTTCTTCAAATGCGGCCGTTTTTTCAGCAATTTCCTCATCAAAAGCATATGGATTTAATTCTAGTAGCGCCGTCTATGTGTCAGGCCGGGGACTTTTCAATTAACCTGTTATATCTAGGTTTAAGTTATTGTAAAGACAAATTATAGGTTAGTCGGCAACGGCCAGTGTCAATGTAATAAAATCACTGCATGTACCATCGGTTGCTAGAATCCCGGGATACAAAGAAAAGAAAATGAATGCATCGTAACTAGCAAAGTCCCTGCATCTAATATTAAGATCTCTTAAGGTGTCTAAGCTTTTACCTAAAGAAATACCGCGAATTGGATAACTGACGAGCCATCGTTCATGGACTTCCTGTAACCTAATTGTAACCTATTCTATAAAGTAACCACTATTTTTTATATGATAGATGTTATTCTCAACATGTTATGTTAGTCATAAACAATCCAAGTACTAACATGGAGAATCATGTTTTTGTGAATATATTAAGAGAGGACGAAACTTAAAATGACAGTCTAAGAAGCATTACAGAAATACGTAGGTGTCACATCTATGATTAATAGTTTTAATACTCTAAAATAGCGATGAGGATATTGTTTAACTTACAGTGCATTTGGCAGCTAGCATTTTATTTATTTATTTTTACGGCAAATAGTTGGAGCCTAATAGTGATCAATTAGATATATGACTCACAAAGGAAAACAAAATTGGCATAAGACATAAACCGTTGTTAAATTGTCTTCATACAGTTCATTTGTTCAGTATTTTATTCTTTTGTCCGTATTTTATTCAGTTGATGTCATTGTTTTTGAATCAATTGTAATGATAATTTTGCTTAGATGGCACAAAGAAGAAGCTTTAGTTAATATTTTAATGTCTTTATATGTTTATATTTATATATATTCATAGAGAGCAATTAACCGAATACCAACACACCAGTTTGGGTTTATTAACAAGCACTCGACAATTGACCAGGTCCACAGAATAACATATGTTATTGAAAAAGCCTACGAAAGTAAAAAATTATGCTGAGCTATATTTTTAGATGTAGCACAAGCTTTCGATAAGGTTTGGCATGAAGGCCTTATTCATTAACAACAGAAAATGCTACCAAAACAACACCCAAAACACCGAGCTATTAAAATCATACATTACAAACAGAATCTTTAGGTCAAACAAGAAGAAGCTTACTATACAATAAAAGAATTTAAAGCAGGTGTACCACAAGGAAGTGTACTGGGACTGGGACCAATGCTTTATCTACCCTACACTTGTGGTATACCACAAACGGAAAATATTACGATGGTTACATTTGCTGATGATTATAGCTGTCGGAGACAATAGTGAAGAAGCCTCACGAAAATTACAATAGGCAAGTGACAATATAAATAATTGCACACAAGCTTGGAAAATAAGAATTAATGAAAGTAAATCTGTACATGTGCAGTTCACCTATATAAATAACACTATCATTCCATATAGCGACAACGCTAAATATCTCGGAATGAATTTCGATGTAAAACTTCGCCGGAAGGAACATATAAAGAAGAAAAGAAAAGAACTGGAATTGAAATATCGGAAAATGTACTGGCTAATTGGAAGAAAATCACAATTATCAGTACATAATAAATGGCTATTATATAAGCAAATATTGAAACCTATATGAACATACGGAGTTCAATTATGGGGATATTCTGCAAAGAGTAACATAAATAAAATAAAAATTTTTCAGAACAACGTCCTGAGAGGTATTGTGGGTGCACCCAAATACTATAGGACTGATTATCTACATCGAGACCTTCAGATACCCATAGTCAGTCAAGAAATCAAGAGAATTGCAAGGAGGCATGAGGAAAGACTCCATTCTCATGAGATAATTGAAATATTACAACTATGGGATACCACCAGAACAGAACGCAGACTCAAAAGAATAAACCACTTGATCTTGTGTAGTGTAGTGAGGTGCATATATTAAAAAATTCAGTAGTGACATGTATAAACATTATTTCACCAGAGACTGAGATAGGGCCGATGGGTCCTCCTAGTTACATACCTAGTTTTAAATCATATTATCATAGATCATAAAGACAAATTGTAGGTTAGACGGAAACGACTAGTAACAATGTATTAGTTAAATAATAAAAAAAAATATGTATATTTCTCAAAGCTATAAAACAATAGACTACAGAGAAGTGAACAAAATGTATTGGTTTATTTGGTAGTATACATACATTATTGGAAGTATATATGATTGGCATTAATAATGCGCATGCGTATTTCGATAATCCGCATCTGGTTAGGTTTATAATTTGCTAACTCTATGGTTATGTTTTTACATAAATGTACGTTTGTTATATATGAATTTCAGTTTTTGATTGGTAATCAAAGAACTGAACAAATTATAGTGAAACTGAGACGAAGAATATTTAATACTAATATTTTTGTCTAAGATGCGGTACACATTAATATATTCCAATAAAACAAGGAACACCAACAGAACAAAACAGAAAAGCACTAAAATCAAGCAACCGAGAATAGCCCTCAGATCGTTGACACGAAATAGACAGGGCGGTCCTACTGCTGTTGCGATAGTTGTGGGTTTGAATCCTGCTGGGACATGGTCGTTATGTTTAATATTTGTAATTGTCTTTTGGCAAGAGTGCAAAATCCGACAAGGAAAATGATCCCAGTCACGTCAGTAACCAGGCTGGGTAAGACCGGATGTCACCTGGGATGATCTCTAAAATTGGTCGGTATAACGGCTATATCTCCGAGAATTATTTAATTTTAAAAAATCCTCTTAAGAGCGCATATTTAAAAGGTTTAGTTTTGAAAATACAATGTTTTTGTCTTAGATGTGGTACACATTAATATATTCCAGTAAAACAAAGAACACCAACAGAACAAAACAGAGAAGCACCAAAATCAAGCAACCGAGAATAGCCCTCAGATCGTTGACACGAAATAGACAGGGCGGTCCTACTGCTGTTGCGATAGTTGTGGGTTTGAATCCTGCTGGGACATGGTCGTTATGTTTGTGATTGTTTAATATTTGTAATTGTCTTTTGGCAAGAGTGCAAGATCCGACAAGGAAAATGATCCCAGTCACGCCGGTAACCAGGTTGGTTAAGACCGGATGTCACCTGGGATGATCTCCAAAATTGGCCAGTATAACGGCTATATCTCCGAGAATTATTTAATTTTAAAAAATCCTCTTAAGAGTGCATATTTAAATGGTTTAGTTTTGAAAATACAAAAAATAGATTTTTCAGATATGTAACACGATCGCGATCTATGTATGTAAGACAACATTTCAAACAATAACGCCCACAATTCTGACATATCAAAGTGACAGAATAACGGCACTGTCTTTGATTCCAACGTGCCCGTATCATTCCTGTATCATTAGCAGAAAAGCGCCGACTAAATGATAGTTGGACCAATACCAGAAATCTGTCGGTTTTTATTAAACTGATCTGCCATTAAAATGGACGTCAGCCATCGATAACGATTAAAATTAAACGCGTATAAATTATTCGGATTCCCGTAAAATTGTTTACCGATATCAATAAAACGTTTTCTTAACTATCGCTGTCGGAAATCGCGCTAATCTCTTTATTTTTATTCATTGAATATCAACTATTGAATATATTGCCTCTTTTTCCCAGGTATATTAGATGCGTATGAATTTTGAACAGCGTTATCTATTGGTGAAAATGTAAACAACTTTTGAAATCGTTGGTTTTGACATTTAACTACATAAAATAACAGATTTCCATTTAGTATTATTGAGTTATTTAGTGTATACATAGGCTAATCATGAAATACTCAAAATTGCATTTTCGAAATTCATTACTTCTGTTGTTTGATTTGAACAAATTTGTTATCAAAGCCGATCAAACACTTGTAGGAACGTATGGTGCTCCCATCATTCCAATTATCGGTTTTGGTTTGTACAATTTAGTACCGAATTTGTTGTTTTAGGGATGATTATAGCTCGGTGAATGGAGATAAAACGAAATGAAACAGTGGTTGTTACATGGTGTGACCGTTATTTATTGACGATATTAAATGTGGAAAATACAAGTGATAAAAGGAAGCGGCGCTGGGTTTAGCTGTAGATGAGGCTTGGGCAGTCGATGGTGGCACGTATGAAGTGAGCGCTGGTCAGTGATTGAATGAATCAATGTACCCTTCTAAATATACCTATAATACCCTGATATCTCCCAGATAAACGTCTCGGGGTTGCCAGATATTCATTCCTAGTTGGCGCTGCTGGTACCCTCCCGTGTTCAACATCTAGGATTATAATATAAGAGGTAAATTGAAAAGTCCCCGGCCTGACACATAGATGGCGCTACTAGAATTAAATCCATATGTTTTTAAGTTAGCCCTAAGCCTCAAAAGATGCGTGAATAAATTTGATATTTGTCGAATCATTAGTTTGTGAATTATAGCATTTGGACTGAAGCAACTTTTGTTATTGTGAAAAAAATAGATAAAAAGGAATTTCGTGTGCTGATAGAATATTGGTTTTTGAAGGGAAAAAATACAGTTGGAGCAAAAACTTAGCTTGATGACGAGTTTTCGGATACTGCCCCGGGAAAATCAACCATCAAGGATTGGTTTGCTAAGTTTAGACGTGGTGAAATGAGCACTGAAGACGGTGAACGCAGTGGTCGCCCAAAAGAGGTTGTTACCGACGAAAACATTTAAAAAATCCACAAAATGATTTTGAATGACCATAAATTGAAATAGAATGAAATAGTAGACACGCTAAAGATATCAGACATCGCTAAAGATAACTGAACGTGTACATCATATCATTCACGAATATTTGGGTATGAGAAAGCTCTGTGCAAAGTGGGTGCCGCGCGAGCTTACTTTTGACCAAAAACAATGACGAGTTGATGATTCGGAGCAGTGTTTAAAGAAGGTCAAGCGTAATAAACCCGAATTTTTGCGTCGATATGTGACAATGGATGAAAAATGGCTACATCATTTCACTCCGAAGTCGGATCGACAGTCATCCGAGTGGACTGCACACGATGAACCTGCTCCAAAGCGTGCGAAAACGCAACAATGAGCTAGCAAGGTTATGGCGTCTGTATTTTGGGATACGCATGGAATAATTTTTATTGACTACTTGAAAAAGGAAGGACCATCAACATCGACTATTACATAGCGTTATTAGACCGTTTGAATGAAGAAATCGCCGAAAAACGGACGCATTTGAAGAAAAAGTAAGTACTGATTTATCAAGATAATGCATCGTGTCACAAGTCAGTGAAAACGGTAATCGTAAAAACGAACGTAAAAATCAGTGAATTGGGCTTCGAATTGCTTCCTCATCCACCGTATTCTCTAGATCTGGCCCCCAGCGACTATTTCCTGTTCTCAGATTTCAAAAGAATGCTCGCTGGGAAGAAATGTTCGTCGAATGAAGAGGTGATCGCCGAAACTGAGGCCTATTTTGAAGTAAAGGTCAAATCGTACTACAAAAATGGTATCGAAAAGTTGGAGGGTCGCTATAATCAGCGTATCACCGTTAAAGGGAATTATGTTGAATAAAAGAAACTAATTTTGGCAAAAAAATGTGTTTTACTATGGAAGGCCGGGGACTTTTCAATTGACCTGTTAACAAAGAACTTTGAGATATATGGATATGATAAAACAAACTGATTTATACGGCTGACAAAAGGGAATATATTGACGTGCGAATATTGGAATTATGAAATTTTTCACAAACGGGATGCCTGGTTCGAGGTGTGTATTGACGTTTTTTGACGGGAACCGAATTGTTCGTTCGGGATTATGTAATGTGCGTCTGTGAAATCGTTTAATGCGTATTATATCGCTTTTTCGGCAAGTTTGGAGAGAAAACTAACCAGGCTGATAAGGAATCATCTTTGTTGAACATATATGTTCTGTTTACTTGATATCTTTTTGGGCTGTCTATTTTCACCAGATGCTCAATGTAAGGCGAATGTTATATTTTGTATCAGGTCATAATTATTTTCCCATGTCATAAATATTAGAAAGTTCAGTTAAAAGATCTGATAAATTAGACCCTCTGACAATAGAACCGAAAGAAATCTACAATTAACACATCTACAACTATTAATAATATTGATTGATCATTATTGATTCTTTTTGTTCCTTTCCTTTAGGTTTTAAATAATTCACGATTATCCTTAGAGTACATCAAGAAGAGATAGATCGCTACAGAACATGTAAGAAACATTAGGCAATGCGGTACTAGTTTCCTTAATATGTTTAATGTTAGTTTAATATGTTCTTATTGTTAAATTTTATGAATTTTCCTAATTTCTTCTTGAAAATCCATTAAATTATTCCGAAAGGAACAGGATATTTATTCGACTTTAAGCTGTGTACTTTAATATGTAAATATATTTAAAATTATTATTAATAAATATTCATGTAATGTTTTTCCTCCGCTTTTAACATTTTCTTGTTTATTAATCAATAAATTAAAACAAAAAACAACATTCGAGAATAATCCTTCAAAATCTTTTCCACCGTCTATCCAGAAGGAATATAAAATTAATAATATTTACATTGTGTTGTATATCTAGGTTATTTATCTGTCTTTAAGAGTTCAGAGCTAAGGAAGTCAGTGATCCTTAACATATATAATTGTTCATAGTAAACTAAAAGAGATAAAAAAATATACTATTAGTTAATTATGGTAAAAAATCTTAAGATTGGACATCTATAGATAACATAAACTTGAAGCAAAGTAAGGGTCAGTAATTGGCTTACATTATTATTATTATTTTGTAATATTGTAAAGTATCCTTTTTACCGACGAGGGTTTATCTGGACTGGACCTACTGTTTAACGTGGGCTCCGATCCACGGTCCTCGGCATTAAGCTTACCTACCAGTGACCAACTTAGAGACCATGCCTGAAGACCTCTGGTCTTACACAGCCTGGTTACTGGTGTGACTGGGATTGTTATTCCTTGTCGGATTTTCCACTGTTGCCTAAAGATATTTATAATTACATTTTTACAATTTTCATTACAATCACACACTTAAGGTACATAAAGGCTATCGCAACAGTAGGAGGACCGACCTGCCGCCTTGACCGCTACGCCAACGAAGCCGGCATGCTTATATTATTGGGTTAAAGTCATTTGTTTATTCGCATTACATGTGTAAGGCAAGATATTATATGGTAAAACTGATTTTTAGCAGTTTTGCTTGATTCTGAGTTATAATATGTAATGGATGTTCAATAGAAAAGGGAATGAAATAGCAAAATAATATTTAAAATGTACACACCTGACATATACACAATAAATGTACTAATAAGGCATTGAACCACTAGATGCCTTTAAAATAGCTGAAATTTCTTACAGTCTGAATAGTTTCTAATAGAATATTGTCCTATTCTTGTATCAAAACATCCGTCAATTGCTTCAATGATGCTGAAGCCATCTTGAAATTAGGAAATTGATGAAAGAAAGACGAAAAGTTAGAAGAGAACTGAACCAGAAATGCTGTAGACAAAACAATATTTAATAGAGTTAGTAATCAGACAAATCAGAAGATTAAAGAATATAGAGTTTCTTCGAAAAATATGTGAAATATGTGAATAAAAAGTGAATTAAGCCAGAAAGCAGACAAAGATTACTCGGTATGGAAAGCAACTCGGAGATTGACGGAAAAAGACCAATTATTAGACTACCGCTTATTAAAAATGAACAAAATAATGAAAAAGCTGCATTATTCGCTGAACATTTAGCTAACGTATTCCAACAGAAAATAAACCATAACCATATTTCGGCTGGAGTTCCATGCTGATATCCTAGCAACAAAAGAAACAGTATTTGGAACGTTTTCCGAAGACACAGTTATCATGGCAAAAGATGTATCTCTGTTTAAGGCTGGTATCTCTGTTACAAGTAGCGCTCAACAAGATCTACAAATGGACTAGAGACTAAAAAATACAGCTTAATAGCACGAAATCGGTCCATATTAATATTGCGTTGCGGCGAAATGACAAAAATCTAATTATATCATTTGACGGATGCCCGATTCCTCAAGCAGAATCAGTCTAATACCTCGGAATGTACCTTGATAGTAGGTTAAACTGGAAACATCACGTTAGACAAAAATCAGAGCAAATTAGACTAAAAGTCAAGCAACTGTACTGATTAGTCGGAAGATACTCTCAGCTTGACTTAAAATAAAAGAGATTGGTTTATCAGTCAATCATAAAGCCAATTTGGACCTATGGGATACAAATATGGGGTTGCATTAAGACATCAAACCAACTAGTAATCCGACGTACCCAAAACAAAGTTCTACGATTAATTAGCAATGCGTATTGCTACGTAATCAACGAAGAGCTGCACGTTGATCTCGAAATCAAATGTATACACGAAATGATCCAAGATTTCGCCTTAAAACATGAAATAAGATTGCTAAATCACAGCGACGTGGAAGCAATGCAGTTTGTTTGTGTATTAATGCAAGTACAACAGCACAGTAGTAATAAATGAATTGTAAATTAAGATTGTACTAAGCATATTTAATGTAAGATATAATTAATTTTAAAAAAATGGTGTTAAAGATGGAAACTTACTTCTCACTTTCTGATCTAAATCTCCCAATAACGCTTGATTTTTGTTGAGGTCTAGCGATTGTGATGATCAGGGAAGATCTTTGATCATATTCACTTAAATCAAAACGGAACCTCCCCGGAAATGTTTGATTGTAACAAGTAGGCTATACTGTTTTTGTCCAAACAGTATTACTCAGGTGAGTGTTGAGGTTTGCTTTTATATTTGCTACTATAGATTTAAGTTGTATGTTCACAATCATTTTTAATATTTGTTGGTCGTTGGATCAGTAACTTTGGGATTAGCCCACTATTCCTCTTCGTCGATGATGTTTCACCAAGTCTTGTGCATTCTCTCATAACTGTGGATACAGTCGCTCGTGAAACAATTCAGCTGTCACAGATGCTTTCGGTAACTGACCACCAACGATTTGTACTCCTTCGAAGCCTGAGAGATGACACATTTCATAGATTGCTTGTTTTAACCATACGTATTATTTACAAGGAAACAGTGTTGCCAATATGTAACAATATCTACTATATTGCACGGCGTTCGAATTATTTTGTCCGTTTTTTGTATATATCAATTATAGTAATGATAATTATAATAATGAGAATTATGATGATGTATATGTCAATTCTTCTTTTTATTTTATTTTTTTTTGTCGTTGAATAAATATGGTTAAATCTAATTCATAGATATTCATATAATCTAATCACTACATAGTATAAAACAAAGTCGCCTTTTCTGTCCCTATATCCCTATGTGCGCTTAAATCTTTAAAACTACGCAAATGATTTTGATGCGGTTTTTTTCAATAGATAGAGTGATTCAAGAGGAAGGTTTATATGTATAATACATGCATCATATACTAAGGCAACATTGCTAATTTTAGAGGTTTCTAACGTGATGTCGTAAATTAACCTATTTTTTTAGGCTTATTTAGCAATTAGCAAAAACGCTGCCTAACCCTACGAGTTAGATCAAATTAATGTACTACAGTATTGTACACCATAAAAAGGTCTACAAAAAAGTCCGCGATGGTATATGTTTATCTTTTAGGGATAACCCACATTAACCATTTTTATTGTTTACTTTTTACGTGAGAAAATGGCTTTTTTACGAAGCTATTTTAAGCAATACGGCATTAATCCTTATCGAATTAAGTACCTTAAATACAGTGTGCAATTAATATAGATCAATATGGTTCCTTACAGCATGTAAATTAAACAAATATTTTCGGAGATATTACAAATTTAAAATTTGCGTTTAAAAATGTGTAATGTAATAAAAATTGTATGAATTTAGATATTCCAAAGATAGCAGGAAATCTTCATCGTAAGTATAGGGGAAGAGGAATTGTTTTACTCCAAATTTAATGCGTGCAGGCCAAGGGCAGTAATGAATGAACCAAAAATACTGGATCGATTTTAATCATGTTTTCATTGAGTGACATAGGCATATATATTTTATGCCCGTGCAAAGTCGGAGCGGGCCGCTATGTTTTTATATACAACGTTCATATTTTTTCTGTAGTGTATTTAATTTAGTATCAGCCTTGCACCCGTGCGAAGCCGGGGCGGGTCGCTAGTACAATTATATAAATATAATTATTAAAATATATTAGGTATTACAAAATTTAGTCTTTGGGGTACTAAATTTTATTTTGATGTCAAGGAATGTGAGATTTTACCCCGCTTGCTGCGTTAGCATTGCTCGCATTTACATTTTTTGACATTACTCTTGTATCAAGTTGTATACTTTTCCTTATGTGAATATATCAAAAAGTGAGTCAGTTCTTCTAAAGGCGAAGTATTTTTTTGCCAGGAAGATAGCGAAACTTAATATTTTCGATGGACAGTGCTTTTTTTATAATGATACTGTGGAATTTTATTTGTTCTTCTAACGTTATTTGTATAAGTGCAATGAAAATAATTGGAAAGTCTACATTATTACTTCAGATATATGTTTTTCCAATAAAAATTGTACGCTATATGTGTTACGACGTTGAACAATAACGTAACATATTTGCGTGGATAGTTGGGCGTTTGGATTCAATCCATCAATCATGTCAATTTTAAAAGCATTAGTTAAGCTAATTGGGTTTTTAGGAATCATTTGATTAATTTCTAGACGTTAAAACTTTACAGTTAGTAAAAAGGTAGGTATATTTTGAATTTTATTTCAATTCATCCAGTCATATAACTTTTACGCTGCGTAGAAGAACATGTCCACCAATCTATATCAATAATTATCAGTTCCCGCAAGCAGATGATCCTAAATATCTTAGTATGCACCTAGATCGACGCCTAGTCTAACTTGGAAGAAGCACATACTCGCTAAACGGAAACAACTTGGACTTAAACTCTGCCAAAGGTTTTGGCTTATCGGGCGCGATTGCAAGTTATCATTAGATAACAAGATATTATTGTATAAACCTATACTCAAGCCTATTTAGTTATATGAAATTCAACTATAGGGAACTGATATAAAGTCTAATATATCTATCATACAATGGTTCCAAAATAAAGTGTGCATGCCATTGTCGATGCTCCGTACTATGTTTCAAATGAAGTGGCATAATGCGATACTCCTCTAGAGCCAATAACGAGTGTAATTCAATATGTTTCTGTGAAATACTTCGAAAGAGTGGCAGCGCATGCATCCGAATGTACTTGCTAAGTAGCGAAATATGTGAAGTGACAGTGAAATGCGTAGACTAGAACGTCTAACACCATCCGATCTGAGTACTGGACACATATAGACTTTAGAATAAGCTTTAAAATAAGACTAATTCATCAAAATATTATTTTGTACCGGAGATCACTTAATGAAGTGATTTTCTACATGCCATGTATATATAATATAAACATAACAAATACTTATTACCCTCTGGACAGATTG
This sequence comes from Rhynchophorus ferrugineus, assembly GCF_030347505.1. Classification (NCBI taxonomy): domain Eukaryota; kingdom Metazoa; phylum Arthropoda; class Insecta; order Coleoptera; family Curculionidae; genus Rhynchophorus; species Rhynchophorus ferrugineus. Next base: position 52,056,467 of record NW_027472583.1, read on the forward strand.
TGGAACTATTAAGAGTAATAAAAAGAAGATCTTCATACCATGAGTTCCTTATCATGAGATTATTGCTTGAGACTAATTTCAAATATATTTCTGTAGCAATGTTCAATACAGTTTTTATTAGATCCGAGTAAAAATAATAATTTGATATTTTAAATTTAGAGGATAATAGAACTGCTATTGCGTATTGTTTTTGAAATTCCTATTTCTGACAGCACTGAACACGTTATTTTAATGGAACAGTATAAAAAATAAATAAACGGGCATTGTAATCTAAAAAGCTGTACATTTTTAAGTAAGGTAGCTTTGTAATGTTCATTTCATTATAACAGCTTGTTCTCAGTTTTATATTTATTACTGATGTAATAAGTAAATTATAAAAATTTCAGTTTTTAGAAAATATTTAAAATAGAAAAAAGGTGATCTCCCTGGCAAGAATGTTTGTGGTTTCTTTAGTGATCACAATATTTTTTTTATTATCTCTCTTATCTTATATAACGTCAACAATCTGCTCGTGGGCAATATAAGTATTATTATGTGATTTCCGTTATATAATATAATTATTCTGACATAGAAAAGGTAGAAAATCACTTCAGTAAGTCATCTGCTGTAGAATTTATAATCTAAATCTTATTCTAACTTATTTTAATGTCTATCCTAACTTATTCTAAAGACTATTCTAACTTATTCTAGAGATTATTATATCTGACTGTATTTGTCTATTAATTCGTAGTTCGTATGGTAGTTTGCGTTTGAGCCTATGCACTACACTGTCATCGGGCACATTTAACTATTTGACAAGTGCATTGGGATGCACTGATAGTCTTTCAGAGTACTTCGCACTTCCTTCGAATCACACTCGTTTTGGGTTCTAACGGGACATCGCGTTGAATTAGTTTGTTGGACACGTAATATGGGGCATCGACGATGACTCGCAACAAAGAACAGTTTATTCTGGAACCTTTGGAGGATATCTATGCTAGATTTGCTAGTAGTGCCCCACAGTTCAATACCATAGGTCCAAATGGGCCTAAGAATTGACTGATACAGCAACATTTTGTTATATTATGATAATTTAGATGCACGCCCTATTAACCAATATATTTGGTTTAGTTTAAGTCCAAACCGTATGCGTTTTGTCACTATATATTTTTTCAATGTCAAACGTCGATAAAAATGCATTCCCAGGTATTTAATGTTGTCTGCTTGCGAAAGTTCATGATTATTCAATTTTACTGAGGGACATGTTCATCTACAATGGGTGAATGTCACAGGGGTAGATTTTGTCTCATTTGTTTAGTTACTCCATGTTTTCAACCACGATTCGATTTTGTTAAGATGAAGTTGGAGGTTTCTTGTGGCTGATATTGGATCCTCGTGTGATGATAAAACCGCTGTATCGTCAGCACATGTTGCAACAGTAGTGTTTCAATAGAGGTCGGTAGATCAGGTGTATACAATAGATATAACAATGGGCCAAGAACACTGTCCTGCGGAACACCCGAATATATATATATATATATATATATATATATATATATATATATATATATATATATATATATAGATCATATATATATAGATCAGTGATTCGTCGCCCTGTTTGACAATAAAATATCTGGCTGTAAGGTATAATTTCAGCAGTTGAATATGCGTATGGGACAAAAACTTTTCAATATAACATGCAGTCCAGTGTGCCACACCTTGTCGAAGGCCTGATATCGAGAAATGCAGCGGAGCAATATTTTTTATCGTTTAACTTTGTGTTAATTTGATTGACTAATCTATGTATATTTTTTATTGTTGGACTGGAATAATATTTATCTCTTCTGCGATTATTATGAGTCCCTTAATATATAGATCATAGGTAATAGGCTTATATGACAATAAGAGAACACGTCTTCTGATTTTTTTCCAGGTTGAAGAATCATATCAAGGAATAGACTCTTAAAACCATATAATAGTATTAAGGGATACTTTTTATTCCAATTTGTCTATAGCCATAGGTATTTCAAATACTGGAGACATGCAGTTCTTTGAGGGATGTAGCGCATACTTTTATAGATTGTTAGGTAATATAGGATTTAAATGGAGTAAAGGTAACCTACGACGAGGTCCAATGGAACTTCCAGACATTGTTTTTAAAATAATATAATTTTTAAAAGCATATAATAAAATCAAGGGAGACTTATATTTAGATGAGACATGAATAATTCAGAAGGAGATCAATATACCCAATGGTCACTCATGGCAAGATTATAATAAAAATAGTGTTATGACAACCAAAGTTGATGGAAAAAGTAAACGCTGAAATAAAAATTGATTAGATATTATTATTCATAACATTTATTAATAATTTATTGTAGATATGTTGTTTTTCATGCTACAAATAGGAATGGTTAATAACACTTTCGGTTTGGATGAACTCGATCAAGCACATTGAAGAAGATATTGACAAATGATGGAATTGTGGACAAATGTTAGATAGATTGGAAATTAATAGCTCAGTTATTCACTTGAATGAAACTTTCTGAATATGGTATTATGATTAAATGCTGAAAATTTCCAAGACATGGTAATGATAACTATGATAAATGTGGGAATTTTTATCGTGTAGTGTGAAAGTTTTATGTGTACGAATATGTGCGTAATTGTTCACAATATACATGAGCATTCAGTTAAAATGTGTGAGGAGAGAAATAATTCTAACTGTTTTGCGAATATGGAAAATGCATTAGGGAGAATGCAGTGATTAAATCTAGTTTTATCAAGAAAGATGTATACAGGGAGTAACAGGAGAAATAGAGTGATATCAAAATGTAAATATGGTTTCTAATGAAAGTAAAACATATTACTTGGACATATATACATACATTAATTAGGTAGGTTAGGCCAGAGGATACCACTACATAAAAAACGCACTTGGAACTCTAGCACATAGGTGGTATGGAACAAAAATCAATGCAAATATAATAAAGCACAACCCTAACCTACAAACTGTTATAACTGTATAATTAATTATAGTTTTAATCCTTTGATAATATATGCATTTGGTGTACTGTATTGTTAAAATGAATTATATTTTATAGCATTATTTTTTAATTTAATATTATAATTTTGTATTTTTAACAAATTTATTTATTTTAATTATTCTATTTATATTAGAATTTTGTTATATATCAAAGCCAAAATGAATTAAAACTCAGAGTCGATGCGACAACATTGCGACGTTTTGGCGTCATCAGTTTTGATGACGTGAGTTCACTGCTATTTTGAATTGACTATACGATGGGTTTATTCATTAATACAATCAAACGTTTTTATCGTTACATTTTTCTAGAACAGTATAATAATTCTCGAGTTTCAACGTTCGTATCCAGGAAACACCCAACAACATATGAGTCTACTCCCATAAATCTGTTAAATTTATTTTTTATCTCTTGTTTTTTTCGAAACAGTCAAACCCGACCCGTACTACCAAACAATACGCACGGTGTAATGTCTCAAAACATTAACGAAAATAACTCAAAAACTATCTTAAGAATGTCGATGGTGACCGACCGACTGTTGCCAACTTTTTGGGTTTTTTCTCGGATTTGTTTTTGTCGAGGCCACGTTTCAATTTGTCCGCTTATCTGAATATTTACGAATATCTCTCGCGCGACAAACGAAAATGTATCCCGTTCACCGAGGATTATTCATTGTTCTTTGATCTGTTTCGATTTGGAGGGGGATGAAAGACCGAGTGGCCGTAATAAATCGCATCGAAAGGAAATCGTCCGATGATTCCTTAAGAAAAACTTTCAATTTCTTGATTGAAAATCAGTGGTAATAAGTATATCCGGTGCTCTTAATCTGGATTTTATTAATATTTTTCAGTAGTTCTGCCACGTGTGTTATGTTTTGTGTATGTCATCGAGAGGAAGGCCGCCAACACTTGTCTCTTTTTTCGTGTGTGAGCCTAGCTGGGTATTGTTTTTTTATATTTTAAAGTCTTCTTTTGCCAACGAGGGTTTTTTCTGGACTGGACCTACAGATTAACGTGGCCTCCGAACCACGGTCCTCGGCATTAACCCTACCGACTGTCTAGTGACCAATTTAGAAATCACCCCAGAAAACATCCGGTCTTACCCAGTCTGGTTACTGGCGTGATTGGGATCATTTTCTTTGTCGGATTTTGCACTCTTTCCAAAAGACAATTACAAATGTTAAACAATCATAAACATAAATTTACGACCACGCCACAGCAGGATTCGAACTCGCGACTATGCCAACAGTAGGAAGACCGCCCTGTCGCCTTTACCACTGCGCCAACCAAGCCGGCAATTTGATTTATTTATTTATTTATTTTTTGATTTATTTATTATTATAATTTCAGTCACTTCAACACTATTGTATCATTTATTGATAATAATGTGTAACAGGTGTACCGGAAAGTCATTATATAGTTTTTCTGCTATTTCATTCAATTTCAATTTACGGTCATTCAAAATAATTTTGTGGATTTTTTAAATGTTTTCGTCGGTAACAACCTCTTTTGGGCCTCTTCGGTGCTCATTTCACCACGTTTAAACTTAGCACACCAATCCTTGATGGTTGATTTTGAAACACTATCTGCCCTAAAATTTATTATAACGGCTCGTTGTTGAGGTCTTGACCAGAGAAGATGTTTTATGATGTTCTGATGCTTTTAAAATTAAGAGTGAAACTTTTTCTTCTTTTTGATAAATCTGATTGAAAATGCCCACAAAGAAATAGTCAGAAATAGATTACTTCTCTATTGAATATCTTCGAAGGAATAAGGTAAAGAGAGCCCGTTCTTACCAGGAAAATGCATTACTGGTAATAACGGGATTGTATTGTATTGTAGCGAATTGAGGCATGTCGAATTTTACATCGTGGAATAACGGTCTACAAAATACCCAGAAATATAATCCCAGATGTTGAACACGGGCGGGGTGCCAATTGGAACCAGACACCGAATAGCTGGCGGCAACCCCGAGACGTTTATCTGGGATATTACTGAAGGGTATTTCGGTCATTCAGTGCTCAACCCTCGTTCGGTTAAGACGTGCCACCATCGACTGCCCAAGCCTCGTCAACAGGTAACTCCGCTGCCATCCTTTTCTATCTTTGTATTTTTCTCATTTTTTATATTGTCAATAAATAACGGTCACATCATGTAAACACCACTGTTTCATTTCGATTTACCTCCATTCACCGAGCCTCATCATTTTTACCCTAAAGTGGTGACCCCGACGTGATCTTTCGCAAAATTGGGTTTGGACTCGTGAATGGAGGGTACGTAGAAAATGATGTATTTTACGTGACCGTTATATATTTTTTGTTTCAAAATTTTAAATATTTTTAATTCAATTTGTTTTCAATTTTACCTTCAAGGCTCATTTTCATTTTATTCCGATTAATTTCATTATTTCCAATTCATTTTTAAATTTTTTTTGTCAAAATTTTTATTTCACAATCTTTTGAATATTTTTCTAGCACTGCTTAATCATCAGCGTATCGGCTAAACATTTCTTTTGGCGCTATGTTTAAATCATAATGTCTTCCTTCGCTCGCCGTCTCCGTCATAATGGCAGATATTTTGATTTGAAAGGCTTTGGGCAGCTTCGGTCGGATACCGTCGTTATTTGTTTTTTCTGAATTAACCTAACGTATGTGACTACGGATTAGTCACAGAGCAGCTCCAGAAGCTAGGTACCGATTGCAGTCACCGTAGACTCGTTTGTCTTCGCCGAAGTACCAGAATTGCTAACGTCTCGTCGTCGAAGAAAATAAGCTACCACGTCGTCGAACAATCGATCCTCCCACAGCGTCGATTAGGGGAGCCCTGTCCGAACAATAGCTTGTTTTCAACGTCGTCGATGGACCACATTCAAGTGCCAAAGCGACGATGATGCAACGGTATCTGTAGGACCGGAAGATATCAACAGCCGTACCAGATCGCAACCGTACCAACCACAACCGTTTCGAACTATCATATTTTTTCAAAGCCCATTTTACACAGCACATTTTGTTTGGTATATGTTTTTTTTTTGTATTTGATATTTTTTGCAAACATTTTTGTATTTTTGTTGAAGTAATTTTATGTAAAATTCTGGCAGGGGAGTATTGTAGCGAATTGAGGCATGTCGAATTTTACATCGTGGAATAACGGTCTACAAAATACCCAGAAATATAATCCCAGATGTTGAACACGGGCGGGGTGCCAATTGGAACCAGACACCGAATAGCTGGCGGCAACCCCGAGACGTTTATCTGGGATATTACTGAAGGGTATTTCGGTCATTCAGTGCTCAACCCTCGTTCGGTTAAGACGTGCCACCATCGACTGCCCAAGCCTCGTCAACAGGTAACTCCGCTGCCATCCTTTTTATCTTTGTATTTTTCTCATTTTTTATATTGTCAATAAATAACGGTCACATCATGTAAACACCACTGTTTCATTTCGATTTACCTCCATTCACCGAGCCTCATCATTTTTACCCTAAAGTATTAATACTATTAAATATTAAACTATTGCGGTTTTTGTTAGAAATATTTTTATTGTATCGAAGCTGCAATGAATATTAGTGTGGCCACTGTAACACTTTGAGCTCTATTGAAGATTAAATGTGTAAAATCTATAAAAACGATGAGTAGTTTTTGCAATATAAATATAATTTAATACAATTATTTCAGAGATAACTGTTAGTACGGAAAGTATCCATATAAAACTTAGGGATATGGAACTGTTTGAAGGATATAAGTCATCACTTGAAACACTGTTAGGAAACATAGGACATAGTATAAGGATAACCCACGAAGTGGTCCAAAGCAACTTCCAGATATTGTTTTTAAAAGAATACAATTTTTAAAAGTATATAATAAAATTAAAAGAGAACTGTTATTTCAATTTGTGTACAGACATAGGTATTTCAAAATGGAATATTAGGAAACCCTTGGCAAGACGTTAATTAAAATAGTGCGAAGAAAACAAACAAAAGCTTTTGGTTGGTAGGGGCTGTAATAAGAATTGGATTGCACAACATAGGTTAACTTTTGAAGATATGTTAAAGAGTGAAGTATTTCAAATTGTCACATGGTAAATATAAACGAAATGTTTAATTGTGTTAATTGTATTAATTTACTTAGAAATAGGCCTGAAAAACATACACAGTTGATATACAGACCGGATGGCTACAGTATAACATCTTCCTCACTATCATTGCATATTCAATCAAATCGAATTCTAATGGGATGTGCTAAAGAGTTATTACAGTAGATATACAGGTCGTGAAAGACAACACCCTTCGGTTTGGATGGACTCCATCAGACATAAATAAGAATAAATTTATAAACGGTGGAATTGTGAACCAATGTTAGATTGAAAATTAACAGCTTAGTTATTGACTTGAATGTGACAGTGAGTGAATGAAACTTTCTGGATCTGGGATTTTGATTCAATGCTGACAATACCAAGACAGGGTGATGAGAGTGGAAACAACTGTAGGTGAATATTTAATTAATATACAATAAGCGTAGGAAATTGAATTGTAGAGTGTGAACGATTTTTAGAAATGTGTGTAATTATTCAGAATTATACATAAACATTAGGTTAGAATGTATGAGGAAAGGATGAAAACTATCTGTTTTGTAGATATGACAAACGAATTAGGAAGAATACAGATTTTAGAGAGTTCAGGAGAAATCTAATTTTATCAAGAAAAATGTATACAGGTAGTAACAGAAGAGACTCAGGAAATATATAGTGTTATCAGAATGTTTTGACAATAAAACGCAGCAACGAAGGAAACAAGAACTAAACATAAAAACGTAAATATGTTCTCTAATGAAAATAAAATACATTTCTGCGATGTACAATTATTAATTAGATGAATTAAGTCTAAAGGGGACACCATAGGTGGTTTAGAAAATAGTTCAATGTAAATATAATAAAATAACTGTAATCTACAAACTATTGTAGCTGTTTAATTAATTGTAGTTTAAGTTCTTCGATAATATATGCATTAGATTTACTATAATGTTAAAATATTTTATATTTGATAACATTTTTGATTCATTATTTTATATATATTAGAATGTTATATATCGAAGCTGAAATAATTTCAAATGCGTAAAATGTCAATGTTAAATGCGGCAACATTGTACCGTTTTGACGTCATATATTGAGATAACGTGGTTCACTGTTACATTGGATAGACTATATTTTAGGTATTTATATTTTTCTGTCTATTCCATATACATTGGAAATGGTCCTATTTAACTTCGCCATGGATTTTGGTCAGTTACATATCAGCATGCTAACGGCAGATAATTTGTGGAACCTTTCCTATATATCAGCGAAACCTAAATTGTGTCAATTAATTGAATAGATTTATAATAACGTGTAAAATAATAATAAATCAATATTTTTAGTTCTACGTTAGTTTAACTGTGAAATATGTCTAGTTAACAGGTCAATTGAAAAGTCCCCGGCCTGACACATGGATGGCACTTCTAGAATTAAATCCATATGTTTTTTAGTTAGCCCTAACCCTGAAAAGATGCTTGTATAAATTTGACAGCTGCCGGATTATTAGTTTGTAAATTATAGCATTTTGAGCGAAGCAACTTTTGTTATTGTGAAAAAAATGGATAAAAAGGAATTTCGCGTGTTGATAAAATATTGCTTATTGAAGGGAAAAAATATAGTTGAAGCACAAACTTGGCTTGATGCCGAGTTTTCGGACACTCTTCCAGGAAAATCAACCATCAAGGATTGGTATGCTAAGTTTAGACGTGATGAAATGAGCATCGAAGACGGTGAATACAGTGGATGCTCAAAAGAAGTTTTTACCGACGAAAACATTAAAATGATTTTGAATGACCGTAAATTGAAACTGAATGAAATAGCAGATAGTGTAGAGATATCAACTGAATGTATACATCATATCATTCACGAATATGTGCGTATGAGAAAACTGAACAACAACGAGTTGATGATTCGGGGCAGTGTTCGAAGTCGATATGTGACAATGGATGAAACATGGCTTCATTATTTCACTCCGAAGTCCAATCGACAGTTATCCGAGTGGACTGCACACGATGGACCCGCTCCAAAGCGTGAGAAAACGCAACAGTCGGCTGGCAAGGTTATGGCGTCTGTATTTTGGGATGCGCATGGAATAATTTTCATTGACTACCATGAAAAGGAAGGACCATCAACAGCGACAATTACATAACGTTATTGGACCGTTTGAAGGACGAAATCGCCGAAAAACGACCGCATTTCGCGAAAAGCGGCAAGAAAAGAAAGTGCTGCTTCACTAAGACAATGCACCGTGTCAAAATCCATGAATTGGGCTCCGAATTGCTTCCTCATCCACCGTATTCTTCAGATCTGGCCCCCATCGACTATTTTCTGTTCTCATATCTTAAAAGAAAGCTCGCCGAGAAGAAATTTTCGTCGAATGAAGAGATGATCGACGAAACGGAGGCCTATTTTGAAGCAAATGACAAATCGTACTACAAAAATGGTATCGAAAAGTTGGAGGGTCGCTATAATCAGTGTATCACCCTTGAAGGGAATTATGTTGAATAAAAAAACTAATTTTGCCAAAAAAACGTGTTTTACTATGGTAGGCCGCGGACTTTTTAATTGACCTGTTATAAATTACAACAGGTGTAGAATCATGTTTTGACATGAAAGTGAAAACTTACCGTTATCCGTATCTGGATCATCGTATGGGCATGACCTGAAGATATACCGCTTGCACAAGTTCCTGATGCCTGGCGCTGAGAAACAACAAAACAGTATGATGATGGACAACACCGCGATCATCACCAGCAACGTGGCGATGCCTTGGTTCGGGTTCTGGAGGGGTGTGCTTTTGTTTGGGGACGGATGGGCAGTCTGAACTTCTGCAAAAGAAACGCAGAAAAGATACATGTTAAATGACGTCAACTGGTGATGGTATAGGGGGCAGCATCGTCCATGCCAATATCCGATCGTTCATGGGGCTTGTTAAGTCGGCTTAACTGACCTGGGCCAGCGCTACGTGCGGGCAGATCTAAATATAACACACTTTATAGTCTCAACGCGTACCGAGTTTATTTTCGAAGACGATTATGGATCGTCGTTTCTTTTCGATATTCCCACTACATAAACGCTGGCTATGGTCTTTTGTTTTCTGTCTGTTCGGAGATAATAATATATCGATAAACGAGAAATAATTTATTATTTCTATATAAATGTAGTATTCTCAGAATATGATATATACGTTTTGATTTATCTATAGATGGAACAGTTTTATCTTATTTTAACGACTTTATATCAATAATAAGAAGTGGGGTTGGAGTGAAACGTCTAGAGACAGGGATTTGGTTTTTGTCGGAATAGACTTATTTTATATATTTTATATTTATATATATAGTTTTTTCTTAAAACACATGACCATTCAAGAGATGTACCATTCAAATAAATCATAAATCGTTATATATATATATATATATATATATATATATATATATATATATATATATATATATATATATATATATATATATGGTATATATAGAATTCCGTTCTGGTACGGTAGTTCTGATATGGTAGTTCGATATTTTCTGTTAATCTGTTAATTTTGGGTCATTAGTGTTTTTTAAAAAGTTTTGAACGATAATGTAAAGGAGGCGAGATTTTCGCTTCTTTTCAATTATAGAATTTGTCTCCTTCGCGAATACTTAGCAACGGAAATAATTACTATGAATGGTAATATTTTTGATATTTTAACAGGCCTAGGAGACGTTAGAAATTCATAAGAGTTCATTTCTGAAGACGCGATGCCTCAGACTCACTATCCTTTTCTTATTCAATTAATTTTACTGTGGTTTGTGCCGTCCAATCTGAGTTTCATCAAATAGTGAGTTTTTGATTCCCATTTATTATTTTCTATTTATTAGTCTTCATTTACTATATTTTATTTATTATTTCCCATTTATTATTTTACATCTGTTATTGTCTATATATTATTTTCTATTTGTTATTATATTATATTCATTATCTTCTACTAATTTTTTACTTATCCATTTACCATAACCTATATTATATTATTTTACCCTTTTTTATTATTTCTTCGAATCGTTTATTCTCTATAATTCTTAAATTATGGGAAAGTTTTACACTCTACAGAGATAATAGTTTTATGGTTTCAACTGTAAATATAAATTATAACTATTTTATAAATCAGAAACTAACGCCAAAGTGGCTAGAGTTACTGATGTGTAGTTATGATCTATGGATAACTTGAAGTATACATAAACGCCACCTAATTTTTTTTTGAGAATTTAGCTTAATCTAGCGTTACTTCCCTTGATCTCTTGCCCGTCATTATTGTTAGAGTTAGGACATAAGCTGGTACGTCGTGCATTACTTTCCCTTCGTACCGTGGGCACATATTTCATACAAGCATAGTTTATCATTGCTATCAATTATCGCTATTATCCTTATTATCCATTATAAGTTGTTTGTTGGCTATATATATCGGTTATATGTGGTTTATTGACTATATGCAGCATACATAAATGCCACCAAATGTTTGCATCTGGCTTTTTCCCTTGTACGTATTGCACGTTCATCATAATCGGAGTTAGGAGAAGTGAGTGCACAATAGCAACAGATTTGCTTATTTATTGATTTACACATTTGCATATCTACTTATTCATATATTGAACAATTTAGCTTTATCCTAGTGAGTACTACTAACTCTAGTGGCAGGCGTCTTGACTGGAAATAATATAATTTTTAAGAGTCTCTTGTATGTTGTTGACGTAGTAGATAGCCGCATGTTATTGTAATCACCGTTGTAATACCCTGTATATTGTTGATAGTGACCATTATAATGTTTTGCTGAATATTCGTATTTTATTTACCAAAAAATAAAAGTATTTCTTACAAATCAGAAGTGGGATTATACGCAAAATACGCTCAGAATGGTTGTGCGCTTCTACATTGAGCCCTGAAAGAAGAAGCTGTTCAAAGAAGATGACTATTATAGTATTAATTGAAAAATGGCGTTTAAAGAAGTGCAGATATTGTAAAGTCTTTACTAAGATATGGCGAGTACAGTGAATTTGGCAAGCAGTGAAACCAGAGTTACAGAATCATGTTTGTGTTCGACGATATAATAGACAAAATCGACGATATAGATATGAGAAAATAGTGAATATATTGTATTTAGACGATAGATGACTTCAAATGGGATTTTAAAATCAAATGAGAATATATTACTTATCAGTGAAATAGAAATGACATTGCGATGAGAGCAGAAAATTTACCTTTGTCGTGTGTTCAGATGACGAGTATTGAAGCTACAGAGGCATGTTAAAATTGATGCAGAAGTGACGGATTTGAACTGGAATATTAAGACTAAAGATGATGAAGTTCGGTGTTTTAATTGACAATTCCCGTCGTCTGTCAGAGACAGTTTAAACTGAAAACCAGCCTAATTACAAACGAACCGATTGTTTATAGAAGTCATATTAATTACTCGTGATTGAAAAATAATATATAGTGGAATAACTGATAAGCTGTGGTCCTAGGAATTTGTATATGTGATCGCCGTGTTATTTGCCGAATAGAAAACTGATGACTTATAATGTCGTGGATTTTCGTAGCTTGTTTAAAGAAAGAACAAACCGATTGCTTGTGACTTGGATTTGTTGGAGTAAAAAAGAAATAAAATGTACATTTATTCTACTTCATTTGTCTTCTGAGTTTGGTTAAATATTTGTGAACGAGGATTTGCCACATGTTGAAGACGACTTTTATTCAACACGACTTATACTATGACATTTTAAGAATAATATTATGTAGTATATAAAATCTTGTCTGGTGGTTCAACGACTAGAAAGACAACGACTAAACAGGTTAATCTGATACAGAACGGTGTGATTTATGTGATTTAGCTGATTGTGATAACTACGTCTAGTGGTTAAGAATATACATAAAGATAATTTGACATTCAATATCAGCAAGTGTCTTAGCTGAGGTGTTTGATTGAAGTTATATGATTAAGGTGCGAAGAATAAGGAAAGAACGTGAATACTGTGAAGTGATATTTTGTATGATTCGTGATCATACAGGACAATCAAAACTATGGGAGGTGCAGGGACAGCCGCGACAGCTACGAGATGGTGAGACTTGGTGAAAACATGAGATGGAGAGACTTAGTAAATATTATCCGAATTTTTGTGCATTTAACAGGCCAATTGAAAAGTCCTCGGCCTACCATAGTAAAACAAACTTTTGGCAAAATTAGTTTTTTTTATTCACCATAATTTCCTTCAAGGGTGATACACTGATAGCGCCCTCCAACATTTCGATACTATTTTTGTAGTACGATTTGTCCTTTGCTTCAAAATAGGCCTCAGTTTGGGCGATCACCTCTTCATTCGACGAAAACTTCTTCTCAGCGAGCTTTCTTCTGATACCTGAGAAAAGGAAATAGTCGTTGGGGGCCAGATCTGGAGAATACGGCGGATAGATGGATTTTTGCTATCGTTTTCACTGACTTGTGATACGGTGCATTGTCTTGGTGAAGCAGAACTTTCTTTTTCTTCAAATGCGGCCGTTTTTCAGCGATTTCGTCCTTCAAACGGTCCAATAACGCTATGTAATAGTCGCTGTTGATGGTCCTTCCTTTTTCAAGGTAGCTAATGAAAATTATTCCATGCGCATCCCAAAATACAGATGCCATAACCGTGCCAGCCGACTGTTGCGTTTTTCCACGCTTTGGAGCGGGTTCATCGTGTGCAGTCCAATCGGATGACTGTCGATTGTACTTCGGAGTGAAATGATGGTGCCATGTTTCATCCATTGTCACATATCGACGCAAACACTCGGGTTTATTACGGTGTATCATCTTCAAACACTGCTCTGTTATGTCAATCATCAACCCTTCATTGTTTTTGGTCAAAAGTGAGCTCGCGCGGCACCCACTTTGCACAGAGCTTTCTCATGCCCAAATATTCGTGAATAATATGTTGTGCACATTCAGTTGATATCTTTAGAGTGTCTGCTATTTCATTCAATTTTAATTTACGGTCAATCATTCACGTCGGTAACAACCTATTTTGTGCGTCCACTGCGTTCACCGTCTTCGGTGCTTATTTCACCACGTCTAAACTTAGTATACCAATCCTTGATGGCTGATTTTCCTGGGGCAGTGTCCGGAAACTCGGCATCAAGCCAAGATTTCGTTTTAACTGTTTTTTCCCTTCAACAAGCAATATTTTATGAACACGAAATTCCTTTTTATCCATTTTTTCACAATAACAAAAGTTGCTTCACTCAAAATGCTATAATTCAAAAACTAATGATCCGACAGCTGTCAAATTTATGCACGCATCTTTTGAGGGTTAGGGCTAACTAAAAAATATATGAATTTAATTCTAGTAGCGCCATCTATGTGTCCGGACAGGGACTTTTCAAATGACCTGTTAACTGCAGTGTATGAGTTAATGTACGTTGACGTTGGTAATGATGTCAATCATGTGATGTTAACGCTGATCGAACAAGAACAGCATTACGTAGAATGGATGCAGTTGGAATTGTACACTTTTAGGGTACAAAGGCCGGCGCCTTGACTGGAAAAAATATAGTTTCTAAAGGTCTCTCGGAAGAGTATGTTGTTGACGTAGTTTATAGCCGCATGTTATTGTAATCACCGTTGTAATACCTTGTATATTGTTGGTAGTGACCATTATAATGTTTTGCTGAATATTCGTACCAAGAAATAAAAGTATTTCTTACATTTTATTTACGCCCCGGTTTTAAAAATAACCCTACAATAATGATTCCGGTTAAGGATTAATATGTTCTTACGTAATATATTTTCTTAAGCATCGTTAATACGATTTTTTTGCCATAAACTGTAATGATTTAGGTGCTCCAGTAAACATGGATCGGAACAGTGTATAATATATTAATCCCCCGAGCAGCTGAGATATATCCCCGGTTATTCCTATCGATAAAAAACGCGCGGTCAAATATTAAGACATATTTACCGAACATTCTCTCGTCTGGTATACAGAGTATTAATTTACCAACGTAAACGCAAACACCGTGCTGCGCCTCGTTCCGTATGGGTTTCGGCGTTTATTTTCAGATTACCGGTAATGTTTAATATGAAAACAATTTCGAATGATTTAATAGCAACTTTTATTGCGATTTTCGGTTAATAAAAACGGCCGACCGCCAATCGCCAGTCGCAAAACTAACAAACAGCCGAGCGAAAAATGAGATTTCGTTACCGATCTGTCTTGGATCGGATCGGGTGATATATTGCTTTGTAAAGATTAAAATCAGAACATCAATATAACTTGGAGGCATGAGTTAAAGCTTATATCGAGAAACGACTTTTAGACTTAATTTTGTATGTAATATGCGCTACAAATAAATAAATTCCAATAAAATGAAATATGCCCAAATCAAGCAACCAGGAGCAAATACGAGGGTGGTTCAAATATGATCGAGACAAATACTACCAATACTGATGCCGAGTTCAGCCGAAATGTCTCGAACATTCATCCTGCGGTTCTTCAAAGTGAGTTGTTCTACGCGGCGAATGTGGTCTAGTGGGATGCTGGTTCGCGGTCGACGATCATGCGGCTCATTCTCGACGGTTTCGCGGACGTCCTTGAATATTTTGGCCCATTTAAACAAGGCAGCACTACCCTGGCACTCACTACCGAACTGATTTCGCAAACGCAGAATTTCCGTCTTTTTAACGTGTTCCCACACTAAAAAACGAATGACAATGCGTTGCGCTACGGCGGTCGATACTTGACGTTCACTCATGGTCGTAGTACGCGTGTGAAACATGTGCTCCCGACTAAAACTATGCCATACTGTTTGTAAGGGACTCAGCTATCACATACTCAAGCCACGACCTTTAAAACATACATGCGCGCCATCTACAGCGTTTGTCTCCATCATATTTGAACCACCCTCGTATTTTAGGCTCTGACCGACGCGCTGCCAGCTCCAACTCTTTTACGGTAGATTATTCGTCATTTTTGTTGTTTGTACGTAAATCAATTACGGACACGTAATGTTTAAAATCAAAATTTCACAGCACTGTACCGCAAAATGAATGCAGGCAATTTTGAATTTTTTGAACAAATCCCTAAATTTTACATTTAAAACGATATTGAAAGAGAAAGTGAGTGTGTTAAAATATTATTAAACAAAATTATTGAATTTCAAGCAGTGTTGTTGAAGATTTTGTGTTACTTTCGGTTATTCTCGTATTGTTGGAACTATTAAAGGGTTATGGCAATTTGGGATAAAAAACGATTAAGAATAGTATGGTCATGTAAAGTTATATTTTGCATTTTTTATAGGGATGGATACAGCTGTGTAAGAAAAACCCGACATATGTAAAAAGAATCGTCTATCCTCTTTGTTTACAAGATAATTAGATTTTCGAAATGGGATTTTGATTTAATTTGATGTCTGGTGAATAGAGAACAGTTTAGAAAAACTGTTCAAGTTTATTCAAGTCTGATAGTAATTGATATGGTTCTGGCGATATAGTATATTATTGTACTAGAGGTAGTTCTAAAGGCTTTAAAGATTAACTACTGATTCATTTCAGATTTCATTAGTAAATACATCTTTTAACAAAGCACTAACCGAATATTGTAGGTAATAAATACGTTAATTTGTTCATCAAGAGTTAAAATGAATTTTGGAAGGACTATTAACGATTATAAAATAGTTTCGTAGAGTTGTTAGTTCCCACGTGGGACAGATAAATGAAAGCCATAGAAGGCAATTAAAGATGAGCTAACTGCAAGGTTGAGATCGAAGACTGAAATAAATAAACAAAGAACGATGCAATTTTATATAAAAATTTAGGTAAAGAAATTATTTCTTTTAACAAGCTGGTGTATTTATTATTTTTTCAATATATATTTTAGGTTATAAGTATGAATAAAAGATAAAGGTTATATGAATACATCAATGACGTAATTAAAATATGCAACAATTAAAATGAAACTAACTACATAATTTACTAAGATGGAACACATAGAACAAATAGAAGAAATTACGAATTATTAACACTAAATTTTTAAACATTTTAAAGCGTAGATAAATGTTAAGGTGTTTAACGATTAATTAATGTTAATATGTGACTACATAACATTTTATTACTACATTATTTACTTTATAGACCGAAATTTCGACTATCCCTATCTGCTGCAAAGTCAAATAGCTTTGGTCTCAAAATTGATCGTTATAGAGAATAATTTTAAAAACATATTTTTATAGCCTTCTTTTCACCAACGAGGGTATATCTGGACTGGACTTACAGTTTAACGTGGGCTTCGAACCACATCTCTCTGCATTAAGCCTACCGACTGGCCAGTGACCAACTTCGAGCCATACCCCTTTGGGTTTACCCAGCCCGGTTACTCGCCTATGAAGACATTTAAAATTACAATCACAACCATAAAGTATATCCATGCTTCATCAGTATTCGAACCCGGGACTATCGCAACAGTAGGAGGACCCTCCTGTCGGCTTAACCACTCGGCCAACGAAACCGACAATAAATGATTTGAACTGCACATTAATCGAAAAAAGTGTTGATCACAATACGCTCAATGGCATGATAAGCTGATTTTGTAGCATGATAACACGCCATTTCATACAGCAGAACTATTTAAAGAAGAGTGGGAATCACTTGGATGGGAAGTATTATTGGGCATTGGTATTATTACAGAGCAGCTCTTTGCCGGTTTCGAAAAAGTTAAAAAATTGGTCCATAAATGGTTTACATTAAAGGAAAAGCTGTTTTTTAAACGACTTCGAAAAGGAGGAAGAAGGAGGAGGTTCGATGTTCGGCTGTATATATTTTTTATTGTATGTTTCTTCGTCAATCATCGATTTTCAAAATAAATTTTTTTATTCGAAACAGTGCACTTCCGAGGGGATCCTATTGGAACCAAATTAGGATCTGTTGGGGGAAGAGAGGGTGAAATCGAGGGTAAACCTCAAAATTTAAAGACACGCACAAAGTTTTGCACATATTTTTGTTTAAATTAATCAGATATTTGTGTATAATGTTATTGCTCAACTGATGTGACGTAAAATCGGAAGTAGTTCAGTGTACAAGCCATTCAGTTTGTTTTTTATGCACTAACCGTATCATATTGGAAGTCATAGAAACAATCTAGGCAGCTGTTTCTATGGTGTAGTGGTTAGAAAGTTGGGCTCGCATGCGGAGGTCGCGGATTTGATTCCCAAAAGGGCAGCAACTTTTTTGTTTTAGTTTGATTGGAACATTTACCAAATCACCTAGACTAGGTAGCGGACCACAAGGCCTGAAATGTTCCTTATTTTCAATCATTGTTTCTTTATTCTTATTTTTTCTTATACGGGCTGTACCTTTACTTGGGCTATCCATTGTAATACTTAATAAAATAACTGCGTAATTTATTGAGTAAATGTCTCACTAAAAAGACAAAATAAAATATTTTTAACAAAAAATTGAACCGACTTCTAAAAATAAATAAGGAACTCACTAAAATGTAAAAAATAATCAAACTTGGATTTTTAACACAAAAAAAAGCGTTTAAAAATAAAATATGTACATAATAATCGTTGTAATAACTAAATAAAAATAAACAAAAACCTTATTTAACCTATCTCCTAAAATATTTTATATTCTACTACATTCACACAATTTGGCTTAATACCTACCTAAACCTATTTATCTATTTACACTATTATTTTAACTACTAACAACTAATCATCTCGAAATCGGTGCCGAGCTAAAACCATACAAAAATAATAGAATAATTTTGTGACATAACAACACAAAATTAAATTACGAAGAAAACAAATCTAATTTGTTTCTCGTACTGACTTTGAACTGATCAGTTGGTAGTAGTTAAAATAATATTGTAAATAGATGAACATGTTTAAGAATGTATTAAGCTAAATTGTGTGTATATAGTAGAATATAAAGTACGTGTAGTAGATAGGTAAAATTTTTTTTTGTTCCTTTTTATTTAGTTATTACAACAATTATTAGGTATATATTTTATATCAAAACGTTTTTTTTTTGTGTTGAAAATCTAAGTTTGATTATTGTTTCCTTTTTAGTGATTTCCTTATTTATTTATTGAAGTCGGTTCAATTATTTTCTTAAAAATATTTTATTTCGAATTGCATCCATAAATTGCCAAAATATATAGAATCAATGGGCAGTACTTCAATCAATGGAATAAATAAATGTCAACTATCAAGAAAGTCGGAAAAGAATACCAATACACTTGGTAATAATGCAATCCACTCCGTTCTACCTTGCTGTATGTGAGGCAATCAAAACGGGTTTAACTACTCCAGCATCAACATGTAGCATAAAACGAATATATAGCACGTTACGGCATGTTAAAACATGGAATCCATCAACGATTGGAGATGTGAAGTTAAACGGCCTGTGTTTGCTAAGTATTCGCAGGAAAATAGTAGAGGATACTGAATTTATTGACAAGATGATAAACACATTTGTGACGCCTTCTGTTCATATTTAAACATTAACGTAACGTCTTTTTTTCCCTTGCAGTAGTTAATTTATTATGTCAATACTTTCCGAACCACACCTGTATTAGGACATATACTAACGATCCGGGTGTGCAGTAACTTGGTGAACTCCAAACAGCACCGACGACAATTAGGTTATTTTAGGTTATCCCTGAGCGATATTTTTATCCACCTTCTGGTTTGCAGCACCCGAGGGAGAGACGATTCGGCGAATACGGGGTGGTTTGGCCACCCTTAGCGGCATGCGAATCGGTCGGCAGCTCGGTCTTTACCACAAATCGAACGTGTAGGGAATTCGGGTCACGGACAAACGATTTACCGTAGGCGAGATCGTGGATAGGACCGTCGGAAGCTATTCGTGTTTTTTGTTCGTGGTGTTCGGTCTCCGTCTCCACCTCTCGCGCGATTTAAACGCATCGGTGAGGTACGAGCGGAGCGAACCGATGTTATTTTCGTAACGGCGGGTTAAATAAGCTATTGTTGTTCGTACGAGGTTTTTTTGGTTTCGCGGTAGCCTCTTGGCAACACTCAGTTTTAAGGTGATACCGGGGTGTTACGAAAATGAGATTTTTTATAGACAATTCATGATATTCTTTTCTCATTGTCACATTCTTTACATATGAGGCTACCCACAAAATATAGTGATAATATCAGATTCGACAAACGCTATCCTGTCCAAACATTTTAAATCTTTTTTTTTATATTTGAAAATTAGTGTCATTTCTGTTTTGTATATGTATATCTAGACGTTCAAATAAGTCGCAACAATTGCAACTTCATTAACGGTTGTGCCTGGTTTAATTATAATATTTTTTGAATATTAAGTACATATCTAAATTGTATTAATATACAAGTAAGGCGGGTACGGGATTAATAAATCAATATGTATTTTTCAATATAAAAAATTAAAATAGAATTTAATTAAAAAATTTAAAAAATTATAAAATTTAAAAAAATTTAAACAATAAAAAATATATAAAAATTAAAATAAATCTAAACTACTTAAGATAAAGTTGAGAATACACTTACATGGTAATATTTGGCTTTACGTTTGATTTTTGGTCAAATTGAGTGTATAATGCGACTAACCAGTACGGTTGCTTGACTTTGAGTCTAATCTACTTTGTTGTTTGTCTAATATAATGTGTCCAATTTAAGCTATCATCGAGATGTATTTCGAGGTATTTAGCTGATTCTGATTGAGGAATCGGGTATCCGTCAAGTGATATAATTAGGCTTTTATTATTTTGACGTAACGCAAAATTAATATGGTCAGATTTGAAGCTATTAAGCTGTATGTTCCAGTTTCTAGCCTATTTTTAGGTCTTGTTGACCGCTACTTGTCCTTTTTCTACGGGCTGAGATAGAGATACATCTTTTGTCATGATAAATGTGTTGTCGGCAAATATTGTTAAGTACTGTTTCTTTTGTTGTTGGGATAACAGCAGTATAAAGCAGATATAGAGGTGGTCCTAAGATACTACCCCGTGGAACTCCGAAATACTTTTAGGGTTCAGAATGCCTCATCATACGAGACTCTAAATTTTCTTTCGAAAAGATGATTCCAGCAGTCGACAGTAATTTCGAGGTAGCAATTTGCTAGCATACTGCTAGCTCGCAAACCCGATCAAAAGCTTGTGAGACGTCCAGGAATATTGCAGGGCAGTATCTCTTTTCTTCGAATTCCTTTTTAACCACCACTAGAACATGATTATAATAACGCAGTTGTCGTTTTGTGATCTATTGGAATGATCTATTGGTGCTGAACAATTGGACCATTTGGTTATTAGTTTACAGAAACGTCCCAAAAGTTTACATAATTTCTCTTTTCTCCATCTGGTCCATCGGTGCTTCTATTGACAGCCTATGTTAATTTGGTGCCCCATGTATTTTGGATCGACCTCTTGATTATTGATTAAAAATTAGACCAATCT
Organism: Rhynchophorus ferrugineus; assembly: GCF_030347505.1. Classification (NCBI taxonomy): domain Eukaryota; kingdom Metazoa; phylum Arthropoda; class Insecta; order Coleoptera; family Curculionidae; genus Rhynchophorus; species Rhynchophorus ferrugineus. The sequence goes on from NW_027472583.1 coordinate 52,078,013, forward strand.
CATTATGACAATGTTTTCATTTTTTCGGTATTGCCGATGACAACTTGTGTATGCGACGTATAGTATATTTTGGCGCTATATTCGGACGTGACATGCCTCTCGTTGTCTCGATCTAGTAGCTTCGAAATGTTCAATGTGTTTCTCTCAACTTTCAAGTCAGCAAATATCTGCGAGGTGGGATGAATACATTAATATTATGGGAATTAAGTTCTTTAGCTTGACCTGTCGAAGACAGCGTTTTATTTTTATTATTATAGCTAACAGATCAATTGAAAAGTCTCCAGCCTGATACATAGATGGCGCTACTAGAATTAAAAACATATGTTTTTAGTTAGCCCTGACACTCAAAAGATGCGTGTATAAATTTGACAGTTGTCGGATCATTAGTTTGTGAATTATAGTATTTTGAGTGAAGCAACTTTTGTTATTGTGAAAAAAAGGATAAAAAGGAATTTCGGGTGTTAAATATTACTGTTTGAAGAAAAAAATACAGTTGAAACAAAAACTTGGCTTGATGCCGAGTTTTCGGACACTGCCTCAGGAAAATCAACCAATCAAGTTTAGACGTGGTGAAATAACCACCGAAGACGGTGAACGCAGTGGACGCCCAAAAGAGGTTGTTACCGATAAAAACATTTAAATAATCCACACAATTATTTTGAATGACCGTAAATTGAAATTGGTATGAAATGAAGGACACTCTAAAGATATCAACTGAACGTGTAATCATATCATTCACGAATATTTGGGTATGACAAAGCTCGGTGCAAAGTGGATGCCGCGCTAGCTCATTTTTGATCAAAAACAAGTTGATGATTTAGAGCAGTGTTTGAAGATAATCAAGCGTAATAAACCCGAGATTTTGCATCAATATGCTGCAATGCATGAAACATGGCATTTCACTCCGAACTCCAATTGACAGTTATCCGAGTGGACTGCACACGATGGACCCGCTCCAAAGCGTGGGAAAACGCAACAGTCGGATGGCAAGGTTATGGTGTCTGTATTTTGGGATGCGTATGGAATAATTTTAATTGACTACCTTGAAAAAGGAAGGACCATCAACAGCGACTATCACATAGCGTTATTGGAAGGTTTGAAGGACGAAATCGCCGAAAAACGGCCGCATTTGAAGAAAAAGAAAGTGCCACCAGCGACTATTTCTTGTTCTCAGATCTCAAAAGAATGCCCGCTGGGAAGAAATTTTTGTCGCATGAAGAGGTCTATCGCCGAAACTGAGGACCATTTTGAAGCAAAGGACAAATCATACAACAAAAATGATGTCGAAAAGTTGGAGGGTCGCTATAATCAGTGTATCAGCCTTGAAGGGAATCGTGTTGAATAAAAAAAACTAATTTTGCCAAAAATGTGTTTTAGTAAGCTAGGCCGGGGACCTTTCAATTGATCTGTTAGACTACATTTTGCTGCTATCACCACATAGGCAGCAAGACTTTTTGACCATAAATATTTTGTTCTCGTATCGATATGGACAACGATGACATTGTTCGCTTGAGATTATCGTAGTACGTATTTTTCATCATCAGTCACAATACGCTACAGAGAACTGTTTGTTTTCTTTTTGACTGGCAAGCAATGGAACAGTGATGTTGAAACGGTCCGAAATGGCATTTTCAGTCAATTCGTGTGGCAACCATTTTCTTCCCGTTAGATTTGTCCCTATCGCATAATTAAGAGTTTGAGCTGGATTTTCGTCCAATAAATTTGGCAATGCATTGTCGTCACACATTTTTGGTCATCCAGGCCGTTCATTGTCAACTTTTCAATCACTATCTTTGATCGTTCAAGGCAAAATCATTAAAGGGGATATGAAGAAGCAGTAGCAACTGAATAATTCAATAATACTAAAGGATAGCTGTTTCTTTATGCAGAGCAATGAAGCATTGAACAGTTAGGCTGGTTTACTCAGCATTTTTTGTCTGCATTTCAGCAATAGATATCGCTGATAAAAATATATGCAAGAATCTAATATTCCCAAATATTTTTATACCTTTTAATAATACATACCTGTTTATTTAGATTACATTGGAATCTTCAACCTGATTAATTAAAACACAATTTCTGTACAGCGATATTTCGAGTTCAAAAACCCTGGTAGACTTGTAAAATTTATTTAGTGTCTATGTTACCTGCGATAATCCTTGGTCCTCGTTTTATCATGATATACGAACGATAAACATCAATTCTAGTGATAAACATTGACGAATATTTATTAATTGACGTGCTTTACGACCAAATGTCTCCAACTCGGCTGTGATCCAAAATATATTCAATAATATTTCATTCCAAGGATGTAAGAATATTATAGTTATTTCTGGATAATAAAAAAGAAAAAGGAAGATAATTGTCCCGTCGATTCCCTACGCCCGAAAACATCTAACCATTCTACACGGGTAAATATTTACGGGAGATTATACAAAGCCTAGACAAAAAGTGTAATTCGCAGGTCAACGTTATTAATAGCCGGCCAGAGCTGCTGTTTTCTTTTTCCGACACAATCCGAAACGTAATGGAGACTATTAAAAACTTTAACGAAAAACAATTGAACCTCCGTGCTGTCGAATTTTGGCACATTATCAATGGATCGTTTATATTAAACGGTTCAGGTCCAGTTGATTCACCGAACGTGCCCGTTTACTAAGGTGATGGGAAATCGTTTCTTCAGTTTTTATGTTGTTCCAATTTTTTTTGTTTTTATGCTTGCTGATTATACAGTGTGTTCAGTGGGTAACTGTAGAAAAGTATTTATAGTCTATCTAAAGAAGTTTTTTTTAATTACTCTTAGTAGTCCACAATTTGCCCAGAGGATAATAAGTATTTGTTATGTTTATAACATATTATACATACATGGTACTATACATACATGCTATTATACATGGCATGTAGGATATCACTTTATTAAGTGATATCCTGTATAAAATACTATTTTAATTAATCAGTCTTCTAAAGCTTATTTTAAGTTTTAGTCTACGCACTTCATTGTCATTTCACATATTTAGCTGATTAGCGAATACATTGGTATGTACTGACACTCTTTCGAAGTACTTCATACACAAACGTTGAATTACACCCGTTATTGGTTTTAGAGGAACATCGCCTTGCATCACTGCATTTGAAGCATGGTAAAGACGATATATTAGACTTGCTAGCGGTTCCCCATAGTTGGATTTCATATGACTAAATAAACTTGAGTATAGATTTATATAATTATATATTGTTATATAATGATAACTTGGATTGGCGCCCCATAAGCCAATACATTTGGTATAGTGTAAGTCTAAGTTGTTTCCATTTAGCGAGTATGTCAAAGAAGTTTTGAACATAAGTCATCAAAATGTTTAATATATTGACTGCCGCAATTTGTAAATTCGTTTTAAACTCAGACAATATTTTCCTTTTCATTTTATTCCAGTTAAAAAGAGATACAATGCTGTTTGATACGTTCGAATACGTAAATGAATGAGCCTGTAAAAGTCGTGCGGTTGTCAAACGAGAGGTAAGCTTTTTACTGATAAATATTGAGTTGCTGCGGTTTTTATTAAACGAATTTTAATGTATTGCAGCTGCATTGAATATTAGTATGGGCACTATCATTAAAATATCTCAAAAAATGAAAAATATTGGATTCTTATAAAACATCTTGGATTCACGAAAAAAAAAACGGCCCTCATACGAAACAGGTGACGAATCAAGATCAGATTGTTGTTAGCTCTATCAGATATCAAACAATCATTTATTCAATACTAACATAATTTAATACAATTGTTTCAAAGAAAACTGTGTGGAAAGTGTCTATAGATAGCTTGGAGCTATTATATATGGCCTTTGAGGCATGTAAAACATCCCTTCGGACACTTTTAGGTAATATAGGGTTTAAATAGTGTAAAGATAACCCATGAAGAGGTCTAATGGAACTTTCAGACATCGTTTTTAAAATAATAACATTTTTTAAAGTATATAATAAAATCAAGGAAGTCTTATTATTTCAATTTGTGTATTTAGATGAGACATGGATATGCACAATGCACAGCACACTCATGGCAAGATGATAATTAAAATAGTGTTAAGATAACAAAATTTGATGGAAAAAGTACTGGACTGGTACTGGTATTCTTTGTACTCTTTGTACTAGAAACAAGAAGGGTTAAACCTTCGTTTGGATGAACTCGATCAGAACTCAAAGAAGGAATTGACAAAAGATGAAACTGAAGAAATGTTAGATAGAACAAAGTTTAGATTGGAAATTAACAGTTTAACTAAACTTTCTGAATGTCGGATTGTGACTCAATGCTGACAATTTCCAAGGTGAGTATTTAATTAATATACGATAACTATAGGAAGTTGTATTGTAGTGTTGACGATTTGTGTACAAAGATATGTATGTAATTGTTCGAAGTGTTAGAATATATGAGGAAAGGATGAATACTGACGGTTTTGTAGATACGGTAAATACATTAGGGAGAATTTAGTGATTAATTTTATCAAGAATGGTGTACACAAGTAGTAACAGAAGAAACAAAAAATACAGTGATATCAAAATGACTTGATAAGGAAATACGCCATCGAAGGAAACGTGAACTAAACATAAAAAGGTAAGTATACTCTAATGAAAGTAAAATACGTTACTTGGATATACAACTGTTAATTAGGTAGATTAGGCCTCCAGGGGGATACCATTACATAAAAAATAATAGTGTGGAAAAGAGTTAAATGTAAATATAATGAAATAACTCTAACCTATAAAGTATTGTGGCTATACTCTTAAAGTTTAGTTTAAATTATTCGATAATATATGCATTAGATGGACTATAATGTCAAATTATATTTGATAACAGTACTTTTGTTTCATTGTTTTATTTAGACTAGAATTTTGTTATATGTCAAAGACAAAAATAAACTCAAACTCGGAGTTGATGCAGATTTGTTGCATTACGACGTCTTGACGTCATAAATTGAGATGACGTATGTTTATAACTTCTTTGGGTATACTATGTATTAAATACTTGAATTTATTCTAATAATGTTTAACTGTTTCATTTGGTTTCAGCAAGAAGAGGAAAAAAGCTATAAAAGTATGGCATACAATTGATGCCTTTTAACGTGCATAAATAGAATTACTTGGTGAATCAAGCCCCTACTAAATCATAGTGAATGGGTTCAACGCAATGATAAAAATTGTAACGAATTATTCGCAATGCATCTGCATCTAGATAATGTATGGTAACCGAATCATATATAATCTACATTAGGCACAACACCTGTTTATTAGCCCGAAATACTGATAATGCTGGTTTCTCCACAGAAAGTTGCCACGGTAATTGAGAATCGGCTCAATCCTTAGGGTTCCATTTAGGAATGAGATGGTCCCATTTCTATGAATAAATTACCGACGTTGAAATGAAATGAAGACCAAAAATTATTATTATTATATATATATATATATATATATATATATATATATATATATATATATATATATATATATGCTCTCTCAATTTGCATAAATAACTTTTATTCCGGCTGAAGTAAATGCGTAGCTTATTATAAAGTAGGTTTTCGAAAGATTCATCTAGCCTAATGGTTTTTATTATAATTTTAATTTTAACTTATATTAAGTAATAATAAAAAGCCCAACCAATCCGAAGCCGTTAAAAGCGTATCTATAGAAATCACAACGTACACATCAATATGTTTCGCGTATGCCGGTCGGGCGTTCATGCCAAATATAATTGTGCCATAGTAATGGGTATTGTTCGAATACTAATTATAGATCGTGATAATTATCGAAAATTGGCCGTTACGAACTCACTGCCAACTACCTACCTGACTAAAAATGTTGATCCCAGAATGCGAATTGTTATTGTCTTTTTTTCTATCAGAAATAGTTTTTGTTGCACGAACAAATTGTCCACTCTTTTAATCGGAATGCTATCTATATCGTTAAAAGCCTTTTGACGCCAGAATGACGCGACCGACAACTAAGAATATGTGTTAAGTCCACCTACGTTGCAGTATTGTTTACGATTGCCGATTTAATGGATATAATCAGAAAATAGGGATTGAACTTTATAGGGAATTTTGAGGAAATGTTTTGTGACGTTCAATATCTAAATATGGCTATGCTAAGAGCCGCAAAGGCATCTGATTGGTTACTTTTGTTTCCATGGTGAGTTTTTTGGTTTAGTTGTTCTGGGCGCCAGTTTCAGTGTGCTGTTTTAACGGTTAAGTGACTAAATTATTAGTTCATTGCTATAACACTAATCGGTAGTACAATATAAATATAATGTATCCTCGATATATCACTTCCTAAGTGGAGTTGTGTACACTTGGATACACAGATAGTAAAAAAATGCAGCATCATTTTCCTTTGAAAAAGTATCCAGCTCTGTTACTGACTGTTTTGATGTTGTGAGTTGGCGTAAGTTTATTCATATTAATAAGCATTCTAATATTTATCTTTTAGTTTTAGAAATTTCAGATATTCTTTATTCTTGGATCAACTACTTGATAGTTGTAATTCCACTAAAAGAATAGCGCCTGAATGCGAATCTTTTAACGGAGGATTAACCCGAGTAAGTTCAATACACGACGAATTTTGTTGCAAAGCGATTGAGTACATAAACAGTGCAAAATTTCACTGCCAATCTAAAAAGAAATGTTAAACAGCCAACGACAATTTGTTTTTCAACGTTATGTTTCACCAGAATCTGCTCGATATCTCTCATAATAAAACGCGAAAATGAACAAGAACAATCTGCCATCAGTGAATTATACACGACCAATAAATCAAACCATGACAACATCATAACCGGGAGATAAAAGGAAGCTTATTGTTTCCGAATAGAAAGGAGCTATTTTTATCCATTTTCCCAGGCCTTCTATGATCGACTCGCTTTGATGATTCTCCAGCTGGGTTCGTCAGAGATAAACAAGTCGACTCTGTTTGTTTGTTTAACACCAGTAATTTGGCGTTAGGTACGCGCTAATGTATTGGCTGATTGTCATGTATACAGATGTCTTTTTGGTGTGAATAAAAGCTAAATTCGATGGAGATAGCTGGAAGCCTGGAAACTGAATATCGACTGAAGTGTCTCCGGTTTGGGTTATACATAATTATCTAAATACAAAAGTGATTTTCCGTCGCTTTATACTATATCGATTTTGAGCGTTAAAACACATTGTCTGAAAAGTCTCGGGCGTAACAAAGAAAACGAATTTTGGTTCAAAATTGATTCATAGCGTAATTTCATCAAGAGTCACAGAATAATTTTGAGCGCAGCTCTAACATTTCAATGCCACTTTTGTAGAAGGATTTATATTTTACCTCAAAATAGGCCCGTCGCCGGTTACTGTCCACTCAGATGACGATCGTTTTGATTCCGGAGTGAAGTGATGGATCCATGTTTCACCCATTGTCACAATATCGAAGCAAAAATTCCGGTTTGTTACGTTTAAACATTGCCAAAAAATGTTCAGAATCATCAACACGTTTTTGTTTTTGGTCAACAGTAAGCAAACGCGGTGAACAGAGCTTTCTAATAGTCAAATATTCATGCGATATAAAACCAACACGTTCTTTTTGATATCATTACTATGTTAGATAACTATGCTACTTCATATTTCGATCATTCAAAACGATTTTCTTAAATATTTCTGGTGTTTGGACCACCTCATTTGGACGTCTACTGCGTTCTGCATCATCGGTGTCTCTACGACCACATTTGAAGTCAGCAAACTAACATTTTGTAGCGACCTTGAGACATGTCGAATTTTACATCGTGGAATAACGGTCTACAAAATACCCAGAAATATAATCCCAGATGTTGAACACGAGCGGGGTGCCAGCAGCGCCATCTAGAACCCGATAACGAATAGCTGGCAACCCCGAGACGTTTATCTGGGATGTTATTGAAGGGTATTTAAAAAGTCCTTAATCTAAGTTTAACCTTTTAAATAATAAAATGCACTCATTTTCTATAATTATTATTTTGAATAATCCATGGGCAGAAATCATTATGTGACATTTTTAAAACGATATTTTAAGAAGGATTTTCAATACATTTTAAAAATATTCACATTTAGAGGGGCATCTATTGGTTAAACTATCAATATAATTTCTACAACTAACCTAGTCGAATTTAGGTGTCTATTTTACATTATGAAGAACATCACCAAAATAATTTTTAAAACATGACGAAGGTGATTATAATATAATATCAAGCATAGTATACAAAGACACTGATGGTTTGTCAATTTGGTTTTACTCCTTTTGTAGGTAGAAAGGGTAGATTGTTTTTTTATTTTTGAAGCTCGTTAATGTGTTTTGGAAAATTTTTTAAAAAAAAGAGATGTTTTGGAGCTGCTGCAGGGCAGAGAAGCTTTCCAATAGCTTAACGGGAGTATCGTATAACCAGATCCTCTTAAATTTATTTTTAATTTAAATATACTGCTACTGCAAATGTCAACACGAATTTTTAAGGATATTTAGAAAAATCTTGCGTGTTTCTAAGTCTAAACTGTCGCTTATTGTCGCTAAACTGTTGCTCTTAATTTTTATGATTATAGAGCAATAAATGTTCAATTTTTACATTTGGCCTTTCGTAGTTGACGTTGGTGTCCACCAGTGCTCAATTTGGGTACTTATAGTCTATCCAAAGTTTTTTATACATACGTCATCAAGATGTTTAATGTATTACTTGCCGCAATTTGTAAATTCGTTTTAGAATCAGAAAATATTTTCCTTCTTATTTTATTTTAGATTTTAAGCCAGACAGAACAGGTTGCGTCTCTATTCAGTCACTTTGAACAGGAACAAGATAATGGAGTAAAGCCTCTTGCCAGTAAAATTCATTATAGAGAGATTTTTATTGAAAATATTTATTAGCGTGTTGCAGGTGCACTGAATATTAGTATGGACACGGTCACTAAAATATCTCAAAAAATTGAAAATATGATCTTGAATTCACTGAAAAAAAACCGTCCTCATACGAAGCGGGTGACGAATCAATATCAGTTTGTTGTTAGCTCCATCAGAGATTAAATATATGAAATGTATAAAAACATTGAGTAGTTTTTTAATGCAAACATAATTTAATAGAATTATTTCATAGGAAATTGTTAGTCTGAATAGTATCGAAGAGGTCAAATGGAACTTCCGGATATTGTTTTTAAAAGAATAACATGTAAGTATATAATAAAACGAAGTATTGCCTATTATTTCAATTTATGTATTTAGATGAGACATGGATATTTCAGCATGGGACCAATATAACCAACGGTCACTCATGGCAAGTTGATAATAAAAATAGTGTTATGAAAACAAAAGTTGATGAGAAAAGGTTAATGTTGAAATAATTGATTACGTTTTATTAGTCATAACATTTAGTAATAATTCATTACAGATATATTGTAGTTCGTGATGGAAACAGGAAAGGTTAATAACACTTTCGGTTAGGATAAACTCGATAAGACACATTGAAGAAGAAATTGACAGATCATAGAATTGTGAACAAATGTCAGATCGATTGAAAATTAACAGCTAACTTATTCACTTGAATGAAACTCTTTGAATATGATATGACTGAATGGTGCTATTTTCTAAGACAGGGTGATGAGAATGGAAATTAGTAAAGGTGAATATATAATTAATATTTGATAACTGCAGGAGATGTTATTGTAGAGTGATTGTAGATTTTTGTGCACAGATACATGTGTAATTGTTTAGAATATACATCAGCATTTGGTTAAAGTGTGCCAGTAGAGAAAGAATAGTAACTGTTTTGTAGATATGGTAAATGTATTCAGAAGAATTCGATTGATTAAATCTAGTTTTATCAAGAAGTATGTATACAGGTACTAACAGAACAAAATACAGTGAAATACAAGAGAGAAATACAGTGATATCAAATTGACTTTACAATTAAACACTGTATCGGAGGACGCAAGAACTAAGCGTAAAACGTAAATATGTTCTATAATGAAAGTAAAATCTATTACTTGGATATACAATTATTAATAGGTATATTAAATCTCCAGGGAATACAAGTACAAACGCGCCTAGAACTCTAACTCATAGGTGCTATGGAAAAAAAGATTAATGTAAATATAATGAAACACAACCCTAACCTACAAACTATAATAACCGTGTAGTTAATTGTAGTTTTAAGTCGTTCGATGATATATGTTTTAGATTTACTACAATGTTGCAATAAATTATATTTGATAACAATATTTTTGTTATATAGATTAGAATTTTGTTGTATGTCAAAGCCAAACTGAACTAAAATTCAGAGTTGATCCGGCAACATTGCACGTTTTGACGTCACAAATTTAGATAACGTTTGTACAAAATAATTTTGGATAGACTATAGCTGTTTTTTTTTATCACAACCGACATTTTAGGTATTGAATCAAATCAACATTATAAAAAGCTAAATTATTTGACAATAAAAATGCGGTTAGTTTTTGTGTGAATAGTAATAAGAAATAAATTTTCATAAAGAATAACAAAAAAAGTAATGTTGTGTCTCAAAATTGAAATGAGGACATTCACAGAGGTCTAAATGTATCAATCATCATTGAAAAAATTAAACGGTTTGGAGAAAACTACAGTAAAACTTGCGTTAACACAAAACCTACGGCTGCCTAAAGTACTACAATTGCTCGACAAGAGTGGCTCGATTGACAAAGTTGAAGAGAAAAGCCCTTTATACTAATATTCTATATATATAATATATAGTACATTCTATAGCCAAGTTTCAACCTAGTCCAAATTAATAATTATATAAACTGCAGCTAGTAAACGTGCCAGATCATCGAAATCACTATATGAAACTTCCTGAAAATTCCAGTCTTTCGTTAACAGACGCTCATTCATGGAGATATTTCTCAAACAATATTCCTTTGACTTTCACAAATTAAACCGATATAGAAAGACAAAAACCCCAGTAAATCTCTTTGATATTTTTCGAATTATATGTGTCATTAGAGGTCCATCAAAGCAAACCTTGGTTTTTTTATCCCGGTATAGTTTATTTTGTTTGTTTATATTACGAGGCTGTTTACAAGTAACGCGTGACAGTTCAATGATAAGAATATGCTGATCAAAGGCTACAGCAAAATAACAAGTAACGTTTACATTATGTCGATAATATTGTCACTTCTGTTTAGTCCTGTATCACATGACAAACGATGTGTTAGAAAAAGGTATTTATTTAGAGTGATGTAAAGAATAAATCTAAATAATGATATAGTTTTATGTACTAGTTTCTTCATAGTTTTGATATAGTATATAATCTATTAACTAATTGATTTCTTATCTTTAAAGCTCGATCCTTTAAGAAAATGTCCTTAAGAGGATTTTTTAATAAATTTTAATTATTTTCGAAGACGTAAATGTGACGCGGCATGTAAAAATGAACTTTTTTAAACGCGTTTTATTGAAACTACTTTAGGGTAAATTAGATGGCTCGGTAAATGGAGGTAAAACGAAATGAAACAGTGGTGTTTACATTATGTGACTGTCATTTATTAAAGTAGTATAAAAATGAGGAAAATACAAAATAAATAAAACGGATGGCAGCGGTGTTACCTGGTTTGGCTTGGGCAGTCGATGGTGGCACGTCTAAACCAAACGATGGTTGGTAACTGAATCAATTGAAATACCCTGCAATAATATCCCAGATAAACGTCTTGGGGTTGCCAGCTATTTGTTATCGGGTTCTAGTTGGAGCTGCTGGCACCCCGCCCGCGTTCAACATCTGGGATTATATTTCTGGGTATTTTGTAGACCGTTATTCCTCTATGTAAAATTCGACATGCCTCAAGGTCACTACACTACAATTTTCGAGACGTTTGATATGACGGTTGACATCAACAAAAAAATCTTGGTTAGATTTTACATATTTACAAAGCAAACTTTGTCGCCTTGATTGTTTTAAACAGGTCTTTAAATGATGTGCTACATTTTAGTGTTCCTGATTGTAATAAACCTAATAATAGTAAACCTAATTCTTTATGTATTTTGTATGGTTTCGATAGAGTCAAAATATCTTTCCGTTTTTTTAATGAATTTTACGAATATTTCTAAGCGAAACTGAGCTCATATTAATGCATTTTGTTCATTAACTATTCATTGATTTGTTGAGTTTATTCCACCATTATTTTTATATTCATTATATATTCCTCTTGGATATAGTGTTTTCTGTAATCAACTTTTGTTTTTTATTGTAGTACTTCTTTTATCTATTTTTTCTTTGCTTTCTAATATTCCGTTACTTATTAATCTTCCGCTTTTTCTTCATTAATGAATTTATTATCCACAATTATTGTACGATTTTCTTGTTTTCTGCTTCTGATAAATATAGCTCTAGTAATTCTTTTTTTCGCTATGCTTTATTTGTCTATAATTGTTGAATTATAATTTAGGTAATGCATAAAGTTAATTCTCTCTTGTTCTTAGATATTTCTATTCATTTTTCTTCTCATAGTACCTTCTATTATTTTAATTCTATATCTTTCGTTCTTTGCTATATCTGTTTCAGCTAGATTTATATTTTCATGACATTCATTTCGTTTCTTAATAATTCTGTGAATCTTTCGGGTTTATATATTTTATTGTCTTTGTATTACCTGTTTCCTCTTTTTTCTGTTTCATGTTTTGTTAGTTGAGAGTTCATTTTATTTTTTTATCTAATCTTATTAGTTATTTCATTATATTTCTTAAAACATTTTTAAAAGTATTTGTTATGATCCTGTAATCTATTAATATACTGTACCTGTTTACCTGGTTGGATTTTTATAACCTTACTTTAATAGGTTAGTGTTTTTAATTATTATCTACTCTATTTCGTCTTATTTATTTGACAGTTTCCTTTCTTAGACGTTTTCCATTTATTGTTAACTTAGTTATTCTGTACTTTTTACTAATTTACCGTTATTTTCTCATTCAAGGCACTATCATATGGATTTGAAGTTTTTATTTCGTCGATATTTTCATTTTTAAAAGTCATTCAAGGTTTATCAGATCGAGGTAAATGAACTGCCGATTCTCAACCTTTTTCGAGAACTTTAGCAGCTGTTCTTATACTAGTATTTTTGATATGCGTGATTCTTCGTGTAGGTACTTTTTAAGATTTTTCAGCGATGAAATTTCATCTCAAACATCAACTTTAACATACAGCACTGGCCAATTATGAAGAATTTTTGTTATATTTGTTAAAATTTGGTAATACAAAATTTTTCTTTTTGTATATAAAAACAAGACATATTGATGTCGAATTTCCGAAAAAACAAAGTTTTATTTTGTATGAATATAAGTGGAGAACTGAATCAAAGAATCAATATTTGTCTGTTGTTCACATGAGAAATGAAAAGACAATGATTTAGTTCGAATTAAGTCGATTATGTTGATTAGCGTTGGGAACTATCGACTGAAAACGAATATCGACTCTTTAGTAATTGACTACTTTTTACTATCGACTGTTTCAGTTGCTATTTTCGGTCCGACTGATTTTGTTACCATTTACTATCGACTGTTTCAGTCGTGTACTTTTAGTTACTATTTTTGGTTATACTAGTTTCATTCCACTGATGTTTAACGTTTTAGTTGTGCCGTCATAGCCACGACCTTGACAATAATGTACCCAATTTATGCTTATATAGATTTATATGTAATATATATAGTTTTATGATTTTTATGATAGTTTGCTTGTAAATAACAATATATTGTATATTAATATAAAAGCATTTTGGAAATATATTTTTCAAGATTGTTAATGTAATAGGGTAAAAAGATTAAAATAGTGAATGATAAATAGTAAAATACTTTTGACTGTTTTTATGGCAATAATAGGTAATATTTCGATTACCCTCTTGATTTTTATTAAAAATATTTCCCTTCAATAATAAATAAAGCATTTACTTTACTTAAAATAGCTCTAGTGGTTATTGTGCGATAATTTTTAATTTTGTCATGGACTAGTTTTTTTCTATGATTAGGTATATGTTTAATTTTTATTTAGTATTTATGGTTATTGTACATCTTTAGTGTACCATTGTTAGAAAAAATTATTACATATAAAATTAACTGCTCTAAGTAATTGTCTCCGTCTTTTCCTCTCTCACAATTTATACATTTATTATTATAATTACTGAATTTTAACATATTACAAACTTATTAAAAGACTTTCTTACACAAAATAACATTTATGTTATGTATTAATATATTCATCGAATATATTCAATATAATCATTCAGAACTCAGGTTAAGTTTATCAAGGAAATATGAGATCAATTTGAGAGTTCTATTGGATAAAATAGAGTTAATTCAGTTCCAAGTAAATAAAACTTATTTGCTTTATAGTAATATATTGGAAGAATATTTCGTAACTCTTAATTAGTATTTTACCAGAACGAAGGTCTTAAATATGTAGTTAAATGACAAAAATATTTACAAGTAAACTTGATAATACAAATTTAAATTGTTTATATTAATTCTCTTCATTTATGACCAGTACTGCAAATTAACTTTCTTTCTGTAGCAATAAACATGAGGCATACTTGAGCTGCATATTTGAAATATATATGGCGCAAAAAATTAGTAATTAGTTATTCAGATCTTGTGTTTATTTATCATTACTCAAACAATACGGTATGGTTTATACATTATAATTTTGATATATGGGTTTCTATATCACTAACGTTGTTCAACGTACCACACATTAGAATTTGTGTTTTTTTTGATCGAAGCGTAATTATCATTAAAATAATGACCCCGAAATTATTTTACTGTTAGGTGGGTTATTTTCAGTTATTTCATAGCATAATAGTGATGATATAGACAATATACAAAATATAAAATATGTTTTATTAGGATTTTATCAGTTTTACTTTAGAGTGTTATCTTGAAATCAAATGACTTAAGCAAACAAATGAAAATCTGAGTGTTATTAAACAAGACATAGTAATTTGTTTAGTTATATTTCTAGATTTAACCCAATCCTTTGATAAAACATGACAAGAGGACATGAGGGAGTATAAGTTGGTAAATTGTTACCTAGCTAGATAAGCCATATTGTCAATTACTACATATCTAATAATAATTTAACAACAAATTGTTATTATATAAAGACATTTTTAAGCCAGCGTGGACCTACAGTTTGCAATTAAGGGGTTGCATGTAATTCAACATCAATATGATCAAAACTTGTCAAAGTTCTTCAAAGCATTGTTAACGTCCGTTAATAGTAAATGAGACATGAGAACAACAAATACCTAAGGGTATCATCTTTCAGTGAATAAATTAAATGGTTTGCGAAAAATACTAAGTGAGATTACATTGCATTGCTAGGTTTGCTTGACAACAGTAGACCTTTGAAACTTGCAAGAACCCTTTGAATAATATCCCGTGTTTTAAAGTTATTTGGAAATCAACAGTAGTAATACTTATTATACGTTCTTTTTAAATGAAAAAAAAAAAGAAACAATAAAGACTTATGCAAGTGATATATTTGATTGTAACAATAAATATGATAATAGCGGTTGTATTTAAAATACATTTTTGGTCTAAATTAATATGGAAATTTGTTCAAACAAATTTGTTATAAAAGTACATTGATTACTGGTACTTTTTCTGATATATAAGCCAGATATTGTATAAATGTAATCTATTTCATTAATAAGTTACAAATTATACATCTTTAATAAATATATTTCGTTAAACTATAACTAAATTGAGTAATAATATATATAAGATATCAGATATAAATATCATGAAAATGTTAATATATTCACTACACTAGTACATTTTGAAGTTTTGGAAAACTAGCGATTAATATTTGATTAATGTCAGGATAGCAAAGAATTATTTAAAAAGAACTGTTACAGATGAGAACATGGAACATGTTCATAAACTAATGACAAGAAGTTTGAGACAATGTATCGATGAAGATATTCCATCCCGTCAAGTTATTTTCTTGTTGTTATATTACATTTAGATATTCAAGAAGTATAACAGGTTGGAAGAATACGAATTTCCGGTTTCTTTGGTCGGAAGACAATGATATTCCTATTGATCAATTATGATCTTCTGAGAACCCACAAAACTTTTAGCATCAACTTTCTTGGTATCAAGGTGGGCTTTGGAACTGGTTGTGAACCTTCTCCGGGTTACGACCGCGCTTTGTTTTTTCACACACAGTTGTTAATTGTTTTGAAACTCAAGTGTGGCGCATCTTTTGCTATCCAGTCTTATATAACATAAATGGTTTGGAACTGTTTTGTGATCGCTATTTAGTTCCTCGATACTGGAGTTTATCTGTGCACTCATCCTCATAAACACCACACTATTCACGACAATATTTGATTATCAAAGGAATGACTTATTACTTAGTTAGATATGTAAGAGGTTATGTATTTAAAATCGTTTACTAGAAAAATCCGAAATTACATTTTCCCTAACCATTTATATAAAGGGCCGTGAATTAATTTTGACTTAGAATTTTATTATATATTCACATAATATTTTTTTGTTTTATTGTGATAATAAATAATAAAAAATAAATGATGTATAAAATTTGTAAATTATTAAACCAGCTAGCAGCTACCTTTTCCTATATTTTTGGCAATATTTCAGGTGTCTTCATAAAAAGTTCTACTCAGCTATGCGGCATATGGCATCGATCCGAGCTTCCGGTAGGACTTCATATTTAAGCGTTTCCATATTGCGAAATGACTTTTCGGGTTTCTGCTTGTATAACGACTATTTCTTTTGAAATGTTCCTCTCAAGCACATAGTTTGTGGTAAGTTTAATAGCGATCACTTGTTATAATATCCTTTTATTTAAGCTTCTAAATTTATAACGCTGACATTTTCTATTGACTAATACATCTGTTGCTAGTTATATCAAACCACTTTATAGACATCGAATCCAACACTCATACATCGTATTTTGTACATAAGTATGAAATATAAACTTTTCGCAAATAGTTTTAAACACTTCAGCAAAATTACACCTTAAACGAGATGTATAAGAGAGGAAGGCGCCAGTCACATTAAAATTATGAACAGAAATATAAAAATAAATTAAGCTCCCATATAAGCAGCTCGCGGAACTGGCAAACATAATTAACTCCATCATGAGGCTGCATCATTTTCCGGCGTCTTGGAAACACGCACATATGGCGGTTAGTCCCAAGAAAGGAGCAAAATCATCTACATCTGACTACAGGTCCATCAGCCTTCTCAGTGCCAGTTCGAAGTTTGCCAGGAGGGTAATACTCTACGCTCTCAACTCTTTCACAAAGGAAAACATCATTCCTGATGAACAATTCGGCTTTCGCGCTCACCATTCATCTGTCCATCATCCCACCCGTCTGGCCGCACACATCACGCTTTTGACCAACGTAAACCGATTTGAACCGATTGGAAATGAGGGACCAACATTACCATAACCTTATAAAAGTGTTTGATGGGCTTCGGCAGCAGATCTTTTTAAATCAAGCAAAAAATAATGAGTATCGGAAATGTAATTTTGGTGTTTCACGGTTAGCGTTTGTTTTTATCGAATAGATCAATAATACTAAATGCAAATTGTTGTTTTGTGTAGAAAATTAAAAAAAAAACAGTTCGGTAAAGTAAATATTATGAAAATACATGCAAGCACCTACCATTTTGGCTGTATATTTGGTATTATTGTTAAAATGTCTAAATCAAGGGCTAGTTATTTACAACATAGGCTACCATAATGCTCTTTAAGATAACATATCAAGCCATCCCAAAATATAATACTGCTATCGACAGAATATTAGCATTGAATCTCCAGTTAGTTGGATGTCTGACACATTTTATTTACATCATTTAAACTGGCCATCTAACAACACCTATTTTCACCAAATATAATTTCAATTGACCTGTTTTATTGCAGTTTTAAAACAAGCTGTTCTTCGAAATGAATGGTTCTTAGTTTGCGGTCTCGCAGTAATTATTAATTAGTTTTCTTTCCCAGAAGTCTTGGTATTGTAGTTAGAGGTCTTCGATGTTGATGAACTGTAAACTGAATTTGTTTTCAAAAACAATTCTTTTCCATTGTCAGTTTATCTAATTAATGAATTAGATCTGTTAACAATGATTTATTGTCGTTATATATCCAAATTTAGAAATATTTTTCTGGAAAACAGGAATTCAGCCATTACAAAGATTTCAAGAGATTCATACAATTATTATTATTTACGAGAAAATTAAAAAGCTATCTCCATCTATGTCTATACGAAATTATAATTGTAGCGACCTTGAGGCATGTCGAATTTTACGACGTGGAATAACGGTCTACAAAATACCCAGAGATATAATCCCAGAACACGGGCGGGGTGACAGCAGCGCCATCTAGAATACGATAACGAATAGCTGGCAACCCCGAGTCGTTTATCTGGGATGTTATTGAAGGGTACTTCCGGGATTCAGTAATTGACCATCATTTGGTTCAGACGTGCCACCATCGACTGCCCAAGCCTCGTCACCAGGTAACACCGCTGCCATCCGTTTTATTTATTTTGCATTTTCCACATTTTTATATTACTTTAATAAATAACGGTCACATAATGTAAACACCACTGGTTCATTTCATTTTACCTCCATTCACCGAGCCATATCAATTTACCCTTAATAATAATGCTTTTTATGAGATCGTATTAGATTTACAAAAGATTGCTTTTTTCTGTATTAAATCGTACTGGGTACATTTGTAACCAACTTTATGTTAAAGCCTCGCTGACAAGCTTCACTTTTCAGCATGTGTCATTTCATGAAGCTCATAGCTCATAGAAGTGATTGCAATCTAAAGCGAAAAATATTATGGAGACTCTCTGGTAATGGATCAACATCAACAGAAAAAAGGTCAATTGAAAAGTATCCGGCCTGACACATAGATGGCGCTACTAAAATTAAATCCATATGTTTTTTAGTTAGCCCTAACCGTCAAAAGATGCGTGCATAAATTTGACAGCTGTCGGATCATTAGTTTGTGAATTATAGTATTTTGAGTGAAGCAACTTTTGTTATTGTAAAAAAATGGATAAAAAGGAATTTCGCGTGTTGATAAATTATTGCTTTTTGAGGGGAAAAAATACAGTTGAAGCAAAAACTTGGCTTGATGCCACTTTTCGGACACTGCCCCAGGAAAATCAACCATCAAGGATTAGTATGCTAAGTTTAGACGTGGTGAAATGAGCACCGAAGACGGTGAACGCAGTGGAGGCCCAAAGAGGTTGTTATTGACGAAAACATTAACAAAATCCACAAAATTATTTTGACACTCTAAAGATATCTACTGAACGTATACATCATATCATTCACGAATATTTGGGTATGAGAAAGGTCTGTGAAAAGTGGGTGCCGCCCCTGCTCACTTTTGACCAAAAACAACGACGAGTTGATGATTCAGAGCAGTGTTTGAAGATGATCAAGCGTAATAAACTCGAGTTTTTGCGTCGATATGTGACAATGGATGAAACATGGCTCCATTTGCCAAAAAAAGTGTTTTACTATGGTAGGCCGGGGACTTTTCAATTGACCTGTTTTATTTCGCGAGATCAGCTTGGGTAGTATATTATGAGCTACTAACACCTAATAAAACCATTAATGCTCGACGCTATCGACTACAATATATGCGTTTGAGACGAACAATGCGTGAAAACCGGCCAGAATACGAACAAATATATAATAATATTATTCTTCAGCATAGTAACGCTTGACCACACGTTGCAAAACTGGCGATAACATACTTGGAAACATTAAAATGAGAACTGCTATCCCACCCGCTGTATTCTCCAGGCCTTGCTCCTTTTGATTACTACTTGTTCCGATATATGAGTCGTGACCTTTCTGAGCAGCGCCTCACTTCTTATGAAGTTACCAAAAAATGGAGTCTCTAAATTTCCAGAAAGATGGAAAAAAGTAGTGACTGTTCATAGACAATACTTAATAATTTATATGTCTTATATACAGGGTGGACATACAAGAAGAAATATATGGATCAATACAAATTATTATATATTCTTGTATTAATTGAGTATTTACAACTGTATAAATGTAAGCGGAAAAAGTGAAGGATGACTAATACTAAAATCTACAAGTTTACAGCGGTAATTCGAACTTGGAACTTATTTGATCCAGTTAGCGGCTAGTTGAAAATGCCAGAGCGTGTTAACGGCGCGTTACAAATTTCGTACGTGTCGTTATTAATCATAAGGTGTTGCAAATATCGAGCCGAAAAATAAAATAAAAATAAAACACGCGAAACAGCCGGACTCGCGACGGGTCTCTACTTACTGCTCGCTATCGACCTGATATTCCGTTCCAGTTCCATGCCCAGCAGGCCCTCTTTGGTCGGAGGAAACATTCTCCAACGGCGGGGTACCTCGAAGAATCGAAAATCGGCCTTCTTAGCTCACGTTTCGTTATCTGTCGCTACCGATAGTAACGTTTCGATCGTAGGCGGCCTTACACGCGACCCGTCGTCTCATTCTACTGTTTGGCGAACGGTCATCACTGGTCGTCGACGGCTCAACGATCGTCTCTTGTCCTTCTTCAGGGGTTGCTGAGACTTCGCCGGCGAGACCGGTGTGTTGGTGCGTCGTCGTGCGAAACGGTGCTGTGGCGTCGGCGTCGGCCGCGTTACTGGCGTCTCGACGGCCGTCCATTCCGAAATTGAAGTCGGACACGCGACGCCCGGATGACGTCATTGGGGGTAGACGCGGCGACGTTGTCGTTTCTCCCTAATTATCTTAAAATATTTGGAACTTCTATTAGTTTTTCAGGAAGATACGAGAAAAATTTCAATATTAACGTCATCAGTTGACGAATTAAACCATGCACAATCCTATCTTAAGGTATTTGAATATCGACGCCTATTTCTTTGGTGTTATTGGGATTTTTTAAAGAATTAGTTAGGAGAAGGAAAGTGACCAAAAAGGAAAGTCAGCGTTTGTTTTGGCTTCGTATCCGTAACAATAAATATACGGCTTTATTACGAAAATTTATTAAAATCGATTTCCCGCAATGTAGCAGATATTACATAAGGATAGTGAATTTTCTTATCAAAGAATATTAGGCGGTGAAAGTCATGTATTCGTCGATTGTAGAATTAAAAAATTGACAGCATTTTAATATTTCATCATTTAAAAGAATGTAATACAAATTTTATAATTAAATTAGATCTTTGTTGTGTAGCCATCAGGCATTTCGTCGGGTTTGGTGATGATATTATGGCTGTTAGATGGCATCTGATCCGACGCTCTTTTGAACATTTTTACTAAATCGTTGATCTGACGAAGAAACAATTGTTGGCAAAGAATACAAAGATATCGAAAAGAAAAGTCAGCGTTTGTTTCAGCCTCGTATCCGTAAGAATGAATGTGAGGCTTTATTACCAAAATTTATAGAAATCGATATCTCTCAATGTAGCGGATATCACATTAGAACTGTAAAGCAATTCTTGCGATTAAAAAAATAAAAATAAATGCAAGGGTTGTATCCTTTTATTACAATTTTTTTTCAGTACAATTTAAAAAAAAATACTAAGTTGTTTAAACAATTATCTAATACATCTATTCGTCAACTGTAGAATTGAATATTCGACGGTATTTTTATATTTCATCTTCCAAAAATAACACAAATTTACAATTTCGATTCGATTCTTAACGTTATGTGATGCACTGAAATCACATCTTCGATCCTTGTGCCAAGATTGTTGTAGTTTTCAAGTTCGCGCATGGTGGCAGCACTACTCTCTTATATTTATTGATTTTTAACAAATTGCCATTGAACTCTGCTAAATATATACGTCTCACCAGTCTTCACCTAGTCAATAGTGAAGACTAGTGAACCATCAACATCATCAGTGCTGCAGGTCCAAACTGTGGTGTATGCAGTACCAGAGTATTGTGCTCCACCCTGAATAAGAGACGAAATATTTTAAAATAACAAAGCTGATGTACACAAACATTTTTGCAATAATTTTGTAGGCGCAGAAGATTAAAATGCCTTGATTACATTGACAAGAAATTATAAACTTGATATAGATGATATAGTGATATAGATAAAGTGCAATAAACAAAAAAACTATTAATTATTTTACTTAAAAAAGCTTGTCTCGTTGTTCATCATTCAGGTAGCCTTCAGGCAGATGGCCGGATAGTCATGACCGTATTACATAACATTCCCCCTAAAGAAACCGCCACAGGGATATACATGGTACTTATTCCACCTGGACAACTTATAGATGTTATAAAATAAAATACAGTTAATTGTTTTTGCGCATTGATTCTTCCTTCTTCCGCCAATAGATCTCCGAATCTAGCATTGTTTCTACCTAAACTGGTATCTTCTGGTATCCCTCTAAGGAATTGTTTTAAAAATATTGGTTACTCCATGTTCTAGTCGTCTACGGCTAAGAAATGAGCTACTGAAAATTACAAGCAGCTGTCTAAAGTTCAGTAGACACATAACCCAACAACTGTGATGCATGTGCCGTTTTGTATGTTTGTCAAAGCTTGTTTCTTACTTGGAATATATTATGAATAGGGTTGAATACCTTTAAATAGTTTTTGTGACCCCTTACAGTTTCAGCTCCCACACTTTTTCCCAACTCCACTTAACTACATCAAGAAACGTTTCGAGTAGCTGCGGAACGATTGCCAGTATAATGCCAACCTGTCGCCTTTTCCTGATAAAAAATTTGATTGTGTTTAATTTGAGAAAAGGTGATGTCCAATAAATAACTCCATAGGTTAGTAGCCATGCTAAGACTGCTTTCCTAGCACTGGGAAAGTGCCATAAATCATTATGTTTCTTAAACTGAAAAAAATCAGAAGACGTCTCCTCTTATCGTCCTATAAGCCTGTTCCTTGTGATCTCTAAATTTTTTGAGAAACTATACATTAAGTGACTTAAAATAATCACAGAAGAGAGAAGTATTATTCCAGGCCATCAATTTGGCTTCCGATTAATCAACCAAATTAACAAAAACTTAAACGATAAAAAATATTGCGTCGCGGCAATTCTCGACATATCTCAGGCCTTGGACAAGGTTGACATTGGACTGCATGTTAAATTGAAAAAGTTTTTGCCTCATACGCACTTTCAACTGCAGAAATCATACCCCACAGATAGACATTTTATTGTCAAACAGAGTGATGAATACATTAACCTACATCCAATATATTCGGGTGCTCCGCAGGGCAGTGTTTTTGGCCCATTGTTATATATATTGTATATAGCTGACCTATCGACTTCAAGAAACACTACCGTTGCAACATATATTGACGATACAGCGATGACATAGTGACAAACAATGGAATAGTGACAGAATGAAAAAGCTTGGGGTTAAACTAAACCAAATGTATTGATTGATAGGGTGTAAATCTTAATTATTATTAGATAACAAGGTTTGCTGTATAAGTCAATACCTAGGCCTATTTGGACGTATGGCTTAACTAGCAAATCTAACATAGATATCCTTTAGAGGTTCCAGAATAAAGTGCTGCTAGTCATCACCCCATATTACGTCTCCAACAAACTGATTCAGCGCGATATACCCTTAGAAGCCGTAACAATTGTGATTCGAAGTGTTAGTGCGAAGTACTCTGAAATACTATTAGTGCATCCCAATGCCAAACAGTTAAATGTGCGCGATGACAGTGTAGTGCATAGGCTCAAACGCACACTACCATACGAACTGATTAATAGACACATAGAGCGAGATTTAACAATCTCTAGAATGAGTTTGAATAATCTTTAGAATAAGTTAGAATACACTTTAAAATAAATCAGAATAGTATTTAGAATAAGATTTAGTTGTACAGCAGATCACTTACTGAATCGATCTTCTACATGTCAGGATAGTTATATTATATAACGGAAATCATATAATAATACTTATTGCCCACGGGTAGATTGTTGAAGATCTAAGAGATTAATTAAAAAAAGTTTAATAAAGGTCTAGGTCTAACAATTAAATGGCCTTTTGGAAATATTGGCATATTGGTTCATATTTCTGCGGTCCAAATTTCTGATCTATTACCTGGTGTAATTGTATAAATTATTTCAATGACCTGATACATTTAATGTTGATTTTATCTATGTCTTTGCAAACACAATTCATATTCACAGACACTATTTCACAATCGTTCTTTGTAGATCGTACTACCACAGCGGTCGTGCCCGATTGGTATCGATCATTTATATTTAAGCTGTTACACTCACCAGGCTTTTGATTGATATCGAAGACTGATCGTCAACTATTGATCTTTGGCACCCTTCCAAAGTAGTTTAATTAATAAAATTTGATTATATTTGAAACAATTGTTTTTCATTAATTATTTTAATAAATATAACCCGTGGTGTTTACCCGAGTTTTAGAACAATTTATCTTAAAACTTCTTCGGTATAGCTCACCACAATATATACACTACTAATATCCTGGTTACATCGCCGTCACAAACAATCTATTGTTCCAGAAAAAAGCCGATTAACATTCGATGATTCAAACAAACAGTCCTATTGTTTCTGTTGCAATATCGTATTATTCAGTGTGTTTATGAAGAATTTGATGAACGTTGTGTCAATACTAGACATAACGTGTTAATCTTCAGTTCAAACAGATGAAACATATTTTTCTCTCGAACTTTTATTTCTGATTATCGAAGAAATTGAAACAGTATAAATAACAGTTTTGGTGTCTTTCGTGCGTCATTCGCATATTGTACGTTTCTTCTGTGGCAGAAGTTTTCCAGTTGTGTGATTTTCTATTTGATTCTTCAGGGTCAGTATTAATTTCATTCTTTCGTTATAAATATTACTTTAAATTAATAGGCAATGTATTTTTTCTTATTGTTATTACATGGTCAATATTTTTTTCAATATTTTTATCTTTTACGCATTTTTGATTTTGCTATTTTTAACATTTTACTTTCAAGATATCTTGTACAGCACTGTAATTTTTAATTTGATATAAATATGTACATGTGTATTACATGTCATATATATTTTGGATTTTTGCAAAACGGATAGTTTTTGATGAATATTGTTTCCATGTTTCATTAATTTAAGTATTAATGTCTCTCTTGTAATGTAGTTTTCGATTTATTGTCATCAAGTTTATATTCTTAAATTAAAAGAAAACAAATCTTATATTTTTTTATTAATTATGTACTACTACTATCATATTACGTTAGATATTCTTAGTAGAATGTTAATTTACAAATTAATTTATTACTACTGTTCTGCTGTACTTGTATTAATATACAAGGCGACTATATTTTATATAATAAAAACTTCTTGTATTAAATTATTTAACAATATATTATGAAATATTTTAATGGCTTAATAAGAATGTAATTAATTTTTGTTAGAACACTTGTTTAAATAATTATCAAGATATAATTTGAGAAAAAAGTAACTTCAGTTTTTCCTAATAGATAGATATAAAATAAAATAAATATGTACATGTGCATTATATGTCATATATTTTTTTAAATTTTATAACAGTTATAGTTTTAAATACAATATAAGTGATATATAAAATAAATAAAAGTTTAGATATGTGACTTGTGAAAAAGTGACAAGAAATATTGTCTCCATGTTTCATTAATTTAAGTATTTATGCTTAAGTATTTTATGAAATATTTTTTTTTGTTATTTTGATAATTTAAAACCAAAACAGGTGATAAATATTTTTGACTGTTAGATTTTCTATCTTCCTCATTGTTATTTTGTTTGTTTCTGACTGCTTTTGATTATTAATGTTTTGTTTAATAAATAACTTTGTGATTTTCTTAACTTAATTTTAAATACTTTTTAGCCTTTACAATTTGTATAGTATTCTATGCAATTGATTATAATAGTTTGCCACTACATTATTACATTATTTCAATTGTAATTATTGTTTGACGTCTTTCGATTGATTTTCATCAAGTTTTTCTGTACTTGCATTAATAAACAAGCAAGGTGAGTATGGGATTAATATATCAGTATGTTTTTCCGAAATAATTTATATTTTATGTAATAAAAAATTTCTTGTATTAAATTATTCAACAATATATTATGAAATATTTTAATGGCTTAATAAAAATGTTATTAATTTTTGTTAGAACACTTGTTTAAATAATTATCAAGATATAAATTTGAGAAAAAAGCAATTTCAGGTTTTCCTAATAGATATATTTAAAATCGCAGAACTCTTATAAAGGTAGCATCATTTGATTACTCAGTCAATATTTATTGCGCTTTGGATATAGAGATTCGAGAAAGTCATCTTGCTTTCAGCCAGAAATCTGAGAAGCTCTGTAGTGACAACATTATGATATTACGAAGAAAGGTTCATTTATATTACTTTAATTTTATATCTGATTTTGAATTTTAAGTTTTTGAATATATATGAATGAATATTTTCTGACAAATTTTTAATATTTGGATATTCGATAGATTATCTATTGATCATTTTAGATTATTATTGGGCTTTATTATTATTATCTTTTATATATTTTAAAGTCTCGTTTTACAAACTATGGGTTTATCTGGACTGGGCCTAAAGTTTAACGTGAGCTCCGAACCACGGTTCCCAGCATTAAGCCTACCGACTACCGAGTGACCAACTTTAGAAATCATTCCAGAAGACATCCTCTTATCCAGCCTGGTTACTGGCGTGACTGGGATCATTTTCCTTGTCGGATTTTACACTCTTGCCTAGAACATTCACAAAGTTTAAACAATCACAAACATAAATTTACGACCATGCCTCAGCAAGATTCGAACCCGCGGCTATCGCAACAGTAGGAGGACCGTCCCATCGCCTTTACCACTGCGCCACCAAGCCGGCTTGGGCTTTATTTTAATGAGGAGTTATGTCAAAGGCTTATGAACAATTCATGTAACATTACAATAAGATTTGAGAAAACATGTTTCTAATTTTTAAATCTTTTCTTTATACGAAAAATGTAATTTAATAATATCAAATTTTACTAAATGATGCAACTTATAATATTAAACAAACAATTTTGTTACAGAAAATGAAGGCAGCTATCATAATCTTCCTGATGTTGTTTTGCGTCGTTTTGTCCCTTCCTGCTATTAAGGATAAAGACGACGATGACGTATCCACGCAATCCGGTTTCAATCAACCTTTGGGACATCCTAAAAGTTCCGTATCTAGATCTAGTGACGATTTGGATACAGCAGAAGCAGTAATATTTAGACCACTGTTTGTCTATAGGAAGTATGTGGTGAAAAGGAGAAGATACAACAGGAATTAATGACGTACTATTGATTCAGGTTTGGTTATTGAGCCAAAGATTGTCAATTTGTGATACTATTTATATATATTTAATATTTTGTATGAAATAAAACAATATTGCTTTTTTTATATACTTTTTATTTTATTTTATAATTTAATAACAATTTACCAAACTACCGTGGGGAAGTCATCATTTTTATCCATGAGTCCCACATCGAAACCTTTCCTGTCATAGCCAGCCCAGTCGTCATCATTGTAATAATCATTATTGTTCTCATAATCCTCGTAGTGGTGACTGTTAATAGGAAGAAAGAAAATACATATTTTTGAGCTAATATCAGGCTAAACATTTTCGCTTTTTTTGCGATTAAAGTGTACATTATCACTGTAAGCCTCACAAATAATTCTTTGTGTGTCTTGCTTATATTGCTTACTTTATCACAGTAAGACATATGTCAATAACTTATTCAACCTTCCAGTAGTCCTACATATGTATCTGTGACATTAAATTATTCATTATTCATGTTTGTTATAATGTTATTTAACTGTATCTTAAATAAGAGTAAAGGGCATTCGTACGAGTAAAATACTCTTGTTTTTTTAAGGAATGGTAGACTGCGTTGGTAGGTTATTAAGGAAATATTTAAATCTAGTAAGAATGTGTCTCAGGTTCTTCCAAATCTGGAAGCCTAAAGGACCGTGTTAGTGTAGAAAAATGTACATAGATTACATGAATCAAGCAATAGCAACGACGTATGAGATATAGTCACCACCACCATATCACCATTTTTGTCTTGGTTGTATACTAGATATATCATCTAGTTCGATAAAGTTACTAGGACTCTTAGTCCAAGCACTAGGATATTTTGAAAGAAATTACAAAGAAATGATGGTACTGTTAATCACGTTTTTAATTGACCAAAAAGCCTTTAAAATCCATAGATCTGATCACTCAACCATCTGCTTAAATAGGATAACTTAACTAGGAGGATCTTATTAGGAGTTTGATTAGCGACATATATTGATGAAAATACGAATCATTAGAGCTGTTAAAATTCTAATTCTATCGTTTTCTGTTTAGCATTATTGACTTATTTAGTGTGTATAGATACTAACCACGGAACATTTTTTCCATTCATTACCACGAAAAATTACTTTTCATACATTATAATTATTGTTGTTTGATTGGAATAAATCTCTTAACGAAGCGTATCAAATACTTTTAGCAAATTGTGGTGATGCTTCGTCATAACTCAATTTTGAGTTCTAATTCCGACAATTTAAAAGTGGTGATTTTGACGTCAATAGCAATGATTTGGAGGACGAAAGATGTTCGAAGTCGATGAATTGCAAAACTTGCGAAGTGATTTTAAAAGTATTTCTGTGCATATGGTGGGATCAGCAAGGAATAGTGCATTAAGAGGTGCTAAAACTTGACGAAGGGAAGTATTTTGGTTAATGTATATTGTTTTACTTTTTTTCATAAATATATTTTGTCACTTAATTGTGTGTTTTAATTAGTAATTTTATATAGTAAAATATATTTACTTACTCTCTATATTGTGGTGACCGTTTCACTAAAATTACCGAAGGAATATCACGATAAGCAGCATTGTCTGCAGGAACTTGAACCTCTGACCTCCTAAATCTGGTTGGTGAAGCTTTCAACATTGTAAGGAAACAAAATAACAGCAATGCCATTACAATCTGTAACAAATATAATAAGTTGCTCAATAAGTTTTATTCTTAATAAGAGAGAATGCTATTAAGTTTGTTGTTTTATTTTTTTAATTACACTAATTTTAGATTTCAGCCCTAGCACCTTTTTTCTACTACTTGTTTCCATTTATGCAATAGGGTCGATGCCGTGGGCCTAATTTTGTTAGAAGATGTTAGAAACTTGACGTTTATAGAAACTATGATGACGTTTATAAAGCATCTGAAATATTTGAAATAAAACTTTTAGGAAAGTTTATCAATTTTAGAAGTTAAGAAAAAGGATACGGCTCTGGAAGATTATTGATTAACCGAGCAATATTTAACCGAAGCCCTAGGTATCTGATTGGACAGGGTGAGTAATATATAGGCTAACGTTTAACGAGTAAAGTCTTGTTCTTGCCTTTTTATTTTAGGTATTTTATATATACATGTTTGTACAATAAGGTAACCGCTCAAATATTAACTTTCTTAATTTTTAATTCCTTAATTTTTCTAAATTTAAATTTTCTTGAATTTGCTTGCGTGGCCCCTGATTTGGAAGTTACTGCTGTTGAATATCGGACGTTATAAAAAATACTTAGGACATTGAGTGGCAGTAGTAGATTCATCAATGTCAACACTTAAAAATTAGATGGATTCTTCGTAAAGTTATATGATGAGTGGTTCGAATCATGGAAGTAGTTCTTCACGCAGCTGTTAAATTAGAACTCACCAGAAGTTTTACCAACTCCGCATATAATTGACATTCGATAAAATATCCAAAGATTTTAGATGATGAGTCAACAATTAAGAAATTATGTACACCAACAAAATCATTTAAGTGTGGTAAGAGTACTGGAGGTGATCATGGGACCAGAAATAACCGAGGCCAGAGGAGAAACATTATTTCAATGGCTTCATCTTCAGCTTACATGGAAAAAGCAATAATTATTCCAATATTTAAAAAAAGCGATAGTAATCATTGTAAAAACTATAAATTATCTCAAAAGATGTTATTAAAATTATATAGAGAATGCTTCAAAGGTCTCGGGAAGAAATGAGCCAAGAAGTGCAGGTAGGATTTAGACCAAATCGCTATTATGTAGATAAGATTTTCGCTAGTTTATGTATTAGAAATGGAAAGCGTATAATTGTGCTTTTTATTGATTTTTGCAGATTTTTTTTTGATTGACTTTGAGCAGTTTTGGGGTATGAATATGTCCTTCCAAAAATTATTAAACTCCTTCAAGCATATTTTGATGGTTCCTTTGCCTGTGAGTTCGAAATTGTTTGCTTTCCGCTGCTTTTTATTGTGAGAAAGAGAGACATAATGTTCAGTAAGATGTATTGTAGAACCATATAGGTTGTGAATTAATCAAGAAAAAATCAAAGTGTTGACGACTGACCATTCGCCTATTATTGTAAATCTTATAGGAATCCATTTAGAGAAAATAGGAGTTTAAGTACTTAAGATCAGTAAAGCCGAAGAAGGTGAGAAGGTGACATTTACTGCTGAATAATAAAAAAGATTGGCTAAACCGCAGATGTTTTTGCTTCTCTAAGATGGTGTGATGGTGAGAAGAGTTGAATTATTGCAATCAAGAATAAAATTCGCCTCTTTCGAATATTTATTTTGTCTTTCTGTGTCTCCGAGACTTGGATACTATTACAGTCAAATACCTATTAGTTTGAGGTCTTTGAAGATGCGAAGCAAATAATACATATTTATCTCTAATATCGTATAAGAAATGAAGTTATTTGTTTAAGATGCGATAATCAGTGCACAGTTGAGAAACAAATCCAGAGTCACAGATAGGATAATTAACACACGGCTGGATACGGTCTATGGGAGCAAAAGTTATGACAGCAACGATGGATGAGATCGTTTCAGCCTGGAAAAGGGGGAGGTTAGCGGTGACGCGGTGCTAAGCTCCCAGCATGTCGACCAGCTCGCGAACGAGCGCGTTTTCAGAATAACTTGTGCTGAGTAGTTGTTTGTGGAATGATTGAGATATGAAGTGCTTGATTTCTGGAGTGTCAGTTTCCCTATGAATTTTATTATTTCTGACAAAACATGGAGCGTTTGAGATTCTCTTGAGGAGTTTATTTTGGAAAACTTGAAGCCGTTTCACCTGGTTGGGTGTAACAAACTTGAGGTAGAATTTAGATCCGTAGACGAGTACGGACCGAATTAACACTTTGTAAAATAAGCATTTGATGGAGATGGGAAGTCTGCTAGAAGGGTAGATCAGAGAAGATAGATAGGATATGTTTTTCGAATAAAAAACGAATGAATAACTCACATACTTCTTTTTAGTCAAATCGACCTTTTGGATGGAAGGCATGTTGAGTAGCTACGAAAAAGCATGGAAAGCCACCTGAAAAATAGAGACTAACATTGTCTGAGGCCAGAAAGGTGATGGCCGGCTTTGTCTTGATAATGATGAAATAGATTTCCACCAGATGGGTGCAATTGATGATTTTAAAGAGCAAATTGAACTCTTTTTGGATTCTTTACACTAAGTTTTCTCAATCGAAACTTGACAAAGAGACGAGTAAAATATGACGATTTATATTTTAACCAAAAATATTCCTACCTTAACAATCTTCATAGTTGATTTCAAAGATATTAACTCTTTCGGCCACTGTTACTTTTCACGGAATGATATCGATTTCCTCATTTTGATATTTATATACGAAACATTTTTATTGATCATAACAATTATTATGGTGTTTTTCCCTGTTTAATTTAACGGCTATCTAAATTAAGCCTGTCCTTTTTAAATTAATTAGAACCTATAAAAAGAACGCTTGCATCCATTATCGTAGTTATTTTGTTCTGCCTTTTTTTCGTTGTTTATTTGTTGATGAATAGCGATGAAAAAATGTGTTAAAATCGTGTAAATTGACGCTGTTTTAGTGGATAGAAATTTTCTCATTATTGCGACATCATTGTCCGGCCTTTTAACATATATCGACAACAGTCGATGGTAGTGACTCATCACAATACTATTAGATATCGATGAGAAGCTAGTAAAATTAAGAATGTGTTTGTATTGGTTGTTCTAATTAGTTCTAAACTAGTAAAATAGTTGTCCTATATATAGTGCTAAAGGAGATAATAATAGAATTATATTTGCGACTTGTATTTGTATATTCCATTAATTTTTTTAATAATATGTTAAATAATAGTCCAGCTCGTATCTTAAATAATTTTTAACAGTCAGCGCTAAACTTGTAAATATCACCAAAGTTAACAATCATCCACTTGATAATGAAGGTTCTTCTACAATACATTTCATAAACTTAATTGTTGCCCGGACACTGGCCAAATCTCTGTCTGTTATCAGGACCTTGATTTTCTTCATTTTTTAAGTTATACCACTGAGCAACAAATATCATTATCACTGGTAAGTATCAAATTCAATCTGTTAAACTCCAGATATATCATTAAATGTTTTTCATAATCACCTTCGACCACCTTAAGATTATCAACGGTAATGATTTTGAGCTTATAGCAAAATCAAACAAGGATTCATTTACATAATGATAGTGTCCAAAATTTGCAAGTGATGCTAGTTTATCCAGCTAAATAAAAAAGACTGATAATTGGTACATACCTGCCCAAGGTAATAGTTAATGAAATAATGGGGTTCATGTGTCATATATGAGCCAGTTCCGTCCTACAATACAATGCCATGTTGGACTGTATTTCTTATCGAATTCTTTCTTGATATACGCTGCTATATCCTTTGAGACGAAACAAAATTCCGATTAAATCCTTGTAAACAGTCGTTGGTATATTTACAAAACTTTTCAACGTTATGTCTCTCAATAGCTTGAGTTGCACAATCAAGTGCATCTTGCTGCATATCTTATGCAAGGTGGTCCAAGGTCCAAGGTCCAATCTGTTGGGGGAAAGGGGGGAATCGAGGGAAATGCGAAAATTTCAAAGGCACATACAGAGTTTTCACCTATTTTTTATCTAAAATAATCAGATATTTGGGTATAATATTATTGCTGCGTTGATGAGATGGAAAATTGAAGGTCGTACTTTATTATTTAATATAATAGTATCGCCAAAATGGTTTTAAATATGAATTCTGAAATAGTACGACTTTTTTATATTATAATTTGTCTTAAACATAATCACAGATTTGGAAGTAAGTATTACTACTAATAATGTTCAAGTATAACTACCGTGAAGAAGAGCATTTACAAATTCCAGTATTTTACGCACTGCTACATCCACAGACAGTGTCAAATTGTGTATGTGCTGGAAAGAGCGCACTTCCGAGGTGGTCCCATTGGAACCAAATCAGGATCTGTTAGGGGAAAGGGGGGGAAATCCAGGGAAACGCTCAAATTTCAAAGGCACGTACAAATTTTTCGCATATTTTTTATCTAAAATAATCAGATATTTGGGTATAATATTATTGCTGTGCTGATGAGACGGAAAATTGAAAGTCGTTCAGTGCAAGAGTCATTCAGTTTAATTTATAAACACTAACTATAGCATATAAGACCTCGTAGAAATATTGTAGAGAGTTGTTTCTATGGTGTAATAGTTAAAGCGTTTGGCTTCCAAACGGAGGTCATGGGTTCGATACCTGGCGGGGACAAGAAGTTTTTCATACTTTCTAGTTAGGATAGTCTTTTAGTTAGAACATTTGTATAATCATCTAGGCTATTTGGTGGACCCCGGGGCCTAACCTTAAATGGCAAGTACATCTTCTGTTATCTGTCTTTTCTGAGGAAATTCTTTCGGATGGTGGAAGTCTCGAATTTTATTTCTTCATTATTATTCCTCCTTCGATTATTTCTGCTGAGTTGTTTGTCCTTAAAGAAAGCCTTAATCATATATTTTTAATAATAGAATATTCTGAAGAAATGGCGAGGTTTAGGAGAGGGGAATATAAAAAGGAATAATTATTGGCAACAAAGGGTCATATACATAAAGAAGTACATATATTACTTTATTATTTAATATAATAGTATCGCCAAAATGGTTTTAAATATGAATTCTGAAATAGTACCACTTTTTTATATTATAATTTGTCTTAAACATAATCACAAATTTGGAAGTAAGTATTACTACTAATAATGTTCAAGTATAACTACCGTGAAGAAGAGCATTTACAAATTCCAGTATTTTACGCACTGCTACATCCACAGACAGTGTCAAATTGTGTATGTGCTGGAAAGAGCGCACTTCCGAGGTGGTCCCATTGGAACCAAATCAGGATCTGTTAGGGGAAAGGCGGGAAATAGAGGGAAACGCTCAAATTTCAAAGGCACGAACAAATTTTTCGCATATTTTTTATCTAAAATAATCAGATATTTGGGTATAATATTATTGCTGTGCTGATGAGACGGAAAATTGAAAGTCGTTCAGTGCAAGAGTCATTCAGTTTAATTTATATAGTTTTAACTAAGTATAGCATATAAGACCTCGTAGAAATATTGTAGAGAGTCTTCTATGGTGTAATGGTTAAAGCGTTTGGCTTCCAAACGGAGGTCATGGGTTCGATACCTGGCGGGGACAACAAGTTTTTCATACTTTCTAGTTAGGGTAGTCTTTTAGTTAGAACATTTGTATAATCATCTAGGCTATTTAGTGGACCCCGGGGCCTAACCTTAAATGGCAAGTACATCTTCTGTCTTTTCTGAGGAAATTCTTTCGGATGGTGCAAGTCTCGAATTTTATTTCTTCATTATTATTTGATTATTATTCCTCCTTCGATTATTTCTGCTGAGTTGTTTGTCCTTAAAGAAAGCCTTAATCATATATTTTGAATAATAGAATATTCTGAAGAAATGGCGAGGTTTAGGAGAGGGGAATATAAAAAGGATTAATTAATGGCAACAAAGCGTCATATACATAAAGAAGTACATATATTACTTTATTATTTAATATAATAATATCTCTAAAATGGTTTTATATATGAATTCGGAAATAGTACCACTTTGTTTATATTATAATTTGTCTTAAACATAATCACAGATTCGGAAGTAAGTATTACTATTAATAATGTTCAAGTATAACTACCGTAAAGAAGAGCCTTTACAAATTCCAGTATTTTACGCACTGCTACAACCACAGACAGTGTCAAATTGTGCATGGATGCTACTTTACGAATAAGGGTATCGCGCAGGGCTGTCAAGATGTGCGTGTTGTCATAGAGCAAGGCCCAAAATCGACTTATAAGATCTGCTTTGATCTGCATAAAAACCTCGATCAGTTTCAGGAGTTCTACGTAAGGGGCGTGCTTCACTAATTCAATGCTAGACTGAATTAGGTTCGGGGAAGATTGATAATAGTTTATTGATCTGGTATGTCTTTCCAATGAGTCCGATGTCTTCATGTCGTTGCCATAAGTCGTGTAGTGAGAATGAGTTATTGTCACCATCATCTGAAAAATAGAAATTATGTTTTACTATATTTTGCAGTTCTTTATTTTAAATTGTAAACTAAAATTTTGAATTCACAAATTAAAAGCAGAATTTGTAAAATACATATTGATTTATTTATACCGCATTCGTCTTATGAATTAATCCAGGTACAAATGAACAATTATAGTAAGGGTATCTAATAAAATTTGTTATTTATAAATTTATATAAAAAATAATATCTTTCAACATTTTCTCATAGTAGACATTTCTTGAACTTTTGGTATTGATTGAAATAAAATATAATGAAAAATAGTTATATCTGTTGAATATGATGGGTATTTGTATCACATTGGATGTTCATCAGAGTGCTAGACTAGTTAGTTGTTTCAAGCAATACAATTATCTCTGATAACCTTAAAACACAGCAACAATATGAACACTATGCAATATAGTATTTTGTTGAATGTTGTAATACTGCTTCCGTGTAAATAACGCGATGTACCAAGTCTTGTATTGTTTATAGTTTCACAAGTAACAGTATCCACGTAACATATACACAAAATATGGTAAAATGTCATCGGAGAAGAGGAACAGTGGACAAAACCCAAAGTTAACTGACAGAGACCGACGAATATTAAAAAGTATTGTGGCTAGATGATACAAAACTAATGCGGAAAAGGTGACAACAGAACTCAACACTCACTTAAGTAACATTGCTTCTACAAAAACATTACGACAGGGGCTCCTCAAAGTTAACGTGTATGAAAGGGCTGAACCCTTGACACTTCATAGATGGAAGATTGTGGTATATTCCAATGAATCATTTGTTTATATTGTTTCCTATAAATGGCTAGGTATAGTTATATCTGTTGAATATGATGGGTATTTAGTAGTCACTGAGCTACATTCGCGTGTTATTTTTCTTAAAGTTCTTCAAATAATCCGATCTTCTGATTTTATCAAATAGATGTAATAATTATTTAATTTGTTTTATCGGTGTTAAACTGGATATGGTACTGTTGATAGTGATTTGCTTCTTTCTTCATATAATAATAGCTTTGTTTTGCCCACAATTCAACGTAAAAGTGACATTTTTTTTGTTGAATGAAAGGAAAGTTGTATTACAACCTACGCACAGAGTTTCTCTTTTAACTAGTAGTTATTTTTTTATTTATTCTTCTTAAAAACAAAAAATGTTTAATGCAGTAGGACTTTTTGGATTATATGGTGCTTCCTGGAATACTATCCGACGATATGCACTAAAAATCGTTTAATTGGCAGGTGTCAAAGAACTTTTACAGATATGGCTAGGAGTTGAGATGTTAGATTTAAGGGTTTGAGAGTTCCTGACCGAAGATAATCTTTCATTATTACGCCTCCAGCTGTCTTAAAGTTATGGCAGACGGGTTTTAATTACTTCACAAAAAATAGCATGTACAATCAAGAATACACCTCACAATTAGATGCGAATGTATAATATTTCGAAATGATATGAACTAAATAGGAACTTTAGTAATAGAAAAGAATTTCTCCAGAATCTTCATTTCGTTAATCTGGGATCGCTAAAGTTTTACCGCACTGTCTAGCCACACCTAATGCTTATTGGTGATGAAATTATGCTAGCACGAAAGGTTTTCTTTTGTGGTATAGCAGCCTGTAATGAAAAATGGATTCACTATTCCACTATGGCAACATAAGGGAAAAGAAATTGAAGCAAAGGAAGAAGAATTCATTAATTAAAAGAGGACTATCCAGTGATATTTTAACAGACAAGTAGTTTTGTAAAAATCTCATTTGTTGAATTTGATGGATCAGCTTGGTCTTGGTCTTTATTAGTTAATTAATTGGAATGAATATTATTGTTTTTAACCGACTTTGAAAAATGGAGGAGGTTCTATCTTCGGCTGTAATAATATTTTTTTAATGTATGTTCGCCAATTTCTTCGTCAATTGTGGGCCGATTTTCAAAGCTCTTTCTTTATTCGAAAGAGTGTAGGTGGTAGGTATTCCGTGGTTATTGGAGAAGAGGAACAGTGGACAAAACCCAAAGTTCACTGACAGAGACCGACGGATATTAAAAAGTATTGTGGCTAGATAATACAAAACTAACACGGCAAAGGTGACATCAGAACTCAACACTCACTTAAGTAACATTGCTTATACAAAAAACATTACGACAGGGGCTCCTCAAAGTTAACGTCTATAAAAGGGCTGAACCCTTGACACTTGATAAACTGAAGATTGTGGTATATTCCAATGCATCATTTGTTTACATTGTTTCCTATAAATGGTTCGGTTTATGTATGGAGAACCTCAAAAGAAACTTATCGCAAATTTCCGGACTTCCTGCTTCTTACCGCCAAGCATGGGGAGTGTCTGTTATGATTTTTTTTCATTCACACTACTGGCCGGATTACTGGGAATGACTGAATGAAAATCCTCAAGAATGAAGTTCTAAGTATGACCGGCATATTGCTGCCAAACAGTGTCATATTCCAGGATGATAATGCCCCATACACACAGTTTTTTGGCTTTGGTTCAGTCTTGGTTTAATGATCACCAGAATATCATCAAATATCTTCGCTGGTCAGCACAGTCGCCAGACCATAATTGATCTCTAATGGGGAGTTAGTGAGAAGTAGAATCTCATCTCCATTATAATTGAAGCAATTGGTGGATGTTTTGGTACAAGAATGGGACAATATTCGATTGTCTATTCAGACACTCTACGGATTTATTTGACGAAGAATTGCTACTGTTTTAAAAAAACCAAATTGAGGCTAAACACTTTATTAACAAGTAAATATCGTGAATATGTGAGATGTTTATATTACTTTGTCTATCCCCCGTACCTTCAAAGATGCTGTGAGAAAGATGAAAGAAATTATACTTGAAAACAGGTAAACATAAAAATCATAAGACTTCTGTATTTATAATATTTCGTTTCGTTAAAAATTAAACTGAGTTGATTTAAGTCTAATAACAATTTTTATGGTTGCATTCGCCATTTTATCATTATTTTTACATTTGAATCGAACCTGTTTTCTATTTAGTTTGGCTGCGCAGTAACACATTTAATATATTTAAAACGTTTACGACTGATACATATGGAAGGAAGATAACGATCGCGATCGGTGCTCATCTCTCCCGTGGATTTTCACCAGGTTCGTTTTTCTTGCCGAATATTTGTTTGGACGGGGTAGACGTACCTGTTACCTGCGCCTTTGACGTCAGCCCGGGAGAATTTATCAGCGCACTAACAATAAAATCAAATAAATACGTTTCCTTTCGCGCGAATTTCGGGTAAATTTAGACAAGCTTATGGTAAGCGAGATGGTTTGCAATGCAATTATGAAAACTGTTAAAGTGGCGAACGTGATGAGCGTTTGTCGAGATAGGATTGGAAGGAAATGAGAAGTGTTTGTTCGAAAATGAACGTACGGATAAAACTTCTAATAATTTTTAATTTATTTTTCTGATTTTCCTTTTCATTAATTCCTAATGGTGCATTTCCGTAATTATAATGATGTCAGGCTTTACAATGCTTTACAAAGTAAATTTTGTTATCACCAGGTGTACCGGAAAGCCATTAGCAGTTTATTTAACAGATGTTGCTAAGCTTAAGTATGCATTGCTATGATTTAACACATATGTCATTCTATTATACTAACATCAAGCTTCAAAACTATACATGTTATATTTTGCGAAAGTCGGCCAATCGATTCCAAGGCGTTTTGGTCGCTCTGTGTTTGCGGTGACCAGAGTGGCGTGGTGTATTAGAAAACCTTATGAGTAGAAACCTTATGAGCCGTTGAAACAGTTAAAATGAATCGAAAATGAAAAATAAATTGATCGAAAAATTGGACCCGAAGACACGGTGAAGTTTTTTTAAAGCACGATAACGTCTCATAAAGCAAAATTGCTCAAGGAAGTGTTGAAAACAATTGGATGGGACATATATTCGCATCCGCCGTACTCTCCAGATCTTGTCCCGTCCGACTATCAACGAAGGTAGAAAATGGCTCGATGAAAAGTTTTGCTAAAGACAAATTTTTTTGGGATGGCCTTTTGGGATAGTTTTTTTGGGATTTTTTTTGGATGTAATATGTATAGAATCAATTGGCAAAATCTTTAAATAAATATATTTTTTAATTTTTTTGGAAATTATGTAGTTATTTTTAAAGCCGATAATGACCGGTACACCTGGTATTAGCGTATACCATTATTAGAGTCTTATTTAATGTTCAGCAGAAGGCCATTTCAATCTTTATCTGAAATATTTGAAAATAAAAACTTATAATCATGATGACTATATCTAAACAATATTGAGCTATTCATTGTTAAATACCATTTATTTTTATCGTATAATTCTTATGATATATACCGTTCTAAATAACATCTCTCTAAATATTTATGTAAGAATAGTTTGATTATAGTTTCAGTTTAATTTATAACCCTATTTACGATGTATATTTAAAACAATTAATTAGCTAAACTATTAATTATGTGTAAAAGGAGTTACGATTACTGATAAGACAAAGACAAGACCTAACGCATAGTTGGCGAAAAATCATGTACTCTCGCTCTTACTATGCTGAATCACATTAGATAAATTTATATAAGGTAAGCAAGAATATTGATAAGTGACGGATTGACTGCTATACTAACTCTCAGCAAGATCCAGTTGTTGTCTTTATGGCAAATTCTATATGTTTCTTTCCGAAATAGTTTTAGAAATGATGGCATTCTTTTAGGTTGTGACAATGAGTGTACAGTTGAGGAACAGATCCAGAGAAGCAGATTACAATGATTTGGACATGCCAGTCCTTTACAGACTCTTGCGTCAAGATCGACCTTTTGTGTGGAAGTCGAAGCAACTTTCAAAAGATATGGATCAAGATCACAGAAAGTGATTTAAAAAAACAGGCGTAGCTCGAGACCAGAACAGTTAATACCGACTGCCAAAAGATATTC
This sequence comes from Rhynchophorus ferrugineus, assembly GCF_030347505.1. Taxonomy (NCBI): domain Eukaryota; kingdom Metazoa; phylum Arthropoda; class Insecta; order Coleoptera; family Curculionidae; genus Rhynchophorus; species Rhynchophorus ferrugineus. Next base: position 52,118,383 of record NW_027472583.1, read on the forward strand.
GAAGTCCTGCGACACCAATCACAGCGTATTGATTAAGAAGTAAATACTCCGCCTGTGCACCGGCTACGGACGAATGACTCTAGAAAAAGGAAGTGAAGACACTTGGAGCAGATCCCCGATCTTTGGAAACTTGAAATTCTACCTTTTTGCCGAGAGAAAATTTACTGTTGGATAGTTAGTGCCCTAACCAGAATGATGCTGTATGCGATCTTATTAAGTAAGATGTCATGTGACCTACTGTAAATTGAGACACATGTGTGAATAGGGTGACAAATATCATTAGCATATTCTATAATCAGTAAAAAGATTTATTTTGAAAGAATGACTTACACTGAATGAATGACTGCATAAGTCTTCCAACATGATTGAAATTTGTTCAAGGAAAAAGTGTATCAAATTGTTGTATGTTTTCTCTAAATTTCCGATCACATAATATCAGTGACATTAAAGCAACGTAGGACAGACAATTCTGAATGATATACGACCATTTGGTTACTGTCGAAAGTCGAAAATTCGAAGATGAGGTAAATCATTTTTATAACAACAATATAATCAATCACCCATCGGCTCAAACTATGGAATTTTAGATCGTCCAGATTTGGCACCCAATGACTGTTTTATCCCCGTACATTCAATGATTTTTGACACCCAAAGAAGCGGTGGACGTGTTCAAAATGCCTATACTGGAGTTACCTCAATTGAAGTGGCAAGAACGTTACGAAAATGGGTTGCACAGAATATTTAAAACAAAGAAATCAATTTCAATCATCTATAGTTATTTTTTCTTTATTGGACTAGAAATATAAAAAGTAACTCTCATAACATTTTTTCAAGATTTGCTTCAGTTCAGAGTCAAACTTAAAAAAAAACTGCATTAAAAAAACTTTAGTATGAAGAATTTAGACATAAAACAAGAATTATTAGCTTTACTATCAGAAAATGAAACGCGTATTAATTCTGAATATTCGAATTCAGATTGTTTAGCTTAACAATTCGTCAATGTAATTTCTCAACTAGTAAACGAATTAATTTAATTTTCTATCAGTTCACGGTTTAAAAAAAGTTTCATGATTACTTCATTTAAAATAAAAAACAAATTGATTTACGTCTACAGGCAGATTTAATTAGTTGTTGATATATCAATATTTTATATAGTATTTATTTAGAAATATAGCATTTATTAGTTTTAATGTCTGTTTATATTTGTTATATGCTTCATTGATACAATAAAACAACATTGTACAGTGTCATAACTGACGTTAAGTGCGACTAAATGGATGTAGTTTAATAAAGATATTTAAACCAAATTAAACCATTACGGAAGATTACTATCGATTACTATAAATTCAACAGCACTTGGCCGCTTGTAAAACTTGAAAAAACTACTTGAAAATAAGTATTGAAGTGGCTCTACATAACTCAGATTGTTTAAATTTATCTCTGTATTAAATAATAGAATTGTTTGGATTGTTATTATATTGGATGGGCATACATTTTTTTCACTAGAAACAAAACCATGTATAATCTGTTTTGTTTTATATTTCCTGAAGACAGTTTTGTTATTTTAAAGTATTAATTTGAGTGTAGTTAACATTAATATTTTTCGTTCTACTGAATGGTAAATACTTTTAATTATAGTCTAGAATCGCAAACTGAAGTATTAATTAACATCGGCATAGTTTAAAAGATGGAAAAGTATCGGTATCATACAAGAATCATCTACTCACTATCTATCAAACATTGTCAAGAAATATAATTGATAATTGTTTTAGTTGCAAGTTCACATTGGTTCTCAACAGGTATCAGAATCAATGGTATCAAGACTGTTGATGATCAAAAAATTCAAAATAATTGGCGGTTAATACCCGAATAAGTTTTGTTAAGATACGATCAGACAGTTAGATAAGTGACCATGACCAGACAGTGATCAGTGTCATATTCGAATATAGTAAATTAAACATTTTATATTTCTTCTTAATTACATCTTACATTAGATATTTCTAGTACAATATTAATTATTGTTCGGTTGTTCTTGTATATATATATATATATATATATATATATATATATATATATATATATATACTATTGTTATATATATATATATATATATACACTATTGTTATTTGTTATTTTTTTGTATATTGTTATTTTTCATTGAGGCATTTTCATTCGTTATATTTTTTCGCTTTTCGGAAGTGAAATAGTAAAATATACTGAAAATAAATTCTTGGGATTTCCATGTTCAAAGTGCAAGAAGTTTTAACCGAGTAAACTAATGACACTAGCTTTATATCTAGAATTTTTTGTGGACTGTTACCTTCTAAATTATTTATAGTATGGCTTTATTGAATAAAAACTACTAGATATATGTGATTTTAAATAAATTTGTTACGAAAAAAGGAAATTATTGTTCTCAAATATTATATTAAACATGTTCTGATCTGCATTTGGTACAGAAATGGGCACATAACACATTATATCATACTGAAAAAAAAAACAAATTCATTACACGAAATCGCTATACAAGAAATTAAATGTTTGAGTTAAATTAGAGCACTAGATTACTTCTTGTAAAAGATGCAATAAATCACTTGGAAACGTTTAAAAAATCCTACTCATCTCTCCATATTCGTCAGATGCGTATTCCAATCGGCGCTTTAGACAACGTGGAACATTTACGTGGAACGTTAATTTTTGAACATTTTTGACTTTTTTCTGATATAGAACCAGAAAAGTGGAAATTCTAGAGACTTGCAAGGAGCAATACTTTGGATCATATATTTTTAATTTTAAAAACTTTGTAGTTGATGAGTATTGATTCCTTATAAGCCTGTATGTGACAGAGAGAAGTTGTTATTGGCTATTTCATAAGTTTAAGAACAATAAGTTTATAGTCAAAGAGAAGCAACGTAGTGGAAAACTATGAATTGACGAAGATGCAGAACAAGAACGCCGAATCAAATAAAGCCATTATTCGTTTAGATATCACTATAGATTGTGATTGAAGTAAATGTGTGTTGAAGCATTGAAAGAAAGAAACAATTTTTAATTTATAAGCAGAAACGTCATCAAGTGTTTTTGTAACGTAACTATTGTACGTATTGTACGTTATTGCAATTATATTTTGTAAGATATTGCTTTGATTATTGCTAAGATTTGTAATATATATGAAAGACCCCACACCATCTATGATATTTGTGGCACGTTGTTTTTATATATTACTACTTATTTCTAATAAATCAACAATAAAAACTCTAGATACGAAGACTGTTATCTCCATTAAAGTAAATTCGCTTCTTGATGCGTTGGAACCAATTTTCGTAACAAGAGATGAAGGACGGTAACATGTAATGAAGAATGATTCGCATCTTTTCTTTGAGTTATTACGAATTTTTCTAAAGAATTCTGGTTATCAAATAATCATATATTTTCATGCACCATGAACGTATTTTTTAAATATTTTCTTGCACCCATTGACAAAACCTATTTTATGAACTTTTTTTACGCCCAAGTATATCTCAATCTGACGTCATATCACAATCTTGCTTTATAAGATCACTTACAGCACCCAGCATTACGGAGTTCGTTCTGCTGTAGTGTTAATGTAATGTGTCTGTGTATGAAAATGTTAGGTGGTTGACATTAAATAGTTCTGCCAAGGCAGGATATATAAATAGTAGCTCTCGTAAAGGTAAAAGTACATTTCAAAAAGTATTATATTGGAAATACCACAAAATATACAATATAATATATAATATATTTACCAATATCAGCACAAACACTACTCGTGTCTTCATCATTGTGATGTTAACTACGTATACTCAAACAAACTGACCCTAGCACTGAACCGCCCTTGATTTATATACACCTTAATGGTTAATCGATTAAATCTCAATCTTCTACTTTAACGACACCATAAAGCCCCATTACTCAACGCTAAAATATTTGATACTTTCTACACCTACAGGTAAACAGCCGAATCCAACGATTAGGAAAATTGCCGATATATCCTAAACAGTTTTAGAGAAATTAGCTGTAAATTTCTTTAAAAAAATATTTTCATTTTTCTATAAACAGAGCGGCGTAATGTTTTACATGTATAAAAGAAACAAATTCATTCGACGGTAAAAATACTTAATTATAAGCGAGCATAACGTTACTAATAGCGTTGGCTCGGTAGTGTCAGTCAGGTGGTCTGAGGTATGGATGATTCCATGGTTTATACGGGTAAAAATTGCGCTTCTAAAAATTAACTAGTATGTTTTTATGTTATAATTATTGGATTTTCCACTTGTTACTTTATTATTTTGTTATTTTATTTAGTTTTTTAATTATTTATTAATTTATTACGAACATTTTTCTATAGAAGGTTACTTAAGTCTAAAACAGAATTACTTAATTGGCAATTTTATATCAAACATGTGAATATAAAGACTTGGAGGTGTTGTTGGAAATATTTTAATGTTAAGCACAACAACAATTTAAGATATCATTAAATCTTGCTAATCCCTTTTCATTTCATACATTTCAGACATTTGAAAGCCGAAGAAAATAGGCATGATAACAAATTATGAAAAACTGTTCTGAAATATTCTAGGTAGTTACAATACTATTTCCCAATAATAGAGATTAACAGAACGAGAACAATTATTAGAAAATGAAGATTTTTTCGAATAACAAAAGACTTACTTTTGTAGAGAATCGTATGAACGACGATTATTTTATCGGCACTTGGGCAGAGAGCTATGCACTCCATTCGTTGAAAGTCGTTCGAATAATGCACAAATTATGAGGCATTTCTCAACGAAAGTGGCGATTGAATCTCTTCTTGGTCGAGCTATATCAATCCGAATGCGCATCAGCGAACATCATCTGTATCATTGACACCTCAGACGCAGCTCGATTCAACTGGGAGGAAAAATATTACTGGTGTATGCTATGAATGTCTCCAAAGTGAATTTAAAAAACGTCGCAAAACTAGAAAAATATGTTCGGTATGTGAGAACCATATTTGTGACGAACACTTTATTACAACCACGACTCTTCCCTCGTAACTCACACCTCTTCGTAAGTCTAACTCCTGATTTTTACGAATAACAAAAGACTTACTTTTGTAGAGAATAATAAAATGATTGTTAAAAAATCGTATGAACGAAGATTATTTTATCGGCAATTGGGCAGAGAGCTATGCACTCCATTCGTTGAAATTCGTTCGAATAATGCACAAATTATGAGGCATTTCTCAACGAATGTGGCGATTGTTTTGACTTTTTGAACCGAATACATAAACATCATGTATAGTTTAGTGAAGCAATATTTATTTTTTATTGTTATTTATTTATTACATTGCTACTAGTCGTTGCCGACTAACCTAACATAAAATTTGTCTTGACAATAATTTAAACCTAAATATATATCTAAGAACCCATCGGATCAATATTAGTGTCTGTTGCAATAATGTTTATGTATTAACACTGCTGGGATTGTTATGACTGATATAATTTTACATCTACATCGCCAGTCATAATATGCCATAGAAAATTGTTATCCCTGTCCCTTGTCTGGAATCCTGAGGTATTAATTTTTGCACCAATTGAATTTTATAGGGATGCAGCTTTATATTCTTATGTAAAATGAGGTAATATCATCTACGTACATAGTATATACATTTGAAGCACCTACACGTTTCCAAAATGGAAAGCTTCGATTGTCAGGAATAGACTCTATATTATTTACTATTTTTACTTAAGGCCCTCAAACATATCAAACATGACTTTTTCAAACTTTTTACCTTTTGCCGCGCGATTTAAGTGGTACAAATTTTATTATAGCAGAATGCTAGGTGTATAGTCGCTGAATAATGGTTTTTGTAAAATTATCTCTCACACACAAAGCAGAGTCCATTTTTGATCAACATAAATTAGGGAATTTCTATTCTAACTACTGACTGACATACCTCCTGTGCTCCTTTGAATTATTGCGTTTTCTCAGTAATTTAAACAAATATAAACATTCCTTGGGGATAGTTGATATAATAAATGAGTCATCGCTATAGTCAAATTTAAAAGAATATATAATTATTTTGACAAAATTTTATTATAAAAACTAATACAAAATTTTTTATAAATAGAAATAACAATACTTGTCATCAAAGCTACATATTTAGAGATTAAATAATTAGAAATAAATATGCAGTCTCATTTTAAGTCCATTAATATATGTTAAGCTAAAATAAATAAACTTTCTAATATAAATAATTGAAATTAAGTATATTAGGTTTATGCCAGTGTGGGGAAGAAATCTCTGTCGTTCTGATATCCTACTAAGGCGTTGTCTCTGTTTGGTCGAACTCTTCTCCTACCAGTTTGTGTCCTTCTGAAGCTGAACACCGGTCTGTACACGAAAAAGCCTCCTGGCGCCTGTCTTTTGGATATATGGTGTTCATTGAAAGTATCATCTTCTACAGGAACATACACAGGTACCAACACTTCCTCAATTTCTTGGTCTGGGATATTGTTTTGATTAAGTACAGTCGAGGGTGCATTTGGTTCTTGATGGCTTGGTTCTGATGGTGTTGTGTCTATCGGGGATGATGTGCTCATTGCGATAAAAGAGAGCACACTGATGGAAACCTAAAATAGAAGTTGGTATATTGTATTTTATATGTGATTGCGCATAAGTTTGAGTAGATGAGCCGAGTTAGGACAGATTCAAGGTAGGAAAATTGAAATTAAAATTCAAGTTAAGAAAATTAATGGTGAAGAATGACTTCAATATCACTTATCATTATTTTTGTCAAACTACATTGTTTGAATTTTTTATCTAAAATCTGATATTTATTTTTATTTCAGGTCACCAAAAGAATTGCAGTGATGTCAATCATTACTATTATTACTACAATTAGTTTTCTATTCCTAACTTCACTAACCAGGAACTTAGTTATCTAGTTTAATATTATATTTAGTATTGTTTATAGTCAAAAGTTCTCGCTGTTTGACAACGAATTAGTACTGTTTTTAGTTTTTCATTGTAATATAGTTGTTCTGCTGTATCAAAAATGTATTTTTTTTTTTGAAAAATAAAAAATATAATTTTCGGGAATAAAAACAATTTAACTGAAATAAAATTTGGTGCCATATGTTACTAAATGTTAATTCTGTGACAAAAAATGTTACATTTTGTTAATTTAAAGTGAATAATGTTATTTTTTGAGCTCAGTACCTCAGTAAAATTTAATGTGTTGAGAAGACTGTGTCTTGTCGTGAGTTATTAACACTGAACATCAAGGGGGAATGCTACCGGTAAAAACTCATTAATTGATTAAAAATGTGTCTAGATTTGGCAAACAGATATGAAAAACCCGTTTTCCATTATGATAATTCTTGATACTCATGTTGTATGATCAGTTGAAATCCGGCTAAAGAAATGTTATTCCATCAGCCTTAAAACCCTGATCCGATCTCCTCTGACTACGACTTGTTTCGGTTTCTGCAGATTGCATCTGCCGGAATATGCTTTACTTTATTTCAAATAATAAAAAGGTGATTTGATATATTTTTGAGTGAATAGAAGGAAGTAAGCTAATGACCTGACTTAATGAACCAAGATCCATCTCAGACACCCCAGGATCTTTCACAAAAACAGTTTAGCAATTGAGAAACAATTAAACTGGCTAAACCATTTGAACATTGCAGTTTCGTCATTTTCCACGCAAAAAGGAATACTTTTCTGTGAAATATTGTGATCGGCGATGAAAAGAGGATGTATTATGACAATTCCCAGCAAAATATGTGCCCCTTTAGTGCATATGATTGTATCAGTTAGGTGTAGTGTGTTACGAGAAGGCTAAAACCGATTGGAAATATCATTGCAGATGTGTACCAATATCAAATGAACAAACTGAATATTGTATTGTTAAAGAAAAAACTATAAGTAGCGAGTAACAGACGCAAAATTATTATTTTGCTTGACAATGCTCGGCTACACTTTGCAAGAGTGGTAGACAATACACCATTACAGCTCGTATAGAAAAGGTTCCATATTCAGCGAACTCAGCAGACATGACCGATGCAATTGGCAGACGATTTTGAAATTCTGAACGACACGGTACCGCTATGTTGCCAGAAAAATTGAAAAAGTCTTTAGAGTTGTTAAGATATTATTATAAGTCAACCAAATGTTTCAATACAAATTTGAGTATCAATATAACGGACCGAAAAGCTGTTAATAATGTGCAAGGAATAATAAATAATTTTGCATTGTCAGTGTTAAAAACTTAAATAAACAAGTAAACGTTAACAAACGTCATAAATATCAAAACAATTACAATCAATAAGAATTTTACTCTACATACCATAATATTGCTGTAATACATCTTGATATTGCACTATATATTGTTCTTCACTTATTATATTTAGTTATATTAGTGATTTCACCAAACACTTGTCACTTTCTGGTTGTACGTTTGGAAACTTTACGTTTATATATGCACAATAAAAATACGAAGAATCTTGTTAAAAAGGTGCTAACAAGCTAGGATTCTTTGTATCGATTACTAATAGCGCTGAAAACACAATGTTTTCATTGATGGGGATTATTTTTAGAATTATCGGTAAGAATGGAAAAATTATACTTGTGTCCGAATGTTTTTGACGGAATGTCGTAAGTGGGAAGGAAGGAAAGGAAAAGAGAGAAGCCCCCCGGTATTTTCTCACCTTTGCCATTTTAATTTACATATTTCCTGGTGGTATTTCGTGACATTGCTTGAGATTGCGTCAAAATCGATGACATATATCCGGTGTAAAATTCGCAGTACATTTTTTTCGTTTCTGATGGATTAGATTTCCATGAATTATGGATTCGACTGGTGATAGCGGTCAGGGACACGGCCTTAGGTTTCAGAATGCTGGCATCAGGAACGATAGGCTGTTGTTTGGTAGCCAACTCCCAAGGAAACTGACCCAGATATCTGGTAGTGTATTATATTGGACATTCCAGGTTCGTATAATGATTGTTAAAATGGATATTTGGTTATTTGGTAAAAGGAAATGTTTTATTACTAAATATTATCGACGATATTTTATTATCGATTAAATTTGATTGATGCAGTGACATTAAAATGTCTCATATTGCAATCCTGCAGCCAATCTATTTCGGATTTTACAGACACTAAGGTAGGCAAAAGTTTGCCATAGTAACTGTTGTTACCCTGAATGTAATCGAAAGCTGAAGCTGTTGGTTTAAGTACTTAAATGAATTGCTCCAACTAGTTTAGTTTTATGGCCGACAAAGTCTCACCCAACTTATAAAATAATTCAATTTTATTTACTTCTCATAAGCTGAATTATAGAATCGTCAAGAGAGTTACATTTTGTCGAACAGCGCAATATATTTACTGATGTCCAAATGTGAATTATGTTGAAGTATGTACTTTGAGGCCATAAGTATTTTATATATTTACAAGATTTCTCAGCGTCAAGTAGTTTAGAATTTTAAGAAGTAATTAAATTATAAAAATCTAATATGTATTTGTTTTTCAATGATGTTTTATCTGATACTACTTATTGAACAATATAACATGTCAATTGAAAAGTCTCTGGCCTGACATATAGATGGCGTTACTAGAATTAAATTCGTATGTTTTTAATTTAGCCGTAATGCTCAAAAGATGCGTGTATAAATTTGACAGCTGTCGGATCATTAGTTTGTGAATTATAGCATTTTGAGTGAATCAACTTTTATTATTGTGAAAAAAATGGATAAAAAGGAGTTTCGCGTGTTGATAAAATATTGCTTTTTGAAGGGAAAAAATACAGTTGTAGCGAAACTTAGCTTGATGCTGAGTTTTCGGACACTGCCCCAGGAATATCAACCATCAAGGATTGGTATGCTAAGTTTAGACGAGGTGAAATGAGCACCGATGGCGGTGAACGCAGTGGACGCCCAAATAATTTTGAATGACCGTAAATTAAAATTGAATGAAATAGTAGACACTCTAAGGACGAATACGAACTGAAGGACGAAATCGCCGAAAAACGGCCGCATTTGAAGGAAAAGTAAGTGCTGCTTCACCAAGACAATGCACCGTGTCACAAGTCAGTGAAAACTATGGCAAAAATCCATGAATTGGGCTTCGAATTGCTTCCTCATCCACCGTATTCTCCAGGTCCGGCCCCCAGAGACTATTTCCTGTTCTCAGATCTTAAAAGAATGCTTGCTGCGAAGATACGAATCACGAGGTGATCGCCGAAACTGATGCCTATTTTGAAGCAAAGAACAAATCGTACTACAAAAATGGTATCGAAATGTTGGAGGGTTGCTATAATAAGTGTATCATCCTTGAAGGGAATTATGCTGAATAAAAAGAACTAATTTTGCCAAAAAATATGTTTTATTATGGTAGGCCGGGGACTTTTCAATTGACCTGTTATATATACAATGTATATTATTGTTTAATTATCAATATAGGATTTTCAGTAAATAATTGGACGAAACGCTCGATGAAAAATCATCTTCAATGCTTCAAAATATAGCTGAATAATTGAGAGTTGATTTACTAATACTAGGGATAGGTTTAACATTTCTAAAAATGATAAACAATGGGAGAAACGTGTTCGGCACAACATAGGATAAAAATGTTATCTAGAAAACATAAAAACCAGTGATATAATATAAATTGGTGATCAAGGAAGGAATTAAGAATCCACAGTGATAGTGGAAATTATCATTTTACATTATTTACAAAATGTTTCTAATCTGTCATCTTAGGAATAAGGAAGCATTGACAGTTAATTAGTCATTGATCATCAAATGTTAATTGACTAATGGAGTTTTTAATTTTTAATTTTATTTTAATTTAAGTGATTTTTTTCATTGTTTGTTGTTCGTTGTTGTAGTTGGTAAAATTTTGTTGAGTTGATGTCTCTCCGGTGTGCTGTGTAATAATACTTTTGATTTATTTGTGATTTTTATAATAGAAATATTGGTTGGATAAGGAAATATAGGTATAGTATAGTGCATAGGTGCATACCTAGCCTATACACAAGAACATTAAAATATTGCATAAAATTTTGAATTTTTACAATACGTAAAAGTTCTATAAACTTTTAAAAGAAAAACTTCTGAAAGGATTCGCCTATAATATTCCATGAGGAATTGGATAGCAGGTTATAAAATTAATAGTCTTTAATAAATTATTATTGTTTTTTGTTAATACTTCTAGATATTTTTATACAAAATGCCCAAACTATTTCTAGTATGAAGTGTTATGCTACTAGTGCTCGTACTGTTCTTATGCTGAAGAATGTCTCAATCTTTTCGAACCACTGCATATTGGAGCGACGACATATTTTATGTGACCTTCACAAAATTTACCATTAATCTGTTACCAAGATTGAAGTCGACAAACAATTGACATATGAGTAATCTTTGAAGATGATTCATCACCAAAAGTTTATTAATGTAACGCTGTTTATATGTTATGTTACAAAATATAGTCCACCAAATGCTTACAACTTGTCAATTATGTCATTCTGTAGTAACCTCATTCGACAGATTTAGCTCTGTCGCATATTCCGTAATATAATCGACACTAATCCACATTTGGATATTGTTTTGAGTCAATTGAAGGGGTCAAAACATACATCAAAGTAAGTTTTAGAGGTTCTTTAAAAATTGAATTCAGTAACTGTTTTGGTTATCATACGGCATTTGCATCAAAGCAATGTTTTGAGGTTTTCCGTAATATTAAACATCATAATTAATTAACTTGTTATTTAATAATTTGTCTTAAATTCTATTTTTAATATTTTCAGACGTTTTTACTTTTGGCAACAATCTCTTTCAACGTCCTCTCCAATCCGATCGTGTGGTTTTTGATCAAAACCCTTTTGAACACTATATCAGAAATATTGATTTACATTGTGTTGGGTATCTGTTCAATCCTCATCAGCATCATCACCAACATTGACGACTATTATACCAAAGGACGCCATGGCAAAAGAGTCACCATACATAATGGTGCGTATAAAAATTGTAATAACAGAGATTTTATTTTTCTTGTTTTATAGATTTGAATCAGTGTTCTCAAGCAGCACCATCTATAAAAAAGTTCGTGGGTGCAGCAATTGATAAATATCCCTGATCTGAAGAAACGAACCCATCATTATAAACCATTTATCCATTAGAAGTATTAATAAAATGTCTATAGTCCAGTTATTAATTATTTTCATTACCACTAGATTGATGTATCCGGGATTTTTGATATTGATATACGTTTCTTGGATAACGAACTTATGTTGACGCAAATTTTTAACGACTCTAGATTAGGTTGATGTTGATTGGTTGGATTATCAAACTCTAGAAATTAAACCTTGATGAACTGTATAAATGAGCGGTCATTAGAAAAAAGCTTTTCAAAGAAAAAAATAAAAATTACCCTCTTTTATTAGACAAATAAATATCAGAGGGAAATCAAATAAATGTCAGATAAGGTCACGCTTTATTGACTAATAAAATTTAAATAAAAAATTAATTTAATTTTTGAACACACTAAATTAAATTCCACAAAATGTCAAGTAAAACCAAAAAAAAATGAAGTGTGTTCTGTAGTTTAGAGGCTATATAGTCTGGGGTCTTCTTCTAGTTCAAAAACATCATTTCCCGAAATTCTTTATTTCAATTGAGATGTTTTGGCCTCGTTAGCGTTAGAAACTCGTATTCCTATGCGTTGAATTATCACGTTTAAAGTCGAAGGTATAGGCTTTTGGACTAATTGTCATTACCATAAGGGTCATGTCATATGCGAGCATCCATCCTGTATCAGAACTAAAAACGATAACAATAATCTGAATTGGTCTGTGTAAATAGTATAGTACTCCCCAGGAGACAAGGGTTTTTAGAGAATTATGGAATTCCCAACACTAAAAGAGAAAAAACCCAAGTCCCGCTCTTAATCAAGGACCCAAGGATGGAACTGGACCTATAAAACCCAGATACTCGAGTAGCTTTTTTATCGTTTCGTTCAATTCTATTAAGTTACTATTGAATTTTTAGAAACCGATTATTGAGAAATGTTTAAACATTCCGAATAATTAGAAAAATGTATTAACTCCAATAAAAACGAAATTTTTGTTGCGTTTTGAAGGTCACTATTTTGTTTATGTTTTTATTTAAGATTATTTTTCGATGAAATTTAAGTAAATAAAACAGAAATAAAATATAAATTAGTATAATATAAAAAATATCAGTTCTTTCATATAAATATAACATCACTATTCTAAACACTAATCACTAACATTTTCACGACAATGTAGGAAAATCATCATAATTATTTAAGTATCCAACCAAAGCATATCGAGGCCTGTACCTCGAATTCAGACCACTACCACGAAAGTTCCTCCCAGGTGCTTGTCTTTTGGTTATAGAATGCGCGGTGGGTTCACTACCATCATCCTCCAATCGCTTCAGGGTCGAAATCGGCACCAATACCAAATCCTCACCTGATCCAGGGAGATCTTCACTGAACTTCTCTTTAAACAAGTCAAATGTGGGTTCCCTATCGACGTTTTCGGTTGAATCTCCAGTTTTGTCATCGTCAGTTGCAGTATGTCCATGTTTCCTATCTTTTAGGATGACTAAACTCTGTTGGTTTTTCGATGAGCTGTCTTTGGGTACGACAGAAACTTCAACAGGGACAAATGTCACTTGATAGGGGATCAGAACGACTTCATCTTCTTGATTCTTTACTGCTGGGTCCACCGGAAGTCCCAAACCAAGTGTTGCCAGAAAAATGGCACTTAAAATTATCTATAAAACAAGTGGAAATAAGTATTTTGTGATTGACAATATCGGTTTTACACTTACTTGGATCATTTTTGACACAGTTATCACTGATTGACGTGTTATCTTGAACGAGGTTTAATGTTTTTGAAGATTAACCAAATCCGTCTGCGATATTTATAGTTGGTGCTTCGGTCTGTTTGTGTAGTGTTAACATATGTCGAGAAACATCTAGAATATAGCGCGTGAACGTATTGTTGTTTGCCAGTATCATTATTACCGGATATTTTGGGACTGATTGAATTTGTCAATAATTGTGGACGTTATTGGACAAATTAATTGGTAATCGAGGTGCTAATCAAACCATGTGAACTATTATTGGAATTTTTGAGATAACAACATGTTTATATGCGTCAAATTATGCTGTCATATTGTCCATCATCTTGATGTTAGCTTAGGATATTTAAATATTAAACTGTATTGGATTTCATTCTTAAACCTTTTTTATGTATTAAATTGGTCTCCTATTCATCATTCCATACTATAGATAATTACTCAATAATTTGTGATTGAGGTTATACAAGATTGGAGAAGAATAATTTCGGTTTCTCCTAATAAATGGTTTATAGTTTATGGAAATTTGTGACGTTTTAATTCAGTTTGACTTTAATATACAAAAAATTTCTAATTTTAATAAAAGAGTTAAACAAAAATACTGTTTTCATATATAATCTATTTTAACATTATAGTAGATCTAATTCATATAATATCGAAAGACTTAAAGCTACAATTAAGAACACAGGTCTAATAGTGTGTAGATTAGAGTTTTTATTTAGTTTATATTTACATTGAACTCTTTTCCACACCTCTCATGTGGTAGAGTTCTAGGCACATATTTTTAATATCTAGTATTTAATATTTTGTGGTATCCTTCTGGGGACCTAATCCACCTAAGTTAACAATTATATATCAAACTAATGTATTTTATTTTCATTCGAGAGCATATTTATATTTTTACATTTAGTTCTTATTTCCTTCGATGGTGTGTTTACTTGTCAAGTCATCTTGATATCACTGTATTTTTTATTTTTTCTGCTACTACCTGTGTACACCATTCTTGATAAAATTAATCACTGAATTCTGCTTAACGTATTTACCACATTTACAAAATCTTTAGTATTCATTCTCTCCTCATACATTGTAACCTAATGCTCATGTTTAATTTTGAACAATTACAAACATATCTGTGCACACAAATCTTTCACGCCCTACAATACCATTTTCTACAGTTATATTCTATTAATTATATGCATCACTTTAGTTGTTTCCGCTCTCATCACTCTGCCTCAGGAATTTCCAGCATTATCACATATCCTGAAAGTTTCCTTTAATCACTTTCGCTTTTCGAGTCACTGTCCAAGTCCAAATTTCCAATCTGTCTAAAACATGTTCACGATCCACCATTTATCAATTACTTCCCCTGTATGTCTTATCGAGTTCATCCAAACCGAAGGGGTTATGGTTGCCAGTGCTTCCTTCCACATATCCTTCTCGGTCAGCATGTCTATTAGAATAATTCTTTGCTACCCCCCATATCAACTCGCAGGCATCTAATCTACTGTATAACTTTTTTCGGGCTTATTTCTAAAAAACAAATTGCAAAAAACGCAATGACACATTTCAGTTATACCTAGTAACAATTTGAAATAGTTTAGTTTGTAGCATACTATCTAACGTACATCTAAATAAAATAATTGAACAAAACATTATAGTACATCCAAAAACTACAGTTAATTATAAAGCCACAATAGTTTATAGGTTATAGTTATAACCTCTTATGACTATTGCTTTTAAAAATTTTGTATACGTCTGACAACCGGACGACTTTGACAGCATTCTGTCTCTTTTTATCTAGAATAAAATGAAAAGGAAGATATTGTCTGATTTTGAAACGAATTTACAAATTGCGATAGGCAATACATTAAGCACCTTGATGACATATGTACAAAAAACTTTAAATAGACTATATATTCTCATAATCCTAGTAATATATATTCTTTCTATAGAACAACAAATTATTTAAATATAACTCACCTTGGCCTATCAAAGTCGATGAAAATCTCTAAAATATTGAGATAAATTGGTTAATTTTTCTCGGGATATTACTACTGAATCAAATATATTAACTATAAAACAGTTTTGAATTATAATTATTTAAATAAGAATGTATACCAAAACAAGTTCGATATTTGAGTTCTGTAGGAATTAACAGGTAAACAGCTAATGGATTTTTTTTTGGTTTTAATGGTTTCCATCACTGAAAATCGTACTATTTTTGAAACGCTAATATTATAATAATAATGAGCGATGAAAAATGTATCATTGATGACGACAATATGTGAAAAAGATTTTGGTCGGAGGTTAGAGAAGCTTCATAAACGGCTTCAAAACCTGCATTTGTACCAAGAAGGATGATGCTAATTTCTGACCTGGATAAACTCTTCGTTCGACTCTCTTTAGTCAATAATTAATGGGATTAACGAAAAATCGATATTAAATTATCAATGCCGTTGTTTTACCATTTCTAATAGCTTGACAAAAATGTAAAATTGAAAATTGGTTGGGAGGTTTTAATGCATAATGTCCCACTACATTTTTTCCTGTTTTTATAAAATTGTCTTCAGCGAATTTTTGTAAAAATTTTATTAAAAATCTTGTCTTTCCATGAAATTATAAATAGTTCGGAATATTTATAGTATTTTTAATTTCATATTATAATTTGTTGTATATTTTTGAAAATAAGCAATTTTAGATTTTGTGTAAAATATTTTGATTAAAATCTTATATTTTATCATTTGCTTTAGAAATAGGTTTAAGTTAAAAATAAAATAAATGAGTAGTATTAATAATGATATAAAGAAAAGGTGTTGGTTAGTTGGTAGATTATTGGGTTATACCAGTGTCTGTTGATGTTACATGAACCCAACAAAAGAAAAAAATTCAAGGAAACTTTGATTGAATACAGATATTCAATGAAATAGATGATACATAGGATAAATATAAGAAATTATGAATTATTAACAATATATTTGTAAACGTTTTATAGCATTGATAAACATTAAGGGGTTTAATAATTAATGCAATAAGATATGTGACTATATGACATTTTATTCTTTGAACATTGTATCAATTATATTGATTATTTACTTTATAAACCTAAGTTTTGGCAAATTAATAGTTAATTTAATGTTTGTAAATACATTCTTTTAATGAACTTTTTTAAAGTGTAAAATATAAATTACATAATTGTGTTCGTTATTGTTTTAATATACATGCTAAAATCTTATAAAATATAAATTTCAAAATTGTTTTAATATTATATGATCTCTTATACCTATTTTATATAATATATTACTTCATTTATTATTTCCATCTTTATATTTATAACACAAAAGTAAAGAAAGTTCATGTATGCTTATATTTGATGCTCTGAACATGTAGCAGTTCTGAAGGTAATCTTACTTATGATACATTGTTATAATGTTCAGTGGTGAAGTAATTTACATTTATTAATATCTTGTTGATTATTGGAAGTTAATGAAAATTACATTTAGTTAAATTCAATTTAAAAAATGTTAATAAGTGTTACTTCTGCTGATAATTTGCATATATTTTAATATACATATATTTATTATTTTAGTTAATGTTATATATCAAATACATTTCTGATTTTATATTAAAAATACTCTGAAAACAATTTTTAAAAACATTTAATTTTTTAATTAGTTCTTTTACTCTATTATGAGATAAATTTAATACATTGTGGTCGAATTTCGACTATCGGATGATGATTAGTCAAAATTAATGCTTTATGTGAAAATAAATATATAATTAGAAGTACTGTCCGTTTCTGATAGTGTTTTTAAAGATTTTTACTGTTGTATATAATGTGTTGTATGTTGCATATCTTAAATATATCAGTTTTTGTAAACTTGAATGAGTCAGTGATTATGTATGTCTATTTTTTTCTATCTGTAAATTTGCAAAATAGTAGCGCACTTTATATTAAGATGTTGGTTTAGTATTTATGGAATTACATGAGCTTTTAAATATAGGCAACACTGTAACAACACGTGACAACTATAGGAAATTTGATTATTGTGTTAATTCATCCAATTTTGATAATATCACTACAAAACGAAGTATGACTAAACTAGTTAGATAATTTTGTTATGTTACTGTGAAATAGTTTAAAAATTCGGGATTTTAATTGCTGTTAATTCGTTTTTAAACAACATTTTTAAAACTTTTCCGTCATGTTTAATAAAATAGCTAATATACATGTAATAAATAGAAATAAGATTAAAGTTGTCTCTTTTATAATAGGTGTTTATAATTGGAAATCTGCCAGATATCCTTGTCACGTCAGGCCTAACCATCAATTAAAAAATTATAGCGCAATAAATCAAGCGGTTGATGAATATTTTGTAGACAAATCCAGATCTATAAGCTGTTCAACTTAAATTGTACTGTATGTCTTGATGCTATTTTTGATATTTATTTCTTGAAACAAAAATAAATTTATTAATTTACGATAATTATTTCTATAGTGAAGTAGTCTTCGTCTGTATCTGCTATGATTATACCGAATTTTTATGAAATTTTCAACTTTTAATGACAAATTTAGTCCTAATGAAATAAAGACTTTTCCCTATAACGGCCAGTTTCTTTCTCGAAGGATTTTTCTTTGAAAGCAGCACGCATTAGGTCGTAAAATCAAATGAAATATTTATATGATAAATTTAATTTTGCTTTTGCGACTGCATGTTATATTACATGCATTTGTTCAAGATACTGTAGAATTTCTGAAAAGAATATATTCAGCAAAATATTCAATCCAATCTATAACAGGTCAATTGAAAAGTCTCCGGTCCATTTTTTGGTTAGTCCTAACCCTCAAAAGATGCGTGTATAAATTTGACAGCTGTCGGATCAGTAGTTTGTGAATTATAGCATTTTGAGTGAAGCAACTTTTGTTATTGTGAAATAAAAAAGGAATAAAAAGGAATTTCGCGTGTTGATAAAATATTGCTTTTTGAAGGGAAAAATACAGTTAAAGCAAAAACTTGGCTTGACGCCGAGTTTCTAGACACTGCCCTAGGAAAATCCACAATCAAGTATTGGTTTGCTAAGTTTGGACGTGGTGAAATGAGCACCGAAGACGGTGAACGCAGTGGGCGCCCAAAAGAGGTTGTTATCGACGAAAACATTAAAAAAATCCACAAAATCATTTTGAATTACCGTAAATTGAAACTGAATGAAATAGTAGACACCCTAAAGGTATCAACTGACGTGTACATCATATTTGTCACGAATATTTGGGTATGAGAAAGCTCTGTGCAAAGTGGGCGCCGCGCGAGCTCACATTTGACCAAAAACAACGACGAGTTGATAATTCGCAGCAGTGTTTGAAGATGATCAAGCGTAATAAACCCGAGTTTTTGCGTCGATATGTGACAATGGATGAAACATGGCTCCATCATTTCAGTCCAAAGTCCAATCGACAGTCATCCGAGTGGACTGCACACGATGAACCCGCTCCAAAGCGTGGGAAAACGCAACAGTCGGCTGACTAGGTTATGGCGTCTGTATTTTGGGATGCACATGGAATAATTTTCATTGACTATCTTAAGAAAGGAAGGACTATCAATAGCATTATTCGGCTGTTGGAACGACGAAATCACCGAAAAATGACCGCATTTGAAGAAAAAGAAAGTGTTGCTTCACCAAAAAATCCATGAATTGGGCTTTGAATTGCTTCCTCATCCACCGTATTCTCCAGATCTCGCCCCTAGCGACTATTTCCTGTTCGCAGATCTCAAAAGAATGCTTGTCGGGAAGAAATTTTCGTCGAATGAAGAGGTGATCGACGAAACTGAGGCCTATTTTGAAGCAAATGACAAATCGTACTACAGAAATGGTATCGAAAAGTTGGAGGGTCGTTATAATCAGCGTATCACCCTTGAAGGGAATTATGTTGAATAAAAAAACTAATTTTGCCAACAAATATGTTTTACTATGGTAGGCCGGGGAGTTTTCAATTGAGCTGTTAACTTGTGATTATGTGATATTTTTAGCACATATTACGACAATTTGAAAGATTATTTATTATTATTTATGGTGGTGCTGCTTCATCATATCCTAATTGTCGGTTTTGATTTCAACATTTTAAAAGTGATTATTTTTTTGTCGATCAGAAATAAAGATCTGGAGGACCGAACTAGTTCAATGGCGATTCAAATTCAGGTTTCCAGTTCCAAATCCCGAAAATTTCAGAGATGATTGTCAACTGTCTCTAGACGTTTACACGAACTGGCTGAATATACTCATTCTAACAGTTTCAAAATCGTTGTTTCATTGCTTGACAGGCATCAAGACGAGCTTGCTGTGGCATATTACGGGCTACCATAGATGTAAAATCAACACACGTTGCAGGATTTGTGAAGGCTACACTGTTGCAGCTCGAATAGGAAATTCTGCGTATTCACCAGACATTGTGCTTTCTGATTTAAGTGCGAAAATTGGTCCATGGTTGAATTGCTGCTAAACCAATAACGTATTTCGACACGGTGTCGCCAGAAAGATAGGAAAGAGTGATGGAAAATAATATTTTGGATTTTTTTAGAGAAAATTTTAATGAATCGTATAAATTTTTCTCAGCAAATATATTTTCAAATTAGAAAAAATATCAGAATACACGTAACCGTTTAATAGTTACTATAAGGCTTTCTATTTCTTGTATTTTCATATATATCTATACAAATAAATATTTTCGATAAATCTCTAGCTTGTGATCCTGAATGTATTACCTGTTTGTTGCTCGTTAGTCATAGAAAGCAAAACATTTAGCATGTTTGATTATCGGAAGCTTATTTCCGAGGAAATCATTAAACTGCATAAGTAAACGTGAATCTTTAGGTTTGAGTGATGAATCACGGATTCGTGGTGTTGATTTGTTTATAGGATTGAGATAGTTTCATAGAAACAAATATAAGTTCAATGCAAATGCCCTCAGTGCAATAACATAATAATCATAACAAAGTGTTTTATGTGTTGCTGAAATTTATCAACAGTACAACATTATGTATTTGGGCTGGATAAACTCTGAATTTTAGTTCATTAAAACTACAATTAATTATAAGGTTATAATGGTTTGCAGGTTAGGGTTGTGTTTTATTATATTTACATTGAACTGTTCCCGACTACCTACGAGTTAGAGTTCTAGACGCATTTTTTATGTAGTGGTATCCTCTGGCCTAATCCATCTAATTAATGAGTACATTCAAGTAATATATTTTACTTTCATTGGACAGGATATTTATCTTTTACGCTTAGTTTTTGTTTCGTTCGGTACAGTGTTTCCTTGTAAAGTAGTTTTGTTATCACTTTATTTCTCTTCAGTTTATTCTGTTACTACATGTATAAATATTTCTAGATTAAACTAAATTTAATCACTGCATTCTCCTTAATACATTTGTCTCTCCTGACACATTTTAGCTAAATGTATATATATATTCTGAACAATTACACACATATCTGTGCATATAAATATTTTGCACTCTACATTTCCTATAGTTATCATATTAATTTTATACCCACCTTCAGTTGTTTCCACTCTCATCTCCCTTTCTTATGAATTGGCAGCACTGAATCATATCATATTCAGAAAATAATATTTTGCATTTTTTTAGAGAAAATTTTAGTAAATGGTATCAATTTTTTTCAGCAAATATCTTTTTAAAGTGGAAACATTATCAGAATACACGTAACCGTTTAATAGTTGCTATAAGGCTTTCTATTTCTTGTATTTCCTAATATATCTGTACAAGTAAATATTTTCGATAAATCCCGAGCTTATGATCTTGAATTTATTACTTGTTTGTTGCCTGTTTGGCCAAATGTTTATATATATTCTGAACAATTACACACACATCTGTGCATATAAATATTTTGCACTCTACATTTCCAATAGTTATCATATTAATTTTATACCCACCTTGAGTTGTTTCCACTCTCATCACCCTGTCTTAGGAATTGGCAGCATTGAATCATATCATATTCAGAAAATAATATTTTGCATTTTTTTACAGAAAATTTTAATAAATGGTATCAATTTTTCTCAGCAAATATCTTTTTAAAGTGGAAACATTATCAGAATAAACGTAACCGTTTAATAGTTACTATAAGGCTTTCTATTTCTTTTATTTCCTTATATATCTGTACAAATAAATATTTTCGATAAATCCCGAGCTTATGATCTTGAATTTATTACTTGTTTGTTGCCTGTTTGGCCAAATGTTTATATATATTCTGAACAATTACACACACATCTGTGCATATAAATATTTTGCACTCTACATTTCCAATAGTTATCATATTAATTTTATACCCACCTTAAGTTGTTTCCACTCTCATCACCCTGTCTTAGGAATTGGCAGCATTGAATCATATCATATTCAGAAAATAATATTTTGCATTTTTTTAGAGAAAATTTTAATAAATGGTATCAATTTTTCTCAGCAAATATCTTTTTAAAGTGGAAACATTATCAGAATAAACGTAACCGTTTAATAGTTACTATAAGGCTTTCTATTTCTTTTATTTCCTTATATATCTGTACAAATAAATATTTTCGATAAATCCCGAGCTTATGATCTTGAATTTATTACTTGTTTGTTGCCTGTTTGGCCAAATGTTTATATATATTCTGAACAATTACACACACATCTGTGCATATAAATATTTTGCACTCTACATTTCCAATAGTTATCATATTAATTTTATACCCACCTTAAGTTGTTTCCACTCTCATCACCCTGTCTTAGGAATTGGCAGCATTGAATCATATCATATTCAGAAAATAATATTTTGCATTTTTTTAGAGAAAATTTTAATAAATGGTACCAATTTTTCTAAGCAAATATCTTTTTAAAGTGGAAACATTATTAGAATACACGTAACCGTTTAATAGTTGCTATAAGGCTTTCTATTTCTTGTATTTCCTTATATATCTGTACAAGTAAATATTTTCGATAAATCCCGAGCTTATGATCTTGAATTTATTACTTGTTTGTTGCCTGTTTGGCCAAATGTTTATATATATTCTGAACAATTACACACACATCTGTGCATATAAATATTTTGCACTCTACATTTCCAATAGTTATCATATTAATTTTATACCCACCTTAAGTTGTTTCCACTCTCATCACCCTGTCTTAGGAATTGGCAGCATTGAATCATATCATATTCAGAAAATAATATTTTGCATTTTTTTACAGAAAATTTTAATAAATGGTATCAATTTTTCTCAGCAAATATCTTTTTAAAGTGGAAACATTATCAGAATAAACGTAACCGTTTAATAGTTACTATAAGGCTTTCTATTTCTTTTATTTCCTTATATATCTGTACAAATAAATATTTTCGATAAATCCCGAGCTTATGATCTTGAATTTATTACTTGTTTGTTGCCTGTTTGGCCAAATGTTTATATATATTCTGAACAATTACACACACATCTGTGCATATAAATATTTTGCACTCTACATTTCCAATAGTTATCATATTAATTTTATACCCACCTTAAGTTGTTTCCACTCTCATCACCCTGTCTTAGGAATTGGCAGCATTGAATCATATCATATTCAGAAAATAATATTTTGCATTTTTTTAGAGAAAATTTTAATAAATGGTATCAATTTTTCTCAGCAAATATCTTTTTAAAGTGGAAACATTATCAGAATAAACGTAACCGTTTAATAGTTACTATAAGGCTTTCTATTTCTTTTATTTCCTTATATATCTGTACAAATAAATATTTTCGATAAATCCCGAGCTTATGATCTTGAATTTATTACTTGTTTGTTGCCTGTTTGGCCAAATGTTTATATATATTCTGAACAATTACACACACATCTGTGCATATAAATATTTTGCACTCTACATTTCCAATAGTTATCATATTAATTTTATACCCACCTTAAGTTGTTTCCACTCTCATCACCCTGTCTTAGGAATTGGCAGCATTGAATCATATCATATTCAGAAAATAATATTTTGCATTTTTTTACAGAAAATTTTAATAAATGGTATCAATTTTTCTCAGCAAATATCTTTTTAAAGTGGAAACATTATCAGAATAAACGTAACCGTTTAATAGTTACTATAAGGCTTTCTATTTCTTTTATTTCCTTATATATCTGTACAAATAAATATTTTCGATAAATCCCGAGCTTATGATCTTGAATTTATTACTTGTTTGTTGCCTGTTTGGCCAAATGTTTATATATATTCTGAACAATTACACACACATCTGTGCATATAAATATTTTGCACTCTACATTTCCAATAGTTATCATATTAATTTTATACCCACCTTAAGTTGTTTCCACTCTCATCACCCTGTCTTAGGAATTGGCAGCATTGAATCATATCATATTCAGAAAATAATATTTTGCATTTTTTTAGAGAAAATTTTAATAAATGGTATCAATTTTTCTCAGCAAATATCTTTTTAAAGTGGAAACATTATCAGAATAAACGTAACCGTTTAATAGTTACTATAAGGCTTTCTATTTCTTTTATTTCCTTATATATCTGTACAAATAAATATTTTCGATAAATCCCGAGCTTATGATCTTGAATTTATTACTTGTTTGTTGCCTGTTTGGCCAAATGTTTATATATATTCTGAACAATTACACACACATCTGTGCATATAAATATTTTGCACTCTACATTTCCAATAGTTATCATATTAATTTTATACCCACCTTAAGTTGTTTCCACTCTCATCACCCTGTCTTAGGAATTGGCAGCATTGAATCATATCATATTCAGAAAATAATATTTTGCATTTTTTTACAGAAAATTTTAATAAATGGTATCAATTTTTCTCAGCAAATATCTTTTTAAAGTGGAAACATTATCAGAATAAACGTAACCGTTTAATAGTTACTATAAGGCTTTCTATTTCTTTTATTTCCTTATATATCTGTACAAATAAATATTTTCGATAAATCCCGAGCTTATGATCTTGAATTTATTACTTGTTTGTTGCCTGTTTGGCCAAATGTTTATATATATTCTGAACAATTACACACACATCTGTGCATATAAATATTTTGCACTCTACATTTCCAATAGTTATCATATTAATTTTATACCCACCTTAAGTTGTTTCCACTCTCATCACCCTGTCTTAGGAATTGGCAGCATTGAATCATATCATATTCAGAAAATAATATTTTGCATTTTTTTAGAGAAAATTTTAATAAATGGTATCAATTTTTCTCAGCAAATATCTTTTTAAAGTGGAAACATTATCAGAATAAACGTAACCGTTTAATAGTTACTATAAGGCTTTCTATTTCTTTTATTTCCTTATATATCTGTACAAATAAATATTTTCGATAAATCCCGAGCTTATGATCTTGAATTTATTACTTGTTTGTTGCCTGTTTGGCCAAATGTTTATATATATTCTGAACAATTACACACACATCTGTGCATATAAATATTTTGCACTCTACATTTCCAATAGTTATCATATTAATTTTATACCCACCTTAAGTTGTTTCCACTCTCATCACCCTGTCTTAGGAATTGGCAGCATTGAATCATATCATATTCAGAAAATAATATTTTGCATTTTTTTACAGAAAATTTTAATAAATGGTATCAATTTTTCTCAGCAAATATCTTTTTAAAGTGGAAACATTATCAGAATAAACGTAACCGTTTAATAGTTACTATAAGGCTTTCTATTTCTTTTATTTCCTTATATATCTGTACAAATAAATATTTTCGATAAATCCCGAGCTTATGATCTTGAATTTATTACTTGTTTGTTGCCTGTTTGGCCAAATGTTTATATATATTCTGAACAATTACACACACATCTGTGCATATAAATATTTTGCACTCTACATTTCCAATAGTTATCATATTAATTTTATACCCACCTTAAGTTGTTTCCACTCTCATCACCCTGTCTTAGGAATTGGCAGCATTGAATCATATCATATTCAGAAAATAATATTTTGCATTTTTTTAGAGAAAATTTTAATAAATGGTACCAATTTTTCTAAGCAAATATCTTTTTAAAGTGGAAACATTATTAGAATACACGTAACCGTTTAATAGTTGCTATAAGGCTTTCTATTTCTTGTATTTCCTTATATATCTGTACAAGTAAATATTTTCGATAAATCCCGAGCTTATGATCTTGAATTTATTACTTGTTTGTTGCCTGTTTGGCCAAATGTTTATATATATTCTGAACAATTACACACACATCTGTGCATATAAATATTTTGCACTCTACATTTCCAATAGTTATCATATTAATTTTATACCCACCTTAAGTTGTTTCCACTCTCATCACCCTGTCTTAGGAATTAGCAGCATTGAATCATATCATATTCAGAAAATAATATTTTGCATTTTTTTACAGAAAATTTTAATAAATGGTATCAATTTTTCTCAGCAAATATCTTTTTAAAGTGGAAACATTATCAGAATAAACGTAACCGTTTAATAGTTACTATAAGGCTTTCTATTTCTTTTATTTCCTTATATATCTGTACAAATAAATATTTTCGATAAATCTCGAGCTTATGATCTTTAATTTATTACTTGTTTGTTGCCTGTTTAGCCAAATGCTCATATATATTCTGAACAATTACACACATATCTGTGCATATAAATATTTTGCACTCTACATTTCCAATAGTTATCATATTAATTTTATACCCACCTTAAGTTGTTTCCACTCTCATCACCCTGTCTTAGGAATTGGCAGCATTGAATCATATCATATTCAGAAAATAATATTTTGCATTTTTTTAGAGAAAATTTTAATAAATGGTACCAATTTTTCTAAGCAAATATCTTTTTAAAGTGGAAACATTATTAGAATACACGTAACCGTTTAATAGTTGCTATAAGGCTTTCTATTTCTTGTATTTCCTTATATATCTGTACAAGTAAATATTTTCGATAAATCCCGAGCTTATGATCTTGAATTTATTACTTGTTTGTTGCCTGTTTGGCCAAATGTTTATATATATTCTGAACAATTACACACACATCTGTGCATATAAATATTTTGCACTCTACATTTCCAATAGTTATCATATTAATTTTATACCCACCTTAAGTTGTTTCCACTCTCATCACCCTGTCTTAGGAATTGGCAGCATTGAATCATATCATATTCAGAAAATAATATTTTGCATTTTTTTAGAGAAAATTTTAATAAATGGTACCAATTTTTCTAAGCAAATATCTTTTTAAAGTGGAAACATTATTAGAATACACGTAACCGTTTAATAGTTGCTATAAGGCTTTCTATTTCTTGTATTTCCTTATATATCTGTACAAGTAAATATTTTCGATAAATCCCGAGCTTATGATCTTGAATTTATTACTTGTTTGTTGCCTGTTTGGCCAAATGTTTATATATATTCTGAACAATTACACACACATCTGTGCATATAAATATTTTGCACTCTACATTTCCAATAGTTATCATATTAATTTTATACCCACCTTAAGTTGTTTCCACTCTCATCACCCTGTCTTAGGAATTGGCAGCATTGAATCATATCATATTCAGAAAATAATATTTTGCATTTTTTTAGAGAAAATTTTAATAAATGGTACCAATTTTTCTAAGCAAATATCTTTTTAAAGTGGAAACATTATTAGAATACACGTAACCGTTTAATAGTTGCTATAAGGCTTTCTATTTCTTGTATTTCCTTATATATCTGTACAAGTAAATATTTTCGATAAATCCCGAGCTTATGATCTTGAATTTATTACTTGTTTGTTGCCTGTTTGGCCAAATGTTTATATATATTCTGAACAATTACACACACATCTGTGCATATAAATATTTTGCACTCTACATTTCCAATAGTTATCATATTAATTTTATACCCACCTTAAGTTGTTTCCACTCTCATCACCCTGTCTTAGGAATTGGCAGCATTGAATCATATCATATTCAGAAAATAATATTTTGCATTTTTTTACAGAAAATTTTAATAAATGGTATCAATTTTTCTCAGCAAATATCTTTTTAAAGTGGAAACATTATCAAAATACACGTAACCGTTTAATAGTTGCTATAAGGCTTTCTATTTCTTGTATTTCCTCATATAACTGTACAAATAAATATTTTCGATAAATCTCGAGCTTATGATCCTGAATTTATTACTTGTTTGTTACCTGTTTAGCCAAATGCTCATATATATTCTGAACAATTACACACACATCTGTGCATATAAATATTTTGCACTCTACATTTCCAATAGTTATCATATTAATTTTATACCCACCTTAAGTTGTTTCCACTCTCATCACCCTGCCTTAGGAATTGGCAGCATTGAATCATATCATATTCAGAAAATTATATTTTGCATTTTTTTAGAGAAAATTTTAGTAAATGGTATCAATTTTTCTCAGCAAATATCTTTTTAAAGTGGAAACATTATCAAAATACACGTAACCGTTTAATAGTTGCTATAAGGCTTTCTATTTCTTGTATTTCCTCATATAACTGTACAAATAAATATTTTCGATAAATCTCGAGCTTATGATCCTGAATTTATTACTTGTTTGTTACCTGTTTAGCCAAATGCTCATATATATTCTGAACAATTACACACATATCTGTGCATATAAATATTTTGCACTCTACATTTCCAATAGTTATCATATTAATTTTATACCCACCTTAAGTTGTTTCCACTCTCATCACCCTGTCTTAGGAATTGGCAGCATTGAATCATATCATATTCAGAAAATTATATTTTGCATTTTTTTAGAGAAAATTTTAGTAAATGGTATCAATTTTTTTCAGCAAATATCTTTTTAAAGTGGAAACATTATCAAAATACACGTAACCGTTTAATAGTTGCTATAAGGCTTTCTATTTCTTGTATTTCCTCATATAACTGTACAAATAAATATTTTCGATAAATCTCGAGCTTATGATCCTGAATTTATTACTTGTTTGTTGCCTGTTTGGCCAAATGCTCATATATATTCTGAACAATTACACACGTATCTGTGCACATAAATTTTTTTCACTCTACGTTTCCTATAGTAATCATATCATATTAATTTTATACCCACCTTAAGTTGTTTCCACTCTCATCACCCTGTCTTAGGAATTGGCAGCATTGAATCATATCATATTCAGAAAATAATATTTTGCATTTTTTTAGAGAAAATTTTAATAAATGGTACCAATTTTTCTAAGCAAATATCTTTTTAAAGTGGAAACATTATTAGAATACACGTAACCGTTTAATAGTTGCTATAAGGCTTTCTATTTCTTGTATTTCCTTATATATCTGTACAAGTAAATATTTTCGATAAATCCCGAGCTTATGATCTTGAATTTATTACTTGTTTGTTGCCTGTTTGGCCAAATGTTTATATATATTCTGAACAATTACACACACATCTGTGCATATAAATATTTTGCACTCTACATTTCCAATAGTTATCATATTAATTTTATACCCACCTTAAGTTGTTTCCACTCTCATCACCCTGTCTTAGGAATTGGCAGCATTGAATCATATCATATTCAGAAAATAATATTTTGCATTTTTTTAGAGAAAATTTTAATAAATGGTACCAATTTTTCTAAGCAAATATCTTTTTAAAGTGGAAACATTATTAGAATACACGTAACCGTTTAATAGTTGCTATAAGGCTTTCTATTTCTTGTATTTCCTTATATATCTGTACAAGTAAATATTTTCGATAAATCCCGAGCTTATGATCTTGAATTTATTACTTGTTTGTTGCCTGTTTGGCCAAATGTTTATATATATTCTGAACAATTACACACACATCTGTGCATATAAATATTTTGCACTCTACATTTCCAATAGTTATCATATTAATTTTATACCCACCTTAAGTTGTTTCCACTCTCATCACCCTGTCTTAGGAATTGGCAGCATTGAATCATATCATATTCAGAAAATAATATTTTGCATTTTTTTAGAGAAAATTTTAATAAATGGTATCAATTTTTCTCAGCAAATATCTTTTTAAAGTGGAAACATTATCAGAATAAACGTAACCGTTTAATAGTTACTATAAGGCTTTCTATTTCTTTTATTTCCTTATATATCTGTACAAATAAATATTTTCGATAAATCCCGAGCTTATGATCTTGAATTTATTACTTGTTTGTTGCCTGTTTGGCCAAATGTTTATATATATTCTGAACAATTACACACACATCTGTGCATATAAATATTTTGCACTCTACATTTCCAATAGTTATCATATTAATTTTATACCCACCTTAAGTTGTTTCCACTCTCATCACCCTGTCTTAGGAATTGGCAGCATTGAATCATATCATATTCAGAAAATAATATTTTGCATTTTTTTAGAGAAAATTTTAATAAATGGTACCAATTTTTCTAAGCAAATATCTTTTTAAAGTGGAAACATTATTAGAATACACGTAACCGTTTAATAGTTACTATAAGGCTTTCTATTTCTTTTATTTCCTTATATATCTGTACAAATAAATATTTTCGATAAATCCCGAGCTTATGATCTTGAATTTATTACTTGTTTGTTGCCTGTTTGGCCAAATGTTTATATATATTCTGAACAATTACACACACATCTGTGCATATAAATATTTTGCACTCTACATTTCCAATAGTTATCATATTAATTTTATACCCACCTTAAGTTGTTTCCACTCTCATCACCCTGTCTTAGGAATTGGCAGCATTGAATCATATCATATTCAGAAAATAATATTTTGCATTTTTTTACAGAAAATTTTAATAAATGGTATCAATTTTTCTCAGCAAATATCTTTTTAAAGTGGAAACATTATCAGAATAAACGTAACCGTTTAATAGTTACTATAAGGCTTTCTATTTCTTTTATTTCCTTATATATCTGTACAAATAAATATTTTCGATAAATCCCGAGCTTATGATCTTGAATTTATTACTTGTTTGTTGCCTGTTTGGCCAAATGTTTATATATATTCTGAACAATTACACACACATCTGTGCATATAAATATTTTGCACTCTACATTTCCAATAGTTATCATATTAATTTTATACCCACCTTAAGTTGTTTCCACTCTCATCACCCTGTCTTAGGAATTGGCAGCATTGAATCATATCATATTCAGAAAATAATATTTTGCATTTTTTTAGAGAAAATTTTAATAAATGGTACCAATTTTTCTAAGCAAATATCTTTTTAAAGTGGAAACATTATTAGAATACACGTAACCGTTTAATAGTTGCTATAAGGCTTTCTATTTCTTGTATTTCCTTATATATCTGTACAAGTAAATATTTTCGATAAATCCCGAGCTTATGATCTTGAATTTATTACTTGTTTGTTGCCTGTTTGGCCAAATGTTTATATATATTCTGAACAATTACACACACATCTGTGCATATAAATATTTTGCACTCTACATTTCCAATAGTTATCATATTAATTTTATACCCACCTTAAGTTGTTTCCACTCTCATCACCCTGTCTTAGGAATTGGCAGCATTGAATCATATCATATTCAGAAAATAATATTTTGCATTTTTTTACAGAAAATTTTAATAAATGGTATCAATTTTTCTCAGCAAATATCTTTTTAAAGTGGAAACATTATCAGAATAAACGTAACCGTTTAATAGTTACTATAAGGCTTTCTATTTCTTTTATTTCCTTATATATCTGTACAAATAAATATTTTCGATAAATCTCGAGCTTATGATCTTTAATTTATTACTTGTTTGTTGCCTGTTTAGCCAAATGCTCATATATATTCTGAACAATTACACACATATCTGTGCATATAAATATTTTGCACTCTACATTTCCAATAGTTATCATATTAATTTTATACCCACCTTAAGTTGTTTCCACTCTCATCACCCTGTCTTAGGAATTGGCAGCATTGAATCATATCATATTCAGAAAATAATATTTTGCATTTTTTTAGAGAAAATTTTAATAAATGGTACCAATTTTTCTAAGCAAATATCTTTTTAAAGTGGAAACATTATTAGAATACACGTAACCGTTTAATAGTTGCTATAAGGCTTTCTATTTCTTGTATTTCCTTATATATCTGTACAAGTAAATATTTTCGATAAATCCCGAGCTTATGATCTTGAATTTATTACTTGTTTGTTGCCTGTTTGGCCAAATGTTTATATATATTCTGAACAATTACACACACATCTGTGCATATAAATATTTTGCACTCTACATTTCCAATAGTTATCATATTAATTTTATACCCACCTTAAGTTGTTTCCACTCTCATCACCCTGTCTTAGGAATTGGCAGCATTGAATCATATCATATTCAGAAAATAATATTTTGCATTTTTTTAGAGAAAATTTTAATAAATGGTACCAATTTTTCTAAGCAAATATCTTTTTAAAGTGGAAACATTATTAGAATACACGTAACCGTTTAATAGTTGCTATAAGGCTTTCTATTTCTTGTATTTCCTTATATATCTGTACAAGTAAATATTTTCGATAAATCCCGAGCTTATGATCTTGAATTTATTACTTGTTTGTTGCCTGTTTGGCCAAATGTTTATATATATTCTGAACAATTACACACACATCTGTGCATATAAATATTTTGCACTCTACATTTCCAATAGTTATCATATTAATTTTATACCCACCTTAAGTTGTTTCCACTCTCATCACCCTGTCTTAGGAATTGGCAGCATTGAATCATATCATATTCAGAAAATAATATTTTGCATTTTTTTAGAGAAAATTTTAATAAATGGTACCAATTTTTCTAAGCAAATATCTTTTTAAAGTGGAAACATTATTAGAATACACGTAACCGTTTAATAGTTGCTATAAGGCTTTCTATTTCTTGTATTTCCTTATATATCTGTACAAGTAAATATTTTCGATAAATCCCGAGCTTATGATCTTGAATTTATTACTTGTTTGTTGCCTGTTTGGCCAAATGTTTATATATATTCTGAACAATTACACACACATCTGTGCATATAAATATTTTGCACTCTACATTTCCAATAGTTATCATATTAATTTTATACCCACCTTAAGTTGTTTCCACTCTCATCACCCTGTCTTAGGAATTGGCAGCATTGAATCATATCATATTCAGAAAATAATATTTTGCATTTTTTTACAGAAAATTTTAATAAATGGTATCAATTTTTCTCAGCAAATATCTTTTTAAAGTGGAAACATTATCAAAATACACGTAACCGTTTAATAGTTGCTATAAGGCTTTCTATTTCTTGTATTTCCTCATATAACTGTACAAATAAATATTTTCGATAAATCTCGAGCTTATGATCCTGAATTTATTACTTGTTTGTTACCTGTTTAGCCAAATGCTCATATATATTCTGAACAATTACACACACATCTGTGCATATAAATATTTTGCACTCTACATTTCCAATAGTTATCATATTAATTTTATACCCACCTTAAGTTGTTTCCACTCTCATCACCCTGCCTTAGGAATTGGCAGCATTGAATCATATCATATTCAGAAAATTATATTTTGCATTTTTTTAGAGAAAATTTTAGTAAATGGTATCAATTTTTCTCAGCAAATATCTTTTTAAAGTGGAAACATTATCAAAATACACGTAACCGTTTAATAGTTGCTATAAGGCTTTCTATTTCTTGTATTTCCTCATATAACTGTACAAATAAATATTTTCGATAAATCTCGAGCTTATGATCCTGAATTTATTACTTGTTTGTTACCTGTTTAGCCAAATGCTCATATATATTCTGAACAATTACACACATATCTGTGCATATAAATATTTTGCACTCTACATTTCCTATAGTTATCATATTAATTTTATACCCACCTTCAGTTGTTTCTACTCTCATCACCCTTTCTTATGAATTGGCAGCACTGAATCATATCATATTCAGAAAATTATATTTTGCATTTTTTTAGAGAAAATTTTAGTAAATGGTATCAATTTTTCTCAGCAAATATCTTTTTAAAGTGGAAACATTATCAAAATACACGTAACCGTTTAATAGTTGCTATAAGGCTTTCTATTTCTTGTATTTCCTAATATATCTGTACAAATAAATATTTCTGATAAATCTCGAGCTTATGATCTTGAATTTATTACTTGTTTGTTGCCTGTTTGGCCAAATGCTCATATATATTCTGAACAATTACACACATATCTGTGCATATAAATTTTTTGCACTCTACATTTCCTATAGTTATCATATTAATTTTATACCCACCTTAAGTTGTTTCCACTCTCATCACCCTGTCTTAGGAATTGGCAGCATTGAATCATATCATATTCAGAAAATAATATTTTGCATTTTTTTAGAGAAAATTTTAATAAATGGTATCAATTTTTCTCAGCAAATATCTTTTTAAAGTGGAAACATTATCAAAATACACGTAACCGTTTAATAGTTGCTATAAGGCTTTCTATTTCTTGTATTTCCTCATATAACTGTACAAATAAATATTTTCGATAAATCTCGAGCTTATGATCCTGAATTTATTACTTGTTTGTTACCTGTTTAGCCAAATGCTCATATATATTCTGAACAATTACACACACATCTGTGCATATAAATATTTTGCACTCTACATTTCCAATAGTTATCATATTAATTTTATACCCACCTTAAGTTGTTTCCACTCTCATCACCCTGCCTTAGGAATTGGCAGCATTGAATCATATCATATTCAGAAAATTATATTTTGCATTTTTTTAGAGAAAATTTTAGTAAATGGTATCAATTTTTCTCAGCAAATATCTTTTTAAAGTGGAAACATTATCAAAATACACGTAACCGTTTAATAGTTGCTATAAGGCTTTCTATTTCTTGTATTTCCTCATATAACTGTACAAATAAATATTTTCGATAAATCTCGAGCTTATGATCCTGAATTTATTACTTGTTTGTTACCTGTTTAGCCAAATGTTTATATATATTCTGAACAATTACACACATATCTGTGCATATAAATATTTTGCACTCTACATTTCCAATAGTTATCATATTAATTTTATACCCACCTTAAGTTGTTTCCACTCTCATCACCCTGTCTTAGGAATTGGCAGTATTGAATCATATCATATTCAGAAAATTATATTTTGCATTTTTTTAGAGAAAATTTTAGTAAATGGTATCAATTTTTCTCAGCAAATATCTTTTTAAAGTGGAAAAATTATCAGAATAAACGTAACCGTTTAATAGTTGCTATAAGGCTTTCTATTTCTTTTATTTCCTTATATATCTGTACAAATAAATATTTTCGATAAATCCCGAGCTTATGATCTTGAATTTATTACTTGTTTGTTGCCTGTTTGGCCAAATGTTTATATATATTCTGAACAATTACACACACATCTGTGCATATAAATATTTTGCACTCTACATTTCCAATAGTTATCATATTAATTTTATACCCACCTTAAGTTGTTTCCACTCTCATCACCCTGTCTTAGGAATTGGCAGCATTGAATCATATCATATTCAGAAAATAATATTTTGCATTTTTTTAGAGAAAATTTTAATAAATGGTATCAATTTTTCTCAGCAAATATCTTTTTAAAGTGGAAACATTATCAGAATAAACGTAACCGTTTAATAGTTACTATAAGGCTTTCTATTTCTTTTATTTCCTTATATATCTGTACAAATAAATATTTTCGATAAATCCCGAGCTTATGATCTTGAATTTATTACTTGTTTGTTGCCTGTTTGGCCAAATGTTTATATATATTCTGAACAATTACACACACATCTGTGCATATAAATATTTTGCACTCTACATTTCCAATAGTTATCATATTAATTTTATACCCACCTTAAGTTGTTTCCACTCTCATCACCCTGTCTTAGGAATTGGCAGCATTGAATCATATCATATTCAGAAAATAATATTTTGCATTTTTTTACAGAAAATTTTAATAAATGGTATCAATTTTTCTCAGCAAATATCTTTTTAAAGTGGAAACATTATCAGAATAAACGTAACCGTTTAATAGTTACTATAAGGCTTTCTATTTCTTTTATTTCCTTATATATCTGTACAAATAAATATTTTCGATAAATCCCGAGCTTATGATCTTGAATTTATTACTTGTTTGTTGCCTGTTTGGCCAAATGTTTATATATATTCTGAACAATTACACACACATCTGTGCATATAAATATTTTGCACTCTACATTTCCAATAGTTATCATATTAATTTTATACCCACCTTGAGTTGTTTCCACTCTCATCACCCTGTCTTAGGAATTGGCAGCATTGAATCATATCATATTCAGAAAATAATATTTTGCATTTTTTTAGAGAAAATTTTAGTAAATGGTATCAATTTTTTTCAGCAAATATCTTTTTAAAGTGGAAACATTATCAGAATACACGTAACCGTTTAATAGTTACTATAAGGCTTTCTATTTCTTGTATTTCCTTATATATCTGTACAAATAAATATTTTAGATAAATCTCGAGCTTATGGTCTTGAATTTATTACTTGTTTGTTGCCTGTTTAGCCAAATGCTCATATATATTCTGAACAATTACACAAATATCTGTGTATATCACCCTGCTAATCATCAAGTCGTTAATTTCCAACCTACCTAACATTTCATCATAACTCCATCATTTCTCAATTTCTTCTTCACCCTGTCTGATCGAGTTTATCCAAACCGAAGGTGTTATTAACCATTCCTGTGTCCAGCATGAAGTACAATATATCTGCAATGAAGTATTAATAATTATTATTCCAACGTTTACCTTTTCTATCAACTGTTGTTGTTGTAACACTATTTTTTTTATCATATTGCCGTAAGTGACAATTCTCATCAAAATACATAAATTGAAATTATAAGTCTTCCTTCATTTTATTATAAGTTTTTAAAAATTGTATTTAAATATTCAGATTAACAGTTTCCTTGGAAATAATTGTATTAAATTCTGTTTGTATTGACAAACTACTCACTGTTTTTATATATTTCATATATTTAAACTTTGAAAGAGCTAAACATCAAGCAGATCTTGATTCGTAACCCGCTTCGTATGAGGAGGGTTTTTTTCGGTGAATTCAAGATTATATTTTTCATTTTTTAAGATATTTCAGTGACCGCGCCCATAATAATGTTCAGTGCAGCCGCAACACGTTAAAAATATTTTCAATAAAAATCGCAGCAAATTAATATTTAACGGTAAAAACCTGTTACCCGTTAACGAATTTTACTGGCAGGGGGGAGCCTTCATTATCTCGTTCCTGTTCGAAGTAGCTGATTAGAGACGCAATCTGTTCTGGTCTGGTTTCAGAATATTCAATCAGAGTAATAATAAGCAGCGATTTGAAAATTATCAAAACAAGCAAAGCATTAAAATTACGTTTGCCGGTTTATAACCTCTCATCACTAATCACTATTGTTTTGAAGCATTTTGCCTACGTTTGACAAATGGACGACTTTGGCAGGTTACTTCGGCTACGCGTTCAAACTTATCGGACAGTATTGTGTCTCTTTTTGACTAGAATAAAATGAGAAGGAAAATATTGTCTGATTGTAAAACGATTTACACAAAATTAGTTCTCTATTGCTTTATCCGTCTATGTACTTTTTAGATACTTTAGTGCTTATAACGATAGCCAAATTGATGTTCTGGGATAATATTTATATGTTGGATTATTGTATTAAGCCGTAATTTTGAGATTGCCAGCAATTAACTAATAGAATTTTTTAAAATAAAATTATTGTACTCTTCTTTCTTTTATAATGAAGTATCTAATTTTCGAAGAGAAACATTCCTTAACACGTTAGTATACGTTTTTGGCTATTATGATGACCGTGTTTACTGTTATCACTATTTGATTATCGTGTTATGCGCTCGCGTACACATTCGTCAAATGTCTGAACAATTTTACCTTTATCTATATTTAGCACAGATATAATATTTATACAATGTATTATTGTTTGCTGTTGACTGAAAGGTGTGGTATTCAAATTTTTCCCAAGCAAGTGCGAATATTCGTCACTTTTGACGAAATACCGAGTGTTTTCTCGTACGAGGAAAACAAAATTGTTTTGGCAAATATTTATCTAAAACGCATTAGCTCCGGCCTATTCGAAGGTCTTTCAATAATTATGCTGAATCGCATTTTATTACATGTGTTGGCAAGGTATTAAATATACACGACAGGCTTTAAGTGCTTTAAGGAAGGACGACGTACTTATTGACATATGTTTATTTCCTTTAATTATTTATAAGATTCATAATTACAACCATATGGTAAATATGGTAAATATGTGTTTATATTATTCTTATTCTTAGTATATCTATAATTTTTATCAATCTTTTATCTTTTATGAAGTTAGCTGATTTTCTACTCCAGGTACTGCTAAGATTTTTTAATAGACGTTTTTATTCTCCATCTTTCGTGGTCTAAAAAGCCTTCGTCCAGCTGTTCATTCTTCTGACTGGTTTTTGTTTCTTAGCTTTTTGAATTCGAAAACAGTTAGAGGTCAAACAATGTCAAATCGGTTGAATCAAATTGTTTAAATCAGTCAGTTTATTGAAGAATTTTAGGTTGTTTGAATGAAAAACACTTATATTTGTAAATTATTATTATTTTGTACATTTATTAGTAAATTATTGTTATATTATCTCCAATAGAACAGCCAATACACATCATCGAAATTTATTATGGCAGCACGTTGCAATGTTGCCGCATTAACTTAGAATTTTATGTTGACTGATTGATGTTGATTCTTTGGTGTTGTTTTGATTTGATACTTTGCTTTCTTTCGCAGTTTGCCGGTTTCTAAGCTCTAATTATCACTACTGTTTTGAAGAATTTTGTAGACACTTGATAACAGGCTCGACCAGTACCAACACAAGACGAATTTTATAAACTGATTCGGTTACATGTTCGACGCATTAAACAGTACTCTGTCTCTTTTTAGCTAATGTAAAATGAGTTCAGAGATGAGAATCATTCGGCGTCATCTATGAAGTGCATTGGCTGTTTTATTTGTTTTTTGTACATACGTCATCAAGATGTTTAATGTATTGTCTCGCAATTTGTAAATTCGTTTCAGAATCAGACAATATTTTCCTTCTCATTTTACTACTAATTAAAACGAAACATAATGCTGTCTGATAAGTTCGAACGTTAATCCGAACTAGCCTGTTAAAGTCGTCTGGTTGTCAAACGTCCGCAACATTATTCAAAGTATTAGTTATATTTTGAAACGCTACCTAACATATTATATTACATTGTTTGAAAATTCCGAAAACAATAGATAACCAGAGTCACAAATTGATTGGGTCTTTAATAAGTTATTTCGAAAAATAACGAGATGTCCCCTTTTGCCCGTAAATTCCGTTAGAGAGGTAAACATTCATAATAGTAAATATTATAAGTTGCAGCAATTTTACTGAAAATGTTTTTTGGCGTGTTGCTGTTGCTCTAAATATTAGTGTGGGTACTGTGACTAACATCGTTTACAAAATGAAGAACAATTTGTTAGATTCAGCTAAGAAAACCCGTCTACATACGAAGTGGGTGACGAATCTTGACCATTTTGATATTGGCTTTATTCGAGATCAAATTAAACATGAGCATTATGTTAGAATGTATGATGAGAGGTGAATATTACCTGTTTTGTAGATATGGTAAATGCATTAGGCAGAATTTGGTGATTCATTTTAACAAGTGTGGTGTACACTGGTACCAGAAGAAACAGAAAATACAGATGACTTGAGAAGTAAATACACCCTCGAAGGAAAAAATAAATAAACGAAAAAAGGTAAATAGGGAGAAAGTCCTTAAAAAGAAGCGACATGTAATTATTGTTCTTAAGATAATATTTCTTAGAAAACAAGAAGAAATATACATTTATAACAGCGATTTTCTTTTTCACTAAATGGAGTATTATTTCCCATGAAATTATATTAACTATGAAATAGATTTTCAAGTAGTTGCTGCTGCCTTAAACGATAGGTTATATATATATATATATATATATATATATATATATATATATATATATATATATATATATATATATATATATACACAGTTAATACAGTATATACAATAAATACAGTTAGGTTACAGTCTTCCATCTGGTAGCAGCCTTTTTCTGATATTTTATTAGGCATTTGTTGAGAACAATTGGTGCAACATATATTAATCAAAATATTTACCATTGAAAAAAAGTTGTAAAATATACAACGATGTCCAAAGAGCAATGCTGGTGTGGGTGCAATTTCCAATGGATTCAGCATTTCCAAAATCGTATACCTGCCAAGCCATGTCGATCTGAATAAGTTGTAATGTTAAGGCGCTATATCTGGGCAATACGCTAGGTGAGATAAAAGTTTTCATTCAAGGTTCAACAGTACATCTTGAGGATAATTTCTAGCAACAATATGTCACTCAATGTATTCAATTGACATCAGTAGATGTCTACAGTAACAGTTTAATTTGCGTTTAGTTAATAAAAAACATAAACAAAATAACATTAATCAATGAACAGTAATCAAAAAACATTTTATGGCCATGATTATTGCGCTTCGGTCTAGATGTGGATGGCTGTCGACTAGCCTATGATTATTTCTATTTCGGATTGTTGTAGTAAATCCACTTTTTATAATCAGTCATCATACGCCACAAACGCTTCTTTTTTTACCTCAGAACTTATGAAACCGCAATATTGAATCGGTTCAAAATTCGGTATTCTCAGTCATTTCGTATGGTAGAAAATTTTTTATCCCCTTTGGGCCTTTTCCGGTACTGTTACAACATTTAACTGTAAAGCTGTCTGAAGCTTAACCATAAGTTTCTTAAAGTCATTCATGGGCTTAGACAGAAGATTTTTTAAAATAAAACAACAAATAAACAAACAATTTTGGGCGCCTGTATATAGAAAATAACTCAATAGTACTAAATGGAAATCATTATATTATATAGAGTCAAATGTTATAAACGATCAAATTTAACAGTTGTTGTTGTCTATAAACAATTTTCTAAGTATAGTTTAGAAAAAGGAAAAGAAAGTGTGTGAAAGACTAATTGATGCGTTTTTAATGAACATGCTGACGAGTTTCTATTTATTCTCATATTGTTACACCAACACTGAATCCATTATATCTTGCTTACCATTGTACTTTCTTCAACATTAAATTAAAAACTTTCGCATTACAAAACATTACATATTTTATTCTGAGCTGATTTTTGCTTTTCCGTAAGTAAAAATGTACTCTGCAGTTTATTGAATTTTACAAGCAGAAATCATATTTTTTATTATATAGGTGAGAATGATTATTAATAACTTAATTTCATAGATTGTTTACCAAGATAATTTGTGATAAACAAAATCTAATCATGCAACATGACATGGTTTAATGTATTTGGCCTATGCAATGTATTTGATACGTTAATGTATATATGTTAATAATCTGTTCTTTACTATGTAACCATTTTCATGTTGAAGCGTCACCGATAGGTTTTACTTTTCAGTATGTGTCATTTCGCCAAAGTGAAAACAAAAGCATTTTTCGGTGCATTAAAGAATCTGTTTGAATTTGTACCTAATAAATTGCCTTTGCTACAAGTTTTTTACTTCATTTTGAAGAAAAAGGCAACTGAATATCAACGAATACTGCGAATTTGAAGTTTATATTCGCCAAAAAAAAATTGAAGGCGAGGTGTGAAGGGATTATTCGATGAAATCATCGGTAGGGATTACTATCGACTACAATTGATGTGTTGAGCCGAACACTGTATGAGAAATAGTCGGAAGAAGAGCAAAAAACCAACAATGTTTTTTGGCATGACAACGCTCGACCACATGTTGCAAAATCGGTGAAAACTTACTTGGAAGCATTAAAAAGTGCTACCCTACCTACCTGTGTTCTCCAGACCTTTCTTCTTCTGATTAGTACTTGTTCCGGCATATGAGTTGTGATCTGTGTGAGAATCACTTCAATTCTTATGAAGATACCAACAAATAGATCGATTCGTCGATAGCCTAAAAAAATCGTTCTAAAACAAGTTATTAGATTATTAGAGTTATTAGAACCAGATTAGATGGGGAGAAGGAGGGAAAAACTCAAGTTTCAAAGGCACGTACAATATTTTCACATATTTTTTATCTAAAATAATCATATATTTGCGTATAATATTATAGCTGAACTGATGTGACGAAAAATCGGAAGAAGTTCAGTGTAAGAGTCATTCAGTTTGCCTTTTAAGCACTAACCATATCAAATGGAAAGTCGTAGAAACATGGTAGGCAACTGTTTCTATGATGTAATAGAACGTTAAGTTCATACGCGGTGGTCGCGTGTTCGATTCCCAATAGAGCAGCAACTTTCTTTTTTCTAGTTTGGTTGGAACATTTTTCAAATTACCTAGACTAGGTAGCGGGTTGATTGTTTTTTACATGTTAGTGAGTTCCTTATTTATTTTTTGAAGTCAGTTGAATTTTTTTTGCAAAAATATTTTATTTATTATAATATTACAATTTTTTTTAATATGTTTTAAAGTCTCCTTTTACCAACTATGGGATTATCTGGACTGGACCTACAGTTTACCGTGGGCTGCGGAACCACGGTACTCAGAATTAAGCTTACCGACTGGCGAGTGGCCAACTTTAGAAATCATCCCAGAAGACATTCGGTCTTATCTAGCCTGGTTACTGGCGTGACTGGGATCATTTTCCTTGTCGGATTTTTCACTCTTTCCTAGGGCAATTACAAATTTTAAACAATCACAAACATAAACTTACGACCATGCCCCAGAAGGATTCGAACCCACGGCTATCGCAACAGCAGGAGGACCGTCCTATCGCCTTTACCACTGCGCCACCTACACATTTTAATCCCGAGTGTAATTTTTAAGTTATTAATAGCCCGTCAGTTGATCTAGCTGCAGAATATGTACATTGAATTAAGTTGGACTCTATTTGTTGTGATCAAATTAGTTATCAACTTCATTTTAAAACTGAATGATTAACTATTATATAACTAATAATAGTACTAACCCCCCAATTATTTTAAATAAATTACACTAAAGACTCCAATTATCTTAAATAAAACGTACGTACCTATAGGTAAAATTAAAATAATTTATTTGTTAACGTTCAACTCTTACATTATAACAAACTTATATGGTTACAGAATAAGTGTACTATATATCTATATATTTTGAAGAAATAACTTCAATATTTAGAAGTGATTAATAACCGTGCCCTCCATATCCACCATAACCTCCACCGTTGTCTCCGTCGCCACCTCCATGTCCACCTCCATTGCCACCATCGTCTCCACCTTTGCCAGCATCACCTCCTGCACTTCCACCACCATCTCCACCATGGCCTCCGTCTCCGCCTCCACCTCCACCTCCATGTCCATAACCTCCCCCAGCCATGGCGGCTTGGAAGACAATCATCAAAAAGAAGAAGATGGCCTGTAAGTTTTATCATATATTTATTTATTTTTTATACTTTAAGCGCGTTCGCCATTTTAACATTAAAACGAATTAAATATTGTAATAAACTATTGCTTCTTATTTATAATTTCTGTTCATATTACAATGAAATTCATGAAATATAATTAATTGAAAAATAATTCTAAATAG
The DNA here is from genome assembly GCF_030347505.1 of Rhynchophorus ferrugineus. NCBI lineage: Eukaryota > Metazoa > Arthropoda > Insecta > Coleoptera > Curculionidae > Rhynchophorus > Rhynchophorus ferrugineus. Next base: position 52,161,919 of record NW_027472583.1, read on the forward strand.
AAATAAATATTCGCTATGAAATTTGTCCAAAATATTTTGAATAATTTCCTTCACCATTTCATCAAAAAGAAATCAGTTTTAATACAATAAGTGAAAACTCACCAGAAACTTCATATTTATTGATTTTCTTTTAACCAGCTATTGGTAGGTATGAACTGATTATGACTTCTGCGTCAATTTGATGTAGTTTATATATTTTTGAAAAATCATTCAGACAGAACCGATACTTGGAAGTCCTTTGCTAATAATCGGAAATTAATAAAAACGACAATCATAAATAACAATGAATGGATGTATATTTTTTCTTCTTTCTATTTTTCAACTGGGTACGATTTCCTCGTTCATTCAAATTGCATGCCTTATTTCTGATTACGGGAAGGTCGAATGTAATTAGCTGCCTTCGCTTTATTAAATGCGCGAAAAGTTCGCCATAAACTGTATAGTGTAAAAATATCGCAGCGATTTCCTTAATTGTTCAAGGTTTAACTCAGGTAATAAGATATATATTGTTTCAGATCATTAATTTGCTTTTTTATAGAAGTGTCATGACAGAATCGAGAATTAACTAGAAATTAATTAGTACTAGTGCAATCTAATGGTCGTAATTTTAATGTTATGATGCTTAAGATGATCCAAACTATCAAGTTTTAATATTTGCGCATCCTACAAGAAGACCGCTCAAAATTGCATTAATGTTTTTGTTTGATTTAAGTGGATATATCTGTGCCACCCAAATGTTTAGTTTTAATGATTTAAAAATTATTATTGTTATATCATTTCCACTATTAAGAGGACATTAACATTGACATATAAACTCAGCACAAGAAGCTTTCAACAAACTCAAAGTTGGTAAGAAAAATCTATATTTTGGAACGATAGAGTTATGGCATAAAAACGATTAGGAATAGTATCATAACGTAAAATTATATTTTAAATTTTTTGTAGAGAGATCAAATTATTAAATCAAATTGATAATCTGCTTTATCGACTGCTGACCTGTGAAAGAAGAACTCGACATTTGGAAAAGTTCTATCCCAAAATATATTAATATAATTCTAGGATAACAAGAATCGTGTCCTTTCTGATTACAAGATATTTAGAAATTCGAAATCAGCTCTTAGTTTAATTTGGTATATGTTGAACAGAGTACAGCTAAGAAAAACTGTTCTTAATATAAAATAACTCATGCAATTATAATTCCTTATTTGTTGGTGAGTTGCTGGTTCCCAAGTGGGACATAAGACAATGTAGAAAACGGTCGATAATTGATATCCATAGAAAGTAAGTTAAAGGAACCCAAGAGGAAGGCACAAGAGAAAACAATTAAAACTGAAACTAAAGTGAAGAGGTGCAGACTCTAAACTACAATCAAAAGAGTCGAATATTCATTAATTAGGTATCGGAATACTTGAGAATTACCCCAGATGAAGAGGAAAATATATCTTTTAGAATATAAGATTAAAATCCATATGAGACTAATTATCAAAATTGTGTCACTGTCAGTAATGGTAAATATAAGTCAGTTTTTTTATCAGGTTGTCAAAATATGAAATAAGAATACAAAGTTGGAACAAGATGGCTTCTTGCAATACTGCAGACGACGTGCTTCACTTACGTTTAACCAGGCTGGGTTAGACCAGATATCTTCTGAAATGATCTCTTAGTTGGACATTCGCCTGTCGGTAGGTTTAATGGCAAAGACCGTGGTTTAGTACCCACGTTAAGCAGTAGGTCCATCCCAAATAAACTCTAGTTGGTAAAATGGAGGCTCCAAAATACTTCCCACTGGAAACTTTCACCAAACTACCACGAAGGACAACAACCAAGACGTGATATACACTATATAAAATCCAAAACCCATTCAAATTAAGATTAAGACAATAATTTGAAACAAGTAAACTATTTTACCATTAATTTGATCCCATAGTACAAGACAAAAATAATGGCAAACATTACACAATACCCTGATTAAGCTCAATAACTAAATACCTCAATTTTTATCGAATTCGTGCTCCAAATTGCGGGATATCTTGGTTAATGTGCTTTTCAACATACTACCATTGCTACAGAATCTTCATAGAGTGCTTGAATTTGTGGTAACTGCATGTGACATAACCATAACCAAAAGAAACACAGAGAGAAGGATATTGGTAAAGTTAATCTCCCTTTTATTAAAGTTGCTTCGAATCAAATGAACATTCAACAAGATTAAACCTGTATTTTAAGTACACAAACTTAAATAATAATGTTACTAATTAAATACCATATATTGTTACTAATAAAATCTGAATGGCTCCAAATTGTCTCTCGTTTTAATGCATATTGAGTATTAATGAAGATACAATATTTTGTCGCCCATTGCGTAACGATGATCATTCAATAAATATTGGGCCTGAAATATAGATGATTCTCCTTAATGTACCTAAAGATAATATAGCAATCCTAACATTTAAACCTTACATGTGAAAATTTGATAGCAGTATGGTACTTAGTGTAGAAGTTTACTAATTTTAGTGAATCAATTTTTGTTCATTTCAAAACAGTGATGATAAAATTGAAGGAAATTTGTTTCAAAGTGTTCTGGCACCCACCAAATTGCCCAGACCTCGTCCGCAGTGACTAATAGCTGTTTGCGTACTCAGAAATTTTGCCCCAGATAAGTATATTTGCTCAATTTTATTTAATTATTATAATTTTACTCTGTTACTTACTAAAAAACTAAGCATATATTTAGGAGGGTTCATAACATTGTTGTTTATATATTTATACAACAGCAACTTATGTACGGCTAGTTGAGTATGTTTATGTCAAAAGTTGTTTTGTTACTTTCAAAGTAAGCCTCGTTAAATGCAATACAACCACAAAAACGCCCTACAAAGTTTAGACGTATTAAGTATATCGTAGACTAATTCAGGAAAATACTTGAATTCTTTCAAAAAAATTTATTATAAAAATTCGTGGTGATTTCTTTTAAATGATAAATTCTAAATACGAACGATGATGTTTCGATACTAATCTCAATAGTCTCTCAAAACCCCATACCATATAGCACGATATATGTAAACTATAAAAAATAAGTTACTGACATTCATCTCGCATAATAACGCTCGTTTATCACCAAAATCTTCCTCATCAGAGTGATCTCAGCTAGTTCATAACATGTCGTATATATGGTAGATGCCCTATACGGAGGATATTAACAGATTAAGGTCCCGTTAAAATCGCACAAGGAAATGGGGATGAAAAAAGGAAATATGGATCGAAGGGTGGAATAAATTTTCAAATAATGATACAATTTTACTTGAAAAATAAGGTAAGCAAATTCTTCTGTTAATCGGCCTAGTGTATTTATTGTTCTTGAAATATATATTTTAGGTGGATACAAAATAATAGAGTAAAAATACATAAATGAAGTAATAAAAATATGCAACAATAGAAATGAATCTAGCTACATAATTTACATAGATGGAGAACACATAGGACAAATAGAAGAAATTGTGAATTATTAACAGCAAATTTGTAAACTTATCAATATTTTGTTGATTGTTGAATCTTAGTGGATGAGTGTTACTTCTTGATATATTTATTTTAAAATACAGACATATATTATTTAAATTACTCGTAATGTTACATATTTAATACATTCCTGATATTAGATTGAAAATACTGTGGAAACAAGTTTTAGTGACATATCATTTTTAAACTATTCTATTTACACTGTTAAGAGATGAACTCTCATAACAGAGAGAATTTCTAATGGCGGTCGTTAGTTTAAATTAATCCTGAAGAACTATTTTCAATGTATGTAATAATGAGATAATTTTGAGATGTATAATGAGGATAATTAGAAAATTAATATTAAATAGGTATTATCAATAATAGTTATATTGACTAAATTGTAATAGATTTATAATTAGGAAATAATTATAAAACTGACAGTCAAAGTAATTTAGATATAAATCATTATAGTTAATGCTGAAAAATAAACATTAAGAAGCCCTAACAATTAATATTAGGTACCTAAGTTATTAGATAAAATTTCCGAAGCATTAAATAATAAAATGTAAGTATCCTAGCACCTTCGTAAAAAGTCATGATTATATTATGAAATGTTGGAGACAAGATGAATCGAAAGTAATATAAAATGATTTATTAAAACCTGCTGTTATAGAAATTGGCAAGAGCATGACATTTATTAAGACAAATAAAACAACTATAAAACCTAATTATACTTAATATTTATAGCGCTGTTACGATGCATGTATAATACATTACGATGTTTTTAGCAAAAAAATTTAACTGACTTTAAAAAATGAATAAGGAACTCAGTAAAAAGTAAAAAATAATCAAACTTAAATTTTTAACACAAAATAACCTGTTAAAATAAAATATGTACATAATAATCGTTGTAATAACTATATAAAAATAAACAAAAACCTTATTTAACCTATCTACTACACGTATTTTATATTCTACTATGTTATATACACACAATTTAGCTTAATACCTACCTAAACCTATTTATCTATTTACAATATTATTTTAACTACTACCAATTGACATTTTGAAGTCGGTGCCGAGCAACAAATTGGATTTGTTTTGTTCGTAATTTTATTTTGTGTATATGTCACAAAATTATATTATTATTTTTGTATTGTTTGGGTTTGGTACCGACTTTAAACTGATAAAATCCAATGGGACTACCTGGGAAGTGCATTCTTTCGAATAATAAAAAAATTTGAGAATCGGTCCACAATTGATGGAGAAATCGGCGAACTTATATAAAAACATATACAGCTAAATCTAGAACCTGTTCTTTTTTCGAAGTCGGTTAAAAATACTTATAATAGCTAGAAATAATTGTATTAATATCTAGCTGTAATTTTTTACAAAAATTTTCTTGGGTAGTGTTTATAATGAAACAATGTTATTAAAGCAAATAATTAAAACAATGAGAATACTGGCTATGAAAGTGAGCTCTAGTTCAAATAAAAATGAACATTTATTGTAATCCTTTATTTATTTATTTTTCCGCCAGCATATAATTGATATATGTATGTGATAACTCTTTCTATTGATATGTCTGTCTATAGATTAGAAATATATAAAATATAATGTTTTGTAATTGTTTTATTTGATATGAAATTGCATTTTAAGTTTATCACTATATTAATATAACTTCCCCTTGCGTGAGCCTCAATTTTTATTAAATAATGTTTCTAATTTTTTGTCTGAATGTTTTACTTGCAAGTAACAAACATAGTCTTTAACACTAAATTTACTATTCCTGAAACACCGAAATCATCATCTTTGTTGTTTGATATGAAGAAATCTACTACCCAAGCTTATACATTTTAAGAAGCTAATGGCGATACTTATTCTTCATATTGCATTTGCTGCTTCTTCATATTGAATTTGATGATTTTGGTTTCAATGATTTAAAAGTGGTAATTTTGGTGTCCATATGAAAGATCGATCTGGAGGACCAAATAAGACGATTAATTGTAAGACTTACTGGACGAAAATCTAGCTTAAAATCTCAATGAGCTTTGCAGGCAGCTTAGCAGTTCATTAATCAACTGGTTCCAGACAATATTAGATCTTTTCTGTTCACATTCGATGGGGAATGTGTAAAAAGAGAAAAGTGGATCTACCATGAGAATCTGACAAAAAATGATTGGTTAGTCCAGGAGATGATAAAATTGTTACTGAAGATATCTACAGACGTTAAATGAATAAACTGAACGACATATTGTTGCAATAAAGACCAGCAATATTAAAAGTCACAAATTTATCTTGTTGCATAACAATGCTGGGTTACATGTTTTAAGCGTTGTTAAGGGCGCACTGTTGCAACTTCAATATCCAGCTTACTCACCAAACATAGAGCCCTCTCATTATCACTTGCTCAGATCGATGAATTTGGCTTGGCTGATGCACGATTTCAATATCACCCAAACTAATATCTTTTTTTCGACGTGATATTGTTTCCATGAACCATGTTCATATTTCTCCACCATGTGTCCAGAAAGATGAGAAAAAGCTTTGTTACACCAACATTTCTCAATAAATAACTTTTTAAAGTGAAAAAAAAACGATTAGAATACATGCCGGCACCTAAGAGTTCCGTTATATGACTTCAATAATAAAGAAAAATATTTAGCTTTATTCTTATCGGAAAAAAGAAACAATAACAAAAATATTTTTTGTTTTGTTGTGGCATAACAATTGTCACGCTGGAGAAGGTCAAATTGTTTGCGCACACATGGAGTGTTATTTAATATTTACACCAAATACCTTTTGGGCTGTGGATATTTGAGATTAAAGCGCACTTAAAATTTGTATTCAAACTTGTAGAGACGATACAATAATGTGAGTTTCTTATGGGCGGTATTATTTCATATCTAACAGACTTACTTATTTTAGATGAAAATATCTTTGATTTTTTGGTTGCTGACATCACTGATGTTTATACAAATAGATAGTGAGCCGTGGGGCAGGTCTTTTGGATGGAACAGATGGAAAAGTTCCAATTTGGCTAGACACCTGAATAGAAAACGCTTTGGAGGAAAAGGATTCATTTCATTTGCAGCAGGCTTTGGATGAATATAATTTTACTCTATTTTATTTTAGGTTCTGAATTGTATTATAATTTCCTTAGTTAATGTAAGTTAGTGTTTTAATATAGTTTAAAAATATATGTATTATTATGAATAAAGGTAGATAAAGCTTTGTGTGTTTCAAATTATTTTTACAATCAATATAAATTTTATTTTAGTTTTGGCATTGACTTGTTATATCATTTCATTTATATATCCTTTTTCATTCATACATATCTAGAGTTTCTTATTCCCTTTAGAAGCTTTTAAAACACAATGTTCTTATCCATTAATACAAAAACTATTATTTAGAATGCTTTTTGCTTGCTGTTTAAAATGTCGATTTCGATATAGAAGCTTGCGAAAAAATACGATTTTTTATTATTTACTTCTCATTCAACTTGGTAACGGGAGAAATAGTATATATGGTTTTAAAACAACCTTACCCAATTATATTTGAGTTGAGAGAAAGAATAAAAATAGTTTAAAAGAACAAAAAATGCGACAATATATCTTTTAAATATAGTAAAACTGTATATAATGATACATAAAAATACTTGGAAAAATCACTCAATGAATCTATGTTCTAAGATTTAGTTATACACGGATTATTAACAGGGGCATCTACTAATCTAAATGATACGTGTTATAATTGCATGTTATTTCAACTATTAGTTGGTTTTTGTTAACACATGGTTTCTGATTGAGAGAAATAATAAAAAAAAAAGAAAAGTATGTTGAATTTTAACATATTTTTAAAAATATTATTGGTATTTAAGGCTCTGGTCTGCGTCATCAAATCTTTGTATTGATTAATGGAAAGAATAGAAAAAATTCTTCAATTTTGACTTGAATTGCTTCACTACTCGCTATATTTTTCAGATTTGGTTCCCAGGAACAAGCCAGTTTAAAAAAAGTGACCTAAAGAAATTATTTTGTTTCCAATGAAGAAGTGATTAACTAAATTGAGGTCCATTATGAGAACAGACAAATTGTTCATTAAAAAGGCAAATAAAAGTTAGAGGATCATTGGAAAGAATGAATAAGGTCGATTTTTTGTAAACAAAAGTTTTTCTTGTTTATCCAATCTGATTTATTCACCAGCATTGCAATTAATATATTGCATGAAAGTTTTTTTTATTCAACATAATTCTCTTCAAGGGTAGTCACTATAATCAGGATCCTCCAACTTTTTGATACCATTTGTCTTGTACCATTTGTCATTTGCTTCAAAATAGGCCTCAGTTTCGGCAATTTCATCTTCATTCGAAATCAGGAAATATTCGCTGGGGGCGAGATCTGGAGAATACGGTGGATGAGGAAGCAACTCGAAGCCCAATACATGGATTTTTGCCATTGTTTTCACTTATTTGTGATAGAGTGCATAGTCTTGGTGAAGCAGCACTCTCTTTTTCTTCAACTACGGCCGTTTTTTGACGATTTCGTCCTTCAAACGGTCCAATAACATATGTACCAGTCGCTGTTGATGGTCCTTCCTTTTTCAAGGTAGTCAATGAAAATTATTCGATGCGCATCCCAAATAATACAGACGCATAACCTTGTCAGCCGACTGTTTTCCCACGCTTTGGACCGGGTTCATCGTTTGCAGCCCACTCGGATGACTGTCGATTGGATTTCCGAGTGAAATGATGGAGCCATGTTTCATCCATTGTCACATATCGACGCAAAATTTCGGGTTTATTACGATTTATCATCTTTAAACACTACTCCGAATAATCAACTCGTCGTTGTTTTTGGTTAAAAGTGAGCTCGCGGGGCACCCAATTTGCACAGAGCTTTTTCATTCCCAAATATTCGTGAATGATATGATGTATACGTTCAGTTGCTATGTTTAGAGTGTCTGTTATTTCATTAAATTACAATTTACGGTCTTTCAAAATCATTTTGTTGATTTTTTAAGTGTTTTCGTCGTTAACAACTTCTTTTGAGCGTCTATTGCGTTCACAGTCTTCGCTGCTCATTTTACTACTTCTAAACTTAGCATACCAATCCTTTAAGGTAGATTTTCCCGGGACACTGTCAGGAAACTCAGTTCAAGCCAGCTTTTTCTTCAACTGTATTTTTCCCTTCAAAAAGCAATATTTTATCAACACGCGAAATTCCTTTTATCCATTTTTTTCACAATAATAAAAGTTGCTTCATTCAAAATGCTATAATTCATAAACTAATGATCCGACATCTGTCAAATTTATACACGCATTTTTTGAGGGTTAGGGCTAACTAAAAACATTTGGATTCTAGTAGCCCCATCTATGTGTCAGGCCGGGGACTTTTCAATTGGGTTTTTAGAACGACACAGAAGCGGAATGTTTACGGATATAATTTCTTGATGGGATATAAAGCTGCTGAAATCGACTTAAATTGTTACGTTTATGCCCACTGACTTCTTTCATTGAACAAATTGAACAAAATATTGGTATAAAAAAAGTAGCTATATCAATTGTCTACAATTTTACAACTAGTATCTTGCGTATGTCAAGACTTTGCATCTAGTATCAATATCTCTCTTATATCACAATGCTCGTACATAAGTGAAGAGTTTTGAAGTATACTGTTGCGTCTCGAATGGAAAGTGTTGTCGCACGCAACATACCCAACAGGTATATCACTTGATCTATTTTGAAATTCTGAATGTTCTTTTTCCAGTGAATCGCCATGTTGTCAGAAACATATTTTGATTAACATATATAGCAACAACTTTTTTTAATAAATGTATTTTTGAAGGGAAAAATGATTAGAGTACCTGCAAGCATTTAATATATTCAAAACATAATAAAGCCTTGAATTTACGAAAAACTGTCTTTAAATTAATTGAGAGTTCTTAAATAATAATATTTTTTATTTTCTAGAATTAATAGAAACAGATATACAATGCTTGTGATTTATTTTTTAAGGAAAACATTTTTTTTGCTCGGTAAATACCAAACTGGTTTCGATAGATGTTAATGAACAGTTTTTCGATTTTATTTCAAGGACCAAAATATTGTCGAGTACCCAGAAATTGACCAAAACAATTCTCATCTTTCCTCAAGGCCGTTTCTGTACCATGGTATTTAGTATCAGTTATTTTCGCGTTTATTGTTTCGTAAGAGTGACAGCACAAAATAGATCATGACTGAATGCTGTCAAATAAAAAAAGGGTAAGTTGTTTCTCGTTTTTTTTTCATCTCTTTCATTTTCATTATCCCGAAGGTTTTAACTTGTAATTTTTTAGTTATCGATTGTTACTGTTAGTGATAGTTTTGTTGATATTAGCGGAAGCAAAATCGTGGGATGACGGATCACCGAGTACCAGGTGGAGGAGAGGACCGAGACCTGGCAGTGGTCGTTCTGGTCGTAAACGTTTCGGTGGCACTGGTTTCATAACTTTCGCGATTCCAGGTTTAGGATGATAACCAAGAATTTTTCAGTAAAACTGTATTTATTCATATTTTATTTATTGAAATATATGTAATAAGCGTAAGATAATACGATATATATGTGTAGAATTATATTATACTTTATAACATAACTTTACAGGGTAATTTTAGAACAACAGTTGAGTCAAAACATTTGTAAATACAGCTATTTTTTAAAAAATTTCCATTGTTTCATTGTCCATTTATCGAAATAAATGTTAATCTGTGAATGCAATATCTTGTAAATATGTTTTTTTTTTCTACATCAGGTTTATATTCTTTTAGCAAAGTTATCAATAGGTGATTTGGTACATTCATGTTTTATAAGATGTCGAGAAGACATTAGTACAATATATATTAATCAAAATATTTTCTATCCGTTTCTATAATTTTTTAACCATCTTTGTTATGACATGGAACATGGAATGATTTACATGAGCTGAATAAGAAGTATAGGACAAGAAAACAAGACTAGAAGATAACAGAGGAGATTCTGTTGAAACGGTATAGGTTCTTCTAAAACCAAACGCGGTGGAAGCGTGGAATACTACTGCAATTGTAGCGACCGCTACAACCCTTTAGGCCACCACGTATTCACCTGCATCAAGTTCAAAGGTTGGCAATGCTGGTGGATTGGTACAATGCGGTTCCCAGCTATAAAATACCACCATAATGACGTCTCGCAATCTTTTCTTTTCTCTGTCCCCTTGTAACGGTACCACTTCCACAGCGCTACCGTACTTCCTTTACCTAACGTAATATCCTGTCCATTCTCCCGTCAACCACATGTATCATTTAATATCATAATGAACAAGTTTTTATTCAACCAGTATTTTCAGTTTATATACGAATTCCTTCCACAAAATAGTAGTGAGTGTTCGGACAAACAATCGCATCGACAGCCAACATTCCTACAATTGGTGACCCCGACGTGTTCGAAGTGCCTAACAAATAAATCAGCTCAACATAAGTCACTCGACAGGTGTTTGACAGGTAAATGGAAGGATAGCACGAGGAACGGAACTCATCAACATGGTTGACGTTATCCCACGAGACTAACGCGATGGACGAAGACCACATAAGCTCATCATGCATGACATCAACGCATGAACACCCTTGCATCACGAAATGAGACACCTAATTCACCACACTTATAGGTACCCTCAAACAAATCGGAACGCCCCAAGATGAACGACGTCCTGTTACAACTTCGATGTCAGCTGATCCCGTAAAACTCGTCACTCAGGTTGAGACTCCCATCTCATAAGCAGTCTCTGGGCGATTCATTGCGTGATTGCGGGTACACTCCCGAACCTGCTTCCACGGAAGTTCCACTAGGAGGGGAGTGATGTAGCGACCGTTACAACACTTTAGGCCACAACAAATTCAACTACACCATGTTCAAATGTTGGCAACGCTGGTGGATTGGTACCATGCCGTTCCCGACTATAAAAGACCATCACGACGACTTGTCGCTCTCTTTTCTTTTCTCGGCCCTCTTGTAACAGTACCACTTCCACAGCGCTACCGTACTTCCTTCACCTTAACCTAATATTCTGTCTATTCTCCCGTCGACCACATGTATCATTTAATATCGCAATAAACAAGTTTTTATTCAACCAGTGTTTTCAGTTCCCGTACGAATTCCTTCCACAAAATAGTAGTGGGTGTTCGGAAAAACAATCGCATCGACATCTATACATTCCATTTGCTGCGAAACCATCACAGATAAGCTTTTTGACTATTTACAACTACTTTTAGACATCTCACTCGTTACACCATTCTTAACAGATTGCAGTGCAGGCCGTGGCCTGCTAGTCCCTTGATATAACATCTCCCTCTTAAGGGAAAGACCACAGGGGTGGATGTCGTTATGGTCCTATCTGGACAGCTTATGGTTCTAATAATATTATGTTTGAGTATTGCCTGTACATTTGCCCGCTAGTTTGTTTTTGAAATGGCATTGGTTCTAACCAAATTTCCGTGGTGTGTCTCTATAAATTGAATTTCCAAGTTTTGTTGACTCCAAATTCTATTACTCGACTAAGAAACTGAGCTACTACCAACTGATTTTGGTGACCGTTTTTTTTTTGAACTGCAAGCTCCTATCTAAATTCCAGTAGGTATCAAGTCTAGGGGTGTTTTTCAAAGTTTGAATGTTTTCTACTTGGAATAGTTTATGGCTAGGTGTCATACGATAGATATAGCATGTCATGTATTGGTGTCCAGCTGCAATACTTTTGCCCGAATTCCATTTAACTGTCCCAAAGGATTCTTCGACTAATTACGAAACGGTTGCCAATCCAACGTCAACCTAGTTTTTTTTCTTGATAATTGCAATTTTTTTTCTTGATAATAATTCTGGTTAATTGGATGAATTCAAAAAAGAGCAGTGTTATAATCGATATATAATATAACGAGGAATTTATTATATGCCAAGTTAGTGGGACCAATTAATAAAACATTAATGTAAATATTAATATTAACTAATAGTTCTAAAAAATACACATATTTTTATTAATAAATGAAAAATTCTTTGTAACTTCAGGAGTATAAATTTATTTTTAAAAATATTACTACATATAATTGCCAGAGTTTTAGAGCGATAATAGACTTTATGTTTGGTGTTAAGCTATCCTGGTATTTCCATCACGATCTCCAGATCCTAAACCGCCTTTGTCCGCAGCTCCACCAGCTCCGCCTTTGCCACCTTTGCCGCCGGAGCTGCCGCCTTTACCTCCACCACTGCTGCTTGAACCACCTTTAGATCCTCCCGTACTCTTCGAGGGGAAACCCAAGATGCCTTGTAGGGCTAGGAGCACGAGAATGAAGAAAAACTACAAAAGAAAATGTTTATTCAGGTTTTCGTATATTTAATATTAAAGTAATTCACTCTCAGAAATAGCAATTTATTTGCTTGACAAGAAATTAATTACGGAATTTTGTAAATGCTATTTTTCTTAAGAAGGTATTCTAATCTAATAATTAAAAAAAAAATCATATTTTCGAAGCTTAAATGCCCTTTAAAGGTTTTTCAAAATTTAAACTTTTTTTTTACTTAAACGATATAGTAAAATAAAGTTCTATTGACTTTAGTCACATCAACCGCTTGGATTTTTAAGTGATTTACAGCTTAACCTGGGCTCCGCACCAGGGTCCTCGGCATTAAACCTACCGATTGACGAGTGACCAATTTTGGAAATCATCCCAGAATACATCCGGTCTTACCCAGCCTGGTTACTGGCGTGACTGGGATCATTTTCCTTATCGGATTTTACAATCTTGCCTAGACCAATCACAAATATTAAACAATCACAATCAAATACATTTTACGATCATGCCTAAGCATCATTCGAACCCGTGACTAGAGCAACAGAGGAGGACCTTCCTGTCGCCTTTACCACTGCGCCACAAGGCCGGCTTCGGAGATATAGGTGTTTTAGTGATGCGGCATCTAAGAACGAAATTTTAAACGCGTTTTTCTTGAAACTGCTTTTTTCGAGACGGTTGACGTGTGACCTCAAGTTCTACTCAACCGATTTACTTGAAATTTGATGTGAGTTTTCTCGAAATGAGACTTATAAAACATACAACTAAGCAACAATTTCTTACTCATCAAAAGATTTATATCATCAGACACGAACCATTCCAACAAACTGATTAAAAATTCAGGAAAACTTAACCTTATTACTGAATCCCAAATACAATACAAACACAAGATAAGGTAACAAGTTGATGTTATATTACACCAATGAACTAAATAAGGAAGACAAGTATAATAAAGAATTGTCTCGTCACTGGAAATAATTAGGTATTAAATGCCTATGACGATGGGAATGAAGAGATAATGAAAGACGATATGATTTTATTAAAAAACGTCTTTATTTATCGAATGAGTGGCTTTCTCTCAGAGAAATTTACTAATATGAAAATTGGCAACCATTAATAAATGATGGATAATTATTTTTAAACATTTTAAATTTTTTGGTATCACTAGGTTCGACGTTAACGATATTAAGTATATAATGGATATGAAGAAATATTTATAAGTTCATGAGTTCTAAGAAAGCCATGTGGTTATTTATACAGTACAAAGGTTTAATTCATTGGAAACATATCGAAAAAATCATTCCATTCGGGCTAAATATGCAGGTGTTTAACCAGCTATAAAATAAATGCTTTTAAGATAATTAGTGCTTTAAGTGGTTACCGTAAGCATATTGTATAGTGGTTGTAATTATTAATTTATAATAACTAAAAGGTAAATGTTCACGTATTAATCTATATTTATATATTATAACCTTCAACAAGTTATTGCTGATTGTGTGTATATTTTACGATAACAATTCATTTATATGCAAATAGTATATATAAGAAATTCACCGTCTTTGTAAAAACTATTATAAACTAAACTTTGTAAACTAGTAGAAAAAAAATGTGTTTATTATTATATTGAACAGCCATATTTTTTGACACTTGAGAAATAATTCCTTTTTATATTTATTTTGTAACATCGATAGAAGTTCCTTTTAAATCAGATTCAAATACATGTGAGGGAGTACTAATTGTACTGCTAAATGAAATGAAGTATAACAAAGTTGCTGTTATAGTTAGACATGCCACGAGTACAATTATTTGTAGCTGAAGTACACTGTGACTCTATCGAAGGCATCTTTATGCCGCACACACTTAGAAACCATCCTTGAAAAACAAGCCGACATACTATTATCCCCAGGACAATCAATAAGCCCTTAATCTATCTATATATTTTACTACAATATGTTCATTATTGTTGGTTAATAAGATATACTGGGTGTACAAATAAATTTTCACCCACATTTATAGTTAAACTTGTCTGATGTAAAACATCTTATTGAAATTTGCTGACTATCAATACATACTCTTAAAATAGTAGCAATAAATATTGCTTGAAATATGATTTTTTTATATGAATCCTCTATGGGAACTTCTGGTTGACCATCTAATTTGAATTCCGATTATGATTGTTTGTAGAATTATATGGTCAGACTCATTTGAGTGAGAAATAATTGCATTGAGTGATTTAAATAGTTTAAGAAGGGTTTTGTATCGAAGAGAATGAATGCAGTAAAAATTGAAACTGCGTGGTTAATCGAATTACGAATAATATTCAGTCTCAAATTCTTAATATTACCACGATGTCTTTTTATCCGAAATTGTTTGAAATCGACCTTCGGCAAGTTCATTGCCTCACCGAATCTCGAAATGTTATAACAGCGAAATAAACAAACTTGTTTTCCTCTTTATCAAAGCGTTTTGTTGTGTTTAGGTGTTTAGTGGCCTTTAATATGATATATACAGTTTTTTTTAATTCTATATATAGAATTGACTTACATATTAATAACATAAATCTAAATTTACAAAGATTATAATGATATAATTACTTATGACAATTGTTTGAAACACTTACCCACAATTTCATTTTGAATATTGCAGTAACGAGCAGCAAACTTGTAATTTATATAGCCGTTAAGGGGACTTACAACAAATACGTCATTATGCATATTGATATTTGAATCACATGTGTCTTCGTCTGGCTTATGTAAATGGGTTGAAAAAAAAGTGGCCACAGCTAATAATGGTTGGTTTGTTTACATGAGATATTCTTGGAACAAATCGCATTAATATTTTTATATAAACAAATGTTAATATATTTGATACGTTTTATAAACAATAACAATAAATTTAAATGTGGTTATACAATAAGAGAGTTTTAAGAGTAAATTTTATAGTAAGAATAAAGTTGGAAATAATGTTATAGTAGTGTGATCAACTAATCGTAATAGTTTTTCCAACAGATAGGTTGAAAAGACCAGTTATGAAATGATATAAGTTGACTAGTTTATGATAAATTCGTTAAAATAAAATAATAGAGACTTAGAGGCTCTTAATTTTTTAACAGCCACTTGTTATTGAAGTTGAAGTTGCTGCTTGAAATGTTATTTTTGTGTTGAATTTAAAAGGCACATGGTACACATATTGAAACTAATTATTCGTCATCTAATAATTTTTGCTTAATATTGTTCTTAACGTAGGATATTTAAGATTTCGGACCCAAACTTTAACTAGCCTTTGATGGACGTACTCCTTCAATTTGTTAGAGTTTGCCTTTTCAATATTTTTATTGAAAAGAGAAATACTGGAAATAAAAAAACAAATTCATAAATGACTATGTCAGAAATTTAAAAGATGATAAAGAAACTGACTACTCACTCTAGAAAGCCACAAAGTATAAGAGACCTATGTGGGAATTGAGCACGTGATAATCGCCAAAAAGCAGAAGCATTTGCTGAATATCTAGAAAAAACTTTCAAACCAAACGAAGCTAATATTGAACATAATTTATCGGACATAGAAGCTGAAAATACGATTACTTAATTAGTCACGCCGAAAGAGTTAACCAAAATTATCAAAACTGACATTAACCCCAGGTAATCACCAGGCTACGATTTAATAACAGGAGAGTTAATGCAAAAACTAACAAGAAAGAGAATTATAAAACTCACCAACTTGATCAATACAGCATTTAGATTAAAACATGTGCAAGATATTCCCAGGCATTTGCAAGATGGCGGAAATTATAATGATTCCAAAACCTGGGAAGTCACCAAAACGAAATAAAATCCTATATATCTATATCACTACTGCCAGTAATATCTAAGGTTTTTGAAAAACTCTTGTTGAAAAGAATAAAACCCATCATAGAGAGAAAAAACCTAATACCAACACACCAGTTTGGGTTTATTAACAAACACTCAATAATTGACCAGGTCCACAAAATAACAGATGTTATTGAAAAAGCCTACAAAAGTGAAAAAGTATACTCAGCTATATTCTTAGATGTAGCACAAGCCTTCGATAAGGTTTGGCATGAAGGCCTTGTTCATAAACTACAGAGAATGCTACCACAACAACACACCGAACTATTAAAATCATACATTACAACCAGAATGTTTAGAACAGTCAAAGAGTCAACAAGAAGAAGCTTACTCTACAATAAAAGAAGCCAAAGTAGGTGTAACTCAAGGAAGTGTATTGGGGCCAAGGCCTTATTTACATTACACTTGTGATATACCACAAATGAAAAATATCACGATGGCTACATTTGCTGGTGATACTGCGATTATAGCTGTCGGAGACAATAGTGAAGAAGACTCACGAAAATTACAACAGGTAAGTGACAATATAAATAATTGGACACAAGCTTGGAAAATAAGAATTAATGAAAGTAAATCTGTACATGTGCAGTTCACCTATAAACAGATCGTACAAGCACCAATAACATTAAATAACATTATCATTCTATATAGCAACAACGCTAAATATCTCGAAATGAATCTTGATGGAAAACTTCACTAGAAGGAACATATAAAGAAGAAAAGAAAAGAACTGGAATTGAAATATAGGAAAATGTACTGGCTAATTGGAAGAAAATCTCAATTATCAGTATATAATAAATTGCTATTATATAAGCAAATATTGAAACCTATATGGACATACCCGAGTTCAATTATGAGGATGTTCTGCAAAGAGTAACATTAATAAAATACAAATTTTTCAGAACAAAGTCCTGAGAGGTATTGTGGGTGCACCCAAATACTATAGGACTGATTACCTACATCGAGACCTTCAGATACCCACAGTCAGTCAAGAAATCAAGAGAATTGCAAGGGGGCATGAGGAAAGACTCCACTCTCATACTAATATTGAAATATTGCAACTTTTGGATACCACCAGAACAGGACACAGACTCAAAAGAATCAAACCATCTGATCTTGTGTAGTGTTGTGTAGTTAAGTGCATATATTAAAAAATTCAGTAGTGACATGTATAAACATTATTTCACAAGAGAGTTAGGGCCGATGGGTCCTCCTAGTTATATACATAGATTTAAGTTAGCATAAGGACAAATTGTAGGTTAGACGGAAACGACTAGTAACAATGTATTAATTAAATAATAATAAAAAAAATTATCATCACACCATCTTACTTGGTGTTTTTTCGCAGACCATTTAAGTTATATCCTATATATCTTATCCTCATTTCTACCATGGATATGGAGCATTAACAATTTTCTGATGAATTTTTTTGGATAATTTGGGTCATATTGATATTAGATTTCTTTGTCCGACCCTATAATTGCACACTGTAGGCCCACACTCGTTTCAAAATTTGTTTATATAATGCATGGGATCAAAAGTCTCGGGCCTAACACATTGATGGCGCTAATTTTGTTGCACTAAACGCTTTTTCAGTTGGTACTAACATTTAAAAGAAAGCTATTAACATTTCATGGTATTTTACTCATAAGTTAGTGAGTTATTGTGTTAAGAGTGATACTACTTTTATTATTTTCAAAACAATGGATCAAAAATGAATTCCTGTTTTGATTTTACACTGTTTATAGATGGGAAAAGCGATAACGGCAAAGCAAAGCAATGACTTGAAAAATGTTATAACGACTCCGCTCTACCAGAAACAACAATAAAACGTTGGTTGACTTTCAAATGAGGTGGTAACTCCAGAAAACATTAAAAAAATCAACAAAATCGTTTTGAATCTTCAAAAATTAAAGTTTAGTGAGTTAGTTAACATCGTAAATATATCAAAAGGACGTGTTGGTTTTATATTGCACGAGCATTTGACTATAAGAAAGCTCTGTTCAAAGTGAGTGCCGCGTTTGTTCACTGTTGACCAAAAACAAGAACGCGTTAATGATTCTGAGCAGTGTTTGGCAATATTTAAACGGAATTTTTGGAAAACATGGACTCATCACTTTACTCCGGAATCAATACGATCGTCATATGATTGGACAGCAACTGGTGAACCTCGCTCAAAGCGCCTGAAAGCACAACAATCGGCTGGAAGAGTGTTGGCCTAGGTATTTTGGGATGTGCGTGGTGTGATATTCATCGACTATCTTGAGAAGGGAGGTACCATCAACAGTGAATATTATATAGCATTATTGGAGCGTTTGAAGGGCGAAATTACAAGGAAACCACTGCATATGGCAAATAAATAAAAATTGTTTCATCAAGATAACGCACTGTGTCACAAGTGAATCAAAGCAATGGCAAAACTACATAAATTGGCCTTCAAATTGCTCCCACATCCACTGTATCCGCCAGACTTGACTCCCAGCGACTACTGGCTATTCGCAGGCCTAAAAAATAATCGTCGGTAAAAAATTCCGCTTGAATGAAGGGCTTAACGCTAAAACTGAGGCCTATTTTGCGGCAAAAGATAAATCATTCTACAAAACTGGTACTGCAATGTTAGATGGGACTGGAATGATTGTGTGGCTCTTGATTGAGATTACGTTGATGAATAAAGCAAATTTTGATAAATTGCGTTTTCTTCCGCTGGGGACTTTTCAGCCCATGTAATAATATAAATTTGTTGTGAAGTGATAATTCGGATTATGGCTCAAGTAATCGCCTCCTTGAGCCTCATAGGAAGTCCTGCTCGTTTCTTCTTAACAGAACATAACATAACTATCCATTTAAGTTTGGCGTATAGTATCAATACCCAATTATTTTGCTGTGTTCGCATATGGAGTTACTCTAGAACTATTTACCGGGCAGGTAATTTATGTTTTGTTTGTAAAATCTACATGTGTACACTTCGTAACATATAATCTTATTTTCGATTTTTTAACCCTTTTAGGAATGTTACCAAAGTCAGTTTGTAATCTATTTAGTTTTGTTTTGTAACGAGTAGGACAATATCATCAGAAAAAGTTGTCAGACTTTTTTACATTTAGAATTATTATTGATATAAAGTAACAGGTCAATTGAAGTCTCCGGCTTGACACATACATGGCGCTACTAGAATTATATCCATATGTTTTTTAGTTAGCACTAACCCTCAAAAGATGCTAAGTTTAGCCGTGGTGAAATGAGCACCCAAGATGGAGAACGCAGTGGACACTCAACAGAAGTTGAATTTGACTTACTGTAAATTGAAATTGAAAGACATAGCAGACATTCCGAGTGGACTGCAAACGATGAACTCGCTCCAAAGAGTGGGAAAACGCAACAGTCGACTGGCAAGTTTATGGCGTCTGTATTTTGGGATGCGCATAGAATAATTTCCATTGACTACCTTGAAAAAGGAAGGACCATCAACAGAGACTATTACATAGCGTTATTGGACCATTTAAAAGACATCTAAAGGAAATTGCCGAAAAACGGCTGCATTTGAAGAAAAAGACAATGCACACAACTGTTGCTTCACCAAGACAATGCACCGTGTCACAAGTCAGTGAAACGGATGACAAAAATATATGAATTGGGCTTCCAATTGCTTCACCGTATTCTCCAGATCTGGTCCCCAGCGAATATTTCCTGTTCTCAGATCTCAAAATAATGCTCGCTGGAAGTAATTTTCGTCAAATGAAGAGGTGATCGCCAAAACTGAGGCCTATTTTGAAGCAATGGACAAATCTTACTAAAAAATGGTATTGAAAAGTTAGAGGTTCGCTATAATCAGTGTATCACCTTTGAAGTGAATTATGTTGAATAAAAAAACTAATTTTGCCAAAAAAGATGTTTAGTAGTAGTACTAGTTAATGAGTATACTATTTCATCTCAGATAGTCATTAATACGTCTATATATTATGAATAACTACATTTCAAAAACTGGAACACGGGTACACCCAACAAGGAAAGGAGCCTCGCATAATTCTCTTCAAGGTTGAATATTGACCATTTTAATACGACTTCTTTAAAAGACATATTTAATATTCATACATGGTAGTCGTTATGGTCATACATCAGAATTCATTTCATTAAAATTAAACCCTTATTACTGTTTTTACTTTCATTTAAAATAAAAATGTGTATTTGTTCACGAATTATTGCAAGTAAAATCAAATCAGAAACAAAGCAATAAAAATCCCCTTGATTGGTAGAATAAATAAGATATTCAGTAAAGTACTGTAATGATCAGAATACAAATTACTGCTATATTGTAACATATTTTTAAATTCATAACATGACACAATAGGATTAAAAATTATTAAAGTTTATGCATTAATATAGTAGTATAATATTTTATAAATCCGTCTTCACTTTTCAGGATGTGTCATTTCGTCGAAGTGTAAACAAATTTTTTTTCAGTACGTTGAAAATGTTGCTGTAATTTGCTGAGAAAGATGCATTTACAACACATTTTACCTTTTACTTCAATTTGCAATAAGAAAAAGGCGACTGAAGGCTACCGAATGCTGTGTGAAACTTTTGGCATATGAATACTGGCTTGGGCGTTTTAAAAATGACTTTGAGACCGAAGATATAGAACGTTCTGCACAACAGAAAAATTTGAAGAAGATAAGTTAAAGACATTCTCGACGACATTCTATATAAACTGCAAGAATATTTCACGGAATTGTTGGAAAAAATACAACAAATCATATCCAGTCGCTTCAAATTTTCGAATGACCCAAAAGCTTGCGTATTTTATGCTACTGCGATTCTTTTCGTGATTGCGGGTGCATTCCGGAACCTGAACCATATAGAGGTACGTTCCACGGCAGCTCCACTAGGAGGGGAGTGATGTAGCGACCGCTATGACCCTGTAGGCCACCACGCATTCACTTACAGCAAGTTCAAAGGTTGGCAACGCCGGTGGATTGGTACCATGCGGTTTCCGGCTGTAAAAAACCACCATGACGACGTCTCGCTCTCTTTTCTTTTCTCTACCCATTTGTAACAGTACCACTTCCATAGGGCTACTGTATTTCCTTTACTTTAACCTAATGTCCTGTCAATTTTCCTTTCGACCACATGTATCATTTAATATCGAAATAAACAAGTTTTTGTTCAATCAGTTTTTCAATTCCCGTGCGAATTTCTTCCACAAAATAGTAGTGAGTGTTCGGACAAACAATCGCATCGACAGCCACACATTCTGACCGACCAGAAGAACATTTCTACATTAGGAACAACTTAACCTAATTTTTAAATTCGATGGTTTTAACATTAATCTACACAAAACAACGGCTTTGCATTTTTATTATTCTTCCAGTGTTATTCATTTCTTCATTGCACCCCATTGTATTTTCGACATTCGTTACTTTTGTTACTTGATTTGAAGAAATCTACTGCTAAAGCCCATCAACTATTTTTAAAATCCGCTGGCTAGATCACATGACAACTGTTGACTTTGAAACGATTTAATATTGAGGATTTTGATATCGATGACACTGAACGGTCTAGAGGACCTAAAAAGTTTGAAGATAATAAATTGCAATATAGATCGGGCGAGAACCCAGCTTAAAATTTCAAAGTTTTTAGACAGCTTAATGAACCTACTAGTTTTAAACATTTGCATGCAATTTTGGAAAGAGTAACCACGGCAGAAATTGATTGAAAATCTGTTTTCGAGCTATTTTAGCATCGGTGGTTTTATTTCTTGCTAGAAATAAAATATTTTTTTGTGAGATATTGTTACTCTAGATGAAAAGAGAGTCCCTACAAGTTCCAAGAGCAAAAAGTCATGAGTTAGTCCGGGAGGGTTAATATATATCGACGCCGAAGTGGATTATTAATGGACATAGAGTCTTTATGGCAATTGATAGGATTAGCAAGGTGCAGTGTAACAGATCAAGTGAAAAATCCCCGGTTTGGCAAAATGAGTTTTTTTATTCAACATAATTTCTTTCAAGGATGATACACTGATTATAGCGACCCTTTAACTTTTCGATACCATTTTTGAAGTACGATTTGTCGTTGGATTCAAAATATGCTTCAATTTCGACGATCACCTCTTCATTCGACAAAAATTTCTTCCTAACGAGCATTCTTTTGAGATCTGAGAATAGAAAATTGTTGCTGGCGTGCCAGATCTGGAGAATACGGTGGGTGAGGAAGCAATTGGAAGCCCAATTCATGGATTTTTGCCATCGTTTTCACTGACTTGTGACACGGTACATTGCCTTGGCATCACATTCTTTTTCTTCAAATGCGGCCGTCTTTCGACGATTTCGTCCTATAAACGGTCCAATAACGCTATATAATAGTCGATGTTGATGATACTTTCTTTTTCAAGGTAGTCAATGGAAATCATTCCATACGGATCCCAAAATACAGACGCCATAACCTTGTCAGCCGACTATTGTGTTTTCCCACGCTTTGGAGCGGGCTCATCATTTGCAGTCCATTCGGATGACTCTCAATTGGACTTAAAGGAGTAAAATGACAGAGTTATGTTTGATTCATTATCACATATCGATGCAAAAACTCGGGTTTATTACGCTTGCTCATCTTTACACATTGCTCCGGATCATCAACTTGTCGTTAATAACCGAAAAGTTTACAAGTGAGCTCGCGCGACACCCACTTTGCACAGAGCTTCCTCATACTCAAATATTCGTGAATGATATAATGTACTTCTTCAGTTGATATCTTTAGAGTGCCTGCTATTTCATTCAGTTTTCATTTAAGGTCATTTCAAATCATTTTGTGGATGTTTTTAATGTTTTAGTCTGAAAGAACCTCTTTTGGTCGTCCACTGCGGTCACCGTCATGCGATGCTCATTTCACCACGTCTAAACTTAGCATGTTTCATGTTACTTGATGTATGATTTCCTTGGGACAGTGTCCGGAAACTCGGCATCAAGTCAAGTTTTTGCTTCAAGTGTATTTTTTACCTTCAAAAAGCAATATTCAACACGCGAAATTCTTTTTTATCCATTTTTTACACAATAACAAAAGTTGCTTCACTAAAAATGTTATAATTTACAAACTAATGATCCGACAGCTGTCAAATTTATAAACGCATTTTTTGAGAGTTAGGACTCACTAATAAATATATGTATTTAATTCTAGTAGCGCCATAAATGTGTCAGGCCGGGGACTTTTCAATTTATTTTTATTACGAGATTCTAAAATCGGACGGTTTGACCGTTACTGCAGACGTCTTGGAATTCAAAGATTCAAAACTCATCAATATAAACCGTAGAAATGAAACTGCACTTTACAATTAACAAAGCAATTTTATTAAGCATAATTCCTTTATATCACAGTTTTTCAAGCTACTCTACTATTTCCACTTCTATCTCCGGCTCCATGGCCTCCATGTTGTGCACCTCCACGGTTTCCGCCAGAACCTCCTCTTCCTCCATTAGCTCCACTGCTGCCACCTCTCTGTCCACCACCGCGGCTGTCTTTGGATGGCGTAGCCAGCATTCCTTGCACAGCCAAGAGGACAATCAAAAAGAATACCTAAATTAAAATAAAAAATTAAGCAAAAACATTGAGAAATAAAAACAATTAATATTTTCAACTTTTTATCAATCAAAACTTATTAAGCCATAACAAAAATGAAAACGTTTACTTACGAATAGTTTCATGTTTAAGATTATTTTTCTATCTACCAGGCGTCAACTTTTCACTGTCTTTAAGTACAAGATGAGATGTGGGGATTTACACTGCTGTTATATATGCAGAAGTCGTCTCTGTATATAACAAGTTATGAGGTCAAGCGTGATAATGAACAATAACAAAAATATACATAAAGTTTTATTTGTTTATTAATTATCTTCGATGTATTCTTAGAATATCAATATTGTTTGTTTCAGTAATTAATTTATACTTTGGTTTATATCATTCATATTAAAATGATGCAATTTTATTTACAAATATGTAAGAAAGTCTTGTGAGGTATATGGTATTAAAGTAACATTAATATAGATATAGTTATATAGAGTGAGTGATTCGTTAGTTTATTCTTGAAGTTATTATTTCGAAATAGCTAATGATGATTTTCTTTCGGTTCTTCTAGCATTCTCATTTTTATTGTGCTTGGGTATTGACGTAAGTACAACATAATAGTAATAAATCAATTTGTAAATTAAGATTCTACTAAGTATATCTAATGTAAGATGTAATAAAAAATATGAGTAACAATACGATTGAATAACGACGTATTTTTCTAGTACTGAACCGGGACTTCAGACATACAATATTTCCTTTCAATGTTTTTCGATTTTTCCTGGCCCGTAAAAGTGAAAATAATTGATTGAGCAACATTTAATGATTCTACAACTTATTATTTTGTTTGGCATGAGTTTTCGCTCAGATCCTATTCTGTATCTCCATACTATTGTATATATCGAAATGATAATTACTGATGCTTTGATGGCATTTTTTAAAAGTGGCTTTAGGTAAAGAACGTTTAATATAAACTTCCATAAAAAATACGATGTCTTGTAAGTCTAAAGGAGAAATTCGTTTTTTCATCGAGATTTCGTCTTATCTGCTTTGGAAAAATTATCAACGACCTTGTCAGTACTGATATTATCGGACTGTATGAACAAGAATCACATATTTTTGGGTTCTCCCTCAAAGGAGAATACGTGAAAACGAATGAGCCGATCTTCTGGCGGGGGCAGAAAAGAGGACTCGATCAGTCAGAACGTTGTGCATTGAAGAAAATATGCTAAAAAGTATATGAAAGGTATTATAGACAACTGGATGAACTGAATTGGGAACTTCCTTTGAACAGCAATAAACTATGGGAGGATGAGAAGATCTTTTACCACCATCCCATCATTGATATTATCAGTAGGTTCAAATTGAGAATCCTTATTCGACTGAGTATAGGGCACTGCAAACTCACCCATGAGCACTTGGTGAAAGGACAAATCCCCCATGTATGGCTATTGTCAAACGCAGCTGAGTGTCAAACACATCCTTTTAGGCGGTCGGAAGCATGAAACCATGAGACAGCAGCTCAAGGTGCCAAAATAATTGGAATAATTATCCCAAATGGAGGAAGTCGACCTGCTGATTGACAATTTGACAGCCGCGAACCTGCTCCAACATTTATAGTGTTCTCTGAGGGACTAGTTATTTTATTAATGTCTTCTTACGGTCTAAATTATTTGTTTTAAATGTGCTATCTATTCTTGTTACTTTACACTCATGTTATATTTATACCATATTTTACAATACAATATTATTTTATTTTCACAAATAATGTTCTACTGTGTAATGTCCCATATTTGGATTAAGCTTTTATAAAGGGTTTTATAAAAGGTTTAAATACCATATTGTAACCGATCCTAAATAGCCCAAGAGGTTGGCTGCAAATAAATAAATAAATACAGGACTGATTACTTACACTGAGACCTTCAAATGCCGACTGTCATTAAGGAAATCAAGATAATTGCAAGGAGATATGAGAACATACTCAATTCTCATGTCAATATCGAAGTAATCGTAATACAGTAACACTTGGATAACACTAGAACAGGACACGGACTCAAAAAAAAAAAACAAAAATGTTTATTTTATGTAGTATAGTAGAGAGAAGTGCCTTTAATAAAAAAACAGCACTGTTAATATGCTCATTAACTATTGCATAAAAGACTAAGATAGGGCTGATGGGTCCTCCTATATATATGCCTAAATTTAAGTTTTTGTAAAGACAAATTGTAGGTTAGTCGGCAACGACTAGTAACAATGTAATACATAAATTAAAAAAAAAACACAATATTTGACTTTTTAATACAACAAAGTAATATTATGAGAAACCTTAAGTACTGCTTAGACAAAATTGTACATCTTTAGACAAAATAACGGTTTTATCCTTTTCAATGCAAATTCTAAACCATTTCATTACCATCATATCCTATGAGGAGCCCTTTTACAGCTTGTATATCCGTTTTTTTTCTTTTCTGGCTATGGATATTAGCCTAACATGTTGAACCAATGATCCTTAGACGTTTGGTTCGCGGCTTCTTTCCATTTCATAATTCGTAGGGACTAACACCATCTACAGATAAAAAACAATAACAAACTACATCTAACAAATAAAAAATTATTTACCACAGAACCAATTGAAGTTACTGCTATTTCACATCAAAAAACAATAAATGGAATAAATAATTATTCCAGTAAATAATAATATTTAGAATATGTAGAGGCTTGTCAATACAGAATAATAGAAACCACAAAAACGATACTAAATGTTATTGAAAATGACAACGGATAAGGTAATTATATTAATATGTCCCAGTTACAAAAATTTAGACATTCATATATTAAATTTATTCTGTGAAAGTGAATCATGATCTGTTATTAAAAGTTAATGTAATCTATATTTAATCTGGTAGAAAACCGGATATCTTCTGGAATGATAGCTAAGCCGGTCAATCGTCAGTCAGTAAGATTACTGTAGTTGAATAATAAAAATTACGTATTTGATTTATATTATTTCCACGTTGTCTAGGAAAAGCTTCTACTGATCTTGCGGCGCATATTTTTCTTAAAACAAAATCTTATCAAAATTTGAACTAAATTAAAGTTAAATAAACAGGATCAGAATTCCATTTTTTACCGACTTCAAAAAAGGAGGAGGGGTTAATGTATGTTGACCGATTTCTCCGTCAATTACGGACCGACTTTCAAAATTCTTTTTTATTTGAAAAAGTGCACTTCCGAGATGATCCTATTAGAACCAAGTCAGGATCTGGTCGGGGAAGGGGGTTGGGAGATCGAGGGAAAAACTCAAATTTCAATGGCAAGTACGATTACAATCCTATTTTTTATCTAAAATAATTAGGTATTTGGGTATAATGTTATTGCTGAGCTGACGTGACGGAAAATCGGAAGTCGTTTTGTGCAAAAGCCATTCAGTTTGCTTTTTAAGCACTAAACTATAGCATATAAAACTTCGTAGAAATATTGTAGACAGCTGCTTCTATCGTGTAATGGTTAAATCGTTTAGTTTCCAAACGGAGGTCGCGGGTTCTATTTCCGGCGAAGACAATAACTTTTTGTTGTTGTTAAGTTAGAACATTTGTCAAATCACCTAGCGGACCGCGGGGCCTAACACTAAAAAGATAAAAATAAAATATTTTTAACAAAAAAATTGAACTGACTTCGAAATATAAATAATGAACTCACCAAAAATTAATAAAATAATCATCAAACTTAGACTTTTAATACAAAAAAAAGCATTTTAAAATAAAACATGTATATAATAATCGTTGTAATAACTAAATAAAAATAACCAAAATCTTTGTTTAATCTATCTACTACATGTATTTTATATTTTATATATTTTATATTTATCTATTTACAATATTATTTTAACTACTACCAACTGATCAGTTGGAAGTCGGTGCTGAGCTCAAACTATACAAAAATAGTAATAGTAATGTAAGTTTCTGACATATATACAAAACTAATTTACGAAACACACACACAAATAAATGTTCATTATGTGATTATAGTACAGAATATGAAATTCATTTTGATTATTAATCCTAACCTGAAGATATAGCATGGGCGCAACCAGCACAAAAACCACTAGGAATATTACATGGCCATAATCACGTCTAAGGGGATTCCCATCTACAAGAAAAAACCCACTAACGCTTCGAGAACTCAATTAAACCCGTTGCCGCTCTCGTGCGTTTTGAAATTGCTTATTACTGTCGTCTATTAATCAACGGTATGCGTTTTGAATAGTCTATACGAGCGATCATAATATTTTTTACGTTGTCAGCTATAAAAAAACATAATTTTCATGAAAAAAAAAAGCGTTTAATTATAAAAATACAATAAAATATAGTTTTCTGACCGTTTATTCTGAAAGCATCCAGTCGATAAGATGGGATCGCTGACCTTGGCTTTGAATTGCCACCGTAACCACAATCAGCCTAATATTGTAAAATTATATGGCGAATGCGCCGCATTCAGCGAATTTTATTGCTAACTATTACAGTGGATATGATGACAGTAACACATAATTAAAAAAATATTGATTTATAATAATACAGGGTCGAGAGATTCTAGATTTTAGCAGAAAGAGCGGCACACATTTTAAAAATACCAATCAGATACGTCGAAACACTGACGTCATTTCATTTCACAAATTTAAATTAAATATATTAAATATATAATAAATTTTGAGGTTACGTTTAACAAATAGCTTTATTAAATACACCTATCTAAATAGTTGAAGACTGTGTATAAACGAACTAATGAATTAATCTATATACAACAACAAACAACAATGTGTTTTTTCTCTTGACTGAAACTTATATTTGTCTGACAACTACATAACTTTAAAGTCGCTAGAAACTAGAAAGAAATATTTACTTTAACACTTTCCGTAAGTTAAGTACAATAATCAAATACAAATACATAAATTCTACAGCAACCATAATTCACCACACAAAACTCGCAAATGACTCCTCTGAAGTAGTTTGGTCATGATGTCTGGTAGCTGCGACTCTGTCGACACATGTTGAATTCCGTTGTTAGTTGTTCCTGACTGTAGGCCTGATCTGGTCGAGTCTCAAGAATTAGATACATTAATGCTTCGATTGCTTCTCTAGAAACTTCTGCTTTGTATTATCTTCTTTCCCTGATTGCAAGGAATATAATCATTCAAAGACTGAGGCTTTTTTAAGTTGACCCATCTCTTAGCCTGGAATCTAGTCCCTTTTCTTGAAGCTCTGAAACAACTTCATTAAAGTCTTCTTTTGAACTGTTTCTCTCACAATATTGTGATTCATCATTAGCAGTTTCCTTATCTGGTTTCACATCTTGAAATGGTAGTTTGATATTTTCATTAAAACCTCCAGATTTCTCTTCAAGTTGTACATCTTTAGACAATATAACGCTTTCATCATATCAACGATATCATCATCACCATCATATCTTATGAGGCGCCCTTTTACGGCTTTTATATCTGTTTTTCTGTTTTTCTGGCTATGGATATTAGCATAACATGTTGAACCAATGATCCTTAGATGTTTGGTTCGCGGCTTCTTTCCATTCCATAATTCGTCTAGACTATAGAGATATATATATAAGACGTCTAGACGTCGGGACTAACACCATCTACAGATGATTGCCCCGTTCTGTTATAATAATTCTGTAATATATAGCGCGATGTTAACTAATTCAGCCCATAATCCTGAAGGATAGGTCATTTCTGGATTTGAATATTTCAAGGTCCTGGTCATTTCAAATACAGTTCTATTGTCTCGCTCACAAACTCCATTCTGCTCAGGAGTGTGGGGTACCGTCAACCTTTGTGTAATTTCGTTTTTGCGTAAGATAAATCACTCAATATCTCATTTTCTGAATGCCCCAATGTCTGCCTTAGAAAGTCCTTCAGTGCTTCAATTACCTCTGGATTTTGTGATATAAAATAACAATACCTAAATCTTATATAATTATCGTTAATAAAAACAAAGTACCGCTTCTTTTCGAATGATTCAGCAAAAGGTCCACACATATCTGTTGATATTAGTTCACCTGGAGTTGACATCTCTCTTGTACCAAATGGTGAACGATGTGCCTTTTCATATGTACATGGTTCACAGATTTCTGCTTCATCTATCTTGACATCAATACAAAAATCTTTCTTGAGTTTTTCTTTTACATGATGTTTATCTTAGTGACCCCATCTCTCATTACACAACTGTAACAGATCAGATTTACCTTCGACAACAGAACATAATTAACTCGATGTTCAGGTACTACTGGCTTAATGGAAACCACATAACTTCAATTCACCATGAATCTTTATAGAACAGGACATAGGCGTTGACTCAAACTTACTATACTTATGTCGGTCATGAGCAGCTAGAATAGAAAACACATTTTTGGAAATATTCGGTACATACCAGACATCCTTTTCAATGTTATTTCCTTACATCTGTCTTTAACTGTTGATGAAAACCGAATTGTTCCTTTTCCATAAACATTTAAAAATTCTATTCCAACACTTTTACTGCATTGTGGTTGACTGAAAGCTTCATAGCTGACAAAATAATTTGGCCTATTTGTCACATGCTTCATAGCCACACTTCTGCAGAAAAATCTCACCGCACGTCGTTAATAGTACTGTGTTTGTCTCCACTGTCTTGTCCTTTTTCTCCTTCCGTGTTTCATCCTTAGACAGTCGTCCGTCGGCAATCCACTTTTGAACTTTGCGTACTAACATTAAATCAGGTAATTAATTTTCGTTGTTTGACTTTAAGTCCATTATATAATTCATTCGACAAACCTGTCAGTTTTGTAATATATGTTGCGACATCTTCTCCTTGAATCCAACCAATCCAAGCGTCTGCCGCCAACGCGCTCGGTTTCACCAACTTGACGTAGATTGCATCTAAAGCTCCCTCGTGGTAATCTAGCAAACAAATCCATTTAACAGAATTAATAAGAGCACTTTCAATTACAACACTTTAAATACAATACATAATCTGTGATTGGATATGTTTAGCATTCACTTATAATCTAATTATCTTTTTTATTCTTTAACATGAAATCTTAAACTATCTTTCTACGTAATTTCTTTAACTTTACTCGGCTTTTACCGTAACATCACTTAGGTGCCTGGCAGTACACAGACACACACACACACATACATACACACACATATATATATATATATATATATATATATATATATATATATATATATATATAAGGTTGTAAAAATATTAAAGTTTTCTTTTTTTTTAATTTCCATTTATTACTTATTAAATTTTCATCTAAAATTATCCACCTATTATTTTCTTTTTTATATTCTCAATTCATTGTCTACTATTTATTTATTTATTTATCCATTTGTCGTTATCTATTTTATTCTACTCTATTTTATTATTTCTTAGAATTCCCCATAATTCTTACATTATTGTAATCAAAAATAATACTTTTATGGTTGAAACTGTAATATAAATTAAAACTATTTTATAAACCAGAAACAAACGCCAAACTGATGGTGTCATTTGTTCTGGACAGTCTGTTGTAGCAATAAATATTTAAAGCGCTAGAAATTTTCAAAGATATAGTGGTCGTAAAAAGTCTGATGGATGTTAAGTAAAAGCGTGAATGTCACAGGATTCCAACAACTTTCCAATCACACCAGGATGATTTTTTAAATTGTTTTTCTCTGCTCACCAATTGGTAAGCTTAATAACGTGGATAGTGGTTCAATAAGTCATTTTCGACCTCATTTTAAACAGTAAGTCAAATCTAAGTTAGCTTAAATTAACAAAAGCTGGACTCCTAGATTGCTAACATCTTAGATATATTAAAAATACTTTTAGGACCTTATGAGGGGTCGACGATAGCGCATTATTCGGTAGATCAAATTGTCATGGTATAAAATAATACTTAAAACATCCTTATTAATATATTTAATTAAAAATAAAAACTTTCAATTAAACAAAGCCCTATTTTTATTTACATTTTTATCAGTTTAATTCAGTCTAAACTGCTAGCGTCTAAAAGTTGGTGATGACAGGTTTGACGCCACCATAGCCGGAGGAAGGTCCTGAAAATTAAGGAAACCATATTAAATACTATTTAATCCAAAACTGTTAAATGAATATACAAATTGGCAAATTCGTGTCAACTTCTTAACTTTATTTGATGCACTGAACTCAGATCTTCAATCCTTGTATCAAGAATTGTTCTAGTTTTACAGTTCTAGCATGGTGACAATACTACGCTTTTATAACTGCTGTTAGCTGACGACATTGCGTCACACATCATTTAAAACTTGTTTTTGTTCTGTGATTGTGCTTCAGAATGCGTGAAAATGCAAAGACAAAATTACAAAGTCTATTCAAAGTGTTTTTGTTAAGTTTGTGGAGGTCGTATGCTCGATAAACGTGGAAAAATCAAGACAAATGCGCTCAAAGATGCGTATTTTCAGTACTTGGGATTTGTTGTTGTAAACAATGAGAATTCATGGGTACCAACATTATAACGCGTGAAGAACAAAGCTGTGCAGGTGAGAATGTATACTTTTCATTTTCTGTTCAAATGTTATGGAGAGAACAGGAATATTATATAGAAAATTGCTACTTTTACTTTATTGTTCAAAACTTTCTCCTTAAACACCAGTCACCGGATTACAAGTATGTAATTGGTAATTTGAATTGGCAATTGGAACTCGAATGGGTTTAAACATTTATTTTGTCAAATCATATCTGATTTTTTCTCACAAAACTTAACAAAGCCACATGAGCGACGAGTTAGGAGAATGATTACACCAAGATATAGCGCAATGAGCTGTCATTGTTCGACCCTAATGTTTGAAACGGATCACAAGAAGCATAAAGGACTTTTTTCAACCTCTGTGCATTTCTCATTTATAGTTTTTAATTCAATAAATATCCGTTAATGATTAAAAACAGTAAATTGATGCATTATTATTCGAAAACTAGAAACTAGAAACAATTAAAAAATTTGGCTCTTCAGGTCCAAAACCATGTATACTTGTGATATTAAAGCTTATTAACTCGACTTTGTCTAGTAGCTCTTAAAATAAATATAAAGATGTAATATTAGACTATATATATATTAAACTAAAATAATAATAAACACGTTTTTAAAAATGTACAATTACGTTGTACTTTTGCATTTCAATAATTTTATTTTAAAATTTGCTTAGAAACGCTATCTATTTCATGTTCATTTCATCTATTTCATATGTTCATTAACATCTTTAATGGCAAATAATATAATTATTAGTTAGAATTGTTAGTAGCAAAGAAGAATATTAAATAAGAAGAATATTAATAAAGTTAGAAATGGTTTTTTTGGAATGATATAACTTGAAACTATAACTTAGTCGCATGATTCAAGTAATGTGACAAAATAACCTGAATTAGACAATATTAGAGGTATTAGTACGAGGAATGAATTAGTTATACACTCGAACAGGAATAGGAATGAAAGTTAGATTAATTAAACATATTTTCCTCATTTGCTATTATTTTTCATATTTTTGGCAATATTGTGTTAATAGAACTCTGTCAGTTTTCTCGCTATATATTCGGTTGCCTATTATCGTACTTGTTCAGCAATTTGGGAGCGTATATAGGTCAAACCAGGCAAAATCGATCTGTTTGGTAGTTAAGCGAGTTATGTAATATAACTTTATTCGATTAACGTGTAGTTGACTTATTCAACAGTGGTAGTTTGTTAGTTTCTAGCCATTCTTTACATAGTTGCACATTAATTTTTCATCACCAGTAACACTTTTTCTTCAAACTTATGAACAAAGAAACAAAATTCATAGAACAAAGTTGTTCATCAGCGAAAACGTCAATTCCCAACACATTTGCAAGTTGTAGATAACTGCAAGTTACTAAACCAAACTAAACCCATCGACTGGGATATGATGGTGTAGCATCACCACCACTGGCTTCCATGCGTGTCTGATGGTTTTTATCAAACAGAAAACAGAATAAATGTAACATAATATTGGAGGATAAAGAACATTAATATTAAAATCGCGACTAATGGATGATATTGATTACTCCTTCTAATATTGTATGACCTATTTAATACTGTGGCAATTGTGGCAGGAATTTGGCTACAAAATGGAAAAATAAGGACGCTACGGTAGAGAAAAATGAAATTACCACAAATGGCAGGAAGGATGTGACAATTCTTAAACGATATCTCAGATTGTAACATAAAAGATAGTATATTACCTCACCCAACTTTAACCTAATTTAAAGGTTATATATTTTACTGTATTGATACCGATAATGTGTTTGTTAATACTGAATATATTTTTTTAAATATTAGATAATATAACAAACCTAAATGAGTGTTAGGGGCTGGTCCTAAATGGCTGCTTCCAGCCCTTGGTGGTCCGGCATGAGAACTGCCAGCTGTTGGTGGTCCAGCATGAGAACTGCCATATCCTTGTGGGACTGGACTAGAGAGAACACTACCAAATAATCCCAGAATAACAAACAATACAGAAACCTAAAAATAAATAAACACATAGATGTATTAATTAACAAATATATATAAAAAACAAACATTCCTTGTTCACAAAAACAAAATATTTGTTTAATTTATTACATTAGTCCACATATTATAATTAAGATTAAGTAGTAGATATTTAGATTAAGAGCTTTAAAAAATAACTTTAAACCTTTAATAACATGTAATAATATGCAAGAATATTTTATAAAACTTTTGTTATTATTTTCGGAGTTTATAATAGTGATTTTTGTATTTTTCTTGTTCTGTTGCTTTTAAAGAAGCTAGAACAATTCCTTTAACTGAAATAATTTAAACGAGAAAATGTTAATTTTGAAGTAGAAGTATTAAGTACCACGTAATAGGTACAGAATTACTATTTAAAAAAAATTTGGAAATGAATTAAAAAGGACAAGGACAAAAATTATATGGTGAGAGAAGAAATCAGTTTCTTCCATCAAGTTAATGCATTGCAGTTTTAAAGAATAATACCATGGAATAGAAATTCGAATTATTTCAGGATATCTAGGATTTGTGCTCTGCTGGCTATTTTTGATTTCTAAATTTAATAAAGAGAAGGTCATTTGAAATTTTACTTCTAAAATCGTCTAAAATTACTAAAACGCTAGAAAAAGTACTTTGTCATAAACAAAATAGGAGATGAAACTGTTCGAGGACGAGTTTTTATTTGTATTTATGTAAATGTAAACAAGCAGAATAAGCAAATTGAGAGTGAGAATGGTCCTCAAGAAATTCACCAAGTGTTCTCATATTTCTCTAAAAATGAAGTTAATAGAATTTTGTCTTTAGAGGGTTATTTACAAGATTTAAGTACTGTAACATTATTTAATGTTAATTATTAAAAAATAATTTTAGTTTGTTTCTAGGCTCTGTATTATTTAACAAAATATAAAGTAATACATAAAATTAAATAATGTATATCATATTATATATATATTTTTATTCAAGTTTATATAAATAATATATAAACACATATATAATATATAAATAAAATATACAAAATTTTACGAGAACTACAGTTCATAAATCTTTAAAATATTAAACTTACGATTATTTTGTAGACTGTAGCCATTTTACAATCACTCTGTACCAGTATACCAATCGAAATATTAATAACTATATGATAGACAACGATTTTTGTATGTTCTTTTTTATGGCACAGTAAATATTCGACTATTAACAGTACTAGATTACTCCGGCATTACATAAGCGTAGTCAAATATAATTAATTTTTCGTCAATATTTTTTAGATTAAAGAAAATTATCAAAAATATTTTGTTAACGTTCTTACTCTACTATTAATTAACACATGTTTTTTCAATTATTATTTTTTTGGAATCTACAACGAATTACAATGTAATATTGTTTTTTATTATGTTTGGTTGTGAACACTGTAATGGTTACTTTATAACTTCACAATGTTTGCGTTGTTGTTTCGCAGTCGAATATGGTCATATAGCATTTATATGTTAATTGTTGCTAATATTGCGAAAGTGTTTAGAAGATACTGAATTAACATATTTATTAACATATAATTGTTTACATATAGATGATCAAGGATTATCATGATTGTTTTCATAGATCAAGGTGTGTGTTATTACTTGGGCATTCAATAAGTTCGCTAATGTGGAAAACAAATTTTCGGAAACGGAAATGAGAAATAGATTTATTATTTGTAAAAATAACTTTCTCCAATGCTCCTGTAACTTATAAATTCAGGGGGCTTGTGAAACATTCTTCTGCTGTAGTTATTACCTCTTCTTTTACTGTAAATCGCTTCATATGAAAAAATTTTTTGACGTTCTGGAAAAGTGGGAAGCTACATTGAGGTAAATTTTGAGAAAATGCGAAATGTTGAGGCAATTCACTAATTTTGTTTTTGATTGTTTGTTTTTAATGTGTAAGCAGGTGAGTGGTGTTGATGGAAAATTATGTTTTCTTCTAAAAATTTGGTATTTTTTGCGAATTTCTTGACATATTAATATTTTTTGACACATTTTTAAACACAAGTTCACTTGGATGTTAAAAATTTTAGTTAATACTAGTTCTTAGCCTCAAGTAGTTTTCATTCAAGATCACGACTGCAGGCTAAGGTTCATTTATAGTAAGTGAACCTTTAATAGCTGTCAAAATAACAAGACTCAAATGAAAATTCGAGAAACTGTTGAAAAGCATGCTATGATGTTGAATTAGTTTTTCACTATGTCGCCAATTAATTGGTTTATATTATAGAATATTATAGAATGACTAGTCTGGTACTAAGTATAAAATCTAATTAAATTTTCTACAAGAAGTATGTTATTGAATTCCATCTCATTAAGCCATATCTCTACTTTTATAACTCTATTACTTCATATTTCCATTAGGTTTAACAGTTATTATATTTTAGCCAAATAAATGCAATACTTTCAGTGTCAAAATGGGAATATTTTTATCTCCAATCTTTAAGATGAATTTATTTAACAAACTTTATCAGATGTTTTATAGTGAGGGAATTATAGTTATACCAGAAAAAGGGAAAAAGACCGTTGATCAAAACGACACATATATTACTGATCAGTGTTGGAAATTTATATGAATAAAATTGATTTGAAAATTAATGAAAAAATAGCTTTTTTTCCAACCCATTATTTATGAGAATGCTTGTCTCTCCATTGTTGTTCAAATTTTGGTTGAATTTATAATGATTTATATTGTTATTTCATAATATAAAAAAAAAGAAATTTTATTATGAGCCTTTATTTGTTAGGTGGTTTTTTATTCCATTGTAAATAATATATGTTCAAAGATGTTGGAGAAATTTCAGTTTGTTTTTTAATTAAAGGATTTTGGATAAAGATTTTACGATATTGTTAATAACATATATTGGTGAAGTAGTAAAGTTCAAAGAAAAAACAGAATCAGCACGAAATAAACCTTCACATAGGTTACACTAGATTAAACAGATTAGTTTTCATTCAGAAATGGGTCATAGTAGTTTTCGAACATGGCAAAGCTTAGATACAATGAGATTTTAATTATTTTTTTTAATTAAATAAGAAAATCCACCAGCAGCAATAAAGCACCAGCAAAAATATAAGTTTTTGCTACTATAAATTTTTTTAAATCACATCTCCTGATATGTGTTAAATGGTCTGAAAGAAGCAATTATATTTTTATTGATGGCACTCTCTACGGTTTTTATTTTGCTGGTACACTTGTTCACTTTGTTGTCTTCATAATATCCTTTCTCATTCCCATCTACAACCACTACATCTCTACGAAAGTTGTGAAACAATAAAAACTATAGTAAAATTTTCAATAAAGTCTTTTAATTAAAATGAAATGATCAATAATCTTTAATTAATATAAAGACAGTTCCAATGAATACATTAAAATATTTTTGATTTTATCTACTTTATCTTATTAATATTAATATAAATTCTATATGAAATTAATTCAATTCAATAGATAAATAAAGTATAATGAGTATTAATATTTACAGTAGAATTCCATTGTTTATTTAGATTTTTATCCTTTTTGATAACAAAGCACATATTACTATGTTTGTTTAGTAGTTGTTTTTTTCTCTACATGTAAATCGTTTTACTCGTCTAACACGCTTGATGATCGATGGCTAGAGTTTATCACCGAAAGGTTATCTAAACAATAGCCATGGTTCCATGAAACTTTTTATTTATTTAAACATATTAGCATCGTTTAATAACCGCCTAAAATTTCTCAAATGCGTATAATCTTTTTAAACTTGTTTCTTCGATTTTTTTTCATTTTACCTGCTTTCGAAGGTCAATGTTAAAAGATCTAATGAATGATATCTAACATAAAGATTTCTATCTTTAATTTTATTCACATTTATAGGTCTCAAGTTTAAGTTATTTAAGATTCTGTGTTATAATTACATTTAATTTAATACCACTCAAGATAGTTGTTGTATTAGTTAAGTAATTTGCTTTAAGAGAATTTCCTTTTGAAAGATCGTTTTGGAATAGCAAGAAATGATTTAGTGGAGATGATATGACGGGTGCAACGTGCCATCAAGGTTCAAATCCGGTTCATAACGCAAATTAAAGTGGTTTGTGTGATCACGTACCTGTGTGTCTACTTATTAAGTTCTTGCAGTAGTTTTTTCGATTGGAAGGTTTAACGACCAATGCGGATGAAGATAAAAGCAAGCGATTTAAAGAAAATTAATCGTTATTATAGCAATTATAGTAGGCTGTTCGATAAGTTTATGGAACACCATTTATTCGCCAATAGTTTTAAATTAACATATACCCTGACATATGAGATTTTACGTAATTTAGTTTATTTTAGCTTGGATATATAACATCATTTTAATATAAATAAAATAATGAAACAGCAATGTTATAAAACATAATTTATTCTAACGTTACAGTACATCTAATGCATATATTATCGAAGGACTTAAACTACATTTCATTAAACAACCACAATAATTTGTAGGTTAGAGTTATTTTATTCTATTTACATTGAGCTCTTTTCTAAACCACCTATGATATCCCCTGGACGCTTAATCTATCTAATTAATAATTGTACATCGAAGTAATGTATTTTATTTTCATTAGAGAACATACTTATCTATTTATGTTTAGTTCTTGTTTCCGTTGTTGGTTTGTTTCCTTGTCAAATCATCTTTATATTACTGTATTTCTCCTTGGATTCTTCTGTTATTACCTGTGCACATTTTTCTTGATGAAATTTGATTTAATTACTGTATTCTCCCTAATGGACTAATGTCTGAAAAACACTCAGTAAAAAAGTAATCATTGCCTTCTCTTGTGTGTCTGATAGAGTTCATGTAAACCGAAGGGTGTTGTTTTACACAATATATTGCTTTCAACAAATAATTCTTTGCCACATCCCATAACAATTCAGTTTGATCAAATAAGCAGTGATACGTTGACGAATACGTTGCACTATGTGGCCATATTATTCAGTCATCTGATCTACTGTGTATCTTTTTTCTAAACTATTTCTAATGAAGTAAATTTTATACAACACAATTAATCTCAATTATATTTACCAAGTGACAATTTTAAATATTTCAGTCTTTAACATGGTATCCTCTAAACTCCTCTAAAAGCTTCTAGAATGAAGGATAAAATATCTGCAATGAATTATTAAAAAATATTATGATTTACAAAGCCCAATCAAATGTTATTCTAACTTTTATCATTTTCCATCAAGTTTTGTTTTCTTTATACTCATTTTATTAGCATCTTACCAAGAGCAGCCTAATGTTCTATTTTGAAATACCTATGTCTGTACGCAAGTGGTAACTTATATCCCTCAAAGAGCTGCATGTCCCTAAGTTTTCTATAGACACTTTCTATAATAAAAGTTATCTCTGAAATAATTGTATTAAATTATTTTTATATTAAAAAAACTACTCATCGTTTCCATAATTCCATAACTTTAATCTTGATTGGATTATTATTTTTTTTAGTATTTTCTTTTTGCTGAATCCAAAATTATATTATCTCGCTTTAATTTGATTTTTAGTGACCATACTAATATTCTATATACTTCAAGTTCAGTTCAAGTTCAACAAATTGTTACAATTTTTCGACATTTTCAACCGGAATATTCAAAAATATTAAAGTTTTTGAATAATATTGGTTTTATTTTATAATTTGTTTAATTTTTAATTTATAATTTGAAATTTATCAAAACAACCACAGCGCCAAACCGACGTTTGACAACCGAACGACAACTACTTCAGGCTGTTTCGGTTACATGTTAGAACTTTTCTGAGAGCATTGTGTCTCTTTTTAACTAGAAGAAAATGAGAAGGAAAATATTGACCGGCACTAAAACGAATTTACAAACTGCAGTAGGCAATACATCATACATCTTGATAACGTAAGATTACGTAAGTATGTATTTGTGGCTGCTCAAACCGTATTTGATATCTGTTTTTATCACTCACAATTTTTCACTAAAAATTGGGATGATTCGGAGAGTGCAAAGATTCTTGCTTAGCTTTTTGTCCGATGTAAATTTTTTTACTCTCTGTTATACTTTACACCATAATTAATCACTCATAAGGTTGATGATTTATCGTCCCTAGTATCTCCATTCGACTCCTTTTTG
This sequence comes from Rhynchophorus ferrugineus, assembly GCF_030347505.1. Classification (NCBI taxonomy): domain Eukaryota; kingdom Metazoa; phylum Arthropoda; class Insecta; order Coleoptera; family Curculionidae; genus Rhynchophorus; species Rhynchophorus ferrugineus. Next base: position 52,202,872 of record NW_027472583.1, read on the forward strand.
TCCTGATGAAAATATTCCATGTACTGTTCCCACACATTATCTAAGTTTCTCAGGAGAAGTTTTATAAAGGTTGTGCTTTGGCGCTCATCAGACAACCAACAGTTTTGAACTTGTATTAGTTAATTTCTAGTTCATGATTATCTGATCTTAGTCATTAAACATCAGGCCCAACAAAAATATCTTTTTTACGTTCTGGTTCGGATAAATTTATAAATTTACGATCTAATATAAGTTAAATATCATATTTGGGTAAAACACAACAAATTTGAATAACTATGCCAAGCAAATTTATTTTATATTATATATTCGGTTCCAAACTGTGGAAGATAACCATAGATACAATAAATTAGGTCATGGGTCAAACCTGATTGCATTGCCTGTAAAAATTGATGTTTATATTTTGAATTAAAACGTCGATATTAGTATGTCGTTAACATATAGAAATCTAAAACTTTGATTCTTTATAATTGAGTTTCTCTATATATAACGAATATTGTGTATATTGGAAAAATGTATTTATTAAAAATGTTGGCCATTTGATTCTATACATGTTGCCCATCTTTCATGCAATTCTTGGATCCCATCCCAAAAAAAACTGTTTTTCCCTTGAGCAAAACCATTTATACAGCCATTTCCTAACTTCATCGAAATGAGCGAAGTGCTGATCTGTAAGCACGTGTCTCATTGATATAAAATGTTGATAGTCGGACGGGGCAAGACCTGCTGAGTACGGCGGGTGCAATAATATGTCCCATCCAAGCGATTTCAGCGCTTGCTTGACCGATTTTGCTATATGAGATGGCTCGTTATAGTGTTGTAAAATCACTTTACCGTGTCTCCGGGCACATTCTGGGCGTTTTTCGATCAATGCATGGTTCAAATTGATCATTTGTTATCGGTAACGATCACTATTAAGTGTTTCACCAAGTTTCAACAGTTTCTAATACACCACGCCATTCTGGTCCCACCAAACACAAAGCATTGTCTTGCGAACAAAACGATTTGGCCTTGGAGTGTATAGGCCGGCTTCGCCACTTCCTATTGAATAATTATAGAAATTTGAAGGTATTTCTGTTATATTTAGATGTTAATAACGTGGATTACTTTTTCATTCTAGTTACATTTCATTAGTTCTATTTATTCGCCAATAAACCAAGTGGAATTTCCAGATATGCAATAGCAAAAAATTATTTATAGTTGCCAAAAATTGCTTTTCTTCTTAGGATAATTTCACTCAATTCCAATACTCTTACGAGTATTTCAACAGTCTTTCAATTTTCTAGATATTCCTATCCCCGTAGTATTTTTTGATGCAATACAAAATACTCCTCTAGATGTCTTACCTTCTCATTTATTAAAAAAACATTTAGGAAAAATAGGAGTATATTTGTTGTCCTTGAAAGATTAATTATATAGAGAAGCATCAAAATGAATTTTGGGAATTGACACAATTATCACACACAAATATACATTGAAGTAATAGTGATTAATTCTTAACAACATGACCTTATTTTTAAAAATATTAACTACAAGCATCCAAAAAGATGATAACACGAAATTCCATAATATTATTCGTAACTATGTACAAAATAAACAATAGAGAGTGCGGACTTTTTATAGGGAGTCTCAACATTAACGTATTAATGAATATTTATACGTGAAAATTTGAATACATTCGATTATAATGACTATATGCGATTTTTTACGTCATATATTCTTAATATAATTGCTTATTTATGCGAAGAACAACTTTATAGGGCATCCTAGTAATTTCCGGGATTTTGCTCTAGAGCATATTTTAATTTTTGTCCCATTAATTCAGTTTGATACTGCTTAATTTATTCTTAAACATCTATCTTATTCAAATGATCGTTAGTATTCTGAAATTAATTTTCATTACCTGAGATAACAGGTTAATTGAAAAGTCCCCGGCCTACAATACTAAAACACATTTTTTTGGAAAAATTAGTTTTTTTAATCAACATAATTCCCTGCAAGGGTGATACACTGATTATAGCGACCCTCCAACATTTCGATACCATTTTTGTGGTACGATTTGTTTCTTGCTTCAAAATTGGCCTCAGTTTCGTCGATCACCTCTTCATTCGACGACAATTTCTTCCCGGCGAGCATTCTTTTGAGATCTGAGAATAGAATAGAAGCTGGGGGCCAGATCTGGAGAACACGGTGGATGAGGAAGCAATTGGAAGCCCAATTTATGGATTTTTGCCATGGTTTTCACTGACTTGTGACACGGCGCATTGTCTTGGTGAGGCAGCACTTTGTTTTTCTTCAAATGCGGCCGTTTTTCGACGGTAGAGGCGCCATAATCTTTCCAGCCGAGTGTTGAGTTTTCCCACGCATTGGAGCGGGTTCATCATGTGCAGTCCACTCGAATGACTGTCGATTGGGTTTTGGAGTGAAATGATGAAGCCAAGTGTCATCCACTGTCACATATCGATGCAAAAATTCATGCTTATTACGCTTGATCATCTTCAAATACGGCCCCGAATCATCAAGTCGTCATTGTTTTTAGTCAAAAGTGAGCTCGCGCGGCACCCACTTTTAGATTTCTCATACCTAAATATTCAATTTACGGTCATTCGAAATCCTTTTGTGGATTTCTTAAATGTTTTCGTCGGGAACGGCCACTTTTGGGCGTCCACTGCGTTCACCGTCTTCGGTGTGCTCATTTGACCACGTCTAAAGTTAGCATACCAATCGTTGATGGTTGATTTTCCTAGGGCGTTGTCCGGAAACTCGGCATCAAGCCAAGTTTTTACTTCAACTGTATTTCTTACCTTCATAAAGCAATATTTTATCAACACGCAAAGTTCCTTTTTATCAATTTTTTTCACAATGACAAAAGTTGCTTCAAAATGCTATAATTCACAAACTAATGATCCCACAGCTGTTAAATTTATACACGCATCTTTTGAGGGTCAGAGCTAACTAAAAAATATAGGGATGTAATTCTAGTAGCGCCATCTATGTGTCAGGCCGGGAACCTTTCAATTGACCTGTTATATCGCAATTGCATAATTTCTATATATGCAACTCACCATTTAAAAGAAACAATAAATATGATGATGTTTTAGTAATAAAGTGGTAACATAAATTTAATATATATGAATATTGGTTATGCATTCAATAATTATGATTAGTTGTGCTGATATATGGAAGGGATTTGTGATTGATTTTTGATACAAATATAGATAGATAGGTACGTTGAATTAGGGGGATGGGGGCGTTAATTATATAAATATATTTTTTAATAATAAATTTACAATTTATTTTTTAGTGCAATAGTTTATATATATATATTAGTTTTAATTGTGTGATAACAGGATATTAATCAAAACATTTTCTACTTATATGTATTTGAATTATATATAATAAACTTTGTTTCATTTGTGAGAAATGATCTGATATACTGTATAATAGGATCAACGTTTTGCTTCTTTTTTTAAATTTCTCTAAAATTATAATTAACTAACAAACATGATGTTAGCATTATTTTAGCTAGTTAGCAGCTAACTTTAGTGAATCATTGAATTGTTTTATGTTAAAACATAATTAATTTGTAGATTTTCGTCAGTTTTGACCTTGGAAAGTTTGTAAATCCAAAAGCCTATTTATATATTAGGAAAAAATATACGCATTAGATATCCCAAGAATTCGGGTGAGTCATTTTAAGGCTATTACATAATTTTATTGTCGACTTTTTCCTAATTTATCTATCTTGATATAAATTACGACTGAACGCAATTTTTTTACCACTTTTGTGACATTCCATTCCGTAATTTTTTAAGAATAGAAAGCATTCAAATTTTGTTAAGATAATACGATAAATGTATAGTAAAGGCTCAGATCTAATTTCGAATGAATCCTGTTCAGTAGAAATTGAGATATCATGTCAAGTTTCTGGATGCCGCGGTTTCTGGACACCGTCACTAACTCAGCTGTATATCCCAAAATAATTTAAATTGAAAAAAAAAACCTTTTAAGTGTTTTTAAAGGGTTGAAGATATTTAAAAAAACGATTTTTCTAGACTAGAATTTAATATAGAGATGATAAGAAATAATAGTAACTACAGCACATGGTACTAAATAAATATTTCTGGATTTGGCGCATGCGCATGCCAAAGAATAAACTATATTGCCTTCCTTTTCTAATGGCGGTACATTCTTTTCGAGTTGATCGATACAGTCGATCAAGTCAAAACAACAAAAAATCTAGAATATTTAGGTTTTGTGTATCATTAATAATTCGATAGTAATAATAATTAAATTGTTGTCTTGTTTTTGGTGGTCTAACATTCATTGGTTTTAAAATATGAAAGAACAAGGGTAAAAAATCCAAACCATCAATTTTATTTATAGCTTTATAATGATAACAAGAACAGAGAAGAAAATGATTCTTGTTATGTTGGAAGTAGTTAAGTTATTTATGAGGTTTGTCCATCAAGAATAGTAGCAAAAATTGTAGAACTGGTAATAATTAAACATTTATTTTAAACATAATATATTTTGGTAATGATTTGAAATTTATTTTATAGCTAAGATTTATTTAGAATTTGTTGAGAGTGAAAGTCGAAGATTGCGAAATTCGGAGAATCAGAGAAGAAGAAATGAGACCAGCATTTTACTAAGATTTAAGAACAGTGTACAGTGATACTATGAAATAATTAAATTTGTTAAAAATGTAGACCTTGATCAATCAAACAAATATGATCTAATGACAAGGAAAATATAATGCATTATTATATAAGCGTATAGGTAAATGAATTATTGTTTTGTAACAATAATGTTGTACTGACTGAAATTTCTTTCAGTGTAAAAGTACGATAATCCATTCATTTTAGGCTAGTAAATGTACAATATGTTAATCGAAAGCTCGAGGTAGTCAATTCTTTAATGGCGTCTATGGATCAAGAATAGTAGCGGTCATAGTTGATCATATTTGAATATTTTTAGGAGAATTGCACTTGGCATATATAGTGGTGGCTTTTTCGTTTGGTTTTAATTATATTGGTTGTGTTTGATCTTAACGACTTAAGTCCTTTTATTGAAATGTGTATTTATATGGTTCTTGAAGTTCTTGTTAATTGTTCAAATATGTATATTAATTTAAATATGGCGTTTTTATAAATATAGAAGGGCATATAGAAATTATTTTTATTATTCCGTTTTATTCAATGCTTTTTTAAACAAAATATGTTATTTCCAAAATTTTACCATTTTTATTTACTTCCTGAACCTATTTAACTTAAATATATATTTTCGACATAAATCTAATAATCCCGATAAGTAAATAAAGCTATATTTACGGATGCGTCAAACTCGGATCTTTCTCTGTTCTAAAATTAAATGGAGCTCAATATGCGCATGCGCTAAATCCGGAGATAGTTGTGAAGTAAAGTACCCTAATTTTATTTTCCTTAATTTATTAAAGTAGTTCCTCACTACTGCTTTGTTGGAGCTTGATGGGATTATTTAATCATCGAAAAAATTCCTATGTTATATTCAAAATGTATAGATCACTAGACAGTTATAACGTATCTATATGCTATTTGTCTTTGTTTCATTTTTGATACTGCATTCTTCCTCTCAACATAAACAGACGATATAAAACAAATTAATTCAAAATTTATATATTCAAATATTTTGCCAAAAGAATGTTAAATAATATTTTTGGTTTTACACAATATTTACATTACAGCATAACAAGTATCAAGTGGGCGTCACCTTGGTTCCTAACGCAAACAGTGGCTTTCAAATTTTGCATTGTGTTTAGTTCGCCTACATTTGGAAGTTGTGTTTAATAGATAATGTATTCATTATATTTTAATTATTTTTATGTGTATAATTGAAGGCTTAGAAATAGTTTATATTTTTATAACAGGGCCTTTTATAAACTTACCTTATTCAAAATTCTACAGTCATAGTCTGAAGAATTCCTTATTTTTAGAGAATTTAGTTTTATGTTTTGGCATAACCACCATTACTTTTGCTTAAATTCCATTGTATACAATATTAACATCCACTTTTTGCAATTTATGAATTGTCAACACCAAATAAAACACTTTTTATTCAGTTAGTTTTTGTACTTTATTCCTATTAACATTATCCTAAGAATCCGCCAAGACCTCCGAATCCACCGATGGCACCGACGGCGAATCCACCACCCAAACCTCCGAAACCACCTCCGAATCCTGGTCCGTAGCCGTAGGGTCTGTAACCGCCATATCCTCCGTATCCACCATAACCGCCACCGTATCCACCACCGAATCCACCATAACCTCCTCCGAATCCGAAATGATGATGCGGGCTTGGGATGGCTACAGGTATAGGGGTTGAAGATACCATCTGCATCGATAAAACAACTGCAGCTATCAAAGCAACTATCTGTAAAAAAATAGTTGAGTCTTCCATCTGATACGACCCGGCGATTAATTAATTTACCTGAATTTTAAGAGACATTTTTGAATTTTGTTGTTTTACACGGTAATAGGACGAACCAAACTGTGATATGGTCTTAAGTATTCCCAGATTATATATATATATGTCTAGGTCTTGAAGGAAAAATGGCAAAACCTTGCGACTTATTAGAGCTTCCATCTCTGTCTAAACCAGTTAGGTGACATCTGAACTAGACCGGTAAAATCCTATGAAAAATTTTACCAAAATAAATGCGAATTTGGGTTTTTTTCTCGCCTTACCTGATTATAAATTAACATTAGTGGACTATGACTGGTCGTTTTTGTGGGGATTTCATGTCTAGTACGTAGCGGCATTATTTGTACAAATAATTAGAGGAAATTAATCAATTCGCCCGTTCATTGGTTGCAACCAGTGGGTTTGTACTATTGTTGCAGTGCTTGACAGAACCATGATAATGATGCATCTTTTGGTGTAACACAACATACTAGGTTTAATATAGTTTTGTTTACAGTGCTTTATTTTTATTACATAAAAATTAACTTGTGTAAGTAATATTAAATAATTTTGGCATTATAACTAAATTCGTTTTGTGAAAACGCGCTCAATATTTTAATAACACACTATTCAAGGGTATCTAACTAACACTAGTGATTACAATGTGGTCGAAATTCGACCACAACTTATTAAGTAAGTCATGTATTTCTCATAACAAAGTAAACGGAATAATTTATAAATAGTACGTTACTAAACCTTATTTTTACAATATTTCCAGTATAAGATCAGAAAAGTATTTAATAAATAAATTTAATTAAAGTAATAAAGGTCTGTATATTAAAATATATTAAATTAACTATCTCAAGGATTATCACTCACTAATCATTTCTAAATGACATTTAATTTAATCTAATTTCTATGAAGTTTCAATAATCACCAAAGTATTAATGTTTGTATATTAAAACAGACAATATATGAATAAAACAATTTTGATATTTGACTTTGGCAAATACATTAAAACAAGAATGAAAACAATTAGGTAATTTATTTTTTTCAATTTAGAAATATATATTAAAGCAATGTGTAGGAATTTTCGTCGGTCGAAATGTGTGGCTGCCGCTGCGATTATTTGTCAGAACACTCACTACTATTTTGGGAAGGAATTTGCACGAGAAGTGAAAACACTGGTTGAAGAAATACTTGTTTATTACGATTTTAAGTGATACATGTGGTCGACGGGAGAATGGACAGGATATTAGGTTAGGTAGAGGAAGTACGGTAGCGCTGTGGAAGTGGTACTATTACAAGGGGATGGAGGAAAGAAAAGAGAACGAGATGTCGTCGTTATTGTTTTTTTATCGCCTGGAACTGCATGGTACCAATCCACCGGCGTTGCCAATCTTTGTACTTGCTTGTGGTGAATTCGTGGTAGCCTAAAGGGCCGTGGCGGTCGCCAAAATGTATTTACAATCATTATATTAAAACTTATTAAGTCAATTGAAAAGTCCACGGCCCTACCCATAGATGGCGCTACTAGTATTAAATTCATATGTTTTTCAGTTAGCGCTAACCCTCAAAAGATGGGTGTATAAATTTGAAAACTGTCGGATCATTAGTTTGTCAATTATAGCATTTTGAGTGAAGCAACATTTGTTATTGTGAAAAAATTGATAAAATGGAATTTCGCGTGTTGATAATATATTGCTTTTTGAAAGGAAAAAATACGGTTGAAACAAAAACTTGGCTTCATGGCAAGCTTCCGGACACCGTCCCAGGAAAATAAACAGTCAGGGATTGGTATGCTAAGTTTAGACGTGATGAAACGTGGACGTCCAAAAGAGGTTTTTACCGATGAAATCATCAAAGGAATCCACAAAATGATTTTGAATTACCGTAAATTGAAACTGAATGAAATAGCAGACCGTCTAGAGATATCAACTGAACGTGTACGTAATATTATTCAGGAATATTTGACTACGCGAAAACTTTGTGCAAATTAGATGCCGCGCGAGCTCACTTTTTACCAAAAACAACGACGAGTTGATGATTTAAAGTAGTGTTTAACCCGAGTTTTTGTATCGATATGTGAAAACGAATGAAACATGTCTCCATCATTTCATTCCAAAATAGAATCGAAAGTCATCCGACTGGACTGCACGCGATGAACCCGCTCCAAAGTGTGGAAAAACGCAAGAGTCGGCTGGTAAGGTTATAGACTCTACATTTTTGGATGCGCATGGAATAATTTTCATTGGCCACCTCGAAAAAAGAAGGACCATCAACAGCGACTATTATATAGCGTTATTGGACCGGTTCATGCACAAAGTCGCCGAAAACGGCCGTATTTGAAGAAAAAGAAAGTTCTGCTTCATCAAGATAATGCACCGTGTCAAAAATCCGTGAATTGGACTTCGAATTGCTTCCTCCCCACCGTATTCTCCAGATCTGGCCCCCAATGAGTATTTCCTGTTCTCAGATCTCTAAAGAATGCTTCCTGGGAAGAAATTTTCGTTGATTGAAGAGGTGATCGTGGGAACTGAGGCCTATTTTGAATCAAAGGGTAAATCGTACTACAGGAATGGTATCGAAAAGTTGGAGGGTCGCTATAATCAGTGTATCACCCTTGAAGAGAATTATATTGAATAAAAAAACTAATTTTGCCCAAAAAATGTGTTCTACTATTGTAGGCTAGGAACTTTTCAATTGACCTGTTATGTGGACTTCATTGGTTTATGTATATAATTAAATTTCTTGATAATATATATTTTTATAAAATTTCTTTTAAAAATTTGCCTTATTTAAAGTTCTACCATTACTTTTCAAAGATTTACTTCCATTCCTAGGATTTAGTTCTTATATAACCAGTTTTGGTTTTATTTCATTACTTCATACAATTAATATCAACTTTTAACAATATGTAAAATATTAGCACCAAATAAAACACGTTTTCTTTTTAAATTAATTTTGTACTTTCTTCCTATTAACATTATCCTAAGAATCCACCAAAGCCCCCAAATCCACCGATGGCACCGACGGCGAATCCACCACCCAAACCTCCGAAACCACCTCCAAATCTTGGTCCGTAGCCGTAGGGGCCGAAGCCACCAAATCGACCATACCCACCACCGAATCTACCATATCCTCCTCCGAAACCGAAACGACGATAGGGGCTTGGGATGGCTACTGGTATTGGGTCTGACGATACCATCTGCATCATCAAAACAAGTGCAACTACCAAAGCAACCATCTGCAAAAGAAATAATTAGTTTTTTGTTTGATATGAGCGGACGATTAAAACACTTACCTGAATTCCAATAGACATTTTTAATTTTGATAATTTGCACGGTAATAGGATGAACCAAACTGTAACTTAGTCTTAAGTATTCACAGATTATATATATATGTCTACGCCTTGAAAGAAAAACAGTAGAACCTTGTGACTTATTAGAGCTTGCATCTTTGTCTAAACCAGTTAGGTGACATCTAAACTACACCGATAAAATCCTGAAAACATTACCAAAATAAATGCGAATTTGTTTTTTTTTCACCATAACTTATTATAAATTAATATTAGTGGACCATGACTGGTGGGTTTTGTGGGGATTTCAAGTCTTGCACGCAATGGCTCTTGTTATTTGTACAAAAAATAGACAAAATAAATCAATTCACTTTTTCATTGGTTGCGTCCAGTGAATTTGTACTATTGTTGCATCTTTTGACATAAGCATGATAATAATGCAAAATTTTATCTGAATATACAAGGTTTAATATGGTTTTGTTTGCAGTGCTTCATTTTTAATACTTTAAAATCAACTTGTGTAAGTAATAATAAATAATTTTGATATCATAAATAACTTTCTTTTGTGAAAAAGCAATTAATATTCTAATAATACACTATTCAGTATTATTAGTATATATCCAATACACTCTCTTTCGAGAGTTTTTCTTTGTTTATTTTATATTAAATTTTATCTACTAGACCATCGATTAACTTATTTATTAACTCTACGTAATAAGAGGAATAAAATTTGGCACGGTTAAAGCTTATATCGAGAAAGAATTTTTAGGCTTAATACGTTTGTGTAATATGCACTAGAAATAAGTATATTCCAATAAAACGAAACGCACCTAAATTAATCAACCGAGAAAGTCGTGGGGGTTAAAAGTTTGACTAAATGTTTCTTATTAATATTCTAATAATGCACTATTCAGTATCATTAGTATATGTCCAACACACTCTCATTCGAGAGTTTTTCTTTGTTTATTTTATATTAAATTTTATCTACTAGACCATCGATTAACTTATTTATTAACTCTACGTAATAAGAGGAGTAAAATTTGGCACGGTTAAAGCTTATATCGAGAAAGAATTTTTAGGCCTAATACATTTGTGTAATATGCACTAGAAATAAGTATATTCCAATAAAACGAAACGCACTTAAATTAATCAACCGAGAAAGCCGTGGGGGTTAAAAGTTTGACTAAATGTTTCTTATTAATATTCTAATAATGCACTATTCAGTATCATTAGTATATATCCAACACACTCTATTTCGAGAGCTTTTCTTTGTTTAATTTATATTAAATTTTATCTCCTATGCCATCGATTAACTTATTTATTATCTCTTCGTAATAAGAGGAGTAAAATTTGGCACGGTTAAAGCTTATATCGAGAAAGAATTTTTAGACCTAATATATTTGTGTAATGTGCACTACAAATAAGTATATACCAATAAAACGAAACGCACCTAAATCAATCAACCGAGAAAGCCGTGGGGTTTAAAAGTTTGACTAAATGTTTCTTATTAATATTCTAATAATGCACTATTCAGTATCATTAGTATATGTCCAACACACTCTCATTCGAGAGTTTTTCTTTGTTTATTTTATATTAAATTTTATCTACTAGACCATCGATTAACTTATTTATTAACTCTACGTAATAAGAGGAATAAAATTTGGCACGGTTAAAGCTTATATCGAGAAAGAATTTTTAGACCTAATATATTTGTGTAATGTGCACTACAAATAAGTATATTCCAATAAAACGAAACGCACCTAAATCAATCAACCGAGAAAGCCGTGGGGTTTAAAAGTTTGACTAAATGTTTCTTATTAATATTCTAATAATGCACTATTCAGTATCATTAGTATATGTCCAACACACTCTCATTCGAGAGTTTTTCTTTGTTTATTTTATATTAAATTTTATCTACTAGACCATCGATTAACTTATTTATTAACTCTACGTAATAAGAGGAATAAAATTTGGCACGGTTAAAGCTTATATCGAGAAAGAATTTTTAGACCTAATATATTTGTGTAATGTGCACTACAAATAAGTATATACCAATAAAACGAAACGCACCTAAATCAATCAACCGAGAAAGCCGTGGGGTTTAAAAGTTTGACTAAATGTTTCTTATTAATATTCTAATAATGCACTATTCAGTATCATTAGTATATGTCCAACACACTCTCATTCGAGAGTTTTTCTTTGTTTATTTTATATTAAATTTTATCTACTAGACCATCGATTAACTTATTTATTAACTCTACGTAATAAGAGGAATAAAATTTGGCACGGTTAAAGCTTATATCGAGAAAGAATTTTTAGACCTAATATATTTGTGTAATGTGCACTACAAATAAGTATATACCAATAAAACGAAACGCACCTAAATCAATCAACCGAGAAAGCCGTGGGGTTTAAAAGTTTGACTAAATGTTTCTTATTAATATTCTAATAATGCACTATTCAGTATCATTAGTATATGTCCAACACACTCTCATTCGAGAGTTTTTCTTTGTTTATTTTATATTAAATTTTATCTACTAGACCATCGATTAACTTATTTATTAACTCTACGTAATAAGAGGAATAAAATTTGGCACGGTTAAAGCTTATATCGAGAAAGAATTTTTAGACCTAATATATTTGTGTAATGTGCACTACAAATAAGTATATACCAATAAAACGAAACGCACCTAAATCAATCAACCGAGAAAGCCGTGGGGTTTAAAAGTTTGACTAAATGTTTCTTATTAATATTCTAATAATGCACTATTCAGTATCATTAGTATATGTCCAACACACTCTCATTCGAGAGTTTTTCTTTGTTTATTTTATATTAAATTTTATCTACTAGACCATCGATTAACTTATTTATTAACTCTACGTAATAAGAGGAATAAAATTTGGCACGGTTAAAGCTTATATCGAGAAAGAATTTTTAGACCTAATATATTTGTGTAATGTGCACTACAAATAAGTATATTCCAATAAAACGAAACGCACCTAAATCAATCAACCGAGAAAGCCGTGGGGTTTAAAAGTTTGACTAAATGTTTCTTATTAATATTCTAATAATGCACTATTCAGTATCATTAGTATATGTCCAACACACTCTCATTCGAGAGTTTTTCTTTGTTTATTTTATATTAAATTTTATCTACTAGACCATCGATTAACTTATTTATTAACTCTACGTAATAAGAGGAATAAAATTTGGCACGGTTAAAGCTTATATCGAGAAAGAATTTTTAGACCTAATATATTTGTGTAATGTGCACTACAAATAAGTATATTCCAATAAAACGAAACGCACCTAAATCAATCAACCGAGAAAGCCGTGGGGTTTAAAAGTTTGACTAAATGTTTCTTATTAATATTCTAATAATGCACTATTCAGTATCATTAGTATATGTCCAACACACTCTCATTCGAGAGTTTTTCTTTGTTTATTTTATATTAAATTTTATCTACTAGACCATCGATTAACTTATTTATTAACTCTACGTAATAAGAGGAATAAAATTTGGCACGGTTAAAGCTTATATCGAGAAAGAATTTTTAGACCTAATATATTTGTGTAATGTGCACTACAAATAAGTATATACCAATAAAACGAAACGCACCTAAATCAATCAACCGAGAAAGCCGTGGGGTTTAAAAGTTTGACTAAATGTTTCTTATTAATATTCTAATAATGCACTATTCAGTATCATTAGTATATGTCCAACACACTCTCATTCGAGAGTTTTTCTTTGTTTATTTTATATTAAATTTTATCTACTAGACCATCGATTAACTTATTTATTAACTCTACGTAATAAGAGGAATAAAATTTGGCACGGTTAAAGCTTATATCGAGAAAGAATTTTTAGACCTAATATATTTGTGTAATGTGCACTACAAATAAGTATATTCCAATAAAACGAAACGCACCTAAATCAATCAACCGAGAAAGCCGTGGGGTTTAAAAGTTTGACTAAATGTTTCTTATTAATATTCTAATAATGCACTATTCAGTATCATTAGTATATGTCCAACACACTCTCATTCGAGAGTTTTTCTTTGTTTATTTTATATTAAATTTTATCTACTAGACCATCGATTAACTTATTTATTAACTCTACGTAATAAGAGGAATAAAATTTGGCACGGTTAAAGCTTATATCGAGAAAGAATTTTTAGACCTAATATATTTGTGTAATGTGCACTACAAATAAGTATATTCCAATAAAACGAAACGCACCTAAATCAATCAACCGAGAAAGCCGTGGGGTTTAAAAGTTTGACTAAATGTTTCTTATTAATATTCTAATAATGCACTATTCAGTATCATTAGTATATGTCCAACACACTCTCATTCGAGAGTTTTTCTTTGTTTATTTTATATTAAATTTTATCTACTAGACCATCGATTAACTTATTTATTAACTCTACGTAATAAGAGGAATAAAATTTGGCACGGTTAAAGCTTATATCGAGAAAGAATTTTTAGACCTAATATATTTGTGTAATGTGCACTACAAATAAGTATATTCCAATAAAACGAAACGCACCTAAATCAATCAACCGAGAAAGCCGTGGGGTTTAAAAGTTTGACTAAATGTTTCTTATTAATATTCTAATAATGCACTATTCAGTATCATTAGTATATGTCCAACACACTCTCATTCGAGAGTTTTTCTTTGTTTATTTTATATTAAATTTTATCTACTAGACCATCGATTAACTTATTTATTAACTCTACGTAATAAGAGGAATAAAATTTGGCACGGTTAAAGCTTATATCGAGAAAGAATTTTTAGGCTTAATACGTTTGTGTAATATGCACTACAAATAAGTATATTCCAATAAAACGAAACGCACCTAAATCAATCAACCGAGAAAGCCGTGGGGTTTAAAAGTTTGACTAAATGTTTCTTATTAATATTCTAATAATGCACTATTCAGTATCATTAGTATATGTCCAACACACTCTCATTCGAGAGTTTTTCTTTGTTTATTTTATATTAAATTTTATCTACTAGACCATCGATTAACTTATTTATTAACTCTACGTAATAAGAGGAATAAAATTTGGCACGGTTAAAGCTTATATCGAGAAAGAATTTTTAGGCTTAATACGTTTGTGTAATATGCACTAGAAATAAGTATATTCCAATAAAACGAAACGCACCTAAATCAATCAACCGAGAAAGCCGTGGGGTTTAAAAGTTTGACTAAATGTTTCTTATTAATATTCTAATAATGCACTATTCAGTATCATTAGTATATGTCCAACACACTCTCATTCGAGAGTTTTTCTTTGTTTATTTTATATTAAATTTTATCTACTAGACCATCGATTAACTTATTTATTAACTCTACGTAATAAGAGGAATAAAATTTGGCACGGTTAAAGCTTATATCGAGAAAGAATTTTTAGACCTAATATATTTGTGTAATGTGCACTACAAATAAGTATATTCCAATAAAACGAAACGCACCTAAATCAATCAACCGAGAAAGCCGTGGGGTTTAAAAGTTTGACTAAATGTTTCTTATTAATATTCTAATAATGCACTATTCAGTATCATTAGTATATGTCCAACACACTCTCATTCGAGAGCTTTTCTTTGTTTATTTTATATTAAATTTTATCTACTAGACCATCGATTAACTTATTTATTAACTCTACGTAATAAGAGGAATAAAATTTGGCACGGTTAAAGCTTATATCGAGAAAGAATTTTTAGGCTTAATACGTTTGTGTAATATGCACTAGAAATAAGTATATTCCAATAAAACGAAACGCACCTAAATCAATCAACCGAGAAAGCCGTGGGGTTTAAAAGTTTGACTAAATGTTTCTTATTAATATTCTAATAATGCACTATTCAGTATCATTAGTATATGTCCAACACACTCTCATTCGAGAGTTTTTCTTTGTTTATTTTATATTAAATTTTATCTACTAGACCATCGATTAACTTATTTATTAACTCTACGTAATAAGAGGAATAAAATTTGGCACGGTTAAAGCTTATATCGAGAAAGAATTTTTAGACCTAATATATTTGTGTAATGTGCACTACAAATAAGTATATTCCAATAAAACGAAACGCACCTAAATCAATCAACCGAGAAAGCCGTGGGGTTTAAAAGTTTGACTAAATGTTTCTTATTAATATTCTAATAATGCACTATTCAGTATCATTAGTATATGTCCAACACACTCTCATTCGAGAGTTTTTCTTTGTTTATTTTATATTAAATTTTATCTACTAGACCATCGATTAACTTATTTATTAACTCTACGTAATAAGAGGAATAAAATTTGGCACGGTTAAAGCTTATATCGAGAAAGAATTTTTAGACCTAATACGTTTGTGTAATGTGCACTACAAATAAGTATATACCAATAAAACGAAACGCACCTAAATCAATCAACCGAGAAAGCCGTGGGGTTTAAAAGTTTGACTAAATGTTTCTTATTAATATTCTAATAATGCACTATTCAGTATCATTAGTATATGTCCAACACACTCTCATTCGAGAGTTTTTCTTTGTTTATTTTATATTAAATTTTATCTACTAGACCATCGATTAACTTATTTATTAACTCTACGTAATAAGAGGAATAAAATTTGGCACGGTTAAAGCTTATATCGAGAAAGAATTTTTAGACCTAATATATTTGTGTAATGTGCACTACAAATAAGTATATTCCAATAAAACGAAACGCACCTAAATCAATCAACCGAGAAAGCCGTGGGGTTTAAAAGTTTGACTAAATGTTTCTTATTAATATTCTAATAATGCACTATTCAGTATCATTAGTATATGTCCAACACACTCTCATTCGAGAGCTTTTCTTTGTTTATTTTATATTAAATTTTATCTACTAGACCATCGATTAACTTATTTATTAACTCTACGTAATAAGAGGAATAAAATTTGGCACGGTTAAAGCTTATATCGAGAAAGAATTTTTAGGCTTAATACGTTTGTGTAATATGCACTAGAAATAAGTATATTCCAATAAAACGAAACGCACCTAAATCAATCAACCGAGAAAGCCGTGGGGTTTAAAAGTTTGACTAAATGTTTCTTATTAATATTCTAATAATGCACTATTCAGTATCATTAGTATATGTCCAACACACTCTCATTCGAGAGTTTTTCTTTGTTTATTTTATATTAAATTTTATCTACTAGACCATCGATTAACTTATTTATTAACTCTACGTAATAAGAGGAATAAAATTTGGCACGGTTAAAGCTTATATCGAGAAAGAATTTTTAGACCTAATATATTTGTGTAATGTGCACTACAAATAAGTATATTCCAATAAAACGAAACGCACCTAAATCAATCAACCGAGAAAGCCGTGGGGTTTAAAAGTTTGACTAAATGTTTCTTATTAATATTCTAATAATGCACTATTCAGTATCATTAGTATATGTCCAACACACTCTCATTCGAGAGTTTTTCTTTGTTTATTTTATATTAAATTTTATCTACTAGACCATCGATTAACTTATTTATTAACTCTACGTAATAAGAGGAATAAAATTTGGCACGGTTAAAGCTTATATCGAGAAAGAATTTTTAGACCTAATATATTTGTGTAATGTGCACTACAAATAAGTATATACCAATAAAACGAAACGCACCTAAATCAATCAACCGAGAAAGCCGTGGGGTTTAAAAGTTTGACTAAATGTTTCTTATTAATATTCTAATAATGCACTATTCAGTATCATTAGTATATGTCCAACACACTCTCATTCGAGAGTTTTTCTTTGTTTATTTTATATTAAATTTTATCTACTAGACCATCGATTAACTTATTTATTAACTCTACGTAATAAGAGGAATAAAATTTGGCACGGTTAAAGCTTATATCGAGAAAGAATTTTTAGACCTAATATATTTGTGTAATGTGCACTACAAATAAGTATATACCAATAAAACGAAACGCACCTAAATCAATCAACCGAGAAAGCCGTGGGGTTTAAAAGTTTGACTAAATGTTTCTTATTAATATTCTAATAATGCACTATTCAGTATCATTAGTATATGTCCAACACACTCTCATTCGAGAGTTTTTCTTTGTTTATTTTATATTAAATTTTATCTACTAGACCATCGATTAACTTATTTATTAACTCTACGTAATAAGAGGAATAAAATTTGGCACGGTTAAAGCTTATATCGAGAAAGAATTTTTAGACCTAATATATTTGTGTAATGTGCACTACAAATAAGTATATACCAATAAAACGAAACGCACCTAAATCAATCAACCGAGAAAGCCGTGGGGTTTAAAAGTTTGACTAAATGTTTCTTATTAATATTCTAATAATGCACTATTCAGTATCATTAGTATATGTCCAACACACTCTCATTCGAGAGTTTTTCTTTGTTTATTTTATATTAAATTTTATCTACTAGACCATCGATTAACTTATTTATTAACTCTACGTAATAAGAGGAATAAAATTTGGCACGGTTAAAGCTTATATCGAGAAAGAATTTTTAGACCTAATATATTTGTGTAATGTGCACTACAAATAAGTATATTCCAATAAAACGAAACGCACCTAAATCAATCAACCGAGAAAGCCGTGGGGTTTAAAAGTTTGACTAAATGTTTCTTATTAATATTCTAATAATGCACTATTCAGTATCATTAGTATATGTCCAACACACTCTCATTCGAGAGTTTTTCTTTGTTTATTTTATATTAAATTTTATCTACTAGACCATCGATTAACTTATTTATTAACTCTACGTAATAAGAGGAATAAAATTTGGCACGGTTAAAGCTTATATCGAGAAAGAATTTTTAGGCTTAATACGTTTGTGTAATATGCACTACAAATAAGTATATTCCAATAAAACGAAACGCACCTAAATCAATCAACCGAGAAAGCCGTGGGGTTTAAAAGTTTGACTAAATGTTTCTTATTAATATTCTAATAATGCACTATTCAGTATCATTAGTATATGTCCAACACACTCTCATTCGAGAGTTTTTCTTTGTTTATTTTATATTAAATTTTATCTACTAGACCATCGATTAACTTATTTATTAACTCTACGTAATAAGAGGAATAAAATTTGGCACGGTTAAAGCTTATATCGAGAAAGAATTTTTAGGCTTAATACGTTTGTGTAATATGCACTAGAAATAAGTATATTCCAATAAAACGAAACGCACCTAAATCAATCAACCGAGAAAGCCGTGGGGTTTAAAAGTTTGACTAAATGTTTCTTATTAATATTCTAATAATGCACTATTCAGTATCATTAGTATATGTCCAACACACTCTCATTCGAGAGTTTTTCTTTGTTTATTTTATATTAAATTTTATCTACTAGACCATCGATTAACTTATTTATTAACTCTACGTAATAAGAGGAATAAAATTTGGCACGGTTAAAGCTTATATCGAGAAAGAATTTTTAGACCTAATATATTTGTGTAATGTGCACTACAAATAAGTATATTCCAATAAAACGAAACGCACCTAAATCAATCAACCGAGAAAGCCGTGGGGTTTAAAAGTTTGACTAAATGTTTCTTATTAATATTCTAATAATGCACTATTCAGTATCATTAGTATATGTCCAACACACTCTCATTCGAGAGCTTTTCTTTGTTTATTTTATATTAAATTTTATCTACTAGACCATCGATTAACTTATTTATTAACTCTACGTAATAAGAGGAATAAAATTTGGCACGGTTAAAGCTTATATCGAGAAAGAATTTTTAGGCTTAATACGTTTGTGTAATATGCACTAGAAATAAGTATATTCCAATAAAACGAAACGCACCTAAATCAATCAACCGAGAAAGCCGTGGGGTTTAAAAGTTTGACTAAATGTTTCTTATTAATATTCTAATAATGCACTATTCAGTATCATTAGTATATGTCCAACACACTCTCATTCGAGAGTTTTTCTTTGTTTATTTTATATTAAATTTTATCTACTAGACCATCGATTAACTTATTTATTAACTCTACGTAATAAGAGGAA
Source organism: Rhynchophorus ferrugineus (assembly GCF_030347505.1). Taxonomy (NCBI): domain Eukaryota; kingdom Metazoa; phylum Arthropoda; class Insecta; order Coleoptera; family Curculionidae; genus Rhynchophorus; species Rhynchophorus ferrugineus. The sequence goes on from NW_027472583.1 coordinate 52,222,632, forward strand.
TAAAATTTGGCACGGTTAAAGCTTATATCGAGAAAGAATTTTTAGACCTAATATATTTGTGTAATGTGCACTACAAATAAGTATATTCCAATAAAACGAAACGCACCTAAATCAATCAACCGAGAAAGCCGTGGGGTTTAAAAGTTTGACTAAATGTTTCTTATTAATATTCTAATAATGCACTATTCAGTATCATTAGTATATGTCCAACACACTCTCATTCGAGAGTTTTTCTTTGTTTATTTTATATTAAATTTTATCTACTAGACCATCGATTAACTTATTTATTAACTCTACGTAATAAGAGGAATAAAATTTGGCACGGTTAAAGCTTATATCGAGAAAGAATTTTTAGACCTAATACGTTTGTGTAATATGCACTACAAATAAGTATATACCAATAAAACGAAACGCACCTAAATCAATCAACCGAGAAAGCCGTGGGGTTTAAAAGTTTGACTAAATGTTTCTTATTAATATTCTAATAATGCACTATTCAGTATCATTAGTATATGTCCAACACACTCTCATTCGAGAGTTTTTCTTTGTTTATTTTATATTAAATTTTATCTACTAGACCATCGATTAACTTATTTATTAACTCTACGTAATAAGAGGAATAAAATTTGGCACGGTTAAAGCTTATATCGAGAAAGAATTTTTAGACCTAATATATTTGTGTAATGTGCACTACAAATAAGTATATACCAATAAAACGAAACGCACCTAAATCAATCAACCGAGAAAGCCGTGGGGTTTAAAAGTTTGACTAAATGTTTCTTATTAATATTCTAATAATGCACTATTCAGTATCATTAGTATATGTCCAACACACTCTCATTCGAGAGTTTTTCTTTGTTTATTTTATATTAAATTTTATCTACTAGACCATCGATTAACTTATTTATTAACTCTACGTAATAAGAGGAATAAAATTTGGCACGGTTAAAGCTTATATCGAGAAAGAATTTTTAGGCTTAATACGTTTGTGTAATATGCACTACAAATAAGTATATTCCAATAAAACGAAACGCACCTAAATCAATCAACCGAGAAAGCCGTGGGGTTTAAAAGTTTGACTAAATGTTTCTTATTAATATTCTAATAATGCACTATTCAGTATCATTAGTATATGTCCAACACACTCTCATTCGAGAGTTTTTCTTTGTTTATTTTATATTAAATTTTATCTACTAGACCATCGATTAACTTATTTATTAACTCTACGTAATAAGAGGAATAAAATTTGGCACGGTTAAAGCTTATATCGAGAAAGAATTTTTAGGCTTAATACGTTTGTGTAATATGCACTACAAATAAGTATATTCCAATAAAACGAAACGCACCTAAATCAATCAACCGAGAAAGCCGTGGGGTTTAAAAGTTTGACTAAATGTTTCTTATTAATATTCTAATAATGCACTATTCAGTATCATTAGTATATGTCCAACACACTCTCATTCGAGAGTTTTTCTTTGTTTATTTTATATTAAATTTTATCTACTAGACCATCGATTAACTTATTTATTAACTCTACGTAATAAGAGGAATAAAATTTGGCACGGTTAAAGCTTATATCGAGAAAGAATTTTTAGACCTAATATATTTGTGTAATATGCACTAGAAATAAGTATATTCCAATAAAACGAAACGCACCTAAATCAATCAACCGAGAAAGCCGTGGGGTTTAAAAGTTTGACTAAATGTTTCTTATTAATATTCTAATAATGCACTATTCAGTATCATTAGTATATGTCCAACACACTCTCATTCGAGAGTTTTTCTTTGTTTATTTTATATTAAATTTTATCTACTAGACCATCGATTAACTTATTTATTATCTCTGCGTAATAAGAGGAGTAAAATTTGGCACGGTTAAAGCTTATATCGAGAAAGAATTTTTAGACCTAATATATTTGTGTAATATGCACTACAAATAAGTATATTCCAATAAAACGAAACGCACCTAAATCAATCAACCGAGAAAGCCGTGGGGTTTAAAAGTTTGACTAAATGTTTCTTATTAATATTCTAATAATGCACTATTCAGTATCATTAGTATATGTCCAACACACTCTCATTCGAGAGTTTTTCTTTGTTTATTTTATATTAAATTTTATCTACTAGACCATCGATTAACTTATTTATTAACTCTACGTAATAAGAGGAATAAAATTTGGCACGGTTAAAGCTTATATCGAGAAAGAATTTTTAGACCTAATATATTTGTGTAATGTGCACTACAAATAAGTATATTCCAATAAAACGAAACGCACCTAAATCAATCAACCGAGAAAGCCGTGGGGTTTAAAAGTTTGACTAAATGTTTCTTATTAATATTCTAATAATGCACTATTCAGTATCATTAGTATATGTCCAACACACTCTCATTCGAGAGTTTTTCTTTGTTTATTTTATATTAAATTTTATCTACTAGACCATCGATTAACTTATTTATTATCTCTGCGTAATAAGAGGAGTAAAATTTGGCACGGTTAAAGCTTATATCGAGAAAGAATTTTTAGACCTAATATATTTGTGTAATGTGCACTACAAATAAGTATATACCAATAAAACGAAACGCACCTAAATCAATCAACCGAGAAAGCCGTGGGGTTTAAAAGTTTGACTAAATGTTTCTTATTAATATTCTAATAATGCACTATTCAGTATCATTAGTATATGTCCAACACACTCTCATTCGAGAGTTTTTCTTTGTTTATTTTATATTAAATTTTATCTACTAGACCATCGATTAACTTATTTATTAACTCTACGTAATAAGAGGAATAAAATTTGGCACGGTTAAAGCTTATATCGAGAAAGAATTTTTAGGCTTAATACGTTTGTGTAATATGCACTACAAATAAGTATATTCCAATAAAACGAAACGCACCTAAATCAATCAACCGAGAAAGCCGTGGGGTTTAAAAGTTTGACTAAATGTTTCTTATTAATATTCTAATAATGCACTATTCAGTATCATTAGTATATGTCCAACACACTCTCATTCGAGAGTTTTTCTTTGTTTATTTTATATTAAATTTTATCTACTAGACCATCGATTAACTTATTTATTAACTCTACGTAATAAGAGGAATAAAATTTGGCACGGTTAAAGCTTATATCGAGAAAGAATTTTTAGGCTTAATACGTTTGTGTAATATGCACTACAAATAAGTATATTCCAATAAAACGAAACGCACCTAAATCAATCAACCGAGAAAGCCGTGGGGTTTAAAAGTTTGACTAAATGTTTCTTATTAATATTCTAATAATGCACTATTCAGTATCATTAGTATATGTCCAACACACTCTCATTCGAGAGTTTTTCTTTGTTTATTTTATATTAAATTTTATCTACTAGACCATCGATTAACTTATTTATTATCTCTGCGTAATAAGAGGAGTAAAATTTGGCACGGTTAAAGCTTATATCGAGAAAGAATTTTTAGACCTAATATATTTGTGTAATGTGCACTACAAATAAGTATATACCAATAAAACGAAACGCACCTAAATCAATCAACCGAGAAAGCCGTGGGGTTTAAAAGTTTGACTAAATGTTTCTTATTAATATTCTAATAATGCACTATTCAGTATCATTAGTATATGTCCAACACACTCTCATTCGAGAGTTTTTCTTTGTTTATTTTATATTAAATTTTATCTACTAGACCATCGATTAACTTATTTATTAACTCTACGTAATAAGAGGAATAAAATTTGGCACGGTTAAAGCTTATATCGAGAAAGAATTTTTAGGCTTAATACGTTTGTGTAATATGCACTACAAATAAGTATATTCCAATAAAACGAAACGCACCTAAATCAATCAACCGAGAAAGCCGTGGGGTTTAAAAGTTTGACTAAATGTTTCTTATTAATATTCTAATAATGCACTATTCAGTATCATTAGTATATGTCCAACACACTCTCATTCGAGAGTTTTTCTTTGTTTATTTTATATTAAATTTTATCTACTAGACCATCGATTAACTTATTTATTATCTCTGCGTAATAAGAGGAGTAAAATTTGGCACGGTTAAAGCTTATATCGAGAAAGAATTTTTAGACCTAATATATTTGTGTAATGTGCACTACAAATAAGTATATACCAATAAAACGAAACGCACCTAAATCAATCAACCGAGAAAGCCGTGGGGTTTAAAAGTTTGACTAAATGTTTCTTATTAATATTCTAATAATGCACTATTCAGTATCATTAGTATATGTCCAACACACTCTCATTCGAGAGTTTTTCTTTGTTTATTTTATATTAAATTTTATCTACTAGACCATCGATTAACTTATTTATTAACTCTACGTAATAAGAGGAATAAAATTTGGCACGGTTAAAGCTTATATCGAGAAAGAATTTTTAGGCTTAATACGTTTGTGTAATATGCACTACAAATAAGTATATTCCAATAAAACGAAACGCACCTAAATCAATCAACCGAGAAAGCCGTGGGGTTTAAAAGTTTGACTAAATGTTTCTTATTAATATTCTAATAATGCACTATTCAGTATCATTAGTATATGTCCAACACACTCTCATTCGAGAGTTTTTCTTTGTTTATTTTATATTAAATTTTATCTACTAGACCATCGATTAACTTATTTATTATCTCTGCGTAATAAGAGGAGTAAAATTTGGCACGGTTAAAGCTTATATCGAGAAAGAATTTTTAGACCTAATATATTTGTGTAATATGCACTACAAATAAGTATATTCCAATAAAACGAAACGCACCTAAATCAATCAACCGAGAAAGCCGTGGGGTTTAAAAGTTTGACTAAATGTTTCTTATTAATATTCTAATAATGCACTATTCAGTATCATTAGTATATGTCCAACACACTCTCATTCGAGAGTTTTTCTTTGTTTATTTTATATTAAATTTTATCTACTAGACCATCGATTAACTTATTTATTATCTCTGCGTAATAAGAGGAGTAAAATTTGGCACGGTTAAAGCTTATATCGAGAAAGAATTTTTAGACCTAATATATTTGTGTAATGTGCACTACAAATAAGTATATACCAATAAAACGAAACGCACCTAAATCAATCAACCGAGAAAGCCGTGGGGTTTAAAAGTTTGACTAAATGTTTCTTATTAATATTCTAATAATGCACTATTCAGTATCATTAGTATATGTCCAACACACTCTCATTCGAGAGCTTTTCTTTGTTTAATTTATATTAAATTTTATCTACTAGACCATCGATTAACTTATTTATTAACTCTACGTAATAAGAGGAATAAAATTTGGCACGGTTAAAGCTTATATCGAGAAAGAATTTTTAGACCTAATATATTTGTGTAATATGCACTACAAATAAGTATATTCCAATAAAACGAAACGCACCTAAATCAATCAACCGAGAAAGCCGTGGGGTTTAAAAGTTTGACTAAATGTTTCTTATTAATATTCTAATAATGCACTATTCAGTATCATTAGTATATGTCCAACACACTCTCATTCGAGAGTTTTTCTTTGTTTATTTTATATTAAATTTTATCTACTAGACCATCGATTAACTTATTTATTAACTCTACGTAATAAGAGGAATAAAATTTGGCACGGTTAAAGCTTATATCGAGAAAGAATTTTTAGACCTAATATATTTGTGTAATATGCACTACAAATAAGTATATTCCAATAAAACGAAACGCACCTAAATCAATCAACCGAGAAAGCCGTGGGGTTTAAAAGTTTGACTAAATGTTTCTTATTAATATTCTAATAATGCACTATTCAGTATCATTAGTATATGTCCAACACACTCTCATTCGAGAGTTTTTCTTTGTTTATTTTATATTAAATTTTATCTACTAGACCATCGATTAACTTATTTATTAACTCTACGTAATAAGAGGAATAAAATTTGGCACGGTTAAAGCTTATATCGAGAAAGAATTTTTAGACCTAATATATTTGTGTAATATGCACTACAAATAAGTATATTCCAATAAAACGAAACGCACCTAAATCAATCAACCGAGAAAGCCGTGGGGTTTAAAAGTTTGACTAAATGTTTCTTATTAATATTCTAATAATGCACTATTCAGTATCATTAGTATATGTCCAACACACTCTCATTCGAGAGTTTTTCTTTGTTTATTTTATATTAAATTTTATCTACTAGACCATCGATTAACTTATTTATTAACTCTACGTAATAAGAGGAATAAAATTTGGCACGGTTAAAGCTTATATCGAGAAAGAATTTTTAGACCTAATATATTTGTGTAATATGCACTACAAATAAGTATATTCCAATAAAACGAAACGCACCTAAATCAATCAACCGAGAAAGCCGTGGGGTTTAAAAGTTTGACTAAATGTTTCTTATTAATATTCTAATAATGCACTATTCAGTATCATTAGTATATGTCCAACACACTCTCATTCGAGAGTTTTTCTTTGTTTATTTTATATTAAATTTTATCTACTAGACCATCGATTAACTTATTTATTAACTCTACGTAATAAGAGGAATAAAATTTGGCACGGTTAAAGCTTATATCGAGAAAGAATTTTTAGACCTAATATATTTGTGTAATATGCACTACAAATAAGTATATTCCAATAAAACGAAACGCACCTAAATCAATCAACCGAGAAAGCCGTGGGGTTTAAAAGTTTGACTAAATGTTTCTTATTAATATTCTAATAATGCACTATTCAGTATCATTAGTATATGTCCAACACACTCTCATTCGAGAGTTTTTCTTTGTTTATTTTATATTAAATTTTATCTACTAGACCATCGATTAACTTATTTATTATCTCTGCGTAATAAGAGGAGTAAAATTTGGCACGGTTAAAGCTTATATCGAGAAAGAATTTTTAGACCTAATATATTTGTGTAATATGCACTACAAATAAGTATATACCAATAAAACGAAACGCACCTAAATCAATCAACCGAGAAAGCCGTGGGGTTTAAAAGTTTGACTAAATGTTTCTTATTAATATTCTAATAATGCACTATTCAGTATCATTAGTATATGTCCAACACACTCTCATTCGAGAGTTTTTCTTTGTTTATTTTATATTAAATTTTATCTACTAGACCATCGATTAACTTATTTATTAACTCTACGTAATAAGAGGAATAAAATTTGGCACGGTTAAAGCTTATATCGAGAAAGAATTTTTAGACCTAATATATTTGTGTAATGTGCACTACAAATAAGTATATTCCAATAAAACGAAACGCACCTAAATCAATCAACCGAGAAAGCCGTGGGGTTTAAAAGTTTGACTAAATGTTTCTTATTAATATTCTAATAATGCACTATTCAGTATCATTAGTATATGTCCAACACACTCTCATTCGAGAGTTTTTCTTTGTTTATTTTATATTAAATTTTATCTACTAGACCATCGATTAACTTATTTATTAACTCTACGTAATAAGAGGAATAAAATTTGGCACGGTTAAAGCTTATATCGAGAAAGAATTTTTAGACCTAATATATTTGTGTAATATGCACTACAAATAAGTATATTCCAATAAAACGAAACGCACCTAAATCAATCAACCGAGAAAGCCGTGGGGTTTAAAAGTTTGACTAAATGTTTCTTATTAATATTCTAATAATGCACTATTCAGTATCATTAGTATATGTCCAACACACTCTCATTCGAGAGTTTTTCTTTGTTTATTTTATATTAAATTTTATCTACTAGACCATCGATTAACTTATTTATTATCTCTGCGTAATAAGAGGAATAAAATTTGGCACGGTTAAAGCTTATATCGAGAAAGAATTTTTAGACCTAATATATTTGTGTAATATGCACTACAAATAAGTATATTCCAATAAAACGAAACGCACCTAAATCAATCAACCGAGAAAGCCGTGGGGTTTAAAAGTTTGACTAAATGTTTCTTATTAATATTCTAATAATGCACTATTCAGTATCATTAGTATATGTCCAACACACTCTCATTCGAGAGTTTTTCTTTGTTTATTTTATATTAAATTTTATCTACTAGACCATCGATTAACTTATTTATTATCTCTGCGTAATAAGAGGAGTAAAATTTGGCACGGTTAAAGCTTATATCGAGAAAGAATTTTTAGACCTAATATATTTGTGTAATATGCACTACAAATAAGTATATTCCAATAAAACGAAACGCACCTAAATCAATCAACCGAGAAAGCCGTGGGGTTTAAAAGTTTGACTAAATGTTTCTTATTAATATTCTAATAATGCACTATTCAGTATCATTAGTATATGTCCAACACACTCTCATTCGAGAGTTTTTCTTTGTTTATTTTATATTAAATTTTATCTACTAGACCATCGATTAACTTATTTATTATCTCTGCGTAATAAGAGGAGTAAAATTTGGCACGGTTAAAGCTTATATCGAGAAAGAATTTTTAGACCTAATATATTTGTGTAATATGCACTACAAATAAGTATATACCAATAAAACGAAACGCACCTAAATCAATCAACCGAGAAAGCCGTGGGGGTTAAAAGTTTGACTAAATGTTTCTTATTAATATTCTAATAATGCACTATTCAGTATCATTAGTATATGTCCAACACACTCTCATTCGAGAGTTTTTCTTTGTTTATTTTATATTAAATTTTATCTACTAGACCATCGATTAACTTATTTATTAACTCTACGTAATAAGAGGAATAAAATTTGGCACGGTTAAAGCTTATATCGAGAAAGAATTTTTAGGCTTAATACGTTTGTGTAATATGCACTACAAATAAGTATATTCCAATAAAACGAAACGCACCTAAATCAATCAACCGAGAAAGCCGTGGGGTTTAAAAGTTTGACTAAATGTTTCTTATTAATATTCTAATAATGCACTATTCAGTATCATTAGTATATGTCCAACACACTCTCATTCGAGAGTTTTTCTTTGTTTATTTTATATTAAATTTTATCTACTAGACCATCGATTAACTTATTTATTATCTCTACGTAATAAGAGGAGTAAAATTTGGCACGGTTAAAGCTTATATCGAGAAAGAATTTTTAGACCTAATATATTTGTGTAATGTGCACTACAAATAAGTATATACCAATAAAACGAAACGCACCTAAATCAATCAACCGAGAAAGCCGTGGGGGTTAAAAGTTTGACTAAATGTTTCTTATTAATATTCTAATAATGCACTATTCAGTATCATTAGTATATATCCAACACACTTTATTTCGAGAACTTTTCTTTGTTTAATTTATATTACATTTTATCTCCTAGACCATCGATTAACTTATTTATTATCTCTGCGTAATAAGAGGAGTAAAATTTTGCACGGTTAAAGCTTATATCGAGAAAGAATTTTTAGACCTAATATATTTGTGTAATATGCACTACAAATAAGTATATACCAATAAAACGAAACGCACCTAAATCAATCAACCGAGAAAGCCGTGGGGTTTAAAAGTTTGACTAAATGTTTCTTATTAATATTCTAATAATGCACTATTCAGTATCATTAGTATATATCCAACACACTCTATTTCGAGAGCTTTTCTTTGTTTAATTTATATTAAATTTTATCTCCTAGACCAACGATTAACTTATTTATTATCTCTACGTAATAAAAGGAGTAAAATTTGGCACGGTTAAAGCTTATATCGAGAAAGAATTTTTAGGCCTAATACATTTGTGTAATATGCACTACAAATAAGTATATACCAATAAAACGAAACGCACCTAAATCAATCAACCGAGAAAGCCGTGGGGGTTAAAAGTTTGACTAAATGTTTCTTATTAATATTCTAATAATGCACTATTCAGTATCATTAGTATATATCCAACACACTTTATTTCGAGAGCTTTTCTTTGTTTAATTTATATTAAATTTTATCTCCTAGACCATCGATTAACTTATTTATTATCTCTACGTAATAAGAGGAGTAAAATTTGGCACGGTTAAAGCTTATATCGAGAAAGAATTTTTAGGCCTAATATATTTGTGTAATATGCACTACAAATAAGTATATACCAATAAAACGAAACGCACCTAAATCAATCAACCGAGAAAGCCGTGGGGTTTAAAAGTTTGACTAAATGTTTCTTATTAATATTCTAATAATGCACTATTCAGTATCATTAGTATATGTCCAACACACTCTCATTCGAGAGTTTTTCTTTGTTTATTTTATATTAAATTTTATCTACTAGACCATCGATTAACTTATTTATTAACTCTACGTAATAAGAGGAGTAAAATTTGGCACGGTTAAAGCTTATATCGAGAAAGAATTTTTAGACCTAATATATTTGTGTAATGTGCACTACAAATAAGTATATACCAATAAAACGAAACGCACCTAAATCAATCAACCGAGAAAGCCGTGGGGTTTAAAAGTTTGACTAAATGTTTCTTATTAATATTCTAATAATGCACTATTCATTATCATTAGTATATGTCCAACACACTCTCATTCGAGAGTTTTTCTTTGTTTATTTTATATTAAATTTTATCTACTAGACCATCGATTAACTTATTTATTATCTCTGCCTAATAAGAGGAGTAAAATTTGGCACGGTTAAAGCTTATATCGAGAAAGAATTTTTAGACCTAATATATTTGTGTAATGTGCACTACAAATAAGTATATACCAATAAAACGAAACGCACCTAAATCAATCAACCGAGAAAGCCGTGGGGTTTAAAAGTTTGACTAAATGTTTCTTATTAATATTCTAATAATGCACTATTCAGTATCATTAGTATATATCCAACACACTCTATTTCGAGAGCTTTTCTTTGTTTAATTTATATTAAATTTTATCTCCTAGACCAACGATTAACTTATTTATTATCTCTACGTAATAAAAGGAGTAAAATTTGGCACGGTTAAAGTTTATATCGAGAAAGAATTTTTAGGCCTAATACATTTGTGTAATCTGCACTACAAATAAGTATATTCCAATAAAACGAAACGCACCTAAATCAATCAACCGAGAAAGCCGTGGGGATTAAGGGTTTGACTAAATGTTTTTTTAAAAAAATCATTAAATAAATTAAAGTATAGTATTGGTTAATGACTTGAATTCACTTGATGAAGTGAATGTTTGTTTTTTACATTTGAAATGATATTAAAATGGAAAGTGAACGATTAAAACATTATTAAATGAAGTTATTTAATTATAAGCAATGTTTTGTATTACTTGATTTTTACATTCCGAAAAAAATATTGATTTTCGTTTTTTTTCTGTAACGTTAGTTCACATAAAAAAAACACTTCCAATAGAAACAGTTTTTCTGAAAAACCTGGATAAAGACTCGCCACGCGCGACAGCCTATATCTTCATTGTGTGAATAAGAAAACTTTTGAAATTTTGTTTATAAAGTCTTGTATATGTACAATATATTAATTGGATAAAAAGGTATAAAAATGGTCCAAAATATACAGTCCTACCCCTATTTATCCCTTCAAGGTGAGATTAATAATTTATATGATGAAACAATTTTAACAAAAGAATTGAACCGACTTCAAAAAATAAATAAGGAACTCATTAAAAAGTAAAAAATAATCAAACTTAGCTTTTAACATAAACACTTTTTTTAATAAAATATGTACATATTAATCGTTGTAATTACTAAATAAGAAAAAAACCTATCGACTACAAGTATTTTATATTCTATTATATACACACAATTTAGCTTAATACCTACCTAAACCTATTTATCTATTTACAATATTATTCAAAGTCGGTGCGGACCCCAAACAGTTATATTAATTTAGATTTGTTTGGTTGGTAATTAAATTTTTTTTATATCACAAAATTATATTATTATTTTTGTATTGTTTGGGCTTACCATCGACTTCAAAGTGCTCAGTTGGTAGTAGTTAAAACAATATTGTAAATAGATAAATAGGTTTAGGTAGGTATTAAGCTATATAGTAGAATATAAAATACGTGTAGTATATAGGTTAAATTAGATTTTTGATTAGTTTTAGTTAGTTTTTACAATGATTATTAAGTACATATTTTATTTTAAAAGGCTTTTTTTTGCTAAACATCTAAGTTTCATTATTTTTTAATTTTTAGTCAGTTTCTTATTTATTTTTGAAGTTGGTTCAATTTTTTTGGTAAAAATAATTTATTTTTCTCTTTCTAGTGTTAGATATTTACTCAATAAATTACGCAGTTATTTTATTTAATATTTCAATGGGTAGGCCAAGTAAAGGTGCACTTCATATAACGAAAAAAAGGAACATAGAAACAATGATTGAACATAAGGAATGCTTCAGTTCCCGGCCCAAAGCCTACGTGATTTGGCAAAGGTTTTAACTAACCAATAACAAAAAATTATTGTCCCCATTATATATATATATATATATATATATATATATATATATATACCATAGAAGCAGTTGTCTACAATATTTCAACGAGATCTTATATGCTATAGTTAACATAGTGCTTAAAAAGCAAACTGAATGGCTTTTACACTGAACGGCTTCCGATTTTTCGTCACACCAGCTCAGCAATAAAATTATACCCAAATATCTGATTATTTTAGATAAAAAATATGTGAAAACTTTCTACGTCCCTTTGAAATTTGTGCGTTTCCCTCGATATCTCCCCTTTCTCCCACAGATCCTGATTTGGTTCCAATGGGACCAATTCGGAAGTGCACACACGATTATTAATATACTTATAATAACGTTTTCACATGTGTAAATTATTTTGAAATCCTATCAAAAAATGTTTCAATTCCTAGTCCATAGCTGGCTTTTCTTTTTAATTTTTAAATATTTCATTGTTATAGACTTCGAAAAAGAGGAGGTTCTATGTTCGTTTGGTTTGGTTCGAAGTAATCATTGATGCATTTTCGTACCTCTTCAGCATTTAGAAACCGTATTCCTAATCCCTTTTTCCAACAATACTTTGTTCAGTTCAATTAACGCCGGTAGACACCTGTAGAAACATTTTTATTCGGTTTTAATATCTCCTATTATACCACAGCTTGCTCATCCCATCATATGCATATCAATACATGGCCATGAATATTCCACTCTGTTTTTTACCTGAAAAACAATGAATGATATTTTCAGTTAGCTCGCATTGTAGCTATTTTCATTCCTTTTGAATCTTTCCCGAAGCACGTAAATGTTTGAAAATGTTCATCAAATGTTAAGCCGCATGAAAATTCTTTAGAAGTTTGAAGGGTTTTTGTTCACCGAGGCTTGTAATTTGTCGTCTTCCAACTATTTTGGTCCTCGGGACTGTTTTTTTATGAAGATTCACCAATGTAGAAATCAGGGTCATTTGGGATATGACTGAGCAGCACAATAAGTTTATAAAAGAGCATCAACTTCGGCCACAGATTTCTTCAAAACGAATAACATAAACAATGACTGTAGAACATGCAATTTTAAATATTTTATGATTAGTATCTGCATACACTGGATAGCTGGATCTGAGAAGAGGAAATAGTCGCTGAGGGCCAGATCTAGGGAATACGATGTGGAAGCAATTCGAAGCCCAGTTCGTGCATTTTTGCCATCGTTTTCACTGACTTGTAACATGGTGCACTGTCTTGGTGAATCAGTACTATATTTTTCTTCGAATGCGGCCGTTTTTCGGCATTTTTGTCCTTCAAACGGTCCAATAACGCTATGTATTAGTGGCTGTTGATGGTCCTTCCTTTTTCGAGGTAGTCAATGAATATTACTCCATGCGCATCACAAAATACAGACGCAATAATCTTGACAGCCGACTGTTGCATTTTCCCACGCTTTGGAGCGGGTTCATCGTGTGCAGTCCACTCGGATAACTGTCGATTGGACTTCGGAGTGAAATGATGGAGCTATGGTTCATCAGTTGTCACATACCGATGCAAAAACTCGGGTTTATTATTTTATCTTGATTAGTTTGATCATCTTCAAACACTGCTCCAAATTATCAATTCGTCATTGTTTTTCGTAAAAAGTGAGCTCGCGCGGCACCCATGTACGATGTACACGTTCAGTTGATTTCTTTAGATTGCTACTATCTCATTCAATTTAAATTTACGATCGTTGAAAATCATTTTGTCAATTTTTTAAAATGTTTTCGTTGGTAACAACCTCTTTTGGGCGTCCACTGCGTTCACCGTCTTCGGTGCTCATTTCACCACGTGTATTCTTAACTTACCAATATATTATGGTTGATTTTCCTGGGGCAGTGTCCGGAAACTCGGCATCAAGCCAAGTTTTTACTTCAACTGTATGTTTTCCTTTTAAGAATCAATATTTTATCAACACGCGAAATTCCTTTTTATCAATTTTTTTATAACAACAAAAGTTGCTTCACTGAAAATGCTATAATTCACAAACTAATGATCCGACAGCTGTCAAATTGATACACGCATCTTTTGTTGGGGTTGGTTAGGGCTAACTAAAAACATATGGATTTAATTCTAGTAGCGCCATCTATGTGCCAGGCCGGGGACTTTTCAATTCATATGTTATATGATATATACTATATAATTATTTTAGATAGAGAAGTATTCGAACCATCGGGTTAGATTAGTTTGCTTAAGAGTAACAAAATAATGTAAACAATTCTGATTCTTCGCATTTTTACCAATGGATATCGCTGATCAAAGTACGTACAAGTATCTAATATTAGGACTGCTTGTATTAGGAACTTGAATTTAAATATGGTCAGGCTCATCAAAATTTGTTGTTTGATTTTTTGTTTGAATTTTGATCTAGCAGTTCATTTTTCTTTTCATTTACGCAACAAAAGGAAATATAAGAATAAACTGTAGTAAAATATATGCAAAAGCACCTGTTATGATTAAAATAATTTACTAAAATCTAGTGGATTTTACGTGCTTCTCTCACTATAGGTGTATATATTAGATTTGGCATCGGTCACATATTTGATGTTTAAAATTTCCTAATGACCTAGCGGTATTTTGCATTCTGCCTATGCTCACGTCATATTTAACCCGTTTATTGACCAAATTTAAGTCCTTTTGAGATACGAAATAAAAAAAACTAGTTTTTTTCAATAGTGTTGTTGATCATATTGACCATAATATAAGATCGTGTTGGTTGTGATTTTCTGCTCATTCGTTCGTTGTTGTTTGGTGTGATAATCATGTCTTTTATTGTAAGTTTTGTTTTCGAAGTATTTAATAACCAACTAAAGTTTATACATTTTTGCGTTGTTGATATCTAGTTCTCATTCAGTTTTTATTTCAATAATTTTCAAAAGTGAATCGAGGCTATTCCGTATATAATATATTGTATTTTTGTTTCTAGTGTTCTTGGTGCTTTGTGGATTTTTAAATTGTATTATTACAAAAAAGACAAGTGTAACTAGATTTCAAGAAACCTATTGTTTTCCAAACGACCTCAAGGTTTTAATTTTCGATATAAAATGTTAGTAGGAAAATATGTTTGCCTTAATTTCATATTCAAGCCTCCACAGATAGTTTAGGGAAAGAGTAATTTAGCTTTTTTCATGTTTCAGTTTAATTCGAAGCGAATTTATTATGTGTGCCACTTTTATGACCTTTTGTTTTTTTTTAATAATCTCTCGAATTCTTTTAATAAGAACTCTCGTAGGCATTCTGGACAACAATTGAATATATCAGTTTTCACAAGCCTTTTTTGAGGTAGGTTTTGCTCTCTTAACAAGGAGATTATGTCTTATGTTATTTGGATATAGCTTTGTTTCTGTAGTTAAAACAATAGGTTCAATATCCAAACGTACCTCTCAATGCCCTTTAAGCTGTTAGACGTTTGCTTGTTGCCGTTAAGTTAACTCCCAAAACAGAAGATACATACAAAAGATTTCGATAACTAATAACTTATAACTCTAACTAATAACTCTTCAAGGGTTTGGCACAAATCCTCATTGAGCAATTTTCGTTGACGAACTAAATACGACATTTTTTCTAAAACATAAATAATACTTACTTGCTCTTTATTTACTTAATATTTAGTGCAAGACGCCCTTGTTTCCTGTTTGTTTACGTTCAAAACGTGGAAAATCAATCGCTGGAGGAAACATCAAGATTCTAATTAATTATTATGCTTTAAATTAATTATTTTCAAATAATGTATGAGCAAATTGTATCTTTCAAATAATAAGATCGGAATACTGTTATATATTATTGTACGAAGTTTTAATTTTTTTTCTTTTTATAGACGCTCTTTGGTGTTATTCTGATCTTGGGTAGTTTTACCACCCAGAGCATCGCTAACCCTGTACCCCAGTTTGGTTTTGGACCCGGTAAGTAAAATTTTAAGGAATTCATTTATATATAAATATGAAATAAAGTAAATTGTGAAGTCAATAGGAATAAATCAACGACCACTCAAGCTAATACACATTTTTGCGCAGTCAAGGACATCAAGGACATGTACTACATACATAAATAGTGTCTTTTCTTTTTTTGTAAATAACAATTTTTACATTGCTTTCCCATTACTTTTCCTGCTTTCTTCTCCTCTCGTATTTTCAAAATATGTTCGTTGATAACCGCTCTGGAAGTAGGTCCGGACGGAACCTTTAGTAACCTTTTTATGATAGACAAACAAAAGTCGTAAATTGGAATACGATTGCCTGAATATTTATTATAAAGTGAGATCAAGTTTCATGTCTATTTTTCCACTTTTAGGACGAGACCTTTCGATATTTTTCCCGCCATATGCAATTCTGTAATACATATAAATTAAAAAGGCAAAATCGAATACAACAGGTAAATGATTCACCTATAGTCTTCAGATAATATCGATACAACTGAAAGGCACATTGCTAATGCCGAACTAAATTCAAGGCTTAGAAAGGCCACCGCACATATAACGCGCTGGTGCGTAATTGGCGTCCAACGAAAGCAACCACTAACTGTTGAAATATTATCAAGTTATTCAGTTTATACAAACGCCAATCAAGAAGGCCTTAAAATTGAATTTTCGACAATCATAACTTTTATTGTTTGATTGGAAGTAATCTACTGCCGAAACCTATGAAACACTTTTAAAAACTATAATTATTCTGCTCCATCGTATCCTAATTGTAGGTTTTGATTATTAAAAGTGGTGATTTCTAAGATTTATTTGACACCAGCTCAAACCGTCAATGAATTTTTATAATGCCTAACAGTTGATTAGTTAACCATATCCAGATATTTACATGAGATGAGAGTGTTCCACATTTTCATTGATGGCCAAAGGCAAAATGCTTTGAAGCAAATTATTATGACTAAAAATGAAAAATGCTTCCATTAAAACAATCCAAAGTGCAAAATGGTATGGATTAATCCAGAAGGAATCATATCAACACGGAAGCTGGATATTTACCTTGCTAATTGACCAAATTGAACAACGTATTGTTGTAAAGGTAAATATATTGTCGCCACAGTAACAACAATGAACTAACATAAAATACTTGAAATTCTTTATTTGTACTATATAAAGATGGTGAAAATCAACACTATGTTATTATGCTACCAGTATTATGAGTACCTTGATTTATTTTAGATGAAATCTAATGCTTTACAATTACAATTATTGCTTATTTATTTTTATAATCAAATATCAAATAACAAATAAAAGTACGAACGTTTTATCAGTTTCATATTTGCTGAAAAAATGAATAAAATTAGTTTAAGTTAAATGTTAAACGATTTGACAGTGCTAGCAAATATTAGAATAAAAGTAATTACATAATTCATTGTATAGTTAATACATAGGCTTATTCTACATTTTTGACACTCGATGTATAAAAATAAATATAATTAACAATATAATTTGTAAGCTTTCTTCTAACACTATGCATTGAAGGCCAGTGCTGCGCGTTGTAACATCTTAACCTCTGCCAGCATTGTATCAACACACACATGATACAAGTTGCTGTTTTCTGATAGGTGAATATGTGGTTGCCTATCGTAGTAGTGACAGTCACAAGAAACACTATTTGCACACCACGTAATTTGAAATATGCTATTCATTAAATTGACATTAAAAATACATGACTCTTAATTATTGTTCATTTAATTAATATGTTGATTTACGTTAAAAAAACACAGAATTAATTACTTTTCTCTTTGTTGTTAGGTTTTGGCGGAGGCGGTTTCGGCGGCGGTTTTGGTGGAGGCGGCTTTGGAGGACCCGGAGGATTCGGAGGTTTTGGCAGGCCCGGAGGTTTTGGGGGTTTCGGAGGACCGGGTGGCTTCGGCGGATTTGGAGGACCAGGATTCGGTGGCGGTTTTGGCGGTCCTGGATTCTTCGGTTAAAATCATCGTTTAAGTATTAATAAGAGTTATAATAAATATTTATTGTCCTTCTTTTGTGTTTCATTTTAATTTTATTTTGTTATCTGTAAGTGTTCAAAATAACTAGTCCTTCCAATGAAATAGTCAATGCGCGTGTCAATGTTTTAAACTCGAAGCAAATGTTTCCTTCTCAATTTACTCAGCTGCACTTTTAATATTAATATAAGCCCTGAAAGCGGGTGAATAGAAATAGCGACACAGAACAAAGGTTAAGAATCACCTTTATTCGAGAGTAAATTTATGAAGTGTATACCATTTTGATTGCGCTCCACCTTGGTTATGTGACGTTTATCTCAGTTTCGCTTCAACGCCTAATTTGTGAAAATATTTAGTTCCATTATTGCCACTTAGTGGAAATTGCTTCAATGGTAGCGGGACTTTTGCCTAATGTTGTATAACCAACGAAAATATCTGAATACTAGAACTTTAAGGCATTTTTTAAAAAATACCATTTTTATAAGCATACTAGCGACCCGCCCCGGCTTCGCACGGGTACAATGCTGATACTAAATTAAATACACTACAGGAAAAATATGAACGTTGTATATAAAAACATAGCGGCCCGCTCCGACTTTGCACGGGCATAAAATATATATGCCTATGTCACTCAATGAAAACATGATTAAAATCGATCCAGTATTTTTGGTTCATTCATTACTGCCCTTGGCCTGCACGCATTAAATTTGGAGTAAAACAATTCCTCTTCCCCTATACTTACTATGAAGATTTCCTGCTATCTTTGGAATATCTAAATTCATACAATTTTTATTACATTACACATTTTTAAACGCAAATTTTAAATTTGTAATATCTCCGAAAATATTTGTTTAATTTACATGCTGTAAGGAACCATATTGATCTATATTAATTGCACACTGTATTTAAGGTACTTAATTCGATAAGGATTAATGCCGTATTGCTTAAAATAGCTTCGTAAATAAGCCATTTTCTCACGTAAAAAGTAAACAATAAAAATGGTTAATGTGGGTTATCCCTAAAAGATAAACATATACCATCGCGGACTTTTTTGTAGACCTTTTTATGGTGTACAATACTGTAGTACATTAATTTGATCTAACTCGTAGGGTTAGGCAGCGTTTTTGCTAATTGCTAAATAAGCCTAAAAAATAGGTTAATTTACGACATCACGTTAGAAACCTCTAAAATTAGCAATGTTGCCTTAGTATATTATGCATGTATTATACATATAAACCTTCCTCTTGAATCACTCTATCTATTGAAAGAAACCGCATTAAAATCCGTTGCATAGTTTTAAAGATTTAAGCGCACATAGGGATATAGGGACAGAAAAGGCGACTTTGTTTTATACTATGTAGTGATATATCTACACGTTGTGTTACACAATATTACCTGCTATTACAAATTTATTAGTTCAGTTTGAAAGGCGTTGAAGATTTATAGAAAATAACATCTGAATTCCGTGGAACTCGAAATACAAAGCCTGAACTAACCATTAATTTAGTGAATATTGTTGATGATTTAAATTAATAATACATCTATAAGAGCAAATATTGATGTGTGTTATTTTTGAGCGTATTTTCCAAAATACTAGCATGAATAAACAACACAATTAGATTGTTGCGCTTGATTTTATGCCAATGACCGGAATACAGTCGTCTGAGATTGTGAATTAATATTAAGGGATTTACAAGATTACGCAATTTATGCAATGTTGTAACAGAAACTGTTGTAATTATATTTGTATGATATAGTTAATTTTTTAGTTTAATTTTTGTTACGTACATTATCATTTGCCACTTAAAGAGAAAAAAGAGAAAAAACCTAATACTTACACACCAGTTTAGGTTTATTAACAAGCATTCAACAATGTCAAGGTCCACAGAATAACAGATGTTATTGAAAAAGTCTACGAAAGTAAAAAGTATGCTCAGCTATATTCTTATATGTAGCACAAGCCTTCGATAAGGTTTGGCATGAAGGCCTTGTTCATAAACTACAGAAAATTCTACCAAAACAACACATCGAACTATTAAAATTGTACGTTACACTCAAAATGTTTAGAGTCACAGAATGTTACAGTCAAGGAAGTGTCATTACACATTGACCAGTGCTTTATCTACTTTACACTTGTGAGATACCACAATTGGAGAATATTTTACGATGGCTACATTTGCTGATGATACTGTGATTATAGCTGTCGGAGACAATAGTGAATAAGCCTCACGAAAATACAACAGGCAAGTGACAATATAAATAATTGGGCACAAGCTTGGAAAATAAGAATTAATGAAAGTCAATCTGTACATGTGTAGTTCACCTATAAACAGACCGTACAAGTACTAATTACGTAACATTAAGTAATACTATCATTCCATATAACAACAACGCTAAATATCTTGGAATAAATCTTGATGCAAAACTTCGCTGGAAGGAACATATAAATAAGAAAAGAAGAGAACTGTAATTGAAATATAGGAAAATATACTGGCTAATTGGAAGAAAATCACAATTATCAGTACATAATAAATTGCTATTATATGAGCAAATACTGAAACCTATATGGACATATGGAGTTTAATTACAGGGTTGCTCCGCAAAGAGTAACGTAAATAAAATACAAATTTTTCAGAACAAAGCCCTGAGAGGTATTTTGGGCGCACCCAAATACTATAGGACTAATTACCTACATGGAGACCTTCAGGTACTGACAGTTAATCAAAAGTTAGCACTAATTAGCCCTGTTTTAGTTAGCCGTAACTATCGGATCATTAGTTTGTAAA
This sequence comes from Rhynchophorus ferrugineus, assembly GCF_030347505.1. Lineage (NCBI taxonomy): Eukaryota > Metazoa > Arthropoda > Insecta > Coleoptera > Curculionidae > Rhynchophorus > Rhynchophorus ferrugineus. Next base: position 52,243,687 of record NW_027472583.1, read on the forward strand.
TTATAGCATTTTGGGTGAATCAACTTTTGTTATTGTGAAAAAAATGCATAAAAAGGGATTTTGCGTGTTGATAAAATATTGCTTTTTGAAGGGAAAAAATACATTTGAATCAAAAACTTGGCTTGATGCCGAGTTTCCGGATACTGTCCCAGGAAAATCAACTATCAAGGATTGGTATGCTAAGTTTAGACGTGGCGAAATGAGCACCGAAGACGGTGAACGCAGTGGACGCCCAAAAGTGATTATTATCGACGAAAACATTTAAAAAATCAATAAAATTATTTTGAATGACCGTAAATTGAAATGAATGAAATAGAGACACAGTTATCAACTGAACGTATACATTATATCATTCACGAATATTTGGATAAGAGAAAGCTCTGTGGAAAGTGGGTGCCACGTGAGCTCACTGTTGACCAAAAACAATGACGAGTTGATGATTCGGAGCAGTGTTTGAAGGTGATCAATCGTAATAAACCCGAGTTTCTGCGTCGATATGTGACAATGGATGCAACATGGCCTCATCATTTAAAAAAAATCATTTCGGAAAAGGAAAAACCATTAACAGCGATTGGACCGTTTGAAGGACGAAATCGCCGAAAAAACGGCTGCATTTAAAAAAAAATAGAAAGTGCTGCTTCACCAAGACCATGCACCATGTCACAAGTCAGTGAAAACGATGGTAAAAATCCAGATCTGCGGCCCGCGAATATTTCGTGTTTCAAAGAAATTTTCGTCGAATATAGAGGTGATTGCCGAAACTGAGCCCTATTTTGAAGATAAGAACAAATCGTACTACAAAAATGGTATCGAAAATTTGGAGAGTCGCTATAATCAGTGTATCTCTCTTCTCTAATACGTCTTAGAGTCTCAGATCACCTACAAGCTAGCGATCACTTCCCCATTCTAATTCAATCTCCAACCTAACTACCGTGCCACCCTCCTCAAGAATCTACTCCCAAATAGTAACTTAACGATGCAGACTGGAACCTCTATAGCGCCAACTTCCAGGTCCTTATTTCCACAGGAGACGTTGATGGAAACATCGACCGCTTTATTTCGTCCTGGTAAAGTATATTATTAATTATGATAGGAATATGTTGATCTTTTCGATACATAAATTTGGTGTGGACATATTTAGTCTCAATCAACTGCTTCTCCACTGCTTGGTCCAACTGTTAATATTGTTTACTGATATTTGCAATTTCATTGCTGTTTTCTTATAATCTTTACCTACAGCCATGATGGTAGTATGGTCAGCAAAGATAGCTATTGTACTTTGTTGGAACTAAGGAACATCATCCGTGTACATCGTGTAAAGGATCGACCCCAATACACTACTCTGTGGCACTTGTGATAGTATTTCATTCAATTACCAATGGGCATTCCCCTCCGTATATACGAGTTTAATGATTCTCTAAATTGTCTGGATAGCATCTTCATTTAATATTGAGCACCTCATGTCACTCCTTACGAAAAGGCTACATCTAGGAAAACTAGACAGAACAAAATCTTCTTCCTTTTTATGACTTTTCCATTATATCCTACTCTATGAATTCGATCCATAGTTGGGTGTTTTCTTATAAAGCCAAAGTCTTGGGCTGGAATTATTATGAGTGACCTAAGTACAATAATTATTAGTGGGCGAATAAGAATATGACACCTATTCTTATAGAAAAAAACACTCACATCACTCACTCAAAAATCGACAATAAAAATTCTTTGTTAACGCATAATTCATTTACTCCATAGATCTTTATTTCTTGTACCTCTCTCCAGAACTATTTTTGAAAATAGGTTTAAATTTCAACGATCACCTCATTATCTAAACCAAACCCGCTTCCGGGGATCACTCTTTTGATGTCTACAGAGAGCCAGTAGTCGCTGGGAGCCGGACCTGGACTATAGGGTGGATGGTAGAGCTAGTAGTACTAAAGCTGCTGTAACGTTTAAATAAATTATGTACGTAACAACATAATTACAAATTATAATTACAAATTTGTAAACGTAAACTGTGATGTCAAACCAGACATCATCGAATGTTACAAATTATGTCGTAACTGATAATTGATGATGATCAAGAGATTTATGCAGATAAAAAAGAGTTAATATCAAAACGTATAAAATTCGAATTATATCAATGATACATAGTGGTATCTCGTTCTCATAGTCGCGTTTTTTTGTTGTTTTCATTCTGATCGATTAATGCTAATATATTTGTCCTATCAAATAAACAACAATCTACGAGTATTTCGAGATAATAACAGATTCCTTGCAAGGTGCAGATGCTAATGAGTCTTTTTGTTTAGAGCGTATTTTCCAAATATTGACGCAAATAAAAACAGAAACACCACCATTGTCCTTATTGGCCTTATTTTTGTATCAATGACCTAAGTCGGAACGGATCAAACCTGATATTTGTCTATTTTGGAGCCTCGAGCTTTATATGGGTGCGATTTTTTTTGTTTGCCGACTAGACAGAGCTGATTATATATAAACTACCTGGTGGCCAGTCTTCATATTCATTTCCGTTGCATATTTTCGTACTACATCGACAACATGAAATCGGTAAGTCAACAGATGAATAGTGACGACGCTAGGCAGATGTTTTATTTCGAAAATTTGTATTTACCATAGCTCACTTTGGCGCTGTTACTTGTTTTGGCCTATTGTGCTGTTATTGGTTACTGTAATCCAGCAGCTGAACCTCAGTTTGGATATGGACGCGGTATGCATATCAATATTTTTTTCTATATTCGAAATGTGAAATGTGTTATGGAATCATTTACTACAAGGCTTTTATTTATAAGTTTATTTAGTTTAGTGAAATAATAGGTTGGTGGAAAATAATTCTTGTATGATCCTTTCTGCTAAATTAGTATGTTTTTTTGATTAGGAGTTACCTTAATAGTTTTCCAATCACAAGTCGTAACATTTAATTTCTTATTTAAAACCCATAAATATTTACCAGATGGTAGATCCTAATATTCGGAAAAATAATAGGTTTCTTCTTAACACTTTCAATATTTTGCTGAACATTACAGGCATTAGTAAAATATCATCAATAGTAGTTTAATCAATACTAATTTACCATCTATTCTTTATTTTAATTACTTTTTAGAAAATTAGTTTATAAAAATAATTGTTTCTGATATTTTAAATGTATTCCGTTTAAGCAGTTCAAATATTATGATATTAACATAGTTTGTGAGTGTTAATATATATTAGTCGCATAAATATAACTCTGATCTTTTTGAGCAACTAAAAAACAAACCCCTATTGATAATAACATCATAATGATTCATGACCAATAACAATTCCATACAATATCCATTGAATATAGCTGGTGGAATATCAGACAACCTTTCTGCAAAATTAATTTGTTTTATCTGTTAGGTTATTTCTTTCATTTCAACATATATTCGAACTTTTTCTGTTTTTTCTCTTTGCTTATGATATCTTAATTATTAATTTCAGATGTGTTTTAATATTCAAATGTATGTAGTTTCGTAATAGATAATTTGTCAAATTATTAATTCTTGTAGTTAGGTTTAGAACACTTGCACTGTTAAAAATAGTGCAAGTGATATTATAATATATTTTTCAATACTGCAGTTCCAATTTAATAAATCCTTAACAATGATAAAGTTGTCTATCCTACTTTTTTGAAAAGAAGCAACACGATGCCTTAAAATTTTTATCCAAATTAAGTTTGGTTTGTTGGAATAAATTTAGATATTTTCAGCCAGCTAACTAAATTTATGAATAAAACACAAATTAAGTGAGTGACAATTATTATTTAAATCCAAAGATGTAAACAACAACGTTGGTGACGTCTAGACATATTTGTGTACGTAATACATTATAATATCAATATGCTGTTTTTATTATTAGTTAGTCACATTTAAGTGAAAGTTACAATCAAAAAATATGATGTTAACAGTAATTAATCAACTTTCAACAATCAATAATCAAAGTTAACTTTGTAGTATAATAAAACATAAATTCAAAATATTCCAGTTTATACCAATCTCAGAAATACTTATAGTACTTTGTTGAGATTTGCAATGACAAGAGATAAATATTTTCTGGTTAATTGATACTCATCAATTAAATGCTCAAAATTTTGAAAGTTTCTTCATATTTTGACATATTGTAACTTCAAGTAAACAAAAAGGGCTGATCGTACCTAATAATTACTCTGTATGTATACTTGGTAATATTGAATATTTCTAAAAATATTAAAATAACATGCTAATTGAGTTGAAGTTTATATAATAGTAGAAGTTTTGAAATGTTTGAGGAATGTTTCCAGTTGGATTCATGACAAAAGTAAACATAATCGAATAAAATTGTTAAGTTTTGGACAAAATAGTAGGGCTAATTAATTTCAGCTTAAGCCATCAGATATATTAATAAAATATTTATAATAAAAAAAATTAACCGCCTGCAAAAAATAAAAAAGGAAGAACTCAATAAAAATGAAAAAATAATCAAACTCATATGTTTAACAGAAAAAAAAAATATATACAAAATAATCGTTGTAATAACTAAATAAATAGAGCTAATCTAATTCTTATTGGCCATTTCTAATCTCTATTTGAAACAATTAAATATAACCCAAAATGAACCATTACATTTTTCACTTTATAGTTTATAAATTCCATCATAGTTTGCCTCAAGCTTTGAGCTTCTTTTGATAACCAGTATTATGTAAATGATCCAAAACATTTTCATAATCAGTTACTAGAGAACCCAAGTTGAAATATGTCGGTCTGCGTTAAAACAATTTCATATACTACTCAACATCAATAATTTTAAATTGAAACAGGACCATTCTGACACTTTCATTACTCATTACTCGCGACTATAAAGCCATGCATTGGAAAATACCGAAAATATTTTCCCGACCTTATATACAAAAAAAAAATCCCGTTCGTCTCAGAAGAATCTCAAAAGTCTGTTCAACTTCTAAGTATATGTTTCCACATTTATGTTAAAAGAAGACCAATATTGCCACTATTCTAACATTTGTTAATAGAATTTTCAAGACTTTAATATAAATATATATCATATCCTATTAAACTATTGCATAAAGAGCATATTTAAGATTGAAATAGTGCCTGGTAAATTTCTTAAGCATTGTTTGATCATCAAATTGAGCTAATATAGTCACTAAATTAAGTTATCATATGTTTATAGAAAAGATAATTCACTGAGCTGATTTTCTACATGTGTTCATGACACAAATTTTATGACAGATTGTTCAAATCTAGAGAACACTACAAAAACGGCAATACCGATTCTGAAACGTTTTGTATTGCGGAAATAAAATGAATATTTTCGAAAAAACCTATATTATTATTACTAATTTATGTGTTACTAATTGTTACTAGGTTTTGGTGGAGGATTCGGACGTGGTTTCGGAGGAGGAGGTTTCGGACGCGGATATGGAGGTGGATTTGGATACCCCGGTTTCGGAGGAGGTTTCGGACGCGGATACGGAGGTTTCGGGGGCGGCAGAAGATTCGGCTATTATGGATGAATATTGACTTTATGCTCGTACTTATAAAATAAATCAATTTAACAAATTACCGATACTAATTTTATTACAAAATTCCTTTATTTTATTGTATTGTCTGGTGGCTTTTATGTTAAAATTCTGGATTATGCTTAGTGTTGGATATAATCGATATAACACTTTTCAATAATTGATATATAATTCGATCATTTTAGATAACTGTGTGTATAAGTGTTTAAATTTATCCTTTTATCTGCAATTATTTCAGATTTTGTTAAACAATTACGATTACTAATTTGAATGTTACCAAACTACTTTTATGAAATTGTCCTTTGCAGTATACGTTGCACCAAGTAACAACATTTGGAAACAACTATTATACTTTTAATTCTTGACCAAGAGAATCATTAAAGAATGGTTAGAATCATTTCCCATCCTAAAAACTGGCGAGCATAATGAATTCGGTGGTGGGACCAATTTTGGCAGCTTTAGATTTCAACCGGCATCACATGTCTGAGTAGATTTATGACTGTGATCGAATACCTTATAGTATTGTGAACAGATCATCATTTCCCCAATCAAAAGTAATCCAAATAATCTAGAATATTTAGATTTATGTGTTACATTAATAATTCTATAGTAATAATAATTAAATTGTTATGTTATTCTTGGTGGTCTAACAAATATTGGTTTTAATATAGGGAAGTGTAAGTGCAGAATGTAGGGTTAAATTTTTAAAAGTTATAAAATCCAAACAGCATCAATTTTATTCATAGTGGTAATTTTAGCTGCCAAATTGATAAAACATCATTTTCAACGACCTGGAATAGGTATCAACACATGCCAAAATTTAATGATAACAAGAATAGAGAAGAAAATGATTTTTGTTGTGTTGGAACTAGTCAAGTCATTAATGAGGTTTGTCCATCAAGAATAGTAGCAAAAACTGTAGTAAGTGGTGATAATTAGACATTTATTTTAAACATAATATATTTCCGTAATGATTTAAATTTTGTTTTATAAGATTTTATAGTTAGAATTCGTTGAGAGTAAAAGTCGAAGAATGTAAAATTCAGAGAATCAGAGAAGAAATTAGACGGCCTTTTGCTAAGATGTAAGAAGAGTGTACAGTGATACTTTGAAATAATTAAATTGCTAACAAAAGTAGACCTGGATAAAATAAACAAAATATAAATTTATCAGCGACACCCTAATGATCGAATGCAAGGAAAATACAATGCATTTTTATATCAGAGTATAGGTAAATAAACTATTGTTTTGTAAAAATGATAATGTATTGACCGAGATGTCTTTCAGCTTAAATGTACGATAATTCATTCATTTTAGGCTAGTAAATGAACAATACGTTAATCAAAAGCTCGAGGTAGTCAATTCATTAATGCGATTTGTGAATCAAGAATAGTAGCGATCATAGTTGATCATATTTGGATCATTTAAATATGGTGTTTTTATAAAAATAGAAAGGCATATAGAATATATTTCTATTACTTCATTTAATTAATATTTTTTAAATAAAATGTGTTATTTCAAAAAATGTTCCCTCCTTATATATAGTTCCAACATTAAGTCATTTATTTATAGTATTTGTGAATTTTTATTTATAAAAATAATGATGATGTATAATATGGTGTTTTTATAAAAATAGAATACCTGAGTTTATATAAATTAAATTATTTAGTTTTATTCAATACTTTATTAAATAAAATGTGTTATTTCCAAAATTTTACCATTTTTATTTACTTCCTGACCCTATTTTGATATATTCGACATTACATCTAATAATCACGATAAAAAAAATAAATAAATAAAGCTGTATATACGGATGCGCCAAACTCGGAGATGTTGTGGAGTAATGTATCCTGTTGTACGATACTTTATCCCAAAATATAATTCTAGTAATTTAGTTAATTAACAACTTCGTATCTAATTCCATTATATTTGAGGTTTATTCAGTACTCTATGGCTCTGCGATGGCCCGACCCAAATTAAAATTTAATTTTGAAGCTTGCTTACGACTCATTATGTAACATTATGTGTATCGGAACCTTTCAGAATTTTATACGGTCGACCTTCACCTTCCGAAAGGTCAAAGCAAAATTCTACAGAACAGGAATATTGTTTACTGTTTTTCGGCTATCGCTTTGTCGCTGGTTATCCTCTGAAGTGGTCTTGTTTTGGTTACATGCTCAAATTGTGGATTCTGTTTAGTCTCGGGCATAATCGATAAAATAATTTTCAATAATCGATATATAATTTCATTATTTTTAGGTATCTGCAACCAGCAAAACACAATAAATATATTATTAGATTATAAGTTTTATTATCAGAAAGTTTAATAGAAATAATCGGATGCTGTACTTAATGTACCTAAACTAACATAAATAGACGTTTTATTGTTAATAATTTAAATATGGAGTTTTATTAAAAATATTCCAAATATCTTATTGTAACTTTAGACAATATATTTTCAGAAAGTCTGTTTCCGATATAACTATTAATGATGGCACTTTTGGAAAACATTATTTCATATGGAACTGATGCACTGAAAACGCAAATATATTTTTTGTATAGTTGAATTAATTCAAGGACAATGTTTTAATTTTCAGGTCAAAAAGTCAAGGGGTCAAAGAATATCAAATTTAAATGAAGAAATAAAGAAATTATTAAATTAAATTCATAGAGTAATAGAGATGCAACTCAATAGGGCACTCTGGTGCAAAGTTTTGCTTTACCCAACATCCAGAGGGCGCCATAATAGGCAATTCAAGTAATTTGATTGGTCAATTTAAATCTCCATTATAGACACCTGTAAGAAACATCTTTTACTGTGAAGACATTTGAGTGGCTCATTAGTAATGCTTGGCACGTGACACTTTTGACGTCATGTTTAATTGACCAATGAAATTTAAATAAAAAACAATTTATTTCTGATATAAATTTTTTAGATAAAATTTAATTAAATATACATATAAATATAATTAAAAACAAATAAATATAAATATAATCTGTAACAATAAATATATATATATATATATATATATATATATATATACATATATATAAAACCATAAGCAAAAAACTTTGTTGCATTGTAAATCAAAATTATCTCTTCCGTCTTTGTCCTTTTTCATATTCGTTTAGTGCCATCAATTTAATGGGATCTATCAGAATTCTGCCTTTTTGTTTTCTGATACTGAAATCAAATTTTGAGTCTTTCCATCTTAATATTCTGATTTGTTCTGTTTTACTCAAAATTATATAGCACACCTTGTTAGTACTTTTAATATTTTATCCGAGAGATCATTATGGAATGTACAACTGAAGGGTTTTAAATTTACTTTATCGACATACGTCGATGATATATCTCGACTCAGTTTAGTTTATTAACATATTCAGAGCGTTAACGTTCATCTGCAATGATATTCATAAAACCTTACCTTTTTCTTGGTTTAATAGTTTTTATTTGTACCTATTCTAGTCTCGTCTTTACTCATTAACTAGTAGCTTAATTATTAACATTTTTTTTATTTTTTAAAATTTTCAGATTTTATTTTATGGAAATGGAAAAACTGAAGAGAAATTATATTTTGAAATATAATTTTTAACGCGTTTATGTTGTATTGAGTTTAACCCAATCAAAATCTATTTTAAATTGGGTATTCTGTATTAGAATTTAAAAAGGCTTATTTTCAATATTTTAAACTTTTAAAACTAAATTATTTTTGTACTTTCAAGGTAACTGCATGTATCTTAATCATGTTAACAACTATTACACAACGTAACCTAACTGCTAAATTCGATTGGTTAGTCTAGGAGTGAATGGATTTATTACTGCAGACATTTATTAAACAATTGATCGATGAATTGTTGAAAAAAAGAGCAACATCAGCGAATTACCATCGAAAAGTCTGTAAAGCATTTCACGTTTTGCATGACAAAACTTGGCCACAGGTTTTAAAAGCTGTGAAGAATGAAACATAGCTGATAAGTCAGCATCTTTCATTCGACATGGTATAACGTTGTTGCCAGAAAGACGGGAAAAATATAGAAAATGATGGAGAATATTTTAATATTAGACCAATTTTCCTAAATAAATCTTTTTTTATAGTAAAATAATGATCAGAATAAATTAATGAACATCTAATATCTAGTACATTCGGACTGATAGCATGTTGAAAAATTAAAATGTACTTCTCTGAATAAATTTACCAAACATTAGGCGTAAACCTTCTCTGTAAACCAATTCTAATATTTTAAAATAATCTAATAATCAAAAAAAAATCTGTGGATTAGAGCGTTTTTAAACAGCTGCTCTTTTAAAAACGGAAAATATACTTTTTTTTTGTGTAAATAACCATTACAGAAACCGAAGAAAAGTTTGATAAATATTATGAGGACTATGCATTATGGACTACTCAACTTCAATGGTTAACAAATGGTTTCACTTAGTTTTTTCGTTCAGAACTCTCAGGTCGTCTAATAGAGGTCGTTACACCAGAAGTCGTCGATAAAAATCATGAAATGATACTGAACGATCCAAGAATGAAAGCACTGATGCTTTATGCTCAACTGAGCAAGTACATACGAGATGAACGTGCATCAAGGAAGGCCAAGTTGTGTTCGTCGGTATGCCACAGTTTTTTTGGGATGAACACAGTGCTATTCATATCGATTATATTGAATCACAATTATTGGGATTTTTTTGATTTTGAAGCAAAAACGACCGCATTCAGCGAAGAAAAAAGTGTTCCATCAAGGAAATGCATCAATGCCCACGTATGTATTCTCCATAACAAAATCCAATAAATTGAGCTACGAACTGTTACCCCATACAGCATATTTTCCATATTTAGGTCGCTGCGACTATCTTCTGTTTCAAAACATTAAGAAACAGCTGGGCGGTACGAAATTTGGGTCGAATGATGAAGTTATAATTGAAACAAATGCCTATATTCAGGACCTGGAGAAAGCCTACTATATTAAGTTGGATTATGTAAGGAGATTATGTTGTAAAGTAACTGCCCTCGTGTTAAAAAAAATAAATAATTTATTGTATATGAATTTTATCAAAACTACTGAAGAATTAAGTGAGAACTTAGCTAAATGTGTTAATATTTACAAACAATATAACATGTTATTCTCATTGGTGACCAGAGAATATTAGAATAAATACATAATAACGTAAATATTATGATATCAACATAACGCTTCAATTCGCTGATACGTCCTCTTAAGAAAGGTGAAAAACGAACGAATGCCTAAACGGCCTTCAACCAGTTCGTCGTCGCTAGAACTACAACATTTACGATCTTTTTTCTTGCAGGCAGTTCGAAAAAACTTGTAGATCTTCGGAGCTTTTAATTCGGTTGGTATTAATGATCTCGGCTTGAAAAGCATGTTTGTAAGAATGGTCGTTTATATATCACATTAAGTATTATTTTTGTAAGTAATTTTAGGTATATTGTTAGTAATCTATGCGAAAGATAGTTAAACAAACAGACGATACGTGAATAAAAATATATAATACATTGGCTGAAAATTTCCGGGCGATTATTATTAGAAAACGCGTTTTTTTGTTCAGAATTAGGTTTACTCAGCAACGTAATCTCCATCAAGAGCCACACCAACATTTCAGCTCCACTCTATCATTTCAATACCACTTTCGTAGAACGATTGATCTTTTGCCTCAAAATAGGCGTGTCACCAGTTGCTGTCCACTCAGATGATAATCGTTTTGATTCCGGAGTGAAGTGAAGGATCCATGTTTCATCCATTCTCACATATCGACGCCAAAATTCCGGTTTGTTACGTTTAGACACTTTGAAAAGAGCTTCCTCATAGTCAAATGGTCATGCCATATAAAACCAACACGTTCAATATCTTTAAGATGTTAGCTAACTCACACAACTTCACATTTCGATCATTCAAAACGGTTTTGTGAATTTTTTAAAATGTTTTCTGGCTTTACTATCTTATTTGAACGTCCACTGCGTTCTGCATCATCGGTGTTTCTAAGACCACGTTTGAAGCCAGCAAACCAATGTTTTATTGTTGTAGAGCGGAATCCTTATAACACTTTTCAAGCTATATTAAACGGTATTTTTTCCCATCAACAAGCAATGTAAAAAAACGAAATTGTTTTTAATCCATTGTATTGAAAATAGCAATAGTACCACTCTTAGCACAATAACTCATAAAATTTGAGTAGAATATTATGAAATTTTAACAGATTTCTTTTGAAGGAACTGAAACAGTGACAGACTTGAAGCTGAAAAAGTGGCGAATGCTATAAAACTAGCGCCATTTATATGTTAAGCCCGGGACTTTTCAGTCCATGTGTTATATCAATGAAAATGTTGCTTAGTGCTACCGTCGTCAATACACCAGGTGTACCGGAATGTCATTACCGGTTTTTCCAACAGATGTCACTGGGCTTAAGTATACAACATTATTATTTGATAGATCAACATTCAAAACTATACCTGTTATACTCATAGAGCAATAGCAAGAAAACACAATCCATTGGTCTCTGGTGAAAAGAGACATGGAGTTATATCAGCCATTCAAGTAATTCGATTGGTCAATTTATATCTCCTTTACGGGTACCTGTGAACGGTGAACGGTGAACTTTCTGAACAAACCAAAATAATCTTTTCTGTCTTTTCCTTTTTTCATACTTGTTTAGTACTATCAATTTAATAAGATCTACTAGAGTTCTTTATTTTTAATTTTCTTTTATGAGTTTTTTGTTTTGTCCAAAAAGTACAAAGCGTCTTATTATATTTAACATTCTACCCGAAAGATAATTATGTAGTGTATAATTAAAAGGTTTTAAATTTACATTTTTTAAAGACATTTGACAAAAAGTATATTTTATACATTATCGACGTGGCAACATTGCGGGATAAAATAAAACAGATAGCTAAAAACCTACTGAGAGTGTAATAAAACAATTTTCTGGGGCATGAGATATTGCTTTGCTTCTGGTAATACAACCCCCGTTAGGATTGAATGTATTGCTGTTTGAGCACTTTAAATGATTTCTCAAACATACTAGCCGAATCCAGGAGCTCTAATAGATTCAAAAAAATTCAAACAATCTTGGTTAAGTAGTCTTAAGCCAATATATTTATTCGGATACTTACGCAATTTTTTTCTTTTAACGCAATAACTATTTAAGTCCGGAATTGCTTTGCACCAAAATTCCTAGTGTATTGAACTTGGGTTAATCCTCCCTTAAAAGGTTTTCGGTAGTTAGTATTTCAGTGGTTGATGAAGTATCAAATAATTGATCCAAAAATGAAAGTATATCGCCGTTTGCGTAGCTTCTTTCGAAAGGGGATTGGTTTATAAAATTAAAATATTAATATTTTATATTTTAAATGATTATTAATGTGAAAAAACTTACCCCAACTTACAACAAAACATGCTGTAAGCTGCTGTAAGCAAACATGCAGTCAGTTTAGGATTTTCAAAATTATGAACCATTTTTTAAAGACAGACAAATACTTCCTCGAACGAAAACGGATACACAACAGTTTCTAGATCGAGAAATCACTTTATTTATTGCACTACCGACTTATATGTACTTATCAACTAATAACTTGATCTCTAAACGTTTTAAAAATAAATATAAACGTATTAATCCTTATGTCAGGTATACTAATAAACGCACTATAAGAACGAAATGAGCCAATCAGATCAGATAATAATAAGTTAAAAGTAGCGAAATCTAGATGTTGGACGTCGCGAATAATTTCCTCAAAATTTCCTATAAAGTTAAATGTTTATATCTCTGTGGCTATACATATTATACTAACCGAAAGTAACACTGTGAAGGACAATTTCTGCAAGAATTATTTTTCTTATTTAATTAAAAGAAAAAAGCCACTGAAAGTCATTATTTGCTGGCAGAAACTTACGGTGAATATGATCTAACCTTAAAAACATGTGAGGCGTGGTTACGAAAATTCAAAAGTGGTGGTTTCGATGTGTAAGGCAAACAACGTCCTAGTAGAATGAAAATTAATGAAGTGTGAAACCGCAAGAGTTATTGGATGAAGACCAAAACCAAACACAAAAACAATTAGCAGAAGTAATAAATATCGTATTTGAATTAAAAGAGAAACGATTAGCAACCAATGAGCAAGAATAAGTACAGCACAAAAGATGGGAAGATGAGTGCCACATCAATTGAATGACAGATAGATCGTCTGTGAAATGCTGCTTCAACAGTATGATTATAAGTCATTTCTGCATCAAATAGTGACAGGTGATGAAAAATTGATTTATTTTGAAAACCCTTTGCACAAAAAATCATGTTTATCACCAAGCGATCGATTTCAAAACCAAGACGTTTGAGATCTACGTTTGGTGGGACCAGAGTGCCGTGGAGTATTACGAACTGTTGAAATCTGGTGAAACGGTGATCTCTACTGACAACAAATGATCGATCTGAACTATACATTGATCGAACAAAATATCCAGAATGGGCCCGGATACACGGTAAAGTGCTGTACAACTAGCACGATAACGCGCCATCTTATAAAACAATACCCGTCAAGGAAGTTTTGAAAACTCTTGGATGGGACATATTATCACACCCGCCGTACTCTCTAGACCTTGCCCAGTCTGACTATTAACTTTTAGAATCAGTGGGACACGCGCTTGCATTTTTGCCAATTTGCCAGTTTCGAAGAAGTTAGAAAATTGATCTATGGATGGTTTTGCTCAAAGGACATAGAGTTTTTTGGGATGGCATCCATACAAGAAATAACAATATTATATAACATAATATAAATATTATTATCTAACTGAAACGCTTATAATACAAACACACCATTCATTATGTCACAGCGTTTAGTTGAAATAAAATTATTTGCAACCATGAATTGCCCTTGTCTACTAATCGGTATTTGATGACCTTTTGAATTATAGTATTTTTGGTTCCCCAAGTTTTGGTGTCCCCAATCTACTGATCAATGCCACTAATACAATCAGCATTTCTTGGCTCTATTACAAGCATCTGTATATATTATTCGAATAACAAATATTTTATGATTACCATTATTATAATTAATATAATTACTAGAGTACTAATTTTTTTTGAGGCATTATGAATATTATATTTCCATCTACGCATTACTTTCTATATATTTACCCATTTGTTTTATGTATTGACTTTGTGATATCATCCTCATTATATTTAATATATTTGATCGTTATTATTTTGTTACAGTGTATGTTTGCATGTAAATTTTTTCTTTAGATCTCTTTAGTTTTGTAGGTATGTTCGTCGGGCAGGTCGATCGGTCGAGATGTATGGCTGTCGATGCGATTGTTTGTCCGAACACTCGCTACTATTTTTGGAAGGAATTTGCACGAGAACTAAAACACTGCTTGAACAAATACTTGTTTATTTCGTTATTGAATGGTACTGTTACAAGGGGGTAGAGAAAAGAAAAGAGGCCGAGACGTCGTCGTGATGGTCTTTTATAGCCTGGGAGGGCATGGTACCAATCCACCGGCGTTGCCAACCTTTGAACTTGTTGTAGCTGAACGCGTGGTGGCCTAAAGGGTCATGGCGGTCTCCACATGATTCCCCTCCTAGTGGAACTGCCGTGGAATGTACCTCTATGTGGTGCAGGTTCCGGAGTGTAACCGCAATCACGCAAACAATCGCCCTGAGACTGCTGGTGAGATGGGGATCCTGACCTGAGCGAGGAGTTTTACGGGATCAGCTACCATCGAAGTTGTAGCAGGACGTCGTTTGCCTTGGGCCGTTCCTATTTGTTTAGGGTACCTATAAGTGTGGTGCCTTACGTGTCCCGTTTCGTGATGCAAGGGTTCATATGTTGATGTTATGCATGATGAGCTTCTGTGGTTTTTGTCCATCAGGCTAATCCCGTGGAATAACATTCACTTTGATCACGTCGGGGTCGGCCAGGTCGATCGGTCAAGAAGTCGATGCGATTGTTTGTCCGAACACTCCTTACTATTTTTGGAAGGAATTTGCACGAGGACTAAAAACACTGCTTGAATAAATACTTCTTTATTTCGTTATTGAATGATACATGTGGTTGACAGGAGAATTGATAGGATATTAAGTTAGGTAAAGGAAGTACGGTAGCGCTGTGGAAGTGCTACTGTTACAAGGGGGTAGAGAAAAGAAAAGAGAGTGAGACGTCGTCGTGATGGTTTTTTATAGCCTGGAACTGCATGGTGCCATTCCACCGGTGTTGCCAACTTTTAAACTTGTTGTAGGTAAATGCATGGTGGCCTAAAAGATCGTGGAGGTCGCCACAGTTTTAATGAAAATAACCACATAATTTTGAGAAAAAACATTTTTGTAGTAACCTTCCAGCAAAGTATTGCCATTTAAATAGAGTAGTTTGTTTTGAAATAAATGATGAAGAGAAGCGATCAAGTCGGGATGATAGGGGCGGTACTTAAGCTTACATAATTTTGTATGATAGGTGAATTCTAGATACTCTAGTAAAATACAATCAATGCCGCTATTCACTCAGGTGCTAAAACTGTTGAGATATCTATAGCCCAAAACAGTAAACTCATTTATGACGTCAAAACGTGGCAATGTTGCCGCATCAACTTTAAGTTTTAATTCATTTTGGCTTTGACATATAACAAAATTATGTTCTACATAAAATAATGTTAGAAAATATAATTTCCACTAATTGATTCCTCCAAATTCTATAAAAACTGATTTTCAAACCAGAGAAAAAACATGTTATTGTTCTTTTCTCCAATGGTAGTCCCCCTTGGATTTAGAGGAAAACACTGCCCTGCGCCATAAATAAAACCATGCATGTTTCCAGAATGACGAACAATATATCTGCGATGAATAGTAAATATTATATAAATATAATAATAAATAGTATGACTAACGAAACCTAATCAAATAACGTTTACCATTTTCCATCAAATTTTGTTGGCTTATTATTAGTTTTATTATCATCTTGCCATGACTTTGCAATGACTCAAAATTCCATTTTGTAATAACTATGTCTCATTTAAATTCACAAATTGAACCAATAAGTCTTCCTTCATTTTAATATTATATGCTTTTAAAAATCATATTCTTTTAAAAGTGTTATCTGAAAGCTCCACTACACCTCTTTTTTTAGTGTTTCCAATAAAAAACCACAGCAATAAGGGGGCCTTCACTATCTTGTTCCTGTTCAAAGTAACTAATAAGAAACGCAATCTGTTTCTGGCTCCAGCTATTTAAGGGCTTCGGCATTTTTAGTCTGACTAACAATAATCAGCGATTTAAAATTTACAAAACAAGCAAAGGCCAAAACAATGTTTGCCGGTTTATAATCTGTAATTATTATCACTAACGTTTTGTAGAATTTTGCGGGCGATTGACAACCAGAAGACTTCTGTAAACTAATTCGGTACGTGTCAGACAGCATTGTGCCTCTTTTTAATTAGAATAAAATGAGAAGGAAAATATTATCTGATTTTAATACAACTTTACAAATTGCGATAGGCAACACACTTGACATAGTGATGACGCGTATTTACTGTTATTTTGAATATACTATAATATCATTGAGTTCATTATATAAAATATAAAGGTATTATTTATATTATTTGATTTCTGTATTGTGCGTTATTCTCGGTTTATCCTTATTTTATATATAAGGTTAAATTATAGCCAAGGTTATTAATTAATTTATTTTAATTTTAAAATAATACATTTTTGAAAATTTTGTTTAACTTTGAAACTATTTTGTTCTATGGAAGGAAGTAATGACTTGTTGAATTGAACACCACCGTACCGTTAAGGTAAATACACCACCTCGTTTTCGAATACACAATTTTTCTAGCCAATGCCGTAAAATTAGCGCAATATATTCATACTTTTATAGAAGTAATCTTATAAAAATATTTTTTGTTTATATGTAAATAAATACATTTTATTTCTAATGGTCCATACCGTTTCTCTTTTTTCCCGTAGTAAAATTTAAGTTATATTTAAATATTTTTATAAGCCATATACTGCATTAACTAAATATTGCTCCTTGAATGGCATGGCATGATTGAGTTATACTTTATTCCTTACGAAGTAAGTTTTTTCAAGGCGAAATCGGTATGCCACCTAAAAATTCATATCTAACGATTTGACGTACATTAAATATAATATATCCTACACATTTTTCAAGAAAAATCTTTTCTTTAAAAACAAAAGAACGTAATATTTTGTTATATATCGGTTTGAAGGCGAAAGCAATATATTACCAAATTAATCTGAATCTATTGGAAAAATTAGGACACCATTTGTGTATAAAATATTTGTTTGAATTAATGAATAGACCGTTAATGTGTCTATAAAGTAGCATTGTGAATATATTAACCTTCCTATAGACAACATAACTGTAAATTTATTAACAAATCCCAGAAATATCAATATTTTAATGAAGATCATTTGAATATATATATAAGTAGCACAAAATCGTTTTTTATTCAATAAGTATCAGAACTCTAGTCAGCTGTTGAACCGAAGGCGTGATAAGAATGAATCGAATTGTGCTGGTAATGTAATTCTTTAAAAAAATTCACTACTTATTTTTAAATAATATTATTTCCAATAGATCGTATGCTTTACCACACTGGCATGCATAGCCTCATCTAGCGCTACACCTCAAAGAGGTGGATTTGGAGGGCCGGGAGGCCAAGGAGGATTTGGAGGACAGGGAGGTCAAGGAGGATTTGGGGGCCAGGGTGGATTTGGAGGTCCGGGAGGTCAAGGAGGATTTGGAGGCCAAGGTGGATTTGGAAACCAAGGCGGGTTTGGAAGTCCAGGAGGTCAAGGCGGATTTGGAGGTCCAGGAGGTCAAGGAGGATTTGGAAGCCAAGGAGGATTTGGAGGTCAAGGAGGATTTGGAGGTTCTGGAAGTCAAGGAGGCTTCGGAAGACCGGGTGGTTCTGGAGGACAAGGCGGTTTCGGAGGACCTGGGGGACAGGGCGGATTTGGAGGTCAAGGTGGTTTTGGTGGTCGTGGAGGTCGTGGCGGAGGAGGACAGTTTGGTAGAGGTTTCGGAAAATGAAAATAAACGAGCCATACCGCAAATTACGAGATATCAATTATGTTAAAATATTGATAAACTACAATAAAAATAACCTTCGTTTATACCAGATTTTTTAATAATTTTCTAATGACAAAATATATTAAATGGGGAAAAATACCAAATAAGATTAATGAATTTTAAAACCTTAAGAGTAAAATAAAATTGGTAACTTAATTAATTTTTACTCGTTCTGATATATAAGTTATTAACTTGTAAACTAAAACGTATCATATAAAATAACTACATGAGATATTATTATATGAATAACATCTAGGTAAAACAGTATAGTTCCTTGGTGCGTAAATACGATGTAATACATGCGAATTAACAACAAAATTATATAGGACACCGGAAAAAATAAGAACAAATTCGCAGTGCCACAAAATTGATTCATATAATTATTAATAATGTTCACGTTCATATATATATATATATATATATATATATATATATATATATATATATATATATATATATATATAAATCAATCAGGTCAGATTATAAATAATCACATGGCTGAACAATATGATCACGGAGTGCAACATATCATTGCCTATTCAATCAAATCGATCATATACATATGAGGCTGAGATAACGAATTATTATAATGAATTTGATGGTCTAGAGGAATATAAAATGAACTGCAAAATACAATGGTATAGAAATGTTTGGCCTAGCTAAAAGAAGCATTGCCTAAATTAACATCTTCGATTTGGATGAACTGCCTCAGACACACAGAAGAAGAAATTGTCGAATGTCCAATTTAACAATAGACTTGAATAATGATTCTGATAGTGCCAGTGACTATAAGATTTGTGTATTTGTAATATACTTTGGATCAGAATATACATCCAATATTCCAAGAATCTATATATATATATATATATATATATATATATATATATATCTAATTAGGAATTCCAATCAATATAATATACATCATATATATATAGGAATGTATAAAGGGAGGATGGATACTAACACTTCAACAGATGATATGGAATAATTCAGAAGATTAAGAAGACCAACATTAGACAAGAAAACACACCAACGAAGAAAACAAGAAATCTAACGTATAAAACTAAATATGTTCTCCAATGACAATAAAATCACTCCGATGATTCGTTAATTAGGTGGGTTCTATTCAAGAGAAGAGAACTATTCAAAGATTTTGATGTATATATAGCAAAACAATCCTAACCTATAAACTATTTTGACTGTATAATTAACCGTAGTTTAAGTCATAAAATAAATCATATTTGATAACACAATTTTTGTTTCATTATTTTATTTATATTTAAATTTTGTTATACATCAGAGCCAAAATAAACTAAATGTCGTTTATGTTGTTGCGGCTTATTAAATGTTAAAAGCTTGGAAAGTATAAGAACGAACTACTATAATTAAAATATAGATAGGCCGGCATGGTTGGCGCAGTGGTAAGGGCGACAGGACGGTCCTCATATTGTTGCGATACACGGGGATTCTAATCCTGCTGGCGGTCATGGTGGTAAATTTATGTTTGTAATTGTTTAATATTTGTGAATGTTCTAGACAACAGTTTAAAATTCGACAAGGAAAATGATTCCCGTCAAGCCAGTACCAGGCTGGGTAAAACCGGATGTCTTCTGGGATGATTTCTAAAGTTGGTCACACGCCAGTCGGTAGATTTAATGATGAGGACCGTGGTTCGGATCCCACGTTAAATTTTAGGCCCAGTCCAGATAAACCCATAGTTGGTAAAAGGAGACTTTAATATATGTATATATAAAAAAATGTTCACTAAAACATTTATTTATTTACCTTAGTTCACTTATTATTACTACTTATTCACTTATTAGTTACCTACTGTGGATTCTTTTTCAGGATTGTTTCTAAAAAAATTAAATTATGTGAAACACAAGCATTTTATTTATATTTACCAGGCAAGAATCTGAAATATCTCTTCCTCAAAGTGCTGCTTATTCCTTTTTGAGTTTTTGAAAATACTCCTCAAATTATCAGCAACTTCCCAGGAAACAACATCTAAACATAAAAAGCTAAATATGCTCTCCAAAATAAAATATATTATATATTATAACATTATTATCGTTTCATTATTTTATTTACATTATAATTATAATTATATGACCAATAAAAACTAAAAATCAAAATTTATGCGTCAACTTTGCGACGTTCATAAAATTTAATTACGCTACTTCACTGTTATTTTGAAATGACAATATATTGCATGTTGTGAAAAGTTCTAAAATTAAATTTAGCTAGATTGAACTCTATCAACGTTTGATATGTTATTAATACAATTAGACCTTTTAGATTTACCCTGGTATTGTTCAATAACATTAAACATATCAGGAGGTTTCGGTTAACTTTTATGTACAAATACCTCGTTTTTTTACCTAATTCATTAATAAAAGTGTGAAAAATGGGCTATGACCTTGAAGTGGTCGATTTCCTCGTAAATTTATTAATAACATAGGAATACATATTTTCGCATTTAATATAAAAGCCGGATTCATGTGATAGACTCCAGTGGGTAATCTGATTTGTTATCGCAAAAATTTTATTAGTTTTTCATTCAAAAAATAATGACGAAATTTGTAAGGATTGATACAAAATATTATTGGTTAAGATTCTAATTCTATGGATGTTTTTTTTAGGCAATTTTAGTTATGACCCTTGTGATTGTCGCTGTAGCTAGTCCTGCACCACAAAGAGGTAAATATAACGAATAAAACTCTTTTGTGTAAAAGCGTAACGTAAATTTTGAATATAGTTATATTTTAATTATTATCAAATTGTTACTAGTCTTTAATGAAATACAAGTTAGTCGCACTTTTTAGTGTTTTCCATCTAGTGCAGTTCACTACACAACCTCACAATATCACACAGTTAGGTTCCCTCGAGTCTGAGGCCTAGTTCAGTTTTGTCCAGAAGGAGCAGCATTTTGGTGTTTATATGGAAGTGAAGTCTTACTTCACTTCATATAAACTCACTTCAGAATATTACTTTTCGCGTGGAATCGCCACAACTAATTTCAATCATTTCAATTTCAATTTAAATTTTTCCTGACTTACATGTACGGATTATTTTGATTTTCCTACAATAAATCAATAAATTTATGTGTATTTTAATTGGAGTTCCCCCTTTTCGGCCTAATTCACCTGGAGATTCTTAGCATTGTTACTGTGTGAGGGTGAATTCAATATGCACTGATTTATTCTCGTTCACTTTCATTCTCCATGCTTGGATCCACTTATGTCCTGGTTGCTTCTTTGTTTCCAATATTTGTGGTATATCACATGTATGGAGTAGGTAAAAAACCTGTAGTAGATTTGCTTTTGTTTCCGTCACAGTTGAGTAAGATTTTGTCCTCCAGATTTTGTCCTTCACATCCGGGCTGTTACTTAAGACCAGTTCAACGTATTGCTTTGGTAACACTTTATGCAGTTTATATAAGAATATAACTAGACAAATATTTGTATTTTCAATAGACTTTTTCAATAATTTCTGTGACTTTATTTACCTGGTCAAATGTTGAATGTTTGCTCATAAAACTAAACGGATATGTAGGTATTAAATGTTTTCTATGATTGCTTTTAATTCATTTAACAGGAGATTTTCTAAAAGTTTTAGTTTAACTGGTGGCAGTGAAATTGGCCTTTAAGATTTTCCTGAACTTGGAGCTTTTCTAGGTTTTGTTTATTCTAATTTTGTTGTTCATATATTAGTTTTCAACAATCCGAAATTATCAACAATGTTATCATTATTTAAGGAAGGCCAATTAATATATTAATGATATCCAGCTACTATCGTATTATTCTGATTATTTCTCTTCGTTTAGGATTTGGTGGTGGTCCTGGAGGTGGTCAAGGTGGATTTGGAGGTAGCCAAGGAGGATTTGGAGGAAATCAAGGAGGATTTGGTGGTAGCCAAGGAGGATTTGGAGGAAATCAAGGAGGATTCGGAGGAAACCAAGGGGGATTCGGCGGTCGTCCTGGTAGTAGTCAAGGTGGTTTTGGAGGAGGCCAAGGTGGTGGGCAAGGAGGGTTCGGTGGACCTGGAGGGCAAGGAGGTTTCGGTGGATTTGGTTAAATAAAAAAAATTGTGTCATATTGAATGTTAAGATATTGTAATAAGAATGAAAACAAATCTATGTCTTTTCGAATAAAATTTAAAAAAGCATATGTCCAATACTTGATTCCACAATAGTGCACTGTTTGTGATGTAAACACGCTCGATGTGACGGTCGTGATAATCTAGATAATCAAATATTCCTGATGCTATGATGATGATGAACGATACCAGTGAAAGACTGACAGATCTGCCAAAAAAAGGTGTAGTTTTTGTTATTATGAATATCTTCGTAGCCAAATAACATCCCTGTATATTTCATATATATTCACTTGATTAAATTATTTAAAGTGTCTCGTAACTTCTCTGGATTTGCTCTCACTGTTGTACTCTATATAATCTTAAAACATGGTATAGTTTTCCGATATTACAATATTATTTCAAAGGGTTCTTGTCTCTTCAACCTCCGGATAAGTCTACTGATATCAAGCATTTGTAGTACTTCGACGTCTTTAAGTTCACGCAATCTTTCTTGATATTTTTGGTAGAAAATGCACGGGTTCAAACCTGTATAATTGCCATAGTAAGAATCCATAAATTAAACTACGTGTTACTGCCCCACCAGCACATTTTCCATATTAAGTTCACCGCGACTGTCCCCTGTTTTTAGACCTGAAGGAATGGCTGTGTGGTATTATATTTTGGTTGATGAGAAAAGAGGGTACCATCACTGAAACAAATACGTATTTTGAGGCAATAATCGATAAAATGTCAAAAGGAGATTATGTTGAGAAATAAAACTCTTGTTGGCAAAAAAAATGTACATTTCATTCGTAAAGAACTATCACTTGACGGGTGCTCGATTCCCCAAGCAGAATCAGCTAAACAGCTCGGAATATATCTCGTTGGTAGTTTAAACTGGAAACATCATTTTAAACAAAAATATAGCAAACAAGACTCAAAGTCAAGCAACTATACTGGTTAGTCGGAAAATACAATCAACATGACCTTAAATTAAAGATATTGGTTTATCAGACAATCATAAAGCCTATTTGAACCTATGGAGTGCAAATATGGGGTTGCCCTAAAACATCAAACCAACTAGTAATCCAACGCATCCAAAACAAAATTCTACGATTAATTACCAATGCTTGTCGCTACGTAACCAACGAAGAGCTGGACCATGATCTCGGAATCAAATGGATACACGAAGTGATCAAAGATTTCGCCTTCATGAAACAATGTTGCTAATCACAGCAACGTGGAAGCAATACAGCTACTGGACAACACGCAAGAAATCAGAGTATTGAAGCGAACCAAACCACACGAACTAATTTAGTGTATAAGTGTATTTTTAACTTTAGCTTAAGTAGATTAGTTTTATTCTAATTTGGGAAATACATACTGATGAATTAATCCCATACACGCCTTGTATATTAATGCAAGTACAACAGAAGATTGTACTAAGCAAATCTAATGCAAGATGTAATTAAGTAAGTAACAAGCATTGTCTAGTAATATTTTGGGTTTAATAACTACAACCAAGAATATTTACAAAAATGTATATTTAGTTTTTTACATAAGTTTAAGTATCGCAATATATCCATATGTTTTGGATTAATTAATTAAATCAATTTGCCTTACATTATTTCCCTGATAGTAAAATGTAATTTAAGCAAAGTTTTAAAATTCGAACTGTTACATTTATTTTTTACCAAAGCCTCCTCCCCGTCCCCCAAAACCACCTTGGCCACCTCCGAATCCTCCTTGACCGCCTCCGAATCCTCCTTGGCCACCTCCAAATCCACCCTGGCCCCCTCCGAACCCACCCTGACCTCCACCACGACCACCTCCAAATCCTCCTTGTCCTGGACCACCAAATCCTGATGAAAATAAAAGTATAACAGTTCATATTTAATCAAATATGTCATTAGTATTTTTCTCAAGTGGTTACTTTTTAAATTATGTATTACATCACTACGAGATTTATTAAATATGATAACTAGCTGATCCGGCGGACTTCTTACCGCCTAACATTCAATAAATGTCGTATTACTTATTACCTTAACTGAATTTATCATTTTATGGAAGTAATACATCACTACATAGTATAAAACAAAGTCGCCTTTTCTGTCCCTATATCCCTATGTGCGCTTAAATCTTTAAAACTACGCTAATTTTAGAGGTTTCTAACGTGATGTCGTAAATTAACCTATTTTTTTAGGCTTATTTAGCAATTAGCAAAAACGCTGCCAAACCCTACGAGTTAGATCAAATTAATGTACTACAGTATTGTACACCATAAAAAGGTCTACAAAAAAGTCCGCGATGGTATATGTTTATATTTTAGGGATAACCCACATTAACCATTTTTATTGTTTACTTTTTACGTGAGAAAATGGCTTATTTACGAAGCTAATTTAAGCAATACGGCATTAATCCTTATCGAATTAAGTACCTTAAATACAGTGTGCAATTAATATAGATCAATATGGTTCCTTACAGCATGTAAATTAAACAAATATTTTCGGAGATATTACAAATTTAAAAATTGGGTTTAAAAATGTGTAATGTAATAAAAATTGTATGAATTTAGATATTCTAAAGATAGCAGAAAATCTTCATAGTGAGTATAGGGGAAGAGGAATTGTTTTACTCCAAATTTAATGCGTGCAGGCCAAGGGCAGTAATGAATGAACCAAAAATACTGGATCGATTTTAATCATGTTTTCATTGAGTGACATAGGCATATATATTTTATGCCCGTGCAAAGTCGGAGCGGGCCGCTATGTTTTTATATACAACGTTCATATTTTTTCTGTAGTGCATTTAATTTAGTATCAGTATTGCACCCGTGCGAAGCCGGGGCGGGTCGCTAGTTGAATATAAAATAAATATTAAGTTCAGTACATTCTTAAGATAATTACGCAAAAAAATGTATAAAAGTACAAAAATCAACTATATCAATCGATTTAATTATCTTCATTGAAGCACCTTGTGATATATGACATTTTTTGTTTTTTAATCAGGTGCAAGAACAAAGAGAGCGGATGCTTTGCCTGAACACGTGAACACGTGAACATGCCACGTGCAACTGACCATGAGAAAAACATGAATTTTCTAAGTTGTGACCAAAAACAGTTAAGGTCTTGTGATTTGTTAATCGTTATGGCGAAAACAAGACGAATCGGGAACTGAATTGGTTTAAACTCAAAGGCGTTGGGTCGGAATCCTCGAAATGATAACTAACTCATCTTTAAATATTCCTCTGGGTATCGTCGCGTGAATCACGTTACTCGTCAATTTCTTATCACCAAGCGCGTTTCATTGCGTACTTTTGGTTGGTTTAGATTTCGAAGCATGAAGACTACCGAGCCAGTCTTCAGTTTTGAATTGTGCGGTGGTAAACCAGGCACATCCAAGGAGTTAAAAAAATCAATTGGATAATTTGTGTCTCCGTTTTCGTCTGTTATACAGGCAATTGATTTGAATGAATGCAGAGTACCAAGGACTTGGTTCTGAATTATAAAGTTTAAGTCATCCACATCTTTATTCTTAGTAGTCAAAATTGCTCGCTCACTTAACCATTTGTTATTTGTGTGGTTAGCAATGATGTTCGGAAATATTTTTCTAATGAGCTCTTCTTTCAATGTGACGAAACTGCAGACATTCGGGAGGAAACGAAATAAATCCGCTCGATTCGTCGACAAGAACACGGCCATTGCCGATAGTCATCAATTGCTTGGAGAATACTTCAGTGTATGATTAGTTCAACAATGCAACCGCCATGTTTGCTGTCAGTTGAAATTTTTTCACATAGCGCCATAAATTTAATGCTTTGAGACATCGGCAGCTGTCGATCTTTTAACTACTGGTATAGGAATGGTAAACTCGATTCCGATTATACTCGAGTTTTTTCGTAAAATAATCCATTCTTGACATTCGATTTTACGGTTAAGTGACTACTTTAAAATTCTACATACGATCACAACAAACCTTGCGATAAAAAGTCATACAATTATAGAAGTATTTATTGTTTCGTATTTATTTATACTAAATATTATTTCTTCTATTACAACAGGGCCTAACGCTGTACGGATTTATTTTAAAAAAGTAAACAAAGGATCTAATATCCAGTGTCACCAATATGGGATGCAACCGAAATATAATAATAGTACGAGCAGTTTAATTAAACATTTCAAGAAAGCATATAAAATGTAACAATAAGTGAGGGACGACAGGGACTTCAAATCTATACCTACTTTTTTCCTTGCGTTTGTCTTTATTTATATTTGGATGTCAGTCATTTTATGATATAATTTAGTGCTTAATTTTGTACAAGTTATTTGTTCTACCATCATTTATTTACAGCTTCGCTTATTAGAAGCTTCGAATCAACTAGTTCCTCAACTAGTATTTCATTAAATTAATTTTGAAGTTCTGAGACCTATTGATTGCTAAAGTATTACAACTTCATTCTCAAGTAAACTATTCGTTCACATTTATCCGTATGTTTACGGTAGGTGGTCATCGTAATAATTTAATAAATTTAAGTTATTAGTTCACAGCATTGCTATTCAAAAAATAAATTCATTAATTATTAAAATTATTTAGAATCGATTAATATCGAAAGAATATACTATTGCGCTGGATTAATCGATCCTTAGAATCGAAAAATATAAAAATGAAATCTTAATCGAGAATCGATTCTTTGAGAAACCTTTCTATCCCTAAGCTGACAGTGTTTAACCGTAATCGCCAGATAGTAAAATCATTAAGCTACCAAAAATTCTTGTTATTGTGTAGATTTTTTAACTTTTGATCAAGAGCTTCCAATGCGCGTTTGTGTGTCATTGTGCATTCGCTCCAGATAATGATTTTTGAGGCTACTAAAATGTTTGCCATTGCAGCAGACCTTCTCGTGCAATTTGCCATTCGGCATCAGTTAATTGATTCGAAATTTTCGCAGCCTAATTGCATTATGGCTCTGTTGGAAAATATTAGATATTCTTTGTCTCGGCATTATTAATAATAATTAATATTAATACACACACAAAACAAATCACAGACAACTTTTCCAAAGTGGGACCACTCGGCTTGAAATTGGTCATTTTGACACATTTTGTTTCTTCTTCTCTCATTTAAATTTTTTCGTCAATTTTCCAATATTTTAATCAGTTATTCTGCTATTCGGGACGGAAACAAATCCAACAAATCAAAACCCATGAAAATCGGTCCAGCCGTTCTCGAGATATAAGTGTTCGAACAAGTCCGAATTTGTTTTATATTTAAAAAAACAAAAACATAATAAAAAATAAAAAAAATTAGAAAAAGATAACTAAAAGAAAAAAAAAATACAGCAGAAATTATTATTGAATATATGTGTCATTTAAATAGTCTCTATATTCACCTGATTTAGTATTCATCGACATTCTCAAAGACATGTCTAACAGATAACATAAAATATTCGTTGCAAAGATTCTTGATCAAAAATTTATAATATATTTCTGTTGATTTGTTGTTAAGTAAGTTCACTAACACAAATCATAGTGTCTGGTATTTGTAGAATAGGTAAACCCTCGGTAAGCACGTGGATCTAGGGAGAAAAACCACCAAAAGACTTGAAGAAAATGACTGAATTACTATTTTCTAAGATTTTCTTTTCGAAAAGTGTCAGTATACTTGAGGTTTGAGAAAATGGACAACGTATTAGAATTAAAATGAATTGAAAGTACATCTGGGAGGAAATATATTTCAATAAATAACAAAATTTTCTCTGAAATGTACATAACTGATTATAACTACCTCTACAATATTAGTTTATCTCATCTTAGCAATGACATCAGATATTTGCCTGATATATCAACCAAATCATTTTTACCTATTAAAAAAATCTATTTAAATGTATTAAATATTGCATAAAAGAGTATGTGGTAAAATACTGTGTCGATGGTACCTATTTATAATTGCACGAATGAATATTATAACGTTGTACAAACATCAGTGAAGCTATCAATTAGTTGACATAGTCACCTGGTTTAGTAGTATATTTTTAGAGACTATTTAATTTATATAACAAAAATGTAATAATGTTTTGTGAGCGGTGATTATTGAAGTAAATTTTCTCAAAATAATATCTTAAGCTTTTGATTCACATTTTAATCAAAAGTTTTTAATATGAATAAAAATAGATATAAACATTCTTACCTCCTTGTGGTTCTGGACTAGCTAGAGCTCCAATCACAAGGACCAGAAGTAAAAATACCTGAAATCAAAAGACGCACGAGTCAAAACACCTTAACCAATAATCCTTTGTCAACACTTACAACTTTTGCCATGTTTAACACAATCTCAAACGTTTCAGCAGTCCTCTAGATTATCTACTGTGGTCTCCCGAATGGTTTCGTGTGTTTTATATCCATGCAATGCGTTTTTGAATTTCATTAAAAAATTGAAGAAGGAAACGTCCGCTCCAAGGTCACTGTCAGGGGCCATCATCAAATTTTTTCGCAGTTCAATGGATGAATTAGGCAAAAAAAACTAGATATCTATATATAAAAGTTAACAAAACACGACTATTGATATTATATAATCAATGTCTGGTTGGGTATTTTGATTTGATTTGGTTTGGTAATACAGAGTAGGTTAAATAACTTTGGGGGCTTTTTCAAAAATTTCTTCATTTGATGAGCTCCAGCTTATGCAAATATCGGTTGAAAGTAGTGAAACTAAAATCAACATCTATAGATTTGACCAGAAAGTGTGTATTGTTATTTTAAGATTAATGAACTTAAACCACATATTTCCTACTGTGTTAGTTGTATTCTACAAAATATTGTAAAGTACAGCCCATCAAATAAAACAGTCAATCACGTCATAGATGACGTCGAATATCTCGCCAATTACAATTAGTAATAATGTAAAGTTCGTTTTAAACTCGTAGAGGATTTTTCCTTTTTATTTTGTACTAGTTTAAAAGAGTTAGAATGCCGTCTGATACGTTGGAACATCAGTACATAACATTCGATTTGCATTCGATAACATATTCGATAAAATTTGACTTGTCCTGGTTGGAGCAAGAGCAAGAGAGAAAATTCCTCAAATAATTAGTGGCAATAATTAGAGGTTATAAACCGTCAAACGTAGTTTTGAAGCTATACTTAATTTTAAATCCCAAAGCCATTAAATAGTCAGGGTCACATACTGATTGCTTCTGAAATCAGTGGTTGAATCTGGAATTACTGATTTAGAAAGGTAAGTATTTATACTATTAAAAATTAAGTTGCTATTGTTGGACATATTCAGTGTGTAATCTCTCTTCTTTCCCAAAAAATGAAGACCAATATATGTTGGATTCGCCAAAGAGAGGGGCGGAGAATTAAGATCACCTTGATGTTAGTTATATTCGTGATCAAATTTGTGAAATGAATATGAATAAATGATAAACTTATCCAAATATTTGTTTATTTGAGGGATGTTAATCATGCCTTCAAACATTGTTAGCAAAAATAGTTTCTAAATGGTGTAAAGATAACCCACGAAGAGCGCTAATGAAACTTTCTGATATTACTTTCAGAAGAATAACATTTTTAAAAGCATGTAATAAAATTAAGATATATTCGTTATTTAAATTCAACATAAGGATATTTCAAAATGGAACATTGAGCCATTGAGAAAAAGGTTTTTGTTAGTTATAACATATTTTAATAATTCATTGCGTTGCAGATATATCATGCTAGTAGCTGATTTTATTCCTGGAGCATAGTTTGTATTTGTCTGTAAGTTCAAGTGTTACTAAGATAGAGAATTTAACCAGAATATGTTTTGCCCTGGTTTTAAAATCAAATGTTACAAACCTTGGAGAAATACTGAAAATCACTGAATTAAATTTTCGAGTGGACTTATGACCCAGTGCTGACTATGGTAGACAAACAAGGTGGTGGGAGTGGGAACAACTAAAGGTAAGTATATAACATAGAATGACCGTAGAAATAGATGTGTGTCTCAATAGCCAAACCTCAACTAGTGTCAAAGCTAGGCCCTTGTTTCTAATTTTATTTTAGTTTAAACTTAACATCTCCATTTAGTTTATTAACCAACATTATAGCAAATGACCAAGTAGCAATTATCTTCTATTAATAGACTACCGTCAATATACCTAGGGTACAATGTTGCAATACTACCTAGAAATCAATCTCTTACCAGCCGTTAGAAAAATGTTTATTAAATTACAAAAATGACACTTCAAAGAGCTCTCGAAAATATAAACCGAGATTATTTCCATCGAATCAAGATTGTCTGGATAAGATTTTTACATCTTGTTAATTAATGGGATAACAGGTAAAATGCAGGAAACCTGCTACTCTCTTTTTTATTGATTTTTCTTCTGCTTTTGATTACATTCGCTGGTCTTTATTATAATCAGCTTTAGAAGAGCTTAAACTGTAAAATAATATGTCGAATTCATTTGGTATTAGAACTGGTACCTGCTAAGGAAATATCGTTTAAAATTTTGACAGTTTATATCCCACCAAACATTGGAGATTGTTACAGTCTAACATCTGTGAGCTTATTACTAGTTTAATTGCTTAGATAAAATTTCCATGCTTAAGGCAAAGTATGCTTGTTTTACTTCAATATCATATTAAAAAGGGTGTTATTATTCGAATATAAATGATTAAGTGCACAGTCAAGTGACAAATCTAGATGACGGTTTCAGATTATATATTAATGGTTTGGTTCTGTTTGTTGAAATAATTACGGAAAAATTAATCTTTTATAAAACTAAATGAGCAGACCCCAAAAACATGAACCAAGAGCCCATTGGACGATCTGAAACATGAGAACTAACATTGTCTTAACACTGTAGAGACTTCTACATCACCAACAAAATCAAATACTCTCTTCGTGTGGTGGTTAATGATGGTTAAATTATTTTGTATGGAAATAATTATTGAGCGATCCATAAACAATTAATAAACATAACATTCTTCATGGAACTTTTGGTTGCCTACCTGCTTATCCATGTTTCCTTGAATAAAAATTGGTCTAAAGCTGAAGAGTCTAATGGAACATTAGAAGAACACGCCAAATAATTTCAATTTTAATCAATTCTTCTCTATGTTATTCAAAAATTACCATTAATTTATTACAGAGAAGGTTCAACAATAACATATCACTTCATCAAACGCCACAGTTTACCACCACTTGCAAAATAATATAATCAAACTATTTAATTAATAAACACATTATGAATACTACCTATAAACACTTTTGTTTTCCACTCTTAATACTAGGGTAACAAAAAGCCGGATCATATTACAAGATTGGGTATATAAAAATAACAAGATATTTATGTTTTACAATAATTTATTTAATAAATCTTCCATTTATTTTTCATTTCTTCACCAGACCAAAAATATATATTGGGATATATTTTAATCACTGTTGTACTTTAAAATAGAGTTGAAAGGTAGCATCTGACATATCTATTTTCTTCCAAAACCACCTCCAGGTCCTCCGAAACCACCTTGGCCTCCTCCGAAACCACCTTGGCCTCCTCCAAAACCACCCCCTGGACCACCTCCAAATCCTCCTTGGCCACCTCCAAATCCTCCTTGGCCGCCTCCAAATCCTCCTTGGCCACCTCCAAAACCACCTCCTGGACCACCTCCAAATCCACCTTGTCCTCCTCCAAATCCGCCTTGGCCTCCTCCAAAACCACCTCCTGGACCACCTCCAAATCCTCCTTGGCCACCAAATCCTATTATAGTAAGTGGTATGTAAAAGAGTGTTTTGAGCTAATAGTGTTAAGTTCCTCAGTGATTCCACTCTTCGATCATCTTATAAGAAGTACATTTTTATTGTTCCACAAGAGGAGATACTAAGAATATACGTTACATTAAAATTGTCTAATGTAAAACACCATATGAAACATTTGTTTGAGACATTTTTGCATTGCTATATTTCTCATACATTTATACTACACCAGTTTTAACACGAATATATGTAATTCAATATTTTTTTCATTTAAGGAATCTGTTTCCTTATTGATTGCTTGTTTAAGTAAATGAACGTTGGCTTTAATGTATTGAAACAGTGGTTTTTAACCCGAACAAAACCATTGATAATTGATATTTGACACAAACATTATTTAACGTTATTTTAACCACTTTACCGTTTTTGTTTGATTTATCATTATTTATTTGTTATACAATTACAAAAACACTTTTTTCGGCGACAGAGAAAATAATTATGAATATAGTTTAGCATAAAAAACACCGACAATTGATGCCCTTGGACCAATATTGCAAGGATTTTAATATGTATTATAGTAATTTTTTAAATTACATATGTCTAAGATACTGTATTATCAAGTTATATAAAAGGAATTTAATAATAATGTAGCAAAAATGTCGATACACTAGCCATCATTAATTTGATTAAAGTATTTGTAAATGAATGATAAACTTTTGATGTTTGTTTTAGTACATGAATGGCTATTTTTATAAAATCTGTTTGTTTCTCTCTATTTATTAAACCATAGAATTATCAACATTAATAGATTTATACATATTTACCTCCTTGTGGTGCTGGACTAGCCACAGCGGCAATCACAAGAGCCAAAAGTAAAACGAGCTGAAACAAGAAGCACATGGATCAAACCTTAACCAGAAAAATTCTAGCCTAGCACTTACAGCTTTCGCCATATTTCTGGTAAATAATCACAACCAACCGATTCAGTAGCGGACTAGATTATCCACTGGAATCTCTCGTAGGACTTCGGTTATTTTATATCCATGTCTAAAATACAGTTTTGCATTTCATTAACGATCACAAGAAGAAAACGGCCGTTACAAGGTCGCCGCCATATGCCATCATCGAAATTTCACGCAGTTCATTGGGCGAATTAGGCAAAAAACGAGAAATCTATATATAAAAATTAAGCAAAAGTTACCAGTTATTATAATCAATGTTTGGTTTGAACTACCAGGACCACTTTAAAAGGTTTTTTCATCTATTTTATTTGGTGCTTAATAAGATTAATTTTAAAAATGTAAAAACTATGTAAGCAGTCATCTAGAGAGTGTATGCATCTAAGCATAGCAGTTCGTATTGAATGATGTTTCTGCGCCAAATATTCACTGCAAAAAAACTATTAAAATGTTGCAAACGGTTATATATTAGGAGCACTAATGGAAAATAAAATAACTCATATTAAAAATAAGTTATAGGAGCAAAGGTGCAAAGTAAATAGCAAATATTATATGCAAAATAAAATAAAATTTTACTGAAGGGATTGAAATAATTTCATCAAGTAATGATCAAGTGTTAGAAGGTATTTTCCAGTAATTCTCACATCTTCTCCATCAAGTTGCATCAAGGAAGACACAGATTTTTCATAATGGTGGATGTCGAAACATAAGGATGAAGTGAGCTCATTGACACTGTCAAAAAATGGATTTATCTAGCTTGGCCTGTTTATATCTTTTGTTTAAATAGAGGAACAGTGAAAATCTGTCGATCCCACTGTAATTTGTAACAGGACACTTATCTTGTCATTTATTTAATAATTGAGAAACTGTTTTAATAGCAAAATGGTATATTCGTATCACTTCAGACTACTAGCCAATTAATGCCCAAATGATATTCCTTTTTGGCAGATGACCCAAAGAATGACTCACGCAGCTATGTTATATAGATTATTAAATCATTTTCTTATGTCCAACATTTCAGCAGATCTGAGGATATATCCAGCGAAATTAAAAATATTTCGCTTGCCACAAGAAGACAAATTAGAATCGAATGGGATGTTTAGTGAATACAGTTAGAGAAGTTTGTTTATTTTTTTGATATAATAGATGTATAAAATGAAATAAATTACTTTATAACGAATTTGACTTAAAAATTATTTAGAATTATATAATTTAGGTCTAAAATGCACCGTTTTGCTCGATGCAAATTGAGTTGTCCTTTTGAAGGTAATTTCATTATATCTATGTAATTACTCTACGTAATTATTCTATTATGTAGAGTTTATTTTTAGTTTCTAATCAGGCGAATTTTTTAATCATTAATGTAATTTTATGGGCAAAAAAAACCAGTTTGGGTTTATTAACAAACATTCAACAATTGACCAGGTGCATAGAATAACACAGTTAACATAGAATAGAATAATAGAAGAGAATAACAACAAGTTAAAAATGTATGTTAAAAGGATATATCCTATGTAGCACAAGTTTTCGATAAGTATTCATAAGCTACAGAAAATATTCCCGAAACAGACACAGAACTATTAAAATCTTACAAGTCAAACAAGAGGAAGTCCACTCTACAATAAAAGAAGTTAAAGCAGGTGTAACACAAAGAAGTGTATTTTCACCAATTCTTTGGCTACTCTACACGATGGCTACATTTGCTAGTGATACTGCCATTCTGGCTGTTGGAGATGATAGCAAAGAAACCATACTCGAAAGTTACAACAAACAAGTGACTATATAAATAATTGGAGCCAAGCTGGAAAATAAAAAATAACGAAAGTAAACCTGCGCAGTTCAAGTATAATCAGACCGCACACACACTAATAACAATAAATAATACTATCACACCATATAGCAACAACTCTAAGTATCTCGGAATGAATAATGATGCAAAACTTCGCGGGAAGGATTATATAAAAAGGAAAAGGAAACAGCTGGAGTTGAAATATAAGGAAACGTATTGGTTAATTGGAAGAAAATCGCAATTATTAATACATAATAATTTGCTATTATACTACAGGAATGATTACTCACACTGAGGCTTTCAGTTACTCAGGAAATCAAAAGAATCGCAAGGAGACATTGGGAGAGACTCCATTCTCATATCAATATGAAGTATTCTGGGACAACACCAACTCTTTTATAACATCTGAACAGGACACAAACCCAAAAAAAACCAAACCATTTGATCTTGTGTAGTGTAGTGAGGTTTATTTAATTGAAAGGGCAGTAGTGTTAATACCTAAATATTATTACACGAGAGATTAAAACAGGGCCGATGGGATTGGCGAAGTATATTATACTATGAACTTCCTAACTGTTCTAACTTATTTATTACATTTTTATTTGATGCATTGTGGATCGTCAGTTACCATCTGCTCCAGTACTGGGTCGTTTATATTGCGATCAGTAGCGATTCTCAGATGAGAAGTCGATGAACTTCTACTTGTATTCAGGCTTTTTCAATACATTCCAAACGACTTTTTATGCAAATAGAAACAATGCTTATATAATGGTAAGACTCAGTCATTCTCAGTGTATGTACAGCGTGGTGTATCGTTGGCATCGAAATTATTGTAACGAAATCAACACAACCAAAGCTGCATTTATTTGGTTGTTGCAGTATCAAAACACCACAATTATTATTCAGATTTCCTTACCGAAGAAAAGCTGTAAAAATATAACGTGTTTTCTCTTTCTTGGTGTCCATCTTTAACAAGAGTCATCAAACAAGTTCACAAAACTACCAAATAATTTTTTTAGTGCCAAGTGTTGTCTTTCTAATGAGAGATAAAATTCATTAAAACAATATATGCAATTTATTATTGATAAATTAGTGTAACCAAATTTATAGTATGCAGAAATACTTTTTTTGTTGAAAGTTTCGTCCAATGGCATTTTCTTGACATATCTCAGAAACTGAGAAAGAAGATATTATGAAAAATAGAAATGAAATCGACCCTAATAAAACGAGAATCTTAAGCTGGCATAAATTATGCAACTATTATAATTAATTTACAACTAATTCACAATCTGTATATATAGGTAAATAAATTTGATACTTATTAAAAACAAGTTTTTTTAACAACGTCTATATCTGTTATGAAGTTGTGCCTTTATTTAAAAGGATCCACATTAATTTATCTAACTAAACTTAAATAAAATATTTACTTACATTACTAAATATCGATTTTGGTAATCCATAGAAATCAAATATATAGAGGCTGATATTATCTAGATGAATGAAAAACGAAGCTAAATACCTGAGACAGTATTGTTATCAATAATTGGCGGGTGACAACGAAATGTTGTTATTCTTTTCATATAACTTGATATTCTGCAGAAAATATGAATAAAACATGAACAAAAAGAAAACAACCCATCCCGTGACTGCTATTGGTCGAAATATAATCTCAATACAGACGCACGGTCATCTTTACAGTTATACGGGTCTTTTTTTCATTCGTGGAAACCAGTATATAAACCTGAAAACAACCGATCTGGTCATCAGTGTTTGATGAAAATAACCTACAGTTCGATATCGACCCTTTTGCAGTTCAGAATGGCTGGTTTGTTGAAGGTAATTTAATTTGCTCTCGATTTTTCGCCGTATTATTCGGACTATAACTCGATTTATTTTCGCAGTTCTTCGTTTTGGTGGTGATGATGATGGCTCTGCATGTGGCCTTGGCTGAACCATTACCTGAGCCTGGATATAATAATAACTATGGTGGTAAGTAACTTGAAAACTATTCATTATTATAAAACAGTTGAAAGAATTAATAATTTAAAGGTGTACACTCTGGTTAGTACAGCGGTAACTTTATTTCCAAAATATTTTATACATATTTTAGATTATTGCTGTTGATTTAACTCATATCGGCTCGCGCTTCTTCTGGTCTCTTTCCTCCTTTTACCTTTTTGAATAGTTTTTTGTTGCTGAAACTTTTTAATTGTCCTTTGTAGACTAGAAATGCTATAGAGTGCTTGTCACGGAACCATTCCCATTTTTCTAAATAATGCAAGACACTATTAAAAACGTGTAATGCAGCTTCCAGTTTGATGACTACCTTCTATTAAGTCTTTATGGGGAAACAATTCTAAATTCTCAGCTTCATGTTGATATACCGTATCAAATACCATATCATATCAACTGCTACATGACTGTAGCAACTTTTTTGTAATAAAATCCTGTTCTGGGTACACAAGCTAACATACATGATGTACCGTCAGAAAGAAACTGAAGTATTCAAAACACCCGGTAAAACAAAACTTATTTGTGTGTAGAAAAAATGTTATAAATTTGAGATGAACATAAACTAATCTGTTACATCTGTTATCTCATCAATACTAATTTTGCCAATCAATCTTTCTTGACAGGACTCTAATAGTTAGGTTATTAACCCATAAAATTTATAGTCGGAAGTATTACTATCCGGTGAAATAGCGGCAAAAGAAATGCATAGAATAAAACTCTTGGAATATATCTTTTCATATATGTAATACTCTTACAGTTTACTCATTTCTTAGTTATAATTTTATTTTCTCAGTATTGTAGATATTGAAGACCTAACTTTTAATTATTTTAATCAATATTCACAGGTTAGAAACAACATTATGTGTTCTTCGATTTTGATATTTTATAACTTTTAACATTGATTTATCAACTGCTAAACTGTATAAAAACTCCTTCAGACTTAGAATTGGAGTTTTGTGGAATAAATTTTACATTGATTGATTTTGAAGTTTGATAATAAACAACATTATTAGCGAATGTCGAAAATGAGATGTTCAGGGTCTCATGAGCAGTATATAGAGTAAATCAAAGTACCTCTGAGTTTTATAAGAGGTGATTTATTAAACTAAATTATTTAATATTAATTTAGTAACTTGAGGACTTATATACTGAGGAAACTATATTGAGATATAAAATGATTAGGAAATTCTGACACTATTTAATATCTACGCAGTGAAACGAAATGTTTTACAATAGTCCGTCTCGTAATTTGTCGAATATTGTATAATTGCTATAAGTCAATTCATAGAATATCTATAAATAAAATTGGAAACGCAAACAAAGCCGATTTTCAAGAACTTTTAACTATAACCGTGAAATATAATGAGATTGAAAATTTAATTAGCATATTTCATTAGCAAACCACTGTTAAAATTTTAATATTCAAATATATTCATGGTTTATGTTCGTTATTTCATACCATATGGATGAAAAAAAATAGATAATATACACAGTATCAGCTTTGTATTTTATTAATGATATTCTTTTTTGTTGTTGTTGAAACAAGCCGTTGTATATTAAAAGTAAATATACATTTAGTAAATTGATTTAATTAATAATTTCCGATTAACTTATCGACAAATTACTTTCAACTGCTAATTTAAAAATTCAGCAATTGAGGAAAGATTAATTACTTGAACATTTCGCCATTATATAACCGCATATATTTCTGTTTATAAATAATATTAAGATTCAACATAAAGCTCACAGTTTTTTTTGTGCTGATAATAAAGAAATATGCCAACTTTGATCCTCCAAACACACTTTATTGGGGTAGTACTCTTGATAGGTGGTACGTTGTCCAAAATTCCGCATGTTAGATTATGCATTCTATTCTAGGAGTTGGTGTTATATATACAACATATATGCTATAATATATATAATAAATTAATTAAATTTGATCACTTGTCAGTCGCCAATCTTTATGATTTACCAGGATAGATTCTTATAGTCTATTGAAAGTTTTTTTTTTAAATACGTCATGGATATTTGTGACGTCGAAACATTACAATGTTGCCGCAACAACTCTGAGTTTTAGTTCAGTTTGGCTTTGACACACAAAAAAATTCTAATCTAAATAAAATAATTGAACAAAAATGTTATCAAATACAATCTATTTTAACATTATACTACATCTAATACATATATTATCGAAGGACTTAAAACTACAATTAAAGAAACAAGTATAATAGTTTGTAGATTATTTTTAGTATATAGTTTGTAGTAGATTTGTTTTGTTTACATTTAACTCTTTTCCACACCACCCATGAAGTAGAGTTTCTAGGCGTGTTTTTTTATGTAGTGGTATCTCCCTGGAGGATCCCAATCCACCTAATTAACAATTGTATATCTGAGAAACGTATTTTACTTTCATTCGAGAGCATATTTACATTTTTACGTTTAGTTCTTGTTTCCTTCGATGTGTTCACTTGTCAAGTCATCTTGGTATCACTGTATATTTTCACTAAATTCTGCCTAATGCATTTACCATATCTACAAAACAGTTAGTATTATTCTCTCTTCATACGTTCTAACTTAATGCTCATGTTTAATTCTGAACAATTGCAATAATCTTTCACGCCCTATAATACAAATTTCTACAATTATATTCAATTAATTATGTGCAAATCTTTAGTTGATTCCCCTCTCATCACTCTGCCTCAGGAATTTCCAGCATTGCGCAACATTATCACATATCCTGAAAGATGCCTTCAGTCACTTTCACTTTCTGACTCACTGCCCAATTCAATCACTAAACTGTTAATTTTTAATCTGCCTAAAACATGTTCACGATTCCACCATTTATCAGATTCTTCCTCTGCATTTTCTTACCAAGTTCATCCAATCGAAGGTGTTATGGTTGACAATACTTTCTCCCACATATCCAAACAGTCCTTGATGG
This sequence comes from Rhynchophorus ferrugineus, assembly GCF_030347505.1. NCBI lineage: Eukaryota > Metazoa > Arthropoda > Insecta > Coleoptera > Curculionidae > Rhynchophorus > Rhynchophorus ferrugineus. The sequence continues at coordinate 52,283,855 of NW_027472583.1, forward strand.
AATATTCTTCTCAACCAGCAATATATCTGCAATTAATTATTAACAAATATAATGACTAACAAAACTTAATCGAATGCTATTGTAACTTTTACCTTTTTCCATAAATTTTTGTTGTCTTTATACTTTTTTCAGCCGATATGTTATATAAATTGTTCACATATAATTTATAAGAGTGTGCAAATAACACAAAAAAAATTATTAACAAAATAACATAAAGATAATTCAGCTTAAATTTTTTTCTTTTAATTTACAGGTGGTCACGGAGGTTCCCACGGAGGTTCTCATGGAGGATCTCACGGAGGCTCCCATGGAGGTTCACATGGTGGTTCCCATGGCGGTTCACATGGAGGGCCTTATGGAGGTTCACATGGTGGTTCTCATGGAGGTTCTCATGGCGGTTCTCATGGCGGTTCTCAAGGCGGTTATGGAGGACGTCCCCATTATTGAAACCAAATCTAAACAAAAATGTTCATTTCAAACATACACTGAAATAAGGTTCCTTCATTCCAACTGTAACATATCGATGCAATCTTGAAAATAAATGCATACAAACATTCATGTTGCTTTAATATTACCTAATGATAATATCCATTACCAGTTTGAAGTAGACAGCTGTCGGATCAATAGTTTATGAATTATAGCATTTTGAAGCAACTTTTGTTATTGTGAGAAAAATGGATACAAAAATAATTTCGCGTGTTGATAAAATATTTTTTTTTGAAGGGAAAAAATACATTTGAAGCCAAACTGCCCAGGAAAATCAACCATCAAGGATTGGTATGCTAAGTATAGACGTGGCGAAATGAGCACCGAAGACGGTGAACGCAGAGGACGCCAGAGGAGGAGAGAGCCAAAAAAGATTGTTACCGACGAAAACAATAAAAAAATTCACTAAATGATTCTAATTGACGTGAAATGAAATTGAATGAAATAGCAGACAGTCAAGATATAAGACATTAACAGAGCACAAGATATTAACTGAACGTGTACATCATATCATTTACGAATATTTGGGTATGAGAAAGCTCTGTGCAAAGTGGGTGCCGCGCGAGCTCACTTTTAACCAAGAACAACGACAAGTTGATGATTCGGGGCAGTGTTTGAAGATGATCAAGCGTAATAAACCCGAGTTTTTTCGTCGATATGTGATAATGGATGAAACGTCGCTCCATCATTTCACTCCAAAATCCAATCGACAGTCATCCGAGTGGACTGCAAACGATGAACCCGCTCCAAAGCGCGAGAAAACACAACAGTCGGCTGGCAAGTTTATGGGGTCTGCATTTTGAGATGCGCATAGAATAATTTTCATTGACTACCTTGAAAAAGGAAGGACCATCAACAGCGACTATTACATAGCGTTATTGGGCCATTTGAAGGACGAAAGCGTAGGAAAACAGCCGCATTTGAAGAACAAGAAAGTGCTGCTTCACCAAGACAATGCACCGAGTCAGAAATCCATGAATTGGGCTTCAAATTGCTTCCTCATCCACCGTATTCTCCAGATCTCTGGTCCCCAGCGAGTATTTCCAGTTCTGAGATCTCAAAAGAATGCTCGCTGGGAAGAATTTTTCGTCGAATGAAGAGGTGATCGCCGAAGCTGAGGCCTCTTTTAAAGGAAGGGACAAATCGTACTACAAAAATGGTATCGAAAAGTTGAAAAGTCGTTATAATCAGTGTATCACCCTTGAATGGAATTATGTTGAATAAAAGGAACTAATTTTTCCAAAAAAAATTTATTTTACTATGGTAGGCCCGGGACTTTTCAATTGATGTGTTAATTAAGAGACGCTGTTTGCTGCATTCTCTTAATTTTTATTGTTTAGCAAATAGGTACTCAAAACCGACAAAAAATTAATAAAATTTCTAAGCATCTGTAAGCATATTCTTGATGATGCTCGTCTAATTTTAGTTGGAATTTTAGAAAAAACATCAATATTTTTTGATTGGTATTGGATTTTTTTGTGCTTTTCACTATAATAAACCAAACAAATGTTAAAATAGAAAAATATTCCAATATATTGAAAACTAAAGAAATAAAATAACAATTGTATAAAATAAATATCGTTATATCGATACATCAATATTATTTTCATTCAGACATCCCATAACTTCAGTATTATTTTGAAGTCATATGAAAAAAAAAATAAAAAGTACGTATGTTTAAACATTTTAAAGCACACATTTTGAGATAATTTTCCTGCGTTTTTTGTATTCTCAGACTGCTTACTCTCATCCAATAGCTTTTTGTTCCCTTTAGGGCGTACTGTCAACTGTGATATAATGATATAGTGATAATAACAAATAGACTTTTCATATACATGACAAAGACGACATATTTATTTCCAAATTTATTTTATTCCCTGTAAAGATTGAAATTATTTCACACACTAGTTAAATTTTCAAGTTTACATGCAATGCTTGGATGTAAGAAATGTGATTAAACTTTGACGTAAGCGTGAATATCAATGAAAAGTGTTCAAAACAAAGTTCTTCGATTTTATTACATCGCCTCTGAATATTTTTCGTGCTATAAAGATGCACGAATATCAATCATTACACAATATAAGGACTACCTTTTTGTCTCGTTATTTTAGTATCACCAGCTTCCTTAAGTTTATTTTTATTTATATTACGCCTTTGTACTGTATTTTCAACTGCTACGTACTAGTGCCAATCAAGTAATGTTTCTACTACAGTTTGGTAGTTAGAGAAATGTCTCCGGCCTAAATTCGGCTTTTAACAGTTTTAGTTTTCTTAGCAGCCTTAACTTTTTACATGAGAACTTAATTACACTCGTATAAGATCTAGCTAATGATCTTTAGCAACAAGGAGCATGCATGCATTTTCATGCATGCCTATTTTAACAGGCATGGTTTCAGTGGATGATAATACGTATCTAGAAGAAATGCTGTTTAGAATTACTGTGGACTGAGGAAGAAATTGATTGATTGATTTTTTTCAAATATAATGTTAGTAAGACTATCACTATCACTGGACTACACTGTATCTTGCTGTCTCTCCTATATGCAGCAAGTCTTTATGGCCGTGAATACCTTTGGTGTCAATGTGGATGGCTCTTCTGGACTAACCCATGACTTTTTGCGCATGGTATAGTCGTATTAGATTCACTGTCGATCGTCAATCACAATACGTCACATAAAACTCTTTTTTCAAATCAGCCAACATAAATAATTAATGTACAAAATTGAATCTTAAACATTCTAGTGAAAATGACATATATATGACGGTAAAGCAAGACCTTCAAATTTAACAATTGGGTTCTTTAGCCCTTATTTATATTTTTACTTAAAACTCATAATAATATAAGAAATTAAACTTCTTTAATTATAATTTTTTTTAAGGTCTTAACTGACATAAAGAAATGAAGACCTGTTATTATATATACAACAGAGATATAATAGAGTTTCAACACTACAGCTTGTACACTTGTTAATAAAGAAATGAAGACCTGTTAGATCGACAATTGATATGATTGATGATATAATTGCTACTCCCACTCCAATTCTAACTAAATATAAAATGTAGCGATGGAATGACGTAACAAGTGGATCTCTTCATTTTTCAAAAATAATCCCGTTATTCAAGTTCTGGGAATCCACCAACTTAACTCTTAGTATATGTACACTTATAATATAAATATCAATAGGCTTTTCATCGTTGTTATATAATAATTATACTTCTTCGAAAAAATTTAGTCGCTAATAGACCAAAAAAAACCAGTTTGCGTTTAGACACGCTGAAAAAAAATGTTTACAATTGTAATCGAATACGATTATTAAACGTATAAATTAGGATTTGTTTAAAGATACCCTACAGTTTAAAATCAACGTTGCTACTTGTTCCTTGGCTGAAAATATGGCTGCTCTATTTCGTGTGAGAAACTATTTTATTTAACATAATTTCCTCAGTTATAGTTTTTATTTTACCAAATTCTATTGAAAACAATTATTTCCTCTCCTAGTTGTTGTTAAAATATTTTTTGTTTTGATTGTATTAATTATTATTATTTCATTTTAAAGATCAATAGAAATTAAGTATTAAAACATATTGATATTAATATTGTAAATCCATCAAATCAAAATCAGATGTTAATATTTATCATTTTTCGTTCAAATGATTATTTATTGATTTTACATCTTTTTATTAACATTAACATAACTTCTAAGTATTTCTGAAGCATGCATCACTTAAATCATTCTGTAACAAATGAAAAAATGGGCCAGAAGGAATCTCCTACCGTTGTCAATTTGTTGCTTGTTATCATAATTTCATTGAGTGTTAATATCTTATTGATAATCCCACTAAATATCAAGCATGAGCTTGCGAATGGTTTTTTTTTTAATTATGATGGTCATAGCTGTTTAAAACAAAATTGATTTAGTTTTGGTTTGTCATAGTAGATGTATTTTTCTTTGCTAGCTAGAACACGCTAGAAAAAACTCGTCTTTCTCAGTTTGCAGTGATATGTCTGTGAAAATATATGCACATCGATTAATACTCACGTGTTTATTAACTATGTTGTGTAGATTATAATCACTTATAAATATTAGGTTACATATTATATATCATTTGGTGAGGAAAAATGGGAATTTCCGTAGTTATAATAAATCTAAAATCAAAAAGTCGATAAAATGGTCAGCTCTGGACAGAAGTATATTTGAAAGCCATTTCAAGGAACATATGTAAGCCACTGTATGTTACGCACGATACAACAAAGAATATGGAGAATTTTCATTTCATCTTATTTGACTAAATTGACTAAATATTTCTTACAGGTATTAAACTGTATTACTCCTTCCCATTTTCTGAATTATACAGAAGAAATGGTTAAGTAAATATTCGGAGGTTACTGATCTTAAATTGGATTAAAATATTCCCATTTTCACTATTCCCAAAGCTTCTGAAGCCTGGCTTATTCAAATTGCTTATTCAGCCATGGATGTCACATTTTGTCTATCATAACAGATCAATTGTAAAGTCCCCGGCCTACCATAGTAAAACATATTTTTTTGACAAAATTAGTTTTCTTTATTCAACATAATTCCCTTCAAGGCTGATACACTGATTATAGCGACCCTCCAACTTTTCGATACCATTTTTGTAGTACGATTTGTATTTTTTTCGGTGATTTCGTCCTTCAAACGGTCCAATAACCCTTATGGTTGAAAAAAGCGGAGTATATATTTAATATGTAACGTGTAAGATAACAATTAATAATAAAATTCTCTAAAAAAATCTAATAAATCTAAAATTAACAGTAACGTATTTCATAGCAGATAAATGTAAAAAAGTACTAAATCTGATAGTTTGGATTATTGTTAGGTCTGATTGCATTAAAAATTGAATGTCATTGTTCAAATTTGTTAAAAGGTTTTATATTCCCAAATATATAGTTTACATCTTCAGTTAATTTTTAACTATTAATAATTTATTTGAACTAATCATTACATATACATTATATTTTATGAATTCAAATTAAAATAATGAAAAATATTAATTGATTTTATATTTCAGCCACTCATTTTATTTGTCGTCCTTCTGGTCGTTATTGGTTACATTTCTGCTGAGCCTGACAAGAAGCATGGTAATTATACACCTATTATTATATATCGTATTGTATCTAAAGAATAATCTGTTTCGATGTCATCAAATATGTTTGTATTTAAAATATATTTTCACCAATAAATATAACTTAAATATATTATAAACATAAAATAATAATTATCTAGAACACCTTGTTTAGTCGTCAGAATGGAATGTAAAAATTTCAACAAGAGTCTCATTTTTCATCAATTTTCATTATAACTTTTAAACTGGCCACATCAAAAATCTATTTGTAGCAATATGGACTTCATCAGATATATAACTATCTAATTTTACTCACAAAATTCAACTGATTTGAACTCGTAAATCAAACTCAACAGAATTTAATATTCACTGACAGAAACGTGAATTACTTTCTCCCTCATCCAGTACAAAAGCTGTTAACACTTATTTTAAAAAGCGAAATCTTAATCGTTTATCTATTATATTACTGTGATCAAAAAATGGTAATTATATCTAAAAAAAACGTAAATGAATTATTTATTGTGTCAAATTTATTTTGTCCTCTTCGATATAATATCTCGTAGTAATTACTTCTCGTTTTTGAGTGATTGTTTGAGTAGAATTATCATGATTAAATAAGTAAGTCGAGATCGAAAGCTTCAGACAATCATTTGTGACTCAGAGGAATTCATAATGGCGATTTTTATGTTTTTTACTATTTTTTGACCATTGTAGCAAAGCGAAAAATAAATTCGAAAAGATAAATAATATATAACGAAACATTAAAGTGAATTTTGAAAAATATTAAATAAACGTTATGTACAAAACAGGAGGCGGCCATTCAGTGAGCAAAAATAATCACGATTCCCGCTCAGGACAGCAGCATTCCGGTGGTCAGCACAAGTCGCAACCAAACCAGAACCACGGTCAGAATAATAAAGGTCACAAAAATAACGATTCCCATGGACATGGAAATAATAACAAAAATAATAATAAACATTCTGGGTCTTCCCATGGCCATCATTAATATTAATTTATAATTTATTGTTTTATATTAAATAAACAGATAAAGTATTTGCTTAAGTAGAATTGGTTATTTTTATTTATTCATTAATATTTGTACGAAGAGTAGTTTAGATACACAGGGAATCATAAAATTATTAAATTATAGTAATAATATAGAAGTAAGATATTCTAAAAACTAATTTATATTTAAACTAGCGACCCGCCCCGGCTTCGCACGGGTGCAATGCTGATACTAAATTAAATACACTACAGAAAAAATATGAACGTTGTATATAAAAACATAGCGGCCCGCTCCGACTTTGCACGGGCATAAAATATATATGCCTATGTCACTAAATGAAAACATGATTAAAATCGATCCAGTATTTTTGGTTCATTCATTACTGCCCTTGGCCTGCACGCATTAAATTTGGAGTAAAACAATTCCTCTTCCCCTATACTTACTATGAAGATTTCCTGCTATCTTTGGAATATCTAAATTCATACAATTTTTATTACATTACACATTTTTAAACGCAAATTTTAAATTTGTAATATCTCCGAAAATATTTGTTTAATTTACATGCTGTAAGGAACCATATTGATCTATATTAATTGCACACTGTATTTAAGGTACTTAATTCGATAAGGATTAATGCCGTATTGCTTAAAATAGCTTCGTAAATAAGCCATTTTCTCACGTAAAAAGTAAACAATAAAAATGGTTAATGTGGGTTATCCCTAAAAGATAAACATATACCATCGCAGACGTTTTTGTAAACCCTTTTATGGTGTACAATACTGTAGTACATTAATTTGATCTAACTCGTAGGGTTAGGCAGCGTTTTTGCTAATTGCTAAATAAGCCTAAAAAATAGGTTAATCTACGACATCACGTTAGAAACCTCTAAAATTAGCAATGTTGCCTTAGTATATTATGCATGTATTATACATATAAACCTTCCTTTTGAATCACTCTATCTATTGAAAAAAACCGCATCAAAATCCGTTGCGTGGTTTTAAAGATTTAAGCGCACATAGGGATATAGGGACAGAAAAGGCGACTTTGTTTTATACTATGTAGTGATTACACATGTAATTAATAAGATTTGATTAAAAACTAAGACACAATTTATAACAGTCCGCCACAAGTCAAGCATCAATCGGTAATATTTGAATATTATTTCAAAATATTAACTTGTTTCAATTTTATTTGCGTCATTCACATGCATAATATAAAGAGGCACACATTACGATATCCCACGTAATAAGTTGGGAGCAAGTTTTGCGCGTCTGGATCATCAGAAGGTACAACATTAGTAAAGAAATAGCATATTAGAATATTTTATTTAAATGTTAGAGAATATTTCATTGAAAAACATTCAAAACAGAAAACATTATCAAATATTATTATGTTTAACTTCCATTAACCCACTAATATAATTTTAAACGTGAATATAATGAAATATTTATTATTTAATATACTACAAGTAATGTACGCAAATCGTATACCAATCATGTATCATTCAATATTAATTAACACTTTTAGTTTATCCAAAGTTTCTTTGTAGATGTTTACTATTACTCTGATTGGAAAGTCCGAAACCAGACAGAACAGATTGCGTCTCTAATCAGTCACTTTGAATAGGAACGAAAGAATGGAGGCCCCCTCTTGCCAGTAAAATTCTTATTTCGGCAACTATGGGTTTATCTGGACTGGCCCTAAAGTTTAACTTAGGTTTCGAACCATGGTCCTCACCATTAAGCCTACCGACTGGCGAGTGATCAACTTTAGAAATCATCCCAGAAGACATCCGGTCTTACCCAGCCTGGTTACTGGCGTGACTGGGATCTTTTTCCTTGGCGGATTTTATACTATTCCCTAGAACAATCACAAGTTTTAAACAATCACAAACATAAATTTACGACCATTCCTCAGCAAGATTCGAACCCGCGGCTATCGCAATAGTAAGAGGACCGTCCTATCGCCTTCCTATCCTATCGAGAGATAAGCATTTTTACTGTTAAGTATTAATTTGCTGCGAATTTTGTTGAAAATATTTTTAGCATGTTGCATCTGCACTGAATATTAGTATGAACACGGTCGCTGAAATATCTAAAAAAGTTAAAAATATGATCTTGACTTCACCGAAAAATAACCGTTCTAATAGAAAACGTATGACAAATCAAAATCAGCTTGACGTTAGGTCCATTAGAGATTAAATATATGAAATGTATAATAAAAACAGTGAGTAGTTTTTTATAAAAACATAATTTAATAGAATTATTTTAGAGAAAACTGTTGGTCTGAAAAGTCGAATATGTCAAATTAAATCAAATCAAATTTTAAAAGCGTATAATCACATGAAGGAAGAGTTATTAGTACAATTTATGTATTTAGATGAGATATGGATATTTCAAAAGGGAACCACTATACCCATTGTATACCATATATTATCTTACTTCATTTTACTATATGCTTTCAAAAATTATATTATTTTAAACGTAAAACCCTGAAGTTCCATTAGACCTCTTCGATACTTTTCAGACCAACAGTTTAATTTGAAATAATTGTATTAAATGAAGTTTGTATTGAAAAACTACTAACTGTTTTTTTACATTTCATAAATATATTCTGATAGAGCCAATATTAAGCTGAACTTGATCAATTTTTTAATTTTTTGAGATATTTCAGTGACCGTGTCCATACTAATATTAGTTGCACCTGCAACACACTAAAAATAGTTTCAATAAAAATCGCTGCAAATTAATATTTAATAGTTAAAAATGCTTGCCTCTCTAACTAATTTGAAATTTATCAAAACAAGCAAAGCATTAAAATAATGTTTACTCGTTTATAACCTCTTATCACTATTGTATTGAGGAATTTTACATACGTTTGACAACCGGACGACTTTGACAGACTTGTTCGCTTACACGTTCGAACTTATCAGTCAGCATTGTGTCTCTTTTTAACCAAAATAAAGGGAGAAGGAAAATATTGTCAGATTCCAAAACGAATTTACAAATTGCAGTAGGCAATACACTAAGCATCTTGATGACGTATGTACAAGAAAACTTAACATAGACTATATGTATTTCAATTCAATTATCCATGTAGATTTTTAATAATGAAAACTATTTAAGTACTATTAAGAATTGCATCTTGTTTAAGCAGAAAAAACTTCAACAGTTGGGTTTATAATCATCTTCTCTGAAATATAAAGGACAAACCTCCACCTGCGGAGGCTAGATATAGGAGCTCAGAGAAGATTTCCTTAATTTTATCATTGTTTACTTTTCAAGTATTTGTATACTAGAGCAGAACGCTTTGAACACTTTTACATCATTTTTACCTTAAATATGACGTCGTAATAATAAATAACTCGAGAATTTTTCGGTGGTTTTAGCTTTTATAATGTTTATATTAATAGCACAAAGATGCTAATTTTGTCACAGCTGGATATGTAAGGGGTCAGTCGACAATATAGAAGTGATTTTTATTGTATGCTACAGTTCCGAAGAAGCCTTTTGCCAAATAGATTATTCCATATACAACTCTAAACTATACGCTTTATGATTTGGTTAAGAAAAATCATTTAAAAAATTATTTTCTATTTAGTCACAATTTTGTGTAAAATTTTGGATATATTTTTATATATTTTTATATTATTTTTATATATTCTTTTTAAATTTATATATATATATATATCGTTTTGTATCGCCATCCAAGTCCCCTTTAATTTTCATTTTATAACTTAGCTAAATATCTGTCTTATTTATGGAACGGTTAAAGAAAAACAAAAAACATTCCAATGAAATAGAGATAACCCAATTATATTATGTCTTTATTTCTATCCAAGTAGTAAAATACGATTAAACATAATTTAAAATTATTAAAATAAATAAATTGATCTCTACGGCGCAGAGATCCAAGCAATTATATCCGTCCTTTTCTCTCTCAAGGAAGGAATTCGTACATCTCCATCTGTTATTACGATTAAAAAAAAATAGTCGAAGCGTTCATTTGACTGAAATAGTAATTACTATTTTCAGTCGACTACATTCTTGACTATCTTGTTTTCATAGTTATTATAAACTAATTTATGTAATATCTATTTATGTCAATAAATTTCTTTTTAAAGTGACGAAATGATCAGTATACATGCAATCACTTAAAGAATGTTATTATAATCATTTTAAATTGAAAATCGTACTAAAACAAATACCATACTAAACCCATTCTATTAGTGATACATACACACGGTGGTTTTATTGAACAAACCTTATACATTTTTTATTGATCTTTCAATCAATTTAATGATATTCCCAACGATTAAGGGACATTATTCGAATATACTTAACAAAACCAAATATCATTAGCTGGTTATTAAGCACGTGTTAATAGTATTAGAGACTTCCTTATATATATTTAGAACAGTCGCCATGTTTACCTATTCCAGAAAAGATATTATTTTCTTCAAACCACATCTATATCTTTGTAACTTTCTTGGACTGGGTCCTTTATATAATTTTAAACGTAGGCAGCTAAGACGGGACTTATTTTATCAGGCGTACAAGATATTCCTATCTATATATATTCTCTATTGCATCTCCGGTTCGGTTTATTACCGATTACAAATCACATCATATGGTTATACATTATTATTCGGTAGTTTAGATGTTGAGATGATCGTTTTGGGCTACCTGGGTTGTGCCGTTATGGTTTTCTCGAAACGCAGACGTTGGGAGTCGCTATTGCAGACGCTGGCTCTTCTCGAGAGCACATCATACTTGAATACCGAGCAACACAAAGTGAAAGGGTTGTTACGGAATAGTTTTCTACATTTTTGTCTTGTACTCGTCTTTTATCTTTTAGTGGTTGCGTTAAATTGGACGTATTGGTATACGTTTTATTCTGTGACCTATTATCACACCTTCAGGTTAGTGTTGATATGTTACAGCTTCTGTTCTGCGAACCTATTGATTAACCTGGTGTTATCCGTGAAGTCCAAGTTCAAAGACGTCCGAAAGAAGTTGTTACTATCTAAAAACGCCCATTTTTATAACGCTATTAATATTATCAGAAAATGCCGATTGATTTACAGCCATTTGATGGAAGTAGTGAGGATTATCAATGTATTGTTTGGTCCATGGTTATTAGTGACCTATTTGCATTATGGTATGCAGGTCTTTCATGCAGCTGCTGTTCTAATAATCAATAAATATGACGGGTATATTCAAGGAAATCAACTAGTAGTATTTGTAATTCTCGCTGTCTTTATAATGGTAAGTACAAGAAAAACCTTATTTAACCTATATATTACACGTACTTTACATTTTACTATATACACACAAATTAGCTTAATACCTATCTAAATCTATTATATATTTAAAATATTATTTTAACTGCTACCAACTTACTTTAAAGTCGGTAATAGGTCAATTGAAAAGTCCGCGGCCTGACACATAGATGGCGCTACTAGAATTAAATTTATATGTTTTTAGTTAGCCCTAACAGATGCATGTATAAAATTGACGGCTGTCGGATCATTAGTTTGTGAATTATAGCATTTTGAGTGAAGCAACTTTTGTTATTGTGAAACAAATGGACAAAAAGGAATTTCACGGGTTGATAAAATATTGCTTTTTGAAAAAAACACATACAGTTGAAGCAAAATATATTAAATTCTTATTAAATATATTAAAGATCTTTGGCGATGCGTATGGAATAATTTTCATTGACTACCTTGAAAAAGGACCATCAACAGCGACTATTACTTAACGTTATTAGACCGTTTGAAGGACGAAATCGCAGGAAAAACGGCAGCATTTGGAGGAAAAGAAAGTGCTGCTTGAAAGACAATGCACCGTGTCAAAAATCCATGAATTAGGCTTCGAATTGCTTCATCATCCTCCGTATTCTCCAGATCTGGTTCCCACCGACTATTTTTTGTTCTCAGATCTCAAAAGAATGCTCGCTGGAAAGATATTTTCGACGAATGAAGAGGTCATCGCCGAAACTGAGGCCCATTTTGAAAAAAAAAGGACAAATCGTACTACAAAAGTGGCGTCGGAAAGTCGGAGGGTCGGTCGCTATACTCAGTGTATCGCCCTAGCATGGAATTATGTTGAATAAGAAAAACTAATTTTGCCAAAAAAATGTGTTTTCCTATGGTAGGCCGGGGACTATTCAATTGACCTGTTACGAGTAACAAATTAGATTTGTTTTGTTCGTAATTTATTTTTGAGCATATGACACAAAATTATATTATTATTTCTGAATTGCTTGGGCTCAATAATGTTAAAATATACAATTAGATGATTGTATATACCCATAATATTTTAAAAAATATCCTCTGACTCCTATCCGTTGAAGAGTTGTGTCTTCCGTCACACCATCTCAGCACCAACGTTATACAAAATATCTGGTTATTTTACATAGAGTAATAGAAACGGAACTTAATAGGGGACTCTGGCGCAAAGTTTTGCTTGCTCAACATCCAGAGGGCGTCATAATGGGCCATTCAAGTAATTTGATTGGTCGATTTAAATCTCCATTATAGGCACCTGCAAGAAAAATATTTTAATGTGAAGACGTTTGACTGGCTCATTAATAATATTTGGCACGTGACAGCCTTGACGCCATGTTTAATTGACTAATGAAATTTAAATAAAACATTGTTTTTAAATAAATTTATTAAATAAAATTCAATTAAACATAAATATAATAAGTAAAAATAAATAAATATAAATATAATCTATGACAATAAATATAAATATATAATGTCAATTTATCTATACAATATAAAAATAAATATATCTGTAAAATATAGAAAAATAAATACATCTGTTTACTCAAAGAATAAAGCCTTGTTAATACTTTTTATATTTTATCTGAAAGATCATTATGGAATGTACAATTGAAGGGTTTTAAATTTATTTTTCTTTAAACATTTTACAAGAATTTTAATATATTATGAACATGGCAAAATCGCTGAGTCAAGTAATTAATCACACTTGCTTCGAACATCCTGGTTGTGGGCCTGGAACGATGGAAATAGGCACTACAAATATAGTAAGACAGTTTATAAATTAATGGTAATAATTATTAACAGAAATATGACTGACTCCTTCAATTTAACTTCTATATCACTTTGATTTTGATCCACTTCCATTTGTATATATTCTAGGCTCGTAAAAGTGTATCATAAAAATGTCTGTGACACACGCGCTAACGATCATAAATCGGTTTCATGTTTAACCCAACCCGTTTAAGATATTATTCTAGAGACAAAAATATTGATCGTGTATATGAAAATTGAGGATTTTCCGCGATTTGTCCGAATTACACCATGAAATCCTGACTTGGTTCTGATGGCACCACCTCGGAAATGCACTCTTTAGAATAAAAAAATAAATTTGAAAATCGATCCAGAATTTACCACGAAAGAAAGAAGAAGAAAAAGAAATCAATGAATCTCCTTTTTTTATGAAGATTATTAATAAAAGGACGAATGAAGCAAACTCTGTATGAGGTACTGCTAGAATTTAACATGTCAAGTCAGACAACCAAACAGGAAAAGTAGTTCAATTCTACAGACACGGTTTTGGTGAAGTTAAAATTGTATAACACGTAGGATAGTCCTGCTGAGGCAATAGGGAAATAAACAAGATATAGTATATGATTGAATACCTAATGTCTTCCATAATATGGACACCATATTCATATATATTTTTTTAATAAGGTATTGAGCCACAATCTTGACGGAATCGATTCGTAGACTATCTGAATAGATTCCAATCGAATGTTATCCCGTTCTTGTACCTAAATATTCGGCAATTTCTTCAATGATGTTGGAGATGGAGACTCCTTACTCTCAGCTCTAAACCTCCCCGTAATTGTTTGATTATGTTGAGTTCTGGCTATTATACTGGCCAGGGAATATATTTTACGATATCTTGATGCTTCACAAGCTTCGAAATAAGACATTGGTTGGTAATAATCTACCGTTCACAATAACAACCTCATGATTGAGGAATTAATATATTAAATCGCAGTAATTTCCACCATGCTCGATTCAGCAGGCAGTCTGGTTAGTTAGCTTCTTTTGGGGTTCATCATACATAAACCCAGCCATTTGTAAAGAACAATATAAATGTTTCTCTAGCAGTTTATTGCTCGCTTTCATTATAAATGATTTCAAAACCGCAGCCCTTTCATAAATGTTAGCTTTGTGGAACTTCCGTTAAAGTGTTTTATATTGTCTGACCACATTACATTTTAATATTTGTCGGTATCTCTCAATTAAGACCAATCCTTGACTGTTTGTGGTCTCAACTCAGAAAAAATACATATTTTTAACCGATTTCTGGAAGAGGAGGTTCTATGTTCGACTGTACATATTTTTTAATGTATGTTCGCCGAATTCTCCGTCAATTATGGACCGCTCATCAAAATTCTTTTTTTCTTTTTTGAAAGAATGAGCTTCCGAAGTGGTCCCATTGGAACCAAGTCAAGGAAGGGGGGCAAAATTGAGGAAAACCGTCAAATTTCAAAGGCACTTACAAAGTTTTCACATATTTTTTATCAAAATTAATCAAAATCAAAATCAATTATATGTGTCTAATGTTATATGCTGAACTGATGTGACGGTACATCAGAAGTCGATCAGTGCAAAAGTTATTACTTGCCTTTTATCACTAATCGTATCGTAAGAGATGCTGTAGAAATACTGTAGGCAACTGTTTCTACGGCGAAACGGTTAAAACGTTCAGCTCATACGCGGAAGTCATGGGTTCGATTCCTGGCGAAGACAACAGCTTTTTGTTGTTCTAGTTTGATTAAAATATTTCTCAAATCTCTTAGGCTAGGTAGCGGTCCCGGGACCAGAAGCGATACTTATTTTCAATTATTATTTGTTTATTCCTATTTTTCCTCATAAGGGCTGCACCTTTACTTTGTCCACACATTTTAATTTCTAATACCAAAAAGATAACATTAAATATTTTTAATAAAAAAATTGAACCGACTTCAAAATATAAATAAGGAACTAACTGAAGGGTAAAAAATAATCAGACATTTAACACACAAAAAAAACTTTTTAAAATAAAATATGTACATTATTAAAATTGTACATTATTAATCGTTATAATAACTAAATGAAAATAAGTAAAAGCTTTATTTAACCTATCTATTACAAGTATTTTATATTCTACTATATACACACAATTTAGCTTAATACCTAAACATCTTTATCTATTTACAATATTATTTTAACTACTACCACTTTGAATTTTATCACTTTCAAGTCGGTACCGAGCCCTAACAATACAAAAATAATAATATAATTTTGTGACATATGCACAAAATTAAATTAGGAACAGAAGAAATCTAATTTGTTGCCCGTACCGACTTCAAACTGATTATTTGGTAGTAGTTAAAATAATATCGTAAATAGATAAATATGTTTAGGTAGATAATAAACTAAATTGTGTGTATATAGTAGAATATAATATACGTGTAGTAGATAGGTCAAATAAGGTTTTCGTTTATTTTTATTAAGTTATTACAACGATTATAATGTATATATTTTATTTCAAAACGTTTTTTTTTGTTAGAAATCTAAGTTTGATTATTTTTTACCAAGTCGGTTGAATTTTTTTGTTAAAAATATTTTATTTTATGGTTAGTTGTACGGGGCATGTTCATGTGTCGGCAACCCATCCGCTCTATTTTTTTACGCTTGATAGAAAAACAAAAAATGTCTTATATCACAAGGTGTTTCAATGAAGAGAAAAAGATTGATATGGTTGGTTTTTGTACTTTTATATTTTTTTGTATTATTATCTTTACGTTCATTATATTGCTTCCATAAAATGATAAATTTAATTCAGTGAAGATATCTGGGCCTCTGGGCTTACCAATACACTAAACCGAAACTGCCTCACAGTTGACCCCTGTGGACCGCTACTGCTATTAAATTTGGAAATATTGCACCCGCTGATTGGACAGCCATTACTGAGTACGAGAACCCGACGATTCTATTGATTCGCGAAATTGAGTTACCACACGACTGGATACTGTCTTATGGGGGCAAAAGTTGTGACTGCAGCGACGGATGTGGTCGTTTCAGCCTGGAAGAGGGGGGAGGTTAGCGGTGACTCGGTGTTAAGCCCCCAGCATGTCGACCAACTCGCGAACAAGCGCGTTTTTAGAGGAACTTGAGCTGAGTTGTTTATGGAATGATTGAGATATGAAATGCTTGATTTCTGGAGTGTCAGTTTCCCTATGAATTTGATTATTTCTAACAAACCATGGAGTATTTAAGACCGTTTCTCCTGGTTGGATGTAACAAACTTGAAGTAGACATTAGATCCGTAGAGTAGTACGGACCGAATTAACATCTTGTAAAATAAGCATTTGATGGAGATGGGAAGTCTGGTAGAAGGGCAGATCAGAGAAGATAGCAGGTTTGATATTCCCGAACCTTTCCGGATGGCTTTCTGGATTTGGGAATGCCAACTGAACCGTCGGTCGGAGTGAAGACCTAGATACGTGACGTTATCCAGCCATGGAATTATTGCGGTGTCGATCTTAAGTTTCGAGACGCGCAGTGCGTAACGCTTCTTGTGGCCTGGATTTTCAAGTGGTTGATTCGTTCTGCAAACGTTCATGAATTGTAACTTCGAACCTGGCGGTCGTGAAGAAACCAGCGGCGGCAGCGTAAAACCCGACGTCAATGTGTTCTTTTCTCGGCAGATCTGAAATAAAGAGGTTAAATAAGGCTAGGGCCAGCGGGGAACCTTGGGGTATGCCAGCATCGACTTGTTTTCGACTTGAAAATGTTTTCCTGATCATGACCTGGAAAGATCTGTCCGATAGGTAGGACTTAATGAGAGCGGTTACGTCTTCTGGGAGGCTTTGTCGAAGATTTTGTGAGGGTAATTGTTCATCAGGAATGATGTTGTTTTCCTTTGTGAAAGAGTTGAGAGCGTAGAGTATTGCCCTCTCGGCAAGCTTCGAAATGTGAATATATAACACAACATTCATTGACTATTAGGCAGTACGAAGTTCGCCAGGTCAGCTAGTGAGCAATAAAATGAACTATTCACATAGTTACTAGAAATGGTGTGATAAAACTATTTAATTAAAAATATCTAGAACCTATGTCGCGCGCCCACCTCCCAGTTTGTTAATAGAAGTAGTATGAAAATCAATAGGACGATATCAAAATATAACGAAACACATTTAACCTCAATATTAATTTGATATAAAGTAAAAAGTAGCCTTGATAGCTTTGTAAATATGACCAGATGATGAAATATTGATTTTAACCGATCTTCGTTGCAATGTTAAATCTAATAATAAATTCCTAGAACAATAAAAAGATTTTACATCATATTACAGTCTTCTTACTAAATTATTGCAAATCACAGCGCATTCACCAATATTACAGAAACCGTTAATGCTGTATTGAATAAAAACATTTAGCCGGCTTGGTGGCGCAGTGGTAAAGGCGATGGGACGGTCCTCCTACTGTTGCGATAGCCGCGGGTTCGAATGATGATCGGGCATGGTTGTAAATTTATGTTTGTGATTATTTAAAATGTGTGAATGTTCTAGGCAAGAGTGTAAAATCCTACTAGGAAAATGATCCCAGTCACGCCAGTAACCAGGCTGTCTAAGACCGCATGTCTTCTGGGATTATTTCTAACGTTGGTCACTCGCCAGTCGGTAGGGTTAATGTTGAGAATCGTGGTTCGGAGCCCACGTTAAACTTTAGGCCCAGTCCAGATAAACCCATAGTTGGTAAAAGGAGACTTTAAAATGTATATAAAAAAAATAAAAATATTTAGTTTATTAGTATTACTTTAATTTCTACATTAACAATAAGCCTAAGTCGATTATGTTAAATTTTAATTGCTATAACGCTATAAAATTACAATCATATGCCGACTAGACAAACTTTAATTAAGTAATGGAGACCTAGGTATTTTTAATTAAATAATGGACACTATTTCGTCGCTCATTTGTTTGTAGTAGCCAGAATGCGCCTAACCTATTCTCGAAGTAACGTGTTGTTCTTCAGACCTCATGTTTTTGTGTCTAATCTAATTGGTTTGGGTCCGTTATATGATTTTAAAAAGAGGCAAAAATATTCATCGTTGACACATGGTTTTTATAGCATATTGGTGATGATTACAATGATCTGTTGTCTTACCCAGTCCGTGTATTTTCGACAAAAAACTCTGTGGACTACATACAAAGAGTTATTTGTAGCGTTTGATGTTCTGATGGCGATTTTTGGCATTATATCTGTTGCTATAACAATGTTTCACAATTCTTCTTCTTGGGAAGTGATATTTCAAACAATGGCTTTCCTGGAAAGTCGATGTAATTTAGATACCGAAAGGAGCATCGAACGAAATTGGTTAAAGAACAGTGTAATACAATTTGGTGCTGTTTTCACCATATTTATTTCTATTTCTTTTCTTAACTTCTACTATTGGGGTGTTTTTCAATCCTTCTCTATAGCTTATATGTTTAGATTTATTATTATAATATACAGCATAATTTCGGCAAATTTGATTGTAAACTTGGCCAAAGCTGTTAAATGTAAGTTCAAGGATGTCGAGATGATATTAAAGGCATCGAGGCACGCTCATTTTTATCAAGCTATCAGCATCGTGAGAAAATGTAGAATGATCTACAATGATTTAGTAAAAGTGGTGAAAATTACTAACAAGCTTTTTGGATCATGGTTTGTTTTAACGTATTTTCATTATGGCATTCATGCTCTCCACACTTCAGCATTACTATTGGTGAAGATATTGAATTATAGACAAAAGGATATGAAATATTACTGTTTTGTTGTTCTAATTATTGTGACAATGGTAAGTAGTTATAATTAGATTTTTTATTATTATATTCCACAAAATCATTTAAAATGTTAATAGATATTAAAAACTAAGTTTACGTAAATCAAGAAACAATACTATGGCTTTTGTTCATTTTTACATTCTTCTAATCGTGAATGAAAAATAGTTAATATTTAAAATATAAAATATTAATTGAATTAAACACTGATTGTTTCTAATTCTGAAGAAGACTCTGGGTTGCATATACCCTGATTTTTTTTGAATCACTGCCAACTACTTTTTCTCTCGACTTTTATTATTAGACACATGTTAAAGTGTACTTTTACACTGAATCTACTCATAGGAACTCATGTATTTTATATCTGCATTTCAACAACATGACACATATAGAATATGTTTTCATATGTTCAAAAATTAACGTAAAATATGCCTTTAATTAAAGTTCTAATTAAGATATGTTAATCGTTATAAAATTCATCTTGCATGTCTAACAGTGTATGAAGGGATAACTTGTGTAACAGCCCTCATAGAGCTGCA
Organism: Rhynchophorus ferrugineus; assembly: GCF_030347505.1. NCBI lineage: Eukaryota > Metazoa > Arthropoda > Insecta > Coleoptera > Curculionidae > Rhynchophorus > Rhynchophorus ferrugineus. The sequence continues at coordinate 52,303,850 of NW_027472583.1, forward strand.
TATCCATAAGCTTTTTATCAATACTTTCTAGACTATCGGCTTGGTGGACGTAGTGGTAAAGGCGACAGGACGATCTTCCTGCTGTTGCGATATTCGCGGGTTCCTGCTTATTAATCCTGCTTGGGCATGGTCGTAAATTTATGTTTTTGCTTGTTTAACATTTGTGATTATCCTTAGGTAAGAGTGTAAAATCCTAGAGAAGAATTATCCCAATCACGTCAGTAACCAGGCCGTGTAAGACTGGATGTTGAAAGTTGGTCGCTCGTCAGTCGGTAGACCGCCAGACCTTGGTTCGGAGCCCACGCTAAAATAGTAGGTCCAGTCCAGGTGAACCTTAGTCGTATATTAGTAACATGATAAATAATATATCCTATAAAACTGCAACAAATTAATACTTTATAGTATCAGTAGTACTTTATAGTTTACCTCTCTACCGCATTTTACTAGCAAGAGAGGGCCCACATTATTTTCTGATTGATCTGATTCTAACATTTTCATGGCTTTGGCAATTCTAATCAGAGTAATCATAAATATTAAACACTAATTTAACCTCTAATTATTATCATTAATGTTTTAAATAATTTTTATGTGTGACAACAGTATCGACCAGTACTATTACTCTAGTTAATTTGCATTCTCTCTAATTAACTAGAGTAAATCTAATTGTGGAATTAGAAGGAAAAATGCGCTCCAAGTTTAAAATAAACTTTACGTTTTTATAGAGAGAATTTGGCAGTACAGTCGATGCCATCTATGACGTGCATTTGAAAAAACAATTCAAAAGAAACCTGAAAATAAAAATTCGATACTCTCCGTGATAAACCATAGGTGTCAGTATCGAACTATTTCCACTCCAAATCTCAAAACAAAAGTTGGATACTCTACTTTAATATCCTATGTTTATAATATCAATATTTTAATTTGAATCTAAAGGTTCCAGACCTCTTCGTTTCGATTTTCTTTTAAGATCATTAAAAGGAGAAACTATTTTTCTTTAAATATTTGAAAGTATCTACGGAATCGTTCAACATTTTTTCTAAACTTAAATATTCAGCTTAGAAACTGTATTTTCCTGTAGTTCCTAGTTATGTGGCAGCAAATTTAAATCATGCGTGAACTTTAGTACACCCCTTATTAAATTTTATCGGTAAAATATGGTTTGTATTGATATAAAACTAAGTGCACACATACATTTCGATCATGTTAAATTTGTTATCATTTTGATATGACATGTTAATATAGGGAGCAATTAAGTTAATACCTTCAATTACAAACAGACTAGACGTATTTTAATTAAATAATGGACACTTCGTCGTTCATTTGCTTACAATTGTTAGAATGTGTTGGAGGAATTCCCGAAGAACCATATTATTCCTCCGACCACACATTATAATATCAAATCTAATTGGTATGGGTCCTCTGTACGATTTTAAAAGAAGACAGAAATATTCATCGATGGTGCATCGCCTGTATAGTGTGTCGGTGATGATAACATTGCTATACTGTATCATCGAGTCCTTGAATTATAGACAGAAAATAATATGGACGACGTACAAAGAACTATTCGTAGCGTTTGACATTTTAGTCTCTCTTTTTGCCTTTATAAACATTTTTACCATGATCTTCTACAATTCCTCCTCATGGGCACGTCTACTTCAAACCATAGCCTTCATGGAAAGTCGGTCTTATTTTAACACCGAAAATGAGATCGAACGAAATTGGTTAAAGAACAGTGTATTACAGTTTGTTGCTGTTTTCATAGTATTACTAATCGTCATCCTTTTAAACTGGTACTCTTGGGGAGTGTTTCAATATTTTTCGACATCATACTTGACCGGATTTGTTATAATATTATACAGCTTGGTTTCCGCGAATTTGATCATAAACTTGGCCAAAGCTATCAAATAGAAGTTCAAAGATATCAAAACTATGCTGATGCTTTCGAAACACGCTCACTTTTATCAAGCTATCAGTATTGTGAGAAAATGTAGGATGATCTACAATGAGTTGGTAAAGGTGGTGAAGATTATTAACAAGATCTTCGGACCGTGGTTTGTTTTGACATATTTTCATTATGGCGTGCACGCTTTTCATACAGCAGCTCTGATATTGGTAAAGCTTATGGAGAATAAGCGAGGAGAGATGAGATATTACAGTTTTGGTTTCCTTCTTCTTGTAATAATGGTAAGTGTTTACGCTTGCTTTTTAAGACCTATAGTTAGTTTGGTAAAACAATATTTTATACGTCTCAATTATTATATGTCAATCAAATCGTTAAATTAATTCAAACCAAATGTAATCCACATTATGGAAATGTTTTCATCAATGAATGTGATTTAGATTATTTAAATAGTAAACGTTGTATTAAAAGAAACGATTAATGCCTATAGTCCATCCAATTCATAAAACTGAATGCACACATACATCTCGATCACGTAAACTTTATCATTATTTTGATATGTTATGTTAATTTGGGGAACAGTTAACATAATAAACTCAATTACAAACAGACTAGAAGTATTTCAAATAAATAATTGATACTTCGTCATTCATTTGCTTACATTTGTTAGAATGTGTTTCAAGTATTCCCGAAGAGCCATATTATTCCTCCGACCACACATTATAATATTAAATCTAATTGGTCTGGGTCCTCGGTACGATTTTAAAAGAAGACAGAAATATTCATCGATAGTGCATCGCCTGTATAATGTGTCGGTGATGATAACATTGCTATACTGTATCATCGAGTCCTTGAATTATAGACAGAAAATAATATGGACGACGTACAAAGAACAATTCGTAGCGTTTGACATTTTGGTCTCTGTTTTTGCCTTTATAAGCATTTTTACCATGATGTCCTACAATTCATCCTCATGGGAACGTCTACTCCAGACCATAGCCTTCCTGGAACACCGAAAATGATATCGAACGAAATTGGTTAAAGAACAGTGCATTACAGTTTTTATCTGTTTTCATAGTACTACTAATCGTCATCCTTTTAAACTGGTACTCTTGGAGAGTGTTTCAATATTTTTCGACATCTTACTTGACGGGATTCGTTATAATATTATACAGCTTGGTTTCCGCGAATTTGATCATAAACTTGGCAAAAGCTATCGAATGGAAGTTCAGAGATAACAAGACAATGTTGTTGCTTTCGAAACACGCTCACTTTTATCAAGCCATCAGTACTGTGAGAAAATGTAGGATGATCTACAATGAGTTGGTAAAGGTGGTGAACATTATTAACAAAATTCGGACCTTGGTTTGTTCTGACATATTTTCATTATGGCGTGAACGCTTTTCATACAGCAGCTCTGTTATTGATAAAGTTTATGGAGAATAAACGAGGAGAGATGAGATATTACAGTTTTGGTTTTCTTCTTTTAATAATGGTAAGTGTTTACGATTGTTTTTCATGACTTATAGTTTGTTTGGCAACTCAATATTTTATACGTCTCAAATATTATATGTTAATCAAATCGTTAAACTAATTCAAATCAAGTGAAATTCACATTATGGAAAAGTTTACGGCAATGAAACGATTAGTGTATAATTCGTTCCATAAAACAGTGAACTTGCGTCATTAGAATTGATAACGTTAAAACTTTGTTCTAACATTGACATAAAAAGAATTTAATCTAAATAAAATAAATAAACAAAGATACTGTCATTAAATATATTTTATTTTAACATTTTCTTATATTTAATACATATATTATTGAAGGATTTAAAACTACAATTAATTATACAGTTTCTAGGTTAGAGTTGTGTATCATTATATTAACATTGAAATCCTTTCCACACCACCTATGAGTTAGTGTTATAGGCGCGTTTTTTATGTAGTAGTATACATTGGAGGCGTAATTAACAATTGTATATCCAAGTAATATATTTTACTTTCACTAGAGAGCATATATATTTTACGCTTAGTTCTTGTTTCCTTCGATACAGTGTTTTTTTGTAAAATCATTTTGATATCACTGTATTTCTTCTTAGTTCGTTCTGTTACTACCTGTATATATATTTATTGATAAAACTAGATTTAATCACTGCATTCTCTCTAATGCATTTGCCATATCTGCAAAATAGTTAGTATTCCTTTTCTCCTCACACATTTAAACCAAATGCTGATGTATATTCTGTACAATTACATACATATATGTGCACATAAATATTTCGCATACAAAAATAAAATTTCCTTTGTATATTGTATATTAATTATATACTCACCTTTAGTTGTATCCACTCTCATCACACTCTCTGAAATTATCGGTATAAACATCATAATCCCATATTCAGAAAGTTTTATTCAAGTCAGTAACTAAGTTATTAATTTCCTATCTATCTAACATTCGTTCACAATTTCATCATTTGTCAATATCCTATTTAATGATTTTAAGAATTTTATTCTCTTAGAAGCAATGTCTGGCATGCAACATAACATAAAGCTGATCCTGATTCGTCAGCCAGATCCAGGTTTACGTTTTTAAATAGAATGCATTTGTCAATATATTCAACGACATCTGTAAGGTACATTGGCTGTTTTATTGGAAGCACTGCATACATTTATTTATAACCAAATAAACAAATATTTAAACAGCGATACTTATTTGTTAGTTGAAAGATAAATAATTTGCAATCTTAGACTGCTAGTAAATGTTCAAATATTGTGTTTACATTAACACAATATTTTGATAATTGAGTGTTTACGTTATCGAGTATCTGATTTATGTTGTGTTCTAAATATACGTAATATAAGTAGTCCATGTGATTAAACCGATTCAACGTACGTAACAGGTCAATTGAAAAGTCCCTGGCCTCACATATAGATGGCACTACTAGAATTAAATCCATATGTTTTTTAGTTAGCCCTAACCCTCAAAAGATGCTTTAAAATTTGTATAAAATTGTATAAATTTGACAGCTGTCGGATCATTAGTTTGTGAACTATAGCATTTTGAGTGAAGCAATTTTTGTTATTGCGAAAAAAATTGATAAAAAGGAATTTCGCGTGTTGATAAAATATTGCTTTTTGAAGGGAAAAAATACAGTTGAAGCAAAAACTTGGCTTGATGCCGAGTTTCCCGACACTGCCACTGGAAAATCAACCATCAAGTATTGGTATGCTCAGTTTAGACGTGGTGAAATGAGCACCGAAGACCGTGAACGCAGTGGACGCCCAAAAGAGGTTGTTACCGACGAAAACGTTTAAAAAATCCACAAAACTGTTTTGTATGACCGTAAATGGAAATTGAATGAAGTAGCAGACACTCTAAAGATATCAGCTGAACGTGTACATCATCTCATTCACGAATATTTGAGTATGAGAAAGCTATGTATAAAGTGGGTGTCCCACGAGCTCACTTTTGACAAAAAACAACGATGAGTTGATGATTCGGAGAAGTGTATGATGATGATCAAGCGTAATAAACCCGAGTTTTTGCATCTATATGTGATAATGAATGAAACATGGCTCCATCAATTTACTCCGAAGTCCAATCGACGGTCATCTGAGTGGGCTGCACACGATGAACCCGCTCCAAAGGCAACAGTCGGCTGTCAAGGTTATGGCGTCTATATTTTGGGATGCGCATGAAATAATTTTCATTAACTACCTTGAAAAAGGAAGGACCATCAACAGCGACTATTATATAGCGTTATTGGACCGTTTGAAGAACAAAATTGCGGGAAAACGGCCGCCTTTGAAGAAAAAGGAAGTGCTGCTTCACCAAGACAATGCACCGTGTCACAAGTCAGTGAAAACGATAGCAAAAAACCATGAATTGGATTTCGAATTGCTTCCTCATCCACCGTATTCTCCAGATTTGGCCCCCAGCGAATATATCCTGTTCTCAGATCTCAAAAGAATGCTCGCTGGGAAGAAATTTTCGTCGAATGAAAAGGTGGCCGCCCAAACTGAGGCCTATTTTGAAGCAAAGGATAAAATCTACTGTAAAAATGGTATCGAAAATTTGGAGGGTCCAGTATAATCAGTGTATCGCCCATGAATTAAAAAAAAATTGGCAAAAAATGTGTCTTACTACGGTAGGCGGTGGACTTTTCAATTGACCTGTTACAGGCCATAAAAAGGCTTCAACAATGTTGTCATTCATAGTAATTATTTATATTATTGGGTATTCGCAGACGTGACAAACCCTACAATTAAAAAGAAGCGTTAATTCCGCCGAATTTACTGTAAGTTATCTTTAAAACACTTAAAAAAACGGCCTGAAATTAAATAGTCTAAAATATCGAATTACCAGATGGAATCTTCAGTACCATAGATATTCGGAACTATTTATGATTTCCTTGAACGGTACATGTCTTTGTCTATGTTTTAAGGAAAAAATATCCTGAAAATATAAACATATAAAACTCGCTTTTACATGACGAAAGGAATATTATTAATAATGCATTGATTGATTCAGATTTTAAAGCACATGCAGTAAATTAAAACACCGCTAATGACACATCCAACATTCATATTGTATAAACAGTTACAACAATGTCCGACAGCAGACGACACGTTTCATTTTTCAAACCATTCCTCTTAGCTTGTAATTTATGTGGTATCGGTCCTTGTTATGATTTTAACAGAATCCGACTAAAATCAAACTGGTTTTATCCATTTTACTCCACTATATTGAAAATGGGATTCTCCGTCTGGTTTTTGTACGAATTCTATACAAAAATAATCGAACCTGTCTCGATTTTCGTCGTAATGCAGGCCATTATAACTGTTCAAAGCCTTATGGGATACTTATCAGTAGCTCTGGTGAAAGACACAATCTGGGAGAAACTTTTTCAGCAACTTACAATGCTGGAAAGCACTTTTTATTTGAACGACACTGATCGGAGAAAAAGAAACTTTCTGCGAAACAGTTTCCTACACTCAGCGCTACAAATTATATTGGTTTGTTTATTGTACGTAGTATCACATCATGGTTTTGAGAAACCATTTATCGCTATATTGGCCTTCTATGGTGCTTTCATGAATATGGTGTGCCTGAACCTTGCACTGTCAGTGAGGAGTAAGTTCTCGGCGTTGAACCACAAGCTCTTGATGTCAGTTAACGAGGATTTTACCACCGCCTTGACCATCATTAGAAAGTGTAGGCTTATCCATGTCGAGATGGCAGCTGTGGTGAAGCTATTGAATACGCTTTTTGGACTGTATTTGCTGGTTACATATTGGGTATATGGATTCAGGAGAACATTTAATCTATTGTTGTTTTTTATTAAGGGACAAGAAGGTAGTCTATTCCAGATAGACACCATATCTTACATAATCCTTATGATATACCAGCAGGTGAGTAATAATTCCGTTAAATAAAATATTTCATCGTAAAAATGTATAATACGTTTAGTGAAAAGAAATCTATTACATATGAAAGATTCAGACCTGTAGTTTTAAGGTTAGGACTTCTAGGACAATAGGTGGCGTCATCTATTGGGTTGATTTTGACACTATTAGTAAATCTTCAACCGATTTCAATAAAGGAGGATGTTCTGTTTCTATGTCTGTACATGGTTCTATGTCGACTGTATATATTTTTTAATGTATGTTCGCCGATTTCTCCGTCAATTATCGTCAATTATCGTCATATTATCGTAGTAGATCCAATTGTGGCAATCACAGTTCACTACAGAAAATTCTTCTTTTTGCTCGGATCAACATCACTATGTTTCTAGAACTATTTAACCTTCATAGAATGGAAATTTCCTTACTCAATTAGGCATCAATTTTCAATAATCATATAATCCGTTGACATTAATTTTGAAAACATATGGCGGAGCTACCCTTTATAATATTATATTAATGACGCATTAAGATGAAATCACCCTTTCTATAATGTTTGATAATTTCATTTAATAAATAATATCACTTTATCAGTGAAAATGGATTTATTATGTAATTATGTAATAACTTATGGATATTTTGAATGATGATTCATACATTTAATGACTTATGAATTAATGGTCCACTTTTCAATATTGGTCCACCATACATGGGATTTTAATATCTGTTATTATCTGCGGATATATATTATAAGCATTTTACGATTCTGGCAACAGACAAATACATTATATCTTACTTACATTTCAAGTGTAATTTCCGGTACTGAATCAGTGAAAAATGCTGCGGAAGGCCTACGATATGTGCCACAACCAAGTTTACATGAAAAGAATAGTGTATGGATTTTACAATGCACCATAAAAAAACAAAAAGTTTTGCAGGCCATTATAAGTGTTCAAAGCCTTAAGGGATACTTATCAGTAGCTCTGGTGAAAGACACAATCTGGGAGAAACTTTTTCAGCAACTTACAATGCTTGAAAGCACTTTTTATTTGAACGACACTGATCGGAGGAAAAGAAACTTTCTGCGAAACAGTTTCCTACACTCAGCGCTACAAATTATATTGGTTTGTCTATTGTACGTAATATCACATCATGGTTTTGAGAAACCATTTATCGCTATATTGGCCTTCTATGGTGCTTTCATGAATATGGTGTGCCTGAACCTTGCACTGTCAGTGAGGAGTAAGTTCTCGGCGTTGAACCACAAGCTCTTGATGTCAGTTAACGAGGATTTTACCACCGCCTTGACCATCATTAGAAAGTGTAGGCTTATCCATGTCGAGATGGCAGCTGTGGTGAAGCTATTGAATACGCTTTTTGGACTGTATTTGCTGGTTACATATTGGGTATATGGATTCAGGAGAACATTTAATCTATTGTTGTTTTTTATTAAGGGACAAGAAGGTAGTCTGTTCCAGATAGACACCATATCTTACATAATCCTTATGATATACCAGCAGGTGAGTAATAATTCCGTTAAATAAAACATTTCATCGTAAAAATGTATAATAAGTTTAGTGAAAAGAAATCTATTACATATGAAAGATTCAGATTTGTAGTTTTAAGGTTAGGACTTCTAGGATAATAGGTGGCGTTATCTATTGGGTTGATTTTGATAATATTATTAAAACCTCAACCGATTTCAAAAAAGGAGGATGTTCTATTTCTATGTCTGTATATGGTTCTCTGTCGACTGTATATATTTTTTAATGTATGTTCGCCGATTTTTCCGTCAATTGTGGGCCGATTTTCAAAATTATTTTTTAACCCAAAGAATGCACTTTCGAGGTGGTCCTATTGGAACCAAATTAAGATCTGATGGTGGAATCCGGGGAAATCGATGAAAATTCTCAAATTTCAAAGACACGTACAATTTTTTCACATATTTCTGTATCTATAATAAAAAGATATTTGGGTATAATGTTGTTGCCGAGCTGATATGAATGAAAATCGGAAGTCGATCAGTGTAAAATCCATTGAATTTTCTTTCTAAGCACTAACAATATCATATTGCAAAAAGAACCTATTTTAGATACTTTGATCGCATTTATTGAGAAAAATGCGTGCAATATATATTAGTCCAAATATTTTCAATCAATTTATGCATCCATATTCAGTTTTTCCCATCTTTATGACAACATGAAAATACCAATGGCAGTAATTTGTTGTATTGATTTCAACATCTGCAGTAACACTTTCATTCAGATTTGCAGCTCATAATAACAGATCAATTAAAATCGATATATAGATCAATCCCCGGCTTGGCACAATGAAACACAGTGAAAACGATGGCTAAAATCTAAAAAATAAATAAACTGGGCTTGGAATTACTTCCTAATCTACCGTATTCTCCAGATCTGGCCCCCATCGAGTCTTTCCTGATATCAGATTTCAAAAGAATGTTCGCTGGGAAGAAATTTTCGTCGAATGAAGAGGTGATCGGCGAAACTGACGCCTATTTTGAAGCAGAGGACAAATCGTACTACAAAAATGCTATCAAAAAGTTGGAGAGTCGCTATAATCAGTGTATCACCCTTGAAGGGAATTATGTTGAATAAAAAAAAACTAATTTTGCGAAAAAATATGTTTTACTATGATAGACCGGGGACTTTTCAATTGAACTGTTACTATATGTGAAGCTTCAGCTGTATTCAAATTTATTATTCTTAACTGGATTCTCATACTTTTGTAAAGGATCTTCTACGTGGAAAATATATTAAATGAATCTTTAAACAAAATTAACATATATATGATTAAAATGTTATTAGCAATAAATAAATATTCTTCAGGAAACTTATATTATTTCCACAGTACTTAGTTGAAATTGGATAAAGCAACTAATGAAATATGAACGAGTAATCGCTAAAGTAAGGACGTGGCAAAAGCCTAATTATTATCAAACTAATGGATTTCCTGATTATTAATAGATATAACTATGTCAGTGTATAGTAGGCAAAACGTGCTGTTTTTTAAACCTTTTCTTTTGACTTGTAACTTACTTAGTGTAGGTCCATTCTATGATTTAGTTAGAATTCATCGAAGTTTAAACATATTTTACACTATTTATACGATTGTAATCAGAATAGTGTTGTTTTTATGGTTCGTACTTGTATTGTATTGAAAAATAAGTGATCCTAAAATAGGTTTAAATTTAGTATTCTTCATTATGGAAACTATTGTCATTACTTTGAGCTACATGGCAATCATATCTGTTTCTCTAATAAAAGCAACACTGTGGGAGCAACTCCTACAGCACTTTGCAATGTTGAAAAGTTCATATTATTTGAACACCATGAAGAAATAAGGCAACAACATATTTTGTTACAGTTTTTTCCACTTGGTGGTACTACTAGTAGTTTTTTCAATGGTGAAACCATTTTTGCACTTTTACAGGATTTCGAGACCGTATGTCAATCAAGCCATGCTGCCTCAATCTGAATCAGTAGTAGTTAGTGGTTGCTTTGTGCGGTAGATGCTCCTCGAGTATAGCAAAATATATAAAATCGCTATTGCTTTTATATCGCTATTGCTGCTATATTTTCAACAATACGTTGTTCAGTTCTTTCTGGGGTTCACAGGCATGTGGAGTAACAGTTTCATTCGGTTTAATACCTCATAAAATACATTACGCCGTACTGAAAATTGAACTGTTTCTCTTGAACTCACCCATGACTTTTCCATTGATTATTATCATAGTAGATCCAATTGTGGCAATCAATAATCATATAATCGCTTGACATTAATTTTGAGAACATATGGTGGAGCTACTCTTTATAATATTATACTAATGACGCATTTATCATATGATAATATGATATAGTTTATATAGTTTATCTGAGTAAGTTTGGTACATACGTCATCTATATTTGTGACGTCAAACCGTCGCAATGTTGACGTATCAACTCTCAGTTTTAGTTCAGTTTGTACCATAAAATTTTAATTATAATAAAATAATTAAACAAAAATACTGTTATCAAACATAATGATTTATTTTATATTATTAAAATATAACATTATACTCATTCTAATATATCTATTATCAAAGGACTTAAAGATTCAATTAATTACATAAAGTATAAACGTTTATAGATTAGGGTTGTGTTTGATTATATTTACATTGAACTCTCTTCTAGTTGTATCCCCTGGAGGCCTAATTCACCTAATTAAAAGTTGTATACCCGGGTGATATATTTTATTTTCATCAGAGAGCATATTTACCTTTTAGGCTCAATTCTTGGGTCCTTCGGCACAGTGTTCATTATAAAGACCTTTAAATATCACTGTATATCTCAGTTTGTCTGTCTAATACCTGCTTAAATCTTTCTTGATAAAATTAGATTTAATCATTGCATTTTCCTTATTGAATTTGCCATATCTGCAAAAGAGTTACTATTATTTCTCTCTTGACTCATATTAACCAAATGCTCATGTATATTCTGAATAATTACACATATATTTGTGCACATACATCTTTTACACTTCACAATAGCATTTCATGCAGTTATCAAATATTAATTATATACTTACCTTTACTTGTGTGCACCCTCATCACTCTGTCTTAGAAATTGGCAGCAATGAATCATATCATATTCAAAAAGTTTCATTCAAGTGAATAGCTAAGCTGTTAATTTCCAATCTATCTAACATTTGTTCACAATTCCATAACCATTACCATAACAATTCCATAACCATTGGTGTTATTAACCATTCCTGTTTCCAGCATGAAGTATAACATATCTGCTTATAATTATTAATAAATAATAAAACCTAATCAATTGTTATTCCAACGTATGCCATTTTCCATCAACTTCAGTTCTCGTAATACTATTTTTATTGTCATCTTGTTATAAATGGTCATTGGGTATATTGCTCCCATTCTGAAATATCGTTGTCTCATCTAAATACATAAATTTAAATTTAGTCTTCCTTCATTTTATTATTTTCATTTTATTTCATTTTATGTATAAGTTATTAAGTTATAAGTTTTATATATAAATTATAATGTTTTAAAAGCACGATTCGGAAATTCCATTCGACCTCTTCAATACTTCCCAAACTAACAGTTTCTTTTGAAATAATTGTATTAAATTATGTTTATATTGAAAAACTACTCACTTTTTTTATACATTTCATATATTTAATCTCTGATACAGCTAACATCAAGCTGATCTTGGTTCGTTACCCGCTTCGTACGAGGATATTTTTTTCGGTGAACTCAAGATTATATTTTTAATTTTTGGGATATTTCAGTGACCGTGTCCATACTAATATTCAGTTCAACTGCAACACGCTAAAAAATGTTCAATAAAAATGGCAGCAAGTTAATATTTAACAGTAAAAATGCTTACCTTTCTAACGAATTTTACTGCAAAAGCCTCCATTATCTCGTTCCTGTTCAAAATAACTGATTAGAGACGCAATGTGTTCTGTCTGGCTTAGAAATTCTCGCAGTAATAATAAGCAGAGATTTGGAATTTATCAAAGCATTAAAATAACGATTGTCAGTTTATAACCTCTTATCACTATTGTTTTTAAGAATTTTGCATACATCTGACAACTGGACGACTTTGGCAGGCTAGTTCGGTTACACGTTCGAACCTATAAGACAACATTGTATCTCTTGTTAACTAGAATAAAACAAAGAAAAAAACAAAAAAGAAAAATAAAGTCTGACCATAAAACGAATTTATAAACGGCGATAGGCAATACATTAAACATCTTGAAAACGAATGTAAAAAATTCGTTGGATAGACTATATGTTTTCTTAAATATTTAATAAATATATTCTGTTGTTTTAGTACATACTCTTCTTTACTACCATGTGCTGTGACTACGCCATCAGAGAGCAGAAGAAAATAATACGCACCTGCCAAGAACTGCAAAAACCACTGGACATATTCGCCAAACGCTACCAGGAATTGGAGGACTTCATCGAGCAACTGCAGATGATGGACGTCCGATTCACCGCGTTCAGATGTTTCGTAGTCGATCGCAACGCCACCATCATGTTGATCAGCGTCATAGCCAACTATTTTATTGTACTCGTGCAGTTTTTAAATTGATTATTGAATAAAGATGTTTTTGCAAACTAAACTGAATAATATTTTATTCAATAGGTTTATGTATTTAACGACTTAACGAGATGTAAGGAAAATATAATATCAGTTTGTTTTTTATAACAAGTGGACCGAAAAGTCTCGGGCCTATATCTACAAATAGATGAAGCTAGTTATTGCATTCACCGCTTTTTCAGTTAGTATTAATCTTCAAAAGAAAGCTGATAAAGTTTCATGATATTCTACTCATAAATTTGTAAGTTATTGTACTAAGAGTGACAGTTATTTTCAAAACAATGGATCAAATACAATTTCGTGTTTTAATTTTACACTGCTTCTTGATGGAAAAAATACCATTCAAGCGAAGCAATGGCTGAAAATGCGTTAAAAGGACTCCGCTCCATCAGAACAACAACAATAAAACGTTATACTTATAATGGAGACACCGATGATGTAGTACGCAGTGGACGTCCTAATGAGGTGGTAACACCAGAAAGCTATAAGTTAGCTAACCCAGTTGCGTATGTTAGCTAACGTCGTAAAAATAGTAAAAGAATTTGTTGGCTTTATATTGCATGAGCATTTGGCTATGAGAAAGCTCTGTTCAAAGCAGGTGCTGCGTTTGCAACCAAAAAGAAGAACGTGTTGATGATTTTGAGGAGTATTTGGCTACTTTTAAACGTAACAAGGCGAAATTTTTGCGTCGATAGGTCACAATGGATGAAACATACATCCATTACTTCGGCTTAGCCATTTATAAAATAGGTAGGGTCTTGAAAAAATAATTCATTTTTCTATTTAAATTGAAAGAAGTGGCAACTTATTGGGCCGACTGTACCGATGGTATTGTCGATTAAATTCAATTTTATTGTAAATAAAAGTCTTATAATGTAAGTTTTTTTTTGGCCTGGGACCGGATAGGGGAATCCTGTTACGGATACCTGGTCGGGAAGACCCGCAAGAATTAGCGAGTTGGACTGGTTATGTGGAGACTGCCTCTGGGCTACCCACTAAACGCCCACCCTATCAGCTGATCCAATGACCCTAACTGATACTTCTTACTGTTAGTAAGGCAAGGGCCAGGCAAGGACGTGGCGTCGTTATCACACCACGCAGCTTGCGGTACATAAGTCGAGACAATTTGGAGTTAGAGCACGACGGGGAAGCGTCGGCTGTGATAGAATAAGGCCACGAAGAGCCGAATGAGTTATTGGCCTAAAATGTCGGCCAGCTCGGTAATACATATATTGTCCGAGAGACGAAGAGTGGAGAAATATCTCGAGTAGACCTCGGATATAAAATCGTTAACTTGGAGGACGTCTGTTTCTCTATGAATTTGATTGTTCCTGACGAACCAGGGGGCATTGATTATTCTCCTGAAAATTTTGTTTTGAAATACTTGAAAACGTTCCACCTGGCTAGGTGAGACGTATTTTAGATAGACACTGGAGCCGTATAGAACGACTTATCGAACCAGCATCTTGTACAGGAGAGATTTTATAGAGAGGAAGCCTACTGGAGCGGTTGGTAAGGGGGAACAGCAAATTAACAATACCTTGACCTTTATGGAGGGACTTTTGAATGTGGGAATTCCACCTAAACTTGCGATCGAAGAGAAGACCGAGATAGCTTCTTCTGACCATGGGATTTCGGCATTCTCGATTTTAAGGCGCGAAATGCTCGGTACAAAACACTTCTTGTGGAAGAAGATGGCCTGGGTTTTCTGCGGGTTGACCTGCAACCTCTAAAAATATAACCACTGGACCGTCTCATCGAGTTGTTTTTGGAGTCTGCTTCGGATGTGCGGTGCTACTCTTGAAGAAGCAAAGTAAGCAGTGTCGTCTGCGTAAAAAGCTGCCTCAACTTGTGGGTATAATGTAAGCACATTGCTCTGCCAGATAACACCGATTTCTTAAAATATCCAGTGCCGTATTAGTCACGCATAATGCGACTCTAATGCCACTGCTTTTATTTTTTACATTTAGTAATAGTTATTATTTTATTTAACAGATGTGACTATTCTTTCTCTTTTCTATAACATTTGTTTTAAACCATAAACCAGTATTTTTCAGTAATCTTAAAATAACCATTTTTATTTCAACAGGACATCTTTTTATATTATTGCTGGTTTTACTACGTCATTTTATTGTTAAAAAACGTACAGTATTTCAAAAATTTACGGTAACAATATGCAGATTATTATTTCGTCGCTTTTAACACAAGAGGCACACAGCATCAAACATAAATTACTTTTGATGTTTTGATATATTTGCAAAAATAGCAATGAATTAAAGACAAGCTTATTGGATGCAGAGTACCCAAAGTGAATTGGATTGGGTTCATGTATTTATAATCACTAATGTAGGAGAAGACATTACGTATGGAGGAGATGAAATCTCTATCGTGTTGGATCTTAAATGTATTTCAAAAAATCCTGAGGTTTAAAACATATATCAAAATTCATAGAAATCAGTTGAAAACAGCTTTTTTGATGTAGACGTGCGTAATTTAGAATTAATACGATTCACTTACAAATATATTTCCACGGTATGTAAATTTTAAAGTCACAACGCAAAAAAATATCAGCTTACTGCGTCTCATTTCTTTATTAAGAAAAATAGTATAAAGTAATAAATATAAATAACCAGTTCATAATTAACAACTAATAGGTTATTCAGCATTGCAGGAAAGGTTGGCAACACAATATACATTTAGAAAATACTAACCGTAGTAGCAAAACTAAATTTACTAATTAATCTATTAATACGCTTGAGGAAAATTCATAATATTGGATCCGTTGCCATTCATTTACAGCGATTTTAATGTTAACTGGTAACAGTAAAATAACGGGAGAATACAAAGAGAACAGGTGAACAAAGATAACTATAGAACATATTAAAATATATGGATCAAATGTATGAAAGCAAAGTTTAAGTATAATAAACTAAAAATAACAAAGATGATAACAAAGAAAACGCTTCTTTTCTTCAAAATTAGCTTTATTCATCAACGTAATATGTGAGAGCCACAGAATCGTTCCAGCGCCGCTCTAAAGTTTCAATACAACTTTTATAGAACGATTTATCTTTTGCCTCAAACTAGGCCTGTCTCCAGTTGCTGTCCACTCAGACGACAGTCATTTTGATTTCAGAGTAAAGTGATATATCCATGTTTGTCACATTGTCACATATCGACGTAAAGATTCCGGTTTGTTATGTTTAAACATGGCCAAAGACTGCTCAGAAGTATCAACACGTTCTAGTTTTTGGTCCACAGTGTGTAAACGCGCCATCCACTTTGAACAGAGCTTTCTCATAGTTAAATGCTCATGCAATGTAAAACCAACACGTTCTTTTGATATCTCTACGATGTTAGCTAACTGACGCAACTCTTTTCGATCACTCAAAACGACTTTGTGGATTTTTTAATATTTTCTGGTGTCACCGCATCATTTAGATGTCCAATGTGTTCTGTATCATCGGTGTCTCTCTAACCACATTTGAAGTCAGCAAACCAACATTTTATTGTTGTTTCTGACGAATACTTTTCAAGCCATTGTTTTACTTAAGCAGTATTTTTCCCATCAAAAATATACAACAAGTTATAGAACTAAATGTCGGCTAAATTTGAATAATATATGGAGTATGTAAATGTACCTTTATTAGATTATCTGATAAAAAGTTATTGTGCTTTGAAAATGGAGATTCCAGAAGGTCACATTCTTCATAAGTGAAGAACTACTTCCGAAAAGGAAGATGTGAAAAAGAGGGACCTGTCGGAATCAGAATTGGTTTGCTCGCTCTGAAACTCTAATCGTTTAAATCCTTAGACATGTTGAGTTAGACCGTGTTAAGGAACTTTTTATGAAGATACCAAAAAATTAGTCGATTCGTGAGCATCCTCGGAAGATAAAACGATTTCTCGAAATGGAATCCATAAACTGCCTGAAAGATGGGAAAAGTAGAGGTAATTGAAGGACAATACTTTAAATAAAATACATTGTACCTATTTTTCACTATAAAGGTTCAAATTCAAAAAATCCTTTAAAAATAATGTATATCTCTCAAGAAAAGTCAGAGAGAATACGCTGCAAAATTGGGAATAGAATAGAATTTACTACTAAGCTAACAACGAATGCCATTTAATTGAAATTTGTTTTTGAAAATAACTAGAAATTGCTCTTGAATAAAATATTTTTAACAAAATAGATAAGGAGCTCAATAAAAATTAAAAAATAATCAAACTTTTTTTTTTAATAAAATATAGACACCGACTTCCGTATGGGAAAAAATAGGAATACAGAAACAATGATAGAAAATAAGAAGCACTTCAGTACTTGGGGTTCGCTACCTAGCTCAGGTGATTTAACAAATGTTCCAACTAAACAACAACAAGAAATAATTGTCGATGCTGGGAATCGAACCCGCAACCTTCATTTGGGAGCTACGATTTAACCATTACACTATAGATACTGTTGTCTATAATATTTCTACGAGGTCTTATATGCGGTTAGTGCTTAAAAGGCAAACTGAATGTCTTCTACACCGAACGACTTTCGATTTTCAGTCACATCAACTCAACAATAACATCATACCCAAATATCTGATTATTTTAAATAAAAAATATGTGAAAACTTTGTACGCGCCTTTCAAAGTTGAGTGTTTCCTTCGATTTCCCCCCTTTCCCCAAAAAAGCATGATCTGGTTCCAATGGGACCCTCTCGGAAGTGTACTCTTTCGAATCAAAAAAGAATTTTTAAAATCGGCCCACTGTTGACGGAGAAATCAGCCAACATACACTAATATATATATATATATATATATATAGAACCTCCTCCTTTTTCGAAGTCGGTTAATAAAGCAACTGTGACTTAAAAATATTCACATACGTAATTTCAGCAGGATTATCAAAAATAAACCATATCTTATATAAAATACAAAGCCAAAAAAAAGTTTTAAAAAACCCAATTTTTATACATAAGTCCGATATTTATCATTGTAAACTGTTTCAAAAATAAACCAAATAAACTATATTGTTTGCCACAGTACAGCAAATGTTTTTATTATTCTGATATTAAC
The DNA here is from genome assembly GCF_030347505.1 of Rhynchophorus ferrugineus. Taxonomy (NCBI): domain Eukaryota; kingdom Metazoa; phylum Arthropoda; class Insecta; order Coleoptera; family Curculionidae; genus Rhynchophorus; species Rhynchophorus ferrugineus. Next base: position 52,322,347 of record NW_027472583.1, read on the forward strand.
GACCACATAAATTATTCTTAGATCACTATCATTGCATCAATAAACCATCCTCCAACAATAAGAACAGGAATGTCCGCTTAGGTGGTATCGTTCCAGAGATCGTACCATCAAATTCACCGAAGAACCAAGCATCCTACGATGCAACCATAGAATAATATTAAACTCAGAACGCTACCATATAACAAAATAAAATTCCCCTCATTCATCAAAGATTTCCTGAAGATTAATCGTGATTCCATTACAGGTATGTTTTGACCATTAATGGTGGTTAGATAATTCTCGATATGCAGAACGATGATGAACAAGGAAATGGTAATTATAACCTTGAAACTAGAGACATATGAGACAAAGCTACAACAATAAAGAAGACAATAACAAAAACATAAATATGAAACGGTGAACATATATAAGCTTGGTCTTTGTGTCTTATGGATTTATTCCAAGTTTGAAAAGTCAAGTGCGCAGTACTTACTAAGAACACGACAATGATTAAGGTAAGTTCCTAATTTTTATTGTTATTGCTTTAGTTGTTATTATGGTTATTGGTTATTTTCTGAGTCGAACTATTCGAAAATATTACAATTTTTATAAATTGTTATATATGTTACAACAGTTTTAAGTTAATTTTTATTTTTTAAATAATATTATATATTACATTACATTCAGGTTCAGATACACTAGTGCAATTAATATCTAGAAAGTGTTAACTTTTTTTAAGTGTTATGTGTCATTTGCTTGAAGCTATTCGTTTCAAAAGGTCAGAGCTATTTTCAACACTTCGTTATTTCTAGTAAATTGAGAAGATTGAAATGGAAACGAAGAAGGATATAATAAATATTCGAAAAATCGAAATCATCAAACGTTTTAAAAAACTAGAAAAACACAAAAGTTTTACTATTTATTGATCTCAAGTAGTATTTTAAATATGTTAATCTCAGCTACAGCGTACCTATCAACATTTCAACAACGATCGAATAAGGTTTATTATTTTAAATACTTCAAATCTGCTAATAGTTATTTAGAACAAACAATTTGCTAATAAATATTATAGTAATTTTCTTTTAAAAAATGTAAAACATTTTTAATATAGTTAATAGAGAAAGAAAACAGGAAAATTGAAAAGTCCCCCGCCTCATACATAGGTGGCGCTACCAGAATACTAAATCCATATGTTTTTTAGTTAGCCTTAACCCTCAAAAGATGCGTATATAAATTTGACAGCTGTCGGATCATTATTTTGTGAATTATAGCATTTTGAGTAAAGCTGCTTTTGTAATTGTGAAAAAAATGGAAAAAAGGAATTTCACGTGTTGATAAAATATTACTTTTTGAAGGGAAAAATACAGTTGAAACAAAAACTTGGCTCGATGCCGAGTTTCAGGACACTGTCCCAGGAAAATCAACCATCAATGATTGATATGCTAAGTTTAGACGGTGAAATGAGCACCGAAGACTGTGAACGCAGTGGACTCCCAAAAGAGGTTGTTACCTACGAAAACATTTAAAAAATCCACAAAATGATTTTGAATGACCGTAAATTGAAATTGGATGAAATAGCAAACACTAAAGATATTAACTGAACGTGTACATCATATCATTCACGAATATTGGTATTAAAAAACTCTGTACAAGTTGGGTGCCGCGCAAGCTCACTTTTGACCAAAAACAACGACGAGTTGATGATTTGGAGCAGTGTTTGAAGATGATCAAGTGTAATAAACCCGAGTTTTTGCGCCGATATTTGACAATGGACGAAACATGGCTCCATCATTTCACTCCAAAGTCCAATCGATAGTCATCCGAATATACTGCACACGATGAACCCGCTGCAAAACGGCCGCATTTGAGGAAAAAGAAAGTGCTGCTTCACCACGACAATGCACCGTGTCACAAGTCAGTGAAAACGATGGCATCCACCGTATTCTCCAGATCTGGCCCCCAGCGACTATTTCTTGTTCTCATATCTCAAAAGAATGCTCGCTAAGAAGAAATTTTCGTCGATTGAAGAGGTGATCGCTGAAACTGAGGCCTATTTTGAAGCAAAGGACAAATCGTACTACAAAAATAGTATCAAAAAGTTGGATGGTCGCTATAATCAGTGTATCACCCTTGAAGGGAATTATGTTGAATAAAAAAAAAATTTTGCCAAAAAAAATATGTTTTACTATGGTAGGCCGGAGACTTTTCAATTGATCTGTTATTTCGACAAATGCTATAATTTATAAAAATAATCGTAATAATTAATCACTTCTGTAAGTACGTTATGCATATTTTTCTATGATACTATAGTTTATAACTAGACTGTACATTCTATTTCAAGTACCGCACTGTCTGTGGCTCTATGACCTTTTCGTTTTCTATAATTTATGTCTTGGATTATTGTTAAAGAACCACTTGAATTTAAATTGTTTTATAAAATATAATTGTGTATAATATTTATATTTAAATTTAATAAGAGTGTTTCAGTTGTTCAAAATGAATTGTTGAGTTCTAAAATAAATTATGTTAATTATTTTTCACTGATATTTTTTCGGCATTCGTAATACGAATATTTCAAAGAATATTATAATAAATTCTAGTCTATCTATCTTTCTATCTTTCTCTTCAAAAAATATATTGAAGCACATATTAATTTTTGACTAAACATGCTAAACAAACTTTGTGCATTGAGAGAAGATCTAAAGAACATATTTCCTGCTGGGCTATTTTTGGTCTTTCTTCTAATTATTGCATAAGAAAGTCGATGATCTAATGATTTTACTTTAGAATTGGTTAAAAATAACCTAATTAATAAATACAGAATAGAAATAACTGTCATCATTTAGAGAAAACTTAGACAGAAGCATCTCTCCCCCATCTCTCACAAATTTACCATTACAAATTGAAATTGATATAGAAGCAGCAGTATTAAACATTACAAAAAATATAAAGGGGTCAGCATATTCCACAACTCCTAACAGTGAAACATTTCCAGAAAAAAAAACACACATATATCATGTACAATTCAGAAAAAATAGCAGAAAACAGAAAGCTACAACGGAATTGGCAACAGCTAAGGACTGAAGAGAATAAAAGAAAATTTAATAAGGCAATAAAAGAGCTGATCCGAAATTAACAAAACAAAGGCATTCAAGAATAGTTAGAAAATTTGATATCAATTGAGGCTACAGACTATTCGTTGTGGAAAGCAACAAGCAATTGTAGAAAAAATAAAGAGAAAACAACTTTTCTCAAAACACTTAAAAATATTTTTAAACCTTTCCACTCTGAGCAACAGAATGATGACGGAAATAAAATTACTAGCTTTCTAAATTCGCCATTTCAATGACTTACCACATGAAAAATCAACGGTCAAAAAAGTTAAACAAACAATAATGAGAGAGATTAATATTAAAAAAGCTCCTGGTTATGATTACCTGTAACATTTTACAAGAACTATCAAAGAAGGATATAAAACTACTAACATTTATATTTAATGCTATGCTACGAATTAATTATTTTCCTAGTATCTGGAAAATAGCTAAAATATTAATGATTCTCAAACCAGGAAAAATACCAGAAGATGTCACCTCCTACTAGCCTATAACTTTATTACCGATAATCTCGAAAGTTTTTGAGAAAATATACATAAAGAAGCTAAACTATATAATAGAAAGAAGAAAAATTATTCCAGAACATCTTTAGGTTTCGCAATAAGCATGGGACTACAGAAGAAGTGCATAGACTTGTAAACAAAATAAACATGAACCTAAATGCCAAAAGATATTGTTCGGCTACTTTCCTAGACATATCTTAGGCTTTTGACAAGTTTGCAGGTTAAATTAAAAATCCACTCACAGTATCAATGAATCTACAAACCCACCTGGAGCAAATACAATTATGGTTGAAGACATGGCGCATTAAAGCCAATGAAACAAAATCCACGCATGTAACGTTTACCCTGCGTAGAAGAACATGTCCACCAGTGAATATCAATAATTGTCAACTCCCCCAAGCAGAGGATTTAGAAGTTATCATTAGATAACAAGGTATTGCTGTATGAGTCTATACTCAAGCCTATTTGGTCATAGGGAATCGAACTATAGGGTACCGCTAGCAAATCTAATATATCCATCAAACAACGATTCCAAAATAAAGTGTTGCGTTTCAAATGAAGTGATACAACGCGATATTCCACTTATGGAATGTAATTATAACGAGTGCAATTCAACGTGTTTGTGTAAAGTACTTCGAAAGAGTGTTAATGCGTCCCAATACACTCACTAATCAGTTAACTGTGCTAGTGATAGTGAAGTGCGTAGACTAAAACGTTTAACGCCATCTGATCTGATTACTGGACATATATAGACTTTAGAATAAGCTTTAAAATAAGACTAATTAATTAAGATAATATTTTTACAGGAGATCACTTAATGAAAATATATATATATATATATATATATATATATATATATAAACATAACAAATATTTATTGCATATTGGGCAGATTGTGGAACTACTAAGAGTAGTTCTGAAATTAATTCATCAAACATCAGATATTTCATATTATTTTTTAAAAAAATTGTTACGAAATGCTGATGATAATTATAATTTATTTATTGGTGATGGTGTTCTTTTATGTTAAATTCTACACTTTTGGATAAGGCAGCAATAATGCACAATTGTGCAATATAATTACACATGTAGTTTCAAATTTTAAGTAATTGCGTTACCAAAACTAAATTAACAAATAACCCACTCTGCACTCATCATCATCATTCACTTATTTTGCAGGAACTCTTCGTTTTGGGTATCTTCCTGATTGCATTCTCTAATAGTCATCCTGTTGAGAAAGGCGAACCGAAACTTGCACTGGGCGGTGCTGTAGCAGTCAGCGAAGATGGAGCTCCAGCAGAAAGTGATGATCTATCTCCAGAAGCATCGGCCTATCCAGGTTATGGAAGGTAATAATCAAAAATATATATTGTGTAGACATACTAGGACATATCTGTGTAAGTGTTTTTAATGTAACTAGTGATCGCGTCATAATTGAAATTCAATGCATATATTGTTGTTTTATTTGAATAATTACCTTAGTTGGGAACTTAGATATTGACGTTGACTGCTAACATGTATCAACTTTTTATTAGTTTGTGTTATTTGTCCTGAAAAGTAGCTGATTTAGTATTATTATTGGATCAATATGTATTGGATGGATACATCCACTACCATTTGCAATATTTGGTTGGTTCTTTGTGCATTCGCTCTTGAAATATGAGATGAATTAATTTGAAAATAATTCTAAAAATATACTAATAAATTCTAAATAATAACTTTAACCATACGTACTATTTCGATTACTAATAATTTTTTTAACGATAATAGTTTTTTATTTTCTTATGTTTCTTTATCATATGTTCTCCAGCTATTAATTCACCAAATTTCTTAAAATTTAAATCAGATTTGGCGAATTTGAAAATGATGTTTGCGGAAATCTAAAGTATTGAAAAAACTTGTGGAAATAACGGGCAGATAAGCCTTTTTCTTATTTTTGAATTATGTTAATATAATAAGCACTTTGCATATAAATATAATTTTCTATTTCTGTGAGGTTACAGCAGAATGCTTTCGAAAAAATTCACTCTATTTGAACATTCACATCCTGAGAAACAACACTTTTATTTTGTTTCTGCATTTAAACAAATAATTTTTGCATTAAAATTAAAACAATAATTATAAAATAATAATAAAAAACAATAATTAAAATATTAATTTTAAAATTATACACGAAAAGTAAAACTTAGTATTTCTAAAATCTAAACTCAAAGCATAGAATAAAAGAAAAGTGGTTTGTCAGTAGATCTTACTTTAATTCCTACGGCCCTCTAGTGACTCAGATACACACTAGAGGCATGGTTACGAATGGGGCTATTTAACTTCCTATTTTGTGTTTCTATATTTTCCAGGTCCAGATAGTATAACAATAAACCATCTAAAAAACCTCACTAGCAAGCAACTATCTGAACTTGCCAACATTATCAACTCCATCCTGAGATTAAAGCATTTCCCAAAGTCCTGGAAACATGCGCTTGTCGCTGTCATTCCTAAAAAAAATGTCAAGTCTAACACTTCTCAGCCTGAATAGTTCACTCTCCAAACTTGCCGAAAAAGCGACATTAAACGCATTAAACGATTTCACAGACACACATCACATAATCCCGAACGAACACTTCGGTTTCCGTGCTAAGCGTTCATGCCTCAATCAAGCTGCCCGCGTCGCAGCAACTATCCACCAGGCAATGCTAAAGGTCGAAAAACAGGAGCCATCTTCTTAGATGTCGCCAAAGCTTTCGACCAAGTATAGCTCGACGGTCTAATATTTAAAGCAAATCAACTAGGTCTACCGAATGACCTAATATCCCTGATAGATTCATACTTGGATGGTAGGTCCTTTCAGGTGAGGATCGGTGACACAGTCTCCTCTCGTAAACAAATCTCCGCAGGAGTCCCGCAAGGCGCTCCATTAGCGCCAGCCCTATTCAACCTTTATATGACTCATTTCCCGCTCTACACACTTTCTCAGGACGCAATACGTAATAGACTACAAGTACAACTGAACCAAGCGATAGCGTGGTACAAATTCCGGCGGCTTCAGATTAGCCCGAGCAAAACTCAGGCTATTCTGTAGTTCAACCGCAAGGAGTTTCAGGCTTATCGCCTCCAAATCGAAGTCCCCATCCCCTGGCTCCAGAAAGTTTCATACCTCTGTCTCCAGTTCGACGACAGATTCCAATGGTCTGCCCAAATTCAACACCTATTATTTCCTCTACTCTACAGAAAAAACAAACTGCCAATCCCACAGAAAGCGACCCTGTATAAAATGCTAGTCCGTCCAATCTGCCTCAATGGAGCATAGGTGTGGTACAGGTATGTCTCGGAGAGACAACTTGAACTACTCAAAATATTCCAATCCAAAAAGTCCGTGCGTTACTCAGAGCCCTACACCTCGAATCAGGCATCCCGTTTGTGAAAAATTTAATAAACATGCTCAGTGTGAGATTCTCCATAGGAACCTTAGAACACGTTAACATCTTAATAAAATCCCTACAACTACGACAGTCCCAGTCGTAACCCAGGGTCTCTGTCGCCCGCAAAACAATCATATCTCGAACCTGACGCGACATCAGCCGAAGACCATTTGGTTTTAGCTGGTCATTCTAGTAAATGAAAAAAAAAAAAATGTCTATATTTTATGACAAAGGCTTTATAACAGTCTATATTATCAAATTGAGCTTTGACATGTACAACGAGTGATGTTTTACTCACTATTATTAGTTTTTTTATCGACTAAAAATCAATAGGGCAAAATTAAATTTTCCACAATCCTTACTTTAGCTATTATATTTCACTAAATTCGCTGTCCAGGAACAAGCAGTTTCGGAAAATTACATAAGCTCTCCCTATAAAACCAAAAACTCACAACTTACAAGTTATAAACGAATTGATTGACAGTTCTATTGAAAATTATTTTCTGTATTTTCTTGCAACTGAAAAATAAAAGCTACTCAATTAAAAGTACAAATTTGAATATTGTAAAGAATAAAATATTCACAAACCCATGTTCTACATTTGGTGGAATTAACACAGTTAATAAAATGACATACAATTTATAATACTTCCAAAAATAAACTGAATAATGTAAATAAAGAACTATCTCAGAAAAAGTCGGCAATCATAGACAAAATATATAAATAAGTGTGCGTGATACACATTTAATTTCGAACTTCAAAAATGTATGAACTTCAAATCGCTAGATACTGTTAGAAAGGTGAAAAGAGTTGAATTGTACTTTTAACCAATATATCCAAATAACTAATTATTAAAAAATAATAATAATTGATTTATACATTTATTTGCAGGGGCCATTGCTGTGGACATAAACCACACAAGCACTGGGGTTGATCAATAGAAACATCCAACCTCCATTTTCCAACAATGGTTTTTAATACTAATAATTAGTAAACATTGAATAAACTTTTGTGATTGTTGGGTGTAATGTTGAATAAATAATATATAATATATCGATTTGTTTCATTTTGTGCCATTTGAAAAGTAAACAATTACATCTCCATACTTCCTGTTGATTCGTTCTTGTTTCCTATTTTTCTGTTATAAAATGTTTTAAATTTTTATTTTTTTTTAAGTCAAACTAGAAAAGTAATGAAGGACCAAGAAGTTGTTTTGAGAACTTTATTTCTGAAATGTAAACATTTTAATTGTTTTTTTTGTTAAATAATATTTTTATAGTAAAATTCTCCCAAATTTGAATGTATGTAATGGACTTTAAATGTAATCCCCTCAAATAAATTATAACAATAACCTCGAGGCAATTTATTGGCTTTAAGAATAAGAAGAAAGAAAAATGATGAGAGGAAAACCTTAATAATGGCGGATAAAGATTAAGGATTAATTATTAATTATTAAGGATTAATTAAGGAGGGCTATTATTAATAAAAACGACAATCGTCTGCTTTCCACGTTTAATGGTGTTTACCGACCTGATCATTCGGGGCGAAAGTACAGAGAAAACTGAAAATGCGCATGAGCAGAACATAATTCGACGAATATTCGTGCCAAATACGTTTCAAAATTGGTTCAAATCGTAGTCAGCATGCACCTTGCTTAGTTCCAGTGTTCGTCGCATGATTTTCAGCGCCTGGCGACGAACAGAATGTTGTTCCAGGAGCCGCAGATCGGGCCAACAAATTTGAGCGAGCGTCGAAAAAATTGGCGGGATTTTTAATGACTTAGGTTTTGGTTTCGAGAAAATAACCCTGTTTTTCCTTGTAATTTAACTATTACTATAAAGATGTTTTTGAATGTTAATTAATATGTGTTAATATCTATTAATAACAGGTCAATTGAAAAGTACCCGGCATACCATAGTAAAACACTTTTTTGGCAAAATTAGTTTTTTTATTCAACATAATTCCCTTCGAGGATGGTTCCCACTGGTTCTAACGACCCCCAACTTTTCCATACCATTCTTGTAGTACGATTTGTCCTTTGCTTTAAAATAGGCCTCAGTTTCGGCAATCACCTCTTCATTCGACGAAAATTTCTTCCCAGCGAGCATTCTTTTGCAATTCGAAGCCCAATTCATGGATTTTGGCCATCGTTTTCACTGACTTATGACACGGTCTTGGTAAAGCGGTACTTTTTTTTCTTCAAATGCGGTCGTTTTTCAGCGATTTCGTCCTTCAAGCGGTCCGATAACGCTATGTAATAGTCGCTGTTAATGGTCCTTACTTTTTTAAGGTAGTTAATGAAAATTATTCCATGGGCATCCCAAAATACAAACGCCATAATTTTGTCAGCCGACTGTAGCGTTTCCCACGCTTTGGAGCGGGTTCATCATGTGCAGTCCACTCGGATGACTGTCGATTGGACTTCGAACTGAAATGATGGAGCCATGTTTCAACTATTGCCACATATCGATGCAAAAACTCGGGTTTATTATGCTTGATCATCTTAAAACACTGCTTCGAATCATCAACTCATCGTTGCTTTTGGTCAAAAATAGACTCGCGCAGCACCCATTTTGCACAGAGCTTTCTCGTACCCAAATATTCGTGAATAATATGATGTACACGTTCAGTTGATATCTTTAGAGTGTCTGCTATTTCATTCAATTTCAATTTGAGGTAATTCAAAATCATTTTGTGGCTTTTTTAAATGTTTTCGTTGGTAACAACCTCTTTTCGGCGTCTACTGCGTTCACCGTCTTCGGTGCTCATTTCACCACGTCTAAGCTTAGCATACAAATCCTTAATGGTTGATTTTCCTGGGAGAGTGTCCGGAAACTCGGCGTCAAGCCAGGTTTTTGCTTCAACTGTATTTTTTCCTTTCAAAAAGTAATATTTTATCAACACGCGAAATTCCTTTTTATCCATTTTTTCCACAATAACAAAAGCAACTTCACTCAAAATGTTATAATTCACAAACTAATGATCCGACAGCTGTCAAATTTATACACGCATCTTTTGAGGGTTAGGGTTAACTAAAAAACATATGGATTTAAATCTAGTAGCGCCATCTATGTGTCAGGCCGGGGACTTTTCAATTGACCTGTTAATTAATAATAACACATATAGTTATTTAATAACCTCATAAAATGAAAAATTAAAATATTTATATTTTGCTGGCAAGAAATATGTTATGAAATCTGAAATAGCATTTAGCTTGGATTTGTATTTTGCAAATGGTAATAATCAAAAACGTGTCATGAAAATATGAGTTGTTTTTCTTATTTTTCAACTGGTGAGAGAATTATCGGCAATATTTATTTTATTACTCTTAAGGTGTTGTTAGGGTGATACCAAGTATTATATTAAGGTATATCCTTAGTCGTCTGGAACCACTTGCCAATACTACATGATCATTAAAACCAAAAACTGTCTGGTTAAGGCAAGAAATTCCGGTTTAAATAACTATGAAGGTGACCGCTGCTTCGCATCTGGTCAAAAAACAAAATAATTTTTATTATAGAAATGTTAGTCGCATGCATGTTTCTTTTTTCATATGCTCGTTTTCTATGAAAGAATAATTCTTAAAAAGTAAAATACAGACATACTACATGTTAATTTTAATATCAACAATATTTTCCTTCTAATTTCATCCTATAGAATACGTCCAGTTCTCAAATGTCTGCAAAATTCTTCAAAACATTAGTTATATGCAACATAAGAGGTTATATATCGGCAAATGTTTTTTTTTTAATTTTATTTACATTAGAATATTGTTATGCATCAAAGCCAAAATAAACTAAAAGTCAAAGTTAAATGCGGCTACATTGCGACGTTTTGATGCCATAAATTTAGATAACGTGAGTTCCCTACTTTATTGGATAGACTATATACGTATTTATTTTTTCAATTATTTTCACATAATAGTTCTCAAAACGCAAATTTAATAAGTTTTAAAAATATCATTTGAAAAGTCCCCGGCCTGACACATAGATGCTGCTACTAGAATTAAATCCATATGTTTTTTAGTTAGCTCTAACCGTCAAAAGATGCGTGTATAAATTTGACAGCTGTCTGATCATTAGTTTGTGAATTATAGCATTTTGAATGAAGCAACTTTTGTTGTTGTGAAAAAATGGATAAAAAGGAATTTCGCGTGTTGACAAAATATTGCTTTTTGAAAGAAAACAATACAGTTGAAGCAAAAACTTGGCTTGATGCTGAGTTTTCGGACACTGCCCCAGGAAAATCAACCATCAAGGATTGGAATGCGAAATTCAAACGTGGTGAAACGAGCACCGAAGACTGTGAACGCTGCGGACTCCCAAAAGAGGTTGTTACCGATGAAAACATTTAAAAAAGCCACAAAATGATTTTGAATTACCGTAAATTGAAATTGAATGAAATATCAAACACTCTAAAGTTATTAACTGAACGTACACATCATATCATTCACGAATATTTAGGTACAAGAACACAAATCGTACTATAAAAATGGTATCGAAAAGATGGAGGGTCGCTATAATCAGTATGTCACCCTTGAACGGAATTATGTTGAATAAAAAAAAATAATTTTGCCAAAAAAATTTGTTTTACTATGGTAGGCCGGGGACTTTTCAATTGACCTGTTAAATATATTATATATAAGGAATATTTTTCTAGCGTGATATTTCAATATGATTAATGTCATTTAAGGGTGTTTTTAGACTATAAAAGCGCTAATTTTTGACGTTTTTTTGGTAGGAAAATTTAAAAGTAGGATAGCAATACTATCCACTCTTTTGTTGTTTGTTTTTATATTCACTAATGTTTCAAAAATAGAAAGTGTGAATTAGAGGCTAAAAAAGATTCCATCAGCAGTTCCAGTTTTTAATGTCTCTGGCGGCAAATTTTATACATTAATTGACAATAACTATCATTTTATTTTTTTTAATTAGTAATTTGTATGGACTTATAGTGAGATTCATGACGTTCATAACTTTCAAAGTTGGTAAAAACTCTTTCAATTGAATGACTCATTATTGTTTTGATTTTCTGAATTTATATGAAGTAAAGACGAACTAACTAACTAAAAAAAATTCTTATTAAATTTTAAAAAATAGTAAAAAAGGACTTTTAAAAAATATTAGACCACAATGTGAATCGATTTTCGGATAAATATTCGTGGAATGATCAATATCGAGACAGTATTTACAAAATGTGGAAAAATATTTTCAAAATAAGTGTTCTGTTTGCTACATATATAGAATACTGATTTTTTTTAAGATTCTAAATGGCGTTTCAGTAAACTTGTCTGATATTTTCGATATTTTTCGATATTTTTTCAAAAAAATTAAATATATTTCTTAAACATTATAAAAAAACATTGAGGTATTTTAATAAACTGTATATTTTGGTACTTAATTTTAAAAATATACAATATTTTGGTACTTAGTTGTAAGGGTTTACTTAAAATATTTTGCGAAAAATGATCATCATTTTCCCCCTCCGATATATCGATATATATTTTTTTAATATTGAAAAGATATACGGAAATATCGATAATTTTCTCGGCGGTCGACACCCCTAGTTGGGACTGCTCTGGAGATTTGAGCTGGCTTTTTTCACAATACTTGCAATCACTTACCTTCGAACTGTTTTGGTCCTCCAGGCCATTCCATGTCATTCACATCAAAATCACTTTTTTTATTCATTAATAACAAAATCGACAATTGGGATATACAAAAGAGCAGCGTAAGTAAGTTATCACCGTAAGTTTGTAAAAGTTTATGATGAGTTTGATTAAGCAACCATAGTAATGAACGTCGAAAATGCAATTTTGAACTTTCCATGGTTAGAATTTGTATACGCTGAATAACTCAACAATACTAAATGACAAACTATTATTTGATGTGGAAACATGTCAACACCATCGAATTTAACATTAACCGGCGGTGGTTTCTGTTATTGAACATAAGAATACAATAGCAACATTAGAAATTATCGCGGTAGACATATACCTAAAATTATTTTGAAAACATTACCTTTCAATTCAACTAAACGTTCTTTCACTTTTAAATACACCTCTTTTTCGATCTAATAGACGACATTCTTAACGGTATATTTATTACTTTTATCTCGTAGATATTCTAGGAACTCTCAAACGATGCAACAAATGAATCACTTCGGACATAAGGGGCCGGTTATCGATGATTTAAGAAAAGTGAAATCGGACGACCTTTATCGTAAACATAACAGAAAGAAATGTCCCAATTATGTAGAGAAATCGGCTATATCCGTATTGGGTGGTGAAACATTTTTTTCTTTGTTGTGATCTCAGTACGAAGAAGATCCTCGCCCAGCAAAGAACTGTGCTTGCCATGGTTATATCCAAGGTAATTTAACACTATTACGTTGTGATTTGTTATACGTGTTTCAACGATTTTTAGATTTTCGTGATATTTGTGGTGATGTTGCTTCACTGTTGTCTGATTAGTGGATTTCCTGCATCGGACACGGGAGCGACGAAGACGTTCGATTTTGGATACTCGGGATTCGGTGGCGGACATCATCATCACAAACCGGGAGGACATCACAAGCCCCACAAACCCGGGCATCATCATCATCATGGTGGAGGAACCGGGGTATTCTACGGAAATCCGTTCCAATACGCTTGGCAATCCTGGTCCCACTATTTTGGTTAATAAATACTAATTGACTTTTAAGTTATCAGTGTTAATTTTTACATGGAGTGTTTATTTTTTATAATAAATATGTTTATGAAAGACAGTGGTGTAGTTTTTTTAGATATTCTTATTGGAACTTAGAAATACTTCTTAGAGGAACTATGAAAATATTGTGTAAAATATACGGGGTTAGTAAGAGGAATATTTAATTTATATTATATTTTACATTTTCGCAACATTTTATTTTATTTTGGACAAGACATTAAATTAGAAGTTGCTTAAAAAATAACAAATATTTTCTTTCCAAATTTGATATTCTTGCTAGTTGTTCTTGGGTTTAACTTGATACATTATTCACTTATTTCCACAAAACAAACAAAAAATGTAATTTAAAGCGTTTATTCGACATTAAAACACTACACTATAGAGTATATAGTCTTAACTTAATACATATAATTTAAGAATGGTTTTTGTATAGTCCAGTATCAGAGAATGCGCTGAGAACGTCATTTCGCTACATTTAATTGGTTTAATTAAATTCATTTCATTGATTGAGGATTTCATACCAATTAAATTTGAAATAAAATCCAAATGTCTCAAAAAAATTATTAAAATTATATTCTACATATCTCCTCGCAAATATAATCAAAATTGTCTATAGCGCCTTTTCGCTTTTTCATATTTCTTTAGTGCTATCAATTAAAACATGATGTATTAAAGTTCCCATCTTTTTGTTCCTTCATATTGAAAGCATGAGACTAAGTCAGTCTGTTAATATTTGATTTACATGTTCAACACAACAATATATTGACGCAAGTTATAATTATGTTTAAAATTTTATTGTGAACATTATGGACCGAATAATTTAAAAGGTTAAATTCATAATGATATATGTCAGTCAGAGCAGAGAAAACATACCAAAAAGTAATATTTGAAAGAACAGCAACAAAAAATTAAAACATATGATATATATCAAAATTACTGCTGTGCACATATAATTGTAAAATGAAGAAAAAGAAGCAGAACAAGAGACAACTTAATATAATAACAATATAAATATACAATATACAATATAATATAAACAATATAATAAAACAACCACAAGATACGATCTTGTCTATAAAATCATCAGCCTCAACTTATTGGTCTACGAACTGTAATATTTTATTTTGTATTAATGTAATTTTTGAAACATACTAGTTAAAAAATAAATTTTTCTTAACTAAAACTAAAACTCACTTGGGCTGCTTGATTTAATCAAATACAGTAGGAAATGATTTCCAAGGAAAACGACGTCCCGTTTTTTTATTTCCGCAAGTGCACCGGATACACAATACTTTTGAATCTGAAGATATAATATTATAGTGATTACAGTTAAGTAACAAAAACTCAGACAAATGCTGATCGTACTCTAAGTCAGGCACACAAAAATAGCAACATAGATGAACTGAAACAAACAATCGTGTTATAGAAATGAGCCTATCAAATTTCTTTGTGGGGCAATTCAAACGAACCAATCACAAAAACAGATAACAAACAAATGAGTATCAAATCTAAGCTTTAAGAAACTGGTCATTTTATGCTTGAATAATAGAAATATTGAAGTATTTTAACTGTTAAATAATGTTTCAAACTTCATTGTTATCTTGGATATTACGTAAACAAATAGGAATGTAGTTGCAAAGAAGGCATAGTAGAAGAAGTAGAAGACAACACGTAGTAAAAAAGTATCAAGGGTTTAATGTGGGTTTTGACAATATAGGTTCTTATTAGATGCTTGCATGCATTTTGATCAATTTATTAACTTTAAAAATTCGTTTATTAAGAACGTAAAAGGAGTGGTAATCAGAAGTCTATATGTCTGGTGAGTATGCTGGATGTAACAACGCGTCGTTTAATTTATGCAATAGACGCAAAACTTTATAGCCCTGAACGTTCTGCTTCGGTTTAGATATATACCTCTTAGTTTTCTAGTTCTCTCTTAGTTTAGTTTAAATACTCTAAAATATATCAATTGAACGTGTACATCATATCATTCACGAATATTTGGGTATGAGAAAGCTCTGTGCAAAGTAGGTGCCGCGCGAGCTCACTTTTGACTAAAAACAACAACGAATTTATGAATCGGAGCAGTATTTGAAGATGATCAAGCGTAATAAACCCGAGTTTTTGCATCAATATGTGACAATGGATGTAACACGGCTCCATCATTTCACTCCGAAGTCCAATGGACAGTCATCCGAGTGGACTGCGCACGATGAACCCGCTCCAAAGCGTGAGAAAACGCAACAGTCGACTGGCAATGTTACGGCGTCTGTATTTTGGGATGCGCATGGAATAATTTTCATTAACTACCTTAAAAAAGGAAGTAACATCAATAGCGACAATTACATAGCCTTATTGAACCGTTTGAAGGACGAAAACGTCGAAAATCGGCCGCATTTGAAGAAAAAGAAAGTTCTGCTTCACCAAGATAATGCACTGTGTCACAAGTCATTGAAAACGATGGCAAAAATGCATGAATTGGACTTCAAATTGCCCCAAACGACTATATCCTATTCTCAGGTCTCAAAAGAATACTCGCTGGGAGGAAATTTTCGGCGAATGAAGACGTGATCGCTGAAACTGATGCCTATTTTGAAGCAAAGGGCAAATCGTACTACTAAAATGGTATAGAAGAGTTAGAGGGTCGCTATAATCAGTGTATCACCCTTGAAGGGCATTATGTTGATTAAAAAAAACTAATTTTGCTAAAAAATGTGCTTTACTATGGTAGTCGGGGTACTTTTCAATTGACCTGTTACTTTAGCATCTTTTATTGTAGAGTAGGTAATGTATTTAAACTCTCTAAACATTCTGGGAGTGGTGTAAGATCTTAATATTTCAATGCATTGCTTATAAATAAGGTCCTCGTGCCAAACTTGTGCTACTAAGAATATAGCTGAATATAATTTTTATCTGCAATGGAATGTTTATTAATAAACCCAAAATGGTGTGTTGGTGTTAGGTTTTTTCTCTCTATAATTAAAATTATGAGTCAAGCATTCCTTTTTATTCGTTCGCCTTGATAACCTGAACTGTGATGTCGCTAACAAAATCCTCATGAACCCATAACATCACCTTTGCTGGTCATACAGCTTGAACTGTGAAGCCTGTGCTCATATTTTAATTCAACTTAGAGATCAACTTCAGTTCTTTGATGGTCTTAAAGTATACAACCATCTGCAGTACTTCTGCCCAATTAACAGTAACGTCTGTTTTTTTTTTCTTAATGCATTTCTTGTTACGGATTAATTGAATAACATTTAAATCTCCGAATAATTTTACAGACAGTTCCAGTTTTAATATACACAGATATATAAACATACTTTCTCTTTAGTTAATCTTTTAATCAAACTTCTTATTGTAATAAAAGGAAGTGACTATTAGTTAAATCACCAAGAGAAACCCCTTACCTAAACACCTCAAAACGAAGAATCCATGCGTTAAATTTATTAAATTACTAATTTAGACACAGTTGTGCAACGTAACATCATCTTATATATATCACACAATATTTCGAACACATACTCAAATTAATTAAAATAATTTTAGATCGAATTCGTTAGAAATACAGGTCGTAAACGAAACTAGTATATTTTTATTTATATTTATGTGACAAAACAAAACACCAGCAAAAATAAAAAAGTTCATATCAAGTAGCCTTAGTCATCTGGTCATCAAGTCATCTTACTGCACAATAAACGTTATGCAAGATATTCAGGATTATGTATAAAAATAAACATATAATATCTGTTGCGATATAAGATGTTATATCAAATTGTATAAATTAACAATAACCGTGACAATATTATCCATAAATTACCATCACATCTTCATGCCCAAGTAATCATAGATACAAACACTGATGTCTTGAACTAGTACTACTTGTAATGAGCATGTAAATGTTACCTTAAAGTTAAAAAATAATGTCAAAAATAAACTTATATACTATGTTAAAAAAAATATGTATTCTATAACAAATATGACAGATAATTTAGTCACTGATAGTAATTTTACTACGTAAGTATATGTTACAATAAAAATATATCGCTGTTTTATTTGTAAATTTTTTAATTATAAGAGTGTATGACTTAAAAACAAGTTTTATTTCAACAAATTTAATAATTATTTAAAAAAATCACAATGATGTTTCGTAATAACACTTTTAGCTCGTTCAGAGACAGTGATAATTGTGACAGAAACGTTAATTGTACGCTTTTTTTATTAATATTTATTACAAAACATAACATAAAATATCACTATTAAAATTAACATTTAAGAGTAACTAATAACAATTTAACTAAAATAGTACGAAAATGCTTGAGACAAGACATTTTGTAATATATAACCCACTACAAGAGTCTGTATAGGCCTGCCAGGTAACCCACCTCCATGATGGTGACCTCCTCCGGGTTTGTGTCCACCGTCAGATCCCAGAAAATTAAAGGTTTTTCCGGTCTTTCCTGGATCAGATACAGGAAACGCTTCGGTCACCCAACAATAAAATAAGAACAAAAATGTGACCTGTAAATTCATGATATATAAATAAAGTAAAACTAACACAATGTAATACCTTTAATATATCCATTGGCATCAAAGGTTTTTTGTTCTTCGATAGCCGGTTAAGTACTAAGATAGTTTTAGTGAAAAATGTTTCACCACCTTTCGAATATCGGCGATTTCTCTACATAATTAAAATCATTTCTTTATGTTAATAACGCTAGAGATTGTGAGATTTCACTTTTCTTTAACAGGCCAGTAATATATCCTCTTGATAATCTAAACATCTAATGACAAAAATAAAATTATTAATTAGTTTCGCTGAAGACTTACTTGAGTAATGATTTATTTAACTATTAAAAAATGTTAATTTACTTCATCAAATTATTATCTAAAAGACGCTTTGTGATTTTAAGTTCATTGACTTACAAGCACAAAACTAACTGAAGCAGCAATCCAATGTCACAATGAAGAGTATATAGCAAAAAATAGATTGCTTGAAGTAGGAATGATTAAAAAAAATCCAATTTCGCTTAAGTTTTAAAAATCAATTGTAATACATTTAAAATAATAAATTATCTGATTTTATACAAATCAGTTAGTCAGTTTAAATATATTAAATTAAAAAAAATAATATTTTATACATTAAATTAAAACCATGTATATATAAAACACAATGTATTTTCCAACAAAAAAACATAAGTTGAGTTAACGTCTGTTTAAAGAAAACGATGTACATTGCCCCATCTACCGAAGTTCATATGAACTAAGTTAATGTTTTCTGTTCATAGTTAACATTATGTTTATAATACTTGACCTATTTAAAATTCCAATAAATACATCATTAAGGTTTTATAGAAAAGATCATTATTATATTGGAATATAATAAATGCTGATTAATTTCGGTTAGAACGTTAATATTTCACCTGTCATTACACAAAAATTATCTTTTGTTTGAATAAAACGTCAAATTAGCTGACAGATGATACGAGTTTGAAATAATTTTATCAAAATATTGATGAAGACAGTAAATCTAATCGCGGATTTACCGTGATTTTCGATCATAATGGAGCAGGTTCGCCTGCTAGTTCAAGAACAAGGGCGAGAAGCCCGTAATCTACTTGCCTTTAACATTTCGGCTGACAACGATATTCGTAGTAAGTTAGTTTTTTCATTCATAGTTAAGTCTGCCCTGTAGTGTTTTCTGCGTTATATCGACCAGTTCTCGATGTAATTTACTGTCACTTATATAGAAATTGAATTTAATTAAGGCGACGTATATAGCGAGTTCATTCGCCCACTACAAATCCATATATGTAATGATAAATGGTAATTGTTGAATGCACAAGTTCTTAGGAGTGTCTAGAGCTGTTGTCATTTCATTGTTTCTTTATTGACAGATCTCTAATTAAGTTTCTTGATTTATATTATTAGTTTTTTCTATTAAACTTTAGGTAAAATAGCAAAAAAGCCTCCATGCTCCCCTCGCGTTTCTGATGTAATTCAAGCAAATAAACCAGCAATAATGAGAAGAACAGGTGCTAGAGTCAGATCAGCTTCCACTGGAAGAGACAAGAAATCAGAATTAAGAGCTAGATATTGGGCTCTTTTATTTGGAAATTTGCAAAGATCGGTTTGTATTTAAATCCTCTTCATTTTAAATCAACTAGAACAATTTTATTTTGGTAGATTGCAGAAATATACAGCACAGTCGAAACACATGAAAGTCTTACAGAGTGTCAGGAAGTACTGTTAGTCCTAGAAAACTATCTCAGAGATTTTTCAGCCTTAGCAGATTGGTTTAAATTAAAATGGGAATATGAAAACACTCCAGTGCCTCAAAGACCTACTTCATTAGCTTGGGATGTTTCTAAAACGAATTTAGTTAAACCAAATAAATCCGGAAAATCAAGTCCTAGTTTGGGGAGTGGTAGAAACAGTCCAAATCCTGGTAAAATCAGTCCTAGAATGATTGTAAACAAATGTAGGTTATTGTAGTAATTACTTTGTGAGGCAGTTTTGAATATAATTCATAATTACAGGTAAAAATTGTGCCTGTAGTTCATGCCCTTCCAGCCCATTACCACCGATTGAACAGACAATTACTGAAGAAAAAATAGTTGATACTTCCCAAACAGAAGTAAATGATAGTGGAAAAAATCAAGTTAAAACTAAAAGTCCAGTAAAGAACATAGAAGATAAAAGCTTAGAGGTAAGTGGTGTAAATTATGTCAATCTATTAAGTATTCTTAGCATTTTTTAGGTATCAAAGACAGAGTCCAATTTGAAGAAAAAAACAGAAGTAAAACCAAAGTTGGTGAATACTGTCTCAAAACCATGTCAAAAGGCTGCTTCCAGTGTGAAAAAAGATAAGCCAGCTTTAGTAAGGGGCAAAACTATTGAATGTGTTAAACCTACAGTTAAATCCACCTTGAAGAAGAGTAATGAAGATCTTAAATCAGTGGTAAAAGATAAAACTATTGATTCTAAAAATAATGAAGAAAATCTGGAGAAATCCCCATTGGTTAAAGAGACATCTCCAAATAGAGATCGTAAAGGTATGTTTTAATATTCTATATTATTTACTTAACAGTTGTTAAAATAATGATTGATAAATTTCTGATCAATATCTAAGAGTTTTTTGGGATAGACTGGTAATAAAAAATACAGTATAAAATATATAACTTACGCAAATATTTTTTGACTGGACAGGTTTAATTCCTTTAAAAAACTTTTTTAATTCTGGGGAATGATGAGGTGTAATTTCTTTATGTTAAAAATTTTGCAGAAAAAATTCTCTGGTGATATTTTTTTTATGTATAAAATAGTAAATTAAAATAAAACACTGAAAATATTTACATATGCATTTGTCTATAAATGACTGAAATATTATCCACAAATAATTGTGCTTTTTTTATGAAACATATTTTAACATGAGTTGTTCTGATAATATCTGTTCTGGCAGTTGTAAGCTTAAAGTATTGGAAATACGATGCTAAGCCTAAAATTCAGCTTGTTTTTCTTTGAGATTCGACAATCAATACACAGATGAGAATTTGATAGTGAAAAAGTAAATTAAACTAATTTCATGGTATTATATTCATGTAATATAAATATTCCCAGAGTTATTGGAAAATTGGTGTTATAAACAATTAACAACGCACTACCAAATCGGCAAACCAAATTGTTTCCCATAAATAATCAATACAAATATTTGAGTATTTGTATTCATATAAAGTGTGGTTTCGGTAACAATACCAAACCAACAGATGGTTGATGTTATACGACAACTTATATTTTCTTTTTGTTTTAATAATATTGAAGACCAGCCACCCGCCGCTGCTTCTTCAGAAACCAAGAAGCAGGATTTTGGATTAGACTTAACAGAAACAGTGGCCAACTTTTTCTCCAGCTGTGGAAATGGCGTGAAGAATATCGATTCTCCAAGTGAGGATCAGAGAACTTACGACATCTTACGGAAAGTGGGCGTAGAGAGTGCTGAGAAAGGTACCAGCACCGATGACTTTCCCAGGTTAATGTTGAAACGCCAACAAGTCGCAAAGGTCCATCAGGAGTGTCAAACAGATCAAGAACAAGAAAAACGTGCTACGAGTACTCCATCAAAAGTCGGTACCAAGCAAGAAGGGTCCACGGTTAAGAGTACATTCAGTCGGCCAACAGCGGCATCAGCGGTTAAAGCTGTGGTTTCAGTCTCTAAGCCGGCGTATTCTACTGCGTTAACCAAAAGTGCTTCAGCTAAGATTGTGACCCCCAAAGCGAGACAAGATAATAAAAGCAACATCACTAACTCTTCTCGATACACCTCCACAACAAATGATAGGAGTCTGGCATTAACTCGAAGTAGAACGGTAAGTATGTGGGTTCATGCAGGTGGTGATGGCCTTCGAAATTCTCCCTCGAGCAAACCCCGCCCTATTCCCACCCCCAAACCTTCCAGCCACTGCAAACCCAAACCTATGGTGTGTCTGATTAAGTACCCTCGTTCACATATCAAAGTTGTGTTGAATGTTCCAGGTTAGTGATATGAAATTATCTACTCCGGCTCGCAATTTGAAACAGAACACTCCATCCAGACCAAATACGTCACAGGTGTCGTCATCAAAATCAGCTCCTACCCAGAAACCACCGCTCAGAAGACCAATTTCGCTTATGCAGAAGAGCAATACGACATTGACGAAGGACAGTTTAAGTAAAAGTCTCTCGTTGGATGAGTACGCGAGTTCTGTAGAAACACTGGTTGCTCAGGTACATCTTTTGAGTTCTTTGAATTGTTCTTATTCTAGAATGGAATTATTCTCAGAGAAATCTCTAAGGTGTAATAATGCAATTCTGCATTTAGTTCTATTAGTTTAGTATTAGTATTTAGTTTAGTATTAGTTACTTTTAGTTATTTATTACAAAACACAAATAACTTTTACAAAAAAAAAGAGGAGTACAAAAAACAAGTGACTCACGCCGTTAATCTTGCAAGAATTCATTAAGTTCTTTAATCACTGCAACTGCTTGAATGATGTGAGAAGGTTCTTTTCAAACACTTATTTTTCCTACACTTATACACTTAAATTATTGCTTCATTTTTGAGAATTCTACGAAATGTATACACTTAAATTTCCATGTTTAAAATTGTTCTATGCTTCTAGGATGATTATATTTTTTTAGGGACAGTCCAGAGAAAATATGCACAACATAACAAACTCCAGCAACAGCATCGCTAGTTCATCAGAAACCTTAAACAATGACAACGTTAAGAGAGAGCCAGCTGATGGATGGCTAACTGTAAAATGTAGAAGATTTAAAAATGGAAATGGAAAGCCTCGAAGGTAAGCGCATCGCATATATTATATTTTTGTCCATAAATCTTTGGAAACGAACTTTCTCAGGTCTGATACCGCGCTTTCATGGGCTACTAGATTCCATCAGGTGAGTGCCACCGCCAGTTTACCTGCTCTCGCTTTACTTCCCGAAACATCAGATGTGTCCAAGCCACAAAAGTCTATCGAAAAAAGCGTCAAGGAAAATTTGAATACCTTAAAATTCTTGAAGTCTAGTGTTCAAAAAAGTACCCTGAAGAAAAGTGAATCCGTCAAAGGATCAACAGAAAATAAGGACCTTAAACAAAATAATTTGAAGAGGTCTCATTCAACCTTGAGCAAGAATTCTTTAGGAAAAAAATCCGTTCAAGACAAGAACAAAGTTAATTTAAACATTAAAAAATGTTCAGAGAAATGTGACACTGAAAGTGTACCTAACAAAGTATGTATAAATTAAATAATTACAGTACATTATGTTCTTACTCGGGCATTTTAAATTATTCAGGAAGCTGATTTGGATTCTGAAACAGACGATGAACAATACAAACTGAAGGACATTCAGGATGAACTAGCTACCGAGGAGGAACATAGGAAGAAAACTAAAGAGCTCAATGAAGAGGAAGATCGTCTACATAAAGAGATAGAGAAATTGAAGGTGACGATATGTTTTTTCCAGTAGTGTAAACTATGTTTATATATTTTTCTTCTAACAGTGTTTGGTAATTGAAGTCGATACAGAAACTGATGGTACAGAGACTGATGGTGACGAATTGCAAGGGGATAATGATGAAGATTGTCCGATTTCTTTGATCGATGGATCGGATATATCATTGGAAGCTCGTTATGAGCCAATGCTTGCTGGTAAAATTTATTAGATTATTTATTGTGTTTTAGGGTTGGAAATGAACTCATTGTTTTATAGAAATGTCTTGGAGTGAACGTGTTGACACGTTGGCGGCATTGGAAGCAATTAATGCGAGACATCCTGGGCGTGCTTTGGAGCTTCATCAGAAACTATCCAACCCTCAAAGGAAGATGAGTCTCGCAGAGGCAGTGAGAAGGTGACAAGGAATTTTAAACCTTGACTTAATTCAAATTTCTAATAATATTTGTTAGATATCAAGCTAAACAAGCCAAAGCGCAAAAGAGACGCGAAGATCTACAGTTGGAGAGAGCCCAAAAGTTGCAAGCTTTATCCTCTAGAGTAGAGGATGTGAAGATGGCTAAACTGCAACTCATTGAAGAGAAGAGGAAGAGAATGGAAATCAGGTTAGTATGATTCTTCTTGACTAGGTTTAATGTAATTTTTGGTATCTCTAATAACTAAATGTATTAAAAATTTTGATATCCTAGATTGGAAAAGGCAGATCAAAACAGGAAAAGACACATCAAGGATATTATTAAAAAAGCACATGATGAAGAAGAAAAACTGAAGGAAATCGCATTCATTAATGAATTAGAAGCACAAAATAAGAGGTGACTCGCATAATAGTGGCATTAATATTATTTTGTGCCTTTGCTAAATCTTTTTAGACATGATTTTCTCCAGTCGTGTAAAGAACGCAAAGGAAGAATCCAAGGCTTGCAGGAGGACCGAAGAAAGAGACAAGAGGAGAAAGCTGCTAAAGAGGCGGCGGTAGAGGAGAGACGGAAGGCTCTGGAGAGGGAGCGTTTGGAGAGACTTGACAGGCTACAGGACGAGAGGAGACAGAGGGATGAACGAATCGGTAAGTAATACATTTGAACTACTATTATTCTAAAATTGATGCGGTTATTATGGTATATTTGAACTGCTACTTAAATAATCTTATTTGACATCACTTTATTAAGAATTTATGTAATTTCAGGTCAGCAACAGCAACAGAGAGAGAGGGAACGACAGGAACTGGCACGAGAAAAGGCTCGAGATCGTGAAGTGAGAAGCTTGCCTTATGGTTACACCTTGCCACCATCTAACGGTGAACATTTTCAGGAGAGACTGTCTGCTCTGCACGAAAAACAGCTCGCATCGACCCAGGAATTGCAAAAGCGTATCGAACAGAAACAGGAAGATTCGAAACGGCGTCACGAGGAAAACATGGAACAGATCAGACAGAGAGCTCTGGAGTTATCCATCCATCGTTGTCACCATGACGACAATCAAGCACCCAACATGGTACCGTATCCACAACAGAAGCTTTGCACTGTCTGCAATGTGCTCGTAAGTTCTAACAACGCTACCGTTTTGGCTTATTAATATACTGAGTTTTGAGCTAGGAGAAGTAGGGTTATTAAAATATATCGTCGATCTACCAAGGTACTACCGCTTCTACCATATATGCTTATTAAAATAGTGTTCATTTCATTGGATTTACTAAAAAAAAGCTCTATTTGATAAAACAGTTTTTTATTCATTTGAGGCGATTTAATTATTTTGTCTTATTAATTTGTCATTGATGCTACGTGGGGGAATCAAATGTAAACGGTAATTTTGTAAAATAAATTTGATCAATAGCATACACAAACTAAATATTTAACATTTTGTCAATGTAATCCCCTCCGTGCTCTACACACTTTTGCCACTGATTTAGAAACTTGAATATTTCTTTTTCATAAAAAGTTTGAGGGCGAGTTGTTAGCCAATAGCTCGCACTCCCCTACTTCTTCATTGTTTTCAAATATTTTGCCGCCCAGGGATTCTTTCAAGGGTGCAAAAGAAAGGAAGATACTCGAAGGTTTCCCAGCGCATTTTTTCTAATTTATTCCTTGTTAAAACTACGGTGTGTGGCCTGGCGTTGTCGTGAAGGATGATGACGTCTCGAATGGGTATACCCTGTCTATTGCTTCGACACGCCATTTTTATTGGCTGTACAACTAAGAATCCTGTAAAAGAAAACTTTTGTAAGCACTTTTCCGGCTGAAGGACGGTTTTTGGCTTGCACTCCGTACTCGCCATTTTTGATTTGAGAGTATAATGATGAACCCACGTCTCATCACAAGTGATAATACGCCTCAAAAAAATCTTTCCTTGTCAAAATCGATTCAGATGCCTTGCAGTGATCTCCGACTTGACCAGTTTTTGATTTTCGGTCAACAATCTTGAAACCCAGCGAGCACTAATTTTTCTAAATCCAAGTTGATTAGTGATGATGGATTGAACACTTTCATAGGTCATACCCAATTCTGATGAGATTTCTTCAATCTTTTTTCATTTGTGAGACTTGTTCATAGGCGTCGCTTCTGACTTTCATTTTCGACACGTTCTCGCTTATCTCTGAATTTTCTGACTGATGTATATACTTGAGTCTGAGACAGTGTAGCATCTCCAAACTGTGCCTTCAGACGAGTGAAAATTTCCGATGGATTAACGCCTTCATTGGTTAAAAACTTGAATGAGCACTGCTGCTACCCACAACGGTTTCCCCCTCATAAACCAAAGAACACTCGAGCATCGAATCCTCTAGATCGGAATTACGTGCTAAGTTAAATAGTAAAATTACCGTTTATATATGATTCCCTCTCGTATAATATTATTATGACTTGGGATATAATACCACTTATAGTAAAATATAAAGTGTTATAAGATACGGATTTGTAGATTTTAATAATAAAATTAAGTGTGGTCTGTATTGCTAAATTTAATATTCTTGATGTCTTCTGCAAGTGAAAATTTGGACTCTAAACATGGACCCTAAACGGTGATCTTTAACTACTCTTACGAAATATAAAAACTGCCGATAATAATCAGCTACTTATTTCTGACACTTGCTACATCTCTATATCAATAGGTACTTTCCATGGTTCATTTTCAAATCTGGATGTGTTGTTAGATTGCTTCAACTGTTTTTTTCGGCTTTTGTTTTTTTATTATATATTTTAGAATCTGGAGCCCGTTCTTTTACCTACGTAACTACAATACAGTAATAACACTGTGTGATAACTAAAAAAATTAAATTTAAAAAATAAAATTCAGTTTAGGGTATTCAGTACTATTCATGTTTAATTTTTAGATTTTTTTTCTATATCTATCAAGCGATTATGGGAATTTAGCTACTCCTAACACGAGCAAGCCCTTGCTGATGATCTCTCCATTTCAGGGCATGAACTGGATATATTATCTGCTGCTAAAAGTGAATTAAACTATTATTTTTGAGATACATCAAGTTATATCAGGAATGAAGAACTGTTACGGAAAAGGCAACTGGACTATTATTAAATAGTATATATGAGATATAAATAGTATATATATGAGAACTTGGTTAAACGATAGTTATAGGGTAAAATCCTGAAATTACTTTTATATTTTATTTATTTTAGATAACAATTGAACTTGTTTTTTTTTATTGATATTACTAACAAAATAACTTGATAGTAAACCTCATTATGTTTGCTCAATTATGTTCATATCATTTTCATTGATCATTTAGTATTCATGCTAGTGATTATATTTTCTGTGTTTTTCAACTCATAGACTGACTTGCCCATATGGTTTAAGTACTTCTGGATTTTTATTTCCTTTTGTTAATTTAGAGGTAATAAATATACTTATTAACGTAAACTATTATATTATTTTATAGATTAAGTCTGAGGTCTATTTGATGAGTCACCTTAGAGGACGTTTACATCAAGATGCTGTGCGACAGACCAATCCAGGACTGTCATCGAATGAACTGGAGCAGTACAACTTGAAGCAGATTGTCGATGCTCCGGATGGAAAGGAGGATCCGAAGGATATTGCAGCGAAGGAGAGGGGAAAATCTTACAGGAAACGCTGTAAGAAGATCAGGCAACGCATGACTACAAAAGGAGCTGAGTTTGAAACATCTTATAAACCAATACTGACTGATAGTGGTAATAAGAAAAATCTCAACAGGAATATCAACACTATAGGAACTTTAACCAGTCAAGCTAGTCAAGGTAAATATGATCTGTTTTTCTAGGTTGTATATTTTTGGTTTCTAATTAACAGTTCTCATAATGTAAACCTTTTTTAGAATAATTACAATTTGTAAATAATTTGAGGATATTTAAAACAAAATATCATTTTTGCAGGTTTATCACCAGCCAGTCTTAGCCAATTAGATCGCATTCTCAACGAGTTATCTCGATTGTTATCGAAAGGAAACGGTAATGATCTGTTGGTATTCCAAGGAGTGGGTGGATTTTCAGTTCTTGGAAAATTACTCACCCTTGGCTTAGATGGAAACGGCTGTATTTCCGTTAAGTAAGTGTTCCGGATGATGTAGGCAGTCTATACTGTGATTTTATTTTGTTTCAGAACACTGATAATTTGCTGTAATTTGTGGCAAATAGCATGCAAGGGCCCAGAAGGCAGCAAGAATGCCCAGTATGTGATTTTATCTAATAAATTGACCCCTGCCATAGATCTCCTGAATAAGCGACTCCAAGTAAGTCATAATATAAGTCCACTGTTTCTTTTTATTTTTTTACAACCACTTAAAACTAGCTATTTATCAAAAAGGACCTATTGGTCCTTACTTAGTCTGTACAGGAATAATGTTCGCATATTAATTATCATTTTGCTATGCTTTTTTAATTGTATATATTTCAGTATGGCACAGGAAAAAAAATTGATTTTCTTGTATTTGCTTGCTACTCCTATGTTATCCACGCTTTGCACTTCTTGTTTGCTTGTGTTATCATGAGAGTAGGGTGTCTTATAGCAGATTTGTTCTCGCTTCTTTTATCGTTTGTTTTATCTTCGTCATATTTCAAATATTTTTATTAGAATGTAAGAGTTTAGAAGTTTAGTGCATTACTGTGGTAACAACTTCTGAAACTTGTGAATGGTTCCGTCGTGCCAAATCTTATGGTCTTTTTAAGATAATTTTTTCAAATACTAGTAGTAGTTGATATAATTTTATATTATTGTATTATTTTTGTGTTTTGTTTCTAACGTGAATTAATCTTTAATAGTTCTACCTTATTGGAGTGATATTCTTGAAGTTCTGAATGAAGAATATCTTCATTTTTGACCTCTTTGACATTGCGAGCGGTGATTTAGGTTTAAAGTTTTATTTTCACTCCAATAAGGAGTATGAGGATAATGTTGACGGTATATGAAGTCATTTAGACGAAAATTAGCTTTATTTGATAAGGTATTATCGATAATGGGAAATCAATTAACTTTTTTTCCAAAGTTTTTGTAATATTCTTTTAAGTTCTTTTATAATCTTTTAATACTGACTGCGTTCCTTGAAGTTCTTGGATAATATTCAGAATGATTAGCTAATATTTTAGTTAAATTTGTAAAAGCCATGTAAAAGAATTATTTTTATGGATTTCATACATAGCTACTAAAACTACTTACAAGTGTCATTAGTCAATAGTACCTATAATGTTCTGTATAGTTTGAGCTACTTTTATCCTTTAAACATTTTTTTTTTGATTTAACAAGCTTTAAAAAAAATCAAGAATATATATATATATATATATATATATATATATATATATATATATATATATATATATTGATGTTTTTTTCATCGGAAACTTAGTTATTGATTGGAGTCAGTTTTTATATTACAGGTATTGCTGGATACCTCGTACTATGGTCTGGTTTTTTTTTTCAACTCACGCGCTAATCGCTACTAATTTTCTAAGTCTAGTTTTTATTTTAAAATATTCACATTTAAAGGATAATTTTCATCTGTAATCCTTTTAGATATTCAGAACGTTACTTTTATTTTATATTTTACATGCTATGTATTTTACGAGCGGTATACCGAATCTGACTCGGCAATGAATTTTTATTACCGCTATTTTGCATTAGCATAGACATTTCCGAGAGGGTAGGGATCGCTGTGATATATCAGGCCTCGTTTTTCTTGTAATTTTAGTAAACGACCCCGCGGGATTCCTTCTTCCGCAATCCTGGAAACTCGAACGTCTTGGACCATTGGGCAATTTTACTGTAAAAAAGAGCAAGTCTCACCCCTTTTTTCCGGTCGCTGCTTTGTGCTTTTAGGAATGGGGTTGTTTTCGCAGATCATTTGACCGATTGGTTGTGTATTATGATTGGGGGATGCTTGATTCGACTAGATTGGCATATTCATTAGTTTTTTTTATTTTCTATGACAAGGCTTTCCAGTTTATTTCGGTGTTGTCTGCATAGTAGAATGTTGCTTGTATTATTTATTGTTTCTCGTTAGTTGAAGGGGTCTTTTGATAAAATACTTTTGTAATATTTTGTTTTCGAGATCTGTATTTTAGACAGTGATTTAAACATTTATGATATAGTTTTGTCAAAATGTTAAGCTACATGATTTTTTGTTTTGTTTTATGAGGTTTTTAAGGTAGGAAACGAATTAAATTTTGTTTTTTGAAGGATTTGGAATGTGAGGACTTATTACCGTCCGATCCTCTAAGCGCCTCCTTGATGCAGCTCTTAACTGTCGTCCTCAAGAACACACCGTCTGATACACCATCCTCACGAATCCACGATATTGTCAGGTAGGTTTTAAATTATATTTAATTTTTTTATATATTAATTATTCCTCTATTAATATATATTTATTATTGTTGATCGCTCTGATGATCATATGATTGATATATTTTGAGTGTTAATATTTGACCTTCTATACAGAGGGTGTTCTTGGCGTTTAATATGGTATTATTTTCTCATTTTCGTATATTTTTGAGATTTAAGTGATATATTTTTGTATAGCAACACAGCAAAGCAGTTATTAAAAATACAAAGTTAATTATACACATTTTTAATTTATGATATTTTTTATTTTTCTGAATAAGATAATAATATTAGTGATCATAGAGCTGAACTTACCTTAATGGTTTACTTAATATCTCAAAATTTAAAACAATATGTAAGTCAGCTTTATTATATTTTGTGTTTCTTGATTTTTTTTTATAAGTAAAAATTATGCCCTTTTAGTTTACATATTTTTAATATTTTAACAGATAATGAAATGTTCTTTGTGGAATTACACGGTTGCAAAAACTCTGGACTATTTTTGTCTATAATATTATAATGATGTCCTTGAGTGTAAATAACATAACAAAAAATGTGTACTACGTATATACATTATGTTATCTTAATTTTGTAGTAGAAAATTATTGTTTACTTATAAATTAGAAAATTAGATTTATATTAGGAAATTACAAGAAGCTATGAACTATAAGGGGGAAAAATATTTTAATTGCTTTAAAGGTTCTGTAAATACATTTTCGACCATATAGATTAAACTTGCACTTTGTGTCCAATTATTGATAGGTAGTGTCTGCTTAACTTTTGGTTTTTCTTGCAGTGCAGTTAACATTGTTACAATTTTTGGATTAGTGCAAATGTTGCATAAGAAATAAGAGTATTTACTTTTTACGAGTATTACTTTCCTTTTCACCATTCTGTAATTGTCTTTCATATGCGTTGTTGCATGTGTCGAGGGAGATTGATGGATAAAATGGAATAAACAGTTGGCAAACATTAACAAAATAACTGATAAATCTTATCTGTTGTGAAAATGTGAGACTAAATATACCTTATCTATTTTTAATAAGTAAGTAAATTCAATTATTTCAATCTCGACCTGAGTAGTTGAACCTTCGATTGTTAAAGCAGCGTGTGAGCAGAGTACTAGAGGCAAATTATCATTACTTCCAGAAAATAAATCGTCCCCACTAAGTAACGAATAATTGTCGGTTCCCTAATGGAAACTCCGGTCCAATACCGTCGGCTGAACCTTTGTGTCTTCGTCATTCACCATCGTCTCCCGAAAACGAAATTATACCTTTTGCTCATCACCGGCGTAGGTGAATTATTAATGACGGGCGCGAGTGACGCTCGGTTCCCCCCTCGATCGACGGCCGCCGCCACCTACTCCTCGCGTCCCCGGGTCCCTCGTCACGCCTCGGTTATCGCCCCGACCATCGCGTCGGCCCCCTTTCGGGGGTTGCAACCCCGTGATCGAGTTATTTTCGGAGCGGCGGCGGTAGCCGTTCCCCCCCGCGTCCATTAGCAGATTGGTTTGGGGGCGAGTAACGGGGTTGAACGCGGGGGTCGAAGGGGTGGGGTATTGGAGGAGTCGTGGGAGGTGGGAGGGAAGTCGCGAGAGCGGTCAGTAACGAAGTCTTCGATAAATGGTGATGGTTTTCTGTTTGGAGAAAATGTTTTTGTTTTTCTTGGCCGCAGATTGATATCGGATGTTTTTACTATGTCGCGTTGATAGCTGAACTGATTAAAACTTTGTAGTAACACCAGTTGATTAGTAGGACGAACTCGAGAGGTTTCTGTCGTTTAAAAACACACATTAAACTTTGCTTTCGAAGAATTTGAACTTAATTGCAAGTAGATTCTTGTTAAAACCTTATTTAAAATTTTTAGTTATAGGTCATGAAAAGATTGTCAATTATTGGTTAATAATTGATTTTAAGTGTTACATTTTATGCTGTGATTTTTTTTCTACTAATTAGAAAAATTATTTGTTCTCGATATAAAAATCTGGAGTTGTTTTTGCAGTTTGTTGTCTGATATCTGGGTAACAGTATCGTGCGGAGAGGAGAATAGATCTCTTGCATTTAGTCAAAACATAGAGCTGTGATGGATACAGCAGTTTGGTATAGTTTTGACTCTGGGAAGTGTTGTAGATCGTGGTCAAGTTATTTAGTTGTACAATTGAATAAAATGTTTGTTTCCCCACGGAAGGTGGCAATTTTTTGCTTTTTACTCATTTGGAATGACTTATATTTTGTTTCATTTATTAGGTGCTTGTATGAATTTTGATCAGGGAATAATTACAATGCGAAGTATCAATGTTAACTGTTAATTCGATGGTATTGTTTTCCGTTTAGTGTTATTGAGTTATTCAGTGTATGTAGACGCTACTTTTGTAGTTTGACTTGAGGAAATCTGCCGCATAAGCCTATCAAATTCTTTTAAAAACTTACGATGATGCTGTTCGTCATATTCCTATTGTCGGTTTTTGTTTTATCGATTTAAAAGAGGACAATGTAAGACTTTTAGGAAAATAATCCAGCACAAACTAAAAAAATCTTCATACAGCTAATCATTTGATGAAACAGCTGTTCCAGACGTTTATATGCGATTGGAGTGATCGAAAATAAGAGAAAATGGCCATCATATGAATTGACTGAAAATGCCATTTCGAACCGTTTTAGAATTGCAGTTTCATTACTTGCGAGGTATGACGTATTGTGAGTGGGGTTTATTAAGTGTATTTATTATGAAAACCTAAGTGCAAAAAGTAATGGTTAATCTCGTTTTAAGAGTTATGAAGGGTATACTCTTGCAGCTCGCATGGGAAATTCTACCTCATCCACCGTCATTCACAAAGTTTAAATGCTGTGTAAAAATGGATCTAATCTAATGGGACCAGAGAGCGTTCGAAGGGTTCCTCATGTATTTTTTCCATGAGCGTGTTGAACACCGTAGATCTTCTTGGGTTTCGTGGATCCTTAAAAGTACGTTACGTAATCGGTAAACTTCGTATTTCCTACCTATCTATCTTGCAAGTTTTTTCCGACAATAACAATAATCACTTCGTCGATTATCGGCAAATTAATCCTTCTCGCGTACTCACCGGCAGGTGTTTAGTCAGGTCTGATGAAGATATTATGGACCATGTATACTATATATTTGGACTATGTAGATTTTGTTTTACTGGTGGAATGTGTATCGGTTTCCGCATCCGGATTGCCCATAATATAAATTTATAAGAATTAATTATCTGCATCTGCGTCTGATAGTGACAGCGCTCCAAGTAGGTGATACATTTGTCATTTTATCTGCAATTGTTTAAGGTTTCATTAACTTATGTCTGGTAATAATTACAGAATAATCTTTTTCGAATAATCGTATAATATGCTTTGCGCCAAACGATGTGATTTGGTGGTCAACAACTGTTATATTTTTTAATGTTGTCCAAGCAGTGGTTAGAATAATGTTCTAGCTCAGTTCTAGTAATGGACGTGATGGTGGGACCAATTGTGACAATTTTACTTTTCCACCTACATAACAACGTAGTAGATTCCCTACAATATTGACAAACGAGTATCATTTACTCAATTGTAACTAATTTGTTGGCACCATAATTAATTTCCGGATCAGTGGTATGCTGCTCGTCCCTGAATCATAGAAGAACTGCGTCTTCGGAATCGCTCAATTTCATTCTATCGTGCTAGCTGTTTATGTATTTAATGTTTATGAAATCATCATCATCAGTGTACTGAGCACGTGAGGTAATTCAACGCATATTTGATTGACTTCAACGATTCAAGTCAGGTCAAGTCAGTCAATCAACATAGTTTGCTTTACCATAAACAATCACTACACATTTCAATTCTGTTCTTGGTAAATTTTTACTCGATTCCAATTAGAATACGATGCGAATTACCGTTAGTACATAGTTATATTTGTCATATATGTTATATGTTTGTTTTCACTGTTCATGTTTCTTACTTAATATGTATGTTATCGAATTAATGTACGTATCAAAAAAAATCTATAATGAAGAAGACAAATATATTAGTAAATATCTAGTTAATTATTAAGTTATTTCAAGTTAAGTGTTTAGACTTTCAATTCTATTAATTCTAAAATATTGGTAACTGTATTCGTATTGCCATGAATTGTTTTTCAAAGAGAAACCTTAGCTGAATTTACGAGGTGTATCAGAAAGTCATCACCGGTTTTTCTAACACATGTCGTTAGTCTTAATTATGCAATGTTATGATTTGACACATATGTCATTTTATTCTACTGACCTCAATCATCATCATCATTTTTAATTTAATTAAAAGAAAAATGCCGTTGAAGGTTATTGTTTGCTGGTAGAAACTTATGGTGAGTATGCTCTAACCTTAAAAACATGCGAGGCGTGGTTTCGAAAATTCAAAAGTGATGATTTCGATATGCAAGACAAAAATCCTTCTGGTTCCGAAAAAAACCGAAAAAGTTTGAAGATACGAAACTGCAAGAGTTATTGGATGAATACCAAGCCGAAACTCAAAATCAAATGACAGAAGCAATAAATATGGCCCAAGAAACGATTAGCGATTGATTACGAGCTATGGGGATAATCCAAAAGATGGTAAATGGAAAATCTAAATATTGTCTGTAAAATGCTGCTTCAAAGGCATAATTGGAAGTCATTTCTACGTAGTGACGGGTGATGAATAGTGAATTTCATTCAAAAATTCATGGCTATCATCTGGCGAAGCCGACCGTTTGACTTCAATGCCAAATCGTTTTGGTTGCAAGACAGTGCTCTGTGTTTGATGGAAGCAGAGTGAGGTAGTGTATTGCGAACTATTGAAACATGGTGAAAACGTTCAGAATGAGCCCGAAGACACGGTAAAGCGATTTTACAGCATGATAACGAGCTCTATCATAAACCAGAACCGATCAAGAAAGAATTGAAATCACTTGGATGGAACATATTATCGCACTCGCCATACTCTCCAGACCTTGCCCCGTCCGACTATTAACTTCTTGTATCAATGTGACACGCGCTTGCAGAGCAGCACTTTGCCAATTTCGAAGAAGTTAGAAAATTACTCGATGAATGGTTTTGCTCAAAGGACAAACAGAAAGATGAAAAATTAATAAATGTTTCCATTTTCTTGAAAATTATGTGGTCTTTTTTCGAAAAAAAACGGTAATGACTTTCTGGTACACCTAGAATTTTTCAACGAACAATAAAACAACCAATAAAAGCATCAAACATAACCAAACTAAATTGAAATGTTTTTCGTTTTATTTAAGAGCGCTTGAGCTCCGCTGTCGTTCTAGTTTTTAGTCACTCTGACCACATGGTACCAATTATTTCGTATTGCAATCTTGGTGATTCCTCATGGGTGGATATATGGTAGCCCAAATTTGTTTACGAACATTTTCATGAACTTTAGTTGCAGATATAGTTATAGGATCAGCGTTAAAGCCTAAGTTCATCCTTAAACGATAAACACGACGACTTCATTATCAAGACCATCGTAGTCCGTCGGGCAACAGCCGCGGGATGGATGGATGGATCACCCGCCGGGCTCGAGCCACCGTCATCGATCAAAACCAGGCCGCAAAAGCTCCGGGCCCTCTAAACACCCACTAATAAATTTTTTATTGCCCTAATAATCGCATAAGGCGTTCCTCCCCGTCCTATCGGTGCCCCGGAGAAAGAGATTTATACGATTTTAATTCGATCTCCAGCCCATTGTTGTGTCGCGTTCGCCCCGGGAGGTCGGAGGGGGGCCGATGGGCTTACGGAGGAGGCCGCGGCAACGGTAGCAGTCGAAGTCGACAGATGTGCGACCGTGAGGGGGCTCGTCCTGTCTGTTTGTGTGTCCGTCAGTCAGGTCGGACCCCTCGTGCTTCGCTGTCACGACACGGCCACTTAGCTACATCATGATTATGGTTTAATCTTCTTATCGGGAGAACCGAAGGCTGCGACAAATGTCTGCCCCGGCAAAACTTTGTTCTTTTTTTTGTGTTGCGTACGTTGTCGATTGGTATTTAGTTTTGATTACATTTTAACAATATGTTAAATCGTCTATAAAATTATTTCGTATTTTGTTTTCTTTGTACGTAAGTTGGTAATAATGAAAAGACAAATATTGATAATCGTGAACCTTTTTGACAATACCTACGTCTGGCAAGTGAATTATTAATAGGTCGGTTGAAAAGTCCCCGGCCTACTATAGTAAAACACATTTTTTTGGCAAAATTAGTTTTTCTAACGACCCTCCAACTTTTCGATACCATTTTTGTAGTACGATTTGCCCTTTGTTTCAAAATAGGCTTCAGTTTCGGCTATCACCTCTTCATTCAACGAAAATTTCTTCCCAGCGATCATTCTTTTGAGACTTGAGAACATGAAATAGTCGCTGGGAGCCAGATCTGAAGCATACGGTGGATGAGAAAGCAATTCGAAGCCCAAATCATGGATTTTTGCCATCGTTTTCACTGACTTGTGACACGGTGCATTGTCTTGGTGAAGCAGCACTTTCTTTTTCTTCAAAGGCGGCCGTTTTTCGGCGATTTGGTCTTTCAAACGGTTCAATAACGCTATTTAATAGTCGCTGTTGATGGCCTTTTCTTTTTCAAGGTAGTCAGTGAAAATAGTTCCATGCGCGTCCCAAAATACAGGCGCCATAACCTTGCCAGCCGACTGTCGCGTTTTCCCACGCTTTGGAGCGAGTTCATCGTGTCCAGTCTACTCCAATGACTGTCGATTGGACTTCGGAGTGAAATGATGGAACCATGTTTCACCCATTGTCACATATCGACGCAAAAACTCGGGTTTATTACTCTTGATCATCTTCAAACACTCAACATCATCAACTCGTCGTTGTTTTTCGTCAAAAGTGAGCTCGCGCGGCATGCACTTTGCACATAGCTTTCTCATACCCAAATATTCGTGAATGGTATGATGTACACATTCAGTCGATATCTTTAGGGTGTCTGCTATTTTATTCAATTTCAATTTACGGTCATTCGAAATCATTTTGTGTATTTTTTAAATGTTTTCGTCTGTAACAACCTCTTTTGGGCGTCCACTGCGTTCACCGTCTTCTGTGCTCATTTCACCACGTCTAAACTTAGCATACCAATCCCTGATAGTTAGTTTTCCTGGGGCAGTGTCCGGAAACTCGGCGTCAAGCCAAGTTTTTGCTTCAACTGTATTTTTTCCCTTCAAAAAGCAATGTTTTATCAAGACGCGAAATTCCTTTTTTTTCAATTTTTTTCACAATAACAAAAGATGATCCGACAGCTGTCAAATTTATATAGGCATCTTTTGGGGGTTAGGGCTAACTAAATAACATATGGATTTAATTCTAGTAGCGCCATCTATATGGCAGGCCCAGACTTTTCAATTGCCCTGTGAGGTTGGTTTATCAGGTGTACCGATAAGTCATTACCGGTTGTTCTAACAGATGCCACTAGGCTTAAGTATGCACTGTTACGATTTGACACATATATCATTTTATTCTCCTGACGTCAAGATTCAAAGCTATACATGTGATATTTTGCGAAACTAGCATCGTCATAGGTTTATACCTCTTTGAAAATGTCAAGTCTCAAGCCTGAAAACGTGAATTTGTGGCATGCATTACTTTTCTTTTTTATTCATAAAATATTTTTAACAAAAAAATTGAACCGACTTCAAAAATACATATACATATACAATATTTTTTGAAGTCGGTTTAATTTTTTTTGTTAATTTTTCTTTTTAGTTTTAGATATTTACTGAATAAATTACGCAGTTATTTTATTAAGTATTACAATGAATAGCCCAAGTAAAGGTGCTAGGTGCATGTAGACAAAAGGGGAATAATTAAACAATGACAATAAGGAATGTTTCAGGCCCTAGTGTCCGCTACCTAGTCTAGGTGATTTGACAAATGTTCCAATCGAACTAGAACAAAAATAAGTTGCTGTCCTGTTGGGAATCGAATCCGCGACCTCCGCGTACGAGCTCAACGTTCTAACCATTACACCGTAAAAACAGTTGTCTACAACGTTTCTACGACGTCTCATATGATATGGTTAGTGCTTAAAAAGCAAACTGACTGACTTTAACACTGAACTACTTTCTGAGTTGTGTATAATGTGAAAACATTACACGTGCCTTTGATATTTGAGGTTTTCCATCGAACAGCATTCTGCCAATTTCGAAGAAGTTAGAAAATGGCTCGATTAATGGTTTTGCTCAAAGGACAAACAGTTTTTTTTGGATGGCATCCATAAAATGCGCGAAAGATGGATAAGATGTATAATAATCAAATGGCCAGTACTTTGAATAAATAAATGTTTTCCATTTTCTTAAAAGTTCTGTAGTTGTTTTTTTTTCGAAAAAAAACGATAATGACTTTCCGGTTCACCTGGTATATTTTGAATTGTACACTTCCATTTTTGTTTTTCTTGACGTTTCTATTTTTTTACTGAATTTGCTACTTATAGTCAAAATATAAATTCATGTTTTTTCCAATTTTAGCGTTCATTCCTTTCTACCTTTGATTTTTATCCGTAGATATTTACTTTGAATTCCTTCTCGTTCTTTCATCACCATGACTTATTTGTGACCATTTGTTTAAGGTTTTGTGTAGATGGTCTTTTTTCTTTGTCCAAGACCAGCTAGATCAAATGGTCTTTTGATGATGTCGATTCGGGGTCAAGAAAATTGGGTTTTGCGGGGGATGGAGACTCTAGAATACGACTGGAATTGTCATAATTGGTTTAACTATCGAGATTGATGGATGAGTAGGGATTTGATTAACTTATTTTCGTGTCGCCTGATTCTAAATGGGTGTTTGCGTTCCTCATAAGCCATGGGGCATTGGATAACGCGCGGACTTTTTTGGATTGAAACACTTGGAGTAGTGCAAGTTGTCTCTCAGAGAAGCATCTCTACTACACTTATGTTCCGTAGAGGCAGATTGGACGGACCAGCATTTTATACAGAGTCGCTTTCTGGGGAATTAGACCATTGGAAGCTGTGGTCGAATTGGAGACCCAGTTATGATATTTACTGGACCCAGGGGATAGAGACTTTTTCAATTTGGAGGCTTTATGCACGGAACTTCTTTCACCCAATCTCTTGGTTGGGTTGGGTCTGAATTTTGTCAGGAATGGCGTCAGGACTTTAATCGGTGGTGAATAAATCTGTGTCGTCTGCATAAAATGCTGTGTTTTATTGCTTGGGAAGTGGGAAGTCAGCCGTGTACAAGTTGAACAGAACTGGGGCTAGTGAAGCAACTCCTGCAGAGATTTGTTTCCGAGAGGAGACTGCATCGCCGATCTCTACTTGAAATAATCTATCCTCCGAGTATGAGTGGTCCAAGTGTGTAGATGGTCTAGTCTATCAGTTGTTATTAGTACATCTACAAAAGCTCCTACTGATATTTATATTTTTTCCATATTTTTATACCCTCTTTAGAATAGTCCTGTTTTTTTTTTCTATTTAACATTTCGTTATTATTTTATCTACTCATATTATAAATGTAGTTGGGTTTAAATTTCCATCTTGCCTTGGTCCTGTCTGTTTTTTTTATACGAAGTAAATTTGCTGAGAAATCTGTTGCTTAAAAAATAAAATGTTTAAAATTCAAATAAGATCAGTTTTTGATTGATTTTAGAAGCGATTGTTTCATATTTCCTGAAGACATTGGAATTTATTCTTAATATATTTGACATGGATAAAAATGTAGTATGAGTATGAGTGGTCCAAGTGTGTAGATGGTCTGGTCTATCAGTTGTTATTAGTACATCTACAAAAGCTCCTACTGATATTTATATTTTTTCCATTTCCATTCCATTCCATTTTTATACCCTCTTTAGGATAGTCCTGTTTTTTTTTTCTATTTAACATTTCGTTATTATTTTATCTACTTATATTATAAATGTAGTTGGTTTTAAATTTCCATCTTGCCTTGGTCCTGTCTGTTTTTTTATATGAAGTAAATTTGCTAAGAAATCTGTTGCTTAAAAAATAAAATGTTTAAAATTCAAATAAGATCGGTTTTTGATTGATTTTAGAAGCGATTGTTTCATATTTCCTTTAGACATTGGAATTTATTCTTAATATATTTGACATTGATAAAAATGTAATATGAGTGGTTAAAGTGTGTAGATGGTCTGGTCTATCAGTTGTTATTAGTACATCTACAAAAGCTCCTACTGATATTTATATTTTTTCCATATTTTTATACCCTCTTAGGGATAGTCCTGTTTTTTTTTCTATTTAACATTTCGTTATTATTTTATCTACTCATATTATAAATGTAGTTGGTTTTAAATTTCCATCTTGCCTTGGTCCTGTCTGTTTTTTTATACGAAGTAAATTTGCTAAAAAATCTGTTGCTTAAAAAATAAAATGTTTAAAATTCAAATAAGATCAGTTTTTGATTGATTTTAGAAGCGATTGTTTCATATTTCCTTTAGACATTGGAATTTATTCTTAATATATTTGACAAGGATAAAAATGGAAAATGAAATGTTCAAACCCATGTAACCCTTCAATATATGCAAAGCGTTGTCGCCAATTACTTTCAGATATACAGATACATCTCATTTAAATTTCGAGTGTTTTGATTTTAAAACGATCCGGTGTACTCCAACTGTTCCCCGGCTCACTCGATGATCGGGGACAAACAGTGAGCGGCTGGGGTCGGGGGTATCGCGACAGTGACATGTGCAAGCAATCCGGCTAATCCTCGATTATTTTAGGTCGATAATGCGCGTCTGAAAGGTCCAGGGGCGACAGGAGGTCGCCCACACCCTCTCTTCCTTGTCCCGTGGTAGGTCTCTCGATCGGAACGATGTTTATATATTCATGCTGTTCATATTTATGGTCGTGATGATTAAGTTGGTTAGCTTGGTTTCATTACATGTTGTTTTTATTCGCTCGTAGTGATTCATCGCCGTTTATATTATTAGCGTTTACTAAAATTCACTAGGCTCATAAAGTAATAGTGAGATAACTCATTAGGAGTCTCTGGAGAAATGTTTTGCAACGTCTAATATCTACATGATACTATGATCGCCATTAGACGCCTGTAAATAAAATATTTTGTTCTGGAAACATTTGATTCGTTTTTATACACAGTTTACCAGGCAGAAGTCAAATTTTATTAGGCCTAAAAATACTTAACTACCCTAAAAGTACTAAGTACTAAAATTGAATTAAGTGTAACCTCTCAAATAAATTTATTAAATTGTATAAAAACACTTTATTTATCAACTTAATCTCCATCAAGAGCCACATAATCATTTCAGTGCCGCTCTAACATTACAATACCACTTTTGTAGAACGATTTATTTTTTGCCTCAAAATAGGCCTGTTGCTGTCCACTCAGATGACGATCATTTTGATTCCAAAAGTGATAGATCCATGTTTCATCCATTGTGATATATCAACGAAAAATGTTGCTTTGTTATGTTTAAACATGGCCAAACACTGCTCAGAATCGTTAACACGTTCTTGTTTTTGGTCAACAGTAAGCAAACGCGGCACCCACTTTGACCAGAGGTTTCTTATAGTTAAATGCTCATGCAATATTAATTTTTTAAATGTTTTCTGGTGTCACCACCTCATTTGGACGTCCACTACGTTCTGCACCATCGGACTGACTGGTCATAGAGAGACCAGTCAGTCCTTATAACACTTTTCAAACCACTTGAATGGTATTTTTCCCATCAAGAAGCAAGTGTAAAATTAGAACACGAAATTGTTTTTGATCCATTGTTTTGAAAATAACAAAAATAGTGTCACTTTTAGCACAATAACTTGTAAGTTTATGTGTGGAATATCATGAAATTTTAACTGCTTTCTTTTGAAAGTTCGTACTAACTGAAGAAGCGGTTGATGCAATAAAACTAGCACCATCCATGTGTTGCCCGGAACTTTACGGCCCATGTGTTAGTTGGGATTCTTGTTAGACCTGTTAGTACATGGAGTCAAAAATATACAACCCCCAACAACTATGTTAAGTAAAATTAAGAACAATTTTGGTTCAAAATGGAATTAATTTTATGAGAGCAAAGCTGTACCTCATGCCTCACAAGTTTTGGCTTTTTTCGTTGTCGGTTTTCAAGGTACAATGTTACAAATATCATAAGATGTATGATCTATAATTAACGGGAAAAAATGAGGAATTTGTGTTCAATATAATAAAACTAAAATATAGAACTTCAATAGATCCTATCAAATTGAATGCATCAAAGAAATATGAAATGCAGTTATTTCTACATATACCTACGTGTTTTTTGTTATGCCCGGGACTTTTTAGTTTTCAGCCCTTATGTTATCTTGGTTAAATAGCCTGAAGTAACAACATATTCACGTTGGGATACTTAGCCAAATTATATTTCTTTAAATAAATTAATTCTCTAAAAATTGTATGGCTTCCTTAATACATTTTTTTAAAAAAGGTAATACAATATTTCGACGTTATTCAAATGTTGATTGGTTTGATGATAAACATCTTGTAACGTAGTCATGTTTACCTTCATAATTTTGACATTGTTCTATTTGAACACATTTTGAGTTTATATTCTGATCAATATTTTTACAGTCATCATACATTTGTTAGTAAGTAGGGCACGAAAACATAGAAAAATGCTAAACATACGCTGCATAGAAATTAAATGAGCCAATAAATTTCAAACATAGCGATTTAAACAAAACAATAAAATGAAAAAAAAATCTTCAATGGCCTTCTTCAAAATCTAATCAGTTTCAAGTTATTATTAATTAACGAAATGTCATTTAAGTAAATTATCTTTTTATTATCTTGGGCAAGAGTGCAAAATCCGACAAGGAAAATGATCTCAGTTACACCAGGCTGGGTAAGACCGGATGTCTTCTGCGATGTTTTCTAAGTTGGTCAGTCGATCTCATTGGTAAAAAGCAGGCTTTAAAGTATATATTAAAAAATGGGTATCGACACGGTATCTCTATATTGTTAGAAAGATGAGGAAAATGTTGTAGACAATGATAAAAAATATGTTGATCAGTATATATCGTACAAATTGTTCTCGGTAAATGCCTTTCTAAAGTGAAAAAATTATAGAATATTATATATTAATTATAACCACCACGTAATATACAAATAACAAACGATGACATTTTCAATCATTTAAAATGAAACTGTTCTTTGCAACATTCTTTTTTCTCAAAAATAGTACGAGAAGGAATTCATACAACTCTGTCTCAATTTTTTGACTATCCATTGGTTCGAATGTTTTGCGACTATCGACTGTTTCGACTATTTTCATTCGATATTTCCAACTTTACTTTCTAGTAAAAACTATTCAATCCTCAACTATTGAATATTGAACATATTGAAATGCTGTCAAGAGCATTTAACTATTTATCAATTAAAATTGTATTCTTTTTTCCGCATTATATTAACAAATAATCTTGAATAATAG
Source organism: Rhynchophorus ferrugineus (assembly GCF_030347505.1). Lineage (NCBI taxonomy): Eukaryota > Metazoa > Arthropoda > Insecta > Coleoptera > Curculionidae > Rhynchophorus > Rhynchophorus ferrugineus. The sequence continues at coordinate 52,366,290 of NW_027472583.1, forward strand.
AATTCATGTATGCTGTTATATTAATATACATTATTTATAATTATGTTTAATTATAAATTTAGTATATTATTTGGTAATAAGTATTCGGCGCTGAAAATAGGCCAATTTCTAAACGGTTGATAGTCGTTTTCATTTAATGTTTCCCAACGATAATTCTTAATAATTTGTGTTATCTCGAAGACATCAGACATATAATATTAAGGGGTACTCTTATAAAATTATTTATTTTTAATATCATGAGTGATTTAAGATTAACAAAAAGAAGATGATAAATTATTAACTGTAATTGTACAATATACTACAGTCCCCTTAGTCCCCTAAAGTTTCCTCTAGTTCTGATTTATAAAGAATCGAAAAAATAATGCGAGTTATTTATGTGACAGTCGCTTCGCGACATTTGAAGCCGCAACGTCCAGACTCACCCTTCACGTATCGGATAGTTGACGAAGCCACTCGAAAAACGACATCGGCAGTAGTTCCTGTCAAAATAAAATTCTGAGGCTCCCCCTCCCTCCCTAGAGCGAGCCGCGTCGCTGTCCTATCGATAACAATTGACAATCGGTATTCCGCAATCGCTGCCTGAGATCTCTTAACAGGCGGCATTGTATGCACATGTCGCCGAGGCCCAGTCAGGACTGACTGCTCGCTTGGCTGCCATACGGTCAAGTTCACAAGCGCGTACTGGAGATCGGGACGGTTGGTGATGGAAACCCTGGGGGAAAAACACCCTTCTTTTTAGATATCGTATCTCGCAGTATCAGGTTATGCCATTTGCAAAAAAATATTTACGATTGAGTGGCTTGATACAGTAAGGAACAATATTTTTATTTAATTTTTTTAAAGAATTGTTATAATCAAGTTTCAATGTAATAAAATTGTTAAATTTGTTGATTCGCACATGCTCCGTAAATTTTATTTTTTGCAGTGAAATAAAGTATTCTTTCTCGAGCTGTCTGCGTGTCTATTGTAATAATTATTTGCCACATCCAAAATTCCATTTGATTGAATATACAGTGATAGGGAGGAAGACGTTACACTGTGACTAGCGTTGGGAACTATCGACTGAAAACAGCCGAAACAGTCGATAGTCATAAAACAGTCGAAACAGTCGATAGTCAAGCGATATAAACTGCGATAGCGACTGAAAATAGTAATTACTATTTGCAGTCAAATGCGCGATTCGACTGGTTTTTTTTCCATTCGTGATGTCAGACGAAGATGTACGAATTCTTGTCTGTATTAAATGTGAGATAGGAAAGGACGGAGATAAATGCTTGGAGCAGTTAATTTTAAATGTCTTTATATTCTCCAATGGTAGTATAAGCAAGACAGAGATGTATATATATTCATTCACCAGATAGCTTTAAAAAAGGAAAGGAAAAAAATACTAATTTCTATTATCATGTAATAAATAATATAATTTTAAAGGAAGTAGGATAACTTTTATACTGAATGTTCTGTGGATTTGTAAAAAGGAATGGAATAATAACACCACAAATGTTTTATCCTGTGTTGGTATATTAATTGCTATTTTTAAATAACATAGCATAATAAATATAAATAATACAATACAATTTAAATAAAACCTAAAAACTAAAGATTTTCAATAACCATAACTTCTAAATAAAATGTAAACATATACCTAATCATTGAAAAATCTAATCCATGATGAACCTAAAAATGATCGTACAATAACTACCAGATCCTTTTTAAATAAAAGTTTTATTTATTTTTGAACGGAAATATCTTTAAATTACTGTGAATATTATCATGTTCAACTTTTCTCCCGTGAGGCGATTTCTTCGATCGTTAATTATTTGATCAGATTTTGAAAAAACTCGTTCCAGGGGACAGATGTTGCGGGTATAGAGGAATATTTTACGTGTAACTGATATAATTCAGGTAGTTTCATTTTATGGGTTTGCCAAAAATCCAATGGGTTTTCTAAACGCCCAATAAATTAAATTTCCAAATACTGCTAAATCTGTAAAGTTGCAGTACTTGGAGTAATTATTTCTTTCATTCTAGCCATTTTTTTATCAAAATATCTCCAGATGTCAATACCTTCTTGGTCAGTAGTTTTGTCTTGAATTTCGAGTTGTGGAACTATATTTGTATTTTTTTAAGTTAGAATGGAAGATACATCTTTTGTAATAACTTTTTGTATCACCTCAGCATTATTCGCAATACCAAATCTTGCTTTTTTAAATCTAGGATCTAAAAATGTGCATTTCCCGCATATCATATTCATTTCTAAAATTGGCAGTCTTATTGATGACATCTAATAGACAATTTTGTCATTTTTTCCCCATTCACTTGTTAAAATCTTGGATTTGATGGAATGTTGCAGTCCTCTTATTAACCGTATATTTAAAGACATCGTTGGGATATCTTTCACCAGATAACTCAGTGGTCATTATTTCAATGGGCTTTAAAAGTTGAACACGTTCTGTTACGATAGTCCATTCGTTAACAAATAAAAACTGTGGTGCAAAATAAATTGTTAAATATTAAAGTATAGTTTTCCTATCAGAAAATGTATTTATTACAAATATTTAATATACTTTATTCAACTCTTTACGGTTAAAATTTTTAAAAGAAATTTAACAACTGCTACTGTAAAAAATTCTTCAATTCTTTTGGATGTATGCAATTTCTGAAACCTTTGGAACCTAATTTTAGTTTTCAAGATTTTAGGCAAAAAGTTTCGACAAACAAGAGGCTTGGACAAAAATCGTGAAAGTTTATCAAAAAAGTATTACCTATTATACTAGTCCAAAGTATTACCTATTACGCCAGTCAAAAGTATTTTACTATTTATCATTTACAATTTATTTTTTTTGTCCTCGAAAACTAGCGTTCCAAAATGCTGCTATATTAATTTACAATATATAGTTATTCATAAGCAAACTAAAAAAAAACATAAAACCACATATATTACATATAAATCTATATAAGCATACATCCGGCGCATTACTTTCAAGGTCGAGGTTAGGACGGAAGGCCAGAACGTTAAAAATCAGTCGAATGAACTAGTAGAACCGAAAATAGTAACTAAAAGTAAACGACTGAAACAGTCGATAGTAAATAGTAATAAAATCAGTCGGACTGAAAATAGCAACTGAAAACAGTTACTAGTAAAAACAGTCGAACCAAAAATAGCGACTGAAATAGTCGATAGTAAAAAGTAGTCAATTACTGAACGATAGTCGATTTCAGTCGATTGTTCCCAACACTAACTGTGACCATATTATTCAGCCATCTGAATTACTCTGTACCTTTTTTAGGCCTATTTCTAAAAAAATAAGTAATTTCTTTATTAGAACCTTTGCTGGCCACTTGCTAGAGTATTTTAGTTGCATTTCTGTTTTTAGCATACATAATAAGATATTTGCAATGAATTATTTAAAAGTATTAAGATTTACAACTTTTTTCGATCAACTATTGTTATCTTTACACTCTTTTTATTCGCATCTTGCCAAGGGTGGCCTAATGTTCCATTTTTAAATATCTGTGTCTATACACAAATTGAAATAACAAATCTTCCTTAATTTTATTGTTTGCTTTTAAAATTATATTTCTTTAAAAGCAATGTCTGGACGTTCCATTAGACCTCTTCGTGGGTTATCTTGACACTATTTAAATATTACATTTCCTAACAGTGTTAAGGGATGACTAATATTCCTCAAAGAGCTGCATATCCCTTTTTTCTATGGGTACTTTCCATACTGTAAAACAAGCGAACCTTTGTCGGTTTATAACCTCTTATTTATCACTGATGATTTGAGGAATTCTGCAGACATTCGACAACCGGACGAGTTTTATAGGTTGATTCGGTTACTTGTTCGAACATACCAGACAGCATTGTATCTATTTAACTATCATAAAATGAGAGAGAAAATATTGTGTGACATTAAATCGAATTTATAAACTGCAATAGACAGTGTGTTATACATGTTCATGACGTGAGTGTACTGCTAATTTGGATAGACATATGTATGTTGATGGCTGATTTATGGCATCTCGTTGCCTCAATCTATTACCTCGAATAGGTTGATTGTGTTGCCTCTGACTTTCATTTAAACGTGCGTTTGCAACCTTGTCTCTCAAAATTTACATTATACAATAAAATTTACATTAGTAACTACAATTTACATTAGTAACATAGTAGTAACTTACACGCACTGTATAATGTATTGCACAGTATGTCCCATGAAAGGGCTAAATCATCAAATATCTGCGAGACTGGATAAATGCCTTAGTGTTATGGGAATTAACTTCGATAATAGCCTGATTTTGCTTGATAATATTTAATTTAGTGTACACATACTAACCGTCATTATTGCGTTCCATAGTATCGCTACGAAAATGTCACTCAATATACGTCAGTTGAAATCAAATATATTTTTAAAAAATTCTTGGAACCTTATCGCAGACACCTACCGGGTCTAATTATGATTATAAGCCATTATCGAATCTTCATAAAACACACTCACATCCATCAAAATCGATCCAATCGTTTTGGGAGTTTTCATTTCCGTGAACTTGCGGAACTTGGTACACGAACACGTTATAGCCCCGTTATAGTGTTGGTGCGGACGGTCCACCGTCCCGACCCCACCCCCGTTCTTTTTATTATTATTTTTTAATCAACGCCCGTCACTCAGTCCGGATCCGTGTGTTTATTTTAGACGGCGTCGTTACTCCGCTTCAACAGAGCCGGAAAAGCCCGGAAAATACCCGGCACGAAGTCACCGGCCTCGGTCGCGCCAACCGATTTTGCAGTTCTGCCAACGGAGGCGTGCTGCTGCTGCTTTCGTTGCTGCTGATTGTTCAAACATGACCGGCTCTCATTTCTCGGCCGTCGGTTTTAATTTCAATTAGCGTCGACTGCCGACTCGGAAAGTCGGTTTTCGCCTCCCTGGCTCTGATCGACTTGGTTAAAAAATCGAACTAATAGGAATGTTTTTTTTCAATAATTGTTAACACCTCAGTTAAACCATGAGTAGCAACCTTAGCCTAATAGGCGTGCAACTTTTTCTTTAAAAAATTACCTTTTGTAACAGGATAAATATGCGCCACAAGAACAAGCAGATATAGTGACAATATTTATTGAAAATTATCGTTTACATGCGAATTTTCGACAATATGTTACTACAGCAGACATGTCTCGTTCTGGAAAATAGCGGACGTCTCATAACGCTGAAAATGTGGTTCTGGTGCGCAATTATCTTGCAGAGTCTCCAGAAACATCAATTCGGAGACGTGGTTCTCAGTTACACATTTCTGCACGCAGTTTAAGGCGAATGTTGAAAACTGATTTGGAAATGTTCCCGGACAAAATTTATTTAGTTCAAAAATAGCTACCGAAAGATCCTGATCAACGAATTGAGTACAGTAATGCAATCCTAAGGCTGTCTGGTGAAATTGAAATGTTTTGTCTAAATTGATAATGAGCTATGAAGACCATTTTCTTCTCAGAGCCCACGTCAATAAACAGAACAGTCGGTTTTGTGGAACACAGAATCCTCAATTAATTCGTGAAACATTGCATCCACTAAAAACAACTGTATGGTGTGGTATTTATGCTGGAAACATCATTGGTCCCTATTATTTTTGAAAATGACCAAGGTGTTGCAGTTACTGTTACTGCTGAAGGGTACCAAGAGATGATTCGAAATTTTTTTGTGCTTGAAATGGAAGAGCAAGGACTAGAGGACATGTCGTTTAGCAAGATGGGACCACAGCGCACACAGCTCATTCAACAATTCAATTATTGAATGACGTTTTTCCACGAAGACTAATTTTGCGAAGTATGGCCAGCCAGATCTTCGGATTTAACAGCACCAGACTTTTTCTTATGGTTTTTTTTTTAAATCAAAAGTTTATGTGAATAAGCCCCAAACGAATCAACATCTTAAAGACAATATTCGTCACAAAATTGAAGAAATTCAGCCTCAGATGTTGCAGGACGTCATAAAAAATGCCTTAAAAAGAGCCGAAAGTGGCATAGTGAATCGCGGTCAGCATTTAGCGGATATAACTTTTCAAGCATAACGAAAAAACATACCAAATAAACTTTTTATGAACGCCAAACTTACTCATCCTTTCTTTGAGCAAAGTTATAGACAATCAAAATGGTAGCTGGGCTTTTGCTCCACGTTGTAGTTAGAAATACAATGTTGGGGAAAATGTAATTTCGTTTTTTCGTATATATAAATGGATGATTTTAATGTCGCGTACCTCTAGTAATACTTCTTTATTGAAGCCGTACTATAGCGCGTTTTTAAGGTAATAGTTCATAGTACAATCAGCTGATGGATTTATTGATTTTTCTGTTTGTTCACTTTGGGTTCTTTTGGTTCTCTAACATAGTGCGCGTGAAAGAGAAGAAGTATTACAGTCAAGACTAAAATCCACCTCTTTTGATCGCTTGTCTTGCCAATTCTTCTGTATGGCTCCGAGACTCTGTTACAGCCTGATATCTGAACTTGAGGTCTTTCAAATGCGTTGCTTAAAGCAAATGCTACTATTTTCATCGAAGTTTCTTTCAATCTCTTTCAGTGACTTGACTTGACTCTTTCAATCAAAGTCATTCTTTTAAGATCAAATCACAGTTGAGTGCTTTATGCTTTATGCACAATATTACAAGGATGGACATGTTTATAGAATGAAAAATGACCTCATAAACTTCTATGGAAAAATCGACTTGAAAGCCTATATAAATGGAAGATATAGTGAATAGCTCTGAAAAAGCTGTACATCAAGATTATCAAAGAAAAATAACATTGACATTTTCCGAGGTCAGAGCAGCTGCTGCCGATTGACAACTGGAGCGGAATTTAGTTCAGAATTGTTTCTAATTAGTTACATCTTACATTAGATGTGCTTAGTACAATTTTAAATTAAAAATTATTTTATTACTACTGTTCGATTGTACTTGCATATCTCAAATTAAAATAAAACTAAACTACTTAAGCTAAAGTTGAACATACACTTATACACTAAACAAGTTTCGTGTGGTTTGGTTCGTTTCAATCTTTTGATTTTCTGCGTGTTATCCAGTGGCTGTATTGCTTCCACGCTGCTGTGATTTACCAACCTTTTTTCGTCCTTTAAAACGAAATCTGGGATCACTTTGTATATCCATTTGAGGTTATCGTGTAGCTCTTCGTTGATTACATAGTGATCGGCATTGGTAATTAATCGTAGAACATTGTTTTAGGTGCATTGGATTACTAGTTGGTTTGATGTTTTAGTTCAACTCATATCTGCACCCCATAGATTCCAATTCGATTCCAAATCAATCTCTTTGATTTTAGGCCAAGTTAAGAATATTTTCCGATTAACCAGTACAGTGGTTTGACTAATCTGCTGTGCTTTTTGTCTAGCAAGATGTTTCCAATTTAACCTACCATCGAGATTCACTTTCTCCAACATTACTAGTTACATTATTAGTTCAAGTTAGCAAAAATGAAAATGAACTGAAAAACGAATTTATGAGTGTAAAAATTGCTTTATTTTTCAACTACAATACACTCAATACACTTATATTGTAAAATATCCCTCTATGGCAGCAATTACCTTGTGCTTTATGAAAATCATGTTACACGAAAGAATATTTTAAGTGAGAAACAGCAGAAGTGAAAATGGGCTTTTAAAATTGCAAATCTGCCTATTTGCATCATTGCTTTTTCATTCAATTAATTTAAAAGTAACAATAACATTAGTTCGTTTTACTGGTTTGGATGTTCATGAATAAAATTATTTTTGTTGCAAAAATTGTGCATAATTTATGGTAGATAATTTTCATTTAAAATGGTGCACATGTTTAATTTCTGTAATATTAGGTGCTCGCATGTATTCTGATAATATGATGATGATGATTTCAATTAAAATATTCATTGTTTTCTACATTTTTCCCATCTTTCTGACAATCGTGTGGAAACAACGATGTTGGTTTAGCAGTGATCCAATCATCTATATATTTTCGCCCTTCTTCAACAAATGCTAATCAGGATATGCTATGTCTGGCGAATATGCTGGATGCCACACTATTCAATTTGCTTTTTAATTTTGTTTTAATAATTCGTAATACAGTACACCTTATTACACGGCATTATTGGACTGCATCTGCTATTATAAACAGTGAAATTTTGAAGATGATAAATATTTCTGGACTAATTCATCACTTTTTGCGCTTTATTTTTTCTTATTTTTGGAATTTTCCCGTTACATGCAAACGTTTGAAAATATTTGATGCGAAAAATATAATAATGCAAACTCGTCTAACGTGTGGATGCAGGCGGTCTGCGTCCACGAGCCTTCGATCCCTCCTCCACGGTCTGTTGGTTCGGTGATGCTCTCGCCCCGATGCGAATTGAAACATCATCGTGGAGAATGATTGTTTTCCACCCGGAGCCCATTTATTGCGATACGGGGGCCGCTCCATAACGACGTTATTACACTATAATTCGATTAGTATGTGATGACGCCCCAGGCGCAATCCTACCAGATCGTCCGTAAGGATTTAATGAGAATTAAAGCCGACACAGTCTTGGACCAATGAGTCTGACTTCGCAGTATCCTTTTTATATATTTATATAATTTAAATAGAGTGTCACAAAATATATTTTTTTAAATGGATACATCGTTACTAGTCATTACCGACTATACAATTTGTTTCTAGAATAATTTAAAAACTAACCATATATCTAGGAAAACCTTACTTAGTTTCTGTAATAAGAATGTTCATATATTAATTAACACTGCTAATTTTTATGTTAAATATACTTCACTGCACTACAGGATTAAATGGTTTGATTATTTTGAGTACCTGTCCTGATAGTTGGAATACTTCGGTATTATCATGAGAGTGGAGTCTCCCCTCGTGTTCATTTGCGACCCTTTTCTTTTATTTTTAAGATTGCTCCTTCCAACGTAGTTTTATGTCGAGATTGTGACTATATGTGATGATAACACATGTGCTGAAAAGTCCCGGGCCTAACACATAGATGGAGCTACTTTTTTGCATTTGCGACTTTTTCAGATAGTACTAACCTTCAAAAGAAAGCTGTTAAAATTTCGTGATATTCTACTCGTAAGTTTGTGGATTATTGTGCTAAGAATAATACTACTTTTGTTATTTTCAAAACAGTGGATCAAAAACAATTTCGTGTTTTAATTTTACACTGCTTCTTGTTGGAAAAAATACCGTTCAAACGCAGCAGTGGCTTGAAAAGTCCTGAAGACGACTCCGTTTCATCAGAAACAACAATAAGACGTTGGTCTGCTAATTTCAAACGTGATCGTAGAGGCACCGATGATGCTGAACGCAGTGGATGTCCAAATGAGGTGGTAACACCAGAAAACATAAAAAAAATTCATTAAATCGTTTTAAGTGATCAAAAAGTAAAGTTGCATGAGTTAGCTACCATCGTAAAGATGTCAAAAGAACGTGGTGGTTTTTATTGCATGATCATTCGATTATGAGAAAGCCCTGTTTAAAATGGGTGCCGCGTTTGCTCACTATTGGCCAAAAACAAGAACGTGTTGATGATTATGAGCAGTATTTGGCCATGTTTAAATGTAACAATCCGGAATTTTTGAATTCGTAATAATGGATGAAACGTGGATCCATCCCGTCACTCCGGAATCAAAACGATCATCATCTGAGTGGACAGCAACTGATGACAGGTCTATTTTGAGCCAAAAGATGAATCCTTCCACAAAACTGGTACTGAAATTTTAGAGCGGCACTGGAATGATTGTGTTGCTCTTGATGGAGATTAAGTTGATGAATGAAGCCAATTTTAAACAAACAGAAAACGTGTTCTTTTGTTATGCCCGGGACTTTTCAGCCCTTGTGTTATCTTGGTTAGGTAGCCTGAAGTAACAACCAAAGCCAAAAAGAGCCAAAAAATCTCGTTTTCTTTGTTACGCCCGGGACTTTTGAGCCCATGTTTTAGTTAATTGTTATCGTTTTATGTGCATTTTAATTATATATAAATTTAAGAAGCTGTTACTACCGTTACTCGCCAATACACACTCGCCTATATCACATGTAAAGTAGATAAATAATTAGTCTACACTTTTTTATGACACACATGTGAGATGTGTTTTTTATAACTTTAAATGTTCTGACTCAGATATAAGAGGTTAGGAGTTCAGTGTGTTCCTTTGTCAACATTTTCTGTAGATTGTTTGTTTCTGAAGTCCCGCATACCAAACCTTGGCTTGCGCTATATCTAAGAATATTGCTGAGCAGACTTTTTTTATCTTCGTAATATTTTTTAATAGCGTCTTTGATTTTATGCACCTGTCCAATTGTAGAATGTTTGTTCATAAAACTGATTGGCAAATTGAAATAATTTTTTCAAACAGATTAGCCGATACTGGAAGCAGTGAAATAGCTCTATATTTTCCATCTTTCAAACATCTCGGACATATTTCAGTCAAAATGCAGCATTCATTAACCTGCCACGTTTTATAATTTCCTTCCTTAGTAGATTTTGCAGCACTTGTCTTATTACTAAATTATAGGTCAGCTTTTTTTGGTTGATGACAGTTTTTATAACTGTAGTGACTTCCTTAACGTGAGTAGATAAAACGTCGAATTTTTGGTTTGAATAGTTTGTTCTAAATGATCAGTGAATAATTCAGCTTTTTGTTAATTGTTGCTTGCCTTATTTCCACAGGTCTTATCTATATAAGATATAGATATATATAGCCGATATATAGATATATATAGCCGACAGTATAGATAATAAGAAACATCGCACAACATAGGATCGTTTTAGATTTTTGGGGACTTCCAGCGCTCAGTTGTTTGCTTCTTTGGGAACCCAAATTCTTAACTAGCATCCTGGGACTTTAAGTATTTGTACAAAATGGGGTGTAATGATTATCTATGTACATTTTAAACAGTTGCATGCTTCAGAGTTTAAATAAAATGAACATTTCCCTCGTTTTCTACTGTTGTTGACGATCTTGGTCTCCTCTTATTTTTAAGTGATAAAACATCGAATTCGTAACATTTTTTACGCTCTTCAGTCACAGAAGCACCGGTTTCACTACCTCTAGTGGTGCTTGTGTATACTACTGCAATAAAAATAATAATTAACATATATTAGTTTATAGTTTGTTCTAAATGGTCAGTAAATGCTTCAGGTTTATGTTGATTGTTGCTTGCCTAATTTCCTAAGGTCTTATATAGGCCGACAGTAAACATAGTAAGAGACATCGCACAACATAAGATCGTTTTAGATTTTTGGGGACTTCCAGTGCTCAGTTATTTGCTTCTTTGCGAACCCAAATTCTTAAGTAGCATCCTGGGGCTTTAGGTATTTGTGTTAAATGGGGTTAACTTCAGAGTTTAAAGAAAATGAACATTTCCCACGTTTTCTACTGTTGTTGACGATCTTGGTCTTCTCTTATTTTTAAGTGATAAAACATCGAATTCGTAACATTTTTTACGCTATTCGGTCACAGAAGCACCATTTTCAGCACCTCTAGTAGTACTTGTGTATACTACTGCAATAAAAAAATTAGTAAGACTTAAGCAGTGTTGCTCATTATATTAAATATGTATGTTATTTGAATAACACTTACTGAATCACTATGCAGCTATTTGTATCAAGGTGTTGGAATTATGACACTATAACACTTGGCATTTTTCATGCATGTCATGCATTATGAAAATTCAACCACCCTCACCTTCACCTGTTTTAGCTCCATTGGGCTTTTGGCTAAATCAGAAGCATTAATATATTTTCTGTGTTTTATTTCAAAAGTCTTGCCACTTTTTTAATAATTGAATTACGGAATATACGTTTGTCCAGATAAAAATATTTAAACAAATAAATATTGAAGATTATTCTTAATATTCTATATTATTTCTTTAAAACATTTTCAATCCAGTTAATAGTTGTAGTCGTTAAGGGGGCAGCACAGGATTCGAATCCCGCAGGACATGAATGTACTTTATATTTGTGATTGTAATTGTAAATGTCTCTAGGCAACAGTGTAAAATCAAGTTAAGGAATAACCAATCCAGTCACGCCGGCAATCAGGCTCTGTAAGACGGGAAATATTATAGATATAGTTTCTAAGTTAATCACTGACCAGTCCAGTCAGCAGTAGATCCAGTCCAGATAAACTCTGGTTTGGTAAAAAGGAAATTTTAAAAAAATTCAAAATAACTTATGTTATATGCAATGTCTATTAAAATAGATTTGTTGCAGATGCAAACAAAATTATCGTCATTTGTGAAAGGCTTTCTGCTTTCATATAGTCTGCATATAACATTTATAGAATGTTGCCGAATAGTTACAGTAAGAACATTATTATTATAGAGTATGATTCATGGTTTAACCAATGATGTCGGATAACTAGAGGTACTAAACAAAATAACCTAAATCGCGCCATATGGCTCCAAATCCATCATATTCGGACGGCACGTGACCCCGCCCCCCACTAATCATAATAAAAGGTCACCGGCTTCGACGACAAGTCGCGCCCTGTCATTACCGACTTTTAAATCCCGCCGCCTGTTTCTTCCCGTCTCCTCGCTTTTTTTTTCCCGATATTCCCGCTTAATCCTCGACCGTCCCGCCATCTGCCTAATGAAAAACAAACAAGGAAGCGGCCGAACAGTCGGTAACCTAATTAATTTCGGCTGCGGCGTCCCAAACGAACCGCCCGGTCCAGGCGGCGTGAGAGAGAGCGACCTGGGGGACGTGGGGGATCTTCCGTGTGGCCGATTTCGGAAGTGGGTACACTCGAGATGTTCGATTGCTGCACGCGTCCTGGAGCCGCGCCAGATGATTGCTTTAGAAATGAGAAGGTGCCTGGATGGGTGGGGAACGTCGGTCTGGAACGAGCGGTAGGCGGTGGCGGAAGAGGAGGACGCGAGGAGTGGGATAATGGAAAATAAACAAAATAAGGGAACGAGAACAAACTGTATATTAAACCGAACTAGTTTAGTATTCATGGAATGACGCAAATACGTATTTGCGTTGCCCTCCCTCATTATTTGAGGGTTTGTAGCCTTGATATTTGTTTGATTTTAACGTCAGGTATGTGTAAAATGTTATCTGTAGTCTATCAAAAACAATAGTCAATGTTGCTGCATTTAACTCTGACTTTTAGTTTATTTTGGCTTTGATATATAACATTCTATATTTTTTTAACACAAGCCACAATGATTTGTAGGTTAGAGTGGTTTTATTATATTTACATTAAACCTTTTTTCAAACCACCTATGGTTTTCCCTGGAGTTCTAATCCCTCTAACAATTGTATATCCAAGTAATGTATTTTACTTTCATTAGAGAGCATTTTTACATTTAGTTCTTGTTTCCTTCGTTGCTGTGTTTCTTTGTCGAGTTATTCTAATATTAGTATCTGTTCTTCTGTTACTACCCGTATATATGTTCTTGATAAAATTAAATATTTAATCACTGCGTCCTCCCTAATGCATTTACCATATTAAAACAGTATTAATTTTCTCCTTAAACACTTTAACCAAATGTTCATGTATATTCTGAACAATTAAACACACGTCCATGTACATATATTCTATCCAAATTAGCAGTGAACTCGTATCATTAAGATGTATAAGGTTTTGCCTATTGCAGTTTGCAAATATGTATTAATACCAGACAATATTTTTTTCTCATTTTATTCCAGTTAAAAAGAGATAAATGCTGTCTGATACGTTCAAACACCAACTCCTAATCAGCCTGCAAAAGTTGTTCGGTTGTCAAATGTCTACAAACTTTTCTGACCTACAAATTATTGTGGCTGTTTAATTAACAGTAGTTTAAGTCCTTCGATAATATATGCACTAGATATACTATAACGTTAAAATAAATTACATTTTATAACATTTTTGTTTCATTATTTTATTTAGATTAGAATATTTATATGTCAACGCTAAAATAATCTAAAATGCGTCAAAAAAAAGTTAAATGGGGCAACATTGGGACGTTTTACGTTTATTAGTTGTTTCCACTCTCATCACCCTGTCTTGGTAATTGTCACCATTGAGTCATAATTCCACAACCAGAAGGTTTCATTCAAATGACAGGGACTGGTCATTTTCTGAGTCACTATTTAACTCAATAACTATTTTTAATTTCCAATCTAAACCTAGTTTACAATTCCACCATTTGTCCATTCATGTCAAGCAAAGGGTGTTCTTATAGTTGTTATAGGTGTTCCTGCCTTTCTCGATCTGCATGTCTATTTTATTAACTCTTTATTATGTTCCATAGCAATTCGATTTGATGAATATGCAGTGATAGAAAGGAGGACGTTACACTTTGTTGTACTTTTGGTTTGGTCATATTGTTCAGCCATCCGATGTACTTTTTTCATGTCTATGTCTAAAAAAAAATAAATTACCTAAAACATAATTAAATATTTTGTTTATATTTACCAAATATCAATTTGATCTTACCTAATTAGAGTCTTTGTCTATTCATTTGTTTTGATCTTTTCCACTAGTGGGCTATGGCATTATGTACTGTTCATAACAATAACTGATAGTTCTTCATAAATTAACTAACGGCTGATTTTCAAACCAGAGCAAAAACTATGGTTCCTTTATTTCTCCGTCATATTCGCTGATGGACTTGGAGCCAAATACTAACTCTGCTCAAAGAATAAAACCATTCTATCAATATATCTGCAATAAGATATTTAAAAAATATTATGATTAAAAAAAAGCTAATCAAATTTTAATGGATATTTTCTATGATGAATTATGAAATTTCTATTTTTGAATTATTCTTCTATGGATACTTTCTAAAGTAAGAGTTATCTCTGAAATAATTGTATTAAATCATGTTTATATTGAAAAAACTACTCCCTGTTTTTATGCATTTTATGAATTTAATCTCGAATACAACTAACATACAGTGCAGCTGCAACAAAATAAAATATTTAATATTCAATAGTATAAATAAGTATAAGTATAAATAATAAGGTATAAGTCTCTAAGGCATTTTATTGGTAAGAAATACCGTTGGGAACTATCCACTGAAAACAGTCGAACAGTCGAAAGTCAAAAAACTAGCGACCGAAAATAGTTATTAGTCAAATGAACGGTTCGATTGTTTTTTCCATTCGTGATGTCAGACGAAGATATACGAATCCTTTCCTGTATAAATTGTGAGAGAGAAAAGGACGGGGATAATTACTCGGAGCAGTTAATTTTAAATGTGCTTATATTTTCCAACGATAGTATAAGCGAGACGGAGATGTATATATTCCTTCATGTACTAACTTTAAAAAAGAAAAGGAAAAAATAATGACTGAAAACTATTAACATGCAAGGAATAATTTCATTTTAAAGGAAGTAGAATTACTTTTATATCCGAATGTTCTGTGGGTCTGTAAAAAGGAATGGAATAATAATCTCACAAATGTTTTATAGTATTTTAATACGTTAATTGCTATTTTTAAAAAACGTTCTATAATAAATATAGATAATAGGATAGACCTAAATAAAACCTAAAAACTAAAGATGTAAAACAACCATAAACACTAAATAAAAATTAAACATATAACTAATCATCGAAAAAACTAACCCATGACATAATTAAAAGTGATCGCACAATAACTTCTAGAGCTTTTTTAAATAAAATGAATGCTTTACTTATTATTGAATGGAACTATTTTTTATCATTATTTTAATATATATATATATATATATATATATATATATATATATATATATATATATATATATATATATATATATATATATATATATATATATATATATATATATATATATAGTCAGCTTTTCTCCCGTGATGATATTTCTTGGGTTGTTTTGGCCAGATTTTTAAAAAACCTATTCCGCGGGAATAAATGTATAGAATGTATAGCAGAATATTTTAAATATAATTAATATAAATCAAGTAATATCATTTTATGAGCATGCCAATCTAAATGGGTTTTCTAAACGCCCAGTAAGTAGTATTTCCAAATACTGCTTAATTTGTAAAGTTGTTGTAGCACATGGTGTAATTATTTCTTTCATTCTAGCTAGTTTTTTTATCTTAATGTCTTCGGGTGAAGTACATTTTTCGTTAATATTGGTACCTTGAATTTCGAGCTGTAATATTGTATATGTATTTTTTGAAGTTAGAATGGAATATATCTCTTTTGTGATAATTTCTTGCATTGCCTCAGCATTACTTGTAATATCAAATACTGATTCTTTAAATCGAGTATTGCAGATAGCATAAGTTGGGTATCTAAGTAAGGGTAAGTTATTATCTTTCAAAATATTCTCAAACCATAGAACGTTTAGCTGAATGCATCATTCTACTGAAAAAATAATAATAATAAATAAAATAATTTTTAATGACCAAGAAAATAAATTATTGAATATTAAAGAAGAGTTTTCCTAGCAGAATATTTATTTAGTGTAAATATTGAATATAGTTTATCACCTCTTTACGGTTAATATTTTTTTACGAAATTTAACTGCTACTCTAAAAACTTCTTCAAGTCTTTTCGAATCGATTCAATTTATGGAACCTTTCGAATTTAAATTTTGTTTTCAAGATTTTAGGAAAGTTTTGACAATCAAAGGACTTGAACAAAAATCGAGAGAGTTAGATAGAAACCAAAAAGACAATCAAAAAAATATTATCTATTATTGCCATAAAAACAGTCAAAAATATTTTACTATTTATCATTAACAATTTTAATCTTTTTATGGTAAAAACATTAACATTAATTACATTAATTAAATTTTATAACATTAACAATCTTGAAAAATAGCATTCTAAAATGCTTTTATATTAATATACAATATGTTGTTATTTGCAAGCAAACTACCAAAAAAATCATAAAACTATATGTATGTATATATATATATATATATATATATATATTGCATATAAATCTATATAAGCCTAAATTCTTCATATTTCTGTCAAAGTCGCGGTTATAACGACAGCCAGAATGTTAAAAATCAGCTGATGAAACTAGTAGAACCGAAAATAGTAACTAAAAGTACACGACTGAAACAGTCAGTAGTAAATAGTAATAAAATCGGATCGAAAGTAGCGACTGAAACAATCGATAGTAAAAAGTAATCAATTACTAAACAGTCGATAGTCAATTTCAATCGAAAGTTCCCAACGCTAGTAAATATCTTTTAAAATGGAAAGATGATCTGAATGCATACAAACTCTAATTTAGCAGCAAGGGATGGACACGAAAAGGGGTGATATAATATTTAATATATTATTTATAATGGGGTTTAATGATTAGTACGTTATAGCATAATATCGATGATACCTGAATCCCAGGGCCTGGAGCTGTTATAGGGTGAAGTAAGGACGCGAGGGTATCGCGCATTGTAACTGAGGGGCGTCAAAGAAGGGGGTGAGCGAGGATTGATTGAGTTGTTAGTAGCGTATGGAGCGATTTTGCATACATTTATCGATGGTCTTTTTCGTTTCTGGTGCATATTAATCCATTGTATCCGCTCGATTATTTCGCCACATGTGCATTACCTTTGGCCCAATTGTTTGCAACATGTTTCTGATATATTCATCTTTGTAGGCGGTTTTTGATCGCCATATGCCGAGTTTAAAATGGTAACTAGATTGGACTATTAAAATATTAAAATCTTTAGAATACTGGATAAGGTTCAATTATATATTCGGGAGTGGTGTGAAAGTGATTTTAAATTTTGTTGTAATTAGTTGCATTATGTTCCTGTTTCATTAACTTTGCCTTGCCGCAACTTCTTTTATTATATTAAGCATTACTGGTCAATAATGTTGCTTCTTTTTCTACATTTTTAAGATTTAAAGCTCAAGAAAATAAACTCAGCGCTTTAACTTTTTTATCCCATCGTTAAGTAATCGATATATTCACAGGTCATTTGAAAAGTCCTCGGCTTGACACATAGATGGCGCTACTAAAATTAAATCCATATGTTTTTTAGTTAGCCCTAACCCTCAAAAGATGCGTGTATAAATTTGACAGCTGTCGGATCATTAGTTTGTGAATTATAGCATTTTAAGTGAAGCAACTTTTGTTATTGTGAAAACAGTGGTTAAAAAGGAATTTCGCGAGTTGATAAAATATTGCTGTACTACAATTGTAATATACAGTTGAAGCAAAAACTTGGCTTGATGCCGAGTTTCCGGACACTGCCCCAGGAAAATCTTCAAAATAGGGCTCAGTTTCGTCGATCATCTCTTCATTCGACGAAAATTTCTTTCCAGCGAGCATTCTTTTGAGATCGTAGAACAGGATGAAGAAGCAATTCGAAGCCCAATTCATGGATTTTTGACACGGTGCATTGTCTTGGTGAAGCAGCCCTTTCTTTTTCTTCAAATACGGCCGTTTTCGGTGATTTCGTCCTTCAAACGGTCAAATAACACTATGTCATCCACTCGGATGACTGTCGATTGGACTTCGGAGTGAAATGATGGAGCCATGGTTCATCCATTGTCACATATCGACGCAAAAAATCGGGTTCATTACGCTTGATCATCTTCAAACACTGCTCCAAATCATCAATCGTCGTTGTTTTTGGTCAAAAGTGAGCTCGCGCGGCACCCACTTTGCACAGAGCTTTCTCATACCCAAATATTCGTGAATGATATGATGTACACGTTCAGTTGATATCTTTAAAGTGTCTTCTATTTCATTCAGTTTCAATTTACGGTCATTCAAAATCATTTTGTATATTTTTTAATGGTTTCGTCGGTAACAACCTCTCTTGGGTGTCCACTGCGTTCACCGTATTCGGTGCTCATTTCACCACGTCTAAACTTAGCATACCAATCCTTGATGGTTGATTTTCCTGAGGCAGTTTCCATGCAGTTCAAATGTTTAAAAGTTCTGTTCGCCATAACATACACATATCAGGCTGTAAAAACTTGATAAAATCACATTGTCTAGTCAAATATATATATATAAGTTATCCTTAACCGAAGTATAACCCATCCAACTATTTGATGTACAAGATACCAGATATTTGATCTTGGCTATTTGTAATTTTATCATGATGGAATTTGATTGAGCTTTGTTGAAGGCTTGATTTTAATTGATATTTTTCTTTATATTTTAAGAAATGAACAGTAGTGAATGTTCAATGAGTTCAGTTAGAGGCCCATTTTTTCTGTCAGATTGGCATTCGAATCTTGTATACAATATATACCGATTTCATGCACACTTATACGACTAAATCCATCGCGTTATATTAAATATAATTTAAACTGAAAGACAGAAGAAAGTATAATTGTCATAAAGTAGTTTTTCAAAAATAGCCTTGTTATTCGAAAGTGCACTTCCGAGGTGGTCCCATTGGAACCAAGTCATGAATAGGGGGGAAGGAGGGAAATCGAGGGAAACCCTCAAATTTCAAAGGCACGTACAAAGTTTTCATATATTTTTTTATCTAATATAATCAGATATTTGTGTATATTGTTATTGCTAAACTGATATGACTTGTAAAAACAATTTCCTTTTCTTTAAGCACTAACCATATAATATGAGAAGTCGTAGAAATAGTGCAGGCAACTGTTTCTATAGTGTAACGGTTAGAACGTTAAAGCTCACACGCGGAGGAAGTCGGTGCCGCGCTCAAACAATACAAAAATAATAATATAAATTTGTATCACATACACAAAATTAAATTACGAACAAAACAAATATAATTTGTTGCTCGAACCGACTTCAAACTGATCAAACTGTTGTTATTAGCTAAAATAATATTGTAAATAGATAAATAGGTTTAGGTAGGTATAAAGTAGTGTTGAGAACAATCGACTGAAATCGACTATCGACTGCTCAGACTATTGACTATCGACTGTTTTGCGACTATCAACTGTTTCGGCTGTTTTCAGTCGATAGTTCCCAACGCTAGTATTAAGATAAATTGTGTGTAAATAGTAGAATATAAAATACGTGTAGTAGAAAGATTAAATAGGTTTTTTGTTTATTTTTATGTAGTTATTACAACGATTATTATGTAGACATGTTGTTTTAAAAATCTAAGCTTGATTTCTTTTCTTTTTAGTGAGTTCCGTATTTATTTTTTGAACTCGTTTTAATTATTTTGTTAAAAATATTTTATGTTGATTATTGCTATAAGCACGGTTGTATCAATAAGAAACTCCTATATTAACATGTTGATTTAAAGATTTTTGCAGTATTTTTTGTTAACTAAAAATAGGGTGTAAAAAAACTTGTAAAACTTTTAAACGGTAGTATATTTTTGGAAAATTACTAAAATCTTCTGTTTTGCTTTGCAAATCTTTTTCTAATATTTCGTTTTAACGTTACCTAGATATGTTGAGATAAAATTCTAATTAGATATTAAACATTTTAGTCCGATTTCGTTGTTGTTCCACCAAAGATCGTTTAACAGTAGCCGATATCTTCACGGCTAATGGAAAAAATACGTTCTATCACTATACGTCGCCCTCCTGGCCATTCTTATCAGATTATCCGAGAGCGACGTCCGCGACCACAGTCGCCGGTTAACCTGATTAGGACCTGGGGGAGTCGTAGGACCGGACCCGGTGCTGGTCCGCTAATATCCTAATTGGAAGTCGACCAAATGCGTCTTCGGTCCTCATAAATCGTCACCTAATCGTGTTAAGTGGAAGGTCTCTCGTCTATACTGTTTGCCATTACGTTTATTATCGGATGTTTGGGGAGGATAACAACCATCACGAGGAATTCGTGTAGGCCTCTTTTTAATTAGCCACATGTCCTTTTTTTACGTATACTACCGGTAGTTAATATTATGATATTGATGATAAATGCCGAAATAACAGGTATAGTAAAAGGAAATCGGTAATTTATTGTATGAAATTGATAGTTTTATTTAACATAGTTATAAAGATCCGATTCGCGTCGTTTATGTGCCATTTTGTTCGATAACTTGTTGCCTCTTTGAAGATAATTACATTATGCTTCTTGCCCCATTGAAATATACCTAAAATAGTCCATATTTACAAGTTTCTTTTGATGCGAAAACCACTTGGTGCTAGGTTTGGACTATAGTGCACGAATAAACACCTCCAAATGAAGCTTCTGGAGCTTCTGGCGAGTTGTTATCAATGTAGAGTTATCTTGATAAAGTAAAATTCTTGTTTTAGAGGCCCAAGTTTGACGTTTTTAGGCGATTGTTTCCTTCGGATGGTCCAATTGTTCACAGTACATTTCTTCCCAATTCTACCGAACGCACCGCATAGGTTTTCTGGTCGTCAATACTTGTTTGCTCGATTATGATCGTTTTCGGCCGACATTTTTGTAGGTGATTCAATTTTTTATCGCCATTTACCAGAAATGCGTCAGTTTTGTTACATTACGATGCAGTAACGATTCACGGGTGCAAATTCAGTCCAAGAGCATTTTTCATTTGCTACCCATACATCTAACTCCATGGTACACATTTGGTAACGAAAGTACCGGAACGGAATGAGCCAGTATCAGAACTATAAACACTATTCGCATTTTCAGCTGCCTGGTTTGCGTCTTCACCTTTACCGAAGAAAAACTGCAAAATATAGAGTATTTTCTCTTTGCGGGTGTCGATTAATTTAGTACGAAAATCAGCTTTCTAATATCTTCTAGTATAAACCGTGAGGATTTTTACCAGTACAATTTACTATTTGCTATTAGAAAAATAATTGATTTCTATATATATATATATATATATATATATATATATATATATATATATATTGTATTAAGTTAGTTAGATTTTTATAAACAACATATTCTTTTCAGGCAAATATTCCTTTGGGTACATTTTTCACTTATATCGTTTATCACTCACTAGTACCTATATCATTAATCGAAAGAAAAGAAATGTCTTAGTTGTTAAGAAATAGGTGGTTCATACATTTTAAACGAATGTGTCTGTTTAACTTCTCATACTATATTTCTATTTTTTTGGTATGACAAATAGTAGTATAGTTTTACTCTTTTTAATCTTCTGTCTAAACCATTATTATCTATAAGCTGGAGAGCCCCAACATGCTGATCAGCCCCGTTTCATGACCTTGATAGTATTATCAACAGTTTCTATCTTTAGGTCCTTATGCAGATTGTCATTACTAATGTACCAGGGAGCATCAACAATCCCTTGTTTTGGAATATTTGTATAATATTTCTATTTCTTTGACTGGTAGGACCCCAGAGTTGAACACCATAAATCCATACTGCTTTCAAGAAGTTGTTGGTAAAATAAAACCTTATTATATACTGACAATGTTGACTATTTTCCCAATAATCAGTACATTTTTTATGCTTCTGCTTTAGTTCTTCACATTTATTCTTAATATTGTTGTTCAAAAATTAATATATTTGCGATGTTTTCTAATTGTTTATATCTAATGAATGTGAAGTGTGTGAAAATAACCAGAAGATAGGCCAAATTCATCCGACATGCCGGATTAGTAAACTGTTTCAACAAATCGTTAATTTTTTTATCAACCAGAAAAACCTCTGCTCTCAGTTCATATAATATTCACAAGATATTAGCTTTCGATAGCCATCGATCTTCTGTGTGAAAGAGAAGTGTATCATGGTCAGAGTCCTTTTCAGGGTAATTTTTTTAAAGGCGCTGTTTTTGATAACATTTACAAATTTTGTGGGCATTTGCTGTGTATGATTAATGCATTCAGGAGTCTTAGAAGCTAACCTGGCGATGTATGATACAGGCGTTGTTATTACCTTAGAATTTTTCTGTTTTACTACGGTCGTCAGCCCGGAACGCGATCTCAACATTGCCGGAGCACCATCAGTACAGAAGGGGGGTCTCTATGGAACTAATGCCGCTTCCCTCATATCTGATGCTACGAATTTCGATAAAATTTTGGACATTCTGCAAATTTTGTGTCATACCCCGGGTATGGCGAAAAACAGGAACGGTACAGGTTCTTCCCAACCCATTGTTTTTTTACGTAAAAACAATTACCTGTTTTAATTCCACCTCGACCCAATTTCTATATTGTCTTAAAAATAAACCGTTAAACGTGAGAAGATCGCGAATGTCGCGTAACCTCTGCGAACGACAACAACCCTCTTAAGACCAAATCCTTATTAATCGAGTTTTTCGAACGAGCGGGCCGTGTTTGTGTGTGTTGTATTCTGCCCGGCAACTCCGTAAGCAACTTTTAATTAAGTTTATGCCGAGAAATTTTGTTTGGATTAAGGAAATCTCAACGAGGCCGAAAGATTTCGTCGACGGCCGACGAGAGACCGCACGCTAGCTGCCGCCTCCCTCTCCTCCACGGTTCGAGCACGATTCGCAACGGTTATTCTCGGGGGTATAGTGGAGGGGAAAGAGACGTGGACGGGGGGGATCGCTGCACGATAATAAACCAATCCATTAGCGGCGTTGCCGGTATTCCGGGTATCGATAGCGATTAGATTACGCGCGGGAGAACCCGGAAGGGAGTTGATTTTTTTGCGCACTCTATATGTGAATCTCGTTGGTAAGTAAATAATAAATTGAGTGATGCTGTTTTTTCTTAATGTTGCAAGGCAACCGTTAACTGGATAAGTAACTAATAGATGATGTCAGGTAGGGGCTATTAATAGGCTAAATCTTAACCAAGACCGATTCTAGAAATAACTAGGTACAAGAATTAATATCTATTTTTTCTTAAATATTCAATAAAATAAGTCTTATCAAAATATTGTATTATTTATGCAACTTTTTAAATTATTTCTTGCCGGCTTGGTTGGTGCAGTGGTAAAGGCGACAGAACGGCCTTCCTACTGTTGCGATAGTTGCGGGTTCGAATCCTACTGTGGAACAGTTGTATAATAATATATGTTAAAAACATTCTTTCTTATACATGATTTTTATGATTCATTTAAATCCAACACAAAATTCTTATAGAAATACTAAAAATGTTTTTCTTCTGTAACTAATGCTAACCTATCTGGTAACACAGCTACCTACAACTGAGTGTAGGCTAACCTAAATATTATTATCAAGTCTCAAAAAGTGCACTCTAAATGAAAACTTCGTTGGTATGTGTATAGTATGTAAATGGTTGTTGAAGAAAACACTAAAATATTATGAAACATCTCAAGCCACTAAACTGATTTTTAAATATTCATAAAACAAAAATATATAATGAGCAAGCAAATTAGATTTTTTTGTTCGTACTTTAATTTAATCGTATTTTAATTAAAATTTTATGTATATGTTACAAATTTATATTATTATATATTATATTTGTATTGTTTGGGTTCAGCACCGACTTCAAAGTGTTAAAATAAGTTAAAAGAATATAAGTGTTCAAATAGTTAAAATAATACTGTAAATAGATAAATAGGTTTAGGTAGGTATTAAGCTAAATTATGTGTATATAGTAGAATATAAAATACGTGCAGTAGATAGGTTAAATAAGGTTTTTGTTTATTTTTAATTAATTACAACGATTATTATGTTCATATTTCATTTTTAAACTTTTTTATGTTAAAAGTTTGATTATTTTTTACTTTTTAGTGAGCTCCTTATTTTTTTTGAAGTCGGTTCAATTTTTTTGTTTAAAATATATTATTTTTCTCTTTTTGGTGCTAGATATTTACTCAATAAATTAAGCAGTTATTTTATTAAGTATTACAATGGGTAGACCAAGTAAAAGTGTAGCCCGTATGAGGAAGATTAGGAATAAAGAAACAATTATTGAAAATAACAAAACACAACAAAATGTTGTTGAACGCTCTACCTATTACACCATAGAAGCAGTTGCCTGCGGTATTTCTACCCCTTTTCATATTATATGGTTGGTACTTAAAAAAAAGTGAATGACTTTTATATTGAACTACTTCCGATTTTTCATCACATCAGTTCAGTAATAACATTTGCATAAGTATCCGATCTACTGTGATATCCGAACCACAGTAGAAATATATACCTTTAGTATAAAATATAGCTTCAGTTATTATAATTTTATAATTGAGGAGTACATATTGATGTATTTATCTCGCACTCGTCTTGCTTGTGAATTAATCCAAGTAAAAATGAAATGTAGTAATAAAATAATTTATAATTAAGATTATATGTCTACTTATCTGAATTTTATTTTGTTTCAGTTTCTCAGTGTGCGCTGGTATCGTGGAGCAATTGGCCCGATGTTGCTTAGCAGTAAGAGGCCCTGTCCATGATGTCCCGCCAGCTTGCAGCTTCCTGCTGGCCGCCTTGGAGTTCCTGGCTGCTCTGGCCCTGCATTGTCCTGAAGACTCAGATCCCACCCACTTGGTCGCTACTCTCCACGGTACCGAGCTCCTCGGCTGCGTGTCCATGCTGTACGGTTCGTTGCTACCTCCGGATGCGACTCCTAGAGGTGAGGGGCAGTCCCCGCCACCGTTGCCTTCGCCGTGTGTTGCTCTAGCCACTGCTACGTTCCGATTATTGCGCAGAGTAGCCGAGATTGATCTGGAAAAGTTTCAGGTAATTTCTTATTTGATTAGATAATATATCTCGTGAATGGTCTAAGAGAATGTCAATGAGATTATTTATATATATATTCACTAGGTGCTTTAAATGGTTTATAGGTTTTTTATTTTAATTTTTTTGAGCGAAAAGCCTCTTACATGGCGAAGAATATATTAATTCAACGTCTACTTTTTTCAATGAATTGATTGTACTTGGTATCGTGGAAAAATATATGTATCAGTTCAAAAAATTAGATATCTAATCGATAGTATTAACTGTGTAAGGTATTCTGTTGTTTAACTATTATGATTTCAATAGATGGCTTTGATAAACTGTATCTCGCAGTATAAAGCACCCATCAATGCACTACACTCTGAAAGAACAATTGTTGAAAATATAAATCATGGAAATTACCTATTCCGACATATGAGGAATCAAACCTTGCATTAAAAATGTTTTGAAACTATTTGGAAATGATTGGATACAAGAAGAAGCTACAAGAAGATAATTTACAATAATATATAAGATGTATGGGTACCATTACGCCCAGAAGCGGCCAATTTTGGCAACTGGTGCTTTGTGGAAATTGTGCTTTATCAAAAGCACGCCAGGCTCACATATCAATAGTGAATTTCCAGGAATGTCGGGAGCTTGTTTGGGATGTTCCTATGCTTCTATTTTTCCGGATCTGGTACCAAGTGAGTACCAACAGCTCCTGTCCATCGCAAACTATTTTTATGAAAGGTTCACCTTAAGACAGGTCCTTCATTATACTTCCACTTCAATAAACACCAAGATTAATTATCTTCGATTACAAATCCATGTAAAACGCAAGAAGAATATGAAGAATGCTGAACATAAGAAACAATTTCCAATCACTTGAAGAACATGAAAATGATTGAAAAGCTTTGCTATTTTGTACCATTTGAATTAAAGCCAAGAGACAAAATACATTTACATTTTATTGATGAAAAGTGGATACGTTACAATAATCCTAAGCGAATCAAATCATGGGGCCACAAATATCCATTACCCCAAGCTAATGCTTCTGTATTTGGTAGTGTTAGCGTGGTGTAGTATACTATGAGCTGCTAAATCCTAGTGAAACCATCAATGGGGACTGCTATCGACTACAATTGGTACGTTTGGGACGAGTACTGACACTTCAGCGTAATAACGCTGGACTACATGTTAGAAAACCGGTGAAAACATACTTGGAAACACTAAAATGGGAAGTGCTTCCTCACCCGCCGTATTTTCCTTAATGCTACACCTCTTATGAAGATATCAAAAAAATTAGTCAATTCGTGGAAAGCTTTAAAATATGCAGCTGTAGGAATGTTCGTCTGATCGGTCGGAATATGTGGCTGTCGATGCGACTGTTTGTCCGAACACTCACCACTATTCTGTGGCAGGAATTCGCACTGGATCTGAAAACACTGGTTGAATAAAAACTTGTGTATTTGGATATTGAATTTCGAAGTGGTACTGTTACAAGGGGTAGAGGAAAAAGAATAGAGAGCGAGACGTCGTCGTAGTGGTCTTTTATAGCCGGGAACCGTATGGTACCAATCCACCAGCGTTGCCAACCTTTTAACTTGATGTAGGTGAATATGTGATAGCCGAAAGGGTCGTAGTGGCCGCTACATTACTCCCCTTCTAGTGGAGCTGTCGTGGAACGTACCTCTATGTAGTGCAGTGTCCTGAGCACGCCCGTAATCACGCAACCAATCGCACAGAGACTGCTTATGAAATGGGGATCCAACCGTAGTCAGTTTTACGGGAGCAGCTGTCATCGAAGGAGTAGCAGGACGTAGTTCGTTTTTCCTATAACCTACCTATAAGTGTGGTGCCTTACATGTCCCGTTTCATGGTGCAAGGGTGTTCATGTGTTGATGTTATGCATGATGGGCTTCTGTGGTCTTCGTCCATCGCGTTAGTTTCGTGGGATAACGTCGACCATGTGATGTTCATGGGTTCCTTGGGCTGTCCTTCCATGCACTTGTCGAGCACCTGTTGAGCTGGTTTATCTGTTAAGCACTTCGATCACGCCAGGGTCACCAATTGTAGGAATGTTCGTCTAGTCGGTCGGAATGTGTAACTGTCGATGCGGTTGTTTATCCGAACACTCACTAGTATTTTTGTAGAAGAAATTCGCACGAGAACAGAAAAAATCGAGTGAATAAAAATTCGTTTATTTCGATATTTAGTGATAGATGTAGTCGACGGGAGAATGGACAAGATATTAGATTAGGTAAAGGAAATACGGAAGCGCTATGGAAGTGGTACTATTACAAGGGGTAGAGGAAAAGCAAAAGAGAGCGAGACGTCGTCGTGGTGGTCTTTTATAGCCGGAAATCGCATGGTACCAATCCATCAGCGTTGCCAACCTTTGAACTTGTTGTAAGTGAATGCATGGCGACCTAAAGGGCTGTAGCGGTCGCTACACAACTATCAGTGTGACAATACTTGGAATAAGATATATTGTACCGTTATTTTTTTCACAAAAAACCTTCAAATCCTTTAAAACTAATTTATAGATCCTTATATAAATGTTACAAGCTTTTTCAATATATGTGAGATATACTTTAGGTTTAGCCATCAAAATTAATTCACAGTTGTACTGTAATAAATGAACAAAGAAAAAACTCCTAGATGCACAAGTTAGTGAATACAAACATTTACTATAGCCCATAGCAAACAAAATACATTGGTTTTTGTCCTATTTCGTTTATTGGCCACTTATCTATTAATACGTCGACTTAACCAACATCAAACAAACATTTAAAAGAAAAAAAACCCAGTCAGTCGACGAGCGCGCGCACCCTCATACACAAGCATACAAATAAAAGGATAAAGAATCGCCGGGGCGTCCCAGGGGGGTACTCGTTCTGTTGCGGCTTGCCGTTAAGTAACGGACGGCTCCTGCCGCTCCCCTTCGCTGCGCTCCGTTCCCCCGGGACCCGGTGGTCTTCGGGGAAGCGTGGCGCTCTCTAATCGCGGCCTCTTCTTCGGCCCAGTGCCCCCCCGCATCGGTAATTGAATCGGCGCGTCGCGCACCGATCCCCTAGGGGGCGGTGGCGGGAGCACGTGCCTTGCCCGTTGTTTGTTCGGTGGATTGGCTCGTCTTCTATTCAATCTATTGCCGTATGTGTACCTGGTGGACCGGGATGGTCCGCTTTCGACTGGCTGGGTCGGTTTTGATTCACGATTGCGGTCGATGCCAGTTCGACCAGCTGTTTCTCCCGCAAGGCGCCTGTTTGACATCTCGGGTCACATTCTGATGTGAGGGTTTATATTTGTATTTTGGGTCTAATAATGAAGAATCAGTAATTTATTAACGAAAAATTGTTTTTTTGTAAAATTCGAGAAACCTACCTCGCTTAAATGAAAAAGCCTTCTGTTATTTGTCGTATTAACCAAGTATTGGTAGATGTTTCAAAATAATGATGATTCCAATAGCCAATAAAGCATCTTCAACTTACTTAAGAAGAATAGAAAAAATACAAAACGCTGCCATGGAAGCTTTTAAATCTAGTCCGATAACTAGCATGCAATGCCTCATTTCTATAGAACCACTTAAATATCAAAGAATGAGACTGGCTCTCAAAGAAAATATGTAACATGTTTATCCAATGTAGCAGTGAACATACGTCATCTAAATTTATGACGTCAAAACGTCAACTCTGAGTTTTAGTTCAGTTTGGCTTTGATATATAACAAACTTCTAGTCTAAATAAAATAATGAAACAAAAATGTTATCAAATATAATTTATTTTAACATTATAGTACATCTCATGCCTATAATAGCTTATAGGTTAGAATTGTTTGTTATATTTACATTAAACTAGTTTCCTCACCACCCATGAGGTAGAGTTCTAGGTGTGTTTGTTATGTAGTGGTATCCCCTGGAGGTCTAATCCACCTAATTAACGAGGCTAATGAGTGGTCAACATATTGTAAATATTTTATATTATAAGGATTTTTATCCATTTATAGTTGGAAAAGTATATATAGCCCAGTACACTTAAGTGGTACCTGCTGGAAGACAGCTTGCTTAAACAAGCTTTAGCCCATTAAAAAGGACTTCTTTTCCCCTGCTACCTTTTTAATTCACCCATTCACCCTAATGAATCGAACTGAGAGACCTCTGTGTGCCAGTTGTGAGGAACCAATATCAGCCTCTAATGTTTTGGCGAAATTTAAGTATTTATTAACTGTCAGAAGAATTTGTGACTTATCTGATTCATGGAAGGATGTGTCTTGCCTTTAAACCTGCCCAAATTGATGTCCTCAAAGAAATCAGTCTGTATTCTAAAGTCCGATTATAAACTGTACATAGTCTTATTTTATGATGGCTTTTATCTATAAAAAGAATTATTATTTATTTGTTTGTCCATTTAACTGTTTTGTCTTGATGTTTGTTGCGTAGCTTTCATTTTTGATCTATTTAATCTTTTTTTTATTCTAAAGACTGTAACTGTTAATTAGCTTATTGTTTTGGAATTCCTTGGAACGCGCAACTGACAGATAGTATTTAGCCTCGGTTATCGTTAATAATTCTTGCTGTGTTTTAATCATCTCTAAAAATTGCTAAATCGTTGGGGAGACTAAACCAATAATATCAATCAATAAATCCAATAAAGCAGTGGATTCATGCTATCTAAATTTATAATGTCGAAACGTTGTCGTACTTAATTTTGACTTTTAGTTTATTTAGATTTTAGTCTTTGATATATAATAATATTCTAATGTAAATAAAACTTGTATATATTATCGAAGGCCTTAAACTACAATTAATTCAACAGCCACAATAGTTTGTAGGTTGGTGTTATTTTATTATATTTACATTGAACTCTTTTCTAAATTACGCATGGTATCCCCTGGAGGCTATATATCCACCTAATTAACAATTGTATATCCAAGTAATGTTTTTTATTTTCATTAGAGAGCATATTTACCTTTTCATGTTTAGTTCTTGTTACCCTTACCCTATCAAATGATTTTTTTTCCCAAATATTTTTCTTGGTAAAATTAGAGTTAATCACTGTATTCACCCTAATGCACTGCCATATCTGCAAAACAGCTATTATTCATGTCCTAGTTATCCTACGTTATTTATATATTGTCAGCATCATTCCACATCTAGAAAATGTCATTCAGTCAGTTTCACTTTAAATAGAACCTTCAAAGAATAAAATGTTATATAAAATGTCACATATCTTATTACATTTAATATTTATCAAGGCTTTAAAACTATTACACATTTACTGTTAACGATTTCTTATATTTGCACCGTGTGTTCCGTTTATGTGAATTATGTAGTTAGTTTCATTTTAACTGCTGCATATTTTCATTACTTCATTTATGTATTCATATAATCTTTACGTTCTTCCATAATTCTCAACTAAAATGTATATTGCAAAAACAAATTTTTACATAAAATTGCATTGTTCTTTGTTTATTTATTCCAGCCTTCGATCTTTAAAACTGCAGCTGCAGGTTTTTCAATTTCCCTGCCAGTAGATGTATTTATTTGAAGTTATTATGTTATGTATTTTATGTAAATCTGAAATATCAAACGTACAGATTTTTGATTTGCCTTCTATAGAGAACTTTCGTGTACCTACTGTTTTCTACTTTGTTTTATGTCAAACTATCCAACAAATGAGGAATTGAAATTATATGAAGCTATTTAAAAATTGTTAATATTTTTTGCAACATTCATTTTAACCCTTGATGTACAAGTTAATTTATCTATTACCTGAAATATTCGGTTAGTGCTTTGTTAAAAGATGTATTTAGTAATGAAGACTGAAATGAATTAGAAGTGTATGCCACTACAGTTTGCAGAAAAATCTTAATAATCCTTAGAATTGCCTCTAGTACAGTGATATTATACTGTGTCTACAGTGCCATAAATTACTAACAGTCCTTAAAAAAGAGCAATTTTTCTTAGCTGTTCTGTATTCACCAGACATCAAGTTAAATCTTTAATGGGATATATAATATACAAAAGGATATACAAAAACGAGATACCAATATTTTATTACGAATATGATGGTTATTATGGGTTGATAATTTTAAATAATCATAATAAAGCATATGTCTAAACTATCTAAAATATTATTCAACAATTAAATACGTTGTCTTATTATCCACTTTTCATCGCCAGTCACAATACTCGCTCTAGCTGGTTTTTTTTTGTAAGAATATACTGTTAAATTTATTCAATTGACGTCTACAGATCATTGTTACACTCGGTTTTAAGAGTTTGTAATGCACCACATCTTGGTGATCCCACCATATGTACAGCAAAACCTTACGGGTGACTCTTCTGGACTAATTTATGACTTTTTACACGTGGAATTGTCGTAGTGGCTCACTTCTCAACTCCAGTCACAATATCCAAACTCTTTTTTTGGTTGAATAGCATTGAACCCGAAATGTTCATATGTCCACAACAGTTCGAATTGGTATTTTCGATCAATCTATACGGTAACCATCTTTCCTCCTTTTAGATTTTTCTCATTACATGTAAACATTTGGTCACAAACAAGCAAACGGTTTATTTATGAATTGTTCATCTGTCTGAAAGATTTCTCAAGTTTGAACTAGATTTTCGTCCAGTAAATCAGGCAGTTCATTGTCTTAGAACTTTTTTGGTTCCTCAGGTCTTTTAAATCATTGAAATTAAAATCGACAATTGGAACATGACGTACCAGTACCATCATAAGGCTCTAAAGGTGTTTGGTTGGCTTCGATGGCAGGTTTCTTCAAACCAAACAACAAAAATAGATAATGCAATTTGATAGTTTCATAATTAGTACACTGAATAACTAATAATACTAAAGGGAAAACTGTTAATTTATAGAATAGTGTTAAAACCATTTAACAGTTAGGTTAGGTTGTTCAACAATTAATTGATAATTTACATCTTCGCCAATAGATATTCTACAAAAAGAAAATAAATTAGCCTAAGTAGAATATTAATGTTATACCAAAACGATGTTGAAATAGCTTGTAATGTTATTATTGGCTGATAATTTTAAATAATCGTATTTCAAAAGGAATTAACTGATATTCTTTGTTACAGGAGGTGTTAGGAGCTGAAGGTATTTCTCTACAGTTTCGGCACATCAGCGGTCATCTAGTGTGGTGCTGCGCCAGTCCAGCCTTGCCGCGCGTCAACGGTAAGCAAGACATCACACTCACCGTCGCCTATCAGGACCTGCTCCACGAGGTCGTGACAGTGACCGGCTTCTTCGCTGTCGGTAACACCGAGAATCAGGTGAGGGTTCTTTGCAAGAAAAATCTTGAAAATTTGTAATACATCTACCTAAAAGAACCGTGAATTAATTTTAAAGGATATTCTTATAAATTCGACATATTATTTTGAGAAATAGTGTACGTTATTATTTTTCAAAACGTACCTCTTTTTCGCATATCTTCATAAAGCTGCTAGACAACACGGTGGTTATCCAACACATTAAGAATTTGACCACTCAAAGGTCAATTTTCAGTCGATCAATCTATTCGAGCTATTTCCAAGGTTCAAAAAGAAGGATATTAGCTCCCATGTTAATTAAAGAAAACCGGGAAACGTAGGACGGTATTTTTCCATATGTCAGCAAATGGCAGAAAAATCATTTCTTGATTTTTCAAACAAATTTTTATCAAACAGAATCAAACTATGACAACCCTACACAATTTGGAAGAAATACACTTGGTGAACCCTTCGTATGCCTGAAAATATTTTTATATTTCTTATTGGTCCGAGTTTTGCTCCTTTGTCCGAAATGTCTACATCATTTATAGTCAAAATAGTACGGTAAAACCTCTCCTCTGAAGTGCCTGGGATAGATCTTCCAACGACGAAACATCGATTTGCGATCCTTTTACAAGTTTCAGTCACCTCATCTGTATCCTTTTCTGTAGCCATCCTCGTGATGGTTCCACGTGAAATTAATCAGATTAGGATCAAACTCTTGTAACATTGTTGCCAATACATTAATACATTTTCAGATAAAGTACAGAAATATGTGTTTTTTATCTCTTCTCTAACATCTTTGGTGTAGACTACCGCTTTGTCTATATTTATTTGCTGTCTCGACCTTCCGAATTGAAGGGGTTGCACTTATGCATATTTTATTGGATTATTTCCCTTAAAGTCAACGCGTATAATTGTATCGTCCTCAGTAAGTATTTCTTTTTTTCTTTCCAAAGCTGTATATTGGTGCGTTATATTGAAGTCATAAAAACATTTTTCAAAATTACCTTCCAACGTATATTGCGTATAGATTGCCACTTTTGATATAGCACTGAAATAGAATTATTGAATTCTTTGTAATGTAGGTTATTTTACTGTACTGTTGTATTGCAGTCCCACGAAAAACCTTTTTTATTATATCTTTGCAACAAACTAAATTCCAGATGATTTAAAATTCATATTATTTTCGCAATATATAATGAAGATAAGCATATCTCTCCCTCTCTCTCCCCTCCCCTCTCTTTCTCTTTCTCTCTTTCTCCCTCTTTCTCTTTCTCTCTCTTTCTCTTTCTCTCTCTTTCTCTTTCTCTCTCTTTCTCTTTCTCTCTCTTTCCCTCTCTCTCTTTCTCTTTCTCCCTCTTTCTCCCTCTTTATCTTTCTCCCTCTCTCCCTCTCTCCCTCTCTCCCTCTCTCCCTCTCTCCCTCTCTCCCTCTCTCTCCCTCTCTCTCCGTCTCTCTCCCTCGCTCTCCCTCTCTCTCCCTCTCTCTCTCTCGCTCTCCCTCTATCTCCCTCTCTCTCCCTCTCTCTCTCCCCCTCCCTCTCTCTCTCCCTCTCTCCCTCTCTCCCTCTCTCTCCCTCTCTCTCCCTCTTTCTCCCTCTCTCTCCCTCTCTCTCTCTCTCTCTCTTTCTCTCTCTTTCTCTTTCTCTTTCTCTTTTTTTCTGACTTTTTTTCTGTTTGTCATCTTCTTAGATCGAGGAGATATGACATGGGAGATACATTTTGGCTAGAAAATAGAAATAATCACAACAGCATTGACAGTACGTAATTAACAAAGAAATATCAGAATATGTACGTGAAAATAGTAAATATACAAATAAAATAAAATATTTAGACAAAGAATCACAAAATAAAACTTACCAGTGGAGAGAAACATTCACTGATACATATCGATATTTTGTTGCCCAATATATATATATTTTTCGCCGAAAAATAAAGAAGTATAAATTGTCGAATTTTTAGTTGCAAAGTAAAATATCGATATTAAATACTTTTCTGGAATTTTTGAAGGAGAGTATCGAACTTTTGTTTTGGGATTTATCTCTAAACAACCCCCCTCTACCGCCGTTTAGGTAGTTTAGCGTGGTTTGGTATCGACATTTTTTATTCATCGATATATCGACCGACATATCTAGCAGGGATTCGGAAATATTTGAGCATGCGCAAGAATATGAAACGGGTAAACTATCCTGTATGCTGACATGCTGACTGTATGCATTCAATAATACGAAGGATGAGAAAAAAACTGATGCAACTGCTTTTGTAATCGAAAATTGGGGCGGTCAGCGTTACGGTATTAAAACTTAACGTATGGCCCACATTTCCACATTCTCACAGTTGCATCGGCCGCCGCCGCCATGGGTCCTTCGAGCTGCTTCCGAGAAAGATGCAGCGCCGACGCGCCGTGAGTTATGCGACTTGCGATAGGGACGGGCGCCGCGAACCGGGTGCTTATCGCGCGTTTCGGCCGTCGTCCCGGGTTCGAACGACATTCCGTCGTGATAAAACCGAAATGTCGCTTGAAAAAAATATGTACGCGTTCAGATGTTTTTTCGGTCCGCGTCTCTTTTTTTTTCGTTATTTTCTGTTGGTTCGGTTGTTTCGGGAAAAGGTTTATCGAACGGTTATGGAGAGATATCGGCGAAGGTTCCAAATTCCGCGGTACGATCTTTCGAGGGGTACCGTCGTCGCACAGGTAGAAAAAAATAATCGTACCCTATTCGTATCGCGACCAGCCGATGGTCTACTCCATTTGTTTGATGATATATTCCGACAACCCTTAAAATCCCTTTCTCTCCACATTTGTCACTTCTGTGTTAATCTTCGTGTTATGCCACCAAAGTTGGGCAATATGCATGCTTTGATTTAACTAAAATACAAAATACTGTTGATTCTACTATTAGTTTATATGTCTTTTGATCAGCGATATATATTAGCCATAACGTGAATTATCAGTGTAAATATAGTTCAAATACGACGAATTGGAATATTTATTGCACGAAAACCCATCCCAAACTGAGACAACCTACCAGTTGGTGAGAAAACTACAAAAGGATAAGGGAATAAGTTTGGATAAGATGTAATTATTGATTGCATTGTCATTGCCATATTTCACATATTAAATATGCCATAATTTCAAATTTGCAGTTTTTATATATATTCAAAGGTGATACACTGCTATAGCGACCCTCGATGCCATTTTTATAGTACGATTTGTCCTTTGCTTCAAAATAGGCTTCAGTTTCGACAATCACCTCGTCATTCGACGAAAATTTCTTCCCAGCGAGCATTCTTTTGAGATCTGAGAACAGGAAATAGTCACTGGGGGCCAGATCTGGAGAATACGGTGGATGAAGAAGCAATTCGAAGCCCAATTCATGGATCTTTGCCATCGTTTTCGCTGACCTGTGACACGGTGCATTGTCTTGGTAAAGCAGCACTTTCTTTTTTTTTTAAATATGGCAGTTTTTCAGCGATTTCGTCCTTCAAACGGTCCAATAACGCTATGCAATAGTCGCTATTGATGGTCCTTCCTTTTTCAAGATAGTCAATGAAAATTATTCCATGCGCATCCCAAAATACAAATGCCATAACATTGCCTGCAGACTGTCGCGTTTTCCCACGCTTTGAAGCGGGTTCATCATGTGCAGTCCACTCGGATGACTGTCGATTGGACTTCGGAGTGAAATGATGGAGCCATGTTTCATCCATTGTCACATATCGACGCAAAAACTCGGGTTTATTATGCTTAATCATCTTCAAATACTGCTCCGAAACATCAACTCGTCGTTGTTTTTGGTCCAAAGTGAGCTCGCGCGGCACCCACTTTGCACAGAGCTTTCTCATACCCAAATATTCGTGAATGATATGATGTACACGTTCAGTTGATATCTTTAGAGTGTCTGCTATTTCATTCAATTTTAATTTACGGTCATTCAAAATCATTTTGTTTATTTTTTAAATGTTTTCGTCGGTAACAACCTCTTGTGGGCGTTCACTGCGTTCACCGTCTTCGGTGCTTATTTCACCACGTCTGAACTTCATCGGCATCAAGCCAAGTTTTTGCTTCAACTGTATTTTTTCCCTTCAAAAAGCACTATTTTATCAACACGCGAAATTCCTTTTTATCCATTTTTTTACAATAACAAAAGTTGCTTCACTCAAAATGCTATAATTCACAAACTAATGATCCGACAGCTGTCAAATTTATACACGAATCTTTTGAGGGTTAGGGCTAACTAAAAAACATACGGATTTAATTCTAGTAGCGTCATCTATGTGTCAAACCGGAGACTTTTCAGTTGACCTGTTATGGTGTTAAAACAAGGGAATATCACATTAAAATATATGTTATATATTATATTACAATAGTCAATATCAGAAGATTGATTACCCTGTGATTTTCTTAAATTTCATTTGTTTCAGATGCTTTTGGTCAGTGGTCAGTCACCATCAGTCCTGCAACAACTGTGCTCTTTGCCTTTCCCATACTTCTCCGTTGATGTATTATCCAGTGTGTTGTACCCCACGCTGCTGGCTTGCTGCGCCAATAACGAGCACACAGTCGCCATTTTGAAGCAGGAACTTTCCTACGACGTAAGTGCCCAGAGTACACCAGCACTAATTAAAACTAACCAACATTATTGCAGCTTTTGGAGGAATTCAGGCGTTCCGAAACGGGAAAGAAACTGAAGCTAATCCAGCTTCTCGACGCGCAGGCGCTGAAGAAACAAAAGCCGCAGTAAGTCGGCGCTCTCCCCACCCGCCGCATTATGTACGCTAATATTTACAATCAATTAATTACAAATGGATCGTTACGTTAATTATTTATTAATTGAGACCGACACTTTTCCTTTTTTTATTTGTTTAGCCTCTTTTTTTAGGTTTGAAAACTGAACGTATGCCATTGTCTGTACGACGCAGTTGGCCGTGAATCGGTGATCGGTTTTCATTTGTTTTTTTTTTTCTTTATTCTTTATTTTTGTAATTGCCGTTGTTTTAGGAAGTATTTTTATGTGGATTCGAAGTATTAAGTCGGGCGTTTCCTATTAGCTATTATTATCAAGTATAAATCCATATAGTGTTGTGTATTTTTAGCCTGTATGCATTTACAAGAATAAAAGCACTTTTTTCAGTATATGTCAGCTGTTTTATTATTGGTTTTAACCTTGGGCTATTTTAAATTTTGATATGCGAGCATTTATTTGTTATTTCAATAACACTATGGGTTAAATTTTTGATGTTTTTTTTTATTAATGACCAGCTAGAACCAATTGATATTTTGCTGATTTCGCTTCAAGTTCGGAATGTTTGGGTTTTCGGGCGACAGAGACCCTGGATTAGGACTAGGATTGGGGTATTTTAATTATCTACCGCGAGTGATGAATGGGTAGGGTTTTGACCAGCTGGTTTTCGTGTTGTAAGGTTCCAAGAGAGAACCTCACACTGAGCTCGCGAAGCTTTTCGTGAACGGGATGTCAGATTCGAGGTAAGTATTGGCGTTTCTCACAAATGGGGCATTGAGCAACACGCGGAGCTTTTTGTATTGGAACACTTGGAGTAGTGCAACATTTTATACAGAGTCGTTTTCTGGGGGATAGCAAGAGAAATTTACCATGGCGTAGTACATTCTCGTAGACGGTTACTGTCAAAATTTAAAAGCCGAATCGAACCCGTAGTTTTGTTTTAAACGCGTGTGGAAGCGCGCATGTTAGCCCATTTTAGAAAAATGAAAGGTCAGTCGGTGATTTGATTCCTGTTTCTAGAAGAAAAATCGCACAGCGATATTAAAGAGCGCTTGCATGCTATGTGCGGCGATTCTTCTCCTTCGATATTGCCTGTCAAAAAATGGTTTAATATGGGTACCGCCTTTGCTCACTTTAGACAACAAGCGTTTAATCGCAATCCGAAAGAGTATCTGCGTCGTTTCGTAACCGTCGACGAAACATGGATCCACTTGTACATAACATATCAGAGACTAAGGAACAGTCGAGGCAGTGGACTCTACCCGGCGAACGTGCTCTGAAGAAGGCAAAGACTGTTCTATCGACCGGAAAGGTGATGGCCACCGTTTTCTAGGATTCACGAGGTGTGATTTACATCGACTAGCTGGAGAAGGACAGAACGGTCACAGGGCTGTACTATGCGAATTACTTGAATATAATTGGTGACAGAAAAACTGCTCTTCCACCATGACAATGCACCGGCTCACACCTTCACACTCGCCACGGCTAAATTGGGCTACGAACTACTGTCCCATAGACCGTATTCTCCAGAATTGGCCCCATGCGACTTTTTGTTTCCGAACTTCGGGATCACCTGGCAAGAATTGGAGTCGAATGAGGAGGTCGTCGCCGCCACGGAGACCCACTTTGCAGACCTCGAGAAAACGTATTTTCCAGACGGGTTAAAGAAGTTGGAGCATCGCTGGGTCAAGTGTATCGAGCTAAAAGGAGACGAGAGAAATAAATCGCCGCTTTTCCAAAGTTTTCATTTTTCTTATCGGGCTACCCACGTATATATATATATATATATGGTGTGTGTGGAGTATATATGTATATAAGGAGACGCCATGGTGTGTGTGTGTGTAATTAATAAACCTCTTGTTCAAAAATAAAGGAGCTGTCAACCATATTTATATACTCAACATTTTTTTTAACCTTACAGAAACATTTTATTTTCCCATTTACCTTGGGAGAAAAATAGTGAAAATGAGTGTTCTTTAAAACATTTGATGTCGATATTTATAAAATCGGTATTTCGGTATAAGAAGTACCAGTCAGATAAGTATACTTGGGGAACGTTTTTATATTTTGATTTATGGATTCCACTCCATCAGAAACAACAATAAAACGTTGGTTTGCTGACTTCAAACGTAGTCGTAGAGGCACCAATGATGTAGAATGCAGTGGCGTCCAAATGAGATGATAACACCATAGAACATCAAAAAAATCCACAAAAACGTTTCGAATGATCAAAAACTGAGGTTGCGTGAGTTAGCTAATATTGTAAAGGTATCAAAAGAACGTGTTGGCTTTATGTTGCGTAAGCATTTGACTATGAGAAGGCTCTGAAGTGTGTTTTCTCACTGTTGGCCAAAAACAAGAAAGTGTTGATGATTCTGAGCAGTCGAGTAGTGTTTGGCCATGTTTAAACGTAACAAACCGAAATTTTTGCGTCAATATGTTACAACTGATAAAACATGGATCCATCACTTCACTCCGGAATCAAAACGATCGTCATCTGTGTGGACAGTAACTGGTGACAGGCCTATTTTGAGGCAAAAAATAAATCGGTCTACAAAAGTGATGTTGAAATATTAGAGTGGCACTGGAATGATTGTGTGGCTATTGATGCAGATTACGTTGATGAATATAGCCAATTTTGAACAAAAAAAACGCGGTTTCTTTGTTACGCCCTGGACTTTTCAGCCCATGTGTTATATTAACATTAACACACATTCTGTAGCTGCAATCAAACAAGGATTTGTACCGCACACAATTCGATCAATGCACTGATTGATTTGTAATAAAGGTATATTTTGTATTCTCCAATGGATGTTACTCGTTTGTCCAAATTTTTAGGAGTCAGTTTTTTACCAATTAGGATTTATTTATATCCGATACACACACGTGGTTTTGCAAGGCGTACAATCAACCAAATTGTATTCAAATTATTTAAATATCATATATCTAGGCCAGTTTAAAGTTCTACGTAATACGGTGGTTAAGACAACGAGAATCCTGATAATCCTGCTATAGATACTGGTTTGAATACCTCTCAGAACATGGATGCTCAGTTAAAGTCTGACAAGGAACAATTTTATGAGGGCTGTTATAACATCGATACTATTTTTAACAATGTAGACATTTCTTCACTCCATACCTACTTCTCCACGAAAAATTGACTCAATGACCGGAGAGAGAAAACAACAAACGTTCGATATGCTCCCTATAATACCCTCGGTGTTCGCATCGAACTTTTTTCGTTCCAGCCCTACATTTCCACACACAATTCATATCACCCGGGGAAAAATATCAAAACACAAAAGTCCATATACTCCTTCAAAAGCCCTAAGCTATCCTATAAAATTATTTCCGCCCCAGCCCACATATTCTCATTCAAAAACCCTAAATTTTAATATAAACTCAAAAATTCGATAATATAATTTATGATTATCGATAGTTTTTCAAACAATATCGATATATCGGCAAAAAATATCGATATTTTTTTCAGCCTTAGTGCTTCACGGCTTCTGTATTTCGTTTTGCAGCAAGCGTCGTTGATTGAATTCGTGCGACCAGTTTTTTTATAGTGGTGGCGCTTTATTCATTTCGTCGATACTCTGTTGCTTGGATAATCCACGTCGGAACTTATGAAAAATAATTACACAAAAGTTTAAATAAATCACAAAATGTCCCAAAGGACCTTATGTTCAAAAATGCTTAGTTTCTAATGCCAAGACAGCAACCAGACTGAGTAAGATCAGATAGATATCTTCTAGACTGGTCTCCAGTTAATAATTATGATAGCACTTTAAGCATTAGCCCGACCCAGTCCAAATAAGTCCTAATTGATTAAATGAGACTTTTGCATTTTTATATTTGCCTCCTTTTACCAACTGGGGTTTATCTGGACTGGACCTACTGTTTAACGTGGGGTTCGAACCACGGTCCTCCATATTAAGCCTACCAACTGGCTGATGACCTATTTTTAGAGGCCATCTCAGAAGAGTCAGTGGCGTGACTGGAATGGTTTTTCCTTCTCGGATTTTCCACTGTTACCTATAAAGACCTTTAAAATTACAATCACGAATATAAAGTACATCCGTATCTCAGCAGGATTCGAACCCGCCACTATCGCAACAGTAGGAGGACCGTCCTGTCGGCTTTACCACTGTTCCAACCCGGCTTGCTCAAACTAGACTTTATAGGAAAATTAATTGAGATTACAAACATTTTCTGTATAACAACCATAAATAAAAACGGATGTACTTGTGACGTATAGCAAAAAGAGAAAACCAATTGATATTCGCAGAAAAATCGAATGCTCCATCTGCACGCATGAAACCACTGAACAACTGAAGTGGGCAATATTAATTAATCATTCTCTTTCTTAATAATAAATCATTTAATAAGATTAATTAAAAGCCATTAACATGAATTTTCTGTGTTTATATGACCCGGATATATGAGTATTCGTATTTACGTTTATAAACATAATCAATTAAACATGGATGCCAAATCAATAAATAAGGATAAATAAGTAAACGTTTATATGATTTTTCAATAAGGGCGGGCCGAAGATGCAAGGACTGGCGAGTAAAGAACAGGAAGAATTTGGACAAATTGAATTAGATATACTATTGATAACCGAAACGAAAAAATGTGGCTTTTATTAAATGTGTAATGGACATTTGCTTATTTTGTAGTGCAGTTAATAAAAGCAAGAGATCATCAGCAGGAGTAAGCCACATAATAAATAAGGGAGGTGAAAAGTAACTTTCAGTGTTAAAGATGGTGGTCAGTATTTGATCTAGAGGAGAAGGTGACTGCCATTGGGAAGTCGGCGTGGCCACTTAAATAGTTCGACTCGAGTTGCTAATCTCTCATTCACTTCGTCAGTCTATCAAGTTTGTTAAACTCACAATTCGCGATAATTCGTGACGTCAGTGTCGAGAAATCTAGACAGAAAGGCCCATATGAAAGATCGTCTTGGTTCACTTAACTTGCAATCAGTGTAAATAAATTAATTAGTGTACATTGAAGTGTGTAATTAATTCGCAAAAAAGTCGAGCTGAAATCGTCAGTTGTGAGGGGCATATAGTGAATGAGCAACAAATGAAAAAGCTCGAACGACAGTCCACTAAGAGACTTATCGAAGAGGTGGCGCACAAATAAAGAATTAGCTTATTAGTCCACGTACTTTTTTCCCATTAACACAGAGTGTATGTTAAAAATATAAACATAGCAAAAAACTACGCAGGAAAAAGTAACAGGTCAATTGAAAAGTCTCCGGTCCATGTTTTTTAGTTGAGCGTTATCAAAAGATTCGTGTATAAATTTGACAGTTGTCGGATTATTAGTTTGTGAATTATAACATTATGAGTGAAGCAACTTTTGTTATTGTGAAAAAAATCGATAAAAAGGAATTTCCAGTGTTGATAAAATATTGCTTTTTGAAGGAAAAAATACAGTTCAAGCAAAAACTTGGCTTGATGCTGAGTTTCCGGAGACTGCCACAGGA
The DNA here is from genome assembly GCF_030347505.1 of Rhynchophorus ferrugineus. Classification (NCBI taxonomy): domain Eukaryota; kingdom Metazoa; phylum Arthropoda; class Insecta; order Coleoptera; family Curculionidae; genus Rhynchophorus; species Rhynchophorus ferrugineus. Next base: position 52,409,256 of record NW_027472583.1, read on the forward strand.
AAATCAACCATCAAGGATTGGTATGCTAAGTTTAGACGTGGTGAAATAAGCACCGAAGACGGTGAACGCAGTGAACGCCCAAAAGAGGTTGTTACCGACGAAAACATTTAAAAAAATCGAAAATGATTTTGAATGACCGTAAATTGAAATTGAATGAAATAGCAGACACTCTAAAGATATCAAGTGAACGTGTATATCATATCATTTACGAATATTTCAAGTGAATGCACGAAGTGTGCAAAGCAAAAAAACAACGACTAGTTGATGATTCGGAGCAGTGTTTGAAGATGATCAAGCGTAATAAACCCGAGTTTTTGCCTCGATGTGTGACAATGGATGAAACATGGCTCCATCATTTCACTCCGAAGTCCAATCGACAGTCATCCGAGTGAACTGCACACGATGAACCCGCTCCAAAACGCGGGAAAATGCAACAGTCGGCTATCAAGGTTTTGGCGCCTATATTTTGGGATGCGCATGGAATAATTTTCATTAACTACCTTGAAAAAGGAAAGACCATCAACAGCGACTATTACATAGCATTATTGGACCGTTTGAAGGACGGGACGGGACGTTTTGCGGGAAATCGCCGGCCACATTTGAAGAAAAAGAAAGTGCTGCTTCACCAAGACAATGCACCGTGGCACAAGTTAGTGAAAACGATGGCAAGAATCCATGAATTGGGCTTCGAATTGCTTCCCCATCCACCATATTATCCAGATCTGGCCCCCAGTGGCTATTTCCTGTTCTCAGATCTTAAAAGAATGCTCGCTGGGAAGAAATTTTCGTCGAATGAAGAGGTGATCGCCATAACTGAGGCTTATTTTGAAGCAAAGGACAAATCGTACTACAAAAATGGTATCGAAAAGTTGGAGGGTCGCTATAATCAGTGTATCACCCTTGAAAGGAATACGCACCTACACATTTAGAGAAGTACAAAAATGTAAAAAAACTGTTACGTGTTGGTTCAGATTTTGAACCGGTAACGGCTAATATAGATGGAATTATGATAACTGATTTATTTTGTCAAAATCCATTGATTTAGATTAACGACATCTGATTCAAGCATAATGCTGCTACATGTTGTACAGAAAATGTACATACAGATGCAGCATTAACCATTTCAGGATATTTGAGTTGACCACTAAGATGGCGTTATTTGACTTCGCTAGACTTTTTCTTACGGGATTTTCTAAAGACCTTTCAGATCGCTTTATATGATCTTTATCTGTGTTCTTTCCACCCAGCAGGTCGATTTTGCGACAGAAGGTTCACTGAGGAATTGGTTTGTTTTTCATTCGGCAGAGGTGCTCAAATTGTTGTAATCTACATCTCCCAATTTGTTACTGAACCACCGATAGTCGTATTTTAAACGAATTACCTCATTTCTAACGTGATCTGAGGCAGAAACATGTAAAATTTGACTGAAGCATCGCATTTGAAAGACCTCAAGCTTACAGATGTCTAACTGCAACAATGTCGGAGCTATATAGAAAGATTAACAAGATAAGAGTTCGAAAGAGAAGGATTTTAGTCTTGATTGTAATCTTTTCTATTCGTACCGTTTTAGAGAAGCAAAATCTCCTGTAGCTTGGATAATTCTAGCTGCACTAATAAGATTTAATCAACTACTCCACTTAAAATCAACATAACTCAAAGTCAATCGGATGTATGTGTAACGAGTAAATTGGACCGCTCGAAACTATCTCCTTGCGAGAAGAAAAAGTAGATTAACGTTAGATTCCACACAAAAATAATCTGAATCCTTTAGTGATAACTCTTTCTTTTAGTGTTTGGCATGTTGAAACCTACTGTCAACAGTATCAACCAATATTTGCACAAGCTGTACATATTTTTAGGTTGCTAATTTGGATTTTTGCTGCTATAATGTCAGTTTGTATTCCATATTTGGCTCAAATTATCAATTTCAATTTAGAGCTTAAGTTCGATTTAAACGTCTGATTCTGTGGTTTCATATATTTCGAATTTCCATTGGTTTTTTTGCATACGACTAAAATTAATTTGCTAAATTAACTCTTGGAATCCTTATCAGACTTAATTGCAAAAACTGAAGACGTCAGCAAAAATGTATACAAAAATGGTAGCCGTTTGAGTAGGTTACAAGCTTTAAGAGTGTCTACTTGTATGCTTTCTGATCATTTTAATCAAAGGACGATGTTGAAGCCAGCTCATGCTGCATCGATCCGAATAAGTGGTGATCAAATGGCGCCATGTCTGCTGAATATGTTGGGTGCGACTTTACAACTCTTGCAACTTTTGGCCAAGCATTATCATGTAAGAAGGTGACTTTGGGTTTGTTACTCATTTTTACTGATATTTTTTGGAGATATACGTCATTAATTGGTAAAATTTACGCCGGTGGATATATTCCGTAATAATTTCATTTGGTTTTATTAGCTTGTAATAACTACACCTTGTAGAACCCACCATATATACAGCCATACTTTATGGCCATGCCGTCGGTGTCGATGTGAACTCCAACAGGTTGACCATGACTTTCTGCCTTTGGAATTGTTGTGATGGATCCACTTTTCATTGCTAATCACAACACGCTAATTAGAGACGATATATAGCCTCTTCAAAGTGAACTCATGTCATATCAATTTATGACGTCAAAATAGTGCAATTTTGCCGCATTTAACGTTATCATTTTACCCATTTTAGTTAATTTTAGCTTCGATGTATAACAACGTCCTCATTTAAATAAAATAATGAAACAAAAATATAATTTATTTGAATATTGTAATAAAGAATGCGTACATTATCGAAGAACTTAAATTACAGTTAATTAAATAGCTACAATCGTTTGTAGGTCAGAGTTATTTTATTATATTTACATTGTTCCCCTCGTTGTTGTGTTTTCTTGTCAAATCCTTCTGTTATCACAGTATTTCTCCTTAGTTTTTTCTGTTGCAAACTGTGGAAACTTTTCTTGATAAAAATAGATTTAATTACTGCATTTTCCCTAATGCATTTGCCATATTTGCAAGACAGTTAGAATTCATTCTCTTCTTGTATATTTTTAACCAAATGCTCATATATATTCTAAACAATTACAAACATATCAATGCACATAAATCCTTCATACTCTAAAATACAATTTTATACAGATATTCTATATTAATAATATACTCACTCAATTTCTTCTATGTGTCCGAAGGAGTTCATCCAAACCGAAGGGTATTATTGTAGACAATATTTTCCACATATTCAAACAGTTCTTGCTTATGTATTTCTCTCGACCTACATATCTGTTGTAGTTATTGTTTCCATATCCCATAAGAATTCTAATTGATTGAATGTGCAATGATAGGGAGGAAAACGTTACTTTCTGGGGCCATATTGTTCAGATATCAAAAGTACTGCGTATCCTTTTTCAGGCCTATTTTAGAAAAAAGTAAATTAGCTAAAACAAAACTAAACATTTCATTTAACTATATTTACTAAGTAACAATTTGATACACTCTTTGACGTGGCATTTTCAAAACTGACCCTTTTGTTGGATTCATGTTTCTAGCATAAAGAACAATATATCTGCAATTAATTATTCAAAAATATGATTTACAAATGTTAATCCAGTGAAAGGTAACCTCCATCAGTATTTGTTTTCTTTACACTCTTTTTATTAGTGATTTTGCAACGATTTGAAATCTATCAAAACAAGCAAAGCACCAAAACAACGTTTTCCGATTTATAACTTCTCATCACTAATGTTTTGTAGAATTTTACAGACAACCGAACCACTCTTGCAGGCATTCGATTAAATGTTGGAATATATCAGACAGCATTGTATCTTTCTTTGACTGGAATAAAATAAGAAGGAAAATATGTCTGGTACTTTGGATAGACCATAAAACTCTTTCATTGTCAGGCAAGCAATGAAATAATATGACTTCCGTAACAGATTTATTCAAATAAAACATCAAAAGTACTGGATTTCAAAAAGACAAATTTGTGCATTCCATGTTTAGCGTTTGTATACACTGTATAACTCAATAATACCATGGAACTCATAGAAAATATGGTTATTTTATATAGAAAAATGTCAAAAACATTGAATTTAACAATTAGGTTAAATTGTTTACAATGATATTTCGTATTTTCACCAAATGATATCGCTGATCAAAATAAATACAAGCCCATAATATCAGTGAAATTTCACATGAAAATTAAGAATTATTCAATTGCATACTTATTGTAATTTCCACATTACACCGTAATTTTTATAACAACAATATTAAAGACACATAAATATATCGACTTCAATGATAGCGATAACCCAGCACGTCCTTATAGCATCGATGGGTCGAACATCGATACGAACGCCCGTCCCTATCAAATTACATTAGCGGGAAAAGTCGGGGGGTGTACTCAGATCTCCAAAACGCACATTGTTCTTCGCTTTTTTTGTCCTCTGTGTTTTGCCTCTCGCTTTTACCTAACAGCCCTCCCTGCTCCATCGCTTGACTCCCCCCTCTCCGTTCGAGCGATTCTCTGGAGGCCGTGAGACTTCCGCGAGGAACGTGGAAACGCTAAGGACCGGGGAGGAGGGTTTTAACTGGACTAGCTGCTTGTCGCGTCTGGATTCGAGAGGATGCTATAATAAGTAGCTTTGGAAATTTAAAAAAAAATTGAAATTTGAAAAAAAGAAGTTGTCATGTTTTCTTTATTATCAGAGATGTGTATATTGGATTTTTGAAAAATAGGTACAAAATATGAATAAAATGCATAATTTCAAGATGAAAATAAATATGTTCTTGACAATCTTAATGTGCAAACTAATTTATTAGTAGACTTCTGTTGTACTTGCAGCTACACATAAGTTATCTTGTAGTTTGTATTGGTTACCTAGCGATTCAAATTGGATTAGCATCAATCCTAGACAATCCTTTGTTTTAGCAGCAATGGATTACTTGTTAGTTTGATATTTTAGTGCAACCCCATATTTACAGACTATGAGACCAACTAGGCCTTATAATTGACAGATAAACGAATCTTTTTGATCTGATGTAAAATTGGGAGTATATTTCGACTAACCAGTAAAGTTATCTGATTAAAAAGGCATTGTTTTTCTGGTAGAAATTTACCATGTGCCTGTTCTAACCTTAAAAACATATTAGGCATGATTTTAAAAATTTAAATGTTCTGATTGCGAAGTGAAGACAGAGCTATGGTAGACCAAAAAAGTTTAAAAATGCGAAACAGCAAGAGCTATTGGATGAAGACCCAATCCTAATCCAAAAACAATTGACAGAAGCGTTAAATATGACACAAGAAACTATTAGCGACCGATTACGAGCAATTGGGAAAATCTAAAATATGGTAAGGTAGTTGCCACATCAATTGAAAGACAGACAAATAGGACACATGCTTGCAGAGAAGTACTTCGGCAGTTTTGAATAAGTTAGGAAAAGGCTCGATAAATGGTTTTGCTCAAAAGATAAGCTTTGTTAGGGATGGCATCCATAAATTGCCTGAAAGATGGGCAAGCTTACCGGTACACCAGGTATCTAATCAAACCTCTATAACAATACATAATGCGTAACATCTAGACATTTCTCTAGGTGAGTATAGTTGTTCTTAGAACTCTGAGAGAAAGTTGTTTTTTTTTCACAAATGATAATTATTTAAGACTAAGAATGTTGTGGAATTTTCCTCATAAATATCGTCAATTGCAAATAACTTATGCAACACAGTTAGCAGCGACTGGAGATTCGTAGTATCAATCTAAGTATCAATATAAATAGGTGTTAAATAACTTAATTTAACCGTTAAATTTGATAACTTTGAAATTTCTTTATAATAAGTAAGTAATAAAAATAAGTAAGTAGTCTGTTTAGTACTATTGAGCTATTGAGTTAATCATAGAAAGCTCAAAATTCAATATTTTTACATTTATAACTTCTGTTTAAAATCTTATTGTGTTCCGTCATATCCTATACATATTATACTATTTGGTTTCAATGATTTAACTATAGAGTACCTCCCGCCCCTCTATGGTATTTGCAGTTACAGTTGCAGTTAGTAGTTACTGTAACTACTACAGTGGATATGTTTATCTTCCAGATTCCTGAGAACAATATGGCTATTATAAATTTATCTATTTATCTATATGAATAGGGATCGCTGTCGATTGCAATTGATGCGTTCGAGCCGAGAATTGCACGAGAAACGGCCGGAATATGGGCAAAGATAAAACAACGTTAATTTTCAGCACGATAACGCTCGACCACATGTTGAAAAACCAGTGAAAACATACTTGGAAACATTACAATGGGAAGTGCTATTCTAAACGCCGTATTCTCCAGACTTTGCTTTTGATTACTACTATCTGAGCAGCGCTTAACTTCTTACGAGGATACTAAAAGATATGTCGATTCATGGATAGCCTCAAAAGATACATCGGTCTTTCGATATGAAATCCGTAAATTAACTGAAAGATGAGAAAAGTAGCGGTTAGCCATGGACAATAATTTGAATAAAATACATTGTCCTGATTTTTCACAATACAATTTCAAATTAAAAAAAAAACCTTTAAAACTAATTTATAAGCTAATATCATAAATTGTATTACTTTTAAAGTGAAAAAATGATTAGAATACATGCAAGCATCATTTCTTCGATTACCGGTCAAAAAAATACCAGTTGATAGGTTTTAATGCATCCGCTGTATAGTCCAAACATAATACCCTTCGATCATAGGTTATACCATTCTCTGCAGAACTTGATGATATAATAAAGGAGCACATTTGGTTTAAATAATTCGTTTTCGCTCAGCAAAAGAACTAATTGAATTTGAACTCTTTTCCAAACCCAACTCTCGTTTATTTTATTTTCTTAAAAATAAAAAAGAGACAGGAGAAAGCGAATCTGATCATGTACGACAAGGTTGTAGCTTTTAACCGGTCGATCCCAATTTTGATTTACAGCGCCGCCTGCGTCCCGACGCCTTTCAGTAGACTGTAGTCGCTTGATTTATGTTCGTACTTTAGTTGTGCATTTTCGTACTCCCCGTACGACGTGTTTTCGTTCTCTGTCCGACGCTCTGTCGTCGCTAGCTGTCTGCCACGTCGACGTGGCGAATGTCGCATCATTTTTAGATCGTTTCATTAACTTATTTCTCATTTTATTTGACAGCCGCTTCGTTTGCATCTGTTTCGGTTTCTTACGACCTCCCATAAAAATATTTTATTGTCATTAGAATTTTATTAAAAGGAGTAATTGATGGACTTGAAATGAACTTCTCGCCATCCATGGATCTTTAAAAGATATTGCTCTATGCTATTTCCGTTTAAATATCATAAAATCAACTGATATAATTAATTTAACCGATTTATATAGGGTGCACGGCTTGACAATTTATAATAAATAACAAAATGAAGAATTTTAAATTTTATTCTTGTACAACATTAGAAAAGATTGATGAATTATTATACCAGTTTTTTTGGTCGCAAAATTTCAGCACATTTCATAAATAAGATGGGGATCGATGATGGTAATGGTTATGGTCAATAAATATTTCTCATAAGAATAAACATATATATGGAATACAGATCACTTTAGTAAGTGATCCCTTCTGTAAAATATCTTATTCAGTTTTATTTTCTTAATTATCTAATTCTTATTATATTTAAAATCTTACACTATAAAAGCCAACGAAACAAAATCCAGCATAATAACTTTTACGCTCCGTAGAAGAACATGTCCATCAGCCTATATCAATAATTGTCAACTCCCGTAAGTAGAGGATGTTAAATATCTTATATGGAAGAAGCACTACTCTACCAAATGTATTGGCTCATCGGGCGCAAATCCAAATTATAATTAAATAACAAGATATTATTGTATAAACCTATATTCAAGCCTATTTGGTCATATGGAATCCAACTATGTGGAACCACCAGCAAGTCTAATATATGCATCATACAACGGTTCCAGAAAAAAGTGTTGCGTGCCATTGTCGATGCTCCGTACTATGTTTCAAATGAAGTGATACAACGCGACATTAATCTAGAACCAATAACGAGTGTAATTCAACGGGTTTGTGTGAAGTACAAAGTGTGAAGTTCCAAAGAGTTTCAGTGCATCCCAATGTATTCGCTAATCAGTTAAATATGCGAAGTGACAGTCCGTAGACTAAAATGTCTAACACCATCCGATCTGATTATTGGATATATATACTAAGACTAGCCGTTGGAATTATACTCTTTATGGGTTTTAGAAGAATATAACGTTGTACAACTTCGTAAGAAACGTATTATGAACACTATGTTTTGGAACTGCTGAATAATGATTAGATTTACTAGAAGTATCCCATAATTGGATTCCGTAGATCCAAATTGGTCCACTTCGGTTGGTGTCCCACAAGCCAATATATTTCTAAGTCTATTGGTCGTTGTCCATAAGAAGTTGTTTTCATTTGATAAGTATGTGCTTCTTGCAAGTTAGATAATGATTTAGATGTAACCCAAAATATTTAGCATCTTCGGTTTGGGAGAGTTGGTAATAGTTAATATTCACTGATGGGCATGTTCTCATACGCAAGGTAAAAGTTTCGTGAGTAGATTTTGTTTCATTGGCTTTTACACTTACACATATTCTATGAAAATACTCACTCAGTTGATTTTGAAATGCCTTTTTCACCAACCAAATAGCTCACCGGCTCAAGGACAGGAAGAGTGTAATTACTTGATGCCAAATCTGGTGTATAATATGGATGCAAAAGAACCTCCCAACCTTCTGCACCCGATATAAAATGTCGTAGTGGTTTCAAAATTGTCCTCTAAACTGTCCAATTATTCACAGTATGGGTTCGAATTAGGAGTGTCCCTTTAGGGGAACAGCTCAGTATATATTGTCACATATCATCATTATCTTGTCATTCCCACCAAATGCACAACAAAAACTTCCTGGTTTGATCGCTGGGTGTTACTGTAAAATATCCACTTTTCATCTCCATACGCTTCAGAAATTAGTCGATTTTGTTGCGGTTCAGCAACGATTTACTGATTTAAATTCGGTCATTTTGAGAGTTCATGAGATTTTTTTAAACCATGTAGTTCAATTCATACATCTTCTTTTTGTACCCAGTGTTTTACAAATGGTTCCAACCATTTGCTTTTTGTTCGTATTTTTGTTCAATGTTTAACGTTTTTGTTCGTCATACTAGACCATTTCCCTAATTTTATCCATATTTTCGACAATTAATCTTTTTGACATCGAAATTACCGGAAAGAAATCGATGAAACCAAAACTGCTCTTGAAACATAGTTAAATAATAAGAACCATAAACATTATTGACTTGCGTTATAGTATTTATCGAAGAAACACTGTATAATATTGCTGTTTGCTATCCCTTCTATGAAAGTTAAAAGAAATATTTTGAGATTCGCGAAAAAATCAGGGAAAAAGATCAATAGTTAGAGGGAGCACATAATCTCTAAATCTGTTCAGTAAACTGTCGTTAAAGCAAAATGTTGAGCTAATTCTTGATTTAATTCTCCATTCAATAGAATAGAACAATAAAGTTGGTTCATTGTTTCACTTACTCAATTTAATACAATTGTAAATAGTCTGAATTACAATTTTTAAAAAAACGAAATAAATAGTGTTTTATCTATAAGGGGAATTTTTATATTTTATTTAAAATCCAAAGGAATACATTAATGAGAAAAAAAAACACCTGTTAGTTCTTTAACTATTTCAGTTATAAGTAGTTCACATTTAACATAAAATAATTTAAAGTACAACGACTCAAAACCGTTCGATTATATTAATTATAATAAACCACCAACCCCTATGGTATCAGTACTGACATTTCCGCCATTCGCTACAAGAAAACAGTGAAGTTATAGCGAGGAGGACACCTGAATAGCGTGGGAAACGCCTCGAAGGAAGTAGGCGCTTGTACGAACCAGGCATCATAATTAAAAGTTAAAAAACAAGATAATACTCTTACGATCTGGTGTTTTGAACTACCCCCTTAGCGTAAGACGTTTTTTCCTTCCTTCATGTTTGAAGTGAAACAGTTTTTATTAATAAGAAACATTTAGTTTTTTTGTTTTAGTTTTTTACTTAAATTGGTACTTAGAATCAGGGGTTTTCTCAAGTTTTTCATTAATTTTTCGGTGTTTCGGCTTTTTTTTCCTTGATTTTAATTTGGTTGATGTCGGTTCATGTTTAATATGCTATATATCAAGAATCTAGCTATATCTGCTAGACATCATTCATCGTTAAATCAATCAAATGAATCAAAAGTCTGGTTATAGTGTTTTTAAATTATTCCGGCATTTGTCTTTTGTTTGATTGATTTTTGGACTCACGTTGTGTTATGTCTTCTGGTTTTCTCAATTATATACCCTGTTTCTACACCAGTTGTCAAGAATCAATTTTGAAAAGAAAAATCGACTTCTTTATGAATCAAAAAATGATGAATAGTTCACAATTGTTATAATAATAATCGGTGCTAATTTAGTCTCTCCTGGACTAATTCTCTGGACTCTGGAAGTCCTAATATAGGTTACAATAACACCCTTCGGCTTCAACGAACTCGATCAGATACAAAGAAGAAGAAATTGTCGAATGGTGTAAATGTGAATTAGTGTTAGATTGTAAATTATCAGCTTAGTTATTGACTTGAATATCGGCTCAGAGTTTGATAGTGAGTAAATTAAAATTTCTAGATGTGGGATTATGATTCAAAGCTGACAACACCAAGACAGAATATGAAATGTTTATGCGAATAGATATGCGTGTAGTTGTTTAGAATATATGAACATTTGGTTAAAATGTTCAAGAAGGGAATCAATACTAACAGTTTTGCAGATGTGGCAAGTGCATTAGGGAGAATTTAATGATTAAATCTAATTTTATCAAGAAAAATGAACACAAGTAGTAACAGAAGAGACTAAGGAGAAATACAGTGATAACTGAATAATTTGACAAGGAAACACAATAACGAAGGAAACAAGAACTAAACGCAAAAAGGCAAATATGTTCTCTAATGAAAGTAAAATATAGTCTATTCAAAACAGTAGCGACACACGTGATCAATATGTGTCTGTCAAAAGTTGTAAATTCGTTTTACAGTCAGACAATATTATCCTTCTCATTTTATTCTAATTGAAAAGAGATAGAATGCTGTTAGAGAAATTCGAACATGTAGCCGAAAGAGCCTGCGAAATTTGTCCATTTTTCAAACGTTTGCAAAATTCGCCGCGATTTTTATTGAAAATATTTTTTGTGCATTGTAGCTGCACTGAATATTAGTACGGACACGGTCACTGAAATATCTCAAAAAATAAAAAACAATATAACCTTAAATTCACCAAAAAGAAACCGTATTTATGCGAAACAGGTGACGACTCAAGATCAGCTAGTTGTTAGCTGTAAATATACGAAATGTATAGAAAAAGTAAGTAGTTTTTTTTAATCGAAATATTTAATACAATTATTTCAGAGAAAATTGTTAGTCTGGAAAGAATCCATAAAAAGCCAAAAGATATGCACCTATTTGAAGAATGTGGAACATGCCCTCATGCAGTGTTGGGTAATATGAGATTTAAGTGGCGTAAGGATAACCTACGAAGAGGTTTAATAGAACTTCCAGAGATTGTTTTTAAAAGAATACAATTTTTAAAAACATATAACAAAATCCAGGAGGAATTATTATATCAATTTATATATTTAAATGAGATATAAATATTTCAGAATGATACATTGGGTTGCTCATGGCAAGATGATAATAAATATAGCGTAAAGACAACAAAAGTTGATGGAAAAAAGTAAACTTTGGAATAACTATCGATTAGGTTTTGTTAGTCATAACATTTATTAATAATTCATTGCAGACCTATTAGTTCTTCATGCTGGAAACAGGAATGCTTGTATTCCTGGTGCAGAATTAGTGTTTTTTTCTAAGTCCAAGGGTGACTACCATGGAGAAATAAGCCATAACTTGTTTTTAAAGCAGTTTGAAAATCAGCTTTTAAGGAACTTGGAGGAACTATCAGTTATTGCACCATATCTACCATATATATGGTACACTGGAGAAAATCCGAACATGTGCATCAACAAAGACTTCAATTAAGGAATGTCTTAAAGTAAAAAAATAAAATAAGTGTTTCATTTCAAATTGTTACTCGGTAAATATATATGAAATATTTAATTACATTTTATATAAGTAATTTACTTTTTAGAAATAAGCCTAAGAAAAGGTACATGGTAGATCAGATTACTGAACGTTATGGCCACAAAGCTTTACGTCTTCCTCCCTATCACTGCACATTTAATCCAATTGAGTTAATATGGGGCATTGCAATAGGCATTTAGGTCGATAAGGATATTCACACCAGGACGATCTGGATTTATAGAATGAGGCATTGTCGAAAATAACACCTTCGGCTTGTGTGAGTTCGATCAGACACATTGAAGAAGAAATTGACAAATGGCAGAAATTTGAGCAAGTTTTTGATAGTTTGGAAGTAAACAATTTAGTTATTAACTTGATTAGTGTTTCTGAAAGTGACAGTGTTTGAATAAAACTTAATGTATGTTTATGAATGCTGACAATTACCAAGACAGGGTGATGAAAGAGGAAACAACTAAAGGTCAGTATACAATTAATATACTTTAATTGTAGGAAATTGTATTATAGAGTGTGAAGAGTATGAAAGCTTTATGAGCATGTGTGTTATTGTTCAGAATATATATAAACATTTTGTTAACATACATGGTGACAACTAATACTAACTGTTTTGCAGATATGGCAAATGCATTAAGAAGAATGCCATTAAATGGAGTTTTATCAAGAAAGATGTATACAGGTAGTAACAGGGCAAACTAAAGAGAAATATAGTAATATCTTAATGACACTACAAGTATACATCGAAAGAAACAAGAACTAAGCGTAAAACATAAATACCATAGGTGGTTTAAAAAATGTTCGATGTAAATATAATGAAATAACTGTAACCTAAATACTATTGTGGCTGTTCATTAACCATAGTTTAAGTCCTTCGATAATGTGTGCATTAGATGTATTATAATGTTAAAATAAATTATATTTTATAATATTCTTAGCTAATTATTTTAATAAAATAAACTAAAATTGGTGAAATATCAATGCTAAATATGGCAACATTGCTCCATTTTCATGTCATAAATTGAGATGATGTGAGTTCACTTCACGTTACTACTTCAAAAAGTATCCGTCCGAAATTCTTTTATGCATAGTGGAATTATAAAAAGGGAAATAGGAGGAGAAAATACGTTCCCTAGCTCTAATCCACGTTTCGTTTACTAAAGAAAGAGAACATTAATTGTTGTTCAAATCAATCAAAATATGTTCAAACCACAAAAGAATATGCGTGAGGCGGCTCCAAAAGCTTTTAATAGGGATTATGATTTAATCGAATAGAAAGAACATGTAGAAGTAAATAGATATTTAGAAATACATACATATATTTCATATAAATGGAAACGCTTCTTCGCAGAAGTTTATAATGAATAATGATGAGTATAAATACAAGTAAAAAGAAGCTACTGCGGAAGAAATCAAGGTGAAAGCTTATCCTAGACGTTCAATAGACAGACATTAATAAGGATCATCTCTCTCTGCTTCTGGTCGAACAGATGTACAACTTTATAATATTTCTTAAAAATTGTACTTTCCTGTAGGAAATGATTCACATTCATTGCATCGCTTCGTTGGTATTCTCATCGGATTTTACGGTGGAATTTGCTTCGAAACAACTCTATTGCGCTGATATTATACAATGTCTATATTAGAAGAGACCATCAAATGATATAGAATATATTTGCAAAACTGTATAGTGTTTAAATTTGGAAACATTAATGAATATTTAGTAATTAATGTATATTGAGTAAACAAAATATGATAGTTCATGATAAGTGTTCGATTGTTTTAAATGAATAGTTGTGATACTATTTAAGGTATATAATTAATGTTTTCGTGGCAAAAAGGAGATTCATAAATAGCTCATAAATTGACCTGGAAACGGTTAATGTCAGTTAACATGTAAAATAATAGTCAAATGTAAGCTTAAATGCTGATAAAATTTGTCATTTATCATTTACACAGCTCAAAATAAAATTGTTAAAACTAGTACGTATTGCTGTAACATATAATGTTCACTAGTTTTAATATTCTCTTGTACCTTCAAAAACCTCATAAATTATTTCGTAAAGCACAAACTAATTAATTAAAAATTGAAGAAAGTTAATTAAAGTTCAGGGAAATTAGACCGAAAGATACAGTGAAAATAATGTTTCTGAAGATTGCCATGTTGTCTACATATGTTGCCACAAATTTGTAATCAAACATTACCTTGTCAAAACCCTGAATTTTTTGGATATAATTCAATGTCTTCAGCATCTCGTTTTGTAGTATAATGTCTATATGGATGATTTTAGTAACCGAAAGTGATAATTTAACCTGCATTACTCCACTACACACTAGACAAATACAGAACATCACGTGGGTTGCTTCTATTGAGCCTGCACTCTAGATCAGCATTATCTAAGAGTTGCAGCACTTCGTTGTTAACATGGGAGTGGAGAATTTCCTCTATAACAATTGGAATCCGAAGGTCTCAGATTAAGTAACTGTTCTACATCACAATATTTTTCAAGACTTTGTTCTGAAATACTTATATTATGTTGATATTACTTCTCGCAAAACATTCTTATATCATTAATCCATAGGTCCTCATAGGTTTTAGTATTTGTTTATACAGCAGCAACTTATGTTGTACCGATAATTTATTTGTATTTTATTGCATTTTTTATATTTCAATTCCAGTTATTTCCTTTACGATATGCTTCTTCCAATAAAGTTTGGCTTTAAAATTCATCTCAAGATACTTGATTCTGTTATTGTATGGAATAATAGTGTTATTCATATTTATTGGAGTATGAATATTTTGGTTGTGCATGAATTCAATATGCCCTGATTTACTCTCGTTAACTTTTATTCTACATGTCTGGGTTCACTTTCTTATAATATTATTTGTGTTGCTTCTTCGCTATTGCATCCAATAGCAAGTATCTATATTTTCTATTTTCGGCATGTCACATGTACAGGGTCGGTAAATAAGAGGATACAAAACACCTCCGTACGGTACACCTGATTTTGGTTCCTTCATTGATGAGTAAGATTCCTCTTGCTTAACTCTAAATATTCCCACTGAGATGTGGGAGTTTAACAGTTCAATGTTCGGTAACACTTTATGTAATTTAGACATTAGTCATTTATGCCAGGCTTTACCGAAAGCTTACGCTGAGCAAACTATTTCCCTACACCTGTACCTGGGCAATTGTGTTCATCTATTTTCAAGCATGTTTTAATAAGACTGCTGCATTAAATAAGTTGTTGAGTTTTACAATTGCCAACGTTGTGGCGTCTGTATTTTGTGATACGCATGAAATAACTTTCGTTAACTACCTTGAAAAAGGAGGGAGCATCAACAGCTACTATTACATAGTGATATTGGACCGTTTGAAGGACGAAATCGTTAGATTTATACTCGATATACATGATTAAAAGACACTATGTTGAGAAATATATAGCCACTTTTTCAATATTTTCGTTCTTCTTTTGTAGGCTAAGTAGTTGTTAGACCACCATCCTTATAGACTGGTAGGAGATACAATACGAAATAAAATGATAATTATAATGATAGTTGTTACGCTGATCCGATGCCGTATAACAGGACAATTGGACAATTGGCCTGACACATAGATGGCGCTATTAGAATTAAGTCCATATGTCTTTTAGTTAGCCCTAACCCTCAAAAGATGCGTGTCAAATTTTGCGTCAAAATTTGACAGTTGTCGGATCATTACTTTGTGAATTATAGCATTTTGAGTGAAGCAACTTTTGTTATTGCGAAAAAAATGGATAAAAAGTAATTTCGCTTTTTGATAAAATATTGCTTTTTGAAGGGAAAAAATGCAGTTGAAGCAAAAACTTTTCCGGACATTGTCCCATGAAAATCAACAATCAAGGATTGGTATGCTAAGTTTAGATGAAATGAGTACCGAAGACGGTGAACGCCCAAAAGAGGTTGTTGCCAACGAAAACAATTTAATAATCCATAAAATGATTTTGAATGACCGTAAATTAAAATTGAATGAAATAGCAGACACTCTAAAGATATCAACTGAACATGCACATCATATCATTCACGAATATTTAGGTATGAGAAAGTTCTGTGCAAAGTGGGTGCCGCGCGGGCTCACTTTGGCAAAAAACAACGACGAGTTGATGATTCGGAGCAGTGTTTGAAGATAATCAATCGTATTAGAACCGAGTTTTTGCGTCAATATGTGGCAATGGATAAGACTTGTCTCCATCATCTCACTCCGAAGTCCAATCTACAGTCATTCGAGTGGACTGCACACGATGAACCAACCCGCTCCAAAGCGTGGGAAAACGCAACAGTGGTTGGCAACGTTATAGCGTCTGTATTTTGGGATACGCATGAAATAATTTTCGTTAACTACCTTGAAAAAGGAAGATCCATCAACAGCGACTATTACATAGCGGCATTGGATCGTTTGAAGGTGGAAATCGCCAAAAAACGGCCGCATTTGAAGAAAAATAAAGTGCTGCTTCACCAAGACAATGCACCGTGTCACAAGTCAGTGAAAACGATGGCAAAAATCCATGAATTGGGCTTCGAATTGCTTCCTCATCCTCCGTATTCTCCACATCTGGCCCCCAGAAGTATTTTCTATTCTCAGATCGCAAAAGAACACTCGCTGGGAAGAAATTTTTGGTGATCTCCGAAACTGAGGCCTATTTTGAAGCAAAAGACATCGTACTACAAAAATAGTATCGAAAAGTTGGAGGGTCGCTATAATCAGTGTATCTTACATATCCGTCGGTGTGCCGTCGACTAAATAAAACCGTCTACCGTTCCCGAATGGTCGAACAACGTCCGAGAAACAAATCGGCCGGCAAATAGAAGCGGACTATTTATAAAGATGTCGGCATCCGATCGCGAACGGATCTATTTGTAAAAGTGTACGGTTTCGCGCGGTCGGTCAGTCAAACGAAGCTGAAACGCGAACAATTTCCGCCGCGACTTGGAAGCCATGGGCGAATTTTTGACCGCCTTTCCCTTCGTGCCAGCGCAGGTGTGCGCACAGCTATCCTATCTCTTCTTTATCATCTCCCTGATCGGTTCATTGTTTCTCGATGGGAATTATTCCGCCTTAGTGGGATCACGTGGTCGCGTTATAGCCGCTTGTCCCGGTCGAACTTAGACCTTCGGTGTTTTTAAATGTCTTCCTTTACATCATCATTTATTTTAGTAAGTGCGGTTGATGTTTGGCGGGAGATGCAATTGAATATTTTTGAAAACAGTTATATCAGATGTATCCCACAAGAATTTCTTAACAAATATGCTTTACTTCTATGCCAAATAAATGTATGTGTACCCAACTATGCACAGTACTCATTCAGGTCGTACATGTAATGCGGCTCTGGTTAGAGATGCCGAAAGATCGATATTTTTCGACGATATTTTTTTGGCTCATGCTTAATACGGTATTATTGGTATCAGTTGTAGGAATGTTCGTCTGGTCCGTCGGAATGTGCGGCTGTCGATGCGGTCATTTATTAGAACACTAGTACTATTTTTGTGGAAGGAGTTCGCACGGGAACTGATAACACTAGTTGACTAAAAACGTGTTTATTGGGATATTAAATGATACATGTGATCGATGGAAGAATGACAGGATATTAGGTTAGGTAGAGGAAGTACGGAGCGCTGTGGAAGTGGTACTGCTACAAGGGGGTAGAGAACGGAAAAGAGAGCGAGATGTCGTCGTGGTGGTCTTTTATAGCTGGGAACCGCATGGTACTAACCCATCAGCGTTGCCAACCTTTGAACTTGCTCTAGATGAATGCGTGGTGGCCTAAAGGGTCGTAGCGGTCGCTACACAGTAATGTTTTTAACAATATACACTTGAAGTACATGGAAACCACATAGGAATACAGTAATGTCAACAATAATATCATTCCCTAGTAACCCGTTATTCTTTAAGGACTTTTATAGCTTTTTCGGAGAAATTAATTCGTAAAGCTCATCTATCACGCTTCAATACTGAGACAAAACAAGTTCAGACGTCAAACAGAGAGGACAGAGAACTTTGGCAGAGGAAATAAAATATTATTTGCTAAAAAGACATGCTGATCAAAAATATCAAGACCAGAAAATCAGAAAAAGGGAGGAACAGAGAAAATATAGAGAAAAGCTAGACAAGATCAGGAAAGCAAATTAGAGTTTGAAGGCTGATAATTAAGATGGAGGTAAAGCAAATGAGGAATATGATTGATTATATGGATTCACGGAAACGCAGATGTTGTTGTTAAAGAATTAGTTTTGAAATCGGAGTATGAGGATAAATTGAAGAATAACATGCAGACTTTCATGCAAAACAGCAGTCTGTGCATGTCTTAGAGACAAAGATCGAGGAAATGAGATTAAAAATAAAATAATTCAACAAGCTCTAGTCTATGCATCAATATGAATCAGTAGTTGTAGGAGAGCTGAAGTAATATCTAGATTAGTTATAATGCTTATGATAGAACTATTTAGTTTTTAAAAGTAGTTGATACCTTTTATACAACTTTAATTTCACTAACATATTATTCAGTACATCTTTCTGAAATCTATATGATTAATATTAGAGGCAATAATTTGAATCTTTGCTTCGATAATGGTTAAATAATTATGCTGCATAGCCGGCTTTGTTGTATAGGGATAAAGACAGCTAGCTTGCTCTTGCGATAGTCGCGGGTTCGAATCCTGCTGGCCATATTTTTTTTGTTCTGGCCTAAAACCAGGCGGTGGAATGCATGACGCATACCTGGTCGCGGATACTTGCCTTGGAGTGACAAGTTGGACCGGGTTTTGTGGGACTGTCTCTGGGCTTACCAGTACACTAAACCGAAACCGCCTCACAGTTGACCCCTGTGGATCGCTACTGTTACTGCATTAAATTTGGGGATATGGAATCCGCTGATCGGGAAGCTGTTATTGGGCACGAAAACCCGGCGGTTATATTAATTCGTGAACTTAACACACGACTGGATACTGTTGTGTGGGGGTAAAAGTTATGACTGTAGCGACGGATGAGGTCGTTTCAGCCTGAAAAAGGGGGGAGGTTAGCGGTGCCGCGGTGCTAAACTCCCAGCATGTCGACCAGCTCGCGAACAAGCGCGTTTTCAGAAGAACTTGAGCTGAGTTGTTGTTTGTGGAATGATTGAGATACGAAGTGCTTGATTTCTGAAGTTTCAGTTTCCCTATGAATTCGATTATTTCTGACAAACCATGGAGCGTTTAAGATTCTCCTGAGGAGCTTATTTTGCGAAACTTGAAGGTTGGGTGTAACAAACTTGAAGTAGACATTAGATCCGTAGAGGAGTACGGACCGAATTAACATCTTGTAAAATAAGCATTTGATGGAGTCTTCTGGAATGGTCTCTAAGTTGGTCACTCGCCATTTGATAGGCTTAATGCCGAGGACAGTGGTTTGGAGCCCACGTTAAACAATAGGCCCAGTTCAGATAAACTCTCGTTGACAAAAAAAAAGAGAGAAAATATTAAAAAAAACAAAAAGAATTCTGCTACATCTAATTTTGATGGAAAAAAACATGATGTTTTTTCGGAACCTCCACTACAGAATATACGTATCAAAAAATATTAAATGAATTATGAAAATGAAAACAGAACAAATCCAATAATATTCGGATAATACGACATCAACGCAACGTTAAATATATCAATATGAAAATTTCACACTAATTTTGTTTTGGCAATAATGTGAACCGTCTTACTGGGAGCACGCGAGAGAACTATTAGTACCGTTTCAATTGAATCTGGCTAACGACATTTCGATGGGCAGAGAAAGTCGAACAAACCCAACCCCGTGAACAAATATTTACGATTCGGGTAAAGATGCATTAAAATGTCAATGCGGCGGCGATACACGCGGACCGTACGCACCCCTACATAGGCACAAGAATAATATTGTTGCTGTTACTGGCTTAAAAGCCTCTTCGAGCCTATTTCTCTTGTACAAGACGTTGTGCCAACATGGACTGAAAAATGCAATAAAATTCAGGAAGTTTTATTTACAAAATTATATATATATATATATATATATATATATATATATATATATTTAATTAATTACATCTTATATTAGATATACTTAGTACAATCTTAATATTAGCACTGTTCTGTTGTACCTGCATTATATCACAAGCAAGGCGAGAGATTAATACATCAGTGTCTATTTCACAAATTAAAATAAAAAATTGTATAATAAAAAATTATTCAAACATACGATACACTGATTATAGCGACCCCCCCCCCCCCCAATTTTCGATACGATTTTTGTAGTACGATTTGTTCTTTGCTTCAAAATAGGCCTCAGTTTCGTCGATTTATTTCCAGTGAGCATTCCTTTGAGATCTGAGAACAAGAAATAGTCGCTGGGGGCCAGATTTGGAGAATACTCTGGTGGATCTGGTGGACGAGGAAGCAATTCGAAGCCCAATTCATGGATTTTTGACACGGTGCATTGTCTTGGTGAAGCAGCACTTTCTTTTTTTTTTCAAATGCGGCAGTTTTTCGGCGATTTCGTGCTTCGAAGGGTCCAATAACGCTATGTAATAGTCGCTGTTGATGGTCCTTCCTTTTTCAAGGTAGTCAATGAAAATTGTTCCATGCGCATTGTGCAGTCCATTCGGATGACCGTCGATTGGATTTCGGAGTTAAATGATGGAGCCATGTTTCATCCATTGTCAGATATCGACGCAAAAACTAGGTTTTATTACTCGTTTATTGATCATCTTCTAATACTGCTCCGAATCATCAACTCGTCGTTGTTTTTGGCCAAAAGTGAGCTCGCGCGGCACCCAATTTACACAGAGCTTTCTCATACCTAAATATTCGTGAAACATTCAGTTGATATCTTTAGAGTTTCTGCTATTTCATTCAGTTTCAATTGACGGTCATTCAAAATCATGTTGTGGATTTTTTTAATGTTTTCGTCGGTAACAACCTCTTTTGGGCGACCATTGCGTTCACCGTCTTTGGTGCACATTTCACCACGTCTAAACTTAGCATACCAATCCTTGATGGTTGATTTTCCTGGGGCAATGTCCGGAAAATCGGCATCAAGCCAAGTTTTTGCTTCAACTGTAATTTTTCCCTTCAAAAAGTAATATTTTATCAACACGCGAAAATACTTTTTATTAATTTTTCACATTAGCAAAAGTTGCTTTAAAATGCTATAATTCACAAACTGATGATCCGACAGTTGTCAAATTTTTACACTCCACAAATTGGGCTACGAACTGTTATTCCTTCCAGAATATTCTCCAGATTTGGTTCCCTGTGATTATTTTTGTTCCCCTAACCTGAAGAAATGGCTTGGCGATAAGAGATTTGTATCGAAGGAAGAAAACAAATCTGGAAAAATGATGTACTAAATATATTGAGTTAAAAGTGACTGACTTATCAAACTGCCATAATAATGTTACCAAATAATAGCTCTAAATTGGCAATCTCTGAAAGTGAAATGTTAAGATTCATTTTCTTGTTGTTGACAATGTGATGATCATATAGATCCATAATGATGTTCCTTTAACTTTAGAAACACGCTAATAAATAGACAAAAGAAATCGCACAACGGCCTATGGGCTGATGTAGAGGGCCGGTATCCCTCATCTTGCATTTCACCGCCAAAAATCAAACAATCTCCATTTGCGAACCGGTTCTTCCACCCCCAAAACACACCAACAATAATATCGTATTTCGTAAACACTGTCATTCGAACCCCTCCCCCGCTCCGGATCGGGTTTCGCTGGGGTCGACCTCCGACCCCCTAAAACACAAGGTGCATATTCTTGGCGTTGTCGATGTTCGAAACGGGTCTCGACGGAAGATGCAGACAGTCATCAAACAAATGAAAATACCGAAAATCTATTTTTGTGACTATATAATTTGTTCTATCTATTTCTGCAATGTCATAGACAAGACAAAGATATTCTTGCCGGTCATATGTAACAAGAGTTGTTAACTGCAAGAGTCATTTCAAATGGGTTATCCTAATTTTGGATGCATTGTTGTATTCATTAGTTTAAAATATTTTTTAATAACAATGTAACAGGTCAATTTAAAAGTCCCCGGCCTTCCATACTAAAACACATTTTTTTTTGGCAAAATTAGTTTTTTATTCAAAATAATTCCCTTCAAGGGTGATACACTGATTATAGCGATCCTCCAACTTGACCAAATAACCACAAATGTAGCGAATACAACACCATAAGCTACTGTAATAACTTGACAAAAACCTACAAGACATTTCCGATTGAAATGCCATAATATCTTCTTTGAAGCCACACAATTTATTGATCTGCAATGCAACAGTATACCTACTGTATAAGAATGAAGTTTCAACAAATCTGTGATCGACGAAAGATGCTATTTCATAATACAATCCACCACTCGAAGACCATACAGTGAATAATTAGTTAATCGCAAAGACTCACGCGAAATAATATGAAAATATTTCACTACTGCGTTCTTCCTATAAACTATTTCTATCTATCCATCTATTTCTTCCCTGAACCAAATCAGGACCAATATTTCTTAATTTCCAATCAACTTTTAATATATTCCAAGGAAACACTTCTTTTTTACGGTTTCCATCGAAATCAAAATGTTTTATGACCGCCATAGCCAACAAATTATCATTTAATATTTCAATTATCAAATTGATCACATCCCTGTGAGATATCTAAATCTCTGATCTATTTATTTTCCAACAAAAGAGGCCAAACCTGCACTTTCACTTCTTTTAGCATTTGTTCACATTCATTCTGAGTAATACTAGCCTTACAATTTGTTTTCCTTCCAGTAGTTGTACACTTAATACCACTGTGTGATAAAATTAATGTATCAATATTTTAAAATTTCCCTTAACAGATAATTCTTGGTTTTCTCTATAACCTTGCATGTGATCTGTTATTTTCATCAAAGGTCTTTAATACTTCAATCCTGATTTTTAATTGCTTAAATTCAATCAAATTTGGTATATAATTTCGAGGTTTGGTTTTTTTTCCTCTCAAATATGTTGTGTAAAAATGTCCATCGATGTGTATATCATATATAATAAATGCGTCTTTACATATAAAGACGCAACAAGCACTTAATAAGCGAGAAAGTAATTAAGAGAGGGTCCTAACATTGGATAATGTATTGTTGTATTTCTTAGTTCAAAGACATATCCCCGAAGTTTTCTAATAGATAAATATCGCCAATTTGAATAAAACAATTTCAAAATAAATTAGTAGTTTTTGTGTTCTAAACCCTTTCACATTTTATAACTTATACATGATTTGTAAAAGTCCGGACCTAACACATAGATGCCGCTAGCGTTATTGCATTCACTGTCTTTTAAGTTTATAATAACTTTAAAAAGAAAACTGTTAAAATTTCATAATATTTTACTAATAAGTTTGTGAGTTATTGTGCTAAGAGTGACACTACTTTTAATCACCTTCTTCTTGATGGGAAAAGATACCGTCCAAGCGAAGGAATGGTTTGAAAAAAACGTGTTTTCCTTGTTACGCACGGAAATTTTCAAGTTCATATGATATATACATCGAGGCTTTAAACTAATGTTTTTATTCACTCAGTTTCGTATTTGAAAACTTGTAGACATCAATGCCACTCAAAGTAACTCTTTCAATAACGGCATTTAACAAATTTAACTATAGTATTCCGTCGGGAAGCTCATTCTCCCGGCGAGAACGATGAATGGAAAAAGAATCCCGACCCAATCATAACGGAATCCTTTTAAATCGACATCGCGTTCGAGAACGAACTTATCCCGCAGGAACTCCCTTCTGCGAGGGATCCGGTCACGCGACCGTCTCCTCCGGATCGTCGTGGACCGAGTGACCTTTGTTTGGATTTTAATCTGGGACCTGGGGGAGGGTCGCCGGCCGCGTTACACCCTTGATTACGACGACGACAATCGTAATCAGCCCATTCTATTCAGACGCAGAGAACAATTCCACGGCTCGAACGCCGAAATTGTCGAATGATGACAGTGGGACGTCGTGGACGCTGACTATCTGCACCAATATATATTTTTTACTTTGTGGTGTTTTTTTAAAATTAATTACATCTTATATTTGACATGCTTAGTACCGTCTTAATTTACAAATTAATTTATTACTGTTGTTCTGTTGTATTTGCATTAATGCAAGGCGAGTGCGAGATTAATAGATCAGAATGTACATTCGAAATTAATATAAAACTAATCTATTTAAACTAAACTTACGAATACACTGTAGTAAACAAGTATGTGTGGTTTGGTTTGCTTCAACCTTCTGATTTCCAGCTATAATTCAGCAACCCTGGTTCATGTTTTAGGCTGTAATCTTGAACCACTTCGTGTATCCTTTTGATTCCGAGGTCAAGCACTGGCAATTCATCGTAGAACTTTGTTTTGGGTGCGTTGGATTACTAGTTGGTTTGATGCCTTAGTGCAACCCCATATTTGTACCCCATAGGTCCAAATTAACTTTATGACTAACTGATTTGCTTGATTTCGAGTCTAATCTTTTCTGC
The DNA here is from genome assembly GCF_030347505.1 of Rhynchophorus ferrugineus. Classification (NCBI taxonomy): domain Eukaryota; kingdom Metazoa; phylum Arthropoda; class Insecta; order Coleoptera; family Curculionidae; genus Rhynchophorus; species Rhynchophorus ferrugineus. Next base: position 52,433,957 of record NW_027472583.1, read on the forward strand.
TTTTTTATTTAACATGATGTTTCTCGATTAGCCGAAGAATCGGGCGTCCATCAAGTGATATAATTAGGTTTTCGTCATTTCTCCTCAACGCAAAATTAACATGTCATGTATTTTCCAGTCTCTCGACAGAGCTTCTTTACCGCTACTTGTACATTTTCTAAAGCCTTAGACAGAAATCTATTGCCATAGTCACTGTGTCGTCGGCAAATGTTCCAAGTACTGTTCCTTTTCTTGTTGGGATTTCAGCTGTATAGAGCAGATATAAGAGTGCTCTCAAGACACTACCCTGTGGAACTCCAACCGATTCCAGCAATAGGCAGTAATTCCGCGGTAGCAATTTGTTCATTTTGCATATTAATCCCAGATGCCATACCCTGTCAAAAGCTTGTGAAACGTTCAGGTTTATCGCTGGGCTATGCCTCAGTCTCAAGCAGGCATTGAATATATATGTCAACATGATTATTGATTTTCGTGGCAGCTCTTTTAATAACTCAGGTGAATACATGATAATTACGATGTTGCCACTCAAATGATAATGGAACCGATCGACAAACTTCAAATCAAAAAACCTCTGGGTTTTGACGAAATATGGTCTGCCAACCCAATTAAAAAAGCTCCCGCATAAGCAGCTCGCGGAACTGGCAAACATAATTAACTCCATCACGAGGCTGCAATATTTCCCGGCGTCTTGGAAAAACGCACGTATAACGGTTATTCCCAAGAAAGGAGCAAAATCATCTCCAATCTGACTACCGATCCATCATACTCAGATAGGGCAATACTCTACGCTCGCAACTCTTTCACTAAAGAAAAAAACGTCATTCCTGACGAACAGTTCGGCTTTCGCGCTCACCATTCATCCGTCCATCAGGCCACCCGTCTGGCCGCCCACATCCATCACACTCTTGGCCAACGTAAAAAGCTTGTAGCAGTCCTTCTGGACCTAACCAAAGCCTTTGACAAAGTCTGGCATGACGGTTTGATAGCAAAATGCGTGCGGTTAGGCCTCCCAGAAGACCTAACCGCTCTCATCAAGTCCTGTCTATGGGACATATCTTTCCAGATCAAGGTCAGGAAGGCACAGATCCAGTCGAAAACAAATCGACGCTGGCATACCTCAAGATTCCCCGCCAGCCTCAGCCTTATTTAACCTCTTTATTTCAGATCTGGCGAGAAAAGTGTACATTGACGTCGCGTTTTACACTGGCAACACTGCTTTCTTCACGGCCTCCAGACTCGACGTTACTATTCAAGAATGTTTACAGAAGCAACATGATCTTACGGTCAAAATGTTCAAACTCTGGAGGTTGCAAATCAACCCACTGAAAACCCAGGCCATCATTTTACATAAGAAGCGTTAAACGCTGCGTTTATTACAACTTATGATCGACACCGCAACAGTCCCATAGCTGATCACGTCACGTATCTAGGTCTCCACTTCGACCGACGGTTCGGTTGATATTCCCAAATCCAGAAAGCAATTCAGAAAGATTCCGGGATAACAAACCTGCTATCTTCTCTGATATGCCTTTCTAACAGACTTCCCATCTCCAGTAAATGTTTATTTTATAAGATGTTAATTCAGTCCGTACTCTTCTACGGATCTAATGTCTCAAACGTAATCATAAACGCGATCGTTAATAAGAAACATTGTAAACTATGATTCATCGGACCACACCACATTTTATGATCGTTCAATTTGTTGTTACATCTTCAATGAATGTTAGCTTTATGGAGCTCTCGTCCTGTAATTTTTGTCGAAAAATTATTACTCAAATGAGTGTTGAGTTCTGCTGTCACTTTTGCCACAGTAGTTTTATACCGTCTAATTACAAACCTTTTTAAAGTTCGTCGATCTCCGTCAGTAAACTTTGGGTATTGCCCGGTGTTCCTCTTCGCTGATGATGTTGTACCATGTTTTGTATACACTATCATTACCATGGTTACTGTCGCTAGTTAAACATCTGAAAGATCACTTCCCCGATATATAACCTACAAGTCATTTTTTTCAATAATTGTGATGATATACGAGCATCCTGGTTTCCATAGATGAGTCTGAAATTTATTGTGTCCAAATTGTCCCCTTAAAAATTTTTGTAAAAAATTGAAAACCTTTGATATCTGAAATTTCTCAAAAATAAATTTTACATTATTATTTAATATAAAATATCTATTAAAATTATTTAACATTTAGTCAAAATATATAACTAAAACACTAAAAAAATAATACGATAATATTAACTTTTAAATATAATTTTCTATATCTAATTATATTTTTAACAAAGTAAGTATTTAATCTCAAATGACCTACGGAGAAATTCATTATATTTAAAATTTCAGAGTATCATCAGAATATAGAAAGAAAGTATAATTGCATATATATGCAGTATAATTGCACTAAAATGAACTACTAATATATGTAATGTTTTGAAATAAAATACCTTAATTATGTTACTACCTCATAAGTAATATATAAATAACTAGCGACCCGCCCCGGCTTCGCGCGGGTGCACTGCTGATACTAAATTAAATACACTACAGAAAAAATATGAACGTTGTATATAAAAACATAGCGGCCCGCTCCGACTTTGCACGGGCATAAAATATATATGCCTATGTCACTCAATGAAAACATGATTAAAATCGATCCAGTATTTTTGGTTCATTCATTACTGCCCTTGGCCTGCACGCATTAAATTTGGAGTAAAACAATTCCTCTTCCCCTATACTTACTATGAAGATTTCCTGCTATCTTTGGAATATCTAAATTAATACAATTTTTATTACATTACACATTTTTAAACGCAAATTTTAAATTTGTAATATCTCCGAAAATATTTGTTTAATTTACATGCTGTAAGGAACCATATTGATCTATATTAACTGCACACTGTATTTAAGGTACTTAATTCAATAAGGATTAATGCCGTATTGCTTAAAATAGCTTCGTAAATAAGCCATTTTCTCACGTAAAAAGTAAACAATAAAAATGGTTAATGTGGGTTATCCCTAAAAGATAAACATATACCATCGCGGACTTTTTTGTAGACCTTTTTATGGTGTACAATACTGTAGTACATTAATTTGATCTAACTCGTAGGGTTAGGCAGCGTTTTTGCTAATTGCTAAATAAGCCTAAAAAAATAGGTTAATTTACGACATCACGTTAGAAACCTCTAAAATTAGCAATGTTGCCTTAGTATATTATGCATGTATTATACATATAAACCTTCCTCTTGAATCACTCTATCTATTGAAAAAAACCGCATCAAAATCCGTTGCGTAGTTTTAAAGATTTAAGCGCACATAGGGATATAGGGACAGAAAAGGCGACTTTGTTTTATACTATATAATGATATCAAAAAACTCAAACCAGTCAAATATGTACGTAAACTAAAACTTTAAATTCGAATATCTCTAGTATTACTTATAATTCAAAATAAAATAATATTAAGTGAATTATGAATCGTTTAGTAATACTTTAATAAAGTATCAATCGACTTTCCTGCTACTTTTTCCAGAGAATAGGACAATTAACGAATGATCAAAACAACCTAATGTATGTGTAAACATTTTGTAACTTTTTTTTACTCTTTCAGTTAACATTTTTTTGAATAATTATTCTATATCTTGTTCCAGCTTTGTACTTATTATGCAGTTGACACCTGTCGATGCTCTCTTGCTTTTACCAATTCCATTAAAAATAGACGTTGTTATTCATTTCATAAATGCCAGATCAATTATTTTCATTTTCTGGTAGTTAATTGGTTTTTAATATCTTCCTTCCATCTTCCTTTTTTTGCCTCTCCAATTCATCTATTTCCTCATTCCATGTCCGCATCTTTCCATTTGTTGTCATGTTCTGATGTACTATTTTTACAGTTTTACGTTCTATCTCGCTTTCTTCACTTTAATTTTTATATTTGCCACTGTTCTTTAGACATATCCTCATTAATATTTATTCTTTCTACCAAATTAACCAGTTTTTTTAATTCGTCATGATCAGTTGTTTTGATATACATTTTTTGAATTTCTATTTAAATTACACAAATCATCTATCCAAATTTTTATATTCATTATTACAAATACCTAGGCTGCATGTCATTCTTCAATTCATTGTCATTTCATACGGACAACCATTCCTTGAAGAACTATATTCTATTTACTTTTCTCTCTATCCATATAGTCAATTATATTCCTTAGTTTCCTCATTTCCATCGTAACTGCGTTCATTCTTTCATTTTCGACTCTCTTGTGAACAAAATCTTCAAGCTCTTCTCCTATATTTTCCCTGTTCTTCCACTAACTTCCCTCAAGTCACGTTGTATCTTCGCCTTCAAAACTTGATAACGTTAATAAGTATGTGTATTGCGTCTATTTTGTTTCTCACATTTAGGCTTCTTCTAGTCTTTACACTCTCTCCAAATGCTCTCTAATCCTGCAATCTGCCCTGCAATAAGCGAGCTTCATGAATTTGATTTCGACCGTTCTTCTTTTTTTAACTGGTTTAACTTAACTAACTACTAACTAACTAATTATTATAACTTAATTACCACGTTCAATCCTCAATAAAAGTGCATTCTTGGTGCGGATTACCTATAACCAAACATCTTTACAGAAATTACACTTTCGCAGCGAAAACCAGGGGTCTGGGGAGACGAGTCCTGATTGAAAAACGCACTCAATAGAAAACGTCGCTGAACAATAAGCATTCGTCCCCGGACGCCAGATCGTTCTCGATCGTCGCAGGATTGGCCATTGTTTCCGCGAGAAATATCGCGTATTACTACCACCCAACTCCCTCTCGTCGTCCCGACGCCAGCGCCTCGTCCCCCAGGTGTAGCGGCCGTGTAAAAACCTCGACCGGGCTTATCGCTAACGACTTGATTTCTTTCAGGGCTGTTTTATCTTATCGATGGGAGTGAAATCGCGAAAACTCTTCGGAGGCGACGACGTTATATCTTCAGGTGGCTCAGACACCTGTGTGGATAACCGTGCGAAACGGACAATTCGAAAACGCACCTGAGAAATCCACCTGTAAAGGAAATTGACCTTATATAAATATGTATATCGATGCAGTGGAAATAGTTTGTGGCGGTGCTTGCATGTATTTTGGTCAATGATATCTATTAGTGAAAATGCGAAGTATCCATGTAAAAATATGTTAAACGTAATCTAATTATCAATCAGCATCAAAATCTATCATTTATATTGTGGACAATTATAGATATTGCGCCTAGCAAATGAAACAGTCTACATTAAGTTATATTTCTAAATTTATTTATTACATTGTTACTAGTCGATGGTGACTAAACTACAATTTGTCTTTACTATAACTTATATCTGCGAGGACCCATCGGCTCTATCTTAGTTGTCGTACCGGATTTACAGTGAGGATCAACTTGTGAGTGCACATTGACTACGCTGATGATACTGTCATCCTCTCAGTCCATTCTGATCCAAAAATAGCTTGGTTCGATATGAAGAACGAAAGCAAGAAAAGGCAAATTAAATATGAGCTATTTTCAAGTGTAAGGTCGAGGAGTGTAATAAATAATCAAAGAACCATACAATTTTATTTAAAAATGTAAGTGAAGAAATTAACCTGGTGTATTTATTTTTTTTGCAATATATATTTTACGTGTGAGATAGGGATAAAAGATAAAGACTATATGATATATATAGACTATATAACAGATCAATGAAAAATCCCCGGTATGCCATAATATAACACATTTCTTTGCCAAAATTAGTTTTTTTATTCCACATAATTCCCTTCAAGGGTGATACACTGATTACAGAGGCCCTTCAACTTTTTGATACCATTTTTGTAGTACGAGTTGTCCTTTACTTCAAAATAGGCCTCAGTTTCGGCGATCACCTTTTCATTCGACGAAAATTTCTTCCCAGCGGGCAGTCTTTTGAGATCTGAGAACAGGAAATAGTCGCTTGTACGCAGTTCTGGAGAATACGGTCGATGAAGAAGCAATTCGAAGCCCAATTCATGGATTTTTGCCATAGTTTTCGCTGACTTGTGATACGGTGCATTGTCTTCGTGAAGCAGCACTTCCTTTTTCTTGAAATGCGACCGTTTTCGGCGATGTCGTCCTTCAAACAGTCCAATAACTCTATGTAATAGTCTCTGTTGATGGTCCTTTCTCAAGGTAGTCAATGAAAATTATTCTATGCGCATCCCAAAATACCGACGCCATAACCTTGCCAGCCGACTGTTGCGTTTTCCCACTCTTTGGAGCAGGTTCATCGTGTGCAGTCCACTCGGATGACTATTGATTGGACTTCGGAGTGAAATGATGGAGCCATGTTTCATTCATTGTTACAAATCGACGCAAAAACTCCGGTTTATTACGCTTGATCATCTTCGAACACTGCTCCGAATCATCAACTCGTCGTTGTTTTGTTCAAAAGTGAGCTCGCGCGGCACCCACTTTGCACAGTGCTTTCTCATACCCAAATATTCGTGAATGATATGATGTACACGTTCAGGTGATATTTTTAGAGTGTTTGTTATTTCATTCAGTTTCGATTCACGGTCACTCAAAATCATTTTGTGAATTTTTAAATGTTTTCGTCGGTAACAACCCCTTTTGGGCGTCCATTGCATTCACCGTTTTCGGTGCTCATTTCACCACGTCTAAACTTATATAGTTTACCAATCCTTAATGGTTGATTTTCCTGGGAATGTGTCCGGAAACTCGGCATCAAGCCAAGTTTTTGCTTCAACTGTATTTTTCCCCTTCAAAAAGCAATACTTTATCAACACGTGAAATTCCTTTTTATCAATTTTTTCCACAATATCAAAAGTTGCTTCACTCAAAATGCTATAATTCACAAACTAATGATCCGACAGCTGTCAAATTTATACACGCATGTATGTGTTAAGCAGGGGATTGGCCTTTTCAATTGACCTGTTATATAGACTATATACAACGAAAACATTCCACAATAGGAATATGTAAAATACTTGGGTCTTTTTACAACAACAATTTTGGATCTAACCCTAGCGCTGATAGGAGCTCTGTTTTGTGAGGTTAAGAATTTAGTTGTTTATAGTTTAATTGTTCCTGTACAAATTATATTTTGATTATAAATGGTAGGAAATAATGGATAAACCATCGATTTGTGAATATTGTCAAAAAAGCTATTGTAGCACTTTTAATCTGAACAGACATATGAAGACATTCCATCCAGGTGTGTATGTATTCCATCTTTTGATTTTAATTTTGCAACTTGGATTCAATTCTATATCAAATTTAATATATTTTATAGTTGCATAGTTGGCACTGCAAAAGTAAAAGTACAGATAAATGACTCGATGTCTTTTATCTGAGATTTTGATCAAATTTACAGCTCATTGATCATATAGTCAATGCACAGCATTAATATTGAACAAGATATATTGAAGTTTGGCTCGCTTGAAGATTTTTGAGGTTGGAAGTTCCTATTTTGGTAAAATATAACTACTTTAAACATAAATATTTGTATAATAATCAACAAGTAAACCAACTGAATTCTACAGGAACAAACAAAAGTTGACGTTGACGCTACAAGTGTTGAACCATGGGCAAATGAAGTCAAAAATACAGGATGTATGTTAAATAAGCCATCTTAATTTCTAGGTACCTACTCTATCTTAAATATAGAAGATTTTATGTTAATCATAATAAATGAAGGGTAATATGAAATGTTAAAAGAATATAGAATATATGTAAAAGAATACAATCTACGCTTGCTTTTTTAATTCCATTCTGTTTTTGCATATCAAGGAAATTCGACGAGGAAAGATTGAGTTATTATTGAGTAACTTTAAAGATAAATCGATGCTTGTGGTTTCATATATTGATAAATAAATTATATATGCTGTTTTATTTTCTTTTTCCTTTTATGATTGAATATGTTTATAACAGGTGCCAGATAACCAAGATTGATTATGTGACAATGAGCTCAGTTTCGCTTTAACCATTGTGTTGTGTAGACGTCATGGATGAATATACGCCATAAGAACAAGCAGAAATAGTGACAATATTTATTGAAACTTATCGTTCTATTATTGCTACTCAGCGGAAATTGCGACAAAAATATCGTAATCGTCCAGTGCCTCACAAAATCACAGTTTATCGTTTACATGCGAATTTTCGACAGTACTCAGTGGCCACGTCACTTAACAGAACAGTCGGTTTTGACACAAAATTCTCAACCAATTCACGAAGCATCATTGGTCCCTATTTTTTTGAAAATGCCCAAGGTGTTGCAGTCATTGTTACTGCTGAACAGTATCATGACATGATTCGAAATTTTCTTGTGGCTGAAATGGAAAAGCAAGGAGTAGAGGACATGTGGTTTCAGCAACATGGGGCCACAGCACACAGCTCGTTTGACAGTTCAGTTATTGAATGACGGTTTTCCACGAAATTTCGAAGTGGCGATTTAGCATCGCCAGCCAGATCTCCGGATTTAACAGCACCAGACATTTTCTTAATGGGTTTTTTAAATTAGAAAGTTTATATGAATAAACCCCAAACGATTCAACATCTTAAAGACAATATTCGTCACGAAATTGACGAAACTCAACCTCAGATGTTGCGGGATATCATGAAAAATGACTTTAAAAGAGCCGAAAGTTGCATAGCGAATCGCGGTCACCATTTAGCCGATATAATTTTTTATAAAGACCAAATAAACTTTTTTTGTTTTTCTTTGAGCAGAGTTATAGGCTATCAAAATAGTAGCCGGACTTTTGCCCCACGTTGTAAAAGGTTAAGTAACTTAGACATAATATATAAACTTAAAATAATGGGCAGTAAATTTGGTTAAATTTGAGTTTCTGAGATTTTAGTTTAATTTGTGATTTCGATAATATATATTATACTCTTCAAGTATATGAATAATTTGTAAGAACTGTAACTTTGTTTTTTTTTAAGTTTATATGTTGATAAATAATTACATATAGTTTTATTTTGTCGTTCTTCTTTTCATAATTATCTTTAAATGAAAGATGTTTATGAATGGTTATAAAGGTTATAAAATATGTAATATGAAGAGATATTTTATATTATAGGGGACGGAAAGTATACCAAAACAACTTTGGTCTCAACAGAAATATTAGGTTCTATCGTATTAGGTTAACTTATGAATTCAAGATAACTTATTCTATGCTTAGTACAATTTTAATTTACAAATTAATTTATTGCTACTTTTCTATTGTACTTGCATTAATACACAGGCAAGGTGACTACGGGATTAACCATCAGTATATATTACCCAAATTAAAATAAAACTAATCTACATAAGCTAAAGTTAAGAATACATCTATATACTAAACAAGTACGTGTGGTTTGGTTCACTTCAATCTTCTGATTTCTTGCGTGTGTCCTAGTAGCTTTATTGCTTCCACATTGCTGCGATTTAGCAACCTTATTTCATGTTTTAATGCGAAATATTAGATTACTTCGTATATACATTTGATTTCGAGGTCATCGTGCAGTTCTTCATTGGTTACGCAGCGGTAAGCATTGGTAATTAATCGTAATTTTTTTGACGGGCGTTGGATTCTCATTCGGGGATCCTCCAGAATTAGACCCTTGTATCTCAGATGGAAAGGGTTTAAATACATTTAATAAAGCATCGGCCTTTTATTTATTGTTCCCAACTAATCAAAATCGTTAAGTATTGAGACAGTATTTTTTTAAACGACACCATTTTAACAACAATATCCTTTCGACAACAACCACACCAAAGCAACCAACACAAATAAACAAGAGATACAACCCGGAGGACAAGGCGCTTGCCCATAAATAACCGGTCGCTTTACGCGCTCGCCTTGCCCCCCTTTCGACCGCCTCCCCCCTCCCGCCAACGTTCGCTCGCCCCCCGGCAGCTAATGGAACTTTTATTAAGGCCGTTTAACGTTGGCCCGTATTTTAAACCGAAATATTTCGGCGGCGAAGTGAGACATAAAAAGACAGCCGGGCCACGGATTCCCATTCGGAGCCTCGCATTTGGTGCATTATCGTAAATTTGGTAAAAGGCAGCCCGTGCCGGGGCAGCGGGCGGTGGAGTGAGAGGTGTGGGCCGGCGGGGAAGAGAGAGCCGCGTAGTCGAGGGAGCAGTTCGGATCGGTCGTCGAGGGATTTCAGCTTGTGCTTTGTGTGATTTTGGTGTGTCCGAAAGCAACGGGCCCTTATGCAAAACTGTTTTCATATTTAGAATACTATTTATAATCTATTCAAAGTTATTTTATACATTTTTTTTTGATCTCTTAGAACGTCAACAATCTGCCCGAGGGCAATAAGTATTATTGTATCATTTCCGTTATATTATATAACCATCCTAACATGTATAAGATCACTTCAGTAAGTGATCTGTTGTACAACTTATAAACTAAATCTTATTCTAGATACTATTCTAACTTAGTTTAACGTAGTTAATACAATAATAGTCTTTCAGAATACTTCGGACAAGCACTTGAATCAGTTTGTTGGACACGTAATATGGGACAACACTCCTGGGACCTATGGGACTCCCAACACTTTGTTCTGGAACTTCTGCAGGATAGTTATGTTAGATTTCTTAGTTGTATCCCACAGTTCAATACCATAGGTCCAAATGGGCCTAAGTATTGACTTATACAGCAAAACCTTATTCTCTAATGATAATTTAGATTTACACCCTATCAGCCAATACATATGGATTAGTTTAAGCCCAAGCTGTTTGCATTCTGTCACTCTATGTTTTTTCCATGTCAAACGTCGATCAAAATGTATTCCAAGATTTCTAACGTTGTCTGATTGCGGAAGTTCATGATTATTGAATTTTTACGAAAAAAATTGAACAAACTTCAAAAAATAAATAAGGAACTCACTAAAAATTAAAAAATAATCAAACTTATATTTTTAACACAAAAAAAAACGTTATAAAATAAAATACGTACATAATAATCGTTGTAATAACTAAATAAAAATAAAGAAAAAACTTATTTAACTTAAACACGTAATTTATATTCTACTATGTTATATACACACAATTTAGCTTAATACCTACTTAAACCTATTTATTTATTTACAGTATTATATTAACTACTACCAACTGACCAGTTTGAAGTCGGTGCCGAGTTTAAACAATACAAAAAAATTATATAGTGTTTTGACATATACACAAAATTAAATTATGAACAAAACATATCTAATGTGTTGCTCGGCACTGACTACAAATTGATCAGTTGCAGTTTTAGTTTATTTTTATTTAGTTATTACAACGATTATGATATTAAAGTACATATTTTATATTAAAATGTTTTTTTTATGTTAAAAATCTTAATTTGATTGTTTTTTTAATTTTTAGTGAGTTTTTTATTTATTTTTTAAAGTCAGTTCAATATTTTTGTTAAAAATATATTATATATTTAAATGTTAAAAACGTGGATTACTTTTTACCCCGATTATTAATTATTTAGTGAATACTTGCACTAAATAACCTCGACAATAACGCCCTAGACACCTATACAACCGCTAATTCGTGATATCTGATCGTAAATTCGGAAAATTTGAAGTGTTTTGAATAGTCAAAACGGTTTACCGCCTCGCAGACCGACCTGGAGCCGGCGAGATCCGTTTTATCTTTATCCCTATCGGTTCGTTAAAGACGTCTCCGGACCCGACCCAAACAATAAAATAAAACGACTCATTCTAAAACGGGCATTTCCGTCAGAAAATCACAAAAGGCGAAAGAAAATTCCGAAATGTCCGTCAATCACCGTCATCGAGGTGCCGGTCTCAGTTCACTGACGTCAACCCGTCGATATCGAACCCTTTTGTTTGCTCTCCTTCTCGCTCCGTCTCGTTTTCTCGCGCCGTCAGATCGACAGCGTCGATAAAAGAACCTACCACCGCTCTCGTACAAGGTGACACCGCATCGTTCCAAAAAAAAAATCGACGTTCAATTTCCGCGATAATTTCCTGAAATTTCCGCTCGTTTCCTGTTCGGTCACCCCTTTTTATTCGTCGTTACACGCCTTAAAATATTTGTATTCTATGAATTTCAAAGAGTAATAATTATATTGTTAACGCTATTAAAATGGCAATGTTTTCCACAGTTTTATTTTGACATGATTCTCTGAATCTAATAAGAGTATTATTTAAAAAAAAATTACACAGTTTTTTAATTTCATTTAAAAAAATGCATACGAAAGTAAAGAAGTATTGTCTGCTTTAATGTTAGATCTAGCACAAGCCTTCGATAAGATTTGGCATGGAGGCCTTGTTCCTAAACACAGTAAACTATTAAAATCGTACATTACAACCAGAATATTTAGAGTCAAACAAGAAGAAGCTTACTCTATAATAAAAGAAGCTAAAGCAGGTGTATCACAAGTAAGTGTACTGGGACCAATGCTCTATCTATCCTACACTTATACTACACTCTTCCTACACTGTGATATACAACAAATGGAGAATATTACGATGGCTACATTTGCTGACGATACTGCGATTATAGCTCACGGAGACAATAGTGAAGAAGCCTCATAAAAGTTACAACAGGCAATGACAATATAAATAATTAGTGGTTACGAGGTTACGTAGCGATAAGCATTGGTAATTAATCGTAGAACTTTGTTTTGGGTGCGGTGGATTACTAGTTGGTTTAATATTTTAGCGCAACCCTATATTTGCACCCCATATGTCCAAATTGGCTTTTTGTTTGACAGATAAACCATTCTCTTTGATTTTAGGCCAAATTGAGAGTATGTTCTGATTAAACAGTACGGATGCCGAGGTATTTAGCTGATTCTTCTTGAGGAATCGGGCATCTGTCAGATGATATAATTAGGTTTTTATCATGCCGCAACGCAAAAATAAAGTGGACAGATTTAGAGCTAAGAAGCTGTATTTTTAAGTCTCTAGTCCATTTGTAGATCTGATTAACTGCTATTTGTACTTTTTCTATAGCCTTAGGCATAGATATATCGTTTGCCAAGATAACTGCGTCGTCGACAAATATTCCAAGTTCTGTTTCATTTACTATTGGAATATCAGCAGGGTCGAGTAGATACAGGAGTGGTTCCAAAACACTATCTTGCGGAACTCCAGCCGAAATAAATGTATGTGTTCAGAATGCCCCTTCATGCGAAACTCTAAATATTTTTTTGAAAAGATATGATTCCAACAGTCGACAGTAATTTCACTGTAGCAATTTGCTCATTATATAGATTGATCTAAATGTCATACCCAGTCAAAAGCTTGTGAGGCGTTCAGTGATATTGCAGCGCAGTATTTCTGTTCTTCGAATGCTCTTTCAACAACCGCTGTTACTCTGTGCACTTGGACAATTGTCGAGTGATGATTTCGAGATCCAAATTGATAATCTGATTTTTCTATGTATGGTTTATTACGTTTTAACCGCAGTTTCTCAAATAATTTTGATATCGCAGATAGCAGCGAAATAAGTCTTTAGAATCCAACTTGTTCTGTCAGTGTCAGATAACAGCCCAATAATAAAACATCATGTCGGTCAATATCATTGCTACCAAATATATCCAAATTGTCGGAGAAGTTGTTCTTAAAACGTCACAAATCAATTTTTCAAGAAAAGTAACTCATCCTCAACAATCGACGTGGACAATCCGAATTATCATTTCATAACAAATTTTTATTATATGAACAAATTCAGAAGCTTTAGTGACCTACGGAGTACAACTACAGAGTTCCACAAAGAAATCTAACATCAATACGATTCAAACTTAAACACAAAGTTTTTCGCAGCATTATTGTCACGACATTCATAAATATCCAAGGACACCAACAAGTGAATAAGTGAAATGGATTGCGAAAAAATGCAAAGTGATTGTGTAAACCTAAGGGATGTTGAACGGAAAAAACAACCCTTTGAACTGATTTTAAATTTTGTTTCAATTCCACTGGAATTATTTAATACAAATAAATATAACAATATAATATAATTAAACATATTGTGTTTTAAGATCCAGTTCAATCCAAGATTTTTTTTTCATATATTTTAAAGTCTCCCTTTACCAACTATGGGTTTATCTGGACTGGACCTACAGTTTAACGTGGGCTTCGAACCACGGTCCTCAGCATTAAAGCCTACCGACTGGCGAGTGACCAACTTTTAGTAATCATCCCAGAAGACATCCGGTCTTACCCAGCCTGGTTACTGGCGTGACTGGGATCATTTTCCTCGTCGGATTTTACACTCTTGCCTAGAACATTCATACATTTTAAACAATCACAAACATAAATTTACGACCATGCCCCAGCAGGATTCGAACCCGCGGCTATCGCAACAGTAGGAGGACTGTCCCATCGCCTTTACCACTGCGCCACCAAGCCGGCTAAGTTTATTTTTAATTTCTGTGAAAGTGGTGAATCGGCGAAATACATAGATTAGTATTCAATATTCCACTTTATCATCTTCAAATAATATTTTCGACTTTGGTAATATGAGGCCTCCTATTAATATGCAGAAGAATCATTTTGTCACGTATGATTTTGAATTTTGAATTACAATAATTAATATTTAGTACATTTAGTGGAAAGAGACATAGATGGATGAATATATTGGACATATTTGTCGAATGAAATGTGAACGAATTTCTCACAAACTTCTGTAGTAAGATCGACATTTTAATTGAACCATAGATATTGACATAGAAAATTGGACATTTGGTGGTTTGAAAAATAAGACACGGACATTGTCCAATACCAGAACAGCTGCTGCCGATCTCCAAAAGTGGTAAGATAATGATTTGATGATTAATCGTTATACGTTGCATAACACGTCTTACCAAACACAAAGAATACACAGTATATTTTATTTGTTTCTCTGTAGTCTTTTGATGTTGAAGTCGATGACAAGAGGCAATTATAAAACACCTAATTTCGTTGTTAACGAATCGTTCCATTGAAGCTTCTACAAGCATTTACACTTACGCTTCAGCTACACTTCTTCCAATAAAATTATTATACTAAAAGTTTCTACAAATGGTGTTTACAAAACCTGTATTTCAAATATATGATATATTCAAAACGTTAAAAAGTTGAGGTTTTGTGTGAAAGTCGAAGCAACACAAAGTAAATGTTAATGATAAATGGCAGAAATTTTCTGAAACCATTAAAATAATGAAAATGATTAAAAATGATTATGAATAAGAAAATTATTACATATGCCATTCGCTAGTACTTGCCTTTATCACTACAGTTTCTCGATTAAATTATTCAATTCATCACTTTTTATTGATTTTAATAGCGGATAATCCTGCCTTTTTAATTCTGATATTTTTAGTCTTCAATACTAATCGATGATTGTTTTCGTTTGGGATAACAAATATACCTTTTATCAATTACAATATATTAAAGAAAACTTTCTTATTTAGTGACTACAGAAAATCTTTTAGTGAACAGGTTTACAATGCCATTTTTAGCTAACTCATAAGCTGACCTTAATTTTATTCCTTTTGGGTCATTCCCAAAATATGCAAACGTTGTTTAAGTGTTAGTCCATCAACTTTATATTTGTCCACAAGTTTTTTGCAGGTAGATTTATGTCCAACTCTGTTTCAAATTATTTTTTATAAATATTATTTAGTGCATAACTTTAACAAAAGTTGCCAATGGTTGAAATACCTGAAGTAGACTTAAACAATACAACTAAATAGAAAACGTTCATACTTTCATTGTTTAGAAATTATTTTAGAAAAGTCATTTGAAAAGTTTAAACGAAAGGTTCTTCTTGCTTCGTATAGTTTTAGGCGATGAACCAAGCTATTATTAACGTGATATGTTTAGGAATTATGAGTTGGTTAAATATCTTAATGTTTGATATAAAATCAGAAAAGTATCAAATTGAGAAAAGAAAAAAAATACGAGGACAGAAGTGACAATTAAATTCTACATCATGACAGTATCAGACGTTATTTAAAAAAAACAAACCTCTATGATTGTTCTATAGAAATATTTTCTATACCTGTAGACCCATATTTAATTTTATATTTTTCTTTATTTTTTATTATTACAATTATTTAATTTCACTTAGACATAACTAGCTTTGACATAGATTACCAACTACTAAAAAGTAAGATCGAGCACAATGATTCAAACGTAATAAACTTCCTAAAAACTTTCATATTTTTATTGCCAAGGTGTTAAATTAATTTTGAAGGATTTATATAATAATATATTGCATAACTTATGTTAAAATACAATATATTTTTCGATTATTCAAAATCTGTCAGAAAGAAATGCACAGTACTAAAAATGTTGGGACTGTAACTTCTTTTTTTATTTATTACTCTTCGTGAGTCCACAATCTGCCCTATTGGCAATAAGTATTTCTTCTGTCTATATTATATATAGACATGTCTATATAGATATAGACACTAGACTAGACACTATATACTAGACTAGATACTATATAGACATATGTCTATATTATATATAGAAAATCACTTCATTAAGCGATCTCCTGTATAAAATATTATCTTAATTAATTAGTCTTATTCTAAAGCTTATTCTAAAGTCTACATATGTCCAGTAATCAGATCAGATGGTGTTAAACGTTTTAGTCTACGCACTTCACTATCACGTCGCATATTTAGCTGATTAGCGAGTACATTGGGATGCACTGACACTCTTTTGAAGTACTTCACACAAACACGTTGAATTACACTCGTTATAGGTTCTAGAGGAATATCGCGTTGTATCACTTTATTTGAAATATAGTACGGAGCATCAACAATGGCACGCAACACCTTATTTTGGAACCGTTGAATGATGGATATATTAGATTTGCTGGGCTGTAACTAAAATACAAGTTATTTATATCAACGTCTTCTGTTAGCAATTTTAACAAACTATTTTTTCTATAGTAATCTATATATAAAATAATATAACAAAATATGTAAAATTCCAAAGGGAACAAAGTTTTTTATTAAAATCGAACTGCTGAACAAAAAAACTGTTTTCTCATTTACTGATTGTATTCATATTATGAAACAAAGTAGTACCGGGTAAGGTTTACTACATAATAATTCGAAGTAATTTAGTACCCAGTTAAACAAGTTTTTAATAACCCAAGCTGTTTCTTTAAAATACTCTACACACTGTTAACCGACGTCTTTGGATATTAACTTCTACCGACGGAATTTTCATTTCATAGCACTCATTCAATTCAATTGTTTAATTTGATTACTAGATGAGTGAATTGATTGGTAGACTAAATTTTTTTATTAAAAATTAGATCGAATGAGATCTTAAGAATATTGTCTATTACTACATTTTCTATTATTTTTAACCTGAGAGGTAACTGGGTCGTCATTTGTTGTAATCGTGAGATGAGGTGTCATGTTTTGCCTCGATGGCTTTATACTATTATCTAGTAGAAGAAGTATTCGGACGGGGCAAGGTAGGACTTTCGATATGATTGTGTTCTTAAATATTTTCAAGTGATTTTGAATCATTTGGACGAGCGAAAGCTATTTTATTGTACTTAAGCGAAAAAGCTTTAGCACACTAATAGAAATAAATGTTCAGTTTTGAGATTCTAGGATTAAAGACGGTTAGATAAGTTATTCGTGTGAACATATAGTACAATTACAGGTAAAAAAACTGATACTTTTAATTTTTCTCCTCTATTGTTCACAACTACAGTCAGTCTATTCGTTAGCATTTCATATAGGTTTTTAACATCTCAAACAAACTTTTTTCACTCATCTTGTATAGCATATGTTAGTTGTTTAACATTGTTAAATAGTTTACCATTGAGTCCAATGGATAATACCTGCTCCACCCAACTATCTGACACTTAAAATCATATGATATTTTGATAATGATGATAGTAATACCAATATCCATCAGGGTCTTCCAAATTGAATTTATTTTCCTCTGAAAATATTGGGCCACGCTTTTTTTCCATGAAATGTGTTCTTCACCAAATTGTAAGCGTTAGTTCTTATGTTTTTCGCTTAAAGGTATTTTTCTTTTAGTTTAAAGTTGGAAAATCTGCAGTGTTCTAAAGTTTTGTCGTGGAGTTTATCTTTCATTTTTCCTTCAATACGTTTTTCTAGCGCATTTGATGTAGTCGCCAACTATCTTCAGTTATGTCTAAGCCGCAGTTCCCTAAATTAAAAAGAAATCTCGATGTCTCTCAATATGTATTAATAAAGGAATTAATATATTGTCTTGTTTGATAATTCGTAGACATATTAAGCGCTTGTCTACTGTTGATAAGTCATCTACCAATATTTTAGATATTTCTTTAAATGCCTAGCATGAAAAAAACGACATGGACTAATTCCTTTATTTCAAGCTCGTAGAAAGTTAATCGTTATCCAAATCGCGCTTTGCCTTGCAAATAAAAACTACACTATACGTTTGCTTGATGCATATTCGACCTGGTAGCACTTGAAATTATGCTATTCCACACATAATTCGACAAATTTAATAATATAAATATATTGATGCTTAGATAACTATTTTATGAGAAATAGATTTTCAGAAAGAACAACGAAATTCTGCGTCTGATGGGTAACGAATTCATACATTCATTCATTTTATATTACATTTTAATAAGATAATAGTAGATAGAGTAGAGAATAGGAACACATTTATCAAAAAAAAATCCCGCATATATATACGCACTTTTGCGATTATATTGATAACACAATTATTCGATTTTTATTTTTATTATTTGGCATTTTGTTGAAATTTAAAAACATATATTTACTTCAACTAAAAGTATATTTTTAACATATTTTAGGGTCTCCTTTTTACCAACTAGGGTTTATCTGGACTGGACCTACTGTTTAACGTGGGCTCTGAACCACGGTCTTCGGCATTATGCCTACTGACTCGACCGTAACCAACTTGAAGAACATCCCAAAAGACATCCGGTCTTACCCAGCCTGGTTACTCGCGTGTCTGGGATGATTTTCCTTTTTTGCACTTTCTCCTAAGGACAATCACAAATAAAACGACCATGCCCCAACAGGATTCGAACCCGCTATTATCGCAACAACAAGAGAACCGTCCTGTCGCCTTTACCACTGCGCCAACCAAACCCCGGCAACTCCAAGGTGGTTTACGTCGAATTAATATGAATGGAAATTTTTATGTTTTTTTTACATATCCTCTTAAATTCAAGGAAAAGTACTGTTGGAAATTATCGAGTAACCTCCATGGATGAAAACATGGATATATTAATTTTCAGTTGGAAAAAGGGCCATAGTTGATGGAAAAGTTCGGAATATTATAAATTGAAAGCATTATGTGATCAATATTAGTAGTAAATGCAATATTAGTTTATTAATAGAGTGACGAATAATAATATTTAAAAGTATATTAAATTGTAATTATATTCGTCAATATGTTAGTCATTGTAAGAAACTTTCTGCTTAAGGATGTCGAGATATTAATTCGCAGTAATCCAGCCAGTGATGTGAATGAGAGGACCAGATGATACCACGATATTGCTGTCAAAATTATAACGGAACTTACCCTATGCTTGGCTATTGCGATCATAAACTTCTATTGGTGTTCTCCATACATAAACCCGGCCCTTTATAGGATATTGCTTCGGATCATATCACATTCTTCCAATCATCAAGTGTCCTTATTTTATTATAGTTGCACCACATCTTTCGTAGCCTAGTGTTGGCTACTGCTTTAAAGTGTTTCTCATTCACAGCCCTTCCATGAGCTCTCACGGTACTGTTTTTTTTAATCAAAACAGTACTCAAGGGAGTATTGACCACTTTTGCCGCAGTAGTTTTATGTTATCTGGCCACAATTCTTTTTAATTCTGTCGTCGGTTTCTGTCAGTTAAGTCTGTATTTCGCTCACTATTCCTTTTGATCAATGATGTTTTATGTTACCATGATTTGTGTATGCTGCCATTGCCATGTATATTGTGGCTCCTGAAACATTTGCAAAAGTCTGAGGGATCACACATTTCACTAATCGCTTGTTTTAACCGTCGCAGAACAAAATGTATAATAAATACATATAACGGAAAAGGCTTGGAATGTAGACTGAGCAATACATACGCATTTCATCATTTAAGTTAAAGCATTGAAGACATTATTTGGTATATCCCTGTAACAAAAGATGTGATGGTTAATGATGATAAACGTAGTTTTAAATGCCAAAGTATTGAAACTATACAACATATTTAGGAGGCTTTTAGATACTCGTATAAATAGAATACAAAGAGTAGTACGATGTGGTCGTCCATCGAGAACTAGTAGAAAGAACATTGCCACCGAAAGAAATAAAAAATATTGGGACATAATAATGTTATCAGGTCCAATTCCACCTAAATTGCTGAAGTATGATGATGAACTAGGTCTACACAAATCTCTATACAAAATCCTATATCGTCTAAATACTTCAAAAACAACATCAAGAAATCATCAATCTACAAAAAAGCCCATCAAAAAATATTTTACTTGATTTTTAGAAAGTAACCTAGCCATTAAAATACAAAATGTTCATTATTTATTTAAATTTACTGCATCCATCAAAGTAGGTTCCTTTTTCATTTTCGGGAATCAACTCCAGCTTCTTCAATGCTTGGCGCGAATTTTCTTTTATTCATAAAACTTAATTAACTTAATCGACTTAGTAATTCGGGTTTTGAAAAGATGAAGAAATCTACTGAGACGACTGAGACATATCGGATGAATACGAAAATGCTTGGATGATATTTATTATGTTTTCGGTAAGAATTCTTTGTACAATTACAGGCTTCTGAAATGCTGTTTTATCGTGACAGAAAATTAAAGAATTCATAATTTTCAAAAGTATTAAATGTCAAGAAGCGTTAATATTCAGTCACTATAATTAAGTACCGCAAGACATATGCCATTTCTCGTAAACACTCCGTTAACATCCCATCAATCATTGCAAAAAATTAATTAGTCACTTTTCCTGTTGTGACCGCCCTGTACACGAGGTGCATCCAAATGAGACGTCGAAAGCGACAGACGACGCCGAAGACTGCCCCGGATTAGGAGATGGGAGGCTCCGATTGCGAGATGACACGCCGATAAGAGTAGCTCGACAGTTGCCATACTAATTCGTCCGAGATAACATCGAACAGGGACCTAGATTACGGATATTCGACGTCCTTCACCCAAAACCCTCGGAGATGATGTCCACGCTCGAGTTAATTAGCGTCAATTTTCGTACGTATGTTTCGGTTTTTGCGAATGCTAATTGCACAGTGATAGAATCAACTTCTTGTAATTCTTTACATGAGAGTGTTTTACTGATTTTGGTAATATTATAAACTGGTTATATATTTTCAGTGATGATTCCTATTAAATACGTAAGGACGATGTTGATAAATGTTTATTTTTAACTTATGTATTATCTAAGTATGTAGGCTAAAATGTTTACTACCATCCGACTTGATTAATATCTTTTAAAATATCAGAATAGTTATTAAATTAAGTTATAGTGTATAAGCTTGTGCAGGAGATTACAGAAGCGATACAGTCTTGGACAGAAACATGAACAGAAATGAAATACCTCAAAATCACAGATTGATTGATATGG
Organism: Rhynchophorus ferrugineus; assembly: GCF_030347505.1. Lineage (NCBI taxonomy): Eukaryota > Metazoa > Arthropoda > Insecta > Coleoptera > Curculionidae > Rhynchophorus > Rhynchophorus ferrugineus. The sequence goes on from NW_027472583.1 coordinate 52,455,541, forward strand.
TTGGTTTATTATCTCCCCAATTCTTTAGCATTGTTTGAAGACTATTACTCAGGCCAAGAAATATTAATAAAAACTGGGAAGCTAAAACCCTTCCATCAGTTACGCTTTCCAATGAATTCCAAAACAATAAAGCAGAGTCACTTGGTAGTTACAATGCCTAGAATTTAAAAATAATTAAATAAAATGAATAACCAAACTAACACAATAAGTATTGAAATAAAATAAATACATAGACAAGCAAATAATTAAGTAAATGATAAAATTGTGTAGAGAAGTAATCTTAAAATGAGGTTATGTACAGGGTAAAATTATATTTCAAATAACTTGGAGAAGTTTTGAGGCATCTCTCAATTAATCAGGAGTAAATCTAGGAGAAATACAGAAGGATTTTGTAATTAAATAAGCTTTCAAAAGAGTCGAATTTTAGTCTTGATTGTAATATTTCCTCTCTATCATACGCACCATCTTAGAGGTACAAAAGCTTCCGCAGTTTAAACGATTTGGATTATTATTTCAATAGTAGTTACCACTTTCTTTTTTTGTATCACTGACCCGAAGTACTCCTACACTTGCTCTAACTACATCCCGTTGAGATTTACAAAAGCAAGTGATTTGTCAGTTGTCAGTACTTTGGACTTTCTTCATTAATCCTCAAGCCATGTGACTCTGAAATGCGGAGTATATGATGAAGAATGCTAGAAGTATCCACATATGCATCAATAAACATAGCTTTGTCGACGTAAATATCGGATCAGTCAAGAATGTTGTAGCATCGTATTGACCGCCATATCCTTATTAAAGGTCTTTACCACAATTGCATTCATTAAAATAATAAAATAATAAATAAGTAAATAGATAAATAGGTTTAGGTAGGTATTAAGATATCTTGTGTGTATATAGAAAAATATAAAATACGTGTAGTAGATAGGTTAAATAAGATTTTTCTTTATTTTTGTTTAGTTATTACAACGATTGTTATGTCCATATTTTATTTTAAAAAATTTTTTTGTGTCAAAAATCTAAGTTTGATCCTTTTTCGATTTTTTGTGAGTTCCTTATTTATTTTTGGAAGTTGGTTCAATTTTTTGTTAAAAATACTTTATTATTTTCTTGTTAGTGTTAGATATTTACTCAGTAAATTACGTAAGTTATCTTATTTAATATTACAATGGGCAGACCAAAAAAAGGTGCAGCCCGTATGAGGAAAATAGGAATAAATAAACAATGATTGAAAATAAGGAGCACTATAGGCCCCGGTGTCCGCTAGCTCACCTAGGTGATTTGACAAATGTTTTAACTAAACAACAACAAAAAGTTATTGTCTCCGCCGGGAATCCGCTATCTCCGTTTGGGAGGTAAACGCTTTAACCATTACACCACAGAAGCAGTTGTCAACAAATAACATTATACCCAAATATCTGATTATATTAGATAAAAATACGTGAAAACTTGGTACGTTCCTTTGAAATTTGGGCATTTCGCTCGATTTGCACCATCCCCCCCCATGTGTAGTTCACCTACAATCAGACCATACAAGCACCAATAACATTAAATAATAATATCATTCCATATAGCAACAACGCTAAATATCTCGGAATGAACCTTCATGCAAAATTTCGCTGGAAAAAACATATAAAGAAGAAAAGAAAAGAACTGGAATTGAAATATAGGAAAATGCATTGGTTAATTGGACGAAAATCACAATTATCAGTACATAATAAATTGCTATTATATAAGCAAATACTGAAATCTATATGGACATACAGAGTTCAATTATGGGGATGTTCTGTAAAAAGTAATATAAACAAAATACAAATTTTTCCGAACAAAGTCCTGAGAATGATTGTGGGCTCACCCAAATACTACTGGATTGACTACCGATACCAGATAGCATAACAGTCAGTCGAGAAATCAAGAGCATTGCAAGGGGGCATGAGGAAAGACTCCATTCTCATGAGAATATTGAAGTATTGCAACTTTTGGATACCACCAGATCTGATATCCTGTAGAGTTGTATAGTGAGATGCATATAATAAAAAATACAGCAGTGACATGTATAAACATTATTTTACCAGAGACTGCGATAGGGCCGATGGGTCCTCCTAGTTATATACCTAGATATAAGTTATCATAAAGACAAATTGTAGGTTAGTCGGAAACGAATAGTAACAATGTAATAATTAAAAATTCACTAAATTCACTAAACTCACAATTCACGATATTTTGCGAGTCAGGATCGAGAAGTTTAGAAAGAAAACTCATATTATATCGCTTTAGTTCACTTAAATTTTAATGAATAATGCAAATAAAGTAATTAGTGTAAAGTAAAAGTGTTTCACTAATTCGCAATAAAGCCTAGCTGAAATCTTTAGCTGTGAGTAACTAGGATATAAAGCAAATCAACAACAATAAACAAATAAAAGGGCTCCAACGGCAGTTCGCTATCGAGAGCTATCGAAGAAGTTATCCAACGTCGAAGAGGTAACTGGCATTTGATAACAATATTCTCAATTTTTTTAGTTTTTTTTTAAGAGAAAATAATCAGAAAACATGCAAACTTCTAATATATGATCTTTACAGATGTCTACGATTTCCGTACATTGAAAATCCATGAAGACGATGTCTTATGTATATAAGTATCGACCCCAGGCAATTCCGCGAACTCGCCTTTATCACCTATTAACCGAAAACGAGATAGAATAACTGTACCGCTTCCCCGGGGAGTGCGTAGACCTCCCCCTCCACCTACGACTCTGACCACCCTAACCCCCCGGCGACGGTCTCCCCTGTCCGCGAACACAGATATGCTTTTAGCGACAAGGACGCGCTCCCGACGAAGGGTAGAGAAACCTCCCCCCAGAATCCGTTACCTTCGGATGGGGTCCTGTACGTAGAGGGGGCCGGGGCGGGGTGGAGGCGCAGACCTAGGGGACTCGTGTTTGTGTACGTAGTCGGCGGAGAAGATTTTCGAGAGTACGTGCGGGGTAATAATGGGGCGTGCTGTCAACGGCAGTCGGATGTCTTATTTGACTTGTCGCTACTGTGTGGGAACGTATCGATGACAGACAATTCAATTTGGAGTTGCATACAAACAGTCCGATTGTTCTGCTTCGGAAGAGAACCGAAAATGTTACAATAACATCCCAATCTTTCCTCTGCCTATTTATGTTAGCAAAGTAGGGCAATACTATTAAGCTGACAAGAAAAAAACTTTGATTCACACTTAGATTTTTTCATTCAGATTTAGTTTTAAAAAAACTTGAATTCGGCTATGTCTATTGGTAAAAATGCGAAAGTACTATGTAAACAACTGTTAAGTAATCTAAATTCACTGTTAAATTTCATGACTTTGACATTCTTCTATATAAAATAAGAGCTTTCTATTTAGAATTATTTTTTATTTTTATTTTTATCATTTCATATTTTATTTATTGTTTGTTACTATTTACTGTTATTTATACTAGTGATGGTACTGTCGCCGAAATTGGATCTCAATGTATTAAATTAATTATGTTTCCCTCATGATGGAATAAAGTTAAAATGGTATGTCACTAAAACTTGTTTTTGCAGTTATTTTACATATAAGATCAGAAATGAATCTGATACGTAATATTAATTAAGATAATAAATGTCTGTATATTAAAACATGTTAAAATATATGCAAACTATCTCAAGAACTAACACTCACTAACATTATTTCAAATTGCATCTAACTAAATCTAATTTCCATTAACTTTTAGTAAGACCAATTATTCGAGTACCGCCTATTAAAAATGATCGAAATGAATGGGTTCGACGCGACAATGAAAAAGCTGAATTGTTCGCAGAATATTTAGCTAACATTTTTCGCCCTAATGATACCCGATGTAGATCTAAATCTAATTTCTCCACTGGAAGTTGCCATTGAAATTGATAACCTCAATCCTAAAAAGGCACCTGGTATAGATGGCATTTCACCTGGATTATTCAAAGAACTGCCACGAAAAGCAATCATCCTGTTGACATATATATTTAATGCCTGTTTAAGGCTGAAGCATGTCCCGAAATGCTTTAAAGTTGCACAAATAATTATGCTCAAAAAACCTGACAAACCTGCAGAACAAGTCGAATCTTACAGGCCTATTTCGCTACTACCTGCAATATCAAAGCTATTTGAGAAGCTGATATATAAACGTGTTAAACATTTGATAACAATACCAGATTTCCAGTTTGGTTTTCGAAATCACCATTCAACTATCGATCAAGTGCACAGAGTAACTGCGGCTATTGAAAGAGCGTTTGAAGAAAAGAAATACTGCCCTGCAATATTCCTGGATGTCTCACAAGCTTTTGATCGGGTTTGGCATTTGGGATTAATCTGTAAGATCAGCAAATTGTTCCCGCGTAACTATTGTCAATTGCTGGAGTCATATTTATTCGGAAGAAAATTTAGAGTATCGCACGAAAAGGCGTTCTCAACATTTAAAAATATCTCGGCTGGAGTTCCACAAGGTAGCGTCTTAGGACCTCTCCTGTATCTGCTCTACACTGCTGACATTCCAACAACAAAAGAAACACTTCTTGGAACCTTTGCTGATGACACAGTTATTATGGCAAAAGATATATCTCTGCCTAGGGCAATAGAAAAAGTGCAAGTGGCAGTCAACAAAATCTACAAATGGACAAAAGATTGGAAAATTCAACTTAATAGCTCCAAATCTGTCCACGTTAATTTTGCATTAAAGCGAAATAATAAAAACTTAATTATATCACTCAATGGATGCCCGATTCCTCAAGCAGAATCAGCAAAATACCTTGGAATCCATCTTGACGGTAGATTAAATTGGAAGCATCACGTTAGACAAAAAGCAAAACATATTAGAACCAAAATAAAACAACTATACTGGTTAGTCGGAAGATACTCCCAACTTGATCTAAAATCAAAGAGGTTGATCTATAATACAATTATAAAGCCAATTTGGACCTATGGGGTGCAAATATGGGGTTGCACTAAATATTCAAATCGGTTAGTCATACAGCGCTGTCAAAACAAGATTCTTCGATTGATTACCAATGCCTATCGCTATGTAACCAATGAAGAACTGCACGATGACCTGGAAATCAAATGGATTTGCGAAGTTGTGCAGGATTTCGCCTTGAAACACGAAAGAAGATTATTAAATCATACTAACGTGGAAGCAATACAACTGCTGGACAGCGCACAGGATGTCAGGAGACTGAAACGAACAAAACCATACGAACTTGTGTGAACATTTAGTGTGTATTATTAGTGTAAACTATAGCTATAAGTTAATAATTAATAAATAATCATAATTTTATAATTGAGGAATACATACTGACGTATTTTCTCGTACTCGTCTTGCTTGCTAATTAATCCAAGCACATAGGAAAAGTAGTAATAAATTAATTGTAATAATAATAATAATTAAGATTGTACTAAGCGTATCTAATAAAGATGTTATAAAAAAAATGTTACAAACATAAGTATGTAATAATAAATAAATTTTGAAATTGATATTTTACTTTAGCATGTATATTACGAAAACAATTACGAACACAATTAAGTGATTTATGTTTTATAATTTAGAAATGTATATTAAAGGAATGTATTAACTTAACGTATTTACATTTAATGTATATCATTAAATTAACTATTGATTTTCCAAAACTTGGGTCTATAAAGCAAATAATCAAAATAATTGATACAGGGTCCAAAGAATAAAATATTATATAATCACATATCCTATTGTATTAATCATTCAACACTTTAATATTTATCAATGCTTTAAAATGTTTACAAATATACTGTTAGTAATTCAGAATTTCCTCTATTTGTCCTATGTGTTCCATCTATGCAAATTATGTAGTTAGTTTAATTTTAACTGCTGCATATTTTCATTACATTATTTATGCATTCATATAGTCCTTATCTTTTATACATATTTCTCACCACATATTTTATATATTATAAAAACAATAAATACACCAGCCTGATTAAAAGAATAATTTTGTTAACCAAAATTTTAGTAGGTACATCATATTTAGTTTGTCTTCTATGGCTTTCATTTGTTTGTTCATTTTTTCATTTGTTGTTTCATCTATTCTTTTCTGCTTTGTCTTATATTCCGCGTGGGAACTAACAACTCACCAATATTTTTTTTATTTCTGCTTTTTTAATCTGCCCGTGGGCAATGAATATTATTATATGATTTTCGTTATATAATATAACTATCCTGACATGTAGAAGATCGTTTCAGTAAGTGAACTGATGTACAATATAATCTAAATCTTATTTTAGATAGTATTCTAACTTATTTTAAAGTCTATCCTAACTTATTTTAAAGACTATTCTAACTTATTCTAGAGATTATTAAATCTCATTCTATATGTCTATTAATCAGTTCGTATAGTAGTTTGCATTTGAATCATGATGTACTAATATTCTTTCAGGGTAATACTTCGAATCGCACTTGTTATGAGTTCGCTGAATCAGTTTGTTGAAGACGTAATATGGGATAGCGACGATGACTCGCAACACATTATTCTGGAACCTTTGGAGGATAGATATGTTAGATTTCTTAGTTGTACCCCATAGTTCAATATCATAGGTCCAAATGGGCCCAAGTATAATTTAGATCTACGCCCTATCAGGCAATACATTTGGTTTAGTTTAAGCCCAAGCTGTTTGCGTTTTGTCACTATATGGTTTGTCCATGTAAAACGTCGATCAAAATGCATTCCCAGATATTTAGCGTTGTTTGTTTGCGGAAGTTCATGATTATTCAATTTTACTGAAGAACTTGTTCTTCTACAAAGGGTGAATGTCATATTGGTGGATTTTGTCTCATGCTTTGATACGCCACGTTCGATCACCAATAAATTAGGAATTACATTTTAACTCTTGATGCACAAATTAACTTATTTGATACGTTACGTTCCGATGCTTACCTCTCTAAAGCATTTTACAATTATCTCGTCCCTGCTCGAAGTAGTTGATTAGAGACGCCGGTTTATAACCTCTAATATCATTAATGTTTTGTAGACATTTGACAACAGGGTCGACCAGTACCAACACAAATCGAATTTCAAACGACATTCTGTCTCTTTTTAACTAGTAGACTGAGAAGGGAAAATCCACTGAGAGTTTAAAACGAACAGTATATTCAACGTCATCTATGACATGCATTAGCTGCTTTATTAGACCGACTATCTTTTTTTTTATTTTTTAAGAAATCTGTTCTGCAGTTCTATCAGAGTTTATCTATTTCTCACTTGCACTATGCATAGAGTAATCCCTTTCATCTCAAAAAACCATTTTGTGAAAAACGACATTCTTTGTGCGCTTTTCGGAACATTTTCTTTTTTCTATTTTTGCGAAGTTATTGAATATTTTAGTATGGTAACAATTCTGAAGATACTTAAGATTAATCATCGATGTAATATCAATCTTCGTGCCCCGGTTCTCACCGAATCATCTCCTGGGTGTCGTTGACTCGCCAACGTTCCAGGACCTGGACGGTATCCTTCGGGCGTTCACACGGGACCGAGGCCGCGGCCCCGCAACATTGCCAATAGACTCCCGTATTCCAAGTCATTCTCCACGAACAAAGTCCCCCGGAGTCGGCGAAGCGTTGCGCCTCGTGCCGCGTCCACCTTGGCGGGCACGTGTCGACACCCCACGCCCGCAAATTGCGCAGTCGGGGCGACGACTGTGACTTTTTCCTCGGACCGGGCACCGTCTAAGGCTCACGCGCATCCACCCTAATGCGACCGGCGACGTTTAGACTGTGTAGGGTCCGGCTCGGTCGGGTATTCACGCGTTTTGTATTGATAGCTCGACGTTCGGTTCATTATGTCGTCGCGTGGCGGCATCGCCGTCGTGTTTATGGAATATCCCGGACGATTGGACGCGGGGGACGACGTCGGGCGACAAGTGCGGTTGATTGGGTTATTGTGCGTGGGGAGGACGCGGATAATTTCAACTTTTAAATCGTCCTTTCGCGTTTTATCGAGCGTTTTAAATTGGTTCCGGCCTGTCAGCGGGAACTCCGACTGGCATATGAACCAAGTCCTTCGCCATCTTTTTATTATGGTCGGGAAATAATAGGAATGATGATTGTAATACAGAATCATAAAAACAATGTTAACACAATTAATTTATATTCTACCAATCAGTCAAACACCAAGCAGAAGCGTTACGAAACATTAACGTCACTTAACTTCTTTTTCACAGTTTCATGAAAATTGTTTTTTACCATCAAGGAAAGAAAAGATAAACTAAAATATGGAACTGACATGTATCAAGCTAAATAACTAAATTTACCTAGAAAGGATACATCGGTGGTGACTGTATTGTATTAAAGTTACAAAGTTAAACAAAGTGAGTGAGTGTTCCAGGCACACTGACCATGAAATATACTATCATTATAACACTTAGCAAGAAAATTAATAACTGCAGGTAATGACTTCATCATATTCCTTGCGTTCAAGTTATTATATATTGAATATTATATTGAAAATTATATATTGTTCGAAGTGTGTGAAACTATTGTCTGCCGTAATACTCACATACCAGGCATTAAAAACTTGACGAAATCACTTTATTTAATCAAATATGTATCCTTAACCCTTAACTCTTGTGAAGTATAGCCCATCGAACTATTTGATATAAAAGAAAGCAGATATTTGATATTGTATATTAGATATTAATATTAATATTTTGAGAAAAGATTGTCGGTCAGTGGTGAATAGCAGTGAATGTTCCGTGAGTTCTGTTAGAAGTCTATTCTATATTTAGTTAGTCTTGTATCGGGTTGGCATTAGAAATTTGTATACAACAACTAACCATTGACATTATATTAAATATAGTTTTCCATGTTATTTGGTAACCGAAAACAACAACAAAATTGTTAGGGATCCATTATATTTATTATATAACTTCTTAATAGCTTCAATAGTTCAATCTTATATATAAAAATGAATCGCAAAATATGTTCCTAAGCGCATAACTCAACAACGCCTGGACCAATTTGGCCAAATCTTTTTTTAAAATGTTCGTTGAAGTTCAGGGATGGTTTTTACGGCGAGAAAAATTAGAATTATTGCTGGAAAAACCCTAAAAATAGCCCTTTTTGTTTGAATTTGTTTCGTGTATCAGTTGACAATTCATCTGTCATCTGTCAAAAGTCATCTGTAACAGACAACTTTTTTTTTTTAAATTTGATATGACTTGAACTCAAATCCTTTTAATCCGTACGAATTGTTTTATTTATTTAAAATTTTTTATTTGTTTAAAATTTAATTCAAATTTTAAATAAATAAAACAATTTGTACGGCTTAAAAGGATTTGAGTTCAAGTCATATCAAATTTAAAAAAAAAAGTTGTCTGTTACAGATGACTTTTGACAGATGACAGATGAATTGTCAAGTGATACACGAAACAAATTCGTATATCGTGTTTTGTGCAGAGTGTTTAGTTAGTTAGTGTTTGTTTAGTTCGTGATTAGTGAAAAAATAATTTATATTTGATTCGCGTGAAGCGCGAGCGCGACATTCAACTAATAATCGCGCAAGTTTGAATCCAGCTGCTTTCAGTTACGATGTGTCAATTGACTACAGTAACTACCAATGTGTTGTTATTGGTTCTATGAACTTGGTTTGCTCACACTGTAAGGCATTAAAATACAAAAACGAAGCCAATGGATTGTGTTGCGCAAATGGTAAAGTGAAATTGATACAATTGGATCCACCACCAGAACCATTGTACTCATTGGTTTCAGGAATAGGAACAGATTCTATACACTTTTTGACACATATTCAACAATATAACAATTGCTTTCAAATGACTTCATTTGGGGCAACAAATGCAGTTCGGGAAAATTTTATGCCAACTTTCAAGGTATGTATTATAGCAGTTACTCATAATTATTTTAGCGAACAAAATTTTCTGTCACCAAAGTTAAGATGTGTTACTAATCTTCAATTTCTTAATCATTACGAAATATATCACTTAGTCATCATATTATATGGTGATTCAGTTTCAGTGACACTTTTATTATATTTTATATTTGATAGATATTAATTAAAACTAAATATATACTTTTTAAGATCAAATATTATTTAAGTTTGATCATTGACAATCCATTAATTTATACCACACCATAATATTTTTTTTATTTACAGATACAAGGGCAAATATATCACAGAGCAGGTTCACTGTTACCAGTGTCAGATAGCGACAACAAATTCCTGCAAATTTATTTTATGGGCAATTCACCACAAGAAATTGATCTGCGTTGTGCACATAACAATTTAGTAAAAAGGTCTATTGTAGAACAATTACAAACTTTATTTCATCAACACAATCAATTGATTATATTGTTTAAAACTGCCCTGGATCTGATGCCATCCGATAATCACAAAATTGTAATCAGAGCTGATAAAACACCTGCAGGTCAACATACAAGACGTTTTAATGCACCAACTATTGATGAAGTTGCTATCGTTGTAGTTGGAGAAAACTTGGAATCCCGTGATATTGTTTTACATCGTCGGAATTTTCAATTACAACCTATAAAGGAAACACACCGCTCATATGATGCACTGCAATATCCCATTATATTTTGGCAAGGTGAAGATGGCTACGATTTATCAATAAAAATGATAAATCCCATTACAGGTAACTAAAATATTAGTTTAGCTATGGCGATAATATCTCAGTCACTATATTATGTATTTTAATTTTATATTTGAATGTTATTAAAACAAAATCTGTTTACAGGTTCTGAAACCAACAAAAAAGTCAGTTCAATGAACTATTATTCATACCGCCTAATGATTCGGGAAAATGCAGATAATCGCATATTGAAATGTCGGCGATTATATCACAAATATGTTGATGACATGTATGTTAAAATTGAAACGGAGAGATTAACATTCATCAGGTTGAATCAAACCAAACTCCGATCTGAAGAGTATATTCACCTTCGAGATGCGATTAATACTGATGGAAATGCACAGAATGTCGGTCGGATGACTATTCTTCCAGCAACATACATCGGAAGCCCTCGGCATATGCACGAATATGCTCAAGATGCCATGTCGTATGTTCGTCATTATGGTACAGCAGATTTGTTCATCACATTTACATTCAATCCGCAATGGATAGAAATTAAGCAGGAGTTATTACCTGGGAAATCATCCATTGATCGTCATGATATTACAGCCAGAGTCTTTAGACAAAAGTTGAAATCTTTAATGAATTTCATCGTAAAACATAATGTGTTTGGTGAGACACGCTGCTGGATGTATTCTGTGGAGTGGCAGAAACGAGGATTGCCACATGCACACATTTTGATTTGGTTGGTTGAAAAGATAAGGCCAAATGAAGTTGATGCAGTGATATCAGCTGAAATCCCTAATGTACAAGTAGATCCTGGATTGCATGAGGTAGTTATCAAAAACATGATACATGGTCCCTGTGGAACTCTTAATCAAAATTCACCGTGTATGATGGATGGTAAATGTTCAAAACGATATCCACGGACATTAATATCGGAAACAATTACTGGTAATGACGGTTATCCATTGTATCGTCGCAGATCGACAGCAGACAATGGAAAATCAACAATTGTCAAATTAAATCAACAAGATATTGAAATAGATAATCGTTGGATTGTTCCATATTCACCCATTTTATCAAAGACATTCAAAGCACACATCAACGTTGAATCTTGCCATTCAGTGAAATCGATTAAATACATTTGCAAATATGTAAGCAAAGGGAGTGATATGGCTGTGATTGAAATTGGTGCAGAGAATTCTAATGATGAAGTTACCCAATACCAAATGGGCCGCTATGTCAGTAGTAATGAAGCAGTTTGGCGAATATTTTCTTTTCCTATTCATGAGAGACACCCTTCTGTTGTTCACTTAGCTGTGCATTTAGAAAATGGACAAAGAGTGTATTTTACAGCACAGAACGCAGTACAAAGAGCTGCTCAGCCACCATCTACTACATTAACCAGTTTTTTTGAGACATGCCAAAACGATGATTTCGCACAAACATTGCTATATTCTGAAATGCCAAAATATTATACCTGGAATCAATCCTCAAGGAGATTTATACGACGGAAACAAGGAAAACCAGTTCCAGGATATACAGATGTATATTCCACCGATGCGATTGGCCGGATTTATTCAGTACATCCAAGCAATGATGAATGTTTTTATTTACGACTGCTATTAGTCAATGTACGTGGCCCAACATCATTCCAACAGTTACGAACTGTTGATGGTGAATTGTGTGGTTCCTACAGAGAAGCCTGTCAACGTTTGCAATTGCTTGAAAATGACGCTCATTGGGATCAAACTCTCAATGATGCTGTAATATCATCACACACTCATCAAATACGAACATTGTTTTCTATAATCATATCTACATGCTTCCCATCAAACCCAATTGATTTGTGGATGAAGTACAAAGATTATATGTGTGATGATATTTTGTATCAAATACGGAATAGAATGGGAAATCCAAATATACAAATCAGTGAAGAAATTTACAATGAAGCATTGATTTCAATTGAGGACATGTGCTTGATAATGTCAAACAAACTATTAATTCAATTAGGCCTGACCGCGCCCAATCGTCCAATGCATGACGCTTTTAACCAAGAGTTGCATCGAGAAAGACTGTATGATCTCAACGCTTTGAAAGAATAAATTCAAACAAATCTTCCACTGTTAAATGAACAACAGAAGTATGTATTTGAAACTCTTATGAAAGTAACAAATGATGAAACTGGAGGGATTTATTTCTTAGATGCACCTGGTGGTACAGGAAAAACTTTTTTTATTTCATTAATATTAGCAACAATTCGCTCACAAAATAAAATTGCACTTGCACTCGCTTCGTCGGGAATCGCAGCAACTTTGCTTGAAGGTGGTCGAACAGCCCATTCAGCACTAAAATTGCCATTAAATATGCAAAGCAATGAAACTTCAACCTGCAACGTTTCGAAGAACTCTGCAATGGCAAAGGTTTTGCAGCACTGTAAATTGATTGTTTGGGATGAATGCACGATGGCACATAAAAAATCTTTGGAGGCTTTAGACAGAACCTTAAAAGATCTACGTAGCAATAATAACCGATTTGGTGGTGCAATGATTTTATTAGCAGGAGATTTTCGTCAAACATTGCCAGTGATTCCACGATCAACGCCAGCTGATGAACTCAATGCATGTCTAAAGTCCTCCAATTTGTGGAAACATGTTAAAGTACTTCATTTAAGCAAGAATATGCGTGTCGAGTTACAAAATGACCAATCTGGAAACATATTCTCTAAACAACTCATTGACATTGGTAATGGCAAATTTCCTATAGACATGTTGACGGCTTGCTTTTGCTATGACTATAAACAAGTCCCAGGGGCAATCATTAAGTGTTTGTGGTATTAATCTAGAAAACCCATGTTTCTCACATGGTCAATTGTATGTTGCCTGTTCCCGTGTTGGAAAACCATCAGATTTGTTTATCTATGCGCCAGGTAATCAAACAAAAAACATCGTATACCACAAAGCAATATAATGATAATAATAATAATAATTATGATTCACATGATTAACAATAAAGCGATTACTTACTTTTCAATCCTTATATATGTTTTATTTAATTATTTTTTATTCACAACGCCCTATCACCAGGGTGATGGTTCTATTCAGGAGAATTTTTTAAAATACGTAGGCACAAAAACTGCCACATTACAAATCTTTTTGACAGGACGAAGTCTGTCGGGTCAGCTAGTATTTAATAAAATAACTTCAATATGTCGTTAATTACACTTTAGACATAATTGATGGTGCTTAAAATAATAAATACTTAAAATTGATTAGTATTATTGCAGTGAATAAAATACAGCAAGTTCGCGCATGTTACAAGGCCACATTTCTGTAAGTTTTTGTGTTTTTTTAATGAAAATAAACAACTTATTTGGATTTTTTAAAAATGCTTAAGGGACCCCCCTCTATCGATAAATATTAGATTGTCATCACAGGAAATGCATTGCTTTTTGCTTTATATTCAGGTAACAAAATAAAACATTTATCTGTTTAAAAAAAGGTATAGTTTTCAGTTTTCAAATTATCAAGTCCAAGCAAAAACTTACAAAAATATATTACAGAATACTATAACAAAAAATACGATTTGGTTTCAAAAATGATGAAGCACTAACTGAGATAACTGAAATATATTGGAATAACAATTGAACATTTATGAATAATTCATTGCAGATATATTGTATTTCGTGCTGGAAACAGGAATAATTAATAACACCTTCGATTTGGATGAACTCGATAAGACACATTGAAGAAGAAATTGACAAATGATGAAATTGTGCACAAATGTTAGATAGACTAGATATTAACAGCATACTTATTCACTTGAATGAAGCTTTCTGAATATGATATGATTCAATGCTGCCAAATTCTAAGACAGGGTGATGAGAATGGAAACAAGTAAAGGTGGGTATGTAATTAACATAAGATAAATATAGGAAAACTTATTGTACAGTGTAAAATATTTATGTGCAAAAATATGTGTGTAATTGTTCAGAATATACATGAGCAATTGGTTACAATATGTCAGGAGCGAAAGAATTGTAACTGTTTTGCAGATATGGCGAATGCATTAAAGAGAATGCAGTGATTATATCCAGTTTTATCATAAAAGATGTACACAGGTATTAGCAGAACAAACGAAGGAGAAATACAATGATATCAAAATATCTTAACAAGGAAACACTGTACCGAAGGACATAAGAACTAAACGTAAAAGGTTAATATGCTCTATAATGAAAGTAAAATATATTACTTGGATATACAATTGTTAATTAGGTGGATTAGACCAACAGGGGATACAACTGAAAACTCACCTGGAACTCTAACTCATAGGTAGTATGGAAAAGAGTTCCATGTGAATATTATCATACACATAACACATTCTTAACCTACCAATTATTATAACTGTATACGTATTTGTAGTTTTAAGCCCTATTATAATATATGTTAATATATATGTTATTAGATTTACTATATAGTTAATGTAAATTATATATAATAACAGCATTTTTGTTTAATTATTTTATTTAGATTAGAATTTTCTTGTATGCCATGGCCAAGCTGAACTAAAACTCAAAGATGATACGGCAACAATGCGACGTTTTGACGTCACAAATTTAGATGATGTATGTACAAAATAACTTTGGATAGATTATAACTATTAAGATGTGCTACGCCACTGGTGATTCAACAAATTCGACAAAACAGACAAGAGTCTAAAATGAGGTAAAAACTAATAATATACCAAGGAAAAGAGAGTTTTCACCCTTATACATAGAAAACAAGCAACATCTAAAATATGTAACAATTGTTATCAGTGCAAAACCAAAATAGACTCGATGCCACTCAATCAGGTTCATAATATCCCAATTATAGCTCATGCCGCGGAAAAATCGCTGTTTACCTCGAGAACTGTCACAACATTAGCTCGGGCTCATATCAACCGAACAACAAACAAACAATGCGTTTTTACAATAATATGGCTTTCGCTCGTCGTCTTTTTTACTCGCTGATAACACCTACCACCACGATATGACATCGACCATCGGCGGGGAACAGATGGTGTGGCAGTTTTTGGCACTCGTAAGGTTAATCAGGCGCAAACAATGATTTTATCGGCGCGTTTAAGTGGAAAAGTAAGCAAACGTAGATTAAAATAATTCTGTTGGATGTTGGTAAATCGGCTGGGGTAGCTCGTATCAATAAAATAGCCTCGAAGTAATTTATTACCCCGGACAATTTACCGGTAATAGTGGACATAATAAGGTAAATGAGCAGCAACATCTGTAGATTAATTACGTGTATAAATAATTATCTTATGTTAAACAAAAAAGACTCTATCAGTAACGCAATATAAATGTGTCTATTTGACAGTACAGCATTAGTAACAGGTCAATTGAAAAGTCCCCGACCTGACACGTAGATGGCGCTACTACAATTAAATCCATATGTTTCTAATTAGCCCTAAACCTCAAACGATGCGTGTACAAATGTGACAGCTGTCGGATCGTTAGTTTGTGAATTATAGAATTTTGGATGAAACAACTTTTGTTATTGTGATAAAACGGGTAAAAAGGAATTTCGTGTGTTGATAAAATATTGCTTTTTGAAGGGAAAGATACAGTTGAAGCAAAAACTTGGCTTGATGACGAGTTTCATCAAGGATTGGTATGCTAAGTTTAGACGTGGTGAAATGAGCACCGAAGACGTTGAACGTAGTGGACGCCCAAAGTAGGTTGTTACCGACGAAAACATTAAAAAATCCACAAAATGACTTTGAATGACCGTATACTTTTTTTATTACTCTTCGTGAGTCCACAATCTGGCCTATTGGCAATAAGTATTTCTTATGTCTATATTATATATACATGGCATGTAGAAAATCACCTCATTAAGCAATCTCCTGTATAAAATATTATCTTAATTAATTAGTCTTATTCTAAAGTTTATTCTAAAGTCTACATATATCCAGTAATCAGATCAGGTGGTGTTAGAGTGTGTTTTAGTCTTCGCACTTCACTATCAGGTCACATATTTAGCTGATTAGCGAGTACATTGGGATGCACTGACACTCTTTCGAAGTACTTCACACAAACACGTTGAATTACACTCGCTGTAGGTTCTAGAGGAATATCGCGTTGTATCACTTTATTTGAAATATAGTACGGAGCATCAATGGCACGCATCACCTTATTTTGGAACCGTTGAATGATGGATATATTAGATTTGCTAGCGGTACCCCATAGTTGGATTCCATATACCCAAATGGGCTTGAGTATAGACTCATATAGCAATACCTTTTTATCTAATGATAACTTGGATTTGCGCCCTATGAGCCAATACATTTGATATAATTTTAGTCCAAGTTGTTTCCGTTTAGAGAGTATGTGCTTCTTCCAGGTTAGGGGTCGATCTAAGTGCATACCAAGATATTTAACATGCTCTGCTTGGGGGAGTTGACGATGATTGATATTCACTAAATGACCGTGTATAGAAATTGAATGAAATAGCAGGCACTTTAAAGATATCAAGTGAACGTGTACGAATTCATTCATTCACGAATATTTGGGTATGAGAAAGCTCTGTGCAAAGAGGGTGCCGCGCGAGCTCACTTTTGACCAAAAACAACGACTAGTTGATGATTCGGAGCAGCGTTTGATGATCAAGCGTAATATACGCAAGTTTTTGCGTCGATATGTAACAATGGATAAGACATGTCTCAATCATTTCACTCCGAAATTCAATCGACAGTCATCCGAGTGGACTGCATACGATGAACCTGTTCCAACGCGTAGGAGAACGCAACAGTCGGCATATAAGTTTATGGTGTCTGTATTTTGTGATGCGCATGGAACAATTTTCATTGACTACCTTGGAAAAGGAAGGACTATCAACAGTGACTATTGCATAACGTTATTGGACAGTTTCAAAGACGAAATAGCCGAAAAACGGCCGCATTTGAAGAAAAAGAAAGCGCTGCTTCACCGAAACAATGCATGGTGTCACAAGTCATTGAAAATGATGGAAAAAAATCAATGAATTGGGCTTCGAATTGTTTCCGCATCCACTGTATTCTCCAGATCTGGTCCCCAGCGACTATTTCCTGTTATTAAATCTCAAAAGAATGCTTGTTGGTAAGACATTTTCGTCGAATAAAGAGATGATCGCCAAAACTGAGGCCTATTTTGAAGCAAAGAACAAATTATACTACCAAAATAGTATCAAAAAGTTGAACGGTCGCTATAATGAGTGTATTACCCTTGAAGGGAATTATGTTGAGTAAAAAAAACTAATTTTGAAAAAAAATGTGTGTTACTATGGTTGGCCGGGGACTTTTCAATTGACATATTACATTAGAAACTTCTTCTAATCACCAACTCCGCTGTCATTTATATACACACTTCTAACACTCATTCATCTTTATTGTGTATCTTAATCAGCATTATTTATTGATTAAAATGAAAAGTATATACGGAGTATTAATGGAAACAACAATTAAACAACTTAACCTATTTTTAATATTGTTTATTTTAATGACTTATTTAATTTAAATACTGAAAACTGAACGACATTGGTTTTACTCACCAGACGTAGCGTCTTCTAATCGCCATTTGCTTAGATCGATGAAGCATAGCTTAACTGGCACACAGTTTAAAAATACTGAAGAGCGTCAAAATAAATCTATTATTGCATGACTACTAAATCAACAACCTTCTGTCAAAACGGTATCTCCAAGTTCTTAGAAAGGTGGGAAATATTCTAGAAAATGATACCTTTTTAAAATGAGTGTATGCAAGCTACAAGATCCGTCTATAAAGTCGTCACACATCATCTAATATATCTTCCTCCCATTGCTTCAGTAGTAGTAGATACTAGTAGACCTGACTTTATAAATATCCAAGATTAACAATCAATCACAACAAATTTTTGTAATATTTCTAATGTTTCAGGTGTTGTAAAGACTCTTTAAGTTGTAGTTGTTGAGGGGCCTTTATTCAATAAATAATTGTAAAAGATGTTTATTGTACAACATACAAATAACAATCAAAAAATTCTGTGCTTTCATGAAGTTTTGGACATCTATATAGTATTTAGTTAACAATGTTCTAGCCTATTACTAGATATTTAATTTTTATTTTAACTAATTTTAAGAAAAGTTTGATTATTATTTTAACTGCTGGGTCTTCCTAGGTATAATATAAAAAAGTAGAATTATTCTATTAAAAAAAAAACACCAAAGGTATTTAGAGGTTTGTTGATGATCTAAATTAATCTTCTGCCTTCAATCCAAGTAAGTATTTATCAAGTTGTGTAAAATATGACCATACACAGACAACAAAAATATATAATATCTTAACTATATCGTATTCTAAAGACAATTGTGTGCTTAAGATGGCAGTGTCGCTTTTGTATTAGTATTTCGAACTAACACTTTGATCTCACTCGTTATGGGTTCAAGGGGAATATTGTGTTGAATTATTTCGTAGATACATAATACAAGTATGACTATATTGATTTTACTACTAACGCCACACTGTTGAAAACCGTACATCTAAACAGGCCTAAAACTGACTTATAGAGCAATACATTATTATTATATATTTTACGCCATTAAATAATACAACAACCGTCGTATTCACCATATATTGTACTTTTAAATCATATTCAACTTCATCTGGAGCTGGCTAATACCTTGAATAATTTTATACTTCGATATATACGATTTTCATTAATTGCTTCGCAAAGGAATTCCTTTACTTTTAGAGTATCAATTATATGTAGACACTTAATATTTAAATAATGAACATATCACGTGAACACGAACATTAATAACATAAAAATCACGCATTTGTCGAATCAATATCAGGAGTTAATATTTAAAATTAATAATAAAACAGGTCTCGAATAGAGATTATAAAACATTACAGAAATAATTGGTTTAATATTATGGACGAGAATTTATTTAATTTGGTTGAATAACTCTATTTTGTGCCATATTTTTTAGCAATACCACATATTCCATTACCTGTTCACAATAAATATTTAATAAATGTACGTTATATTTTTTGTTTTATTAAATTGTAACAGGTCAATTGAAAAGTCCCCGCCCTGACATATATATGGCGATACTAGAATTAAATCCATATGTTTTTTAGTAAGCCCTAACTCTCAAAAGATGCGTGCATAAATAAGAGTGAAGCAACTTTTGTTATTGTGGAAAAAATTGATAAAAGGGAATTTCGCGTGTTGATAAAATATTGCTTTTTGAAGGGAAAAATATAGTTAAAGCAAAAACTGGCTTGATTTCGAGTTTCCGGACACTGCCCCAGGAAAATCAACCATCAAGGGTTTGTATGCTAAGTTTAGACGTGGTAAAATGAGCACCGAAAACGGTGAACGCAGTGAACGCCCAAAAGAGGTTGTTACCGACGAAAACATTTTAAAAATCCACAAAATGATTTTGAATGACCGTAAATTGAAATTGAATGAAATAGAAGACACTCTAAAGATATTATTATTATTATTTAGGTATGAGAAAGCTCTGTGCAAAGTGGATGCCGCGCAAGCTCACTTTTGACCAAAAACAACGACGAGTTGATGATTCGGAGCAGTGTGGAGATCATAACCCGGATAAATATAATATCCAAATTATTCTAGAGACTGATATTAAAATATGCTAAACCACTTGTGAAAGTACCAGATTTTTAATTTGGATTTCGAAATAATTACTCAACAAGTGCAAGTACATAGATTAGCATAGGCTATTGAAAGAGTGCTTGAAGAAAAGAAATACTGCCTTGCAATAGTCTTGGACGTTTCACAGGCATTTGTTACAGTTTCCGATGACAGTTATTATTGCAGAAAACATATATTTTCCTAGAACTATAGAAAAATACAAATGGCAGTCATAAAAATGAATAAGTTAATGATCCTGGATGAGTCAACATTATCGAGAGAACGTATATTATTTATAGATTTGGGGAAAATACAAGAAAATCGTTCTAATACTATAGTTAATTATAGGTACATTTATAATCGACCTTATATCGACATAAATAATTGAATTCTAGTTCTAAATTTACCTAATATTTTTTTGTAACAGAATTTATATATTTACATTTACTGTTATATAAGTTTAAGAAGTTCAATAAAGCTATATTAACAGGTCAATTTAAAAGTTCTCGGCCTACTATAGTAAAACCCATTTTTTTGGCAAAATTGGTTTTTTTTATTCAACATAATTCCCTTCAGGGTTGATACATTGATTATAGCGACCCTCCAACTTTTCGATACCATTTTTGTAGTACGATTTGTCTTTTGATTCAAAATAGGCCTCAGATTCGGCGGTCACCTCTTCATTCGACGAAAATTTCTTCCCAGCGAGCATTATTTTGAGATCTGAGAACAGGAAATAGTCGCTGGATGCCAGATCTGGAAAATACAGTGGATGAGAAAGCAATTCGAAGCCCAATTCATGGATTTTTGCTATCGTTTTCACTGACTTGTGACACGGTGCATTGTTTTGGTGAAGCAGCACTTTCTTTTTCTTCAAATGCGGCCGTTTTCGGCGATTTCGTCCTTCAAACAGTCCAATAACGCTATGTAATAGTCGCTGTTGATGGTCCTTCCTTTTTCAAGGTAGTCAATGAAAATTATTCCATGCGCATTCCAAAATACAGGCGCCATAACCTTGCCAGCCGACTGTCGCGTTTTCCCACGCTTTGGAGCGGGTTCATCTTGTGCAGTCCACTCGGATGACGGTCGATTTGTCTTCGGAGTGAAATGATGGTTGCCATGTTTCATCCATTGTCACATATCGACGCAAAAACGCGGGTTTATTACGCTTGATCATTACATCCGAATCATTAACTCGTCGTTGTTTTTGGTCAAAAGTGAGCTCCCGCGGCACCCACTTTGCACAGAGCTTTTCATACCCAAATATTCGTGAATGATATGATGTACACGTTCAGATGATATCTTTAGAGTATCTGCTATTTAATTATATTTCAATTTTCGGTCATTTAAATTCATTTTGTAGATTTTTTAAATGTTTTGTTCCGTAACAACTTTTTTTGGGCGTCCACTGCATTCACCGTCTTCGGTGGTCATTTCACCACGTCTAAAGTTAGCATACTAATCCTTGGTGGTCGATTTTCCTGGGACAGTGTCCGGAAACTCGGCCTCATGCCAAGTTTTTGCTTCAACTGTATTTTTGCCCTTCAAATAGCAACATTTTATCAACACGCGAAATTCCTTTTTATCCATTTTTTTCACAATAACTAAAGTTGCTTCACTCAAAATGCTATAATTCACAAACTAATGATCCGTCCTTGACTCGAGCTGTCAAATTTATGCACGTATCTTTTAATGGTTAGTGTTAACTAGAAAACATATGGATCTAATTCTAGTAGCTCCGTCTATGTGTTAAGTCTTTAATTATTGACTAAAAATTGAAAAGTATACATAGACTCCATTTCCCATTACTTATGATAATTGTCCTGAGATCCATTTAAACTCACCTTTAGTTCCCTTAGTATTAAGTACTATAATACTTGAGTGTAATTATATTTAAATTAGCAATTTCATTTTTTGATTCAATTAAATTATTATTATTTAAATAATTAAGGTACTATTAAAGTTTAATTAGGCTACTATAGCAGTTCCATTTCCTGTGCGTCGTCTACTAGCTGTATTGATTTTACGTTGCTGTGATTTAATAACATTATTGCCTATTTTAGGGCGAGATCTTAGCCCCCGTAATTCCAAATAGGCTTTATTATTTACTGATAAACCAATCTCTTTGATCTTAGGTCAAACAGTTATTTGAGAGCAGTACAGTTATTTGAGACTGATCTACTGTGCGTTTTGTCTAACGTGACGTTTCCAATTTAATCTACCATCGAGGATGCCGAGGTATTTCGCTGATTCTACCTTAAGGGGTCGGGCATTTGCTAAGTGATATAATTAGGTTTTTATCATTTCGCTGCAACACAAAATTGACATTCAAGCTATTAAACTGTCACAAATATCGATAACGTATATACAAAAAAAAACTTTCAATAGTTCATAGTGACTGTGTTATCGGTAGATCTTCTAAGTATTGCTTGTTATGTTGTTGGGGTATCAGTAGTGTAACAAGACACTAACCTGAGGAGCTTCAGCCAAAATAGATTTAAGAGTTGAGAGCGCCTTCATGCGAAATTCTAACCCAGAAAGATATGATTCCAGTAAATTAAAATGTTTTCGCGGTAACAATTTATTCATCTTGTGGTTTACACTCTTCCAGATGTTTGTGAGATGTCGAGTAATATTGTAGGGCACTATTTATTTTCTTGAACTGATTATGAAATCCAAACTAGAAATCTGATGTTTTTAATTTATTTTAATAAGCAATCTGAATATCCAGATAGACTTTTAAAATCGGATTTGTCTTACCAGTTCGTCAGGTAACAATCTGAAAAAATATAACCCTGAAGATGCTGATGATATAGTCTGAAGAGTAGTCTGGGTGTTGATTATTTTATATGTACAGTAAAATATTACTCCTAGACCATTGTATAAATTACTTGCCACAGCCCAAGCATGTATGCTAACACCAGTTTTAGAAAGTGCTCGGAGAGTTGGTAGTGTTTTGGTTCAAATACAATGAGACTGTATATTGTTTGTAATAAGTAATGATAGCCTGGTAAACATTTAAAAAATAACAAGAACACAAATAAGAGAGGTAAAAAAAAGAACTACATTACGTAAACTGTTAAACTTACCGTAAAGCTATCGAACGAATGGTTTTTTTATTAATCTCTTAGAACGTCAACAATCTGTCCGTGCGCAATAATTATTATTATATAATTTCAGTTATATAATATAACTATCCTGACATGTAGAATTTGACTTCAGTAAGTGATCTGCTGTAAAACATTATTTAATCTTATTCTAGATACTATTCTAACTTATTTTAAAGTCTATCCAGACTTATTCTAAAAACTATTGTACTTATTCTAGAGATTATTAAATCTCACTCTATGTGTCTATTGATCAGTTCGTACATAGTTTGCGTTTAACTGTTGCATAGTTTGTTGTAATAGTTGCATATATTGCAACAGTAGTATTTCTTGAAGTCGGTAGATCAACTGTATACAATAGATATAACAATGGGCCAAGGACACTGTCCTACGGAACAGCCGAATATCTTGGGTGTAGGTCAGAATGGTATATGATAGCGGAAGTATTTTAATGATAATGAATATTGATGAGTGAAGAAGACTATTTATTATTCTAGGTACTTCAACTCATCGAAGGGTATATTCTTTAATAAACACCAATATACTGTACTATATAATACTGTAATAATAATATTTTGATCTCTAAAATTAATAAGTATTTTTAATTAGATTAAATGTTGTAAATTGAGTAACTGCAGAAAAAAAAAGAACAAAAACAAATTTTAAAAAGATCCAAAATTAAGGAAAATGGCTACCACATTAATCAATTGAAAATGCCATTTAGGGCCGTTTCAATATAAAGGCCACTAATATTAGATTTATAATTTATAATAAATAAGATTTAGATAATGTTTTACAGCAGATCACTTACTGAAGCCATCTTCTACATGTCAGGATAGTTATATTATATAACGGAAATTATATAATAATAATTATTGCGCACGGGCAGATTGTTGACGTTCTAAGAGATTAATAAAAAAACCATTCGTTCGAAAGCTTTACCGTCAGTTTCCCTTTATTTTTACGCGAATACATCCTGAATAAGAAAAACGTGTCAATGATTGCGTGGGTGGCCGAATGGGGAGATGAGTGACCCTTTGCTACAGACGCCGCACCCAGAGGGGTTCCCACTTTCACTAGAGTCAGTACATTAGCAAGATTAAAAGGACCGAATCCCGTCCCTTCGTTGCTGAATTTGCATCAAGAGTGGGAGATATTTGTTGAAAGCTTGGACCGATGAGGGGAGAGCTTCGACAGCCTGGTCATATGTTTTGTTTGATTTTACCTTTTTTTTGCGAATATCGACAGATTTATATCGAAGCAAGATATTATGCCTCAAACTAAGGTCCCTATCGGCATTGTATAAAATATACTATAAATGTCTTCATTATACGATTGCTATGAAACTTAAATAATATGAAAATGTTGAAAGCAAGATCACAGGTCAATTGAAAAGTCCCTGGTCTACCATAGTAAAACACATTTTTTTGGCAAAATTAGTTTTTTTATTCAATATAATCCTTCAAGGGAGATACACTGATTATAGCGACTCTCCAACTTTTCTATACCATTTTTGTGGTACGATGTCCTTTATTTCAAAATAGGCCTGAGTTTCGGAGATCATCTCTTCAATCTCTGTTACTACTAATATAGCAAACACTTTAAAGATATAAACTGAACATTTGGGTATGAGAAAGCTCTGTGCAAAGTGGGTGCCGCGCGAGCTCACTTTTGACCAAAAACAAGGACGAGTTGACGATTCGGAACAGTGTTTGAAGATGACCAAGCGTAATAAACCCGAGTTTTTGCGTCGATATGTGACAATGGATGCAACATGGCTCCACCATTTCACTCCGATGTCCAACTCACAGTCATCCGAGTGGACTGCACACTATGAACCCGCTCCAAAGCGTGGGAAAACGCAACAGTTGGCTGGAAAGGTTATGACGTCTATATTTTGGGATGCGCATGAAATAATTTTTATTAACTACCTTGAAAAAGTAAGGACCATCAACAGCGACAATTACATAGCGTTATTGGACCGTTTGAAGGACGAAATCGCCGAAAAACGATGACATTTGAAGAAAAAGAAAGTGCTGCTTCACCAAGATAATGCACCGTGTCATAAGTCAGTGAAGACGATGGCAAAAATCCATGAACTGGGCTTCGAATTACTTCCTCATTACCTGTTCCCGGATCTCAAAAGAATACTTGCTGGGAAGAAATTTTCATCGAATGAAGAGGTGATCGCCGAAACTGAGGCCTATTTTGAAGCAAAAGATAAATCGTACTACGAAAATGGTAGCAAAAAGTTGGAGGGTCACTATAATTAGTGTATCACTCTTGAAGGGAATTATGTTGAATAAAAAAACAAATTTTGTTAAAAAAATGTGTTTTACTGTGATAGGGCGGGTTTTTTCAATTGACCTCTTACAGCAAACAGCTTCAAAGTATAGTAAAAATTGAAGCTGGGAATATAAATTGAATTATATAGAGAAATGTCAAAACCACCGAATTTACGAGGTTGGTGAGATTGTTTAACAGTTGATTACATTGACACTTCGCATTTTCACCATTCCTGATTCACCTAATATAAAAGTTCAAGGCTTCTCTCGGATCAAAGTTTTTAAGAATAAGCAGAGATTTCATCGTCGCCTCCCATTCAGACATATTCTTCTAGAAGAATTCGCTAAAACAGACCCTTATTCCTTTAGAAAACTAAAAAAATCTGAGAGAAGGGTCGTCAACGAAGCCTAATCGTGACTTAGCAAGCTAAATTCTTCATAAAAACAGTAAATTAAAGATCTACTAGTAAATAGTATATTGAAATTTCATGAAATGATTCCTTTTCGTGGACTTATTGAACAACCAAGTGTATGTATGTATGTATTTTTATTGATATTTCCTATCCCCTAATCCACCTCAATCAACAATATTTTCACAATAGCCGACACACATAAACTCACTTCCCGACACCCCTTCAGCAAACAATGCTCATTTTAATCTATTATGCCTCATAGTCGGGTGCTTTCTACCCCCCCATACCGTCGAACAATCGTCCGACATTATTTTCTTGACTCCGTAATCCGTCGGAACAAACCAACATCCTGTCGAATTACGTCGAAAGCCAACAAAAATAATCCGTGGTCGTTGCGAATATGGCGCCCCCGGAATGACATATGCGCCATGAATATGGAAAATCGACAAATCCCCAATGTTTAATCCTGTTTAGGTTTGGACCGTATCGTCTGAAAGGCCATCAGCGGCACGGCAAGATTATAAAAATTGTATACGCAATTCGCTGTATTAGCCGTATCGATTTTGTGATTCGGCTACTCGGGTTGTAACGAGGAGAGGATCATGTACAGGAATACTTGTTCAACAGTATTCATTGCATCTAGACAATAATTAGGTTTTTCGAAAGCTTTCGGTTCGTTCAATATTTTTTTTTATTATTTAATTAATATATTGTCACTAGTCGTTTCCGTCTAACCTACAATTTGTCTTCATGATAACTTAAATCTAGGTATATAACTAGGAGGACCCATCGGCCCTAACTCAGTCTCTGGTGAAATAATGTTAATACATGTCACTGCTGAATTTTTTTAATATATGCACCTCACTATATAACGCTACACAAGATCAGATGGTTTGATTCTTTTGAGTCTGTGTCCTGTTCTGGTGGTATCCAAAAGTTACAATATTTCAATATTAGTATAAGAATGGAGTCTTTCCTCATGCCCCCTTGCAATTCTATTGATTTCTTGACTGACTGTGGGTATCTGAAGGTCTCGATGTAGGTAATCAGTCCTATAGTATTTGGGTGCACCCACAATACCTCTCAGGACTTTGCTCTGAAAAATTTGTATTTTATTAATGTTACTCTTTGCAGAACATTCCCATAATTGAACTCCGTATGTCCTTATAGGTTTCTATATTTGCTTATATAATAACAGTTTATTATGTACTAATAATTGTGATTTTCTTCCAATTAGCCAGTACATTTTCCTATATTTCAATTCCAGTTCTTTTCTTTTCTTCTTTATATGTTCCTTCCAGCGAAGCTTTGCATCGAGATTCATTCCGAGATATTTAGCGTTGTTACTATATGGAATGATAGTGTTATTTAATGTTATTGGTGGTTGTACGGTCTGTTATAGGTAAACTGCACATGTACAGATTTACTTTCATTATTTCTTATTTTCCAAGTTTGTGTCCAATTATTTATATTTTCACTTGCCTGTTGTAATTTTTGTGAGGCTTCTTCACTATTGTCTTCGACAGCTATAATCGCAGTATCATCAGCAAATGTACCCATCGTGATATTTTCCATTTGTGGTATATCACAAGTGTAAAGTAGATAAAGCATTGGTCCAGTACACTTCCTTGTGCTTTAGCTTCTTTTATTGTAGAGTAAGCTTCTTCTTGCTTGACTCTAAACATTCTGATTGTAATGTATGATTTTAACAGTTCGGTGTGTTGTTTTGGTAGCATTTTCTGTAGTTATGAACAAGGCCTTCATGCCAAACCTTATCGAAGGCTTGTGCTATATCTAAGAATATAGTTGAGCATACTTTTTGACTTTCGTAGACTTTTTCAATAATATCTGTTATTTTGTGGACCTGGTCAATTGTTGAGTGTTAATAAACCCAAACAGGTCTGTTGGTATTAGGTTTTTTCTCTCTATGATGAAAGCTTTCGGTGATACATGCCCATTAAAATATTATTTTACAAAGCATTAACTCGAAGAGAATAATAGATATATTGATATTATGATGGTACTTGATAATATTGGTCTGTCAAAAAATTATTTTCCTCATTATTTTCATGCATGATAAAAGTATATTTACTGCTCTTAACTTGAATTTCAACATAAATATATATACAGCGTGTATATTTTTATACAATGTTTATTTCATTAAAAATACACTATAACAACTGTAAAGTGTAACAAAATGTAGCACTATAATTTAAGTTTTACAATAAAAAATGATATTTTTACAGTAACACCAATTACAAAAATATATACTATATATTAAAGTACTGTAGTTCAACCCATATGTTAGGTATCAGTAAATCTCTCTCATTGTAACAGGTTAATTGAAAAGTCCTCGACCTGACACATAGGTGGCGCTACTAGAATTAAATCCATATGTTTTTTAGTTTACTCACCTTACCGTTAGACCTAACCCTCAAAAGATGCGTGTATAAATTTGACAGCTGTCGGATCATTAGTTTGTGAATTATAGCATATTGAGTGAAGCAACTTTTGCTATTGTGAAAAAAATGAATAAAAAGGATTTTCGCATGTTGACAAACTATTACTTTTTGAATGGAAAAAATACATTTGAAGCAAAAATTTGGCTTGATGCTGAGTTTGCGGGCACTTCCCCAGGAAAATCAACCATCAAGGATTGGTATGCTAAGTTTAGACGTGGTGAAATGAGCACCGAAGACGGTGAACGCAGTGGACGCTCAAAAGAGGTTGTTACCAACGAAAAAATTAAAAAATTGCACAAAATGATTTTGAATAACCGTAAATAGAAATTGAAAGGAAGCAGATAAAGATATCAACTCAACGTCTACATCATATCATTCACGAATATTTGGGTGTGAGGAAGCTCTGTACAAAGTGGGTGCCGCCCGAGCTCATCTTTGATCAAAAACAAGGAGGAGTGGATGATTCGGAGCAGTGTTTGAATATAATCAAGTGTAAATAGCAGCATCAAGTGCAAATAAATGAAGCAGTACTTTCTTCTTCTTCAAATGCGGTCGTTTTTCGGCGATTTCGTCATTCAAACGGTCCAATAACGTTATGTAGTAGTCTCTGTTGATGCTCTTTATTTTTTCAAGGTAGTCAATCAAAATTATTCTGTGCGAATCCCAAAATACACGATAACCTTGCCAGCCGACTCTTACACTTTCCACAGATTGGAGCAGGTTCATCGTGTGCAATCCACTAGGATTATTGTCGATTGGACTTCGGAATGAAATGATGGAGCCATGTTTCATCCATTGTCACATATCGATGCAAAAACTCGGGTTTATTACGTTTGATCGTCTTCAAGCTCTACTCCGAATCATCAACTCGTCGTTGTTTTTGGTCAAAAGTGAGGTCGTGCGGCAGCCATTTTGGACAGAGCTTTCTCATACCCAAATATTTGTGAAAGATATGATGTACAGGTTCAGTTTGATGTTTGATATCTTGGCATCAAGCCAAGTTTTTGCTTCAACTGTATTTTTCCCTTCAAAAAACAATATTTTATCAACACGCGAAATTACTTTTTATCCGTTTTTTTTTTTCACAATAACAACTTCACTCATAATGTTATAATTCACAAACTAATGATCCGACAGCTGTCAAATATACACGCATCTTTTGAGGGTTAGGGATAACTAAAAGGTATGGATTTAATTCTAGTAGCGCCATCTATGTGTCAGGCTGGGGACTTTTCAATTAACCTGTTATATAGTTTGGATGTAGAATTTTTAATCAGATGGTTTAAGCTTCCAGGGGATACCATGGGTGGTTTAGAAAACAGTTCAATATAACTAGAATAAAATAACTCTAACCTAAAAACTATTGTGGCTGTGTAATTAACTGTACTTTTAACTCTTTCGATAATAAATGCATTTGATGTACTGTAATGTTAAAATAAATTATATTTTAGAAAGTGGTTAAATATCGACTATAAAATAAACTACAATGTGTAAAATCTTAGCGTTAAATCCGACAACAATTCACCGTTTTGATTAATTGTGATGGCGTGTGTTCACTGCTACTTTGCATAGACCAGATGTTTCTTTGCTTTAATTGTAAGATTGTTAAATACATTTTTTGAATCCTTTTGGCGAGTTTATATTTTTTCACGCCACTGCATATAAGAGGAACAAAAGTACAAGGAAGTATACCAACCGCCAATTCACTCAAAAGAAATAAAAGAACAATGTGAGCGATCTCCCTCGCATTGATGATGCGTATCATCTTCCGGTTGAGCGTAAGGTCCATATTTGTTCCGATGCGGCCGACGACGGGTTTTTTTTAATATAAATATACGATCGACATATTCCCGGACGTATTAGCATAAACGTCCCGCCTCTTGCGGAAAAACGGCGCGTGTCTTCGGATGAAAAATCGCCCAGGGTTTCCGACAGGGAAGGATTGCGGCACGGGTTCGCACGAATCCGCCCGGGAACATCGTAAATCAATCTTATGACGCATATCTGGATATATATTATAAAGAGAATAATGGAGCCTGCTATAAGAGAAGTTTCTTATCCTGATATTTTTTAATGTTATGTTTTATTTGTAATATGTTCTTTTCACGTAATTTAATCCCATTATGTACTATTTAGAAAGTCGTAAAATGTAATTTGAAACATACAAATATCAATAATGTGCAAGTAAATTTACTCAGATGGTTTTACAATACAAAAATAAATTATTATTTACGTAATTATTTATATAAATACGAATAAGCACTTTAGTTTCTGTTTTAACTATAGTCTATCCAAAGTTGCAGTGAACTCACGTCATTTCAATGTATGACGTCAAAACGGTGCCGCATTTAAAGTTGATATTTTACGCATTTTAGTTTATTTTAGCTTCGATATATAAAATCATTCTAATATAAATAAAATAATGAAACAAAAATATTTTAAAATTAAATATAAATAATTTTAACATGATAATACATCTAATGCACATATTAACGAACTACAGTTGATTAAACAGCCACAATAATTTATAGGTTAGAGTTCTTTTACTATATTTACATTGAACTCTAAATGCTTTCTAAACTGCCCATGGTCTCTCACGGAGGCTTAATCTATCTAATTAATATTGTACATCGAAGTAATGTATTTTTTAATTAGAGAACATATTTACCTTTTATTGTTAAGTTATTGTTTCCTTCGTTGATGTGTTTTCTTGTTAAATCAATTTGATATCACTGTATGTCTCCTTAGTTTCTTACTGCCACTGCCTTCCCATTAATGCATTTGTCATATCTGCAAAATAGTTAATACTCATTCTTTCCTCGTACCAAGTTTTATCGCCTAATGCATATAAATATTTCACATTAAAATTCGATTTTTTACAGTTATCCTATATTAATTATATACTCACCTTTTTTTTACTCTCATCACCCTGTCTTGGTATTGTCAGCATTGAATCATAATCCCGTATTTGAAAAGTTTCCTTCAATCACTGTCCAATTCTGATCCACTATTCAAGTCAATAACTTAAGCTGATAATTTCCAATTTAACTTTAAATAAAAAATGCCTTAGGAACTTCGTCTTCAACACCAGTGAGCAATGAAAGCGATTTTGTTAGGGACGAAAAATATTTAATTTCGCAAAGTGAACTGAAGGTTCTGTTTCGCAATTTGAATTTATCAAAACAAAATGTAGAGCTGTTTACCTTACGATTGCAGGAATAAGAAGATCCTGGCCCTAAAACATAGATTACTATATACAGAAATAAAAATTACGCGATGTTACCGTTCCTTAAGAAAGAAAATCATATTTGTTTCTGCAAAGATATCAAAGGTTTATATGGAATAATGACACCATATGAATATATTCAAATGTATGACCTTTGTTCATAGATGGTACTAATTACACCTTGAAGATGTCTCTACTCCGCATTAGAAATAAAAAACCATCCATTCAGATTGCTCAAACAAGTATGCGTACAATTTTAGTCAAGATCAAATACAGTGAGCGTCAATAATAAACTTGTTTCGAAATATTAAAACTCATTTACATATTACACGTTATATTTGAATTCATGCAATATTGCTGCTTTCTGTCCTACTTTGCAGTTGATCAATATTATGTTGGAAAAAAAAATACTTTGTCTAATTGCTCAGAGACCATTTTTGAAGATAGAGAAAACTGTCATACCCAAAAATCAAAGTAGAGCAAAGCTATATGCAAAGTAGGTGTCGCGCGAGCTAACTTTTGACCAAAAACAACAACGAGTTGATGATTCGGAGCAGTGTTTGAAGATGATCAAGCGTAATAAACCCAGGTTTTTAAATCGATATGTGGCAATGAATGAAACATGGCTCCATCCAATCGACAGTCATCCGAGTGGACTGCACACGATGAACCCGCTCTAAAACGTTGGAAAATGCAACTGTCGGCTGACAAGGTTATGGCGTCTGTATTTTGGGATGCGCATGGAATAATTTTCATTGAGTACCTTGAAAGAGAAGGACCATCAACAGCGACAATTACATAGCGTTATTGGGCCGTTTGAAGAGCGAATTCGCCGAAGAATGATCACATTTGAAGAAAAAGGAAGTGCTACTTCACCAAGACAAGGCCAATGTCGAATTCAGCTACGAACTGCCATCCTATCCACTGTATTCCCCAGATCTGACCCTCAGCGACTATTTCCTGTTCTCAGATCTCAAACGAATGCTCGCTTGGAAGATATTTTTTTCGCCGAAACAGGCCTATTTTGATTGCTTCAAGAACAAATCGTACTACAAAAATGGTATCGAAAAGTTGGAAGGTCGCTACAATCAGTGTATCACTCTTGAAGGGAATTATGTTGAATAAAAAAAATAATTTTGCCAAAAAATGTGTTTTATTATGGTAGGCCGGGGACTTTTCAATTAGCCTGTTATGATAGCAGCAGGTATATGATGGTCCCCGATATACCGACTGTGGCAGTTATGAATTGTAGGGGTTTAAAATACAAAAATTTGTTATTTTACTCCGAAAATCTAAAACATTACAATAAATAAAATTCTTAAAGGCAATGGCAAAGTCTTAGCTTAGCCTTTTTATATATAGAGGGTGGGACAAAAGTTCCGCTACCATTCTGATTGCACGCCATCTTGGTCATGTGACATTTAGTTCAGTTTCGTCTTAACCATTGTGTTGTGTAGACGTCTAAATCTTATAATGGAGACGAGTTGAGTCTCCAGCAATCCTAAGGCTGTCTGGTCAAATTGAAGATTTTTCTAAGTTGATAATGACCGATGAAGCCCATTTTCTTTTCAGTGGCCACGTCAATAAACAGAGCAGTCGGTTTTCGAAAACAAAGAATCCTCAATTA
Organism: Rhynchophorus ferrugineus; assembly: GCF_030347505.1. Taxonomy (NCBI): domain Eukaryota; kingdom Metazoa; phylum Arthropoda; class Insecta; order Coleoptera; family Curculionidae; genus Rhynchophorus; species Rhynchophorus ferrugineus. The sequence goes on from NW_027472583.1 coordinate 52,488,953, forward strand.
ATTCAACTATCAACTAAAAACAACTGTATGGTGTGGTATTCATGCTGGAAACATCATTGGTCCCTATTTTGTTTAAATAACTAAGGTGTTGTAGTTAGTAAGGTTGTTGTCTAGGAAGACTAAGGACTAGAGGACATGTGGTTTCAGCAAGATGGGATTATAGAACACACAGCTCGTTCAACAATTTAATTATTGAACGACATTTTTCCAAAGAAGGCTAATTTCGCGAAGTGTCGATTTAACATGGCCAGCCAGATCTCCGGATTTAACAGCACCAGACTTTTTCTTATGGGATTTTTTTAAATCAAAAGTTTATGTGAATAAGCCCCAAACGATTCAACATCTTAAAGACAATATTCGTCACGAAATTGAAGAAATTCTGCCTCAGATGTTGAAGGATGTCATGAAAAATACCTTAAAACGAGCCGATAGTTGCATAGCAAATCGCGGTCACCATTTAGGTGATATAATTTTTCAATCATAACGGAAAAAAAATGTAAAGACCATGTAACCTTTCTATGAAAACCAAACTTACTTATCTTTTCTTTGAGCTATGTTATAGGCAATTAAAATAGTAGCGGGACTTTATAGGTTATCGCATCAATATAATCAGGAAACAATATTATAAACAAATGCCAATATCGCTAACCAATAATACTTTTTACTCCTCTGACCTGCAATGAATAAACAGTGAAAGAAAAGTTCTTCTGAAGAGAAATTTATCCTAGAACTGACTATCTATCGATTGCCCATTAACAATAAGACCATCGGCGGTCTCCAGTGAGCACAGGATGATTTGTCGAGAGTCATTTGTTATCGGCACGTGTCCAGGAAGTGGGACCCGGGGTTCCTTTCAATGGGAAAAGACTTGCGGGATCCTTACCCCATATTTCGTGCTTCTCCACCGAGGAAGGGAGACGGGACGTCTTTCCATCAAACGACCACAGAAATAATTAAGAGTTTCTATATATGAAAAGAGATCGGTTTCAATCGTCGCCCCTACAAGAACTAATGACGTGAAGGATCCAGACTACGTCAAAGACGTTTCCGGAACTTGACCGGAAACAGGGAGACGATTTGTTTGCGGAATAATGAAAATACGATCCGGATAAATGGGGCGGCACAATACCGAAATATATCTCGGTTTTATTAAGGTCGGATTGTTGGGTTACTGATGATGTGAAGTGGGTATAATCGAGCAGACAGACGAAACATGTTCAATTTTCGATAAATATAATTATTTTAGGCTTTAAACGATCCTAATTTACAATTACACAAGCAATGTAGGATTAATCTTAGAGAAATAAAGATTTAACTTCATAGGAAATTTTGGGGAAATGGTTCGCGACGTCCAACATCTAGATGTCGCCACTTCTAACTTATTGCTTGCTTTAATCGCTACACTGTAAGACTCGACGGGATCTGATTGGCTCATTTCGTTTCTAAGGTACGTTTATTGTTTATTTATGTTTAACGCCATTTTCAGTATGGCTCACATATAAGAAATTTAGAAGTGAAAGTTATATGAAAAAATCGGGTCCCACGTTTAAACTTTTCGGAATCCCCGTTACGCGGCCAAATGTAAATGAAAATGCAACAGCTATATGTGTGTTTCTCTCTCGTTCGGCCTCGGTATTAATAATGCTAACCTAAACAATTAACGGCCATTTTTAGGTGATATAATTTGTATTGTCTATTTACGTCAAGTTTCTGTGTATTTTAATTTATTAGTGTAATAAAATCAAAACCTTAAGGGGGATCTCTTACGATCTCCTATGTATGTCCAGGAAAGTTTGTAATCATTTTAAAGATGAAAACTATAGACCAGAATGTGGGAAGCCGTGGCTGAAATAAGATGGAATTCCTACTAGTAATTTAAATAGTAAGTATTTTGTTAAATAATAATGATTTATTGCATTAAAATAATTATGCAATATTTATTGAGATTCTTTACCTTTACTATAAGACAAGGAACATTTGCCCCCAATGGCAATATTAAATCGCATATATTTTTTTAGGCTGATAGGTATATAGGAGATTCTTCTACCCTAAGAAGACCCAGAAGTAGGTATATAATAAGAAACTTATGTTTATCATTAGAGAATGGAGGTACTAACTTGAAATGTATATGTACATTTACAGATAACTCAGCCTGTCCCATCAGTTTCGTTTCAGGTTGGATGAAAAACTAATGGCTTTATCCTTATTGAAATGCAGTGGCAGAAGATACAAACTGTTATCGAAGATATTCTGCTTGCCTTCTAGAAGGACATTAATGCAGATACTAAATAAGGTTCCTTTTTGTTGTTGGAGTAGTAACCTCCAATTTTGGTCGTTAGTTCTGAAACTTGACTGTATAGACCGAACTGCAGTTGTCGTATTTGATAAAATGTACCTCAATTTAGGTAGGTTGTTAAATTAGTTGATTCTAAGAAATAATACAACAGAACCATTAATAGTTATATTATCTATATATCTGTGATTATATCAATATCTTTATGGTCTATATCAATAAAATATATTTATTTTTTATTTTCCCTGTAAAATTAAAATTTTTTTTTTCAATTACGCGCTAAAATTTTTATATTTCCTATACATTTTTAAACATTTTTAAATTTCCTGCTCAAATTTTTAAAATTCCCGCTAAACATTTTTAAATTTCCCGCCGTAACTAACTGTCATACGGCGCATGCGTAAGCGCGCTCACACGGGTATTCCGAGCGTAACTTAGAACCAATTTTAACATATGAGATGAGCTTCTAAGTTTCTTTATTCTATGCATATGGAATAGCGCGTTTAGAGATTAAATTATTAGTACATTACTATATATAAGTAGGTAGTACAAAAAGTAAAGTGAATTATCGGTCTAGGAAGTGGTCTACAGAATGGTTTTCGTTCGAAGAAGTATATGGCTGTCATTAAAAAATGATTGATAATGTTAAAAATCCCAAACCGATTGGGTTCACTATTTAAGAAAATTTATGATCGTTCATCACTCCTAACCTACAAACTATTATAACTGTGTACTTAATAATAGTTTTAAGTCCTTCGATAATATATCCATTAAATTTACTATTATTTAATATTAACTATTTTATTTTTACTGAACTAAAAATCACATTTGATACGGCAACATTGCGACGTTTTGACATCACAAATTTTGATCACGTATGTGCAAAGTAACTTTGTATGCTTCTTTTGTAGCTTTCCCATTATATGTAAATATCTGAAAATAATTGATAAATAAACTGCTAAGTTGAATAAAAGTTCTTCGAGAGTTTCAGCTGGATTTTTCGTTGAAACGAAATCACCAAATAGTTTCAAGTTGTTTGATTGTTTCAGCTTTAGCAGTAGATTTCTGCAAAACAAACAGCAAAAGTAATAAATGCCGAAAATACAATTTTGAGCATTCCATGATTAACATATGTATATACTGAAAAGAAAACATACCGAATTTAAAAGTTAGGTTAGGTTTTTCACTATTCTTCGCATTTTCACTATAGATCATAAAGTAGTTTTTCCTATTTTTAAGTATGGTTCCATATATTTACAATAATTATTGCTAATGCTTGCATTTACCAAATTTGGTTATATCTTCTCGTTTCTTGTACCTTTATAATTTCGTTTGTTATAACTAGATGTAGTATTATTCAACGTAGTATTCAACGTTAAACAATAATGCATCATTTTCTAAAAATTAATAAAGCTATTAAATTGTACAGTAAGTATATATTATCAAATACAATTTATAAAGAATACTATTTATTGAAATTAAGACACTAAATATACATAATACATTATCATACAATTTGATATTTGATGCTCTGAAGTTGTTACATTTCTCAAAATAATCTTACTCATGATCAACTTTTGTTATAATGTTCAGTGAGGTAGTAATTTAAACTTATTAATATTTTATTTAAACAAAGATTTAATATTCTAATTAATATTATATATCAAACACATTTCAGATTTTATATTGAGAATTCTGTATAAATTTAACGTATCACGCATCTTGTATATATATATATATATATATATATATATATATATATATATATATATATATATATATATAAAACCAAAATAATAAAAATATAATTAATATAAACCCAGCCCAGCATTATATTTTATAAACAAATATACACAAAATTGATAAATAATTGATTTAATGTTGAAACTATATATAAGGAGGGAAATAAACATTGAAAATTTTTTGAAATTACACATTTTATTTAAAAAATTATTGAATAAAATTAAATAATAAACATAATTTCTATATGTCTTCCTATTTTTATAGAAACACCATATTGAATTTAATTTATATATTTGAACAATTAACAAGATATCCAAGAATCATATGAATAAACATAAAAAAGACCAAAATCGTTTAAATCAAATCCAGCCAATAAAGTTAAAACCAAACAAGTTAAAAAGCCACCACTATTTATCAAAGCAGTAAAATTCTCCTAAAAATCTCCAAATATGATCAACTATGATCGCTATTATTCTTGATCCACAAACCCCATTAATGAACTGATTACCTCGAGCTTTCGATTAACATATTGTACATTTACTAGCCTAAAATGAATGGATTATCGTATTTTTAAGCTCAAAGATATCTCATTTACTAAACAATAATTTATTTATTTTTACTCTTATATGATAATGTATTGTATTTTCCTTGTCATTAGATCATGGGTGTCGTTGATAGTTTTATATTTTGTTTATTTAATCCATACCTACTTTTGTTAGCAAATTTAATTATTTCATAGTATCACTGTATACTATTCTTACATCTTAGCAAAATGTTGTCTAATTTCTTCTTCTCTGAATTTCACATTCTGCGATTTTCATTCTCAACATATTATGTTTAAAAAAATGTCAAATTATTACCAGTTACTAAAATTTTTGCTACTATTCTTGATGGAAACCCGCATTAATGACTTGACCGCTTCCAACACAACAAGAATCATTTTGTTCTCTTTTCTTGTTATCACTAAATTTTGGTATATGTTGATACGTATTCGATGTCACTGAAAATGATGTCGTGTTATAAATTTGACAGCTAACATCCCACTATAAATAAAAGAGATGCTGTTTGAATTTTATAACTTTGAAAAACTTAAACTTACATTCTGCACTTACCCTTGTTCTTCGATATTTTAGAACCAATGTATGTTAAATCACCAATAATAACACAACAGTTTAATTATTGTTTCTATGAAATTATTAATGTAAATCAAAATCTAAATATTCAAGATTTGTTGTTTTTACTTGACGGACTGTACCGATGCGCATGCGCCAAATATGGAGATGTTGTGGAATAACGTATTCTAATAAACTGTGGTCGAATTTCAATCACAGGGCGATCACTAATTTTCGTTATTACACTCTAAATATTAATAGCAACCCTCGTACAATATTGTACAGATTGTTTACAGATGATAACATATTCATTCTAAATATAATCAGAATTGATTACCATAATAAATGTTCATCGACATTTTATATGCTTCACTACATTTACAGAAAATGAGAATGATTCAAACATTCGAACACACATTTTATGTATCTCACAATCACTCGATGATGACGAAATAAAAAATACGACCAATAAATTTGGCCATGCTGGTCTACCGACAACAATTTAAAATGTTGTCTGTTTAGAATTTGGGCGCCCGATGTGGTTGAGGGCTCGGGCCACCCGCCACCAGAACTGATAAAGTTATCAAAATATTTTTATTGTACTAGCCGGGCTGAAAGCTCTGCCGTTTTGAGATGTGTCTCCGATGAGGATTGTCGCCGTAATAGGCCACGGCGATTAAAACAACCGTCTAGAAGACACGCAGTAAAAAAACAGAACCGACCAGATATCGTTTTGTTGTTCGCGGTATCGTCCTTATCTCGGGCAGGTTTTCCCGTCAAAATTCCATCGAGTTTTGCTGACATTTTTGAACAGAATCATATGGGTTTGCTGGTAATATTATTAAAAATTGCATATATTATGATCATTATTTCACTTTAAAAGTGTATCTAGTGAGAAAATACAATATCGGAGATGTAGTCATAGAGAAAGAGAGATTTAACTTTAGAGGAAATATTGGGGAAATGTTTCGCGACATCGAACATGTAGATGTCGCTACTTATATTTTATTAATTGTTAATTTAATTGACGGGATGCAATTAGTTCACTTCGTCTCTATAGCGCCTTTATTGTTTATTCGTTTCGGGCGCCATTTTCTGTGTACCTAACTTAACCGTCCGGTCAATGACCAAACTTTCACCATTCAAAATAATGACCAAGTACCCGGGTACCCACCTATATAGGCAGATGTGCAAGTCATTAGTGTACCGAATAAAAAAAATTCTGTGTAAACTGTGGCTATGTGGCATATGAAATAGCTATAGGGACACAGTTTATAGTCCTCATAGAAATAACAATAGCTGTATGCCAAGCCTATCGATATTTAGGAACTTGCGATGTCCCTTTCCCCTTCTCATGTCATACGAAAAGTGTTCAGTTAAAATTCTACAAGCGTAGTGAACAGATTATAAAATATACACTGAAAGAGAAAAGAAAATATACAAAATTAATATTAATTATTAATATATTAAAATATAATATAATAATAATTTATTAATAAAAAAATTGTATTTAATCTAAATACAATTGCTGATTTATCGAGTTTTAGACGGTAAGGAGAGATTTAATTGTTTTATTTTCAAATAAATTATTTATTTTATGTTCTCAATATTAAAAAAAATAGTAATAAATAAATTTTAAATTGTTTACAATAGAGTCACCCGCTCTCAGAGTAATAAGAATTTGGAGAAAACATTCGAAGCAGATGAATCTGATGATGACTGCGTGTTGGATAGTAGTGATATTGAATATTTTCCCCGAGTCAGGCAGCAACTTCGAGTTGTGATGATACAAGTAATTAACATTTCTATTTTCTCTTGTGTACGTTGATAGTTATAATATATTTTATGTTATATAAATTGTATATTTTATTCATAATAGATAATGAAATTGCACTCAATAATAAAAATAAAGAACGTGAAGATGAAGAGGATGAGGATGAAGAAAGTGAAGTAGAAGCGACAGCATCTGGAATGACAGCAAAAGATGGTACTCAATGAGCTGCGACATCACCTAGTGAACATCAGGCTGGGAGGCGTAATATTGTTCGAGAGACATGTGGACCTAATAGGAACACCAAGATGCTGTCACATCTAGATACGTTAAACTAGAAAAATATGTTCGGTATGTGAGAACCCTATTTGTGACGAACACTATATTACAACCACGACATGTGAAGGATGTACGAAGTAATTTAATGTACTTGAATTTTTATATGGCACTGTATCATAATAAATAAAATAATTTAAATAAATAAATAGTAAAAGAATGGAAAACTATATTAATAAAATAAAATAAAACGGAGTTATGTATTTACTATTTTTACTTACTTACTATTTTTGTTATTGTTTATAGTAAGAATTATTGTTTAAATAAAAAAAAATTACAAACTATATTGTCTATTATCAATTTAAAAGTCAAATTAACTAAATACTTTAATAAGCAGTATCTGAAGTGTGTATAAATCCGTCGTTCATATACATTAATCTTAGTGGGTACCCGGATACCTGGATGTTGAACGGGCGGGGTATCAAGTTTGATAGTTAATAACTTTTATTAATTAATTGATTGTTAAAAAATTTGACGAAAAATGGGTGTAAGATTACTTCAATTTTGGGGATCCAGACGGCCATAAATAAATTTAAAGAGAAGTAAATATATTTTACCTGCGAATTTAAAATGGATACCCGGGTGCCCGGTCATTCACCGGACCGTTAAGGAACACTGCGTTTACATTTTTTACATTTATAACGTTTAGAAGTGAATTTTCAATCTAGAAAGAAAAGAAATATTTAGCTATCTTTAAAAAATGGTTGATAATGTTAAAAATCCCAAAGTGACTGGATTAACCATCAAAGAAATTTATAATCGTTATAGCGTGTTCTGTTGTAAGTTGAAGCACGTTTATTCATATTAATAATCAAATAAAATATGAAATATTTATTTTTTAATTTTAAAAAATTAATCCCTTTCCGAAATAAGCTATACAAAGGGCCACACACTTTTATTCTTGGATCAATTGTTTGATAGTTGAAATTTCAACGAAATAATAACTCCTGAATTCAAACCATTTAAGAGATTATTGCCATTTATTTTTATTCAAACCATTTAATTATTATTAAATGTTCTTGCCAAAGTAAGAACAAATTTGTTTGTTGAAATTTGTGAATTAAAAATTTAATAATTACCTTGAGGGAGATCATTTCATCAAAGAAAAAAAATGTTATCCGAATAAATATAAGGCTACTAAAACAAGATCATTTGAATTTTTTTTTGATCTACTAGAATTCATGGATTGAGAAATGTACATCCTTCGGCTAGTATGTTTAACAAATCATTTAAAGCGCTCGGAGGTTAACTTTTTTCATCTCCTTTGTGGGGGCGTTGAGAAATTATAACTTCACTTTATACCTTCACTTGCAGATGTTCCTATATGAACAAATGAGGCAAGGCAATATCACATGCTCCAGAAAATTGTTTTATTATACTATCGGTAGATCTTTGAGCTATCTTTTTTATTTTATCTCACGATATTGCCATGTCGATAATATAACATATATTTTGTCAAGTATTTTTAATTAAAGTAAATTTAGAACGTTTTAATTGTACATTTTTTAATGATCTTTCAGTTAGAATGTTAAAAATAATATGCACCATATAATTCTGGATAAACAGGTAAACATAATTTTAACAGAGCAAGACTCAAAGTTTGCTTTCGGTATAAGAAAACAAAAAGCCGCAACTCTACGCAAATCCTATTAAATTGAAGGCCCTAAACAAATGTGAAAAAGGGAAAAAACAGAAAAAATGATTCTCATTCGTTCCAAAGTTCTTTGTTTATGATAATATTTTTGTTTCATAGATTTATATATTTTTACACTATATTTATATTTTATAAATAATTTACGGTTTTGCAAATATTTATTTCATTTATTGAATTTTATTTAATAAATTTATTTCAGAAACTAAATTGTTTTTTATATAATATTAATTATAATGTTAATTAATATTAACCTTGATGCCTACAATAAAAATTTAAATTGACCTATAAAATTACTTGAATAGCCGATTTGAACCCATCTGGACGTTGGGCAAACCAAAACTTTTTTCCAGAGTCCCCTATTGAGTTGTATCTCTATTACTCTCTGGATATAGTCTACCCACAGTAGCAGTAAACTCACGTCATGTAAATAAAATGATGAGACAAAAATGTTATAAAATATAATTTATTTTAACCTTATAGTACATCCAATGCATATATTATCGAGGGACTTAAACGACAGTTATTTGAACAGCCATAATAGTTTGTTGGTTAAAATCATTTTATTATATTTACATTGAAATCGATTCTAAACCATCTATGGTATACCCTGTTTTTTGTCAAAACATTCTGTATTAAACTGTATTTCTCCTTAGTTTCTTCTGTTACTAACTGAGTACATTGATAAAATTAGTTTTATTCACTGCATTCTCCCTAAAACATTTGCCATATCTGCTAAACAGTTAGTATTCATTCTCTCGTTCATTTTAAACAAACGCTCATATTCTGAACATATATTTATGCATATAAATCTTTCAAACTCTACAATACGATTTTTTACTGTTACCTTATATTAAATATTCACCTTTAATTGTTTCCATTGTCATTGTGTCTTGGTATTTTTAATATTTAACCATTATCCATAGAATTCAATTGAACTAAGGTGTTAATTTCCAATATTACACTAGTTCACCATTCCACCATTTGTCTATTTCTTCTTCTATCTGTCCGATAATATTCATGTAAACCGAAGGTTGTTATTGTAGACAATACTTTCTACATTTCCAGACAGTTTGTGCCTGTATATCATTCTCGACCTACATATCTACTGTAGTACTTCTTTGCCACATCACCTAACAATTCAGTTTTATTGAATATGCAGTGATAGAGAAGATGTTACCTTCTGTGGCCATATTATTCAGCCGTCCGTTCTACTGTGTATCTATCTTATCAGGCCTATTTCCAAAAAAGTAAATTATATAAAATGTAATTAAACATTTCATATGTTTTGCAAGCCAATCCTTAATTACTGCCTTCGATGACCACTTGTTGAGATATTTTTGTTGGATTCCTGTTTCTAGCGCGATGAACAATATATATGCAATGAATTATTAATAATATTACGATTTACAAAATGATTTACAAATGTTATTCTAACTTTTACCTTTTTTCATCACTTTCATTTTCATTTTCTCTACACTATTTTTATTAGCGCCTTGCCAAGGGTGGCCTAATTTGATATATGCTTTCAACAATTGCATTCTTTTAAAAGCAATGTCTGGAAGTTGCATTGGACCTCTCGTGAGTAATTTTTATACTATTTAAATCCTAAATTTCCTAACAGTGTTCCAAGTGAAGACTACTGCATATCCCTAAGTTTCTTCTGAAAGAATTGCATCAAATTATGTTTATATTAGAAATTAGAAAAACTACTCACCGTTTTTATACATTTCATAAATTTAATCTTGAATAGAGCTAACATCAATATATGTAGATACTTTTTTTTCGGTGAATCGTTAATTATATGGTTTTTCATTAATTTGAGAGATTTTAGTTATATAATAACTAAATTATATATGCAGTAGTCTTTATATACAGCAATGGTATACAAAACAAGTATTAAATCGCATAGGGTACATTTAATCAACCTCAAGCTATGCCTCTAGTTCATGCTGATAATCCGCTTCATGTTGAAGCCTCACTAATGAGCTTTACTTTTCGGTATACATCATTTCGTCAAAGAATGAACAAAACAACTGCATTGAAAGCAAGTGTTAGGCCAGTCCCCGTATTGTCCAGAACTCCCTGTTTCTGCTTAATACTTGTTCCGACATATAAGTTGGGACCTGTATGAACAGTGCTTCAGTTCTTGCAAATATACGGAAAAAAACGATCGATTCGTGAGTAGTCTCAAAAGTTTCATCGTTGGATCTTTCTAGTTGGAATTCGTAAATTGCCTAAAAGATGGAAAAAGTAACGGCTAAAAAATATATTATACCGATTATTCACAATAAAGCTTCATTAAAAAAGTATAATACATATAAAATTATAAATTCGTTTAAATCAATACTAAAAATGTAATTACCGGTACATAACCGGGTAAATTTTTACGTACGTAATACATTCAAGAAAATTAGCTATCTAACTCTATGAACTCGTTGATTATTTAACACCCTCCTTGTCGGCGTTTGTGTATGTGCCTTCAGGTGGAAGCCCTTTTATTACACCAGCTAAATGTACCCTTTTCTGATCCGAGGCACTTAGCGTTAATAACGGCAAATCACCAGGGCGCCAGTTGGGACATAATCAAGCCTAATGGCCACCATCGGCTTTCGGAGCTGCGAAGTGGTGACTGAGGCTCGTTTCGGACTCGTCGACGCGGAAGAAACAATCGCCCAGAAGTCACAAAATCATCTGATCGATTTCTGAACGCGGATGATGAAGACGATTCCAATGTTTATAGTTGTGGAAAACTGGTCAAACCTTTGCAATGAATTTGTTGAATAATTGGGTACAAAATTAAATGTCCTAAGCCTATTTTTATAAAATTATTTAACCACTGCTGTTATTAATGGACCGCAAAAATAATATATCACATTATAAAGCAAATTGTTAAGATTGATATAGTTATACGATTGTTCAGGTGCGTAAAATAACAGATATCATCGAAAAAGCTATAATCTGAGGGGTAGCATAAGCCTGTAGTAAGGTTTGGCATGGCGGCCTTGTTCATGAGCTGCAGAAAATGTTGCCTAAACAACACATTAAAATTTTCCATCACAATAAAAGAGGCTAATGCGGGTATACTACCAGGAAATTTATTGTGGCCAAGAACTAACCTGAAAATTATAAGGTCAGTGGCAACATCACTAATTGGACCCAAATCTGGAAAATAAAAATTAATCAAAGTAAATGTGCGCATGTGTAGTTTACCCATAATCAGACTGCAAAAACACCAATAAGAAAAAATAACACTATAATTCAATATATCAGCAACACTAAGTATCTTATGGTACAACTTCCCCAGAAGGAATGTGTTAAAAAAGGAAGGAACTGGAGTTCGAATACAGGAAAATATATTGGTTAATTGGAAGAAAATCACAATTATCATTTTTTTTTGTTCTGGCCTAAAAACCAGGCGGTGGAATGCATGACGCATACCTGGTCGCGGAGACTTGCCCTGGAGTGATAAGTTGGACCGGGTTATGTGGGACTGCCTCTGGGCTTACCAATACCCTAAACCGAAACCGCCTCACAGTTGACCCCTGTGGATCACTACTGCTACTGCATTAAATTTGGGGATATGGCACCCGCTGATCGGGCAGCCGTTATTGGGCACGAGGGCCCGGCGATTCTATTGATTCGCGAACCTGAGTTAACACACAACTGGGTACTGTTGTATGGGGGCAAAAGTTATGACTGTAGCGACAGATGAGGTCGTTTCTGCCTGGAAAAGGGGGGGGGAGCTCTTGGCGGTGACGCGGTGCTAAGCATGTCGACCAGCTCGCGAACAAGCGCGTTTTCAGAAGAACTTGAGCTGAGTTGTTGTTTGTGGAATGATTGAGATATAAAGTGCTTGATTTCTGGAGTGTCAGTTTCCCTATGAATTTGATTATTTCTGACAAACCATGGAGCGTTTAATATTCTCCTGAGGAGCTTATTTTGGAAAACTTGAAGCCGTTTGAACTGGTTGGGTGTAACAAACTTGAAGTAGACACTAGATCCGTAGAGGAGTACGGACCGAATTAACATCTTGTAAAATAAGCATTTGATGGAGATGGGAAGTCAGCTACAAGGGCAGATCAGAGAAGATAGCAGGTTTGCTATCCCCGAACCTTTTTGGATTGCTTTCTGGATTTGGGAATGCCAACCGAACCGCCGGTCGAAGTGAAGACCTAGGTACGTGACGTTATCCAGCCATGGAATTATTGCGGTGTCGATCTTAAGTTGCGAGACGCGCAGTGCGTAACGCTTCTTATGGAAAATGATGGCCTGGGTTTTCAGGGGGTTGATTTGCAACCTCCAGAATTTGAACCACTTGATCGCATGATCCAGCTGCTTCTGTAAACGTTCATGAATTGTAACTTTGAACCTAGCGGCCGTGAAGAAAGCAGTGTCGTCAGCGTAAAACGCGACGTCAATGTGCTCTTGTCTCGGCAGATCTGAAATAAAGAGGTTAAATAAGGCTGGGGCCAGCGGGGAACCTTGAGGTATGCCAGCATCGATTTGTTTACGACTGGAAAGTGATACCCTGATCTTGACCTGGAAAGATCTGTCCGAGAGATAGGACTTGATGAGAGCGGTTAGGTCTTCTGGGAGGCCTAACCGCACGCACTTTACGATCAATCCGTCGTGCCAGACCTTTTCGAAAACTTTGGTTAGGTCCAGAGGAACTGCTCCAACCTTTTTGCGTTGGTCAAGAGCATAATAGATGTGTGCGGCCAGACGGGTAGCCTGATGGACGGATGAGTGGTGAGCGCGAAAGGCGAATTAATCACAATTATCAGTACATAATAAGTGTTTCGAGAAATGCAATGCATATATCATACAAGTTGTGTACAAGTGCACCGAGAAACTCCAGCACTGTTTACTTACACCGAGAGTGTTACTCAGGAAATTAGCAGAATTGCAAGGAGACACGAGGAAAGATCACACCATCTTGCTAATGTGACGTTTAGCTCAGTTTCGCTTAAACCATTGTGTTGTGTAGACGTCCAAATTTTATTATGGATAAATGTACGCCACAAGAACGAGCATAAATAGTGACAACATCTATTGAAAATAATAGTTCCGTTATTGCCACTCAGCGGAAATTGTGTCAAAAATATCCTAATCGTCCAGTACCTCACAAAATCGCAATTTATCGTTTACATGCGAATTTTGCGATCGTATGGTATCACAGCAGAGGGCGCTTTGGTGCGCGATAATACTGCAGAGTCTCCAGAGACATCAATTCGGGGACGTGTTTCCCAGTTACACATTTCTGCATGAAATTTAAGGCGAATTTTGTAAACTGATTTGAAAATGTTCCCGTACAAAATTCAGTTAGTTCAAAAATTGCTACCGAGAGATCCTGATCAACGAGTTGAGTACATTAATGCTATCCTAAGACTGTGTGATGAAATTAAATATTTTTCGTCTAAATTGATAATGAGCGACGAAGCCCATTTTCTTCTCAGTGGTCACGTCAATAAACAGAACAGTCGGTTTTAGGGAACACAGAATCCCCAATTTATTCATGAAACATCATTGCACCTACTAAAAACAACTGTGTGATATTCATGCTGGAAACATCATTAGTCTTTCTTTTTCTGGAAATGACCAAGGTGTTGCAGTTACTGTTACTACTAAACGGTACCAAGACATGATTCAAAATTTCTTGTGTCTGAAATGGAAGAGCAAGGACTAGAGGACATGTGGTTTCAGCAAAATGGAGCCACAGCACATACAGCTCGTTCAACAATTCAATTATTGAATAACGTTTTTCCACGAAGACTAATTTCGCGAAGTGGCGATTTAACATTTAGCCAGCCAGATCTCCGGACTTAACAGCACCAGACTTTTTCACATGAGTTTTTTTTAAGTTTATGTGAATAAATCCCAAACGATTCAATATATTAAAGACAATATTCGTCACGAATGAAATTGAATCAATGAAGAAATTCAGCTTCAGATATTGCAGGATATCATAAAAAGATCCGAAAGTTGTATAGCGAATCGCGGTTACCATTTAGACGGTATAATTGTTCAAAAAGACCAAATAAACTTTTTATGAATACCAAACTTATTTATCTTTTCTTTGAGCAAGGTTACAGGCAATCAAAATGGCATTGGGACTTTTGCCCCACATTGTATTATATTTAAGTAAGGACACTTTATCACTAAGTCGACTTGTAACAATGTTATATATATTTAAAATATATATTGTGACAAATTTAGTTCTTATTTAGTAAAAATTACAAACTTGAACTTTACTATACTATTCCCCACATTATTTTTTCAATTGAACTGATGTTTCATCATCTTGACTTCATCTGAGACTTGACTATGACTTTTAATAACACATTGAGCTTGGTATTTTTGCTTTCCAGGATATCAATTAGATTAATTCAACACTGAACCCATGATTTTTAATAACAGGTCAATTAAAATGTACCCAGCCTAACACATAGATGGCGGTACTAGAATTAAATCCATATGTTTTTTAGTTAGCTCTAACCCTCACAAGATGTATAAATTTGGCTCCTGTCGAATCATTAGTTTGTAAATTATAGAATTTTGAATGAAGCAACTTTTATTATTGTGAAAAAAATGGATAAAAGGAATTTCGCGTGTTGATAAAATATTGTTTTCTGAAGGGAAAAATGAGTTGAAGCAAAAACTTATCTTGATACCGAGTTTCCGAACACTGCCCCAGGAAAATCAACCATCAAAGATTGGTATGCTAAATTTAGACCTGGTGAAATGAGCACCGAAGACGGTGAACGCCCAAAAGAGGTTGTTACCGACGAAAACATTAAAAAAATTAACAAAATGATTTTGAATGATCGTAAATTGAAACTGAATGAAATAGCAGACACTCTAAAGATATCAACTGAACGTGTAGATCATATCATTCACGAATATTTTGGTATGAGAAAGCTCTGTGTAAAGTGGGTGCAGCGCGAGCTCAATTTTGACCAAAAACAACGACGAGTTGATGATTCGGGACAGCATTTATCAAGCGTAATAAATGCGAGTTTTTGTGTCGATATGTGACATTGTATGAAACATAGCTCCATCATTTCACTCCGAAGTCCAATCGACAATCATCCGAGTGGAGTGCATACGATCTACTCACTCCAAAGCGTGGGAAAACGCAACAGTCAGCTGACAAGGTTATGGCGTCTGTATTTTGAGATGCGCACGGAATAATTTTCATTGACTACCTTGAAAAAGGAAGGACCATCAACAGCGACTATTACATAGCGTTATTGGACCGTTTGAAGGACGAAATCGCTGAAAAACGTTCGCATTTCAAGAAAAAGAAAGTGCTGCTTCACCAAGAGAATACACCGTTTCACAAGTCAGTAAAAACGATGGAAAAAATCCATGAATTGCGCTTCGAATTGCTTCCTCATTGCTCGCTGGGCAGAAATTTTCGTCGAATGCAGAGGTGATCGCCGAAACTGAGGCTAATTTTGAAGCAAAGGACAAATAGTACTACAAAATTGGTATCGAAAAGCTATAATCAGTGTATCACCCTTGAAGGGAATTATGTTGAATAAAAGAAAACTAATTTTGCCAAAAAAAATTGTTTTACTATGGTAGGCCGGGGATTTTTCAATTAACCTGTTACATAGAAATATCAAGGTGTACCAATGGAAAAATATATTGTTGATATACCTATTATATTATGTTGTTAACATATAGTAATAGTTTAAACTTGTTAGATCTATCTGCATACTTAGTTAACCATTACCCAATGCCTCTAATATTCTCCTTACCATTAGAGCACTTTATAGCGTATAAAAAATTTCGCGGTAAGTATCTTTCCCCTCATTAACATCTCCTTCATCAACCGCCCTCGCTCCGACAAACAAATGAATATTTGATCATACTTTCTGGCGCTAATAGGCCGTGCCGATGGGACACCGTATCTGGACGATCCAGGAAACGTTCAAAAGATAATTAGAAAGCGGCCGACCACCTGGGTCCAACTTTTACGACGTTATCGAGACTAGGAAAAGACCTCTGGAGGTGAGCCCCGGTGAGGGCAGATAAGCGACAAGGTGGATGGCGGAGCCATATGCGCCACCGTCATCAATAAAACAAAATCTAAGCGGTGCGGGGTCATAAAACACAGTGTCGATAGTCAAGGGGATGTTCGGCTATCAGAGCGCATAGAAACGGAATATGAAAAAGTTGATAATTTTTCTCTCTAATAGAGTAAAGAGAGAAACTTCAAAATGATACGTTAATACTACTAAAACTTGTTTTGACAATATTTTCAATATAAGATCAAAAATATATTTGATATTTGACAATAATTACAGTAGCATATATAATTAATAATAAATCAATGATACATTTAAACTATGTCAAGAACTAATACTCACTAACTTATTTTATATGGCATTTAAATAAATTAAAGTATTAATAAGTTTAAATTACCATATCACTGAACGATATAACAAACGTATCACGAGTAAGATTATTTTCAGAACTACAATAACTTCAGAGCATCAAATATAAGTATAGAGTGGGGCAAAAGTCCCGCTATCATTTTGATTGCGCGCCATCTTGGTTATGTGGCGTTTAGCTCAGTATCGCTTTAACCATTGTGCTGTGTGGACGTTCAGATTTTATTGTGGATAAATATACGCCACAAGAACGAGCAGAAATAGTGATAATATTTATTGAATGTCAATGGTAGCGAGATTTTTGCTCCACACTATATATATGAATTTTATTTGCGTTAATGTTATAATCATAAACACAAAATATTAGATGAAGTAATACATATTTGTTTATTTAATTTTATTAAAACAATAACAATAACTAACACCATTAGGCACTTTATTTTTTTACAATATATAAATTACTAGCAACCCGCCCCGGCTTCGCACGGGTGCAATGCTGATACTAAATTAAATACACTACAGAAAAAATATGAACGTTGTATATAAAAACATAGCGGCCCGCTCCGACTTTGCACGGGCATAAAATATATATGCCTATGTCACTCAATGAAAACATGATTAAAATCGATCCAGTATTTTTGGTTCATTCATTACTGCCCTTGGCCTGCACGCATTAAATTTGGAGTAAAACAATTCCTCTTCCCCTATACTTACTATGAAGATTTCCTGCTATCTTTGGAATATCTAAATTCATACAATTTTTATTACATTACACATTTTTAAACGCAAATTTTAAATATGTAATATCTCCGAAAATATTTGTTTAATTTACATGCTGTAAGGAACCATATTGATCTATATTAATTGCACACTGTATTTAAGGTACTTAATTCGATAAGGATTAATGCCGTAACTCACGTAAAAAGTAAAAAGTAAACAACAAAAATGGTTAATGTGGGTTATCCCTAAAAGATAAACATATACCATCGCGGACTTTTTTGTAGACCTTTTTATGGTGTACAATACTGTAGTACATTAATTTGATCTAACTCGTAGGGTTAGGCAGCGTTTTTGCTAATTGCTAAATAAGCCTAAAAAATAGGTTAATTTACGACATCACGTTAGAAACCTCTAAAATTAGCAATGTTGCCTTAGTATATTATGCATGTATTATACATATAAACCTTCCTCTTGAATCACTCTATCTATTGAAAAAAACCGCATCAAAATCCGTTGCGTAGTTTTAAAGATTTAAGCGCACATAGGGATATAGGGACAGAAAAGGCGACTTTGTTTTATACTATGTAGTGATATTAAAGTAAGTCATTTATAATCATCAAATGATCTCAAAACTTAGCTCTGTAAAGTAAATAACTTAAATAATTGATAAAAGGGTCTACAAATATATTGTTGTATATTTACATATTTTATTGTAATAATCAAATTATCATCATATTAATATATTTACCAAATTAATGTTAATAATACTTTTTTTAGTTTTCTAACGTATTCCATTTTGGCTAAAATATATATTTTCATTATTATATTTAGTTATTAATATATTTTTTATCTTTTATGCATATTTTCTCCTAATATAAACGCCTATACATAAAATTTTTATGTATTAAAAAATATTAATTTAATAAAAAACCAGACTTATTTGATAAAATAATAATTTCTTTACCTATACTTTCAAACAAAATTGCCTCGTTCTTTACTTATTTACTACAATATTCGATATTTAACACAGTACCTGTTATATTTATTATGTTCCAGAATCATATTAATTACTATCAATTCTTAAGCAAAAACGATTTTTTAGACGGTTCTGCGTTCAGCAGACATCAAATTAAATAGAGCTGATTCCGAAATTCTAAATATCTTGTAAACAAAGAAGACAAACGATACTTGTTCTCGAATTTTAATCTAATCTCTTAATCTAGGTTCGGATCAAACGTTCGTATTTGTCGGATTTTTCTTTCACAGCAGTTTCACCTTCCGGTAAAGCGGACACAGGAAATTTAAATTTGAAACAAAAGCAATTTTAACAACATACAAGATGTTATGCTACATAATTATTGTGTAATTATTGTCCCTATAGGTAACTCCAGGTGTTCTCGTTATGATAATGCGGCTCCCAGCCCTTTTCATCAAAAATTCAACTTGTTTCGTTCCACAACCGCCCTATTTCCCTGACTTGACTCCGTCAAAGTTTTGGCTATTCTTCAAGCTTAATTAGCCAGTTTGAGGAAATCAACTTGAGCCTTTTAAAGAGATTAAAAGGAAATCCAAAATGGCGATTCCAAAACTGTTTCAAACATACAACGTGGGACAAAATTTCCGCTTTTGATTGCCTATAACTTTATTCAAAGAAAACATAAGTAAGTTTGGTTTTCATAAAAAGTTTATTGGAACTTAACTTTTTTTTTTCTTGGTTATGATTGAAAAATTGTAACGGGTAAATGGTATTTTTAAGGCATTTTTCATGACATTCTGCAACATCTGAGGTTGAATTTCTTCAATTTCATTATGAATATTATCTTTACGATGTTAAATCGTTTGGAGCTTATTCATATAAGATTTTCATTAAAAAAAATTCCCATAAGGAAAGTCTGGTGCTGTTATGTCCAGAGATCTGGCTGGCCATACTAAATCGCCACTTCGCGAAATTAGTCTTTGTGGAAAAACGTCATTCAACAACTGAATTGTTGAACGAGCTATTTGTACTGTGGCCCCATCTTGCTGAAACCAAATGTCTTCTAGTTCTTACTCTTCTATTTTAGGCACAAGAAAATTTCGAATCATGTCTTCGTACCGTTCATTAGTAATAGTAACTACCATTTCCAAGAAAATAGGAACTAATGATGTTTCTATCATGAATACCACACCATACAGTTATGTTTAGTGGATTTAATGATGTTTCATCAATTAACTGAAGATACTGTGTTCCCCAAAACCGACTGTTCTCTTTATTGACGTGGTCACTGAGAAGAAAATGGGCTTCATCGCTCATTATCAATTTAAACGAAAAATCTTCAACTTCACCAAACAGGCTTAGGATTGCATTACTCCCAACTCGTTGATCAGGATCTCTCGGTGGCGCTTTTTGGACTAGTTGAATTTTATACGGGAACATTTTCAAATCAGTTTTCAAAATTCGCCTTAAACTGCACACAGAAATCTGTAAATGGGAACCACGTCTCCGAATTGATGTTTCTGGTGATTTTGCAACACTATCGCTCACCAGAGCCACATTTTCAGCGTTACGAGACGACCGTTGTCTTCCAAAACGAGGCCTGTCTGCTATGGTACCGTACCGTGTGGTTTTGTGAAGCACTAGACGATTAAGATATTTTTAACGCAATTCCTGCTGAGTAGCAATAATGGGACGATTATTTTCAATAAATATTGTCACTATTTCTGCTCGTTCTTCTTGCGATATTTATCCACAATAAAATTTGGACGTCTACACAACAAAATGGTTATAACCAAGATGGCGCGCAATCAAAATGGTAGGGGATTATACAACAATAAAAAATGTTAGAGTAAAAATTAATTATATCCAAGAGATATTGAACTATAAAAATATGAAAACGGAAAACCCTGAAAATATAACTAATATTGTGTTTAAAAACTAATCTATGATAACAAAATACAAATCATTGATTATATTTATTCGCAGCCACTTGATTTTTCTATTTAAAATAAAAAATATACAATAAATATACACAGGAAATAGCTATAGAGACATATCACGTCATTACGACTCTAGATGTTTTCAATGGTCGAACCTTATAGCTCGCTCTTGGAAAAACATGTGGACGAATTCTTCCGCGCCATCGAAGTTTTTATCACCGGTTATTTTCGGATTATGCCGATTTCATCCGAATTAGTCACGGTTTGCTTGATTTAATTGCGAAAGCGTCGACATATGTCAACCCCCTTAAATCATCCGGATCGAGTGGGAACTCTCTGGAAAGGGTGTTTTTGATTTTATTATCACTTTTTTTGTTGTTGTTGTCCAGTCGTTCTTGATATTGTTACTGTAAAGACAACATTTACTTTGTTGAATAAGAGCTTTATATAATGTGACAGAAAAGAGAATATATACGTATAACACTTCGAAGTTAAATTGGATAAACAAACAATGAAGTAATCTTAAGAATATACACTAATATCACACATCTTTTACATATCATACATCTTTTAAGGGTTAATGCTAACTAAAAAACATATGGATTTAATTCTAGTAGCTATGTATCAGGCCGGGGACTTTTCATTTGGCCTGTTATTGTATAGTCGCGAAATGACGACGCACGCCAAAGTGACAAAAAAAATTTTAAAAACCATTAGGACTGTTTCAGTGAAGTTACAAGTAAAACTCCGTGAACATTAAAACAATTATATAGGTGTTAAGGTCTATCGTAGAATAAATATTTTGTAATTTTAAAACCGTAACAAGTTCGGATAATAAAACAAGTAGCTTATTGGCGGCTTAGTTGGCTCAAATGTAAATTCGACAGCACGGTCCTCCTTGAATCCTGCTGGGGCATTGATGTGCTTTATGTTTGTGATTGTAATTGTAAATGTCTTAAAGGACAACAATCAAATCCGACAAGGAATAACCATCCCAGTCACACCATTGGCTAGTCGGTAGGCCTAATGCCGAGGTCCGTGGTTCGGAGCCCACGTTAAACTGTAGGTCCAGTCCAGATAAACCCTCGTTGGTAAAATGGAGACTTTAAAATATTTTTAAAGTTCTTAAAAATCTAATTTATTTCATTAACAGTAACGTTAATATCATTATTTGACTGAGCTTTACTAGGGTAGTGGTTAATTCTTTTATCTATGTTCTGAATATATTAAAATTACCAATATTTCTTAACTTAATCGGGGGGACAGAATAATTTAATCTTCTTGCTTGTTTTCTTTTTATGTTCTATACAATGCTTTCTTGATGATTTTTTACTAGCGGGGAAGGTGTCATCTCGAAGTTCCTCCTGTTTTTATCCTTCCTATTCTTTACTTCTGTCTATGTGAGCTGTTCGACGACCTCTAATTCTGGTTCGTCCTTGTTGGTGAAATACTCTTCTATATAATTTTCCCCATTTCCTTGGTGCCTCCGCGAAGTTTTTTTATTTGACCTTGCAAATTCAATCAGATTGCTTCACGTTCATTAGTTAGTTCCAACAGTTTTTGGTTTAACTGTTGATTAGTTGCTATTAACTCGTTGTTTTGTTACAAGAATTGTTGTTTGAACTGTGCGATTATTATAAAGACAAAACTTTGAACGTTCTTTGACTCGCGGCCCATATTCACTTTAACTGGACCCGTATCCCTGCAAGCAGTACCTGGAAACTCTTTGAAAACACAGATATACTTTTGTAATATTTTTAGAGAGTTGTCTTTTGCAAAAGGAAAACACGTCTTAACTCTGAAGGCTGATGCCGAACTTTTGAAGAGATAAGTCTCCGATATGAGAGCTACTTCTACGTGATTTGATTTAGCCCTTTTGCGTTCCATGTTAAAATTCTTAAAAACGAATTATCAATTTCGTTTTTTCCTTGTTTTGTTTTGGGAATTTCCGGATTTTTAAAATGTTTCTAAGCTGTTTGCTGATTCATTGCAATTTTGTGGCATTTCGGTCGGATATTCGGTGAGATTTTTCATCATGTCGACGATAGTTGACTTCTTGGTTTCTTGAATTTTGTATTATTTCATTTTGTTTATCTCTAGATTTTTCATTGTCTTCTTTGGACTGTTTCTTGAGACATTTTATTTTCAATAGCAGTTTGCATTTTTTAAAAATAATTAATAAACTTAATACACTAAGGTCAAATTTATTAAAATATTTATAAAAAATATATTACTAACATATTACCAAACAACGATACTTAACAAATATCATCTCTTATTTTACGGACAGCGCAAAAAAGTGCAACCAACTATAATGGAAATATGATCCATCAGACCCCGGGACGATCGGTAATTGTTTTAGTGGAACCCCTTTGCGAAAGTGTCGCTTTCAATAAGCAACCCCCGCGACACGGCCTCCTTGATAATCGTATTTCGGAGCCGTTCGCCCGCTCTCTCATTCAATTATGTCGTTAGCAGAATCCGTTTGTTTGGTGCCATGCTTTAACGAGGTTAGACCAGCACACACCCTCCTCATCCCTCGCGTCCAGATTGTAACATGACTATGCAGCGACAAAGGACAAATCTTTCCATAACTTCTCTGATTTTTTTAACTCCGCTTATTCATCTAAATACATTTTTTTATCATTTAATTACATTGTTACTAGTCGTTTCCGACTAACCTATAATTTGTCTTTTTGATAACTTAAAGCTAGGTATATAACTGGGAGGACCCATCGGCCCTATCTCAGTCTCTGGTGAAATAATTTTTGTACATGTCACTGCTGAATTTTTTAATATATGCACCTCACTACACAACAATACACAAGATCAGATGGTTTGATACTTTTGAGACTGTGTCCTGTTCTGGTGGTATCCGAAAGCTGCAATAATCTGCTTTGCCCCTACGCAATTCTCTTGATTTCATCACTGACTGTGGGTATCTGAAGGTATCGGTAGTCAGTCCTATAGTATTTGGGTGCGCCCACAATACCTCTCAGGCCTTTGTTCTAAAAAATTTGTATTTTGTTTATGTTACTATTTGCTGAACACTCCCATAATTGAACTCCGTATGTCCATGTAGGTTTCAGTATTTGCTTATATAATAGCAATTTATTATGTACTGATAATTGTGATGTTCCTCCAATTAGCTAATACATTTTCCTATATTTCAATTACAGTTCTTTTCTTCTCTTCTTTACATGTTCCTTCCAGCGAAGTTCTACATCAAGATTCATTCCGAGATCTAAATACATAAAGTAATGTCGGGTTAGTTACAATCAGGGTGGGCAGAGTTTGAATTTCTTGCAATTGAAATACAATTACAAATTTTGTTTTTCAAATTTCTGCCTAATTTAATGCCCATACAAACCAGATTAGATCGACTGTAGGATTGCAGTTTGAGGTATTTTACTGTTGTTGCATCACAAGTAAAAGCGTTTTAAACTATCTTCTGAAATAAAGGTAGCCATACTATTACTTTAATTACAAAATCAGTTGGCTGTCAGAACGGATCACAAAATCTTGCAATTCGTGCCTTGAAAGCAAATAACCATTTGTAAAGCAATATCAAGTTTTTTTTATTCAACATAATTCTCTTCAAGAGTAATATATTGATTATAGCGACCCTCCAATTTTTCGATACCATTTGTATAGTACGATTTGTCCTTTATTACAAAATAAGCCTCAATTTCGTTGATCATCTCTCTATTCGACAAAAATTTCTTCCCAGAGAGCATTATTTTAAGAACCGAGAACAGAAAATAGTCGCTGGGGGCCAGATCTGGAGAATACGATGGATGAGGAAGCAATTCTAAGCCCAATTCATGGATTTTTGACATCGTTTTCACTGACTTGTGACACGGTGCATTGTCTTCTTGAAGCAGCACTTTCTTTTTCTTCAAATGCGGCCGTCGAACGATCCAATAACGGTATGTAATAGTCGCTACTGATGGACCTTTCTTGTCCAAGTTAGTCAATGAAAATTATTCCATGCACTTCCCAAAATACAGACGCCATAACCTTGCCATCCGTCTGTTGCGTTTTCCCACTTTACAGCGGGTTCATCGTGTGCAGTCCTTTCAGATGACTGTCGACTGGACTTCGGAGTGAAATGATGGAGCCATGTTTCATCCCATATCGACGCAGAAACTCGAGTTTTTGGTCAAAACTGAGCTCACGCGGCACCCACTTTACCCAGACCTTTTGAAGATTTTATATTGCTTTGACAAAAATCAATATTTTATCAACACGCGAAATTCCTTTTTATCCATTTTTTTCACAATAACAAAAGTTGCTTCACTCAAAATGCTATAATTCACAAACTAATGATCCGACAGCTGTCAAATTTATACACGCATCTTTTGAGGATTAGGGCTAACTAAAAACAAATGGATTTAATTCTAGTAACGCCATCTGTGTGTCAGGTCGGGGACATTTTGCTTTATAGTAAACTGCCTACCTGTAAGATATTTGGAAATATATTTTAATATTATTATTATATTCTTGGCATTCCACAATCTGCCCAATGAACTATTATTATTTCATGAGATTTATGTTATACAATGACATGTAAGAAAATCGCTTCAATAAGTGATCTGGACAAACCACATTAATTTTTTTTAATTAAATACATCTTACATTCGATATACTCAGTACAGTCTTAATTTATAAATTACTTTTTTAGTCCTATTCTGTTGTGCATTAATATACAAGCAGGGCGTATACGGGATTAATACATCAATATGTATTTCTCAAATTAGAATAAAACTAATCTACTTAAGCTAAACACTAAACTACTTAAACACTAAACTAGTTCGCGTGGTTTGCTTCGCTTCAATTTTCTAATTTCCTGCGTGTTGTCCAGTTGCTGTGATTTAGCAACCTTATTTCATGTTATAACACAAAATCTTGGATCACTTCATGTATACATTTGATTCCAAGGTCATGGTGCAGCTCTTCGTTGGTTACGTAGCGATTTTGGGTGCGTTGGATTACAAGTTGCTGTGACGTTTTCGTGCAACCCTATATTTGCTACCCATATTTCCAAATAGACTTTATGAGTGATTGATAAACTAATCTCGTTGATTTTAGGTCATTTTGAGATTATCTTAACGATAACCAGTACAGTTGTTTGACTTTAAGTCTGAATCTGCTTTACTTTTTGTCTGATATGATGTTTCCAGTTTAAACTATTATCGAGACATATCCCGATGCCTTTTACAGATTCTGCTTGAGGAATCGGGCATCCGTCAAGTGATATAATTAAGATTTTCTCATTTCGTCGTAACGCAAACCTAGCATGGACAGCCAGTCCATAGTCTAGTCTCTAGCCTATTTGTAGATCTTGTTGACTGCTACTTGTACTTTTTCTGCAGCCTTAGGAAGAGACATTTTCTGCCATGATGTGTACAACGATATATACTTCACTGGCATTGCACACGTCTAATTGTTTGACGAGTGCATTCGAGTGCACTGATACACTCTCAGAGTACTTTATACTGGCACTTTGGATCACATAGGTAGTTGTTTCCAATAATGTTACGTAACATTTTATTTTGGAACCTCTGAATTATGGGAATTTTGGATTTGCTAGTAGTATCCCACGGATGAATATCATACGTCCATATGATACAGAAAATTGACTTATACAGCAATATCTTATTATCCAAAGATAATCTGAATTTACATCCTATGAGCCTATACATCTGATTCAGTGTAAGCTCAAGTTGTTTATGCTTTATTAGTACATGCTTCTTCAATTTAAGCGCCGATCCAGATGCATTCCCACAAATTTAACATTATCTGCTTGCGGGAGTTCATGACTATCAAGATTTACCGGAAGACAAGTCCTACGCAGGGTGAACTTCAGGCGAGTAGATTTTGTCTCATTCGCCTTGATCCGAAACATTATCAACCACAAATGAATTTTGTTGAGATGATGTTGGAGGTTCCTTCTAACTGATCTTAGATCCTCATGAGAAAATAAAATCGATGATCTATCCTCAGTATATCTTGCAGCAATGTTGGTGTTTGAGGTCGGTACATCAGCTTTATACAGAAGATAAAACAATGGGTTACGAAATATGCTCTTAATTTCACTGTCGATGGAAATGTAGTGCTACCTGGACTTATTGAACAACCTACTAATATCTAGAAAAACAACAACGCACACAAATAAATCCCATAATTTACCAATAACTCCTCGAAATTAATTCACAGTCCCGATTCACCGGAGCGTTCGTTCCCCCACGTCACTTCGGGACGACGCCAGTCGAATAATATGTCGTAATTGTCGGGGATTTGAACGAGGGTCTTCAAAAAAGTCTCGCGAATTAATCGGCGACGGAGGAGCGCGTGTCGTTAAGCCGCCCCACGACCGCCCCGGACCGTGTTCGTTAGTTTCGGCGGCGAAGGGTACGTCGGCGACAATCGCAAATATTAATTCCAGAGCGATACGGGCGTAATCCCACGAACGACATTCGGCCAGATTCCGAATTGACGGTCAC
Source organism: Rhynchophorus ferrugineus (assembly GCF_030347505.1). Classification (NCBI taxonomy): domain Eukaryota; kingdom Metazoa; phylum Arthropoda; class Insecta; order Coleoptera; family Curculionidae; genus Rhynchophorus; species Rhynchophorus ferrugineus. The sequence goes on from NW_027472583.1 coordinate 52,516,403, forward strand.
GCACCGGAGACGTCCTGGTCGGGGCTCTTCATCAATTGTCGGGGATTTGGCAGCAGGAAAGGTATCCAGATCCCAAATAATTTTAAAGCAAATGTATTAGACCCGAGACACACAAGGCATTTCTTTCCGTGGGTTTTAGTGGGACCAGATTAAATATCGAAATTGCCTAAAACTACAGGAAAGCGAATAATATGTAATACGAGGATCACTATTTATATTTCGGGAATTGGCAACACTGTTCTCATTGGAGTCCATCTGACGGTTCCATCGTAAAGTTTGACATTTTTAACAATATACGTACTCAGAACATTTTGTCGCACTGACGCTATTTGTTTATTCTATATTTAGTTGAAAGTTTCGTCTCTGCAAAAAATGGAATTGAATCGTGAACATTTTCATGCTTTCGATGATTTTATACGATTTTCGACGTGGATTATCACAACAAGAGTGGATCAATCAACATAATTTGACTTTTGGCGATGAACCTCCATCAAAAAACACCGTTTATCGCTGGTTTAGTGAATTCAATAGTGGTCGTAGTTCACATGTCATCTATTGTGAGATTGAGGCATCCTTAAGCATTAGTTCCACCAGCATATATGCGATTTTACATGATCACTTAGTTGTGCGAAAGTTATGTTCTCATTGGATCCCACACAATTTGACAATCGCTCAAAAAAAGGCTCGTGTCGATTGGTGCAAAAAATGCTTAAGAAATTCAATCGCGGTGCTTCGAAAGACGTTTATAAAATAGTCGATAGGCTTTATCAGCGGTGACGAATCATGGATATATTCGTATGAGCCCGAAAGTAAGTAGAAGTCGACTGTATGGGTGTTCCAAGATGAACCAAATCCAATAAAAGTTGTTCACACGCGAAGCACTTCTAAGAAAATGGTGGCCTGCTTCTTCGGAAAACTGGTCATATTGCAACAGTGTCTCTAGAGGATCGTAGAACAGTAAATTCTGATTGGTACACAACCATTTGTTTGCCAGAAGTCTTCGGTGAAATAAGGAAAACAAGAGACGCCGGATTGTTCTTCATCATGACAATGCGAGCTCTCACACATCGGCTCAAACAAGAGACTATTTGAGCACTCAAAATATCGAATTGATGGGTTATCCTCCGTACAGCCCTGATTTGGCACCCAATGACTTCTTTTTTGTTCCCATCCGTGAAGAATAAACTGCGTGGTCAACGATGTTCACCTCCCGAAGAAGCTATTGAAGCGTTCAAAAATCATGTTCTGAAGATACCTCGTTGGGAATAGAATAAATGCTTTGAATATTGGTTCAAGCGTACGCAAATGTGTATCAATCATTTGATATCGAAAATTAAAAAACTTAACTCAAAATAAAATCAAACTTATATCAATAGATTCTTATTATGTTGCTCAAATTTACTAATATATATTTCCTGAAACAAATTCAAATTTCAAAAAAAGACAAAAACAAATTTCCTGAAAATGAAACAAAATAAAGTTTGTATCAATTACCATATACATTTCAAGATAGAAGTAACAGCATCGGTATATTTAATTATGTACATTCACATATTATTGATGTATTTGATGTATTTTGCGTTTCTTTTTTCACCCATCAGAATTCTAATTTTACATTTTTGATCTAGTAATCGTATATAAGTTATATTTTGTAAAGGGTATTAAACAAAAAATATAAATTATTTTATGGAAAGAAGAGGCGTCTTGTTAAACGGTGATACAAAGTGACACTGAGGGTCTATTAGGAAACAGACCAACCCATCTCACTTGTTCACCATTCAGGAAGATTTAGAAACAGATGGTCGAATATTCTGGGTATCGTATCACATAGGACTTCCCTCCTAAAGAAACGGCCAGAGGGATGTACATGGTCCTTATTCCATCTGGACATCTTATAATTATTTTTGAGCATGGATTGTCTTCGTCCGCTAGTTTGTGTTTGATCTTCAAAATGGCACTGATTCTACACAAATTTCCCTGGTACCCCTATGGTACGGAATGGTTTTCCACAATTTGGTGACCAGCTTTCAAGACCGAGCTAAGCGATAAGAAGAAACTGAACAACTGCAATCCGCCTTTGGTGGCCGTTCACTCTGAATTGGAAGCGTCTGTCCAAATACCAGTAAACTACGTTAATTCGCAGAAACTTCGGTCGGCCTTTGATGGACTTACACTTGGAACTGTGATGCATGTGCCTGGAATCCACAGACAAGCTTAAACATTTCTTATTTGGAAAAGTTTAGGTTTTTATGAACGTTTGGTCCAGAAAAGAATCCTTAATATTTTGACACAGTTTCAGCAGAATCTCATATACCATCTACTACTCCTCTTTATATGAACTGAACTGCTCCCAATTCGTTTCCGCTGCTCATATATTTTCGGCACAGAAAGAAAGAAGTTATTCAGGAGATTGTAGCTATTCAGCATTCATATTGAAGTTGTTTTAAAAATAAATGGTGGCTCAATACCTTATTAATAAAGAAATATTGGTTATGTCAGGTGTTCGTATTCATATACCATCCTTTATAAATATATATACAGTTGCCTCAGTATTTTACCTCAAACATTTTTAATTCGTATTTTATGTTCCATTTGATTTTATTTATCTTTCATTTACGTTGCGTGTTTTTTATTTCATTGTCTTTCCTGATACTAATATATATATATATATATATATATATATATATATATATATATATATATATATATATATATATATACGATGGTAGTATGTGCCAAAAAACATCTAATAATTTATTTGGCTTCACCCAAATAACTTTCGATTATAGACGTTCCTGACAAGGCCTGCTGCGTTTTACACCATCTCAACCGGTCGAGATCGAAAACCACTTAACCGACGCATTCATCATCGTTCGCCTCCGTCCCGTCGCCGTATTTACATCGCCGCTAAATCGGAACAGATTTACGGTTTTCGTTTCTTTTCTTCGATTCTGTCGGTCTCTCTTTCTGTGTCGGCGTTCGCTAAATAGAAAACCGATAAAAAAACAAATTCAGACAGTTACGGACATATTCATAAATTTGTATTTTACGTCACCGGTTTTCCAACAGCAAACGGGCGTAGGGATGTCAGCTGCCGGGAAATATATCGATATATCGATGTATCGATAAGCCGGTAAATTAATTTACATGTGGTGTTACTTACTGAAGACGCTACTGTGTATTTACTTGATTCGGGTACGTCTGTAACCAATTTCATATTGAATTCTCACTCAAGGGCTTCACTTTTCAGTATGCGTCATTTCGTCGATATGTGGACAAACTTTTTTTTTCTGTGCAAGAGAAGAAGAAAGAAGAAAGATATTTTCTATTGAAAATATCTAAATTTATACCGGGTAAATCGGATTTACGGTAACATTCACTTCTTTACTTCCATTTAAAGAAAAAGGTGGATGAAGGTTATCGAATATTGTGTGAAGCTTCTGGAAAACTTGCTCCATCGATTTCAAGATGGACATACTGGTTTCGACGTTCAAAAAGTGGTAATTTTCGAATCGAGAGTCGAATTAACGATTTGGATAGATTCAAGCTGCTTATAATGGATAATTCCTTTCCAATTTCAACGAATAGCTAGCTGACACACCTTCCTTGGCACCAATTCGCACATTGAAACATTTTGTGGAGTTTATTCCGATTTTCAGCTCTATTTTTTGAAAATTATTGTGGTATGTGATCGACTTACATCACTCGTAATCATCCGATTCAAAAATTACTCCATTTCTTTCATATCAGCAACGATTCACAAATAGAAACTATACATTCAATACTTCACTTTAATGTAAATGGTCCAAAACTGCTCAATGGTTGATATGTTAATAATGTTAATCATTCAATCATTGTCTAGACCAGCTACATAATAAATAATTAGGCAGCTGTATTAACTAGAATCGTACTGGATGCAGTTTTTGTTATTTAGAATCTTTATAGTTTGTAAGAGGAGCTTACATTTATTTTGATCAGCGATATCTTTTGGTAAAATCGTGAAATATCAATGTTATCAATCCTAACTAACTGTCATTTCTCTATATAAAATAACGTATTTTCTTAATAGAATTATCAATTTATTAAAATTGCCGGCTTGGTGGCGCAGTGGTAAAGGCGATGGGGCGGTCCTCCTACTGTTGCGATAGCCGCGGGTTCGAATCCTGTTGAGGCATGGTCGTAAATTTATGTTTGCGATTGTTTAAAATTTGGGAATGTTCTAGGCAAGAGTGTAAAATCCTACAAGGAAAATGATCCCAGTCACGTCAGTAACCAGGCTGGGTAAGACCGGATGTCTTCTGGGATGATTTCTAAAGTTGGTCAGTCGCCAGTCGGTAGTCTTAATGCTGAGGACCGTGGTTCGGAGCCGACGTTAAACTTTAGGCCCAGTACAGATAAACACACAGTTGGTAAAAGGAGACTTTAAAATATGTAAAAAAAATATTTAATTCTTAATTAAAATTGAAGTTTACACTTTCCTTTCTTTTGTTGTTTGATTTGAGAAACTCTGCTGCCGAAACCCACCAAAGAATACTGCTTTATAACATATATCAATTATCATTCTTGGTCAGTTGATGAATCAACTATTTCCAGGCGTTTGCATACGATTTTAAAGATCCAGAAGGACGCAAAATGGTTATCGTACAATTTTGTTCTATCTCAGTCTCTCAGACTATCTCAGTCTCTGGTGAAATAATGTTTATACATGTCACTGCTGTATTTTTTAATATATGCACCTCACTACACAACACTATAAGATCAGATGGTTTGCTTCTTTTAAGCCTGTGTTCTGTTCTGGTGGTATAAAAACTGCAATACTTCAATTTTCTCATGAGAATGGGGTCTCATGCCCCTTGCAATTATTTTGATTTCTTGACTGACTATGGGTATATGAAGGTCTCGATGTAAGTAATCAGTCCTATAGTATTTGAGTCTGCCCATAATACCTCCCAGGACATTGTTCTGAAAAATTTGTATTTTATTTATGTTACTCTTTGCAAAACATACCCCATAATTAAACTCCGTATGTCCATATACGTTTCAGTATTTACTTATATAATAGAAATTTATTATGTACTAATAGTTGTGACTTTCTTACAAATACCCAGTGCATTTTCCTATATTTCAATTTATTATTATGTATTTTTATTATTATATTTATTTTTATTACTATATGTATTTACAATTTTTTATTATATACAATATATTTCAATTGCAGTTCTTTTTTTTTCTTCTTTATATGTTTATATGTCTTTTCTTTTTTATACGGTCGACTATAGGTGAATTGCACATGCACAGATTTACTTTCATTAATTTTTACTTTCTAAGCTTGTCTCCAAATATTTATATTGTCACTTGCCTGTTGTAATTTTCGTGAGGCTTCTTCACTATTGTCTCCGACAGCTATAATCGCAGTATCATCAGCAAATGTAGCCATCATAATATTCTCCATTTGTGGTATATCACGTATTTAAGTGCAGAGTAGATAAAGCATTGCTTTAGCTTCTTTTATTGTAGAGTAAGCTTCTTCTTGTTTGACTCTAAACATTCTGGTTGTAATGTACGTTTTTAATAGTTAGCTGTGTTGTTTTGGTAACATTTTCTGTAGTTTATGAACAAAACCTTCATGCCAAACCTTATCGAAGGCTATCTAAGGATATATATACTTTTTTAATTTCGTAGGATTTTTCAATAACATCTGGTATTCTGTGGACCTGGTCAATTGTTGAATGTTGTATTCTTGGTCCACAAACCCCATTAACGAATAGACTGCCTATCTCCAGCTTTCGATTAAAATATTGTACAATTACCAGACTAAAATGAATGGGTTACCGTACTTTCAAGCTAAAAAAAATTTCTGAAATCTAGTCAATTTATTATTGTTTTTACAAAACAATAATTTATTTACCTATACTCTTATATAATAATGCATTATATTTTCCTTGTAGTTAGATCATTAGGGCGTCGTTGATAGTTTTATATTTTGTTTATATTATCGAGATCTACTTTTGTTAGCAAATTTAATTATTTCATAGTATCACTGTACACTGTTCTATGCATGGAGATATTTGTGGAGTAATGTATCATACTGTTATTCTCTAGCCACCAGACATCTCTATTACCAACTGTTGTAAACAATGAGAACAGATTGTTGTTATCTATGTTAGGATAAAATTTTCGCATAGGGCAGATTTTTCGTTCACAGCTGTATATATCTTCCAATAAAGAGGACACATCAATTTGTTCTCTCTACAAAATATGTAAAATTTTAAGTTATCATACTACTCTTAGTCGTTTCTTATCCAAACTTGCTATAACTCATTAATATTTCCAACCATGCGAGAATAACTGAAAGTAACACAATATCTTAAATAACACTGCTTAAAATCACTACCACTTAAAAACTTGTAGAAGTAATTACTGTAGTACCTTGTATCAAGTCAAGATAGTGACCATTATAGTGTTTTGTTGAATATTTGTATTTTATTTAGCAAGAAATAAAAGTATTTCCTACAAAATACTCTCTTAACAATTTATCTCTAGATATTTTGGTGTAATCTATCTTTTTTCGTACAATATTCCGTATGTATCCAGTAATCAGAGTTGAAGCGTCGATAAATCGTATCGGAGGTACGACGACCGCCGCGGGAAAGAGAGCGAGAGAAGGAAAAACGGCCGCCGGTCGTTCCTGAAATAGATCCGTAGGAAAAATTTAGGAAGCCATGTCGATCGAGGCGTCGAGCAGGGTTGAGGGGGACGCGCGGGGCGCTCGAACGGGAGAAATCGTAAATATTTAGAGTGTGCTAATGCTGTTCAATCATAAATCTTGCCGCGGCGCTTCGACAGCGAGAAAAGCGAACTGTTAACGATCGAGTTCCATTAACTGGCTGCGACCTTGGGGCGGTGATTCTCTCGGGGGGCAGGGGAGGTGTGGCTATTTTCGGTGGAACAGAAATAACGTACCGAACTCTTGTCCCGTTATTTGAACATGATTCTTTTTTTCATTGTAATGATACATTCCCGTGCAATATTTTATAGTTTTAATAACATTTCTGATAATCTCATCATTTTTCTTCCATATGCTATGTTAATAACCATATTTCAACATGTTTAATTGGGAAATGCAACGTATTTACTGAACACTAGCTTTCACTGTATATTGTTCCTTCTGATTACTACTTTTTGCTTTGATGATAGTCTGAGCAATGCTATTGGAGGTGAGCCGGAAAGTCATTACCGGTTTTTCTAGCAGATGTAGCTAGGTTTACGTATGCAATGTTAGAATTTAACACATATGCCATTTTATTTATATATAACTTCGATATATCTCAGGCCTTCGACAATGTGTGCCACACTGGACTGCATGTTAAATTGAAAATGCTTTTGCCCGATACGCACTTTCAACTGCTGAAATCGTACCTCACAGACAGACGTTTTATTGTTAAACAGGGTGACGAATATACTAACCTACACCCAATATATTTGGGTATTCGGACCTCAAGAAATAATACTGCTGTAACATATGCTGTCGATACAGCGGTTTTATCATCAAACGAGGATCCAATATCAGCCGGAAGAAACCTCCTTAACTTCATCTTAACAAAGTCGAATTGTGGTTGAAAACGTGGCGTATCAAAGCAACTGAAACAAAATCTACCCATATGACATTCACCCTTTGTAGAAGAACATGTCCGTCAGTAAAATTGAACAATCGTAAACATCCACAAGCAGACAACCTTAAATATCTGGCATAGAAAAAAATATCTGGCAATGCATTTTGATTGACGTTTGATATGGAAAAAACATATAGTGACAAAACGCAAACAGCTTGGGCCTAAATTAAACCAAATTTATTGGCTGTATACGTCAATGCTTAGGCCCATTTGGACCTATGATTTTGAACTGTAGGGTACAATTAGCAAATCTAACATAGATATCTTCCAGAGCTTCCACAATAAAATGTTGCGAGTCATCGTCGATGCTCCATATTACGTGTAAAACAAACTGATTCATCGCGATATACCCTTAGAACCTATAAAGAGCGTGATTCGAAGTGTTAGCGCTAAGTACTCTGAAAAAATATTAGTACATCCCAATGCACTCGCCAAAATGTTAAATGTGCGCGACGACAGTGTAGTGCGTAGGCTCAAATGCAAACTACCATACGAACTGATTAATAGACACACAAAATGATATTTAATAATCTCTAGAATAAGTCTGAGTAGTCTTTAGAATATGTTAGGATAGTATCTAGAATAAGATTTTGATTATAAGTTCTATAACAGATCACTTATTGAAGTGATCTTTTACATGTCAGGATAGTTACATTATATAACGGAAATCATATAATAATACTTATTGTCCACGGGCAGATTGTTAACGTTCTTAGAGATTAATAAAAAAATATTATTATTTATATATTTTATATAACATCAAGTTTCAAATGGTATATACAATATGGTATATTTTGCAAAAGTAACACCGTCGTAGATTTATATCTTTTTGAAAAGGTCAAAGTTTTGTATCTGAAAACGTGCGGGAGCAGCTTACGGTCAGCATACTCTAATCTTAAAAACGTGAGGCATGGTTTCGAAAATTCCTGTACTGATTTCGATGTGCAAGCTAAAGAACGTTCTGGTAGACCGAAAAAAAATCCAAAATATTATGGGTGCCACTTATGGTGGATGTTACATATAAATGGAAAATCGAAAGTTATCTGTGAAATGCTGCTTCCAAGATATGATCCCAAGCTATTTCTAGATCGAATATTGACGGATGATAAAAACTGGATTTATTTCGAAAACCCTAAATGAAAAAAAAGCATGATTATCACCTGGCGAAGCCGGCTGATCGACCCCAAGTCCAAAACGCTTTGGTCGCAATACAATGCTCTGTGTCTGGTGGGACCATCAGCGTTAGAAGCATTTCGATGGGACATATTATTTCTCCTTCAAAAAGCATTTTTTTAGAAGCGATACCACGCGAAATTCCTTTTTATCCATTTTTTTTTCACAATAACAAAAGTTGCTTCACTCAAATAACTATAATTCACAAACTAATGATCCGACAGCTGTCATCTTTTGAAGTTTAGGGATAACTAAAAAACATATAGATTTAATTCTGGTAGCGCCAGGCCGGGGACTTTTCAATTGACCTGTTATTTTAGTCACCTGCTTTGTACTGACACGCTCTTTGTATTCACCCACTTTCAGTGCTACTATCAGTATATTATCATTAAGCACGGCTACAACACTAAAAAAATTTTCCAATAAAACTTCAACAACTTAAAATTTAATACTCACCTCTCTAACGCATTTCATGGCAAAAAGTTGTCCCCATTATTTCGGTCCTGTTCGAACTAAGTGATTAGAATCGCTCTCATTTCCTGACTCCGACTATTTAATGACTATGGCATTTTCAATCACATTAGTTTCCAAAAAAAGCGCTAGAATAACGCTAATAATAATTGTTATAATTAATGTTTTGAATAATTTTGCACACCTATGACAACAGTGTCGACCACTAACAACACAAATGGAATTTTATAGATCGGTTCGGTTACATGTACCATCGCATCACGCAGCATTCTTTCCCATTTTAACTGGAACAATACAAATTAATAAAATGATAAAAGAGAATCCGCTCCGAGTTTAAAAGGAATTTTGCGTTTTTACCAACTGAATTTGTCAATACATTCGACGGTGTTGATGACGTACATTTGCTGTTTCATTGGAAAAACTATAATCGTAACATTTTACGAGTTGTCGTTATATGATTTTTAAATTAAAAAAAAACTAATATTTGATTAATTAATTTTCAAACAATCCAATAACAAACATAATTAGAAGAAAGACCTGGCGTAGCGTGTTGTTAGCTTCAACCTAAATTAACCCTTTCACAACAAAGGGTTCGGCAAAATCTTAACCCGAGGCTACCTCATCACCTGGACGACAGCATCGGAGTCTCGCTCCCCTCACCACCAGGTGCTCCGCTGGATAGGGTTACTCGTCGAAGCGACGGGAGAATGACCGTGTCATCGCCTGTCGGCCGGATAAAAAACGGGATGCCTCCTCCAGATAGACGGCCACGTCACCACCGAGGTACACCATCCATAAATCTGGGCCTTTTAAGTCGGAACGAGGGCTCGACGATGCATTAGTCGCTAAAAATAGGGCTTTCAGAGTGGCGGACCGCTCGCGAGGATGACAAGTGGTTACAACGCTCCGACATGACACCCTAATGGGTCCCGTGCATTACCCGGGGATCCTTCCGCGGCGTACAAAAAAAACACCACCTTCTAATGCCACGGTTGCGCCTCCATAAATAAGGCGCCGCCGCCGCCGTCGCTTGGAACAAAGCGTCGCTGGACTGACGGCGTCGCAGGCCTCGTCGCCGTTTCCGTCGCTAATGGATCGCCGGAGGTGAGCCGCGCGAATTACGTGGATGTCGTCTTCGAGAGGTCTGCCTGGAGGGAAGGCACCTATAAATATACGGTGGCGGTTTCTGTTATTGCTGATTAGTGCTAGTAAATATTTGACTATCAATGTTTTTAAAGGAATGTTTGTCACAATTTATATATCGGGAATAGAAAGAAAAACAAATAGTTAAGCTGCGAATATATTTTTATTGGTTTTCAAGGTACTCACCACGATGATCAATACACTTTTGCATAGGCTCAAACCAATTTTCAAAGCATTTATTCCATTCCGATTGATGTATCTTCAAAACATGATTTTTGAACGCTTCAATAGCTTCTTTGGGCAATGAAAATCGTTGACCACGTAGTTTATTCTTCACGGATGGGAACAAAAAGAAGTAATTGTACTGTACGGTAAATGACCCATTAATTCTATGTTTTGAATGCTCGAATAGTCTCTTTCGAATTTTGAAATTAGCTTTTGATTTAATTTGATGTCTGGTGAATAGACAACGACTAAGAAAAAATGCACTTGCTTATTTTAATTAAACGTCAGAAGACGTCGGAAATTATACATTAAGAGACTAAAGATAATCGCAGAGCAGATAATTATTATTACAGATCATCAATTCAGCTTCCGTAATAAACACGGAACATTAGAACAAATATATAGAATAGTCAACCAAATTAATAAAAATTTAAACGATAAAAAATATTGCTCCGCTGCATTTCCCGATATTTCTCAGGCCTTCGACAAGGTGTGGTACATTGGACGGCATGTTAAGTGTGTGGTACATTGGACGGCATGTTAAGTTGAAAAAGCTTTTGCCCCATACGCCCTTTCAACTGCTAAAGTCGTACCTCACAGACAGACAATTTATGACAAAAACTGGGTGACGAATACACTGACCAACACCCAATATATTCGGGCATTCCGCACGGCAGTGCTCTTGGCCCATTACTATATCTATTGTATAAAGCTAACTTACCAACCTCAAGAAACACTGCTGTTGCAACATATGCTGACGATATAGCGGCTTTATCATCACGCGAGGATCCAATATCCTCCGCAAGAAACGTCCAACTTCATCTTAACAAAGTCGAATTGTGGTGGAAAACGTGGCATATCAAAGCAAATGAGACAAAATCTACCCATGTGACATTCGCCTTTTGTAGTAGAATATGTGCCTCACTAAAATTGAATAATCATGAACTTCCGCAAGCAAACAACTTTAAATATCTGGGAATGCATTTCGATCCACGTTTAACTTGAAAAAAAAACATATAGTTACAAAATTCAAATGGTTTGGGCTTAAACTAAACCAAATGTACTGGCTGCTAGGGCTTGAACATAAATTATCATTAGATAACAAGGTTTTGCTAAATAAGTCAATATTTAGGCCCATTTGGACTTATGGTATTGAACTATGGGTTATTACTAGCAAATCTAACATAGATATCCTCCAGAGGTTCCAGAATAAAGTGTTGCGAGTCATCGTCTATGCCCCATATAACGTGTCTAACAAACTGATTCAACACAATATCCCCAGAGAATCCATAACGAGTGTGATTCGGAGTATTAGTACAAAGCACTCTGAAAGACTATTAGTGTGTCCCAATGCAGTCCCCAAACAGTTAAAGGTGCGCGATGACAGTAAAGTGCGTAGGCTGAAATACAAACTGCCATACGAACTGATTAATAGTCACATAGAGTGAGATTTAATAATCTCTAGAATAAAATAAAATAGTTTTTAGAATAAGTTAGGATAGACTTTAAAATAAGTTAGAATAGTAGCAGAATAAGATTTAGATTATAAGTTGTACAGCAGATCACTTACTGAAGCGATCTTCTACATGTCAGGATAGTTATATTATATAGCGGAAATCGTATAATAATACTTACTGCCCACGGGAAGATTTTTGACGTTCTAGGAGATTAATAAAAAAAACTTATAGTAATTGATATGATTTTGGAGACATAATATATCATTGTTGTAGAGGTAAATCTGAACAGGGGTAAATTCTGTACATTTCAGTGGAATTCGAATTCATTTCAAGTTACAACACTAATCGTATATTCCAGGGAATAAATGAGTTAATTTGTATATTAAAAGTTCAAAGAATATTTCAAAGAATAGAATTTTAATTCCTCATTTGTTGGTGAGTTGTTTGATCCCACGTGGGGTTAAAAAAATTATTCTTTTAATCCGTCAAGTCCATTTATATGGACAAAAGATAAAGACTATATGAATACAGTATATAGTACAATAAAGTAATGAAAATATGCAGCAGTTGAAATGAAGCTGTATAGTTTGCATACATGGAACACCTAGGATAAATAGCAGAAATGATGAGTTAATAACAGTAAATTTGTAAACAATTTAAAGCATTGGTAAGTGTTAAACTGTTTAACAATAAATGTGATAAGATATGTAAGTATATGGTATTATATTCTTTGAACTTTGTATCAATTATATTGTTTACTTACTTTATAGACCTAAGTTTTGAAAAATCAATAATTAATTTAATGATTGTAAATGCATTCATTTAAAATAATTTTTAAATTGTAAAAGATAAATTATCTAATTGTACTTGTTATTGTTTTAATATACACGCTAAAGTAAAATAACAATTTCAAAATTATTTTATTCATATATTCTCTGTTTTAATATACAAACATATATTACTTCATTTAGTATTCTATATTTATTTTTAATACATGAAAGTAAATAAAGGTTATGTATACTTATGTTTGATGCTCTGAAGTTGTTCAGTTCTGAAAATAATATTACTTATGTTACTTTGTTATAATGTTCAGTAGTGTAGTAATTTAAACGTATCAATTTCTTGTTGATTATTTAAAGTTAGAAACTAGATTTAATTGAATGCCATTTAAAAAAGCTTAGTGAATGTTAGTTCTTGAGGTAGTTGTTTTAAAACGTTTTTATATACAGATATTTATTATTTTAATTAATTTTATTATCACATATATTTTTAATCTTATGAAATTTATATCGAGAACACTGTGAAAACAAGTTTTTGTAATTTATCATTTTTAAATTATTCCCTTTACTCTATTATGACAGAAACATGATTAAACTAAAATTGTAATCGAATTTCGGCCACAGGGCCATACCCAGTAAACATGTAAACTTCTGTAAGTCTCATTCTATAGACTTTCAGTGATTATACTACATATCACAATACCAGCACGCATCCAATCCGACTTCGGAACAAACCGACGAAGCCACCCATTTTAATCCCGGCCATGCCGTTTAGTTGAGGCACCGGCATCAATATTTGCTTTAATTTTATCCTGACAACTGGCGGCAATAACAACGGTCCGATATCGGCAAACAGTGAAGCGGCCGTAATATGCGCACCGCAGAGATTGACTGCACTTACCAAAATTACATCTACGTATTCATGAAGCCGATGGCGGACGGCGCTGACGAAGCATCGACGGACCATCACCGATCGATACCAGTTCGGTGGAACGGAACGAATTGATGTTCCTGCAGTGGTACGAAGATCGTGCGATTCGCTTTGGAGAACGGCTGCTGGTGTGTGATGGAAATGTTATGATTAAGCAGGACTGTAAGACTAGATTTCATTAAACGTTAAACAATCCCTTTCAATAAAACGAAAGAAAAACTGATCAGAAAACGCTCACATACATGCATAGACTATTCAAAGAAGTTTTGTACATACGTCATCTGAAATTGTGACGTCAAAACATTGACGCATCAACTCTGAGTTTTAGTTCAATTTGGCTTTGACAATACTACAAAATTCTAATCTAAATAAAATAATTAAACAAAATTACTATTATTAAATATAATTTATTTCAACATTATAGTAAATCTACTGCATATATTATCGAAAGATTTAAAACTTCAATTAAGTACAGTTATAATAGTTTGTAGGTTAGGGTTGTATTTGATTATATTTACATTAAACTCTTTTCTATACCACCTTTGAGTTAGAGCTCTAGGCGTGTTTTTTATGTAATTGTGTCCCCTGAAGGCTTAAATCACCTAATTAGCAATTGTATATCCAAGTAATATATTTTACTTTCATTAGAGAGCATATTTACTTTTTGCGCTTAGTTTTTCAGTAGAGTGTTTTCTTATAAAGACATTTTGATATCACTGTATTTCTCCTCAGTTTGTTCTGTTAATACCTATATCCATCTTTATTGATAAAACTAGATTTAATCACTGTATTTTCCTTAATATATTTGCCATATCTGCACAACAGTTACTATTCATTTTCTTCTGCCACATTATAAACAAATGCTCATGTATATTGTGAACAATTACTCACATATATGTGCACATAAATATTTTACAGTGTAGAAAAAGATTTCCCACAGTTATCTTATATTAATTATTAATTATTAATATCTTATATTAAACCCATCTTTGCTTATTTCCATTCTCATCACCCTGTCTTAGAAATTGGCAGCATTGAATCATATCATATTCAGAAAGTTTCATTCAAGTGAATAATTAAGCTGTTAATTTCAAATGAATCTGTTAATTTCTTCTTCAATGTATCTGATCGACTTTATCCAAACCGAAGCTGTTTTAACCATTCCTGTTTCCAGCATGAGGTACAATATATCTGCAATGAAATGGTAACAAATGTTATGACTAATAAAACCCAATCAATTTTTATTCCAGCGTTTATCTTTTTCCATCAACTTTTGTTGTTATAACACTACTTTTACCGCTACTTTTTTATCTCTCATCTAAATGTATAAATTGAAATAATACCAGTTGGCATATAATATAGTTCCATTAAACATCTTCGATACTTTTCAAACTAACAGTTTCCTTTGAAATCATTATTTTAAATTATACTTGTGTTGCAAAGCTAATCGCTCTCTTTATACATTTCATATATTTAATCTCAGATAGAGCATCAAACTGACGACCTTTTTTATTTCGGTCAATTCAAGATTATATTTTTGTGTCCATACTAAATCTAGCATCTAGAATCTAGCCTATGCTAAGTTAAGTGTTACTGACCAAATAACCATTACCCTTTTGGTATGGATGCTAATGTATGCTGCCTGGATAGAACCTCTACTTTATTATAGTTGTGTTTGTAGTCCTCTATTTGTGTTCATTTTCAAATTGTATATACACTATTTACACTTTTGGCCCCCCTGTTTATATTTTAGTTATTTTATATTTACACTTTAGTCTGCCTTCGCACCTTTTATATCAACACTGTACTGTTGTATAGTCGAGAAATGACGACATCCGACATGAATCAAAAAATTTACATAACATTTATTTAAATTTACATTACCTTTAGATTTCAGATTTACATTTATTTAAATAAAAAATTTCATTTACAATTTCTTAAAAATATATCATTTCTGAGGGAAATGATGGGATGAGATTTAATTAATTAACCAGAAGTTGGACCCGAAAGCGTCAAAATTATTTATTTTGCATATTAATCATGAATCTTAAATTGTGTAAGATATATAATTCAGATAAAACCATCAAACGATAAAAACCCAAAAATTGTGGAAGTTCGCTCAGAATAAAATTATATTTATGTCCTACATTTGTTAAAAAATGTCGCTAAAAATACATTAATATTTTATTCGAATATAGATAAGGCATAAAAAAAATATATTTTTTCAATAAACTATCTATTTTCCAGACCATTCCCAGCACTACCATAGCATCAATTCCTGAACGTTGACGTAGTTCACTCTCATTGATGTTAAACTTATCATGGTGGATTACTAAATTTTCTGGTTACGTTTCATCAAAAATGTCAATCTCTATCTGAATATGAAATCCTATTTACCATTCATCTTGGCTAGTATTACTAAATTGAAATAATTACCATAAATAATAATTAATAACATTCAATGTGTTTTAGTTAGCATAATAATAAAATATATAAACTACAAATATATAAAATATATACTATATAAACAAATATTTTTGACACCCAGTGGGTAGCCATGTGGGCCCCCAACAATAATGTAACATATTTAAAAAGTTCATAATATAAAATAAAGGATAATGTTCGTGACTAGTGTGACTAACTGAAACTAACTATATAATTTGCATAGATGAGGAACACATAGGACAAATAGAAACATAAATTATGAATTATTAACAGTAAATCTATAGACATGTTAAGACATTGGTAAACATTAAGGTGTTTAACGATTAATGTGATAATATATGTGACTATATGATATTTTATTGCTTGAACTTTATATCAATTATTTTTGACTATTTACTTTGTCCTAAGTTTTTAAAAATCAGTAGTTTATTTAACGATTGTAAATACGGTAGTTTTAAATTGTAAAAAATAAATTACCTCATTGTGTTCATTGTTGATTTATATATGTTAAAGTCAAATATCAATGTCAAAATTGTTTCATTCATATATACTTCCTCTTATGTTAATGGAGTATTTAGATTAAAACATGTCCCAGGCATTTGAAAGATGGTGGTTGACCAGATCCACAGAATAATAGATGTTATAAAAAAAGCCTACGAAAGTAAAAAAGTATTCTTAGCTATATTCTTAGATGTAGCATAAGCCTTCGATAAAGTTTGGACTGAAGGCCTTATTCATAAACTACAGAAAATGTACTAAAACACTGAACTAGTAAAATCGTACATTACAGCCAGAATGTTTACGAGTTAAACAAGAAGAAACTTACTCTACAATAAAAGAAGATAAAGCAGGTGTACCACAAGGAAATGTACTGGGGCCAATACATTATCTACTCTGCACTTGTGATATACTACAAATGGAGAATATTATGATGGCTACATTTGCTGATATTGCGATTATAGCTGCCGGAGACAATAGTGAAGAAGCCACACTAAAATTTAAACAGGCAAGTGACAATATAAATAATTGGACACAAGCTTAGAAAATAAAAATTTACGAAAGTAAATATGTGCATGTGCAGTTCACTTACAATCAGATCATTCCATATAGCAACAACGCTAAATATCTCGGAATGAATCTTGATGCAAAACTTCGCTGGAAGGAACAGATAAAGAAGAAAAGAAAAGAACTGGAATTGAAATATAGGATAATGTATTGGCTAATTGTAATAAAATCACAATAATCAGTACATAATAAATTTATATTACATAAGCAAATACTGAAACCTATATGGACATATATGGAGTTCAATTAAGCGGATATTCTGCAAAGAGTAACATAAACAAAATACAAATTTTTCAGAACAAAGTCCTGAGAAGTGTTGTGAGCGCACCCAAATACTACAGGACTGACTACCTAAAACGAGACCTTCAGATACCCACAGTCAGTCAAGAAATCAAGAGAATTGCAAGGGGGCATGAGGAAAGACTCCATTCTCGTGCGAATATTGAAGTATTGCAACTTTTGGATACCACCAGAGCAGGACACAGACTTAAAAGAATCAAACCATCTGATCTTGTGCAGTATTGTGTATAAACATTATTTCACCCGAGACTAAGATGGGTCCTCCTAGTTATTTACCTAGATTTAAGTTATCATAAAGACAAATTGTAGAATAGTCTGAAACGACTAGTAACAATGTAATACTTAATGTAAAAAAATCCATATGTATGTTTATAAGATAAAAGTAAAGAAAGATGATGTATAAATATATTTGATGCTCTAAATTTTTTACAATTCTGAAAATAATATTGCTTATCATACTTTGTTATAATGTTCAGTAGTGTAGTAATTTAAACTTATCAATACTTATTACCGGGCGATCACTGGCCCTATATAAAATTGATAAAATTCTTTGTTTCTGTCCTTTATTATATTTCAACGATGAAGTTATATTTCGACTTGGTTGCAATGTCGAGTTTAAATTTGGACGATGGGGCAACCGCAAACACATTCCGGACATGATATTGACGAGCGGCAGGAAAAATTGGACAGGAAAATGCGTCGATAAACATGCCGCGTCGCCGGCAGATGGATGGAGGCGTCGCGTGACGCTGGGCGTCGGGATGTGCGCCCCCGTCACGCAACCTCGCGATTAGGCAACGCCCGTCACACCGGCTGACGTCACAAAGTCAAACGGTGGCCGCCGCCGCCTTCGATTCCTCACGAATTAACCAAATAATACGTCCCCGGAGGCGTCCCTTTACTTTAAGTACAGTATGGATCACAAGTAAAAGAATCCGGTCACTTTTCGAGCAAATTGGTTATAGCAGATTTCTGATTATGTGTAAAACGTATCCGGAATTATTACATAAGAAAAAAGACAATGTTGTATGTATTTGATCAGCGATATTTAACTGATGGGCTGAAATGTCCCGGGCGTAACACATAGATGGCGTTAGTTTTATTGCATTCATCCCTTTTACAGTTAGTATTAACCAGTAGGTATTAAAAAGTAAATTTTAAGTTAGCAGATAGCTTTCAAAATTTCAGGACACTCTGCTCATAAGTTTGGAACTTATTGTGCTAAGAGTGGCGCTACTTTTATAATTTTCAAAACAATGTATCAAAAACAATTTCGTGTTTTAATTTTACTCTATTTCTTGACGGGAAAAAATACCGTTCAAGCGAAGCAATCGCTTAAATAGTCTTATAAGGACGCTGTTCCATTAGAAACAAAAATAAAATGTTTGTTTTCTGATTTCAAACGTGGTGGACGTCATGAGGTTGTAACACCAGAAAAAATCGAAATAATTCACAAAATCGTTTTGAGCGAAAAGTTAAGATGAACGAGTTAGCTAACATCGTAAAGATATCAAAATAACATTCTGGTTTTATATTGCATGAGCATTTGACTATGAGAAAACTCTGTTCAAAGTGGGTGTCTCGTTTGCTCACTGTAGGCCAAAAACAAGAACTTGTTGATAATTCTAAACAGTGTTTGACCTTGTTTAAACGTAACAAACCTGAAATTTTACGTCGATATGTGACAATGGATGAAACGTGAACACATCACTTCACTCTGGAATATAAACGATTGTCATCTGAGTAGACAGCAACTTGTGAAACTCGTCTAAAACGCCCGAAAGTACAACAATCGGTTGGAAAGGCTATAGCGTTATTGGAGCGTTCGAAGGCCGAAATTACAAAGAAACGATTGAATAAACAAAGAAAATATTTTGTTTCTTCATGACAACGCACCATATCACAAGTCAAAACAATAACAAAATTATATGAATTGAACTTAAAATTGCTTCCACATTCACCGTATTCGCCAGATTTGGCTCCCAGCGACTACTGGCTGTTCGCGGACCTCAAAGAAATTCGCACCGGTAAGAAATTTCGTAAATAAATAAGTTATTGCTGAAACTGAGACCTGTTTTAAGGCAAAAGATGAATTGTTTTACAAAAGTGCTATTAAAATGTTAGGGTGGCGCTGGAACATTTGTATAGCTCTTGATGAACAGCCCAACTTAAATGTTTTAAATGCGAAAAGTCATAAATTAGCATGGGCCAATTATCCACATCGACACCCAAGAGCAATATTTATTTCATTAATCTCTGTTGTGCATACGTCGAGATCATCAAGTAGCTAAAGCCGAATAAAAATGTTACTGTAAAAGTCTACAAACATCAATTGGACATATTGAATGACGTATTGAAAAACTAACAGCATTAAGTAATATTTATCCATAACAATGTTCGGCCATTCGTTACATAGTTGTGAAGGATGTACTATTACAACTTGAGTGGAAAGTTCTGCCGCACTCACCACAGCCTTCTATTACTGCTTTTGGAAATGCTGAGTAAGAAAATGGATCGATATTAAGATCGCTGTCACACCAACATCATTCACCATCTTGCCAGAAAGACGGGGAAAATTGTAAAAAATCATGGACAATATTTTTATATATATTATATATAATATTATACTAATTTTTCTTATTAAATGACTCTTTATAGTAAAAAAAATGATCAGAATACTTCCAATCATGTAATATATATAATTCTAATCTATAATTATTTTCTGGATTTTGTTCCAAATTTCACTAGCCATAAGTATGTATGTTATGATTTGATACATATGTAGTGCTTATTCTACCTTACCATCAAAATTCTACAAATTACGTCCCGCCAAATTAACAGCGTTATAGATTTATAACTTCTTGGGAAATCCAGTTTCATCAAAAGAAGAGACCCTTCAAAGTTATCGTTTGTTGTTACAGACTTACGGTAAGTATGTTCCAATCATAAAAACTTTTTTTATTACTCTTTGTAGTTCCATAATCTGCCCAAAGGGCAATAAGTATTTGTTATGTTTATATTATATATACATGGCATGTAGAAAATCACTTCTTTAAGCGATCTCTGATAAAATACTATTTTAATTAATTAGTCTTATTCTAAATCTAATTCTAAAGTCGATGGGTCCAATAATCAGATCGATGCCCACCTGCCCCAGGTGCCCACTATCTAGCATAGATGATTTGACAAATATACTAGCCAAATCAGACCAACAAGTTGTTGCCACCGGCGAGAGTCGAACCAGCGACCTCCACGTGTGAGCTTAACGGGCTATTATACCTTAAAAGCAGTTGCAGTATTTCTATGACTTCTCATATGCTAAGGTTAGTGCTTAAAAAGCAAACTGAATGGCATTTGCACTGAATGCCATTCGATTTTCCGTCACATCAGTTTAGCAATAACATTATACACAGATATCTGATCATATTACATAAAAAATATGTGAAAATGTTGTACGTGCCTTTGAAGTTTGAAGGTTGCCCTCAATTTTCCCGGATTCCGCCATCAGGCCCTGGCTTGGTATCAATGGAATCACCTCGGAAGTGCAATGTTTCGAACAGAAAAAGAATTTTGAAAATTAGTCCATAATTGACGGAAAAATCAGCGAACACACATTAAAAAGTATTTACAGTCGAATATAGAACCTGCTCCTTTTCGAACACGGTTAAAAATAAATTTATTTGGAAAATCCCAACAGAAGGAAATCATAGTTATCACCTGAAGAAGCTGGCCCATGGTCTACATGAATAGATGAAGTGATAGGCAAAATAATTTAGTCGAATCGCCAATATTTTGAATAAATACATTTTAACTATCCATTATGAATAACGTGTTTGCTTTAGCGAAACAAAAGAAAACAGAATTTCCGACTCACATAGTTTAGAAAGCTTATTTAGTAACCTACATTGTAGTTTGTCATTAAAATTAAAGTTAATTGAACTAAGAAACTAATTATATTTCATTAATAACATATTTAGATTAGTGGAAAAATAGCACGGTGATAATATATTAAACCAAATTACTTCAATATTAATAAACCGATAAAATAAATTGTACTATGCGTGTCAATAACAACCCCGTGACTAAACAATAGAAAAAAAAATCATATATACGACACTATAATTAGTAATCGGCTGTCGACGCCGCGGTAGGATATCAAAAATGAATTTCCGATCGGCATCACGTCAAATTTTGATATCGATCATCCACATTCGTATATCAGCCCCTCGCTAACCTCCTACACCCCCTCCAATAGGTGACTATACCCGGCGTTGTTTTATAGGACTATTTCAGATCGATATTGATGGAATATTGTTCCATTTTTACATTAAAAAACTTTTAGCTATTTATTAGTCCATATCCGAATAAAAGCACATTATTATTAAATAAATATATAGTCCTATTGGAATAATAATTAAACCTTATGTTGTTATAATTACTATTAGATGTGAATTAATCATAAAGGATTGTATAGTGTGAGTGTGTTAAAACTATACTAAATATGTTAAGTACTTTCTTACTATATTGCTACTTACTATACTTACTAATTTTTTTAAATTTACCTTTTACATCACATGTGCTAAAAGGAATTTCACGTGTTGATAAAATGTTGCTTTTTGAAGGGAAAATACAGTTGAAGCAAACACTTAGCTTGATGCCGAGTTTCTGGCTACTGCTGCAGGAAAATCAAACATCAATGGTTGGTATGCTAAGTTTAGACCTGGCGAAATTAGCACCGAAGACGGTAAACGCAGAGGACGTCCAAAAGAGGTTGTTACCGACGAAAACATTTAAAAAATCTACAAAATGATTTTGAATGGTTGTATATTGAAATTGAATGAATAGCAGACACTCTAAATATATCAACTGAATGTGTACGTCATATTATTCAGGAATATTTGGGTATGAGATAACTCTGTGCAAAGTGGGTGCCGCGCTAGCTCACTATTGACCAAAAACAACGACGAGTTGATGATTCGGAGCAGTATTTGAAGATGATCAAGCTTAATAAATCCGAGTTTTTGCATCGATATGTGACAATGGATGAAACATGGTTCCATCATTTCACTCCGAAATCCAATGGACAGTCATCCGAGTGGACTGCGCACGATGAACCGGCTCTAAAGCATGGGAAATCGCAACAGTCGGCTTGCAAGATTATGGCGTCTGTATTTGGGAATGCGCATGGAATAATTTTCATTGACTACCTTGAAAAAGGAAGGACCATCAACAGCGACTATTACATAGCGTTATTGGACCGTTTCAAGGAAGAAATTGTCGAAAAACAGCCGCCTTTAAAGAAAAAGAAAGTGCTGCTTCACCAAGACAATGCACCGTGTCACAAGTCAGTGAAAACTATGACAAAAATCCATGAATTGGGCTTCGAATTGCTTGCTCATCCACCGTACGCTCCAGATCTGGCCCCCGGCTACTCTTTTCTGTTCCCAGATATCAAAAGAATGCTCCCTGGGAAGAAATTTTCGTCGAATGAAGAGGTGATCGCCGAAACTGAAGCCTATTTTGAAGCAATGGACAAATCGTACTACAAAAATTGTATCGAAAAGTTGGAGGGTCGCTGTAATCAGTGTATCACCCATGAAGGGAATGTTGAATAAAAAAACTAATTTTGCCAAGAAAATGTGATTTACTATGGTAGGTCGGGGACTTTTCAACTGACTTGTTATAATATAAGTATCTTGGAATGGATCATGATGGAAAGAACATGTTAAATAGAAAAAGAAACAATTGTTAAAATATAGGAAAATATATTGGTTATACGAAATAAATTCACAAATATCAGTAGCTAATATATTACAATTATACAAGGAAAAATTAAAACCTATATGGATCTAAAAAAATTCAATAATGGGGATGTTCCGCGAAAAGCAATGTAATTATAATACACCAAAATAGGACAGACTAGTTGTATAGTAAGGTGCATTTTATTAAAAAAAAACAATTCGCTGGAGTTTAACAGTATATTCATATTTCCCCCGCAATAAGTCGATGTAGACTAACACGCTGGATCTGTTAACTAATATATTCATGTTACTCATTTAAAGATTGACCGTGCACGATATGACGCATTATCTGGCTAAAAATTTACACATTTTTCTACGGCAAAACCCCCGATATCGGCGTCGTCATCGTCAAGAGGGGACACCCCGTAAAACCAGATGGTCTAATCAGACTGAAAGCTTCATAGCTCCGAATGCGCCGCTTCTAATTAGACTGAACGCACGTTTCGAACCGAAAACCATCTGGTGCCGCAGATCACCCACCTAACCTTAATTTATATCCACCGATTATGAATGGGCCTCGCATGACCTGGCATCACGCGCTCCGCGGACGGACCGCTCCCAGCACCAGGTCCTGGGGGACGACTTCAACCTGGAATAGGCGTAAATTGTTTCCGTGCAGACTTTTTTAATCGTTCAAGGGGCTGCACACAGCAGATATATAATGCTCAAGGCAAATCTTTCCACTCTAGTCTGTCCTTCATATAGCCGGTCTCAAAGATTCTTAAAAGATGTATACATGAAACAAATTATCCACCCAATTCATTAAGTGGGACAAGGTAGTAAGCATTATTGTTGAAACATGTTTTGGTACTTGCATTCATTGAGATAAATTGATATATACTTGATTAATATAGAGGGGATAGACAAAATAATATGAACATCTGTCCACGGCGTTCAGACAACATATACTAAACATGGTAAAACATTATCGGCGAAAAAGAATAGTGGATCAAACGCAAAGTTAACTAACAAAGAATTGTAACCAAACAACATAAAATTGCCGCAGCAGAAGTAACCACACTCACTCGAGTGAACATTTTACATTAGATATGCTTAGTACTATTTTAATTTACAAATTAATTTATTTCTACTGTTCTGTTGTACTTGCATTAATACACAAGCCAGGCGAATACAGAAATAATAAAATATTTCCAAAATTAAAATAAAACTAATCTACCTAAGCTAAAACAAGTTCGTGTGGTTTGGTTCGCTTCAACCTTCTGATTTTCTGCATGTTTTCCAGTAGCTGTATTGCTTCCACATTGCTGTGATTTTGCAATCTTATTTCATGTTTCATGTTCAAGTGAAATCTTGGAACACTTCGCGTATCAATTTAATTTCGAGGTCGATAAGAGATAAAAGAACTTTTTTTGGGTGCGTTGGTTTATTAGATGATATTGCACCTCATAGGTCGAAATTGACTGTATGATTGACTGATGAACCAATATATATACTATATATATATATATATATATATATATATAGATCTTGTTGACCGTTACTACCCTGTGGAACTCCAACCGAAATAGGTAGTGAGAATGCCCCTGCATCCAAAATTGAGGATGAGGAGACTCACCAATACTAATTTGTCCAAGCAGTTTGGGTAACACCATCTGTTCATCAACAATTCTAAATCGTTTTTAAAATATCATTTTTTTGTAGATCATCATGAATTATGACCAGAACTGCATTATCAATATTGTTTGAAATTTTAAGGATACGTTCAAATCTGCCTGGAAAAAATATTAAAAAATAAAAAAAAAATTAAATTCCTAAACAAAAAGCTAGAGATTGGTGTGAACTTGACTCAAACAAAAACGAAAAAGAAGAAATACAAGAAGAAACAAATATTTTCCATCGAGATAACGCTTATATCTCCTATAGCTTAAAAATCATTAAAATCAGTAATTTAAATTAAAAAAATTCATTCGCTGGTATAAATTAGTGTTAGGACTCATCACGTTCAAATTGCTACTGATAAATAGCATTGTTATAATATAAAAAACATAAAAGTTACTTTTTAGTGTTGGCAAAAATAACGTAAACCTTTAAAGGGTAATAAATCGATACATTGAGGGACTAGCGATAACAAAAGCCACAAAAAGCAGTTCAAGCTAATGAAATACTGACAATATCCCTGTGTAACACAATTTTTCTACCATACATAAGATTACCTACTTTGAAGGAATTCATTATTCCATATCAACTTTGCTTCTTGATATGGTTGTCAGGTTCCTTAGTAAGAGTGTGAATACTATTTACGCATAAAGCTCTATTACTCCACAATGACAGCCGATATCCTTCTCTTTTTCCATGCCTATTTCATATTCAATGATTTTAGAAGAAACATAGGAAAAGATGTAGCTAATTTTATATTTAATCAAATACAAAAAATACAACTGGAAAGTTTGCGCTGATTTAAAAGTTGCCATATTGCTTGGAATACAGGGTGGTTTCCCGAAATATTATTATTTTCTTTGCTGGTCTCGAACAACCGAACAGTAGAGACACCAAAAACTACTATGAAGTTAAAGATTGACCAAAAAGAACTAAGTTTGTTTGTGGTAAACCAAACGTTAAATATGAACATCTTATTTCTCAAGAAAATGATTCTTCCACCCTTCCATTTGGTTTAAGGAAAATTTTTGTCAAGGCCATGGATAAAAATAGTAAAAGGTTTTTGTATATGAAAACTATTTTCTCTAAAGTAAGTGATGCTAAATTAAAAGAAGGTGTTTTTGTTGATCCCCAAAAATAAATTTATAGAAAATATTGAATCCGATGAAAATATTACCGCGAAAGAGTTGACGGGTTGGTTAGCTCTAAAGAAAGTAATTACTGGATTTTTAGACAATCTTAAAACTGAACTGATCGTTTTTTATGAACGACTTATTACAAAAATTTTAAAGATTGGGGTGCACAATGTCTTTAAAAATACATTTCTTGCATTCCCATTTCGACCCCCCTTTAAAAGGTGAGTGACGAACAAGGTGAACATTTTCACCAGAATTATAAACAGATATTAACATTATCAAGGTACATGGAATTCTAAAATGTTAGCAGATTACTGCTGGTAATATGGTTTGATTTTTCTATTGCCTACTATAACCTGAGCTATTTTGACTTATTGTCTATTTGTAAACACATATTACTATTTTTTCAAATAAAATTAGTAATATAAATAAATAAATATCATTTAAAATGTTCATATTGTCTTTATTTATTTGTAGTATTTTAATTTATCAAAAATTTCAAAATGGTACTTGTTACAAAAAATCCGTTTATTTTTTTGTGTTCAGCAGGTACAATTTAACAAAAAAGACGTTTTATTTAAGATTATGGAACAAACAAAAAAAATTTCACACAGTGTAATCTGATTTACGTTTCTTTTCTACTTCATCCTGGACGATTTCATTCACGTGTCGATCCTGCCGAAGCTATTTTAAACCGCCCCCCACAAACAAAAGTGTGCTTATAACAGTACCGGGCGAGGAACTGATAAATTATGAACAGGTCGAATGTCCAGCCGAGTCTCCAGAGACGCGGGTCGCACGCTTTACCTCCTCCGCCACGGCTGTGACTAAATCGAGACCACGCAAATTGATTTTGTGTGTTTCGGAAGTCACTGTGACGGATACAAGGACTGCCGTTGCTCGGAACGTCATGTCCAGCACGACGGTGAACGTCGACCAGCCTAGAATTCCTCGACGCTAATATTACCCGAACAAACCATACCAGAAGACTTATAGCGAATATACAGATTTTAATTTTGTTCCGAAAAATCTATAGAAGACTACATAATTAAATATTTGATTAGTTCTTATATACAATAACAGTCATAAGTGAAAAAAAAATAATATAAATTACCTAGACTCTTATTTCTAGACTCTTATTCAGTTAAATACAAATGTATTCAGGCAAAACAAATAAATAATTAAATAAACAATAAAGCTGTGTATAGATAAAAGTCATATTAAAATGAAGCTATAGTCTATCCAAAATGACAGTGAACGCAGGTCAGATATATTTATGACAATAAAACGTCACAATGTGGCCGCATTTAATCTTGATTTTGAGTTTATTTGGCTTTGATATATAACGATAATCTAATGTAAATAAAATAATTATTTCTTTAATAAAATATAATTTATTTTAATATTGTACCATATTCAATACATATATTATCGAGGGACTTAAACTACAATTAATTAAACAGCCCCAATAGTTTGTAGGTTAGAGTGGTATATTGTCAAAAGTGAATCAAAATCCCACAATTATACTAAATGAGTTATTACAATAAAATAAAAGGATATAGACTTAAAAAATATTATTTTATTTGCAAGCCACTGACAATACGTACTTATTTACCTAATATACAGTCTATCCAAAGAAGTTTCGTACATAGGTCATCTCAATTTGTGACGTCAAAACATCGCAGTGTTACCGTATCAACTGTAAGTTTTAGTTCAGTTTAGTTTTGGCGTACAACAAAATTATAATCTATATAAAATAATTAAACAAAAATACTGTTATCAAATATAATTTATTTTAAGATTAGAGTAAATCTAATGCATATATTATCGAAGGACTTAAAACTACAATTAAGTACACAGTTATAATAGTTTGTAGGTTAGAGTCGTGTTTGATTATATTTAAATTAAACTCTTTTCCTCACCACCCATGAGGTAGAGTTCTAGGAGTATTTTTTTATATCGTGGTATCCCCTGGAGGCTTAATTAACCTAATTAACAATTCTATATCTAAGTAATATACTTTACTTTCATTTCATTTTTATGCTTAGTTCTTGTGTCATTCGATACAGTGTTTCTTGCGAACACATTTTGATATCACTGTAATTCTTTTTTGGTTATTTTGTTAATAACTGTAAACATCTTTCTTGATAAAACTATATTTAATAACTGCATTTCCTCAAACTGTTCCTTTCCAATCAATCTAACATTTGTTCACAATTCCATCATTTGTCAATTCCTTCTTCATACCATCTTCGTGCCATTCCTTCTTCTTTGCCATGAGTGACCATTAGGTATATTGGTCCCATTCTCAAATACACATGTCTCATTTAAATACACATATTGAAATAATTCTTCATCAAAGTTTTTTCTTCGTTTTATTAGATGTTTTTGAAAATTGTATTATTTTTAAAATAATACCCGGAAGTTTCATTTGACCTCTACGATACTTTTTTTAACAGTCCTCTTTGAAATAATTGTGTTAATTTATACTCTTGTTTTATACTCTTCATATATTCAAACTCTGGTGAGATATTTCTTATTATTTGAGATATTTCAGTGACCGTATCCACATTTATATTCAGTGCAGCGGCAACGGACTACAAAATATTATAAGGGGCCTCCACTATCTCGTTCCTGTTCTAAGTAACTGAATAGAGACGAAATCTGTTTTGACTGGCTTCAAAATTTTCAATCGGAGTAATAATTAGTAGCGTTTTGAAATGTATTAAAACAAGCAAAGCATTAAAATAACGTTTTCTATTTTCTAATCTCTTATCACTATTGTTTTAAAGAATTTTGCATACGTTTGTCAACCAGACGACTTTGACAGGCTAGTTCGGTTACATGTATCTCCTTTTGACTAAAATATAATGAGAAAACATTTTCTGATTCTAAAACGAATTTACAAATTGCGGTCGGTCGGCAATATATTAATCATCTTGATGACGTATGCAAAAAACTACTTCGGTTAGACTAAAATATTTTTTTCAGTTTTGCTCCTCTGTACATTTTCGCTTGTGAGAGAAACCTACAATATCCCTCTGAAGCGTCCAATGGTAGTCTATTATCATTGTGGCGCTCCATTTTCCTTGCTATCAATTCAACCCATTCATCTTGCTCTGCACTCATATTTCTTACATTTTCCCGCAAGAAGCCGAAGTGGGAGTAGACGAAAAGTGCTTTTTGACTCGTCAAGCAACCTAAACTATTGCTTGAAATTCTTTTAGCGTTCTTTTAACGTTTTGAGTTAGTATCTTTATGATTTCATATGAGTTTCTCTACGACCCCCTAAAAGGCAATCAACCCTTCTTTTGAGGATCCGTCATGATCGTAATGAATTGTAGATCAGTCATAAGACATCTAATGTATGTCCCAATAAATACACTTTTCTTCATCTTTGCTTCTGATAGGCCTGGAAACTCTAAAACTACGTCGATGAAACAGTCCTCATATTTGAGAAAACACTTTAAGCACTATAAATTGCTTCATCAATCCCTGCAAGTTTATGTGCAGCGGTATGGTAAAAGAATTTTATATGGAGGTACCAATGTTTCTTGGGAGACGTTCTTTCTGCCAACTTAAGCTCTTTTTACAGCAACTCTTATTGGTCCAGTAAATCTCTTGATCTCTGCTATCTCGTAAACACAAAAGGCAAGGGAATTTAGTAAATCCAGCTGGCTGGCCGAGCAAAATACACAATATTTAGTGCGCACACCTGATAGTCATGGTATTCATATTTTAATTTACGAAGCGATATGTTCTTGTAGGTTTCTCTAAGGGGTATGAAATGATGTACAGGAATGAAAGCCTAAAACCCGCCATTGTAAAGTAGAGCTGGTTAAAAGTTCATTTTTGATGAACCAATGAAAAAGGTCGTGTCAAAAAAGTCCTAATCCCTGACGTTCCGTTCTCGAAAATATTCAAACAGTTTATTTGTTGCAGACCTATGTATATTAGAGAGTTTTTTATTAGAGTATTATACTTAGTGCATAACGTACCGTTTTTTTGGCATTTTTTACCATCGCTGCCGTATCCCGAATCTTACTTATTTCACGTAAAATATTGGATTCTTCGCAGTGTTATTGAGTATTTAATTGAAATTTGTAAATCCGTTGCTGGTGTAAAACCAGGCGGTGGAATGCATGACGCATACCTGGTCGCGGAGACTTGCCCTGGAGTGACAAGTTGGTCTGGTTTATGTGGGACTGTCTCTCAGCTTACCAATACACTAAACCGAAACCGCCTCACAGTTGACCCCTATGAGTCGCTACTGCTACTGCATGAAATTTGGGAATGTGATACCCGCTAACCGGGCAGCCATCATTGGGCATGAAGACCCAGCAAAAGAACAGATAATGAAACTAACTATTGATCCGCGAACTTGAGTTACCACACGACCTGATACTATTGTATGGGGGCGAAAGTTATGAATGCAGCGGCGGTTGAGGTTATTTCACCCTGGAAAAGGGAGAGATTAGTGGTGACGCAGTGTTAAGCTCCCAGCATGTCAACCAACACACAAACAAGCGCGTTTTCAGAAGGACTTGAGCTGAGTTGTTGTTTGTGGAATGATCGAGATATGAAGTCCTTGATTTCTGGAGTGTCAGTTTCCCTGTGAATTTGATTATTTCTGACAAACCATGGAGCATTTGAGATTCTCTTGAGGTGCTTATTTTGGAAAACTTGAAGCAGTTTCACCTGGTTGGGTGTAACAAACTTTAGTAGACATTAGATCCGTAGAGGAGTATGGACCGATTAACATCTTGTAAAATAAGCATTTGATGGAAATAAGAAGTCTGCTAGAAGGGCAGGTCAGAGAAAATAGCAGGTTTGCTATCCCCGAACCTTTGCGGATTGCTTTCTGATTTTGGGAATGCCAACCGAACCGTGGGTCGAAGTGGAGACTTAGGTACGTGACGTTATCCAGCCATGGACTTGTTGCGTTTTTAACCTTAAGTTGCGAAACGCGCAGTGCGTAACGCTTCTTATAAAAAATTATGGGTTTTCAGGGGGTTGATTTGCAACCTCCAGATACTACAAGTAAAAGGGCTCCAAATGCTGTTTACTAAGGGAGCTATTGAAGAGGCCTCTCTATCTACGGCGAGAGCTAATTTTAATAACATAAGTACTAATCAGTACATCAATAGGCAGTGAGTCAATGTAATACCTTGGTTCAAATAACAAGTTATGTAATAAATTTATTCTAGATAAAATCTGATATGTGTATATAACTAAATAATAGTTATGATATGTAAAAAATCGACCCCCTGCAAAATAATCATGAATCAGCAAACGTAAGATTGACATAAACTGGCCCAGGAATCTCCTCCTCTTCCCCCCTCCCCTTCTATACCCCGCGAACGTGCATGCCTGCCCATCTGATTGATATTAATGATCCATCTATTCCTAAAAATTGTCTACTTTTCTACGGTTGGGTTAAAACCGACAGGGTAAACAACAAAGGTGGCGGAGGGGGTACGATTGATGATACTGCGAAAAGCTACGGGTGGGGAGACGAGCGGAAGAAGGGCGGCGGGGCGGCTCCGACGGTGTGACGAATGTCTAAACGCGAACGAATACGTGCGGTGGTGGCGTGAAATTTTTGATTGTCCGCTGATGAGGGTTAATGATGGTAAAGTGAGAGAATATGGTGAGGATGTAAGCCACATCTGTTTTGATCATTATTGACAAAAGTAGTATATCGATTGGGCTTACGCCGACTTACTTATATTACAGTGGTATATATTATAAATAGTAAAAAGAAATGTAATAAATTATATCTCACGCTCGAAAAACTCGATCAGTTTGCATAAATATCATTTAGAAAGAGAATATTTCGTACAAATAACCTATTTGGCGATTTTATAAATGACGTCGAAAATGAGAACAGTATTTATAGTTCTGATACTGTAAGAGCTAATCAAGCCTAGGAGGTAATTCTTCTATTGTTAGTTCTAGTTCTATTGCCTAGAACCTAAGCATTGCGCAAAAAGTCTGTATACGCTGGATACGGAATAAATCTATATCTATGGGTGCTACAAGAATAAAATTCATGGATCTCATGGATCTAATATCCATATATTAATCGCTGCTGAATCCCAACAAAATCGATCAGTTCCTCTCCACTCAGAAGCTCTGAGGGCTATGCACAGACATTCTTCAGCATTAAATGAAATAACTATATAGTCCTGTTCAAGGAAAAATCGACTGTTATTATTATGTTAATTTTATGAGGATATCCGAAAAATATCCAACAAAAGTTAAATAGTCCAGAAGAGTAAGAAAAAATATTTTGAACAACAGTTTATAACATTAATCCAAACTGCTATTGTCCCAAAATAACTTCTTGATTTGGGGTTTGCAGAATTCAACATCTACAGTTTTTTTACCACCAATTTAATGCTGATAACAACTATTACTTATAACAACTATGCTCCAAAATCTAAGAAGGTGAACTAGTTTTTACCTGAAAAGTTGTAATAGTTTTCCTTATCATTATATTCCAATAACTGAGTTTTACTTAAGAAATGTATATCTTACATAATGTAACATTTAAATATGTAAAAATTGATTTTTCTTATTCCGAAAAATAATCAATTTCATTGAAGGGAACTAGCATTTTTTTCAATAGAACAGTCTTATTTTCAAACCTTCAAACATTTATTTATTTTGGTATTTGGCTGATCCTCTCACTCTTCCTTGACCAGCATAATCGCTAGATATAAACATAATTGAAGGATAATGACAATCGTTTTAACGGTCAGTGATGAGCATCATTATCTAAGTAATTGCTATAAGGTTTGGTGCAAAAATGTATTGAAAATTATTACATTCCATAAAGAATTGCTCTACAATCACATGATGGCACATGGACATAAACAGATGTCTCTATGCCAGGTGTTCAAGTTATTTCGCTTAGTTTCTGCAGAAAAATAATGGATAAATATCAATCTAAGAATCTTAAGAGTTAAAGATGAAAATATCCAAAAACTAAAAGCTTACAACCTACAGAATTCCCTGGAATTCTGAACCTAGATTAAATCTCACCAGAAAATTGCGTTTTCATTTGAGATTAAGGATTCCCTCAAGCTATCAGCAAATACAAAGCGATCAAGTCAAAAATAAACAAATATTAGCATGACAGAAAGCAATCAAAAGATTTAATAACCTCTTGGGTTAGAAGCATAGAGAAATATTAGGTACTTACATAGAGTCGGATTATTATTCAATTTAAAAAGATATTAAGAAAAAGTGGAGCAATATTAATCAAATTTTCCATAATTTTCTACAATTTTTCTTTTTTCAACATTTTTGCACTTTTTTACTGCACTTGATTGCTCTTAACGCCATCGTAGATTGCCATTAATCTGGGCTACGGTCTTGCTTTGCTAGATAAACCCACCCATAATTCCAGTTCAGCCTCCCAAGGTGCAGCTAGAGTCCTTGATTTCTTTATTCTTCAAGACTTAAATCGCCTTTCCGAAGTTCGAGTCTTTGACGAACTAGACTCTAATTATCGTCCGGTCCTTCTCAAGCTCGGAAACTGCGCCACCACTCAAGTCCCACTCACAAGATTCAGGAAACAGACCGACTGGAAGAACTACCAATCTCTTCTCCTGGAATCCGATCCAATTCCGACACATAACAGCTAACTCGTGATATTCAGTCTGCTCACGAATCTGCCACAGTCGAAATTTCATCACAACCCCAACCGTGGAGAAATAACCTTCCTGCTTCTCTTAAATGTGAAATTCGCATCGAAAACGGTCATTGCAGATTAGCTCGACTCACCCTTGATGCTGAACACAAAAGGGAGCCAACAAAGCATGCAAGGGGGTAAGGAAGGCCGTCTCGATCTGGAACTCATTTCTTAAATTTCATTTGATTCACTGAAATGGAACTCATTTCTCGCGGACCAAAAACTGGATAGCCCCCCTTTTTCTGGCGTGTCTCATGCCTCATGGGCAAGACGCACAATGTCATCTCCCACCGCCCCCCTCAAGTCAGCGGTTATCATCTCCCACCGCCCCCCTCAAGTCAGCGGTTACAGGAAATTTTGCAGTCACTGACCAAGAAAAAGTCGAGCTCCTCGCAGAGACCTACGAGGCTCAGCTGAAATGCCTCCCATCCGCAGAGAACACTAAAGCTAAAGACAACGACATTGTCATCAACGAATCCAACTCCATCAAAAGACCAGTAACCCCAGCCTTTCTTCTCAACCATTTTGTGTTGGAACTGGCAAACATCATTAACTCCATCATGAGGCTGCAACATTTTCCGGTGTCCATTTCCTTTTTCAAGGTAGTCAATGAAAATTATTCACTGCGCATCCCAAAATACAGACGCCATAACCTTGCCAACCGACTGTTGCGTTTTCGCACGCTTTGGAGCGGGTTCATCGTGCGCAGTCCACTCCGATGACTGTCGATTTGACTTCGGAGTGAAATGATGGAGCTATGTTTCATCCATTGTCACATATCGACGCAAAAGCTCGGGTTTATTACGCTTAATCATCTTCAAACACTGCTCCGAATCATCAACTTGTCGTTGTTTTTGGTCAAAAGTGAGCTCGCGCGGCACCCACTTTGCACAGAGATACCCAAATATTCGTGAATGATATGATTTACTCGTTCAGTTAATATCTTTAGAGTGTCTGCTATTTCATTCAATTTACGGTCATTCAAAATTATTTGAGGTTTTTTTAATGTTTTCGTCGGTAACAACCTCTTTTGGGCGCCCACTGCATTCACCGTCTTCGGTGCTCATTTCACCACGTATAAACTTGTGAGGTATGTGAAATGTGTCAGGCCGGGGACTTTTTAATTGACCTGTTATAGACAGAAAAACTATCAGACAGAAAAAATACTTTAATAAAATATAGTTTAAGGAATATGGATTATTTTTTCACTTGGTGCTAAATAAAAGCAATAATTTTTCTTCGCAAAAAAACTCCCTAAAAAAGACAGAGATATCATCTTATTGTATCGGCATTATAATCCCAAATACATTACCAAACCTGTTCAATACGATATGGATATAATACCATTTTTTTTCACCGTTAAAACCTTCCCGCTAATGCAAAAACACATAAGAATCAGTACGGTCCTGGGATAAGCCTAATTTTCGGCATTATCGAGATCGACACTGATTTTTTTCTATTGTGCCACTAAAAGCCACGATGATTTTGCGTTTTACGATGCGGCAAGGCCACTTCGGGAGCTGTCATCGATGGAAGAGAACGAGGTTAGCCGCCGATGGAAGGCGCGAGTTATGAGAAACGAACGGCAGACGGGATATAAGAAGAGGAACTTCGCCTAAAATTATTATTTACTTCGTACTGTTACTGTACATAATTGCGACTTCATTTTAATTAATACTGTATGGGAAACGTGCTGAAGAAGAACCAAATTATGGAGAAACTGATTGTGATCTCCAGTCCAACAAATTGTGAACAAATGAACAATGAGGAGATTTTTGATGGATATACAATTTGAGTTTTAGAAATTCCATTAACAAAATTACTGTAATAATGAATCTTTTGTCGGTGTTATTACAACTAATCATTAGAATTATGAAAACTATTTATTTTTAATAATAACTGTACTAGGAATAGTGTAACGTGTTTTTTCTCAACTGTGTCTATTATTTTCTCTCAATTGCAGTATAGTCAACAATACACCTGTGTAATAAATAATAAATAAACACGTTAGATAAACTTCACATACACAGTTTATTTTGTTTTAAATTATAAAAGTATAGCGCTGTGATTGTCTACAATTTAATAAAACAAAGAAAACAATGAAAACAATATCTAAAGACTAAATATCTAGTAAATTATAGCAAAAAAATAATTATATTTAACACATGGACTGAAAAGAAAACGCGTTTTTTTTTATCAAAATTGGCTTTATTCATCAACGTAATCTCCATCAAGAGCCCCTAACATTTCAATACCACTCTTGTAGAAAGCTTTATCTTTTCAACACGTTCTTTTGATACCTTTACGATCATTCAGAACGATTTTGTGGATTTTTTTACGCTTTCTAGTATTGCCACCTCATTTGGACGTCCACTGCGTTCAACATACAACACTTTTCAGGCCATTGCTTCTCTTGAACGGTATCTTTTCCATCAAGAAGCAGTCTAAACATAAAACACAAAATTGTTTTTGATCCATTGTTTTGAAAATAACAAAAGAGCGCCACTACTCCTAGCACATTAACTCAGAAACTTATTATATCAGGGATTAATATATCAGTATGTATTTATCCAAACCCAGAAACTTATGAGTATGTATCATGAAATTTTAACAGCTTTTTTTGAAGGTTAAGGAAAAGTGTTAAATGCAATAAAACTAACGCAATCTATATGTTAGGCCCGGAACTTTTCAGTCCATGTGTATGACTAAAGTGTGACTTATTCTTATATATTCAGATGTTATAATACACTATAGTACCTATGAGAAACATCATGTTGAGGAAATTATTTCTGTGTTTATTTATACACCACATTATGCCATACACACTTCATCATTCGTCTATATTTCCAGCCATTTATGTAATAATATATAAATTTTTTTACAACATCTTTATTAGATACGCTTAGTACAATCTTAATTTACAATTAATTTATTACTACTTTTCCTATGTACTTGGATTAATTAACAAGCAAGACGAGTGCTAGAAAATACATCAGTATGTATTCTTCAATTATAAAATTATAATTATTTATTAATTATTAACTTATAGCTATAGTTTACACTAATATTACACACTAAATGGTCACACAAGTTCATATGGTTTTGTTCGTTTCAATCTCCTGACATCCTGCGCGCTGTCCAGTAGTTGTATTGCTTCCACGTTAGTATGATTTAGTAATCTTCTTTCGTGTTTTAAGGCGAAATCCTGCACAACTTCGCAAATCCATTTGATTTCCAGGTCATCGTGCAGTTCTTCATTGGTTACATAGCGATAGGCATTGGTAATCAATCGAAGAACCTTGTTTTGACAGCGCTGTGTGAATAACTGATTTGAATTTTTAGTGCAACCCCATATTTGCACCCCATAGGTCCAAATTAGCTAAATAATTGTATTAAAGATCAACCTCTTTGATTTTAGATCAAGTTGAGAGTATCTTCCGACTAACCAGTATAGTTGTTTTATTTTGGTTCTAATGTGTTTTGCTTTTTGTCTAACGTGATGCTTCCAATTTAATCTACCGTCAAGATGGATTCCAAGGTATTTTGCTGATTCTGCTTGAGCAATCGGGCATCCATTGAGTTATAAAATTAAGTTTTTATTATTTCGCCTCAATGCAAAATTAACGTGGACAGATTTGGAGCTATTAAGTTGAATTTTCCAATCTTTCGTCCATTTGTAGATTTTGTTGACTGCCACTTGCACTTTTTCTATTGCCCTAAGCAGAGATATATCTTTTGCCATAATAACATAAAAATTATTTAAACCACAAAATAAAACGCAGCATTTTTAAAACAACTGTACCATTGTGTTAAGCCAATTTATTAAGTTACTCATGTCTCTCATAAAAGGGTAGAGGGTATAATGTTTTCATTGTTAATATTCCTTGCAACATTAATTTTAACTTTTGGTGCACAAATTAACGTATTTATTACCTGCAATATTCCGTTAGTGCTTTCTTAAGAAAGGCATTTACTAATAGGTACATCTCTCGCAACATCTACTAAAAATCTAAAAATCTACTATCTAAAAATAAAAAATCTACTATGTAAAAATCTTAAAAACCTGTAGAATTACCTCTAGTATAATGATATACCATGTCTCCAGATCCATATCTATAACTATCGGTCCTTAAGAAACAACAATTTTTCTAAGCTGTTTTTGTGTGATTTCAAAAATCTAAATATCGAACAAAAAATAGCAGACGATTGTTATCGAGGCCTCCTATTCACGAATTTTACTAATCTATGATGTTGCCATTTGGGCCCATATCATTTTAGTGGAATTTATTGATTTGTAGCGCACATTACATAAAAATGTTAAGACAAACACCTATTCCTCCGTGTACACTTTAACCCTGCCAAATTTCACGTCTCCAGGTGTCCCCGTTTTTCTTAAAAATGGAGGCAAGCATTTTGCTAAGCAGATTTATATATAGAAGAAGATATTTCTTTCAAATAATAAGTTTTAGATACTTTTAACATATAATGTATATGTGTTCAGGCTTCATTCAATTATGTTTAATGCAGTAAAAAGTTTGTAGAAGATAATAATAAATTAACAACAACACTTACTCTGTTATTCTTCTTAATCCTTTGAATGTATATATATATATATATATATATATATATATATATATATATATATATATATATATATATATATATATATTAATATGTATATATATATATGGATATGTATATATATATATATATATATATATATATATATATGTAATATATATATATATATATATATATATATATATATATATATTTATATATATATATATATATATATATATATATATATATATATATTTTTTCCATTCTGATTTATAAAATGATAGGTTTAGAATGATAGAAGGATACTTTTAGAAACCTACAGTGATGATGCTCAAACCTATAACGATCCCTTTTGGTTACAATATTTGAAATGTGATGATATTGATGTCAATGACAAAAGAGAATGGATTACAAGATTTATTGAATGAAAATGCATCTTAAGCTTTCAAAGAGCTTTCAAACAGCTTACCAGTTGATGGATCAACTATTTCCAGAAGTTTACATACGATGGGAAATATCTAAACGGAGCTTAAAAAGAATGATTTAAACTTTGTGTTTTTAGAGATCATCCAGTCATAGATCAAAAAGTCATAATCATAAAATCTATATATATATGATGGTAATAGCAAAGTGTAATGTATTAACAAGTCCCGAGTGTGCAGCAGATAAAAGTCTGGTCCCATTAAACTTCCCTGTGACACACTTGCTTGTATTTTCCTCAAGTCACTATAGGCATATTCTTGTTTGACTCTGAAATAACACCGATGCCAAATTTTATCGAAAGCTTGAGCAACATCTAAAAATATTGCAGAACAAATGTTATTTTCTTCTAGTGATTTTTTATGACATTGGTGATTCTGTGGACCCAATCCACCGTGAAATCATGAATCAATTGTCTCCTGAATCCAGATTGATTATCCGGAATACGATTTTCCTCAATGACTGCTTTTGTAAAAAGATTAAAATTGGGAATAATAAATACCTAAATATGTTGACTGTTTTTATGGCAATAAAAGGTAATATTTCGATTACTCTCTCGATTTCTGTTAAAAGATAATTCCGTTCAATAATAAATAAACCATTTATATCATTTCATTCAGATAATTTTTAATTTATGTCATTGATTAGTTCTTTTTTCTATGTTTAATGTTTCTAGGTTTCTATATGTTTAATTTTTATAAAGTATTTATGGTTATTATACATCTTTAATTAGGTTTTGGATAAGTTCTATTGTATTGTCTATATTTATTATAGTATATTATTTAAAAATAGCAACTAGTACATTAAAATACAATAAAACATTTGTGGGGTACTATTCCATTATTTTTACATATCCACAGTACATACAATTATAAAGGTAATTCTACCTCGTTAAAAATTAAATTATAAATTGCATGTTATGTATAATTATTATAATAATATTCAATAATTATTTTTCCCTTCTCTTTTTTAAAGTTAGTTCGTGAAGGAATTTATATATCTCCGTCTCGCTTATACTACCACTGGAAAATATAACCACATAAAAAATTTACTGGCCCAAGTAATTATCTCCGTCCCTTACTCTCTTGCAATTTATACAGGAAAGGATTCGTACATCTTCATCTAACATCACGAATTGCTTTATATTTGCAAATTACTATCTTCAGTCGCTAGATTTTTGACTATCGACTTTTCGGTTGTTTTTAGACGATATTTGCTAACACCAATTTGAAGTTTTCTTAATAATGATTGAATGCAAACTATTTTGAAGGAACTTATAATGTTGTCTTTAGTAATGCCAGTCAGTTCCATTATTATTTTTAACGGCATGCAAAACATATCCAGAAACTCCCGTTTAGCTTGACCGATATTAAATATTCGGTTATCGCTCGCAGCGATCGGCGCATGATAACAGTCTAAATGATAATGGAACAATCGTAATGATAGGTTGGCGAC
Organism: Rhynchophorus ferrugineus; assembly: GCF_030347505.1. Lineage (NCBI taxonomy): Eukaryota > Metazoa > Arthropoda > Insecta > Coleoptera > Curculionidae > Rhynchophorus > Rhynchophorus ferrugineus. The sequence goes on from NW_027472583.1 coordinate 52,556,816, forward strand.
TGGAAAAGGATGAAAGCGTGTAATTTACGAAGGGCTGGCCCTTTTTCTCCCCGACCCGAAAGGCCGTCGACAAATTTCCATCCGAATTGATGCATTATCGGGTTTTACTTCGGCCGTCGTGTACTTAAGCCGGCTGGAAGAGGAGTGGTTTTTTTTCTTTACTTCGCTTTTACGACGACGATGAACTGGAAAAATAAGAAATCGGCGATTTTTTTACACTTTGCGTTAAATTTTTATTGAGGGAGGTATTACTGTGTGCCCTTTACATTGTCGGTCTTGATTCGTAGTGAAATATGCTTTGATTTTTCATAGATGGGATTATAGGGATCTCAAAATACGGTAACTTAATTTAGAGGATATTGAGTAGTTTTAACTATAAAAACTTAACAAGTCAATTGAAAAGTCCCCGGACTGACGAATAGATGGCGCTACTAGAATTAAATCCATGTGTTTTTTAGTTAGCCCTAACCCTCAAAAGATACGTGTTTAAATTTGACAGCTATCGGATTATTAGTTTGTGAATTATAGCATTTTGAGTGAAGCAACTTTTGTTATTGTGAAAAGAATGGATAAAAAGGAAATTCGAGTTTTGGTAAAATATTGCTTGTTGAAGGGAAAAAATACAGTTGAAGCAAAAACTTGGCTTGATGCCGAGTTTCCGGACACTGTCCCAGGAAAATTAACTCTTAAGGATTGGTATTCCAAGTTTAGATGTAGTGAAATGACCATCGAAGGTGGTGAATGCAGTGAACGCTGAAAAGAGGTTGTTACCGATGAAAACATTTAAAAAATCCAAAAAATGATTTTGAATGACCGTAAATTGAAACTAAATAAAATAGCAGACACTCTAAAGATATCCATTGAACCTGTACATTATATCATTCACAAATAGTTGAGTACGAGAAAGCTCAGTGCAAAGTGGGTACTGCGCGAGCTCACTTTTGACCAAAACAACGACGAGATGATTATTCGGAGCAGTGTTTGAAGATGATCAAGCCTAATAAACCCGAGTTTTTGCGTCGATATGTGACAATGGATGAAACATGGCTCCATCGTTTCACCACGAAGCCCAATCGACAGTCATCCGAGTGGACTGCACACGATGAACTCGCTCGAAAGGGTGGGAAAACGCAACAGTCGACTAGCAAGGTTATGGCGTCTGTATTTTGGGATGCGCATGGAATAATTTTCATTGACTACCTTGAAAAAGGAAGGACCATCAACAGTGACTATTACATAGACTTATTGGACCATTCCAGTCAGTGAAAAGGATGGCAAAAATCCATAAAGTGGGCTTCCAATTGCTTCCTTATCTATCATATTCTCCGGATCTGGCCCCCAGCAACTATTTCCTGTTCTCCTATCTCAAAAGAATGCTCGCTGGGAAGAAATTTCCATCGAATGAAGAGGTGATCGCCGAAACTGAGGCCTGTTTTGAAGCAAAGGACAAATCGTACTACAAAAATGGTATCGAAAAGTTAGAGAATCGGTACAATCAGTGTATCACTCTTGGAGGAAATTACGTTGAATAAAAAAAGTAATTTTGCAAAAAAATGTGTTTTACTATTGTAGGGCGGGGATTTTCGAATTGACCTGTTACACTGGATTTTATAACTATAACCGAAACGTCAGCCAATAGATAGCATACATGTGAAAGAACAGTGAGAAACCCACATGTTCTTTTTTCGATATTTTTTTACAGTTATAGAAAGCGTGATAAAAAAACTTCTCCCATGGAGTAGCACTTAGTGACGCTACGTACGTGGAAGACGTTTCTCAAGGCACGGATCCTAGACGAAACTTGACGAAAACCACACAACCGACTCCTTATCTCGAGTGGCACTCGAACACCGTCAAGATGTCGTCTACGTCGGCTGCCGATCTTTGATCTCCGTCCCGTTTGATATAGCCGCGCGCTGGAGTTTTACACGATTAGATAAATCTACCGGAGGTCGTTTCGCGCGTCCACCAACCCCCCGCCTCCCTAAACCCATCGGGGCGCACCCATCGGTTAACGCTCCCGTGGACTGCGAGGGGATTAGGAAGAAAAAAGAGAGCAACGTCGGATTCATTCCTTCACGGGGTGGTGCCCGCGTATGGGGATGGAGAGGCGTTAAGTACTTAATCTAATGGTTCGATCGGCGAGGTTTGGTTTTTTTCTCTGCGTTCGGGGAAACGGGGACAGATGGTGGAAGACCTGGTGCACGCCCCGTGTCGGATTAAAACGTGCTGGGTCTATTTATCGGCGTCGTCTTCGTAACTTTGACGAATTTATTTAACTTTCGTTCAGGTTGGTCGTAGTTACGCATATAGGAGGGTTGCGACAAATGAAATTCTCTTGATAGCTTGACTTACTGTGGGTATCTGAAGGTCTCGCTGTAGGTAATCAGTCCTAAAGTATTTGGATACAAAATTTGTATTTTGTTTATGTTACTCTTTGCAGAACATCCCCATAATTGAACTCCGTATGTCCATATGGGTTTCAGTACGCTATGTACTATGTACATTATGTACTGATATTTGTGATTTTCTTCCCATTAGCCAGTATATTCTCCTATATTTCAATTCCAGTTCTTTTCCTTTTTTCTTTATACGTTCCTTCCAGCGAAGTTTTGCATCAAGAATCATTCCGAGATATTTAGCGTTGCTGCTATATGAATATATATGTATTATAGGTGCTTGTATTTTGCATTGCGGCGAAATAATAAAAACTTAATTATATAACTGAATGGATGCCCGATTCCTCAAGCAGAATCAGCTAAATACCTTGGAATCCACCTTGACGGTAGATTAAATTGTAAACATCGCGTTGTCAAAAATCAAACACATTAGAACCGAAATAAAACAACTATACTGGTTAATCAGAAGATACTGTCAACTTGATCTAAAATCAAACAGGTTGTTGTAAAAATTCAAATCAACTAGTCATATAAAGCTGTCAAAACAAGATTCTTCGATTGATTACCAATGTCTATAGCTACGTAACCAATGAAGAACTGCACGATGACCCAGAAATCAAATGGATTTGTGAAGTTATCCAAGATTTCGCCTTGAAACACGAAGAAGATTACTAAATCATACTAACGTGGAAGCAATACAACTGCTGAACAGCGCGCAGGATGTCAGGAGATGAAGCGAAAAAAACCATACGAACTTAGATAAAGTGTATTCCTTTAGTGTAGATTATAGCTATAAGTTAATAAGCTTGTGAATTAATATAAGTTGTTATAATAAGCGTATCTAATAAAGATGTTAAAAAAAACTTGCCTGTTGTAATTTTCGTGAGGCTTCTTCACTATTGTCTCCGACAGCTATAATCGCACTATCATCAGCAAATGTAGCCATCGTAATATTCTGCATTTGTGGTATATCACAAGTGTAGAGTAGATAAAGCATTGGCCCCACTACACTTCCTTGTGGTACACCTGCTTTCGCTTCTTTTATTTTAGAGTAAGCTTCTTCTTGTTTGACTCTAAACATTGTGGTGTAATGTACGATTTTAGTAGTTCGGTGTGTTGCTTTGGGAACATTTTCTGTAGTTAATGAACAAGACCTTCATACCAAACATTATCGAAGGCTTGCGATAGATTTAAAGATAAAACTGAGCATACTTTTTTACGTATGTAGGCTTTTCAATAACATCTGCTATTCTGTGGACATGGTCAAATATTGAATGCTTGTTAATAAACCCAAACTGGTATGTTGGTATTAGGTTTTTTCTCTTTATGATCGGTTTTATTCTTTTCAACAGGAGTTTTTCAAAAACCTTAGATATTACTGGCAGCAGTGGTACAGGTCTATAGGTTTTTATTTTGTTTGGTGACTTCCCAGGAGTTACAAATAGACTGGAACCTGGAAAATACAGCTTAATAGCTTCAGATCTGCCCATGTTAATTTTGCGTTGTGGCGAAATGACAAAAACCTAATTATATCACTTGACCGATTCCCGTCTCCTCAAGGAGAATCAGCTAAGTACCTAGGAATATATCTCGATTATAGGATAAATTGGAAACATTATGTTAGACAACAAGCACAACAAGCAACACTCAACTGGTTAGTCGGAAGATACTTTTAACTTGGCCTAAAATTAAAGAGATTGAAGTGATTCAAGATTTCATCTTAAAACATGAAAATATGTTGATAAATCACAGCAATACAGCTACTGGACAACACGCTGGAAATCAGAAGACTGAAGCGAACCAAACCAAAGTGTCTTCTTAACTGTAGTTTAAATATGCTTTCTCCCTTCTGTCTGTACTTGGTGGCAGTAACGGTAATATGATTTGGTGCAATAATTTCATAATAAGAACTTACTGGCACGAATTACCGGCAATTACTACTAAGTTTTTTAATATTTTAATTTTCAGTTTTAATATTCCTCTCACATCCCTTTTTAGCACTGTTTAATTTTTCAATTTTAGGTTTTTATGTTTTGTTTTCTATATTCTTTTTCGTGTTAATTTTCTTCTATACTCATTTACTTTTTTCGTCTAGTTAAGAACATTGTTGCCATGCTGCTTTTTATAATTGTCTTTGTTTGTTTTTTTTATAGTTTTCCATGTATACTATTGCTTTTGTAATTTCCTTTTCTTTTCATTAGTAGATATCTTATTATGATTTACGGTAATTAATTTTTTTAAGCAGATACTTGCTTCTATTCCGATGACAAAACATCAAATCACAAATGTATAGAGTCGTTATTTTGTAGGAAGTCTAATAGTTATTAAAATTCTTGCCATTCAATTTTTTTCTTTTCACCTTTCGATGTCGGAGTTACTAGTTTTTTATCATCAATGTTGAATTAGCCAATTGCTGTACGGATAACAATAATTATTTCGTTTCCTCTAAATAAATTGTGATTATTAACTTTAAATCCAAATAATTATTCGCCGGTTTGGTTGGCTCAGTAGTAAAGGCGACAGGACGGTCCTCCTACTGCGATAGTCGCGCGTTCGAATCCCGCTGTGGCATGATCGTAAATTTAAATTTGTGACTGTTTTCTGGCATTGTGATTGTTGTGATCGCAACATTTGTGATTGTCCTTAGGCAAGAGTGTAAAATCTGACGAGGAAAATGGTTCCAGTCAAGCCAGTAACCAGGCTGAGTAAGACCGGATGTCTTCTGGGATGATTTCTAAGTTGGTCACTCGTCAGTCGGTAGGCTTAATGCCGAGGACCGTGCTTCGGAGTCCATGTTAAATTGTAGGTCCCGTCCTCTCTCGTTGTCCCGATAAACTCTCGTTGGTAAAAAAGGAGATTTTAAAATACACATAAAAAAATATTCTTATTATTATTATGCTAACATCGTTAGAGTATCCACTAAAAGTTGGAAACTTGGTCCTAACTTCATTAAGAAAAAGTTCCTAACTTCATTAGAAAAAAATTAATCAAAGGAGATTTCCTGAAGAAATATGGACATTAACTACTGCTGCCTGTGTTCCTCTTTTCTAGTAACATATAACAGGTGGGGCAAAAGGGGCGCTACCATTTTGATTGCGTGTTATCTTGGTTATGTGACGTTTAGCTCAGATTCGCTTAAACCATCGTGTAATATACGCCACAAGAACGAGCATAAATAGTGACAATATTTATTGAAAATAATCGTTCCATTATTGCCACTCAGTGTAAATTTCGTCAAAAATAACCTAAGCGTCTTTACATACAAATTTTCGACAGTACTGGAAGACAACGGAGGTCTGGTAACGCTGAAAATATGTCTCTGGTGCGCGGTAGTGATGCAGAGTCTCCAGAAACATTCCAGTTACACATTTCTGCACTCAGTTTAACGCGAATTTTGAAAATTGATATGAAAATGTTCCCGTGCAAAATTCAGTTAGTCCAAAAATTGCTACCGAGAGATCCTGATCAACAACTTGAGTACAGTAATGCAATCCTAAGACTATCTGGTGAAATTGAATATTTTTCATCTAAATTGATAATGAGCGGTGAAGCCCATTTTCTTCTCAGTGGCCACATCAATAAACCGAACAGTCAGTTTTGGAGAACATAAAATCCTTAATTAATTCATGAAACATCATTGCATCCACTAAAACAACTCTATGGCCTAATATTCATGCTGGAAAGATCATTGGTCCCTATTTTTTTGAAAATGACCAAAGTATTGCTGTTATTGTTACTGCTGAATGATACCAAGATATGATTCGAAATTTTGACGACGACTAGAGGACATGTAGTATCAGATGGGGCCACAGCACACACAGCTCGTTCAACAATTCAATTACTGAATGACGTTTTTCCACAAAGACTAATTTCGCGAAGTGGCGATTTAGCATGGCCAGCCAGATCTATGGATTTAACAGCACCAGACTTTTTCTTATGGAGTTTTTTAAAATCATAAGTATATGTGAATAAGCCCCAAACGATTCAACATCTTAAAGACAATATTCGTCACAAAACTGAAAAATCTCAGCCTCAGATGTTGCAGGATGTCATTAAAAATGTCTTAAAAGTACCGGAAGTTGCATAGCAAATCACGGTCACTATTTAGTCATTATAATTTTTCAATCATAACGACAAGATAATGTAAAGATCAAGTAAACTTTTTATGAAAACTAAACATACTTATCTTTTCTTTGAGCAAAGTTTTAGGCAATCCAATTAGCAGCGGGACTTTTGCCCCACGTTGAACCTTTACTAGAGTTTGCTTCTTATATTTTATACCTTTTTTAGAGTTGACTTGATTTCTTAACTCAGTGTATCGTATTTTCCACTCTTTTCCAACGATGCTACCTAATTGTTATATACTTCATAGTCTAGTGTTCTTGATATTCTCTGATTCTTGTTCATAGAAGCTATAAACTCTTTTTTTGAAAATGTTTTTCAAATCCATGTACGTTGAACTATGAATTCAATTTTGAACGGATTGAATTTTTAAATCTAGTTTACTAGTTTACTTTTTTAAAAGCATTCTAAATATATCAAATAGGTATGATATATTTAATTTCAATCTTTGAAATGTTATAGCTATTTCCATCCATTTTTTTAAATTATTTTATATTAACTAAAAAAAAACAATAAATCCAATATCTTCCAAATGCACTAGGTTAAGTTATGGGCGTATTCCTTCGAGGAATTGTGATTTTTATCGTAAACATCAATTTGTGGCATTTAACATTGTTCTTTCGAACCGGCCAATTTCGGGAATTGGCTTAAGAGCCGCGTTTCGCTCTTCACGGTCTCTCGCCTTTCTTGGGCCCCGTCAGTCCTCGTCAGCCGCCATGGTAGTCGGCGCTGTCATCCATTAGACCGACACCGATCACCGATCTTTCATCTGTAATTTGTTCCCTTTTGTCTTTGGGTAAAAGCTTCCAGGAGGCAACGGGCGAGATGGAGGAGGCGGGGCCTGGGCCGAAAACACTACCGAAAAATAAAAAGCGGACCTCAGCGTCACGACCGCATCCTCCGACAACTTTCCGTCGGTCCGCCGGCCGAAACAACGTGTTATCGTGTCTTCCCATCTAATGACGGTCATGACCGACGGTATAAAAATGAAATAATCATCATCGGCCGCGGAGAGGAGAGAGAACCAACCGCTCGAAAAGCTTTTAAATTTCTCGTTTTGTTCGTTTTCGCTTTGTCGGAACGCGGTCTCTCGTCTCCATTAATCCATTATCTTGGGTTTGTCTTTCGGGTTCTCTGTGCGCGCGTTTTTTTCTTTATTTCTTCTTTCTTTTTGGCCGATCGAGGCGGAATATCGCGCAGACATCGAACTGGCTGGTTTCGAGGACTTATTTTGTTTATCGGCCGGCCTGATAATCGTGCCAAAATACTTGTTGCGGCCTTTCAATTTATTGTAACTTGGTGGATATGACGTGTAATGCGTCCAGGCGAATGGAACCTGCTACAGTATAATTACAATGTGACGATGATGTCCGTATTTACACCAGTTATTCAAAAAATTGTATATTAAGACGTAAAAATTGTAGTATTGTTTCTTATTATTTTCTTACATTTGTATAAACCGTCAACAAAAGGTTGAGATTAATAAAAATAAGAAGGAAACAAGTCAATTCCAAAACAGGTATAAATATAAGAAGCAAACTTCAGTACATATTACATATATACATGCTACAGTTTAATTACAATGTGACGATGATATCCGTAAATTTATGTTGTAAATTTATGTGTGTTCTAGATAGGAGTGTAAAATCCGACAAGGAAAATGATCCCAGTCACGCCAGTAACCAGACAGTTTATACAAATGTAAGAAAATAATAATAAACAATACCACAATTTTTACGTCTTAATATAAATATAAACTGTCTGGTTACTGGCGTGACTGGGATCATTTTCCTTGTCGGATTTTACACTCCTATCTAGAACATTCACAAATTTGAAACAGTCACAAACATAAATTTACCACCATGCCCCAGCAGGATTTGAATCCGCGGCTATCGGCAACAGTAAGAGGACCGTCTCATCGCCTTTACCTCTACGCCACCAAGCCGGCCTTTTAAAGGTATTAATTGATTTTCATGAAAAAGTGTTCTTAAACTACGCATAAGTTCCTAATGTTTTTTTTTAATAAGTGTTGTTGTTATCATATTGCTTCATTATCATATTGTAATTGTTGGTGTTAGTTTATTCGATTTAGCAGTGGCGATTTGACGTTTACGACAAAAACAACAAGAAAGAAAAATACCTGGTATATATATATATATATATATATATATATATATATATATATATATATATATATATATATATACCTGCTACAGTGTAATTACAATGTGACGATGATGTCCGTATTTAAACAAGTTGATCAAAAAAATTGTATATTAAGACGTAGAAATTGTGGTATTGTTTCTTATTATTTTCTTACATTTGTATAAACCGTCAACATAAGGTTGAGATCAATAAAAATAAGAAGGAAAGAAGTCAATTCCAAAACAGGTATAAATATAAGAAGCAAACTTCAGTAAAGCTATAAGTTAATAAGCAAGAGGGGCACAGTCAGCAGCACGCAACACGAAATTGAACTTCAGAAAATGCAGTCAAAATGAACTTAATATACAAAAGTCATCATGCATGTTTTAAAAGGCATTCACAAGCTCTCTTTCTATGTGCTTATATTTCACAATTAATCTAACACTTAAATACTTGAAAAATAAATAAGCGAAAACATATTTTTTCCGTATATATATATTTCGTATATATATATATATATATATATATATATATATATACCTGCTACAGTGTACCAGTATCTATATACCTGCTACATGCATGTGTTCACAAGCTCTCGTTCTAAACTACTTAAACACTTGAAAAATAAATCACTGAAAACCTATTTTTTCCAAAAGTGACACATGCACAAGACCAATTGTAATTCCTAAAGTTGATTTGTAATTCCTGAAGCATTTGAAACACTTTTCTAAATTGTAGAAGTTTTGATGCAACCAAATTCGTTCCCATATCGAGCCACTTTCGTCGATTAGAAAGAAGAATAAAATCTCCAAGCGTCTAAAAATTGTTTTCCAAATAGTTTAAGGTATCTTTGAAAATCATTTAATAATTCATCAAAAAGCGATTTGTCTTGCGCTATTGGGCACTTATCGCAAACAACCACAACCAAATGTTTTAAATTTTCAATAACAAATAACTTCGTGTAAGCAAGAATGTGATTCATCAACTGCTAAACTGTCTGAAAGTTCTTTGAGAGTTTGAACTTGGCTCTCGTCTAACATATCTTGCAATTCATTGTCCTCAGTGTTTTGAGTTGACCAGGTGTTTTTCTTTCTTGTTGTCTCTGCCGTAAACGTCAAAATCGCCACTGTTAAATCGAATAAACTAAAACCAACAATTACAATATGATAATGAAGCAACATCATCCCCATAAGTCCCTAAAAATGTTTGATGAGTTTTAGCAGCAGACAAAAATAATTAATATGAAAATGCAATTTTGCATTCCATTCCAACACTTAGTAATTTATTTAAAAAAAAACATTAGGAACTTATGCGTAGTTTAACAACACTTTTTTGTGAAAATCAATTAATACCTTTAAAGTGGTAAAGGCGATGAGACGGTCCTCTTACTGTTGCGATAACCGCGGGTTCAAATCCTGCTGGGGCATGGTTGTAAATTTATGTTTGTGAATGTTCTAGGCAGGAGTGTAAAATCCGACCAGGAAAATGATCCCAGTCACGCCAATAACCAGGCTGGGTAAGACCGGATGTCTTCTGGGATGATTTCTAAAGTTGGTCACTCGCCAGTCTGTAGGCTTAATATAAGGCTGAGGACCGGTTCGGTGCCCACGTTAAACTTTAGACCAAGTCCAGATAAACCCATAGGTGGTAAAAGAATACTTTAAAATATATATAAAAAAACCTTTAAAATGTATGTCAATAAACCACGACACAAACATAATTAAAATAAAAATTGCGGAGTGAATATTTTTTCCGGTACATTCTGAAGGGAACAAACGACGCACAACAAAAAAGGGGTAACCCTCCCCGGATAACCGTTGTTTTTCCGATAAGGAAAAGTCAATTTTCCATAATTACCCAATAAATAAATTGACGGGTGCCAGATAATGATCAGTTGACTTTGCGGCGAGCGACGTCGTTCACGTGACGACGCCGACGCCCATCCACACGCTACCTGTCACTTAACGTCCGGTCGCAGCGTGTGTCGTTGTTCATTTTTTTTTGCCGCCTTTGATACGGTTAATACGTACCGCTGACCAACCCTGTTTAAAATTATTATCATCATTCTAATGTTGTTTCTTTAGATATAACTCTGCGGTTGCAAAGTATCCGGCCTGCAATAATAAAATAATTAATTTCTTTAATACCATTACTGTTGATGTTTCTGATATAAATGGAAAATATAAATATCTCCTATTCTCTATATCTTAAATGTTTTTATATTTTCTAATAGCTTTCTCACTTTTCCATAAATATTTAATTGTTAATCAAAATAAAATATAATATTAGCGCAAAACAGGGCTCCTGGTTTTCACATTATTACCGAGAAAATATTAAACAAACTTCCAAGACAAATACTAATTAAGATTATTAACCTAATAATTGCTACAATCAGACTGGTACGTTATTATGATTCCTAAACTAGGGAAGCCTGATCATACCGGCCAATTGCCAATAGCAAATAATATCCAAATTATTTGAAAAAAGGCTGTTGAAACTGTCTTCTATATCTGTCTATCTATCTATCTGTATCTTGGATTACCCATATGGTTTCAGGAAACAACATTGTATGAGGATATTTTTAAAATGCCCATGGCATAGAAAATTAACCAAAAGAAAATAAAATTTGTTCTGCAATATTTTTAAAGAGTGCTCAAGCTTCCGATAAAATTTGGCATAAGGGTTTAAAGCATAAGATTGAAATGTTGCTCCCTGGCCAATATTCAAACATTTTCATATATATATATATATATATATATATATATATATATATATATATATATATATATATATATTCATAGATAGATATTCAACCATGTAAGGACAACGTGGGGTAAAAGTCCAACTAACATTTTGATTGCTTATAACTTTACTCAAAGAAAAGGTAAGTATTTGGCATTTTTCAGGACATCCTACCAAATCTGAGGCTGAATTTCTTCAATTTCCTGACGAATATTGTCTTTAAGATGTTGAATCGTTTGGGGTTTATTCACATAAACTTTTTAATTTAAAAAACCCCATAAGAAAATGTCTGGTGCTGTTAAATCCGGAGATCTGGCTGACCATGCTAAATTGTCACTTCGCGAAATTAGTCTTCCTGAAAAAAACGTCACTCAATAATTGAATTGTTGAACGAGCTGTATGTGTTGTGGCCCCATCTTACTGAAACCACATATCATCTAGTCCTTACTCTTCCATTTCAGGCAAAAGAAAATTTCGAATCATGTCTTGGTACCGTTTAGCAGTAACAGTAACTGCAACACCTTGGTCATTTTCAAAAAAATAGTGACCAATGATGTTTCCAGCATGAATACCACACCATACAGTTGTTTTTAGTGGATGCAATGATGTTTCATAAATTAATTGAGGATTCTGTGTTCCCCAAAACCGAGTGTTCTGTTTATTGACGTGGCCACAAAAATATTCAATTTTATCAGGCAGCCTTAGGATGGTATTACTGTACTCAACTCGTTGATCAAGATCTCTCGGTGGCAATTTTTGGACTAAATGAGTTTTGTACGAGAACATTTTCAAATCAGTTTTCAAAATTCGCCTTAAACTGCATGCAGAAATGTGTAACTGGGAACCACGTCTCTGAATTGATTTTTCTGGAGACTCTGCAACACTATCGCGTACCAGAGCCACATATAATTCACAATAATTAGTTTGAAGCATTTTCAGAATAACTTAGACATGTGGGAATGTTCGTCTGGTCGGTCGGAATGTGTGGCTGTCGATGCGATTGTTTGTCCGAATACTCACTACAATTTTGTGGAAGGAATTCAGAGGAGAACTGAAAACACTGGTTGAAGAATACTTGTTTATTTCGATTTAAATTGTGACATGTGGTCGACGGAAGAATGGACAGGATATTAGGTTAAGGTGAAGTGAGTACGGTAGCGCTGTGGAAGTGGCACTGTTACAATGAGGTAGAGAAAAGAAAAGAGAGCGAGACGTTGCCGTGATGGTCCTTGAATGGTAGCCGGGAACCGCATGGTACCAATCCACCGGCGTTGTCAATCTTTGAACTTGGTGTAGGTTAATGAGTGGTGGCCTAAAGGGTCGTAGCGGTCGCTACATCACTCCCCTCCTAGTGGAGCAGCCGTGGAACGTACCTCTATGTGTTGCAGATTCCCGAGTGCACCCGCAATGAATCACCTAGGGACTACTTATAAGATGGGGATCCCAACCTGAGCGAGGAGTTTTACTGGATCAGCTGCCATCGAAGTTGTAGCAGGATATCGTTCGTCTTGGGGTGTTCCAATTTATTTGAGAGTCCCTATAAGCGTGGTGTCTTACGTGTCCCGTTTCGTGATGGGTGTTCATGTGTTGATGTTATGCATAATAGGCTTCTGTGTTTTTCATCCATCAGGCTAGTCTCGTGGGATAACGTCGACCATGTGATGTTAATGGGTTCCATTCCTTATGCTATCCTTCTATGCACGTGTCTAGCACCTGTCGAGTAGCTTATGTTGAGCTGGTTTACCTGTTAGGCACTTTGATCACGTTGAAGGAAATATGGTAGCGCTGTGGAAGCGGTACTATTACAAGGGGGTAGAGAAAATAAAAGAGAGCGAAATGTCGTCGTGGTGGTCTTTTATAGCCCGGAACCGCCTGGTACCAATCCGCCGGCGTTGCGAACCTTTGAACTTGTAGGTGAATGCGTGTTGGCCTAAAGGGTCGTAGCGGTCGCTACAGATATAATTCATAACCACGAGGTTTCATCGGAGGACGATTTCCTAGTTTAGTCATCATAATAATTTCTAATATATTTCACAGAGTACAGTCGTAGTGTGAATTTGAATTGATTGTAGCTCCATCAACCAAACAAGTCTTTATTACTTCCTATAGGAAAAAACCTTCATATCTCAAGTAAAAACTTGTTTCCATCCCTCACATATCAAAACTTATATAGACATTTTATCTAGGCTTGATGTCAACTAAGTCGGCCTGGTTTGCCGACAAACATCAAAGAATCGTTTAAACAATGTTCTGATTCGAGAATAGTCGATGCCGGGGTATTTGGGCTTGTTTGTTTACCGATTGACTATATTTGCGTAAAGATAAATGCCGATAAGAAGCCACATATCATGTGCACAAACGAGTTAAGTGTGCTATAAGGATGGTGATAATGAAAAACGTTTTCAAAGTTATTCGGATTCGATTGATCGTGACGTTTGAACTCAGTGAGCGTAAACATCATTGAGATTTCTCTTGTTTTACAAAAACCAATGTTGTCTAATCTTGTTGTTGTACGTTATTTACTTATATTAATCGTGTCGCTAGTTCAAGTGATTCTGATTTCGAATCATCATACATTTCATTAAAATTCTTATTATTGGCCATCATTGTTATTGGAGATTTTAGTGTTAAAATACTTTCTACATATTTTGAAGTAAATGATAACAAAATATTATTTAATCAGGGCATCACCAATAATTTTTATTTTATAATTTCAAAATAAACAAAACGTTCCCAGAGTTTTATAAATGAAAACAACGTTTATATTTTTTGGTTTGACAAGGCCTAGGAATGAAATATTAAAAAGGAAGTAGTCACTTGGAAGGAAATCTCAATTATCCGTATATTGTATAAGCAAATTCAAAATAAGATATGGACCTACAGAATCTAGTTGTGGGGATATTCTGCGAAACGTAACATAAAGGAAACACAATTCTAAGAAGTTCCTTTTTCCACCCTAGAAACTAATGAGTGTATAAACGTAATTTAATACTATTACTTTAGAAGAAACTGCTACTTTAGAACTAAAACTTTAGAAGAAAACTTGGAGATATGCAGCTCTTAAAAAGATGTAGAACATCACTTCATAATCTGTTCATCACTGTTGGGTAACACAGAACTTAAGAAATGTAACGATATCACACGAAGAGGTCTAATGGGACTTGCAGGCACTGCTTTTAAAAGAATATAGCATATAATAAAAACAAGCAAGACTTATTGTTTCAATTTGACTATTTAAATAAGACATGGATAATTCTGTACGGGACCAATGTACCCAATGATCGCTCATGGCAAGATGATAATAAAAATGGGGTTTGGGCAACAAAAGTTGATGGAAAAAAGTGAACATTGGAATAACAATTTATTAGGTTTTATAAGTCTTAAAATGTATTTCAAAATTCACTGAAGATGTATTGTTTTTCGTGCTGGAAACAGAAATGGTTAATAACACCTTCGGTTTGGAAAAAAAATTAATTTTGCCAAAAATATGTTTTACTATGGTAATCTGGGGACTTTTCAATTGACCTGTTATGCGTTAGATGTGCTATAATGTTTGATATATTTGATAACTGTATTTTTTTAAATTATTTTATTTAAATTAGATTTATTGTATGTCAAAGCCAAACTGAACCAAAGCTCAAAGTTGATGCGGCGACATTGCGACTTTTTGACGTCATCAATTTAGATAACGTGAATTCACAGTTTTATTGAAAGGGCTATATATATTGTACAATGAAATTGTAAAATATATATATAATTGTGAATATTTCAATTAATCAATATTTTTCTACAATTGCTATTTGTTTATTTATAGTACTTTGAAATTTGAACCTTCCAACTATACACACTGTATATCCACCTCAGTCTGTATTCTTATGCATATTACTATCTCCATACAACCTGTTGAAACCAAAAATCAAGCGAACACCGTCGAAACAATAAGCGCGCGTTACATGTGCAAGGGGTCAAGGCTGTCGACCCGGCGTCGCGCCCGTCACCGTCGCCGAGCACCGGGTCCTGGTGCACGCAAATGGCCGACGATGTTTGGGTAATGTAGCATAAAATCTCCGCTACCGAAGACAAACAATCGAGAGACCGGTCGCTCCCTGGCCTTTTGTGTTCCTACCTTCTAGCTCGACGGGCGACCAGTGGGTGATATCGTGTTGGTCTTTTGCTGGTTTGTCTCTTTCGAGATTTCACGGTCGAGGAGGCGGCGAACACCGATAAAAGCTCGAAAGGCGTTACGAGTCCGCCGGGCTACGGATTAAACTTTTTTCCTTTGTCGAAGACGGATTTTTTTTCGACGCTTATACGGCTCTCGTTTCGGATTATTTCCACGAATACTGTTTTCCGTTGTCCGTCTCTCGATTAGCCCGTCTAGGTTTGTATTTCTAATATGGTGATCCAATTAGGTCTCGACGTCGATCGATTAGAGCTATCGCGGTTTTTATATAAAGGAAAGATTTATAATAACAGGTGTACCGAAAAGTCATTGCCGGTTTTATTAACAGATATCGCTAAGCTTAAGTATGTTATGTTATGGTTTAACATATAGGTCATGTAATTCTGTAGCGACCTTGAGGCATGTCGAATTTTACATCGTGGAATAACGGTCTACAAAATACCCAGAAATATAATCCCAGTGCATTAAGTAATTCATTCAGTGCTCAACCATCGTTTGGTTTAGACGTGGCACCATCGACTGCCCAAGCCTCGTCTCCAGGTAACACCGCTGCCATCCGTTTTATCTAATTGTATTTTTCACATTTTTTTATATAGCCAATAAATAACGGTCACATAATGTAAACACCACTGTTTCATTTCGTTTTACCTCCATTCACCGAGCCACATCATTTACCCTAAAATTCTATTGAGATCAAGCTTTATATGTTTTTTTTTGCGAAAGTAATACCGTCATAGATTTACACATCTTTGAAAATCGTCAAGTCCAAAATCATCATTTGTTGGTAACAACTTACGGTGGGCATTCCCTAATCTTTAAAACAAGTGAGGCGTAGTATCGAATATTCAAAAGTAGTGAGTTTGATATTTAAAACCTAAAAAACAATTCGCAGAAGCGTTAAATGTGGCCCAAGAAATGATTAGCGACCGATTACGAGCAATGGGGAAAATCCAAAATATGGGAAGATGGGTGCCACATCAATTGAATGACAGGATAATGGGAGATCGAAAAATCGTCCATGACATACTGCTTCAAAGGTATGATAGTGACGGGTGATGAAAAATGGATTTATTATGGAAAACTCAAGACCAAAAATGATGGTTATTACTTGGCGAAGCCGGCCAAGTTTTGGCTACATGACAATGCTCTGTGCTTGGTGAAACAGTTAATAGTAGTCACCACCGACAACAAATGATCGATGTGAACCATGCATTGAAGATATGGTAAAGTGATTTTACAGCACGATGACACTCCATTTCATAAAGCAAAACCGATCAAGGAAGCATTGAAAACACCTGGACAGGACATATCATCACACCCACAGCACTTAAGATACCTTGACCCATCCGACTATCACACGCTTGCCAGAGTCACACTTCGCCAATTTCGTATAAATTAGAATATGGCTCGATTAATAGTTTTGCTCAAAGGACAAACAATTTTTTTAGGATAGGATCTATAAATTGACTGAATCATGGACAAAAGATGTATAGATAGAATCAAATGACCAATACTTTGAATAAATATATTGTTCCATCTTCTTAAAAATAGTAGTTTTTTTCGAAAAAAACGGTAGAGATATTCCGATGCAATTGGTATTAGTGCCATCTACTGGAGGTAATTTTATTCATACCTATCACACCATTAAGTTCAAAAGTTTCGACAATTCTTTGAAATGATATTAGTGTTATTTTTATTGTTGACACGTGCATTCCTATTTACGTGACCAAGTTCTATTTACCTAAGACTTGTGGACGACTTGGTCCCACTGACTGATAGACCTTTCTTTCCCCTATTCCAGATTACCGACATATACTTTTTCCCACCCAAAGCCATATCAGCCAAAATCCTTTCGTGTAGTTGACCAACCTAGACGAAGAACATTTTTTTCTGTTTAAGCTATATTTTTTTTAGTATTTGTGCATAAATTTTAAAAAAATTTACTCCATTTTTATAGCGATTAAGATAAAAATAATTAGTTTAAATGCATAGCATATTAAAGGGCACTAAAACTGAATGAAACCTTAATGCCTAAGATCTTCCTATGTTTGTGTGAAAAATATTATGAAAAAAGTTAATATTACCGAGTACACACAAGTTCACACTTGAATTGATCAGTTGACCTGGCTAATACACTGACAAAATGCGAGAAGAAACTAAAGTTTTCTATAAATTTAACTTTTTTTTAAATTTAAAGAATAATGATACTGAAACAATCGAATAATTTTGAAAACCAAGAAATGAAAGCAAAAACAAATAAAACCATCATGAGAAATCTCTGTCGACGGTAATTTATGCATGACGAAAGCTCAACATACAGGCAGAAATGCGACAAAGTGATTCTGTTACATGACAACTCCCAACCATATGTTTAAAAATACTTGAAAAGTTACATGAAAAGTCCTTCGCAATCACCAGCGATCTCCCAGCTGTAAATATTTATAAACACAACTAACTGTAATTTTTAAATGTAGCTATTATTATTACATGTCATGATACCCCAGTAATAAATTGTTAACTGTTATCTGCGAAAATACGATAAGAGTTAAGAGGTAAAAAGCAGATATTACTTTTAAACCTTAGATCGTTGCAGAAATTCCAAACTATTCAAGTGGAAGCTTAAATTGACCTTGAAAAATTGCTATATATGCTATATATATTGCTATACCTTAAATTGGAATATTTTTTATCGAGAGACAGAATTTTTCTGACCCCTGAGGGAATAAAAAGTTACTTTACAATCTGCCCACGTATATATTTGCTTTTTATCATTTGTTTGATTAAATACTATATATAAAGTATTAACCAGTTTGTTTGGACTAGAAAAAGCAGAGTAGTACTAACAAGAACTATGATTAATAAATTAATCTAATGAATGTATCACATAAACAATGTAAAGTCTATTCAAAACAGCAGTCAACCTATGTGATCTGATTGCCGAATCAACTCTGAGTTTTAGTAAATTTTGACTTTGATATATGACAAAATTCTAATCTGAAAAAAATAATGAAACAAAAATGTTATCTAATATAATTTATTTTAACATTATCGTACATCTAATACATATATTATCTAAGGACTTAAAATTACAATTAATTATACAAACACAATAATTTATAGGTTAAAGTTGTTTAATTATATTTACATTATACTTTTTTCCACACTAGTATAGGAAGAGTTCTAGATTCGTTTCTTATGTAGTGGTATCTCCCGAAGGCATAATCCACCCAATTAACAATTATTTATCTGAGTAATGTATTTTACTTTCATTGGAGAGCGTATTTATGTTTTACGCTTAGTTCTTATTTCCTTCAATGCAATGTTTCCTTGTAATGTCATTATGATATTGCTGTATTTCTCCTTAGTTTGTCCTGTTACCTGTATACATATTTCTTGATAAAACTACATTAAAATCACTGCATTCTCCTTAATATATTTGATATATCTGCAAAACAGTTAGTATATGTAGACAGTTAGTATATATATATATATATGTAGATAGGTGTATTGTACATAACAATAACTTATGGTTCCTCCAAGTTCTTTAAAAGCTGATTTTCAAAGTACTGTAAAGTCATGTTATGGTTGATTTCTCCATGGTAGTCACTCTTGGACTTAGAGGTCACTAACACTTTAATGCTCTAATTCTGCACTACGAACAAAACCATTCCTGTTTTCAGCATGAAAAACTATATGTCTGCAATGAATTATTATTAAATGTTATGACTAACAAAACCTAACCGATAGTTATTCCAACGTTTACGTTTTTCCATCAACTTTTGTTGTCTTTACACTATTTATTATCATCTTGCCATACGACCCAATGTACCATTCTGAAATATTTATGTAAATTATAAATTGATATAATAATTCTTCTTTGATTTTGTTATATGTTTTTAAAAATTTTATTCTTTTAAAAGCAATCTCTGGCAGTTCCATTAAACCTCTTCCTGGGTTATCTGAACACCACTTAAATCATATGTTACCCAACAATGTATGAACGGATGTTCTACATCTCTCAAATAGCTGTATACCTTTTGGCTTTTTATGGATACTTTCCAGACTAACAATTTTCTCTAAAATAATTGTATTAAGTTATGTTTCGATTGAAGAAACTACTTACCGTTTTTATACATTTCGTATATTTGATCTCTGAAACATCAAGATGATCTGATTCCTTTTTGGTGAATTTAAGGTTATATTGTTTTTTATTTCTCGAAATATTTTAGTAACCGTTTCCGTACTAATATTCAGTGCAGCTGCAACGCGCCAAAAAATATTTTCAATAAAAACCGCGGCGATTTCAAATGTATTAAAACAATGCCTCAAAACGTTTGCCGGTTCATAATCCATAATTATAATATTTTGAAGAATTTTGCAGACGTTTAACAAACGGACAATATTTGGCTGGCTCTTTCGGTTACATGTTGGAACTTCTCTAGCAGCATTCTATCTCTTCTTGAATAGAATAAAATAAGAAGAAAAATATTGTCTGATTGCAAAACGAATTTACAAGTTTTGATAGATACATATGGGTCCCGTGTGTCATTACTGTTTTGAATTGACTATATAGATAAACTCTTTGAGAAACATGACCACTGAGCAATCACTAGTATTAGATGGGGACTCGAGGGAAACCTCAAATTTTAAAGGCATGTATAAAGTTTCCACATATTCTTTTATCTAAAATAATCAGATATTTGTGTATAATGTTATTGCCGAAGTGATGTGACGGAAAATCGGTGTAAAGTCGATCGGTGTAAAAGCCATCCAGTTTGTTCTTTGTTCTTTATGCACTAGCCATATCATATGAGAAGTCGTAGAAATATTGCGGGAAATTGCTTTTATGGTGTAATAGTTACAACGTTCGGCTCACACGCGGAAGTTGCGGGTTTGATTGCCAACGGGGGCAACAAACTTTTGTTGTTTTAGATTGGTAGAACATTTGTTAAATTACCTAAAGTAGGTAGGGACCCCGGACTGAAAGATTCCTTGTTTTCAATCATTGTTTCTTTATTCTTATTTTTCCTCATACTGACTGCACCTTTACTTGGTCTACCTAATGTAATACTTAATAAAATAACTACGTAACTTATTGAGTAAATATCCAACACTAAAAAGAGAAAATAAAATATTTTTATAAAAAAATTAACCAAGAACCTTCAAAAAAATAAATAAAGAACTCATTAAAAAGTAAAAGATAATCAAACTTATATTCTTTACCGTCTTCGAACTGATCAGTTGATAGCAGTTAAAATAATATTGTAAGTATATAAAAATGCGTGTAACATAGTAGATAGTTTATTATATTATTTTATTTCAAAACGTTATTTTTTTGTATTAAAAATCTAAGTCTGATTATTTTTTACCTTTTAGTGAGTTCCTTATTTATTTTTTTAAGTCGGTTCAATTCTGTTGTTAAAAATATTTTATATTTTATAGAACCGATAGAACCATAGTGGTATATTCATAAAATAACATACAGGAATTGAACATACTGGAAAAAATTAAACACGGGAATACTTCGATTATTTTTTGTTTATATCGGTTCAAGGAAAAATCGAGTGTCCCGTATCAATATTTGTTTTTGATTTATATCCTGTGTATAAAAGAGTTTTTTTGATAATACCCTATCAGTTTATTCAGCAATATTGATTTTGGTGGATTTAGGTAAACAGTGATTCGTGTTTTGTTAGAATTGATAAATATTTTGAGACACTTTTATGATAAATGTGAATCAAGTGTCTAAAATCAGACGGAGCCCCTTATACAAAAATGTATTATGAGCGCGGAGTTACTTTGGGAGTTTAATTTAATCAAATGTTGACTGTAAATAACTGCTACTAATCATTTACAATAGGTGTTTTGAAACACACAGCACCTTTATCCTTCTACTACACTGATTTTATTTAAAGTCATCGTCAGATCTGTATTGTTATCTGTTAAGTTATACTAAAAAGAAATTCATAATTTTTAGCGTTGGGTACTATCGACTGAAAAGAGTTGAAACAGTGGATAGTCGCAAAACAGTCGAACTAGTCGATAGTAAAGAAAACTAGAGATTGAAAATAGTAATTACTATTTCGAATTCCTTCCCGTAGTAATTTTGGGAAAGGAAAGGACGGAGATAATTATTTGATTATTTGTTCTGTACAGATCAGTTAATTTTAAATAATTTTAAATTGGCAATATATAAATATATATTTCTCTGATCCTTTTCTTTCAATCTTCTGACTTCCTACATCTTGTCCATTAGCTATATTTCTTCCACATTGCTGTGATTTAGTAACCTTATTTCATTTTTTAAAGCGAAATTTGGAAAATTTCGTCCATTTAATTTGGAAGCCATGCTACAATGAAACTCAATAACTAAGAAGTAGTTTAGAAACCACAAAAATAAAACAAACTATACATTACCAATACCATATAATATAAATTAATAAAGTGAAATAATGAATAATGTTATAACAAACGAAGTGAAACACAGTGAACAGAAATGGCTACCTTTCATATCAACAAAGCAACATTTCTTTCAACAAACTGACGATCTTTCAATCAATGTGGCATCCATCTTCCCATTTTCTGAATGTTTCTCGTTCAACATGTCTTTTCAACAAAACGTTTTCAGTGTACTAGGACGTTCTTTGTCCTGATTTTGTCCTCTTTTTACATATTATTATAGTGGACAATGCTTACTGTAAGTCCCTACCGGCAAAAGATGACCTTTAGTGGCTTTTTTCTTTGAATGAATCAAGAAAAGTAATGCGTGCCACAAAAAGATGTTTGAAGGTACAAAGCTCGATATATTCAAAAAATATAAAGCTATAACGATGTTATTTTGGCAGGGGGTAACTAGTGTAATTTTGAATTTAATGTTAGTACTGTAGCGACCGCCACAACCTTTTAGGCCACCACGCATTCACCTACATCAAAATCAAAGGTTGGCAATGCTGGTGGATTGGTACCATGTGGTTCCCGGCTATAAAAGGCCACCACAACAACGTCTCACTCTCTTTTCTCTTCTCTGCCCCCTTGTAACAGTACCACTTCCACAACGCTACCGTACTTCCTCTACCTAACCTAATATCCTGTACATTCTCGTGTCGACCACATGTATCATTCATTATCTTAATAAACAACTTTTTATTCAACCAGTGTATTCAGTTCTCATGTGAATTCTTTCCAGCACAGTTGCGAGTGTTCGGATAAGCAATCGCATCGACAGACGATACTCCGACCGACCAGACGAACATTCCTAAAATTGGTGAACCCGACGTGATTGAAGTGCCTAATAGATAAGCCAGCTCAACAAAAGCCACTCGACAGGTGCTGGACACGTGCATGGAAGGATAGCACGTGGAACGGAACCCATCAACATCATATGGTCGACGTTATCCCACGAGACTAACGCAATGAACGAAGACCTTCAAACAAATTACTTATAAGTACCATCAAACAAATTAGAACGCCCCAGGACGAACGATGTCCTGCTACACCTTCGATGGCAGCTGATCCCGTAAAATTCAACACTCAGGTTGGGATTCCCATCTCATAAGCAGTCCCTGGCGATTGATTGCGTGATTGCAGGTGCCCTCCGGAACCTGCACCACATAGAGTTACGTTCCACGGCAGATCCACTAGGAGGAGTGATGTAGCGACCCCTACAACACTTTAGGCCACCACACATTCCCCTAGACTAAAGTCAAAGGTTGGCAACGCTGATAGATTGGTACCATGAGATTCCCGGCTATAAAAGACCACCACGACAACGTCTCGCTCTCTTTTCTTTTCTCTACCCCCTTGTACACTTCCACACTTCCCCAACGCTACCGTACTTCCTCTCTCTAATATCCTGCCCATTCTCCCGTCGACCACATGTATCATTCAGTATCGTAACAAACAACTTTTTATTCAATCAGTGTCTTCAGTTCTCGTGTGTTCGGACAAACGACAATCGCATCGACAGCACACATTCCTACCGACCAAGCGAACATTCCTACAGTACTATAAAATGAGATATATATCAAGTCATAAGACTGCATACTTATGGCTGGTGGAATTTATTACAAAAACCACAGATTAATCATAAACTCTACTCTTTGCTCCATTGAAAGCCACAAGAGACTGTGAAAATATTTCAATTTAAAATATTATTCCAAGTTATGGTAAAAATATGTAAAAATTCGCCAATTTCGTATTAAAAGAAAACTACTGTCAGCATTCCTTTCATTGGAATCTCCTGCAAGTCTCATTCTTCTATGTTTTACACTTCTAGTCAATATCCAGGTCGTCTACCGCCATTTTGCCTTTATTTATCGACCCTTAAACCGTTTTCGCCTGTCGTCGTCAACCCAGCCGTAGCAAGCGATGTCTCCAAAACTCCTGTTTTGGAATATCTCGCCAACGATGAATATTCACAAATTACCGGAACTCCGTACACGCGAAACTTTTTTCTGTCCGTCTCCCAACAAACGTCGAAAGCGGAGAATTGACTCGGAGCGCCTCGCTGACGGAGCGAGCGGCGGTAGCAGGGAGCGGGATTGGAGGGTGGGGGGGTGAGCGAGATTGTGGGTAGCGGAGAGATGACGAGGGGAACCCGAAGACCTTCGTTCTCGCTCCCCGTTTCTGCTTCCGCATTAGAAGCAGATAATTCTAAGAGGGCAAAATGCGATTTCGAGAGGACGGGAATGGATTTGTACTTAGCGTCGAGGCGGTGGGGTTTGTGGGGAAGACGTTTGTTATTTATTTTTCATCAAGAAATTACATATTTAAAATATATAGTTTAGTAACAATTTTGATATCATTGATTGCAGCTCTGATATTTTTGGAAGAAAATGTCCTAAATCG
The DNA here is from genome assembly GCF_030347505.1 of Rhynchophorus ferrugineus. Lineage (NCBI taxonomy): Eukaryota > Metazoa > Arthropoda > Insecta > Coleoptera > Curculionidae > Rhynchophorus > Rhynchophorus ferrugineus. The sequence goes on from NW_027472583.1 coordinate 52,581,254, forward strand.
CCGGCATAATATTCGTAATATCATTTAAAACTATAATATATTCAAAGTTAAATAAACTTATATAAAATGGTATTGTAGGGCGTGAAAGATTTGTGTGCACAAATATGATTGTAATTGTTCAGAATTAAACATTAATGATCATGTTTAATATATGAGAAGAGAATTAATACTAACTGTTTTGTAGATATGGTAAATGCATTAGACAGAATTCAGAGATTAATTTTGTCAACAATGGTGTACACAGGTAGTAGCAGAAGAAATAAAAATACATTGATATCAAGATGACTTGACAAGTAAACACACCATCGAAGGAAACAAGAACTAAATTTAAAAAGGTAAATATGCTCTCGAATGAAAGTATAATACATTACTTCGATATATAATTATTAATAAGGTGGATTAGGCCTCCAGGGCGAATACCATTACTTAAAAATATGTGCCCAGAACTCTACCTCATAGGGGGTGTTATAACCCATATCACTACATAGTATAAAACAAAGTCGCCTTTTCTGTCCCTATATCCCTATGTGCGCTTAAATCTTTAAAACTACGCAACGGATTTTGATGCGGTTTTTTTCAATAGATAGAGTGATTCAAGAGGAAGGTTTATATGTATAATACATGCATAATATACTAAGGCAACATTGCTAATTTTGGAGGTTTCTAACGTGATGTCGTAAATTAACCTATTTTTTTAGGCTTATTTAGCAATTAGCAAAAACGCTGCCTAACCCTACGAGTTAGATCAAATTAATGTACTACAGTATTGTACACCATAAAAAGGTCTACAAAAAAGTCCGCGATGGTATATGTTTATCTTTTAAGGATAACCCACATTAACCATTTTTATTGTTTACTTTTTACATGAGGAAATGGCATTTACGAAGCTATTTTAAGCAATACGGCATTAATCCTTATCGAATTAAGTACCTTAAATACAGTGTGCAATTAATATAGATCAATATGGTTCCTTACAGCATGCAAATTAAACAAATATTTTCGGAGATTACAAATTTAAAATTTGCGTTTAAAAATGTGTAATGTAATAAAAATTGTATGAATTTAGATATTCCAAAGATAGCAGGAAATCTTCATAGTAAGTATAGGGGAAGAGGAATTGTTTTACTCCAATTTTAATGCGTGTAGGCCAAGGGCAGTAATGAATGAACCAAAAATACTGGATCGATTTTAATCATGTTTTCATTGAGTGACATAGGCATATATATTTTATGCTCGTGCAAAGTCGGAGCGGGCCGCTATGTTTTTATATACAACGTTCATATTTTTTCTGTAGTGTATTTAATTTAGTATCAGCATTGCACCCGTGCGAAGCCGGGGCGGGTCGCTAGTAATATAATAAAACAACTCTAACCTACAAACTATTATACCAGTGTTTTCCTACAATTAAGAAATTGTTTAAGTCCTTCGATAATATATGCATTAGGTGTACTATAATGTTAAAATAAATTATATTTGAAAACAATATTTTTGTTTAATTATTTTATTTAGATTAAAAATTTGTCGTGTGCCAAAGCTAAACTGAACTGAAACTCAGAGTTTGACATCACACATTTCGATGATGCATATATAAATAAATTTTGAATAGACTATGAATATATATAATATATATAATTATCCATAAGCATCCATCGGTCCCTACTTGTTTCCTACAGTAATAATGTTCGCGCATTAATGTATCTGCTTTAAACTACTATATCACAACTAACACAAGAATAATGACTCGAAATCTCATATGGACATCAAATCTTAACATGGGCAGATTTGGAGCTATTAAGCATTTATAGATTTTGTTGATCTCTACTTGTATTTTTTCTACAGCCTTAGGCAGATATATATATGTATTTTGCCATTATAACTGTATCGATGACAAATGTTCCAAGTACTGTTTTTATTGTTGTTGAGATATCAGCAGTATAGAGCAGATATAGGAGTGGTCCCAAGACACTAACTTGGGGGTTATAAAATATGAAGATACTAAAATAACAAAACATTTATTTTACTTCAAAAACTATTTTAGTTCTCGAAAAGAAGTGGCGACTTATCAAACGGCGATACAAGACGTAACTGAGGGTTAAATTTAATTATTAGCCTTAACAGAAACACTTGGCCTTGTTCCATCGAATACACAGTTTCCTTAATGCGATATAACATTTATTAATAAGCAATTATTAAAGAGTTTATAATAAAAAAAAATTGAGGCCAAACTCTTAAAACTATTCTAATAATATACCAAATACTAATGATAAATAGAGTGGCAAAAATATCCCAAATTATTCTAAAATAATTAAGAGCGTGTGGAAAAAGTAGGAAATTATTAACCGAAAGCGGATAAAAGACAAAAATGTGGGAAATATATCTGAAAATTATGTAAATAATTTAAACATTATATACGATAATTATACGATATTAACGATAAAAAGGAGAAATATTATATATTCTCACCCAAAGTATCCAAAGAACCTTTGATGATGATGCATTAACAACATAGACAAATATTAACAAATGAATATAACCCTATGAAAGAAATCTCAGGAAGAAAATTGAATGAAGTTGAAATTGAAAAACTGTAAGTATTTAGGGATAGATATAAATATACTAGAATGCTTTGAAGAGCTAAAATAATAGAATACAGAATAGAAGAAACTTCGACAAGCATAAAATAAATCTGTGAATTACATCAGTAATTAAACGAAATAATATTATAATGAATTCATTCAACTAAAAATATTTAAAGAAACAAGGAAGGGTGAACGAAGTCATTGACAATAATACATGGAAGTATAACATATATTAACCATAACATATAATTTAAACTTGCAAAGTAAATGAACATGTTTATTGTTGTAAAAAATACATTGTCTATACGTTATACATATAAACATTGTTCAAACTTTCTAGTATTTCGAAGTATTTAAATGAAGACCTTTCAAAATTACATTTAATGGGATCAAATAAAGTACATAAAAGTAAAATAATACATTCAATATGAATGTTCAAAATATCGTGAACTGGGCGACTACAAGTATAACATTTAATTAAACCGTCTATCAGATAGCTTTCAAAGAGTTAAAAATAGACATTAGCTATTCTAGCACAACCAATTTAGAATCATAAACAAATTTGTGTGAATACGTTCAGGTACACATTATAAATTTATAAATCATTCTGAAAAATTCCACAAGACTCTGATGAAATATTATAACATATGTCGATATTTAAGTATATTAAAATCTATTGGAAAGACGAAGGATGAGATAACATAAAAATTACGTACCCTAAGAAGTATTTAGGTTTCCTAATATTCGTTAAACAACTAGTTGCATTTAACAAAAAACCAAGCACTGAAGCTTTCGAAGAATTCGCCACTTTTTCAGTTTGTACTAACATTAAAAAGACAGCTGCTAAAATTTCATGATAGTCCACTCATAACTTTGGGGGTTATTGTGCTAAGAGTGACACTACTTTTGGTATTATCAAAACAATGGATCCAAAACAATTTTGTGTTTCAATTTTACACTAAACAAGAGAACATACTGGGAAGGATTTGCTGAAGAGTTGAACAAACGGATTCAACTAAATGTACCCCTCAAGACAACTGAGCAATTAAATTTTGAAGCAGATAAATTCGTGGATATTCAACAAGCTGCTTGTGAATAGTCTAGAAATTAAGAGTACATTTAAAGGAACTAATTATCCAAAAGAAGTGAAGGAAACGGTAGCTGAAAAACGAAAATTACGAAAAAAATAAAAATAGTTTAAACGATATAACCCAAAGACTGAAAAGGGAAAAACTGGAAATTTAAAATAAAACCATAAATGACTATCTGAGAAATTTAACAGATGATGAGGAAACTGATTACTCACTCTAGAAAGCCAATAAATATCTAAAGCGCTCATGTCTACAAAGTCCACCTATAAGAGACCTATGTGGAAAAGGGCACGTGACAATCACCAAAAAGCAGAAGCATTTGCTGAATATCTAGAAAAAAACTTTCAAACCAAATGAAACTGAACGAAATTGAACATAATTTGCCGGACATAGAAAATTCGATGGTTGAATTAGTCACGCCGAAAGAGTTAACCAAAGTTATTAAAACTGACATTAACTCCAGGAAATCACCGGGCTACGACTTAATAAAAGGATAATTACTGCAAAAGCTATCAAGAAAGGGAATTATAAAACTCACTAACTTGATCAATACAGCATTTAGATTAAAACATGCCCAGGCATTTGGAAGATGACCGAAATTATAATAATCCCAAAACCTAGTCACCAAATCAATAATAGCCTATGCCAGTAATATCTAAGGTTTTTGAAAACCTCCTGTTGAAAAGAATAAAACCGATAATACAGAGAAAAACCTTAATACCAACACGCCTATTTGGGTTTATCAACAAGCATTCACCAACTGACCAGGTCCACAGAATAACAGATGTTATTGAAAAAGCCAACGAAATTAAAAAAGTATGCTCAGCTATATTCTTAGATGTAACACAAGCCTTCTATAAGGTTTGACATGAAAGCCTTGTTCATAAACTATAGAAAATGCTACTAAAACAACACACCGAACTATCAAAATCGTACATTACAACCAAAATGTTTAGAGTCAAACAAGAAGAAGCTTAATCTACAATAAAAGAAGCTAAAGCAGGTGTACCACAAGGGAATGTAGTGGGACCAATGCTTTATCTACCCTACACTTGTGATATACCACAATTGGAGAATATTACGATGGCTACATTTGCTGATGATACTGCGATTATAGCTGTTGGAGACAATAATGAAGAAGCCTCACAAAAATTACAACAGGCAAGTGACAATATAAATAATTTTGACGCAAGCTTGGAAAATAAGAATTAGTGAAAGTAACTTTGCACATGTGCAGTTCCCCTATAAACAGACCGTACAAGCACTAATAACATTAAATAATAATATCATTCCATATAGCAACAACGCTACATAACTCGGAATGAATCTTGATGCAAAACTTCGCTGGAAGCAATATATAAAGAAAAAAGAAAAGAACTGGAATTGAAATATAGGAAAATGTATTAGCTAGTTGGAAGTAAATCACAATTATCAGTACATAATAAATTGCTATTATATAAGCAAATACTGAAATCTATACGGAGAGAGACATACGGAGTTTAATTATGGGGATGTTCTGCAAAGACTATCATAATTAAAATACAAATTTTTCAGAACAAAGTCCTGAGAGGTATTGTGGGCGCACCCAAATACTATAGGACTGATTACCTACATCGAGACCTTCAGATACTCACAATAAGTCAAGAAATCAACAGAATGAGAGCTTGAGGAAAGACTCCATTCTCATGAGAATATTATAATATTGCAGCTTTTGGATACCACCAGAACAGGACACAGACTAAAAAGAATCAAACCATCTGATCTTGTGTAGTGTTGTGTAGTGAGGTGCATATATTAAAAAATACAGCAGTGACATGTATAAATATTATTTCACAAGAGACTGAGATAGGGCCGATGGGTCCTCCCAGTTATATACCCAGATTTAAGTTATCATAAAATCAATTGTAGGTTAGACGGAAACAACTAGTAACGATGTATTAATTAAATAATAATAAAAAAAATTGCACTATTTCTTGATTGGAAAAAATACCGTTCAAACGAAGCAATGGGTTGAAAACATCAGGTATAACAATAAAACGTTAATTTGCTGACTTCAAACGTTGTCGTACAGACATCTTCGGATGCAAAACGCAGAGGACGTTCGTTTTGAATGATCGAGAAGTAAAGCTGGGTGAGTTAGCTAACATCGTAAAAATATCAAAAGGTGGATCCATCGCTTAACACCGGAATCAAAACGATCGTCATCTGAGTGGACAGGAACTGATGACAGGCCTATTTTGAGGTAAGAGATAAATCGTTCTACAAAAGTGGTATTGAAATGTTAGAGCGGCGTTGAATGATGCGTGTGGCTCTTGATGGATATTACGTTGATGAATAAAAACAATTTAAAAAAAAACCGTTTTTTTGTTACGTGCGGGACTTTTCAGTCAACGTGTTACATAGAGATGTAATCTAGCTTCATGTTTCGCAGTGACCCCTTCGATTTCTTCTTTGATCATATAGATTCCTAGATTTATATACCTAGAGTAACTTAGTGAAAACCGTTGACTTTAGTACTTAACTGTAAATCATAATCATATTATCTACTGACTCGTTCTTTTAATTTTCTTGCAAAAACCCAATATAATTGTCTATATTTTACTTTCAGTATTTGTTGGTTAAGTTGAGCTCATTTAGTTTTAATCGCCATTGTTTGATCCAGTCTATTGTTTTATCGCTAACTGCCTGAAATTTTTATTAAGAGATATGTAGCGACCTTGAGGCATGTCGAATTTTACATAGTGGAATAACGGTCTACAAAATAACCAGAAATATAATCTCAGATGTTGAACACGGGCGGGTTGCGAGCAGCGCCAACTAGAACCCGATAACGAATAGCTGGCAACCCCGAGATGTTTATCTGGGATGTTATTGAAGGGGATTTCCATTTATTCAGTAACCGAACATCGTTTGGTTTAGACGTGTCACCATCGACTGCCCAAGCCTCGTCTCCAGGTAACACCGCTGCCATCCGTTTTATCTATTTTGTATTTTCCACATTTTTATATTGGCAATAAATAACGGTCACATAATGTAAACACCACTGTTTCATTTCGTTTTACCTCCATTCACCGAGCCATACCAATTTACCCTAAAGATACTTCTTGGCTTCTATCCCACTGCTAATAGTCCTGTATCATCATCGAATATGGCTATAATAATTCCTTCTAGTTTATGTACTGTTATAGAGCCAATATAAGTCTAAGGCGCTAATTTTGGGCAATCATATTATTCCTTTGATTCAGAGTTTCATCTTCTTTTAATCTGAAAATTCTGTTGGAAATATAAAATGTTAATATCTTTGCGTGTTGCTTTGGAAGCATTGTATTAAGTTTATATATCAATCATTCGTGACACAAAAATTGTTCAAGGATCTATAGAAAAATTTAATCAATATTTTATCAATTTTCTTTTAATTAGTCATTAGAACTTTATGGCTACAACAATTTCCTATTATTTATGGGTCACGCTACTATCTCTCACGCCATATATTTATTATTGCAATTGATGAGGTTACAGTTTATGATAACGATCAAAGGCATAAATTATACCTTGTAATTGAAAACGTCTACCAATGAAACCTTCTGGGATAAAGAAAAAATAATTTCGTAGTAGCATATTTTTATTTATTCAAATACATCACCGATAAAAAATCTATGATGAACAGGAAACGTCTCTAATTTACCAACAGGGTGATAACAATTTTGTTAAGGAAATGTTATAACCATATATGAAACCAGAACAGCTTTGTCCAATCTTAAATGTTAACGTAAATGTAATATTTAAGGTACTTGTAAGGTAACAACAATACAAATGCCTTGCAATATCTATAAAAGATTTGAACACCTTTAGCTCGGATTACTTGGATCAAATAAAAATACCGATTATTACTTAATAAGACATCAGAATATCAATACGCATAAGAAATTATCAACTTTGAATTAATTTGTTAAAATAAAGCCTTTCAAAAACTCTTAAATTATTATGAAATTCTGCCTTTATTCCGTTTCTAATTTTAAATGGATTTTCTGTATCTACTTGAAATTTCACACTGTTATTACTTTTCTAACAATAATTTCAACGGATCTAAAATAAGAAGTACTTGAAATTATTGAAGTACTTATAAAAGTATCCATACTTCTAAACCAATAATACGTCAAGAGGGCGTAAGCTTACAAATGCAGGACTGTAATGGTGTCCTAGTCTCGGATCCATATAAAAAGATTATGACAATAAAAATAATTTGGCATTCGAATGAGACGAATTTTAGTCCTTATTGTGGTATTTCCTCTCATCCTTGCCACCATGTGTTGGCCATTAAAACATAACTTCTTGTTGTCCAAATATGAAATGAATCACAATAAATTCTGGTGATATTATCACCCAATGCCATAATAATTTAAAAAGACTTAATTTTAGTACCAACTTTCATCATTTCAGGTTTATTTAAAATTGGTTAGTATCTATATATTTATTATATAGTTTATATATAGACATCATTAGAAACGTCATTAGAAAAGTGATATAAAGATATTTCATTGCTATCCATACTTAAACAAAAAAAAATATAAGTTTTAGTAATGAAAGTCTATTTATTTTCCACCGAATTTTCAATAGTTCACCGAAGTCAATGAGAAAAAATAAGTTATTTATATTCCAAAAATAACTCGATCATTATCCAACTCTTCTAGTTCTATAAATACAATGTATATTTCAGCAAGAAAAGTACAATAAGTTCACCTTAAAATTACTATTTACTATGAGTATAGAATTTAATTAATTACTAATTTCAAAAGTGATAATACCAGAAAGATATACCATGTGTTGGACTCCTTGTAGTTCGTTCTGATACGCAAATATGGTATCTCCTTCACAATCCTCTTGCAATGTCTTCAGAAATTGATCCTGCATTAACTAAACAAATACCATTAAACACACCAAACTTTATTCAAAATTTCGGAAAATGGGTAACATATGAAATAGTTAAAAATTGTAAATCGAAGTTAGTGTCCAATTTTAGTGATAAACATCAAATATATCCCTGTTTCCAAAAAAATGTTCTTTGTTTTGTTATCATAGACAGTGTTTTTGAAATATTAGCAAAATTTTGCGGTTTTCAATATTAGCAATACCTTAAAAGTTATTTTAAAAGATAATCTTTAAAAGCAACGACACATTAATAGTTAAATTAATAAAGTTTTAATTAATAAAAAAAATCAGTTTTGTCTGTACTTTTGACAAATATTGAACTTATTGGAAAATAACGGAATTTTCTTGTTCTAGTAGCCATCACGCATCGCTACATTAATTATCTTTCTTAGAGCATACGGATACTCTGTGGGAAAGCTATGCGACTTCTTTTAGCTATACAAGGATCATCATAATTCTTGATATCTTTATATGATCTATAGTGCTACATTGTCAGATAAAACAATCAATAATCAAAAAGATTAATATCTGGTAAATAGAACAAGTGAGAAAAAGAGATTTTGCGAAATGTTCTCAAAATAATTTGTTCTCATTTAACGTATACATGAAATGACTTAAGATTCAATTATGTAAAACTTTGAAATCAAATCCAATAAATAATCAATAAACAAAAACATTCGCCTGGTAAATAGAGGAATTAGGATAAAAAGATTTTGTGAAATGTTAAATGCCCTCAAAATGATTTATTCTCGTTATACTTCAAACCACTTGGACTTCAATTATTTGAAACTTCAAAATCAAATTCAATTCATAACAATTTCACATGATAATTTAGTGCAGTTCATATAATTATTCTATTTACTGTACATTATTTTGAGATGATACTTCATTTAAGGTGACATATCTAGGTTTGGAAACTTACTTCTAACCCTGATATTTAAAAAGACCAATTGCAACTCTAGTTTTCTAGGATTGCTACTCTGTGAGCTCTTGTTAAATGCCATGAAACAAATATTACTCCTGAATATTGTACCCTAACTTCCCCCCGCGATAACAGTCAGACTTAAGGTAACGTTTCGAATAAAAAAAGCATATTTTCGAACCTCCATCGACCGAAAAAACCTCGAAAAATTCATGGAGTTTCTCAGAAAATACCGTCTCCCTACCAGATTCCCATCAATCTATCGACGGCGGTGAGGAGGGAGGGACCGTACAGACCCCGGAACCGCCCTACCCCCTTATCGATCCGCTCGACCATTTTGTGCGCGGCCCATCGACCGTACGGCCAATCCGTCTCGTCGAGGTAGGCGGGGCGAGGTCGCGCGCCGTCTCGTCCCGCCCGAACACTGCCGAACCCACCCGACCGGTCGGACGGGATCGCTCAGGCGACCGAACGAGGGCAGTTTGCGCGGACGCGGTCTACTTGACGGACGGTTGCGACACCACTACGTGGCCCCAGCAACGTTCTCTGTCTTTTTTCCCTCTCTCTTTCTCTCACTGTCTCTCGCTCCGTAATATTGGTGCGGATTTTCTCGATTTTCCCGACGGATAAATAGCAATTGTGACGTTCTAGTGGTGTGTGTTATGAGCAGGAAATAAGCCAGGCGGCCGCGAAAAGGGTGTTCTGTTCCTCTTGGTCCGGAAACGAACAACCACCAGGTCGTATCGATGGTGATGTCAGAGCAGGCCGGCGGCATCGCCATGCATCATCAGTTGCCGATGCACCATCACCAACGGGGCTTGGTACAGCCCAGTCTGGTGATGAACCCCCATCCCATGGGAGGCGGCGAGGGATGCGCCGTGGACGCCACCCAAAACAGTGAGTATCAATAAACGTCGAGGTCTCAGACAAGGCTGCGTGTCGTAATTGACGGGTACTCGATCCCTCAAGGTCGCCGTGGCTGACAAAATGTTATCTAAAAAGCGTCTAAACAGCAACAACAATCGATATATTGCCACTCGGTATAATCAACACAATTCCCATGCCCTCTCTACCTACTAATCCATATTTTCCACTAGAAGACGTTTGGTCTTAACATTTGATTAGAAAATATATTATTTCCACCCGATCTAGAACAACTCTTTGTAGTCCTCAAGAGATCGATCTCTACCCTAAAATGTTATTTACTTGGACAGAGAGTCCCATAATTTGTCTCATCCTCTTATTATTTATCATCAGATTTGTCATTGCAAATTACATTATTATCTTATTAGTATTACAACTGTTTCATTGGAAAAGTGTAATCAGAAGACTTCCCCACTTTTTCGAAGATGATGGCAGTAACATCTTTAGGTAATAAATTTCAATAACATCACATCGTGAGGATTGTCTTTAAAACTGCCAGCTCTTTAAAGAGATTATAAACCACACATATATCAACCAACAATGCCACTATAAATTGAAAATACCGAGATTTTCGACATTAGTGTGAGTCAGAAGTCACCTAAAAGTCAACATTAATTACCATCATCATCAAATAATAATTCCTAATAGGAAAGATATATATAAAAGAAATGATAATTGATAATTCCTGATATCTCTTACCCTATAAAAAAAAGTTTAATTCATAGATATTGATTTAATCATGCATCCGCGAACATTCACACATAAAATTGATATCCTTGTTTTTCATCTGCCGATCATAACAAACTCATTTTTAACAGAAAAAGCTGCAGAAAATCGAAAAACACTAGACCAAGTTCATCATATACAATCAACATCAATCATGAAATAATCTTATTTATTCTCTTTCCATACTCACATACGTAAAATATGAATATATGATGTCCTTTTCTTAAATATAAGTATCTTTAATCATCTATTGAAAAGGAAAATCTACGAGATCTTCCATTCTTCAAATTCCTTTCAACAACAGTTCTGGTATAATATATTCAATATTCTTTTCTTATTTATATATAGATTTTATTTTAATTTGTTTTCATATTCATAATCTCAAAATTCAAACATCAAATGAGTAATAATTTATCTTAAAGAAAGAGTAACTATTAATGAAAGGTAATAAAATAACCATGTATATATCAAAATGGTCAGAAATCAGGGATATATATAATCCCTAGAGACAATGCTGTCTAATCGTTGTATACCTTAATTACTAAATATACTCTACAATATATTCCGTTTTTAACATACATAAAATAGCCTACTAAAAAATTAATGTTCTTTATTTAGAATTACTATCACCAAAAAAGGTTTTCTTGATGTTTTTAAGATAAGAAAATGTTCAAAAATTATATCAGATTTTAAAGAACATAGCTGTTTGAAACTCATAACTGAGATATTATGGTTGTATGATTTTTAGACCTTTCAAAATAAATTTTCTTTCATATCCATTGATTGTTTCAAAAATGATTTACTGCTAATTATATCCGAAGAAATCCCTGGAGAAGCCTTTCTCGATATTCTAATTATAACATCATTTCTATGCGAGCTCGGAAAACCGATTGTTTTGACAACATAAACGGAAAACATAACAGAAAAATGCTTTTAATCCGAAAATATCGGATAATCAACGATTCTTTTTCATCGATCATCAACCATTAGTTAGAAACATAGACGGAAAAAAAGCACAAAACAAACAATCGATATCTCATCGAGGGTTTATGGAATTGTTGGCTACAATTCAAAATCTAATGCATTTTATTAATAGCCAACGTCTTGTTGTACCCAAGAAAATAGACTAAACTGAAATCGGCAATTTTAATGATGTGTTCTAAAAGCAGTTTCATATTATCGGTCATATCTGAAGTTCGAAAGGCAGTAAAAGTGATTTTTTTGTGTTATTCGGAGTAGATATCAATAACATCGAAAGCAACAGTTTAGCGACGGACTTAGAATCCTTATGACTCCAATACTTATCTATTCATTGATGCTATTAACAAGAAAATAATTTCTTTTTACAGCACATTTCTAATATCCAAAAAAATATTCAAATATTTTCGAATTTGTGGCACTTATAACATATTTTTAGAAAACTCACGATTTGTACTTATCGCTAGCTAAACAAAGCTAGTTTATAACATCAAAATCAGTGAAAATTCGAACCATAACACGTTTACTGCCGATCACAATTTGTTAAAGTTCGGCAGATGTTGATCACAGTTTTGTTGGCGGTAAATACAGGTCACTGGCGTCATTAGTCTGATACAGATTCTTCCATTGACAGCAGTGAATGCGTTAAGCGTGAATCGTTACAAGTCTTATAAATTAATTTATTACTGCTTTTCATTTGTACTTGGATTAATTCACAAGCAAGACGAGTGCGAGAAAATACATCAATATGTATTCTTCAATTATAAAATTATAATAACTTATAACTATAGTTTTCACTAAGGGTATACACTTTATATAAGTTCGTATGGTTTGGTTCGCTTCAATATTCTGGCATCCTGCGCGCTATCCAGCAGTTGTATTGCTTCCACGTTTTTTCATGATTTAATAATCTTCTTTCGTGTTTCAAGGCGAAATCTTGGATAACTTCGCAAATCCATTTGATTTCCGGGTCATCGTGCAATTCTTCGTTAGTTACGTAGCGATAGGCATTGGTAATTAACCGAAGAACTTAGTTTTGACAGCGTCGGATGACTAGTTGATTTGAACTTTTAGCGCAACCCCATATTTGCACCCCATAGGTCCAAATTGGCTTTATAATTGTCTTATAGATCAACCTCTTTGATTTTAGATCAAGTTGAGAGTATCTTCCGACTAACCAGTATAGTTGTTTTATTTTGGTTCTCATGTGTTTTGCTTTTTGTCTAACATGATGTTTCCAATTTAATCTACCGCCAAGATGGATTCCGAGGTATTTAGCTGATTCTGCTTGATGAATCGGGCATACATTGAGTGATATAATTAAGTTTTTATTATTTCGCCGCAATGCAAAATTAACTTGGACAGATTTGGAGCTATTAAGTTGAATTTTCCAATCTTTCGTCCATTTGTAGATTTTGTTGACTCCCACTTGCACTTTTTCTATTGCCCTAGGCAGAGATATATCTTTTGCCATAATAACTGTGTCATCAGCAAAGGTTCCAAGAAGTGTTTCTTTTGTTGTTGGAATGTCAGCAGTGTAGAGCAGATACAGGAAAGGTCCTAAGACGCTACCTTGTGGAACTCCAGCCGAAATAGTTTTAAATGTCGAGAACGCCATTTCGTGCGATACTCTAAATAATAGTTACGCGGTAACAATTTGCTCATCTTACAGATTAATCCCAAATACCAAACCCGATCAAAAAATTGTGAGACATCCAGGAATACTGCAGGGCAGTATTTCTTTTCCCCAAACGCTCTTTCAATAGCCACAGTTACTTTGTTCACTTGATCGATTGTTGAATGGTGTTTTCGAAAACCAAACTGGAAATCTGGTATTGTTACAAAATATTTAATTAATCAATAATCAATATCAAAAAAATTAATCAATTCTCCATCGTAAATAACTTGTTTTCTTTAGCGAACAAAACAGGAAGGGAATTACCGACACAACTGGTATAACTGTACACAGCCTACAGAACCTATATTAATTTAATTAGCCTAGTAGCACATTTGATATTTAAAATATTTCAAATAACCATCTATATATACTAAATAACAGCAATAATAAGCCTATATTCATTATTCATCGCATCTAAATCGTCCAATTTGTGAAAATAAAACTTATTTTTAAACAAACATTACCTTAAAAGACCTTGCCTTTGAACGATATGAACAACTATCAATATTTACCGAATAGTATCATGCGAAAACCCTTGAAATCGATAGGAACAGATTGTTTATTTATAAAATCTACACGTATTATGTACCGTTTAGCGATATTAAATCGATTTCACTTTAATGCTTTATTATTTTATGGTCAATATTTTGAAAATAAATCTCCTCCAATTCGTAACACGAAATTATTGGTTTGAATACGTTGATTAGACAAAGGAATTCTTTGTTAAACAGTATTTTAATGTTTCAAACCACTTTAAAAAAATATTGTTATTAGTATTAATGTATTGTGATTGGATATTAACACATATATAACGGTTTAGTGGCTTAAAACATGAATATCCTTCTGTATAATGTCATTATCACTAATAAACTTTGTATTCATTAATATATAATAACCATTTCGGTAATTCTCACACATATTTACACGTTTATATTGCTTAAAAAGTTTAGTTTATAGTTTTATTAACACAAAGTGCTCGTTAATATGCAATTATGTTGCAGCAGTATAGCATTATAATATTTAATATGTTCAATAAACCTTCTTATAATATTATAACAATAATCTAGAGACTGAAAAGTTGCTGGTCTAGATCTTTTCATAAAGTCGACATTCAATAAGTTTGTAGAGATTCAATACTAATAGTAGAACCAAAAATTCAAAGAAATTTTGGAAAATTTCATCTAAATTGTGTTTACTTTGGAAATTTTAAAACCACTGCAAGTTTTGTCAAGTAGTTTAGAACTATGAGACGAAACACAATATTTAGTCAGATCACATAAAAAGTACAACAGTTTTTTGTTATTCAGCTTATTCTCCTGATTTAGCTTCCTCTGACTTCTAGCTCTTAACACACCTAGAAAATTATTCCGTAGGAAACTATACACATTTAACAAAGAGGTCGTCGCCACTTTAGTCAGAAAGTTTATATAAGACTAATATACTTAGCACTTCCAATATGTTATAAGCATTTTTTATTGTTGCCTGTTATCAGTACTTTTCAGCAGGTGTGATATTTAACAAGAAAAATCTTTATTTTAAAAATATTTTCCTAATTGATCGAAATACTGATAAAAAAAGATCCAAGGTTCGAAGTAGATTTTTTAAAGTTGTTTGTACATATTTGCTTTAAAATTAATAAAATATAGATTATAATCGGACTTTTTCATAGCATAAAAAAATTTATCTCCATTATTTTACATTTAGTTTATAATCTAATCATTTTTTTTTATTTTATGATATGATAATCGTTTTTTATTATTATTTTTTAAACGCTAACCGTAATATTACCACTAATCTGAACGTTTTACATGAAACAATTTGGTTTTAACGACATTAAATGGTGATATATAAATTATCTTCTTATTTAGTTTTCTTGTGCTTTGACATTAATGAGATTTTTTATGAATTACAGTAATAATCCAACCAAGATTTTTATTCTAATGCTTCCCGACTCCTTCAGATGCTCTTCCTTATCTTCAGTTATGTTTAATCAACTATATAATTGATCAAACGTTTATAATAATAAAGTGTTATATATATGAACAATAATGTTAAAGGATTGGTCTTTTCGGTACTAACTTTTTTTAATAGATTTTGCATTAAATATGCTTAGTACCGTCATAATTTACAAATTAATTTATTAATATTGTTCATCATTAGGTATCTCCCAAATAAAATGAAATTAGACCACTTATCTGAAATTGTTTTTTGATTTCCTAAACGTTCTTTCATACTTTAAGATGAAATCTTGGCTAGCCCTGTAAATTCATTTGATTTCAAGGTCATCGTATAGTTCTTCATTGGTTACGTAGAGATAAGCATTTCTAATTAATCGAAGAACATTGCCTTGGAAGCGTTGGATTCTTAGCGGCTTGGATGTCTTACTATAACTCCATAAGTCCAAATAGGCTAATGTATTTGGTCTGAGGTTAAAATGGGAGTATCTTCCGACCAGCCAGTACAATTCTTTAATTTTGAGTCTAAATCTGCTCTGCTTCTTGTCTAGCCCGATATACTAACTTTTGATACAAATATGATTCCTCCTCTCATTTGTTTGCTTATACAAAGAAATATGCTTCATCTCAAGCTACAACTTCAACCATCTTTCAAACATTACACAAAAACATTACACAAATTTCCTCTCTATAACAATTTTCCTGTTTGAATGAGATTCGTTCACAATTGTTCATCCAAATTTCAGACCTTTGGAGAGTTTTCAACTGATTTCCCATAATTGATTACTTGTTTCTTTTAATTTTTGCAAAATCTAATTATTTTTGTAATAAATGTATTTCGAATAATACTTCCAATTCCAAGTATTTCCATATAATTTCGCTACTGTTTCTTTATTATTTATATACATACCATATATAATCTATTCAAAGCTTTTTTGTACCTACGTCATCAAGATGTTTAATGTATTGCATGCCGCAATTTGTAAATTCATTTTAGAATCAGACAATATTTCCCTTCTCATATTATTCCAGTTGAAAAGAGACACAATGCTGTCTGATTAGTCCGAACGCGTAAACGAATGGGCCTATCAAAGTCGTCCGGTTGTCAAACATACGCAAAATTCTTGAAAGCAATAGTAATAAGAGATTATAACTTTAACCTATAAACTATTGTGGATGTATAATTTAACTTTAGTTTTAGATATAATATAATCTTAAAATAAATTATATTTGAATTTAGTTTTGTTCAATTATTTTATTTAGATTGGAAGTTTGTTATATGTCAAAGCCAAACTGAACTAAAACTCAGAGGTGATGCGGCAACATTGCGACGTTTTGATATCACCAATTTAAATGACGTATGTACAAAATAACTTTGAACAGGCTATATATATTTTCTTATATAGAACATCAAGTATTTTTTTTCCGAAAAAAAGTGACGCCTACTTTTGTTTTATCTTTAACAAAGTGGATTTATACACCTCATACAAAATTTGGTAATACCGCTAACACTGAATAGATTACTATAAATGAAACACTATTTCAAGATCAAGAACATCATAAAATGTTTCCTTATCTTTCAATACTGTTTACAACACATAAGGATAGAGGCGATTGGAGTAATCTCCTCCGAATCTATTAAAACACGTTTGTTATTGAAAAAGTTGTTCCACAACTTTACGATAATTAAACAGATTTATATTTTGTAAAGAAGTCCGACAATTCCGCTATATATTTATAGTATCGATTCATCTTCCACAAGATCAGATATACGGTCTGAAGATGCTTTTATTTTTATTTAAATTTCAATATGGGTCTGCGTAAAATCAAATATCTCTTATCTTTTATTTACCAATCGTTCTCTCGTAGTCTAAGAACACCATGTGTCTGATTAATGTTCAAATTCTTTTCATACTGATTTAATTCAATATTTACGACTTCTGTTAACTTTCTCACTATCGTGTACCGTTCGCATCATATATTTTTATAAATACCTACATTTTCAAAAAAATTATTGGCTGCCAATCACTATTAATTGATCAACGATAAAATCCGAAGTTTAGATCTAGTTTGTCTTTGACTTCTGAGATTGAACAACAGCGGCGAGTTATATTCCAACTATTTGGGATTGACTCAGTTCTAAAATGGCGATTAATCTATGAAAAATGATTGAGTATCCAGGTATTTCCTTAACTCTTTACTTGTCATCTCTTCTTATCGTATTCATCTTTGTTACACCTGTGACTTTTCTGAGGAATTTCATTTCAACTGCTTGTATCTTTTTTATCTCCCTTTGGCAACACCCACGTCTCTCAACCGTTAGGGTTAGTCTGTAAATTGATTTATATATATTCCATTTGTTGGAATATGATATAATAGTTGTTATTAATATATTATCTGTAAAAACTCTGTTCCAAAGCATTTCCATATTTTTATACCCTATATATAGGTCTTACTCCAGATTGGACTTAAAGGTGCTTGATTTCATATAGTCTTCAATGACGATAAATATCAATTATCCTTTGTTCTAATATAACCATTAGTATTTGTCTGGTTATAAATATGTGTTTATTTTTGAGGTTAAACTTTTACCACTAACTATCTTATACTATATATATAGTCGTGTATATAAATATATGATCACCTACAACTGATTTTAGACGATTTTCTATATTTTGCTCGTATATCTTCATGGCTTCACACAACCAAGTAATCTATCTATCCTAATTACATTTTATTTTATCTCTCTTTCTACGTATCAGAACTATAAATACTATAACTACACTTAATTATTCGTACATATATTTACTATATAAGGAACAATTTCTGATATTCTCATATTTTGTAAAATATTATCAATTTCGTTCTGCTTCATTAGGATTTCAGTACTGTAATCAATGAATGGCATTAAAAACAAAACTATTGTTGTAATCTCTAAATTTCAATAATAAATATATAGTTTGTTTGGGCCTTCCGTTCATAAAAAGTTTTCTAGAGGTTCCTCGAAAACATTATTATAAGAAAGTATATAAATGCTATAAAGTCTTTTAAAATATAATTTACATAAAAGTGACAAAAATTATTGGCATTTACGATGATGATGCTTATAATATATAGAAGCCGCCTTTCTGTAGCTATTTCCTTTATATGTCATTTTGTTGAAGTGTACTTTTTTTCTCCACTGATAAAAATATATCTTCATAGCTGTAAAGAATGATGCAAGTTGGAGTCATTAAGAGTACAGTTGAAGCAGTTGTTGCTTTTTTAGAAATAGTATTAGCCATCTAAAAAAGTTCGATAACAAAAGGTATTCAGAATACAAAATTCACACTGAATGAAATCACCATGGGTATTATTAATATATTATTAATATAATAATATTAATATAATAATATTAATATAATAATATTAATATAATAATAATATTAATTTATATATAATAATATTATTAATATCCAAAGTTTTTTTATACATACGTCATCAAGATGTGTAATGTATTGCCTGCCACAATTTGTCAATTCGTTTTAGAATCAGACAATATTTTCCTCCTAATTTTTTTCTAATTAAAAAGAGACACAATGCGGTCTGATTAGTTGGAGCACATAAACGAATGAGCCTGTCAAAGTGGTCCGATTGTCAGACGTATGCAAAATTCTTGAAAGCAATAGTGATAAGAGTTTATAACTGTAACTTATAAACTATTGTGGCGGTATAATTAACTGTAGTTTTTAGATGTACTATAGTATTAAAATGAATTTTATTTGATAACATTTTTATTCAATTATTTTATTTAAATTAGAAGAACTTTGAAGAAGAACATATTTTACTAGTCATTTCCAACTAAACCACACTTTGTATTTACAATGAGATAGAACTAAGTACTTATATAGAAGAATACATTGATCTTTACTTAATATCTACTGAAGCAATAGATAAACTACTGAAATGAAAAATAGTAACACTTAACAATTTTTTCACAGTAGTGTGTTATTTATTTTACTGCTAGTATATAAGTCTTTTGTGTAAATTTGCTATCATTATAGGAACGATTTAGTTACTTAGTTATCCTAGAATTTCAACACTGCGATGTTAACAAGAAACTGTAGTCTTTTTTCATGCCTTGAACATTTCTGAATATGAATTACGAACGCATTTTGATTAATCTTCAATATATTTTAGAACTTTGTTCTAAAATATGTGTATGATATTTGCAATTACCCCTCGCAAAATATCTTTATAACTAGATTCCATTGGCCCATATAGGTTTTAATACCTGTTTGTACAGAAAAGTTATTATATTCGAATAAGTGAGATCTAACTACATAAAACTAAACACCTAGATTACTACTTATTCCAGTCGAGCTAATTAATTTGACTAGGTATTTTTTAAGTACTTCTTCGACGTCTATGAAGATACATGAAAAAAGATGTATGTTTCGACCTGAATGTTCATATGCCGCCAAAAATTAGAAATGAATAGGCTATATATAATCTCTCAATATAAAACAATCATTTTAAAAATAATCCCTTAAAATTAATCCACAGTTCAAACATGCAGTAGATATTACTTTTTAATACACATTTTCTACACTTATCTTAATCCTATTGCAATAAATTATTTTCGCAACAATCGAACACAAATAAAGGTAACCAAAAGCTAATCCCGTCCCCGCCCGTCAATGAAAAACCGGGCAAAAACCAAATTACTATTTATGACCGATGTTTGTATACGAAATTGTGGCTTCCGAAATACCTCAATTAAAACGCTGAACGCCCTAGGTGGTACCAAAAGGTTTCGGACGGCGGTGCCACAATAAACCCGAGTCTCGGTAGCCGGAGCTTCGGTTAGCACCCCGTCGCTAAATACCCCGCCCGTAGCGTAGCGTCGTCGGACGATCCTTTTGTGTCTTAGACGCGGTGCCGACATCGCTCGCTTTTCCTTTACCCGGTTATTACCGTCGAAAAATCACACGACACTAAATCGGGAAAGTGTGATAATATATTTTTTATGTTGCGTGGTCGTACAAGATTTCTATCTGTAGCGTATTATAAAAAGATTTTAATACTTACATACTATGTACTAGCAGTCAAGTGAATAATGTACTATTCTGATAAAAATTATTAAGTGTTACCTTTTTTTATTTCAGCACTGTATCCATAGATATATAAAAAAAATGCATTATATATGGTGTATATAGTCAATAACTCAGGTCATCTAACTTTACGATGTCGAAACGTCGCGATATTGCCGCATCAATTTTGAGTTTTAGTTCATTTGGCTTCGACGTATTAGGAAATTCTAATCTAAATAAAATAATGATACCAAAACAATATTGTCAAATATAATTTATTTTAACATTATAGTATTTTTTTATTATTTAATTAATACATTGTTACTAGTCGTTTCCATCTAACCCACAAATTATCTTTATCATAACTTAAATCTATTTTATTTTCTATCTTCCAATTAGCCAGTACATTTTCCTATATTTCAATTCCAGTTCTTTTCTTTTTTTCTTTATATATTCCTTCCAACAAAGTTTTGCATCAAGATTCATTCCGAGATATTTAGCGTTGTTGCTATATGGTATGATAGTGTTATTTAATGTTATTGGTGCTTGTACAGCTGTTTATAGGTGAACTACACATGTACAGATTTACTTTCATTAATTCTTATTTTCCAAGCTTGTGCCCAATTATTTATATTGTCAGTTGCCTTTCGTAATTTTCGTGAGGCTTCTTCACTATTGTCTCCGACAGCTATAATCGCAGTGTCATCAGCAAATGAAGCCATCGTAATATTTTCCATTTGTGGTATATGTACAGTAGATAAAGCATTGATCCCAGTACACTTCCTTGTGGTATACCTGCTTTAGCTTCTTTTATTGTAGAGTAAGCTTGTTCTTGTTTGACTCTAAACATTCTGGTTGTAATGTATGATTTTAATAGTTCGGTTTGTTGTTTTAGTAGCATTTTCTGTAGTTAATAAACAAGGCCTTCATGCCAAACCTTATCGAAAGCTCGTACTACATCTAAGAATATAGCTGAGCACACTTTTTTACTTTCGTAGTACCTTTTTTTTTCAATAACATATGTTATTCTGCGGACCTGGTCAGTTGTTGAGTGCTCGTTAATAAAGCCAAACTGGTGAAACATTAAAGTATTGAACAACATTTAATTGTACTACCACAATAGTTTGTAAGTTAGATGTCTTATTATATTTACAATAAACTCTTTTTACACACCATCTAAGATGTAGAGTATAGGCGCATTTTTTATGTAGTGGTATTCCCTGGAGTCCTAATCCATCTAATTAACCATTGTATATCCAAATAATGCATTTTACTTTTATTAGAGAGCATATTTATCATATTACTTTTAATTTTTTTTCCTTTGTTGCAGTTTTCTCGTTGTCAAGTAATTTTGATATCATTGTATTTCTGCTTAATTTCTTTTATTACATTTTTCTTAATAAAATTAGTTTGAAACACTGTTTTGTTGTCCTAACTATAAAGAGTAAGTTTGTAATATCTGAAAAATAGTTATTATTCATTCGCTCTTTCATACAATCTAACCAAATGTTCATGTATATTCTACAATTACATACAAATTTTTCGCACTCTACTATACGATTTCTACAGTTGCTCTATATTAATTATGTGCTAACCTTTGATTGTTTCCACTCTTGGTAATTGTCGATATTGGATCATAATCCCACATCCAAAGTGTCGTTCATTCACTGCCAGCCAGACAAATGGTTACTAATTCACATTTAATGTGGTTTCTTTAAAACTTACTTTATGTTTTGCAAGCCATTCCTTGATTACAACCATTGGCGATCTACTTGTTGGGATCTTTATCACCAGTGTGCTATGGTATGATCCTTTGTTAAACAATCACTGATGGTTGCCGAAGCTCTTTAACAGATCTTTTATACCATTTACCTTTACATCACTCAAAGAGCTGCATATGGATAGTTGCCATACTAAATGTCTCTGAAATAATTATACAATAACTTAATCCAACAGTTATCTACAATATTCCTATGAGGTCTTATATGCTCTATATGCCCTGGTTAGTTCTTAAAAAGCAAACTGAATGGCTATAGCATTGAACAACTTCCGATTTTCCGTCACATTAGCTTAGCAATAACATTATACACAAATATTTTGCATATCTTCTCCCCAACAGAATCTCGGAAGTGCTCCCTTTCGAACGAACAGATCTTTTATACCGTTTACCTTCACATCACTCAAAGAGCAGCATATGGATAGTTGCGACTAAATGTATCTGAAATAATTGTTTTAAGTTATGTTTATATCGAAAAAAACTACCCACTATTGCTCAAGCAGCGCTAACATCAAAATAATCTTGATTCGTTATTCCGCTTCGTATATGGACGCTTTTTTTTCGGTGAATCCAACATTATATTGTTTTTTATTTTTTGAGTGAACACAGATATAATATAAAGCAGCGATTTGAAATTTATCAAAAAACAAGCGAAACACCAAAGCAACGTATGGCCGGTTTACACTAATTATTATCGCTTATATTATTATTATATTCACTTATATGTTCGCATACACCAAACAGCTTTTTATTTCTCATTAACTAGAATAAAATGAGAAGAAAAAATACTATCTGATTTAAACGAATTAATAATCTGTTATAGGTAATATACTTATTGTCATCTTGAATAGACTATATATAGACAACTAAAATAACTACAACAATATTGATACAAAAATTGAACTCACGGCAAAGAACATCAGATTTCATCGAACGCATTTACTTACGGAAGAACCATAGATCCAATATTACAGAAGATGAAGCAATCAATGCTATAAATAACTAGCGGAACTCTTCTAATAGAAGATAATATAAATCCTCTTAATTATCTTTTAAATAAACGCCGATATACGACCTTTCCAATAATAGACGTGTTTTCATAGACTTAAAGGAACTGTTAATATACTTTCTGGTGTTCGGTAGTTAACGGGTTTTATACTGAACGCCGGTGAAAGGTATAATAAGGGTTAATGGAGTCGAAATATTTGTATGTCTCGTTTGTTTTTCAGTTTTAATGTCGAAGTACAGATTGTGGTAGTTTAATGTTATAATTCCTGAAATAGAACAAAAAATCTTACATGAGAAATAATCAGAATACCAGTTAATTCGTTTAAATATTATTATTATTTATAACATTCATTTATAAAATATGTTTATAGATACAATTATATTAATTTAGCAAAAATTTAATCGTTTATTAATGAAGTTGAATTTAAGTGTCAAGAAACAAAACGATTCATAATCCGAAATACGAAATAACTTTATTTTACCATAATATTCTGCCTCTTTTTTTCTCTAAATAATAAAATGTCCTCTTTTTGCAAGAGAGATTATAGATCTTTATGTCCAATCTTTGACTTCTTCATGCAACTAAAAGTGTTTCAAAACTATATCCCAGTGATCGAAACAATTGATAAATACATCGAAATTGATAGAATATTCTGGCAAGAAACTTTCACTGCATCTTTTTACCATTTTAGCAATATCATCAGATATTGTCATGTAAATAAAATATTTTTAACAAAAAAATTGAACCGACTTCATAAAATAAATAAGGAACTCACCACAATGTAAAAAATAATCTATAAACTTGTTTAACACAAAAAAAATGTTTTTAAATAAAATATGTACATAATAATCGTTATAACAGCTAAATCTAAATAAATAAAAACCTTATTTAAACAATCTACTATACGTATTTTATATTCTACTATATACACACAATTTAGCTTAATACCTACCCAAGCCTAAACATCTATTTATAATATTTTAACTACTAATAACTGATGATGATTTGATGTCAGTACCGAGCAACAAATTAGATTTATTTTAATAATAAGTTTACAGTTATAAGTTTGATTATTTTTTAATTTTTGGTGATTTCCTTATTTATTTTTTGAACTTGGTTCAATTTTTTTATTAAAACTATTTTATTTTCATCGTTTTAGTGTTTGATATTTACTGAATCCAGCAGTTATCAGCAATATCTCTATGAGGTCTTATATGCGCTATATGCTCTGGTTAGTGCTTAAAAGGCAAACTGAATGGCTTTTCATTGAACAACTTCCGATTTTCTGTCACATCAGCTTAGCAATAACATTATACACAAATATCTTGCATATCTTCTCCCCATCAGATCATCATTTAGTTTCAAGAGAACCACCTCGGAAGTGCACTCTTTTGAATGAAAAAAGAATTTTGAAAATCGGTCCACAATTTAACCTTCTCCTTTTTCAAAGTAGGTTAAAAATGGCTTTCCATGACTATACATTCAGGTTGTTTTTGCTTCAATTCTCAGGTTCTCCAAATGCCTGATCCAACATTTCCAGTATAAATATTTTTATATCAAAATTGTTAGTACAATTAACAACAGTTTTTCACGACGTTCTCTTTTGACTTTTTGAAGTTTTGAAGACTTTTTTGCATTATTTATTTAAAGGATTGTTTATTTCGTCCCATTCAAAATTATCGCCGTTAGATATATTTTTGCCAAGTCAAACGGTGCTAAGTTAGACGAATAGAATGGTTGCGGAATGATCACATCGAATTTTTGATGGAAACATTGTCAAAAATTCATTTTCTGTATGAGGCACATTACTATTATGGAATAAACAAGTGTTGTCTCTTATATAAAATATCATCTCGTCAATTTCTCAGTCAGAAACGAAGAAACATTAAACAACCAACTTTTTTAAGTTTTTAACGAGTGTAAATAAATATAAAACAATTAATTTTCTCAAAAATATATCATGAAGTATAATCTACAAACCAAATTACGCAAAGCAATATCAAAATTACTTTCGTCCAAATCAATAATAGCAGCCGTACTATTCAACTGATGTATCTATCAGAAATGGGGCCGGGTAATTTCGACGGCAAACCGGAATATAAAATTGTACCAGCATCACTAAAACGGTATTGTTCTGAAATAGTACCATGAGTTTGTGTGTTTCGTCTACATTAAAGATCTCCGAAGATCGCATAACACTATAGGACTTAAATTTAATTTATGCAAATGCCATACAAGCATTGCGAGATATTTGAACTTGTCGATTGAAAATAAATAACCCATCGGACACAAGGAAAGAATTTGACAAGGCTATACCGGTTTCTAATTGTACAGGGTGATACAAGTGAGTATTTTAAATGCACGATATTCGGAAAGAATCATTCTAACGGATTTTTCATTGAAATTCTTATTGAAACCTATTTGTTGTTTTTTAAACAGGCTCATGATGAACCATCATGTTCCAATCTTTCCAGCACCAAATACTTCGCATCGCCTTAGCGGTAATACAGACTTTTCAACGATTTGCAAAATTTCTCCGAACTTCCATCTTTTTCACACATTATCGTCTACTTTCTCTACTTTTCTCACCCTTATTCATACATTTCCAAATTGCAAGTAACGGAAGCTGAATCTCATCAATGAATGGATAATTAAGTATTAAGTTTATTTTGGTAACGAAACTTGTTTGATGGTTGACAATGGCTATTTTATAATCGACATTAAACAGATAACGATTAAATATGTTGGCCTTTCATCAAATTCTTAAATTTCTAAACGAACTAACTATAGATTAGCGAACTTGAGTTTACACACGACTGGATACTGCCGTATGGGGGCCAAAGTTATGACTTCAGTGACGGGTGAGGTCGTTTCAGCCTGGAAAAAGGGGAAGTTGGCGGTGACGTGGTGCTAAGCTCCCAGTATGTCGACCAGCTCGCGAACAAGCGCGTTTTCAGAAGAACTTGAACTGAGTTGTTGTTTGTGGAAGGATTGAATTATGAAGTGCTTGATTTCTGGAGTATCATTTTCCCTTAGTTTCCATCAAATCCATAGTTTCCCTATGGACTAGACATTGTTTCTGACAAACCATGAAGATTAAGATTTCAGTTTTTCCTAGTTAAGTCTAACAAACTTGAAGTAGACATTAGATCCGTAGAAGATTATGGACCGAATTAATTTTTTTTTTAAATAAGCATTTGATGGAGATAGGAAGTCTGCCAGAAGGGCAGATCAGAGAAGATAGCAGATTTGCTATCCCCGAAACTTTCTGGATTGCTTTCTGGGACTGCCAACCGAATTCTTAAGTTGCGAGACGGGCAAACGTTGTTGAATTGTAACCTCGAGCCTGGGGGCTGCGAAGAAAACAGTGTCGTCAGCCTAAAACGCGACGTCAATATGCTCTTTTCTCGGCAGATCTGAAATAAAGAGGTTAAATAAGGCTGGGACCTGCAGGGAACCTTGAGGTACGCCAGCGTCGATTTGTTTTCGACTGGAAAGTGTTTTTCTGATCTTAACCTGGAAAGATCTGTCCAATAGGTAAACTTGATGAGAGCGGTTAGGTCTTCTGGGAAGCCCAGCAGCGGCTATCCACGAATAGACTCCTTTTTAGCATTTTCATAAGCAGTTCTCCTAAGACAAGTCACGACTCATATTTCGGAGCAAGTAGTAATCAGCAGGAGCAAAGTCTGGAGAATAAGGCAGGTGGGGTAGCACTTTGTATTTTAAAGTTTCCAAGTATGTTTTCACCGATTTTACAACATATAAAGAATAACATTGTTGTGGCTGCTATTTCAGTGATGCGACATGCAAAAAATAAATTAACTAATAATTTAAAAACGTTTTTCACCAAATTACTTTTTTAGAGAACCAAGATCAACTCAAGATCAACAGAACAAATATACTTAGAAACTTTGGTTTACTTTGGTGTAAGCCTACTCTATATGTTCTTCTATCGTATCAAAACTAAACAAAAATTTGAATACTGGAGAAAAAGATTTCGTTTTTCCGAACAGCCGTAACTTAAAAAAAAATTTATTAACTGAATGTGTGACTTTTTTTACTTTGATATGATAAGTGAAGACATAAAGAAGGCTCACACCAAGTTTAAATAAAATCGAGGTTAATAAAACAAAAGCAAACCGTCGAACGAATGTTATAGCCTCTTAACAGCAATCTTGGAAGACCAAAAGGAAGATCAAGAGGAACCGTTGGAAAGTTGCCCCGGACTCAAGCCAAATTTTCACCGTACACGCTTTTACTGAAACTAGTAGTATTGGTACTAACACCAATATATTAGGTTGAAAAAGTTCCGATCCTGAGGCTATAAAATGTTATATACCTTGAAAATGATTAAATCCTGCAAGACGTCAGTGAAGGGTTACGACGTATTCAGAGCATTGTTCCAACCAGTATGTATGTTTCGCAACCAAAAAGTTTGTATTATTCCTGAGGCCTACTATTGTTGCAAAATACAACAAGCCTCACAAAGAAACGATGAGTATATTTCAGAACAGCACTTGGAAAGTTTAAAAAGAAGAGTTGAGAATAGCTCGAAGGAAAATTGCATAAATATTGCAAAAAGGCAATGGTGTATGTGTAATTCAATCAAAAGGCCATGAAAAACGTTAAAAAAAACACACAACCTTCGAACAAACAAAAAAAAGCGACGCAAAAACAGAAACGGCCTTGTTTTCCGCGAAAAACAATATAAATTAGCCACGGTACCGACTATCTTGTCCCTTTTTCCTTTACGATAGGCGTTTTTACAACAATAATAAGCTTATAGATTAAGTTATCATCCCTAATTAGCGACGGGCAACCGATATATAGACAGTTATGCGATATACCAACGAATGAGTTAGTACAAGTGTTATAAATTATGATACACCTGGCCAGAACTAATAGAACAATTATGTGAACGGCAACTGATATAACAAAATACTATTTAGGTGAAATTTTGTGTTTAAATCCAATAGTATGGTTTACAATACCACCAAAGAAGGTAAAGAATTTAGCTATAATTGCCATTGAATGGTTATTTTTTAATAACACTCCAGAAACTTTTAACATTCTTAATTAATCAATAAATTGATCATTAAGCCAATTTCTTCTTACCGAACTTATTTATTTCACATATTTACGTTAAGTTCGTTCATTTACTTAAAGGCTTTCGTATTAACTAGAATAAAATAACCCTGAACTTTTCTTCTGAACAAATCTACCAAATTATATCGAGGGTTACTAATTATATTTTGAGCCTAATAATGAAAAGACTATAATTTATTAACGAAAATAGTTTTATTTGAACCAATCTTCGTAACAGTTTTTTCACTTCGATTCTGACTCTGATCTGATATTATTGATATCCGTGAATAAAAAGCTGATTTGGTACTAAATCAGAGCTATACGGAGGATGGAGGAATTCGACCATTTGATCAGTCAAACTTTTTCAAGTCACTGTAAATAATACAAGTGGTGCTAAAATGACAAAACGTTTTTAAGAAAGTTATGGTTATAAAGGTCAATCTTCCAATTGGAACCGTCAGATGGGACCTAACATTATTTAGATTTCAAAGCTCAAAATATAAATACAGTATGTTCACATAAATAGAGCATAGTAAGTTTATGACATCAAAACGTCGCAGTGTTGCCGCATCAACTTTGAGTTTTAGTTCAGTTGCGCTTTGATATAAAACACATTTCTAACGTATATAAAATAATTGAACAACAATGTTATCAAATATAATTTATTTTAACATTATCTCTTATCACTAATGCTTCACTAATTATCACTAATCAGACAAAAATTTTGTCTCTTTTTAAATAGAATAAAATGAGAAGGAAAATATTGTCTAATTCTGAAACGAATTTACACATTGCGGCAAGCAATATATTAAACATCTTGATGACGTATGTACAAAAAAACGTTGAATAGACTATAGCAACCCCAAACATTATCATCTAACTAAATAAAGAACTAATAACTGTTGAACTTTAGAAAAATACAAAATTGAATTCTTAGGAAAATTATTTAAAAATACATAAATTAATGAACATCACTACTCATTTATTGGAGAACCTATTTAGGAAAGACAATGTAGAGGAACTGAACTGACACATTTATATTCTGACAAAATATTATTAAAAATTTGTATTACTCTCGTTTTCAGTGCTCAAAATCTGAATACCTTACTAAATTGAATACTTAGGAAAATTATTTAAAAATACATAAATTAATGAACATCACTACTCATTTATTGGAGAACCTATTCAGGAGAGACAATGTAGAGGAACTGAACTGACACATTTATATTCTGACAAAATATTATTAAAAAAATGTATTACTATTAATTTCAGTGATCAAAATCTGAATATCTTATATCTACATCATTCTATATAGCAAATATTTTTGAATCACTTCTTTTTGTTTTCTTCTTCTTAATATGAAAATTTTGTGTTTAGTAAATCATTTATACCAGGAATTCTATTTTTAATTTTCACGTTCTGAAGTGTTTACTATATATAATATGAAAAACAAAATCCTATTCCACCCACCATATTCGCCAGAACTATTCCTTTCGAATTATTGGATGATCCAACAAGATCTTAAAATGTGCTTATTGATAAGTATATCGAAAATCATCGACACGTTCTTACGAATTAGTAGCTAAATATAAATAATAGTATGAACAGAATTTCACAATAAAATATTGAATATCTGAATATTAAAGAAAACCTCAAAATTAGTACGTGTAAAATTAATACTAATTGGTGTATGTTATTTATACTTTATATTATATTCGTTATGTAATTGACATAATATCTTTGGTTCCATTTATTTCTTTTGTTCATCAGCTTTTTTTGAAAAGTATGACTGTTATAAGCTGTTATAACTTTGACTCTTCACAAGTTGTAAGTTGTTGTAAGTTGTTGCTTTATCATACCCATATTTTCTTGTATAATACATGTGTAACACAAAATAATAATAACATTAATTAATACTCTATCGATATTATTTTAAGCCCTTTAGTTATCTCAACAAAATTTGATGATACTAGCCTAATATGCTGAGTTTTTTATAATACCAGAAGACAAATGCAATACGCATAAACAGCCGTGAGGACCTAACCATGAATGATGGGTTCGACCAGGTTACTGTTATTGCGTCGGTTTGACAGTATACAAATTTTGTTGAAGCACTGAGTAATTCTTAGTGATATTAAGGTATCAGTATAAGTATTGATACAAATACAGTTCAAGGATCATGGTATCTGTAAACCTGAGGTTTAGATGTTACTAAATCCATGGTACCAGTTCACTGTCGTTCCGCGCCTTATCGGAAGTATTTCAATTTCTAATGAAAAACCTAACAAATCAGATTAACATCTCATGTAACAAGTAGATGATTGACATGGGAAGCCTGCTGGTTCCACAGATGAGTGAGTACAGCTATCTCGTTAGCTTTTTGAAGGTGCATCATCCAAGACTAACTTAAATTAAAAAAAAATACAATAAACCAAAAACCCCAAGACAAGAAGACTAGAGAACACATTATTATGAGAGAATAGTCTTTAACTTATAATTTCATTTGATCAACGTTCTTTACTGCTACTTTAATTTCAGTTTCTATCCTGACACTTAATATATTTATCGAACATAAACAAATAACTACTTAGAATGTATATAGTTTTATAGAATCACCATTACCAAACAGCTTTAGTAATTTTTTAGGCTAAAAATAATACAATAAAAACAAATAAATCAATAACCTGATAATGATATTTAAAACAGAGAATCTTCTATATCGATATAAAAAAACGTGTACACGTATTTCTAAACACAGTTTGCATCGGTTACATCTAGTCAGAAAATATCACCGATTTTACCGACAAAGCAGTAATAATAAATGACCCTATTTACCAACGGGTCTCGACATCATCCAAGATAAATTAAGTCCCGCTCACTCACCCATCCAAACTAGTTTTTTTCGTCTTTCTCAATCTTGTAGTAAACGTATAATAGAAATAAAAACAGTTAGATACCCAGTTTGGAAATACATTTATGTATATATATAAATTTATAGAAAATTACAATGATTATACCATTTTTGTTGTTAATTAGAGCTAACTGAATATTGCTACAAGTTCATTTTTTCCTTGGTTTATTCATTATCTCGTAGTGTAATTGCTGGAACGAAATTGAAGAATAATTGAAGATAATTAAAGGGTTCCCAATAATGCAAATCAAATTATCCAAATTGGCTGATTTCCCACAAACTCTTCTCAAAATTATTTTAAGAAGTGAAACAAGTCTGATCATTTAAATAATATTTATTTTTCATTTCATAATATGGAATAAAGCGTCATATTATGAGTTATAACTTTTTGCAAAATTCTACTTGATAAGTTAAACTTGACACTGCCGCTCAATTTCTTAATGCCTTCCCTTCTTGTCATTAAAGGCACTACAATATCTGTATTTAATCAATTGAGGTTCTCTGTTTTTAAATATTTAAGAACACTAAATTTCAAAAGCAGCAGTATCAGCAACAAGGACATCACAATGTGTATGTTTGGAACCAAGTATTCTCCCACTTTAACTACAGTATAAATCACCATCAGGTTATCTTCATGAAGTTCAAACTCATGTTGATAAAAATCGGGCATAACATGAGCTCGCTAGTCGTCATCTAATCTTTGTATTGTCGCAGATTTATAAAGAACTAGAAATCGCTTCAACACTAATACCAGTGATTTATTTTGTAGCTGTTTATTTCCAGCGGATATAAAACAAAATAAAGGATCGCTGAAATCAAATCGCTTAGTAATACCGGATATTAGCGTAATTTAACATCCTTGGTGTGTTATTTTGTAGGTAGCTTCGTAAGAATCTACAATAGCCATAGGACGTACATTTTGGTCTTTTTTGAAATATTTCACCTTCATTCCATATCATCATTTCCCCAGTTAACATGAGATTCCCCACACATTGGGAAATTACCCACTTGTTGGCAACGCTGAATATATAGCGTAAATAGCAAGCAACAAATTTTGAAAATATTAACACCATAAACTTTATTGAACTTCAATATATAATAAGTTAATGAATTATTGAACATATATATTGGATATAAGGAGAAATATTATTACCTGCAGTTTGTACAAATTGTTCAAGGTACATCTCATGTTTCACTATTTTATACGTTTTCCTTATGTCGTTAATGAAAAATTGATATAGTTTTACTAATAATACCAATTAATATACATTACTAGCCACAGCTTACTTTAATACTATATATCACTGTTGACTGTCTTCTATTATCTGGAACCAACACCATTTACAAGAAGTACTACTTTTACTTTAAAAGTAATATATAAATAGAAGGGAGCAAATTGAAATGTACAATAATTATATATAAACACGGAAAGTTAAAAATGTCTTGCCTAAAATTAACGAACAAAGATACAAAGATGGTGTAGAGATATAAGCGGTGAAGATTCTATTGCATTCTTTTAGTTAATGCAAATGAAATCACATCTGTAAATGTATTCAAACGGTTATTGCTGTATTAAAAAAGGTTTATTTACACCAAGTCCATACAACACAGTATTTTAACCTACTTTAGGACACAACACATTTGCATTTTTACATTGTATGTAATTTCCAAGCTGAAGACGAGCTTGGCTAAAAATAATGAATGGTGATGAAAATTTATTTTCCAGCACAATTTAAAATTAAACTAATTCATTTTATATTTCCGGTTAATATCCAAGTAACAAACAAATTAAAAAATAAAAAGTAAAATTATAGGAATTTATCATAACCACTAAAACATTCTAGTAATAGTGAAAATATGTTAAATGAATAGATATTTATTACAGAACATAATCAATGAACAGATATTCCTTCTCGGACAGTTTTTCTCATCTAATATAATTATTTGTTTTCGATATTTCTACTATCTAGAGGCTTAACAACAACTTCTATATAAATCGTCATTCTTGAAATATCTGAACTAATTTATACATGACGTATTTGTTGGAATATTATCTCGATAATCTATCAATTTCTAAGCACCGGATGCACTTTAACTGAACTTTTATTAAATTAGGAAACTAAAATGTCAAATACTGCTACAGAAAGAATGCACTATGTCTGGTGAATAAGCTGGGTGCCGCAGAACTTTCCATTCAAACTTCAACAAGGTGTCCGTCAACGTGCGGTCGGTTGAGCATTGTCAAGAAGATTACTTTTTTAATAGCAATACGTCGTTCAATTTGTTCAAATGACGTTTTTACTTTTAACATCTGGGAATACTACCATATGCAGATCAAAACTATGGTCATCAATATTCGAAATAGATGGCCCTTCTACCCTTCTGTCAGTCTCAATTATGTTAGGTATGAAGGGCTGAAAATTGTATATTCATCAACTGCTAAACTGTTTAAAAGCTTTTTGAAATTTTTAGCTGGATTTTCATCCAATAAGTCTGGTAATCCATTGTCTTCGAGCTTTTTTGATAACCTATAGGCCGTTGTGTCATCGTCGCATCACTGTTAACAATTGGGATATGACAGGGCAGTGTTTGGTGCGATTCGCGAACACGTTTATTCAATTCAAACAAAAATTCATATCGAAAAAGCAATTGTGGGTATTCTATTATTAGCGTATGTAATAACACTCAATAACTCAATAATACTAAAGGGAGAACTGTTATTTTTATGTTATTGCTATCTGTTATTTTAGAGAAATTTAAAAACAATCTAATTTAACAAATAGGTGTGTTGTATTAGAAAGGTAGAAAATTAAGATTTTATCTTTCTTGATATATTGAAACAAAAATATCGACACAAAAACATCGATATATCGTGCACATCCCTAATATAGGGATACACCGATAAATATTTCGTCGATATATCAATATATCGATATTTTTTGATACAAGCATCTAATGGATAAGGCACCCCCTATAATTGAAAAAGAGCTAAACTAATTTATATATTCAATAAGATAACTGTTACATTGAATTACCACTAAGAAAATTAAGATTTTCTCTTTCTTGATATATCGTAACAAAAATATCGACGCAAAAACATCTATATATCGTACACGTAAGATATATTTCAAGCATTTTTGAAAAATCGATATTAGATATAGTAATAATATATAGTAATATAGTAGCAATGAAGTTTTGGCTACTAATTTATACTAATTGATATTATTAGTAAAATTATATCACTTCTTTCATTAATGACATGATGAGAATCTATAAGATAAAAATAACCTCATAAAGCACACTTTATATGATGAAGTTCATATAATAACATATGTTCCTTGAACAACCAATACAAATTACATATAATAATATTTCTTCCATATAATACAATTGGATAACTAATGAACTTATTATATCTTGATGTTTTTTAAGTTCAAATAAGTTTAATCTCCTATAATGTTAATATTTACAAAAGATTGCTTTCTATACATATAATATATCTAGCATTGCCAAGTTGTGGAAAATTTTCCAAATTGCGGGGAATCTCAAGCTGCTTTTGACATTTTGTCTTAAATATACTATCGTTACTTCGGATCTTCTACAAATATCAGATCGGAATACTCCTACAAAATATACATTGTGTTGAAAGCTGGTGAAAGTATGGAACATTTAAGAAAAGATGAAGATGTACGTCGTGTAAATGTTGCAGAATTCTATAGGACATATATGTATACATAAAGTAACTCAATAATACAAAATGGAAAACTGCTATTTTATATTATTGTTATTTATGAATTTATAGAAGTGTTAAAACTATCAAATTTAGCAGTTAATTCACGTTGTTTAACAGTTATATACAATGAAACGTTGCATTTCACCGATAGATATTGCTGATCAAAATATATACAAACATTTAGTATGAAAATCACCTCTTGCTATTGAAAAAAATCTATACTAATTTATACACTCAACATGATAACTATTACATTGAATGACTACCAAGAAAATTATCATTCTCTCTTTTTTATACGTCGAAACTAGAATATCGATGCAAAAAAATCGATATAGAATACACATTCCTAATACGAAGATACACCGATACTAAGGATGCAAAAAATTACCAATATTTTTGTGGGCAAGTGACCAACCGACTGGCAAGTGATCAACTTAGAAATCATCCCAGAAGACATCCGGCCTCACCCAGCGTGGTTACTGGCGTGACGTCGGATTTTGCACTCTAAAGACAATCACAAATGTTAAACGATCATAAACATAAATTTGCGACCATGCCCCAGCAGGATTCGAACCCGTGACTATCGCAACAGTGGGAGGACCGTCCTGTCGCCCTTACCACTGCGCCAACCAAGCCAGCTGTATTTCGTTTTAATGATTTTTGGGCTAAAACATTAACGTTTTTGTTTTCCAATATATTTTTTAATTACATCGATACTTTCCTCAAAAAAAAATTTAGGAAAGGTATCGATATTATTTATTCTCCTTTATGTCGATAAGCCGATACTATTCGATGATCTAATAAGCTTATCGATGATTAATTGAGCGAGCTCGATCAAACCGACCACCGAGTAAATAAATATCACGGGTGTTTCTCTTTCTGGGTCGCTTTCATGGTCTATAATCCGTACCGTCGTCACCGAACGGTCGTCGAGTCGGCCGTTTTATGGTCAGTTCTACCCCGCGCCATAAATTTTTATTACAGGAAGCAGCGTGAATAAGGAAAACATTCTTTCATGGGCGTCATCCTCGCGCAATCAATCGTTATCAGGCCAGAATGCCTCCTGTCTCACATCGGGGATGGTCATTTCACGACCCGATGGGCGTTATAGAGATCCTCGTCCGATAAAAGTCGCGCGAAATCAATTCATCGATAACCAACTGACTTCGTTTTCATTGAGCGAACTGAAGTAAACGTTTTCCTCGATATTGGATTTATCTATGTTATTGAAATAGATTTAAATGTAGTGTTGGGAACTATCGACTGTTTAGTAATTGACTACTTTTACTGTCGAGTGATTCAATCAACTACTATCAGTCGCTATTTTCGGTTCGACTGAGTTTACTACTTTTTACAATCAACTGTTCAGTCGTGTACTTTCAGTTATTATTTTCAGATCTATTAGTTTCATTTTACTGATTTTTAACGTTCTGGCTTTGCCGTCATAACCACAACCTTAAAAATAATGCGGCCGGCTTGGCGGCACAGTGGTATAGGCGATGGGACGGTCCTCCTACTGTTGCGATAGCCGCGAATTCGAATCCTGCTGGGGCATGGTCGTAAATGTATGTTTGTGATTGTTTAAAATTTGTGAATGCTCTAGGCAAGAGTGTAAAATCCGCCAAGGAAAATGATCCTAGTCACGCCAGTAACCAGGCTGGGTAAGACCGGATGTCTTCTGGGATGATTTTTAAAGTTGGTCACTCGCCAGTCGGTAGGCTTAATGCTGAGGACCGTGGTTCGGAGCCCACGTTAAACTTTAGGTCCAGTTCAGATAAACCCATAGTTGGTAAAAGGAGACTTTAAAATAAATATTAAAAAAATATGCCGAATTTATACTTATATCTAACATATATGATTTTATGTTTTGCTTGTAGTATAATTGTAAATAACAATATATTGTACATTAATATTGGAACATATTGGAACTCTATTTTTGAAGATTACTTATTAATGTAATAAGTTAAAAAGAACAATATTTTGATTGATAAATAGAAACATAACTTTGACTGCATTTATGTTATCTTGGAAACTATTGGTTTTTTTTATTGCCTTTTTCGATTTTCTAAACCTCTCGATGTTTGTAAGTTAACGACAAGTATAGCAAATTGCATATTATTGTATTTAAAAAGGGTATGATGGTGAAGTAGTTGTCATACATTGATTGAGAAAATACGATACAAATATTTAGTGGTTATTACTTCATTTCTCTTTAGAATCAAGTCAAATACATAAAATATAATGATGATTATACATCAATCAAAATGAAACATCCAACGTTATTTTGAAGGTAATAAAATACAGCAATTATGTGTTTCCTTTTCTTTCCCAAAGAACGTTCGACAAGAAATATGTACAACTCCGTCTCACTTATAGCACCGTCGAAAAAAAAAGAAAAACTTAGAATGAATTAAAAATAAACCGAGTAATTTTATTATATTAAGTCATTGTTACTTTCCGAATGTTAAAATACTCTTAAATATATTTGGGGTCATATTATTCCATACAAGGAACTGTACTGGGACCGATGCTTTATCTACTCTACACTTGTGATATACCACAAATAGAAAATATTACAATGGCCACATTTTCTGATGATGCTGCGATTATAACTGTTGGAGACAGAATGAAGAAGCTTCACGAAAATTACAACAGGCAAGTGACAATATAAATAATTGGACACAAGCCTGGAAAATAAGAATTAATGAAAGTAAATCTGTCTCGTCTTGCTTGTGAATTAATCCAAGTACATATGAAAAGTAGTAATAAGATAATGTATAATTAATGTACTAAGCGTATCTAATAAAGATGTTATAAAAAAACATTTAAATATACCGGGTGTGTACAAAAAATAATTACTAAAAATGTATATCAGTAAAAATTAATTGTACTGTATTGTTACTAAAAATGTCTACATATATAGACGATACTCGATACTTTTTTTCTTATTTTGAAATGCCTAACGTTATGAATCCGATACTTTAACTGTTTTGCGGAAGTTCGAGTACACAATGGATGTAATTGGATCAAACAAAGGACGTATTATCCGCTCTCTATGGCAGGGTGCCTTCCGGTCAGTCATCCTACCCCGAAAAACCATAATAAATAAACGTAAATCCACATCTCGGCGACAACGCCAACACCATCGACGGCAGTCTGGCGCCTGGTACCGTGTCGTCGGTCGATGGCAGCCCATAAATCACCCTCCGAGTCTGGGTGTCGTCTTCGGACGAACCTCGGCGAAATGAAGCTGTCAGTTCGCGCGTCCTTCCTACCTGGGGCGCCGGCGTCCGATCCGGAACCTGGACAGTATCTCGGAGGTGACGGTTTCGGGTCGTCGGTCGACGGAAGGGGCATCTTCGAAGGGTTTCCGGCGATTATCGACGTGTACCAGATCAAAAAAGGTACCGATGCTTATCGGTCGAGATTGTAGTAAATCTCTAGTATGCGAAAGTCATTCATTTTTGGCCTAGAGTCATTGGGAGGTATTTTTTCCTACTGGATCCTATAAAATCGAACTAACAGCGTTTATATGGTGGAAACCTCGCGACAAAACTTTAGCATACTACATCTCCTAATTCAACATTTAATAAAAATGAATTTTTAGCTTTTAGATTCCACGATTCATGTAAACGTTACAAAGAGAAGGCTATTGTTCATTAACACTTATAAGTGTTACTATCTTGATTTAAGAAGAGATCAGAAGAGAGAGATTTAAGAAGAAGAGATGAAGTAGCAGACAGTTGGGTGGAGGAAATGTTAGGTGTTGGGCTGCTATAGGTTTTGAAGGAATGATACAAATACAATTCATTAATAGTAAAAGAAAATGAATAGCATAAGGCATAATAATATAAATCGATCGAAGAAGAGTTAGCCAATTATGAAACAAAAAATGCCGGTCAGAATTACATTTTTATCAAAACAATGATGCTGTTCACACTGCTCAACTCTTTAAAAACACGTCAGAACACAATATTCAAATTTTAAAGTGCCCAGGGTCCCCTGAGTTGAACATTATTGAAAATTGCTCTGTAATCGAATGGTAAACAATTTAACAATGTTGAAAACTAAAAAATGCAATCAAAGACTCGTGGAGAAAGTTAGATCAAGATTATGCTAAAAACTTATATGAAGCGCTGCCGAAGAAAATCATTGAAGTCGTGAGAAATAGAGGAATCCTTTACCGATTATTGAAATAAAAATTCAAAATTAACTCTTACGTTCTTTTTTTACCTAACTATGTCGCACTTTTCGTATTTCGCGTTTCGTTTGAATCAAGTCATAAGCAAACTAACTCTTTATAATACTTGCATGACTCATATAATCCAAAAGCTAAACACTTATTTGTATTAAGTAGAAATGAATAATCTATGATATGCTAAAGTTCTGTCGCAGAGTATAAATATTAAAGTGTTACTATTACTACAAATTGATAATTGCGATAATGAGTACGATTTAAAATGGAAAACTGTTACCCTGTAGCTGCAGTTAAAACTGTGTTAATTTAAAACTTGATTATGTGACATCTTACTGAAGGGTACCCGTTTTTTAGCTTCCATGATGACAAATTATGTTCCAGTAAAAAAATACTTTTTATGTTTAACTTTGACGATTTTATTGTTAAAAGAATACACCACTTTTTAAGAAGCTGGAACTTCGACATAGAGAGAAAAGTTTATTAAATGCAGTCAAAAATTTATCAAAATAACCATAATAAAGACACATTTTAAAATTAAATCCTGGTATAATATTTAAAAATGAAGTCTAAACCGATAACTAGTTATATAATATATAGCATCAATTTTGATAAGCTTATATAACATAATTACAAAAATAAATATGAATAAAATCAGTACAGGTCACTCTTCACTATCGATTTTCACAATTCATAGGTAAAAACATAGGTAATCTACGTAAAAATAGAACAAATGTTACTAAATAAGAGAAAGTTAATACATTAAATGGGAATAATGTAATAGATTCACAGAAAATGTTCTAAAATCATAATACATTTCGAGAAAACAGAAAAGGTAAAACTATTGTATCTACCTACTGTTATATTAAACTAATACAGCAAACCTGGGTCTTAAAAGTCTCCAGCTAGAATAAACAGAACAGATTAGGCAAGGAATTGCAGTAGTTTTAGTGACGATATTAATATAATGTTAAGGTCTGAATCCCCAGTCACTGTCCAAGAACAATAAATCAACAAATTTAGAATTGATTATTATAGGAAACATTCGAAAATCTACAAAACAATTTTTATATCCTAGTAAACTGAAAATGAAAGAAATAACTTATATCATCAGTCATATAGAACTTATGGAATAGATTCAAGAAATAAATCACACTCCCATGACATACAAATAGGAACAAAGGAACATACAGAGGAACTCCAGATTATGTCCTACATATTCTGTGATGTGCATGGAATAATATTCTTAGTAAAAATATTGAAAAAAATTTTATTTATTTATACCTAATATTACAAAAATAATTTTTAAATCAAAACACTGTACTAAAATGATCTTTTCTACAAGGAAACAAATAATTATTAGTTGTAATGCCAAAATTACATAAAGAAAATCTTGAATTGTTTAGAACAACAGACTTTTCTATTTAGTATTACTCAGTTATTCAACGACAGAGAACAGGAAGGAGGACCAGTTAGACTTGTTAGATGAAAACCCATTTCAAACTCAAAAAACTTTCAGACAGCTTAGCATCAACTGTTTTCAGGCGTTTAATACGATGGGAAAGATCTAATTGTTGGGAAAATAGTTTCATTATTTGTCAGGCAAAGAAAAAGTTATCTGTGGCGTATTGTGACTGGCGATGAGATGTGAATCTACAACTAAAACGCTATAGGTCGGTCCAAAAGAGCTATCCACATCGACACTGAAGCGGAATATTCATGGCCATAAAGTCGCTGTGTAAATGGTGTAATGAGCAGGGTACTGTGTATTACGAGCTGCTAAAAGCAAATGAAACTGTTGCTGCAGATGTCTACCGATGTCAATTGCTCAAATTCAATGACATATTGTTACGGAAAAGTCCAGCATAGTCATACTCTTGCAAGACAACAGTCAGCAACACATTGTAAGAGTTGTGATCAGCGTGCTCATCAGATATTACGAAATCACCATATTGAAGTTGACGAATTTATTGTTGAAGAAAATGATGGAAAACATTTTGATTAATATATATTGTGCCAATTTTTCTCAATTAATGCCTTTTTAAAGTAAGAAAATGGTCCAAAAATGCATCCGAGCACCTAATATAAATGAGGAATGTAAGTAAATAAATACTTACAAGATAAATTTGGGACATTACAACTAACTACCAAAAAGTATCTGATAATATTAAAATTCTAAAACATAAAAGGTACATTTGTAGAGCTTTTAGTTCGGAATAGAAACTTTAAGAGCAGAAATAAGCGTAGAACGGCGTGTTTCGTTTCATTTTTATAATTTTTTAGCCAATTAAGAATTAATTTAATTTAATTATATTTTGAGATCATATTGTACGTGCATTTAAGGGTTTTAAAACAAATTTTCAAAATATTTTAATCATACAATGAAGATATCGGCTGATTTGTGAACATTCTGGAGGCAACAACTTTCATCTGAAACAAATTTTTCTATATAAGAAGATATGTGTAAAACTATTAGTTAAAATTGGTTATGTACAAAAATTCGAAAAACATAGTTCGAGAAAAACGCATTTGAAAGTTACGACAGTAATTAATTAATTTAAACAACTTACTAATTAATCAGCTATACCAGCATCAATCCTTAATCAGCTTCATATGTGTCATTTTCGGCTTGCTGCTGTTCTTTTCAAGCTTTTCGAACTTCCTTACTGCCCAGAAAACTGCGTCGATTTTGTCAGATTATGCGTCGATTATCAACCTCTTGGGCATAATTGAAGCTTCTGCTACCAATGATAATATTAAGCTCGTTTAGAATGGTTAAACTACTGCAAATTCATTCACTAAACAAGCCCACAACCAAATATGCCGAGACCCCCACGATTTAATATAAATAAACCAGAATGCAAATGTCTTGGAGCCAATCTCCAAACTGTTGAAATGAAGCCTTTATTTGCATTTTGAGTGTGACCGCCTAAATATCCATCTAGTTAATTTTTGTTTCAATTTCTTCTTCTTTCTTTTTTCTTTTCTTTCTCTTCCTTCTTTCACTTTTTCTTCTTCTTCACTACACTCATTTGACTGCCGATTTGTATACCGATTTCCGCGAATTCATCTTTTACGAGATCTAGTACTGTGGCTTGAACCGCCATGCTCGTTTTCGGACACGAAGAAATTTTTGTATAAATGAAACACACGCTATGAAAGTTAGTTAGAAATTATTTTAAAATATAAATATCCTAGCTGGGTCACTAATACATCTGTATATTTATATCGAAAGTCTCTATTCTTAAAAGAAACAAAGAATCCTTCCAAGACCACCCCGTACTATGACTACCCATTAGATCGGAGGACGCTCACTAAAATGCTTATAACTATTAAATGGTTTAGAATTTTACTCTGAAATTTTCAGAGTATATTCTGGAATAATTGTGCTATAGATTTATGAAATAAAAAAATTAATTTGTTGAAGCCCTAACACCTATTTCTTCCTAAAAGCAGTTCTTTCCATTGGGGTAAACATGGGACAAAAGGAGAAAGGTACAAGACACGTTAAAACTCACTTTTATATTTCAAACGACTCTCAATTCAATGACCCCCGCTCTGACGGTGTGGTTCGTGTCAATAAAATGTCCGACAACAATTTTATTATGGTGCGGAATTCATTAATTGAACCGAGAATGGTCCCCGTGAACTTGCCAGTACTTCTGGCGGGTTGCTGGTTCGAGTAATGGGCCGTGACGCCTCTGGTTTCGGCGACACGTCATCGAAGGCGGCCGGTTTAAGGAGCGACGTTTCGAACGGGACCGCCCGAATCATCAATTCCGACGTGTCACTATTTTAATTGTCGCGATAAAGATTTCGATCGAGCGGCGGCTCGTTTCAATCGATCTGATCCGTGCCAGATTAGATCTAGTCCAGTCCGATTCGGATAATCTCTGTGTTATATTCTTCCTCTTTTTCTCGCGACCTTTACTGTAACTTATACGGTTGTTATTGTAGCTAATTCGAATAGCCTAAATGGGTTTTTAATAGTTGTAAGGGAATACAATTATTGGACAACACACAAGAAATTATAAGATTGAAGCGAACCAAACCACACAAACTTGTATAGTCTATAAACGTCCGTTAAATTTTGTCATAAATTGTCTGATTGAAAAATAATTTGGGAAATACATACTGATATTGATTCTTCTTGCTTCTAAACTGATGCAAGTACAATAGAACAATAGTAATAAATTAATTGGTGAATTAAGATTGTACTAAACGTATCTGATCGAAGATATAATAAAATAATTCAGTTGTAACTATAACTTAAATTACTAAAATCGAAGAAAACAGTATCTGGCCCATAACAGGTCAATAGAATAGTCCCCGGTCTGACTCATAGATGGCGCTATTAGAACTAAATCCATATATTTTTTAGTTTTTAGTTTCATATGTTTTTCAGTTTAAATTTGACAGCTGTCGGATCATTAGTTTGTGAATTATAGCATTTTGCGTGAAGCAACTTTTTTTTATTGTGAAAAAAAATGGATAAAAAGGAATTTC
Source organism: Rhynchophorus ferrugineus (assembly GCF_030347505.1). Classification (NCBI taxonomy): domain Eukaryota; kingdom Metazoa; phylum Arthropoda; class Insecta; order Coleoptera; family Curculionidae; genus Rhynchophorus; species Rhynchophorus ferrugineus. The sequence continues at coordinate 52,625,324 of NW_027472583.1, forward strand.
GCGTGTTGATAAAATATTGCTTTCTGAAGGAAAAAATACAGTTGAAGTAAAAACTTGACTAAGTTTAGATGTGTTGAAATGTCCACCGAAGGCGGTGAACGCAATGGAAGCCCAAAAGAGGTTGTTACCGACGAAAACATTAGAAAATCCACAAAATGATTTTGAATAACCGCAAATTGAAATTAAATGAAATAGCAGACACTCTAAAGATATCAACTGTACATGTACATCATATCATTCACAAATATTTGGGTATGAGAAAGCTCTGTGTAAAGTGGGTGCCGCGAGAGCTCACTTTGGACACTTTGGCACCAAACAACAACGAGTTGATGGTTGGGAGCAGTGTTTGAAGATGATCAAGCGTAATAAACCCGAGATTTTGTGTTGATATGTGACAATGGATGAAAAATGGCTCCATTATTTCACTCCGAAGTCCAATCGACAGTCTTCCGAGCGGACTGCACACGATGAACCCGCTCCAAAGCGTGGGGAAACGCAACAGTCGACTGGCAAGTTTACAGCGTCTGTATTTTGGGATGCGCATGGAATAATTTTTATTGACAACCTTGAAAAAGGAAGGACCATCAACAACGACTATCACATAGCGTTATTGGACCGTTTGAAGGACGAAATCGCCGAAAAACGGCCGCATTTGAAGAAAAAGAAAATGCTGCTTCACCAAGACAATACACCGTGTCACAAGTCAGTGAAAATGATGGCAAAAATCCATGAATTGGGCGTCGAATGGCTTCCTCATCCACTGTATTCTCCAGATCTGGCCCCCAGCGACTATTTACTGTTCTCAGATCTCAAAAGAATGCTCGCTGGGAAGAAATTTTCGTCGAATGAAGAGGTAATCGCCGAATTATATTGAAAAAAAAACTAAACTTGCCAAAAAAATTTGTTTAATTATATTAAATATGTTAATTTTAAACGGTTACAACATATTTATAACAGATGATATTACGTGGCAAAACCGGTGAAAACATACTTGGAAACATTAAAACAGGAAGCCCCACCCGTCGTATTCTCCAGACCTTGTCTCTTCTGTTCACTGCCTTTAAAACTAATTTATAGGCCTAATAAAAATAATAATAAGATAGTACAGGTGTGATTAAATAAAATTTGAAACCAGTGGCATTATTGCAAGCCAAGAAATGTCACCTAAGCCGCACGAAGACTATAGCGACTATTAAATTGGAAAAATCCGCAGCATCGCCCGGTCCATACCCACGTCTATGGCCGGAGATGAACGTTAAGATAAAGCCGGACAATTAGCGGACTGAGTGACGGTGTTTGCGTCGCTCAGGTAGATACTGCCGTCGATGGGACAGCGCCATGCAAATTAGGGCTGTCGATTTTCTCTCTTTTCGGGACTGTTAATGAGGCCGGCTTAATGGGCGCCTCCAGATCGAGCGCCCGATATCGTAGATTATTGGTTTATCGCTTCGATTCGTTTATATGTTACTGCTTGGCGCCGCTGTCCCGAAGACACTACCGAACGATGGACTGCCAACGGTCTGATCCAACAGTTGAACTTCCTTTGATTTACTCGACAGTTTAGTCGACATTAGACCCAAATTTAATTTATTAATATATTTTTTTTTTATTAATATATAATATATTTATCAGCCCAATATAACCGGTCAATTGAAAAGTCCGCGGCCTGGCACATAGATGGCGCTACTAGAATTAAATCCATATGTTTATTAGTTAGCCCTAACCATTAAAAGATGCGTGCATAAATTTGACAGCTGTCAGATCATTAGTTTGTGAATTATCATTTTGAGTGAAGCAACTTTTGTTATTGTGAAAAATATGGATAAAAATGAATTTCGCGTGTTGATAAAATATTGCTTTTTGAAGGTAAACAATACAGTTGAAGGAAAAACTTGCCTTGATACCGAGTTACCGGACACTCCCTAGGAAAATCAACCATCAAGGATTGGTATGCTAAGTTTAAACGTGGTGAAATGAGCACCGAAGACGGTGAACGCAATGGACGCCCGAAAGAGATTGTTACCGACGAAAACACTTAAAAATCCACAAAATGATTTTGAACGACCGTAAATTGAAATTGAATGAAATAGCAGACACTCTAAAGACATTCATGAATATTTGAGTATAAGAAAGCTCTGTGCAAAGTGGGTGCCGCGCGAGCCCACTTTTCGGAGCAGTTTTTGAAGATGATCAAGCGTAATAAACCCGAGTTTTTGCGTCGATATATGACAATGGATGAAACGTGGCTCCATCACTTCACTCCAAAGTCCAATCGACAGTCATCCGAGTGGACTGCACACGATGAACACACTCCAAAGCGTAGGGAAACGCAACAGTCGACTGGCAAGTTTACGGCGTCTGTATTTTGGGATGCGCATGGAAAAATTTTCATTGACTGCCTTGAAAAGGGAAGGACCATCAACAGTGACTATTACATAGCGTTGTTGGACCGTTTGAAGGACGAAATCGCAGAAAAACGGCCGCATTTGAAGAAAAAGAAAGTGACCTTGGCTTCACCAAGATAATGCACCGTGTCACAAGTCATTAAAAACGATGACAAACATCCATGAATTGGACTTCGAATTGCTTCCTCATCGACCGTATTCTCCAGATCTTTTATATTATGATGAACTTTCTTATCATCTAACTGCAGATGTCTACCAACGTCAATTAAACATATTGAGTGACGTATTGTTGTAAAAGAAGACCAATACTGAATACGAGACGCAAAACGTACTTGCCAGACAACAGAGTGAGAAAAATGTAAGTTTAAAGTGAAAAAAACATCACAGTACATACAATATTATTTCAATATTTATCTCTATTCTTCAAACTATATAGGTTAAAGTATGCTCCGTATTCTAAATACTTTCAAGGTTGCAACGAAAAAAAAACTCGATAATCCAATCAAACTGCAATCAATCTGTCAACGAAAACAACTTGATTATGTCGAAAGTGTCGAAACATTCGCAGAGATCGAAAAGAATGGTAGTTAATTGTTGTAATATTTCACGCCGCATAAACAGTTGCTTATAAATGCAAATCGCTACGACAGTCTAGGCAAGTTATATTGAGAAATATTAATAAATGCGTAAAGTAATGGCACAATAATGGTAAAACATAGCTCGGACAATTAACTATACATATTTCGATAATAGGTCATAAATCTTTTCGAGAACGCTTGTATTTCGAATCACAAAAATGTTAATTACAAATTTATTTAAATTATAAGTTTATATATTATACATCATAATTCTCATACAGGGTTTCATTTATGTAGCAATAGTTCGTCATTGTTGTATGTACAGCCGTTTTAAAAAGTCGCCACTTTTTTTCGTTAAAATAAAGTAGTTTTCAAGTAAAATAAATGTTGTGTCGCTAGTTCTTTTCCGATTTTTTTTTCGCGAAAAACATGTATAATGGATAGAAAAATGTATTTATTCAAAGACTTTGGATTCTATACAAAATGTCCATCCCTCAGGCAATTTATGGATGCCACTCCAAAAGAACAGTTTCTCCTCTGAGCTCAACTATTCACGGAGACTTTTTTAACTTCTGCTGAACTGAATAAAAGAAAATTTAATAAGGCAATAAAAGAGCTGAAAGAGCTGATCCAAAATTAACAAAACCAAGGCATACAAGAATACTTACAAAATTTGACACCAACTGAGACTACAGACTATTCGTCGTGGAAAGCAACAAAAAAGTTTAAGAGACTCCAACAGCATAACCCACCTATTAAAACAAATAAAAATAATTGGGCTAGAAACGATAAATAGAAGACCGATATTTTCTCAAAATACTTAAAACATATTTTTAAACGTTTCCAGTCTAAACTACATAAAGATGACGAAAATAAAATTAGTTTTCTAAATTCGCTATCTCAAATAGACTTACTGCATGGAAAATTAACGGTCAAAAAAGTTAAACAAACAATAATGAAAGATAGCTCCTGGTTATGATTTAATTACCCGTAGAATTTTACAAGAACTATCAGGAAAGGGTATAAAACAATTAACATTTATATTTAATGCTATGCTACAAAAGGAGTATGGGGTACCGCTAGCAAATCTCATTGCCTATTGGGCAGATGTGTGGAATCACTAAGAGTAATAAAAAAAAATCTGCGAAATTGGCTGGGTAAAAAGTGCTACTCTTTAAGCACGTGCCCGATCGATGGCAAAAGATAGTAGTTCGATGGATTTTACTATTTCTTTACCGTATGAGACGGCGCGCCGTCATGCTGCAAAATCACCTTATCATTTCTTTGAGTGTATTGTTGACGTTTATTGATCAATTCACGGTTTAAAATCATCAGTTGCCATTAGAAATCAGTATTAACTGTTTGTTCAGACTTCAACAGTCCATAATACCTTTAATTCATACCTCTAAAGCAACATTTCACTGATGCTTTTTCGATTTTCTAATTGCCAGTCAAATCATGTGGCGTCTTCCCATCTTTTGGATCTTTCTCACAATCAAACTTTTCCATCAATTATCTTTTGGTTTGTGTTGGAACTTCATCCAATAACACTGCAATTCTGCGACTTCAACCGCTTTCAGCCTACTAGGAGGTTCTTTGTCTTGTAACATATTGTAACATATTAGCCGTGAATCTCTACTAGTAAATGATGACACAGTATTTCTTTCAGCCAAACATATAAAAACTAGTCATAAATTTGATGGATGTTTTGACATTTTTTTATTCATATAAATAAACAAAATGTCTCAATTGTAAGTGGGAACAATCCTCAAGAAATTCACCATATATTATTGAAAATTGTTTGCTTATGAATGGAACTAAACGAATCCTACATAAGTATTTAATAGAGAATATAGTATTTCACTTCAAAATTCACAAACCAAAAAAATTATCTCTGTCTAAGGCTTTACAAAAAGTACAAGTAGCCGTCAACAAGATCTATAAATCGACAAGAAAGTGGAAAATATAGATTAATAACACCAATCTGTCCATGTTAATTTTGCGTTGTGGCAAAATTACAAGAACCTAATTATCACTTGACGCATGCCCAATTCTTCAAACAAAATCAAACAAATACCTCGGAATATATCTCGATGGTAGGCTAAACTGGAAACATCATGTTAGACAAAATGCAGAGCAGATTAGACTCAAAGTCAAGCAACTATACTGGTTAGTTGGAAGATACTCTCAACTTGACCTAAAATCAAAGAGATTGGTTTATATGGGTCCTATGGGATGCAAATATAGGGTTGCACTAAGACATCAAACCAACTAGTAATCCCAACAAAGTTCTACGATTAATTACTAATGCTTATCGCTACGTAACCAATGAAGAGTTGCACCATGACCTCGAAATCAAATGGGTATACGAGGTGATCCAAGATTTCGCCTTGAAACATCAGATAAGGTTGCTAAATCACTCAAATCAGAAAATCAGAAGATTGAAGCGAACCAAACCGCACGAACTTGTTTAGTGTAAACATCTTTTTAATTTTAGCTTAAGTAGTTTAGTTTTATATTAATTTAGGAAATACATATGTTACTGATGTATTAATCCCGCACTTGCCTTTCTTGTGTATTAATGCAAGTACAACAGACCAATAGTAATAAATTTATTTGTAAATTAAGATTGTACTAAACATATTTAATGTAAGATGTAATTCAGTTTTAAAAAATGATTTTGTCGAACTATCTATCACTCCCGATTATCACGGTCGTACTTTATTTAATTACCTGAAACTTTAAATAAATATGACAAAACATGTAAAACAAACAAATGATTCACAGAAATAATATGACCCATATAAGCGATCCTACCTTTACTAAAATGCAATCGAATTAGATATTTACTCAACTAATATTAAGTGGGCCGAAATTTTGGTGTCACCATTTTATCATTGACAGTCTAATTTTGCCAAATTCGTAATAGATGACGCCTTTCCAATCCCAGATTTCTTATCGGACGTAGATTGTTTCGTTATAACGTCGGTTGCGATCGAATCATTTTTTTTATTGCTTCAACGTCCGCTTTATTAGCGATTGAATGCGAGTTACCTGATGACTAGCAAGCATGCGTCACATTTTTTAATCAGACCCCATAATCAATGAGTGAATAACATTCGCCAGTCAAATATCGTCTGATTTGACATGGATTTTGTTGTATAATTATAATGGTTGAGTGCAGTAGGAACCTTAACACCAGAGAACATTAAATCCTTGTATTTTGTTTCTCGAATAGATACCCACAAAAAATCTTTTAAGTTATATGTTTTCAATTTGCATATATAATTGTTCATTATGCATGAAAAACATGGCATGAAGGACTCCATAATAATAACAGGTCAATTGAAAACCGGGCCTACCATAGTAAAACACATTTTTTTGGCAAAATTAGTTTTTGTTACTCAACATAATTCCCTTCAAGGGTGATACACTGATTATAGCGACCCTCCAACTTTTCGATATCATTTTTGTAGTACGATTTGTCCTTTGCTTCAAAATAGGCCTCAGTTTCGGCGATCACCTCTTCATTCGACGAAAATTTCTTTCCAGCGAGCATTCTTTTGAGATCTGAGAACAGGAAATAGTCGCTGGGGGCCAGATCTGGAGAATACGGTAGATGAGGAAGGAATTCGAAGCCCAATTCATGGATTTTTGCTATCGTCTTCACTGACTTGTGACACGGTGCATTGTCTTGGTGAAGCAGCATTTTCTTTTTCTTCAAATGTGGCCGTTTTTCGACGATTTCGTCCTTCAAACGGTCGGTCGTCAAATCGTCCTTCGGTCCAAAAACGCTACGTAGTAATCGCTATTGATGGTCCTTCCTTTTTCAAGGTAGTCAATGAAAATTGTTCCAAGCGCATCCCAAAATACAGACGTCATAACCTTGCTAGCCAACGTTGCATTTTCCCACGCTTTGGAGCGGGTTCATCGTATACAGACCACTCGGATGACTGTCGATTAGATTTTGGAGTGAAATTATGGAGCCATATTTAATCCATTATCACATATGGACGCAAAAACTCGGGTTTATTACGCTTAATCATCTTCAAACACTGCTTCGAATCATCAACTCGTCATTGTTTTGAATGTCAAAAATGAGCTCGCGCGGCACCCACTTTGCACAGAGCTTTCTCATACCCAAATAATCGTGAATGATATGATGTACACGTTCAGTTGATATCTTTAGAGTGATTTGAAGAGGAACAACCTCTTTTGGGCGTCCACTGCGTTCACCGTCTTCGGTGCTCATTTCACCACGTCTAAACTTAGCAAACTAATCCTTGATGGTTGATTTTCCTGAGGCAGTCTCCGGAAACTCGGCATCAAGCCAAGTTTTTACTTCAACTGTATTTTTTGCCTTCAAAAAGCAATATTTTATCAACACGCGAAATTCCTTTTAACCCTCTTTTTCACAATAACAAAAGTTGCTTCACTCAAAATGCTATAAATCACAAACTAATGATTCGACAGCTGTCAAATTTATACATGCATCTTTTGGAGATTAGGGCTAACTAAAACCATATGGATTTAATTCTAGTATCGCCATCTATGTATCAGGCGAGGACTTTTCAATTGACCTGTTACATATTTTTTCTTATCTCATTATTAAGAATCATGAACCATTCTTTCTTCTGTATGTTTTCTGTTATATTTATTGCTATTCTTCCAAATCAATTTCGGGTTTTAAATGTAAATTTAATGAAATGGTTCTGTCTAGCTTTGATTGACTAATTGGTGATCAATTAGTTCTAATAATATACAGAAAAGTGGACTTATTTTTAATGTCACTTTTTGAAAAGGCTTTTATTATTTACACATTTTTGTATCAATATCTTTATATAAAACAAAAATCAATAGAATCGGGATATTGTTGATTGTTTCTATCGTTGACGATGTTTGCCAAGTTGGTTCACCAATTATCTATCTTTATTGCTTTAAACAGTTCTCTACCATTGGATGTTGTTAGTTTTGAGTCCTTCATTAAATGTTTAGCATTGTAATTGACAATACATATATTTCCTAACGTACTAAGAAGGCAAATGATATATTTTTTGAATATATTTTTATTATTTATTGATATTTTGTCTTCAAGTAATTGTTTATTATTTAGATCGAGTACTTTTCACGAAACAATTTAGTGCCAGTTTATTTTCGTACTTTATACTAATAAAAATAACCGAATCTTCACACTTAAACTATATGTTAATATTTTGATGGATTATTTTTATATCAACGACGACTATCTCCAGTCCAACAATTTTTAATGCCGTTGTGGTGTTTATTTCCTCACGATTTCGTAATAAACGAGTTTTTTCGCCCGGCCATCCCTGGACCCGTAAATATTTACGGGACGCTAATCGGGACTTTTCAGCGGTCTTTCAATTAACGTCGTCCAAACACACCAACAAATAATCGTCGTCGCGGTCGCAGGAAACGTCCGTTTAACTTTGATGCGACCGCCTCCGTTTATTTATAAGGCCGTTCGGCTTTTAGCTTAATTCACTGCGCCCGATGATTGATCGAAACCCAAATATTATTCCAAAACATGTGTTCGATTTCGGATCCCGTTCGCACCGACGGGGGATGGCGGGCGTACGCTTAGAGATGAGGGCCACGCATCGACGTGTCGAGAATATCGATATCGATAATCCGATTTTCCGTATTTCTATTTATCATACCTATAAATTAACTTGTGTTAATGGTGTTACTGTTAATACACAATAGGTGCCATATTCCTTAATTTTGTAACAGAAATGCATACATGATCTTGAATCCGTATAAGAGGATAAGGAGTTAGTGAAGATGGTTAGAAGATGTAGAAGAAGGTAGTGAAAAAGAAGAACATATGCTTTTTTAACGTGTTTTAAACGCAAAAGGAATTCTAATAATGGAGTGCCATCAAACTAGCAACTTTAGGCTAAATAGCGATAATAAGAAACTAGATTTAAACATTTAGACCCACTAGGAGTCATCCACCAGTCCTGGAGTTATCTTATCCCTAACTACTCCACTCTTACCTCACAAATAACTTCTGTTCTTCTTTCGTTGTTTGTTTTCTTGCATACTTATCCCCTCCCTATCTACTACCCAAATTTTTCCCCTTGGACCTTTACTACCCCCCTTCATAAACACATCCTTATGTCAATTTTATAAGAGAGAGCATTACCCTTACCTTATTCGGTCCAAGTTCAGTGAACTTCTCCACTCTTACCCTAGCTGCAAACACATATATACTAAAGTCTCGCAACGTGCTTGGCAATGTATTTGTGGTGAACAACCGGGCATTCTGTTTCAAGCTCCACTGAACGGGATTCAGTATTGAAGCTTTATCCAACATTACAATAAAATCTTTCAAAGAATGGCTAATCCTCACCGACTCCCGAAATGCTCGATTGTTTCCTGGAACAGAAAGTCAACCATCCGTAGTCTCTATCTGAATGGCTATAGGACAAGCTTACTGTGGATCCCTTCTATCATACCATGGCATACCGGAAAAAGAGCGCGCGGATAGTGCGGCTAAATCGGCAGCCTCCGCTCCCCACGAGGCCGTTGGGCCCAGGAGGCCAACCACAACAAGCTCTTTGAAATTAAAACTCTGTTCACGTTCCTTCCTTTCCTCGCCATGCCGTAGCTCTGAATCGACTGTCTACCATATTAGAGCTCTACATAGGCTGCAAAACTTTAGAAATTCCTTAACAGGAGAAAATACAGACAGACTCCTCGGATTTCTACAAGAAATTGTTTATCTTCATGGAGTCTAGCCTGTGCTGAGATATGTCGCTGACCAAATAACCTTTACCACTTCGGTATGGGTGCTAGGTGTTTGATCTGTATGTCCATTTTTAATTTTACACTAATTATACTTTTAGTCCTCCTGTTTATTTTATTAGTTTTATTTTATTTAATAATGTATTATTGTATAAATACACTTTATGTCTGTCCCCATCCCGTCTATATCAACACCGCGCTGTTGCATAGTTAAAATAATTTGCGGAAAAAATATATTCATCAAGATAAGACATATAAAAAACGCTAAAGTTACTAAATTAAAGTACGACTTGTCTTAACATCTAGCTTATTCCAACTCTTATGTAGAGATTTTCATCAGGCTAAGAGACAACAACAACCATACATTGCTGGCCTTCCGGAAAACACTGAAAGAATGAAGTTTTGGAGTACGGGTGCGGTTAGATAAAGACAATAATATTCGGCGATTTATTTCGGTACAAATGAAGTCTAATTATATGCAGAAGGAATATTTATTTTTAGACGAACGGTTATTAAATAATAAACAATATATTAACACTAAACACTAACCCACTATAAGAATATAAAAACAGAAAGAAATGCACGTGGCAGGGTTACCTTCAGGTGTTACGAACAGTGGCACGTCTGATCACTTTTTTAGAGTCGGGAACGGAAAAACCTAACCTTCCAGGCGTCGCGTCATCCGCTAGCTTTACCACCCGAGGTTGCCACGTCGTACCCCCTGTCAGTACCCCTTGTTGCCACCTCACCGTGGGTGCTAACTTCAGGTATGTGCAACGCCTCGAGTAGATCTGTGGGCTGCTGAGAATTGCGGGAAAATTCGAAACATCTGAAGGTCGCTACAAAGTAATTCTTACAACTGTAAATTCATCATTCGTTGACCGTGTTCTCAGTTCCGCGAACAATCTAGTATGATCCTTAAATTAACAATTGCTCTAAAGGAGTTAATTAACTGCTGCTGTTAATTTAGTGGAAAAACAATTGTTTGATCCAAGAACTCTAAGTTTTTAGATCCAAACTTAATTCTCACTTTATGGATGTGCTTCCAATGGTTTACTCTGGGCAGTTTTAATATATATCACAGTTTTCACACATAATTTACAAAGAGTATGCACAAACAAACTTTACGGTGCGTTGAAAATGTCTGAATTTGTTACGAGTAAATCGCATTTGCGAAAAATTTTCCTTTTTACTTCAATTTAAAGAAAAAGGCGGCTGTGTGAATCTTATGAAATCGTCTTTGAAGGCATTATTCACTGATAATCCGTGTAAAGCCCAAGATGAATAGGCGGAATTGTTGAGAGTAACCAAAGAACCATTTCCAAGTCTTAAGGAACATGAAAATGTTCCAAAAGCTTGAATACAAGTTTTCAGTATGACAATTTATTTTAATCGAATTTATTTATCAACATACTTTCCTTCAACAGTGATTCAAATTTCATTTCTTTACATCTTACATTAGATATGCTAAGTACAATCTTAATTTAGAAACTAATCTATTGCTATCGTTCTGTTGAACTTGTATCAATATCCAAGCAAGTCGACTGAAAAATAAAAATCGCCAGTATACACAGGGGATAGATAATAATCTAGTACATCATTATTTATAAGAACCCATTGCTTATGACTTATATGAACCATATTTTAACGAAGAATAGTATATGATAGGTACGACATTTTCTACCAGATGTTGGGCCATATTTTCATTTTCCTGATACCTTCATTATTAGCTCAATAATATCCTGTAATATTCAGTGTTAGCAATTAATTTGAAGAAATATTCCTTGTGATAGACTTTTCGGCGTTGATATCAAGATAACATTAGCTAAATAACTCAATAATTCTAAACGGAAAACTAAATTATTATTTCATTTAGTGTAATATAAAAACATCAAACCTAAAAGTTGTTTACATTGATAATTTGCATTTTAATTATTAGATATCGCTGAGCAAAGTACATGCAAGCACCTAATATTATCATTTCATTAATTCAATAAATTAATTTTTTTAAGCTGATGTGACATTAATTGAATATAGTATCGATATTTCTTAATTTATGAACATCCCTAACCGTGTTCTTCCTCGACGATGTCGGGTGTGAAACGACTGTTTATTTTGCGACATATTTTGATGCCTCGCGGGTTTGTTTATTTGTTCTTCCACAGTTTCTCCGAGATCGGGTGGGATTATCTCAAAATTAATAGGCAGATTGACAGAAATGAGCTCTTTGATAGCTTGACGCCCTATTTACCATGTTAGTTAACCATCTCCTGATTGATTAACAAACAAATATTTTAGGTTTAACTTAATAATTACATTTCTTCCAAGCTATTCGGCAACGCTAGTTCGAAACGTTCGTATTTCGTCATCTGGAAGTTTTTGGAGTTTTTTAACAATTATATTGATATTTTCTCTTTGAGTGTTCTTATCTACAGCTTAAATAAAAATATTTTTTCTGAAGAAAAACGGATACTCAATAAAGAGTAAAGAGTATTTTTATTTAGACAACAATATTGAGATACAAAGTAATGCTAATGACAAATTTTATATTATTTTATTTTATTTCATTTTTTAAGACAAAACACGTCCAGACCAATGTCAATAATTGCCGATCTATATCGATCTCTATTAACAGTACCATACACAACTCATTTACATGAATATTGACCGCTGATATTAAGTCATACTAATATAAACCAAACTAATACCTCATGAACTACTTGAAGGTTATTATAACATTAAATTCGGCAACTCAGTTTGACTATATAGCCGGATAAAAAACCATAGTTTCTAATTGATTAACTTTTAATTAATATTGACACTCATTCAGTTCAAATTAGTTCTTGAAGCAGTGGAAACTTACAAGGATATAAATCAAGATTTTTACGCAGAATTTTAGCCAGAGATTATGTGAAAGATTCTGAAGACACATTTCTACAATTTGCATGCATTGCACTTAACTTCTGGCTCTTTTCAAACTTCAAAAAGTTTCCTCAATAACTTTTACTACATCGCACTACCTAAAGACTTATTTTTTTTAATAAATAGTCGAAAAATAGTATCATATTGTTGTATCAAGTATTATATTAGATAATATGAAAGATTCTGGAAATTATTCTCAATTTACTTCTATAAATGAAGACTGGTGATAAAATAAGCTAACTGTACAATTACTTTTCAGCTCTTAAATCTAATTTTTGAGCTGCTTGTTAGTAAGAGGTAATCCTTTTTTTAGTTTTCTTTAACACATTTTAAGTTAGTTAGTGAACATTACTAATAATGTATTAATAATTAAAAATCTGCCAATAAGAATTTATATTTATTACGTGTCATTTTATTAATTCGCAGTATCTGTTTTATACTGCTGATATCCCAACAACAAAAGAAGCAGTGCTTGGAACATTTGCCGATGACACAGTTATCATGGCAAGAGATGTACGTGTATGTACTTAAGGCTGTGGAAAGAGTGCAAGTATCGGTCAACAAGATCTACAAATTGACTAGAAACTGGTAAATACAGCTTAATAGCTCCAAATCTGTCCATGTTAATTTTGAGTTGCGGTGAAATGACAAAAAATAATTATATCACTTGACAGATGCCCGATTCCTCAAGCAGAATCAATTATATACCTTGGAATACATTTCGATGGTAGGCTAAATTAAAAACATCATTTTATACAAAAAACAGAGCAGATTAGACTCAAAGTCAAGCAACTGTACTTGTTAATCGGAAAATACTCTCAACTTGGCCTAAAATCAAAGAGATTGGTTTATGAGTCAATCATAAAGCCAATTTACACCTATGGGGTGCAATTATAGGGTTGCACTAAAACATCAAACCAACTAGTAATCCAACGCACCCAAAACAAAGTTCTACGATTAATTACCAATGCTTATCACAAACATAACCAACGAAGAGCTGCACGATGATCTTAAAATCAAATGGATATAAGAAATCATCTAAGAGTTTACCTTGACACATGAAATAAGGTTGCTAAATCACAGCAACGTGGAGCTACAGCTACAGGACCACACGAACTTGTTTAGTGTATAAGTGTATTCTTAATTTCAGCTTAAGTAGATTAGTTTTATTTTTATTAGGGAAATACATACTGATGTATTAATCCTATATTCCTTGCTTGAATATTACGTACAACAAAACAGTAATATCTAATATGTGAATGAAGTAACAAAACGCAGAAAGATTTGCAATTTACAATGCAAGGTTTTGATAAAAGTTATCGAGAATTAAAATTGAAATGTAGCCATGGATCAGATGCTGATTGATTGCCAGTCGGGCATTAGGCCTTGTTATTATCCTCCTGTTCATCCTTTATTACTTATACAAACATACTGATTGTATGGAAATGAAAAAAACCTCTTCACAGGGTCCAATAAGCCGACATGTACCTCGACGAGACGAGTCCTTATCCGCAGCCAAATCCTCTTACGTCGTCGACGAATCTGTGCGATGTTCCGTCCCGAGAGAGACCGCTAGCCGCGCAAAGAGAGAGAGGGTGAGCGAGAGACTTTTTCGGTCAGTCTGTCGGCTACAGACCCGGGGCCTGCCTGATAACAATGGCGCCAAAGCTCTCCGTCCCGGAATGTGGAAGGATTAGAACGAGACCTGGTGATCGTCTACGGAGGCTACACGGTACACGCCGCACCAGACCCTGTTTTATGACGACAGATTTTTTTTTAATTCCACATCGGCCACAAAAAGGAACATTGATCAAGCAGGCCGCGAAACGAGCGTTCACGGAACGCGCCAGTTATAGTCCCGAACCGTATCGGAACCGACGAAGTTCTGGTAACCAGAGACATCATTCAAAACTTCGTTAAATTACACAAAAACAACCTGATTTAAGCTGGTAATAACAGAAATTTCAATTTTCTTCAGGTCGGTCAAACGATTGGATGCACAAGAGTCTAATTCTGGAGAATAATGACTTGCTCATAAGGATTTGAATTTGCAACTATGCCAGTTCTTGCAAATTATAGGTATATTTGAACAATACAATATAAATAGAATAAAATAAAACCTCCTATAATATATAAATATAATACGAGGAACCTTTTATAAACACATTTCATTTTAAAATAATTTTGGAAGGAAAAATGAGAAAATAAGACAATATATGATAATTTATCGATATATAAACATTAAAACAACAAAACCATGAGTGGAAATAATGGAACGATTATTTTCAATAAATATTGTCACTATCTCTGCTCGTTTTTGTGGCGTTTATTTATCCATAATAAAATTTGGACGTCTACACAACACAATGGTTAAAGCGAAACTGAGCTAAACGTCGCATAACCAAGATGGCGCGCAATCAAAATGATAGCGGGACTTTTGCCTCACCTGTTCCAATCATGGCAATATACTTATTACATATTGTCTTTCATTCATTATGATGAACATAGAATATTCTTCCTTTAAAGTTGGGTAGGTGTCTAGAAACTGAGATTGTAGCTCATATAACAGCACACATTCTTATACTCTTATGCTTTGTACCTGTGGAATTCAATGGATTTGCTTGATGAATATTATATTAATCTTTACGAGTCGTTAAATCTAGTAGCTAATTTGGCTGCAATCATATTTTCATCTCATTTTAATACAAATATTTTATCCAAGTAATTTTTCCGCTACATGTATTTTAGTGTATGAATTCTATCTTAAATCACCACGTTTAGAACGTCTAAGCGTGAATACTAACATGTTCAGAAAATGGAGCATAGTTGCCATAGGCTTCACACAGTATTCGATGACCTTCAGCCGTCTTTTTGTGTCGCCAAATGTGACTTACTCGGTACTTATTCAGACATTTTCAATGCATCGGGAAACACTTTTGTTCATACTTCTACAAAACGACACCTATTCAAAGATGCGACCCAATGCGATTTAATACATATCGCATAACACCATCTGTTGTAGTCCTTTTAAATTAATTTATGGGCCGATAATAAAACCAAAATGTCCCTGAAATGCATCATGTGAAAAGGCCGATTAAACATATTGCCAAACTTCTTTTTGTCGCAAAGTTGGCACATCTTTGTCAATTGCATTCAAATTGGTTTTTAGATTTCTGCACATCAAAATGAATACACATGATATACAAGTCACTTGTTCTTTTTCTATAAACCTAGTCAGAGATATTTCCCTAGCCATAATGACTGTGTAGTCGACAAAAGTTATTGGAATATCAGCAGTGTAGAGTAAATACAGGAATGGTCCCAAGGCACTACGACAGTCGGAAATCCAGCCGAAATAGGTTCAAATATCGAGAATGTCACTTCATACCAAACTCACTACTCATTTTTCTTCGAAAAGATGCGACTCAATTGATACAACTGACAATAATACAGCGGCAATATTATTCTTGTAGAATTAAAAGTATCGAGAAGATGTATTGCTTCTACAGCTAGTGAAGCCGTTATTTGTATTTATACTAAATTTAAAATTTTATATATGCAACAACAGTATTTTTTTAAAATCTATATTGGTGACAAACGAGTTTTCTTATCTGGCTTCGAGCTGATTGATTTTTAACCGACTTCAAAAAAGAAAGTGGTTCTATGTTCGGCAATAAGATTATACAGCAATATCCGATTTTAGATAAAAATATATGGAAACATTGTACGTGCTTTGAAATTGAAGGTTATCCCTCAATTTCATCCCCTTCCCCCCATCTGAACCTAACTTGGTTCCAATGGGTCCACCTTAGAAGTCTTTGGAATAAAAAAACAATATTGAAAATCGGTCCAAGGTTCAAATGGGGGAAAGGGGGAGAAATCGAGGGAAAACCGTCAATTTCAAAGCACGTACCATGGTTTCACATATATATTATCTAAAATAATCAGATATTGCTGTATAATGTTATTGCTGAATGGATGTGATGAAAAATCGAAAAGAGTTCAGTGTTCAATTTACTTTTTAAGCACTAACCTTATCATCACTACATAGTATAAAACAAAGTCGCCTTTTCTGTCCCTATATCCCTATGTGCGCTTAAATCTTTAAAACTACGCAACGGATTTTGATGCGGTTTTTTTCAATAGATAGAGTGATTCAAGAGGAATGTTCATATGTATAATACATGCATAATATACTAAGGCAACATTGCTTATTTTAGAGGTTTCTAACGTGATGTCGTAAATTAACCTATTTTTTTAGGCTTATTTAGCAATTAGCAAAAACGCTGCCTAACCCTACGAGTTAGATCAAATTAATGTACTACAGTATTGTACACCATAAAAAGGTCTACAAAAAAGTCCGGGATGGTATATGTTTATCTTTTAGGGATAACCCACATTAACCATTTTTATTGTTTACTTTTTACGTGAGAAAATGGCTTATTTACGAAGCTATTTTAAGCAATACGGCATTAATCCTTATCGAATTAAGTGCCTTAAATACAGTGTGCAATTAATATAGATCAATATGGTTCCTTACAGCATGTAAATTAAACAAATATTTTCGGAGATATTACAAATTTAAAATTTGCGTTTAAAAATGTGTAATGTAATAAAAATTGTATGAATTTAGATATTCCAAAGATAGCAGGAAATCTTCATAGTAAGTATAGGGGAAGAGGAATTGTTTTACTCCAAATTTAATGCGTGCAGGCCAAGGGCAGTAATGAATGAACCAAAAATACTGGATCGATTTTAATCATGTTTTCATTGAGTGACATAGGCATATATATTTTATGCCCGTGCAAAGTCGGAGCGGGCCGCTATGTTTTTATATACAACGTTCATATTTTTTCTGTAGTGTATTTAATTTAGTATCAGCATTGCACCCGTGCGAAGCCGGGGCGGGTCGCTAGTATGAGATATATGGTATAATGCTTAGAACATTGAGCTCAGGCGCGGAGGTCGTGGATTCGATTCCCAACAGGGCAGCAACCTTTTTTGTTCTAGTTAGATTGGAATATTTGTCAAATCGCCTAGACTAGGTAGCGGACCCCAGAGCCTGAAACATTCCTTATTTTCAATCATTATTTCGTTATTCCTATTTTTCCTCATACGCGCTGTACTTTTTCTTGGGCTATCTATTGTAATACTTAATAAAGTAACTGCTTAATTTATTGAGTAAATATCAAACACTAAAAAGAGAAAAATTAAATATTTTTAACAAAAAAAATAAACCTACTTCAAAAAATAAACAAGGAACTCACTAAAAAGTTAAATATAATGAAACTTAGATTTTTAACACAAAAAAAAACATTTTAAAATAAAATATGTACATAATAATCGTAATCACAAAATAAAAATAAACATTATTATATACTCTATGTATTTTATACTCTACTATATACATAAAATTTAGCTTAATACCTACCTAAACCTATTAATCTATTTACAATATTATTTTAACTACTACCAACTGATCACTTTGATGTCGGTGGCGAACGTAAAAATACAAAAATGATAGAATAATTATACTATTTTGTGACATATACACAAAATTAAATTACGAACAAAACAAATATAAGTTGGTGGCACTTAAAATAATATTATAAATGGATAAATAGGTTAAAAATAGGATAAAATATATAAAATATTAATATTTAAAATATTTTATATATAAATAGGATAAAAAGTTTGATTATTTTTCACTTTTTAGTGAGTTCGTTATTTATTTCTTGAAGTCGGTTCAATTTTTTGTTAAAACTATATTTTAAGGGACTTCATTATTTAAAAAAATCAATCTCTTTCTATTTATAGCATTTATAGCTACAAAATTTCATAATCAGTTTATCTAAAACATAACTATATGAACAAAAATAACATTTATACTATAATAGGTGTTGGTAAATTCAACGCATACTTGCGAACAAAACACAATAAATCGACGTATTACTATTACAGTGCAAAAATGACATTTTCGCATAGTTTGCATAATTGGAAGGTTCTCATCGACGATCTCTTGGTCCCATGATATGGAGACTGTATATTTTACATTTTTTCGATGGTATTTTTGGAGAACTCATAGCAGAGCTATGCGAATGCTTTACGGTTTCATCGTTGTTCAATACTGAGGCGATATTTTAATGAAGAATTACAAAATATATTTAAATAACCGTTCAAGTAGAAATGTTAAAAAATATATATATGTTGTATAATGATGATAATAATGATACCATAGTAAGTGAAGAGATCCACCTGTATAATTATAAATTAAGAAACAATATGAGAAAAGGAAATTGTCTATATCTAACATTCTTTTCTTGATGATCAACACTCTGCTGTGAGCTAACTTGACAAGCGTTGATTTCATCTCGGTTAAACTGATCTGCCATTTATTGCCCTAGTGCCAACAATTTTAAGTCTTTCTGTAACTAGCTGAATATCTAGATCAGCAACAAGTAAAGGGGAACAATTTTCTAGTGTGACCATGTTACTTTCGTCGTTCTAAGAGATACCATTGATATACAAAAAAAATCATTCGAAAAAGCTGACATGCGAAATATTCTGGCGCATTCGCCATGTCTTTAGAAAAATATTATTTTGCAAAAAGGTTTTAATAATTAATGCCAATAGGTTTAACATTAATTCACTCCTCTAAGTTGAGCAACAATTATGCAACTATTCATTTGATCGTAAATGGTTTTTATACCAAGCTTTCTCTATTCAAGTAATCACAACGGAATAAGCATTCACCCACAAATTTAACACAACATAAAAGTTGTCAGGGCGATTGTAACATCGCCGTAACGTAAAAAATCACTTAAAATAAAGAATTTTATCGGGGAATGACTCGGATAGTAACTTTCTACTGCATCGCAACATTTAAAGGACAACGGGATTTCGTTTACTTAAAATCGACAATCGAAGAAAAGGTATTAAACTCTTTTATTCATTGTTAATGTAATCTAGCTGTGTCCAATATTAAGTTAGATCGTGTGAAAGAAAGAGATATTGGTTTTACCACATCATTTGGGTTGCAAATTTCGTTCGATTTCTTTTAATTAATGAAAATTGGAGAAAAAAATTAATCAAAAACTATACCATTTGAAAGTGATTAGATTTAGATTTTAATGTCCATATTTTCTAAATAAATTGTTGTTTGATAACCCATCCATTGTCAAGTTAAGGTAATATAAAGTAATGTCCCCCGTTGCTTCATTCCTTCTTTGGTTCTCCCAAGGCCGATTTATTTTCAACATGATATTATCTAATATGAAAGCTACTTACAGAACGGCCCAGATCTCCAAGATCCTATCATATAATCTTCATTTTGAAAGTACGAATATTAAAGTATCTCAAAGCGTGTAATTTTTAACACTACAATATGTTTAGTCATTGAGGCAAAACATACTGACAAGAATCCATTCAAACGTACGAAAAATTTGATTTTGCCACGTTGCCGGTTCTTATAAGTTATATGTACATTTCAAGAACATAATAGAGTGAGGCAAAAGTCTCGCTACCATTTCGATTGCGCGCCGTTTTGATTATGTGACGTTTAGCTCAGTTTCGCTTTAACCATTGTGTGGTGTAGACGTCCAAATCTTATTATGAATAAATATACGCCACAAGAACGAACAGAAATAATGACAAAATTTATTGAAAATAATCGTTCCATTATTGCCACTCAGCGAAACTTGCGTCAATGGTATACATTGAATATATTTTCTTGGATATACAAATTAACTTAAAATATACCCTGGATGAAAATGTTCCAAATGTCTGTTCGGTGGTTTGGTAATATTCGCAACTAAACGACTTAACAGTTATTAACTGCCACTTAAAACTAAAATCGAAAAAGTACAAGAGCCAATAACAATATAATACTTTATTTGTGTAATTTAAGTGACTGAAAACGATACAAACGGTATATCCAAATAATAGAATTCTTAACTCTTCTTATAAAATGTAAAAACAATTAATAAACTTGGATAATAAAAGCCTATATTTAAAATAAGAATAAACTGAGAATAACACACAATACGGAAACTAAAGAATATAAATAATGGTCTTATAACCGGTATAAACAAGCTAGACTTCTGGACAAAACAACAGTCCCAACGGCAAAACAAAAATGGCGGCATTCAACTGATTGAATTAATCTTTTCTGTGTCCACTATTATATATTTGCTCAAATATTATAGTTGTTTTTTTATTAAAATAAAAATATCCAATATCAAAAAAATAATAGTATCTTATAATGATAATGATCAAATATTTTAACTCTAGACAAGAACGCCTTTAAAAGTCTGATGATTTCATTCTCAGAGTAAAAAAAAACTAATATCAATTTTATCCACGATATGGAAATAATAAAAAATATGTTTGCTTATTTTTCAGAGAAATCCCGCCGTCTGAGTCATTGCGTGGGATGCGGAGGTCAGATCCACGACCAGTACATATTGAGGGTGGCTCCCGATCTCGAATGGCACGCGGCTTGCCTCAAATGTCAGGAATGTCACATGTTCCTGGACGAAAGTTGTACCTGCTTCGTGCGAGATGGTAAAACGTACTGCAAGAGAGATTATGTAAAGTAAGTCATGAGATTCACAGTAAAACAAAATATGTTTATCCAATGACTTATAAGTGTTACAATATTTAGCAATATTAAACGTCTTTGGTGTTAATATCTTATTCATCGTTGTACTTATAGTCTACTCAATGTTTATTTTTATATGGGGCATCGAAATTTGAAGTCAAAACGCCGCAATGTTTCCTCATCAACTCTGAGTTTTAGTTCAGTTTGGCTTTGGCATACAACAAAATTATGATCTGCCGGCTTGGTGGCGTAATGGTAAAGGCAATGGGACGGTCCTCCTACTGTTGCGATAGCGGCGGGTACCAATCCTGCTGGGGCATGGTCGTAAATTTATGTTTGTGATTGTTTAAAATTTGTGAGTGTTCTAGGCAAGAGTGTAAAATCCGACAAGGAAAATTATCCCAGTCACGCCAGTAACCAAGCTGGGTAAGACCGGATGTCTTCTGGGATGATTTCTTAAGTTGGTCACTCGCCAGTCGGTAGGCTTAATGCTGAGAACCGTGATTCGGAGCCCACGTTAAGCTTTAGGTCCAGTCCAGATAAACCCATAGTTGGTAAAGAGACTTTAAAATATGTATAAAAAAAATTATGATCTAAATAGAATAATTGAACAAAAATGTTAGCAAATATAATTTATTTTAACTTTATAGTACATCTAAAAACTACAGTTAATTATATAGCCACAATAGTTTATAGGGTAGAGTTATAACCTCTTATCACCATTGCTTTCAAGAATTTTGTATACGTCTGACAACTGGACGACTTTGACAGGCTGAATCATTTAGGTGTTCGAACTAATCAGACAACATTGTGTCTCTTTTTAAACATCTTGATGACCTATGTACCTATGTACAAAAAAACGTTGAATAGACTATAAATAAGATATTATTTGAAATTCAGGCAAAACCAATGGTAAAGGTGTTATGACGAAACAAAATCAGGTATAATTAGTTACAAACTGGATATATTGAATGAATTTCCATAATAATGGGACGCTTTTCTTTTATTTCGGGGTGATAAATCTGTAAAATAATCTTTATTATATCGAGGCTAAACTAAACTAAACTAAATTTAACTAAATTATGCGGGATCCAACGTGAACAAATCTTTTTCACAGCTAAATATTCATTATAGGATTCAGTCTCACCGTAAGTCACATGACGATCTTCCAATATGGTTTCGCTCACAGCATTAGTGTTTTCTGCTTCAGTGGCATGAACAACAACAAATTTTGGACAACCTTCACGATTTTCGTCACTGGATGAACTGCGGCCATGATTATATTCGTTATACCAACACTTCGCAGTGTCTAAGAATTAAGCTTCATCGCCAAAAGTCAAAGTAAGCTCTCCGAGGCACTACTGTCTTGATAATTCACATCGAAAGTGAAAAACACAATGAAAAAGGCTTGATTGTTAAAATACATGATATTTTTTTAAGGAAAATTATAACAATTTCATTTAAATAACAAAGGCAAAATGTTGCTCTCACTATATTTTCTCCAAATGTTTGGTTTGTTCAAATACAAGAATAAAAACGTGCTGGTAGGCCGAAAACATTTGAAGGTGCGGAATTACGGGAATTATTGGATAAAGATCCAACACAAACTGAAAAATAATTGAAAGAAAACTTGAATGTGAACCGAGTCACTATTTGTGAACGACTGCAAGCGATGGGAAAGATCAAAAGAATGGAAAGTAGGGTACCACATGAATTGAATGACACAAAGCAATTAGAATCGAGAAATCGTCAGTGAAATTATGGTTCAAAGGTACGAGAGGGAGTCACTTTTCTATCGCATAGTAACCTGCCTGAAATTTCCTGAGAGATGACCAAAATATTGGATTCTGTATTGGCTAAAACATTGTAAATAACGTGTTTTTTTTTTAGAAAGTAACAAGTAGTAACAGTACCAAGGAAGGTTCTGTTAGTGTAACAGTGTTAATTTCATGGGATGCAAAAGGAATATTGCTAACTAAAATAAAAGATTTATTATTGTAACGATTTAGGGCAATTGGATACAAAAATTCCTGAAAAATACTGAAAAAAAAACCTTCAAAATACTAAGTTAACAACATTTTGCCGAGATAATTTCTTTTTTATTGGCTATTGTTGAAGTATATATCCTTTAACTGGACTGAAGCCTGTGTTCAATATGACAACTGGGTTTAAATTTCAGTTGTTCTATTGATTACGGTGGTCCGAACAGGTGTTATTTGTCTAGGGAAAGAAGCTGGAACCCAATACGACAAAAAAAACAATAACAACAAAAGGGAAAGCTCGATGTACGTTGTTTGGGGCCACACACACATAAGCGCACATTTGGGCGCCGTCTGTGAAATTAGTTCATGAGTGACAGGGTGACGCTGAACTGACACATTACACATGTTATCAGAGAAGACGATTTTATTTCCTCCGTAACGATTTTACGACGTTTTTCTCGCATTTTGCGGTCACCTAATAGGAATCGGTACTTTTACGACCGATTAAATAAGCTGGAATAGTTAATTTCTCGATTTTACTTCGAAGTTGTCGCATTTCGATACGGGATGGCGCCAACTATCGATATCATAACAAATGTTTAAAAAAAGACTTATGAATTAGTTTTGAATGATTTACACTAGATAGCATTACTTATTCTGTTAATGTTTATTCCATAATACTTTGCAGTAAGTAAACAACCTATATTCTTTACGCATATCGTGTGACGAACCAGCAAAAGTCAAGTTGCAATATTTTAATAATTCCTGTTCAATTCAAAGAGGACTAGTCACGAAGTAGTATCATGCTAGATAAAAAACAGCGATCAGGAATCAAATAATTGTACTGGCTAGTCGGAAGTTTCTCCCAACTTGACCTAAGATCAGAGATATTGATTTATCAGTTAGTTATAAGCCTATTTGGACTTACGGGGTGGAAAAGGGTGGTTGTACTAAAACATTTGCTTGATCTTCAATTAACTACGAAGACGTGTACCAAATTAAAACTGCACGATGACCTCGAAATCGAATGAATTTACGAAGTTATTCAAGATTTCAATTAAACATGAAATAAGGTTACTAAATCACACCAAGGTGTAATCAAGACAGCTAGTTGATAACGCACAGGAAATCAGGAGATTGAAGCAAACCAATCCACAAGAACGAAACTTTAACTTAAGTCGATATCCGAACAAATGTTTAAAAAACGACTTTATTAAAACCCATTAAATATAATTACTAGGCTTATGAATTAGTTTTGAATGATTTACACTAAATAGCAGTACTTATTCTGTTAATATTTATTCTATAGTACTTTGCACGAAGTAAACAACCTATTTTCTGTACGCATATCGTGTGACGAGCAGCAATAGTAAAGTTGCAATATTTTAATAATTCCTGTTCAAAGACTAGTCACGAAGTAGTGTCATGCTAGATAAAAACCAACGATCAGGAATCAAAGAATTATACTGGCTAGTCGGAAGGTACTCCCAACTTGATCTAAGATCAGAGATACTGATTTATCAGTTAGTTATAAGCCTATTTGGACTTACGGGGTGGAAAAGGGTGGTTGTACTAAAACATTTGCTTGATCTTCAATTAACTACGAAGACGTGTACCAAATTAAAACTGCACGATGACCTCGAAATCGAATGAATTTACGAAGTTATTCAAGATTTCGATTAAACATGAAATAAGGTTACTAAATCACACCAAAGTGTAATCAAGACAGCTAGTTGATAACGCACAGGAAATCAGGAGATTGAAGCAAACCAATCCACAAGAACTAAACTTTAACTTAAGTCGATATCCGAACAAATGTTTAAAAACGACTTTATTAAAACCCATTAAAGATAATTACTAGGCTTATGAATTAGTTTTGAATGATTTACACTAAAGAGCATTACTTATTCTGTTAATATTTATTCTATAATACTTTGCAGGAAGTAAACAACCTATTTTCTGTACGCATATCGTGTGACGAACCAGCAAAAGTCAAGTTGCAATATTTTAATAATTCCTGTTCAATTTAAAGAGAACTAGTCACGAAGTAGTATCATGCTAGATAAAAAACAACGAGCAGGAATCAAAGAATTGTACTGGCTAGTCGGAAGTTTCTCCCAACTTGACCTAAGATCAGAGATATTGATTTATCAGTTAGTTATAAGCCTATTTGGACTTACGGAGTGGAAAGGGGTGGTTGTACTAAAACATTTGCTTGATCTTCAATTAACTACGAAGACGTGTACCAAATTAAAACTGCACGATGACCTCGAAATCAAATGAATTTACGAAGTTATTCAAGATTTCGATTAAACATGAAATTAGGTTACTAAATCACAGCAAGGTGTAATCAAGACAGCTAGTTGATAACGCACAGGAAATCAGGAGATTGAAGCAAACCAATCCACAAGAACGAAACTTTAACTTAAGTCGATATCCGAACATATGTTTAAAAAACGACTTTTTTAAAAACGATTAAAGATAATTACTAGGCTTATGAATTAGTTTTGAATGATTTACACTAGATAGCATTACTTATTCTGTTAATATTTATTCTATAGTACTTTGCACGAAGTAAACAACCTATTTTCTGTACGCATATCGTGTGACGAACCAGCAAGTAAAGTTGCAATATTTTAATAATTCTTGTTCAAAGACTAGTCACGAAGTAGTGTCATGCTAGATAAAAACCAACGATCAGGAATCAAAGAATTTTACTGGCTAGTCGGAAGGTACTCCCAACTTGACCTAAGATCAGAGATATTGATTTATCAGTTAGTTATAAGCCTATTTGGACTTACGGGTGGAAAACGGTGGTTGTACTAAAACATTTGTTTGATGCCAATGCATACCAATGCGTTTATATCACGTTTATCTTGCTGGTGTCGACAAAGCAGATCTTGAAACAGCTTCAAAAAGCATTTAGCATGTAAACAATTATTTGTAAAAATGATGGCAATGGACAATACGACAAAATAATAAAATGAAATCTCTTAGATTTACAAAAATCACTGAGAATTAATTAACAGCCCTATAACATATATTACTAAAATCGTTCAATTTGCTGTTAAAAAAGCATTTAAATACAAGTTAAACAATTACAAAATTGCCTTTAGAAACATGGTCAGTACAAATGTCATTTTGTATCACTACAATTTAAGTTTTATACTCTTTTGGTGTTTTGTTTATCAGTTATATTGATATAAACACACAATGGTCTACGTATGTAATTAAAATTATAATATTTATAATTCAAAACCGTTAATATTAAATATTAAATAACAAAGCAGCAAAATTAAATAATAATATGATCGAACTTTGAGCCTTACAAAATAAAGAATATTGTTTTGAACTTTTGGAATTTTGTCTCGGTTATGTCAGCAATATTACTGCCGAAATATATTATTTGCAAGAAAGCATATTCCTATTATTATTAGATTATTAGATTATTAATTGTGTTGAAACACATATACATGCTTCCTGTTTTATCGACACTTGCTTAAATATTTTCTAGATCAAAAATATGTCATAAATATCATATCCACAGAATGTAATATCACTACTATTTTTAATCAAAATAAAATGCTGAATAAACGGGAGCCTAATTTTAAAAGAAAGCTGTATTTTGTTTTAATGTATGTTCGCCGATTTCTCTGTCAATTATGAACCACTCCTCCGAGGTGGTCCCATTGCAACCAAGTTATGATCTGATGGGGGGAAGGGGACTCACATTTTAAAGGCATGTACAATATTTTCACATATTTTTTTATCTAAAATAAGCAGATATTGGTGTATAATATTATTGCTGAACTATTGTGACAAAAAATCGGAAGTAGTTCAGTGTAAAAGTCAGTTAGTTTGCTTTTCCAGCACTATCCATATCATATGAGACGTCGTTGTAGGCAACTGGTTCTATGGTGTAATGGTTAGAATATTCAGCTCATACGCGGAGGTCGTGGATTCGATTCCCAACAGGGCAGCAATTTTTTTTGATCTAGTTTGATTGGAACATCAAATAACCTAGACTAGGTAGCGGACCCCAGGGCCTAAAACATTCCTTATTTTCAATCATTGTTTCTTTATTCCTATTCTTCCTCTTACGGGCTATATTGTTACTTGGGCTATTCATTGTAATACTTAATAAATAACTAAAATAACTGCGTAATTTATTGAGTAAATATCTAACGCTGAAAAGAGAGAAATACAAATTTTTTAACAAATAAATTTAAACCGACTTTAAAAAATAAATAAGGAACTCACTAAAAAGTAAAAAACAATCAAACTTAGATTTTTAACACAAAAAAACTATTTAAAATAAAATATATACATAATAATCGTTGTAATAACTAAACTAAAGTAAACAAAAAACTTATTTAACATATCTACCACACGTATTTTATATTCTACTATATACACACAATTTAGCTTAATACCTACCTAAATCTATTTATCTATTTACAATATTATTTAAACCAAATGATCAGTTTGAAGTTGGTACCGAGCCTAAACAATACAAAAATAATATTATAATTTTGTGACATATACACAAAAAATTAAAATACGAACAAAAAAAATTTAATCTATTGCTCGGCGCTAACTTCAAAGTAATCAGTTGGTAGTAGTATGGTTCAAACTAATTTGTTGTCGGTAGCAAATCACTATTAACTGCTTCATCAGGTTTGAACAGTTCGTAATACACCACGCCACTCTGGTTCCACCAAACAGTTTTGGGATCAAAAAAATTTGATCTTGGAGTCGATCGGTGGGCTTCACCAGGTGATAACCATCATTGTTTGCACTCAAAATGAGTCCACTTTTCATCAGCTGTCACTGTTCGATGCAGAATTCTGATTAAACCTTGGAATCTGCGTTTGATTGACGATTTTTCGATTTGCCATTCCATTTTTATCATTCAACTGATATGGGTGCTATATCTTCCCATCTTTTGGATTTTCCCCATCATAACATTGCCTACTTAAGCGTAGCGACATCTGTTAGAAAAACCGGTAATGACTTTCCGATACACCCGGTATTATAATTAGTGATTATAACTAAATGAAAGATCTCTTTTGAATCACTGTCACTTTTTAGAACTTGTTCTTTTGTTACAGATTATTCGGTACCAAATGTGACAAGTGCGGTAGCTCCTTCAGCAAGAACGATTTCGTGATGAGAGCTAAGAGCAAGATCTACCATATCGACTGTTTCCGTTGTTGTCATTGCGCCCGACAACTTGTGCCTGGTGATGAGTTCGCGCTTCGCGAAGGCGGCGCCCTCTACTGCAAGGAAGACCACGACGTGATCGAGGGACAGAAGGGTAGCGGAGGCCCCACAGGACCCAGCACGCCTCATCCTGGAGCGACGGAGAGCAACAACAATACTAGTCTGAGCAATAACAACCACAGCAACAATTCCACAGAACTGGGCTGCATGAGTGGTAAGTGCTATTTGGTTCATTCAGCGCGAATTACGGTACGAAAATATTATTTCACAGCGAATAAGCGTCATTTACAGGCACCTTTTATTTATTTCTTTAGTTTAAAGAAATCTGCCACAAAGGCATAAGATGTACAAGCATACATTAGGTCTGATTTAAGTATATTTAGGCAGTGATACGCCAAGCCTCGTATGAAATACTGATAAGCGTTATATTTTAATTCTTATTAGCCATTTGACTTTTTACATGAATTGAAAAAGGGCAATTATTAATTTTTTTTTGATAACATCTTCATTACTTGTACTTAGATTAATTCTTGTGATGTTAGATTAATGTCTTCCTCGATTATAAAATTATAATAACTTAAACTATATTTTACACTAAAGGTATACACTTTATATAAGTTCGTATAGTTTGGTTCACTTCAATCTTCTGACATCCTGCGCGTTGTCCAGTAGTTATATTGCTTCCACGTTAGTATGATTTAGTAATCTTTCGAAATCTAGGATAACTTCGCAAATCCATTTGATTCCCAGGTCATCATGCAGTTCTTCGTTGGTTACGTAGCGATAGGCATTGGTAATTAATCGAAGAATTTTGTTTTGACAGCGTTGGATGACTAGTTGATTTGAATTTTTAGTGCAACCTCATATTTGCCTCCCATAGGTCCAAAATGGCTTTATGATTGTCTGATAAATCAATCTCTTTTATTTTAAATCAAGTTGAGAGTATCTTCCGACTCACCTGTATAGTTGTTTTATTTTGGTTCTAATGTGTTTTGCTTTTTGTCTAACATGATGTTTCCAATTTAATCTACCGTCAAGATGGATACCGAGGTATTTAGCTGATTCTGCTTGAGGAATCGGGCATCCATTGAGTGATAAAATTAAGTTTTTATTATTTCGCCGCAATGCAAAATTAACATGAACAGATTTGGAGCTATTAAGTTGAATTTTCCGATCCTTCGTCCATTTGTAGATTTTGTTAACTGCCACTTGTACTTTTTTTACTGCTCTAGGCAGAGATATGTTGTTTATCATAATAATTGTGTCGTCAGCAAAGGTTCCAAGTAGTGTTTCTTTTGTTGTTGGGATCTCAGCAGTGTGGAGCAGATACAGGAGAGGTCGTAAGACGCTACCTCGAGGAACTCCAGCCAAAATAGATTTAAATCTCGAGAACGCCACACTGCGAGACTCTAAATTTTCTTCCGAAAAGATATAACTCCAGCAATTGACAATAGTTACGCGGTAACAATTTGCTCATCTTACAAATGAATCCAAATTTCAAACCCGATCAAAAGCTTGTGAAACATCCAGGAATATTGCAGGACAATATTCCTTTTCCTCAAATGCTTTTTCAATAGCCGAAGTTACTCTGTGCACTTAAAAGTTTGTTGAATGGTGACTTCGAAAACCAAACTGGAAATCTGGTATTGTTACAAAAATTGTAACACTTAAATATTAGT
Source organism: Rhynchophorus ferrugineus (assembly GCF_030347505.1). NCBI lineage: Eukaryota > Metazoa > Arthropoda > Insecta > Coleoptera > Curculionidae > Rhynchophorus > Rhynchophorus ferrugineus. The sequence continues at coordinate 52,655,483 of NW_027472583.1, forward strand.
TTCGCAAATATTTTTGATGCAGCAAAATAGGCCTATAGGACTTGACTTCTTCTACAGGTTTGTCAATTATTTAATGATCGTTAAAATTTAACGTAGATAATCATTACAGAATTAACATTTCAGATTTGTTTCTCGTAAATATTTTTATTTGAAGCAAATAGTAAGCACACACACAAAAAGAATTATTAAGTTTTTTATTACACAATAACAAAATAATAGTATTAAAGAATGTTATAGGAAGTCATAGTTATACAAATTATAGCTGGATTTTCTAACCGCTCCTAGCCGTTCTATTTTTTCGTTAGTTTTGACCAACGACCAATCCAAGCTTAAAGAGGCTAATGCATCAATTATCTAGACCATTTGGTTACAGACCCGACAAACGTTATAATGTTAAATTTAATACGTTAATTTTTATGATAGACTACTGATTGGTAGGGACGGTTGAACAAGTGAGAAAAAATGTATACTGAACATATTGAATTTTACAGCGTCGTTTATACGAAGGTTCAAACTGTGGTTACAGCAAGGTACTTCTTCTTTTAAGGTATTGCTCGTAAATTAATGTCCAAACTGTTTACCTTCTATATTGGAAATACATGGCGAATTGAAATATATCTCGATGGTAGGTTAAACTGGAAACATCATGTTGGACAAAAAGCAGAACAGATTAGACTGAAAGTCAAATAACCGTACTGGTTAGTCGGAAGCAGTCAAAGATATTGGTTTATCAGTCAATCATAAAGCCAATTTCAATCTATGGGGTGCAAATATGGGGTTACACTAAGACTTCAAACCAACGTACCCAAAATAGAGCTCTACCATTAATTACCAATGCTTATCGCTACGTAACCAACGAAACTGCACTGATAACCTCGAAATAAAATGGATACACGAAGTGATCCAAGATTTCGCCATAAAACAAAAAATAAGGTTGCTAAATCATAGCAACGTGGAAGCAATAGAGCTATTAAACAGAAGATTGAAACGAACCAAACCACACGAACTCCCGTACTGGCTTTACTTGTATATTAATGCAAGTACAACAGAACAGTAGTAATAAACTAATTTGTAAATTAAGGGTGTACTAAACATATCTAATATAAGATGTAATTAATAAAAAAAATATTCAAGATATTGTCGTATCCTCGCGTACCTTTGCCTGTCGTATCACTTAAAGGACGAAATATTAAAAAACTTTCTTCAACACAAAATTGGTTGAAAATAAATGGTTGATGGCAGCTAATAAAAGTTCACCACTGGTAATGATAACAATCTTTGGTTTTATATAAATTTGTTGCTCTAAAGCTCTAAATTTGTAAAGATTTTAGTCAATAGTTGTCAATCTGACTGGAAAATGCATTGCACTAATACTCTTTCGAAGTACTTAACACTAACACTTTGAATTATACTATTTATATAACAGGCAACATTTTGTTTTGGAACCTTTGAATGATAGCTATATTAGACTTGCTAGAAGTAGCTTATACTAGGATTTCGTAGAACCAAACGGACCTAAGCGTTGATTTGTATAGGAAATGTCGCACAATATGTCTTTACTGACTGAAGTTTAGAAACAAAGAATTCCAATGTATAATCATTGTCTACATGATAAGAGAAAACAAATGTCCCTCACAAGGGGGCAAAAATATCCGCAAAACATATGCAGTATACATCAATATCATCCGATTCAGGCGGAAAGAATTCTGTTATTTATATCACAATTGCGAGCATCATTAACCATCATTGCTTAACCATTCTTATTTTCAAAGAAGTAATGTCCTAATGTTACCTTTTTAGGGTAAACTGATATGGCTCGGTGAGTGGAGGTAAAACGAAATGAAACAGTGGTGTTTACATTATGTGACCGTTATTTATTGGCTATATAAAAAATGTAGAACATACAAAATAGATAAAATGGCGGTGTTACCTGAAGACGTGGCTTGGGTAGTCGATGGTGGCACGTCTAAACCAAACGATGGTCGCTTACTGAATGATCGGAATACCCTTCAATAACATCCCAGATAAACGTCTCGGGGTTGCCAGCCATTCGTTATCGTGTTCTAGTTGACGCTGCTGGCATCCCGCCCGTGTTCAACATCTGGAATTATATTTCTGGGTACTTTGTTGACCGTTATTCCACGATGTAAAATCGACATGCCTCAAGGTGCCTCGAGGATTAAACAGACCATCAATTATTTGTTGATATTCAGTAATGTATTCACATAGGACCTTTACCACACAAATGATAATTCATAATCAATTTCCTTTAAAGACAAATTCAAATCGTCCCCCGGTTCACTTTCATTGACCACAAGTAATGGTTAGAAACAGATCCCCATTATAGGTTATTGATTTCTTTAAACATTTATTGATTCATAGAGAAAATAACAAGAATACCATGCAATATAATACACTTTGTTTATCTGGTGAGGCGTATGCCAAGTCTTGTGTGAAATGTGTAAAGTCAGCTGAATTATTTAACGTTTCACAAGCTACAATATCCAGGGTAATGACAGCATTCACAAAACATAGTAAAACATCATCAACGAAAAGGAATAGTAGGACGGAACACAAAGTTAACTAACAGATGCCGATGAACATTATAATATATTATGGTTAGACAACATAAAATTGCAGCGGAAAAAGTGACAGTAAAACTCAATAGTCACTTGAGTGATATTGTTGTTTTGGGAGCCACACAAAAAGAATAAGAATAACGAAGCCTAACAGGTCAATTGAAAAGTCCCCGGCCTACCATAGTAAAACACATTTTTTTGGCAAAATTAGTTTTTTTATTCAACATAACTCCCTTCAAGGGTGATACACTGATTATGGCGACCCTCCAACTTTTCGATACCATTTTTGTAGCACGATTTGTCCTTTGCTTTAAAATAGGCCTCAGTTTCGGCGATCACCTCTTCATTCGACGAAAATGTCTTCCCAGTGAGCATTATTTTGAGATCTGAGAATAGGAAATAGTCGCTGGGGGCCAGATCTGGAGAATACCGTGGATGAGGAAGCAATTCGAAGCCCCAATCATTGATTTTTGCCATCGTAACTAACTTGCGACACGGTGCATTGTCTTGGTGAAGCGGCACTTTCTTTTTCTTCAAATGCGGCTGTTTTTCGGCGATTTCGTCTTTCAAACGGTCCAATAACGCTATGTAATAGTCACTATTGATGGCACTTCCATTTTCAAGGTAGTTAATGAAAATTATTCCATGCGCATCCCAAAATACAGACGCCATAACGTTGCCAACCGACTGTTGCGAATTCCCACACTTTGGAGCGGGTTCATCGTGTGCAGTCCACTCGAATGACTGTCGATTGGACTAAGGAGTGAAATGATGGAGCCATGTTTGATCCATTGTCACATATTGATGCAAAAACTCGGGTTTAATACGCTTGATCATCCTCAAACACTGCTCCGAATCATCAACTGGTCGTTGTTGTTGGTCAAAAGTGAGGTCGCACGGCACCCACTTTGCACAGAGCTTTCTTATACTCAAATATTCGTGAATGATATGATGTACACATTCATTTGATATCTTTAGAGTGTCTGCTATTTCATTCAATTAACAACCTCTTTTGGGCGTCCACTGCGTTCACCGTCTTCGGTGCTCATTTCACCACGTCTAAACTTAGCATAACAATCTTTGATAGTTGATTTTCCTGGGACAGTGTACAGAAACTCGACATCAAGCCAAGTTTTTGCTTCAACTGTATTTTTTCCCTTCAAAAATCAATATTTTATCAACACGCGATATTCCTTTTTATTCATTTTTTTCACAATAACAAAAGTTGCTTCACTCAAAATGCTAGAATATACATACTAATAATCCAACAGCTGGCAAATTTATACAAGCATCTTTTGAGGGTTAGGGCTAACTAGAAAACATATGGATTTAATTATAGTAGCGCCATCTATTTGTCAGGCCGGGGACCTTTCAGTTGACCTGTTAGTGTTAAAAACGCTTATTTCTAATGCTAAGCATACGAAACAATGACAATGAACAATATAAGGATCCATTATCCGAGTATACATCAAGCGGGTGATAATTTGATATGGATAAAACATAACGTCTGCTACGAAACGAGCTTTAAATCGTTACGAAATCCATCCACGTCCCAAACGCCAATCTCTCAACTAGCAATTAGACCATAAACGCTGTTAATCCTCCCGAAAACCAGCTACCGATCTTTTGATTTAAAATGTACAAAGCCCGAGCACTCCGGTCGACTGACCACCGTTTCACGCCCCGCTAATCCTCGTCCAATTCCGTAAATGGACTTCATCACGATCCCGATTTAATCCACTAACGTCCCCCCACGGCCGCCCGTTATCGCCCCCCACCCAGACCACTCGCCGTGCCCGCATTCGGAAAAAAGCCCATTAATAATTTAAGAAGTCTGCGAGATGCGGCAACGTCGCGAACCGCCGTCCGGCAAAGGCGTGCGATGTTGTCGACTGTAACGTAATTGAATGAACGTCCCCTTGATTAGACGATAAAAGTGGATTTTTATAGGGAGCGGGCGTCAGGCCGAGGATATGGCCAGTGATTACTTTTAATTAGGGTGGATTTTGTTGTTCGGCCAGTAGGATTTCAGTAATTATACGGCGAATTTTAAATACGCGATAATGTGGCAACATCGGACGGTGTTATAAATCTTCTCGGCGGTGTTGCCATTAGTTTAATTTTTATAGGGTTTTCAGAATACTTATAGAGATGAATGTACAATAACGTACGTACTAATTTGATTTAGATCTAATAGTAAAAAGAATTGAAAGGAAATATGTATTGCTATAATACAATGATCATTCCAACGCAGACACTTGTTCTTAACAACCAACTCTACGTAGAAGTTATCTGACAATAAATACTAGTTGATGAAGTTAATTATTTTGTGTTATATTAGCAAAATCCTTACAAACCGACAGATCAAGTTGAAACGAACAGAACATTTATAGAAATACCAGATTTCCAGTTTGTATTTCGAAATCAGCACTCGACAATCGACCATGTGCACAAAATAACAGCGGTTGTTGAAAAGGTAATCGAAAAAAAGAAATGCTGCCCTGCAATATTTCTGGACGTCTCAGAAACTTTTTACTACTGCTGCAATAATATATGTTCGAAAGAAAATTTAGAGCCCCTCCTAAAGGGGTATTGTCAACACTTATACCTATTTCGACTAAAGTTCCACATGGTAGAATCTTGGGACCACTCCCTATATCAGAGATATATTGCTGATATCCCAACAACAAAAGAAACAGTACTTGGACCATTAACAAGTAGCGGTTAACAAGACCTATAAACGGGCTAGAGACTGGAAAATACAGCTTAATAGCTCCAAATCTGTCCATGTTAATTTTGCGTTGCGTCGACATGACAAAAACCTAATTATATCACTAGATGGATGGTTATTGTGAGGATTTTATTTAGGCATGGAATTTTACTAATAATTTTTGAAATTAATTACATCTTACATTAGATATGCTTTGTACAACTTAAATTTACAAACTAATTTATTAATTTTGTTCTGGGATATGTGATTAATACACCACTATGTATTTCAAAAATTAATATTAAACTAAACTACTTAAGCTAAAGTTAAGAATACACTTATACAGTAAACAATTTCGTGTCATTTAGTTGCCTTCAATCTTCTGATTTCTTGCCTGTTGTCCAATAGCTATAGTATTTCCACGTTGCTGTGATTTAGCGACCTTGTTTCATTTTTCAAGGCGAAATCTTGGATCACTTGATTACGTAGTCATAAGCATTGCTGAACGTAGAACTTTGAATCGTAGAACTTTTTTTCGGGTACGTTGGATTACTAGTTGATATGATCTCTAAATGCAACCACATATTTGCACCCCATACGCCCAAATTGGTTTTATGGCTGACTGATAAACCAATCTATTTTATATGCTTTGTACAACTTAAATTTACAAACTAATTTATTAATATTGTTCTGGGATATGTTATTAATACACCACTATGTATTTCAGAAATTAATATTAAACTAAACTACTTAAGCTAAAGTTAAGAATACACTTATACAGTAAACAATTTCGTGTCATTTAGTTGCCTTCAATCTTCTGATTTCTTGCCTGTTGTCCAATAGCTATAGAGTTTCCACGTTGCTGTGATTTAGCGACCTTGTTTCATTTTTCAAGGCGAAATCTTGGATCACTTGATTACGTAGTCATAAGCATTGCTGAACGTAGAACTTTGAATCGTAGAACTTTTTTTCGGGTACGTTGGATTACTAGTTGATATGATCTCTAAATGCAACCACATATTTGCACCCCATACGTCCAAATTGGTTTTATGGCTGACTGATAAACCAATCTATTTTATATGCTTTGTACAACTTAAATTTACAAACTAATTTATTAATATTGTTCTGGGATATGTTATTAATACACCACTATGTATTTCAAAAATTAATATTAAACTAAACTACGTAAGCTAAAGTTAAGAATACACTTATACACTAAACAATTTCGTGTGATTTAGTTGCCTTCAATCTTCTGATTTCTTGCCTGTTGTCCAATAGCTATAGAGTTTCCACGTTGCTGTAATTTAGCGACCTTGTTTAATGTTTCAAGGCGAAATCTTGAATCACTTGATTACGTAGCCATAAGCATTGCTGAACGTAGCACTTTGAATCGTAGAACTTTTTTTCAGATACGATGAATTACTAGTTGATATGATCTCTAAATGCAACCACATATTTGCACCCCATACGTCCAAATTGGTTTTATGGCTGACTGATAAACCAATCTATTTTATATGCTTTGTACAACTTAAATTTACAAACTAATTTATTAATATTGTTCTGGGATATGTTATTAATACACCACTATGTATTTCAAAAATTAATATTAAACTAAACTACGTAAGCTAAAGTTAAGAATACACTTATACACTAAACAATTTCGTGTGATTTAGTTGCCTTCAATCTTCTGATTTCTTGCCTGTTGTCCAATAGCTATAGAGTTTCCACGTTGCTGTAATTTAGCGACCTTGTTTAATGTTTCAAGGCGAAATCTTGAATCACTTGATTACGTAGCCATAAGCATTGCTGAACGTAGCACTTTGAATCGTAGAACTTTTTTTCAGATACGATGAATTACTAGTTGATATGATCTCTAAATGCAACCACATATTTGCACCCCATACGCCCAAATTGGTTTTATGGCTGACTGATAAACCAATCTATTTTATATGCTTTGTACAACTTAAATTTACAAACTAATTTATTAATATTGTTCTGGGATATGTTATTAATACACCACTATGTATTTCAAAAATTAATATTAAACTAAACTACGTAAGCTAAAGTTAAGAATACACTTATACACTAAACAATTTCGTGTGATTTAGTTGCCTTCAATCTTCTGATTTCTTGCCTGTTGTCCAATAGCTATAGAGTTTCCACGTTGCTGTAATTTAGCGACCTTGTTTAATGTTTCAAGGCGAAATCTTGAATCACTTGATTACGTAGCCATAAGCATTGCTGAACGTAGCACTTTGAATCGTAGAACTTTTTTTCAGATACGATGAATTACTAGTTGATATGATCTCTAAATGCAACCACATATTTGCACCCCATACGCCCAAATTGGTTTTATGGCTGACTGATAAACCAATCTATTTTATATGCTTTGTACAACTTAAATTTACAAACTAATTTATTAATATTGTTCTGGGATATGTTATTAATACACCACTATGTATTTCAAAAATTAATATTAAACTAAACTACGTAAGCTAAAGTTAAGAATACACTTATACACTAAACAATTTCGTGTGATTTAGTTGCCTTCAATCTTCTGATTTCTTGCCTGTTGTCCAATAGCTATAGAGTTTCCACGTTGCTGTAATTTAGCGACCTTGTTTAATGTTTCAAGGCGAAATCTTGAATCACTTGATTACGTAGCCATAAGCATTGCTGAACGTAGCACTTTGAATCGTAGAACTTTTTTTCAGATACGATGAATTACTAGTTGATATGATCTCTAAATGCAACCACATATTTGCACCCCATACGCCCAAATTGGTTTTATGGCTGACTGATAAACCAATCTATTTTATATGCTTTGTACAACTTAAATTTACAAACTAATTTATTAATATTGTTCTGGGATATGTTATTAATACACCACTATGTATTTCAAAAATTAATATTAAACTAAACTACGTAAGCTAAAGTTAAGAATACACTTATACACTAAACAATTTCGTGTGATTTAGTTGCCTTCAATCTTCTGATTTCTTGCCTGTTGTCCAATAGCTATAGAGTTTCCACGTTGCTGTAATTTAGCGACCTTGTTTAATGTTTCAAGGCGAAATCTTGAATCACTTGATTACGTAGCCATAAGCATTGCTGAACGTAGCACTTTGAATCGTAGAACTTTTTTTCAGATACGATGAATTACTAGTTGATATGATCTCTAAATGCAACCACATATTTGCACCCCATACGCCCAAATTGGTTTTATGGCTGACTGATAAACCAATCTATTTTATATGCTTTGTACAACTTAAATTTACAAACTAATTTATTAATATTGTTCTGGGATATGTTATTAATACACCACTATGTATTTCAAAAATTAATATTAAACTAAACTACGTAAGCTAAAGTTAAGAATACACTTATACACTAAACAATTTCGTGTGATTTAGTTGCCTTCAATCTTCTGATTTCTTGCCTGTTGTCCAATAGCTATAGAGTTTCCACGTTGCTGTAATTTAGCGACCTTGTTTAATGTTTCAAGGCGAAATCTTGAATCACTTGATTACGTAGTCATAAGCATTGCTGAACGTAGAACTTTGAATCGTAGAACTTTTTTTCGGGTACGTTGGATTACTAGTTGATATGATCTCTAAATGCAACCACATATTTGCACCCCATACGCCCAAATTGGTTTTATGGCTGACTGATAAACCAATCTATTTTATATGCTTTGTACAACTTAAATTTACAAACTAATTTATTAATATTGTTCTGGGATATGTTATTAATACACCACTATGTATTTCAAAAATTAATATTAAACTAAACTACGTAAGCTAAAGTTAAGAATACACTTATACACTAAACAATTTCGTGTGATTTAGTTGCCTTCAATCTTCTGATTTCTTGCCTGTTGTCCAATAGCTATAGAGTTTCCACGTTGCTGTAATTTAGCGACCTTGTTTAATGTTTCAAGGCGAAATCTTGAATCACTTGATTACGTAGTCATAAGCATTGCTGAACGTAGAACTTTGAATCGTAGAACTTTTTTTCGGGTACGTTGGATTACTAGTTGATATGATCTCTAAATGCAACCACATATTTGCACCCCATACGCCCAAATTGGTTTTATGGCTGACTGATAAACCAATCTATTTTATATGCTTTGTACAACTTAAATTTACAAACTAATTTATTAATATTGTTCTGGGATATGTTATTAATACACCACTATGTATTTCAAAAATTAATATTAAACTAAACTACGTAAGCTAAAGTTAAGAATACACTTATACACTAAACAATTTCGTGTGATTTAGTTGCCTTCAATCTTCTGATTTCTTGCCTGTTGTCCAATAGCTATAGAGTTTCCACGTTGCTGTAATTTAGCGACCTTGTTTAATGTTTCAAGGCGAAATCTTGAATCACTTGATTACGTAGCCATAAGCATTGCTGAACGTAGCACTTTGAATCGTAGAACTTTTTTTCAGATACGATGAATTACTAGTTGATATGATCTCTAAATGCAACCACATATTTGCACCCCATACGCCCAAATTGGTTTTATGGCTGACTGATAAACCAATCTATTTTATATGCTTTGTACAACTTAAATTTACAAACTAATTTATTAATATTGTTCTGGGATATGTTATTAATACACCACTATGTATTTCAAAAATTAATATTAAACTAAACTACGTAAGCTAAAGTTAAGAATACACTTATACACTAAACAATTTCGTGTGATTTAGTTGCCTTCAATCTTCTGATTTCTTGCCTGTTGTCCAATAGCTATAGAGTTTCCACGTTGCTGTAATTTAGCGACCTTGTTTAATGTTTCAAGGCGAAATCTTGAATCACTTGATTACGTAGCCATAAGCATTGCTGAACGTAGCACTTTGAATCGTAGAACTTTTTTTCAGATACGATGAATTACTAGTTGATATGATCTCTAAATGCAACCACATGTTTGCACCCCATACGTCCAAATTGGTTTTATGGCTGACTGATAAACCAATCTATTTTATATGCTTTGTACAACTTAAATTTACAAACTAATTTATTAATATTGTTCTGGGATATGTTATTAATACACCACTATGTATTTCAAAAATTAATATTAAACTAAACTACGTAAGCTAAAGTTAAGAATACACTTATACACTAAACAATTTCGTGTGATTTAGTTGCCTTCAATCTTCTGATTTCTTGCCTGTTGTCCAATAGCTATAGAGTTTCCACGTTGCTGTGATTTAGCGACCTTGTTTAATGTTTCAAGGCGAAATCTTGAATCACTTGATTACGTAGCCATAAGCATTGCTGAACGTAGCACTTTGAATCGTAGAACTTTTTTTCAGATACGTTGGATTACTAGTTGATATGATCTCTAAATGCAACCACATATTTGCACCCCATAGGTCCCAAATGGTTTTATGACTGACTGTTAACCAATCTATTTTATATGCTTTGTACAACTTAAATTTACAAACTAATTTATTAATATTGTTCTGGGATATGTGATTAATACACCACTATGTATTTCAAAAATTAATATTAAACTAAACTACGTAAGCTAAAGTTAAGAATACACTTATACAGTAAACAATTTCGTGTCACTTAGTTACCTTCAATCTTCTGATTTCTTGCCTGTTGTCCAATAGCTATAGTATTTCCACGTTGCTGTGATTTAGCAATCTTGTTTCATGTTTCAAGGTGAAATCTTGGATCACTTGATTACGTAGTCATAAGCATTGCTGAACGTAGAACTTTGAATCGTAGAACTTTTTTTCGGGTACGTTGGATTACTAGTTGATATGATCTCTAAATACAACCCCATATTTGCACCCCATAGGTCCAAAATGGTTTTATGACTGACTGTTAACCAATCTATTTTATATGCTTTGTACAACTTAAATTTACAAACTAATTTATTAATTTTGTTCTGGGATATGTGATTAATACACCACTATGTATTTCAAAAATTAATATTAAACTAAACTACGTAAGCTAAAGTTAAGAATACACTTATACACTAAACAATTTCGTGTGATTTAGTTGCCTTCAATCTTCTGATTTCTTGCCTGTTGTCCAATAGCTATAGAGTTTCCACGTTGCTGTGATTTAGCAACCTTGTTTCATGTTTCAAGGCGAAATCTTGAATCACTTGATTACGTAGCCATAAGCATTGCTGAACGTAGCACTTTGAATCGTAGAACTTTTTTTCGGGTACGTTGGATTACTAGTTGATATGATCTCTAAATGCAACCACATATTTGCACCCCATAGGTCCCAAATGGTTTTATGACTGACTGTTAACCAATCTATTTTATATGCTTTGTACAACTTAAATTTACAAACTAATTTATTAATTTTGTTCTGGGATATGTGATTAATACACCACTATGTATTTCAAAAATTAATATTAAACTAAACTACGTAAGCTAAAGTTAAGAATACACTAATACAGTAAACAATTTCGTGTCACTTAGTTACCTTCAATCTTCTGATTTCTTGCCTGTTGTCCAATAGCTATAGTATTTCCACGTTGCTGTGATTTAGCAATCTTGTTTCATGTTTCAAGGTGAAATCTTGGATCACTTGATTACGTAGCGATAAGCATTGCTGAACGTAGAACTTTGAATCGTAGAACTTTTTTCAGGTACGTTGGATTACTAGTTGATATGATCTCTTAATGCAACCCCATATTTGCACCCCATAGGTCCAAATTGGTTTTGTGACTGACTGATAAACCAATCTATTTGATTTTAGAACTTAACTTTGAGACTAATCTACTCTGCTGTTTTTCTACTGTAATGTTTCCAGTTTAAACTGTCATCGGTTATCCCTCAAAACAATCGGTTATCTCTCAAATGATATAATTATGTTTTTATCATTTCCCCGTAACTCAACATTGACATGAACAAATGCCGAGCTATTAAACTGTATTTTTCAATCTCTAGTCCATTTATGGATCTTGTTTACTGTCATTTGTGCAGACCTATGTTTTTGCCATAATGACATCGGCAAAATATGTCAAATACTGTTTTTATTAGGAGAATAGCAGTGTTGAGAATACACCTTCATACGAAACTCTAAATTTTCTTTGGAAAAAATATGACTCCGGTAGTTGGACTAATGTCACCAGGTCCAATGCTTATAAGACGGAATCTCTAAATCATGGCTATATTATGACTTGGAAACAATATTCCATAGTTGAATTATATTTCATCATAAGTATTAATTTAAACAACTGTACTCTGTTATAGAGATATTTACTTATATTTTTCAAGTTCTCAGCCTTAATTGTATTTTATTACGGTGTATTTAGAGATATGCTATTTCTCATTGTATCTTCTTTAGATGCTAATATATAATATTATAATAGAGAGCACAGTAATGATTATTATAGTTCGTGAATCAAATGTATACAAGATATACAGTATTAAATCCAGCTCATTATCTTCTTATTTTAATTACTTACATTAGATATGCCTAGTACATTCTTAATTTACAAATTAATTTATTACTAATTTTCTTTTTTTTTAATAAGATAGATACATCAATATGTATTTCCCAAATTAAACTAAAATTAATTACTTAAACCAAAATAACGAGTAACTCTTAAACACTATACAAGTTGGTGATCGCTTCAACTTTTTGATTTCCTTCCTGTTGTCGCCTGCCTTTGAGGTAAAATCTTGGACAACTTCGAAAATCCATTTAATTTCGAGGTCATCGTGCAGTTCCTTATTGGTTACGTAGCGTATAGTAGCGATAGTAGGAATTTGTTTTGGCAACAAAAATAAAGAATCGGTATTTTAACAAAAACGTGCTTGAGAATTTCAACAAAAAAAATTGCAAATGAAGCCAAAATAAAGCACTTTTTTAACTAAATCTACAACAAAATAGCGTTGAAGAAAACATGATGATGATTTTATGCTTCACACGTGTGATGCCTGTATGAAAATGTGCTCGTATTCGAATCCAACGTTCTGTGAAATTTTCTGTCTGTGATTTTGTACAAACATTTCACCCGATTTATACACATATAAAACGAGAATCGTTACTAAGTTCAAATTTTCCGTTCAAAAACTAGCGAGCGACCTCCATCAGTGGTTTGTTCAAGTTAAACAATGACCGGTTCTCCATACTCAGACCAAAAGCGGTGCTAATGAACGGTAGCCGCCGATATCGGGGCTAATTGTTCATTGTGGGCCCGCCGTGCGAGCTTTGAAGCTAAGCCCCCGCTACGGGCAAATATTTGTCCAGTTAAAAACGGCCTGCCATCGAGCGCTTTAGCCAAACACGGGCTGGACAAACAGAGATGGTCCCCTGAGTGGCCGAGATGTCAAAAGCGCCCGCCGCGACCGACTTATAGTTATTTTTAGAGGTTTTTTTCCTTTTATCTATTGTTTGCTCGTTCCACAACCACCGCCTAAGAACGAATCGTTCGCTTCGGGACCATCCGTTGAACTGTGGAGGAATATCAAATCAATATCGATTTTATTGTTTTGGAAATCTTACTTCGAAATCAGGAACAATTAGGACATTTGGCATCGTCGCATTCTCGTCGAAACGTTCTTGATATATACTGACATAATAAAATAAATTACCTATAATTATTTTCGTAAGTTGCACTGTTATACATTTCCAAAACATTGAGATTAGTTTCTGCAGCCTACCCAGAAGGTAATAAGTATTTGTTATGTTTATATTATATATACATGGCATGTAGAAAATCACTTAATTAAGTAATCCCCTGTACAAAATACTATTTTAATTAATTACTCTTATTCTAAAGCTTATTCTAAAATCTATATATGTCCAATAATCAGATCGGATGATGTTAGACGTTTTAGTCTACGCACTTCATTGTCACTTCGCATATTTAGCTGATTAACCATTGTACTGACACTCTTTCGAAGTACTTAACACAAACACGTTGAATTACACTAGTTATTGGTTCTAGAGGAATATCGCATCATCAACATCCAGGAATTGGAAGAAGCACATACTCTCTAAACGGAAACAACTAGGACTAAAATTATATCAAATGTATTGGCTCATTGGGCGCAAATCCAAGTTATCATTAGATAACAAGGTATTGCTGTATGAGTCTATACTCAAGCCCATTTGGACATATGGAATTCAACTATGGGGTACCGCTAGCAAATCTAATATATCCATCATTCAACGGTTCCAAAATAAGGTGTTGCGTACCATTGTTGATGCTCCGTACTATATTTCAAATAAAGTGGTACAACGCGATATTCCTCTAGAACCTATAACGAGTGTAATCCAACGTGTTTGTGTGAAGTACTTCGAAAGAGTGTCAGTGCATCCCAATGTACTCGCTAATCAGCTAAATATGCGACGTGATAGTGAAGTGCGTAGACTAACACGTTTAACACCACCTGATCTGATTACTGGACATATGTAGAGTTTAGAATAAGCATTAGAATAAGACTAATTAATTAAGATAATATTTTATACAGAAGATTACTTAATGAAGTGATTTTCTACATGCCATGTATATATAATATAAACAGAAGAAATACTTATTGCCAATAGGGCAGATTGTGGACTCACGAAGAGTAATAAAAAAAAAAAACATCCAGGAATATTGCAGGACAATATTTCTTTTCCTCAAATGCTTTTTCAATAGCCGAAGTTACTCTGTGCACTTAAAAGTTTGTTGAGTGGTGATTTCGAAAACCAAACTGGAAATCTGGTATTATTACAAAAATTTTAACACTTAAATATTAGTTTCGCAAATATTTTTGATATTGTAGGTAGCAGCAAAATAGGCCTATAAGACTTGACTTCTTCTGCAGGTTTGTCAATTATTTAATAATCGTTAAAATTTAACGTAGATAATCATTACAGAATTAACATTTCAGATTTGTTTCTCGTAAATATTTTTATTTGAAGCAAATAGTAAGCACACACACAAAAAGAATTATTAAGTTTTTTATTACACAATAACAAAATAATAGCATTAAAGAATGTTAAGGAAGTCATAGTTATACAAATTATAGCTGGATTTTCTAACCGCTCCTAGCCGTTCTATTTTTTCGTTAGTTTTGACCAACGACCAATCCAAACCTAAAGAGGATAATGCATCAATTATCTAGGCCATTTGGTACCCGACAAACGTCATAACGTTAAATTTAATACGTTAATTTTTATGATAGACTACTGATTAGTTGGGGTGGTTGAACAAGTGAGAAAAAATGTATACTGAACATATTGAATTTTACAGCGTCGTTTATAAGAAGGTTCAAACGGTGGTTACAGCAACGTACTTCTTCTTTTAAGGTATTGCTCGTGAATTAATGTCCAAACTGTTTACCTTCTATATTGGAAATTTAATTTAATTGGAAATTATATTTAATTAATTAGTCTTATTCTAAAGCTTATTCTAAAATCTATATATGTCCAATAATCAGATCGGATGATGTTAGACGTTTTAGTCTACGCACTTCATTGTCACTTCGCATATTTAGCTGATTAACCATTGTACTGACACTCTTTCGAAGTACTTAACACAAACACGTTGAATTACACTAGTTATTGGTTCTAGAGGAATATGGCATTGTATCACTTCATTTGAAATATAGTACGAAGCATCGACAATAGCACGGAACATTTTATTTTGGAACCGTTGTATGATGGATATATTAGATTTGCTAGCGGTTCCACATAGTTAGATTCCATATGACCAAACAGGCTT
This sequence comes from Rhynchophorus ferrugineus, assembly GCF_030347505.1. Classification (NCBI taxonomy): domain Eukaryota; kingdom Metazoa; phylum Arthropoda; class Insecta; order Coleoptera; family Curculionidae; genus Rhynchophorus; species Rhynchophorus ferrugineus. The sequence continues at coordinate 52,671,471 of NW_027472583.1, forward strand.
GAGTATAGATTTATACAATAATATCTTGTTATCTAATGATAACTTGGATTTGCGCCCGATAAGCCAATACATTTGGTAGAGTGTAAGTCCAAGTTGTTTCCATTTGGTGGTTATATGCTTCTTCCAAGTTAGACGTCGATCTAGGTGCATACCAAGATATTTAGCATTGTCTGCTTGCGGAGTTGACAATTATTCATATAGATTGGTGGACTGTTCTACGGAGCGTTTCGTTGGCTGTTATGCGCCATCTTTTCAGCCACATTTATATTTGATTTAGGTGTGTTTGTAGGTTCATTGATGCTATTGCTGAATCTTTATGAGAGGCTAAGACTGCCGTATCGTCGCGTATGTTGCCACAGTGGTTATTTATGTTGTAGGTAGATCGGCTGCGTACAGAAGATATAGTACTGAACCCAGTACACTATCTTGCGGAACTCCTGAATATATTGCATGAAATTCGATAAGTTCATCGCCTTGTTTTACAGTAAAATAACGATCTGTGAGTTAAGATTTTAGTAGCGCATAAGCCGGACGAAGAGGAAATTTCTTTAATTTAATCTGTCATCTTGTATGCCATACTTTATCAAAGACATGAGATATGTCTAGGAATGCAGCTGAACAATATATTTTGGCATTTAAGTCCATATTTATTTTGTTAACAAGTTTATGCACTTGTTCTATTGTTCCATGCTTATTGCGAAACCCAAATTCGTGTTCTGGAATGATCTTTCATTTTTCTATTATACAATATATATACAAAACTTTTGAGATTATCGGTAATAAACGTATAAGCCGGTAGGAGGTGACATCTTCTGGTGTTTTCCCTGGTGTGAGAATCATTATTATTTGAGCTACTTTCCAGATGCTAGGAAAAAATTATTTCGTAATATAGCAGTGAATATGAATGTAATAAGTTTACCCCATTCTCTGATAGTTCCTGTAATACAAATATTAAATAAAATCCCTAAATTTTCAAGAAATTGTAATTAAAATCCGAAATTATAGTTAAATATGTAGGACAGATCATACTAAAATATCTAAAATAAGGTTTCAGCATTATTTCCCTCAACTTTAATGCACTTATTCCAATAATTATCCAACTTATAAATACCATCACTTAATAATATAACTTATTTACAATGGAAGTCAGGCCACATCAACAAACAAGAAATGAGTTATTTCCTATGAGCCTATGTACATTTGATTCAATTTTGAATTTAGTTAGATTCAGTTGTTAGATAGATAGATTAATAACTTTAATTATTAAAAAAAAGGAATAAAATATGTGAAATAAAGATTCAATTAATCATTCCTTTCAAAAAGAGGTAACCAAAATACAGGAATTATTACCAAACATAATTTACTTCAGTATGTATAATATTTTATTCTATATTTGAGGATTAGATCGTAAACTGAGAATTTGTATTTTTACGCTATATGTTTTGAGCAATTTTCCAATGATTTTTAGTGGTTCCAATACATCTGTATTTTCAAACACTTTCAATATCACTAATTATAGATTCAAACTTTTATTAGGTTTTGAGTGTTTTGATATTAATGAACTAAATAGATAATAATGAATTTGAACCACTATTACATAATGTAATAAAGATCTAACCGAACTAGATTCTAAAATACGAGATATTTCGAAATCAGACGAAACTAAATCAAGAAATTAAAAACACGTTACTGCTAAGATAGATTCATACTTGGACGGTAGGACCTTTCAATTGAGAATTGAAAGGATCGAAAACAGATCTCCGCAGGAGTCCCGCAAGGTGCTCCACTAACCCCAGCCCTGTTCAACCTTCACATGGCTGATTTCCCACTCCACAAGCATTTCCACACAGCATTTTATGCAGATGACTTCTCTTTTTTCACAATCGGTTATAGTCCCGACGCTATTCGCGACAGACTTCAAGTCCGACTGAACCAGGCGATTGTCCGGTACAAATTCTGTCGGCTGCAGATAAATCCAAGCAAAACTCAGGCTATTATGTTCCACCACAAGAAGGAATTGCGCGCCTATCGCCTCCAAATCGATAAAGTTCCCATCCCCTGGCTCCAGAAGGTATCATACCTCGGTCTCCAGTTCGACGGCAGATTCCAATTGTCAGCCCAAATCCAACACGCTATCTGCAAAGGCAATGGCGTGTATAGTCTACTCTTCCCACTCCTCTGCAGAAAAAGTAAACTCACAATCCCCCAGAAAGCGCCTCTGTATAAAATGTTAGTCCGTCCAGTCTGCCTCTTCGGAGCATAGGTACAGATACATCTCTGAGAGACAACTCTGAGAGCCTCCCGTTCATGAAGAGTTTCACAAACATGCTCAGTGTAAGGTTCTCCCTAGGCGCCTTAAAACACGACGACACCTTGATGAAATCCCTAACCATTCGCAAACCTCGGTAGATAACCAATTACGACAATCTCAGTTGTAATCCAGGGTCTCTGTCGCCCGCAAAACACTTCACTAGTTCTAGCTGGACATTCTGAAACTAGAAAAAAAGCTGTCAAAACCGAATGAAAGTGTTACAGTAGATATCCACCGACATCGCTTGAGCAACTTCAAGTTCTTCTTCTTTCAAAAGAGATATATAGAAATAGAGAGAAGAGCGATGAGAAGTTCTGCGGCATCCACCGTACTCACCAGATGTAGCGCTTGCTGATTTCCGACTGTTCAGATCAGTGCAACATGGTTTGGCTCGTGCAGGGTTTAGAAATGTTGAAGCAGTGCGAAAATGTATCAATAGTTAGATTTATCACACCAACATCGTTCTTTTGCCTGAAAGATGGGAAAAAGATTATGATCGAAAACGTTTTGATTAATATATACTTATTATATAACAATTTTTATCAATAAATGCGTCAGAAAATCAGAATACGTTCAGCCACCTAATAGTTTGATGAATTTTGAAAAATAATTTGAATCAAACTTTGTATCCACCAATGTTTTACAGTTATTTTACCTACGCTTTTTTCTGCTAGTGGTAAAAAATAACCCAAAACCTGTGGATAAAATCAAACATACCTATTTAAACAAAACCAAAGACTTTTTCTGCTTTCTATTTGCTCATTTCGCCACGTTTGCATGTGTGTGCCTGTTTGCCCATACGGTCGATTCAAACAAGACCTTTTTCTTTATTTATAAAAGGTCGAGCCAGAAAAGAAAAATATCCGATAAAAAAACAACGGTGAAATAATATCAGGCCTTTTGGTGTCTCATTCGATTTTTTTATTTTCGGTGAACGATGACGTCAGTCGGGTCTACTATGATTTTAATGTTTTTCGTGAATATTAAGCCTAATTCGTAATATATGACAATGATGTCAAATATCAATAGTACGGCCCTATAAATCAATTTTAAAGTATTTACAACAGATGGTGTTACCGTATAGTAACCATCGTATAGATTTTGTATTTATATTTTGTTGAGGCAATATAATTATTTCATAGGCAATAGTAGGGGCAGATAAGGTATGATTTGTAGATTGTTATGGAACAAAGGATATCTTAAATAATAATATGTAAACAGAACTTATTTGAAGATTATAGTAAAGGTAAGAATGAAATATAGTCATGTTTGTATACGTTTTGTCTATTTGTTATTATACTTATATCTTCACTACATAGTATAAAACAAAGTCGCCTTTTCTGTCCCTATATCCCTATGTGCGCTTAAATCTTTAAAACTACGCAACGGATTTTGATGCGGTTTTTTTCAATAGATAGAGTGATTCAAGAGGAAGGTTTATATGTATAATACATGCATAATATACTAAGGCAACATTGCTAATTTTAGAGGTTTCTAACGTGATGTCGTAAATTAACCTATTTTTTTAGGCTTATTTAGCAATTAGCAAAAACGCTGCCTAACCCTACGAGTTAGATCAAATTAATGTACTACAGTATTGTACACCATAAAAAGGTCTACAAAAAAGTCCGCGATGGTATATGTTTATCTTTTAGGGATAACCCACATTAACCATTTTTATTGTTTACTTTTTACGTGAGAAAATGGCTTATTTACGAAGCTATTTTAAGCAATACGGCATTAATCCTTATCGAATTAAGTACCTTAAATACAGTGTGCAATTAATATAGATCAATATGGTTCCTTACAGCATGTAAATTAAACAAATATTTTCGGAGATATTACATTTTTAAAATTTGCGTTTAAAAATGTGTAATGTAATAAAAATTGTATGAATTTAGATATTCCAAAGATAGCAGGAAATCTTCATAGTAAGTATAGGGGAAGAGGAATTGTTTTACTCCAAATTTAATGCGTGCAGGCCAAGGGCAGTAATGAATGAACCAAAAATACTGGATCGATTTTAATCATGTTTTCATTGAGTGACATAGGCATATATATTTTATGCCCGTGCAAAGTCGGAGCGGGCCGCTATGTTTTTATATACAACGTTCATATTTTTTCTGTAGTGTATTTAATTTAGTATCAGCATTGCACCCGTGCGAAGCCGGGGCGGGTCGCTAGTTTATTATATATATATATATATATATATATATATATATATATAAATATATATTATATTATTCTATAATATTATATTTTATAGATATTTCAAAAGAAGAAATAAGCTATAACGAAGCATCATTAATTTTCAGCATAGTGTAAATATAGCACAGTATATATAACATAGTACTTGAAGCTTTGTGATTTATTATTTCTTTTGGTTTATATAACTCTTCAGAGCAGATAAATAATGACAAAATATTATAAAAGGAAGAATATATATTAAAGGAACCGTAACAAAAAAGACAGGAGGTTATTCCTTTGTATACTTCTTTATTATATTTAGATTGAACTCTTCTCCACACCACCTATGAGGTAGAATCCCAGTCGCGTTATTTTTTTATTTTGTGGTGTGTCCCCTGTAGGCCTAATCCACCTTTCCTAAGTATCCATTAATATTGCGGACTGATATTTACTTCTAAAAGTAAGAAAAACTATGAAATAATACATTGCACTTTTAGTAAAACATATTTACTTTTTATGTTTGGGTGTTTCCTTCTTTCGTTTTCCTTTTAAGTCACTTTTTTGTTGAAATCTCTGAAGCATAAACTCTATATTCTTAAGTATTTGGCTTTGTGATTGTTGATCGATTGATTTCAAAGTGTTAATAATACCGAAAACTTGTTGTCAAAGTCATTTTTTGTCATTGGTTCTTCCGCTTCGCCCTGTATATATTTTTCTTGCAAGATTCTTCTAGTTTCTTCTTTGTCCTGCGATTTAATCACTGACCGCTCTCGTAGAGCACTTGCTACATTATCTGCAAAAGAATTAATGCCCACTATCTCCTCATATATACGTACTGAATGCACATGCTTGCACAGAGTATTCTTTATCGTATATTCTGGAGAGTTACAGACATACCTATGCATTTCAACTTTTCTTCTATTATTCTATTCATAAAACCAACAATAAAATCTTCTTTTTTTAGAATACTATGCATTTCACCTATAACAAAAACCATACTCACAAAAAGCACAATTATAAGACAAATGTATATTAATATTACCTTCCCGTTTATAGAATGCAAAATTTTTCCTATTTGCATTCCATTCTTTTATTTTCAAATCAACAGCAGTCATTTCATTAGGACTTATAATTGAATTAATGTTGTGTCTTTTTATTAAATATGATAGATCATCTTTATTAATGATATTTAACCTCTGTGTTTATGGGGTATCTATTTGTCTTAAGTGTAACAAAATTCTATCGTTTGTTACACCAGATTTCAATTTTTCAATAATAACATTTTTCTCAGATTTCAGAAGATACCTTTACAATAAGCTTCAAACAAGTTCTGTTTAACAATCTACAAAATTAGTGTTATAAAATGATAATATTTTACTAATAATTCATACCTTATACTAATATTCGCATTATCTGCCGCTAATTTTGCCTATGAAATAATTATATTACTTCAACAAAATGTAAATATAAAATTAACCTAAAAATGACATTTAAACACAATTAAGACGGTGGTACGAGAAAGGAAGGCGTGATAGAAAAGGACGCGAGTTTTGAAAACTGTCAGGTTAAATTAGAACAAATGCGCATGTGCAGTCTTAGCCAATAGAAACTTGTATAGACATAGATGTATAGGTTTTCTACTGTAGTTTGAAGAGCATGTCCACCAGTCGTCTATATCAATAATCGTCAACTTTCGCAAGCAGAGGATGCTAAATATCTTGGTATGCACCTAGATTGACGTCTAACTTGGAAGAATAGCATACTTGCCAAACGGAAACAACTTGGACTTAAACTCTACCAAGTGACTCTACAAGATATTACTGCATAAATCTATACTCAAGCCTAATTGGTCCTATGGAATCCAACTATGCGGAACTACTGGCAAGTCTAATATATCCATCATACAACGGTTCCAAATTAAAGTGTTGCCTGCCTTACTGTTTCAAATGAAGTGATACAACGCGATATACCCCTAAAACCAATAACTAAGTACTTCGAAAGAATGTCAGTGGATCCCAATGTTCTTGCTAATCAGCTAAATATGCGAAGTGACAGTGAAGTGCGTGGACTAAAACGTCTAATACCATCCGATCTGATCATTGGACAAATATAAATTTTAGAATAAGCTTTAGAATAAGAGTAATCAATTAAAATAGTATTTTGTACAAGAGATCACTTGATGAAGTATATATAATATAAATATAACAAATACTTTTGCCTGTGTATTGTCTTCTGGTCAGATTGTAGAAATACTAAGAGTAATTTTAAAAAATAGATGTAAAAGTTACTTTAGAGCATCTACTATTGGTGTTTATGACAAACTTTTGATAGCCTAGAAAGACAAATTCAAAAGATGATACAAAGAACATGATACATATATGAACATTTTATTGATAATATTACCTTGTATTCACTCAATAATAATGCAATTTGAATGATAACAATTAATTCGAATTCAAATAATTGACAACCCCGCATGCCGAATTTATTATGCCACACGATCAACTTACCGATGCGACGTTGCCGATGACGTATAGTTTAATTATTTTCCAAGAATGTTCTTACAATAAGTAATTTTTGATCGCAACCTTGCCGATGATTTATTTTTTAACACACTTCTGGAGATTTTTTGTAATGAAGCCCGTTTGTTGCAGATTCTGGTTCGGAGAGTGGATCGCATAAAGGAGGCGGTCTGAGAGGCGGCAAAGGCGGTGCCGGGGTACCCGGAGGCGGTGGCGGCGGCGGCGATGGTAAACCGACCCGCGTCCGCACCGTCCTCAACGAGAAACAGCTCCATACGTTGAGGACGTGTTACGCGGCCAATCCTCGGCCAGACGCCCTGATGAAGGAACAGTTGGTGGAGATGACCGGACTGAGTCCCAGAGTGATACGGGTATGGTTCCAGAACAAACGGTGTAAGGACAAGAAGAAGACCATCCTGATGAAACAGCAGATGCAGCAGGAAAAGGTTGGTATTTGATCTCAACAGATAAAAACTGGTTGTAAATTATACGTTATTTCGATTTTGGCAAAACGTTACGTTAAAATACATCGAAAATTATTTCCAAAATACATTGTCAGCATGACTATTAAATTTAGGATTATGGACTATCAAATTACAAGTATTTTAACTTTATATCACTTTTAGATATTATTTACTCTTATATATAGATTAGCGTAAAAGATACTTATTACTTATATCACAAGTAAACCAAACTTATAAACCAGCAATTTGGAAAGCGTTTACAATTTACGTATAAAATTGTTTTAAACTATATACTTTTTTTCAAAACAAAAACAATTCTTTCATAAGAAAGAACTAGGAATATGTAATAATCCCGTAAATGTCACTAATTCAGTTTAATTGGTTGATATAGGTAATCATCTTGATAAAATATCAAAAAGAAATTGTTAAATAATGATGGAGAAAACAGCTTGGCAATATCGATAGCACTCTTGATTTAAAATATCTGTAAGTCATCTTGGAATAGAAACTTGTTTTAAATTATTATATTGACAAATCGACAAAAAAAAGAAAAAACAAAAAGAATTATATATGAAGTTGCTTGGTATTTGAAATAACCTTAACAAAAACATGTATAAAAAGTACTAATTAAATTGAATAATACATCAAAAATTAAAAACCTAACAAGAATTATTTAGTTAAGTTTAGACAGAATAACAGTCACCAATACCAATTACAACAAAAACATATTTAAAAATCAAGAAAAAGCACTGAAAAATCACGTATACAATATACAAAACCAAATAATAATCACGAGGAGAAAAGTCTGATCTGCATGACGACTCGTGGATTTATCATGGAAAAACTTGATTATTTTTGATTATTTTCAACTCAGTAAAATTTTTTGCTGAAAATACTGGAGAACTATGGAAATATTGAGGCTGAAAATTCCTCGACCTAACAAAAAAAAGCGTTTTTTTTGTTCAAAATTGACTTTATTCATCAACGTAATCTCCATCAAGAGCCACACAATCATTCCAGTGCCGTAGCATTTCAATACCACTCTTGTAGAACGATCTATCTTTTGCCTCAAAATAGGCCTGTCACCAGTTGCTGTCTACATAGATAACGATGATGGTTTGTTACGTTTAAACATGGCGAAACACTGCTCAGAATCATCAACACGTTCTTATTATTGGTCAACAGTAAGCAAACGCGGCATCCACTTTGAACAGAGTTTTTTCATCGCCAAATACTCATGCAATATAAAACCAGCACGTTCTTTTGATACCTTTACGATGTTAGCTAACTCACGCAAATTCACTTTTCGATCATTCAAAACTATTTTATGAATTTTTTTTATCTTTGCTGGTGTTACCACCTTATTTGGACGTCCAGTGCGTTCTGCATCATCGGTGTCTCTACGACCGCGTTTGAAGACAGAAAAGCAAAGTTTTATTATTATTTCTGATGGTGCGGAGTCCTTATAACTTCCCTTTTCGGGGTCCTTTTTAAACCATTGCTTCGCATGAACGATATTTTCCCCATCAAGAAGCAGTGTAAAATTAAAACACGACATTGTTTTTGATCCACTGTTTTGAAAATAACAAAAGTAATGTATCTTATCACAATAAGTCACAAACTTATGAGTAAAATATCATGAAATGTTAACAGCTTTCTATTCAAAGTTAGTATTAACTGAAAAAAACGGTGAATACAATAAAACAAGCGCCATCTATGTGTTAGGTCCGGAAATTCGCAGACCATATTTTATTATGTACCAAATCCTCTGTTAATCTTCGTGTACATTCAATTGCTTTCAACCAATTTTAAAACTTAACACATGTTTAATATATATATATATATATATATATATATATATATATATATATATATATATATATATATATATATATATATATATATAATTTATTCTTAAATGTGAAATAAAATAGTGTGAATCAGATGTTGCCTTATACAAAATTTTTAATTTTTAATAGAAATGTACTTAAACAAAAATGTGGATTACTTTTTCGCGCATCCAGCACTATTATATAAAAAAAAACTTAAAAATGTTATAAATGCACCAAATCTCTAGCAGAAAAAAAAGGACGAAGAAGTTAAATCGCCTTCTTGGTAAAAGTCGCTCCTTCCCCTCTCTCCCCCAACCATCCTGAACTCCCCCTCGCAATGTTACAATTAAATTCACATCGATGCTCCCCCAAGCAGCACCATATCCGTAGGACGTTCAAAGCCACAGAGCTCCCCCTAAAAACAACCCCGTAAAACGCCCCTACACAACATCCCACGACCCCCACCGTACACCCCCTTCCAACCGACCCATTATCGATCCGTGCCGGTGCGCGTGTCCGACGGGTTGCGCGCACGCCGGCCACTTCCCACTCCAACTCGATCTGGGGTGGGCGGATCGCCCCGCCTACGTCCAATGGGAATCGGGCGGCGGCATCGATTGAGCTGGCCCAGCCCCCGATTGGCCGGGCTCGGTAGCCGGATCTCCGTGCTTGTTAACAAGTGTGTTCGACAAGGTTTTTTTGCCTTTGCCTGTCGCTTGTGTTTTTTTCTTCCTCTCTGGTTCTTCGGTCGTCTCCTCGACGGCGGCCTTGGTTTGTAGCCGCTTTCTTCTCAAATTCGGTGGTTTTTTTTTCGCGAACGGTAAGCGAGGACGAAGGGGGTCGCTTTTCTTACCTGGAAAGCTCCCGAAGTTTCTTTCGTTTTTTTTTCGATATTCGTCTTTTTTGATATTGTCTACCTTGAATCATAACCGAATGTCAGTTATTTTAAAATCTAAAGTATTTTTTACTCAATACTCTACGAGAACTTGTTTGTATCAAAACCAATAACTGATTTAATTATTTGAATATGATTATTTCCTCTCAAAAACAGGGAAATGTAAGAGGCAACATCTAAAATATTTGTAACGAATTTGATATAAGATGAAACAATACAGATGTAGAGTTATAGTAACAAGATAATTGAAAAGTCCCGGGCCTGACACATAGATTGCGCTACTAGAATTAAATCCATAAGTTTTTTAGTTAGCCTTAACTCTCAAAAGATGCGTGTATAAATTTGACAGCTGTCGGATTATTAGTTTGTGAATTATAGCATTTTAAGCGAAGCAACTTTTGTTATTGTGAAAAAAAATTAATAAAAAGGAATTTTGCGTGTTGATAAAATATTGCTTCTTGAAGGGAAAAAATGCAGTTGAAGCAAAAAGTTGGCTTGATGCCGAGTTTCCGGACACTGCCCAGGGAAAACCAACCATCAGGAATTGGTATGCTAAGTTTAGACATGGTGAAATATCCACCAAAGACGGTGAACGCAGTGGACGCTTAAAAGAGGTTGTTACCGACGATAACATTTAAAAACCCACAAAATGATTTTGAATGGCCGTAAATTGAAACCGAATGAAATAGCAGACACTCTAAAGCTATCAACTCAACATATATATCATACCATTCACGAATATTTGGGTATGAGAAAGCTTTGTGCAAAGTGGATGCCGCGGGAGTTCACTTTTGACCAAAAACAACGATGAGTTGATGATTCGGAGCAGTGTTTGAATATGATCAAGCCTAATAAACCTGAGTTTTTGAGTCGATATGTGACAATGGAAGAAACATGGCTCCATCATTTCACTCCGAAGTCCAATCGACAGTCATCCGAGTGGACTGCACACGATGAACCCGCTCCAAAACGTGGGAAAGCGCAACAGTCGGCTGGCAAGGTTATGGCGTCTGTATTTTGGGATGCGCATAGAATAATTTTTATTGAATACCTTGAAAAAGGAAGGATCATCACCAGCGATTGTTACATAACGTTATTGGACCATTTGAAGGAAGAAATCGCCGAAAAACGGCCGCATTTGAAGAAAAAGAAAGTGCTGCTTCACCAAGACAATGCAGTTGGGCTTCGAGTTGCTTCCTCATCCACCGCATTGTCCAGATCTGGCCCCCAGTGACTATTTCCTGTTCTCATATCTCAAAAGAATGCTCGCTGAGAAGAAATTTTCGTCGAATGAAGACATGATCGCCGAAACTGAGGCCTATTTTGACGCAAAGGGCAAATCGTACTACAAAAATGGTATCGAAAAGTTGGAGTGTCGCTATAATCAGTGTATCACCCTTGAAAGGAATTATGTTTAAAAAAAACTAATTTTGCCAAAAAAATGTGTTTTACCATGGTAGGCCGGGTACTTTTCAATTGACCTGTTAGTTACATATCCTGGTTTGGAAATGTGTTATTACTTTCTACGGACTTCTATTCCAGAATTGATTTAAAATAAAAAATACCAATAATTGAATCAATTGCAGGAACTTCCACAGGAAAGAATAATAGTATAACAATAACAACAAACTCTATATAATCATATAAATACATCCATCTTCTCGGCCATCTTGATCAAAACTATGAAAACATTTTCAGTTTTTAAATTTCTCTAAAAACAAACTATAGATAACAATTAAAAAAAGATGAAGACAAAAATGACTTTAGATCAGCTTTCAAAAACGTATCAAATAAAATCGTCTATAACTTTGTTAGTTTATAATTTCCTTAAATTTAAATGGTAACAAACGATCATAAAACCAATGAAATTGGAGTTATCAACTCAACAAAATATCAACAAAGATTAACTACTAATACGAAAATGGAGATGAATATAACAACGACTTTAAAATCATTAATGAATAAATAAGTATTAATAGCAAAAAATTTAAAAAAATTATTTATTTTTTGGGCTGAAAGGGCTTTTACTAAAGGCGCTTTACTTGGGCCTAAAGTTTAAAGTGGGCTCCGAACCACGGTCCTCAGCATTAAGCCTACCGACTAGCGAGTAACCAACTTTAGAAATCATCCCAGAAGACATCCGGTCTTACCCAGCCTGGTTACTGGCGTGACTGCGATCATTTTCCTTGTCGGATTTTACACTCTTGCCTAGAACATTCACAAATATTAAACAATTATAAACATAAATTTACCCCAGCAGGATTCGAACCCGCGGCTATCGCAACAGTAGGAGAACTATCCCATCGCCTTTACCACTGCGCCACCAAGCCGGCTAAAAATATTATTATTATTGTTAATACTCAGAGTTGTTGTGCTTTACAAAAAGAACTATGATATCCTATCAAACACTAACAACCGAATTGAATTTTAAAAGTAAAAAAAAAGTAAAATTAGTAAAAAAAGCAGAATAAAGTGATCCTAATAGAAAAAATATTAAACTCAATTTCAACAGCCGTCTAGATAAAAACTGTCAAAAAATATTATTATCCTAGAAGTTTCAGAATGTTTTCATGGCATACTATGAACAATGTTAAAATCATAAAAAGAAAACAAGATTTATTTATTCATTAATAATCGTAATGTGTATATAGTCTATTTAAATTTAATTATATTACAATAATAAACAGCATTTTTTATAGATATCAAAGACTGATTCCAGTTCAGAACGTTAAAAGTTACACAAGAAAAGCTTTTCTTATTATATTTTAGAGTTATTAATAGAGGTAACTGAATTACTGAATCTGGTGAACATTTTCAAGACAATAAATTATTTACTCGGTTGTTTCATATGATTATTTTTTGATAATTTGGGTTACACTACTATTAGACTACAGGCTTCAAACAAAACAATAAATGAGTTTTGAATAAAATTTCCTAAATCTCGCCCTCCTAAATCGCCTCGGTAGTTTTAGGGTTCTTCGTAGTACGAAATAGTTTTCAACGAACTTTTGAACCATATCACCTTGAGCCCCTTTTTGACGTTTGCTGTTTATGCTAATTTTACCTTGATTTCCCTGTTCGGATATCTTCTTTCTCAATTGTTACAAAACCAATAAATCGAAAAATAAACCTAAAAAACTGAGACTTCAGGGTTGTAGCTCCTGTATCTTCTTAGCTAGACTTTCGTATTGTTAGTCAAACGTTCACCGTCGTTATGTCTTTACCTCGATCTAATACAATATTCTAAACAGGTTGTTCATTATATTACAACGTAGGGAAAAAAAAGTCCCGCTACCATTTTAAATGCCTATAACTTTGCTCAAAGAAAAGATAAGTAAGTGTGGTTTTCATAAAAAGCTTATTTGGTCATTTTTTAGTTATGATTGAAAAATTATATCGGCTAAATGGTGACCGCAATTCGCTATACAACTGCAACATCTGAGGCTGAATTTCTTCAAATTCGTGACGAATATTGTCTTTAAGATGTTGAAACTTTTGATTTTAAAAAACCCCATAAGTAAAAGACTGGTGCTGTTAAATCCGGAGATCTGGCTGGCCATGCCACTTCGCGAGATTAATCTTCGTGAAAAAACATCATTCAATAATTGGATTGTTGAACGAGCTGTGTATGCTGTAGCCTCATCTTGCTGAAACCACATGTCCTCTAGTCCTTGCTCTTCTATTTCAGGCACAAAAAAATTTTAATCATGGCTTGGTATCGTTCAGCAGTAACAGTAACGGCAACACCTCGGTCATTTCCAGAAAAATAAGGATCATTGATGTTTCCAACATAAAATCCACACCATACAGTTGTGTTTAGTGGATACAATGATGTTTCATGGATTAATTGAGGATTGTGTGTTTCCCAAAACCGACTGTTCTGTTTACTGACGTGGCCCAACACCTTGGTCGTATGAATACCGAGCATGAATACCACAATACAGTTGTTTTTAGTGGATGCAATGATGTTTCATGAATGAATTGAGGATTCCGTGTTCCCCAAAACCGACTGTTCTGTTTATTGACGTGGCCACTGAGAAGAAAATGGGCTTCATCGCTGATTATCAATTTAGACGAAAAATCTTCAATTTCATCAGACAGGCTTAACTCAACTCGTTGATCAGGATCTCTCGGTAGCAATTTTTGGACTAATTGAATTTTATAAGGGAACATTTTCAAATCAGTTTTTAAAATTCGCCTTACACCGCGTGCAGAAATGTGTAACTGGGAACCACGTCCCCGAATTGATGTTTCTGGAGACTGCAATACTATTACGCACTAGAGCCACATTTTCAGCGTTACGAGACATCTCTTGTCTTCCAGAACGAGGCCTGACTGTTGTCGTACCGTACTGTCGAAATTTGAGATGTAAACGATAAATTGTGGTTCTGTGAGACACTGGAAGATTAGGATATTTTTGACGCAATTTCCACTGAGTGGCAATAATGAAACGATTATTTTCAATAAATATTGTCACCATTTCTGCTCGTTCTTGTGGTGTATATTTATCTATAACAAAATTTGGACGTCTATACAACACAATGGTTAAAGCGAAACTGAGATAAATGTCACATAACCAAGATGACGCGCAATCAAAATGGTAGCGAAACTTTTAGTGTGCTTTATTTATTTATTTAAAAACATGAAAAAATATAATTATTACAATAACTGATATGATACAGACTGATATATTTAGACATCGCTTGAACGCCATCACTAAAAATGAATGTAGTACTTTACACAATTTTAATATAAGTTCAGTCTGGCTACATCTCGTCCACATAGAAAGCAACATAAACAAAGATTTCACTTTGTCACAGTGTATCTTTCAACGTTCACAAATGAAGATGCATCCATACAACATTCAACAACTTTTGTTGAATATAACAACAACATCAGACACAATAAGATATACTGCAACAAATGCAAACCTTTTATATTGGATTGAATTATTATTCTATTCTGTTGCATTGTGTGTATATATTTAAAACAGCCTAAACTCAATATTCAAAACTGTTTAGATTTAACAGGTCAATTGAAAAATCCCCGGCCTACCATAATAAAACACATTCTTTTGGCAAAATTAATTCTTTTTATTCAACACTGACTGAAATCACTGACTTGTGACACGGTGTATTGTCTTGGGGAATCAGCACCTTCTTTTTCTTCAAATGTGTCCTTCCGCGCGATTTAGTCCTTCCAACGGTCCAGTAACGCCATGTAATAGTCGCTGTTGATGATCCATCCTTTTTCAAGATATAGTATCCGACGCCATAACCTTGCCAGCCGACTGTTACCTTTTCCCACGCTTTGGAGCTAGTTTATCGTGTGCAGTCTACTCAGATGATTGTCTATTGAACTTCGGAGTGAAATGATGGAGCCATGTTTCATCCATTGTCACATATCGGTGCAAAAACTCGAGTTATTACGCATGATCATCTTCAAACACTGCTCCGAATCTTCAACTCGTCATAGTTTTTGGTCAAAAGTGAGCTCACGCGGCACCCACTTTCTACAGAGCTTTCTCATACCCAAATATTTGTGAATGATATAATGTACACGTTCGGTTAATAACTTTAGAGTGTCTGCTATTCCATTCAATTTCAATTTACGGTCATTCAAAATCATTTTGTGGATTTTTAATGTTTTTATAAACCGGACGGGCCCTATATGCATGGTGTTCATATTATTTTGTCTCTCTCCTGTATATGTTATCACAACAGACAGTAAGCAAACATTGAAAATATACAACAACAAAAATAAGATGAAATTCCGTACAATTATTGAGTATATTGCTACCAACCGATATTGTCAATCTGTTTTTAACTCAAACATCCTGAAGTTTTGCTGCAATCTTAATCAACATAATTTTAACCCGTTCTAAAATAATGCTGGCATTCTCTAACCTGACATAGTATTATGCAACACAGGACGGACGTAAGCTGGGATACGGAGCCATGCAGGGTATCCCTATGGTAGCATCATCACCGGTACGCCACGACTCTCCCCTCGGAGTACACCCTCTGGAAGTCCAAGCTTACCAGCCGCCCTGGAAGGCGCTGCACGACTTCGCCATGCACTCCGATCTGGATCAACCTCACCAACCCGCATTTCAACAACTGGTGAATCAGGTAAATCAACCAACCACACTCTAATCGACACACTTCCTCATTTTTCGTCTTGATTTAGATGCACGGCTACGATCTACCGCCTCCTTCTATGGGAGGTCCACCGCCGGGCAGCGCGGGACCTGGGGGACCCCATCCGGGCAGCCTCCTCGGAGCGGGAGGTCCGCCACCGCCGCCCGACTCCATGACCCACCCGGACAGCACCGACGGCTACGTGACGTATCTGGAGAGCGACGACAGCTTGCCAGCCAGTCCCTAACAGGGGTAGCCTTTCGGGAACAGCGAGGACGAGCCCCGGGTGCCGTTCGACGAAGCCGAAGACCTATCGATCAGAACGGAGCTGCGGAACCACCTGGAGAACGTCTTCGAGCAGTTCGGGAAACGATTGATGGGAAAGAGCTCGACGGAGAGGCGCGACCTCCTGTCCGGGGCCATTTGGGGCGACTTGGCCGAAAGGAAACTGGACATTCAACCATAGCATGTTCTGTTTGTCGTAAATGTTGTACATAAAATGTCAGAAGTTTGTGATCAAATATTTCTATGTTCATTTTTTCTCGAACCATCTCTCCAATCGGTAACGATCAACCAAATCTCGGACAGTTCATCCAACCCAGGACATCGCCAAAACTACAATGAGATTATTTACGTAATGACTAAAACAAGAACAATGTTTTCATAAAAAGTGCAATTATATTAAATTATCTTAAATACCTTTAAAAAAAACTACCACGATATAAGTATTTATTTCTTAGCGTATACTTTGTTTTGTGAAAAAAAGTAAAAAAAGTAAATAGCATTAGATATAACATTGTAAATTAATTGTTAAAGATTGTAAAGAAATTTGTTAAAATTATTTAACGTTTTATTTTCATAATTCCGAAGACGAACGCCACTGGACGCTTGGGCCAGTGACGTTGGTCGTTACTTAAAGAGAAAAAAATTGTTTTAAGTTGAAACTATACAGTTTAAACTACTCTTATCGGTAGTTTAAACCGAATATTGCAGTTTTGTGGATATGGAAAACAAAGTATTATTAAACATGATGGTCTATGCAATATTAACAGATACGTGAATACATTTTATAAAAATACATAAGAGACTTACTATAGACATAAAAAATAGGACCTGTATATAATAAAATTATTGTAAATAACTACTACATAATTATAAGAATTATAATCATATATTTTGTTTTATTTCACAAATGATATATAACCCAAATATCAAAATCTCAAGAATAACAATATTAAAACCTCATGTATATTTTGTAATCGAAAAATCCCTTTTTAACATGTTATCGAAAGGATTCAAATGTTATGCAACCCACATTTCCGCTCAAATGCTTAGCTTTTACATTGCTCTCTAAGATGATTATTTGGAATAATGAAAACAATATGTTGATAAACAATCATTTATAAGATACAGGTAACTATGTGATAATAAAATTGGTTCTAGTTATCAGATTTAAATTTAGGTTAATTTTTTTTTTAATTAACCGGTTCTGCAACTAAACATACTGTATTGATCTATTACCCATTAATGTCAATTACTTTGATATATTATCCAAGAGCTAAAATAGTATTAGGCATTATCGACATAATTTACATAAATATATTGAACCAAACAAATAATATTACACTTATAATTAGTTTGAAGTTATTATTGAGTTATTATTTTTGTCTTGGATATAATGACTACATGAAGGGTTGCAGATAGTAACAATAAAAAAAAAATATATTAGAATCTAATTCTATGACTCTTCTTAAAATAATATACTTTGTAGTGTCTATATAACCGGTAAAATTTACCCAAAAAATTGATTAATATACATAATGAAAGTCGTTATAAAAAGTCATTTGTAAAGTCCACTCTAAAATATACTAAAGAGAGCTCTATTACACGAGTATTCTATTTCATTCTGTAAAAATCCAATTATAAACCTAAAGATTACAATAGAGTACATAAGGGATTATAAATCGAGTTAATTTTTAAATTATAATCATGAATTGCATTAATTCATGAATAATTAACATTTCGTACTGTCATCACATTTTTATATCTCTATAAAATGCTTTTTTTCAACAAAAGAAACTATTAAATCTCTAGTATATATTTTTTATATCTAATCTGAATATACTGATATGATTAATGGATTCGATATTATATTTTGCTTATAGTTCTGATATAATTTTGGTGAGCATTATATTTTAATAGATTGTATGTATAACCAAAGTAGTAGTGAAATCACGTCATCAATGTATAATCTATTGCCTACTGCAGTGTTTATTTTCATTTTAATACTAGAAAGTGTAATTCACGCATATATTCCGTCTTATTTATTGTTATTTTTGAACTTAAACCCACTACGTACCGCACATCATTTTTGTTATTGTCTGGAGTAATGTTTCAAGCAATCATTCGTTGATATTTTTTTATAATTTTTTTATACTTATTTTTAGGTTAATAGGGGAATCACCAAATCGTTAGATGAGCAAATACAGAAAAAGACGATAATTCCTGATCTATCTTTTGATGTTTTACAATGTACATCACTGAGACAAAACAACGAAAAACAAACAATTTTGTTCTATAATTCATTAAAACATAATTTATTTTCCATGCTACATGATAATTTTATAAAACTCCATTTGATGTAATCGATTTTAATTAAAATATCTCGGTGGCCTAATTGATTATTCGTTTACTTAATAATCGATATATTTCGATTATATACATCCAACAACACTAAACGTCATTGCTAAATAAATGAGGTTAGTAACTTTTCGACTAATGTTTTTCTTAAAAATTTTGCATATTCTCTATTAAGAACAAAAAAAGAATGGCAGAGAATAACGATATTCAAGAAGGCTTTCTGTGTCCTATTTGTCACAAAGATATGAGATCGCCAAATAATCTCATAACCCACTTTCAAGATTTACATTCAGAAGAACAAGAATTCTTAAAATCAATTAAGGGTATTTTTAGTAATTATATTATCTTAAGGACAAAGATCAATGCTTCTTGAATTTTTAGAAGTTTATGGAAAAGCCAAAAAGAAAATCCTAAAGTTAGATGAGCAAGATATTCAGAATTTTAAAGAACTGACACTAAACAAATATCACATTGAATACAGTGAACCTCAAGACCCAGGTCCGTCTTTGACGCATACAGATTATTTTAAAACTGTTAGAAGAGAGAGACTAGATCACCGAACTGCTGAAACTAATAAACTAATTATTCGATTAGATAGGTTATTAAGGACATTTGGTTCAGATAGAAAACAGCAGGAACAAGAATTAGTAGCTTGGTTAGATGGATCAACAGTAACTCGATGCCCTTCTTGCGCGAGCAGCTTTAATATAGCTAGAAGACAGCACCACTGCAGGTTATGTGGATGCATTATGTGTAATAGTTGTTCTTACTTTTTACCCTACGACGTCGCCCGTAAGTTAATCTTAACTGTTTTTTACCATTATCATTACAGATGATTTTAGAAACAATAGTAGCACCAGTAACCAATGTCAGTGATAGAGAACATTCAGGCAAAGAAACTGATAGTTTAAGAACATGCGTGCATTGTTTGAACATGTTAGAGTCTCGAAGGAAAGTCCAAATTGAACAAATGAAAAAACCAACAATTTGGCATTTATATTTACTACTTCAATCCAACAAAAAACAAATACAGAGTTCAGTGGATCTTTATAACAAAGTAACATCATTTAACAAAAATGACAAATAATTTAACCGAAGTGTTTTTAGATGTATAACTCATTAACTGCGGGCGAAACAACATTCCTGTTACAGGACGTCCAGGCACTTCGTTTATCTATAGCTGAAAAAGCTCAAATGATTGAGACCCTGGGTAAGAAAATTGCATCTGAGCCCATAGATCCAGAAATGCCCAAAGCTGTTTTGCTGCAAAACAATATCTGGAAAGCAACATCAAATTACATAAAGGTTAGTTTAAATAATGGTATTAGAAAGCAATCATGATGGATAATTGTCAGGACTCTTTGTTGACTTTGCCTGCCCCGCCAACTGTACAAGAATTAGAAAAAATCCGTGAAAGATTTTCCAGAATGTTTCAAGATGACTTACCTCCTCAAAGTGCACCCGCTGTTAAAAAAGTTACAGTTACAACAGGATGGTCACCAGCTAATATTTCTAATGATGCTATAAAAGGTTTTTTTTTGCTTTTGGTATAAATTAATATGCTAAAAAATAATTATGCACAGGGGACCAAGATGACAATCCATTAATTGAACAAATGAATATTGTAAGGAACTACATCACACAAGCAAGACAGGCACATCGTTTCGAGGAAGTAGCCTCTCTGGAGGAAAATTTAAGAATGCTGAAAGAAACATATAGGAAACAGCTAAAAAGTTAATGCACTTTTTAAAAATATAACGTATTACTACTTACATTCCTGCATCTTTTTGCTTTACAAGATATAATTTTGCCTTTATGTCAGAGCTAGTCATGTATACCAATATACAATATATGTTTATTTTACGAATACATTAGTTTTATTGTTGAACCTTCAATTCTCCATTTTTAATTGGCTTTTCCATCAATTTTATTTTACATTCAATACAAGTTCTTACTATATTGACAAACGTCAAAAAAATAATTATGACAATATCCAATTCTGACATCTGGTAATCAAAATGATTTAATGTGATACAATCTAGAATATGGAAGTAAAAAAATTAAGTGCTATCGATATATCGAAAATAAGGAGTTCTCTTAACGTGTCTAATGTAACACAGTGTGTTTTTGAATTAGTAAGTGACGAGAATAGATTTTTTAACCTGTTGAAACTGGTGCAATCCATTTTAGGTTTGTAATAGTTTAGATGCGAAATCGTCATCGATTGCTATAAGAGTAAATCTGATAACGTTTAAAATACAAGTGGCGGATAATGGAGATGGTATCAAAAAAGAAAATATGGAACATGTTGGCTTGAGATATATGACTAACAAGTGCCAAACCCTGAAACAACTGGAAAAGAAACTTAACACCTACGGTTATCGAGGTGAAGCTCTAGCCAGCATAATTGAAAACAGCATAAAGGTTAGTGTAATCTCTAGATCTAAACAATCGACCGAGACGTTGTGTAAAAGATTTACCAAAGACCACCAGCCCCAAATAGCAGTAACTAAAAACCGTCCCAGCGTAGGTACGACGGTTACTGTATCGGGATTCATGAATAACTTTCCAGTACGTCAAAAACGGGTGGTCGAAGAGGTGGAATTAGAGGAAATTAAACAATGCGTCGAAAATTTAATCATAATAAACCCAGGCACGTCGTTCTCTTTGAGAAACGACAGCACGGGTTGGCTGGTACTTCAGAGCCCCCACAAGCCCGATATAATAAGCGCTTTTCGTCTTCTGCACGCCGATATAACAGACGATTTCACTTTGTTGAAAGTGAGAAGGAAGATGATGACCGTTGAGACCCTTGTACATAAGGAATATTCGTTTTCGAACAAATACCAGTATGTATACGTAAATAAATGGCCGGCGCATAATTCCAAGTTACAAAACCACATTTTGAAATTGTTACAGCGAAAATTTAATACCCATCACAACCCCATATTCGAAACAAAAAAATATCCCATCTATGTAGTTCACATAAAATGTCCATTAAAATACGTTGATGTAGTCCGAAGTGGGACAAAAGTAGAAGTTATGTTTCAGTGTTGGGATCTGTTATTGGCGTGTATAAACAAAGCAGTGGAAACATACCTGGGTTCCAGTCCAGAGAACAAGGAAAAACAATTGACCGATTGTAGGAGTTATGAAGGGGAGAGTTGTAGATTATCTAAAGTATATGGTGTTATTCAAGCGCGAGCTTTCAAACGCAAAAGCAGTGAGAGCATCGATGACGATGAACTTAATTTGGAAACCAAACGACACTTTATCGAGGATAAAACTAAACCCAGTAATAAAACGGATAGTTCTGGGTACTACCAAATCGAGGATTCTTGTAGAAACGCCGTTGATGAACCCAAGAGAAAAATAATCTCGATCTTAAGGAAACCTTTGCCGATAACGATTTATAAGCCACCGGCTATCACGAAAGAACACAAGCCAGCGGATCAAATATCGGTATACTCCAAGTTAAACGACAACGAACATGACGGGAAGCATTTCATTATGGACATGTTCCTCAAATCCACTCAGGTATTCGACGATACCGATCACGGCATAGAAAGACAAGCCAGTCAAGAAACTATAATGGAGTCGAACTTGGTGATGGAGAAAGACATACAAGACTGCGTCAATGGTATCAACGCCACCATGTCCATCAGCATAAATGTAAAAAAAAAGAAACTACGACATCAGCAAACACCAGGGCCAATAAGGAAAATGGTCTCTAAATTTATTCAAACCACTCAAAAACCTAACACTATTGAAATGTCCACTATTGATGAACAAAATAACCCTGATAATTACACAGTAGTATTAAACACCGCCAAAAGTAGAAACAAATACAAATTTGTGAGAAAATCGAATGAATTCATAGACAATTCAGAAGACTCCGTAAGTTCCACAAAAAATAATGACATATGCCACTGTTACAAAAAAGGAGGCAAAATATTCAATTTCAACGAAACTAATGTCCAAAGAACAGGAATTGATGAATTGTTTAAAAAACCCTCTATAACAGCAGAAAATGAATTTGAACAAACTAAAAGTTCTTATTTCCGATTAGAACGCCATCCAGTACGACACAGAAATATTGAATCCGACTTTATGTATCAACCGAAACATATATCGAAAAATTCTATCGGAATGCAAAAGGAAGAATCCCCGCCCATTGCAGAAATCTCCTTTAATAACAGCCCAGAACACTATTTTATTCACCCCGAAAAAAACAACCTGGATAATAATATTAAACAGAAATATAGCGTTGATTTATTCCCCACTCAAATGTCTTACCTTCAGTTCACAATGCCGGACGATTCCCAAAAGAAGAAAATGTTAGCTGAAGAACAAGATGAATTTAGGCAACGAATGAACCTTAGTTTATGCAATTTGGAAAATGTAACAACCCAAAGTCCACCCTACTGTTATCAAAAACAAAGAAGCAAAATTATATTTGATTCTCAAAACGAATGGTTACCAATGAGCACTGAAAATGGAACAGAGTATTATGTAAATCAACGAACAGGTACATCACAAAATAAGGGTTAACAACGTTTAAAATTAATACGACAATATATTATATAGGCATGACGTCTAAAGTAACTCCCAAGGAGAGCACGAGTAAATTTGGTTTTGATAAACGATTCAATTTTATTCCAAAAGGTATGTCCCCAGTGTTAGATGGTCATAAACCGGTTGAAAAAATCCTTAGCCAAAACAGTAGGAACAAACTGCAGGAGTTCATATTGAAAAGCTACGAAAACGAGTTGTTGGTGGTTAAGTGGCAAAACTATATTTCTAACGGTAAACATACGACCTTTTTTGTTAACTTCAACAATTACCCTATCTTATTTAGATCCTGAAGAGTTTTTTAAAGAGATGTACAAAGAAAAAGCAATGTCTTATGAAAATATCATACCCAGTATTAAAATGGACGTTTCCAAATGGAGAACAGGCTTATGTCTTGAAAGAACCAAGCTTAATAACATCGTAGTGCTGGGTCAGTTGGATAACAAGTTTATTGTGACTCTACAAGTAACTGAAGGTTTGCTGATATTATTTGATCAACATGCAGTAGATGAAAGAATTAGGCTGGAACGATTTTTAACAGGTAATTTAGAAATTAAAAGCTTTGTTGCTCATATCCCAAAGACTTAACTCAATAAGTCCCGAGACTCTGACATAAAGATAGTTTTAGCGAAACAACTGTTTTATATTCAAAACAATGCCTCGTGTCATAAATCGATAAAAGCTATGACTTCGAATTATTTTGCAGCTCATTATTTCGTTTAGATATCTAGCTCTTGGTAAGATTATTGGCTGTTTGCAGACTTCAAAGAATGAACCAGTGATAAAGTTAGGCCCAATTGAAGAAATTATTACTATTACTGCACCATTTTTTAAAGAGATACCCTCTTACCTCAATTAGTCCCAGAACTTGAATGAGTATTAAGAGATCTGAAGCTATAACATTAGCAATTATTTTACGCATGCTGTGACCTGAATGGTCAAAACTGCATTTTCCACATAGTACTTGACTTAGAAATTATCTGGTCTCTCCAATCCCTTGTAGACACTTATGGTAGTACCACTATATTGTATCTCAAACTAAAAAAAGTATCTCTTAGTCCGAAACGATAACATAAACAGAATTAAACAAATAAAACAGAAATACCACCAGCTATTCCGGTATATTCCTGAAAGCTAGAAAATAAAATATAATTAAGCCTTATAACTTATACCAATTGTTTTCAATAAAACCTGTTCATCTAGTAATATAATCCGGTACTCTAAAACAATGACATATTTGTACATGATACTGAATACTAAGCTCAAGTGGAAAAAAAGTCGAGTAAAACCTTGTATTAGAAAAAATCAATTTTTCTAACAGTTTCAAACAGTTTTTCTAAATATTGTTAAGCTCTATAGTAAAAATGAGGGAATGCATAAACTCCTGAAGGTACTTACAGTCAGAGAGGACATTAAGTAGTTTGACAAAAATGCAAGATGAGATTGTATTGCAATAGTAGACGATCGTGGATCTCTTACACTTATTGGACAACAGTGGACTTGTTTGAAGGTTGTTAAGAGATAAAAACACATAGAACTAGTGTAGTTAAGTTAATTTATACGTAAAAAATAAAGTAAGAGTATCTCCTCCATCAAACACTAATTGTTTGAAGCTTTAGGCCTAGAGTGATTAAAAGAAAATTACTAGATACTGATATGTCGTCACATATGTTCCATCTGCGTTTACATTTTAAAATCAGTAAATATATTTTTCAGAATACAAAGGAAAAAAATCACGACTCAAACGGGACCTGACAGTTTTTATGCCTAGAACTGATTTATCCCTATTGAGAAAGAACTCTAACTACCTTCAGTCTATCGGATTGGAAATTGATTATTTTACGAATGGATTAAAAGTTATTTCCATACCCCTAATCATAGCTGAAAAATATCCTGTATCAGTAAGTATCCTAATTATTAGACGTTATCAATCCAACTTCAGATTCATTAACAAAGAGTAAACATATTACCATCAAAGAATACAACTAAGCGAAAAATAACTTTTGCGATTTAACGATTGCTTGAGTAAAAATTCATTGAATCAGTCTATGAGCTTTAATGATACATAAGAACATAGACTTATTCAAGATTGAACAGAATGATTGAAACTGACGTTGGCCAAACTAACTTAACCGCTACCCTAAACCATGTACCTGAATAAACAAACATAGAACGAATATGATCACCGATAGTCACCACTACATGTCTAGGCCGATATCCTCAGTCTAAAAATGCTTGAGTAGTCCGCTATCAAAATACAGAATTAATGTCTGAATATAAAATGTGTTGTTAATTTCCATATTCAAATTCAGGTGGCAATAGCAAACTAATTAACCAGTAAATTAATTAATTAACGATACCGAAATATTTGAAATTTCATAAATACAAGGTGTAGAAATTAAAGAATATATTGGTTTAGCTTACTGTGTAAACACAACGCGAATCCAGATGGCACAGGGGATATGGTAATAAATAGTCTTGGAAAATCGGTCGGTGGGGATACCAGTACAACTGCAAAAAAGAAAATCTGAGTGACATCAATAACGATAGAAAACATGAAGAGTATTAATCATTCTGTTCGTGACGATTCAAACCTTTCAATTCGGAACCGTACATAGTACATTTTACAAGATTTAATTAACGAGTGTGATGTTCAGTGAAGCCCCAGGGAGAGACTTGACGACTTCGTGATCAGGCAATTGACCATTGTTCAACATTTATCAATATCCTGATGAAGCTCATTTTCATCATAAGTAAACATAATAGCCGTAATAGGCCGCTATTAGTGCAAATTTTTGTTTTATTCGCCTAGACTATCTGACTTAATTCCATTATATTTTTTGATAAAAAATCACTTTTCAAATCAGTTCATTAAATATAAACTTTCTCTTGAGACACCTTTTGTCTAAAAAGTATTCTAGATCGTCAGGTCTTAATTATTTTTCTTTTATTTATTTTCTACTAATTTAAGAAAACACCCAATATATTTTCAGGCATGCTTTGAAGAAATCAGAAAAATCCTGCTGACGTTGCTTAAAGATATAATCGATACTCTCAAGACAACGGAAGCCCTATTACCGTTACCGAAAATCATTCACAATATATTAAGCTTGAAGGCGTGCAGAGGTAAAAACAACGACCTGATGATCAACGATACTAATAAAAATAAATCATCCTAGGAGCAATTAAATTTGGTCATGTGCTCTCTGAAAAAACATGCACCGAACTGCTGCAGCAACTAAAGAGTT
The DNA here is from genome assembly GCF_030347505.1 of Rhynchophorus ferrugineus. Classification (NCBI taxonomy): domain Eukaryota; kingdom Metazoa; phylum Arthropoda; class Insecta; order Coleoptera; family Curculionidae; genus Rhynchophorus; species Rhynchophorus ferrugineus. The sequence continues at coordinate 52,698,282 of NW_027472583.1, forward strand.
GTCAATTGCCGTTTCAATGCGCCCATGGTCGACCGACGATGCTGCCTGTGCTAGAACTCAATCAGACTCATCGGGACAAGAGAAAGAGCAAGATTCACCTCAGAAAATTAATCTCAATAGCACAGTCATCTTAGAATAAGTTCCTGTTGAATTTATGAATTACGTTAAGTTGTACAGTTTTATTTTAACAGATCGGATAAGTGGGAATTTCACTGCATTTTTATTTTAACGAAAGGTAATGGTGTCCGGATGACACAAAAGCAAAACTCGACGTATACGTACGTTTCCTTATTTTATTATTGAATTAAACTTGATAAATAAGTAGTACCTACCACTAAATACAAAATTATACTCGAACGTATGACTTAAAGTACAGATCCTTATAAAATGGTAAAAATCGCGGAGGCACCGATGCCGTCCGTTGCGTTACAAAGTAATACAGAGGAGGGGGAATTCTTGTTGTTGCCCACCTAAGCGCCATCCACCACGGTGATATCAAAGGTATCACGCTGGAAAATTTTAATCGGAAAAATAAAAAGACTCGCTGGAACTGATGGATAGACTTCAAGCACGACGACCGCCTGCCTGCACCTCTTAACGCATCCTGTAGCGGTTCTCCTCGTGCACCTCCCCCAACTCGCCCTTGAAATCCAACTTGATGACGAAATCCAGATCTCGGTTGTTCCTCGGGTTAGGCTTCATGGTGAACGTGCCGTGGATCTCCTCGCCCTTTTGCACCGTCATGTAGTCCTCGAAATAGAAGACGGTCTGTTTCCAATGCGTGTAGGGGGCGTCCGGTGCGGTGGTGAAACCGATCCGCTTGTGGCATTTAGTGAACTCGACGGTGAAATAGGTGACCAAGGCTTGGACGTAGTCGTTGCGGCGAACGCCGAGGGTGAAGTTGGAGGAGAATTCAAGGTCTTCCTTTTTGACGGTATAGAGATCGACTTCCTTGACTAACGCGGGGCCCGTTACCACCTGTTTGGGATCCACGACATCCACTAGCGGTTCACTGATGGCCACCTGTAAACAAATTACATAGTAATGAAAAAATCCTGCCAGTAATATATATAAATTAAGCTTTCGTATTTCTGTTTCCACAAAACTCGAATAGCAATTGATAAATTGACTTGATTGACAAATATTTACACAACATTGGGTTTTAACACAAAAGAGTTATTAGTTTTAAATTCGGAAATGAAAAATTTGTGGTGTCGTGGCAATGGCAACCGTTCTCATGTTAAAGATAGTTTAGGAAAAAAATTACCACTCAAAGTTCGTAAATATTAAATTACGTAAAAATCAAATTATATTTAAAAAATTCCTGTGCTATTTTCACATATGTCATTTTGGTAATAAAATATATAAGTATAAAATATAAAAATATGAATGACTTATTTAGAATGTTAAATTCAATTTATTTCATTCGTTTTTGAATATCTGGCCTACATTCAATCATCAATCAGACTAAGTAATACAATATTATATGATTAGTAGTTAAAAAATTAATATTATTGAAGCAACAATTCTGGTTAGACCTTATAAAGGTCAAGGATGTACTTGATCATAAATACCAATTATCAATGACAACAAACGTTGGGAGTACCCAAAATTTAAAAGGCAAAAAGTTGCAATTATTGTTGAACATAAACTCAGCTTGAAAGTGTACAGAATTCGCTGATTGGACAGTTTCAAAACCTTTACATGCTTCAGGAGACATTCCAAAAGGAACGAAAATGTTTAGTTACCAGACGAATTTACTCGAAAATACACTGCAAATGTGTTCATCATAGCACGATCATTGACACGATATTTCTATATTCTGAACAGATATTAAAAAAAGTTGTACAAAATAAAGGACATTATTTTAATTGCAGCTGTGTTAATTTTTTTAATAAAATGTCCACTCTAGAAAAGAAAGAAAAGTTCCAAAAATTAATTCAAGATTTTAATACACTAAGACATATATAAATTTGGCAACGCAATGCAAACTGTATTATCTTAATATTTATTATTAGAACATAACAACCTGACTTCTGAGTAATAAAAAAAACAAATGGTAATTATAGGAACTATAAAAGTACTCACTTTCCTTATAGAACTCATATCAAAACCATATACGTCATCCCACCAGTTGATTTTTTCATCTTTGTATTGTCGATCTTCTATAGCCGTAATATATAAAGAACAACGGTCTGGGAACAGCAAACCATCTGGTTTTAACCATTTATCTCTGTAAAATATATACTTATTATCTAGATTGCTACTGAGTAAAATGAACTCCTTACCTAGCATAAAGAACTGTATCTAACATACTTTCATAAAATAAACAATATCCCATCCATTCAGAAATAATAATGTCTACTTTTTCAACTCCATCTGGTAAACTAACCTCTTCAACTTTACCTAATAAAAATTAAAATGGTAACAACAATTAAAAACAAATCAACTTTCTTATACCTTTAACAATTGTAATAATATGATCTAACTTGTTGGCCTCTATAATTTTCCTAGCATATTCCACAATATTTGAACACTCAACGGCAATAACTTTTTTTGCTCCAGCTTTTGCAGCAAACATACTCAAAATCCCAGTTCCACAGCCTGCATAGAATAAGGTGTTATTTTTATAACGCATGTCAAAACAGAAATATGGTTATGACTGACCAATATCCATTACAACCTTTCCATTGAACAGATGCTTGTTGTGATACATAGAATTCCTGTATGTTAATGTTCTTACTTCATCCTTCAACATTTCTTCATGGATGCCGAAATGTGCATAGGAATCGAAGTAGTAATCCCTGGAGGTCATTTCCTCTGCTGGTATGTCCTCCATTCTTTCTTCCTTTGAAACGTGGTTTGTTTGTGGGGCTATTTCCATAGTTTCCATTTTATTATGTTGTCTAATTAGAAAATAATAAGGCCAAAGTGTTATGAAAGCGATGTTAAAAGCAAAATCATGTAACTAATCATGTATGTGTACGAATAATCGCACGAATCCAATATTTTCCCGTGTTATCCCTGTATGTGTGCATAAAATTAAATGAGACACCCTGTTAATGAACAGAAAAAAGAAAAATATTCTGCCAGAAAATAAATGCTATAAAGCCGGGTAATTGACACTTTTACAACACGTGCATTTTTGTGTAATTAAATTCAGCGGAAAACACGAACGTATACTAAAAGCTTTTATTAGAGCTAAATATGAAAGGGAAACGTGGAATTACCTTTATAATAAACACTACAACTAGTTATTTTTACTCTGTTGGCGCCGAAACCTTCAACGGTTTGGCGTTTCAATCAAAAAGAAACTTCAATTTTAACCTTGAGGGGTTGACGTTAAAATGTAAACTATTTGGGGGGTGGAGAAAGAAGAAGATAGGAGAAAATAACAAATTATTTCTATATTTTTATATATGATATTTTAAAAACCTATCTAAATTTCACCTTCATTGTTGGATAAAATTAATACCGATCCATATCTTCACAATAAATACATAAAATAATCATTTATTTATATAATATATCATTTTATTCAAACAAACGAAAGTTTACATAACTTAACGCCTATCATAAGTATTAGCGACGAATAAAAGAAGAAGAATGAATATAATATAATGCATATTTCAAATATGAAAACGGTTACTTTTTTTTAGTAAGTGCTACAAATAAATAAAATTAAACTTTAAAAAATGGTTGTTTTTGAACTTTCGAGTCACTCCTAAGCTGTATAAAATTATGTAATATCGATTTGTCCAGATTGACCTAAAATATATATAATAAAATTGATTCAAATAATCAGTTATCACTGTGATATAAGTATTACCAGAGAATCTTCAGAGCACACTTGATGCAAATTTTCTGGTTTTACGAGAAGTAGGTTGCACAAAGCATGTAATGTCTCGAATAGTTCAATCACTAACGGGCCGAACGATTTCGTGCAAGACCTATATTCATTCAAATCACAAATAGCGACCATAGCCCCTAAAAATTAATTTAACAAATAACTATCACGTGTTAATTGACATGAGCCTTAATTAACATTACCTGCTGTATTATACTGAAACTGCAACATGTGGTCATATATAGTTCTGTGTAATCTAATACCAAGTTCTTCCAATACAGCACTAACATTATTACCATCAAGATTAGTTTTAATTTCATTCTTTATATTTGATATATATTGGGATACAGCCTTACAAGCCTAAAAATTATATGAAAATGAATTGCATAGCGTTCTTCTGTTAAAGGGGTATTCTGATCTAGAAATTTATAAAGCCCATTTTTTTCGGCTACATTCGAAATAGCGTGGATTTTTCGAAATTAATATTATTTAGATAGATAAATTCCTTTATACTCATAAATAAATACTAATACTGCAGTTCACACATTTGCTACTACATGCAATGAAGCACAAACCACCGACTACGCTCCGAACTTCAGCTTCCGCTGTTTGTGAATAGTCACTAGCTGAACTAATCTCAGAAAGACTAATTTTGAAGTAGAAGAAAGAAAGGAAAAAGAGATGCATGCATCAGAGGGTGCTGATTACCCAAGCGTGAGTTTTAAGTACTTTTAAATACTTCATGCGCTTCTTTCGTCCTAATTGACATGCTATTAATCTTAATTTAATCATTTACTTGAAATTTGGGTATAATTGACTTTGGATATTTTACTGTAAAAAAAATGAGAAAAAATACCGACGATGATTCGAGTCATAGCGACATTACTAGTCAAGATTTTCTGGAGTCAGAACACAAAGATTGGAGACTATGAAATTGTTTATTTTTTGGTAATTTTTTTTGTGCTTTTGGAACGCCAACAAAACGTGTCCTGTAAAAAATTGAGAACAAAAATGGTAGATCTTTCTAGACCAGAAGACCCTCTTAATATAAATCTTACGGGCGATGAAACCGTGTCGAAATCATCAGTTTCAGGTTTAAAGTCGCTTTTCTTTTGTTCAGACTGTAAATAAAGTTTCACCCAAACTGTAGTGGCATTGAGACACCTGCAAAAGCGTATCTATAACAAATATAAATACAGCAAGGTTGATATACCTGTCTAAACCGAGGTTGAGCTTTCTCTCAATGTCTTCTAGTACAAATTTCTTTTTTTGCAGACATTCATTATGGAAAGGTGTATTACTACAAATTAAGAATGGAATGGTACAAGCATAGATAAATATGAAAGTGCATACACAACCAAGGGAACGACTAAATCCATAAACTGTTTTTCGACCAGGTGAGTTATATTGTTGCTTTGATGCACAACAGTGAAAAAGTATAGCACCGGCGGATTCTTAGCACCTTCTACAACCGGAATAGCTTGCAGTCCTAATTCGACGGCGTAATCAACGTGCTCAATTAAAAGACTGTTCACCAAAGTGTTCAGTAATTTAGACGCATTGGCTGCTTTTTCCTCTGATTTAGACAACTAACAAACAACAATAATAAAATCTAAGAACTATACCACTGTGAGTGAATAATATACCAACTGACACCTGGCGAATGCGTTTTTGGTGTCTTGAAGTATCATGATCGCCAATTCTTCAGACAAGAAAGTCTCCCCTCCATAATTCTCGATCTGGGCGATATTGATATTGGCTCTGGTACCTATTACGGCTTGTAAGTCCCTCCGCAGGTCTTGAAAACTATGTAACGCTTGGTAAGGTTTCAAATCACCATTTGAAAATACTCACCCTCCGCTTTGGATCTGCTTTTTCTGATGATTTTTGGTGTCGTAATATCTTTGCAAGTTGATCGCGCATCTTTCTTTCAACGATTTCAACTCAATTCTACAAAATACCCCATAAATTTTTGTTGCATTTTAGTTCTAAAACGTCAACTCAACTGTATATATTCGCTGATATGTTTGTTGAATATATTTGTTGTTAATTTTGTCAGATAATTCTTGTCGCTACCCAAATTGAAAACGCTCAGTTCGTTCGAGAAATTGTTAGTTCTAAAAACACCAATATGAAAATGACCTTAAATAAATATTAGACCATTTTAACATAAATTGACTAGAAAATATTTTCCTATTAACTGCTAAAAAAACACTGTAATTGTTGCTCAATATATTTTGTTTCAACATTTGATCTTTAGGGTGGGCGCAATAGTTTGATCTTAGTCTACTTTAACCATTTGGTGATCATAACGAAAAGCGATTAACACCGCTTATAGCACAAAAATGACTTATGGTAAATCAATATAGGTTCATTTCATTTTAGGAAAACATTTAACTAAGCCTACTCCCTTTAAATATTAATTCATCAATCTTCAGTTGTTGATTGTCATTGATAAATTAATGGAACATAAATCCCACAACTTTCCAGTAATGAACCAATCGTCAATTGGCGATTTTGTCTTTTAATGCATTTTTTAGTTTTGATTCAAGTTTACATTCATTTAGTTAATGAATGTATTATGAATTCACTTTAGAAGGAAATGCTTAAAACACCATCAAAAATATGCTAAGTTTCAAGAACAGCTGCAAACAAAAAGCCCTGTATTTGAAAGAGTAACTGAATCTTCAATTAAATGCAACCACAATAAAGCTAAGAAGGTTCAACAGCCCTGACAAATGACAACACTGAAATGATAAAATGTTGAAAAAAGAAACAACAGCCCGAAGGTACCTAATAAAATATTCGAAAAAAGAATGAAATACAAATATACATTAACAAAAACCAGCTTCTACAAGAAAAATAAAATGATTTTCAAGACTACCCAACGATGTGTATCATTTCTGTAAGTACATCAAATTATGTTACAAGATATGTCTTAAAAAGTTTGTAATTGGTGCACCCACCCTAATCTGATAAATTTTAACATGACTGAAATTAGTTCCTCGTCAACAGTATAGTTATTTACTTGTAATATAACTCATAAAGTATCTGCAAATAGGTATGGCTGCCCATTTTTGCTCCCAGTCTTGAATCTATATAATTAGATAATTTCAATTGATATAAATTCAACACAAACTTGGCCATAACCTGTTCAGGATTATTGAAAACTTCCCTAATAATCTCATAATTTTCTTTACATAATGGTACAAGTTGAGCGAAAACATCTTTCCCTAAGAGACAACCCTAAAAATAATATTTACATGTCTACACTATATAATTTGATTAGCGATCTTACAGCTTGACTTTGATCAATATAAGCATCAATACATTGACTGTATCCTTTAAACTGTGATAAGACCTTAGCTACTGCACGCATTCTTGTTAAATCCTCCTTACTCATAGCACGGACAAAATCTTCAATTAGACCCTTCTCTATTATAGAATAGGTCTCTTCTATTTTCCTTTTAACACTTTCAAATCTAATAAGCAATCTCAGTTTAAAATAAGGAGATTAAATTATTATCTCTACTTACTTAGGAGATGGTAAATCTTGAGATATCAAGAATAATTTTTGAATAACATCAGCTGCTTCATCAATCTATTACAGAAATATAACCGTAATAATTATACTTCTAGCCCATAAATGAAATATACCCACCCTATATCGATCACTAAAAATTGAACTAGTTGAAGAGCCATTAGCTAAAAATTCACCCAAATATGACATTAACTTTTGCGCATCCACCACTCGGGCTCTAGGACCGTTCACACTATCAAGCTGGTCACCTAAATGCAGTACTTTTGTAGCTACATTATTTATTTTGCTGTCAAGCTCTTGAAAATTATCCATGGAGTGCTATAAAACTCATTTTTAAGATATACAAATAAAAGATTACAAAAAATACTTTATTTTGCTCGAGAAGTGTGTAAATTTCTTGAAAAAATATTGCTTCATCCTCTCTGACAGTTGCTTCTAATCTTTCACATTTTTTCTCCTGTCTCTCTTGCAGTAGAGTTAAATCTCTAAAGCATAAAACTATGAAAAAAATTTACAAAAGCAACATTTCTATGAAATACTTTATAGCCTGTACAAATGATTCATGTAGCAATGCTGGATTTAGATCCGTTTCATCCCCTTCGCACCTAGTTTCTGCGATAGTTCGCCAGGCAAGACGTTCAACAAATTCCTCTGCATCAAAGGGTTCCTAAATGTTGCATTATAAAGATATTTTTCTATTTTAAATGCTAATAAGAAGTAAACACCTGTTCCAATTCTTTAATATATTGCTGCATCATCTTGATTCAGTGGAACAATCGTTTCAATTAAAATTAATATAAACCGTTTTTGTGAATTAACATTTTATTTCAAACACCCATATCCAAATGAACACCAATTTTTTGTTAACGCGTCATTTGTCAAAATCTTCTTCTTTAACTTTTTTATTCTAATAATTATTAAACATTATTATTATCATTAAATACTACGTATACTAGTATTATACCCAAAAATTTCTATCTACACTATATTAAAATTTATTATAACAAATTATTTTATAAATATATGCCAATTTAAGAAGATTCTATAAATAAAAATGCACATTTTAATGAGTTACGTTATGTTTACTTATAGTTGTTTATATATTTGCATAACGTTATTTTTATAACATAATCAAAACACCGTGCTATACGACTACTAACTATAAATATTAGGACATTATATCAACAGTGTTATAAAAATAGACTGGTTTACAAGAACACGGAAAATAGCGGCTGATTAATTTAAGAAAAAAATCATGTTAACGTTAAAATATAATTTTTGCAACGGAATAGCGATAACGTTATATCGTTATTGGTAATGTGATTATCAACGCCATAACAAAGTAGCGTTAAAAATATACGAATACGATCCTAAAATTGTTCGGATTGTCGCTTTAATAGCCTAAATGACGTTACATATGAACATTTTATATATACGTGAAAATGACCACGAACAACGATGTAAATAGAAGACTATCGCGATGCGTTGGCCTGAATAGTCACGAAAATAGCAAACAAATAGGCAGAACAGTAACTTCGTAAGGGGTGACCAAGAAAAAATCCAGTTTGGTTACATTTACCGATCAAGAAACAAAGAAAGTTCTATCAGTGCGATGTTGCCACTGTACGCCTGAGCTTTTTGCTTTAGCTTTATCATTTTTAAACGTTTCATTTATATCACAGAATACAGTCTCTATTTTATGATTTATATGTGCAGATACTTATTATACTTATACTTAAATTACATTTCGTATCATTTTGTATCGCTCTACTCTAAATTTTATTTTATTTTATTTTATTTATTTTATTGGACAAGTTGGTTGAGTAAAATGGGAAAAAAAACAGATATCAGCACATCAAAGAAATTTCGTTCACATTGGCAAGGCGGCGTAAGGGAAAAGTTCCGAAACGGCAATCATCATCCCTACACCTTCCGTCGATTTGGACGCCCTCTAACGATCAACAATAAAATCCAAAGCGAAAATGGCGATTTCGCTTGGGTCGTGTGTAGTTGGTCCGCAGTTTGTGTCAGGCTTGTGCCCGTATAGGAGCCCCGAGTGAATTATCTTGTGACTTGTTTTCGTGAAATCGTTCGAAAAAGGTGAAAAAATGTCTGAAAATATTAATCAGATGCCAGTTGAAAAGCCAGGTTCGGACACGGTTGACGCTAGCCTGTTCGATGTCGTCCAACAGAATGGTGCGCGCGCATTGGTCGCGGACGTTGCCGAACCGATGTTGCCCGACAATGACGTGCCCGCGAAGAAACGTAAAACTAGGCGCGGGAAATCCAAACGCAAAACTCCGTATCAGAAATACGGTAGGGTAGCCCGTAAAAATACCAAAATGGTAAGTTACATTTTTAATTTGTTTGTAGAAAAAATTTAATTGTTTTATATTGTTTTTCTAGACGAAGCCACGAATTGTTAAACCAGAAGCTCCTCGAAATGATAACCAATTCCTTCTAGAAGACCACGGAGGTTTCGAGGAACTCGACGAACGGCTAAAGTGTATCGATCAGGCATCCACATCCACCGTAACTAGAACTAGAGATTCCAGCTTCAGCGTGGACTCTGACTGCGAATTTTACTCTTCGCCCGATGATGAAGGCGAATTTCTGATGAAGGACTTCAACGACCAATACCAAAGCGTCCAAACCGAGCAACTACAGACAATGTCCAAACAAGAACTGATCGATGAGTATCTCTCTCTGGACAATCGATTCTCGCAAAAATACCGAGACCTGGAGGACACCATCAAGCACCTGGAGAAGGAACTGGAGAAGCACAAAGACGACAAGGAAAGTTTGGAGCGCGAAAACGCTCTACTGAAATCGAAATTGGAGGAAGCGGGTAACGATGACACCGATTCGGAGGACTCGGAAACGGATTCTAGCGAGTCCTGCAGTTCCAGTTCGTCGTCTAATAGTCACAGTGATTCTAGTCGGTCGACCAGTCCGGTTCTTGAGGAGAACATGGATTTCGTGAAGGCCAACGGTCACGCGTCCCCCACGGCCAGTGTGGGGCCCGTCTAAGACCCAACCGAAGGTGTCTAGAGAGATTGAAATCGTCAAACCCGGTTTGTTTCTTTTCGATCATTGTTATTTATTTACTACTTAGTTTCCCCTCCTTCTTCTACTTGAGACTGACAACAGAATATCTCGTTTGGATTTTGCTTTTTATTACAGGAAGTCAACCGCGACACGTGAGGTCCGAGCTTTCGTTTATAGTTTCGTTGTGATCAAATCCAATGATTTTTTGAGTACAATTTTCATTCGGTCGTAGGGTATTAAAGTGAAGTTCTGGTATCTGACGCCATAGAATGAAAGTGTGATATTTTTCAATAATAAAAATTGTAGAAAGTGAAAAAAAATGTTCGTACTATAAGAGTTCGTTATTTCTGGTAAGGCGGACGAGGAAGTCGATCGCTCGTTTTAAATTATTACCGATTTTTTTATATTGTGAATATATTTTTTTGTATAAAAAGGTTTAAAATGAAAAATATTATAGTTAAGAAAGTTTTTATTGTAGTTCTAATGTTTATTATAATAAAAAGTTTAAATTTAAAAACAGTCTTATTTTTTACAATGATTTCACTCTTGTTCTCTATAACTGACTAACGTACAGTGAAGCAGATTGATTGCATTAGTATTTTTATTGGCTATTGAAATGCAATAAAGATACGGTGAAGTGAACTAGCAAAGGTGTTTTGTAGCAGCTGCACGGGGTCTATTGTCGTGTGTAACAATAGAAATGCTCGAAATCGTTAAATTTCTATAAAGGTTTCTAAAGAATTTAATATTACAATTATTTTTCTTTTAATGAATGGCCATTTAATGATGTTTTTAAATTATAGTTTGTCCAAATATATTTCTGTTACCAATTTTATTATTGATTAAATTATTTAAGAATATTTATTTTAGATTAAAAATTATATAGAGAAAGCGTTATTGTATTGTTTAATTGTCATTCTATTGCCAAAACTAAGTTTATATTTTCTTATTTGATGGAGTGTGAATAAATCAGTGTTGAAGTAAGTTTATTAAACTTTTAAAGCAAATAATCCAATATCAATAAATTGAATGTGTTTTCTAATATGAGCTGCCCTTCGCCAAAATTATTTTAATGCTTTTTTTTATAAATTACTTTCGGCGTAACGTCGAAAACAGAACGGGTCTATAACAAAAATAACCGTTCTTAATATATTCCTAATTAGGTGTAAGAGTTATGCCATCCTAATCATCTTTTAAATCATCATATACATTTTATCGATTTTCTAATTATATATTATTACAATTAATATTAATAGAATAATTTTTGTCATTTTTCAATTTGGAAATGGTCTGCACAAATACTATTTGGTTCGTTAGTTTAATTTTTAAAAACACGAAAAAATATTATGTTTGGTGAAGATAATGTATTAATTAAAAAAAGGCAAAATCAATTGTGAAGTCGAGATAAACTATTAAGAGCAACAGATACCAGATCAATGTGTTAATTAAAATAGAAATGGCTTATATGAAATGGAAAAATATCTGCATTTGCTCTACAAAAACACAAGAGAGTTTTCTTTTCAAAAGATTATTTATGGCTGACAAGAATTTAGAAAATTTTGTTCACCAACGATTATAACTGCTATATTGTTTTAAAGTTGATTCGTTAAAAACTTTCGTTTTTAAGATGTTATTCTAGTCTATTCCAATAAAACTTTTCAAAACAACTAGTAATCCAATGCCACTAAAACAAAGTTCTTCGATTAATTACCAATGCTTAACGCTACATAACCAACGAAGAGTTCGAAATCTAATATATTTACGAAGTTATCCTAGATTTCGCCTTAAAGCTTGAAATAAGTGGATACAATACAGCTACTGGCAAACGAACCAAAGCACACGAAAATGTATAGTGTATAAGGGTTACTCTTAAATTTAAGTTAAGTAGTTCAATTCTATTTTAATTTGGAAAATGCTGGTCTATTTATTCCATATTTATCTTGCGTGTGTTGTGTGTTGATGTAAGTACAACAGAACAGTAGTAATAAATTAATTTTTAGATTAAGATTATACTAAGAATTTCTGCTAGATGTAATTAATTTGAACAAAATAGAACGTTAAGTTGATTTTATTAATAATTATAGGTTTAATATTTGTTATATAATTAGATTATCAAAGACTCTTATCTCAAAAGATCTAAATTTTAATATTAATATTAAAAGACTTTATGATAACTTTTATGATTATATTCACAGAGAAATTACTGTATGATTATTTTTTTATTTAAAAATAATATATTTTGTTATTCATCAAATTTATATAATTAATTATTAACTTAAATATATATCTAGAACTCAATTTAAATATAGACATAACAGAAGTTTTTCTTCCCTCCATAAATAATCATTTTATTAATATGGAATGAATGACGTTAAAAAAGTTGTTATATTAAGGTATTTAAAAGATTTCTTAAGATGTTTTACTTTTACTGATGTTAATAAAATAACAATATAAATATTAACGTTTTATTATAAAACTTTATTAGACATATTCAGCATATTTTAATTTCTAATTACAATACCAGGTGCGGTTCATATTTCTAAATATACTATCTGGCAACTGATATATTACATGTTACGGTAGGGTAAGAGGATATCGTCGTTTATTCGCTTTTAATTCAAATTAAAATCACCATTATTGGCCCATACTATTGATCAAACTCAGAATAAAACTACCCAGATCCTCGTCTTGATTGGTCCACGAAACATATACGGTCTTCTGGGGCTCGGTGTCATCTCCCTCCACCTTCACTAAAACGGACTCGACCGATATTTCTCCTTCGGCGAAGGTTACCGCCCATTGAGGCAATTTCTCCTTTAGTAACGAATGAAGCTTGTGAGCTGTCGACAAACTCGGACCTGTATCATTGATAGCAACGGTTGAGGTAAACCTACCAGCAGAAAAGAAAATATGTTTCACCATCAACAGGAGGAAACGAAATTTACTTTTCCAAACAAAACAAGAATCTCTACTATTGTTGGTTTTAAATGATACAAAATCAGAATGGAAAGTGATGTGAGCTGCACTTTCAAATGATAACACTATTATCAGCTGCAAAATTAGTATTAGTTAATGCAAACATTGAGCGCGTGACGCTAACGCGAAGGCAAATGCGATGGAAGTTGGAACTCCAATGTTTCCTCTTATTTTCCACGTGGGTACGACACTCATACATGATATAATTAACCCAGGGGGTCAAACATAATGGCTACAGACGATAACGCGGTTTTTTGCTGAGTACTCTTTAGAGTATTCAGGACAGAAGGCTAATTTTGGTAACAAATCACCTTCAGGAAAGATGACACGTTTTTAGATGAAACTATCGATGTAATTACTCTGTCATTTTTCTAAAATAACGTTGATAAAATTATCACCATCAGCGAGGAGTGTTACAGAATGACTTGACGGCGTTCTTTTTGGTCCAGACTAAATGATAAAAGCATGGACGATATGTAATTTCAATATAATAATGATATCTAATAGACATTCTGGATTATCAACTTGAGGTTATGATTATTTCTTACAGAGGTGACTTGAATTGATCACCAAGATCGTGCGATTTGACTCACATAATCGAAGATCTATGACATTAACCCACAATTAGCCGATCCCCTTAATAGCCTTGATACTAGGATTCGTGTTAGGAAACGGAAGCTAACGACTTTATACAAACTCTTACAAAAATTATAGGTATTTCAAATTAAAAATCCAGGTGTTTCAGAAAGTCATTACCGTTTTTTTTGTAAAAAAATTATTTTCAAACAAATGGAAAAATTAATTTATTCAATGTATTGGCCATCTGATTCTACACATTTTGCCCATTTTTCGGGCAATTTATCGATGCCATCTTCTCAAAAAAACTATTTGTCATTTGAGTAAAACCATTCATCGAGCCGCTTTCTAACTTTATCGAAATTGGCGAAGTGCTGCTCTGCAAGTGCGTATCCCTTTGAAGCGAAAAGTTGAAAGTCGGACGGGGCAAAGTCTGGAGGTTATGGCGGTGCCTTGCTTTCGACGCTTGCTTGACTGATTTTGCTTTATGAGAGGGCGCGTTGTCGTGTTGTAAAATCACTTTACTATGTCTTCGGACCCATTCTGGACGTTTTTCGATCAATGCACGGTTCATATTGATTATTTGTTATCGGTAGCGATAACTATACACAGTTTCACAAAGTTTCAACAGTTCGTAATATACCACGCCACTCTTGTTTCACTAAACACTTGCATTGGCCTTGGAATCGATTGGCCAGCTTTGCCAAGTGATAAGCATGGTTTTTGCGCTTGGGGTTTCCAAAGTAAATCCACTTTTCACTAATGTCTTCACAGCCGATTTTTCGATTTTCCATTTGCCTGCCATTCAATTGATGTGGTACCCATCTTCTCATCTTTTCGATTTTCCCCAATGCCATATTCGATTGCTAATCTCGGGCCACATTTAACGCTTCTGTTAATGGTTTGGATTGGGTCTTCATCCAATATCCATTCTTCAAACATTTTCAGTCTACCAGAATATTATTCGTCCTGCACATCGAAATCACCACTCTTAAATTTTCGAAACCCCGCCTCACATATTTCTAAGGTTAGAGCATGTTCACCGTAAATTTCTACCAGCAAACGATGACTTTCAGCGGCTTTTTTCATTTGTTAATCACGAGAAAAGAAATGCGTGCTGCAAATGAACGTTTTTTGCAAATGACGGTGTTACTTTTCAGAAATGTAACACGTATAGTCTTGAAGCTTGATGTCACTAGAATAATATGACATATGTGTCAAGTGATAACACTGCATACGTAAACCTAGCGACATGTTAGAAAAACCGGTAATGACTTTCCGGTACACCTGGTAAATTCACCGTTTTACCCAGATTTAAAAAAAGAATCATACCAGTTTTTGCTATTTACTCCTGCAAAAACATAGAGCAGATTTTTAGGACCTCAGGTTTAAATATAATTCAATTTTTGACTTTTCACTTTGTAAGGGGTCAATCGAGACATATCATATAACAATTTTGAGACTGAGAAAGGCGTAATATATGCATAGACAGATAATAAATGTAATACATGTATTACATGACCTGCTACAAATTCAGCTGAAAGTCATTAGAGATACAAATCGTCAATTTAGGCTAAAATGGTGGCTTATTACACCTAAAAGTGGGTAAAATAATGTACGAACCTTATGACATGCCTGTTGATACCAGCTTCTTTACACGCTTCATCTACATCCATCAAACAAATATTATTATCCTTCATAACAAGGACACCGTGTAAAATCCTTCTCCTTTTTGGGTCTGGAGGTAGTGCATTGAAGCGCTTAGCCTCTGACTTCAGAAGTGGCAAGGAAACGTCAATCGGTATCTTCACTGGAGTAGATATGACATTGGTCTCACCTGGAAATTTGGGGAAAAGATCAGCTTCCTATTGAAGCGGTACAATAAAGCTACTCACCATTGGCAGGGTTGTAACAGTTGATGTTAAACTCTTGTTGGATCTTTTCTTTGAGAAACGCAATTTTTTCCGCCTCGCCGTGCACCAACATAACATTTCTAGGCTCGCAATATTGTATTAGTTGCATAATACCTAAAAAAATAGATGGAAGGCATCTTATGAAACACATCAATATATATTATTTCATTTGGGGTAACTGTAATTCTCTTGTGGTTTGACTATATCCTGTAGTCGACAAAACACAGTAAATTTACTAGATTTTTCAACAAGTTAAATCATTCAATATGAAAAACAGGATGTTATGATTTTAAGTACATTCTATACCGAAATGTTGGATGTTGCAATCATTCGAACTTTAGATAGATTCATTGAAACAGTATCAATCTGGTATTTTAGTAATTTAAAAATTATGAACGAACATCTCTTTGCATACCAAGAAATATGTGTCAATATCTTCTTGGCCAATTTTCTTCTTTCTTGCCCTTTGCTTCAAAATAGGCCTCAGGTTCGGCGATCAACTTTTCATTCGACGAAAATTTCTTCCCAGCGAGCATTCTTTTGAGATATAACAACAGGAAATAGTCGCTGTAGACCAGATCTGGAGAATACGGTGGATGAGGAAGCAGTTCGAAGCCCAATTCATGGATTTTTTTCATCGTTTTCACTGACTTGTGACACGGTGCATCTTTTTCATCAAATGCGGCCGTTTTTCGGCAATTTCGTCTTTCAAACGGTCCAATAACGCTATGTAATAGTCGCTGTTGACGGTCCTTCCATTTTCAAGGTAGTCAATGAAAATTATTCCATGTACACGTACAGTTGATATCTTTAGAGTGTCTGGTATTTAATTCAATTTCAATTTACGGTCATTAAAAATCATTTTGTGGATGTTTTAAAATGTTTTTGTCGGTAACAGCCTCTTTTGGGCGTCCACTGCATTCAACGTCTTCGGTGCTCATTTCACCACGTCTAAACTTAGCATACCAATCCTTGAGGGTTGATTTTCCTGGGGCGATGTCCGGAAATTTGGCATCAAGCCAAGTTTTTGCTTAAACTGTATTTTTTTCCTTCAAAAAGCAATATTTTATCAACACGCGAAATTCCCTTTTATCCATTTTTTTTCACAATAACAAAAGTTGATTCAATCAAAATGCTATAATTGACAAACTAATGATCCGATAGCAGTCAAATTTATACACGCATTTTTTTGAGAGTTAAGGCTAACTAAAAGACTAGAATTAAATCCATATGTTGGATTTAATTCTAGTCGCGCCATCTACGTGTCAAGCTGGGAAGTTTTCAATTGACCTGTTATATCCGGATCCTTTTTGATGGTATGACATTGTATATCATTTTCATTTTGTACCTTTTTATTTGGTTTTGCGTCCAAAACTGTATTTAGTTGCACTCCCATATTCTCTAAACTTGTGACCATTAATGTTAGCTGTTCTATTTTACTTCTCTGACTTGTGTTAGCTGTAATCATTTGCTGCTCCTTTATTGATTTGTTTCTAAATTCCTTTGGGACTTTACGTTCTCATTTACCATTAGAGATATATGCTGCTTTTTTTGTTACATGTACTGCAATTATACTCTGCGTGATCAGTACATCCGTATTACTGCTGCGAAATTATCGGCGTATGTAGGTAAATATTGATATCACTATAGGCACAATAGTTAAAAATGTAAGCGCTCATTGTAATCTTTAAATACGTTATAAAAATATCATAATAATTTAACAGAATTCGATTTCTAGGATCCATTCTATATAGCTATATCGTGCGACTGTTACGGCACTGGGTACGGACTCTGTGTTCGAGGAAACGGGGCTATGCATTTGTGTGAAAATTGAATAGAATAACGAGTGGGCCGTCTAAAACACGGTTTGGTTTTTGTTATGACCTGGTCAGTGTCGTTTTGTATCACAGCTCAATGATAAACTGTTTTTTCCGTAAATATAGTAATATAGTTTATCCGTTATGTCATTTAAAATCCGTTTGTGTCACTTGAGCATATAGAACAGGCAGAATGAAAGAAATTGAATTGAATTTTTGATGAAAATCAATCCAGAATTAAACAGAAAGAATAAAATGTATGAAACAATCTGAACATAATGTACAATTAATTATGACCCAAAAATACGATACTAGAGCACGATCACCGCAAATCTCGAGAAGACTCGAACAGCATTTTAGTACAAATAAAATTTCTTACAAATACAATTTTGTCACAAAAATGTCACGGCTATTTTTTCTATTTTGAAGATATGATAGGTGCTGAATTTCAAGTTTATTTATAGATTAGATACGGACGGTACCATCGAACATTAGACGAACGCAATCTAGTAATAGCGAGAAACGAGGTCAACATTTTTAACAGAATTCTTACCTTTCGCATCTGCGTGAGCGGAAAAACTCATATACTCGACGGACATTTTCACCTCAACCACTTGTCTGTTTTCGAATTCTACTTTTTTCGCTCCATTCAATATTTTATGTCCTACAGTGCCTTGTACACAAAAACCTACAAAGGCAATTCAATGTTATACATAACAAACCATTGTCTGGTCATTCTCTTACCAGGCATAATAATCATATTGTTCTCATTGGGAGCCCACTTTTTAAAAATAGTTAAACTGAGACCTGCATGTAACATACCAGGAGTAGCAAATACCACCATAGGACCTGGGTTATCTATATATTGTTTGTCGAATGGTTTAATATGTTTAAAATCAAACATATTTCTGAAAAAGAAAAATATATTTTACATGTTTAGATTTATAAATTAGGAAATATTTACCTCTGAACAAAGGTCTTACGAATTTTTTGATTTGTCCACGTAATAAACATTTTATAATAATTATTTGCTTTTTCAGTTAGACCCAGAGCAAAATAAATTGGAGCCTTTAAATTCATACGTTCCCAGTAAGTTTCCAACAATATACATAATTCTTGTGCCCTACCCAAAGCAAAAACTGGTATAAGAACCTTCCCTCCTCTAAAACAAATAACATACATTATGACACATAATAAAATAAACTAACTTAAACTATATACCTATCTATACACTCATGAACCTTCTTTAAGAAGTCTTTTTCTCTACACCTTTTGGAATCTCTGATAGTTGTTGCATATGTTGCCTCTGATATAAGTAGATCTGGCCGACATTTATCAATCCAAGCAGCACCCAAATGCCTTAAATATTCCTTATTGTTTATTTAAAACAAAAACAAATCTTTTTGATATAAATATTTTTCTTACCTATCAGGGGTCATGTTATAATCTCCTGTGTAAACAACTGACTGTGACCCTACTTTAATCCAAAACATTGCTGCACCTAACACATGTCCCGCATAGTAGGCTTTTATTTCTAATTCACTGTCAACCATAACAGATTGATGCAAAGTAACTGCTACTACTTTTTTCATACATTCCTTTATCATTTGGGAAGTGAAAAAATTTTGATCACCTTCAATCAATAATCTAGTGAAAATACCACAACAATTTCAAGTCATGTACCTTTTTTTTCGACAGAGACTTTCCTCATATCTTCAAGTAATATAGGTGCAATTGCTTTTGTGGGATGTGTCATATAAATAGGACCATTATATCCCACCATTTCTGACATATAAGGTAAAGCTCCACAATGATCTAAATGAAAATGAGAAATAATAACACAGTCAATATATGGTGTAAGGGGTCCATCATTGGTAATATAAGAAAAGTCTGGAAATCTTCTTTCATCGTTATATCTAAAACAATTTAAAATTATTTATAAATACATTAAATACGGCAGTCTAATACCCCATATGCATTCCACAGTCTAGCATAATATTTTTACCGCCCATAGATAGCAAAATACAGCTTCTTCCAACATCTTGCCCTGCGCCTAAAGGCGTCACTTTTAACTCTGGCATATTAAAACCACCTTATGTATATATTTAAATATTGTAAACCCGTTTTTATGCTTAGAATAACAGACACAAAAATGAAACAAAACAATAATAAAAAAATAGGTTAGTATAATTTTCTAGGTTATGACCTAATGTCTCTTCTTTTGGTATTTATTTCTAAGCAAAGTCTATTTCTTCATTTTATTTGCAGTTTTAATTATTTTTTTAATATAATTAGATAGATTATCTAATTTCATCTGTAAGATAATATATCAGGTAAGCAATATTATATAACAATGAGTTATAGTAGTTTTTAAATATTTAATATATATGTATATATTATTGAATTTACACTTAAATTTGTTAGACCATAGATTTGTATATATCACCTCTAAAAATGCTACGAAACAAATTACTAAACATTAAATCTGATGAAACAAAAGAATGTTTTTATTTTGGGGGTGAAAGTACATCTTTCGATGACCCTCCAAATGTGTCTGAATATTTTTCTAACGCAAATAGTACCAATTCTAAATCTGTTTGCGCGGAGATTGTTGAAATACAGCGATCATTAAGTCAAAAACTGAAAGGTATGAATTTTTTGTCCTCTCGTATAAAATATGTGTATGATCCGACCGATTATGCTTCTGAACCATCTGAAAAGTACATAGAAGAATATTGTCAGGACACCAAAGAAGTGCTTTTTGTTGGTATGAACCCAGGTCCATTTGGAATGTGCCAAACTGGGGTTCCATTTGGGGATACAAAATGGGTTAAGAACTGGTTGGGCATTGAGGGAAAAGTTGATAAGCCACTACCAGAATGTCCAGCAAGACCTGTTGAGGGATTCAAATGTACTAAAAAGGAGCAGAGTGGGCATAGATTTTGGAGTTTGTTTTCAGAGTTATGTCATATACCTGAAAAATTTTTCAAACATGCTTTTTTGTATAATTATTGTCCGCTTGCATTCATGGACAATAATGGTAGAAATATAACACCAGCAGATGAAAAGGTACCAAATATACTAATTATGGTAGATATTTTATGGTTTTTTTTGTTTCAGAATAAGGATTTGGAATCTGTATGCGACCAGTATTTTTTGAAAATAATAAATGTCCTAAAGCCACAAATGATTGTTGGTATTGGTAGATACGTAGAAAAAAGAATAGGGGCAATCATTAAAACAGTTGAAGTTAAACCACAAGTAATTTTTTTAAGACACCCTAGTCCCAGAGTTGTGAATAATAAAAATTGGCCGGATAATACCAAAGTGTTTTTGCAGAACCATGACTTACTGAAGTACTTTAAGTAGATGGAGGACATGAGTGAAGATAACATTAGATTTAAGCAACTTAGTGATAAGGATGTATTTTTTATGGAAAAAGCATTCCATTACGCGAGGGAAGCATTGGAAAACCAAGAAGTCCCTGTCGGTTGTATTTTTGTTTACAATAGTGAAATTTTGGCTGTGGGAAGGAACGAGGTGAACGAAACGAAGAACGCAACGAGGCACGCCGAGCTAGTGTGCGTAGATCAAGTGGTCGAATACAGCAAAGCTCACTCTCTATCTTCGTCGTCTGTTTTCCAGCAGGTCGATGTTTTTGTCACCGTCGAACCGTGCATAATGTGCGCTGCCGCCCTGTATCAACTCAAAGTTCGCAGTGTAACTTTTGGTTGCAAAAACGACCGCTTCGGTGGAAGCACAGTCCTGGATGTAGCGAAAATACTGAATCCTACCACGGCGATTACAGGCGGATATCGAGCGGAAGAAGCCATGGACCTGCTGAAACAGTTTTACAAAGGACAGAATCCTAACGCTCCTCCATCTAAAGTTAAAAAGAAATGATAAGTTGTTTTGTTTTTATATTTTATTCTAATTTCTATATTTCAGTTATATTTTATATTCATATTTAATCAGATTTGAAACTATATATATATTTTTTTCATTCTTTGTGAATAAATAAACCACATTTTGAAATCATCGGAAAACTTGTTTTGCTGCCTTTCTAATACCATATATATTTTATTCAAATATGAGTTGAAAACAAATGAATTTGTATGTAAAATAGATACGAATTTGCTAAGATAAAGTGCGTAGGATAAGGTGAAAACCTGAAGGATGTGGCATTGTTGCGACAATCCCCATTCAACCTCTTCATTAGTTGATTTCTCTTTAAGTAAACAAAATTACCTTAACCTATAACCTTTAACCTTTTAAGAATTCTTGTATATAATTCTATCCGAATTGCGTAGTGATATCACGTAAACTAAAAAAAAACTATTTGGTTGTGTAATTTGTTTATTAAGTGCTAAACAGTATCTATGGGTCTTCCATCAGGCGCGTACATTAATAAGGCAGACAGTTCCAAAAGACGTGAGGAGTTGTTCATCTAAAAATCCACACACCTGTAGTAATTGTCCCTACTCCTTATTGATGGCCGATTATTGTCATCTGATTATTGATAGTAACTACAACTACCAGATGCACTGGAGATTGAAAATTTTTGAAGTAGTTCATTATCCTTTTAATTTGCTATTTAAATAATTATTAGCTTTTTACGAGTTTAGTATTACTGTAAAGCTATGTCGGATTAATATGAAGTAGCTAGGATTCCAATTTTTAGCAGACATATTATTAGAAAGCTTTTTCCTAATTTCTATTAGATTTTTCATTCATATGTTCCATAAAACATCTTGTCCGGTCTCTAAATTTGTAAATTTCACCGTGGCTCAAATTGGATTATGCGACAGTTATTGAATTGCATTCAATACAGCGGCTGTTAGCTATTCGATATTAAGTGTTACATATACGATATAGAGCGATCATTAAGTCAAAAACTGAAAGGTATGAATTTTTTGTCCTCTCATATAAAATATGTGTATGATCCGACTGATTATGCTTCTGAACCATCTGAAAAGTACATAGAAGAATATTGTCAGGACACCAAACAAGTGCTTTTTGTTGGTATGAACCCAGGTCCATTTGGAATGTGCCAAACTGGGGTTCCATTTGGGGATACAGAATGGGTTAAGAACTGGTTGGGCATTGAGGGAAAAATTGATAAGCCACTACCAGAATGTTCAGCAAGACCTGTTGACGGATTCAAATGCACCAAAAAGGAACGGAGTGGGCATAGATTTTGGAGTTTACAGCGGCTGTTAGTTATTCGATATTAAGTGTTTCAAGATAATTTCATTATTGTCCTGTTCACAGAAATAAATTTTCTGTAAAACACTTCCGGCCATTCATTGACCATAGCAATACTTTCATATTAGGACAGGAACTGTTGGACTAGTGACAAAATATTTCGAAGCTTGCTGATTCGCAGAAGACCGTTTAACTAATGAAAGTGTACCCTAAAACATTTCAATAAAGAGATTGTTGAACCAATAGTTTTTTTACTTTTACGCATCATTACAACACTTGCACAGTACAGATAGATATTTAATTTTATTTTGTTGGTATCCTTCGCCAAATTTTCATCACATTCAGATCAACGGTCTATTGACACATTGATAACAAATAAACATTCATTTTTGTTATAGACGATAGGTTGTTAAATACATTTTAAGAGTGTTAAGATATAACGTTGTTGGCCGTTCTATTTCTTAATTAATTATCGCAAAATTAAGTGTACTATTATAGCATTATGAGAATTTTATCAGCTGTCAATTATTCTCTAATTTTACCTTTATCAGCCTTTTGCGCCATATTTCATTTCGGCATTTCCACCCACCAATCTGTGCTGTTTTCCTTGATGGGCGTGATATTTACGTACCAAGCTTATAGTGAATATAAAGTTAATTACAACAGTGTTTATATAAAAGTCAATAATTATGTCTTTTACTGCTTCTAATGCAATTGTACATTATGATTATGGCACCATTTCCTTAATTGTTACTTGAATAATTTTTTATTAATTGCACCTTACGTTAGATATGCTTAGTACTTGCATATTGCTATTAATACACAAGCAAGCCGAGTGCGGGATTAGTACTTCAGTATGTATTTCCCAAAAACTTTAATGATATAAATAATTTTATATTTTCCCAAACCAAATCTGAAATTCACCAACATTAGTAAAATTTAATGATGTTATCTTCATATTTATGATTGTTGCGGAAATTAATATGTGTGATAAACACAAGGAGGGGATAATGCTTCTGTCAAAATTATGGTTGACAACTGTTTTAAGGTAATTAATATATTGCGGACATGAATTAGTTATAGATGTAGCTTATTGTTAATGAATATCTTGCTAGGAATAATATTTACATTATTTTATATAGGAATTCTTTTTAAAAAAGCGTATAGACCATACTCGTGATATTTTAAACCAGATTGTACCATTTTCTTAGAATATCTAGTGCCTCACTAATTGACTCAATCTAATTAAAATTAAAAATATTTCCTTACTGGCTTGGTTGGTGTATTGTTAAGATGACAGAACCGCCCTGATACTGTTGCGATAGTCACCGATTCAGATTCTGCTGGGAATTCTAAACAAACCATTTTTTCAGTCAAATTGAACAATTTGGGTCGAGAATTTTTTTCACGTTATACTCTTTTTTTAGTTAGACCAAGATCAAAATAAATTAAAGCTTTTAAGGTAACGCAACCACTCCTTTCATAAATTCCTTTATTATTTGGGAAGCAAAAAATTTTATTCCCTTTGAAGAGTTATATAGTAAAACGCTAAAACACTCAAAACAAATTATGTATCTCTTTTCTACAGATATTTTTCTCACGTGTTCTATTGGTGTATTTGTGCAATCGCTTTTGTGTATTTTCTTATTCCATATTTGTTTCTATAATATTGGTGAAATAATCTATAAATTTGAAAAATAATCTAATTTTATTTATTAGATAAGATATAATATATAAACTGAGTAATGTATAAATCAATTTATAGTTCATTAGAATCAGTGTCACAGAATCATAACAAAATGTCACGAGACTCTGAATATATTTGCACGAATATTATTGAAATACAACGATCATTCAGTCAAAAACTGAAAGGTATGAATTTTTTGTCCTCTAATATACAATATGTGTATGATCCGACTGATTATGCTTCTGAACCATCTGAAAAGTACATAGAAGAATATTGTCAGGACACCAAACAAGTGCTTTTTGTTGGTATGAACCCAGGTCCATTTGGAATGTGCCAAACTGGGGTTCCATTTGGGGATACAGAATGGGTTAAGAACTGGTTGGGCATTGAGGGAAAAGTTGATAAGCCAATACCAGAATGTCCAACAAGACCTGTTGAGGGATTCAAATGCACTAAAAAGGAACAGAGTGGGCATAGATTTTGGAGCTTGTTTTCAGAGTTATGTCATAAACCTGAAAAGTTTTTCAGGCATGCTTTTCTTTATAATTATTGTCCTCTTGCATTCATGGACAGTAATGGTAGAAATATAACACCAACTGGCACAAAGGTATGAAATATACTAAGTGTGATAAATAATATTATTGATTTTTTGTTTCAGAAGAAGGAACTGGAATCTGTATGTGACCATTTTTTTTTGAAAACAATAGATGTATTATAACCACAAATAATTATTGGTATTGGTAGATACACAGAAAAAAGAATACAATCAATTATTAGAAGACGTAATCGCACTAATAAAATAGAAGTACTTTACTTAAAAAACCCAGGTCGCCCAGTTAGAAATAATAGAAGTTGGCATAGGAATACAAAACGGATTTTAGATAAACATGACTTACTGAAGTATTTCCAGCAGATGGAAAACATGGACGAAGATAATGTTAGATTTAAGAAACGTGGTGTTAAGGATGTATTTTTTTATAGAAAAACACCCATGGCAATTATATATAGGAGGATATTGAGTAAAAGAAACTATGGACTTATTAAAAACAACTTTACAAAGGTTAAAACTCTAATGCACTTCCATATAAGGCTACAAAAAATGTTGAGTTGTTATATTTTATCCTGTTTTCTAGATATTTAGCTATATTTTATAATCATATTTAATCATACTTTATCAGTTATATCTATTTCAATTACATTTTATCGTTTCCACTTTTGAGTTTATTAAGTTTTTAAAATAAATTAACACTTGTAAATATAAAATACCGAAAATATATACAAAATATTACAATATATAATTGAATGAAATAAACAGTATACCTAAATTGTTGTGTATGTAAATTAGTATTAAATAATTATATTTTAAGAATTGTATGATTATCTCATACCGTATATAAGATTGCATAAATATCGCATCAACGTAATTGCGGGCTACAAATTATATTGTAAACGTCCTACTACGTTTGCAATTGCAACAGTATATTTATTCAAT
Source organism: Rhynchophorus ferrugineus (assembly GCF_030347505.1). Lineage (NCBI taxonomy): Eukaryota > Metazoa > Arthropoda > Insecta > Coleoptera > Curculionidae > Rhynchophorus > Rhynchophorus ferrugineus. Next base: position 52,724,384 of record NW_027472583.1, read on the forward strand.
AATAATTTACATATACAACAAAATCAATCTGAAATGTAGATTTGCGTCATCTATATTCTTCCTTGCTTGACATAAATAATTAAGTAGCGGCGCAATATGGTGACCGCAGCGTGTATATATGGTTGCATAAACAAATGTTGGAGTAATTACGCAGACTTAAAATTGTATGAGCGCTATGGCGCATGCTCATGCTAAAGCTTTCCGGATTGGATGAAGATCCGGCCATCTTCATACATTATGTCCATAGAGTTTCTTTATGATTATATCTTGTGGCTTTAACCGAGCTGTTTATGAAGTATAAATACAGAGCAACCCTGTTGAATTCCGTGTTTGAATTGCCCAATAACCTTCACCAAATCAGTTTTACAAAATTTGTTCTAGTATATTAAATTTCAGTCTCCTCACCAACCACCGTTTCTACTCGGTATTACTATTCTCTCGTACTTATATGAAGGCATAAGTAAGACCTGATTAAACTTTTATTAAACTACTTAAGCTAAAATTATAATACTCATATTCTATACAAGTTTGGGTGGGTTGGTTGGCTTCAAACATCCGTTTCTTGTGCCTTTCTCAGTTGCTATGATTTAAAACCTTATTTCATGTTTTAAGGTGAAATCTTGGATAACTTCGTTAAACCGTTTGAGGTCATCGTGCAGTTCTTTGTTAGTTACGCAGCTATAAGTAATGGTAGTTAATCGAAGTACTTTGTTTTGATAACATCAGATTACTAGTCGGTTTGAACTTTCAACGCAAACCCAAACCAATGTCTTTGGCCTAGTTGGGAGTATCTTACAACTAATCAGGAAAGTCTTTTGGTTTTCAGCCTGATCTGTCTTTTTGCCTACCATGATGTTCCCAATTTAATCTACCATCGAGATGAATGCCATGATATTTCGTTGAACCTGTACATCATATATTGTTATACATATTTCTTACTTTAAAACGAAACCTTTAATTTACGAATCAGTGTCGAAATTGATGTAATTAATCACTGAAATATGACTAAAAGAATATATTATTGGTAAACCAAAATTGTCTTTTATAACTCTATAATAATTCGCAACTATATGTCTTGAGATTCGTAAAAAAAAATAATTTCTTATAGTCACGATATTTCTTCAACAGACTTTGTTATTATTTATTTATATGTTTATCTAACTTTTTGGCGAATCAGCAATTGAAATCAAACCTGAGATTGATTTGTTCTTTACCAAAGCCAAAATTGTCCAATGACAATAATAATTTATGAAATCTGATTGGGAAAAATGCTCTTTCCAGCACTACTTTGTTAAATAATTTTTATTCTTTAAGAAATATATATTTTATATTTAAATCTTAAAATTGTCCATTTCATCTAATATTTGTAGTTCATGTTAGAAAAAAAAAGGTTAATTAAAGGTTATTAAAAGGCTTGAATAAAATAAATCCAACTATTTATATTAATCACAGAATATCAAAAACATAAAGTCGATAATTTTAAAATGACTTAATTATAACCTAATATTATTATATAATACAATGAGAATGGGAATGTTAGGAATCACAGTCGTAATTCCGTTAGATATAAACAAGTATATAAAGCTTTACTTTCATTACCGCCCAGCTCCAAGAAATGATTCGAAACTATCCATCGATGTGAAGAACCCTTTCAGTCTTGCAGTTCGTTTGGGATTCTCAACCATCTTTTTCAATCTAAAAATAGCAGTTTGTTCTTGAGTTTCCTCCTTCGCGTAGGTATGTTTTCTTCATCCACCCTGAGGACAACAAAAAGGTGTCAAATCAGTTTGCTTCCTTATGTATCAGACAGTTTACTTCTGTCGATCATAAAGGAAACCAAACCTTCCTTCTGGATAATAAACGACGAGTTCCGCAGATTTTTATACCAAATACTTGGGACATGCTAGGCGTTACTATTTCTCTATGGGTACCAAAAGTGTTAATGGGGTCAGATATTAGTAAAAGATGATATTTTTATATATATTTGTTTAATTGGATTGGTAAGAGTGTTTTAGGGATAATCAATAAGATACTTTTGGGTATCTTATTGATTATATTAAAGATGATATTTTTATATATATTTGTTTAATTGGATTGGTAAGAGTGTTTTAGGGATTATATAAGCGCCTATGTTGTAATTGTTTTAGACAATCTCTACATATTGATGAACAATCCTATCATATCAATGAGTAAATATAATAAATAATATAATCAATAAGATACTTTTGGGTATCTTGAAATATAATAATGAATATATGAATCATTGCATTGATAAAAAAGCGCACGACACAAATGACTAACCATAACTTGAAATAAGTCATTGTTTCTTCAGTTCAGTAATGATGAATGATTGGGTCATCTCGTAAAATAGGCAACACGAGCATTAATAAGTTGGCATTTTCAGAATATTTGGTTAAAAACGCTTACTTTTCACAATAATGCCAAATTCTTTAATTTCAGAAATGTCCAACCTGCTAGCTGTAAAATTTATTAACTGGTAGCTTTAAGATAACAGCTAACAGTGAATCTAATATCGACAGATTGGGCAGGTCCATAGAAAATCATACATTATTGAATATTCCTTGAAGAAAGTTTGACATGAAGACACGTATAAACTAAACAAAATACACCAGGAGTGATTCAAGGCAAAGTCCTGAGACTTATCTCTATAGCAGTACTGTATCTGCCCTATAACAGTAATATATAATATATAATGTAATATATGCTGGTGGTAATTATGAGAGCTACATCAGCGAATGCTACAGCACTTCAAGCAGTGGACAAGAACCACGAAGCTTCTATAAGAAATACTGAGGAAGCTAGCAATAAAATAATAGATTGGACCATTTATGCAAATAAAAACTAAATAAACTCCAATCAACTTTTCCAAATAAAGACTAAAACACGTTGATTTTTAATTTAAATTGTACTGTTATAATGTATAAAGCTAATGCCAAATATGTATATATGACATTAAATGTCAACTGAAACCTGAAACTGGAGGAACATGTTAAAAAAAAATATAAACAGCTATATTGGATTACTACAAGAAAAACCAAATTGTCCACACACAATAAGATCTTCATCTAGAATGTTCGCTAGAACGCTAGAACCAACATAGCTATTTAGCATACAAATATGTTTCTGCACCTAGGGCAGCAATATAAAGAATATTCATTTTGATATAAACTCAATAATGACTTGATGAAAGAAGAAATTACAAATGTAACTGCGAAACAGGAAGCCAAGCTAAACCTCTATGAAATCCTAGAGGCTTAACTACTAGTGAAACCTTTGCGCACCGAAGAGTTCCAAAATCGGAGAACTTGTGTAATAGTGCGCGAGTGAAAAGGTTATAATTTGAGAACAGAATTATAACTTTTCGCTGTATGAACTATAGTAAATAGAAATGACTTTTAAGTTTTTTTTTCTCAATTCGCTAGCTATACTTTTAGATATAATTTTGTTCTTCTTTAATGGCTATCTTCTAGGTCCATCCGTTGGTAACATAAAATACAGAAGTATTTTTATCTCGCATAGTTAACTAGATTTTTCAATTCTCAATAATTGTAGATTGACGCTAGTACATAATTGACGGTTTTAACTCCCCCTTTTATTAACAAAAAAATAACCTTCTTACCAGTCCAATGATATAAATCAAAATATATTTTCAATGTAATAAAAATAAGTATGTAGTTAGCCCCGGAAAATATTAGTAAATAAATGTTGAATGTTCATTTAGAATTATGACTCACCTGGGCCTTTTAAATGCTGTTTCGTTATCTCCATCGAGAGAATTCACTGAACAGATAGACTGGGAAGAATCTTCGGTGGAGGATACTTCGTTGAAGTTTCTATTCTCGCATACACTGTCGCTACATTTACAGGACGATCCACATCCCCTGGTGAGTTTTCTGCAGCCGCATCTGCTACTGTTGCATTTCGTCTTACATGTGCATCCTCCCTCAGACGACCGCTTAGAACCACCGAGTTCTGGAAGAAAACTATTTTTAACTAGATCGGGGAACGAACCGTTAGCCTTACCGTTGGGCATCTGACTGCTCCTTATCAATTTCAACTTCTTCTCTGCCAGAATGCGCTTACCCAGCGGCGTCTTCCTCCAATCAGGATCTTTTTCGTTGTCATCTTCAAAAGATCCTTCTAGTACATCATCATCGAGATCCTGCAAATATATATGTTGTATAAACCAACTTGAATTAATTATTATGTGTACAACTTTGCTCCCACCGTTTTCCTATCAGTAGCTTTATTTGTAAATGGTCTAAATATTCAATATGATGAATATATATGTATATAAATTTTAGTCGTGTTAAATTAGTGCGATTCCGAATCGAAAGCCTACCAACTGGCGTGGTTACGCATCATCACAGAAGGATCACATCATTTCATAAGGCTTTAAACCCCAGCCAAGCTGGATACTGATATCACTGAGATGATTATTAAACGTTTGCAGCAGTGTTCGTGTCTGCGGCTCTCACAGCAGAGGAACCAACGATTTAAATGCTTACCCAAATTGTAAATAGTGGCGGTTTAATATGATAAAATTTAATGGTGAACTCACTGAATGCTTATGGTAACTGATACCTTACTGACTTGAAGCAATGGGACAATAAGGCCGAAAGAATAAATGTAGAGCTGGAACCCTTATATAAATCATCATGGAATATTATATTGTAATTGCTTTTGTATAACTTCAACTTCTTTGAGATCGTAAACTAAGACAATTTCAAGGTTTCCAAATTATTTTTGGTTCAGCTTATTTGTATCTTAACAGACACGCAAATAGCAGAGCTGTTGCTATTGAATAAAGATTAATCCTTCATCGCCTAAAACGATCGTACTATAATTATCGGTTTATACTTTCTTAAAATGAAAGGTATCTTGCTGTTACAATGAAAGTTAGATAACCTCTTGGTTTCTAACTTGCAAAACTTTTTAGATATATTTGACTAACATTCTCCTTAGAAAATTGATCTCCACGGGAGGTAACATAAACTAGCTTCTACGCAGACCTGATTTAGTCCTTAGGGATTTATTCCCTTGAGGTCTCAAATAAAAAATGTACGCCAATATCTGACTTCACGGTTGCCTTTGAAATATCTGTCACAAAATGGTAGCAGCTATTACAGAGTCTACCCGCCTCATAAGAACGCAAGGGCTTGAACATTAGGACGATATTATCCTAATAATTAATGATTAACAAACGTGTCTTTCGACAGACGGCTTACTTTTCTAATCCATCTACTAAACACCAGGTGTACTGAAAAGTTATTAGCGGTTTTTTTTCGAAAAAAAAAAAACATTATTTTCAAGAAAATGGAATAATTTAGTTATTTAAAGTATTGGCTATTTGACTTGCCCATATTTCTGGCAATTTACGACTACCTTCCCAAAAAAACCTTTTGTCCTTTGAGCAAAACCATTCCAGTTGGCGAAGTGCTGCTCTGCAAGCGCGTGTCCTATTGATGCGAAAAGTTGATAGTCGGACGGGGCAAGGTCTGGAGAGTACGACGGGTACGATAATATGTCCCATCCAAGCTTCCTTGACCGGTTTTACTTTATGAGACGGCGCGTTATCGTGCTGTAAAATTAATTTACCGTGTCTTCGAGCCCATTCTGAACGTTTTGGTCAATGCATGGTTCAAATTGATCATTTGTTGTCGGTAGCGATCACTATTAACCGTTTTACCAAGTTTCAACAGTTCCTAATACACCACGCCACTGATCCTAGACAGAGCATACCAAGCGTCTCACAACCAAAACGATTTGGACTTGGGGTCGATCGACCGGCTTCGCCAGGTGATAACCATGATTTTTTGCACTTAGGATTTTCAAAATAAATCCATTTTTCATCACCCGTTACTATTCGATTTTACTTCCGATCATACTTTGAGGCAGCATTTCACAGTCGATTTTTCATTTTTCGATTTGCCTGTCATTCAATTGAGGTGGCACCCATCTTCCCATTTTTTTTTTGATTTTCTACATAACTCGTAATCGGTCGCTAATTGCTTCTTGGACCATATTTGATTCTTCAAATTTTCAATTTTTTTCGGTCTACAAAAACGTTCTTCGTCTTGCACATCGAAATCACACCTTTAAACTTTCGAAACCCCGCCTAGCACATTTTTAAGGTTAGAGCAGGTTCACCGTAAGTTTCTACCAGCAAACAATAATGCTCAGTGGCTATTTTCTTGAACGAAACTTGACATTTTCAAAGAGGTGAAAATCTATGACGGTTTTACTTTCGTAAAATATAAGAAATATAGCTTTGAAGCTTAATATCAGTAGAATAAAATGATATATACGTGTCAAATCATCATCAAACATCGCATTCTTAAGCCTAGAGATATTTGTTAGAAAAAGCGGTAATGACTTTCCGGTACACCTGGTATAAGTTCTCTTTTGAGATACCCTGTAGTTTGAATCACAAACGTATAGCCCGTGTTTTACACTAGTAAAGTACATCGATTATGTAAAATTTTACTCACATTTTCTTCTACTTGGTCGTCCGCGGTATCCGTTGATACCTTAATCTTTGGGACAGCTTCCTTTTTCTTCTTCACCAAAGGTGTAACGGCTTGCATTGACGTTTTCTGCAATAAATACATATCAAATCAAGTTCAATTTCCCACAAACCAGCTTGTGCGTTTACCTCTATATCTTCTAGACGTTTCTTCAACTCGCTGATAATCTTTTGTTGTTCCTCGTTTTGTTTTTCTTGTTGCTCCAAACGCTCGTTTAGTATTTGACATCTGTTTGTAAGTTCTGAATCAGTGTCTTCATCTAGAACAATTAAAGTACCGTTAATACCCTGATGGAATAATGACGAACTGATGCGTACCTTCGTTTTTAATGCCGCGCAACTGTCTCAGCAAAATAGACACTTTTTCTTCATAAGTTTTCTGTTGGTTGGCCAACTGTTCCATATATTCGTCCTCTTGTGCCTTAATCGCCTGTGCACTACTCTCAACCCTTTCCAACAACTCTTTCTGATTCTCTTGAAGCTCCGACATCTCCCGTTTAACGTGTAGTTTTTCTTTATGCGCTTCAGCCGCTTGTTCATAGAGAGCTTTCAAAGCATACTTGGCCTCCACCATGGTTTGAACAGTATCAAATCGTGTTTTTGCTTTATTTTCTGAAAAAATAAAATTATGATTAAAAAAGCTAATATGCTATGAGCTCTTTAGTTATACCACTGATAATGGTTTGAAATCAATCTGCCAAGTTTTTCTCAGAAAATATTTCCATTAAAGCATTAGGAAAATTATTAGGAAGTAAATTCTGGATTTTCTAGAAGATCTGAACATGTAGAACCTTGTGATACATTTACAGTTTGCATATTAATAAACTCAATATTTAAAATGTTGGCTTTTTCTGAAGAGTATTGAGCAATATAAAACAAAAGCAGTGAATATAGTGATGATAAAAGATTTAGAACAAGTCATATCAAAACAGATTATTCCACACTGTGATCATACTAATAATAAAGATTCTTATGAACTATCTGTATACTACTAAAGATCAACAGCAAATTATCAAGCAATAATCATGCAGCTATGTTTGAAAGACATATATAATATAAATATAATTTATGACAATCAATACACAAACAATGCTACAAAAAACTAAAAACCATACAAAGAAAAGTAGAAGTGACTGCAGTCTGTATTAAAAGAAGCAGCAACTATTTGGCCGCCATGGTATACTAGCGATCTAAAAATAGCTGTTAAGATTATCTGTATGCCAGAAAATATTATTGATTTTGCTTCAGACTTAAATTTCACTAATAACTTAAAATTTCAACATAGATGAGTAAAAAATTCAATACCTTCATCAGAATCAAGTAACTTTTGTTGCAGATCTTGGATCTGTACAGATCTCAAGTCTATATCCTCTTCTAAACTTTTCACTTCCGGTCCCTCCGCTGTTTCCGGATTTTTCTTCAGCTCATCAAGCTGATGGTATAAGGTAGCCCTATCTTCCAACAACTCACTCAAGGCCGTCTCCGCTTCGACAAGGTTTAAAAATACCTCAAAATCATCCTTTAACTGAAAAAGAAAAATTGCATGATGATTGCTGATTTATGCTTTAACCGTTTTTCGGTGAACTTACCCAGGCAACGATTTTTTCCACTTTACCATTGAATCTCATCTCTTGTGCCTGTTTCCTTTTCATAAAAGTACTCTGGAGGCGTTTGTTCAACGCGGCAGCTTCCTCGAACTTCCTCTTCAACACGTTTTTCTGTTTCTCGTATGTCAATTTCATCTTGGCCATTTCCGTCTGTTTCTTTCTGTCTTGCTCCTTAATTCGAGCCAATTCGCTATAAAGAGAGTAAAACTCACAGCTTGTACAAGTAGTTTCTGACGAAACTTACCGCTCGGCTTGGTGTTTCCAGCTGCGGAACCGGTCGGACTCTTCACGCATCTGCTTCAACAGTTTAATCTTCATCGATTTCATTGATGTAATTTCATTGTGCAGCTGTTTAATCTTCTGCTCATCCTTCTCTTTTAACTTTATGAGTCTGGATTGTTCAGTGATCTAGATGTTACACAAATATTGTGGATGATTAAAAATCGATAATTTTACAACAAAAACTAACCTTTTTCTTTAATTCTTTCAACTGCTCTTCCAGTTCCTGAACCCTCTTTCGTCTCTGTTCGGCTATTTTACTGGAAGCCTCCTGCGTTTTAACATTTTTCAACTGTTGCATAAGTTCTTCCTTCTCCCTTTCCAAATTCTCAATTTTTTTTGCAGTATCTAGCATTCCTTGTTCATCAACCATATACCTGAAAGATGGAGATTTTAAAGTTAAAAATGCAGACAGAACGGAAGGTTCGACTTGGAGCAACTGTATATTCAATTTAAATAACATTTACATATACAAGAACAAAAATTATTGCCACTGATACTTTGCAGTAAGCACTTTACTAAAGATTTTCAAAAGACAATTTTTTCCACCCTTACACTTCATGAATGACAACTTTATCGATTGATGATAGACTAATAATAATTCTGATAATAGTACTGATAAATAATTCACCAAACAGTGGAAACATTTATGCTACATTGAAAGATGTAGTTGACAGATTGCTGAAATTTAATGTGATGAGATCTTGTTATGGTTTTCAGCACAAACAATTTAAGTAGTTTCTTTCCGAACGTAATTCGAGTTATTCACACTTACTGCTTCAAGCAATATTGTGTGGCACGCAATGTTCGTTGCCTAAGTAAAGTTCAAGTTATTGAATGATTCTAGCTAATGAAAAAATAGTTTACAGGAACACTTGCGAGTTCATAAATGAGTGAAATGTGATTTCTGAAATACGTCTGAACATATAAATGCTCTCAACGCAGAATTAAAAGGAAATTATCCATTAGTATGTGATCTGATCTGATCGTCACAAGTTGATTAATTTAAAAAAAAAAAATTCTTCAAATGCAGGCTTTTAATCTGTTCATTTCCTACCGAAACATTTTGTTTTATTTGGTTTATAATTATTTATTACTGGTTTAAACATTTATAATATTTTTAGTATTTAATTTTTATGTTTTTAGGAAGTACTAGTATATTAAAGTGAGAATATTTTTTATGGAATTTAAAATAATTATTAAACGTTTAATATGGCTTTGTTTAAGACTCAAATAAACAGACATTCACATAATCTAGGTGACAGTTGCACCTGTAAAACACCATATCATTTGTCGCTTTCGAGATCTAAATTTGAGTTCAGTGGTTAGTTAAAATCAGCTTAGCTATGTGTATATTACATTTTTGTTTCATTGTCTCATTTTATGAATTACAAGATTCTCTGTCATATTCCTCAAAAATAAACTACAACAGGACAATCTTACAAAATATAGTTATGATCCACTATTAATTTAAAACAAACTCTGCATATATATTTGTACTCACCGTGTATTAGTTTGTAATTGTTTAGCCAACTGTTCCTTCAGCAACAGTTGCTTAGATATCTCCTGTAATTCTGAGTTAAGTACAATTTGTCTGGTTGTATGGCATTCCTGCTTTTCCTGCAACTCTTTGGGAACTTCTCCTGAAGAATTCCTGTTTGATTGCAGTAACACAGTGAAAGTCTCCTCGTGAGTTCTGCAGTGAAGAAAATTTTAGAACTAAAATTCATCTAAACTACTCTGTATATCCCACCTTATTTCAGTTTCAGTCTTTATCTGGTCATTATGAATATCCTTGAAGTGATCCTGTATTTCTTGCATTTTATTCAAGTTTTCTTTAATGCATTGTACATCATTGTTTTCTATGCCGATACTTATATTACTAAATGTAGTATTATATTGCTCCTTTAATGTTGCTAACTTTTTATTTAAGTTATCATTAGCATTCTGAAGAATAAGGATCTTCTCATGCAATCCAGTTTTATCAAAAAGAGCTGTTGATAATTGATGACGCAATTCATTAATTTTTAAAGCCAGCTCTTCATTCTCGATTTTAAGTCGGTTAATTTCAGATGCGGATATAGCTGGACCACCTTGTTCTACAATCTGTAATTGAAGCTGCTTTATCTGCTTCTTCAATTGATTTATTTCAGCTGCTTTTGGATCTTGATTCACCACTGGCTTATTTTTAATCTTTCTGGCCCTATCTGCATATCTCAAAGTTGACATGGTCTCCTCTAGGTTATAATCAGCAGGACTGACACAGGCTATCATTAATGTTATGCTATTGCCACCAAGAGAATCTTTTAAAAGTCTAGTTAGATTACTATCGCGATAAGGAATGAATCCATTTTGAAGTTTCTCATCACCCAAGGCACTAATAACATTGCCCAACACAAACAAACCTTTGTTGATATCCACACCCTCTTTAAATGTGGTACCTTGTGCGCCAGTTTTTTTAGGTCGTTCTGAGCCAGCCAGATCAACTAAATGCAATTTAGCAGTTTTATTTTGATTCCTAATAAAATGTACTATAAGTTACCACAATAGTTATTATGAAACACCACTTACTTATCAGATTTATGCTGCATCGCAATATTTATAGTAAATATAGAATGACTCCTTGAGCTCTGAGCGTTCATATTAGTAGCACCAGTTGCCCTTCCTGTAGATCCTTTTATTAAAACTTCCAAAACTTCATTGGCAGATTCTACAGGGACTTCAGTTACATTAGGGATATAAACCCCTAAAATCATACATAAATTAAAGGCTCAAACTTTACATACCAACACTGACAAACCTTTGGTTACATCTTCTCTTAATTCCAGTACACTTTGCTCTTTAGGTTTATTGGCCAAAAGATCATACAGCACTTCCCTATATAACTCAGTAAATGATACAGTTACTGCAAAATCAACACTAAAAAGATCTCTTATTTTATCAAAAATTTCATGTACAGCCCTAGGAATAACACCCATATTTTCACCACCTGTGTATGCAGTACCCATTGAATGGGTTTTACCAGAACCGGTTTGGCCATATGCAAAAATAGTTACATTTAAACCTATTAAATACCACAATTAATCACAGCAAGTATTAACAAAGGGCCAGGACTTACCTTCAAATAAGTTATTTAATAAAGGCTGAACGCATTTGTTATAAAGTTCTTCCTGTGCAGATTCTGCTCCCAAGACATAATTGAAAGTGAATGCTTTCTCTACTGACTTTATCACAATCTGATTATTTTCAGAAACAGTTTCTAAAATTTCTCTACATCCTTTCGATATTTCATGAGGCACAAGGGGCCTGATACGCACGGCAACTTTTACAGAACATGACATTCTAAAAAAATGCGTTAAGGAAATTGACCTATACAACAAAATTTTGATTACTTACTTAAATAGAAGACTATAGATTATACTATATAATAAAATAAATAATATATTATATAAACATGTATATTAAAATTATTCGGTTCTCTAAAACTCAGCACGTGAAACCGTTACTTTGAAGTAACTCAACAAACTGATGATTTTAAATACGATTTGATCATTTATCTTTGTTTAATACATATATATGTTACTTTAGCCGTCCTTTTCTACCAATTCTGTTATCCGATTGGCTAATTCAAAACTGGAAAGTAATATTGATATAAAATTTCATAATAAGGTTAAGAGAGGCAAAGTAAAAACGGCGCGAAAATAGCTGTCATTATTAAATGTTTGGTTAATACATTTATTTATTTTGATTTAAATTCTTGTATATATTTTAACATTTAATGTAAGAAATATTTTTCAATATGGTTTTACAGAATAGTGGAAAATATAGGGCCGAGAGGCCTGAAAAGTCCGATCAAGGAGAGAAATCAGATGGAGTGCCTGTTTTTAGGTATTCATAATTTTTAAATTGTTAAAACAGTGTAAGAGTAAAAAATTTCTTATTTTCTAGGGAAGAGAGCTCAGAATTTCGATTAAAACAAATGTTAGAAAATGACGCTATAGATGCTAAATACGGCTTTGAAAGAATTAGTGATAATTCAGAAAGGACTGGTTTCCTTTTGAATATGCATTCGGTATGGTTTAATGTTTATTTGGTCTTAATATGATATCTAATCTATGTGAAATTATGATAATAGACTGAAATACTAGATGAAGATAAGAGGCTGTGTGCTGCAGTAGATTATTATTTTATGGAGGAAGATGGAACACGTTTTAAAGTCTCTTGCCCTTTCATGCCATATTTTTATGTCCTAACAAAAAGAGAATTAATCCAAGAAGTTACACAATATCTATCTAAAAAATTTGTAGGCATATTTGGCAAAATTGAAACAGTAGCAAAGGAAGATTTAGATCTGGTACAATTCTGCCATTTTAAATAATTTTAATGTTACAAGTTCATTATTTTTATAGCCAAATCATCTAATAGGTCTGAAACAAAAGTATATCAAGTTGTCATTTTACAGTCAGACAGATTTGATAAAAGTGAGAAAGGAATTATTAAGGGAAGTAAAAAAGAATAAAGCCAGACAAAGCGAGAATACATATTATACTGAAATGTTAGCTACACATTTAACTAATAATATGAATGAAGGCCTTACTACTAAAATCAATACAGATCAGATGGAGAATATTTTAGACATTAGGTACTTTTTATTTTTCTATTATCTATCTGTTTAAAATTTACATATAATCATGTTTTAGGGAATATGATGTACCATATCATGTTCGTGTTTCGATTGATTTAAAGATTTTTTGTGGTTCTTGGTATTCAATAAAAACACGGGGATCTTGCGAGACTCCTCTTATAACATTGAGAAGTGACATCATCGAGCGTCCGGAGCCTATAGTATTAGCGTTTGATATAGAAACGACGAAATTGCCATTAAAGTTTCCAGATGCTGCTACAGATCAAATCATGATGATATCTTATATGATTGACGCTCAAGGTAATAAAAAGTCCTGGTGTAATTATTAAAATATTATATTTTTAAAATAATTTAAATATTGAAATGTATGCGAAATATCCAATGTTTTTAATATTTGAAAATAGCCTGTCTCTTTAAATTACCTTTTACCATCATCACACAGTTTGTTTCATTCAGTTTCAAGGCAGATCTGCCACTATTGAAAAAAAACCTATATATACTATTTAATAATCTGATAAATATCCCAAGTACACTTTTATAAAAAGTATACATCCTTGTGACATTCTTCTAAATTAAAGGGTATCTAATAACAAATCGGGAAATTCTATCGGAGGATATTGAGGATTTCGAGTACACACCAAAACCAGAATTTGAGGGTAAATTCACCATATATAACGAGCCGAACGAGATGAGCTTGATCCAGAAGTTCTTCGAACATATCATGGACGTCAGACCGCATGTTTTTGTTACTTACAACGGAGATTTCTTCGATTGGCCTTTTATCGAAGCCAGGGCGGCAGTTTACGATTTAGGTAAGAACGAGGTTTTGCCGTGTTGAGAGTGTCATACAGGAATATAACGTATCTGTAGATATGAAGCAGGAGATTGGTTTTTCGCGAAATCGGGAGGGTGTGTTCTGGAGTAGGCCCGCTATGCATATGGATTGTCTCTGCTGGGTCAAGAGGGACTCGTATTTACCAGTGGGATCTCAAAATTTAAAAGCAGTTGCTAAGGCTAAATTGAGGTAAATTATTAAATGTTTACTGTGTTTGGTTTAATAGTTATATGAGGATCAAGAATAAATTCTTATCAGTGGTAATTTTGATGTTAGGCCGAGATACACGGCGTTTTTTTCCGCTACTGTTTTTGTAGGAATGTCAGAACTTGATAAAATCGATATATCATCTCTGAAAGGCAAAAAACGCCGTGTGTGTATCAGATCTTATGGGGATACTGGCCACTGTAAAATATGATAATTATTAATTTTTACCCTTCATTATTATTTTTTCTAGGTATTTTATTTATAGTTGAAACGTTTTCACTGTTTTATGAGTGCCTGAGTCACATTAAGGGTTTCACCTCGGAATAAATAAGATGTACATGTAAATAACGTTGTCTGCACTCTGTCAGCATTTATAATGTGATCAGTATAAAAATTTGAAACGAAATTGTAGAGAATTTTAGTGGTCATTAAGTGCTTGTATGTAATCTGGTCATTTTTCCATTTTGAAAAAGTATTTATTGAGAAAAGTTGATCCTATATACATTAATCAAGATAGTTTCCATCATTTTCCGCAATTGTTTCATATTTTTCTGACAAGATGGTGACGCCGTATCGAAAGAACAATATTGGTTTGCTACCCATCCAACCATTGATCTATTTTCGCACTTCTTCAGCATTTCGAAACAGTGTGCCAGTCAAGTAATACTGCGCCGATCTGAAAAAGTGGTAATCAGAAGTCGCTATATTTGGTGTGTACTCTGGATGCGATAGAACTTTCCTTTCGAGCTGCAACAGTTTGTGCATCACAATTCTTGTAACGTATCATGCAAGAGGATGACGTTGCATCTGTTACAGGTTTTTTTTGCAACGATACGTCGCACTCGCAGCTCGTAATGCACTACTCGTTGCTGAATCCACGACAAGACTTGATAGTCGCGAATATTGCGCTTCGGTGTCGAAGTGAATGGCTGTGCTGAACTAACCTTTGACTTTAACTTTAACAGTTAGGTTGTTTAATAGTTTTTTACATTGATACTTAGAATTTCTCGTTAATAAAAATAGATGCTAGCTGCTAGTGTAACTTTTATAATAGATAAAAGTACGATTTAGCATATACAATGCTATATGTTTGTCTAAAACTGTTTTTGTAACCTTTAATACACCATAACATGATCGCAAGATTATGAGACTTTCAGCACATGGTTTAGAATGCCATAATTTACTAATGCCATTTATTTCAAGGTTTACTCAATTTTTGGTTTATGTAACTGTACTTTTAAAATTGTTTGAAGCTTATAAAGATGTTTCATCATATCAGTTGTGTGGAGCTTGGTTTCAGTAGTTTAAAAGTCGGTATTTCAGTGATTAAAAAAAATGCACCGGATTCGAACGAAACACGATGTTCCAAAATCAAAAAATTGTTAGTATCATCATACCTAGAAAAGAAATTAAACAGATATAAAGGAGAATGGTATACAACGAGCGCGGTAATTAAATCTATATTAAAATGGCATTATTCTATCAACACGATATAAAAATAAAAAGGAAACACAATAAAACGTGTTAAGAATTAATTTTTGATCCCACATACAAGATAGGATATGAATAAAATCAGATATTTTTTCTGTTATAATGTAGATATGATCCAGTTGAATTGGACCCTGAAGAAATGTGCCCGTTAGCAGCCTCTAATCCCCAAGTCTTATCTAATTATTCAGTATCTGACGCAGTTGCTACTTATTACCTATACATGCAATACGTTCATCCGTTTATTTTCGCTCTGTGCACCATTATCCCCTGTGAACCCGATGAAGTCCTAAGGAAGGGTTCGGGAACGTTGTGTGAGGCTCTTCTCATGGTGGAAGCCTTCCACGCTAATATAATATTCCCTAATAAAGAGGAGACCGTTTTGAATAAGTTAACCAACGACGGACACGTGTTGCAGCAGGAGACCTACGTTGGAGGTCACGTGGAAGCTTTGGAAAGTGGCGTTTTTCGAGCAGATATTCCGTGCAGGTTTCGGTACGTATTACATCGTATTCTCTTACCATTTTTTATTTATAACTTAAGGCATTTGTATTATCCGATCGCAATTATTTGACAACTGATTAGGAACTCGATATGTAGATCTATCTATGATGCAGGTCTCTCTTGAGACCGGATGAAATACCACCATTTCATCCATGGAGTCCGAGCTATACGATGGACATGTCAAAACTTCCTAGCGAATACGCTAAAGTGCGTTTCATCTAATAGTATTATGGAAAACAATGCCTTTTCTATTGATCAACTTTAACCTTTTTTTAATCGACTGTTTTATTAGCTTTTGAAATAGACATTTGAATAGAAGTTAGTACCGAGCTTCATTTGGCGCCAAGTCTTATGTTCAAACGGTTCAAAACTGTTTTATGATCGATTCCATAGCGATGTCGCAAACTGAAATATATTGGTCTTCCTCGATATGTTTTATCAACTTTTTCGCTGAAGACTGCCTTATCTGTGGAAGATCAACTTTTTCCTTTTACGGATATCCGGAATACAGAATATTGTATATTATTTGAAAAGTTGTGAAGAAAATCATTCTTTCACGCCTGTTTGATGTTGTGCATTTAAACTTGGACCAGCCTTAGTTCTAATAAACAACACGAATTACAGGTTTTTTATTTTTGAACATTTTTTGTCACTAGGGCACATTGATTGATTAATGCGTTGAAAACACTGATTCACTTACGGAAAATGTTAATAAAGCTATTTGCCAAATAGGCCACAAAAATCGACAATGTACGGGAAAATTTGGTTTGGATGGAAGAAGCTAGGGCAGTATGTGTACTCTTTCGAATATAGCAACATGTATATGTTCAATAGCATTATCAGAAAGAAACCAGCAGCCCATAGTGTATTCAAATTTAACGGCTATTTTTGCAGTATCGTTCCTGCAGCTGTTGATGCTTTGATCGAACAGATACCGAAAACCCTTGAGCACGCCATCTGTGTCGAGGAAGGGGTTCCGATGGACTGCGTTACGAATGTGACCGAGATCAGTGAGGAAATCCAATCGAAGTTGACCGCTCTTAAAGAACAGCCTCTGCGCTTAGAACGACCTCTAATTTACCATTTGGATGTCGGCGCCATGTATCCCAACATCATACTTACCAATCGGTTACAACCTTGTGCAATGGTAAACGAAACCATCTGCGCTACGTGCGAATTTAATAAACCCGCAGCTACTTGCCAAAGAAGTATGGCGTGGATGATGCGAGAGGAATATCGTAAGTTTATTATACTGCTCTATGGACGCTAACGTAACGTTGGATTCGATTACTTTCAGTGCCAGCTTCAAGGAATGAGTACCATCGCATTCAGCAACAATTGGAGACGGAAAAGTTTCCGCCCGCTTATCCCGGTGGATCCCAGAGGGCATTCCACGAACTCTCGCGGCAGGAGCAAGCCGACCTAGAAAAGAAACGTTTACAAGTTTACTGTCGCAAGGTATACAAGAAAATGAAGGTAACGAGGATAGAAGAACGAAGCACAACCATCTGCCAGAAGGAAAACTCATTCTATGTAGATACAGTCCGGGCTTTCAGAGATAGACGGTAAGTTACAATTAGCAAGACAAATGATACATGGATATGTGCGGGAATAATCCACATGTCTAACATTTAATGGTTAAAACATTATAAGCTTTCTCCAAAATAATATTCAACAATAGGATGACTATTGGAATAAACAAAGATTTTTTCAAATATCCTCAAAAATAATTATATTTCACAGTAATAAAAACATCAATCCTTATAAGTATCAAAAACGTCAGTTTGTTTGTTTCTGTTTCCATGTACTAAGAAATTAGTTGAGTAAATATTATCACCATAGAAAAATATCTAAATTATATGATGCATGCAATACATATTCGTATGCAATGCTTTTTGGGCGATTTTCTAAATAAACACCCTTTCGATAATTTTTTAGTTACGAGTATAAGGGTTTATCCAAAAAGGCAAAACAGGCTGTTGTAGAAGCCATCAAGGGCGGTGATGCCTCAGAGATAAAATCCGCTAAGAACAGGGAGGTGCTGTACGACTCCCTACAATTGGCCCATAAGTGTATTTTGAATTCGTTCTATGGTTATGTAATGAGGAAGGGTGCAAGATGGTACAGCATGGAGATGGCAGGCATAGTGTGTTTTACTGGCGCGAACATTATTACCAAAGCACGAGAAATCATCGAACAAGTATGTCGTTACTGATGTTACTCTGAATTGTTCCTTCTACGTTTTTATAAAAATAGGTTGGCCGACCTTTAGAACTGGACACTGACGGTATATGGTGCATACTTCCGGCCTCTTTCCCTGAGAATTTCACCGTCCTCACGAATCACGAAAAGAAGAAAAAGTTTGTGATATCATACCCCAATACGGTCCTAAATGCCATGGTGCGAAACCCTTTAAAAGTACTGTTTCAAACGATACATCGTTTTTTATATTCCAGGTAAAGGAGTACTTCACTAATCACCAGTACCACGAGCTAGTTGATCCAGATAATCTTGAATATAAGATACGAAGCGAAAACTCCATTTTCTTCGAGGTAGATGGGCCATACAAAGCCATGGTGTTACCAGCAAGCAAAGAAGAAGGAAAAAAACTGAAGAAAAGATATGCCGTTTTTAATTTCGACGGCTCTCTAGCCGAACTGAAAGGGTAACATTAACGACCACTATTCTTACTTATTCTCAACGTGTATTTTGGTAGATTTGAAGTTAAAAGACGCGGAGAATTACAGTTGATCAAGAATTTTCAGTCCTCTGTATTTGAGGCATTTCTAAAGGGAGATACTTTGGAGTCCTGTTACGCTGCTGTAGCACAGGTATGATAGTTTTGTTTAATTAATATTGGTAATACTATATATTTTAGTTACTTAACTATAATATTATATATAAAAAGAAACAATAAATAGCCATTCACTTTTTTACTCCGTTTAGTACATGTGCAAATACAAGTAAAATAGGAGTAAAAGGGTTGGTTGACATAATTTTGCAATTCTACTGATCATCTGGAACAAAATTAAAAATAGAATGTTTATTTTAAGAGAAAAGGACAAACTTTACAATAAGACAAATATTTTTTGATACAAATGTCGTTATAAAATATAGGGTGATGGTCAGTGTAGAATTAAAAAAATACTCGTATGCCATAGATTGCAATATTTTTTCGGCTGATTCTTCACAAAAGAAAGTCTTATTTCAATGATTAAGTAGTAGTTTTCGGCTTGGTTTCTTTCAACGGCAGTTATGTCATTTTTTTAACAGATTAAACCACTAAAACTGCATTCAACCATATAAATTCTTTGCTCTCTAAGCTGTAATTCGCCTAAAACACAATTTTGCACGATCTAATAGGTCACCTTGTATTAATTTTTCATTGTTTAGGTAGCAGATTATTGGTTAGACGTTCTTTACTCCCACGGAAAAAATATGCCCGATTCCGAATTGTTCGACCTTATCTCGGAAAACCGGTCCATGTCCAAGAAACTCGAGGAGTATGGAGAACAGAAAAGCACCTCTATCAGCACGGCAAAGCGATTGGCTGAGTTCTTAGGCGATCAAATGGTGAAAGACGCCGGACTCGCTTGCCGATACGTCATATCCAAGAAGCCAGATGGCGCCCCCGTTACCGAACGGTAATATAACATCTTATACAGTAGATTGTTGTATCATAACATTGATTATTCCAGCGCCATTCCTTTAGCGATATTCCAAGCAGAGGAAGCTATTCAAAAGCACTATCTGAGAAAGTGGCTGAAGGATGCTTCCATCGGCGAGGTGGACATCAGAGACATCTTGGATTGGAATTATTATATTGAGCGTCTGGGTGGAGCTATACAAAAGATCATCACTATACCTGCAGCAATGCAAGGAGTATTAAAGACTAAACGCACTAATAGATTTTGCTCTAAATTGTTTATAAATTTCAGGTAACAAATCCGGTCCCCAGGGTGCGACATCCCGACTGGCTTCACAAGAAAATTATGGAGAAGAACGACACCTGTAAGCAGCGGAGAATTACTGATATGTTTTCACGCTGTTCCAAGGAAGAGATGAGGTCAGAGGCACCAAGCACTTCAATAGGTAGTATTAGTTAATTCAACTTCTTAGAATTATCTTTTTGAAAAGTAATCAGTACTTTTAACATTCAAATATAGATATTAGTTTCTTTAAAATAACTTTACTCAAAAAAGTAAACACCATTAGAAAGAGCAAGTTTTTATCAATGCTCTCAAGATAATGACATTCCACATTAGAAAAACTATAGGCTTAAGTAGTAAATGAAATCAACCTTAATAATTAATAATAATTACATCAAGAAATGTCTAAACAGTATGGTGGATGTCACAAAACATTCCCTTCAACACTCTCAATTTTGTATGACTCTCTAAAGAAATATTTATGTGATGATTGTTATTGTTTGTTTTCAATGAAACTTTAGGGGACATGGAAGATTTAATAACCGAGAAAAAGTCTCCAAGCTTTAAAAGACCAGTGGCTAACACCAACAAACGGAAACGTGGTTCGGAACGAGAGGAACAGTTTACTCAGGAAGAGCTGGACAAGACCTGGAGAGAAGTTCTGGGTAATCCGCCTCTGTACGGCAACACGTCTGAAAGTCGAAAGGAATGGATACTTTTTCAAAAACGGAAATGGCTCTTCCAATCTCTACAGAAAAATATGGGAAACGCCAACAAGAAGAAGAAAACCAAGGGTAGCTTAGCAGTGCTGCGATCGTCTGCCCCAGGTACGATGGGTGGATTCTTGCAGAAAACTCAGAAAGCCCTACTAACCACTCCATGGCAAGTGCTTCAGATTCTCCCGACTGGAACTCCAGGAGATTTTAAGCTGTGGGCTTTGGTAAGATATTTGAACTCTCAATTACTGTGTTGGTTCAATTATTGGTACCACAGGTCCAATCAGAATTATACTGCGTCAAACTTACAGTACCTCGAATGTACTATGCCAATTTAAAAACTCCCAAGGTCAAGGAAGAAGGAGCTCTCTTCAAAAAATGTAACAGAACCCTACCTAGAGCCCGCAGAGTCCACAATTTATACTTATATTCAGTTCCCGAGAACCTATATTTAGAGAACAACGAGTAAGTATTCTAGAAATAACACTGAGATGTTCTTAATATTTTTCTTTTAGGGAACTATTTATCTCAATGTCCAATCCTGACGTAGAAGGAATTTATGAAATCAAAACTCCCCTTTTATTTAGAACTTTAGTGGCGACTAGTTGTGTTTGCAAGGTGTCTCGGGGTGTAACGAGTTTAGAAGCGTTCACTTTAAACGAACTCGAAACGGTTTCTCTCAATCGACAACCATATTTGCCTAAAGACTCGTTGAAACACCTGTTTTTCTATCATCATAGGCATCCAAATAAACCGCAGCACATGTTCGGTCTCTTTGTTACGCCTTTAAGAAAAGCACTTATCGTCGTAGTCGATTCCGTAAGGACTAACCTAATGCCCAACATGATGAATTTGTACAACAATGAACGCTTAGCGAAGTGAGAACTTGAATTGGCGTTCATTATATCAGCTCTCTGACTGTCATTTTATTTTATTAGATTGGAGAAACTTCAGCAAAATGCACTGCTTCCACCAGAAAGTGTTCAATTTGAAATCAAAGTGGAAATTGATATTAATCAAGCTTATAAGTTGTTGAACAAGGCCCTGTTATCGTATAAAGAAGAAAAGAAAGGTCCTACCATATTAATTTTTCAGACTACCATGGACGTTCAACTGATACAAAGCTCAATTAGTGCTGTAAATGATTTCCCACAGGCTCAAATAATCGTGAAGGTATGATCATTAATGTGGGTTTGTTGTGAAATAATAATGATAATATTTGTTATATATAGGACGACGAAGATTTATACAACGTTTTAGAATGGCAAAAAGCCGGTGCTAAAGCGATCGTGCGACATTATCTCAACAGTGAAGCTGTTCTGGAAATCATGACAGAACAATGTAGATATTTTCACATTCCCTTGGGAAATTATCCATCAGACCCGGCTATTTTCGGAGCCGACTTATTTTATGCAAGGCATTTAGCCAAAGCCAACCATATATTATGGTGTTCGGCGTTAGATAAACCAGACTTAGGTGGCAGTGAGGAAACTGATACCAGGTATAATCAATGTTACAATATACTTATAAAGTTCTAAGACCTTTGATTTCTCTAGGCTTCTCGCGGAAAACCAAGAAGGTTCCAGCGAGGTTCTTAACGTTCCTGGTTGGTATTCATCAGTTTGTGTGGCTTTGGATATTGATTGTTTGGCTATCAATACCTTGTTACAGTCCCATCACGTCACTGATATAGAAGGTGAGATGATTTTGTTTCGATATCTTTTTCCATTTGTGTGTATTATTGTATATGAACTGAAAAGGGTTTAAAACAACAAAAGCAAAACAAAAGCTTAATAAAAGTTTTATTTTACGGAAAGAAGTTGTGACTTGCATAAAACGATACTACCGGTTCTACTACCTACTTTAAAATAAACTAATCCTACTTTTATATAATCTAAATAAATGATAATGGTTAAGATATCTTACCTATCACACATTCCGCGCGATATAATATATGTATAGTACAGGCTCCAATATCAATTGTATTTAATTTTCAAACTTAAAAATAAATAGCCTTCTGCTCCATAGCATTGGCACTTATGTATTTAATACACATCCTAATTATAGCAACTTAGGCAACCAACACATATCAGTTATCTTGAAGCAGCATGTCTTAATACCTCTTACAGCCCAAATAAGTTCTAAACCACGGACTAATACTGTAATTAGAAATTACCAGCCTATACAAAAACTACCATACAAATGTTCTGTGGCTCTAAATTATGAGAAATATTCAATCCTTTGTTATTTAATTGATTAGATGAATCCTAATAAGTCAATTTTTCATCTCGTCTTCGATCAACGACGAAATGATAATACAGTAAGTTGCTCTTTGTCTATTTCAATGAGTATGCCACTTGACATAACCATCGCGTTAGGCTTTCACCTGGATCTGTACATGTCATGTGTTTTCTATGATGTCACCTTACACACAGCTTATTCGTTCCATTTCAACATCAATGTGTCTTTTTTGAAATAGCTTATGTGACAGTTGGATGTAATCTTAGGTACAAGCAGCGCAACGGCCTTTGACACGAATCAAGGAGTGTCTATAGACGAAATGTTATCAGGAAACAATGCACTTATCTACAACGAATCGGGCAGATGCGCGGAAGCCTTTAAAATCTTACGAACTATGGCTAGTGGTTGGATGAGAGACATTTCATTGCATCGAAACGCGTATGCGGATTACCAGGTGATTCATTTTTACAGGTACCGCTTTCATTTAACACTGCCATAGCACTTTTCATATTTGAATGTTCTTGTAGATGGTTAAGGTCATCTAAATCACTACTATATGAACCTGCCATACTTCGAACATTGCAGACTCTAATGAAGAAGTTGTTCTTGCAACTGGTGGCCGAATTGAAACGACTTGGTTTGTTCTAGTAAATAGAATATCGGAAAGAAAATAATAACACGTCTATGTTTTAGGTTGCGTGATTATCTACGCCAATTTCAACAAGATTGTGTTGTGCACTAAAAAGAATAACGTAGAAGATGCGGTTGCTAACGTAGAATTCGTGGTTAATTCCATTAGAAACAAGGAACTTTTCCACTCCATTGATATTTCTTATAATCAATGTTGGGAACACTTAGTATGGTTAGATCCAGCTAACTATTGCGGGATCAAGGGCAAAACGCAGCAGGAACTAGAAAACTCGCCAGAGGATGATAACGATGAAGAAGACGATTCCGAAGACAGTGAAGTAATTCGTGATTTGTGTTCCTTATACTGAGTCGTTAATAATTTTGACTATCTTTAATCGCAGTTAGACGTCGACATCAATTGGAACATAGTGGAGCAATTACCAGAGGCTTCGAGGTGTCGCGACCATTTCAAAATCATCATCACATCATATTTGAGCGCCGTCTACATGTGTCTCAAAAGTAAAAAAGATAAAAGCGGACCTGTCGTTCTTAGTCAACCATCGTTCGGATTGGCCGGTCACGAGGAAGTCGTCCGATATGCCAAAGACCTGATAGCTGGCGAGATTAGTCAGAATTTATTCCAGTAAGCAAAAATAAATTATGCCACTGGTCTACTTCATCGGGTTTTCATTTACAGGATGACGGAAAGGATCCACAATCGTTTGAAGCCGTCCAGTGACGGTACCAGTGGCGCTTTGGAATTTGTGAAGTCAGTTTGTCACATATTAAGCTTAGATCCGGCTGTAGAAGAGGCTGTTGACCATTTGAAGAGTAATTTATTGAGACTTATCGGTGAGTGTGAATGAATATTTATTTGGGTTTATAATAAATAAAATATGTTTTCTAGGAGTCGGTGAATTCTCTGAAAAAGCTGTTTGGGCAGACAAAACTGTATCTTATGTAGTTCCTCAAATTATATGCAGACAATGCAATCACTGTAGGGATATCGGTAATCATCCATTTCATAGCTTTCTGTCCCAATCAGCAAATGTTATATTTCTTAATTTTTAGATCTTGGGAGAGATCCTCATCGAACCGAACATGACTGGTACTGTCCTCTATGCAAAGCAACATACAACAGTTCAGAAATAGAGTGCTTTCTCTTGGATGTAATTAGCAGGAAGTTTTTGTCATATAATCTTCAAGACCTGCAATGTAAGAAATGCTCACAAATCAAAATGGAAAATCTTATAGTGCACTGTAAGTGCGCGGCGGAATTCAGATGCCTGGTATCACGCACTGACCTCATTAAGTTACTGGAAACATTTTTAAAATTGGCGGAGAGGTTCAACATGCCTGCTCTGGCCGAGACTGTACAACAAATTTTAACTATTACCTAATTTTAAGTTCTAAAGTAAAATAAAATATTTTATTATATGGTGTATTTTTCTCATTTAATGTGTAGAACATATGTTTTTTTCATTGTGTGGACAAGATCGATTCTTAACCAGCGCGCAAAGGTACCGGTACTTAACTGGGCGGCCAAAATAGCATATTTTAAAGTAATTATGTTTCCGTCATAATGCAGAGTTGAATATCCGAATGTATTGTAATAATCATTCAGAGGGTTTCCTCACAATAACAGTCCCTTTCAGGTAGTAAACTGTTCTATGAAGCGACCATTAGCGTCAGATAGTGAACGTAGTCGTGTCTGGTTCAAACAATTTTTACAGACTGTTCTTGCGATTAATAAAGTGCGATATGGACTATATGATTCTAGAATAAGTGCTTCGTATTAACATATAAATATAATCAATTTGAGCCTTTAGATGTGTAAAAAGCATCCACTCTAGTTAACGTGTTGAGTTACTTCAAAAACAAATTAAATTTGAACCATAGAGTATATATAGTACAATTTTTTGTCCTTTTTTACCCCTTTCTGTTGACATTTTTTTCCGATCATGTCATCTTAGATTCAAACTTTTATTTGTTTAATTATTATGACCAATGAAAATAGATACTGTTCCTCGTCAACAATAAATTTTTAAAGTAATTTTTCCTGACCATACTCCGAATCAACTACAAGCAATAACTCTGAGTCAAATAAGAAAAATACTTCTAACATTTTATAAATGTAAACTACAGGTGATTTTTAATATGTAAAAGTTACTGTTTTGTATATGAAACAGCGATCAAAGCAGATGATTTTGTTGATTCACATTTTTAAATTGACTTTTAATTAACAAAATTCTTTCAGAATGCATAATTATTGGTAATAAAGTAAAATTGACATATTCATTATATATTCTTAGTTCAATTAACGTTAATTCAATACTGTAGTTTTCCTACTGGAAATCCAATCCAATCGATATATATGAGATATTCAACATATATATTTGTTTTTTAAATCACTATTTCCACTGTGGTCATAAAAATCAAATTATATCCTTGATTAATCTATGATTTATCAAAACTATGATATATTAATTTATTGCATTCATACAAATTCATTAATCTTATGAGTTTATTAAACTAATATCTATAACATAGAAGTGTACAAACTGTATTTTTAACAACATTACTTAGATTCAACATTGATGGAATCAATAACAGGATCTTTGAACTGGAAGGTAGGGAATTTGGTCATCTCGGGGCCAGAACCACCAAACTGCTTGGAGATTTTCTCCAATTCTTGTTTCAATTCTTTCTGAAGTTCAGGGGTGGGATCGACTAAGTCTTTCCCACTGTAAGTGACGTAACGTTAATGCAGCTATCATGTAATTGGAGATGTAACACTTACTTGTTACTTTTTTGCTTATATTCCCGAATTTTATCCACAAATAGTTGTTGAATAGGATCAGTAGCTTTCTGCAAGCAAGGGGCTAAAACGCCAATATTACGAGAATGGATTCCACTTTTCAGTGAAACCTTTAAGTTGTTCAAAATTTGATAGGACAACATCTATGGAAAAAATCTTTAGGTTAATAGTCCGATAATTATGTAACCACCGCCAATAAAATAAAAATAATGCATTTATATTTTTTGATATTAAATCAAAACATAGTTTAACTTTTTACTATGTTATATAACTCTTACCTTAAATTATTTAGTGTATTGTACTGAATCAAAAAAATATTAATATATCGCCCCGACTTGCACCTACCGATCTGAATTGTCAAATTTGTCAGAATTAAACTTCAATTTAGTCAATGATTTTGTTCTGACTTTGGTCTATTTTAACCTAAAAATGTAGGTTATGACAAGAATATTTATTAAAACTATAAAATGTTTAAGCGAGTGGCATTAGGAGTATCTGGTGGTGTAGATAGCGCAATAGCAGCATTATTGTTAAAAAGGAGAGGTATATTATAAGACTAATTAAAGATGTTATTCAAGAATAACCAAATTTTAGGCTTCGATGTTCAAGCAGTTTTCATGAAAAACTGGGATATTATAGATGAAACTGGAATTTGCAAATCTGACGACGATTATAATGATGCCCGTTATTTGTGTAATAAATTAGATATCCCTCTACATCAAGTAAATTTTGTTAAGGAATATTGGAATGAAGTATTTTGGTAATCTATACAAATTCTTAGTTTTTAATAATATAAGTTACTTAAAGAATGTTTAGTAATTTGATTAAAGAGTATGAAAATGGTTATACCCCAAATCCAGATATTATGTGCAATAGAAATATAAAGTTCAACTATTTTTATAAATATGCAATGGAAAAATTAAATGTTGATGCTATAGCTACTGGACATTATGCTAGGACAAATTTTGGACCTTTTTTAGGAAATTATGACTCTAAAAAGAGTGAGATCTCTATTTTCTACATTATACTACATTATTTAATGTTTTCTAATATGTAGGTGTAAGATTGTTAAGGGCACAAGATACTAGAAAAGATCAAACCTTCTTTTTATGCCAAATTAGTCAGAATGCTCTGAAGAAAACTATGTTTCCTTTGGGTGATATGTTAAAGTGGGAAGTAAAGCACATGGCTGTTGAAAACAATTTAGAAAAATTTGCTTTAAAACCAGAAAGTATGGGAATATGTTTTATTGGATCTAGAAATTTCCAAAATTTTATTACAGAGGTATTATCAATATTTATAATTGCTTCAATAAGGGTTCTATTTTGTGGCTGTTGTAGTATATAAAGGATAAATCAGGTAACTTTGTAGATATAGAGACAGGAAAAGTTGTTGGTCAACATAGAGGTCTCCATCAGTGGACTATCGGGCAAAGATCTAAATTACAAAGTGTTCCAGAAGCTCTTTATGTAAGCA
The DNA here is from genome assembly GCF_030347505.1 of Rhynchophorus ferrugineus. NCBI lineage: Eukaryota > Metazoa > Arthropoda > Insecta > Coleoptera > Curculionidae > Rhynchophorus > Rhynchophorus ferrugineus. The sequence continues at coordinate 52,752,306 of NW_027472583.1, forward strand.
GAAAAAATAAAAAAGATAATACTATATATGTGGTATGTATAATTTAAGAATATTAGTTTTGTTTATTCAGTAGTATTTATGTTAGGTACCTGCTACAAAACATCCAGACCTGCATACTACAACAATAATTACTTTAAAACCCCACTGGATATGTTCAGAGCCTTCTGAATTACTTGAAAATCATATTTTACATTGCGACTTCAAATTTCAACATACTGAAGATTGGGTGCCCTGCAGAGTATGCAAAACATCCGAAGGCCTTGTTATCAAATTGGATAGAGCAAAAAGAGCTGTAACACCTGGACAGTTTGCAGTTTTTTATAAAGGAGAAGAGTGTTTGGGTAGTGCTGTTATAGCTAACGCAGGTGCAACAAATTTTTCTGTATATTATTTAAACAACAAGAAATTAAAGAAAGCCCAAAATCTTCTAGAAAAAATGAATAAAAACGAACCGCATAGTTTTACAAAAGAGACAAAATATATAGATAATAACTATAATGCTAACATATATAATAACATAAATAAAGTTAGTCAAAATTACATGTAATTCTGTTCATCTCCATCTTTTTGGTATACTAGGGCTTACACCCCTATAAAATGTTTTTGGTTTATCTTCCTCTTCCTTTTCTTTACTTCTGGATCTCTCTTTCCTCTTGGGCGAGAACATTCTTCTCTTTTCTCTGTCATCTTTGGATCTCCCTTTAGATTTATTCCCTTTATCTATTTCTCCACTTCTCGATCGATCTCTCTTCTCTTTTTTTGATTTAACAGATTTATGATTGGTATCTGAATCACTAGAGGAATTTGAATTATCTGAATCAGTATGATCATTCTTTTTGGACTTTTTCTTTTTAGATTTTTTCTTCTTATTTTTCTCCTTTTTTGAATCTGACTCTTGGTCAGATACTTTTTCAGATTTAATATGGGTATATATTGGAAGTCTGGCTGGTAATTTTAGTTCGCCTTGTATCTGATCAGCAATGGTTTCACGTACATCAACAGGAGGAGGTTTCTCAATTTTTGGAACTATTGGGAGAGCCTTGGGTGCACAGCCGTCAGAGTACAATTTCCTAGTTTCTTCATCAGTTTTTTTACCTTCTTTGGGCACCTAAAGTAATAAAATAGGACAATAAACCAAATTAACAATGCTGTACTTTACAAGTCTCACTTTGTATTCCTGTACATGATCAACCCTTATTATTCTATTCAAAATACGGATGCCATTAAAGTTGTCTACAGCTAATATGGTGGATCTTTGATCTTCATAGCACAAAAAACAAAATCCTTTGGACTTTCCTGTATCTTTTGCCCTTATAAGATTAATATTAACAACTTCACCATACCTTAAATGTGGTGATTGTTAAAGTAAGAACAAGATAGACATTGAAAATGCTTACTGTGAAAAAATGCAAATAATATCACCTTCTGTTAGATCATATGGCAATCCACCAACAAATATCCAAGCACTATCCCTGTATTGGTCATGCCAAGAACTTTTGCTAGTATTATACAATTCCCTTTCGCTCAATTTTTGAACATTTTTCATATTCCTGTAAGTATGTAGAAAATTATAACAAACCTATTCAAGTAATTTTAAACTTACGTTAGTGGATTCATTTTGAAAAATGCAATAAACTAATAAAAATAATCTTATGCTTAATGCAATATACGTTAAGGGTGCAAAATAAGCAGATAATTAGATATTTTATGGTTAAGACCACAAAATATAGAAAAATCTCTGTTTTATAGTTATGGAACACAGAATACAGTAGAGAAGAAGAAAATATGTGGATCTATCGATACTTTCTAAAAAAATATCGATATTTTAGGCCATTATATCGATATCTTTTTTAGCCACAATTTTTCGAATTTATTGAAAATAAATTAAATATAATATTTAATAAACCTTTTAATTGTGGTACTTAATTTTATTCTACAATTTTTATTTTTTCTTAAAAATAGCGATACATTTTTGTAAAATATCGATATTTTTTTTGGTTAACAAACACCTAGAATAAAGAGAATATAAAAATTTCTTTATTCTATGGTTATGGAAATACTCTACATAGAGATGTCAAAAAATACCGGTATTTTAAAATTTTTTCAACATTTACTTTTTAAATATTTTTAAAAATATATATTCAATAAATGTTTGAAATTAAATTTTCAGTACTTAATTTTAATGACTTATGTATAACTAAAATTAAAGTTTTAATGCTTAACTTAAAGGTTGATCATATATCAATTTTTTCTAACAATAATATCGACTATTTTCAGTTGTTAACATTAAGGATGCCGAAAAAAATCGAGACAAATTTAAATATATTATTTAAGCATTATAAACAAAAATATTTATTTTTACTAAACCTTTTAAATTAGTACTTAATTGTGAAAGGTTTAGTATATTTTGGTATTTAAATGTAAGGGTTTAATAAATATGGCAATATATATTGCAAAAAAACATCGATATGTTTTTTTTTCTGCAACATCAATATATTTTTTTAAATATCGTAAACGATATATCTATATTTTGAAAGTATCTATATATCCATATAACGATATTTCTCTCTGTGCTCGACACCCCTACTTAACATCCTTAGGCTTTATGTCAATTATAGAAGTTCAAACATATGGTAGTTCAAATATGTACTGCTGTTTTTATGCTTTATTCTGAAATCTACCCCACAAAGACTATATGATAAAATATACTAAAGTTAGAATTTTAATATATTTCTCAATGTAATGCAACTCTCTCTAGAGCTTGTTAAGTATGCGAGTTTTGGAAACAAACCATTATTTTGTATGTATGGAGGGTTGCATAAGATCATTTTGCTAAATTAGATATTCAGTATTATTATTATATTTATAAAGTATGCTATCTCCCGAACAATATTGTTCAATTCCATAGAAAAAATTCAATTCTTGCAATATATCTCAGACCAATTTATTAAGATTTCTGCAGTTAGGAAATAATACAAACTAATAGTATCTTCTTGACTATTACAACTTTCTTTCGAGAAAGCTACCAATATATTAAGAAGCAATTTGAAAATCAGGCAATCCCATATAAAATATTTATTTAAATTTTCTTCTTTTAAATTCATAACATATTTTATACTTGGTGTACCAATGAACTCACTTTAAAACGCACTTCTTAACAATTTATCTGGCTAAATGTTTGAGAAGATGTATAATAATTGTTTTTCAACTTTTTTACATATTGTAAAATGACGATTTATATAAACTATTAACAAAATAACAAATTATATCGCTAAATAAAACATATTTACTAAAAAAAATGTAATTTCCATAATAAAATAACTACATAACAAAAACTTATCAATTATACAATAGAAGGAATCAAGTCTCTTTTATTCAATTACCGCCTAAGACATGACCTTGACCCCAGTTATGACCACGAAACATCCCTGGACCCCGAGGCACTCCTGGTGGCCTTTCAGGTGCTTGACCAAAACCATGAACACCTCCTACCTCCTCAGGGAACCAATTTTTTAGAAAGCCAGGTGTCGTAAGTAATGCAGGACCTCCAAGCTCTTGTGGATACTTGTACGCCAGGAAGAAATACAAATGACCAACTAAGATTCCTACTAGCTCCATCATACCTCCTCCAGCCAACACTAGATTAAAGATCAGAAGCACCCAAGGTAAAAATATGGCTTTGAAGCGAGTTCCAAACCAAAATGTAACTATAGTATCTTTATTTAATTGACACCATACATAAATTATGGAAAGAACATATGCATCCATAAGCAGCTAGAAAACAAAACTGTGAAAGACTTTTGTTTACATTATATGATGACTACTTACAGGCATATCTGCTGCTATTCCAATAATGATGCATAATATCCAATTAAAAATAAGTAAATATGCATAGTCTGCTGGTCTTCCTTGGTAATGACCTTTAAAACAATATACATTGTATTTTTATACAACATGGTAGATGATATGTTATACCTTCTTCTAGTCTCCGAGAGTATGTATATAAAAAGTATAAGTTAATAAGATAATGAAAACCTGTGGCTGGACTAAGAGGATAATATAAAACACATGTAACTAGTCTCCAGATTTGAAATCGTTTTACTCCCTCGTACAAAAGAATGAGATTAATGGGATTTATGAGACCAAAACGACCTAGTAGTGATAAGGCTACTGTTCCTGTAAACCAAGCTCGTGTAAACTGAGGGACGCCTCGATACCAATCTCCTAAATCAGACATGGTTAACTGAAAAATATAGTTTTAGGTAATACATAACGAACAATAAAATATCTCCAATACCTGCGATTTTTTCTAAGAATAAAAATTTACTTTTCGCTGTTTATCGATACGTAACCTCAAATCTGGAAATCGAAACGTCACGGTTTATGTGGCCATTTCAACCAATCAAGGAACAAATCAAATTTATCCTAAATGACTACGTTTACATCAGAACAATACTATCTTTCTTAGATAACATTGTTTCTTTAGAATTTAGATCTAATGCAATAAATAGATAACAAGATAAGGATAGGGATCGTTGGACCTAGGAATTATAAATATATCAGTAAAATAACAATAGTAAAGATAACAAAAGATTTATTTAACAATTAAATACTTTTGAGTAATAAAAAACACTTACATTCTAAAACATATGTTAATAATAACGCCTACAATAGAAATAAATTAATTTCAAAGTTCTACGAGAATGTAGAAGCAAGTATAAAAATATAAAAATCGCGATCTGCTTTATACAAATTTTTAAATTTTATATTAGAAATATATAACTACAGTATATCATTTTTGATCAGACATATCGCTACAAATACTAAAATAGTCTTCATCGCCCAGCGACTTGCAACTGTAGAATGATTGAATGCTGCGCGCACTACTGCTGGTTGAAACCCCTCTAATTCTTCCAAAATTTGGTTGAAGAATCAGTTCTGGTTTAGAAGACATCTGACTTTCAAGTTGTTTCGTATCAGTTGCAATATTATTTTGATGGGCCTCAACTGCTACATTTTGTTTTGGAGATTCTAAAAAATAGAAACGAATAATATCGATCAATTATACTTATTAAAACAATATAAACTACTCAATAGAAAATATTAAATAAAATTTCAAAAAAGTCTGCTAGGTTATGTTCATAGAAAAAATGGTTATGTTTAATAATGCCAATTAATTAAAAAGATTGTAGTAGATTATCTTTTAAATGTAACAAAAACAGTCATGCTCAATAAATTCTCACATCTGATATATAACAGAAATTAATGTCACATGAGTAATTATTTATGTATAATAAAAAGATAATTTTGATAAGATATTATATAAAAGAGAGTTCAAGGTTAATTTGGGGGAAAATATTTAAATATCAAAGTAATAATTATGTATATATAGTCTATTCAAAGTTTTTTTGTACATACGTCATCAAGATTTTTAATGCATTGCCTGCCGCAATTTGTAAATTCGTTTTAGAATCAGACAATATACTCATTTTATTCTGGTTAAAAAGAGACACAATGCTGTCTGATTAGTTCGAACCCGTAAACGAATGGGCCTGTCAAAGTCGCCCGGTTGTCAGGCGTATACAAAATTCAAAAATTTTATATACAATAGTGATAAGAGGTTATAACTCTAACCTAGAAACTATTGTAGATGCCTAATTAATTGTAGTTTTTAGATGTACTATAATGTGAAAATGAATTGTTTTTTGTAACATTTTTGTTCAATTATTTTATTTAGATAAGATTTTTGTTGTCTGTTAAAGCCAAACTGAATTCAAACTCCGAATTGATGCGACAACATTGGGACGTTTTGACGTCACAAATATAGATGACGTTTGTATAAAATAACTTTGAATAGAGGCTATATATAAAAAGTTTAATCTTAACTTTTGATACGACTTCCTATTCCGATTATTATTAATAATTATTAATTAATAATTATTATTACTTATATATGCGCACTTGATATGATTTAATGTGATATATAGTTTATTTATTAGTACAGTTTGAAACATTGTATTCAAATAAGGCTAAACATCAAAAACAATCTAACTAATAAACTTTTTCTATACTTATGGAACGACAGTAAAATAATTTTTAGAAGAAAAATAAAACTGCAATATATTAAGCCAGCGTATTTATGAATGAAGAACAATATGAACAATCTTCAACAAAGAGAAACCTTGACATAATTTAAATGTTGATTTAACTCAATGAATATTAATTTTAATTCAAAGTAAACCCAATATATAAAATTGGAAGGAAGAAATTGGTTAAAGGGTAAATATCAAGGTAAATATCATCAGTATAACAAATAATAAAATTAATGTACCATTGACGATTGAACGCCATTAAATATAACGAGGAAATTGTTTTTAAGGGATTTTATATTGAAATTAATTAAGCATGATTACGATTTCATAACAAGCAATAGTTTCACAGTAAATTTAAAAGTAGCGTATACATTCAAATTAATTAAACCATTGAATATTATATAAAAGTAATATGAAACAGAAAAATGTTGACATTAATGAAAACATTATTAGAACGAGCATATCTGAAACAAAAAGTAAGCACAGTAAATCTTTTTTAGATTTACCTTAATTACTAGGTGCCTTGTTTATTTATTAGAAGAAGAAATATATTAAAATTATGGATAACCTTACTTATTCAAGAAACCATTAAATTTCCAAATATTTGATGAGGTTAACATAACCTCAATTTAATAAAATATAAATCCATTTAATTAAACGAATGAAAAATTAAAGATAACGACTTTTAAAAGTAATACGACAATTACACAATGTCTGTGTTCAAATAGAGACGTTAAATATAACTCTTAATGGTAAAGGACACAATAAGTAAAGAAGAAAATGCCAGGTCTTAAATGTTAACCTCTTTTTACAAAATAAGAGGAGAATGATGCGATAAAGTCTAAAGAATATTAAAAGATTGTTTGAAGGATCAATGAAAACACTGAGGTAAGCCTAACAAGAAATACAAACAAGAATTCATTTCTTAAGCTTCCAATAGAAACTTCAATTGTAATAAGACGAATAAAATTGATGTAAAACTTAGACAACTGAGGTTAGTTGTCAGAATTCAAAAAAGTTAATTGTTTAAAGAGTTCAGAATTATTATAGTTCTAATTTTAAATTTGTAACATTTAAAACTTTAACTTTAGAAATATTATACCAATATTCTATAAGGGTAAATAATTAAAATGTAGGAAATAACCCGCATATACTGTTTTAATGAAATTAAAAATGAGATTTTTATTACTTTAAACAAAACATTGATGTAGTCTAAGGGTTCATCAAAAAATTCTGGTGAGAAACGGCGTAGAAACTTAACGATAAAATAATATGTCGTATATAAATAGAACTATTAAATAAAATAATATGAAACACTTGATACCTCTCTAAAAAATCCTTCCAAATTTTTATCACTGCCCTTCTAGCGAACAGCGTTATCTTTGTCTTGCTTTGGATTATTTACGTGGAAGGTACGTCAATTCGTCAATCATCAATTTAAATTTAACAATGCCGTTTGCCGGCATAAATATTTAATTTGCTAAATGTATGGTATTTATGTAAATTACCCACGTTGATGTACAAGGTCTTGGATCTTATTGACGTATATAATTGATCTTGACCTTTACATTTTTGGAACGAATCATCCTTGCAGAAACATATGAAAAATACCCAAAACCATTGCTTACCATTATCCTCAAATACGGCCCTTCGTCCACAACACATAAAAAACATATTTTTCCGATTTAGGGAGTCACCAGTTTCCAATATTCAATAAGACGCCAATTGTTTTATGCAGAATTACTGCGATCACTTCGTGAATACTTCTCGCGTCTCCAATCGACCGTGTGTGAGTTGAAAACCTGATGTTTGACTAATAAATGTCGCGATTAGTTATCAACCGGTACGATTTATATTTTTTCTCGCTGGCGCTTTATCTCATCGACCAAAGTGTTTAGTACACCGTGATTAATAATTAAAATTCGGGAGAAGTTTAATGGTGTAAACGTAGTTAATAAATCAAGTTAAAAGAAGCAGAATATATTTGTCTATTTATGTTAATAACATAAAAAACATTTATTATTGTTTAAGAGAATATGACAAATTATTTTTATTGTCTGTAAAATTTAAAACATTTTAAATTTTTTCTTTTTTTTATATCGAAAGAAGAAGAATTAGCAAAGTCATTTTGACGTTTGTCGACCAAAACAAGATCAACTTATGGCTAAGTTTTTTTACTGGTATTATGCTTAGGAATTTGTTTGTTTAATGCGTTTTCGGGAAAAATGACGGAACCTAAACCGCCGTCACTCACACAATATTTCGGAAGCGACGACGAGAAAACGCAAAGTGATGCCGCAAACGAAATTCTGGAAACTGCTAAGCAGATGGAAAGTCTGAAATTGGAACGGGATGAGGTGGTCAACGAGAAAAAAGAACCAGCGGTTTGTAGAATATTCGCAGAGACACCGGTCGAGCCTAAAGATCCAACAGCGGCCTTTTTTGATTTGTTGGGTAATGATAACCTGAAAACTACAGGCGGCGGAGTCATAACTCCATTGGGGCTTGCCAGCAAGACTGATGTGAGTTCTTACAGACTATTAAATATGTTAAAATAGTTATTATTAAATTTATCTATTATATATTGGTAAGTGAATTGACATTGATAGTGTTTTATGTTTATTTCAATTTTCCTTTGATTCAATGGAAGACTGAGTAAAACAACTAGCATTGACACAGTTATTATTGAAGATATAAATATTTATGCACATAAATATATTAACGTTATTTCCGATATTATCTAAAAATGCTAGATAAAGGAAAACAATTGAATGAGTCAAGGTTAAATCGTCAGTCAAGAACTTGGGCACTTATGTTCACCAATATGAATACTGAAGTCATATTTGATATAAATGTTTTTTTTTAATTATTTTCCGTTATAAATAATTATAGTTAGTTATAAAACCGTCAAACTCCATATGCTTTAGTACATTATAATCAATCTCCAATAATTATTGCTAACTTGTGATATTTTCCTGTTATATATAAGTTACTACACAAAAATAATATAGTCTGAATAATAGACTTCATTGATTTAATCAATAGCTCGTTTTTGTTGAGAATTTATTCCAAGGTCAATGTTCAAGAAAGGTCTCTTTGGAAATCATTTATCATTTGGAATCATTTATGTTACATAAAAATATATTATACATGTTATTATACATTTTAAAACTATTTGATGATAGTATAATCGAAATGTATGGCCTAATTGTGATATCGATATCCAGAATTGGGTTCAAATACATTACATCGATACAAATGATAACAATATTTTGTATTCTATAGCTTACATATTTTTAGCGAATTAAATAAACAAAACTTGACACAGCCACTTTTTTTATACAACAGACATAAATTTTCTTCCGTCCTTTCTTCCAAATTGAACGCCTAAAAAGCTATTATATATTTATTTCTTGTTTACAAATGGCCACAGTTTTGTCATATCTTTCGGGCTACAAATCCCGCGTTAAAAAATTAATTGTTAATCTAAGTGATACCTGAATCTGTCTAATTTTTTTGTACACCAAATTGTGTGCTTTTTATTTATTTTTATTGATTAACGACCCAACAACCCATAGACTTTATAGAGTCGGTGTGTGTTTTTGATCAAAACAAGTTAGCCGGCTTGGTTGGCGCAGTGGTAAAGGCGACAGGACGGTCCACCTATTGTTGCGATTGTCGCGGGTTCGAATCCTGCCGCGGCATGGTCGTATATTTATGTTTGTGATTATCCTAGTCAAGGGTGCAAAATTCGATGAGGATAATGATTCCAGTCACGCCAGTAACCAGGCTAGGTAAGACCGGATTCCTTCTGGGATGATTTCTAAGTTGGTCATTCGCCAGTCGCTAGGCTAAATGCCGAGGACCGTGGTTCAGTGCGTTAAAAAGTAGGTCCAGTCCAGATAAACCCATTGGTAAAACGGAGACTTAGGATCCTACCCACCCGTAGTAAAGTTGTCCTGTTATGCTACTTCTATTTTTCTTCTATGTTAAACACTCATATGGATTTCAATCTATATATTCTTGCAAGTTATCTCTCATTATGGTTTCATTCGGTTTGTACTTTCAGTTCTGTGTTTTCGTGCATCCTCTTTGCATTTGACGCCAAACTCACCGTCATTAAAATTTTAAAAGCAGATATGAAACCGGTTATGTTAAAAAGCATATTTACCGAATTTGGCATCAGAATAAAGTTCATAAAGGCATCATTGGGTTTAAAATTATTTAAATTATTTCCATAAACATAAATTGCCTGATATTATCTTTCAAATAAAAAAATATTGGGCGTAAAAGGTAATTTCTGAGAAATTTATATCTGTTCAAAGTTCGGTCACGTCAAGAAAAACAAAAACATTGGCGTTTACCCTGACTGTATCAATCAAAAACGACACATTTACGCTCTTTTTTTTTAATGGAACACCTAAATAAATAATGAACCACATCCAACGTCTTCTTGTCCTAGGAAATGGATCAATACTTGATATACTAAAATTGGCCCGCTATTGATTTTCTAATTATTGTTTTTTTTTTCATTTTCTGTGCGTATTGAAATATATTACTATGGCTGTATAAATCATTAATAAACAATGCGGTAGGGTGGAGAGAACGTTTGTCTCAAGACTGACGTTTTAGTCGGTTCTGTTAGCTCTGAAATGTATTAATAATTCCGCTGCTTAACATGAAAAAATGTTACAGGCGACATATATGTTGTAAAGTACGTAATTAATGTTTTCTTTCGCGGTTACAAGTAACAGAGTGTACTAAACGTGCTTTTTGCTTTAAAAGGAAACGTATATACCGAGAGTAACGTCCAGCGCTGAGACGGACCGGAGAAGAGATGCTTGGATCCCCATAGAGAGGACGAGGCAAGCTCTTATAGCCAACGCCACGACGCCCGCGGGAACCTATATTCCGGATCCGGATCTCCTGACCACGCCAGGGGTAAGTACTTTCTACCAGATACAGTTACCGTACTGACACCTTCACTGTTCATTGGTAGGTTTTGTTGGAAGAAGATCTAGGGGATGCTATAGGTGAGGCCGTTAGTATATCTTTAGGGGAAGCAGAGGCGGCCCAGAGAAGAAGCCTTGGAGCTAACGACGTGACGCAGGATGAACGAGGATTAAGAGAGTTGGTGCAAGCTGGAGCCTATCGGTAAGCAGCAAACAGCTTTGTGTTTACGTTTTTTTCATCAAAAACTTTACGTATATCATTCACAACACACAACAGCCTTATTCATCTGATTTAGTTTCGTTAGATATTTGAATATGTCCTAAACTCAAAAACCGGATTCAAAGTCCTGGTTATTATTTTAATTAGTATTATTACATACTTTTTGTAAAAACAAAGTTATATGTAACGTTAGAAATTGATTTGACGCACATAAAATAAATCGAAGAAACAAGATGGTGTGCTTATATTTGACTGAACGATGTTATGAGTGAGATGTCTAGACATAGACATCGTTTATATTGGAATATAAATAAGCCGGCAGTATCGCTTGCACTCTCAATTTTACACTCATCAGTTTTTCCGTAAAATAAAATAGTTTTAAAGTAAAATAAATGTTTTTGTTGTTTTAAACCCTTCACGTATCAAAAATGTTATAGTTCTTATCAAAGCACGTATAGTTCTTCAGAATCTTTATTATTAGTATGATCTTCAGCAGTACTCTATTTTACATTTCTTACTTGTTCTAAACTAACTAGTTTAGCTTTTCAATAATTTACAATTGACAAATCATGAAACACTAATTTTAAACCATTTACTAGTGGTTTAACTACAAGCACCTGTAGTATACTTTCGCAATTTTTGTGGTAGCTTGAAATGGTTTCAGTACATAGCACATCTATTGGTATAGTTTTCATTATTTTTTGACAGATATTTTTCAGGCACTACAATAATACTTTTTGTATTATTTTGAAGGCTGTCAAATCATTTAAAATCACGTAGAAGGTAGAATTTCATCGATTCACGACAACTTGTGATTTTTAGAAGATTTTTTTTAGTATAAGATGACTTTGATTGCATTTTCTGTGCAAGATAACCAAAATGTTACACGCAAGTTCTTTGGAAGTGCCAACCTGTCGCTGGCCTATGAATGTTGGGTTTTTGTAGTGCCAAAAAAGAAAACATCTCGATATTTGCCGCTTTTAAAAATTGCCATTGCTTGAAGTTGTAACGCGTCAACTATAAAAAGTATTGAACTTTATTTAAAAAATGGGCCACAATAAATGGGTACCACATCAATTAATAATTGTGACTTTCTGTTTCTTACATCAAAGAGCTCTAGATGTTCTGGATACTTGATAGAATGCGACCAACCTGCTGGAACAATATCTAAGAAAACACGATATTAATTAATCGTAATGAATGTTTTTATTTACAGTGCGGCGATTAACCTCACAGCTCGCCTGCTGTCGATCTACGGGCAAGGACGCGGCAGAGCGGGTAAAATACCAAAATCAACAAGCTTTCGATTATATTTCAACTCGAATTCAATTTTGTTTTATAGGTCATATCACTAAGCACTCGCCGCATTCCCTCCAACTGTGGTTCACCAGAATAGCGTTGCTCGTAAAAAGCAAGGCATTTAATATAGCTCAAGCAGAAGCAGAACCTTTTGGACAGCTAGAAAAGCCTGATGTTTTCTACCAGGTAAGTGATACATACTTCGTATTACAAAAAGAAAAATAACATTATTATGTTCTAATGGACATAAAGATTCAACTCTGGAAACAATATACCGCCAATAATTAAAGACTTCAGTTTTCAGTCAATAATTCCTCTGCTGATAATATATGTTACTGAATATCTACAATTTGGTAATACCTTAATAATTAATTAAGTTGATCTTAAGAAGATCTTTAAGAAGGAGCACATCAAAAAAAAAAAGAACAACTCGAATTAAAATGTAAAAAAATGTGTTGGTTATTTGGACGATCTTAAAATTATCTATACATAATAAGTTGCTGCTATACAAGCAGATACTAAAAACCATATGAACCTATGGAATTCAACTATAGGGATCTTCAGCAAGAGATAATATCAACATGATACAAGTACTTCAGAATAAGGTGCTGAGAAATATTCTGGATGAACTCAAATACTATTGGAACAGTTACTTAGACCGAGACCTTCGGATTACAACTGTTTTAGAGGCAAATAAGAGGTTCGCAACAAGGCATGAGGAAAGACTCTTGGACAATACTATACTAGCACTCAAGGGAGCCAAACCGTGTGATCCTGTATAGTGAAGAGCTATAAATGGCAAAAACACTGAAAAGTGCTACTAACCTTCATTTTATTTTGTTAGACTAGTAAGGCCCAATGGGTCTTCCTAGATAAGTACCTAATGTTAAGTCACTGTAGAGAAAAATTGTAAGTTAGCCGGCAACGACTAGTAATAATATATTAATGAATTAAAAAAAATAGTATTTCAAGTCCTTTTGAATCTACGTATATGGTTGCCTTATCAGTAATTAGTAATCAAACTGAAAAAAAATATTTTTGTGTTAAAACAAATTACTGTTGTGTCATGTTAAGACACTCCAGCACCTGTGTGGATCTACTTTAACATTCTAAATTACATTTGATAGATTGATTGTATTTTTCCAGTTTTATCCAGACATGTATGGCGCTCGTACCGGGTCGATTGCGTCTTTCAGCTTCAGATTGTTATTGGCTGAGCTGCCCATGCACTGTGGCAAGCCCAAGGAATCCCTAACCAAGTTATTTAGCATGTTAGCTACGATAAAAAAGATGCTCAGTAATCTAAGACAAGGTTCGGTCGTCATTAAGTCACATGGAGCTAGATCCTCTGATGATGGACCTGTTGCAGGGTTATGCGAAGACGGCAATCCGATGGAGTTGGCAGAGAGCGATAGGACGGATTCTCTAAGACTATGGAGTGGTCGGGAGGCCCGTGTGATGCATTCTATCATCAATTGTGCCATTTCTCTGAAGGATTATGAGCTAGCGATGGAACTTTTGGGACAATTATGTGAGAGGTGAGTTCCTAAAAAGGTATCATTATATATCCATGTTATGCTCCGTTTTTATATTGGGTGTATGATAAATGAATCAATTTTTTTAATCACATTTTTTTTCAAATTGTACTGCTTAAAAAACAAGATATTTTTGTAAGTGAAGATTTAAAAAAGCAGAAATATTTGAAAAAAGCACTAAGAAGAAGCGACATTATATTTATGAACAGATACAGGAAAGTTAGCATGATCTTGCCAATTTGAAAGACCAAAATAGAACTAGAAAGCCAAGGAGTCTACAAAATTTTCTGTGAGGATTACTCTTACGGAATCTACATATGATAAATAAACATATTCATAAGGACGGGATGGAGACAATAAGGGTACTATCACCAATATGTGTTAAGGAAAACATTCAAAAAATTTAAAAAAACAATACAGAGTTTTTTGATATATTTTTTTTTACATATATCTACAAAGCATTATAGTAACGCTTGTCGGTTTATAACCTCTTATCACTATAGTTTTGAAGAATTTTGCATACATTTGTCGACCAGAGGACTTTGACAGACTAGTTCGGTTACATGTTTGAACTTATCAGATAGCATTGTGTTTCCTTTTAAGTGGAATAAAATGAAAAGAAATATATTGTCTGGTTCTAAAACGAATTTACAAATTGCGGCAGGCAATCCATTAAACATATTGGTGACGTATGTTCACACCAACTTTGGATAAACTATGTGATACCAAATAACCATATTTTTCTTTAAGGAATTTTTAAAAATTCAAATGGTTGTCTAGGGATTAGGGATAGAGATTTAGTCTTTGTCTACTTTTTTAACAAATAAATGCTTCAATCTCGATGAATAGGTCTAATATAGAATAGAATAGGTGAAACTAACATAGAGCTTTTATTTAGTTCTAAAGATCAAATATGTGGAATGGCATTGCTTTCATAGCCTTGGTAGACCATTTTTTTCAATATAATTACTTTGTTGGATAATTTTTTTTAATTTAGATGTTAAGAAACACCGATTTTACCACATATATAATATAATGATCTGAATTTTACTGTTATATGTTATTAAACTCTAAATTATTTTTATATTAAATTTGTAGAGATGGTGCTCCAAAACATGCTCTATTATCCGCTTTAGGTCGTCTACATTTACAATTAGGAAATATCTCAGGTAAGTTGAGTATTTTTCAACAATTTTTTGATTTTGTACCTTATACTGTCTCCTGTTCTTTCCCCATGTGCAACAAATTATATTTCACTTCTTCCAACGTCCACCTTGTTATTTTATATTTGTAATTCCTCTCTGACATGCTCCGGTCGCTTTTCACCGTTGTTTGTTACATCTCAAATATATTATTGTAGGTGCTGAAGTATGTTTCAACGAAGCAGCTCAATTAGCTAGTCCCCCAGGAGTCAGAGAGCTAGTAGACCGGGGCCTTTTAGCAATTGCTCAAAACGATTTCGACGAAGCCTACATCTATTTCCAACAAGCTAGCAATATGGAACCGTCCAACATAATGGTACGGCTATTATATCGTTTTGGTTCTCGTTAATTCATTATTATTCGTACTTAAAATAGATTCTGAATAACATGGGCGTTTGTCTGCTTTACGGAGGCCATCTTAAAGAGGCGATCGCCGTATTGGAATTGGCCATATCTTCGAATCCCGTCCATGCGCTGCACGAATCGCTCATTCTCAATCTATGCTCGCTGTACGACATGGAATCCTCCAAAGGAATCATGAAAAAGTTCGGGTTATTAAGACAGCTTTCTAAGTACAGTGCGGACGCACCCACGGCTATACTGGAAAAACTTTATGGGCGATAGAGGAAGGTCACACGGAACTGTTATGGATAACAGATACATTTATACAAATTTGAACGGGTTCATTGAAAAGTATTCCCTACAATCATTTCTATTTAATGTTAATGGATATCGGTTCATTATTTAATAATTTGAGGCTGATTGTTTTTTAATTTATTTAAAATATGTTAACTAGTTGTAGATATACTTAACAATGAGCAGTTTGAATACACATCTTTACCTGCATTGTTTTATTAGTTGTTTTCTTTTCTTAGCATTATATCCTGTTAATTAATTATATGCCCGTTTATTTTATCCTCATCTTAACAATCTGTATTAAAATAGGAAACAATTGTTTTTTCCCTAGAAAACTGTCTATTTTAGGAATAAAGAAAGCTAAGCATTTTAAGACATGGATATTGTAAATTCATCACTTTTACACTTTCTGAATAACTCATAAAATTTTAGTGCATATTCTGTTTGCGAAACAACCTCATTGTTTCGGACTATCAATTTTCTTGAGCTCAATAAAGTCGCCATCCTAACGGCGACAGATTGATTCGGCTTTGTTATACTGACTCTATCCATATTAAACTTTTTAACACCAACTTCTCATTAAGCAATAATAAAAATATTTATTTATTAAAAAAAGTACTGTGTTATTTTATTACTGTTATCCGTATGTACCTGAACCCGATGACGCATCAATATTTGAATTGGAAGATGATAAAAGTCCGAAATTGTTTTCCCAGTTGTTTAGACCAAAACTCAAAAGTCGGAATTTACTTCGGTCCAGAATGTGTTCTTTCTGGTTTAGATCGTGAGAAAGAATTCACTCCCTACTTTGCCCAAGAGGACGAATTGGTTTATTGCGTCATTTAATAAGCGCACAACATAATGGCATCTTTTAGTAGATTCACAAAAAGAATTCTTAAAGCAGTTTTGCTTCACAACGGCGGGTTTTATGCTTCCATTTCTGCAGATCATTCCGTACAACTCAAAGAAACCTACAAGAACAAGCAGTTGTGTGGCGATATTAACATTTTGTGCATGTTGCTCGGACAATAAGCTGGGCTTACCAAATTCCTTTGTTCCTTTTGTCTATAGGATAGCAAAAATTAAGCAAATCACGGGACCAAAAGGAGTTTGTCGCCAAGGCAGCCAAAAATTGATGAAAAAAACGTCCATCAAGAAACATTACTACATTCACATAAAGTTCTTTTACCGCTATTGCACATAAAGTTAAAATTGATGAAGCAATTTGTAAAACCACTTCCCAAAGATGCATAGAAAGGGTTTTGTTCAGACCAGATATTAGACAGCTTATATCCATTGATGGATCCTTAAAAAGAAGGGTGGATTGCTCTTAAGGAGGTTATATAGAAAATTTTAGGCATTGATAAAGACCACAACTATAAACAATTCGTCAAAAGAATGCTAAAAGCATTTCAAGCTTTAATTTGCCTAATAAGTCTAAAAGTACATTTTCTTCATTCCCAACTCGGCCACTTTCTGGAAAATGTGGGAGATGGGCGTAAAGAGCAAAGTGAATGATTTCATCAGGTCATTAAAGAGATTAAGAAAATATACTAAGAAAAATAGGGCCTCTCAGAGAGACCTTTCAGATACTTCTGAAAAGCGAAAATGCACAAAGAAAAAACAAAAGGTTTTAGTGTTTTCTAGTGATCATATATTGTGATAGTGATAAGAAAATATGTAGCGATAATGGTTCGTAAATAAATTAAAAATTTTCAAGTATATTCTCTTTTATTTTAATGTAACTGGTTTAACTTAGTTACTCAAATTGTCAAGAAACGTGTCGCTCTAACAAAACCAGCTCTTAGAACATTTTTTTTTGTAGACCAGTGTTATTAAACCAATGAACTTGCAAAGCAATTATTTATTATAAGGCGAATGGTAAAAAATAAAACAACTGTATCTGCTTGATATATATTTTTGTTGTATTTCTCTGGTGACAATTATGATACAATGTAGACAAGCCAAGAGCCATGTACGAAACAGTACAAAATCTAGGGTACCGATTCTTAAACAAAATAAATAATACTCTACGAAAAAATTCGTTATAATTATCAACGTTTCCATCGTTTTCCGTTCAAGATATTGCAACTCCCAACATTAGATTCTAAGAAAATAAGCTAGGTCAATCTACACGACTCACAATTTTCACTAATACGATCTGAATAAATTGCACTAAAAAATAAAATTAGTCCTTCGACACGGGCAAATTTTCCTTCGACAAAGAAACAAAAACGAGCATTAAAAACCCTGTTTTAAAAAGTGCTTCTCGAACGATTTATGTGTACAGTATTGTATTGCCCTCAACGAGTCGGTCGGCGGCTATTTCCGCCTGCTCCGAATCCAAACTTTAGAGTAAGTAAATAAAGGATGTCCCGAGACGGTGAGGATACGAACAGAACCAGTTGATCCTTAACAATAGAATATTTACTAGGGTATTTAATATAAAGTAATCTCAATGTAAAAGATCTGGAATAAGGAAAGCTTTAAAAAACACACAGGTGACATGATATAAAATAAAAAACCAGTTGGTTTGGCAACATTCATGGCGTTTGGTTGTATTGGGCCCTGGTATTTGCTTTTTTCGGGAAAGTTGGTTAAGCCGAGGACATTTCGAATCGACCAAATTTCACTTGAAACCCACACAACGATCAATTATATATTATATATTTGTGAAGAGGGAGGTCTTGCCAATACCGCAAGTCTTAAGTAAATTCTGGTGTGTTTAGAATGAAAACTTTGTATTAAAAAAGTAAAACAAAGATAGAGTACCGTTGGATCTATCGCTACTGCCATATGTTAGTGGCAAGTGTGGGTGCGGGACCGTTGGCGGGTGCTGGAGCTGCCCCGCCTAACGACAAGTTCCCAAACTGTTGTTGCAGATTGAGCTGCTGACTGCCGAAGAACGCGTTAGGCATTTGCTGTTGCAATCCCAAGGCAGATTGCGAGCCGAACTGTTGTCCTAGCGGCACCTGCTGATGCGCCCCCATGCCGCCGTATGGCCCCCCGAACTGGCTTGACAACTGGCCGTTCTGGAAGGCTGGAGCCGGGGCAGACTGCGCAAACTGACTCTGGAGGAACTGTGCGTTTTGTGAAGCGGGCGTGAAGCCGGTCACGTTTGGTGTTTTATTCCAATTCTGGAAACCGGTTTGTGGCTGAACATACTGGTTTGGAACCATTCCGTTTTGAGAAAAACCCTGAAAACAGAAAATTCTTAGTTTAGCGAAAAATTTGCCTCCCTTTTTAAGTTTCCCTTAAGGAGCACCGAGAGGCTTGCAATTTGGTACGGTTAAAGCTTGTACAGAGAAAGAATTTTTAGGCCTAATATTATTGTGTAAAATGAAACAATATAGAATAACAAAATTCTAGAATAACAAGAATCGTCTGTTTTCTTTGCTAAAAAGATATTTAGATTTTTGAAATTAGCTCTGATGTCTGTTCTTGTTTTAAAAACTGTTATTAATTGATATGGTTTCGGAGACATAGTATATCATTCTACTACAGGTAATTCTAAAGGTTGTTAAGATTTTCTGTAAATTGTAGTGGTATTAACTTGTGATTAATTTCAGGTTTCATTAGTAAATGCATTTCTTAACAAAGTACTAACTGAATATTGTAGGTAATAAATACATTAATTTGAACATCAATATTTAAAATGAATGTTCTATAGTATATTAACAATTATAAAATAGTTTCATAGAATTCTATTTCTTCATTTATTGGTGAGTTGTGAGTTCCCACGTGGACCATAAGACAAACTAGAAAGCAATACATAAATGAAATCCATAGAACACAAACTAAAGATGATCAATATGCAAGGGCGATTTTTGCAATTTTATTTAAAAATATAGGTAAAGATTTTTTTTTAATCAGCCTGGTGTATTTATTGTTTTTGTAATATATATTTTAGGTGACAAATATGAATAAAAGATAAGGACTATTTGAATACTTAAATGAAGTAATGAAAATATTGAGGAGTTAAACTGAAACTAACTACATAATTTGCATAGATGAAACACATAGGACAGATCAAAGATTTTATGAATTATTAACAGTACATTTGTAAATATTTGAAAGAATTGATAAATATTGTGTTTAACAATTAATGTTATAAGATATGTGACTATATGACATTTTATTGTTTGAACTTTATATCAATTATTTTGATTATTTACTTTTTAGACCTAAGTTTTAAAAAATCAATAGTTAATTTAATAATTGTAAATAATGTAGTTCATAATTGCAAAAAATAAATTGCTTAATTGTGTTATTTATTGTTTGAATATAGATGCTAAAGTCAAAAATTAACGTGAAAAATTGTATTCATATACGAACACGTATTACTTCATTTATTATTACATATGTATGTTTTGTAATATAAAAGTAAAGATAGATCATGTATTCTTATATTTGATGATCTGAAGTTGTTACAGTTCTGAAAATAATCTTACTTATGATGCTTTGTTATAATGTTCAGTGGCATAGTAACTTACACTTATTAATACTGTTGATTGAAATTTAATAGAAATTAAATTTAATTAAATACAATTTAAAAAAAAATGCTAGTGAGTGTTAGTTTTTAGGATAGTTTGGATTTATTTTAATGTTCTGATATACAGACATTTATTATTTTAATTAATGTTATGTATCTAATACATTTCTGATCTTATATTGAAAATACTGTGAAAACTATTATGAGAGAAACATGATTAATTGTATTAAATTGTGGTTGAATTTCAGCCACAGGGCGATCACTAGTACGAGTATCTTCTGTCTTCAGAAAGGTAACTTTCGTGCTGACATTACTTTTTGCCCAAAAGAAAATCACCGAAACCAAGGGAAGGTGTGATAAATTAAATACTATAGGATTGGAATGTCGACCACGAAGAAAATATCGATATTTTGATATTTTTAAAATATCAATATATCGACGAATAAAAATGTCGATACTTGGTATCACAGCATATAGCAAAAATTCACTGGGTGTCGGGGGGAGGGGGAGAGATAAATCTGTCATATTGAACTTTTTCCTCTTCAGTCCTAATTTTCCACGCAAAGTTCACTTGATCACTATGATCCAAAAACAAAAGCTCAATACTCTCGTATACGAAATATAATAAATATACAAAATATCGATACATTGAAATATAATCGGTCCAAAAAATCGATATAAGGGCAAAAATATCCATATATCGTTATTTTTTGGCATCCTTACTACGGGACTCTGGGTCGTCAATTACAATGGAGTTCCGTTGGGGTTGTACCAGCACGTTTGTAGCCACCATAACAACAATCTATATATTGGGCTAAGAACCACTAGCCCGCCCAGCATATTCTCCAAATTTAGATCTCTAGCGACTATTTCCTAGTTTGAAACCTGCAGAGATGACTGGGTGGTGAGAGATTTGGATCGAATAAACAGGTCATCACTGAAACAAACGCCTATTCTGAAAGGATTCAAGGAAACCTATTATTTGGAAGGAAAAAGAAAAATTGGAAAACGGCTGGAATAAATGTATAGAGTTAAAAGGAGACCATTATCGATTCTTTTTACCGAAAAAATATATTCCGTTCAAAAAGTCACTGATTGTGACTTTAGCCTTTAACGTGACTAGTGAAATTGTTTCCCTCTTTCTATATCGAGTTATTCATTAGTCATTTAGTAGGAAAGATGCTTCAGTGGTATGTTCATTTTCTGTTTTTGTAAACGTACACAAACGTGTTTTGTCTTGTCTGAAAAAATTGATTTCTTTGTCCTTGAAAATTTTGTAGTATGAATCTAAGTGTAGCTTTAGTTTTGTTGACGTCAGAAAGGTATTTATTTATTTTTTTAGAACAGAGAATTCTTTAATAACAATAGCATTACATGATTTATGGTAGTTATTTTGATGTCAATAACAAAAAAAACATACAAAACAGAATTCTTAGACAAAACCTACCTTTGATAAAATATTCTTAATAAATATCTATCAAGTGAAATATGACAATTAATTTCTGTCCATATATATCTTGATTTTTCTTAGAATATTTTTATGTCATTCAGAGCTTATAATGAGCAATTATTGAAATACAACACAAGATAATTGAAAGACATACCTGTTGACTTGATTGTTGAGGAAATGCACCAAAAGCTGGAAATCCTCCAGTACTCGCTGGATACTGCATGGTATTTTGAAAAGGAACAAAACTGGTAGGCATAGTCGGACCATTGCCGTATAAAGCTAAAATACTGTCCTTGTCCAACTTAACTTTCTCCTTTTCTGCCGGCATCGTCTGATTGAAAAAATTCTCCTCTTCAGTCTTAGCAGCCAAGTTGGTTTTTGTTTCTTCAATTTTCAAAGGGGTTTCAGTAACGGCTGGCGTTACTGGCTGCGACGTCGCAGCTGATATGAAATTACTGAAAGAGTCCTCTCCATTCTGCAACCCCAGCAGATCACTGTTAGTAGTATGTTTTTGTTTTTCCTTGGTTTCTGGGGTGTTTGCTAATGATCTGGCTGGTTTTGGACTGGGATTAGTCGGCTTTGGTATTTGAGGTACCTGAAAACACTAATATAATAAATCGAAATGCTCATTTAAAAACTGATGAAAATATACCTCCACATTAGCCAATGGTTTTTTCTCCAATATATTTTTCTTTTTCCTTTTTTGTTTCTCCATTTCTTCTTCTATTTCTTTCTCCCAGTTGACTTTTGGTAATGCAGGTGCCACCCATTCCCTGGCAATATATTTTTTGTGTTCATACTTGGCCCTAATGAAGGATTCCAAGCTTGAATCATTCTGAGGCCTACATGAAATAGAAATACAATGTTAAAACACTACATCACTATGCCAAACACAAACCTTCTGAAGTTATCTGGTAAATTAGCTTCATAAACAGCCCTAGCCCTAGAGTTTCCCATTTGTTGCAAAGACACCACCTGTTCTGGAGTCCATGAATCCAGATTTACCGATTTTACTTTGGATATATGCACACCCAAATTTCTGTGTATTCCAGCACAACGAATGCAAAGAAATACACCTATATTCCAGGATGCCCATCTTGGACCTGTTAGTAATAAAATCTGTTATCTAAATGTGTATTAAAAATTCATGAAGTATGTATATAATCTATTTATTTGTCTAAAACAAGTGTTATCTAAAAAAATGAATAAAACATTAGCTGTAGGCGTCAAGTTAT
Source organism: Rhynchophorus ferrugineus (assembly GCF_030347505.1). Taxonomy (NCBI): domain Eukaryota; kingdom Metazoa; phylum Arthropoda; class Insecta; order Coleoptera; family Curculionidae; genus Rhynchophorus; species Rhynchophorus ferrugineus. The sequence goes on from NW_027472583.1 coordinate 52,775,419, forward strand.
TTGAACCGTGAATAAAGCAAATCATTTTCAATCATAAAATATTTGAACGACTGCGTTACATTGATTTGGAAGCATATAGTGGCTCTTTAAATTAAAACAATAAAGGATACAAATAAAATATAGTTGCTGAATATATTGGTATCGTATATAACTTAACGTCGTATTACAGCTCCGTAGATTAATAAAATGACGTGGAGCATGAAAACCCTTCGCGAAAAAAAACATTGATTTAGGTACCTTTTGAGTCACAATCCACACAATACTTGTTATCTTCATCGCGGAGCAGGGTGTTAAGGACTGATTGGCATTTATCCTGCAGCTGTTTCGCCTTATCTTTGTCACCTTTCAAACTCATTTTCAACTGATTTTATTTAACAAAAACCCGAAAAAACACTATTTGTAAATGACAACAGAGGGTGGTTGCCATTTACAAACGTCAAACTGATGATAAACGTCAACGTCAGGCACGTCAACGAAAACGCTGTTTGGTCAAGGTCGATTTGTTATCTTTGTTAGAAGAGAGACATAGTGGAGTGAAATTAAGGCATCTCATTGGCGCGACCAGTGAGTCATTTGTAATTCTTCTTTTTGTGTAGACGTGAATAATTTTAGGGTGTTTTTCTTAGTAGGGGGTTAATGTTTAGAAACCGTATAAAATAAACAAGGCAGTTTTTTTTATCACTTTATTGTAATTATGTAAACTATAACGATACTAGAGATTTATTATAAATAATACGAACACAGGAATCACCCACATTCTGATTTTACAAGGGACCACCATTGTTAATTACAGCGCATTCCTCTTCACTGAGAGGTGCTCTTCTCCAACGCGGTGGCAATTGAAAATCCCAAATTGCCTCCGTACTAGCTTGCGATTGCGTTCCGACTTTGCTCGAGCTCTGACCGGTCTAAAAATAACAAAAAATATGTAACAAAAATGCAATGTAATATATTAACAATTATTGACACTTTACCTGTGAACCTGTACTATTGGCATCATTTCTATGAGCCCCGTATCGGAATTTGATCAAACGATGGCCCAATTTTGAGGTTAAGGAAAAGTTTCTACTGACAATAAGTGATTGCATGATGATTCCGATACTTAAATACCGAAATAAAGGTCCGAAATATAATTTATTGTTAATGGCCGAAGATTTTATCCGAATCTTTCGTCGGTTTGTTTTTTCAGTTACGTCGATAGATAGATAATTTTTGATATGTCAAAAAAGCACGTTGACAATCAGCTGATTAGTGTTTCAGAGGTTAGAAGGATCGCTGAGAGTCGAAAGTTCTCAAAAATATATTTTTTTTAAACATACAATGTTAAGTAAATATTTATTATAGATATGAAATATTTTCGTTTGTTTATGAAAAAAATATTTTAAAATAAGCATATGTTGTCAATAAATTTCATAAATATAAATTTATACATACATATATATATATATATATATATATATATATATATATATATATATATATATATATATATATATATATATATATATATATATATATATATATATATATATATATATATATATATATATATATATATATATATATAATTTTAAGAATGTCAGATGATACAATAAAATTTGTATATGAACATTATTTAAGACAGAAATTTCAAGTCTTCGGTAGTATAGTGGTAAGTATCCCCGCCTGTCACGCGGGAGACCCGGGTTCGATTCCCGGCCGGAGAGAACTTTTTTTAATTTATTTAACGCGATTCACCAAAACTACCATTTGCATAATAATCGTTGGAACAAATCGATGTCAGTATGAGATTGCAGCTTCTATTGTTACATAAATTAGATGGTCACGAATATAATTTTAATCGTTTATAATTATTATAATTAAGAGAATAGAATTCGTGGGATGGTTTGAAGAGTCTGCGAAGAACGTTATAAGCACGTTACAATCTAGCGAGCGACGACAGATTCTGCTCGGTCAGAGCCCGCTGCGAATCGTTAATTTCCAAATAGTTGAAAAATTCGAAATGTCGCCAAAACGGAATCTAACGGTAAGTCTTTTTGACATTAGTTACTCGAGCACGTTTTCGGCGCTTATAGGTCAAGGGGAGACTATTTATTTGATCAGTAAAAGTCAGATATAAATATCTAAGCGTCCGATTTTAGTTTCCCATACTGGACTTAAATTATCATAGGTCGGTAAATGCCAGTAATTTTTTCTTATCAACAAATTTCAACTTATTGATAGATCAAATACCTGAAATTGTGGTATTTCATACGATTTTAAACATATTAATATTTAATCGTGGAAAAACTATTAATAGCTTTTATTACTTGCAATTACCTTAAATGGTCTTCATCATAAACCATAATTAGTATTTACAATTTAAACGTTACCTAGAACTAAATAAGTACATGTATCGAAGGACGTGAAGTTTGTTATATTCGAATAAAAATTCAGTAACATGTAAAATAATCAATACATTCAATATAACAACTTTCGTTTAGCATATAAAATTTGGAATGTATAACAACTCGAATGTCGCATAACACATTTACAAAATTCATAGCGATCTGACAAGAAAATTCCAACTTTTCTAAACCATAGAAATAATTAAGGATAAAACAGCACTTTTGCATAAAAATCTTGTATGACTAATATGAATTTACTTTTAAATATCAAAAAATCATACTCTTGTTTATTTGCACAATTATCCTAAACGGATACTATTACCATTTAGAACGTAAATAATTTTAAAAAATCAAACCGGTTTTCTGTGGATTGCATTTAATCAGAAACCATCTCCTCTATAATTCATTTTATTTATTTTAATTTAATCAAATGTATCTGTCACTCCTATTGTCAAAAGAAATGTTAATGTTACTGTCACATTTATTGTCAAAATAATAATTATATCCAACTTTTATTTTAATTTTCTTTATTATTTTCCTCAAATTATATATAACTATATACGCATTTTAATCTAATTGCTTCCAATAATCAAACTTCGTTAAAACGGTACTTTTGTCTGAAAAAATATGACAACACTAACTTACACTTAAACAATAAAACAAATTATACAAATTTTAATCCATACTTTTTTAGTTTTTATTTAATTTATTTGCATATATATTCTACAAGGATACGCACAAATACTACTACTATTTAGAACGTAAATAACTATCACTAAAACATTTAATATTGAATTAAATCAGTTTTAACGATAGAAAAAGTTTTAACAAAAACTTATTTCATTTTTATTATTTTCAATTTACTTTTATCTGTGTCACTGTCAAATCTACTGTCATTTAATCACAGTATTTCCTTTTCAAATATTCGTATTGACATTTTTATTCAAGATTTACGGAATCTTCGGTGTAAATGCACAAGGCCTATGAAATTGTTAAAAAAATTCTCAGGAGGCTTGTTCGTAGATTTGAATTGAATTGAATAAGAAAAGAAATTGAATAAGATTTGTTCCTGATAAAAAAATATTATTAACAAAAAAAACTCAATGCCATCCTTTTGTATTAAACGAAAAATAAAAATGTATAAAGTTCATTGCATAATTCCTACTAATAAATATTTAATATTTTCGATGCAGTGTTATTTAAAAATATTCTTCCGTAAAATGTATTGCATAGTTTTCGAAATCAATTTTATTATAGCGATATGTCTGATGATGATAATCTATAGTTACACCTTGGTGAGATTTGAGGTAAGCCTACTAGATTAGCATTAAGCGTATGCAATTCAGTTTATTTTAAATTATAAATTGTTGGAATATATTTGTTGGTTATCAACTTAATTTTAGAAAATTATGTTCAAGTATTATTTTAAAACTTTTTTTTAAATTATATATTTGCTTTAAAAAACATTTTTAACAATGACAATACATAAAAAGATTCCTTAGAGATTCCGAAGAAATATTAATGATAGTTTGATGAAATGTGGGAAGATTTTATCGTACCCAGTTAGTCTGCGAGTTTGCTGCTTATTATTGACTTTCCTTTTTGCTCTTTTACGGAATAGGGAATTCAATTTTGTTATTACCAAACTTATAATGTAATTTTTTTCTTTTAGCTGGTAATTTCCATATTAGTGCTATTGCTGAGATGCTTCTCTTTGATAGCAGCGAGTCCTCAAAGGCACCAAATCAATGAACCCAACAGCTATGAGGCGAAATTGATCCCCAACAACGTACAACAGGCCCGACAATCTCTCGGATATGATAATTTCCAAAGGGTGCCTTCCAGAACTAACACCGCCAAAAAATTTGCCTGGGAAGAATTTGATACGCCCAATGTCCACTTCAACTTTTAATACAATGCGTTTATGTAAATAGTATGAAAAATAATTTTGATCACATTACCAATAAAAAAAACGGATACAATTCACCGTTATGTTGATTTTGTCGAATTTGTCTTTCTTATTTTGAATACCCACTTGTATCTGCATATTAGCACATTGTTAGTAGATACCGTTTTCGACAATTCGTTTTGAACGCATTGCCTTCATACCTCTCGAAGAATCAACATCAACAATCTCAGTTTGAGTGTTTTACTTCAGCGTCTTGTCAATATTAACGATAATTTAAAATATGGTAAGAATTAACATAACAAGCTTATCAACAATTAAAAATTAACCGTATAAAAATTATTTGAAAAAACACTGGCTTTATTTACAATATAAATAATCAAAAATGAATTTTATTCCTTTACTAAAATATCATATTACAAAAATTGTTACGCTATCTGAGGAAATGAACTTTAACTTAATATTTGATTTTAATATCAAAAACTTTAAACTAATGTACTTTATTATATGTTCAAACTGTTAACTTCTTTACAAAAAAAGAAACTCTTTAGAAAAATAAAATTAACTCATTTTAAACTTATTGAACTCAATCAATAATTCATTTTATTTAAATTTAGTACCTCAAGTTTTATCTATTAAATATAATTAAAATAAAACTATCATAGTGTCATCTCCTGGCTGTGGTCTACACTATTGATTTTTATTGCAGGAAATTCTAAGAAGAAGCATAATAATTATCTTTCTGATATTTGTCTATGTTAAATGTGATGAGAGTAGTGCGAAACGAGACGGAGGTGTATTAAAACAGATTGCAAGGCTAAGACGACAAAACTATAATTATTCAACCATAAGATCTGAATATGAAAATCATGGCTCTAACGACTGGTCGAGAGCGAACTCGTGGGATAGAGGTGCAAACAAATACATGCATTCGTCAAGATCAACCTCGAATGTCGATGATGCCACCAAAAAATCGTATCAGACCTACAAGAAACCCGTCAAAGAATATGCTGGGCCATCTGAGCGATACTATCCACAAACTAGACGGCAATACTATGCCTCGCCACAGTATCAATCCCAATATAATCCTGTTAAAACTTATCGAAAATCTTATACGAGTAGTCTGAGGGCTATACCAGAAAGGTACGATGTTCAAAATACAAATAACTACGTAAAATTTCCAGCAAATGAAGCCCAGCAATACTATAGAGCAAATCAAAGTATTAGAAGACAATTTCAGAATGTGAGACCTACTCAAACCACGACCACACGCCCAACACGTGCCAGATTAATCTCCAAGAAGAAATTTAGGCCACAACCTGTTTTTCCGTAATTTATTTATAAACATTTCCTATTTATAAACATATTATGTTTCAATTTTATTATTTATTGTTTTTATATTTGTTTAGTTTTCTAATATAAATATTATATTTTTATTTAAAATATTTATTAAACATGTAGATCTTCGCTGTTAGTTAATAGTTATATATATCTTTGTTTAATTAAACGTCAAACTATAATATGTTTTTCATTATAACGTCAATTGCTCAATACGAAGATACCCACTTTGGATATATATATATATATATATATATGTATATATATATATATATATATATATATATACCTATATCAGTTTCTATGTCAAGCAGTATAAGCTGAAAATCGTGTGATAGATGGCGTTATGGCGTCCAATCGAATCCTAAACAAACTTACCTTTAACAAATCAGCTGAACAGGGTTCAGCTGATTGGCGAGGGGTTACGTCACTGTCAAGATCTATTTTTAGCTGAGCGCACGCGTTGACAGAACGATTTCCGCCATTTTTTTTGTACAATTTATTTGTTGTTGATCGTTGTGTCGAGGGTGATTTTACGTGATTAGAGGGACGATGAAAGCCACCAAGAACCGATACTAAATACAGGAGTGCGAATAAGGTAACGCCTAACCTTGAGTACTACGTCGATTGTCGACACGTGTTTACGTTTCTACGAACGTCAAAAAAAGGAATAATAATAATAGACATAGAATAAAAAGGAAAACTATTTATTTGCTATTCTGTTGCAGGAATAGCAGCAATACAGGATTTTCCTCCGGCGGAAAATGAAACTTCGCTAGACCAACATTATAACCGATAAAAGCGTAGTGTAAGAGAAGTCGTTGAGCTATGGGCTCATTTCTGGATAAACCTAAAACTGACAAATTTGAACAGTGCGGAGAAGGCAATGGGCTTAGGTAGGTCATTATAGTTATTTTATTTCAGCAGTTAACGCTTTGGTCCTCCTCAATTCACTACGAACCATAGACAATGTCACTCAAATTTAGTAATGTTTACCCCATTTTGAATTAGCAAAATTGTCAACAGACAGTATTTACTTACTATAATTTCTTAAATTAAATTCTCACTTTGTGGCTGTATTACCTCATCTTCCGCGTTATTGTATAGGAAAATGTGAGGTTATAAAGTCAAATGTTATAAATAATGATGATCTGTCACTAGTATTATTTTGTTTTCATTCTTAATTCTCCTTCTAATTGTTTATATAATAGAGACGTTTGCTATAATTTTGAAGAAATTTCTCAATTTTGTTTTCCTTTATTTAATAAACATTTTTGACATATCTTTTTCATTTTATTTACATATCAGAGCAAATATGACCTATTTTTAAATGTTTTTCTATTTGTATTTACCTCAAGCTTTCATCAAGTTTTGGATATCATAAAATTATGAAAATTTTTATTTCCTAATATCTGAGTAACTTCAACCTATCAATATAAAACTGGAAAAATTCATTTAATATTTCAAGAAGCAGTTTCTATCATTATTATAATATTTACGTTAGATTACTTGTAATGTTTTGTGAATACTATTAACATAATTTCCTAAAATTATATAGTTCTTGTTTTACCTTCTTTGTGTCAGAGATAATCCTTATGTTTTATTGCCTCTTTTGTTTTGCTTTTTTGTATATATGAGTATTTAAATTTGTATTGTGATTATTTGTGTTTATTAAAATGTGATTTCAGTTTGTTACTTTAACAAAGATAATGTAATTGTCATTACATGTTCCGAAGCATTATCAATATTCAATATCAATTAGTACAATTTTCTTGAAATTTAATTAATTATTTAAATAATTATCTGATTTACTCTTCTCCATGGTAAAAATTTCATAATATGTCAGAATTCAACAAACTAAACATAACACTTGGGTTTGTTGTTTTCAGTTTTTATCTAAAGTATTACAATTTCAAGAATTTAAGTAAACATTTTACTTTAATTGCTTTTGTGTATGTAATAAATTAAAGTCATAATTTATACGAAACATACGGGTTTCAATATTTTTCAATCTTAAGCCCTTATTGTGCAATTTCTGGCAAAATTTCTCATACTAGCGCTATACTAAATCCATTTATTAAGGCATTTCGTAAAAGTACATTGTAATTTTAACATTTTCCCAGAATACTTATTATGATGATTCATAATTGCTTCTTTGAGTTGTGTTTTTATATCTACTTTCAGTGAATAGGCGTTATATTTTAATGGGTCTAATGAAATATTGAAAAAATAATATATGGGATAATTGTACAATATGCGTCATGGGTAATGATTCAGGATTATGATTTAACTCTTATCAGTGCCTACCTGATGCAGCACTGTCAAAATATGTGTATCATTTATTTATACACGCAAAACGTTCACTGCTTTTCCTATATTTTTTAAAGACATAATGCCTTAGCAATGTGGGTTGCATTTAATCATTATAACTGAATATACTATAGCAGCTGTCCGACAGGAGTATATTGAAGACAAATAAGTTGAACAGCTGAAAGGGCATTGGAAAAGTACATTTAGATAGTGTAAAGATACTCTGAAACAAAATAAAAATATGGATGAGATCTGTATTTGGCGAAATCAATGAAGAGTAAGTGCACTATTGGCCGTTAAAACTGAATGAAACTATTTGTGAGATCTAGCAACGACCTTTTGCAGTTTAAAGCAATAACTTCTGCCAAAAGTAGCAATAGCGAGTAAAATACGCAGTTATTGTCTTGAACGACACGTTGTAACGGATGTGAGAGATAACAGGTCAATTGAAAAGTCCCCGACCCGACACATAGATGGCGCTACTAGGATTAAATCCATATGTTTTTTAGTTAGCCCTAACCCTCAAAAGATGCGTGTATAAATTTGACAGCTGTCGGATCATTAGTTTGTGAATTATAGCATTTTGAGTGAAGCAATTTTTGTTATTGTGAAAAAAATGGATAAAAATGAATTTCTCGTGTTGATAAAATATTGCTTTTTGAAGGGAAAAATTATAGATGAAGCAAAAAGTTGGCTTGATGCCGAGTTTCCTCACTACCCCAGGAAAATCAACCATCAAGAATTGGTATGCTAAGTTTACACGTGGTGAAATTTGCACCAAAGACGGTGAACGCAGTGGACCCCCAAAAGAAGTTGTTACCGACGAAAATATTTAAAAAATCCACAAAATAATTTTGAATTACCGTAAATTGAAATTGAATGAAATAGTAGACAGTCTAAAGATATCAACTGAACGTGTACATCATACCATTCACGAATATTTGAGTATGATAAAGCTCTGTGCAAATTGGGTGCCGCGCGAGTTCACTTTTGACCAAAAACAACGACGAGTTGATGATTCGGAGCTGTGTTTGAAGATGATCAAGGGTAATAAACCCGAGTTTTTGCGTCGATATGTGACAATAGATGAAACATGGCTCTATGATTTCACGCCTAAGTCCAATCGACAGTCAATCGATTGGACTGCACAAACACAACGCTCCAAAGCGTGGGAAAACGCAACAGTCGGCTGGCAAGGTTATGTCGTCTGTATTTTGCAATGCGCATGGAATAATTTTCATTGATTACCTTGAAAAACGAGGGACCATCAACAAATCAAGGACAAAATCGCTAAAAACGGCCGCATTTGAAGAAAAAGAAAGTGCCGCTTCACCAAGACTATGCACCGTGTCAAAAATCCATGAATTGAGCTTCGAATTGCTTCCTCATCCACCGTATTTTCCAGATCTGGCCCCCAGCGACTATTTCCTGTTCTCAGATCTCAAAACTGAGGCCTATTTTGAAGCAAAGGACAAATCGTACTACAAAAATGGTATCGAAAAGTTGGAGGGTAGCTATAATCAGTGTATCACCCTTGTAGGGAATCATGTTGAATAAAAAAAAAATTGTCAAAAAAATGTGTTTTACTATGGTAGGCCGGGGACTTGTCAATTGACCTGTTATGTTATTGCAATTCGAATTAGACCATCTTGCTCACCTAGTGTATTCGCTGAATTTTGCGCATTCTGGTTCATGTTTCCGCTATGTTAAAAAAGCGTAAAAGTGAATAGATAAAAAATGGGAACAACTTGTATCTAATTTTTCTCAGTAGACGGCTATTTATGCTATTGCGGCTATTATAAAATAATCATAATTCATTCCTTTCCTTAGATATTTTGAGAAACAAATGGGTGGGAGTCATTAGTTGACAATATACTCCAATTCTTAATGAATTTTATTGTTTTTTAGGTATGGAGTGTGTAGCATGCAAGGATGGCGCGTGGAAATGGAGGACGCGCACATGGTCAAAACAGACCTGGGAGAACACCTCCAGGACTGGTCTTATTTCGCCGTATTCGACGGCCACGCCGGTGCCAAAGTATCGGCCCATTGCGCCGAACATCTCTTGGACGCGATAATGGCCACCGAAGAGTTCAGGGAGGACGTCATGAAAGGCATCCGCAGGGGATTTCTTGGTAGGTAGCGCGGCGCCGTGATCGGACTAGAAGTATCGGTTTCCGTTGATTTTTCAGAGCTCGATGATAAGATGCGCAATCTGCCCGAGATGTCCTCCGGCGAAGACAAGTCGGGCACCACAGCGGTGTGCGCCTTTATCTCGCCCCGGGGCATGTACATCGCTAACTGCGGCGATTCCAGGGCGGTGCTGTGTCGACACGGCAGTCCCGTGTTCAGCACCCAAGACCACAAGCCGGGCCTGCCGTCTGAACGGGACCGGATCCTCAAAGCCGGCGGCAGTGTTATGATCCAGCGCGTCAACGGCAGCCTGGCGGTCAGCCGAGCCCTCGGCGACTTCGAGTACAAAAACGTAGAGGGTAGAGGACCGTGCGAGCAGCTGGTGTCACCCGAGCCAGAAATATTTGTGCGCGATAGAGAGGATGCCGAAGACGAATTCCTGGTACTAGCTTGTGATGGAATTTGGGACGTAATGAGTAACGAAGATCTCTGCGCGTACATCCACAACCGGCTGCAAGTTACCGATAATCTCCAGGAGATCACCAGCCAGGTTATAGATACCTGTTTATATAAGGTTGGTTATTAATCTTATACGTAATTAAAACTAGTTTAAAAAGTAAGTCCATGCTGAGGTTACATAGCTCAAGGTAATACAAAATCAACTTGTTTCAACATGAGTGTGGTATACTTAATCAAATATGCAGCCCAGTAGGGAGTTTCACGAATTATAAACGATTTTTATGAATATTGTAACAGCATTTTAGAAACAGTTGCAACATGTTCCATAATGTTGTTCCATTGACTAAAATTAACTTTTAATCATTTTGGTAACTGGTAATATAGTGGTTTATTGCTTCACATTCATAGAATATATGTTCTATAAATACAAACTGAAAATCTGTCATGTGGGAAAAGCAATTGTTTGTTAATAGTAACCCTTTGAATTAATCGTCTAATCTCTGGAATACATCATTCATCAGCAACAGGATATCTCTCGGAAGAATATTAGGTTTAGCTTTATTTATTGAAATGAATGTCTATCACCGGAAAATCAACTATTTGAATTTCATTTAGTGGGCCAGATTCATAATGAAGTATTATTTATTTGTATTATAAGTATTTTATGTCTTTTAACTTGAAAATACACCACTATACAAATATACTATACAATGTTATTCCATTATTGTAAATCGCTTTTGTAATAGTTTTTCAGCGAAAAAGGATTGCAACTGATAATGGGAGATAGAGCTATTGTATTAATTTAAAACGAAAGAAATTATGGCTAGAAGTAGTGCTGGATTTACACATTTGCCGACTGCGATTCGATACCCTTATTCACAACCATTAGTTATTTTTGTCAATGAAATTCGAACTTTATTATTTGTGTTCTATACAGATCTCATTGCATCTTTTCCCGTTATTAGTTTCATTGTAAACTACAGGATTGTTTTGTTGGAACCCATAATTTAGTGAAGGTTAAACAAGAAATAGTTCTTGATTATATTTCTGTCTTTCTGAATCATATGTACTGCTTATAACGTTTTATATAATTTAAAGTTCGCTTTAAGTTAGTTTAAAACAATATCAATAAGGCTCGTATAATATGGTTGATAATAACAATGAACTCAATTAAGTTATGAAACTTTTATATTACCATTTTGCAAGATTTTAAATCCACTTCACTAGTTCTTTTCTATTCTATGTACATGTAGAAAAAATTATAGTAATAATATTAATACATTACTAAATTTAAAACGTAATTAAACTTTTTCTCAAATTGAATCTCATAATCACAAAAGTATATCTTACAAAATCTTTAGTAATTTTTAATATATAGACATTGGAGTATTCAGTATACTGCATAGTATTAAAATATTGTAATTTTGTTAATTTTCTAGACTCATTTTCTCCATGTATATAATAACTATTTTTTTTTATTTCTGCAAAAAAAAATTTTAGGGTCAAATTTTCGGCCTTCTAAAATCTGCAGCCTACCTAGCCTTCTAGTAAATCCACACTGGCTAGTAGTAATCAAAATCATAGTTCTGTATTTTGCGAAATCAGTTAAAAAATCACTGCACTAGTGAAGCTGCTAAAACTAAATGAAAGTGATTTAAAATAAATTTGATCAAATGAGTATCACATTATTTAACTGAAAAAAAAACAGTTACGAATACATGGGATAAAAATAATAACTACAAGTAAAAGTAAAAAAGCAAAAGAAGTAAAAATAAAGTTTGGACAATGATATAGACAGTTTTATTGATTACATCTGGTATATTCCATATATAATTACCATGATAATTGACGCAATTCAAAAAAAAAATTATATAATATTATTTATATTTAATATTATTTTATAGGAATTGAAAACGTTGTGTGGAAAACCTGTATAGTCCAGATATTTGTTTCTGTTGTCTAACTTATAGGGATTATTAGATTTTTCGAAATACAGATTACTAGTTATTTTCTTGTCAGCCTAATATACATAACAAAATGATAAGTAGCGATGATGATAACAAATTTATTTGGTAATGTATAAAGCACAATCCTTATTTCAATCTTTGTGAATACTGAAATATACATCACATATATATTTACTACTTAAAAATATATTAAACATGCTTGCTGATTATGTTACTATCTTTAAATTATATATTTGGAAATATTTTTTTATATACAACGAAATTTTATACTGTTAAATTCTATTTATTATTACACAAAAGATGTATAATGTATGAAACAAATAAAGTATGATAATAAATATAAACAATTTTAAAAAGGTATTATTATGCTATGAACCACGATATAGAAACGAAACGAAAACATATATTTAAGCAATACATTTTTGCCTACAATACTAGTTTTTAATATACCAATACCAACGTTCCTAATCAACTTTAAAAAAGAAAAAATGATTATTTCTGGTCTGTTATAATTAATAATGCTAATGTACTGCTTTTGTCTGGGTTATTTTCTTGTAACTGTTTTTTTTTCATCAGTATGTATTTCCTCGTATGACCTATAATAATAATATGTACATAGTAATAAGCACACAATTATATGTACTTTGCATACTCCAAACATGTACAATATTGTTTACAATTATATTACAGTTATTGCTGGTACAACAGTTTTTTTTTTATTCTGGCCTAAAACCAGGCGATGGAATGCATTACGCATACCTGATCACAGAAAATTGCCCTGGAGTGACAAGTTATGTGGACGGGATTATGTGGGACTGCCTCTGGGCTTACCAATACACTAAACCGAAACCGCCTCACAGTTGACCCCTGTGGGTCGCTACTGCTACTGTATTAAATTTAGGGATATGGCACCCGTTATTGGGCACGAAGACCCGGCGAAAAAACAGATAGTGAAACTAAGTATAGATTCGATTATTATAGAACTTGAGTTATCACACGACTGGATGTTGTTGTATGGGGGCAAAAGTTATGACGGATAAGTTCGTTTCAGCCTGGAAAAGAGGAGGCAGTACCAATACATTTCTTATATATTCTTACCAAATGTACATACTTACACATCATGTTTCTTAATAGCTACTATGAACAATGATTTTAATATATACAAATTTAATATACCCTACCAGACGGTATTAGATACATTCTGTGTTTTTCAGTGTAGTATACTAGCAGAAACTTAATAAACTCATAAACTCAATTATAAATAAACTCAGTCGTCTTAGCTTCATAATGAGGTTGCAAAAACAACCTGTCCAAAATTATTGTCCCTCAGTATTTATAATTAATGTTGACATTCTTAATTATTCATATATTTAGTGGGTTAATTTAAAATAAAGGCCATTGCCGGATTGAAGATAATATTTATGATGTTAACGAATAACAGTGGCCTTTCATATGTTTTATAACTTTCAGGGTAGCAGAGATAACATGTCCATTGTGTTGGTTGTGTTCCCCGGTGCCCCACGACCATGTCCGGAAGCCATCTGGGCCGAGAGACAACTGGACGCCCGCCTGGAGTACTGGGTTAAAGGTTGTTTGAATTATGTTACTTGTCAAGATTATCTTTTCTGAATGCGCTCCAGCTATCCAAGAGTTGTATCACACTTTTCAGTATTATTCACTATTATCAACGATTCAACTAACATTTTCATTACATGTACGAAATAATTGACTTTCCTTAAACGTAAAAGCCTAATCTATTTTATACATAACATACTTCTCAGAGGTGTACAAAAATAAATTACATTACTGTAGGCTAAAATATACGTTTTTGTATCTCCAATTTTTAAGGAAATTTACGGTTAGTATATAAACTAATAAGAAAGCACAATTTTATCAATGAAAACTACAGATGCACTTATTTATTACAACAAAAATATGCCTATATCAAACAAAAATCAGTTAAAACCTCATTTTTTAATTACCTATTCTAACGTCAAGCATTAAAGAGCAAAATGTAAGTGCATTACCGCAGGTTTTTAGAGCCAGTAGGTTTTATGAAAACTTTGCTTATGGGTTCTCATGTGGATCTCTTTGAAGTTAGATCAAGACTTATCTCCATCTAATATTTGACTAAATATGTGCAGGGTTGCTTCATGAATTATCTTTTGTTCAAAGATTTCTTACTGTGCTGATCACGTTTTAGAATACAGCTTTTAACCACCACATTTGATCAAATTAATTTAGTCCTTTTGTTTGATTGTATACGTGAATTTGTTTGAATCATTAATTATTACGGATTCACAAGAGGATAAAAGTTAAACCATATTTTTAGTTTTTGCCCTGTAAGTTGTAATAAAATAGCATATTTTTTATAATAGCTATATATTTTAAAATATCTGAATTTACCGACAAAGGCATGATTAGCGAACTCCTGTCAGCCACTAAGCATTATACAGTATGTGGTGATAACTTTATTTGTTGGAGATACAAAAGGGCTTTTAGGGTTAACATACTAACTGAGATTTGCTTAACAATTATTTCGTATATCGTAATATTTTAGCAATTCCAAGATATAACTCATATACATACAACTCTAGAAGCTTTACGGCAATTATCTAGCTAATTATAGTCAATTTTTCCTATATACCTCACATTCTACTCAGTAGATAATTAGAACTTGAAACGAGCAATATTATTATCAGTATTACCTTTTATTAGATTTGTAGGATTGTTCTTAAACTCGTTTGAAACTTTTTTCTTGTTTTAACTGTTGTAGTTAGGATGAATAATTTTTTTCTGCAGGAACTGAACAAGAAAAAAGAACGGTAGTTTTACTCAGTATTCCTTCTATGAAATTCACAAAATTTCTCTTTAATTGGTTTGTGTTAGGGTCATCTTGAATGGTGCCCCTAACAGGATAAACGAACCGGGTATTATTTTCTTATAGTTCATATGTATAACTGCTATATATCTAATCACCGAAACTATTTTACCTGATTGTTAATACTCTGTTGTTTGTTTTTATTACTGTTGAATTATTAAGCATGTTACATTCTAAATTGTTTCTAGCACATTTTTTTTGTTCTTTCTTGATAGAGTTATACAGTCTTCCTAGAATGGGAGTAAAAGTGTATTTTCACCCAAGTGCCCTAGATAACCGAAGCCTGGTTGTAAACGTTCTTCTGTCAAGAAGCTCGTTTAGAAAATGGGCATATATATATAAATATTGTTTTACAGAAACACACGTCTATAGTTCGTAGAGTCGTTAAACAAGTAAACAACACACTCTAAATATATACTGTCGTTGCCACAACGAGACGATGTTTCTGTCAAACAAACGTCGTGTCAAGTGTCTTGTTACGTATTATAGCTGTGTTTTTTCTTTCGAAAAACTAGCCCCTGTTTACCACCATTACCACGAATTTTAATAAAAACGGTTAACCATTCCGACGATGTTGTTTCATTGATGCCAATTTTTGTTTTGCGTTTTTTGATTGCAGAAATTATCGGGGACAAGTGTGACATAGATTTTTCGCAATTGCTCTGCGAATTGGACCGGCAAGATATAAAGGGCCTTCCGCCAGGCGGTGGCTTACGTTCCAAGTAAGTTTTTCCTGATTCTAATTAAGACTAATGGGAAGCGACAGAGTTGATGTGAGTGGCTGTATTACGCGATGACATTTTCGTCTTACCTAGTTCCTCTTATCAACATCTGTCGCCATCTACTGGTATCGGAGGGCCACTCTATATATCTGTGCAACTGCTACAAATCTGTTAACACTCCTATTTAGAAAAGGTTAACACTTTTTTTTTCATTTCTGCTGTTTATAAAACAATTAATAATGTTTCTTTTGTTAACATTAACCCCCTAAAGATGGTGTTAGTTAATTTTCTTTATATTCAATGACTAACAAAACAGCTTATGGAGGCCCTCCTGTATTTAAAACAAGTTTTAATTGTTTTTCTGGTGCCTTTTAGACGAGCACTGATCGCCCAGCTGTATACAAATTTGTTGCCCGACCGTAAAGACACAGTAAGTACCACTAATTTACATCAATGATATTCAAAGAATGATGGATTCCAAGATATGTTCGTTACAAAATTATAACGATTTTTTTAATATAATTAATTCTCCATTTAAAAAATAAAGATTAGAAATTAGAAAATAATAATTATAAATGACAAATAAGCATTAAAAAATGAAATATTACATTGGGGAAATAAAATGTTCATGAAACTTAAAAGAAACTTAGAGAATTTGGCTACTGTTTCTTTAACTTTTGTTACGATTATTAATGTTTTTGTTATTTTAATTTAATTTTATTTTATTGATTTCATTGTTTTTAAAATGGTTGCAAACGCGTGATAACTATAGATTATTATAAATATGCATACATATATGCTGATTTTTAAACAAATATATTGAAAATAATCAGGTTAACATCTTTAAACTTTTTTACTTTGAATTTTGAACAAATTTTATTTTCATATGTACTAGGTTATTCAACAAACAAATAATAATGCGAATTATAAACATATCTAAAATTTCATGATTAATTTAACTTACATTCGAAGATTTGATCAATTTTAAGCAGGATTTTAAAGATTTTGTGTATCGTTTCTTCACCATGGGTGTCATTTAGGTTGACCACCTTGATCCAGAATCAAATAATCACTGGGATATTTCACTATAAAGTGAATTCATGTTCACAAATGGACCACCAAATTAATAGCGAAACCAAACTGGTAATAAAAATTTAAATGATAAACAATAAGATTTTTTACAATACCAACCATAACTAAATGCAAATATTAATGAAGAAGTGATTATGAAAAAAAATTTTTAAGTGAATACACTCTGGTTCTCATTAAAAAAAAAGATAAATTGAAGTGTTAATAACCACTCCAGAAAACCACTACAGTTACACTTATTGATTGTTCAATGTTAGTACAGGAAAAGCTGTTATTATAAATTTCAAATCAGTTATTCTTTGAATATTTTTGGATCAACTCAAAATAAGCTATACAGTATATTTTACATCATATAATAATGTTTTTTTATAGGATTTGGATTCAATAAACTAAGCTGAAAATGTGCCCACATTACAAGATCGGTAAAACAGTGGATTAACTAACCGGCGAGGAAAAAGAAAAATGACACTATCTGTGCGTTAATAAGTGGCTCCATTATCTTGTGTTCCGTTTTCTTTGTATTATTCGTTGTGTTCATCACCGGAGGAGTCGTCGTCGGATCGAATAACCGGTTGCATATCTACACGGCGTAATCCATGCCAACGTATATTTTGTTTGGGAATCCTTAAGAATCTGTTACTTAATATAAATGGTTTTCTTTGTTGTAAAAGTCGTCTTTGTTTCACACGGTTGGCGTTGTGTTGGCCTATACGATCCACCTAACAAAAAAGTCGTACAATCCACGTTCGCCACCTACAACAAAAGAGTTCTTAACGCCACACATTTTTTTATCGACAATAGTAGGAGTTGCTCGGTTGTTTTCCTTTTTTTATGATGATTGTGATTGTTGATGGTCAGTTTTATTAACTCTGTTAAATTTTGTTTTCTCCCTTATCACCCACTACTAAAGCTAACACTCTTCGTTTTCTTAGCTAACACTAGCGCGTTTCCCGAAGGTGTACCACTTTCTGCCGCCGCGTCTTCGGGATGATCCGCGTTTCTGTCGGTGCAAAATTTTTAATTAATTGTTACCAATGTTTACCCCGTCATTACCCAGGAATTCGTGTTTTTATCGATTAACTTTTCGGCCAGTTACGTGTTCGAAAGGTTTCTCCGAGTAATTATAATTTTAATGGGCTTGTTTTTTTTTGTTAGTGTTACAATTTGTACAGTAATTAAGTGATATATGATGGTTTTCGCCATAATTTTGCAGTCTGTTGAAATAATATTTTTTATTGGTGTCACATAACTTGTGCGTAATTGTATATTTAAGGTAGAATACTCTTAAGTAAAGTTGATTAAGAAAAGAGTGACCGTCGTTTGCTTTGAGCCTCGCCTGTTCTCGATCTCGGTTTGGCGGAAGAAACTTTTCAAGGTGTCCTCACTTAGCAGTACACTTGTATATTCCCGATAAAATGAAAACTCCAATATATCAACTATTTCATAGTTAAATGAAAATAATAACTACATTTTCATTTGTTGGTCATATACCAATACATGATTACGATTGTTTTTTAACTGGGACATAAGAGAGATGTACGAATTCTTTGTCATCCTAATGTTGATAGAAAAAAGGAAATAAATAATTGTTGGGTTCATAGAGCAGTAGAAAATAATTAATTTTAAATTATTTTAAGTCTCAAGCCACAGTGTAAAGTTAATTTCATATTTCAGTGTTTCAGTTTGCAAAAAAGAATTGAAGTGGTGTCCTAAATGTTCTATGGTGTTTTATAATACTTAGAAAGTGGCATAATACATAATACAATTTAAAAGTAAATTAACGTATCCGTAAGTATTAAATATCAGCCGTTTTGTTAAAACAACGGTTTTACTTATCGTTAATCCTAAATAATATTAAACATTACTATTTTAATTTGATTTTGAAAAAGCTTTTCCAAATAAAAAGAGTTGCAGAAAGGTTTAACAGACGTTGCAGGTATACCAGAATATTTTAAATTTAATTTATATAATTCTAATAGCTCATTGGATTCTCTAAACGCTTAATAAGAGACATTTCCAAATATGTCTAATTTGCAGTTTTAAAAACAGTTTTTTAAATATTGCCGGCATTTTTATCAAAACAAGTCTAAACTATTTTTACCAATATTTGTTTCCTGTATTTTCCATTATGGGATATCATTTATATTATTCATTCATAGTGAAACCTACATATCTTTAATCTTTAAGCAGATATTAATGCTATTAATTCGACAGACTATACGAGCTAATGAAGGAAGCTTTAGCATTTAAATGGCTTGAACAAACACCGAACAAGTCTTGATTCAGCCAGAAAAAGCGTTACTATTTGTCACGTGACATGGAGAAGCTAGAAAACCAAAAAGTAGTAATGAATAGAGCATTCGAATGCATTAATTCGATAGTAAGATAAGTTCCTATAGCTGCACCAATCTTGTAATGCTCACATACGGAGTTTTTGATCCTATTTTATTATTTTCCTAAAAATATTTATTGATATTATATATCCTTAAAACTAAATACCATGTAATGGCTCTATCACTAGTTATTATACCATCAGTCTATCATCAAAGACCTAAGTTTTTTCTTAGTACCGCAAAAACAGAACTAAACGAAATTTTGTGTGCTGAAAAAAAAACAAAAAGAAACCGTTATATTTTCAAAAACGACGTATCTAGGTAATAACACGAGTTATTTTATTTTTATCATGTTTTTCTGCTCTACATACATTTCAAAGGCAAATTAATCATATGAGACCAAACTGATGGTGCGGGCATTGTCGGGATTGCTCCAAGCGAACAATTAATTTATTTATCAAAATGCGAATCAATCTTCCGACCTAAAAGTAATCCAAGACTTCGATGCCGACCACAGGCCAATCGTCCTTACTATCAGCGACTTTCTCCTGAGTTCCGTCTCTTTTAAACCCAAGAAAACTACCGACTGGGGTTTGTTTCAACTCAAGCTTCAGCGGACAGGACCTGTCCCAAGTATAAATTCTCTAGACGATTTAGAAAGAGCAGTCTCTAAACTCACTCTAGATATTAAGATATATAAGCAGCACTGAACCTTTTCACTTTAACCTCCCTAGAGAAATGAAAAAACTAATCAGGTACAAGAACCGATTAGCGAGAAGAGCTCGCGCCACTCTGGATCCTGGGGATAAACGTGTGGCACAATGCGCAATCAGAGAAGTCAAGGACAGGGTTAGAGCTTGGAACGAGAAGAAATGGGAATCATTTCTTCAAAATCTAGGCAAACCCACTGCCCCACTGGGATCAGGTATCCCGTTTGTGAAGAATTTCACGAACGTGCTCAGTGTAAGGTTCTCCATACGCGCCTTAGAACACGACAACACCTTGATTAAATCCCTACCCATCCCAGGGTCTCTGTCGCCCGCAAAACACTCGCTATCCCGAACCCGAGGTGACATCAGCAAAAAACCATTTGGTTCTAGCTGGTCATCATGGAGTAAGAAAAAAATCAGTTATATATATGGCGCTTTAATCAATGTCCTTTATAGCTGTCAAAATAATAATTCTGTAACTGCAGAACATCCCAGTTTTCTGGCCGAGAAACTAAACCAATGGTTTTTACACCTCTTTTGAAGCTAGCTTTACATCATTAACAGAATTTTGCTGAAATAGAAACATGATAGACGAGGAAGTTTATATGGTGGATGCATCAAAACTTCCCGGATCAATCTCTTTTAGTTTAATATTTTTTTACCAAATATGTGTGTGTTTTATAGCTTGCCATGATTGAAAACAACACCTTTTTATTTGTCAATACTGACGTTTGTTATACTCTTATGAATCAATGTTCACCCTAGACGGTTTTGGATAAATTTATAATAATCTATATCAGGCTTTTTCAGTGAAGTTCATGAAGAGATTGGTCCTTAAAATGTCGAATAACGAAATCGAGCAGACCAATTCTGGCAATGGCGTAGTTATGCATGGCATCATCATAAAACCTCACCATCTCATGGATTTTCATAGAGTAAAGGGTTTCAAACTTTTGACTGAATAAGTGAATTCCTTTGTGTCTACCTACCATGTTCTATTGACTATTCAAATATTAAAATATGTCTTCAATAAGTATTATCAGAAATATATAATTTTAAAACCATCTGTGTATGATAATTTTTGCTTTTCAAATTTCACCCATTTGTTTTCTATAAGTAATTCAGAGATTCAGATTGCAGTATTCATACAGAATGCTGCATTCAGTTTGTCTTATTTTAAAACTGTATTTATTTATTTTATTGTTTGTTCCAGTAAATCAATATTCCTAATATTGGTGATATATGCACTTTAAATCAAAGAGAGCAAAAATACCGAAAGATTAATAGTTCCAATTATAAATAAGTAAATCAGTCAGGCTTTTCTAAAATATACTCAGTCATTCTAATGTAAAATTCGGCCTGGTTGGTGTAATGGTAAAGGTAATAGGGCGGTTCTTTAGCTGTTCGAATACTGCTGGGGCATGGTTCCTAAATATATGTTGTCCAGTTCAGGTAAACCATATTTGATAAACAGGATACTCTAACTAAATGTTTCTAACTCTATGTTTTAACAAAATTCTGAAGCAAACACATTAGCTGTATAAAATAACGTTTTTGGTGGCCCAATATTACTACTATTAATATAGATAAAGTTGCAAACATCGGAAAACGGTTGCCCTGTTTTTTTATATTGTATTTTAAACTGAAAGAATGAACCCCCAGGAATGTGTTGCAACGATGGTCAAGCCCAACTTCGCACTGTTACCTTAGCAGCCTTACCCATAGAAAAAAGCCTTACCTATCGAATGTGCTTTGAGAATATTTGGTTTTTAGGAAATAGTGTCTTTTGGGACAAAAAAAGTAAAAAAAGATGACTAGCCAAGTAGCCATGTAAAGTCCAGGGGCATGCATATTATAGAATATGCCTTAGTTTTTTAGTTGTGTTTAGGATTCATTTCACAGATATTACCAAGTTTGGAACTGCAGAGCAATAATTTATTTACGTCATTTCCAGAAAACGGATAGGTATTCGGTATATTACATACTAACACTACATCATAGAAAAAATAGAAATTTCACGGTATAGGCGACCTTGGGGAAATGTTTTGTTTAGTTCAATCAACTGTAGCGCTGCGATCGCAAATTGTGATTGGCAGTTTAAATTCCAGGTGCCGCCACTAACATGAAATGTGATTGGTCGATCAAATTGTGTGAAATCAGCATTTTCTATGGGCGTCCATTTTTATGTTTGTTGTTTGTAGGTTATGGTTTTTGTTTAGATCACGAAATTTTCGTTTTACGTTGTGCATATTTTCTGTTTTACATTAATTATTATGGGGTAATAATATAAAAATTGATGACAATACGTCAGTGTAGTAAAAGATGTAGTGTACCGGGGTAAAATTCTACTACGGAAATTAGACATCGTTTCCCAAAGAATGATCTCGCTCCTTTCCAAAAATGGGTTGATCAAGTAAATAGTAGTAAGTTACCTGGATAAACCACAATGCAAATATATCAACGTCATGGTGTTTATTATGAACATATTAGTGAAAAATTTAGAATTATCCTTCCTTCACGAACAGGTATTTGGGTAAATGCATATCCATCATTGGTTTTATCAGGTACATATAAAATTATCTATCTACTACATGTCTGTTTATATATTGTTTGTTTACAGAAATTCAAAAACTTATGAAGATGTTAGTAGTAATAAAATGCAATTAATCTACCAAGTTGTGCGTATGTTGTCAGTGTGATGTCTCTACATAAAGAAGTCTTACAAGAAGGTAATAATTAATATAACTGGATAATTAGTAGTAATAAATACTACTTTTAATTATAAAATATCCTTAAAATATTTGCAATACTTTAACTTTTTAGAACAGTGTTCAATCATTTTATAGTAGAGGAATTATATATTTAAATTTGATTGCCTTGTTAAGAAAATATTTGTTATGGTGCCATCAATTAAAAATTTAATTGCTACTTTTAGGGGATTTATTAAGTTAAAGAAATATATTTTGTCTAAATTTACAAATAACTACATTTGTTTAACAAATCTTAACCAAGATTGCTTAAAGATTTTTGTTGGATCTATTAGAGGTCATAGAGGTAGAAACAGCATCCTTCCTCTAGTATGTTCGAGAAATTTTTAAAAGGGCTCATCATTTCAATTTTTTCACATCATTCTCCCGGGAGAAAATTGTGAAGAAGATGAACATGTTAGATAACTTATATTCTTTTTTAACGGGAGATCTAGTACCACTTGAGGTTGTTAAATCACCAGTTGAGTCTATATTTTCAGTTCCAAAGAATTTTGCTCTGAGGAAAACAAAAGTCTAATATTGTATTTTAGTCTTATTTTAGGCTATTTAACAAAACTTCTGAAAAAGAGACACCATGCAATATTTGTCTATATTTTATATTAAGTAGTTCCACAGATTAAATACTCTAAAATATAAATATTTTTAAAAAACACATAAATTTTTAGTGTTTTGACTGTCCAATTCATAATGATTTTCAAGACAAAATTTTAAGTTATTCTGAGGTTTGATTGTATTTTTGGTTTAATGAAGTTAATGTAATATCAACAGGAAAGGATTTAAAGTTTACCTTCAATATATCAAGATAAGTTAGAACTCTAATAGATCCCATAAAATTAATGGCACTAAACATATATGGGAAGGCCTTATAGAAGAATTATAGATATTTTAATATTGCCTAGAATAGAGTTCATAATTGTTTTTTTTTTTGCTTTTTGTTTATATATATTTATATTATTTACACTTATGTATATTTGTATAGGATTTTATTTTAATAAATTAATTTTAAAATTTAAATTTGATTTTTATTTAAATACTATTGGCCAATAAATGTGACGTCACAAAATAATCAGGGGAAATGGCAGACCAATCAAAGCAAAGTATTTTCCTTACAGGTTTCTACATAACTATTTTAAACTAACCAATCAAATTCGCGTTATCAGCGCCGCCAATGATTGGACTAAGCGAAACTTTGCCCCACTACTTACTATTGCAGTTGCACACCCCTGCACTACATACTGTATAAATTCATTCTATTTAGAATTAAAATTTGGAAAGTTATACAACTCACTATACTATAAAAATCATATTTAGTCACAATTACTTTAAACTTTATGATATTGTTAGTTGCATAATATTAATGTATGGGACTTTAATTAATAATTCATATTTCTTAAGAAAATAATTGTCCTAACAAAATGTTAAATACCTCACATACGATGTAGCGAATTTTGATGATCAATATTTGATTTCAACAAAATTCCTTTGTTTACCCTCTTATAAAATATTTTATTTAGGAATGATTACATAATTAATAATATTAATATTCATTATTTTAATTTGTTTTCTGATTATGCTTTTATATAATTTTTATTTATTTTGATACCACATTTATACACATTTTAATTAAATAAGTTCTCATGTTTATTTTTATGATGGTTATGCAGCTATTGAAACAGCTGATGGTCAGCTGTGTCAATAATATTTTTTATGTCGTTATTCTAACTTTCACATCAGTTTTTGTTATTTAGTTTGTCGATATTTTAGTGTGATTGTTGTTATTAAATAAATTTGTACATAAGAACACTTAAAGTAGAAATTGAAATTCTTGTTAATATTTAGCAGAAAGTATTGTTTCTATTTTTTTGACTGTAGGGTTACAAAATAACACAAACTGTTTCTTTATATACGTCCCACTCAGAGATCATGGTCAGGCAGTAAGGCGAAAAGGATCTTCCACCGATGGCTACCATTATTAGTTCAGAAGATTCTACTACAAGTTCTGTGCCTAGAATATTTCAGATATCATCTAGTTCAGATGGTTCTAACTTGCATAAATGTCCCTTATGTATGAGCTTGCAGAAATTCTTCTGTTGTACAGAATGTATCCAGACGGGTCATATAACCAGCAGTAAGCATGACAAAAACTACAATAGTTTAAAGAAAACCCTTGCTGAACTACAGGAAAGCAGAAGAAACATTGAGAGCAAATGCTTGAAACAGTTAGAAGAGAAACAAAAGTGTCATGTTTTGGTATGATTTATTTTTCTGTTGTAAGCTTATCACTACTTGGTTGGATTTTAGCAAAGCAAAATCAGACAGAGCAGAGAAAGAAGCCGAGTTATACAATTAGCTCTAAAGGAAAAAGGACAGAGGAGACCTGATTTAAAGTCAACACTAGAGGCTCTTAATACCAGAAATCGTGAACGTAATGAAATAATCAGAACATTTAAGACAAAAAGTGAAAGTTTAGAGGACTATGTGTCAGACAAATGGGAAACTGTACATACATTTAGAGACAATCTGCATGCCAAACAGAAAGAAGTGAAGAAATTAGCCAAGCTAAGAGTGCAACAGTTATTTAAATATGTTTTTCCCATATCTTTGGTGAAGCCTACTGTGTAAGAATAATTCATGTTTTGTTTTCATTAATATCAGTTTAATTGTTTTAGGGAAATGGAATCCAGTGGTGATAGTATTTTAAAAGAATTGGCAGAAGCATCTCAGACTGCTTTTATTCGTGATAAATGGGTATATACAGACTATTCAAACGAAATACAGTATAATATTGTAGCACCTTGTTTGCCAAGCAGTGGCAATTACTCTAACTATAATATTTGGGGTACGTAAATAAATATTTATAACTATCAAAGACATATTAAGGGATATTAAATGATTTTTAAAAACAATTAGTTTATACATGGAGTCTTAATGAAAATGTTACATTTAATTTTTTAATATAATTTCAATGAAACTAAACAATTTTTTATAAAATATCAACCTGTAACTCCTATACTAGTTTACTTGGCACACACATTAATATTTATTGAATATTTTAGTCAAGACGTTATCAGCTTTTAAGGTTTTCTTGAATATATGAATTATATCTAATAACAAACAACACATCCCGCTGTGGAATGGCTTAAAGTTAATTATTTCCATACACTTTTGAAAATGTCAGTGAATTTTATCTTCAATTTGTAAATATATGTTTTTTCTAATTCTCAAAAAAGGACCATTTATTAATTTTTTCATTTTGACATTTCATTCTATATTGCTCTTACCTTTCATAATTTTTTAAGATATGTGTTATGCCAAATTAACCTAAGGTAGTTTTTAATATTCCAGGTATAAATTTATTTAATTATTTTGATCATAGTAATTAAAAATAAATTCAATTTGGTTCTTCATTCTTTTTCTTCTCAAGGAGATACTTCACTTAGCTTAATTGATTTGTTTCATAAATTTACAGTACTAGATCTTTAAAAAATCTCCTTCATTTACTTCAATGTGTACAACTTTACATAGTTTTTGAGGATTTCTTTTTGTTTGTTTTTTGAAGGGCAGAATTTTTGTATTTTTTTTAATATAGTTTTTGGGGTACAACTCGTACATCAGCATTACAGATTGAATCTAACAACTCGATATGTAGGCACAAAATCTTATTCTAGTTTATTATTTAAACAGGTCAAAGTCATGATGGTATACCGGTGTCCGAGGAATCTGATGCGGTCGATATAAATCCTGCATTTAGTATATCAGCCGCACTGACCTACACTGCACAGCTTGTGAATGTTTTATCATTTTTTCTAAATGTACGTTTACCATATAAGATGATCTACAGGTAGGTTTATACAATGTTATTTATAACAACGGTCATTTTGCTTTCTTTCTGTGTATGAAGCGAGTTCAGCAACAATACCATCAACGAACAGCAGTTTGCGAGAAGAGTTGCTCGACTGAACGTTAACATACTTTACCTCTGCATCACACAAAACGTTGATCTCAAATCCTTACGTGTTAATGCCCCGATTCATAATATACTACAGCTAAAGGAGAATGAAAGCGCCGACTTGGGGAGGTTGGTATAACGATAAGTTCATTGTTTGCTTTTATGTAGCATTGTCATTAATATAGACAAGATATGCTGGAGCTGACCGACGCACAGATGGCTTCTTTGGAGAAGGCCATCGCTGCAGAATTCAAATCGAGTGACGATTCGGATTCTGACGAAGGAGATTCTTTTACTATGGAATGGGAGGCGGTACCACACGTTCAGTGCCCAGAGGTGCTCCCAGGTCGGGCCATAGTTCAGTC
Source organism: Rhynchophorus ferrugineus (assembly GCF_030347505.1). NCBI lineage: Eukaryota > Metazoa > Arthropoda > Insecta > Coleoptera > Curculionidae > Rhynchophorus > Rhynchophorus ferrugineus. The sequence continues at coordinate 52,802,736 of NW_027472583.1, forward strand.
TGAAGTTATGAATACTCAACAGGTAAATTAATTGATCTATGTTATATTTGTGGGTTTCTCATGCTTTTTTTTCAGACAAGCAGTATGGCCGGGGGCTTGATGAACAGTGTAGCCTCAATTTGGAGAGGATTTACCGGTCGGTAGTGTACGAAAAAAGGGCACATAAAAAATCGACATTAGACTAAGTTCCTAACATATTTCAGTTTGTGCATGTTATTATTTAAGACGTGAAAGATTTTCTCTTTAATCACTGCGGAGCTATTGTATATAGAACTGTTGATCTGTCCTAGTGAGATTTTCATTTACTACCATTATTTAAAAGATAAGGTAAAATATACTATCCAGTTGTGTGATATCGAATAAAAGTTTAGGTTTTTTAATAAGAAGTTCTTTATTTAAATGAAATTAAATCAAATCTAAGTAATTATAATAAAAAAAAGTTAACAAACAATATTAAGCATTATGAAGATGTTCTACATAGAACAAGAAACACAAGTAACAATAAAAATTCATACAAAATCTAAGGAGTATATAGTTGTTGGAAATATTACTCACTAGCTATGCATTAGAAAAAGAGGGCTAATTCAGACTTCTTTGAAAGTTAGCAAATCACCTGATTAGAGTAATTTTCAATGCCCAGTATACACTTGCATACTCTACTTTAATTGACTTCTTCATACTGAAAAGAATATTGTCTGATTCTATTAGTACATATCCTGATTTACATTCAAATAACTTTTCAAGCAAATGCAGTTAACTAACGCTGTGCATGAAACAGCGAAGAGTATCAAACATATAAGAGTTCACCCATCAAAACTAATTTAAGTTCAGCCCATTCACATTAGACTGGACTTGAATAACACCAATCAGAAAAAAATCACAATATATCAAAACAAATTTAAAGACCAAATCCAATTTTTATTTACAATTAAAATTCTATCCTAGAAGTAATATAAAATTAATCAGCCTCAAAATATACTTTCCTATAGAAGGTGCTTTGAAAAGAAAACTGAAGAGAAATCACAGATAAAATGCAAATAAATAATGAAACAGCTTAGTTAGGCAATCGTTGCTATTTCCACGTTATATTCCTGAGTTTATCAATATTGAACAATGCTTTCTTTTAATTATGAAAATCTAAATTGTCATTCTCCTAAACTCGGTCCCATACAACGGGCACTCTACAGGACAGTTTCCGTCGCTCTACAAATAAACTGTGTTTAAATATAATTTTAAAGGGTTTTTATATGAAGAATACTTACATGATAATTTCTATGTGCTCGATACATATTTTCACATCTTCTAATTTTCATATAAAGATGGTACTGAGCATTTAACTTTTCTATGCACGATTCGCAGACAGTTTTTGGTAAATTGTCATATTTTTTTAACTGAAAAAATATAGAATTAACATAATATCTAATAGTATCCTTGACCTGTTTATATTTTTATTAGTTTTAAACTATTTTGTTCTCACTACGATAAACAAATTATAATAATTAATATAACCGATAATAACATACTAACAGATATTGGCAATAATCTAATTTTATTCAGTAAGTCCAGTTTCTTTGCTCTAGCTGTATATAAATGTATAACAACTTTTTTTTGTTTAGAACATAAGCGGCAAATAAAACCTGCCATTATCGCTTGCCCGTAACTGCCCATGATTCTCTTTTATGAAACTGACTGCTAATAATTTGACAATTTTATGAAATATTTATTTATAACTCCAATGGGCATTAATGGGAGCTTATTGTCACATTAAAATATGTTTTTGACATTTGATGTGTGACATGTTAACATGAAAAAAATGTTAACTGCGCACTAAAAAATCAGTTTAGCCAACATAAAAAAAATATTACGGAAACTTATAGAATAAACTAGATATACTCATATATCTCATATATATATATATATTTATTTATATTATCTCATATATATATTATCTCCGAAGCAATAAAAAATATAAGCACGTATATATAAAATTATACTGGAGATATAATATTACTTTTTTTATTTTGGCAAAAAAATAATTCCCTAGTATATAAGAAGCTTTCCTAAATGATTTAAAATATTGCAGTAGCCAAGCAAATTGATTTTGATGCATAAACTGTGAGTATAGAGATAAAATATTTTGTTTGAGAGTAAGTACTACCTTAATAAAATAAAACGGGGCTAAATCCAAAGGTGTAGTTGGAGTAGTAAGGACGTCCTCAAAAGTTCCAAGTGATCAAGAATGAAATAGGTTGATAAAACCTCTCAAGATTGCATTACTCGATTGTTTGAATTCTAAAGAATATAATTTTAATAAGAGCTTCAAAATGGGCAAATCAGGCGACACTGCGTCATTAGAGAGTAATAGTAAATCATTACTTAATGGGAGCAACGTTAAATTAAGAAAAACTAAACGATCAAAGAAAGGTATACCAGCTGATATAAATTCTTTAAATAATACGTTACTTGTGCATAATTTAGTAACCAAGCTACAAGACATGGAGGAATCATTTAGAAAGCAATCAGTAAATAATTTGCTACAGGGATGTGCAGAAAAAGAGGATGAGGTAGTTGAAGTAAGAAAAAGTAGTCGAATAAAGAACATTACAGGTAAAATTCAAAACACCTTTGAAACCATGAACCAAAAAAAAAGCCCTTTGAAAATTTCTCAGAAAAATAATAACATTAAACGTTTAACAAGAAGTGTATGTCAAAATGCTAACAGACTATTAAGCCACAATGCAGGTAAGAGTGATGTGAATAAAACAAGTGATAATAACAAGATTAATTTATGTAAAAGTACTTCTAAAACAAAAACATCACCTATTGCTTCTAAGCATTTGGTGATTGAATTAGAGAACATACAAAGAACAAAATCTTCATATAAGCTTATGAGCTCATTAAAGTCACCATCAAGTCAAAAGCCAAAAAATTGTAAAAAGGAGCTGATTGTGAAGATTGATAGATTAGTTGATGAGAATATTAGAACAGCAGACAAAACTACTTTAAACTCTGTGGTAGATAATAAAGATGAAGAATCTCGAAATAATATTAACATGAAAGATCAAGTTGAAGCATTAGCAGATGAACCTGAAGCAGTACCTTTGAATAGAAGATTTCAATCACAAATGAGGAATAAACTAATAGAATTAGAACAAAAAAAGGATCATGCTCCTGCAAATAATGAAGATAAAGTAAAAATAAAACAATTTAATGGAAAAATATTGCGAAACAAACAGCGAAAACATTATGCTGAAGAGTCTCTTGAAGAGGAAATAAAAAATGATGAACCCAAACCTCTTAAAAAACGAGTAGTACCAATCTACCGCGTACAGCTTCCAGATGTCGAGCTTAAAGGAATACAGGACTTATATGAGTTTAATGATTGCAGTCCTAAACTAAATAAGCAATTAAAAAGGATAAGGAACCGAAAATCCTCACTAATATTTGATAAACATACTTATGAGGTTTTGAGGAAGATTGAAGCTAAAGAGATAAAAGCTAAGAAAAAGGCACAGCCAAAGAAAAAGGCAGCGCTTCGAAAAGAATATGCAGATATTGTAAATTGTATTGTTGGCAATGTTATGGAAAAGGTTCGGAAGAAAAATTATGACTGTGAGAAATTGACTAATCCTGAGCGGTCAAAGAAAGTTAAAATAAAAACAATTGAATTTCGCGATTTTAAAAACGAAATTAATGTTACTGCTAAAGGTTTACTTACAGAAAACAATATTACTACTGAAAAGAATATCAAGTCAGCACGTGATATTTCTGATTTAGATGAAAACAGTAAGGACTGTTGTATATCACCCATTCCGAAATGTGACAGTGTGGATAATTATTTTGGTTTTACGGAAGAATCTCCTATTTCGCCTCCCATCAATATAATTAGTAACATTTTAATAAAAAGTGCCAGTACTCCAGTTAATTTTCAAGGAATACCCCGCAGACGTCCTAACGCTAATAGCACTATGCGTAGTCCCTGGAGAATTAACGGTATCGCTACCAGGCCGATATTTGTCAGTGTAAAAAAAAACGCTCTACCTCGGATTGATCAAGACATGGTTTTAGACCATACAGTAGTGAAAGATATTGAGGAATCTCACTCGAAAACGGTAAATAGTATTCTTGAAGACGCAACAAAGGAACCAGTACAGCAAAGTATCTTGGACTTCGTGGAGAGTAACGTGGAAAGAAAACTAGAGAGGAGCTTATTTGACTATGAAGACTTCCAAAGTCCTGTGAAGAATAATGCGAGAGATAAGGAGAATGCAGGAGTGAATAAAGTTAAAAGGTCCCTGATGGGTTTAAGTATAGTGTCTAGCACACCAGTTCAAAGGAATGTACTGGGGGACATCAGTAATTCCTCAGGGGAATTGTCGAACGGATCCAGAAATAATCAAACACTTTTCGGTTTCGATAACAGCGATCAAGAGGTACCACAAGATGAAAACAGTCCACCTTCGAAACCCAATCGATTTGATCCGAGTACTCTGAAGAACTACATTATTAAACGGAAGAAAGCCAAAGTCAAGGTGGAATTAGCGGCGACACCTGTAGTGACCAATTTAGATCAGAGTTTCTCAATTGTGGAAGATTCCGATGATCACGGTGATAGTAACTATAAACTATTCGACGAACCAGAAAGCTTTCTGGAGGACATCGTGAGTTTTTGTGGCTTTCTGATCCCCAATTTTAAAATATTAATGTTTTGTTGATTTTTAGAAACCAATAGATTTGATTGAAGAAAAGAAACGTAGGAGAAGACGGTTGGACTCTTCCAGTTCAGATATTAGCGACACAGATCATAAACAGAAAAAGATGAAGAAAAGGACCAAAATCAACGTGAGAAACACCAGGTTTATTTTTAATACCTGTATAATTCGATGGTTTTGTTTCTAGGTGGAACAAGAAAAGTGGATCGATGAATTCAATAAGCAATGTGAAGAGGTGGATGATTATGATTTGATACTGGAATAAGAAAAATGTTACCTTGTTTCATACCCTTATTGTTTATATATGTTAGCAAGTGAAATAAAAAGGCCTTTGTTCGACAAAATACTGGTTTATTGGTAAAACAAAGCCATGTCTCATGTGTTCCATGTATGTATGATCCGAAAGCTATATTGAGACGTATTTATGATTTAAATGCTAACATATATATACATACTGTGGCCATATTTTGCTATTTTTGTACAGTTTATTGGTATATACAGAAAGTTAAATATATTTATACATTTTATTTAATTTATTTTATTTTAAAACATCTATTCAGGAATATTTTCGATATATTACATATAACAAAAACTAATAACAATATAAAGACAGGCACAATCTAAGTATGATTTTCAATGAGTTAAATTTAATTAAAAATTATTGGTTATTTCAACTTGCAGTTACCAACAAATGGCTTAAAAAAAGCCTCTGCACAAGCAACTCGCAGTATTGGTCAACATTGTCAATTGCATTCTCAGGATGCAACATTTCCCTGCGTTCATCGTGGTAATTTTCAAAAAAGGAGTCGAACGTTCTCGTTAGAAATACAGACCATTAGTATCCTGAATTTAATTTCTAAACCTGCTAAGATAGCAAATATTTACGCTCTCAACAACTTCACCAAGTCAAACAACATTTCGGGTATGGTGCCGTTTAGCAACAGCGTACCATCAGGGCCATCGAGTGACCGTAGATCATTCGACAATCTAGAGGTTAAAATTCTCGAAGTTACAAATTAATCCCAGACCACCAGCTTCTGTGAGAACGGTCCGCGCTTATGATCAAGAATGCCCCAATTTCCTTCTTGCAATAGGCCACGTACCTAGGTCTGCTCGTCGACCCATGATCCAGATGGACCCTCCAGAACCAGCAGGTTACTCGATTAGGGTTATTCGGGATCATAGAATACATAGTCTGTATTCTATGGCTCTGGATATAGTAAGGAAATGAAATGAAAAGTGAGACGACATAATGAGATAACTCGTATAGTACTAATCTAGACGTATTGCCAATCTTAGATTCCGGTGTGGGCGTGGTGGCCTAAGGAGCAGTGTCAGTGTCAAGTTGCGTATTTTTGTAAGTTATTTAAGAGATAATCAACGACAATGCATTGAATTTACAAATAAATATTTATAATGATACCTAAATTAATTGCCTTGATTAACGCTTGAGGTATGTAATAAAATTATAACAGCTAAAAATAAAAAGTAAAAAAATAGTAACTATAGCAAAAGTAACAGTAACTATAGATGAAAAGATCAGAAAAAAATCTTCCATTATTAGTAGCAAAATAACGGAGAAATCGACTAAAAAACTATGAACACTTAAAGGCAATAAACAATATAAAATAATATTTTTCAAAAAAGTGAGTATCTTGGAAATAAGGATAGTAATCGCAACAGAATAATATTTTTAGGGTTTACGCCACTAAATTAAATAACACAAGAAGTGAAATAACATTAAGATATTTAGAAAAATTGGTTATAAATACCAAGGTATTTATAAGACGTTTTATTTTGTACGAAATAATAGAACAAAAATGTTATCGAATAAAATTTATTTTAACATTATAGTACATCTAAAAACCACAATTTAATTATGCAACCGCAATAGTTTATAGGTTAAAGTTCTAACCTCTTATCACTATCGCTTTCAAGAATTTTGCATACGTCTAACAACGGGACGACTTTGACAGGCTAATTTGTTTACGTGTTCGAACTAATTAGACAGCATTGTGTCTCTTTTTAACTAGAATAAAATGAGAAGGAAAATGTCTGATTCTAAAACGAATTTACAAATTGGGACAGGCAAATACATTAACATCTTGTTGACTTATGTACAAAAAACCTTTGAATAAACTATACAGATATTTTTTAATATATCGATTAAAAACCCAACATATTTTTCTTTTTGTTCGACATCCCTAGTACGAATCTAAAACAGACTCATCCAACAAAACAGGCAATACATGTCATTAATATGTATGACGTCAACACATTGCAATGTTGCCGTATGAGATGATAATTTTGGTTCACAACTCTCAACATAGTAATTCCAATAAAACAGTCAATGCACGTCATCAAAATTTATAATGCAACATTACCGTATCAAATTTAGATTTTCATTTATTTTGACGCCGACAACAAAATACAAATGTAAATAAAATAATGAACGAAGTACGTTATAAAATATAATTTATTTGAGTTGTTTTATTATATTTACATTGGCCTATGGCAATGGTGTCGACAAGTACCAGCACAAATCTTATTTTATAGTCCGATTTGGTTACATGTTCTTGTTACATACATTGCAGTTACATTCTTGAAAAAATCGCTCGGTTGCCAAATGTCTGTAAAATTCTTCTAAACATTAGTGATTGTTTTCAAACATTTTAAATTGCTGGTTAATATTCGTGATTACTTTGGTTGAAAATGCCATTACTGATGTAGTATAATGTTAAAATAAATTATATTTTATAACATTTTTGCTTTATTATTACATTTATATTATAATCTTGTTATATATCAAAGTTAAAATAAATTAAATGTTAAAGTAAAGTGTGGCAACGTTGCGACGTTTTGACGTCATAAAATGAGATGATATGAGTTCACTGCTATTTAGGATAGACTATATTATTACCCGTACAGACTCTTTTATTGTCACTAATGTTTTAATGAATGTTGAAAACATTTGGCGACATGGCCCACTAGTACCAACCCAAATCCAATTTTATTGGCTGATTCGGTAGCATGTTCCAATGTATCTCTTTTTAGTTAAAGATAAAATGCGAAGGAAAATTCATACGTGACTAAAATGAATTCAACAGGCCTGCCATCTGTGTTTTTGGAAAACTCTTCCTACATTTCTATAAAAATAATATATTTTTAGGAAATAGTAAATGCATTAAAATATTTTTGAACAGACCTTCAAAATTAGTCATCATTATCAAGTTTGTAAATAGCCAGAGAGTTCAGCCACATTACTCAGAAAGTTCTATTCTACAGTTTCCAACGAAGTAAACAAAAAGTACATTTAAAAAGGTCGACTAGCAAATTTTTCTTTGTTCATGTTTGGTATGTAAAAGTTAAAAATGAGGATTCCTTTTTCACGCCTGTCAAACTTTGTTAAGATACATTAATATATATTAATGAACTTCAATAGTTCATTAAGCCTCTCTACTGTGTAATGATCAACAGTACGCATAAGAATTCCGATTATCTCACGTTATTCACTTGCCAGGACTGAATCCATTTCGCGAAAACTCCCACTATTTGTGTACGCCGCGGGGCACAGTCCTGTTACTTAATTATAATATCGATTTAGTTTTGTACCTTGACAAAAAAAGAGCGAACAGAATCGCTTGGGCCGTTCATCCTCGGTATATACAGTTAGAAAAGATGAGATGCGGAATTCTTTAACAGTTTATATTCCGTCGATCCAACAACGAGCCTTATTCAAGCGCGGTCAGCGGGTGAAGATTATTAGGTGACTCATTTTGTTAAGCGAGGCGAAAAACATGAAGTACCTGTGGGGGGTAGTGATGATTTCGTGCGTTCATCTTTGCCAAAGCACTAGTAAGTTCAATTATTTCTCTTTGAGAAAGTAATAATTGCCTAAGTAATTAATTAACATTAAGTAGTTACTTTAATAAATATTACTTATCATTTTCATAAACGATAAGTATGATATAATGATATAGAAAACAATTCTTCGAATCGTTATCATTAAAATGTTGTTTTCTCTGTTTGTATTTATAATTTAAATTCAACTTCCTAAATCGATTTAACTTTAATTTCGCATGACCTACATTATTATGTTTATTAATTTATAATGAGTTTTGCATTTTGATATTTTCTACTTTGTTATGATGTTTATAATTCATTTGAGGCTTATTGTCATGCTGTTTCGTTATATACCCCACTTGTTGATTTAAATTGGAACCTATTTAAAACTGGTTATTTTATATCAATAACGAATAATATTGATTATCCCCCTTTTCTTTTAGCAATAATTATTGAAATTCAAATAATTAAGTACAAATATTTTATGTTCCGAGACACTCAGGCCTACCTAACTTTTTCTGCTACCGAAAATTTGTCATCACCGCTAACAGAAAATTATCTCAGTCACAAAATATAGACAGCTATATTTATGTTCCCTATCTTTTGAGGTTTTAATAGCGCCTAAACGCCACACAGGAGAGAAGATTTGTCTGAGATCTGTAAACAGAGCGTAATTTCTTACATTTTTATTTCGTTTCATTCAGCCAGTCCAATAAGAAAGTATTTTGAGGTTTGTCTTATAGGAAAACGTCAAAAATACTGACACTAACGGTTGAGGTTAGCAACCAAAAAAAACCACTCGTTTTTTTAATCGTTCAAAGATCAACCCGAATACAATTTTTCGCAACTGTCAATGTGGCGAGAAAAAAGGAGCTTAAGTGACGGAATGATATGATATAAAATTACTTAATATAAAGCTATTTGAATTAACACAAGCCATTTTCATTTCCGATCTAATCTCAATTAATAAAAATATTTTTAAGTCATTATTACTTATTGTTGCAAAGTAAACCTGATGATAATACTATATTTTCACCCTCCAAATTATTATAGTTAGGGAGATTGATTTTGTTAAAAAATAAATTTCTAGATATTTGTATGAACGTTTTCTATAAAATTTTAGTTAGCATAAAGCATTCTCAAAATTTATTTTAATAAAATCTGAATCTATTGTCCAGCGATTCTGCCGAGTACCTTAGATTCTCCGTTTACATCACTGAGTTCGGGAATCACTCCAACTCTGGGGTTATCATCAACCCTAGGTTTGAGGCAAGGTCTTACTCCCACTTTCAACTCATTGGGTCCGTTTAGCAGCATGTTGAAACGACGATGTCCAATTTGTGATTCATCTGTTTATGGCTACTGTAGTGACAAGCTATTTCATGATTCCTGCTGTTGTAACGATCCCAGCAATCCATACGGTAAGTTGATTGACACGCAACTTTATGGAAACTATAACACTATCATTTCAGATCAATTACCTTTCCAATGCCAATACGCCGATTGTACCTTTTTGCATGCCAACTCTTGTAGAGAACATAAATTAATCACAGCCTGCTGTTGCACAAACTTCTTATTTTACCGCAAGTAAATTAATTGTAAACTACTTAATTTATATATTTATATTATAAAAACTAATAGACGTAATAAAATTTAATGTTCTATAATGCTCGGCTTTTATATTCACAGAGTAACAGATTAACTGAAAAGTCCCCGGCCTACCATAGTAAAACACATTTTTTTGACAAAATTTTTTTTTATTCAACGTAATTCCCTTCAAGGGTGATACACTGATTACAGCGACCGTCCAACTTTTCGATACCATTTTTGTAGTACGATTTGTCCTTGGCTTCAAAATAGGCCTCAGTTTCGTCGTTCTTTCGACGAAAATTTCTTCCCAGCGAGCATTCTTTTGAGATCTGAGAACAGGACTTTTTCCTGGGGGCCAGATCTGCAGAATACGGTAGATGAGGAAGCCCAATCCATGGATTTTTGACACGGTGCATTGTCTTGATGAAGCAGCACTTTTTTTTTTCTTCAAAAGGGGCCGTTCTTCGGCGATTTCGCCCTTCAAACGGTCCAATAACGCTATGTAATAGTCACTGTTGATGGTTCTTCCTCTTTCAAGGTAGTCACTGAAAATTATTCCATGCGCATCCCAAAATATAGGCGCCATCCATTGTCACATATCGACGCAAAAACTCGGGTTTATTACGCTTGATTATCTTCACTGCTCCGAATTATCAACTAGCCGTTGTGTTTGGTCAAAATTGAGCTCGCGCGGCACCCACTTTGCACAGAGCTTTTTCATACCCAAATATTCGTGAATGATATGATGTACACGTTCAGTTGATATCTTTAGAGTGTCTGCTATTTCATTCAATTTCAATTTACGGTCATTCAAAATCATTTTCTCGATTTTGACAAAAGTATTCAGTTTGTCAGTTCAAGTCATTCTGTTTGGATGTGATATGGTTCGTTCTAAAAAAAACATTTTGTATATATTGCAGGTACTGGTTCTCTTTAATATCCACATGACTAAACACAAATGAGAGTGACCTTCCTGTTATGTCTAATTGTGTATACTATAAAAACTTTAAAAAATGTCTTAGGCGATCTAAGTCGTTAGATAAAAAACAAAATCATCTACTAGATAATTTATGATAGTATTCATTAATTTAGATCAGTAATATAAATAATTTTACATAAATAAAACACGTTATTACACAAAAAGTATTTTTATTTACGAAAATAAAATAGAACAAAGACAAGAATTGTTATTTTTCAAGTTATCATTGCTGGTATTTAAAAAAATCAGTCTTAAACACAGGGATATCTGAAATTAAATCTAGCGGGCCTTATGTTTCGGATATCATTTTGGTTTCGGTTAAATTATCTTAATAATCTCTTGATACGTTGTACACATAAAACGTATAAACAATTCCAAAGTTACAAGTCCGCTTGATAAAAAAAAACATAAAAAATCATACACAGGTCATACATGACCTAAGCAGGTATATCACTTCGTAAGAAATGCTTTGTTTATACTGTGTTGATTAAAAATCACCTGTTTAACAGCCATAAGAGATCCAATATCTTCATTTTTTAAACTAACGGCAAGTAAATAACTGATCCTCATCTTATATTGACTGCCACCAAATGACAAAACCTCAACACAGTATAGTGTCAATTCCTCCTCCTATCCTATATCTTAAACTAGTTATTGTGCTCTGAAATTATATGTAGGGTGTTGTAAAATCCTATATTTACAGTTCAAGTTCGCTAACAGATAATTTCCTTCTATAGAGTTCTGTCATACAATGAGATCAATAGTGTCATGGATAACAAAACAAGCTCTCTAAAAATCCCAGATAGTAATCTCGAAATATATTTTATGTATATAATTATAGGCAATTTTTCTTATCTTTTTAAAAGTCGAAACGTTAATTTTTTTAAACCTATAAAGGCATCGGTGATTGTGCATCAAAATTTTGCTTAAAATATATTTCCTAAAGTCATCTAGAGCTTACGAGTAATGGTATGTATTATGTGGTCTCCTTAACGTTGCCGTATGTCTGTCGACTACTTCACGTTACATTATCTACTACTGTTTAGGAAAAACAATTGAAGCTCACAACTTTTGAAGTTCTTTTGATTCGATATTGACAAGATCGTATATATATCACAGCGTTAAAATAAAAGAAATGTAGAGACAAAACAATCACAAAGTTGTATTTTGATTGAATTACCTTGCTTGAATAGGATGTATTTCAATTCAATTGGTCCTACGAGAAAATTTGGTTTTGTTTTAAACCTACCTAGTGTTTTCTGTTAAGTTTGTGTCCCAGCGTTGGGATTTTAAGTATTGCCGCCCACCGCGCCATTGTGTTGCGAATAAGGTAGCGGCTTGGAAATCCCCAGTCGCACGATGCCGGGTAGGGTGCTCTTTAACGTTTGTACCGCTTGATCCAGCGTGAAATTCCTTATGACCGCGCCGTTGACGCTCATCAGTCTGTCACCTATGATCACATCGACTGAAAACCTGCACAAAATCGTCAATTATCGTTCGCTACCTGGGGTAATACGACCGTCGGCTTCAGCGGGACCATGCGGCACCAAACTCCTGATCACGATAATAGTAGAGTTCGGATCGATGGGATCCTGGTAGTCCAATATAGAGAACCCCAGACCGCGATCTTTTTTACATAAATCGACGTACTCGACGTCGTCGCTCCACATAGCGGGTGCACTCATTTCCATAGAGCGGGATTTTTCCTTCTTCAGGGAGCCCGGCTCGTCGGCCACTGAAAATACGGTCATATTTATAGCGACAAAAGCATCCCCCCGACGGGGTTAGATTCGCGACAAAGGAAAATCTAACCTAGCAAAAGGGAGTGACGGGACGCCCTTAAAACGGAAAGAAGAATTGGAGAGTTTTCGAACTGTCTACATACCCGTTACGGTGCTGGACGTGTGAAGACTGGTCTCGCTCAGAGCTTTTATCAGCCGCTGTTCTGGCTGAGGTAGGAGGTTCTTCAAGCTGCCCCCTAAGATGTTTCTCTGTTCGAAAGCTTCAATGTCCTGGGAAGTATTAATGACCCTATCGGCGAATAAGTATAATATAAGTTTCGTGATGGCTAAATCTGCGACCAGAGGTACCTGTTATCAAATTCTTTCCTTAAGCACACTAACCTGACGGTACTTGGTAATTCTCGTAATATTTTCACCACTTCCACGTGACTGAGACCAACCAATTTTTGACCGTTTACCTCCAAAAGTTCATCGCCGGGGCTCAGTTTTCCATTCAGGCCTACCGGTCCTTCTGGAAGAATCGATCTAAAGCAATAACACCTTAAAATTAGTGTTTTCAGACAGGTAAACTGGCGAAGTACCTTATGTAATGTTTAGGTCGAAGTTCGATACCCTTTTCGACATCGACAGTGCCTTCCAAACTGATACCTAGTCCTACACCGGCCAAAATTTTAAAATAATCTCAGGTCATCATGAAACTGGAGACCATTTACCTTTAAGCTTACTCAGATTGGCTACAACAACATTGGCGTCGTCTCCAAGGATATCCTCCCATTTTTTCTTTATAACGGTCTCCAAATCATCCTCGGGGTTGGCTTCGAAATCCTCCTCGATGAATATCTCCTTATTCTCGGCGTTTTGGTCGTAGATCTCGCTTGGGACTGAATTCACCGAGTCGGCTTCGGCTTCAATACCGCGCAACTACAACACCACTAGTTCAGTAAGAAATCAAACCAATTCTATTAGATGGGTGAAAATGTAATCCACGTTTTTCTAATTAAAATGTAAAAATCAATTAAAGATTAAAATCGGAAATGCATTTTCCGGGGATACTGTAACCGACGATGCAAATCTTTAAGACGAGCTGTATGCATAACATCAGTACAGAAAAATACCATCGCTGTTAATTTGTCAACTATAAAAACATGTTTATTAAACATATTAATTAATTAAACAAAATCAAGACATACTATAATTATTAATTCTTTGATCAGTGAGCATCAAATTATTCATTTATGAAATTGTTTAAAGCTCTATTATGTCTTTAGGTCTTTTTTAATTGTTGAAATATTATTGTGTTATTTAACTACTTAAGGCACCGACTTATTCGAAAATAGTACTTTGACTCACATTTTTTATCCCAAAAGAATTGTCAGTAAATGTTAAACAGTTAAAATTCTCCAAAGTAATTTTTCTAGGGTATCGATATACTTTTAGTAACACTTGTGCTAATCCCGGAAAGCTTTTGGAAGATTGGGGACGAAACCGTCTTTGGGAAGAATTCTAAGAAACATATCCAGATGGCTTCGCTTGATGATCGACATCTGAGTTTTGTTTCACTCGTATATGCTGTCCATCTCTAGTACTGCTCCTATATATGAGTCAATTTTTCCAACCGGGGTTTCGCTCGTCCATTGCTTAGAGATGGCTGATCAACGCCACGCTCTTTATCTCAGAGTTTCCCATATTTTACGCCCTACTTCAAACGAAACCGATTCAAACCCTGCAAAACTAAAGTGGTAGTGAAGGCAAAGAAAGAATGACCAAGAATATATAAAATGACATAGCTACAGATATACATAAGTACAGAGATAATAAAGAAGACTGTAGGTAAAATTATAATATATAGACGTGGAAACATGGTACAAAATATATATGGATAAAAACAGTATACGCTAACCACAGTGAAGCAAACATAATTGAGATAAAATAAAGGACTTTTTGGGGTCATGTGAAGATAAGTTTTGAATATATCATGTCTAACTCAAATAACTTTCAAAGCTTTACTAACCATCATATATAATTACCCGTTTATACCTATTAGGAGATTATACCTATACAGGACCAAAAATCGTTTAATAGGCCAACTGGACCAAATTATTTAATTTAGATTCGATAATAGGCTCACTAGCAGCGGAGTTTACATCTCATTTTCTTCTATCCCCCACATAACTGAACTCACTTGATTAATGTCCTTACGATCTGATGAACTAGTGGTAAATTTAGTTGTGAATAATAAATGAATCGAAAAGCCATCCTTAGCTGCTACATCGTAGCTTAAAGAATCGGCCACTAATCGCAGGACTCAACTTAAGGACGACCTGAAAGAATGAATGAATGCTTATATCTTGGAGATCAGAACATTGGATAGAATGCTTTGATTTGTCTATAAGTTTTCTTATATGACAAAACTATAAATTCACCAATATAAATGGTGCTAAAATTGACACAGTCCATCAAAAATTTACTGAAAAACGCACATCATTGGTCAACCAATAAATAATTTTATTACACACACTATGTTAACGCTAATAATTTTGTTAAAAAATCTCGATTTGTTGGGAAGTTTTGTTTAACATCATTTTTGCCTAATTTTTCTGAGATAGATATTTTCTTTGACTTTAATAACACAAACTTTAATTATCAGGGAAAAATGTTTACTAGGATTAATATAATTTCACCCATAGCGACAGTTCATATGATAGCGATCACCATGTCAACGCACCTACGACAGCCTAGTCAGCCTAAATGGCACAGAATTTTCCTAGTAGTGTAGAATTTTTTAGCCAATTCATCGATTCTTTTTCCGAGTTTAATGGACACAAAATTAGCTAAATTATTACATATAAAAGATGTTAAAAACGTGAATTATTTTTCCACACACCTAATATTCTCTAATATACTTCAGAATTATCGATGGGTATCCAACTGAGGGTGTTAAGAGATGGCGATGGAGGCGAAGTATGATCCCTCTGTTGTTGGCTGGCGAGGGCCTCTTGCAGCTGTTCAAACTTAGGTCCCCTCAGATACCTGCCAAATTATTAATACATTTAAACGGAACAAGCATTAGCGGTAAGTGCCGAGCCAAGAGTACCTTTCGAACGTTAAAATGACACTCTCCTTGGTATCCTTCAGAATTCTAACGGCTTCTGGATTGGTGAGATCTTGGAGTCTATGACCGTCCACTTCAATTATTCTGTCGTTTATATTAATCAATCCACAGCGAAAAGCTTCGGAACCTTCGGTAACATTTTTCACGAATATACCGTTCAGATCTTCTCTTTCACAGACATAACCTGAAAATCAACCCCGTTTGAATTTGTGAGACTCGACAATATAGAGACTTTACCGGCTATAGTAATTCCCAATCCGAATTCACCCTTTTTTAAGGTAACCGTGAAAGTTTCCGTCTCGGGAATATCATATTCCAGATCCACCGGCGTAACGATAATCTGACTGGCACTTACCGGACTTTGACTTCCAGCCGACGGAGTATCGCAATTTGGTACAATGCTACGGAAAAGGCGGCTTCAAAATTAGATCCCAGCAAGAACAACAAGGCATACTTTTCATTATTGTTATTGTTGCAATTTGTTACTTCAGAAATATCAACACTTTTCACCTTAGGAATCGCAATGGGAATTGTTTCAGAAGTAACGTCAATAGCTGGTTCCGATTTCGGACCGATTATCTCGGAATTTCGACTAATGCTTTTATCGTCTACTGGTGTCAGATCTTTTTCGGTAAAAAACGTCGAATAGCCATTTTGTAATAATTGTCGATCAAGTTCCTCGGGATCAGTCAGGATTTTCGTCGGTACAATAGGTGCCGAACATGGATATGTTTGGAAGTTAATTGATGTAGGTTCAATGGATCTAGCAACAACCATCCTAACCTGGAAAGTATAATAAGACCAATAAGAGAATTTCGTATGGTTATAAGCATAAAAAATTATATTTAGCTTTACACCGAATACAAAAATCTATGCACTTACCTGTGGGCCTGCTTGTCTAAGCACCGAAGCTACTTGGTCAGCACTGAATCCTCTCAAGCTTATATCACCAATTTGTAAAATATGATCCCCGCTTTGCAAACGACTGTCTTTATCAGCGATACCACCAGGAAGTATTGATTTAATTACCACACCAGTACTACGGCCTCCCACAATACCAAAACCTGAAAAGTTTAATATATTAAAGAAAATTATGAACTTATTTAATATAGTGTAACTTACCTAACCCGGAACCATCATTAAATAAATCTATGACCTCAACTTGGGACCACTCTGTGCTTAGAACCATTTTTTCCAATCACAAAACACATTTCTTACCACATTTATGTTTAAATTTCGCGCCCCTCGCAGGCTATTTGTCTTGAATCGATTTAATTATCGCAGATAATGGGACGGCTATCCTTTGGAGTATCTAAGGGGTGGTCCACGGGGAAACAATTGGCTATTTTCAGTACCATCTCGAGGAATACTCAAATACAAAAACCCCACTAACACCCGTAGGTACAGCTGTTTGCTCCGACGTTCAGTTGTTTCTGTCAGCTGTCACCTGAGTAAACAAAGACGGTATAATAGGGAAATGAACCTGTACGACAAGGCGAAAGATAGAACGCATTTTCTCAAAGTTACCCTTTAAGTTTTTTTCTATTATTGTCTATGTGATTGAGTGTTCAAGGATTTGTTTGGTTAACGGGGTTGGGCAGGTGCCTACCACGCACGCTTCCTTCGGCAAAAGAAAATTGAGTTTTTTCTGGATTTAAATAACACGCAATTGGGTCCGTACACGATATGGATCGATGTTTTGAATATTACAAAAGGGTCCTGGCAGTTTATTGTTCTTAGGGGAGCGAAACCGTTTGCCGAAGGAGATGCAGGTGGCTATGGCACCGTTTTATTATGTCGAGCATACGGCTGATCTTTAATATTCCATACATTTTTTACCGTTACGGTGCGCTATACCATGTATATATATATATATATATATATATCATTAATTCATTCATTATAACATCATTAATTATAACTGACTGATAAAAACATAATAAAATCGCATAATTTAACATTTTAATATTTGAAAACATCAAGTCATTTTTTAGATATAATTTTTTATCATTATCCATAATCCTTTATTTTTTCCAAATTGTCTGTAAAGAAACCTCGCAAAACACTAAATAAATATACGCAAGCTAATATGTAAAGTTAAGATTTTATTAAGATTATAAAAAATAAACACAATACATAAATTACATTTCGAGTTTTCTGGATAAAAAAATGAAATACAAATATGAAAAGTACACAGTGTTTAATTGCATGATGTTATCACCCTTATTGTTCAAATTCTAGTCGGCAAGGCACCTGCATTTAACTGGCGAATGAACCTGGGGTAATTTATTTTAGATTTAATTATTTTTAAGTTTAAATTAACTAATATTTCAAATTATTTAAATGGGGTATATTTGATAACAGTAATGACATTTTTACTCTGTTATTTGATAGCCCTAACGAGCATTTAATTTTTATTAACCTTTTTTTTAAATTTAAAATCATCTCGTCGTTTATGTTTTTTAAATGGGCTAAACAGTAAATTGTAACTAACGAAACATTTGTTTGAATATAAGAATATTTACTTAGTTGAAAATTGTTATGATATACTTATGCTTTCCCAAACGTATATTTAATATAAGTAATGTGTGCCAGTTGGCTAGTTTGTATTTTTTTAAATACGCCTACCATGATTTTTTCTATGAATTTATTAACTAAATCTCCTAGTTATTAAGCCATTATATGACAGGCAATTTTTGGTTTTATTTATTTCAACCATAGCTTATGAAATAATTTTCGGGATTAGTAAATACTTTTGAACGTAAATGTAGCTAAATTTTAAATTATTTTATCAGTTCAAATATTCCTGTTGTTTTGCTTTAGATAAAAAAGATCAACATACCCGTGTCATCAATATACCGACCGATTGTTTAGTGATTTCGATATTTTATATGGTAGCCCAAAATAAATTTAAATATTTTTTAATTTTAAGTGCTTATTAATCAGATTATTTGGCCGTTTTCCATTATACTGTACAGCGTATGAATACGGGGCTATTTTTATTTTTTTACTAATGACACTGAAAAACGTATCGAAGCGTAGTAAACTTTAGTCAGTTGTAAAAATAATCATATTTTCTATAGTTAAAATGTGTACATTTAAAACATATGAGCATCGTTCTTTGCCAAGTTCTTTGAAACGTCATCGAAATGGAAAACACCACGTTTTTCTTCAACCTTACGTCACCGACTACCACAAAGCAGTGCGTGGACCTCCATGGTTGTGATTGTTCAGCTTTTATTTGGTCACCGTGTAGACAAAGGGTCGTTTAACTAAACAACTTTCCCAGTTTGTCAGGTCAAAAATCGTTCCATCTAAACGTTTGGTTGTAACAGTAAAGTAACGGAAGGCTTAGAGTACGGTTACCATGGATACCGCTGTCTATAATAACCTCAAAAATCTAGACATACGTTGTATACTATTTGATCTCGATAATACGTTAATAGAGACGAGAAAAGCGGATTCCGCAGCATGTGCCAAGGTATGATTGTTTTTTTATTCATAGAAGATATTATTTACGACTAAATCGTGTCTATAAAATCAAATTGTCACTGATCAGCTGTTTATCAATTTTATTAGATATGGGCATTTTAGGCGAAATTCATTTTGATTATATAAATGTTTTTTTTGTTTTTCCATTGGGTCAACTGTATTTTTATTGTAAATAGTATAAAGATGATATGATAAATAGGTGATGCAAAATATGCAGGATGCATAATGCAATCAAATGATGAAGCATTATGTGTTATGTTTTATTAAATATAGAATACACTATTTAACTAGAAAATTAGTGTGTATGATTAATGGTTTATTATTAATATATAGTAGTAGTAGCCTTTATTTTTAATTTAAAGAGAAGAAAAACTATTTTTTATTAAACGCTTTCTGCTCATAAATCGACTTGTCTTAAGAAAATAGTATCGATACAGTGACCCATCACTAAGCTTGAATAGATGCACTTAACCTCACTTTAGTGTATCCGTGATTTTGTGTATTTTTGAGTATTGTTTCGTGAGGGAACTATGCATCCAGCGTCGTCGCAGCGTTGCGACGCCGAGTCAACGACTGTTTCTATAAATACGTAAGGCGATACGGCGGTGAAAATTACCGAATATAGAAACCTTTCGAAGGCGGGCGGTCTAAATATAACCTTAAGCTTGACGTGGAGAGGGCTTCAGTGTCTTTACGAGATTCCGCGGCGGCGGATCCTGACTCGACCGACGTTAATAGTAGAGTAGATAGTGTTTGCGCCTGAGACCTAGCGTTATCATGGCGGGTGAGGTGTCTGAGGCAGTGAAGAAGTGCTGCAATTTGTTGAAGAATTCCCCCGGCGATACCGAAAAGTTTGCTGCGCTGTTCATGGTCACTAAACTGGTGAAGGGTAAACATGCTACGCCGGCGGCCCGAGTTGCTATCTTCGAAGCCATCGGTTTCGATTTCCTCCGCAGACTGTTGCTCACATCTGACGTACCGGTGGACTGTCCCCCCTCGATTTACAAATCAGTAGCTTTAACGATAATGACGGTGTTCTGTTCGGAAGAACAACTAGCTACCAAACAAGAGATGCTGGACTTTTTACCCGTGTTTCTCGATATAGTTCAGTCGTCGGATGAAAATGATGATAATTTGATGGCAATTGGTGAGGCATATAACTGTCTCAAGGGCATAGCTTTGTTTGGTCCTGGACAGAAGGCTTTAATCGAGGCCGGTGCAATTGATAGACTCAATCAGATTTATTCCTCGGCCAGTTTTCAATCCGATGAAGCTCTCAACATCCTTGGCCTTTTAGTAGCTAAGAAAGGAGCCTTGTCTTGGGATCCTAAGGATCCAAAAGCATTCCATGCATTGGTCAATAAAATCGCCATGGACTTTGAAGGCGATCAAGATAAAAGAAAATTTGAATTAGCTGACTGTCTCAATGCCATAATCTTCAATTGTCCCAGGAAGGTGGTATCAGAGAGCGCCAACAGTGAGATTTGGCCGCAGAGTATCTACAAGGGCTTGAGTGATATTCTCCAAAGCAAGATTGGTCCAGCGCAACGAAATCCCGCTCTTATACTCGCATCCAGCATGCTGGATTTGTTGGGTGTTGAATGGTTGTTCAGTGACGAGGAGAAAGGCAAGCAAATGTATTTGTTGTTGATCCAGCTCGCGGCCATTGAAGTCCGGATGCAGTTGGATGGGAAGAGTCTGAAAAGTACCCAACCCAACCAAAATTTGATAACGGCATGTTATATCATCTTGGAATTGTCTTTAAACTTCATGGCTCAAGATACTGTGGATTTGGATCAGAAAGAGCGTCAGAGTATTTATACCGCGCTTAAAGGTGCCTTTACCGCCGTTATTAATCTGTTGTTGAAGGTGATGCAAGACAAGAACAAACCACAAGGAGAAGATAAGCTTTTTATCTGCGCGACAATACGGGTTTTGGCAGCGTGGCTCGCACAAGAGACAACCTCGATGCGTACCCAGGTTTACCAGCTTTTACCGTTCATCCTCGAGATGTCGTTCGATAGTTTCCACGCTTATAAGGCTCGAAGATTGGCCGAAAAAGCCGGCGAAACGGTCGACAATAATCCTTTAGGTAACGTGGATATTCTCAGGGTTTTATTACCGGCTCTTTGTCACTTGGCTGTGGAGGATGAATCGAGAGCTATTATTCTTAAAGCGGAGGGCGACAAGATTTTACTGGAATCTCTCGAGTTTCATTGGACGATTGTAAATTATAAAAGGCCTCCGGTCCCGAGAGCGGAAAGGTTGAAGGCCCTTAGTCAACCCAAGCCGGAGCTAACTCCCGAAATTCTCGAAGATATGAAGGACTCCCGACAAGCTATGAGCAGTACCTGTAACGTCTTAATGAATCTCACCGTTTTAGAAGCAAAATATGTGGAAACTAGCGCCACGTTCAACAGCCTACTGAGATTCATCTTCGACAGTTTACCAGAATTGAAAGACAACCCGGATAATCTTGTTCTACATGGCAACTTGGCAATTTTAGGCCTGCTTCTTCTTAAACAGTTGTCGGGACGCGTGAAGAAGAACGATTTTTCGATTTGTAGATATATCCAGGCAACTATCAGGTTCTTGTGGGACGCGTACATTATAGATGAATCAAATGACCCTACAGCTTTAGTTGTGTCAATAACGTACAAAGAACACTGGATTGAGTTGATGGAACTTTGGTTTTTGGGTATGCAAACTATGGCAGGGATTTTGTCGCAAATTCCTTGGATTAGTGAATTTATCGTCGAATCAGGATGGGCTGAGGGTATCGTGACGACATTGAGAAAAGTTAAAATAGGTACCTTGCCTCCCAACGTTAAATCTGCCTTTGAGGACTTTTTATGTCACTTGGTCGACGCTAATGATAGTGTCGCTGAAGTTCTAAAAAAAGCTGAAGCCTTGCGAGTATGTAGGAATCACAGACTCATGGAGCTAGGCAAGAAGTTGTTTGGTGATTAAAAGACTGTTTACTAATATTATAAGCGCTCAAATTGTGTGCATTTCTACTTTTGATGTGTTTTTCATCAAAATATAAAATAAAATAAATACCACAGTTTATATAAAATGGTTGATACTTTGACATTTTTAGGATTGTAAATCATTTTTTATATGAAAAGAATATTTATTATTGATTAATAAAATTTGGTTTAATTTTATGTTGTTTCTGTTATTAGCCCAATCCATGAGTAAAAATAGCTTTCCACAATTTTGTTTGAGTTTTATATTAACGTGCCAAGATTTATTTATTTATATACAACTTGTACGTACATCGCTTTTATAGCGCAGCTGATGGGAATTTATAACGATGTAGTTTTTTTTTCTTGACAGATAGCAGATGTGCTCATCAATAAGTACAAAGTCAATCTAGAAACAGCCACCAGTATATGTTCAAATTTTTTAACTAGCTTTAGGAAATGTCCCGAAAATACTTTAATGGGCCTTGATACTTGGAGAACGCTCCTTTGGTCAAACGCATTAGGTCAGGAATTTCAGCACCATGCAGGTATTTTTAAAAAATGTTTCTACTTTTAATTAAATTGGCATCAACTTATACTTTCGTGACTTGTGCCGCATAGGATATAAAAGAGGAATAGTGACCCTAACCTAAATTTCACGGGGCTCTGTTTTTTGTTATTGTTCGTTAAGTGTATGTTGGTGTAAGTATCGTAAAATGGGAAAAAAATCGAAAGACAAACGTGATATTTATTATCGCAAAGCTAAGGAGCAAGGATGGAGGGCGCGTAGTGCTTTTAAACTCCTTCAGATCGACGAAAAATTTCATATATTAAACGGTGTGACTAGGGCTGTTGATTTATGTGCCGCTCCTGGTAGTTGGTCCCAGGTTTTATCGAGGAAGCTTTATCTAAATGAACAAATCGACATTAAGGAACCGACCCATTTATTTTATACAGAAATTTTGGCTCAAGCTCAGGCAAAAACCAACAGTAATGTATCTAATGATGAAGTGAAACCTGAAACATCAAAGAAGAATGAAAACGTGAAAATCGTTGCGGTTGATTTACAGGTAGGTATAAATTGAAGATTATACACAAGTGTATTGAAGTTTCTGTTAGCCTATGTCACCTTTGCCGGGGGTCATACAATTACAAGGTGATATTACGAAATATTCGACGGCGCAGGAAATTATAAAGCATTTCGAAGGAGAAAAGGCTGATTTGGTTATATGTGATGGAGCCCCGGATGTAACGGGACTCCATTGTATGGATATTTATATTCAAGCACAGCTTCTATTGGGTAAAGAGCTTATAAAATATATTAAATAGAGGATTGCTTATTAGAATATTTTAGGAGCTTTACATATAACATGCAATGTATTAAGAGATGGTGGAACATTTGTTGCTAAAATTTTCAGAGGCAAAGATAACGATTTGCTCACAAACCAACTTCTGACGTTGTTTGAGGAGGTGCACGTTGCTAAACCAAAGAGTTCAAGGCATTCAAGTATTGAAGCCTTTGTGGTGTGCCAAGGTTATCATCCACCACCTGGTTTTGATCCAAAATTGATGACACCGTATTTAGATGTATCTAATAGGGATTTTCAATCATTACAAGGTAAGATTGGATATAAAATGAATGACATTCTGGTGGGCTTATTTTATTTTTGAATACATATTTTAAAGATTTTTACTCTATTTCCAATTTGATTTGTGAAAAAATATAGGTTGTACAAAAAAGCATTTCTGAATTCCTCTGCTTTAATTTTTATTTCAAGAACAGATAAGCTATATAGTTAGTAAGGTTTTTATGAAGTATATTTTTAGGAGGCTTCTGTTTTAACATAAACATTTTAATCTCCATCATTATTACTGGAATATTAAAAATGGCATATTAGAAATATTATATACAAAATTAATGGTAATATTTTTGTTTTAATTTTTTTCTGCCTTTGTTTTCTACAGTTTTATATTAATTTTATATTTAATTTGATTAAAATAATTACTTTTTTGTATAACAACATTGTACACATAATATTTGTTCAATACCAAGAGTTGTTGATAAAAAGCTTTGCGTTTAATATATTTAACATGTATATTTGAAATCCTGATTTACCATTGACAATTCATAGCTGGCGCTTGATCTTGGATAGCATTAGTCTCCTATATTTCAAGTCGTATCTTTTTTCTTGCTTGCATTTAACTGTTGCGTCTTCCATTCGCAAGGTGGAACAGACCTGAAAAACTGGATTTTAGTCTTTATTTGATCTACATATCTCTTAAATACTTTTCATCAATTCCAATTTTCATTTCATTCAATAATTTCATCTGATAATTTCTTTGAAAGCTGTAGAGATACGATATCTCCTTTCCGATTTCACTGCAAAGTTCCAATTCCATTTTCTGGTCCAATTATGTTTCAATCCAATCCAAAAGGTGATAACAGTAAATTGTTTACTTTTCGTCCGTAGACATCTAACATATTTTCATTGCCAGCAATGAATCTGCCATGTTAAAACGCTTCGAAAAGCCATTTTAAGTTAAGTGCCTAATAGTGATTGATGGGCTTCAATAGCCGAAGTCAAACAACAAAAATAGTGAATATGCAATGCAATTTTGGGCGCTCCATGATTAGCGTCTGTATATATTGAATATCTCAAGAAGGCAAGGGGAAATTGTTCTTTTATGTAAAGATGTTAAAATCATGGGTTAGGTTAACAGTTATTATTTAAAATATATGGAAGCGCCTATAGTCCTTAAAAATAAGTCCAATAAAACAGCCAATGTATACGTCATTTTTCAAGAAAATTTATGGCATCAGCGCGTTGCACTGTTGCCGCATCAACTTAGAATGTTGGTTTACAACGTTGGCCGTTTTTATGACCTCTAATTGTTATCATTAATGTTTTAAAGAATTTTGTAGGTATTTGGTAACATGGTCCACCAGTATCAACCAAATCGAATTTCATAAGCCTATTAGGATAATAATATGAGAAAAAAAAATCTGCTCCGGGTTTAAAACAAATGTTACATTTTTACAAACTGCAATTGACATTATATTCGACGTCAGTTATGACGTGCAATGGCTGCTTTTTTGGGCGGGCTATACCAATACTGACTTGACAATTGAATCTAATGAGATATTAAGATGGCGTTTTATTTTAACTTCTGCCGCTATCAAATAGATGGTGCTCTATACGTTTACTAACAACTTAGTATTTAGTCAAATTAATCTTTCATTTTATCATTATGTGTATTTTCAGTTTCATGTTGATATTAATTGATCGATACATGTTGATTTCAGCGAATGTGTTAATTTTAGTGATCTCGATATTGCAGGAATAAACCGGGTGGTAATACCTTTCATCGTCTGCGGAGATGTCAGCGCGTACGACTCAGACACCACATATCCGTTACAGTTGGAAGGAGAAGGCCCCTATCAGTACCGAGCACCGGTCCAGCCACCGATAGCACCTCCGTACGGTTTCCTGCAGGAACCGACTAAATCAGATATTGATCACTTTCTAAAGAAAATCGACGAAGCCGCGAAGCGAGTTGGTCAAGGTCTGGGAGCGGATATGAAGAGTCTCAACGAGAGCGTCCGCAAACTAAATTTGGCTGATGTATCGGAACCGTCAACAAGCGCGCCAGACCAGACGGAGACCGAGTCTACGGACGTTGATGAGATTTTGGCAAGTGGACCGTATTATGATTTAATCACGAAGGTGGAGAACGTCAGATCACACGAGGACGACGATGAAAACGACGATAGTAGCTCATACGATCGTAATTACGCTTATAGGAACATGCAGGAGTTGAACTTTATGTGCGAATACGAGAATGCAGATCCGAAGATAATAGCAACTTTGTTGAGGCAAGCCCACTTGGGAAACCCTATGAATCCTTCGACATGCTTTTGTTGTGACTAAGTGTTTAACTTTTACCATTTTTATTCTAATTATGTCGAATTAAATTACTTTTTTATCAATAAATATTATACAATTGTTCAGTAAATCAATAAAGTTTATTTCATATTCATTTTATTGTTTTTAAAAGTTTTTGTCTTTACTCTTATCTAAATAACTCTTTTCTGGAGCATATTTTAATACTTTTTCTTTGCGACATTTAATATGGGTATTTTTTTTTGGATAACGTCATTATTAGATATACATAGTACAATCTTAATTATAAATTAATTTATTACTACATTTCATTTGTACTCGGATTAATTCACAAGAAAAACGAGTGCGAAATAAATACATCAATATGTTTTCCTCATTATAAAATTATAATAAGTTATAGTTTACACGAAAGGTATACACTTTATATAAGTTCGTATGGTTTCGTTTGCTTCAATCTTCTGATATCCTTCGCGTTATCCAGTAGTTGTATTGCTTCCGCGTTAGTATGATTTAGTAACGTTCTTTCGTGTTTTAAGGCGAAATCTTGGATAACCTCGCAAATCCATTTGATTTCCAGGTCATCCAGGTAAATAATCAAATAATTTTGTTTTTACAGCGTTGGATGACTAGTTGATTAGGATTTTTAGTGAACCCCATATTTGCACCCCACAGGTCCAAAAATACATTAAAAAATATATACATCCGAACACAGAACCTCTTCCTTTTTTGAAGTCGGTTAAAAAGAGTACCAAAATAATTTTTTTGGTCTAGAGTCTCAACGGAAATACTAGGTTATATGTTCTCTTTATATCATATTCTTCAAATATACGTATAATTTGCAAGAACTGGCAACGCCATGATTGTCCAGAATTAGATTCTTGTATTTGACAAGATGGTTAACCAATACCAAATTGCTGTTTTATTGGCAGGGCTACGAAAGCTAAGACGTTGGTCTTTAAAATTGCAGTAAAGCTATTATTATTTTGAGGTTATATATCTAGAAAATAAAAAACTATACTTAAACAATGCTCTTGATATATTTGAAATAATAATTACACTCATAATAAATCAAAATATATAAAGCTAATAAGATATGATAAGTTTTATTTTCAAACTGCCCATATAGTTACCAATAACTAAGGTATTTATAATTTTAAGAGACCTCATTTGAGTTTGTTTATGTTAATGTTTAAAATTTATCGTAGGCGTGATAGCATACATTTTTTTTCTGTCTCTTCAACGTCAGGTTGTGACGGTAATGTAATTTATTTGATTTTAGATCAAGTTGAAAGTATCTTCCGACTAACCAGTATAGTTGCTCTATTTCGGTTTTAATATGTTCTACTTCTTGTCTGACATGATGTTACGGGTATTAATGATTATTAAAAAGTGTAGGTTGATTTAAAATATAACTTTATTTTCAGTTGAAGTTGATCACCTATGCATGCTTTTTATTTTACTAGTGGAGTAACTTTAAACTATTTTATTATAAATATCCTTATACCCAATCATAGTACCCACAGGCATTAATAAAAACTTATACAATACTACACCGTGGCTCTATGTTGTAAGCTTATATTAAATATTAATGAAACTAATATATTCTAGTGAGCTTACAGTTACCTAGAAAACAGACAATTAAATTATTTCCAAAGTAAAGGAAATTAACTGAATTCAGCATTTTATATGAAGTTAACTCAATGTTATTTTTGAAAAAATAGTTAATATAGCCACCATATGATTTGATAGTTTAATATTTGACATATTTGTAAACAAATGATTGAAATTAGCCACAAAAAATATCATAGTTATTTGTCAGATATGGTTGTCAGAACTTTTTAATATCACCTTTCATTGATACTGACCATAGTTACTTCCTGTGCTCAGTTCTTTTAGTTTTTTCAATTTTTTTAAATATAAATCTAGTAAAACACTTATATTAATACATCGAAATGATGCGCTGTGCTGTTAATATTTAGCTCTCACTTGTGCACTATTTACTTTGAAAATAATTTTTAGATTTTTTAGGCTAAAAATGATATAAGCAAGTATATTGTTCAATTTTGGTTCAATAGATTTAAAAGCGATTGAACTAAGTCCAAACGTCATGCAGTTTATTAAAGATTTGATTAATTGGCCCGATATTAATTTACCAAGGAAAACAAAACGATGTTAATGCTAATGTCTTTTGATCGAAATGTTGCAACTTGCGACGTGAAATTGATTTATTTTGGTTAATTAACTCTAGAAGGTGTAGTCTTGATAATTGTAATCACACTTTTGCTTGATAAGTTAGTTTTGTTCATACAATGATCAAAAACAAGGGAATTGTACAGAATTCATTCGACGTATTCGCATTATTATTTTCAGGAGAATACGAATGCGTGACAGATCCATGGCCCGTTATTCTTCTATTGTACAGTCGATGAAAGTTAAAATTAATTGGGTACCTTTAGGATGTTCTTATTTCTTTGTTCTTATTTTGAAATGTTAAAAATCTGCATTATTTTTTACACAGCTTATGTTTAATTAGAAAGTTCTTAACAAAAAATGTTCACCTGCTGTTATGTTGAAATTGTAGTTTGCTGAAATGAAACAATATTTGTTTCCTGTTTGATTGTGATTATTTACATAGTGCTATAAAAAGTCTCCTGAGTAATTTAGGTTGTTATCCTCTCCACCTCTGAGGGCAACTACCAGATGCAAAACCGTGCCAGCTTTCAGTTTATAACTACTAATAGTCTTGTCGTCTTTCAATTGCTTCCCTTGGAAAACTAAACGCTGTTGCTGTGGCGGGATGCCTTCTTTTTCTTCTAATTTTTCCTTAAGTGCTAAAACAACATATATGTATTTGTTGCCCACCTTTGATGCTTGCCCTTTACTTTTGTTGTAGTGACATAATTGTACCTAGAAGTCGAAAATACACACCTAGAATTTTATCTGACGGTTCTACATCGATCATACGTTCATCCCCTGTTAAAGTTACCACCTTTATTATCATTGATGTTTAGTGATTCGGATCGTTAATAAGACATTTGGTTGTAGCTTAACGAGAAATTTATATCTGGCTATATCTCGAAATAAAATGACATTTGCCATTTTTAGTTGACACTGATTTCTGACGTGACAAGCTGGTAACTTGAGGTTATGTTTCTATGATCTGTCATGCAGATGAATTGCCGTCAGATAGAAGAGATACATCATGATAACCGCGAACCAAAATAACACCATGTCTTAAAACTAGTCTATTCTGTTTGGTTAAGAATTGTACTTCGTCCCTTTGGAAATTTTAAAATTTCACTAATATTGTTTGAGGAAACCATCATAAATTTGTTGGTGACACTGTTTCAGTCAGTGACTTCTTAATGCTTTAACCATATGCAGTATGTTACCGTTTTTCAACTGGTAACTATCTATGGTTTTACTATCTTTCAGAGGTTTTCCTCGGAAAGTTAATCTTTGTTGATCGATAGGTATGCTTTCTTGTTCGTTTATTTTTTGTTTAATAGTTTCTATGGTGTCAGTAGTTTCAATTTCAATATTGTATTCCTTCCCTTAAATTTAAATAAGTCCAGTATTTTTTACAAATTCCATAGTCACACAGTTGTATATACCTACCTGTTAGTGGCTTTACTTTTAAAATCATTTGTTGTTTTAGAAATTTATTTCATAGGTTTAATTTTGCTCTATTTACACTGTGAATTTTCTATTATACAAAGAATTTTGATTGTTCCCAAAATATTTGACGCAGGGTTTAAGTCAATGTGATGTAATTTTCAGTTAATAGATTCCAAAATGTTTCCAGGGTAACATCAGCTTAGGTATATTGTTGGTTGCCTAAATTGACCATTTTAGTTTTATATTTATTATTCAATAAGTGTTTTAATTTTTCAATAATAATAAGCGATGATTATTATATTTTTTTCAGAGAAAATCTATGAGCAATGGTTAGTCCAGCGGTATAAACATTTGGCTCCATCTAACAAGGTCATGAATCTTTTAAAGAACCTTCGGAAAAAGTATCAGATTGGTTTGATTACAAATGGTACCTCATCGGCTCAATGGGAAAAGATTGATAAACTTAACATAAAACATTTGTTTGACACCATCTTGGTATCAGGTAAGATATTTATCTTATGAATTTTCATACTGAATATTGCAAGTTTTTAAGAACTAGGTAAGGCTGGTTTCGTTCGAAATTAACAAGGTGTTCCTAAACATAAAGTTTCTCTGTGGTATTAAATATAATTAAGTAAATATGTTGAATTTATTGTATTATATCTTGCGCATTCGCCTTTATTTTTTTAATATCATTTGTAAGATTCATTTATTATAAAACACCGATTAATTATAAGCTCTGAGCAGAAAGATTTATTCTATTCAATAATTTGGCAGAAGTCCACACTAACACTTAATATCTATTCTTTTAATTTTTTAGGTGATTTGTATTATGAAAAACCAGATAAAAGAATATTTTGGAGGGCTTGCGAAGAGCTGAACGTCCATCCAAAACACTGCCTTATGGTTGGCGATAAATTAGAAACTGACATTTTGGGAGGTCTTGAAGCAAAACTGGGAGCTACAATCTGGTTGCCCTTGCAAACTTCGGGTAGCAATAAAACTACCTCGGATCCTGTACCGGACTACGTCATCGACGACGTAATGGATTTACATTGGCTAATTAACGACGATAAGAGAAATAATAGATTTTATCCTGAAGAAGACTGTTGTTCAAATGGAAGCGATGGTAGATGATCACTAATACTCTCGTACCAACAATTTAGTTTACTTAGATTCAGCATTAACATTATGTGAAGTTGTGTAAAGATTATATTTTATTTTACATTAAAATTTGCTTTTTATGTTTGTTAGTGGGAAGAAATGATTCCATTAAAATTAACTTAACTTTCCATATATTCAAATCTGTTTTAGATAAATTTTAATTTAATATTTTCCATGGGGTACCTTTGGAAAAGGGTGTTTAGTTTTTCCAGAATTTTATAATTGCTCCAGAAATTTGTTATACTCAATGCAATTTTATGTGACTGTTATATGCTTGATATAGCATCCTCATGACTTCCGACAGAAACTTTTAGTTATAATTACAATTTTTAATTATATAAAAGAGATATTTCAAATAAAACAAAGAAGAAAACATTAATATTCATCTATAATTAGTTTTTATAAAGGATACAACCATATAATAATAATAAAGGTATATATAATCGTTAAAATATGGCTTTCGAAACACAATCAAAAGATAAAATATACATATTTATATTGACGAAAAAAGACAGGACATGATAACATTGCACGCAGCGATTGCCATACATATTTTGCGGCTTCTTATATTCTCAATAATAATAATAATAACAAACACTATACAGTATCATCAAAAATATACATAAAATACACGTTTGTTCGTTCATATCCTCTCTCGCACCATTCACAACATCACTAGAACCTAGATATGGTCGGTTCGGTGGCAATAACGGACGTTTACAGAATCCTGCATGCGTTCTTCAGCACGTTTTTCTTCTTTTTGTGTTTGTGCGGCTGCAGGACAATGGTACCATTCGAGTTTTTGGAACCTTGACTAGGATGAAAGGCATCTAAAAAAATATATTTTTTATATAATGTCGCTTATAATTATTTGATATTATTAAATTTTTGCTTAAACTGTATTACTTGAATATTTTTCATTTTAAATAGTGTTTTGGAATAAATGAAAAAGTACTATGTGAAAACTTGTATGTAAAATGATAACTGATATCATTACTTTAAAATATGCAGAAGTCTATACAGTAAAAAAATTATAATTATCTATGAAAAACATTTGTATATGCAGTTAAAATTTTATATGCATTCTATTGTGATAGGATTTTGTTTAAAAAACTAGCAGAATTTTGTTTGTTAAATCATTCTTAGTATTTCTAATAAATAAAAAAAAAACAGAATATAAAATAAGACTGATAATACAGAATATACATTTTGTTATATATGGTTTCCTATTTTCATGTTGGAAAACTGTTGAGTCGTACTGCTTATAATATGCAGAAGTTGCAATGAAAATAATATATGCAATAATATGTTTTTTGAATAGCTTAAATTTGATTTTATATATAACTAGCGACCCGCCCCGGCTTCGCACGGGTGCAATGCTGATACTAAATTAAATACACTACAGAAAAAATATGAACGTTGTATATAAAAACATAGCGGCCCGCTCCGACTTTGCACGGGCATAAAATATATATGCCTATGTCACTCAATGAAAACATGATTAAAATCGATCCAGTATTTTTGGTTCATTCATTACTGCCCTTGGCCTGCACGCATTAAATTTGGAGTAAAACAATTCCTCTTCCCCTATACTTACTATGAAGATTTCCTGCTATCTTTGGAATATCTAAATTCATACAATTTTTATTACATTACACATTTTTAAACGCAAATTTTAAATTTGTAATATCTCCGAAAATATTTGTTTAATTTACATGCTGTAAGGAACCATATTGATCTATATTAATTGCACACTGTATTTAAGGTACTTAATTCGATAAGGATTAATGCCGTATTGCTTAAAATAGCTTCGTAAATAAGCCATTTTCTCACGTAAAAAGTAAACAATAAAAATGGTTAATGTGGGTTATCCCTAAAAGATAAACATATACCATCGCGGACTTTTTTGTAGACCTTTTTATGGTGTACAATACTGTAGTACATTAATTTGATCTAACTCGTAGGGTTAGGCAGCGTTTTTGCTAATTGCTAAATAAGCCTAAAAAATAGGTTAATTTACGACATCACGTTAGAAACCTCTAAAATTAGCAATGTTGCCTTAGTATATTATGCATGTATTATACATATAAACCTTCCTCTTGAATCACTCTACCGTTGCGTAGTTTTAAAGATTTAAGCGCACATAGGGATATAGGGACAGAAAAGGCGACTTTGTTAAATACTAATACTAAGAAATCTATATACACTGTAATTCATGAAACATTCAATATTTGCAGTGTCTTTTTATTTAATTGTTTTTTTTGCAAATGTCAGTTAGAGTGACTTTTGGAAGATTTATTAGAATATATTATATTTGTTATTATGTCTATCGCTATTATTGTTATTAAATATTTCTAAGTAATATTGGGGATAAAAGTTATTACCTATATTTAGCTTTAGTTTTAAATATTGACAATATCTGAAATATTTTCTGATATTGTCAATATTTAAATCATTTATATATAATACAAAAAATTATTTTCTTGTATTATATATGGTTGCCTATATATTAGGAAAATATTTTAAAGCAATTTTTGATGATTGTTAACATAAAATAGTAGGTTAAAGTAATATTTATGCTTACTAATATTAAGCGCATTATTATGCATGGCAGATGGCCGAACTGAGAAATAATCTCCGGGGGAGTAGTCTTCTTCACGGGGATCACGAAGTTCCGCTAAACAACGTTGGGCTAGATGTCTAAAGACAGCAGTCACGTTTAAGTCTTCCTTCACTGACGTTCGAACCAGCCGACAGCCTAGAGCTCTGGCCAACAGTTCTGCTTCTTCTCTGTTAAAGACCAGTTGTCGTTAAAAGGAATATTTTCATATAAAAAAATGCAAACTTACGGGCTTACCACGCTTTGATCGATAAGATCGATTTTGTTTTGCACAATCACGGTTGGTATTTCTCCACATTCGTTCTCAACCTAAATAAGAATGAAAATATTGAATAAATTAGCGAAAAACTAATCTAATAAAATAGAATTTGTCAAACGTAACCAAAAAATTAGAGTGTGTCATACGAAAAGAAGAAGATTAATAAGTTAATTTTTTATATTTAATAAAAAAAGAAAAATCTGGGTATTCAAATCTGTAGGCATATATATTTTGAAAACTCTAATTAGCGGTATTTATACTTTTATTACATTACTGATAAATAATGAAATTAAAAAAGTAATAATAAAGTAGGTTCTTTTTAAAGCTATCAAATATTTATTGCTTCTATTTGAAACTATTAATTACAATTTATAGGATATAAGAGTCACAAACGTATTAGCAACACTATCTCTTACAAATTATCGAGAGTATCTTTTAAAGTAAATTTTGTAGGTCTACTATTTTCAATTAGCTATTTAGATATCATTATTTTAGTTGTGTAGAAAGTGCGAATATATCTACCGATACATGACAATTAAGTTGTTTGCTGAGTTGGTACGAAAGTACGCTCGGTGTCTTCATACAGACAGCGTTATAATTAATTTAAGATAGTTCTATTAGTGAATTTTAGGTCATGTTATGGTAAAATTATGGATAATTGTTTTGTAGTTGCGAGTTTCAAGCCATTTTTAATATAACATGTCAATTGAAAAGTTCATAGATGACACATAGATTGTGCTACTACAATTAAATCTATATGTTTTTTAGTTAGTCCTAATGCTTAAAAGATGCGTGTATAAATTTGACAGCTGTCGGATCATTAGTTTGTGAATTATAGCATTTTGAGTGAAGCAACTTTTGTTATTGTTAAAAAATGGAGAAAAAGGAATTTCGCGTGTTGATAAAATATTACTTTTTGAACGGAAAAAATACAGTTGAAACTAAAACTTGGCTTGATGCCGAGTTTCCGGATACTGCCCCAGGAAAATCAACCATCAAGGAATGGTATGCTAAGTTTAGGCGTGGTGAAATGAGCACCGAAGACGGTGAACGCAGTGGACGCCCAAAAGAGGTTGTTAGTGACGAAAACATTAAAAAATCCATAAAATGATTTTGAATGACCGTAAATTGAAACTGAATGAAATAGCAGACACTCTAAAGATCTCAACTTAACGTATACATCATATCATTCACTAATATTTGGGTATGAGAAAGCTCTGTGCAAAGTGGGTGCCGTGCGAGCTCACTTTTGACCAAAAACAACGACGAGTTGTTGATTCGGAGCAGTATTTGAAGATGATCAAGCGTAATAAACCCGAGTTTTTGCGTCGATATGTGACAATAGATGAAACATGGCCCGATCATTTCACTCCGAAGCCCAATCGACAATCATCCGAGTGGACTGCACAAGATGAATCCGCCCCAAAGCGTGGGAAAACGCAACAGTTGGCTGGGACGGTTATGGCGTCTGTAAAAAAGCGTCGGCAAAAACCCATGAATTGGGCTTCGAATTGCTTCCTCATCCACCGTATTTTTCAGATCTGCCTCCCAGCGACTATTTCCTATTCTCAGATCTCAAAAGAATGCTCGCTGGTAAGAAATATTTGTCGAAAGATGACGTGATCGTCGAAACTGATGCCTATTATGAAGCAAAGGACAAATCATACTACAAAAAATGGTATCGAAAAGTTGGAGGGTCGCTATAATCAGTGTATCACCCTCGAAGGCAATTATGTTGAATAAAAAAAAACTAATTTTACCGACCGGAGACTTTTCAATTGACCTGTTAGAGCTTAAAAACGAATATGTTAGTCATCAAACACTATTCGATCTAGGGAATTTACAGTGAATAAAAAAGTTTTAATCACCAGTTTCAACGTTTTATAAGTGGTACTTTCTATAGTTACAAAGAACGCTGAGCGTTGGAAGAGCCAAGCATGTCTAAGCCATTCTTGTTATATGTTATATTCCTATTCTATCCGCTATATTGCCCAGATATTGTTCATCACAATGTTTACGTACTAAGATTAGCAGTTATACTTTCAGCTGAAAGTTAATTTAGGTATTGAAAATAATTAATAATATTAGGACCATATTAGACATCATCTTATAGTATTTGTTTTTCTGCGGAAATAAATTATTGTTTCGTCCGCGACTATATATTTTTCCATTTTTCTGATAACATAGCAAAACTATAGTTTACCCAAAGTCTGCTGCAATTTGTAAATTCGTTTTAGAATCAGACAATATTTTCCTTATCATTGTATTCTAGTTAAAAAGAGACTGATAATTTTGAACGTGTAACCGAACTAGACTGTCAAAGTCGTATGGTTGTCAAACGTATGCAAAATTCTTTTAACAACGTTACCTTAACTTAGCAAACGTTATTTTAATGCTTTGCTTGTTTTAATGACACAAATCGCTACTTATTATTACTCTATTTGAACATTCCGAAGCTGCACTGAATAATAGTATGGACACGGTCACTATTATCTTAAAATATCTTAAAATATGAAAAATGTGATCTTGAATTGACCGAAAAAAAAACCGTCCTCATACGAAGCCGGTGACCAATCAAGATCAGCTTATATTAGCTTTATCAGATATTAAATATATGAAATGTATACAGTGAGTAGTTTTTGAATAGAAACATAATTTAATACAATAATTTCAAACGATACTGCTAGTCTAAAATATCGTAGAAGTCAAATGGAACTTTCGGATATTTCTTTTAAAAGAATAAAATTTTTAGAAGCATCTAACAAAATGCAGGAAGACTTATTATTTCAATTTATGTATTTAGAAGAGACGTTGATATTTCAGAATGTTCACTCGTTGCAAGATGATAATAAAAATAGTGTTATGACAACAAAAGTTGATGGAAAAAGGTAAACGTTGGAATAATATTTCATTGCAGATATATTATCTTTATGCTGGAAACAGGAATGGTTAATAACACCTTCGGCTTGGATGAACTCGATCAGACATATTGAAGAAGAAATTGACAAATGATGGAACTGTTCACAGACGTTATATTGGAAATTAACAGCTGTTATTCACTTGAATGAAACTTTCTGAATATGATGTGATTCACTGCTGTTACTTTCTAAGACAGGAAGATGAGAGTTTAAACAATTAACAAACAACTGGGTATATAATTAATATATAGTAAGTGTAGAAAATATTAATGTAGAATGTAAACTATTTATGTGCACAGATATATGTTTAATTGTTCAGAATATACATGAGTTTTTGGTTAAAATGTGTCAGAAGAGAAAGAATAGTAACTGTTTCGCAGATATGGCAAATGCATTAAGGAGAATGCAGTGATTAAATATAGTTTTATAAAGGAAGACTAAGACAGGTATTAACAGAACAAACGAAGGACAAATACAGTGATATCAAAATGTCTTTACTGTACCGAAGGGCACAAGAACTAAGCGTAAAAGGTAAATATGCTCTCTAATGTAAGTGAAATATATTACTTGGATATACAATTGTTAATTAGATGGACTAGGCCTCCAGAGGATACAACTACAAACGTTCCTAGAACTCTAACTCATAGGTGGTATGGAAAAAATCATTCTAAATATAATTAAACACAATCTTAACCTACAAAACTTTTAACTGAGTTAATACCGCAACCTTATGACCTTTTGACGTCACAAAATTAGATGACGTAAGTACAAAATAACTTTAGATAGATTATAAAGGTAATATAGTTGGTGTCACTTTGACGGTGTGAAGGTTGTCGTCACTAATCGTTTATACCCGTCTAATCTTTGTAATTAATATGTTTTACTGTAAAGTCGTTTTAATTTTAACTTTAGCCAATTTTTTCTCTTATAATTCGAGAGGAAAACGATGCACAACAATGTGTTTAAACTATAAGTACCTTAAGTTTCCACGAATGAGCAGCTTCGAACGAATCTCTATCGATCGTGGAGAACGCTAAGACGCAAGCTTGAGCTCCCCGATAGTAAGCCTTGGTGATAGCATCGAACTCTTCCTGACCCGCCGTGTCCCAGAGCATCAGTCGCACCTCCTCGCCATCCACCCTAAGAAAAAAAAAACAAAAATATTTGATTATTTTCGAATTTCCACCGTTCAATAAGCTACGCGGATTGTCGATGCTTGCCTGTTGGCCCACTGCCGAACAGGAGAGCGATTTTTCGTCGTCATTATTCCCATTATCCGGAGTAAATCAAACCGTTCTGGTTTATTAAATGTTGTGACTGTGTATGACATGGAAAGATTATATTTACGCGAGTTTTGGATCTGTCTCAGTCAAGGAGATGCATCGGTGGATGCATTAATTTAACTAAACTTATCTTTAAAATATTAAAGAAATATATATGCGGTAACGTTATGGAGTATTAATAATGTTTTTTAACCGACTTCAAAAAAGGAGGAGGTTCTATGTTCGGCTGTATTTATATATTTTTTTTAATGTAAGTTCGCCGATTTCTCCGTCAATTATGGACATATTTTCAAAATTCTTTTTTTATTCGAAAGAGTGTACTTCTGAGGTGGTCCCATGTGAGTCCACCAAGTCGTGATCTGATGAGGGGAAGGGGGGAAACCGAGGGAAAACATGAAATTTCAAAGACACGTGCAATGTTTTCACATATTTTTATTTAATATACTCAGTGTATAATGTTATTGCTGAACTGACCTGAGGAAAAATCGGAAGTAAATAAGTGTAAAAACCATTCAGTTTGCCTTCTAAGCACTAACCATATCATATGAAAAGTCGTAGAAACATTGTAGATTACTGTTTCTATGGTGTAATGGTTAGGACGTTAAGCTCACACGTGAAGGTCGCGGGTTCGATTTCGATTTTGTTCTAGTTTTGTCAAATTAATTTTGTCTGTCATTTGTGTGTGTGTCTTCCGAAAATTAAAAAATGCTGGCGCAACGTTGCGACGTTGACGCGCAACGTCGATCACAAACTTTTATTGCTCAGAATGTATGATCAAATGAAAGAACTGACGATTATATGAAAAAAACTGACCAAAGTTGATGGCATAACTCATGAAATTTGGAAAAACACTCCGTGTGAAGGTGAACCTGACATTTCTTAAATATGTAGATCGTCTGGCTTTTGCAAATCTTGCATCTCTTCGTTGTCTTTTCTTCGTTGCGGTTTATAATACGATCAATTCTATCCTCCCTAACTCCTCCTGGTAATCTGTTTCTGTTGGGGCGTCCAAGGTTAGTGTTTTTCCTCTGAGGTTGGTGGATTCCCTCCAGTTTAGATTCTTCTTCAGTTTTAAATAGAGTTAATGCAATCTGGGATCTGAAATCCATTTGAGTAATAGTAAAACCTGTTACCAGTTGGTACGTTTTCCAGGTATTGATAACAGCACTGTCAATTCCCTTGGAGAATAATGACCATCACCATTTTTTGCTTCTAATTGTGATTTTATAGTTTGCAATGGCATTGTCATGCAAATCTACACCTCTTATGCCTTAATTGTTTTGGAGGATAACATTTAGTTGAGAGACTATGTTGTGTTTCTTTTCATTCCGGTTCTATCTCTTTACATTCGTTATTAGCTCAAGGGTACCAAAGTTGGTAACGACTGTTACAATGGAATTATCATGCCACATAACGAACTCCACGAAAACAATCAAATTGTTACAATCAAAGTACCTCTTTCGTTTTCTTCGTTAAGGCTATTGTTGTTTGAAGGGGACAGGAAGCCACTCGGTTTTCTCTCACTGTACTAACTCCAAACAGTTTCATTTTACTCAATAAGAAGAAGCCTGTGTGAGAGGCTTGTGAAGAAGCTGTCAAAAATTATGGTATGATTTTCAGGATCATGAACAACTTTCAACAAGTTTGTTACAACCCTTTCACCCAAACCCATATTTTCATTATCGTCTTTTACGTGGTAGTAACAGATTAGATTCGTTTTGTTCGTAATTTAATTTTGTGTATATGTCACAAAATTATATTATTATTTTTGTATTGTTTGGACTCGGCATCGACTTCAAAGTAATCAATTGGTAGTTGTTAAAATATTATTTAAATGGATAAATAGGTTTAGGTAGATATTAAGTTAAATTGTGTGTATATAGTAGAATATAAAATACGTATAGTAGATAGGTTAAATAAGGTTTTGTTTATTTTTATTTAGTTATTACAACTATTATTATGTACTTATTTTGTTTCAAAACGTTTTTTTTGTGTTAAAAATATAAGTTTGATTATTTTTTATCTTTTAGTGAGTTCCTTATTTATTTTTTTGAAGTCGGGTCAATTTTTTTGTTCAAAATATTTAATTTTTCTCTTTTTCGGGTTAGATATTTACTCAATAAATTATGCAGTTATTTTATTAAGTATTACAATAGGTAGACCAAGTAAAGTTGCAGCCCGTCTGAGCAAAAATAGGCATAAAGAAATAATAATTGAAAATAAGGAACACTTCAGGCTCCGGTGTCCGCTACCTAGTCTAGGTGATTTGACAAATGTTCTAATCAAACTAGAACAACAAAAGTTTGTAGCCCGCGTCGGGATCGAACCCGCGACCTCCGCATGTGAGTTGAACGCTCTACCATAGCAATGCACCATACTACCAATGCACCATAGAATCAGTTGCTTGCGGCGTTTCTACGCTTTTTCATATGATATATTTTGTGCTTAAAAATCAAACTGACCGACTTTTACACAGAACTACTTCCGATTTTCCGTCATATCAATTCAGCAGTAACATTATACCCAAATATCTGATTACTTTAGATAAAAATATGTGAAAACTTGTACTTTGTACGTGCCTTTGAAATTTGACGTTTTCCCTCGATTTCCCCTCCTTCCCTGCACCAGATCATGACTTGGTTCCAACGGGACCACCTCGGAAGTGCGATCTTTCGAATAAAAGGGTCCATAATTGGCGGAAAAATCAACGAACATCCATTAAAAAATATATATACAACCGTACATAGAACCTTCTCCTTTTTTACCGTCGGTTCAAAAAACGGCAATTTTTCTCAATGCAGAATAGTAATACAATACGTCTCTCAAAAAAGCTTCAGATTTACAAAAAAATGTCAAGGCTTTTTTGTGAACTGTAATAATAAAAACATACTACTAAACATTGTTATACTCACTCGATTTGTCGTTCCAAAAAATCTACGCCAATCGTTTTCTTGTAGTCTTTGGTAAAGGTACCTTTGCAATATCGCTGGATCATGCTGGACTTGCCCACGCCGCCATTGCCCACGATTACCACCTACGTACCAAGGCAAACACTCATACTAGTCTATTTCTAACTCTGTTTGGGTTTCAACTTACCTTAAGTGCTACTTCTAAGTCTTCCTCACGCATGTCAGTAACGGTGCCCTAGAAGGGCACCAGAACTCATCGCTCTACCTCTTGCACCACCTGTATACAGTCCATCGGGACCCTGAAATAAAAAAGAAAGCGATAAAACACCTTTTATGTAATGAATATTATATAGAATGAATAATTTTTAGTAGCATTTTAAATAAATTGTAGTAATAGAGTTAACGAACTTCTTTAGCAAAGTTGACCTGTTGGATGGATTGTGGCGAGATTAAGTGAAGAATATTCGAAGTTCTGCAGCTCCAACAGCAAGGTAACAGGTCAATTGAAACGTCCCCGGCCTACCATAGTAAAACACATTTTTTTGGCAAAATTAGTTTTTCTTTATTCAATATAATTCCCTTCAAGTGTGATACACTGATTATAGCGACCCTTTAACTTTTCGATACCATTTTTGTATTACGATTTGTCCTTTGCTTCGAAATTGGCGAAAATTTCTTCCCAGCGAGCTCTCAAAAGAATGAGATCTGAGAACAGGAAATAGTCGCTGGGGGCCAGATCTGGAGAATACGGTGGATGAGGAAGCAATTCGAAGCCCAGTTCATGGATTTTTGCCATCGTTTTCACTGACTGACTCACTGACTTGAATCCTTGATGGTTGATTTTCCTGGGGCAGTGTCCGGAAACTCGGCATCAAGCCAAGTTTTTTCTTCAACTGTATGTTTTCCCTTCAAAAAACAATATTTTATCAACACGCGAAATTCCTTTTTATCCATTTTTTTCACAATAACAAAAGTTGCTTCACTCAAAATGTTATAATTCGACTTGACAGCAAACGAATGATCTGACAGCTGTCAAATTTATGCACGCATCTTTTGAGGGTTAGGGCTAACTAAAAACATATGGATTTGATTCTAGTAGCGCCATCTATGTGTCAGGCCGGGGACTTTTCCATTGATCTGTTATTAGTTAAGAATCCTCCCCGAGTGCCATTTATCCCGATTATTTTTTAAAATTAAATACCACAGATAATGTTAGTTTTTTGAAAAAAAAAATACAATCGAGTCTCTTAAGATATATTCAGTAAGGTTTGTTATAACGAGTCAATTGGTTTTTGTCTTCGGTTAATTAATATGGAATGATTCTTTAGAGTTTCATTACTATTTTAGTTTATTAATTTACTCTTTCGTTATAACTTAGATGCAATTTCCTTCTTTCAAACTTGTTAAAATAAATACATAGCTAAAAGCAAACAATAAAATGCCTTTTAAAACACGCGAATTTCTTTTTCACGCCCTTAAATATAAATATAATTCATGTGAAGGGGGTATATTGTTTAACTCTCTAGAAGAGATCTAACTGTTTTAGTGACGCAGCATCAGTAGAATTTAGATATTAAAGATATTTTAACCGTTTCGAAAATAAGTTATTTTGAGAAAATCACATTTAAAGATAACAATAAGATAATATGAAATAGGATAATATGAAAATATCGATTTTTTTTAAATTTTTAAACTGGAATACCTATAATTTATAATTTCGAAACAATAAAGTTCTCTTTAAATTACGTTAATTACTTTTTCACGCCCTTAATTAATTTCAGTGCCGGCTTGGCGGCACAGTGGTAAAGGCGACAGGACAGTCCTCCTACTGTTGCGATAGTCGCGAGTTTGAATGCTGCTGGGGTATTGTCGTAAAATTTATGTTTATGATTGTTTAATATTTGTGATTATTCCAGACAAGAGTGTAAAATCCGACGAGGAAAATAATCCCAGTCACGCCAGCAACCAGGCTGGGTAAGACCGGATGTTTTCTGGGATGATTTCTAAAGTTGGTTACTCGCCAGTTAAGTTCGGTAGGCTTAATGCCGAGGACCGTGGTTCAGAGCCTACGTTAAGCTGTAGGTCCAGTGACTAAAAAATGCAAGAGGTTGACGTGATTAAAATCAATAAAACTTTACTTTACTTAATTAATTTTAAAGGATTTACCATAGATGGTTCTAATATATATTAACCCCATGGGGTATATCCTTAGCCATCTTTATATTCAAGCCTCACTGACAGATTTCATTTTTCAGTCATGTCATTTCGTCGAAGTGCGAACAAAAGTTTTTTCAGCCCGTTGAAAATGTATGAATTTGAACCAAGGAAGTGAATTGTGAATCGCATTTGCTGTACTTGTTGTTGTACTTTCTTACTTCAATTTGAACAAAGAGGCCGCTGAAACTCATCGAATGCTGTGTGAAGCTAATGGAAAACTTGCTCCATCGCTTTCAAGATGGTCATACTGGTTTCGACGTTTTAATAGTGGCGATTTTGACAAGATTGATTTGATATTGATTTTGTGATAAGACTAAGAGTGTCTTGGGAAGCCAAAACTAAGCCATTACTCGATGAAGTCATTAATGGAGATTATTCTTCAGTATGACAACGGTCGACATGTTTCAAAACCAGCGAAAATATACTTGGGAACCGAAATTACACGAATATACGAAATTAAAATGGGAAGTGCTACCTTACCCACCGCATTCTCCAAATCGTGCTCCTTCTGATTATTACATGTTCTGACATATGAGTCATGCCTGAGCAGCTTTGAAAAGCTTCAAATAAAAAAAATCTTTT
Organism: Rhynchophorus ferrugineus; assembly: GCF_030347505.1. Classification (NCBI taxonomy): domain Eukaryota; kingdom Metazoa; phylum Arthropoda; class Insecta; order Coleoptera; family Curculionidae; genus Rhynchophorus; species Rhynchophorus ferrugineus. The sequence goes on from NW_027472583.1 coordinate 52,846,644, forward strand.
AAAATTAATTTGTAAGTTTAATATAATATAAATATTAACATCTATATGAATCAATTTAGTAATGATTTAGTTTTAATAACAGATAAAAAATGGTTGTTTTTTTCGTCGATCATCTAGTCGGCCTTGATTTAGTATTCAACAAGTATTATAATTCAAAGTGGCGAAAATCGAATTTGGTTCGTCCAATCTACGAATGGAGCGAAGCTTCGTCGGCGATCTGACCCATCGGATATTGTTAATTAGCGTACAGAGTCTCCACGGGAGCGATACAAGATAAAGGAGTCGGCCGAAGAACAGCTGTTCGGTACGGGCAGGTATCGTCCGCACGACGGTTGGCGTTATTGTAGGTACGGGATCGATTACCGGCATGCACGGATAGGTATCTTTCATTCTGCGGGCGTTACCTGGAAGGAATGTCGCTAAAAGAATCGGATTATGTTTTGTATATTACGAGTTCTATTAAGATTTCATATAATTTCATTCTGTCAGTCATGCTCTATTAATGGTTTTTATATCGCTATCTTTTTTCACTTAATTTAGCTGGATTAATTTATTTGTTGCTTGTTTCAGTACAAAAGCCGATGAATATTATTCGCTATGGAAGGCAACTGGAAGATTTAAACCATAAATTAATCTAGTTCCTCCTATTGGAAATGATCGAAATGAATGGTTTCGAATCAACGACGAAAAAGCTGAATTATTCTCAAAACACTTAGATAAAGTATTCCAATGGAATAATACAGTATCTACATTTGATACAACGCCTGTTTATCAGCATGATGTAGATATAAATGTGATTTCTCCAATGAAATCTAGAGTCGAGAATCCTAAAAAGGTTCCTAAAATTGATATTTCAACGGGATTATTGAAAGAGCTATCACAAAAAGCAATTATCATGTTGACATACATATTCAGTACTTGTTTGAGACTGAACCATGTTCCGGAATGAATGGAACCAAAAAGCTGAATTATTTGCACAACATCTATAGTACATCCAATAAAACAGCCGATGTATGTCATCAAAATATGACGTCAACACGTCGCGATCTTACCGCATCAAAATGGTCTTTTGGTTTACAACGTTTGCCTGTTTATGACTTCTAATTATTATCACTAACGTTCTGAAGAATTTTGTAGAGATAGTACAAAGAAACATTAAATTCAAGCCTTCAACAAGTGTCAATCAAATTCCATCATGATTACGAAAAGCCAAAGTCTGATATATGTGTTATGGTAAGCAGAAATTTTAAATATTTCGAACAAAACTTATGTACAGACAATGTATGAACTCAAATGTGGTTAGGGAAGCCAAAAGAAAGTAAAAGAAACTAAGCAGAGACCGAGTTTAAGAATTCATAGAAGAACTTGATGTGTTAAGGTACATCTAAACACAGATTTTATGTAAGGCTGTTATTAAAATTAACCTCAGATTTACAACTAATACTTTTTGTATACACTTTTTCATTTAAAGAACTTCTATATATTTAAGAAAATCAAACATCCATCACTAAATGTACATATTTTAAATCCATTTTTGTGTTGTAGTTACTATCAACTATATAAAATGAATATTTTAACAGCCTTGTGCAATATGTTTAGCCATACAAATTCTTCCTTTAACTTCTTAATAAGCTTTAACCATGCCGAATTTTACGCCTCCAGACCCCCGTTCGTATTTTCACCAATTTCACAAGTCTTGAAATCACTACATAGTATAAAACAAAGTCGCCTTTTCTGTCCCTATATCCCTATGTGCGCTTAAATCTTTAAAACTACGCAATGGATTTTGATGCGGTTTTTTTCAATAGATAGAGTGATTCAAGAGGAAGGTTTATATGTATAATACATGCATAATATACTAAGGCAACAATGCTAATTTTAGAGGCTTCTAACGTGATGTCGTAAATTAACCTATTTTTTTAGGCTTATTTAGCAATTAGCAAAAACGCTGCCTAACCCTACGAGTTAGATCAAATTAATGTACTACAGTATTGTACCCCATAAAAAGGTTTACAAAAAAGTCCGCGATGGTATATGTTTATCTTTTAGGGATAACCCACATTAACCATTTTTATTGTTTACTTTTTACGTGAGAAAATGGCTTATTTACGAAGCTATTTTAAGCACTACGGCATTAATCCTTATCGAATTAAGTACCTTAAATACAGTGCGCAATTAATATAGATCAATATGGTTCCTTACAGCATGTAAATTAAACAAATATTTTCGGAGATATTACAAATTTAAAATTTGCGTTTAAAAATGTGTAATGTAATAAAAATTGTATGAATTTAGATATTCCAAAGATAGCAGGAAATCTTCATAGTAAGTATAGGGGAAGAGGAATTGTTTTACTCCAAATTTAATGCGTGCAGGCCAAGGGCAGTAATGAATGAACCAAAAATACTGGATCGATTTTAATCATGTTTTCATTGAGTGACATAGGCATATATATTTTATGCCCGTGCAAAGTCGGAGCGGGCCGCTATGTTTTTATATACAACGTTCATATTTTTTCTGTAGTGTATTTAATTTAGTATCAGCATTGCACCCGTGCGAAGCCGGGGCGGGTCGCTAGTATAATATATAGTAACCATTTTTCAAATTTACTTTAAAAAATCAATAAGTCAGTCGATAAGGAGGTTACATTCCATCGAACAATAGGTTGATAACGAAATTAGAAACTAACGAATTTCATCCGTGCTACCTGGCAAATATTATTGGGGTCGTTCACACAAATCTCGAACCGATAAACTTTCCTGCTTGCCTGCTTGCTATTTATTGTTTTTTTTTTCTCCTCCAATTCTCGAACTTGACCCAGAATGGAGCGAGCCGTGCTTCGATAGTCGTAAAGTTTCGAGAGAAGTAGGATGTTTATTTTTAATTTCGAACCCCGGAGCTTAACCCGCTTGCAACCGTGTAAACGATTGTGTAAAGTTCGATGGAAATCATTCACGTTTTTTCGTAATCGCCGGTCCGTCAGGGTAAACTTGACCTGATCAATTAAACTCAAGCCAATGAAAACATCATCACTTGTGAAAGTATATCATTACGTAAAGGAATAAACAAGAAAATAGGTTTGTGGATATTAATACTGTTGCCAGATCCGATCGACTTAGGTCAGGAAGTAGGTTTTCGCAAAAAGATTAATAACTATCGACTAAAAATAGTTGAAACAGTCGACTATCGCAAAACAGTTGGATTAGTCGATAGTAAAAAAACTAGCGACTGAAAATAGTAATTACCATTATAGTCAAATGAATGCTTCCACTGTTTTTCTATTCGTGATAACGGACGAAGATGTACGAATCCATTGCCGTACTAACTTTGAGTCCGGAAATTGGTTTATCGTTGCAACTGTAAATATAAATTATAACTATTTTATAAACCAGAAACTAACGCCAAAGTGGCAAAAGTTACTGATGTCTAGCTATGATCTATGTATAACTTGAAGCCTACATAGACGCCACTGAAAATGGTTACTGATGGCTCTTGGTGACAACGTATCTAGCGTATGGCCTTTAGCTTTTTCCCCTGTATGCATTGCATGTTCATCATAGATGGAGTTGGAGTATTGCTTATTTATTTATTTCAGTTTTTAAAATAGGTTTATGGCTATTAATACTCTTACCAGATTCGATCGACTTAGGTCAGGAAGTAGGTTTTCGCAAAAAGATTTATAACTAGCGTTGGGAACTATCGACTGAAAATAGTTGAAACAGTCGATAATCGCAAAACAGTCGGACTAGTCGATAGTAAAAATAAACTAGCGACTGAAAATAATAATTACCATTATAGTCAAATGAATGTTTCCACTGTTTTTCTATTCGTGATAACGGACGAAGATGTACGAATCCATTGCCGTACTAACTTTGAGTCAGGAAATTGGTTTATCGTTTCAACTGTAAATATAAATTATAACTATTTTATAAACCAGAAACTAACGCCAAAGTGGCAAAAGTTACTGATGTCTAGCTATGATCTATGTATAACTTGAAGCCTACATAGACGCCACTGAAAATGGTTACTGATGGCTCTTGATGACAACGTATCTAGCGTATGGCCTTTAGCTTTTTCCCCTGTATGCATTGCATGTTCATCATAGATGGAGTTGAAGTATTGCTTATTTATTTATTTCAGTTTTTAAAATAGGTTTCTGGCTATTAATACTCTTACCAGATTCGATCGACTTAGGTTAGGAAGTAGGTTTTCACAAAAAGATTAATAACTAGCGTCGGGAACTATCGACTAAAAATAGTTGAAACAGTCGATAATCGCAAAACAGTCGGACTAGTCAATAGTAAAAAATACTAGCGACTGAAAATAATAATTACCATTATAGTCAAATGAATGCTTCCACTGTTTTTCTATTCGTGATAACGGACGAAGATGTACGAATCCATTGCCGTACTAACTTTGAGACAGGAAATTGGTTTATCGTTTCAACTGTAAATATAAATTATTACTATTTTATAAACCAGAAACTAATGCCAAAATGGGAAAAGCCACCGAAAGTGATTACTGATGGCTATTGGTAACAGCGTATCTATCGGATGGCCTTTAGCTTTTTCCCTTGTACCTATTGCACGTTCATCATAGCTAGAGCTGGAGTATTGCTTATTTATTTATTTCAGTTTTTAGCTTAATTCTATCGATCAATCGCGCGTTGGTCCCCCTGATTGCATTGCACATCCTATTTTATTTATTTATTGCTGCCAATTATTGCTATTATCTGTTATATATTGTGTGTTGACTCTGTGTCGTGACGTAATTATGTTTTATTAACAATCTGAAGCATACATAAACGCCACCAAATGTGGTTCCTGTTGACTCTTGGTGGCAGCGTATATAGGGTGTTTGCCTCTGGCTTTTTTCTTTGTACGCATCGGACATTCATCATGAGTTAGGAGAAGTGAGTGCACAATTACAACAGGGTTACTTATTTATTTATTTACGAGTATTTATATACTTATTTATTTATTAAATATTTTAGCCTTACCCTAGCGAGTGTTATGTTACTAATAATAGTGTCAGGATCTCTTGTGTCTGCTTCCCTTGATCTCATTGAACGTCTATTATTGTTGGTGTTAGGGTATAAGGTGGTACGATGTGCGCTACTTTCCCTTCGTACCATGGGCTCATGTCATACTTACATTACTGTCAGTTATCGCCACTATTCGTTTTTTATTTGTTGTCTATTATAATTCTTCGTCAAATGGTATTGATTACTATGGACTAAGATTATTGTTCACCATCCTGGTTGTTCAATCATTGCTATTGGCTACTATTGTCATCGTCTTCTATTGAGATTATCAATACCATCCATTATCAGCATTTGTCGACACATTTATTTATCCATACTAATATTTATTAATATTATGATTCTTCAGCATAATTAATTACTTTACCATACTTACCCATACTTAACCAACTGTCCTCATACGAAATCAAGATCAGCTTGATATTAGCTCTATCAGAGATTAACTATATGAAATGTATAAAAACAGTGAGTAGTTTTTTAATCCAAACATAATTTAATACAATTATTTCAAAGGAAACTGTTAGTCTGAAAAGAATCGAAGGGATCAAATGGAATTTCCGGATATTACTTTTAAAAGAATACAATTTCTAAAAGCATAAAATAAAATGAAGAAAGGCTCATGGCAAGATGATAATAAAAATAGTGTTATGACAACAAAAGTTGATAAAAAAGATAAATGTTGGAATAACAATTGATTAGGTTCTATTAGTCGTAACATTTATTAATAATTCATTACAGATATATTGCAATTTATGCTGGAAACAGGAATGGTTAATAACACCCTCAGATTAGATGAATTTAATAAGACACATTGAGAAGAAATTGGCAAATGATGGAATTGTGAACAAATGTTAGATAGACCAGAAATTAATAGCTTACTTATTCACTTGAATGAAACTTTCTGAATATGATATGATGAAATGCTGTTAATTTCTAAGACCGGGCGATGGAGTGGAAACAAGTAAAGGTGGGTATATAATTAATATAAGATAACTGTAGGGAATCTTATTATAGAGTCTAAAATATTTATATTTATGTACAGATATGTGTGTAATTGTTCAGAATATACATGAGCATTTGGTTAAAATGTGTTAGGAGAGAAAGAATAGTAACTGTTTTGCAGATATGAAGAAATATGTATATAGGTATTAACAGATCAAACGAAGGAGCAATACAGTGATATCAAAATGTCTTTACAAGTAAACACTGTACCGAAGGAAACTATAATTTAGCGTAAAAGGTAAATATGCTCTCTAACGAAAGTAGAGTATATTACTTTTTTATATACATATTTTATATACAATTTTTAATTACAACTACAAACGCCTAGAACTCTACCTCATGGATGATATGGAAAAGAGTTCAATGTAAATATAATCAAACACAACCCTAACCTACGAACTATTATAACAGTGTACTTATTTTTAGTTTCAAGTCCTTTAATAATATATGCATTAGATTTATTATAGTGTTCAAATGAATTATATTTGATAACAGTATTTTTGTTTAATTATATTATTTAGATTATAATTTTGTTGTATGTCAAAGCCAAACTGAGCTAAAACCATAGAGTAATAGAGATGCAACTCAATAGGGGACTCTGGCGCAAAGATTTGCTTTGCTCATCCTCCAGAGGGAGCCATAATGGGCCATTCAAGTAATTTGATTGGTCAATTTAAATCTCTATTACAGGCACCTGTAAGAAAAATATTTTACTGTGAAGACATTTGATCGGCTCATTAGTAATGTTTGGCACGTGACAGCCTTGACGTCATGTTGCATGAACTGACCAATGAAATTTAAATAAAAAAACAATTTTTTTCTGACGTAAATTTATTAAATTAAATTAAATTAATTTAAATAACAATAAATATAAATGTATAATGCAAATTTATCTACAAAATACAAATATAATATAAAAATAAACATATCTAACAAATATATATATATATATATATATATATATATATATATATATATATATATATATTTTCGGAAAACGATGATGCATTTCCTCACTATCTGTGCATCCGGGCACATAACACTTCCTAGAACGGGAATGCATATCAACTACCGACTTGTATATAGTAATACAATAAAATAATAATTTAATATATAAACGCTATAAAAAGTTAACCACACTGTTCTCAATATAGGGCACATTGAAAATGGCGTGCAAAATAATCAAATCATAGAACGAAATGAACCAATCAGATTCCGTCGCGGCTCTTAGCATAGCGAACAAAACAAGTAATATGTTAAACGTAGCGACATCTACATGTTGGACGTCGCGAACCATTTCGCCAAAATTTCCTATGAAGTTAAATCTCTATTTCTCTATGGCTAAAACTCAGAGTTGATACGGCAACATTGCGACATTGACGTCACAAATTTATATGTTTTATGTACAAAGTAACTTTGTATATATTATAGTTGTTATATTAATGTTAACTTGTTTTATCAAATATAATCTTTATTTTATGCTCTGGGTTTAAAAATAATCGTACAAAATAAACAAATTCGTCTTTGTGCATTAATTTATGCAAACTGAAGAGCATTGTTTTCTATCCTTAGCGCCTAACAGATCTAAATCTAACTAAGCTAATTAATATATTGAAATGGAAATAAGCTAAATAAGAGCTTAGATATCAACTAATCTTAATTACATACGTGACAATATTGATCCAGTCGAATCGCATACATTATTGGTAACTTATTTCTTCGATATTAACCAGGTAGTGTCGTAGCATAAACATTTCCCAGCTGGTTTCTTCGCAGCATCAGGCTGAGAAATTCTTAGTTGATATTCACCGGTCGTACCGTACGTTTGATATTAAGTGTTTCTAAAAAGTCCACCTCCCGTGTGCTTCCTTATGGTAGCGGCTTTCTGCCATCTCGTTTTTAAATGATATCGAGGAATTTTTAACGGATTTTTATGTGCTGACTTCACCGAACCGGTAGGTGTTCGCTGAGGCTTGATTAAAATACCTCGTGTTTGCGGACCCCGGCGAAACTTTAAAACGCTCTGATTGTTGTTCGCTCTGTCGTTACAACGTGGAGATGAGTTTGGGCGATAAGGACGGTCGGTTATGGTTACTGGATTTGCTCCGTCGTCTTTCCGATGATACATTTATTTTGTTTTAAGAATAATTTTTTTAGTTGTTTGTCACATTCCTCCACAGGCGGAACCAACATATTGGCCATCAGATAGAAACCTGGTACTATAGATTTTCGTGTTATATTGACATAACTGTAATATTAATACAAAAAGTGTCACTCAAAATCATATTTTGACCTGTCGTCCGGTGATTTACATAAATAAAATATTTTTAACAAAAAAATTGAACCGATTTCAAAAAATAAATAAGGAACTCACTAAAAATTCAAAAATAATCAAACTTAGATTTTTAACACAAAACAAAAACGTTTTAAAATAACATATGTACATAATAATCGTTGCAATAACTTTTTTTTTATTATTTAATTATTACATTGTTACTAGTCGTTTCCGACTAACCTACAATTTGTCTTTATGATAACTTAAATCTAGGTCTACAACTAGGAGGACCCATCGACCCTATAAGTCGAATTGTAGCTGAAAATGTGGCGTGTCAAAGCAAATGAGACATAATCTACCCATGTGACATTCACCCTTTGTAGAAGAACATGTCCTTTAGTAAAATTGAATAATCATGAACTTCTGCAAACAGACAACGTTAAATATCTGGGAATGCATTTTGATCGAAGTTTGACATAGAAAAACATATAGTTACAAAACGCAAACAGCTTGGGCTTAAACTAAACCAAATGTATTGGCTGATAGGGCGTAAATCTAAAGTATCATTGAATAACAAGGTTTTGCTGTATAAGTCAATACTTAGGTCCAGTTGGACCTATGGTATTAAACTGTTGGGTACTACTAGCAAATCTAACATAGATATACTCCAGAGGTTTCAGAATAAAGTGTTGCGAGTCATCGTCGACGCCCCATATTACGTGTCCAACAAACTGATTCAGAGCGATATCCCATTAGAACCTATAACGAGTGTGATTCGAACTGTTAGTGCGAAGTACTCTGAAACACTGTTAGTGCATCCCAATGCACTCGCCAAACAGTTAAATGTGCGCGATGACAGTGTAGTAAATAGGCTCAAACGCAAACTACTATACGAACTGATTAATAGACACATAGAGTGACATTTAATAATCTCTAGAATAAGTTAGAATAGTCTTTAGAATAAGTTAGGACCGACTTTAGAATAATTAGATTTAGATTATAAGTTTGTACAGCAAATCACTTACTGAAGCGATCTTCTACATGTCAGGATACTTATATTACTGCTTTATACTTATTACTTATATTACTATTTGTTGACGTTCTAAGAGACTAATAAAAAAATCAGGTTAATTAAGCACACCTTCTAAACCAACAAAGTTTTCAAGGTGCCATCGACATTCTCGACTATACGTTAACACGTATTTTCATAAAAAAAGGCGTGAAAAAATCTTCGCTTAATTTTATTCTGAGTCTATTCTTTGGTTGAGAGCGGCGGTCGCTGACCCCCCTCCACCTCAAGGACAACGCTGAAATCTTCCCGGTGTGGACCGACGGCACGATTGTCTAAATTTACGTTGTTTTTTTCGTTATTATTATTCGAAAGGTACCGTTTTATGTAAATTGCGTCCGCGGTATACCACGGCCGGCGTAATAGCGATCACAACAATGCTGATTTTTCGAGATAAATGTTCGTATGGCGTGTGTGGACGTCATTTGTCCGATAGTGATAAAAAAGGAGTTAGGTCGGTCTGGTCTTCGTCTTTTCCCTCTATCTGTTCGCTGATTAAATTTGTTATTGCTGTCAAGAAAGTTTTATGTGAGAGACGTTGTGGTTGACTGCTGTATTATTGTTATCTAACGTTAATGAATAACTTCATTCTTATCTTCATTCTCATCGTACGTTATTGTTTATTAAACGTAAACAAACGTCTAAGGTATTATCAACTACGAGAATTGTATAATAACATCTCAGAATATCCAACATATATATATATATATATATATATATATATATATATATATTTATTTATTTATTTATATGTAAAAAAATCAGAGTATTTTAATTAGAATTAAAAATGTGTAATTAAAAATATGTAAAATTTTCAACCCGTGTCAAAATTGGTTCTAACAGGTCAATTGAAAAGTCCCCGGCGTGACACATAGGTGGCGCTACTAGCATTAAATCCATATGTTTTTTAGTTAATCCTAACCCTCAAAGGATACGTGTATAACTTGAGAGCTGTCGGATCATTAGTTTGTGAATTATATAGCATTTTGAGTGAAGCAACTTTTGTTATTGTGAAAAAAATGGATAAAAAGGAATTTCGCGTGTTGATAAGATATTGCTTTTTGAAGGGAAAAAATACAGTTGAAGCAAAAACTTGGCTTGATGACGAGCTTCCGGTACATCCGGTACAGTACAAGATATCAACTGAACGTGTACATCATATCATTCACGAATATTTGGGTATGAGAAAGCTCTGTGCAAAGTGGGTGCCTAGCGAGCTCACTTCTGACCAAAAAAAACGACGAGTTGATGATTCGGAACAGTGTTTGAAGATGATCAAACGTAATAAACCCGAGTTTTTGCGACTATATGTGACAATAGATGAAACATTGCTCCATCGTTTCACTTCGAAGTCCAATCGAAAGTCATCCGAGTGGACTACACACGATGAATCCGTTCCGCGTCTGTATTTTGGGATGCGCATGGAATAATTTTTCATTGACTACCTTGAAAAAGGAAGGACCATCAACAGCGATTATTACATAGCGTTATTGGACCGTTTGAACGACGAAATCGCCGAAAACGGCCGCATTTGAAGAAAAAGAAAGTGCTGTTTCACCAAGACAATGCACCATGTCATAAGTCAGTGAAAACGATGGTAAAAATCCATGAATTGGGCTTCCTCATCCACCGTATTCTCCAGATCTGACCACCCCTCCCCCTCAGCGACTATTTCCTGTTCTCAGATCTCAAAAGAATGCTCGCTGGGAAGAAATTTTCGTTGAATGAAGATGTGGTCGTCGAAACTGAGGCCTATTTTGAAACAAAGGACAAATCGTACTACAAAAGTGGTATCGAAAAGTTGGAGGGTCGGAGTTGGAGGTCTAATCAGTGTATCACCCTTGATGGGAATTATGTTTTATAAATAAAACTAATAGTTTTGCCAAAAAAAATGTGTTTTACTATGGTAGGCCGGGGACTTTTCAATTAACCTGTTAGTATTTCTTAATTTCATGACGTCGAATGTCAATTAAAATTGCGCTATAAGAACATTTTAGAGTAACAAGTCTATCGATTTTGATTCAATATAAAAAAATAATAAAAATAAGAAGAATAAAGTTAGTTACAGTGGCTACTATATTAGAATATAGTAGGCATAGAATAGAATCATCAAGGAATATAATCATCTATAGGAAGAAATATTAGGTACGTATCTTTATTAAGGTATTGGAATTTGAATAGTTTATTTTTGAATTTTTTTGATTGGTTCATTTGAATTGGCCCACAAAGGCATTAGATTGGCTCATTTCTATAACGCTATTGTTTTTTTCAGTTTGTTTATGACGTCAGTTTTTTATGCCTTAATTATAATCACTATTATTTGATTATAATGTATCTTTATTCTCAAAAGTGTTGTGTATTCAGTGTATGGGCAGAAATAAAAAACCAAACGTCATTTTCTTAGGAAGAAACAAACCGAGTTAGCTAGATTGAGGATGTGTGTGTGATTTGGTATTGCTTTACCTGGTACGTATACAATTATTGATATAGAGCATTATCATACATATTGTTATTTACAGGGATACAACAGAAGAAATCATGAAAGTATTACCCACTCTTTAAAACCAAAATGTGTCCAAATTGGGCGATGACAAAATTACATTGAAAGTAAATGTCATTATACTACATGAACGGTTTTTGTTACTCTTTAAAAAGTTGTTTGTAGAGTGGCATTAATTAAAAACTTAATTATTTTGAAGGGCCCATTTACATGAAACAAATGTATATATTGGTTATGATACTTATAATTAATATTTTGGCTTAGGGCTCCTTAACTGAGATAACCTTCTCAACAAGGATGTTAAAAAAAATACATTAATATAAAATAAAATAATACAATGTGTAGACCAACAAGATGAGCTTGATTTTATAGACAAGATATTATCTCATGCTTGTTTTATTATATTGTTAATAGATCCTTAAGATGTCTCTTTAACTCCTCGATTTTGCAATAATAAAAGCGCAGCAGTGATACATACATATTAATTTTTGTTGCTGTTCTTTAAAGTATTACTTTTTGGTATGATTTCTCTATTCTGGCGTATATCATACGATTTAACTGTTTTAATTATCCGTTCTATAATGTTCACAATAACATTGTAGAAATTGCCTCAATACTTTTTTGTGTTTAACAAGTAAGTGAAATATTAACAGACACAGACTTTCAGCTGCTTTGCTTTCAGCATGGGGGAATAAAAAGGTAGAAACTTTAATACATCTTGTATAAATTGATAGCGGAGATATGAAAAAGCGAAGAAACACTATAAACAATTTTGGTAAACCACGAGGATATATATATATATATATATATACCAGGAGATATGTTGTGTTTTCAATTAGATTGCAGCCTTTTTATATTTACATTTAATTATTTTTCGCTTATATATTTATAATTTATTATTTTTTATTTATTTATTTATATATATATATAATATATATATATATATATATATATATATATATATATATATATATATATATATATCTATATATATATATATATATATATAATATATATATATATATATATATATATATATTGTTATATTCATTATAAACTTATATTTTAGCTATTTGATATTTTATAATATTTATATAGAATTCTATTTTAATTTTATATAGAAAAATTACATTTGTATTTTATTTCAAGTTGGTCATATTTCATACATTTATTTCAAGTATGTGACGTCAGAGGTTGGTCACGTGATGCGCACGAAATTCTCAACCAATAAAATGCTTTCCTAACAAAATATTTTCTTTACAGGTGCCTGTAATGGTAATTTAAACTAACCAATGAAATGCAGCGATATTACTCTATGGTCTGCTGTTTTTTTAAAACTTTTTTAAACTATAAGCTGTCGACACTGTACCTTAGAAATGGCGGCAGATTCAAATATTTTGGAAAAGTTCCTTTCTTGTACAATGGGGCAAAGTTTTGATGCTTTATTATTCCTTTTTCTACATAAATATATGCATAATCATGAAAGTCTTTTACTGTTGGGATAGTCGCGGGTTCGAATCCTGTTTAGGCATGGTCGTAAATTTATGTTTGTGGTGGTTTAATATTTGTGATTGTCCTAGGCAAGGGTGCAAAATACGACAAGGAAAATGATCCCAGTCACGCCAGTAACCAGGCTGGGTAAGACCGGATGTCTTCTGAGATAATAATTTGGTCACTCGCCAGTCTGTAGGCTTAATGCCGAGGACCGTGGTTCGGAACCAATTCGGATAAACGCTTAGGCCTTAAAATATATAAAAAAGAAATTCTGTTCTAAAAATAATGCAAAAAAGTAAAAATAAATACTGTTCTGGTATTCTATTTTTATTCGCTGGAGTTTGAAGAAAATCAGCCAAGTAATTATATCTTATTTAACAAATTTTTTACGCCTTAATTTCGAAACCAAAACAGTTATTTCAAATATTTTGTATTTTATCATGGCATATATAAAATATACCGGATAGATATTATATTAACCTCATAATTTTTCTACATCTGCTACATTTATTCTATTTCCAGCTCAATGAAACATAACATCGGTATTAAAATATCATATATTCTGATAACTCTCTATTTTTGTTTTTTATTCTGATATTTGTTATTATTACATTTGCAAATAAATCAGAAAGATTTGAAGTGATTATTTCAAGAACGGTACAATAACTTTAAATTGATTATAAATAATTCGACTGCGAATACGTTTGATAATTTAAGATTATTTTTAATCAAAGGTTGGATGAAATTCAAATTGCATTACATGTAAATAGAAACGAACATGTGATCGAATGCATATAACAGCTTAATCATTCTGTCTAAATCCGTATCTGACCTTTTGGAAACTATTTTCAACTGTCGACAGTAGCAATGAGGCTGTCCTATTTTTATAAAAAAGTATTTCGATTCATACACTCTTATTTATTCTATAGTAATTAATTTCAATGGAATAAAGCCAATATTATCTATATATAAGTTAAGCTTTGTATAAATAAGATTGGCCAGGTCTAAATACTTTGGAACAATTAATATTTCGATGTACCATTCACTCAACACTAGTCGGATTAAAAATGATTTTCAATGAATAACTTTACGTAACGTCACAAAACGTCATAAAAGTCGTCGTCTTGTAAATGTCAAATTCTACTGATTAACTCGGCCAATTAAAGCGATAAACTGTGAAAGTTCCTCACTAATTGCTCTAAAACTTTTAGAATAATATTGAAAGGTAAAAATATGTCTTTTAATACGTATTTTATTGATAGAATTTTTTAATTTTTAGAAACTGTCACTGTCATTCTAAAAAATATTTTAATATTACCATAGAAAAAATAGAAACTTCACAGTATAGGGGATCTTGGGAAAATGTTTTGTTTAGTTCAATCAACGGTAGCGCTGCGATCGCAAATTGTGATTGGCTAGTTTAAATTCCTGGTACCGCCACTAACATGGAACGTGATTGGTCAATTAAATTGTGTGAAGTCAGCATTTTCTATGGGCGTCCATTTTTAAGTTTGTTGTTTGAAGGTTTTGGTTTTTGTTTAGATCAAGAAATCGTCGTTTTACGTTGTATATATTTTCTGTTTTATATTAATTATTATGGAGTAATAATATAAAAATTAATGACAATGCGTCCGTGTAGTAAAGGATGTAGTGTACCTGGGTGAAAATTTACTACGGAAATTCGACATCGTTTCCTAAAGAATGATCTCGCACCTTTCAAAAATGGATTGATCAAGTAAATAGTAGTAAGTTACCTGGATAAACCACAATGCAAATTCATCAACGTCATCGTGTCTGTCACGGACATTTTAGTGAAAAATTTAGAATTACCCTTCCTTCACGAACAGGTATTAGGGTAAATACATATCCAACATTGTTTTATCAGGTACATATAAAAGTATCTATCTACTACATGTCTGTTTATATATTGTTTGTTTACAGAAAATCAAAACCTACTTATGAAAATGTTAGTGGTAATAAAATTCAATTAATCTACCAAGTTGTTCGTATGCGATTATTGTATGTATGTTCGTCTGTTGTTATTTATGTGTGATGTCTCTACATAAAGAAGTCTTACTTACAAGCAGGTAATAATTAATATAACTGGATAAATAGTAGTAATAAATACTATTTTTAATTGTAAAATATCCCTAACATATTTGTAATGCTTTAACTTTTTAGAACAATCAGTGTTCAATAATTTTATAGTAGAGCTATTGTATATTTAAATTTGATTGCCTTGTTAAGAAAATATTTGTTACGGTGCCATCAATTAAAAATTTAATTGCTACTTTTAGGGGATTTATTAACTTAAAGAAACCTATTTTGTTTAAATTTACAAATAACTACATCTGTTTAACAAATCTTAACCAAGATTGAATAGAGAATTGTTGGATCTATTAGGGGTCATGGAGGTAGAAACAGCATCCTTCACCTAGCATGTTCGAGAAATCTTTAAAAGGGTTCATCATCACTTCAATTTTTTCACATCATTCTCCCGGAGAAAATTGTGAAGAAGATAGACATGTTAGATAATTTATATTCTTTTTTAATGGGAGATCTAGTACCACTTGAGGTTGTTAAATCACCAGTCGAGTCTATATTTTCAGTTCCAGAGAACTTTTCTCTGAAGAAAGCAAGAGACTAATATTGTATTTTAGTCTTATTTCAGGCTATTTAACAAAACTTCTGAAAAAGAGACAACATGCAATATTTGTCTACATTCTATATTAAGTAGTTCCTCAGACTATAAAATCTAAATATCTTTAAAAAACACATACATTTTTAGTGTTTCAACTGTCTAATCCATAATGATTTTCAAGACCAAATTTTAAAACTTATTATGAGGTGTGATTGTATTTTTGGTTTAATGAAATTAATGTAATAGCAACAGGGAAGGATTTAAAGTTTACCTTCCATATCTCAAGATAAGTTAGAATATAGTTTAATCAAAGTATTTTTGTATTTATACTATTTATAAATTCGCTTTAGAATCAAACAATATTTTCGTTCTCAGTTTATTCTAGTTAAAAAGAGACAGAATACTCTCTGATTAGTTAACTGTCTATAATTAACTGTAGTTCTTAGATGTACTATATTGTTAAAATATAAATTATATTTGATAACATTTTTGTTCAATTGTTTAATTTAGATTAGAATGTTGTTGTATGTCAAAACCAAACTGAACTAAAACTCAGAGTTGATGTGGCAACCTTGCGCCGTTTTGATGTCACAAATTTAAATAACTTTGAATAGAATATATGTGGGCTTCTGTAGAAATATTCAATAATCTGTTTCTATATTTATATAGATAGATTTATATTATATACAAAATGTTTCTAATCGATCTTATGTTGATTTAAATCCACACTCCAAATCATATCAACGTTAGAATTGAGTCAAAACAATTATTTTTCGATTATAATTAATAATAACTAACTTTATGGGAAACAACATTAATAATAAAACTATAAATTAATGTATTTAACTCTCATGACTCGAATGTCAGTTAAAATTGCACTATAAGAACATTTAAAAGGAAACAGTCTATCGACCTGGATGTCGTAGAAATAAAAAGAAGAAAGTTTGTTTCAGAGCCTACTATAGGATACTATAACGAAACAACATTATGTGGTACGAATCTAATTTAAGCTGTTAGAATTTCAGTATTTTAGATTGGAACTAGAATATTATTTAGGATATTACCTAGTTTATTTTGTTGTGTCGTTGACATTATAATTTAACAGACATAACCTAAAAAAATATTCGATTTACAGTTGTTTTTTTGTCTTTTGTAACTAGCAGGTATTCGTTACATTATCAATATTACTGATCTATATCAATTTTCTTTGATAAATTGATGATGTGAGGAGCAAGAACATATTAATTTAAATTGGAAACTAGTGAATATATTACATACAGGGAGGAATACATTCTGAGTAAAAAGTACCAGGAGTTTATTAATAGAGAGTTCTTATCAGTTATAAAGAGAGTCTAAAAAGAAGAAGAGTTTTTTGGAGATTTAAATCAGTCAAGATCCCCAAATTGGGGGAAACATTTTGTTGATTTCCCTCAAATTATTCTAAGAACTGAAACAAATCTCAACCGTTTAAATAATATTTATTTTTGATCTTTTTATAGTTTTTGTCCCATACGCACTTTCAACTGCTGAAATCGTACCTTACAGACATTTTATTGTCAAACAGGGCGACGAATACACTGATCTACACCAAATTTATTCGGGTGTTCCGCAGGGCAGTGTTCTTGGTCCATTATCATATCTTATGTATACCGACCTTAAGAAATATTACTGTTGCAAAATATGCTGCCGATACAGCGGTTTTATCATCACACGAGGATCCAATATCAGCCACAAGAAAACTCCAACTTCATCTTAACCAAGTCGAATTCTGGTTGAAAACGTGGCTTATCAAAGCAAATGAGACAAAATCTACCCATATGACATTCACCCTTTACAGAAGAACATGTCCCTCAGTAAAATTGAATAATCATGAACATGAACGGGCAGACAACGTTAAATATCTGGGAATGCATTTTGATCGACGTTTGACATGGAAAAAACATATTGTGACAAAACGCAAACAGCTTGGGCTTAAACTAAATCAAATGTAACATATTGGCTGATAGGGCGTAAATCTAAATTATCATTAGATAACAAGGTTTTGCTGTACAAGTTAATAGTTAGGCCCGTTTAGACCTATCCTAGCTATCCTCCAGAGGTTCCAGAATAAAGTGTTGCGAGTCATCGTCGATGTCCCATATTACGTGTCCAACAAACTGATTCAACAAGACAGGAGACTTATTGAATGATATTTTGTTATTTAAGATTTATTTATGAATAAATTAGATTGATATTAAAGCAGTTCTAATATTGAAGTTACTAAATACACATAATAACATTAAAACATATTTTACATTACTTTTTGGCATATTTTAATAATAGATTCATTGTTAAAAGTCTAATAAAATTAATATTCAATAAATTAGGATTAGATTAAGATACATAAAACTAATTTGAAATAATTAACGCACACATTTTGCAATCGTCATCATTAAAAACAAATGAGATCCATCGCGAACCTCAACGGCACACTGAGAAAAGCGATCATCCCATGAATATATGAATAATTTTGTTAATAATGTTGTTTGTGCCGATGATTCGGCTTCATCGACGAACGATGGACGTGAAGGAATGTTCCAATAGATCGGAATGTTTTGTGTTTTTATCAAATAGTAAGATATGGCTGGTATCTGTGGAATTGTCATGGTTTTATGATTGGTTGACTCATTAAATATTTCTAATCATTAGAAATAAGATTTTTATTGTGAATAATATTAATTTGCTTTTATATTGATTGATTGAAATTATGAAAATTCTTCAAAATTAATTTTAATGATTCATATTTATCTAATTTTTTCATTTCTTGCCTTGTTTTATTACGGTTAGCTTTCACCGTTTTAAATAAATATTGTTACTTTTTTTGTTATTAGATAAGAAACTACAATATTTAAGATCAGTATCATCTATTGGTTGCAGTTTTAACGTTCAGGAGGGTTAAAATGGTTTGTCAAAAAACCGTCAAATTTGACCATCTTGATATTTATTTATTACGAGTGACATTTAATCTGTCATTATTAATAATTTTTCTTCCTTCATTATAAATTTTATTAAGATAGTAAATAGGCACGATATATCCTTTGTTTTGAACAACTAGATGTATTTTTTAGAACAGAATATGGTTTAAGTTTGGTGTACAAGGACGTTCTTTACTAATTGTTTTATGTATTTATTGTATGCGATTCATTTTCTGAAATGCTTCTTCTGGTTTGACTATAGCCCATCCATTAAAATAGCCAATGGAGGTGATCAAAATTTATGACGTAAGCACGTTGCAATGCTGTCGCATCAACTTTGAATTTTGGTTTACAATGTTTAACGATTTATACATAATATAACGATATATTACTGATAATGAACAGAGTGTTCATTATCAGTAATATTTTTAAAGAATTTTGCAGAGGTTTGGCAATATGGTCCACTAGTACTAACCCTAATAGAACTTTCTTTTTTATAGAATAAAATGAGGAGGAAAATCAACTCTCGATTCAAAAGCGAATTTTACATTTTTACAAACTTCAATTGGCTTTATATTCGAGTTCATCTACTGTTTGGACGTGTTATAGGTAGTATTCTGGATAATATTTTTTGAACAAATTTAGATATTTTTAATAACTAGAAATTTTATAATCAGAAAAATAACTGAAAACTAAAAATTTTACATTTTGTGGGATATAAATGATGTTTTCGTGACATTCACAACTTGGTTTTTTTAAGTTACTTTATATAACTAGGTTGACAGCAGAAAAAAACGTATAACCATTTGTAATATTGTCTATCAAATAAAAATTTAAAAATAATGTTTAATATTAATGTTGAGACAGTGACAATTTTTCAATTTTATTTATTTTAACAATATTACTTAATCATCAAGATAACAAAAATATCATCCAAAACGATCTGTTAAAGTCTGTGTCGGGCTGTGTGAGTTAAAATTTTATAATTATTCTTTACTAATATAACCTAATTTTTAATAATTCCGCCATTTTTAAAATAGTTAAAAATATAGTAAAACTGAAACTTGTTATTCGAATATTGAGGATTAACTAGATTATCGCTACGTTAAATTATAAGCTATATATATATTATTAACAACTAGAACTTGAATTTGCAATTAAATAACAACCTCACTTTTTGCTTGTTTTATTTACATAACTATACATCGGAATGGGGTTTATTAACGGATAATCGTGACGATTTTAATGTATAAACCTGTAAATGGTTACCGCTTGATTGAGAAAATAAACAATATCACTAGCGACATCTACTCGAAAAGGGCGGCGACTTGTAACAGCATGAGTGGATTTATTGGTTCTTCGTAACAAGATTATTCTGCAGACTGATTATAACTGAGATTAGGTGCTATTAACTGTTTATTGTTGTATGACATTACAATATAGTTTCTTTGTTTTTGGTGTTGTTTTTAAGTCTGTTAGAATTTCGTTATATGTCATTGTCAATGAAATGTTATGTACAATCTGTTTAAACTTATTTTGTACATACGCCATCTAAATTTGTGACATCAAAACGTTCCAATCTTGTCGCGTCAACTCTGAGTTTTCGTTCAGATTGGTTTTGACATACAACAGATTAGAAGATTAGCATTTATTTAAATAAAATAATTGACCGAAAATGTTATTAAATATACTTTATTTTAACATTATAGTACATCTAAACGATACAGTTAATAATACAGCCACCATAGTTTATAGGTTGGAGTTATAACCTCTTATCACTATTGCTTTCAAGAATGTTGCATACGTCTGACAACCGGATGACTTTGACAGGCTCATTCGTTTTCGTGTTCGAACTAATCAGCCAACATTCTGTCTATTTTTAACTAGAACAAAATGAGAAGATAAATATTGCTTAATTCTAAAAAGAATTTATAAATTGTGGCAGGCAAGACATTAAACATATTGATGACGTATGTACAAAAAACTTTGAATAGACTATATATTGTTTTAGGTTAACTGTAGTAGTAGTGTTGTATATCATGTTGTATATATTCTTCCATAGGATTAGTAGCCAATCTGTTTTGTATTATAAGAAAACATGAAGAGCAGTGTGTGATGATTTCATAGAAGGGTGGATTCATCTAGTATTAGCTCTATATTGATTTTTTAAAAATTAGTCATAGATCGTTTCGTAGTTTAATGGGTATGAAATTATTTATCATATATGTATTGTCGTATAGCGTCGAACCCGTTATTAATGCATTGAGTTATAGTTCAATGGGGGCTCAGTTTTTACGCACCTTTTTACATTTATTTTCGACCTTCGTTCGACCAATTTTCTGATTTTCTCAGGGTTGTCCAGTAGCTGTATTTCTTCCTGCTGCTATTTAGTAACCTTATTTGGTGTTTTATTTCGCAGCAACGTAAAATTAACATGAGCTGACTTGAAGCTATTAAGCTGTATTTTCTAGTCTCTGTTGTTCTATTTCATTTGTTGTTGGGATATCAGCAGTGAAGATTAAATACAGACCTCTGCTATATATGTTTAACACTAGCTAGCTACCCAATTAGCTGATAAACCTATATCTATATACCTATACCTATATCTTAATATTGAGAATGCCCCTTCATGTGAGACTAAATTCTCTTTCGAAAAGATGTAATTCCATCAGTTTACACTATATTAATTATTTTCTATATTGTTGGTGTGTATTTTATATACTAACAGGTCAATCAAAAGTCCCCGGCCAATGCGCAAAATTCAGCGAATACACTAGGTGAGCAAGATGGTCTAATTCGAATTGCAATAACATAACAGGTCAATTGACAAGTCCTCGGCCTACCATAGTAAAACAATTTTTTTTGGCAAAATTAGTCTTTCTTTTGAGATCTGAGAATAGGAAATAGTCGCTGTGGACCAGATCTGGAGAATACGGTGGATGAGGAAGCAATTCGAAGCCCAATTCATGGATTTTTGCCATCGTTTTCACTGACTTGTAACACGGTGTATTGTCTTGGTGAATTAGCACTTTTTTCAGCGTTTATCGGCGATTTTGTCCTTCAAACAGTCCAACAACGCTATGTAACAGTCGCTGTTGATTTTTCAAGGTAGTCAATGAAAATTATTCCATGCGCATCCCAAAATACAGACGTCATAACTTTGCCAGCCGAATGTTGAGTTTTCCCACGCATTGGAGCGGGTTCATCGTGTGCGGTACACTCGGAAGATTGTCGATTGGACTTCGGAGTGAAATGATGAAGCCATGTTTCGTCCATTATCATATATCGACGCAAAAACTCGGGTTTATTACGCTTGATCATCTTCAAACACTGCTCCGAATCATCAACTCGTTGTTTTTTGGTCAAAAGTGAGCTCGCGCGGCACCCACTTTGCACAGAGCTTTCTCATACTCAAAATATTCGTGAATGATATGATGTACACGTTCAGTTGATATCTTCAGAGTCTCTGTTATTTCATTTAGTTTTAATTTACGGTCATTCCAAATCATTTTGTGGATTTTTTAAATGTTTTCGTCGGTAACAACCTCTTTTGGGCGTCCACTGCGTTCACCGTCTTCTGTGCTCATTTCACATGTCTAAACTTAGCATACCAATCCCTGATGGAAACTCGGCATCAAGCCAACTTTTTACTTCAACTGTATTTTTTTCTCTTCAAAAAGCAATATTTTATCAACACGCGAAATTCCTTTATATTCGTTTTTTTTTCAAAATAACAAAAGTTGCTTCATTCAAAATACTATAATTCACAAACTAATGATCCGATAGCTGTCAAATTTATACACTCATCATTTGAGGGTTAGTGCTAACTAAAAAACATATGAATTTTATTCTAGTAGCGCCATCTATGTGGCAGGCCGGGGACTTTTCAATTGATCTATTATATTGCCCTTTGTGGAACTAGTAGATACTAGGTGTAATAGTGTTTTTAATACTTAATAAATTAACTAATTTTTCCATAAATTATAGATTCTTCTCATTTCTTATATTTGACCAAATATGTTCACTCTCTGATGTACACTGATTTAAAAATACTTTCATAGCTAACTCCATATTATCTCCGTGATATGGGCTTTAATTTTGTCAAACTGTTTTCTTGTCAAATACGGTAAATTGGTAGTAAAATATGTAATTTACATAGTTCAGCGTCGAAACCGTTATCAATGCATTGATTTATAGCTGGGGCTGAGTTTTTACGCACCTTTTTACATTTATTTTCGATCTATTAGAACATTCCCGAGGCGGTACAGCTAGCAGTGGTTCGGGGCCGTCATCGGACGTTCAGGAGACCGAGAGAACAGGTTGAAAGGCTTCGCCACACCACTGCTCAGCGAGGGGCTTTGGTACAAAAACCGTTCGACGTGCCCCGGCCAGCTGAGATCTGTTTCTCGCGAATTGCCAACATTCTTGCTGTTACGAGGATATATTGAAAAGTGTTACTTGGGTAATATGTTGGGGTTGTCAGGAATGTTAGGGTTTGTATTTATGAAGTGTCTCGTTCATGGAGTATTGATAGAGGTTTTAAATAGTTGTAAATAGGCGAAACCGAGGAAATGTCTTGCATGGTCCCACCAATGATGGCTCTGGGACGACTTTTTTGATTGTTTCATTTGAGTTGGCCTACAAAGGCATTTTATTGGCTCATTTCCATCACGCGATTGTTTATGACGCCATTTTTGTGTGACATAAAGTACGATCAGCATTTCTGTGTCTTATATAATCATTATTATTTGATTATATTGTATCTTCATTCTCAAAAGTGTTATGCATTCAGTGTATGTGCGGAAAAAAAGCGGACGTAGTCTTCCTTGGAAGAAACAACCCAAGTTAGCAATATTAAGGATGCGTGTGTATGACTTAGCATTGCTTTTACCTGGTACGTATACAATTATTTATATAAAACATATTTGTTCATATATAAATGTGATTATATTACGCGAAAAGTTTTTCATTTTGAAGGGGTTCATTTACTTGAAATAAATGTATATTGGCTAACATATTTATAATTAATATTTTGGCTTAAGGATCCTTAACCAAGATAACCTTTTCAACAAGGACTTTATCAACATTCATTACATTCCCTGTTTGATAGGAAGAAATTAGGTAGTGAAGCCCAACAAACGTTTATAGATATTTTTGTCAAATTTGGTTTCAGAGGTTTGAAACTGTTGGTTTTGTTGACCCAAGAATGATTGAATATAATGAATTGTTAGCATTATTAGCGATAAACCTACCTTAAAAAATTAAGGATCTAAGTTTTGATGAAACAACGGTAAACCGAATATTCACATTGGTGATAAAACTATAAATATTTTCTATGATCCGTTGTAATTGAGGGTGGTAAGAAGACCATGAAATTTCAACTTGAAATAACAACAAGCGTCATCGTCATCAAAACTATTGACATTATCTGAATATATAGGAACAACATTGAATGCTTTACCATAAACTGATAAAATTTAATACACTAATGTTTATAGCCCGTCTAATAAAACAGCTAGTGTAAAACATAGATGACGTCCAATATATTGCCTATTGCCTATTGCATTTGGCTAAATGTTTCGTGACGTCCAACATGTAGATATCGCTGATTGGTTCATTTCGTTCTATGGTTTGTTTATTTTGCACGCCATTTTCAATGTGCCCGATATAGAGAACAGTGTCGTTAGCTTTTTGTAACGCTTATACATTAAAATATAATATAATAGTAAAATATTTTTCTTACAGGTGCCTATAATGGAGATTTAAATTGACCAATCAAATTACTTGAATGGCCCATTATGGCTCCCTCTGGATGTTGGGCAAAGCAAAACTTTGCGCCAGAGTCCCATATGCATCTCTATTACTCTATGACTGTAATTGCTTCAATATGACGTGCATTGGCTGTTTTATTGGACTATTTATATTGAAATTCCTACGAATATTGTGTAATATTCCCAATTTTATAATAAGCCCTAAAAAATTGTCAAGTTCTGGTAATTTTGTTTTATAACATATGATTCAGTTTAGTTATAACTTACAATATTCTAATTATTTATTCTGTGTTTTAGTATCAGTTTCATTTGTATTTATAACTATTGGGAAACACTTATTGAAAGAAAAAAAAGGAAATTAGGTTATGTTATTAAAAGTTAATTCTCAACGACATACATTGTTGTTGAAATTCTTGTTTTTATCGACATAAAAACGATTCGAAATGGTTGTAAAGTAAATAAGACTGATTTGTTAAGGTTGTAATGATTTGATTGATCATAAAACGTCGACAATTCCACAAATACCAGGGTATAACTGTCTGATACAAACCCAAAGCATTCCGTCCCACTTGGACATTCCTTTAGGTATTGTTTTAAAAATATATTTTAAAAAACGTTTGTTTTTCGAAATTAATTTGAACCCCTTTCCTTTAAAAGACAGCATTTGAAATATTTACGTAATATATATAGACCTGAAATTTATTTTCGGAACACAGTTGTCAGTGTCACATAGACGTCATTTATATCTAACAAAATTTTATCTACTCATCTCATTATTTGTCTATTTTTTCTAATTATAAAAACTTAAAATAATTGAAAAGCGTAAATTTTAGTGGAATATTAACCACTGTTCTAGAAAATCGTTCTAAATCAACAGTAGATAAAGCGGTCACGGAATTACAAAACGAAAGGGAAGAAAAACGTTCAACCACAAAAAATAGGTACACTTAGCATTTAACGATTTGGTAAAGGCATTTGATAGAGTAAGAGAAACACTATGGGTTATATTAGAACAAAATGGTGTAAATAATAATAGTGTAAGAATAATTTAAGGAATAGACATAACCTAAAAGAAATAAAATAAATAATAAATGATAGACTACAACATCTACAGAAAATACATATATAGATTGAATATAATGAAAAAAATTAATATAATAGTCATGGTTAAGAGAGAGCCAGAATATCCTAGTGGACGACGTAAAAATATAACAAAAATTGCATTAAAATGAATAACAAAATTAATAAAAAAGAACATGAATTTGTTTTTCGCTATAAATTGATAATTCATTAAAAAAGGAGATATCAAGTAAAACTGAAATGGAACTGTACTAAGCAATTTACAGCCTTTACACATTTATTTTCATCGATATTTTATGCCCTTCCAACAATGCCACGAAATACTTTATAGAGTTTAAACTTTTAATAAATTCTAATAATCAGCTCTGTTATTAATTAATGTATATGTAGCAGTTGATACAATCTCGAGCGAAGAAGACTGTACTTTTTGTTGGAGTTGATTAATGTTATTAAATGGTGTTTTTCCATGATCATTGGCGTACCTAACAAGGCATCTCTGTTGTAAATGTTCGTAAATTTCCATCAAGAATTCGTATTTCCCCTGAAATTATATACCAGGAAATTAAATATAGACCAATCAACATTTTATTTATTTGTCTGCCTAATTAAATGTTATTTTGTTTTTATGTTATAACATATTTCTGCTTTCTACTAATTTATGTTACATAACTTTTTAAAGCAGTTGAAAACAAGGAAACATCATTGTTCTGAACATTCGATAAGATATTTTTAGCAGACAGACGTTAATTTATATTAGATTGAATTTTTACATGGATTTATGTCCTGTTTGTGATTTAGTAACATAACATTTATAGTGACATGTAATTTATCCCAATAACTACTGTAATATAATGAAAGCAAGCAAAGCATCACAAATTATCTATAAAATAGATAAACATGTACAGAACGATAGAGATTACAATATAAATCGAAGTACTAAAATACAACAGTAATGACATGATGAAAATGCATTTATTAAGAAAAAATCATACAATATATGTTAATCAAATACTTTTTATCATATTTTACAACTTTTTCTATATTCTGTGGTAAAACTTCGTATTCGAACTCTTTCAATATGTGATACAAAAGGATGGACTTTACACCTATTACTCGATATTGCTGTTTTTTTACAGCAATACGCCATTAACTTGTTCAGTTTATATCAGTAGATATCTGTAGTAATATCCCCTTTCATGTGCAGACTTTGTGATGTGAAGTTTTTTTTCTTTTTCCAGGATGACCAGCTAGAACCAAATGATATTTTACTTCGTGTTCGGGATAGAGAGGTTTTACGAGCGACAAAGACTCTGGGTTATGACTGGGATTGTCGGATTTCGTTTAACTACCGGGATTTATGGATGGGTAGGTATTTGATCATATTGTTTTCATATTCTAAGGCGCCCAGGGAGAACCTTACTCTGAGTATTGGATTGGAACACTCAGAGTAGTGCAAGTTGTCTCTCGGAGACCTACCTCTACAATACCTGTGCTCCGTAGAGGTAAATTGGACTGAAGGAGTTGGACTAGCATTTTATACAGAGTCGCTTTCTGGGGATTGGGAGTTTGCTTTTTCTGCAGTGGAGTCGAAATAGTAGGCTGCATACGCCATTGCCTTTGCAAATAGCGTGTTGAATTTGGGATGATTATTGGAAACTACGGTCGAATTGGAGACCGAGATATGATCTCTTCCGGAGCCAGGGAATAGGGATAAGGAGGATTTTCAATTTGGAGGCGGTATGCGCGGAACTCCTTCTTGCGGTGGAACAGAATAGCTAGAGTTTTGCTCAGGCTGTGTGCGATTGCTTGGGAAGTGAGAAATCAGCCATGTGAAGGTTTAATTGGGCTGGGGCTAGTCGAGCACCTCCTGCAGAGATTTTTTTCCGAGAGGATCTTTACTTGAAAGAATCTATCTTCCAAGTATGAGTGGATCAAGAAAATTAGGTCTCGGCATCTATTTGCTCTAAAGGTTAAACCTAATAGATGGTTACTGTGACGTGAGCAGCATAATGGAGACTTGAGTGCTTGGCACGGAAACCGAATTGTTCGTCAGGGATTATGTGTTGCATGTTAGTGAAATTGTTTAGAGCCTGTAATATCGCATTTTCGGCAAGTTCAGAAGCAAGTTTGTACAGCAAGACTTTATGGCTACGAATTCCACTTCGGTGTCTATATGGATGGCTCTCGTGGACTAATCTATGAGTTTTTGAGCTTGGGATTGTTGTAGTAGATTCATTTTTCATTCAGTCATAGTGCGCAACAATGAACTGCTACGTCTGTTACTGTAACAGTCAAATACAAAACAGATCTAAGTGGCATTTTCAGTCAGTTCTTCCTGTTGGGTCTTTCCCATTTCATGTAAAAGTCTGAAAACAGTTTATTCATCAACTACTAAGCTGTCTGAAAGTTGTTTGTTTGTTGGGTTTACCTCCAGTAAATTATTATTTTCAACGGTTTTGGTCCTCTAGACCGTTTTTTTGTTGTGGACATCAAAACCAGCAAGTTTCAAACATAGATAAATAGAGATTTAATTAACATAGGAATTTTTGGGGAAATGTTTCGCGACGTCCAACATCTAGATGTCGCTACTTTTAACTGATTACTTGCTTTAATCGCTACGCTATAAGCCGCGACGGGATCTGATTGGCTGCCTTCGTTTCTATGGTACGTTTGTTGTTTATTTATTTCGAACGCCATTTTCAGAATAGCTGACATATGGAATTTTTTAGAGATTAAATTATTAGTTCGTTAGTATATATATAAGTAGGTAGTACAAAAAGTAAAGTGAATTATCGGTCTAGGAAGTGTTGTGTACCCGGATGCACAGACAGTAAAGAAATGTAGAATCGTTTTCGTTCGATGAAGTATTTAGCTATCATTAAAAAATGGTTGAAATCCCAAGCTGATTGGATTAAATATCAAAGAAATTATTCCCCTTGCGAAAGAAGCTATTCAAACGGCTATATACTTTCCTTCTTCGATCAATAGTTGTTGCTTCAATAAAATAATAGCCTCTGAATGTAAATCTATTAAGAGAGGATTAACCGATATTCAATAGACGAGGAATTTTGGTGTAAAATTTATTGCCCAGGTAAGAACAAATTTGTTAAAGTGTCATCAATTACAACACCATTTCATTAAAGAAAAAGAAAGTGTAATTATCCAAATAATGAAACTTGATTTGTAATGGTTTATTTTGAATCTAGCTCATGGATTCGGGAATATACATCCTCGGTTAGGATGCTTTATGGAACACGAGGGCTCTAAATATTTACATTCTATACTAACCGGGGATGAAATGAAAATACTGTCAGTAAGTCTTTGAGCTACCTTTTTTATTTTACCTGGCAAAATCGCCTAGGTCGATAATATAAAAAAAAATTGTCAAATGTTTAAAAAAAAGTAAATTTAAAACCCTTCAATTGTACATTCCATAATGATCTTTCACATATAATATTAAAAGTAATAACAAGGTGCGTTATAACATTTGAGTGAAACAAGTGAACAGAATTTTTACAGGGGAAGACTCAAAAGTTTGCTTTCAGTGTAAGAAAACAAAAAGACGGAACTCTGATATATCTTATTAAATTGATGGCACTAAACAAATATGAAAAAAGAAAAAGACGGAAGAGAGAATTTTGATTTGCAATATATCAAAGTTTTTTGTTTATGGTTTTATATATATGTATATAATATTTATATTTTTTAGATATATTTATTTTTAAATCACAATTATATATTTTATAGATAAATCTACATTGTACATTTATATTCACTTATTGTTATAGATTATATTTATTTTTATTTATTTTTACATATTATATTTTTATTTATATTTTATTAAATTTTATTTAATACATTTATTTCTGAGAAGAATTGTTTTTTATTTAAATTTCATTGGTCAATTAAACTTGACGTCAAGGCTGTCACATATCAAATACTACAATCAAATGTCTTCACAGTAAAATATTTCTCTTACAGGTGCCTATAATGGAGATTAAAACTGATCAATAAAATTACTTGACAGGCCAGAGTCCCCTATTGAGTTACATCTCCATTACTCTATGGTTTCAAATCGTTGAAATTTAGACAGGGGTGTGCAACTCCAATGGTAAGTACTGGGGCAAAATTTTGCTTAGTTCAAGCATTGGCGGCGCTGACAACGTGAATTTGATTGGTTAGTTTAAAATAGTTATGTAGAAACCTGTAAGGAAAATACTTTGCTTTGATTGGTCTGCCGTTTCGCCTCATTACTTTGTGACGTCAGATTTAATGGCCAATAGTATTTAAATGAAAATCAAATTTAATTTTTAAAATTAATTTTATAAAATAAAATCCTATACAAATATACATAAGCGTAAATAATATAAATATATATAAACAAAAAGCAAAAAAAAACAATTATGAACTCTATTCTATGCAAAATTAAAATATCTATAATTCTTCTATAACACCTTCCCATATTTGTTTAGTGCCATCAATTATATGGGATCTATTAGAGTTCTAACTTATCTTGATATATTGAAGGTAAACTTTAAATCGTACCCTGTTGATATTACATTAACTTCATTAAACCAAAAATACAATCACACCTCATAATAACTCTTATGGGCTAAAAATATATGTTTTTTAAAGATATTTAGATTTTAGAGTATTTAATCCGTCGAACTACTTAACATAGAATGTAGACAAATATTGCATGTTGTTTCTTTTTCAGAAGTTTCGTTAAATAGCCTGAAATAAGACTAAAATCTCTGGAATTGAAAATATAGACTCAACTGGTGATTTAACAACCTCAAGTGGTACTAGAGCTCCCGTTAAAAAAGAATATAAGTTATCTAACATGTTCATCTTCTTCACAATGTTCTCCGGGAGAATGATGTGAAAAAATTGAAGTGATGATGTGCCCTTTTAAAGATTTCTCGAACATACTAGGTGAAGGATGCTGTTTCTACCTCCATGACCTCTTTAGATTTCTTCAAATCAAATGGTAAAAGTAATTAATGTCGAATATTCAATTTTGAATCTTCCATGATTAGAGTTAGTATACACTGAATAACTCAAATGTTAAAACTAACAAATTTAACAGTTATGTTTGGTTGTTTAGTTATTTATGTTGATACTCCGTATTTTAACCAATATATACCGCTTCAAATTACGTAATATCAGACAGTTTGGTCAAATCCAAGAAATCCTACCTGACTCAACGTATTTATTAGACATTGCTTCTCTTCGTCATTATTTGTTTTAATAGATAAGGTAAAATTGATAAGATTATAGAAAGATGAGAAGAAGTAATGAGCTATGGACGTTATTTTGAATGAAACAGATTTTTCACAATATATGCCCAATTGTTAATTACAAATGAAGGAAACTTATTTATAGTCCAATAGTGCTAATTATCTGAGTTAAAAAACCATTCCACCCTTGTATAAAAAATTGGACGTCAGCCCGTTGCATTCTCGTATGTTTTTCTGAAACGCAA
Organism: Rhynchophorus ferrugineus; assembly: GCF_030347505.1. Lineage (NCBI taxonomy): Eukaryota > Metazoa > Arthropoda > Insecta > Coleoptera > Curculionidae > Rhynchophorus > Rhynchophorus ferrugineus. Next base: position 52,877,956 of record NW_027472583.1, read on the forward strand.
TGACAGTTTGACACTATTGGGAAATAATGGTAAACAAAATAACTGTCGATGATTCACAGCCGATGTTAATTAGCCTGTTTATGTGCTGTAGCAGACAATGTCTCCGAAAAAATAATAAATGGACTTTGAAAACGATTTATCGGAAAACACCTCGCTCATACCATCTCATTTACTGGCAAGGGTTCCGTGCAAAACGTTACAGTTACGCATTTTTATGCGATATTACGCTTATTAGAATGGGAAACGTTGTGGAAATCACTGCGTTAATGAATATAATGACTGGTTTTGTGTTCTAATTTAACTAATTTCATGTAGGAAAAAAAGGGGCTTGAAACTAGTTTTGCATCTTTTCATTTTCATTCATTTTCATTCATTAGTATTAGTATTTCATTCATTCATTCATTTTCTTTTCATATATATATATATATATATATATATATATATATCAAGATGTTTAATGTATTGCCAAACATTATTTTCCTTCTCATTTTATTCTAGTTAAAAAGAGACATAATGCTGTCTGATAAGTTCTAACCTACAAAATATTATACCTGTATTCTCAATTGTAGTTTCAAGTCCTTCGATAATATATGCATTAGATGTACTATAACGTCAAAATAAACTATATATGTTTGACAACATTTTTGTTTTATTATTTTATTTAAACTAGAATTTTGTTGTATATCAAGGCCAAACTGAACTAAAACTCAGAGTTGATGCGGTAACATAGCGACGTTTTGACGACACACAATTAGATGACGTATGTACACAGTGAAGTAATCTTGGAGGGTCGTATTGTGTAATCAAAGATTTATTAACAAAGAGAAATGAGTACAGACAGAAGAATAAGAACGGTTAGAAATGTTAGTTAATTTATGCCAAACACAAGAATAACTTGCCAAATGATTAAATATTGATCAATCAACTGTTCCAAATTAACTGTTGTTGTTGAAGATAAAATAACAGGTCAATTGAAAAGTCCCCGGCCTGACATATATAAGGCGCTACTAGAATTACATCCATATGTTTTTTAGTTAGCCTTAACCCTCAAAATATGCGTGTATAAATTTGACAGCTGTTGGACCATTAGTTTGTGAGTTTGTTTGAGTGAGTGAGTTTTAAGTGAAGCAACATTTGTTATTGTGAAAAAATGGATAAAAAGGAATTTCGCGTGTTCATAAAATATAGTTTTTTGAAGGGAACAAATACATTTGAAGCAAGAACTTGGCTTGATGTCGAGTTTCCGGACACTGTCCCAGGAAAATCAACCATCAAGGATTGGTATGCTAAGTTTAGACGTAGTGAAATGAGCACCGAAGATGGTGAAAGCAGTGGACGATCAAAAGAGGTTGATACCAATGAAAATATTTCAAAAAAATCCACAAAATGATTTTGAATAACCGTAAATTGAAATTTAATGAAATAGCAGACCCTTTAAAGATATCAACTGAATGTATACATCATATCACTCACGAATATTTGGGTATGAGGAAGCTCTGTGCAAAGTGGGTGCCGCGCGAGCCCACTTTTGACCAAAAACAACGACGAGTTGATGATTCGAAGCAGTGTTTGAAGATGATCAAGCGTAATAAACCCGAATTTTTGCGTCGATATATGATAAGAGATGAAACATGTCTCCATCGTTTCACTCCGAAGTCCAATCGACAGTCATCCGAGTGAAGTGCACACGATGAAACCGCTCCAAAGCGTGGGAAAACGCAACAGTCGGCTGGCGAGATTATGGCATCTGAATTTTGGGATGCGCATGGAATAACTTTCATTAACTACCGTGAAAGAGGAAGGACCATCAATAGCGATTATTACATAGCGTTATTGGACCGTTTGAAGGACGAAATCGCCGAAAAATGCCCCATTTGAAGAAAAGGAAAGTGCTGCTTCACCAAGACAATGAACCCTGTCACAAGTTAGTAAAAGCGATGGCAAAAATCCATGAATTGGGCTTCCAATTGCTTCCTCATCCACCGTATTCTCCAGATCTGGCCCCCAGTGCCTATTTCCTATTCTCAGATCACAAAAGAATGCTCGCTGGGAAGAAATTTCCATCGATTGAAGAGGTGATCGCCGAAACTGAAGCCTATTAGGACAAATCGTACTACAAAAATGGTATCGAAAAGTCGGAGGGTCGCTATAAGCAGTGTATCACCCTGACTGATTAAAAAAGAACTAATTTTGCCAAAAAATGTGTTTTACTATGGTAGGCCGGGGACTTAATTGACTTGTTAAGTTATGATCTTTTGTATGCCTTGGTGATGAAGTGATGAGCGCATATACCATAGCAATTCAATAATTTAAATTTTGATTGTTTAACAAAAGGTCAGATTTGGCGACTGTGTATGAGATGTTGAGACAATTTCGATCTGATGTTGCACAATGAATTAAAAATTGTTTGCAAAATAGGGTATTCCACCTGTTGCACGTTTTTTCATCTCGACGGCATAGAGAAAATCTAGCAAAGTTAAAACTTCTCTATTTATTTGCATATTAAATGGTTAATGACGACAATTTTCACACTGTCAAGTAATATTATAAGGGTTTTTCAATGTGCTAAGTAAACTAAAGGCCAGGTAGCCAAAATAAAACGTGATTCCACAATGACTATCAGTCTACCAGAGAGACATACCGTTATAAAGCTGTAAAGTATCGATAAAAAAGCGATATTCCGGTTATCTCTTCGCTACTCTGAACAAACATGCGCTTATTGGAGTAAGCATTATTTCATTTGAACGCATCATAAAGGTTTCTAGGTTTGAATTTTTTTTTTGGAATTATAACCATAAACTACCTGAAAGGGAAGAACAAATTCAGTGGTTTATTAAGGGCTTATATATATTTTAGGTTTTAAAAATATGTCTAGAATATCTTGGCAATATTAAGCTATTACAGTTAAAGATCTTTTCGAAAGTCCGCTGATTGAGCTGGACCGATTAGACATAAAATGAATTGCTTTTTCCCAAAAATATTTGCGACATGTTTCTTCTCAAAAACCAATGCAATGATTTATTGAAACTTTATACACGTATTCAAAAATAGAATCAATTAGTGACCGAGAGAAGGTTCCTTTTTCAGTTACATCTAATGTTACGAGGCTATACGTAGGCTAGTACATGAATATTACTAATGTAGACACTAATTAAGGACCCATGGGTTTTCCTAGATATATGCTTAGTTTTAAGTGATTGAGAAAATAAATTGTAGGTTAGTCGGCAACGATTAGTAATAATATTTTAATAAAAAATAATTTTTAAATGTTTCTTGTATAGTCTATTCAAAGTTATTTTGTACATACGTCATCTAATTTTGTGTCGTCAAAATGTCTCTATGTTGCCGCATCAACTCTGAGCTTTAGTTCAGTTTGACTTTGACATACAGGAAAATTCTAATCTAAATAAAATAATTGAACAAAAATATTATTAAATATAATTTATTTTAATATTATAGTACATCTAAAAACTACAGTTAATTATACAGCCATATACATATATATATATATATATATATATATATATATATATATATATATATATATATATAAATATATACATATACATATATATAAATATATACATATATATATATATATAACTTTCATATTTTTATATATCTATATATGACACATATTGTTTTATGTTGTTTTTAGTAGAATTCACTGGATTTTGAAAATGAAATTGTCCACTATATTAATATCCTTGTAACATCATATTAATATCCTTGTAAACTGAAACTTAATACTAATGCGATACTAGACTAATATGTGATAGAGGACACTAGTGTGGAAAGAACCAAATCAACTTTGAATTTTGAGCATTCTTCACAAAATCTCGCCACAGCTGCTCTGACTTCGGACAATATTAGTTTCCCATCATTTTCTATGATTTCAGCATTCGAAAGAGGCGAATTTCTGTCTTGTTTATCATATACACCATCTTAGAGAAACAAAAGCACCTGTAGTATCTGTAGGTATATCGATATATGGAAAAGATAGTACTCGTCCATCAAGTGTTTACGACATTTTCCGAAACGATTTTGACATCGTGCTTTTTGTTTGATTTCCATCGGTAATTATTTAATTATTATAATTTACAATCTGTCTACGAGCCTAAACCAAAGAATTAACTACCTCAGTTTCTGGTAGGCCTTCAAGTATTTGTGTATACAGCTAATTGATTCTGATAATTTTAAGTTTCTCATTAAATTCTGTGTAACCAATATTGGAAAATGTTTTATGATTGGTTTTTCTTCTGATATTTGATATCTCGCGGTATTCAGATTAAGCATTAAGGAAGTTGTTTGTTAGTTTTATTTGAGACTGATTATCAGTCTTAATTTGAAGTACACAAACGAATGTTTCCTGGTATATTTTATCAATATTGTAAACTAATTTTGAAATATTTACAATAGTTGGTGTAATTTATGCTATGTTAAAACGAATACTTCTGTAATTTTATCAATGTTCAATATGCTGTTATACAAATAACATGTATAAAACGTGTTTTGGGTATTTTACTGACTGCGTGAAGTTATCAGCTTCAAGAAATCAGAATTATGGCCTAACAACATTTGGTTTCCTCATGAAAAGGTGCCTTCTTTCAGAGAATTTGTTATTCCAATTTTCATAGATTTTGGCTTTCTCCTGATTTCGAGAAACAAACTGTTTCGATTTAAAACGAATTACCATTCAATGACTTACCTGCCATTGAGTGAGAGTACTATGTTTTTCAATGAAACTTTGTATTCTCTTAAAAATCATTTACCATCATATTAATATTTATTGTTTGGAGGTCATTTAGAAAATGTGAATATTAATTGTCAAACGTATGGTGGATGATATTGTGTGTAGTACTTGTGATGAATTAATGAATTAATCCACATCTGGCAGTGGTCACAGAATTCCCAGTGTGTAATAAACTTATTTTTATATCTGCAATTGTTTTAAGATTACCTTAATTTAATTTAATTTAATTTTTTTTAACATGTTTAACATGTTTAACATGTTAAATGTTGAAAAGTCCCCAGCTTGACACACAGATGGCGCTACTAGAATTAATTCCATATGTTTTTTAGTTAGCCGTAACCCTCAAAAGATGCGTGTATAAATTTTAAACAAAGTTAATTTTTTTAGTTAACAAAAACTTTTGTTATTGTGAAAAAACGGATAAAAAGGAATTTCGCGTGTTGATAACATATCGCTTTTTGAAGGGAAAAAATACAGTTGAAGCAAAACCTTGATGCCGACTTTCCGGACACTGCCCCAGGAAAATTAACCATCAAGGATTGGCATGCTAAGTTTGGACGTGGTGAAATGACCAGAAATAATTTTCAAGAGAAGAAGACAGGTTGACGTTAGATTGGCAATCGTTACTCAAGGCGTTTCTTGGTGTAGCTAAGTGGAGTTCGGGTAACAGTATTGAAGCTGAAGCTGTAAAGTCACACAAGGCGGATTGAAGGTTCTCAACGACCCCTAGCCATGCACTATTCCAATAAATTAATATTCAAGCTTTGAAAAACACCTCTTGTTCAAGATTTAAGGCCAATTTATAGTCTACTGATATTTGGACAGAAACTTGCAATTCTAGATGAACGTCCACCAAAGGTAGATTTCAGTAGCTTGGTTTCTTAGCCGTAGAGAGGTTCTATGGAAATTAGGGTACAAACAGTACTATTTCGAAGAGAAAAACAATGTTTTATTTCTGATTTGGCTATTTGTATGTCTCATTCAATTTATATTTTATTTATATACTTCAATCGCACACTCTATGTATCTTTATTTTTTTTTTGATAACATCGTTATTAGATACGCTTAGTACAGTCTTAGTTATAAATTAATGTATTACAACATTTCATGTACTTGAATTCATTCACAAACAAGGCGAGTGCGAGAGCCGACCAACCAGTATAGTAGTTTTATTTTAGTTCTAATGTGTTTTGCTTTTTGTCTAACATGATGTTTCTAATTTAATCTACCGTTAAGATGGATTTCAACGTATTTAGCTGATTCAGCTTGAGGAAACGGGCATCCATGAGTAATATAATTAAGTTTTTATTATTTCGCCGCAATGAAAAATTGACATGAACAGATTTGGAGCTATTTAGTTGAATTTTCCAATCCTTCGTCCATTTGTAGATTTTGTTGACTGCCACCTATACTTGTTCTACTGCCCTAGGCAGAGATATGTTGTTTGTAATAATAATTGTCTCGTCATCAAAGGTTCTAAGTAGTGTTTTTGTTGTTGTTGTGATGTCAGTAGTGTAGAGCAGATACAGGGGAGGTCCCAAGACGCCACCTTGTGGAACTCCAACCGAAATAGTTTTAATTGTCGAAAACGCTATTTCGTGCAAGACTCTCAATTTTCTTCCGAAAAGATATGACTCCAGTAATTGACAATAGTTACGCGGTAACAATCTGCGCATTTTACAGATTAATCCCAAAGGCCAAACCGGATCAAAAGCTAGTGAGACATCCAGGAATATTGCAGGGCAGTATCTCTTTACCTCAAACGTTTTTTCAATAGCCGAGTTAATCTGTGCACTTGATCGATTTTTGAGTGGTGATTTCGAAAACCAAACTGAAAATCTGGTGTTATTACAAAATTTTTAACATGTTTGAGTTATTATTATTAGCTTCTCAAATAGTTTTGATATTGCAGGTAGCAGTGAAATAGGCCCGTAAGATTCGACTTGTTCTGCAGGTTTGTCAGGTTCTTTGAGCATAATTATTTGTGCCACCTTAAAGCATTCCGGAACCTGCTTCAGTTTTAAACAGGCATTAAATATATATATCAACATGATGATTGCTTTTCGTGACAGTTCTTTCAATAATCCAGGTGAAATGTCATCTATACCAGGTGCCTTTTTAGGATTGAGGTTATCAATTTCACTGGCAACTTCCAATAGAGATGGTAGATGTATCCATGGTAGATTCTATATCATTAGGTTGAAATATGTTAGCTAAGTATTGTGCGAACAATTCAGCTTTTTCATCCTTTCGCTTTATTTTATGAATATCACTTATTACAAAGAAATTTCAAAATTCTTCAATTTGGCAGTCTACAATAATAAAATTATAACTAATCAATATCTATGAATCCAAAATTATTTTCTTGTCATGCAAATATAACGGGAGGGAAACTTACGCATTAAAATTACGTACGAAAATCCATATTCATTAAACAGATAAAACGTCAAATTCCTATTCAAATATTATAATTTTATAGCCTAGTTTATTATATAGTCTCAATAGAATCCAGAGGCCGCAACCATACGAATAAACAATATTAAAATGTATGAATGGTAATTTCCAAATAAAGAGCTAGATTTTTTCAGGAAATGATCGCTTGCCATCTGCTGTTATGATTTAACCTTACCGCAGGAAAAAATACGGCGTGAAATTGCCCGATAGGCAGGTTTGAAATTTCTCCTAATGGCCAATTATAATATTTCGAACGTATTGGAATTCGTAACTGAGTCTTAACCGTTAATTGCTCGAAGATTTTTCACGAATATGAAATGGGATTTATTTTACGCTTATAGAGATATTTCTCGGCTCGGTCGCCCGGTTCGTTTCGTTTTCAATATTGTATTTAAAGGTTAACAAACTTATATAAAGAATATGGTTGTAATAAAACTATAAATATTCCGTTTTTATAATCAACTAAAACGCTGAGAATAGAATTTAACTGAAATTCATTTAAATTGACGATGTTAAAGTAAATATGTCTTCTTTAGTTAAAAGAAGGAATCTGTGTTAAATAAAATAATGAAACGTTACTAGTCTAGGGACTTTCGAGTTGTGCAGTTGTCAGATAGATAGATGTGTGAGTTAAGAGAGAAACCACGTTGTTGTTGTTTGTTATTGTAACCATAAAATCTCAACAGGTTATGTGCCCAGTTTTATATCCAAAAAGAAAATAGATTTTTTGAATCAAAAGAAATGGTAAATCCCACACATTCCCAAAATCCCAAATTAAACACATTAAAGGGCTAAAGAGTAATACGGAATGGCCGATGTGGAAGCGTAAAATTCGAGATTTCCGATATACCACGAGGGAGCTTTAGATGCAATCGACGGCAAGTTGGTGAAACCGAATGCGTTGCCGGCAGACCCTGATGACAAGATGGTGAAGAATCATAAAGTGCAATGGGATTTGTATAGAAAAGTTAATGGTTATGCCAAGTCTATGAGTGCAGTAACCGATGCTGTATATCAAAAAATTTTAGATAAAGAAATGGTTTATGAAGTGTGGTGGGCATTGAGGCAAAATTTCGAAGCATCGTCTAAGGCTCAGTTATTTAAGATATGTACCGACTTTTTTGCATTTGGTTGGATTCAAGGAAAATATATCGCAACAAACATTGCAAAATTGACAGGTTTGTGGTTTAATGGTTAACCTGGTTTAATGTTAATATGCAAAGTTTTACATATTTTACCAGCAAACTTTGAAACTTTCAAATCAAGTTGGATGTTGTTAACAAGGAATGACATGAGGACATTCGAAGAGCTGAAAGAACAATTTTATACGTTTGAATGGAGTTTTACAAAAGTCAGTGATTTGTTGAACAGGAAGTTTTAGTGGCAAACTCATGTAAAGTAAATCAGAGTAACAGAATTAGAAATAAGATTAAGGAAAAAATACATGTAACTATAGCAAACAACCAAGCCATTGGAATAGACAATGTCAAAAGTGCATTGCTGATGGACGACCGTCTAAGGATGTAACACTGAAGAAGGAAAAGGACAAGACAGTGGAGATAAAGACAGTACCATTAACGTCATGCGGTGATATTTTTTTCTGCAGAGGTAGACGAAAACAGTTGGTGGATTGACAATGGGGCTATGAAACATGTAACAAATAGGTGAGATTATTTTGTCAGCTACGAAGCATTCAGTCAACCAGAATGCATTAAAGCGCCGGGAAAGAATTTTTAAATGCATATGGAAAAGGAACAATTCGGTTCTCACCAACAGTTAAAGACAGATGTGAGGAAATTTGTTTTCTGTTCTAGCTTCTCATGACCGAAATAAAAATAGCAAGTTTGAGTCAACGACTATGTCCTGCTCTATAAAGATCCATGATTAAAAATAAATCCATGATATAAAGATTTATGATCCATGAATTAGTACCTGAACATCGAGTTGATGTACGTTCTATCGTTGAGGGTAAATCTGATCTGTTGTATCATGAGAGATGCGGTTACCAAGATAAACATTATGTGAAAGCAAAGCTCAAGAAGGACTTTTGTATTGATTTCAAGATAGATGAAGCAGAAATCTGTGAACCATGTACATATGGAAAGGCACATCGTTTACCATTTGGTTCAAGAGAGATGTCAAAAACTCCAGGTGAACTAATATCAACAGATGCGTGTGGACCTTTTGATGAATCATTCGGAAAGAAGCGTTACTTTGTTTTGTTTAAGGATAATTATACAAAATTTAGGTATTGTTAAACTAATCTCAATATATCAATTAATAACCGTAAAATCTCAACAGACAGGAATGCTAATAAAGATAGGTTATGTTATATTCCTTCCTATACATTCCTACATATTAAATTAACAATAGTTTTTGGTAGTGGCTATTTCCGGAGAATCCAAACCGTATTCGGTAAACTTCGGTGGTTTTCGTCTGATTATGCGACGTTGCCACTTACAAACAATCGAGAGGTTGAATTCAACGCACTAAGACATTCATTTTCGATTTGACACTGGCATTGGTAGGAGCCCTGTTTATTTGGTTAAACATTGTTTATAGTTTATTTGTTCTTGCGCTGTTCATATTTTGACTATAAATGTTAGGCAGTAATGGCTCAATAATCGATTTGTGAATATTGCTATTACAGAAATTTTAATCTGAACAGACATATGAGTACGTTCTATCCAGGTGCGTATCCATCCAATTTTAATTTTAATTTTTGAAACCTGGATTCACTTCTCTATTGAATTCTTTATATTTTACACATAGTTGACCCTGCAAAAGTAAAAGTACAGATAAATATGACTTGATGCCCTTTTTGTGAGTATATCCCATCAGAATCACAGCTCGTTAATCATCTAGTCATTCTATAGCACTAAAATTGGACAAGAAGCATTTAAGTTTGGCTCGCTTGAAGCGTAATCGATCATGAATTCCTAAGAGTGCACGAAAGAGCGAGAGGTGAAAGTTATTAAAATCAGATAAAAATATTATTGCAACCAAACTAGCTGCTAAAATTCCAATAGATGCTATATTGGATGAGATACGAGCTAATATAAATAGTGGCAATTTGAAAAGACTAGATTTATTGGCTCATAAAGATTTATATAATATTCAGCAAGCAAAACATAAAAGTGACTTCGATGAGGAAACATTGAAGTTGAAGAAAACAAACTTTGGTTTGTTATTGTCGTTTGTTATCAATACATAAACAATTACATATTGTTTTATTTTCTCTTCTTTCTTTTCAAATTATTTTAAAATGAACGATGATTATAAAAAGTTTTTCATGCTACATTTTTTATATTATAGTGATCGAAATATATAAAAACGTTTTTGTGTCCACAGAAATATTAGGCACTATGACATTAGTTTAAATTATATTATATTCTTCAAATATACGTATAATTTTTGACAACTGACAACGTGGCAAACTCAGATCCTTGAGCGCATGCGGGGATTCTCCAGAACTAGAATCTTGTATAATTTTATATTAATAGTCACTGACTAAAGTCAGTGGATTCACAATTTGTCTGACACGGGTGATATTTTGCCGGTTGCGACTGTTAGTGTTTTATTTATGGCTTATATGCTTATAATCTGTATGTATAAAAATGAATTATATGTATTGTATCATGTTGTATACCCGGTTATATAAACATTAAGGAAGTCAATTTTTTAACTTTCATTTGAATTTGGTTATTCAAAATGCCACCAAATAGATGTACCAAGTTAGGTCTCAGAATTCGCAAAGCTACAAGTCAATGATAGCAGGGGTGCCGGAAAGTTACCAGTTTCTCTAACAGATGTGGGTGGGCTTAAATATGCAATTTTATGATTTGACACATACGTCATTTTATTCTACTGACATCATTCATGAAGCTTCAAAGCTTACATGGTATATTGCGAAATTAGTACCCTCATAGACTGATATCTCTGTGAAAATGTCAAGTTTCGTGCCTGAAAACGTGAATTTGCGAAAAAAACAACGAAAGTCATCGTTTATTGGTAGCAAATGATGGTGAGCATGCCCTAACCTTAAAAACATGTGCGGCGTCTTTTCGAAAATTCAAAAGTGGTGATTTCGATGTGCAAGTCAAAGAACGTTCTGATAGACCGAAAAAGTTTGAAGATGCGAAACTACAATGGTTATTGGATGAAGACTCAACCCAAATTCAAAAACAATTGATGATAAAAGATGGGAAGATGGATGCCAAATCAACTGAATGGCAGACAAATGGTATGTTCGGAAGTCATTTCTACTTTGGATAGTTACGGGTGATGAAAAATGGGTATATTTTTAAAAGTCCAAGCGCAAAAAATCATGGTTATTGCTTGGCGAAGGTAGCGAATCGACTGCAAGGCCAAATCGTTTTGGTCTCAAGATCATGCTATGTGTTTGGTGGGATCAGATTGGTGTCGTATATTACGACTGCTGTAACTAGATGAAACAGTTATTAGTGATCGCTACCGACAACAAATGATCAAATAATTTTCACCATATATTGATCGAAAAGGGTCCAAGAACCGAACCCAATCTGTGTGACTACGTTAATGATTATTTGAAGAAATCAACTTATCGTGGTTGGATTTCAAGTATGAATGCTATTTCCGATATAAGCTTTTATTAGTGGGCTATACAAGCGGCTACTTTTTTCTCTAAATAAATAAAATGCTTTAACAAAGTAAAGATATAATACATATGATCAGTTAAAACTAAACGAGCATTTCTATGCATCGAACTGATTTTATTTTTTCGTCATCACGCATTATATTCGGATTACTTGGAATTCCAGATAAATTTTATCCCGGACAGAATTCAGTTTCCTCAGTTTCATTTCCTATATGTATAACATCACCAGTAAGTTCATGTAAGGATCATAATTGAAGAAGAACATAAAACCTTTATAATTAACAAATTATTAATTAAAACAATAATAACTTTAAACTAACTGAACAAAAAAAAGAAATAGTAGGTCATTTTTTTCAATGATCTGAACTTTTATTATCGTCGAGCTCCGTTTCAGTCTACAACAAAAGGATTCTTTGACTGTTAACACAAAACGATAACAAAGCACGCTTGCTATCTGGCGCCGTCACCTCGTACTAATACAATGGACATCGAGAGTGTATGGAGGTTCTCTTCATTTATCAAATAATAAAGTTATTACTATGAGGACGTATAAATTGTACGTTGTATCTTAACTAATCAATACCCATCCTGATATTTAATAAACGTGTTTGGAAATGGCGATGATGATATTTGAATTATAATATTAATCAGATAACAATAATGATATGTTCTGAATGTATAAAATTGCCTATAATTAAGTGTGGCAAAGGCGCACTAATTGGTATTATGCATCTTCTATTAGATGTAATTTTTTAATATTATTTAAAGAATAACAAAGAAATATATATAAGTAGTTTCTAAGTATGTTGTTCACTTCTTATGAAAATTGATGCAAACTTCATAAAGATGTGATTCATTCGTGGACTGCATTTAAAGGCAGAAGGTTCCTCCAACATAAGAATTCAGGGATGAACAGTATTTCTAACAATTATTAGTCCTATATTTTATGCATGTATTAAACTGTATCTGGTAATTTATAACCAACTTCATGTTGAAGCTTCACTGATAGGCTTCATTTTTCAGTATGTATCCTTTCGTTGAAGAATGAATAAAAAAATGCGACTGAAGGTCAATGAATGCTCTGTGAAGCTTATGACAACCATGCTTCATCGATCTTAATATGTCAATATTGGTTTTGACATATTAAAAGTGGCTATTTGGATATGGAAGACAAATATGCTTCTAGGAAAACAAAAATTGAAAACAAGAATTTGAAGGCATTACTCGATGATGATCCGTGTAAAACGCAAGAAGAATATGCATAATTATTGAGAGTAAGACAAGAAACCATTTCAATTTCATTTTTCCCCCAAACCATATTTTGTGCCGTGTCGTTGAATTGAAACTCAGGGACATTGAAAGGCCGCTTCAACGACAAATCGGAAAGGTCTTTTGCATTGTATTGTTACTGGTGATGAAAAATGATCCATTACGATGAACCAAAGCGAAAAAATCATGAGGTTATCACAATCATCACAATGAATCATGGTCAGGCTCTGTATTTGGTGGGATCAGCTTGGTGTGGTATGTATATTTTATGTAAACCTAATGAATAACATCTTATACCAATACCAAACTAGAAGATACCAAAATATCAAAAAATGGGTCGATTAGTGCGATAGCCTCAAAAGATACATCGTTCTTTCAAGATGAAATTCGTAAATTGTCTGAAACATAGGAAAAGAAAAGGCTATCGATGGACTATACTTTCAAATGCTGCCGTTTTGGGGCGATTTCGTCCTTCAAACGGTTCAATAAACCTATGTAATAGTCGCTGTTGATGGTCCTTATTTTTTCAAGGTAGCCAACGAAAATTATTCCATGCGCATCCCAAAATACAGACGCCATAACCTTGCCAGCCGACTGTTGCGTTTTGCCACGTTTTGGAGCGGATTCGTCGTGTGCTGTCCACTCGGATGACTGTCGATTGGACTTAGCCATAAGGAGCCATATTTCATCCATTGTCACATATCGATGAAAAAACTCAGGTTTATTACGCTTGATCATCTTCAAACACTGCTCCGAATCATCAACTCGTCGTTGTTTTTGGTCAAAAGTGCGCTCGCGCGGCACCCATTTTGCACAGAGCTTTCTCATAGCCAAATATTCGTGAATGATATGATGTACACGCTGAGTTGATATCTTTAGAGGGTCTGCTATTTCATTCAGTTTCAATTTACGGCCATTCAAAATCATTTTGTGGATTTTTTAAATGTTTTCGTCGGTAACAACCTCTTTTGGGCGTCCACTGCGTTCACCGTCTTCGGTGCTCATTTCAACACAAAATGCTATAATTCACAAACTAATGATCCGACAGCTGGATGGATTTAATTCTAGTAGAGCCATCTATGTGTCAGGCCGGGGACTTTTCAATTGACCTGTTACAATAAAACTTCGAATTACTAAAATCCTTTAAAGCTAATTTATAACCATAATGTTTCATTTAATTTTATTTGAAACCATTTGTTCAACTAAAAAATTACAACCAACACCTAATGTCGGTGTGGAAAATTCTTAAAACGTCATAATCATGTTAAACGACATCTATCGGAAGTTATTACCCAATAAAACGATCAAACTAGGTTATGTTCGGTTAATAATCTCAGGCGATTCGATACAGACGTTTAATTTTGAGATGGTTATAAATAATACTAATAAAAAGATTTGCAATTAAAAATGCAGACTATGGGAACAGAAATAGTACTGTAATAATTGATGCTCGCTTATTATACGGAGTTTATACACTTCCCATAGTACATTTCTCGTTGAATACGTCAATTTAAAAGTTGTTATTAATTGCTGCCCGAAGGCTTTGATGGGAACAATCAGAGAAAGAAAAAGAAAAAAGGCAAATAATCTTTCTTTCTGACAAAAAAAATCTAACAAATTTGGTTGTTTAGTAAGATTTGGTGCTCAGTATGTTCGTTTGGTTCCTCGCTTTATTGATTTAAATTTTGATTATTTATTTATGAGTTCAATGGTATAAAATTAACTAACTGCTAAATAAAATTAAATCGGAATCCATAATAGTTGCGAACAAATGGGAACAAATTTTGAACTTTACAACTTTCATGTTAAATTACGTAATTTTGGCATTCAGACGGTCCTGAACTATAATACCAATTGAACATTTTGATTGAAAAACAGAATGGACAGATCATGAAGACTAATAAAAGCAAGTTCTACTTTGGAAGGCTCAGGTCAGATCTGTGTGTGATTTCAAGTATGATCGGTATATCAGATGTAAGCTTTTAGAATATATTGGCGATATTTTGACATAAAATTCATTCATCTTCTATAATCTCGGATAGAATTCAATTTCCTCCGTTTGTTCAGTTCCTACATGTATAATATCACTAGTAAAGTCGATAATTAAGTAATTTTGACATTTTTATTTAACAACTTTGGGTTTAAACCTTTTTTAAGTACTCATTTAAGGATCATACTTAATTAAATAAGTTTAGTGCTCAGTATGTTCTTTGTAATTTTAGTATATTTTAGATTCCTCGTTTTATTGATTTAGATTTAGATAATTTATTTATCAGTTCAATGGTATAAAATTATTAAATAATTAAGAAGTAAAATTAAATCGTAATCCATAATTCTTGCGAACAAATATGAATAATTTTTTTCTATCTGGATAGCGTTCAAGGATGGTAAGCTTTATGTTTTATTGTTTAGGAAGCTGAACAACTCTAACTTCATTATTAGGCATTATCTTCTTTATTAGTACTATACGCGTACTATTTGCGTCTAAGGCAAGATTTTGAATTCTTTGCATTTCATCTGTTGTGATGCGTTCTGGCAACCAACGCATTTTGTAACTATGGTAGTAGAATGATGCTAATATGACAGTTTAAAGAACTTTCTAAGCTTTCTTAATAGTAGGGTGTTCCAAATTGAAATCGTGCAGCCGATCTAATCTAGTTCTTACAGACATAAACGTGGGCAGAAGTTTGCCATAGTAACAACTTTTAACCTGAAGATGTTCTAATGCTGAAACCACTTTTAATGGTCCAAATATTATAATTCTATAACTGTGGAAGTCTTATCAAATAACTCATTTAATTTTCATTTACTTCTCAGAAGTTCCACTATAGAATCATAAAGAGCGTTCCATATCGAGGGACGGAGATATAATAACTGATGTCCAAGATAGTCTTTCTATTTCTATGTTTTATGACTTCATCCAATTTGAGACTTCTTTAACAAAGACATAACTTAATTGCTGAATAGTAAACCCAGCTAACACAAGAATTTTTTATAAAATTATTTATGTCTCTAGTGACCAAAGGACTTAACATGTCTAGACAAAAATAACTCCCTCTCCATAGTTTTATATACTCTTTTATTTACTGGTAACAATACTTCTTCATAGAAGATGTCAAAGGCAGATTTTGTTTGCGCAAGCTATCGAACGTTATTTTCTGTATAAATCACTCATCAGTAAGATACATTTATTTATGTTGAAATGCATTTTGAAGCCATACATATTAGAAATACTGAATAGAAAATATATCAGCATCAGGCATTTGCAATACGAATTACAAGCTATATTTTAAAGAAATAATTGAATTTACAATTCCAAATATGTATTTTAATTTCAATAAAATCAAATACTACAAGGAGACAAGATATGGTTTAGAAAAGAAATAAATAACATTTCGTCATTCTACTGTCTTACGCAACACTCAAAGCCCAAAAAATTATGATGGAAATCAGTGAATTATGATATTAATTATTGCACTAACTTAAAAACGTATTACAAGACTTATTGAACTACCTAGTATTTGGCGTGTTATACAAAGTAGAATTTCAATAACTGCGTCTTACTTTTGATAAAATATCTCGTAATGACCGAAAAAAAAAACTTACGGATATTAATCATAGATTCGTGGATTTGTGAAGTTTGTCCTGATGCCAGATTTTTGACGCCACCGACTGTGACTAACTCAGACATATTCAGGTCCGACGTCAAATCGTTTGAAATATGTTAATTTTAATTAAATCTTGTT
Organism: Rhynchophorus ferrugineus; assembly: GCF_030347505.1. Lineage (NCBI taxonomy): Eukaryota > Metazoa > Arthropoda > Insecta > Coleoptera > Curculionidae > Rhynchophorus > Rhynchophorus ferrugineus. The sequence continues at coordinate 52,894,814 of NW_027472583.1, forward strand.
TGAAATTATGCTCTTGCTATATCAAAGCTTGTCGAAAAGCGAATATATTCTGGGAAAAATGAGAGATATGTGTAAGTCTATTTTATGGTGTGTTTACGAATATATTTGGTGGTTCATATTCTGCGTTAAATTCGAGTTCAAACATATAGAAAGCAAGCTGGATTATCTTTGAAGAAGTAGATCAAAGACGATATTCGTTGAATCTGTTATGTTATTAACGATGATAGAATATTTTTTTATAAAGAACCATTATTTGTCTTTACAAATATACATTCATAGTCTGATAATATTTTAAACAACTGATAAATAGATGTTTACTAAAGAAGAGTTTAAAAATAGTATTAACATGAAATCCATCACGCTATCTTTTTTAAAACCAATTCAAAAAATACTGAATCATATATAGTATGTATAACAACAAATGTATAATGTATGTATAACAACAAATTCTTCTTGAAAATGAGATTGATAAGGAGCCAAGTATAGTAATAAAAAGCACCGAGATATTTAGGCGAAGAAGCAAGGAGAGGAAGAAATTTAAAAATGTAGTTTATGAAATTTGGTCACACAACCAGAATCCAACAGATTTGAATACAAATACAATATTTTTTTACAATATTTAGTATCCAGAAGTACTAAAGCATATCATATTATGATATATTGGTTTGATATATAACACCTGGCGAATAATCATGATTACAAAGTTCTGCTATATATTAGGTGTAATCAGAATGAAACTTATATATAACTCATTAAACGCTGCAGAAATTGCGAGAGAAATTCGTTTGAGACAAGTATTGATAGTTTCTACACATATATTAAAACAGAAATACTTCCTACCAATCATATCAAAATTCGTTGTTTTAAATCAAGATAATTAGAAGTGGGTGGACATTTGCAGACTTAAATCATGTATCATTTTCCTGGTAAAGAATTCAACTACTACCAAAAAGTTGAAAAGAAATGGTGGTTAGTTTTATGTAATATTCTCAATAATTTAACTTGCTTATTCCAAGAACTAATAGGTTAAAAATATAATATATATAAAAATATAAGATAATTTAGGTCTTATCAAAATTTCTCTTGAGTTACTTATTCTAAGTAGAAACCTTTTATATAAATTAATAATTTAAGAAACATTAGTGACATTTGCTATTACTCAATCATAACAAAAATATTCTTGAGCTAGGTTCATATTTCTATAGATTATGAAGCGCTGAAAAAAATCTTAATTACCCACTGAAGTGAAACCACATGTTTACACATGCAGCTGGTATAAGTTCAGTTAAGTAACTCACCATACACAATGTTATTAGTTCTTGATGATCATCTATGTTTAAGTTTGTGTCAATCAAGCAGACTACTTAATGAAAGACTTACTATCGATAAAACGACAATGTATTAATAAATATAAACTACTTTCTACGAGTTACTTTAGCGTTTCTAAATGTAAAACAGTGCCTCAAGCATCAACAAGCCTCATTGTTTACATCTCTATCCATCAATTAGGCAATAAAAAGACATTCATTGCAGGCAGGTTAGTTAACGTTATAACCATATGATAAATAAAGATATCTTCAGTATATTACATATAATTTACTGCAATTACATGTAGAATAGCAAGAAGAACATTGAATTCTTCATTATATTTGATACAACTGATCTCAAACTTGAGACATTTCCTCGTGAAGGTACTTACGAGTGTATAGACTGGATGAATGGTTCACTAGATCACCAAACGGCCGCGTAACAGCCCTGTCCAACACGTACGCGAGTCAACAACGCCACAACAAACAACTCGGAGGAGAATGAATGAAAAAAGCTTAACAAAAAAAAATTGACGGTCGATCTCTTCGCCACCGCGGTACTGTTCTCACGAGTCGCGAGCGGTACCTTGCGAACACTGAATTGTGGCAGCGATGGCGGCAGTCATGGTACTCGAACTTGTTTGCGCCGAGTACTACCAAACGTGGTACACCTGTCCCGGTTGAATGATACAAGGCCAATCAAAGTTACGGGTTGGTACCTGGGAAGTATCTTCGGCAAAACATTTCGTTGTGGCCTTGAAATAAAATGAATAGAGACTATCATCCAATACAAATTGTATTATATTTTTGTAGTTTAAGTTTCTCATTTGACCTATGAGGTTTTATTAGATCGAAGTTTGACTTATAATCTTTGAGCTGATACACACAGACGTTGTCTTTATTTAAAAAAATATATAACAGGTCAATTGAAAATTCCCGCCCTACCATATTAAAACACATTTCGTTTTAGCAAAATTAGTATTTTTTTATTCAACACAATTCAACTTCAAGACTGATTATAGCGATCTCCCAATTTTTCGATACCATTTTTGTAATACGATTTGTCCTTTGCTTCACAATAGGCCTCAGTTTCGGCGATCACCTCTTCATTCGATGAAAATTTCTTCCCAGCGAGCATTCTTCTGAGATCTGAGAACAGGAAATAGTCGCTGGAGGCCAGATCAAGAGAATACAGTGGATGTGAAAGCAATTCGAAGCCCAATTCATGGATTTTTGCCATCGTTTTCACTGACTTGTGACAAGACTCATTCTCTTGGTGAAGCAGCACTTTCTTTTTCTTCAAGTGCGGCCGTTTTTCATAGTAGTCAATGAAAATTATTCCATGCGCATCCCAAAATACAGACGCCATAACCTTGGCAGCCGACTGTTGCGTTTTCCCACGTTTTGGAGCGGGTTCATCGTGTGCAGTCCACTCGGATGACTGTCGATTGGACTTCGGAGTGAAATGATGGAGCCATGTTTCATCCATTGTCACATATCGACGCAAAAACTCAGGTTTATTACGCTTGATCATTTTCAAACACTGCTCCGAATCATCAACTCGTCATTGCTTTTGGTCAAAAGTGAGCTTGAACACTTTGTACAGAGCTTATTCATACCCAAATATTCATGAATGATACGATGTACACGTTCAGTTGATATATTTAGAGTGTCTGCTATTTCATTCAATTTCAATTTACGGTCATTCAAAATCATTTTGTAGATTTTTTAAATGTTTTCGTCAGTAACAACCTCTTTTGGAAATGCACTACGTTCACCGTCTTCGATGCTCATTTCAACACGTCTAAACTTAGCATACCAATCCTTGATGGTTGATTTTCCTGGGGCAATGTCCGAAAACTCGGCATCAAGCCAACTTTTTGCTTCAACTGTATTTTTTCCCATCAAAAAGCAATATTTTATCAACACGAAAAATTCCTTTTTACCAACACTCAAAATGCTAAAAACAAATGTAAAAACATGTGGATTTAATTTTAGTAGCGCTATCTATGTGTCAGGCCGGGGACTTTTAAATTGTCTTTTACAATTCATTGCCTTCGGCCTTTTTAGTTCTCCAGCCAGTTTTTTGTCATTTACGTCAAAATCACCATATTTAAATCGTCGAAACCAAAACCGAAAACTAGGATATGACGGAACATCATTGTAGATTTCTATAAATGTTTGATGGGATGATAACAAATATCTTCTATAAATGTTTGATGGGATGATAACAAATATCTCCAAATCAAATAACGGTAGTCGCAAATGCAATTTTGGGCATTCTAGGGTTAGCGCCAATACTAACTACTTAATAGTTCGATAATACTAAACTAAAAACTGTTATTTTATGTGGAGAAGTATGAAAACTATCGAATTTAACAGCTGCTACATACATACTTCGCATTTGCGAATTGCGAAAGAGAATTTTTAGTCAAATTTGACGGTTTTGCCCATCAAATTAACCAATTGGGCTGTGCTGTTTAACGGTATTTATATTGAGTCTTGAAAAACGTAGGTGTATTAATTTCAATAAAAATATTTGAAGACGTTGAAAATCGACTAAAATCTTGGCTAGAAAAGGCCGAATTTAATGTATAATGTAAAAAAAATGAATATTAATAATTGTCATCTTCCCCAAGCCGAGGATGCTAAATATCGTATGCATTTGGACCGACGCCTAACCTGGAAGAATCACATACAGCTAAACGACAACAAATGTATTGAAGAATCTATACTTAAGCATATTTATGTTTATGATTTTATGGAATCCAACTGTGGGGTACTACTAGCAACTTTAATATAGCTATCGTGCAACGGTTCCAAAATAAAGTGCTTTCGTACCATTGTTGATGCTCCATAATTTGTCTCTAATGAAGTGATGCAACGCTATATCTTTCTAGAACCCATAACGAGTGTAAATCAAATTGTTTGTGTTAAGTACTCGCTAATCAGATAAATCTACGACGTAATGGCTAGACTAAAACGTTTAACACCACCCGATCTGGTTATTGGACATATATAGATATTAAAATAACATTTAGTTATAATTATTTGGTATATTATAATAATAAGAAATGCTTATTGCCCACTGGATAGGTTGTTAAACCACTAAGAGAGATAGTTTTTTTTATTACTCTTCGTGAGTCCACAATCTGCCCTATTGGCAATAAGTATTTCTTCTGTCTATATTATATATACATGGCATGTAGAAAATCACTTCATTAAGCAATCTTCTGTATAAAATATTATCTTAATTAATTAGTCTTATTCTAATGCTTATTCTAAAGTCTACATATGTCCAGTAATCAGATCAGGTGGTGTTAAACGTTTTAGTCTACGCACTTCATTATCACGTCGCATATTTAGCTGATTAGCGAGTACATTGGGATGCACTGACACTCTTTCGAAGTACTTCACACAAACGCGTTGAATTACACTCGTTATAGGTTCTAGAGGAATATCGCGTTGTATCACTTTATTTGAAATATAGTACGGAGCATCAACAATGGCACGCAACACCTTAATTTGGAACCGTTGAATGATGGATATATTAGATTTGCTAGCGGTACCCCATAGTTGAATTCCATATGTCCAAATGGGCTTGAGTATAGACTCATACAGCAATACCTTGTTATCTAATGATAACTTGGATTTACGCCCAATGAGCCAATTCATTTGATATAATTTTAGTCCCAGTTGTTTCCGTTTAGAGAATAGATAGTTTTTAAAGATAGAATTATAACATGCACATCAAATATCCTTTACAATTAGCAATACTAATCAGATCAATGAGAAATCCTGTACTGCCTGTAAGTCTCCATCATCATCGGCCCAATAAAATGTTATTTCTGCGACCGGACGTCAGAAACCGTTTAATACTTAATGGTCTTGAGATGTTCCACGGAAAATTGATTTAGTGGGAGTGTTAAAAATCGATTAAGTTAAGCACCTTCTGGACCTCTTCCATGGACGATCGAGCGCGTAAATTTAGCCTAAGCATACGGCTTTCTCTCGTTTTGGCAGGGCTTCAAATACAAATCGGATGGCTATCGAAATAAATCGGTGCCAATGTAAGTAACACAGGTCAGATCAAAAGCCCATGAAACGGCTAACGAGTTTCAGGATTTACGTCTTCTTAATGGTCTCATAGTTGAGTACTTTTTCGACGTGATAGTTTTAATGAGGTATCGGCTATTGGAAAATTGCCGCTTGTCGAATTATAAGCTGTGTTGGAATTATTAAGGTAGATTTTTAATATAATGGGATGTATAGTCTATTCAAAGTTTTTGTACATGCGTCATCAAGATGTTTAATGTATTGACTACCGCAATTTGTAAATTCATTTTAGAATCAGACAACTGTAGCGACCTTGAGGCATGTCGAATTACATTATTTACATCGTGGAATAACGGTCTACAAAATGCCCAGAAATATAATCCCAGATGTTGAACACGGGCGGGGTGCCAGCAGCGTCAACTAGAACCCGATAACGAATAGCTGGCAACCCCGAGACGTTTATCTCGGATGTTATTGAAGGGTATTTCGATTCATTCAGTGCTCAACCATCGTTTGGTTTAGACGTGCCACCATCGATTGCCCAAGCCTCGTCTCCAGGTAACACCGCTGCCATCCGTTTTATCTAATTGCATTTTTCACATTTTTTTATATATCCAATAAATAACGGTCACATAATGTAAGCGCCATTGTTTCATTTCGTTTTACCTCCACTGAACGAAACACATCATTTACACTAAACAATATTTTCCTTCTCATTTTATTCTAGTTAAAAAGAGACACAATGCTGTCTGATTAGTTCGAACACGCAAACGAATGAGCCTGTCAAAGTCGTCCGGTTGTCAGACGTATGTAAAATTCGTGAAAGCAATAGTGATAAGAGGTTATAACCTATAAACTATTGTGGCTATAAAATTAACTAGAGTTTTTAGATGTACTATAATGTTAAAATATCTGTTCAATTATTTTATTTAGATTAGAATTTTGTTGTATATCAAAGCCAAACTGAACTAAAACTCAGAGTTGATGCGGCCACATTACGTCGTTTTGACGTTACAAATTTAGATGACGTATGTACAAAATAACTTTGAATAGACTATATAATATTAATTATAAACAGGATCCAAGCTGCAATTATTCTCCGCTGAGCACAAAATAAAAACTGACTCTGGAATTTGGCTGTAAAATGTACACAGAATCCTTAATTCCATAACGATAACAAAGATGAATTTACAATTTGATTGCACTGTTTGCATGTAATATAGCTGATGCCTGTTTGGCTAGGCGTAACATAAACTATTATTCCTGGATTAGAAACTTGGACATTAAAGTATTTACTTTTTTGTTTCGAGATATATCATTTGAAAACTTGCATTATATTTACGATTCGTACATAAGTTTCTCTAAGTTCCTCAGTATGATTTTGATAATATATTGAATTAGTTAATGTGTTAATTGTTTATTTCTACCTCGGGAAACAGACAAAGATTGCACGGTATGGAAAACCGCTCGGATATTTAAAAAATCAATCATTAATAGTACCGCTTATTAAAAATGATCGGAATGAATGAGTTCTAGCCAGATGTAGTGACTGCCCTGCAATATTCCTGGACATATCAGGGATTAAACTACAAAATTAGCAAATTGCTACCGCAGAATAACTGTTAACTGTTGGAATCATATCATTTCGAAAGAAAATATCTCTCACATAAAGAGGCATTCTCAGCACTTGTTTCGGCTGTTTCGAGTTCCTCAGGTTAGTGTGTTGGGACCACCTCCGTATCTGCTCCATACTGTTGATATCCTAACAACAAAAAGAACAGTACTTGGAACATTTGGCGACCACATAGTTATTATGGCAAGAGATATATCTCTGCCTAAAGCTGTAGAAAAAGTACAAGTAGCAGTCAACAAGATCTACAAATGGACTAAAGACTGAAAAATTCCGCTTGGTAGTGGAATATCTGTTCATGTTAATTTTACGTTGCGGCGAAATTTTTTTTAACATCTTTATTAGATACGCTTAGTACAATCTTAATTATTATTATTATTACAATTAATTTATTACTACTTTTCCTATGTGCTTGGATTAATTAAAAAGCAAGACGAGTGCGAGAAAATACATCAGTATGTATTCCTCAATTATAAAATTGTAATTATTTATTAATTATTAACTTATAGCTTATAGCTTATTATTTATTATTTATTAATTATATATTATTTATTATTTATTAATTATACTTATAGCTTATTACACTAATAATACACACTAAATGTTCACACAAGTTCATATGGTTTTGTTCGTCTCAATCTCCTGACATGCTGTGCGCTGTCCAGCAGTTGTATTGCTTCCACGTTAGTATGATTTAGTAATCTTCTTTCGTGTTTCAAGGCGAAATCCTGAACAACTTCGCAAATACATTTGATTTCCAGGTCATCGTGCAGTTCTTCATTGGCTACATAACGATAGGCATTGGTAATTAATCGAAGAACCTTGTTTTGACAACGCTGTATGACTTACTGATTTGAATTTTAATGCAACCCCATATTTGCACCCCATAGGTCCAAATTGGCTTTATGATTGTATTATAGATCAACCTCTTTGATTTTAGATCAAGTTGAGAGTATCTTCCGACTAACCAGTATAGTTGTTTTATTTTGGTTCTAATGTATTTTGCTTTTTGTCTAACGTGATGATTTTGCTGATTCTGCTTGAGGAATCGGGCATCCATTGATTGATATAATTAAGTTTTTATTATTTCGCCTTAATGTAAAATTAACATGGACAGATTTGGAGCTATTAAGTTGAATTTTCCAATCTTTTGTCCATTTGTAGATTTTGTTGACTGCCACTTAGGCAGAGATATATCTTTTGCCATAACAACTGTGTCATCAGCAAAGGTTCCAAGAAGTGTTTCTTTTGTTGTTGGAATGTCAGCAGTGTAGAGCAGATACAGGAGAGATCCTAAGACGCTTTTTATAGACGCTAAGATATTTTTGAATGTTGAGGCGGCGAAATGACGAAAATATCACTTGGCGGATGCACGATTCTTCAAGCAAAATGCGCTATATACCTCGACATCCATCACGATGGTAAGTTCAATTGGAAACATCATGTTAAATAAAACGCAGACCAAATTAGACTCAAAGTCAAACAATTGTACTAGTTAGTCGGAAGACACTCTCAATTTCACTTAAAATCAAAGAGATTGGTTTATTAGACAATCGTAAAGTCCATTTGAACTGAAATGGAATGGGATGTAAATATGTGGTTATACTAAAACATCAAATGGATATACAAAGTGATACAAAGTAGTTTAGTTTTATTACAATTTAGGAAATACATACTAAAGTGTTATGAAGATTAAATTGAAATAATGATAAAATTTACGTAAAGTATATCTAATGTAATATAATATAATTAAAAAAATACCAATAATATTTAAAAAAAACTATCTAAGTTTAGGTTTCTATCTGTTTTAAACTAACTGTAAAATAATAATTTCCTGACAATATCTGAAAGATGTTAAACATACAAGTATTAGAATATGCAAACTGTAATACATTTAGCGATTTTCAGCAGAGATAAATCAACAAGGTTGTCTAAAATTTTTTTGGATATATTAGAAACTATGTAATTAGATAGAGAAATTTCCTCAAGAGCTTGTAAATCATAAGTCATATATGGGACAAATAGGACACGAGAATGGTACCTATATCGAATTTTTCTGATGAATTATTTTCTTGGTAATATAAATGTTTTATGAATATACAATTCAAATCCATCAAATTTGTATTACTACAAATATGTTGTTAAGAAGCTTATTAAGGCTGTCTTATTTAAAAAAGAGGGCCAGCGTTTTAATTCATATCAGAAAGAAAGCTATATCTCGACTTTTCGACAATAATTCAGATTCTACTAACCGGAACTGGGGAAGCATCGACACAAAAACCATAAGACAATTTGGTTCCAAATTTAATGGTTCTGACTCTCATTAATTCAACAGTTAGGTCAGGTTGTTTAACAATTATTTAGATTGATACATCGCATTTTCACCAATATATATGGATGATCAATATACATGCAAGCGGCTAATATTTTTTGAAATCCAATTATTGACAGTCAACAGCGATGTAAATATTTTCTTTTCAGTCGTATCTCGAATGGATAATCTCGAATTACAGCCAGTTGAGAAAAGTCACACTATGCAAATCTGATGAATAAGGAGGATAATCTGTAACTGTACTTTTGTTTTCAGCTAAATACAGAATAGTTATCGTTGCTGTACTGAACAATGTGTAATCTTGATGGAACACGGTTACCTTCCTTGCTATTTTACTTAACACAGTGGCTAAACAATCTTAACAGACTATTTTATGATAACTGTTAATATACTAATTTTAAAATGTCTGGCGGACCGGTGTTTCTAAAAATACTGTGCATAAACGTCTTTGTTGCTCGTTGTTTTATTTTATTACTGTACTAGTTTTTATCAGAAGCAAAATCATGATAAAAAAAAACAACGAGCAACAAAGACGTTTGTTTTTAGAAACACCGGTCCGCCAGAAAAACTAGTACAATATATATATATATATATATATATATATATATATATATATATATATATATATATACTGTACTAGTTTCTATCAAAGGCAACATGGCAAGGGGTGAGCAGAAGATACTGTATCTAATAAATACGCTGGGTGTCATGAAAGACGCTGATTTTGCGTCGGTTGCCATAATATTCGTTTGAGCGTTCAAATTAAGCAAAAGTAATGAATACCGAAAATGCAATTTTGAGCGTGATTGGCGCCTGTATATACCGAATAACTCGATAATATTAAAAGTAAAACTGTTATTTTATGTATAAAAAATGGTAAAATAATCGAATTTAACAGTTGCTTACTTTGATTCTTGCTGACTACCAATATCAATTACATTTTCATTAATATATATCGCTGATAAAAATACATACAAACACTTAATATATTTTAATATGGGAAAAATATATGTATGTCAATTTCAAGAAAAATGCAAGAAGGCGTTTAAATAAAACAGCAGGAGTGTTTTTAAAGGTTCATAACTCTTGAGAAAATAAGGCTTCACCACAAAATATTAAAGACTCAGGAACATTCCATTTTTAATGGTAAAACTGATTCATTGTGTAAAAATTTATGTGTACAGAGATATGTATTTAGTAGTTCAGAATTTACATGAGCATTTGGTTAAAATGTTTCAGGAGAGAAAGAATAGTAACTGTTTTGCAGATATGGCAAATTAAGGAGAACGCAGTGGTTAATCTAGTTTTATCAAGAAAGATATATATAGGTATAAACAGAGTTAAGAAGAATCATTGTATGTGATTCCAAAATGCCTTTACAAGGAAACAGTGTACTGAAAGGCACAAAAACTAAGCGTAAAAGTTAAATATGAAAGCTCTCTATGCTTTTTAATGAAAGTAAAACATATTTCTTGGATATAGAATTGTTAATTAGTGGATTAGGCCTTAGGGGATACAACTTCATAAAAAATGCGCGTAGAACTCTAACTCATAGGTGGTATGGAAAAGAGTTCAACGTAAATACAATCAAACACAACCCTAACCTATGCACTATTATAAGTGTGAAATTAATTGTAGTTTTAAGTCATTTGGTAATATACGCATTAGATTTACTATAATGTTAAAATAAATCATATTTGATAACAGTATTTTTGTTTAATTATTTTATTTAGATTAGTATTTTGTGGACGTCACAAATTTACATGACGTATGTACAACACTTCTTTGGATAGACTATTAAAAGATGCCTTCTATCAAGATAATGAATGGTCTGGACTCAACAACTATATATTTTTCATATTTAATATAGAATGAGAACAATATTTGGAGTGAAAAATCAAGCTAAAAAGACAAGAAAACTGGTACACATTGTACCGATAAAAATCTTTATAATATCCAAAGAAGGTACTTATCATACAACTCTCGTTTTTATAAATGTTTTACTGTTAACCTGGCTATGCATCAAAGAAATTGAATCTATTGGTTGATAGAAATTATGAAATTGTTAAGTCACATTTTTTCAACTCATTCATTCACGAGACCTGTTATAATTAAAGAAAAACAACGACTATTTATAATATTATGAATAAATAGAAAGCCCATTCAATATTTTCGAAAGAAATTATGCAAAACCTTGGGATTTAAGCCAATTTTAAATTTAGGTAATGAGTTACGTCTATTTAATCACGACAAATATTTTACAGCCGGCTTGGTGGCGCAGTGGTAAAGGCGATGGGACGGTCCATCTATTGTTGCGATAGCCGCGGGTCGTAAGTTTATGTTTGTGAATGTTCTAGGCAAGAGTGTCAAATGCGACAAGGAAAATGATCCCAGTCACGCCAGTAACCAGACTGGGTAAGACCGGATGTCTTCTGGGATGATTTCTAAAGTTGGTCACTCGCCAGTCGGTAGGCTTAATGTTAATCTTTAATGCTTAACGTTAATCTTTAGGCCCAGTCCAGATAAACCCATAGTTGGTAAAAGGAGACTTTAAAATATTTAAAAAATAATAATTATATATATATATATATATATATATATTTAGAAAACCTTAACACAAATATTTTATTATAGTATAATACGATATTATAACTAGGTACATTCATCAATGAATGTCAAAAATGTCAATGTATTAGTAATGGTAGTAAAAGTAGGTTTAAGAGCTTAATTAATTTTACCAAAAGAAATTTCATAAAATATTGTTTTATAATGGTTTCAGATCAATTAGTCGTTCTACTTCGATGAGAAAATCATAAAAACTAAGAAATAAAATAATAATTTACGGGAATAAATAGATGAAGTTATTAAAAATTAATCTTGTAATCAATATCAAAGTAATTCGTAGTAATTGATTAAAAAACAAAAAAAAAACAGTATGCAATTTGCAATATTTTATAAATATGTATAACTTACAAGTTATTTATTTAACGACTTAATTGGCACTGTGGTAAAGGCAACACGACGGCCCACCTACTGTTGCGATTGTCGCGGGTTCGAATCCTGTTGAGGCATGGTCGTAAATTTGTGATTGTCCTAGGCAAGAGTGTAAAACCCGACAAGGAAAATGATCCCAGGCACGCCAGTAACCAGGCTGGATAAGACCGGATGTCTTCTGGGATGATTTCTAAGTTGGTCACTCGCCAGCAGGTAGGCTTAATGCCGAGGGTAGTGGTTCGTAGCCGACGTTAAACAGTAGGGTCCAGTCCAGATAAACCCTCGTTGGTAAAAAGAAGACTTTAAAATATATAAAAAAAGTGATTTATTCAATATATCTTTTTTTCTTATGCTTTTTTTAATTTAGAGGACATAAAGATTCAGTATTATTAGTGGTGCTTATTGATAGAGAAGCCACGTTTTACTGAATATAGCAGTAATGAAAGGTTAAAGTAACTTCTCTTTTGTTAATCGATCATATAATAGACTTCTAGTTTGATGAATTATGTTGACCTAAGCAAGTTATTTCTATCGATAGGATTTACAGAAAGCTTGCTGAAAAAAGAGTCAAGAAACCAAGCTTGAGGCTTGATTCTTGAAGGCTACTTTAGTAGTGTAATAGTGATAATTTCAAGATGGATAATAAACAATCTTTCTTTATTAAATTATTGGGTAAAGACTTATGTAAAACTTGAAAACTTCTTAATTCTTGATTTTAAATGTAGAAGGTAAGGAAAGGAAAATTGAAAGAATTATAAATTGAAAAAGGAAGATGAATCCAATAAAAGAATAGAAGAAATAAGAATTAATAAAGCGGAGATAAGTTGAAATGATATGAAAATGAAAAGAAGAAAAGAATAATCAAAGAAAACGCTGTAGTGGCTACTTTCAGTGAAGCATTGTCAGTGTTCGACTAATTTTTCGCGACAATTTTCGTGTAACTGTGTAAGGTTAAAAGTTAACTGATTTACATATACCATTTATATTGTTTCATTCACTTATGTTACATCTAGGGTTAAGTACTATATTGTTATTTGTTTATGTACCATTAAAATTTTAGTTATAAATAGAAAGCAACAATTAATAAGTCATTTAAATAATGTGTCATACTGTGAATATTGTCAAACCACTGCAAAGATATTTGCTGTAATTTCATCTAAGTAAGTATATATTTTATTATTTATTATAATTTTGCATATTGAATTCAATTCAATACTAAATTCATTACATTTTGGACAAAATTGAGCCTGTGAAAGTAAAACAGAGAAATATCACTCTATACTTTCTGTGAGTGATAAAATTTTAAAAGAAATATAAAAAATTAAACGTTTTAAAATGTGGAAAAATAAAATTAAAAGAACAAGGTTACGGGTGCCTACGTTTGTAAAAATGTTATTACATCTAGAGTTGTTTATCATCGATTGGTTATACTATATACGCACATGCATAACATAACAGGTCAATTGAAAAGTATCCGGCCTGACACATAGATGGCAGTACTAGAACTAAATCTAAATGTTTCTTAGTTAGCCCTAACCCCCAAAAATGCGTCAAAACAGCTGTCGGATCATTAGTTTCTGAATTATAGCATTTTGAGTGAAGGAACTTTTGTTATTGTGAAAAAAATGGATAAAAAGGAATTTTGCGTGTTGATAAAATATTTCTTTTTGAAGGGAAAAAATACAATTGAACTTAAACTTGGCTTGATGCCGAGTTTCTGAACACTGCCTCAGGAAAATCAACGATTAAGGATTGGTGTGCTAAGTTTAGACGTGGTGAACTGAGCACCGAAGGCGGTGAAGGCAATGGACGCCCAAAAGAGGTTGTTACCAACGAAAACATAAAAAAAAAACACAAAATGATTTTGAATGACTGTACGTTTTTGAACGTGTACATCATATCATTCACGAATATTTGGGTGTGAGAAAGCTCTGTGCAAAATGGATGCCGCACGAGCTCACTTTTGACCGAAAACAACGACGATTTATGATTCGGTGCAGTATTTGGAGATTATCAATCGTAATAAACCCCAGTTTTTGCGTGTGACAATGGATGAAACATGGCTCCATCATTTCACTCCTTAGTCCAATGGACAGTAATCCAAGTGGACTGCACACTATGAACCCCCTCCAAAACATGGGAAAACGCAACAGTCGGCTGACAAAACCTACTACAAAAATGGTATCGAAAAGTTGGAGGGTCGCTATAATCAGTTTATCACCCTTGAAGGAAATTATGGTGAATAAAAAAACTAATTTTGCCAAAAAATGTATGAAGGGTAGGTCGGAGACTTTTCAATTGACCTGTTATTTATGATATATAAAAAGTAACTTTGGCGTGTCACTATAATGTTGATATGTTGATAAATGGATTAGATTTGTTAACGTACATATTGTTTTATTTTAATATTAAATATTTTGCAAAAATGTCCTTATATATAAATTATATCAATATTTTAATTAGAATTTAAAAGAAGAGTTTAGGTTAATTGGTGAATCCAAGAGGTTATAATCTGATATATTATATTCTTGAAATATACAATTAGTTTTTAAAAACTGATTTAAGTGTAAAATAGTAAAATCAAATTTTAAGTATTTTAAATAGAACAAGTAAGAGATGTAGACTTCTAACATTAAGAACATTAAGTAACAAACCAAAGATGTCATAAAGAAAAGAAAAACTATAAGAATAATAAATGATGATGACAATAGTTTAGTTCTGAAATTAACCAATGTTAAAATGTTTACTGGTAACTTGTAAGACCCATGGAATATTATTACTGTTAAAAGAAATAAATTACTAAAATCCATGTGATTTTTAAGGGTATGAATTTAATAAGTTGTATATAGTTTAATTTCTGAATATAATCATATATATCTTGAAGAAACGCATTACTTGAGGAATTTAATCATTGTCTAAACCAGTAAGATCAAATGTTATGACCGTTTTTTCTTGAAATTACTTGATTTATGAGTCTTCTTCGGCAGAGATTTTTCTATCGTTGTTGTCCGTCTCGTGATTCCTCTCCTTTTTTGAACGAATGAGGTCTCGATCCCAATTTGAGACTGACGCTCTGTTCTTTAATTCTACTTATTAGCTCAGGGCAGATGGTAGCTGGGTTGTTCAAGGCCGTCGAAGTTTACAGGCCTACTCACATTTTTTTATTTATTTGATTTGACTAATTGATAATTAATCGAACAAACAGAAAGGAAGATGTTTTGTTATTAGCGATCTAGTGATATGGATGCGGCTAACGGTAAAAATTCATTGATTTTGTTCTACTTTTTCGTGTTAAATCATATTTCGTTTTCGATACACGTTATATCTATGATGTATGTTATAATATCATATTGGTAATACAAATAGGTTTTAAAAACTATATTGCTTGTAAAAACGTATGATAAAGGATTTATTTTCCGGTTTTGTACCAGATCTCAGACTAGCCATAAGTATGCAATGTTATGATTTAATAGATATATCATAGATACTAATTCATCAGTTAAATGTTGCTTCAACGGTATGAAAGGGGGGAATAACTTTTGTATCGGATGATAAGACGTAACGAGGTAATCGCATATCGAATGGTAAGAAGAAAAATGGATTTATTTCGAAGATCCCAAGCGAAAAAAATATGATTATAACCTGGCGAAGACGGTTCATCGGCCCTCTATATGGTGGAAACAGGTAGGTGTCGCTTATTTTGAACTACTGGGGCAGTTAATATTGATCATTAGTGACAACAAGTAATAAACTTGAATTGTGCATTGATCGATGATATCTCATACAGCAAAACCGGTCAAATATTCTCCAAACTTGGCCCCATCAGACAATCAACTTTTCGTATCGATATGACACCTGCTTGTAAAATTTAGCTCAAATTAGTAGCTATTCTTTTGGAATAGCAACCATATATCCATTATATATCCTGAGAGATGGGAAAAATATGAAATTAAATAGAATTAAATGACTAGTACTTTGAGTAAATACATTTTAACTATACTTTTTTTTGTGAAAAATGAAAACTGAATACATTCAAAGCAATCGTTATGATAAATATAAATTCCTATAGACGACGAGTTTGTAGTCCTTGTAAGATGTACAGATTGCTAGATATAATAACTCATGTGCTTAAGCCGATGAATAAAAGAAAAATTATTCTTTTTGAAACAGAAACATAATCAAGTAATTTTTCGTCAACATTCTACCATATGTTGCATAATACATGGAAATATGGAAATTAACAGGTCAATTGAAAAGTCACCAACCTGGAACATAGAGAACATATCGCTACTAGAATTAAATCCATATATTGTGTAGTTAGCACTAACCCTCAAAAGATGCGTGTATAAATTTGATAGCTGTCGGATCATTAGTTTGTGAATTATAGCATTTTGAGTGAAGCAACTTTTGTTATTCTGAAAAAAATGGATAAAAAAGAATTTGGAGTGTTGATAAAATATTGATTTTGAAAGGAAAAGAATACAGTTGAAGAAAAAACTTGGGTTGATGCCGAGTTTTCGGACACTGCCACAGGAAAATGAACCATCAAAGATTGGTATGCTATGTTTAGACGTGGTGAAATGAGCATCGAAGACGGTGAATGCAGTGGATGCCCTAAAGAGGTTGTTACCGACGAAAACATTTTAAAAATCCACAAAATCATTTTGAATGACCGTACATTGAAATTGAATGAAAGGACGTTATATCATTCACGCAGATATTCGTATTAGAAAGCTCTGTGCAAAATGGGCACGAGCTTACATTTGACCAAAATCAACGACGAGTTGATGATTCGGAGCAGTATTTGAAGATGATCAAGCCTAATAAACCCGAGTTTTTGCGTCGATATGTGACAATGGATGAAACATGGCTCCATCATTTCACTCCGAAGTACAATCGATAGTCATCCGAGTGGACTGCATACGATGAACCCACTCCCAAGCGTGGGAAAGCGCGATAGTCTGGCGAGGTTATGGCGTCTGTATTTTGGGATGCGCATGGAATAATTTTCATTAACTACCTTGAAAAAGGAAGGACCATCAACAGCGATTATTACATCGCGTTATTGGACCGTTTGAAGGACGAAATCCCAGAAAAACGGCTGCATTTGAAGAAAAATAAAGTGCCGCTTCCTCATCCATCGTATTTTCGAGATCTGGCCACCAGTGACTATGTCCTGTTCTCAGATCTCAAAAGAATACTCGCTGGGAAGAAATTTTCGTCGAATGAAGAGGTGATCGACGAAATTGGGGCCTATTTTGAAGCAAAGGACAAATCGTACTATAAAAATGGCATTGAAAAGTTGGAGGGTAGCTATAATCAGTGTATCACCCTTGAAGGGAAATATGTTGAATCCAAATAATCTAATTTTGCTAAAAAAATTGTTTTACTATGGACTTTTTCAATTGATCTGTTAAATAGTATGATTCACCGTACTAAGGAAATTCACCATTCTCTTTATTCACGATGTATGTTTACCTAGGTAGTCTCATGTCATACTAATGACAAAATATAAAGCATTACGCTGACATGCTACCGCTATATTATCGGAAAGACCAGGAAAATAAATGATAATGATAAATACGTGTGTGTAATATTAATGGTTGGTCTGATTCTTCGGATAATTCTTCGGACTATTCGAATAATGACATTCATTAGTTATTTGTATTAAAATGAATTCTATTATTACAATATTATTATTTTGTTTACTAAATTTTGGAATAAATTTTGACAGGTTTATGTAATAGCCTTATGTTGCTAAAATGTAAACAATATTTTTTGGACATTAAATAACATATAATCTATCCAAGGTTTTTTTATACATACGTTATCAAGATGAATTAGACAATATTCCTTCCATTTTATGAGACACAATACTGTCTGATATGTTCGAACATGTAACCGAACTAACTTGTCAGAGTCGTCAAACGTATGCAAAATTCTTCAAAATAATGCTGATAAGAGGTTATAAACAGGCAAACGTTATTTTAATGCTTAGTTTGTTTTGATAAATGTGAAATCGATGCTTATTATTATTTTGATTGAAAAAACGGGCGACGAATCAAGATCAGCTTGATGTTAGCTCTACCAGAGATTAAATATATGAAATACTAGCGACCCGCCCCGGCTTCGCACGGGTGCAATGCTGATACTAAATTAAATACACTACAGAAAAAATATGAACGTTGTATATAAAAACATAGCGGCCCGCTCCGACTTTGCACGGGCATAAAATATATATGCCTATGTCACTCAATGAAAACATGATTAAAATCGATCCAGTATTTTTGGTTCATTCATTACTGCCCTTGGCCTGCACGCATTAAATTTGGAGTAAAACAATTCCTCTTCCCCTATACTTACTATGAAGATTTCCTGCTATCTTTGGAATATCTAAATTCATACAATTTTTATTACATTACACATTTTTAAACGCAAATTTTAAATTTGTAATATCTCCGAAAATATTTGTTTAATTTACATGCTGTAAGGAACCATATTGATCTATATTAATTGCACACTGTATTTAAGGTACTTAATTCGATAAGGATTAATGCCGTATTGCTTAAAATAGCTTCGTAAATAAGCCATTTTCTCACGTAAAAAGTAAACAATAAAAATGGTTAATGTGGGTTATCCCTAAAAGATAAACATATACCATCGCGGACTTTTTTGTAGACCTTTTTATGGTGTACAATACTGTAGTACATTAATTTGATCTAACTCGTAAGGTTAGGCAGCGTTTTTGCTAATTGCTAAATAAGCCTAAAAAAATAGGTTAATTTACGACATCACGTTAGAAACCTCTAAAATTAGCAATGTTGCCTTAGTATATTATGCATGTATTATACATATAAACCTTCCTCTTGAATCACTCTATCTATTGAAAAAAAACGCATCAAAATCCGTTGCGTAGTTTTAAAGATTTAAGCGCACATAGGGATATAGGGACAGAAAAGGCGACTTTGTTTTATAATATGTAGTGATATAAAAACAGTGAGTAGTTTTTCAATACAAACATAATTTAATACAATTATTTCAAAGGAAACTGTTAGTCTGAAAAGAATCGAAGATGTCATATGGAACTTCCGGATATGTCTTTTAAAAGAATATCATTTTCAAAAACATCTAATAAAATGAAGGAAGATTTATAATTTCAATTTATGTATTTAGATGAGACATGGATATTTCATAATAGGACCAATATACCCAACTGTTAGTCATGGCAAGATGTTTTGTCATTGGTGTTTTGTCGAAGGTGTTATTAACCAGGAATGGTTAATAACACCTTCGGTTTGGATGAACTTGATAAGCCACTATGATGAAGACAAATTGATTGACAAATCATGTAATTGCGAACAAATGTTAGATAGATTGGAAAATAACAGCTTACTTACATTCATATGACTGAAACTTTCTGAATATGACAGGGTGATGAGAATGGGAACAATTAAAGCTGAGTATATAATTAATATATGATAACTGTAGGAAAAATTATTGTAGAATTTGGTTAAAATGCGTTAGGAGAGAAAAAATAGTAACTGTTTTGCGGATATGGCAAATGCATTAAAGAGAATGCAGTAATTAAATCTAGTTTCATCAAGAAGAATGTATACGGGTATTAACAGAACAAACGAAGAAGAAATACAGTGATATTAAAATGTCTTTACAAGGAAACATTGTACCGAAAGACGCAACAACTAAGCATAAAAGGTAAATATGCTCCGTAATGAAAATAAAATATATTACTTGAATATATAATTGTTAATTAGATGAATTAGGCCTCCAATGGATACAACTACAAACGCGCCTAGAACTCTAACTCACAGGTGGTATGATAAAGAGTTCATTGTAAATATAATCAAACACAAACCTAACCTATAAACTATTTAAATATGTGTACCTAATTGTAGTTTTAGGTCCTTTGATAATACATGTATTAGATTTACTATAATGTTAAAATAATTTATATTTTATTATAGTATTTTTGTTTAATTATTTTATTTAGATCAAAATTTTGTTGTTTGTCAAAGCCAAACTGAACTAAAACTCAGAGTTGATATGGCAACATTGCGACGTTTTGACGTCAGAAATTTTGATGACGTATGTACAAAGTAACTTTGGATAGACTATATGATATTGTGGACGTAAATTTCAAATGCTGATGAAAGAATTAAATAATCTACTGACCAGCAGTGGACAATGTTGTCGAAGGCAACATCCTAATATCATTTTACTATTTATAATAAATATTAATTATTAATATTATTAGTATAATAATCAATAATGTATATTCATCAATTTTGTGGATATAAAATATAATATTTAAATTATTATTCGGAAAATACCTAAATAATAACCATGTATCTAAAAATAACTTCAAACACGTTAGAAATAATAAAACTATTTTTATTAGTTATTAAAACTGATAAAAATGATTCTAATTAATAAATTATCTTTCATTATTATGTAAATATTATAATTAATTATAATAATTAAACTGCAGATATATCTCCGAAAAGTCACTAATAATCGACGAAAGAGTTATTGTTCAATTATCTTCGTTTATAGCTGATAATTTCTTATCTAATAAAATTATATTATAAATCAATATCGTTAATTTTAACAACAGCTGTTTGAAGGAAATTCAATACAATATTATTCGCTCATATTTTAATTATCTAATGCCTCTTTTACACGATCAATGTTATTAATTCAATATCTATTTCATTAAATGTTTATTAATATATTTGTATCAGTTATATCTGTCAGTTATATTTAACGTAGATCCAATTGAGATTACTAATTGTTTATTTGTTTATTTTGTAAATATAATTATAAATGTTCTAAGACCGTTATAATCATTATAATAAAAGTCGGTATAATTTTTTTATGGCATCAGTAAAAATAAGTCCATAAATATTAAAACATCCACAGTAAAGGACTTACATAGATTCCTTGATTTATCAGGTTATCGTACAAATACCTCCTCCTGTATCCCAGACCAGATCTACGTCTTCGGCGTGGTTCGAAGATGCGTTGATGAGCACCCAAACATATATAATCCTCATATTTCTCCACATGTTTCCTGTCTAGCTTCAGGGCAACAAACAGGTGCTTTGGAGGGAAGTACGTAACTCCTTCTCGTTCATCCACCAAGTAGAACCCCACTTTGCCGCTCAGGACATCTCTGGTCGCTTCTCTGGGTATGACTTGATGTACTCCCGCACTACAAAAGACAATAACAGTGGTGGTGCTCCAAAGAGGCCGTGCCAGGGTGCTGATATCGTACCCGCGAACCAACAGAGGGGTCTTGGGTTCTTCTTCGGATGATGACGGGTTCTGATCGGCCTCGTTGTCATCAGTTGGCTGTTGGCGCTGGGCCGGTGGACGGGGAGACCTCCGTTTCTTGGGCACGCCCATCGGTATCAATGTCTCTTGCATACTGTGTGATGTAACAGGTCTTGGGGGATCTCGACACTGATCTAAAACGGTTCCTAACCCGGTAACCTTTTAGGAATGCAACAGACTCGTTGAAGGTTCAAAAATAACTGGATGGCATTCGTTCGGAGGTGACAGAATTAGGTTTGATTTGGCATCGGTCCCTTTGGCTGAAAGGTGAACACGGTTTGGTTGCAGAGTACCGCCCCCAGCGTCGATTTAAAAGGCAAAGGTGATGCGTCCCCATGATACTGTTACGAAACGTGTGTTATTACTACATGGTTACTGAGTCTTCATAATGCGATTGATATAAAATGCGTTTTGGTATACTTCAAGGACCGAACATTAATTTTTAACTGACTTCAAAAAAGGAGGAGGTTCTATGTTCGGCTGTATATATATTTTTTTATGTATATTCGCCGATTTCTCCATTATTTGTGGGCCGATTTTCAAAATTCTTTTTTTATCTCAAAGAGTGTATTTTCGAGATAGTCCCGAGATAGTCCCATTAGAACCAAGTCAGGATCTGTTGTGGGGAACGGGTGGAATCGATGGAATCTTTAGTTAGATCAAAATAGAAATTATGCAAAAATTTTTATTAATATATATCATGTTATATCAATTTTTCTCAATAAATACCATTTTTAACTGAACACCTAGTATATAAGGTATATCAACAAAATAGTTAATTTATTATAATAGTTCCGTTCATGGATCTGTTCAACGTTGAATTTTTTATTTTATCATTCATTGAGTCAACAGCTAGGACTGTTAAATGTGAACTGTTTCCGAAAACAATTTCATCATTTGCCGTCCAGGTCCAGGTAATATCATTACGTAGATATTATTTCTAGATTTTTTAGTTTCAAACTAGTTCAAGATAATTATGCTGCGGTTTATCAAGGAAAGAATGCTAAAAAAGGAAAGAACTTTGGGAAATCTCAATATGATTGAGACTGTTGACTGATATGACTTCTTCCACAGATGTAACAAATCAATTTGGCAAGATAGTTTTTCATGTAGTGATAAACTTAACTAATCTATAACGTGCAATAATCATTGTTAAACCATCGAAGTTATTCTCACTCTTATTTATGTAGAAAATAATATATAATGCAGGTACATGTGTAATTTTTACAACGATATTATATACATATATTATATACACATTTTATTTTAAAACGTTTTTTTTTGTGTTAAAAATCTAAGTTTAATTATTTTCTACCTTTTAGTGAATTCCTTAAGTCGGTTCAATTTCTTTGTTAAAAATATTTTCTTTTTCTTTTTTCAGTGTTATATTACGTAGTTATTTTATTAAGATTTATAGAGGTGCAGCCTGTATGGAGAAAAATAGGATTAAAGAAACAATAATTGAAAATAAAGAACTCTTCAGACTCCGGCGTCCCTTACCTAGCCTAAGAGATTTTAGAAATGTTCTAACCAAACTAGAACAACAAAAGGTTACCCGCCGGGAATCAAACCCGCAACCTCCGCGTATGAACTGAACGATCTGACCGTTACACTGTAGAAAGGGCTGCCTACAATATTTCTGCGGCGTCTCATATGATATGATTAGTGCTTAAAAAGCAAACAATTTCTTTTGCACTGAATGACTTCCAATTATCCGTCACATCAGCTCAGCAATTATATTATACACAAATATCTGATTATTTTAAATAAAAATTTGTGAAAACTTTGTGCGTGGCTTTGAAATTTAAAGGTTTCGCTCGATTTCCCTCTTGCATCCCATCTAATACAAAAAGAATTTTAAAAATCCCATAATTGACGGAGAAACATATAGTCTATTCAAAGTCTTTTTGTATATACGTAATTTGTAAATTCGCTTTAGAATCAGACTTTATTTTCCTTCTCATTTTATTCTAGTTAAAAAGAGACACAATACTGCGTGATTAGTTCGAACACGTAAACGAATGAGCCTGTCAAAGTCGTCCGGTTGTCAGACGTATGCAAAATTCGTAAAAGCAATAGTGATAAGAGGTTATAACTCTAACCTATAAACTATTGTGGCTATACAATTAACTATAGTTTTTAGATGTACTATAATGTTAAAATAAATTATTTTTGATTACATTTATGTTCAATTATTTTATTTAAATTAGAATTTCGTTGTATGTCAAAGCCAAACTGAACTAAACCTCAGGCTTGATGCGGTAACATTGCGACGTTTTGATGTCACAAATTTAAATTACGTATCTACAAAATAACTTTGAACAGACTACTATACAATGAAACTATGAGATAACTTTTAAAATTTATTCATCATGAATATTGAGGAATAAATCCAAAGGGATTGTCATGTTTCTTCAGCAAATCCATTTAAAGATTATTCAAAAATTAAATACCACTGGCTGAGAAATTATACGAAAAATCTTCTTCTTTTTTCCGAAAATAAAAGATGTCGGTAGTTTAACGAGTACCAGTCAGTTGGGAAAGTAACACATCCAAGAATAGAATGCGGAAGAATGGACGTCAAATGAAACGGTTGGGCAAACGGTGTATAAATAAAATCCTGGAGAGTTTAATAAACTCTCGCAGGAAATTTTATTGTCGGCAACGGGTTATGGACGGCAGGAAATTGTGTCAGGCTCCGTTCATTGTATTATTAGGTTGTCGGGAGAGTAATTGCACATGGCTTTATCGAGAATTAACTTGATCCGTCCAAACTGAGGCCATTAATATTGATAGGTTCCTCCTATCCGAAAAATGCCATTTATGCCATAAAATCGTTCAGAATCCAGAAGTATTTTTAGCCGAAAAGCAGGTTCTTCTATGTTCGGCTGTATACATATATATATATATATATATATATATATATATATATATATATATATATATATATATATATATATATATTCGCCAATCTCTCCATCAGTTTGAAAGAGTGCACTTTCGAGTAATTTGGTCCCATTGGAACCAAATTACGATCTGTTGGAGGGAAGGGGGAAACCGAGGGAAACGCTCAAATTTCAAAGGCACGCACAATGCTTTCACATATTTTTTATCTTATATAATCAAAAATTTGTTTATAATTTATATCGGAAGTAATTTAGTGTAAGACCCATTCAATTTGCTTTTGAAGCACTAACCTTATGATATGAGACGTCTTAGAAACAAAGAAGTCAACTGTTTGTACGGTGTAACGATTAGAACTTTATGACCACACCCGGAGGTTACGACTTCGATTCTCAACGGGGGCAACTTTATTTTGTTCTAGTTTGGCTGGAAAATTCGTCAGATCACCTAAAGTAGGTAGCGAACCCCGTATCCTGAGGCGTTTCTTAGTTTTAATCATCGTTTCTTTATTACCATTTCTCCTCATAAGGGCTGCACTTTTAATTGGGTTATTCACACTAATTCTTAATAATAACAATAAGTAACAACCTATTAAAATGAAAATTAAAACACCATTAATGTTTTATTAAAAAGTTGTTGTTTGTTTTTCTAAATATTCTCATTCATTATCGGTGTCTTCGATTCATAGTCATATGGTTTTTGGACTCATCACGACAGCAATAGCGCCTTCCGCCGTTATATCCGCATTTTAATTTTGACGTTTAGAAACAGAAATGAGTCACTGGGTGCCAAATCGGAACTCTGCGGATGGCCTATTAATTCTATTTTTATATGAAATAGTCGAGAACATGTGTGACTGCGGCAAGTTCGGATAAAATACGATTAAGAATAGTATGATTATGTAACATTATATATTACATTTTTTGCAGGAAGAGCAAATTAATGTGTCTGCTCTATCAGAAGCCATATAGGGCTGTAAAAGAAAAACCCGACGATATTAAAAGTTGTAAATTAGCTATATAGAATTTTAATTCCTCATTCGTTGGTGTGTTCTCACATAAGGCATAAAACAAAGTAGAAAACAGCAGTTAAATGAAAGTTATGAATGAAGCAAATTAAAGATAAGCTATCTGCAAGGATGATATCGAAGAATGGAATAAATAAGCAAGGAACGATGCAATTTTGTTTAAAAATTTATGTCAAGAAATTATGCTTCTAATCAGTCAGCCATTTACAATGTTTACGTTGTATCCAAAAGAAGCCTAAGATCAGGAGTGCCTAATTATAACATGATAATGATAATAACACGATAATGTTTCCATATACTGACTGTGTAAAAAGATTCAGTTTTGTTAAATAACATCAGAATATCATCAGACAGAAAGACAGGAGTAGATTTCCATCTCCAACATCACTGAAGCAATTTTGGTACGTTTTGGACGTTTTGGTACAAGAATGGGAAACTATTGAGACAACCTTTGAATCTAGCTCCTGAAAAATTGCAGAGTTGAGATTATTTTGTCCAAAATAATAACAAAATATTTAATAAGCGAAAAATTATATATTTCAAGAATATACGATAAAAGTAAATAAACTGAATATAAAATTATGCGTCTGCTTTATCAGAAGCCATATAGAGCAGTAAAAGGAATTTCAATATTTACTGAAATTTCATCCCAACAGATTAACATAATTCGAGAATAACAAGAATCATATGTCCCCTTTGTTTACAAGATTATTATAATTTCGAAATTCTAATTCATTTCAGGTTTCTTTAGTAAATAAATTTAATAGCAAGCACTAACCGAATATTGCAGATAATAAACACTAGTGTATATTTCAAGTGTTGAGATTATTTTGTCCAAAATAATAACAAAATATTTAATAAGCTAAAAATTATATATTTTAAGAATATACGATAAAAGTAAATAAACTCAATATAAAATTATGTGTATGCTTTACCAGAAGCCATATAGAGCAGTAAAAGGAATTTCTATATTTACTGACATTTCATCCCATCATAGATTAACATAATTCATGAATAACAAAGAATCATATGTCCCCTTTGTTTACAAGATTATTAGAATTTCGAAATTCTGATTCCTTTCAGGTTTCTTTAGTAACTGAATTTCTTAGCAAAACACTAACCGAATATTGCAGATAATAAATACTGTAATTAGTGCATAAATGTAAGAGTTAATCTGAATGTTGCAAAAAATATTCAAAGTTATAAAGTAACTGCATAGAATTTTAATTCTTCATTTGTTGGTGAGTTCTTAGTTTCCATATAAGACATAAAACAAAGTAGAAATAGCAGATAAGTGAAAGTTGTAGAAGGCCAATTAAAGATGAGCTATCTGCAAGGATGATATCAAAGAATGGAATCAATAAGCAAAGAACGATGTAGTTTTGTTTAAAAATTTATGTAAAGAAATTATGCTTCTAATCAGTCAGTCATTTACATTGTTTACATTGTATCCAAAAGAAGCCTAAGCTCCGGAGTGTCTACTTCATGATAATAACATGATAACGTTTCCATACACACAGTCAAAAAGGTTCAGTTTTTTGTTAAATAATATCAGAATATTATCAGAGAGAGACAGGAGTAAATCTCAATCTCCAACATCACTGAAGCAATTGGTGGATGTTCTGGTACAAGAATGGAAAACTATTGAGACAATCTATGAATCTAGCTTCTGAAGAATTGCAGCTCTTTTAAAAGCAATCTTCGCTCAATATTATTAATAAATAAATATTGTGTATATTTCAAGTGTTAAGATTATTTTGTCCACAATAATAACAATATATTTAATAAGCTAAAAATTATATATTTTAAGAATATATGATATATCATATGCAATATATGGTAAATAAACTGAATATAAAATTGCTACGCAGAATTTTTTTTTAAATAAAATCGGTATCTATAATATAGAACTTTATTTCACGTAATTTGGTAGAAATCAATTGTCATTAAACGGCCACTTGTCAATATTAATAAAATATGAGGCATAATAGTTTAATTAAAATCATTGTATGTGTTAAAAAACTACTAATATAAACGAAAATATGATATTTTAAATCACACACTGTAAAATCAAACATTTTCACAAAGAATCGTTAACTTCAATGTGATTATATCGGTAAAATACAACCCGTTTTATTGCCTAATAACTGTCAGAATTGTCAGCAGTCTGTTGGACTGAGAAATGTCAACAAAACCAGATAAACGCGAGTATGATATATATTTTTAACCACACTCTAATCGGAACATGCTTTGATACATACATAGATAGAAGAGTTAA
Organism: Rhynchophorus ferrugineus; assembly: GCF_030347505.1. NCBI lineage: Eukaryota > Metazoa > Arthropoda > Insecta > Coleoptera > Curculionidae > Rhynchophorus > Rhynchophorus ferrugineus. The sequence continues at coordinate 52,922,693 of NW_027472583.1, forward strand.
TAATAGGAATTATTGGAAATATTTTGTGCTAATTTTAAACTAAAAAAAATGTGAAAGAACTAAAAACAAACAGGTGAATATTTCGTTGGAAAAAAAGTGATCAGTCTGGGGGAGATGACTCACCTTCTAGCGTCGATCCCGAAATATCTACAAACCAAACAGCGTAGGTTGGGGTATATTGCACTATGATATACACACAAAACACGTGAATCACAAAAAAAAAGGTATTGAAGATAAGGCGCAACCAGGCTCAAGTTCTACTCCATTCAACAATTAACTTGTTAACGTCAGTTTCAATCAGTCGTATAAATTGCAAGATTCTGTGACTACAGTATTGTCTTGTTTTTATATAATCTGGAAAATAATTTTGATAATCCTGGGATAATAATTACCGTAGTTTCTACTTCTTATATCAACGAATTCTTTGAATATAAATCTAAAATATACCTTTTTAATAATCATATTTAATGATGAAATTTAATTTTTATAATTAAAATAATTAAGTCAGATGGTGTTAAATCTGGACAATTAAATATAAGAACATAATATATAAATTATTATTGAAATGAATAAAATATATTTGATTAAAAAAATATATTAAATAAAGAATAAATAAGAATTTGTACTATACAATTTATAAAATTAATGGGATAATATATATACTTGGAAAATAAAGCCGTTTGATATTGTGAAGTTTGGTTTACGCGATCATTGTTATTGTTAAATCCAAGAATATTGACGATATAACCATTATATTTTCACTGAAGCTATAGTAATATTCAAGTTCAGTCACTATTGTGTACTAATGTTGTTGGATGAAATGTAGGGAAGTGATATTACAGAAACCCTGGCGTTGATGATCATAACATTTTAATGAGGTCCATGTTTTTTAAAGTTATTTTCTATGGTATTATTGCAGAATACATGATTAGTTAATAATTTGCATTGGAGCGCGATGGCCTTAAAATAGGGAGTGCAGTAATCAAAAGAAGTTAAATATGTAAATTGTAAAATATTCACTAATTAAAAAAAAAACAGAAAGAAGAAACGGAACGTAGAGGTCGAATTTCCTACTAGAAAAGAATAATATAATCTATTATAAATAACATTTTTAGAGTTTACTCACCATCTAGAGCAGATCAACGACAATATCTAAGGACATCTTACATATTATATAGGATAAAAGTAATAACAATTGATATAGAAGAGTATCAATAATATCCACATATTATATTTTTGAAAAGTACAAAGGTGCCCTTCAATTATTACGTAAAACAATTTGGGAATAGGGGGCCCACCATAAGGATCCTATAGGTACTAAAACATTTTGGAGACAATATTGAAAAAGACAGCAACAAAAGATAGGAAGTTAATGAAAACATAAAAAAATTTCAAGAATATTTTGGCTTGATATAGACGTGTTATATAAAATACACATTAAGAATGTTTAAGAATAAGAAATCCCAACAGACGAAACATGAAAATACAACAATGCTTTCTAACAAACAAACTTTGAAAGGTAACTGGGATATATTATATATAATATTTCCTCAGAGAAAATAGTATAAAAATGCGCTTCGAGCTTTATCTCACAGTAGGCATTGAAAAGAGTTTATAACAATGAAAAGGTAAAAGATGAATAATAAAATGATATTGAAATAAATTATACCACCTGGTATAGAATTGGTTGTAATATTTTTTATAAAACTCGAAATAAAGTTACAAAATGGTTATTTTAATGTTAGTTTTTCAACTCAATTTGTATTAATTAAAGAGCTTAAATATACATTTTTTGAATACTTTAAATAAGACTGGTCGTATAACGAATTACAAGCAATTGTTATATGTTTTTTGATGGAACGTTATAAGTTTGGATCTAAAACTCATATATTATTGAATAATTTGGATGATTAAATCAAAAGTATTGTCCTTCTAAGTTGAAAGAAAGAAGAAGAAAATATAGTAATTGATATATCGATGTTCAATGAATAAATTTTATATCTGACTGACATTCACATATGAAATCTTGAAAAAAATGTGTTACTTTCCATGATTGAAGAACGTTAATGGATGATACTCTCTTGGCATAGACTATGGAAAAACTCGATGCAATAAATGTACGATGTTACCTGGTGTGTGCCGCCTCTTCCTCAATACCAAGCAGATTGTTTTTAGTCACAAAATACCGACATAAAATCATCAAGCGGCTTTTCTGCCCAATATACGTCGCAGAGCTCTTACGTTGGTTTTGGCTTGGATGTACGACCTGGAGTCGTCCTTCCCGTCGACATCGATCGATCTGGACCTCTCCCGTACCCCGCTCAGGTAGTTCTCGATACGTTTGTCGCGGTTCTTGTTCAGACCGGCCACGTGCGATAGTATATGCATGGGTTTAAAGTTGTTGACGCCACTCTCGTCGATTAACAGGTACGGAACGCGTCCCGCAAGCACACCGCGAGCCGCCTCCTTCGGTACCACCGCCTGGAGCTGACCGCGGGTCACCAGAACCGGCACGTCCAGCCTCATACGGCGCATGAGAAAGTCCTCGATGGCTAACGCGTTCTGGCGCTTGAGCAGCTCCATGGGAATGTCCCGAGAGGTTTTCACCGGAACCATCTGCGAAACCAGCATGGCGCTTTCACGAACCAACTGTCTGATCCTCGGATCGGACTTGGCACAGTCCACGTTCTTCTTGATGCGGCTAATCGCCGTCTTCAGCGAGTAATCTTTCTCGGCCAATTGTCTGATGATGGTCATTCGCTTCAGCATCTCCGTGGAACTCTCCTTGAGAGAGTTCAAATCAGTCGTTGGCGTGGATAAGTCCTCGACCACTTCGTCCATCTCCAGGGCCTTGGCGAAACTGACCGCCTCTTCCAAGAACTCCAAAATGGTGCTTTCCTTCTTGGCACGCAGTTCCTCGAAGTTGCTTTCCATCAGAAGACGTACGGTAGCAACGATACTGTCCTGTACCACCTCCAAAGCTTCCTCTTCCGAACTCGCCTGTTTAAATCGCAATCGGACATTGGCTATGAGATCGGGCGTGAGCTCCGGGCATAATTTCAACAGCTTCGTGAAGGAAGCATTCATTACAGTACCATCTTCGATGATCTTATCCAAATATTTCAGACAATCTGACTGAGACAAATTTGGAACGGTTAGCTGCTTCAGCACGGCTAGTTTGGTGTGGGATATGTCACGAGTGAGTTGCTTCAACACTGCGTCACAAATTTCCAATCTATCGGTAGCAGTTCTCAGCAGTTTCAATAGTTCTTCTATTAGCTGAGAGTTCTTCTTCAAGGTTTCTCCAACAACATCGACGACAGACTGTAAAGCCAATACCTGGTCACGAGGTCTGTTTTTAAACACGTCATTGGCAGCAACCAGTGCCATCTTGAACAGTACCTTTAGCTTGTCGGAACATTTGTTGAACTTCACGTCTTGATCGGATGGTTTTATGTTGACGTCTAAGTTGATGTTCTCCATACGGATGTTGTTTCTGTCCCGGAACACTGCGACTCTTCGTGTGATTGCTATCAGTGCTTCCGCTAGATTTCTGACATTATCGGAACCTGGGGCTATTTTTTCCGCCGCTTCCAAGGCGTTGTCGTCATCGACGTAGGTCACCAGATTAGTGTCGGAAGCCATGGTGAGTTTTCGAAGTTCCTCCAGTTTTCTTTGCAGCTGGAGCTTCTTCTCTTCCAGAGAAGCCACCAAGTCGTTCATACCGTCATCCAAGAGAGCCAACTCGAGTTTTTCCATTTCCTTGCGCTGTTGTTCGTGTTTCAGTCGCATGGCTTCAATATCCAGATCCTCAAGTTCCTTGGAGGACATTTCAGAGGATTCGTCCGTGGATACCTCATCAGAGTCCTCGTAATCCAGCATGAGATCTTTCTCCTTTTGGACGATGATCTCTATGTTATCCATGTCGTGGACGCCACTCTCCTTCATGATATCCGTGATAACTTCCTTGAGGCACTCGTCTTTAGCCGCGGCTTCTTCTTCGGGAACTATGCTGATGATCCTCAACAGTTTGCGGCGACGTTTCTGACGTTCTTCTTCGGGTTCCGCTGGAGGTCGTTCTTCCGGAGCCGTGGCGAATGTCAATTGTCCCGATGATGTTATGGTGGATTGGGTGGGTAGAAACAGGGGGTCTTTCTCCTGGTCTCCCATTATCAAACCGTTAACTAAAGTCGGTTTATCGTCGATGCCAATGGTAATACCTGGTGCGTATTCGGGTCCAAACTCACTTTCTATCGTTTGTCCTGGTACGAACACGTCTCCTTCCTCCGTGTGCACTATTTGACCACTGACGAAACACTCTTTGCCTGAGGATAAGGTCACTTTAGCTCCGCTCACTTTACCATCAGTTGTCTCGCTGGTCAGTTCGGTTAAGGTGGCGTCACCCAGGTTCTTGATAATCTCCGGAATATCACCCAACTGCGGCAACAAGTGCGGTTGGCACGATAACGTTTCGTTAACATTTCTCGTAGTGTCCAAGTCTTTCACCTCCATGGGAATCAGATTTTCCGTGGCCGGCTCGTCGATATCGTCGATAACTTTTTTCGCATCCTGCTCGAACTGATCCCAGTCGAATTTTCGCATGATTTGCTTCATCATCTCCTTAAAGGCCTTGGTGCCTTCCCATTTATGCTTCTTGCGTCGTTTCATGATTCGTTTCAGTTCCTCCTCCCATCGCTCTTCCTGCATCTCCTTGTCCTCGAACAGTTTCGCCAAGCTCATCGTGTACTTGCCGTGATGGTGGAACTTTTCCTCGTTCGTGGTGGTAGCGCCTTCTCCGTAGAACAGAGGCGCCCCGTTCTGTTCGTAGTACTGAATTTCCAACGGGATCTTCTTGAAATCCTTCAGCTTCACCAGTATCTTGTCGTTTTTCTGGGACACCATCACGTCGATGATGTCGCCGTCGCGTAGCGCCAATTCGAAAGCGGATTCGACCACGATATTGTATTTTTTGTCTTCGACCGTGTAAACGTACATACCGCCCGGAGACTTCTTGCTGTCGAGAATGGATCTGAGCCGTTTGTGAGCGTCGTTATCAGGATCGATGTTCGGCGTCATGTACGTGAAGTCCTGCATCGGTTGGTGTTCGCGCTTACCGAAATCTTTCGCTTTCCTGGATCGTTTGCGCCTGTGATTGTGGAGCACCGGGATATAGTGCTGGTACTTGGAGCCCAGCATCCATTTCCCGGTGATGCGCAGCGTGCGGAACGCCTCTCGGGGCGTCAGCGGCTTCAGCAGCGGCAAGTAAAAGTTCCTGGTGAAGATCTTGCTCGCGCCGGTGATTTTACAGAATGATAGCACGTAGTTAACCATGGCGAATATATGTATGTATATATAAAAGAACAGGCGATGACTTATGGAAAATGTTGCGATGCGTGATACAAGCGCTAGTCGTTCGAGAGTGAGAGCGTAGTCGTGTGCGTGAACGTGCCCGAGGTCTGGATCGTACTGAGAGTGAGAGATCGGCGCGCGAACACTTTACGTATTTAGCGGTATTTTTAAGCTAGCGCCTTTAAACTCGAGAAGACTCTGGGGAGGGAACAACGGGATAAGTAAATAAAACAGCGGTTATTTCGTCGTCGCTTTTTTTTCAGTTTATTGGGTTCCTTCACGAATTCGGGGCACTACATTAACGTGAACGCGTAACAATACAAATAAATCGTAACATTAGCGGTACGCTGACGTCGCCGTGTAAATGTCGACATATCGGTACGCCTTTAGACGCACTTGGCAAAGCGAGGACCTTCTTGGAATTGTTGTTACGGTGACGTCAGCGGACGCGCTTCGCATACCGATCCAGAAAAAGGATCTTAAACTAAAACAGTAAGTGATAGAAAGAGAGAGGGAGAGAGAGAGAGAATGATGTCGTCGTCCTGTGGGGTGTATGATGGTGGTGGTGGTCGCCAGCTAATGCCTTCTGAAGTCAAACTCGTTGGCGTAGATGTTGAGCACGTGTTGATACTTCAGCATCCGCGTCTGACTCTTGGCCTTCTCCAGTATCTCCTTTGTTTTGTCGTCGTCGAAGAACGTACCCTGTTTGATGCTTAGCTCGAGCTCCTCCAGCTTGGCGCTCTTCTGCACCGGCTTGAAGGGCTCGTACTTGGGCGGCTTCTCGATCTTCATCTCGCGCATCTTCTTACGAACCTCCATCCTCAGCTTCATCACCTTCGTCTCTTCCTTCCGGATCTTGTCCTCCATGCGCTCCTTCATGCGTTTCTTCTCAGCCTCCTCGCGACGCTGTCGGTCCTCCTCGAGCAGTTTGAGCGGGTCCTCCATCACTGCGCGCGGACGGAAGGTGACTTCTCGAGGCTGCGTCTTCGCCTTTCCCTTCGCCTTCCCTTTGGTTTTCGCGTCAGCCATCGGAGCTCGTTTCTTGGTACGTTCTTTAACCAGCGGTTCTTGAGGCTCGGTGAATGTGCGCCGCTTTATGACAATATCCTCGTCTCGGATAACTTTGGGCTGGCGCTTGAACGTAGGTGGGGGACTAGGCGTGAGCGATCGCCGCTGGTAGGGGGGAGGACTGGGGGTTTTTTCGGGGACGTCGGGCTCGGAAAGGTCCTCGTCGGGAATTTCCTCCTGGGGGAGATCCTCTTCGGTGGCCTCGAAACGAAGCTGACCCTCTTCGGTGATGGCGGCTTCTCCCGGCAGGAACATGGGCTGGGACTCTTCCTCGCCCAACACTAGTCCGGGAATTAGTTCGGGCTCACCGTCAAGCAACACGGTCACTCCGGGAACGTATTCGGAGGTTCCGTCCTCGTTTTCGATGGTCTGGCCTGGCATGAACACTTCGCCGTCTTCGGTCTTCACCATCTGTCCGGGGACGAAGCATGAGCGGCTGTCGGGAATTTGTACACGGGCTCCAGATACGTTAGCTATCTCCTCCATCTCGCCTTGCTCCAGGTTCTTGATAACCTGGGGCACCTCGAGCATGGTGGGTAGTTGGCACAGCACCTCCTCGCCGGCGGCTTTCAGCTTCTCGTTGACGTTTTTGGTTTTGTCCATGTCGTCTACCGCCATAGGAATGTCTTCTTGTTCGACCTTCTGTTCCTGTTCCTCCACGATCTGTCTCGTTTCTTCTTCGAACTTATCCCAGTCCATGTTCTCCAGACAGCCGGCAAGCATAGCCTTCCAATCTTTGGCGTCCTCGCCCTTGACCTTCCTCTTGCGCTTGTTGGCCATACGCATCATTTCCAACTCCCATTCCTCCACTCCGGATTCCTTGGCTTCGAACAGCTTCGCGATGGAAAAGGTCTCCTTACCGTGATGGTGTTCCTTCTCGATGATCTCCTTGGTCCATCCGGAACCGCGGTACAAGTTGGCGGTGCCGTTGAAGGCGGCCACAGGCACGGTAATCCGAGTGCCGTCCGCTAGTTTCACCAGGATTTTTTCGCTGCGCTGTGCCATTGTAATGTCCACGATGTCTCTGTCCTTCAGGGCTCTCTCCATCGCGTAGCTGACGACGAGGATACAATTCTTGTCGGGAACTTCATAGACGTAAGACTGTCCACGTCCTTGAGGCTTGCTGGCCAGCAGCTCCTTTAAATAGTTGTGGCCTTCGATGCCTTCGTCAAAGAAAGGCTCCACGTAGCGGTCGCTTTCATGGCGTCGGAGGCGTTTTTTGATGATGGGGATACCGCGGGGTCGACGTCGTCTCTCGGCCAATTTCTCGTCGTGCGGCTTCAAGACGGGGATGTAGTGCTCGATGCGGTTACCGAGCACGTTCTGACCGGTGATGATTTTGCGGCGCAGGGCATCCTTGGGCGAGAGCGGCTTGAGCAGGGGCAGGTAATAGTTGCGCTGGAAGAGTCGGCTCGCTCTGGTGATCTTACAGAGGGAGATCTTAACGTTGATGGGCATGACGACGGCGACTTAGTGAGACGACGTTCGGAGACAGAGCTAGCGCGGTGCCCGGCGACGGCTGCGCCTTAAAACACCGACTTCCACACACGATGGCGTTGTATCCCCACCGAGTCGAACGTATGGCGATACTGGTACTTTTCCAACCAATTGAAGCTAAAGTCTCGTTCCCGGTTCAGGTACTTCTTGTAGTCCACGAAAAAGTCACCCTGTTTGATGCTCTGCTCGAGCTCCCTCAGCCTCTCGCTCTTCCGCACCGGCTCCAGCGGCTCGTACTTGGGCGGCGGCGGCTGACTCTCGATCAGCTTCCGGGCCTTCAGTCGAATCTCTCGCCGGGCCCTGTCCACCTTGGCCTCCTCCTTGCCGCGCTTCTCCTTCTTCGACGCCACCCGTTCCCGCAGCTGCACCAGAAGGTCCTTCTCAACCACCGGCTGCGTGAACTCGATCACCTTCCTGGGAACATGTTTTTTCGGTTTCGTCGCCGGCTTCGGGGCCTCCGTAGCGGCAGGTGGCGGCGCGGGCGCTCGCCTGGAACCGCGTTCACGATGCTTTGGACCCATGCTCTCGATATTGTACTGCCGTTTGGGACGTTCGTACACGAATTCCTTCCGTTGCCGCGGCGGGGGCGGTTTGAATTCGATCTCCTCCTCGGCGCTGTCCTGCACCTCGTCGAGCTCCGCCTCCTCCGGCTCGTCCGGCTCCTCGGGCTCCACCGGCTCGGGTGGGGGAGGAGTGGGCGGATGCGCGAGCACGTCGTCCTCGGTGGCGGCGAACTGAAGCTCGCCCTCCTCGGTGATGGCCGCCTCGCCCGGCAGGAACATGGCCTTATTGGGATCTTCGCCCATCACCAGTCCGGGGATGAGAGTGGGTTCGCCGTCCATCAGGACGGTGAAACCGGGCGTGTATTCTTTCTCCCCCGTCTCGGTCACCACAGTCTGGCCGGGGACGAACAGTTCGCCCTCCTCGGAGGTGACCATTTGGCCGGGAACGAAGCGGTCCTTGCCCGCATCTAGGCTAACGCGAGCTCCCGATACTTGCGCCAGCTCCGTCATCTCGCTCTGGTCTTTGAGCACCTTCAGGATTTCCGGAATCTCCGGCATCGCCGGTAACATGTTGAGCACCTCAGGACCGGCCGCTTTCAGTTTCTCGTTGACGTTGCAGGTCTTGTCCATATCGTCGACCGCCATGGCGATGGGTTGGTCCTCGACCACCTCCTTGACCTCCGTCACTATCTGTTTAGCTTCCTCCTCAAATTCCTCCCAGTCCATGTTCTCCACGGTGCTTTGTAACATGGCCCTCCAGTCCTTGCTCTCCTCGCCCTTGAGTTTCTTCTTGCGCGCGTTCGCCAGACGTATCATTTCCATTTCCCAGTCCTCGATGCCGGCCTCTTTGGCTTCGAACATCTGCGCTATGGAAAAGGTCTCGTGGCCGTGGTGATGGTACTCCTCCACCTCTTTCTTGGTCCATCCTTCGCCTCGGTATATAGGCACGTGGTCGGTGTAAGGTCGTAGTGGCATTGTGAACTTGAAGCCATCGCGTAGTTTAACCAGAATCTTTTCATGGCGTTGCGCAATAAGAATATCCACGATATCCTTGTCGCGAACAGCTCTCTCCATCTGATGGGTTAATACCAACGTGCATTTCTTCTCGGGTATGTAATAGGTGTAACACTGTCCTCTCCCCGTTGATTTACCGGACACTATCCTATCCAGCCTCGTGTGAAACGGTAGGTTATGGTCGAAAACCGGCGTGACATATTTCATGGTATCTTTCTGGCGTTGTCGTTTCTTCCCTCGACCCTTCGGCATCCGTTTCCGTCGTGCCACCCGAACAGCGTATTCCTCCAGCACGGGTATCCAATGTTCCAGTGCCTTCGGAAGCACATCCTTGCCTAACGGACAGAGCGCGTCAATAGAAACCGACCAGCAAACACTCTCAACATCTCACCTGTTATGATGCGCTTCCTGAGCGCTTCTCGGGGCGATAGCGGCTTCAACAGGGGCAGGTAAAAGTTCCTCTGGAAGAGTTTACTGGCCCTGGTGACCCGGCACAGCTGTATCATAACATTGAAAGGCATCTTGACGATTCTAACTACGCGAAACTAGCACACCAAAACACGACAGGGGACCTTTGAGGACAGTCCGCGCACAACTGGTCTAGAACCGTTCATAGGCCCGGGGGTGGGGGGAGAGAGAGGACGCGATAGGGAGATCGAGCGCCTTCAATTATTGCAATCGTTAATATTTTTGAATCATCAACATTATGACCATCAGTCAGTTGGTGTTTTGTGACAAAAACATTCGGTCTAGTTCCTGTGACATATCGACGCGGATTGTTCGGTTTCTGAAAATAATGTCACGTGACAGGTCACGGATGTGTGTGGTTTCAGGTATTTGCAGGTGATCATGGCAGTTGACCAAGAAAACAAGCAAAGTTCGAGTCCCGGTCCGTCTTAAAATAAACATTCGAATTACTTCGTGTGCATTGTCCTTAAATGGGCTCTTGAAAGGATCCTCTTTTTAAGTAAAGTCTGTATAAGATAAGTTTCTTATTTCTTTATAAAATTTTGAAATAATGAGAAAACTATATAGTCTATCCAAAATAGCAGTAAACCCACGTCATCTAAATTTATGACGTCAAAACGTCGCAATATTGCCGCATTTACCTTTGACTTTTAGTTTATTTTGTCTTTGATATATATTATCATCCTAATATAATTTATTTTAACATTATAATACATTTAATGCATATATTATTTAGAAGGTTCCACCATTGATTATACAGCCACAATATAGTCTATTCAAAGTATTTTTAGTAATGCGCAATGGTATTTGTGACATCGAAATTTTGCAATGTTCCCGCATCAAATCGTGAGTTTTAATTCAGTTTGGCTTTGACATACAGGAAAATTCTAATCTAAATAAAATAATTGAACAAAAATTTTATCAAATATAATTTATTTTAACATTATAGTACATCTAATATATATATATATATATATATATATATATATATATATATATATATATATATTATAGAAGGACTTAAAACTACAATTAAGAACACGGATATAATAGTTTGTAGGTTAGATTTGTTTTGTTTATATTGAACTCTTTTCTACACCACCCATGAGGTAGAGTTTCTAGACGCATTTTTTTATGTCCACCTAATTATTTATGTCCTAATCCACCTAATTAACAATTGTATATCTGAGAAACATATTTTAGTTTCATTCGAGAGCATATTTACCTTTTTACGTTTAGTTCTTGTTTCCATCGATGGTGTGTTTACTTGTATGAAATCCTCTTGGTATCACAAAATATTTTATTTCTTCTGCTACTATTTGTGTACACACCATTCTTCATAAAATTTATCACTGAATTCTGTCTAATGCATTTACCATATCTACAAAACAGTTAGTATTCATTCTCTTCTCATACGTTCTAACCAAATGCTCATGTATAATTCTGAACAATTACATACATAATTATGCTCATAAATCGTTCACACTCTACAATATAACTTCCGAGAGTTATCGTATATTCATTATAAACTCAGCTTTAGTATTTTCAAGTTTCCCATTTGTTAGTTTCTATTCTCATCTCACATTCAGAAAGTTTCGGCAATGTCTTGAAATTCCATTACAAATTTTTGAGGATTATCTTTACACTATTTAACTCCTATATTACCTAACAGTGTAAGAAGGGATGTTCTACATGCCCCAAATACCATATCTCATAGCTCTAGCTATATATGGATATTTTCCAGACAGTTTCCTCTGAAATAATTGTATTAAATTATGTTAATATTAAAAAAAATACTCACTGTTTTTATACATCTCATATATTCGATCTCTGATAGAGCTAACATCAAGCTAATCTTGATTCATCACCCGCTTCGTATGACGACCGATTTTTTGTATGTGTCCATATTAATATTCACTTCAGCTGCAACATGCTAAAAATATATTACGTTCAACAAAATCCGTTGCAACTTAATATTAACAGTAAAAATGTTTACCTCTCTAACGAATTTTACTGACAAGAGAGGGGTCTCAATTATCACCTTCTTGTCCGAAGTAACTGATTAGAGACACAATCAATTCTGTCTGGCTTCGGCATTTTCAATCAGAGTATTAATAGTAATAATAGCTGTCTCAGACTCAGTATAAAAGCGATTAATCAGTACTTACAAGGGTCACTATTATATTTCGGGAATAGGAACAAAACAAATAGTTAAGCCGCGTATATATTTTTATTGTTTTTCAAAGTACTCGCCACGATGATCGATACAGTTTTGCATACGCTTAAACCAATTTACAAAGCATTTATTACATTCCGAATGAGGTATCTTAATGTATGGTATAAAAGAATATGAATATACATTTAAATTGTCAGAACAAAACTATTACATTCTACATACAGATTTGTTTTAACTTAGAACCATATTTCAATTATGCGACAAACAGAGGTAACAATTAGCTTTTTTTGTCACAACACTCAAAAAAAAACATAGAAATAGTCGCCAAAATACTTCCCACATTTGATACCAATTATTTAGTTTGTTCTTGGACTGCCAAACGTACCAAACGTACCGTGCGTATTTGCCTTCAAATGAATTTATTCAATGCCACTGGGTTGTCTTTATAAAATGGTATGAATCCATTAAAACTTTTCCTAGTTGATTACCATCCCAGTCTTCATAACTTGCTCCCTCAAGTCCACTATCGCCTTACATCAGTCCATGGTATTTTGGTATCACTGAGGTATCATACTAATTGGTCACCACCCCAGTCTTCTTAACTTATTCCTTCAAGTCCATTATCGCCTTACAAAACCGAACTAAAACAAACATTTAAAATTAAGAACCAATTTTAAAGGTTTATTAAAATTTTATTTAATTTATTTTGAAAAAAGATCGAAAAATATCGATATAATGATTATTGTTACACCAACATCGTTCTTTGGATACCGTATCTCCAGGTGGTCAGAAAGATGGGAAAAAGTTGTATAAAATTATGGAAAATATTTTCATTAATATATATTTTTCAGAATAAATGCAAGTAAAAAATATCGATCTTTAGATGCAAATGTAATTCTAATTACAGATAAGTTTGAACCTTTTCTTCAGGATTGAACAGTTTATTCGTCAAAAATTTAGATTAAATTAAAAAGAAAGCTCATTAGAAGTTGCTCGTTAGAAGAATGCTCAAGAAGCATTATTTAAAGCCCATTCCAATTCAATGTTTTCGAAATACATGTAAGTGCCAGGAAGCAAACAATGATTACTGGCCATGGAAAGTAAATCGGATATTTAAAAGATGATTGACGCAACGATGAAAAATGTGAATTAATCGCAGAACACTTAGCTAACGTATTCCAACAGAATTATATAGAATCTACAATAGATATAAATCATATTTATCAACCTGATGTACTTGTAAATCTGATTTCTCTAATAGAAGTTACCACATAACAACATCAATGCTAAAAAGGTTCCTGGAATTGAAAAGATTTCACCTGGGTTATTAAAACCACGAAAACACATATATATTCAATGCCTGTTTGATACTGAAGCACGTTCCAAAATGTCTTAAGGTTGCTCGAATAATTATACGATATCAAAATTATTTGAGAAATACTGTTAAAACGTATTAAACCATTTATAGAATTAGCATATTTCCAGTATGGGTTTCGAAATCGCCACTCGACAATCGACCAAGTACACAGAGTAACAGTGGTTGCTGAAAAGGCATTCGAAGAAGAGAAATACTGCCCTGCAATATTCATGGATGTCTCACAAGCTTTTGACTGGGTATGATTTTTGGGATTAATCTACATAATGAGCAAACTGCCACCGAGGAATTACTGTCCATTGCTGTAATCACATCTTTAGGAAAAAAATTTAGAGTCTCACAAGAAGGACCATACTCAACACTTAAACCTATTTTATACTACTTATATCTCAACAACAACAAAAAACAGTACTTGGAACATTTTTCGAAGACAGTTATCATGATGAAATATGTATTTCTGCCTAAGGCTGGAGAAAAAGTACAAGTAACAATCAATATGATCTACAAATGGACTTACATCTTAATAGATCCAAATCATATATATTATGTATTAGTATACATTTATTGATAAATGTATGAATATCACTACATAGTATAAAACAAAGTCACCTTTTCTGTCCCTATATCCCTATGTGCGCTTAAATCTTTAAAACTACGCAACGGATTTTGATGCGGTTTTTTTCAATAGATAGAGTGATTCAAGAGGAAGGTTTATATGTATAATACATGCATAATATACTAAGGCAACATTGCTAATTTTAGAGGTTTCTAACGTGATGTCGTAAATTAACCAATTTTTTTAGGCTTATTTAGCGATTAGCAAAAACGCTGCCTAACCCTACGAGTTAGATCAAATTAATGTACTACAGTATTGTACACCATAAAAAGGTCTACAAAAAAGTCTGCGATGGTATATGTTTATCTTTTAGGAATAACCCACATTAACCATTTTTATTGTTTACTTTTTACGTGAGAAAATGGCTTATTTACGAAGCTATTTTAAGCAATACGGCATTAATCCTTATCGAATTAAGTACCTTAAATACAGTGTGCAATTAATATAGATCAATATGGTTCCTTACAGCATGTAAATTAAACAAATATTTTCGGAGATATTACAAATTTAAAATTTGCGTTAAACATGTGTAATGTAATAAAAATTGTATGAATTTAGATATTCCAAAGATAGCAGGAAATCTTCATAGTAAGTATAGGGGAAGAGGGATTGTTTTACTCCAAATTTAATGCGTGCAGGCCAAGGGCAGTAATGAATGAACCAAAAATACTGGATCGATTTTAATCATGTTTTCATTGAGTGACATAGGCATATATATTTTATGCCCGTGCAAAGTCGGAGCGGGCCGCTATGTTTTTATATACAACGTTCATATGTTTTCTGTAGTGTATTTAATTTAGTATCAGCATTGCACCCGTGCGAAGCCGGGGCGGGTCGCTAGTTATTAATAAATGTATACCTATATGAAAATAAAAACATGAAAAATCGACTATAACAAAATTATACAAAGGTAACCACTAGGAGGCTTTTATAGCACAAGTATTCAAATACTTTCCCTTACCAATTTTATTCCACTAGTGTAATTCCTGTTATTGACTTAGCAAATTTTACATTATATACTTCACGGTTTACAGTCTATTTATTTTCTTTTACAGGCAGACATCATGAAAGTAGAGGGCAGGTAATATCTTAAAATTAAAATCTACCCTATCAATAAAAAAATATTTCTAAGGTTTCTGATTATAACGCTAAAACGATACAATAGCACCTAAACAATTTTACTTTCAATACTTTGAGGTTATAAAATCAGACGTCATAAATGCTTACAATTATTTTATTCATTACCTAGATATTTTCAGTACGTAATTTAGTTTCAATTAAATACAGGTAAAATGTCGCTACTTTTGCATCGATATCAAATAATTTAGATTATCTGATTAATATTTAATAATATTCGTATGGAATCACGTGAGATATCATAGCTAAACATTAAGTATTATGGATTGCTTTATGTAAACATTGTTTAATAAATAAATATAATTAATTTAATAAATAGCTGAATAACATATTATTGGCCTCCTACTTTGATATCAACACCCTATATATTATTGATTAAATACAGTAATTTTAGTAATATAACAACTGGTTAGTATAAATTGTCAGACTGAACGACGAAATTATATTATAAAAATGGAGAGCTTAATACTACTACTGAACTGAATTAGTAATTAAAGTTATTTGTTGGCTAATCTTCCGAATATATAAAACATTTAAAAAATGCGATTCTAAAAAGTCTGAGAACAAAAGATATTTTTTAAAAAATTCTTTACACAACAAATGACCTTGGTTCAATTTCAAACTTAGTAAATCCAAAATTTAAGAATCTTTATTCCCGAGATCTTCTATCATATTAAGCAACAATTTAAAAGAATATATTGTATGAATCGACCAGATATATGTAGTATAAATAAACAAATACAGGAATTAAAACACTATTTTATTAAAACGTTTTTAAAGAGCATTTTAAAATTGATAATGAAAGAAAGGATACAAATTTTAAGTAGATTTCAAGCCTTTCAACTATGTTTTTTAAACATATATTTTAATGAAGTATTATTAACATTACGAACATTGTAACAGCCGTGAGTTAAATTTATAAAATAATGATTTAATATATTTGAAAAGACAATTACAGTACTGTAATAGATTGATAATGTTTGAAATCGATTAGTTAATTTAGTCATTAGACACCTGATATTTTAATTTTAACTCGGCTTAATTCATTACAAAAGGTTACCAGGATAGTACTATCTATTTAGGACAGCCTTAATTTAGAATCGGTCATGTTTTAGTCCAGAACTCCACTCAATAAGGAATGCCATTAACATTTTTCATGAGCCAAATAAAATTTTTTAGATTACTTATCTAGATTTGGTATCTATTGCGCGCTTTTAGTATAATTAAATTATGATATATTTATACAATGATGAGATATATATTATAGTATAGGTTTCGCCTATTTCATATATATAATATTTTTTAGACATCAAATAATCTATAGTCTATTCAAAGTTTATTTGTATATGCGTCATCAAGACATTTAATGAATTGCCTGCCGCAAACTGTAAATTCGTTTTAGAATCAGACAATATTTTCCTTCTCATTTTATTCTAGTTAAAAAGAGACATAATGCTGTCTGATTAGTTCGAACACGTATACAAGTGAAGCTGTCAAAGTCGTCCGGTTGTCAGACGTATGCAAAATTCTTGAAAGCAATAATGATAAGAGGTTAGAACTCTAACTAACTATTGTGGCTGTACAATTACCTGTAATTTTTAGATGTACTATAATGTTAAATTAAATTATATTTGATAACATTTTGTTCAATTATTTTTTTAGATTAGAATTTCGTTGTATGTCAAAGCCAAACTGAAGTAAAACTTAGAGTTGATGCGGCAACATTGCGACGTTTTGACCTCATACATTTCGATGACACATATACAAAAAAACTTTAATGGACTATATATTGTTTTGTTTACGTTTAATATTAAGATATGATTAGGGTCACAAAATATACATACATATACAATATATATACAAAATATATAAGATTGTGTTTGTTATATATATATATATATATATGGTATGCAATAGAACAAACACAAACTTTTTCGTATATTAGTAATAAAACCTTTTTTGAATTAAACTAAATAACACCATTTTTATTATGTATATAAATTGCAGAGCAATAAATATGTTAAGAATAGTCTAAATTACAGGAATACTTATTTTACTTATTTTGTGTTTGTGTCTTGTTCGAAAAAGAACTATATAGTTTGGCAACAGTTTACATTAAAATTTGGCAACATCATCATTTGAAATTGGCAGACCTTTTTTATCATATTCTTGTGTGTTTACGGTTTTCAATTTCATTATTTCGTAGTGTTAACCGGGGTAGTTGGGTGTTAAAAAGTTGGATTTTCCTGTTTATAGTTGAAGACCGTATTGATTGTATCAAATATTATAAGTTATGGATTCCTCACAGTAAGAGCAAAAAATAAATATTATATGCATAAAAAATATCTTGTCTTTACATTTTATTAATGTTTACACTTATTTTTAGAAATTTCTATGCAGTTGTAAGAGGAGAAGACAACGGACTGGAACGGGTAAAAAAATATTATAATTTTATATTTTAAATTGTTTTAATTGTAATATCTCTAGGCTGTTTTGAAATCTGAGTTTTCAAAGTTCGGAGATATCCAAAAGATCTTTATTAATCATAGTCAGAATTTTGCAAAAGTATATTTTAATAGCGAAGAGTAAGTTTAGTTACATATCAATATTCCATATATTTAATTGTTTTTTAAGGAGTGTTAAAGAAGCTTGCAAGCATTTGAATGGCAAAAAAAGCTTTTCAGTAGAATATTTGAGAACTAGTCATAGTAAACGACCAAGGAATGTTAGGTAAATTAAATTTTAGCCTCATTTAGGTCTTGTGTTAATTAAAATAAATTTGGTGTTTTAGTAAGAGCTCTGAAGACCCAGAAGATTTCAGAGATGTTTGTAGTATCTCAAGTCATAGTTTGAATGGCATTGACTGTGCTTCTGATTCTGAATATATCTATGTTGATTGCCATGGACGACCTGTAGAGGTCCTTGAGGGGGATGATGGAAAATTATATGTTAGTTTAGATCATATACGGAGAGCTGGCTTTGAATTATTTCTAAAAGATAGTTATGACAATGCAGTCATTACTCAAGAGTAAGGTTATTAGTCAAGTGTATAAAGCTGATACAAACTTAATTTATTTTTAGTATTGATTTAAAACATTTTATGAGTTATATGTTAAACCAAGGCATGAGATATGCTTTGAAATACAAGAAAATTTTCAATGAGAAGGAAGTTTGTAACACTTTTGAGAAGTAAGTTTTATATTGGCATTGAAATGGTATTATTGATACACATACTGCTGTTTTTTAATTCAGGGTCAAGGAAATTTTAGAGAACAGGTCACTTAACAAGGTAGAGGGTCATTCAAAAAATTTAGTTATTAAAAAAAATATAGATCAAGCAGTTAATGGGTTTCATAAAGATTCAAAATCTGCAAAAAATGAAGGACAGACAAAGAATAATGTAAGATATCTGAAATATAAAAATGGATAATTGTTAACCATTTTTTAATTTTAGAATAAGGTACTTTCTAGTGATCATAACGATAAAAATCATAGGAGAAATCAAAATCAAGCAAATACTTGGCAACTAAAAAAACCATTAGAAAATATAAGCCTTGAAATGGGCGTTACATACAAGGTATTCTAATAGATTAATTCAAAGTTAATAGTGACTAATGTTATTGAATTATCTAGATTAAGGTAACTGCAGTTAGAATGGACAAAAAGACAGTGTTCTATGCCCAACTATATAACAATCAATCGTTAGTTGATAGAATTAATGGTCAGATAAATAGTTCAGACAGCAAAAATGAAGAAATTAAAAATCCACGAGAACGAACTGTAGGCATTGCCTATCATAATAATTCCTGGTAAGTTATGATGTTAGTTATATAAAAATCAAAATTGTGTATCATTGTGTTTTGTAGGTATAGAAGTCAAGTGATTAAGGTGAGGGAACGTCAAGTCACTGTAAGATTGCTCGATTTTGGTTACAGAGTAAACATTAATGTACCGTTACGCTTCTTATCTGAAAAGAGTCGATGGCCAGCCCAAGCCATCAAACTAATCTTGGGTAATCAAGATAATCACGAAATAAATGAAGGGGACATATTGGAGATCGAAATTAAAAAAGTGGTAAGTGTGCATACATGTTTATAGCAATCCTCATAGTTATTTTTTCTTAATTCTCACATCTGAACTTTTTATTAATCGTTGAAATTAAACTAGTGACGAGAACAATCGAATGAAAATTACCGTAACATTTAATAGTTGTCAAAAATTCAAACCATTCCATTGTTGGAAACTAATAACGTTTGATTATAAATTATATAATAGGAATATCTATTATTGCCAAGTTTATCATTTATCAACGATAATGTTCGAGATATTTTGATTCTTTTTGATTAGGACCCTAATTGTTATAAAAATGTAATTAATAACAATATATCATGGCAATTCGGATTTGTCATGTGTGAGATTATGTAAATGTGTATCTTTCTTTTAGTATCTCTCTCTTTCTCTGTTATATTTTTTGAATACATGTTTGCAGAAATTTGATGTCCATTATAGTAAGAGATCTATTAAAAGATTTTTCACCTTTGAATATAATTCTTTATTTTATTTTGTTATTCTTAAACAAGTATTAACCAACATTAAAATTATATATAAAACATTAAGAACTATTATTTAAACTAAATACATAAGTTAAGTGCATATGATTGTAAGATGTTATTAATTCATGTTAAATTTTTAATTTGTAATTTTGTTATTTACCATATTAAATGTGGTCATAAGGTTCTAATTCATAAATTATGTAAGAATGTTGTATATAATTTCATTCATGTCTCCCATAAAACAATTAATAAAATAGCTATAATGATTTCTATATACTCTATAGAAACTATAAGGCAATGTGGTAATTAGAATTTTGTTTTAGTATGAAAATGCTTTCCTCGTATCTATCAAAGATGGTAATGTATCGGAAGCAGATAGCTCTGAATCATGTTTTACACAGGTAAGCAAAGAAATCATATATATTCAGGCTAGGAATTTATTCTTATTAGTGGCCACGATTTTATTAAGTATCAGATTTCTATTTTATGGAACCACTAACAAAATAAAGACAAAAGCTTCTGTTAGTGATATTTTAAAAGTAGACATTCTTTACTTTGTTGTTAAGGTGAGAAATTAAATTGCTTTTTCAATTGAGAAATTTCAGTTTCACGAATACAAATAATATTGCTAGACTAGTACACGTTCTGATTTTCATCAATTTGTAATGTAGACATATCAGAATGGTTCCATCTGTAAATTAACTCATATTCAATGTAACCAGACAACACCTATTTAGCTATGTCGCCAAATACTCAACCAGCTATTTCTAACAATTTTATGTGGATCCTATGACTTAGGAGGAACGAGCCATCAGCAATATGCTTGATTTATATAAATAACACTTTGGTTACATCTTTATATCCCTGATAAGACTGATATCAATTTTAATACTGATGACTTTTCCACTGAATCCTTAGATTTTGCAGAATTTTTACCACTGTTGTTGTTTTTAAAAATTATCTAAACCTTCTCAAAATTGCGTTTTCCATCTTCATCACTTTTCCGTGGCTAAAACCCTATGAAGGGGTATTATTGCTTCTAATGAAGCTAAATGTAGGGAATGTAGATCATTTGGAATGGATCAATCTTTCCGATTTTTATTTCACTTGTTAACACACTATTATTTCTTTAACTTCCTTTTTTTTCACTTTATATTTATCCAACTATCTTGATCTGGGTCTTCCATTTTTAACATTATTAATGGATAATTTTTTAAATATATATATATATATATATATATATATATATATATATATATATATATATTCGCCAATCTCTCCATCATATATTTATATATATATATATA
The DNA here is from genome assembly GCF_030347505.1 of Rhynchophorus ferrugineus. Classification (NCBI taxonomy): domain Eukaryota; kingdom Metazoa; phylum Arthropoda; class Insecta; order Coleoptera; family Curculionidae; genus Rhynchophorus; species Rhynchophorus ferrugineus. Next base: position 52,943,756 of record NW_027472583.1, read on the forward strand.
TATATATATATATATATATATATATATATATATATATATATATATATATATTGTAATTTCTGATAAAAGTATATGCAGTAACATTAAACATTAAATAGTTCTTTTAATCTTTTTTTATTATTCGTGTTAGCCTATATATTGCATTTATTTCTTATGAAAGCATATTGGTAGCTTCTTGTTTTTAATTTTGCCTCTTGATTTATTATTCTTTCTAGCTCCATCGCTTTGGTGTTATTCTGTATTCTTTCTTATTTACATTTTTATATATTTTTACGACAATGCTGAGCTCCAAACGGCTTGTCAGATGCACCATTGCAATTGGGAAGTCGTCGCTCACCCAGTGTACTTGACTGGACTTGACACTTTTGTCTGTCGTTTTAGATCCCCTCTTCGCCGATTGAACTGAAGCCCGATGAGTCAGTTATGATTGTGGGATTTTCAAAGAATCATCTCACTTTAAGAAATAGGGCATGCGCTGAATTCAGCAAAAACCTCTATACCTATTTGAGTACTTTCAAAATGGTTCCTATAAAAAATCCTAAAATTGGTCAAATCGTTTTGGCTCGCAAAGAAGAATTCGACGGTATGCACCGAGCGATTCTTAAGAAAACTACTGATGGTATGGCTGAAATCGAATATATTGATTACTGTGGCGGTAAGTACTAGTTGTAGATTTTGAGCTGTTTTGTTAAATAGGCAACGTGTTTCAGGCAACACGGTACCCATCGAATCTCTTAAAAATGTAGATAAGGAAATATCGTCCATATCATGCAGCAAAATTGTTTCTCCTCCATACCCTTGTCTGAAAGATATCGATGAAACTGGTGTTGCGTTCTTAAAGGAATTGATCGCACGGAAAACGAAACTGAAAGTGGTATGAATGAAATATTAATTTATCTGCTTTTATATATACTATCTATTAATTTTATTTTAAAGGTACTAGAGAAGGCTCATTTTGATCTTATGTATAACGATGGATCAGATTCAGTATCTCTATCCCAAAAACTTACTAAGACCGAACAGCAGGAGGTAAAGGTACCGGAACCGAAATCAAAACAGTCTGAAGTACAAACCGTTGTTTTGGAAAAGGAGCCATCAATTGACGAAGCCGGTAAGTTTTAACCTTGTCCTCCCTCTTGTTATAATAAATATTTAGTATCAGGTCCAGAAATATACATCTGCTGTTCAATATTTTCGCATTAAAAAGCAATGTTTAATCAACATACCAAACTCTTTTTTCCAATTTACATAAGCTGTAATGCACTGACATGAACGTTTTAAGCTTTCAAACCAAATGTCAAATTGTCAAAAATTTTGAAGGATTTGAAGTTTATTGTCACTAGATTAAGTTTAGTATGTGTAGCGATTTCTATTTACTCGTTTGCTACTATTTGGTCTTGAAGTTTACACGGGAATAGAAAACACTGATTACTTTTTTCTCTAGTAATTTTTCACATCTGGGCATTGTCATTTATACGCACGAACCTCATGGTATCATTTATACGTGCGCTGCCAATCGATTACTTGATGCTGATGAATGTGCGGTTACCTAACAGGTTGTAGGGGTTACTACTACATAAGGTTAGGAGGTGGTGTCACCTATATGTCAGATCCAGGACTTGTTAAGTGGTGTGTTGTATACGAGATAAATTGGACCCGGTGTACAAATATAAATTGCTATTTGTAATTCAGCTGATTAAGAAAGGCTCATTGAATTTTTACACTCTTTTTTTTTGGCGAAGTTGAGGGGTTAGTACCTATTGGTCTATCACTCATGTTGACTGCATGTGAGATTCAATAGGGTTAACTCAGACGGCACCTTGGACTATAACTGGGGCTGTTATAGTTAGTGCTTCTCACATCAAATTAAAATTAACACGTATGTCTTCTAATGTACAGAATTACACACTAATCTGTTTTATTAAAATTATACACACTTTAATTGTGGTGCCATTTGGTCATGGCACCTGTCCCTTCTATTTTAAGCCAATAGTATTAAAGAAATAATTATTGTAAACCCAAAATTTTGTATGATGGATTTCTAGATATTAATTATGCCCATTTTGTAATATGAACGGTATTATGTGTTTCAGTTAAACCAGTTTCCTTAAGTGATATGAATTACATTAAACTAGAAAAGGGTAAGGAACTATATCTATGTTACACATGCAGTGGCAGATCTATCACATTATTGAAAACATCCGATGATGTTGTGAAGTATATGGCACAGCTGGAGGTACTCGATATGAAGGATACTGAACATTTTGCTCCAGAAGTTGAGCAGATGTGTTTGGCTAAACATGAACGTAGGTTGATCTTGTTTTGTGAGTCTCATATTAATATGCCGTTAAAATACATCATTTTACAGACTCGTGGTACAGAGCAACAGTGTTAGAAAGGAATCCGGATGGAAAGAGCTTTGAAGTTTTATTTGTGGATTATGGTAATATTAGTACCGTTCAAAAAGAGGATGTGAGGAAGTTACCACAGGAATTTGCTGCAATTCCAATTTTAGGAATATCTGCCTATTTTGAAGGTGAATTGATTTAAATTTGATCGGTTATAACTAATATTAATGACGATCCTTTGTTCTCCCTTATATCAGGAATTCCAAAGGACCAAGAACAAAAGGTTTACGATCGGTTAAAGGAATTGTTGCCTGACGATTCTATCTTGGAAGTTGATGTAAAGACCGGCATCAACGAGGATTTCGAGTATGGTATCGAAATTCCATCCATATATGCTAAATTGAAAGAAGAAAAACTATTATAAACAATATGGGCAGTGCCACATATTGTTCCATAGTGACTATGTTAAAAAAATAAGTTCAAAAGAGCTTTAAAGGGGTAAGGTATAAAGCAAATATCTTTTTATTTCTTTTGAAAATTGTTTTTTTGTTCACTTTGTATATATACATATACCATTGATTTTTATTCTTTAACAGAAATATTCATTTTAGTTGTATGATATGAGAAAAAGTTTTTATATACCATTTGTTAAATAAAATTACATTAAGTTAAAATGTATATTAGTGTGCTTTTTTTTTCATTGTAACCCCACCAGAAATGTTTTATTAATTTCCTTAGAAATTAACGAAAAAAAGGTAGATTTGATACCCCGATGAAGACATGAAACATTTAACAAGACAAAAATTTATCTCCTTATAACATCCCATAAAGAGATATAGATTGAAACTTCTTTAGAAGCTTCCTAGATTCTTGAACGTAAGTTCGGTTTCTTTCTGGTTTATTTAATTTGTTGGCATATTTTTCTCACTGCTTTCTTTTTAACTTCGAGCCAATCGTCAAACTTAGAATATTCTTTCAGTCGGCATCCATTCGGCTAGTATATTTGATTCTGATTGGTTTTCAACACATCTATTTTTGTTTCATATCTGTCCACCATTAGTTGTTGCTGAGATATGTATAATTTTAAACACTTTTTTTGTGTATGAATTATTCTGTTGCTAAGTCTTTATTTCTATCGCCATCCATACATTATTATTCCCAAATATTTAAACTTGTCTACTAATTCTAATTCTTGCTTTCCAATTTTTCATTTTCTCTTAATACTCTTATTAATTATTCTAGCATATAGTTTTTATCTTATTATAATTACATTATCTTTTAATAGTTACTCTAATCTTTAACTTCTGATCCTACTTGATTCCCATTTATCCTTGTTATGTTTCTATGAATATGTTGAAAACCCTGTCTAAGATAATATCTTTCAATTTTAATCATTTAAGGATTTTGTTATAATCCAACATCTTTATATTCAACAAATTTTGAAAACAAACAATATTTAATACATGAATTCAATCATTTTGATACTTTACTAAATGAAGGCAGATAAAAATTAACAGTTAAGAAGGTAAAACGAGCTGAAAGCTCTTTTCTTAGTAAAATAACATGGGCAGTGTACTATTTAATATCCCACACATTTAGGCATCCTATGTCCTTGACATATTAATATCTGAGTTGTATCGCTGAAAAATCTGCCATAAAATGAACTTTTGTACTGATGAACATATACATGGCATTTTATGCTTTGAACAACCGATTGGATAGTAAACAACAGATTAAGCCCACTGCCCAAATAATATAACTGCCAACATCGATCCTTCTTTATTGAAAAACTCTATAATTGTATATGTATAAGCTGCCTGGTGACTCAACAGCTTTATCAAAACAGCATAAATAATGTTCCTTCTTAAAACACTCATGCTGTGTAAACAAAACAGTAAATTTCTTAATATATATTTACGTAATCATCTCAACCTGAATCTGATTTCATGATAAGTTGCTGCTAGAGAAACACGATCAAAAGGCGCCGATATCGTAGGCTTTATGACATCGGTATCACCATCATAAGTTACGTTTTGCACATAAAGAGTTTGCCATTAATGAGTTAATCACTCATAGGTATGGCGAAAAAAAAACTTTTCTTTTTTGTTCTGTTTTAGATAAATAACTCTTAAACGGTCGACAAATTATTCAATTAGTAGTACGACAAGTTGTACTACAGGTTGGATAGTCAAACGATATATTTATTATTTTGGTCACGCACTAATACGATTTGAACATGAAAGACTTGAAGATTTGTACTGCTTGCCTGCAAACATATATCAAAACAAATTATAGCAGCACTAGCCATCGCGTTATTAACGACATCCACATAACCATGTGGTGACTGGCGAATTTGTGATGACGTATGGATGTCTTACGATCCAGGGTCTGAAGATATACATATACTACTGTCTTCTGTGAGTTTACCCAATTTTGCGTAGAACATCACGTCAGATATCAATTTTTCTGCTATGATTCTTTGATGCCCCTCTACTGCTTTTAATTGATATCCGATTCTCTTACTAGCAATATTACATTCCTCTTCGATGTCACTATTGTTTGACGGCGCCTTATGAGCCAAATACACCGACTCCTGTTTATTTTGCTCGATGCCACTGGTCTTTCTTCTTTTATTCTGTGGAGTTATTATAGTACTAGGAGCCTGTAGAGTGTCTGTAGAATCTTCATTCTTGTTTGAATTTGCTTCCGAATCGCTGGCATAAAAAAATTGTGTCAGAGATTCTTCCGCATGTACTGATTCTGATTCTTCATCATTTTCAGTTTTATTGGGTAAATGGACCTAAAAAACAATATGATTATTTAAAAGGTTTAGAACGGTTAAAAAACACGAAATAAAATAATAATATTTAATTGGATAACACAATTTAATTTCTGGTTCTGGATTAACTCCAGGACGGTTGCAAAAAATAGCATACATTTTCAAAACATATGACAGTACAGTTGGGTTGGTTGCTGCTGTCAATGCAAATTATGAATTTTTATATGTTCGTACGGTTACCAAAGCGTGCGTATCAGATAGGGGAATATAGAATAAAATAGGATAAAAAATATAGATAAAAATAAAATCATTCCCATGATAAGGTAAAGAGCATGGAAAATCTAATGAAGCCATACGATGAAAAAGTCCGGTTTTTCGGGTAATGTAATGGATAATGTTTTCGATATTTTTGCAGCCTATTTCTATAAACACAGTTTAAATCATCGCGAAACAAAACCACTAAAACAATAATAAGAATGTGGTTACCGTTTCGTGTTTACAGTGCCCTTCCAATTCATCGGTAGATTTGTTTTTCCTGCCAGTTTGACAAGTGAATAGAAGCAAATCAAAGTACCATAATGTCGGTTGATATATCTCGCCTCCTTTACATTGTACCTTGTGCGAAATATAATAATGTTATTTCTGTACCCTACTTCTTTCATCGTTTCAATTTACCTTTTTTAGTTCACGCCTAAATGCTGTTCGCATATTATTAATCTTTTTCTTTAAACCCTCAACAGTCGCTTTTGGATTCATTTCCTTTAATTTTTGTAACAAAACATCATAACTTGCATTGCGTTTTTGCTTATTCAAATAGTTATTAGAATTCACATCCCATAAACAGACTTGTTGGCGATAAATATCAATAAACTCGGCCCAAAATGTATGATTAGTTTCCATGTTATTAGTGTTTACTGCTCTGTAAGGTCGACGATCAACGCTAAGAATCTAAAATCCTTTCGACAAGCAGATTGGCGATTTGTCGTTTATCAAACGCGGTTGTACAACAAATTCTTGACCGACCAAACGATTCAACCTTTTCGTACGATTTTCGAGAGGTGCATACTAGGGATGCCGGAAATATCGTTCGATTTTTTGAAAAAAATATTGATATTTTAGTTTGATATTTTCCGACATTCTTTAAAAACATATCGATAGCTTTATAATATTACCAAACTTTAAATTTTAGATGTTTCTCAATCTTTTAAGAAAGTATCGATATTGCTGCCGTCAAAATAATTGTGCTTAAAACTAGAGTTAGAGTGAATAAATATCGATATTGTTACATATTAAGATTTTTGCTAATATTAAAATGGTTAAAAAGAAGTATCAATATGATTTAAAAATATCGAATTTTCTTTTTAGACTAACATTCCTACTTAATGAACAAAATATTGTACTTAATTGGACAGTTGAACGCAGGCGCACTTAAATAAAACAAGACATTGAAGTCTGTATACCTTGCATTGAAAAAATATTTTGTGAATAAAAGACAAAATACAGAGGGTGTTTTGTGGAATAAAACGAATGATGTTTTAAAGATGTTGGCCACAGAAAAAATATCTATTTTAAAAAATATGATTTGGGTGTACGAGATGTTTAAATGAAGTGTCATGAATTTTTAAGACAGTGTAAACATAAGATGTTAATATAAAGAGTGTGAAGTAAACTGAGAACATCAGAATTGAATGATTGATATTTATTACTTTTTTCGGTTTAAATAAATGGAACAGATAAAGATTGAACACGGAAATATTAAATTAATATTCTGTAATCTGTAATCTATGTAAATAACGATTTGCAAATAGTATATTTAAATTATCTAGTCTACCTATTTACTTAGAACGTATTGACGAAAATTAGCCGTACAAGGTATCTACAATATTGCAGGTCGACTAACATAGCATGCTAGTGAAATTAGAATTTATGGTGAAAAAAATTTTAATATCCAAAAGGTGACCCCTGTTAAGACATACTCTTTACAAAATCACTACTTTATATAACATCGATTAAATATTGTTAAATCCTGAACATTATTATTATTATGAATGTTATGAAAATCTGGTTTATTTTTATCCTTTTCATGAGCTGCAGTTCAAATAGCTTTAAAAAGCTTTTATAACTTATGTTTCTATGTGATCACTTCAGAAGTCTTTCAAAAAGCATAATAAGTATAAAAATCATTCTCTGTCTGACTGTTAATGAGTTTCAATTTACTCAATAAATAATAAATGATGAAATAGTTTATGTGTTATGTTTTTATTGTCTTACCTCATTTTTCATATTGTAGTTAATAGACTTATTTTGTCAGTTTTTAAGCTGCACAATAATGTAACTCCAAATTAACAATATAAGGTTGTTTAATGTTTCAACAAAATCACTCTAAAACCAGTAGAATGACTTCACAACCAACCTCAATTGCAGTGTGGTGCAAATTCTGACCAAGAACAACATATTACCGAGTTCACTAGAGAAAACGATTAATTATGATATGAAATTAATTTTGTCCTTCTGTGCTGTGATGTAGTATACACAAAAACACAAATTCTCAAAGGTATTCAGGCTCTCTGGACAGAAACAGAAAAATTTCGGATAAATAAATGCAGTACTACTAATTTATAAAAATAGTTTTTTCTTTCATAAGTAGATATAACTGAATAAACATCGAAAATATTAAAACTGGTGGTTTAAAGATATGAAATAACGAGAGATAAAAACTACTATTCTAACCCCTGGTAATAATAACAACGGCAGGAATGTTTATAGCTGAAAAAATAAAATGTTTGTTTCTAAAACGGGATCCGGTAGTAGAACCTCTAAACTTCTTTTTTGGAAAACAGTAACTACAAAATTAAAGTTAGGTGCGAATAGATAGTGTCAAAATTGTGTTATATACATTTATATATCTTGAATGCTGACCAATTTTAATGCAATTACGCAACAAAAATTCAAATTTACTGGATAGACCAGCAATAATGTCGCATCAGTCGAAATCTCCCGAAAATTGTAAAAAAAAATTAATTAGAATCTTGTTTGGATTTAGTCATAATTTAATCTAACTGAACCATCATTCGGGCATATTTCAAGACTTTCGTTTTAGCCGGTTGAAAATATACAAGTTGAATACCCCAAAGAAAGGAAGTCATAATTATTAAGCTTTTAAAATAGTAATGCATTTAATAGGTATTAATTACAAAGTGATTTTTTTTTCATGACACAGAGTTTTAAAACAAACGGAAGAGTTTTAAGATAAATATTTATTTTCCTGAAAAAATAATCTGCTTCAAAGTCATCGCTATCAACTTGGAATGTCATTGACACCGACAAATATATTATGAATGTATAAAAATAAAATGTTATAACAATTACACTGAAGCGCAGGGGAGAAAATTATACAACAATCATATTTTGTTCATGTAAAACTGCTAACAATTGTTAATAAAACATAACAAAGTTCCTTCACCATTTTAACAATAACATATATAGTTGATATTTGGCAGTTTTAAAATGTTAATTGAATGATATTGATAATGATATTGTTAATTGTAATTAAACGATTGGATTTAATTTTAACTCAGCAATTGACAGAAATTAACCACTTTTCTTGAGTTTTTTAAGAGATAAACGAGATTATCATAAAATACTCTATGGAAATAAATTTATCTGTCTAAATATAGAAGGAAATAGTTTCCTAAAGTTAGTGCGTTCTTCAAGTGTTTATTTATTCATTTCATCACTGATTTTATTTACGATTTGTTATAGGTTTCCTGGTTGTTTTGTCCAAACATTTCAATAAAATGTGAGTTGTTCAGATGCGAAATATGATTAATATACCGATAATTGTTTATTTACGTTGGTTTGAATGTATCCGAACTACTTTTTTTGTAATACATTCTGTTTTAATTTTAGATCAAGTAAACAAACACTCTGAGAAACGAGGAAGAAAATTTCGATTATAGTTTGCTGCCATCTATTAATAGGACTTCAAAGCACGAAGAAGTGTTTGTAAAAAAGAAATCGATCTACAGGTTAAGTTTTGCGGTCAAAGATGGCGCCGCGACCAGATTAAAGTGTACTGAGCGTCTGTTGCCAAGTTTTACAGTGAGAGTTCTGTTTGTACGAAAGTCGTTTTATTGTGGTAAACAATGGCGCTTTGTTTACACTAAGTTGTTTTTATGTTAAGTTTTTAGCTGAGGGTACAATAGCATTGTTTGCCGTTTGATTTATTGAAAGATTATTGTAATATTCCCTGTTATTTTATATTTGTTTGGTTATTTGCTTGGTTTTTTATGAAAAAATGTTTGACAGAGTACTGTTCTTTTTTCAGAATTTGTTTGTGTCGAAGGAACCGAGGCAGGCCGAGAGGGCGGTTGTTGGGAAAGCGCCTGGGGTCGGCGAATTTCCCGACCGAGGAAATAGTCAGGCGCAAGCTGGCAACGGCGAAATTCAGTGACAAAATGGCAATGGGACGTTAGGTTTAGGTCTGAGTTTCGCGCTTGGTTTTTCGCCGTTTTCAAAGGGATAATTCGCGAGTTTTTCGATGGAAAGCAGTGATCTGCGCGTAGTGATCCGTTGCCGACCAGATCCGATCGTTGTGTGTGTGTTTTTCACTCATTTTCAGTGATTTTTTCGCCAAAATGTCCCGTCTATACCGCCGACAATAGGTAAGTTTTCCCCACGAAAGAATCCCCCCTGAACTTTTCCCGATTAAATATGCAGTCGCTGCACATTTTTTACATTTTTCTCGTACGTTCCGGGACCAAAGACTAATTATCGATTTGTCGGCAGGTTGTAAAAGTCAAGCGGGCAGTCCGAGGGGGGAGTTTTAACCCCCCTTTGTTTTTCGTATCGGTTCGGAGCGACTTGTTTATGTTTGCGTAAAGAAAGTGCTTGTCGAATTAGTTTGTCGAGGACGCGGCGATGCTTTTCCTGTAGGAAAAGGGGGAAAGTTGCGAAAATAAACTCCTGTCAGAAGGATGTAGCGTTAGTACGAAACATTGTAGCACGAGCAGACAGCGGGTTCATTCAGGAGCTGTTTAATTTGTTTGTTTGGTAAACAAACTGAAATAAAGCCACAAAAACCTTTCTAGAAATGTTTAGTACGCGTGTAAACCGTATGTGAAATTGTAAATAAACGTTTGGTTAACTACGCCAGTGTCATGCATAGGAAATAATACATGTTTTCGAACATTTACAGTTGTAGTTTTTTTTCTATTCCCCGTCTTTCATCGTTTGCTACCTTGTTTTATCGTCGAAACGATATCGTCTTTGTTTTCGTTCGTTTAATTTTAATATTAAAAGGAGCAGATGGGATGTTGCTGTTCAGAGAGTTGTTAGGGATTTCATAATTTAGTTATCTTAATATTAGGATAACTAATTAATTCTAACAATTTTTATTTTAGTGCAAATATGTCTTTTTAATATTTCCTACATTTTTCCTGTTGAATAATATTCCCTGTTGAACGTGGTGATATTTTATGTCATCTACTCATTTTCATACCTCAGATTTAGTAACTTGATTCGTACACGTTAGAGTCAGAAGGCGTCTAGTTTGGAGAGTACTTTAGAGGTGTGTTCGATGGGAGGTTGGTTGACAGCAGTAGTGATAACTTCATGTAATTTGCGATGATTATTGATTGCGCTAAAAGTACAGTAGGATTTGGATATCCAGTTTTCGTTACGATATCGATGATTCTTTGGAAATAACCGACGATTTTTTTTCGTTTTGGATTATTTTACATTGGGTTATCGCCAATTACGCTACGTCAAATCTTATTTTGGTGAGATAAACATGATAAATGAAATGATAACGATAATGACGGTTTTTGATGGCTGTTAATTAGGAATTTAAATTTCACAACTGTTGATTCATTAATTCCTAGTTCATTTTTTATACGTTAAGGCTGATTTGAATGTTTATATATTTATGGCTTGAGAATTCCTTTGATTGGTATTTTATTTGTTAACTAGATGATCCGTATTACCTACAGCTGTTTTGCAAAATTTCTCAGGCAAAAACAATAGTCACTTCGTCGATTATTGGTGAATTAAACCTTTTTGCGGTCTGATTACGATATTATGGCTCTCAGATTGATTGATTATAAAATAGATTTGTAAGAATTGGTGATCTGCATCTGATAGTGGTAATATCGTTCCTAGTCGGCGATAAATTTGTATTGTCTTGTTAATTTAATTCTGATAGAACTTGCTGAAAATGAAATTGCTTGAAAATGGCAATGCAATTGTCCTACAATATACGTTGAGCTAGACAGTGTCGTTTGGAAATAACTATTATATTTTTAAATTTTGGCTAAGATGTGGTTATATTATTTTCCATCCCACAAAATAATGAGTCAAATAATTCTGGTGGTGGGGCCGATTGTGGCAATTTTGTTTTTTTTCGCTGGCACAACATAACCCAATAGCAAGCGATTGTCATTTACCCAATTATAACGGGTTTGTTGGTCTAGCCAAATTCATTTCTGGATAGAAATTGAATGCTGCTCGTTATTCGTTCAGACTGTGACTGGCACTGAATTGCACAATTTCATTGTGTCGTACTCGCTGTCGTTGTGTTTTGACGAGGACGAATTCTAAGCTTATCCATCTCATTTCTAGTCACTATCGAATGCGAGATACCAATACGACTATTATCATATTCTATCTCTCGCTGGTCATCAGTGTGTTTTGCACGTGAGGTAACTCGTTACATATTTGCTCGACCTTGGCGACCTAATTCAGTTCGTCGGTTTTCATGGGCATTGCTAATATTGTAATAAAAGTAAAGAAAGTTCTCGTGCCATAGATGTACAAAGTATGCTTTGTCATAAATAGTGCTCTCTAATCTACATATTTCAACACTATTCTTGGTAAATGTTTACACTATTGCAATTAGAGTACTAGTTTAAATTTGACACATAGTTATATCATATTTGACAACCAGGTGTACCGGAAAGTTGGTACCGGTTTTTTCGGAAAGTTTGGATCCGAAAAGCTGTTAGTCAGGCGTGGCAAGGTCTGGAGAGTACGACGGGTCCCATCCAAATATTTTCACTGCTTTTTTGATCGTGTTTGCTGTAAAATCGTTTTATCGTGTCTTCGGGCCTATTATGGACGTTTTTCGATCAATGCATGGTTCAAATTGATCACTTATCGTGGGTAGCGATCATTAATTGTTTCACCAAGTCTGAACAGTTCGTAATACTCCACGCCACTTTGGTCTCACCAAGCACAGAGCACTGTGTTGCGACGAAGCTGATTTGGCCTTGGAGTCGATCGGCTGGCTTTGCTAGGCGATAATCATGATTTTTAACGCTTAGCGTTCTCAAAATAATTCCGCTTTTCATCACCCCTCGCTATTCGATGCAGAAATGACTTCGGGGCATGCGTACCTTTGAAGCAGCATTTCACAGACGATTTTTCGATTTTCCATTTGCCTGTCATTCAACTGATGAATTTCTCCATTGCTCGATTACGAACTGATTAGTTGCTAGTTGTTTCTTGAGCCACATTTAACGTTTCTGCCAGTTGTTTTTGAGTTTGCGTTGGGTCTTCATTCAACAACTCTTGCAGTTTCTCATCTTTAAACTTTTTCGGCTTACCAGAACGTTCGCCTTGCATATCGAAATCACAACTTTTACATTTTCGAAACCAGACCTCAGATGTTTCTAAGGTCAGTGTATGCTTAGTTTGCTGGTAGAACCTTAGGTTTCTACCAGCAAACGATGACTTTCAGCGGCTTTTTTCTTCTGGTTATGTAAGAAAAGTAGTGTGTGCCACAAATGTACGTTTTCAGGCATGAAACTTGACATGTTCAAAGATGTATAAACTTATAACTGTGTTACTTTCGCAAAACATAATATACCTAGCTTTGAATCTTGATGTTAGTAAAATTAAATGACATGCGACAGATCATAACACTAATGGCGTCATTTTCTTTCACTGATTGTCACAAAATAACGTACGAGCGTACCCATAGATATTCGAATTTGTGACATTGAAACTATTGATGATATTGACACTTTGTATGGGAAAACAAAATTGTGGTTTTCACTATTTTCCTCGCAGTTATTCCATATTTTCTCACCACAAAAACCTTCCATGCACTTCTACAAATATAGCAAAATACAAATTACTCCAATCGGCCCAGCTATTCTCGAGTTTTAGCGAGATTAACGAACAGTAAATTAATTTTTCAGCTATCACTACTTTTATCATTGCCTAAGCATTATCAAGCTTTCCAGTATCCGGATCCCACAGAATTCCTTGAAATCAAACGGCAACTTTGGGTGGTCCCTTTTTAACATCATAATATTAAAATTACGGGCGATCCTACATTACTTCTTATTTATTACTTCAGTACATCCTGCTATCTTACATTAGATTTATCAGTATAATCTTAATTTATAAAACTAATTTATTACTATTTCTCTGTTGCACTTACATCAATACACAAGCAGAACGAGGGTGGGAGAAATACATCGGTATATATTTCCCAAATTAAAATAAACATGGACTGTTTAAGCTAAGGTCATAGAGTAATAGAGATGCAACCCAATAGAGGACTCTGTTGTAAAGTTTTGCTTTGCCCAACATCCAGAGGACATCCGTAATGGGCCATTCAAGTAATTTGATTGGTCAATTTAAATCTCCATTATAGGCACCTGTAAGAAACATATTTTACTGTGAGGACAGTTGATAATGTTTGGCACGTGACAGCCTTGACGTCATGTTTATTGACCAATGAAATTTAAATAAAAAACAATTTTTTTCTGAAATAAATTTATTAAATTAAATTCAGTTAAATATACATATAAATATAATATTTAAATAAAAATATAATTTGTAAAAATAAATAAATATAAATATAATCTATAACAATAAATATAAATTTATAATGTAAATTTATCTACAAAATATAAATATAATATAAAAATAAATATTGCAAATCAAAATTATCTCTTCCATCTCTCCGTCAGTACTTTTAATATTTTATCCGAAAGATTTTGGAATGTACAATTGAAGGGTTTTAAATTTACTTTTTTTTTTAAACATTTGACAATAATTTTGATATATTATCGACGTGGCAAAATCGCTGAATAAAATAAGACATAGCTCAAAGACCTACTGACTATTTGATATGATATGATAAAACAATTTTGTTAGAATCTGGTGCATGAGATATTGCCTTGCCTCTATAAGATCACTCTCAATTTCTGGGTCTACTGATTTATTCATAATTATATTATTCATATTACCTTCTGGAGTTTGTTCAAATGTTGATGATACTTGCTTCTACCACCCTGGTTGTGAGCCTGGAACGATGGAAATAGGTACTACAAATATAATAAGACAGTTTCGAAATTAATGGTAACAATTATGAACAGAAATGTGACTGACTCCTTCAATTTACCTTCTATATCATTTTGATTTTGATCCATTTGTACAAATTCTGGGCTCGTGGTATTATTTTCACCATCATTAAATTGTTCATAAGTACTTAAAGGAAAGTTTAAATGTATCACAAAAATGTCTCACATGGTAACGATCATAAATCTGTTTCATGTTTAACCCAAGCAGTTTAGGATTTTTAATGTTTGCTACTAAAGATCGCTTTCTTAACGGAAAACGATGATCCATTTCCTCAATATCTCTGCATCCGGACACACAACACTTCCTAGAACGGGAATGCATTTCAACTACTGACTTGTATATAGTAATAAAATAAAATAATAATTTAATGTATAAACGTTATAAAAAGCTAACCACACTGTTCTCAATATAGGGCACATTGAAAATGGCGTGCAAAATAAACAAACCATAGAACGAAATGAACCAATCAGATTCCGTCGCGGCTCTTAGCATAGCGAATAAAACAAGTAATATGTTAAATGTAGCGACATCTACATGTTGGACGTCGCGAAACATTTCGCCAAAATTTCCTATGAAGTGAAATCTTTATTTCTCTATGGCTAAGATACTCTTCAATCTTCTGATTTCCTGCGTGGTAGCCAGTAGCGGTAAGTATAGGGTAGGGTAAAAGTCCCGCTAGCATTTTGGTTTGACACTAAGGTGGGGCAAAAGTCCCGCTGCCATTTTGATTGTGCGCCGTCTTGGTTATGTGACGTTTAGCTCAGTTTCGCTTTAACCATTGTGTTGTGTAGACGTTCAAATTTCATTATTGATAAGAAATAAGATATAATAGACAATAAGACAAGAACGAGCAGAAATAGTGACAATATTTTTTTGAAATAATAGTTTCATTATTGCCACTCAGCGGAAATTGCGTCAATGGTAGCGGGACTTTTGCCTCAAGTTGTATTAGTAATTAATCCAAGAACTTTACTTTGACATCGTTGGATTACTAGTTGGTTTGATGGTTTAGTGCAATCCAATATTTGAACTTCATAACTCAAACTCGTTATAATTAAAACATAATAAATCAGTCTGATTTTAGGCCAAATTTAGATTTAACAATTAACCTACCATCGAGATGTATGCAAAGGTATTCAGCTGATTTTGCTTGAGGAATTGGGTACCCGTCTAGTGATATAATTAGGTTTTTCTTCGTTTCACCGCAACGCAAAATTAACTTCGACAGATTTGGAGCTATTAAGCTGTATTTTCCAATATTTAGTCTATTTGTAGATCTTGTTGATTGCTACTTATACCTTTTCTGTAGCTTTAGGCAGAGATATATTTTTTACGTTTCAAGGACTGTTTCTTTTGTTGTCAGGATATCGGAAATGTACTTGCTTCAAAATAGGCCTCAGTTTCTGCGATCACCGATGAAAATTTCTACTCAGCGAGCATTCTTTTCAGATCTGAGAACAGGAAATAGTCGCTGGGGGCCAGATCTGAGGAATACGGTGGATGAGGAAGCAACTCGAAGCCTAATTAATGGAATTTTGTCATCGTTTTCACTGACTTGTGACACGGTGCATTGTGTTGGTTAAGCAGCACTTTCTTTTCCTTCAAATCCGGCCGTTTTTTTGCCGATTTCGCCCTTAAAACGGTCCAATAACGCTATGTAATAGTCGCTGTCCTTTTTCAAGGTAGTCAATGAAAATTATTCCATGCGCATCCTAAAATACAGACGCCACAATAGCCAGCCGACTGTTGCGTTTTCCCATGCTTTGGCGCGGGTTCATCGTGTGCAGTCCATTCAGATGATTGTCGATTGGACATCCATTGTCACATATAGACACAAAAACTCGGGTTTATTAAGCTTGATCATCTTCAAACACTGCTCCGAATCATCAGCTCGTCGTTATTTTTGGTCAAAAGTGAGTTCGCGCGGCACGCACTTTTAACAGAGCTTTCTCATACTCAAATATTCGTGAATGATATGTACATGTTCAGTTGATATCTTTAGAGTGTCTGCTATTTCATTCAATTTCAATTTACCGTCATTCAAAATCACTTTGTGGATGTTTTTAATGTTTTCGTCGGTAACAACCTCTTTTGGGCGTCCAGTGCGTTCACCGTCTTCGTTGCTCATTTCACCACGTTTCATCTTAGCATACCAATTCTTGATGATTGATTTTCCTGGGACAGTGTCCGGAAACTCGACATCAAGCCAAGTTTTTGGTTCAACTGTATTTTTTCTCTTCAAAAAGCAATATTTTATCAACATGCGAAATATCTTTTTATCCATTTTTTTAACAGTAACCAAAGTTGCTTCACTCAAAATGCTATAATTCACAAACTAATGATCCGACAGCTGTCAAAATTATACACGTATCCTTTGAGGGTTAGGGCTAACTAAAAAATATAGGGATTTAATTTTAGTAGCGCCATCTATGTGTCAAGCCGGGGACTTTTCAATTGACCTGTTATGGCCCTTTTATCCCACACTTGATAAAGGACGATTATGAACTGAACTGTTAGTTATTTATTGAACAAATGATTGCAGAACGTTAAATGGTGCACTATCTCTTCTAAAATTTTTAATAGAGAACAATCTAGGAGACACCTTGAAGGAGACTAGACAATTGTTAGAAATCGTGATAACAATTCCCATGACAACATCATAGACCGAAAGATATTTCTCAACACTAAAGCGTATCAAAACGTTTCTCAAAAATTCAGTAACCGAATATCGTTTAACAGCTCTTTCCATGTTTTCTATTGAAAAACTTATCTATTGATAAGCTTATCTCTGAAGTAGAATATTTTACTGACAAAGTGATTACCAAATTTGCGAACAGGAGAGTATGTAGAATGGACTTTTTTGTTTTTTTTTGCAAAACTAGCGGTACATTAAAATTTCCATCGGGAGCCGCCACTGGAGACGAGGATCGTGTTCGCGGACTTTTAAATTAGGACGAGAGTGACTCGACGAAGACGTTTTCATAAATCGGTGGATGCTCGTGATGATAAAATTGAAATTGCCTTTTTATTAGCTCGGTAGGTGGAGGTCGTCTTCGCAGCCGTTGTCGTCGACTACGTCGTCGTAGCCGTCTGCGAAGCGGTCCTGGCCGGCCACTACCTTCCGTCCGAGTCGCCTTTATCGCGATCGAGCGGGCGACCGGGTCCGGTTCTGTCTCCGCCGCGAAAAATAACGAAAACAAAGGCCTCGCCGGCTTATCTGCCATCTACTCCGGCGATCGACGACCGGTTATTACGGGAAGTGCGATTTCGGGTACTTACTCGGGGTCCGGACACCACCGACCCGCTTCTTTTTCTTCTTCTTTGTTCGCCTCTTTCTTCTGCGCTGGTATGGCGCGCGACGTTCTCAAAAGATCGGCGGCTCTCCGGGGGCTACCTGACGGACCCGGGGCACCTGGAAACGTCACGGTTGCGTCTCGAACGAGACGGTACAAAGGAGGTGTGCGAGCAAGGTGTTTAATTTAACGAAGGATTAATCAACCAGAAGACCGATCAATTTTTGTATTGGCTGTACAAATTTTCAAGTGTCTTTTTATAATTTTAAAGCTTTATGCGGATAATTTCTCGCCAAACAGTTAAATGTGCGCGATGACAGTGAAGTGCGTAGGCTCAAACGCTTTGATCAATAGACACATAGAATGAGATATAATAATCTTCAGAATAAGATTTAGATTATAAGTTTGTACAGTAGATCACTTACTGAAACGATCTTCTGCATGTCAGTAGAGTTATATTGGACAACGGAAATCATAATAAAACAATACTTATTGCCCACGGGCAGATCGTTGAAGACATTAATAAAAATAATGCAGATAAATTGGTACAATGTGTTTTTTTCAAGCCATTGTTCATGGTTAACCGTTTGGATTTTGGAGAAACATTCCTCGTCTTTGAGGCAATGCAAGAATCACCAGAATTTTTACCTTATTTTTCTTCTAGAAGTGAAGAAGAAGAATTAGTAATAGAATCTAGAAGTAATTTAGTTAGTTTATTAATCTACTTCTTTCAGCTGATACACATTCCTATTGCTATCCGCTGTCAGCTGCAATGACTAACTATGGCCGATTTTTGTGACCAAAATATGACCAATCTTTTAGGCACTTACATCTATTCTAGCCATTTTTTAATTCATTGAAAATGCATTTATTGAGAAGAAGAAACATTGGTCGAAAGAAAAAAATTGGAAAAGAGTTACTCTTAAATCAGTGGCTTGTTTAGTTGACCGCATATTAAGAAATTTTCATTGAAATACTAAATGAATACTAAATTTACTTCATAACTCCTCATAAAAATAAAAAGAATATTTATGTACATTTCTAATTCGAAAAAAAGTTATATATATATATATATTTATATATATATATATATATATATATATATATATATATATTTATATATATATTTATATATATATATATATATATATTTATATATATATTTATATATATATATATATATATATTTATATATATAT
Source organism: Rhynchophorus ferrugineus (assembly GCF_030347505.1). NCBI lineage: Eukaryota > Metazoa > Arthropoda > Insecta > Coleoptera > Curculionidae > Rhynchophorus > Rhynchophorus ferrugineus. The sequence goes on from NW_027472583.1 coordinate 52,962,747, forward strand.
TTATATATATATATATATATATATATATATATATATATTTATATATATATTTATATATATATATATATATATATATATATATATATATATATATATATATATATATATATATATATATATATATATATATATATATATATATATATATATATATATATTTTAAAGTCTCCTTGTACCAACTATGGGTTTATCTGGACTGGGCCTAAAGTTTAACGTGGGCTCCGAACCACGGTCCTCAGCATTAAGCCTACCAACTGCCGAGTGACCAACTTTAGAAATCATCCCAGAAGATGTCCGGTCTTACCCAGCCTGGTTACTGGCGTGACTGGGATCATTTTCCTTATCGGATTTTACACTCTTGCCTAGAACATTCACAAATTTTAAACAGTCACAAATATAAATTTACGTCTATGCCCCAGCAGGATTGGAAGGTGAGGGAAATTATAATGCAAGTAATTTTTACAATTATAAATTACCCTTTTGTTTGTACGATACAACAAAAAATTTTTTGACATTTCGTAGGGGTGTACGGAAACCCTTTGGTACCCGTACACCAATCCCATTTGTAGATTACTATGGAAATTTGGGTAAGAAGAGTGCTATTTCGAATATCACTAAAGGCAAACTAGCGAATGAAGGTACAAGCGATACTCAAAAATAATTTAATAACAACTAACAGGTCAGTTGAACAGTCCCCGGTCTGACACATGACAAAATGCATATAGTTTTTAGTTAGGTCTAACTCTCAAAAGATGCGTGTATAAATTTGACAGCTGTCGGATCATTAGTTTGTGAATTATAGCATTTTGAGTGAAGCAACTTTTGTTATTCTGAAAAAGAAAGGATAAAAAGGAATTTCGCATGTTGATAAAATATTACTTTTTGAAGGGAAAAAGATACAGTTGAAGCAAGAACTTGTTTTGATACCGAGTTTCCGGACACTGTCCCAGGAAAATCAACAATCAAGGATTGGTATGCTAAGTTTAGACGTGGTGAAATGAGCACCGAAGACGGTGAACGCAGTATACGCTCAAAAGAGGTTGTTACCGACGAAAACATTAAAGAAATCCACAAAATGATTTTGAATGACCGTAAATTGAAATTGAATGAAATAGCAGACACTCTAAAGATATCAACTGAACGTATACATGATATCACTTACGAATATTTGGGCATGAGAAAGCTCTGTGCAAAGTGGGTGCCGCGCGAGCTCACTTTTGACCAAAAACAACGACGAGTTGATGATTCGGAGCAATGTTTGAAGATGATCAATCGTAATAAAACCCGAGTTTTTGCGTCGATATATGACAATGGATGAAACATGGCTCCATCATTTCACTCCGAAGTCCAATGGCACTGCACATGATGAATCCGCCCCAAAGCGTGGGAGTACGCAACAGTCGGCTGGTAAGGTTATGACGTCTGTATTTTGGGATTATATCCTGTTCTCAGATCTCAAAAGAATGCTCGCTGGGAAGAAATTTTCGTCGAATGAAGAGGTGATCGCCGAAACTGAGGCCTATTTTTAAGCAAAGCACAAATCGTACTACAAAAATGGTATCGAAAAGTTGGAGGGTCGCTATAATCAGTGTATCACCCTTGAAGGGAATTATGTTGAATAAAAAACTAATTTTGCCAAAAAAATGTGTTTTACTATGGTAGGCCGGGGACTTTTCAATTGAACTGTTATAGGCTGTCCAGACGGAACAACGGCCACGTACAACTTTGTGGCCGTGCCTTTAGAAGGGAGGTGTTATATCATACAACTGTTACGGGCCCTGGCTATGGACTCTATTAAGAAAAACGGACTCGAGGCAATATGTTTTAAGAATGTGTATGTGTTTATGAATGTGTTTATGAATGGTGTAACGAGTGAGATGGGTGTGGTCTGTTTTCTGATAGTTAAAAGTGTCCCCAGTGTCGTTTTGTATCAAGTTCAATAGGTCGCATATTATAAAAGCCCAATATAAGTATTTTTGTGTTTTAAACATCTTCATATTTCATAATCTGCATCCTTTTACCGTATTAAAGTAAAACTGTAGCAAAATACTTAATATAACAGGTATAATTTGACGAAAAAAATTGTTTGACTTTTGTTTTACTTTGAAAGGAATGAAGAGTGCATAGAAAAGTAAATCAGTTTAGTAGAAAAAAAGTAGATTCGAGAAGAAAGCGTTAAGGTTTCGTTTTCAGATGTCGCGTCAATAAAACAGCTACATTTTCGAAAATAATTCAATTTTCAAAAAATCCTCTTAAAGGCGTATTCATTCTTAAAGGTTTAAGTGTTGAAATTATGATAAAATCGAGTTTTTTTTTCAAATTTCTAGACTAGAAAACTAGACCCTCAAATTTTTTCAGGGGTTTTCCGTAATAAACCGACGGGCTGTCTAAAAACTATGATTTATGACGGCCGAAAGACCTAGCGGACCTGGTGTATGCATCGACCCGCGAAAACCTGGAAGAAGTTTCTACCCGGAGCGTAATCAGCGAACATTCCCGCCACCCGAACTATTTCTATCTGGTTTACACCTCGCTGCCCAAACAGCAAAAGGTCCACGGTGAGCGGCGGCCGGGGCGTCGGGGGGGCAGGAAGGGAGGGCGGGGGTGTGATGCAGGAGGTTAACGTCGGCACCGCCGCCGCCATATTGAAAATTAATAGCGCCACGCTGCAAACAAAACCAGAAAATAGTCGAGCAATAATGCCGCCTCCAGCGTCCGCTCCCGATAACGTCAGCGGCGAGCGGTCGACCCACAATGGCGGCTGTCGGGCACAAAAGCCGTCAAAATCCCGAAGTGATAAAGTTCCTGGCCGGGGGACGGGGCGGTGGCGCGGAGCGTTTGCCCCCTCATCTCCTTCCCCTCACTTCGCCATCACTTCACTAGGCTCCCTTCCGACTCGGGGGAGGTTAATAGGGACGACCTTTGACCCCCTTATCATCCCTGCGGCCGTACCGTAACTGGAAATGGACAAGTCGAAGGGGATCGACACGTTAGATGGAAGTTCGGACTTATCTGTCTTACTTCGAAAGTTTATTGGGAGACGGTCGAAGATTCCTTTAAGATTGCCGAAACCCCGAGGAGGAACGGGCAGAGGAATCGGGAATTTCCACGATGATGGCCATCTGTCCACTGTACGAGGTTAAAATGGACAAGAGCTCGATCTTGTAGGATGTGTTTCTCGGTTAGCGAAAGAGATGTGGGATTCGGTTGAAGTGGAATCTTTTTTAGGACGTGGAGAACCCACAAAATATGTTATCCTATACAAAGTAGTTATAATCTGAGGGTTTGTTATTGTCTTAATTGTTGGTTTATGGGTCATTCTAAGTTAAAGTTTAAGAAATTTAATCTAATTATATTTCTGTTATTAATAGTATCTAGTCAATTTATTACCTTTACCTTGTTTTATAACTTGATGGACTAGATATCCACGGTTTGTTACTTGTTCGAGGTCATGCCTTCCTGCGACAACGTTTCTAAAGGATCCAGAAAGCCAGGGGAGGAGACCCAAGACACGTAGGACAAATGTAGATGTAAATATTTTTTGTGAAACCGAAATATTATATAATTTCATTTGTTAAATTACAATTAGTTATTTATCCTAGTTTTGTAGAATAAATGATTTTGAAAATACGAGGGTGGTTCGTTGACACGTTTATTTACTATTGAAAAAATTTACAGTTTTTGTAGTTATTCTTCCTCACTAGTTACGCATTTTGTCCTTCTTTCCGAAAGTTTTTTGATGTCGCTATCGAAGAATTCCTTGGGCAACTCGTACAGCCATGTGCGCACGAACTCCTCTACTTCGTCGTCGGTGTTGAATCTTTGCCCTTCGAGGGCTTCTTTCAGTGGTCTAAACATGTGGTAGTCGCAGAGTGATAAATTCGGACTGTAGGGGGGGTGTTCCAGTACCTCCCACCCTAATCCCGATATTGAATCCAGCGTATGAGCGCGGTATGAGGGCACGCGTTGTTCTGGAGAATAATAGCACTTCGTGCTGGATTGTTCTTCCGTTTCGAGCGATAAGCAGGTTTCACGTGTGTTTTCAGAAGGCTAGAGTAGTATGGAGCATTAATGGTACGTTGGGTGCGGAGGAAATCGACGTTCAGCAGGCCGCGCCGGTTCCAGAACACCATACATAGAACATTACCCGCGGACTTGGTTGTCTTCGCTTTGACTGGCGACAAACTTTCAACCGCGTCAATTTTTGCTCGAAGTTCAACAATTTAGGAATCCATCGCGCCGTAATTGAATTGATTGCGTTATTGAAGGTGTTCGTGGATGATAGGCTCTACACTACCAATACTGATGCCGAAAATGTCTCGAACATTCATCCTACGGTCCTTCAAAATGAGTAGTTCTACCCGGCGAATATTGTTCGGTGTGATGCTGGTTTGCGGTCGACGATCATGCGGCTCATTCTCGACGGTTTCGCGGCCATCCTTGAAGGCTTTAGTCCATTTAAACGCGCCAGCCCTACTCAGGCACTCACTACCGAACTGATTTCGCAAACGCAGAAAAATTTCCGTCTTTTTAACGCCTTCCCACACTAAAACAATGAACGACAATACGTTGCGCTACGGCAGTCGGCACTTGACGTTCACTCAGGGTCGTAGCACGCGCTCCCGACGAAAACTATGCCACACTGTTCGTAAGGGACCCTTCAATCACATACTCAAGTCACGACCTTCAAAACATGCGTGCGCGGCATCTACAGCGTTTGTCTCCATCATATTTGAACCACCCTCGTATATTAGATTTCTATTTTTTTTTTAATTACTGATACACTAATAGAATCTGTTGGCGGACTGACCAGGGGATGTATGTTTTTTATATTTAAGAATATAATAGGAAAGAAATGAGTTCTTCCTAATAAAACAAAACTTGTTTTTTATCTCATTGCTATAGTTTTAAGGATATAATCTGTAAGGGTATACAAAAAATGATTATTTAAAAATTCTGGACCAGAATAACCTTGTTAATAAAGAAACAAGTCCTCCAAAATAATTCACATAAAAATGTGTAAGTAACGGCCATAACCATCACCATATATTGAGGTGAAAATTAAACACGGTTTGACGTAAATCGAAACGAGAGAAAAAAAAACAACGTACTGTTCTAAATTTCCATTCATAAACTAGGCACGATTTACTAACACATCGAGCAGTTGTCAGCTACTCGTATACAATCGAGAACATACGAGAGCTGGATGTATATTTGTTCTCGGCTAATCCAAACAATAAATCGGATCGAAAATAATTGGAAACACCGGTTTCTGGGTGGGTGCCACCTGGGGTACCGAGGTGTCCAGGTGTCAGAGAGGGGTGTGACCGTTTTGATGGAAGAACTTGTATAAATGCGATCATAAGTATTCTCTATCTTAATGTATAATGTTTCGAATTACATGAATTACATCAATACACTCATTGTTAATGGCCCGTGCACTTGTTCAATGGTTACACCGGTGGGTTGTAAATATTCCTCGCTGAATTTCCCCTTTTCACAGTGTTTTCACGCATAATTATAGATGTTCCTCCATGTGTTTTATCAACTGGGTGTTTTGTGTGATACAGCTTGTATTTCGAAATCCGTAAACAATTTCTATCAGTGAAATGTGTTTCGGATACCATCATGATATCAATATTTTGTTCATATAAGAACATTTTAACCTCCCTGGCATGTTGCTTGAGTCCATTAGCATTTCAGACGGCTATTTTGTATTTGCTGTAATGACTATCAGTCATTAGGCTAGCTTGGTAACGACGACGGTGAGTAAATTCATCATTGTACTCATTTGCTCCATAAGTTTACCCATCGTTTCCTCTAATTTACTAATAGTACTTGTGATTGGTGATTGGCGTTGTCTGCGTGTTAGGTTGGGTCTGACTGCTGGAAATTTGTTATATGAAAATGAAAGTGGCCTTATTTGAAAATGCTTTTTGATAATAAAAATGTTTATGATAAATACCCTTTTGCACGCGTTTGAACCAATCATTCGTAAATATTTTTTAACTTTGCTTGAGGTACTTCTGAAAATTGAGGTGCTTCTAGGCGATGTATGAGGGTATTTTCAATGTTGAAGAATTGTATTAATAACGCTTAGTATTGGTAGATAAGTTAAGTAAGGTTTTTGTTGATTTTTATTTAGTTATTACAGGGATTATTATGTACATACTTTATTTTAAAATGTTTTTTCTTGCGTTAAAAATCCAAGTAAGTTGATTATTTTTTTAATTTTTAGTTAGTTCCTTATTTATTTTTGAAGTCGGTTCAATTTTTTTGTTAAAATATTTAATTTTTCTATTTTTAGTGTTAGAATGGGTTGGCCAAGTAAATGTGAAGCCCGTATGAGGAAAAATAGGGATTAAGAAACAATGATTGAAAATAAGGAGCGCTTCAGTCTCCGTGGTTCGCTACCTAGCCTAGGTGATCTGACAAGTGTTGTAACTAAATTAGAACAACAAAAACGTATCCGCGCCGGGAATCGAACCCGTGACCTCCGTTTGGGTGCTAAGCGCTTTAACCGTTACACCACAGAAGCAGTTGTCTACAATGATGCTGCGAGATTTTATATGCTATAGTTAATGCTTAAAAAGCAAACTGAATGGCTTTTGCACTGAACTTGCAACAATATTATAAACAATTATCTAACTATTTTAGATAAAAAATATATGAAAACTTTGTACGTGCCTATGAAATTTGAGCTTCCTCCCAACAGATCCTGAGTTGGTTCCAATGGGACCTCGGAAGTGCACTGTTTTGAATAAAAAAGAATTTTGAAAATCGGCCCACAATTGACGGAGAAATCGGCGAACATATATAAAACAATGTATATATATACAGCCGAACATAGAACCTCCTTCTCTGTTTTTATAAAAGTAATGTTTTGATTTTTTTGTCGGACAGTTGCTAAATTTTATTATTGAATAGGTTGTGTATAATTTAAAAAAATGTCATGAAAAAGATGTTATACGCCGTTAATAAAAGAATCCTTTAAAATTAAATAACATACCTAATATACGTGCGGTTTTTCCAGGATACGCGAGGCTTCTATTGACCTGAATCTCACTAAGAAACTTTAAGAAGTTCAATAGTTTCGCTTTATCTTTTCCTAGATCAATATAAGGAATGGAACTTTTACACGAAACGGAGACGAACGAAAACCAAATTATCCCGAAACTTTAACCAGTTGTAGCATCTCGTTAAATATTAAAAAATAATCTCCGTTATCGCCAATACGATCTAGAATTTGTATCGTAAAAATTATAATTTTGAATGCCGTATTTTTTACTCGGTCATTGTTATTGTAAAATTTCTGGGAATGTTCTCGCATGATGGATTCAATTTTCCGCTGGTCTTTTTTTAAATTGAGTTCCTGGATGGTGAGATTTTTTTTCTGCATAAATGCGAGACATAATCATGAAATGAATGTAATGACTGTGAAAGTTGACGGTGGAACACAGGAGAATTGGAAACTTGAGATAAAGTCTAGCGATTCTTAAAAATAATCAATTTTAATATAGTTTTTGGTTTTTATTATATTGTAATTAACTAGCCCTTTATCAATATAAAAATTGAGTAACATACCAAGGAAATATAATTAAACTTATTATAAAAGTAAAATTAATTTCTACTGCTCAAGGAAATAAGAACCAAAGTAAGGGAATGAGATCAATCAGGCAAAGGTAATAAGAATAAGAATATGTAACAACATTTGATATTATCTTTTACTTATGTATCATTATATTCTAGTTGAAAAAAGACGGAATGCTGTCTGATTATTTAGAACCGAAATCGAATGACCCTGTCAAAGTCGTCCGGTTGTCAGACGCATTCAAAATTCTTGAAAGCAGTAGTGATAAGAAGTTATTACTCTAATCTATAAACTATTGCGGCTGTATAATTAAATGTAGTTTTTAGATGTACTATATTGTTAAAATAAATTATATTTGATAACACTTTTGTTGAATTATTTTATATAGATTAGAATTTTGTTTTATATCAAAGCACAAGTGAACTAAAACTCAGAGCGGCAACATTGCGACGTTTCACAAATTTAGATGACGTAGGTACAAAATAACTTTGAGTTTAATGTATGTTATTATTGTAATTGTTGCGTAATAGAAAAATTACAAAAAAAATTGACAGAATCGCTTTCTGGACATTGAGTCATAATACAATACAACTCATTTTCTTCTAGATTCATAACAAATCATATATATGTGAGAATATTCACCATAATAATATATTTACCATAATCTCCATAATATATAGTTTATTCAAAATAATAATGAACCCACGTGATCTGAATTGATGACGCAATGTTGCCGCATCAACTCTGAGTTTTAGTACATTTTGACTTTGACATTACACAATTAAATAATTAAACAAAAATTTTATCGAATATAATTTATTTTAACATTATAGTAAAAACCGCGGTAATGAATATTTAACACTAAAAATGATTACCTGTCTAACACATTATACTGGTAGGAGGGGGCATCCATTATTTCGTTCGAAATAAGTGATTAAAGACGCAATCAGTTTTTGACTCTGACTGTGTAATGGTTTCGGTTACCAGAGTAATAATAAGCGGCTATTTGAAATTTATTAAAACTGCATTCTATCTCTTTTTAGGTACAATAAAATGACAAGGAAAATATTATCTGATTCTAAAACGAATTTACAACTTTCGACAACAACATATTGATGACGTCCGTCACTACTGCTTTGAATAGACTATATATATTGGATTATTTGACTGAACTATCGAATTATTAATTTATTAAATTACTTTTTAGATTTTTCATTTGATTAATTAATAGTTTTTTTTCTCTAATATTTTTTTCAGCGTTGCCAACTAATGGGGAATTTACAAATCTGTGGGGAATTTAATTTTTATTGGGGATTGAAATTATGCAGGTAAATGCGGGGATTTCGACATCTCATCTAATACTTTAAAGGCCGACTTCAGCAATTCAACACATTCTCTATGTTTAGAGGAAATGTACATTAGATTAAAAACTGGATAGAGCTGTGCTGCTATTACAGACTTATGTAGACCATATCAATAATTTTGTTACATTGACATCAGACATTATCAAGCGATTTTCAGTGCTTCGTAAATTGTGCTTGTGTCAAGTTCTTAAAGTGATTTTGAGAGGAATTTGTGGAGAATTAGCACATGTTTCTCCTCAATTGGGGCAATTTGACTTGGACTATTAAGGAATGTGAAAAATTGTCAATCATGGCTGTTTTAGACTTCCTTTTTAGTGTTTTCTTCATTTCCTTTGATAGTGTTTTATTAATCACTGCCTATTTATTGTTGGTTATGTGTTTTCCCGAGGAGAATTATCTTGAGTTCCCTCAGAATTCGCTTTCATTAAACTACGCAATATGCTAACGAAGAGTCTTTATTCTTGATGCTCCTTCCTCTAGTTCCTGGTAATGGATTAAGAGGTTTGAGTAAATAGCTCCACCCTTGTTTTGTACATGCTTCCTAGAAACGGTAACCCACCCAACTTGCTTATCTCTTTGGGAAACGCACGCCAGTAGATTTTCCAAAGGTTCAAATATTCTAACGCAACCATCCTCTCATTTTTTTATTGCTTGTTGGTACTATTAGGGTTTGCGGTCTTGCAAATTAATAAATTACGGTTTCAGTCTTTTTGTATCAGCCCGTAACAGACGGACACATTTCAAGTAGTGCAAAATAGACTTGGTGGTGATTGGTTACTGGAAATGCGCTGTAAAACTAGCGCACCCAGGATTCGGGAGTTGTTGCCCAGCATCCAACTCTTCTGCACACCACCTAAAAGTGCTGAATTAATTCAAGGGTCTTTATATCCTCCAAAACAGGCACCGAAACTTTAAATTGCAGGCCTATGCCAGCAAGAAGCTCATCAGCTGATCAACCAGGCAATAAAAAAACTCTAAATACATTAACGTGCTAAATATCTGAAATATCTCAGACTATTTTCTACAATTATCATAAACAATCGAAATATGTAACCTATCTTGTTATCACAGGTGGCATTTTTTTGGCAAAATTAGTTTTTTTTTAATCAACATAATTCCCTTCAAGGGCGATACACTGATTATAGCGACCCTCCAACTTTTCGATACCATTTCTGTCCTTTCGGAAAACTAAGAACAGGAAATAGTCGCGGGGGCCGGATCTGGAGAATACGGTGGATGAGGAAGCAATTCGAAGCCCAATTCTTGGATTTTTGCCGTCGTTTTCACTGACTTGTGACATAGTGCATTGTCTTGGTGAAACAGCACTTTCTTTTTCGATTTCGTCCTCCAATAACGCTATGTAATCGTCGCAGTTGTTGGTCCTTCCTTTTTCAAGGTAGTCAATGAAAATTATTACATGCGCATCCCAAAATATTGTTTTTCAACGCTTTGGGGCGGGTTCATCGTGTGCATTCCACTCGGATGACTGCCGATTGGACTTGGGAGTGAAATGATGGAGCCATGTTTCATCCATTGCCACACATTCGACACACCGACGAAAAACTCGGGTTTATTACGCTTGATCATCTTCAACCACTGCTCCGAATCATCAACTCGTCTTTGTTTTGGTCAAAAGTGAGCTCGTGCGGCACCCACTTTGCACAGTGCTTTCTCATACCCAAATATTCGTGAATGATATGATGTACACGTTCAGTTGATATCTTTAGAGTGTCTGCTATTTCATTCAATTCCAATTTGCGGTCATTCAAAATCATTTTGTGGAATTTTTAATTGTTTTCGTCGGTAACAACCTCTTTCGGGCGTTCACTGCGTTCACCGTCTTCGGTGCTCATTTCACCATGTCTAAACTTAGCATACCAATCCTTGGTTGGATGGTTGATTTTCCTGGGGCAGTATGCGGAAACTCGGCATCAAACCAAGTTTTTGCTTCAACTGTATTTTTCCCTTCAAAAAGCAATATTTTATCAACACGTGAAATTCCTTTTTATCCATTTTTTTCACAATAACAAAAGTTGCTTTACTCAAAATGCTATAATTCACATACTAGTGATCCGACAGCTGTCAAATTTATACACGCATCTTTTGAGGGTTGCGACTAACTAAAAACAATATGGATTTAATTCTAGTAGCGTCATCTATGTGTCAGGCAGGGGACTTTTCAATTGGCCTGTTAGAACAATAGCGATAATAATTGCAAAAGAAATTAAGCTGGATATAAGAAAGTTAAAGCTGATTGCAAACCGAAAATAGGGATTAGTGCATTATTTAGTTGTCTTCGACGATTCGTCCACCTAGATAACCTGGAGCACCACGTTAAATACACAAACCCGCGGCGCCGCTAGTCGAGATCCGCCTGACCGACCACCCCGTTCTCCGCCGCCGCCCTCTCCCCCCATACTCGTTCCTTTCGCGAGCAGTATCTCTAGCCAATTAAGGCCATTTGGCTTTCGGTGAATAGTTTTGTTTACCTATCCCGGATACTTCGGCCGTCTCCAGGGCGGATTTTTACGATTAGATTGGGGCAATTTCCGCGAGAAACGACGGCCCCAAATCGTAAATCCAGCCGGGAACGTTCGGGAATAATTGAAATTTATGCGGAAACATCCCCTGCCGACTCCTTAAATTTGATCCAGAAGAATGCGCAGTTCCATCTTTCCGCAGCCACGGGGGTAACTTGATTATATGTTTCGGGATATCGTACGAGTCTCGTTCGAACAACATTTAACTTTTCCTTACGTACAACTAATTGAAATCGATTATAAAGTAAATTATTGTCTTAGAAAAGACTGAGTTTGACTGGAGTAAAACAATTTTAGTTTTTTTTGTACATCTCTGGGTTTTAGTTCAGTTTGGCTTTGACATACAAGAAAATTCTAATCTAAATAAAATAATTGAACAAAAATGTTATCAAATATAATTTATTTTTACATTATAGTACATTTAATACATATATTATAGAAGGATTTAAAACTACAATTAAGGACACAGGTATAATAGTTTGTAGGTTATATTTGTTTTTTTATATTTGTTATATTTATATGTTTGTGTTTACATTGTTCTCTTTTCCATACCACCCATGAGGTAGAGTTTCTAGGCGCGTTTTTTTATGCAGTGATATCTCTCTGGAGGTCTAATCTACCTAATTAACAATTATATATCAAAGTAATGTATTTTACTTTCATTAGAGAGCATATTTACCTTTTTACGTTTAGTTCGTATTTCCTTCGATGGTGTGTTTACTTGTCAAGTCATCTTGATGTCACTGTGTTTTTTATTTCTTCTACTACTACCTGTGTACACCATTTTTAATAAAATTAATCACTGAATTCTGCCTAATGCATTTACCATATTTATAAAACAGATAGTATTCATCCTCTCCTCGTACATTCTAACCTAATGCTCATGTTTATTTCTGAACAATTACAATCAAATCTATCCCCACAAATATTTCAAAACCTATATTACCATTTTCTACAGTTACACTCTATTAATTATGTGCATACCTTTAGTTGTTTCCACTTTCATCACTCTGTCTCAGGAATTTATCATATCAGGAATATATATAAGGCAGTTTCTTTTTGGCGAATTTAAGGTTATATTGTTTTTTATTTTTTCAGATATTTTAGTGATCGTGTCAGTACTAATATCCAGTGCAGATGCAACACGCTAATATTTATCTAGCTATATAATTTATCAAAATGAATGTACGTTCGACACCCGGACGAATTTGACAGGATAGGTTTCACGTTCGAACTTATCAGACAGCATTGTCTGTTTTTATCTAGAATAAAATGAGAAAGATGCGGCAGGCAATACATTAAACATCTTATGTATCGTATGTACAAAAAATTATGGGTATAAAGTGATTTATAGGCCGTACCCAATCCTCCCACAGGGTAGTTTATAAAATATCTCGTAATGTTGAAACTGATTGTAATTTTTAAGAAATCTCTTTAAATATATCTAGCCAAATGTGTGGTGTAATAAAACTGGCAATAAAAGTCGATTATTTATAGAATCTGATTTTGTATGCAATAAATAGTGAAAAAGTGCCCATCTCTCCCCTACCTCCCCTACATTCGAATTTTCGACAGTACGGTACGACAGCAGCTAGGCCTCGTTCTGGAAGACAACGGACGTCTCGTAACACTGAAAATGTGGTCTGGTGCGCCATAGTGTTGCAGAGTCTCCAGAAAAATCAATACGGAGACGTGGCTCCCAGATAAACATTTCTGCACGTAGTTTAAGACGAATTTTGACAATGTTCTCGTACTGACAATGTTCTCGAGAGATCCTGATCAACGAGTTGGGTACACTAATGCAATTTTAAGACTGCTTGGTGAAATTGAAGATTTTTCGCCCATTTTCTTCTTAGTGGCCACGTCAATAAACAGAACAGTCGGTTTTGGGGAACACAGAATCCTCAGTTAATTCATAAAACATCATTGCATCTATTAAAAACAACAGTATGGTGTGGTATTCATGCTGGAAACATTATTGGTCCCTATTTTTTTGAAAATGACCAAGGTGTTGCTGTTACTATTATTGCTGAACGGTACCAAGACATGATTCGAAATTTTCTTGTGCCTGAAATGGAAGAGCAAGGACTAGAGGACATGGGGTTTCAGCAAAATGGGGCTACAGCACACACAGCTCGTTCAATAGTTCAATTATTGAATGACGTTTTTCCACGAAGAGTAATTTCACGAAGTGGCGATTCAGCATGATCAGCCAGATCTCTGGATTTAACAACACCAGACTTTTTGTTATGTTTTTTTTTATTCAAAAGTTTATATCAATAAGCCCCAAACGATAACATCTTAAAGACAATATTCATCACGATATTGAAGAAATTCAGCTTCAGATGTTGCAGGATGTTATGAAAAATGCCTTAAAAAAAGCCGATAGTTGCATAGCGAATCACGGTCACCATTTAGCCGATATAATTTTCCAATAATAAACTTTTTATGAAAACCAAACTTATTTATTTTTTCTTTGAGCAAAGTTATAGACAATCAAAATGATAGCGGAACTTTTGCGTCACGTTGTGTAATGAGTACATTTGTCATCAAGGCAAAGTGAAGATAGCGTCAATCTGTGAATCTAAGGAGCTATCAAAGGTGTTCTCCAATATCGGCAGAGGAACAACTTTATTATAATTTTTGGCCCTTTTTTATTTTCTTACATAGAGGGGGGAGGAGAAAAATTTCAGTTTATAAATGGAGAAGGCTGCGAAAAAGCAGCTTCTTACATTTAAGACTATTTTGAAAATTCTTTTAATTCGTTGTCTGTTCAAAAGTCACGGTTGTAACATAATAAGATTACAATTGGAAAATTTTAAAGGCTTATGCGCCATCTGCGATTTTATCAACAAAGATCGAAATACAGCACCGCCAAATACATACGCGAAATCCTTTATTTTCGGGCAGATTTATGACGAAATGGAAACAATCGTCAAAGATAACGTTACCAAATCCATTTTAAACATTTCGGTTTGGAACGGCGACGACATTCCTTCCACGAGAAACCAGTCGATATCTTCCGTCGATTTCTGTGACCGCGAGCGGAATATGGAAGATTTGCCTTTCTTTTTGTTATTTTAGGATTTATCGACTGTTTCATAAGGCAAATATTGGTTTTGTGTTTGTTTAGGGCCCGATGTGGACGAACTTACGCCTTGAACGCCCACCAGAATACATTATTCATTATGTACCAAGAATGGATTGGGTAAACAAAGCTTTATTTTTTCTTTGGTTTTACGGGTAGGTCCAAATTAGTTTTGTCGCGTTTTTTCGCTTCGGAAATATGGCGCGGAATAATCAGATAACGGTGATACACATTTGTTTTTTCAACTAGCGCGAGCTCCGGTTTTGTCGAATTTTCGTTGTTTTTCGTAATTATTAGTTGTTTTCTGTTGAATGTGCTACCTGGATTGCTTGGGATACTGTGTTAACCAAAGAAACCTTCAGCGACGTTTCCTAGAAGTTTACATTACTCGAAAATACCTGTAAATAAGTGAATCTATCTCATTTTTTTCGTGTTAAAGTTTTATTTAACTAGTGCGAGTTCGAATTTCGGTAACAAAGTGTAGACAACTGGCAATATTAACAATATTAAGGGGATCCAGTTAGAGCAATAGTCTATCCAAATTAGCGTCAAAATGTCGTAATGTTGAATGAAATGAATGAATGAAAGAGAGGTTGTTACCGACGAAAACATAAAAAATATCCACAAAATGATTTTGAATGACCGTAAATTGAAATTGAATGAAATAGTAGACACTAAAGATATCAACTGAACGTGTACATAATATTATTCACGAATATTTGGGTATGAGAAAGCTCTGTGTAAAGTGGGTGTCGCGCAAGCTCACTTTTGACCAAAAACAACGACGAGTTGATGATTCGGAGCAGTGTTTGAAGATGAAGGTGTGGTTGCTGGTGATATGTTGGTGAACTGAGGCCTATTTTGAAGTAAAGGACAAATCGTAGTACAAAAATGGTATCGAAGAGTGGGAGGGTTGCTATAATAGTGTATCACCCTTAAAGGGAATTATGTTGAATAAAAAAAACTAATTTTGCCAAAAAATGTGTTTTACTATGTTAGGCCGGGGAGTTTTCAATTGACCTATTATTATATTTACATTTTCACTAATGCATTTGCCACATCTACTAGTTAGTATTCATTCTCCCCTTGTACGTTTGAACCAAATGCTAATAAATCTATTAAAATCTAATAAATCTTTCACACTGTACAATACGATTTTCTACAGTATAACTCGCCTTTACTTCTTTCCACTCTTATCATCCTGTCTTGGTCTTGTCAGCATTTTAATCATAATCACATTTTGATCTAGTGTTCAAGTCAATAACTAAACTGTTAATTTCTAGTCTAACATTAGTTCGCAGTTCCACCATTTATCAATTTCTTCTTCTGTGTGTCTGATGAGTCATCCCAATCGAAGGATGTTGTTACAGATGTGGTGTCAGACATTTGTACTATTGTGTATCTGTTTGCAGGTCTAGTACTAAGAAAGTAAATTACATAAAATATAATTAAACATTTTATTTATATTTACTAAGCAACACTTTGAAATACCTCACTCTTTAACACGGTATCTTCAAAAGTGTCATTCTTTGTCGACCACTTGTTGAGATATTTTTATTGGATTCCTGTTTCTAGTATGAATAACAATACATCTGCATTGCATTATTAAAAAGTAACATGATTTACAAAATCTAACTACTTTACTTTACTTTTACAACTTTGACCTTTTTCTATCATATTTTTTATCTTTAAACTCTATGTATTAAAGCGTTGCCAAGGGTGGCCCAACGTTCCATGAAAAAGGAAGGACCATCAACAGCGGCTATTAAATAGCGTTATTGGACCGTTTGAAGGACGAAATCGTCGAAAAACGGCCGCATTTGAAGAAAAAGAAAGTGCAGCTTCACCAAGATAGTGCACCGTGTCACAAGTCAGGGAAGACGATGACAAAATCCATGAATTAGGCTTCGAATTGCTTCCTCATCAACCGTATTCTCCAGATCTGACCCCAGCCGCTATTTTCTGTTCTCAGATTTCAATAGAATGCTACCTGGGAAGAAATTTTCGTCGAATGAAGAGGTGATCGCCGAAACTGAGGCCTATTTTGAAGCAAAGGACAAATCGTACTACAAAAAATGATATCGAAAAGTTGGAGTGTAGCTATAATCATTGTATCACCCTTGAAGGGAATTATGTTGAATAAAAAGATCTAATTTTGCCAGAAAAATGTGTTTTACTATGGAAGCAGGGGACTTTTCAATTGACCTATTATGTCAAAGCCAAACTGAACTAAAACTCAGAGTTGATGCGGAAACATTGCGACGTTTTTACGTCACAAATTTTGATGACGTATGTTCAAAATAACTTTGAATAGACCATACTTTATGATAAAGTATCGCACCTAATAAAATGTACGAGTCGCCCATATCGGTATATGTTGAAGAAGCTCAGTCATGCTCTTATCGCGATGACAATGACAATAAAGGCCGACGATCGATCGAAATCATCAATCTCTATTACTCGGCGGAAGGCGGAAAACACGTTAGACCAATATATTCGCCGTGCGTCGGAGGAATCCCTCTTCGGCCTCCCCCCGCCAGCCCCCGAAAAAATCTGTACTCACCGTTGCCGTGGGTGCCGAACGACTCGGCGAAAAAAATTTGTTTATCTTTACGTGTTGACGTTTGAAATAATGCGTTCGCGTAGGGTCGCGCGAAGGGAAGACGACGTTCACGGGAGAAATTTTTATTCGGCCGTAATGTTTGATGGGGCGCTGTCATCGATTCGTAGAATATGTCGCCGGTTTCGGTTCACAGTTTATACGTTTTTCTTTCGCGCGCGCAGGTTCTGACGAGGGTCGGCTCGGCGGCGGCCGTTCCCAGGGGTCTCTACTTGTTAACTGCGTCGCCGAAGGAACCTGTTAAAACGTCATTAATTTTTATATTAAGCTCCCGGTCCCGACCGGAGCTTACGAAAACAAACGCGTGCTTAATTTTTGTGATAATTCGTGTGGAATCTCGCCACGCCGTTAACGATCGTTCAAATTGATATTAATGATCTTATTAGTGGAGATTTTCGGTTGGTATTACCGTTCGGAGTACAAACACAAACATCCTGCTTCGGATTGGGACAAATTTCCTTCTTTCGATATGGCGTTACATTAAAAAGAAATATAAAGAATCGGAATTGGAATATGGAAAATGTACGAATATGAGATGTACGAATTCCTTTCCGTACTAGTTTTGAGAGAGGAAAGGATGGAAATAATTGTTTGATTCTCTGTGTTGTACAAATCAGTTCATTTTAAATAATTTTAAGTTTTTTTAAATATTTTAAAGTTACCAACGTAAGTTTACCAACGAAGTTTTATCTGGACTGTACCTACAGTTTAACGTGGGCTCCGAACCACGGTCCTCGGCATTAGGCCTATCGACTGGCGAGTGACCAACTTAAAAGTCATCCCAGAAGACATCCGGTCTTACCCAGCCTGGTTACTGGCGTGACTGGGATCATTTTCCTGTAGGATTTTGCACTCTTGCCTAAGGACAATCACAAACATAGATTTATGACCATGTCACAGCAGGATTCCTGTCGCCTTTACCATTGCGCCAACTAAGCGTATACTAGCGTAACTTGCGTATTTTAATATTCGGAAAGTAACAATGACATAATTTAATAAAAGTGATTGGTTTATTTCTAGGTATTTCATTATAAATTGGGCTTACGGTTTTTTTAACCATGTTATAAGTGGGACGGAGGGAAAGAAAAGGAAATATATAACTGCTGGAATTTATTACGTTTCATTTTGAACGATGTAAAATTATTTTTATATTTTATATATTTCATTTTTTATATTTATGATTTTATATATTTGATATCGCTACTAAATATTTGTATCATATTTTCTCAATCAATCTTTATCAACTATTTAAGCATCGCATCCTTTTTAAATACAATTATAATTTTATACAACGTTAATCATGAATGTTTTAAGATTATTTTTCGTTGAAATTTGAAGTTTTCGAAGAAGTTAATCACAAAAAGACTTAGTAGTTGGCAAGATAACATAAACGTATTCAAAATTACTATACTATTTATCAAACAAAATGATTGTTCTTTTTTACCCTGTTACATTAATAAATAATCTTGATAAATATAGTTTCAAAATTCTACTATATTAATGTATTATAATATATTGTGATTTACAATCATACCACTTTTCAAGCATAAATACGGTACATTATTTTCAAGGTCGTAGCAGGGGCTGCAAAACCAGAATACAAAAAACAGTCGAATAAAACTAGTAGGACCGAAAATAGTGACTGAAAGTTCGTGACTGAAAAAGTCGATAGTAAAAAGTAGTTAAATACTAAACAGCCGAAGTCATTTTCAGTCGACAGTTCCCAATGAGAATTTTTGTTATAATTCGTATTGAATCGCGTCAGGCTTGTTGACGATTGCTTAAATTGATATTAATGATCTTATTAGTGGGGATTTTCGATTGGTATTAGCGTTCGGATTAGCGTACTAACACAAACATCCTGCTTCGGATTGGGACACCTTTTCTTTTTTCGATATGGCTTTATATTAAAAATAAATATAAATAATCGGAATTGGAATATAGAAAAATGTACAAATATGTGATATACGAATTCCTTTCATACTAGTTTTGAGAGAGAAAAGAACGGAAATAATTGTGTGATTATCTGTGTTGTACAAATCAGTTTATTTTAAATATTTTTAAGTAGTTTTATATCTGACTGTGATAATCACAAATATTAAACAATGACAAACATAAATTACATAAATATAAACATAAATTTAAGAGTATGCCACAGCAGGATTCGAACCCGCGACTATCGCAACGGTAGGTGGCCCGTCTTGTCTCCATTACCACTGCGCCAACCAAGCCGGCAATTTTAAGGTTATTATTCGTTGAAATTTGAAGTTGTAACATTAAAATGGTTTCAACAAACATCGAGAGACTTAGAAAATCGAAAAAGTTCATCACAAAAAGACCTAGTAGTTGGCGAGATAACGTAAAATATTCAAAATTACTATACTATTTATCAAACGAAATGATTGTTCTTTTTTACCTTGTTACATTAATAAATAATCTTGACAAATATAGTTCTAAAATTCTGCTATATGAGTTTTTTACATATTTATACCTTAGAGTAAGATTTCTCTAAATATTTTTACAGATTACTCGCTGAAACAATCTTCTACATATCATCTAGATAATAATTATTGTAAAAAATATGTATTTCAAATTGGGCAGATTTTATACTTTTTTAACCCTTTATACCCAGTATGTCAGTCAACAATCGTAGATATTCCTAAAGAAAATTTGTTATTATATTCATCGAACTTCAAAAGCAATGTTTCATCAAGGCACATCTGTCTGTTAACTGCCTTATCTATATCATGTATTATGTTACACATCAATAACACTGCTTTACCATTGTCTAATTTTAGTTTAATCTTTCATTCCAGTTTTTTAGGTTTGATCTTGAAGGAAAGTATCACTCTGATAAATGTTTTTTTTATTTAGATCTGATACATATGCCTTAAAAATATTCAGAAAGACTCATTTACAGATAATAATCTTGCCAATATGTCAGAAGTCGAAGTGTTATATTACATACTAGCGACCCGCCCCGGCTTCGCACGGGTGCAATGCTGATACTAAATTAAATACACTACAGAAAAAATATGAACGTTGTATATAAAAACATAGCGGCCCGCTCCGACTTTGCACGGGCATAAAATATATATGCCTATGTCACTCAATGAAAACATGATTAAAATCGATCCAGTATTTTTGGTTCATTCATTACTGCCCTTGGCCTGCACGCATTAAATTTGGAGTAAAACAATTCCTCTTCCCCTATACTTACTATGAAGATTTCCTGCTATCTTTGGAATATCTAAATTCATACAATTTTTATTACATTACACATTTTTAAACGCAAATTTTAAATTTGTAATATCTCCGAAAATATTTGTTTAATTTACATGCTGTAAGGAACCATATTGATCTATATTAATTGCACACTGTATTTAAGGTACTTAATTCGATAAGGATTAATGCCGTATTGCTTAAAATAGCTTCGTAAATAAGCCATTTTCTCACGTAAAAAGTAAACAATAAAAATGGTTAATGTGGGTTATCCCTAAAAGATAAACAAACATATACCATCGCGGACTTTTTTGTAGACCTTTTTGTGGTGTACAATACTGTAGTACATTAATTTGATCTAACTCGTAGGGTTAGGCACCGTTTTTGCTAATTGCTAAATAAGCCTAAAAAATAGGTTAATTTACGACATCACGTTAGAAACCTCTAAAATTAGCAATGTTGCCTTAGTATATTATGCATGTATTATACATATAAACCTTCCTCTTGAATCACTCTATCTATTGAAAAAAACCGCATCAAAATCCGTTGCGTAGTTTTAAAGATTTAAGCGCACATAGGGATATAGGGACAGAAAAGGCGACTTTGTTTTATACTATGTAGTGATTTATTAATCAATTATTTCTATAAGTTTAATCAATATATTTTAGATATTTTTATGAAATCCTCTAGGTTTATACTCCGTGACTGTCTAGATTAATTAGAGATTAGAGGATTATTTCTGATAAAAGTTTTTTCTTCGAAGTTCTCCAGGTTGTCCGTGAACATAATCGAAATATTTTTAGTGGTATCTTTGTTATTAATGTTTAAAAAAATTAAACGAAATCGTAATATTTTACGTATTAAAGTTTTTGTTTCAGTATTTCAAATATACTACCTATTTCTTATATTAGTACTCGTATATAGATCCAAATAAGCCTTATACGTTTTTAATTGGTCGTTACTATTACGTGGATTTAATTGAAATATATCTTCTTACGCTTTTATTGAATGTCTTTTGTTGGTCTCTTGTTCTTATATGAATTGTGGCCATTAACAGGAAATTTGGATTGTGTGGACCTTTGAGAGATTTTCAATAAATTGGATTATTTCCAATAGTTTTTCGAATTGTGTACATAGATCTATTTTATTCTGGTTTTTTTGGTAATAATCTATTTTGTTGTTATATATACATATAATATAATAACAGATATGTTTGAGGTTGTTTTAATATATTGTCTTTTAAGTTTTAATATACTCATACCTTTTTAAATTTATTTTGACTCACTTTGACTGTATTAACAGGACTACTATAGCTACTTAGTGTATACAAAGAAATAAGCTGCAGCTATCTCAAAACTAAGGGTCTCTAAGGAAGTGATATAGGGTGATATCCCTCTAAAACCAATAATGACTATAATTGAAAGTGTTGGTGTTAAACACCTCAAAAGAGTGTGTACCTCAATGTACTTGCTAATCAGCTAGATGAAGCAGCGAAAAGTTTACTACATACATACTTTAAAATAAGATTTGTCTAGATATTTTCTACAGATTACTTGATAATGCGATCTTCTACAGGTCATGTAAATTATATTTATAGTAAGAAATATGTATTTCCCAGTGGGCAGATTTTTCACTTTTTTGACCTTTTAAACTCAGTATTTCAGTCAACAATCGTAGATATTCCTAAGGACAATTTATCATTATATTCATCGAACCAATCTTGTGTTTGAACGAAAAATATCTCGTTCAAAAGCACTGCTTCATCAAGATACATCTATGTATTATATGGCACATCAATAAAATTAATATATAGATTCTGTTCGGAAGTAATAGGTGGGGTGGAAGATGGACGGGGGCATCAATAATAAAGCATTCTTGGTTTTCATTGGTACATTACTTCGATAATCTGGTATGCTGCTTCTTTGGAATTGTTGAAATTTTTTATCACGATACGTTTTATGTTGACTTACTTTGACTGTATTAACAGGACTACTGTAGCTACTTAGCGTATACAAAGAAATAAGCCACAGCTAAATGTATTTCTTCATATTGGACTGATACTTTTGGATTAATATATTTCTTATTGCTGGTTAAAATTAAGATATATGCTAATTTAAAACTCTAAAACATCGTAAGTAGAACAAATAGAGTTGTTTATTTTCAGAATTTAAAATACCAGAAGATGTGAGCTCCTACCGGCCTGTAAGTTTATTAATCTCGAAAATTTTTGAGAAACTATACATTAAGAAGCTAAACTATATAATAGAAAAAAGGAAAATTATTCCAGAACATCAATTTGGGTTTCGCAATTAGCATTAGACTATAGAACAAGTCACAGGCTTGTAAACAAAATAAACATTGACTTAAATGCCAAAAGATATTGTTCGGCTGCTTTTCTAGATATATTTTAGGCTTTTGACAAAGTATGGGAACTTCTGAGGGATGAGGGATCCGGACTATCAGTTACTAAAATCGTATCTCATTGATAGACATTTTATTATAAATCAAGGCGATGAACATACCGAATTAAGTCTCATATATTCAGGAGTTCCGCAAGGTAGTGTACTGGGTACTGTATCTTCTGTATACGGTCGATCTGCACACCATACAAATAACTACTGTGGCAACATACGCAGACGACACAGCAATCTTGGCATCTCATGAAGATCCAGTCACAGCAACAATAAACCTACAAACCCACCTGGATCAAATACAATTATGGTTGAAGACATGGCGAATTAAAGTCAATGAAACAAAATCCACCCATGTAACCTTTACCCTGCGTAGAAGAACATGTCCACCAGTGAATATCAATCATCGTCAACCCCCAAGCAGAGGAAGTTAAATATCTTGGTATGAACTTAGATCGACGCCTAACCTGGAAGAAGCACATACTCTCTAAACGGAAACAACTGGGACTAAAATTTTATCAAATGTATTGGCTCATCGGGCGCAAATCCAAGTTATCACTAGATGACAAGGTGTTGCTGTATGAGTCTACACTGAAGCCTATTTGGTCATATGGAATCCAACTATGGGGTACCGCTAGCAAATCTAATATATCCATCATTCAACGGTTCCAAAATAAAGTGTTGCATGCTATTGTTGATGCTCCGTACTATATTTCAAATAAAGTGATACAACGCGATATTCCTCTAGAACCTATAACGAGTGTAATTCAACGTGTTTGTGTGAAGTACTTCGAAAGACTGTCAGTGCATCCCAATGTACTCAGCTAAATATGCGACGTGATAGTGAAGTGCGTAGACTAAAACGTTTAACACCACCTGATCTGATTACTGGACATATGTAGACATTAGAATAAGCTTTAGAATAAGACTAATTAATTAAGATAATATTGTATACAGAAGGTCGCTTAATGAAGTGATTTTCTGCATGCTATGTAAATATAATATAGACATAAGAAATACTTATTGCCTATAGGGCAGATTGTGGAATCACAAAGAGTAAAAAAAATCAGAATTTAATAGTCGAGGACATTTAGGTAGATTGAATATTCTCAAAGATCCCTGGCGCTAAACTTTACCAACTAGGAAATGTTCAAACTTTGAAAAACACTCTTAATCTGTGAATTTTAGCCACAAGCTTCACCTTTTAGGGTGTAAGCCCATCAAAGGTGGACTGAAGTTGTTGTGGACAGACACATTTTGCTAGAGTTTGACCAGAAGCTTGCAGTTCAGGGTGTATGACCATCAAAGGATTGCAGCAGCTCATTTTCTTAGCCATAAACTATTAGAATCTGGAGTTGCCAAAACTTGATAAATTATTCTATACAGAGTATACCATGGAAATTTGGGTAAAAACTGTATTTTACAAATACAATAAGAAATAAATTCAAACAAAATGCAATTATTATTATAAACTAAACATAGTTATCTTTATAATTAATTACAGACAAATTTCGATCACTACGATTACTAGTAATAATAATATGAAGAGTTAATACTTTTCAGTTTAAAGATGATCTCCTCAGTCACACGATTTTAAAAGAATGATAATAAAATTGATCCTGCGCTAAATCAATATACGCGCATAGAAAATTTCCACCATCCATTTCCCGTCAAAGGATTGACAAAATCCGCAGTAATTTCGAAGCAAGCAGGAAAATGAATAATAAATTAAATTGGCTACAGTCCGGGATAAAACGGGAATTGTTACCCGCACACACACACCAGCCAGCCAGTCCCGGGAACGTTACCCGGAGCGAAATTCCTGACGAGGCGGAAAATCGCGTCGACGCGGCAACGCAGCAAAATGCTTTGATTGAGCTATGACCGGCGGAAGTACAAGGAAATGGAGAACACCCGATAACCAAATCATCGCTATCGGAACAGAGGGACGAGAAAAAAAGGTCAATCGGGGGGCACTGGGCGTGGGGGAGACGGGGTGGTGAGGGTGCAGAGGCGATGAGGCGGCGAAAGGACGACATCAGAGAACCAGCATCGAAGGGGATCGAAGCTAATAACCCCGAAAAAGCAGTGAATAAAAAAAGGAGCACCTTCCTCGCCTTAGCGTCGGCCCCCGCATGATCCCCTCTAAGTAAAAAAACTGGATAAAATGGCAAGAGAAAACTTTAGGATCAATTTTCGAGATTAAAAAAGACCGAAGAATGAGATATATTGGAAGTGGATGTGGGGAACTCGAAAAATTAATATATAGATTCGGTTCGGAAGTAGGAGGTGCGGTGGGGGGATGTTTGGGGGCATCAATAATAAAGCATTCTTTGGTTTTCATTGGTACATTACTTTGATAATCTGGTATGCTGCTTCTTTCGGATTGTTTAAATTTTTTATCACGGTACGTCTTACGTTTTTAAAAAGGAAAACATTTCGTGTATCATTATTTTTAAGCTTATAAAATGTTATTTGGTTAGCAAGCTTTAGGACAATATACATGATACGTAATTCGAAAGTTTTACATCACTATATAAACACATTTTTCTCAATACTACATGTACAACTATCTGAAAACTCAGGGTTTCTAAGGGAGTGATGTAGGCTGATATCCCTCGAAAACCAATAATGATTATAATTGAAAGCGCTGGTGTTTAACACTTCAAAAGAGTGTGTATCTCAATGTACTTGCCAATCAGCTAGACGAAACAGCGAAATGTTTATTACATACAGACTTTAGAACAATATTTATCTATATATTTTCTACAGATTACTTGACGAAGCGATCTTCTACAGGTCTTGCAAATTACAATTATCGTAAGAAATATGTATTTTCCACTGGGTAGATTTTTCATTTTTTTTTGACCTTTTAAACACAGTAGTCAACAATCGTAGATATTCCTAAGGAAAATTTACCATTATACTCATCGAACCAATCTTCTATTTAAACGAAATATATCTCCTTTAAAATCAATATTTCATCAAGATAAATCTGTGTATTAATTGCGTTATCTGTATCATATATTATGTTGCACATCAATAAAATTAATATATAGATTCTGTTCGGAAGTAGGAGGTGGGGTGTGGGGATGGTCGGGGGCATCCGTAATAATGATGGCACTACTGGAATTAAATCCATATGTTTTTTAGTTAGCCATAACCCTCAAAAAAAGATGCGTGTATAAATTTGACAGATGTCGTATCATCAGTTTGTGAATTATAGCATTTTGAGTGAAGCAACTTTTATTATTGTGAAAAAAATGGAAAAAAGGAATTTCGCGTGTTGATAAAATATTGCTTTTTGAAGGAAAAAAAAGCAATTGAAGCAAAAACTTGGCTTGATGCCGAGTTTCCGGACACTGCCCCAGGAAAACCATCAATCATCAAGGATTGGTTTGCTAAGTTTAGACGTGGTGAAAGGAGCACTGAAGACGTCGAACGCAGTAGACGCCCAAAAGAGGTTGTTACGGACGAAAACATTAAAAAAATCCACAAAATTATTTTGAATGACCGTAAATTGAAATTGAATGAAATAACAGGCACTCTGTAGATATTAATTGGTCGTGTACATCATATCATTCACGAATATTTGGGTATGAGAAAGCTCTGTGCAAAGTGGGTGCCGCGCGAGCTCACTTTTGACCAAAAAGAACGACGAGTTGATGATTCAGACCAGTGTTTGAAGATAATAAAGCATAATAAACCCGAGTTTTTGTGTCGATAGGTGACCCGTGAATGATATCCCAAATCAACGTCTCTGCGTTGTCAGATCTTTATCATCGTTTACTAGTTGGCGCTCATGGCACCCCTTTCTAAACACTCGACGTGCCTCAAGGCTGCTACACCTTCAAAATTGATTAACACACTTAAGATTTTGTGTAAATTATATAAAATGAAATTTATTTTTCCCTAGTTCCTGCAACCAAAGGGGACGGGGATGTTTATCAGCCCCCAAACCCCAGCCCCGATTGGGGCGACACTGAAACCTCGAAACCTTGACCACAGGCGTGTCTATCAACTTAGAGCTCAACGAGTATTCTAATTCGGCCCTTTACGATTCCCGGAGCGAATTTCCATTATTCCTCCTCTTTTTTCCCGTACTCTTTCCGCCATTGTTCGTTCTTCTCCTTTTTGTAATACGTAGGGATGCGGTGCGGAATTCATTAGGAAAATTTACGGCCGGAATTAACATCAATTGGCGTATTTTTACCCGGAAAACTTTCCGAGCGTACAACACACGGCACGTTTGAACTTTTACTTGTCCGCGTGGAGATGCTGCTTGCTATTATTTACGCCCGTCTGACGGCCGGCATATCTATGTATTATCTAGTTCTCCACGGTTTGTTTGATGCCTCAGGTTACGTAGGTGGTATGGAAAAAAACAATCGGATATACTGCATCGGGTTATTTTTGCGGTTGTGTTATCCGGAGATCATTCATTGCAAATTATATGAGTTCGTGGTAACAGTAATGGGTTATATGTTTAGTACTGAAACAAACCATGGATGGTGTTAGAGAGTTTTGTTAATGGACCGACGTTCATTTTTTGTCATGTCGTTAAATTTTTTTTAGGGCATAGAGTACCCTCGTTGGGGCATTTTTTACAACCGCCTCCATACTCCGAATTATTTATATGGATAACACTTTCCGGGCTTAATGGGTAACAGGTGAATTGAAAAGCCCGGCCTACCACAGTAAAACATATTTTTTTAGAAAAAGATATATTTTTATTCAACATAATTCTCTTCAAGGGCGTCTATTTTTTCGATACCATTTTTGTAAAACGATTTGTCCATTGTTTCAAAATAGGCCTCAGTTTCGTCGATCACCTCTTCATTCGACGAAAATTTCTTCCCAGCGAGCATTCTTTTGAGATCTGAGAACAGAAAATAGTCGCTGGGGGCCAGATCTGAAGAATAGGGTGAATGAGGAAGCAATTCATGGATTGTTGCCATCGTTTTCACTCACTTGCGACGCGGTGCATTGTCTTGGTGAAACAGCACTTTCTTTTTCGATTTCGTCCTCCATTAACGCTATGTAATCGCCGCTGTTGATGGTCATTTTTTTTCAAGGTAGTCAATGAAAATTATTCCAGGCGCGTCCCAAAATACGGACGCCAAAACCTTGCCAGCCGATTGTTGCATTTTCCCACGCTTTGGAGCGAGTTCATCGTGTGCAGTCCACTCGGATGACTGTCGATTGGATTTCGGAGTGAAATGATGGAGCCATGTTTCATCTATTATCACATATTGATGCAAAAATTCGGGTTTATTACGTTTGATCATCTTCAAACACTGCTCCGAATCATCAACTCCTCGTTGTTTTTGGTCAAAAGTGAGCTCGCGCGGTGCTCACTTTACATAGAGCTTTCTCATACCCAAATATTCGTGAATGATATAATGTACACGTTTAGTTGATATCTTTAGAGTGTGTTCTATTTCATTCAATTTCAATTTACGGTCATTCAAAAATAATTTTGTGGATTTTTTTAATGTTCTCATCGGTAACAACCTCTTTTAGGCGTCCACTGCGTTCACCGTCTTCGGTACACATTTCACTATGGCTAAACTTAGCACACCAATCTTTGATGATTGATCTTCCTGGGCAGTGTACGGAAATTCTGCATTAAGCCAATTTTTTGCTTCAACTCTATTTTTTCCCTTCAAAAAGTAATATTTTATCAACACACAAAATTCTTTTTTATCAATTTTTTCGCAATAACAAAAGTTGCTTCACTCAAAATACTATAATTCACAAACTAATGATCCGACCGCTGTCAAATTATATACGCGTCTTTTGAGGGTTAGCGCTAACTAAAGAACATATGGATTTAATTCTAGTAACGCCATCTATGTGTCAGGTCTCGGACTTTTTAATTGACCTGTTATATTTCAAAAAACTGATTATTCCAATCAACCAAATATAAAGTATGCCGCTCAAAGAATAAGAAAGGCTGATCACAATCACAAATCATACCTCACCCTTGGTATATTGTCCCAATTTTTCTTAATAAATGCCCTTTTTTAAATGAAAAATAGGGCTATAATACATGCAAGAACCTAGTTATAGTGTAATAATAAAAAAGAAACAGCAAATGTCAATTATAAATAATTAAAATGATGTCGATGAACATTTCATAGCTATCTGTATATGCTATACACACAGGTATCACATATATTTCTAAATATCGATTATTACTATCAACCAAATATAAAATAAGGAAACTACCACTTTACCCGCCCAATAAAAAATGCAAAACGCCACCCAAAGAATAAAAAAAGAGAGAACCGACTCCAAATATAAACTGGCGATTAAATCTCTAGAAATAAAAGTAATCGATTCTCAGGCCTTTTCCCATTTTAAAACCCGTTTCGAATCGCCCGTTACACCCCCACCCGTGAACCCCACCGTCCCCCCGTTCGGAAACCGCCAACACGGTCCCACCGGCACACCCCTCTCCCTCTCTCTGACCCGCCGCCTCCATTCACCCCGTCTGCTCACGGCGATTTGACCTTCTTTCGCGTGCAAAGTTGCATCACTCCAAATAGCCGAGCAATTTCCACAGTTATCAACTAATACATTAAAGGGTTAATCGGACCGGGGTGCTCGGAAGCAGACAGCGTCGGATCCAGTGGCGTTCGGGATTATCGACGTTCGCGTAGCCCGCGTTCGATCTCTTGGTCTGCGGGAAGTTTTAATTGTTGGATTTGTCTGGGTTTGTGGGCAGTTATATTAGTGGAATCGTTCGTTATGCATTATGGGTCACTAAATATCGTAACGCGACAGCTGAAAAGACCCCAGTACTAACAGGTCAATTGAAAAGTCTCCGGCCTATAATAGTTAAACAAATTTTTTTGCCAAAATTAGTTTTTATTCAACATAATTCCCTTCAAGGGTGATACACTGATTATAGCGACCCTCCAAGGTTTCGATACCATTTTTGTAGTACGATTTGTCCTTCGCTTCGAAATAGGTCTCAGTTTCGCCGATCACTTCTTCATTCGACGAAAATCTCTTCCCAGCGAGTATTCTTTTGAGATCTGAGAACAGAAAATAGTCGCTGGGGATCAGATCTGGAGAATATGGTGGATGAAGAAGCAATTCGAAGCCCAATTCATGGATTTTTGCCATCGTTTTCACTGACTTCTGACACGGTGCATTGTCTTGGTGAAGCAGCACTTTCTTTTTCTTCAAATGCGGCCGTTTTTCGGCGATTTCGTCCTTCAAACGGTCCAATAACGATATGTAATAGTCGCTGTTGATGGTCTTTCATTTTTCAAGGTAGTCAATGAAAATTGTTGTTGGACGCTATAACCCTGCCAGCCTACTGTTGCGTTTTCCCACGCTTTGGAGCTTGTTCATCGTGTGCGGTCCACTCGGATGTCTGTTGATTGTACTTCGGAATGCAATGATAGAGTCGCGTTTCATCCATTATCACATATCGACGCAAAAACTCGTGTTTATTATGTTTCATCATCTTCAAGCACTGCTCCGAATCATCAACTGGTCGTTGTTTTTGGTGAAAAGTGAGCTCGCGCGGCACCCACGTTGCACAGAGCTTTCTCATCCCCAAATATTCGTGAATGATATGATGTACACGTTTAGTTGATATCTTTAGAGTGTCTGTTATATCGTTTAGTTTCAATTTACGGTCGTTCAAAATCATTTTGTGGATTTTTTAATATTTTCGTCGGTAACAACCTCTTTTGGGGGTCCACTGAGGGGATCCCAAACTTAGCATACCAATCCTTGATGGTTGATTTTCCTGGGACAGTGTGCGGAAACTCGGCTTCAAGCCAAGGTTTGCTTTAACTGTATTTTTTCCCTTGAAAAAACAATATTTTATCAACACGCGAAATTACTTTTTATCCATTTTTTTTCACATTAACAAAAGTTGCTTCATTCAAAATGCTATAATTCACAAACTAATGGTCCGACAGCTGTCAAATTTATACACGCATATTTTGAGGATTAGTGCTGACTAAAAGAGATATGCCGGGGACTTTTCAATTGATCTGTTATTGAGAATAAACGAAGATGTCAATAGTCAAGTAACTACACTGTGTGACAATTTTTGTTTCTATGACATCAAATAAAGCGGCTTTTCTCTCAAATTTTAACAGAAAAGCTTCAACTGATTTTTTGTAACACTTACCATTTTAAAGTTATGATATAAATATAATATAAACTGTAAATAAATAAAGACAGTATACTAATTTTAAGTCATATTTATTTATTTATATTATTAATTTTATAAAAAAATAGTAATATATATTTACAAATAGACAATGAAACAAAATAGCTCAGGTTTAAGTGGTCAATAAAAAAAATTAGCCATATATTTTGAAAGAAAATGACGAAATATTAACTTTTCCTCTTGTAAACAGTAAAATCCTCTTTCATTACAAACCAGCAGTAATCTTCCATTTTCCTTGATAATTCTCTTTTATCTGTTTTATATCCTGTTGAAAATGTTCACCTTGTTCGTCACTCACCATTCCAAGATTAGGGGGAAAAATCGAAATGGGAATACAAGAAATGTATTTTTAAAGACATTTTGCATCCCATCGTTTTAAATTTTTGTAATAAGTCATTCACTAAAAACTTGGAATTTTCAGATTTACGATTACCTAAATATTCATGAATTACTTTCTTTAGAAATAACGAAGCCGTTAACTCTTTTGCTTAATATTTTCTTATATATTAAGTTTTCTTACTTGTGAGCCAGCAAAAATATCTTCTTTTAATTTAGCATCACTTAATTTCGAGAAAATAGTTTACAACTGCAAAAATCTTTTACTGTTTTTATCCAGGCCCCTGACAAATTTTTCATTAAACCAAGTTTTATATGTAAGGGTGGAAAAATCACATTTTCTTGTGGAATGGAGAGAGGTTCATATTTAACGTTGGATTTACCACAAACAAACTCAGTTTTTTTTAGCTAATCTTTAACTTCATAGTGGTTTTTGGTGTCTCTACTGTCCCATAAACAGAGAAAACAACAGTTCGTGAAATAACAGGTCAATTGAAGTGGACTGCACACGATGAACCCGCTCCAAAGCGTAGGAAAACGCAACAGTCTATTTTGGGATATGCATGGAATAATTTTGAACTACTTTCGTGGGGTCGGTCAGTCGGTCGAAATGTGTGGCTGCCGCTGCGATTATTTGTCAGAACACTCACTACTATCTTTGGAAGGAATTTGCACGGGAACTAAAAACACTGGTTGAATCAAAGTTGTTTATTTTAACTTGCGATTGATACATGTGGTCGATGGGAGAATGGACAGGATATTAGGTTAAGGTGAAGGAAGTACGGTAGCGCTGTGGAAGTGGTACTGTTACAGGGGGACGGCGATAAGAAAAGAGAGCGAGACGTCGACGTGATGGTCTTTTATACCCTGGAACTTGCATGGTACCAATCCACCGGCATTGCCAACCTTTGTAGTTGTTGATGGTGAATTGGTGGTGGCCTAAAGGGTCGTGGCGGTCGCCACACTTTGAAAAAGGAAGGACCATCAACAGCGACTATTACATAGCGTTATTGGACCGTTTGAAGGACGAAATCGCTGAAAAACGAACAAAAAGAAAGTGCTGCTTCACCAAGACAATGCACCTTGTCAAAGATCCATGAATTGGTCTTCAGAGTGCTTCCTCATCCACCGTATTCTCCAGATTTGGCCGCCAGCGATTATTTCCTGTTCTCAGATCTCAAAAGAATGCTCGCTGGGAAGAAATTTTCGTCGAATGAAGAGGTGATCGCCGAAACTGAGGCCTATTTTGAAGCAAAGGACAAATCGTACTACAAAAATGGTATCGAAAAGTTGGAGGGTCGCTATAATCAGTTTATCACCCTTGAAGGGAATTATGTTGAATAAAAAAACTAATTTTGCCAAAAAAATTTGTTTTACTATGGTAGGCTGGGGACTTTTTAATTGACCTGTTATCCCTGTAGTCCAAGCAATATAGCAGCAACTTTTAAATCAACACAAACTTTCCAGTTATACTGTTTGTATTTGATTAAGTAAATTAGTTTCTTGTTTTCATACCTTTCTTTTAAAATCGCTGAATATGCGTTAGATATGGAAAGATATCAGCTGCCATTGTGCAGTAATGCAACTTTTAAGCGTAAATAGTATTCACTCTATTACCAAGACGTGTTAAGTTGAATAAGGAAATCAAAACACATAATCTTAGTTATGTTAGAAAAATTGTGTCACTCAGAATACTTGAATATGACAGTTCTATCATCTCAGTCTGCCGTCGATGATACGATTCATCGAGTTAGAATATATCTCAGATCCAGAAACAATAAACTAATGAAACCTAAGTAAAATATGTGTCGAACTATTTGTGGAATAAATAATTGAAATTATGTTTAAAAATTATATTGTGTTAAAATCAATATATACATTATTCATAAATATAGATATGTTATAGGTTGAGAAATAATAACTAAAGGGGCTCAAAATCCGCCAGCTTTACATTTATTATACAAGTATATTTTCATTAAATATTATAATAAATTTTAAAATGTGTGAAATAACAGCCTTAATGTTCTAATCGATTTTACTATTCATTCATTTTATTTCATAGTAACAATTCTTTCTAAATATAAAAAGGGCAGTATTTCCCAATAAGGATTTATCCACAATTATTAAATAGCCTAGTTTCAATATTCATTTAATTTTATTTGAGTTGTATACTACTCAAAGACAGTCCTTTTTAACCAACTGGGATTTATCTGAGCTTAAACTATTGCTAAACGTTGGCTTCGAACCACGATCCTCGGCATTAAGCCAGAAGACATCCGGCTACGGGGATAGTTTTTCTATGCCGGATTTTATGCTCTTCATCTATAGATAATCACAATTAAAGAATTACAAACATACATTTACATAAATGGCCGGGCAAGATTCTAACC
Source organism: Rhynchophorus ferrugineus (assembly GCF_030347505.1). Taxonomy (NCBI): domain Eukaryota; kingdom Metazoa; phylum Arthropoda; class Insecta; order Coleoptera; family Curculionidae; genus Rhynchophorus; species Rhynchophorus ferrugineus. The sequence continues at coordinate 52,996,509 of NW_027472583.1, forward strand.
CGCGACTATTGAAGCACTGAACTGTCAACATAGGCATGATGACTGTAATAAAGAATTACAAACATATTAGTTAATGATAATAGATAGGATAGACACAATCTAAAATATGGATTAGTTTTATAGGATTATTAAAATTAAAATTACAGGTGTGATTACTGCCGAAACAAGAGCAGGAAATTTAAGGATTCGCTATATTAACACCATTCAGAAGCGTTACGAAACATTGACGTCACTCATTTATTTTTAATCATCGTTTACTCTTTCCAACGTCTGAACTTTTTGACGTGTTTCGATTTTATTTAGATTTTTATCTTATATTTCACAGTTAAAATATCGTTTTTCTCTATATATAAGAAGAAATTACAAACGAAAAAATTGAACCGAAATTTATCAAAGTAAACAATCTAAATTGCCCAGATAATCATTTTAAAAAGTATACTAAAACTCTTACAGAATTGTAGTTGTAGCTGGTAGTTGGTTGGCTACCGAAAAAAAATATCGATATATCAATATATTAAGAAAAAAAAGTACCAATTTAAAAGGTTTATTAAAAATTTTATTAAAAAATATCGAAAAATACGGCTAAAAAATATTGATATATCGATATTTTTTCTGCATCCTTAGCTGATGGTAACTACAAACTTAAACGAGTTTAAATTATATACAACTGATGATGGGTGTTTGATTTTCTTAAGCTTGTAATAGCTTTGTGGAAAAGTGTATCCTATATTATACCAAAAATACCTCATAATATTTGGGTAAATAAAATGCACAAATTGTAATTTTAAAGTTTATTCTAATAACAGCTTATATAAGAGCACATGTAACTACAATACTTCATCAGGTACCTTGTAGATTAGTGTTTAGACATTCTTTCACTTATTAAGTTCTTCGTTGAATCCTTAAATTAGATCTCTGCTATTAGTTAGCTGTTACTTTAGTTGGCTTTACTAAGAGCATTTGGGTTTATACTCAAAAGTTTGAAACTTCTGTTTGTCATAACACACAAGACCAGTCTGTAAAAAACAAAATCACATTGTTTAATCAAATATGTATCAGGTAGCCTGAGGAAGTATAGTGCATCGAACTATTTGATATACAAGGAATCAGATATTTAATATCAACTTTTTGTAATCTAACCATCATATAATTGGATTGATACTTGAGTCTTGTAGAAATATATACAGATTTCATATATACTTATAAAACCCATCACATTATATTAAATATAACTTTCTATATTATTTGGTATTAAAAACAAGAACAGAATTATGGGGAACTCATATACATAAATAAAAGAAATGAGACCCAACCTAGAAATTTATCGACACTTTTATTTCCCTCGATATTACGTTTATAAGCTATTGTAAAGATAATTGAAGATAGTCAATATAACAAATACTCACACCAAAGTGGTCTTCGTGGAAATAAATTACTGATGTCAAGCTATATTGGTTATCTTTGTGCTTTGAAATATTTAACCACATTTCACTAACTTTTTTCTGGCTTATAACGAAAATAAACAACTTTAAACAGCAGCCTTAAAAGTGTAATCGAATGTGTGTTCTTTAAAAATCATAGCTTCCTCCTACTACTACGGCATGTATGTACTTTATATTTGTACTTGCAATTGTAAATATCTTTATAGGCGATAATAACCATCCCGTCACGCCAATGCCGACTGAGCACAAATATCGAGGACGAGTGAAAAGGAGGGTTTCAAATATATCATAAAAAATCATAGCTAATAGTTAACGATTCAGACAAATAGTTTTCCTTCAGTAAAAAGATCTATAGTAATTTAATATAAATGATATGTCAATTTATCTCGTATTGAATCTCTTATAAATTAAAACGCTTATTATAATTAAAACTCTTTTCTCAATTCAATAACGATTGATGAATACTAAGCCTAATAATAAGTAGTGAAGTCTAAATAAACAGCCATAAGAAAAATCCAACGAGTTACGATTTAGAGACGAAAAAAGTTTTGGATGTTGTGTATATTAACAGCCTTAATGTACTAATCGATTCCACTATTGTGTATTTATTGCTGTTTATTCCAGTTGAGAGCCAATCCGTTTGCTAAAATCATTGCATTCGTTCGGAATATATTCATGGTTGTTGGAAACAAAAACGACAAAATGTAACCGAACGTCCAAAACAAAACCGTAAAAGTATCCTCGATTTCGAGCGACGAACAAAAACCATTCGAGAATGTGGGCCATCGTTCCTCTTCCCCGGGGAGTCGATAATTGTTTTGGGGGGTTTTTGTCGACGCCGCCTGATTGCAGAACGACCAGTCGATTCGTTAAAAGGGGTTTTCTGTCAATCTCAAGAGTTCCGACCTCGTGCTGATTTCTCCCCGGTTTCCCAATGATTTAATTACCTTATCCCGCTTTTTCCGGTAAATTGTCGACGTTTTTCCCACCGTTTCTATGCCGGAATTGCTTCAGCGACGCCTCGGAATGATTAGGTTTCGTTCGGCTCACTTGAAAAAGAAAAAGAAAAACATCCCGGTATAGAGCTGACGGAATGCGAGTTGCAACTTTCTTTAAGCCGAATATTGACTTGCACTGATTAGCTGTTTGAAATTGGTAGAAATAATCGAAGGATACAAATTTAAAAGGGCAAGCAGCAGTAGCTTAGATTTATATCAGAATGTATATAAAACTGTTGCTTTGGTTTGTTTTCAATATTCTTATTTGATCACGTTGATATTTGGCGGCTAGTACCTATTACATTGATATAGTAACATTCGTATGAACAGCCTTAAGAAATATCAACGAGTTCACTCTTAGAAATTTATGTTAAACTATGTTTGGTAGATTACTGTGTTATGTGACCTATATTATTTTATTATTTATTTTATTATAAATTCATTAAAAGTAAGCTATTATCAACAAATTCTTACTATTAGATATTTTCATTTCAATAAACAAACAAAAATCCAACGAGCTCGAATTTAGAAATCGGTGAAATTTTGTTTGTTCTTCAAAATACATAAACTGTGTATAATTCAGATAAATTATACGAACTTTGGTAAATGGTTAGAGGCCTTGTCGTCAAAAATAAATCAACCTCAGTGGTATATATGTATTTAAATTATTTTTTATAGCAAACAAATAAAATAAAAGTAATAAGCTATTTGTTTAATCATATTCTGCTACAGCTTTGCTCAAATGGTTTTAGTCTTTAATCTTATAGCTAAGCCATCATTATCTATTAGCTTGTCCATGTCTTTTGGAATAGTTCTTGATAACGTTATCAAGAGTTTCTACCTTCAGGTCCTTATTAAGATTGTCGTTAATGTATCATCAATACCTCGCAGTACTTTGTTTTGAAATCTTCATATGATATTCTTATTGTTTAACATCACAAGTTTACAAGGTTTTCAAGGCTTGTTGGTAAAGACAAAGCTTTTTATATGGGCTGCATATCTACCCAATAACCAGCTTCAGCTTTTCCCATTTTTTCTTAACATATGTCTTCCATCTGACTTTAACATCAAGGGTCACGCCAATATATTTTGCTGTATTTCCATACGGGACTACTTGCTGATTTATATTTAGCTACAGGTTTATGCTTCCTTATTTTGTTAGCTAAATCAATATGTACTGATTCATTAACGTTAATTAAAACATTGACACGCCATTTTCTTTCCACGATTGTAAATTTTTCATTTGATTCGGTGTTATTATGTCTAATGGCTAGGTTTGCAGAGATAAAATATATGAAATCAGTTAATTTCTAATTATCTATGATCAGTTGATATACATGACGTGGTAATGTATCACTTGCTCATATGAATTAACCGCCTTAATGTAATTAAAAATGATAAATAAAAAATATGTAATTATAATAATATATTATTTATAGATAAAAAGGATCCACCAATATGAAATTAGTTTAATAGCAATGCACGTTAGGGTTTTGCTAGAATGTTTGAATACGGGCTTCTACGTCGATAGTAAATAGTTTCTGGACGTATACTATATGACAGGAGTGGTACCTTAGATTTAATCGTATTTAATCTAAGATAATCCATTATCAGTAAATTAATATCTATCTTTTGGAAAAAAGATAAATTATTTTGCTTAAATAAACAGCCTTGAGAATATCCAACGAGCTTACGGTTTAAAGGCCAATTAAATTTCACATATTTCTTATGGTAATACAACCATAATAATGGTTAATACTTCATAAAGAATAATATTTACAATCAATCGATATAAATGACATGACAATTTCATCAACACATGCTCCTGTAATATAACAGCCTTAACATTAACTTATTTAATAACTTTATTTAACGTTTTCGTAATTAATGATTTGACACCACGTGTGTGTGTGGTTAACTTTCAATCTGGGCGTCGCTGAAATGAGCTGTTCAGCAAGTTTAACCATACAAGAGTGCTGTTTAGCCTCGGTGAAATGGTATCTGCGAAAGAATTATTACCGATGATCAAATGTCTTTTTTTTCGGCCTTCCTATATGAAATCAATTCAATAATGATGGAGTTCGTGTCTCGGCGGAATTTCCGAATACGGGTTTATCCACCATCATTAAGTAGATTCCTCGCTTTTTCTTTTTCGATAATTTCACCGTTCAGAATTTATACGAAATGAAGGAACCGATCGAAAAAGAGACCGAAACCGACAGAACGACGGAGAGAGGGCCAGCGAAAGAGTGAAAAAAGTATGTTAATGCGGTAGAAGTTTCCGAATAAAAGCGGTCCCTGAGGGCGAGCACCAGGTCCCTTTCCGTCGTAACGTTCGCGTTCTGATACGTCGCTGACCGCCTCCGGGTCTTTTTCTCTTTCACCCACTTGATGCTTCTTCGAGAGTTCGAGTTTGGCGAAGTTTTTCGACACGCTCTCGCCTGTTATGGAACTATCGGCGGCAGACGGTTTTGGGGGGGTGCGAGACACCTGGTGCACTTTCAAGGCCGCGTTGTTGCTTCCATAGATAACATTTGGCCAGCGCCAGGCTGCCCCTAGAATTTATATTGTGTTCTTTGTGAGGTTTTTTTTAACTCCCAACGGGAAGAGCTCGTTGGATTTTTCTTAAGGCTGTTTTTTTAAATTGACAGCGCTTCCTGTTAATACAATATATATTTTATTATTGTTTTTTTTCGACATTAGCAGTACTATCGTGCTTGACAATGACATATAATACGTCGTTTTATATTTAATAAATTCAATAAACGGCATCATTAGGTTTGTCCATTTATTTTTCGATTAGTTATCAAATCGTTTTAATAGAGTCTTAAATACGAGGGGGAATCAAATATAAACTGTAATTTTATTGTTTAGCTTAGCACGTAATTCCGATCTAGAGGATTCCATGCTCTCGAGTTCTTTGGTTTATTAGGAGCGGCGAAACCGGTGTTGCTAACAGCTGTGCTCGGTTCTGTCCTCAGTATAGCCATGACTGAGCGCGAGGTACCTTCGTCTGTTGCACAACGCATCATCATAAAGTTTTTAACCAATAAAGGCGTTAAACCATCGGAAATTTTCACTCGTTGGAAGGCACAGGTGGTGGTGATGCTGCACTGTCTCAGAATCGAGTGTATACGTGGGTCAGAGAATTCAGAGATGGACGAGAACGTGTCGAAAATGAATGTTATGATCGACGCCCACTCCCACAAGGGGGAGTTTTACAGTGAATGGGGCTTAGTAATTTGAGTTGTTACAGTTGGCAAAAATACAAAAAAAGGAAAAATTTTTCTTTCTCAAAACTGCGGTGTGTAGCCTGGCATTGTCCAATATCATGACAATTCATGAAGGATGATGACGTGGGCTTCGATACCTTTTGCGTCCTTGAAAGGATCACTTGGATGCTAAAGATTTGAAAGTAATATACAAAGAAGTAGAGGAGTATGTACGCAATTGGCCGACAGCTCGCTCTCAAACATTTTTTGAAGAAGGAATACATACGTTACTGTTTATATTAGATTCTCTCTCTATGTTGTTAGGTAGTGGGAGCAATATTTTGGATATCAGAAAGCTGTGTGTACAATGGATGGAATATCACGAAACTAATTGGAAATAATTAAAAGGATTTTGTATGGAATTAATGAGAGACTTTGACTTTGAATCAAAGTAAGGTTAAGTAAAATATCGTTCGAATTAGTCAGTCAATCAATTGTATCAGTCAGTATCATCAATCAGTTGTATGTTTGTGGATAACAAATAATATGCAGTTTTGCTTCTTTGGACAGAATTTTACATAAAGACTTCATATTATTTCGTTAGGAAACGATGATTTTGCTCTTCAAAGTTGCATTAATATACTGGTTTCTAAGAATTTAGGCTTCAAGAAACCTACATAAATAGTAATAGAGATAAGCCATTGCATCTTAAAAAGTGACTCTTTGGTGTCTCATTATTTTCTCTAACCTAACAAACTCGTTTGATTTCTTTAATTGGTTGTAGTAGTTATTAAAATATTAATAACTACTACAATTATATTCATATTAAAAATATTGACGGCATTGTGGTAAAGGTTCAAAAGTAAATGCATTATAGACACAAGCTACGTTTTTTATGACCTTTATTCGTCGATTTAGACTTCAATCCATTTTGACTTCATTAAGACGATCTTACTTCATTAATCTATAAGTTATTGATTAAGTAGATTTAAAAAATATCAATGAGACTATTCCTGAAGTATAAACTCCAATTATCATCACTAATGTTTTGAAGAATTTTGTAGACATATGACAATGACAACAATGTCGACCACTAGTTTTGGTTACCGATTTCGTTACATATTCCGACGCATCAGGTAGCATTCTGCTTTTTACCTGGAATAAAATGAGAAGGAAAAATCCGCACCGAGTTTAAAGCGAATTTAACATTTTTACAATCTGCATTTGACATCAACTCAACTCAATTTTACTTCAACATCTACACTTTCTCTACAAAATGTTTTTGCAGGTTCACATCGCAGTTGATATTGATCTTGCTGATTCTTTTGTTAGGGGTACATGTGTTATATCGTGCGATTGCTACGGTTCTTGGCTCCGAATACGTAGAAACAAGGCCGTCTGTCTATGTGAGACATCTAGAGATAGGGGTTTGGTGTATGTTTCAATAGATTTAAACCCTTATTATTGTTTTGCCCTCACTTTTTAATAGTCACCACTTCTTTCTTTTCAAGAAAAGAAGATAGGTTGACGTTACGTAGGTAATCGTTCCGAAATTACTCAAAGCATTTCTTGGTTTACTTAAGTGGAATTTGAGTGATAACATCGAACTGAAGCTGTAGGGTCACAAAACGTGGATTCAAGGAGTTCAAGGACCCTTAGCTATAAACTGTTCCATTTAGGAAATATACAATATTTGAAAAACAGCCCTTGACCTGGATTATTCGCCCAAGTTTGAGGTGTAAGGCCACCAAAGGCGGACTGAAGATGCTGTGAAATAACATAGTCTACTGGAATTCGGACAGAAGTTTACAGTTCGGTGTATGACCATCAAAGGCGGATTGCAGCAGCTCAGTTTGTCAGCCGTTGATTATTGAAATTCACCAAAACTTGGGAAACAATTCAATACAAGGTATACCATGGGAATTTGGGTGGAGAGAGTGCTATTCAGAAGATCAGTAAAGGACAACTCGCTGATCTAAAGTTAAGTTTTAGTTTAGGTAAGTTTTTTTTGCTATAAGCTCTTCACTCATGTAGGTATTGTACGTTACATTGATATCCAAAATGGACCGGATGGGTGTCTAGGGAATACAGCAGAACGACAATCAATTTTAATGTCGTATTTTTATATTGGAGCTTGTTAGCCCTTTCTTCTATGCTGACCCGTTGTTGATGTTGAATTTTTGGGGTAGTTTATTTCTTCTTGCTTTTCTTAATTCATCCATTATTGGATGGTCATCAGGATATGAAGTCGACGGTGTCTTGATTATTCCAAGATTTCCATAAATAGAGAACTCCTCCCCCCTCCTCTATCATTCGAGACTCAGACAGACACAGGTATTTTTATTTATACTGCTTAATTTTATAAACCATTCCAGTAGGTCAGAATTTCTTATTTGTTATTATAATTTTCTATTTTTTCTAAAATTTGTATTAAGTTTTCGTTATTTCTTGAGATCTATGTGTTTTGCTTGTTTTTTATGCTTTACCATCTGCGTTTTGGCTTTGGGAAACACATATTGATGTATTAATCCCGTACTCGCCTTGCTTGTCTATTAATGCAAGTACAACAGCAATCAAAATCAGCAGAAACAAAAACTAACAATTGCTTCAGATTTCAAGTTTATTTTTTGCTGCAATTTTAAATTCTTGTTGATATTTTGTCGGGGTTGTAGTCGCACTGTTGTACTGGTGAGATAGTTGTCAGATCCACAACTGGAAATCATAAAATATAATATTACTGTGGACATCGTACATATGTATTGGATAATAAATTATTTCTTATGAATATACAGTAATTTTCAGAATAAAATGCTACCATATCACAAGTTCTCCCGTAAGTGTATGACAATAACTGTAAAATACACAATTGTCGTTGGACATTTTTACGAACTCTATATGCGGTAACTCGTCGACTACCTCTTAAGGCTGTATATTGAAGTGAAAGATAAACAATTCACCTATTTAATTCATGCGTTTGACGCGGTATAGCGGAAATTGTTCGGGTCAAGCAACAAAAAGCAGGCACGGCCTTATAGAGCGACAATGGTCCTTCTGATTATCGGTGGGTGTGAATCGAAAAGTGCTTTATATCACATTTTCCTGCTCTCTATACGGTCGGGCGACCGATAAGTGCCCGCCGCGACACAAATAGGTATTAACAATTTGAAATTTATACAGAGCGTCGGCGTTCGAGCCCCATAACTAATAGTTTTAAGTTTCAAGGCAAGTATTGTACGTTTTTTTCGCGCTTATTCGGCGGGCACAATGCGAAACCGCAATTTTCTCCCGCGGCAATCGCCTTGGAAGCAATCCGGAATACCGGCTGCGAGCTCGGATTCGCTTTCTCTTCGTGCTGTGGACTTTTATTTTACCTTGACTGGTACTTGCCTGTAGAATTTTGCAGGGGAAAAGTGATTTTTCATTAATGGCCGTATAGTTTTCCTTTTTACATCTGGTAACGTATAAGAACACAAAAATACAAAATTCGCCTATCAGAAGCGGTGCGAAACATTGCATTGATTGCGGAAATGATGGTTAGGAATCAGTAAGTGATCCGTCAAAGTTTCGTAGCGCTTCTGATAGGTGTTTGACTTCTTCTGACAGGCGAATTTTTAAATTTTGTGTTTTTATTTTTGCTAAAATCTTAGTAAACCCACTTTTAATTTTAAAATAAATTGATTTTTACTAATCCCTCTATTGTATTTTATTATTATAAATCAATATTCTTTTGATTCTTTATTACAGTCATCTAGCTTATTAACTCAATTTAGTATATTCATGTGGTTTCAGATGCTGTTCAGATAGGTCATGCAATTTTGGTCGAGATTGATTGAGATTTCTTCTAAAAAAAGGTTTACGCATATTTTATACAACATATTGTCAATTGCTAGTCATTATTTTTTCTCAATGTCTTCGGAAGAATGTTGGAATGTTCAGATAGGCCATCTAATTTTGGTCGAGAGTAATCCAAGAATACAGAAGCAGCAATGTTTGTGACCTCTCATGCTAATGTTTTCGTGAAAGATTTCACACACTTTTCAACATGTGACCGAAGGTTATGATGTTGAAAAAAATGTGATGCGTTTCTGTTAAAAAAATGGTTGTATTAATTCCAAATTTTATTGATATTGGGTAATTCCAATCCTTGCTATTTTCCTGTTATATCACGTTAAATTGTCTGTTCTTGAGCTTTTGAAATTACTCATGATAATTTCTCTCACTTAATTTAACCTATTTATAAGCAGTCGATGCCCATCAACTAAATATTTCTTCAAATTTTAACAAAGTCTCCAGGAATTATGCTTATTCGCTATAAAACGCGATAAGAATTTTAAAAAATGCTGATATCAAATTCCCAATACTTAAAGGTTGTGTCTTTGGCAGATATTCTAAATCAGACAATGTTAACATAATATATTAGGATACATTACTCAACAAATATCTCCGGTTTTGGCTAAAACATTATTGAATAAAATGAAATAATAAAAATAATTTCCTTATACCTTTCTATTTTTATACAAACGCCATATTTAAATTAATTTACATAATTGAATACCAAATAAATAAACATTAACATAAAAAAGGCCAAAATCGTTTAGATCAAACTCAGCCAAAAATCTCCAAATATGATCGGTACTATTCTTGATCCACAAACCCTATTAATGAATTGACTACCTCGAGTTTTCGAGTACTTTTAAGCTGAAAAAATCTCAAGCTACACATCATTATTTTTACAAAACAATAATTTAATAATAACCATAATAATGCATTATCTTTTCCTTGTCATTAGATCATTAGGGTGTCGTTGATAGTTGCATATTTTGTTTATTTGATTCAAGTCTACTTTTGTTAACAAATTTAATTATTTTGTGGTATCACTGTACACTGTTCCTACATCTGAGAAAAATACTGTCTAATTTCTTCTTCTCTGATTCTCTGAATTTCACATTCTTGGACTTTCACTCTCAACAAATGCTAGCTACATCTAACATCTAGATTAGATTTAAATCTAGATTTTGTTGTTGGTTTGACTTGATGGACTCTACCGATGGACTCGAAAAGAATGTACCGCAATTAGAAAAGGCAGGCAGTACAGTTTATTCTTTTCTACGGTTTTCTATGCAGGATAGTGCGTATGTGCCAAATCCGGAGATATTTGTGGAGTAATGTATCCTTAATTTATTGCTGGTATCTTCTTTAGTCGAATTGTGGAAACTAAATTGTAGACCTACCCACTGATATTTATCCTGAATAATAGCCAGCGAGCTCGTCCGTTTAGAGTGCGTGAAAATATGCGACAAAAGGATTTTTCTTCGGGACGTGCCGCTTTGTCTCGGAGTCGGAAAATCACCCGCCATCTCGTGCGAAAAAACCATCCACTAATAATAATTTACGAGATATATTTAGTTAGGGGCTTAGCGGGCCGGAATACTATAGCGAGCTATTAATATTTTACGATAGCACGTTATTATTACCGGCAAGCAAGAACTGGCCACGTCTTAGCGCCGTTAAAAACCAACCAGTTTGTCGGGCATCCGCTTATACAAGAGAATTGTACAAAATGCACATACGTGGGAATCTACGCGATCGTCCATAAGAATTAGCTCCCATTCTTCCACCACTTGCTTCACTAAAGGCTCGTTTTATGTCGCTCTTAAAGGGACATTCAGATCTGAGGCTGGAAGTATTTTTAGATGCTTATATATATATGACTTCTAGAAATAAAATATTATAATGAAATCGAAAGCAATGAAGCTTTTCAGTTTTATTACCCTGAATATTATTGACTTTTTATGAAATTATTAGACTGACTTCTAGTAATTTAACACACTGTATTTTTTTTAGAGATAAAGCACAAAACTTTTTATTCAGTCTACAAATTCCTCAGCAATCAATTGAGTATCTATTAGAGAGGGTATATTAAATGAGAGAGTGAGAGAGATTTAGCCGTCCTGGTCTTTTATTATCTTCTGACCATATGGTGCTAATCCTGGCGTACTTCTAGTCACTGGTTCCTCAATGGTGGCGATCGCCACAATATTCCTCTTCGAGTGGCGCTGCGGTACGAGTCTTCGTGAATTTATAGGATCATGAAAGATTTATAACCACACACTTATATCATAGAGTTAAAATAGTCCAGGGATTGCTTGGAGAAATATGGATCCGTCCTTAGTTAAGGGTGTTAGAAAAGAATTAGCTCCCATTCTTCCACCGTTTGCTTCACTGAGGGCTCGTTTCACGTCGCTCTTAAAGAGGCATTCAGATGATGAAATCGAAAGCAATGAAGTTTTTCAGTTTTTTTACTTTGAGTATGATTCACTTTTTATGAAATTATTAGACTAACTTCTGGTAATTTAACACACTGTCATTTTTTTAGAGATAAACCACAAAATTTATGAAATCTGACTTTTTATTCAGTCTACAAATTCCTCAGCAATCAATTGAGTATCTATTAGAGAGGGTACATTAAATGAGAGAGTGAGAGAGATTTAGCCGTCCTGGTCTTTTATGATCTTCTGACCATATGGTGCTAATCCTGGCGTATTTTTAATCGCTGGCTCCTCAATGGTGGCGAATGTGTAGGATCATAAAACATGTATAACCACACACTTATATCACAGAGTTAATAGTCTGGGGATTGCTTGGAGAAATGTGGATACGTCTTTAGTTAAGGTTGCTAGAGAATAATTAGCTCCTATTCTTCCACCACGTGCTTCACTAAAGGCTCGTTTCATGTCGCTCTTAAAGGGGCATTCAGGTGTTCAGAGGTGATTGAGTAATGGGGAATTCAGAGGTGAGACTGGAAGTATTTATATCATTGGATTATATATATGACTTTTGGATTGGAACACTTGGAGTTGTGCCAGTTGTCTCTTAGAGACGTACTTGTACCACACCTGTGCTCTAAAAAGGCAAACTGGTTAGACCAGCAGTTATGCAGGATTTCTGGGTGATTGGGAGTTTGCTTTTTCTGCAGAATAGTGGGTATAAAAGGCTATACACGCCATTACGTTTGTACATAGCGTGCAAAATTTGTGACTATTGAAACCTGAGATCGAATTGGAGATCGAAGTATGAGACATTATGGGGTCAGGAGATAGGACTTTATCGATTTGCAGCACGGAACTCGCTCCAAAGATGGAATAGAATAGCCTCGGTTTTGCTCGGGTTAATCTGTAGTCACCAGAACTTGTACCACACGATCGCCTAGTTCAGTTGGGCTTGGATTTTGTTATGTTGTATTGTCTAAATAAAATGCTGCGTTCGATTGCTGGAGAATGGGAAATCGGCCATGTACAAGTAGAAAAATGCCTAGGCTAATAGAGAACCTTGTGGAACTCCTGCGCAGATTTGCTCCCAAGAGGAAATTGCGTCACCAAATTTTACTTGAAAAGATCTAACTTCCAAGATAATAAGTCATCTGGTAAATCTAGTTTTTTTGGCTTTGAAACTTGAACTTGGTATTTGCCCCCAGCATTATTTATGCGCGTTTTTATTTACTTTTTTTCCCAAATATTACAATATCTATTTACTTTGGCATTCCAATGATGTCACCTTAGTTGGTATTGTATCAGATTTTTGCAATGTTTATTTACATTTACTATAGTTGTTTATTTGCTAGCCCTGTAACTCTATCTTCTTTTTCCAATGTTAGATCAATTATTGCGTTTTGCAATACGACGGTACTTATTACGATTGCTAAATTCGTATAAAAAATATGAAGTCGCTGAAATAAAGCGTTTATATCTTCATTTTATTATAATATTTATTAACTGCCATTAATAGCTTCATAATATTACATAAAATAACTGATTCTAACTCCGTTTGACATAATTTTTCTAACATAAATAAGATTACGTGTTTTGAATTACTTATTCCATTGTTAAAAATATTGTTTTTGATATGGTTGTCATACAGGCGTCACATTCCTCAGTAATAGTGTGAATACTATTTAAGTTTAAAGCGATATTACTCCACAATGGCAGTCGATATCCTTAAGAAAAGTTTTAAAAGAAACGTTTGAAAACATCAAACTAATTTTATACTTAATTGAATACAAAGAATACAGCTGGAGAGTTTGTGTTAGTTTAAAACCTGTTGCTATATTGCTTGGACTACAGGTAGGTTTCACGAAATATTGTTGTTTTCTCTGTTTGTGGGACAGTAGAGACTCGAAAAACCACTATAAAGTGAAAGATTGATCAAGAAATTTTATTCTTTCACCCTCACATATAAAACTTGGTTTAATGAACACATATAAATTTTGTCAAGGCCATGGATAAGAATGGTAATTTTTTTTTGTATTTCGAAGCTGTTTTCTCCAAATCAAGCGATGTTATATTTTAAAAAAGGTATTTTTGTTGGTCCACAAATAAGATAACTTATAAACACAATCAATTCGATGAAAATCTTACCGCGAAAGGGTTAGTGGCTTGCTTATCTCGAAAAGAAGTAATTCATGGATATTTAGGTAATTGTAAATCTGAAAATCCCAAGTTTTTGCTGAATGACTTATTACAAAAATTTAAAACGATAAGACGCATAATGTTATTAAAAATACATTTCTTACATTTCCTTTTCGATTTTTCCTCCTAATCTTGTAATGGTGAGTGACAAACAAGGTGGACACTTTCACCAGGATGTAAAACAGATAGATGCTCATTATGAAGGAAGATGGAATAGCCATATAAAATGTTAGCAGGTTACTGCTGGTTTGTAAAGAAAAAGAATTCTACTGTTCACAAGAGGAAAAGTGGATATTTCGTCATTTTCGTTCAGAATTTATGGCTCATTTTTTCTATTGTCCACTTAAGCCTGAGCTATTTTAAGTTTTTATATTTGGCAGAAAAAGCCATTTTATTGTCGAAAATGTCACACAGTGTAATTCGCGTCTGGTTTTAATACTTATATCAGAATAATATCAAACAGCTTCGTATTTAAAATTCCGAAAACTATTCACGTCTGCGGGACCATCGAACGAACAGAAACAGAACGCTCATCTTTTACGGTTCGCGGTTCATAATGAAGGCCATTGTTCCCAGACGCGTCAGACGCACACAGACCGGGCTGATGGACGTGTAAAAATTAACTTGTCATTAGTAGAAAGAAGCAAGGGCGGTACCGGGGACGCCCCCGATGCCTCGACGGGCGACCGCGCTTATTTCGGCCCTCTCAAAGGCTGTTTAAAATTCGGCAATCGAGCGAGAGATCAGAGAGACCGCGAAAAATAGGACGGACCTAGGCTCTTGATGACGGAGGCTGGGAAACAAGTGCTTCACTAGTCTTCGTGTTATTTTTTTCTAATAGGTCGTTTATACGTACATTATATAGGCATATTTTTAATTTTAAAGTATTTTATAATTAAAATTGATTATACTTTGGTCGGAAAATTAATTCCACTCTTAATAAGGGGGTATTCTAGACTAGAAATTTGAAAATGAATGGATTTTTCATATTTTCAAATCTCAACCTACTAAGAATATTCCCTTAAGAAGGCATTTAAACATTTAAATCATTTTTGGCCTATTTAGAATTATCGAAATGGATGAGTTTGGCATAACGATGAAAAAGCTGAATTATTCTCAGAATACTTACAGTAGTGGCTGTTTGATACTGAAGCAAGCTCCAGAATGTTTTAAGGTTGCTCGAATAATTGTGCTTAAATAAATCAAACAAACCGACAGAACAAGTTGGACCTTACAGGCCTGTTTCGCTGCCACCTTATCTAATTTGAGAAACTGCTATTAAAACGCAGTAAATCATTTATAGAAATACCTGAATTCCAGTTTGGATATCGACATCACCACTCGACAATCAACCAAGTGCACAAAGTAACAGCGGTTGTTAAAAAGGCATTCGAAGAAAAGAATATTGTTCTGTAATATTCCTGGACTATTTCAGCGACTATTTCCTGTTCTCAGATCTCAAAAGAATGCTCGCTGAGAAGAAATTTTCGACGAATGAAGGACAAATCGTACTACAAAAATGGTATCGAAAAGTTGGAGGGTCGCTACAATCAGTGTATCACCAAATTGCTATAATTCACAAACTAAGGATCCGGGAACTGTCAAATTTATACACGCATCTTTTGAGGCTTAGGACTAACTAAAAAACATATGGATTTAATTCTAGTAGCGCCATCTATTTGACCTGTTAAATACTAATGTATTAATCCCGTACTCGTTTTGCTTGCGAATTAATGAAATTACAACAGAACAATAGTAATAAATTAATTTGTAAATTAAGATTTACTAAGTATATCTAATGTAAGATGTAATTGTAAAAATAATGTGTAATTAATAAGAATAATTTTTATGGAGTTATAGTTGCTCTCGTGACGTGGCATCTACAGTGAAACTTTAAACTTGTTTTTCTCGAAACTGCTTTTTAGATACGGCTGAAATGATATGTCAACTTCTAATGAACCAATTTACTTGACATATGGTGTATATCTTCTCTATATATAGTCGCACAAAGTAAAACTAAAACACTTTGGATTTTGACTGTTTTGGAGAAACTCGGAAACAACATTTATCTTTTTTTTTCGAAGAGCCGTAATTTGGTGTAACAAATTGTGTTTGTGTGTTTATTACTTTGTTTGGTATGCTAGCAGCAGCTCTTTAGATTAGACTTTTTTTTTTTTTAAATTCCAATTACTAGAAAGGTTATAATTTCTCTTTTCAATATTTTTGATGCATTCTTGAAACATCAATAAATACCTAGTAACAAAGTTGTTTTTTATTTCACCTGAAAAAATTACCTAAAATTCATGCCTCTAGGCTAGAATACACTTTAAAGTTGTTGATTGCTGCCTATAACTTGCCATCTTATTGGTAACTGGTGATAAATTGGAGCCGAATTGGTATCGATTACAATCTATTCACAAATATCCGAAGTATCAATACATATTCACTGTTAATAAACTAACTTCATCGAAATTTCAATATTGTATTTTCCGCATTCATTACTTTTGCTGTTTGTTTTGAAGAAATCTAGTGTCGAACCCTAGCAAACATTTTTAGAAACTGGTGATGCTGCTTCGTCATATCCTAATTATTAGTTTTGGTATAATAATCGTTTGAAAGTGGTGATTTTGATAACCATGATCAAGAACTAGGAGGATAACAAAATTTGAAAACAATGAATCTCAAGAGTTTTTGGCAAAAACCCCTTGTAAAAAAATATCAAACTCTCAACAAACTTCCAGAAAACATAATATTTAATGAAAATCAATTATTTTTAGACGCTTACATGTTATGGGATAGATTCAAAAGCAGGAAAATAGTTACGACATGATTTAACTGAAAATGCCATGCAACAAAAATAATTTTCTGTGGCGTATTGTGACTGGCGATAAAGAATGGATGTACCGCGACCATCACAAATCCAAAATATCAGGAGAGTAATCAGCAAGATGTAGTGTATTATGAGTTGATAAAACTAGATGAAACTGTTATTGCAGATATTTACCGACGTAAATTGAAAATATTGAAAGCCATATTATTGCAAAGAGACCAACAATAATACATCCATACAATATAATCGTAATATTTCGTACAATATAATGTACAAAATCATCGTTGTACTAATTAAATAAAAATAATCAGAAACCTTATTTAACCTATATACTACACGTATTTTATATTCCACTGTATACACACATTTAGCTTAATACCTACCTAAACCTATTTATCTATTTACAATATTATTTAATTACTACCAATTGACTACTTTAAAGTTGGTGTCGAACTCGTATGGGCTTTTGAAATTTGAACGTTTTCCTCAATTTACTCCCCTTTCCACCAAACCGATCTCTTTCGAATAAAAAAAGAATTTTGAAAATCGGCCCACAATTGACGGAGAAATCGGCGAACGTACATAGAAGACACTCTTTGCTAGTGTTGGCCATGGATTGATGATGATCTAAGCTTCTATCGTAATACTGGAAGTATATCTATTGTTATTTCTATGTACTTCTTCTTCCGAGGAATCTTTACCTACGCCTGTATGGCTGCTAGAACCATCATAAGAATCCAGAAGAAATTTAAGAATTTTTAGGGAACTTTTTCATGATTCCAAATCTGCTCAAAATGAGGATCAATAATTTTCAATCAAAACCCGAACGAAAGTAAAAGCGACGTTAATTTTCGGCTTTTCCTCATAATTTTTTTTATTTATAGAAATTCAATTTAGTATTATTTATATTATTTTTATAAAAGATCATGTTAGACCAAACGCAAAACACATTAGAACCAAAATAAAACAACTATACTGGTTAGTCTGAAGATACTCTCAACTTGATCTAAAAGCAGAGAGATTGATCAGACAATCATAAAGCCAATTTGGACCTATGGGGTGCAAACATGGGGTTGCACTAAAATTCTAATCAACTAGCCATCCAACGCTGTCAAAAGAAAATTCTTTGATAAATTACCAACGCCTATTGCTACGTGACCAACGAAGAACTGCACGATGACCTGGAAATCAAATGGATTTGCGAAGTTATCCAAGATCTCGCCTTAGAACACAAAGGAAGATTACTACTTATACAAACTTATATAAAGTGTATACCTTTAGTGTAAACTATAGCTTAAGTGATTATAATTTTATAATTGAGGAATACATATTGATGTATTTATTTGGCACTCGTCTTGCTTGTGAATGAATCCAAGTACAAATGAAATGTAGTAATAAATTAATTTATAATTAAGATTGTACAAAGCATATCTAATAAAGATGTGATCAAAAAAAAGTATAAGCATTTTTCTGATATTTGATATATTGTCCTATAGTTCTTAATATATTGACCCCTATGGCTGTCGGAAAACCCTGTATATTTATTTAAAAAGCGCTGTTGCTTGTTTTAAGAGATTTGTAATTTATTGCTTCGTGTCTCTTTGAGGACATATCCTTTCTCTAGCGTGTCTTTAACCAATTTCCTAATCCCCATTGTATCTACGTAATTTCTCGCAATCAAACATCGCCTATTATAGACGACAAGACAGCCTCACGGACTGTTTAAACTGAAAAGTTCCGTTTTTTGTTCTTTTTAATTTTTTTCCACCATTCAGAACGACGAACCGCCGGGGAACAAAACAAAGTTGGCCGGCTTTCTTTCTGTTTTTTTTTTCGGCAGTTTTGTTTGTGTCACCTTTATAAACTACCGCCGTGCCGTTTTCCACTTTTCCACAAGCCGCAAAATTGGAACTTTAAAGAATAATGCCCCACGATTTATTGCTGTTTTTCTGGCTTATAAAAGAACGAATATATTGTTTATTCCTGTTCTTTCATCTTCAATGGGCGTCGATTTATTACTCCTTATAGGATATAGGGAAAGAAAGGATTTTGCTGTTCGATATAAATGTTAATTAATTTTTTCTAGAAATGCCATAAATTAGATCAATGAGATCCTGCATTAAGTAAATTAACACTTATTATCTATTTGTTTTTGTTCTAGTTTGCTGCGGTTTTAAAATTGCAAAGTACTTTTTCTACGATAGACACGTTGGGCTTAACATATATGTCACTGTTTTTATTGTACACTAATGAGTTTTACTTATAATTTCACTGAACTAGATCATATTGTTTTACCCTCTTTAATGTTCTGAGTTAGCCATCATTATCTAGGAGCCGAAGAACCTCAACATTGATGTGCTAATGGAGCCTCTGTTCATGTCTTTGGGTACAGTCCTTGGTAACGTTATCGACAGTTTCTACCTCCAGGTCCTTATGTAGATTGTTGTTATGAATGTATTATGGAGTATCAACAGTACCCCGCAGTATGTTACTTTGGAATATTTGTTATGATATTTCTATTGGTTTGGCTAGTTAGATTTGGATGCGAAGAAATTTGGCTGTATTTCCATACAGTGGTAGTTGCTGATTTTTACATACTGGTTTGTTTGTGATTCTTTTGTTAATAAAAACAATATGTACTGATTTTTTCTATACATTCTTATGCGCTAGTTTTCTGTTCAGCATTGTATTTCGTCAATAGCTGTTTGTAACTTTTCGGTTGATTCAGTGTTTCGGTTCAGAATCCCGCTGTCGTAAATGTATGTTTGTGATAATATTTGTAATTGTTCTAGGCAAGAGTGTAAAATCCGGCAAGGAAAATTATCCCAGTCACGCCAGTAACCAGGCTGGGTGAGACCGGATGTCTTCTGGGATGATTTCTAAAGTTGGTCACTCGCCAGTCGGTGGGCTTATTACCGAGGACTTTGGTTCAGTACAGTACCCACATTAAGCTGTAGGTCTAGCCACTAAAAAATTCAAGAGGTTGACCTTACTTTACATGTTGTATAATATAAATCCCATAAAATACTTATTGCCTATTGGGAAAATTGTGAAATACTAAGAGAATAATAAAAATGTATTTATTTGCTTTATGTTTGTTATTTATTTTAAATACCAAGTGTGCCGGAAAGTCATTACCGCTTTTTCTAACATATTTCGCTAGGCGTAAGTATGCAATGTTATGAGTTGGTGAAATCAATTTTGGCAATAGATGTTGGTAACATTTCAGTTAATTCAGTGTTGTTGTCTCCAATTGTTAGGATTGCAGTGTCATCTGCATATGTAGCAACAAAAATTTCATTGAATATGGACAAGTTCTCAGTATACATCAGATAAAGGACTGATCTTAATACATTTCTCAGTGGCACACCTGTTTGTAATTTCCTCAAGATAGAATAGGCATGTTCTTGTTTGATTTTGCAGTATCGGTACGGTCTATATGATTAAAATTTTGAATATTGTTAGGGTTTTAATGTTTCATGCCTATTGCAGAACATATTTTATTTTCTTCAGTGATTTCGCTAAGACATCGGTGATTTTGTGAACGTGATCAGTCGTAAAATGTCGATTCCTGAAACTAAATCGGTCATCCGGAATAAGATACCTTTTCCTCAATAATTGGTTTTATTGTTTTCAATAGTTTTTCAAATAATGTGAATATTATCGGTAATAGTTAATTTGGCTAGTATGGTGCTGTTTTATGAGGTAGCTGTTCTATGGCTTTAGTTTGAATCATAAGTACTTCAGCCATCTACCACAGTTGCGGTACATATTGTGGTTTAAATGAAGTATTTGTTAGGTTGATTCTAATTAGTAGTTTTCCTTTAATATTTTTCTAATTACACTTTTAATTTTTCCATTTCCACATAATTTTGACTAGAAATTGTGAAATAGGTGTGTGCACCACAGTACAGTGCGAGTATTATAACCTTTTTACATATTATTAGGCAATATCCATAAAATAATTATAAGGCACATTATTTTTATCAACAGTTGGGCTTTTATTGTCAATTGTTAGCTAGCACTTTCCCGTAACTGTCATTTATGAAGACGGTTACGGTTTCCACATTCGAAAACTTTCTTTTTTTTAATGTTATATACAAATTGATATTATACAATAACTTCAGTTAATATACTTTTATTTTCATTAGAAAATGATATGAGGAAATTGCTTCATGTTCTCTGTTTCTTTATAGTGGTAAAAAAGTTTTTTTTTGTTCCAATTTTAATTTTGCTGAAGACTTTTCTTATTTTTAAAAATATCTTTAAAGTCTCTTTTTTACCAACTAGGTTTTATCTACATTGGACCTACTCTTTAGGCTCCGAATCACTATCATCGGTATTTAGCCTACCGACTGGCTAATGACCAACTTATAAATCATCCCAGAAGACATCCGATCTTACCCAGACCCGAAGGACAATCACAGATATTTAACAAATCACCAACATGAATTTACGACCATGCCCCAGCAGGATTCGAACCCGCGACTATAGCAACAGCAGCAGGACCGTCCCCTCGCCTTTACAACTGCACCAACAAAGCCTGCGTAAACTTTTCTCTTGAAAATTCAAATAATCTTAAAAGTCGAACAACATATTAAATCAAGAATTGTTTATTTTGTCTTATAGTGTACAAATTAGGGTTTTATCATTTAAATATAATATAGTTTAAGTGTGAGCCCTAATTTTTAAGCTCCTGCAACTTAAAAAGGAACATTTTCTATCATGGCAACGCATTTCGAGTATTCAGCAGGCTTGTTAAATATTAAGAGGCTTTCTTTCTTGATGTTTTTCCCTTATATCAAATATTTTGACTTGAATATTTATGTTTTTGCGATTACAACTGAAACGTTTTCGTTTATTAAACTTTTTCTTTTTTGTTTCAGGTAATGATGAGTAAACAATCAATATATTGCGGATCATTTTGGTAAGAATACATAAATACCTAATATTCAATTTTTAATGAACTCAAATAAAGTGAAATCGACGTCCTTATATATAAATGTACAGGACGCCAACAAATTGGTTTAGTAACGTAAGACCTTATTGGGATTTTTTTTCAAATTTGATATTCTGATATGGAAAGGATGATATGCATGGTTTCTTATCTGGAAAACGAACGCTCCGGTTTCAATACCATTCGGGGTGAAAATAGTTGGAAAAACTCGTTGAAAATGGACGGGGAAATAAGATGTTTTGCCCGAGGACCTGGAGGAGCCGCTTTTACGCGTATTATCCCTAGAGGAACGTATTGCGGTATGTAATTTCAGCAAAAATCCGTTTACATTTGCATAATGGATACATTTATAGTCAAGTTTAACTTATTTTTTACTAATTACAATAACAAAATAACGGAGAAAATAGTTATAAAAGATAAAGGGTATAATAATGTTGCTACGATGGTAAAGATATATTGGATATGTGCATACGTTGTAGTTGTTCGTCAATAAATGCCATAAATTACTTTAAATTTTTTGATACGTTATACATACAATAATATTTATTGCAGTTAAGGGCAGTTTTCGTTTCTCACAAAAACACTTTGTTCGTGAAAAATGTTATTCTGTTAAATACTTATTACGTTAAGAATAAAACAGTTCAAATAAAACAAAAAAATTGATACAGAATCATCATTTACCTAGAGATTGGTGTTTACGCTTGACAGATGTGACGTGATAGACCATATGAAGAGTTACGGACGATACAGAATAGAAATCCATATTAAACGTCAGAAAAATGTGATTAGTTAACAAATTGCTGAAATATAAAATTCATTAGAATAACTAAGAAAAGGAAAAATAAAGTGCCACATCAATTGACAGAGATATCTTGAAATTTAATTTTGCATAATACAATAATGTTGCTTCACCATTAAAAAAATAAATTGTTTTTGAAACGTATCGCATCGCTAGAGATAAGATCTGAAGTAAAGAAAGTTGTACATAAAAAAATATTAATTCTGTCTACCCTGTATCTGAGCGACCAAAAGACTATGTTGTATTATTACCTGTTGATAGGAAACTTTATAGATAATAACTCATTAAACTTAAATTATTAGCAAAAAATTCCAGATTTGTCCGCCAGGTCCATGATCCATGATCCTCAACCAATCAATGAAGAAATCAAAGATGTTTTAATCAAAAATTGTCTCAACTTCATCGACTTTTTTTGTTTTGATAGCCTTCACTATTATTATGATTAAATATTTTTAACAAAAACAATATTAAAAGACTTGATGAAAACAATTGATAACATCAGAAGTGACTTCAGAACATCATTATTGATAACGTCAGAAGTAATTCTACTATTTAGGCACATAGTTGTGTTACTGAGCAGTGAAAATTATTCAGTATTAAACCTCGATATGAATTCAGTAATTATTAAAGTCCATTACTGGATATCAATCAGCCTTATAGTTTTCTACTGTATCTGTTCTTGCTTGTCTGAATTCAATTGTTTTATACTGCTTGGGATCCTTCTCAAGCGTTAGGGTGGAACAGTAATCACTTATCACGCCTTTGTCCTTCGTATCGTCTTTCGATCTTTAATATATCTTGGTTTACCCCCTCTCCTCTGTCCAAGTTTCGTGGGCAAGATGTGAATACTGAAAATTTAATTTGAGAGACATTCGAATTTTGAATCATGTCTTGGTACCGTTCAGCAGTAACAGTAACTGGAACACCTTGGTCATTTTCAAAATAATAGGGACCAGTGATGTTTCCAGCATGAATACCACACCATACAGTTGTTTTAGTGGATGTAATGATGTTTTATGAATTAATTGAGGATTCTGTGTTTCTCAAAACCGACTGTTGTGCGGCACTGGACGATTAAGATATTTTTGGCGTAATTTCTACTGAGTGGTAATAATGGAGCGATTATTTTCAATAAATATTGTCATTATTTCTCCTTGTCACATAATCAAGATGGCGCGCAGTCAAAATGATAGCGGGACTTTTACCCCACCCTATATAAATTATTGATTTTTTGTTTTTTTTTCAATGCTTCAACATTTCATTATTTTGTTCTAAGTCTGTCACATGTGATTACTATTGACGTGCCCTGGTTTACCAATTTGCTTTTCCTAATCAAAGATGACGTCGTTTCTAAAAATATATCTTAACTTTTTATGGTAGTCATCCCGGTGCTGTATTTGTACCCAAATTAGATTTAGATTATTTCCCAATTTAGATTATTTTATAATTGGATGTAAAGTGATTGACTAAAATATTTTTCCGAACGTATACCGCATTTCTCATAAATATTTTTCCAAACAATGATCAATGTGACATTCCCGAAATAGCCCTTGTATCGGGATTTAATCCCCCCATGCACAAAATCCCCGAAAAACAAATAATTCCACCATTTAAGGCCGTACTACATCAGCAATTATCGGGATTTTAGGACCGACAATAGAGAGCTATGGCGCCGGGGGATTTTATATTTGATTTTCTTTTGTTTTCGACCGCCGGTTCAGTTAGTGTCGGACCGAATATCGGGGCCAACTAGATTAAAACAAACGCGAAGCGATCCACGCTGACAATGGCTTCGTGACCGTCCAGCGTATGGGGTGCTATCGTGTGCTATCTGCTACTTTTATTGTTGGTTCGGGTGGTGCAAAGAGTAGCAATCATTTTGCGTTTCACTAGTTTTTTTTACAATTTGATATTTTGTGACTTAAAATTAAGGTATATCTTTATTAATGAGTTGTTTTCGTTTCTCATCAATATGTTATAAAGGTGCATTTACAAAAATGCAAGAACAATCATTTCAGTTACGCCAATACTCATCTAGGTAGAACGCATGTCTTTAGAGATGGTTATTTACCACTTTGTAAGTTTAGTGTTGAAAACCGTGGCCTAAAGCTGACATTAAGTAGTAGATGATAAAAATATTAAATATTAATTATCTATCAACAAAGCCAGGCATGTTCTTAGTATTTTTTTTATATTGTGATTTAAACTCATTACTTCCCAAGTTTTACATCATTGTATTTTCTTGTTTAAATATTCAAATTAATGTCTTAACACATAAAAGAGAAAAAATAATGTGCAATATAATTCAAAAAGCGTGCCTGGTTGCTAAGTCAGCCTCTCCTATAAATGTAATAATGGGGATATATATATTTTTTGAAATTTATTAATATATTACTAATCGTTGCTGATTAGAGATGACAGTAAAAAACCTATACCTCAAGTTTCAATTGCTTAGAACTGCACATGCGCACTTGTTCTAATCTAGCCTGACAGTTTTCCTAACTACGCGCCCTTTTCTATATACGCCTTGTTGTTTACCACTATTATGGTTAGAAGTCACTTTTAGGTTAATTTTGTATTAACATTTTGTTGAGGTAATCTAATTCTAAATTTCATAGGCAAAATTAGGGTCAGGTATTGCGAAAATAAGTGTATAGGGTATGAATTATTAGTAAAATATTATCATTTTATATCACTAATTCTGTATATTGTTATGGAACAAAGGATATATTTTTATGTTAAATAATATAGAAACAGAACATATTTGAAGATTATAGTAAAGGAAAGAATGAAATATGAGCATGTTTTTATACCTGTTCTGTCTATTTGTTGTTATACTTAAATCTTTCTGATTTTACAGATATTTCAAAAGAAGAATAAAGCTAAATGTTTAAACGAAGTGTCATGAATTTTCGGCATAGTTCGGTGCACAGTAAGGTGTACTTAACAGAAAGTGGTTGGAATAAATTGATAACATTTGATTTGAAGCTTTGTGATTTATTATTTCTTTCGGGTTATATTACTCCTCGGAAAAGATAAATAATGTCGAAATATAACATCATTGAACAAATTTTATTGCAATAAATGGAATAAATGGTCTCTATGTTATTAACAATTTCGATTTTAGATTCTTGATTGACTGATTTCGAATCTGTAGATATATTGTCTATTCTGTTGTAGGAATGTTCGTCGGGTCGGTCGGTCGGTCGAAATGTGTGGCTGCCGCTGCGATTATTTATCAGAACACTCACTACTATTTTTGGAAGGAATCTGCACGGGAACTAAAAACACTGGTTGAATCAAAGTTGTTTATTTTAACTTACGATTGATACATGTGGTCGATGGGAGGATTGACAGGATATTAGGTTAAGGTGAAGGAAGTACGGTAGCGCTGTGGAAGTGGTACTGTTACAAGGGGACGGAGAAAAGAAAAGAGAGCGAGACGTCGTCGTGATGGCCTTTTATACTCCAGAACTGCATGGTACCAATCCACCGGCGTTGCCAACCTTTGTAGTTGTTGATGGTGAATTGGTGGTGGCCTAAAGGGTCGTGGCGGTCGCCACACTGTTATCGATGCCATTTTCCTTATTTGCTTCTCACTGTGTGTTCTTTTGGTATAATTTTTTTGATTTATTATCCTGCAATTTAATCTGTGTGTTCTCTCCCCGAGCACTAGCTACATTATCTGCAAAATTATTAGTGCCCATTATCTTTTCATGCATATATGCCAAATGCACATGCTTGCATATAGTATTCTTTATCGTATACTCTGGACAGCTACAGACATACTACCCACAAATCTTACACACTCTACAATTCAAAGTTTTAAAACTATTCTCGCAGATTTGATTGATATTTACATTGTATATTTTGTTGTAATATTTGACTTCAAATTTGCCTGAATATTGTTGAACTGTATGCGTTTATAATTATACGATCCTGATAGATACTAGCGTTTGGTCTTTCAATATTCAAAATGCTTTTCCAAGTTATCAAATATTTCAGATTATCTAACGAATCTAATAGTTTTGTCAACTTAAGCCCTAGCATTCCTTCTTAGTGTATTTGTTTTCTAATATATTGTTCAAATATTCTATTGCCATGTTTATATTGATTCGAAATATGTCTTAGAACATTTGTAAAATCAGAAAGATATGGGCCTAATAAGAAATAGACAGAAAACATATACAAACATGACCATATTTCATTATTACCTTTACTATAAACTTGAACTCCATATTATTTAACATAAAAATATACCCTTTGTTTCATAGCAAATAGCAATCTTCAAAATTACTGTTATAGAATGATAATATTTTACCAATAATGCATACCTTATACACTTATTTTCGGAATATCTGCCGCCAATTTTGTCTATGAATTAATTATATTACCTCAACAAAATGTAAATACAAAATTAACCTAAAAATCACTTCTAACCACAACTGTGGCACACGACAAGGCGTATATAGAAAAGGACGCGTAGTTGTGAAAACTCTCAGGCTAGATTACTTGTATGCGTGTATAGTCTATTCAAAGTTGTTTTAGTAATGCGTCGTGGATATTTGTGACGTCGAAACATTACAATGTTGCCGCATAAACTCTGAGTTTTATTCAGTTTGGCTTTGACATTTTGAAAAAAATTCTAATCTAAATAAAATAATTGAACAACAATGTTACCAAATATAATTTATTATAACATTATGCTATATCTAAAAACTACGGTTAATTATACAGCCACAATAATTTATACGTAAGAGTTAAAACCTCTTATCACTATTGCTTTCAAGAATTTTGCATACGTCTGACAGCTAGTTACCGGTTGTCAGATATTCGCTAAATTATTCAAAATATTAGTTATAATTATTACAAGTTATAAACCGGCAAACATTATTTTAGCACTTTATTTTGATAAATTTTAAGTCGCTCTGTAATATATCATATTACTTTGTTTGAAAATACCGAAAATATAGATATTCAGTGTCGCAAATTGATTGCGGCTTTAATAGGTTATTTCGAAAAGGAATGAGACAACGTTGGCCCCCTTTTGCCGGCAAATTCCGTTAGTGAGGTAATTATTGATAATATTAAATAACATATGTCCCTACAATTTTATTGAAAATGTGTTTTAGCGAATTTCTGCCGTGCTAAATATTACTGTGAATAACATCGCTTACAAAATGAAGAATAATACGTTAGATTCACCCAAGAAACCGTCCACATACAAAGTGGGTGACGAATCTTGACCATCCTGATATTAACTCTATTCGAGATCAAATCTACAAAATGTATAAGTACAGTAAGTGCACAAACTATTTTATCGATATAAACATAGTCTCTCTGGAATGTATACATAAAAGGATTAGCGACATTAGGGCTTTTTGAGGGATGTAAGACATCCTTTCATACACTCTTACAGGGCATAGGGTTTAAATGGTGTAAAGATAACCCTCGGAAAGGTTTAATGGAACTCCAGACATTACCTTAAAAATAATTCAATTAAAGGGATAAAATAATGTGTAAATTGTTGTACTGTTGGCAAGACAGTAACAAAAAAAGTGCAAAAACAATAAAAATTGATGGAAAAAGGTAAAAGCAATTGGGTTTTGTTGGTCATTATATTTATTAATAGTTAATTGCAAAGTTATTACTGATTGAGAAGGATATTCCATCAAAAACTGTTTGGATATGTGGAAGGAAGCATTGTCATAACACATTCGGTTTGGATGAACTTGATAACACGTACAAAGGAAGTAATTGATAAATGGTGGAATCTTGAAGATGTTTTAGATAGATTAGAAATTAACAGTTTCGTGATTGAATTGGACAGTGAGTCGTAAAGTGAACGTGACTGAAAGAAACTTTCAGAATATGTGATAACGCTGTGCAATGCTGGAAATTCCTGAGGCAGAGTGATGAGAGTGGAAATAGCTAAAGATATGCACATAATTAATTGAATATAACTATAGAAAATGGTATTGTAGGGCGTGAAAGATTCATTTGTGTGCACAGATATGATTGTAATTGTTCAAAATTAAACATAAGCATTAGGTTAGAACGTATAAGGAGAGAACGAATACTAACTGTTTTGTAGATATGGTAAATGCATTAGACAGAATTCAGTGATTAATTTTATCAAGAATGGTGTACACAGGTAGTAGCAGAAGAAATAAAAAAACAGTGGTACCAAGATGACTTGCCAAGTAAACACACCCTCGAAGGAAACAAGAACCAAACATAAAAAGTAAATATGCTTCCGAATGAAAGTAAAATACGTTTTTCAGACATGCAATTGTTGATTAGGTGGATTAGGCCCCCAGAGGGATAACACTACATAAAAAACGCGCCTAGAAACTCTACCCCATGGATGGTGTGGAATAGAGTTCAATGTAAGCAAAACAAATCTATCCTACAAACTATTATATCTGTGTTCTTAATCGTAGCTCTAAGTTCTTAGATAATATATGTATTAGATGTACTATAATGTTAAAATAAATTATATTTGATAACATTTTTGCTCAATTATTTTATTTAGATTAGAATTTTCTTGTATGTCGAAGCCAAACTGAAGTAAATCTCAGAGTCGATGCGGCAACATTGTAATGTTTCAACGTCACAAATATCAACGACGCATTACTAAAAAAACTTGAATAAACTATAGAGTTCTAGTCAATGGAAACTTGTATAGGCGTGGATGTGTAGGTTTTTTACTGTCGGCTGCTGATTAGCGCTATTTTTTTTTATAATAATTTAAAACCAGTCACTCATAGAAGGTATGATCCTTATCTAGTGTCTAATAAAACAAAATAAAATAAAAGTTATTAACACTTTTCACTATTTTTGCCATTCCGTGCATTTCACTATACAACTACAGAAGATCACACGCTTTTGTTCTCTTTAGTCTCCGCCTAGTTCAGTGTTGTCCAAGTGTTATAGCAAACATTTCTTTCTTAAAAGTGCGAACTGATATTTCAATGATAAAGAAGCATTTTTAATGATTTTTTCATCTAAATAAAAACTGAATATCATTTTTCTATGTCGATTTATTAAAATAGGAAATAGACATTCTTTTCCTATTTTTATTTATTTTTAAATTTATAAAATAAACCAATTTCAATTTAAAATATGTTTGTTTGTCCGGAATTTAAAAACAACGCAAACTTTTACAAACGATGTTTATTCTCTTGGAATTGGGTTTTCCATTTGTCTTAATACGAGGCTGCCACTGTCATGCAAATGTTAAAAAGCATGCAAGCATAAAATAATCTAACCAGATGTAAATGCTTCCAATAAGAACTAATAATACTGATGAAATATGAAAACAATAGCCTGTACGTTTTGTTTGCCACGAATCGAGCAAATTAACTATACAATCCATATATTTCATTGCTTTGATCTTGTCGGCGATTGATGGTTATCTGTTTTCAACCGATTAAAAGCCCTGACTACTATATAAGAAAGAGTCTTTGAATATTTACCGATATTACTAAATTAGAATTTGAATCAAATAAAATTATAAAATAGATTTATTATTATAATATAAACAGCGGAATAATTTAGTAAATTTAAGAACTTGTCTACAATATTATTTTTATTTTTAAATAAATTTTTATTGTGATGGGAAAATAATAATATATTTCGTGAAGTTTATCTATAATTTCCGTTTGCTTAATAAATCTTATAGGTAAATGATATAATTCAGTTTAAATAAACTGAGGATGCACAGGTTTTAACGATTTTTGTAAAATTACTTTGTTTTATTTGCTCTTGTATAATAATCGATTTTTTCAGTGCTTGACTGAAATTTAATGCATTAATTCCTTTAGTTATTTTTCTGGAAAAGAAAATCTACATAAAAGAAAACTGTATAAGAGTATATATATTTCAGATAAGTATATATTTCTGTATAAGTAAATTGTACATATTTATTTAAAATTTTTCCATCATTATTTTTCTACTATGCTCACCCAAATTATTTTCCTCTCATATATTTAATAAGAAATAATTTAGTAAGTCTCCAATCCAAATAATTTTTTCTTATGTCTAGACTAGGATTCCTCCTCAACATGCTTCATATGACACAGCGTCCACAACAAGAATTTTTCCCTGTTTTTATTAAATTAATTTATTTTCCATATTGTAAGGCTGATCAGTACTTCAATTATTTGTAATTAAAATACGTACTTGTAACTCAATTGCTTCTTAAAAATGTAATTTGTAATTGATATTTAAATACTGTACGCTGAAGCATTTTATAATTAGTATTTCTAATACTTATTGCCCATATTATATACATTTGAACATAAATACATTTAGCTATCTTATTAATGTGTGTTTTGCAGAAAATAACGCTCGGTAGCTTTTGTGAGCAAATTAACGATTGATAAATATCTCTAAAGTTAGCAACACTGCACTAGTTTTTTAAATTGTTTCCTGAAATAAAAGGAGTCTTATTTGTGTCATACTAGTTAGTTGACATTAGTTTGAAAATGTTTTCTTTCCTAGAAACCATCACAACTGCTAGGCTAAGAATTCAAAATCATTCAAATCATGCCATAGAAGAAATTTTGCAAATCACAAAAAAGCCTATATAATTCGTGAGTAGCAGGAGTGGCAGTACTAGTAAAGACGACGAGACGAGTTAGAGTTAGTCGCTTTCCTAAATCATAGGGGCGAAAAGTTTATCATCCTTGAATGCCATTCAGATATAAAATATTTGTTATATAACATATATATATACACACACACATATATGCAACATATGCACATATGCAATATAATAACATCCAGGTTAAAGGTACAATAAAGTATCTGGACGTGACAATTGATAGGAAACAGCAGTATATACAAAACATACACCTATTAAGGAGAAAAACCGAAAAGGTGGTGAGCCGGCTCTGGGGAATACTGCGCAGAAGAAGGAACCCTAGGGCACCAGAGGTTACGCGTCAAATATTCGACAGGGCTATAAAACTCGCAGTATTATACGGCGCAGAAATATGGGGATACAGGGCCTCTATGGGAAGGGCTAGGACAGCGCTAGCAGCAGCACAAAGAACCGTACTGTTAGCAATCACAGGCGCCTGTCGAACCACATCAAACGATGCTCTGCAGGTAATAGCAGGGACATCATCCCTATACCTGGAAGCCGAGATCCAGGGGTGGGCTGCAGAAAAATACGGATACCCCAACGGGCCAAAAGGATTAGAACCGAAGGAAATGCTATGGCCATGGGAGAAACCGTGGAAAAATCGGACAAACAGCGTCCAAACCACCGAGATATGGACAGACGCTAGTGCCAAAGAAGGGAAAGCAGGTATAGGAATAGTGATAAAGACAGGAACAGACGCTCAGGAAAAGATAAGTCTTAGAATAAAAGACGAATCGAACTCCAAAGCGGTAGAATTCGTGGCGGTACAGAAAGCCATGGAACTGGTATGGGACAGAAGCCTCCCGGGACCAATTACCATATGAACGGACAGTAGGGTGTCCATATGGTTGGCCGAGTACGCAACTACACGAAACAAGGACATAATGCAAATCAAAACAACCTTGCTAGATTTGCAGAAAACAGGGAGTGTAATATCACTAAGATGGTGCCGGAGAATGACAACGGAAGAAATGGTAACCGCGGACAGACTCGCGAGAGAATCCACCGAAAAGAAAGAAATAGTGCTGGAAAACCACGGATGGATCAACACCAGAACCATCAAAATGATTAAGGAAAGAGAGGTAAAAAGAAGGTGGCAAATATATTGGGAGCAATCCATTTAAGGAAGAACCCTTTACAAATACTGCCAACAAGTAGGGACAGGAGACATAAGACTGAGTAGGAAGGCCGTGCAACTGATAACAGGCCACGGGAATATGCAAGATTACCTGCACAGATTCAAACTGAAGGAGACCGATGGACTCTGCGAGTGTCGCACAGGACCAGAAGACACGACGCATATCTTGGAGACATGTGAAATTGGAAAAAGGAAAAAAATTGGAAAACTACCAGCTAAGAAACGTAGACGGGCTAGTCGATGAGGAAACTGTTACAAGGATCAACGTTTGGGCCGAAACGGTGATTGAATTTGAGGAAAGGGATACCCAGAATGGCAGCCAAGAACTGACAAATGCTGGCGCGCAAGAAAGCGGCCAAGCTAGAGATCAGGGACTGAACATGACAGGGAACTAAGAGAATGAAAAGCGCGATAACGTCGTGGCGGTACCGAACAGGCGCTCGGAGACTAGGTTCGTCCATCGATCGATGGACGAACTGCTGGAGATTTTGTGTAGGAACGACCAGCTCAGACCTTTAACAATCACCAGATCCAAAGAGAAATGGTCTACAACTTCAATATAACAGAAGTTTGTGCGCATCAAGACTTGTAGAAAAAATGTTTTGTTCAGCAGGCTTTATTCATTTCCCAACAAGACCTTCTTTGTCTGCGTATATTTAAAAACTTAGTGTTCATGAAAGGATATTCGTCTTTTACTTATGAATAGATTGGGCCGGGTTAGTTCTATTCTATTTACATAATCTAACACTCGACTGTATTTTGCAACTTGTGTTTGAAATAAAAATATTTAACATACTGTATTTTGTATTTTATGTATCAAATATACGACTTAAAAATATTGTGTATTTGATATTTGAAATAGATTGGAGAGAGAATTTTGCTATTTGTATTTTAATTAAATAAAGCAAGTCATGTGTTAGGCCTATAAATTAGTTTTAAAGGTTTTTTTTAGAAGAAATTTGAAACTTTTATGAAAGATCGGTACAATATATTTTATTCAAAGTTCATCGGTACTTTTCAACTTTACCATTTTCTTAAATTAACCGTTTTCATATATGGCAAGAACGATGTATGTTATCTTTTGAGGCTCTCTTAATTTTTTTTGGTATCTTCATGAAAAGTGAAGCGTTGCTTAGACAGGTCATTACTCATATTTCGGTTCAAGTAGTAATCTGAATGAGCAAGGTCGAGAGTATACGATGGGTGGGGTAGAACTTCCCGTTTTACTGTTTCTAGGTATGTTTTCATTAGTTTTACAACATGTGGTCGAGCACTGTCATGCCGAAGAACAACATTGTTGTGTCGTATTCCGACAGTTTTTCACACAGTTCTTGGCTCAGATGTATCACTTGTAGTCGATAGCGATCCCCATTGATGGCTTCATCGAGTAATGTCTTCAAAGTCTCGTCTTCAATTATTTTTGGCTGTGCTCTTTGTTTTCGGTGTCAAAATTACTATTTCTAAAACGAAGAAACTAGTAATTACGTGTTGAAATCTCATAGAGAGAAAAAATCTAATACCAACATAACAGTTTGAGTTTATTAACAAGCATTCAACAATTGACCAGGTCCACAGAATAACAAATGTTATTGAAAAAGCTTACGAAAGTAAAAAATTATGCTCAGCCATATTCTTGGATATAGCATAAGCCTTAGATAAGGTTTGGCATGAAGGCCTTGTTCATAAACTACAGAAATGTTATCAAAACAATACATCGAACTATTAAAATCGTACATTACAACCAGAATGTTTAGAGTCAAACAAGTAGAAGCTTACTCTACGATAAAAAAAGCTAAAGCAGATGTACCACAAGGAAGTGTACTGGGACCAATGCTTTATGATATACACTTATGATATACCACAAATGGAGAATATTACGATGGCTACATTTGCTGATTATAGCTGTCGGAGACAATAGTGAAGAAGCCTCACGAAAATTACAATAGGCAAGTGACAATATAAATAATTGGACACAAGCTTGGAAAATAAAAATTAATGAAAGTAAATCTGTGCATGTGCAGTTCACCTCTAAATAGACCGTACAAGCACCAATAATATTAAATAATACTGTCATTCCATACAGCAACAAAGCTAAATATCTCGGAATGAATCTGGATGCAAAACTTCGCCGGAAGGAACATATAATGAAGAAAAGAAAAGAACTGGAATTGAAATATAGGACAATGTACTGGCTAATTGGAAGAAAATCACAATTATCAGTACGTAATAAACTGCTATTATATAAGCAAATACTGAAACCTATGTGGACATACGGAGTTAAATTATGGGGATATTCTGTAGAGAGTAACATAAATAAAATACAAAATTTTCAAAACAAAGTCCTGAGAGGTATTGTGGGCGCACTCAAATACTGTAGGACTGACTACCTACATCGAGACCTTCAGATACCCACAGTCAGTCAAGAAATCAAGAGAATTGCGATGGGGCATGAGGAAAGACTCCATTTTCATGAGAATATTGAAGTATTGCAGCTTTTGGATACCGCCAGAACAGGACACAGACTCAAACGAATTAAACCATCTGATCTTGTGTAGTGTTGTGTAGTGAGGTGCATATAATAAAAAATACAGCAGTGACATGTGTAAACATTATTTCACCAGAGACTGAGATAGAGCCGATGAGTCCTTCTAGTTATATACCTAGATTTAAGTTATCATAAAGACAAATTGTAGGTTAGTCGGAAACGACTAGTAACAATTTAATAATTAAATAATAAAAAAATCATGTTGAAATCTATGAATCGACAAATTCTGTCATTTTCTACGTACTGAAATATTTTTTTATTGATGAATAAAATTAATTGATGATGATGATGATCATCATGATAATTTAGTTAATTGTAATTGTTAATCCACTGGAACTCTCGTTGTAATTTTCAAATAACGTTTATACGTTGAGACGACTTTAGGCAAATAAATACATAAAATAAGATATCTTATAAACGGGTCCAAAACAAAAGATCGCGTTTTAGGCGAAAAATTGACATGATTTTTCGACGTTTGCCTTTAAACGTCCATTATAGACAAATTTTTTTTTTTTTTTTTTATTACTCTTCGTGAGTCCACAATCTGCCCTATTGGCAATAAGTATTTCTTCTGTTTATATTATATATACATGGCATGTAGAAAATCACTTCATTAAGCAATCTTCTGTATAAAATATTAACTTAATTAATTAGACTTATTCTAATGCTTATTCTAAACTCTACATATGTCCAGTAATCAGATCAGGTGGTGTTAAACGTTTTAGTCTACGCACTTCACTATCACGTCGCATATTTAGCTGATTAGCGAGTACATTGGGATGCACTGACACTCTTTCGAAGTACTTCACACAAACACGTTGGATTACACTCGTTATATGTTCTAGAGGAATATCGCGTTGTATCACTTTATTTGAAATATAGTACGGAGCATCAACAATGGCACGCAACACCTTATTTTG
Source organism: Rhynchophorus ferrugineus (assembly GCF_030347505.1). Classification (NCBI taxonomy): domain Eukaryota; kingdom Metazoa; phylum Arthropoda; class Insecta; order Coleoptera; family Curculionidae; genus Rhynchophorus; species Rhynchophorus ferrugineus. The sequence goes on from NW_027472583.1 coordinate 53,032,465, forward strand.
GAACCGTTGAATGATGGATATATTAGATTTGCTAGCGGTACCCCATAGTTGAATTCCATATGTCCAAATGGGCTTGAGTATAGACTCATACAGCAATACCTTGTTATCTAATGATAACTTGGATTTGCGCCCAATGGGCCAATACATTTGATATAATTTTAGTCCTAGTTGTTTCCGTTTAGAGAGTATGTGCTTCTTCCAGGTTAGGCGTCGATCTAAATGCATACCAAGATATTTAACATGCTCTGCTTGGGGGAGTTGACGATGATTGATATTTACTGGTGGACATGTTCTTCTACGCAGGGTAAACGTTATATGCGTGGATTTTGATTCATTGGCTTTAATGCGCCATGTCTTCAACCATAATTGTATTTGCTCCAGGTGGGTTTGTAGGTTTATTGATGCTGTGACTGGATCTTCATGGGATGCTAAGATTGCTGTATCGTCTGCATATGTTGCCACAGTAGTTATTTTTGTGGTGGGCAGATCAGCCGTATACAGAAGATACAGTACTGGACCCAGTACACTACCTGACGGAACTCCTGAATATATGGGATTTAATTCGGTATGTTCATCGCCTTGATTTACAATAAAATGTCTGTCAGTGAGATACGATTTCAGTAGCTGATAGTCCGGATGAGGGAGAAGTTTCTTTAGTTTAACCTGCAAGCCCGTATGCCATACTTTGTCAAAAGCCTGAGATATGTCTAGGAAAGCAGCCGAACAATATCTTTTGGCATTTAGGTCAGCGTTTATTTGGTTTACAAGTCTATGCACTTGTTCTATAGTCCCATGCTTATTGCGAAAGCCAAACTGATGTTCTGGAATAATTTTTCTTTTTTCTATTATATAGTTTAGTTTTTTTATGTATAATTTCTCGAAAACTTTCGAGATTATTGGTAATAAACTTATAGGTCGGTAGGAGGTCACATCTTCTGGTATTTTTCCTGGTTTAAGTATCATTAATATTTTAGCTACTTTCCAGATGCTAGGGAAGTAATTAATTCGTAGCATAGCATTAAATATATATGTTAATAGTTTTATAGCCTTTTCTGATAATTCTTTTAAAATTTTGCCAGTAATTAAGTCATAACCAGGAGCTTTTTTAATATTAATCTCTCTCATTATTGTATGTTTAACTTTTTTGACCGTTAATTTCTCGTGCGGTAAATCCATTTGAAATGGCGAATCTAGAAAGCTAGTAATTTTATTTTCGTCATCTTTATGTAGCTGAGACTGGAAAGGTTTAAAAACATTTTTTAAGTGTTTTGAGAAAATGTCGGCCTTCTCTTTATTGCTTCTCGCCCAATTATTTTCGCTTGTTTTAATAGGTGGGTTATGCTGCTGGGATCTCCTAAGCTTTTTTGTTGCTTTCCACAACGAATAGTCTGTAGCCTCAGTTGATGTCAAGTTTTCTAGGTATTCTTGAATGCCTTGGTTTTGTTCAATTTGAATTAGATCTCTCAGCTCTTTTATGGCCCTATTAAATTTTCTTTTATTCTCTTCAGTCCTTTGCTGTTGCCAATTTCGTCGTAACTTTCTTTTTTCTGCTATCTTTTTCTGTATTGTACATGATATATGTGTATTTTTTCTTGGAAATGTTTCACTGTTGGGAGTCGCGGAATATGCTGCCTCCTGTATATTTTTTGTAAGATTTATTGCTGCTATTTCTATATCCATTTCAGTTTGTAACGGTAAGTTTAGAGAGATATTTTGGTCTAAGTTTTCTCTAAATGAGGGCCAGTTAGTTCTATTATTGCACAGAGAAGGGGGTTTATCTTTGATGGTAATTTTTGAAGAAATTGTTACTATTATTGGTGAATGATCAGAAGACAGGTCGAAACATGATTCTGCCTGACACTTTTTTGGATCAATATTTTTTGTAATACAGAAATCTATTGTATCTGGTTTTTTATTTCTGTCTGAAGGCCAATATGTTGGTTCACCAGTAGAGATATGTTGTAAGTTATCTTTCCTTATGGCTTTGAGCAGTTCTCTACCTTTTGAGGTTATTATTCTTGAACCCCACATTAAATGTTTTGCATTATAATCTCCTCCTGCTATAAATCTATTACCTAACGTACTGAAGAATTCTTGAAATTGTTCTGCCTTGTTGTTATGTTTGGGTGGGCAATAAATCGCAGAAATTGTTAATGGTCCATGGGCTTCCTCTATGGTTATACTAGTGGCTTGCAGGTAGTCTTTGCGGAATTTTTCTTTTTCGAAATGCTTTATATCATCTCGAATTATTATGGCTGTACCTCCATGTGCTTTATCATCAGGGTGATTTGTATGATAAAGCTTATATTTAGGAACTTTCAGATAATTCTTGTCCGTAAAGTGTGTTTCGGAAACCATCATAATGTCAATATTTTGTTCATTTACGAACATTTTTAGTTCCCTGGCGTGTTGTTGGAGCCCATTGGCATTCCAGACGGCGATTTTGTAACTATTGGTTTCAGGCATTAGGCAAGTTTGCTTACGACGGTTGTGAGTAGACCAAGCATCGTACACATTTGATCCATTAGTTTGGCCATCATATTTTCTAATCTTGAGATGTTGCTAGTTTCAGTAGGTTGAGATATTGTCTCTCGTTTTTGTGCTGAACCATTTTCAACTATTTGGGCATAAGTTATGTCTGGTTGACTTGTTCTGGTAGGTAGTGGTAGATTGGTAGTAGTGGATTGTTTTTGTTGATGCCTTTTTTCCTTTAAGGCAGGATAGAGTTTCTGCTGTAGTTGCTTGTGAACTGCGCAACCCTTGTAGTTCGCTGGATGATTTCCGTTACAGTTAACACATTTCACTTTTTCATCGCGAACTTTACGAGTACAATCTCCTGTCTTATGTTCTCCTGCACATTTTACGCATCTATATGATTTGCGACAGTAAGTCTTTGTGTGCCCGTGCGCTTGACACCTTGTGCATTGTGGTATAATTCTTTTTATATGTGGTGGTTCGCATTTAATAATATTATTTTCCAGTTTGGTGATTTCATACACCGCCTTATTATTTCCATTAGGTTTTATGTCTATATAAAACATAGGCAGAGGTTTTTTTGTCGTGTGATGTCGTATATTGTGAATATTTACGACCTCGTGGCCTTTTTCAGCTAGTGCTACCTTGATGGTGTTAAAGTCCGTCCCGTGATGTAATCCTTTTAATACGAATTTAAATGTTCTCTCGGATTTTGGCCTGAATGTATGGTATTGGGTGTTTCTTTCATCTAATTCTTTTATAAGAACTTTAAAGTGATCCGCTTCGAACAATTGGATTTTAATTGTTTCATAGCTCACTGTTTTAATTGTGTAGTTCGTAGTAATGGTTTTCAATAAGTCATGGATGTTTTTTATTAATCCTACCTTATAGACTGTTATTGGTGGTGGTTTGGGAACAACTTTTTCAGGGCTTGGTTGTATGTTCTCTTCAATTTCTTCCGACAGGTTGCTAAAACTGTTTTTTGTCTCTATCGGTTTCTGCAACCAATAGTCACTGATTCTTGTTTGTTTCCTCGCGGTTTCTTCTTCTGGACTTCTCAATCGTTTTTTGTTAATGACTGTAGTCCATTCTGATGGTGGAGTTTGCGTTATTGCTGTTTGTTCTAATCTTATATCAAAGTGTGCAGGTGATTTGGTTGAATCGCTATGGTTTGCCATTTTTTAATATTTTAATATTTTATTTAATTTACTTCCAGAGGATAAAAAAAATAAAATAAATACATTGTTTATTTCACGCACTTCATTTTTCACTTACGTTATTTTAGCACTATTTTTTTACTATAAATACTATAAATGAATTTCAAAAGGACTGTTGTAAAATAAGATGAAATAATTTTAAACACTAATAAAAATGAGATGCAGTCCTTTTGTCTGGTCACGTAAACACGTATTCACTACACTTTAGGTCCACTGAGAGACGGATAGCCGTATCTGTTATGCGTTTTTAACACTCAATTAAATAACCGTAATAAAATACTGGGTTTTTTAAAGAACGGTATCTTTTTATAGCTTGGACCGTATTGAAAATACGTCTTCACCCTACGAAGGTTGGAACTGAACTATAGACAAATAACCGTCAAATAAAGTAACCGGCCGGCGTTATTTCCTTTTTCTGGAACAGTAAATCTTTGTAATTGCCACGAAACCACGCGTATTCCCGCAGAAACTATTTGTTTTCTGTTTTGGCCGGGGCGGGAGCGACGTAAATAATACCAGATTTTCGATATCGCCCGAACTATTGGACGTATCTTTGCGATAATCGCGTTCTAACGTCGACGATAAATATCAATGGCCGTCGCTTTTGCCGGCGAATCGGTCGGGCGCGCGATCCCTTTTTGTTTAAAACACCCCGATTTTCGGTTTGTTTCGCGCCAGCTCGTGCCGTCGGAACGAGATTAGAGCCCCTAATTCGATAAAGAGGAACGATGCCTCGACGGACACGGGACCGAATCACAAGAGTCTAATTCTGGAGAATCATAGTATGTGCGCAAGGATTTGAATTTGCAACGTTTTAAGAGTCTATATATTAAGCGGTTTAGTGAAAATGTTGCTTGCCTTTTTGAGAATATTTCGCAGCAATAGTGCGAAAATACATCCAAATCAAGCAACCAGGAATAGCCTTCCGATAAGTGGCACCAAATAACAGGTGGGGCAAAAGGCCAGTCCGAAACCATTTTGATTGCGCGCCATCTTGGTTAGGTGACGTTTAGCTCAGTTTTACTTTAACCATTGTGTTGTGTAGACGTCCAAATTGTATTATCGATCAATATGCGCCGCAAGAATGAGCAGAAATAGTGACCGTTCCATTATTGCCACTCAGCGGAAATTGCGTCAAAAATATTCTAATCGTCGATAGCAGACAGTTCTCATTCTGGAAGAGATGAAAATGTGGCTCTGGTGCGCGATAGTGTTGCAGAGTCTCCAGATACATCAATTCGTTGACGTGGTTCCCAGTTTCACATTTCTGCACGTAGTTTAAGGTGAATTTTGAAAACTGATTTGAAAATGTTCCCGTATATAAATTCAATTAGTCCAAAAATTGCTACCGATAGCTCCTGATTAACGAGTTGCGTACAGTAATGCAATTTTAAGGCTGTCTGGTGAAATTGAAGACTTTTCGTCTAAATTTATAATGGGCGATGAAGCCCATTTTCTTCTCATTGGCCACGTTAATAGATCGAACAGCCGCTTTTGGGGAACACAGAATCCTCAATTAATTCATGTAACATCATTACATCCACTAAAAACAACTGTATGGTGTGGTATTCATGCTGTAAACATCATTGGTCCCTATTTTTTTGAAAATGTGCAAGGTGTGACAGTTACTGCTGTACGGTTCCAAGACATGATTCGAAATTTGCTTGTGCCTGAAATGGAAGAACAAGGACTAGAGTACATGTGATTTCAGCAAGATGGGGCAACAGCACACATAGCTCGTTCAATAATTCAATTATTGAATGACGTTTTTCCACGAAGACTAATTTCGCGAAGTGGCGATTTAGCATGGCCAGCCATATTTCCGGATTTAACAGCACCAGACTTTTTCTTATGGTGGTTTTTAAAATCAAAAGTTTATGTGAATAAGCCCCAAACGATTCAACATCTTAAAGATTATATTCGTCACCAAATTGAGAAAATTCAGCCTCAGATGGCACAGAATGTCATGAGAAATACCTTTAAAAGAACCTAAAGTTGCATGGAGAATCGCGGCCACCATTTAGCCGATATAATTTTTCAATCATAACGAAAAAAAAAACATGAAGACCAAATAAACTTTTTATGCAAACCAAAGTTACTTATCTTTTCGTTGAGCAAAGTTATAGGCAATCGAATTGACCGACGCGCCGCTAGCTCTAAGTTTTATAAATAGTATATAATAATAACAGGCAATAATAACGCATATTTTATTTTATTACAACAATCTCCAAAAAATCTTAGTGAAAAACGTCATATTTAGATTGAGATCAGGTTGAAAGATATTTACATCAAGTCCTTGCACCATAGTTACATACAGACTTGATATTATTATCCAATATTATTTACAAAAAGTCCAGAAACTATATATGTCATTCATGTATCTCGAAGCTTGAATCACACTGAATCCTTCACATGATATTAAATATAATTTTGCATACCATTTGGTAACTAATCAATGGATAAAATTATTAAGGACTCATTTACACTACTCAAAACATATGATACTCATAGATAGTATTATTTACTTTTATATTCCATTGAGACACATTAAATATTATAAAGGTGGTAAACATAATAAAAGACGTCCATTCTTTGGTTCTACTGTTGACGAATAGATATTGTTTCATCAACTCCAAGTAATTAGGTCCAGGTAATAAGGTCATAAGTAAATTAGTGTAATAATGTCTTAGAGCTAATTGTGAGTCGGGAAAAGAGAGAGAAAGAGAAACCACGTAAAAAATTAGAATTCTATAAAACCACCGCGTTATTTATGGCTTTATTATTGAAAAACACGTATCCAGCGATGAGTTCGAGCACATTTTCTTCCTCGTAAATCAGCCGCGTGTTACGACCATTGTGAACGAGATGTGAAACATTGGATGTTATTATTTAAGATAAGGATTTGGTCGATTTTAGACGGATTTATCTGTCGTGAATGTCTCTACACGCTGGTATAAACCTGACGGTAAATGTCGTTTCATCCACCAAGAGTCAATGTGATAGAGAATGGCGATATCCATTAATAAAGCTATTATAGATTATGCGACGTTTAGGCATTTATTTTAACGTTTTATTATTAGGGAGTTGCTTTTTATATTTCGGGATTGTGTTGAATCGGTAATTTCATCTGTCAAATGAGCTTTATGTTACAAAATTGGACGTGTTGGTGCAATAGCGCTACATTTGCATATGGTGGCAGTACATCGTTACTCCAAACGTCTATTTGTTTCTCCACATTGTTCGAGTTTTTTTTAAATATTATATATTGGAAACGTAACTATTTTAAAATATATTATTAAATTATCAGTAATTTTAAATTTCGTGCAGCTCTTCGTTGGTTACATAGTGATAAGTATTAGTAATTGATCGTCGACCTTCGTTTTGGGTGTATTGGATTACTAGTCGGTCTTAGTGCAACCCCACATTTGCACCCTTTAGGTCCAAATTGGCTTTATGATTTGATTTTAGTTCAAGTTGGCAATCTCGTCCGACTAACCTACTGGATACTTACTTAACCTACTGTACTCAGTTGTTTGACTTTGAGTCTAATCTGCTCTGCACTTTGTCTAACATGATGTTTCCAATTTAACTTACCAGAGATTTATTCCGATTTCCATTTATTACGATTTCCGATGATTCTTCGAGATGTATTCCGAGGTATTTAGAGGTATTTATTAAAACTAAACTCATAAGTCTGTTTTAAAGTCAGCTTTGCATCAAGTTTTTGGAATAAAGTGCAATATATATTCTGGATGTATATGCACTTTGGTCACTAAATGTTGATATTACATGAAATTTGACACATGTTGAGGATTAATTAGTATTAAATTCTGAATAGTAGAAATGAACAATAGTTCTACAAATATTTTATTGGATATGATATTTAACCCACTTCGAATATGGCGGAGGTCTATGTTCGGCTATATATATATATATATATATATATATATATATATATATATATATATATATATATATATATATATATTTTAATGTATATTCGCCGATTTCTCCGTCCGTGTTGGTACCATTGGAACCAAATCAGGATCTGTTGGGGGAATAGGGGAAATTGAAGGAAATGCTAAATGTCAAGGGCATGTACAATGTTTTCTCAAGTTTTTTATCTATAATAAACAGATATTTGTATATAATGTTATTCGAGTTCTGTTCAAACCACAGCGGAGTGCAGACGTACCTTTCAGAAGGTTCTGTAGTAAAAAAAACTTCTGAGTTGGTGTCGTAAAAACTATTGGTGTCATAAAAGTGCCGGTTATAAAAAGTGAAAACCTAGTCTCAACCAATGTAGTGTGAGAACGTCATTTAAAACGTGAATTTTTGAACGATAAGTTTAAAATTTATTTTTTATAAGCAAGGCTCTACCTTCTAGGAATTTTCTTTCTTATTTTCATTTAATAACTGTTAAGTAATCTGTACGGTTAATTTCAATACATAATTGCTAATCCACAACACCTTTTGGTCGATTTCTTATTAGAATCACCCTCTATTCGAAATACCTTTCAACTGCCAATAACTGAGACCACTCAAATGCCAGAATGGAACATCGTTACACACAAAATATGCTTGAGAAGTCCGGAAGAAAAAGTCGTCAGAAAACAAACAAACAAAAAAATAATAACATAATTTTGTGACGTATACAAAAAACTAAATTACCAACAAAACAAATCTAAAATAATATATCTGTTTGAGTTCGGTACCGTTAGGTAAGTATTAAGCCAAATTGTGTGTATATAATAGAATATAAAATACGTCTAGTAGGTAGGTTAAATAAGGTTTTTGTTCAATTTTATTTAGTTATTACAGAGATTATTATGTACATATTTTATTTAAAAAAAATGTGTTAAAAATCCAATTTTGATTCTTTTTTAAGCTTTAGTGAGTTACTTATTTCTTTTTTGAAGTGGATTCAATTTCTTTGTTAAAAATATTTTTGCATAAATTAATTGTTATGAGCCCTTAAAATTAATTCACGGCTTTTATCTAGTAATAAGGATAGGAAGAAAATATTGAATATTACGTGACGGTGGTAACTATCAGATATTCTGGCGGATTCTTAGGTCTTTGGGCACCGCGTCGCGGTTAATGAAAAGGCGTGTACGGCGAACTCAAAGGGTTATGGGGGGGCTCGCCGCCGAGGTCATTATACTGGATCCTGGAGTGCCATAAATCGAGGAGTCGTTTCGGGGTCCCTACAATATGGCCCATCGAATGCCATTTAGCGCTATTAATAATCGTTGCATGGTCATCCCGGAGTCTTACTCTGAATATTTAATCGAGAGAACCGGATATTTTAAATAAATTAGGTCTCCCCCGTCACGTCGCCCCTCGCCTCTTGTTCCCTACGTCGAGGAAAAAAAGACGATGCTAATTAAAATATATAGAACTACGCGGCATTAATCAATTTTACGATTTTCGTTATTGTGTAAAAATGGTAGATTGTTTTTTTTATTATTTATTGCTGTTACGTTTCGTTTATTCCAAGAATTCCGTTAATTATTTAAGTAATTTTATTTGCCGTACGTTGGAGGAATTTGTATCAATACCATTTTGGACATTTCCGATCAAATCGATAGGTACTAAAATAAACGGTGCTGAATATTTTCATTGGCTTGCTTTAGTTATTGGACTTTCAAATTTAATTTTAGTTTCAATTTTAGTTTTTTCACATTTCTTTCTACAGAACAAAGTCTTGAGAACTATTGTATAGTCTATCCAAAGTTATTTTGTACATACATCTAAATTTGTGACGTCAAAACGTCGCGATGTTGTCGTATCTAGTCTGAATTTTAATTCAGTTTGGCTTTGACACACAACAAAATTCTAATCCAAATAAAAATAATTAAACAAAAATATTGTTATCAAATATAATTTATTTTAACATTATAGTAATTCTAATGTATATATTATCGAAGGACTTAAAATTACAATTAAGTACATAGTTATAATGATTTGTAGGTTAGGGTTGTGTTTGATTATATTTACATTGAACTCTTTTCCGTACCACCTATGAGTTAGTGTTCTAGGCGCGTTTTTTATGTAGTTGTATCCACTGGAGGCTTAATCCACCTAATTAACAATTGTATATCCAAGTAATATGTTTTATATATATTCGGTACAGTGTTTCCTTGTAAAGACATTTCGATATCATTCTATTTCTCCTTAGTTTATTCTGTTAATAATTAATACTTATCAGACAGCATTGTGTTGACAAATTGCGGCTGACAATACGTTAAACATCGCGATGACGTATATACAAAATAACGTTGGATAGACTATAGGTGCTTCCACTGCAGTTTTTTATCCTTTATTACAACAAGAATTTGCGAATGCTCAGTGGGATTTGCTTTTTGGAAGCTTCTTTAGTTTTTATACGCAACAGCCGCCACTGCAGAAAAGCAAAGTTCAGGGTAATCTATATTTAACAATTGTCGGACTGACTTCATGGCGTCAATACAAAATCAACTAAAGTCGAGCAATACCGAAAACACCATCCCGCCAACGTCCATTTCGACGGCCTTTCCTCTTGCGGCCGCCGCGCATCGTCATAATTGTACAATCGGCTCGCAAAACGAGCTATTTTAATTAGCGATCAAACATAACAGGCAGCAAATTCTTCTGCCACTTGTGTGGCCTAGCTGTAAAATTCAATCCATCTATGCCGGCCGGCCTCTCGGCCGACCGAGACAGAGAAATGAAGATTGTGTTTCGCCGGATTATGTTTTTATGGTCGGTTTCGCTTTGCCACTTAATCCAAATATGTTGTGCATCATCGGGACAAGATTACCGATTAAAATAATGTCAGGCGATCAAAACGGAATACTGTCGCTTTACGGGGGCAGCGTAATAGCGATGTGCGCGCGGCTTCTTTTCTATTCAATTACTTACCGATATTCGATTACCGTTAATTATGCACGATGTGCTTACCAGATTTCTTCCTTCGTTTCGTCGACGATCAGACTGGAAAATGCGGACGTTTTGACAAGGTCAGTTTAATATTTCTGCATTAACCAGGTGCACCGCGGTTTTCAAGAAAATCGAAAAATGTATTTATTCAAAGTATCGGCCATTTGATTCTACATATCTTGCTCATCGTTTAGGCAATTTATGGATGTCATCCAAAAAAAAAAAAACGATTTGTCCTTTGAGCAAAACCTTTCATCAAGCCATTTTCTAACCTCTTCGAATTGACGCAGTACTGCTCTGCAAGTGCGTGTCCCATTGACGCGAAAAGTTGTTAATTTGAGGTCTGGAGAGTACGGTGGGTGCGTATTATCGCATATCGCATCCAAGTGCTTTCAAGGCTTCTTTGCCCAGTTTTGCTTTATGAGATGGCGCGTTATCATGCTGTAAAATCACTTTACCATATCTTCGGGCCCATTCTAGATGTTTTTCGATCAATGCATGGTTCAAGTTGATCATTTGTTGTCGGTAGCGATCACTATTAACGATCGGCCGGTTTGGCCAGGTGATAGCCATGATTTTTGCACTTAGAGTTTTCAGAATAAATCCACCTGTCACTATTCGATGCACAAATGACTTGCAGTCATACGTTTGAAGCAGCATTTCACAGACGATTGTTTGATTTTCCATTTGCCCGTCGTTCAATTGATGTGGCACCGATCTTCACATCTTTTGAATTTTCCCCATTGCTCGCAATCGATCGCTAATCGTTCCTTGTGTTACATTTAACGGTTCTATTTTTTTTTGAATTTGGGCTGAGCTTTCATCCAATAACTCTTGCAGTTTTGCATCTTAAGACTTTTTAAGTCTACTAGATAATTTTTTCCGTTGCACATCGAAATCACCTTTTTTGAATTTTCGAAACCACGCCTCTCATGTCTTCCAGCAAACGATGACCAGCGGCTTTTCCCTTTTCATTAAATAAGAAAAATAATGCGTGCTACGAATGCATGTTTTCAGGCACAAAACTTGACGTTTTCGAAGAGGTTTAAATTAATGATACTGTTACTTGGGCAAAACTTTAATACATGGTAATATCATGGCATATGTGTCAAATTATAACGTTGCACTCTTAAGCCTAGCGAAATATGTTAGTAAAACCGGTAATTATTTTCCGGTACACTTGGTTTTTAAAGCAAATATCAAACATAAAGCAAATAAATACGTTTTATATTATTCTGTTAGCATTTCACAATCTGTCTGATAGGCAATAAATATTTTATGGTATTTATAATATACAATAACCTATGGAAGATTGCTTCAATGATCCTTTATATAAATATATTATCTAGTATTATACGTAATTTAATTACTATTCTATGATATTTTGAGGTGTGTTATTATATGTCTATGTTATTATGATATTATTTTCGGGACTTGCCTATTTGAAAATGATACTGCAGGCAGTCCTAGCAATTGGAGAGAACTGAACCAATCGAAAACTTACAAACAGCTATTGCTGAAATACAATGCTGAACAGAAAAATAATGTATCAGAATGTATACAAAAAATAAGTGCATATTGATGTTATCAACAAAAGAATCAAGCACAAACCAATAATACAGCTAAATTTCTTAGCATAAAAACCAAACCAGCCAAACCAATAAAATGACATAACAAATATTCCAAAATAAGGTACTGCTAGATATTGTTGATACTCCATAATAAATTCATGACAACAACCTGTATAAGGATCTAAAAGTAGAAACAGTCGATAACGTTATCAAAGAATATGCTCAAAGAAATGAACAGAGGCTCCATCGGCACATCAGTAAGTTCTCCAGATTCTAGATAATGATATCTTAGTAGACTAAAGAGAGTAAGACCATTTTATCTAGTTCAGTCAGTAGTTCAGTGAAAGAATGCATTTTAAAACTGGTTAAAAGGATATTAAGCCCAAAGTTTCTATCGTAGAATACGTTCTTGTAATTTTAAAACCGTAGCAAATTAGGATAAAAACAAATATTCCACTTACTAGTGTGCATTTAAAAATATTATTCTAGGTATCTAATAACCAGGTCGGATGATAGTAGTTTTAACCTACGCACCTCACTAATATCGCTGGTCATTTAATTGTGTGGCGAGTGAATTCGGGTACACTCACTTTCTCTCAGAGTATTTTATACTGACAATTTGGATCATATTCGTTATGGTTTTCATAGGGATATTTCTAGAGGGTTGTTACTGGCATAATATGGGACATCAACGATAGCACGTAGTACTTTATTTTGGAATTTTTGAAAGATCGCTATTTGGGATGACAGCAATACGTTATTATCTAAAGATAATTTGGCTTTACATCCTATAAACCAACAAATATTTTCTAGTTTAAGCTCAAGTTGTTTACGCTTTATTAGCTATGTTCTTTCCAATTTGTGTCGATCCAGATGCACTCCAAATATTGACAGTTCATGATTATTACAATTTACTGAAATACAAGTCCTTCTATGCATGGCGAACGTGATGTGAGTAGATTTTGTCTCGTTCTCTAGAATATATCTCGTGCTTTTGATGTGAACTTTGCCTAGTATTGCATCTTTTGTATACTTCTGATCTACTACGACACCAAAATACAATTATAGTTGAAAATTTGGCATATCAAAGCCAATAAAACAAAATCTACATATGTAACTTTTACCTTGTTTGAAGAATGTGTCCACCGATGAATATAAATAATTGCCAAGTATATGTAGGTGTATGATAGTAAATATCTTGAAGTGTATTTAGACCTACATTTAAGTCGAAAGAAGTACATAAGAAGTACTTAGAAAGAGTGTCTGTATGCCCATATTTTCTTGCCAATTAACTAAATGTAACTAATGATGGTAAAGTTCATAGACTAAAATGTGTACTGGATGGACGTAGACTTTAGAGCAAGATCTAAAATAAGATATTCATTTACACTTTATATGCTTACATCACTGGATGAAGTATGACATAAAGAACCAACTCTGTCTTTTTAGAAATCTTTATTAGTTAGAAGGCATTCATTCCAACTTTTTTAACTTTTCCATGTTTTTTTTTTGTAGAAAAGTTTATTTTTAATCTTTTCAAACATGATGACTGCTTAGTTGGCACAATTTTTTGTCTTTGGTGTGTAATACTAAATCAATGTGTTCAAGAAATCAAATTCAAGAAATTATGTTTATTGGCTAAAATACTCCAAAGAGCGGATTTACCTCTTAATTACAACTTGTTTTCCTCTGATTTATGTTTTGCTGTAAATCCTTTTGTTGTTGTTTGAAAGGACTCATTGCTCATCATATTTTCGTGTAAAATGTAGAACTAATTTTAAATCTTCTGCTATTTTGTATCTAAAGGTGCTTGAAAAAGAGAAAGAACAATACAGCCGATGGTGCGCATGCGCCAGTTCCAACAGTCCCTCGTTTATTGTATTCTAAAATAATAATTACACAATTTTGTCTCGATTGTTTTGAGCATTTCTTTCTACCACATTAAAGAAATTCTTTCGATGACTTCGCTTTTTCTTCTGATTTAGGAATACAATGTTAATGTTAAAATTTGTAATTTAGTGTATTTTTGAAGATTATATGTATATTTTTTAGTGTCATACCATAAGTTAATAAAAATATGAATATTTTTGCTCGGAAATTTGAAATTAGTTTACTTTTTTGTTATTTTTTATTCATTATATTCATGAATAGACCTTCTTGTGTTTGATTCGGTCTCGAACAAGCTGGCGACTCATAAGCTGAACCGTTAATTTAAGGCGAAACTGCTACTTCATCAACGTTCCTTTTTACCATTGTTCAAGTCCTCATTAAGGACCACGTATCACATCAAAGGCCAACAAACTCTAACCTCATTCTGGTTTCCTGCGACGCCGCGGGATATATGCAAAAATAAATAAGACCTCGTGTCAGCGAAGAGCTTCCAACTGGCGAAACTCCAAAACATCTCCGAGATGAATCCGACACGGTCTTTCTTAAATAAATCCATTGGCCTCCCCTCGCCATTCAACGGCCGAAGCGACCTACCCCCCCGTCGCCCCAATCCCCGTCGCCCTCCGGTAACCGGCACTTTGAAAGGCGATTTCCCTCTCACGTGTTCGGCACTAATTATTTTCCACGGCCTTTTTTCTCTGACAACCTTATTACCACTTTGTGAGAGTGTTTTTCTTCTTCTTCTGTTGCTGTCGCTGCCGCTGCCGCTGCTTCATTTTTATACATTTATATTTCGCTGGGAATGGGATTTTAATTGCGCCCTCATGGTTTGTGACGGTGCCGCGACAAGCGTCTTTTGTCTTTGGCACTGGCTGTGTGACGGGAAAATACGCCGCGATACTGGTAAATCCGGGGGGTTTGGCCTTCCGGGCCTCCCCTATGATATTTCGAACTTTTCCCGTAATTAAATTGGAACTTCGATTCAGAAATGGTTGAAGTTTAATTGTCATTCAGTTTACGTGATTGAAATTATAACAGTTTTAGTTTTAGGAGTCTCAAAGCTTTTTATGGTTTTGTTTCCAACTTCTTTATCATATATACATAGACATTGTCATTTGTAAATTATATTTTTATCAGGCAATACGAGGGTCACTATTTATATTTCGGGAATAGGAAAAAAAGAACAAATAGTTAAGCTGCGAATATATTTTTGTTGTTTTTCAAAGTACTCGCCACGATGATCGATCGACTTTTGCATACGCTTAAACTAATTTTCAAAGCATTTATTCCATTCCGAATGAGGTATCTTCAAAAAAAGATTTTTGAACGCTTCAATAGCTCGATGCTTTGGGCGTTGAAAATCGTTGACCACGCAGTTTATTCTTCACGGTTGGGAACAATAAGAAGCTATTGGGTGCCAAATCAGGGCTGTACGAATCATCGCACGAAAGTGTCCACGATTCAGTTCTAGCGTCCGTGCGACAAAATTTTCTGAGTACGGATATCGTCAAAAATGTCAACATTTAGGTTTGAATTACGTTTGCGATGGAGCCGTCAGATGAACTCACATGACAACAGTGTTGCCAATTCCCGAAATATAAATAGTGACCCTTGTAATAGAAAGGTGGTATTTGTACATTTGTACTGAGACAGAAAAAAGATATGTATCCACAAAATATAAAGAACATTGAAGGCGATTGCTCATCTTCACAGACAGACCTAGTGTACCACTGATTGATTACTATATAACTATAGCGGCAAATTCCAGAATAAGGATTTTAATTAATAAATATTATTTAAATACTATGAGGCTTGCTAATTTATCTTTTAAGTCTAATAGTATATGAGACAGTAATTTGTTAACGAAAATGACTATATTATAAATAGTTAACGCTTGGGCTGAAAAGCTTCGAACCTAATTCGTAAATGGCGCTAGTTTTATTGCATTTATTACTTTTTATGTTAGTGCTAACCTTCAAAAGAAATATATTAAAATTTTATAATATTCTACTTATTGAGTTATTGTCTTAAGACTGAATGAAAGAATAATTTTGTGTTTTTATTTTGCACTGCTTCTTGATGGGAAAAGTACCATTCAGGCGAAGCAATGGATTGAAAAGTGTTAGAAGGTCTCTGCTCCATCAGAAACAATAACAAAACGTAAGATTGCTGACTTCAAACGTGGTTCTAGAGACACCGATAACACAGAACGCAGTGGACGTCCAAATGAGGTGGTAACACCAGAAAACATGAAAAAATTCATAAAATCTTTTAGAATGACGGATAACTGAAATTGCGTGTGTTAGCTAACATCCTAAAGGTATCAAAAGAACGTGTTGGTTTTATATTGCATGAGCATTTGACCACGATAAAGCTCTGTTCAAAGAGGGTGCCGCGTTTGCTCACTGTTGACCAAAAACAAGAACATGTTGGTGACTTAAGTAGGGTTTGGCCACGTTTAAACGTAGCAAACTGGAATTTTTGCGTCGATATGTGATAACGGATGAAACATAGATCTCACTTCACTCCGGAATCAAAACGATCGTCATTTGAGTGAACAGATTGCGTTGTCACGACGAAGAATTACACTTTTTTACCGCTTCTTTTTTTCGTATTTCAATAAGTACTTCTCGTAAGCAACTGGTTCTGGTTCTTGGCCATTTATTTCCACAAATTTACATGAGCATGTTTTTGATATATGTAGAATCCGTCGCGAACAAATCATTCCAAAAACTTTCCTCCCTAAGTGAACAGCCATCTATTTGCCATGTCGATGACAATGTGAAACCTTCCTGTGCGTATAGTTGAAAGACCAAGGTATAATGTATTACGGTGTGCCAAAATCGAATTAAATTGTTGCTGGCGACGTCAGTCGAACGACGTATTGTTACAAAAAAAACCACTCAATAGTGAGTAATAGATGCAAAGTTATCCGGTAGCATGTACAACGCTCAGTCACACGTTGCCAGAGTTGTGAAGGATACATGGTTGAAGTTCGAATTATTTTGAATCTTATATATAAAATGCTAATGTCACAATGTTCGTTCCCATACTCCTACGAAACGGCTTGACCGATTCTTAAGAAATTTTTTATGCATATTCAATAGGTCTGGGAATCGTCTACTATCTATTTTTCAAACCCATAGTGATCACGGGTGTCCACCCCAAAATTTTTTTAAAAATTATTTTATTTTGTGGCATTAAAAATACATACAATCCTAAATTTTCACTTTTCTACCACCAACCCCTGCTTTTTAATAGTCATTTTAATAATTTTATCCGTTTTTATCCCGCTCGATGTGTGTTTTGTATTGTACAGTGAACAATGCCAACAAAACGCAAAGGGGCCAATATGGGCCGTGATAAAAATAAATATAGAAGCATTCGAAATAGAAGAGCCCAAAAAATCTAAGAACAAGTTCAGGAAGAAAATACTGGAGCGCGTGTGAGATTGGCGCAATTGGACGATACACGAGCTGAACGCAATGAAGTCTTGATATTACATTGATGCACAACGACAATCACACAGTTTTACTGGCAAATGGCAAGTTTCGAGGTGAAAATATATGATTACCACGAATACCTATTATACCCACAGATGTGCCAATTCAGTTTAAGCGTATTCAATTTTCGATTAGATTGGTATTTGCAATGACTATTAATAAATCCCGATGCCAAACAATATCTTTTTGCGGCTTAGATTTGAGCACACCATGTTTTTCACATGGACAATGATACGTTGCATGCTCTCGAGTCGGTAAATCATCAAGTTTTTTTGTATTAGCTAAAGACGGGCTAACAAAAAATATTGTTCACGCTGTAGCATTAAGAGATTAATATTAGGTAATGAATTAATGATATAAATAATTATTACTTAAAATAAATTATAATAAATTTTAAAAAAATGTTTGGTGTTTTGTTATTTTTATATTCCCTCATCGTTCACAGCGCTCCATGCCTTTTCCATTCATATACCACATCCTTACACACTTCCAATAAGTTAGTTATTTTTTTGTCTGCACTAGAAATTCTCTAGAAATTATTTACATGGCAAAACGACGTTTGCTCGGTCAGCTAGTAATATTATAAGAATTATTCTCAAGAAATGTTTTTTTAACTTAAGAAAATTATGAGAATTTTTGCAAACTCACAATAACCTAATATGTAATATCTAAATTAACATAGCGGGAAGTTTTGTCTCTGGCGTTAATAGTGTTACTCAATAATAGTACTGCGATAACTACAAACGCAGAGGGACGCATCCCCACACACCCCTTCCCCGTTTCGAACTTTTCTCGTAATTAAATGGGAACATTAATACAGTTTTCAAGTAGTTCAAATGTATATTTAACGGGCTTGGTGGACTTGGGGACGACTCCACTCATGTTGCATTGTACGGTGAAATCAAATAACAGTAAGAGCATAACTAACATTACCTGAGCCTCCCCAGATATAGCTGGCTAGAGAGCAGTAAAAAACACTCGAGGAAATTAAACTGGCACTATAATATAATTATACTCACGCTCACTGTTGCGGTTAAATTAAACAAAAAATGGTACGGAAGTATTTAGACAGAAATTACCAATATATGAAATGAAGAGAATGTTAAATAATAACGAGGAAATACAGGTACAGTTTACACAGTATTATATTTTCAATATAATAGATCACTGGAACAGCTGCTTAGTTATTGTAAAATATATAGTCTATTCAAAGACTTTTTTTTGTTTATGCGCCATCAAGATTTGTACATTTTGAATTTGTAAAAAATAAATTACATAAAACGTAATTATATCATTTTATTTATATTTACCGAGTAAAAATTGGAAATAGTTCGCTTTCTATCATAGTTTTTATAAAACTTAATTTATGTATCGCAAACCATTCCTTAGTTGTAGCCTTTGTCAATCCACTTGTTGCCACTCCTGTTGCCAGCTTGAAGAAGAACATATCTGCCTTTATTTTATTATAATCTTACCATGAGTGACCCAATACTAATATATCCATGTCTCATCTAAATACATAAATGAAATGAAATAATAAGTCTTACTTGATTGGACATCTTGGGTTATTTTTATACTATCGATACTATTGAATGAGATGATACTACACAAACTACTGATTGACATAAAAGACGTATTCTCCTAAAGAAAATATTTATTGAGATACACGGAACAACAAAAAATATTTATTGAATGTTTTTTTTATCTGATAGAATAAAGTATTATAATTTTAAGTCAGTAAAAATGAACCTAAAGACATATAAAAGTATTACCTCAGTATATATGATAGGCATCTAATATTATGGTATTGTATTAACATATTCCATATTTAAAAAAAAGTTAAAATTATTTTTTCATTCATAAACCGACCAAGACTGGAAGACTTCTTGGGATTTTCTGCTATGCAGCTTTGATTTATACTTTATACTTTTCAAGAGGAATAGGCCTTTGTAAAATATTTTAATATTCAGCTATTAACAGTTTCTATTTCATTAATTTTTATTCATTAAATGGTAGAAATAGCTCGCTTTCCTTTTCTTCTTCAGTCACTCTCACAACATCACAGTCCAAGTTTTATAGTCTGTAGGCACAACTCATGAGAGTCGCAATTTGTACCGAATTATTACGTAACCACAGCTTATGGATTAGGTTGAACATCCTGAGATTTGACATAAAAATATTTTCACCTCAACAATCAATTCAGAAATGTTCTAATATCTTCAACAGCATGTATTGTAAATGCATTAAAATTAATTCGCAATCCTAAAATATCTATGCATTAGTTAATTTTATCCTCAAAATGACTTAGCGGAAACCTATTCGAACAAGTACCGGGCTTATAGCTCCATCAGGTCAAGTATTTCTCCCTCCCGATAGTGGAGTATGGATGGAATACTCCGAAACGTAACGCGGGAATATAAAAAATTAATCATTATGGTTATGTGCGAACGGCGGTCTTGTATGCTACTCTTATTTCCGATATTATCGAGAGAGTGAACGGTCGCGAGGGGAGCCTTCATGTCGTTTCCACGGTTACCGAGCGACTTAAACCTCCAGGTGAGACGCGGCCAAGGAGGGTTCGTATTTTGTCGTTCCGTTCGACTTTGTAGCGTTCGGCGCGTTTTCGTTTTCGATGTCTGTCGAATTAACTCGTGTTTGCTACGGTTTTGTCAGTCATTATTCAGATTTTGGGGAAAATTTATTTATAATAATTCGCACTTAGTTCGATTTTGAATTGGTCAAGTCAATTCAAGTGCTGAGATATACAATACAATTATTATAGGAAAATTGGTACTCGTTTTGGTTCAAGTTTTATATATATTGAACAGATCTTGATTGCTGTGTATAATAGTATAAGTATAATGATTGATAGAGATAAAGATGAATATTAATATGAAAATAATGAAGAATTATGATCCAAATATTGGAACTGCTGCAACTGAAATCGCTGTAATATACACTGCAAAAATGGTCAGACAAAATGAACAGTATACTTAGCCAGTCGTATGTGATTTATACTATCTAAATATATTTTCCTGATTTATTTATTACTGATCTAACAGGTTAATCGAAAAGTTCCCGACCTGACACATAGGTGGCGATACTAGAATTAAATCTATATGTTTTTTAGTTAGCCCTAAACCTCAAAGGATGCGTGTATAAATTTGACAGCTGGTGGATCATTACTTTGTGAATTATAGAATTTTGAGTAAAGCGACTCTTGTTGTTGTGAAGAAAATGGATAAGAAGGAATTTTGCGTGTTGATAAAATATTGCTTTTTGAAGGGAAAAATATAGTTGAAGCAAAAATTTGGCTTGATACCGAGTTTCCGGATACTGCTCTAGGTAAATCAACCATCAAGTTTGGTATGCTAAGTTTACACGTGGTGAAATGAGCACCGAAGGCGGTGAACGCAGCGGACGCCCAAAATAGTTTGTTACCGACGAAAACATTTAAAAAAATCCACAAAATGATTTTGAATGACCGTAAATTGGAATTGAATGAAATAGCAGACACTCTAAGGATATCAACTGAATATGTACATCACATCATTCACGAATATTTGGGTATGAGAAAGCTCTGTGCAATGTGAATGCCGCGCGAGCTCACTTTTGACCGAAAACAATAACGAGTTGATGATTTAGAGCAGTGTTTGAAGATGATTAAGCGTAATAAACCCGAGTTTTTGCATCATTATGTGACAATGGATGAAACATAGCTCCATCGTTTCATTCCGAAGTCCAATCGACAGTCATCCCAGTGGACTGCACACGATGAACCCGCTTCAAAGCGTGGAAAAACGCTCGGCTGGTAAGGTTATGGCATCTCTAGTTCGGGATGCACATGGAATCATTTTCATGGACTACCTTGAAAAAGGAAGGACCATCAACAGCGACTATTACATAGCGTTATTGGATCGTTTGAAGGACCAGATCGCCGAAAAGCGGCCGCATTTGAAGAAAAAAAAGTGCTTCTTCACCAACACAGTGCACGGTCTCACAAGTCAGTGAAAAAAATGGCAAAAATCCATGAATGTGCTTCGAATTGCTTCCTCATCCACCGTATTCTCCGGACCTGGCTCCCAGTGACTATTTCCTGTTCTCAAATATCAAAAGAATACTCGCTGGGAAGAACAAATTTTCTTTGAATGACGAGGTGATCGCCGAAAGTGAGGCCTATTTTGAAGCAAAGGACAGATCCTACTACAAAAATGGTATCGAAAAGTTTGAGGATCGCTATAATCAGTGTATCACCCTTGAAAAGAATTATGTTGAATAAAAAAATTTAATGTTGGCAAAAAAATGTGTTTTACTATGTAGGCCGGGACTTCTCAATTGACCTGTTATATAAACAAAAACGTAAGTAAATTAGGAGATGTGAATTTGGAAAATAACAAAAACTTGTATTTTACTTTAGAATTGATTTTATTTTGCTGAAAGAGATGGTGACTTTTTAACTACAAGCACAAAACAATACTGAGGGTTTAAATATTTGCTAATGTAAACCAAACGCATCCTTCGTAGCCACAGAAGTATGTCGCGCGATATAACATTTCCCTCCTAAACAAATGACTAAAGGCAGGTATGAAATCACGAGTATCACATGTACCTTCGTCTGCCAGTTTGCCTTTGATGATTTTATAAATGAGACCATTTTTTTGCTTATATTTACATGGTATACACCGTATGGAATGGTTTCCTATGTTTTGGTGATTACAAATTCCAATAGTTTAAGGCTGAGAAACTGATCTACTGCAACTTGCACTCTGAACTCCAAGCTTCTGGCCTAATTCCAGTAGACTATATTAGCTCGCAGTAAGTTCAGTCCGTCTTTTGTGGCCTTACACCCTGAACTATGATGCTTGTACCGACGTACTAAGGGTATTTTATAAAGCCTTAATGCTTTCTAATTGGAAAAGTTTGTAGCTAGTGTCCGCTGTTAATCCACTTTTTGTGACATTACAGCTTCAGCTGCGATTGTATTTCCCAAGCTCCACTTAATTACACCAAGGAAAGCTTCCACTAATTGCAGAACAGTTGCCAATCCAACGATAAATTGTCTTCTTTTCCTTATAATTAATTTGCTTGTAGTTAATTAAATTAATTCGAAAGAGAACACCTTTATTATCTTCCTAGTAATCTATTTAAAAACTATTTCATTTTGCAACACTTATACTTTACACTTTACACTTCATAAACACACATTGTTTTGGTAATCAGTCGCGCAATATAACAAATATATATCGATACAAAAGTGGTAATCTCCGATATAAAAGATCTTCAGTACCAATTCAGAGTCGTTCTGCAGTTTATTGATATCCTTTTAAAACAAACTTTGTAGAAAATAAATTGGTGTATAAAGTTTTCAGTACTTTTTTCTTCTTTTAATTTGTTAACAAATCATACGCTACATTTGTGATCAAGTATCAAATAAATGCACACTTTTTCTTAAAAAAATTTTCTTGTGTTTGTTCAATTATTATATTTTAACATTTATTATGGTGACAAAATACTTGTTGTGTTGTAAAAATTGCCATTGTTATAGCCAGATCAGTTTGAACCTGACGGTGATACGGCAAAAGTTGTAGAAACATATTGATAGTAGTACGATTACTTATTCATGTGGAAATAATTTGAACAGTATATATAAGCCAACAAAAAGGATGATATGATTTTAATAAACTTGTTATTTTTTACAAAATAGGTGAGGAACTTTTGTTAATAGTTACATAAATAACGCGCTTATCTCTTGGTCTAGTCTTCAAATAACAATAATGATTAATTTTTTACAATGTTATGTACAAGAAAACCTTTATATAATTCATAGGCAATTTTTTATGTATTAAGCTTGCAATTTCTCTTCGTAATTTTTTAGTGATGTCTTAGATATAAATATAACGTCAGACAAAAAGCAGAGCTTATCATTCTAAAAATCAAATAACTCTACCAGTTAGTCGGAAGATACTCCCAATTTGACTCAAAATCGAAGAGATTGGTTTATCGGTCTCTTATAAAGCATGTTAGGACCTATGAAGTTCAAATTTGGAGTTATACACCACTCAAGTTTGTGTGGTTTAGTAGCTGTAATTAAGTAACCTTCTTTCATGGATTAATGCGAAACCTTGGATAATTGCGTAAATCAATTTAATTTTGAGTTTATTGTGCAGTTCTTCATTTATATACCGATAAGCATTGTTTGTTTTGCTTTGCTTGGTTTTTAATTAAAGAACTGTGTTTTACAGCATTGGGTTTGATGTCTTAGCGAATGGCCATATTTGCACCCCCTTTTTTTTTGCCTGGAACCGGGTAGGGGAATCCTGTTACGGATACCTGGTCGGGAAGACCCGCAAGAATAAGCGAGTTGGACTGGTTATGTGGAGGCTGCCTCTGGGCTACCCACTAAACCCCACCCTATCAGCTGATCCAATGACCCTAACTGATACTTCTTACTGTTAGTAAGGAGGGTGCCCGTAACCGGTAACACCGTTAAGAGGCACAAGGGCCAGGCAAGGACGTGGCGTCGTTATCACACCACGCAGCTTGCGGTACATGAGTTAATCGCTCGCCGGAGAAGGTCGAGACAATTAGGAGTTAGAGCACGACGGGGTAGTGTCGGCTGTGATAGAATAAGGCTACGAAGAGCCGAATGAGTTATTGGCCTGAAATATCGGCCAGCTCGGTAATACATCTATTGTCCGAGAGACGAAGAGTGGAGAAATATCTCGAATAAACCTCGGATATAAAATCGTGAACTTGGGGGACGTCTGTTTCTCTATGAATTTGATTGTTCCTGATGAACCATGGGGCATTAATAATTCTCCTGAGAATTTTGTTTTGAAACACTTTTTAGATAGACACTGGAGCCGTATAGAACGACTGATCGAACCAGCATCTTGTACAGGAGAGATTTTATAGATAGAGGAAGCCTGCTGGCTCTGTTGATAAGCGGGAACAGCAAATTTACAATACCTTGACCTTTATGGAGGGACTTTTGAATGTGGGAATTCAACCTAAATTTGCGATCGAAGACAAGACCGAGATAGGTGGCTTCTTCTGACCATGGGATTTCTGCAATATTTGCACCCCAAACGCAAAAGACCAAATAGGCTCTGTAATTAACTGAAATCCATTTTTGAAGGTATTCAAATATTTGTGGAATTGATTAAATTTGTTTAAATTATTTAGAAGTGAAAACTTTAATGTTTATGATAAAAATATCTAGAACAACAAAAAAGACAGCGAATTTGAAGCATGGGTGAATATAAAGATAGGAATTTCATGAAATTTTATTGCAGGCCAAATTAAAGTAGCCTCAATTAAACCGGTTTCATAAAGAACTGTTGCTTGTTTAGACCAATGAAGCATGTTCTGCTAATTCTGGAATGGCAAAAATCGCGAAGTAGTGTAGATGATTGAATAGTGTCAGAACTAACAAGAAGAAATTAGCGAAAAGTTATAGAAAATGATGGGAATTATATTGATTGAAGCTTACTACCAACTTTTACCAATTTCTCTCAATAAAAGTCAATTCAAATGAATATATGATAACTTTTAATCTCCGGGCCTAATATAATTTGACCGACCCCGAAGTTATATTGGACCGGATCCAGAACATCCGTATACATCATAC
Organism: Rhynchophorus ferrugineus; assembly: GCF_030347505.1. Lineage (NCBI taxonomy): Eukaryota > Metazoa > Arthropoda > Insecta > Coleoptera > Curculionidae > Rhynchophorus > Rhynchophorus ferrugineus. The sequence continues at coordinate 53,057,672 of NW_027472583.1, forward strand.
ACAATTTGTTTTGAGGTCGTATAACCTCGGGTTTCATTCTTTAAACGGACCCTTTCATTCACCGAACGGGACGGTGTTTATCGTTTGCTAACGCGGCAAACAATCGTAAAAAATCAAAGGATTACCGAAAAAAATATAAAAAAGAACAACCCCGAAAGAATGGGGGCCATAAAAGAACATTGTCGACTGCTTTTTCCTGTATGCTAGCTCATAAATTATCTCAGTTGGCTGGATCGCTACGTTCCTGTTTTCGGAGGATGCGCCTTTGTCTACGCCACGAGATCTGGAGTGATGCGGCTTTTTTATTATTTCTGATTTGGTTTTCGTCTCGGATTTCGGACGGGGATTGGGTAAAAGTGCTCGGAAAGGGGAGGAGGGTGGATAAACTGATGTTAGTTTGTCGGATTATTTGATATTTTGGTTAATGATTGAGACATATTATATTTTGAGTTATATTTGTCATGTCCTTGTCTGTGTTTTATGTTTCAATCCACAAAATTCGTCAAGTTAATTTGTATAAGTATTAATTTATGAAATATATAGGAATATTAATTTTGATACATGCTTTTTCATTTGACAGGCATGCCCAAACTATGTAAACTACATCTCTTAATTTTGTGCTTTAACTGTTGTTAGCCGGTTTAATATACTCTATATAGTCTATTCTACTATAGTCTATTCAAAACAGTAGTGACACACGTGGCCTGTCAAAACGCAATGTTGCCGCAGCAACTCTGAGTTTTAGTACATATTGGCTCTGACATAACAAACTTCTAATATAAATAAAATAATCAAACAAAATGTTATGTATTATAATTTATTTAAACATTATAGTACATCTAATGCATATATTATCGAAGAAACTACAATTAATTATGCCGCCACGATAATTTATGGGTTAGAGTTGTTTTATTATATATATATATATATATATACATTGAATTTTTTCCACCCTAGTATAGGTAGAGTTCTAGGCGTTTTTGTTATTTAGTGATATCCCCGCAGGCCTAATCCACCTAACTAACAATTGTATATCTGAGTAATGTATTTTACTTGCATTAGAAAGCATATTTATGTTTTACGCTTAGTCCTTGTTTCCTTCGATGCAATGTTACCTTGTAAAGTCATTATAATATTACTATATTCCTCCTTAGTTTCTCTTGTTACTACCTGTATACATCTTTCTTGATAAAACTACATTAAAATCACTGCGTTCTCCTTAGTGCATTTGCCATATCTGTAAAACAGTAAGTATTATTTCTCTCCTCATATATTTTAACCAAATGTTCATGTATATTCTGAGCAATAACACACATGCCCATAAAGCTGTCACACTCTATAATACAATTTCCTACAATTAAAGTATATTAATTGTATACTGACCTTTAGTTGTTTTCTCTTTCATCACCCTGTCTTGGTAATTGTCAGCATTTAATCATAAACTAACATTCATATCATTCATTCATTCAATCATTGTCACTTTCAGAAACACTAATAAAGTTAATAACCAAGCTGTTTATTTATAATCTATCAAAAACTTGTTCAAGATCCTACCATTTGTCAATTTCTTCATCAATGTGTCTGATCGAGCTCACACAAACTGAAGGTGCTATTTTCGACAATGCCTCTTTCCATAATTCCAGATAATTCTGGTTGGAATATTCTCCTCAGCCTGAATATCTATTGTAATAACACTTTTCAGTACCCCATATCAACTCAATTGGATTAAAAATGCAGTGATAGGGAGGAAGACGTAATACTCTGTGGCCATAACATTCAGTAATCTGATCTACCATGTATCTTTTCTCAGGCTTATTTCTAAAAAAGTAAATTACATAAAATGCAATTAAATGTTTCATTTATATTTACCAAGTAATAATTTGAAATAGTTCATTCTTTAACATGGTGTCCTCGAAACTTATTTTATGTACTTTAAGCCATTCCTTAATTGCAACCTTTGTTGATGCACTTGTTGGGATTTTCTATGGTAGATATGGTGCATTGTACATAACAATAACTGATGGTTCCTCCAAGGTCTTTAAAAGCTGATTGTGAATTTACTGCAGAGACAAGTTATGGTTCATTTCTCCGTGGTAGTCACCCTTGGACTTGGAGGAAAACACTAATTCTGCACCAGGAATAAAACCATTCCTGTTTCCAGCATGAAGAACTATATGCCTGCAGTGAATTACTAATAAAAGTTATGACTAATAAAACATAATTGATAGTTATTAAAACGTTTACCTTTTTCCAATCAACTTTTGTTGTATTTACACTATATTTATTATCATCTTGTCATGAACGACCATTCTGAAATATTCATATCTCATTTAAATATATAAATTGATATAATAATTCTTCCTTGATTTGGTTATATGTTTTAAAAGCAATCTCTGGAAGTTTCATTAAACCCACACCCACAATTTATAGATCGAGGGGTAAAAAACACAAGGTACTCCATTTCTTGACGCTCATTTGCCATGAAAGGTGCAACATTTTTAGCAGATTACCAAAATATAGCCAAATTAGTAGTTTTCTGTTATATCTGGTTTATATTAAATCATATGATATAGGCTAATCTAATACCTTCATCGGCAGATACCTTTTCCCGAAAACCGCTTACCAACTCTATTCACAGCGGGACCGAGCTGGATTCTCGAACGCGGTATCAAAGGAAACGATAAATTTCGGGATCTCTACGTACAACACAAGTGTAATTCGGTTAGGACACGGTTTCGAGTGGCTTTTTGAGGTGGTGGTGGCGGTGGTGCCGCGCCACGTCGGACAGTCTCCCATGTGTTCGGTTGGCGAACGCAAAGAAGACCGTGGAACCAGGGGGGAATTGGGAGAGGAGGGGGTTGTAGCGCGCGTCGCCGTTAAGACCTCCGAAAGTCGGCGGCGGTTTCGCACATCGGGAGCGACGTAACGGCGATTTAATGGAGTTCGATACCGCGGCTCGATCCCCCGGGGAGGTCGAGGGGGACTAGGTGGCGGTCGACGGAATCGACATCGTCTTTGGAGCTTCAGGTGGTTGCGGTCTCGCATATTAGTTAGCGGAGGGTCGTTGGCAGATCTTTATTAAGACACAGCCTATTTTGCATAGTTTCTGATTATATTCCGAAGGTTAGTGGTAGAACGGGGCACAATATCGTAGCTATTCGAACCTTGGAGCATTTATAGAATAATCAAAAACTCCTTGATGGAATTTTGTAGGTTTGAGAAAGCAAATAAGTTCGATAGTTAGATAAAATAATTTTGACCCAAAGATTAAAGTTGATATTTAATAATTTTGGAAAAGCCTTATTTATATAGAAAATTATGATGAAATTTTACTTTATTTATTAGTTATTTTTGTTAGTTTTTCTATTTTTTTCTATAACTATTTTTCTATATGTTATTCTCTAGTTTCATATTAGGTTGTAATTTCTTAATAGACAACGTTACGTAATGCTTAATCAGTGAAGCCACACTATACTTATCATTTGTGGTTTTGTATTGACATAATCTGGTTTGAAATTATTAAACTTAAAATACTCATAGTAAAATATAGTGGTAATATTATAGTTTGAATGTTTCTGCACGGCTTTTTCAATACTACAGGAATATTTTACTTATTTTCATTAATTTGTGTAATAAGCTGAGTTTTTAAATAAGAACAGAGATAGTCGTTTTCTCGCAATAAATCAATTTTATTATAAAGACATTTCTTTACATATAAGTTGTTTTGGAATTTTTTAAATCAAATCAAATAATGGAACGCTATTACTTATATTGCATGATATATAGTTGCTTTATTCTAATAAGATAATTAGGACCCAAGGATTAAAGTTCACCTTCAATTATTTTGGAAAAGCCGTGTTTATATGGAAAATGATGACGAAATTTTACTGTAGTTATTTATGTAATTTTTTGTATGACTATTTTCCATGTCTTGTTCTCATTTAAGGCTAGTCCTGGGTGCATTCTAAACGAGTCCAGTAGGCAGCATCTACTGCAAGGCTGATATATCCACTTTGGTGAACAGAACTCCTTGTAAGGTAATGCTGACTCACTCTGGTTTAAGCAAAACTTACCACAGCATAAGACATATTTGCGTAAAAATTTTAATCACTCAGTTCGTATACATGGAGGATCATATGGTATATTAGAAATAGACTAGAACTGGCCTATGCCCCTGCTTTCATCACTCATAATAAAATAACTTCCTGGGCTTGACCAAATATTGAAATTCATCTATCTATGAAAAGATTCCCCAAGAGTGAGATCAACTGGCATAGCATTTGCAATTTTTTTGCTCAGATAAGTGAAGAAAAATATCGTGATCATCATATTTACTGATGGTTTTAAGACATATTATTATGTTTGGTCGACACTTACGAACTTCGTGCAAGAGCAGAACTTTAGCTTACCTATAGCGACTGGTATTATGACTGCGGAACTGTTTGCCATTTTCAAAGCCGTAGTGACCACTGGAACCCTTTACCCTTACCACTATTACATCTACATTAAGTTCAAAGGTAGGTAACGTTGGTGGATTGATACCATGCGGTTCCCGGCTATAAAAGACCACCACGACGACGTCTCTCTATCGAAAAGCGATATTACACGCTTTAAACAACTTCACAGACGCATACCACATAATCCCGAACGAACAATTCTGTTTCCATGCCAAACATTCAAGCCTTCATCAAGCTGTCCGGGTCACAGCAACAATCCACTAGGTATTAAGAAAAGGTCGAAAAACTGGAGCGATCTTTTTAGACGTTTCCAAAGCTTTCCATCAAGTATGGCACCACGGTATAGTATTCAAAGCGAAACAGCTTGGTCTACCGAATGACTTAATATCCCTGATAAATTCATACTTGGATGGTAGATTCTTTCAAGTGAGGATCGGTGACGCAATCTTCTCTCATAAATAGATTTCCGCGGGAGTCGTGCAAGGTGCTCCACTAACCCCAGCCCTATTCAAACTTTATATGACTGATTTCCCACTCCACAAGTTTTCCCACACAGCATTTGATGCAGATGATACTGCTTTTTTCACAACCGGTTATTATTCCGACGTTATTCATAACAGACCCCAAGTCCAGCTGAACCAAGCGAGAGCTTGGTACAAGTTCTGGCGGCTACAGATAAACTCGAGCAAAACTATTCTAAGGGCCTATTCTGTTCCACCGCAAGAAGGAGTTCCGCGCCTATCATCTCTAAATTGATAAAGTCCCTATACCCTGGCTACAGAAAGTTTCATACCTCGGTCTCCAATTCGACCGCAGATTCCAATGGTCAGGTCAAATATAGCATGCTATTTGCAAAGACAATGGCGTGTACAGCGTACTATTTCCACTCATCTGCAGAAAAAGTAAAGTCCCAATCCCCCAGAAAGCGATACTGTATAATATGCTAGTCCGTCCAGTCTACCTCTACGGAGCACAAGTGTGATACAAGTATGTCTCTGAGAGACAGCTTGAACTACTCCAAGTGTTCTAATCCAAAAAAGTCTGCGTGTTGCTTAATGCCTCATGGTTTACGAGGAACCTCAACACTAATTTTGCCAAAAAAATGTGTTTTACTATGGTAGGCCGTGAATTTTTCAATTGACCTGTTATTGAACACCACAGCATATAGCATATAAGTTGAATAAACTCGATATAAGTGCAATTAATGTATAAATTTAGTGTTAAACATCACAATTGTTTTTCTTCGACCCTCCACATTATTCTCACCATCATCTTAAGAAAAAGCAGTTTCGCACAATCCCTATCAGCAATTAAACAATTCCAGTTTATATTACCGGTAGGATCTCTTCGTTAATGGCATTTTTCGGCGGTATCTCGTCGATTTATCGGCACGGTCTCGGCCGAAAGGAAGCAGGAGAAAAAAATTACGATACGCCCAAATTTGCTCCCCTTTTTTCTGCTCGGTTATCTCCGTTTTAATTGATTCACTGCCTCGTATATAATCTTAAAATGGCCGAGGGTCAGAGATACGACCGCTGGCGAATTCGCCAGAAACAAGGAACATTAACGCTGGCCATCGATCATTAAGAAAACGGCAAGGAAAATAATAAAGGCACGGGAAGCTGATTAATCAAGGATTAATTATCAGAAATCTGACGCGGGAAGATTTGATAAAGAAGCAAATGGGTGTAAAGATAGTTTATCATTATACAGGTCACTACGTATATCGGTTATGAGACGTGTGGTGATTAAAAGAAGAACTTTTAATTTATTTCGGGACACATTTATGGCAACTTGCAGAACGTCGCAATGTTGCCACGTTAACATTGGCTTTTAGTTCATTTTACCAGTGACGTATAACACAATTCTAATCTAAATAAAGTAATGAAACAAAAATGATGTTGACACAATGATGAAATGACAACAAACAGGTCAATTGAAAAGTTCCCGGCCTTTCCATAGTAAAACACATTTTTTGGCTAAATTAGTTTTTTTTATTCAACAATTCCCTTCAAGGGTGACACATGGCGACTCTCCGACTTTTCGATACCATTTTTGTAGTACGATTTGTCCTTTGCTTCGAAATAGGCCCCAGTTTCGTCGATTACCTCTTCATTCGACGAAAATTTCTTCCTAGCGAGCATTATTTTGAGATCTGAGAACAGGAAATAGTCGCTGAGGGCTAGATCTGGAGAATACGGTGGATAAGGAAGCAATTCGAAGCCCAATTCATGGCTTTTTGCCATTGTTTTCACTGACTTGTGACACGGTGCATTGTCTTGGTGAAGCAGCACTTTCTTTTTCTCCAAATATCTCCGTTTTTGGCGATTTCGTCCTTCAAACGGCCCAATAACGCTATGTAATAGTCGGTGTTGATGGTCCTTCCTTTTTCAAGATAGTCAATGAAAATTATTTCATGCGCATCCCAATATACAGATGCCATAACCTTGCCAGCCGACTGTTGCGTTTCCCCACGCTTTGGAGCGGGTTTATCGGATGACTGTCGCTTCAGACGTTTAAATCATCTTCAAACACTGCTCCGAATCATCAACTCGTCGTTGTTTTTGGTCAAAAGTGAGCTCGCGTGGCACTCAATTTACACAGGGTTTTCTCATACCCAAATATTTGTGAATGATATGATGTACACGTTCAGTTGATATCTTTAGAGCGTCTGCTATTTCATTCAATTTCAATTTACGATCATTCAAAACAATTTTGTGGATTTTTTTAATGTTTTCGTCGGTAACAACCTCTTTTGAGCGTCCACTGCGTTCACGGTGCGTCTTCGGTGCCCATTTCACCACGTCTAAACTTAGCATACGAATTTTTGATGGTTGAATATCCTGTGGCAGTGTCCAGAAATTCCGCATGAAGCCAAGTTTTTGCTTCAACTGTACTTTCTCGTTCAAAAAGCAATATTTTGTCAACACGCGAAATGTTTTTATCAATTTTTTTCACAATAACAAAAATAGCTTCACTCAAAATGCTATAATTTACAAACTAATGATCCAACAGCTGTCAAATTTATACAGGCATCTTTTGAGGCTTAGGGCTAGCTAAATCATATGGATTTAATTCTAGTAGCGCCATCTATGTGGCAGGCTGAAAACTTTCAATATACCTGTTAATGCATATATTACCGATGGACTAAAATTACAGTTATTTATACAGACACAATAGTGTTTAGGCTAGAGTTGCTTTACTATATTTACATTAAACTCCTTTCTAAACCACCTATGGTATCCTCTGAAGCAATGTTCTCTGCAATGTTGTTCTCAAATCTCTGCAATATTGCCGCATCAACTTTAGCTTTTTTGTTAGTTCACTTTGCCAATGACATGTAACAATATTATAATCTAAAGTAATGAAACAAAATTGATATGTGATAGTGTTTAGATTAGATTGTTTTAATATATTTACATTGATCTCCTTTCTAAACCACCTATGGTATCCTCTACAGGTTTAATCCACCTAATTCATAAATGTACAACTAAGTAATGTATTTTATTTTCATTAGATAACATATTTACCTTTTTATGTTTAGATCTTGCTTCCTTCGTTGCTGCGTTTTCTTGTCAAATTATTCTGATATCACTGTATTTTCCCATAGTCTCTTCTGTACTCTCTGCGTAAAGTTGGTGCCGAGCCCAAACAATACAAATATAATAATATATTTCTGATATATACAAAAAATTAAACTACCAACAAAACAAATCTAAATTAATATAACTGTTATTAATATAACTGTGTTGAGTTTGATATTTAAAATTAAATTACGAATAAAACAAATCTAATTTATTACTCGGCACCGACTTCAAAGTAGTCAATTAGTAGTAGTTAAAATAATATTGTAAATAGATAAATAGGTTTAGGTAGGTATTAAGCTAAATTCTGTGTATAAAGTAGAATATAAAATACGTATATTAGATAGGTTAAATAAGGTTTTCTATTTTTATATGTATTTAAGTTTGATTATTTTTTAATTTTTAGTGAGTTCCGTATTTATTTTTTAAAGTCGGTTCAATTTTTTTGTTAAAAATATATTTTACTATATTTTTTCTTATTTTCTAAAATTTTAAATGTAATATTTATTCATGATAGAATAAGGAGATAAATGTGATAATACTAATAAAAATCATTCGTACATTCACACGGCAAGTAGCAAATTGTTGACTAGTTTAAGAAGTTTACTAACTCTGTCACTAGACTTTTCAGTTAGTTTTCCAACGTGTTGACGTTCGGAGAAAATACGAAAAACCTCATATTCATAGAAAAACTTTCTCATATCTTGTTGTCGTTCCAATATAGAAAACTTTCAAAGTTCTGTTTCAACTTTTCTGCAACAAAATAATGTATATACGTTGCTGTCAAGCTCGGTAATATCTATAAATATCTAAATATTAAACAGATAAATTGGACAAAGTTCAAGAAAAGGTTATTCTCAACAGACATTATATTAAACAAGGCCATACTGTAATTATAATATGATTAGGATTCTTTATGTGTTTAAGCTGCTGAAGAATTGGACAAGCGAATTCAACTAAATGTACCCCTCAAGACAACTGAATAATTAAATTTTGAAGCAGAAAAATTCGTTGTAGATTTTCAACAAGCTACTTGGAATAATACTCGAGAAATTAAGAGTACAACTAAAGGAATTAATTATCCAAAAGAAGTGAAGGAAATGGTAGCTGAAAAATGTAAATTACGAAAAGAACGGCAACAAAACAGAACACCTGAAAATAAAAATAGTTTAAACAATATAACCCAAAGACGAAATACAGGAAATTAAAAACAAAACCATAAAAGGCTATCTAGAAATTTAACAGATGATAAAGAAACTGATTACTCACTTTGGAAAACCACAAAATATCTAAAGCGCTCATGTTTACACAGTCCACCTATAAGAGACCTATGTGGGAATTGGGCACGTGACAATCACCAAAAAACAGAAGCATTTGCTGAATATCTAGAAAAAACTTTCAAACCAAATGAAACTAATAGTGAACATAGTTTGCTGGACATAGAAGCTGAAAATGGGATGATTGAACTAGTCGCGCCGAAAGAGTTAACTAAAGTTATTACAACTGACATTAACTGCAAAAACTACCAAGAAAAGGAATCATAAAACTCACCAACTTGATCAATACAGCATTTAGATTAAAACATGTCCCAGATCTTTGGAAGATGGCGGAAATTATAATTATCCCAAAACCTGGGAAGTCAGCTAACGAAATAAAAACCTATAAACCTATATCACTGCTGCCAACAATATCTAAAGTTTTTGAAAAACTCCTGTTGAAAAGAATAAAACCGATCATAGAGAGAAAAAACCTAATATTAATACACCAGTTTGGATTTATTAACCAGCACTTAACAAATGACCAGGTCCACAGAATAACAGATGTTATTGAAAAAGCCTACGAAAATAAAAAAAGTATGCTCAGCTATATTTTTGGATGTAGCACAAGCCTTCGATAAGGTTTGGCATGAAGGCCTTGTTCATAAACTACAGAAAATGTTACCAAAACAACACACCGAACTATTAAAATCATACATTTCAATCAGAATGTTTAGAGTCAAACAAGAAGAAGCTTACTCTACAATAAAAGAAGCTAAAGCAGGTGTGCCACAAGGATGTGTATTGAGACCAATGCTTTATTTACTCTACACTTGTGATATACCACAAATGGAAAATATTACAATGGCTACATTTGCTGATGATACTGCGATTATAGCTGTCGGAGACAATAGTGAAGAAGCCACACAAAAATTACGACAGGCAAGTGACAATATAAATAATTGGACACAAGCTTGAAAAATAAGAATTAAATAAAAGTAAATCTGTACATGTGCAGTTCTCCTATAAACAGACCGTACAAGCACCAATGACATTAAATAATACTATCATTCCATATAACAACAACGCTAAATATCTCGGAATGAATCTCGATGCAAAACTTCGCTGGAAGGAACATATAAAGAAGATAAGAAAAGAACTGGAATTGAAATATAGGAAAATGTACTGGCTAATTGGAAGAAAATCACAATTATCAATACATAATAAAATGCTATTATATAGGCAAATACTGAAACCTATATGGACATACGGATTTCAATTCTGGGGATGTTCTGCAAAGAGTAACATAAATAAACTACAAATTTTTCAGAAGAAAGTCCTGAGAGATATTGTGGGTGCACCCAAATACTATAGGACTGATTATCTACATCGAGACTTTCAGGTACCCACAGTCAGTCAAGAAATCAAGAGAATTGCAAGGTGGCATGAGGAAAGACTCCATTCTCATACGAATATTGAAATATTTCAACTATTGGATACCACCAGAACAGGACACAGACTCAAAAGTATCAAACCATCTGATCTTGTGTAGTGTTGTGTAGTGAGGTGCATATATTAAAAAATTCAGCAGTGACATGTATAAACATTATTTCACCAGAGACTGAGATAGGGCCGATGGGTTCTCCTAGTTATATACCTAGATTTAAGTTAGCATAAAGGCAAATTGTAGGTTAGACGGAAACGACTAGTAACAATATATTAATTAAATAATAAAAAAAAACTTTTCTGCAGCAAAATGATGTATATACGTTGCTGTCAAGCTCGGTAATATCTATAACTATCTAAATATTAAACAGAAAAATTGGACAAAGTTCAAGAAAAGAGTTATTCCCAATACTATAATTGTAATATGATTAGGATTCATGTGTATAACATAATTTTTTTTACAAGAATCTACTCATGGCATATATTATAAAATGTTATTTTGCCGTGTTGCTAGTTGAAAATATAATATATAGATACAATAATGTCTAATCCGTTTGTTTATAAGTAATTCGAATGCAGCAAATAAAGAAGAAAATTAATGGCTTGCAATGATAAAAAATAAAAATACTGAAATCTTGGATTTACAAAGAAAAACGTTCAAAATTAAATTACTAAGTCCCTATATCTTAAAAACAAAGTATAGTCAGCCTCCTTTAGACATCTAATAGCGGAATTATTCAACATAAGCGGATTATACTACTAAATAAATGATTATACTGATATCTAGTCTAAAATATGGTTATTTCGAATACAGTATTCAGATTTTTTTTATTCCAACTTAAGATGTTACTAAGGCTATTTGTAACGTTGTATGCTAATGTTCGCAGATCTTTCTCTCTATATTAGTTTGATAAAAAATTATTATCTTTTATGTCATTTTGACGGTGATGATATAAAGGGGATGTGGACAGACATAAAGTGTATATATAAAATAATAAATTGCCGACTTGGTGGCGCAGTGGTAAATGTGATAGGACGATCCTCCTACTGTTGCGATAGCTGCGGGTTCGAGTCCTGCTGGGACATGGTCGTAAATTTATATTTGTGATTGTTTGAAATTTGTGATTGTCCTAGGCAAGAGTGTAAAATGATCCCAGTCACGCCAGTAACCAGGCTCGGTAAGACTGGATGTCTTCTGGAATGATTTCTAAAGTTGGTCACTCGCCAGTCAGTACTCTTAATGCTGAAGACCGTGGTTCGGAGCCCACGTTAAACTGTAGGTCCAGTCTAAATAAACCCATAGTTGGTAAAAGGAGACTTTAAAATATATTAAAAAGAAATTTGATAAACAATTAAAAATTAATAACACACACAGTTGGGCTAAATGTATAAATAGTGTATATACAGTTTAAAAATTAACACAAACATAACCAAAACGAAGTAGAGGTCTATCCAGACACCATACATCAGCACTCATACCGAAGTGGTAATGATTATTTGATCAGTAACACTAAACTTAGCATATGCTAGATTCTATGTAGAAAATCGATTTCTCGTAGTAATCCGAGGAGTCTGTCTGTATTTTCTCCTCTTAAGGCATTTCAAAAATTTTGCAGCCTATATTTAGTTCTAATCTGGATAAGCCTTACACAGTCGTTCAGTATGTGGTAGACTGAAATAGGGGCACGGTGACAATACTCATAGTGAGCAGGCGGGCTCAAAGCCGTCAACTGATGAAACCACAGTGGCCTCAATCTCATTCGATTCAAAGCTACGACATGGTTGGGCCCAACGACGTTGTACCTCGTTATTTGTGAAACAATAAGCGAATGGGATAAGGTCAGTATGGACACAAACATCCGCGATGGGGAGGGGAGATGATGATGCCGATTTAGCCGCACTATCCGCGCGCTCCTTTCCCGGTATACCAACGTGAGAAGGCATCCACAGTAAAATTGTCCTGATCCCATTCAGATAAATGGTACGGTCGATTGACAGTGAGTCGGTGACCAGGGGATGGCTAAACTTCTGTTCCAGGAAACATTCCAGAACATTTCGGGAGTCGGTCAGGATTAGTCATTTTTTGAAGTATTGTTTTGTGATGTAGGAAAGCTTTGAATATTGCGAGTTCAGCGATCAATACTTACTGAACCCTATTCATGGAGCTGGAAACAGAATGCCCGGTTGTCTACCACAAATGCACTGCCAAGCCCACTGCAATATTTGGAGCCCTCTGTATATATGTGCTTAGGGTCAGGGTAATAGTAGAGAAGTTCACAGAACTTGGACCGATTAAGGTAAGGACAAAGTTCTCTGTGATAAAATTGACCTAGAGATATGTTTATGAAGGCGTTAGTGAAGATCCAAGGGAGAAAATTGCGGTAGTGGACAAAGAGGGGATGCAACAAGCTAATTTTAGCCTTCGAAAGTAGATCAGCAATTATATGAGAGATACGAGTGTAGTTGTTAGGGATAACGGTTCAGGACGGGTGGATGACTCCAAGTGGAGGTCAGATTTAAGGAAGATAGTAAAGCAAGCGATCTCACAGTGAACTTCTGTAAAAGTAAATCCCTATGATAAGAAAGCGGTGGGGTGGATGTAAGATTGCACAAATTAATTTTAGGGGAGGATCGAAAGGAACTCAGCGATATTCTGAGTGCAGTATTTTTAATGTCATCTAGTGATTTGTGGTAAGCTGGAGCAACGACGGCGAAGAGTAGGGAGCCATAGTCTTAGGAAGATTTATGGAATGATATTTTAAGCATGGTTTCCTCGTCTGCATCTGTGTGCTGGTTAAATAGCCAACGCAGCATTTGCATGTCTCTGGAACAGTGAGTTTTAAGTTCGTTGATTTGATGCTTCCAGGACAGCCGGCAGTCGAAAATGAGTCCCAGGAACCTTAAAAAATTAGGAAAAATTATTTTGTAATTGTATTGTTAAATGAAGCTTTATTTTAAAGTAATTAAGTATATGTTTACTGTTGAATAAAACAATATGACGGTTGTAAATTAGCGGCATCTCACTAGACATATACTATATGAAAATATTTTTATCTTGAAGCAATTTTTGATGTTAGCTAAAGTTCGAGTAATAAATATCAGATAAAATTGAAACGTGTGAATGAGTAATTGGTAGTGGCTTGTATACATTTTGCTGACCATAAGATGCCCTCTGTTTAATTAGTTAAAATTTGGGTTTTGCGCTAAATGAATCAACATGGGGGCTTTTATCTGCTGTTTCAACGAGATAAAAAATTGTGTAATTCAGTTGTTGCAAATCTACGGTGTTCTCTATGGAAACATCCAGCCATTTTAGGTATTAAGTCTGCGCTTCATTTAATTATGAACAGAAAATTGCATTTCCATCTTTACAAAATTAAATTAGTGAAGGCTTAACGGAGAATGTTTCTGTTTTAAGAGAATTTGCACTGAAAGAATATTAGAAGTTTATTCTAGGTAGCGTAGACTAAATAGGCTGTACGGCTATGTAAACAAACAAATTTGTAGATATTGGACTGCGAATAATCCGTTTACATGGAGTTCATATTTGCGTTTTTACGCTTTGGGTTAAAAATAAACGTATACGTAGTACGTAACCTATAAACGTTTTCATGTATAGACATTTTTTTTACAATTACCTTCGTCTTGTTTATAAAGTCTTAATATTTAAATTTTCCCACTGAACACGCTGAATTTCTATTCACATCATTTTTTAGTTTTAAAAAATGCTTAATCAGGCAAAAAAGATCATTCAAATTCAACAGTCAACGGTAATTTAAAAGCAACAAAACTCGACTTTTGATCAAGATTTAAAATACAGCCATTTTTGAATCTCACTTCATATGTTTTGCTTTGGTTTGATTAAATTTTTTCCATTTCATGGAATTTTCATATTTTTTCCTGGTAATATTGTGATGATTGTGATAATTTATGATATTATTATCATTTTTATCTTTCTGTATTAACATAGTCTATCAATTGCTTTAGTTATAATCAGTTCTGTATCATTGTAATTCTGTATAATTAACTTTTTAATATAATTTACAAAATCAAAAGAAAAAAGTATATAACTGTCGACATATAACACACACAACACACGACATAACAAATACTAATCTAATCTTTTTTTTACCTAACTTTTATTGTAGACTTTATATAATTAATCCCTTTTATGAAACCAGAAGTTTTTACTTTTGGCAAGACATATTTGTTTATTTAAAATTATTTGCAATTAACATAAAATGTTTCTTATATTACTTCGCAGTAATATAAAATAATTACAAAATAATAATTTTGAAAGGAGAAATGTTGAACTTACTTACTGTTTCCATACTGTCACTTTCACGTTTACTTTTATGGAAACTTCACTTTCATCTAGTCTACCAAGGTTCAGATTTGGACTTCAAGAACATGAAAGTTCGATTATCTTTAAACAAATCAAAAACTCGCGACATTTGACATGTCTTCAGTCAAAGTTCTCGTAGTCAATATTAAGCAACAGATAAATCGTGTCAAGTTTAAAACTGTCAATTAGCATTTGCATGTACTTGTTTTGAAAAAGTATTATTAGTTACATCATTATTTGTTTATATCTGAGTGCATTCATTGAGAACAGTTAGTCAATATATATCAATCAACATTTTCCATCATTCTAGGAATTTGACGTGAGCGTGTCGAAAGAATAAGTTGGGCAGCGAACAATGTTGGTGTGCGTGTTAACTCGTGTAGTACACATTTTTCCTGCTTTTGATTTCATTCCATTCGCATGTAAACAACAGGAAACAGTCGATTCATAAACTGCCAAGCTCTCTAAAAGTTCTTGTATCTGGGTTTTCGCCCAATACGTCTTGCAATTCATTGTCTTCGAACTTTCTTCATTCAGGTTATTCTTTATCAATGGTGTCAAAATAGACACTAAAATAAACATCAAAATAGGCCTCAGTTTCGGCGATCACCTCTTCATTCGACGAAAATTTATTCCCAGCGAGTATTCTTTTGAGATCTGAGAACAGGAAATTGTTGCTGGCGGCCAGATCTGGAGAATACGGTGGATGAGGAAGCAACTGGAAGCCCAATTCATGGATTTTTGACACGGTGCATTGTCTTGGTGAAGCAGCACTATCTTTTTCGTCAAATGCGGCCGTTTTTCGGCGATTTCGTCCTTCAAACAGTCCAATAACGTAATCGCTGTTGATGGTCCTTGCTTTTTTAAGGTAGTCAATGAAAATTATTCCATGTACATCCCAAAATACAGACACCATAATCTTGCCAGCCGACTGTTGTGTTTTCCCAAGCTTTGGAGCGGATTCATCGTGTGCAGTCCACTCGGATGACTGTCGATTGGACTTCGGAAATGATGGAGCCATGTTTCATCCATTGTCACATATCGACGCAAAAACTTGGGTTTATCACGCTTGTTCATCTTCAAACACTGCTCCGAATCATCAACTCGTCGTTGTTTTCGGTCAAAAGTGAGCTCGCGCGGCACCCACTTTGCACAGAGGTTTCTCATACCCAAATATTCGTAAATGATACGATGTACACGTTCAGTTGATATTTTTAGAATGTCTGCTATTTCATTCAGTTTCAATTTAAGGCCATTCAAAATCATTTTGTGAATTTTTTTAATGTTTTCTTCGGTAACAACCTCTTTTGGGCGTCCACTGCTTTTACCGTCTTCGGTGCTCATTCCACCACGCCCAAAGTTAGCATACCAATACTTGATGGTTGATTTTCCTGGTGCAGTATCCGGAAACTCGGCATCAAGCCAAGGTTTTTCTTCAACTGTATTTTGCCCTTCAAAAGGAATATTTTATCAACACGCGAATTTCCTTTTTATTCATTTTTTCACAATAACAAAAGTTGCCTCACTCAAAATGCTATAATTCACAAACTAATGACCCGACAGCTGTCACATTTATACACGCATCTTTTGAGCGTTAGGGCTAACTAAAAAACATATGGATTTAATTCTAGTAGCGCCATCTATGTATCAGGCCGGGGACTTTTCATTTGACCTGTTTACTAGTGATCGCTCTGTGGTCTAAATTTTATTAAGTGAATCATCTCATAATAAGAGGGTAAAGACAGTAATTTAAAATATATATATTTTTATTGCTAAAGCTTGGTTCAACAATATTTTCAATATAGGACCAGATATATATATTGATTATAATATTAGATAGTGTGTATATTAAATATATGCAAATTATCTCAATGGCTAAGATTCACTAACCTAACTAGGTTTTAATAATCAAGTGTTAATAAGTTTAAATAACTACACCACTGAACATTATAACAAAACTATCTCGAGTAAGATTACTTTTAGAAATGTAACAATTTCAGAGTATCAAATATAAGTGTGTATGATTTTTATTTACTTTTACGTTATAAATATGGAATTATAAATGAAGTGATATATATTTATGTATTAATTAAAACCACAACACACATAATTAGGAACTTTTTTTACAATATAGAAATAATATTAAAATAATGTATTTGTAATAATTAAATGAAATATTGACTCTATTGACTATTGATAAAATGTCCAAAGAATAAATTATTATATATATATATATATATATATATATATATATATATATATATATATATATATATATATATTTATTTATGCATTAATCATTAAACATCTTAAGATTTATCAGCGATTCAAAATATCCTGTTTGTCTCAAAAAGGAAGACAAGACTTTCGCTAAGCCTATTAATATGTTGTCTTTCTTACAATAAAACAGCCAATGCATGTCATCAAAACTTGTAATGTAACGTTGCCCCACTAAATTTAAGCTTTCGTTTATTTAGTGTCTGACGACATAATTAAACAAAAACGATTTCTAAGTCATATGACAAAGAACTAGCGTTCCGTCGGTAAAGACGATCACCAGCTATCGAGTCGGGCTCAGATAACGCATACTTAACCCGGACGCCAAGTGGACAGCTCCATCGGCGAGTTCTTATCACCAGGATACGCTCCCAAGACGGGTGTCTTCTCAATTAGTAACAAAGTAGAAGTGCTCGTTCGCGTTCTCTCTAGTGCTTTTCCAATTCATCGACGCGAGGGTGGTCCAGAGGCGTCGCTGGGCTGGGGGACGGCGGTGGTGCGACATGGAGGGAGGAAGCGGCGAGTAAGATGATACCGCTGAAAGCCATGGCGACGATATCGATGGGAAAGGTGTCTTTAATGGTTGTTCTCGTAGAGTAACGTTATCTGAATCAATTAGGATTGTATTCATTTAAAATGGTACACACTTGAACGTACGTGAACTTCAAACGTGAATATAAAACGGCCTCCAGCGCAGATAACAATTACCCAGATGCGGAACTGATTTTTGTTTTATCCAATCCATTACCTGTCAGTTTTATAAAATGGTTTTCGTAATAACAGTGCTTTTTATACAGTTTTTTATAAAGCTTTTACATTATATAAGCGCTTTTATGATGATGGTTTTGTTATAGGTTATCGTTGTGTTGTTTTATATACTAGGTTGACAAGAAAGCGTTTTCGATATTGTGGTGTGAAATGAATATAACTTTTTGTGTTGTTAGATCGATACAACAAATAAAAATAAATGTCAGAACTAGGTTTGGAGACAAAGACTGTTGTGACATTTAGATTATGACAAATTATTAGTATATGCTCACAGTGGTCCCTGAGAATCAACTTCATTTCTTAAAGAACTTCTTCTTCTCGTGGAAGAATAAATACTTTTTGAAGATCTAGTAGTTTTTTTGATATGCATTTTTAATTAGCACTTTTATTACTACTGTTTTGTTGTACTTGCATTAATACCCAAGGAAGGCTAATATGGGATTAATACAATTTCCTAAATTAAAATAAAACTAAACCACTTAAGCTAAGATTAAGAGTAACATTTATATACTATACAAGTTTAAGTGGTTTGGTTCGCTTCAGTATTTTGATTTATTGCGTGTTGCTCAGTGGCTGTATTGCCTCCAGGTTGCTGTGGTTTAGTAACCTTATTTCTATGTTTTTAGGCGAAATTTTGGATTACCTCGTAAATAAATTTGATTTCGAGGTAATCATACAGCTATTCGTTGGATTTGTAACGATAAGTATTGGTAATTAATCGAAGAACTTCATTTCTTCATATCAACCCCATATTTGCACCCCAAGGGGCAAAATTAGCATTGTAATTTACCTATAAAACAATCTTTTTGATTTTAAGTACAGATGAGTATATCTTCCGACTAGCCGGTATAGCTGTTTGATTTAGAGGTTCGAGTAAATATCTAGAAATAGTTTCAGAAGATTCATCAACTGATGATGAAGTCGTCTAAAAGTCATTTGAGAGTTTAAGCTGGACATTCGTCTAATAAGCAAATAAATCTTCGAACTTTTTTGGTTCTTTTCACAACTTTTAAACTGTGGAAATGAATACGGATAATTGCCATACGACGGAGCAGCATCACCAAAAGTTTCTAAAATATTTCATGGGTTACTACGTTCTAATAAAAACAGCTTTGCGCATTTCATGATTAGTTTCTATGTATATATATATATATATATATATATATATATATATACATAGAAACATAATATATATATATATATATATATATATATATATATATATATATATATATATATATATATATATATATATATATATATATATATAACTCAACAATTCTATTATTTTATGCAGAGAATTATCAAAAGAATATATTCAATGGTTCGCATTTTTGCTAATACATTAAGTGATCAAAATTGATGCAAGCATGTTAATGACATGGAAATTCAGATATTAAAATGAAGACTATTTGCCGTGCCTCCGTATATTTTTAAAAGAAACATTATAAAATACATAGAGAGATCAGTAAATATGTTAGCATATTGAATAGAGAGTTTACAAACGTTTGGTCTCCTCTTTAAATGGTTTTGGCTATCAATACAATTCAAGTTCGGTTAATAGATCCAAGACCGATTGAGGATGAATGATCTATGAGGAACATAGTAAGATACATCGCCTCAATCAAGTTTACTAAATAAAAGAATCAATGAATAGATGAATAGAGGGAATGAGAATTGGTTGATCCTGATATGTTAGAACTGTTCTAGGGAAAGTATGGGGAGAATTTTGTTTTTGTATTCCGGGAATGTGGGAACACTGACTCTGAACACTGAGTTATATTAAAAGAAAACTCTTCATATTTAGGTGTTAGTTTAGACAAGAAATTAAATTTAAATATATTAAGGTAACTAATTAATTAGTTTGTTAATATATGCTAGTGGAGTTCTTTAATTAATTTGCGAGAAGGACCTTCGGACCCTATAGAGCAGACCTTAAGTATACACGAATAGTAAAGTAGCAATAATATTTACCTTTCAAATGAATAATAATTTTGTGTATACCCTTATTAGGTAGTGTAATTAACTTTATCAAAGGGAAATACTGAAATATATCGTTGTAAATATTATTTCTACGGTATAAAAATATTTGTATTCTGTAAAATTAAAATATCTTAAATTATTCTCTGTTATTTGTCATTTTTCAGATTTCAATTTATATATCTATATAATTTCGGTTTCTCTAGGTACAACCAGGCTAAAAATGTATTTTTCTCTAATACTATTTTTTGTAAAATTTAAGGAAGTTTGTACTTCCAATAACAGGTGGGGTAAAAGTTCCGCTGTCATTTTGTTTGCGCGCCATCTTGGTTAAGTGACGTTTAGCTCAGTTTCGTTTAAATTTTATTAGGCTACAAGAACGAGCAAAAGTAGTGGCATATTTATTGAAAATAATCGTTCCATTAGTGCCATTCAGCGGAAATTGCGTCAAAAATATCCTAATCGTCCAGTGCCTCATCATATCATCTATATCATATATCTCGTATCATTTACGTGCGAATTTTCGATAATACGGTACGACAGCACACTAGCCTCATCTTGGAAGACAACGGATGTCTCATAACGTTTAAAATGTGGCTTCTGGTACGCGATAGTGTTCCAGAGAGTCTTCAGAAACAAGAATTCGGAGACGTGGTTCCCTGTTACACATTTCTACTCGCAATTTAAGGCGA
The DNA here is from genome assembly GCF_030347505.1 of Rhynchophorus ferrugineus. Taxonomy (NCBI): domain Eukaryota; kingdom Metazoa; phylum Arthropoda; class Insecta; order Coleoptera; family Curculionidae; genus Rhynchophorus; species Rhynchophorus ferrugineus. Next base: position 53,078,477 of record NW_027472583.1, read on the forward strand.
ATTTTCAAAACTGATTTGGAAATTTTCCTGTACAATTTTTGCAAAAATTGCTACCGAGAGATCCTGATCGACGACTTGAGTACAGTAATGAAATCCTAAGGTTGTCTGGCGAAATTGCAGATTTTTTGTCTGAATTGATAATGAGCGATAAAGCCCATTTTATTCTCAGTGGCGACGTCAATAAATAGAACAGTCGGTTTTGGGGTACACAGACTCAATTAATTCATGAAACATTATTGCATCCAGTAAAAGCAACTGCATTGTGTGGTGTTCATGCTGGAAACATCATTGGTCCATATTTCTTGGAAATGACCAAGACCTTGCAGTTACTGTTACTGCTGAATGGACCAACCGTCTTTATTATAAGTTCGAATGGTATCTAGAATAATATATAGACGTTAATAAGTTTGTACAGTAGATCACTTACTGAAGCGATCTTCTACATGTCAGGATAGTTATATTGTATAACGGAAATCATATAATAATACTTATTGCCCACGGACAGATTATTGAAGTTCTAATAATAAATAATAATTTAAAAAACTATCTATTGTAAATAACGTGTTTTCTTTGGCGGAAATAAAGAATAATAATAGAAGAAATTCTCATAATAAATTCACGATCCTTATAAAATTAAATCGACAAATAGTAAGACAACATCGAGATCATTAAATCATCCGCGGGGAAAAGCTTATTATACAAATTACTTTTTACTACGTGAATTCGAATTATTCGAACCGTGGAGTCGTTTTAAAACAACCCTCATACAATCGACGTCTCAACCGTTATAACAAGAACAATGTTCCACTCGTTAAAGGAGATATTTCTCCGGATTTTCCCGGATTTTCTTGGGGTGGAAAAAGAGCCCGGAGGCACGCCTCGGGGGACACGTCTTCGCTCGGTCCCTTTCCGGCCCCGCGGCACCGGATAAGATCATCGCCGATAGTGTTTAAACATTCCGCTGATGCATCATTTCGTCAATCTGGTAACCGCCCGTCCTCGAACGTGTACGCCCTTCGTCATTTGCTGCACGGTTATCGGCTTTTTCCAGTTCCAGTTTCGGGGGGGACACGTCGCCCCGGCAGGATACGCTAAAAAGCATCGTGGTTCTTTAGATTCGGCTACTTTCGACACTACTCGTAGGTTGGTTGGCGTAACATAACAGGCCAATTGAGAAGGCCCCGGCCTATCATAGTAAAACAAATTTTTTGGCAAAATAATTTTTTTATTTATTTATTGTAGTACGATTTATCCTTTGCTTCAAAATAGGGCCCAGTTTCGGCGATCACCTCTTCATTCGACGAAAATTTCTTCCCAGCGAGCATTCTTTTAAGATCTAAGAACAGGAAATAGTTGCTGGGGGCCAGATCTGGAGAATACGGTGGATGATGAAGCAATTTGTAGCCCAATTCATGGATTTTTGCCATCGTTTTCACTAACTTGTAACACGGTGCATTGTCTTGGTGAAGCAGCACTTTCTTTTTCTTCAAATGCGGCCGTTTTTCAGTTTTGCGGCAGTTGATTTCTTTAGAGTGTCTGCTATTTCATTCAATTTAAAATTACGGTTATTCAAAATCATTTTGTGGATTTTTTCAAGTTTTCGTCCGTAACAATATTTTTTGGGCGTCCATTGCGTTCACTGTCCGGAAACTCGGTAACAAGTTTTTGCTTCAACTGTAGTTTTTCTGTTCAAAAACCAATATTTTATCAACACGCCAAATTCATTTTTATCCATTTTTTCAAAATAACAAAAGTTGCTTTACTCAAAATGCTATAATTCACAAACTAATGATCCGACAGCTGTCAAATTTATACACGCATCTTTTGAGGGTTAGGGCTAGAGATACTTTGAGACCTGTTATGCTTGAAGTTTGTTATGAACACATAATTAGAGAAATTAATAATTTTTGGCGATTATGGTGTACGAAACAAGTGATTTTGCTGCAAAATCTGAACTGATTATATGAGTTATTTTTAGATATGTTCGCGATGGTGAACTATTGAGCTTTTTTGGAGCTACTTAGTTCTTGAAAAATGTTATGCGGAGACACTTATTAAAACAATTCTAACCGTTATGGATACTTTAATTTAAAATTCACCCAACCAACTGATCGCACAATGCTATGATGGAGCAGTGATGAGCGGCCAACATGCAGGCGTTCAAGTATTAATTAAAAAAAGTATCCCTTTGTTAACTATGTACACTGTTATGCGCACCAATCAAATTTGATTATGTCTAAAGCTGCTTCCACAAATAAGCAAGTACGTGTATTTTTTGGCAATCTACAAGACATTCCAGACTTTTTTAATAATTCACACCAATGAATAGAAGTTTCGAACTATATTGTAAACAAAATGATTCCCACGGCGTTCCAACCTGTTGGAACTTTATTATACGGACGGACTATTAATGTCATGCACGAAAATAGAAACCATTTCGTTATGTTAAGATGAAATAGAAGAGTCCGAATTTCAATTTTTGGCTAACGTTTTTCCATCATGTGTTGCCCCACGTAGATATCCTTTTTAACTGACTGCATCAAAAATAATCGAGCCTACTGCCGTATTGTTCAAATTCCAAGGAATACTGCTTAGTACAGCAGATTTAAGTTAAAAAAACTCCTATAAAATGGGTCCTAACTTAATATGTCGTGTTTTTACTATTTATATATATATATATATATATATATATATATATATATATATATATAGGGTTAACATAACTTATGGAGATAACCTTTACGTTGTGGAGACAAATTAATACTATGTATAAAATAATTCACAGCGTCACGAGCAAGAATGATAATATACAAATATTTACAAACATTTGGGACGCGTGCGCCGACGCAGTATTTGCAGTCTACCGGACCACGATGATTTCTAGTGTATCCTGCCGCCGGCATAATCACACCCCACCCACCGCCACTAAATTTCCTGCGTCGTTTTCGGTGCCGATTTTCCGAGTTAACCAACCGACCGACTCTCGTCACATTCCGGGCGTCGTCGCCGCCAGTCGAAAGTAATTGGGTTTTTATCGTTGAAAATTCGGTTGTTTTGCATCGGATCAGGGCGACTGAATTAAGTTGTCAGACAACGGGGACGACGACGACGACGACGAGGAATTCGACGAGGAGAAGGTGCCGCTCTCTAATTGAGCCGTTGAGTTTTCGGATCGTTAAGGGTTTTTGGCGCGGCGGGAGTAGAATGTTGGGTTTGAACGGTGTTGATTAAAACTCACGAGGGACGGGCGTGTGTCCTCATAAAGTCGTCCGGGCTGTCGAACAATGGACTCTTCCCGTCGGGTCTTGAAGTATTTTACTTTCAGAGTGATGGTTTTATCACGATTTCCCTTTAACTTTTTAAGGAACGGAATTATATTCGAAACTTAAGATTATCGGATTATCATCATATTTTATGAAAGTAAATATTTTACAAGGTTCTTCAATAAATTACATTCATCTTAAAACTTTCACCATCAAAGAAACTTAACAAATAATAATCAGAGAGATGAATTGTAAAAAAGCACCTGGATATTATCTTATAACCGGAAAAATATTACAGGAACTCTCATTACCAGTAATCTCAAAAGTTTTTGAGAAATTGTACATAAAGAGGCTTAATTGTTTAATAGGAAACGGAAAGATCATTCTGGAACACCAATTTGGGTTTCGCAATAAGCATGGAACAATTGAACAAGTTCATACACTTGTTGACAAAATGAATATGGACTTAAATGCCAAAAGATATTCTTCAGCTGCGTTCCTAGGCATACTTTTAGGCCTTTGATAAATTATTGCATATGGGATTGCAGGTTAAACTAAATTCACTACTTCCTCGTCCGGATTATGAGCTAATAAAATCTTACCTCATAGATCGCCATTTTATAGTAAAACAAGGAGATGAACATACCAAATAAAATGCAATGTATTCAGGAGTTCCGCAAAGTAGTGGACCGAGTCCAGTACTATATCCTCTCTACACAGCAGATCTACCTACAATAAAAATAACATACGCAGAAAACACGGCAGTCTTAGCCTCTCATGAAGATCCCGCCTTAGCATCAATGAACCTACGGACAAACAGACGTAAATCAAACACAGATGTGGCTGAATATCTTGAGAGAATGCTAAATATCTTGGTATGCACCTAGATCGACGCCTAACTTGGAAGAAGCACATACTCGCCAAACGGAAACAACTTGGACTTAAACTCTATCAAATGTATTGGCTTATCTGGCGTAAATCCAAGTTATCATTAGATAACAAGATATTATTTTATAGATCTATACTCAAACCTATTTGGTCATAAGCAATCCAACTATGGAGAACCGCTAGAAGCTCTAATATATCCATCATACAACGGTTCCAAAATAAAGTGTTGTGTGCCATTGTCGATGCTCCGTACTATGTTTCAAATGAAGTGATACAACGCGGTATTCCTCTAGAACCAATAACGAATGTAATTCAACGTTTTTGTGTGAAGTTCTTCGAAAGAGTGTCAGTGCATCCCAATGTACTCGCTAATCAGCTAAATATGCGAAGTGACAGTAAAGTGCGTTACATGTCACATAACACATGTCTAACACCTTCCGATCTGATTATTGGAGATATATAAACATTAGAATAAGTTTTAATATAAGACTAATTAATTAAAATAATGTTTTGTACAGGAGATCACTTAATGAAAATATTTTCTAAATGTCATGTATATATAATTTAAACATAACATATACTTATTGCCCTCTTGTTTAATTGTAGAACTACTACGAGAGAACTATTACGACTACTAAGAGAAATAATAAATAAAAATCTTCGAACTTCCTCAACATTTCGAAACCATGTTCCAAGCCATGCTGCATCGATCTGAACAAATTGTATAGTATGAGTATACACGGTTTTGATCTGGAACAACCAAAAGCTGGTATCTGTTGAATCAAAATCAAAAGCCCGTTTCTTAAGTTGGTTCCTAGTTCTTCAAAATTCCGTAGTTCTTCAAAATGTATAGATTTATTAAATTTTTTTAAAATATTTAATTTTTCTCTTTTTAGTGTTAGATATTTACTCAATAAATTACCCCACCTGGGAAGTGCACTCTTTCGAATATCTTATTTTGAAATTCAGCCCACAATTGACGGAGAAATTGGCGAATATACATTAAAATATTATTATTTTAATTGTTAATATTATTTTTAACCGACTTCGATAAATGAGAAGGTTCAATGTTTGGCTGTATATATTCGCTTAAAAATAATATTAACCTAAAAACGTATTGATTGATGATCTATAAACGGCGATGATGAAAATAGCAGACTAGCGAGATGTCGAATCTCCTACCTTTCCCGTTTTTTTTCGACGACTTCCACCACCGAAAGTGTTTCCCAAGATTAATGATCACTTTCCCCATATTTATTATTAGAGCCTTCACATGACTAACCGACAAACATGAGTAAATTCTTCATATTTGCCAGTGGGGGGAAATATTTTTCCCTGCGTCCTTCAATTTGGCCATACACAAAAAAAGGGGGAAACGAAATGGGGGCCAAAAATGGTCTTCAAACACGCTTGCTTGACGAAGGCCATGCCAGTGCGGAACGACTTCTGTTTGTTTTCGTTAAAACAGCAGGAAAAAAGCAAATAAAAAGTTGAATAACTATAATTAATTTCGGAAATATATGGGCTTGTGCAGGACTGGACTCGATATAATTTAACAGATGCATGTGATATTTTTTCCCAGAACTTCGGCCCATATATTTACAGGAAGTTTAATAGTTAACTTAATTAATAATATTATGTATTGGGAGTACAAATCATGTCAGTATTTTTTTCTTTTTTATTATAATCCTTTATACCAACGAGGGTTTATCTGGGCAGGATCTACTGTTTAACATGGGCTCCGAACCACGGTCCTACCGACTAGCGAATGACCAACTTAGAAATCATCCCAGACATTCGGTCTTACCCAGCTTGGTTACCGGCGTGACTAGGATCATTTTCCTTGCCGGATTTTACACTATTGCCTAGGACAATCACATCTATTAAACAATCATATACATAAATTTACGACCATGCCCCAGCAGAATTAGAACCCGCGACCATCGTGTCGCCTTTATCACTGCGCCAACCAAGCCGGCAGTGCTGCTCTTGTAATCAACAATTAAATATATATTGTGAAAGAATGGATATTTATATTTTTTATTGACATTTTCATTGCTTTTTCCATTTTTTCTAGTACGCTACTACAACTACTAGGAGGAATGAAAGTGAAATATCCTTTGAACCACCAATGAATTAGTTATATTATATTTGATGTCTATTCTGTCTTCCGCTTGAAAAGTCCGTTTATTTCTGTCTCTGTAGTCTTCTTGCTTCGACAGTTTTTTTTCCAAATTCATTCATCTCAGGTTCGCTCTGTGATTTATATCTTCTTCCTCCTTTTCCCCCATATTTTCTTTGCCTGTTTTGTGTTCTCCATGTGTTCCCACCAACTCTCGAGTTATCTCGTTTCATTGCCTTCAATTCCTGTGTCAATATATTTAATTCATTTACTTCCCATCGCCCTAATTTTCATTTTGCTTTTATTTATTCTCATGTCATGCCTTATTCTCTTAGTGTCATATTTTTTATCTGTTTCTTCATCTACTCATCTTCATCTATTTCGCTTGTTTGAGGTGATCAGTGAAAGCTTGTACTGGCATATCTATTTTTTCCACATTTTTTTACCGTATATATATATATATATATATATATATATATATATATATATATATATATATATATATATACATATATATATATATATATAGTCCTTTTTCCACTTTATCTTCATTATTTATTTATCATTTTATCCATTGATATTATGAACAGGATTGGGTTTAAACATCCGGGTTATCTTACAACTTGCTTGGATTTTGAATGTGTTTGATTTCATGTTGTTTTCAATGACAACATTGGTATTTATACTATATATTCCTTTTGATTTCTTACTGTGTGAAATACCTTTTCCAAATCAATGAATGCTAGGTATACCTTTTTTTTGGTAGTTCTTTTTTCAATTATTCGTCTTATGCTAACTATAGAATTGTATACATCTTCTCTTTTGGGATTTTCAATACTTAACTCAAATGCTCGTTTACAACCTCTAGGATGGTACCGTCATCGTTTCACCGAATTTGATCTTCCAGCTCTATGCCTTTGTGCAATTTGACCATCTGCAGTGTTATTCATTTTTCATGTTAATTTTATCGTTTTTAAACCTCTGAAACCACTAGCGAAAATTTCTCAATCTCAGTATGTAACAGGTTTAGGGAAATCTTTTTTTTTTGGGGATATCAAAAAACATTTTAAATTCTAATCTATATATCATTTTTATCCATGACCTTTGCCACTTTTCTGTAAAACCATAACTCTATTACTGTATGTTTTCTTAGATTTCGTGGTCATATACCGAACTTAGTGATTTTCACAAGCTTCTTTTACCAGAAGAGGACACTTTCTATCGCTGTAAAAGTTTATTATATGAAATCTGAGAAGTTTTTTAGAAATTGCACATCAAGAGGCTTAACATAATAATTGGAAATAGAAATATTATTCCTAAATATCAATTTTGGGTTTGATAACTTACAAGTAACTATAGAACAAACTCATATACTGTTAAACCAAATAAATTCAAACCTAAATCATAAAAGATGTCTAAGGTTTTTGTTAAAGTATGACATACAGGGTTACATGTTAAACTAAATATGCTTTTCCTTGGCCCTTACTTTAAGCTACTGAAATTGTACCTTACAAATTTACATTCTTTACATTCTATATAGTTTACTAACTTAGTTGGAATATCTAACATATTCAGGATTTTTACAAGGCAGTTCACAAGTCCAGTATATCCATTAAAAGGAATAGGAAATGTTATTTTATTATATCTATATTTATTTATTATTTTATTACTATTATATATATATATATATATATATATATATATAAATCTATATGTATATAGAGGAGTAGAGAACTTTAAATATTTAATTTTAAATTATTTTACTTGTATTTATTTAGCTTAACAGATGATTTAAGGTGTTTGGTGTGCTAGATAAACGCCTAACTGAATATTTTAATTCGCTTTTTAATGAAAAACTTCCGAAACTAACCGAATAAACCGAATCATACTTTTATTATCGTTTTTTTACGACCTGTCGTAGACGAAGCAGAAAATCCTTAGAAGAAGACGTCCACGGTTGTCGGAATATTTTAAATAACCATAAACGTTGCTCAGTGTTTTAGCCTGGCATTTTACTGTTATTTTATTAATCATTTTTTGATGTGCTACTGTTTCTTGGTAGTTGGTAATAACATGGTGAAGAAGATATCGATTTCTTGTGCAGTACATGTCGCAGTCATTCCGATTTTAGTCATTTAATTCGCGTGGTGGTCTTTATATTCGATTCGCAAAAGAATTGTTTTCGTATTTTTTATATGGAGCAAAACAGGATAAAAATAAAACTTCATATAATCGATTAGTTATTTTACATTTTGTTTTATAATTATTGAAGATACTTTTGACAAAATTTTATGACTCATGATCGACGAGTGGTGTTTATATTCATCGTTATTAATGAAATATTAGATGGTTACTGCTTAGTTGTATAAATTATAAAGCTGTGCTTTTTATGAACAACAAACTCAACATAGCCTTCACATATAAATTAGTTACAAACCATGTAATCGAGTTTTGTTGTTTACATTTTTGCATTTATATATTTATGTTGTCCATTTTTTGATGTCACATTGCTGATAAGAATAGTGTATTGGGATACATTGTGCCACTGATACTCTTAATTTCGATTCGCTAATTTTTTTAATTATGTTCAGCCTATTTTACAATTTTTTAGCATATACGTCATATATTGATATCTCGGATTCTTCTTTTCACTCTTCGTGCTGTTATTAGCTTATTATATTATTTGTCATTCTATTTTATTATCGTCAGTATTTCCAGATTTACTTTTTCTGTATGTTTGTCCTTCGTGTAACTTGTTGAACCATATTGGATTCCATAATCCCAGGTTCTTGAGACTTTCTTCTAATCTCAATAAATTTTAATTATTTATTAAAAATTATTTAAATAAAAGAACTTTTTTATGAACTTAATATTTATACCTCCAGATATTTGTTGTTTGTTGTTAGTTGTTTTTCTTCCTTTAATTCTAGTTTGTATTATTAGTGATAAAATTTATACCCCTTATTTTCTCTATATTATAATTATTTTTGAATTTATTCTATTTTTATTAGGTTTAATTTTATATTGTTTCCAGCGTTTTGTTCTATATTTGTATCTGTAGTTTTTTTTGTCCCTTACGTTTCCTCCGTTTTTGATTATGATTTCGATTCAAATGTAATTCATTCAGAAACTAATTTTCCTACTCCACTACTAGATGTTGATTGTTTTCGAATAAATTATTTTCAAGTCAATTCTTTTTATTTCGGATATTTTGTATATTTGAAATATACAGAGTACTTATTAAATTACAACATCCAACAACATGTTAGTACTTTTGCTTGTCGCTGTGACCTAGCGATCGAAAAATTTGCAGACAAACTTAAATAATATTGAGGAGATGTCTCCCGAAAGATATATATTACAAGGAATTTTAATAATTATTAAAATTAAATATATTCATATAGGGGAAGCAGTGCACTTGACTATATATTTAGAATAAGTTTAACTAAAAATAAACAGATATTTCTAGCTTTTATTGCTATGGAAAAGACAATTGAAAGAACTGTAAGCAATTAAATTGTAAGAATAATTAAAGATATTTCTCGGGATAAATAGCAATCTGGCCGTTTCTGGCAATATGAAATCAAATATCTTCAAAACTAAAGTAGAACTAAGGTAAGGTGGTGGGTTACACTTTAATAAATGAGTTAGCAATTAAATAAATGTTAAGAAGACAAAACAGATGACGCAAAAATAACAATTGGTATGCCAGAACATCTACAGAAAGTCATATAGTATATGATGCTAGGAGAATGTGGAATGATAGTGAATAAAAGCATAATGAATATCAAAATTGAGGGTGTAAATATAGAGTAAATAAATGATTTTAACTATTTGGATGTGACCACCATCTTTTATATTTGTATAATAGGGTCAATTGAAAAGTCCCAGGCCTATTAAAGTAAAACACATTTTTTTGGAAAAATTAGTTTTTTTTTATTCAATATAATTCCGTTCAAGGGTGATATACTGATTATAGCGATACCATTTTTGTAGTACGATTGGTCCTTTGCTTCAAAATAGACCTCAGTTTCCACCCACTTTGCACAGAGCTTTCTCATACCCAAATATTCGTGAATGATATGATGTACAAGTTCAGTTAATATCTTTAGAGTGTCTGCTATTTAATTCAATTTGAAATTACGTTCATTCAAAATCATTTTGTGGGCGATGTTTTCGTCGGTAACAACCTCTTTTGGGCCTCCACTGCGTTCACCGTCTTCGGTGCTCATTTCGCAACGTCTAAACTTTGTATACCAATCATTGATGGTTGATTTTCCTGGGGCAGTGTCCGGAAACTCGGCCAGGTTTTTGCTTCAACTGTATTTTTTCCCTTCAAAAAGCAATATTTTATCAATACGCGAAATTCCTTTTCATCCATTTTTTTTCACAATAACAAAAGTTGCTTCACTCAAAATGCTATCATTCACAAACTAATAATCCGACAGCTGTTGAGTTTATACATACATCTTTTGAGGTTTAGGGCTAACTAACAAACATATACATTTAATTCTAGTAGCGCCATCTATATGTCAGACCGGGGACTTTTCAATTGACCTATTATATAAATATTAAATTTATAAATAAAAATGAAATAATCAAGCAGGAAGGATATGTATAGAGTAATTTACAGATCAACCCTAGTGAGTGGAAGAGAACATAGAAAAAAGATAACCCAGTTGATGGGAACACTTACAGCGCATGTAGGATACAAGACATATTTTCGACTTATTTTCACAAGTTCCCAACTTATTTTTAAGTGAAATTAATCCAAAATCTAGATCTTTTCCTTGTCCATCTAAGACCTGAAACAAATTAGTAACGCTGATCTATATCTGTGGTAACATTTCTATTACTTAATCACCGTGGAACATAGCGGACAGGTAAACCCCTCCATGATACCGTTCTCCAGGTGTTTTTTTCCTACCGATATAAATCCCTACATTACCGTCTAAGCCCCTCTTCAAAATTCGAACCTCTCGGACACATCTAAGACGATATCTGACCGTCCCAGGTGGTTTCCGACGGGCCCCATCACCTGGATTCCTCATCTCCCGGCGAAATCCACGCCGGCCGGCGGCCCACCCTCCCCCATGTTCATAATTCATTTTCCGTTGCCCGAAACAATTAAGCTGTCTGCCGGTTGACAGTCAGCACGGTCCCGTCGAGCCCGAATCGTCCTCCGAAGAGACAGCTTCTGTATATTTAACCGGCTTTGGTTTCGGAATTGAAAAACTACTCCCGACGAATAATTTATTATCACTCACTGAATTACGTGCGTTTTTTATCGAGTTCGATAACACGGGGTGTCGTGGCGATGGGAACCTTTTTGAAAAACAAGCTCGTTGATTGATATGAAACATTATCGGGGTGTCGGTAACTTCGTGGAATAGAACTTTACTCAGCTTCAATACTGATTCACTGTTGTAGTTGTCGGGTCTTTTTTTGCTATCTATTTTGTCCATAAGTACAGCAATAACAATCTGAGTTTTTCTGCTGGGTCTTAATTCATGTTTCCTTGGACTCTGTTTATTGCATCTTTAGTCCAAATGGCCGATTTTGCCGCAGAAGTTCGTGAAGGAGAAGTCCTTCACATTCCTGTTTCTCATTAGGTGATTGTAGGCATTGTGTACAACCTATTTTGCATAATTTCTTTATGATTTAGAAATTTATACCTAGAAAGTTTTCTTTCTACCAACATAAAACCAAATGTTATTTTGCGAATCAATAGTAACTTCTGTAAAGTTTATAATTTTCATCTTTCGTCTATATTAGGATATCATAGTCATAAAATATTCTAGCTTTTAAGTTTTTCCATTCTCAACTTAGGAAATGTTTTACAGATTTGTTTAAAGTATCTTTCTTTTTTGTCTAATGTATGTTTTTTGTTTTTTGTCAGTATTCATAATATCAGACTCTATGAGTTCCCTCTCATAAGGGAATACTTGGAAATGAAACAGCCGATCCTCTGGCAGGCAGAAAGCTCGATTATACAGCTACATTGCAGAGATGATGCTAAAAAGTATATGGATGGCCTTTATAGACAGTAACTAAATTGACACCTTCTAAACCACCAACTAAATTGAGACCTTCTTTTGAACAACAACAAATTACCAAAAAACCAGAAACCCGTCATTGATAATATCAGTAGGTTCAGATTGAGTATCATTGCTCGACTGAGGATAGGGCACTGCAAACTCACCCATGAGCACTTGCTGAAAGGACAAAACTCCCCTATGTGTGTCTCTTGTCAAACGCAGCAGAGTGTCAAACACGTCCTGTTTCATCACACCTAAGTTAGTATATAACTGTTGTAGTAGCAAGTAGTGATACAATGATGTATCGACACATACGACTAAAACTCATCATGGGCCATCATGAATCATCAGGCATTTGCCGAATAGTATGTCACTATTTCAAGTTGTCTCTATGGTGAGTTGTGATGGTGAATGTATGATACTCGCAGCAAAAACAAAGTACCAAGAACGACTTTGCAATGCTTAAGATTGAAAATTGAGCTTTGTCTATAAGAAGCGGAAGCGGCTGCCACAACATTATTAAAACATGAAAAATATTTTAGTGGAATATGTTTTGACGAGAGAATGTAAATTTTATGGATTGACAAAGGCAACAATCTTCGCAGAATGGCATATATGTTGGTATTTGCAAAATCCGTTCCGTAAATCTGACATAGCGGGTAAAACATGGTTAAGACTATTTCTGAAACGAAATAAAACGATAAACTGTAACTTAGAAAGCCTATAGAAACGTCATTTGCAAGAGAATTTGAGTTTAGTAAAGAAAATGTTAACAATTTTTTAAAACTTTTCGATATTATAAGAAAAATATAGATAAAGAACAGAAGTCTAGAAAAAAGAAAACAAAAAACTACAATGAAGGGATAGACTGTGAAGGTGAAGAGGAACTTGATTCAGATACTAAGCCAGATGCCAGAATAGGGAAAGAAGTCTGTGTAGATGCAAAATGTATGTTCTGCCAGTAACTTTTTTCAGAAAGTACAACAGGAGAGCTCTGGTTAAATGCTTGAGGTGTGGGCTTTGGGCTGGATGGACATAATGACTGTGCAGGGCCAGAATTTGACACCTAGATATGGGATTTTTTTTAAATAATTAATTTCTTTATAAAATAATTTTTATTTTTTATTTTTAAATATTTTTTATTTTTAAATGATTTTTAAATAAGAGTTATTTGATTCTTACTAGATAGATATTATATGAATGTTGTTTTCTTAGAATATACTCAAGTTCACATTTATAGGCCATATTTGAACAATTTTTCCATACTTAGCGTCTATTTTACAATTTTGTTTAATGCTAATAACGTTTTTCCTAAAAAGGCTATTGATGCATTAAAAATCACATTTTGGATGACATTTTGGTTAACAAATTACCATCTGTTCGTTATTAGGCTCAAAATATAAATAACAACCCTCGTAATAATAAAAAAAGCTATAATCTTAAAGCGCTTCAAACGTTATAAGCGTTCAAAATTTCAAATTACAGAAAAACGCCCAATATAATTTAGTTTTGATAACATTTTGCATACATTTTGTAGCTATATCATTAAAAAGCTTCCAATAAGGTTCCAAAGTAAAACCCTCAAGTTATTGGAGAAGATCAAATGTGCTTCATCAATAAAGCAACATTTGGGCCATCCTATTCTTTCGATAAGCAAAAATGTGAATAAATATCAATATGTTCTATTTATTCCATTTATTCTATTCTATCAGAAACCACATCTCAATATGAATCTTCCATGAGACGGAGCAAAGATATTCCAACTCTGTTTATAAAGTTTCGCAACCTAGACATCGATAATATCGAAAAAGCTCCTAAGAAGGCGTCCACCGCGTCGGATATTTCCGCGCCGAAACACCCGGTCGCGATAATTCTTATTAAAAAATCAAACGGGAGCAACTCTCCGACACCGCTCCGAAAACCCACCCACCCCCAAGCTGCTGTCCTCCCGCCGCCACCGCCGCCGACACGGGACTCGATCTCTTTCGCTCCGATGGCCTTTTCGCTCGGTGCACCGCGGCAGAAACGTACACTGCGCGAGCTAGCCGTCGAGCTCGGTTTCTCAGTTGATAAAACTCTCGCGAAATTTTATATAGCGGTCCGTCGACCGTACACATCGAATTCGACGAAGAACTAGGCTGGAAGAAGACCGAAAAGAGCCACCTACTGCTGCATCGGGGATTTATGTTTGGTCGAGATGACGTGAAAAGAGCGAAACGTACCTGGGTACGTTTACTGCGGGAAATATTGGGTTTTGATATTGCTAAATTTTATTATATAACATAAGTATTATATTATACGATTTTAAAATTATATGTTTACTGTGTACCATGAGAATTTAGAAACAAAATCGAGGAGTCTCATTGATACAGACGTTCATGCTTTGGCATTCTTCATGATATAGTTCGCACTGCAGGGCCATATGGCTTGAGATTTAATAAAAAGAAGACCAAAGTTTTGACAACTGACGGATGGCCTGTTCAAAGTTTTTAAAATAAAGATAAAATAATTGAACAAAAATGTTATCAAATATAATTTATTTTAACATTATAATACATCTAAAAACTACAGTTAATTATACAGCCACAATAGTTTATACGTTAGAGTTGTAGGAATGTTCGTCTGGTCGGTCTGTCGAAATGTGTGGCTGTCGATGCGATTGTTTGTCCGAACACTCATTACTATTTTTATGGAAGGAATTTGCACGAGAACTAAAAACACTGATTGAAGAAATACTTGTTGATTGCGATTTTAAACGATACATGTGATCGACAGGAGAATTGACAGGATATTAGGTTATGTAAAAAAAAGAGAGCGAGACGTCGTCGTGGCGTCAATCCACCGGCGTTGCCAACCTTTGAACTTGCTGTAGGTGAATGCGTGGTGGCCTAAAGGGTCGTAGCGGTCGATATAGAGCTATAACATAACCTTTTATCATTATTGCATTAAATAATTGTGTATACGTGTATACCGGTCGACGTCCGTTTTTCAGACGTACGCAAAATTATTCAAAATATTAGTTATTTTGGAGGAAAGGAAATATTACAGTCAAGGATAAAATCATCGTCTTTCGAGGGTTTTTCTTGGCAATCCTTCTGTATGATTCCGATACTAGGACACTGTTATATTCTCAGTATCTCTAACAGATCTTATACCTGTAAGCTGTTGAGGCTTTTCAAATATGTCTATTAATGCTTCTCTCCGAAACTTTATTAGAAATAAAGTTATTCGTTTAAGATGTGACAATCGCAGCAGATATTCCTCAAAAAGCTTTTGTGACGGAATCGACCTTTTTAATGGAAGATACGGCCAAGTAATAAGTAAGTGATAAGTACCGCAGCACCAATAGCAGCGTATTGATTGAGTAGTAGACAATTTTATCGAGTACCAGCTATGGATTGATGATGATGATGATGATTAATAATATTACATCTAGTAAAAATAAATTCATTTTCTTTCCAATAGAGGACTTTAATAAGTTGTATATCACGCAGTAAATGTATGTTTGGTTTACACTAAAATGCATTAGAAAGCTGACATCTCGCACTAAAAGACGTATTTAACACTTTTATGAAACGTTGAATTAGCTTTGTTGGAACTCGTTAAACATGGAACGTTAAATATGGATATCAGTAAAAAGAAATACGTTATATTTTATAGATTTTCTTCGATAATAGGTGAATATGCATTCTAGATGGCTGAAAATATGAATATTGTTTATGAATCTGATACTATCACATTCAATCAAATGCATTTTTGTTTTTGCTGATTACGTTCTAGCAATTTCGATATCACGCTCTGGAAGGCCAATTGTCGAATATCCTAATCTGAATAATTGGACACTGTAGGCAGGCCACATATATCGATAGCGATTCGTCGGAAGCTCTAGTAACTAGGTCGGAAAGGTTTTATACGCTCACTATATAGTCATGGACCTGGTTTCAAGTTTCACTTGTTCTTGTCCTTAGCGAATTATTTTACTGCTGAAGAATTCACCTTAAGGGGAGCTATGAAAACGAACAATTTCAATTGTTTTGGCAACAAAGACACGGACTTCAAAATCGATTACCAATTCCTTTAATTAATCTCTAAAATGGCAAAATCTTTCTAAATATGTTTAAAATAAACTCTTCAGTTTCATATAAAAATATTTTATTCTTTTTTACTTACTTAAACTTAATACCATACAAAAATGAATGTTTGTGCTCTTAGCGGTTGACCCCATTGTGGTGAACCTTCGGTGAATTGTACGCTATAGTAATAAAGGAATGTAAAAATTCAATTTAGTGACTAATGTCAACAGTTGCTATATCGAATGTTACTCAATAATTAGTATATCATTAATTAAAACGTAAGAATCAAATTGAAAAAGCTAATAATAAACCAAATTAATTTTAAGAAATGTTCTCTTCATATAATTATGTTAATTTGTCATTCGAGTAAGCAGCTCGAAGTAACTTACAAAAGTAAATTTAAAAATGAAGTCACATGTCAAATTGATGACATTTGCTAATTTTTTCTCGCAAAAAATGTCGAATATTGAAATGATAATAGATTAATCTCTACAGCGTATTGTCAACAAACTTTTGTGAAAAAACAGCAGATTTTGATTCGAATACATAATTGATTTACAAAATTTTACAAGATGTATTCTATAAAATTTGCTAAAGTCGGTTCACCCTAAACCCTTTTCAACATTTTCAGATTAACTTTCAAAAAAAAATCCCTAAAAATAGTTGAAATTAGTTGACAAGACCGAGCAGCGTAAACAATCTATATAACATATAATCTATGTGTCAGTATCGGGACAATTCTGTCAACTTAACGTCAAGAAGAATTTATTTTATGTCGTAAATCAGCAACAATTTAAGTGATTTAATTAAAAAATTCGCTTGAAATACAAAATTTAAGATAAATTGTTTACTCAACTAATATTTTATTATAAATTCGATGATATGATATATTTTAGAAGTACCTCAAAAAATATCAGAAATATTTTGGATTTCAAATATAAACAAAAATATTATTTCATTGGAAGGAAATTTTGATTATCTGTTCATTATAAGTTACTATTGTATAAGCAAATTCGAAAACCGAGATGGATCTCAGTTATGGGGCTGTTCCACAAAAAGTAATATAAGTTTTTTTTTTTCAGAAAAGGACTACATAATTTTCATCAATATGGAAAAATGTATTTGTTCAAAGAATTAGTCATTTGATTTTATACATCTTGCCCATCTTTCAGGCAATTTATGGAGGTCCTTCCCAAAAAACTGTTTGTCCTTTGAAGAAAACCGTTCATCGATTCATCTTCTTCATCGAAATTGGTGGAAAAAGTGTGGCTCGGCAAGCGCGTATCTCATTTAACGTGGAGGTTGGACGGGGCAAGATCTGGTGAATGGGGCGGTTTAGTTACCGTGCTGTAAAATAACTTTATCGAGTCGTCGGGTCCATTATGGACGTTTGTCGATCAGCACATGACTCATATTGATCATGTGTTACCGGTATCGATTACCATTAACTGTTTCACCAGGTTTCAACAGTTCCTAATACACTGCACCAATCTGGTGCCACCAAACAAAGAGCATTCCACCAAAAGGATTTGGTCTCGGAGTGGATCGGTCGGCTTGGCCAGGTGGTAGCCATGATTTTTTACGCTTAGCGTTTTCATAATAAATCCACTTTGCATCATAGATAATTTTTCGAGTTTCAAGTTTGAGTTTTCCTGTGGAGAAAGTGCCATCTATAATGCTCGTAATCGGTCGCTAATAATGTGCGTGTTTCTCGATAACTTTTCGGTCTACCGGTATGTTCTTTGTCTTGCACATCGAAATCATCACTTTTGAATTTTCGGAACCATCCCTCACATAATTTTAATGTTAGATCATGTCCACCTTAAGTTTTTACCAGTAAACGCTGACTTTCAGTAGTTTTTCTCTTTTAAATAAATAAAAAAAGTAATGCATATCGCAAACGCACATTTTCAGGCACGAAACTTGACAATTACAAAGATCAATAAATATGTGGCTGTGTACTTTTGCCAATTATAACATATTTAGGTTTGACAACATATGACATATTTATCAAATCATAACATTGCATACATTAGTCTCGTTAAATTAAGAGAATCGCAGAGATATGACGAGAAACTCTAATCTCATGTTAGTATCGAAGTATTGCAACTTTCGGATAACAATCGAGCCGGAGAAACATTCAATATAACAAAACTATTTGATCTTGTAGTTTTCAGAAGTGTATGTAAACGAAAATAATCAGTAGTGTTAACTAATACTGAACATCATTACTATCGCGACTAAGTAAGGATGGATGCTTTTCTTCTAAGTTATAGTAAAAACAAATTGTAACTCAGCAACGACTAGTAACATTGTATTAATAACATTTGTTTTACCTCAATCTGAATTGAGAATTGAAAAAAATAAAAAATCTTTTAATGAAAATATGTATTTTTTAATGAAAACTATATCTAAATCTTTGGGTTAATAAATAATTTGTGAAGAAAGGGTTATAATTACCTTAAAGAACCGTGGGAGAAGAAATCCATTTTTTTTTGTTTTGTTAATAACTATAATTAATAATTTTTGAAATAATGTATCTCTTTTAATTATATATACGAAAGCTAGAGCATCATTAGGGTAGGTAATCCAAGAAAAAGGCGCCATATCACATTTTCTATTAACGTGAATGAACATCTCGTCTCGTTACCTGATATATATTTTAACGGCCGAACTTGGTACGAGGAGATGTTATAGATTCCCCGAAGAAGACGTTCTCCAGGTCCTCGTCCTCCATTTTTAATCTCTTTTAGCCGATGCCTGTCGATTCCCGCTTCGGAAAATATTTATTCGACACCTGCCATTGTCAGGACGGGGCTTTCTTATCTCCATCCACGTCTGCTTGTCCGAGCTCCGGGAAAACAGACGGCGAAGGTGTCGAACGGCATTTTTTCTCAAAACAACCTGCCATTTAACTAATGGATTTCCCCGAGGGCCTGTGCGCACCAACCCTTCCGAAAGTGTTGTTTCGAACTTCGGCTTTTTCCCGAAGGGGAACCGAGAAGACGGGCGAGAGACGCTGGGGAGGGAGGGGGGTGGCCTCGGTTCAGGTGGGTTTTTGCGCCCCCCGCGTAGCCGTTCCCCCCGTCATGCCGTCGCGTCACGGCTGTCACTCGAGCCGTCTCGTCGAGCTGCCAGCTCCTTTCCAATGAAAATATCCTATTATGAAGGGTTCTTTCATATATTACTGTCCTTGGTGTATACCAACCGATGGCAATCTACGAGGGCGACGTAGAATATTGTTTTCTGAAATTGTCTCTTCTGTTTTTAGACTTAATTGCGTTTCGTTAACTGGTGCTTTAACAGTTAGCACTTTTAATGTTCGGGAAATAGAGATAGTGCGACTGTTAATTGTAAAAATATGTCTGAAGAGTGATCCTAGGGTGATTACTAGTAATCGCGCTGTAGTCGAAATTCAACCACAATATATTTCATGTTTTTCTCATAATAGAGTAAAAGTCTAATTTATAAACGATTTGTTACTTAACTTGCTTTCACAATATTTTCAATGTAACATCAGAAATGTGATACATACTACATAAATTTGATACATGAAAATGATATATTAAAAAAATATTAAATTATATGCAAACTATGTCAAGAAGTAACGCTCACTAACATTTTATAAATTGCATTAATTAAATCGAATTTCCGTTAACTTTCAATAATTAACAGAGTATTAATAAGTATAAATTACTAAGCCACTGAACATTATAACAAAGTATCATAAGTAATACTGTTTTCAAAAATATAACAACTTCAGAATTTCGAGTGTTGATAAAATATTGTTTTTTGAAGGGAAATAATACAGTTGAAGAAAAAACTTGGCTTGATGCCGAGTTTTCGGACACCGCCCCAGGAAATTCAACCATCAAGGACAATGCTAAGTTTAGACGTGGTGGTGGTGTGACAGTGGACGCCTAAAAGAGATTGTTACCGACGAAACCATTTAAAAAATCCTCAAAATGATTTTGAATGACCGTAAATTGAAATTGAATGAAATAGCAGACACTCTAAATATATAAACTGAATGTGTACATCATATCATTTACGAATATTTGGGTATGAGAAAGCTCCGTGCGAAGTGGGTGCTACGCTACTTCACTTTTAACCCAAAACAACGACGAGTTGATGATTTGGAGCAGTGTTTGAAGATTATCAAGCGTAATAAACCCGAGTTTTTGCGTCAATATGTGGATTTGAGACAATGGATGAAATATGGCTCCATCATTTCACTCCGAAGTCCAATCGACAGTTATCCGAGTGGATTGCACACGATGAATTCGCTCTAAAGCGTGGGAAAACGCAACAGTCGGTTGGCAAGTTTATGGCGTCTGTATTTTGGGATTCGCATGGAATCATTTTCATTGACTACCTTGAAAAGGAAGGACTATCAACAGCGACTATTACATACCCTTATTGGGCCGCTTGAAGGACGAGATCACCGAAAACGGCCGCATTTGAAGAAATAGAAACTGCTGCTTCACCGAGACAATGCATCGTGTGACATAACTTGTGAAAACGATGGCAAAAATCCATAAATTGGGCTTCGAGTTGCTTCCTCATCCACCGTATTATCCAAATCTGGCCCCCAGCAACTATTTCCTGTTCTTAGATTTCAAAGGAATGCTCGCTGGGAAGACATTTTTGTCGAATGAAGAGGTGATCGCCGAAACTCAGGCCTATTTTGAAGCAAAGGACAAATCGTACTAAAATAATGGTATCGAAAAGTTGGAGGGTCGCTATATTCAGTGTATCACCCTTGAAGGGAGTTATGTTGGATAAAAAAAACTAATTTTGCCACAAAAAATGTGTTTTACTATGGTAGGCCGGGGACTTTTCAATTGATCTGTTTTAGTTTAATGCTGTCTTGATAGGAGGACTCAGTCATTTCTTGGCACTAATGCGGTCTTTCCAATCATTTGTGTTATTGACTTTGGATCGCTTGTGTTCGTCTCAAAAATGACGATATCGTTTTGTTTCAGTTACGATTCACAGGTGGCAAGTTGATATATTGAGTTTTTGAATGTTAATTCACGTGTAAAGCTAACTAACTAAGCTTTTAATTTTATGTGAAATGTAAATTATTTAAAATGATTATTTTATGGATGATTAGTTAGTTCCGTAGCCATTCTTGGAGATGAAATAAGTCGATCTACCTCTATATTTTAGTAAATTATGCTTTTTTATATCTAGAATGCTATGTGGACGGTTCCTTTCAAGCAGCTTCATATAATAAGTAACACTAGGGAACTTTTTAGGCTAGTTTTCACATTCGTTAATAGAGCAATGTTTTTCGATATATTATTAATGTTATTTCAGGTTACAATAACATATATTTAACTCTTTATTCTTTGCAATGTAATGTAACCATAATTTTTATATTAGCACAAATATATTTGGCTCGTTTTCTTTTAAAATAGTTTTAGATTTGTAATTGTATTTGTTTTATGAATACAAAAATATTAATAAAAATCAAGACGTTGAAAATATAAATATATCGATAGTAAAAAATAAATCAATATTTAAAAAAATATATACTATAAAAATATAGTTTTTAAATAAAAAATGTTGATATATCTGCATTATTATTTAAATTACATTTTCTAATTTTAAACAACATATTTCAGTATTTTAAACATTTAAAAAGTAGCGGTAATTCAATAAAGCTTTTAAATTAAATACCAAAATGTAAAAATATCGATACATCGCCCCAAAATATCGATGTTTTTTAGGCATCTCTAGCTTGTAAAGGCATGGTGATGTATATTTCTTAAAGACAGCCAAACAATGATTTTACTAACAGGCAGTACTAAAGTCCTTCGAATATCAGCAAGGTATATCTTCAAAAAATCTAAAAGCAGAACCTAGTTTTATTATCATTAAAATACAAATATATTCTAAATATTGTTAATACCATATAATATCAAATGTCAAGTCAGATGCAATTGTTGAAGTTTTTTAAAATGGTTATATGAGTTTCAAAGATTTTAAGAAAGCATATTTTTTATCGTTTTTTTCTAAAATTTAACTAAATGAAGAATATTATAAATAGGCGTTATTTTATAATTTTGTTTTCTGTTAATAGAATAATAAGGATGAATTAAAAAAATGAAATTCAAATTAGTTACGTTTCTGATACTATTGCAGTTTTCAATCACTTACTGAGATTAACGAATAAAATAAGTGTTATACATTTTATTTTTCACTATAATTCACCTAAACTATGCATCTATTCTGACTATACCCCAAATTATGGTTTCTATATTTTATATTTTAGTGATTTTGCGAAAGGCTCGAAGACGGCTTCTCTAGAGCTACATTGTAGTGTCATCATTATCATCGATCCAACTAATATAGTTGAGGTCATCCAAATATCATTCAAGATCATACGTCACTTGAATGAATTGCATTTATTTCTAATATGATATTGAATAAAAACATATAGAACTTGTCTTAAGCATGACATTTGAAAAACTTCAAGCTTGCAAATACCGGAGTGTAACATTTTCTAAGTTTTCAAGCACTAGAAAAGGAAAGCTCGGGAGAGTGAGATTTTCATCTCGATTGGCTGAATCAATTTATTACTTCATCTGTAGAGCAATTGCTGAAGCAGAAGCACTAGAACTTTCACTGATTTTGAGCGGGTGAGTCATTTTGATAAAAAGTAAGTTCATCTTCGATAGATAATGCGGTAGGGTTAATATATCAAATTGTCAGATCAAATACAATTTAATTCTACAATTCTACTATTGTGTTCTCCATGAAATTGAGCTAAATTTTCATTTGTGTCATTAAGGTTTAACACTCAAAACACTGATATATTAAATAATCCTTGGGTACATTTTCTTAATTTTCCACGCTGACAACTGCCGAAGGCGTCGTGAAGAAGTCGTTCCCAAAATTAGGTCAATTTGCAGTAAACTTTTCAACAGGCTATTAAAATATCATCGTTAATAATACTTAAACCTAAAGTTATGAACTCCAAATCTTGATAACACTGGGTATATTGCGGGGAGGATATCTGTTCTTTTATCAAGTATTTAAAGAAGATAATTAATTGTATTAAATCTAAAGAATAAATGGCCATGATTTTTATTGAGATAAGTTTGAAAATTTGCCGTTGTTAAAAAAAACGATAATCATTGGATAAAGGTTGCCAAAGTGTTATATTTTTAATTTAGTTGCTGGTTAACCGTAAGGTTTGTTCGAAACAACTATTTGATGTTCGTAGCTAAAACATTAAATTAAGATTAAAGAAAAATGCGAGAGGTAGATGTTTCCATATCAGTATTTTAAAACTAAATCACTTTTTCGTCACACATTTTTTAGCAATCACGCACGCTTATTTTATCATAATGACAGTTTTCATTTATTAACATTCAGTTAAATTGACTGCAACATAGCAATTTCAATTTATAATGATCTCTCATGATGATTTAGTTCAGTTTAAACAACATTTGAGCAATATTTATTTGACTGCCTACTTTTACAAATAATATTAGATGCTTCAGAAAGTAAATCACGAGTTTTCAAGCACTTTGTTGAAGTATACGACTATTTTTATCATAAATTTATGCTGATTCATTTATTTGTTTATTATCTGATCTAGTGCTGTTAGTTTATATGATTTTTTTTATATTTGATACAAATAAATGCGTTTTTCCGTTGCTCTAGATGGCATACATTTATTCTTCTATTTGTCTTATGTAGATTTCATTTATGGTGTTAATTTCGTGGACTATTTGTTTATTACTATTATATAAATATGTTTTTGCAAAGCTTGAATGCTTTGTAGTTGGTTTGTAACAGTTTATGGCTCAATCCACCTTTTGCGACTTTACAGCTTCGGCTGCGATACTTTTTCCCGAATTCCATATAACTACACCTAGGAATGTACCTTCGACTTCACCTAAGAGTAACTGCAGAAAGATTGCCATTCCAACGTTAACGACATTGAGGCTTTTATTTGTTAGAAAACAGACCAAAGCCATCTCATTTGTTACACTATTCAGTATTGAAACACACGACCCTTGCACATAGCCGTGATTACATTGGACATTTTTAAAAAAAATTTATTAAACTCTTAGAATTTCAACAATCTGCCACTGGGCAATAAGTATTATGAGTTCCGTTATACAATATAACTCTACTGACAAGTAGAAGATCGCTTCAGTAAGTGATCTGCTGTACAACTTATGTATCTGTTAATCAGTTTGTATGGTAGTTTACGTTTGAGCCTACGCACTTCACTGTCATCGCGCACGTGTAACTGTTTGGCGGGTGCATTGGGATGCACTAACACTCTTTCAGGTTACTTTGTACTAATACTTCGAAGCACACTCGTTATGGGTTTTAAGGGGATATGGCGCAGAATTAGTTTGTTGCAGGTCTAATATGGGGCATCGACGATGACTCGCTGATAATTTACCCCTATCCACCCAATACATTTGATTTAGTTTAAGCCCAAAGCTGTTTGAGGTTTGTCACTGTATCCTTTTTTCATGTTAGACGTCGATCAAAATGCATTTCCAGATATATAAGAGTTGTCTGCTTGCGGGAGTTTAAATTATTTGTTTTTACTGAGGGTCAAGTTCTTCTACAAAGAGTTAATGTCACATGGGTAGATTTTGCCTCATTTGCTCTGATACACCATGTTTTCAACAACAATTCGACTTTGTTAAGATGAAGTTGGAGGTTTCTTGTGGCTGATATTGGGTCCTTGTGTTATGATAAAACCGCTGTATCGTCAGCATATGTTGCAACAGTAGGTTTTTTTTTGAGGTCGATTATACCTGAATATATTGGATGGAGGGTTCCTGTTTGACAATAAAATGTATATCAGTGAGGTATTATTTGAGTAGTTGAAAGTGCGTATGGGTAAAGAGCTTTTTCAATTTAATATACAATCCAGTGTGCCACACCTTGTCGAAGGCTTGAGATATATCGAGAACATTATACATAAAATGAATAAAATAATTATTTTATAATTCTACTTTTGGTCTTGGTATTTTTTTTTATAGAGGATGCTGCTTGTTACTTACAGTTTGTCTTAGGTTTTGTATCCAGGTTGCTGCTTAGTTTGCATCATTTGTCAATAAGATTTTACTGTTATAATCATCAACAAGTAAAATTAAGATACTTTTCACACAATGTAGTTATTTCAATATAGATTTTCTTTAGCTGCAACAACAGGAAAATCTAGGAAAACAACTACTTCCATTGTTAAATTAATCAGCAGATGTTAAAAAAAAGTAAAATAAAAATGTATCGATTTTGTTGGATCGCTAGAGTTGTAAAAATTATATGTTAGATGACTCTCTAAAAAATCCTTAGAGGACCTTCCAGGTATTGTGGCCAAATACAACTTTAAATTATGTAGGTCATATGGAATAAAGGGGAGGACACGTAGTGGCGGCAATATTATGGTTTGGGGAGACGTTCATAGAGTCTAATAATTCGAAATATATGGGACCGGTTGAAATTTACCGCATTGTCGCAGACGTGAAACGAAATTCTGCAGGATTTAAGGCTCAACTAATTGAACTGAAACCTCAAAATGTCGGGAATTAACGAAAATTTTGGTCTCATAACTACTTATTAGGATATTAAATTCTTTTTTTTATTTTCTGCTTTAGTTTATCAATTTAATACCGTTTGTACAAAATATCCGGAGTTTTTCGATGTAATAATGATAATTTTTGACAAAAATTTATTACTAGCAGACCCGACAGACTTTCTCCTGTCCGAATATTGGGTTTACTATCTACCGGGCCAAAATATGAAAATAAACCATTCCGGAACTCCCTTAAAAACACCCAAAAAATATCATCAAAATCGGCTCAGCGGTATTGTATATTATATTATATTACAGTATATCTGACAGACATTGTCCACTTCGAACGCCATTTTTCGTACCGAGTTCCCAAAATTGTTCATAAATTGTTCATAAACTGTAGAAAATACTACCAAAACAGTACACCGAACTATTAAAATCGTACATTACAACCAGAATGTTTAGAGTTAAACAAGAAGAAGCTTACTCTACAATAAAAGAAGCTAAAGCAGGTGTACCACAAGGAAGCGTATTGGGACCAATACTATATCTACTCTACACTTTTGATATACCACAAATGGAGAATATTACGATGGTTACATTTGCTGATGATATTGCGATTATAGCTCTCGGAGACAATAGTGAAGAAGCCTCACGAAAATTACAACAGGCAAGTGGCAATATAAATAATTGGACACAAGCTTGGAAAATAAGAGTTAATGAAGCAGATCTGTACATATACAGTTCACCTACAAGCAGACCGTACAAGCATCAATAACATTAAATAATACTATCATTCCATATAGCAAAAACCATAGCATATATAAATATCTCGGAATGAATCATGATGCAAAACTTCGCTGGAAGGAACATATAAAGAAGAAAAGAAAAGATCTGGAATTGAAATATAGGAAAATGTACTGGCAAATTGGAAGACTGAAACCTATGTGGACATATGGAGTTCAATTATAGGGATGTTCTGCAAGGAGTAACATAAATAAAATACAATTTTGTCAGAAAAAAGTCCTGAGAGGTATTGTGGACGCACCCAAATACTATAGGACTGATTACCTACTTCGAGACCTTCTTGCAAGGAAAGTATTGCAGCTTTTAGATACCACCAGAACAGGACACAGACTCAAAAGAATCAAACCGTCTGATCTTGTGTAGTGTCATGTAGTGAGGTGCATATAATAAAAAATACAGCAGTGACATGTATAAACATTATTTCACCAGAGACTGAGATAGGGCCGATGGATCCTACTAGTTATATACCTAGATTTAAGTTATCATAAAGATGAATTGTAAGTTAGACGGAAACGACTAGTAACAATGTTATTGCAATTACGACAATTAAATAATAATAAAAAAATATTTCTTTATGAAAATAATCTTTTAGAACTTTAGGACTCCCGTTCTCCTGCAACTTATATAACGAGGATAAAAATAACAAAATGTGAAAGTTGTTGATTTGACACAAACCGTAAATGGATGGAAACTGTAGAACAGTGTAACAATGCACTCGACTTGTTTTGAGGAGATATTTCATATTTAAAGAAAATCTACGTTTTCACCGACCTAATAAATGGATTCATTATATCGATTAGACCTAGATCATCAGTGAGCCGGAAATCCGTCGAAGAAGACGTCGAAACTTTCCGTACTTTTGCCCCGTAACGCGCCATCAAACCGAATAACGATTCATAAATATAACCCCCGATGTTCGCCATCAATTTTGGCATCATCTACACGGCACATGCCCCAGGTCCCTCGGACGCAGAAAAACAATCCCCCCCTTCTTCGGCGCCCGGTCGGGGTTGTTAGCTCGCGTGGGGAGTAGCGGTGAATGCCGCTGACAAGTGATAAACTGATAGGTTGGCCCTTTTTGCTTTCGACGCTTTCCTAATAGTCTCGACCTCGAATGAAAATTATGGTGATCGATAATGGAGGGCAGGGATTGACGGCTTCCCGATGGCTGGCTGACTGGCTGGCTGGCGGGCGGGTTACGGGGACGGGGACAACGGTGGACTCGGAAAAGGAGCAGGCAGGCAGGACCGAGGGGCGACGAACCGACTCGAACGAAACGAAACAGCGGCAGGAATTAAATCTCGAGTTCGAGGAAAATTCCTTTCAATCTTACGCTTAATTAAGTAAATGTGGATCAATGGGATGCTCACCGACTAATTAACGATTGTTCGGGAACTTTTGAACGAGACATGACAGGTTTGTTTGTTGTTGTATAAATTTATGTTTTGGATTATAGTTTGTTGCTGAAATGTTATATCTTTCCTTCAGTGGCGTAGCGCAGTGTAAGTATAATAAGAATTTTTTTATATTCTTATGTATCTACGATTGCTGAATGATGCAAGATAGGTGTAGAGAAATCTTAAAGCTGATGGCATCGATATAAACAACTGTAGAGGCCAAGCATATCATAATGCTGCTAAATAATTAAGTGAAATAATTAAAGAAATAAGTCCTATAGTTGAATTCGTATCTTGCTCATATGTAGTGTGTGGTGTGTGCTGTGTGGCAAGAAACCTCGTGAAACCGTCAATGGGGATCGCTATGAACAAAATTGATGCGTTTGAGCCGAGAACTGCGCGAAAACGGCCGGATCACGATCAAAGACATAATAATGTCATTGTTCAGCATGACAACACTCGACTATATGTTGCAAAACCGGTTAAAACATACTTGGAAACATTAAAATAGGAAATTCTCTCCCAGTCTCCGTATTCTCCAGTCGTTTCTCCTTCTCTGCCTTCTTAAGCGGCCTGAGAAGTGCTCCACTTCTTATGAAGGTGCCAAAAAACCAGTGAATCCGTAAGTAGCCTCAAAAGATAAATCGTTCTTTCAAGATAGTATCCGTAAATTGGACTGTTTGGACGATTAAAAATAGCAGCTATCGATGGACAATACTTTGAATATTGTACCGATTTTTTCACAATATGGCTTCAAATTAAGAAAAAATCCTTCAAAACGAATTTATAATTATTTATAACTATTTATTAAATATTATTTGTGTACACGCTGGCTCATTTGAGACGAGGTTAGTAACGTTTTGTGATACATTAAAACGTTGCTATACATTATTGTTGCTACAAGCAAAACCTTAAAAAGGGTTCAATACACGCGGTGAACAGGTGAAATCTTAAACACAAATGCAGATGCAGGAATTTCCCTAGTTATGATGCATTCCTTCTTTGTTTCCTTGGTCTCTGGCAATCGGTGTTATATGAAGTGAACGATACACAAATATATTTACACACATAGACACTGACTGTGAGAACGACAGAATGGACAGATGGCGCTGTAAGTTACATAAAAAATATGAGGGAAGAATTATATAAGAAATATTATATTTTGCGTTTATCTTTATTTCGTTTAGTGAATTCAAACATACTAGTTGCGTTTTCTGTAGGTAAAAATGGTATGTTAATTCTCGAAAATTATTCAATAGATTTAAATTGAATCTTTGGGACTATAATATAAAAGTTTTCAGACGTATTATCATATTTTTATATGGATTTAAGACACAAAAAGCTATTGTGGCGTTATGCAATTGGACTGCATATTTCTCTGTATCTGTAGAAAATAATCCTTAAATTGTATATTACTTTTGTCTATGTAAGTACCTTACAAATTGACGTAAAATACTTTTTCGATGCCTATTCCCTATGGTTTTCCCCGATGCCTATGGTTTGTCGCTTCTGCGGTGTCGTGATTGTCAAGTCTTGCTATGGATATACGTCTTGCTACGTCAATTGAACAAACTCATCAATATATTATTGCAAAAAAATACCAGCAATATTATAAGGCCCAAAGTCTGCACAAATGCTCACGCGTGGATATCAAGTTATCTCGCACCCAACGTATTCACCAGACATAGTGCATTTGATGGGCGAAGTCGTCCTTTGGACACGGTGTCACCAGATCGCGTGAAGGATGAAAAAAAGTTGTAGAAAATGATATAAAAATTTTTCATTAATATATATTGCATTTTGAAAGTAAAATATTGATCAGAATACATGTATCTACATTTTGTGTTTCGTTTCCTAGGGAAAAAACTTAATATATGTATTACAAGCATAATTATCTATCAGTTGTAACAAACTTAGGTACAAACCACAGGCAAATATTTCTATCGTGTTTTTGGAGTAATTAATTATGCAGGAATTATGTTACTTAATTATTACTTTATGTTTGATTTAAGTCATTAACTTTATTATTTAAATCCAACTTAGCATAACTCCTTAATAAAATGGTTATGTTCGTAGATATAGTATTGTTGTGACTATGAAGTCATATCAGTGAACCACGAAATATGTCGAATGATCTCTTAATGGCCTGTTTTTCTCAGCATGTTTCGAATAAATCAAGCATTCATATAAACAACTTTAAGTTATTACCGTGTTGTGACCATCAATTCATTCAACTATTTATGACCAATTGTTCTTAAATCTAAATAATTTTTCACATAAAAATATATATGAATTTATAATTTAAAAACGGAAATATGAAAATCGATGGACGTCCTCATCGAAGCTTCATGTTTAATTCTGACTGCGTAATGGTTATAAAATGTCGTGGAATTTCATAGTTGTATTTTATTATGATAAATATTCATATCGAGCTGAGATTCTAAATGTATTCATTCTCTAAGAGAAAAAACTATTATTCTGTGCTATATTCATACATCATAAGTCCTTTAAAAAATATGTTTACTCGATTTATTATATTTTGCATACTACTAGTGTTATTTTTATGTTAATTTAATGATCTTATTCAACATATGTGGTTCTAAAAATATTAATGAAGACATTTTTTTACATTAGAAATATGCCCATTTGCAATCTTAGAGTTTTCAGAAGGCACCATACTTTGAATTGTGACCGAAAAAATAATACTGGAACTTCTTATTTTCAATATATAGTTGAAGAAGTGTATCTATTCCACAATCAAATGCAGGGCTTGGCATATTCCTGATCAAACTTCGTTGTTAATCATGAGTCTCAGCCAATCAATCAATCTCAAATTGAGAAAAAAAAGAACTATAAATTTGAATAAATAAAAGCCCTATTCAGATAAATCATAAGAGGTTTTTTTTGTAAATAACAATTTTTACATTGCTCTCTCATTACGTTTCCTGCTTTCTTCTCCTCTCGTATTTTCAAAACATGTTCGCTCATAACCGCGAAGAATTAAATACACATGTTTTTCGTTAGCCCTTACCCTCAAAAGATGCACGTATAAATTTGACAGCTGTCGGATCATTAGTTTGTGAACTATAGCATTTTGAGTGAAGCAACTTTTATTATTGTAAAAACAATGTATAAAAAGGAATTTCGCATGTTGATAAAATACTTGTTTTTTGAAGGGAAAAAAATACAGTTGAAGCAAAAACTTGACTTGATGCCGAGTTTCGGACACTGCCCCAGGATAATCAACCATCAAGGATTGGTATGCTAAGTTTAGACGTGGTGAAATGAGCATCGAAGACGGTGAACGCAGTTTACGCCCAAAATAGGCTGTTACCGACGAAAATATTCAAAAAATCCACAAAATGATTTTGAATGACTGTAAATTGAAACTAAATGAAATAGCAGACACTCTGATGATTCGGAGCAGTATTTGAAGATGATCAAGCATAATAAACCCGAGTTTTTGCATCGATATCTGACAATGGATGAAACATGGCTTTATCATTTCATTCCGAAGGCCAATCGACAGTCATCCGAGTGGACTGCACACGATGAACCCGCTCCAAAGCGTGGGAAAACGCAACAGTCGGTTGGCAAGGTTATGGCTTCTACCAATTTCAAATGAAGAAATTATGACTATGCTGCATCCAGTATACCCATCGCACTTTTTGATTACCACTTGTTGAGATCGATAAAGCGTGGTTTGGTTGGCACAAAGTTTCGACTTGCTGAAGATTGTTGCCAGACCAACACCTGTTGTTACTTTCGAACTGTTGCTGCAAAAATGGAAAAGATTCATTGATGGAAAATATTCTGATATATATTGTTTCAAATTTTCTCAACAAATGTATTTTTATGATGAAAAATGTATAAGAATACATGCAGGCACCTAGTGATTATCAAACCGTTTGTGAATAAATGCTTCTTAATACAACTAAACTTCGCGTAACTTGCCATGGTGATTTGGCATTACTCACCGAATAATTTATAACAAGTTAAACAAATATCCCCAAAACAACATGACCTCCACGGGCTACCAAAATCGCCCCCTCGCGATTGAAAATCGTATAGTTCAGAAAAATATTGTGATAATTGTGCAATTACAATTTTTATGTTGAGAAAATGTTAATTTTTAAATTAAAAGTACTTCAAAAACAATTTTTTTTTGTATTTGTTATGACAAAAATTGCCTCGAAGCACATGTCAATATATAAATAACGAATCAATTTATGTACGTTACTTCCAGATGTAGGTTAATTAGCAGCAAATTTAATTAGAACCGGAAGCGCCCCGAAGAAGTCGTCACCAAGTAACAAGAGCGCCGACGTAATCGACAATCGGATACAGACCTGGACCTCGACCGGTTTCGCGAATCTCGGCGGACGGTTTCCATAGTTCCTGTTTATGAAATCTCGCCATAAATAAGATGATTTTTTGCCATTTTTGACGTGGACCGCTCTGAGGACGACGACACCCACGTGTTGCTATTATTAACTCAGCGTTCTTTTATCGTTAATATAACAATACGGAAGAAAAAAATCTAGATTGGAAATGGCGAGAGAGAGATTGAAACAGACACATCTCCGATAATGACGCGTTCGTTGTTTTTTTATTCGTCTCTCGGTCGCGAGATCCAAAGGCGATGAATTATAATTGTTCGGTTCTCTTTGGTCCGGTAATGTCTTCGGCCGCGGCCACGGCGATACGGGCGTTAAAAACCCAGTTAAAACAAAACGAAGGCATTTTAAGAAGATGCGAGAACAGTTATTTTGGCCGAGAGATATGATCCTTTTAGCTTGGGTAAACTGTTGTAGTGTGTGAGTGTGAGTGTGAGAATGCGAGACGGACAAAGACACGAAAAGACCGTGTTAAGGCTGTTGAACCTGCATCGAAATTGGTGTGAGCGTTATTGGTGAGGATCGTTAAGTACCCCCTCGTTAATCTTCAGATCGAAATCTTGCCTGATTGGTGATAAGGATGTAAAAAATTAAAATATCAATTAAAGACAAAAAATGAATGCTTAAATTTGATTTCGTGGAGTGTATATATATATAGTCAATTCAAAACAGCAATGACACACGTTACCTAAGTTTTTGATGCAATATTGTCGCTTCAACTCTTAGTTTTATTACATTTTTTCTTTGACATATAACAAAATTCTATTCTAAATAAACTAATTAAACAAAAATACTTTTATCAAATCTAATTTATTTCAACATTATAGTACATCTAATACAAGGACTTAAAACTACAATTAAGAACACAGGTATCATAGTTTATAGGTTAAATTTGTTTTCTTTACATTAAACTCTTTTCAACACCATCCATGAGACAAAGTTTTAGGCGCGTTTTTTATGTGGTGGTATCCACCTGGAGGCCTAATCCACCTGTATAACAATTGTATATCTGAGTAATAGATTTTACTTTCATTAGAAAGCATATTTACCTTTTACGTTTAGTTCTTGTTTCCTTCGATGCAATATTTCCTTCTAAAGTCAGTATTTCTCCTTAGTTTCTTCTGTTACTACTGTTTGTTTTATACATCTTTCTTGATAAAACTAGTTTTAATTACTGCATTCTCCTTAATATATTTGCCATAACTGCAAAAGAGTTAGTATTATTCTCTTTTCATATATATTAACCAAACGTTCATGTATATTCTGAACAATAACACACATTTTCATATAGCTTTCACACTCTATAACACAATTTCCTACAGTGAAAATATATTAATTATATACTGATTTTTAGTTGTTTCCTCTCTTATCACCCTTTCTTGGAATTACAGCATTGAATTATAAACCAACATTCATGAAGTGTCATTCAATCACTGTCACTTTCGGAATCACTAGTCAATTGAATAACTAAACGGCTTATTTCCAATATATCAATAACTTGCTCACGATTCCACCATTTGTTAATTTCTTCTTCAATGTGTTTATCGAGCTCAACCAAACCGAAGGTGTTATTGTCGACAATGATTCTTTCCATAAATCTAGACAATTTTGGTAAATATGCTTCTCAACCTGAATGTCTATTATAATAATTCTTTGCAATGCCCCATATCAACTCAATTGGGTTAAATATGCAGTGATAAGGAGGAAGACGTAATACTCTGTGGCCATAAAGTTCAGCAATCTGATCTACCATATACCTTTTCTCAGGCTTATTTCTAAAATAGTTAATTAGATAAAATACAATTACTTTTACATGGTTTCTTCAAAACTTATATTATGCACTTAAAGCCATTCCTTAATTGCAGCCTTTGTTGATACACTTGTTGGCATCTTCTCCACCAGTTTATGATATGGTACATTGTCCATAACAATAACTGATGGTTCCGCCAAGTTCTTTAAAAGCTGATTTTCGAACCAATTTAAAAACAAGTTATGGCCCATTTCTCTATGGTAGTCACACTTGGACTTAGAGGAAAACACTAGTTCTGCATCAGGAATAAAACCATTCCTGTTTCCAGCATGAATAACTATATGTCTGCAATGAATTATCAATAAATGTTATGACTAACAAAACCTAATCGATAATTATTCCAACGTTTACCTTTTTCCATCAATTTTTGTTGTCACTGTATTTATTATCATCTTGCCATGAGCGAACCAATGTACCATTATGAAAAATCCATGTTTCATCTATGTACACAATATCATATTCTTCCTTGATTTTGAAATTTTTAAAAATTGTATTCCTTTAAAAGCAATCTCTGGAAGTTCGATTAAAACCCGTCGTAGGTTGTCTTTACACCACTTAAATCCTACATTACGGAACTGTGTGTAAAGGGATGTTCTACATCCCTCAAATAGCTGCATATCTTTCAGCTTTTTATGGATACTTTTCAGACCAACAATTTCCTCTGAAATAATTGTTTTGATTGTAAGAACTACTTACTGTTTTTATACATTTCATATATTTCATCTCTGATTCGGTTAACATCAAGCTGATCTTTATGCGTAACCCGTTTCGCATAAAGACGGTTTCTTTTTGGCGAATTAAGGGTTATGTTGTTTTTTATTTTTCGCTATATATTTACTTTCAATTTTAATAAGAATGAAAAGAATTTTGGCTATTTAGAACACTCTTTGTCTTCGGTGTCAAAATTATCACTTTCAAATCGTTGGTAAAAAGTATGGTTGCCATAAGCTTCACGCAGCATCCGACGACCTTCAGCCGCTTTTTCCTACAAAAATTATATACTTGGTACTAATTCAGACATTTTTAAGTTTCTCTCGGTCAGGTTTCAGCATGAAGTTGGTTGCAGATTTACCCGATGCGACTTAATACACAATACATCTGTCTGTTGTAAATAATTTAATTTAATTTATATGCCTTTTATATATGTTGCATTAATATTTCTTTATTGTCTTGACGACGTTTCAGTAGAACTTAATCTGTCTTCTCCAGGTTTGGCTTTATGTTTCGTTACACGGGCTGAACGTCAAGTTCAAATACTTATTTCTTTACTTCTCATCCTACCCTTCTTTGTATTTGACAACAGTTTTAGCGGAGGTTTTTTTTTCAATATTTTATATGGTTCTTTCAAGTTAGGAATCATGATAATCTTTCTATATATAATTATTCCTTAGATGTACATGCAACTGTGACTATTCTCTCTTTTTCAGAATCTGTCCAGTCTCCTTGGTTCAGCCGAGGTTTTCTCTTTCCTCTGCATTATTATCTTATTAACACCAATTAGATTCTGATTCTTCTGGCGTAACATATTCCATTTTTATTTTTTTTATATTTTAAAGTCTGCTTTTTACCAACAAGGGTTTATCTGGACAGGATCTACTGTTTAATATGGGCTCCGAGCCACGATCGTCGGCATTAAGCCTACCGATTGGCCAGTGACCAACTTAGAGTCCCATCCGAGAAGACATCTTACCCACTCTAATTACTGGCACGACTGAGATGTTTATTCCTTGTCAGATTTTTCACTCTCGCCTATAAAGTTATTTACAGTGACAATCATAAACATAAAGTACATCTATGCCCCAGCAGGATTCGAACCCACGACTATAGCAACAGTAGGAGCATCGTCCTGTCGCCTTAACCACTGCACCAACGAATATTTCTGCTTCTTGTATCTGATAATACCCATATCCACTGAATGCTAAAATTGGCCTGTAAATTTATTTGAACACCTTTTAGTTTTGTTTTTACCAATCAATTTTCTATTTATACGAAAGTACAATTTCATTGTTTTTTACAATTTTGGTATTATTTTTCATCTCCTCACTTCCATAACTTTCAATTTTAACACCCAGATACTTTACAGCATTTGCTTGTTTTTATTGTTACACTCTCAATTTAAATAATTGTTGTTTTTGGCTGTCCTATTACCATGAGATGTTGATATTACATCATCTGTGAAAGCTTTTTTCGACATTTCTATTTTTTATATATTTTTACAACTAAATAATTAGTCCTGTTTTGTGTATTTGTCTAGGGATTTCTATAGTCCCACTAGGGATTTTAAAATTTTTGATGTTTTCTATACTAACAGTATTGGTACATATCCTGTATATTTCTTGAATTATTCTTACAATTTTAGTACTTACACCTCTTTGTTCTAATTTAATGCATAGTGTTTGTCTTCATATTCTGTCATCTGTTTGTTTAGGGTCGAACTTTTTCCACTAATTGTTTAATATTAAAAATATGATCTTGCATACTTCTTCCCTTTTGGAATGCGCTCTGAGTTCTCTTAGCCACTTATCTGCTATTGATTTTAGTTGATTTTCTATCATTTGTTCGTATATCTTCATAACTGTGCACAATAGAGCAATATAATCTCTCTATTTTAGTTAGACCTAGACCTTTTATTCTTTTTTCAACTTTTATTCATCTCTCATTCAGGTTATGGTAAGTGGAAGTTTTCAGATACCAATTAATGGTAATTAAGATATAAGATATTGAAAAACATAAAATTATTTCATAATGTTATATATATTTTGGAAACAAAACTTGACAAAAATAGAATTAAATTATAATTTTCCGCTACTTCGCTACAGAACTAAATATCAACCATGAAATAAAACTATCTAAATAAGATTTGATACCAAAAGGAAATGGGTATATGGGGTCTGCTTTATTTAATATTAAAAAATTGAAACGACCAAAATGAAACCAAAATTAAGCCATTTCTGAAATGAATGTTGAAGAATACTAAACATTGACTTACGAGAATAAAAATATATAAGGAAAAGGTCCTTGTTAAAGTTGGTGAGGGTAAATGCTGTTCATCATGCTTCTATTGGCTCCTGTGTCTGCAAAGCTCTATTAATGCTTTAAAGTTAGGTTCAAGATAGGCTTGTGAAAATCATTCGGTATAACTTCTTGTCAAGAAATTCCACAGTTGCGGAATTGTTATTTTGTCAGAAAAGCGGAAAAAGGTATCGATGTTTGAGATTTCTATGAATATATTCCCTTTGAAAACCTGAAGAGAAAACCTAAATTACTTTTTCCCTAACCCATTAATATTATAAATCTTGCAAAATGAAGATGAATCTGCAAAAATTGCTTCGTATTTTTCGCATTTCTTAGGAAATTCTCTTTCAATCCTTGAACGATTCCTAATGCTTTTTCGTTTTATTTTTATACTTGCCAGTTTTGTTGTTTGATCGTAATATAGATATTGTTCAAAAATTCGAGAATACCTATTCTATTAATAATTTCCTATTTATATTTTAATAACTTCAGCTTTGAATTGAAAATGGTTCGACGAAGCCGTTCATCGATCACTTCAGACTCTACCCGTTTATACATCAAAGCAAATAGTTATCAGTGTTAACTTCGCAATACTTGAAATACACTTATTTAATTAACTTTCTTAACTCCGTCCTTGATATAATTGAAATTCCTTCGAAGAGGTCGTCCAATCTACTTCATATTTTACAATTTAAATATTCTAGAGTACAATTATTTATTTGTTTTATTTAATGTCACTTTTACGTACAAGCATTAACGTTAAATTATTGGGTGAATAATATAAAGAAAATATGTGGATCCATAAAACAAAATTGTATAAATTCGTATATCTTCATAACTGTGCACAATAGAGCAATATAATCTCTATTTTAGTTAAACCTATATCATTTATTTTATAGTGATTAGATTTTCTCTCTTCAATTATATTTTCAATACTTTAAAGAAGAATTTTATAATTATAGTTTTATTTTAATAATATTTTGTTCAAAGTTGTTGAGTCTTGGTCCGTGGTTTTGTTTATTTTAATGAATGATTACATTAAATCGATAAAAAGTGTTTGAAAAGTATATACAATTTTGTGTTTATATCTATCGATACCATTAGATGATTATGTATATTCTGTTTGATATGCTTATACTGAGAACAGAACAAAATGCATCAAAATATTCACATAATTATGCTACGAAGCCATTTTGTAATTTGTTTCTAAAAATACACGATATTTATATTTTAGTTATAATAAAATGAGAACCTTATTTATTATACATTGAACGGTGACTCGTTACTAATTTGGTCCCCTTAGGCTTATTTATTATTGTTTCTTTCTGATAATTATCCTATATCGGTAGGGTCTTTGTTGAAAATCTATAGGGCAATAAATACATCCGGTTGAAAAATACTTACTAAAAATCATAAATTCTTCGGAGACGAGGTCCACCAATTTACCTATTTCCTCATTTAAAGTCGTTCCAGTCCATTTACGTTAAATATATGGAGCCAGTAGAGAACTCTAAAACGCTTCACACCATATGCCCCCATATCCCGTGTGGAAGCGGCGTTAAAAATAGCTTTTACGAATCGGAGAGACCCGCCTTAAGGCGAAATAAGACACGGCACCGCGGCCATATATCAGGTAATAAAATCTGGCTAGTAAAAAGAGACGTTCAAAAGTAATTTAAACAGCTAGTGTTAAAATGTAAATTAGAAATATAACATATTTTTTCTCGGCCTCTTCTCCTCGTCTCGTCCGTCTAGCCGCCGCCAAGGATGGCTTCTTCGTCTTGCCCGGTATGTAGATTCGTGCACGAGGCCGTCGTCTTGGTCGCGCGGCTGAGATGGTGAAGGAATCGGAGGTGCGGGCCAGGGAGAGGGGGCGGGATGTGTTCCTTCGAGGGGTCAGGTGTAAGAGGTTTTTAGGAATTAGGCTTATATTCTATCGAGATTTGCCACCTGGTGCTACATTTATTTGCCACCTGGGGTATCGGGTCTGTTATTGTTTTCGACATTGATCTGCGCCTTGAAATGGAAAATCGCAGTTGTTTGACATTGTCAGTTCGTTGTAAGTAAACTGGCGGTTGTGTTAGATATACGAAGGCTTAGAAGACCACCGGGTCGGGAGAGATTTATCGATGGTATATTTTTATAGTATTATTGAAACTGTAACTGTAAATATTGTTAAATCGCTCTACTGTAGTTTTATTCAAGACAGTTCTATATTACTTCCTATTACTAGGCACATATGTTGTCTTTTCAATGTTTCCTTCACTTATTTACTGTGTTAACTTGATGCTAATGTTGACACTTGACAAAAGCGAATATAATAAAATATTTTTAACAAAAAAAATGGAACCGAATTCAAAAAAGATATAAGGAA
Source organism: Rhynchophorus ferrugineus (assembly GCF_030347505.1). Classification (NCBI taxonomy): domain Eukaryota; kingdom Metazoa; phylum Arthropoda; class Insecta; order Coleoptera; family Curculionidae; genus Rhynchophorus; species Rhynchophorus ferrugineus. Next base: position 53,118,217 of record NW_027472583.1, read on the forward strand.
GTCACTAAAAATTTAAATAAAAATCAAACTGAGATTTTTAACACAAAAAAAACATTTTAAAATAAAATATGTGCATAATAATCGTTGTAATAATTAATAAAAAAATAAACAAAAACCTTATTTAATACCTACTATATACACACAGTTTAGCTTAATACCTGCCTAGACCTATTTATCTATTTACAATATTATGTTACCTACTACCAACTGATCAGTTTGAAGTTGGTACGGGCAGAGTAAATAGATAAATAGGTTTAGGTAGGTATTAAGCTAAATTGTGTGTATAGTAGAATATAAAATACGTGCAATAGATAGGTTAAATAAAGTTTTTGTTTATTTTTATTTAGTTATAACAACGATTATTTTATACATATTTTATATTAAAACGTTTTTTTCGTGTTAAAAGTCCAAGTTTGATTATTTTTAAAATTTTTAGTGAGTTCCTATTTTTTTGAACTCTGTTCAATTTTGTTGTTAAAAATGTTTAATTTTTCCCTTGTCAGTGTTGGATATTTACTCAATAAATTGCGCAGTTGTTTTATTAACTATTACAAGGGGTAGGCCAAATAAAGGTGCAGCCCATATGAGGAAAAATAGGAATAAAGAAACAATAATTGAAAACAAGGAACGCTTTAGGCCCCGGGGCCCACTACCCAACCTAGGAGATTTGACAGATGTTCTAATAAAACTAGAACAATAACAAAGAGTTATTACCCCCGTCGGGAATCGAATCCGCTGAACGATCTAACCACTGCACTATAGAAGCAGTTGCCTGCAATATTTCTACGGCTTCTCGTATGATATGGTTAGTGTCTAAAAAGCAAACTGCTTTTACACTGAACGATTTCCATATATAACATATACACATAACATTATACAGAAATATCTGATTATTTTAGATAAAAGATATGTGAAATATTTCTACGTGTCTGAAATTTGAGGGTTGTCCTAAATTTAAAAGGAAAAAATGATTGAATATGAGAAAAGTTGCATTTTAAAATTAGTAACAGCAATACTTTTACCTGTAGTATAGTAGATAAATGCAAGAGAACATTGGCAGGAGAAAGTGGCATAATAAGTAAGAAACTGAAAGAAGAAATAAAGAACTGGACAATGTATTCAGAAGAGTTTTACAAAATAATAAAGTTGAAAATCAAAAATGAAATAGAAAGTATAATCATAGTATACGTTCCAGGCCAAGGGAGCTAGCAATATTCTAAGAAGAGATAACTAATAAAGTTGAAGCAAAATTACACATTTTAACAGATTTCAAGAATATAGTAAGAAGGCTGGAAGGATTTGACAGGTTATGTTATTATTGGTGTTACTTCCAAAGAGAAGTTGTTTAAGAAAGAAACTTACTAGAATACATAATTAAGAGATTGTTATTGATGAGAAGTAGAGATTGAAATTATATATTATATATTATACGTATAACTATATTGATATTTTTTTAACCGAATTAATTGTTTTTAAGCTGTTGTAGTGGCACCTCTCTGTATAATATGTATTAAATAATCAACAAACATGTTGCTATATCATTCTCCGTTCACTATAATGCTGTTTTCATTTTGATTAACAATCATTATTTTAACAATAATTTGGAATACATTTTTCTTTATGGAAATATTTTAAGGAATATATAATTTATAGAAGATTTGTAAACTTCTGTTTGTAGTCAATATATCTAAATTAATTAGTGTTGGGTGTAATCGATTTTAAATGTTTGACAATAATTAATTTCGGTTTTTCTAAGAGGTGGCGTTGAATAGATTGAATTTGTGGTGACCGCCACGGCCCTTTAGGCCACCACGCATTCACCAATAACAAGTTCAAAGGTTGGCACCGCCGGTGGATTGATACCATGCGGTTCCAGGCTATAAAAGACCATCACGACGACGTCTCGCTTTTTTCTTTTCTCCATCCCCTTGTAACAGTACCACTTCCAAAGCGCTACCGTACTTCCTCTACCTAATCTAATATCCTGTCAATTCTCCCGTCGCCCACATGTATCAATCATAAATTAAAATAAACAACTTTGATTCAACCAGTGTTTTAGTTGTGCAAATCCTTCCAAAAATAGTAGTGAGTGTTTGGACAAGCAATCGCGTCGACAGCCATTCATTCTGACCGACCGACCTGACGAACATTCCTACAATTGGTGACCCCGACGTGATCAAAGTTCCTACCAGGTAAACCAGCTTAGCATAAGCCACTCGACAGGTGCTTGCAACGTGCATGGAAGAACAGCACGAGGAATGGAACCCATCAACATCACATGGTCGACTACATCCCACGAGACTAACCTGATGGACGAAAACTACAGAAACGCATCATGTATAATATCAACACATGAACACCCTTACATCACGAAACGGAACACGTGAGGCACCACACTTATAGGTACCCTCAAACAAAGGGAAATGCCCTAAGGCGAACGACGTCCTGCTACAACTTCGATAGCAGCTGATCCCGTAAAACTCCTCGCTCAGGTTAGGATCCCCATCCCATCAGCAGTCCCTGGGCATTTATTTACGTGATTGCGGCAGTTCCACTAGAAGCGGAGTTATGTGGCGACCGCCACGACTCTTTATGCCACCACGCATTCACCAACAACAAGTTCAAAGGTTGGCAACGCCGGTGGATTGGTACCATGCGGTTTCAGGCTATAAAAGACCATCACGACGACGTCTCGCTTTTTTCTTTTCTCCATCCTCTTGTAACAGTATCACTTCCACAGCGCTACCGTACTTCCTCTACCTAACCTGATATCCTGTCAATTCTCCCGTCGACCACATGTATCGATCATAAGTTAAAATAAACAAGTTTGATTCAACCAGTGTCTTTAGTTCTCGTGCAAATTCCTTCCAAAAAAAGTAGTGAGTGTTCGGACAAGCAATCGCGTCGACAGCCATTCATTCCGATCGACCGACCCGACGAACATTCCTACAAATTTTCTAATAGTATTTATTCCACGAAGCCTTACTACAGCATGTTAAAAATTTTAGATATAAGGGGAACGTATTCTTTATCCCGCTGCTTCGCTACAAAACTAAATATCAACAAAAGGTCCTTGTTATAGTTGGTGAGGGTAAATGCTGTTCATCATGCTTCTATTGGTTCCAGTGTCTGCAAAGCTCTATTAATGATTTAAAGCTAGCTTCAAGATAGGCTTGTGAAAAACATTCAGTATGATTTCTTGTCAAGAAATCCCAGAAGTCCTACAGTTGGGGAATTGTGGTTTTGTCAGAAAAGCGGAAAAATGTATCGATGATTATATTCTATAAATAAATTCTCTTTGAAAACCCGAAAAAAAATCTAAATTACTTTTTCCCGAAACCATTAATATTATAAATCTTGAAAAAGGAAGATGAATCTGCAAAAATTGCTTCGTATTTTTCGCATTTCTTAGGAAATTCTCTTTCAATCCTTGAACGATTCCTAATGCTTTTTCTTTTTATTTTTATACTTGTCAGTTTTGTTATTTGATCGTAATTTAGATATTATTCAAAAATTCTAGAATACCTATTCTATTAATAATTTCCTATTTATATTTTAATAACTTCAGCTTTGAATTGAAAATTGTTCGACGAAGCCGTTCATCAATCACTTCAGACTCTACCCATTTATACATCAAAGCAAATAGTTATCAGTGTTAACTTCGCAATACTTGAAATACACTTATTTAATTAACTTTCTTAACTCCGTCCTTAATATAATTGAAATTCCTTCGAAGAAGTCGTCCAATCTATTTCATATTTTCCAATTTAAATATTCTAGAGTACAATTATTTATTTGTTTTATTTAATGTCACTTTTATGTACAAACATTGAGATTCAATTATTGCGTGAATAATATAAAGAAAATACATGAATCTATAAAACAAAATTGTTTAAAATCGTCTAAAAATAATCTGTTTACCTTATCAAAATTCATTGGAAATATGTTCTTTTTTAACAGATCGTTTTTAATCGACATAGTTGTATTCGATGTGTTATCGGATGATATGAAGTAAAAGACAAATAAAAGATCAGAGACATTTCTATATTAAGTTGAAATGACTGGAAGTTCTATATAATTGACTCTAATCTATTTTCACCCTCTACAAACTACCATTCTAACTGAGTTAAGTGATTTGTTTTTTGCCAATAATAGAAAGGATACTCTTATAATTATAAGTTATGAAACTTATACGAAACTTAAATGAAATATATTAATCTCGCTATGTGGCACATCCATTCCTGAAGAGACGACTGCAGGGGCGTGGTCGTTGTCTCGTCTAAATAGCTTATTGTTGCAATAAAGTTATTTGTTTGCATCTTCTGAATTATATTGTTTTATCCAAGTCTTCATGGTATACTGGCATACCTACTACCCTGTACGAAATGATTCTTAAGTTTTCATGATTCCAATTTTCAATAGTCCAGATATACTTCAAATAATTAAGAAACAATTGCCAATCTAATGTCAATCTGTTTTGTTCTCTTTCTGAATTACACTGATTTGGAGCTTGGGTGGTCATGAGCTTTTTTTACACAACTTTTACGTATAATAATATTCTCCAAAATGCAGAACATTATATTATTTGGGAAGTAATTTGTTCAATTTAATTGCTTCTTAGCAATATTATTTTGTTGAAATCTTATATCATCTACATCTATATCTTGCCAATTAGGAATACAAAGAACTAGGAATCAGTCCCATTTTGAAAGAATATTTATCTGATTATGACCAAAAGCAACAAGTTATATATTTATTTTGTTTTTAATCGCTTTTCAACAAATCTAAATACCCTAATATTAGCTATTTGATTTTTTGGCGGGGATGAATTTCTTTCATTTATTTGATTATCCTGTTCACACTTGATTAATTTAAATCAATGTTGTGCTATTATGCAGTAATATTAGAAAATGTACATGTCATTCATGGCAAATCTTTCTTAAAATATATGGTTATCTTTAGAATAGTTTCGTTTTCAAATATTGACTGATTGATGAATAAATTATAGCATTATCTTAAGCTATATACGTGTACTTTAACATTTGTTAGATATAAAACAATACATTAATGTTAACACTTAATGTTTAATTAATTTCTCTCAAAACAGTTGCCATTAAGAGCCTATTTAGACATTATTTGTTTAGTCAAGGACACATGCTAGATAATATAATTGATATTTTATCAAATATTTCGTATATGGAGTCAAATAAATATTTTATTTCTGAAGTGAGCTTCAGTATTTTATTGTGAAAATAAAAAAATAAGTTACCCGCTGTTAGTGAAAAAGTTCACACGTCGTATTCCCTGTATGTTTCTGCGTTCGACTATGGATCAAGAGTTCACGTCTTGTTAAGATTGTAGGAGTTTGATTAATTCATGTACAGTATTTAAAAACACATTTTTATCTCTTCTATAAGTCATGGGAAACTTGTTTTAGCTACATATTACATTAGATATGTTTAACACAATCTTCACTACATAGTATAAAACAAAGTCGCCTTTTCTGTCCCTATATCCCTATGTGCGCTTAAATCTTTAAAACTACGCAACGGATTTTGATGCGGTTTTTTTCAATAGATAGAGTGATTCAAGAGGAAGGTTTATATGTATAATACATGCATAATATACTAAGGCAACATTGCTAATTTTAGAGGTTTCTAACGTGATGTCGTAAATTAACCTATTTTTTTAGGCTTATTTAGCAATTAGCAAAAACGCTGTCTAACCCTACGAGTTAGATCAAATTAATGTACTACAGTATTGTACACCATAAAAAGGTCTACAAAAAAGTCCGCGATGGTATATGTTTATCTTTTAGGGATAACCCACATTAACCATTTTTATTGTTTACTTTTTACATGAAAAAATGGCTTATTTACGAAGCTATTTTAAGCAATACGGCATTAATCCTTATCGAATTAAGTACCTTAAATACAGTGTGCAATTAATATAGATCAATATGGTTCCTTACAGCATGTAAATTAATCAAATATTTTCGGAGATATTACAAATTTAAAATTTGCGTTTAAAAATGTGTAATGTAATAAAAATTGTATGAATTTAGATATTCCAAAGATAGCAGGAAATCTTCATAGTAAGTATAGGTGAAGAGGAATTGTTTTACTCCAAATTTAATGCGTGCAGGCCAAGGGCAGTAATGAATGAACCAAAAATACTGGATCGATTTTAATCATGTTTTCATTGAATGACATAGGCATATATATTTTATGCCCGTGCAAAGTCGGAGCGGGCCGCTATGTTTTTATATACAACGTTCATATTTTTTCTGTAGTGTATTTAATTTAGTATCAGCATTGCACCCGTGCGAAGCCGGGGCGGGTCGCTAGTACTTGATAAAATGAATTTACTACTATTGTTCTGTCCTATTTGCATCAATACAGAAGCAAGACGAGTGTAGTCTAAGTATATCAGTATGTGTTACCTAAATTAAAATTAAATTAGACTACATAAGCTTAAGTTAGGAGTTTAATATACACTAAACAAGTTTGTTCGTCGTTTGGTTCGCTTAAATATTCTGATTTCCTGCGTATTATCCATTAGCCGAATTGCTTCCATATTGTTGTAATTTCCTAACCTTATTTTCTTTTTTAAGATATCTTGAATAATGTCGTTGAAACATTTGATTTCGAGGTCATCGTGCAATTCTTCATTAGTTATGTGGCGCTAAGTATTGGTAATAGATGGAACTTTGTTTTGGCAGGGTTGGTTAGTAATCGAACAATAGTTGGTTTGCTATGTTAGTTCAACTCCTCAAAGTCGATATAGGCGTTATGATTGAGTGGGAGTAACTTACGACTAATCGACTAATATAGTCTAGACTAATCAGTCTAAAGTTTTTTTTTTAATTTTTAAAACATGTATTGTTCAACTATTACTGGTCGTTGGCGACTAATTTACAATTATCTGGTATTCTAAGAGTTGAAGCACTTTAATGTTTATATGGGAGGGCATTCCTTTCTTATGTTATGCAGCTTATTATGTACTGATGATTTAGCTCTTCTTTCACATAACAAATAACAACATTTATTTTGATTGTTAATTCGAGTTCTTTTCTCTTCTCTTTGATGCACTCCTGTCCTCAGCGTAATCTTCGATGTGTCACGCTAACCTAAAACGTCTTTAGTACTGTAAAAAATAACGCACTAGTAATTCCATCCAGCTATATCTGAATATTAATTCCTTGTATATTTTGTATATAAATATAAAAAACTCTGAAACTTTTTCAGAGTCAGTTCAACATACAGAACAATAGTTCTGTATCGAACAATAAAATACGATATCCTGTTGTAATGGCAGGTTTATATTTCGTTAAATTTCAACAATTTTGTCTTCAGTGTGCCGTAGAAATTGTATTGAAAGTTTCCAGTTGCTTTAATTACAAAAATATCATAACAAAACACTATTCGATATATATATTGTTCGTAAACATTTCTAAAGTCGTGTTCCAAAACTTTCTGTTCGGGAACCTGAAGTGGAAACGCTTTTTTCCTGTTAATGTTTCGTCTTACGGCGCGCGTTGCGAACTTCCTGCTGTACTCGTCATCGGTAACAGGGTCGTTTCCAGTTATTGCCGCTCTGAGTAGTTCGCGACGCCAACTAACACAAAACGTTTGTAACCGTTATATTCGCGAACTAATTGTTTAATCCTTCGGCACGTTCGAAGCCAAATATGGATATTAAGTTTTCGTGGGGTTTTTGAGACTCATTTCTTGGATGATTAGCATTTATGCCAATAATATTAGATTATTTGCTAAAGGGATTTATTTTTAACAAAAATTAAAGCATATGTAGAGCTAAATTTGAATCCAGGCCGTAAAATAGAAGTTGTGCCCAAATAAAACGTTATAGAATATTTTAACATCTTAAATAAATAAAAGCAGACATCGCAATAAATTATATAACAGCTACTTACACAATAATTTTTTAAAATGTATTAATATATTATTACTGGTAGCTGTCGATTAACTTACAGTTTGTCTTTAAAATAATTTAAAACTAGGTACTTATCAAGGAAAACCCATTGATCCTTACTTAGTTTCTAATAAGGTAAAGCAAATATTACTAGGAGTTTTTAGTGTTTTTACCATTTCACTTCACTACACTACTATACAAGATCACACGGTTTGGTTCTCTTGTGCCTGCGTCCCAGTTCAGTATTGTCCAAGAGTTGCAGCACTTTGATGTTAACATGGAGGTGCATTCTTTTATCTTGTCTTCTTGCGAATCTCTTCGTTTTCTTTATAACAGTTGGAATCCGATGGTCTCGGTATAAATAACTGTTCCTTTAGTATCTGAGTGCATCCGAAATACTTCTCAGGACTTTATTCTGAAATACTTGTATTATGTTGATGTTTTTTCTGGCAGAACATCTTCACACTGAATTCCCTGGTCCTTATAGTTCTTAGTGTCTGTTTCTATAGCAGCAACTTATTATCTTCTTCCAACTAACAAATAATAAACTTGTTGTGAATTTTAGTTCGAGTCCTTTTCTTTTCTTTTTGATGCTCTCCTATCCTCACCGTGATGTTGGAAATGTGACGCTAACCTAAAATGTCTTTAGTACTGTAAAAAGCAACGCACTAGTTCCATCTCTCTATATTCGAATATTTAGTTCCCTGTATATTTTGAGTATAAATATAAAAAACGCTGAAACTTTTTCAGACTCAATTCAACATACGAAACAATAGTTCCGTATCGAGCAACGAAATACGATATCCTGTTGTAATGGCACGTTTATATTTCGTTAAATTTTCACTGTTTTGTCTTCTGTGCGCCGTCGAAATTGAATTGAAAGTTTCCAGTTGCTTTAATTACAAAAATATCATAACAAAACACTATTCGATGTATATTTTGTTCGTAAACTTTTCCAAAGTCGTGTTCCAAAACTTTCTGTTCGGGAACCTGAAGTGGAATCGCTTTTTTCCTGTTAATGTTTCGTCTTACGGCGCGCGCGTTGCGAACTTCCTGCTGTACTCGTCAACTATAACAGGGTCGTTTCCAGTTATTGCCGCTCTGAGTAGTTCGCGACGCTAACTAGAATGTTCGAAACCGTGACATTCTCGAACTAATTGTTTAATCCTTCGGTACGTTCGAAGCCAAATATGGTTATTAAGTTTTCGTGGGGTTTTTGGGACTAATTTCGTGGATGATTAGTATTTATGTCAATAGTATTAGATTCTTGGCGATAGGGATTTATTTTTAACAAAAATTAAATCATATGTAGGGCTAAATTTGAATCCAGGGCGTGAAATAGAAATGATGCTCAAATCAAACGATAAAGTGTTCATAAAACTGTTCAGTGTTTATAAAATTAAATAAAATTGATACTCTACATGACTACCAACGACAATTTAACAAATTTAACGATGCATTCTTGCAGAAAGGTATCAGCAATAGTAAGTAACTTTGCGTCTGTTACTCATTCTCTTGTGAATTATGAACTATTGCAGCCCTAATGAGAAGTTTTGCCTAAATGCTGAAGAAGTGCGAAACTGGATTGACGATTGGCGCTTAGCCAGCATATTTTTTTGACACGGTATCGTCATATTACCAGAAAGACGGGAAGGAGCCGTAGAAATTGATATATAACATATATATTATATAGTTAATAATTATATATTTTTATTGATATATATCGTATCAATATTTCAAAATAAATGTCTTGTTAAAACGAGACAGGATCAGAATACATTAACAGTCACCTAATACATACAATTATGACAAAGCGTTCAATGTATACTTTGGAACAAAACAGAACAATATCTTTTATAAATCCCCAAGACCTAGAGGACACAAAACTCGTGCCGGAAATCCACCTGGTCTCCCCGCAAACCGAAATAGACACCTAGACGCCTTTTCCCGACCGACTTCCTCCGAAGACGTCGAGATCAAAAGGCGCCGAGCGCACCAGGTATTAACTGCTAATCCAAACAAACCGCGGATCGTATTTTTCCAGCTTGAAGTTGTCCCAGAAATAAGTCCCGACGCATTAGTGAACTATTTTTGGTGACAGCATCGGTGACCTTCGGGCGACGTATCTGGATAGCGACGTCTCCTCCCCGGCCGCCTTTGATTAATCGACGTCCATTAGGCGGTAGCGTAAGAAAAATGATGCCCGATCAGTTTTATAATAATTTAGAAAAATACACACAAGATGATCTGTGTTTGGAAAAATATTTTCGTTTGTCGTTTTAGTGATCATTTTCTTTTAAGTAATCGGATACCTCTCTTTACGATAAGAAGGTATCGTAGTCTAGAGACATATTTTTTTGAAGTGTTGTCGATCTCTATAAGACAATATATTTGTGACTTAATGGAGACTGTGTTTATTCTGTGAAGACTGTAAAGGCTGCTGTGCGTGTTCTTCGAAGGCTGACAGAGGTAAATTAGACAGATAGGTCGCATTTTATACCCAATCGCTCTTTCCTTGGGTACCTTCTCTCGAGAAAGCAAGCTGGCGCAACTGTTCTTCTCGCAGTCTGACCAGTGGTTATTTCCAGCAAGGGAAATACTTTTACAACATGGTTCCAAAATCAATACGCTTCCTTAATAAATATATGGTGGGGTAAAAGTCCCGCTACCATTTGATTTAATAAATATTGCTAAATATTGTCGCTATATCTGCTCATTGTTGTGGCGTATATTTATCCATAATAAATATGTATGTCTACATAACACAATGGTTAAAACAAAACTACGCAAAACGTCCCCTGGGTAGCGGGACTTTTGCCGCACCTGTTTTATCGATTTGCTTACACCATCGGATGTCTTTTAAGGTGATGAAATCAGAATTTTTTTTTATCTCGAGTGTTGTTTGGTCTCATATGCCTGATTTTCATACCTAATTTTTCTCGCTATATATAGAGGATCGATGTCTTAGAAATTAGTTTGTCCAAATGTTCTAAACCAATATACATGTACTTCGAGTATTTTTTGTTGTCGTTAGCAAATCTGACATAAATAATCTTCACACAAGCAATCATCGAACACAAATACATTAGATGTCTAAGCTAATTTTTACAGTCTCTATTAACTAACTTGGATTTCGCTTACTATTTCTTTTTGACGATGATGTTTTAGCATCATTTACATGGAAACAATGTTGCCAACATGGAAGAAGATGTGCTATAGTCTGTTCAACCAAACAGCTCTTTGACGTCACCAAAAATTATGAAATTTATGAATGTTGCCGCATTAACTTTGGTTTAGAACGTTTGCTGGTTTGTAAATTCTAATTAATTCCACTATTATTTTGAAGAATTTTTTAGACATTTGAACAGCGTGGACCAGTGCATATCAACACAAATCGAATTTTATAGACTGATTCGGTTATATATTCCGACGCATCCAGACAGCATTCTGTTTCTGTTTAATTAGAGTAAAACGAGAAGGAAAAAATGGGTTCCGAGTTTAAAACGAATTTAACATTTTTATAAATTTAACATTACCATTTATTGTATAGTATTATATTCACCGTCATCTGTGGTTTTGATTATTTTTTCTTATGCCAAGATGACCAGCTAGAACCAAATGGTCTTTTGATGATGTCGCTTCGGGTTCGGGATAGTGAAGTGTTTTGCTGGCGACAGAGACTCTGAGTTACGATTGGGATTGTCGTAGTATCGTCGTATCTACCGAGGTTTGTGGATGGGTAAGGATTTTATCAAGGTGTTGCCTGATTCGAGGTGAGTGTTGACGTTCCTCATAAACCATGGGACATTGAATAACGCGCTAACTTTTTTGGATTGGAACACTTGGAGTAGTTCAAGTTGTCTCTCAGAGACATACCTGTATCACCCCTGTGCTCCATAAAGGCAGGCAGGACGGACTAGCATTTTATAAGAGTCGCTTTCTGGGGAGTTCTCTCTTTTTCTGCAGAGGAGCGGGAAGTAATCTATGACGTGCATTTGTTGTTTTATTGAAAGACCACGTCTATCCAAAGGACGTCAAAACGGGGCAATGTTGCCCCATTTAACTTTGACATTTTACCTATTTTAGTTTATTCTTTCTTTGATATATTAAATAAATATAAATAAAAATATAAATATAAATAAAAAATGAAACAAAAATGTTCTAAAATATGATTTATTTTAACATTTTAATACATCTAGTGAATATAGTATCGAAGGACTTAAGCTACGGTTAATTAAACATCCACAATAGATTATAAGTTAGAAGTAATACATTTACATTGACTGCTTTCAAAACCACTCATGAGGTAGAGTTTTAGGCGGTTTTTTTATGTAGTGGTACGCCATCGGCTTAATCCACCTAATTATTAATTGTACATCCACCTAATGTTCAAATTTTCATTAAAGAACATATTTATCTTTTTATGTTTACTTCTTGTTTTCTTCATTGTTGTGTTTTCTTGTCAAATCATTCGGATGTCACTGTATGTCTCTTTAGTTTCTTCTGTTACTACCTGTACACATGCTTCTTGGTAAAATTAAATTTAATCACCACATTATCCTTAATGCATTTGCCATATCTGCAAAGCAGTTAGTATTTATTCTTTCCTCGTACATTTTAACCAAATGCTCATATATATTCTAAACAATTATACACATATCTATGCACATAAATCTTTCACACTCTACAATATGATTTTATATAGTTATTCTATATTCATTGTATACTCACCTATGATTGTTTTCACTCTCATCACCCTGTCTTGGTATTGTCAGTATTGAATTATACTCCCATCGAAAAAGATTCATTCACTCACTGTCAGACTGTGAGCTACTATTCAAGTCATTAACTGAGCTGTTAATTTCCAATCTAACACTTCACAATTCTGCCATTTGTCAATTCCTTCTTCTGTGTGTCTGATGAAATTCATCCATACCGAAAGGTGTTATAGTGAACAATCCTTGTCACATATTCCAAAAATTCTTGCCTATATATCTTTCTCGTCCTGTATACCTATTGTAGTAATTGTTTGAAACATCCCATAATAATTCGATTTCATTGAATATTTCAGTGATAGGGGGAAGACGTTACACTATGTCGCCAAATTATACAGCCATTTCCTCTGTGTATCACTTTTCAGGCCTATTTATAAAAAAGTAAATTAAAATATAATTAAACATTTAATTTATATTTGCCAAGTCAAAATTTGAAATACTTCACTCTTTAATCTGGAAAACAACGTCTAAACAACTTAAAATCTGGAGAACTTAATATACGTTATGCAAGCCAATCCTTAATTACAGACTTTGTTTAACATTTGGATATTTTTATTGGATTCCTATTTCTAGCATGAAAAGCAATATGTCTGCAATGAATTATTAATACCATGATTTACAAAACCTAATAAAATATTATTCTAACTTTTACCTTTTTCCATATTTTATTAGCGTCTTAATAGGAGGTCTAATGTTCCATTTTGAAATGAACTTTGACTGTACACTGTAAATTAATTGAATTGAATTGAGTTTAAATAACAAGTCTGTCTTAATTTTATTATTTGCTTTTATTGTATTCTTTTTTCTATATATATATATATATATATATATATATATATATATATATATATATATATATATATATATATATATATATATATATATCTATTTACTCTATATACTCTTTTTACTAACTAGTTTATCTGTTTATCTGGACTGAACCTACAGTTTAACGTGGGCTCCGAACCACGGTCCTCAGCATTAAGCCTACTAAGACTAAGACCAACTTTAGAAATCCTCCCAGAAGACATCCGGTCTTACCCAGCCTGGTTACTGGCGTGACTGGGATCATTTTCCTTGTCGGATTTTACCTCTTCGTGGGTAATTTTTATATAATTTAAATCTTGTTTCCTCCCAGTGTTTGAAGTGATGACTTATATACCTTAAAAGGCTACTTATCCGTAATTTTTCTATGGATTGTGTCCAAATCAACAGTGTCCTCCGAAATAATTGTATTAAATTGTGTTTATATTGCGAAAAATACTCACTATTTTTACTCATTTCATAATTTTAATCTTGAATAAAGCTAACATCATGGTATGAACATAGTTTCTTTTCGGTGATCGAAAATTATATTATTTTTATTTTTTTTTTAGAAGCTTTAGTTATAGGGTCCATAATATTCATTGCAACTGCAACAGAATTAAAATATTTCCAACAAATATCCCAGTAGCTTAATATTTCATAGTATCAATACCTACCCCTCTAAAGCATTTTACTGGTAAGAGGGGGCCTCCATTACCCTTTCTGTTCGAATTTATTGAATAGAGACGTAATATGTTTCCGACTGACCATTTATTTGGCCTTCGTATTTTCAACTAGAGTAATCAAAAATATTAAGCAGCCATTTGAAATTTGAGCAACGCCGAAACATTTGTCATCATAACCTCTTATTATCACTAATGTTTTAAAGAATGACGTAAGTTCACTGCTACTTCGGATAGACTATATATTTTGCATGGCGTTTATTATTTGTCTATCCCCTGCATGTATCATCGTCACAGTTTCATCAAAGAGATGTAAGACATGTTGCTTCAATAACAGTTTCATATAATTACGAATAGACCTTATTTACCTTGAGAGAACATTCGAACGATATTCTATTCATACCGTAGGCCCGAGCTTCTTTCTATTCAATATTTCGATCGGTATTGGTTTGGGGCCCAGCCGTAGTCCGGATTTTCCGCCAAAAACTGCGTTCTTTAGTTGTCACCCTCGCGTCCGAAACCTGCCGGAACAAAATCCAATCTCGTTAAAAGGCCGAAGCGGCAAACATCGATCCGTTCCAGAAGAAGAAAACGCCGGCGGAAGGTGGAAGGCTAGCGACGGGGTGCCGGCCGTCGGGAGGGAGACAGGGACAGGTTCCGCGAGGGACGAGGAGGGGGATCCGCCGTCCGAGTCCGGGCCCTCTCCCCTGGGGAGCTGTATCGGTTGGCAGGGGGGTGGGGGGTTGTATAGGTATCAGCGAATTGAATTTTGACATCATAGTAAATGGTTGTCCACCTAAAAAGATGAATCACGCGGCATTGGCGTGTCCGTCGGACAGTTCTCCCGGTGGAGGGACAATGACGGAATGGATGCACCGGGTGGGGAAGGAGGGGTTATCGTTACAGGTTGTTCAATAAGTTTCGTCGTTCTATCGGATTTTATTTTATGCTTTGAAACACGTTTAATCCTCGTTTAATGATCATGTTCGTCACATGTTCTGAGGAATTTCACACGTTACAACTTGGTGTAGTCGTCAGATCTGTGACACAATATATATATATATATATATATATATATATATATATATAACAATTTAAAAAAAACATATAAGCTAAAAGCTTAGTTTTCGTTAAAATTTAGAGTGTTTGAAATTGCTAAATAACACGACTATAAATTAATTAATTTTAAAAAATAATCCAATTTCCAATTCTTATACAGTAGATTATTCGTGGTCTCTGTTGTACGTAAATCAATCACGGACGCGTAAAATGAAAATCTGGCAACGTTGTACCCTAAAATGCCGGTAAGCAATTTTGAGTGGGAAGACAAATTCTCAAATTTTATATTTGTAACGATGTTAAAATGAAAAGTTAGTGGTTAAAGCTTTACTAATCGAAGTTATTGTGTTGTTCGAATTATTGAAGAGCTGGGGCAAGTTTGGATAGGAAACTATTAAGACTGTTATGGTCATGTAAAGTTATATTTTAAATTTGTTGCCGAGAAATCAAATAAGAAAGATACATAAAGCTGTGAAAGGAAAACTAGAAATATGTAAAATTTTCATCCCAACATAGATTAATAAAATGTGAGAATAACAAGAACCTTCAGATATCTTTATTTAAAAGATATTTAGATTTTCAAAATCAGTGTTTAATTTAATTTGATATCTGATGAAGGAAAAATTCTAATTAATTTTAGATTTTATTATTAAATACATTTATTATCAAAGCACTAACCCAATATTTCAGGTAATAAATACTTTAATTAGTGAATCAAGAGTTAAATGAATGTTCCACAGAATACTAATAATTATAAGATAGTTCCGTAGAATTCTAATTTATCATTTGTTCGTATCATTCGTTCGTATTTTATCATATATATAGCGGTTAACTGTGTAGTTGTTTACATGGTCAACTCATTTCTTTACCCTAGTACTTTTCTCAACTCGTAAAAAAACAAATATCGTCTGTAGATTTCCTAGATCTAGCACAAGTGTTGGATAAAGTTTAAATTAAACAACATGCTGCCAAAGCAATATGTAGAGATATTAACATCATATATCTCCAATAGACTCTTCAGAATTAAACAAGAAGAAAATAGTTTGAACTAAAAGAAATAGAAGCAGGAGTGCCTCAGGACATCGTCCTGAGATGTATCTTCTATCTGTTTTATACTAGTGACATACCAAAACTCGACGGAAGTAGCTATTTCGGATGATACAGCATAGCTAGCAGTGGGCAAAACCAAAAAAAAATCCATAAAGAGATTACAGGTAGCTAGTGATAAATTAATAAACTGGATCAAACAATGGAGAATATAATTGAATGAGCTAGAGTCTGTTCCTATTAATTTTACCAACAAGGAACAAAAGAACCCACCTGTTTTGAAATTGAATAGTGTTGGATACCATATGTAAAAAGCGCTAAGTATTTAGACATGACGCTGCATGTCAAATTAAAATAGGAGTGTAAATTAGTCGAATTCAAAATAATAATAAAATATAAACGACAATATTAGCTCGAAAATCGAAAATGCCAAATCACATTAATATACTGACCTACAACCAGGTGTTGTACCAAACCAAACCGATATGGTTTTATGGTATAGATCTGTGGGGCTGCACCCGGAATAGTAATGTAAAAAAATTCAAGTATTCCAGAACAAGCTATTGCTTAGCGCCGTGTACACTCTTTGGCATGTACGCAATGAATATTTGTATCGGGACCTGGACATTCCGATAGTCAAGGAATAAATTAAAAGGTTACTGGTAAACACGAAGTCAGCTGCACCTCTATGATAACCCAGAGGCGCTTCAGTTACTGCATGGACGACCTCTGTTCGCAGACTAAAGAGGACTAAACCCTGAGAACTTGTGTGAATACGCGTGAGTGAAGAGGTGTAAGGTGTGAGATCAGAACTAACAGGTCAATTCAGTCCCGGAAAGTCCCCGGCCTACCATAGTAAAACACAATTTTTTGGCAAAATTAGTTTTTTTTTATTCAACATATTTCCCTTCAAGGGTGATTGACTGATTATAACGACCATTTTTGTAGTACGATTTGTTCTTTGCTTCAAAATAGGCCTCAGTTTCGCCAATCACCTCTTCATTCGACGAAAGTTTCTTCCTAGCGAGCATTATTTTGAGACCTGAGAACAGGAAATAGTCGCTGGGGGCTAGATCTGGAGAATACGGTGGATGAGGAAGCAATTCGAAGCCTAATTCATGGATTTTTGCCATCATTTTCACTGACTTGTGACACGGTGCATTGTCTTGGTGAAGCAGCTCTTCCTTTTTCTTCAAATGCGGCCATTTTTCGGCGATTTCGTAATTCAAACGGTCCAAAAGCGTTGTGCTTTGTAATAGTCGCTGTTGATGGTCCTTCCTTTTTCAAGGTAGTCAATGAAAGTTATTCCATGCGCATCCCAAAATACAGGCAGACTGTTGCATTTTCCCACGCTTTGGAGCGGGTTCATCGTGTGCAGTCCACTTGGATGACCATCTATTGGACTTGATTGAAATGATGGAGCCATGTTTCATCCATTGTCACATATCGACGCAAAAACTCAGGTATATTACGCTTGATCAACTCGTGGTTGTTTTTGGCCAAAAGTGAGCTCGCGCGGCACTCACTTTGCACAGACCTTTTTCATAGCCAAATATTCGTGAATGATATGATATACACATTCAGTGTATATCAGATATCTTTAGAGTGTCTGCTATTTCATTCAATTTCAATTTACGGCCATTCAAAATCATTTTGTGGATTTTTTAAATGTTTTCGTCGGTAACAACCTCTTTTGGGCGTCCACTGCGTTCACCGTCTTCGGTGCTCATTTCACCACGGCTAAACTTAGCATAACGATCCTTGATGGTTGATTTTCCTGAGGCAGTGTCCGGAAATTCGGCATCAAGCCAAGTTTTTCCGTCAACTGTATTTTTCCCTTATGAAACCAATATTTTATCAACACGCGAAATTCCTTTTTATCCGTTCTTTGTCACAATAACAAAAGTTGCTTCACGCAAAATGCTATAATTCACAAACTAACGATCCGACAGCTGTCAAGTTTATACACGCATCTTTTGAGGTTAAGGGCTAACTAAAGAACATATCGATTTAATTCTAGTAGCTCCATCTATGTGTCAGACCGGGGACTTTTCAATTGAACTGTTATAGATTTTTGCAGGATAAACTATAGTGTGTGAATTGTACTAATAATTGTTAGTAGGAAATTAATGGTTAGTCTAGGAGACCAGTTTTAATATCAAACAAATTAAAATTGCAACCACTGCGATGTTGAAAGGCACTGGACAGGCGACATCTCCTTGGTGAACACCGGATCTTAAATGACCATTTATTTTTGTAATATGATAACATTTAACCATATTGCAAAGTCCTAAATATTTATAAAAATATTTAGATGTCCAGGTGACTGTCCAGCATTTCCAATCTTATGAAGAAATGAATGTCCAACGATGGTCTAATGATTTAAAAATTATAAACGTTCAAAAGTCTCAAATATCGAATCGAAAACGGCGGAAGCAAAGTCGTACACCTACTAAGAAGGCTATTTATTATAATAGCGCCATCTCTTGAATTCGCCTGGCGATTGCGTTACTGAAACCGACGATAAAACGGAATGTTGTCGGACGTTGCGCCATATTTTCCAAGACCGCGACCCGTAGATGGGCCGTGGCCGTAAAATATTCACCGGTCGGCGGCTTTTCTTCCGCCGATGCCAGCCGAGAAAAATTTCACAGATCTGAACCTCAGCACATAAGCGGACCACAGCGCTGGTCCCGCTTATCTTCATCGCGAACGTCACTCATACGTCTCGTTAGTATGACAAGAAATACCGCTATTTCGACGGCTGCCATACCTTCAATCTTGGCCAGAACGCATACAGCGTTAATACAGACAAATGTACGGCTTTTAAAATATATTATCGTTTTAATCGAAGATATATAAACCATATGGGCATATAAAAGAACCATAAGTAGCGTTAGTTTTTACACCTCGAGATCATATGTTAGTCTTTTTATTGATAATTAGTGTTTTATTGCCTGATAATTTATATTGAATAGATTCGTTTCTGCTATTTCATTAGTAATGTGCGACCTTGAGGCATGTCGAATTTTACATCTTAGAATAGCGGCCTACAAAATACTCAGAAAATATTATCTCAGATTTTGAACAAGTGGGCAAGCAGCGATGTCCAGTAGACGATAACGAAGATCTGGCAACCCCTAGACGTCGATCTGCGGTATTATTGAACGGTAATTTGATTCCTTCAGTCATCGACCATGATTCAGTTCAGACGTGCCACCTGCCCAAACCTTGTCTTCAAGTAAAACCAGCGCCGCTCCCTTTTATCTAATATCTATTTGCATTTCCGTAAATATCCGAAAATAGTAAAACCGATCAAACCGAGAGAAAAAACTTAATACCAATACACCAGTTTGGGTTTATTAACAAGCACAATTGACCAGGTCCACAGAATAACAGATGTTATTGAAAAAGCCTACGAATATAAAAAGTATGCTCAGCTATATTCTTAGATGTAGCCCAGGTTTTCGGTAAGGTTTGGCATGAAGGCCTTGTTCATAAACTACAAAAAATGCTATCAAAACAACACACCGAACTATTAAAATCATATATTACAACCAGAATGTTTAGAGTCAAACAAGAAGCTTACTCTACAATAAAAGAAGCTAAAGCAGGTGTACTACAAGGAAGTGTACTGGGACCAATGCTTTATCTACTTTACACTTGTGATATACCACAAACGGAAAATATCACGATGGCTACATTTGCTGATGATACTGCGATTATAGCTGTCGGAAACAATAGTGAAGAAGCCTCGAGAAAATTACAATAGGCAAGTGACGATTAAATAATTGGACATAAGCTTGGAAAATAAAAATTAATGAAAGTAAATCTGTACATGCGCATCATACTATCATTTCATATAGTAACAACGCTAAATATCTCGGAATGAATCTCGATGCAAAATTTCCCTAGAAGGAACATGTAAAGAAGAAAAGAAATGAACTGGAATTGAAATACAAGAAAATATACTGGCTAATTAGAAGAACATCACAGTTGTCAGTACATAATAAATTGCTATTATATAAGCAAATATTGAAACCTATATGGACATACAGAATTCTATATGGGGATATTCTGCAAATATTAACATAAATAAAATACACATTTTTCAGAGCAAACTCCTGAGAGGTATAGTGGGTGCACCCAAAGACTATAGAACTGATTACCTCCATTGAGACCTTCAGATACCCACAGTCAGTTAAGAAATCAAGAGAATTGCTAAGGGGCATGGGGAAAGACTCCATTTTCATGAGAATATTGAAATATTGCAGCTTTTGAACACCACCAGAATAGGACACAGACTCAAATGAATCAAACCATCTGATCTTGTGTAATATTGTGTAGTGAGGTGCATATATTAAAAAATTCAGCAGTGACATGTATAGTATAAACATTATTTCACCAGAGACTGAGTTAGGGCCGATGGGTCCTCCTAGTTATATACCTAGATTTAAGTTATCATAAAGACAAATTGTAGGTTAGTCAACAACGACTAGTAACAATGTATTATTTAAATAATAATAAAAACTGTATTAATATAGTTGTTATCTTATAACAATAAATTTCATAAGGGACCAATCTTATTTGATAAAATAATATTTTCTTTATCTACATTTTTCATTAAAATTGCATCGTATTTTATTTATTGATTCCACTATTCAATCTTTAAAAGAGTAGCTGGCATATTTTTTCCTGTTAGTAAAGTTTTTTACTTCAAACTATCGTTTTATGCAATATTTTAGAATCTCACAGATAACTCATCTTTAATTTGTCTATAGCCTTCATTAATGTACTACTTCCTGCTTTGCCTTGTATCCCATATGGGGATTAAAAACTTACTAGCAAATCAGAAATTAAAACATTCATTTTAATACATGCCATATTTTGTTACAGTTTTGTTATTATATTTACTAATGTCTCCAGAACCCTATCAATTAATACCAATTCCTAACCCAAACAATTTTCATCGCAGCTCTGAGTTCACCAGATATCAAATTAATGAAATTCTTAATATTAAAAATTAATTGATGTTTATATTATGAATCTGAAAAATCTGCTTGCGAAAATCTAAATACCTTGTATATAGAGCACACAGGATTCTTTTTATTCTGGAATTTTGTTAATCTATACTAGGATGGAATTTTCGCTCCGAATCATCAACTCGTCGTTGTTTTTGGTCAAAAGTGAGCCCGCGCAGCACCCACTTTGCATATCGCTTTCTCATACCCAAATATTCGTGAACGATATAGTGTACATGTACAGTTGATATCTGTAGAGGATTTTTTTAATGTTTCATCTGTAACAACCTCTTTTGGGCGTCCACTGCGTTCAACGTCTTCGGTGCTCATTTCACCACGTCTAAGCTTAGTATACCAGTCTTTTTTGGTTGATTTTCCTAGAGCAGTGTCCGGAAACTCGTCATCAAGCCAAGTTTTTGCTTCAACTGTATTTTTTCCTTCAAGAAGCAATATTTTATCAACACGCGACATTTCTTTTTATCCATTTTGTCCACAATAACAAAAGTTGCTTCACTCAAAATGCTATAATTCACAAACTAATAATCCGACAGCTGTTAAATATTTGTTTATTACAGCTGTTTATAAAAGCATCTTTTGAGGGTTAGGGCTAACTAAAAACATATATATTTAATTGCATATAACATATATATATATATATATATATATATATATATATATATATATATATATATATATAGATTAAAATTTTAGACCTAAATTTTTTTTCTCCGTATAAGATTTAGCGGTGCCAAATTCCAAGCCTTTTGGTACTCGTTTACTTTACTTTACCATTTTAGATTAAACATTTTTACAAATTGCATAATATATTCGAAGTCATCTATAACGTGTATTGGCTGTTTTATTGGACTATAAACTTATAGAGAATATATTTTAACATTATCAGTTGCAAATCTGGAGTTGATTTAATTAGTCTAAATTATATTTTAATGTTCAGTTCGAGTTGTTTACAGACCTGAAAAGCTAAGGACCTTTAATACCGAATCTCAAAGGCTAAAATGTACTTAATTTCTTTAAAACTGTATTATAAAGTTTGGAATTCATTAAAGCACATTACTTTTTAATGAGAGTTTTTATACATTTATAATAAAAACATTGCTTTCATTATTTAAAAATTGGGTAGGAATTGAAATTTGGTTTTCTGGTTTTTTGGTTTTCTCAATAATAGCAGATATATATGTCAATAGCATTGCATTTAGACAATTTATTTGTTTATATACTATATAATGTAATTCGGTATAACGATATATATATATATATATATATATATATATATATATATATATATATATATATATATATCCTTGCCTTGCCTTGCCTTCCATAGGTTAACATAGGTTTTGTTAATAATTTATAGGATTGTCATGCATAGATAAATCAAATTTTGTTATACGTTTTCTTCAAACTACATGTCACATATATCTAAATGTCATATTTTTTGTACACAAAATTGGATTATTATATGGCTATAACAAATATCATTAACTGTTATTACTTAATAATCGGCATTTTCGAATAAGAACCAAGTGTCCTGCTGCTATAGTGTTTCAACAATGGTTAAGGCAGACTATAGTGTTTAAACTAGTTTAATCAGCAATTTCAACTACAAAGCCGCAAACTCGTTATTTCAAATTGCTTTTCTGTTTCGTATGTTGAAAGTTTTGATCCGTTGTACCTTGACAAAAATTCAGCACTTCGCAAAAACCTATAGCTGGCAACCCCGAGACGTTTATCTGGGATGTTATTGAAGGGTATTTCCATTTCATTCAGTACTCGACCATCGTTTAGTTTAGACATGCCACCATCGACTGCCCAAGTCTCGTCACCAGGTAACACCGCTGCCATACGTTTTATCATTTGTATTTTTATATTTTTATATTACTTCAATAAATAACGGCCACATAATGTAAACACCACTGTTTCATTTCGTTTTACCACCATTCACCGAGCTATATAAAATAAACGCTAAAATATATTAAAGTCTCCTTTTTACCAACGAGGGTTTATCTGGAATGGATCTACAGTTTAAAGTGGGCAAACCACGGTCCTTGGCATTAAGCCTACCGACTGGCAAGTGACCAACTTGGAAATCATCCCACGACCCATAAGACATCCGGTCTTACCCAGCCTGGTTACTGACGTGGCTGGGATAATTTCCCTTTTCTGATTTTGCACTCTTGCCTAGAACAATCACAAATATTAAACAATCACAAACATAAATATACAACCATACCCCAGCAGGATTCGAACCCGCGACTATCGCGAGAGTAAGTGGTCCGCCTTTACCACTGCGACATTATCGAGAGATATCGGGAGACAAAAAAAGATCCAATAGTTGCCAAGCTAACATAAATGCAGTCAAAATGATTTTTCTGTTCATCAATCAAAATGTTGTTGAGATGAGAAAGAGAGAAGAAAAATTGAGATCTTGAAAAATAGAGTAGAGTAGAGATGAGTTCCAAAATGCTGCTATATTAATGTACAATATATTGTTATTTACAATCGTATTACCAAAATCTAAAACCATATATATTACATATAAATCTATGTAAGCATAAATTCGGCACAATATTTTCAAGCTCGTGGCTGGGATGACAAAGCAGAACGTTAAAAATTAGTCAAATGGAACTAGTACGTACACGACTGAAACAATCGATATTAAAAAGTAGTCAATTACTAAATAGTCGATAGTCCTTTTCGGTCGATATTTCTCAGTGCTATTATCTACATATTAAGTCCATTCAAGTTGACTCATATTTATATTGGGAATCTTTATATCTTTACTTACATTATTACTATATAAATTAACCCAAGCCGTCATAAAAATCAATTAAATCACCCATACCCTCATTATCGGGGATGAATGATCTGTATATTTTTTAATTTATGTTCGCCGATTTCTTCAATCAACTTACTGTAGTCATTTGTGGGCCGATTTTCAAAATTCTTTTTCTATTCGAAAGGGTGCATTTCCGAGATGGTCCTGTTGGAACCAAATCAGGATAATGTGGGGGAAGGGGGGAAATCGAGGGAATCGCTCAAATTTCAAAGGCACGTACACATATTTGTTAGTTTTCATATATTTTTTATCTAAAATTATCAGATATTTGTGTATAATGTTATTGATAAGCTGATGTGATGGAAAATCGGAAGTCATTCAGTGCAAAAGCCATTCAGTTTGCTTTTTAAGCACTAACTATAGCATATAAGACATCGTTGAAGTATTGTAGACAACGGAGGTCACGGGTTCGATTCCCGGTTGGGACAGTAACTTTTTGCTGTTGTTTAGTTAGAACACTTGTCAAATCAACTAGTCTAAGTAGCAGACCCCTGGGCATGAAGCGCTCCTTATTTTCAATCATTGTTTGTTTATTGGTATTTTTCCTCATACGGGCTGCATCTATACTTGGCCTACCCATTGTAATACTTAATAGAATAACTGCGTAATTTATTGAGTAAATATCTAACACTAAGGAGAGGAAAATAACATATTTTTAACAAAAAAATTGAACCGACTTCAAATAATAAATATGGAACTCACTAAAAAATAATCAAACTTCACTACTACCAACAGATAACTGGGTGCCGAGCCTAAAAGTTTAGTGTAAATCACTACATAGTATAAAACAAAGTCGCCTTTTCTGTCCCTATATCCCTATGTGCGCTTAAATCTTTAAAACTACGCAACGGATTTTGATGCGGTTTTTTTCAATAGATAGAGTGATTCAAGAGGAAGGTTTATATGTATAATACATGCATAATATACTAAGGCAACATTGCTAATTTTAGAGGTTTCTAACGTGATGTCGTAAATTAACCTATTTTTTTAGGCTTATTTAGCAATTAGCAAAAACGCTGCCTAACCCTACGAGTTAGATCAAATTAATGTACTACAGTATTGTACACCATAAAAAGATCTACAAAAAAGTCCGCGATGGTATATGTTTATCTTTTAGGGATAACCCACATTAACCATTTTTATTGTTTACTTTTTACGTGAGAAAATGGCTTATTTACGAAGCTATTTTAAGCAATACGGCATTAATCCTTATCGAATTAAGTACCTTAAATACAGTGTGCAATTAATATAGATCAATATGGTTCCTTACAGCATGTAAATTAAACAAATATTTTCGGAGATATTACAAATTTAAAATTTGCGTTTAAAAATGTGTAATGTAATAAAAATTGTATGAATTTAGATATTCCAAAGATAGCAGGAAATCTTCATAGTAAGTATAGGGGAAGAGGAATTGTTTTACTCCAAATTTAATGCGTGCAGGCCAAGGGCAGTAATGAATGAACCAAAAATACTGGATCGATTTTAATCATGTTTTCATTGAGTGACATAGGCATATATATTTTATGCCCGTGCAAAGTCGGAGCGGGCCGCTATGTTTTTATATACAACGTTCATATTTTTTCTGTAGTGTATTTAATTTAGTATCAGCATTGTACCCATGCGAAGCCGGGGCGGGTCGCTAGTTATGTATATAGAAGAATATAAAACACGTGTGATAGATAGGTGAAATAAGGTTTTCGTTTATTTTTATTTAGTTATTACGATTATTATCTACATATTTTATTTAAAAAAAAAATTGTGTTAAAAATCTTTAAAAAGTTTGATTATTTTTTAATTCGTTATTTATTCCTTATTTATTTTTTGAAGTTGGTTTAATTTTTTTCTTAAAAATATTTTTTAAAAATAAACTCAAATACACGGAGACATCATTTTTTTCATGGAGGTAATAAATCCGATTTGATCTAATAAAGTGGAATATCGTTTAATAAAAATCTAAATTGGCATCGCGGAATTCCCAAACCACTGTCAAAAATTGAATTCCTCCTCTTGGCGATATATTGGGTATTTTATTAATTCTCGCGTCGACCCCCCAGGGGGACGAACTTCTAATATTCCTCGCATATTTAATTTATACCAAACGAAATTTAAGTTATCTTCTCCGGAATAGGGTCTTATCCGCCATCGCGTTGTTAATGATATTTCGCTGCTTTGATTCTCACCACCTGGGGCACATGGCATTTTGCATATTCCCCAGGAACAAAAGATTACATTCTTAGATCCCGTGAATATGCAGTTGGCTGAGTCTTTGTGTTTATTTTTCTTAAGTCTTCTTGTTCTTGTTATGAACACTAAATTGTCCTCGTCGTCCTTTGTGATTAAATTTTATGCCGGTATTTAGGTGGAAAAACTTTCTTTGTATACGTGTCATAATATATTTAGTTTATTTATGATCAACATCACTAAATTAATTATGTTTTACTTATTCTATTGTGAAGTGCTCTTTCCTAAATTGAAGGAAAATATGTTGTGTTTGGATTCCAAACATGGCCAAGTAGTGGCCGATAACGATATTTACATTGGAACAAATGTTTGAACGATGAAATAGTAAATATAGATGCAGTGGCTTTTTTACTGTCTGTTACTGTTGTAAACTGAAGCATTAAATTAACTGGATGAATTTCGTTTCAAATAATTGATATCTAATAATGTTTTCAATTAAAATATTTTACAACTAATAATAATTTTGTTAACTTTGTTTTCCTCACAAATATCATTTGTCTGGACATTATCTTCATAGAAATACTTTATTGGAGTTAAAATAAGTATAATTTTATGTTTGGAGTTGTATACTATTTTATCAATTTGTACAAGCTGGAATAATTGTTGTGACATCTCCTTCTGGACTTCTGATCCATGCATAGTTTATTTTTTTATTGTTTTATACTTATTTGATATTATTTTCTGGGTGAAACTGTTTCAACAATTAAAACTTCTATTTTAACATTATATGTTTAATTTCATGGGAAGCTTCTTCATGGAAATTCATAATTTCATGTACTTTCGAGACTAATTATTTTTTACGTTCTACTTGTGGGTATAGTTTAGGTATTTACACTACGTGAAGCAGTGCTGTAATAAATATTTTTTATTTCAGTGGACACCTTCTTCAGAAATAGAAAATACCAATCTGACTTTACTTCTTGTTATTATTATATTTTTATATTATTTTCTGCATGTACAGATTCTATTTTTTGGACTTCTATTTTATTATCATATTTTTATTTTAGTCGACAGCTTCTTCAAGAAAACGTACAAGTTCTAACTCTAATTGTTATTGCTTTTTATTTATTTCATACTATTTTCTGAATGTAGTAGTTTTAATAACATAGACATCCGTTTTGTTGTTGTATGTTTGTTTTTGTTGGCTCTTTTATCAGAAAATAATACGAGTTTTACTTTTATTTAATATATTACTTTATATCTATATAATTTTATTTTCTATATGCAACTGTAATAACTTTTATAATATTTTACTTTTAAAGATAATCTATTAGTTATATAGTGATCGTAGCTATGTTCAATATACAACTAGGTTGAGATAGTTTAATATAATTTATATTAGCTTCCACTCTATTTTAATATAATATTTGTACGTTTCTTCAGAAAATTAATAATTATTAAGTTAGTTTGATATTTTTTTATGCTAGTCTTCATATTTGAAAAAATGTCTTCACCATAATTATCTTATAAAATATGATGAAAAGTTCTTCGATGGTTAACGTCTATTGAAACCCCCAATTCCTTTAATAGTAGAAGTATATCTGTTAAAATAGATTAGATATCGTTAGATTTTCGTTTCCTTTATATACTCTTCGCTAATAATAGCCTCTATAAACGGTGCCCCCAACGAAAATAAAACCAAACAAATTCGTTTAAAAAAAGGAATGGCAGAGGAAATTTCAAACATTATCCTCAGTTTTCGATCGCTCCTCGTCCTACAGCTGTTTCTCGCCTTAATTGTATTTGTAAGGATCAGAAAAGAGAGAAAAAAACGTTTATTGTTCGCCGCTCCTAATTTGTTTACTTCCCGCATTACATTATCGTTGTTTAAACTGCTCCGAAGACGTCTTAAAAGCTCCAATCAATTTCAGAATCGTATTAAAACGACTGATGCCTTGTCAAAACACGTCGCTTACATTGAAAAATAAACACATATCAGCAGACATTTAGTGTTTCGGACTGTTAGGAAGTCATGGATCCTACCGAGATCGTTTTATTTCCGGACGCCAGCGAGATTTAGCTTAGTCGTAGTCGCCGTCGTTGGATATATTACCCAGCTTAAATCATATCACTCAATATTATGGTTATTTCAAAATTTAAAATAAAAAATTATTATTCAAAATATTATGTTAGTGGACATCTTCCTCAAAGAAATTTTGTCTTAAATTAATTAACCGACATTACTTTGTGTAGAAAACACAATAATAGAATATATTTGATAATTTTAAGCACCTAGAGCAAAAGTTAGGCTTGAAAATAAAGTTTTATTGAATAGTATATTCAAAGAATATCGTATATGTCCCTATTTTTATTAATATTTTCATATTAAATTGAAGGGACAAAATATTATCAATAATATCGATGACCTAGAGCAGTGTTGTGATGTAAAATGTCTGCTTTAGTGAATATCTTCATCAGAGAAATATACTATTAGACTTACTAATCAACATTATTTTGTTTATAAATTGCAATAATAACATATTTTTAATCATTATAAGTACCTGGATCAAGAGTTTGAGACCAAGTTAAAGTTTTATTGAACAGCATCTTCAGATAATATCTTGTTTGTACTAGTTTTTAAAGAATATTTTAATTAAATTGCAATAACAAAATATGTTATCACATTGATGAATTAATCCAATGTTTTGATGTAAAATTTACGTTTTAATGAGCACCTTATTCAAGGAGATATACTATTAGACTTATTAATAAATATTATCTTGTTTATAAATTGTAATAATAAAATAATTTTAATCATTATTAACACCTGGATTGAGAGTTATATATCAAGTTAATGTTTTCTGGAACAGCATCTTCAGAGAATATTGTGTATGTACATATTTTTCGAGAGTATTTTCATGTTTAGTTGCAGTCGCAAAATATGTTTAATCATATAACCATCATTAATCGATTATCTAGAGCAGTTTTTTGAGTTTTAGTGAACATCTTCGTCAGATAAATTTACGATTAAACTTATTAATCAGCATTTGTTTATAAATTTCAATAATAAAATATGTTTAATCGCTTTAAACGCTTGGAAAAACAGCCATATGTATGATTTAAGTTATTTTGAATAACATTTTTTTATATTTTTAAGTCTCTTTTTTACCAACGAGGGTTTTTCCGAACTGGACTTACAGTTTAACATGGACTCCGAACCACGGTCATCGGTATTAAACCTACCGACTGGCGAGTGACCAACTTAGAAATCACCTCAGAAGTCATCCGGTCTTACCCAGCCTAGTTACTGGCATGACGGGGATGCTTATTTCTTGTGGGATTTTCCACTGTTGCCTATAAAGACATTTACAATTACAATCACAAACAAAATACATCCATGCCCTAGCAGGATTCGAACCCGCGACTATCGCGACAGTAGGAGGACCGTCCTGTCGGCTTGACCATTGCGCCAACGAAGCCGGCTTTTGAATAACGTTTATTAAAAATCGAATTTATAATTATGTAATAATTATTTACTTGTCATATTGATCACCTTGTGCAATTCGTTGATGTAAATTTTCAATTTTAGTGGGTATCTTCTTCAGATAAATTATGTTCAATCATATTGGTAATCTTCTGCAATGTTTTGGTGTAAAGTTTATGTTTTAGTACATTTTAGTTAACATATCACTATCATCAAAATCTACCTGAAGAAATGTTTCCTTGTTAAATATGTATTCTGGTAAGTAGTTTCGCCAGATAACCTTGTATTTATATTCATTTATAAGTATTAATGTCTTGCTAAATATTACTGTTACCATAAGTTTAATATTATTAAGATCATTTCATCATGTAGGATCTAAAATATTCGTTTTAATAAATATCTTCAGATCAGTTCCGTCTATAATTTATTAATTCACATTATTCTATTGATAAATTGCTATAACATACTGTGTTTAATTATTCTAAGAACCTGGAACTGTAGTTCGATATTAAGATCAAGTGAACATAATCTTCTGAGAACTTTGTATTTATACCAATTAATACATATTACTCTATTATTAAATGTTGATATTAAAGTATATTTAGTCATACTAACTACCTGGAGAAATGTTTTCCTGTAAAACGTGGGAGTTGATGAACAGCATCTCCAGAGATTCTGGTATTTACATAGATTAATACATACTAATTTATTACTAAACTTTACCGCTAAAGTATATTCAATCGTATTAATTATCTGGAATAACATATTGACATAAAATTGCTGTTTTGATCGACATTATCTTCACAGAAATTAATTAATATGTGTGTTAATCTATGTTGATTTATTATGAAGTGGCGGCTAATATATAGGTCCTATTATTTTATAACTTGGAGCGCTGTTTTAATATCGTTGAAATTTCTCTATTATTTGAAATGCATTTGGTATTTTTATATCTATTTTACAGACTATATTTCATCTGGTGCATTTCGGTCGAGTCTACTTTTTCGTCATTTTTGCGTTATCTTCGGTAAAGGAATCGATGAGACAGAATAGTTATTTTAATATATTCTTTGTCAGTCTCTCTCTCGGAAAAGGTGTAAAGTTATTTTTAGGTGACAGCGTAGTTTTACGATTGTTCCACTAATGGATTTTGCGATCGTGTTCGATAATAGAAAACATAAAGGACCCGCGATGGCATGTACACCCGTGGACCGAAATAGATGCACTATTTCATCTTTTTCTTCTTTTAGCGGATTGCGTTTCCACCATTAGCGGAATTATTTACGATTGGCGGTTGTTTAATTATAGATATCTAACAATACGGCCACTAATTGAATGTGTTCTTTCGTTCTGTCTTTCAGTCGATACGTCCCGGGTATTTGTGTTTGGCCTGAAGGTTAGCAAGAATTTTTTTTTAATTTAGAAGCTCTATAGGTTTTTGTAGAAAATCAGTAGTTCTATTATTGTATACCTATAGTTACTTGCAGACACATAATACATAGTCAGAAAAGTTCCGAGCCTAACACACAGGTGGTGCTAGTTTTTTAATTAATACTAACTTTTAAAAGGAAGCTGTTCAAACTACATAATATTCTACTCATTATTTTGTGAGCTATTGTGCTGAAAGTGACAATACTTTTGTTGATTTCAAAACAATGAATCAAAAATAATTTCGTGTTTTAATTTTACTCGGCTTCTTGATAGGAAAAAATACCGTTCAAGCAAAGCAATAGCTTGAAAAGTGTTATAAGGACACAGCTCCGTCAAGAACAACAATAAAACGTTGGTTTGCTGACTTAAAATGTAGATTCACCGATGACGCTGAACCCAGTGGACGTTCAAATGAGGTGGTAATACCAGAAAACATCAAAAAACCACAAAATGGTTTTGTA
The DNA here is from genome assembly GCF_030347505.1 of Rhynchophorus ferrugineus. Classification (NCBI taxonomy): domain Eukaryota; kingdom Metazoa; phylum Arthropoda; class Insecta; order Coleoptera; family Curculionidae; genus Rhynchophorus; species Rhynchophorus ferrugineus. The sequence goes on from NW_027472583.1 coordinate 53,149,955, forward strand.
TGATCGAAAAGTTGCGTTAGTTAGCTATCATCGCAAAGATATCAAGCGACCGACAAGAGAAAGCTCTGTTCAAACTGCCCACTATTGATTTTGCTCTTTGTTTGGCCAAAAGTTTTGTTTGCTCACTGTTGAACAAAAACAAAAATCTCAAAGTTCCCTTTACTATAAGCCATATTGATAAACTTTTCATTTATTTGCATGAAATCCATTTACAATATTATATTTTATTCAAATTATATTATATTTAATTTTAATTTGGATAAATCAGACTTTTTATCTTTATAACCTTTACGTTATATTTTATTTACCATTTTTGTCTAAATACATTAATATATTATGTGTTATGAACTAAAATTTCTACATGATTATTAGTTTATATCTGTTTGTAAGTATTTTTTATATTTGTCCACTGTGTCATTTATTACACTTTTATTTTAAATATATAATATTTATTTATCTTTTATTCCATTTTATATATTGATTAGTTTAATGTGATAAATCATCTTATATATCATTAATTTGTTTGTTTCTGTCCTTCCTATTATATATCCGATATATATATATATATATATATATATATATATATATATATATATATATATATATATATATATATATATACATATATTGGTTGGCGCAGTGGTAAAGGCGTCAGGATGGTTCTCCTACTGTTGCAATAGTCGCAGGTTCGAATTCTGCTGGGGCATGGTCGTAAATTTATGTTTGAATTTGTTCAACATTTGTGAATGTCCTTAGGCAAGATTGCAAAATCCGATAAAGAAAATGGCCCCAGTCACGCCAATAACCAGGCTGGGTAAGACCGGATGTCACTCGCCAGTCGGTTGGCTTAATGCCGAGGATCGTGGTTAGGAGCCCACGTTAAACAGTAGGTCCAGTCCATATAAACCCTCGGTGGTAAAAAAGGGACTTTAAAACATATATATACAAAAAATAATAATACTACCACCTAGTGATATTCGTATATATCAATTCTGATTCAATTTGGTTTAATTGGCTTTTTTATTTTCCATAGCAATAAAATATATTATAAGTATTTTTTGCAATAAGAGGATTTTTTGTAGAGTTGACTGGACCCGCCAACGTTACCACAACAAAAAATAAGCAAAGCTCTTGGGGTATAGACGAGGGGATGGCGGAGAGCAAAGAACGACAGCAGAAACCTGAAAAATAGTTACTTTAATTAAAATTAATTAGAAAAGACTCTATACCTTTGTCGACGATACACGAGGCGGAAAATAAGGGAGGGAAAAAAGCTGAAAAGTCCGAGAGGACCGGGGAAAAATAATAACTGGACGCAAGGGGGCCGCCGGATGGGGTGGCGATGGGGGGTCCCGGGTCTGGCCTTATAGTTAAGGGAGCGAGAGGACTTTAGTACGAGAGCAGGCCAGAACGGCCATATTTCTAATGCATTTTCGCCACCTGGTTTGTGTTTTTCCTTTGTTTCAGTCGGAGTGGACATTTCTGCTGGGATATCACGATATTGCGATTAGTGCGAACATTGTAGCATAAAGTATATTATATCGTATTAAAATAATCAAGTTTTAAGTAGCCTTGGGAACTTTCGACTGAAATTGATTATCGACTGTTTCAGTCACTATTTTTGGTGCGACTGATTTTACTACTTTTTATTAGTGACTGCTTCAGTCCACTGTTTTTAGTCGCTATTTTCGGTCCGACTGATTTTATTACTATTTACTCTCGACTGTTCCAGTCCTGTATTTTTAGTTACTATTTTCGGTTCTCCTGGTTTCATTTAACTGATTTTTAATATTTTTGTTGTCGTCCTAGCCGCCACTTTGACAAGATTATACCGAATTTAGGCTTATATAGATTTATATGTAATATATAGTTTTATGATATTTTTGGTAATTTGCTTGTAAATAATAATATATTGTATATTGATATAGTAGCATTTTGGAATACTATTTTTGATGATTGTTATACTAGGGTAAAAAGATTAAAATTGTGAATGATAAATAGTAAAATACTTCTGACAATTTTTATGGCAATAATAGGTAATATTTTGTGATTAACTTTTTGGTTTCGATTTTCGATGATGAACTCTCTCGATTTTTGTTTAAGTCTTTTGATACATTTTTTGATAGGAAAACACTCTTCTTTAGTATTCAACAATTTCAACATCAACAACAACAACATCTTGGATACTAAAAAATACATGAAAATGTCAGCGACACTTTTAAGTTCAGATTTATTTTATCAGCAGGTAAGGCAGAGGAATCTTTTTTACAATCTATTTTCATTATTTTATAACTTTTCAGTAGAATGATGCATTCAGCTTTAACATTCTATGGTTTGACAATATTTTCGAAGAGAATCGGCAACTTCAAAAAACACAAATACAGTACTACAACTCGAAATTCAAGACATCTTCAATTGCTTTAAATTAAATGATTTATTGCATGATAATTGTATTCCGTAATTATTTTTTTCCTTTTCTTTTTTGAAGTTAGTACGTTAACGAATGTGTGCATCTCTGTTTCGCCTATACTATCGTTGGAAAATATAATGACATTTAAAATTAACTGCTCCAAGAAATTATCTCCATTCTTTACTCTCTTATAATTTACGAAAGGAAAGGATTCTTACCTCTTCGTCTGACATCACGAGCGGAAAAAAACAGTCGAACCCGTGCATTTGACTATCGACTGTTTCGACTATTTTCAGTCGATAGTTTCGAACGCTATTTTAAGACAAGTTTAAGACAACGTAGTAATAAACTATATTAAAGTTTATTTGTATTTCATGTCAGTGAATATTTTCTTTAAGCTCAACATTTTTTACTTTTTATTAGGTAAATAAATATCTTGATCAGCGATATCTATTTATAAAAATACTTAATCTAACTTATTAATTTCGATGGTCATGATATTTCTCTGTATAAAATTAGAGTTTTACATTTAGTATTATTGAGTTATTGATTGTAGATATACGCTAATCATGTAACAGTCAAAATTGTATTTTTGACATTCACTACATTTCTTTTTTTGTCGGTTTTCACTTCAAATATTTGAAAGTGGTGATTTTTATGCTAATGGCAAAAAACAGCCTGGATGATTAAAAAAGTTCCTTTACGAAAACCCAGCTCTAATTTTCAAAGATCTTTTAAACATCTTAGCAGATGATGAATCAACTGTTTCCAAGCATTTATACGCGATGGGGAAAACCGAAAGGGAGAGAAAATTGCTACCATAGGAATTGTCTGAAAATACCATTTTGAACCATGTATTGGGGTTATTAATATATCATTGCTTGGCAGGCAAAAAATAATAGTTTTCTGTGGCGTATTGTGACTGACGATACAAAGTGAATTTACTATGACAAACTCAAGTATTAAACGCCATGTATTATTTCAGACCCATCTACATAGACATCTATGTGGTTGAAATCGATTGAAATTTTTACTGCAGGTGTCTATTCGCGTAAGTTGAACGAATCAACACACGCAACGTCACCCTCTTGTATGGCATGACACGTTGCAGTATTCATGAAGGATATACTAGACATAGCGTCTTCTGATTACTACTTGTTCAGATATACGCAGGATTGGCTTGGTTCGCGGCCAAACCAACATTATTGGCATGGTATTACTATGTCGTCAGAAAATGGAAATAAGTAGAAAATGATGACATATTTTGGTAATATATATTGTCGTTTCGTTTCTCAATATAGTGAAAAATGATCAGAATAAATGCAAAAAACTAATAATACCTACAGTTTACATTATTTTACTGGCTTACATTATTATTTTACGTTATTATATTTGACTGATGTATATACGTTTATCTTGAGGAGGCGAGTAATTTTGAAATACCTCACCATCCCAGAAAATAACCCAGTTTTAATTGGCCTGCTTATGGGTATAATTGTAATAACAGATCAATTCAAAAGTTCTCGATCTGACACATAGATGGCGCTACTAGAATCAAATCCATACGTATTTTAGTTAGCCCTTACCCTCAAAAGATGCGTGTATAAATTTGACTGCTTGGATCATTAGTTTGTGAATTATAGCATTTTGAGTGAAGCAACTGTAGTGAAAAAATACAGTTGAAGCAAATGCTTGGCTTGATGCCGAGTTTCCGGACACTGACCCACGAAAATTAACCATCAAGGATTGGTATGCTAAGTTTAGATGTGGTGAAATGGGCACCAAAGGCGGTGAACGCAGTGGACGCCCAAAAGAGGTTGTTACCGACAAAAACATTTAAAAAATCCACAAAATGATTTTGAATTACCGTAAATTGAAATTGAATGAAATAGGAAATACTCTAAAGATATCAACTGAATGTTTTCATCATAATGGGTGCCGCGCGAGCTCACTTTTGACCAAAAACAACGACGAGTTGATGGTTCGGAGCACTGTTTGAAGATGATCAAGCGTAATAAATCCGAGTTTTTGCGTCGATATGTGACAAACGACGAAATATGGCTCCATAATTTCACTTCGAAGTCGAATCGACAGTCATCCTAGTGGACTGCACACGATTAACCCGCTCCAGAATGTGAGAAAACGTAACAGTCGGCTGGCAAGGTTATGGTGTCTGTATTTTGAGATGCGCATGGAATAATTTTCATTGACTATCTTAAAATAGGAAGGACCATTAACAGCATCTATTACATAGCGTTATTGGGCCGTTTGAAGGACGAAATCGCCGAAATCAGTGAAATCGATACCAAAAATCCTTGAATTGGGCTTCGAATTGCTTCCTTATCTACTCTAAAAAAATGTATTTTACTATGGTAGGCCGGGGACTTTTTAAATGACCTGTTAGTTATTCCTTTTTGGATATTACAGTTTTATCTACAGACAAACATAAAATAAATTTGTAAGTCTTTGTTTCAAGCTGAAAGCTTTTCCATTTCTACCACAGTGTTGAAAATTCTTCAACTCGTTAAAGTGTAGTACTGCAAATAATCTATCAAACTGACCATTTAAGTATTCAAACTGTTATTTATTTGAGACAGTTGGTGAAAAATTGCTTTGTTGTGCTAGACAATGGTATATTTTTAAAATCCAGACGCTGACCATTAATATCGGAGAATATTAATGATATTAATATTCAAGGATATCTGATTCTCATGATTCAGTAGCAGTCACGATTTACGAGCAAGAAGCAGTTAACAACCAATTTTGGGCGATCTTAAGGAAATTTGTTTATAAGTGAAGTAGGATTAATGAACTAGGAATGAGGATTAATGTTAATAAATCATAGGAAATGGGGTCAAACAGATATGATGGTGTTATATCTGTTTAAATATGTTAATAATTTCCAGTAAGTGGTAGCGAATATTTTTATTTATTACTGAAATTACTGGAAATATTAAAAATATATTGTAATTATTTGTTATCAGGTTTGTAGGTTGTTCTAACATTTTTCATAAGGTAAGTATTGCCTATCTTATTTTTAATTTAATACATCAATACATCTTTGTGTTTAGAAATTTCTCCTTTAATGAATATGAAAGTCTTGGAAGAGAATTTTTCATTTGTAGACTTTTTGTTATTCTTTTTATAACTTCTTGTCACTTGTTCTTCCATTCCATATCTGATTATGAATTTATAAATACTTATATATTGATGATGAAATTTCTGATTTGTCGCAAAAACCTTAAACCATTTGCTTTATTATTTCACATTTTTAATCTATAATCACTATGCATTTTTTTCGCCGTTTATGGTGTTATAATTATGTTTGTTTGGTTGATTATTGTGATGATAATTCTGCAAGTTGGATTAATATTGCAATACATTTCCAGTACATATATTATATCACATTAGGATAATTCATGTTCTTGAATTCAATGAGGACATTCCCCATTGATGTCTGTCAACAACAAAAGAAACAGTACATGGAATATTTGTATTCGACACAGTTATCATAGCAAAAGATATATCTCTGTCTAAGGCTATAGAAAAAGGACAAGTAGCGGTCACCAAAATCTACAAATGAACTGGAGATAGAAAAATACAGCTTAATAGCTCCAAATCTGGCCATGTTAATTTTGTGTTGCGGAGAAATGACAAAACCCTAATTATATCAGTTGACGGCAACTGTACTGGTTAGTCAGAAGATACTCTCAACTTAACCTAAAATCAAAAAGCCAATCAAATAATTTATTCAGCCAATCATAAAGCCAATATGGACTTATGCGGTGCAAATATGGGGTTGCACTGAGACATTAAACCAACTAGTAATCCAACGCACCCAAAAAAAAGTTCTGCGATTATCGATCGATAATGCTTATCGTTACGTACCCAACGAAAAGCTGCACGATAACCTCGAAATCAATTGGATACACGAACTGATCCAAGATTTCGTCCTAAAATATGAAATAAGGCTGCTAAATCACAAGAACGTAGAATCAGTACAGCTTCCGGACAACATGCAAGAAATCATTTTTCAAGTTCTCAATCATCAATCAGTTTTATTTTAATTTGGGAAATACATAGTGATGTATTAATCTCGTACTCGCCTTCCTTGTGCTTGCAAGTACAATAGAACAGTAGTAACAAATGAATTGTAAATTAAGATTGTACTAAGCATATCTAATGTAAGATGTAATTAATTAAAAGAAAGTTCTTCAAAACAATATCACATTTGCTAGGCTCAGTATATATCACCAGTTAACTAAAACCTATATTATTTTAATTCGAATGAAATTTTCCGAAAATGATTTTGATTTTAAAAATTCTCTTATGGGTTAAACTTTGAGAATATGAATAAAGCAAAATCGATATTTTCATATTTTTAGCCTTAATATACCCTACACCCTTAAATAAATGTTGTCGTTTTTAAACCGTATTTATTTCGTAACTTAGCATATTCAATAAAACAGCCAATACACGTCATTAAAATTTATGATGTTAGCGCATCGCAATGTTGCCACATTAACGTAGAGTTTTCGTTTACATTTGCCGGTTTGTAATCTCTAATTGTTATCGCTGATGTTTTATATAATTTTGTAGGCGTTTAGACAGGGTCGACCAATACCAACACAAAGCGAATCGAAATCGAAATGTTCCGACGCATCAAAAAGCATTTTGTCTCTTTTTAACTGGTGTACAATGAGATGGGAAAATTCGTTCCGAGTTTAAAATTTATTTTACATTTTATAAATTGTATTTGGCAGTATATTTGATCTATGACATGCATTAGCTCTTTTATTAGAAGGACTTTATATGTTATGTAATACGGCCCAGACTATTTGTCCATCTCTTTATTTTTTGGCTACTTGAATGGTGAAAGAATGCGACGGATTGGATTAATAGACACCTGGGGTCGCTTTATATTTAACAAGTCTCTACATTTTGTAAATTAAACAGAAGACGACAGGTTGACGTTATATTATTATTTAGCAGTTACTCGAAGAGTTTCTTCGTGTAGTTTAGTTGAGTTCGGGTAAAACATCGCAGCTGAAGTTGTAAGGTCACAATGGTGGATTGATTAGTGCTCAACGACCGTTTGCCATAAACTATTCCAAGTAAGAACCAGTTGAGCTTTAAAAAACACCCTTATTTCATGGATTCCCGACACATGCACCACAGTTGAAGGTGTAAGGCCACCAAAGGCGGATTGAAGTTGCTGGGAATTAATATCGTCTGCTCGAATTTGCATAGCAGCTTGCAGTTCAGTGTAAATAGCCACTAAAGACGAATTTTAGTAGCTCAGTTTCTTAACCGTAGATTATTGTAAACTGGAATCACCAAAATGTGGAAAACCATTCTGTAGAGGTATACCGTGGAATTTCGGGTAGAAACATTACCATTTCGAAAATCTTCGAAAGCAAACTAGATCGATGTTCAATCTTTATAACAATTATGGTCTGTACAAATGAAATAACGACCACATACATCCTTGGGGAGGCATCTTTAGGAGGGCGCTATTATGTAATACGGCTCTGCCTATCCGGCCATATCTTTTGAAAAATTACCTCAATGATGAACGAATTAGACCAGTTAGTCTATTTTCTAATAGACCCTCAGTGAAGTTCCTCTTTCCATAAAATGCCTACGGTTTTCTCAAGTAAATTATTAGTATTTGTTTTCTAAACCCATTCACATTTTATCAATAATATAGATTTCCATTTAAGCGAGAAAATAATTTCCTGGACCAAACATACGATCGAATTTAGAACATCTGATGACGGACTATAGACCAGATTCTTGAGCTGGCGAAAATTCATTTCGAAAATAACAAGAAAGTAAGCGGCAATAGATACGGTTTCTTTTTGTGTCCGGACGGCCGCGCGCTGGGCGGTCTTTGTCCCCCGTGGCTCCGGGGACGTCTTCGCCGTAACGTTTCCACAAAGGAAAATTCGCGTGCCACAGTGGAAAAGTCACCGGAGTTTCCTTCTACTTAGTTTCTTCTTTTTGTGCCTTTCTCCTTCTCCTTGTCGACCAAGTGGAAATCGTTCATTTTTTTTCTTGTTGTTGCAGGTTTCCAGCTGGACGTCCGACATAAAGGAACTGACTCGAGGACTCGGGAGATTGTTAATGGTAAGTGATAAAAACAAGCATCTCCATCTACTATTTTGTCATGTGAATAAACTGACGGTTATACTGTGTTGTTTTTTGTCTTTCGAACTACCTGCGCCACCTGGAAGTTTACTGCTTTGAATATTCCCGCGGCGAGGAGCATTTCCTGCGGAGAATTTTGTTTTAATAGCGAGAGTTTTTTCATATAATTTTTTAAACCACCTTCACCACCTGAAGCTACATGTTTTTTATTTATTTTTATCTTTTTTTCTGAGAAGTCGGTTTTCGTACTGACACTAGGAGTTACGTGGACTCAGGATCTATTGGAACATAATCTATTTAAATGATTGATTAATAATTAATAATGATTGTGCGTGCATTGTATGTATTATATTAAAACAGATAGTTTGTTTTATCTGGCATACCTTTTATAAACAACTATACTGAATAACTGAATATTATTTTCATTAAAATATGTCTTCTTTCATCTCATTTCTGATGTCAGATGACGTCCACAATAAAAAACATTTTATGTTTTTCTAACAATTTTAATTTTAATTTAAAAGCTCAAAATTATTAATATGACAGGTCAATTGAAAAGTCCCAGGCCATTATTAAAACGCATTTTTTGTCAAAATTATTTTTTTTATTCAACATAATTCCCTTCAAGGGCTATACACATTTTTATATACAACATTTAATAGAATACAACATTTTTGTAGTACGATTTGTCCTTTGCTTCAAAATAGGCTTAAGTTTCGGGGATCACCTATTTATTCGACGAGAATTTCTTCCCAGCAAGCGTTCTTTTGAGATTTGAGAACAGGAAATAGTCAGTTCTAGAGAATAGGGTGGACGAGGAAGTAATTCGAAGACCAATTCATGGATTTTTGCCATCGTTTTCACTGACTTGTGACACGGTGTATTGTCTTGGTGAAGCAGCACTTTATTTTTTTTCAAATGCGACCGTTTTCGGCGATTTCGTCCTTCATACGGTCCAATATCTCTAAGTAATAGTAGCTGTATATTCCATGCGCATCCCAAAATACAAACGCAATTGAACGACTGACTATTTGACGCCATAACCTTGCCAGCCGACTGTTGCGTTTTCCCATGCTTTGGAGCGGGTTCATCGTGTGCATTCCACTCGGATGACTGTCGATTAGACTTCGAAGTGAAATGATGGACTCATATTTCATCCATTGTCACATATAGATGCAAAAACTCGGGTTTATTACGGTTGATTATTTTCAAAAACTGCTCCGAATCATCAACTCGTCGTTGTTTTTGGTCAAAAGTGAGGTCGGGCGGCACCCACTTTGCACACAGCTTTCTCATACCCAAATATTCGTGAATAATCTGATGTACACATTCAGTTGATATCTTTAGAGTGTTTGCTACTTCATTCAGTTTTAATTTAATTTACGGTCATTGCTCACCGTCTTCGGTGGTTATTTCACCACATCTAAACTTAGCATACCAATCCTTGATGGTTGATTTTCCCGGGGCAGTATCCAGAAACTCGGCATCAAGCCAAGTTTTTGCTTCAACTGTATTTTTTCTCTTCAAAAAGCAATATTTTGTCAACACGCGAAATTCCTTTTTATCCATTTTGTTCACAATAACACAAAGGTTGCTTCACTCAAAATGCTATAATTCACAATCTAATGTTCCGACCGCTGTATAATCTATACACGCATCTTTTGAGAGTTAGAACGAACCAAAAAAGCACCATCTATGCAGGCCAGGGACTTTTCAACTGACCTGTTATAACCACGAAATATCAACTCATCTAACCGTTACAACTGGGATGAAAATAGTATGCGATTGGTATAATATTTTAAAACCATAAGTTCCATAATGTTGTTTCTCTTGAAAAGGAGTAAATACAGGAATTCTAAGAAAGTAGCTATTTATTATTATGATTCAGCTACAGCTATGAGATGGACGATATACGTTACTTGATCATAGCAAAAAATTTAAAAAAATTAATATTTATATTTTAAAATAACTTTCAGCAGCCCCAAATTTCTGGAAATGAGACTTTTCGAGTACTATATTAAAAAAGCAATTTTTAATACTGTAATCTTGGTAATAGTGGACACAATATCAAAAAAATCCATGCTGTTTTAGAACGAATGGATGTCTACACAAAATAGCAACTAACAATCTTTCCAAAACCATTTATCTAGTTAATATGCATAAAAAATTATCAACCCTTAACTTTGTTATTATATAAATAATTCAATTAAATAGAAGATATTGTTTATTGGTTGTGTATATACTTCTAATAAACTTAATTGTCGTTGTTGAAGCACAAAATGCTGATAGGCAATTTAGAATCCGAAGACAAATACTTAAACAATTTTATTCGATACGATATTAAAATGGAAAGCGAGTTGAAAATTAGAGATTGATAGTGAGTAATTTAATTTTAAGTAGTGTTATTTAAGATTCTGTGTTTCTTTCGGTTATTCCCATATTGTTGGAATAATTAAGACGTTATGGCAAGATAATTAAAAAACTATTAAGAATAGTATGGTCACGTAAAGTTATATTTTACAGTTTTTGTAGAGAGAACAAATGAGTATGTCCTAATGAGGTGTGAAATAAAAACTGGATATATGTGAAAATTTCATCTTAACATAGATTAATTATAAGAATCGCCTGTTCTCTTTGTTTACAAAACTCTTAGGTTTTCAAAATCAGCTTTTGATTTAATTTGATGTATGGTGAATAGAGAACAGCTAAGAAAAATTATTCTGGCGTACGGACTGATAATAGTTCATATGTTTCTGGAAGCTTATTATATCAATGTACTAGATATAATTCAATATAATAAATACTAGATGTAATTCTAAATGTTATTAGGATTATTCTATACATTTTAGTGGTACTAACTTCTAATTCATTTTATGTTTCATTAGTAAATGTTTTTTTTAACAAAGCACTGGCGAAATATTGCAGGTAATAAATACGTTAATTTGTGCGTCGAGATCTAAAATGAATGCTGCAAAGAATAATAACGATTAGAAAATAGTTTCATAGAATCTTAATTCCTTATTTGTTAGTGAGTTGTTAGTTCCCACTTGAGACATAATACAAAACCAGGTAGATATTTTTTTTTATTAGACGAACTTTTAAAATGTAGGTAAATAAACTATTATTTTAATCAACCTGGTGTATTTATTGTTTCTGCAGTATATATTTTCGTTGATATATGGATAAATGATAACTATTTGAGTACATAATTGACTAACTAGCTAACTAATATAAACTAACCTAACCGTATATGTGTAAACATTTTATCATTAGCACTGATACATGTTAATGTATTTAACGATTAATGCAATAAGATATGTGACTATAGGACATTTTATTATTTGATCCTTGTAATAATTTTTGATAATTTTTGAATTTACTTTATAGACCTAAGTTTAAAAAAAACGGAGTTAATTTAATGATTATAAATACGTTCTTTTGATATATATTTCCAAACTGTAAAAAATAAATTACCTAATAGTGTTCATTTTTGTTTTAATATACAGATGTTTAAATTTGTTTTATTCTTATATTCTCTGTTTTAATACACAAACATGTACTACTTCATTTATTATTCATACATAGTGAGTTTTAGCTTGTGAGATAGTTTTCATATATTTAATTAATTTAATATACATACATTTATTATAATTATGGTAGAATTTCAACCATAGGGTACTCATTAGTCAACATAATATTTCTTCCACCTTAACTGATTTTAACAATCCAGTAAACATTTTCTTTGTTCAATTATCGATTATACCAACTCTAATCAACTTACGAACACTCCTATAGTATTACAGCTGAATTAGCTTTTTGCATTAGCTAATTTTCCACTTTATACATGAATAGAGTTCGGTATTGTATCTTTGGTTTGGCGCTAATTAGTGCGTAAATCTAATGAATTAACGCGCATTACCCTGTTTAACCACCTGCACCACCTGGCGCCTGTTCCTGACGGACCTCGTCTTCTCCGCGGGAAACTTTCGTTTCTTGTTTCGCGCTTATTAAAGTTAATTCGCCGGTTCCTCCGGATATAAGGTATTGTTCTTCATATGATTGGTTAGTGTGCTAGGTTTGATAGATTGGTTTGATAACTTTAATGGTTTTTCCGAAGATACCTTGACTTAAAATCGAAGAAATTGATTTATCAGTCAGTAATAAAGTTTATTTGGACTTATGATGAAATGAAATTGGACATGATGATGGTGGAAATATGAGGTGGTTCTAAGATATCAAATCGATTGGCGATTTAACTCCGCTAAAAAAAGTTGTGGCACATTGAGGGAGAAATCAAATTTATTCAGGATTTTATTCAAAATTTCAGTTTAAAATATGAAAAAGTCTACTAAATTACACCAACGTGAAAGCAATACAACTATTAGACAAAGCGCAAGAAGAAGAAATTAAAATATTGGAGCTAACCAATACACATACACTTGTATATATTGTATATATGTTACTATTCAGTTTTACTCAGATTAGTCTAATTTAATTTGGGAAACATATACTGATTTGCTAATATTATGACATGAAGATTAAGATGACGATGGTGCGACAAAATGTACTGACATAACTGCTGATAAAAGTAGAACACGAAGAAAATATAGTAAAAATAAACTCTGTAAGGTGGTAGACACCATAAATTGACAAACGACAATACATTTCCAAATTGTAAAATGTAAATTACCTAGTTGTGTTCGTTATTGTTTTAATATACTCATGTTAAAGGCAAATATAAATTTCAAAATTGTTTTATTCATATATTCTCTATTTTAATATACAAACATTACATCATTTATTGTGCCATACTTATAATTATAAAATAAAACTAATGAAAGATCATATATACTTATATTAGATATTCTGAAGTTGTTACAGGTCTGAAAATAATCTTACTGATGGTACTGTTATAATGTTCAGTGGTGTAGTAATTTATACTTATTAATACTTTTTTGATTATTGGAACATAATAGAAATTAGATATAATTAAATGCGTTTTAAAGATATTTAGTGAGTGTTATCTTTTGAGGTAGTTTGCGTATATTTTATTAATTTAATATACAGACATTTGTTATTATTGTGATTGAATTTCGACTATCGGGCACTCACTAGTCACATAATATTTCTTCCACGTTAACTGATTTTAACAATCCAGTAAACATTTTCTTTGTTCAATTATCGATTATATCAACTCTAATCAATTTACGAACACTCCTATGGTATTACAGCCGAATTAGCTTTTTGCATTAGCTAATTTTCCACTTTGTACATGAATAGAGTTCGGTATTGTATCTTTGGTTTGGCGCTAATTAGTGCGTAAATCTAATTAATTAACGCGCATTACCCTGTTTAACCACCTGCACCACCTGGCGCCTGTTCCTGACGGACCTCGTCTTCTCCGCCGGAAACTTTCGTTTCTTGTTTCGCGCTTATTAAAGTTAATTCGCCGGTTCCTCCGGATCTAAGGTATTGTTCTTCATATGATTGGTTAATGTGCTAGGTTTGATAGATTGCTTTGATAACTTTAATGGTGTTTCGGAAGATACCTTGACTTAAAAGCGAAGAAATTGATTTATCAGTCAGTAATAAAGTTTAGTTGGACTTATGATGAAATGAAATTGGACATGATGATGGTGGAAATATGAGGTGGTTCTAAGATATCAAATCGATTGGCGATTTAACTCCGCTAAAAAAAGTTGTGGCACAACGAGGGAGAAATCAAATTTATTCAGGATTTTATTCAAAATTTCAATTTAAAATAGGAAAAAAGTCTACTAAATTACACCAACGTGAAAGCAATAGAACTACTAAACAAAGTGCAAGAACAAGTAATTAAAAGATTGGAGCTAACCAATACACATACACTTGTATATATTGTATATTTGTTACTATTCAATTTTACTCAGATTAGTCTATTTTAATCTGGGAAACATATACTGATTTGCTAATATTATGACATGAAGATTAAGATGACGATGGTGCGACAAAATGCACGGACATGACTGCTGATAAAGGTAGAACACGAAGAAAATATAGTAAAAATAAACTCTGTAAGGTGGTAGACACTATAAATTGACAAAAGTGAGAAAATTTGGAAAGTGGGATAACATAATTAGTGTAACTACATTTCTTTAATATACATTTCCAAATTGTAAAATATAAATTACCTAATTGTGTTCGTTATTGTTTTAATATACTCATGTTAAAGGCCAATATAAATTTCAAAATTGTTTATTCATCTATTCTCTGTTTTAATATACAAACATTACATCATTTGTTATTCCATACTTATAATTATAACATAAAAGTAATGAAAGATCATATATACTTATATTAGATATTCTGAAGTTTTTACAGGTCTGAAAATAATCTTACTGATTGTACTTTTATAATGCTCAGTGGTGTAGTAATTTATACTTATTAATACTTTTTTGATTATTGGAGCTTAATTGAAATTAGATTTAATTAAATGCGTTTTAAAGATATTTATTGAGTGTTAGCTTATGAGGTAGTTTGTATATATTTTATTAATTTAATATACAGACATTTATTATTATTGTGATTGAATTTCGACCACCGGACACTCACTAGTCCACATAATATTTCTATCACGTTAACTGATTTTAACAATCCAGTAAACATTTTCTTTGTTCAATTATCGATTATATCAACTCTAGTCAAGTTGCGAACACTCCTATAGTATTACGGCTGAATTAGCTTTTTGCATTAGCTAATTTTCCACTTTGTACATGAATAGAGTTCGTATTGTATCGTATTGTATATTAGGTATTGTATCTTTGGTTTGGCGCTAATTAGTGCGTAAATCTAATTAATTAACGCGCATTACCCTGTTTAACCACCTGCACCACCTGGCGCCTGTTACTGACGGACCTCGTCTTCTCCGCGGGAAACTTTCGTTTCTTGTTTCGCGCTTATCAAAGTTAATTCGCCGGGTCCTCCGGACCGCGCGCCTCCTCCCGCCCCGACCCGGTCCGAATATTAATATTCCGGTCCCCATTTGAATTTCAATTTAATATTTCGCGAATCCGTAGAGAAAATTTGATTATTTTCAATTGTCAATCGGTTTAAACTGATATAAAACTCATTTAAATTCTGATTTAATTCATTAATTCTTTCGTAATGGTTTCTGGGGAATCGGGGCCGCGAGAGGCAACGTCGCCAACAACTTGCAAAACCGGAAATTTTATTTCCACTTTCCCTCTGAAAACAATTTGCGAGATAATGCGGAAAGGCGTTTATTTATTCGTGTTTCGGGGGGTGGAGAACTGGACGACAAATACAAATTTTGGGCACAGATTAGGACTTTCACCTTCATTATTTGTAACTTTTCTCCGAATCTTTACTTGATTTATTATGTTTACTGTTACCTTGAAACAATTGACTCGACTAGAACGAATGCCAAACATCAGTTTTCGACTTAAATCCACATTATTTATTTCTTTTTTGAAAGTGTTTTGAATTGTCATTACTTTTTTGTTATTTTATTGGCTATAAATAAACATATTGTATAATATATATTTTTTGTTATTTAAGAGGTACATGCCACACATATAAGAACTAGTTGTAAATTGTATAGAGTGGAAACTTCTAATTTTAAGGACACGTACAATATTCTCACATATTTTTTACCTAAATTAATCAGATATTGGTGTATAATGTTATTGCTGAACTGATGTGGCGAGAAATCGCAAGTAGTTCGCTGTAAAACTTAATAGTAAAAAGTAAGAGCAATAACCATATCATATGAAACGTCGTAGAAACATTGTACGCAACTGTTTCTATGGTTTAATGGTTAGAACGTTGAGCTCGCACGCGGAGATCCATGATTCAATTTCCAACAGGGCAACAGCTTTTTTTGTTCTAGTTTGATTGGAACATTTGTCAAATCACTTAGATGTGGTAGCGGACCCCGAGGCCTGAAACGTTCCTTATTTTCAATCATCTATTTTTCTGTTTTTCTGTATTTACATAGTTTCTTTGTTCCTATTTTTCCTAATACGGGCTTTTCTTTTACGTGGGATATCCATTGTAATACTTAATAAAATAACTGCGTAATATATTGAGTAAATATCTAACACTAAAAAGACAAAAATAAAATATTTTTAACAAAATATTGAACAGACTTCAAAATATAAGTAAGGAACCCACTAAAAATTGAAAAATAATCAAACTTACATTTTTAATTCCAAAAACGTTTTAAAATGAAATATGTATATAGATTAAAATATTTAAACTAATTTTTTTTTTCGAAAAAAAAATTATTAAATTATGTTTCTATCGGAAAAACTAGTCACTGGTTTTATACATTTCATAAATTTAATATACAATAGAGCTAACATCAAGGTGATCTTGATTCGTCAACCGCTTCGTATGAGCGGTCTTTTCGATGAATCCAACTTTATATTGTTTTTAATTTTTTTGGAGATTTTAGTCACAGTACACATACCAACATAATATTTAGGACAGCCGCAATACGCCAAAAATATCTCAACAAAAACCCCACCAACTGAATATCATCGACGTCTACAAGATCAGCATGAAAGAAACCAAGGAAGGTGGTACTAATAGTTTGAAGGGATTGGAAAGGACGATCGACAGAAATTATGATGTTTGATGTTTATAAACTCTTTATCAACTAACTCCCATCTAAGCTTCACTTGCAAAATGCTAAAATTACCAACAAATTATGTCCATCCAGGTTATTTAATATCAAATATGCAACAACAGAAGTTGTATTAATTTATTTTGGTTTAAATAATTACAAAATTCTGTACTTATTTTTACTATTGCTATACTAAATGTAAATAACAGAGTTTTAACTTGATAATATTATTTAGTATAATTATTTTCCCATCACAAAATCAAGATTATTTCACGGACTAAAGGTAATTTGTATTCCCAATATTTTAAAGGATTTAAATAATTTTACAATAACACTAGCTGATCCGGCAAACGTTATTTAGTCATGTAAATAATTTCTAGATAATTTCTAGTGTAGAAAAAAAAACTAACATATTGAAAGTGTGTAAGGATATGATTATGAGTGAAAAAGGCATGGAGCGCTGTGAACGATGAGGGAATATAAAAATAACAAAACACCAAACATTATTTTTTTAATTTATTATAATTTATTTTAAGTAATAATTATTTATATCATGAATTCATTACATCATATTAATCTCTTAATGCTACAGCGTGAACAATATTTTTTGTTAGCCCGTCTTTGTTTTGTTCTTGACGCAATTGCACCATTCTCACACGCGCTCCAGTTTTTATTCCTGAACTTGTTCTTCGGTTCTTTGTGCTCTTCTATTTCGAATGCTTCTAGGTTTATTTATATCACGGCTCAAATTGGCCCCTTTGCGTTTTGTTGGCATACATGGCATGTACAGTGAACAGTACAATACAAAACACACATAAATAGAACTGATTAAATTATTTAGTGATGAAAATTTTTATATTAATAATTTATTTTATCTTTCATTAGATTAAATATACATGTAAATATTAGATAGTTTACGAAAGCGAAAAATTTTCTTTTTCTTAATTATATCGAAAATACGTATTGTTAGAAATAGTGAAAAAAATCACCATTCTTTGCCATTCCAGTTTTCACCATTCCCAATAATAATTTCGTTATAAATAAGAAAGAATAATTTTTGATTTTATAATAAACGTATGAGAATAATTTATGCTTACAACTCACTAGCCGTTGTTCGCGGGAACTCGTGATACGTGTTGAGTATTTTAGAGGTTATCTAAATCACTTCATTAACTGATCGTGCGAATTACATATTAATATTTTTATTAGTTAATAATAATAAATTGTATTCAGTAATATTAGTTATTAATAAATAAATAAAGTTACTAGAAGATAATATTGAATATATATATATATATATATATATATATATATATATATATATATATATATTGAATATATATATATATATATATATATATATATATATTGAATATATATATATATATATATATATATATATATATATATATTGAATATATATATATATATATATATATATATATATATATATATATATATATATATATATATATATATATATTGATATGAGAGTTACACATAAATAATGTCATTATTTTCTGTTACTTATTATTCGTTTTAAATTAGTACCCTTTTGTAATATGTTAACTAAGTTATGGACAATTTCTTCGTGGGATTTAAATTGATGACTGTATATTATGAGCTTCTAAATGTTATGTATTATTTTAAAGCACCTGAACCGCCTGGAGTGTGTTGTTTTGAGTTTTTTTTTTTGGCTATTATCGTCAATGTACCTTTTTAATAGGTATTTGTTTTTAATATTTAAGAGGATATCTTGGCTTAAAGACATACATTTTTGACTTTCTGTCTGGTTCATCTAATGTTTTTTATCATTATTTCTTAAATATATAGAATATTAAAAATATAAGGATAAAAATAGTGTTGGGAACTATCGACTGAATTCGACTATCGACTGTTTAGTAATTGACTAGTTTTTACCATCGATTGTTTCAGTAGCTATTTTGGGTTCGACTGATTTTACTACTTTTTACTAACGACTGTTTCACTCGACTGTTTTCAGTCGCTATTTACTATCGACTGTTTCAGTAGCTATTTTTGGTTCGACTGATTTTACTAGTTTTTACTAACGACTGTTTTACTCGACTGTGTTCAGTCGCTATTTACTATCGACTGTTTCAGTAACTATTTTTGGTTCGACTGATTTTACTACTTTTTACTAGTGACTGTTCCACTCGACTGTTTTCAGTCGCTATTTACTATCGACTGTTCCAGTAGCTATTTTTGGTTCGACTGATTTTACTACTTTTTACTAGTGACTGTTTCAGTCGACTGCTTTTGTTACTATTTACCATCGACTGTTTCAGTCGTGTACTTTTAGTTACTATTTTTGGTTCTACTAGTTTCATTCGACTGATTTTTAACTTTCTGGCTTTGTCCTCCAAGCCGCGACCTTGAGAGAAATGCCCCCAAATTATGCTTACATCATATGTAATATATATAGTTTTATAATTTTTTTGGTAGTTTGCTTTTAAATAACAATATGTTTATATATTAATATAGCAGCATTTTGGAACGATATTTTTCAAGATTGTAATATGGTAATAGGGTAAAAAGGTAAAAATTGTGAATGATAAATAGTTAAATAAGTTTATATAATAATTATTTATATAAAATAATTAATAAATAAAGGATTTAGTTTGTTTAAAGAAGCTCTAGTAGTTATTGTGCGATTATTTATAATTATGTCATGAATTAGTTTTTGTCTATGATTAGGTATATGTTTAATTTTTATTTAGTATTAATGGTTATTGTACATCTTTAGTTTTTAGGTTTTGTTTAAAATAGTAATTTACAATAGTAATTACTATTTTCAGTCGCTAGTTTTTTTGACTATCGACTGTTTCGACTGTTTTCAGTCGATAGTTCCTAACGCTAGTTCAAAGTGACTAAAAGTTTTATTTTCTCATTTTAAATTTTTGGGTAATAAAGCAAACTCTGCGTTGAAAATCGTGTGGGCGAATCAACACTGAATATTAATAATTCTCAACTCCCCTAAACGTATGATGCTAAATATTTTGGCATGCATTTAGACCGACATCTAACTCTGACGAAACAAATACTTGAAAAAACAAAACAAGTTGGACTTACACTATATCAAAAGTGGCGTACAGATTTTTATAGTTTCGCTACCTCTACTATAGCGCCTAAACAAGAGAAGACGTAGACATATTACACCATTTTTTAAACAAACAAAAGTGTTATTTGTCTCGAAGAATCGTCTAATGCAGAATAGCCCCTTAATGTACATTATTATAGATAAAAATGTAGTGATTCTAAAAATAATGGCTAGTAACGTCTTGAATTATGAGTATCATTTTCAAGAAATATTTTTCTCCCGATTTCTAGTTGATTTATTACTATTTTTTGTTATTCTGGAACAACCAATTCTATAATACATGGACAGGGCTTTGCTTAAGTGAATAGGGGTAGAAATCGATGACAAATATCACTTTTTTCCCAATTTTTATTACTTTCTTCTTTTTTATTGCTTTAGAGTAATCGATTTGATATTATATTGACACGAGTTTAGTTCAGTTGAATAGGGGTTAAGATTGACGATAAGTATCAATTTTCGACAAAAATTCTCGACAGAAAAATGATTTTCTCTCTGTTTGGGTTTTTCGTTTTTTTCTTATTTATTGTATAACCAATGATTACAGCCATAGGTGGATCTGCGATAATTATAAGGAACAATATATATATATATATATATATATATATATATATATATATATATATATATATATATATATATATAAAGAAGACAATTTGTTTATAGTTAGGCATTTTATGACTACTTCTCTATAAATATTTATATAATAATTTCTCTATAACCTCCTTTAAAAGCAAGAATGGTGAGTTTCTTTTTGAGGATCTGTCATTATCGTGAATCATCTAGACGTCTGATGTCTGGTCACGAAAACACCTTCCTTGAAATTTGTTTCTGAGAGACGAGGAAACTTTAAAATTACTTATTTGAAGCAATCGCCATGTGTGAGATGTGGTAAAAGAACTTTATGTGTAGGTGCTAATGTTTTTTGGAAGATGCTATTTTTCCCAACCTTAAGCATCATTGGCGGTCATTTCTTTTTGATCCGAAGGTCACTTCGATCTCTGCTATCCCATAAACACAAAATGCAAGGGAATTTAGAAAATCCAGCTTGATCTCCGAGCAACATGCACAATATTTTAAAATAACCACACATCTGCCAACCATGGTCTTCGTATTTTAATTTGCGAATGAAATTATGAAGCATAAAATCCACGATTGTGAAACAGAACTGCTTCAAGGCTTCTTTGCGAAGTATCTATCAAAAAACGCTGATGAAAAACTCCTAAATCCCGACATCCTGGAATTTTTTATTTTGTTTGAATAGTTTGTTGTTACATTTTCAACAGATGGTGTTACTGTGTATTAAATCGCATCGTGTACATTTGTAACCAATTTCATGTTGAAGCCGCAGTAACAGGCTTGACCTTTCAGTATGTATCATTTTGTCGAAGTGTGAACAAGACGCATTCTATGAAAAGAAAGGAAAGTTCTATTTGTTTACTTAATTTTGAAGAAAAGGGCGGCTGAAGGTCATCAAATGCGAGTGTGAAGCTTATGACAACCATATTCCATCAACTTCAATATGTGAGTACTGGTTTTTGACGTTTTAAAAGTGGTGTATTTAACGCCGAAGACAAACAGTATTCTGGGGAGCCAAAATAATTGGCTTTTTAAGGTATTACTGATGATACCATCAATGAGGATCACTATGACTACAATTGATAAACGCATCAAAAGCAGAGCACTATGCGAAAATTGTTCAGAATACGGGCAAAGACAACAATGTTACAAAACAACATCGCTCGACCATGTGTTACAAATTCTTTGAAATCATTAAAATGGGAAGTGTTTCTCCAGGCCTGGCTTCTTCTGATTACTACTTGTTTCAACATATGAGCCATGAACTGTCGGAGAAGCGCTTCTATTCTTATGAAAATATCCAAAAAATGAGTCGAATCGTAGATAACTTCAAAAGATAAATCGTTCTTTCGAGATGGAATTCATAAATTGCATGAAAAATAGTAAAAAGTATCAATGTACAATACTTTAAATAAAATACATTGTACCGATTTTTTACTACAAAGCTTCGAATTATATATATATATATATATATATATATATATATATATATATCTATATATATATATATAGTAAAAAAAACTTTTAAAGCTAATTTATAGGTCTATAATTTTTCAACTGATATTAATGTTGATATATTTTTATATTAATAAGAAGTTATTTTCGATTTAGCGTAATGTTACATTGATTAAGAAAAATTTGGAGGATGTTTTCTTTTGTTTGCACTTTGCTAATATTAACAACTTTCTTTATTACTTTAAGGTGATTTATTATTTCTTCGGTTGCAAAAAACCGATAATCTACTGACACGCTAAAGCTCTTTTTAAAGTTTTTTTGTCTCTCTCTCTCTCTCGAACATCATCTTCATAGAATTCCTTTAATAGTGACTTTGCAAACGACTTGATACTGATTACTTATAAGTGATTTTTAAATTCGTTCTTAATAAACTACTGACTCAGCAAGATATCACGCGGTTAATCTTCGGTTGTGGACATCATCCTCAAAGATTATTCTTTTCTTAATCCGTTTTTATGCGATGGGTTATTAGTTGACGCTTTTCGATATCAAATAGTATTCATCCGCGATTAACATAACGTTTGTCGTGTTGTAGTATACCGAAGTGATTATGGAACTGTTTAAAATGTAGAAATCTTGTTCGTTCTGGAACGTGGGTGGTGGGTGTTAATTGAGTTTTAACTCCTTAATATTAATACAGTCATTTTTATCAAGAAAATATACTTTGTTATAGCCATAAATTTCTTTTAATTTGGTGCAGAAATATTTACTATCTTTCGAGGCTACTCTTTAGTTAATGTTGATGAGACCGACCAAAGATAAGAACTTTGTCATTTTGTCATCATCAATGGATCAATTGCATTGTTCATTGTAATTACAAGGCTTTATTGTAGAAAATTGACACACAAAGTCGTAGTAACTATCAAAATCTCCTCCTAACTTTTTTGTAGAACGATTTGGTTTTTCTTTAGTTTCAAAATAAGTCTCAACTTCGGCAATCAGTAATTTTTATTTAAGCTTCTTTTTCTTTTCTTTTAAGCCAAATAACTTTCTGTGGCATTATTTTAAGATCTTCAGTAGTTAGTAGTAATCTGCACTGTACTGTGAGTGACAAAGCAAAATTAGTAACGCAAATGATTTAATTTGATCCTTATTTTTTAAAATCCTTTGTTCATGGATATATGGTTCAAAATCAGAAATTATTCAAAGTTTCATTTTTTAAAGAAAGGAAGTTGGATTTTACCAAAATAAAGCTTTCAAATATTTAACTGTAATGAAATTTTGACTTTACAAATAGTGCAGAATATACACCTCACTTCACTAGACTACACAAGATCAAATGATTTGATTCTTTTGAATTTAATTCTGTGTCCTGGGTATGGGTAATCCAAGAGTTGTAGCACTTCGACGTTGATATAAGAATGGAGTTTCTCCTCATTTTTCTTTGCGATTCTTTTTGTTCCTGAGTGACAAATTCAATAAATTGGTTTCAATACTTGTATAATAGCAATTTATTATGTACTGATAATTGCGATTTTCTTCCATTTAACCATTGCTACTCCATTTTCCTATATTTGAGCTCTAGTTCGTTCACTTTCTTTTTACATGTTATTTTTTACCGAATATTTGTGGTATAATCTGACCAGCACTTTGTAAATAAATATGAATGCGAAGAGTTTTATGGGATTGTAAAGGAATTGGCCATCGTGAGCTGCTGAAACCTTGCCAAACCATTAATTTAACACACTACTGTCAAAAATTGTTGCGATTGAAGCAGGAATAAAAAAATGACCGAACAGAATTGAAGACTTTGTCTTTCATCCCTTACGTTACGTTACGTTAGACCAAGCACATAACAGGTCAATTGAAAAGTTCCCGGCTTACCATAGTAAAACACATTTTTTTTGGCAAAATTAGTATTTTTATTCAACATAATTCCCTTCAAGGGTGATACATTGATTATAGCGATCCTCCAACTTTTCAATACCATTTTTGTAGAACGATTTGTCCTTTGCTTCAAAATAGGCCTAAGTTTCGGCGATCACCTCTTCATTCGACAAAAATTTCTTCCCAGTGAGCATTTTTTTGAGATCTGAGAACAGGAAATAGTCGTTGGGGCCCAGATCTGGAGAATATGGTGGTTGAGGAATCAACTCGAAGTCCAATTCATGGATTTTTGACATAGGTTTCATTGACTTTCTGTTTTTTTCAAATGGGACCGTTTTTATGTAATGTATGTAATAGTCGCTGTTGATGGTCCCTCCTTTTTCAAGGTAGTCAATGAAAAGTATTCCATGCGGATCCCAAAATACAGACGACATAACCTTGCCAGCCGACTGTTGCGTTTTCCCACGCTTTGGAGCGGGTGAACTGTCGATTGGACTTCGGAGTGAAATGATGGAGCCATGTTTCATCCATTGTCACACATCGACGCAAAAACTCGGGGTTATTACGTTTCATCATCTTCAAACAATGCTCCGAATCATCAACTCGTCGTTGTTTTTGGTCATAAGTGAGCTCGCGCGGTACCCACTTTACATAGATCTTTCTCATACCCAAATATTCCTGAATGATATGACGTACACTTTCTGTTGATATCTTTAGTCATTCAGTTTCAATTTACAGTGATTCAAAATCATTTTGTTGATTTTTTAATGTCTTCGTCGGTAACAACCTCTTTTGGGCGTCCGCTGCGTTCAGTGTCTTCGGTGCTCATTTCACCACGTCTAAACTTAGCATACCAACCCTTGATGGCTAATTTTCCTGGGGCAGTATCCGGAAACTCGGCATCAAGCCAAGTTTTTGCTTCAACTGTATTTTTTACCTACAAAAAGCAATATTTTGTCAACGCGCCAAATTCCTTTTTATCCTTTTTCACAATTACAAAAGTTGCTTCTATCAAAATGCTATAATTCACAAACTAATGATCCGACAGCTGTCAAATTTATGCCTCTTTTGAGTGTTAGGGCTAACTGAAAAATGTATAGATTTAATTCTATGGTAGCGCCATCTATAGTCGGATACTTTTCAATTGACCTTTCAATTCCTGTTGGATTGGATCTTGCAAAACTATGATAATAGTTTAAAGCTGGCTCTAATGATGATGTAAAGGCGACACGAGAATTTGACCAAGTGGGTCATGATTGGTTTTAAGTGAGCATGCGTGTTTTGTTTTATTGCTTTGAAAATTAAATATTTTTTGGAAGTATTTTTAACATAACTAACTAACTTGTTGGTTGAAATATTTTCTTTACCAAACAGTGTTTTATTTTTCAGCATAATTTCCTTTTAACCTAATAAATTTAGTCCAGCAGTACATTTAGTCTGTTCAATTTTTTTCCAAATAATATTTTCTCAAGGCAACTCGGGGTTTGTTTTTTGAACTGTTTCTCAGATGATCGAGATATCGTACCACCCAGCAGTTTGTTCAGGTTTTGAAACAGTAAATAGGGTGTTAAATGTGGAGAATAAGGATGTGCGGTATCAGTTCTTAATCCAATTTATGGATTTTTGCCATGGTCACTACACTCAACAATTTTTCTTCGTAAAATGCCCTCGTTTTTGCTTCGAATCCAAAAGCTGTTAATAATATTAGCCGGTGATCGTTTTAACCTTTTCAAGATAGAACTCTGGCCAACCGAGAAGAACAACTTGGTCTTCTTTAGTGTACGTTCACCCGAAGAAACGCACTGTTTTAATTATTCCTTGGTGTGTTGTGATGTATCCATGTTTCGTCAACTGTTACGAAAAGGCGCAAAAACTCGATCTGATTGCGACTGAACATCGCTAAATACTTCATTCAAATCACATGGTTCTTCGCGCCGATAACTGTTTTTATATCCGAATATTTATGTAAAATGTGATGTATCCGCTTAATTGAGGTGCCAAGAGCGTCACTCACCTTACGTATTTTCATTCTCAGGTCGTCATTATCTTTCTATGGATTTTATCAACGATCTCTGGCTTAATGACCTCTTGGATGATTTCGATGTCATTTATGCTGATATGACCACAACGGAACTTAGTAAATAACTTTTTAGTGGTAGTTGAAATTGGTGGTTCAAAGACTCCACAGTGTTTATCAAGTTTTTCAATGAATTAAAAAAAAATGCTTAATCAGCACACGACTATTACTTTATCGAATTATTGTCAAAATTCGAGAGTTCGGCTGCAGTTAATGGTGGTCAGACACAAGTCAAATAACGCAGTTTGCCCAAACCCCCACGATAGTATATTAATAGATAACAACTGAAAGTAACAGTAGTGTATTTAAAGTTATTGCTCGGGGATTTCAAAAAGGCGCCTACTTAACAATCTGCCTTCCTATCGACAAATAAACTCTGCAAAAAGTACAATTTTGAGAGTAGAATCAATTCTTTAATAATTAGAAAGAAAATATGTCGTTGTGAACATTATAATTATGGCATATGTTCTACTCAGGTGATAGTTAACTAGAAGCGTCATTTTCCAACGAATTATTACAAATTTTATTGATTGCAGTTCATATGAATAAATTCAATTTTTTTATTGTTATTGTTTATTAGATTGTGATATTCCTGTATTATCTGGCTGTATCTGCAATACTTCTCAAGATTTCATTCTGCAAAACTTGTTCTTTATTTATATTACTTTTCGCGGAACATTCTCATAATTGAATTCCGTATATCCATATAGGTTTCAATACTTACTTGTATAGTAGCAATATATTATGTACCAATAATTGCAATTTTCTTCCATTTAACTATTACATTTTCGTATATTTGAACTGTTCTTTTATTTTCTTTTTACATGTTCCCTCCTGCGAAGTTTTGTATCCAGAGTTTTGTTCCGAGATACTTAGAGTTGTTGCTATATGTAATAATTATTGTTATTGGTGCTTGTGCGGTCTAACTAGACGTGACAATTTGAAAATCATCAAAATATCGAAATCTTGGACTGACCTAATATTATCATTTCATAATTTTAAAACCTTACTATAAATTATTATTTTTAAGATTAATTTATCAAAGCCATAGTGTATTTATGATATATTTAAGTCCTAACTGTTATATTTTATTTTTATTTACGGGAGTTGTCTTTATATAAAGGAGCTAAAAAGCGAATTTATCAGGAAAGAGTTAAAAGAAATTGCCACTGTTAGGGTCGCAGGTTGTACGACATCTCGCAGGATTGTCACTAGGCGTAACACGACAACGTCGTCGACGGTTCCGTATCGAGACCTACCGAAACTAGGAAACAATCTTCGTCGGAATGTTGGCGGTCGTCTGTCACGGTCCACCAGCTCCCAAACACACGATTCTGTTATTTCTTTTCCGACGTTCTGTTTGTCCTTTTTTCCGTGTTTTGACGTTGTGCTGTCTCATTGAGGATAATGGCGACGCGAACTGGGTCAAACACAGACACAACGTTAATTCCACTAGGTCGTGTCTTCTTTTTACGCTGCTGAATGTGGAGTGAACGTTACACTCCGGTTGTGCCTGTCGCGCCGTTTCTTTAACAGGGTTTGCCAACTACGGTTTTTTTTCTTCTCTCCATCCGTTTGACGTGGTGATATTCTCCGGGGGGATTTTTCATATTTTATCATTTAATCTTGAAAAAGTTTGCTCTGTTTATACATATATATATATATATATACATATATATATATATATATATATATATATATATATATATATATATATATATATATATGTATGTATGTATATATGTATGCGTAATGGCAAAAATTTTGCCGAAGCAGTTTGTTAAGAGTTTAACATTTATATACAGATTTAGCTTCGAGAGTTGACCGTAAGGGGGCCAACCAAAAATATATAGACTCCATACAAGATGAGCTCCGATATATGCGGTAACATCACTCGAGAATATTTCGGCTCGGAATATGACTAATAACATAGCTTACATTTGAGTATTAGTTTCATAAAATAATATGAAAGACTCATATGGAGCCCATTGTTTTATAGAACTTTAGTATAATATTATTATATAATATTATTATATAATATTATATCTTATTAGTAGTGATCATTGAATTTAAGTCGTATATAAAATAGAATTAGTTAACATAGTTGGCATCCAGATTGACATCCTACTCATTTTTAATAATTTTTTAATTCACATCATTATAGGTCTCAAGTAAAATGTTTGAATCTAAAAGTGTAAACAAACTAAATTAGATAACTAAATTAAATATGCAGTTACAGGGAGGAAGACATAATACTCTGTGGTCATAACGTTCAGCAATTTGGTCTACCATGTATCTTTTCTCAAGATTATTTCTAAAATAGTAAATTACATAAAATCCACTTAAATATTCCATTTATATTTACTGAGTAACAATTTGAAATGTTTCATTCTTTAATGTGGTTTCTTCGAAACTTATTTTATGTACTTTAAACCATTCCTTAATTGCAGCCTTTGTTAATGCACTTGTTGGGATTTTCTCCACCAGTGTACCGTGATATGGTAAAACAAGTTATGGTTCATTTGTTCATAGTAGTCACCCTTGGATTTAGAGGAAAATACTAATTCTGCACCAGGAGTAAAACCATTCCTGTTTTCTAGTATGAAGAACTATATGTCTGCAGTGAATTATTAATAAATGTTATGACTAACAAAACCTAATCGACAGTTATTCCAACATTTACTTTTTTCCATTAACTTTTGTCGTCTTTACACTATATTTATTATTATCTTGCGATAAGTGACCCAATGTACCATTCTGATATATGTATGTCTCATCTATCCACGTCTTATCTAAATATACAAATTTATATAATAATTCTTCCTTGATTTTGTTATATGTTTTTAAAAATTGTATTCTTTTGGTAGCAATTTCTGGAAGACCCATTAAAGCCCTTTGTGGGTTATCTTTACACCACTTAAATCTTATATTATAAAGGGATATTCTACATCCCTCAAATAGCTGCATATCTTTTGGCTCTTTATGGATACTTTCCAGACTAACAATTTTCTATGGAATAATTTTATTAAATTATGTTTCGATTGAAAAAACTACTTACTGCTTTTAGGTATGTTATTTCGTATATGAGCTGATCTTGATCCGTCACCTGTTTCTTTTTTTTTCAAATATAAGCTTACTAGCGACCCGCCCCGGCTTCGCACGGGTGCAGTGCTGATACTAAATTAAATACACTACAGAAAAAATATGAACGTTGTATATAAAAACATAGCGGCCCGCTCCGACTTTGCACGGGCATAAAATATATATGCCTATGTCACTCAATGAAAACATGATTAAAATCGATCCAGTATTTTTGGTTCATTCATTACTGCCCTTGGCCTGTACGCATTAAATTTGGAGTAAAACAATTCCTCTTCCCCTATACTTACTATGAAGATTTCCTGCTATCTTTGGAATATCTAAATTCATACAATTTTTATTACATTACACATTTTTAAACGCAAATTTTAAATTTGTAATATCTCCGAAATTATTTGTTTAATTTACATGCTGTAAGGAACCATATTGATCTATATTAATTGCACACTGTATCTAAGGTACTTAATTCGATAAGGATTAATGCCGTATTGCTTAAAATAGCTTCGTAAATAAGCCATTTTCTCACGTAAAAAGTAAACAATAAAAATGGTTAATGTGGGTTATCCCTAAAAGATAAACATATACCATCGCGGACTTTTTTGTAGACCTTTTTATGGTGTACAATACTGTAGTACATTAATTTGATCTAACTTGTAGGGTTAGGCAGCGTTTTTGCTAATTGCTAAATAAGCCTAAAAAATAGGTTAATTTACGACATCACGTGAGAAACCTCTAAAATTAGCAATGTTGCCTTAGTATATTATGCATGTATTATACATATAAACCTTCCTCTTGAATCACTCTATTGAAAAAAACCGCATCAAAATCCGTTGCGTAGTTTTAAGGATTTAAGCGCACTTAGGGATATAGGGACAGAAAAGGCGACTTTGTTTTATACTATGTAGTGATATTGTTTTTAATTCTTTGATATGTTTTAGTGACCGTGCTCTTACTAATAATCAGTTCAGCTGCAACGCGCAAAAAATATTTTCAATTTAGCCGCGGCGATTTGAAATTTGATAAAACAAAACGTTAAAACGTTTTCCGGTTTATGACCCGTAATTATAATGTTCTCAAACAGTATTCTATCTCTCTTTAAATAGAATAAAATGAGAAGGAAGATAATGTCTGATTGTAAAACGGGTTTACAAATTTCGATAGGCACATTTTGATGACGTGCGTCACTAGAGTTTTGAATAGACTATAGTTGCCAATGCCCTAAAATTATATTAAAAGTATAGTATGAAAATGCGTTCATGTTGTCTTTTTTTTTATAAGAGAAGCAACCCTACCACGGCTATAACAGCGAAAATGTGAGTGGAATTAGTGAAAGGTTGATTGGCTCTTGTTTGGACATATGAGTCATGACCTGAAAAAATGGGCTAATTCGTGGATAGCCTCAAAAGATTCATCGTTTTATGAAGATTGAATCCTCATATAGTTTGACAGATTGCAAGATGTAGCAGTTATCGATGAACAATACTTTTAGTAAAATATATTGTACTGATTTTTTACAATAAAGCTTTTTAAAAAAATCTCTAAAACGAATTTATAGCCCAATATATATTTAATATATGTTTCACAGGTCAACCATTTATATGGAATAGTTTTACTATTCGTTTATTTAATTCGGTAATCGTGAAGTGAAACGTTATATTGCAAAAGACTTGACCTATGACGCTTAACAGTGATTATTCAGTAGAAAAAAAACGCAACCATAGCAATTTATACGTATAAATGGACGTTCGCCCTTAATTTACTCAAGAACAAACGAACGGATTCCGTGAAGACGACGTCCGCCAAACGTCCCCAGAAACAAAAACCAATTAAAAATCCCACAAATTTCTGCCGGGCCCCGGCTCGAAAACTGTACCCTTCCGTGCGAATACCACCTTAATTCTCCGCTCTCCGCTCTTTTTTTCCTGCGTTTCTTCTTTAACGCCCTATGCATGCGCCGCCACGAACGAGGATTCCGATTCGAAAACACGGTCCGGGCAGCGCGCGGCCACGGAGAAATGACAGGGAACAAGTTTTGAACGGTAAAATATCGAAAGAACGAACCGCAGAAGATCCCGAAGGCCGAGGCGCATAAATAAAGACGAATAAAAGGAGAAGAAAAAAAAATGTTCGCGGCAAAAGAGCGGAGACGTGGACGAGAGAGAGAGAGAGCGAGACGGAGGCAGGGTCGGCCGCCTCGTGGAGGTGACGAAGTTGTTCTCACGAGGGCGTTCGGGACACCTGAAGAAGGTTTTCGACGAGGTATCACGTCCTGGAGAGTGTGTCCGTCGGAGATAATGTCCAGGATCGTAGAGGGGATAACCGGCGGAGCGTACACGGAGGAAGTTCTTTGTTCGATACGTACATAACATACACTGTAATTTACTGATGGACATTTTTATTGTTTGATTCACTAACTTATTATTATTTCATTTGAGTAACCACTGAGACATGTCTATATTTCCAATAACTGAGAAAGTTTTTGACATCAGATTACTAAAATTATATCACATTACATAAAAAGCTGAAGATCATGAAAGATTATACCGAAAATCAAAGAACTGTACTAGCTAGTCGGAAAATACTCCCAACTTGATTTAAAATAAAAATGTTTGAGAGTCCATTTCGACTTAAAAGGTTCAAATATGGGGTTGCACTAAAACATCGAACCAACTAGTAATCCAACGATACTAAAGGTACGTTACCAAGGTACTATCGCTATTCAACGGATTAAATGGATTTGTATAAAATATGAAATATGGTTACTAAATCATATCACACAGAAAATTAGAAAATTGGAGCAAATCACACCACTTTTTCAATCAATTTGAACTTCAGTTTAGAAACCTAATTTAATACTATAGAAAATATATTAGTTATATATGTTATATTAGATAACTGGTATTGTACTGTCGGCTTGGTTGGCATAGGGCTAAAGCCGGCAGGACGGTCCTGCTACTGTTGCGATAATCGCGGGTTCAAATACTGCTGGGGCATGGTCGTACATTTATGTTTGTGATTGTTTAACATTTGCGATTGTCCTTAGGCAAGAGTGTAAAATTTGACAAGGAAAATGATACCAGTCACGCCAGTAACCAGGCTGGGTAAGACCGGATGTCTTCTGGGATGATATCTAAGTTCAGAGCCCACGTTAAACTGTAGTAAATATAATAAAAAAGTACCGATCTGAGGGTTTAAGAATGGTGTTACGAGTAAGATATCTATAAAATAAGTTTAATAAAAAGGTTGAACCGACTTCAAAAAATAAATAAAAAACTCACTAAAAATTAAAAAATAATTAAACCTAAGTGAAAAAAACACAAATGAAGACTTTAAAATGAAATATGTACAAAATAATCGTAGTTATAACTAAATAAAAATAAAACTAATACATTTACACACTACTACATTTATTTTATATTCTACTATATACACCCAATTTAGCTTAATACCTATCTAAAACTCTTTATCTATTTACAATATTATTCTAACTACCACCAACTGACTTTAGTAGTTATAGTAATTTAGAAATATTATACTATATATAAGTTACTATATATTAATTTAGATTTGTTTTTTTGGTAATTTTTTGTATAGGTCATAAAATTATATTATAATTTTTGGCTCGACACAAAAAATACAAAAATTGGGCTTTTAAAAGTCATCAGCAACGAGGGATAAAGAGCCCCGGGGTCGCTATCTAGCCTAGGTGATTTGACAAATGTTCTAATTAAACAACAACAAAAATGTATTGCTCCGCCGGGAATCGAACCCGTGACCTCCGTTTGGGAGCTAAACACTTTAACCATTACACTATAGAAGAAGAATGGAATATAGAAGCAGTAATGAACAATATTTCTACGAGGTTTTATATGCTATAGTTTAATGCTTAAAAAACAAACTGAATGGCTTTTGCACTGAACGACTTCCGATTTTCCATCACATCAGCTCAGCAATAACATTATACATAAATATCTGATTATTTTAGATAAAAAATATGTGAAAAGTTTGTACGTGCCGTTGAAATTTGAGCGTTTCCCTCGGTCCCCCCCTCTTTTTCCCTATAGATTCTGATTTGGTTCTAATGGGACCACCTCGAAAGTGCTTTATCAAATACAAAAAAGAATTTTGAATATTGGCCCATAATTGACGGAGAAATCGGTGAATATACATTAAAAAAAATATACAGCCGAACATAAAATTTCCTTCTTTTTCGAATTTCGTTAAAAAATAGACATCGGGCTTATTTTTACCTGTTTTTGATCTTCATGTCGATTTATATCGCTATTCAACAAGTCGTCATTTCTCTTTTTGATTAAATCAACATTTTAAAGTTAATTGATTGTTTTCTATTCAAAACCCTTTCCCTTTTTATAAATTTTATCGCACATTCATCTTGCTTTTATATTGACGCAAATACAGCAGAATTATAGTAGTAAATTGATTTTATATATTAAGATTGTACTAAACGTACCTAATGTAATCTTTAAATAAAAAAAATATTACGAAAATGTTCTATATACTATATGCTATATTGCTATATATATTGCAACAGAGGGACATACGACCAAAACGAATATCTTAGTAACAAATAAAGCATAGTAAGCTAGTACACCAAGAGTAAACAATGTTGTAATGTGTAAATAACAACTAACCGGATTATTGGTTGTTATGACTTTTATCTTTCGTCCATAGTACAGTCAATAACAATGAAGAACAATCATATCAGACAACGTAAAATAGTGGTAATTGATAGCAATAATAAACATTTTATGATAAAGTATGACATGCGCATACGCTACAAGTGAAGACCTAGTAGACAGTTTCTACTCTAACACCAGCAATAATGGACGTGCAATGATATCAGGGGAAGGAGATACGCAAGATGCTGCTACTAGGCTTAGTAGACCTCGCTAGAGTCAAGCCGAAATCTCAAATAAAAAAGAACGCTCACTTCTCTTAATTCCGACTATGACGAACGTGCAATGCGTACAAGGGAAAAAACCAGAGGCAAACACGCTAGGTACACTGCCACCAAGAGCCAGCGGTACCAAGAATAACCATTTTCGGTGGTGCTTATGTATGCTTCGAATAATAAATAATTCATAACTACTCTGGCCACTTTTGTTTCAGTTTCTAGTACATAAAATAGTTATAATATATATGTACAGTTGCAACCATAAAATGATTATCTTTAATTTACTATAGTTTATGAATTATGGAAGATATACCGATAAATAATAAAATAGAGGAAAATAGATAAATAAATAACTGGAATAAAAGTAAAAAGAGAAAACTGGAATACTCTGTGAAGAAACTCAGGTTGGGCAGCACAAAATACTAGGGATGTAGAAAAATTATCGATATCGATATTTTTTAAATCATTTCTTAATAAACCTTTAAAATTGGTTAGAAATAAAATTTAGAAATAATATATATATATATATATATATATATATATATATATATATATATATATATATATATATATATATATATATATATATATATATCGATATCGATTCGGTGGCCAACACCCCCACAAAATACACTAAAATCAACAGAATGAAAAAGGTAGTGACTCTAAGTGTTGCGTCTTCACAAATGAATTATGAAGTTCCTTTTTTTTAGATATCTTGGGAATTGTATGGCATGGTGAATGGAGGTAGGACGAATATAAAATAGTTATGGTTACATGATGTGACCGTTATGTGACATTATAAAAATACAGAAAATATAATCTGGGAAAGAGTGGTGTATGGTGACACATCTGGATTGTGTCTTTCCATTGACAATGGAAAAACATTGTCAATGTTTCGGGATTGCTAGATCTTCGCTATCGTTTACTGGACATCGCTGCTGTCACCCCGTAGGTCAATATCTAGGATAATATTATCTGGGTATTTCGTAGGCCGCTAAGTTGTAAAATTCGACATGCTTCAAGGTCGCGACAATATCATATCTGGTAATCGCAGCTCTATCAAGGGACCAAGCATGTTACCATTCATGACAATTGTTTGCGTTGCTTGGTAACAGCAAATTCGATAAATTTCACAGTTTAACAGAAGCTGCGATCCCGTCCAGTTCACTCTACATTATCGTTCAAACCTTTTTAAATATAAATGTCTAAAATATCGTTTCACAGGATGGAATCTATTTATGATTTTACAATGATACATTAGATTCAGCATAAAATATCTCATGAATGTTAGAACCGAAAATTCGCAGTGAAATA
Source organism: Rhynchophorus ferrugineus (assembly GCF_030347505.1). Lineage (NCBI taxonomy): Eukaryota > Metazoa > Arthropoda > Insecta > Coleoptera > Curculionidae > Rhynchophorus > Rhynchophorus ferrugineus. The sequence goes on from NW_027472583.1 coordinate 53,185,585, forward strand.
TATCAACGCTTAACGGTCATCCCACAGCAGAACTGGGTATATCGGTCACCGCAGCATAGAATTCACCCAGATCCCAAAACGCAGCGATCGTCAAACGCTCGTTAGCCGGAGTGAAGCGTGGCGGGCGATAGCATCCCGCCGATCAATTTCACGATAATCGCTTCAAATCCGCCAATATAAATCAACAATTATGAACGTCTTCATTGTTTATGCTAATTGAAGTCGTGGACGGCCATGCGTTCGACATCAAAACGCCCGTAATTCGATTAGGTAGCGGGCGCGAGGGGGGTCCCCGGGCTCTCCGGTCGTCCCGTTTCGCTCGTTTGTGTGTGCGGCGGAGCGTTAGACGTCGTCGTCGAACGGTACGCCGGTGCCACGGGGTTCGAAAGCGGTCCCTTTTTTTTCGGCGGCGGCATCGACATTAATCGGCTTGTTGAAATGTTTCTGTGTGTTTTTGTCGTTCGGCTTTATAAATAGAAAGTTACACGCCGATATTATAAGATAAATCACCCGGCGCACCGTAAACCGGAGCTTTTTTAACGGACGGAACGGCTTCTTCGGGGAATTCGCCTCGGAATCTGAACGGAAACTGGCTTGGCGTTAACGCAAATACGGTGGCGTATTATGCAGAATCGATATTCCGTAAATTAGAGGCAATTAATGCCCGGAAACTAATTTTCGTTGACGTCGTCTTCAGGGAACTTCGGTAACAATGTCATTGGCTGATGCCCTTTAATGTTTATTACGGCCGATATGACGTTAGTGATTATTTTACTGTAAAATTGAGATCATCACTCTATTAGAGAACATTATTTTGTGGACGTCTTTGCAGAAATATCAGTATATTGATTGACAAATAAATAATAGACATAATATAGAAATCTGTTATTGTTTCATTACAATGAAGGTTTTACTACGCACAAAGTAATAGAGACACCTGACATATACAGAATATGTATTTATTAATAAGGCGTTGAGCCATCTTTTGCTATGGCATGAGAAAGCTCTGTGCAAAGTGGGTGCCGCGCGAGCTCACTCTTGACCAAAAATAAGGACGAGTTGATGATTCGGAGCAGTGTTTGAAGATGATCAAGCGTAATAAACCGGAGTTTTTGCGTCGATATGTGACAATGGATGGAACATGGCTCCATCATTTCACTCCGAAGTCCAATCGACAGTCATCCGAATGGACTGCACACGATGAACCCGCTCCAAAACGTGATAAAACGCAACAGTGGGCTGGTTTAAGTTTATGGCGTCTGTATTTTGGGATGCGTATGGAATAATTTTCATTGACTACCTTGAAAAAGGAAGAGCTATCAACAGCGACTATTACATAGCGTTATTGGACCGTTTGAAAGACGAAATCACCGAAAAACGGCCGCATTTGAAGAAAAAGAAGGTGCTGCTTCACCAAGACAATGCACCGTGTCACAAGTCAGTGAAAAAGATGGCAAAAATCCATGGATTGTACTTCGAATTGGTTCATCATCCACCGTATTCTCCAGATCTGTCCACCAGCCACTATTTCCTGTTCTGAGATCTCAAAAGAAAGCTAGCTGGGAACAAATTTTCGTCGAGTGAAGAGGTGATCGCTGAAATTGAGGCCTATTTTGAAGCAAAGGACAAATCGTACTACAAAAATGGTATCGAAATGTTGGAGGGTCGCTATAATCAGTTTATCACTCTTGAAGGGAATTATGTTTCGATGAAACTCAGGTTGGTCTCAGCATTTGATGATACTCAGATTAGACCGCACAAAACACAGAAAAACCAACAGAATAAAAAAGTTAGCGACTCTGAGCATCGCGTCTTCACAAATGGACTTTCATGAAGTTCTAACGTCCATTAGACATGTTAAGATATTATATCTGGCAAATACAGCCCCAGAAAAAAGGACCAACCGTGTTGCGATTCATGGTAATTGTTTCTTTTGACGTATATGCGCAAAATCGACAAACACCGCGATTTAAACCGTTTAAACTATTTAAACCGTTAAAATTATCGTTTAAACCTTTTTAAAAATAAATTACCTGACATTAAAAAATGTTTAAAACATGGAATTACCAGATGGAATCGTAAATACTATAAATATTCGGAATGGTTTATGATTTCTTTGAATGGTACATTTCTTTATCTGCGTTTTAAGGAAATAAAATCGAGCAAATATAAAAAAATAAAACTCGTTGTTACACATTTATCTTACAGATAAAAAATATATTTGAAAAACGTTGTTTTTTTTAACTAGACCCAATGATCAAGTATATTTATTTTTATTACGGCTCATATTTAACAGGACATTTAAATGTCACGTGTTAAAACCGTTCATCAATTTTCTGGATGCAGCTCGAAATTTGCTTTATAAGGAATCGATAAGGATTATGTTAATGCGCGGAACCCGTACTGAAAATGCTTGTCAGCCGCGTTATTAATCATACTTTCTGCTTTCTGGGCGATGATGGTGACATCCGGCGATGAAGCTGTCCATTAAGTACGGTTTCTCTGTGAAAGTTATTCTGATTTTATCAGGAATTGTTTAATGATGTGTAACATTGTATGGTACGGCGATCCATCCATTTATTTTATATATATGTATACGCTTGGGAATTTTCGTATTTAATTTTTTTTTCTTGTTTGTTTCTTTTTGTTTAACAATGGACGATAGAGTATGAAGATGGTGTTATCACAGGTCAATTGAAAAGTCCCCGGGCTACCATAATAAAACATTTTTTTTGCAATTTTTTTTATTCGGCATAATTCCCTTCAAGGGTGATACGCTGATTATAGCGACCCTCCAACTTTTCGATACTATTTTTGTGGGACGATTTGTCCTTTGCTGCAAAATAGGGCTCAGTTTCAGCGATCACCTCTTCATTCGACGAAAATTTCTTCCCAGCAAGCATTCTTTTGAGATCTGAAAACAGAAAATAGTCAGTGGGGCCAGATCTGGAGAATAAGGTGGGTGGGGAAGCGATTCGAAGCCCAATTCATGGATTTTTGCCATCGTTTTCACTGACTTGTGATGGTACATTGTCTTGGTGAAGCAGCACTTTCTTATTCTTCAAATGCGGTCGTTTTTCAGCGATTTCTTCCTTCAAATGGTCCAGTAACGCTATGTAATAGTTGATTGTCCTCCCTTTTTCAAGGTAGTCAATGAAAATTATTCCATGCGCATCCCAAAATACAGACGCCATAAACTTGCCAGCAGGCTGTTGCGTTTTCCCACGCTTTGGAGCGGCTTCATCGTGTGCAGTGCACTCGGATGACTGTCACATATCGACGCAAAATCTCAGGTTTGTTACTCTTGATCATCTTCAAACACTACTCCGAAACATCAACTCATCATTGTTTTTGGTCAAAAGTGAGATCGCGCGGCACCCACTTTGCACAGAACTTTCTCATACGTAAATATTCGTGAATGATATGATGTACACGTTTAATTGATATCTTTAGTGTGTCTGCTATTTTATTCAATTTCAATTTACTGTAATTCAAAATCATTCTGTGGATTTTTTATATATTTTCGTCGGTTACAACCTTCACTGGGTTCACCGTCTTCGGAGCTAATTTCACCACTTCTGAACTGCATACCTAGATGGTTGATTTTAATGGGGCGGTGTCCGGAAACTCGGCATCAATCCAAATCCAAGTTTTTCTTCAACTGTATTTTTTCCCTTCAAAAAGTAATATTTTATCAAGACGCGAAATCCTTTTTATCCATTTTTTTCACAATAACAAAAGTTGCTTCACTGAAAATGCTATAATTCACAAACTAATGATCCGACAGCTGTCAAATTTATGCACGCATCTTTTGAGGGTTGCGGCTAGCTAAAAATCATATGGATCTAATTTTAGTAGAGCTATCTGATTCTGACTGAATGTCATATATAATTAATTAACATCAATATTTAGGCAATAGTGTAATTATTTTTTTATCATTTAAGTCACTTCAAGTATTCTTATTTAGCGGTTGATAATAATGTGTTGCATTAAAATTAGCATTGAGAGCTATGGACTGTTTAGTAATTTACTACTTTTTACTATCGATTGTTTCAGTCGCTATTTTTGGTTCGACTGATTTTATTACTTTTTACCTGTAAATTTTTCAATCGCTATTTTCGGTCCGATTGATTCTGTTACTATTTACTATCGACTGTTTCAGTCGTGTACTTTTAGTTACTATTTTTGGTTCTACTAGTTTCCTTCGACTGATTTTTAACGTTTTGGCTCTGTCGTCCTAGCCGCAACCTTGACAAAAATGTACCGAATTTATGCTTAAATAGATTTATATGTGATATATATTGTTTTATGATTTTTTTGGTAGTTTGCTTGTAAATAACAATATATTGTATATTAATATAGCAGCATTTTGGAACGACATATTTCAAGATTGTTAACGTAATAGGGTAAATAATTAAAATTATGAATGATATACAGTAAAATACTTTTGACTGTTTTTATGGCAATATATTACCTAGTAATGTTTTTGTTAAAAATTATTCTGCTTAATAATAAATAAATTATTTACTTTATTTAAAAAAGCTCTAGTAGTTATTGTGGGATTATTTTTATTTATGCCATGGATTAGTTTTTTTTTTCTATGATTAGGTATATAATTAATTTTTATTTATTATTTATGGTTATTATACATCTTTAATTTTTAGGTTTTCTTTAAGTTCTATTGTATCATCTATATTTGTTATAGCATATTATTTAAAAATATTAATTAACATATTAAAATACGATAAAACATTTGTGGGGTACTATTCCATTCCATAGAAAAATTACATTCATTTTTAATGATCCACAGAACATTCAAATTTAAAAGACATTCTAGTTCGTTTAAAATGAAATTATAAATTGCAAGTTAATAGTATTCAGTAATTATTTTTTTCCTTTTCTTTTTTAAAGTACGTCTCCATCTCGCTTATACTACCCTTGGTAAATATAACCATATATAAAAGTGACTGCTCCAAGCAATTATCTCGGTCCTTTACTCTCTCACAATTTATACAGTAAAGGGTTAGTAGATCTTCGTCTGACATCACGAATTGAAAACAACAGTCGAACCGTGCATATGACTCTGTGTCATTTGTTACAGTGTTTCTTTGTAAAGGCATTTTGGTATCAGTGCATTTCTCCATCGTTTGTTCTGTTAATACATATACGTCATTCTTAATAAAACTGAATTTAATCACTGCATTCTCCTTAATGCATTTGCCATATATGCAAAACAATTACTATTCTTTTTCTCCTGACACATTTTAACCTAATGCTCATATATATACTGAACAATTACACACATATCGGTGCACATAAATCTTTTATATTCTACAATAACATTTCCTACAGTTATCATATATTAATTATATACTCGCCTTTACTTTTTTCGATTTAACATTTTTTCACAATTCCATCATTTGTCAATTTCTTCTTCAATGTTTTTATTTTTTCTGTTTTTGTGTTTTTTTTCTTCTTTTTTTATTTTGTTTTTTCTTTCAATTCTTTCATCCAAACTGAAGATGTTATTAACCGTTCCTGTTTCCATTCCATTCCTGCATGAAATACAATATATCTGGAATGAATTATTAATAAATAATATTATATAAATAATTTTACCTAGAATAAAATGAGAAAGAAAATACTGTCTGATTCTTAAACGAATTTACAAGTTGGGACAGACAATACATTAAAAACCTTGATGACGTATCTAAAAAAAACTTTGGATAGACTATATGTGTTTTTGTTCCATTATTAGCTAATTAGTTCGTTTTATTCTTAAAAAAAATAGTACCCAACTTTTAATTTTACTTTTGACTTTTCCCAAAACCTGAGAAGTCAGCAAACGAAATAAAAGCTTATAGACCTATATCACTGCTACCGGTAATATCTAAGGTTTTTGAAGGACTTGTGTTGAAAAGAATAAAACCGATCATAGAGAGAAAAAACCTAATACCAACACACCAGTTTGGGTTTATTAACAAGCACTCAATAATTGACCAGGTCCACAGAATAACAGATGTTATTGAAAAAGCCTACGTCAAAAGAAAGTCAAAAAGTATGCTCAGCTATATTTTTAGATGTAGCACAACCTTTCGATAAGGCACGAAGGCCTTATTCATAAACTACAGAAAATGCTACCAAAACAACACGCCGAACTATTAAAATCATACATTACAACCAGAATGTTTAGAGTCAAACAAGAAGAAGCTTACTGTACAATAAAAGAAGCTAAAGCAGGTGTACCACAAGGAAGTATACTGGGACCAATACTTTATCTACTCTATACTTGTGATATACCACAAACGGAAAATATTACGACGGCTACATTTGCTGATAATACTGCGATTATAGCTGGCGGAGACAATAGTGAAGAAACCTCACGAAAATTACAACAAACAGGCAAGTGACAATATAAATAATTGGACACAAGCTTGGAAGTAAGAATTAATGAAAGTAAATATGTACATGTGCAGTTCACCTATTAATAGATCGTACAAGCATCTATAACATTAAATAATACTATCACTCCATATAGCAACATTGCTAAATATCTCGGAATGAATCTCGATGCAAAACCTCGCTTGAAGGAACATATAAAGAAGAAAAAGAAAAGCATTGGAGTTGAAATATAGGAAAATGTACTGGCTAATTGGAAGAAAATCACAATTATCAGTATATAATAAATTGCTATTTTGTAAGCAAATATTGAAACCTATATGGACATACGGAGTTCAATTATGGGGATGTTCTGCAAAGAGTAACATAAATACAATACAAATTTTTCAGAACAAATATAGTACTGATTATTTACATCGAGATCTTCAGATACCCACAGTGAGTCAAGAAATCAATAGAATTGCATGGGGTCATGAGGAAAGACTCCATTCTCACACGAATATTGAAATATTACAACTATTGGATACCACCAGAACAGGACACAGACTGAAAGGAATCAAACAATCTGATCTTGTATAGTGTTGTGTAGTGAGGTGCATATATTAAAAAATTCAGCAGGGACATGTATAAACATTATTTCACCAGAGACTGAGATAGGGCCGAAATTGTAGGTTAGACGGAAACGACTACTAACAGTATATTAATTAAATAATAAAAAAACTTTTGACATTGCTTTTGATAGAAGATCTTATTTTATTTATTTTTTGAAAAAAAAAAACATTCAGTTAAAGTGATTGATTAAATATTGTTTCTTATAGATTCAGGGTATAAGGCAGTATTAACTTTTCATCATTATTTCTTTTCTGTTATGTTGGTTTAATTTTTTTTCTCTTAGAACATGACATACCCGGCTCAGATCTCTCGCCGAACATTTCATGTAAATTCACGTCAATTATAATGAATAATAAATTACCGGCGCATTCGAACGGTTTGGACAGGCTCGCTGGAGATGGCATCCACTAAAAACGATATCTTTCTATTCACGTTCGTTTTCCTTATAAAGAATTATTACGGTAGTTTTAATAACATTCTGATTGCATCGTTAAGGGAGTTCCCTGAAGACGACGCCCAGAAAAGGCAACTTGTCGCTATTAATTAGTTTTACATTACCGAATAATAGTTGCGCACAATGTTGGCAGCTTGACAACATAGTTGTTCATCAATTAGTTTCGTCTATTGGGCTTCGGTAAAAGTGTTTTGTTATTTGTTCTGTTAAATTCACATTGTTTTGGAGGGAAACATTTGCCATGAGTATTTCCCTCCTATTATTTTGGGTTTTTCTTTTCTCCATTTGATGGAAGCGAATTTGATATATTTGAATTATTGGCTTTCGGTTTCAGGTCGTGGTTATTGACCGATCTTCTTCTTCAGGTCATTTTAAATGTTTAATATGTGAAAGGGATTGATTAAATTTACGAGTAAATGATACAAACTAACATTCCATTCAATTGTCTGACACATTCAACAATGTTTCGAACATGTTTTAAAGATATTTTTATATTTCGTGAATTTGTTATTAATTTCTCTCTCCTTTTCTCTTTTTCAGCAATTTTTTGTTTAATGTTATTTGAAAATGAAATATAATTAAACTTCATTGAACCGAATCCCAATGCACTCTCCAAATAGTTAAAAATGCGCGATGACAGTGTAGTGCGTAGACTCAAGCGCTAACTATCATACGAACTGATTAATAGACACATAGTGTCTTTAATAATCTCTAGAATAAATTAGAATAGTCTTTAGAATACATTAGTATATACTTATAGATATTTCGGTTTCAAGTCGTGGTTATTGACCGATCTTCTTCTTCAGGCCAGTAACGATCTTGTTTTTTCGTGATGTGTGTAGTAAAAAAAAAGATGCCAGATAAGTTTGGTCTTATAGCCCTGGTCCACGTTGGGAGTATTTTTAACCGACTTCGAAAAAGGAGCAGGTTCTATGTTCGGCCGTATATATTTGTTTAATGTTTGTTCATCGATTTCTCCGTCAATTGCGGACCGATGTAAGAAATTATTTTTTTGTTTGAACGAGTGCACTTTCGAGGTGGTCCCATTGGAACCAAGTCAGGATCTGTTGGTGAGCTGGGGGAATATCGAGGGAAGCGCTGAAATTTCAAAGGCACGTAGACATTTTCCACATATTTTTATCTAAAATAATCAAATATTATGTGCAATGTTATTGCTGAGCTGATGTGGTGGAAAATCTGAAGTCATCCAATGCAACAGCCATTTACTTTGCTTTTTAAGCACTAACTGTAGCATAAAAGACTTCGTAGAAATATTGTGGGCAACTGCTTCTATGGTGTAATGGTTCAGGCCTTTAGCTACCAACCGGAGGTCGCGGGTTCGATTCCCGGCGGGAAAAATACATTTTTGTTGTTCTAGATTAGTTAGAACATTTGTCAAACCACCTAGGCTAGGTTATTCTATTCCTCTTTTTCCTCATACGGACCCATTGTCCCTTTTGACCTACCCATTGTAACATTAAGTAAAATAACTGCGTTGAATTTGTTGATATATCTAGTCGTTGATATATATTTCGATATTTATTAAATATAAATATCTGACACTAAAAAGTTGGTTAAAGGAGACAAAAGAGGAAATATATATATAAATATATAAATTATATATATATAATCTGAATCACACTGTGTTTGAATTAGTTTACATTAACGAGCGTTCGCTGTAATATAACGCTACAATCGATTATTTTTAAATTAAAATTTCTACTCCAATTGACAGATAGACAGGATACAGTGCATGAATCGTCCGTAGTGAAATATGAAGGTGTAGCTAATAATTAAATTAAATTTAACGGACGTCTTCTTCGGGGAATTTCCATAAAATATCTCTTAGAAACGCGACTTATTCGATCGTAGACTACGGAATTATATTTGAAAATATTGTGCTGGAAAACCCGGCGTAGAATAAGTAATAAAATTAATTTTTATGGGCGTCCTCCACAGAGGGAATTTTTCTATTCCAATATTTTTCTACGCTTTTTTTTTCTTTTCATCGCTTCGGTCGCATCTCCATAAAGGAACGCTTTCAGTTTAAGCCGACGTAAACTTATATTCATTCGTCAAGATTCAGAATGATTATTTCTGAACGGTCTTACCCGAGGAAAATGTGGAAAGTAATCAGGTAATAAAGAAGTTTTTATGGGGCTCCATTAAACGGGATTTTTGGTAATAACCGAATCAACATTGTTGGGCAGCAAGGTATATAATTTTCTTGGGGCGTGTAAAATTGTTCAAAATAACGTCGAACCTCGTAAAATTGAAGGAAAGCCATTTTAAATGTTTAATATGTGAAAGGGTTTGATTAAGTTTACGAGTAAATGATACAAACTAACATTCGATTCATTTGTCTGACACATTCAACAATGTTTGGAATACCTTTTAAATATATTTTTATATTTCATGAATTTGTTATTAGTTTATCTCTCCTTTTATATTTTCAGCAATTTTTTTGTTTAATGTTGTTTGCAAATGAAATATAATTAAACTTCACTGAACTGAATCCCAATGCACTCTCCAAATAGTTATAAATGTGCACGATAACAGTGTAGTGCGTAGGCTCAAGCGCAAACTATCAAACGAACTGATTAATAGACACATAGAGTCTTTAACTTAGAATAGTCTTTAGAATAAGTTAGTATATATATATATATATATATATATATATATATATATATATATATATATATATATATATATATATATATATATATATATATATATATATATATAGATTTAGATTGTAAGTTGGACAGCAGATCACTTACTGAAGCGATCTTCTACATGTCAGGATAGTTATATTATATTACGGAAATCATATAATAATACTTACTACCCACGGGCAGATTATCGAAATTCTAAGAGATTAATAAAAAAACATTATCTGAATATGGCATCTATAAGTATTTGCATAATGAACTTTTCTATTTTTCCCATCTTACTGACAACATGGCCATATAGTCTCGAAAGAATTATGTTGGTTTAGTAGTCGCGTGATAGCTAAGTCATGGTCATATTTTTGCAACAATATGTCGTTCATTTTGTTTAAGTTCTAACTGTACCGGAAAGTCATTACTGGTTTTTTAAACAGATGTCTCTAGGCTTAAGTATGCCTTGTTATGATTTATTTTTTTAATATTTATTTATTTGTTTTATTCTACTGACACCAAATTTCAAATCTACGTATTATGTTCATGGAGTAATAGAGATAAAACTCAATAGGGTCTCTGGAGAAAAGTTTTCGTTGCCCAATGTCGAGATGGAGTTATCACCGGCCATTCGCGTAATTTGATTGTCAGTTGTCAATTTAAATCTCCATTATAGGCACCTGTAAGAAAAACTTTTTGCTGCGAAGACATTTGATTGGCTCTTCAATAAAGTTTGGTACTTGACGGCTCTGACGTCACGTTTAGTTGGCCAATAAAATTTAAATAAGTAACAATTTCATAAATGATAAACAAAGAACATTGCAACCAATCAAAATTATCTATTCTGTCTATTCCGTCTTTTATATTTGTGCCAAATTTAGTGCCATCAATTTAATAGGATGTATTAGAGTTCTGTCTTTTTATTTTCTTATACTGAAAGCAAACTTTGAGTCTTTCCTTGCTGAGATAGCTCAAATACCTACTCACAGTATAATAAAACAATTTTCTGGGGCATGAGATATTGCCTTGCCTCGTTTTATCATATAGGAACATCTGGAATTGATGGTATAGAGTCAAGTTGCAATTTCTCAACTCTTGGTAATACATCCCCCGTTAGTAAGAAATGTAAAATCTCTAAAGCGCCCTCATTCAAAGCCCAGATTCAACAATAGTTAGCAGTATCGTTAAATGTAAAACAAGGAACGATTAATGACCAAATACGAGCAATGGGCAGAATCCAAGAGATGAGAAAATGGGTGCCACATCAAATGAATGAAATCATTTTGGCATGGAATAGTGACCGTTGATGAAAAGTGCTAACAAATCATGGACAAGGTCTAGAGGGTATGGCAGGTGCGATAATATGTCCCATCTAATTGCTTTCAACGTTTCCTTGACCGATTTTGATTTATGAGGCGAGTACTCTAAAATCACTTTAACGTGTGTTTGGGTCGATCGATCGATCAGTGCATGGTTCAAATTGATCATTTGTTGTCGGTAGCGATCACTATTAACTGCTTCACCAAGTTTCAACAGTTCGTAATACAGCATGCTACTCTGGTCCCACCAGACACAGAACATGGCCTTGGAACCAAAGCAGTCGAAGGGCCCGCTATTGATTATTTTTTTAAAGAATCGACATCTTTTGGGCATCCCTAGCTTGTACTCCGACGTAACTCTGACAATTTCTGATTATTCTTGATTATTGTTTTTGACTTTTCCCTTCTTCATAATTCTGAGGCTTGTTTCTGTTCTGACTGTTTTTTTGCTAATTCAGATTCTCCCTATCGATGCATCGTATTTTTTTCGTTGAAGCTCCTCCCTCAAGTTCTTAGTCGTAGCCTTTTTGCTGTTCTGCACTGCATCTTTCTTTCTTAAACGTGGATATAATCACAATAAGAAGATCCGCTGGGTTATAACCTCTAATTATTACCACTAATGTTTTCAGGAATTTTGCAGACATTTGACAACCAGGCTAGTTTTATAGGCTGGTTCGGTTACTTATTCGAATGCATCAGTTAGCATTCTATATTTTTTTAACTAGAATAAAATGAACGAAACATTTGGCCTGATTTTGAAACGAATTAACGAAATTATAGGAAAACGAAACTACAATAGGCAATACAGTCGACGTTATAATGACGTGAATTCACTACATTATATATATATATATATATATATATATATATATATATATATATATCTATATATATATATATATATATATATGCCGTTACAACACATTCGCATTTCGACTAGTCGACACAGGAATATTAATGCGCACGATTTGTTTCTTATTTTTACTAGAACCTTCGACAATGTTCGATATCGATATCGAGTTTTTGATAACGTTGAAGGGCATCGAAGGAAAACCTGTTAAAATGCGTCGAAAAGCGGCTTTAACAGAGCGAGACGTCGCGGATCCGCTTGTTATGCAAATGTCAATTCGCGCGTCCGTAATTGGACAATTTTTCACTTCTTCTTTCCTCGCTCGTCTTCCGCCAAACGTTAACGTGCTTCCATCGGGCGACGCTCGACCGATCATCTGTCGCGTTCTCATAATCGACTGTTTAATTAGCCGACCTCAACGCTTATTCGACGACTTGGACAAATCTCATAAAAGATCGATACGCATCGAAAGCAAGAAAGAAACCGGAGAAAATATTTTAATTAGTCGCTTTCTGAAGCGGCGTATCGTAAATAAACAGAATAAATTACGTGGAATTACTCTGGGTGAAATTCTGTTGGCCGATGATGGAGATACCCGGCGAAGAAGGTGTCCATTAAAAGTGGCCGCTCGGCGGATATTACTCTGATTTTTATTAGTGATGCTTAATGATGTGCAAGATTGTAAAATAATGTTATCGTCTGGTAGATTTTTACATCGGTCCTGGAAATTCTCTGAAGATGGTGTCCATGAAAACCGGTCCGGCGGCCGAACAATAACGTTATTTTGAAACAAAGCGGGCTGGCTTCTTGTTAATTTAATTTCGCACGGTCATGTGGCAGTTTTAATTTAGTTATTATCTGGCTTCTGTGAAAGAAGTCCATAAAAATATGCATGATGTATTATAGAATAAAAATAGACACACTAATTCTTGACCTATAACTCCAGCTGATTTATTTAAGTTTTGTAATGTGGATTATAATATCGAATGACATAATTTCTTGCGTAAGTTTAGAATATCTTGCGACTAACCAATACAGTTGCTTGACCTTCTGTGTAGTTTTCTCTTCTTTTTGTCTCACATAATGTTTCCAGTTTAACCTACAATCGAGATATATTCCGAGGTATTTAGCTGATTCTGCTTGTGGTATCGGGCATTCGTCAAGTGATATAATTAAGTTTTTGTCAATTTGGAGCTATTAGGCTGTATTTTCCAGTCTCTAGTCCATTTGTAGGTCTTTTTGACCGCTACTTGTACTTGTCCTATAGCCTTAGACAGATATACATCTTTTGTCATTGATATTATATTAATTATTGCCATAACTGTGTCGTTAGCAAATGTCCTAAGTACTGTTTCTTTTGTTGTTGGAATATCCGCAGTAAAGAGCAGATATAGAAATGGTCCCAAGATGCTATCTTGTGGAACTCCAGCCGAAATAGGTTTAAGTGTTGAGAATGCCCTTGCATGCGGGACTCTAAATTTTCTTTCGGAAATATGTTATTCCAGCAGTCGACAGTAAATCCGCAGTAAATCCCAAATACCATACCCGATCAAAAGCTTGTGAGACATCCAGGAATATTGCAGGGCAGTATTTCTTCTTTTGTATTTCTTCTGCAGTATTTCTTTATTCTGCATATCTCCTTTTCAACAACCGCTGTTACTCTCTTCACTTGGTCGATTGTCGAATGGTGATTACGAAATCCAAACTGGAAATCTGGTATTTCTATAAATGATTTAATGCGTTTTAACAGCAGTTTCTCAAGTAATTTTGATACCGCAGGTAGCAGCCAAATAGGCTTGTAAAATCCAACTTGTTCTGCCACTTTGTCAATTTTTTTAAGAATAATTATTCGAACAGCCTTAAGACATTCCGGAGCATGGCTCAGTCTCAAAAAGGCATTGAATATATTTGTCAACATGATTATTGCTTTTTGAGGCAGCTTTTCTAATAATCCAGATGAAATATCATCAATTCTAGGAACCTTTTTAGGTTTGAGTTAGTTTAGGATTGAGGTTGCCGTCAATTTTTGTGGCAACTTCCATTGGTGAAATCAGATTTGCAGCTACATCGGGCTAACAGTGTTTATATCTATTGTAGAATCTATATCATTCGATTGAAATACATAAGCTAAATGTTCTGCGAATATTTCAGCTTTTTCATATTTGCGTCGAACCCATTTTTACTAGGCGACACCCTAATAATTGGTCTTTTAAATCTCCGAGTTGCTTTCCATAACGAGTTTTAATTGTCTGGTTCTGGGTTTAACTCACTTACATATCTCTCGAAGCAACTCTGTTTATATTCTTTAGTTTTTTGATTTGTCTGATTACTGACTGTCTATTACATATTGTTTTGTCTAGAGCATTTCTGATTCTGTGCCATACTCTTCTAGCTTTTCGTCTTTCTTTTACCAATTCCCTAGTTTCAATTCCTCATATTCTGATTTATCTCTTGACATAGGGTTGGCTTCTTATACAGCAAACCGAATTTGTTGAATTATATTTCTGCTTTGCAGCTCAAGATCGTCTATAGTTTTGAGTCTTACGTTTAAACTGATTTGTTCCTAGTCAATTTATTAGCAAGTTTAGGCTTCTTTGTTTTTTTCAGAATTGTTCGCCTAGTGTTAACAATACTAGAGTGTGATCAGATGATAGTTCGCACCAGCTCCCGATTAGTATTGAATTGAATGAGATGCCTTTCGAAATGTAAAAGTCCCGTAGGTCTGGTACTTTATTACTGTCGGTGGGCCAGGAAGTAGGTTCGCGCCCTGAATGATAGTTACAATTGGTATTATTTTTTGCTGTATCCCACTGATAGACATTTTATTGTAAATCAAGGCGATGAACATACCGAATGAAATCCCATATATTCAGGAGTTCCCCAAGGTAGTGTACTGGGTCCAGTACTGTATCTTCTTTATACGGCCGATCTGCCCACCACAAAAATAACTACTGTGGCAACATACGCAGACGACAGAGCAATCTTGGCATCCCATGAAGATCCGGTCACAGCATCAATAAACCTATAAACCCACCTGGATCAGATACAATTATGGTTGAAGACATGGCGCTTTAAAGTCAATAAAACAAAATCCACCCATGTAACGTTTACCCTGCGTAGAAGAACATGTCCACCAGTGAATATCAATGATCGTTAATTCCCCCAAGCAGAGCAAGTTAAATATCTTGGTATGCACTTAGACCGACGCCTAACCTGGAAGACGCACATAGTCTATAAACGAAGACAACTTCGACTGAAATTATATCAAATGTATTGGCTTATCGGGCGCAAATCCAAGTTATCATTAGAGAACAAGGTGTTGCTGTATAAGTCTATACTCAAGCCTATTTGGTCATATGGAATCCAACTATGGGGCACCGCTAGCAAATCTAATATATCCATCATTCAACGGTTCCAAAATAAAGTGTTGCGTACCATTGTTGATGCTCCTATATTTCAAATAAAGTGATACAACCCGATATTCCTTTAGAACCTATAACGAGTGTAATTCAACATGTTTGTGTGAAGTACTTCAAAAGAGTGTCAGTGCATCCCAATGTACTCGCTAATCAGCTAAATATGCGACGTGATAGTGAAGTGCGTAGACTAAAACGTTTAACACCACTTGATCTGATTACTGGACATATGTAGACTTTAGAATAAGCATTAGAATAAGACTAATTAATTAAGATAATATTTTATACAGCAGATTGCTTAATGAAGTGATTTTGATGAAGCCTATAGGGCATTTAAACCAGCGTAGCTTGTTTTTATTCTTGTCTTATCTCGTCTTCTCGGAAATGCTGTATATTTGGTTTTATTATTAGAGCTGTTCCGCCTCGAGCACGTTCACTGGGGGTGTACTGTCCAGCATGCACCATAACCCCGTATTTTTTGATATATTTTTTTTAGAAAAATGAGTCTCCGATATGGGAACTACATCTATTTTATTTATTCTCAGAAATATATATTATCACTAATGTTTTCATGAACTTTGTTAACATTTGACAATAGGATCGACAAGTACCAATCTAATTTGAATTTTGTAGACTAATTCGGTTACATGTTCCGAGGCATCAGACAGCATTCTGTCCCTTTAACTAGATTAAAATGAAAAAGAAAAATCCGCTCCAAGTTCAAAGGGAATTTTACATTTTTACAAACTGTATTTAGCCGGTATATTCGACATCATCCATGACGTGCATTAGCTGTTCAGCCAAAGCACTTAAAATGACTTATGAAATTGTTACGGGCTTAATTACACTTATCGCTTGTCCTCGATAAATCGGGATCTTTCGATATCGATATCGCCGCCACGGTATCGACACCGATATCAATCAGGGCTGACGATGTTCGACAAACAAATGACGCGAAAAAAGGAGCAAGAACCCATCGAGAACCAGCTCTAACATCTCGAGAACGCGACACAGTGGGTCGGCTTGTTATGCAAATGTCGATTCGCGCGTCGGTAATTGGACAATTTTTTACTCCTTCTTCGCTCTCTCGTCTTCCGCCGAACGTTAATGCGTTACGATCGGCCGAGATGCGCCCGATCCACCGCCACGCTCATAATTGGCCCAGATCGACGCTTCTTCGACTTGGACAAATCGCCGCGACAAATAAAACGATCGATACGAATCGAAAGTGAGCAAAAAAAAAGAACAACAACAACACACCGAGCGAAAATATTTTAATTAGGCGGTAGTTAATATCGGATGCAGTGGCGTAGCTTACAGGGATGGTCCGAGTCAGCACCTTTAACAGGTCTATTGAAAAGTCCCCGGTCAACCATAGTAAAACAAATTTTTTTGCCAAAATTAGTTTTTTTTATTCAACATAATTCCTTTCAAGGGTGATGCACTAATTATAGCAACCCTCCAACTTTTCGATACCGTTTTTGTAGTACGATTTTTCCTTTGCTTCAAAATAGGCCTCAGTTTCGGCGATCACCTCTTCATTTGATGAAAATTTCTTCCCAGCAAGCATTCTTTTGACATATGAGAACAACAAATAGTTGCTGGGGGCCAGATCTGGAGAATACGGTGGATGAGGAGGATCGAAGTCCAATTCATTGCTTTTTGCCATCGTTTTCATTGACTTGTGACACGGTATATTGTCTTGGTGAAACAGCACTATATTTTTCTTCAAATGCGGCCGTTTCTCAACAATTTCGTCCTTCAAACAATCTAATTACACTATGTAATAGTCGCTGTTGATATTCCTTAATTTTTTAAGGTAGTCAATGAAAATTATTCCATGTGCATAACAAAATACAGACGCCATAACCTTGCCAGCCGACTGTTGCGTTTTCCCGTGATTTGGAGTGGGTTCATTGTGTGCAGTCCACTCGAATGACTGTCCATTGGACTTCGGAGTGAAATGATTTTTTTTCATCTGTTGTCACATATGGATGCAAAAAGTCGGGTTTATTACGCTTGATCATCTTCAAACACTGCTCCGAATCATCAATTCATCGTTGTTTTTGGTCAAAAGTGAGCTCTCGTAGCACCCACTTTGCACAGAGCTTTCTCATACCCAAATATTCGTGAATGATATGACATACACGTTCAGTTGATATCTTTAGAGTAACTTAGCATACCAATCCTTGATGATTGGTTTTCCTGGGGCAGTGTCCGGAAACTCGATATCAAGTCAAGTTTCTGCTTCAACTGTATTTTTTCCCTTCAAAAAGCAATATTTTATCAACACGCGAAATTCCTTTTATCCATTTTTTCACATTAACAAAAGTTGCTTCACTCAAAATGCTATAATTCACAAACTAATGATCCGAGAGCTGTCAAATTTATATAAGCATCTTTTGAGGGTTAGGATTAACTAAGAAACATATGGATTTAATTCTAGTAGCCCCATCTACGCGTCAGGCTGGAGCCTTTTAATTGACCTGTTATGTTAATATTACTAAAATTTGTTTTGATAATATTTTCAATATTAGATCAGAAATATATAATATTAATTACAGTAACAAATGTTTGTGTAGTAAAATACACTCTATCTAAAGTGGCAGTAAACTCACGTCACCCCAATTTATGACATCAAAATGTCGTCTTGTCAAAATCTTGCCGTATTAACTTTGACATTTGAGTTTATTTTAGATTTGATATATAATAATATTCTAAAATAAATAAAATATTGAAACAAACATGTTGTAAAATGTAATTAATTTTAATATTATAGTACATCTAGAGCATATGTGAGCATATATCCTGTATCAGAACCATTAGCGATAACAACAATCGGATTTGGTCTTTGTAAATAGTATGGTACACGCCAGGAGACAAAAGGTTTTTACAGAATTATGGAATTCCCCACGCTAAAAGAGAAACCACCCAAGTCCCGCCCTCAATCAAGGACCCAACGATGGAACTGGACCTATAAAATCCGAACACAGATACTCGACGGTACCAAACTTGCCTAAAAGCGATATTACACGCTTTAAGAGGCTTCACAGATGCACACCATTTAATCCCGAACGATCAATTTGGTTTTCGTGTCAAACACTCAAGCCATCATTAAACTGCCCGCGTCGCAGCAACCATCTACCAGACACTAAGAAAAGGTCGCAATGCTGCAGTCATCTTTTTAGATAAACGCTTTCGATCAAGTATGGCACAACGGTCTAGTCTACAGAGCGAACCATCTTTGTATACAGAATGACCTAATCTCTCTGATTGATTTATACTTGGACGGTAGATCCTTTCAAGTGAGGCTCCGGCCCTGTTCAACCTTTATATGGCTCATTTCTCACTCCACAAACATTTTAAGTAGATGATACAGCTTTCTTCACCACCGGTTACAGTTCCGACACCATCCGCGACATACTTCAAGTCCAACTGTGCCAGGCGATTGCGTGGTACAAATTCTGGCGGCTGCAGATTAATCCGAGCAAAACTCAAGCTATTTCTGTTTCAACGCAAGGAGTTCCGCGCTTATCGCCTCCAAATCTGTAAAGTTCCTATCCCCTGGCTCCAGAAGGTATCATACCTAGATCTCCAGGTCGACCGCAGGTTCCAATGGTAAGTTCTAAATCCACCACGCTATTTGCAAAGGTCATGGAGCGTACAGACTGTGGACACTCTTCCCACTCCTCTGCAGAAAAAGTAAACTCCCAATCCCCCAGAAAGCGACTCTGTATAAGATGCTAGTCCGTCCAGTCTGTCTCTACGGAGCACAGGTGTGATATAGGTACGTCTCTGATAAACAGCTTCAACTACTCCAAGTGTTCTAATCCAAAAAAGACTGCGCGTTACTCAACGCCTCTTGGTTTATGAGGAACGTTAACACCTCACCTCAAATTAGGCATCCCATTCGTGAAGAGTTTCACAAACATGCTCTGTGTATGGTTTTGCTTAGACGTCTTAAAACACTATACCAATCTGATCAAA
Organism: Rhynchophorus ferrugineus; assembly: GCF_030347505.1. Lineage (NCBI taxonomy): Eukaryota > Metazoa > Arthropoda > Insecta > Coleoptera > Curculionidae > Rhynchophorus > Rhynchophorus ferrugineus. The sequence goes on from NW_027472583.1 coordinate 53,205,282, forward strand.
CCCCTACCCATCCTCAAGCTCCGGTAGCTAACCAACTACGACAATCCCAGTCGTAACCCAGGGTCTCTGTCGCCCACGAAACACTCACTACCTCGAACCCTAAGCGACGTCATTAAAAGACCATTTGGTTCTCTTCTTTCTTCGGATTCCCTCAAGTAGCTGTGTCGTCAACTATAAATTGTCAATCGCTCGAGTAAATCATAAATAATCTCTTTAATTTATCTCAGTTCACCACGTGCCAATCCTTCAACTCTCAAACATATAATATCGAGTTACTTAAAAAGTTTAATTTACTCAGTGTCACATTCTGAGCCATTATTCGAGTCAATAACTAAGTTGTTAATTTCTAATCTAACACTTGTTTACAATTCCGCCATTTGCCAGTTTCTTCTTCTACGTGTTTGATGGAGTTCATTCAAATCGAAGGGTGTTACTGTAGACAATTCTTTCCATATATCCAAACAGTTCTTCCTTGCATATTTTTCTCGACCTGCATGTCTATTGTAGTTATTCTTTGTCATATACCATAACAATTCGATTTTATTAAATGTGCAGTGATCGGAAGACGTAATACTCTGCTACCATATTGTTCAGACATCTGAACTGCTATGCATCTTTTTTCAGGCCTATTACTAAAAATACTAAAATTATTTCATTTATATTTACCAAGTAACATTTTGAAATACTTAGCAATATAACTTAATTCATGTTTTGCAAACCATTCCTTAATTACAGCCTTTGCCGACCACTTCTTGTGAGGATCTTTTTCTTGGAATCCTGTTTCTAATATGAAGAACAATATATCTGCAACGAATTATTAAAAAGGTTATGATTTACAAAGCCTAATGAAATGTTATTTTACCTTATTTTTACCTTTTTCCATCAACTTTTGTTGCCTTTACACTCTTTATTAGCATCTTGCCAATGGTAATACCTTTGTCTGTTTACAAATTGAAATAACAAGTCTGTCATAATTTTATTATATTTAAATCCTATGTTTCCTAACAGTGTTTGAAGTGATATATCCTTCAAAGAACTGCATATCCCTAAGTTTCTCTGGATACTTTCCATATTAGCAATTATCTCTGAAGTTTTCCTTTTCTAATGGCGGTCCATTCTTTTCTAGTCGATCCATACGGTCGATCAAATCAAAACAACAAAAAAATCTAGAGTATTTAGACCTTGTGTTACATTAATAATTCTTTAGTAATAATAATTAAATTGTTGTGTTATTTTTGGTGGTCTAACATATACATTGGTTTTAAAATATGGAAGAACAAGTGTAAGGTTAAATTTTTAAAAGTTATAAAATCCAAAAAGTATCAATTTTGTTTACATTGAGAATTTTAGCTGCCAAATTTATAACACATAATTTTCAACGACCTGGAATAGGTATCAACATATGCTAAAATTTAACGATAACAAGGACAGAGAAGAAAATGATTCTTGTTGTGTTGGAACTAGTCAAGTCATTAACGAGGTTTGTCCATCAAGAGTAGTAGCAAAAACTGTAGTAACTGGTGATAATTAGACATTTATTTTAAACTTAATATATTTTGATATATTATAATTATAAGAATATGACTTTATAAGTAGTAGCGATAATATTTGTCTGTATTGGCTGTGTTCGATCTAAACGATTTTGGCCTTTTTGATGGTAATGTTTATTTATATGGTTCTTGGAGTTCTTGCTAATCTGTTCAAATATGTAAATTTATTAAAATTTGGTATTACATCAAGATTTATCTCGAGATACTTAGCGTTGTTCCTGTCTGGATTGATAATATTATTTATAGTGTTATTGGTGCTTGTGTCTTCTCCCGGTACGTCTTATCTTCTTGATAATTTGATTCCATTACATTAAATGAATGAATTCAAAAAAAATAATAACCGTATGATCTACCTAGGATTCTACCGATTTCTCCAGCTATGGGGTGTAAAGCAGTTTAAAACACCCAATCTATTAATTTACTTTAAAATACTAATTTATTTTATGGACAGAAGAGACTACTTATTCTAGTCTTTTAAATTGAGTTACCTAAAAGGTTTGACACCCATACTACGCCACTGATCGGATGATGATCGTTGGTAAACAAACAGAGCAGATTTTTTTCGAGAACGCTTAGATCTCGGTCCATTTCTGAAGAGTTTGAAGTAGCTTCAGAGAAGAAATTACCCGACTTTTTTTATAAGTAATAGGCTAACTATTTACAAGAATGAAAAGCGAGTTAACATACCAGTAGCAACGACGGTAAGTTCAATAAAATCTGAGAATTCCCCGAAGATGATGTCCATAAAATCACACCTGGTGCTCGTTGTTTTCTTCTGGTGAAATAAAAACGTATATAATGTCTTTTAATTTGTAGGAAACACGGGACATATAGTCGGTAGTTGCTGGTGAATTTTCTGAAGGCGACTATTAAGAAATTCCGTATCTGAGCTGGTTTTTTTGTCAGTTAATTCCTGTTTTGTAAATATAATAAATTGTGTTATTTCCTTAATATGTTAAGGGATAAATATATTTTGTAGAAATATATCAATATTTGTATATCAACTATATATATATATATATATATCAACTCTGCTGACTTTGTCCATCACTCCTTTGTCACATTTTGTATTTTGTCCTTATAAGTATTGTTACAAGTGATATCTTACAAGTCACATCTTGAAAAGATTAGTTATTTTGTGAACGAATTGAGGAATGACAAATTAAGAGGTAGTTTCAAAATTTAAATAATTTTAGTGTACATTATTTTTTCAAATTGTTAAATTAGTATACGTCCTCAATCTGCTTTAAACATAATTAATATTAATCTACATTGATCGATAACTATAAAAAATTATCTACAAAACCAGTTCCCTGAAGATGACGCCCACGGAAATCCAATTATGATAAATTACTCCTATGCTAATCTGTTTCAAGGAAGCTAAATGGCTGATCGTCCCTGGTGGGCTGTCTCCTATCATCGTTTCCATGGATGCTCCGAAGACGACGTCTACGTAATCGCAAACAAAGCGCGTTGTCCCCTCGAAACCAGCCAGCCAGCCAACGTCCCGATCCCGAGGTGCAACGGGTGACAATTAAAGGCAGCCATTGTGCGCGTTATTAATAAAAATCGCGTCAGCGCCCTCTACAAAAGGACAAATCGCCATCCCTTCGACACCGGCACCGTAACTCCGCCGCCGCCGCCCCCCCGCTCTCAGTACGCCGCTCTTCGGCGACGTTTTTGTTTTGCGAATGCCACGCCCGGTGGCTATGTCGTTCCCAATTATCGAGACCTTTTTATTCCCGCTTTAATTGCCCCTTCCAATAGAGAGCTTTTCCAAAATAATGGAATTTTTTTCGCTGGAAAAGTGGTTATTAATTACTAAGTGGCGGGATTTCCTTAAATTTAGTGTAGAACAGTAAAGGCGTGTTTCATTTTCTTATTTTGAGTTGGAACATTGAAGTTTAAGGGTCTCTAGTTTTTATTTTTAATGAAGCCTTTTTTAGATTACTTTGTATTTGAGTATAGTTTAGGTATAGATTTTTCAGAAATATTTCAATTCTAGTAAAGTAACTTTTGCGGATTTTATCACTTCGGCCACATTAAAAACGAACCTTTTTAGGATTCTGTTTCGAGAAAAGTACTCAATGAAGTTGTGAGAATGTACCTTTCTATAGGTATATAAAGATTTGTTTTGTATTAGGTGCTTACATGTACTAGCTGTACTAGTACTGTAGGCTCATTTTTTCATTTTAAAAATGCATTTATTGAGAAAAATTGGTACCACACAATTCCATGTCTAAAGAACCATGTTGTTTTAGCATCGATCCATTTTTGCACTTTTTCAGCATTTCTTCGAACTTCCTATTCGAGCTGCAATAGTCCTTCGGGCAACTATCCTATTTTAGCAACGTTTGGCCGAGCGTTTTCATGAAGTAGTTGACAAGGAGCTTTCAATTGACATCGATAGACATCTACACCAGCAGTTTCATTCGGTTTTAACAACTTATATATACGTATAGTATAGGCTTATCCCACCATATGTACAGGATGATTTTTTGACCATAAATATTCTGCTTCGTTGTCTATGTAGGTGATCTTTTGGATTAAACCAGTACTTTTTCTACTAGGGATTGTCGTATTTCTGGATTAATTTTTTATCCTCACTGATAATATTCTACAGAAAACACTTTTTTCTTTACCTGGCAAGCAATTAATCAGTTATGTTAGAAAAACAAAATATTTTTACAAAAAAAAATTGAACCGACTTCAAAAAATAAATAAAGAACTCACTAAAATGTAAAAAATAACCAAACTTCAAAAATAAGCAAACTGAATTGCTTTTACGCTGAATTACTTCCGATTTTTCATCTCATCAGTGCAGCAATAACAATATACACAAATATCTGATTATTTTAGATAAATAATATATAATAACATTGATAGTAACGTTCCAATGGGGTCACCTCCGAAGGGCACTTTTTTGAATAAAAAAAAAGAATTTTGAAAATCGGTCCATCATTGACGGATAAATCGGCGAACATACATTAAAAAATATGTATACAGCCGAAGATAGAACCTCCTCCTTTTTTCAGTCGGTTAAAAACGGTTCAAAATAGTATTTTTAACCAATTCGTGTGGTTGATATTTTCCTTAATTTAGATCTTCCTTATCATAGTTAAGCAGTATATATATACGAATAGAAGCCTTCTCTGAAGATGACGTCGAATAAAATTCAAACTATGCTCTACTAAACAAAAATGTTTAATATTAACAGATTTGCATGTTTGGACATACTTGCCGACTGGATTATGGTTCTACGCTCCACAAGGATGATAGATAAATTAATAAGCCCAGTTCTCTGAGGTCCAAGAGAATGTATGACCTTTTCTAGTGAAAAAAGTATACATCGAAATATATTTAAATATTAGTGATGATTTGATATAGGCAGAAATGTAAGAAGTAATCTCATAAGCATAGCGTTTTAAAGATGCTATCTATTTAGAAATACTGAACTTTTATTTATTTAATTAATTAACTGTAAATTCAACTATCATTTAGTTGGTAAACCCGTAACATTAAGATATAATAAAATTATAAATATTAATCGAAGATGCCGCCCAAGAAAATACATGTTATTACCCCACCCAAGAGTATATTTCAATGAAACTGCTTTAAACAAAATTACTGACTGACTGATGGATCTGAAACGAAAGAAAATAACTTAATAAACTAAGCTCTCTGAAGATGACATCAAAAAAGTACATCTTGATCGATCAAAACAAATATAATTGCGAAACAGTTTTAAATGTAATTAGTGATGACTTTATAAAGTTAGAATTCTAAGAAATACTCCCACATGGATAATTATTTGAAAATGGTATCTAAGAAACGCTATATCTAACTGTTTTAGGAAAATAACCTGAAATTTAATCACTAATTATTTAATAAATCGATACGTTTAAGATATAATGAAATTAGAAAAACTTGAAGATGACGCCCAAGGAAATACACGCCATGCCCTACTGAACAAACATAATCAAACGAAACAATTTTAAACGTAATTAGCAACTTAGTGATGGATCCATAAGGGTGGGCAATAACTTAATAAGCCAAGTTCTCTGAAGATGACATCCGAGAAAATGTATGCCCAGGTTTACTAAAAGAAAAATATTGCAGCAAAAGAGCTTGAAATATAATTAGTGATGATTTGATAAAGTCGGAGATGCAATAAATAATCTAATAAGGGTGGTTCTTTGAAGATGACGTCCATAAATTTCGAATTACGACGACGTGTTATACGTAGGGTTACGTAGCGGTTTAAAATGCAAATTTTCCGACTCGCCTAAACAGTCGCGGTACGCTGAATCATAGATAATAAGCGGATCCTTTCAGCTCGATGCTCCATTACTTTTTTGGGTGTCCTGACACGGATCGGGTCCTGTTGTCAAGGTCGTCGCTTACGAGTCCTCGTCGACACATTAATTAGTTCGAACAGGTGGTGGGTTTTTTTGGTCCGCGTGCCCGCGATACCTCCATGTCTGATGCGGCGGGCGCCAGCTTTGACGCCGGTATCCCCCTTGCCCGACGGAAAACTGCCCCTCCAGACGCATTCTATTGTTTTCGGGGGGGCCTCCAAGACGTATCGATTTTTTTGTGTGCCTCGTTTCGAGTGTGTACGTACGTGTATGCGAATACCGTCTCCGTAGCGGCGTTGACGAGGCCGAGTCTATCTAGTGCCCCGGGCCCGGGTAACTACGACGACGTTGCCACGGTTATTAATATTGCAAGGAGGGCCGGATGATGGAGTTTTGTTCCGCAAGTGGAGATGACAAGGACGAAGTACGGATTTCTATGGGAGTCCTTTTTAGCGTGTGCTGCTTTCTATTTTGTTTCTTTCAAGGCGTAATTTAGAGGGTCGCGATAAGTCTACCTCGTAATTGGTCGAAATTAGCCCGTCTACGTCGAATAAACCAAATGCGAAATAATGTTCATTTCTATTTGTATAGTAGATTTAATTTTAGTGACACTATTTTTAAGATTAATATGGGAACAAAATTCTCATTTTCGTTAAAACTCCACTACTTCTATTCTACTAAATCAATTGTTTCACTTTTTAAAAAATTAATTACATCTTACATTAGATATGGTTAGTACAGTCTTAATTTATAAATTGATTTATTACTACTGATCTATTGTTCTTACATTAATACACAGGCAAGGCGAGTACGGAGTTAATACATCAGTAACATATGTATTTCCCAAAACAAACGTTTCATGAAGAATTTTTTATAACTATTAATATATTACTACTAGTCGCCGCCATCTAATTTGCGACTTGTCTTTATAACGATTAAAAACTAGATATTTATCTAGAAGAATCTACGTGGTCTTTGCTTCTTTTTTATCTTTGAAGACATAACATTTATTTATTAGCATATTAATGAATACTTGAACAGTATTTAAATTTACTAGTTGAGTAGCAGTACAAAAGTTTGTGGTGTTAACATAGTAGTTCTTCACCACGTATTCTGATCCACGGATATGAAAATGTTGGTATAAGTAATTGGTCCTGCAGTATCTTGTTTTATCTATGAGAGGTATTGTGAGATTTTATTCTGAAATGCAATGAAATATTGATAATATTGCTACTGCTGTTGGTCTATACAGATTTGTACTGCATATTAGCAACCTATTATTTCATATGTTTAATATACATGAGTCATAGATATTTTTTACCAAATAACCAATATATATTATATTTCAAATTCACTTTTTTTCTCTCTTTGATGTGCTGATCTTTTAAAATGTTAAAAAAACTACCTTTGTACATTCGAAATTAAATATAATCACCAAAAAATGTTATCTATTTGTTATAGTTTTAATGTCTAACTTACAACTTATTTTTATACCAACAAAACAACTTGATAACATACTCATATAGTAGAACGTCGTTGGCCTCTTAGTAATTAAAGACATAATACTTATTTAACTTAATTATAAAGAGTATTTTAACTGTAACTAAACGTACAATTTTAAAGGTTTGATTCTCTTTATTGCATACTACTTTAATGTTATCCAAGAGTTGCAGTACTTCGTTGTTAGCATGGGAGTTTTTTCCCATGTATTGTTACGAATCTATTCGAGTTGACGATTGTTGGGATCCGGAAGTATTGGTGGAAGTTCCTATACAGTCTTGAGAAGAGCTGTGAGACTTTATTCTACAATACCTATTAACAATTCTGCTGCTATACGGCTGATATACATCAGCAACTGATTATTTCATATCTTCATTAATATTTTCTTCCGAATAATATATTTTTATATTTCAAATCCATTTTCTGCTTTCTTTGAAGACGTTGAGAAAAATCTTTTTATATTAGAAATTTGATATATTCATCTAAAAATGTTATCTATTTATTACAATTTTAATTTCATTAGTATTATCGAAAGAAACAGTCAACTCCTATAGTGTATGGTTGCAGTTAAGATTCAGTGAAATTTATACTGCGTTCTATTAATGCAAGAACACATTAACTCAGTAATTTATTAATAATATGTTTTGATAAGAAATCTATGGGTGTCAAGATTGTTATGAATCTTCTCAGATGATGAAGTCCAAATAAAAAGTATTATTGTTAAATACCTAATAGAATTATCAATAAACAATTAAAATATATTTTTATTTAATTAGTTGGTTACATTTTGATAATTGAATTTCGTAATTACCATCTGACCGGTACAAGTAAAACATTATAAATAAGATATATACTATAAACTTCTATAAGTGTCATCGATGTTTTACATTCTTTTAAAAAATCCATTCAAATAAATAGAAATTTCGAATAAATATAATATAAAAATTCCAGACGCTCAGACGAGTCCTAGCTTAGCGACAAGCTTTGTTTAGTTTGTGTTGAGTTTTCATACAGTAGAGTTGCGGCTGGTCACTAATGTTACACGTTTTATAAAACATAACGTCGAAACTTCTTTAGTGTTCACTATTAAAGACCTTGAGGGACCATAAACATATTTCTATATTAAATATAATTTTAATCTGTAAAATAAAACATAACTCATGCATCTAATATTAAGCAACACAATTACTAAGTTTTTAATATATCCTCATGAAGATATTGTCAAACCTTTTGGTATCATAGTCAAGATCTGCCATGTTTTACCGTTGTTTTGGTGTTAAAGCTATTATAATATATTAATTCTTCATAGCATATAATAATTTGATCAATACATGAATGAATAAATACTTAACATCTCACCAGATAATACCCATTCGTTTGCTATCAAATTTTTTGACTGCTTAGTAGATTTAAATGCAATTATGAGGTTTTTATATGCATTTATTCATGTTTTTGTTTGGGTGGAATTCAATAGGATTTGAGGGGGAGGGAATCGACCATATATTATTGTTTAATTAAGGCGCTGGGGGGGGGTCTTTATAGTTCTTAGATCACAAAAATGCGCAAAGTTAAGATCATACTTAACAGTATACTTATTTTTTTCTAGGTTCCTGTCGACCCATTGTTACTTTTTCTTACACAAGGGGAGGGGGGACTGACAAAATTCGCCTTACGTAATAAATGAGAGGCATCTTTGAGCACAATGAGAGGCAAGTAGAAGACTTCAAACTCGCCAGAAACTTTCAGGCAAACGATAGGTATAGTTTTCTCTGGCGTATTGTGACTGGCGGTGAAAAGTTCATCTACTACAATAGTTCCAAGAGCAGTAGGTCGTGGGTTCAATTAACATACGGAACCGGAATATTCAGGACCATAAAATCTTACTATATGAAGGTTTAGTTAATTACGAATTGCTAAATTCGAATGAAACTGTTAATTCAGATGTTAATTCAGTAACAGAAGCAAAGTTATTATTTTGCATTAAAACGCTCGGCCACACGCTCTACTCACCAGACATAGCGCTTTCTGATTTTTACTTGTATAGGTCTGTGCAGCATGACTGGTAGACGGTTTTGAGATGCTGAAGGACTGCAAAATCGTTCTTTCGACATGTTATCACAAAGTTGAGAAATGTTTTCTCAATAAATACATTTTTATAGGGAAAATGTGACCAAAGCAACCAATATCATTCAACCCAAAAATTATGTTTCTGTTTATTTACTCAACTTTAATGTAAAAATCAGTTTCTTCTAAAAATATCGTTTCGTAGTGAATATTTTTCAGACTCTATAAAAAAACTATAAAGTTGTGTTTTAAAAACAATTTGGTGTCAATGATAAAAAATCGATTTAATATTATTAATAGTAAAACATTTATTTAATAGAAATATGTTAAGAGGATTGTTTTTGTTTAGTTAGTGTTAACATCACAAAATTAAGTTGTTTTTCACCTGTCATTTGTTTTTTTGATACCTGGAACATATCGGATGCGGCACCTACCGTTCTGTATTAAAACGGTACGGAGTTGGCAACAGGTCGAGTTGCCAATACGACACCTTCCTCAAGGTGAACGCCGGGTCAAGGACCCAGATGCCGAATGTTTGCTGCGATGGACTGGCCGACGCGATACCATCTTCGAGAAGCGAAAATATTTTTCAAGCGGACCTAGATAGTGATCCCGCGGTCCGGGCGTGCCTTTTTCTCCGTCTCCTTCGCCTTCATCTCGGTCTTCTTCGGCGACGGTACGACGACGCCTCCAGGTGCCCCCCTCCGTGTTCCCCTCCGCTATCCCGGTGCGTGGTTCCCAGAGAGGAGGCCGAGGCGCAAATTACAGGGTCGGGTTCGGGTACGCGCCATACGTGCCGCGCGGTGCGTGAAAATTGACGGTCTCAACTGTCGCGCACCTGGGGGTACCTGGGGTTCGACCGCTGCCGCCGGATGGGCGATTTCTAAGCGGGAAATTAGGAGGGCGTGAGAGGGGGCGCGGCCGTTTGTGTCGCCCGTCCGTTTCGAGTACTCGGAATTGTTCTCGGGTTATTATGGGCGCCTTCTTCAGCGAATTTCAGTTTTATGTGTTTACATATTGAGTCTAGGTCTCTATTTGCATTTTCATGGCATCGTTATCAGCTAGGTTTTGTTTTGTTTGCTATTAACAAGTCCCCGTTTGCGTTTTATGACATCGTGTTCGACGTGTTTTCAGTTATTCGAACTGGTTAATTAGAATATATCTTTATTACATGGTAGACCAGAACCGGGAAATAATTTTGGTTTTAGTTTTGTTTGTTACAGTTTGATAGTCTTGTCGAAATATTTAATTTTATTTGGAGCTCTGAACTTGATTACTGATTACTCTAAATTAATATTCTATTGAAGTGCCGTGAGGCTTTACAAAAAGCTGAAGTTTTTAGTACTGAGTACTTGCTACTACTTATTAGTGATAGCTAAACTAGCAAGGTCTAGGTTAGACAATGCGTTGTTAATTGTAAAAAACTTACAAAGTCAACTATATTAATTTAAAACAGTACTATAACAGGTTAATTAGAAAGTCCCAGTCTGACATATAGATGGCGCTACTAGGATTAAATCGATGAAAATGAATTTCGCGTGTTGAAAGTTGAAGCAAAACTTGACTTGATGCCGAATTTCTTGACACTGCTTCAGGAAAATCAACCACCAAGGATTGATATGCTAAGTCTAGACGTGGTGAAATGAGCACCGAAGATGGTGAATGCAGTGGACGCCTAAAAGAGGTTGTTACCGACGAAAACATTTAAAAAATCCACAAAATGATTTTGAATGACCGTAAATTGAAATTGAATGAAATGGCAGACACTCTAAAGAGGTCAACTGAGCATCTACTTCATATCATTCACCAATATTTGGACACAAGAAAGCTCTCTGCAAAGTTGGTGCCACGCGAACTCACTTTTAACCAAAAACAACGACTAGTTGATGATTCGGAGGAGTGTTTGAAGATGATTAAGCGTAATTAAGCCGAATTTTTGCATCGATATGTGATAATGGATGAAACATGGCTCCATCATTTTACTCCAAAGTCCAATCAACAGTCATCCGAGTGGACTGCACATGATGAACCCGCTCCAAAGCGTGGGAAATCACAACAGTCGGCTGGCACGGTTATGGTGTCTGTATTTCGGGATGCGCTTAGAATAATAAACAGCGACTTTTACATAGCGTTATTGGACCGTTTGAAGGACGAAATCGCCGAAAACGGCCGCATTTGAAGGAAGAGGATGTGATGTTTCACCAAAATTCTGCAGCGTGTCAAAAATCCATTAATTGGGTTTTTAATTGCTTCCCCCAACTGACCGTGTTTCCCAAATATGACGCCCAGCGTCAAAAGAATGCTCGCTGGGAAGAAATGTTCGTCGAATGAAGAGGTGATCGCTGAAACTAAGGCCTATTTTGAAGCAAAGGACAAATCATACTACAAAAACGATATCGAAAAGTTGAAGGGTCGCTATGATCAGTGCATCACCCTTGAAGGGAATTATGTTGAACAAAAAAAAATTTGCCAAAAAAATGTGTTTTACTATGGTAGGCCGGTATGGTTTTTCAATTGATCTGTTATATAACTTCAGTATATTTAAAGACATCGCAGATATTCATGCTTTTTATTTCATCGCCGTAGTTGCATAAGTTCATGAGTCATATTTCATGAGCATCAGCTATCATTTACTGCTTGTAGATCAGTCTAGTTCTAGACGTATAACATAACATATATAAATTCTTAGTTAAAGATGTAGAATGTTAAATATTATGCACTAATGTCATGAGCTCTGGTTGAATATATTAGACGTTTTTAAAATATATTATTTCTTCGACTTCTAACTTGTTAACTTGTAATAAATATAAGTCCAATCCAAATTAATCCAAATATAAACAACAAACTCTTCAGCAGACCCTTCTTACTGGTATTTCTACCCTTAGTAATTTTTGTTAATTTTTTATTTATGTAGTTTTATTTGGTTTTGGTCTATCTATAATTATTACTTTTGTTTTACTAATTTCATTGTTTTGTATTACAGAACCGAAATAACTATAGCAGATCCAATGTGGTGTATGTTTATTTGTTTAGTAATGTTATTTAGGTATATTTTTCGGCTTTAAAATACAGCCTTTAAGAATAGAGAGTCTAAACATGACGTGATATTAAACCAACACTGTAGTTTTTACTGTTCCTATACCTGGGGTTCTTAACATGCCGTGATAAGTAGTACGATTTGGAAAATACCCTTCAAAAACCAAATTACCCGTAGAATAAGGACAGAGTTCGCGTGTGACCGAATTCCGTACGAGACGAATGCTTTTCGGAATTCGCAAATAACCACCTAGCGACATTTAAATACCCCAAAAGCCCACAAAAACACTTAAGAGCCTCTATATCATCAACAATTGACCCACCCAAAAAAAGAAGAACAAGAGAAAAAGAGGAAAAAGAAACGGACCAACAGAAAATGATAAAATTGCCACGACGGAAGCGGCAGGGCGAGTTCCCTCAGGCCCCCTTCACCTTTCGCCGAAGAAGAATTAGTCAGGTCGGCGGTAATTTGTCCTATTTATTTCTCTACTCTTCGAAAACGGTATAATATTAGGGCAATTTTCGAATAAATAGAACGGTTTCGAAGGGAAATTATAGTTGATGGTGTTTGCGGAGATTCGTAAGACGGTGCTCCACGATGCTGCCGCCGCCGTAGACCGTCTCGAAGAAGAAGGAACAAAGAATTGTTCGTGACGAATTCATTACTATTATTTGCCGACGACCTATTCACGACGATTTTCTGAATAGAATGCATTTTAAGGTGACTCATTCAGTACCATTAGGGTTTTTGAGTTGATGTATTGGTTATTAGTTTAGGCTATTAGGATTGTGAAATAATTTTGACGGATTTCTTTTTCTATTTCGAGGTTTTGTTGTGAAAAATGGGATATTATCATTATTTTTCTAATCATTCTTTCTCGTTACTTACGTTAAGTAGTACGTTTCTTGATACTCACTCTGTTCATTTCTCACTCACTCTCGCTCTGTTCATTTTTCTTTGTAATGCTTTGGTAATAATTCTTTGCCACCCCCATGTTAACTGGATCGACTTTTCTGAAAATACTTTCCAAATTAACAGTTTTCTTTAAAATAATTTTATTATACTATTATTATATTTTTCATACACTTCATATAGTTGATTCTTATTGGAGCCAACATCAAGGTGACCTTCATTCGTCACCCGCTTCGCATGTGGACTAGTTTTCTTAACTGAATCTTTTTTTTTTACTCTTTGTGATTCCACAATCTGCCCTATAGGCAATAAGTATTTCTTATGTCTATATTATATTTACATTGCACGCAGAAAATCACTTCATTAAGCCATCTTCTGTATAAAATATTATCTTAATTAATTAGTCTTATTCTAAAGCTTATTCTAAAGTCTACATATGTCCAGTAATCAGATCAGGTGGTGTTAAACGTTTTAGTCTACGCACTTCACTATCACGTCGCATATTTAGCTGATTAGCGAGTACATTGGGATGCACTGACACACTTTCGAAGTACTTCACACAAACACGTTGAATTACACTCGTTATAGGTTCTAGAGAAATATCGCGTTGTATCACTTTATTAGAATTGTAATACGGAGCATCAACAATGACAGGCAACACTTTATTTTGGAATCGTTGAATGATGGATATATTAGATTTGCTAGCGGTACCCGATAGTTGGATTCTATATGGCCAAATAGGCTTTAGTATAGACTCATACAGCAACACCTTGTTATCTAATGATAACTTGGATTTACGCCCGATGAGCCAATACATTTGATATGATTTCAGTCGAAGTTGTTTTAGTTTATAGAGTATGTGCTTCTACCAGGTTACGTTGATATAAGTGTATATCAAGATATTTAACTTGCTCTGTTTGGGGGAGTTGACGATGATTGATATTCACTGGTGGACATGTTCTTCTACGCAGGGTAAACGTTACATGGGTGGATTTTGTTCCATTGACTTTAATGCTCCATGTATTCAACCTTAATTGTATTTGATCCAGGAGGATTTGTTGGTTTATTGATGCTGTGACCGGATCTTTATGGGATACAAATATTGCTGTGTCGTCTGCGTATGTTGCCACAGTAGTTATTTTTGTGGTGGACCGATCGGTTGTATACAGAAGATACACTACTGGACCCAGTACACTACCTTGCGAAACTCCTGAATATATGGGATTTAATTCGGTATGTTCATCGCCTTGATTTACAATAAAATGTCTATCGGTGAGATAAGATTTTAGTAACTGATAGTCCGGATGAGGGAGACGTTTCTTTAGTTTAACCTGCAAGCTTGTATGCCATACTGTGTCAAAAGCCTGAGTTATATCTAGAAAATCAACCGAACAATATCTTTTGGCATTTAGGTCAGTGCTTATTTTGCTTACAAGTCCATGCTCTTGTTCTATAGTCCCATGCTTATTGCGAAACCCAAATTGATGTTCTGGAATAATTTTTCTTTTTTCCATTTTATAGTTTAGCTTCTTGATGTACAGTTTCTCGAAAACTTTCGAGATTATCGGTAATAAACTTATAGGCCGGTAGGAGGTCACATCTTCTGGTATTTTTCCTGGTTTAAGAATCATTAATATTTTAGCTACTTTCCAGATACTAGGGAAGTAATTAATTCGTAGCATAGCATTAAATATAATTGTTAATAGTTTTATACCCTTTTTCTGATAGTTCTTTTAACATTTTACCAGTAATTAAGTCATAACCAGGAGCTTTTTTAATATAAATTTCTCTCATTATTGTTTGTTTAACTTTTTTGACCGTTAATTTCTCGTGCGGTAAGTCCATTTGAAACGGCGAATCCAGAAAGCTAGTAATTTTATTTTCGTCATCTTTATGTGGCTGAGAAAACATTTTTAAGTGTTTTGAGAAAATGTCGGCCTTTTGCTGAATCTAACATTATATTGTTCTCAATATTTCAGAGGTATTCAGATTTGATCCATACTAATACACAGTGCAGCTGCGACACGCTAACTAAATATTTCCAATAAAATTGCAGCAACTTAACAGTCAATATTGGCAGTAGTTACCACTTGAAATTTTACTGGCAAGAGGGGCTCCTATTATCACATTCCTGTTTAAAGTAACTGTTTAGAGATGTAATCTGTCGATTTATTGGCATCAGCGTTATCACAAATATTAAGTATATATTTGACATTTATCAACGTTTATTGATATATATTTACGTTTTTCGATTTATAACTTGTAATTATTATCAACAATGTTTTGAATAATTTTGAAGACATTTGAACAACCAGATGAATTTTATAGGCTGATACGGTTACATATTCGGACGTATTGTATCTCTTTTTCAGTATAATTAAACGAGAAAGAAAAATAAGGTATAATTTTAAAACTAATTTACAAACTGCAATAGGCAATACATTCGACGTTGTGCCGATGTCAGTTCACTTCATGGTATTGAATTTATAAAACGCCTATGACCACCTTATAATCTAACTTCTTAGTCTCAGTAGTTTATTTAGCAGTATACGAGGAATTAAATGGTTAAGTGGAGGTGAGGAATTATATGGTAAGGCTGAAAACAATATCATTTACTAGTTATAACTGCCCTGATTCTTATTCTGAGGTTTCACTACTAAATTTAACTCGTCGTGATTTTCATATTTTGATGAAACATTTTCATATTTAGAATGTTGCTTAAAATTAGTATAAAACTTTTCAGAAAATTCTTAACCAAAAATTGAAGATTCTTCAATTTCAAAAAAAGAATTCAGTATCAGGCGCATATTATTATGTATATAAAGTGTGAGCTTCCAGATAGAAGAGCATATTAATGTGAAAGATTTTATAATTCAAGGATTTCTTATCTTTATGTTTGCACACATATTACAATTCTTTTATTAACGAACTAGATCAAGGTGGGAGTATAAAGGTTTTATAAAACAATATAAAAATTACTTTTAACAATTTATACATTTATACATTTTGTTAATATTGGCGGAAGCCATATAGGTCTTCGTGACTTTTTTTATGAATATGATATCTTTGAATAATTGTTTTCTTTTTAAAAAAGGTAATTTGGTAAATATATCAATGATAACAAACAAAAACACATAGAATTACATCAATGTTATGAATGGTTAATTTATAGGTCTATTTCGTACCCATTTAGCACTTTGACGAAGGCAATTTATCACCTAGATTGCGACTTAAACCACTCGCAAGCCCCAAAGCCTCGAAGAAGACGCCCATGGATTTGTGTTACACGAACGCTTTTCGCTCGGCGTTTCCGTTAGGTCCCGCAATCTCGATAATTAAACGCATACGAGAGTGAGCCACAACAATAACAACAACAACGAGGAAAAAACTAACAGGGATCACCGTAATATTATGCGTAATTATTCCGCACGCCCTGTAGGACATCTTGTTCCAACTCAATGCTAAAACCATTACGAAACCTAAACCGCAAACACGAAACCCTTACTGGCTTATATTAATTCATACTACCGTATAAAATAGGGGAACAAAGCCCTCCAAAATCCCTCCCCTCGCTGCTCCCCGACCTCCTCCTCGTCCCCCCACCCCTTCGTTCCCGCGCCGCCGTCGCGTTCACGGAGGCCGTCGTTCTTCGCTTCCCGCAATTCTCTTATTAACAATACATCCCTAATTAGTTAGCTACACTTTAACATTTGATTCGAATTAATTACACAAGAATTGTTCAGCCAGATTGACAGATCGCGATGCAAATTTCGATATTACGAACAATCCGGCAATTATGCGAGCCGTGCTCCCCCGATGGTTCGATGGAAAAACAGGTGTACGGTACGATTTCTTGGGCTTAAATCGGCTCGCCATTGTGCAGGGTATGTCTGACAGAAGACCGATACGTCACCGCTAATGGAAATCGTGTTCAGTCTATTTCACTTCTTGAGACCGAGCCTCAGGTGTGGTGAATTAATAAAACCGAAAGCCACATCCTCTTTTATAAATCCCCGTTCATCGTTTCCTTGTTAGAATCGGAATATTTATGTTGTACATGATAATATTATAATATGATGCATAAAAAATAACTTTAATAGAAACTTTTATTCATTCAACTGTGTAATACGTTTCTAAAAAAATGGATGGGACAAGAAAGGCCATTTTTTCAAATTAATTACATCCTACAATGGATTTGCATATTGTAAGATGCAAAGAGGGAACATCACACTCAGCATATTTGTTAACTATATATTAATTATAATTCTAAACAAACATTCGCCAATATATTTATTGTATATGTATTGGCTCGTCTTGGACTTGTCGTGGTATTTCGAATAAGGTGAGGGGAAAATAGCGTCTGTTGTTATCTTTTCTTCTGATCTGAACCCTTTATTATCCATAGATAACCAATAGGCAACTGTTTTCAATTTCTACAAACATCATTTCAGAAATAAATTGAATTGGCAGAAATTTATTCCAACCAAACTCCGTATAAAAGAACGTGGTTTACTTTTTTATTCACATAATATTAATTTTTAATTTAAAAAAAAACGAACATCGGACTTTGTAAATTTTTATTCTTTAATTCTAAATTTAGTGGAATTCTGAAAACAAATAACAGAATACTTTCTTTTTCTGGACCTCGACATTAATCGTGTTCTTAAAAATGTTTAACTGTTAAAACAACATGTTGATATCTTTCAGAGCGGGCATATACATTTTAAAAATATTGGAGCGTTTCTTGGAAATAATCTTCCGACGTTTTTTAATTAACATTGAAATTGCTACCTCAAAAATTATTATTTCGTGTACCTAGTGGTCATAAACAAAATATCCAACTACTTCTTGGAAATCATCTTCAAGAATTACGACGTGTATATGAAAAATATTAGTTCTTAGACTAGGAAACATTATATTTAAGTACTGTGACATAATTTTGCGTTTCTTTTTCTTTTAATTCAAGACGTTGTTATTATTTCTACAATCATTCGTTTACCACACCCTTTTCTTAGTTTTTAATGGTTTTTGAATTCTATGTTTGACGACACGACACATATTTTATACCCCTATGAAAAGTGTTCACTCCTATCACTACATAGTATAAAACAAAGTCGTCTTTTCTGTCCCTATATCCCTATGTGCGCTTAAATCTTTAAAACTACGCAACGGATTTTGATGCGGTTTTTTTCAATAGATAGAGTGATTCAAGAGGAAGGTTTATATGTATAATACATGCATAATATACTAAGGCAACATTGCTAATTTTAGAGGTTTCTAACGTGATGTCGTAAATTAACCTATTTTTTTAGGCTTATTTAGCAATTAGCAAAAACGCTGCCTAACCCTACGAGTTATATCAAATTAATGTACTACAGTATTGTACACCATAAAAAGGTCTACAAAAAAGTCCGCGATGGTATATGTTTATCTTTTAGGGATAACCCACATTAACCATTTTTATTGTTTACTTTTTACGTGAGAAAATGGCTTATTTACGAAGCTATTTTAAGCAATACGGCATTAATCCTTATCGAATTAAGTACCTTAAATACAGTGTGCAATTAATATAGATCAATATGGTTCCTTACAGCATGTAAATTAAACAAATATTTTCGGAGATACAAATTTAAAATTTGCGTTTAAAAATGTGTAATGTAATAAAAATTGTATGGATTTAGATATTCCAACGATAGCAGGAAATCTTCATAGTAAGTATAGGGGATGAGGAATTGTTTTACTCCAAATTTAATGCGTGCAGGCCAAGGGCAATAATGAATGAACCAAAAATACTGGATCAATTTTAATCATGTTTTCATTGAGTGACATAGGCATATATATTTTATGCCCGTGCAAAGTCGGAGCGGGCCGCTATGTTTTTATATACAACGTTCATATTTTTTCTGTAGTGTATTTAATTTAGTATCAGCATTGCACCCGTGCGAAGCCGGGGCGGGTCGCTAGTTTATTATAAATCCACTATTTTTTCACCAATCAAAAGAAGATTACATATTTTGACGATATAATATATTCAAGTTATTGCTACAATTATATAAATATATGTAGTATATTAAGCAATGATACGTTTTTTTTTTCTGTTAAGGTAACAGCTGTTATTGAAAAGGCGTTAGAAGAAGACAAATACTGACCCGCGATATTCCTGGACATCTCACAAGCTTTCGACTGTTTGTGGCATTCGGGACTAATCTACAAAATGAATAAATTGTTACCGCAGAACTACTATCACTTGCTAGAATTGTATTTTTTCGAAAGATATTTTAAAAGAGACATTTTTAACATTTATATCCATTTCGGCTGGAGTTCAGTAGGGTAGTCTTTTGGGACCATTCCTGTATCTGTTCTACATTGATTATATTCCAATAACAATAGAAACAATCCTTAGAACATTCGCGGACGACACAGTCATTATGGAAAAACACGTATCTCTGCCTCGAATGGTAGAAAAAGTAAAAGTGGCAGCAACAAATACAGCTTAATAACTCCAAATCTGTCCATGTGAATTTTACGTTACGGTAAAATGACAAAAATCTAATTTTATAGCTCATGCAAAATCAGCGAAGTAAATTGACACTTCTGTCAATAGCAAGCTGTTTCGGAAATATTACGTTAAACAAAAGCAGAGCAGATCAAACTTAAAACAAAGAACTGTACTGGTTAGTCAGAACATACTCTCAACTTGGCCTAAAATCAAAGAGATTGGTTCATTTTGGTTCATTAGTATATTATAAAACCTATTTGAAGTTATGGGGTTCATATATGGGATTGCAATAAAACCTCAAACCAACTATATACATATATATACATATATATATATATATATATATATATATATATATATATATATATATATATATATATATATATATATATATATATATATATATATATACCATTACAGTACTACAACAAAAGCCGAGTACTTGATAAATAAATAATTTAAAAATATTTGTCTTGATATTAAAGGCGCTATAGTGTTGTCAATATTAAAATAAATCAAGATATCTATTCTTATGTGTTCTTGAATATCATTTCTCTTCTCTTTTGAAATATCTTATTTGCAGTTGAATGACGTATCAGTTGTATTATGTTATAAGCAATAAAAACACTGTAGTACTAAAATAAGTTCGCAATTGAACAATTTCATATGTCATTTCCACGATTCAGTCCGTCTAAGGTTGTGCATGGACGTCGTCTTCAGCGAAATCGCGTTTCCCGCTCCAGGTGCATAATGTTTAGGTGCGGTTTATTGTTTCTTTAACTTCAAAGAATCACATCGTCACCCGTAGCCTTTCATAAAATCTGTCTGAATAGTTTTCGAAGAAATATAATAATGAATTCATCATACAATTATTTGTACCTCGGTTAACGGTAGTGTTATGAATGATACTGAAGCGGTAACGGCGATCGTATATCAAAGAAAAAGTTAATTTATGCCGATTGTCGTGGACGCCTTCTTCGGAGAATAGGTCGTTTATGTGGTCGCATTTTCCTGTCTCGGTATTTATTGTCCGCGGGTACGAGACGAAAGTTCCAATAGCGCGAATAATTACGGCCACAAATCTAAAAATAAAGATCTCGATGGTGACCGTCTTCGTGACATATGACGAGGCTCTTCTCGGAATTTAATACAGTTTCCGACGACATAGTACTTATTGTTTATACACTGATGACTGATGGGGTATTACGGCATGTTCAAATATTATATGGTGTGGAAAAATAATTCGACAATGACACGTTTTTGACATTCAACATATTTCACTAGTCATAAATATGCAATGTTATGATTTAATCCATATATCATGTTATTCTACTGACCTTAACTACAAAATCATATTTTTTAGTTCAATCTCCCTGAACAGGGTTCAGTATTGACCGCTGAACTCTTCGCCATATTCAAAGCTTTATACTACATAACAACACAATCCTTCATAGAATGACTAATACTTACCAACTCCCGAAATATTCTCGAATGTTTCCTGGAACAGAAGTTCAACCATCCCCTGGTCACCGACTCACTGTTAATCGCCCGTACCCTCTATCTGCAAATGATCAGGACAACTTTACTGTGGATCCCTTCTCACTTTGGTATACCGGGAAATGATAGCGGATAGTGCGGTTAAATCGGCAGCCTCATATCACGGATGTTTGTGTCCATACCGAGCTTATCCCATTCGTTTCTTGTTTCACAAATAACGAGGCACAACGTCGTTGGGCCCAGGAGGCCAACCACAACAGGCTCTTTGAGGTTAAAGCTGATTTTTTCTCCGCTCTTCGCGTTTCTTCCCTTCGTCATCATGCCGTAGCTTTGAAACGACTGAAATTGGGCCAGTGTCATTTCTCCACGGTCACTGGATGTCTTTGAGCCTGTCTACTCACTGTGAGTTTTGTCACCATGCCCCTATTTTAGTTTACTACATACTGAACGACTGTCCATGGCTCACCCAGATTAGAGTATGGGCTGCAAAATTTTAGAAATGCCTTAAAAGGAGAAAATACAGACAGACCTTCATATTTCTACAAAAAAAATATTTTCTCCATAGAATCTAGCCTATGCTAAGCTAAGTGTTAATTAACAAATAACCATTACCAGTTCGCTCGAGGTTACCATTCAAGAACGTTTATAGAAGCAGCTCGATTATGCAGTCAGGTGGTTCAAATTCTGTATGTTGCATATCAGAAATCAAGAACTTCGCTTCAATCTATCCACAAGCAACATCTCAGCTGAAGTTCTTCTGAAAACGCGCTTGTTCGCGAGGTGATTGAAACGCTGGTAGCTTAGCACCACCTCACCACTAACATCCCCTTTTCCAGGCTAAAACGACCTCATCCGTCGCCTCAGTCATAACTTCTACCCCCATGCGACAGCATCCAGTCGTGTGCTAACTCAAGTTTGCGAATCTATAGTTAGTTTCACTATCTGTTTTTTCGCCGGGTCCTCGTGCCCAATAATGACTGACCCACGGAGGTCAATTGTGAGGCGCTTTCGGTTTAGTGTATTGGTAAGCCCAGAGGCAGTCCCACATTAGCCGGTCCAACTTGTCATTCCAGGGCAAGTCTCCATTATCAGGTATGCGTCATGCATTCCACCGCCTTGTTTTAGACCAGAACAAGAAAAGGTTCAATATTAGCTGTTTATTTTCAGTCAGTTTGTATAGTAACCATCCTTTTGGGTCTTTCAGAGCGCATGTAAACGTCTGGAAACAGTTAACATCAGCTGCTAAACTGGATGAAAGTTTTTTGAGACTTAGGCCGGTTTTCGAACTTTGTGGCCCCTTTGGACTGCTTTTGTCATTAACATCAATATTACCTGTTTTTGATCCTTAAAAGCATAACCGAAAATTGAGCTATGAGAGGGCAGCGTCGTCATAAGTTTTAAAAACTGTTTGATGAGCTTCGGCAGAATATTTTGCCAAATCAAAGAACAAAAGAAGTCTATGTCGAAAATGCATTTTCCATAATTATTGCTGGTACTATATATTGATTAACTTATAATATAAGTGCTAAATGGAAAACTGTTATTTTAGATGGAGAAGTAGCGAAACCATCGAATTTAATGGTTAGATTAAGATGTTTAACATTCGTTTGCATTGATACATTGCATTTACCAGTAAATATATGTGATCAAGATACATACAGAGACCCAAAGTATTCAAGTTAATGGATAACAACATATTCTTTAAAGTTTTGAGCGAGTATCGATTAGAAATGAAATAGTATGTTTTTTTTAACTAGGTGAAAATAAATGCATTTTCCAAGGATAATGTCGCCATAGCCTTATTAATGACAGGCAAGCAGAAATAACCGTCATATTTCAAAGGGAAACGCTAATTTATCCCGACTGTCGTGGACGCCTTCTCCGAAGAATGGGCCGATTTAAGTGGCCCCATCTTGGATCTATGTATTTATTCCGTTCAGTAATGGCGGGGGCTTTATTGTTTGCCACGTCTGAAATGGGGCGCGATATCAAAAACCACCCTAATTGTCCACGCCCCCAGGACCATTATCGACACACAAGTCCCATCCATCGTCCGATTTTAAAACGAGCTACTGCTGCCTCCGTCTCTCGAAATCTCCACCGAAGGATAATTTCGCTCACAAACCGTTCTATTTATTCGAAAATTGCCCCAATATTAAACCGCTTTCGAGACCTGGGGAAATAAATAGGACAAATTGCCGGAGACCTGACTAATTCTTCTTCGGGACGAGGTGAGGGAGGAGGTCCTGGGAAATTCTACTTTGTGCGCTACTCCACCGTAGATAATTTCGCTGCAAACTAAACTTAGGCAGCGCCTGTCGTCTTCTTTGATTCCTCCCCAGTGGATTTAGTATAACGTCGTTTGTTTTGACCGTTAATTTATAGGGATTTAAATGGTTCTGGTTAAGGGACTCTGACCTCGTATCGGTCGGAATACAATTTATAGATTGTTTTTAGATAAATTAATTTTATTTCAAGATTCCTGGAGCATTAAAACTTATTTATAGCCTATGTTTCTTCTTTCTCTTCTCTTTCCTCTGATTGTTTGTGTAATTTTAACTTAATGATGCTTTTTACATATTTTACTTTTTTTTGTTCTTATTAAGTATATCCTAACTTATTCTGAAGACTATTCTAACTTATTCTAGAGATTATCAAATCTCACTCTATGTTTATATTAATCACTTCGTATGGTAGTTTGCGTTTGAGCCTATGCACTACACTGTCATCGCGTACATTTAACTGTTTGGTGAGTGCATTGGGATGCACTAATAGTCTTTCAGAGTACTTCGCACTAAAACTTCGAACCACACTCGTTATGGGTTCTAAGCGGATATCGCGCTGAATCAGTTTGTTAACAAGTAATATGGGGCATCGACGATGACTCGCAACACTTTATTCTGGAACCTCTGGAGGATATCTATATTAGATTTGCTAGTAGTACCGCAGAGTTCAATACCATAGGTCCAAATGGGCCTAAGTATTTATTTATACAGGCCTAAGTATTGATACCTTGTTATCTAATGATAATATAGATTTACGCCCTATCAGCAAATACATTTGGTTTAGTTTAAGGCCAAGCTGTTTGCGTTTATTACTATATGTTTTTTCCGTGTCAAACGTCGATCGAATTGCACTCTCATACATTTAACGTTATCTGCTTGTGGTAGTTCATAATTATTCAATTTCACTGCGGGGCTTCTGGAGGGAGGTTCTTCTACAAAGGGTGAATGTCACATGGGTATATTTTGTCCATGTTGCAGACTAAATACTAAAACTAGACGACGTTTTCCAATCTATACAGATCGTATTCAGTGTGGCAGTTCTGGTACTGGAGAATAATCTGACACTCTGCTTATCACGTATTTAATAATATCTAAGGCTGAATCATCAATCGGTTAGGTTATGTTAAGACTATGTTATAGACTTATACTATGTTAGAACTATGTTTTTTCATGGTACTTTTAATAATTAAAAAAACTGTCTTGGATATATTTAGATATGGTTGGGAGGTTGAGATAATATTGGTGTTTATATATATCAATGTTTTCTCTTAAAAATTTTCCCATAAAGCTAGGTTTGGTGGAAATCTCGACATTATCGAAATTAATGTTATAGTCAATTTCTGTTCGGTGTTCAGCCAAAGCTGACAGAGCTGCATGTTCATATTTCACCTATCGTTGATGTTCTTTCTCCGGGTATTTGTCATCGTCCCAATTAAAAATTTCTGTTACATTTAGTGTCGAAGTCGGGTAACATCTGAATCTTCCTGTGTAGCTTGAAGATAACTTTAACGTTATGTTTCTTCAGTGCTCTGTGAAATCTTTCTGTTGTCCCTCAATAAATGAAAGAGTGTTACAGATACTTTCAGTTTTGTTTTTATGGGGGAACTTCTCATTTAAATTCCTCAAGTTGTATTCATTTTGAGGAAAGATACTCATCATATCTAAAAGGCATTATAAATTTGGCATCATGTCTCATCTAATCCTGATATGTGAATCTGTAAAATTGTTAATTATGTTTATAAAATTGTAATATTTGTTTCCCAAAATACCGTTTTTGTAATAACTGCATTTTTATAGCTTTATGGCACTATTTTGGGTCTCTATGACAGATTGTTGGTCAATGTTTGATCGCAGATTTCCGCTACCTGGTCTCTGACTTAATTAGAACTTAGAAAATCCTTTATACTTAGCTATGGTCAGAAGGCAATATAAGTGTCAGATACAACGTGGGGCAAAAGTACCTCTACTATTTTGATTGCCTATAAATTTGCTCAAAGAAAGGATAAGTAAGTTTGGTTTTTATACAAAGTTTATTTGGTCTTTACGTTTTTTTTTTCGTTAGAACTAAAAAATGTTATCGGTTAAATAGCGATTCGCTATGCAACTTTCGGCTCTTTTTAAGGCATTTTTCATGACATCCTGCAACATCTGAGGCTGATTTTCTTCAATTTCGTGATGAATATTGTCTTTAATATGTTGAATCGTTTGGGGCTTATTCATATAAACTTTTGATTTAAAAAAAACCCCATAAGAATATGTCTGGTGATATTAAAGACGAAGATCTGGCTGGCCACTTCGCGAAATTAGTCTTCGTGGAAAAATGTCATTCAATAATTGAATTGTTGAACGAGCTGTGTATGCTGTGGCCCCATCTTGCTGCAACCTCATGCCCTCTACTCCTTGCTCTTCCATTTCAGGCACAATAAAACTTCGAATTCGCTCAACAGTAACATTAACTCCAACACCTCGGTCATAAAAAAGGGACCAATGAAGTTTTCAACATGAACACCACACATTGCAGTTGTTTTTAGTGGATGCAATGATTTTTCGTGAATATATTGAGGATTCTGTATTCCCCAAAATCGACTGTTCTGTTTGTTGACGTGGCTACTGAGTAGAAAATGGGCTTCATAGCTTATTATCAATTTAGCCAAAAAATCTTCTGTTTCACCAGACAGCCTTAGGGTTCCATTACTGTACTCAATTCGTTGATCAGGATCTCTCGGTAATATTTTTTTTACTAATAGAATTTTGTAGGAGTAAATTTTCAAAAACGCTTTTCAAAATTCGTCTTAAACTACATGCAGAAATGTTTAAGTGGGAACCACGTCTCCGAATTCATGTTTCTGGAAACTCTGCAACACTATCGCACATCAGAGCCATATTTTTAGCGTTACGAGACATCCGTTGTCTTCCAGAATGAGGCCTGTCTGTTGCCGTACAGTACTGTCGAAAATTTGCATGTAAATGATAAATTATGATTTTGTGAGGCCCTGGACGATTAGAATATTTTTGACGCAATTTCCGCTTTTCTGCTAAAAATAGTAAAATCAGTCGAACCAAAAATTGCGACTGAAACAGTCGATAGTACAAAATAGTCAATTACTAAACAGTCGATAGTCAATTTCAGTCCATAGTTCCCAACGTTAGTTTAGCATATGTTCCAAATATATTGTTATACATAAAAATTAGAGTATTAACCTACAACTTAAGAAATGGAGGAGTAATTAATTTGGGAAGGAGGAAAAGAGGAAGACCTAATCTTACATCTTTAATATATACTTGATTTATGGGGCTTTGAAGAGTAAATAAAAGGAAATATATTTCAACTCTAGAATACATATTGGCAAGAAAGAATGGGCTAAGTTAATAGAACTGAGTGAACAATTAGCTCTAAATAACTGGATAAAACTTTGAAAATAATAGATTAGTGGATGTCATCTTCGAGAAATACAAGATACTAGGTGACTTGAAACCAATATTTGTGAATTACTCGGTGAAATTGATACGGATGTTGCGAGGAAAGGTCGAAAACAATCATTCGGTGGGCGTCATCTTCGAGGAATCGGACGCACCGCGTCGTATTTCTTCAGATCCAAATTAATTTTTCTTTGTCACGGCGAAGATGTAAAACTATCCAATGTAGTTATTTTTTCCCACCGGTCCGTCCGATGAATATTTAAGAGCGCGAAAGGAAATCGATACTCCGGTTAATCCGTAAATAGTCGCTGCTTATGTAAGCCTCGCCCGGGGCTTGTTTGTTTTCCCGGTGGTTTTATTGCTCCCCGCTCGGTTTGGCGTCGAGAAAAAACGAAAATAAGCAAACGAACGGCCAGAAAATTAAGCTCGATATCTCATTTTCGCCGTAGTTAACTCGCCGTAATCGCGTCTCCAGCGGAGCCCGCTCCCGGTTCCGCTCCCGCCCTCTGCTACCTAACCGGCCATCCGCCGGAAAATCCGTAAATTTTCCGGCGCCGTATTTGCATGGAAAGGCTTTTAGCGGGGGTAGGATTTTTACTCGGGAATGCAGGTACTCTTCCAGGCGTTTTTACGCTGCCGCGGATTAAGTCCCGATCGGGAGGCCCCGGAGAGCGGGCCACTCTCGACGTTTGCGGAGAATTTCCCAATACGGGCTAATAAAAGTCTCGGCGGGGCGTTTTCCAGCTCTACTTTCGAGGGGGGCGATTGAAAAAAATTAATCCGTCCCCGTATATGTGAGCATCCTCTTCGAAGGAAGTAATACGATATATTAGGTGCATGAAAAAGTAAAACACATTTAGATATCGTGTAATGAATTTATTTCATGTAAATAGAATACAACCATCTAACGCTTTAAACAAACAAAAACAGAAATAAAATACTTACTAGTAGTTGCCGACTAACCTATAATTTTTCTTTACATTAAATTAAATCTAGGTATATGTCTGAGATGATCCATCGGTCCTGTCTCAGTCTCTAGCGTAATAATGTTTGTAGTCTATCCAAAGTTGGTGTGAACAGACGTCATCTAAATTTATGATGACAAAATGTGACAATATTGTCGTGTCAACCCTGAGTTTTGGTGCACATCTTTCACACATACTATCGAGTAAGTTAAACTATTGTAAATTATACAGCCACAATAATTTATAGGTTAGAGTTGTTTTATTATATATACATTGAACTCTTTTACACACCACATATTAGGTAGAGCTCTGGAAGCGTTTTTTATGTAGTGGTATACCCCTGGACACCTAATCTACCTAATTAACAATTGTCTACCCAAGTAATGGTATTTACCTTTTCAGGTTTAGTTCTTGTTTCCTTCGATGGTGTGTTTTCTTGTCAAGTCATTTTAATATCCCTGTAATTTCTATTTTCTTTAACTGACTTCTCCCCAACTTGCGATAGGAAATACATTAAGCATCTTGATGGCGTATGTTCATAGTAACTTAAAGGGTTAAATGCACCTCTCTACACTACACAAGATCAAATGATTTGATTCTTTTGAGTGTGTGTCCTGTTCTTGTGTTATTCAAGTTGTATTACTTCGATACTGACATGAGAATGAAGTCTGTCCTCATATCTCCTCCCAATTCTCTTGGTTTCCTGGAAGGTTTCGATCTAAGTAATCAGTCTTGCAGTATCTGGGTGCACCTACAACCCTTCTCAGGATTTTGTTCTGGAAAACTTGTATTCTATTTATATTACTATTCGCGGAATATTATCATAATTTTCTTCTAATTAACTAATACATTTTTTTATGTTTTAAATAAAATAAACGATATAACAGGCAAGATTACGTCTAGTTCACTATAGATTATCGTTCAAGCCTTTTTAAATATAAATGTCGTAATATTAAAAAGGTTTCAAATATCGATTCACCATATAGAATAGTAAGTACTATAAAAATATTTTAAACTATTTATGTACATGTCTTTATCTACGTTTAAAGAAAAGAATATCGAGAAAATATAAATAAATATAACTTGTTTTTACAATTATTTAAAATGATATTGAATTATATATAGTCTAATTACTTACTTATTTGAATGCTTGGGTAGGAGACGAATAACGAGTCGTCGAGTCGTGTATTTCAAATACAAATCGGCCCAAATTTTGAGCTTATATAGAGATGCACTGCCATTGTACAATAATGCTAACTAGCCCTTGCTTAACTTTGTATAAAATACTTGATATTAGGGATCAAATATTATTTTGTATGCTAGATATTTCAATCGTCGAGAAACTTGTATAGCTTTTCCAGTAATAATAATGGGCACGACCTGATTGGATCTGTACCAGGCTGGGTAAGGACGAATGTCTTTTAGGATGATCTCTAAGTTGGTCACTCGCCAGTCAGTAGGCTTAATGCCGAGGACCATAGTTCAGAGCCCACGCTAAACAGTAGTTCAGTTCAGATAAAACATACTTACCAAAAAGGATATTCTAAAATATTAAAAAATAGTATCTAGTAAATGCAAATTATGCGTTAAATTTCGTCAATTTTTCTTTCTTTTCAATGATATCTTCTGTTAATCATCTAAAATACACAACTTTGAATGTTTTAACTTTCTGTTGACATTTTTATACTATTACTATTTATATTAACTTTTTATCTAATATTTGTTTCTTCATAGTTTTAAAACAAAATTAATACAACCACTTACGCAATTATAAGATTAACTGATTGTTAGGCAGATGTTTTGATTTTGTCTGTGTGTCATCATAAAATTTTGTGGCCTTTGTGAGAGTTTCGATCGTTTTTTGGTCTAGTACGTATCATTTTAATCATCATGTTGATATAATGTAGCAGTTTGCTGTTAGCCCTAGTCATAATTCTTTCTGAGTAATAAGAATTAATGTGTCAGTACCACACTCAACGTTCTTGTTGAGCAAAACTTAACTTAATTAGGCATCAATGATAGTTCATTTCAATTGTAGGTCAATATGTTAAAATCTATTTTTCCAATATTGAAAGAATATTCATTAGCTCATAGCTCGTATCTAAATTTATCGTGATTGAATCCGTCAGGATATCTGAACTGTATGGTGATTGAAAATATGTATAAAAAAATTCGAAAACTCAGCAAATGTGATACTTATTTGATATACCATGTTTCTGATTATCATAATAAAACTATCGATTCGTAAATGTTTTAGGTAGATGGTGATCATAATTGAACTGTACTTAAGGGCCACAAAATATTTTTTATAAATGAAATTTTTATGTGTTATTAACAATTTAGCTTATAGATTTTTTGTTTACACGGTATACTGCGATATATTTAAGAAACAATTGAAATTCGAAAGAATAATTAAATTGAGAATAACTAATAATTATGATCATTGATAAGATATAGTTACATCATGTACTATAGTTACATAGGTATAATTAAATGACATGATGGGTCATGTTAAAGTAAATGACATATACTGAATTGTGATTTTCATTATTTAGTCATATATGATAATAAGTTCATTGCTAATAGAACTGAATCACCCAGTATGACATATTCATCAAGGATGACGTTTACCTCATTATTATTTCTGTTCATGTTTTTCTATTATTCATAACTAATTCTTCAGGTAATTGATGTACAGTGTATTTTCCACCCGATGTGTCATATTTCTCAGAGTTGATTTCATTGAATTTATATGTTATCTATTTTCAACATTTTGTTGGATTTGCATCTTGTATGCATTTTAATCAGCAATCTCCGTTGAATTTCACCAATGGTATCGATCGTTCATATTGTTCAGATTGATATAGCATGGTTTAGCTGGCACACGGTTTCGAAATGCTGAAGACGTGCGAAAATAGATCGATGCCAAACTAACATCGTTCTTTCAATACAGTATTGTTATATTACCAAAAAAAAATGGGTAAAAGTTGTAGAAATCGATGGAAAGTATTTGATTAATATTTATTGTACCAATTTTCTCAATATAAGATAAGTAGAATAGGGAGGTTTAGACTATTAATTCAAACCCAACTAGATCATTTTAGTATACTTGCCTTTTTGGAACGTATCTAGATCAGATAAAAACTCTACGTGGATATAAGTGTAGGAGATAATTAACATTTTTGTCATAAATAGTGTCCAATTATTTGTTAAACCGTTGAAATTAATATGCCAGTAATTTTTTAGGCATTTTAATTCCAACTAACTGTTATAGCGATCTTGGGGCATATTGAATTTTACATAGTGGAATAACGGTCTACAAAATACCCAGAAATATAATCCCAGATGTTGAACACGGGCGGGGTGCCAACAGCGCCAACTAGAACCCGATAACGAATAGCTGGCAACCCCGAGACGTTTATCTGGGATGTTATTGAAGGGTATTTCCGTTCATTCAGTACTCGACCATCGTTTGGTTTAGACGTGCCACTATCGACTGCCCAAGCCTCATCTCCAGGTAACACCGCTGCCATCCGTTTTATCTATTTTGTATTTTCCACATTTTTATATTACTTCAATAAATAACGGTCACATAATGTAAACACCACTGTTTCATTTCGTTTTACCTCCATTCACCGAGCCATCTAGTTTACCCTAAACTGTATTTGTAACAAATATGGTTGTTTTAATATACGGATTCTGTACTATTAAAGCAGTACACTTTTTGATTATTTTTCATCACTAAAATTAATAAGTTATAGTACACATTACTTGAACGTCTTACTCACTAGATTTAGTTCCCTTCGATTGAGTGTTTTTTTTTGCTTACTTTTTACACCTAAGTAATAATTTTCATGAAAAATTACAAATCATTTTTACTTTTATGTGTAAATGAAACGAGAAAATTTATCTGAATACCCCAGTATATATCATTTGCAGTTTAAGTATGTGTTTCGTTTTAAGCCTGCTCATCTGCATCGTCGACACGTACCGCCTTCTGCGTCTAGGATCGTTTACGGGCGACCACACCGCATATACGGAAACAAACTCTTAAATAATCCATGGCCTACTGTTTTCGAGCGTCGGTTTCGAAAAGACCATCAAAAATAACATTTTTATAGAAAGAAATGTTTGTTTTTTGTTTATTTTACGCCCGCCGAAACGGTACTGATGGTAGACTGTTCTTTCTTCACGCTGTTCAGGTTCGATCTGTTCAGATGGATGCGTGTGGTCTAGAAGATCGAGAAAAAATGACGACAAATAAATAAATACGGGTTTTATGCGGTTATATGTGGAACGGGTGCCGCTAAAATCATTTGTTTTATTTTTATTTCTTTCTATATACGATTTATTTGATTTTTATGTCTAGTTATTCGATAGTAATAATAAGTTTTAAGATTTTTAGTCTTTAGCAGTCGGCGTTTGATTTTCACAGAGTAATGACGTTTAGAAAAGTGCATCATCTGTGCCACGAATGCGGCGTAGTAGAACACTACACAAAAAACACACATATTGCAGTTTTGAATCTAGAGAACACAACTAGAACCCAGAATGAACAGGCACTCTACAATGCGTGGATGAACGAAAAGTCGGCGCGAGAGTCTTGAAATTGCATTAACCAATATGTAAAAACAAATAAATGCCCTCCAGCTGCAAGTAAATAAACAAAGCTCTGAGGGCAAGGACAAAACAACGATAAACCACCAAGCCAACAAAAGCAGTCCAATTGTTACATATGAAACAGATGAAGAAGAATTGCAGAAAGAAGTACGCTGGATAACGGTTTAAAATAAGAAGAGAATAATTCAAGCAAATAATTCCCCAGGATCTTCACGAGAGCAAATAAAAATAAAACAAAATAAAGAATTTGGAATGCCCAGACCACTCCCAATTATCGTAAGTAATGTTACCGATTTTGACTTGCTTTACCAAATACTAAGGTCCAACTACATAGAATTCAAAGCAACGGTACTAAACAAGGGACAAATAAAACTGAACGCAGAATGTCGTATAACATTCACAAAAATAATAGATTATTTAGGGTTGCTGAAACTGCAATGGCACACTTCTGAAGACAAACAAACAAATCAAAGTTATGGCAAGGGGGCTTCCATCAACAGCTAAAAGCGAAAAAATTATCGCAGAATTAAACAAAAATGAGCTTCATTCGTTGAAAGTCGTTCGAATAATGCACAAATTATGAGGCATTTCTCAACGAAAGTGGCGATTGAATCTCTTCTTGGTCGAGCTATCAATCCGAATGCGCATCAGCGAACATCATCTGTATCATTGACACCTCAGACGCATCTCGATTCAACTGGGAGGAAAAAGATTACTGATGTATGATATGAATGTCTCCAAAGTGATTTTAAAAAACGCGATTTAAACAAAACTCGAAAAATATGTTCGGTATGTGAGAACCCTATTTGTGACGAACACTTTATTACAACCACGACAATAACATCAATTTTTATATGGCACTTTATCATAATAAATAAAATAATGTAAAAAAATAAATACTAAAAGAATGGAAAACAAATAAAAGAAAATGAAGTTACGTATTTCTTCCTTACTATTTTTCTTATTCTTTATAATAGAATTATTGTTTATTATTGTTTGTCTCTTAATTGTGTATAAACCCTTCGTTGATATACATTAATCTTAGTGGGTACCCGAGTACCTGGATATTGAACGGGCGGGGTATCAAGTTTGATAGTTAATAACTTTTATTAGTTGATTGATTGTTAAAAAATTTGACGAAAAATTGGTGTCAAATAACTTTAATTTTGGGGATCCAGACGACCATAAAAGTGTTTTAAAGAGAAGTTAATGTATTTACCTGCGGATTGAAATGGATACCCGGGTGCCCGGTCGTTGGCCGGACGGTTAAAATATTTTTGGCGTGTTGCAGCTGCACTGAATGTTATTATGGACTGGGTCATTGAAATATCTGAAAATATGAAATATATACCCTTAAATTCACCAATTTCCTTATACGAAGGGGCCGACGTGTCAAGATCAGCTTGATGTTGGCTCTATCAGAGATCAAATATATGAAATGCATAGAACAGTGAGTAGTTTCTTCAACATTAACTTAGATATGCAGCTATTTGAAGAATATAGGCGGCAATTCATAGACTGTTTCAATAAGTGTATATGGATGAGACATGAATATTTCCATATTGGTCATTCATGGCAAGATACGAGATTAAAAATACGAGTAGTGTTAAGACAACAAAAGTTGATGGAAAAAGACAAACGTTGGAACGATTGATTTGGTTTGCTTTTTTTTAGTTGGATTTTGCAAACAGAAATCGTTAATAAAACGTTCGATTTGGATGAACTCGATCAGGCACATTGAGGAAAGAATTGAGAAATGTTAGGATCGTGAACAAACGTTCGATACAGTGAAAATGAACAGATTAGTTGAGTGGAACTTCTGAATATGATTTAATGCTGATTATTTCCAAGAGAAGGTGATGAGAGTGGGAACAAGTAAAGCTGTGTATATAATTAACATCGTATATTGTAAGAAATCGTATTCTAGAGTGTGAAATATTTATGTCCATTAGATATGTGTGTAAAATGCGCGAGGAGGGAAAAATTACCAACTGTTTTGCAGATATGGCAAATGCATTAAGGAGAATTCATTGATTAATTTTATCAAGAATGGTGTACACAGATAGTAGTAGAAGAAATAAAAAAATAGAGTGTTATTAATATGATTTGACAAGAAAACACACCATCGAGGGAAACAAGAACTAAACGAAAAAGGTGAAAAAACGTAAAAAAACGCGCCTAAAAATGTATCTTATGAGTGGTGTGGAAAAGAGTCCAATGTAAATATAATAAAACATCTCCAACCTATAAATTATTGTGGCTGTATGATTAGGGATGTTATCATGGATTTATGTTTTTGTAAAACTACAGATTAGAAATATTTGCAGGTTGGTACAAAAAGGTTAATTTTGATAATTAATGCATATTGATGAATATTTTCCTTAACTACATTTTCACCATGATGACGATCGCTATTGCCCTGCTTGTCTACTTACGTGATGTTCCCATTTATTTCTTACTAAAACCAGATTTATTATACCATTAGGATTATTATAAATCACCTGGTGCATAGGGTTCGTCGAAAAGAACTGATCCAAACTTCCCCGTAATTCCCCACTGACCCAGACTCGATTGTTCCCTGTCTGAACAATCCTCGTACAACGCGTGCCGAATAAAATTTGGCCCTTATCGGTTTTGGCTACTTGTTGTCCGAGTGATTTACTGTTTCTTGTTTCGTGTAGGGTGCCCCGGCGGGGGGAGGGGGGGGACATCGTGATTTCCTGGGGGAGGGAGCCGGACGGCGTCCGACCGCCGAAATACGTACTTTACGTCGATTAGGACGTGATACCGGCCTGGGGGAGCGGCAACAACCCTCGAAGACGTGTTTCGTGGTCGGCCGGCTCTCTGCGGAGATTAGAGTTTGTACTTTTTGTTTTGGTTCGCTTTTTTTTCTCTGCCGTTCCTGCCGCCGCTGTCGCCAAGTGAAAGTGGAGATTGTGAAAGGACGATAAAGACCTGGGGGAACGGCCCTCGGGCCTGACATTTCGGTGTCGATTTATTGGAAAATGTGGTTATTAGGACGAGGATATTTTTCCTGATTTCGGAAAAATTAAAATAAAAGTAGCCTTCGGGGAACTTACACGGTCGACATCTGTTTCTTATAGTATATTTCAGTATCTGCTTAATTTTCTTATTATTAATATTTATTTTTATGAAGCGAGTTGTTTCTAATTAAGTTTGTTAAGAAATGTATTGACTATTGAAAGAGTAACTTTTCAAAATTAGCTAAAAATGCTTTTTTAAATTGACAGGTTATAAGAACAGACACCTTAATAGTTGTATTAATAATTTCTAGAGGTGTGTTTATTTGTGATGGAAAATATCCAAAAGAAGAAGGAAAAATGGCTAATTTTACTATTATGATTTACTATGTGTGATTAAGTATGATTTAAATATGGATTTTAATTACAATTAACTAATTTCTAGTTAACTTTTATACAAAAAAATATTGGAAATAATAACTTCTTGAAGTTGCGTAAAATATTGGTCAACTTTGAGTCGGACTTTTTAGACTTGTGTCTTAAAGCACCTGCACCATTGTATTTAAATGTTTTCTTATTCTTCGACTTACGAGTTTTTCAAATTATTATTATCATTTGCTGTTTTTTTTGGTCCTAATTTCCTACGTTTTTTAAAGTTATAAAGTGTTTATCGTACGGTAGACACTTTGGGTTTAACAAATATGTTACTGTTTTACTACACAGAGTTTTGTAAATAACTTCACTGAACTATATATAATGGTTTAACTCTCTTTAATCTTTTGCCTGACCCACCTTTATTTAGGAGCTGGAGAACCTCAACATTAACGTGCTGATGGAGTCTATCCTTGCCTTGAAATATTTATATAATATTTCTGTTGCTTTGGCTGGTGCAACCCCAGAGTTCAACACCATAAGTCCACACTAGTCTCAATAATTTTGTGTTTTTCTCATTTTTTCATAACATATGACTTCTATCTACCAACAACTGGAATTAAATTTATATAATTTTATTTTCTTTTTATTAAAGTGTTCCTTGGCCAATATTCAAAAATTTTAGAGTCAACTAAGCGATACTTCAGAATCAAATAAGAAGATGTCTATTCTAACTTGAGGAAAATACCAACAGGTGGACGCAGGGGACGCAGTCGGGCTATGTTGGGAGTAGTTCTTTAACTATTATGCACTGGGGACTTTCTTACATTCAATAAAAATGTTGTTGCAACTCTTACAAATGACACTGCAATCCTACCCATTGGAGATAACAACACTGAATCGGTTGAAAAGTTACCAAAAACTATTGACGAAATGCAATGCTGGACAGATAAATGGTGTATCAAAATGAACTAAATTACATCAGAATTTAATGAAATATTAATTTCTGAACTACGATTTCCAAGATCTCTTTTTATTTGTTCGTATAAACTAATCAAAAATGTTAAATTTGTCTATATCTATCATTATTATATCTTCTATAAATGTATTTATTGCTTGATGAGTTATACTTGTAATACCTGTGTCGCCAATACTTTATATGAAATTATATATTAATAAGTTGAATGTACATTGATAAGTGAGAACCGATTGAGGATCTTTGAATATCGTCCCAGGTATTAGGGATGCAGCCTGTTTGTTTTTAGCAGCTCCGCTAACTTGCTAGTTCAGATATATGTATAATTATTAACAGATATAGTTTCCCAATATCATTTCAGAAGGCTAATTGGAATTAGCAAATAATAATATTTTACAGAAATAATATAATATGTTTAACAATATAATTGAACCGACTTCAATAAGTAAATAAAGAAATCACTAAAAATTTAAAAATAATCAAACTCAGATTTTTCAAACAGTAATATTAATTTAGATTTGTTTTATTGGTAATTTAATTTTTTGTAATGTCAAAAATACAAAAATTATATTATATTTTTCATGGTTTTTTGGGCTCGGCACTGACTTCAAACTGATCAATTGGTAGTAGGTATTAAGCTAAATTGTGTGTACATAGTAGAATATAAAATACGTCTAGTAGAAAGGTTAAATAAGGTTTTCAATTATGTTTTTTCACTTATTACAACGATTATTAGGTACATATTTTATTTTTAAATGTTTTTAAGATACATTAAAAAGTGTATATACAGCCGAACATAGAACCTCCTCCTTTTTCGAAGTCGGTTAAAAAGAATGAAAACATGAATCAGTAGCCTATTTCGTAACCAAAATATGACTAATAGCATAAACAGAACTCTCTCGAAATAATTTCAGGTCAGTCTGGCGTGATTTTCATTAATGTGAATAAGTAGTCAATGACAGGCCTTTGAAATCTTCCAGGTACGCACGTTTTGGGGTCAAAACGGGAATTTTTCGCGGACAAAAAATGCGAGGATTATTTTTGGAGAGAGTAGTCCCTTCCCAAACCCTCTTTTTAAAAAGCCCCCTGGGCCGGGCTGGAAAAAAAAGTCCATTTACTAATGTTTTATAAAAGGGATGCGGTTGAAACGTGGGGTGGTGTGAGACTGCATTGTTTTCAGTTCTGACAAAAAAAAAGCGAATTTGATATGGAACAATGAGCTTGCCTGCTTTATTTACAGTCTGACGTGTCATTTAAAAGGAAATGTAGTAACATAGCTGGCCGGTTGTAATAAAATCATAAATAATCGTTGATATTGTTTCTATATATTATTCGGAAGTGTAGAGCATAAACCAATATTTTCGATATATTAAGTAGATTTTCTAAGAGCTGTGCATTAACTATAAAGAGTCTATTCCGTATACTGGGATCTCTATTGAAATACACAGACCGTGAATTCCCGTCCCATGTACCACAGTTCACAGTTCATGGTGTAAGGACACCAAAGAAGGCTGAAGTTGCTATGAATTAATAACAGGTCAATTGAAAAATAGATGGCGCTACTAGAATTAAATCACATGTTTTTTAGTTAGTCCTAACGCTCAATAGAAGCGTTTATAAATTTGACAGCTGTCGTATAATTAGTTTGTGAATTATAGCATTTTGAGTGAAGTAACTTTTGTTATTGTGAAAAAAATGGATAAAAATTAATTTCGCGTGTTGATAAAATATTACTATTTGAAGGGAAAAAATACAGTGAAGCAAAAACTTGGCTTGATGCCGAGTTTCCGGACACTGCCCCAGGAAAATCAACCATCAAGGATGAGCATGCTTAAACGTGGTGAAATCAACACCGAAGACGATGAACGCAATGGACGCCCAAAAGAGGTTGTTACCGATGAACACATTAAAAAAATGCACATAATGACCGTAGATTGAAATTGAATGAAATAGCAGACACTCTAAAGATATCAACTGAATATGTATATCATATCATTCACGAATATTTGGGTATGAGAAAGCTCTGTGCAAAGTGGGTGCCGCGTGAGCTCTCTTTTGACCAAAAACAACGACGAGTTGATGATTCGGAGCAGTGTTTGAAGATGATCAAGCATAATAAACCCGAGTTTTTACGTCCATATGTGACAATGGATGAGCATGTCTCCATCATTTCACTCCAAAGTCCAATTCAACAGTCATCCGAGTGGACTGCAAACGATGAACCCGCTCCAAAGCGTGGAAAAACGCAACAGTCGGCTGGCAAGGTTATGGTGTCTGTATTTTGGGATGCACATGCAATAATTTTCATTGACAACCTTGAAAAAGAAGGACCATCAACAGACTATTACATAGCGTTATTGTACCGTTTGAAGGACAAAATCGTGGAAAATTGGCCTCATTTGAAGAAAAAGAAAGTGCTGCTTCACCAAGACAATGCACCTTGTCACAAATCAGTGAAAACGATAGCAAAAATCCATGCATTGTGTTTCGAATTGCTTCCTCATCCATCGTATTTTCCAGATCTTCCTCCCATCGACTATTTCCTGTTCTCAGATCTCAACATAATATTCGCTGGGAAGAAATTTTCGTCGAATGAAGAGGTAATTGGCGAAACTGAGGCCTATTTTAAAGCAAAGGACAAATCGTATTACAAAAATGGTATCGAAAAGTTGGAGGGTCGCTATATACAGTGTATCACCCTTGAAGGCAATTTTGTTGAATAAAAAAACTAATTTTGTCAAAAAAATGTGTTTTTATGGTAGGCCGGGGACTTTTCAATTGATCTGTCATAGCCTACTGAAAAATGGACAGAAACTTAGTACCATGGAAATTTGTGTAGAAAGAGTACAATTTCCATGAAGAATTTCGAAGATCAAATTCAAACTGGTGGGTGAAAGTATAGTCGGTGCTTAAAAATATTTTTTCGAGCAACTGTAATCCGTTCAGACAGAATTACGACCACGTACATCTCCGTGGCCGTTTCTTTGGGAGAGTGGTGTTTAAAACTACATGTTGTTTTTTCGATTGATATAGGTGAGAATGTCACAGCATAGTTAAATCTTTTAGCCAATACGTCCTTGTTTGCTTCATCAAGTGGATCAAGTTATTGTTCTTCTAGTAGACATTCAAATTTCTTTTTCTGTCGTTCTTTTTTTAGTGTTATGTCGGTTTGTGATCAGAATTGTATGAGCTGGTCCAGCGTTCTTCTTATAACTTTATGTAGCGTGTTACTTGAATCTATGTAGGTTAGTAGTTATGAATTGACTTGATATATTTTTTTTTCTTACGGCATTTACAGCGCTAGGGTTGCTTTTCTGAGGATATTTTTGTTTGTATAAATATTTTCTTCCTGTAGAGATATGCTTCTTCCGCGGGTATTGTTTATTGTGCATATATAACAAGGAGGTTTTCTAGCACAGTTTTTCTTCAGAATATAACATGTCAGTAAATAACTCCCAAGTCCTAACTAATGAAACAAGTTTTAGACAAATGCATTTGTGCACATGTTTTAGACTATGCTAGTCGGTGGCAAAGCATGTTGCTTCAATTTAACGAGGATTATCATATAATTCTGACGCGTGTTGTTTGAAGGTTGTAATTATCGGATTAGTAGACCTTATTGGCAGTTTTAACTGATATGTTAATGACAAAAATGATTGGTGCATTGTGACATAAGTTACATCGTATAGGATTTTGCAATTAAAGGCTAATTAAGAATATAATCAAACAATTAAGGATGTATGTTTAAGTACCGTACCCAATTTACAAAACTTTTTTTTTCAAACAACAAATCCCTGTTAAACCGACATTCCGATTATTCTGTCTCTGGCACCGGTATCACCGTCATGTATCAATTAATAAGCTTGTTCGGGAGATCCCTCCGATCTCTGTCGGTCCCGTCTTCGCCGGCGTGTTTGGTATTTTAGCAGTAAAACTGTCGCGGTGACAGCTCCGAAATCGTAAAAGCCGCTTCCTGTCGCGAGGGCGGTCGCGGGAGGGGCGGAGGCGCGAGAGGTCGGGCGGACGAGTCGGGATTTGGAGAGCGGCATCGACTTCTTGCCAGACGCCCGGTCTACGCTGAGAAAACAAACAAACACACGGCGGTAGGCCTGGAAAATAGTTGAGCCGACGAGAAAAACGAACCGGTTGATGCGGCCGGTGGGCGTCGTCTTCGAGGAATCGAATGCACCAGGTGGTTTTTAACGATTTTAATGTTAAATTACGGCCGAATCAAGAGACGTCGCTCCTCGCGGCTTGTGTACGTTAAGGGAATTTTCTGGAGAAGTTATGGTGAAAGTAATTGTACGCAACAAATAAACTAAAGAACGTCTTGAACCGCTCAAGCGATATGGTTATGGTGCATTAAGAAAACACACAAGCAATAAGGAACTTGCAGATTAATGTGATTTTGAATAAAACGAAACAGGAAACATGTACATCAACAACATCTTCATGGAATTTAGTACACCAGGTGGCCTTGATGATTTTTAAACATGTATACTATGACGCAATTTACAATGTTGTATGTAATTTAAGAACACAATCCAGACGGATTAAATAAACTATCATTCAAAACAATTTGATCGCAAATCACTTTGGAAAAACCCCAGGTTGATTATTATTGACTTACTTGTTGAAAATTTAGATAACAATGGATACATACACCTGGACTATCTGGTGGATTCAGCTAAATTGTCCGTCAGTGCAGATTTTTGACAATACTCTACAGAAGTTGTGCGTTATCATGGAGTAACAATGGTATTAAGCACCCCATATTTTGAGTTTTCTTTACCACTTTTAAATCCACGAAACCATATTGATTTTTCAATTCTTGAAGTAAACGACTGGCTGAAAGTTATAATTAATGAGTAAAAGCAAACATGACTGGAAAACTCCTATTCATAAACATGCATTTTTTTCGTATATTATTAACTGTATTGTGAAATTTAAACTATATGATTAAGTGCCATTTAAAAAAGAAAATAAATGGTTGCCATTTGTGGTTGCGGCCAACGGTTCAGTGCTTTGAGTCTTCAGCTTTTTATATATACTATATCGTATTAATATTTTAGTTAGGGAAATAACTGATTAAAAAATATGTTGTTTTTGCTACGTATATTTTCGGATCTCAAGGATAGGATAATTCAGTATTAGATACATTTCAAAGATAAATAAATAATAATATTAGTAGATTTTATAAAAATAATTTAAAGTCTCCTTTTTACCAACTAGAGTTTATCTGCATAGGACATACAGTTTAACGTGGGTCGCCGGTACCCTACCGACTGCCCAGCGACTAACTTAGAAATCATTCCAGAAGACATCCGGTCTTACCCAGGTTGGTTACTGGCGTGACTGGGATCATTTTCCTTGTCGGATTTTGCACCTTTGTCTAAGGACAGTTACAAGTGTCAAACAAACACAAATTAGTAGATGTTGAAATCAGTACTATAAGAATCAAGTCATGATATCATGATTTGAGCTCATATTCCTAAAGACGAGAGCATCTTCTAACTGATTTATCAGAGAGTATCTGTTGTATCAGCTATATAGAAATAATAAAACATCTAAAACAAAGCAATACTTTTCTTTTAATTAAATACGAATAGTGAAATAGCACTTCAGTAAAACAGCACATACTAAAACAATTTAATCATACATATGAATATATAGTCAATTCAAAATAGCAGTGACACGGGAGAACTGTCAAAACGTCGTAATGTTGCCGCATCAACTCTGAGTTTTTGTACATTTTGTCCCTAACATATAACAACATTTTAATATAAATAAAATAATTGAAGAAATATTTTATTAAATATAATTTATTTTAACATCATAGTACAACAAATGCATTTATTATAGAAGAAATTTAATCTACAATTAATTTTACAGCCGGTAGGGTTCTAGAGGCGGTTTTGTATGTAGTGGTGTCCCCCGAAGGCCTAATCTACATAATTAACAATTGTATATCTGAGTAATGTATTTTACTTTCATTAGAGAGCATATTTATGTTTTACACTTAGTTCTTATTTCTTTCGATGCAATGTATCCTTGTTATCAATCATTATGATATTACTATATTTTAGTTTGTCCTATTACTATTACTATTACGTTACGTTATTATGTACTATTATGTATACATCTTTCTTTATAAAACTACATTTAATCACTGCATTCTCCTTAATGAATTTGCCATATCTGCAAAACAGTTAGTGTTATTTCTCTACTCATACATGTTAACCAAATATTCATGTATATTCTGAACACACATGCTCATAAAGCTTTCACACTCTATAATACAATTGCCGACAACTAAAGTATATTAATTGTATACTGACCTTTAGTGGTTTCTTATTTCATCACCTTGTCTTGGTAATCGTCAGTATTGAATCATAAACCAACATACATAAGATTTTATTCAATCACTCTCACTCTCCGAAATACTAATCAAAAACGTGCTCAACATTCTACCATTTGTCAATTTCT
Source organism: Rhynchophorus ferrugineus (assembly GCF_030347505.1). Classification (NCBI taxonomy): domain Eukaryota; kingdom Metazoa; phylum Arthropoda; class Insecta; order Coleoptera; family Curculionidae; genus Rhynchophorus; species Rhynchophorus ferrugineus. Next base: position 53,248,804 of record NW_027472583.1, read on the forward strand.
TCTTCAATGTGTCTGATGGAGCTCACGCAAACCGAAGATGCTATTTTCAACAATGCCTCTTTCCATAAATCCAGACAGTTCTGGTTTGAATATCCTCCTCGACCTGAATATCTATTGTAATAGTTCTTTGCATCGCACGGGGTATCCGTATCAACTCAATTGGATTAAAACTGCAGTGATAGGGAGGAAGACGTACTACTCTGTGGCCATAACATTCAGTAATCTGATCTACTATGTAACTTTTCTCAGGCTTACTTCTGCAAAGCCTATAAACTGGACGATTAATTGAAATCATTTAAATATATAATTCCCTATTACCTTGTCAACATTTAGTTGTCGAATATTATTCTGGGATTCATATTGGCTACTTGTATTTGCTTCAATATTGAGTCTTATAACAATTTTTTGCCTGTAACCCTTCTTGACTTATCGTACCCTACCTAAAATTAATTCGTAAGATAATAATCATATTAAAAGTTTTATGGAAAACTAGCGGCCCGCCCCGGCTTCGCACGGGTGCAATGCTGATACTAAATTAAATACACTACAGAAAAAATATGAACGTTGGATATAAAAACATAGCGGCCCGCTCCGACTTTGCACGGGCATAAAATATATATGCCTATGTCACTCAATGAAAACATGATTAAAATCGATCCAGTATTTTTGGTTCATTCATTACTACCCTTGGCCTGCACGCATTAAATTTGGAGTAAAACAATTCCTCTTCCCCTATACTTACTATGAAGATTTCCTGCTATCTTTGGAGTATCTAAATTCATACAATTTTTATTACATTACACAGTTTTAAACGCAAATTTTAAATTTGTAATATCTCCGAAAATATTTGTTTAATTTACATGCTGTAAGGAACCATATTGATCTATATTAATTACACACTGTATTTAAGGTACTTAATTCGATAAGGATTAATGCCGTATTGCTTAAAATAGCTTCGTAAATAAGCCATTTTCTCACGTAAAAAGTAAACAATAAAAATGGTTAATGTGGGTTATCCCTAAAAGATAAACATATACCATCGCGGACTTTTTTGTAGACCTTTTTATGGTGTGCAATACTGTAGTATATTAATTTGATCTAACTCGTAGGGTTAGGCAGCGTTTTTGCTAATTGCTAAATAAGCCTAAAAATACGTTAATTTACGACATCACGTTAGAAACCTCTAAAATTAGCAATGTTGCCTTAGTATATTATGCATTTATTATACATATGAACCTTCCTCTCGACTCACTCTATCTATTGAAAAAAACCGCATCAAAATCCGTTGCGTAGTTTTAAAGATTTAAGCGCACATAGGGATATAGAGACAGAAAAGGCGACTTTGTTTTATACTATGTAGTGATACTACCTTGATTATAACTCTTGCAATGGTATATAAGCTTCTTGACTTCTTGTTTTCTTAGATATTCTTTAAGCAATTTTTTTTTCTTTTGTCGTCCTGTGGCTTCCAACTTTCAAAGCCTCACAGATTCTTAAAATATAAATTAGATTGTTTTAACATCTATATTATGGATACGACAAAGATGCTTAAATTGGAGACACAGAGAAGGCAGATAATCCTTCTTGTTATCGCCTGGTTGTGCAGCAAGCTCATGCGGAAATCTTTCTTTCTCTTGCTACTAAGTATGTTATATTACAAACTTGTCATATTAATTTACTTTCATCGCAAAATTTAAGTCATTTAATTAATTTATCCTATTTGTCACAACTGAAACTAAACCTACCTTTCACTCTCCATATTTGTAATCCTTTTTAAGTAAAAAGGAACATCACATTATAACTTTTAAAATGCCATATGAAACGCTTTAATAGTTAAACAAATAAATGCCCAACGTTTAATCAAAGCAATATGGTACATCGTCATTTCTTTTGAGAAATGCTTGGCTTGCAATACCATGCAGTATTGCCAAATCCAAGGGAAATACTATATATTGTACTAAATACTAAAAAATAGTATCTACTCTTTTTTTTCAAAACAAAATATAAAAATTACTGCCAGAAAGTCTAAAACAAATAGCCTAGCTGTGAATTTGGCAACATCGACTTTTAGCATTTGGACTTGCGGCGAGTAGATTGCGCCGACGAATATACGAATAGTTCCGAACGCAGCCGAATCTCCAGACCACGATGATTTTTAATGTAGACTGTGATGATAGTGAAGTGCGTATACTAGAACTGTTACTATCATACATTTTTTTATATATCATTATATATTAATACATATCATTTTTTTGCTATGTTCTTCCAGAAATTAACTAAATCAAGGCCTTTATTTATATTACGAGCTACTACACCACTTTTTATGTATACTATGGAAAATACGAACCTATAGCCCGTCCATCAAAAGATGAGCAATAAAAATATCCGAAAATAATAAATAAACCGGGGCAACATCTTCGAAGACTGACGAGTTATGATTACGCTACATTTGGAAAATAAACAGACGTTGGTGGGTCCCGAAAAATACGACCATCCCAAGGGGTAATGTACTGCGGCTGTCGCTTTCCAGGAATCCTGACGGACCAAATTATATTTTATTATTTTTTATTGATACTAAATTGTTTTTCGGGCTGTTTTTGATTTATGTTAACGATGCGGAGGGAGCTTTTTATTGTTTGACTGGAGATATTATAGATTTGGTGCAACAAACGCGGGACCTCGATGAAATAATACTTGAAAGAAAAAAGCAACTGCGTTAATTTTTATCAAAACTCTCAAATTGGATAGTTGAATTAACAGTTAAAACTTTTGCGTAACTTTAAATGTATTACTTCTTACTATTGTATTATTCATTTCTTCAAAACTTCGACTTTGTTCAGCAATTTCTATCAGCAAAACGGTACTGCTATTTTATCAGAAGAGAGGGAAACATCTTTAGAAAATGATGGAAAAATCTATGGATTGAATCTAAATTAATGCCTACTAAAAACTATATCAAGATAATAATGGGTTCCTTAGCTTGAGACTCTAGATTTTAGAGTATATTTTTAGCAACTGTTTAGTACAATATAACTACGTAGCTTATTTCGCCAGTATCTACTGTTTAACATCGGCTCTGATAAGGATCCTTGACTCTAAACCTACTGACTGATGAATGAATTAGAAATTATCTCAGCAGTCATCTAGTTACCAATATTCTTAACGGGATTCCAAACCATCAGCATGGAGATCGTACCTTGACCTAGTTATATTATGTTTGGTTTGGCAATTTTGCTTTATTGCGTAATTTTATGCCATTTAGGAGGGTTATTTTCTTCATGAGGAATATATTTTATAAATTATCTTTTCTATATTGCCCCTTATCCAAATTCTATATACAGTGTATTCGTTTTTTTATCATATAACTATAACCAGCTTTCCTTTATGAATAAATTATGATAAAACTCAATAAAACATCTTATTTCTTAGTGTACAAATGTAAGAAGATAAATATTATCTAGTAAAAAAGAGTTTTTAGATCCAGCTATTCGTACATTCGTATCTGTCTAAATTATCATAATAAAATAAAATCTTTCTTATCTTACTTGTACAACTTTTATAACATTAATTATCAATATTTCAACACTTGTATTTACTATATTATTAGAGTTAGTGCGATAATATATCAGTATTAATATACCAAGACCCGTCATATAGAAAAATACATACCCTGCTTTGGAATTTTCTAATATTCTTGAAGAAAAATTGTACCTAGCTTATATTTGAGTAGATAAATAAGAAGCCAACATCCGAAACTTAATAAAACTCGAGATAGAATTTATATTTTCCCTGTTGTATTTTTACAAACCAGACAAATAATTCATCGCTTTGCAGGATGTTACTAGAGTCATAAGATGTTAAAAGGTAAAGTAACTATTAATAATTGTGGAAATAGGAAATTAAAAATATTTACTCTTTAACATCAGTAAATATTAATATTTCCGATTAAGTTAATTAAGTGTGTTTTTTGCAATAATGATCTTCTGAGTTGTTTGAAAGATTAAATCTGTGTTACGAACACTTCAACACTTTTACTCTTTTAATTTTTTTAATGCTAATACGTGGTATATACATGGTATAACTTTTTCCCATCTTCCTGGCAATGTGGCTAAAATCATGTTGAAAGAACAATGTTGCCTTGACTGTGATTCCAACATCGATTCATTTTCACTCTTCTTGCAGAAGCGTTTCAAAACCATAACCCATCCAAGCCATGCTGTATTGATATAAGCAAGTGATACTCAGAACGCTATATCTGGAGAGCATTCTTAGTGTTCACACTTTTGTAATCGAGCTGGTTGAAATTTATTATGCAAGAGGATTAATTTGAGTTTAATTTGTTGAATTGACATCTGTAGTAACAGGTCTACTAGGTTTTAACAGCTCGGAATACCTACCCCTCGAGATCATTACACCATATTTACAGCAAAACTTTATGGCCATGAATATTCCACTTTCGTCGATATGGATCCTGTTCTCCAGTTTATTCTTCAATTCTTAAGCTCTGTGAAAGTCTTTTAAGGATTTGAGGTAGGTTTTCGTTCAATAACCCTTTCTGTTAATGTTTTTTTCAATGACGTCGAAGTCGTCAATTAAAAAATCGAAAAAATTTAAAAATTAAATCGTCAAAAACAAACTCGACAATTGGAATATGAGGGAGCAGCTTCACCATAAATTTCGAAATGATTTTCGGCAGGAAATTTCTTCAGTTTTGAGGGTTCCCTAATCAGAGTCTGGCTACTTCAAATAACTTAGTAAGGCAGTAAAACTGTTATTTTCTGTAACGAAATGTTAGGACTAGTTAGGGGGAAGTTATTAAGTAGCGTAGATTGTTACACAGTTGTTTGCATTGATACTTCGCATTTGCACCAAAGAATATCGCTAATAAAAATACATGTAAGTACGTAGTATATAAGCAAAGACATTTGTCATCTTTCAAGTAATTAGTAGGATTGGTTATATTATATTATATTATATTTCTATTATATAATACTATTTATCCAGAAACTGTTTTGTGATGTACACAATGTGTCTAAAAAGATATATATCAAGAAAACATCAACAAACCAATGAAATGTTACTATATGCACAGATAGCGCTTTACAGTTGTTCAAATTCTAATTGTCCATAAATGCATATTACTGTGATTAAACATTCATAATTTCTAAAAATCTGGCTAAGCTTTTAATAAGGAATTTTATTCAAATGTATATCGTTAGTGTTCAAACATTTCAAGATCAGAAAGTTGTTTTCGTTTGAGACGTCTGGACGTTTTCGTGTTCACGTGGATCTAGAGTCTTCTTTGATGGGAATGGGCAAATCATCTGATAGTTTCCGTAACCTCGTCAATTTCTAGGTCGAGATGAAGGTCAAAAATTCGTACATATCACTTCAGCACTTTATTTTACAACCTGTGAATCACTTGGACATTGGAATTACTGGCGCATCTCCAGAGCTAAATTTCATAGTTCCACACTGGTCCGAGTATCTGTTGATATACAATAAGCTTGGTGTACATTGATAGCTCGGAGTTTCGACAATGTAACCAATAAATTATCCTTAACATGATGTTGAGTTAATTACATTTTCTTATATGCTCCTTCCATCTGAGCTTGGCATCCAGAGTTATACCAAGGTTATCGTTAATATAAACACGTTATAAATTAATTTGAAATTAAAAAAATTAATTAAATGATCAATGATAAGTGACTATTTTATATATAAGGCCTTCATGTCATACTCTGTCAAACCTTGTGCTACAATGAGAAAGACAGCAGAGTACACGCTTTTATTTTCTAGAGATTTTTCAGTTACATCTGTAATTCGATGTACTTGTTCAGTTGCTAAGTGGCCATTCCATAAATCAAACTGGTGAGTTGGTATCAGCTTTCTTTGCTCGAGAATAGGTTTGAGACGTTCCACAATCGATTTCTCAAAGAGTAACTGATAATAAAGAAATAATTTCTTAACTGATCAATTCAATTTTCATCTTTAAAATAATAATTTGCAAATTTAATCATTAAAAGGTAATAATAAATCACCAGATGACCGGTACAAAGAAACAGTCTTTCATAAGTATCTGAAACACGACAAAGGACGAAGATAAAAACGAAATGACCACTAGGAGCAGTTAACTAGGCTCGTAACAGAAACTAATGCAGTACACCCGGCCGATTACCGGTTTGGCTTTCGAAAGAGCCAGCAGGAATGCGTCAGTACGGGTCAGGAGCAGTCGCCTGGTCATTTTTCTGTGAGAAAAACGTGCGGAGTGCGCCAAACGGGCCGAGTTATTTTCATAACAATGACCGACAACTCATATTCGTAATAAAAAAAAACCAGTTTCGTCCGTAACTATACCGGGAAGTCTGTGTATATGTATAAATGACCCACAGGTTTCGGTGTCCTTTCGGTTTTTTTCGTAAGAAACATAAAAAATCGGTGTGAACGTCGTGTCTGCCGCGGTGGTACAAGAAGAAAGAAAAATTACTCATTTAAATAGAACGGAAATTATTTACGGTCTTTCATAATAACGCGGTCTTTTCTCGAACCAAGAAAGCTAGATCCTTATCTTTCGGTAGAGAAAAAGTATCATAAATCCTCTACGTCTAGAAAAAACTTAATAGACAATGAGGAAATAACATTAAACGATAACCGTTTCGTTGTCTGACGTTTGGGATGCTCCGGGATCTCCGAAATTCGCCTACTCGTGGGCGTTATTAGGCCGTTGTGTATTAATCCTCCCTTAGGAGGTCTCGAACAAAAGAACAAGAAGAAGAAGGTCGAGGCAGACGACGGGAACAAGAGTTGGTTGACGTTGCCAGTTCCTATATATTATATGTGTATTTGAAGAATAATTTATTATAATAATTAAATAATTATAATCAAATCCTAGTGTTATAGATATATATTATATCCGATATATTATTACTAGTTGTTGCCGTTGATCTCTTATTGCTATTGCTTTCAAAAATTTTGCATACGTCTGACAACTTTAACAGGCTCATTCCTTTAGGTATTCGAACTAATCAGACATCATTGTGTCTCTTTCTAACTAGAATAAAATGAGAAGGACAATATTGTCTGATTCTTAAACGAATTTACAAATAACGACAGGCAATGAATGCATTAAACATATCGATGACGTATGTACAAAAAGACTTTGAATAGGCTATAGACTTACCCATTGGCCTTTACTTAGTCTCTGATAAAATAAAATAAAGATTAATAGTTAACTTTTCGGTGTTTTTACCATTTAATGTACTTCACTACATAACTATATAAGTTGACACGGTTTGGTTCTCTTGAGTCTACATTCTAGTTCAATGTTGTCCAAGAGTTGCAGCATTTCGGTGTTTACATGGAAGTGGAATCTTTTCTTATGTCTTGTTGCGAATCTCTTAATTTCCTTTATAACACTTGAAATGCGAATGTCTCGGTGTTCGTAACTGTTCCTGTAGTATCTGGGTGCATCTATAATACTTCTCGGCACTTTATTCTGAAACACTTGTATTGCTGCTGTTATTTCTTCTCGCGGAACATCTCCAAAACTTAATTCCGTAGGTAGTATCTGCTTGTGTAGCTTCAACTTATTATGTACGGATAATTTAAATCTTATCCCAAATAATGAATACATTTATTCGAGTTATTTTCTTTTCTTTTTGATGTGGACTAACGAGGTTTTGCATCAAGAGGCATCACAAGGTACTAACAGTGTTGCTGTATTGGATAATAGTATTATTTATATTTATTGGTATATGAACACATGGTTGTAGATTAATACAATATGCACTGATTTACTCTCGATGTCTGGACTGCTTATTTATATTATTACTTGCGTGTTAGAATGTTCTGGTTGCTTCTTCACTGTTGTTTTCAATAGCAAGTATGGCAGCGTCATCAGCAAATGTAGCCCTAGTAACATATTATATCTGTAATATAAAGTAGGTAAAGACAGAAGCCAAAACAGTGTCATGCGGTACACCTGCTTTTGTTTATTTCATTGCTTCTTTTTTTGACGCCTAAACACCCTTGCTAATATATAGAGGAGTGTAAGAGTTCAACGTGTTGTTTAAGCAATCCACGTTACTAATGAGGTAGAGTTCTAGGCGTACTTTTTCATATTGTATCCCCCTTAGGTCGTCTAGTCTACAACATCCATATATCTTTACAATCAAACAATAATATATATAATATACAATTACCTATACCCCAAACTTAACATTTGAACTGAATGGATTGACCAATCTCGCACAATCTTTATTGTGATTGTTGAACAGAATTCAATCCTGTTGCTGTCAGAATGGTTCTTTCTAATTTCTTTTATAGAATACTTTTATATAATCCTTTTAGCGGGAAAAAGTCTTCTAATTTAATACTTCTCTTCGAGTTTTGAATGCCTGTCACTTTTTGATATACTCTTATAAACTCGTGATCAATTACACTCGCATTTAGAACCCAAAATCTTAATAAATTAGGATTTAGTTTTTTCAATATTATATTTTCACTCCTTAAAATATTCGAGCGAGTGAAATTTCAATCTTTCTTGTTCAATTTTAATGCTGTGCACTGAGTGCATATGATCAACGGTTATACTTACCTAAAAGACATCGAATCATATTTACCTAAATTTTTACTTTTAACTTAATTCCGTAGGTAGTACCTGCTTGTGTAGCTTCAACTTATTATGTACGGATAATTTAAATCTTATCCCAAATTGATTGATGGATGAATTGGTATAGAATGAATGAATTGAATGAATTGGTATAGAATTGAGTCCAATTTTCCAAATTAAATTATAAATTGCATCATATGCAGCTGGATGCAATTTCCTGATTCATCTTTTTACATTAGAATGGTTACAAAAGCTTTTTTGATAATAGTCCCAAATCAATTATTTATTAATTACCGCCTCCATTCCACCTCCATCCAACAATAAATAAACTATAAACAAATATAAACAATCAAGAGATACTAGAATTCTTACCAGTGTATATCTTTTAAATATATATATTTTTTTTAATAGTGATATGAAAAACCTAGAATTTTTGAAGTAGATTATCGAACTTTTGTTTTAAAACTACTTCCCCTCGGTCTTCAAACATTTTTTTGAAGAAAATACATAAAGAACCTAGACTATCGAACCGTCATTTTAAGATTTCTCCCCTCGTTCATCAAGAGCGTTTTGGCCGGCTTGGTTGGCGCAGTGGTCAAGGCGATAGGGTGGTCCACCTACTGTTGCGATAGTCGCGGGTTCGAATCCTGCTGGGGCATGGTTGTAAATTTATGTTTGTGATTGTTTGATATTTGTGATTGTCCTAGGCAAAATCCGACAAAGAAAATGATCCCAGTCACGTCAGTAGCCAAGCTGGGTAAGACCGTAAATCTTCTGGTATAATTTCTAAGTTGGTCACTCGCCGAAGACCGTGGTTCGGAGCCCATATTAAATTGTAGGTCCAGTTCAGTTAAACTCCTAGTTGGTAAAATATGACTTTCTCTGCGACCGACATCTCTAGTTCATTAGATACCACCTCTCGATCACTTGTAAATGACAACATCTTAGGATCAAGCGGTAACAGTAACGAATTTTACCGAATACTGGCTGAAACCATTTAAAAATGGCTACTACTGACACGAGATCGACGTTTCCGGAGAATTTCCCAGCGCGTACTAATAAAAGTCTCGGCGGGACGTTTTTCTGTTTCGGTTTTTAGGAGGGCGATCTTAAAAAATAAAACGATTCCGTAAAACGGTGGATGTCGCCTTCGAGGGATATAACGCACCAGGTGTTTTCAATGATCCCCGCGCCAAATAGCAGGCCGGGTTATTTGGAAATGTTATGGAATAATGTAAGGAGGCTCGGGGAACATCATATGGCGGGGCGTCGTCTTCGAGAAATGCTATGCACCAGGTGGTTTTTAATGATTCGTATGTTTAACTATAAAGATTGTATATGTTGGTAGATTTTTTTGAATTCTACGAAACATTTAAGACAGGTTGGCACTATAGTAAAGGCAACAGTATGATCCTCCTCTTGTTGCGATAGTCATGGGTTTAAATCCTGCTGATACAAAGGCCGGCGCCTTGACTGGGAATCATATAGTTTCTTAGAGTCTTTCGAAGAGTATCTTGTTGGCGTAATTGATAGACGAATGTTATTGTAACCACCATTGTAATACCTTCTATATTATCAAGATAGTGACCATTATAATGTTTAGTTGAATATTTGTATCTAATTTACCAAGAAATTAAAGTATTTCTTACAAATCAGAAGTAGGATTGTACTCAAAATACGCTCAGGATGGTTGTGCGATTATACATTGAGTCCTGAAGGAGGAATCTGTTTAAGAAAGATGATCCTGATAGTGTTAGTTAATATTTGGCTATTATGGAAGTGCATTTACCGCAACGACGCTACGAAGATATGGCGAATTCAGTGAATTTGGCAAGCAGTGAAACCAGAGTTACAGAAATATGTTTATGTTCGACGATAACAGCCTAGACTGCTTGTTATTTGAGCCGAGATGTGGTGATGTTGATTATTGGGGATAAGTGTGAAGGAATTGTAGGAATGTTCGTCGGGTTGGTCAGTCGGTCGAAATGTGTGGCTGCCGCTGCGATTATTTGTCAGAACACTCACTACTATTTTTTGAAGGAATTTGCACGAGAACTGAAAACACTGGTTGAAGAAATACTGTTTATTTCAATGTTAAATGATACATTTGGTCCACGGGAGAATTGAAAGGATATTAGGCTAGATAGAGGAAGTACGGTAGCGCTGTGGAAGTGGTACTATTACAAAGGGATGGAGAAAAGAAAAGAGAGCGAGATGTCGTCGTGATGGTCTTTTATAGCCTGGAACTACATGGCATCAATCCACCGGCGTTGCCATCTTTGTACTTGTTGGTGAATTCGTGGTGACCTAAAGGATCGTGGCGGTCGACACATAACTCCCCTCCTAGTGGAACTACCGTGGATTGTACCTCTATGTGGTGCAACTTCCGGAGTGCATCCGCAATCAGCAAACAAACGCCCGGGGACTGCTGATGAGATGGGGATCCCAACCTGAGCGAGGAGATTTACGGGATCAGCTGCCATCGAAGTTGTAGTAGGACGTCGTTCGTCTTGGGTCGTTTAGCTTTGCCTGAGGGTACCTATAAGTATGTTACGTGTACCGTCTCGTGCTGCGGGGGTGTTCATGTGTTGATGGTATACACGATGGGCTTCTGCGGTTTTCGTCCATCAGGCTAGTCTCGTGGGATGTCGTCGACCATGTGATGTTGATTGGTTCCGTTCCTCGTGATATCCTTCCATGCATCTGTCAGGTGGCTTATGTTAAGTTGATTTACCTGTTGGTCACTTTGATCACGTCGGGGTCACCAATTGTAGGAATGTTCATCTGGTCGGTCAGTCGGTCGAAATGTGTGGCTGCTGCTACGATTATTTGTCAGAACACTCACTACTATTTTTGGAAGGAATTTGGACGATAGCTGAAAACACTGGTTGAAGAAATACTGTTTATTTCAATGTTAAATGAAACATGTGGTCGACGGGAGAATTGAAAGGATATTCGGTTAGGTAGAGGAAGTACGGTAGCGCTGTGGTACTATCACAAGGGCATGTAGAAAAGAAAAGAGAGCGAGACGTCGTCGTGATGGTCTTTTATAGCCTGGAACTGCATGGTATCAATCCACCGGCGTTGCCAACCTTTGTACTTGTTGGTGGATTCCTGGTGGCCTAAAGGGTCGTGGCGGTCGCCACAGAATTAAGAAGAAATAAAAGTATTTCTTACACAGATATTCATAAACATTCGGCAGATGTTTGATACAATGCAAAATAAATTGGGGAATGAGTATACGCTATTATGATTTCATAATATTTTGTCTCTCCCATATATGTCGTTCAAATTGGTATGTATTATAAATATGTTTGACTAATGCGTAGCTGTTTTAGATAATATATATTGTCAAATACGTATCCAACCGTATATCTACCATCCGAAACACACGATATCTGAGGAAATCAGGAAGTTCATCGGCAGGAGAACGGTCGATCAAGAGGCCACGTAACACTTAAGTAACGGCGTTCATTAATCACTCGGCGGCTTCGTAAAGACCCGATAAATATTTGGCGGTTCTTCGGATCGCATCCAATCGAGAGAGTCCCGAAAGAAAGGAAAAAAAAAGCGCGCCTCGAACAACAAATAACAACAACAACAATGTGAGCAGAAGACGAAGGCGAAGACGAAGAAGGGAAGGGAAAAAAACCCGAACCCACACAAATAAAACATACTCGATTCCGAGATTTTTATCTTTGAAGCGTTGTCAAAAATACATCACGGGCTATTACGATACGTCAAAATACAACGTTTAACGTCCAGCGTTACAGCTTGTAAAATAATCGATAGGAAAAAAACACACGGCCAGCCCGTGTCGGACATACGCGCGCTGGCTTCGGCCGCTGACCAAGCAGAGAGGAAACGGACAAAGAGGACGGAGCTAGCCGTATGAGAAATGCGGCGATATTTTTAATATTGACCTGCCCGGGTCGTGATTGTAATATTATCGCGATTTATTAGCCGGTAAAAATACGATTCGCGTTTTTGTTAACATCTTATCATTATCTGATCCTGAAGCATGGTATAAGCAGGGAGAAGAAGATTCGTTATACGGACTGATTTATCTTATTTACCAATATTATTAGCGTTGTATTAAAAAAGGTCAATTGAAAAGTCCCCGGCCTGACACATGGATGGCGCTACTAGAATTAAATCCATATGTTTTTAGTTATCCCTAACCCTCCAAAGATGCGTATATAAATTTGACAGCTGTCGGATCATTAGTTATCAGTTCAGATATAATTCACAATATCATTTTGAGTGAAGCAACTTTTGTAATTGTGAAAAAAATTGATAAAAAGGAATTTCGCGTCTTGATAAAATATTGTTTTTGATGCCGATTGGCTTGATGACGAGTTTCCGGACACTGATCCAGGAAAATAGACCATTCAGGATTGGTATGCTAAGTTTAAACGTGGTGAAATGATCACCGAAGACGGTGAACGCAGTGGACGCCCAAAAGAGGTTGTTGCCGACGAAAATATTTAAAAAATCCACAAAATGATTTTGAATGGCCGTAAATTGAAACTAAATGAAATAGCAGATACTCTAAAGAGTTCAACTGAGCGTCTACGTCATATCGTTCACGAACATTTGGGTATGAGAAAACTCTGTGCAATGTGGGTACCGCGGGAGCTCATTTTTGACCAAAAACAACGACGAGTTGATGATTCGGAGCAGTATTTGAAGACGATAAAGCGTAATAAACCCGAGTTTTTACGTCGATATGTGACAATGGATGAAAAATGGCTTCATCATTTCATTCAGTCATCAGTCTCAGACAATCATCTGAGTGAACTGCACACGATGAACCCGCTCCAAAACGTGGAAAAACGTAACAGTCGGCTGGCAAGGTTATGGCGTCTGTATCATGGGATGCGCATGGAATAATTTTCATTAACTACGTTAAAAAAGGAAGGACCATCAACAGCGAGTATTACATAGCGTTATTGGAACGTTTGAAGGACGAAATCCGAAAACGGCCGCATTTAAAGAAAAAGAAAGTGCTGCTTCACCAAAACAATGCACCGTGTCACAAGTCAGTGAAAACTATGGCAAGAATCTATGAATTGGGCTTCGAATTACTTCCTCATCCACCGTATCCTCCAGATATGGCCCCCAGCGACTATTTCCTGTTCTGAGATCTCAAAAGAATGCTCACTGGGAAGAAATTTTCGTCGAATAAAGAGGTGATCACCGAAACTGAGGTCTATTTTGAAGCAATAGACTAAATCGTACTACAAAAATGGTATCGAATAGTTGAAGAGTAGCTATAATCAGTGTATCGCCCTTGAAGGGAATTATGTTGAATAAAAAAAACTAATTTTGCCAAAAAATATGTTTTACTATGGTAGGCCGGGGACTTTTAATCGACCTGTTACAGTGGCGGATTTTGGCTCGATTACACCTTGGGCTATATCAAATGTGGCTGAATATTACCATATATAATGTAAAATTGTTTAGGGCAAAATTTAAACTCGGTTGTAAAATAAAAATTATGTTTGTAAAAGCAAATTTTTTTATATCTTATAACAGACAGAGACATGTATCATTCAAGATCATACGTCGTTTCGAATATCTATGGTACTTAGAATTCCATCTCGTAGTTCAATGTTTTAGACCTTTTACTTTTTGGGTGGTTCAAGTGTTTTTTTAAAAGGTTGTTAAAAAAAGGTTTGGTTAAATATAATGTGAAGGAACCAGGTGGGACTGCCGCTTCTTTTTAATTGTATGATTTGTCGCCGTTGCGAATACTTATCAACATAAATAATTGCCATGAGTGGCAACATTGTTGATCTTTCTTCGGGGGTGGTATTTGCTAGATGTAATCAGACGACAGTAAAAAAACCTATACATCCATGCCTATACAAATTTTGATTGGCTAGAACTGCACCATGCGCACTTATTCTAATCTAGCGACAGATTTTTGACTATTACGCGTCCTTTTCTATATACACCTTGTCGTTTACCACAGTTGTAGTTAGAAGTTATTTTTAGGTTAATTTTGTATTTATATTTTGTTAAGGTAATATAATTATTTCATAGGCAAAATTGCCGGCAGATAATGCGATATAAGTGTATAAGGTATGAATTATTATTAAAATGTTATCATTTTATAACACTTAATCTCTTACACGCCATTATTCTTAGTGTTAGGACATAAGCTGGTACGTCGTGCGTTACTCTCCCTTCGCACCCTGTTCACAAGTCATACTTCATACCAGCACATTTTATCATTGCTATCAATTGTCGCTATTATTGTTATTATCCACTAAATGTTTTTGTTGGGTATATACATCCATTATATGTGGTTTATTGACTACCTGAATCAATGTACCAGCTTATACCCTAACACCAACAATAATGCAACTAGGATTGTCTAAGTAGGATAAAGCCAAAATCTCAAGTAAACAAATAAGCAAAACTCTTGCTATTATGCGCTCACTTCTCCAGCTTCAGCTATGATGGAAAAAGCCCAAGGCGGCGCGCTAGGGACGCTCCTACCAAGAGCAAGCAGAAACCACTTTCGGTAGCGTTTTTAGCCGTAGCCACTTTAGCATCGGTTTCTGATTTATAAAATAGATATAATTTATATTTACAGTAACAACCATAAGACTATTAAATTTAATTTACCGTAATTTATGAATTATTTTTATGAGTAGAATAAAATAGATAAAAATAAGTGGATAAATAAATAAATAAATAGAGGATAATGAATAGAGAATAATTAATAGAAAATAATAATTGGAGATTTAAGAAAAAACAAAAGGGGATTAAAAAGAGACATTTAGACTTTTTAGTTTCGAATATCGAATTACCAGACGGAATTCTAGATACCATAGATATTCGTAACGATTTATGATTAGCTTGAGTGGTAACATATAGATCTTTGTCTGTGTTTTCAGAAAAAAATATCGAGAGAATATAAACAAATAAAACTCGTGTTTACATAATAGCTATTTAAAAAAAAAACACAAATAATTAAAAAAACTAATTTTTTCCGTGAGGTCTTAATGTCGAAGTGATCGAACCGATTGGTGAAGAACATTCATCTTTCTTTCGACTGACTTGTCCAAACCATTCTGCGTACCTGAGTTTGTTTCTCAAGTTTACACTGATCATTGCATTTCAACGAATTGGTTTATTTCTAATACGATATCGCTGAGAAATACGTAGAATTCGCCTTAAATGTCGCATATGAAGAGCTTAAGCAAGCCTACAGATTTCCACTTGTAACATTGTCATAAGTTTCGGAGCCATACATAAGCTTTGATAGAATAAGTGTACGTAAGAAGCGAATTTTGATCTTGATTGTACTATTTCCTGTCTTTCATATGGACCATCTTTTCACAAGTACATAGCCTATTCGGCGTAGATGTAGATGTAGCATAGCATCTTCTGCAATAGATACCGCTTTCTTCTCATGTATTACTGATGATAAATAGATCCCGTCTTGCGCTATTGTCTGTTTTTAAAAAATATTCGCTTAATTTCATCCCTTACTATGTTGAAAATCCGTGGAGCGACGACACTCTCTTGTAAAATACCGTAAGATGTATGAAGAAATTTAATAATTTGTATACGAAAACGTTCAGCTTTCAAAGCATATAGTCGAAAGCAGAGCGAAAATCAATAAAAACGTCAGCAGTATTCACATTCAATATGAGAATACTGGTTTCGCTTTAGTAGTCGTGATTTTGACACCGAAGACAAGGAACATTTTGGATAGTCAAAAATAAAAGAATTATAAGCTTGACATCTATTCATAAAGCCGGCTTGGTTGGCGCAGTTATAAAGGCGACAGGACGGTCCACCTACTGTTGCGATAGTCGCGGGTTTGAATTCTGCTATGGCATAGTCGTAAATTTATGTTTGCAATTGTTTAATATTTGTGACTGTTTTAGATATCACCAAGCACGTGTAGTTTCAATAACCTGATTGAAACCAAAACCAACATTTGGTCGACTCTATAATTTGTATTTCTATTAATTTTTTACTTAGGTTTTTACAAATTCCGATACTATCTCGGATTAAAATATATGCAACCACCTAATAATATAATCAGTAAAAAAAGCATATTCTCATTGAAAAGATCGAATAAAAAGAAGAATTAGTAATTAATTATTATAGCGAAGCGGAGAAAAAACTGAGGTTTTTAATATATATTATTATCAGTTAGTATCTGTTAATATACTGTATACTACTGATGCAAAAGTAATTTTAAAATGTAATATATTAATTTTAATATGATCATGATAATGAATCTAATGTTCAAAACAGATAATGTATAATGAAACTAGTTATCTTATACAAACAGGGT
Source organism: Rhynchophorus ferrugineus (assembly GCF_030347505.1). NCBI lineage: Eukaryota > Metazoa > Arthropoda > Insecta > Coleoptera > Curculionidae > Rhynchophorus > Rhynchophorus ferrugineus. The sequence goes on from NW_027472583.1 coordinate 53,265,738, forward strand.
GTATCTAACGCGGATCAGGCCTACAAACAAATTTACAATACATGGTGTTAATGTAAGTTCATTATATCCGGTATATTTGTAACGAACTTCATGTTATAGCCTCGCTGTAAGCCTCAGTGACCGGCTCTACATTTCAGTGTGTATCATTTCTGAATTTGTACAGAGTAAATCGTTTTTGCGGATAGTTTTACTTTTACTGCATGTCATCGAAAGCTGTATAAAGCTTATGGCAACCATGCTCCATCGATGTCAACATGTGAACTAGCAAGTGGTTTCCAGTTGGTTGGTAGCCAACCAATTTGAAAAGAGGATTTGCAGGTATTACTTGATGAAACAATCAATGCGGATCTATCGACTACAACTGATGTTATTAAAACATGAAAATGTTATTCTTCAGTATAACAACGCTCAACTATATGTTGCAATACCGGTGAAAACATGAAAACATACTTAGACAATTCCAAACCTTATTCCTTCTAATTATGTGAATAATTCAACTCAATACTTCGAATATTAACATATACCATATCTAACTTTAATCATTCTTTGTTTCTTTTTTCGTTAATACCTTGTATACCAAATTGCAATGGATTGCAAGTTTTCATTTATATTATTTTTGGAGAAGGTATATTAGTAAATTTAAGCAACATAATAAATATTCATTGATATAAGTCTGCAAACAATAGTATAAGACGTACAAGCATGTAAATAATAAAATCATATATAACCAAACTAATTTAAAATGTTACTCAATCTATTCTTAAGTGCGCCTGCGCCATATATAGTAGTCCATATATTCAAAGCATCGATTGTTGTTTATTATTCAAGATAATCTGCAAGCAAGTGTAGTTTCAATAACCTGATTGAAACCAAAACCAACAATTAGTCGAGTTAGGAGGTCGACCCCCTAATTTGTATCGCCATTAACAAATTTTTTACTTAGGTTTTTCCACATTTCGTGTTTTGGCAACGCCAAATCTAAATAACCATTCTTAACGTTGGGGCACCTAAAAAAAGAAAGGAAAAGGTTCGACGAAATATCGTCAAAACTACTGTTTATTTTGTGAGTTGGCATTTATTTAACCATAACACGGATAGGGTGTCGTTCTTTTCAAGGTGTAGTTGGCCTGTATCGGATGACCGGGGTCACACCCGTAATGTACATAAAAATTTTGCAGTTTATTTTTTAAATATCGTCGCCAAGGGTCACCTCTGCAAATAGTCGATGTGGATATTCGATCGCCTTTTTCTCCGTGACCGTTTTCCAATAAACAATTCTCTTTAAACGAGTTACAATGTGTATAAAACAAATATTATTATTAGTTGAGTCATAGGTTTTTTAAAATCAATTTCAATATACTTTGTATTACTAGGATTGTAAGTCCGTTATGAGATTTATTTTATATTATGGAAAGGTAAATTTTATATATTTTCATTAGCGTTGTGAACTTTTGGTCTCAAATTGACTATCGAGTGTTTAGTAATTGACTACTTTTTACTATCGACTGTTTCAGTCGCTAGTTTTGGTTCTCTAATTTCATTCGACTGATTTTTAACGTCCAGGCTCTGTTGTCATAGCCGCGACCTTTACAAAAATGTACCCAATTTATGGTTACATAGATTTATATGTAATATCTATAGTTTTATGATTTTTTTGGTAGTTTGCTTGTAAATAACAATATATTGTACATTATATTTTAGAAGGCTATTTTTCAAGGTTGTTAATGTAATAAGGGAAAAAGATTAAAATTGTGAATGATAAATATAAAATAATTTTGACTGGTTTTATGGCAATAATACGTAATATTTCGATTACTCTCTCGATTTTTGTTAAAAAATATTTTCATTCAATAATAAATAAAGCATTTACTTTATTTTAAAAACTCTAGTAGTTATTGTGCGATCATTTGTAATTATGTCATGGATTAGTTTTTTTTATGATGAGGTATATGTTTAATTTTTATTTAGTATTTATGTGTTTATTATGCATCTTTAGTTTTTATATTTTGTTTAAATTCTATTGTATTGTCTATATTTATTATGGTATATTATTTAAAAATAGCAATTAGCATATTAAAATACGATAAAACATTTGTGGGGTATTATTCCATTCCATAGAAAAATTCAATTCCTTTTTACAGAATCACAGAACATTCTATAGTTGTATATATAAACACATATAAAATTAATAGTTCCAAGCAATTATCCCCGTCGTTGCCTCTCTCACAATATATACAGGAAAGGGTTCGTACATCTTCGTCTGACATCACGAATTGAAAAAATCAGCCGAACCGTGCATTTGACTGAAAGTAGTAATTGCTATTTTCAGTCGCTAGTTTTTTCCTAACCTGGAAGAAGCACATACATACTCTCTAAACGGAAACAACTGGGACTAAAATTATAGCAAATGTATTGGCTCATCGGGCGCAAATCCAAATCATCATTAGATAACACGGTATTGCTGTATGAGTCTATGCTCAAGCCCATTTGGGCATATGGAATCCAACTATGGGGTACCGCTAGCATAATATAATATCTAATATATCCATCATTTAACGGTTTCAAAATAAGGAGTTGCGTGCCATTGTTGATGCTCCGTACTATATTTCAAATAAAGTGATACAACGCGATATTTCTCTAGAACCTATAACGAGTATAATTCAACGTGTTTGTGTGAAGTACTTCGAAAGAGTGTCAGTGCATCCCAATGTACTCGCTAATCAGCTAAATATGCGACGTGATAGTGAAGTGCGTAGACTAAAACGTTTAACACCACCTGATCTGATTACTGGACATATGTGGACTTTAGAATAAGCTTTAGAATAAGACTAATTAATTAAGATAATATTTTATACACAAGATTGCTTAATGAAGTGATTTTCTACATGCCGTGTATATATAATATAAACATAAGAAATACTTATTGCCAATAGGGCAGATTGTGGACTCACGAAAGTAAATTTAAAGAAATTGGTACGTGAAGGAATTGTACATCTCCGTCTCGCTTATATTACCATTTGAAAATATAAGCACATATCAAATTAACTGCTCCAAGCAATTATCTTCGTCCTTTCCTCCCTCACAATTGATACAGGAAAGGATTCGTACATCTTCGTCTGACATGTTATCAATATTGTTGACTAGGTAACAATTTTTGAATTTTTTATTCTATTACTTCATCCCATGAAAGAATCTAAGTTAACAAACATCAGTGAGACCACATAAATGCAGGAATTAGAGGGAAGTGAACAATATGTAGTATATGACTGGCTAGTTTGGTGCAGGTGCACTTAACAATTGATTGAGTAACATTTTAAATTAGTTTGGTTATATATGATTTTATTGTTTACATGCTTGTACTTCTTTGGAGAACTGAATTTAACTAACAGTATTGCTTCTCTTTGAACAACAGTTCGTCACAACGCTATTACAATTATCTGTATTTTAGGGGTGGAATTTAAGCTTGAAAAACTCAAGATACAATATATCAATGAATATTTATTATGTTGCTTAAATTTACTAATATACCTTCTCCAAAAATAATATAAATGAAAACTTGCAATCCATTGCAATTTGGTATACAAGGTATTAACGAAAAAAGAAACAAAGAATGATTAAAGTTAGATATGGTATATGTTAATATTCGAAGTATTGAGTTGAAGTATTCACATTAGAATTAGAAGGAATAAGGTTTCGAATTGTATAAGTATGTTTTCACCGGCATTGCAACATATAGTTGAGTGTTGTTATACTGAAGAATAACATTTTCATGTTTTAATAACATCAGTTGTAGTCGATAGATCCGCATTTATTGTTTCATCAAGTAATACCTGCAAATCCTCTTTTCAAATTGTTTGGCTATCAACCAACTGGAAACCACTTCCTAGTTCACATGTTGACATCGATGAAGCATGGTTGCCATAAGCTTTATACAGCTTTCAATGACCTGCAGTAAAAGTAAAACTATCCGCAAATACGATTTACTCTGTACAAATTCAGAAATAATATACACTGAAATGGTCACTGAGGCTTATCAGGTTATGGTCAATGAGACTTATAGTGAGGCTATAACATGAAGTTGGTTACAAATATACCGGATGCGTACTTACATTAACACCGTGTATTGTGAATTTGTTTGTAGGCCTGATCCGCATTAGATATACCCTGTTTGTATAAGATAACTAGTTACATTTTACATTATCTGCTTTGAACATTACATTCATTATCATGGTCATATTAAAATTAATATATTACATCTTAAAATTAATTTTGTATCAGTAATATACAGTATATTAACAAATAAAAACCTCAATTTTTTCTCCGCTTCGCTATAAAAATGTATTACTAATTCTTCTTTTTATTCGATCTTTTCAACGATAATAGGCTTCTTTACTGACTATATTATTAGGTGGTTGCATATATTTTAATCCGAGATAGTATCAATTTACACAAATATTGAATTGGATAGTTTTTAACTAATATCCTAACATACAACTATTCTCTCATTCGTAGATTGCATCACTGTAGTGGTTTTTGGGGAAGTTTATTTTAGTGATGGTCCTTTTCTCAGAAGGATAGTAATGAAAAATATGTTTATGTTTATGTAAACCAGATATTTTTTATGAATTTGCCCAAAAGGTTACGTTATAAGGTTATATTATGCGCGGAGATTTTCATCCGTGATCTTATTGAACAACTTAGTAGTAGTGGAGAATATTTATTTAGACATTGTCCTCAACTTTTTTAACATTTGGACATAAACAATTTTGATCAAAAGATGAAAAATATTTTTTTGTTCTTAATATTTTATTTTGTTAGATATGTGCGTAAAATAAGGAGCAACAAATATTTTTTTTTAACGTTATCTCCATAGATTTTAAGATTAGTATGTAAATATTTTAGATCTAGATATAAAATGTTTACTATTTGGTACTATTATGTTTATTATATTGGATTTATATGTAAAAAAGTGGGTAAAGTTTTGTTGAAAATTATCTTTTAACATCTTAAGCACTGCAAGCACCTGCTGGTGCTTTTTTTTGGTTGAACTATAATATGTTGATTATTTTATCATAGTTTACTGTTATATTTTCATAAGCACCATCTTCAAAGATCATGAGAATGAAGCCTTATAATCTCGATTTAGTTAGATGCCGCTTCACCAAGACCGCTACCAAATATTGTTCAGATACTTTTATACTTACATTAGGTATTTTGGTTAGACATCATCTTCGGAGCATAAAATTGGAGAAACTGTCTTCAGATCTAATTATAAATTATTAACTATTTACTTTTAGTATATTTTTTGTCAGATAACACATATGCCGAATAGTCTCGGGCTTAACACATAAATTAGTTACTACTAACTTTCAAAAGAAAGCTGTTATAATTTCATGATATTCTACTCATACGTTTGTGAGTTATTGTGCTAAGAGTGACACTACTTTTGTTATTTTCAAAACAATGGATCAAAAACAATTTTGTATTTTAATTTTACACTGCTTCTTCTTCTGACTCCGCTCGTGAGTTAGCTAACATTGTAAATTGCATGAGTATTTGACTGAGTATGAGTATGAGAAAACTCTATTCATTTATCTTAGAAATGCAGGGATATATTTATGATTTAAATATAAAGTGTTAATTATTTGCCTTTCTAATGAGATGTTAGATGTTTTGGTAAAGCTTAAAACAGGAAACATTTTATTACTCATCGGAAGAGCTATAGTTATTAAGACATAATCAATATTATATTACAACAAAGCTCTTTAGCTAAGAAATTCCACGTCACTTTATCGTGTAATTTTCAAAGTAAAGCGTTCTTTATCAACCAGAAATACATCAAGAACACAAAATAATCAAAATGTTATTAGCCGTTAAGGAATATTTTAGTCCTGTAGATGGTTATCGCTCACTTCTGGTAATGCAACGGTCGTAAAAACTAAGAGACATAAAAAACGCAGATAACTTTCAAACTAATAGTAATTTCATCGCCAGTAAACCAATAATCAACGCTAGTTGACCAATAACAGTAAAAATTGAAACAGAATCTTATCGGACAATTCATAAAAAAACTTTCTGCCTTTCTTTTGAAGAAAAATGTACAACAATAAATGTCTTAAACATTCCGTAATATACGGTAAACAAAAGCCATAAAATTATTTTTAGAATTTTATAGGTTTTATTATCCGTGCTTTTTGAAAACATTTTCTAGATTAAGAGGTTAGGTTGTGTATATTAGTGAAAATGACGTACCCGAATATTAGTAGTGTCTCCAAATATGTATGTTATTGTCCAACTATGATTATTCATGTCCGATATTTTACTGATTAATGAATGTTCTAGTATCCACAGGAAGTTTGAAGATGTAGAATTGTAAATTCGGACTGACCATTATAGGATATTACTATCAATTGTAATTTGCACGTTTTTTGAGCATTAAAACAAATTTCTTTTGATGTGAATATTATTTTAATACTTCATATCAATCACGCAACTATTGGATTTGATTTTTTTGAAATTTCTTGAGTTTCTTGAGTGTTTTAGTGATTCAGTGTATACAGATCATAGAACTAAATACACTAGATACACCAAATCATAGGACTGTTAAAATTACATTTTCAATATTAATTTTTGTTTTGTTGTTGTTTCGAAGTCCATCAATCTACTTTTCGAATGTAATCTTGCAAAGTTCATCGGTCACTTTTAGAAGCCTATGGCAATGCTTCTCCGTCGTACTCCAATAGTCGGTTTTCGATTCGACTATACGAAAGTGATGATCTTGATGCCAACTATGAAGAACGAGCAAGAGGAGTAAAAAAAGCTAGATTATATTGAATTTCAAGACTTATTAAGACGCGAAGCAAGCACAAACTATTAAATAAAATTCAGATAAGTTTGCAGTTAATGAATCAACTATTTTAATATGTTTACGTGTTATAACCGCCATATCATAGTGAAGAAAGTAGCCACCAGAACGTTACCGTTTCAATATTATTATTTCATTGATTGCCACACAAAAAAAATAATTTTCTCTGATGTTTCGTAATGATGGATTTACTACAATAATCTTAACAGCAAGGAGTCATAAATTAGCACTTGAGGTCTATCAATATCGACATCGAAGCATATTATTCAAGGTTATAAAGTTTTGATATATATTTATTTGGTGTAATCAGCAAGGTATAGCGTATTACGAGATGCTAAATCTGAGACTGCAGATGTTTATTGATGTCAGTTGAACAAATTAAATGCGTATAAAATAGCAAGAAAATACTAGCAAAAGCTAGTAATAGACGCAAAGTCATCCCCTTGAAAGGGTTATAGAGTCATCTCACATCATTTGCTAGAAGAATGGGAAGTTCTGTTGAATTGCATGTTTACTTGTTAGATATAACACCTTATGATTACTTCTTCAGATCGATGCCACATGGCTTGACTCCTGCACGGTTTCAAAGCACTGAAAAAGTTTTACAATGAAACGATATATTTGGATAGTTGCCAAACCAATGTCGTTGGCAGAAAACGACAGAAAAGGTACAGAAAATGATGGAAAATATTTTGATTAATATAAATTGTACTAATGTTTCGTAATAAATACCTTTTAGAAGTGAACAAAGGTAAGAAAACGTGCAATCACCTATGAAATGTTTAAAATCGAAAAAAATAATTTCAAATATAGCAGAATTCTTAACATACTTTTTAGATAATTCAACATAACTTATAACATAACTTATTGCATTGCTGTACTCAACTCGTTGATCACGATCTCTCGGTAGCAATTTTTGGACAAATTCAATTATATACGGGAACATTTTCAAATCAGTTTTCAAAATTCGCCTTAAACAGCGTGCAGAAATGTGTAACTGGGAACTGGAACTGGAGACTCTGCAACATTATGGCGCACCAGAGCCACGGTTTCAGCGTTACGAGATGTCTGTTGTCTTCCAGAACGAGGCCTCTCTGCTATCGTACCTTATTGTCGAAAATTCGCATGTAAACGATACATTGCGGCTTTGTGAGGCACTGGACGATTAGGATATTTTTGATGCAGTTTCCGCTGAGTGGCAATAATGGAACGATTATTTTCAATAAATATTGAAACTATTGTCACTATTTCTGCTCGTTTTTGTGTAGTATATTTATCTATAATAAAATTTGAACGTTTATGCAACATAATGGTTAAAGCGAAACTGACGATTATATACGATGCGAAAGATCTAAATGGAATGAAAACAGCTACCACACGAATTAACTGAAAATATAATTTTGATTCGTTTCAATATTAGTGAGAATGGGGTTTCAGCGATTAACACACAAAAAGTAAAAAGATGTAGTAGCGATGAAAAGAATATTCTGTGATAATCCCAACGGCATAAATTGGTGTGTTGGTCTTATGGGAATATGGAATGATGATAAACTACAATAATATCAATTCTTTGAAACAATATCGCCAGATATTTGCCAGAAAAATGGGAAAACATTGTCGAAAATGCAGGAAGATATTTTCTTTCATACATATTCTACCACTTTTCTCACTAAGTATCTTAATAAAGTGAAAAATACAAGCACCTAACAACAATGATTCTGTACTATCCGTTATCCGGTTTATTAGATTTGATGGTGCAGTAATGTTTGGAATTAAAATAATAGAATATGAAAATATTATAAAGGAAGTTTACTTTAAAAATAGGCTCTACCCTATCACTACTTAAAAGGTTCTTTTAATTAAGCGAGTTTTATTCGATGCCCGTTTCATTTCCACTTCCCGGAGTGCCCTTCACGAAATCTGAATATAGCTTCACCTAAACGGCAGACAATTCCCGATGTCGACCGCTTCAACAAATCATTTAGTCGGTTAAAGCCGCAGATATGGCGAAACATATTTAACGGGGGAACAAAACAACCTCCCCAGTATCAAAGTTCCAAAATTACATCGTTCTCCAACTTCTAGCTGACGCGGGGGGACCCGCTCCACGTCCTCCCTCCGCCCCCCGTCGTCTCCCGCCGCCCGCCTCCACCCTCTACCCTCATCTCTCCGCTCGCCATCTCGCCGCTCCCCAAACAAATCGTCCCATTTCCACTCCCGTTCGCCAACAAAACAAACTACACATCACCCTCTAGGAGAATTTAATTCACTACAATGACTAACGGTTACCGTTTTGTTTTTCTTCTTGCAGGATGGGTGTCGCGAGTGAGATTCGGCCCTGCTCGGTGTTCTCGGACGAAGACTGATTATCAACGAGTAAGTAGATAGTTTGTATCAGTAGTGATAACTTATTTTCGGATGTCTCTAGATGGATTTTTTTAAATTGTTTGAAATTAGCGAACTTTATACCTTTTAACAGTCAGTGAATGTCGTCATACATTTGTGCTAAACTTAGTTTAAAGTAACTGTTAACGTACAAAAATTCACTAATATAGTCTATTCAAAACAGTAGTGACACGGGAGACCTGTCAAAACCTCGCAATGTTGCCGCAGCAACTCTGGGTTTTAGTACATATTGGCTCTGACATATAACAAAATTATAATATAAATAAAATAATGAATAAAAAATGTTATAAAATGTTTTATAACTTATTTTAACATTATAGTACATATAATGCATATATTATCGAAGAACTTAAAACTATAGTGATTATACAGCCATAATAATTTATAGGTTAGAGTTGTTTTATTATATATATTATATATTATATATTATATATATAATATATATATATATATATATATATATATATATATATATATATTATTATATATATATATATATATATATATATATATATATATATATATATATTATACATTGAACTTTTTTCCACACTAGTGTAGGTTCTAGCCGCCTTTATGGTTTATTTTTTTATGATGGCCGAAGGAAGCTTGATTAGGCCCCGAAGGCGGAAACCCTAATCAGGTTAATAACTAAGCTGTTTATTTCCAATCTATCAAAAACTTGCTCAACATTCTACCATTTCTCATTTTCTTCTTCAATGTGTCTGATCGAGCTCACACACACCGAAGTTGTTATTTTCAACAGTGCCTCTTTCTATAAATCTAGACAGTTCTAGTTTGAATATTCTTCTCGACCTGAATATCTATTGGAATACCCCATATCAACTCAATTGGATTAAATATGCAGTGATAGGGAGGAGGACATAATACTCTGTGGCCATAACGTTCAGTAACCTGATCTACCATGTATCTTTTCTCAGACTTATTTCTAAAATAGTAAATTACATAAAATGCAATTAAATATTTCATATATATTTACCGAGTAACAATTTGAAATAATGTATTCTTTAACATGATTTCCTGGAAACTTATTTTATGTACTTTTAGCCATTCCTTAATTGCACCCTTTGTTAATGCAGTTGTTGGGATTTTCCCCACTGGTGTACTATATATATGGTAGATATGGAGGATTGTACATAAATATAACTAAATACTAATAAAAAAATATTATACTACTAACATAAAGACTCCAAGTTTTTTAAAGGCTGATTTTCAAATTACTGCAAAAACAAGTTATTGACTCATTTCTCCATGGTAGTCTGCCTCGGACTTGGAGAAATAAAAGCATTCCTATTTCCAGCGTGAAGAACTATATGTCTGCAATGAATTATTAATAAATGTTATGACTAACAAAACCTAATCAATAGTTATTCTAACGTTTACCTTTTTCCATCAACTTTTGTTGTCTTTACACTATATTTATTATCATCTTGCCATGAGCGACCCAATGTATCATTCTGAAATATGTATGTCTCATTGAAATATATAAATTGATATAATAATTCTTCCTTGATTTTGTTATATGTTTTTAAAAATTGTATTCTTTTAAAAGCAATATCTGGAAGTTCTATTAAACCGCTTCATGGGTTATCTTTACATCACCTAAATCCTATATTACCCAACAGTGTATGAAGGGATGTTTTAGATCCCTCAAATAGCTGTATTTGTTTCGGCTTTTTATGGATACTTTCCAGACCAACAATTCTCTTTGAAATGATTGTATTAAATTTTGTTTCAGTTGAAAACACTACTTACTGTTTTTACATTTTGAATATTTGACAACTACCGACATCTAACAACAGGCTGATCTTGATTCGTCACATTTTTCGCATAAACACGGTTTCTTTTTGGTCGATTGAACAACGGTAAACAACTACGACAATCCCAGTCGTAACCCAGGGTCTCTATCGCCCGCAAAACGCTTCTCTATCCCAAACCCGAATCGATATCAGCAAAAGACCATTTGGTTTTAGCTGGTCATTCTGGAATAACAAAAAAAAACTCGACGGTCTCTTCTTTTTGTCCCTCGAGTAGCCGTGTCGTCAACTGTAAATTGTCAATCACTCTAATAAACCATAACTAATCCCTTTAGTTTCTATCACTTTACCACGTGCCAATCCTCAATTCTCCCATCAGAAGTGAGATTCGAGATAGTTATTCGAATGAAAAGAGGAAGATAGAAGACTGAAAAATTAATCAATCAATGATTAGATGATATAACACAAGTTGATGAAATCAGACCGCATTCATTTGACCGAATTCCGACCAGTTGTCGAGCATTCCGAGAGCATTATTAAAACAGACATCAACAAGAGTGATTTATTATCATTGCGTGAAGATGGACAATCATTTGAGATGTTAGAAAAATCTGGCCTGTAGAATGGAGAAACTGTATGTACTAACGTAAGTACTTTTATATTTTTTAAAAATCTAGAAAATAATTAGAAAATATTAAAATTCTTTTGTCTCCTGGGGAAAACCATACTATTTACAAATGCCGCATGCTCACATGTACGTATATAGAATCATATTAAAATAACTATCTCAAGAACCAACACTAAGTTACCTTTTTTAAATGGCACTTACTTAAATATAATTTCCATTTCATGTCCATTAATAATCAAGGTATTGAAAAGTTTAAATTACTACACCACTGAACATTAACACAAAGAATAATAAGTAAGATTAGTTTCAGAACTGTAATAACTTCAGAGTATGAGATTTCTTTCTTTCTTCTATGTTATAAACATAAATATGGAATAATTAAATGTTCAAATAATTAAACGTCATATACTCACATATCATATAACATTAATCGTTAAACACCTTAATATTTATCAATGCTTTAAAATTTTTACAAATTTCCTTTGTTAATAAATCATAATTTCTTCTATTTGTCCTATGTGTTCCATCTATGCAAATTATGTAGTTAGTTTAATTTTAACTGCTGCATATTTTCATTACATTATTTATGCATTCACATGGTCTTTATCTTTTATTCATATTTCTCACGTAACAACCAGGTTAATTAGAAGAATAATTTCTTTACCTACATTTTCAAACAAAATAGCGTCGTTCTTTGCTTATTTATTCCATTCTTCGATCTTACCCTTGCAGGTAGCCCATTTTTAATTTGTGTTCTATGCCTTTCGTCTATCTACTGCGAAAAATGCTGCTAATTTTTATTTTATTTTATTAGAGACTAACTATGGTCCAATCAGCCTTTTTAGATAATTACCTAGTTTTAGGTAACAGTAGAGGTAAATTGTAATTTAAGTTGGCAACGATTAGATACAATATAATAACAAACTTAAAAAAAAACTATCATTAGAATGTACTAGATGATAATGAACTTCCATTAAAATATTGAAATATTGAATTATTCCTATAGTTTCATTCACAAAATAAGTAACTACCAGTTATATATTTACAGAAAATACAATAATTCTATCTATTTAAAAATTATTATTCCTAATATTGTTGATAAATATTTAGACATCGAGCGTATTTCTTGTGGACAAATTCAATTTCAATGCATGTATTCTCCACGAATTAGTTATTAAGCAAATAGGCAGCTTGACACCGTTTCTGGACGATCGACTTTGCTTTGCCAGGTAAAAGCGAACATATACTATAGGAAATTAAGAAGTTCACAACGGCACATGAAGGCAAATTCCACTTCCATGTTAACACCGAAGTTCTGGAACTCTTGGACAACAATGATTAGGACGCAGCCTTAAGAGAAACAAACGTTGCGATATTGTGTAGCTGTAATAAAGTGTACTAAATGATAAAAACTAGCATTGGGACCTATAGACTGAAAACAGTCGATGCAATCGATAGTCGCAAAACACTCGAAACAAGCGACAGTAAAAAAACTAGCCACTGAAAATAGTAATTAATATTTTCAATCAGATGCACAGTTCGACTGTTTATTTCAATTCATGGTGTCAGACGAAGATGTACGAACCTTTTCCTGTATAAATAGTGAGAGAGCAAAAGACGGAGATAATTGCTTGGAGTATTTAATTTTATATGTGCTTATGTTTTCCAACGGTAGTATAAACCAGACGGAGATGTATATATTCCTTCACCTACTAATTTTAAAAAAGAAAAGGAAAAAAAATAATTACTGAATACTATTAACATGCAATTTATAATTTCATTTTAAACGAAGTAGAATTAATTTTATATTTGAATGTTCTGAGGATATAAAAAAAGAATGGAATTTTTCTATGGAATGGAATAATATCCCACAAATGATCTATTATATTTTAATATGTTAATTTCTATATTTAAATAATATACCATAATAAATATAGACAATACAATAGAACATAAACAAAACCTAAAAACTAAAGATGTACAATAACCATACATACTAATCAAACATATACCCAACCATAGAAAAAAAACTAACCATGACATGATTGAATCCCAAATGATCGCACATTAACTACTAGAGATTTTTTAATTGAAGTAAATGCCTTATTAATTATTGAACGGAAATAGTTTTCAAAAAAATCGAGAGAGTAATCGAAATATTACCTATTATTGCCATAAAAACAGTCAAAAGTATTTTTCTATTGATCATTCACATTTCCAATCTTTTACCTTTATTTTTTATTTTTTAAACATTAAAAAATGCTGCTAACTTTTGTTTTATTTTATTTTATTAGAGACTAAGTAAGATCCAACGAGTCTTTTTAGATAACTACCTAGTTTTAAGTAACAGTATAGATAAATTGTAAGTTAGTAGTGAACAATTAGTTACAATATAAAAATAAACTTAAAAATACTATCATTAGATGGTACTGATGATAATTAATTTATATTACAATTTTGAAACATCGAAATATTCCTACATTTTCATTAATAAAATAAGTAACTACCAGTTATATATTTATGGACAACACAATAATTTCATCTATTTCCAAATGATAGTAAATTAAGACGTTCACAACAGCACATAAAGACAAATTCCACTTCCATGTTAACACCGGAGTACTGTAACTCTTGAACAATACTGAACTTGGACGCGGACTCAAGAGAACCAAACCTTGCGATTTTGTGTAACTAAAAATAAAAGCATAGAAAAATGCTGCTAACTATTATTTTATTTTATTTTATTTTATTTTATTACAAACTAAGTAAGATCCAATGCGTACTGATGATAATTAATTTCTATTACAATATTGAAATATCGAAATATTCCTATATTTTCATTTATTAAGTACCTACCAGTTGTTTATTTATAGAAAACACAATAATTCCATCTATTTCCAAATGATTATTTCAAATATCGTTGATAAATATTTAGACGTCGAACGTATTTCCTTGCAGACAAATTCAATTTCAATGTATTTATTCTCCACGAAATTGTTATTAAGCAAATAAACAGCTTGACATCGTTTCTGAATCGACTTTTCTTTGCCTGGTAAAAGCGAATGGATACCATAGGAAATTAACAAGTTCACAACAGTACATAAAGACATATTCCACTTCCATGTTAACACCGAAGTACTGCGACTCTTGTACGATACTGAACGAGGACGTGGACTCAAGAGAACCAAACCTTGCGATTTTGTTTAACTGTGTAGTAAAGTGTACTAAATCATAAAAACATAGAAAAATGCTGCTAATTATTATTTTATTTTATTACAAACTAAGTAAGATCCAATACGTACAGATGATAATTAATTTCTATTAGAATATTGAAATATCGAAATATTCCTGTATTTTCATTTATTAAGTACCTACCAGTTGTTTATTTATAGAAAACACAATAATTCCATCTATTTCCAAATGATTATTTCAAATATCGTTGATAAATATTTAGACGTCGAGCGTATTTTCTTGCGGACAAATTCAATTTCAATGTATTTATTCTCCACGAAATTGTTATTAAGCGAATAAACAGCTTGACATCGTTTCTGAATCGACTCTTCTTTACCTGGTAAAAGCAAATGGATACTATAGAAAATTAAGAAGTTCACAATAGCACATAAAGACAAATTCCACTTCCATGTTAACACCGGTATACTGCAACTCTTGTACAATACTGAACTAGGATTCGAACTCAAGAGAACCAAACCTTGCGATCTTGTGTAACTGTGTAGTAAAGTGTACTAAATCATAAAAACATAGAAAAATGCTGCTAACTATTATTTTATTTTATTACAAACTAAGTACGATCCAATGCGTACTGATGATAATTAATTTCTATTAGAATATTGAAATATCGAAATATTCCTATATTTTCATTTATTAAGTACCTACCAGTTGTTTATTTATAGAAAACACAATAATTCCATCTATTTCCAAATGATTATTTCAAATATCGTTGATAAATATTTAGACGTCGAGCGTATTTCCTTGCAGACAAATTCAATTTTAATGTATTTATTCTCCACGAAATTGTTATTAAGCGAATAAACAGCTTGACATCGTTTCTGAATCGACTTTTCTTTGCCTGGTAAAAACGAATGGATACTATAGGAAATTAAGAAGTTCACAACAGCACATAAAGACAAATTCCACTTCCATGTTAACACCGGAGTACTGCAACTCTTGTACAATACTGAACTAGGACGCGGACTCAAGAGAACCAAACCTTGCGATCTTGTGTAACTGTGTAGTAAAGTGTACTAAATCATAAAAACATAGAAAAATGCTGATAACTATTATTTTATTTTATTACAAACTAAGTACGATCCAATGCGTACTGATGATAATTAATTTCTATTACAATATTGAAATATCGAAATATTCCTATATTTTCATTTATTAGGTAAGTACCTACCTGTTGTTTATTTATAGAAAACACAATAATTCCATCTATTTCCAAATGATTATTTCAAATATCGTTGATAAATATTTAGACGTCGAGCGTATTTTCTTGCAGACAAATTCAATTTTAATGTATTTATTCTCCACGAAATTGTTATTAAGCGAATAAACAGCTTGACATCGTTTCTGAATCGACTTTTCTTTGCCTGGTAAAAGCGAATGGATACTATAGAAAATTAAGAAGTTCACAATAGCACATAAAGACAAATTCCACTTCCATGTTAACACCGGACTACTGCAACTCTTGTACAATACTGAACTAGGACGCGAACTCAAGAGAACCAAACCTTGCGATCTTGTGTAACTGTGTAGTAAAGTGTACTAAATCATAAAAACATAGAAAAATGCTGCTAACTATTATTTTATTTTATTACAAACTAAGTACGATCCAATGCGTACTGATGATAATTAATTTCTATTAGAATATTGAAATATCGAAATATTCCTGTATTTTCATTTATTAAGTACCTACCAGTTGTTTATTTATAGAAAACACAATAATTCCATCCATTTCCAAATTATTATTTCAAATATTGTTGATAAATATTTAGACGTCGAGCGTATTTCCTTGCAGACAAATTCAATTTCAATGTATTTATTCTCCACGAAATTGTTATTAAGCGAATAAACAGCTTGACATCGTTTCTGAATCGACTCTTCTTTACCTGGTAAAAGCGAATGGATACTATAGAAAATTAAGAAGTTCACAATAGCACATAAAGACAAATTCCACTTCCATGTTAACACCGGACTACTGCAACTCTTGTACAATACTGAACTAGGACGCGAACTCAAGAGAACCAAACCTTGCGATCTTGTGTAACTGTGTAGTAAAGTGTACTAAATCATAAAAACATAGAAAAATGCTGCTAACTATTATTTTATTTTATTACAAACTAAGTACGATCCAATGCGTACTGATGATAATTAATTTCTATTAGAATATTGAAATATCGAAATATTCCTGTATTTTCATTTATTAAGTACCTACCAGTTGTTTATTTATAGAAAACACAATAATTCCATCCATTTCCAAATTATTATTTCAAATATTGTTGATAAATATTTAGACGTCGAGCGTATTTCCTTGCAGACAAATTCAATTTCAATGTATTTATTCTCCACGAAATTGTTATTAAGCGAATAAACAGCTTGACATCGTTTCTGAATCGACTCTTCTTTACCTGGTAAAAGCGAATGGATACTATAGAAAATTAAGAAGTTCACAATAGCACATAAAGACAAATTCCACTTCCATGTTAACACCGGACTACTGCAACTCTTGTACAATACTGAACTAGGACGCGAACTCAAGAGAACCAAACCTTGCGATCTTGTGTAACTGTGTAGTAAAGTGTACTAAATCATAAAAACATAGAAAAATGCTGCTAACTATTATTTTATTTTATTACAAACTAAGTACGATCCAATGCGTACTGATGATAATTAATTTCTATTAGAATATTGAAATATCGAAATATTCCTGTATTTTCATTTATTAAGTACCTACCAGTTATTTATTTATAGAAAACACAATAATTCCATCTATTTCCAAATGATTATTTCAAATATCGTTGATAAATATTTAGACGTCGAGCGTATTTCCTTGCAGACAAATTCAATTTCAATGTATTTATTCTCCACGAAATTGTTATTAAGCGAATAAACAGCTTGACATCGTTTCTGAATCGACTTTTCTTTGCCTGGTAAAAACGAATGGATACTATAGGAAATTAAGAAGTTCACAACAGCACATAAAGACAAATTCCACTTCCATGTTAACACCGGAGTACTGCAACTCTTGTACAATACTGAACTAGGACGCGGACTCAAGAGAACCAAACCTTGCGATCTTGTGTAACTGTGTAGTAAAGTGTACTAAATCATAAAAACATAGAAAAATGCTGATAACTATTATTTTATTTTATTTTATTACAAAATAAGTATGATCCAATGCGTACTGATGATAATTAATTTCTATTACAATATTGAAGTATCGAAATATTCCTATATTTTCATTTATTAGGTAAGTACCTACCTGTTGTTTATTTATAGAAAACACAATAATTCCATCTATTTCCAAATGATTATTTCAAATATCGTTGATAAATATTTAGACGTCGAGCGTATTTTCTTGCAGACAAATTCAATTTCAATGTATTTATTCTCCACGAAATTGTTATTAAGCGAATAAACAGCTTGACATCGTTTCTGAATCGACTTTTCTTTGCCTGGTAAAAGCGAATGGATACTATAGGAAATTAAGAAGTTCACAATAGCACATAAAGACAAATTCCACTTCCATGTTAACACCGGTATACTGCAACTCTTGTACAATACTGAACTAGGACTCGAACTCAAGAGAACCAAACCTTGCGATCTTGTGTAACTGTGTATGAAAGTGTACTAAATCATAAAAACATAGAAAAATGCTGCTAACTATTATTTTATTTTATTACAAACTAAGTACGATCCAATGCGTACTGATGATAATTAATTTCTATTAGAATATTGAAATATCGAAATATTCCTGTATTTTCATTTATTAAGTACCTACCAGTTGTTTATTTATAGAAAACACAATAATTCCATCCATTTCCAAATTATTATTTCAAATATTGTTGATAAATATTTAGACGTCGAGCGTATTTCCTTGCAGACAAATTCAATTTCAATGTATTTATTCTCCACGAAATTGTTATTAAGCGAATAAACAGCTTGACATCGTTTCTGAATCGACTCTTCTTTACCTGGTAAAAGCGAATGGATACTATAGAAAATTAAGAAGTTCACAATAGCACATAAAGACAAATTCCACTTCCATGTTAACACCGGACTACTTCAACTCTTGTACAATACTGAACTAGGACGCGAACTCAAGAGAACCAAACCTTGCGATCTTGTGTAACTGTGTAGTAAAGTGTACTAAATCATAAAAACATAGAAAAATGCTGCTAACTATTATTTTATTTTATTACAAACTAAGTACGATCCAATGCGTACTGATGATAATTAATTTCTATTAGAATATTGAAATATCGAAATATTCCTGTATTTTCATTTATTAAGTACCTACCAGTTGTTTATTTATAGAAAACACAATAATTCCATCTATTTCCAAATGATTATTTCAAATATCGTTGATAAATATTTAGACGTCGAGCGTATTTCCTTGCAGACAAATTCAATTTCAATGTATTTATTCTCCACGAAATTGTTATTAAGCGAATAAACAGCTTGACATCGTTTCTGAATCGACTTTTCTTTACCTGGTAAAAGCGAATGGATACTATAGGAAATTAAGAAGTTCACAACAGCACATAAAGACAAATTCCACTTCCATTTTAACACCGGACTACTGCAACTCTTGTACAATACTGAACTAGGACGCGGACTCAAGAGAACCAAACCTTGCGATCTTGTGTAACTGTGTAGTAAAGTGTACTAAATCATAAAAACATAGAAAAATGCTGCTAACTATTATTTTATTTTATTTTATTACAAACTAAGTATGATCCAATGCGTACTGATGATAATTAATTTCTATTAGAATATTGAAATATCGAAATATTCCTGTATTTTCATTTATTAAGTACCTACCAGTTGTTTATTTATAGAAAACACAATAATTCCATCTATTTCCAAATGATTATTTCAAATATCGTTGATAAATATTTAGACGTCGAGCGTATTTTCTTGCAGACAAATTCAATTTTAATGTATTTATTCTCCACGAAATTGTTATTAAGCGAATAAACAGCTTGACATCGTTTCTGAATCGACTCTTCTTTACCTGGTAAAAGCGAATGGATACTATAGGAAATTAAGAAGTTCACAACAGCACATAAAGACAAATTCCACTTCCATGTTAACACCGGTGTACTGCAACTCTTGTACAATACTGAACTAGGACTCGAACTCAAGAGAACCAAACCTTGCGATCTTGTGTAACTGTGTAGTAAAGTGTACTAAATCATAAAAACATAGAAAAATGCTGCTAACTATTATTTTATTTTATTACAAACTAAGTACGATCCAATGCGTACTGATGATAATTAATTTCTATTAGAATATTGAAATATCGAAATATTCCTGTATTTTCATTTATTAAGTACCTACCAGTTGTTTATTTATAGAAAACACAATAATTCCATCTATTTCCAAATGATTATTTCAAATATCGTTGATAAATATTTAGACGTCGAGCGTATTTTCTTGCGGACAAATTCAATTTCAATGTATTTATTCTCCACGAAATTGTTATTAAGCGAATAAACAGCTTGACATCGTTTCCGAATCGACTTTTCTTTGCTTGGTAAAAGCGAATGGATACTATAGGAAATTAAGAAGTTCACAACAGCACATAAAGACAAATTCCACTTCCATGTTAACACCGGTGTACTGCAACTCTTGTACAATACTGAACTAGGACTCGAACTCAAGAGAACCAAACCTTGCGATCTTGTGTAACTGTGTAGTAAAGTGTACTAAATCATAAAAACATAGAAAAATGCTGCTAACTATTATTTTATTTTATTTTATTACAAACTAAGTATGATCCAATGCGTACTGATGATAATTAATTTCTATTAGAATATTGAAATATCGAAATATTCCTGTATTTTCATTTATTAAGTACCTACCAGTTGTTTATTTATAGAAAACACAATAATTCCATCTATTTCCAAATGATTATTTCAAATATCGTTGATAAATATTTAGACGTCGAGCGTATTTTCTTGCAGACAAATTCAATTTCAATGTATTTATTCTCCACGAAATTGTTATTAAGCAAATAAACAGCTTGACATCGTTTCTGAATCGACTTTTCTTTGCCTGGTAAAAACGAATGGATGCTATAGGAAATTAAGAAGTTCACAACAGCACATAAAGACAAATTCCACTTCCATTTTAACACCGAGGTACTGCAACTCTTGTACGATACTGAACGAGGACGTGGACTCAAGAGAACCAAACCTTGCGATTTTGTTTAACTGTGTAGTAAAGTGTACTAAATCATAAAAACATAGAAAAATGCTGCTAACTATTATTTTATTTTATTACAAACTAAGTATGATCCAATGCGTACTGATGATAATTAATTTCTATTAGAATATTGAAATATCGAAATATTCCTGTATTTTCATTTATTAAGTACCTACCAGTTGTTTATTTATAGAAAACACAATAATTCCATCTATTTCCAAATGATTATTTCAAATATCGTTGATAAATATTTAGACGTCCAGCGTATTTTCTTGCAGACAAATTCAATTTTAATGTATTTATTCTCCACGAAATTGTTATTAAGCAAATAAAAAGCTTGACATCGTTTCTGAATCGACTCTTCTTTACCTGGTAAAAGCGAATGGATACTATAGGAAATTAAGAAGTTCACAACAGCACATAAAGACAAATTCCACTTCCATGTTAACACCGGTGTACTGCAACTCTTGTACAATACTGAACTAGGACGCGGACTCAAGAGAACCAAACCTTGCGATCTTGTGTAACTGTGTAGTAAAGTGTACTAAATCATAAAAACATAGAAAAATGCTGCTATTATTTTATTTTATTTTATTTTATTACAAACTAAGTATGATCCAATGCGTACTGATGATAATTAATTTCTATTACAATATTGAAGTATCGAAATATTCCTATATTTTCATTTATTAAGTACCTACCAGTTGTTTATTTATAGAAAACACAATAATTCCATCTATTTCCAAATGATTATTTCAAATATCGTTGATAAATATTTAGACGTCGAGCGTATTTCCTTGCAGACAAATTCAATTTCAATGTATTTATTCTCCACGAAATTGTTATTAAGCAAATAAACAGCTTGACACCGTTTCTGGACGATCGATTTTTCCTTGCCGGGTAAAATCGAACGGGTGGCAGACGAACGGAGGAGACGGGTCAAATCATTACGTCGAACCAATTGAAATATCGTTATTCCATCGCGATTTTTGAAGTGATTAACAACGATCTGCGGCTACGGTCTCAAGGAGGGAGGGCGGCCGGATACAGATTCCAATTTGTTCAAATTAATAAGGCCCGAGCACCTATCAAATTGTAAATGTGTCAGCTTGGATTGCGATAAAACCATTAAATCCGTACAGGACGTCGAGTGTCTCTCGCTACTTATCAGGCCGATTCAGCATATTAGCGATCGATATACAATCACTGCCATGAGCTGGTTTAATTTTTTTTTGTATTGAAAAAAAAAGATGGTATATATCGGTTTTGACATATAATTTACAGGTGCTTGACAGCAAGCGGTAATTGGCACATGACGATCGGCTTGAGTCGGCTAAACTCGGAGATAGTCGGCATGATAATTATTATCCTGAAAATATCGTCTGTCATTTCACTGTATTTCTGAATAATGATAAGTTTAACATGCACTTGTTTCAGTAGCATTTATAACTTATCACTTCTTATTTAATTTCTGGCTGGTGAAGAGCTGCCGGAAGAAATCAGATATTTTTTTATGAATTCTTACATTTAACTGCTTCAAAAGGTTACAATAATAATCTGAATTGATTGTTTTGTCAGTGTGATGGTAGATTAAGAACAAAATTACGTTTGCCTATACATATTAGATTAATGCCAACCATTTTTAAATATGCTATGATAATTAATATAATTATGATATGTTTATGTATTTAAATCTTTGTTAACGATTTATGGACTTTATAAGCCGTATTCATTATCAGGACCAATAGTTGACCCTGCATTAAGCTGTGTATAGCTGAGCGCTGCGGTCTCTCCGGCCTCTATCTTACAAATGGTTGAATCTATAAAAATGCTTGATACAAGAGTTGTTGTTGAAGTTTTATTTCCTGTAATATTCATAACAAGCACAAATAGCGTTAAACCAGGATACGTTACTCCACAACCATCTCCGGATTTGAAGCGAATGCGGAATAAATATATCGGTTCAGGAGGTAAATAAAAATGGAAAAATTTTGGAAATAACATATTTTATTTAAAAAAGTATTGAATAAGATGAAATGATAACAATAATTTCTATATGCCTTTCTATTTTTATGAAAACACTATATTGAAATTAATTTACATATTTGAACAATTAACAAGAACTCCAAGAACCATATGAATAAAAATTACCATAAAAAAGAACAAAATTGTTTAGATCAAACATAGCTAAACGAAGAAGCCACCACTATGTATGAAAGACGTGAAATTCTCCTAAAATTTTCCAAATATGATTAACTATGATCACTACTATTCTTGATCCACAAACCCCATTAATGATTTGACTACCTCGAACTTTCGATTAGCATATTATACCTTTACTAGCCTAAAATGAATGGATTATCTTAATATTATATTATTATTAGCTGAAAGAAATCACATCATTATTTTTACAAAACAATAATTTATTTACTTATACTCTTATATAATAACGTAATGTATGTTTCTTGTCATTATATCATTAGGATGTCGTTGACAGTTTTATATTTTGTTTATTTGATCCAGGTCTTCTTCTCTGAATTTCATATTCTGCGACTTTCACTCTGAACAAATTCTGTGTATATTTTACCTATAAAACAAAATTTAAATCACTATTAAAATATATTATGTTTAAATTAAATGTCTAATTATTACCAGTTACTACAATTTTTCTTACTATTCTTGATTTTGTTCTCTGTGCTTGTTATCATTAAAGTTTAGATTTATTATAAATTTGCGAGCTAGCATTCCCATTATAAATAAAATTGATGCTGTTTGGATTTTATAACTTTTAAAAATTTTACCTTACATTCTGCGCTTACCCTCGTTCTTTCATATTTTAAAATCAATGTATGTTAAACCACCAAGAATAACACAACAATTTAATTATTATTACTATTAAATTATTAGTGTAACACAACATCTAAATATCCTAGATTTTTTGTTGTTTTGACTTATCGTCTGTAACGATCATATTTAAAATAATGTACCGCCATTAGAAAAGGAAGACAATATAGTTTCTTATTGTCTATAGTTTATACTGTACAGGAGAGTGTGCACGCGCTAAATCCGGAGATAGCTGTGTAGTATCGTACCCTCGTTAAACCAATAGGAAACGAATTTGAAATATTCGAAAACTAAACAGTTTTTACGGCTTATACGGACTTACTATTATCTATCATTTCGAAGTAAACCCTCTTTTTTGGCTTTTGAGTAGACTAAGTGAATTATATAGTTTGTTCTGCGCCGGTTAAAACAAGCGATGTGTGAAGTTCCTTATTTATTTTTCGAAGTCGGTTCAATTTTTTTCTTAAAAATATATTTTATATTTAGTTAATATTTAGTTAATACAACGATTCTTATTTACATATTATATTTTAACTTTTTTATGTGCAAAATCTAAATTTGATTATTTTTTAATTTTTAGTGATCTCCTTATTTATTTTTTGAAGTCGGTTCAACTATTTCGTTAGAAATATTTTATTTTTCTCAGTTATCAGTCAGAGTCAGTTATTTTATTTAATATTACAATGGTTCTGCCAAGTAAAGATGCAGCCAGGATGAGGAAAAGTAGGGATAAAGAAACAATGATTAAAAATAAGGAGCGCTTCAGGCCCCGGAGACCGCCACCTATCCTAGGTGATTAACAAATGTTCTAACTAAACAACAACAAAAATGTATTGTCCCAGCCGGGAATAGAAACCGCGACCTCCGTTTGGGAACTAAACGCTTTAACCATTATACCATAGAAGTAATTGTCTACAACATATCTACCAGGTCTTAAATGCAATAGTTTGTGCTTAAAAAGCGTACTGATTTTCCATCACGTCAGCTTAGCAACAACATTATACACAAATATCTGATTATATTAAATAAAAAATATGTGAAAACCTTATAAGTGCCTTGCAAAGTTTGAGCGTTTCCCTCAATTTCCCTTCTCCCCAACAGATCCTAAGTTGGTTCCAATGGCACAACCTCGGAAGTGCACTCTTTCGAATAAAAAAAGAATTTTGAAAATCGGTCCACAATTGACGGAGAAATCAGTGAACATACATTAAAAAATATATATACAGCCAAACATAGAAACTCCTCGTTTTTCGAAGTCGGCTAATAATATAGATCTTTGACTGACTTGAGTTAAAGTAAATAAAATGAAATTAAGAAGAAAAGAACGACAATATAGTGTCTTATTGTCTATGGTTTATACTGTGCAGGAGAGTGTGCATGCGCTTCCTTATTTCAAATTCAAGCCAGTTCCTTATTTATTTTTTGAAGTCGGTTCAATTTTTTTCTTAAAAATATATTTTATATTTAGTTAATATTTAGTTAATACAACCACTCTTATTTACATATTATATTTTTATTTTTTTATGTACAAAATCTAAATTTGATTATTTTTTAATAAGTCGGTTCAACTATTTCGTTAGAAATATTTTATTTTTCTCAGTTATCAGTGAGATTCAGTTATTTTATTTAATATTACAATGATTCGGCCAGGTAAAGACGCAGCCAGGATGAGGAAAAATAGGGATAAAGAAAGAATGGTTAAAAATAAGGAGCGCTTCAGGCCCTGGGGACCGCCACCTATCCTAGGTGATTTAACAAATGTTCTAACTAAACAACAACAAAAAATGTATTGTCCCAGCCGGCATTCGAAACCGCGACCTCCGTTTGGGAACTAAACGCTTTAACCATTACACCATTACGAGGCCTTAAATGCTCTAGTTTGTACTTAAAAAGCATACCGAATGACTTTTGCACTGATTTTCCGTCACATCAGCTCAGCAATAACATTATATACAAATATTATTATATAACAATTAATACATTATATACAAATACAAATACAAAAAAATACAAATACATTATATACAGATCCTGAGTTGGTTCCAATGGCACAACCTCGGAAGTGCACTCTTTCGAATAAAAAAAGAATTTTGAAAATCGGTCCACAATTGACGGAGAAATCAGTGAATATACATTAAAAAATATATATACAGCCAAACATAGAAACTCCTCGTTTTTCGAAGTCGGCTAATAATATAGATCTTTGACTGACTTGAGTTAAAGTAAATGAAATGAAATTAAGGTAGAAATAAGCTTACTTATAGGACAGTATTTTCATTATTGGACATTATCCAATTCAAATACGATATCTCTGGTTTGATACCAGCCATTTGGGCCCACCGAGGGATAAAAGACTTTGTTGACGGAACGTTTTAAATGAGCTAGATACGCCTAGACAGAAACTATTTTCCAACCGATAGAGAAACCAACCGATATCGTGTGTTTTTTCTGCCTGTTTGCTTCAAAAGGACGACGAAAAAACGCCGGTTCGTGTTATTCGATATTTTTCGAATTCCAACTATGAAAAATGGCGAAATGAGCCCAAAACACGTGTTCCGTCCACGGTTCGAGTCGAAAAAAAAAACCCCCGGTAAAAAGGACCGGAAACCTCGGGGAAAAATTCAAACAGCGTCAGAAGTGCGTTTCATCCCCGCCAGTATAAAATCTCCATTTCGGCGGTCTTCCTAATTGATGTTACCGTAACAACGAATATGACGCACCCGGATAATTCTGTCAATTAAGGGATGGCGGGGTTCCGAGGGGCGGAACGATATTTGATACAACCCTGGATACGCCACGGACGTGCATCAATTCCGCATAGGGATTTTTTTAATCGGCTTTCGTCTTTGGCCGATACTAAATAATCCTTGTGATATTCAATATTGAGGTTGTTGTTAGATTTTTCAGTCTTCGGCGATTGTTGAATCGTTAGATGTAGCCCTTACAATAAAAAAACCAAAAAATGTATCACCTTAGCACATCTCAATGTTGTCACATCAAATCTGACTTTTGATTTACTAATGTTTTGAGGAATTTTGCGGACATTTAGCAACATTGCCCACCGGTATCAACACAAACCGAATTTTATATCGATGGTTACATGTTCAGGCGCATAACACAGCCTTCTATCTCTTTTTAGCTGGGATAAAATGGCACGTTATCTATGTGCATTAAATTAATCAGGTTTCTTTCATAATTTAGTAAAAGAACTAATTTAAAAATGATATGCTACTAAAATTTATTTTCACAGTATTTTCAACATCAGGTCACAAATGTATTAGATACATAACATTAATTCAAATAATAAATGTCTGTATAGCCGGCTTTGTAGGCGCAGTGATAAAGGCAAGAGGACGATCCACCTATTGTTGCAATAGTCGCGGGTTCGAATCCTGTTCGGGTGTGGTCGTAAATGTATGTTTGTGATTGTTTGATATTTGGGATTGTCATAGGCAAGAGTGCCAGTCACGCCAGTAACCGGGCTGGATAAGACCGGATGTCTTCTGGGATGATTTCTAAGTTGGTCACTCGCGAGTCGGTAGGCTTAATACCGAGGACCGTGGTTCGGAGCCCACGTTAAACTGTAGATCCAGTCCAGATAAATCCGTGCTTGATAAAATGAGACCTTAATAATCTGTAGTAATTTAATTAGTCACTAACATTTTTTAAATTGAATTTGAACAAACCTAATTTCCATTAACTTTCAATAATGAACAAAATATTAATAAATTTAAATTACTACGCCACTAAATATTATAACAAAGTATCATAAGTAAGATTATTTTTAGAACTGTAACAACTTCAGAGCGCCAAATTTTTACAAGTGTACATGATCTTTAATTCATGAAGTATGGAATAATATATGAACTTTGAAATTGATATTTGACTTTGTAGTATATTTATTAAAACAATGACGAACACAATTACCTAATTTATTTTTTTTACAATTTGGAAATGTTTGTTAAAGGAATGTATTTACAATGATTAAATTGACTATTGATTTTCAAAAACGTAGGTTTCTAAAGAAAGTAATCAAAATAATTGATACAAAGTTCAAAGAATAAAATGTCATATAGTCGCATATCTTATTGCATTAATCATTAAACGCCTTAATATTTATAAAATCTTTTTTAGTTAGCCCTAACTCTCAAAAGATGCGTGTATAAATTTGACAGCTGTCGGATCATTAGTTTTTGAATTATAACATTCTGAGTGAAGCAACTTTTGTTATTGTGAAAATATAGATAAAAACGAATTTCGCGTGTTGATAAAATATTGCTTTTTGTAAGGAAAAAATACAGTTGAAGCAAAAACTTAGCTTGGTATCATCAAGGATTGATATGGTAAGTTCAGACGTGGTGAAATGAGCACCAAAGACAGTGAACGCAGTGGACGCCCAAAAGAGGTTGTTACCGGCGAAAACATTTAAAAAATCAACAAAATGATTTTGAATGAATGTAAATTGAAATTAAATGAAATAGCAGATGCTCTAAAGATATCAACTGAACGTGTACATCATATTATTCACGAATATTTTGGTATGAGAAAGCTTTGTGCAAAGTGGGTGCCGCGCGAGTTTACTTTTGACAATAAAAAACGACCAGTTGATAATTCGGAGCAGTGTTGAGTAGTGTGAGCAGAATATGATCAGGCGTAATAAACCTGAGTTTTTGCGTCGATATATGACAATGGATGAAATGTGGCTCCATCATTTCACTCCGAAGTCCAATCGACAGTCATCCGAGTGGACTGCACACGATGAACCCGCTCCAAAGCGTGGGTAAACGCAACAGTCGGCTGGCACGGCTATGGCGTCTGTATTTTTGGATGCGCATGGAATAATTTACTACTAACTACCTTGAAAAAGGAAGGACCATCAACAGCGACTATTACATAGCGTACGCTTGTAGGGCTAAATCGCCGAAAAAGGCCGCATTTGAAGAAAAAGAAAGTGCTGGCCAAGACAATTCACCGCGTCACAAGTCAGTGAAAACGATGGAAGAATCCATGAATTGGGCTTTGAATTGCTTCTTCATGCACTATATTCTCCAGATCTGGTCCCCAGCGACTATTTTCTGTTCTCATATCTCAAAAGAATGCTCGCTGGGAAGAAATTTTCTTCGAATGAAGACGTGATCGCCGAAACTGAGGCCTATTTTGAAGCAAAGGACAAATAGTACTACAAAAATGGCATCGAAAGGTTGGAGGGTCGCTATAATCACTATTGAAGTATCACCCTTGAAGGGAATTATGTTGAATAAAAAAAAACTAATTTTGCTAAAAAAATGTGTTTTACTACGGTAGGCCGGAGACTTTTCAATCAACCTGTTGTATCTCTTATAAAAACAATAAAGAATACGGAAATAATGGAATGTAACACTAAATCTCAAATAACACTGTTTAAAATTAAATAACTTCGTTTAATAATATTTTAACCCCTCACTTTCTTTTTTAATGTCATATCAAATGTAAAATTTAATGTTTTGTCTTCAGATATTTTTAAAATGTATATTAAAGTTACCTTTTACCAACTATGAGTTTATCTGGACTGGACCTACAGTTTAACGTGGGCTCCGAACCACGGTCATCAGCATTAAGCCTACCGACTGGTCTTACCCAGCCTGGTTACTGGCGTGACTGGTATCATTTTCCTTATCGGATTTTACACTCTTGCCTAGAACATTCACAAATTTTAAACAATCACAAACATAAATTTACGACCATGCCCCAGCAGGATTCGAACCCGCGGCTATCGCAACAGTAGGAGCACCGTCCCATCGCCTTTACCACTGCGTCACCAAGCCTGCTTGTCTTCAGATTCAAAATTGTCTCCCGGCATTCTGCGGTACAACGTCGCCCCATTTTTATTCTAAAAATTACGCGTCCGTGATTGATACGTAGCGTACAACACAACCGCCGATTGATCGTACACCGTTTTTTATATTATTTAATAAACTTGAAAAAACCCCTTTAGCCCCAGCGAGATTCGATCTCAATACGTTATTATCAGGCAGTGAAACTCTTAGCCTACACGGCTACCCGCTGAGCTTGTTTATATATTGTGTCACCGATCTGACGGTGATTCCTGGTTGCTTAATTTGGCCGTTTTTCGTTTTATTCCAATATAGTTATTTGTAGCGCATATTGCACAAAATATTAGGCCTAAAGATTATTCCTTGATATAAGCTTTAAACGTGGTAAATTTCATGACTCCAGTTGTCCTCGCTTTCTTCAAAAAGGCTGACAAAATGTTCGATATAGAAAAGGATTGGTAGTAGACGTCAACAGTAGATCTGAAAAATGAGCTGTACTGCTTGCTGCTCTTTAGACATATGTCAAGCCTTTGACAAAACCTAACATGATACAAACTAAAGAATACAGTTTTACATATATATTACCTCACACTGCTATCCGACCTCAATCGAAGAAACTTGTGCTTTACACGAAATATGCGCGAGTGCCTACAGACAACGTACTGGTTTTCCAACTAGTGAAAAACTCCAGTGCCATCTAAATAAAAGAGAGAAATGGTTTAACCAGTGGGGAATAAAAGCAAACCACACCATGGATACTCATGTTACTTAAACAGCATTTGGTTTTTTTTTGTCAGGATCGTAATATAATTTATTTGAAGCCCATAGTTTTTTATTAATCTTCTTAGAACTTCAACAATCTGCCAGTGGGCTATAAGTATTATCATATGATTTCCGTTACATAATATAACTATCGTGACATGTAGAAAAACACTTATAATCTAAATCTTATACTAGATACTATTCCAACTTCTTTTAAAGTATATCCTAACTTATTCTAAAGACTATTCTATTATAGATCTAGACTAACTTATTATAGAGATTATTAAATCTCACTGTTTGCGTTTGCGCCTAAGCACTATACTGTCATCGCGCACATTTAACTGTTTGGCGAGTGCATTCGGATGCACTAATGGTTTTTCAGAGTACTTCGCACTAACACTCCGAATCACACTCCTTATGGGTTCTAAGGGGATATCGCGCTAAATGAGTTTGTTGGTGACGTAATATGGGGGATCGAGGATGACTCGCAACACTTTATTCTGGAACCTCTGGAGGATAGTTATGTTAAATTTTCTAGTACACTACAGTTCAATATTATAGGTCCAAATGGGCCTAAGTATTGAATTCTACAGCAAAACCTTGTTATCTAATAATAATTTAGATTTATGCCATATCAGCCAATACATTTAGTTTAGTTTAAGCCCAAGCTATTAGCGTTTTACCACTATGTTTTTCTATGTCAATCGTCGACCTAAATGCATTCCCAGATATTTAACGTTGTCTGCTTGCGGAAGTTCATTATTATTCAATTTTACTGAAGGACAAGTTCTTCTACAAAGGGTGAATGTCACATGGGTATATTTTGTCCCATTTGCTTTGATACGCCACGTTTTCACAATTCGACTTTGTTAAATTGAAGTTGGAGGTTTCTTGTGGCTGATATTGGATCCTTGAGTGATGATAAAACCTCTGTATCGTCAGCATATGTTGCAACAGCAGTTTTTCTTGAGATTGGTAGGTCAGATGTATATTATAGATAGAACAATGGGCCAAGAAGACTTCCCTGCGGAACACCCAAATATAAGGTGTAGATTAGTGTATTCGTCACCCTGTTCGAAAATAAAATGTCTGTCTGTGGTTAAATTGCATTGAGAGCAAAAATATTTAACTATGTGGTGTAGCAAGTACTAGCAATATTGATATAATGATCAACATGTACATGTATCTAGATATCAGTGTGAGAACAGTAAAGCAAAAAATAAGTCAGCTTAGCACAAAGTGTCAGAGGATACTTGTACAACATACAAACAAGCTGACAATGAATTCACGTATTTAAATACAGTAATGAGTGTTATTAATCCAAGAAAAGTTAATTTAATTATTATTATACAGTGTATATGTAAAAAAGTTCAAACCCGAAAACAAAACAAATATGTTTTATTTAAGTTGCTGATGAAATCCGTAAAAATTAATTAAGCTTAGTCAAATTATACTTATACGTATATTTTCAAAATTAAAATATTGGTAACGTTATAATAAACTATCTGTGGTTTTAGATGACCCATCCTATATTAGAGCTTATGCGGAATTTATAAGATCCTATCAAAATGTGACATTTTACTTGTATAAGTTATAGAAATAAAGGAGGACATTCCTGAGCTAATACGAATGTGATATTTTGTTCAGGTAAAACTTCGTGTTGGTTTTATATCGCAGGAAAAAGCTTTTGTTGCGAGTTATGTATGAAATCGATATGCCTCCATATCCCTGAAATGACAATACATATTTTTACTTATCCATAAGACACATAATCGTTATAAACGATACTTGTTTAAATTATAACACGGCTTTAATATAGATTTTGAAAATGATCAAGATGGATCTTTTACCAATTTTCATTTTGATGGTAATCAAATATCAGATACTAGGTTTTGGTCATAACATTTATTAATAATTCATTGCAGATATACTAATTCATGTTGGAAACAGGAATGGTTAATAACACCTTTTATTTGCATGAACTGTATTATACACATTGAAGAAAAAATTGTGAACAAATCTTTAATAGATAGGAAATTAACAGCTTAGTTATTCATTAGAATGAAACTTTTAAAATATGATGATTCAGTGCTACTAACTTCTAAGACAGGGTAATGAGAGTGTAAACAACTAATGGTGAGTATATAATTAATATATGATAACTGTAGGAAATGTTATTGCAGAGTGTATAAAATTTATGTGCACCGATATTTGTGTAATTGTTCAGAATTTACGTGAGCATCTGGTTAAAATGTGTCAGAAGAGAAAGAATAGTAACTGTTTTGCAGATATGGTAAATGTATTAAAGGTTGAGAGCTTACGTTAAATTGTAGATCCAGACTTATCTGGTCTGGACCCCTAGTTGGTAAAAGGACACTTTAAACTATATTTAAAAAAATTCTTGAGTAATCTCTCTATAGTATATTATTATAACAAAAATGAAAAATATAACAAATATTTCATGATTAACCTCTAGTTAATTCACTGAAAAATCTGTAAAAATTAATACGTGCGTATAAATATATAAAAACTAAATCGTTTGGATTTTTCTAAAATGAATGCTTTTTAAAATTGCAAATCTATTATTGTTGCAAAATATAGATTGACAACAAATGGCTGTTTGATTGGCAACAAAAGAAACAATATCACTACATAGTATAAAACAAAGTCGCCTTTTCTGTCCCTATATCCCTATGTGCGCTTAAATCTTTAAAACTACGCAACGGATTTTGATGCGGTTTTTTTTAATAGATAGAGTGATTCAAGAGGAAGGTTTATATGTATAATGCATGCATAATATACTAAAGCAACATTGCTAATTTTAGAGGTTTCTAACGTGATGTCGTAAATTAACCTATTTTTTAGGCTTATTTAGCAATTAGCAAAAACGCTGCCTAACCCTACGAGTTAGATCAAATTAATGTACTACAGTATTGTGCACCATAAAAAGGTCTACAAAAAAGTCCTGGTATATGTTTATCTTTTAGGGATAACCCACATTAACCATTTTTATTGTTCACTTTTTACGTGAGAAAATGGCTTATTTACGAAGCTATTTTAAGCAATACGGCATTAATCCTTATCGAATTAAGTACCTTAAATACAGTGTGCAATTAATATAGATCAATATGGTTCCTTACAGCATGTAAATTAAACAAATATTTTCGGAGATATTACAAATTTAAAATTTGCGTTTAAAAATGTGTAATGTAATAAAAATTGTATGAATTTAGATATTCCAAAGATAGCAGGAAATCTTCATAGTAAGTATAGGGGAAGAGGAATTGTTTTACTCCAAATTTAATGCGTGCAGGCCAAGGGCAGTAATGAATGAACCAAAAATACTGGATCGATTTTAATCATGTTTTCATTGAGTGACATAGGCATATATATTTTATGCCCGTGCAAAGTCGGAGCGGGCCGCTATGTTTTTATATACAACGTTCATATTTTTTCTGTAGTGTATTTAATTTAGTATCAGCATTGCACCCGTGCGAAGCCGGGGCGGGTCGCTAGTAAGTGATAAAAATCTAAAATAATAATCTCATTCATCAACATATAAATAAATGAATATAGTAGGATTATAAATTTAAAATATGAATTGATTTCAAATATGATAAAATTCCGCAAATATTTATTGTACTTTGCGTAAATATTATCGAACAAAAAAGAGAAGCAAATTAGTTTGTTTATTCAGTGAATTTCGGTGGGTTTAAATTAATATACTCGATATTTTGTTATTAACTTTTTTCTACTCTTCTCTGTTACACTGTTATTCATTATGGTGGATAAATATGAGAGTTATGTAGCATTTTTTTGCAGGATAATAAAAAGTAGACGACGATATGAGCGATATAGTGGAACGTACCAGTTCAATAAAGCGCCGGAAATACCACGGCACCCGAAAACAGACAACTAATTAGCGCAGGTATTTCATTCCGACATTTTTGCGACCCCCTCGGCAGGCGTGCACCTCCCCCGGTGCCCCGACACTCACGGTGCCGGACCTCGCAGGACGTAGCCCCGACTATTCCGCTCCGGGGAAGCGTAGCCAGAGTCGATCGCCTTTTCCTGTCTGTCGAGGCAAAGACATCGACTCGTAATTACAGATGTAATTCTGTTCCCTGCGCCGGGTGGGGTGGTTTTCTAGGTAATACTCGTCTCCCCTTCCGTCTCCTGGAAATATAGTCGTAATTATTAAATCCCGAGAATGGGAAATGAGGGAGGAGCGGCAATGGCGTTGAATTTTGCACGTGTTATGCTTAGTCGTCGCTAATTCTTCATGAATAGTTCTTCTGCTAATGGGTAGTCAGAGGGGACCGCTTGAAATGAACGACTCTACCCTGTTCTTTACATATTTCTTGGTGTTGTTATTATTATCGTTAATCTTACAAATGTCTTTGGAGGGAATTTTAGTTAAGTTGTGCAGCGTTAATTTTCCTAGCTAAGATTTTATTAACACATGGAAGAAAATAGAATATAAGCCAATTATTCATTGCTAGTTCAACCAACTTTAAATACTATAAACCAACTATAAATCTGATTTAAAAATTCTAATGCCAATAAATAATATTTATTCTTTAATCGATAAAATGTTTATTTTGAAACCACTGCACTATTTTTCTGACAGACTGTAATTTTGAACATAAAACATAAAATCTGTAATTCCCTGAAAATCGTTAGCATCCAAGCTATCCGGACTTCCAGAAAATTTTATACACAAGATACAAACTATTCGATCCAATCCAAAGGATATTATTAATTTTAATATTATCTCCATTTTTATCAAAATCCCCATCAAAGATACTTTAGAAATAATTTTAAAAAAATGCTTCCATAATATACTGTTTTTCACTCCAAGGTATTTCCAATTACAAGAATATTTCTATGAAGAGTTTAGATATGTGGACAACATGTTTGCCATTTTAAATCATTGTTAGAGATTGTATTGTATCATTGTCGAGATTAATCATTCATTCAGACTTGGTTGAGCATTCAATAAAATCGAGGTTTTCGCTACCTAGGTTTAGGCTTTTTGAGAAAACACATCGAAGGGATTTTGAGATTTATAACCACTGAAATAATCTCAACAATGAGAAGGATAACTTTTTAATTATTCAACAGCTGTAAGAAACATTATCCTCCCTGAAGATGCAATCACATCAATGCAATTACAAATAAGACTTACTAGAAAAATGTTCAGTCTAGGTAGCATCCATCACATGGTGTAATGTTTATTGTCGTTTGACGCGAGTGTTGTTCGATTAGTTGTCTGTTAGTTAATTTTCTGAAAGCTACGAAAATTAGTAGTACCAATGACAGAACAATAATTTAATATCCATACTGGCAATGACTAAATTTTAAAATAATAATGATTTTTTGAAACAACATTCTAATCTATCGGCTATTTCTTAGAATATATTACTTCTGGAGAAAGGTGCTTTTTTCGGGTGAGTGATTTTCATATTTCTATTTCTTTCTTTCTTGATTTTCTTATACACTAAATATCCTTTTCCGAGAAAGGAATTATTCCTAAACCTGGCTATCATATAAAGTCTACGCCACTGGAGTTATTCGACTAGATCCTTGCGACTGGATTTCCTGTTCAAATAATGGCGATAAGTGTTTATCTTATTAGATTTCGTTTTTATTCGAATAAACAAAAATGGGCCTTTTGAATTGAAATGTTTTAACTATAAATGTTTGTTTTCATTCTTGCGCAAAATTGATGCAGTCTGTAGGATTATTATGACGATAAGACTATTTTCTTTTTAGTTTATCTAGTTAATTAGAATCGAATGTTCCAATAAGAGAATACTATATACACTTTTGATGATGACATGTGAAAATACAATACGATCATTAAGTACTTTACAATATCTGTATTTGGATATCTTTTAACATATTAACTTCTCCTCTAAATTCTTAGATTTCTGCTTAGTTTCTTTTAATAATCTCCCGAAGGCCTAATCCACCTGATTAACAGTAGTGTATCTGAGTAATGTATTTTACTTTCATTTTTAAGCCATTTTTATATTACAATATTTCTCCATAGTTTGTTCTGTTACTACCTGTATACATCTTTCTTGATAAAACTACATTTAGTCACTGCATTCTCCTTAATATGCATTAATTTCTCTCCTTATACATTTTTATCAAACGTCCATGTATATTTTGAACAATAACACACATGCTCATAAAGCTTTCATACTCTACAATACAATTTCCTACAGATATAAAGTATATTAATTATATACTGACCTTTTTTTCTTATTCTTTCATCACCCTGTCTTGGTATTCGTCAGCATTTAATTTTAAACCAACGTTCATAAAGTTTTATTCAATTATACAGAAATAACTAAATATCCTTCTCGACCTGAATGTCTATTGTAAGAATTCTTTGCAATACCTGATATCAATTCAGTTGGACTAAACATGCAGTGATAGGGAGGAAGACTAATACGCTGTGGCCATAACGTTCAGCAATCTGATCTACCATGTATCTTTTCTCAAACTTATTTTTAAATAAGTAAATTACATAAAATGCAATAAAAATTTTCATTTATATTTACCGAGTAACAATTTGAAATAGTTAATTCTTTAGCATGTTTCATAACTTATTTTATGTACATTAAGCCATTCCGTAATTGCCTTTGTTGGTGCACTTGTTGGCATGTCCTCCACCAGTGTACTATCGGTGCATTGTCCCTAAAAATAACTGATGGTTCCTCCAAGTTTTTTTAAAACTGATTTTCGAAACACTACAAAAACAAGTTATGATTCATTTCTCCATGGTAGTCACCCTTGGACTTAGGACTCCTTGGAGAAAAACACTAATTCTACACCAGGAATTAAGCTATTGCTATTTCCAGCATGAAGAACTATATGTCTAGAATGAATTGTTAATAAATTTTACGACTAACTAAATCTAATCCATAGTTATACCAATCTTTGCCTTCTTCTATCAACTTTTGTTATCTTTACACTATATTTATTATCATCTTGCCATAAGTGACCCAATATACCATTCTGAAATATACATGTCCCATCTAAATATACAAATTGATATAATAATTTTTATTTGATTTAGTTGTATGTTTTTAAAATTGTATTCTTTTAAAAGCAATGTGTGGAAGCTCCGTTAAACCCCTTCGAGGGTTATCTTTACACCACTTAAATCCCATTTTATCCAACAGTGTATGATGGGATGTTCTACATCCCTCAAGGAGCCGCATATCTTTTTGATTTTTTATGGATATTTTCCAGACTAACAATTTTCTAAAATAATTGCATTACATTATGTTTCTATTGAAAAAACTACTTACTGTTTTTATACATTTGGTATATTTGATCTCTGATACAGCTAACATCAAGATGATCTTGATTCGTCACCTGTTTTGCATAAAGACGGTTTCATTTTGGTGAATTTAAGGTTATATTGTTTTTATTTATTGAGATATTTTAGTAACCGTGCCCATACTAATATTCGAGCGATATGAAATACATTAAAACAAAGCGTTAAAACAAGGTTTGCCGGTTTATAACCCGTAACTATAATATTTTAGAAGTATTTTGAAGACGTTTGACAAACGGACAATTTTTGCAGGCTCATTCGGTTACACGTTCGAGCTTCTCAAACAGCATTCTATCTCTTTTAAATAAAATGAAATGAGAAGGAAAATATTCTCTGAGTGTAACACACACGATATAACCTTCGATAGGTACACGTTGATGACGTGCATCACTACTGGTTTAAATAAACTATATAAATGTTGATACGAGTGAGATAAATAAAAATTGTATCGCCGTTCAACCAGTCTCTCTTTCCGTTTTTCTTTAGGTAAATTCATCAGGTTTGTGATTAAAAACTTTTCTTATTTTATAACTCGCACAGTCGCTAGATTTCCGGGGAGAATAAGGCTGTGAATTATTAATACAATTAACCCTACCGAATTAACTATGAAAAAAAGTATATTGGCGTTGGATTGGCATTCGTTACGTAATTACCCGAAGCTTTTCTTGATGTACTTAAGTGCAGTTCAAGTAAAAATACTGCAGCTGAAAGTGTAAAGTAAAAAAGGTGGATTTAAAGTTCTCAAGGACAGCCAGGCAAAAACTATCCCAAGTAAGAAATATTCAGCCTTTGAAAAACAGCCCTAATCTGTGAATTCCCGGCACATACATCACAGTTCAAGGTGTAAAACCACCAAAGGTGGCTTGAGGTTTCTGCGAATTAACATGGGTTATTGGAATTTGTACAGAAGATTGCAGTTTAGGATAAACGGCCACCAAAGGCGGATTGTAGTAGTTCATTTTTTTAGGAATCTGGAATCATTGAATGCTGTTGGGAGTGGGACAACTTAAAGCAGACATCGGGATGATTTCTACCTAAAACACCCTTAATGTCGATTTGTATCGCCATTCAACCAGTTGCCTCTTCTTTCCGTTAAAAAAAATGGTTCTTTGAACTAAATTAATAGTTTTTATGATTAAAAACCTTTCCCATTTTAGAATCTATATACATATTCCGAAATTCATCGCGAATCGTTTACTTTATCGAATTTATCAGACCGCTTGGAACAACATAACGACATGCTCGTAATATCCAACGTAATAATTAGGGAGAATGGTGAGAACGGAAAGGCTCCGATGTCATTTTAAACGGGGGGACAGGATAAACAGAAACGGTTAATTGCTAGGTTATGTCGGGACGAGCTGAAATTCCACTCAAAGGTGGGCGGGACGGGATGGAAAAGTCGGCAAAGATACACAAACAATTCCGGCCCGATTTTCCGACTTTACGTCGTCCGGTAGACGATCTAATAAGCTCCGGAAAAGCCATCCGCAAATGAAAACAAACAAAATCCGTTCGCTGTGAAAACTGTATCAGCCCGCCGGGGACGTCGGGCCGGTGTGTTCTAAGAAGGAGACGATGATATTAGGCCGCGACGGAAAGAGCGGAGAGATCGGTGCCGGGGAAAGGGCCCGGGTGTGATGGGAAGATTTTCGTTTTATTAAAGGGAACGGTATTTTTTTCCGTTGTCGTCAGATTTAACTTATTTATACGGCTGTTGGGGATTTCGTTATTATATCCTTTAAATACATGGATATCTTCTTCGTTTCATTATTCCTTGGATTTAATTCTTAGCGTTTAACTAAAGATGGAGTAAGTAACATAGCATTTTGTTTCTTTCTCCAGTGTAAATTCCTTTTGTTTTTTTCGTTCTTTATTCAGTTCAGTTATATAGTTCTCAGAGTTTCTTTGGCCGTGGTTTTTCCACTCCTGAAGTATTGATATCTGCCTAAAGCTGTAGAAAGAGTACTGTAAAAAGTATATATATATATATATATATATATATATATATATATATATATATATATATATCTGCCTAAGGCTGTAGAAAAAGTACAAGTAGCAGTCAGCAAGATCTACCAGTGGAGTAGAGATAGTGGAAAATACAGCTTAATAGCGTCATCTCGGAAGAAGCAACTGTACTGGTTAGTTGAAAGATACTCTCAGTTTGACCTAAAATCAAAAAGATTGGCTTATTAGTCATTCATAAAGCCAATTCTGTGGGGTGTAAATATGGGGTTACATT
Source organism: Rhynchophorus ferrugineus (assembly GCF_030347505.1). Lineage (NCBI taxonomy): Eukaryota > Metazoa > Arthropoda > Insecta > Coleoptera > Curculionidae > Rhynchophorus > Rhynchophorus ferrugineus. The sequence goes on from NW_027472583.1 coordinate 53,305,883, forward strand.
AAAAGATCAAACCGACTAATAATCCAGCGTAGCCAAAACAAGGTACTACGATCAATTACCATTGTTTATCGCAACGTAACCAACGAGAAGCTGCACGATGACCTCGAAACCAAATGGATATACGAAGTGATCCATTTTTGTTGTACCCCTGAAGTTTCGATAGTATTTCATTTCTGCTGCTTAGATCTTGCCTTTATGGAATATTAGGGTTAGGTCTGTAAATTGTACACTTCTATTTTGATTTTGCTTGATTTTTTCCTGTTTGTTAATGAATTGTCATTTTGTAGCAAAGTACAAATTCAAGTTTTTTCCAATTCTGGCATATTTTCTTGGTGTCGCATTGCATCTGCAAAATCTACATGTTCTATTTTTTGCTATAAAAGTAAACAAACAAATATAAAATTAAAAAATAGTAAATTATACTTCGTATGTCTAATATGTCGGTTTTTATGTTGTGTGTTTTTTTTGTGAAGAATTTCACTATTTTAATATAAAAAGGTGCTACCTAAAGTGGCTTTATTATAATTAATACTTTTTAGAACAGCAAACTCATTTCCAGTTTGCGTTTTATAAAACATACAATTTTTTTAGATTTATGAGAAACAGGAATATTAAAGTTCAGTCATGACGATTTCGAGCAACTGCTTGTTGAAAGTACCCATCAAATATTCTAGAAATTATCTAAATCATTGGTAGTTGACTTATCAACAATAAGCAAACGTTTTTTACCGGTCCGAAGAGGTTAGTTAAGGCCGACGAGCTAACACCATCAATTATACATCCAATCTATGTATTTGGTGGAATTTTAGTTTGCTTCAAGTCAAATAAATAAAAAAATAGAGCTCCTACGACATGACGATCATCTATACTTTGCTAATTTAAGTTCTTTTGTGGATACGTCGATTAGTTTTTCCGAAAAAAAACAACGACTATTTATTAGGCACTGCCGTGACTACTTATTACTCATCATATATTTATGAATTTTTGAAACATGATAATTTGTTTATAACGAATAGATAATTACCTCTAACGTAAATGAAGTAATATATTTATTTGTAATGTGATGTGTTGTAATTATAGTTGATTTTGAAGAAACAAGTTATACTTTGTTGGAAATCGTCCTTTTGTATTATTTTCTTTTGGATTAGTTCTTTGTTGTGAAAATGGTTCCAGAAATTCAAATTAGATGACTTCCGAGTGGAAAACAAAGAGCGTTTAAGAGTGTAAAGAATGTTTTGAAGATACAGCATTCGAGGAGCTGCTACGATACAGATTGTAGCGAAACTCTACAAGAACTTGTTCACTCATTAGGGGTTATTTAACAAGCCATTTCCAATCATTTAAAAGCCTTGGTAATCGAGAAATATTTTTATCCTATAAACATTATTTTAAAATTAAATAAACTATTCTACAGTGTACGCTGCATTCTTTTATTTTTCATGGTGCTAAGATTACAATAACCTCTTAACTTACCAAAGTTAAAACTCTATAAATTGATTATTATTTATCAAAATTCGAAATTATTCACGAACTTCAATATTCAATGCTTGTTTCAAAATTTTAGGGATTGGATGACATGTTAATTCATAGCTGACTGAATATTTATTCATTACACAGGTGATGCATTGATCATTTTTCGCGTTGTATGCACTGAACCTGAACAAAAACAATACGCCATTTACGGTTATATAAAATTTCGGTTGCAATTTAATTTGGAAGTTTGATGGAACGACATTGTCGTCTCGTATTTGCCCTGAAATCCTTGTTGGTGCATTTAGGGTCGTGCCAGCATAATTGATAGATCGACAATTTAATTTTGTTCAGTGTAAGTTCTGGTTTCGCTCCGACGTATAATTGATTTATTTTTTGAACGGGATATTCGACGTGGTATGTAATAATAGATGTTGTTGGTTGTTACGCGGAATATCGGTTCTGTTTTTTTGTTTCGGTTCTAGACGCTGATATTAAAAATATACAGCCGGGCAAAAATATTGTATATTTTATTAAACGCATTTTTAATCAGCAATACGTATTAGAGAAAATGCGAAGCATCAATGCAAACCATTGTAATTGAAACTACATAGTAAATCATCCATAAATTTCTCTTTATAAAAGGGCGCCCTTTGATAATATTGTTCATAATATTTCAGCAATTAACAATTTAACAAGGCACAATCATGCCATCTTTTTTGGAGGCGATCTAATTGTTCATGTCTTGAATATAAAGCAATTGCAGTTCAGCTAGCAAGGAGAAGCACCTTTTATTGACTTATACGGTACCAAACCAAGTCGCTCCAATAATATATACAACAAGACTTTTGTACCATGAATAGTTGGCTTCGCTATAGATGTGGGAACCACATCAGTATATCCTTAATATGTCAGCTTGGAGATTTAGCTATAGAGTCATCAGTATCAGTCGTTCCATCACTTGCTGATACGTGAAAAAGCACTGTCCAATAATATAATTATTTATATATATATTTTTTAACAATATATAAGCATTACAGTAACATCTTTCTTTTAATATAATATACAATGAAATTTTAACAACTATTTTAGCTGCTTTCATATTTCTATCTTATTTTAATAGATCTTGTATCATAGTATAATAAAATTTACCATTTTCTTGTCCTACATGTATTAAAATATATTCTATTCCACAATGAGCACATTGAGTGATATTTCTCTGAGCTTTTATTTCCACAGACTCAATTATGCCTAAGATATATCTGTATAAAATTAACTCATATGTCTTTTCACCTTAGAAGTATTACAACAGCTCTTTGGCAATATTCAAAATCAATGGTTTGTTCATTACAGTCTACAATTTGTAATCAAAATATGAACAGCACAAGAACAAATAAATTCTTAAACTTACTTGCCAAATAATACAATACTTAAGCTAACTTAATATCAAATGGCATAATATATAAATATAATATAATAATAGATAATAGAAATATAATATATAATATATAATAGAAATATAAAAATAATATAATAATATAATGATAGATATTGGAACAGTAGTGATATAAAAGTATAATAAAACTTACCATTTTCATGTCCTACATGTGTTCAAATATATTCTATTTTACATTCGTTTCCATTTTGTGTTAACTTTATACCAGCCGAACAATGAGCGCATAGAGTGATATTTCTCTGAGCTTTTATTTCCCCAGGCTCAATCATGCCTAAAATATTCCTGTATAAAATTAACTCATATGCCTTTTCACCTTAGATGAATTGTACAACAGCTCTTTTAACAATATTCAAAATCAATGGTCTGTCCATTACAGTCTACAATTTGTAATCAAAATATGAACAGGACAAGAACAAATAAACCATTCTTAAACTTACTTACCAAAAAATACAATACTTAAGCTAACTTAATACCAAATTGCATACTATATAAATATAATATAATAATAGATAATAGAAATATAATATATAATATATAATAGAAATATAAAAATAATATAATAATATAATGATAGATATTGGAACAGTAGTGTATATAAAAGTATAATAAAACTTACCATTTTCATGTCCTACATGTGTTGAAATATATTCTATTTTACATTCGTTTCCATTTTGTGTTAACTTTATACCAGCCGAACAATAAGCGCATAGAGTGATATTTCTCTGAGCTTTTATTTCCACAGGCTCAATCATGCCTAAAATATTCCTATATAAAATTAACTCATATGCCTTTTCACCTTAGATGAATTGTACAACAGCTCTTTTAACAATATTCAAAATCAATGATCTGTCCATTACAGTCTACAATTTGTAATCAAAATATGAACAGCACAAGTACAAATAAACTATTCTATAACGTACTTGCCAAATAATACAATACTTAAGCTAACTTAATTTCAAATTGCATAATATATAAATATAATACAATAATAAATAAATATAATATAATAATAAATAAATATAATATGATAATGGATATTATATGATAATATATATAATATGAAATGAATAAAATACAATTATAAATATAATATTATAAGATTAGTGCGATTAGAAGCAAATTGTTGATCATACCTGCTCGAACATGACCAAATAGACTCTTTATTGTCAACAATTAATGCGACTGAATCTTTAGCAAAGGAGTCTTCAGTCACGATAACGCAAAACCAAACTTTAGTGATAGTTTAAATTAGTCGCCAAAATTGAAAGATGGCTTGTGAAATTTTGATGCGTCTACCATATAACCCGGACCTAGTCCCGTTCGACTACCATTTATTTCAGTTTCCGCAAAACCCTCTTAATGATATAAAGGTTACTTGGTTTAGTTTTACAGTGATAACATTTGGGATTTATCTTAAAAGTGCAATATTTCTATGACGTTTCATATGATATGGTTGATATGATATGTTGTATATTTCATACGATCTATTTCCAATTTTCCGCCACATCAGTTCCGCAATAACCGCAATTATACACCAATATCTGATAATTTTAGATAAAAAATATGTTAAAACATTGTACGTACCTTTGAAATTTGAAATGTTCCCTCGATTTCCCCCCTTCCCACCAACATATCCTAACTTAATTCCAACGGGACCACCTTGGAAGTGCACTCTTTCGAATAAAGAAGAAATTTTGAAAATCGGTCCATAATCGACAGAGAAATCGACGAACATACATACAACTTTCTCCTTTTTCGAAGTCGGTTAAAAACTATTGTTTGTTCTGATAAAACAATTCACAGAAAATAACATACGATTTCCATTTTGATAATCAATTATAATTCATCTAACCTCGTATAACGAACTATGGTTCATTAAAAGCCCTCACCATACGTAATTATATCCAATATAATTTCGCATCTAACTTATTACGAGTCCCGTCGATACCGTCGTCTTGCCATTGAGCGAAGGAGCCTTCGGAAAGCTCTTTTAAAGAGAAGAAAAAACCTGTTTCGATTTATACAGGAGACCTTTTCATCTAGATAAATACTTACAGATCCAATTTGGCATTAGCAGCCATGGAAATGGGGCTAACAGCTACGTCAGGGCCGTCTCGAAAGAAAATTGCTCCGGTGGCTGTAATTTAACCTCAGCATTTTAGCCTTTGAACGCTTTCGTTTTGATAGAATTGATATTGTTTAATTTATTTCTATCTAATTAGTTATCAAGGATATCAATTCCTCTAGATATAATTATATATACTAGTAATTACACTGATTGTTTATGTCTACGGTCATGGGTAATTACAATTTTATATAGATTCTTAATTGACTTCGAAAAAGGAGGAGGTTCTATGTTTGGCTATATATATATATATATATATATATATATATATATATATATAGTGCTTAAAAAATAAACTGAATGGCTTTTGCCCTAAACGACTTCCGATTTTCTGCTACATCAGCTCAGTAAAATTTTGTACATTCCTTTGAAATTTGACCCCCCTTCCCTACTAGATCGTGACTTGGTTCCAAAGGGACCACCTCGAAAGTGCACTCTTTCAGATAAAAAAAATTTTTGAAAATAGGTCCAGGATTGACTGAATATATATATATATATATATATATATATATATATATATATATATATCAATCGAGGTGGTCCCTTTGGAACCAAGTCACAATCTAGTGGGGAAGGGGGGTCAAATTTCAAAGGAATGTACAAAATTTTACTGAGCTGATGTATCAGAAGTCGTTCAGGGTAAAAGCCATTCAGTTTTTTAAGCACTATTTTACACATAGCATATAAGACCACGTAGAAACCTAGTGGACAACTACTTCTGTGGTGTGATGATTAGACCGATTAGTTCCCAAATGGAGGTTGTGAGTTCGGTTCCCGGCGGGGACAATAACTTTTTGTTATTCTAGTTTTTTTATTTAAATCACTTAGGCTAGGTAGCGGGCCCCGGGACCTTATTTTCAATCATTGTTTCTTTATTCCTATTTCTCCTTATACGGGCTGCACCTTTACTTGGCCTATCCATTGTAGTATTAAATGAACTGACTTCCTAATTTATTGAGTGAATATCTAACACTAGAAAAAGAAAAATACAATGTTCTTAACAAAATTGAACAAATTGAACGGACTTAAAAACGGAAAATAAATAAGGAATTCACTAAAAATTAAAAAATAACAAATTTAGATATTTGACAGAAAAAAAAACACTTTATAATAATATATATATATATAATAGTCGTTGTAATAACTTTAACACTTGCAGTCGGTGCCGAGCCTAAACAAATCAAAAATAATAATATAATTTTGAGACATCTACAAAAAATTAATTTCCCAAGAAAGCTAATCTAAATTAATATAACTGTTTAGTTTCGCTACCGACTTCAAATTTATTAGTTGATAGTAGTTAAAATAAAATTGTAAATAGATAAATATATTTAGGTAGGTATTAAGCTAAATAGTGTGTATATAGTGGAATATAAAATATGTGGAGTAGATAGGTTTGATAAAGTTTTTCTTAATTTTTATTTAGTTATTACAACGGTTATTATGTACATATATAAGATATTTTTTTATGTTACCAGTGAGTAGTTTTTTCGATACAAACATAATTTAATACATTTTTTTTAGAATTAAAAATGTAAGTTTGATTATTTTTTAATTTTTAGTGTGTTCGTGATTTAAATTTTGAAGTTGGTTCAATTTTTTTTGTTAAAAACATTTTATTTAATATATTCTCTTGTTGCTTGCTTGTTGGTCGTCGTGTACTGTTCAGTAATTGCATCAAATACAGGCATAATCAATGATTTGGATTTGGATTGTCATGGGATATTCAAATTTGATTACCAATTGCTATAGGTCACAGAAAACTCTTTGCAGCAGTCAAATACTCAGGTAAAGAAACAATTTCTAATGCTGTCGTAAGTAAATTCGAATTATTATAATTTTTCTTGCTTTTGTATGTTTTCAAGACACACAATCACTTTTAATATCGATTGCACAACTAAGGGACCATCAAGTTCTCCATGCACTTGAGTTAGATAGGACATAAATAATTCTTCTAATTGTTTTCGAATTTATTTTCCTGTCGTGGACTATCTTTCTTTTGAAATATTGAACTTAAGTTTTTTAGAAATAATTTTTCGATTAGAACATAGAACACCCAAAATACTGACAAAAATAATTGAAAAAAAAATTCAGGTAATATTTAGACATAAATTACACAACGTAAAAATTATTGATTTGGACTGTTATTAGGGAGTGAAACTAACCTCGATCTTTTTATTTTTTTCTTGTCTTAAATGGTTGATGCATAATTGAATAAGAGATTGAATGAAGATGATGAAAAACTTAATAAACAACTTTTTTAGTTTATTAGCTTATTTTATCAGACTTTCTGAGAGATTAGATTTGCGCTTCAGCTGCAACTCTGTTAATATCATGGTTCTCGCTAATATATATTCGCTATATTCTCAATATAATATAGATGCCAGTAAAAATTACTAGTAAGTAAAAATTATAATCCATAAATAACTTTACTATTCCAATGATTAATGAGCTTTAATTTATGGTTTGGTACATTTTAAATTAAAATAAGGAAGAAACAAAAGATCAAATAGAAAATCTTCTTCTCTTTTGATGTCAGAATACTAACAAATATTTCAAAATCATGGTCTGAAAAATAGCTTCAAAAGCGATGTTGAAGCAGAAGTTTTATCAATCTAGTAACATCACTATAGCATCAATATTATAATATTATTATATAACAGCGGATTCTGAACATTTTTAGATATGAATATATTCCATATCATAACGAGCTCAATGTTATTCAATTGTATCATAGAAGTCTATCATATGGTGCTAGTACTGGAGCAATGTGGAGCTCTGCCAGATTTTACGTTGCTTAAAAAATATGTTGAGTAGTAAAATATGGTCACTGAGGGGAAAATAGACGGTGCTGTGACTCCAAAGAAAACCAAAAAGGGTATTTAAGATTAATTTAAGGTAATTTTGCTCAAAAATGACAAAAAAATCAATCAATATGTGAATGTTCATAAGAATAATATAAATAATAATAATAAGTCCTACAAGTAGTTAAAACAAGATTCCTTGTTCCGTCTAAAAAGCTATAGCTATAAATCAAGAGTATATATAAAGGAGCCAAGCAACAGCAAAGATACAAAGGAGTTCCATTTGTTAATTATGTTTCATAGGAAGCTAGCGCCCACCACGGCACGATATATAAAACACTGCAAAAAATGGATAGTGTCCGTAAGTGAAAGTATAACGTGTATTATAATTTTAGGAATTCAGAAGATAAAGAAAGACATCTAAACCTTAATATGGAAAACAGGTACCTGAGTGATTTTTCGAGTTTAGTGAGGTATAAGGAGTTAGGAAACCTTCTGGCTAAAAATAATGATAATATTAATAGTAGGTAGTTACACCCGCACAGCTCTTAATATATGCCCTCTTCTACCACAGATCCGTTCTTCCCTGGATCGCTTTTTATTGATTTATCTGCTCTTTGTCACAGAATGCGATACAAACAAAATGAATACACAAAGGAGCCAAGCAAGATCAAGAGTCTGATCTGTTGATGATGTTGTGCAGAACCGAAGCCAGCGGCCACAATGGCAAATTTGATAAAAGAGCACAAAAGTGTCTATAAATGAAAGTATCATGTGGTTTATAATGTTACAAATCTAGGAATCTAGAAAAAAACTAATCTGAACCTTAAGATAACCATTTTTTTTCTCCAAAAAAATATGTTGTTTTGTTATGTTGTTGCAGGATCCCGTCTTTGTATTTACATATTCGCAACATCTATTAAGGACTAAGTATTAAAATAAATATTTTCCCAATTTACTGCTCTCATAATGACGCAATAAGCAATTATTTTGACAGCAATTATTATAATGCCGGAAACCATACAATGACAGTTTCCACTAGAATAATAATTACACAGTAATATAGAACTAAAACTAATAAAGCTAAAACATAAACATAGAGTTTAGTAAATGGGTCATAAGTTGTGTCGCCCTTCAATCTTAGGTCTTTGTAGTCCCAAAGTCGGTTTTATTAAATTCAGTACAGGTTTATTTGGGTGCGAACTTAATCCATTCAAATAGTTTATCTGAAAATTACATACTTATGTTTAATTTGTAATAAACCTCGACATTTTGATGATAACTGTTAGCAATTTTTGTTGTTAGCAATGTTGACAGATATCGTTTTTCTTACCAAGGATATTTAATCATTAAAAAATCCTTTTTTCTCTATTATGGCTTTTATAACTCTACATCTCTTGTGACACTATATTAAGTTCAAGAAGCGTATACAGCACGCGTTATACTGCTAAGTTTTACATTTCTCTTCAGGTACCATAACAATTATAGATACCTATTACCATTCTTGGTATCTGATTATATTGATATATTATTTTTGATTCGTTTTGTCCTCGAACTTGAAACTTATGAATTGTCTAAATTTTTTAGTAATCTAATCCCTTTTTCTACTGCTTTTAACTCGTTTATTTCTAATTTTATATTGTATTAGTGATTTGTGGATTTGGGGCAAATATTGCATCTTTTTTGCTTTGTGGAAGAAATGTATTTGAATTGTTTCTTTGTTAAAGCATCCACAGGTGTTTCGATCATTTGAAACATCTTAGTTCCATGTAGTTGATAAAGTCATGAAGTGTCATGATGATGTCATTGAAGGGGCTTGAATATGTATGATACTTAAAGAAATAATCATGTACATAATTTTTCACAATAACTTCTGATCTCTCTGATTCTGGTTCTTCTCTAGTTTGACGCATAGATAGTTTCACTGATGGCTGACGCATTTAATTTGTGGTTTTTTTTTTTAATTTATTTATTTTATATTAGGGTTTATCCAGACTGTACCTACAGTTTAACGTGTGCTCCGAACAACGGTTCTCTGCATTAAGTTACCGACGAATCACCGACTTAGTAACCATTATCCGGTATTACCCAACCTGGTTACTAGCGTGACTGGGATAACTTTTCTTGTCCGATTTGGCATTTTTGCCTAAGGACAATCACAAACATAAATTTACGACCATGCCCCTGCAGGATTCGAATCCACGACTATCGCAACAGTGGAGGGCCATCCTGTCCTCTTTACCACTGCGCCAACCAAGCCGGTTTTATAGTTAGTGAATATTAAACTTTAAAAAATATGATCAAAAATGTATATATTACGGTGGTTTTAGTTCATCAACCTTTACTATTATGAGGAAAAAGAAGAGAAAAGGAAAGGAAAGAGGTCATAAAGACTTTTTAGCGGGAAAATTGAGCAAGCAATTGCATTTAATGGCGCTGAAATTCTTTACGTAATAGATTCGTAAAGGGTCTGAATAATATCCAATGGAATGTTGTTCCTTTTTTTGTACCAAAACATTCGCCAATTGCTTCAATAATGTTGGAGATAGAAATCTACTCCTCATTATCTGCCCTAAAACTTCCTATAATGGTTCAATTATGTTGAGATCTAGCGATTTTGCGACCCAGAAAGAAATTTATGATATACTGGTGCTCCTCATTCTAGGAATGAATCTTCTGGCTCCGTGTATGGATCATTTATCATCTTGTAATATTGCAGTGTTTAACAGCAATATTCTCGTCAGAGCAAGTCACTTCACAATTGAGGATGTTCAGAATATTCATTCGTAGTAATCCGGCCAGAGACGTGAATAAGAGAACCAGCTGATACCTGTAATTTTCATTCAAAGAACGACCTGGAGTACCAATAAAATTAATGTCTAACCAGTCAGTGCTAAAAAACCCAGCTCAAAGTCGCAAAGAATTCTAATACAGGGTAGCATTTGATGAATGAATTGTTTATTTGAATTTACATGGGAAGGAAAGTATTCAAAAAGCGGAAAAATTACTACCACACCAACTGTTTCAATATTGTGATTTCATTTCTTGCCAGGCAATGCAAGAAGAGCTCTTTCTTTCTTATTGACTGACAATGAATGATACTGAATGATGAATCTACAATTCCAAGCGCAATAGTAATGCGTTAATCTAACAAATCAGCTCTAAATAACTGCCTTTTTAATAATTCGATAGTTACTAATAATTCTGGTTGAACATCTAATTGTTTGGTAGTTTGGATAGAATGTTTTCAATGACCTAGATTTAAAGAACCCAATTCATTCAAATGACACACTGATGCAAATAAACAACATTTAAAATAGAAACGGTATTCTTACATCATTCCAAGCCACATTTATGTGACAATTATCGTAAACTTGGTAGAGTTATGATTGAGTTCTGATTACAAGGATATTTTACGAGCTATATCGCGAGAACAGTATTTTTTCAATAACTCAATATTTCATACCGCGAAATCTAAAGACCCACAATTCCAAGTTCCCCGGTATAATATCCTGCGAATATATTTTTTCGGTTTAGACAAACGTTCAAGCAAACAGCCACACCTTCACCACCGTACTGTGCGAGGTAGAGATCTCGTGACTAGGAAGCTGAAAAATCCATTCTCGTTCTTACTCATTGTCAAGTTATTTTAGCTGTTCGATCATTCGCCCGTTCCGACTGTGAATGATTTAATATCTCGTCCCACCAGTCGTGCAATATGATACAATGCACAGATTAGATCTAAAGTCTCGTGATATACAAATGGGGAGACAGGCCGAGGCCTCGGCCACTGAAAAGAACTCCAGAGAGGAAAAATAACGAGACGAGATGAAAATATCGGCAGCGTAGGACGTCGGACTCGTTCGGGTCTTTGTTTTGGGTGGTACCAGTACCATGTTACACATTCGGTAGGAACAGTTGTTTGTGACGTTCGGTCGTTACTTCAGCTCTTTGTCTACTCGTGTTTTGCTGCATTGGGTCATTATTATGAAACTTTAGGGCCTCTGTGTTGCGTATCGGTTCGTAAATCTTTTATTTATGATGTGTTTTGTCGACGTCCTTTTCCCATTCGTTCGTCACGTTCTTTACCAACTTGCGCCGTCCTCGCCGACCATTGTTAAACAAAATCGGTTTCGTTTTCTTTGTTTTTATTACGCGTCCATGGTAATAACTTCTTTTGGATACAGGGAGCGATCAATATCGTAATAACTTCGATTTTAATCGCTCAGCTTTAACGCCTACCGTTTAGGTCAATATGTTTACTTGAACTTTGATTTTGTAATAAATAATTATATATTCTATATAGTGTTGGTGATTATGACTCGGTGAATAAAACAGGGATAGATAAATGATGTGACCGTTATGGTTTTACTGGCACCCCGCCACGTATTTTAACATTTGATATAATATTTTGTAGGCTGCTATTCTAAGAGGAAAAATTTGACATGCCTCAAAGTCGCTGTAATACTCCCCAGCCAGAATTTTACATAAAATTTTTAACAACAAGGTAAAACAGATACAAAAGATTATACAAAATTAGCAAATACAAAAGACTTAAAACAATAAAATGCGATCTCAAAACAATTACATATATAACAGGTCAATTGAAAAGTCCCCGGCCTGGCACATAGATGGCGCTACTAGAATTAAATCCATATGTTTTTTAGTTATCCCTAACCCTCCAAAGATGCGTGTATAAATTTGACAGCTGTCGAATCACTAGTTTGTGAATTATAGCATTTTGAGTAAAGCAACTTTTGTTATTGCGAAAAAATGGATAAAAAGGAATTTCGCGTGTTGATAAATTATTGTTTTTTGGACGGAAAAAAACAGTTGAAGCAAAAACTTATCTAGATGCCGAGCGTCCGGATACTGCTCCAGGAAAATCAACCATCAAGGATTGATATGCTAAGTTTAGACATGGTGAAATGAGCACCGAAGACGGTGAACGCAATGGACGCCTAAAAGCGGTTGTTACCGACGAAAACATTAAATAAATCCACAAATGACCGTAAATTAAAATTTAATGAAATGGCAGACGCTCTAAAGATATCAAGTTAACGTGTACATTATATCATTCACGAATATTTGGGTATGAGAAGACTCTATGCAAAGTGGGTGCCGCGTAAGCTCACTTTTGACCAAAAACAACGACGAGTTGATCATTGGGAGCAGTGTTTGAAGATGATCAAGCGTAATAAACCCGGGTTTTTGCGTCGATCTGTGAAAATGGATGATATATGGTTCCATCATCTCACTCCGAAGTCCAATCGACAGTCATCCGAGTGGACTGCACACGATGAACCCGCTCCAAAGCGTGGGAAAACGTAACAGTCGCCTGGCAAGGTTATGGCGTCTGTAGTTTGGGATGCGCATGGAATAATTTTCATTGATTGCCTTCAAAAAAGAAAGACCATCAACAGAGACTATTACATAGTGTTATTGGACCGTTTGAAGGACGAAATTGCCGAAATACTGCCGCATTTGAAGAAAAAGAAAGTGCTGCTTCACATCAAAAATCCATGAATTGGGCTTCGAATTGCTTCCACATCCACCGTATTTTCTGGATCTGGCCCCCAGCGACTACTTCCTGTTCTCAGATTTCAAAAGAATGCTCGCTGGGAGGAAATATTCATGGAAGTGATCACTGAATGAAATGATTCATGAAGTGGAATAAAGAAGTGATCACCTAAATTGAGGCCTATTTTGAAGCAAAGGACAAATCGTACTACAAAAATGGCATCGAAAAGTTGGAGGGTCGCTATAATCAGTGTATCACACTTGAAGGGAATTATGTTGAATAAAAAAAACTAATTTTGCCAAAAAATGTGTTTTACTATGGTCGGGGACTTTTCAATTGCCCTGTTACTACGTGTACATACTATATATACTACGTACCTACCGATTGGCCAGTGATCAACTTAGAGACCACCCCAGAAGTCATTCGGTTTTACCCAGCCTGGTTACTGGCGTGACTGGGATGGGTTATTCCTTGTCGGATTTTCCACTGTTTTCTATAAAGACACTTACATTTAAAAAGACGAAACAAACATAAAGTACATCAATGCCTCAGCACGAGCTGAACCTGCCACTATCGCAACACTAGGAGAACCGTCTTGTCGCCTTGGCTGTAACACTATCATTTTGAGGAAGGCGTTAGCTTATAAAGATTTCGAGAGCATTTCGTTGTCTTAAAAATATATGATGAAATGAGGTAAGTTGCATTACTGGCTTAGTTGGCTCTATATTTGATAATATTTTCAAGGTCACAAGATTAAACTTGATGAATATTTTTTATCGAAATACTAATAATGTTTTTTGTATTTTTAACTAATCATAAAAATTCGTCTCTCAGAAATAATTTAGAAGCCTGGTGAAATATACGGAATAACCAAATGTGTTCAATATAACCAAATATAGGACTATTAGTCCTAATATCTAAAAAATACCTTTTATTAGTAATAACATATACAGAAATGTTATTGGAAATATTATATTTTATGTAATTTGAACGATCCTATAATATTAGGAATGAAATAGGTTCAATCAAATCTGAATGGCCCAACTTAATGGCAAACACGAGTATTCACTTCACATTCTTCGATATTATTGACGTAAATTAAACACTATTTTTATGTTTATTCTTATTTAGTTCATAGCTAGTGCTTGTAAATACTACATTATTACTATCGTTGCATAAGCTCGTTATAAAGTCAAAATAATGTCACTTATATTAAAATATTTTCTATATTTTACAATAGTATTTATTCGTCGAATAGTATTTATAAGTCGAACAATTTGCGAAAATAAAACATATAACAAGATACTCATGATCTTATCAGCGAAATGATGCACATTGACTGTCATTATGTTAGCTCTGCTCTGTCTTGTCGGCTTGATTGGCACGGCGGTAAAGACGACAGAATGCTCCTCCTACTGCTGAGGCTGGTTGTCCTAGATTTGTTTGTTTATTGTTTAACATTTGTGATTGTTCTTAGACAAGTGTGCAAAATCCGACAAGAAAATTATCCCAGTCACGCCGGTAACCAGACTGGGTAAGTCCGGACCAAACCAAACCCCAGTTAGTAAAAAGGATACTCCAAAATATAATAAAAAAAACCTTCAGTCTACCGAATTAGTTGACTTTTGAGTTGGGGAACCACAGGGTAGGCTTTTCTTCCATTATGGAGAAAATACGAGCCTAAGGTTACATTAGATGAGGGTGTGGGCGTTTTTTACTCTTCATATTAAATGTACCCATAATCATAGATTTATCAATGATTTCTGGTGTGACGGCCTGATGTTGCTATCAATCACTGTTTTTTAACACGGCTCACATTATCAGGCCATATGTTTTTGTAACTACCTGATTGGTGAGACGGGTTGGTCTGTTTTTACCCCAAGTGTGGATTTGTATCGCCCGTTCTTTTTTGAATAAATAAGTTTTTAAGTAAGATTATAGTTTTTGTTGTTTAATACACTTGCACAAATTATAACTGCGGTAGTTGTTAGGATTCCGGGAAGGCAAGAAAAAGTCAAGAAAAAAGATAGGTTGACGTGGGATTATTAATCGTTCCGCAGTTATTCGAAGCATTTTTTGGTGTAGTTAACTGGAAATACATTATTTTTATGTTTATTCTTATTTAGTTCATAGCTAGTGCTGCTGAAGACTTAAAGAACTTAAAGTTCGTAGCTGAAGGTGTAAGGCCACAAAAGTTGGATTGAAGGTGCTCAATGACCCGTGGCCATAAACTATAACAAGTAATAAATATTCTAGCTTTGAAAAGTCTTCTAGTCCATGGATTTCTGATATATACATCACAGTTCAATGCGCGAGGCCATCAAAAGCGGACTAAATTTACTGTGAATTCACATAGACTAACGTAATTTGAACAGAAACTTGCAATTTAGTGTTTCTTAGTCATAGACTATTGGAATGTACAGTCAGCAATATTTGAAAGACCATTCCGTAGAGCATTACCATGGACATTTGGGTAGAAGCAGTGAAATTTCGCAGATCTTCAAACGCAAACTTTCGGATGAATGTACAGGCGATACTCAAATATAATTTTACAACAATTATAAGCTGCCACACCCTGTGATCATTTCTTTAGGATGGTGATGTTATGTAATCCGTCCCAAACTATCTGGCCATCAGATTTTTTTGACTACCTTAGTGGTGAACGAGTGAGACGAGTTGGTCTGTTTTTACTCACAGTGTTACTTTATATTGCCGTTCAACCAATTGTCGCTTCTTTCCATTAAACCGATCCATTCCGTTAAAATGACATAACTTGCTCAAAACTCACAGTACTCTATTAATAGATGGCAGTTGAAGACAGCTCTGATACATTTAGTTACATCGCAGGAAATTGCTGAGTTATCAAACTACCGTTAACTAACAAATTAAATTAATTTTGAATAAATCGTCCGTCTATTTTGATGTTTTCATTACAGCTTATATACTCGGTGAAAAAGCCAACAAAATGAAAATATACGAAAGATTCAAATGATAAAAACAACATTTATACACATTAAATGATGCCAATATAAGAAATAATATTACCAAAATCATAAAGGCACTGGAAAATACAATTTTAGATAATAAAACCCAATGTAACCGGCCAAATACACGTTTGTTCATTAAATATATAAATTTACAAATAACATTTCGACATTTATAGCCTCCTAAAACTGTTATTACTATAACGCAAAAGCTTTTGCCTTTTTAAAAGTGAGATGCATGATATTAGATGGTAATAACGACTAATTTTACATCGATATCGGCATAAAATGAGATATATATGTAGCCGAGACAGTTCTCCAAAAGATATTACCATTGTTGTGGGAGAAAATGCCCATGGTACATAGCAACTAAAATACGTCATTGTCATTTATGCAGGCGATAATGTCAAACGCAAGACCTTGGGATATGTGTAAAGTATTATTCACGATCTGTGTTGTGGGCGTCAATATTTTTATATCAATAAATGTTTGAAATACATACGGGGTATCGATTTGAAAGGGTACGGTGAAGATCGACGAGCAGGATTTATTTCTCTTCATTTGTATGCGGTATAAACTATTTATTATGCGAGATCGAGTTCCAATGATGGTGAAGCGTAAAAATCGACATCATTTGGCGTGACTGGGATCATTTTTCTTGTCGGATTTTATACTCTTGTCTAAAGACAATAACAATTGTTAAATAACATACAAACATAACAACCATGCACCAGCAGGATTCTAACCCGCAACTGACGCAACAGTACGAGGACCGTCCTGTCGCCTTTAGCACTGCGCCACCAAGCTGATATTATCATTGCTGTTTTTGTATTAAATGTACGTTTATTCACTACAGAATATCAAATGACTTTATTTTTTTGAATATCTATTCTTATATTACTCAAGAGTTGTAATTGTTCTATATTGACATGAAAATGTAGTCTTTCTTCATGTTTCCTTGCGATTTGATTGATTTCTTGAGTAGTGACAGTAGGTATCTGAAGGTTTTGATGTATGTAATTGGTTTTGTATTATCTGGGCACACTTATACTACTTCTCAGGACTTTGTTCTGGAACACTTGTATTGTGTTTATATTACTTTTCGCGGAAGATTACCATATTGAATTCCATATAGGTTTCTATACTTGTTTGTACAAAAGCAGTTTATTACGTATTGATAATTGTGATTTTGTTCCAAATAACTAATCCATTTTCCTATATTTAAACCCCAGTTCTTTCCTTTTCTTTTTACAAGTTCCTTTCAGCGAAGTTTTCTATCAAGATTTATTCGATGATACCGAGTGTTGTTACTGTATGAAATGATGATGTTATTTATTGTTATTGGTGCTTGTGCGGTCTTATTATACGTGAACTGGATATAAAGAGATTTACTTTCGTTAATTTTAATTTTGCAGGTTTAGATCCAATTTTTTATATTTTCACATGCTTGTTGTAATTATCGACTAGCTTCTTCGCTATTGTCTCCGACAGTAAGAATCGTGATATTTCATGTAGCTTATGAACAAGGCCGTCATGCAATAACTTATCGAAGGCTTGTGCTAATAATACAGAACATACCTTTTTACTTTCACAAGCTTTTTCAATTATATCTGTTATTGTATGTACCTGGTCAATTTGAATGTTTGTTAATAAATCCAAATTGGAGTGTAGGTATCGGGTTTTGTCTGTCTATTAATGATTTTATTCTTTTCTATAATAAAATTTCGAATATCTTAGATATTAGTGATAGTGCAATAGATATATATACTTTTATTTTAATAGGTGATTTTGCAGGTTTAAGGATCATGATAATTTCAGTCATCTTCCAAAAGTCTGGGTCATATTTTAAGTGCATATTTCGAAGTGCTGCATTGACCAAATTGGTAATTTTTATAATTCCATTTCTTGGTAGTATTTGCAACAATTGTTATTAAGTCATATGTTATTGTCAGGTTATTAAGTAATAGCCTGGTGATTTCTTTGGATTAATACCAACTTTAGTTCTCTATCCGGCAAATTATACTCAAAATCATTTTCGAAGTATATGAGTTATTTCGAAATACTTCAGCTTTTTCTCGATTGCTTTGTTTTCTTGTCATCTGTTAGATTTTACAGATATTTATCTATAGATTTGTTTATCATTGAGTCAGTGAGTTATATTATTTAAAATATTTTTATATTCAGGTCTTCTTTTTTGTTGTAATTTTTTTCGTAGCTTTCGTTTGAAAATGAATTTTATACATGTACATTAATTGTACTTTAATTATCCATTAATTGTACTTCAAATTTCTGGAGTAATATTCCAAGCAGCTTATTGGATATCTACAACGAATTTTTCTGATTCAAAATTTCATTGTTCGACTGTCTTAAAGGGTTGAATTCGATTGTTCATGTTCTTTAGCAAATCCTGTCTGAAAATCTGTTCTCTTGTTTGTTATTTTTAGATTTCGTTCTTTTCTTATTATATTTTCACTCTTATTATATATATATATATATATATATATATATATATATATATATATGTATGTATATATATATAGATATATATACTCTTGTATAAAACTCATTTCTTTGGTCGTAGACCAAGTTAGGAGTATCTTTCGACTAACCAATACAGTCTTTATTTTCAGTTTTTATTCGATTGATAATACTTTTAGTAATGAATTTTTGCGTTAAATAAAGCGTTAAATTTGTGGAAATATTAAGGAAAACAGAGATATACAGCTAGAAAAAGGTAAAAATTGCAACACTAGCATAATTATTTTGAGGTGTTATCTTATGTAAAATCGAAATTACTTTCCCACCGACTTAATGTTAATCAATCACTTTGAACATTTATCTCAAACTTCCGAGATTACCGTTGTTTGCTTTTTTATTATTACTTCTTCGTTTTTGATGAATGACACTCATATCGTTACCCAATCGGTCATTCAACTAGTGTTTCAATCATAACTCGTCCTTTATTACTCGAACATGGAGGATTTGTGCGCTGGAAAAACTAGCCGAAGCGACGAAGAAATGAACCTCTTAAACTAGGACAATAACGAAACTTTTACCAAAATTTTATCGCGCTTATATATCGTTTTAATATCATCGCCCGTAAAAAGAGGCGTTCATGAATTTTTCAAAATTTTATTACGGACGATAGATCGTATTTTTAAGTTTTACCCGTCGCCATTTATGCGCGCTCTTCGATTTTTATTGTTCGTGTTTCGGAGCGAGAACGTGTTACGTCTTCATTTTCTCGCGATGGCATTTTTGCTAGCTATCTGATATCCTCGTCTCGTGTTAGAATGGCGGTTACATTGAATCTAATAAGAAGTATAGCTCCAAAAATTCAACATGTTTTTTTAAAATATATTTTAAAGTCTCCTTTTACCAACTAAGGGTTTATCTGGACTGGTTCTACAGTTTAACGTGGGCTTCGAACCACGGGCCTCAGCATTAAGCCTACCGACTGGCGAGTGACCAACTTTAGAAATCATCCCAGAAGACATCCGGTCTTACCCAGCCTGGTTACTGGCGTGACTGGGATCATTTTCCATGTCGGATTTTACGCTCTTGCCTAGGACAATCACACATTTTAAACAATCACAAACATAAATTTACGACCATACCCCAGCAAGATTCGAACCCACGGCTATCGCAACAGTAGGATGAATATTCTATCGTCTATACCACTGCGCCACGAAGCCGGCAACGTGTTTTTTTGTTCGTTTAAATGTTTTTTTTATTGAAGTAAAACATATAATAGTGAGAGAGTATAATTAAGGTAATTAACTTAACGCTAAATAGATTTACAAGAACTATTAGAAATGTATTTTTATTAATTATATTTTAAATTAGTATTGCTCTATTAGTTCTCTTATACTTTATCGCATTAAGAAGGAAGCAATGCGAGTACGGGATTAATACATCAGAATATATATCTCAAATTAAAATAAAACTATACTACTTAAGCTAATGTTAAGAATACATTGACAATACACTATACAAGCTCCTGTAGTTTGGTTCCCTTCAATCTTCTGATTTCCTGCGTATTTTCCATTAGCTATATTGCTTTCTCGTTGCTGCGATTTAGCAATCTTATTTCATATTTTAAGGCGACATCTTGAATCATTTCATATATCCATTTGATTTCGAGGTTGTCGTATAGCTCTTCTTTGATTACGTAGCGATAAGCATTGGTAATTAATTAATGTTTTATTGCAGTCCCATATTTGCAACCTATTGGCTTTATGGTTGACTGATCAACCAATCTCTTTGATTTTAGGTCAAGTTGAGAGATCTTCCGACTCACCAGTATAGTTGCTTGTTTTTGAGTATAATCTGCTCTGCTCTTTGTTTAACATGATGTTTGCAATGTAACCTACCATCGAGATGGATGCCGAGGTATTCAGCTGATTCTGTCTGAAGAATCGGACATCCGTCAAGTGATATAATTATATTTTTGTCGTTTCATCTCTTAGAAAAGTGTATAAAATGGATAGTATTTATATTGGATGTAAGTTACGTAAATTTAATAACCAACGTTTTTCTTTTTATTTAAAACTTTTTTATTTTACGGAAATAAATATCACAAACGACTGTATGTAGTGGCTGTATTGTATTTCATTGTACTGTATTTCATTATTATATATTAATAAACGAAACCCTAATATATAAACACTTCACTCCTCCAGCCTGATATAAACACGTCTTGTTTTTTTAAGTCAGTGACATCTCCATATAATATCTCCCTCCTAAAGATATAACTGATTTTGTGTATTGAATACATCTTCGACTGCCAGTTTGTCCTTGAAGGTCATCTGAATTGTACTGTTTTCAACCAAGTGTTCATATTATACTTTGTTTCGAATGGTTTGCCAGGTCGTGATGACTTCAAATTCCAGTAGTCTTTGACTGAACAACTTAATTATTAAGCACTCCGATTTTGTTGGCGTCTAAACTTTTACCTGCCCTTTTAGTAAACTAAACTATCAGTTTTTGTTCGAATTTCAGTAGTTTATGTGAATTCACAGCTACGTATGCCCTGAATTGTGATGCTTATGCCAGTAATCCAAGGACTAAGGGTATTTTTCCATGCATGGATGTTTCCCAATTCTATCACTTTATGGCTAATGGATTTTGAGCGCCTTCAATCCACCATTTGTAGTATTTCAGCTTTTACTGCGAAATTATTGCCCGAACACCACTTAAATATGCCCAGAAGTGCATCGAGCAACTCCGGAATTAGGTCAACCTGTTTTTTCTTGAGTAAGTTGATAGCGGTTAATTGAATGCGTTGAAAAGTTCAGTTGATTAAATATATTACATTTTGTTTCTGAGTGCATTTGCCAAATGACTTATCTGGGAGACATTTTATTTCTTTGCTATTTTATAAAAAAACTGCTGCGATCATTATACACTTATAAAAGTTCATAAGGAACAAAATCTAAGTTAAATTGTTAAAGCAGAATGGTTTTGATTCGTCTTAGATGCTAATTTTTGACGTGCTAAACAGAAGACCTAAGATTTGGGAATGTGGCTCCTCTTTTGAACGATTCAAGTTTTGGGCAGTGTTCCCCTCTTATACCGGGTATGAATATCTCCACGAATATCTCCAAATCCCACATCGGAACTAAAATTGGCTTTGTAGTGGATAAGCAAGTCTTCTTCAATCAGATTTTAACCGAATTCTTTAAATTATTGATAATCTTAAGTGATTTCCGCAATGGGCTTGAGTGTATCCTTGAGAGAGTATATAATGTGCTTGTATGTGTTTTTAGCCAGTAGCACCTATTAGTGAAAATGTGTAGTAAGTATCAGTGTAAACAACTTCGATGCCATCATTGTATACAAACGCTAAACTCAGGGAACATTCAACATTAATCATATTTGTTGTATCATCTGATGATGTTCCAATAACCCACCAAATGGCTGAAACTCATCAAATACATGTCAATATACAAAAAGTGAAGACAATTAATTATAAGATATATTTGACAAAAACCAAGCTCCAAATGTCAAAAATTTTCATAGCGCTTATCAGGTGTATCAAAAATTGCTACTACACGAAATGGCTGAAAATGACATTTGGAGAGGTTTTAAGCTTACAGTTACAGTTGCTTGCCAGAAATATACAAAACGGAGAATTTTCTGTGATTGGCGATGAAAAGTGGATCTGCTACAACAATTTCAATCAAAATTTATCAAGTCTTGCTATGCATATGGTGGGATCAATGTGTAGTGTATTACCAGCTACCAAAACTAAATGAAACTGTTTGTAAATATATCTCAGGATGTCATTTGTACAAATTGAATGATATGTTACTAAAGAAGGTCCATAAATTGCGAGTAATAGACGACAAGCCATTCTCGTGCATGTCAACGCTCAGCTATATGTTGCCATACAAGATTAGTGAAGGATATTATGTAGTAGCTCATGTGGAAAATTCTACCGCACCCAATATACTCACCAGTTATAGTTGTTTCTTTTTTGGTTCTTTCTTTCCATTTGTTAGGATCGATGTAATATAGATTCGTCAATGGGTTTCGAAATGCTAAAAAGGTTCGTAAACTTCTTTCTTTTAACACGGTATCGCCATGTTGGAGCAAAGATGGGAAGAAGTTGTAGAAAATGTTGGAAAATATTTTGATTGGTATATATTGTATCTACTTTTTTGATAAATACCTTTTTAAAGCGAAAAATTATCATAAATTGCTGTTTTTGGTGCGATTGGTATTGACAATGACCTTTAATAAGACGAGTAATTTCTACCAGTGTGTGGTCAATATTTCGAAAATCTGGTATGTGGTTTGCGGTTTTGCCCGAAAACTCTCATTCATTCATGTAAGCACCATGTAAGCATCAAATGAAATTGTATAAAATGTAAATTGTATCAAAAAGTTCTTCAATAAACAACAAATTTTAGTTATTCTTAAGATCTCATATTCTTTATTATTATTTTGAGTATATTTTTTTCATGTTAACGATTTTGATCTTTTGAATGTATTTTTATATAACTGAGTATATTTCATACGAACATTGAAAAGAGATTAATATTGTTAAGGCCAATTTATATCATACTGAAAATTCAAAAACCGAACGAAACTACGCACTCCACCATACACAGTTGGGATTTTCGCAGAAAAAAAAAACGGCCAGCCTGTGTTTGCTAAAATTTTATTTGTAAATTTACCTTTTGGTATTTTAATGAGTCGGAATTAGTTGGAATTTTCGAATTTCGTCGAATATATTTCGATGGGAAAAATTGGCGAGAGGAATTTTGTCAGTATCCGAAAACCAAATGGCCAACAATCCGGCATTATGGAGAATTCGGATAGCATTTATAGATTAACGACGGGCTTAAACATTTACAAAAATTACAAAACGACGGTTAAAATTGATTTTTATTATGCAGGTATAGTCTGGCTAGCAGTAGCAAATTAAGGGCGGTGAGATTATTTCGTTTAATTTTATCCTTTTACTGACATCTGGTTCGTCTGTGTCGGTTTTTACCTTGGGATGATTAATTGAAATCGTGATTTTTCATTTTCTCATTAGCTTAATTCAAGATTTAATTCATTCTTATTTGTTAGGTAGGATCTCATTCGATATCGTTATTTTTCGTATTCTTTCATAATTTTTTTCGTATAATATTTTAGTTACATGTTTATTTGTGAGACTTCAAGGTATTTTTTCCTACAACATTACTGGAATATGTTTTTTCTATTGGGAACTATCGACTATCGATAGCCAAAAAACTACCGACTGAAAATAGTAATTACTATTTTCAGTCAAATGCACTGTTCGGCTGTTTTTTTCAATTCGTGATGTCAGACGAAGATGGACGAACCCTTTACTGTATATATTGTGAGAGAGAAAAGGACGGAGATAATTGCTTGGAACTGTTAATTTTATTTGTGTTTATATGTACAACGGTAATATGGAATTACTTTTATATTTCAACGTTGTGTGGATTTCTAAAAAGGAATGGAATTTTTCTATGGAATGGAATAATACCCCACAAATGTTTTATCGTATTTTGATATGTTAATTGCTATTTTTAAATAATATACTATAATAAATATAGACAATACAATAGAACTTAAACAAAACCTAAAAACTAAAGATGTACAATCACCATAAAGACTAAATAAAAATTAGACATATACCTCATAGAATTATATGCATATAATCATAGAAAAGAAAGAACTAATCCATGACATAATTAAAAATAATCGCACAATATCTACTAGAGCATTTTTAAATAGTCATATAGTCAAAAACAGTCAAAAGTATTTTACTATTTATCATTCACACTTTTAACCGTTTTACTCTACTACATAAACAGTCTTGAAAAATATCGTTTCAAAATGCTGCTATGTTAATTTACTATATATTGTTATTTACAAGCAAATTAGCAAAAAATCATAAAACATATATATTACATATAAATCTATGTAGGCATAAATTTGGTACATTTTTGTCAATGTTGCGGCTAGGACAACATAGCTGGAGCGTTAAAAATCAATGGAATGAAACTAGTAGAACCAAATATAGTAACTAAAAATATACGACAGAAACAGTCGATAGTAAATAGTAACAAAATCAGTCGGACCGAAAATAGCGACTGAAAACAATTTACTGAAACAGTCATAGTGGTAAAAAGTGGTAAAATCAGTCGAACCAAAAATATCGACAAAAAAGTCGATAGTAAAAAGTAGTCAATTACTAAACAGTCGATAACCGTTTCCAGTCGATAGTTCCCAACGATAGTTTTTTTTAGCTTGGTATTATCTTAGCTGTCATATACGCTGGAACCAAAGACTATAGATAAATATAAGATATAGATAATAATAAGGGCAAAATATTCAGCAAGAAATTAATTATTCCTCCATTCCAAACACTTAGTGGTGATACTTGATTGGGAATAAGAGTTTCTGATTGGCATAAATTGATTAAAAATGTCTATGTCTACAAAAAAGAATATAAACGGGGAATCATCGTGCTTCTACATCTAAGAGCTACGTCAAAAAAGTCAAAAACTCGTGTATTTACCAACATATTAAAGATATTGCTGATGGCACCTACTTAATATATTGCCAATGAGGGTAGATATATCACGATTTTACTTTAGCTCTAATAAATTAGAAAAATATTCATAAATCAGTCGAATATAAATTAATTTTTTTTTTGTTTTGGTAAATGAGAAAAGTCTATAGAAATTTAAGAATAATTTTACACGCTTTTTCGTATTAGGTAATGTTATATGAACGGGCTACCATTCACACCCATTTTATTTGAAATATTAAGAAATAACAATTTCATTAATTAAATATTATTATTTTAATTGATTTTTTGTATGTTGTCAGCTTGGATAGTCTTTTTCAACGACTTTTGAAAATGTTTCCTTCAAATATTGACTAGTTAACTGATACACATTTTAGCACACAATTTGGTGTTCTATGTGTTTTTATTTTGTGTGAAGTGTTTACGGTCTCGTCACCTGACACATATCCGTTAGCTCGTCTGTAGCTTTATTGTATCATCAATTTATAGTCCGTTCAGTAAAACTGTAAACTCACGTCATCTAAATTTGTGACGTCAAAACTTTGCAATGTTGCCACATTAACTCTCCGTTTTGATTAATTTTGGCTTTAACATATAACAACATTCTAATCTATATAAAATACTGAAACAAAAATAATGTTATCAAATAAAATTTATTTTAACGTTACTACATGTACCGAAAAGTCATTGTCGTTTTTCTTTCGGAAAAAAACTACATAATTTTCCGGGAAATGCAATGATTTATTGATTTAAAATATTGGCCATTTAATTCTATACATCTTTTCCATCTTTCAGGCAATTAATTTCAGGGTTTGCATTTATAAGTTGATAATCAGACAGGGCAAGGGCTGAAGAGTATAGCGGGTGCGATAATATGTCCCATCCAAGTGCTTTCAACGCTTTCTTGACCGGTTTTGCTTTAGGAGATAGCGCCTCATCCTGCTGTAAAATCACTTTACCATGTCTTCGGACCCATTCCGGACATACTTTGGTCTACTCATGCTTCAAATTTATCATTTGTTGTCGGTAACGATCACTATTAACTATTTCATCAGGTTTGAATAGTTTGTAATACACCATGCCATCCTGATCTCATCAAACACTGAGCATTGTCTTGCGACCAACACGACTTGGACTTGTATTCGATCGGCCGGCTTCATCAGTTGATAACCATAATTTTTTTGGCGTTAGAGTGTTCAAAATAAATTCACTTTTTATCACTCGTCACTCTTTGATCCAGAAACGACTTCTGATTATACCTTCGAAGCAGCATTTCACAGACGATTTTTTCACACCCGTAATCGCGCTCGTAATCGGTCGCTAATTGCTTCTTCGGCCACATTCGATGCTTCTGCCAATTGTTTTTGAGTATGAGTTGGGTCTTCACCCAATAAATCTTGCAGTATCGCATCGTCAAACATTTTAGGTCTACCAGAATGTTGCCTTGCATATCGAAATCGCCACTTTTGAATTTTTTAAACTAAACCATCTCCACCATCAAACGGTGATTTTCGGTGGATTTTTTTCTATTGGTTAAATATCAATATGCACGCTTTAAGATATGAAACTTGACATTTTTTTAGAAAAGTATGAATCTATGGCGGTGTTAATTTCGCAAAATATAGCTTTGATGCCTGATGTCAGTAGAATAAAATGATGTATGTATCAAATCATAAGATTGCATACTTAAGCCTATAAACATCTTTAAGAAAAACCTGTAATGATATTCCGTTACACCTGCTATAGTGCGTCGTGTTCGAGATAACCGATTAGAGACGTAATATGTTTCTAACTTCGACTAATTGGTGCCTTCGGCATTTTCAGTCAGTGTAATAATAAGCAGCAATTTGAAATTTATCAAAAGAAACAAAGCCCCCAAAAAAAAGTTTGCCAGTTTATAACCTGCAAGTTTTATAACTAATAATGTTCTGTTTAATTTTGCAGACATTGGGCAAACAGGAACATTTTGTAGGTAGATTCCGTAACATATTCGAAGCATTTCATCTTGTTTTAACTCAAATAAAATTAAGTAAAGTATATTTTTCATTAAAATCTAATTTTTTTCGTAAAAATTCATTTTATTTCATTTTCATTATCATTTTCCTCACTCAAAATTTGTAAATAGGCTAAACCGATAATAAAAATTGATAATATTTGATAGTTTCTCCACTTGTGCCCTGTACTAACGTATACATCTGAAAACAAATAATACATAAAGGAAAAAACCAATTAATTGAACTATTAGGATTTAAAGATAAACGAGAGAAATAAGGGGATTGTCGATAAAGCTGAAACGAACGATAAAAACGTAATTTTGACAGCTATACTGACCAGTTTAAGATTATTTTCCAATTAAATAAAAACCCCAACGGATTAAAAGGCCATTCCGGTCCTCTCCTGTGTATCGGGCATAATGAATATTTGATAGGGACGTCAGTATTTATTTTTCTGCGTTAGTATATGGTACGAGCCTTTTTATAACGGCAAAATCACGTTTCGTTAAAAGTCGAATCGTCAATTATTAATGTATTATAACTTCGGTAAATTGTGTATTTGGTTAAAAATGTGGTCGTTAATTGTTAAGGACGATGTTTCATTTATTACCTCATCAAATGTAGCATGAATATATCTGTATGACTCAGACCACACCCAAGTGATTTTTGTTTTAATCATTATGAACAGTTGATAGGACCTAAGATTCACTGCGTATTGCATACTTGCATGTAAGAAAAATAAATGTTTATTGAGATTTATTCTAGAATTAGATTTATTCTGGAATAGATTTTTTTTAGAAATATTTCTCGTGATTTTCCACAATTTTTCCCATTATTTTGGCAACATAGTGATAGTGTGTTAGTTTGGTTCAATCGTGTATCCATTTTAGCATTTTTCAGTAGGTCGAAACCGTGTGTCGTCAAGCTAGGCTTCTAAGAAGAGTTGAACAACTGGTAACGGGAAGATACTGAACCGCAAATGTCTTACAGGAAATCGAACAAGATGTAGTATATAATAGTTTTTGGTCAATCACTTTTTACAAAAATTTAAATGATGGGGTGCAGAATGTCTTCTGAAAATACGTTTCTTGTATTCCCATTTCGACTTTATCCCACTAATATTGGAATGATGAGTGATGAACAAGGTGAACGCTTTCACCAGGATATAAAACAGATCGAGGAATGAGCGTTGTCAAGGAATTTGGTATGTTAGAATATTGGTTGATTACTGCCGGTTTGTAATGAAAAATGATCCTGCTATTCAGAAGAGGAAAAGTTAATATTTCTTCATTTTCTTTCAGAATATTTGTTTTAAAATTTTCATAATGTCTTTACTTATTTATAGTACTTTAATAACTATTATTAATAAATGTATCATAGCTCGAAAATGGTACAAGTTACAATAAATACAATACGTTATTCCACAACATCGCCGGATTTGGCGCATGCGCACTCTCCTACAGAGAACAAACCATAGAAAAGAATAAACTAAATTGTCTTCCTTTTCTACCTAGGTACTCTCAGCTTGATCTAAAATCAAGGAGGTTGATCTATAATACAATTATAAAGCCAATTTGGGCCTATGGGGTGCAAATATGGGATTGCACTAAACATTCAAATCAACTAGTCATACAACGCTGTCAAAACAAGGTTCTTCGATTGATTACCAATGCCTATCGCTATGTAACTAATGAAGAACTCCACGATGACCTGGAAATCAAATGGATTTGCGAAGTTATCCAAGATTTCGCCTTGAAATACGAAATAAGATTACTAAATCGTACTAACGTGGAAGCAATACAACTGCTGGACAGCGCGCAGGATGTCAGGAGATTGAAACGAACAAAACCATACGAACTTATATAAGGTGTATACATTTAGTGTAAACTATAGCTATAAGTTAATAATTATAATTTTATAATTGAGGAATACATACTGATCTATATTCTCGCACTCGTCTTGCTTTTTAATTAATCCAAGCACATAGGAAAAGTAGTAATAAATTAATTGTAATAATAATAATAATAATTAAAATTGTACTAAGCGTATCTAATAAAGATGTTAAAAAAAATTGAATCTAATAAGCACGATAAAAAATGTAAGTAAATAAAGCTGTTGGTACGCATGCGCCAAACTCGGATTATTCGCAATTTTAAAATTAAATGGAACTCAATATGCCCATGTGCCAAATCCGGAGATTTTGTGGAGTAACGTATTCTGCAATAAATCCGTTTAAGTTTTTGTGATCAGCAAGTAAAATTTGACAAAAAGCCGTTATATTTAATATTATAGAACCAAAAAAATTTCACACAGTGTATTTAGTTTCTCTTTTATTTTTAATATATAACCTGAAATTATATTTATAAACCAAAAATATCATCTCTTAACCGCTTCTCAACAACAGGTCCGACCTTCATTACCTTGCCGGGTATTATCGGAATATTTTTTATCGCTGCCGTATATTTAATTCAGTTTTGGTGAAACTGTCGATCGCGTACAAGGGGAGCGATGTAATTTAGAAGTTTGATGGAGTGAGTCTGTTTTCTGTTATCGCCTGTCAAAAACGCGGTATTACATTTATTGAAATATAGCCCGGAATGATTGATAGGGAATTAAGTCTTGTTGGGAACGCTGTAACACGTCTTTTGTGGGATAGCAACTCGGGGTCTACGAACTCGAGCGCGTTTCGATGATGTCGTGACGTATTGATTGGGATTGTTGACACTTATGATGTTTGTATGTCGTACGGTTTGGTAAAGCATGATTATTACGGTTGATCAATGAGTGTGTTGTCTGTAGTTTCACGCCTAATACTCCCACGACGCCGAATTTGATGGAATTGAATGGTGAGCAGCAGGCTTGTACCTTTACTTTACAGCAATGAGTGTCAACGATGGCGTTGTTGTTAAAAATGGATTGGTTAATTGACATTCCAATGATGGAAGTGACAAAATATAGGAGCAGTTCTTAATCACTTCATGAACATGTTGATGTCATAAAAAACAACGGTAATAATGCATTATATTCCAAGAAATCGACACACACAACTGTTCAGATATTTTCAGATAAAATCAATGCAACGAGATTTATTAAGGAGTCTATATTCATGAATCAAAAAAATGTATTATTTACGTATATTATTATTATATTTTTGAACCATTGGAGGAGATAACTTCATAAGAAAAGACCCAGTTTAAAGAAAGAAACATCTAGTCATTCAACTCGAAGAATTCTTGCTAGAACCAGTATATATGAACGTATTATTCGCCAAGTTTAGCTTCCTCTAATCTCTAGCTCTTCTTGCGCCTTAATTATATTATCTACTATAGGGGAGTATTGCATATATATCCATTGAACTTTTAGTATAAGTTTATTGAATATGAGGAAAATTATATTGAAGAATAAAGCAATTCTTTCAATTAAAATAGTTTTTTTGTAGAGTTACAACAGCCTACAGGTTAGACTACTTGTACATATCGAGGTCTCATTATAACTCAGGAAAAACATGGCTGCTGTTTATATTAACAAATTTAATTCGTGAGATAAATTAATTGGAATTTTCATGAAAATGTTGTTTATAGACCTTCAGAGGCCTTCAGTTATAATATTAAAACCTGAAGGATTTAAGCAAATAAATTTTCTCTCTAGTTGCTATTGATATAAAAGTGAAAACATCAACTTTAATTTCTATTAGATCGATTGTAAAGCCTTATACGGACAGATTCTATATTATATGTTCATGTAGGTAGTTACAATCCAGAAACTGGAAAACTGGAAGAAATAATTTGCATGAAAATTCTTACTGAAGAAAAATTATGTGTTTAATGTGATTGTAATATAGCTCGTTAATTGTAATTATAAGGAACTGATAATAATTATTATGATTGTGTGTACGTCAGATTATATCCGACTTGGCTAAACTGCAAGATGTTGCGTGTGGAAGAAAATAAATATTACAATCAAGACTAAAATCTGCCTTCCTTCGAACATTTATTTTACCAATTCTTCTATATAGCTCTAAGACTTAAACACTGATATAGCCTGACATCTGACGCATATTACAATGGGTTTAACATGTCTATCGAATGAAAAGTGAACAAATTCCTTCCAGACTTCTATATCTAAGTACATACTACTCAATGATGGTGATGATAATTGTGCTCGGTTGAAAATAAATTTAATTATTGTGGGTCTGATCAAACAAATTGGAGATAAAGTGGTATCCGAAGTATAGTGGCGAAGACATTTTACTTTTGATTTGGAAAATTCAACAATGATGTCAAATAAAACAATATTTTATGTAAGAAAAAATCCCTATTTATGTGATCACCACAAAGACTAAATTTCTATTTAATTAAAAATAAAATATCTGGTTTCAAGAAGACAAAAAAAATAATTTTAAGTCCTTTACAAGCATATATAAACATTATTTGATAGAATAGCAGTTTATAAAAATGTCCTATGTGTAGGATTGTATTAGTAATTTTTGCATTGCACTGATATATTGGTTTGTATTAGTTCAATATTGTCCAACGATACGACAAACAATGACAATAAAAAATAAAATAATATGAGTGTATTCTAACTATTTTAAGGGCATATGCTAGCTTAACGCGTTATTATTAATAAATAAATGTTGTATATATCAGGTGTTCATTTTGACCATCCCTTGTATGTAGACTATATAATAAGATTTAGAATTAGATATTTTACACAGAAAATTATTTAATAAATGATGAGCACTGCGGTGCTGCAGTGCTGCAAAAAACTTCCAAGAAGTTTCCAAAAAATAATTATGTAATCTCCCTAAATACTAAAATATTTTCTACTACTTACCAAAAAACAAATATTTCTTATTGTATGCGGAAGTACGGTGGACCAGTGGTAAAACCTACCATCCGTAGGCTACCGACTCGCGTTATCTTTATTATTTATCTGGGCCACACCGCCGTGCTCTGTGAGCTCCTTCAACACCCGCGCGATACCCCGCTACTCACGGTTCCGTACAAAATGGTCTATAACCAGGCCGATAATTAAGTGGAAGATTTCGCTGCATTTAGTACAGCGCGTTATCACCCGTGTGTGATATTGGTTATCTGTATCTTAATTTTACGTTACTTTCGGGCAATTAATAATAACAATATTAAAATGTGCGACTATGAAAGTGGTCTTTAATTTATTTAATGTGTGCTTAAGGTATAATTTATTTAATTAATTTTTAAATATTCTTATGAAGAAAAGTTGGAATTTAAAGGAAAAAGTAGACCATTACCAGATATTATTATTGAGAAATATGGTGTAAATAGAGGCAAAAGTTACACCCGTTATGAATTTGGGACATTTGTTTAAAAAATGAATGGATTTTCAATATTCCTTTTATCCTATATTTGATAAAAAACGATTACGAACTGAACTGTCAGTTATTTATTCAAGAAATGATTGCAAAACATTGAGAGGTGCACTACATTTTCTAAAATTTTTAATAGCAAACAATCTAGGGGATACATTGTAGGGGAATGGACAATTATTTGAAATCGTGGTAACAACTCCCATGACAACATCAAAGGCCGGACGGTGTTTCTCAACACTAAAGCGCATCAAAACGTTTCTCAGAAATGGAATGGCCAAAGATGGTTTAATAGCTCTTCCCATCCTAATTATTGAAAAACCATTTATCTCCAAAATAGGCAATTTTCATGACAAATGACAAAGAGATTACCAAACTTGCGGACAGAAAATAACGTAGGATGATATTTTTTACAAAAATTGCTGAAACCCTTCAATTTTTATCAGTTAATTAGTTTAATAGTTATCATAAGAAACTCTTAGTATTCACACTGCAAATGGTTGAACCACTAAGGGTAATAAATTTTTCGATAATATAATATAATAGTACAAATATTATACTTCTATAAAATATAATATTTCTACATCCTGTAAGGAATAAAACGGCGCTATTTTAAACAAAACCAAGGTCGCTTGTTGAATCTAAATCTGCCACTTTAAGTGACCCGAGTACTAAATATCCAATCAAATTACTTAAAAAACAATTTCGAAGCTTTAATTTCACTAAAATTGAAATATATTACCGTAATAAATTTGAACGTGGATTAATAAGGACTCAGGAAATAAGAAAGGCTCATAGAAAATGAAACCAATATACATAAATTACTGTACGCCGTGTTTTCGTGTCGTAATTTTGTAATTTTATATAAAAATATGTAAATATGTAAATTCTAAAAGCTCAAGTATTAAAAATCGAGAATAACATTTCGCGAGACCTTAGTGCCGCATCATTATTTTTTATTTAGATCATATTTTAAACGAGAAATGCGAAAGCTTTATTTAGAAATAACATAAATTCGTGGATAATTAAACGCATAATTAATCTGAATAATAAAAAAGCAACATTACTTATTTTAGAAATCGTGGGAGTTAAAGCTAAACCATTTATTTCGCCAAAAATGACCCAAGTAAAAAGAAATAGGAGCATTACTTTTATGCCATGTCAAAAATAAAAGGACTCTGTCAGCTTTTTTTTTCTCATGAATGTTACAAAGGAAAAAAAGAACAAGGTTATATATAGTATGTTAGTTTTTTCTTGCTCATATAATATCTTTAACAACATTTGTTATATATGTCTAACATTTTGTTTACTGTTATGTTTTATGGAGGATTTTTTAAACACGTTGTTTCGACATTTAAATGTTTGTTGTCGAGATAGATTGTAATTTGTAGATGTGAAATAAGAACTGATGGATGGAAACTATTTTTCGTACAAATTTATTCGTTATTATTAGTTTTAATGCCAAAAAAGTACTCTCTCTCTTTTGCTCTATCTTAATTTGTACATCATCTTTAATGTTTAATACTTATATAAAATTAATATTATATTACACGAACTTAAGCTAAAATTAAGAGTAACACATGCAGATCATACAAATTCTTGTTAGCTTGTCTCGCTTTTATCTTCTGATCTTGTCCAGATTTTGCTTTGACGTTGGTATGATCTAGCGCTGGATTGTTACTTACTTTGATGTCGTACTGGATCCTCATATTTGCACCCCCTAGGTTCATATAGATGTTTTAATGACTGATCAGTTGCATGGGATTCTGAGTTAGGACTCTACCGACTAAC
This sequence comes from Rhynchophorus ferrugineus, assembly GCF_030347505.1. Classification (NCBI taxonomy): domain Eukaryota; kingdom Metazoa; phylum Arthropoda; class Insecta; order Coleoptera; family Curculionidae; genus Rhynchophorus; species Rhynchophorus ferrugineus. The sequence continues at coordinate 53,340,430 of NW_027472583.1, forward strand.
CAGTACATTTGTTTAATTCTGAGTCTGATGTGTGCAACTTTTTGTCTAATATGATGTTTCCTATTTAATCTACAATCGGGATGGTTACCGAGACATTTCGCTGATTCTACTTGAAGAATTGGGTACAATTACTCTTACGAACTCTTAACCTGTATTTTCCAGGATCTAGTCAATTTGTTGGGTCCTATCGACTGCCAGTTAATATAGTGCAGTATTACTCCATGACTTCAAAGTACTATTTCCTTTGTTGTGGTGATATAGTGTAGAATAGATATAGGACTGGTTCAAGTAACCTACCTTGCGGAAATCCAGCCAAAATATAAAACTTTCAACATTCTCAATTATCTTAAATATACGACTCCACTATTGACCGCACCAGTGAGGCACCAGATATAGTGCCTTCTGATTAACACGTATTCAGATGAATGCAGCATAGCATTGTTGGCACACTGGAGATGATTGATAATGGATCGATTATTGGATCCCTGCCAAACCAATATCGTTCTTAGTACCGCATCATTATTTTTTATTTAGATCATATTTTAAACGAGAAAACCGAAAGCTTTATTTAGAAATAACATAAATTCGTGGATAATTAAACGCATAGTTAATCTGAATAATAAAAAAGCAACATTATTTATTTTAGAAATCGTGGGAGTTAAAGCTAATCCATTTATTTCGCCAAAAATGACCCAAGTAAAAAGAAATAGGAGCATTACTTTTATGCCATGTCAAAAATAAAAGGACTCTGTCAGCTTTTTTTTTCTCATGAATGTTACAAAGGAAAAAAAGAACAAAGTTATATATAGTATGTTAGTTTTTTTCTTGCTCATATAATATCTTTAACAACATTTGTTATATATGTCTAACATTTTGTTTACTGTTATGTTTTATGGACGATTTTTTAAACGCGTTGTTTCCACATTTAAATGTTTGTTGTCGAGATAGATTGTAATTTGTAGATGTGAAATAAGAACTGATGGATAGAAACTATTTTTCGTACAAATTTATTCGTTATTATTAGTGTTAATGTCAAAAAAGTACTCTCTCTCTCTCTTTCTCTCTCTTAATTTGTACATCATCTTTAATGTTTAATATTTATATAAAATTAATATTATATTACACGAACTTAAGCTAAAATTAAGAGTAACACATACCCATCATACAAGTTCTTGTTGGCTTGTCCCGCTTCTATCTTCTGATCTTGTCCAGCTTTTGCTTTGACGTTGGTATGATTTAGCGCTGGATTGTTACTTACTTTGATGTCGTACTGGATCCTCATATTTGCACCCCCTAGGTTCATATAGATGTTTTAATGACTGATCAGTTGCATGGGATTCTGAGTTGGGACTCTACCGACTAACCAGTACATGTGTTTAGTTCTGAGTCTGGTGTGTGCAACTTTTTGTCTAATATGATGTTTCCTATTTAATCTACAATCGGGATGGTTACCGAGACATTTCGCTGATTCTACTTGAAGAATTGGGTACAATTACTCTTACGAACTCTTAACCTGTATTTTCCAGGGTCTAGTCAATTTGTTGGGTCCTATCGACTGCCAGTTAATATAGTGCAGTATTACTATATGACTTCAAAGTACTATTTCCTTTGTTGTGGGGATATAGTGTAGAATAGATATAGGACTGGTTCAAGTAACCTACCTTGCGGAAATCCAGCCGAAATATGAAACTTTCAACATTCTCAATTTTCTTAATTATATGACTCCAATATTGACGCCACCAGAGAGGCACCAGATATAGTGCCTTCTGATTAACACGTATTCAGATAAATAGCATTGTTGGCACACTGGAGGTGGTTGAAAATGGATCGATTATTGGATCCCTGTCAAACCAACATCATTCTTTGAACACAATATTGCCATGTTGCAAAGAAGATATAAAAAAGTTATAGACAATTATGGAAATAATTTGATTAACATATATTGTACTAATTTTTCTCAATTAGTAAGTTTTATCAAACTATGGGTATTTATTGTGGAAGAATTGTGTTTTATGTCCATAAAAAATATTGTTTAGACAAGGCATGTATTACCACTCTAAATACGTATTAATTATAAGAAACATTTACTTGGGAATAGTGCGGTTGAACACGGGTTAGGTTTCCACTATGTTTCTTGTCTGCAATGATCATTTAAGTCTGCCTTTTTGCGTTTTGCTCATCAAGGTACTCCCTTGACTGACTGACCTTGAGACCTTCTAATTTTTTATATTTTTCTATGCTAATTTTCCCTTGTTATCTAAATATTGTTCAACTTTTAGAAAACTGAAAGTTGTTTAACTACAGCCGCAGTTTTAAACTAAACACCATTGTTATGGTTAGTTCAACTAACAACTAACTCAAAGCTCGTTCAACACATGTATCAAAATCGGTCAAAACTATCCAAGAGAAGTCTAAGTTGTTCGAGAAGTTATACCTAAAATAAAAGCTTTCAAACTAATTATTAAAGAAAATCAACTAATTTCGACTCACCAATTTGGATTTGATACTAAAAACTGCACAGTTGGCTAAGTACATTTTATTACATATGTATAATTGAAAAAACTATTGAAAAATTCTAGATGGGGTCCAAACCTTTGATAAAGTATGGCACGAGCACCTTGAATACAATATCGCCTATATAGTCTGTGTCCTTGGACTATTGTTGTATTCACTTTATACCAGTGATATTTCAACATTTGCTGATGATAATGTACTACTTACTACAGGTAACTGCATTAGATTACATACAGCAATCAACAAAATTACTTAATGGACTATGAAATAATGAAAATTAAATATGTGTATATTAACACCTAATATACACCGTATTTTTGCTTATATAAGCAGTCATTAACATCCGGTATTATACAAAGAACGTTCTCCCTCTATAAATCCAATATGTGTTTTTTTGATCGCATTATTCATATGATTACTTAATGAAAACGTCAACTAATCCATGACAATGGTACATAATTGATTTTTTCGTGTCCATGCGGGTTACCATCCTAATATGCATTTCAAATGTTTCGAATTGATTTACAAACAAGTTCTGAATATGTGCTGCTGTCGCTTCTTGCGTTAGATACAAAACAGATCTCAATTTTAGTCGGTTGAATATACAGGGGATGGACAAAATAATATGAACACCATGCAATGTAGTATATCTTGTTTATTTTGGCTACGCTACTTCCGTGTAAATAATTCGACGCCTATATATTGTTCAGTTTACTCAAGCAGAATCAGCTAAATACCTTGGAATCCATCTTGACGGTAGATTAAATTGGAAGCATCACGGTAGACAAACAGCAAATCACATTAGAACCAAAATAAAACAACTATACTGGTTAGTCGGAAGATACTCTCAGCTTGATCTAAAATCAAAGAGGTTGATCTATAAGACAATTATAAAGCCAATTTGGACCTATGTGGTGCAAATATGGTTGCACTAAAAATTCAAATCAATTAGTCATACAACGCTGTCAAAACAAGCTTCTTCGATTGATTACCAATGCCTATCGCTATGTAACTAATGAAGAACTGCACGATGACTTGGAAATCAAATGAATTTACGAAGTTATCCAATATTTCGCCTTGAAACACGAAAGAAGATTACTAAATCATACTAACGTGGAAATAACACAACTGCTGGACAGCGCGCAGGATGTCAGGAGATTGAAGCGAACAAAACCATACGAACTTGTATAAAGTGTATACATTTAATGTAAACTATATAGCTATAGTTAATAATTAATAAATAATTATAATTTTATAATTGAAGAATACATACTGATGTATTTTTTCGCACTCTTCTTACACGTAGAAAGTACATAGGAAAAGTAGTAATAAATTAATTGTAAATTAAGATTGTACTAAGCGTATCTAATGAATATGTTAAAAAAAATTATATATTGACCATGAGTCCATATTTATATTTTTTTTTGATTCCATAGTTATGAAATAGTTTCCTCTTTCATAAATATGAAGTTATAGGGAAGATGGCATCATACTCCGTGGCCATAACTTTCAACAATCTGATTTGCCATGTATATATTCTCAGGCTTATTTCTAAAAAAAAGTAAATTACATAAAATGCAATTAAATATTTAATTTATATATACGAAGTAATAATTTTAAATAGTTCATTCTTTCATTCAACATGGTTCTTCAAAACTTATTTTATGTACTTTAAGCCATTCCTTAATGCGGCTTTCGTTCATGCACTTGTTAGGATATTCTCCATCAGTATACTATGATATGGTCAGGCCTATGCAGTCCATAACAATAACTCATGGTTCCTCCAAGTTCTTTAAAAGCTGATTTTCAAACCACTGCAAAAACAAGTTATGGTTCATTTTTCCATGGTAATCACCCCTGGACTTGGAGGAAAACACTAATTCTACACCAGGAATAAAACCATTCCTGTTTCCAGAATGAAGAACTATATGTCTCCAATGAATTATTAATAAATGTTTAGACTAACAAGGGATAGCTATTCCAACGTTTACCTTTTTCCATCAACTTTTATTGTCTTTACAGTATATTTATTATTATCTTGCCAATCCTATATTACCCAACAGTATATGAAGGGATGTCCTAGATCCCTCAAATAGCTACATAACTATCAGGTGTTTATGGATACTTTCTAGGCTAACAATGTTCTCTCAAATAATTGTGTTAAATTATGTGTCGATTGAATAACTACTTACTGTTTTCATACATTTCGTATATATGAACTCTGATTCAACTAATATCAAGCTGATCGTGATTCGTCACCCGTTTCGCATAAAGGCGGTTTCTTTTTAGTGAATTTTAGATTACTAGCTTCGGTTTAGTGACCGTGCCCGTAAATATATTTTCAATAGAAACTGTAGCAATTAATATTGAACTGTAAAAAATGCTTACCTCTCTAACATATTGTACTGGCCCCTCTTGCCAGGCCCCATTATCTCGTTTCTGTTCGAAATTACTAATTACAGACACAATCCGTTTTTGGTGGTTTTTCATGGTGTTCGTTTTACTGCGTTCATCCCCCATATTTTTTAATGTTCGAACGAGACGCAAATCGTTCTCTTTTATTTCGACGATGAAAATTATGTCTACCTTTATGAGCGTTATGTCTTCCCTCCGCTATAATACATTCTGTTTATCGTACACCCGAATATCATTCATCTTTGCTAACAACGTTACATCGCAGAGGGCCGAGGATTCGTTATGTTGCAGCCGCGGCCATGTTTAACATAGGCTGACGTCTTGTCAGAATTCAGGCGGTATCAGCTCGGCCTCGGCTCGCTCGCCATATTTGGCTTTTTTGTTGTTTGGGTCACGGGTTACTGGCAATTTCCTGTATCATAACGAGACGCGCTCGGCAACAGTTCCTTAAGATTTCCTTTCATACGGTGAGTTAATAATTTTTAATTAACTGTTTCAGACACTCTAAATTCTTAGTGTATCATAATAGCTCTAATAATATAAATATTATAATATTATTGTATATCAGATTCTCTACAATTATTGATAATAGAATAATTTAATTAACATTTCGGGCTTAACTTGTGAAACCAATTAGCTTATTGCTTTGTATAATTTTAATTTACAAATTAATTTATTGCTAATGTTCTGTTGTATTTGTACCGAGAGTTTCTGTCGCCCGCAATACCTTTCTACCCTAAACCCAAAGCGACATCAGCAAAAGACCATTTGGTTCTAGCTGGTCATTCGGGAAAGATACAAAAAGGATATTTCACTTTCTTTCATTTTCACTCTTCTTGGAAATACCTACGTCTTGCAACTAGATGTTAGGGCTGGTCTATATTTTTCTATACGCACTTTTATTTTTATGTTGTTTAATTTTTTTAGCAATGAATTTACAATTTGTTGCAAAGTATAAATTCATGCTTTTGCAATGTTGAAAATTATTTCCTTCTCGTGATCTCCATTATAGTCGAGTTCTACATCCAGACATTTAAATACATATACTTGTCCTATTTTTACATCCTCCATTTAGATATTTATTTCTTCTCCCATCGCCGTGACATGATTACGAATTATTTAGGCAGCAAATTGAAGAAGGTCCTAAAGGTCACCACCGAAAAGGAAAACAATAATTACTTCGAAAAAATGTTGATTACTTTGAAGAAGACGAAATTAATTTGATAAGTAACATATTTGACATTTATTTCGAAATTTTTATATTTGTTTTAATATCAATTCTATTTCAACCTATTTCTTCACACTGTTCTTCAAGAAACGTATTAAAATTTACTTAAAAAGCAGAAAATGAATTAAATATTAATACCTAAATTAAGGAATATATATATATATATATATATATATATATATATATATATATATATATATATATATATATATATATATATATATATATATATGTTCTATGAAATTCTCCTAGTTTTTATATGTAATTTTTACTACCGTATTATTAGTTTTGACTAGAAAGGATTCCAATTTCTCAAGTTTATTTTGATTTTATTATTTTTATTAGTTTATTTTAGCCAAATTTTTCTCATCAGAATTTAAATTATAATGAATTTTGAAATAGTATTTGAAAATTATCGAACACACTTTTAAATACTTAGATGTTGTCAATTTTAAACGGTATCTTCTGTATACGGCCTATCTGCCCTCTACAAAAATAACTACCGTGGCAACATACGCAGACGACACAGCAATCTTGACATCCCATGAAGATCCAGTCACAGCATCAATAAACCTACAAACTCACCTGGATCAAATACAATTATGGTTGAAAACATGGCGCATTAAAGTCAATGAAACAAAATCCATCCATGTAACGTTTACCCTGCGTAAAAGAACATGTCCACCAGTGAATATCAATCATCGTCAACTCCCCCAAGCAGAGCAACTTAAACATCTTGGTTTGTACTTAGATCGACGCCTAACCTGAAAGGAGCACATACTTTATAAACGAAAACAACTTCGACTGAAATTATATCAAATGTATTGGCTCATCGGGCGCAAATCCAAGTTAACATTAGAGAACAAGGTGTTGCTGTATGAGTCTATACTCAAGCCTATTTGGTTATATGGAATCCGATTATGGGGTACCGCTAGCAAATCTAATATATCCATCATTCAACGGTTCCAAAATAAAGTGTTGCGTGCCATTGTTGATGCTCCGTATTATATTTCAAATAAAGTGATACAACGCGATATTCCTCTAGAACTTATAACGAGTGTAATTCAACGTGTTTGTGTGAAGTACTATTGTAGTGCGTAGACTAAAACGTTTAACACCACCTGATCTGATTACTGGACATATATAAACATTAGAATAAGCTTTAGAATAAGACTAATTAATTAAGATAATATTTTATACAGAAGATCGCTTAATGAGGTGATTTTCTGCATGCCATGTAAATATAATATAGACATAAGAAATACTTATTGCCTATAGGGCAGATTGTAGAATCACAAAGAGTAAAAAAAAAATTAAACGATAATTACTTGAAACTATTTCAATTAAGTGATCATGTTGATTGAACTTGAAATTAATTTGAAATGTTCTTATATTAATTATATTTTTTATTATATCTAAATTCTAATATATTTCGTGGGTCATTTTTTACCTGTACTAAATAGGCAAGCGTTAACGTTCAAAATATTTGATGGGATTAAATGAAATCAATTAAATGGCCACGCATTTCGAAGTTATTTTGGGGATTTCGTAGTTTAAACTCGAAATAATCCAGAATGTTTCAATTAATATTTTTTAAATCAAATTAACAATAGCAATTATATTATTTATATATTTAATTGTGTTGTTTTAATTATTTCTATATAAAGGAAAGTAAATATAATCGAAGCTATATATCGGAAAATATTGTGACATGACTAATGAATGGTATATAAGGTGATATAATGATATATTAGTCTAATAGCTCTAAGAAATAAGAAAAAATGCGCTTCTGAAAAATATATATAGTCAATTCAGAGTAGCAGTGAACCCACGTCATCTATCAAAACGTCGCAATTTTGCCACAGCAACTCTAAGCTTTAGTACATCTTGGCTCTGACATATAACAAACTGATTTAAATAAAATAATGAAACAAAAATGTTATCGAATATAATTTATTTTAAAATTATAGTACGGGACGGTCCCTCTCCAGCTGGAGAAACGACGAGCGCTGGACAAGTCGAGCGATGGCATTATATTTTAGCATACAGTAATGTTCACCGATTGCACTTTCTGAAATATTTTCATGTATATTATATTTCTTGTATACCTGTCTGTAATTTCAGTACTTAGTGCACACGCGTTATTGTTTGTTAATTAATTTTATATTTACATTATTCCTGGATTAGTTTATCTAATTATTTATTACTGCACAGAGAAAATTAGCAACAGGCAATACATGTGTAAAGTATGAATTGTATTATTTATATTATTCAAAACAGCAGTGAACCCACATGATCTGAATTGATTGACATACAAAATTCTAATCTAAATAAAATAATGAAACAAAAATGTTATGTATTATAATTTATTTTAAAGGTATAGTACATCTAATGCATATATTATCGAAGAACTACAAAATATAATTAATTATACAGTCAAAATAATATATAGGTTAGAGCTGTTTTACTATATTTACATTAAACTTTTTCCACACTAATACATGTAGAGTTCTAGGCGCGTTTTTTTTATGTAGTGGTATCACCCGAAGGCCTAGTCCATCTAATTAACAATTTCGTATCTGAGTAATATATCTTACTTTCATTAAAGGGTATATTTATCTTTTACACTTAGTTCTTGTTTCCTTCAATGTAATCTTTCCTTGTAAGGTCATTTTGGTATCATCATATTTCTCCTTAGTTTGTTCTTTTACTACCTGTATACATCTTTCTTGATTAAACTACATTTAATCACAGCATTACCCTTAATATATTTGTCATATCTGCAAAACAGTTAGTATTATTTCTCTCGTCATACATTTTAACTAAACGTTCATGTCTAATCTGAACAATAACACATATGCTCATAAACTTTCACATTCTTTAATACAATTTCCTACACACAACATTTAGTTGTTTTTAATTTTTTATCACCTTTTTTATCACCCTGTCTTTAACGGTAATTGTCAGCATTGACTCATTTAATCATTGTCACTTTTAGAAACACTACTCAAGTAAATAACTAAGCTGTTTATTTCCAATCTATCAAAAACTTGCTCACGATTCTACTATTTGCCAATTTCATCTTTAATGTGTCTGGTCGAGGTTACCCAAACCGAAGGTATTATTTTTGACAATGCCCTTTCCATAAATGCAGACAGTTCTGGTTTGAATATCCGCCTCGACCTGAATGTCCATTATAATAATTCTTTGCAATATCCCAAATCAACTAAATTGGACTAAATATGCAGTGGTATAGAGGAAGACGTAATATTCTGTGGCCATAATAATCAGCAATATGATCTACATGTACCTTTTCTCAAGCTTTTTTCTAAATTACATAAAATGCAATTAAATATTTCATTCATATTTACTGAGTAACAATTTGAAATAGTTCATTATTTAACATGGTTTCTTCAAAGCTTATTTTACGTACTTTAAGCCTTTGTTGATGCACTTGTTGTCATTTTGTTCACCAGTATACTATATGGTGCATCATAACGTAACTGATGGTTCCTCCAAGTTCTTTGAAAGCTGATTCTCAAACCACTGTAAAAACAAGTTATGGTTCATTTCTCTATGGTAGTCACTCTTGGAGGAAAACACTATATCCGTACCAGGAATTGATCCATTCCTGTTTTCAGCATGATGAACTATACGTCTGCAATGGATAATCAATAAATGTTATGACTAGCAAAACTTAATCAATAGTTCTTTGTATTATATTTGTTATCATCTTGCCATGAGTCTAAATATACAAATTGGTATAATAATTTTTCCTTGGTTTTCCTGTATGATTTTAAAAATTGTGTTCTTTTAAAAGCAATGCCCGGAAGTTTCATTAAAGTCTGTCGTAGGTTATGTTTACACCTCGTTCTACATCCCTGAAATAGCTGTATATCTCTTGGCTTTTTATGGATACTTTCCAGAGTAACAATTTTCTCTGAAATAATTCGAAGAAATTATGTTTTGATTGAAAAAACTACTTACTATTTATATATATTTCGTATATCTGATCTTTGATACAGCTAACATCTAGCTGATCTTGATTCATCACTCGTTTCGCATAAAGAGGTTTCTTTTTATTGAATTTAAGGTTATATTGTTTTTAATTTTTCATGGGTGTTTTTAAATATTCAGCGCAGCTGCAACACGCTAAAAAATATTTTCAAAAAACATCTCGGCGATTTGAAATGTATCAATACAAAGCATTCAGGCGTATTTAAAATATTTACCCACATAATATCATAAATTTTTGACGACCTACAACAACATTCATGCTTTGTGACGGTGAAACTATTGATGACAACGATAATGAAAGTACGGCAAAACGAAATTGATTTCTTCGAAATTATTCCATATCACTACATAGTATAAAACAAAGTCGCCTTTTCTGTCCCTATATCCCTATGTGCGCTTAAATCTTTAAAACTACGCAACGGATTTTGATGCGGTTTTTTTCAATAGATAGAGTGATTCAAGAGGAAGGTTTATATGTATAATACATGCATAATATACTAAGGCAACATTGCTAATTTTAGAGGTTTCTAACGTGATGTCGTAAATTAACCTATTTTTTTAGGCTTATTTAGCAATTAGCAAAAACGCTGCCTAACCCTACGAGTTAGATCAAATTAATGTACTACAGTATTGTACACCATAAAAAGGTCTACAAAAAAGTCCGCGATGGTATATGTTTATCTTTTAGGGATAACCCACATTAACCATTTTTATTGTTTACTTTTTACGTGAGAAAATGGCTTATTTACGAAGCTATTTTAAGCAATACGGCATTAATCCTTATCGAATTAAGTACCTTAAATACAGTGTGCAATTAATATAGATATGGTTCCTTACAGCATGTAAATTAAACAAATATTTTCGGAGATATTACAAATTTAAAATTTGCGTTTAAAAATGTGTAATGTAATAAAAATTGTATGAATTTAGATATTCCAAAGATAGCAGGAAATCTTCATAGTAAGTATAGGGGAAGAGGAATTGTTTTACTCCAAATTTAATGCGTGCAGGCCAAGGGCAGTAATGAATGAACCAAAAATACTGGATCGATTTTAATCATGTTTTCATTGAGTGACATAAGCATATATATTTTATGCCCGTGCAAAGTCGGAGCGGGCCTCTATGTTTTTATATACAACGTTCATATTTTTTCTGTAGTGTATTTAATTTAGTATCAGCATTGCACCCGTGCGAAGCCGGGGCGGGTCGCTAGTTTTCTATAAACCTTCTCTGGACTTTTACAAATATTCTAAGATCAAAATTAGCCCAATCGATCCAGCCGTTCTCAAATTTTAGCAGGAGTAACGAACAGCAAATCATTTTTATGTATTTTGCATGTATCCTCTTATCGTTATGTAAGCCTGTTATCTGTGATATCTAAATTTTTCGAACTATACATTAAGAGATCGCAGAAGAGAGAAATGTTATTCCAAACCATCAATTTGGCTTGCTGTTGATTTGAGCTGACTGTTGCAACATATGCTGACTATACAGCGGTTTTATCATCACACGAGGATCCAATATCGGCCACAAGAAACCTCCAACTTCATCTTAACAAAGTCGAATTGTGATGTTTGTGAATGTGAAGTGTGTCGAAATGTGGCGTATCAAAGCAAATGAGGCAAAATCCACCCATGTGACATTCACCCTTTGTAGAAGAATATAACGTTATATATCTGGGAATGTATTTTGATCGCTGCTTATATTGAAAAATATATAGTGACAAAAGGCAAACACCTTGGACTTAAACTAAACCAAATATATTGGCTGATAGGGCATAAATCTAAATTATCATTAGATAACAAGGTTTTGCTGTATAAGTCAATACTTAGGCCCATTTGGACCTATGGTATTGAACTGTGGGGTACAACTATTAAATCAAACATTGCTATCCTCCAACGGTTCCAGAATAAAGTGTTGTGAGTCATCCTCGCTGCCTCATATTACTTGTCCAACAAACTGATTAAGCGCGATATCCCCATAGAACCCATAACGAGTGTGATTCGGAGTGTTAGTACGAAATACTCTGAAATATTATCAGTGAATCCCAATGCACTCGCCAAACATTTAAATGTGCGCGATGACAGTGTAGTGCATAGGCTCAAACGCAAACTACCATACGAACTTATTAATAGACACATAGAGTGAGATTTAATAATTTTTATAACAAGTTGGAATAGTCTTTAAAATAAGCTAGGATAGTATCTAGAATAAGAATTAGATTATACCACTTACTGAAGCGATATTCTACATGTCAATATAGTTATATTATATAACCGAAATCATATAATAATACTTATTGCCGACGGGTAGATTGTTGAAGATCTGTATGTATTAATTATATATTATATATATATTATATATATATATATATATATATATATATATATATATATATATATATTAATATCGTATATATTAATCTCGTACTCGCCTTGCTTGTGTATTAATGTAAGTACAACCGAACAGTAATAATACATTTATTTGTAAGTTAAAATTGTACTAAGCATATTTAATGTAAAATGTAATTAATAAAAAAAATTATGTATATAGAAGATGATATTACTAATCTAATAAATTTCATCGAATAACAAATCTTATTGAACGATCTGTTATGAATCTGTAAAGAAAAAGATGTACAGCAACGCCGACCAACATAAAAATCATTGAATACAGCGCAGTAACACAATTGAGCAGCGGGACCTTTTAAGGCGAACTTAATATCGAATTGGACGGTTTAAAAGACGTTTTGCATTATTTATAATTGGGCCCGGTGTAAGACGTTCGAAATTTCGGCACTAACTCGCCAAGGTAAATTGTTTTTAATTTTCTTTCCTTGCGAAACGCAATAGCACCACCTATTAATGGAGCCGATTTAAACTGACACGCAATCAGATATGTATGAAGCAATTTTAATTAAGATTAAATTAAGTGAGGAGTTTATGGGAACAGTTGGATGTTTAGTTTAATGTTATATTGTTCGTCATAAATTGGAATTAATATTTTGGTATGGTATAAAAGTATGGTGGTGGGTGAAAAAGTGATCCACGTGTTTACTAGACACCGAACTGTTATTAAAACATTACGTTGCTCAAAGAAAAAAACAATTTAATCGTTGTAGAACTTCTGAGATTTATTGACGAAAAATTAAACAATCTAAAGATGACACAATGATCACAACCTATGCTCACGTCTGTTTCACATAATTATTCGTATATTCATTCACATACGCTCCATTACGAGGGTCACTATTTATATTTCGGGAATAAGAAAAAAAAACAAATAGCGAATATATTTTTATTGTTTTTCAAAGTACTCGTCACGATGATCGAAACACTTTTGCATACGCTTAAACCAATCTTCAAAGCATTTATTCCATTACGAATGAGATATCTTCAAAATATGATTTAGGAACGCTTATATAATATAATAGCTTCTTCGGGCGATGAAAATCGTTGACCACGCAGTTTATTCTTCACGGATGGGAACAAAAAGAAGCCATTGGATGCCAAATCAGGGATGTACGGCGGATGACCCAACAACTCGATGTTTTGAGTGCTCAAATAATTTCTTATTTAAGCCGATGTGTGAGAGCTCGCATTGTCATAATGAAGAATAATCCGGCGTCTCTTTTTTATTTTCCTTATTTCGCCAAGGACTTTTGGCAAACAAATGGTTGTGCCCAATCAGAATATACTGTTCTAGGATCTTCTATAGGCACTGTTGCAGTATGACCACTTTTCCCGAAGAAACAGGCCACCATTTTCTTTGAAGTGCTTCGTGCGCGAACGACTTTTGTTGGATTTGGTTCATCTTGGAACACCCATACAGCCGACTGCTGCTTACTTTCAGGTTCATACGAATATATCCATGATGACAGGGAACGCCCTGTCACGATTTTATAAACGTCTTTCGAAGAACCGTGATTACATTTCTTAAGCATTTTTTTGCACCAATCGACACGAGCCTTTTTTTGATACATTACCAAATTATGAGGGATACAACGCGAACATAACATTCGCACACCTAAGTGTTCATGTAATATCTCATATATGCTGGTGGAACTAATGCTTGGGGATACCTTAATATCACAATAGGTGACATGACGATCTTGCTTAATCATTTCGCACACACCATCGATGTTTTCTGGCACAACAGCCGATTTTGGACGATCTTCATGAAACTCGTCTGACAGCGAACTACGACCACGATTGAATTCACTCAACCAACGATACACGGTGTTTTTTGATGGAGCTTCATCGCCAAAAGTCAAATTAAGTTGAGTGGTGCACTTTTGTTGTGATAATCCACGAAATTTATCTATTAATTTTTTTATTTACGAAAATCGTAAAAAATCATCGCACGAAAATATTCACGATTCAGTTTCATTTTTTGCCGAGACGAAACTTTCAACTACATATACAATAAACAAATAGCATCCATGCGACAACATGTTCTGAGTACGTATATTGTCAAAAATGTCAAACTTTACGATGGAACCGTCAGATGGACTCACATGACAACAATGTTGCCAATTCCCGAAATATAAATAGTGACCCTCGTATTATCATATACGATTAAATTTTCATCGCCTGTTTTATATTTATAATGATTTTATTAACCACGGAAACACATGTTAATTCGTGAGGAACCCAACTATCGAGCTTATTTATTATCCAGTTTCATGGTGAATGCTTAGTTATATAGTGATGTCGCGTGATGAAATATGTTGGTCCACAGTATACACAATATTGACCTAGAATGTTCTATGGATAGCGATACTGTATGGAAGGAACGATGTTGGTTTGACAGCGATCGAGAAATTTTTTAAAATTTATTTATTACATTGTTGCCGACTAACCTACAATTTATTTTCACAATAACTTAAATATAGGTATACATCTAGGAGTACCCATCAGCCCTATCTTAGTCTCTGGTGTAATAATGTTTATATATTAACCCTGCTATTTTTCTATTAAATGCACCTCGCTACACTACACTACAAAATATCAAATGGTTTAAATCTTTTGAGTCTGTGTCCTATTCTGTTGTGCTATATAGACATGAGAATGGAGTCTGCCCTCATATGTCCATTAAATTCTTTGTGGAAATCGGTCTTGAAATATGTAAATAGCAGTCCTGTTGATATGCCGAGAAAAGAGCATATTGACGTCGCCTTTTACGCTGACGACACTGCTTTCTTCACGGCCGCCAGGTTCGAAGTTACAATTCTTGAACGTTTACAGAAGCAGCTCCATCATGCGGTCAAGTGGTTCAAATTCTGGAGGTTGCAAATCAACCCCCTGAAAATCCAGGCCATCATTTTCCATAAGAAGCGTTACGCACTGCGCGTCTCGCAACTTAAGATCGACACCGCAATAATTCCATGGCTGGAAAACTTCACGTACCTAGGTCTTCACTTCGACCGGCAGTTCGGTTGGCTTTCCCAAATCCAGAAAGCAATCCAAAAAGGTTCGGGGATAGCAAACCTGCTATCTTCTCTGATCTGCCCTTCTAGCAGACTTCCCATCACCATCAAATGCTTATTTTACAAGATGTTAATTCGGTCCGTACTCCTCTACGGATCTAATGTCTACTTCAAGTTTGTTACACCCAACCAGGTCAAACGGCTTCAAGTTTTCCAAAATAAGCTCCTTAGGAGAATATTAAACGCTCCATGGTTTGTCAGAAATAATCAAATTCATAGGGAAACTGACACTCCAGAAATTAAGCACTTCATATCCCAATCATTCCACAAACAACTCAGCTCAAGTTCTTCTGAAAACGCGCTTGTTCGCGAGCTGGTCGACGTGCTGGGAGCTTAGCACCGCGTCACCACTAAGCTCCCCCCTTTTCCAGGCTGAAACGACCTCATCTGTCGCTACAGTCATAACATTTGCCCCCATACAACAGTACCCAGTTGTGTGTTAACTCAGGTTCGCGAATCAATAGAATTGCCGGGCCCTCGTGCCCAATAATGGCTGCCCGATCAGCGGGTGCCATATCCCCAAATTTAATGCAGTAGCAGTAGTGATCCACAGGGGTCAACTGTGAGGCGGTTTCGGTTTAGTGTATTGGTAAGCCCAGAGTAAATTTGGGTCCATTTATTTATATTGTCACTTGCCTTTATTATTTTCGTGTGGCTTCTTTGTTATTGCCTCCGACATCAGGAATAGCACTGTCATCAGCTAATACAGACATCGTGATATTTTATAATAGTTCAGTGTGTTGTTCCGATAACATTTTCTGTAACTTATGATCAAAGCCGTCATGCTATACCTTATCGAAGGTTTGTGCTACATCTAAGAAGAACGTTTTCAATTACATCTGTTATATGTTCATATACCATTATATTATTTATTATACATATGTTCAATTACAACTGATGTGTAGGTATTGGTTTTTTTCTCTCTACAATCGGTTTCATTCTTTTCAATAGGAGTTTTTATATGCCTTAGATATTACTGGCAGCAGTGATATAGGTCTAAAGAATTTTATTTCATTTGCTGACTTTCCAGGTTTTGGGATCATGATAATTTCAGTCATCTTGCAAATGTCTGGGAGATTGATAGATTATTGTTAATTTTCGAACTTCGAACAGCCAATCCAGGATACGAAGATCTAAACAAGTGAGTCTAGGTGCGGCAGAAATTCCCATTCGAATTACAATAGCGTATCTTTCATAACTATTGGGCGTTATCCATCGATTTGATTCTATATATCGTATTTGCAGACAAGAAAGTGCTGCTTCACCAAGACTAAGCACCTTGTCAAAAATCCATGACTTGGGCTTCACCACCGTATTCTCCAGATCTGGCTCGCAGCGGCTATTTCCTCTTCTCAGGTCTCAAAAGGATGCTCGCTGTGAAGAAATTTTCGTCGAATGAAGAGGTGATTGACGAAACTGAGGCCTAATTTGAAACCAATGGTAAATCGCACTTCCAAAATTTTACCGAAAAGTTAAAGGGTCACTAAAATCAGTGTATCACCCTTGAAGAGAATTATGTTGAATAAGAAAACTGATTTTGCCAATAAAGTGTGTTTTAGTATGGTTGGGTACTTTTGAATTGACCTGTTACTACGTGTACATACTATATATACTACGTAACTACCGATTGGCCACTAATCAACTTAGAGACCACCCCAGAAATCATTCTGTTTTACCCAGCCTGGTTACTGGCTGGGTTATTCCTTGTCGGAATGTGTTTTACTATGGTAGGCCGGAGACTTTTCAGTTGACCTGTTATATGCTGCATTATGAAATGATAAAGACACTAACAAGAAAAATTACATGAAAACCTACTCTTTTTTTTTCTATATTATTAAAAAAACTTTAATTTTCCTGTACAATAAATAAATGTATGTTGAGGTCAAGTCAAATTAATGGAAATTACAAAATTATAATCTACATTTCAGTCGTAATAATATACTTTCCTGCTTTTATTTAAAGGTATTATGGTTTTTCTATTCGGAAAAAAATAATATTCGAAATGTTTCGGGACACGCCTAGCTATCATAACCGTTCTAGTTTCGGTTTTCGCCCAACTTTTATCCTGATACATATTTAAAAAGCAGAAAAACGAAATCAATAATACGTAATAAAACGATTACTCCGAACTGACGCCAACTTTTACTTCGATGTATCGGCGGACAGTTATTTTTTCCTTGTTTTAAATAAAATGTTGGACGTATATAAAGTGTATAGTCGCAAACAGACGGATTTTGTTAAATTGGTAGTTCAAACTAATTATATATTATGTTATATATTATGTTATATATTTGTATGTGGTGTGTCGTGTATCGTTTATCGGAACAAATGGTATTCGAACGGAGTAACATCTGGAAAATACGGTGGGTACTTTTCAAATTTCCGTTACAACGTTTCCAAGTACATTTTTATCAAATATTTATAATATAATGAAATATTGAATACTGAGATTGTTTACACTCAAGGATATGAATCCTCTGTAAAATTAGGTGCTGTAGTACATCATAGGTCTCACAATAAACTCTTTAGATTGCCCTCTATTTCCACTATCCTTACTGCTGAATTGTTAGCAATAAAGGAAACATTAAACTTTATAATTTCTGTTAATAGTCATGCGAAAATCTGGCTTAGATGCTCTAACTCGCGAAACTCATTGCAGACAGATAACGTATTTTCCTCACATCCGTTAGTCCTCCGTTTTCTGACAAACCTCAACTTCAAAAGGACGTCGTATTCATATGGATCCACAGTCATTTAGGAACGGATTAATTGACAACCTCACCAAAAGTGCTATAACAATTGGCCAAGAAATTATAAATATTATGATACCATCAAGATACTTTCCCATCCGATTTCTGACAAACTTCAACTTCAAAAGGACGTCGTATTCATATGGATCCACAGTCATTTAGGAACGGATTAATTGACAACCTCACCAAAAGTGCTATAACAATTGGCCAAGAAATTATAAATATTATGATACCATCAAGATACTTTCCCATCCGATTTCTGACAAACTTCAACTTCAAAAGGACGTCGTATTCATATGGATCCATAGTCATTTAGGAACGGATTAACTGACAACCTCGCCAAAAATGCTATAACAATTGGCCAAGAAATTATAAATATTATGATATCATCAAGATACTTTCCCATCCGATTTCTGACAAACTTCAACTTCAAAAGGACGTCGTATTCATATGGATCCATAGTCATTTAGGAACGGATTAACTGACAACCTCGCCAAAAATGCTATAACAATTGGCCAAGAAATTATAAATATTATGATATCATCAAGATTTTAGAAAAGGGAGATATACAAATTAAACTAAACAGGCTGTTGATGAGGTACTATGATAAGTCCGAAACTTATTAACATATTTCTTCCAAGAAAACATCCAATGCAGTGTCGTAGATTTCGTTGAATATATAACCAATTGCAATTTGTAAAAATTTAAAATTTGTATGATGGCTTGTGTGACTCATTGCGAGACAAATCTGCCAAAATCATTTAACTTCTTTAAGTAAATCGGTCTTTTTTTTAAATCTAAGTTTATGGATTTATGATTTTTACTACCCAAAGTAACAGTGAATTTACGTCATCTCAATTTATGACGTCAAAACCTCGCATTGTTGCCGTATTTAACTTTGAGTTTTAGTTTACTTTAGCTTCGATATATAACAATGTTTTAAATTAAATAAAATAATCAAACAAACATATATTATCGAAGGACTTAATCCAAGGTTAACGAAACAGCCACAATAGTTTGTAGGTTAGAGTTATTTTAATATATTTACATTGAACTCTTTTGTAAACTATCTACGATATGCCCTGGAGGTCTAGTCCACCTAATTAACAATTGTAAATCCAAGTAATGTAACTTGTTCTCATTAGAGATCATAATTACCCTTGTATGTTTAGTTCTTATTTCATCCCTTGTCATGTCTCCTTGTCATGTATATATATATATATATTATATAATTAATACTATAATAAACACCTTTATTGGTTTTCACTCTCATCGCCATGTCTTGGTATTGTCAGCATTGATTCATAACACCACATCCAGAAAGTTTCAGTTCAGTAACTGTCACATTCTGAGCCGATAGCTGATAATTTCTGACAATTCCACCATTCGTCAATTTTTTTTTCTGTGTGTCTTATGGAGTTCATCCAATTCAAAGGATGTTCTTGCAAACAATATTTTCCACGTATCCAAATAGTTCTTGCTTATTTGTTTCTTATGTTTATATTGAATAAAACTACTTACTGTTTTTATACATTTCATAAATTTAATTCAATTGAATTAACATCAAGGTATGTAGACGCTTTCTTTCTTGGACAGTGAATCGAATATTATATTGTTTTCCTAATTTTTTAAGAAATTTTACCCAAGAGCATTTTACAGGTAAGAGTTAATTTCTCAAAACAAGCAAATCACTTAAACAACTTTT
This sequence comes from Rhynchophorus ferrugineus, assembly GCF_030347505.1. Classification (NCBI taxonomy): domain Eukaryota; kingdom Metazoa; phylum Arthropoda; class Insecta; order Coleoptera; family Curculionidae; genus Rhynchophorus; species Rhynchophorus ferrugineus. Next base: position 53,360,547 of record NW_027472583.1, read on the forward strand.
GCTGGTTTATAACTTGTACTTATAATAACTAATGTTGAAGAATTGTGCGGAAGTTTGACAACAGGACGACTTTTGTACGCTGATTCAGTTACATATAGATAGCATTTTCTCTCTTTTTAACTAAAATAAAATGAGAAGGAAAACGTTCCCTAATCTTAAAATGAATTTACAAACTGCAGTAAACGAAATACATTATATATTTTGATGACGTGAGTTCACTGCTCACAGTTTATCTCAAATGTACTACTATAACTATAGTACTATATCTTACATTTTACACACACAACATGCGAATGGTTCTAGCTTGTTAGTTTTCGTTAATATATCTTCATTTACGGTGATAGCCTTCAAAAAATCGTAACACGTTGGTGAGAATCTAAACCAATAATAAGAATGAATCAAACAATAAAAAATAACTTGAACTGCCATTATTGACTCTGTTTTGAGGGTTTTGGCTATTGTAATTCGTTAAATATTCGAGGAACTCCCTTTGAAGGTTGTAAGATTTGTCATCTCGCACGAAAGTTGTCGCGCTGTAACAATGAATTTATAAAACAGTCACAATAAATAAAACATCACAAAACTTGATCTAAAACCCGAAGAAGACATAAACGACTTATGGCGGCGCATAAAACATACTTTTACTTGCTGTTTTATCTCGTGCCAAGGTGGAAAATTCACTTAAATCATCGCCAATGTCTTGAATAAATCAATCATGTGAAATATCGATGTTGTAAAACGGTTTTATTTCCTATCAATATAACCCAATAGAAACCTTTTTTTCAAAACTAGACCTAGTTAATAAAAAGTTTACGATTGTGGGTAACAAGCTGATGTGGTATCGACGGAATTTAATAGCTCTTATTTTCTTGTATCAATAGATCAAACTGAAATGTGTTTCTTGCCTTTAGATTAACATAAGTCACAATATGTTAAATTATAATTTACACATTTTTTAAAAATTTTGCATTTACATATTGGGCCTATAAATTAGTTTTAAGGTAGTGTCGGGAACTATCGACTGATAACGGTCGATAGTCGCAAAACAGACGAAATAGTCGATAGTCAAAAAACTAGCAAAATGCACGGTTTGATTTTTTTTTTCAATCCGTCAGACGAAGATGTACGAACCCTTTCCTGTATAAATTGTGAGAGAGGAAAGGACGGAGATGATTGCTTGTACAGTTACACAATACATAAGTTGTACAGCAGATCACTTACTGAAGCTATCTTCTACATGTCAGTATAGTTATATTCTATATCGAAAATCATAAAAAAATACTTATTGCCCACGGGCAGATTGTTCCAGTTCTAGGAGATTAATAAAAAAATCGTAGAACTAAGTGTTTCGTAAGTACTCTAAGTATTAAGGACTTATCAAGCCTTGTGTACAGTACCAGCAATTGAATAAAACATCCTCATGTGATATTAAAGATGATTAAAAGATTATCATACGAACTGTGTGAAATTTTATCACTATGAATGAGCGTCTTATAGTGGTTGGTAAAGAATCTGGTTCTAAAAATCTTTAAAGAGACCCTGCTTAAAATAAAAATCAACCAACCAGAGTACGAATGGTTTCAACATACAGCCTTTTCGCCATATTTAGTACCCTCTCACATCTTTTGAACATCGACAAGATATTTCTATTTCCATCAGAGAGGTAATAGCTGCTTTAGAGGGTAATTTTTCTGAGAAAACCCCGGAATCTGTAAGAAAATAAAGTGATTTTTGTAAGTATAAATTATCATTTTCATTTCCGTTTTATTTCTACAGTTCTTGTTATGTTGTATATATCTAACACATAACTATTGACGGAGGCATTGTTTTGTGAACAGAATGGCTAGCATTGTACATATAATTTAGATATTTATTTTTACATTTAGCTGGTTGATAAATAGCATGTGTTCTTCTTCAGTTAATCGAAACATTTAGTTGTATTCAAGTCTCATGCAAAAAATACGTCATTATCAGTTTTATTCAGTTTTAGCAGCTCCTAATATACTTTGCTGAACCCACCATATGCCAATTTGGATAGTTCTAGTGTTCAAATCATGATGCTTCGAAATGGCATTTTCAATTAATCGGTATTTCAGATATTTTCGCTCGTTTGATTATCTCCCATTAGATTTGAACCTCTGGAAACAGTTGCTTCTTCAGGAATTATATATCTGAAAGCTCTTTGATTATTTGAGCTAGATTTTTATTTGATTAGTCGTCTTAACCTTTTTGATCTCCCTAGTCATTATTTGTCATTGACATCAAATTAGAATCAGCCCTTTTAAATCGTCAAAACAAAAACCAATAATTGGGATATGATTGAGACCCTTTGTCAAAAGTTTCTAAAAGTGCTTATTGTTCTTCGGCACCAGATATCTTCAAATTAAAAAATAGTATGCAATGAATTGTAATATTTTACAATTTTTGAGCGCTACATGGGAAAAAGGGAAACGAAAGATGCTCTAAGTGAAAAATATAATTTTATGCATACGTGAGAAAGAGAGAGAGACAGAGAGAGAGGGGGGGGAGAAGATGTGAAACCCATCAAATGTTGTTTAATATATGCTTCCTCTTGATACTTATTTTCACCAATCTAATCTAATCAAAATAAATGGGTACGTCACCGTTCTTAGATCTATCGATGACATCAGGGCTTCAGATTTTGTCTTTCCTGTATATTTGACCTCTTGGACAGTTGGTTTTGGGCACTTTTATAAAACTTCTATTTTCGTCGCAAGATCAACTTAGAAAATTCAGAAAAAATATCTTAACCAGTGGTAATCAGTGGTAGTTACTCTTCTTACTACAACCTTTTGGTATTTTCTCAACCCGCCCACATTACGACAATATTTTAACATTTTTGATATCGGTAAATAAATGTGAACTCAATCTGAATCCACAGTTATTTGAGGTAAACATTAGATCAACCTAAAATGTTTTTCTTTGTACTTTGTATAATTATTTACACGGTTCGACTCTAGGTTACAACAAAAAACCTTCCTCGCCCCAGTGGGATACCATATAAATGGATATAATTAATTAGATAAATAATCTTGAGGGTTCAGTTTATGTACAGGCTTGATTATGTTCAAACTTAGTTTAGTTCTTTCGCAGGACCTATTAAAACGTTAGTGCTGTCTGGACTGGTTGTTAATTAATGGTAATGTGTTCCCTGGGTATCTGAATAGAATATTCTCCAGAGGATATATATACGAATGACTAGTTGCTTCATTGTGTTTATTTCAAAGGTCATGGTTACGTTATTATTTTACAGGTTCTATTGATAAATGATAATTTTGTTTTATTGGATATTTTTTTCTTAAATAATAACGTAACAGGTTGGATGAGATATCGTTTTGATACTATAAAGTGTACAATTAAGTTTTAGTAACTACTATTATATCCGATAATTCGACGATCTAAAAGTAGCGATATCAACTACCAGTTGAAAAGAACTGAAAGAGAAACCAATATAGTTTGAATTTAGAGGTGTTATTGGACCAAATTTAGTGCTAAAATTAAGAGCAACTCGCTGAAACCTGGAGTAATTCAACAAGTGATTTCCAAGCTTTCGAGGTCATATGTGTATGGCGTAAAGACAAAGATATTGAGTTTCATATAGATTCCTTTAAAGTTTTCAAAGCTTATTTTTATACGATATAGTAAAAGAGATATCTTAGCTGATTTAATGAGACAAGAAAAATATATCATATAGTGAAGAGATAGAAGAAGAACTCAAGTAATAGCCATCAAGGAAAAGAACTTTCTGTTAAATTTCTAGGAATAATATTTATAAGCATCCATAAAGGTACTCCAGACAGCTAGCAATAAACTAATAAACGAGACCAAAATTTGGAGAACAAAATTAAATAAGTTGAAGTTAATTTTGCTAACGAGATGCTAAACAGCACATCAATCTTGTAGTTGAATGATGCTATATTACCACATGTAAAGAGTGCTGAATATCTGGGCGTGACACTAGATGTCAAATTAAAATTGAAAGAGCATGTCAAAAAGAAATTACCCAAAATTAAAATGATATATATACAGCTATATGGACTGCTGGCAAAAAAATCCAAAATGCCAATTCCCAACGAGATACTGATCTACAATAAGGTGTACAAACTCATATAGCTATATGGTATGGAACTGTGGGGCTGTACCCGAGATTTGAATGTGAATAAGATTCAAGTTTTCCAGAATAAGGTATTGCGTAACGCAATAGACGCGCCATTGTATGTACGCAATGAAGATTTGTATCGTGACCTGGAAATTCTTATAATGAAGGAAGAAATCACAAGTTGCACCTCCATAAAAACTCATAAGCGCTTTAGCTACTGCATGGACGACTCTCTATTCGTAGGACTAAAGAGGACTAAACTCTGGTAACCTGAGTGATAGTGCGTAAGTGAAGGGGTGTAACGTGTGAGAACTATAGATTGTTACTGGTCGTTTCCTAGGAGGGCCCATCAGCCCTATCTCAGTCTCTAGTGAAATAATGTTTATACGTGTGACTGCTGTATTTTGCTCTGTTGGTATTTAAAAGTTGCAATATTTCAATTATCTCATGAGAATGGAGTCTTTCCTCATGCCTCCTTGCAATTCTCTTGATTTCTTGATTGGCTGTGGGTATCTAAAGGTCTCGATGTAGGTAGTCAGTCCTGTAATATTTGAATGCGCCCACAATACTTCTCAGGACTTTCTGAAAATTTCTCAGGAGTTCTGAATTTTTTTTATTTTATTTATATTACTCTTTGCAGGACATCCCCATAAATGGACTCCGTATGTCCATATAGGTTTCAGTATTTGCTTATATAATAGCAATTTATTATGTACTGATAATTGTGATTTTCTTCATTTACCAGTACATTTTCCTATACTTCAATTCCATTTCTTTTCTTTTCTTCTTTATATGTTTCTTCCAGCAATGTTTTGTATCAAGATTCATTCCGAGATATTTAGCATTGTTACTATATGGAATGATAGTATTTTTTAATATTATTGATGCTTGTAGTGTCTGATTGTATGGGAACTACACATGTACAGATATAGTTTCGTTAATTTTTATTTTGCAAGCTTGTGTTCAATTATTTATATTGTCATTTGCCTGTTGTAATTTTCGTGAGGCTTCTTCGCTATTGTCTCAGACAGCTATAATAGCAGTATCATCAGCAAATGTAGCCATCGTAATATTCTCCATTAGTAATATATCACCAGTGCAGAGTATATAAAGCGTTGGCCCCAGTATACTTTTTTGTGGTACACCTGCTTTAGCTTCTTTTAGTAGAATAAGCTTCTTCTTGTTTAATTCTAAACATTCTGGTTGTAATGTACAGTTTTAATAGTTCGATGTGATGTTTTGGTAACATTTTCTGTAGTTTATGAACAAGGCATTCATACCAAATCTTATCGAAGGCTTGTGCTACATCTAGGAATATGGCTGAGTATACTTTTTTACTTTCGTAGGTTTTTTCAATAACATCTGTTATTCTGTGGACTTGGTCAGTTGTTGAATGCTTGTTAATAAACTCCAGCTGGTGTGTTAGTATTAGGTTTTTTCTCTCTAGTGTAGATTATAATTATGATTGTTAATAGTAAATTAATGGGATGTCTAGGAGACCGGTTTTAATAATAAATAACAAAAGAGCAACATTGTTCGAATCTATCTAGAAGATTTGCAGCTATTTGAAAAGCAAACGGTGGCTCAATTCCTTATTAGTAAATACATATTGTCTATATATCAGGTTTTACAATTATTTTCCTAAATAAATCATCAAAGTTATGAAAAAATCTTTAAAAACCGATTTGTACAGCCAATATACATGGATTTAAATTACAAAAGAAAACCCTCAAGATAAATTCGCCGTTCTCGTATCAAATTGAATATATGACCGTCGCGTTCCGAGATCTGTATGTTATTTCTTCGACTGATATAAGATCGAAGAGAAAAATGACGGCGTAGGGGCACACTAAACGTAAATAAAAGTAACGAAGACAGGAAAAAGTATGTAAAAACCGAACATATATCATTACTAGTCGGACTCGGTACATTGTACTTGCATGCTGGCCGGCCGACGAAGTCGAATGTTAACGATCCAGCCGTATGCAGCATTAATTTCGTTCCAATAAACTTTTAATCAACTGTACCAAACACAGAAACTGTCTCTCGATCGCTCGCCGACGTTTGAATTATAGTCTGTCTCAAATAACAGTGCACTCGCGTCATCATAACATCGAATGTTTAACATATAACAGGCCAATTCCCCGGCCTACTACTAGTAAAACACATTTTTTGGCAAAATTAGTTTCATACAGATTACAGATTATAGATTATAGCGACCCTCCAACTTTTCGATATCATTTTTTTAAATACGATTTGTCCTTTGCTTCAAACTAGGCCTCAGTTTCGGCGATCACCTCTTCATTCGACGAACATTTCCTCCCAGCGAACATTCTTTTGAGATTTGAGAGCAGTCTCTGGGGGCCAGATCTGGAGAATGCGGTGGATGAGGAAGCAATCGAAGCCTAATTCATGGATTTTTGTCATCGTTTTCACTGACTTGTGACACGGTGCATTGTCTCGGTAAAGCAGCACTTTGTTTTTCTTCAAATGCGGCCGTTTTTTGGCGATTTCGTCGTTCAAACGGTCCAATAACGCTATGTAATAGTCACTGTTGATGGTCCTTCCTTTTTCAAGGTAGTCAATGAAAATTATTCCATGCGCATCCTATAATATAGACGTCATAAACTTGCCAGTCGACTGTTGCGTTTTCCCACGCTTTGGAGCGGGTTCATCGTATGCAGTCACCTCGGATGAATGTCGATTGGACTTCGCAGTGAAATGATGGACCCATGTTTCATGCATTATCACATATCACGCAAAAATGCAACAACTCGGGTTTATTACGCTTGATCATCTTCAAACACTACTCGTGGCCGTTTTTGTTCAAAAGTGAGCTCGCGCGGCACCCACTTTTCACTGAGTTTCTCATATCCAAATATTCGTGAATGATATACACGTTCAGTTGATATCTTTAGAGTGTCTGCTATTTTATTCGATTTAAATTTATGGTCATTCAAAATCATTTTGTGGATTTTTATAATGTTTTCATCGGTAACAACTTCTTTTGGGCGTCCACTGCGTTCACCGTCTTCGGTGCTCATTTCACCATGTTTAAACTGAAGATTGAATACCAATCCTTGATGGTTGATTTTCCTGGGGCAGTATCCCAAAACTCGGCATCAAGCCAAGTTTTTGCTTCAACTGTATTTCGAAATTCCTTTTTATCAATTTTTTTCACAATAACAAAAGTTGCTTCAGTCAAAATACTATAATTCACAAACTAATGATCGGACAGCTGTCATATTTATACACGCGTTTTTGCTAATTAAAAAACATATGGATTTAATTCTAGTAGCTCCATCTATGTGTCTAACCTGGGACTTTTAAATTGACATGTTGTGAGGTAGAATTCTAGGCGTGATTTAGATGATTTATGTAGTGGTATTCCCGGGAGTCTTTGTGTATCTAAGTAATGTATACTTAAGTATGTATTGTATACGTAAATTATACTTTCATTGGAGAGCATATTTACCTTTTACGGTTAGTTCTTGTTTCGTTCGGTACAGTGTTTCGTTGTCACGTCATTTTGATTTCACTGTATTTCTCCTTAGTTTGTTTTGTTACTGCCTATATACATTTTTCTTATTAAAACTATATTTAATCACTATATTCTCAATAACGTATTTTCCATATCTGCAAAACAATTTGAATTCTTTCCATCCTCATTCGTTTTAACGGAATGTTTATCTAACACTTCAACACAATTCTACCTTTTGTCAATTTTATCAATGTCTAGTCTTCGATGTGTCTCCTAGATTGTTTGATATTAAAAATTTTAGAACAGGTAGTGCATCATTTAATGTTCTGCAATCATTTCTTGAATAAATAACTGATATTTCAGTATGTAATGGTTCTTTATCAAGTGTGAGATGAAAAGAAAGATACGGAAGTGTATTTATCATTGATAAATTTAACGCAATATTCTGCAAGGTACCCCAAAAAGAAAGGCGATGCAGCTACTAGATGCTCTTTAAAATGAAATCGATTTTTTGCACAATTTATAATAACCATATTTACTGTTGCATGGACGGTTACATTTATTTTCTGGTAGCTCATGACTTCATGACATGGACGCCGAAAATCGCGTAAAATTTCGATATCAATATCAAGTACGGCCTATACGGTGCTGGACTAAATGCAGCGAAATCTCCATTTAAATGTTTCGCTTTATTTTAGACCGTTACGGAGGGACACGGCGGACACGGAGTGTCGCGCGTATGTTTGAAGGAGCTCGCAGAGCACGATAGTGTGGCCCAGATAAATAATAAAATATCATGTGTCAGTAGCCTGACCGATGGTAGGTTATTCCATTGGTCCACGGTACTTCCATTGCATTTTTTTTTCATTTATTACAAGAATTTGTGAATCCCAAGTGGGATTTGCTTTTTGGTAAGTAATAAAAAGTATTTTGGTGATATTACATAATTATTTTTGGGAGCACTGCATCGTTATGACCCAGCCGCCACTGCACTGAAATAATAGACAGGAATACAGGATATTTGGAAATATTTGAGAATGCGCAAAGGCATGGAATCGGTGAAGATTACCGTATGCTGGTATGCAACATTTATTTCGTTCCAATAAACGTTTAATCAACCGCACCGAACAGAGAAACTGTCTCTCGATCGTCGGACGTTTGAATTATATGATGCGGTCGGCCATCGGACGTGTCGACAACGTTCTCCAGGTCTCCGCCAACGGGGCCGCACATAAATCAAGCCCCCGAAACCGAACAAAAACGCCGCCAAACTTAGACGCCGTACGTGTCATGCGAGGATAAAAAACCGCGCCAAATTAGAAGGCCGGGAACCGCCCGAAAGAGCGGCCAGCGGCGGAAAAAAATCGGTAAGAATGTTACACAAATTCGTGTGTCTGCGGCAGTCGTAACTTCAAACTGTGCAAAATCCAAAACCGCGACCGGATCGTCCATCAGTCGTCCCCGATCAATGGGTCTCATGTTTAATGCAGGAGGGGAAAAGACGAGAAACCCTTCGCCGAGGCGAAACGGTGGACCAGGTAGCCGGGGCCCGAATGCGCCGACAGAAAAAAATGACCGCTAACGATCGCAACTGAAGGCTAATTGACATTTTTTATTGGTGCCCGTTGAGTAAATGATTATTGCGCAATCAAGGACCTCGGAACGGTCCCTCTCCAGCTGGAGAAACGACGAGCGCTGGACAAGTCGAGCGATGGCATTATATTTTAGCATACAGTAATGTTCACCGATTGCACATTCTCAATTATTTTTAAATTTCTTGTATTCTTGTCTGTAATTTCAGTACTGAGTGCACACGCGTTATTGTTTGTTAATTAATTTTATATTTACATTATTCCTGAATTAGTGTATCTAATTATTTATTACTGCACAGAGAAAACTAGCAACAGGCAATACATGTGTAAAGTATGTATTGTATTATTCATATTATTCAAAACAGCATGAACCCACACGATCTGAATTGATTGACATACAAAATTCTAATCTCTATAAAATAATTAAACAAAAATGTTATCGAATATAATTTATTTTAAAATTATAGTACGTGACGGTCCCTCTCCAGCTGGAGAAACGACGAGCGCTGGACAAGTCGAGCGATGGCATTATATTTTAGCATACAGTAATGTTCACCGATTGCACACTCTTTAATATTTTTAAATTTCTTGTATTCCTGTCTGTAATTTCAGTACTTAGTGCACACGCGTTATTGTTTGTTAATTAATTTTGTATTTACATTATTCCTGAATTAGTGTATCTAATTATTTATTACTGCACAAAGAAAACTAGCAACAGGCAATACATGTGTAAAGTATGAATTGTATTATTTATATTATTCAAAACAGCAGTGAACTCACACGATCTGAATTGATTGACATACAAAATTCTAATCTAAATAAAATAATTAAACAAAAATGTTATCGAATATAATTTATTTTAACATTATAATACATCTAATGCATATATTATCGAAGAATTTAAAACTTCAATGCATTGTTTCCTTGTAAAGTCATTTTGATATTAATATATTTCTCCTCAGTTTGTTCTGTTACTACCGCATTTTCCTTAATGCATTTGCCATATCTGCAAAACAGTTAGTACTACTTCTCTCCTCATACATTTCAACCAAACGTTCATGTATATTCTGAACAATAATACTAATATACATAAAGCTTTCGCACTCTATAACACAATTTCCTACAAGTAAAATATATTAATTATAGACCTTTAGTTGTTTCCTCTTTCCTCACCTTGTCTTGATAATCGTCAGCATTTTAATCATAAACCAACATTCGTAAGGTTTTATTCAATCACTGTCACTTTCAAAATCACTACTCCAATAAATAACGAAGCTGTTTAATTGCAATCTATTGAAAACTTGCTCACGATTCCACCATTTGTCAAACCGAATATGTTATTGTCTACAATGCTTCTTTCCATAAATCCAGACAGTTGTGGTTTGAATATCCTTCACGGCCTGAATATCTATTGTAACAATACTTTGCAATACTCCATATCAACTCAATTGGATTTTATATGCAGTTATAGGGAGGAAGGCATAATACTTTCTGACCATAAGGTTCAGCAATCGGATCTACCGTGTATCTTTTCTCCGACATATTTCTAAAACAGTAAATTACATAAAATTCAATTAAACCTTTCATTTATATTTACCAAGTAACCGGTGTACTATGATATGGTGCATTATCCATGTCAATAACTGATGGTTTCACAGAGTTCTTTAAAAACTGATTTTCAAACCACTGCAAAAATAAGTTATGGTTCATTCCTCCACAATAGTCACCCTTGACTTAGAGGAAGACACTATTTTTGCACCAGAAAAATAAAACCATTTCTGTTTCCAGCATGAAGGGCTAAAAGTCGACAATGAATTATTAATAAATGTCATGACTGACAAAGCCTAATCGATACTTACTCCAACGTTTACTTTTTTCCATCAACTTTTGTTGTCTTTATGCTATATTTATTATCGCATTGCCATAAGTGATCCAATATTCTATTCTAAAATATCCATGTCTCATTTTAATATACAAATTGATATAATAAGTCTTCCTTGATTTTGTTATATGTTTTTAAAAATTGTATTCTTTTAAAAGCAATGTCTGGATGTTCCATTAAACCCCTTCGCGGGCTATCTTTACACCACTTAAATCCTATATTACCCAACAATGTATGTAGGGATGTTCTACATCCCTCAAATACCTTTCAACTCTTTATGGATACTTTACAGACTAACAATTTTCTCTGAAATAACTGTAACGTTTGCCTGATTTTAACCTGTAATTATAATATTTTGAAGAATTTTGCAGATACTTGACACATGGACGACTTCTGATGGCTCATTCGGTTACATTTTCGAACTTTCAAACATCATTCTGTCTCTTTTAAAAGCAATAAAAGACTTCTTAGACTCCACACCCCTGCAGCTTTATCGATTCTGCTTATTACTTCAGATATGAATCGTCTTACTTCTTACATCTGCACTGCGTCATCATTCTTACTTTTTCCTAAAGTTTTAAGATCGTTAGTCAATTAGGTTTATATGGTTGGATATTTTATAATCATATTTACATCAAAGCTATTCTTTTTTTCTGCAACGTTTTAATGATGTAAACCCTTCTCCGAGACGAAGCCGTGGACCGAATGCATCGACAGAAAAAAATGACCGCTAACGATCGCAACTGAAAGCTAATTGACATTTTTTATTGGGGCCCGTTGAGTAAATGATTATTGCGCAATCAAGGACCCCGGGACGGTCCCCGTCCAGCTGGACGCTGGAGATATGCCGAGAGCTGGACGAGTCGAGCGGCGGTATTATTTTTCGGTCTTTTCGCGGATGCCGGACATTTCGCTATGCGAGGAATAACTCGGGAACGCGGGATATTTACACAAAGCTGCACCGAAGTCGGTCGCAGGTAGCGCGGACATTCCTTCGGCGATTCAACGAAATTTCTGCAGAAAATCGTTTTTAACTTTCGTACTCTCGTAGTATATGATTAAAGCAATTTCTAAAAAATGCCTGACGGTCCAGATGGTATGGCGATTGGGGCTTGCGACCCAGACGCTTGTCTTCTTTGTCATTTTCCGAATTATCGGTCATTTCGATGCCCGCTCCCTAGTCTTATCAAGAACGCGAAATAATCTTCTTTCAACTTTAAATGTCTAAATTGGTACTTAATTATGAAAACTGCTTAGCATCTAATGGGGTTATTTCTAGTCGTTGACGATTAACCTACAATTTGTCTTTATATTAACTTAAATCTACATATATATCTAAGAGGACCCATCGGCTCTATCTTAGTCTCTGGTGTAATAATATTTATGTATTAACACTGCAGTTTTTCTATTAAATGCCCCTCACTACACTACACAAGATCAACTGGTTTAATTATTTTAAGTTTCCGTCCTGTTCGGGTGTTACCAAGAGTTGTGTTACTTCAATACTAACATGAGAATAGAGTCTGTCCAATTCTTTTGATTTCCTGGGTGACAGTCAATATATCAAGGTATCGGTGCAAGTAATCAGTCCTATGGTATCTCGGTGCATCTGCAGTACTTCTTGGGACTTGTATTTATATTACTTTTCCTTTGCTATTGTTTTTGACAGCGAGAGTCGGAGTATTTATTGATATAGCTTCCTTGGACTTATGGACCTCCTTGTGTTACATCTAATTTAGCTTCTTTTGTTGTAGAGTAGGCTTACTCTTGTTTGACTTTATACATACTGGTTGTAATGTAAGATTTCACTAGTTCAATGTGTTGTTTCGGTAACATTTCTGTAGCTTATGATCAAGGCCGTCATGCTATGCCTTCGATGAATACAGTAAAATACTTACAACGAAAATGTTCGTTCAAGGAGTGATGACTAGTATTCATATTATATGTTTTTGTTTACATTAGAATACGACTTAAACAGGGATATCATTTATATTATAACTTAAGGAACAAAATGAAGGAATTCAAAACTATAAGTAACAAAAAAGTCCTCAACAACATAATCCACCCATTAAAATTGACAAAAATACCTTGGCTAGGAATAATAAAAACTTTATTTAGGAAGTTTTCTTTAAACATTTAAAAAGAGTATTTAATCCGTACCCGTCTGAAATATCCGCAACAGAATAAAATAACATAGTTGACTTCATTAACACTCCGTTTCAAATGGATCTACCATATGAGATATTTACTGTTAAGGAAGTAAAACAAACGATACATAAAGAAATCAATTCTAAAAGAGCTCCTGGTATTGACCTAATAACTGTAAGGATCTTAAAAGAGCTGTCAGGGAAGTGCTTTAAATTAGTAACATTCATATTTAACGCCGTGATTCTTAAACCTGGGAAAAAATCAGAAGAAGTCATCTTAACTTCCTCTAAGCCTGCTTGTTACCTGTGAACTCTTAAACCATTCGAAAAATTATACATTAAAAGACTTACTACATTAAATAATCGCAGAGGAGAGAAATATTATTCCAGACCATCAATTTGTCTTCCGTAATAAACACGGAACAAAAGAACAAATACATAGAACAGTCAACCAAATTAACAAAAACTTAAACGATAAAAAATATCGCTCCGCTGCATTTATTTACCCAATTTATTAGGGTGTTCCTCCGGGCAAGAAACACTACCGTTGCAACATATGCTGACGATACAGCGGTTACTAACAAGGTTTTTCTGTATAAGTCAATACTTAGGCCCATTTGGACCCATGGTATTGAACTGTGGGGTACTACTAGCAAATCTAACATAGATATCGTCCGGAGGATCCAGAATAAAGTATTCCGAGTCCAAGAAACTGATTCAGAGCGATATCCCCATAGAACCTATAACGAGTGTGATTCGGAGTTTTAGTGCGAAATACTCCGAAAGACTATTAGTGTATCCTAATGCACTCGCCAAACAGTTAAATATGCGCGATGACAGTGAAGTACGTAGGCTCAAGCGCAAACTACCATACGAACTGATTAATAAACAGATAAGCTAATAAGATAATAAGCTAGAATAGTTCTTAGAATAAGTTGGGATAGACTTTAAAATAAGTTAGAATAGTATCTGGAATAAAGTTTATATTATAAGTTGTACAGCAGATCACTTACTGAAGTGATATACATGTCAGGATAGTTATGTTATATAACGGATATCATATAATAATATATTCATGAATTCTATATATTGTTAAAAAATTATTGTTTTCTAATTTTTCTCGCCATCTATTATATAAATCAGTTTTTCTCTATGACCTAGGGGTGCAGAAAGAATAGCGATATATCCATACATATCGATATTTTCTGAAAATATTTATCGGTATATTTGACCGATATTATTTGACCGATTTCAAAATAAATTGAATATAATTTTTAATAAACCTTTGAACTGGTACTTAATTTTAAATGTTTGGTGAACTTTGGTTTAACTTAATTTTAAAGGTCCAACAAAAATATCACTACTTTTTATAATATTTAGAAAAAAAAATGTTTTTATGGTAATATTTGACTATTTCTATTATTTTTTTTAAATATCGATATTTTTTTTTAGTTTTTGCAAAAAATATATCGATATTTTTTTCTCCGATATGTCGATTTTTTTTTAGTTTTTTCAAAAAATATATCGATATTTTTTTCTCCGATATGTGGATTTTTTTTTAGTTTTTGCAAAAATATATCGATATTTTTTTCTCCGATATGTCGATATCTTTTTTAAAATATCGAAAACGATATACAACACCCCTACTATGAATCATATTGTAAAATAATGATATGTAGGAAAATGACTTGGAAATTAATTAAGTTAAGTTACGGCGTTAACTATTTAACGAGCTTGGAGTCATTAAAATGAAATTTTCAGCTCTAATGTAATTGTTTTCTAATCGGGGCATATTAGACACCCCCGAAACAAAACCCAGGCATCTGCAGACGTGAACTAAGGAGGAAACCGTATGATTTAGGCATCGCACAGGATCCGCCAACATTTAAAAGCATTATCATTTATCAATCACAAAATGCAGACACTCCATTATTACCTACAGAGGAAGCAACTGCATTTTGACCCGGCAAGCTCTCTTTCTCCGTCTCCTTCTCTCTCTCTCTCTCTCTCCCTCGTTCGCTCTTCACACATACACACATACTACAAGTTAAAAACATTGAAATCCCTAACTAAGATTATGCCGAACGGAGCGCGAAAGGAAAGGAGCGAGCGAGAGCGACCGAAGGAAACAGAGAGAGAGGGAGGGCGACCGTTCTGGGACCTGGGGGAACGGTCCCAGCAGGCGTCGATCCGTTTCTCACACCTCGTCAGCGCCGTGCAACGAAAATTAATTGCTGCCGCTGCAGCTAGGCTGCGCTGGTATTATATTCCGAAAACAATACCGCCATAAGGTGCCCCGAGTTTGACGCGATACCCACTGACAGGTGTGTCGGGGTGGAAAGAATTCCAGGTTACGACACATCGTCGGTAGACCGGCCTCGCTTGTAAACAATCTGAAGCCGGTAATTCGATAGCGGGCTCCCGTGGTTTTGGGTACCAGTTTGTTGTTTTTTTTTTGCGCCGAGAGACTTGGCGTTATTCGAGTCTTTAACAATTAAAAAAAGGGCCGTACGTATTTTCGTCGTCGCCCGGTATATATGTGCTACGCTCGTTCCGCGCCTATTTGGACAGTTCCTTTTGATTTTTTCAGGGTTCTAACGCGAGAAGATCGTCTTTCGACCAGGACTGGTCGGCGGCGACGGTTCGGTTTCGATCGGGTTTCCGCTTGAAGAAATCCGCATCAAATTAGTTCTGACAACGCTTTCGACTTGTAGTTACCATGTAAATCTTTTTTAAAATTAGTTTTATAGGTTTTTAACAAGTATTAGGACTGGTACTTAATTATAATGTTTTTTTAATGTTTCTTTTATATTAATGAAATAATTTATATATATATTACAAACGCTGTAATATATATAAATTCAGAAAATTCATGAATTGCATCTCTCGTAGAAAAGTCGAAACCACAATAATAATAACAGTGAAATAATTCTTTTTTTCGGAAGCGGTTTTTAAAATATACTGGTAGTTCGTATTATGTATGCCTTTCGAATATTAGGTCTATACGTTGCGATGAATGGAGGTAAAGCGAAATGAAACGGTGGTGTTTACATCACGTTACGGTTATTTTTTCAAGTTTTATAAAAAAGGTGAAATTACAAAATAGATAAAACGGATGGCAGCGGTGTTACCTGGTGACGACGCTTGGGCAGACGATGGTGGCACGTCTAAAGTGAACGGTGGTAAGATACTGGATGGGAAATACCCTTCAATAACATCCCAGATAAACGTCTCGGGGTTGCCAGATAATAATTATCATTTCATATTTGGCGCTGCTAGCACCCCGCTCGTGTTCAACATATGTGATTATATTTCTGGGTATTTTGTAGAGATTATTCCACGATGTAAAAGTCGACATGCCTCAAGGTCACTACAGCTTGAAGATTTATTGTGAAGAACCGGTACAATGTATTTTATTCAGTGTATTGTCTATCGATATCCGCTACTTTCATATCTTTCCGGTACTTACCGGATTTCATCTCGAAATCGATCGGGTGAAGCTCTTAGATACGCCAAGTCTCATATGTAATAGTCTCAACAAGTAGTAATCAGAAGGAAAAAGGTATGGCAGCTCTTTTAGTAACCCAGGTGAAATATTAGAAATTCCAGGAGCCTTCTTAGAATCTCTTTATTTGTCTGATTACTGATTCTATTAAATGTTGTTTTGTCTACAGCATTTCTGGTTCTGTGACACACTCTTCTAGCTCGTCATCACTTTATCAATTTCCTAATTTCAAAAGAGTAATTTACCTCATATTCTAATTTCGCTTTTGATGTCGGAGTAGCTTCTTTTGCATCAGACCCAATTTGTTGAATTATATTTCGATTTTTCAGCTCGAGATGGTCTATACTTTTGAGTATTTTGTTTAAACTGATTTGTTCCTGAATTATAAGTCTAAACTTGTCCCAGTTAGTAAATTTGTTGGGCTTCTTTATTGTTTTTCAGAACTTTCGCGTCTAGAGTTAATAATATTGGAGTGTGGTCAGATGATAGTTCGCACAAGCTCTCGATTTGTATTTGATTTGATGAGATGCCTTTCGAAAAAAGTCGAATGGGTCTGGCACTTTATTAATGTTGATGGGCCTGTAAGAGGGTTCACGCACTGAATGATTACAATTTGTAGTATTAATTGCTGCGAATAATTCGTTTGCTTTCCTAGGTGCTGCTAATCCTTAAGGCTATTTTATATGTGATGTTCGCCGATAACAGTCCTATATTCACTGATACAGATGTTGAGGATTGTAGCACTCTTCATAATATAGTTGCAGACCATGCGGCTTGATAATTAACGAGGAATATAGTATTATATCTGACGGAATGCCTGCTATTGTAAATCTTAACGGATTCCAGTTAGAGCTAGTGTAGAAGATCAGTTAGTTGAGATTAGTAATACATGTGTAAAACAAGAAAGTGGCAACTGCCGTTGAAGTAATAAGCTGACAATAATTACTCAATCTGTACTGGTGGAAGAGAGGAAATATTACAATCAAGACTAAAGTCCGCCTCTTTCGAATACTTATCTGCCATCTTGTCCTGTCAATCTCTTTATATGCATAAGAGACTTGAGCACTGTTCCAGCCTGACATCTGTAAGCTTGATGCCTTCCAAATGTGATATTTAATAAAAATTCTACATGTTTCTTTGGGATGTCGAATTAGTGATCAATATCTAGTGGAGTATACAAATTCAAAGACACGAACTAAAATGATTTGGATATGTGGTGGTCCCTCACCAACTGTGTTGAGATTTAGTGAAAAATATTCGTCCTGCGGCACTAACAGAGAAGTAACATTAGACCATCTCTCCAAACGCAGATATATATACAGGTCGGTCGAAAACAGGTCAATTGAAAAGTCCTGTTTGGTGCCCTGTTTCATCCATTGCTACATATCGATGCAAAAACTCGGGTTTATTATGCTTGATCATCTTCAAACACTGCTCCGAATCATCAACTCGTCATTGTTTTTGGTCAAAAGTGCACACCTACTTTGCACAGAGCTTTCTGATACCCAAATATTCATGAATGATATGATGTACACGTTTAGTTGATATCTTTATAGTGTCTGCTATTTCATTCAATTTCAATTTACGGTCATTCAAAATCATTTTGTGGATTTTGTTAATGTTTTTGTCGGTAACAACCTCTTTTGGGCGTCCATTGCGTTCATCGTCTTCGGTGCTCATTTTACCACGTCTAAACTTAGCATACTAATCCTTTATGGTTGATTTTCCTGGGGTAGTGACTGGAAACTCGGCATCAAGCCAAGTTTTTGCTTCAACTGTATTTTTTCCCTTCTAAAAGCTATATTTTGTCATCACGCGAAACCCTTTTTATCTATTTTTTCACAATAACAAAAGTTGCTTCACTCAAAATACTGTAATTCACAAACTAATAATCCAACAGCTGTCAAATTTATATACGCATCTATTGAAGGTTAGGAAACAAACAACAAAAAAAACATGGATTTAATTCTAGTAGTGCCATCTATGTGTCAGGCCGGGGACTTTTCAAATGACCTGTTATATTAAACAAAAGCTAAATGTTATATAAGAAATACCAACAGTGACTTTAACAATGTCTATCTACAAAAATGAATGATATTTATAAACCTAATACTATTTTCTACGAAATATCATTCTTCTTAATTAACTACTTAATTATTTAGCCGAAAAAAAAATCATTCCGTGTGTCAAGCCATTTACTAAAGTTCAACAAAAAGTGCAAACCATTGATCATATCAACGGTCTAATTTACATGGGAACTTAACTACGTGAAATTATATTTGTTTCCTCCTTAGATCTCGTCTCTAATGATGCACGATGTCTAAATGAGACGAATTCCCCCCGGAGAGTACATTACTTTAATTTTTTTCTCTTAATGGTTCGGCTTGTTTAAGAAATCGTAACAATTTCCGTTAATTGAGCTTTTTAGAATTAAAAATGGACTGTGGTCCTTTCAGCGTTTTACTAACATCATAGCTCGTTTAATTAGTTGTGACACTTGATATATTGTTTTGACAACAGTTTTTAATGAAAATATCTTCATTATCCAAGCGCTAGCGCTAGGAAATACAAAGAGGAAAAATATAGGGTTTTAAAATCGATGACGCAGGTTTTGTTAACATTAATAGGTGATCATTTATCATTTATATTTTTATTAATACATTGTTACTAATAGTTGCCTGTTAATCTATCAACTGTTTTTACAGTAACTTAGAAACTAGGAAATCCAGGAAAACCAATCTGTTCTTACTTAGTCTCTATAGTAAATGATCAATTATAATAATATTTTTGAATTAAAGCAAGAGGCTGAAAAGAGCTAGGTTGTGGAATTTCAAGGCCTCAAAAACAACCTCCAAAAACAGTATATTAAAGTTTGAATTGTTCCAATATCCAGTTTATTTGTCAAGTTTAGCTTTCCATGACGTTTAGTTGAAAGAAATGCTGAGTTCTTATATTGAAAAATAAAGTCATTTTAAGAAAAATAGTGCCGCAAACTTATTTAGTAACAATCTAGTAACAGGTGGGCTACAACAACCGCTACCATTTTGTTTGCGCACCATCTTGGTTATGTGCGTTTAACTCAGTTTTGCTGTAACCATTTCGTTGTGTAGACATCGAAATTTCATCATGGTTAAATATGCGCCGAAAGAGCGATCAGAAATAGTAACATTATTTATTGAAGATAATCGTTCCATTATTGTCACTCAGTGGAAATTGCGTTAAAATATCCTAATCGTTCAGTCCCTCACAAAACCACAAGTTATCGTTCAGGCCTCGTTCTGGAAGACAACGGACGTCTCGTAACGCTGAAAAGGTGGCTCTAGTGCGCGATAGTGTTGCAGAGTCTCCAGAAACATCACTTCGGAGACGTGGTTCCCAGTTACACATTTATGCACGTAGATTAAGGCGAATTTTGAAAACTGATTTGAAAATGTGTCAGAAAGTGTCAAATTTCAGCTTTGCTACCAAATTTATACCTCGACCACCTAGCGGCACATTAAGATGGTAAACCACTGTATGGCATGCACCCATTTAAAATACCCTTCTAAATTCTCAATATTTTGTGCATCATTTGCACCGGGTTCATTAAAAATGCTCGATTATTCATTTATCAGCACAATCTAAGACGTACGTTCTTTTCGAAAAAGAAAAAACCGTCATCTTATACACCCGGTACATCGTCGTTATTCTCCGAAGAAGTGGAGTCCGAAAACAATAGCGCCCCGGGTTCCCTTCGGCCGGAAAGAATGTGGGGCCATAAACAGAGTAGGAACTCGCGAGAGCGAGAGAGAGCGCGCGCGCCGTAGCGGCCGCGTTTCGGACCGGACACTAAACGTCGTATTACGATGATTTAGCTACGTTAGGGCGTGTTCACACCGTCTGGGAAGGCCTCGTCCACAATAACCAGGCCGAGGCCTTAATCCCTGGACGTAATTTTCGACGTTTTATTGCTTTCGATCTTGCTGGGTGGCTTATCAATGCGCCCACATTCTCTTCTTCTTTCAGGTGTTTATTAAATTATCGACGAGATACATTGCGACGTTCGCTTTTTTTATTTATAAGTACCCCGACCCCGAAACGGTGGATAACTAATTTGGATAACCAAATCTCGTTTTCTTTTTCAGGTGTCTGATTAGTCGTTTATTACCAATGGACTCGGAGCCTTCCAGTGGATATATGTCCAGGTAGGTAGGTGTCTGTTGTTATTTGACTTTGGCTTTCACATATATTACGAATAAATATGAGCTAATTATAAAACAGTACACATTATACAGAAAAATTAGACAACGTTTTGTGTATTTAACCGACTTCGAAAAAGGAAGATGTTCGGCTGCATATATATATATATATATATATATATATATATATATATATATATATATATTACATAGGTGAAATAAGGGTTTTGTATTGGTTTTATTGAGTATGGGTTTATTGAGTTATTACAACGATTATTATGTACTCGTTTTATTTTGAAATGTTTTTTTTGTGTCTGTTAAAAATCTAAGGTTGATTATTTTTTAATGTTTAGTAAGCTCTTTTTTTTTAAATCGGTTCATTTTTTTTTTGTTAAAAATATTTTATTTAACTGATATTTTAGACTGTTTAACAATTATTTACATTGATACCTTGCATTTTTAAGATATGCATCTTCTTAAATATAAATCAATGATATTTGGTTATACGACTGATTATTAATTTATAAAATGTTGAAACTTCTTCGTTTCGCCATCTATCTTGAGCTGCAACTTAAAAACCAGGTTTCCATGCTTGCAGTCTACGTAGGTAATACAGTTTTATGGGAGATAGTTTCTTAGAATCCTAGTACGCTATGCGACATTAAAATTCCGTGAAAATCCCGTGAAACCTTTCCATTGCGATCGATATATTGAGTTGGTTTATAACTGCTACATTTCTATTGTTACTTCCCCTGCGTACAAGTATATAAACATATTTTTTTTTGTAAATAATCACTTCAGCGGACCTGGGAGTATCATATAATATGGAAATAACTTCAAGACAATATTTATGTGCCTGTTTATTGACTCGTTCTAGATAAATAGAGATATCATGAATACTAAAACATTAAAGAAACAATAAAAACTCCTAAAAATCTACCGTATAAACGCGGGAACCGTTATACTGAATATATAATACGGATAACTGACACATATTTTGTTTCCGAGAAATATATGTTTGGTGACCTGCTACATCTAGATATATTAGAACATCCTGAATAAAATTTGTTCAAGTAATGCTTATGGAGAAATATTTCTAGTAAAATGTTCTTTTGATATTTTTTAGACGTAACTACTTCAAGATATTTGAAATTAAAAAGTATTTAAGAATATTATGGTCTTGCATGTATTCTGATCACTTTTACATTGGTTCTTGTCAAAAGAACGATGTTGGGCTGACATTCATTCAATCGTCGACCTATATTCGTGCTTTTTCAGCATTTTGGAACAGTGTGCCAGCCAAGACATCCATGTCTTGTTGCTATGTCTGGTGGTATTTACAACTCCTTTGACTTGTCGACAAGCGTTGTCAAGCAAGAAGATAACTTTGCTTATGTTACTTGCTATTGCTGTTTTTTTTGTAACAATACGTCATTCAATTTGGTCAATTGATATCGGTAGGCACATGTAGTTATAGCTTCATTCGGTTTTAGCAGCTCGTAATACACTAGCACCTTGCCGATCCTAACATAACAGGTCAATTCAAAAGTCCCCGGCCTACCATAGTAAAACACATTTTTTTCTGCAAAATTATTTTTTTTTATTCAACATAATTCCTTTCAAGGTTGATAAACTGCTGATAGCGATCCTCCAACTTTTCAATATCATTTTTGTAGAACGATTTGTTCTTTGTTTCAAAATAGACCTCAGTTTTGGCGATCACCATCACCTCTCCAATAACAATAGTTGCTTCACTCAAAATGCTATAATTCACAAACTAATGATCCGAGAGCTGTCAAATTTATACTCGCATCTTTTGAGGGTTACTGCTAACTAAAAACATATCGAATTAATTGTAGTAGCGCCATCTATGTGCCAGGCCGGAAACTTTTCAATTGACTTATTATATGCAGCAGGACTTTATTACCATGAATATTCCGCTCCGATGTCATTGTGGATGGCTCTTCTTGACTTACTCATGATTTTTGCGAGTAAATTGTTGTAGCTTTCAGCACCTTATAGTTTGAAATTATATTTTCATTCAATTCGTGTGGTAGTTCGTAGATAATTTTCTCTTCAATCTTCTTTTCCATCGTACGTAAAAGTCCGGAAACAATTAATTCTTCAACGGCTAAGCTGCTTGAAAGCTCTTTCGGAGCATGAGCTAGTGTTTTTTAAATAAGTTTTGCAACTCATTGTTTTTATATTTTTAGTAATCAAGGCCATCCTGGGCCATCAAAATCAGCGCAATCGATTCGTTGAAACTAAAATGCCAATTAGGGCATGATGGAGCAGCATCGTTAACACTTTATAAGTGTTAGATAAGCATCGATAGCAGATTTATTTAAACCCAAGAATAGTACTAATGAAAAATAAGTAATAATGTCGAAAATACAATTTTGAACGTTCCATGATTAGTGTCTGAATAGACTAAATAAATACATATCAAAATACACACACCTAGTAATTTAACTAATTAGCATTCCTTATGTCAATATAAAGTGTTTTTGAAAAAAATTATTGTTAGTTATTGCATACTCAAAATTTTTATAATTGTAAAATAGAGTAGAGTTTTATTTATTTTAGTTACGTCAATCTCTTGGATTTTTTGGTGACTGGACCTACAGCTTAACGTGGGCTCCGAACCACGGTTCTTAGCACTAAGCCTACCGACTAGCGAGTAATCAACTTTAGAAATCATCCTGGAAGACATCAGGTCTTACCCAGCCTGGTTACTTGCGTGATAGGCATAATTTTCCTTGTCGGATTTTACACTATAGTCTGGAACAATCACAAATATTAAACAATCACAAACATAAAGTTTACGAACATGTCCCAGCAGGATTCGAGCCCGCGATGATCTCAATAGTAGGAGGATCGTCCTGCCGCCTTTACCACTGCGCCACCAAGTCGGCTATTTACAGGAGTGATAAATAGGGACGCCGAAAAAATATCCATATTTTTGTTTTATTTATCTTTGTATTTTTCGATATTTTTTTCAAATAAATTAAAGATATTTTTAAGCATTAAAAAAAACCTTTTAATTATTCGTTAAAAAAACCAATAAAATTTTCAATTAAGTTTAAGTACTTAGTTTTAGGTATAAGTTTTTAAAATGTTTACAGAATATTGCTTTAGACTGATATATCAATATTTTTAGTTTTTCTTAAAATTGTCGATATTCTTCTGTAAAATGTCGAAATTTTTCCCCGTTGTCGAAAAAATTATCGATTTTTATCTTCGATATATCAGATATATATTTTTTAAAGCATTGATAATATCGGAATATCAATATTTTTGTCGGCAGCGGACTATCCTAATCAGAAACACTGTATTCGAATAAAAAAGCTACTGTTTTTGTACACACCTGGTGTTATTAATAGCTGGACTTGAAATATGATTTAAAAGTCATGTTTGAACTAAATGCCAAAAGATATTGTTCGGCTGCTTTCCTAGACATATCTCAGGCTTTTGACAAAGTATGGTATACGGGCTTGCAGGTTAAACTAAAGAAACTTCTCCCTCATCCGGACTATCAGCTACTAAAATCGTATCTCACTGACAGACATTTTATTGTAAATCAAGGCGATGAACATACCGAATTAAATCCCATATATTCAGGAGTTCCGCAAAGTAGTGTACTGGGTCCAGTACTGTATCTTCTGTATACGGCTGATCTGCCCACCACAAAAATAACTACTGTGGCAACATATGCAGACGATACAGCAATCTTAGCATCCCATGAAGATCCAGTCACAGCATCAATAAACCTAAAAACCCACCTGGAGCAAGTACAATTATGGTTGAAGACATGGCGCATTAAAGCCAATGAATCAAAATCTACGCATATAACGTTTACCCTGCGTAGAAGAACATGTCCACCAGTGAATATCAATCATCGTCAACTCCCCCAAGCAGAGCATGTTAAATATCTTGGTATGCATTTAGATCGACGCCTAACCTGGAAGAAGCACATACTCTCTAAACGGAAACAACTGGGACTAAAATTATATCAAATGTATTGGCTCATTGGGCGCAAATCCAAGTTATCATTAGATAACAAGGTATTGCTGTATGAGTCTATCTCAAGCCCATTTGGACATATGGAATTCAACTATGGGGTACCGCTAGCAAATCTAATATATCCATCATTCAACGGTTCCAAAATAAGGTGTTGCATGCCATTGTTGAAGCTCCGTACTATACTTCAAATAAAGTGATACAACGCGATATTCCTCTAGAACCTATAACGAGTGTAATTCAACGTGTTTGTGTAAAGTACTTCGAAAGAGTGTCAGTGCATCCCAATGTACTCGCTAATCAGCTAAATATGCGACGTGATAGTGAAGTGCGTAGACTAAAACGTTTAACACCACCTGATCTGATTACTGGACATATATAGACTTTAGAATAAGAATTAGAATAAGACTAATTAATTAAGATAATATTTTATACAGAAGATTGCTTAATGAAGTGATTTTCTACATGCCATGTATATATTATATAGACAGAAGAAATACTTATTGCCAATAGGACAGATTGTGGACTCACGAAGAGTAATAAAAAAAAAATGTTTGAACACTGAAATCTAATGATAACAAAACATCAAAAGTTTAAAATTTAAAAAAAATGTATTTTGATAGTGATTCTAGAAGAGGAAGTTTGATACGCGATTTTTTTTCAGCCATTTCAGCCATTTTCTCAAACGACGGGGCCCGTTCTGACACAATGACAAAAAAAAAACGAAAACGCCTGCGGTGCGGTTCCTATAGGGACAACAACCGAAAAATTTAATAAATTTCATCGGAAAAAACCCCCGAAGAAAGGGTATTTCGGCGCACAATACCCGAAGCGATTTTTGCCGAATCATCGGTTTTTTTATTATTAATTATTCGTGACCTCGGCCCTCATTTTCACCCCACACGGTCCTTTCGAGTTTCGCAGCAAGAAAGGCGGGTTAACCATTCTTCTTCACCCTTTAAGCGGAAAATTTATTCTCATATAATTAGTCATAAATTATAAAATATCAATTTCTGTGAGCGAAAGAACCGCTATATTCAGGCACAATGTATAGCGTGGGGTGGCAATATGGATTCGTATATTTGTTAAGGGAACTTTAAATAATACCGCTTTCAATTACATTGTTTTTTTTTATTGTAGGGCTTTATTAATTTCAGTCCCTGGTGCTTCTATCTGGAATATGTCGTGGTATATTTGGTAGATACTTACAAATGTACCTGACAAACCTGCACAACAAGCCGAATCTTGTTGGCCTATTTCGCTACTACCTGTAATATCAAAGCTATTTGAGAAACTAATATTTAAACGTCTTAAAAATTTTGTAATAATACCAGATTTCCAGTTTGGTTTTCGAAATTACCATTCAACAATCGATCAAGAGCGCGGAGTAACTGCGGCTATTAAAAAAGCGTTTGAGGAAAAGAAATATTGCCCTGCCATATTCCTGCATGTCTCTGCATGTCATGCTGGAGTCATATAATTTAGGAAGAAAATTCAGAGTATCACACGATATGGCGTTCTCGACATTTAAAGCTATTTCAGCTGGAGTTCTACAATCTGGCGTCTAGGATATATCTGCCTCTCCTATATCTGCTCTACACTGCTGACATTCCAACAACAAAAGAAACACTACTTGGAACCTTTGCTGAAGACACAATTATTATGACAAAAGATATAGATTCCTCAAGCAGAATTAGCTAAATACCTGGGAATCCATCTTGACGGCAGATTAAATTGGAAACATCACGTTAGACAAAAAGCAAAACACATTAGAACCAAAATAAAACAACTATACTGGTTAGTCGGAAGATACTCTCAACTTGATCTAAAATCAAAGAGGTTGATCTATAATACAATTATAAAGCCAATTTGGACTTTACAAATGCTTATCGCTACGTAACCAACGAAGAACTGCACGATGACCTGGAAATCAAATGGATATACGAAGTTATCCAAGATTTCGCCTTGAAACACGAAAGAAGATTATTAAATCATACTAACGTCGAAGCAATACAACTGTTGGACAGTAAACATCAATAGATGAAAGATGGCTCCAACATTTCACTCCAAAGTCCAATCGAGAGTTATCCGAGTGGACTGAACGAGATAATCCCGCTCCAGCGAGCATTTTTTGAGATCTGAAAACAGGAAATAAGTCGTTGGGGACCAAATCTGAAGAATACGGTGGATGAGGAAGCCATTCGAAGCCCAATTTATCGATTTTTTGCCATCGTTTTCACTGATTCGTGAAACGGTGCTCTGTTGCTGTGCATGCTTGATGAAGCAGCCCTTTCTTTTTTTCAAATACGGCCGTTTTCGGCGATTTCGTCCTTCAAACGGCCCAATTACGACAATGTCGGCTAGCAAGTTTATGGCGTCTGTATTTTGGAATGCCTATGAATTTTCATTGACTACCTTGAAAATGGAAGAACCATCAACAGCGACTATTACATAGTAATTGGGCCGTTTGAAGGACGAAATCGCCGAAAACGGCCGTATTTGAAAAAAAGAAAGGGCTGCTTCATCAAGCATGCACAGCAACAGAGCACCGTTTCACGAATCAGTGAAAACTATGGCAAAAGATCGATAAATTGGGCTTCGAATGGCTTCCTCATCCACCGTATTCTTCAGATTTGGTCCCCAACGACTTATTTCCTGTTTTCAGATCTCAAAAAATGCTCGCTGGGAAGAAATTTCCGTCGAATGAAGAGGCGATCGCCGAAACTGAGTCCTATTTTGAAGCAAAGGACAAATCGTACTTCAAAAATGGGATCGAAAACTTGGTGGGTCGCTGTAATCAGTGTATCACCCTTAAAGTGAATTATGTTGTATAAAAAAAACTAATTTGACCAAAAAAATGTGTTTTACTATGGTAGGTCGGGGACTTTTCAGTTAGTTTTTTTCTTTAAGGTAGCAAACGTCGAAATATCAGATATATCAAAGATAACCTACCCAATAGGACAAAATCAGCAGTGTATCTAAGATATAAAAGGCGACCTTCGGATATCAATTTGGCCGTCTATAAAAATGGAAAACCCCGTATCGAAGAGTCCTCGGAAGACATAAAGACGGACATGTTTTGTGTCACGTTTCGGAAAAATCCGCCACGTCCCATTCCCATCGTTACTCATTTTTCAACACGTCCCGCGTAACGTGAGGGATCATTGTACGCCCCTGCTCACTCCATTACGGTTCATTTTTCCACCGAAATCGTTCGCTAACGAGCCAAAAGGTGGGAACTCCGGAGAGGAGAAAAAAAAACCAGCACAAGGCCAATTTCCTTTCAGACGTGGCCGGGCGGAGAGGGGCGAAGGGGGCCGAGCTCGGAATTTGTTTTTTTCGCATTCTAATTAATTACTATGATTGGAAAATTGACGTGGCTCATCAGGAATTCTCTGGATTCCAGCGGCGCGTCCGCTTTCAAATCCCCTCGCTTTTTTTCTCTCTCCCTCTCGCTTTCTCTCCCTTTCTATTTCGCTCGCGTAGTGTCCCGTCGCCCTCGAGGACCCCCCCGAGGGGTTGGAATTTCGAGCGGGGCTTTTTTCGCAATCTGGACCGCAAGACGGGCGGGGTTATAGGGAAGGGGGAGGTGGAGGACAATTACCATTCGTCGATCCTGTGTCGTGGCGTTGATAAATTTATCATTTTTTTTTGTGTGGTCGATGAGCATTAGGGGACCGTGAAAAAACGGCATTAATAAAATTAATTTATCGTAAATGCCGATGAAACAATTCTTTCGGCCTGATGTTTATTAAAAAAAGTGTCGTTGACGGGACCGAGCACGCATTCAGTGTTGACATCGGAGAATTCTGGAAATTGTGTTTTTGTGCTGTCGGACACCTGGTACAATTGATTAATCGTCGGTTCTCTCTTGACTAATTTTGGTTTATGATGGGGTAATCGTAATTAACGTCATACATTGGCAAAAAAGTTCTTTCGAATGTTCTTGTTAACGTGTAATGACTATAATAAGTAACCATAATTATAGTCCGTTGAATACAACAGTGAACTCACGTCGTCAGAATTGATGATGTCAATATCAAATATAATTTATTTTATCATTATAGTAAATATAATATGTATGTTACCGAAGGGCTTAAAACTACAATTGACTACACAGTTATAATAGTTTGTAAGTTAGGATTGTGTTTGATTATATTTACATTAAACTCTTTTTCATACCATCTATCAGTTAGAGTTCTAGGCGCGTTTGTAGTTATATCCGCTGGAGGCCTAATCTACCTAATTAACAATTGCATATCCAAGTAATTTATTTTACTCTCATTAGAGAGCATATGTATCTTTTATGCGTAGTTCTTGTATCCTGCGGTACAGTGTTTCTTTGTAAAGACATTTTGATATCACTGTATTTCTGCTTCGCTTGTTTTGTTACCACCTGTATACTTCTTTATTAATAAAACTAGATTTTATTACTGCATTCTTCGTAATGAATTTACCATATCTGTTAAACAATTACTATTCTTTCTCTCTTGACACATTTTATCCAAATGCTCATGTATATTCTGAACAATTACACACATATTTGTGCACATATATCTTTTACACTCTACAATAACATTTTCAAACAATTCTTATTCCAACGTTTACCTTTTTTCATAAATTTTGGTTACTTTTACTACGAATTTTGCATACGTTTGGCACCCGAACGACTTAGGCAGGCTAGTTCGGTTACATGTTCGTATTTATCACTATGCATTGTGTCTCTTTTTAGCTAGAATAAAATGAAAAGGAAACTATTATCTGATTCTAAAGCGAATTGACAAATAGCGACAGACAATACATTAAACATCTTGATGACGTATCTACAAAACAACTTTGGATAGACTATATATTAGATTTTGTTTGTTTTGTTTTGTTAGTGTCAATATAGAGAACCGTTAAACCGCCTAATCTTAATGTTTTAGCTCTTATGTGCATAAAACAATGGGTTTCCTTTTATTATATTGACATATATTACTTTTTTTGTTTGATTTGAAGACATTTTCTTCCAAAGCATATCAAACACTTTTAGAAACTTATAGTGGGGCTGAGAGATATCCCAATAGATGGTTTTAATTTGAGTCAATAAAAAAGGAAAATCATCCATCTCGACACCAAAGTGGCCAGAAACTCTTGCTCTGCATATCATTAGTAAGATAATGTATTACTAGCTACTAAAAGTGAATTAAACTATTATTACGAAGGAAATTTCTGCCGCACCCAGCGTACTAACAGATATAACGCCTTTTGATTATCTTTTGGCATTAGCATAGCTTGATGGGCACACGAAATGCTGAAGAAGCGTGAGAGTAGATTCATGGTTGGAGTGGACAGCTGACAAATTAACTTCGCTCTTTCGACACGGTATCGCTTTGTTGACAGAAAGATGGGGAAGAGTTATAGAAAATAATGGAAAATATTTGAATTGATATATATTGTACAATTTTTGATATTGTACAATTAATATATATATGATCGAGACGAATACTCTGACATGTTTATTTATTATTGAAAAAAATTACAAAAATTTACAGTTTCTATAGGTAGTTCCCTCACTAGTTACGCATATTGTTCATCTCTCCGGAGGTTTCGACTAATGCCTTAGGCCAGTACCTCCTACCCTAATTCCAATATTGTATCGAGCTTGAGACGCGCGGTATGAAGGCGTGCGTTATCCTGGAGAAGAATCGCACTTCGTGCTGGAATATTCGTCCGTTTCGAGCGATAAGCGGGTTTCACGTGTGTTTTCGAAGGTTAGAGTAGTATGCAACATTGCATACAGCAGCAATGGTACGTTGGGTGCGTACTCATGTCTCGTCTGTTGTAAAGAATTGCGTTAAAAAGCCGTCCTCCTACCCCTCGTATCGCGTCAGCAAACGGCGACAAACTTTCAACCGCGTAAATTTTTGCTCGAAGTTTAACGGTTTAGGAATCCATCGCGCCGTTATTTTGCGATATTGAAGGTGCTCGTAGATGATAGACTTTACACTACTGATACTGAGGTGGAGTTGAGCCGAGATGTCTCGAACATTCATCCTACGGTCCTCCAAAATGAGTTGTTCTACGCGGCGAATATTGTGATGCTGGTTTGCGGTCGACGATCGTGCGGCTCATTCTCGACGGTTTCGCGGATATCCTTCAATGTTTTGGCCCATTTAAATACGGCACTCGGGCGGAACTGATTTCGCAAGCACAGAAAAATGTCCGTCTTTTTATCGCCTTCCCACAATAAACAAAAAAAGGAATGATAATACGTTGCGCTACGGCGGTCGGCATTTGACGCGTAAAACATGCGCTCCCGACAAAATATACTTCCTAATTTCTAGTAAAAAATATCTATTGATCTATAACGATAATGGGATTAATTCTGGCCTATATGACGGTCCATCTTCGAATACACTATTCGAAAATTCGCTAACCAGGCATCTCCTCTTTCTCCATTAAAATTTCACCAGGCCAAATGGACGAAGCCCGTCTACTCTATGAATAATTGAATCGCTTGGATAATTATGAGGGACGAATCGCCGCCTCCACGGGGCGGCGCCGGTCCCTATCGATCCCCATCCCCCCCGGTTTCACCCTTTACGGGTCAAAATGTCATCTAATATTAATCTATTTGGTCACACTTGTTTTACCAGCGACCATCTTCAAACGGCTGATATTTATTGTATTGTGCTTTTCTTTATTTGTTTTATTAGTCGGAGAAAATAGTGTTGCGGTATTTGGGTTATATATTTTTAACAGTTTTTGTGCCTGACTTCAGGTGATAGATGGAGTTACCACTACTTAAGTAACCATACGTAACTTTTTTTGTAATTAATATATTCTGAGAATGAGATATGAGATGTATGGCGCAGTGGTCAAAGCGACAGGACGGTCCTTCTACTGTAGCGATAGTCGCAGGTTCGAATCCAGCAAGGGCATAGATGTACTTTTTTTTATTGTGATTTTGAATGTCTTTATAGGCAACAGTGTAAAATCCGACAAGGAATTAACACCCCACTCACGCCAGTATCCAGGCTGGGTAAGGCCGGACGTCTTCTGGGATGATTTCTAAATTGGTCACTTTCCAGTCGGTAGTCTTAATGCTGAGGACCGTGGTTCGGAGCCCACGTTATACAGTAGGTTCAATCCAGATAAACCATCGTTGGTAAAAAGATACTTTGAAATATATCAGGAAAAAAAACACGTAGCGGGAGTCTAGAAGTGTAAACGTTTGGAAACAGGTGGCTTAGCAGCTGCTAAACTGTCTGAAAGTTTTGAGGACTTTCTTTGAAGTTTTCTGGTCATCCAGACTGTTCCTTTTAATACTACGTAATACCAAAAGAAAATTGTTATTTTATGGAGACGGAAATGTCAAAATTATCGAATTTAACAATTATTTATATTGATACTTTGTGGAGAAAATTAAATACAAACTAATATAATATATAGAATTTTCTATTCCGAATTCTCTCCGAAGAATTCTATCTGTCCGTTACAAAGTGTCAATACTCTAATGATATGTCAATACCGTTAGAATTTTCTTTGTTACAAAGGATAGACATTTTTATTAATAATAATAAGAAAATACTAACAAAAACCTAATAACATGTTATTCCAACTAATAACTCTGAAATAATTATGTTAAATTATGTGTATATCGAAAAAAACTACACACTGTTTTTATACAATTCTTAATTTAGAAAGGAGCTAATATCAAGATGATCTTGATCCGTCAACCGCTGTATATGTGGACGCTTCCTTTTCGATGAATGCAACAGTATGTTGTTTTTTATTTTTTAAGAAAATTCACCCACATTGTCTTCTTAATACTAAGGGCAGCTGCAAGATGCTAAAAATATTTCTGTAACGCTTTTTACCGATAGGAGGAAGTCTCCATTATCTTGTCCGTGTTCGAAGTAACTAATTAGTGATGCAAACAGTTCTTAAATCTGACTAATTAATGGCTTTGATTAAACACAGTTTGCAGGTGCATAATCTCTAATAATTATCATTATGCCTTTGAATAATTTTGTAGGCATATTTTTTTATTAACTACATGTTACATTAGATATACTTAGTACAATCTTATCTTACAAATTAATTTATTACTACTGTTCTGTTGTAGTTGCATTAATACACAAGCAAGACGAGTACGGGATTAATACATCACTATGTATTTCCCAAATTATAGTTAAACTAATCTACTTAAGTTGAAAATACATTTATACACTTAACAAGTTCGTGTGGTTTGATTCGCTTCAATCTTCTGATTTCTTACGTGTTGTCCAACAGCTGTATTGCTCCCAAGTATGCGATTACCAACCTTATTTCATGTTTTAGCGCGAAATCTTGGATCACTTCGTGTATACATTTGATTTTGAGGTCATGGTGCAGGTCTTTGTTGGTTACGTAATGATAAGCATTGATAATTAATCGTAGAACTGTATTTTCCAGTCCCTAGTCTATTAGTAGTCCTTCTTGACCGTTACTTGTACTTTTTCTACAGCATTAGACAGATATATATCTTTTGCCATGATAACTGTGCTTTCGACAAATGCCCTCAGTATTATTTATTTTGTTGTTGGGAAATCAGTAGTATATACAGCAGATATAGGAGTGGTCCTAAGATAATACCTGTGAAATACCAACCGAAATTGTTTTAAGTGTTGACAATTCGCCTCCATGTGACGCTCCAAATTTTCTTTCGAAAATATATGATTCCAGCAGTCGACAGTAATTCCACGGTAGAAATTTGCTTATTTGGTATATTAATTCCAAATGCCATACCCGATCAAAAGCTTGTCAGACGTCCAGGAATATTGCATAATATTGCAATTCTTTTCTTCAAACGCCTTTTCAAAAACCTCTGTTACTTTGTGCACTTGGTCGATTATCGAGTGGTGATTTCGAAATCCAATCTGGAAATGTGGTATTTCTATAAATGGTTTAATATGTTTTAACAGTAGTTTCTCTTTGGTAGTTTAGTAGAAATAGGCCTGTAAGATCTAACCTGTTCTGCCGGTTTTTTAAGTTTTTTTAAGCATAATTATTATACATTTCGAAACATGCTTCAGTCTCAGACAGGCATTGAATAAATATATCAACAGGATTATTTCTTTTCGTTGCATCTTTTTCAATTACCCAGGTAAATATCATCAATTTCAGAAGCTTTTTTAGAAGAGAAATCAGACTTACAGCTACATCGGGATGATAAACAGGATTTATATCTACTATATCATTCGGTTGGCATACGTTAAATAAATATACTGCGAATAATTCAGTTATTCCATCGTTGCGTCGAATCCATTAATTTCAATCATTTTAATAGGCGGTATTAATTGGACTTTTAATTTCCTAATTGTTTTCCATCTTTGTCTGCTTCCGGGCTTAATTTTCTTACTTATTTTTCGAAACAACTCTGTTTATATTTTTTAATCTTTTGATTTGTCTTGTAGCGATTTTGAGGCATGTCGAATTTTACATCGTGGAATAACGGTCAACAAAGTACTCAGGAATAAAATCCCAGATGTTGAACCGTGTGGGTGCCAGCAGCGACAACTAGAACACGATAACGAATAGCTGGCAACCCCGAGACGTTTATCTGGGATGCTATTGAAGGGTATTTCCATTATTCGGTTTCTGACCACTGTTCAGTTTAGACGTGCCACCATCGACTGCCCAGGCCTCACCAGGTAACACCTCTGCTATCCGTTTTTATCTATTTTGAATTTTCTATATTTTTATATTACTTCAAAAAATAACGGCCACATAATGTAAACAACACTGTTTCATTTCGTTTTACCTCCATTCACTGAGCCATTTACCCTAAAGTCTGATTACTAATTCTATTAAATATTGTTTTGTCTACAGCATTTCTGGTTTTGTTCCATATTGTTCTAGTTTTTCATTTTTCTTTTACCAATTCCCTAATTTCGTGGGGGTAATTTACTTCATATTCTGATTTCTCTCTTGATGTGGGATAGCTTCTTTTGCAATCGACCGGTGCCAATTTTATAGCATGATCCGCTTACACGTTCCGAAATATCAGGCAGCATTCTGTCACTTTTTAACTAGGATAATGCTAATTAGGGAAATGAGAAGGAAAAGTCCTATCGCATTTTAAAAAGCATTTTACGTTTTTAGCAACTCAATTTGGCAGTACGTAATCTATGATGTGTATTGGCTGTTTTATTGGAAGGACTATATTTATAAATTAGAAACAATTGCTTAAATCATTGTTTGCCATAATTTTGGAGTCTCTGTTTTACCATAACATTTGTTTAATACAAATGTAGGTACGTCATTAATAAATACTCAGAGCCAAAACCGGAATTAAAACATTTAGAAGAATTAGTAAAGAATACACAAGGCAATCGGCCAAAACGTGTATACCGTGCAATTAAATATATACGCGTTTACACTACAGCCTACAGCTGTCACGGGATTCATTGGAGCGGAATGGCCGAATAGAACTGTTACGAAATCGTTTACTGTAAAAATCTGGTTTCGGAACGGGCCGAATGCGGCAAAAGAATTAATTAATTATGTCGTAAACCGTTACGGGAGCGAGAGGGAGAGAGAAAAAAACGCCCGTTCTACCCCTAAAACACAGGCGAGGCCGCGTCGAAAATTGTCGACTTTTTATTGTTAATTATTCGCAGCCCGCGGGTCTGTTTTCATTTAACCCGTTTTGATCCGGCGGTACGTTCCCCCCTATCGCCCCTATCGCTGCCACCGTTCGACGTTGCCCTCCGAAAATAACCAAATTAATCCCAGCGACTTTTCCTCGTCATCCCCCCTCCCTCCCGCAGGAGTTTGCTCGCTTTAGAGCTCCATTTTCTTGAGGAAAAATAAAACAAATAAAATCTTAACATGTTTTATACGCAATTGCCTCGAAATATAACCGATGCTTAATTAATGTGTCGAAATATATTAAATATTGTTCCACCTTTTACCAGAAACTTAGACAAAGGATTATATACGTTCAGATTGTGAATCATCTATTATTTATAAAACATATGAGTGGACAAAATGTATGTACGTGCATAACGTTAAAACTACTACACCAGATTGGATGATTCTTTTTTTGATTGTGTCCGTTATTATCAGGAGTAGGTTTAATCATTGTCTATGAGTGAAAAAAAAGTACAGGTAGCGATTCCTCAAGCAGAATCAGCTAAATACCAATCTCAATGTCAACCAACTGTACTGGAAGATACCCTCAATTTGACCTAAAATTAAAGATATTGGTTTATCAGTCAGGTATAAATCCAATTTGGACTTATGGGGTACAAATATGAGGTTGCACTAAAACATCAAACCAACCAATAAGCAACGTCCCCAAAACGGAGTTCTAAGATTAATTAGGAATGCTTATCGCTATGTAACCAACGAAGAGATGAACGATGGCCTCGAAATCAAATGGATACATGAAGTGCTCGAAGATTTCGCTTTAAAACTTTTTTTTGTTAATCTCTTAGAACATCAACAATCTGCCTGTTGGCAATAAGTATATATGATATATTATATGATTTCCGTTATATAATATAACTATCCTGATATGTAGAATATCACTTCAGTAAGTGATCTGCTATACAACTTGTAATCTAAATGCTTCGTTCTATCATCTGATCACTCACCAGTTATAACAGTGAACTAAAATACTCTCAACAAAACAAAATCACCTTATTTGCATAACACTAAAACCAACTGGTCATTATTTAGAGAAAAATTAGACAATTTGTTATCACTAAATTGACTTCTTAAAACAGAAAGAGAAAACAAGAGAAAATTCAACAAGGCCACAAAAGAGCTGAAAGTGCTAATAAATAGGGATCAAAATCAAGGAATTCAAAACTATTTAGAAAACGACGTTAAGATGAAGTTGGAGGTTTCTTCTGGCTGATATTGAATCCTCGTGTGATGATAATACCGCTGTATCGTCAGTATATGTTGGCCTTAAAACATGAAATAAGGTTGCTAAATCACTGCAACTTGGAAGCAATGCAGCTACTGGACAATACGCAGGAATTCATAGAAATGAAGCAAAGCAAACCACATGGACTGGTTTAGTGTATAAGTCTATTCTTATCTTTAGCTTAAGTAGATTAGTTTTATTTAAATTTGGGAAACGCAACTGCAAAGTGTATTAATGCAGGTAAAACAAAACAGTAGTAATAATAAATTAATTTGTAAATTAAGATTGTACTAAGCATATCTAATGTAACATGTAATTCATAAAAAAGAGATTGTTTGTGCCAAAAGAAATTAAAAATCTTACAGAAAGGTTTTTTAAATTTAAATCTCATAATATGGGAGGAGAGGCACAGAAGAAAGTTGGCAAAACATTGACAGATTGGTGTTTTTTAATTGGTTTAATTCAAATTTGTGATGAATACGTGTAATTAAATTAATTAAGGTATAAAAATAGGAGAAAGAGATTTACAAGTGCAGTTAGGAATATACAATAAAAACATTGTAGTTCATAATACTATAAAAATGACATTGAAGAATCTAGAAAAGCTTCTAGAATATATACCCTTTAGAATCAATATTAAGCACATTAAAAAATTATTAACCAGTCAAATTATAAAATTGTATGTATAGAATATCAGCAGCCTCATATTATTTATCGTGATTTAAAATGGAAGAATCAAAATTCAGAAATGTACTGTAGTGATGGCGAAGCTCCTATTATTGTGTCGTTCCCGAACCTTTCAAGTATCTTCTTATCCATCAGGATCTGCTCTCAGAACATTTTCTGGATACGATTCATAAACATAATGAATGATTTCTAATGACGTCTCTATATACTTGAAATTCCGTTTCAAAAGTTTAGAATCCAAAAGTAATTATCTTAATCACAGCCAAACAGGCATACAATTTTTAAATTTAAATATTTTTGAAAATATTTTTTGGTTGATTTGGTTACACTTTCGCATGCATGCAGCATTGTGTCTATTTTTAACTAGAATAAAATGTGAGGGAACATTTTGTTTATTATTATAACGAATATACAAACTGATTGATTGTGATTTCACTGTTATTTTAAATAGACTGTATGTCAGGTACTCATATTATATTGTTCATCCCCTGTAGTTTAAATGCTTTAATGTGAATAGGAACTTTGATTTAAAAGCATAAGACTTTGTGGAAAGCATTTTAAAACTACAAATTTACGAATCCTGAAATATAAAAGGCATCACAATAACGAGGATCTACTTTGCCGTCGATCTAATTTTAATAAATCACAATCAACATAAGGCGTTCATAGAACGGAACTAATTTATCTCATAGCCCGTTGTGTTGAAAATATTATGACATCCATATAAGGAATATGCAAATCATTGCTAATTTAATTCCAAATCTATTTCACTAACAGAATATGTACTGCATCTCCCTGGTCGGTTAATTGAAATCCAAAGAACTTTTTATCTTAGACCATTGTTCTTTTTTTTTTCGACAACACATCAAATATTTAGTACCTTTTTCGACACTCGATACTAACTATTATTAAAACCGCTCGAATAAATTTTAACCGATTTAAATTGTTCCCAATAACCTTTTTTGCCTCGGGAATATTGATTTAATACGATCTGGAATGAAAGGAAATATCATATTTAAATCCTCGGGGAGTTATTTTCTTTTCCATTTGTACCATTTCTTTCATAAATCATAACCTACATAATACATTTATGGTGGAATTTATTTATTGCATACTTGGTTCTGTCGGGGATAATAATATCTTAAGATATCCATTTATAGAATGTACAAATTACGGGCAATTTCGAATCTATTAGGAGTGTGAATTAATTCTGAGGAATGTGCAATATATGGCGTAACTTACACCATATCGTATAAGGCATTTCTGTACTGTACTATAAATGTATCAATTTGTTGATGTGTGATTGATATCAGTTGCGAAATGGTTTTCTTTTATATTAAGCTCACTGAAAAAGCTCTTATACGTCATTGAGTTTTGTTGGACAACGTGCGGCAATAGTTCCGCTACTATTTTGATTGCCTATAACTTTGCTCAAAGAAAATATAAGTAAGTTTGGTTTTCATAGAGAGTTTATTTGGTCTCTACATTTTTTTTTTCGTTTTCGTTATGATTGAAAAATTATATTGGCTAAATAGTGACCGCAACTCGCTACGCAACTTTCGGCTCTTTTAAAGGCATTTCAGGACATTCTGCAACATCTCAAGTTGAATTTTTTCAATTTCGTGACGAATATTGTCTTTAAAAAGTTTAATCGTTTGGGGCTTATTCACCTAAACTTTTGATTTTAAAAAACCCATAAGAAATTGGTGCTGATAATTCCGGAGATCTGTCTGGCCATGCTAAATCGCCAATTCGCGAAATTAGTTATCGTGGAAAAACGTCATTCAATAATTGATTTGTTGAACGAGCTGTGTGTGCTGTGGCCCCATCTTGCTAAAACCGCATGTCCTCTAGACTCTAGTCTAGTTGCTCTTCCATTTCAGGCACAAGAAAATTTCAAATCATGCCTTGACACCGCTCAGGAGTAACAGTAACATCAACACCTTGGTCAGTTTCAAAAAGAATATGCACCAATGATGTTTCCAGCATGAATATAACACTACAAAGTTTTTTTAGTGTATGCAATGATGTGTCATGAATTAATTAAGAATTCTGTGATCCCCAAAATCGACTGTCCAACATTTTCAGTTTCATCAGACAGCCTTAGGGTTACATTACTGTACTCAACTCAGTGATCAGGATCTCTCGGTAGCAGTTTTTGGTCTAACTGAATTTTGTACGGGAACATTTTCAAATCAGTTTTCAAAATTCGCCTTAAACTGCGTGCAGAAATGTATAACTGGGTACCACGTCTCCGAATTGACGTTTCTGGAGATTCTGCAACACTATCGCGCACCAGAGCTACATTTTCAGCGTTACGCGACATCCGTAGTCTTCCAGAACGAAGCCTATCTGTTGTCGTGCCGTACTGTCGAAAATTCTCATGTAAACGATAAATTGTGGTTTTATGAAGCACTGGGCGATTAGAACATTTTTAACGCAATTTCCGCTGAGTAGTAATAATGAAACGATTATTTTCAATTAATATTTTCACGATTTGTGCTTGTTCTTGTGGCGTATATTTATCCACAATAAAATTTGGACGTCTACATAACACAATGATTAAAGAGAAACTGAGCTAAACGTTACATAACCAAAATGGCGCGCAATTAAAATGGTAGCGGGTCTTTTCCCCACTATTATTATATTATATATTGGTCTTCATGTTTTACAAATAATTTATTGTATACTTACACGTATCTTGATCATGTTTTTACATAAAAGGGCATTTATTGTTATGTTAAGATTATTTATTGTTAATTATTAGTGCATCTATTGTTAAGAAGTTACGTTTCATGATTTCCTACAAATATTTTCCATCTTTTTATAACTTGGCGATACCGTATCGAAAAAAGGACGATGTTGATTTGACAGCGATCCAACCATCAATCAATTTTCTTTTGGAACCCGTGTACCAATCTATGCTGTAACAGTCTGAGCAATTGATAATCAAGAGGGACTATATCTGATAAGATCTAACTCACTGGAATGTTAATGTTCCTGGAATAACGCACGATTTTTTGCGTTTAAAATTGTCGTAGTTGATATATTTTTCATTACCATTCAAAATAAATTACAGAGAACTCACCTTTTTGCCTCGTGCAATTTTGAACGATCAGATCAATCTTTAGATCAATTTCTTGTGTAAACATCCCTTCACTGTGTATCCCTCCCTTTGAATATGTCGCATTCCATATTAATGTTTTTAGTTGATTTATCAACTCTTAAGCTATCTGAGTGTTCTTTGAGAACTTCAGTTCTTGAGACCTTGAGCCGAATTTGCGTCCAATAAGTCTTTCATTGTCTTCGAACTCTTTTGATCTTCCAAGATATCGTTGAAACTAAAACCAGCAATTGGGGCATGGTTGAGGATCAGGATAACTTTATAAAAAGATTTCATGGGCTTTGGCAGCAGATTTTTTAAATCAAACAAGAAGAATTATAAATAACCAAAAATGTTGAAAAGTAATTAATGTAGATGCTTTTCTTCACCGGTAATATGAATAGTTTACTCATATATAAACAGTATTGTAAGTTTATTTAAAAAAAAAACAACTAAAATAAGGCTACTGCTGCTCAAAAATCCGAAAAAAATAATTTTTAGTCAATAATTTATATCAATATGTCATGTTTGTTGTCATGTTTTCTCCTTGTCATGCCTTATAACTTTTTTCCTTATTTCATTCTTATATCTCGGCTTATTCGTTTTTGGATCTCGATCTATTATGATTTTTCTTGAATTTCTGTTAAAATCTTTACCACTGTCTTCTTTTGCTCATTGAAAGTGCTGTTCAGGTGTACCAAAATAGGCGTAATACTTTACTTCACTTTTTTAGAAGTGTAGGGCTTTATTATAAAAAAATGGGTCCAAGATTTGTGTTGATGTTTTGCTTTTTTCATATTTATGGCCCTTAACAAAAGGATTGAGGAATCAGAAAGAATCAAAGGGTACAACGCCCAGAAAATACGAAAGTTTGCGTGAGTTTCACCCTTTTTGTAACATATAATACCGCTTCTCTTGTTATTCTCGGTATAAACAGGTCCATTGCTATATATAAAGATAAATTATAAATTGATTAAACAGCGGAAGTAAGTTTGTACACATCTTATTTTAGTTTAATGCATTTTCAATCATCGTAACAAAGGTTTTAAGTTATATTCCTTTTAACAACACAGCAGAAAAGTACAAATCCCTAAGAAACTCTTAAAGAAGCCGTTTTCTTGTCCATCGATGATATTACTTTCATAAATCACAAACAATATAACACACTTACGGAGGATTTAATTTATCGGATACCTGATATTGTCGAAGATATATAAATCTCGTGAAATCCATATATGGATTCCGCAAATCATTTCCAACTTAATTGTAAATATATTTTATCAATAAAACATTTACGATCATTCCTATATCTGGTTAATTGAAATCTGCGGAAATGTTTTTGTTTCTTTTGTATTTAGTAGTGTTTTTTCGATATTTTATAGCCATCGAACTTTTAAAGAAAGACTGTGCACTTTAACATTTGGTTTTGTCTATAATATTAAATATCCTTGAAGAGAGTCATTTTTAAGTTGTATAAATAATTGTCACTATAATTTTGTTACTTGTCCCTTGAATAAACTTGGTTTATATGCAGCTAAGACATTAAATCTTATAGCTCCAAGTCTGAAACTGTTACCATATCCATTTTTATCAAGTCCAATAATATCCGATAATATCTTAATGTTATCTTAATTTCTTTTTAATTGTAACCGTTGCTAGTCATTAGTGGATTCCAAAGAACACCCTTAGAATCATATTTATGAAACCTTTATTTAATTTATTGGACACCTGGTGAAGTCAATGGGAAAATATCGATCTAGATTTCGCAAGTCACTACTTGACTGTTTAGTTTTAAATGTATTTCATTATATTTTATTATATTATACCTGAAAAGTATATTTTTTATAGATATTAATTATTGATAAACATAGAACAAAGAATATATCTATATGGGATTTATAGTACAGTAGATACTTTTTATTTATATTCACAATATTTACACACGGTTAGAGATCTATCTTTTCTTCTATGAACTGATGTCTCATTTTACTGAAGCTCTTCTGGATCTTTCGATATAGCGTCAGAGATATCATTTTACTTTTCCTGGTGATGTTCCTGCACTACATGATCAACAGGTGCGACTCTGAATCTTGCTTGGTTCCTTTACGTATTCTTTTGTTCTGTAGATGTAACAATTTGAAAAGGCCTAGTTGAAAAGTTTACTTTCAATGATTGAAATTATTTGAAAATGTTGGAAGTCAAAGAGCTAATATATATATATATATATATATATATATATATATATATATATATATATATATATATATATATATATATATTATATATACATGTCAGCCTGAGGAGTATTTTCATTTT
Source organism: Rhynchophorus ferrugineus (assembly GCF_030347505.1). NCBI lineage: Eukaryota > Metazoa > Arthropoda > Insecta > Coleoptera > Curculionidae > Rhynchophorus > Rhynchophorus ferrugineus. The sequence continues at coordinate 53,403,480 of NW_027472583.1, forward strand.
TGTAATGATGTCTCAAAACCCTCAAAAGACCTGTCTTTTTCTCCGACATGGAATTCGAATACGTCCAGAAAATGGAAAAAGATAATGGCTAGCGATTGATACAATTTACGGACCATGAAAGTAAATATTAAATAAAGTAATACATACCAGAGTATGTAACCGAATAGAAACTGAACAGAAATTCTTACCTTTTGTGTTTTAACCCACCAATTTGTTTTAACCCAACATATTATATAATTTTTTTACTATTTTTGGTTTTAAAAGTGGTTTTTCGAATTCTCAAACATCAAAAATGATTAAAAAATATGTTTTCAGTGTTACTCTATCCGGACTATAGACTTTCAAGTGCATTGTTTAAAGCTTGTTTGAGGGGTGGTGAGTCTATTGGTTATCTTTTAACAGCATCTGATAAGAATCTCATTATGCCAATCAAAGATTTAGTGCTCAATAATTATTGGATGTCAATTATAAACCTCATTGATACTCCCAACGTATGAATTGGTTTAAATCGATCGAATTTAAAAGACAATTTGGGTATGGAAGAGCAAGGACTAGAGAACATATGGTTTCAGCAAGATGGGGCCACAGCACACACAGCTCATTCGACAATTCAATTATTGAATGAGGTTTTTCCACGTAGACAAATTTAATAAGATTCCGGATTTAATAAGACCAGACTATTTCTTATGGCACGTTTTTTAAAATCAAAAGTTTATGTGAGTTCGTCACGAAATTGATAAAATTCAGCCTCAGATGTTACAGGATGTCATGAAAAATGCTTTAAAACGTGCCGAAAGTTGCATATCAAATCGCAGTCACCATTTAGCAGATATAATTTTTCAATTATAACGAAAAAAAAAATGTAAATACCAAGTAAACTTTCTATGAAAACTAAACTTATTTATCTTTTCTTTGAACAAATTTATAGGCAATCAAAAATAGTAAAGAAGAAGACTTTAAAGGCCATAGTAAAACCACTGTTCTGAATAATTGAAAAAACACTGTCATAAATTATTATATCTGAAGTGAATTTAATTTAAAGTATGTGAAATAAAGTAAATTTTGAAAAATACTGTAAATAACCTGTTTGGGTTTTACCTTTTTAAGATTTTTATACATTTTAAAACATTTTTCAAACCGCTGGGCTAATTTCCATTGATATAAAGTACACCAATGTGTATAAAAACAATTTAATAGGCCGTAGGATGCTAACGAAAACACAATAACAATTGTGCCAAACATAAGCATTCCTCGCCTAAAGATCGAGATTTATTCCAAAACAAACTCTTTCATTGTCGCACAAGCGTTCTCAGATGACTTCTTGCAGTTCTCCATGTAATAATTAATAACTTTTTCATGTCGAGAATATACAGAATGTCTCCTAACAAAGTCATTTGCATGACAATTCTGCTGGCTTGGCTTTGTAGCTGAAATTCCATTAAGAGGTCTCGCCATAGGCGTACGGATATCTTTCCGTCTTCTTTATACGTTCGAATATGAAAAAGAATACGCGTATTCTATTGCGTTTCTCTCTTATTCATGACGGGATTTTTCCGTGAATTATTCCTCATGTAACATGATGCCGTTTAACTTTGTTTTGGCGTATAATTGCAATGTTAATGTTAATATCTGCAATTTAAAACAGAAATTAAAGGTAAGAAGTTTTGTATATAAAAAAGTCATATACTCGTTGAGATTGTAAGGATTATTTATTGATGTTGTCGGTTGTTTGGTTTATATCTCGCATTTGGCGTTGACGTATGGGTATTTTAGCATAGGAATTAGCATAGTTATTGACTACAAGTAATCATCAAGAAGGATGGAGAGGTCAATTCTTCTTTATAATAAAGAGTAACTAACAAAAAATTACCAGATGGAAAAGTTATAAGCTCGTAACAATTTCTGGATAAAATTAAAGTAAAATCAACACAAAGCAATAAATAAAGTATACATATTCATATAGAGGCTCCTCGAGGAATTTAAATATGTGTTCGTATTAGTGGATATGCGAGCGAGATATGATTTTTTTCATTTTCTGTTTTAATCCCATGATATTGACACAAAATACAATAAATAAAATAACAATTTTCAATGTAGTATTTTTAAATTATCAATATGTTTGTATTTTCGACCTCCATTACTTTTGTTTAACGTTTAAAGAACGAAGACATGACAAAACTGCCACATGGTAAGAGTTGTGAAGGATACACTGTTACAGCTTGAATAAGAGATTCTACCGCTAGTGTAGTCACCAGAAATAGCACCTTTTGATTACCATTTATTCAGATCATCAGTATGGCTTGATTAGCAGAGGGTTTCAAAAGCGCGAAAATATGTTTTAACGAATATATATACGAAGCATCTTTTAATAGCAGATCGTGATGATATATGTTCAAATGATGATATGGGAAGCTTTTCTAGAGAAATTAATTTAATTTTATCAGTTTATGTCATTTATATAAAGTGGAGAATGTATCTAAATAGGTTTAAACTTCCAATATCAAACCAAATGTGTTAAACAATTAAAAGAACTAAAACATTATTTTATTCAACACGTAATCTGTGTTATTTAAACAATGTATACCAACCAAAATGCCCTGGATAAAGCATCACCACCAAATAACTTTCTTTATACAAATTTTAATGTTTTTTTTTGTCCCAGTAGTTAAGTTATGTACATATATTCAAAATTAATTCATAGCACTAGTTTATTATATTGTACATTACTTTGTGCTAAGTCACCATTCTGTTGCTTAGTGGTCATTTATATTTATGTAATGCAGTACACAATTTTGAATGTTTTTGATCATCAGTTGTTAAGCAGTCATACAAGCAAATTTAGATCTGTTTTCGTCTTTATTTGATATATGTATGAACGTATAGATAAATACTTTGTTTTGTAGTTTTCAAAGCTTCTTTCAAAATATAAACTATATATATATATATATATATATATATATATATATATATATATATATATTGACAGTTCAGTTCATTTCGATTACTATGTAGGTTAATGTACACTAATATTTTATCAAGTTGATAACAATTTGCAGAAAGTTTGTGATTTATATCAGAATGAATATGTAGATCAAGAATTAATAGGGAGGTAACATCTTCTCCTCTACCTATTTGCGATTTTTTATTGTTTTAATAACTGTTACGTACTTTTAACAATTTGGGGTTTGAAGGTACTTGTTACTTCATAATACTGTCTTGAATAGACACCTTTGTTTTATGATACCTTTACAGTATAACTTAAATATTTGGCTTGTTTTAGAACTTAATCTTAATAAGGAATTTTATTTAGCTCATGGTCATGTGTATTTATGTTAAAACATTTCAGCAAGGATTTGCTAGAAACTGGAGGTAATTTTTTTGTATTTGTCTCGTTGGACTGTAAAATGTTTCCCACATGGTCAGTAAACGTGTCTCATTTTTTATATCATGGAGTATATTTACCATAATTTTCTCCCATGAAATTATCTGAATGAAAGATGAACACCTATAGAAGATCTAGTTCTATATTTATTTTTCATTTATATTTACTGTCTAATATTTTATCCGATTAGTCAATTTGATAATGATAGAATGTTCATCATCATGAAATTAGCATTTTTGAGTTGCTAATGCCCCAAAAATGACCAACCATTTTAAATTTAGAATAATTAGTTCTGGTAAGATTTTTATTTTTATCAAATGAATAAATATGTCATTTATTTCCATTTCTAATTTTTTTTTGCTAGCAGATGCTATAGAAACATTTTATTTTTTTAAGTGATCTATTATTATTTATAGATTATAACAACTAACCCTAACCTCACCTTAGCTCATTTTACTCGTAAAAGCCTTATTATGTATTAATAATGCAATTTCTGAAAAATTCTTGTGAATTATATTGTACACTTAATAAATATCTGTGATATAATGTGATAAATTATCAAATAAAAACGAACTGACATATTACCGTCTATAAAATCCCCATAAAAACTAAGCGAATTGAAAATTATAATGTAAAACATAAAATGTACGCCCCTGTAATCTAAATCCAATAGCATATATCTCTTCTAATTCCCCATATTCGCTCTGTTCGTGGAGAAATGAACAGATTTATCGGTTTCGAACGACAATGCCTTAATTTTTCGGCAATTTATAACGTACAACAGCTTTTTTCGTTGACTTTTCGACTTTTCTAGTGGTGCTTTTTTTATTCGAGCCACTAAAGCACCAAACCGTTCGCGTGCCGTCTGGTAATAAAGATTTCTCGCGTTCTCCAGCTCCGTAAATACCGTAATTTTATTAATAATTTTTCAATTTGCGCTGACCTAGTTGTCGGACCCGCCGTGAGAGTTGTTGATATTTCTTTAAGGGTTGCCAGCGCCCGCGTTAAAAATAGAAACGCGACTCGAGGGCGTAGAACGGTTTCTATTCAATGGAATCGAAATAAATCTGCGTTATGGTGGCAATTAATGAAATCGCGTTTGTTTTTTCGGCGCTTTGATAGCTGATGTAGATGTGTTATGACATACGCTCGTTATGAATGGTATTTTATGGAGGAAGTAACATTCTTTAGACCTGGTACAGTTGGTAATATGTAAAAAACACGAAGTAGCTTGTATCCTCCAGAGTAAAGAAATTTTCATCAATGTTTTTTTATGGAACCATCTTCTGTATACCTGGTATACTATATTAAATAAAAAAACCCAGAAGAAATTTGTCTGATTCCGATTTATAACCCTTTAACGATTAGCAGCGAATAACAAATAAAGAATATTTTTATATATAATACAATGTCACATAGAATAATATATCAAATAAATTGCGTTATGATGGCAATTAATGAAACCGTTTGTTTTTTGTTTGTTTTTTCGAGGATTTGATCGTTGATATAGATATGTTATGACATACGCTCGTTAGAAGTGGTACTTTATGGAAGAAGTAACATTCTTTAGACCTGGTACAGTTGGTAATATGTAAAAAACACGAAGTAGCTTGTATCCTCCAGAATAAAGAAATTTTCATCAATGTTTTTTTATGGAACCATCTTCTGTATACCTGGTATACTATATTAAATAAACAAACCCAGAAGAAATTTGTCTGATTCCGATTTATAACCCTTTAACGATTAGCAGCGAATAACAAATAAAGAATATTTTTATATATAATACAATGGCACATAGAATAAAATATCAAATAAATTGCGTTATGATGGCATTTAATGAAACCGTTTGTTTTTTGTTTGTTTTTTCGACGATTTGATCGTTGATATAGATATGTTATGACATACGCTCGTTAAAAGTAGTACTTTATGGAGGAAGTAACATTCTTTAGACCTGGTACAGCTGATAGTATGTAAAAAGACACGAAGTAGCTTCTATAATCCAGTAAAGAAATTATCATTATTGTTCTTTATAGAATTATCTTCTGTACACCTGGTATAATATGTTAAACCAAAAACCCCACAGAAAGTTTATCTAGTTTCGATTTATGACCCTCTTACGATTACCAACGAATAAAACCACAAAAATATTTATTTTTACGTAGGACAATGTCACATACAATAAAATATCAAATAAATTTCCCTACTAACCAAACCAAACTCATTACCAACTTCCAATAGCAATATACAACCCTCGTCGAAAAAGAAAAAAAAACAACACAGAAAAGCGGCATCGTAGTCCAAATATAGGAAATAATCAATAGCGGACCGAAACTTGCCCGAACAACTATTTAACCTCTCAACTCCCCGAAGATGATGCCCCAGGTCAATCATTCGCACGCGGCCCGACCCGGTCCCATCTAAGGTTTGACCCTAAGCAACCCCAAACATTCCGATCCCTCTCTCGCCGCCGTCGCTTCGTGGAAGTCCCCCACGTCCCTCCCGGACAAAGCCACCATCAGAACCGAACGATTTATCAACGATTATACAGTTTCTCCATTCACAAATTGCCGGACCGAGGGAAAAACTTGATGAATAGTGTTGAGGAACAGTTAGGCGTTCGACGAGTTCGGATATTTAGAGATCACAGATTTTCTATATTTATGGATTATTCTTGTCTATAGTTTGGAAGTTATTTTTCATATCTTTAAGTCATATTATATTATGAGTCATATATTGGGAAAACGGATCAACAAATTTAAATGATGATCACTGAAGTATATAGAGACTACGTATTTCGGTTACCAAGCATAAAATACCCTGACAGCATATTTTTGATGAAAACCGAGGTCGTCGAAATGAGATTGCCACTTTATTAATGATTGAAGCGATCCTGAGTGTTGTGAAAAACGATGGAGAAGTTGAAATGCGTAAAATTGTTAAGGCAAAAGTATCTAATTTGAATGAATATAGAAAAACGAATTATAATTTAACAGGTAATTTCTTAAGTACTAAATAGTTAAGTAATACTCTGAATTATCATTTCTGTCCCGTATTAAGCTTTGAAGAGGATAGATTAAAAATCATCGTGGTCCGGTAGATTGAACCCACTGCGCTGGCGCGTACATCCCCACTCTTAGAAATATTTGAATATCCTCAGTTTCGCTTGGGATGTCGTGGGTGACTCTGCGTCTTAATTATAACCAAGCTTCTGATATCGGCAGAGTATTAGTCTTTAAGGCGTAAAATATCCTCTGTATTATTTTTAAATTAAATGGTAATGTTCATAAGTTTTATATTAACCTATATATACCAACATAATATTAAACATTTAATTATAAATTGAAGTATATAAAAGAACGAACCTTAACTATGCCATAAACATTTATTAAACTACCACATATTTGGATAGTACAAATGTATTATATATATATAAAATTTGATAACAACTCCCTTATAGATACATTCCTTTATATTTCTCGCACTATCTACTATTAATTGCAATAGAATATTTTTGCAAATAAAGGCAAGGTTAATATATTTAATGGAAAAAGGGCCTACCGTCTAAAAAAACCACCACCATATTTAATGAAATGAAGACTCAAGTACCTAAAAACTCAATGATGTTAATATTTTGTGTTTTTTTTAGTACCTTTCAAATATTTTATTTTATTTTTTATTAGATCTTCTTTTCTGTTATTTAATATTTTTGTAGAGTACCCTTCATTATCAACCAATCATACATCTGTAGCAAGTACAATACTTCCCCAAATAACTACCTTGTCAGGATTAATGGTATGCAGTGTTGTCCTGCACTTCTGCAATATATCCAAAATTACATAGACAGACTAGTATTAATTTTTTGCTCATAAGTCTTCTTTTCGTATTGTAGTTTGCTTAAAATGCATTTGTAAGATAATAATCACATGGATACTTTTATGGTAATTACTACCTTGACAATTACTCCTTATACAGTTGTATATTAAGCTTCTCGACTTCTTGAAAGTTCTTGTTCCCTGAAAAAATATTTAAGCTATAATAGTTTTTCTTTATCGTTCTGTGCTTTCCTACTTTCAAAGCCTTAGAAATTCTTAAAATAAATATTAGATTGTTTAACATCTATATCATGGATACAACAAAGATGCTGTCGAAATTGCCTATGTATGGATACTAAAATCGTAATACACAGAGAACGCAGAAGATCCTTTTTGTCATCGGCTTTGGTTAAGCAGCAATTCTCATGGTGAAATGCATATGTCTGTTTCTTTCCCCTACTACTAAGTATTTCCTATCACAAACTTGGCATATTAATTTACTTACACTACAAAATTTAAGTCATTTAATTAATTTATCGTATTTGTAAAAACTGAAACTAAACTTACCTTTTTACACCGACTCTCCATTTTTTTAATCCTATTAAAACATAAAAATGTTAAAGTAAAAACCTTATTTTTAAGTAAAACGGAACATTAAAATATAACTTTATAAAAACCCATGTCAAACATTTTAATATGTACAACTATCAGTATTTGGCAACATCGTACATTGTGGTGAGTAGATTGCGCCGACAAATACGCGAATAGTTCCGAAAGTAGCCGAATCTCCGAACCACGATGATTTTTAATATATACTGCTTTGAAGGGGATATAATAAACTTATGAAAACCGTACATGGATCAGTATGCATTAAGACGCAGCATTCCTTGGAAAAATCCGCGTAAATCTCGGCTACCGATCCAGGAGTCAGGCGAGAGAGGTAAGATAAGCATCTTCAACCCCAGGGGTACCGCCCGGCTTCGTGACCGTTTCCGTTTAATTACCGAACTTTTACGACGTTCGCCGGACCGTAGATCACGGGATCACCGCGGTGGTCTCTCCGCATGTCGCCCCTGACGTGGTAACTGCTAATTTTAAGAATTGAAATATCAGTCGCTTTGCATGAACCTTACCGTGAAGGCATCTTCAGCGCTACCGGACTTGTCAAAACATACATCTCGTACCGAGACTCTCTTTCAGGCAGTTACGGTCAGTGGTAACGACCGAGAATATTCAATGTAAATCTCTTCATGACCAAAATGGTTTTGAAAAATTTTTAACGTTAATTATGGATGTCTCCACAAGTAATAAACATGATGAATAGTTAAGAGTATGCTTCTTTTTTTTCGTTTCTCAAAATAACTTAGTATTAAAGATGTCGGAGAGATAAATGAATGAAATTGTTGAATAGGTTTGTAAAACTCTAGTAGTAATTTCATAAAATACCGCTTTTATAATAACAACATTTTTATTTTGGTCTCTCCAGCATATTGTCGGTCTAGCCTCTGGCTTATGTAGAATATGTAAAAACCTTTATAATTGACCATTGGCTATAAGAGAAGGTAATTGGTAAATGCAGTGTACTTTAGAAGCAGGCGTGGCATACATGCCACCTTAAATAGGTTTAGTCGAGGTGTTCTAATCCTCTTTCACTAAAACTCGCCAAACTCACATTTCCCGATGATTCGTGAGGTCAGGGTCGAAAAGTCTGGATAGAAAGACCCATATGAAAGATCGCATTGGTTCACTTAACAGTAACAGTAACTAGCAAAGTAACAAGATCTCCAAGAACCATAAATAAACATTACCATAAAAAAGACCAAAATCGTTTAGATCAAACTCATTATCATCCCAAAAAATCTCGAAATATGATTAACTATGATCGCTACTATTCTTGATATACAAACCCCATTAATGAATTAACTACCTCGCGTTATTTTGATTAAAATATTGTACATTTACTAGCCCAACATGAATGGATTATCGTACTTTTAAGCCAAAAAAATCTTAGTCAATACATCATTATTTTTACAAAACAATAGTTTTATGTTTTGTTTATTTGATCCAGGTCCAGTTTTGTTAGCAAATTTAAATATTTCATACTATCACGGTACACTGTTCTTACATATGCAAATTGCTGTCTAATTTCTTCCCTGATTCTCCGAATTTTACATTCTTCGACTTTAACTTTCAGCAAATTCTAGTTACATCTTACTTATAAAATAAAATTTAAATCATTACTAAGATATATTATGTTTAAAATAAATGTCTAATTATTACCAGTTACTAAAATTTTTGCTACGATTCTTGATGTACAAACCTTATTAATAACTTAACTGCTTTCAACACAACAAGAATCATTTTTTTCTCTGTACTTATCATTAAATTTTGGCATATGTTGATACCTATTCGAAGTCGTTGAAAATAAATTTGTTGATGCAGTTTGGATTTTGTAACTTTTAAAAATTTAACCTTACATTCTCTACTTACCCTTGTTCTTCCATATTTTAAAACCAATGTATGTTAAACCACCAAGAATAACACAATTTAATTATAATTACTAGGGTTCCATCTAAATTAACACTGAATAATTTAATAAGCCAAGTGTCTATTTGTAATTTTTGCTTAATTAAGACGAAATCGTCTTTACGAGAAATTAAAAAAAAGATAGTTGCTGCCAGGGGGTGTCTCACGAACAGTTACAATACCCTCTTGATGCCAGGAAAAGTGAAGTTAACGTTTTCGTGAGATGATATGAGAATAGTCATCAAGAACCTCACGTACCTTTAATGAACCGACATACTGAGATATTGGGTGAGAAGTTCCCAGTTTTACAGTCCCAGTCAAAACAATACATATATCTTTGATTAGACTTTATTATGATTTATATGAATAAATTCGTTTTGGAAAATATTAAAATACTAAATTACTTTTGACATGGACCTGATACATTAATTATGTAACTGAAATATGTTATAAACGGTTAAAATAAGTTCTATTGTTTTTTTGTCATTCATTCAGTCATATGTAGACAAGTTTAAAAAGGCTAACAATTTTCTAAAGATGCCATTCTGGAATAATACTTAATTAAAAAAGGTACATGACTATATATTAACAAAAAAAAAATAGATTGATCAAATATGTACCTAATCAGTTCTGAATAACAAGTTTCGAGCCTGTTAATAAGGTTATTAATTATTTACTTAAGATCAGGTCATATATGGCCAGCAATATACAATATAACAATTTTGCGACTACTTAAAGTATTTAACTATATATGGTGTTCTAATGCTATATAAGAAAATGGGATATTTAAAATAAGTATCTATTTTGGGAGCCTTGACCAAACTTATTATTTGGAACATAAATGGTATAAAAAACTGGAAATACGACGTATTGAGTATTGAGTTAAAAGGAGATTATTCTGAAAGATGCTTCTTTGTCGATAAAAATATCTTTTATTCAAAAAGTCATTGACTTATCAAACTGTCCTCCTATAACACGAATTATGTTTATACATATTAAATATCTTTCAAGAATGAAAGAAACCGCAATTACTTATATGGATTCATGTACTAAAAAAGCAAATTGAAAAGACAAGATCCTGGGTGAAAACACCGGAAACAATATGACTTATTTCCAAAATACACAACAGATGCTCTAAAAGTGCTCTATGTATAATAAAAGGACGATAACATAAGAAAGATGACGATAATATGTATATGATTATTCTGAGGTTTAAAATAAAATACATTGTCACAATAAAATATCATCAGTTTGGCCAACAATTTATGGAAGAATTTAATTAGCATATTGCACATTTAGTAGCCTAACATGAATGGATTACCGTACTTTTAAGCCGAAAGAAATCGCAGTCAATATATCATTATTTTTATAAAACAATAATTTATGTACCCACACTCTTATATTATAATGAATTGTATTTTATGATTAGGGTGTGGTTGATATTTTTATATTTTGTTTACTTGATCCAGGTTCATTTGTGTTAGCAACTTGAATTATTTCATAGTATCACTGTACACTGTTCTTACGTCTTAACAAACTGCTGTCTAATTTATTCTTCTTTGATTCTCTAAATTTCACATTTTTCGACTTTCACTCTCAACAAATAAAATATCATTAGTTTGGCCAAAAACGTATGGAAGAATTTAGTTACATTTAAAATAAGATTATTTTGTCAACCGTCTTGACGAAACTACATTAATATCATCCAATTTAGAAAGAACACTGGAGCCTAGTCATAGGGATGCCTGGCATGTGCTTTACATTACAATTTCACTTTACTACTATGCTAGTTTTTGTAAAATATATTTATATTTGAAGAATATAATGTATTAGAATATGTTTATATTCTTTTATTCACAAATTAAACTAAAATTTCCTTTTAAATTCAACTTGATATTTTGTTAAGTTTATTGGTATTTTAATTTTTCAATTTTCATAACATATATATTCATATTATTTATAAACCTTTATAAAATTATAACTTATAAACATGTGATCCTTGGCAAGGAAATTTAGATGTTGCTCTTAGATTGTTTACATTTACAAGCTCAATTATGTCTATGAAAATTATTCTATGCGCATCGCCAAATACAGCCGCCATAAACTTGCCAGCCCACTGTTGCCTTTTCCCACACTTTGGAGTGGATTCATTGTGTGCAGTCCACTCGGATGACTGTCGATTGGACTTCGGAATGAAATGATGAAGCCATGTTCCACCCATTGTCACATATCGACGCAAAAACTCGGGTTTGTTACGCTTGATCATCTTCAAACACTGCTCCGAAACATCAACTCGTCTTTGTTTTTGGTCAAAATTGAGCTCGCGCGGCACCCACTTTGCACAGGGCTTTCTCGTACCCAAATATTCTTGAATGATATGGTGTATACGTTCTGTTGATATCTCTAGAGTGTCTGCTATTTCATTCAAATTCAATTTACGGTTATTCAAAATCATTTTGTGGATTTTTTAAATATTTTCGTCGGTAAAAACCTCATTTGGGCATCCACTGCGTTCATCGTCTTCGGTGCTCATTTCACCACGTCTAAACTTAGCATACCAATTCTTGGTGGTTGATTTTCTTGGGGCAGTGTCCGGAAATTCGGCATCAAGCCAAGTTCTTGCTTCGACTGTATTTTTCCCTTCAAAAAGCAATATTTTATCAACACGCGAAATTCGTTTTTTATCCATTTTTTTTTACAATAACAAAAGTTGTTTTACTCAAAATGCTATAATTCACAAACTAATGCTCCGACAGCCGTCAAATTTATACACGCATCTTTTGAGGATCAGGGCTAACTAAAAAACATATGGATTTAATTCTAGTAGCGCCATCTATATGTCCGGCCGGGGACTTTTGAAGTGACCCGTTAAAATGGTAAAGCCGCGCAAAGACCCGAAAACTTCCAAAGTCCGATTACTGACCATGCGTCACTTAAAGTGGCCACTACTTAAAGAAATATAGCGAAATCGAGCAATGACCGTCATTATTTTGGAAATAGTACGACCTATTATAAATACAGCCCAAAATCGACACGAAACGGTGACTTATTGTGAATCTAAACCCCAAATGTCACAATGAGTTACATATATTTTTACTAAAAACACTTCTAAGTTATCTAGCGTAATGCAAGACGCTACGAATTATTTCCGTTAATCACTACATAGTATAAAACAAAGTCGCCTTTTCTGTCCCTATATCCCTATGTGCGCTTAAATCTTAAAACTACGCAACGGATTTTGATGCGGTTTTTTTCAATAGATAGAGTGATTCAAGAGGAAGGTTTATAAGTATAATACATGCATAATATACTAAGGCAACATTGCTAATTTTAGAGGTTTCTAACGTGATGTCGTAAATTAACCTATTTTTTAAGCTTATTTAGCAATTAGCAAAAACGCTGCCTAACCCTACGAGTTAGATCAAATTAATGTACTACAGTATTGTACACCATAAAAAGGTCTACAGAAAAGTCCGCGATGGTATGTGTTTATCTTTTAGGGATAACCCACATTAACCATTTTTATTGTTTACTTTTTACATGAGAAAATGGCTTATTTACGAAGCTATTTTAAGCAATACGGCATTAATCCTTATCGAATTAAGTACCTTAAATACAGTGTGCAATTAATATAGATCAATATGGTTCCTTACAGCATGTAAATTAAACAAATATTTTCGGAGATATTACAAATTTAAAATTTGCGTTTAAAAATGTGTAATGTAATAAAAATTGTATGAATTTAGATATTCCAAAGATAGCAGGAAATCTTCATAGTAAGTATAGGGGAAGAGGAATTGTTTTACTCCAAATTTAATGCGTGCAGGCCAAGGGCAGTAATGAATGAACCAAAAATACTGGATCGATTTTAATCATGTTTTCATTGAGTGACATAGGCATATATATTTTATGCCCGTGCAAAGTCGGAGCGGGCCGCTATGTTTTTATATACAACGTTCATATTTTTTCTGTAGTGTATTTAATTTAGTATCAGCATTGCACCCGTGCGAAGCCGGGGCGGGTCGCTAGTAACTAATAATCCAAAAAGCAGAAATCAGGAACTAGAAACAATTATAACAGTCAATTCCCTTTTCGCATGGCGTGCAATAAACCTGAACAGAATCGAGTTTATGGAAAACTCTATGCCGCTCGTCAAAATACCAGACTGGCGAAGAACTGGCCGTTTCGGGGAGAATGCGGGCGAAAGATATTAAACGGAAGTGCCGGAGCGACGCCGGCAACCACCCCCCGCCCCTCAGAGACCCGCCACCGTTTTAAACAAAAGCGCAAATAGGAGAGGAATTGAATGGGGTGTTATGTGTTTGGAGAATCGATTTGGTCAAGCGGCGGGACCTTGGAGGGCGGGCCATATATAAGGCTCAGTCTTAAAGTATTAAGAAAAGAAGTTTAGGGATGGCATCTATTCATTTACTTTAATGTAACATGTCAATTTCAAGTAAACATCAACTTAATTAAGTTAAGTTGCCCAGGAACTCAAAATGTGGTCTTCCTTCTTAAATATTTTGAATTCACAAACATAAAAACTTATTTTATTTTAGCATTTACCGCGAGAAAATGGAGGTATCCCTGTTTTGTTCGAAATATTCTCTATCACGATCTCATTTGATTTCTGATTTCCCTCTATTAAATGCTTGTATGCGTTTTGACCAGTAATATCAATTAGTCAAAGTGCGAAGTATCCATCGTAAACAACCATTAAACAACCTCTTAACTGTTAAAGTCGATGGTTTTGATGTTTCTCTACATAAAATAACAGCTTTCAACATTAATTATTTTTATTGATGGATTTGAAGAGATCTGCTATTCGCCTGTTACCTACTTGTGGAAATATATGGTGATACTGCTCTGTTATATCCCAATTGTCGGTTTTAGTTTCAACCATTTAATGGAGTATTTATTTGAATATCAATGAAGACCTGGCAGAAGATGGCATCTATTCATTTACTTTAATGTAACATGTCAATTTCAAGCAAACATCAACCTAATTAATTTAAATTGCCCAGGAACTTAAAATGTGGTCTTCCTTCTTAAATATTTTGAATTCACAAACATAAAAACTTATTTTATTTTAGCATTTACCGCGAGAAAATGGAGGTATCCCTGTTTTGTTCGAAATATTCTCTGTCACGATCTCATTTGATTTCTGATTTCCCTCTATTAAATGCTTGTATGCGTTTTGACCAGTAATATCAATTAGTCAAAGTGCGAAGTATCCATCGTAAACAACCATTAAACAACCTCTTAACTGTTAAAGTCGATGGTTTTGATGTTTCTCTACATAAAATAACAGCTTTCAACATTAATTATTTTTATTGATGGATTTGAAGAGATCTGCTATTCGCCTGTTACCTACTTGTGGAAATATATGGTGATACTGCTCTGTTATATCCCAATTGTCGGTTTTAGTTTCAACCATTTAATGGAGTATTTATTTGAATATCAATGAAGACCTGGCAGAAGATGGCATCTATTCATTTACTTTAATGTAACATGTCAATTTCAAGCAAACATCAACTTAATTAAGTTAAGTTGCCCAGGAACTTAAAATGTGGTCTTCCTTCTTAAATATTTTGAATTCACAAACATAAAAACTTATTTTATTTTAGCATTTACCGCGAGAAAATGGAGGTATCCCTGTTTTGTTCTAAATATTCTCTATCACGATCTCATTTGATTTTTGATTTCCTTCTATTAAATGCTTGTATGCGTTTTGAACAGTAATATCAATTAGTCAAAGTGCGAAGTATCCATCGTAAACAACCGCTAAACAACCTCTTAAGTGTTAAAGTCGATGGTTTTGATGTTTCTCTACCTAAAATAACAGCTTTCAACATTAATTATTTTTATTGATGGATTTGAAGAGATCTGCTATTCGCCTGTTACCTACTTGTGGAAATATATGGTGATACTGCTCTGTTATATCCCAATTGTCGGTTTTAGTTTCAACCATTTAATGGAGTATTTATTTGAATATCAATGAAGACCTGGCAGAAGATGGCATCTATTCATTTACTTTAATGTAACATGTCAATTTCAAGCAAACATCAACTTAATTAAGTTAAGTTGCCCAGGAACTCAAAATGTGGTCTTCCTTCTTAAATATTTTGAATTCACAAACATAAAAACTTATTTTATTTTAGCATTTACCGCGAGAAAATTGAGGTATCCCTGTTTTGTTCGAAATATTCTCTATCACCATCTCATTTGATTTTTGATTTCCTTCTATTAAATGCTTGTATGCATTTTGACCATTAATATCATTCATAATAGTCAAAGGGCGAAGTATCAATTGTAAACAGCCGTTAAGCAACCTCTTAACTGTTAAAGTCGATGGTTTTGATGTTTCTCTACATAAAATAACAGCTTTCAACATTAATTATTTTTATTGATGGATTTGAAGAGATCTACTATTCGCCTGTTACCTACTTGTGGAAATATATGGTGATACTGCTCTGTTATATTCCAATTGTCGGTTTTAGTTTCAACCATTTAATGGAGTATTTATTTGAATATCAATGAAGACCTGGCAGAAGATGGCATCTATTCATTTACTTTAATGTAACATGTCAATTTCAAGCAAACATCAACTTAATTAAGTTAAGTTGCCCAGGAACTCAAAATGTGGTCTTCCTTCTTAAATATTTTGAATTCACAAACATAAAAACTTATTTTATTTTAGCATTTACCGCGAGAAAATGGAGGTATCCCTGTTTTGTTCGAAATATTCTCTATCACGATCTCATTTGATTTTTGATTTCCTTCTATTAAATGCTGGTATGCATTTTGACCATTAATATCATTCATAATAGTCAAAGGGCGAAGTATCCATTGTAAACAGCCGTTAAGCAACCTCTTAACTGTTAAAGTCGATGGTTTTGATGTTTCTCTACATAAAATAACAGCTTTCAACTTTAATTATTTTTATTGATGGATTTGAAGAGATCTGCTATTCGCCTGTTACCTACTTGTAGAAATATATGGTGATACTGCTCTGTTATATCCCAATTGTCGGTTTTAGTTTCAACCATTTAATGGAGTATTCATTTGAATATCAATGAAGACCTGGATAACCCAAAATATTTCGAAAATAATGAATTGCAAGATTTACTGCATCAAAACCTATCTCAAACTCCCAGCGAACTTTCAATTAGCCTGGTAACTAATGAATCAACTATTTCCAAACGTTTACATGCGATCGGTATATCCAAGAGAAGGAAAAATTGTTTTCATACGAATTGTCTAAAAATACCATTTCGAAGCGTTCCAGCATCACTGTTTGATTGTTTGTCAGACAAGGAAGAATTTTCTGTGGTACACCGAAGAGGAGTATTGTTGACCATATGGAATAGCTAGGTGTAGTGTAAACGAGCTACAAAAATGGAATGAAGCTGGTACTGGCGATTCCACTACAACAGTACAGAGGTCAGTTGAATAACTTGAACGGTGTGTTGTTGCAAAAAGCATGCTCTTGCTTCGAACTTGAATGGAATATGAAGGATACACTATCGCATCATAATCAGTAGACATAGTATCTTCTAATTGCCACTTGTTCAGATCGACGCAGCGTAGCTTAGTTGATATACGGTTTCGAATTGTCAAAATGGGTCGATGATTGGATCACTGTCAAGCCAACATCGTTCTTTCGACACGATATTGTCCTGTTGTCAGAGAGATGGGAAGTAGTTGTAGAAGACGATTGAATATATTTTTAATTACTATATATTTCATTTTTATTCATATTTCATTTAAGCCCATTTCTGGCTTATACATACATATATATATATATATATATATATATATATATATATATATATATATATATATATATATATATATATATATATATATGTATATAGCATTGGGGTTAAAATGAGCACCTACAACTGTAAAAAATGTATTCTTAAGCTCTCGAATAACGTTAAGAATATTGCAAAATGATTCCCAAAGGAGAATCAAAGATCTTCAATTTGACAAGAGTAATAATTTAGCTCAAAATAAATATTCAGCAAATGGTGGCCATTGTTTTACAATAGAATGGCTATTAGCGATTAAATATTATATATCTATAAGAACATTTTAGTGAAGGAGAATGCGAAATGCAGAATTTGAAAAACATTACAGACAGCAATAAAATATCATGATCATTCATTTGATATATTTAATTAATATATAGTATACCAATTTTTCTCAATAAATGCCATTTATGGCTTTTCATTTGAAACAACTACTAAATAGTGCTGTAGGAGTTTTCATTTAAACATTTCCACGTAGATTTTTATAGATATTTCGTGATGTGATGTAACTGAACTGTTCTGATGGTTCAAATTCATTTTATTTTTTTCATTTCATTCATTTTAGCGGTTTTACATATATAGCGATTGTTTTTTATCACCTACTGTACTCATACGCATACGATCGCATCATGCTAATGCTTGAAGCTTATCTTTTTGACAGGTTACTAATCCTATATTGCTACACCTTTAAACTATATTAATTACTTTTAACATGGCGTCTTTATTATGATTTTTTGTTTCTGTATGTCGACAAACTTTACTTTTTATTACAAGTAATTATTATTACCAAACATATTGAATATTTATGTCTTTCTATAAGTTGTTGTTCTACAATATAATGCCTATAAGCGATTAAATACATATATCTATAACAACATTTCACTGGGGGAGAATGCGAAATGGATAATTTGAAAAACATTATAAGCAGCAGTAAAATAGCATGATCATTGATCTGATCACAACAATTTATTATAAAAATTTCTTTAAGATTAAGTACTACCCTTAATAATTAAGAACAAAGGACACACCTTTATATCGACAAACCAACTCGTCTTTCTTATTATATCTTTCTTGGACATTATCAAAATTGATTCCACCGACACAGCAATGGTTTCGTTCCTAATGATTTTTTGTTATTTCCTTTGTATTCCCGTCGAAAAAAATACGCTCCTTGTCATCCACCACCCCCACCAGACCGTCACCTCGCCCTCCCCCCGACCGGCGAAGTGTCGGAAAGTTCGTGGTGTACTTGGCCGAGAGGAGAAGCCCCGAAAAGGAAACCGACGAAAAGAAGAAAAATGATAATGAAGGTACATAACTGGAAAACATGGGATGACGTATCTGACAGTGGCGTGCCACCTTAATAATTCCTTAATGAAAGGAGACACTTTTTTGAATAATAACACCACAGCTCATGACGAACTGAAATAAAAAAATTACTGATCATCTGTTGGTTTCTTTTAAATAATTTTGTAACTGATTACACTGTATTAATTTCTTTGCTTGGCTTTGTTCTATAAGATTAAGTCAAACGGCTTTTTTTTTATCAAACTGTACCTGCTGAACACAAAAACTTAACCAGATTTTTTTGTAAAGCGTACCATTTTGAAGTTATGATAAATTAAAGTCACTATAGGATAAGTCACTATAAAAATTTTTAATTATATTTACTTATTTATAATTTTATTTTATAACAAACTAGCGACCCGCCCCGGCTTCGCACGGGTGCAATGCTGATACTAAATTAAATACACTACAGAAAAAATATGAACGTTGTATATAAAAACATAGCGGCAAGCTCCGACTTTGCACGGGCATAAAATATATATGCCTATGTCACTCAATGAAAACATGATTAAAATCGATCCAGTATTTTTGGTTCATTCATTACTGCCCTTTTCCTGCACGCATTAAATTTGGAGTAAAACAATTCCTCTTCCCCTATACTTACTATGAAGATATCCTGCTATCTTTGGAATATCTAAATTCATACAATTTTTATTACATTACACATTTTTAAACCCAAATTTTAAATTTGTAATATCTCCGAAAATATTTGTTTAATTTACATGCTGTAAGGAAACATATTGATCTATATTAATTGCACACTGTATTTAAGGTACTTAATTCGATAAGGATTAATGCCGTATTGCTTAAAATAGCTTCGTAAATAAGCCATTTTCTCACGTAAAAAGTAAACAATAAAAATGGTTAATGTGGGTTATCCCTAAAAGATAAACATATACCATCGCGGACTTTTTTGTAGACCTTTTTATGGTGTACAATACTGTAGTACATTAATTTGATCTAACTCGTAGGGTTAGGCAGCGTTTTTGCTAATTGCTAAATAAGCCTAAAAAAATAGGTTAATTTACGACATCACGTTAGGAACCTCTAAAATTAGCAATGTTCCTATATATGTTGCTGTTATAAACCTTCCTCTTAAATCACTCTATCTATTGAAAAAAACCGCATCAAAATCCGTTGCGTAGTTTTAAAGATTTAAGCGCACATAGGGATATAGGGACAGAAAAGGCGACTTTGTTTTATACTATGTAGTGATATAGAAATATCAGGTCAATTGAAAAGTCCCCGGCCTACCATAGTAAAACACAATTTTTTGGCAAAATTAGTTTTTTTATTCAACGTAATATTTCATTCAACATTCCCTTCAAGGGTGATACAGTGATTATAGCGACCTTCCAACTTTTCGATACCATTTTTGTAGTACGACTTGTCCTGTGCTTCAACATAGGCCTCAGTTTCGGCGATCATCTCTTCATTCGACGAAAATTTCGCCCAGCGAGCATTCTTTCGAGATCTGAGAACAGGAAATAGTTGCTGGGTGCAGATCTGGAAAATACGGTGGGTGGATGGACTTTTGCCATCATTTTCACTGACTTGTGACACGGTGTATTGTCTTGGTGAAGCAGCACTTTCTTTTTCATCAAATGCGGCCGTTTTCTGCGTCCTTCAAACGTTCCAGTAACGCTATGTAATAGTCGCTGTTGATGGTCCTTCCTTTTTCAAGGTAGTCAATGAAAATTATTTCATGTGAATCTCAAAATACAGACGCCATAACCTTGCAAGCCGACTGTTGCGTTTTCCCACGCTTAGGAGCGGGTTCATCGTGTGCAATCCATTCGAATGACTGTCGATTGGACCTCGGAGTGAAATGATGGAGCCATTCATCCATTGTCACATGTCGATGCAAATACTCGGGTTTGTTACGCTTTATTATCTCCAAACACTGTTCCGAATCATCAACTCGTCGTTGTTTTTGGTCAAAAGTGAGCTCGAGCGGCACCCACTCTGCACAGAACATTCTTATACCCAAATATTCGTGAATGATATGATGTACACGTTCAGTTGATATCTTTGGAGTGTCTGCTATTTCATTCAATTTTAATTTACGATCATTTAAAATCATTTTGTGGATGTTTTAAAATTTGTTCGTCGGTAACAACCTCTTTTGGGCGTCAATTGCCGCCTTCGGTGCTCATTTCACCACGTCTAAACTCGGGATCAAGCCAAGTTTTTGCGTCAACTGTATTTTTCGCTTTAAAATGCAATATTTTATCAACACAATTTTTTTTCACAATAACAAAGGTTGCTTCATTCAAAATGCTATAATTCACAAATTAATGATCCGACAGCTGTCAAATTTATACACGCATCTATTGAGGGTTAGGGCTAATTAAGAAACATATGGATTTAATTCTAGTAGCGCCATCTATGGGTCAGGCCGGGGACGTTTCAATTAACCTGTTATATCAAATTGGGAGTATCTTCTGACTAACTAGTACAGTTCGATGATTTTGAGCATTATCTGCTTTGCTTTTTATCTAACGTGATGTTTTCAATTTTAACCTAACATCGAGATGGATGTCTAAGTATTTCGACCATTTTGTTTGAGGAATTGGCCATCTCTCAGGTAAATATTTCACTTTAATACTAAGCAAGTGTGGTTAAATAATCAACAAGAATTCTTTTTTTTAATTAAGTAAAATTTTGTTTAATGTTTATATGAGCTTTATATGTAAATTGTTTGGCAGGAAACCGAGAAACTTTTAATGTACCCATAGTTAAGTAAAATGTTTTGAAGTTAGGGTAAGTTTTAAAGCGTTACTGTGTCAAATTTGTAATACAACATTTAAACATTCCGACCTTTTCCTACTATTTGTTTTCTATATAAAACTACATAAGCTCAATTGCTTACTTAATAAATATAAAACCTAAAACGTTATTTGTAAAGAGACATATAAATTATAATTATACAATTACTTTCTAAGGGTACCTTATTTATTTACATATAATGTTTAAAGACATATCCTTTAATTCAGCTGAAGAAGATGTCTTTAGTTAATATTTCAAATATTGTATCAATTTATATGCTTGCGTATTTTTTTAATAAAATTTATAGTCGAGGTTTGACTTTCACAGAGTAAAGACGTGAAAATCAGGTAACAGCAGTAACTATTAAATCAAGAAGATACAAGGTTAATAGCCGCAATTTATTGTCCTCCAAGATACAATCAAAAAAAGGACAATTATTTGAATGTCCTAAGCAACCTGGGGGAAAAATTGATAATTGGAGGTGATTTTAATGGAAAAAATACAAGATTGGGATCCAGAATGACAACAACTAAAGGCAATGCAAGCAAACTGCATAAAGCAGCTACTGAACTAAGATGTAGTCATGTCAACTGGAAAACCAACTTATTGGCCGACTGATTAAGAGAAAACCCCAGACTTGTTAGATTCCTCATAGCAAGAAACATAACATCCAAATATATAAAAGTCGAAGAAAATTTTGAGCTAAGTTCAGATCATTCGCCAGTGATTCTGACGTTGAGCGAAAATATAGTAAGAAAAGAAAGAAACCCAACGTGAACGAACAAGAGAACAGACTGTTAAGGATTTGTTGAAGAATTGAACAAACGAATTCAACTAAATGTACCCCTCAAGACAACTGAACAATAAAATTTTGAAGCAGAAAAATTCGTAGTAGATATTCAACAAGCTGCTTGGAATAATACTCCAGAAATTAAGAGTACAACTAAAGGAATTAATTATCCAAATTACGAAAAAAATTGCAACAAAACAGAACAACTTAAAATAAAAATAGTTTAAACAATATAACCCAAAGACTGAAAAGAGAAATACTGAAAATTAAAAACAAAACCATAAATGACTATCTGAGAAATTTAACAGATGATAAAGAAACTTATTACTCACTCTAGAAAAGCCACAAAATATCTAAAGCGCTCATGTCTACACAGTCCACCTATAAGAGACCTATGTGGGAATTGGGCACGTGACAATCACCAAAAAGCAGAAACATTTGCTGAATATCTGAAAAAACTTTCAAACCAAACGAAACTAATATTGAACATAATTTGCCGGACGTAAAAGCTGAAAATTCGATGATTGAATTAGTCACGCCGAAAGAGTTAACCAAAGTTATTAAAATTGACATTAACTCCAGGAAATCACTAGGCTACGATTTAATAACAGGAGAATTACTGCAAAAACTATCAAGAAAGGGAAATATAAAACTCGCCAACCTGACCAATATAGCATTTAGATTAAAACATGTTCCAGACATTTGGAAGATGGCATAAACTATAATGATCCCAAAACCTGCGAAGTCACCAAACGAAATAAAATCTATAGACTTATATCACTGCTGCCAGTAATATCTAAGGTTTTTGAAAATATCCTGTTCAAAAGAATAAAACCGATCATAGAGAGAAAAAACCTAATACCAACACACTAGTTGGGGTTTATTAACAAGCACTCAACAATTGACCAGGCCCACAGAGTAACAGATGTTATTGAAAAAGCCTACGAAAGTCAGAAAGTATTCTCAGCTATATTCTTAGATGTAACAAGCCTTCATTAAGGTTTGGCATGAAGGCCTTCATAAACTACAGAAAATGCTACCAAAACAACACACTGAACTATTAAAACCATACATTACAACCAAAATGTTTAGAGTCAAACAAGAAGAAACTTACTCTACAATAAAAGAAGCTAAAGCAGGTGAACCACAAGGAAGTGTACTGGGACCAATGCTTTATTTACTCTACACTTGTGATATACCACAAATGGAAAATATTACGGTGGCTACATTTGCTGATGATAGTGCAACGATAGCTGTCGGAGACAGTAGTGAAGAAATCTCACGAAAATTACAACAGTCAAGTGACAATATAAATAATTGGACACAAGCTTGGAAAATAAAAATTAATGAAAGTAAATCTGTACATGTGCAGTTCACCTATAAACAGACCCTACAAGCACCAATAACATTAAATAACACTCATTCCATATGGCAACAACACTAAATATCTCGAAATGAATCTCGATGCAAAACTTCGCTGGAAGGAACATATAAAGAAGAAAACAAAAGGACTGGAATTGAAATATAGGAAAATGTACTGGCTAATTGGAAGAAAATCACAATTATCAGTACATAATAAATTACTATTATATAAGCAAAATACTGAAACCTATATGGACATACGGAGTTCAATTATGGGGATGTTCTGCAAAGTGTAACATAAATAAAATATAAATTTTTCTGAACAAAGTCCTGAGAGGTATTGTGGGTGCACCCAAATAGTATAGGACTGATTACCTACATCGAGACCTTCAAATACCCGCAGTCAATTAAGAAATCAAGAGAATGAATTGCAAGGGTGCCTGAGGAAAGACTCCATTCTCATACGAATATTGAAATATTGCAACTTTTGGATACCACCATAACAGGACACAGACTCAAAAGAATCAAACCATCTGGTCTTTTGTAGTGTATGTGTAGAACATTATTTCACCAGAGACTGAGTTAGGACCGATGGGTCCTCCTAGTTATATACCTAGATTATGTTATCATAAAGACAAATTGTAGGTTAGCCGTAAACGACTAGCAACAATGTATTAATTAAATACTGAAAAAATAAAAATTTATCTATATATACAACAATATGAAATTCAATTATCAATATTTTCACCTACTTTTAAATCTAAGAACTCCTCTTTTATTGTTGTTATATCTTATGAAAGTTACGAAACATGTAGAGTTTAAAACAATACATTTATTTAATTTTAATGGGAAAAACTTCCCAATTCCCAATTCTATTTTAGCAGATTTTTTTCGAAGTATTTGAATTACACTCTTTATGGGTTCTAAAGCTATATCGTGCTTTATCACCTATATCATTAGAGACATAGTACGTAACATCAACAACGGCACACAACATTTTATATTCAAACCGTTGAAACATGGCTAAAATATAGTGAAATAAAACATGTTAAATAGTATTGATTTGTAAAGCAATAGAGCAATCAATGTTATGATAACATGGATCTGCGCCCGATAAGCGAATACATTTGATATAGTTTAAGTCACAGTTGCTTTCTATATTCAAGTATTTGATTTTTCCAAGATGTTTATTATGATGCTGATTATATTATTTTGCTAAGATGTAAAAATAGTGTACAGTGATACTCTGAAATAATTAAATTAGCTTACAAAAGTTCACCGGTATCAAATCAACAAAATATAAAACAATCAACGACACCCTAATGATCTAATGACGAAGGAAAATACAATGCATTATTATATAAGAGTATAAATAAATAAATTATTGTTTTGTAAAAATACTGATGTATTGACTGAGATTTCTTTCAAAATTGCGATAATCCATTCATTTTAGGCTAGTAAAAGTATAATACGTTAATCGAGAGCTCAAGATAGTCAATTATTAATAGGATTTGAGGATCAAGAATAGTAGCGATCATAAATTTTTAGAAATATTTCACTACTTTCATATATAGTGGTGGCTTTTTCATTTGGCTTTAATTATATTGGCTGGTTTTGATCTAAACGATTTTGGTTCTTTTTTATGGTAATATTTATTTATATGGTTCTTGGAGATCTTGTTAATTGTTCAAATATGTAAATTAATTTAAATATGGTGTTTTTATAAGAATAGAAAGACATATAGAAATTATTTTTATTATTTCATTTTATTCATTAATTTTTTAAATAAAATATGTTATTTCACAAAATGTTTAAAGTTTATTTCCCTCCTTATATGTAGTTTCAACATTAAATCAATTATTTATTTACGAATTTGTGTATATTTCTTTATATAAAATTATGATGTGTAGTATGATTTTATAAAAATAAAATATGTTATCTGCTGAACCTATTTACCTGCTTATATAAATTTTCGACGTTAAATCTAATTATTACGATAAACAAACGTAAGTAAATGAAGCTGTATGTTCGCATGCGCCAAACTCCAGTTATTCACTGTTTTAAAATTAAATGGAGCTCAGTATGCGCACGCGCCAAATCCGGATATGACAGAGGAGTAACGTATCCAAATTTCATGGAGTTTTTACAGAGCCTCCTAGAAGAGCGCTTGTTTCCTCAGATTTTATTAGCCGAAATAAATGAAAATGCGCATGCTTTAAACCAACTTTTTTTAGTTACCACTGCAAACGGATGAAGCCTTTATTCCAGAAAAGGCGCCGTCTCCAGAACCTCGCCGAGGTATCCCCAATCCTGTTGCAGTTTCTACAATGTCATTTGGCTCGCAGCGGGCGATCCGTCGCTTTCTTCCGCACCCCCCTCGAAGCTTTTCTTAATATTCGGGAGGAAAAGTACGCAGAAACAGGCAGCGACGATAAAATTTACGTTTTTATATTGAAACGGGAGGGGGCGCGCGCGGCTTTACGAGCGCCCCCTTGGGTGCCGCGGGGCGAGACGCGGCGCCGGTGGTAGTGTCGAAGAAGCGACCGTGGGACGCTTAATTAAAAGGACCGCGGAGAGAAGAGAGAGAGAAACGGTTTTTATTACGTGGAAATATAAAAAAAGTGAGACCCGTCCGGGATAAGTGGGACGGGGAGGACGGCTACGACGTCTTGGGGATCGTCTTCGGGGAGCGGGGCCGATTTCCAAGGTCGTAAAACCATCGGCGATAGATTTGCATCCGTGGAATGGATAAGGCGGCCATTAACGGGAGTGATGTCGTAAAATTTTCGTCGGGGGTATCTCGTTACACGAATTATTCATTAAATCGCAGGTTCGATTACCTGGGTCGATGAAGAATTATTTCCTTTATTGTTTTACGTTCGCTTGTGTTTTATCAAGTTCATGGCTGAATTTGTTTGTACAATGAAGTAAATATTGTGTTATGTTATATTCACTGTTTGATTTTTTTATTATTTAATGGATGCCCGATTCCTCAAGCAGGATCAGCTAAATACCTTCGAATCCATCTTGATGGTAGATTAAATTGGAAACATCACGTTAGACAAAAAGCAAAACATATTAGAGCCAAAATAAAACAACTATACTGAATAGTTGGAAGATCCTCTCAACTTGATCTAAAATCAAAGAAGTTGATCTATAATACAATTATAAAGCCAATTTGGACCCATGGGGTGCAAATATGGGGTTGCACTGAAAATTCAAATCAACTAGTCATACAACGGTTCTTCGATTGATTACCAATGCCTATCGCTATGTAACCAATGAAAAACTGCACGATGGTCTGGAAGTCAAATGGATTTACGAAGTTATCCAACATTTCGCCTTGAAACACGAAAGATTACTAAATGGTACTAACGTGGAAGCAATACAAGTGCTGGACAGCGCGCAGGATGTTAGGAGATTGAAGCGAACAAAACCATACGAACTTATATAAAGTGTATACATTTAGTGTAAACTATAGCTATAAGTTATTATAATTTTATAATCGATGAATACATATTGATGTATTTTCTCGCACTCGTCTTGCTTGTTAATTAGTCCAAGTACATAGGAAAAGTAGTAATAAATTAATTGCAAATTAAGATTGTACTAAGCGTATCTAATAAAGATGTTATGAAGAAAAATTAATACATTGTTACTAGTCATTTCCGACTAACTTACAATTTGTCTTTATGATAACTTAAATCTAGGTATATAACTAGAAAGACCCATCGGCCCTATCTCAGTCTCTGGTGAACTAATGTTTATAAATGTTACTGCTGTATTTTTTATTATATGCACCTCACTACACAACACTACAAAAGATCAGATGATTTGATTCTTTTGAGTCTGTGTCCTGCTCTGGTGGTATCCAAAAGTTGCAATATTTCAGTATTCTCATTATAATGGAGTCTTTCCTCAAGCCTCCTTGCAGTTCTCTTGATTTCTTGACTGACTATGGGTATCTGAAGGTCTCGATGTAGGTAGTCAGTCCTGTAAAATTTGGGTTTGGGATACTCCAAAAAATTTAACGGTCTGGTATAGCATCGGGTTTGTCCTTTTAATCATTATCATTAAAAATAAATATGATATAACCTTAACCTTAACCAACATTTAAAGTATTGACTTCATAAATACATTTTATTTAAAGTCACCGTACAGTTCTTCATTGGTTGCGTAGCGACAATTCAGAACTTTGTTTTGATTTAGTAGCTAGGGATCAATATTTGGTGGAATCAATAAGTTGATAAAGTTTTTAAATAGTTAATTAGTAAGCTAATTGGAGAGAAAATATAATTTTTGTTCGCAAAATGGTGACCATTTGGAACAACCAACTAAATAATGTTTTTCCAATATCAATTTTCCCGGATATAAATAAGTATAAAAAAGAGATAGAAGTAGATTTGGTCGACAAATTTGTTAGTCAGCACTGACTATAAAAGTAAAATCTACACGTTGGGCCTTCTACATTTTCAAATGTTATTCAGCTAAGCCTACTGTTCTATCTTCCTTAGAGGCAACATAAACTCTCAGTTCAGAGCTGTTTGATTTGAAAGAAGTTTGATTAATTCAAGTGTTTGAGATTCTCTATAAAAATAGTGCTCATGATGTTCATATATTTCAGAATTTCAATTGTTAAGAAGCAATTATTAAATGTTAACAGCCAATTATTTAGTAATTTAAATTTTCGTGTCAAGCAAAAAATTAATGAATTTAATTATTACTAGTCAATACAGAGTTAAATATTAAATGCTTACATGCATTTTGATCAGCAAGAACCCAATGTATCTAGGTTAAATATATAACAGGTCAATTGAAAAGTCCCCGACACATAGATAGCACTACTAGAATTAAATTAATATGTTTTTAGTTAGCCTTAACCCCCAAAAGATGCGTGTATAGATTTGATAGCTGTCGGACCATTAATTTGTGAATTGTAGTATTTTGAGTGAAGCAACTTTTGTTATTGTGAAAAATTGATAAAAAGGAATTTCGCGTGTTGATAAAATATTACATTTTGAAGGGAAAAAATATAGTTGAAGCAAAAATTTGGCTTTATGCCAACACTGCCCCAGGAAAATCAACCATCTAGGATCGGTATGCTAAGTTTAGACGTGGTGAAATCAGCACCGAAGACGGTGAACGCAGTGGACGCCCAAAAGAGGTTATTACCGACGAAAACATTTAAAAACTCTACAAAATGATTTTGAATGATAGTAAATTGAAATTCAATGAAATTGTAGATACTTTAAATATATCAATTGAATGTGTACATCATATCATTCACGAATATTTGGGTATGACAAAGATCTGTGCAAAGTGGGTGCCGCGCGAGCTCACTTTTGATCAAAAACAACGAAGAGTTGATGTTTCGGAGCAGTGTTTGAAGATGATCAAGCACCACAAACCCGAGTTTTTGCGTCGATATGTGACAATGAATGAAACATGGCTCCAAAATGTCACTCCGAAGTCTAATCGACAGTCATCCGAGTGGACTGCACACGATGGACCCGCTCCAAAGCATGGTAAAATGCAACAGTCGGCTGGCAAGGTTGTGGCGTCTGTATTTTGGGATGCGCATGGAATAATTTTCATTGACTACCTTGAAAAAGGAAGGACAATCAACAGCGACTATTTCATAGCGTTATTGGACCGTTTGAAGGAAGAAATCGCCGAAAACGGCCGCATTTGAAGAAAAAGAAAGTGCTGCTTCACCAAGACAATACACCGTGTCACAAACGATGGCAAAAATGAAGAGGTGACCGCTGAGGACTATTTTGTAGCAAAGGACAAATCGTGCTACAAAAGAGTATTGAAAAGTTGGAGGGTATCACACTATAATCAGTGTATCACCCTTGAAGGGAATTATGTTGAATAAAAAAAAATTGCCAAAAAAATGTTTTTTACTATGGTTAGCCGGGGACTTTTCAATTGACCTGTTACAGGGGTATAAAGAAGTTTCTTGCTGAGACTCATCCACAGGTAATCGAGCAGTGTCTATCAGATATAATCAATCTGATTATACGATAATGATTGTAATGCTAATTAGTGTTAACACAAAATTTCATATTATTTGAAATAGGACTTTTAAATTTATTTCTATTTTTATTTTTATTAGAAAGTATCATTCTATGAGCTGTATATTCTACATTCTTTTTAAGCCCAATGATTAAAATGACTAGTTCCATAGAGTAAAATAACTAAACATATTATCTTTTCACCATCTATGAGGTACAACCCAACCACACTCTCGCGTCTTTAAAAGTCGTATCCTACTAAATCTCTGTTATTATTTCTGGTGTAAAAGTTATTAAACCCGTCCCGTGGAGACGTGCGAAGGACCGAGGGTCATCTTTTAACGAAGTGATGATGGTAAACGGGCCGTGTTACGTACCGGTCCTCGTAGGACGCGTCTGATGGGACGTATGGAAATGCGTCAGCCAGTTGCCCATGACCATTTTTCTCGTAAATCATCGGTTTTATGGTGGATTTTAGGTCCCGGCCACAATCCTCAATTAAGGCTGGTGAAGTTTAGAAACCGATAAATAATCTGAACGGTGAAATATGGCCGTGAGGTCACGAACTGTTAAGGATTCTTCGTTGCGTGTGCGCGCGCTACACTGCGTGCTATAGGTTCGTTTTCTTTGTGAATATTGTCAACGTGCTGATGGCCTAAGGTACGTACACTTTCAGTGACGCTATTTATATAGTTTATCCAAACTAGCAGTGAACTTACGTCACCTCGTTATTTTAGCTTTTATATAACAACATTCTAATATAAATAAAATAATGAAACAAAATTTTTATAAAATATCATTTATTTTAACGTTATAGTACATCTAATGTATATATTATCAAATAACTTAAACTAAAGTTAATTAAACAAGTACAATAGTTTGTAGGTTGGAGTTGTTTTATTAAATTTACATTGAACTTTTTTCTAAATTATCTATGGTATCCCCTGAAAGCTTAATCCATCTAATAAGTAATAGTAACAGTAATTTTATATCTAAATAATGTATTTAATTTTTATTAGAGAACATATTTACTTTTTTATGTATAGTTATTGTTTCCTTCGTTGCTGTGTTTTTTTTGTGAAATCCTCCCCCTTCTCCCTAGTTTCTTCTCTTACTGCCTATGTACATTTTCTTTGACAAAATTATATTTAATCAATACATTCTTCCTAATGCATTTGCCATATCTTCTGAAGAGTTAGTGTTCATTATCTCCTCGTACATCTTAACCGTGTCGTATAACGTATAACTTAACAAATACACCTAAATCAAATACAAACGTGGCTGAGAAGATGGTGTATAAAAGCCAACGAAACAAAATTCAGTAGAACTTCCTTAGAAGAAGAAAATTCATTAGAAGAATATGTCCACCCGTCTATATCAATAATTGTCAAAGGAAATAACTTGGAATTAAACTCTACTAAATATATTGGCTTATCGTGCGCAAATACAATTTATCATTAGAGAACAAGAGATTATTGTATAAATCTATACTCAAGCCTACTTGATCTTACGGAATCGAACTATGGAGAATCGCTAGCTGGTCTAATATATTCGTCATACAACGGTTCCAAAATAAAATATTGCATGCCGTTGTCGATGCTCCGTACTGTATTTCCAATGAAGTATTACAACGCGATATTTCTTTAGAACCAATTGCGTTTTTAATTCAACGTGTTTGTGTGAAGTATTTCGAAAGAGTGTCAGTGCATCCCAATGTACTCGCTAATCAGCTAAATGTGCGAAGAGACAGTGAAGTTCATATACTTAAACATCTAACAGCATCCGATGTGATTATAACATTATTAACAAATACTTATTGCTCTTTGGGCAGATTGTTGAACGAGTTTTAGAGTAATAAAAAAAATCACACAATTCTCTCAGACTCTACAATACCATTTCCTACAGTTATCGTAGTTTAATTATATACTCACCTTTAGTTATTTCTACTCTCATCACCTTGTCTCGGTATCGTTAGCACTGAATCATAATCCCTTATCCAGAAAGTTGCATTTGTTCACTGTCACATTCTGAGCTATTATTCAGGTCAATAACTAAGCTGTTAATTTCCCATCCAATTCTAGTTCTCAGTTCTATAGCATTTGTCAATTCTTCTTCTGTATGTCTAATGAAGTCCATTCAAACCGAAGGGTGTTATTTTAAACAATGCTTTCCACCTATCTAAACAGTTCTTGCTTGTATATTTTTCTCAATTCCACTTTGGCGTCATCATGTATGGGTTTCCTGAACTAACTCATAACTTTTTGCATTTGGACTTGCCATAATAGATTTACTTTTCATCGCCAGTGGCAATTCACAGTATCAAACAACAAAAGTAATGAATAGAAGAATAAGACAAGAGAAGTATTAAAACTATTGAATTCAACAGTTAGGTTATTTAGCTGTTCTATTTATATTTCGCATTTTTTTCGCAATAGATATCGCTAATCAAAATACAGGCAAGCGCCTAATATATAAAGCTTCAAATTTATAGAAACTTTCAAAACGTACAAGTGAGCGCTGTGCAAATGCCTATGTTTATAAAGTAAATTTTCCTTAAGATATTTTTAGCTCACATTATCTTGTCCAGGTTGTTTATAATACAATAGAAAACAACAAAAATATGATTATTCATGGCTTTAATACTAAACTATTAAGGATGAAATTGTTATATTCAACTAGTTGTTCATTCGTACGTATACTTTTTAATGGTCATTTTAAGTGACGTCAATAAAAAAGAGTTTTTATCGATATAAAAACATCTCATCGTAATTATAAATTAATACAGTAGAGCTATTTGTTGCCGCCATGTTAAAAATATAGAAATCAGATATAATTTTATAGGCAAGTGAGGAATAACACAGCCATAAAAATCTGTTGAAATTCTTACGGTTGAAGTTATATTTCTTAATGGATGTAAAATTTTAATCAAGTGTGAAGAATGATCACTCATTTATTTAATAGCTACAGCCTATAAAATATGTTAGTTGATTAAGAAAGACTCAATCATTATAGCAGAATACGATCCTTTTTATTACCATATCTGCTGCAACGCGCTTTGTTTTGTCAGAATTGATGCAGTAATGATAATGGGTTTGAATGGCTTCAGAAAAAAAGGGAAGAAATTAAACGTAACATTCCTGAAAATACACTCGCTAGTTAGTACCTTTTTGTCTTTGAATTTTTTTTTTGTTTTAAGTTTATTTACAGTGATATACGCGCTTACAAGTATAGTCAAATGTAACTGATAGAGTTACGAGAGTTAAATGTCTGAAAATTCCAACTAGGTCATTAATCTTTCCATGCACTCAAATCCTAGGTAATAGAGAAAATTGTTTTTACTTTATTCGGTCCAAGTTCTGTGAACTTCTCCATTCTTACTCTGGCCGCATATATACCGATGGTTCCAAATATTGCAGCGGGCTTGGCAGTGCATTTATGGTGGACAACCTTCCGTTTCAAGCTCCCTAAACAACGTTCCGTATTGACCGCTGAACTCTTCGCTATATTGAAAGTTTTATCCTACATCACAACACAATCCTTCAAACAATGGCAAATCCTGACCGGCTCCCGAAATGCTCTTGGATGTTTCGTTGAACAGAAAGTCAACCATCCCCTGGTTACCCACTTACTGTCAATTATCCGTACCCTCTATCTCAATGAGATCAGGACAAATTTACTGTGGATTCCTTCTCACGTGGGTATAGCAGCCTCATCTCCCCTCCCCATCACGGATGTTTGTGTCCATACTGACCTTATACCATTCGTTTCTTGTTTCACAAATAATGAGGTACAGCGTCGTTGGGGTGAGACGTCCAACCACAACAGGCTCTTTCTTCCCTTCGTTACCATTCAATCGACTGAGATTGGGATATTGTCGTTTCTCTCACGGTCACTTGACGACTTCGAGCCCGCCTGCTCACTGTGAGTTTTGTCACCGTGCCCCTATTTCTGTCTACCACATATTGAATGACTGTTCACGTCTCACCCAGATTAGAACTAAGTATGGCCTGCAAAATTTTAAAAATGCCTTAACAGGAGAAAATACAGACAGACTTCTCGGATTTCTATGAGAAATCGATTTTCTCCATAGAATCTAGCCTATGCTAGGTTAAGTGATACTGACCAAATAAGCTAATTCGCTATGGGTGCTAACGTGTGCTGTTTGGATAAAACCTCTACTTCATTATGGTTGTGTTTGTAGTCCTGTATTTGTAATTATTTTATTATACACTCTATGTCTGTCCCCGTCCCCTTTAAATCAACATACAAAGTTTCAAATAATGTCAAAGGATTTGCTACTTGCTCTGGTTCCTCAGAATTTGTTTAATGATGAAGAAACAGTTATACACCAAGCAGAAAGAAATACTTATATAAACGTATTGTGATGCTGCTAGGTCATATCCCAATTGTTATTTTTGGTTACAATAATATAAATGTGATGCATTTGATATTATTGAAAAAGAACGACCTGAACAAATAATTCGAAGACAAATATTGGACAAAACTCCAGCTCAAATTGTCAAAGAACTTTCAGACAGCTTAGCAGATAATGCATAATCTCTTTGCAGGCGTATATATACAAAAAGAAAGATCCAAATGGAAGGAAAATGGGTATCACACGAAATGAGTGAAAATACCTTTTCGAACTGTGTCAACATTGCGCTTTTATTGCTTGCCATGTAAACAAAAAAAGTGTTCTATTACCATAATACCAAATGCAAAAAGTCATGAGTTAATTCAAAAAAGTCATTCACAGTGAAACGGAATGGAAGTATTCATACCCATAATGTGTCTTGATATACATATGATGTGATCAGGAAGTTGTAGGGTATCTTGAATTCTTAAATACGAATCAAACTGTTACCTTAGATGTGTACCAACGTCAATTCATAAATTGAACGATGTGTTACACTGTTAAAGATCTAATGGAAAGTTCTTCAACACCCATTTATCACAACAAATAGTACTCAGCCGGCTTGGTTGGTCAGTGCTAAAGGCGACAGAATGGTCCACCTACTGTTGCGATAGTCGCGGGTTCCAATCCTGCTGAGGCATGGTCGTGAATTTATTTTTGTTATTGTTTAATATTTGTATTTGTCCTAGGCAAGAGTGCAAAATCCGTCAAGGAAAATAATCCCAGTCACGCCATTAACCAGGCTGGATAACACCGGATGTCTTCTGAGATGATTTCAAAGTTGGTCACTCACCAGTCGGTAGGCTTAATGCCGAGGACCGTGGTTCGTAGCTCACGTTAAATTCTTGGTCCAGTCCAGATAAACCGCTAGTTGTTAAAATTTTTGAAGAAAGTATCGGAATTTTTGGCTGATATTTTTATTACCGATATATTTATTATCTATATTTTTTCAAAAAATTAAATTTATTTCTTAAGCATTATAAAAACATATTTAATTATTATTAATAAATCTTTTAAATTGGTACTAATTTATAAATTCTATATATGTATATATATATATATATATATATATATATATATATATATATATATATATATATATATATATATATATATATATATATATATATATATATATATATATATATATATATATACTTAATAGTATATATTTAAAAGTATCGAAAGCGATATATCGATATGTTTTAATATCGATATATCGAAATAACGATATTTTTCTCGGTGGCTGACACCCCTACTCAAAAGGTGCACTGTCAATGTATGAGGAAAATGAAATAGTGTTTTCTATTTAAATAAATTTTTATTTTTAAATTTTCTATGAAAATATATGCTTTTTCAAGTTGTTACGATAATGAAACTAATATGGACAGTTTGTTGTTTATTGTCGGAAGTTATATTATTTACAGATGTCCAATCCCACAATTTGACTTGATTAATCAGATTTCCTCAGCGAATTTTAGATTATTAGAATGTTATATTCTATATCTACGTAACCAAGATTTCATACGATCAAATAAAGACATTATTTTGCTGCGAATTTTTATTGGATTTAACATTAATAAATTTGGAATAAAACAAGATGGAAATGAAAATTATATTGTATACTTAAGAGACACGCAGTTGCATAAAAAGAAATATATGTTTAAATCATTTATCATAAAAGATATCGAAAACTGAATACGCCGATGATTTTTACAATCTATTTCCACAACATTTCTAAAATATGTGGAAATAGCTAAATTTTCAGGTCTCAAATAAAAACAAAGACATGATGAACTATAATTTCACTGATTTAATTCTACAAACACGTTTTAAATTAAACATTTACATTCACATGTACAACAGAGATAACAATGGAAGCTTCAGACGATTTAATTTAACAGTTGAAATGCTTATATCAGATTCCACCGGAATAATATCTAACATTCAACAAGTATTAGTAGTTACCAAGAAAGTTTCTGATTAATCCTTGTAATTAAAATTAGGCATTTGCTTTTACATAAATTAGTTTATGCTGTAAAGAGACAGAACAAACGATAGGGCAATTTAGACTAAAATTTCAAGAACATTTTCATATATAAAAAATAAACTTTACCAGATAGAAACGTCATAAAATCTATCATAACCTATTTATTATTCTGCTGAGGTTCCTTTTTTCGCAGATATTACAGGTATTATCCCATGTGGCTTGAATATTCTTCATTTCTTAGAACACATGAGAAGTAGTGGTTTAGGAGGCTCCTGCATTTTTATATAATTTACAGCTTCATTTCATACTGTGTAGAAATCATATAAATCTGGGAATTTATTTTTATCTATAGCGTTTATTTTATTTGTTGGCTTGTCAGTTTATAACGTTACACATTTTATCACTACAAAAAGAAAGTAACTTGTAGTGATTAACTTAGATTCGCATTGGGAAATATCCTCCAATCATAAATCTATAGCCATATTAACGGAATTCTGAATGTTCTTCCTTTATGAGGAACCATGATGGCATATGCCCATATGACAACTTTTATAGTATGAAGTTCCTGTCTTCTGTATATATATATATATATATATATATATATATATATATATATATATATTTGCAAACTACTTTACATGCAATTACGGTCAATAAGCAATGTTTGCTTTTAAAGGTAATGAAGTAAAATACTGTATTTCGCATATAGTCTAATTTATTTGTTGAAGAATAAATAATAATACTGGAATAGATCGTTGGGGGTATATACACATGGAAGTGTTGTCACCTTTTATACATTAGAACGAGTTAATTCCAATACCATATAACAACTTTTTTAGGTTTGTATTATAGTATCCAACAATATAATCATCCGCTGGTACAAAGGATATGGACAATATTATGAACATCTGACATACACAATATTTATATAACACATATATAACACACACACAAATTTTATTACATACATCAGTTTTTCAGTTAGTATTAAACTTCAAAAGAAATCTGTTAAAATTTCGTGATATTCTACTCATAAGTTTGAGAGTTATTGTGCTATTTTTATTATTTTCAAAACAATGGATCAAAGACAATTTAGTGTTTTAATTTTACACTTCTTCTTGATGGGAAACATCCCATTCAAGCGAAGCAATGGCTTGAAAAGTCTTACAAGGACTCCGCTCCATCAGAAACAACAATAAGACGTTGGTTTGCTGACTTCAAATGTGGTCGTATAGACACCGATGATGCAGAAGGCAGTGGACGTCCAAATGAGGTGGTAACACCAATAACCATAAAAAAATCATTTTGAATGATCGAAAAGTGTACTTGCGTGAGTTAGCTAAAAACGTCGTAAAGATATCAAAACAACTTGCTGGTTTTATATTGCATAAACACTCGACTATGAGAAAACTATGTTCAAAGTGGGTGGCGCGTTTACTCACAGTTGACCAAAAACAAGAACGTGTTGATGATTATGAGCAGCGTTTAGCTATAAAAGTAACAAAATGGAATTTTTGCACCGATATGTGACAATGGATGAAACATGGATCTACCACTTCGCTCTGGAATCCAAACGATCGTCATCTGAGCGGATAGCAACTGCCTATTTTGATGCAAAAGATAAATAGTTCTACAAAAAATTTGATACTGAAATGTTATAGCAGAATTGGCATGATTGTGTGGCTCTTGATGGAGATTATGTTGATGAATAAAGGCAATTTTGAACACAAAAAAAAAATAGTAGTACACTGTAGGCACCATTTGATATTAAAAGAACTACATTTTTTTAAAATTATTTAATTAATATATTGTTACTAGTCGTTTCCGTCTAACCTACAATTTGTCTTTATGATAACTTAAATATATGTATATAACTGGGAGGACCCATCGGCCCTATCTCAGTCTCTGGTGAAATAATGTTTATACATGTCACTGCTGAATTTTTTAATATATGCACCTCACTACACCACTACACAAGATCAGATGGTTTGATTCTTTTGAGTCTGTGTCTTGTTCTGGTGGAATCCAATAGTTGTAATATTTCAATATTCGTGTGAGAATGGAGTCTTTCCTCATGCCCCCTTGCAATTCTCTTGATTTCTTGACTGATTGTGGGTATCTGAAGGTCTCGATGTAGATAATCAGTCCTATAGTATTTGGATGCACCCACAATACCTCTAAGGACTTTGTTCTGAAAAATTTGTATTTTATTTATGTTACTCTTTGCAGAACATCCCCATAATTGAACTCCGTATGTCCATATAAGTTTCAGTATTTTACTTATATAATATCAATTTATTATGTACTGATAATTAGCCAGTACATTTTCCTATATTTCAGTTCCAGTTCTTTTCTTTTCTTCTTTATATGTTCCTTCCAGCGAAGTTTTGCATCGAGATTCATTCCTTGATATTTAGCGTTGTTGCTATATGGAATGATAATATTATTTAATGTTATGGGTGCTTGTACGGTCTGTTTATAGGTGAACTGCACATGTACAGATTTACTTTCATTAAATCTTATTTTCCAAGCTTGTGTCCAATTATTTATATTGTCACTTGCCTGTTGTAATTTTCGTGAGGCTTCTTCACTATTGTCTCCGACAACTGCAAAATATCCGTTAATAGCTTCAGTAGTGTCGGAGATGGAAATCTACTTCTCACTCTGTGCTCTAAACTTCTCATGGCGATTCAGTTGTGTTGAGGTTTGGCGTTTGTGCTGACCAACATCCTGGATTATGACAGTGTTTGACAGTAATAGTCACAGTAAGAACTTAAGATTTATTGAGGATGTCGAGATATTCATTCGCAGTCATCGGGCTAATAATATAACTTACTCTGTTCATACAATACACAACTCGAAATAATTAACAACTAGATGGTACTAACCTCAGTTTGTAGGGTAACAACAATATCAATTTGTTATTTCTCATAAGCAGAATTTAAAGTAATTATGTAATAGACCTGCTGATCTGAAAACAAAGATTTTGGCAATATTTCGCAACAGCCCTCGTATACAACAGGTAGGTCGCCCAAAAGCAGAATGCACGGTCACTTGTTAAAATTCCATCGGACATGGCATTAAATATCCCCGATGGAGGCATGCACCGAGACCTGGTGAACAATTTGGACGGGTATATTCGCTGGAAGAAGCTGTATACGATCATTTTTGTCCCTTATTATTGGTGGCCGTCCCATTCTCTTCATTAGTAAAATTTATTAAGCGGCTTTTTAATTAATTCTCGCTAATTAATTGTGAGGTTCTGCGGTAAATATGAATTTATCGGTCGTTTAGTGGTATCAAGCAGCTATAATGACACTATCAACATCGATGACGATGATGATCGCCGCCTATAGAAAGGAAACGCATTATTTTTTCGTGATTCGCGCTAAATCACGGTCTTAATGGGTTTAAATTTGCGTAAATTAAATTGGAATGAACAGAAAGGCCTTGGGTACGGTATCCGCCGTACGTTATTTTTTGCTTCTCTTTATGTTTATGACAAAGAGCTTAAGATGAAAGAAAATCCTCTGCGAAGGTATCTACTTAACATTTTAAAAAGTTTTCTTCACTTTGGAACAAAGAGTCTAAGATAAAAATAAAATATTTTCGTAGTCGGCGTCCAAATTTTTTCTTCCATATAGTCGAAGTAATCTATAAAGGGTAGCACCCACTTTATTTTTCTTTAAATTTTATTTTAGTTTCATTATATTCTACAAAATTATGTAGAATTTAATATATTGTCTATTCAAATTTTTATGAGGAAAGTTTTTTTTGTGACGTCGAAACAGTGAAATGTTGCCGCATCAATGCTGAGTTTTAGTTCAGTTAGGCTTTGACATACAAGAATATTCTAATCTAAATAAAATAATTGAGCAAAAATGTTATCAAATATAATTTATCTTAACATTATAGTACATTTAATACACATATTATCGAAGGACTTAAAAACAATTAAGAACATAGGTTCTGTTCCATTTCTAGTTTTTACGTCAGATTTCTTTTGTTTACATTAATCTCTTTTCCACGCCACCCATAAGGTAAAGTTTCTAGGCGCGTTTTTTTTATATAGTCGTATCTCCCTGGAGGCCTAATCTACCTAATTAACAATTATATATCTGAGAAACATATTTTACTTTCATTCGAGAGCATATTTACCTTTTTACGTTTAGTTCTTGTTTCCTTCAATGGTTTGTTTACTTGTCAAGTCATCTTGGTATCACTGTATATTTTATTTTTTCTGTTACTATTTGTGTACACCACTCTCCATAAAATGATTCACTGTCTTCTGTCTAATGCGTTTATCATATCTACAAAACAGTTAGTATTGATTTTCTGCTCATACGTTCTAACTTAATGCTTATTTTTAATTTTGAACAATTACAATCATATCTGTGCACACTAATCTTTCACGCTCTACAATACCATATTCTACAGTTATATTCAATTAATTATTTGCATACTTTTAGTTATTTCTGTCCTAGGAATTTCCAGCATTGCACAGCATTATCACATATCCTAAAAGTTTCCTTCAGTCACTTTCACTTTTCGACTCACTGTCCAATTCAATCACCAAACTGTTAATTTCTAATCTGTCTAAAATATATTTACGATTCCACTATTTATCAACTATTTCCTCTGTATGTCTTATCCGAGTTCCAAAATGAAGGAAGTTTTTGATGGAATATCCTTGTCGACCAGCAATAAATCTGCAATTAATTATTAATAAATATAATGACCAACAAAACCTAATCAAATGCTATTGTAACTTTCACCTTTTTCCATCAATTTTTTTTGTCTTTACACTTCTTACTGTCTTGCCAAGAGTGTCATAACGAACAATTTTGAAATATTCAAGTTTCATCAATGTACACAAATTGAAATAGTTTATCTTCCTTGGTCTTATTTTATGCCTTTAAAAATTGAATTATTTTTAAGGCAATGTCTGGAAGTTCCATTAAACCACTCGGAGGGTTATTTTTACACAATTTAAATCCTATGTCCTGTAAAAGTGTACGAGAGGATGTCTTACATTCCTTAAAAAACTGCATGTCCCTAACTATTTTATGTATACTTTCCAGACAGACATTTTTCCCTAAGATAATTTTATTAAATTATGTTTATATCGATAAAATAGTTTATGTACGTACTGTTCTTATACATTTCGTATATTTGGTCTCGAATAGAGCCAATATCAAGATGGTCAAGATTCGTTATCCACTTTGTATGTAGACGGGTTTTCTTGGGTGAATCTAACGATTATTCTTCATTTTGTAAGCGATGTTATTCACAGTACATACACTAATATTTAGAGCGGCAGCAACCCGCTAAAAACATTTTCAATAAAATTGTAGGGACTTATTATTTAGGGTTGTAGGAATTGTATTATTTAATATCATCAATAATTACTTCTCTAACGGAAACTATAGGCAAAGGTGGGCCTCTATTATCTTGTTCCTTTTCGAAATAACTTATTAAGTCGCAATCAATATGTGACCATGAATATCTATTACTTTCGGTATTTTCAAACAAAGTGATATGATATATTACGATTTAAAATTTATCAAGATAACCAAAGCGCTAAAATAACGTTTGTCGGTTTTTAATCTGTAGTAATAATAACTAATATTTTGAATAATTTTGCGTTCGTCTGACAAACGGCCACCGTCCGTTAAATAAAATATATTTGATAACATTTCTGTTCAATTATTTTATTTAGATTAGAATTATATCACAAATATCCATGACGCATTACTAAAAAAAATTGAATGGACTATATACTAAGTTATTAAGTTAGTGAAAATAGAAGTGGAATAAAAAATCAATATTATTACATGCTTGCATGGATTTTAATCAACGTTATCTATCGGTGGGTAAACGACATAACCTAACTGTTGAATTCTATGGCTTTGATATGTCTCTATATGAAATAACAGGTTTCCCTTTAGTAATGTTGACTGATCTAGTATATACAGATGCTAATCATAGAACGTTCCAAATAATATTTTCAACAATCGTTATTTTTGTTGTTTGATATTGAAAATATCCTTCCGAAGGCCATCGAAAACTTTTAGAAGCTTATGGTGATGCTGATCCAACATATCCCAATTATCGCTTTTGGTTCAAAGATTTAACAGTTGGGATTTTGATGTCAATGACTTATTGAACGAAAACCCAGTTCAAACTGTCAAAGAGCTTTCAGACGGCTTAGCAGATGATTAACTGTTTCCAGGCATTTGCATGCTATAAGAAAGATCCAAATGAAGGAAAATAGCTACTATGTGAATTTTCTGTGACCAGCAATAAAAAGCGGATCTACTAAAATAACCCAAAGCCCAAAAGGACACAACAACCCGAAGCAACGTATTCATATCCATAAAGTCTTACTATGCATAAGGTGGAATTTTCAAGCTAGAGTGTATTACGAACTGCTAAAACCGAATGAAAATGGGACTGCAAATATCTGTCAATATCATTTTAACATATTGAACGATATATGTTTCTTGGCTGCCAGGCCTTGGCTACGGTTGGGAGAATTGTGATGGATACAGTCACAGGTCGAGTGGAAAATTCTGCTACATCCAGCGCATTTACTAAATATAGCGTCTTCTGATTATCCCTTGTTCAAGTCCATACCGCATGTCTTGCTGAAGAAGTGCGAAAATGATAAGACCTCTCCCAATTCAACATCATTCTTTCAAGGCGCTATCACCATGTTGCCGAAAGACGAGGTGGACTTGGATGGACGTGAGGACTTTCTTCAGGGTACTTCACACTAGCATTTTGGATCATACTCGTTATGATTTCCAGGGGTATATCGCGCTGAATATCGAATCGCTTGTTACTGGCATAATATGTGGCGTCAACCATGACACGTAGCACTTCATTTTAGAATATCTGATAGTACCGCACAGTGCGGTACCATACGTTCATATGAGCCTAAGAATTGACTTACGCAGGAATATCTTATGATGCAGAGATAATCTATATTTATGCCCTATGAGCCAATACATATTAAGTAAAATTTAAAGTTGTTTACGCTTTATTAGTACATGTTTCTTCCAACGTAAGTGTCGACCCAGATTCAGTTCCAGGTATTTGTCATTATCTACTTGCGGGAATACAGTAAATTCCTGAACTTTTGTTTTTGAACAAGCCTTTTGCTTTAAGCTTTTGTTGTAAACTTAAGTCTCATAGACAGCGAGGTGAAGGGGAAATGGTCCCGAATCATTAAATCTAATTTAAATATCATGGCGTTGAAAGTTTTAGTATTAATATTGACGATTAATGATTCTCCGAGAGCTTATTGAACATATTAATATGAAAATGAGAAGCTCTAACTCATATACAATAACCTTAAAATCAGCTCA
Source organism: Rhynchophorus ferrugineus (assembly GCF_030347505.1). Lineage (NCBI taxonomy): Eukaryota > Metazoa > Arthropoda > Insecta > Coleoptera > Curculionidae > Rhynchophorus > Rhynchophorus ferrugineus. The sequence goes on from NW_027472583.1 coordinate 53,447,073, forward strand.
CATTCTTTATACATCCTAAAAGTCATCTGTAACCAAACTTCTCGAAGAAGACCTCCACTATATATCTCGGAATGATAAACACGCCCAATTTAGTCTTCGAACTTTATTGGAAGACGGTAAAACATCGACACGGAGACGATAAGATAATATTGAAGCCCTTCCTCCAAACAAGAACGCTCCGGAGCTCCGAAAACAATTACCCCCAGGACCTGGTGCACGGTAAATTCGAGTATTAAACGGCGATTTACGCGAAATCGATGGACGGAGGAGGACAGGTCGTAGCTATTACAGGCGACCGTTTCTCGAATCCAATCCACTTTTTGTCTTTGGTTTCTGTCTTTCCGGGGGGAGTCTGATAAGGTCTAGCTAAGGTAGTGTACAGGCGATGAAGACGTTCATGCAATCTATGGGGCATATCTGAAATGGAAATATCTGGTTGCTGGTCGTATATTTGCAAATAGCTGAATGAAGCTGCTCTATTAAGAAAAAGTCAACATTATTTCTAAGTAAGCTTGGAGCCTTGTTTAAATAATGAGTGACAATCAACAGTTCTTTATCCATTCCAAATAAAAAATTCATCAAAGATTTACCTCTCAGTTCCGGATACTCCTGGAATTCTGAGTTTATTCACGAGGTTCTTCCATTCTTTGTAAATGTGATGAGTAATTTAGAAAGTGTTCTATTATTATTAAAAGCCAAATAATATAATTTCTTTGACATAAAAGCTTATAAGAAATAATTTGTTAAATTGTACTAGATGTTTACCAACTCATAATTCTTTCGACATTCTATCGCCACGATTCCTGAAATATGGAAAGAAGTTGTATAACATTTTGGGAAATATGTTGATTAATATATATTACACCCATTTTTTTCAATAATTACCTTCTTTAGAATATATGCAAAAACCTAATAATTTTGTTTCATTTAAGCGTAAGTTTTACCAATAATGTTTAATGTTCTTAAATATTATTTATTCACCTCTATGAAAATATATTTAAAATATTTATTATATGAATGAATATGAATCTCCCCGGGTATAGGATTTGACCCAGGTATTTGACGAATATTTAAAATTAAAAATAAATTAATTTAAAATCGCTATATATAAATGGTCCAGTTCGCTTCTAAACACTAAATGCGTCCATTACTATATATTCCAGAAATATTGGAAACAATAAATTACTGTGTTGTATAAATACGTAATAAGATAATGAAATACCTCTGTTGTCCAATATGAATGGAACTGAAGCTTTGAATAAAATTATCCCAGGTCCTGGCGTACAATTAACTCAAATATTATACGGTGTCTCTGCAAATACGATTAAATTCAGTTAAATGTGGAATATATTTTGTGTAACTATGCTCTTCGAGGAAGACATTCATTAAAATACTTTAAACAAGTAAGCTATTACATTAAAATATAACGAGTTATGAAAAAGGATATCGTAAGGTAATAAAATATCCAAAATTAATGCACTGAGGCTCCAAAAACAATTACTCCAGGACCTGGTGCACGGTAAATTCAAGTATTAGCGACGGTTTAAGCGGCAGAATTGATGAACAGAGGACTGGGCGTGTTGGGGACGGCAATTTGTCCAATTCAATTCGGTTTTTGTCGGTGGTTTCTACGCTTTTTGTCCAGAGAGACTGATAAGGTCTAAGAAAGCGCCTCTTGGGAGATTGGTAGTTTAATTTAGGAGTTAAAATTGCATTGGGAAATCGTTTAGGTATGATGAATCTTTCACAGTTTTTTCGATCGGAAAGTCTTCGGTTTAACTATATAATATAATATGTTTGCATATATTTTAGTATACAGACAATTGTTACTGTAATTATTGGTATATAGCAAATATATTTTTGATCTTATATTGAAAATATTTTTACTACTACTAACTACAATAACAGCATTACAACAAATATCTTTACAATTATACACCATAGAGTAGTATAATGCAAAATATGTATTAATATTACTGCTGGGCTTTTATTATAGTAAAATCGAGGAGTTATAGAGACAGCTTAAAGATCTCTTAACAATATATTAAACGAATCATGAGATATTATTCTGTCTATAAAATTAGTCTCAACTTATTAGTCTACACATTTGTTTAAGTGTTTAAGTAAATGCACTCCTTCAAAATAATTAAGCCCTTAATATTGGACACTTTACAAACAACTTTTTACATGGCAAGAAAATTTCTCTCTCTCTCTCTCTCTCTCTCTCTATATATATATATATATATATATATATATATATATATATATATATATATATATATATATATATATATATACATATATATTGAATGGCTTTGCTCTAAAATGTTTCATGTAATATAATCACATTTATCTTCAATGTAATTCTGCTATCGCCCATGCCATCGTCCATTTTTAAGTTTTCTTCTGTTGTATTCCTGTAAAAATATGATGTATGAGCAGGAACTGTATGAACGCAAATGCTCTGTATAAATAATTATATATGTACCAGGTAAAAACAATGCTAAGTCACACACACACATCCTTAACCTACCTAACTTGGGCTGTGTCTTCCAAGGAAAACGACATCTTGTTTTTTATTTCAGCACATACTGTGGATACACAACACTTTTGAGATTGAAGATACATAATAGTGATTATAATTAAGTCACAAAAATGCTGTTATAAACAAACTTAAACAAACAACCGCTTTATAGAAATGAGCTTACCAAATGTCTTTTAGGGCAATTTAAACGAACCAATCATAAAAATGGTCAGAAGAAAATGCTCCCAGTGACGACAGTAACCAGGCTGAGTAAGACCGGATGTCTACTGGGATGATTTCTTAGTTGGTCACTCGCCAGTCAGAGGAATTGAATATTCTCGGTGTTGCTTGGGACGTCCTGGGTGACTCTGTGTCTTAATTATAACCAAACTTCGGATATCGGCATAGTATTAGTCTTCAAGACGTAAAATATCCTCTGTATTATCTTCTAAATTAAATGGTAATGTTCATAAGCTTTATGTTAACCTATATATACCGTATAGGTATATATATATAGTAAAAATGACCTTTAAAAAACATTAAGAAGGTATTATTTTACAAAACATTTTATAGGAGTTAAAAAGAAAAATACAGCATAATATTAAATTTTTAATTATAAATTAAAGGATATAAAACAATGTATCTTAACTATGCCATAAACATTTACTAAACTACCACATATTTGGATAATACAAATGTATTATATATAAATAAAAAGTGCTTAAATATTGACTTTTATAGTCATATAGTCATTCTTAACAGAACAAACATATATTTGAATATGAATGAATGAATTTTAGGTAGTCTACGATAAGGAAAGAAGAGTTATGGACAATATATATATATATATATATATAATCACATCGATACTTTTATGGAAATTACTACTTTGACAATTACTCCTTATTCAGTTGTATATTAAACTAGCCCATTTCTCGTTCCAACTTTGAAAGCCTTACAAATTCTTAAAATAAAGTTTAGATAGTTTAACATCTGTATTGTGGATCCGACAAAGATGTTTCCGAAATTCAGTATGTATGGATACTAAAATCATTAAGCTGAGGACACAGAGAAGGCAGATGATCATTTTTGTTATCGGCTTTAGTTGTGCGGCAAGCTCATGATGAAATGCATATGTCTGTTTCTTTCTCTTGCTACTAAGTATATCTTATTACAAACTTGACATATTAATTTACTTACACTACAAAAATTAAGTCATTTAATTAATCTATCATATTTGTAACAACTGAAACTAAACTTACCTTTGACTCTCCATTTTTGTAATCCTTTTAAATGCTAAAATGTTAATGTAAAAGGCCTTCTTTTTAAGTAAAAAGGAACGTCAAAATATAACTTTACAAAAGCCATATCAAAGGATTTAATAGTTAAACAAATAAATGACCAACGTTTAATCAGGGCAATACGGTACATCGCCATTTCTTTTAAGGAACGCTTGGCTGGCAATACCATGCGGTGTCGCCAGATCTAAAGGCAAGAACTATATATTGTATTAAATACTAAAAAAACGTATCTACTCTATTATCATTTTTTGTTTCTAAACAAAATATAGAAGTTAATGTCAGAAAGTCTTGTTAAATATATTATTTTTTAAAATAAAATACATCCATAAAGCAAATAGCCTAGCTGTAAATATGGCAACATCGACGTTAAGCATTTCGGCTAGCGGCGAGTAGACTGCGCCGACGAATATACGAATAGTTCCGAAAGTAGCCGAATCTCCGGACCACGATGTTTTTTAATGTATACTGCCAGTCCGTCGGCTTAATACCGAAGACCGTGGTTCGAAGCTCACGTTAAACAGTAGGTCCAGATAAACCCTCATTGGTAAAAAGGAGCTTAAAAATTAAAAACAATATATCTCTAGTCTTTCTTGTCTTTCCTGCGCTCAAAACATGGTTACGAGTGCGCCCATTTTAATAGTGGCTATAATATATCGTATATATATATATCGTATTATGTTATAATATTTCACATTGCTTAACTCGTGTTGAACGTTGAAGGTATTATTGTGCCTCGTTTTTGTCTCCAATACTAAAATGTAATCTAACAGGTCAATTGAAAAGCCCCCGACCATAGGAAAACAAATTTTTTTGGCAATTTTTTTTTATTCAACAAAATTCCCTTCAAGGGTGATATACTAATTATAGCGATCTTCCAACTTTTCGATACCAAATTTCTAGTACTATTTGTCCTTTGTTGCAAAATAGGCCTCAGTTTCGTCGATCACCTCTTCATTTGACGAAAATTTCTTGCCGACAAGCATTCTTTTGAGATCTGAGAACAGGAAATAGTCGCTAGGAACCAGATCTGAAGAATACAATGGATGAGGAAAGAATTCGAAGTCCAATTTATCGATTTTGACACGGTGTATTAGCTTTGTGAAGCAGCACTTTCTTTTTCCTCAAATGCGGCCGTTTTTCGGCGATTTCGTCCCTTAAACAATCCAATAACGCTATGTAATAGTCGCTGTTAATGGTCCTTCCTTTTTCAAGTTAGTCAATGAAAATTGTTTCATGCGCATCCCAAAATACAGACGCAATAACCTTGCCAGCCGACTGTTGCGTTTTCCCGAGCTTTGGAGCGGGTTCAACGTGTGCAATCCACTCGGATCAGTGTCGATTGAACTTCGGACTAAAATGATAGAGCCATGTTTCATCCATTGTCACATATCGATGCAATAACTCGGGTTTATTATGCTTGATCATCTTCAAACACTGCTCCGAATCAACAACTCATTGTTTTTAGTCAAAAGTGAACTCGCGCGGCACCCACTTTACATAGAGCTTTCGCATACCCAAATATTCGTGAATAATTTGATATACACTTTCAGCTGATATCTTTAGAATGTCTGCTATTTCTTTCAGTTTCAATTTACGATCATTCAAAATCATATTGTGTATTTTTTAATGTTTTCGTCGGTAACAACATCTTTTGAGCGTCCACTGCATTCACCGTCTTCGGTGCTAATTTGACCCGATCTAAATTTAGCATACCAATCTTTGATGGTTGATTTTCCTAGGGCAGTGTCCGGAAACTCGGTATGAAGCCAAGTTTTTGGTTCAACTGGATTTTTTCCCTTCATAAAGCAATATTTTATCAACATGGGAAATTCCTTTTTATCCATTTTTTTCACAATAACAAAAGTTGCTTCACTCAAAATGCTACAATTCACAAACTAATGATCCGACAGCCGTCAAATTTATACACGCATCTTTTAAGGGTTGGGGCTAACTAATAAAACATATGGAATTAATTATAGTAGCGCCATCTATGTGACAGGCCGGGAATTTTCAAATTGACCTGTTATAGGACGAACCGAATACTTTGCAGGGGAAGTAAAAAACCGTCGCCTTAACTATTCGGATGTAATAACGATAGAGCCCGGAACAGCTCGATAAAAGATCGTACACGCCGAACATTATAACATTCCAATTTGGCGGTCCTTCGATCCGCCTAACACCCCCGCGGGGGCAGTTCTATTAACTGATAAGGAGCGGGTAATTAATTTGGTAGGAAGGGGGCGGCGGCGGCATGGCCGCCTCGCCGCCCCAACATCAATTCCGAACCCTAGCCGCATCCGAAGCTGTTCGTTTAGCAACTACGAACGCTACCAGAAATCATCCCTGGATAATTGGATACCCTTTCTAGACCCCCCACCCGCCAATACGCCCTCCATGTAACGCCCTGCTTTTGCTAATTTCATAGATATTTCATGTTAAAATGGCGACTGTAAATATAATAAATAGAGAAGTTAATTTTTACGATATATTCTATTTGCATATTCATTGGCTTTTTTGTATATGATGTCTACGTGATGATAATGTTTTGTTTTAAAAAGGTGTAGTTTTTTATTATTTATTTATAACGTTGTTGCTAGTCATTGCCGACTAACTTGCACTTTGTATTTGCAATAACTTACATCTAGGTATATTTAAGGAGGACCCACCGATCAAATCTTAATCTTTAGGTTTTAATAGCATTTATGTATTAACACCGCTGCTTCTCTATTATATATACCTTACTATCCTACGCTACACAAGATCATATGGTTTGATTGTTTTGAGCATATGTCCTGTCCTGCTGTTATCCAAGAATAGTAATATTTCGATTCTGACATGAGAATGGCCATAGCCCACTATTCCTACGAGGGTGGTTCAAATATGATCGAGACAAATACTTTGACATGTTTATTTACTATTGAAAAATATCACAATCATTTACAGTTTTTCTAGGTATTTCCCCTCACTAGTTACGCATTTTGTCCATCTTTCCGGAATTTTTTTGATGCCGGTATCGAAGAATTCCTTACGCAACTCGGACACCCATGTGTGCACGAACTCCTCTTCCTCGTCGTCGGTGTTGAAATTTTACCTCCGAGGGCTTCTTTAAGTGATAAATTCGGATTATAGGAGGAGGTGTTATCCAGTACCTCCCACCCTAATTCCAATATTGTATCGAGCGTGAGACGCGCCGTATGAGGGCGCGCGTTATCCTGGAGAAGAATCGCACTTCGTGCTGGAACGCTCCTCCGTTTCGAGCGATAAGCATGTTTCACTTGTGTTTTTCGAAGGTTAGAATAGTATGTAGCAATAATGGTACCTTGGGTGCACAGGAAATCGGCGGTCGTAGAACACCGTATACAGAACCTTACCCGCGGACCTGGTTGTCTTCGCAGTTTTCACTTCATTTCCTTTTTCACTTTCATTTAAATACGGCAGCCCTACTCAAGCACTCACTACCGAACTGATTTCGCAAACGCAAAAATTTCTTTCTTTTTAATGCCTTCCCACACTAAAAAACGAACGACAATACGTTGCGCTACGGCGGTCGGCACTTGACGTTCACTCATGGTCGTAGCACGCGCCTGAAACATGCGCTGCCGACGAAAACCATGTTCGTAAGGGACCCGGCTATCACATACTCAAGCCACGACCTTCAAAATATACATGCGCGCCATCTATAACGTTTGTCTCAATCATGTTTGGATGGAGTACCCGTGTACTGGAGCACCCCCCCTACAGTCCGGATTTATCACCCTGCGACTACCACATGTTTCGAACACTGAAAGAAGCCCTCGGAGGTTAAAGATTCAACACCGACGACGAAGAAGAGGAGTTCGTGCGTACATGGCTGTTCTAGTTACCCAAGGAATTATTCGATACCGGCATCAAAAAAATTCCGGCAAGATGGGCAAAATACGTAATTAGTGATGGGAAATACCTGGAAAAACTGTACATTTTTGTAATTTTTTTCAATAGTAAATAAACATGTCAGAGTATTTGTCTCGATCATATTTGAACCACCCTCGTATTACAAGCGACGTTGGTCCGTGTCTTGAGCGTCGGGTACTAAACTTCAACGTCACGGATCCGTGCCATGAGCACTCCAATTGTTAAACGTTAAGCAACATCAGAGAGATCAAATGCTGCCTTATTGAGCATATTGGACAGTGTTAATTGTTAAAATTAACAGCGATATATTGAAAACTATTAGGGTGTTGTTCCCAGTGTCTATTCCATTTGTGCATCTTGTTGGGATGCATATATATGTCTTTTATCATAATTACTGTGTCATTTGCAAATGTTACAAGCATCGATTGGTGTTTGAATTTAATTGTAATATAAATAAATTATTAACTTCTAAAATTCATGAAAAAAAAAACAGCAATTTTACTTTTTCACTACCCATTCTTGGATTATTTCCTTTTGGTCCTATCATTTCTAAAAACAATCTATCTGTCTTAACTAATCCGTACGGCCTCCCATTTTCACACATGGCCTCCATTATCTAATACTCTATTCTTCTAAATTATCTCTATTCTTCTAATATGCTCGCTCATAAACAGGTGTAACGAACTACTTACCACAACACGTCTTAAGTAAAAGGACCGTTTTACCTTTTCTTTGACGATTTTTGTGTAAATTATCGATGTCCTAATTTCGCAGATCGTTCGACGAAAACATAATACTCACGAAACTTTTCTCGACGTTTTCTCATCCTTTCGGTCGGAGGACTTAACCGGAGAGCCACTGATGATGGGTGGGGAATGAGGTAGAAGTCCTAAATGGCTCTCGTAGTAAAGTTTTAAAGTCAGTTTTAAAAATTATGGTTGCCATCTCTCGTTAAGTGTTAATGGATGCTATAACGACCCCCTTCGGTTATGGCAATAAGGAGAATTTTCATTCTCTCGTCCGTTATACGGGGACCGTGATAAGTATTAGGCGATGGAAGTAACAGTAACAGTAAAGTTAACGGGCGATTTTTGTTTAATGTCTGTCGGAAGCGTCTAAAAATATGTCATCGTGACGAGGGAAGCAGGAATAAATTGAATTACATGTTACGTAACAAGGATTGGAGATGTCTAGCAAACGATACAGAATTGGAAAGTCGTTTGAGGGTCTAGTAAATGATTTTGTTATTTAGTTGATTGTCGATTTATTGCAACTAACAATATCGTTCTAAGATATGATTATAGAGTATATTCATGTAATGATCGAAGAGACTGTTCTGTCATTCTTATAGATGTGGCGCAGGTTTTTTTTAATAAAAAGTGGCTTAATAGGCTTAATTTTAAATTAAATAAGATGTTACCCAGACCGTTTTCAGATTTATTAAAATCTGAGAATACTTAATCGGAATTAAATGAAATATCAGGTGTACCAGAAAGTAATTACGGGGTTTTTCGAAAAGAAACTACATAATTTTCAAGAAAATGGAAAAATTAATTTACCCAAAGTATTGGGCATTTATTCAATAGTTCGTGACTTTTTTAACACTCCGTATCAAATGGATTTGCCACATGAGAAATTTTCTGTTAAGGAAGTAAAATAAACAGTAGTTAAAGAAATCAATGCTAAAAAAGCTCCTGGTTTTGACTTAGTTACTGGAAGAATCTTAAAAGAGCTCTCAGAAATCGGCCATACTAAGACTTAATTACTTTCCTAGTACTTGGAAACTGGTTCGAATCATTATGACTTTTAAATCTGGGAAAAAATCAGAAGACTATATAATCTCTTATCACCTAATAAACTTGCTACCTATGATCTCTAAACTTTTTGAAAAACTGTACATTAAGACACTCAAAATAATTGCAGAAATGTTATTCCAGACCATCAATTTGGCTTCCGTAATAAACACGGAAAAATAGAACAAATACACAGATTAGTCAACAACATTAACAAAAATTTAAATGATATAAAATATTGCTCCGCAGCATTTCTTGCTATATCTCAAGGCTTGGACAAGGTGTGGCACACCGGACTGCATGTTAAATTGAAAAAACTTTTGCCTCATACGCACTTTTAACTACTGATATCATACCTGACAGACAGATATTTTATTGTGAAATAGGGTGACGAATACACTGACCTACACCTAATATATACGGATATATATGGGTGTGATCTACCGACCTCAAGAAACACTACTGTTGCAACATATGCTGACCATACAACGGTTTTACCATCACACGAGGATTCAATATCAGCCACAAGAAACCTCCAACTTCATCTTAACAAAGCCGAATTGTGGTTAAAACGTGGCGTATCGAAGCAAATGAGACAAAATCTACTCATGTGACATTCACCCTTTGTAGAAGAACTTGTCCCTCAGTAATATTGAATAATCATGAACTTCCGAAAGCAAACAACGTTAAATATCTGGGAATGCATGTTTTGTTGGAATTTACTTATTTGTAACGAATATTACACAAAAATTCTAACCCTAAAAATTCTTCTTCCATATAAGTTTTAACCGTGACAAACTTCACGCCACCAGGTACTCCCATTCTCTCTAATAATTATTAAGACATCTTATTACATTACAAATTATCCCTAACATTACATAGTCTTTTTCAATAATTGTTTCCCTTAAATCTGTACAGACCAAATAAAAATCGATCGCTAAAAATCGAAATTAACCCTTTACAATTCATTGCGTTCTCGTATTTCCACACCGGGGAGCAACAATCCGAAAACTGTCGACAAGCAAAATCAAATCACGCCAAAACCTCAAAAGATGGCGTGCTGACGACGTCAGACGTTTAACGTAATGAAAACTAATTACCGACGATACAGTAACGTAAAATTTCACATTGCCATAACCCTCCGACGCGCCTGCCCCCGCCCTCCCGCTGGAGAGTCTCGCACGAAACGGGGCTTCCCCCACCCCCGCGCGCCTGCCCTAACCCTTTCGAAGTCACGCCCCCGCCATCACCTCGCCGCTACTGCTTTTGTTAATGACAACGACTGGACGTTGTAAACGGTGTAAATGGTGGGCTTGGTGACGATCTACAAACGTCGGAGAGTGCCCCGTGGTCGTTCGGGATTATGTCACAGATCATTGATCCACCTGTAACTGGCTGGTTAAATATAATGATAAAGGATTATGGAGTCCTCAACATGTGTTTTTTTTAAATATTGTTATCAAGTACCGTAATCTGCTCTTAAAAAAACTATTTGATATTGACAATCCAAATCATTCTTATATGGCCTAGAAATCAATTTTAAAGGATTTGAAACAGATGTTATAACTGCGTATTAAATCACATCTGGTACATTTGTAACTAACTTCATATTAGAGCCTCAGTGACAGGCTTCAGTTTTCAGTATGTGTCATTTTATCACCGAATGCTGTGTAAAGCTTTTGGTTACCATGTTCCATCAACTTCAACATGTTAATGCTGGTTTCGACGTTTTAAAAGTGGTGATTTTGATACAGAAACCGCAGAGAATTCTGAACAGCAAGAAATTTTTGAAGACAAACATTTTAAGACATTACTCGATGAAACCATCAATGGGGTTCGCTCTTGACTGCAATTGATGAGTTTGAGCCGATCACTGCGCGAGAAACGCTCGGAATATGAGCAAAGACATAACAATATTATTCCTCAGCATAACAATCTCGCATGTTGGAAAACCAAATGTGGAAACATTAAAATGAGAATTGCTACTCCGCCTTATTTTCCAGATCTTGCACCGTCTGTTTACTACTTGTTCCGACATGTGAGTCGTGACCTGCCTGAGTAGCGCCTCAGTTCATATACAGATACCAAAAAGAGGATGGATTCGGGGATAGCCTCAAAAGATACATCTTTCTTTCAATATGGAATTGCTTGATATATAGGAAAAACCAGCGGTTATTGATGAACAATACTTTGAATAAAATATATTGTACCGATCTTTCACAATGAAGCTTCATCTTTAAAAAATCTTTAAAACTAATTCCATAAGCCTTGTAATAAATTAATGCTTACATTTATATACTTCTTGAATAACTTTGTGGGTCCATTTAATTTTAAGGTCATCTTATAATTCGCTCTGCAAGCACTGGTAATTAAGCGAAGAATTTTTTTAAGGTCCGCTACTTGGCTCTAAATGGTATCCGGTTTGGTTTTGAGTGTTCAAAATAGTTCAGCCGCTTGAAACAAAGTTTACGGTCAAAAATGGGTAAAATATAATATAAATATAAAATAATATAAAATAGGAGAAGGTAAAATATTCGAGTTAAATGTTTCCAAACGATTTTTATAACTGTTACTGAGTAATAGTTAATATGAATCCAAGGTTTATGATACAGAATGATAAATTTATCATGTTTTTCTTCGTATTTCGTTAATTTTTCTCATAATACGTTTTTTAATTACATCTTAGATTAGATATAGTTAGTAATAAAATTTTTAAGAATAACAGTTATACAATGTAAAAGTTCGTGTAAAAGTTCCACTTTATTGTTGTGTAATAGCATTAATTCATGTTAGAAGGCGAAATCTAGCCTAACTTTGTAAATCCATTTAATTTCAAGATCATCGTACAGCTTCTTCATTGACTACGTAGCCATAAGCATTGGTAATTAATCAAAGAACTTTGTTTTGGTAGCGCTGGATTACTAGCTAGTTTGATGTTTTACTGCAACCCCATATTTATACCCCATATGTTCAAATAGGCTTTATTATTGATAGATAAACCAATCTCTATGGTCTGAGGTCAAACTGGGAGTATATTTCTATTAAGTAGTACAGTATTTTGAGTCTTATTTGCTCTGCTTTTCTCAACCACTGATTTTGCTAGTGGTGTCAGATTTAACTGCATAAAGCAAAATCGACAGATTTAATACACAACTAATACCTAATACTACTAGTACACAACATCATTTATATCATGATGTCCTAATCATTAAATGTTGGCAAAGGTTTTTCTCATTTGCTTATCGTAGAATATCAATTTTTCATATTCAGATACAATTCATTATTCTATACGTTTTTAAATCTGCTACTCGCAAGTTGAAAATTCGTTTCCAACATCTGTTTGAGCCCATAAGGTACCCAATTTCTTGAGAACTATTCAAGGCATGATTTATGAGTTGCTGCAACGAGATAATTTATCAGTTGCAGGCAAATTTCAACATATATTCAACTCGCTTTACCTATACTATTCTTCCATTCAAAGTCGAACATAAATAAGGTCTCCAATAAATACTGCTTAATTAACACAAATTCTGATTTTGTATTTTTTTATGAAAATCAAAAAGATATAATCTGAATGATTTTTAGAGATACCGGGCTTTCTGAAACTATAATTATAGCTAGAACCATATTTCGAAAATAAACTTAACTAATATATACCCTCAATATAAAGAAAGTTCTGAAAATTTGAACCCTATTCCACAGATGCTGAATGAATAAATTAGTCTTAAGAATTTGTTCTGCAGATAGACGGACGTCGGTACTTAGATAATATTCATGCTCCTGACTTTCACAACAATAAATTGAATAACAAAAAAATCAAATTTGAATCAAAAATGATTTTTTATGTTCATTTATTTCGTTCTAGCATGATTTTTTTTTTGTTTTGAATATTGATTGGTGACCGAATATTCAGTTTACTATGTTACGGCACGGGAAGCTGGTTAACTCGTTTCCTTGACAGCTAGTTCCGAAAGGAAAGGCCTGAATATTTTGCTGAATATTAGAAAATGCGCTAGATTTTACCAACTTTCCTGCCACTTCAGCTGTTTAAAATATGTTTTATCATTATTATGTTATATCAATCTACTACATATTCTTAATACAAAGTATTTCATAACTAACGTATAGAAAATTGGCTAAAAACAATTTACTTTTTACTTTTTTTTTGTTTTGAGTTTTCATAGCGGTCATATTTTTTAGCGTCTGGTTAATATTTTATCTACTCAATATCTAATGTTACACAGTTGAGGAGCATTATGTGGTACTAATGCCTTTAAAGTAAATAGTCTGGACGCCAGTATCATTGCAAATGAGAGAAAATGACTAATGAAACGATATAATTATAAACATAGGCTTTTCAAATACAAAACATTTTCTTTAACACCGCATACACAACTTATCTAATACCATTTCATCATCAACATGTCCTTATCCAAAACACCTATATCATAGGATATCTGATTGTCAATTATTGGATCTCTATTGATGAGTTGATTTAGATTTTGTGATTATAAATTTTATTTTTCAATCCATAACTAATTTTTTTCTGGTTTTTAGCATGTGAATCTATTATGAAAACTACACATTTTGTAATGTTATACATTGATCAAAACAAGTAATAATAGAAACGAGCAATGTTTAGTGTATGTATTTAAAACTGTTTTATAACTTTTTTTAATAATGTTAATGGATTGGGCTTTGAGAAAATTATTATACCACACATATTGTATATATAATAATAAAACCTAGATATTTAACACAAAAAAACGCTTTAAAATAAAATATGTACATAATAATCGTTGTAATAACTAAATCAAAATAAGCAAAAAAACTTATTTAACCTATCTACTATACGTATTTTATATTCTACAATATACGCACAATTTTGCTTAATACCTACATACACTTATTTATCGATTTACAATATTATGCCAACTGATCACATATGGATTAGTCCTTAAAAAGCAAACTGAATGGCTTTTATTCTGAACTACTTCCGATTTTCTATCACATCAGTTCAGTAATAACACTATATACAAATATCTGATCATTTTATATTAAAAAATAGGTGAAAAGTCTCTCATTCATCTGTCTCAAAACGGCGAAAAAGTGCTGAAAGACCGATGTTGGTTTTTAGTAGCAATCTAGTTATCAATATCAAGCTAAATAAGGGAACTGTTTATTAAAATGCGATATGTTTTTGCTGACAACCAATGTATCCTTCAGTTCGTATATTCAGTAAGGCGTTCTAATGCAAGAGGATTAGTTTGCATCTGTTACGTTGTTCAATTTGTTCAACTAACATCGATACTTACACTTACCATACGCCCAGGTGATCATGAATGTCCACTGTGATGTCGACGTAAATGATTCTCCTGAACTAACTAATGGCGTTCTGCGTTTGGGATTATCGTGATAAATATACGTTTCATTTCAGGAAAATTCTTCTTTTTTATCTGACAAGCAATGAAACAATGATGTTGAAACCGTTCAAAATGGTTCATTACATGTTCACCAACTGCCAAACTATCTGAAGGTTCTTTTAGAGTTTGAGCTGGGTAAACTCGGATTTTCTTTTAATTTTTTTGATACTAAAGGCCATTTTTTAACACTATTTTCTCTATTTTTAAATCGTTTTTAATCGAGTTAGATCAGGAAAAGCATCTACGTCGATATCACAGTGGACATTCATGAACATCTGTGCATTTGGTGGTAAGGCGTAGTATATTACGAGCTATTAAAATTAAATTAAACTCTTTCTGCACATGTATATCGATGTCATTTAAACAAATTGAATAACGTAATAGTCGATTTTATAAAGAAACATGTCAAAGATATCAAATTTAACAGTTATATTAAGTTGTTTAACAGTTGTTTATATTAATACTTCCAACAAATATTTTTAGGAGATCTGTACGAATTTTTTGAAGTAGAATCAAATCTAAAGCTGAAAAACATGGTTAATACCAAGAGCTACAACTCGCAATTTGATTCCAAACATGTCTCGCCCTCTATCCGTCACCTTGACACCTCCATATTTTCCAAAATATAGATTACAACGCAAAAGATACCCGGTACGAAACTTTACCCACTTCATTTAACCCCATTGCCGATTTGCCTCGATCCTTTTAACCCTAATTCGTCCCCAAACAAACGTCAGTATCGAAATCGGACGACGCATCACCGTCTCCCCGTCGCCCCTCGCGCCGCCCGCCGAAAATCTCATTCCCCTTTCCTCCCGTCGTCGTCCGCCCGACATAGGAAAAAAATAGGTTTACGATCATCTGAAAATATCCTGTGACGACAGAAAAACTTCTATGCCGTTATCTGGTCCGGAAGAAAGTTAAGCACTCGTAAAACTCGGAAAAGCGACGGAGTCGCCCGTCTTTTAACCTCTTTTCCGACCGATTTCGAACGGGATTAGATTGGGCGAACGGCTAGATGACTGGGACCGGCCGGGATGACTGTCGGGTGGGCGGCGGCGGGTGCGGTACGGGGTGCGGACGGAGAGGACGATCGTCGTCGAGCCGAAGAAGTCGGAAATCGTATCGTTTTCGGGTGGCGCTATCGGATATCCGACGACGTCGGGACAAATCGGTGGATGTGGCAATAGGGGAATGCATTAACGGTTAATGCATTTTTATTGTGTGTGCTGGTGACGAGAATGTCGATGGGCTTTGCTGTTGCTTCGTTGGATATAGTAGCGAAGCTGAGAGATATTTCTCATTTTTAACCGACTTCGAAAAAGCAGGAGGTTCTATGTTCGGCTGTATATATATTTTTTTAATGCATGTTCGCCGTTTTCTCCATCAATTATGGACCGATTTTCAAAATTCTTCTTTTATTCGAAGGAGTGCACTTCCGATGGTCCGGTGGTCCCATTGAAACGAAATCATGATCTGTATTGGTAACAGCAGAGTATTGGTTAAGTAGTAGATATCCTTATCGAGCCCTAAATGTTGATTGATGATGATGATGATGAGATACACAAGAAGAACCTGTTTATGTGAATAACTTGTTTTGGCGTTAATATATTTGGTTATCCGAAATCTACTCAAGATTATATACATTTGGAGTCCTTCATCACCCCCTACAATCTTAATTAATTATTGTATTGTCTCCTTATATGTTGAGATTAATTAGAAACAAAATAAAGTACATTTTAATAATTAGTTGAGACTGTATATGTTTATAATTATATTCACATTATATAATTATAACAGGTACTATTAACAAGCAAAATTTTACAGTCTTGTTAATTAGTAAGAAACTTGCCGAATTCACTCGCAAGAATCCAAAATGGAAATGTTCGATGCCATTCATTAGTGTAAAACATAATAGAAAAATGTTTTTTCATTCAATTTGTTTTACAGATTATTGCAGATGCATTTTCGTTTGGATATACAGTTAATATAAGCAAACCCCATTGGTCGTTGAAAATATCAAATTTGTTGGTTTTGTAACATATGTCACAACTGATACTTTTTTTTCTTCGATTTATAAAATATTGAATTTTATGAATATTTTTAAAATAGTATCAAATCAACAATTTCGAAAAGAAGTTATGAGCAAGGCTTTTATAGGACATTGCTATCTATATCATCTGGTGATTGTGTGCAAATCAAACATTTAAAGATGTTATTGTTGTTATCCAATCAGTATTGGAAGAAAGTGATTTTGCAACATAATTTTGCTCAAACATATATTGCAAAACCCATGAAAATCTTCATTTAAATGCTAAATTGAGTAATATTGCCTGACCAGCCATATTTACCAGACATTGCCGATTATTATTTGTTCCCATGGATGCCAGTTGGTCTGATTAACCATTTTTTGTTTTTCAAACTTTCAAACAAAGTTGAAATGTTGGTTCAAGGTTGTCAAAATTTATCTCAAAGAATATATCGAACTTTCAAATCATATTTATAATTTAACAAAATATTTGGCAATAATTGTTTGAATTAAAAAAAAATTCAAAAATATTTCGCGATATACATGCTTAAGAATCCTCAAGAATTCATTTTACTCCGAATAATGATGGGATCGTTTTTATCTAAGGTTTATTGAACATCTATTTCTTCTAATTTAATTCAAGAACGATGTATTATGAAAGTATCAGCAATATCATTATTTCCTCTGTTATTGTACTCCTATTTGTCAATTTAATTCATGTATGTTGTCTCTCTAATATAATTTTAAGCCCATTTTTTGGCTTTATGGCTGAAAACTGAAACAAAAGGCTATCTTGGGTTGTTAATTTTAAATAGTTTTTGATTTACTTTCATTATCCAACTAATTTTTATTAATCAAAATTATTTACTGCCCCTATATGTTTTCTCCTGGATTTACCCTCTTATTGACAAATATATGTTAAAATAATTGAAAATGGGATGTCGGTTTGGTAATTTTATACATATAGTTTTTATATTTTATTTTCTGCAATTGTATTATGTCCCGTCGAAAACTGGTACTCCTGCTACCTTTCCCATGCTTCGCATTACCATTTTCACCACCTGGACCACCTGCATGTCGATCACACGCCAGAAAACCCACGGAGACGACGTCCGCCGTCATACAACACCCTCCCCCCGCTCAACCCGCACGCATGCACGCACGGCACTTCAAATTTCGCTTTCTTCGACAAATACTTCCCGCCCCTCTCGCGTTTCTACCCCCTTCCCCATCCCGGTGAACGCATTCCCCACTCGAGTCCACTCAGGCCTCGTCGAAGAAGAGGTTTTTTTTGTACTTTGACGCCCCGTTCAATGAACAAGGTGCGAAAATAATAAGAACAAACTGAACCATGTGTGTATGTGTGTGTTACGTACAAGAGCGGCGGCAGCCGATAGGGTTGGGCGGGGAAGGTGGACGCGGTGTTGAGGAGCAGGAAGAGGAGGAGGGTAGATGCTTTGTCTTCCACGGAAAGGGTTCTCGCCGTCGTGCTTTACGGTTTAAAGGCTTCGAATCGGACGGGGGCGGCGGCCGCTGGGTACGGGACGCGGGGCGAGGACGGGCGGCCGTTGGTGTTCGGGCATCAGATGTGATGCGTGTCTATGAGACGGGTGAGAAGTTATGACGCCCGAGCTGACAGCCGTGAGGGCGCTTTTGATTACGATCTGAAATTATCCACTTTTATTCGTTGCTGCCGTGAAAGCCTTTTAAACAACTTCGGCCGGTGATTTTCCCTTTCTTTCTTTTTTGTTTTCGTCCCTTTTGTGTCCCGGTCCCGACGGGGGGATCCTGGGCGCGTTTGTGTGCGTGTCTGCGTGTTTCTGCCTCTAATTGATTCGTAATGGTCGTCGTCTGGAAAATGTCTAATATTTTTTTAATCAAGTGGTTATTCTATATTTCCGTTAATGACCGACAGGTGGGGTGCGGTGGGGTCGCATGGCTCAATTCGATCTCGTTACGGCCAAAGTTGAATCAAGAAAAGAAAATATACTGTTATTCATTGTGGTCTTGAAAAAAGTATTGGAAAGTTTATTTTACAAAATACGAGGTCTATATAACTAGAAAGTCGCTACTGTTGTTTTTTTACGGAAAAAAACTTCATTATTTTCAAGAAATTGAAAAAATTTTTTCATTCAAAATATTGTCCATTTAATTCTATACATCTTTCCCATCTTCCAAGCAATCTATTGATGTCATTCCAAAAAAATTGTCATTCAGCGAGCCATTTTAGAATTGATGTTCCGCAAGCGCGTGTCCCGTTGATTCGAAAGGTTGATAATCGGACCGGGCAAGGTTTGGAAAATACGGCGGGTGCGATAATATGTCCCATCCAAATGCTTTCAGCCCTTCCTTCGTCAGTTTTGTTTATGAGGGTGCAAGTGAACGTGCTCTAAACTGTCACTTTACCGTATCTTCGGGCTTATTCTGGACGTTTTTCGATCAATACATGATTCAAATTGATTATTTGTTATCGGTGGCAATCACTGTTAACTGTTTCACCAGATTTCAACAGTTCGTATTACACCACACCACCCGCCAAACACAGAGCATCGTCCAACGACCAAAACGATTTGATTTTAGGCGACATCTGTTGGAGAAACTGGTATTTGCTTTCCGATACCTAGTACAATGGGTCGGAGATAACGTAATATGGATTTTCCCAAAGCTTTCAAAAGCTTTCAACGTTCAATCAACGTTTTGATCGATGGCCATTGGACACTTTTCTGATAATATCAAAATTCCTACAATGTAGAATTTGTAACATTCTTAGCGAAAGTTCTTTTGAATTATATGATTTGGAGACACAGAAACAAACGGTCGAAATCTGCAAGATCAGGGCAGTACGGAGAATGCAGTAAAACTTCCCAGTCAATCTCTGACCGTTTTTCTTTATCCACTTCGTCAGTCGTATTAATTGTTTACACTAGAAAGTCAAATTAATGGTTTGACTACGTTCGAGCAGGTTATGTTATTTTCTTTGGCGTCGGTGCGCGTTTTGCGACAGCTTATGAAGTTCCTCGCTGTTTCGACCACAATCTTTTTCGCATATTATTGTCGCAATAAAAATTGAAAATATCTTGGTATCCATTTAAAATACTTATAGCTCTATATCGAATGTTTTTTTAGCTGCATTACTAAAATCCTGGAAATATAGAAAAACAGGATACTAAGTAAAATGTCATTCTTGCCTGCTGTCTACAATCGCCCTAACTGCTGAATATCAAAATCCATCAATTTCTATCTCTAATATAACAGAAGAAACAAGCTCTATATAAATGTATCTAAGCAGTAATTATATTTATACAAGGGAATGTTTCCGTATTAACATGGCCACCAGAGGGGTCCGATTTTCAATTGAAATCACTGAAATACTATCATGTTAAGCAAAAAGAAGAGTAGATAGCAGACTGGTTACTCAGAAGATAATCCCAACTTAACTTAAAATCAAATAGGTTGTTTTATTACTCAATTATAAAGCCTGTTTGGACTTATGGGATTTAAGTATTGAATTGTACTAAAACATGAAACTAATTAGTAATTCAATACTAATAAAATACAGTTCTTTATTCGATTAATTAGCATTGCTTATCGCTATGTAACCATCGAAGAACCTCGAACCTTTCCTCGAAATAAAATGGGTTTTATCTAAGATTTTGCATTAAAACATGAAATAGGGTTACTAAGCCACAGCTACTAGAAGGCAGAAAATCAGAAGATTGAAGCTGATCAAATCATATGAACTTGTATAGTGTAAGTCTGTTTAATCTTTAACGTAAGTTTAATCAGCTTAGTTTAATGTTAATTTGGGATATGCTAAGGTGTTTATACCTCTTATCTTATTCTTATATTTTTTCGTCTGCCGATGCAAAAAGCACCAGTTATCTTTGATGTCACAGATATTTTAGTAATATTTTATCTCTTTATAATCTGAATTTTCAGATTCTGAGAAATCCTTTTCGATATCGATACAAATGTTAACAGTAATTCTGAATTTCGCAGTGTTTGTTTAGAGTAATCTAAAAAATATCGATAAATTTTCTAAATATATCGATATTTTCATATCATGTTTTTCGAGATCATTATTTAAATTTATCATATTTTTATATATTTTTTCGGTAAACTAATATTGTTTTCTAGACCAATTACTTCTTTCTTACCAATTACTTTCTAGACCAATTATTTATTCTTCAATATAATAAATCTAAAAGTATAAATAGTTTCTTCAATATGCCGAATATCGTGCTTGGAACTGTTTTTTGAAGGGTAAAATGGCATCCTAATGTGTAAATTCAATTGATATTTTTTGTTCAATTTGATGTTTCTATGTCTTTGGTACGAAGATATGAAAATAGTATAATTCCTGAGTTCCATAGGAACATTTGAATGAACAACAACAATTTGTTTCAACAACAACAATCAAGTTCAATCATATTATGAGAATAGCTGAAGGATCAAATGATTTCGCTCCGGCTATGATCTGGCTAGAGCTTTGACAAGTCATACAGATATTTACTATTTTTTCTTTTACACTTTCTAGTACCTAAATATATGGGTTGAAAGTATAAAATAAAGTGTAGAAAAAGATCTCAATGAGCCTTCAACATCTCATGACGCTGATTATGATTCGTCAACATTTATGCGTAACATGTTGATTTGTCACAGGGGAAAGTAGAACCTCTAGATGCAGAGAGATGATCTCAATTTCAGATGATATCAACGAGGTTTACATGCTGTTCTTTTTTAGAAAAAAAAACTAAAAGTTATTCAAAATTTTATTTAACATATTTACTTTTCTTATCCCAGCATTGATTCCCTGCGTGAAAGCTGACTTAATAGTGAAGCAAACTCATTTAATTTGTTGGGCAATATATAGTATTAGGTGCTACATGAAAGCGGATCATTTTGTACATAATTTACATAGCATTTATTAAGAAAAATTAGAACAATATAATATTAATCAAAATATTTTTCATCATTTTCTACAATTTTTTTTGTAAAATCGATGTTGGTTTGCCAGCCATCCTTCTTCAACATGTTTGAAACCGTGTGCCAGATAAATTATGTTGCATCCACCTGAACAAGTGATAAGCAGAAGTTCCCATCGAACAGCAATATAACACATGGGGTCAAAAATCCCGGTCATAACAAAGAAAATGCGTTTTTTTTTTTTCAAAATTATTCCTCAACGTAATCTGCATCAAGAGCCACCCAATCATTCTAGTGCCGCTCTAATATTTCAATACCACTTTTATAGAACGATTTATCTTTTGCCTCAAAATAGGCCTGTCACCAGTTGCTGTCCACTCAGATGACGATCGTTTTGATTCCGGACTGAAGGATGGATCCATGTTTCATCCATTTTAACATATCGATGCAAAAACTACGGTTTGTTACGTTTAAACATGACCAAACACTGCTCGGAATCATCAACACCTTTTTGTTTTTGAGGTCAATAATGAGCAAACGCGGCACCCATTTTGAATAGAGCTTTCTCATTGTCAAATATTCATACAATATAAAACCAACAGGTCCTTTTGATATCTTTACGATGTTAGCCAACTCGCGCAACTTCACTCTTCGATCATTCAAAACGATTTTTTTAATTTTTTAAATGTTTTCTGGTGTTACGATCTTATTTGGACGTTCGCTACATTCTGCATCATCGGTGTCTCTAGGATCACATTTGAAGTCAGCAAACCAACGTTTTATTGTTGTTGCTGCTGGAGCGAAGTTCTTATAACACATTTCAAGCCATTGCTTGGCTTGAACGGTATTTTTTCCATCAAGAAGTATTGTAAAATTAAAACACGATTTTTTTTTATTCATTGTTTTGAAAATAACAAAAGTAGTGTCACCCTTAGCACAATAACTCACAAATTTATGGGTAGAACAGTTTTTTTTTGAAGGTCAGTACTAACTGAAAATGCGGTGAATACAATAAATAATTCATAATGAAATGAATAATGTTATATGTCAGGTCCGGGACTCTTCAGTCCATATGTTATCTTTCAAACTCTTGTGGCCGAGCGTTGTCATGCATAACTATTGCTGCACTATTGCTGGAATTTTTTGCAACTATACATCGATCAATTTATTCAATTTACGTCAGCAGAAATGTGTAGTAATAGTTTAACTCAGTTTTAACAGCTCGTAATATACTGCACCTTGTTAATCTCATTATATACACAACAAGAGTTTAATATTCCAAGTGGTAGCCATGTCTGGAAATATTTGATTTATCAACTAAGATGCCTGAAAGTTATTTGAGAACTTGAGCATTTATTCGTTCAATAAGTCTTACGGTTCAAGGTCTAGATCTTGTTAGGTTCTCCAGACTGTTCTTGTTAATTAGGTATGTCCTAATTAAAAAGGCATGTCAAAACCATCTTAACAGTTAAGTTACTTGTTTAACAGTTTTTGTAAATTGAGGTATTTTCTCCAATAGATATCGCTGATCAAAATACATACATGCTGAAGTCCGAGTCCACAGTCCGAGTTCTCATATTAAATATTTGTTTTTTATTTTATACTAATTATTCTACACACTTATACTGATATGAGAAAGAACGAATGTTTTAGGGTAATAAAATATCACTGGTTGATATTGGATATTGGTTCGAATTTCGACAAAGTTATGGACCATTTTTAAAATTATTTCCGTCCGAGAGGGAGAGGGTGGAAATCGATCCCCTGGTGCAGTTTCGAACCCGACATGAAAATCACTAACGCCATCCTAGTGCCCCTAATGGGTATTACAGCGACCAATTATAGTTTACAGCGATTAATTATTTTTGCAGTCGCAACACAGATAGGACCGAGCGATTTTTTCCCGGTCCTGTGGGAATTGTTTCAATTCAATTACGGATCGTAGGGTTGAATCTTTTTAAAGATGAGTCTATATTTTATCGCGCGCGTCTATTTTAAGGGGGAATTCCCCTACGTCTCTTAGTAATAGAAAAAAGTGTTTTTTAATCGCCCGACTTAGTTATCTTTATTGCAACGGGTGAAGTGGTACAAGGGTCACAAGAAGATTAAAACGTAGCAGATGCTTATTGTTAGACCGGAGAGGTATTAATTTTATTCGATAATGGACACCTTCTCCGTAGGTGTCCGGGGTTAGGGCCGATCTGCAGGTAAAACAGGTGGTGGATTATTTGAAAAATATAGGTTCTAAAATTTACGCAAGGTTTGATGTAAATAGAAAACACATCTTTTTTTAAATAAGAGTTCATAAAATATGGTTATACACGAAACATGCATATCAAGTATGTGGCCTTCATAGCTTTACTTTTATATATGTTTTCAGAGAATCTTTCTGTTATTTCCAATGGATCACTTTTAAAAACGGTTAATTTTTTTCGGATTTTTTCTAACGGATAATGTATCACTTTTAAAAACCTGAAATACACACACTATGAACACACTTAGCACACTATAGATAGATTATCTTGATCAAAATTAAGTTATCTGGTACTCATTATCTGGGCAACTAACGTTTTGCTAATATAGTGGGTGAACTAAGGAACTGAGATGCCTCAAGGTGAAACATTACTTGTATTTTTAACTAATTATATTATTTATATAAATAACAGGTCAATTTAAAAGTCCCCGGCCTACCATAGTAACATAAATTCTTTTGCAAAATTAGTTTTTTTTTAGTCAACATAATTTCCTTCAAGGGCGATAGATTGATTATAGCGACCCTTCAACTTTTTGTAGTACGATTTGTCCTTTGCTGCAAAATAGGTCTCAGGTCGGCGATCACCCCTTCATTCGACGAAAATTTCTTCCCAACGAGCATTGTTTTGAGATCTAATAATGGGATATAATCGCTGGGGGCTAGCTCTGAAGAATACGGTGGTTGAGAAAGCAATTCGAAGACCAATTCATGGATTTTTGACATGGTGCATTGTCTTGGTGAAGCAGCACTTTTTTTTTCAAATGCGGCCGTTTTTCAACGATTTCGTCCTTCAAATGGTCTAATAACGCTATGTAATAGTCGCTGTTGATAGTCCTTTTTCAAGGTAGTCAGTGAAAATTATTCCATGCGCATCCCAAAATACAGACGCCATAAACTTGCCAGCCGACTGTTTTCCCACGCTTTGGGACGGGTTCATCGAGTGCAGTCCACTCGGGTGACCGTCGATTGGACTTCTGAGTGAAATGATGGAGTCATGTTTCATCCATTGTTACATATCGACGTAAAGACTCAGGTTTATTACGCTTGATCATCTTCAAACACTCATCATCAACTCGTCGTTGTCTTTGGTCAAAAGTGAGCTCGCGCGGCTCCCACTTTGCACAGAGCTTTCTCATACCCAAACATTCGTGAATGATATGGTGTACACGTTCAGTTGATATCTTTAGAGTGTCCGCTATTTCACTCAGTTTGAACTTACGGTCATTCAAAATCAATTTGTCGATTTTTTAAATGTTTTCTTCGGTAACAACCTCTTTTGGGCTTCCACGGCGTTCACCCTCGTCGGTGCTCATTTCACCACGTCTAAACTAAACTTTTTTTAAAAGCCTCCGTTACTGTTGAAATTTTGAAGCTTCATGACGTATCTTTGGTCTTTTTTGAATACAATTGAAGAATGATCAGTCAAATTGCATGCCATTGGCTGAATATATAACTGAGATGATAACTCGAAGGAGTGTTGCCTGGAGGAAGGTTATAGTACGTTGTAATTTACTATATGCGGATGCGTAGCGAGTTGGAGTCGCCATAGTGTATGCGCTGGCTCTTTCTTTTTTCCCTTTGGAGAAGGTGGTTCATAGTAGACTACGTCCTTCTTTTTTAACTATTCCTAGAGCTTTTAGTCAATGGGAAATGGCTTTGACCTGACTAGAACCGGATACACTCGCCACGATATATCTCTGTTATTGTTTTACGAGCTTCAGCTGCAGTTTTTTTTAAATCAAGTTAGATATTGAGTTTCCTTTTTTATGAATAGTTTTCATGGAGTCGAAGACGTTTTTTTTTCTCACTATTTATCTTCATTTTCTTCAAATCAATTTTATACTGGTAATTTTTTATTTTAACCTTTCTGAAAACATCGTCGAATACCCATTTTTTTGACAGCGAACAAATCATTGATCCATTTTCGTTCTTCAGCATTAGTACACCATGTGTCGGCCAAACTATGTTGCATCAACATACAACAATGCCTGGTGTGTCAGAAATTTTCTTTCGAAAGTCTACAATGTGTCCTTCATAACTTTTGCAATGTGTAGCCGAGAGCAGTCATGCAATATAATGACTCTACGTCTGTTATGTTCTACGTCTACGTATGTTGTTTCTACGTCTGTATCTGTTTGTCTAGAGGTGTATATAAAAACTTGATTATACACCTAGTATCATTGTTCCCACAGATATTTCTAAGTCACTCGGTGAATTCTCATTTCCCATTTTCTTACTTTGGCTACATATTTTTCGTAATGTTTTCCGTTATTTTTTTCTTAATTTTCTTTAGTATTCATTTTCTGACATATTGCATATTATTCCTCAAAATTAACCACAGCTCTCTGTATTATTTTAACATGGTAATGTAATAAATAAAGACATCTCTGAGTTATTGATTTTCTTAATCACTAATTAACATGATGAAGTACCTGAAACGTCATGACTAGTGTCGAAGTTTCATTGTACCCCAAATATAGGACATACTCAATATATGACAGTCAATGTAACGTCGAAGACAAATAATAGCACTGTGGATTATAATTTGTGTTGAAAGTTAAGTTTTTGTATCACTTTTCTTAACCAATCCAGTTATTTCACGACATAACTTTTGACTACACCTTGCATATGTCAAAATATACGTAAAAATTATTAAATGAGACAATTAGACTGAATAAGGTATCCACCCTATTTTCTGGGCATTGCTCCTCGTGAAAGTCCGTGACTGTATTAGTAAGCTAAAAATATTGTTCAATTGCTGATTAAAAATAGATAAAATTAATGAATAATCAATAGAGGTGATATTTTACTACAATTAACCAAAAACACCGTGGGTCCAAACTAAAATGTTTGAAGATGAGGAACTAGAAATAATGCTGGAATAAGATTACTTACTATATAGTCGAGTATTGAGTGTACAACATTTTCAGAATATTTAAATACACTTAGCACTAAATACACTTAAAAGGCACAAAAAACAGTAAAGTTTTATCGTTGTTAATCTCCGATATCGGTTTCATTATTTCTTGATTTTATCTCGACTAACAATAGATCTAATATGAAAAAAAACCCTCAACTATAAATCGAGGAATTATAATTTTAATTAATTTTAATAGGAAACCCATTCTCATTTCTTATAATCAACCCTTTTAACAGACCCGTTCTCACTCTCACGATGACCGTAAACCTTCCCAAGAACCTTTCGGCCGTTTTGTTTCTTCTCCGTCTCTATCTCTTTTTCTCCCTCTCTACGGGGCAAAAAACTACGTGTTGGTGATGATGCTGATGTCCCGAAAAAAAAAAACGTGTTATTAAAGGTGACGTAGGCGCTGTCTGCTACGCAATATCGTCGGATTCATTTCGCTTCTTCTTGCCGTCCAATTAATGTAGAGACACGTCATCGCTCAAGATCCGTCGTAGATAAAAAATACTAATTTCGATGCCACTATCTCGTTAGAATTGTTAATTAGTTTTTTTTCTCGCGCGTTGTTTGTCTCCATCGTACCGAACGCTCTGCTACAACAAATCAATTGTTTCGGGCCGGGGCAACGGGAGAAGACAGGTTGGTATTTGGTAGCTAGGAAGAATATTGAGCAAGACGTCAAGTAGGCTGCGAGATTTCCACGGGTTTAAAATATAACCGCAAGAACGAATGGGCTCGGAACTAACAATCGACGGTTTCTTAACAGGCCGTGACTGTATGATGGCGATCGAACCGTAGATAGGGATCATTATAAAGCCATATATTAACGATAACTTAGTAGGCCGGTGAAAAAATAATGGTTACTTGATTCAAAGTGTTGTTTTGATTTGTATAATATGTAACTTACAACGTAGTTATTTGGTTTATTGTTTCCCGTAGACGAATAGGCTTTTTTTATATATTTACTGCTGTAAAAATAACTATAATTCAGGATAATTTTCTTATTCCGATAATATTCCAATTTAGGAATCTCCTTGAGACCTAGTATTTCTGGAATTTGATAGAAATTGTTTTCCGTGAAAGATTTTTTGTTGTAGACTGTGTTTGCTGGCCATAGACCCTAAACTAGGTTAGTTCGCTCCGCCTTTGTATCAATAGCAACCAAATAGTATTTTCACATAAACTAAATCCTTAATTCTAAAACTTCGTCCACATCTCACAGATAGTCTCGCTTCATATCATATACAGAAATGGTCACATTTAAGAAAGGTCTGCTGTAAAAATTTCCATAAATATTGTAGTTAATGAAGAAGAAAACTTAAACTAGTCTTGAGCATTTTCAAAGTTCAAGCCTTTAGTATCAAGAGCTTAATGTTCATGATTTCTAGTCCTTAGTCAATATTCTACAATTCGCTAATCGTTAACATGCTAATAGGCAAAAAACTTGCGTATTCCTAATTACTAAATATCATCTTCAATAAATGTTTATTTTAACAGCTCATGGCTCTTTATGTTATTAAAATATTTGTTTTGCTACTGAATTTTGTAAAAAGATTTTGATTCTTCATTCAGTAAACATATACTCTTACTGAATGTATCTTTTGAGTAAGAATGTCACAATGAAATTAAATTAATGAATTTGCAAACGCTTTATATAACTTAGGTAGCTTAACTAGGTTTACAACTTTATTCTTCAATACTAATGATCTCATATTCTTGAACATTTTATCACACGTAACAAATTCGGAACAATAGAGGAAGTTCTCAGATTGATCTATCAAATAAATAAAAACTTTCATGATAAAGACTTGATAAAGTTCGACTGTATTCTTCTATGTAATTCAAGCTTTTGATAAGGTTAGGCCCATTGGACTTCAAATTAAATTGAGAAATCGTATGCCCCCAGTATATTATTAAAATATTAGTTTTGCTACTGAATTATATAAGAAGGTTTTGATTCTTCATTCAGTAAACATATACTCTTACTGAATGTATCTTTTGAGTAAGAATGTCACGAGAAACGCTTTATATAACTTAGGTAGCTTAACTAGGTTTACAACTTTATTCTTCAATACTAATGATCTCATATTCTTGAACATTTTATCACACGTAACAAGTTCGGAACAATAGAGGAAGTTCTCAGATTGATCTCTCAAATAAATAAAAACTTACATTATAAATACTTAATAAAGTTCAACTGTATTCTTCTATGTAATTCAAGCTTTTGATAAGGTTAGGCCCATTGGACTTCAAATTAAATTGAGAAATCGTATGCCCCCAGTATATTATTAAAATATTGGTTTTGCTACTGAATTATGTAAGAAGGTTTTGATTCTTCATTCAGTAAACATATACTCTTACTGAATGTATCTTTTGAGTAAGAATGTCACAATGAAATTAAATTAATGAATTTGCAAACGCTTTATATAACTTAGGTAGCTTAACTAGGTTTACAACTTTATTCTTCAATATTAATGATCTCATATTCTTGAACATTTTATCACACGTAACAAATTCGGAACAATAGAGGAAGTTCTCAGATTGATCTATCAAATAAATAAAAACTTACATGATAAAGACTTAATAAAGTTCGACTGTATTCTTCTATGTAATTCAAGCTTTTGATAAGGTTAGGCCCATTGGACTTCAAATTAAATTGAGAAATCGTATGCCTTCAGTATATTATTAAAATATTGGTTTTGCTACTGAATTATGTAAAAATGTTTTGATTCTTCATTCAGTAAACATATACTCTTATTAAATGTATCTTTTGAGTAAGAATGTCACAATGAAATTAAATTAATGAATTTGCAAACTCTTTATATAACTTAGGTAGGTTAACTAGGTTTACAACTTTATTCTTCAATATTAATGATCTCATATTCTTGAACATTTTATCACACGTAACAAATTCGGAACAATAGAGGAAGTTCTCAGATTAATCTATCAAATAAAGAAAAACTTACATGATAAAGACTTAATAAAGTTCGACTATATTCTTCTATGTAATTCAAGCTTTTGATAAGGTTAGGCCCATTGGACTTCAAATTAAATTGAGAAATCGTATGCCCCCAGTATATTATTAAAATATTAGTTTTGCTACTGAATTATATAAGAAGGTTTTGATTCTTCATTCAGTAAACATATACTCTTACTGAATGTATCTTTTGAGTAAGAATGTCACAATGAAATTAAATTAATGAATTTGCAAACGCTTTATATAACTTAGGTAGCTTAACTACGTTTACAATTTTATTCTTCAATATTAATGATCTCATATTCTTGAACATTTTATCACACGTAACAAATTCGGAACAATAGAGGAAGTTCTCAGATTAATCTATCAAATAAAGAAAAACTTACATGATAAAGACTTAATAAAGTTCGACTGTATTCTTCTATGTAATTCAAGCTTTTGATAAGGTTAGGCCCATTGGACTTCAAATTAAATTGAGAAATCGTATGCCCCCAGTATATTATTAAAATATTAGTTTTGCTACTGAATTATATAAGAAGGTTTTGATTCTTCATTCAGTAAACATATACTCTTACTGAATGTATCTTTTGAGTAAGAATGTCACAATGAAATTAAATTAATGAATTTGCAAACGCTTTATATAACTTAGGTAGATTAACTACGTTTACAAGTTTATTCTTCAATATTAATGATCTCATATTCTTGAACATTCTATCACACGTAACAAATTCGGAACAATAGAGGAAGTTCTCAGATTAATCTATCAAATAAAGAAAAACTTACATGATAAAGACTTAATAAAGTTCGACTATATTCTTCTATGTAATTCAAGCTTTTGATAAGGTTAGGCCCATTGGACTTCAAATTAAATTGAGAAATCGTATGCCCCCAGTATATTATTAAAATATTAGTTTTGCTACTGAATTATATAAGAAGGTTTTGATTCTTCATTCAGTAAACATATACTCTTACTGAATGTATCTTTTGAGTAAGAATGTCACAATGAAATTAAATTAATGAATTTGCAAACGCTTTATATAACTTAGGTAGCTTAACTACGTTTACAATTTTATTCTTCAATATTAATGATCTCATATTCTTGAACATTTTATCACACGTAACAAATTCGGAACAATAGAGGAAGTTCTCAGATTAATCTATCAAATAAAGAAAAACTTACATTATAAATACTTAATAAAGTTCAACTGTATTCTTCTATGTAATTCAAGCTTTTGATAAGGTTAGGCCCATTGGACTTCAAATTAAATTGAGAAATCGTATGCCCCCAGTATATTATTAAAATATTAGTTTTGCTACTGAATTATATAAGAAGGTTTTGATTCTTCATTCAGTAAACATATACTCTTACTGAATGTATCTTTTGAGTAAGAATGTCACAATGAAATTAAATTAATGAATTTGCAAACGCTTTATATAACTTAGGTAGCTTAACTACGTTTACAATTTTATTCTTCAATATTAATGATCTCATATTCTTGAACATTTTATCACACGTAACAAATTCGGAACAATAGAGGAAGTTCTCAGATTAATCTATCAAATAAAGAAAAACTTACATTATAAATACTTAATAAAGTTCAACTGTATTCTTCTATGTAATTCAAGCTTTTGATAAGGTTAGGCCCATTGGACTTCAAATTAAATTGAGAAATCGTATGCCCCCAGTATATTATTAAAATATTAGTTTTGCTACTGAATTATATAAGAAGGTTTTGATTCTTCATTCAGTAAACATATACTCTTACTGAATGTATCTTTTGAGTAAGAATGTCACGAGAAACGCTTTATATAACTTAGGTAGCTTAACTAGGTTTACAACTTTATTCTTCAATACTAATGATTTCATATTCTTGAACATTTTATCACACGTAACAAGTTCGGAACAATAGAGGAAGTTCTCAGATTGATCTATGAAATAAATAAAAACTTACATTATAAATACTTAATAAAGTTCAACTGTATTCTTCTATGTAATTCAAGCTTTTGATAAGGTTAGGCCCATTGGACTTCAAATTAAATTGAGAAATCGTATGCCCCCAGTATATTATTAAAATATTAGTTTTGCTACTGAATTATATAAGAAGGTTTTGATTCTTCATTCAGTAAACATATACTCTTACTGAATGTATCTTTTGAGTAAGAATGTCACAATGAAATTAAATTAATGAATTTGCAAACGCTTTATATAACTTAGGTAGCTTAACTACGTTTACAATTTTATTCTTCAATATTAATGATCTCATATTCTTGAACATTTTATCACACGTAACAAATTCGGAACAATAGAGGAAGTTCTCAGATTAATCTATCAAATAAAGAAAAACTTACATTATAAATACTTAATAAAGTTCAACTGTATTCTTCTATGTAATTCAAGCTTTTGATAAGGTTAGGCCCATTGGACTTCAAATTAAATTGAGAAATCGTATGCCCCCAGTATATTATTAAAATATTAGTTTTGCTACTGAATTATATAAGAAGGTTTTGATTCTTCATTCAGTAAACATATACTCTTACTGAATGTATCTTTTGAGTAAGAATGTCACAATGAAATTAAATTAATGAATTTGCAAACGCTTTATATAACTTAGGTAGCTTAACTACGTTTACAATTTTATTCTTCAATATTAATGATCTCATATTCTTGAACATTTTATCACACGTAACAAATTCGGAACAATAGAGGAAGTTCTCAGATTAATCTATCAAATAAAGAAAAACTTACATGATAAAGACTTAATAAAGTTCGACTGTATTCTTGTCTGTAATTCAAGCTTTTTATAAGGTTAGGCCCATTGGACTTCAGATTAAATTGAAAAATCGTATGCCCCATTCGCACTTTAAACTACTAAAGCCATATCTCACATATAGACATTTCATTATGAAGCAAGGTGACGAATACGCTTAACTATATCTTATATGTTCAGGTGTTCCACAAGGCACTGTATATTTCCTATATATAGCTGACGCACCGAAGTCAAACCCCACTGCTGTGGTAATATGTGCTGATGATACAGTGATTTTATCATCTCACGAGTATCCAACATCAGCCACAAAGAACCTACATCTCCATTTCAACAAAACCAATTTGTGGTTGATGACATGGTCTATCAAGGAGAATGAGACCAAATCTACTCACGTGACGTTCACCCTACGAAGAAGGACTTGTCCTCCAGTATATCTAACACTCATGAACTCCGACAAACACATTATTTTAAATATCTGTTTAATATCATGAAAGAAACATGTTCTAATAAAACGTAAACAACTTGGGCTTAAACTGAACCAGATATATTATCTCATAGGGCATAAAACCTAATTATCTTTGGATAATAAGATATTGCTGTATAAGTCAATTCTTAGGACCATATGGAGGTGTGGTACCAAGCTGTGCGCTAGTACTAGCAAATTCAATATAGCTACTCTTCAGAGACTCCACCTCATACTAAGCCAGTAACAATCAAGTTCGGCGCGATATCTATATACGAGGGTATATAATAACACTATTTATATTTCGGGAATAGGAAAAAAACAAATAGTTAAGCTGCGAATATATTTTTATTTTGTTTCAAATTACTCGCCACTATGATCGATACACTTTTGCATATGCTTAAACCAATTTTCAAAGCATTTATTCCATTCCGAATGAGGTATCTTCAAAACATGATTTTTGAACGCTTCAATAGCTTCTTCGGGCGATGAAAATCGTCGACTACGCAGTTTATTCTTCACGGATGAGAACAAAAAGAAGTCATTGGGTGCCAAATAAGGGCTGTACGGCGGATGACCCATAAATTCCATGTTTTGAGTGGTCAAATAGTCTCTTGTTTGAGCCGATGTGTGAGAGCTCGCATTATCACGATGAAGAACAATCCGTCGTCTCTTGTTTGTTTTCCTTATTTCACCGAAGACTTCTGGCAAACAAATGGTTGTGTACTAATCAGAATAAATCATTTTTATGTATAAATTTTATATATTTTTAATGTCTTGGCTTTTAGTTGATTGTTTCTTGTACTTAATCTTATTTCTAGGTATAAAAACAACAAAAATTAAGCACACATGACCCATGAATTCGACACACAGCAGAGTTTATAGAATAACACGCAATTGTATATGAAGTATAGTACTGGTATATGAGTTTATGCAGGATATCACTTATTGAAGCTATCATCTACATGTCATTGTTTAAAATGAATCCTATCAAATAGTCATTGTTCATTAGGCAGATTATGGAATGATAAGAAAATAACTTTAAAATATTTGTTATTGTTAAATCGATGATGATTTGCTGACGCTTAAAGTGGCTGAGAAAAGATTCCTACACCACGACTACAAACATGATCCCTTATATCATTAAATTCAGGAATAACGGGCCCACTAGACAACCTACAGCCATCGAGCAATTGTCATCGCGTCAGGCGCTGTCCCACCATTGTCATCGACGTCAAATCTCGTCAAGTGTGCCTCGTTTCACGGCACCCTCCCGGCCGCATTCCGCTACATCACCCCCGGTCGACAATAATGAATCGAAAACCGTAAAAATTCAAATTTCTGCTCTCGATGTAACGTAGCATACATCTAATTTGACGATAAAAATATTATGACGGCAGCTTTAAAATTTAAAATACGTCTCAAACCGAGCGCAAACTACCCCCGCTGCGATGTACATAAACCCCCCCCACGGCCACCCCCCCCCTTCCCCTCGCCTCTCCGCGTCTCTTTCGCGTCCCGGTCGCGCTCGCTCTCGTCTCCCTCCGTTCCCTTTTCATGCTTGGTTCTCCGTCATGTCGGATTCAATTTTTTTAATAAAATAAAAACGGACAGCTGATATATATATATATATATATATATATATATATATATATATATATATATATATATATATATATATACATATATATTGCAATTCATTGTCTCCGAACTTGTTTGTCCTTTCAGTCAATTCGTTGCCATTCACATAAATATCACCATATTAAAACAGGCTATTGGTATATGATATAGTGTTTGATGGGCTTGGCCTGCAAACTTCTTTTGCTCAAAAAAGAAATATGATGTCGAAAGTGCAATTTTGGGCGTTCTATGATTAGCTTCTGAATTAACCAAATATCAATCCACTGAATGAGAAATTTATTTAGTAATTTTACGTAGAGGAATATCAAAGCCTTCATTTTTGTTTGAAAGTTTGATTAAGTTATTGAACAGTTGTTTACATTGATACTTAATTTTATCTCTGGTGGTGTATTCCAAAAGATGTATTTAACAGTATGCTAGTTGCTTCTCATTACAATTGTACTGTATTCTATTCTTGTTACTATTTATTCTTTCCTGCCACTATTCACATAATCTCAGTTCCTCCTTGTCATTTCTCTTCATAATATTTTGCAAAATCAAATTATTTTCTTATAAAACACGGACTAGTTTGATTTTAATTTTAGAAATCGCTTTGGACCAAATCTGGTGAATGTAAGTTTCCATGACCAGCAAATGGTCTTTATAAGGCGTGTTATTTTAAGTGATTGAAAGTTCCCTTAAATATGTGCCCAGTTAATTTTGTTAGCTGTAGTCACAGTCACCGTCAAATTTCCCATCTGTTCTTTTTGTTGCCATCTAATCATTAAAAGGTACTTCTTCATATTTTAATTTGGATTGTGTTCGTTTATTACATGTGGTACGAAATTTTCAAGTTATCGATTTTTTCCATTTGGTTCAAATTTCCAAATATCTAGATTTCCGCCCTAGTATACTAGCCACTAAGGTGGAAATAGCCGCATCTGAATCATTTATTCCAACAATTCGGCACCAAAAACACTACAAATCGACTCATTTGTTTTAGAACAATTTATCGATATTGGAATTTGTGCAAGAGGTGTGGCCGAATTAGTTACCATTGAAGCTTTACTATTTTAAGAGATTGGCTTTTGGAAAAGTCTTACTATTTTTATATATTTATATTTTTAAGTATTAAGAGTCCAATGTGTAACAAAGATGGATAGGATAAGATATAAGGATATTCGAAAAAAACTCAACATTGAATCAATAGAAGATTAGAGAAGAGTAGGAAGAATAGAGGAATAGAAGAGAGGAAATAACTCAGTTTATGAGGACACTTGCAGTATATGAAGAGCACCAGACAGGTGAGCATATGAAGGAGAAATACCGGAGGGCGATCTGAGACAACCTAAGAAATATTTAAATAAAAATTCATAAACCTGTTTAAAGGTACAAAAAGTTATTTTAAAGATTTTAAAAGATCGCCAAACGTTCAGAAAACAATAGTTGTTATACAAGATTATGCTGTATATATAGGGCTCGGTCATATAATGTAATAACTTAGGAAAAATTATATAGAGGCGTGAAAACGAAAGTCTAATCCCGCCCATCATAGTGATATTATCAAGCCGTTTTCCTGAAAAAAAACTGAGATAAGATAAAAAATATTTCAGAAAATTAAATAACATATTTTATAACATAAATTACAGTAAAAGTGTCGAAAATTGTTCAGTTTACAGGATGATAAACAAAACAATAAATCGAGCCCACACCAAAGATGCATCGGCACTACAATGACTGTTTCTTGGAAGTTGCATCTTTTCATTTTTCATATACGCGATAGCGGCCACCTGACTGACCATTGTTAGCGAAGGTCTTGTGGACCATGAGAATCTTAGCGGTCAATAGACCCTACCAGGGCTACTAAAATGGTAAACGTCTAATTCACGATCTTATTATTGTTGTCGTTGTGTTAAACGCCATTTATAACTGTTCTGAAGATGAAATATTAATGATAAGTTGATCAGAACGTCATTTTTATGTATGTATGATGTAAAATATGACTCATTTTGAATAACAAAATAATTAATTTCTATACTTAAGGTAAGAGAAAATATTATTGAGCTGGGTTAAATCAATACTAACAGATGGGGCAAAAGGCCCACTACCATTTTGATTGCACGCCATCTTGGTTATGTGACGTTTAACTCAGTTTCGCTTCAACCATTATGTTGTGTAGGTGTCCAAATTTTATTATTGAGAGGTATACGCCATAAAAACGTGCAGAAATAGTGACAATAATTATTGAAAATAATCGTTCCATTATTGCCACTCAGCCGAAATTGCGTCAAAATTTTCCTAATCGTCCAGTGCTTTATAAAGCCACACAGGCCTCGTTCTGGAATACAACGGACGTCTCGTAACGCTGAAAATATGGCTCTGGTACGCGATAGTGTTGCAGGGTCTCCAGAAACATCAATTCGGAGATGTGGTTCCCAGTTACACAGTTCTGCACGCAGTTTAAGGCGAATTTTGAAAACTGATTTATAAAAATTTCCCGTACAAAATTCAATTAGTCCAAAAATTGCTACCGAGAGATGCTGATCAAGTTGAGTACAGTGATGCAATCCTAAGGCTGTCTGGTGAAATTGTAGATTTTTCGCTTAAATTGATAATGAACGATAAAGCCCATTTTCTTCTCAGTGGCCACGTCAATAACCACAACAGTCGGTTTTGAGGAACACAGAATCCTCAATTAATTCATGAAACACTATTGTTTGTGCTAAAAACAACTGTATGGTTTGGTATTCATGCTGGAAACATCATTTGTCCCTTTTTTTGAAAATGACCAAGGTACTGGCAGTTGTTACTGCTGAACGGTACCAAGACATGATTCGAAATTTTCTTGTGCCTGAAATGAAAGAGCAAGGACTAGAGGACATGTGGTTTCAGCAAGATGGGACCACAGCACACACAGCTCGTTTAACAGTTCAATTAATGAATGACGTTTTTCGCGAAGTGGCGATTTAGCATGGCCAGCCAAATCTTCGGATTTAACAGTACCAGACTTTTCATATGGGGGTTTTCAAAACCAAAATTTTATCTGAATAAGTCCCAAACTATTCAACATCTAATATTATAGCCTTTAATATTCGTCACGAAATTGAATTGAAATTCAGCCTCAGATGTTCCAGGATTTCATGAAAAATGCCCTAAAAATTGCCGAAATGAAGAAAAATGTAAAGACCAGATGTACATACCATATACAAGTTGTATCTATTTCTCTAAAATAGTCGTTTAGAATATTCAGTAATAACCTGGAAGCAAGAGCCTTTAGTCATAATTTTGTTATTTCATTTGATAGAAATATACTGCCGAAACCCATCAAATTATTTTCGAAACTTATGGTATTATATTCCAACTGTGAGTCTTGGTTTCAGCAATAAAAATGTGGCGATTTTGATGCCAATGGTTGAAATTGCAAGACTACTACAAGAATCCCAATTGTAGGATATCATGGATTCGTCCAGGAGACTCATACACGTCGATAATGAAACAGAATATTTAAAGTTATAAAGTTTTGCTGTGAATATGATAAAATTAGTGTGTAGTAAAAGGTGCAGTGTATTGTGAACTGTTATAAATATTTTTAACACTGCAAACTTCGAGAACCGAAGATAGTTTAAAAATGATATGGTAGTAGAGAAATATTAATGATATTATTATTTGAGCTTCTAGTTTATTTACTGAAATCTAATTTGGTTATTAAGAGACCAACTCAACAAAAGCACATAAAATTGAGTCCAAAATGTTTAAAATTAAAAAAGTTTTACTATTCCTGTAATGTTCAGCATAAATTTCTGTTATCAACGCTCATATAGAACCCCCATCATACTTTCTGTGTACTGGATATTCGAACATCAGAATCAAGTTAATTACATTGTTTTAACCACGATGTCAATAACTCTGCTTAATGTTTTGAAAGATTTAAATCTCTTATTAAGACATTGAGATCTTTAGAGTTGACGAAGCGTGGTATTTTTGGTTCGGAGTTAATACTGAATTGAACTGAATGAATACTCCGTGACGGATGGGTACCTTGAAAGAATAGTTGTTTTTCTAATACGGGACGAGTAGGTATAGAATTTTTTTCTGTATAATGTATTGGAGCAGATGTCGATGGTAGATCAGGATAAGATGTTTTCTTTACAATCAAAGGCAAAAATAACAATCTGAGTGATGGTCACGTAACACATAACTTAATGAATGGTTACATACAATAAAAATATAAAAGAAAATCATCCTCCAGAATATATTTGCAAGAGTTATATGACACATATAGAGACCATTTTTGTCTTGATTTTTAACAGGTAGATTAAAGTAAGTTTAATAAGCTGCGCAATTAAACATTTGCGCATCCTATTACTTATATCTGTACTTAAATCGTACCTTTTTTTCTCTTACTTTAATAAAATCATCGCAAATATAGCAAAACAAGTCTCGTTTACAAACACCCAAAGCCATTTTGTACTGGTAAAAAATATGTAATACACGTTATGCCTTTATAATACTCAAATACAATATGTTGTACTTACTGCGACGGTAGAAACAGTACCCCCTCTCTTATGTCTCTTTCGACATCGACAGCACGCAAAGACCGACATAAATTGGACGCCAAAATCAAAAATTAAATCGCTATAACTTTTTTGAAAGAAAATATTTCCGATGTCCAAACACACTTTTATATATAATTTTGCTTATATATATCAGAATATATTAAGTAAAACCTTTTTTGGCACAATACTAATAATAGCAAATAATATAGCAAGATAATCTATGTTTCCACCTTTTCGATATCGAGAAATTATTGGGAATCTTTATTTTGTAGTAAAATTAAAGAACATCCCTGCAATCAAATGTGTCACATTTTTCTCTATATATGTATACTATGGCATATTTAACCTCTCCGAAGCGGACAATTTTAAAATTCACTGAAGAGGACGGAATTATTTCATCCCGCCAGCACCAGCATACCCCGGTTTGGCACCGGCACAAACTCAAATATCCAAGTTTTGTGTGGGCGTCCTCGTCGCCTTAACTTTCTTGCTTTTCCGCGCCGCCATCGTAGCCACCCTTTCGCGGAAATTGATAAAGAAAACTGGAACTCCGTCAGCTAAAGCCGCCTTAATTAAAAGGTATGACTTTTTGTGTTTTTTACTTTTTACGCAGATAAAGATGTTTACCGTGGCGTTATGAAACAGTTGTCAATATTGGGACACAGTCGTCATGGAATAGCTTTCGGTAATAGCTTTTGTTTCTTAATTTAAATTTCAATTATATTGGATAACAACTTCAATGAATATTATCATGTGAAGTAATGCTCATTTTTTAGTAATTACTGCAGTTGGAATAGAATAACTTCTACCAATACAACATGGTGCAAAAGCCCCGCTACCATTTTAATTCCCTATAACTTTTCTCAGAGAAAAGATAAGTAAATTTGGTTTTGATAAAAAGTTTATTTGGTCTTTACATTTTTTTTTTCGTTTTGATTAAACATTATATCGGCTAAATCGTGACTGCGAAATGGGGCTTTTTAAAGCATTTTTCGTAATATCCTGCAACATCTGAGGCCGAATTTCTTCCATTTTATGACGAATATTGTCTTTGAGTTGTTGAATCGTTTTGGGGCTTATTCACATAAAGTTTTGATTTTAAAAAAGTCATGAAAAAAAGTCTGGTGCTGTTAAATCCGGAGATCTGGCTGGTCATGCTGCTGGTAAGCTATAATTGAATTGTTGAACGAGCTTTGTGAGCTGTGGGTCCATCTTGCTGAAACCACATGTCCTCTGGTCCTTGCCCCTCCATTTCAGGCCCAAGAAAATTTCGAATCATATCTTGGTACCATTCAGCAGTAACAGTAGCTGCAACACCTTGGTCATTTTCAAAAAAATTGAGACCAATAATGTTTCCAGCATGAATACCATACCATACAGTTGTTTTTAGTGGATGCAATGATTTTTCAAAAATGAATTGAGGATTCTGTGTTCTCCAAAACCGACTGTGCTGTTTATTGACGTGGCCACTGAAAAGAAAATAAGCTTCATCGCTCTTTATCAATTTAGGCGAACAATTTTCAGTTTCACCAGACAGCCTTGAGACACTGCTTCCGCTCGTTTTTGTGGCGTATAATTATCCATAATAAAATTTAGACGTCTACATAATACAATAATTAAAGCGAAACTGAAGTCCTCCTACTATTGTAACTTTTCGATTAGTACTCCGTATTATCTCAGTATCACACTGCTATCCATAACTCATTATTGATTACATTAAATGGTCCTAAGTCACTACATGTATTGGTGACATCCATTGTGAAGTTCAAACCCATTGGTGAATATTCAAGGAATCAGTTAACTATTAAGCAATCTAACTTAACTGTAACCTAACTCGATGGTTTTGACATTTCCCTACATGTGTTGTAATAACGATTCTTTATTTAGAATTATTGAGTATTTTAGTGTATACAGATTTTAATCATTTTCAAAATTAATTTGTTTTTTTATTAATTTGCTCCTTTAGAAACTTTTGGTGCAAAATGCAAAAATGCAAAAGCAAAACACATTAGAACCAAAATAAAACAACTCTACTGGTTAGTCGGAAGATATTCACAACTTGATCTAAAATCAAAGACATGGTTTTTCAGACAATCATAAAGCCAATTTGGACCTATAGGGTGCAAATATGGGGTTGCACTAAAAATTCAAATCAACTAGTCATCCAACGCTGTGAAAACAAAATTATTCGATTAATTACCAATGCCTATCGCTACGTAACCAACGAAGAACTGCACGATGACCTGGAAATCAAATGGATTTACGAAGTTATCCAAGATTTCCCCTTTAAACACGAAAGAAGATTACTAAATCATAATAACTTGGGAGCAATACATCTATTGCACAACGCGCAGGAAATAAGTTATTATAATTTTATAAATAAGGAATACATATTGACGTATTTATCTCGCACTGATCTTGCTTGTGAATTAATCCAAGTGCAAATGAAATGTAGTAATAAATTAATTAATAATTAAGATTTTACTAAGCATATCTAATAAATAAAGCTCTTATCAAAAAAATCTAATTGTAAGTTTTACTTCCAACAATTTAAAAATGGCAATTTTGGTGTAAATTACAAAGAATAAGACAATGAGTTGCAAAATTTATTGGACAATAACCAAATAATAACCATTCAGATAATTTGATGGTTTATGATTCAACTATTTGCAGAGGTTTATATTATATTGTAACTGATGATGGAGAAGTGAGTTTACTACAACAGACTCCAACACAAATAGTCAAGGACCAGCCCAGAAGTATCATATACATCGACAGCATAAAGTCTTGCTATGCATATAACTGAGCCAGCAAAATGTAGTGTATACGAGCTTCTAAAATTTAATGACAGTTTTATTGCAGATGTCTACCCATGCTGATTGAATAACATATTGTGCATAAAAAAATCGATAAGAGCGAGTAACAGACACAAAGTCATCAACTTGCTTGACAACTCTCGGCCACACGTTGCAAACGTTGTGATATATGTTGGATACACTTTGGAATTCTCTGTGACGTGATGAGTTCTGCTGCAATATTTTGTACCAATTTTTCTCAATAAATGCCTTTTTATTTAGAGAAAAAATTACCAAATATAATTAATATTTCAACATTTAATAACCTCTATTGAAGAGTTTATCTTATTATAAATTTATTATTACATTAACACCTCAATTTAACATAACAAAAATGTTCTTTAACTATATATGCAAAGATCACTAGATATACGAGTTGTTCTAGAACCGCCAAAATTGCCATTTATAAGAACTACTCTACTACATATTATTGATTTGGATTTCGTAATAAAAATTTTGGTGGTCAACCAGATACATTTCACTCACTGGTGATCAAGACCGCTATGCATGTAAAGCATGTTAGTAAAAAAATGGTACTTACTACTATAAGATATTAACACAAGCAAAAAAACTTACTACTAAATACATAACTCGAATGGGATATTTATTTAAACGATTTTAAATCACTGATCTAATTCCATATTTTTATTATATTATCGTAATAAAATGAAACCAATGAACATTACTAAGAAAGATAGAAAAAAACGTAATAAAACTACGATAACCGGGGTATACTTAAGCCATTGGCGATATATTTTTTTTCGCAAAATTCAATTAAACTTTCTGAAGTTGACACCGAAATGACACTACTGAAAAAGATATTGTACTTTTTATCCTAGTAAATATTTTCTTTTCCGATGTATTTTTCTAAATATTGAAAGTAATTTAGCTACAAAACATTTTTGTTTATTTATATTTTGTTATAATTTTTTTTTAATTAATTACATCTTACATCGGATATGCTTAGTACAATCTTAATTTATAAATTAATTTATGACTACTATTCTATTGTACTTCCATTAATATGCAAGCAAGACGTGTACGGGATTAATACATCAATATTTATTTCCTAAATTAGAATAAAATTAATCTACTTAAGCTAAACTTAAACATATACTTATACACTAAACTAGTATGTATAGTTTGGTTCGCTACAATCTTCTCATATCCTGCATGTTGTTCAATAGCTGTATTTCTTCCGGGTTACTGTGATTTAGCAACCCTATTTCATGTTTTTGGTGCGAACTCCTGGATCACTTCGTGTATACATTTGGTTCCGGGGTCATCGTGCAGCTCTTCGTTGATTACGTAGCGATAAGAAATCGTAATTAATCATAGAACTAGTTGGTTTGATGTATTAGTGCAACCCCATGTTTGTAGCCCATATCTCCAAATAGGCTTTATAATTGACTGATAAACTAATCTCTTTGATTTTAGGTCACGTTGAGAGTATCATCCGACTAACACTACAGTTGCTTGACTTTGGATCTAATCTGCTCTGCTTTTTGTCCGAAATGATGTTTCCAGTTTAACGTACCATCGAGTTATATTCCGAGGTATTTAGCTGATTCTGCTTGAGTAATCGGGCATCCGTCAAGTGATATAATTAAGTTTTTGTCAGTTCGCCTCAACGCAAAATTAACATGGACAGATTTGGAGCTATTAAGCTGTATTTCCCAGTCTCTCGTCCATTTACAGATCTTGTTGACCATTTACTGTTATAATGTATTCGCTTTTTTACCAGCTAAGTTTATTAGGAGTACACTTAATGTTTAATTAATGATTCAGCTAATTTTTACCCTCAATATATCTCTTGAATTCATCAAAGGGCTTTGGTTAAGGCAATAAAACTGTCTTCTTACTGATACGATAGTCGCTTGTTTAAGTTCATCCCAAAGTAATTTAAGTTTAAAATTAACTACAGGAATAACC
This sequence comes from Rhynchophorus ferrugineus, assembly GCF_030347505.1. NCBI lineage: Eukaryota > Metazoa > Arthropoda > Insecta > Coleoptera > Curculionidae > Rhynchophorus > Rhynchophorus ferrugineus. The sequence continues at coordinate 53,491,308 of NW_027472583.1, forward strand.
ATTTCATTTACCCCAATAAATATGCTTAGAATATCATGTCAGAGAGCAGGTCTAGCTCAGATACAGCATAGTTAGTAAATTAACATTCTCAAATATATCTTGAAGAAATTCAATATATCAAATATTTAACACTAACTAGCCACAGTTAAAGACATTATTATTTAGTCAAACATATAAAAATTACTAAGTACTGGAACAACCGTCTCAATTACTCCAGTAAATATGCTTAAAATCTCATGTCAGACAGCAGGTCTAGCTCATATACGTCGTAGTTAGTAAAAGAACAATCTCAAATATTTTTTAAAGAAATTCAATACAAGAATTAAGAACTTTAATACTAATTAGCCACAATTAACGACGTTATTATTTAGCCGAGTATATAAAGCTTAAAATATTAGACATATATTTGAAAATTTTTGAATGATCAACCACAAATAGTAAAACATATATCGGTTCTTCCTTTCTGCTCTTCTGTCTTGAGCAAACTTTGTAAACAAGTCCAGGTTAACATATATGGTGACGTTCTTATAGCAACATCTTCTGGTCTGTAATTTGTTCCTTTATTATTGCGTCAACATAGCCGTTGAATGTAGGTAAGACATACTTAATAATATAAGTAAATCTGTATTAAAGCTGTTGCTAATACTCAAGCAACTTATCACAATTATCATACAATTTGATTGATTTATCAAGCGTTTAGGTATCTTTTGGTAACTACTAATGTAAGGTGTCACTGGGAATGTTCCTATTTTAAATTTAGATTTTAAAAATCTTAACAGCCTCCACTAGGCAGAAAAACATGTTAATGTTCGGTGCGGCACATTTCCGATTTGATGCATTTTTTGATTGATAAGTTCGTTCCATAGTCACTTTCGCTCGCAGTCATCTTTCGTATCGAATCGCAAGGGTATGGAAATAATTGATCCATCAATTACCAAGCTGACTAAAAGCTATTTCAGAGTTTGAGCTAGTTTCGTTTCCTATAAGACTTGTAATTCACTGTCCCCGATTTTTTGTTGTAGATATCATTCTTTTTTATTAATATTGTAGGAATGTTCGTCTGGTCGGTCATAATGTTTTAGGGTACCTATAAGTATGGTGCCTTACGTGTCCCGTTTCGTGATGCAAGGGTGTTCATGCGTTTATGTCATGCATGATGAACTTATATGGTCTTCATCCATCGCGCTAGTCTCATGGGATAATGTCGACCATGTAATGTGGCTACTTTTTGTTTTATTGATCCGGTAGGTACATTGATCACGTCGGGGTCTCCAATTTAGGGTAGTTTATATGGCTCGGTGAATGGAAGTAAAAATGAAACGGTGATTGTTTACATGATGAAGAAACAACCCCAGAGCACCAGAGATCATGAGTGAAATATACGCCAGGGTTATAAAACCCGCAGTATTATATGGCGCAGAAATATGGGGATACAGGGCGTCGATGGGAAGGGCTAGGACAGCGCTAGCAGCGGCACAAAGAACTGCACTGTTAGCAATCACAGACGCCTATCGAACCACATCGAATGATGCTCTGCAGGTAATAGCAGAAACACCACCCCTATACCTGGAAGCCGAGATCCAGGGTTGAGGAACCGTGGAAAAGTCGGACAAACAGCGTCGAAAACACCAAGATATGGACAGACCCTGGTGCCAAAGAAGGAAAAGCAGTCATAGGAATAGTGATACGGACAGAAACAGACGCCCAGGAAGAGATAAGTCTTAGAATAAAAGACGAATCGAGCTCCAGAGCGGCAGAATTCGTGGCGGTTCAGAAAGCCATAGAACTGGTACGGAAGAGAAAGAAGCCTCCCATCACCATTCACCATTCGAACGGACAGTAGGATGTCCATATGATGGGCCGAGTACGTAAACACAAGAAACAAATCAAAACAATCTTGCTAGATTTGCAGAAAAGCGGCAGTGAAATATTGCTAATATGGTGCCGGAGAATGACAACGAAGGAAATGGTAACCGCGGACAGACTCGCGAGAGAAGCCACCGGAAAGGAAGAAATAGGACTGGAAAACCACGGATGGATCAGCACCAGAACCATCAATAGGATCAAAGAAGGAGAGGTAAAAAGAAGGTGGCAAATATATTGGGAGCAATCCATTAAAGGAAGAACCCTTTACAAATACTGCCAACAAGTAGTGACAGGAAACATAGGACTGAGTAGGAAGACTGTGCAACTAATGACAGGCCACGGAAATATGCAAGCTTACCTGCACAGATTCAAACTGAAGGAGACCGATTGACTCTGCGAGTGTCGCACAGGACCAGAAGACACTACGCATATCTTGGAGATATGCGAAATTGGGAAAAGGGTAGATGCCCAGAACAGGCATCGGACAGCCGACGGGAACTACCAGCTAAGAGACGTAGACGGGATAGTCAATGAGGAAACTGTCACAAGGATCAACGTTTGGGCCGATACGGTGATTGATTTCGAGGAAAGGGATACCCAGAATGGCAGCCAAGAGGAGACGAATGCTGGCGCGCAAGAAAGTGGCCAAGCTAGAGATCCGGGACAGAACATGACAGGGAACTAAGCAAATAAAAAGCGCAATAACGTCGCGACGGTACTGAACAGGCGCTCGGAGGCTCATCCGTGAACCGTTTCCGGGATTTATGTAGGAAAGACCAGCTCAGAGCTTTAACAAAGGCCAGAGCCAAAGACAAATGGTCTACAATTTCAAAATGTTTACATGGTGTGACCGTTATTTATTGCAGTTATATAAAAAGTCGATGGTGATACGTCTGACCTGAATTATAATCAGTGACTGAACGAATGAATGTACCCTTCAATAATCTCCCAAATAAACGACTTGAGCTTGCCAGATATTCGTTATCGTGTTCTAGTTGGCACTGCTGTCACCCCGCCCCTGTTCAACATCTGGGATTATATTTCCGGGTATTTTGTACACCGTGATTCTACGATGTAAAATTGGACGTGCCTCACGGTCGCTACAATATTAAAATAACTAATTTTAAATCGTTGACACCAAAACCCACAATTGGAATATCCTCTAATATATAATAGTATTTTGTAAGCTTCTGAAAGTATTTGATGAGCTTTGGCAAAATATGTTTTCAAACTAAAGACAAAACTAATTTTATTTTAAGGTTCCACCATGAGCGTCTAATATGAAGGAAGTATTGCATTTGCCTCTTTTTAATATTTAATTAGCGTAAGATTTAAAGGAAAATAATTATGTTTTAAGAATCTTTTCTAAAGAGAAGCAAAACCAAAAAACTTTCTCTTCGGAGTCGTAGCTAGTTTTAATTTTTTTCGTTTCATTTGTTAGAATAGCCAATTAGCCGTTAAACTAACTCTAACGAAAGACACCAAAGATTTTTTCAAAGCTGTTTAGTGAGCTTTGCGTTTATATAACTTCGGTTAAAGGACTGGTGAATAAAGCTGGGTAGTACATATTTGCAGAGTAATTAGGAAAAGTAACAAAAATAATTTTTAGAATAAAATCAAATATTATCAAAATCCGGCTTGGTGGCGCAGTGGTAAAGGCAACAGGACGGCTCTCCTACTGATGCGATAGCCGCGGGTTCGAATCCTGCGGGGCATGGTCGTAAGTTTATTTTTGTGATTGTTCTAGGTAGTAGTGCAAAATCCTACGATAAAAATGATCGCAGTCACGCCAGTAATCAAGCTGGGTAAGATCGGATGTCTTGCGGGATGATTTCTAAATTGGTCACTCACCAGTCGGTACATTTAATGCCTAGGATTATGGGTCGGAGCCCACATTAAGCTGTATGTCCAGTCACTAAAAAATCCAAGAGGTTGACGTGACTAAAAACAATAGAATTTCTTAATATTAATATTTCTTCTTAATATTATCAAAAATTGAAATTAGTTATCTGAAATTATATCTAAAAACACGTAATGTGGTTTAAATACTATATTTGTGACTTTTTCTTTTTTGGCTTATTTTGGCGTCATGTAACAATTTAGCGAGTTTCTATTTGGCCAATCATTTACTATGATACATATCAGTTAGATGTTCTACGGCTTTTTGATTATCACTGTTACATAGTTGTAGTGTAACATCGTTCATTCGACACGATATCGAGAAAATGTTGTGTAAAATATTTCTATTAATATCTATTTTACCAAATGTTCCCAAGAAATACCTTTTCACGTGAATAAATAATCATAATACATACCAGCACCTAATATTACAGATAGAGATGAGAATTTTTTTAGAAAAAACTCACATGGCAATATTTTCTTTTGTTTATGTTGTAGGACTTATACTGTAGCCTCGGGAATTATAAGTAATATTCTGATAAATTTGTTAGAACCTTTTCCAAATCCTTTCATCCTATTCGAGACCCTTCCCCTAATCCCCACCACCGATATTCCCGAAGAATAAAATAAAATTAATCGGAATATTATTGCTCAGTGGGTGTCCTCCATCTTCAAAAAAGAAAACCGACCTGACAAATCTGCGGAATACACAAATATACACGCCGATGGAATAAAAACGCGTTTGTCGCAGAATCCGTGCCCCAGGTCTGCAAGAGAGGCAGCAGCTCGCGTCGCTCAACCAGCCGAGCCCCCCGCAACTCGCCCCCGTCGCAGTAACCCCGCCCGGCGCCCCGCTTCCCCCGCCCGCCGCCTTCTCGCTTTTCATACGTGAAAATCAAATTAGAAACCTAGCAAACTTGAAAGCGTTCTGGTTTTCGTTCTGAAAAAATAGACCGGTATCGATTTGTAGAGTAACGACGACGACGACGACCAGGCGAGCCGCCGCGTTGGTGGTGGTGGAGGAGGTGGATGGAGGGAGAAAGAGGAGGAAGGAGTGAAGAAGGCGGTGGGTCTCGTGGAGGACCCTTTCCGCGCCTTTTTCATCGTGTCAGTGTGCGCCCTGTGAGGCTTCTAAGCTCTGCGTGTACACGCACCGATCATTGGCGGTCCTTCTTTTTTTTCTCGGCCTAAAAATTACACAATTATTCATAACATCCAATAAATTCGTTAGCAGTACAACTAGTAAGTCAACTTGACCTTAAGTTACTAAAACCTTACCTCACACATAAATGTTTCACTATAAAACAAGACAATGAACTCATTGAATTACATGTTATATGTCCAGGAGTTCCGCAAGGTAGTCTACTGCATTCGACGCTTCATCTCTTCACAGGTCAATTGAAAAGTCCCCGGCCAACCATAGTAAAACAAATTTTTTGTCATTTTTTTTATTCAACATAATTCCCTTCAAGGGAGATACACCGATTATAGCGCCCCTCCAGCTTTTCGATACCATTTTTGTAGTACGATTTGTCCTTTGCTTCAAAATAAGCCTCAGTTTCGGCGACCACCTCTTCATTTGACGAACATTTCTTCCCAGGGAGCATTCTTTTGAGATCTGAAAACAGGAAATAGTTGCTGTGGGCGAGATCTGGAGAATACGGTGAACGACGAAGCAATTCGAAGCCCAATTCATGGATTTTTGCCATCGTTTTTACTGACTTGTGACACGGTACATTGTCTTGGTGAAGCAACACTTCCTTTTTCTTCAAATGCGGCCGTTTTTCAGCGATTTCGTCCTTCAAACAGTCCAATAATACTATGTAATAATCGCTGTTGATGGTCCTAGTTTTTTCAAGGTACTCAATGAAAATTATTCCATGCGCATCCCAAAATAAAGACGCCATAACTTTGGCAGCCGACTGTTGCGTTTTCCCACCCTTTGAAGCGGTTTCATCGTGTGCAGGCCACTCGGATGATCGCCGATTGGAGTTCGAAGTGAAATGATGAAGCCATGTTTCATCCATTGTCACATATCGACGCAAAAACTCGGCTTTATAACGCTTGATTATCTTCAAACACTGCTCCGAATCATCAACTCGTCGTTGTTTTTGGTTTTTTTGGTTTGGTTTTTGAAAAGTGAGCTCTCGCGGCACCCACTTTACACAGAGCTTTCTCATACACAAATATTCGTGAATGATATGATGTACATGTTTAGTTGATATCTTTAGAGTGTCTGCTATTTCACTAAATTTCAATTATATATATATATATATATATATATATATATATATATATATATATATATATATATATATATATATATATTGTATTAAACGTAAAATAATTTAAATACTTCAGGCAGTGAGTAGCTAGTATCTCCTCGATCTATCCGCTTCTGTGACGCAAATCAGTTTATTACTTATAGTCTAATATGCGGAAAAATGTTTTCTTAATTCATATATTTATGTTTTTATATGAGATATTAAAAACAAATTCTAAATTTTGTATATAAAATACAGCATATTCTTTTATATGGATTTTATATAAGGTTTTTGCATCATGTTTGCAATATGTATGTTATTCAATATTAGTGTGACAAAACATAACACAACGGCATAAAAATATCTTCATCGATACTACTGTTTGATACTTACCTTATATTAAACATCAGTCCCATATTAGTAGTAGTCTATAATATTTTATCATGCTAAGAGCCTGATATTTTCATTCATAGATAATATTCTATATCAGTTTAAGCTCCTTTAATATTTCGTAAATATAATTATTGTGTCACATTAATTGATCTTAGAAATTAAAGTTAAATATTGCACTGAATGAATCTAGAAAAAAGAAGAAGATCATCACCATAACCTCAGAAACCGTTTTCACGAAACTACCCCCTCCACGTATCAGCCTGCATCATGAATGCGACACGGGATGGGCCGCGGATGGTAATGACACAGGAGTGAAGGGGGTGGTCGATCGAAGACCTTCAATTAAAAAATGCGGCTTTAAACAAGTCGACTGGCGTTAAAAAAAGGCGCAGGATTATGCGTACGAGGACATGACGAAACGCAGGAGGGAAAGGGACGGCGCGGGACTGTGCCGGGGAGGGATGGGGACGAGGTAAGAGGGAGGGGAGCCTTGGCGAAGCGAAACCCTTTGAAAGCGACACACGGAAGATGTGATTTCGAGTACCTAACGTGTAGTACAATTATCTGGGTTTGCGACAGAGACGACAAAGACAGTGGCGGTGCATTGGGGTTTACCCACATTTTAAAAGTTTTTTGATTACAGAAAAAGTATATTAGTAGCAATACTAAATTTTAGATTTTTATTACTATTACTGTTTTTTAACTTTTGTGATAAGGTAAACTGTCGTTAGATAGATAATGGAAGCTAGCATGTTTCGAGATTTTGTTGAATAAGTTCAACATAATAATATTACAGAGAAAGGACAGGGCGAAAATCTTTAATAAATTGTCAAAATGTATGTTCAAGTAGCGGCAAGTAGCGGGAGTGATAATATTTCCATCATTGGAATAAAATAATTATTTTACATCAGACTTAATATATATGAGTTTTATTTATATATATATATATATATATATATATATATATATATATATATATATATATATATATATATATATATATATATATATATATATAGTCTCTTTTTACCAACTATGTGTTTATCTGGACTCCGAACTACGGTCCTCAGCATTAAGCTTACCGACTGGCGAGTGGCCAACTGTAGAAATCATCCCAGATGACATCCCGTCCTACCCGGCCTGATTCGATGATTCGGCGCAGTGGTTGAAGATGATCAAGCGTAATAAACCCGAGTTTTTGCATCGACATATGACAGTGGATGAAACATGGCTCTATCATTTCACTCCGAAGTCCATTCGACAGTCATCCGAGCGGATTTCACATGATGAACCCGCTCCAAAGCGTGGGAAAACACAACAGTCAGCTGGCAAGGTTATGACGTCTGTATTTTGGGATGCGCATAGAATAATTTTCATTGACTACACTGAAGGAATGACCATCAACAGTAACTATTACATAGCGTTATTGGACCGTTTGGAGGACGAAATCGCCGAAAAGCGGCCGCATTTGAAGAAAAAGAAAGTGTTTCTCAACTAAGATAATGCACCGTGTCACAAGTCAGTGAAAACGATGGCAAAAATGCATAAATTGAGCTTCGAATTGCTTCTTCATCCACCGTATTCTCCAGATCTGCCCCCAGCGACTATTTCCAGTTCTCAGATCTCAAAAGAATGCTCGCTGAAAAGAAATTTCCATCGAATGAAGGCCTATTTTGAAGCAAAGGACAAATCGTACTACAAAAATGGTGCCGAAAAGTTGGAGGGTCGCTATAATCAGTGTATCACCCTTGAAGGAAATTATGTTGAATAAAAAAAAATTTGCCAAAAATATGTGTTTTACTATGGTAGGCCGAGGACTTTTCAATTGACCTGTAAGATACGAAAAAGTTTGAAGAGAATGAAGACAACAATCACACAAAAAACAACAGTTCCAGAAAAAGTTGTAGAAAATAGTGGGAAATATTTTTGATAATACATATTGCGCAAATTTTTCTCAATAATTCCTTTTTTAATACGAACAAATCCTCTGTAATGTTTTAAGACGCTAGAAGTTCTGTTTTAATTTGAATATAAAAATATGCATTATACTCCATTAACGTTAAACGTAATAATAAAAAATGTTATAACCTATAGTTTTAAGAAATATAATACGTTAAATAATCCATTAAATATACCAAGCTATAAAATGTTGTATGCCATTTACTGTGTTCCTAAAGTGTCCCTTTGCTAACCGACATAATAACATCAATGAAATGGAATAATTTATAAACCCAAATCACATACTGGACTGACCATTAACCAAATAAAACCAAATGCTCTCTAATTTTTAGAATAATTATAGGATTTGACAAATGACCTCCTATACAAGATACAAGTCCTAATGAACTAAAATGAATTTAGTATTTTATTTTCTGGGTTTTGTTTTATTTTTTGAAGTCAGGGTTATATTAAAAAATGTATGCATAGAGTGTTTTTATCTAAAACATTGTAGTTTAAATATTTTTTCAGATCATATACTATTAAGTGCTAGAATATATTCTGGTCATTTCTTCAGTTTAAAAAGGCATTTGTTCAGAAAAATTGGTAGAATATGATGTTATTCTGTGTGTCAGCTAAGTTATGCTCTCTATTTCACAACTTTTGCAACATAAGGCTGAACGTTGTCGTGCAAGAGGATGCCTTTGTGTCTATCTGCTGATCTTCTTTGAAGCAATGCGTCATTCAGTTCGATTGATTAACGTCGGTTGACATCTATAGTAATAGTTTCATTCGGTTTTAGCAGCTCATAATACACTACATATTGCTGATGTCATCATATTTACATCAACTCTTAATAGCCATGAATATTTCGCTTTGATGTCGATGTGGGTGGCTCTCCTGTATCAATCTATGACCTGTTCTGCTTGGCATTGTCGTAGTAGAGATCTACTTTTCTTTATCAGTCGCGATATGCGACGGAAAGTTCCTTCATTTTATCTTCTGAGCATTTTCAGTCAATTCCTGTCCCTTTGGATCTTTTTTATTGCATGTAATCATTTGGGAAACATCTGATTCATCATCTTCTCAGTTTTCTGAAGGTTCTTTGTTGAACCGAAACTTGAAACTTGTTGAAACCATTGAATTTAATTGTTAAATTAAGTTGTTTGACAGTTTGTTTTGATTCTTCACGGTTTCACCAATAGATATCGCTAATCAAATTACATACAATCTTCTGATATGTTTAGCTTATTCTACGAGGCTGAGAATCTTACACCACCGTCCAAATGATTTTCATTTGCATGAAATTTTATAGAAAACAGCCTAATTTCTTAATTTTAGATGGATTTCAGCTTAGATCATTTTGCTCATAATTAGAATAATTCAGTTATCATAATTATTTTATACCGTTTTATACATTACCAATCATGAACTCACCAATTTATTTGCGAAATGAACATTCCAACTACCCTTGAGTCCTTGAACCATCAATTCACCTTGTTTTGTTTATCTTTATTAGATCCACAACTATAAATGTTCCCACAATAAAACGACCGACTCACGGCATCAAAATTTTTGACGTCAACACGTCGCCAAGTTTATACGAAACTTTGAATTTTGGTTAGAGTGTTTGGCATTTTATAATGTCTAATTATTATCACCAATGTTCTAAAAGAATTTTGCAGACATCTGGTAATATGTCAGATCAGTGCCATCCCAAATGCCTAAAATGAAAAAGAAAAATCTGCTTTGAGTTAAAAACGATTTTACATTTTTACAAAGTAATATTGGCAACATATTCGATGTCTTTTATGACGTGGATCTGCTGTTCAGCTGCTGATCACTGGACGAGCTATACATAAACTTGGTATCTTTTTCGAAATCTTATTTTACTTTGATTGTCTCTTTCAACTACTATTTTAATACTATTTTTTTGGCTTTACTATTTCATTTTAAATAGTCGTTTGATTATATTTCTAATTAGGATTATATTATATACATTAAAATATATATAAAATTTATATAATAGCCTCATAATATAAATCTATAAAACCTAAAATCTCATGAAATTGATGGGTCGTTAACTACATCATAATGGATATAATGTAAATATTATATAAGAAGAAGGGATATAGCATAACCTAGGTAATTACGTTAAAGTTATATTTAATAATGTATAACTAATTACATTAAAATTGTTAATTATTCTTGTTATTCTATCATAATTGATTATATTGTTATTTAATATATTTTGAAACAATTCTAAATATTTTAAAGTCTCCTTTTACCAACTGTGGGTTTATCTCGACTGGGCCTAAAGATTAACGTGGGCTTTCAACCACGGTCCTCAGCATTAAGCCTACCGACCGGAGAGTGACCAACTTTATAAATCATCCCAGAAAACATCCGGCCTTACCTAGCCTGTTTACTATCGACTGTCGTCGTATTGACTTTTGATTAACTGCAGATTTCATTAGTGAATGCATTTCTTAACAAAGCACTAACCGAATATTGCAGATAATAAATATATTTATACATCAAGAGTTAAAATGAATACTGCATAGAATATTAACAGTTATAAAATAGTTTCATAGAATTTTAATTCCTCATTTGTTGGTGAATTGTTTTTTGATCGTCGGACATAAGACAAAGCAGAAAGCAATAGATAAAGGAAAGCTATGGAAGACGATGAGCTATTTGCAGGGACGAGATCATAGAATGAAACAAATAAGCAAAGAACAATGCAATTTTATTTTAAAATTTAGTTAGAAAAATATTATTTTAAATATCCTTGTGTATTTATTGTTTTTGTAATATATATTTTAGGTGAAAATTATGTATAAAATATAAGAACTATATGAATAAAGTATATATGAAGTAATGGAAATATCCAGGAATTAAAATAAAACTAACTACATTATTTGCATGAATGGAACACATAGAAAAAATAGAAGAAATGATAAATTATTAACAGTCCATTTGTAAATATATTAAATCATTGATAAATATTAAGTTGTTTAATAATTAATGCAATAATATATATGTATATGTAACTATATTTCATTTTAATCTTTGAACCTTGAGTTATTTTGATTACTTACATTATAGACCTAAATTTCAGAATATTAGTAATTTATTTAATGATTTTTCATTATGAATGTGACATTCATGACAAGATAGATTACCTAATTGTGTTCGGTTTTGTTTTAATATACATGCTAAAGTCAAACGTCATTGTTTTATTCATATATTCTCTATTTTAATATGTAAACATGTATTATCAATTACTTTGTTGATTATTGAATTTAATGGAAATGAGAATTAGTTGAATGCCAAAAATGTTAGTGAGTCTTAGGTACCTATAATTTTTTAATTAGCCATTTTACTCTATAATAAGAGAAAAAAATATTAATTTTCTACATTGTGGTCACAGGATGATCACTAGTATAAATTGCATTCAATTCTCCAAAAATATTGACTCAGTTCTTTTGATAATGATGGATCGTGCCATTTCAATTCATAGTCCGCACACAAGATTAGAATCTTTTCGTATTTTCTATTACAACCTAATCAACGAAACAAAGTTAATATTGTCGTAAGGGGGACCTTCGTCGCCGGACTTTGAAAATAACGTCCATATTCCATTTTGTTCTTGTTATTATCTTTCCGCGTCGATCCAGGTCAGTCTAGTTGGTCCGCGGCTTCATTCTTCTTTTTATGATGTTTACCTCGAGCAAATATTGACTCTCTTCCCCTCTCTATCGCAGGGGCTATCGTCAATTGCCTGCGGGAATATGAGGAAATATTTTTAAAAATCATCACCCTGAAAAATAAAATACCACTTTTCTTGGCTACGTAACGTGGGGGGCCCCATTTCTTTTCCCGTATTAGAAAAAAGCGTTTGTTATTTTCGTTTGCTTTATTATTATTCTTCCCACTCAAGTTTAGTACCTCTCCTCCTCGGCGTTCATTCTACTTTTTAATAGCTTTATCCTTGGTCTTGTTTCCATTGTTCTCCAAGGTTTTATTGTCAATATTCGGTTGAAGTTATCAAAGCCATTTTATTTGTTTTTTATTGCCTCTCCAATTTATGTATCTATTTTATCACAGTTTGTTTCATAGTATTCACTGCTGTACGCTAAGGTTAAGCACTGTTAAACCAAATAAGTGATGGTTCAAAGGAGTGTTAGATAAATAAGGGTTTCTATTATATATATTTAATTAATTTAGTAACGTATACATTACCTGAGAAAAATTAATGTAATTTTGTACATACGTCATCTAAATTTGTAGCGTCAAAACATCGTAATGTTACCGTAAAAACTACAATTAATTATATAGCCACGATATTTTATAGGTTAGTGTTATAACCTTTATCACTATTGCTTTCAAGAATTTTGCATAAGTCTGACAACCGGACGACTTTGACAGGCTCATTTGTTTACGTGTTCGAACTAATCGGACAAAATTGTGTCTCTTTTTAACTAGAATAAAATGAGAAGGAAAATATTGTCTGATTCTGAAACGATTTTATAAATTAAAACAGGCTATACATCTTGATGACGTATGTACAGAAAGGTTTGAATATACTAATTATAGTCAATTAACAATATATTGGAACAAAATATATTTTAATTTTATGTTGTCACATATTAGGGTATCAAAATCATTTCTATTGATTTAAAGATCAACATATAAACTTTAAATCACAAGAAAGCAATGAATTACCATACAAATAGCAAACAAACCATAACTAGCAGTTCCTCATAAATGTCAAAAGTGACTAAAAATGTAGATTAATGTCATCAATTGATAATATTGTTTATTGAATGAATATTTTGTTTTTCTCTTTTTAGTTTTAGATATTTATTCAATAAATTAAGTAGTTATTTTATTAAATACTAGCAACCCGCCCCGGCTTCGCACGGGTGCAATTCTGATACTAAATTAAATACACTATAGAAAAAATATGAACGTTGTATATAAAAACATAGCGACCCGGTCCGACTTTGCACGGGCATAAAATATATATGCCTATGTCACTCAATGAAAACATGATTAAAATCGATCCAGTATTTTTGGTTCATTCATTACTGCCCTTGGCCTGCACGCATTAAATTTGGAGTAAAACAATTCCTCTTCCCCTATACTTACTATGAAGATTTCCTGCTATCTTTGGAATATCTAAATTCATACAATTTTTATTACATTACACATTTTTAAACGCAAATTTTAAATTTGTAATATCTCCGAAAATATTTGTTTAATTTACATGCTGTAAGGAACCATATTGATCTCTATTAATTGCACACTGTATTTAAGGTACTTAATTCGATAAGGATTAATGCCGTATTGCTTAAAATAGCTTCGTAAATAAGCCATTTTATCACGTAAAAAGTAAACAATAAAAATGGTTAATGTGGGTTATCCCTAAAAGATAAACATATACCATCGCGGACTTTTTTGTAGACCTTTTTATGGTGTACAATACTGTAGTACATTAATTTGATCAAACTCGTAGGGTTAGGCAGCGTTTTTGCTAATTGCTAAATAAGCCTAAAAAAATAGGTTAATTTACGACATCACGTTAGAAACCTCTAAAATTAGCAATGTTGCCTTAGTATATTATGCATGTATTATACATATAAACCTTCCTCTTGAATCACTCTATCTATTGAAAAAAATCGCATTAAAATCCGTTGCGTAGTTTTAAAGATTTAAGCGCACATAGGGATATAGGGACAGAAAAGGCGACTTTGTTTTATACTATGTAGTGATAACAATAGGTAGGCCAAGTAAAGGTGCAGCCCGTATGAAGAAAAATAGGAATTAAGAAACAATGACTGAAAATAGGGGGTCCGCAACTAGCCTAGATAATTTGAGAAATGTTTTAACTAAAACGAAAAAAAAGTTATTTTCCCCATCGGGCATCGAACCTGCAACCTCCGTTTGGGACCTAAACGCTTTAACCATTACTCCACAGAAGCAGTTGTCTACAATATTTCTACGAGATCCTATAAGCTATAGTTAGCGCTTAAAAAACAAACAGAATTGCTTCTACACTGAACGACTTCTGATTTTCCATCACATCAGTTCAGCAATAAAATTATACAAAAATATCTGATTATTTTAGATATGAAAAATGTCTTCCTAACGCGAAAAAATGATCAGAATATATACGATTTCCTAATATTATTAGATAGTTAACGAAATTGCAATTGACTCAGAACAGAAAAGGTTTTCCTTAACTGTTAAATCCGAGATTATTATAGCTATGGAAAAAATGTCGAATCCTTGATGGTGGATTTTTCAGGGACAGTGTTTGCAAACTCGGTATCAAGCAAAGTTTTTACCTCAACTGTATTTTTTCCCTTTCCAAAGGAATATTTTATCAACACGCGAAATTCCTTTTTATTCATTTTTTTTCACAATAACAAAAGTTGCTTCACTCAAAATGCTATAATTCATAAACTAATGATCCGACAGCTGTCAAATTTATACTTTTTTATACTACACTTTTATTTTATCTTTTGAGGGTTAGGGCTAGCTAACCCTCAAGAGAAGTTAAAAAACATATGGATCTATGTGTCAGGCCGCGGGCTTTTCAATTGACCTGTTAAAACTTAAGTTATTTCCACCAAGTAATGTATGAGTTCTGTCTATTGAGGCAATAAGTCACTCAGTTAATTGTCATTAAGCCGCTAAGACTTTTATAATACTCTAGAAAGATAACTGAACATTTTTAAGAGGATTAAATCGTTAAGTTTATTAAGCGAATCAATATCGCCCGCTTGGTGGCACAGTGGTTAGGCGACACAACGGTCCTCCTAGTGTTGCTATAGTCGCGGGTTCCAATCTTGCTGGAGCATGGATGTACTTTATCTTTGTGATTGTAATCGTAAATGTACAATTCCAGTTCCAATAACCATCCCAGTTACGCCAGTAGCCAGACTGGGTAAGACCGGATGTCTTCTGGGAAGATTTCTAAGTTTGTTACTCGCCAGTCGGTAGGCTTAATTCCGAGGACCGTGGTTCGGAACCCACCTTAAACAGTAAGCCCTAAAGTAGGAAAGAAACTAGAAAATAAAAAAGTGCTAATGAGCGAATAGTTCGTTTGCATCTTGTGAACTATTTTTGTGGTACAGTTCTTCTATAAAAAAGTCAAATAATGTGAAATTGCAGTTGGGCATTATAAGTGAACATCACTATAAAAAAAACGAAAATTACTCAACTACATTCAAGAAATACCCTATTTTCTTTATCGGAAGCTTCCTATGCCGAACAATTCTACCGAAAAAACATCCTTTATGACCGTCATCGACATAACCTCCATTTGCACAATCCATTTAAGCATCTCGCTTATTTTAAGCAACGACAAATCGTCACCGGCATTAGGCCAAAACCTCTGAAGACGACGTCCAGAAAAAAAGGAACCCCGACCATAAAATACGATCCATTAGCTGCAGATGCAGTCGAAAAATTGTCCCGTTTTTGGGCAGAGCACCGATGACGAGAGAACCGTCGGTCCGTCCGGGCTCCGGCTCGACGTTAGCGGAGGACGACATCGATCCTGCGGGACCCGTATCCTGCAGCATGTCCCGAATAAATTTCAGCGTTAGTTATGGTCCCCACAAGGGCACCGATTTATCGATGGGGGAGTGAGCCTGGACGATGTCTTAATATTCACCAGTAGCTGCGACCGCGTTAGCGGGGGAAGTTGGAGAAGGCGATCACGGCGTGCTGTAAGTTTTCGCTTAGCGACACCGCGGTGCAATAGTCTAGTTCTGGAGAATCGTAACATACAAGAATTTGAATTTGCAACGTTGCCAGTTCTTGCAGATTAAACGTACATTTGAAAAATATAATAGAAATAGATTCATATTCATTACTAATTAATTAATATTTTCGTTGAGAGTCAAGTTTACATTTCCTACAATAGAAAAAATTTAATATTAAGAACCTGCTTTAAATGTCTTTAATTTTAAAAACAAAAAAGGGAAAATATATAAACATTACAATAACAATCCAAATTTATAGCTCTTGGTCAGTTATTAATATATTTGAAGAATATAATGTGTATTTTCTAAGTGATAAATTATCACTATGCAAGATCTATTCACTATGCAAAAAGCAGCCTCTCTCAATTCATTCAATACAAGCAAGAAATTCAACTTAAACTAATATACATTAAGTTCATGTTTAGAATCTATACGTCTACAATCGTCTCGTATTCATATTGTCCTGCATCCACTACATACATCATCACTAACATAAAATCTTTTTCTAAAGTAAGGTAGATATTCATAAACTAACATTGTGGATTATATAAAAACACCCATTCTGTATTTTTGACCTCATGTAGCCAAGCTTCAACACTTTTTGAGAACACTTTTATGGAATTCAATCGGTTTTCCTTGCTGAATATTATATAAATGTTCAATGAATATAGTCTTTCCAAAGTACCACTATTTAAATTATCTCGGGTTTCATCCAATGTAGCATCCGTTTGAATTTTAGCAGCTAGCTTGTCATATGCAATCATATGTTTAAATATCCGATTTTAATAATTATCACCCCCAAACTTAAAAATGATTGATTTAGGTGTTCATTTTAATATTTTCCAAGCTTCAAAATCTTCAACCTCTAAATTTCAATTTTCATATTTAAAATATGATCACCTGCTGTGATTTTAATGATATATGCTCACATTCACATTCGTAGGATACCTGTGCCTAAAATGTAATGAATTTGGTATAGAATTAAATCCACTTTGCAAAATTCTAGCTCTCGATTGCTTGTAAATCACAGGATACACTACTCTACAAATATTTCCGACTTTGGCGCATGCACATATTGATCTCCATTTAATTTTAAAATAGAGAATAATCCTAGTTTGGTGCATTCTTACATATAGCTTTATTTACTTATATTTTTTATCGTGATTTTTAGATTTAATGTTGAGAATATATATATATATATATATATATATATATATATATATATATATATATATATAAGCAAGTAAATGGGTAAATTTCGGTGCAGGAGATTATAGAAAAAGTATTGAACAAAATGAAATAATAAAAATATAATTAATATATGTCCAGCCATTCTGTTTTTATAAAAACATCATATTACACATCATCATCATTTTTTATAAATAAATCTACACAAACTTGATTAATAATTAATTTAATGTTGAAACTATATATAAGGAGGCAAATAAATATTGAAATAACACATTTTAAATAGAAAATTATTGAATAAAATGAAATAATAACAATAATTTCTATAAAAAAGGCCAAAATGGTTTAGATCAAACCCAGCCAATATAGTTAAAAACAAATGAAAAATTCACTACTATATATGAAAGCAGTCAAATTCTCCTAAATATCTCCAAATATGATCAACTATGATCGCTATTATTCTTGATCCACAAACCCCATTAATGAATTGACCATCTCGAGCTTTCGATTAACATATTGTACATTTACTACCTTTTTCCATCAACTTTTGATGTCTTTACACTATATTTATTAGCATCTGGTCATTAGCAACACAATGTACCATTCTGAAATTTTTATATCTCAATAAAATATATAAATTGATATAATAATTCTTCCTTGATTTTGTTATATGTTTTTAAAAATTGTATTTTTTTAAAAGCAATCTCTGAAAGTTCCACTTAAATCCTATATTAGCCAACAGTGTATGAAGGGATGTTCTACATCCCTCAAATAGCTGTATATGTTTTGACTTTTTATGAATACTTTCCAGACTAACAATTTTCTCTGAAATAATTGTATTAAATTATGTTTTGATTGAAAAAAATACTTACTGTTTTTACGTTTCGTATATTTAATCTCTGATACAGCTAACAACAAACCGATCTTGATTCGTCACCTGTATCGCATAAACACGGTTTCTTTTTGACGAGTTCAAGATTTTATTGTTTTTTTATTTTTTGAGATATATTAGTGACCGTGTCTGTCCTAATATTCCGTGCAGTTGCAACGCGCAATTACATATTTTCAATAAAAAATTGTGCAGACGTTTGACAAACGGACTAACAGCATTCTATCTCTTTTTTAAATAGAATAAAATGAGAAGGATAATATTGTCTGACTGTAAAACGAATTTACTACTTTATACAGACACATATTGACACTCGTTTCACTACTGTTTTGAATTGACTATGTACCTAAGAATATATTGCTAATTCCTGTGAATCTTCAAGATATAGTAACAAATGAGGTTATGCTATTGCTCTCTAGTTATCAAGAATATGGCGATATGAACGGTATGGCCGGCATAATCGTGAGTTAATTATAAGCAAACATCGATGCAAGATGTCGATATCGGTCCTTCTCCCTACCTACAATCATTCGGACCCTTTCCATGCATCATTAATTGCAGAACAGGGCTCAATGTTCAAGTGCCTGCGTAGCGAATTAATTTTTTTTTCGTCAACGAATTTCAACCACTCGACACGGTTCCCTTTCCTGCTCCCGTCTCCGTTAAGAGCAGGGGGGCCCTCAGACTCCAAGCTTTCGAGAGAGGGTTTTCTCTCTCTCTCTCTCTCTCTCTCTCTCTCTCTCTCTCTCTCGCGCTCCACGCGTCTCCGTCCTTCTCTCTTGACAGGAGCGACTCGAACTCGAGGATTTCGTCGTCGTCTCTCGTTCGTTTCGATTCGTTCCGCCCAATTGCCCGAACAACTGTCGTGCAGGGGTTCTGTTTTCTGCTCCGTTTTCGTCTTTGTCCTCTCCTCGTTCCTCCTCTTTCGGTTGTTTCTTTTCGGTCGTCGGTCAGGTTTAAGTAATCGCATTCGGCCGCAGTTAGATTTCCGTTATTGTTTCACGCCGGTGCGTGACGCGATTTGTTAATTGTCGATGGCCGGCCGTGTATCGGTCGGTACAAGAGGAATGTGAACGAGCTCTGGGAATTTATGGATAAAACAACAAGTTTAGTTCGTCGTTTGTTCAGATATTAATATAATATATTGGGTTCGCTATGAAATGGCAGGCCGATATTAAATGGAGCGGTTCTTTTACTATTAGTTATAAAGATTTATGCAGGGCATAGACAAAATAAGATGAACAGCTGACACAATATTTATTTATTAAAAAGTTATGCCACCATTTACTTTTAAAACATTCTTGTACCAAAACATCCACTAATCACTTAAATGGTGTTAAGGATGGAAATCTACTCTCCATTATCTCTTCTATCTCACTAATTTTTCATAGCGATTAAATTCTGTTGAGGTCTGGCGATTTTGCTCACTAGGTACCTGGCCATACCAAGACTGAACTATTTTGGTATGCGTATGGGGCGTTTTCATATTGAAATATGGCAGCGCTTGGCAGCATTATGTTATTCATAACAAGAACTTCATCATTGAGGATTTCGAGATATTAATTCGCAGTTATTCGACCAGTGATGTGAAGGAGAAGACCAGACCAGCATGATATTGCCGTCCAAATTATAACGGAAACATGACAATAGGAAAGAGGCAGTCCGGATCTATGGCTTCTTTTAGGGTTCTCCATACATAAACCTGTCCATTTGTAGAAAATATTGTAAACGTTGATTCTTGTACCATATCACATTCTTCTAATCATCCGGGTTTTCTGATCATTGAACTGCTTCTTTCAAATTATAATAATGTTGGCTTCTTTTATAAAGGATTTCACAATATCTGCATTTCCATGAATGTTTGTGGAGCTGCCGCCGTATTGTTTTTGTCGTAACAATATTGTTCAAGTTCTGCTGTCTGGTAGGTTTAGCTTCAAGAAATCCTTGATATAAATAAATAAGATGTGTCTGATATCCAGCAACTTATTTTACAAATCATCCAGAAAATCCTTAAAAAAGAGAAACTGCGGTTAAAAGAAAATATTCGTCATTGAGAGGAAATTAAATTCGAATGAGAAGATATCCAGCCCAAATCTGTCAATATTATATTTAAGAAAGACGCCATATTAATTGCCTATTTATATAGTCCACCAAAAGACAGTATCAAATTTGAAAGCCAATAACAATTTTCTAAAACACTGGGAAATCGATTTATTATAGACGGTGACTACTGTTGAGCATACACATTGGGAATTGAGACTGATTACAGCCGAAGGTAGAGAATTGTTACAGGCTATTTAGGCATATGAATGTGGAACTATTTCGAGGCGTAAACCCGGATAATACTGACGGATACAAATGAGATCATAGACCTGCCGAATGTATACATCATTAGAAATGTTTCAAGCATTTATATGCAAAATGACAAAAAAATATAGAACCTAATTCAGATTATTCACCTATTGTGCTGACTTTAAATGAGTACATTATATCAAAGCCAAGTAATTGCTGTCTGGTTAATAGAACAACCGATTTGGATAGTAATATTAGAAGACCAAAATCAATTTGGGGGTCCATATACAGACTGAAGATATGGATTTTTAGTTTAATCCTTTTTCAGGATGACCATCAAATGGTATTTTGCTGATGTCGCTTCATCGTGTTCAGGATAGAAAGATTCTGCGGGCGTCAGAGACCCTGGGTTACGACTGGGATTGTCGTTGTTTGGTTTAACTACGGAGGTTTATGGATGGGTAGAGATTTCATTGGATTGTTTTCTTGTTCTAAGTTATTAAAGTTGATCAAGGATATTCAGGACACAGCGTGGCAAAATATCCCAGAAATTAGAGGGAAACTAAATTGCAATAACTACCGAAATTCAGTACTGAAATTATTCCAATGCTCAGTAAGATGAAACTAAGTTGAATAATCTTATATCTCAATCAACTCACGAAATGATTTAATTTCTGCGTGAACGTTAGCAAGTCTGAATATAACCTAATAGGCTTGGTATATAAACTGACCAATATATACGCACTACATAATTTACCCAATAGCAGTTTTGCCAACATGCAATAATATGTACTATATTGTACGATGTTCATATTATGTTGTATCGCCACTGTATCCATGACAATTTCAATATAGTTGATTAAGTTAATTTAGTAAGTTGAATCAGTTATGGGATGCGAATGGAATAATTTTCATTGGCCACTTTAAAAAAGGAAGGACCATCATCAGCGGTTATTACATAGTGTTATTGGACCATTTGAAGAACGAAATCGCCGAAAAACGGTCGTACTATAAAAGAAAAAGGACATGCTGCTTCACCAATACGATGCACCGTATCACAAGTCAGTGAAAACGATGGCAAAAATCTATGAATTGGGCTTCGAATTGCTTCCTAATCTATAGTATTCTCCAGATCTGGCCCCTAGCGACTATTTCCTGTTTTCAGACCTCCAAAGAATGCTTGCTGGGAAGAAATTTTCGTCGAATGAGGGGGTGATCGCCGAACTGAGGCCTATTTTGAAGCAAAGGACAAATCACACTACAAAAATGGTATCGAAAAATTGGAGAGTCGCTATAATCAGTGTATCACTCTTGAAGGGAGTTAAAAAATAATTTTGCCAAAAAAATGTATTTTACTATGGTAGGCCGGGGACCTTTCAATTAACCTGTTATAATGTCACCCGCCGTACTCTCTAAACCTTATTCGGTAGAACTATCAACTTTTGGCATCAATGGGACACGCACTTGCACACATTACCAATTTCGAAGAAGTTAGAAAATGGTTCGATGAATGGTTTTGCTCAAAGGACATACAAATTTTTGAGCCAATTAAACGGCCAATACTTTGACTAAATAAATCTTTCCATTTTCTTGACAATTATATAGTTTTTTTCCGCAAGAAAACGGTAATAATTTTCAGGTACACTTGGGAATAACTTTGTAGCAATACCGATAAAAGTAGTGAGAGTATGTGAGAACAATCCATCCAATTATTCAATCAAATTTGTTGTCCAGTGTAACTTAATAACATCAATAAACTTTCTGTAAAAAGTTATGTTTTATTTAAGCAAAAAAAAGCACAAAAACTTCGGTTGTTTTAAGAGGCGAAAAAACAAAAAAGAAAAACGGCCCACCATCGACAGTCAAAGCAAACTGCGGCGAAACTGGGAAAATAATCGTTTAAAAAATGTAAAAATTATCCCTAAAAGTGTTTTTCTTCTTCTTCTTGTTTTTCGTACTTCTTCTTTACGGTTGTTTTGCCGCTGACTTTCCTGCGTTTCGGGCATCGGCAGGAGGAGGGCAAGCAGCAAATAACAGTTTAAGTCGACTTTTTGCGACTACAATGTGCAGGAATTATGTAACTTGAATGCTAAATTATAAGTTTGTTTCGTTTTTCTGCCAATTAGGCGTCGGAAAGTTTTCCATTTTTTGTGTTCTCTTGATTTTGTTAATTAAAACTGTTTCTCTTGTACTCGGTCGAAAGATTTTAAACTTCAAACGTTTTAATATTTGTTAGTTGCTCGTTAATACTTACTATACTGACTACTTTACAAATAATGGTATTGTGCTTATATATTTATTAAATATTCAGTTAAAAGTTTTAACAGTTAAAAAAGAATAAAGTTTTTTTAGTTTATTAATCGTTATCGACTAACTTACAATATAACATTGACTTAAAACTAGATGCTTATCTAGGAAGACCAATTGACCTTTACTTAGTGTCTAATACAATAAAAGTTAGAAGCACTTTTCAGTATTTTTGATACACTTCACTAGCATTTAGTACACTTCACTACATAACTACATAAGATTACACTCTTGAGTCTGCGTCATATTTAGGATAGAGGCGTAAAATATACTCTGTATTAGTTATTAAAATAAAGGGTAATGTTTATAAGTTTTATATTCAGCTATATATACCATACATCTGTATATATAGTAAAAATGAATTAAAAAAAAACAGTAAGAACATGACATTAATTTACGAAACATTTTAGAGGAGGTAAAAAGAAAAATACAGCATAATACTAAATTTTTATATTATATTTATTTATATATTTTAATAATTAATATTAATTTTAAATTATAAATTAGAGGATATAAAACAATGAACCTTAACTATGCCATAAACTATTTACTAAATTACCACATGTTTGAATATACAATGCTACAAATGCATTATATATAAATAAAATTTTCTTGTAGATACAGTCCTTTATATTTCTCACACTAATTACTAATTAATTACAATATGTGGACATGTGGACTAACCCATGACACCCTGCGCTTGGGATTGTCCTAGTAGATCCATTTTTCATCGCCAATCACAATACAAATCAGAAAACATTTCATTTTTGTCTGCTAAGTAATGAAACCGCGATATTGAAACGACAGCTTCAGTCTATTCCTATAATGCCGATTTTTCCTCATTGCCTAACAGTTGATTCATCAGTTAAGTTGCCTGCGGATTCTTTGAGATCTCGAGTTGGGTTTTCCTCCAATAAGACCAAACCCGACACCTGGGATATGACGCAACACAATTTCCATTATTTATGGAAGGTGTTTAATGATATTCAGCGGCAGATTTCTTCAAATCAAACAATAAAAGTTATGAATGTTGAATATTTTTAACGTTCCATGATCACTATTTTATTAACTACTATTTTACGTAAAAGAATGTTCACAAGTTGATATATTAATAATACGTATTCTCACCAATAGACAACGCTGATCAAAATACATGCAAGCGCCAAATAATACTACATATTACTAACAAGTCAATTGAAAAGTCCCCGGCCTACCATAGTAAAATACATTTTTTGGCAAAATTAGTTTTTTTATTCAACATAATTCCCTCCAAGGGTGATACGGTCATTCAACATCATTTTGTGAATATTTGTAAATGTTTTCCTCGGTAACAACCTCTTTTGGACGTCCACTGCGTTCACTGTCTTCGCTGCTCATTTCGCCACGTCTAAACTTAGCGTACCAATCCTTGATGGTTGATTTTCCTGGGGCGGTGTCCGGAAACTGAACATCAAGCCAAGTTTTTGCATCAACTGTATTTTTTCCCTTCAAAAAGCAATATTTTATCTACACGCGAAATTGAGCAGGTGTTAAATTTATACACGCATATTTTGAGGGTTAGGGCTAACTAAAAAATATATGGATGTAATACTAGTAGGGTCATCTATGTGTCAGGCCGGGGACTTTTCAATTGCCCTGTTACAATATATTATTTACATCTTATTTACAAGACAGTATTATACAACGTTTTTTTTTTCGGTAAAAATATGCAGACTAATGGATCAATAAAAAAGCTTTCGATATGAAATACCAACAATACCTAACAATGCCGACGTTTACATAATATTAATGAGCTCAATATATAAACACACACAAAATAATAGAAGCACATTTCGAAAATTGCCTAACATAAGTATCTTGTACGAACTGTTACCGAAACATCATCCTTCCATAAAGGACAATAAACACTCGATTAAATTCAGTTCGCTTTCGAACGTCTTGTTCTTCATCACGAATCCATCATTATTTATCGATTCAATTTACCCCGTACCTTAACAAACGCACCCCGGCAATACGCCACCTCCAACCCGCCACCCCCTCTCGCCCGTCCATCCCGCGCTCCATCATTGATTTTACCTCGTTATGTCCCCGGTATCTTTCCGAGAGATTTGTTCTCCAGTTCGCTACGTTATTATCTGGAATTAGTATTAAATATTGTGGATGTTGTCGGTGCACGACCGGTTTGAGTTTAGTCGTGTTTGGAGTGGGATGAGGAGGTGGAGGAGGGAGCGACGGTCGCAGGAGGGAAGGGACCGTTTGTCGCGCGACAGATTGATTGATGAGGGATCCCGGGGGCTGCGGGGGCGTGGAGGATGTTAGTTGTTTTCGATAGGGACTGGTTATCTTATCGGCGGTTGTTGTTGTCTCGGCACTTTTTCCGACTGAAGAAAAATTGCCCTAATGGTCGACAAATTGTCCAAACTTTTCGATTTATATAGATCTATTTTTTTTTTAATTTAAACGCCTAGTGGGGTTCTGTAATACTGTCGCAGCTAATATTAACTTTCGTTTTGTTTTGGATATACAAAGGGTTATTGTAAAGTAATTTTATCCGTGAACATTAGATTAAATTTTTATTGCAAATTTCATTTATCTCTTTACAATCTATATTAGGTATGTTATTTGCTATATTTGGTACTTGTATATATATTTTGGTCAACGATATCTATAGGAGCATATTACTGCTCTATGTAATTCAATGCCAATAACTATTAAACAACCTAACCTAACTGCTAATAAGCTGCTAATAAACTAATTTAATGGTTATGATAACAGGTCAATTGAAAAGTCCCCGGCCTACCATAGTAAAACACACTTTTAGGCAAAATTGGTCCTTTTATTCAACATAATTTCCTTCAAGGGTGATACACTAATTATAGCGACCTTTCAACTTTTCGATGCCATTTTTGTAGTACGATTTCTCCGTTTCTTCAAAATAGGCCTCAGTTTCGTCGATCACCTCTTCATTCCACGAAAATTTCTCTCTAGCGAGCATTCTTTCGAAATTTGAGAACAGGAAATAGTCGCTGGGGGCCAGATCTGGAGAACACTGTGGATGAGAAAACAATTCGAAGCCCAATTCATGGATTTTTGATACGGTGCATTGTCTTGGTGGGCATCACTTTTTTTTTCTTCAAATGCGGCCGATTTTCGGCGATTTCGTTAAACGGTCCAATAACGCTATGTAATAGTCGTTGTTGATGGTCCTTCCTTTGTCAAGATAGTCAATGAAAATTATTCCAGATATATCCCAAAATGCAGACGTCATAACCTTGCTAGCCGACTGTTGTATTTTCCCACGCTTTGGAGCGGGTTCATGCGGGATGACTGTCGATTGGACTCCGGAGTGAAATGATGGAGCCATGTGTAATCCATTGTCACATATCGACGCAAAAACTTGGGTTTATTACGCTTGATCATCTTCAAACACTGCTCCGAATCATCAACTCGTCATTGTTTTGGTCAAAAGTGAGCTCGCGCGGGACCCACTTTGCACAGAGCTCTCATACGCAAATATTCATGAATGATATAATGTGCACGTTCAGTTTTTTTATATTATTTAATTATTACATTGTTACTTGTAGTATCCGTCTAACCTACAATTTGTCTTTATGATAACTTAAACATAGGTATATAACTAGGAGGACCCATCGGCCCTAACTCAGTCTCTGGTGAAATAATGTTTATACACGTCACTACTATATATTTTATTATATACACCTCACTACACAATACTACACAAGATCAGATGGTTTGGTTCTTTTGAGTCTGTGTCCTGTTCTGGTGGTATCCAAAAGCTCCAACACTTCAATATTCTCATGAGAATGGAGTCTTTTCCCGTGCGCGCTTGCAATTCGCTTGATTTCTTGACTGACTGTGGGTATCTGAAGGTCTCGATGTAGAAAATCAGTCCTATAGTATTTGGGTGCACCTACAATACCTCTTAGGACTTTGTTCTGAAAAATTTGTATTTTATTTATGTTACTCTTTGCGGAACATCCCCATAATTAAACTCCGTATGTCCATATAGGTTTCAGTGAGTAGTTTGCTTATATAATAGCAATTTATTATGTACTAATAATTGTGATTTTCTTCCAATTAGCCAGTACATTTTCCTATATTTCAATTCCAGTTCTTTTCTTTTCTTCTTTATATGTTCCTTTCAGCGAAGTTTTGCGCAAGATATTTAGCGTTATTGCTATATGGAATGATTATATTATTTAATGTTATTGGTTTTTGTACAGTCTGATTGTAGATGAACTGCACATGTACAGCAAAGTAAATACTTTTTTTGCAACGTTTTCTATGCATTTTCATACTTCAGTTCTATCAAAAATTACAGTTTTTAAAGCGTTAAAATTACATAGAAAATAATCTGTCATTAAAAAGTACCTTCAATAAGTATTTGAGTTCATCTGATTCCTTTTTCTTGAGGCAGAAAGTTAACCTGCTATAGAGGGCAATAATATATCTCATAAATTTTTATCGAAGTTACGTTCATAGGTACCCATATTTAGTGCATGACATTTTTATAGTTATAGATAGACATAGTTATCTTGATTACAATTTACAGCTAAAGCCGTGAAGCTTTAAGAAAATTTTAAGAACAAATCTATCTATTCCACAGTTTTAATATTAGTTTCACCTATTAAAGATTCCATATAAATCAAATCATGGAAATAATAAAGAATTAACGAATATTTATAACTGCTTCAGTCTCAAAAGTAATCCAGATTATTAAATCGTACCGATAATGGTAATCGAACTGTACCGACAGGATTCAACTTAATATAAAAAGTGTAGCTGAAGAAAATCAAATCAAATTAACTTTAATAGACTTATTGACAAAAAGAGACGTTTCTCTTCAAGAATACCAAAACAAGTTAATTATAATATTTACTACAGTGTGCACCATCAATAGAGAGTCATTGTATAATAAAAATATGTCACTATGTTTAAAAATAGATAGTAAATAAGAAGAATTTTTGTAACAGGTAATTTTAGAATTTTATATCTGGGATAATAGTTATTCAGTGAAGCCATATTATCGCACGTTTGGAAGTGAAAAGTCTCTAGAACATTCTAGATATAGAGATTAAAACGTTTTGACAAAATAGAGATTACGGTAATTTTTTGGTCATATTCTTAATTAAATCACTAGTGGTTATAACATATGCTAGACTGACAAACAGGTCAATTTAAAAGTCTCCGGCCTACCATAGTAAAACACATTTTTTTGGCAAAATTAGTTTTTTTTATTCAACATAATTCCCTTCAAGAGTGATACACTGATTATAGCGACCCTCCGACTTTTCGATACGATTTTTGTAGTACGATTTGTTCGGCGATCACCTGGTCATTCAACAAAAATTTCTTCCCAGCGAGCATTCTTTTGAGATTTGAGAACAGGAAATAGTCGCGGGGGCCAGATCTGGACAATACGGTAAATGAGGAAGCAATTTGAAGCCTAATTCATGGATTTTTGTCATCGTTTTCACTGACTTGTAACACGGTGTATTGTCTTGGTGAAACAGCACTTTCTTTTTCCTCAAATGCGATCGTTTTTCGCCGAATTCGTCCTTCAAACTGTCCAATAATGCTATGTAATAGTCGCTGTTGATGGCTCTTCCTTTTCAAGGTAGCCAATGAAAATTATTCCACGGGCATTCCAAAATACATAGGCCATAACCTTGCCAGCCGACTGTTGCGTTTTCCCACGCTTTGGAAGGAGTTCATCATGTGCAGTCCACTCGGATGACTGTCGATTGGACTTCGGACTGAAATGATAGAGCCAGGTTTCATCCATTGTCCATTGTCCAAACACTGCTCCGAATCATCAACTCGTCGTTTTTGGTCAAAAGTGAGCTCGCGCGGTGCCTCTTTGCACAGAGCTTTCTCGTACCCAAATATTCGTGAATGATATGATGTACACGTTCAATTGATATCTTTAGAGTGTGTGCTATTTCATTGAATTTCAATTTACGGTCATTCAAAATCATTTTGTGGATTTTGTTAATGTTTTCGTCGGTGACAACCTTTTTTGGACGTCCACTGCGTTCACCGTCTTCGATGCTTATTTCACCACGTCTAAACTTACCATACCCATCTTTGATGGTTGATTTTCCTGGGGCAGTGTCGGGAAACTCGACATCAGGCCAAGTTTTTTCTTCAACTGTATTTTTTTTTCCTTCAAAAAATAATATTTTATCAACACGCGAAATTTCTTTTTATCCATTTTTTTCACAATAACAAAAGTTGCTTCACTCAAAATTCTATATGGATAAAACATATAGATTTAATTTTAATAATACAGATTTAGTTCTAGTAGCGCCATAGATGTCAGGCCGGAGACTTTTCAATAGACCTGCTATTTCATCTCGAAATATCACTGAGAAGCTAAACATTGATCGTAAAATAGTCTTCGACTATTTACATTTACATACTAAACAAAGCTCGACACTTAAGTTGTTAAAGCCCGCCCGATTCTAAATGTTTAATAAGACTAAAAGGGGATTCTTCATAATATGCTGTTCAAACATGGATAAAGCTTTAATTCGACACTCCAACAACTAATGCAGTTGTTGAAGCATTCGTTTAAAAATGACAATAATGCTAGATCACATATATCTAAGTCAATCTGCCAAAGTTGATAACTAGCTGGGAACTTTTGATGTATCCCCCCACAAATCTTGTCTGTCTTCTTTCAATGTTGTACGGCTGGCTTCAAAAAGACTTGTGGAAATAGTTATATGTAAAACAAAATATCATATATATCATTGATTAATATTGGTTATTATTATTACTATCTAGTTATTACTAATAATATACGCAGCTATTGTTATTGTTATACATACATTCATCGGTTTAGTTAAAAATTTACCTCCTTTTTTGAAAAAAAAAACTCCTGAAGGCCACACCTGAATTTGGCACAATTAAAGCGTACACCGATTAAGAATTTTTTAGGTCTAAAATTCAATAAAACACATTTAATATAACATAAAAACTATATGTATATTATATTATATTATGTTATATGTGTATCACTTATATATAATGGTCTGGTTACAGTTCTGAAAATAATCTTACTCATGATACTTTTATTATAGCGTTTAGTAATATAGGTTAATGGGTATTACTTCTTGAGATAATATGCATATATTTTAATATATTGTAATATACTTTGCTCTCTTATAAAAGAAGCATGATTAATTTAATAAATTCTAGTTGAATTTCATCCACAGGGCGATCATTAGTTATTATTAATATTTTCTATGTGATTTTTAAAAACAATTTAAAGTTTATTGATTTCCAAATCCCATTATAAAAAATAGTTTGAATATATTAAAACAGTTAGTAGCTACAAACAATTATAATTACTCATAAAAAATATCTTATATCTAATATCTTTATTTCAGGTAAATACAGCCGCAATGTGATACTATCTCTAGAGAAAAGGTAAAGTAGTTATTTTAATTTATTCTAATATGAACATTTAGGTATTAATATTTAAATAATTAAAAATTAAGTAAAATTTATAATTATCAAAGATATAAATATTAATTTGCTGTACCTATAGTTTTAAAAGTTTGTCAAATGATTCACTTACCTTACATATATTCTTGTTGAAGGCAACCTTTTGTTATATCAAAAATTCACGAAACTCGTCGGACAGCGAACTACAACCACGATTAAATTCACTAAACCAGCGATATACAGTGGTTTTTGATGGAGCTTCATAGCCAAAAGTCAAATTAAGTTGATTGATGCACTCCTGTTGTGATAATTCACATCAAAAATCGTAAAAAATCATCGCATGAAAATGTTCACAATTCTGTATAAAATAAACAAATAGCGTCCGTGCGACATAGTGTTTTGATACGTATGTCGTCAAAAATATCAAACCTTACGATGGAACTGTCCTACGGACTCATATGACAGCAGTGTTATCCAATTATCGAAATAAAAATAGTGACTCTCGTATAAGTTATGTAT
Organism: Rhynchophorus ferrugineus; assembly: GCF_030347505.1. Lineage (NCBI taxonomy): Eukaryota > Metazoa > Arthropoda > Insecta > Coleoptera > Curculionidae > Rhynchophorus > Rhynchophorus ferrugineus. Next base: position 53,522,114 of record NW_027472583.1, read on the forward strand.
TGCCTTTGCATTTTCTTTGTGCATAAACTGGAAAACATATTACTGTAACCAAAAAATAGTTTTTGAAGCACCTTTAACTATGAAATAAAAATCTAAATAAAATCCAAAATGTTCAAACGTTGGAAGAATAGTTAGGAAAAGAATGACGTCAATGTTTGGTAGTGCTTCTGATTGTTAAAAATCTCTCTATAGTTTATTTTTATTATAAATCAATATTTTAATGATTATAATATTTATCTAGTGTATTCTAGCTTCTACATATTTTAAAAATGTTGCTCTGGCAACAAAAAGTTGCTTATTTGAACCGAATTATTTATTGTTTCAAATTTAAAATATTTCGATAATTTTTTTAATATATCACTCTGCAAAACATGTTTTATATAACTGTGATTCCTCAGAAGAATAATTCGAGAGGTTAAATATTTATAAACCGTAATATTCCGGAGAAATCGGAAAAATAAACACCGACAAAGAACGGTATGGGAAAAAAATACCGACGTCCCCGACACTTTCGGGTTAAGAATTCCTTCCTCGGTTTGTATTCAATGATGAATAATTGTTGAGGCAAATAGGAGGAAGTATGCTGCCACCAAATATATGGCATACGTGTTAAAAAACACACCTGAGGTCCATAAATCTTTGAAATTTTGACGTATGACGACGCTATGCCGCAATACAAAGCACAGCAAGTATATGATAAAGATTATAAATATGGTCTTTATCCTGCTAGCTGCACATATTGATACAAAATCCTCATTGAAAAATTGATATAGTGTGGCATATTTGACATTATTCGGTTGTTCTGTGTTATTTAAATCAATTTTATTATAAGTAGAGTTTGTTAATAATCAGAATTATTTTTAATTTTTACTCTTAGTTGTTCAACATCTGTCTTGTGATTAATAAACATTTCCTATAACTATATTATCTACACGACATGTAGAAAATCACTTCTTTAAGTAATCTCTTGTATAAAATGTTATCTTAATTAGTTAGTCTTTTTCTAATGTTCATATGCGTCCTATAACCAGATCGGATGGTGTAAAGGTTTTAAGATTTTTTTTTAGCTTTTAAAGCACTTCACACAAACATTTTAAATAACACTGATTGTGGTGTTCTAGAAAACGGCGCGCAACATTTTGTCTTAGAACGTTGTATTATGACTATATGACCAAATGTGCCTAAGTGTTGATTCGTATCGGAATATCTAATGATAACTTATATTTGTACCCGATAAGCCCCATTTGATATACTTTAAGTCCAAGTTGTTTTCGTTTAGCAAGTATGTGCTTCTTCCAGACTAAGCGTCACATAGATGCACAGGTGGGCATGTTCTTTTACGTACAATGAATGTTTCATGGGTAGATTTTGTTTCATACGCTTTAAGACATATCTTTTATTTTCTCAAGGCGTAAAAAGAGGTTCTTCCGGGCTATTATTAGATTTTAAGATCGTGAGATGCTAATATCGATGTGCCGTCTGGAAATGTTGCCACAGTAATGATTTTTATGGTAGATAGATCGGATAGATCTACCATAATAGAACACATTTTTTGGCAGAATTAGTTTTTGTTTATTTAACATAATTCCCTTCAAGGGTGATGCATTGATTATAGAGGCCCTTCTACTTTTCGATGCCATTTTTGTAGTACGATTTGTCCTTTGCTTCAAAATAGGCCTCAGTTTCGGCGATGACCGCTTCATTCGACGAAAATTTCTTCTCAGCGAGCATTCTTTTCCGATCTGAGAATAGGAAATAGTCGCTGGGAGCCAGATCTGGAGAATACGGTGTATGAGGAAGCAATTCAAAGTCCAATTCATGGATTTTTGCCATCGTTTTCACTACAAGTTGTGTGACTGACGTTTTCACGGTGCATTGTCTTGGTGAAACACTTTCTTTTTCTTCCAATGCGACCGTCTTTCGGCGATTTCGTCCTTGATATGGTCTAATCAAGCTATGTAATAGTCGCCGTTGCTGGTCCTTCTTTTCCAAGGTAGTCAATGAAAAATATTCCATGCGCATCCCAAAATAGAGACGCCATAAACTTGCCAGCCGACTGATGCATTTTCCCATGATTTGTAGCGGGTTCACCGTGTGCAGTCCACTCGGATGACTGTCGATTGAACTTCGGAGTAAAATTATGGAGCCATGTTTCATTCATTGTCACATATCGACGCAAATTCTCGGGTTTATTACGCTTGATCATCTTCAAACACTACTCCGAATCATCAACTCGTCGTTGTTTTTGGTCAAAAGTTAGCTCGCGCGAGACCCACTTTGCACACATATTTCTCATACCCAAATATTCGTGTATGATATGATGTACACGTTCAGTTGATATCTTTAGAGTCTCTGCTATTTCATTCAGTTTCAATTTACGATCATTCAAAATTATTTTGTGGATAGTTAATGTTTTCGTCGGTAACACCCTCTTTTTTGCGTTCACCGTCTTCGGTGCTCATTTCACCACCTCTAAACCTAGCATACCAATCCTTGATGGTTCATTTTCCTGGTGAAGTGTCCGGAAACTTGGCATCAAGCCAAGTTTTTGCTTCAACCGTATTTTTATCAACACGCGAAATCCCTTTTTATCAATTTTTTTTCACAATAACGAAAGTTATTTAACTCAAAATGCTATAATTCACAAACTAATGATCCGACGATAAAAACATATGTATTTAATTCCAGTAGCGCTCTCTTTTGGAAGGCCGGGGACTTTTTAATTGACCCATTACTAAATAATTCAATAATATTGTTATTTTATGTAGAAGTGTATCAAGACCATAGAATTTAACAGTACTGTTAGGTTGTTTGCGTTGATACTTCTCATTTTCACCAATATATATCCATGATAAAATTATATCACATATACTAATCGTTGGTTTCACTAAACTACCTCCATATTGTGATTACAAGAAATAATTATCCTTCCTACATTGTGTACTAAAGTTGAAAGGCTATACTTAAAATATTAAACGAAATATTTTAAAAGGATATTTAAACTAAAGTGTCTTTTTGCTGTATCTGAAACGATTCGCTTCCAGTGTTTGGGCACAATTTAAAACGTTTCGATGAAACCCTTTTGAGACACATTTGTAAGGAATTAACAACGGGCCCGACTAAATCCGACACCGTGGTAGTTGCGTTCGTGTACTCGGACGCACCCCGGTCACCTGGAGAAGAAACCGCAACGCTTCGATGAAGACGTTCCTCCGTACGGGGCAACCCAACACCTGCGTGTTCGTTAATACTGCGAGTGTGTGCGGACACGTAGCGAAACCAGAGTCGGCAGCTACTGGATAAAAAAATGCCTTCTTCCGCGGAAACTATCCGGTTACAACTAGGTGACACTTTAGTCAGTGGTTGAAGTTCGATTTTTTTTCCCTTTTGAATAAACATTGCGATGGAAAATGGCGGTTTTTTCAGTCTTTATTGTTGCCGAATTGAATTTTTTTATTATTATTTTATTATTAATTACATCTTACATTAGATATGCTTAATACAATCTTAATTTACAAATTAATTTATTACTACTGTTCTGTTGTACTTACATTATTATATATACTTCGTATATCCATTTGATTTCGAGGTCATCGTGCAGCTCTTCGTTGGTTACGTAGCGATAAGCATTGGCAAATAACCGTAGAACTTTGTTTTGGTTGCGTTGGATTTTGGTTTCTGCAAACTCACACTTACACTCCATAGGTCCAAATTGATTTTATGATTGACTGATAATTCGATCTCTTTGATTATAAGTCAAGTTGGAAGTGTCTTCCGACTAACCAGTATAACAGGTCAATAGAAAGTCCCCGGCTTGACAAATAAATGGCGCTACTAGAATTAAATCCCTACGTTTTTTAGCCCTAACCCTCAAAATGTGCGTGTATAAATTTGACAGCTGTCGGATCATTACTTTGTGAATTATAGCATTTTGAGTGAATCAACTTTTGTTACTGTGAAAAAAATTAATAAAAAGGAATTTTGCATGTTGATAAAATATTGCTATTGGAAGGAAAAAATACGGTTGAAGCAAAAACTTGTTGCCGAGTTTCCGGACACTGCCCCACGAAAATCAACCATCAGGGATTGGTATGTTAGGTTTAGAGGTGGTGAAATGAGCACCGAAGACGGTGAACGCAGGGGACGCCCAAAAGAGGTTGTTACCGACGAAAACGTTTAAAAAAATCCACAAAATGATTTTGAATTACCGTAATTTGAAACTGAATGAAATAGCAGATACTCTAAAGATATCAACTGAACATCATATCATTCACATATTTGGGTATGAGAAAGCTCTGTACAAAGTGGGTGCCGCGCGAGCTCACTTTTGACCAAAAATGACGAGTTGATAATCCGGAGCAGTCTTTGAAGATCATCAAGCGTAATACACCCGAGTATTTGCGTCGATATGTGACAATGGATGAAACATGGCTTCATCATTTCACTCCGAAGTCCAATCGGCAGTCATCAGATTTGAAGCTATTAAGCTCAATTTTCTTTATGTAGCCACATGTTTAAGTAGAGATATATATTTTCCGATGATAACTGTCTCGCCGGTAAATGTTCCAAGGCCCGTTCCTTTTGTTGTTGGGATATCAGTAGTGTAGGATATCATCATCTAATTGGTTACTCGAGAAATACAATAACGCGAAGAAAATAGGATGACAGAAGTGCCAGCAGAAAAAGGAAAATATTAACAACAAAAAATTCTTTAACCACAGAATCGTCTAATTTTTCTGTGTCAACAATCAGTTACGCATCTTCATATTTCTTCGTGATTAAACTCCTTTCGTGAACCTCCTCCTTCTCCATCGCATCCCTTCTAACGACATGCAAACAACCAATTATACACCTCGGAGTGATGAAAAGATCGCGGCAGGCCGCGCACCTTAATAATTTCGCCGAATCGAGCCCCCCACCCCCGTCCGTCGACCGACTCCCGACTCGTTACGATCGTAATTCATCTGTCTCGTTAAAAACTAAATGCGTAAACAAAAGACTGTTTACCGTAACAGTTAGCCGGGACCGTCCCTGACAAACTATTGTCGTTTAACAGACGAGATAATCTTGGGGCGTAAGCGGCGCTGTGTGTACCGAACAGTTTAACCCCAATTTGGGGCCCATTCCCCGCTAATTTCTCCTAATTCGTTCTGACGTTTCTCGGCTGTGGTCGCTTTGCGGTAAACAAGATCGGACCTGCCGATCATCGACTGTTTTTCGGCACGTACGGCGACGTTGCCGAATCGTTTCTCTTTTGACGAAATCGTGGATGTTTGTTTAGAAATTTGGAAGTTTCGAAGGTCGAAAAAACATCCGTTCTTCTTTTTACATATCAGAAACGAACTTTTTTTCCAAAAGATATGGGTGACTATCGGATTTTTAACCAACGTCCCAGAAGAGATAAGAATAATACGTTTTGTTTATTAAAAATATTTTTATTATGTATGTAAATAATAATACTTATTATACATAATAAGTATACAGTCTAATCAAAGTTTATTTCTATATATGGCGCATATGCAAGATGTTTAATGTATTGCCTGTCACAATTTGTAAATTCGTTTTAGAATCCGAGAATATTTTCCTTCTTATTTTATTCTAGTTAAAAAGAGACACAGTGCTGTCTGATTAGTTCAAACACGTAAACGAATGAGCCTGTCAAAGTCGTCCAGTTGTCAGACGTATGCAAAATTCTTGAAAACAATAGTGATAAGAGGTTATAACTCTAACCTATAAACTATTGCTGTCTATATAATTAACTTTAGTTTTTAGATGTATTATAATGTTAAAATAAATTATATTTCATAATATTTTTGTTCAATTATTTTATTTAGATTGCCCTAACCCTCAAAAGATGCGTGTATAAATTTGACAGCTATCGGATCATTACTTTGTGAATTATAGCATTTTGAGTGAATCAACTTTTGTTACTGTAAAAAAAATTAATAAACAGGAATTTTACACGTTGAGGTTAGAGGTGGGTTTAGAGGTGGTAAAATGAGCACCGAAGACGGTGAACGCAGGGGACGCCCAAAAGAGATTGTTACCGACGAAAACATTTTAAAAAATTAGATCAGAATTTTGTTGTATGTCAAAGCCAAACCGAACTAAAACTCAAAGTTGATGCGGCAACATTGCCACAAATTTCGATGACGCATATACAAATAAACTTTGAATAGACTATACTTACAGTTCCTGCAGAATATTTTAAAAGTAACTGATATAATTGAAGTAATATCATTTTGTGAGATTGCCATAAATCTAATGGGTTTTCCTAATGCACAATAAGTGGCATTTTTAAATATTGTTTAATTTATATTAATTTGTAAAGTTATTGTAGACCTGGTATAATTATTTCTTTCATTCTAGCTAGTTTTTTCAATCAAAACATCTTCAAATGAAATACATTCTTCGTCAGTAGTTGTGTCTTGTATTTCTAGTTGCAGGTTTGTATGTTTTGATTTTAGAATGGAATTGATAATTTCTTGTATCGCCTCGGCATTATTTGTAATACCAAATACTACTTTTTTGAAATCGAGGATCTAAGAATATATATTGCCTTTTATTGATGGCGTCTAATTGCAGAGAGCAGAAATTGAGGATTCTCTTTCAAAATAATCTCAAACCCTAGAACGTTTCGCTGAATGCATCATTCTACTGAAAAGTTATAAAATAATAAAAATATATTATAAAAAAAATGATCTGTCTTACCTGCTGATCAAATAAGATTTATTTAAAACAAAAAGTGTCGCGACTATCATTATTCTCTTGTATTTTTAATAGCCAAGAAAATAAATTGTTGAATACTAAAAAAGAGTTTTCCTATCAGAACATTTATTTTTTTTTTTATTTTAGTATAAATATTGTATAGTTTATCCCTTTTTTACCGTTAACATTTTCTTTACGAAATTTAACTGCTACTGTAAAAATGTCTTTCAATTTCAGGGAGCTTTCGAACGTTCGTTCTTCGTTCGTTCACAATCAAATGACTTGGAGTTAGACGAAACGAAAAAATCAATTAAAAAAACATTACCTATTGTTTACATAAAAACAGTCAAAAGCATTTTACTCTTTATTATTCACAATATTATATATATATATATATATATATATATATATATATATATATATATATATATATATATATATATATATATATATATAAAACTATATCAAATATATTACAAACAAATCTATGTAAGCATAAATTCCGTACATTTTTGTAAAAGTCGCGGTTAGGACGACTTAAAAATCGGTCGAATAAAACTAGTAGGACCAAAAATAGTAACTAAAATTGCACAACTGAAACAGCCAATAGTAAATACTAATAAAATCACTGGGACCGGATATAGGGATTGAAAGTAGTCGACTGAAACAGTCACTAGTAAGAAGTAGTAAAATCAGTCGAACTAAAAATAGCGACTGAATCAGTCGATAGTAAAATGTAAGCAATTACTAAACAGTCGGTAGTCAATTTCAGTCGATAGTTCCCAGCGCTAGTTGAAAACATTGCAATTAATCCCAATTTACCAATTTTCTCAATAAATGCCTTTATAAAGTAAAAAAGGATTAGAGCACCTAATATTCTAAACCCGATTTCAACGAAAAAAAATTCTGCGAAGATGTTTGTTATTCTGAAAGAGGTAAATCGAAAACTAACATAAAAACCCTCCTCGCTGAGTCAATATTTGAGGTACGCCGCCGCATTTTCTGACACAGATTGATAATTTGGATGCGTCATACAGTGAGAAGACAAAAAAATCCCGTCGATATTCACCCCCCGACCCCCCACCGACCCGCACTTCATACAAACGCTGACGTCCTCGCACACGTTAACCGAAAAAAAAGCTTTTAGACCGTTGTTTGCCACGAGGCCTCGAATTTCCTATAAAAACCCGATTGACGTCTGATTGACAGGCCCGGGGTTGGTGGGGGACTAACGATGTCTACTCCTGGCGGTATCGGGCGTGCGGGGCGGAGACGTTATTCTTCGTTATTGTCGGGAATTAGTCGGGTCCTAACTAGAAGAGATCAAACGGTCCGATTTCCGATAAGCATCCAGCGCACTTTCTCAAGCTTATCTCTTCCTCGGGTTTGTTTATCGGAATGTGGGTGAGAAAAAGGCCACAAACACTTGACGTGGCTTAAGAATAGTGTGTTTAAACACATTTTAAACGATTGTGGGGACGTCGGGGTTTAGTTTAAGCCGTCGGTGATAAGGCAGGTTAAATATTTAGTTGGATATAATCGACCTTTTAAGAGCTAGTTAACATTACAGAGGTGTTGAGTACTTGTGGTATTTAACGAGGTACTTCAACGAGAGACCTTCTGTATACATGACTTTTTGTTGTTTTATTTATTTTTTATATGATAGTTGTAAAATAAAAAGAGGTGTCTTCTTTAGAGTTTTTACGGGATGTTATTACATTACGTGTAATCACTTATATAAATAATTTTAATAAGCATGATAATAGACATCTATGGACGCAATTTTTCTTGGTATTCTTCGCAAACCATTTAATTTGTTCATTGATGGTTGCAGTGGCGGCTCCTGATAAAAAATTTAAGGTGTCCTGTAGTTTTTATCAAAAAAACTTGCCTAATTTTTTCGGTTCGCAAATTTGGTAACCACTTTTCAATACATAGCATGGAAAGAACTGTTGAACGATCTTCGGTCATTGGATTTCTGAGAAACGTTTTGATGCACTTTAGTGTTGAGAATCACCTTTCGGCCTCTGATGTTGCCACGACTTCTAATAATTGTCTAGTCTTATTCAATATGTCTCCTAGATGGTTTGCTATTAAAAATTTTAGAAGAGGTAGTGCACCATTTAATGTTCTGCAATCATTTCATAAATAAATACCTGACAGTTCTGTTTGTAATCGTTTTTTATCAAGTGTGGAATAAAAGGAACATACGGAACTGAGTTTTTCCTCAGGAAATTTACCGCAATACGCTCCAAAGTATTCCGAAAAGAAAAGTGATGCCACTATTAGATGCTCTTTCGAAAATCCAAAATCCTTGTAGCAGGCGTTAAGTTTAGACTTGGTGTATTGATTTATTTTAGCGAATATATTAAGGTGTTATTATAGTTTAAAGCCATGAACTGTAATTATGAAGTGAAATCAAGCTCAAGTGAAAAAATAAAAGTTCCAAAAAGTTACAGGCTGGAAGGATGAAATGAATATTCGTCCCTAGTAATTTGAAACCATTTTTTTAAATTACTTTTATAACAATTTATAAATTAACACTAATAAGCAATTTGTTGTTATTCTAATTTTACTACCATTTTAAAATTATCAAGTACTTATTGTACGATATACACTTTTGACTTGACATCTATGTCAATCATTTGTATGAAATGATATATCACTCCCTCTGCATATAACTTCATTGAACAAGATCAAATGGTTTTACTCTCTTTGGTCTTCTAATTAAGCTATCATTATCTAGGAGCTTGGGATTCTCAACATTGATGATGCTGATGGAGCCTTCGTTCATTTCTGTGGGCATAGCCTTTGATAACGTGAATGTTTCTACCTGCAGGTCCTAATGCAGATTGCCGTTGCGAATGTATTATGGGGCATCAACAATACCTTTCAGTAGCTTTGTAGCACCTACCCTACAACCGTTAGATTTTTTGTACTACAGCTTGAGTTCCTCACATTTTTTATTAATATGTAGCTTCCACTTGAGTTTAACATGTAAACAACATTACAACAGTAAGTAAACAATTTTTTTTTCGGTAAATATTCGCTTTGTGACATTTCCGAATTTTTATAGTTAGTAAAGATGTAAACAAGAAATGTATTTTATACAGCATGTTATATGATATTGTACGATGTGCGATAGAAGAATATATAGGGACAAATTTCATGTCCGTCTCGAAATAAGTACTTTCGAGAAAAAAACGCTTTTAGTGTTTGACTTTTAGATGCCGCGTCACTAAATCAGATAAAATGCCAGATTTTCAGTTTGGATTTCGGAATCACTACACAACTATCGACCAAGTGCCCAGAGTAACAGAAAAGAAATACTGCCTTGCAGTATTCCTGGGCGTCTCACTAGCTTTTGATCGGATATAGCATTTGGGATTAATCTACAAAACAAGCAAATTGTTACCACGGTATTACTATCGACTACTGGAATCATAACTTTTCGAAGGAACCTTTAGAGTTTCGCATTAAGGGGCATTCTCAACACTTAAACCTATTTCTGCTGGAGTTCCACAGAGTAGTGTCTTGGGACCACTCCTATAACTTCTCTATATTGCTAAGATCTCAACAACAAAAAAAGAGTACTTTGAACATTTGCCGACGACATAGTTGTCATGACAAAAATGTACCTCTGTCTAAGACTGTAGAGAAACTACAACTAGCGGTCAACAAGATCTACAAATGGATTAGAGCCTGGAAAATATAGCTTAATAGCTACAAATCTATCCATGTGTCAATTTTGTGTTGCGGCGAAATTACAGAAATCTAATTATTTCACTTGACGGATGCCCGATTCCTCAAGCAGATTCAGCGAAATACATTGGAAAATACCCTAGAATTAGACAAAAAGCGAAGTAGATGTACTGGTTAGTAGGAAGATACTCTCAGCTTGACCTAAAATAAAAAGATTGTTTTATCGGCCAAACATAAAGCCATATCGGACCTATGGGTTGAAATTATGGGGTTGTACTAAAACATCAAACCAACTAGAAATCCAACGCACCCAGAGCAAAGTTATACGATTAATTATCAAAGCTTATCGCTACATAATCAAGGAAGAGCTACACGATGACTTGGAAATCAAATGTATATACGAAGTGATCCAAGATTATGCTTCAAAACATGAAATAACGTTGCTGAATCACAACATCGTGGAAGTAATACAGCTACTGGACAACACGCAGGACATAAATTAATTTGTAAATGAAGATTGTACCCAAGAATATCTAATGTACAATGTAATTTATAAATAAACTAAATCAGATATATTTCCACTGGCTTGGTTGGCGCAGTAGTAAAGGCGACAGGATGGTCTTCCTACTGTTGCGATAGTCGCGGGTTCGAATCCTGTTGGGCCATAGTCGTAAATTTCTGTTTGTGATTGTTTGACATTTGTGATTGTCTTTAGGCAAGAGTGCAAAATCCGACAAGGAAAATGATCCCAGTAAAGCAAGTAACTAGGGTTGGTAAGACCGGATGTCTTTCGGGATGATTTCTGAGATGGTCACTCTCCAGTCAGTAAGCTTAATGCCGAGGATCGTCGTTCGGAGCCCACGTTAAACTGTAGATCCAGTACAGATAAACCCTCGTTGGTAAAAAAGAAATTTAAATTTTGAAAAATCCTCTTAAGGGCTTATACTAAAAGGGTCAAGCTTTTATATATTTTTAAATTGTATAGCCTAGAATACTCCCTTAAACAGTTCAACAACTAATTGAACACTGACCTAGGGCAAACGGCATCCACTGAAAAACAACATATCCCACCATCTCGCCCGTTCCTCGTCGGCCATAACCCGACACCATCTCGCGTTTCCAGCTTTCGCTGACCTGGTGTCTGGAGGGTCCGCTCTGAATAGTATTGGCGCCCCGCGGCGATGCCTTATCCCTCTTCCGCTGCGCCCTCGTCGAAGACGCCGCCCAATGGCATCGTGACACATGCGGGCCCATTGTGCGTTCGTTTTTAATTACTACGGCGATGACGACAACGACAACAACAACGACGAAAAAAAACGAACGGGGAAAGAGCGTGAGATTGGGGGACGCGCAGACCGCCCCCCGGCCCTACCCTCCCCCTCGCCGGACGGGTCCATTTTCATTGAATCGTTTTCCCGATCGCGGTGGAGTTCCCGATAGAGAACTGATGAAACATGAGATGAATCGGCATGGCGAAGGTGTTTGACACATGTTCGCCGTCATACGATACGCTGTATTGGGTTGCGTTGGGGAGGCGACATCTTCGTGACTCCACCTATTCGGAAAGGAAAGCGGCGAGGGTGATGTCGGTGAGGTTTCGTCGCCATCAACGCCATTACGACCGCAGCGAAATTGTTATCAGTCTTCGAAACCCTTTTTGTTGTTCAGTCATGTTATAATATTTTTTTTCATACCTAGGTCGAAAGTACGTACTTTCGTCCCTAATAACAGGGAAGAAAGTTAAACATTTACTCCCTGTGAGAAGTACACCGGCGCCTCTATAACGGCGGGAGGAAAGTATTTCTTATGCTTATTTATACTCGTACTAGCGACCCGCCCCGGCTTCGCACGGGTGCAATGCTGATACTAAATTAAATACACTACAGAAAAAATATGAACGTTGTATATAAAAACATAGCGGCCCGCTCCGACTTTGCACGGGCATAAAATATATATGCCTATGTCACTCAATGAAAACATGATTAAAATCGATCCAGTATTTTTGGTTCATTCATTACTGCCCTTGGCCTGCACGCATTAAATTTGGAGTAAAACAATTCCTCTTCCCCTATACTTACTATGAAGATTTCCTGCTATATTTGGAATATCTAAATTCATACAATTTTTATTACATTACACATTTTTAAACGCAAATTTTAAATTTGTAATATCTCCGAAAATATTTGTTTAATTTACATGCTGTAAGGAACCATATTGATCTATATTAATTGCACACTGTATTTAAGGTACTTAATTCGATAAGGATTAATGCCGTATTGCTTAAAATAGCTTCGTAAATAAGCCATTTTCTCACGTAAAAAGTAAACAATAAAAATGGTTAATGTGGGTTATCCCTAAAAGATAAACATATACCATCCAGGACTTTTTTGTAGACCTTTTTATGGTGTACAATACTGTAGTACATTAATTTGATCTAACTCGTAGGGTTAGGCAGCGTTTTTGCTAATTGCTAAATAAGCCTAAAAAATTGGTTAATTTACGACATCACGTTAGAAACCTCTAAAATTAGCAATGTTGCCTTAGTATATTATGCATGTATTATACATATAAACCTTCCTCTTGAATCACTCTATCTATTGAAAAAAACCGCATCAAAATCAGTTGCTTAGTTTTAAAGATTTAAGCGCACATAGGGAGATAGGGACAGAAAAGGCGACTTTATACTATGTAGTGATAATACTATTTATTCTGTCGCTACAACAAATTGTTTACCGCTGTCATTAACGTTACTCCCTCTAACCTTAAAAATGTTGGTTTGTCGTCATTCGATCAATAATCCAGAAAAAATGAACAATACGTTATCATCTAATGAATCCACGGACGAGGAGGATGTTATAGTAAATGTTGATGCAGAAGCGCGAATGATAATGAATACAGATACGTCGCCGAAGAAGTCGATTGATGTCGGGGGCAGGCATCAAAAACATGCTCATCAAAATTAAATTAATAACGTACTTTCTACCGGTTATGAAAAAAAAATCGTATACACCATACCGGCCAAAAGTTGAAATGTCGGCCGAAAATTGAACTTTCGGCCCTTGTGGTGTAATATACTATTTTATAAACAGAGTGGCAGACACGACAAAGGTTATCCTGTTTAAACATCATTTTTCACACCAAGTTATGACTTATTTATCTGGTTTACCACGTGAAGTCACACCATGACAATACTGTTTGACCTGGCAACAACAAAATTTTAATTTCATCCGAGTTTAGACATATATATGTGTGTATCCTTCCTGTATCAGATCATATGGCGATAAAAACAATCTGATTTGGTATCGAAGAGTATGGCACTCTCTAGGAGATAAAATATTTTTACAAAATTATGGAATTCCCAGCGCTAAAAGAGAAAACACCCAAGTCCCGCTCCCAATCAAGAACCCAACTTGATATAACTTGATGGGATACCGGAATACAGATACCGGTTTTTCTGGAGTAGCTGTGTTGGCAAATTTTTCTTTAGTGGATAGTACTTTCATATACATTTTAATTAATACTCTTAGCAGTTCCACAATCTGTCCAGAGGGCAATAAGTATATGTTATGTTTATATTATATACAAAAATCACTTCATTAAGTGATCTTCTGTTCTAAATACTATTTTAATTCATTAGTCTCATTTAAAGCTTATTCTAAAGTCTATATATGTCCAATAATCAGATCGGATGGTGTTTGACGTTTTAGTCTACACACTTCACAGTCACTTCGCATATTTAGCTGATTAGCGAGTAAATTGAGATGCACTGATGTTCTTTTGAAGTACTTCACACTAACACGTTGAATTGCACTCGTTATTGCTTCTAGATAAGTATCGTGTTGTATCACTTCATTCGAAACATAGTACGGAGTACAACAAGGCATGCAACACTTTATTTTGGAACCGTTGTATGATTAATATATTAGACTTGCTAGCGGTTCCCCATAGTTGGATTCCATATGACCAAATAGGCTTGAATATAGATTTATACAATAATATATTGTTATCTAAAGTTAACTTGGATTTGCGCCCGATAAGTCAATTAATTTGGTAGAGTGTAAGTCCAAGTTGTTTCCGTTTGGCGAGTATCTGTTTGTCCCAAGTTAGGCGTCCATCTATGTGCATACCAAGATATTTAGCATTCTCTCCTTGCGGGAGTTGACAATTATTGATATAGACTGGTGGATATGTTCTTCTACGCACAATAAAAGTTATATGTCTCGATTTTGTTTAGTTGGTTTTTATACGCCATCTTTTCAGCCGCATTTGTATTTGATTCAAGTGTGATTGTAGGTTCATTGATGCTATAGATGGATCTTCATGAGAAACTAAGACTGCCGTGTCGTGGCTCGGTGAATGGAGGTAAAACGGAGTTACCTGTTGACGACGCTTGGGCAGTCGATGATGGCACGCCTAAACCAAACGATAGTCGAGTACTAAATGAATCAACAACCTTCCTAATTTTTAAATTTTTAGGGTAAATGATGTGGCTCGGTGAATGGAGGTAAAACGAAATGAAACACTGGTGTTTACATTATATGACCGTTATTTATTGGCTATATAAAAAAATGTGAAAAATACAAATGATAAAACGGATGGCAGCGGAGTTACCTGTTAACGACACTTGGGCAGTCGATGGTGGCAAGTCTAAACCAAACGACAGTCGAGTACTGAATGAATCGAAATACCCTTCAAATCCCAGATAAACATCTTGGGTTTGCCAGCTATTCGTTATCGGGTTCTAGTTGGTGCTGCTGGCATCTCGCCCGTGTTCAACATCTGGGATTATATTTCTGAGTATTTTGTAGACCGTTATTCCACGATGCAAAATTCGACATGCCCCAAGGTCGCTACATATTCTTAATTTAGAAAAGTATTATTGTCGTACAAATATTAAACAAATCTTTTTTCAATAAATTATGGCTGTACCATTTTTATATATTTTATATTTTTTTAAAAATAGTTCAAATCAAAATATAATTTTACTTTTATACGATAGAAGAATATATAGCTGCTGCATACATTGGGCCTTTCTCTACTCTAAAACAGTTAGTATATCTCCGAAAATAATTTAAATTTTGTAAAATGCTGGCAAGAGTGAATTCTTAAAAGGTTAATCTTTGAAAATACGAAAAAGAAAATCTAAATTCTAGATTAGAAATCGCTTAATATTATCTGATTAAGGAAAAATATTTTAAAAATTAATTCCTGTTTTGATACCACATTAAATCATCATCAATAACAAGATGTGATAAGAAATAACATTGAAAAACTATTTTCTTTTGAAAGTGGCCGGGTGCTGGCAACCCAAGAACGAGTAGCATTAAATGAGTAACCAGAGTTATTTAAAACAAAAGAGCTAATACGTATTCACACGGTGACTGTACCAAAATCAGCATCATCTGGTGTCACTTCCCCGTAAGACCGTATTCTCTTCGCCGAAACCCGTATTAATCCACTTTGATTTCGATTTTGCGGATGCGACTCGAGACCAGAGGGAGAGGATGCTGGGTTTTAGGGGATTAAACGGGAGCGTAGCCTGGCGAACAGCTTCTTCAGATTGATATATGGCTTGTTAGGTAGTTCGAAGCATCTCTTGTTCGTGAGCTTCCTCCGACACGTAGGCTTAATGTTGATTCATAATAGTTCTTGACGATTTTTTATCTGTTTTAACTTATTTTATGGACAAATTGTTTGCAGATGTTTATAGATATGTAATCAGAGCATGAATTATGCCACTATTAGGATTTAAATAATATCACAGCCGCCTATTGGTGGTTATTTTAATGTTATGAAGCTTAACGACAGTCTTCACTAGCACTGTCACTGTTTAGTATTAATAAATGATATTTTTCTAGTATTTATTACTGTTTCATTGTGTTTGCTCACACACGGTAAGTTATTTATTCCCTCTGATTTGAAGAAATCTACTATTGCAACCCATAAAAAACTTAAGGAATCTTATAATGACATTATTGTTGGTAAATTAATAGATGTAAAACGTATAGCACGGCTTGAGAAGGTTGTAAACATGTATAACACATGGGCTGGAAAGTACTGGGCCTATCACATAGATCATAGGATTCATCGCTTTTTCAGTCAGTACTAACCTTCAAAATAAAGCTGTTAAAGTTGTGCTGAAGCTTGTGTTAAAGAGTGGCACTATTTTTTTTTCTTATTTTCAAAATAGTAGATCAAAATTAATTTCGTGTTTTTTTTTTCTTTTTATTTTATATTTCTTCTTGATGGTAAAAAATACAATTCAAGCGAAGCAGTGACTTGAAGTGTTATAAGGACACCGCTCGATCAAAAACAACAATAAAACGTTGGTTTGCTGAGTTAAACTATGGCCGTAGAGACACCGATGATGCAGAGCGCAGTAAAATCAGGTAACACCAGAAAACATAAAAAACACAAAACTGTTTTGAATTAGGAAAAACGAAGTTGTATGAGCTAGCTAGCATCGTCCAACAACGTCCAATGCACTCAAAAGTACAACAATTAGCTGGAAAGGTTATAGCCTAGGTTTTTTGGGATGTGAAAGGATGTCGAAATTGGAAAGAAACAATCGCATTTGGCAAAACTATATAAATAGAACATCGAATTACTCCCACGTCCACCGTATTCGCCAGATTTGGCTCCCAGAGATTTGGCTCGTCGGTAAGAAATTTCGCTCGAATTAAGAGTTTATCGTTGAAACTGTGGCTTATTTTGAGGCAAAAGATAAGCCGTTCTACAAAAGTGGTATTGAAATGTTAGATGGCGCTGGAATTATTGTGTCGCGTATGATTGAGATTATGTTGATGAATAAAGTCAATTTTGACCAAAAAAAGGCGTTCTCTTTGTTACTATACCAAGTGATTAAACATTGGTTTGTAAATTAAGGTACCATGATGATACCAAATGTTTTTTTCGACATGAAGAAAAATTTTCTATGGTGTAATGTAAATGACGATAAGAGGTGAATTTCTGTGATTTCTTTAAACAACAACCAAAAAATTATGGTTTTGACTGAAATTGTGGTACAAAACGTACTAAAATTATTATTCAGATATAGATTATAAAGTCTTTCATATGCTTTTGATGATAATCTATTAATAATTACACGAAATTGTCTAATTTCAAAATCTTTATTATATTAATAACTTTCCAATATATTGGGTAATTGCAGAATCACCAATGAATTACTAAATTAACTGTTTAATTCGATGGTCTTAACATTTTTCTATAATATAGAAAAATAAAAGTTATCCATTTAGTATTATTGAGGAAATTTTGTTCATTGACAGCCGATTAAAAATGAAAAAAATCACGATTTTGATCTCAAAGAACATGTTGGTGAACCAACAGAGTACGAAAGCAATTATCCAGCCATTAGTTGCTATAGGAAAGCACCAAAAGAAAGAACATTGACTAGCACACCAGTTGAAAATGCTGAAAGAATGGGGTTTAAAGCTTTTTGTGACTCCTCAAAAAAAGTGCAGCAACTGTGGCATATGATGAACTGCTAAAACCATGAACCGAACCCAACAGATGCAGACTACAAGAGCTGTGAAGGACATAGTGTTGCTGCTTGAATGGAAATGGGATGTTCTGCCGTACCCAGTGTACTCAACAGACATAAAGCCTCCGTAATACCACTTGTTGAGATCGATGCGACATGGCTAATCTGTCCCACTGTTTCGAAATGTTGAAAAACAAAAAACAAACCAAAATGGCTCTATTGACCCGGTATCTATATATCTAAAAATACGAAAAAATTTATAGAAAGCCATGGTGACTAGAACTTAAAAAGTTTTTAGACTGGGAAAATAATACATTCAATTGATACTGAATAATTAGAGATTTTTTAAAATTAATCTTTTTATTTACAACTCAAGCACTAATGTCCTAGGACAGTATTTAATGTTAATGCTGAATACCATTGCATAGCAACATAATAAGAATATATCTTTGTATTAGTCTAACAATTGAGCTAATTACTATAGAATATTGATAACTAAAACAAGCACCATAAAATATACCCACGTTAAATGAAGCTCAATGTATTATATATGATATATATATTTTAGCAGAGTAATAAATATAAAACCGATTATTTAGCGCCAATAAAGCCTATTTTTGTTAGGAGTATTATCAAAAATATGTTGGACTAGTAAACTATATAGGTATTACGATATTAAGTTGAAATTATTCTCGTATTACTATACAGCAGATGCAAGAACATGAACAAAAACTGATAGGAAGTGATAGGCAAAGAATATATTGAAAATTGTCTTAACTTCGAATTCATATATTTATTTTGCCATTAAAAAAAATTAGTACACTTTTCCCCGCTTGTAAAAAGTTATTTTTATTCCATTAGTACAAACTATAACTTGTATCTTCGAGAACATGAAAGCTGGCTTCACTTTTTATGAAAGCAGTATGGTGATAAATTAAAAAAATCAATCTCGGTGAATCACAGATATGCAATCAAAACACAAAGTATTCATAGTCACCGTTTAAATCACGTTCTACCTTTATGTTAACATCATCTTCTTCTTACACCACAATGGCATATTGCATACCTAATGAGAACTTTTTACACATTCCTCACACTCTCCAGACTTAATACCTTCTAATTAGCTTCTAATTAGTCTGAATCGACGCAAAATGGCGATAGACCTTTGCTAAGTATTGAAGCATCACTGTGCTGCTCGAAAAGTGATATAAAATATTTGCATTACACCTAACCAACAACAAAAGAAACACTACTTGGAACCTTTGCTGACGACATAATTATTATGGCAAACGACTTATCTCTGCCTAGGGCAGTAGAAAAAGTACAAGTGGCAGTCAACAAAATCTACAAATAGACGAATGATTGGAAAATTCAACTTAATAGCTCCAAATCTGTACACGTTCATTTTGCATTGCAACGAAATAATAAAAAACCACTCAATGGATGCCCGATTCCTCAAGCAGAATCAGCTAAATACTTTGGAATCCATCTTGGCGGTAGATTAAATTGGAAACATCATGTTAGGCAAAAAGAAAAACACATTAGAACCAAAATAAAACAACTATACTGGTTAGTCGGATACTCTCATATTGATCTAAAATCAAAGAGGTTGATTTATAAGACAATTATAAAGCCAATTTGGACCTATGGGGCGCAAATATGGAGTTTCACTAAAAATTCAAATTAACTAGTCATACAATGCTGTTAAAACAAGGCTCTTCGATTGATTACCAATGCTTATCGCTACGTAACCAACGAAGATCTGCACGACGACCTGGAAATCAACTGGATTTGCGAAGTTATCCAAATTTCGCCTTGAAACACGAAAGAAGAAGAAGAAAGAAAAAAAGAAGAAAGAAAGAAGAAGTAAATCATACTAACGTGGAAGCAATACAACTGCTGGACAGCGCGCAGGACGTTAGGAGATTGAGGCGAACCAAACCATACGAACTTACATAAAGTGTATACCTTTAGTGTAAACTATAGTTATAAGTTATTATAATTTTATAATTGAGAAATACATATTGATGTATTTGCTCGCACTCGTCTTGCTTATGAATTAATCCAAGTACAAATGAAATGTAGTAATAAATTAATTGCAAATTAAGATTGTACTAAGCATATCTAATAAAGATGTTATAAAAAATTACACCTAATTTGGACCATTTTTTTATAATACATGTATTTTCAAGCAAAATTCTATAATTTTATAGTAACATATAAGCATATCATATTTTATTCACAAAAAAAACAAAATGTATAATTTAATTTATATCAATAAAATAATTATGAACCTAAAGAAAGTTCAGACTCTTCACACCCGAACAAAGTTTCAGGAAAACAGTTTTGTTTGAAATATCTAAAGATTTGTAGAATATTTTACACATTCAAAATTCAAAATCTTTATTATTCGAATTACTTTACAAATGCTGCGTTTATTAATAAGTTCGCAGAAGCGGTAATGAATTGTAGTAATAGCTATCACCTCCTGGTTTAATAATTAACAGGAAAAATATTCTTTTTGTTACGGAACTAAATATATAAATGAGCTAATTAAATAGTCAATAAGCTGGATATTAAAGTAATTAGAATTTTACTTCATTGATTTATTACTGATATTTCGTAATTTTTAGTTCTAGTGTTCTTGGTAGAGGGCGCTTCGCGAACATATTAACAAAGCTTAAATACCCAGTATTTCAAAATCCATTGAATCAAAACGATTTCTATTTCTATTTAAAAAAAATTAACATAACAACGTTAGACTAATTGGACCCAAAAGGATTAAGTAAGCGATAGTTGTTATTTACGAGAATGAAGGTGTTGTAGGGTCACTCCCGACGCCTAATCCTTGATAAGGACTCGTGTAATCTTTTTTGGATTATGAACGGGCCTGTAACGTCAACGCATACGTAAAAACCATACCATTCTGTTAGTGCGTTGATATATCAACGTTCTCAGACCCACAAAACGACATATAATTTTGTTGTATATGATATTTATTATACAAGTATATTAAAGTTATTGTATTATATTATTTATTAATATAACTAAATAACTAAAGTAAAATATTTTAATTTTTTCTCACCTCTCTTAGACTTATTTCTTATTAATTATTATAATTTTTTTTATTACACTGATATCTACCGAAATATGTACGTTTAATATAATATAATCTATTAATTAATATATATAATAATATTTCCCAAATTTCCGAAATTAAAATTAATAATAACACTTCTATACTTTATATAAGTTTTTGTATTTTTTGGTTCACTTCAATCTTCTGATGTCTTGCACTTTGTCCAATACTTCTATTGTTTCCACGTTGCTAAGATTAAGTAACCTTTTTTATGTTTTATTATGAGATCTTCCGTAACTTTATGAATCAATTCAATTTCGAGGTCATCGTGCAGTTTTTCGTTGGTTACATAGCCATAAACGTTGATAATTAAATACCAAAAAAAATGGCAACTAAGTATATGCAGTAGTATGAGGTCTAGTATTATAAATTTATCAACAATGTTTGATGTCATGTCAAGTCTCACCAGGTCCGATAAATAGCCCTCAATAACATTACTGAGCAGGCTAAGAAATATGGAATAAAATCAAATGCTAAGAACTCTGCACATCTACCTGCTAGTGATAATTGGTTCTAGATCTGTATACGAACACAACAAAACCATATTTATGTTTATAACATAAAAATAAAGAAATATCATGTGTATTTGATGTGTTGAAATTGTTATAGTTCTGAAATGATGTTCTGAACTTATGATACTTTGTTATACGAGGGTCACTATTTATATATCTGGATTAGAAAAAAAACAAATAGTTAATCTGCGAATATATTTTTATTGTTTTTCATAGTACTCGCCACACACTTTTGCATACGCTTAAACCAATTTTCAAAGCATTTATTCCATTCCGAATGAGGTATCTTCAAAACATGATTTTTTAACGCTTCGGTAGCTTTTTGGGCGATGAAAATCGTTGACCACGCAGTTTATTCTTCACGGATGGGAACAAAAAGAAGTCAGTGGGTGCCAAATCAGTGCGTACATCAAATGTACGGCCGATGACACATCAATTCGATGTTTTGAGTGCTCAAATAGTCTCTTGTTTCAGCCGATGTGTGAGAGCTCGCATTAACATGATGAAGAACAATCCGGCGTCTCTTGTTTGTTTTCCTTATTTCACCGAAAACTTCTGGCAAACAAATGGTTGTGTACTAATCAGAATTTAATGTTCTATGATACTCTAGAGGCACTGTTGCAATATGACCAGTTTTCCTGAAAAAACAGATCACCATTTTCTTTGAGGTGCTTCGGGCGCGAACAACTTTTGTTGGATTTGGTTCATCTTGAATTTCCCATACAGTCGACTGCTGCTTACTTTCGGGCTCATATGAATATATCCATGATTCGTCACCTGGCACGATTTTACAAACGCCTTTCGAAGCACCACGATTAAATTTCTTAAGTATTTCTTTGCATCAATCGACACGAGCCTTTTTTTGAGCGATTGTCAAATTGTGTGGGATCCAACGCGAACATAACTTTCGCACAGCTCAGTGTTCATGTAAAATCGCATATATGCTGGTGGAACTAATGCTTAGTTTAACATATTTTTATTACATCCAGTACTGATCTTATATTGAAAATATTGTAAAAACAAATTTTAGTGACATATAATTGTTAAATTATTCCCTTTACACTATTATGAGAGTCATAACATAATAAACATAATTAAATCAATAAATTGTGGTCGAATTTCAATAGATTACTAGTATACTTAAATTATGAGTGAAAACTGTGTGTTGTTTTAAAATTATCTAGAGTGCGCCAGTGAGTGACAGTAAATCAACGAGCTGGTATTTAAGTACAATATAAAGGAAAAATTACTAGACAGTTGTAGTTAATAAATAGTTGTAATATGTGTACCATGTGCTTTTTATATTAAAATAATTATTAATCGAATTTATCTCAAAAAACTCACGAATGCGATTTTTATAATGGATTCATACAAAATTTAATTTCTGGCCAGAAAATTATTATTTTGAAAATATTGGAACTGTTTATGGCTTTAAAATAAACCCAAACCAGTATTTCTTTATGTTCCACAACCAACTATTTTTACATAAGTGAAATACAAGGCATATCAGTGACCTTCGGATATGTAATGACCTTTTCAACAAACAACCTTACCCCCCCCCCCCCAACCCTATATTGACGATGGTGAAAGTTCTGAACCTTTCTCGCTTCTTCGGTCGGTCCTATCTCTTTAAAATATTAAATGATAAGGACCTGAAGGCGTAGAAAATCCTAATGTTCTTATAAATTGGGTAACGTCGCCGAGGGAATAACGAATTGTCAGGTAAAAAGGACTTCATTAAAAACGCCTTTTATCGCAAAGAACTCGGGCGACATCTTAATATCTCCGATCCTGGTGTGGGGATACAAGGAGGAAGGTTCGTTCCTTTTTTTCTTCCTTCGTGGGATTGCGAAAATACGTTCAGTTTTTTCCGGTCCGTTAATGTTTCTAGTTTCTGTAAATATTTTAGGCTACGTTATTTATAATTTATAACAAGTAAACTGAAAAGTCCCCGGCCTGACACATATGTTTTTTAGTTAGCCCTAACCCTCAAAAGATGCGTGTATAAATTTGACAGCTGTCGAATCATTAGTTTGTGAATTATATCATTTTGAGTGAAACAACTTTTGTTATTGTGAAAAAAATGGATAAAAAGGAATTTCGCGTGTTGATTAAATATTGCTTTTTGAAGGGAACAAATACAGTTGAAGCAAAAACTTGGCTTGATGCCGAGTTTCCGGATACTGCCCCGGGAAAATCAAGCATCAAGTATTGGTATGCTAAGTTTAGACGTGGTGAAATGAGCACCGAAAGAGAACTCAGTGGACGCCCAAAAGAGCTCGTTACCGACAAAACCATTTAAAAAATCCACAAAATGATTTTGAGTGACCGTAAATTGAAATTTAATGAAATAGCAGACACTCTAAAGATATCAACTGAACATGTACATCATATCATTCACCAATATTTGGGTATGAGAAATCTCTGTGCAAAGTGGGTGCCGCGCGAGCTCACTTTTGGCCAAAACAACGACGAGTTGATGATTTGGAGCAGTGTTTAAAGATGATCAAGCGTAATAAACCCGAGTTTTTGCATCTATTTGTGACAATGGATGTAACATGGCCCCATCATTTAATTCCGAAATCCAATCGAGAGTCATCTGAGTGGACTGCACACGATGAACACGATGAATTGTGGGAAAACGCAACAGTCGGCTAGCAAAGTTATGGCGTCTGTATTTTGGAATACCCATGAAACAATTTTCATTCACTGCCTTGAAAAGGGAAGGACCATCAATAGCGACTATTACATAGCGTTATTGGACCGTTTGAAGGACCAAATAGCCGAAAAAATGGCCGCAATGCACCGTGTGTCAGTGAAAACGATGGCAAAAATCCATGAATTGGGCTTTGCGAATTGCTTCCTCATCCACTGTATTCTCCAGATCTGGCCCGCAGCGACTATTTCCTGTTCTCTGATCTCAAAATAATGCTCGCTGGGAAGAAATTTTCATCGAATGAGGAGGTGATCGCCGAAACTGAGACCTATTTTGGAGCAAAGGACACATCGTACTACAAAAATGGTATCGAAAAACTGAATGGTCGCTATAATCAGTTTATCACCCTTGAAGGGAATTATGTTGAATAAAAAAAGCTAATTTTGCCAAAAATTATTTTACTATAGTAGGCCGGGGACTTTTCAATTGACCTGTTAATCAGTCCTGTAGTATCTGAGTGCAGCTACAGTACTTCTCTGGAAACTTGTATTGTATTTGTATTAGTTTTCACGGAATATCTCCATAAGTAAATTCGATATCTTCATATAGGTTTCAACAATTGCTTGTATAATAGCAATTTATTATGTCGTGATAATTGGCTTTTCTTGTAATTAACAATCTTTTTCTTCCGGATACTAATGTTACCCCTTCGAAGGTGGTATATACATTGAATGGGCTCAAATTTCAAAAAGAAATTCCGCTGGATATGTCGAAGATTTTGTCCTCACTCTGGATTACAGTAAAATGCTGACGTAGTTGTATAGCATTACAATATTTGGAGGAAACATTAATAAAAAACCTATTTTTTGTTGTCTCTAGAGACTTTTTTGTTTTATCTTAATCATTCCTAATTAACACCGGATTAATTATTACCTAAACCGATGATTCTGATACCGAAACCGTAAATATCGCTTCGAACAAAGCGCGGGGGAGAGAGAGAAAAAAAAACACCGACACGTTAAAATCGCCAAAAACTTTTCCATCATCCTGAGCCGAAAACTAGCTTAGTAAATTGCGCTCGATTATAATCCATTAGAATGGAGGAGCCTCGTTTTTGCGAGAGCGGTCGATGGTCCGGGCGTTGGGGGGCGCGGGGCCTCCGATAGGGGGGAGGGGCGGTATACCCTAATCTTCCATTCACGAAGCTCGCTTTTAATCATCATCAAATATTTAACTAGTTGGATTATTTTGGGGCACTTGATGGACTCTGGCTCGGTGTGGATAATGCAGCTGACGGCCGGCTAAAGAAGAACAACTATGGACAGGCTGATTTTTTCGTGATGGAGTGTTTTTTTGTTGTTTTTTTTTGTGTCGATGTAAAAAGCCCGAAGTGTAGGTTTCGTTTTATTTTTATTACACATTTTAGAATCTGCGAGATCAAGTTGGATCTTACAGGCCCATTTCTCTGCTACATACGATACACGATACGCAAATATGAGGCTGTTCTAAGACATCAAACTAAGTAGTAATCTAACGTACCCAACAGGAAGTTCTACGATTTATTACCAATGCTTATCGCTACGTAACCAATGAAGAACTGCACGATGACCTCGTCACATGCATATACGTTATAAATTATCCTTAAAGAGTTAAGATTTCTCCTTAAAACATAAAATAAGGTAACTAAATCACGGCAACGTGGATGCAATATAGCTACTGAATAACACGTAGGAAATCAACACGAACTTGTGTAGCTAACTTTACCAAGCATACCATACGTTAACTTTACCAAGTAGATTAGTTTTATCTTCTGAGATGATTTCTAGTTTGATTCCTCGCCAATCAGTTTGCTGTCGTTCGAAGCCCACGTTAGGGCCAGGCGCAGCTTGGCGAGGTGACGCAGCGTGAGTCGCGATGAGAATTTGTGGGTTTAAAGAACGACAGCCACGGCGCAAAATTGTTTTTCACCGTGCCGTGGCGCAATTTTGGCTAACGTGATCCTGTGGAACGAGATGTTCTTGCCGCAGTTTTTCGCCTAAAGCCACGGTGAATGTTTAAACTTGGAAGAAGAATTAATCGAATATGTGTGGATTAGGTAAGTTTTGTACGATACAAGTAATGTAGACTACATGAGGATTAAATTCATTAATTAAAGTACATTCTCCGTGAGTCTTTCTCCTTTTTAGATACAACTTTTCAGTTAGCGTTTACTTACCATCTGGAAGATAAACATTATCATCTCAGATTCGAATTCGTCTTTCGAATCAAATTCAGAGCTAAATTCAATCGTTATTAGCACAGTATCAATTGCCGTTGTACCAAGTCTGCTGTACAGCTTTCCAGTGAAGCGAAGAGTGCAATCGTATTTGCGCGGTTTCGGCGCCTGGCAGTTTTATCCTGCGTACACTTGCAGCAACCCTCACTGCGTCACCTCACCAAGCTGCGTCCCATTTTGCGCCTGGCCTAAAATAGTAGATCCAGTCCAAATAAACCCTAATTGGTAAAAAGGAGATTCTAAAGTATATGTATATAAAAAATTTATTTTATCGAGTTCGCGTTCTGCTTACGTAAATTTGACAATCTCAGAGACAATAATTGTTCCTATATTCATAAATAAATATTCTATCAAATGTTGGAAAAGTATTTATTGAGATCATACAAATGTGATTTTTTAGTGTTGGTGTGTCTCTGTTTTTGGTGTCGATGTAAAAAGGCCTGACGGGGTGTACGCTTCGTTTTATTTATTACACGTTTTAATATCTAAAATATCCTACCGTATAAACATATTCCATATATATTACCAAAAATCAAATTATTTCAACTTCACGTTCACGTTGTGACTTCACGTTGTGATTATGCAAATTTCACAGAAAACAGTGTTAGCATGGAAAAAGCAATAATTGCTCCTACATTGATAAATAAAGATCCCATAAAATATCGGAAAAGTGCTTATTAAAATAATAACAATGAGACTTCATAAACATCACGATGAAATAAGCTGAAAAAATCAGGCAGACAATCCGCCACTTTATGGAGTACTAGATGTGGAAAGTATGCCAATGCTATTTTTGTCGGTTTTGGTTCTACTTTCGACTATAAACGCTGGTCCTTACTTTGGACAGTTTTGGAAGCTAAACATATCTTTCTCTAGTGATTTTTACTATGTTGAAGTAGACGCAATTACTTGACTTCTTAACTTTTATTCCTCTTCAATTATTGCAAGTTCCTTGATCGTTGTGATGATACAGATGTGGAGGCTCTTACCTCATGAATTTTATGATTTATGAATTTTAAAGGATTTAAAACAAATGGTGTTACTATATAATGTACCTGATTTATAACCAAATTCCTGTTGTAGCCTCACTTTTCTTTTCACTTTTCAGTATGTGTCATTTCGTCAAAATTGTGCAAGATATTTTTTCATCGAGTAAATTGCATTTTCAGGAAATTTAAATGTTTTACTTCAGAAGGAAAGGGCGGCTGAAGGTTATCGAATATTGTGTGAAGGTTATGGCAACCATGCTCTATCGATTTTAACATCTGAATAGTCGTTTCGACTCTTTAAAAGCGTTGATTTTGACATCACAGACAAAGAGCGTTCTGGACACCCAAAAATGTAAAGACGAGAATTTGAAGACATTACCATGAAGCCATCAATGGTGATCGTTATCTACTGCTACAATTGATGCGTTTGTTTGATTGATGAAGACTTTGAAAAAAACCGTTGTAATACGAGCAAAGACACAGCAATATTATTCTTCAATATGAAAACAGTAGACCACATGTTGTAAAACCGATGAAAACATACTTGGAAACATTAATACAGGGAAGTGCTACCCCACACGCCGTATCATGCAGACCTTGCCCCTTCAGATTACTACTTTTTTCAACATATCTGTCTGAGATCTGTCTGAGAAGCACTTCACTTCACTGGATTCGCGGAGAACCTCAAAAAGCCTATAAATTGCTAATAATTATTATAATAGCCTAATAATTAATGGTACAATAATATAATAATTATTATGATAGTATAATAATTATAATAAAATAAAATGGATCTATAAATTGCCTGAAAGATGGGAAAAAGTAGCGATGGACAATACATTAATGGACATTAAAATTTAATTGAAAAAGTTTAACATGAGTAGTTAATTGTTTTCTGTCATTTGATAAGCCTAATTACCGTAAGCGATTTTAAAATACGACTTTCATTATCTTTGGGTTATGATTTCTCTCTCGTCGGCTTCTGGATTTGTTTTTTGTACTGAAATATAGTTTCCGTAGAAACACAATATTTTGTTGGATATAATTTGTAGCTAGTAATTGTTTTTTTTTATATAAAACCTAATTAACAAAAGTTATTCTGACTTTTCTCTACTAGTACTACGTACTACTAGTACTCTACGTATCATGCAGACCTTACCCCTTCAGATTACTACTTGTTTCAACATATGAGTAGTGACCTATCTGAGAAGCACTTCACTTCACTGGATTCGTGGATAACCTCAAAAGGCCTATAAATTGCTAATAATTATTATAATAGCCTAATAATAACAATAGCCTAATAATTAATGGTATAATAATATAATAATAATTATAGTAGCCTAATAATTATAATAAAATAAAATGGATCTATAAATTGCCTGAAAGATGGGAAAAAGTAGCGATGGACAATACTTTGAATAAAATACATTGTCCCAACTATTCTAACAATAAAGCTTCAAATAAAAACAATTAGCTAATTTATAGGCCTAGCATATAAATCCAATAATGAATTAGATATAAACACCATTGTTTATTTGTTAGGAGAAATGCATATTTAATTAGTAGTTTAACAAACAAACAAACTTGGATTATATCCCAGCCTTATCCAACAGAAAAGCATTAATGGACATTAAAATTTAATTGAAAAAGTTTAACATGAGTAGTTAATTGTTTTCTGTCATTTGATAAGCCTAATTACCGTAAGCGATTTTAAAATACGACTTTCATTATCTTTGGGTTATGATTTCTCTCTCGTCGGCTTCTGGATTTGTTTTTTGTAGTGAAATATAGTTTCCGTAGAAACACAATATTTTGTTGGTTATAATTTGTAGCTAGTAATTGTTTTTTTTTATATAAAACCTAATTAACAAAAGTTATTCTGACTTTTCTCTACTAGTACTACGTACTACTAGTACTCTACGTATCATGCAGACTTTACCCCTTCAGATTACTACTTGTTTCAACATATGAGTAGTGACCTATCTGAGAAGCACTTCACTTCACTGGATTCGTGGATAACCTCAAAAGGCCTATAAATTGCTAATAATTGTTATAATAGCCTAATAATAACAATAGCTTAATAATTAATGGTATAATAATATAATAATAATTATAATAGCCTAATAATTATAATAAAATAAAATGGATCTATAAATTGCCTGAAAGATGGGAAAAAGTAGCGATGGACAATACTTTGAATAAAATACATTGTCCCAACTATTCTAACAATAAAGCTTCAAATAAAAAAAATTAGCTAAAATATAGGCCTAGCATATAAATCCAATAATGAATTAGATATAAACACCATTGTTTATTTGTTAGGAGAAATGCATATTTAATTAGTAGTTTAACAAACAAACAAACTTGGATTATATCCCAGCCGTATCGAACAGAAAAGCATTAATGGACATTAAAATTTAATTGAAAAAGTTTAACATCAGTAGTTAATTGTTTTCTGTCACTTGATAAGCCTAATTACCGTAAGCGATTTTGAAATACGACTTTCATTATCTTTGGTTTATGATTTCTCTCTCGTCGGCTTCTGGATTTGTTTTTTGTACTGAAATAGAGTTTCCGTAAAAACACAATATTTTGTTGGTTATAGTTTGTAGTTAGTAATTGTTTTTTTTATATAAAACCTAATTAACAAAATTTATTCTGACTTTTCTCTACTAGAACATTTAAATTTTTTTTTGTAAGTCCCTTCAAAGCAATATCATTTAAATTTATATCATTCATAATATATATATATATATATATTAAAGCATTTATATCAACATTTTTCTGTAAGTTTTGAATAAGTTTTTTCTGTTCATTTCGATTTCTGAAATGGTCTTAGAACAATTTTCTGATTCAGTTTAAGCCAGTTAAGATATTATTAAATTATTTTATTTTATTTTAACCACCGTTGTTTAAGATTTCGTATTACTACTGATTATTCCCGTATTTTTGGAACCATTAAAGAGTTATGGTAGTTATAACATTTTATATTATTTTTAGGGACAACAAATTAATATGTCCTTTTTACGAATTCATGCAACATTGATCTGTGAAAATGAAGCACGACATATGCGAAAATTTCATCTTGATATAGATTAACAAAATTCCAGAAAAACGTGAATCGTCTGTCCTCTGTTTACAAGGTGTTTTAGTTTTTCGCAAAAAAAAATTCCACATTCATAATATTAACATTAATCAATACATTTCCAATTCTAAGAATTTGAATTAATTTTTATCTTTTGAACTTAGAACAGTTAAGGAAAATTGTTGTTGCTTAAGAACTGGTAATAATTGATAAGGTTCTGGAGAGATATATCATTGTATTGTAGTAGAAGGTGACTGTAAAATGTATTAAGATTTTTCTGTAAATTTTATTAATATTACCTTCTAGTCCATTTCAAGATTCATTAGTAAATACATTTCGTAACAAAGCAACAATTTATTGACAGGAAAATAAAATATGACAGCTAGTGTTTTATGGATTGAATTATGGAATACATTAGTAAAGAACATTGCAATTTTATTTAAAAAGGTCGGTAAAGAAATTATTCTGTTATCAAATAAGCCTAGTTATTTATTCAATTTATTTTTTTAATATATATTTTGGGTGAAACATATGTATATTAATGTAAAATATGTGTATTAATATAACTATATATATAATTATATATATATATATATATATATATAACATAAATGAAGTCATGAAAATATGTAGATAAAATGAAACTAACTACATAATTTGCCTAGATGGAGCACTTGTGACAAATACAAGAAATTATGGTTAAAAATAATTCTGTAAATATTATCAACTACTGATAAATATTAAGATGTTATAACGATCAATACAATAAAATCTGTAACTATATGACAGTTTGTTCTCTGAACTCTTTATAAAATACTTAATTATCTAATTAATAGATAAGTAAAGTTTTGAGAAGTAAATAGTTCATTTAATGATTGTAAATATATTTCGTTAATATAACATTAATATTGTAAAAAAGTGCCTAATTTTGTTTGTTATTTTTTAGTATATACTACTTTATTTGATATTCCACGTTTGTTTATAATATAAGAGTAAATAAAAATCATATATATAATCTATTCAAAGTTTATTTGTATATGCGTCATCAAAATGTGTGACGTGAAGACGTCGCAATGTTGCCGCATCAACTCTGAGTTTTAGTTCAGTTTGGCTTTGAAATAATTTAACAAAAATTTTATCAAATATAATTTACTTTAACATTATAGTATATCTAAAAACTACAGTTCATACCCACAATAGTTTATAGGTTAGAGTTATACCTCTTATCATAATTGCTTTCAAGAATTTTGCATACGTCTGACAACTGGACTTTGACAGGCTCATTCGTCTACGTGTTCGAACTAATCAGACAGCATTGTGTCTCTTTTTAACTAGAATAAGATGAGAAGGAAAATATTGTCTGATTCTAAAACGAATTTACAGATTGCGGTAGAATAATTTAAATATCTTGATGACGCATATACAAATATATGTCTATTATGAAAGGAAGATGATTATTCAGTTATTAATAAAAAAAAGGCGAACAACATTGTTTAAAGCCTTTACTGAATTACTAGAAATATTTTCCATATTATATTGTACTTTAGACCAATACTTAATCTCCTAAATGCATCTTACCATCACCGGCAGCGCCCTACCAAATCGCGTTTTCTTCGTACAACACATCTCGCTGGAACAAGCGAAACCCACTTCCTCAAGGCCATCAACTACCGAGAAACCAAAACGGCCGAAGATAGAGGAGAGAAAAAAACAAATAAAACCCGACACGTTTCCCAAGAATTAAACGTTTCCCGCCACGTGTAACTAAAGTTATTCGTTTGTTTTCCTTTGGTTGCGTCGACTTTTTTTCCTCGCTATCTGTCGAGCGTCTGCTGTATGTCTATTGTGTTCGTGAAAAAAAAAGTTACGAAAAATATGTCGGGAATCGTTGATTGACGGCCATTGATTGACAGCAGAATTTTTTTCTTAATTTTTTTAATCGTATATATGGAATTTACGGTACGGGTCATAAACTTTTGTAATGTTAGATTATCCTGAAATAAGTTTTATTACAAAGGAATAATTACCGCAAGGAATATTTATAAAAAAAATAATGTTCACATCCATAAAGATCTAAGGATACAACCAGTTAGCAAAGAAATCAAACATTTTTCGAAAAAAACAAAGTGATATTGCATAATAACAAAAACGTCAAAGTACTACAGTTCGACTACAATAAATTTACATGGATATTGAAGAGAAACTTTTAAATAATTTAGTTATGTGCGAAAACTATGTCGTGTATAAAACTACTACATTCATTAAATGCTAATTAAGTTTAAAACAATATAAGTGAAAAATTACTAGATAGTTTTCGTTAATAATTGTAGCTAGTATACCATGCACCTTTAAATAAAAAATCTATTCAATAACTATTGAAATATATATACACTATATTGAAAATTAAAAAATAGCTTTTCACTAATATTTGATGGAATTTATCTGTTATTATTTAACGACATCTTAGGGAAATTGATTTAATGAACTTGCTTTATTATATATCGCAAAATTTAGTTCTATAATATTCCCATGCAACGCCTTGTGAGTCCTATATGGATTGAATTTTGCAAGGAATAACAAGTCAATTGAAAAGTCTCCAGCGTGACATATAGATGACGCTACTAGAATTAAATCGTGGATCATTAGTTTGTGAATTATAGCATTCTGAGTGAAGCAACTTTTGTTATTGTGCAAAAAAGTGATAAAAAGGAATTTCGCGTGTTCATAAATTATAGCTTTTTGAAGAGGAAAAATACAGTTGACGCAAAAACTTAGTTTGATGCCGAGTTTCCGGACACTGCCCCAGGAAAATCAACCATCAAGAATTGGTATGCTATGTTTAGATGTGGTGAAATGAACACCGAAAGAGAACTCAGTGGACGCCCAAAAGAGGTTGTTACTGATTAAACATTAAAAAATCCACAAAGTTATTTTGAATGGCCATAAATTGAAATTGAAGGAAATAACAGACACTCTAAAGATATCGATTGAACGTGTACATCATATCATTGACGAATATTTGATGATTCGGAGCAGTGTTTGAAGATGATCAAGTGTAATAAACCCGAGTTTTTGCGTCGATATGTGACAATGGATGAAACATGGCTCCATAATTTTACTCCGAAGTACCATCGACAGTCATCCGAGTGAATTTCACACGATGAACTCTCTCCAAAGCGTGGAAAAACGCAACAGTCTTCTAGCAAGGTTGTGGCGTCTGTATTTTGGGATGCGCATGGAATAATTTTCATTGACTACCTTGAAAAAGGATAAACTAACAGCGACTGTTACATAGCGTTATTGGACCGTTTGAAGGACGAAAATGGCCGCATTTGAAGAAAAAGAAAGTGCTGCTTCATCAAGACAATGCATCGTGTCACAAGTCAGTAAAAACGATGGCAAAAATCCATGAATTGGGCTTCGAATTGCTTCCTCCGTATTCTCCAGATCTGGCCCCAACGACTATTTTCTGTTCTCAGATCTCAAAAGAATGCTCGCTGGGAAGAAATTTTCGTTGAATGAAGAGGTGATCGCTGAAACTGAGGCCAGCAAAGGACATATCATACTACAAAAATGGTATCAAAAAGTTGGAGGGTCGCTATAATCAGTATATTACCTTTGAATGGAATTATGTTGAATAAAAAAACTAAATTTGGCAAAAATATGTGTATTACTATGGTAGGCCGCGGATTTTTCAATTGTTCTGTTATTTTTAAAAAAGAATGTTCACTCCGTTCAAAAGTATTTTGTAACGAAACGAGCAGAACAATGTATGAGGCTCAAAGAAATGTGATGGTTACTTTCACGACAATCCGAATTAACACTACATCATAAACTATTATTATACAAGCAAATCGTAAAGCCAATGTG
The DNA here is from genome assembly GCF_030347505.1 of Rhynchophorus ferrugineus. NCBI lineage: Eukaryota > Metazoa > Arthropoda > Insecta > Coleoptera > Curculionidae > Rhynchophorus > Rhynchophorus ferrugineus. Next base: position 53,556,554 of record NW_027472583.1, read on the forward strand.
GACAGTGTGCAATTATGGGATTATAAAGAAATTCATCAAGACAGTCATTCGCAGCATTGTAATGCGCCATGGTACATTAGAAATGAGGACTAAGAGGAAATTAAAGGGTTTCTTGATAAGGATCAAAAGATGTTGCATGATAACAGCGATGATAATTGTTCTTTAACAACAGATTTATCTAGAGGTTGAATAGATAAAAACCCTTTAAACTATTCAATTTAGTGTTCATTATTTAATAAAATATAAGGCATAATCCTGATCTTACATTCTAAAACTTAGATTCGATTTTCTACTACTCACGGCTGTTCATCATTTACTAAAATGTTGGATAAATTGTTGTTTAATTTGTTTTAGTTGTTTAATTGTTTGGGGGTACTTTGGTCTAGAAATGTAAAAGAACCAAATATTATTTATATGTTCGACGCTTAACCCCTAATAATGCGCCCTTAAGAGGATTTTTCAAACTGTACCTTATTTTCGGGGATATAACTGATTTAATGACGCGGCATCTAAACCACGGCTTCTAAAAACCAACTAACTTAAACGCGTTTTTCTCGAAACTGCTTTTATCGAGACGGTTGACGAGAGATCTCAACTTCCACTAAACCGTTTTGCTCGAAATTTGGTGTATCGTATCAAAGTAAACCAAAATGTATTGCCGAATTATGACCGTTCAAAAAAAGTTAATTTTTTAATTTTTTTTATAAATAGAAAATGTTATTATAGTTTTACCTTGTTTTACTTGATATAAGACTGTACAGAGAGGGCTACTGTAAGACAAAGGTATATTTTTTTATTTATGCATATAGTGAGCAATCCAAATCTTCATTTCTTTTCCATTTTTGGTTTTAGGTTAAATAGGTTGTTCAATTTAAAATTGATTTTATTAAAAATGTATTCTTTCAAACTAATTCGCTATAATACATATATTTTATACATTTTATTCTGTCATATTTTTGGAAACACATGGCACATGATTGAGCAAGGTGTGGTATTATTCCAATTTATCTTGACTTGATTTCAAGATCAACTATTCAACTAATTATTTACTATTTATAAAAAAATCTATATAAAATCGCTGAATTATCGTCTAAAGGAAACATGTTATTAAGTTTAGCTAAAATGCGGCAGTTTTTGGCTCTACGTTGAATGGAATTTAGTGATATATAAAATCAAAATAAGTTATGAAAAAATGCTCTTTAAATTGTTCGCTTTCGTTCTGGTATATGAGATGTGAAAGATGAGTTACACATTGATTGTTCTATCACTGAAAGCAGCGATGACATTCTTAAACAAAATAGAGATTTCCGGTTTGGTTGGCACAGTGGTAAAGGTGACAGGACGGTCCTCATACTGTTGCGATAGTCGCGGGTTCGAATCCTGCTGAGGCTTGGTCGTAGAAAAAGATGTTTGTTATTGTTTAATATTTGTGGTTGTCCTAGGCAAGAGCGCAAAATCCGACAAGGAAAATGATCCCAGTCACGCCAGTAACCAGACTGGGTAAGACCGGGTGTCTTCTGGGATGGTTTCTGTCTAAGTTCATCACTCGTCAGTCCGTGTTTCGAAGCCCACGTTAAACTGTAGGTCCAGTCCAGATAAACCCTCGTTGGTAAAAAGGATACTTTAAAATATATATAAAAAAATGATTAAAATTAAAAATTAATTATGCACATTTTGTATTCATCTTTCCGTATTAGAAATTAAGTCATTAGTTTAAGATGCATAGTTGAGAAACCAATCCAGAGACACAGATTACAATGGTTTGAACATGCCGGTTTAATGAAAGATAAACGAATTCCTTACAGACTTATATGGCGATCGAATTTTTCTATGGAGGACGCAGCCAGCAAGTCCAAGAAAATCTTGATTGGAGTTATGATTTTTTTGGACTTACATTCATAATTAATGCATTATAATAATGGCAATTAAAACTATTAATTAATAAATTAATTTATAATTAAAGTATCATACGGAAAAAAAGCTCATCTACCACTAATATTATATCCATATTTATTAACAATTATCTTTTGCGATAAATCCACAGAAGAAACAGACGTTATATATGGAACTTGACTTAATTCATAAAATCGATCCATCACTTTTCTATTTATACATTTATAGCGAGCAGTAAACCTGCAGAATCCAGACACATATCAAAATAAAAGATAAAAATAAAACCCAACAAAATAACTGTAAACAATCAGCTATTCCTCTAGATAAATTAACACTCCATAAATTAATTTAATTAACTACGTAGACGTCATAAATATCATTTATAGTAAACTATAACATAAAAACGAAAAAACGGTTTCGTCACTTTAAAACAGCCTCTCATCCAAACAGCAACGGCAAAAATCTGATTTATTTTTGTGTTGTTTACGATCCAGAGCAAACTGGATTGTCACGGGTAGCCCAGGTGCGGAGGGTCGCAAATTGGGAGACATACTGAGTGTATTAGCAACGGCGGTGTTAAAATGTGGCGATGTCTTCATAATCGTCAGGAATATTTACTGTGTTCAGATGTGCCAACTCAAAGAAAAAACCGTCCAACGTGTCTGTGAATGGCGCGCGTCAAACCACGGATATCCAGATGTGTGATATCGCATTTCACAGATCTTTTTTAATATCGTGCACAACTGTCATTGTTTTTTTAATCTGTTCATAATAAATGTACTATTACTAAATAAACATATGTATTGTAACTATAAAGTTCTACTGACCGACAAAGTAACGTTTGACAAAATAACCGGCGTTTTTACTGCTTAGACATTATGGTGTTCAATAAATTCACAGAACGGAAACAAAAAACAGATTTATATTTGTAAAGATGATTTTGTTTTTTTAACCTCGCAAGTTTTGATAATTCGAAGAGTTTTGTTTTGGCACCGTTGGATTAGTCATCTAAATGACCTAGTGCATACCCATATTTGAATGCCATAAGTCTAAATAGTCCATATTAGGTCAAGTTGGGAGGATCTTCTGAGTAACTAGTACAGTTCTTTGATTTTGAGTCCAATCTACTCTACTCTCTACCTAACGTGATATTCTGAAGTGATATAATTAGGTTTTTGTTTTTTTGTCGCAATGTAAAATTGACATGGGCAAATTTCGAGCATTTTTTTAAATTTTTTTTTATTAATCTCCTAGAACGTAATAAGTATTATTATATAGTTTCAGTTACATAATATAACTATCCTGGATGTAGATCACTTCAGTAAGTGATCTACTGCACAACTTATGATCTAAATCTCATTTTAAACTATTCATTCTAACAGACATTCTATTCTAACTTATTTTAAAGTCTATCCTAACTTATTCTAAAAACTATTCTAGCTGATTCAAAAGATTATTAAATATGTCTATTAATCAGTTCATCTGGTAGTTTTCGTTTGAGCCTACGTACTTCACTGTCATCGTGCACATTTAACTGTTTGGCGAGTGCATTGGGATGCACTAATAGTCTTTCAGAGTACTTCGCAATAGCACTCCAAATCACACTTATTATGGGTCCTATGGGGATATCGCGCTGAATTAGTTTGTTGGACACGTAATATGGGGCATCGACGATGACTCGCAACACTTTATTCTGGAACCTCTGGAGGATATCAGCTAGTATATTTGGTTTAGTTTAACCCCAAGCTGTTTGCGTTTTGTCACTAGATGTTTTTTTCCATGTCAATCGTCGATCGAAATGCATTTCCAGATATTTAACGTTGTCTGCTTGCGGAAGTTCATGATTATTCAATTTTACTGAGGGACATGTTCTTCTATAAAGGGTAGGGTCTGTGAGGTACGATTTCAGCAGTTGAAAATGCGTGTGGGGCAATTTAACATTTCAATTTAACATGCAGTCCAGTGTGCCACGCCTTGTCGAAGGCCTGAGATATATCGGGAAATGAAGCGGAGCAATATTTTTTATTGTTATATTTTATAATATCTGGTTATAGAAAGATAAGAAGAGACGTCTTCTGATTTTTTTCCAGGTTTAAGAATCGTAATCATCTGAGCCACTTTCCAGAGAGCTGTTTTACGTATAGACGGTACTCATGGAATGTTCAAAATTACATTTTGAACATTCGTTATTTTTTATCCTTTGACTCTAAGAAACCTATTGGCGAATTTCCATGGAACACTCTTCAAAAATTATAGTGATGCTTTGGTGCAACGATTTAAATGTGGTAATTGAGAAAATAGAGAACAAATAATAACCTGGAAGACCAAAATAGTTCGAAGACAAGTACACAAATAGTTCAAAGTTCTCATTATAAGACTTATTAGACGAAAACCCAGTTCAATCTATCAGGAAGCTTTCAAACAGCATAGCAGTTGATGAATTAACTGTCTTCAGACGATTAAATTCCACGGAAAATATTCATAAGGGGAGAAAACGGCTACTACAAGAATTGATTGAAAATGAGTTTGTAAGAGAAGCGATCGACTCTTTCATTATACTGAATTCTAGCTTGAATGAGACATCCGTCATATGTTTTTCCTCAGTTAATAAGTTATCATTCTATTGTAAGGAATTGTTGGTTGTACTGGAGTCAATTATACTAAGACAGTTGCAATCCGATAAAAACATATGGACCAAAACCATCTAAATGACATCAAATTCCGCAGTAGTTATTTCCGAAATGTTAAAAATATTTAATGAGTTCTCCTAATAGGCGCAAATATTGTACTTTGTACATTCTTTCATTATTTCATGTAGTTTTGGGATGCAATAACTGACGCATGAAATCTTAAGAAAATTGCTGAAGTTAGAAGACCTGGAATGGGCTAGAGAATGTGTCCGATGTATAATTAAATATTTCTTATGAAGATATCAATTAATACAAGTGTCTCATTGATTATGAAACTAAATTATAATATATAAAAGGTTTCAGATATTAAAAACTTTTAATTTACTTTAAAAAGTGTTTTATGGAAGAATATGGCAACTTGTTGAACGGCAATACAAAACGACACTGACAAATAGACATGATAATATCAGTTGCTCGATATAACAACTATTCATCAAGCTATTAGTAAAATAGTCGTAAATAATAATTAATTAACTATTAATAATCATGAATTGTTAGAATATGTTAAAATTAAAAATCCGCCCTTATGGCAAATGCTCAGAATGTTTACCCAACAGTGCATTTTCGTTCCCCCCATTATTACCTCCACTACAAGTTATCAAATAGAGAATCTAAAAGTTCTCATTATAAGACTTATTAGACGAAAACCCAGTTCAAACTATCACGAAGCTTTCAAACAGCATAACAGTTGATGAATTGACTGTCTTCAGACGATTAAATTCCACGGAAAACATTCATAAGGGGAGAAAACGGCTACTACAAGAATTGATTGAAAATGAGTTTGTAAGAGAAACGATCGACTTTTTCATTATACTGAATTCTAGCTTGAATGAGACATCCGTCATATGTTTTTCCTCAGTTAATAAGTTATCATTCTATTGTAAGGAATTGTTGGTTGTACTGGAGTCAATTATACTAAGACAGTTGCAATCCGATAAAAACCTATGGAACAAAACCATCTAAATGACATCAAATTCCGCAGTAGTTATTTCCGAAATGTTAAAAATATTGAATGAGTTCTCCTAATAGGGGCAAATATTGTGCCTTGTACATTCTTTCATTATTTCATGTAGTTTTGGGATGCAATATCTGACGCATGAAATCTTAAGAAAATTAGTGAAGTTAGAAGACCTAGAATGGGCTAGAGAATGTGTCCGATGTATAATTAAATATTTCTTATGAAGATATCAATTAATACAAGTGTCTCATTGATTATGAAAGTAAATTATAATATGTAAAAGGTTTCAGATATTAAAAACTTTTTATTTACTTTAAAAACTGTTTTAAGGAAGAATATGGCAACTTGTCGAACGGCAATACAAAACGATACTGACAAATAGACATGACAATATCAGTCGCTCGATATAACAACTATTCATCAAGCTATTAGTAAAATAGTCGTAAATAATAATTAATTAACTATTAATAATCATAAATTGTTAGAATATGTTAAAATTAAAAATCCGCCCTTATGGCAAATGCTCAGAATGTTTGCCCAACAGTATATTTTCATTCCCATTATTATCCCCACTACAAGTTATCAGAAATAAAGAATCTGTTTAATCTAAACCGAAGACCGCCGATATGCCTCATCATCAACGCACAATGATAAATTACCCTTCGATTTATACATAAACGTTTCCCATTTTGTCGAATTTCGTTTAATCGCTTGATCACCTTTGCCCCCTACCGCTCCCCAGAACCAATATAATACTACTCGGGGAAAAATTTTCTTTCGTGACTTGATAAACGACCGGAATGGTAAGGAGCGGGCGGGGCCCCGGGGCGTGGGGAGGACTGGGGGACTTGTGCTAGTGAAGACAAAACCAAAAATAGTTGGCATTGTCTTCGGCGTTCCTTCGTCGGGCCTCTCTCCGTGGATATCGTTAAGTTTCGGACGACCTGATTGATCGGTATCCGTTGGGGTATTCTTTTTGGTCGCGTCGTTGTTCTTCCTCTTTTCTGTCGACTTCGCTTTGTTTTCGTTTTGTAAAAATTCCCGGAATGTTTGAGAGAATATACGGGGTTCTATGTACGCTTTCGTTAAATGTGCGAGATTAAGTCGTCGGAGGTTAAGTATATTGTTGGATAATGAAAATATTTACTTGAGATGTATGTTTTATGATCTCATTGATATATATATATATGAGAACTAGTTCTTATCAGTGACGTTTATTGGTAGTAATTTTAAAGTTATAAGGCCTAAATATGCCCTGCATCGTCAAATTCCGTCATTATATATTGTTTACTACAACTGGAATATTACATTACACATACATTACAATTCCTGTCATCATTGCTTTTCCACTTTATTTAAATAAATTGATTGTGATGGCCCATAAATCTTTGTAGAAGCCTGTATTGATATTCATTATATCCCAGTTATCGCGTTTCTATTGAAGCCATCGAAAAACCACGCATTGATAACTCCAAAAAAGTAAACCCGAAGAAAACAACTACAGTAACACATGGACTGAAAAGTCCCAGGCGTAATAAAGAAAACACGTTGTTTTTTTGTTGAAAATTGGCTTTATTCATCATCTGCATCAAGAGTCACACAATTATTCCAACGTCGCTCTAACATTTCAATACCACTTTTGTAGAACGTTTTATCTTTTGTCTCAAAATAAGCCTGCCAGAACCAATTGCTGCCCACTCCGATGACGACCGTTTTGATTACGGAGTGAAGTGGTGGATCTATGTTTCATCCATTGTCACATATTGATGCAAAATATACGGTTTGTTACGCTTAAACATGGCCTAATAGTGCTCAGAATTATTAACACGTTTTTGATTTTGCCCAAAAATGAGCAATGACGCGTCACCCACTTTGGTCAAACCAACACGTTCTTTTGATATCTTTACGATGTTCACTTCACTTTTCGATCATTCGTGTTTCCACCGCATTTGTATGTTTACTGCTTTCTGCGTCATCTCTACGTTTCTACGACCATGTTTGAAGTCAGCAAACCAATGCTTTATTGTTGTTTCTGATGGAGCGGAGTCCTCATAACACTTTTCAAGACATTACTTCGCTTGAATGGTATTTTTCCCATCAAGAAGTAGTGTAAAATTAATACACGAGATTGTTTTTGATCCATTGTTTTGAAAATAACAAAAGTAGTGTCACTCTTAGCACAGTAACTCACATAATTATTAGTAAAGTATCATGAAGTTTTAACAGCTTTCTTTTGAAGGTTAGTACTATTGAAAAAATAGTGATGCAATAACACTAGCGCCATTTAAGTATTAGGCCCTGGACTTTGCATCCCATGTGTTAACTTGCGATAAGTCAATTCCTGGAAAAAAATTCCGTCTGCAAAAGTAGTTGCAATGCAACTTGGCTTACCATCATGGTTTATTTCTCATGTCAAAAAGATTAGTCGATGGTAGTTAAGAAAGCAGTCTTAATCTGTGCATATGGTAGAATCAACAGGTGTGTCAATCAATTGGTGTAGTGTACGTACTGTCAAAATCAAAAACAAATTGAACGCATAATTGTAAAAAGGGCCGACAATAGCCAGTAACAGATTCAAAGTCATCCCTACCACTCGGCCGGAGTTGTGAAGAATGAGCTGTTTCAGCTCGAATGAGTTCTGCTCTCCAGGTATACGTCCCTCTAATTACCACTTGTTCAGATCGATCTAGCACAACTTGGCTGGAACAGGGCTTCAAAATTGTAGAAAAAGTCTGAAAATGAATCGATTATTAGATCACAGCGATCATTCTTTCGATACGCCATCTATATGTCGTCAGTTATATACGATTCTGAATTGTTTGGATATTGGTCAGAGAAAATAATTTTAATATTATGGTTTTAAATCGCATGCCAAACTTTAGCAGCTTCTATAAATACAGCAGAACAAACTTTATTTTCTTCTGGAGATCTCTTATGACATTGGTGATTCTGCCAACCTGATTGAATCGTGAAATATTGTTTCCTGAAATCAACTTGATGATTTTCCCTCGATGATTGGTTTTATCCTCTTCAACAGAAGTTTTTGAAATAGGACATTGACCGAAATAGTGGAATAGTGGTTTTTGTCAAAAAACATCGTTATATATCTTGATCCACTGACCTATATCCAATATATTCAGGTATTCCGTAGGAATTTGTTCTTGGTCTGCTGTTATACCTATTGTATACTGCTGGCCTACCGACCATAACAGCATATGCTGACGATACAGCGGTTTTATCATCATAGGAGGATCAAATGTAAGCCACAAAAAAACCTCCAACTTCTTCTTAATATATTCGAATTGTGGTTGAAAGCATGGCATATTATTTAACATGGAAAAACATATATTGACAAAACTCAAATAACTTGGGCTTAAACTACACCAAATGTATTGGCTGATAGGGCGTAAATCTAAATTATGCTTAGATAACAAGGTTTTGCTGTATACTTCCAACTATGCCTATGGTATTGAACTGTGGGGTACTACTAACAAATCAAACATAGCTATCCTTCAGAAGTTCTAGAATAAAGTAGTGCGAGTCACCGTCGATGCCCCATATTACATCTCCAAAAAACTAATTCAGCGCGATATTTCCTTAGAACCTATAACGAGTGTGATTCGAAGTATTAGTGTAAAGTACTCCGAAAAACTATTAATGCATCCCAATGCGCTCACCAAACAGTTAAGTGTGCGCCATGATAGTGAAGTGCGTAGGCTCAAACGCAAACTACCATATGAACTGATTAATAAACACATAGAATGAGATATAATAATCTCTAGAACAAGTTATAATAGTCTTTAAAATAAATTAGGATAGAGTTTAGAATTAGATATCTAGAAAAAGGTTTAGATTATAAGTCTTGTTCAGCAGATCATTTACTGAAGCGATCTTCTACATGTCATGATAGTTATATTGTGTAACGGAAATCATATAACAATACTTATTTCCCACGCGTAGATTGTTGAAGTTAACATTAATATGAGTATAAGTAAAAATTGTTACATGCATTTAGCTTAGTATCAAAACTCAATAGCCTGTTAGAAACACCACGTTATTAAAAAATAGTGAATCATGTATAATATACCAAAGAAACGAAATTAAAAAGTGAGTCATTAAAAAGTATAAAAAAGTCGAATGAAAAATGGATAAGATACAAAGACATTGTCCGAAAGAAAGATCGTGATCGGGTACAAGGTGATCGATCACACATAACTGCAGACTGCATAGCCCGGATTGACATTAAATAAGGTCATGCTGAGTATTTGGTGGGATTGCAAGGAGCTGCCGCCCGGACAAACTATTAATTCGGATCTCTACTGTCAATGAATCAATGATTATTCAACAGAATCGGTCGGAATTGATCAGTCGGAACAGTGTTATCTTTCATCGTGACATATCTAGGACCACACAAATTCAAGCACTCAGTATTAGTTTTGATGTATTTATCTTTATTTATTTGCCAAATTCAATTGCGATATTTTTTCCTAATAATGTTGATTTAACGTGTTATGTGGTGTAACAGGTGAATTGAAAAGTCCCCTGCCTGACATACAGATGGCGCTACTGAAATTAAATCCATATGTTTTTTTTAGTTAGCCCTAAGTATCAAAAGAGGCGTGTATAGATTTGACAGCTGTCAATGACAGCTTGTTATTGTGCAAAAAATTGATAAAAAGGAATTTGGAAAAAAACTTGAAAAAACTTGGCTTGATGGCGAGTTTCTGGACACTGTCCAAGGAAAATCAACCAACAAGGATTGGTATGCTAAGTTCAGACGTGGGGAAATGAGCACCGAAAACGGTGAACGCAGTGGACGCCAAAAAGTGGTTGTTAGCGACGAAAACATTTAACAAATCCACATAATGATTGATGACCGTAAATTTAAACTGAATAAAATAGCAGACACTCTAAAGATATCAACTGAACGTGTACATCATATCATTCACGAATATTTGGGTATATAATAATATGAGAAATCTCTGGGCAAAGTGGGTGCCGTGCGAGCTCACTTTGGACCAAAAACAACGACGAGTTGATGATTCGGAGCACTATTTGAAGATGAGCAAGCGTAATAAACCCGAGTTTTTGCGTCTATATGTGGCAATGGATGAAACATGGCTCCATTTCACTCCAAACTCCAATCGACAGTCGTCAGAGTGGACTGCATACGATAAACCCACTCCAAAGCGTGGGAAAACGCAACAGTCGGCTAATAAGGTTATGGCGTCTGTATTTTGGAATGCGCATGGAATAATTTTCATTGACTACCTTGAAAAAGGAAGGACCATCGACAACGACTATTACATAGCATTATTGGACCGTTTGACGCATTTGAAGAAAAAGAAAGTGCTGCTGCACCAAGACAATGCACGTTCAGCACTTTCAAGTCAGTGAAGACGATGGCAAAAATCCATGAATTAGGCTTCGGCTTGCTTCCTCACTCACCGGATTCTCCATATTTGGTCCCCAACGACTATTTCCTGTTCTCAGATCTCAAAAGAATGCACATTGGGAAAAAATGTTTGTCGAATGAAAAGGTGATCGCCGAAACTGAGGCCTATTTTGAAGCAAAGGACAAATCGTACTACAAAAATGGTATCGACAAGTTGGACGGTCGCTATAATCAGTATATCACCGTTGAAAGGAGTTGAATGAAAATATTTACTATGGTAGGCCGTGGACTTTTATCCTGTTACATGATCTTTTCTACTTTTATGTTATAATCATAAGTATGGAATAATAAATGAAGTAATAAATGAAGTAATAAATGTTTGTATATTAAAACAGAGAATATATGAGTAAAAAATGTATATAAGAAAATAAGGAACAATAAAATAATAAATACACCGGGCTAATTAAACGAATACTTTCTAAAAAATTAAAGAATACATTTAAATAAAATTGCATGGTCCTTAGCTTATTCATTCCAGTCTTTGATTCACCCATGCAGATAGCCCAACCTTAATTTACCTTTTTTCGTTTATCTAATGCTTTCTAACTAACAAACAAATTAGTACTATTAATAAATTAACGTATTTATGCAATATTCAGTTAGTGCTTTGTTGAAAAATGCATTTACTAATGAAAACTGAAGTGAATCAGAAGTTAAAAAATACCACTAAAATTTACAGAAAAATCTTAATAAGATTTAAAATAACTTTTTGTACAGTGATATACTATATCTCCAGAACCATACTATTGATCATTAAAGAAGACTTATTTTTCTTAGCTATTCTTTCTTTACTAGACATGTGTCGGGTTTTTCTTTCGCAGCTCTTTATACCAATAAAGCGGACATAAAGACTCTTAGAACTTTAGAGAATTCTTAATTATTATTTATCTAAACAAAACTGACGAAAATCAAATATCTTAATTTAATAATATTCTAACACACTCACTTTCACTTTTAATATCATTTCAGTGTAAAATTTAAATATACAACATTGCCAGATTTCGGTTTTAAAGATTACACGTCCGTAGTTGATTTACGTACCACAGAGAATAATCTACCGTAAAAGAGTTGGAGCTGGCTACTTGATTTGGGTTTCATTTAATTGGAATCATCCAAGTGCTCCCATATTCGTCATAAAGGGAAGCAAAATTTAAGCATATAAGTTTAAAAATATCAAATTTCATCTCACATTTTTATCGATCTTCTAATTACGAAAAAATAATTCAATCAATAAAACACCAATAAAAACAAATCGTCAGTCAGCAAGAGAATAATGAAAAATATCACAAAAACCCCTTCCTTTAAACTCACCGCTCAACCCTTAACTTCCACCACACCCCGCCCGCCGTGCCGCTTCTCGATTTCCTGCACTGCAAAACCCCCCTCGCCGCCCTCACTCCGTCCCCGTCACCAATCACCCTTTACGCCACGACCTACTCGATTAAGTTCGCCACCGATGGCGTGAAAAAGACCCTCAGGCTCGAAGGACCGGCCGTGCTTCTTTCCGCGATAATTGGGCCCTCTCTGTCTTTTTCTACGACGCCGCGGGCAATAATTAACACGGCGTCGCGACGCTGGAAGACGGACGGGGTTTGAAGAGTCGTCTGCTGAAAACTTAATCGGGAAAAATGATTCGGATCTCTCTCGCGAAGTCCGAGACGAGATTTGGTTTCTTTGGGACGATTCCGCGCGATGTGGGTTAAAATCGGGTTGAGATTTAAAAAAAAGTCTTTATTTTTTCGTCAGACTGTAATGTTTAGTAAAACAGAGATTTTTTTTTGTTCTAATTAGACGAATAGATGTTTTTTATTAATTGGATTGAATCGGTTAAATGGTTAATAAATTGTAACCGTTCTAGCTACAGGTTTGTTACCGAAATAAATATCTAAAGAATATTTCCGGACAAATATAGCTTATCCATCTATTATTATTGGTATTTTTCAAAAATATTATATAAAACATGAGCATGAAATCCGGGGCGTCAAAAGAAGACGCTTTTTTTCAAATTGACTTTATTCATCAACGTGATCTCCATTAAGAGCCATACAATAATTCCAGTGCCGCTCTAACATTTCAATATCACTTTTGTAAAACGATTTATCTTTTGTCTCAAAATAGGCCGGTCACCTCAGATGACGATCGTTTTGTTTCCGGACTGAAGTGATGGATCCATGTTTCATCCATTATCACATATCCATGCAAAAATTTCGTTTAAACATTGTCAACCACTGCTCAGAATCATTAACGCGTTCTTGTTTTTTGTCAACAGTGAACAAACGCCGCACTCACTTTGAACAGAGGTTTCTCATAGTGAAATACATGCAATATAAAACCAGCATATTCTTTTGATATATTTATGATGTTAGCTAATTCACGCAACTTCAATTTTCGATCATTCAAAACGATTTTGTGGATTTCGTCGATGTTTTCTGATGTTACCACCTTATTTAAACGTCCACTGCTTTCTGCATCATCGTTGTCTCTATGACCACGTTAGAAGTCTGCAGAGCAACGTTTTATTGTTGTTTCTGATGGAGCGGAGTTCTCGTAACACTTTTCCAGCCATTGCTTCGCTTGAACGGTATTTTTCCCATCAAGAAGCATTGTTTTGAAAATAACAAAAGTAATTTCGTTCTTAGCACAATAACTCACAAACTTATGAGTAAAATATCATTAAACTTTCTTTTGATTGTTAGTACCAACTGAAAAAGTGGTGAATGCAATAAAACTAGCGCCATCTATGTTTTAGGCCCGGGACATTTCAGGCCATGAGTTAGGACCAGCCTAACACTTTTTCAATATTTCTGTGTCTTTTTAGGAATTTGCTTCTCTTGTCTTGGCTGTTTTATTGGATAGACTATAGTTCATATTATATACATGATATGAAGAAAATCGCTTCAGTAAGATCTCTTGTGCAAAATATCTTCTTAATTCTAGACTTTAAAGTAAGTATATATCAGCCCATTAATGTGATTGGATGACAGTTAAGGTTTTAGGCTACACAGTTCACTGCTATCACTCACATTTAGCTGATTATCAAGTATATCGGTGCGCACTTACACTCTTTCAAAGTACTAAACATTAACAGTGAGCAAACGCGGCACTCACTTTGAACAAAGCTTTCTTATAGTCAAATGCATGCAATATAAAACCAGCATATTCTTTTGATATATTTATGATGTTAGCTAATTCACGCAGCTTCAATTTTCGATCATTCAAAACGATTTTGTGGATTTCGTCGATGTTTTCTGATGTTACCACCTTATCTAAACGTCCACTGCTTTCTGCATCATCGATGTCTCTACGACCACGTTATAAGTCTGCAAACCAACGTTTTATTGTTGTTTCTGATGGAGCGGAGTTCTTGTAACACTTTTCCAGCCATTGCTTCGCTTGACCGGTATTTTTCCCATCAAGAAGCATTGTTTTGAAAATAACAAATGTAATAAATCTTAGCACAATAACTCACAAACTTATGAGCAAAATATCATTAAATTTTAACAACTTTCTTTTGAATGTTAGTACCAACTGAAAAAATGGTGAATGCAACAAAACTAGCGCCATCTATGTTTTAGGCCCGGGACATTTCAGGCCATGAGTTAGGACCAGCCTAACACTTTTTCAATATTTCTGTGTCTTTTTAGTATGAAATAATGCATCTTTGTTGCCAAAACAGGAATTTGCTTCTCTTGTCTCGGCTGTTTTATTGGATAGACTATAGTTCATATTATATACATGATATGAAGAAAATCGCTTCAGTAAGATCTCTTGTGCAAAATATCTTCTTAATTCTAGACTTTTAAGTAAGTATATATCAGCCCATTAATGTGATTGGATGACAGTTAAGGTTTTAGGCTACACAGTTCACTGCTATCACTCACATTTGGCTGATTATCAAGTATATCGTTGCGCACTTACACTCTTTCAAAGTACTAAACATTAACAATTTGAATTACACTTGTGTTCTAGAGGAATATTTCACTGTATATCTGTGACATGGTAAGGAGATAGTTAAATTCCCTGGAACCACCATTATTGACAGAAATAACTAGTGATAATGAGGCCATATGCAACATGCAAAGATCAATTATTTTACTACATAATGCAAATATGTAATTATAGATTTCCTATAAAGTATTTATCCATATAAAGTCGTTAGAAAAGGAAAAATGTTGCCCGATATCTAATATCAACTGCTCTGATGTCCCTAGTTTACCATGTTTAGTAAGTAGTAGTATTCTTCATCATCAAGTCCCGGTTAGACTGCAAGATTTTTATGCATGTCCCTTACTTTCTTCGCAGCCAATTTCTCTTAGTTTTTCAATTAAATCACTAAAGATACATGTAGTATAGTGCTATCGTAAAAGAAGATAACGCCTTTCATATCAATGTATCTATCAATCAATTCTGACAAATTTTAACCACCTCTTTGAATTGCATTAGCAAACACTATTTATCGACAGCAGTTCATCGAATTATTGGTTTGGTCAGGTTCAAACATAATAAACAATTCCCTCTCAATTTTCAAAACGCTACGTAATAAATTTTTCGTCAATAGTTCATTGGGAACCCAAGTATCGAGCTTTTTCTGGTGCCTAGTCTAATTTAAATGGTTCATAGAGATGTCGATGGAGTTAAACATCACACAAAGTTCAATAAACCGGTCCTATGTTTTCCTTTTCCTACATCCGGAAAAAGAATCGCAATCATTATTGGCTAAATAAACGAATGATACTAAGTTTATATTTATAGTCGATGGAGTTATATCTTTCAAACTCACTATAGCTTCACTGAATAGATTTTAAAACCATACATTATTGTAAACCGAAGTTATTTTTTCCCGACCTTATAATCACATTACAATAATATATGGGCCATTGTTAGGGTCTATAGAGTTTTGATGTAAAGTTAAGTTCTTTACACCAAAATAATAACACAGTGAATATAAAATATGTATTAACATAAAAATTACGTTAAACTGTGGGTATTTGATAATTTCAAATATAGTTAAGCTCTATTGTAGAGGATTTATATATCTGTTGTTATAGTTATATTTCCATATCGCAAATAAAGTGGAATATTCAATCACGAACTTATGCCCTGAATATAATGAAAAAAGTGTATTTCTAAAATGTATCGGCATTATTATAATATAAACTGTGAAAATAGGACGGTTATTTGATTATTCAGCCAAAAAAGTGGAAAAAATTCGTAAAAATATTAAACCAAGCTTGTACCAACATTTCTCAATAAATGTTTCATTTTTCCATCAATAATAAATTTCTTTATATTGTCAAGATAAGCGTTTGAAAGCTCCAAAAGTACTTCTTTTCCCCACGCACCATCTTATTGAACCAAAGGCTAGAACACTTTGGCTGATTCGGTTTATTACTTCAGGGGCAGATTTCACCTTTTCATTCACTAAAAATTAAAAACTAATCAAACTTAGATTTTCAACACAAAAAAAACATCTTAAAATAAATAACCGGAAGACAAAGAAACGTTATTACAGACTTTTAAGATAATTTAAGAGTTCGTAAAAACTGTATTAACTCTGTATTATAACTTGGACCATACGAATTTATGTTAAACTTAATTTTTTCTCCATCCCACCTTGTACGAACTTCATTCACGATACCGACCGTTGTTCGCCTTCTGATATTGTACGTCGAATACTAATAAATATAAAAAAGAGGGAGAAGCGGAGCCGTAAAAATCCCGGTCCCGATTATTAATATGATTAAAATCAAGATAATTTTTCGCAATTAATGTCAAGAGAGCTCTCCGAACGAACGATTTTACTGCGGCCAGGTGTCCAATTCAATTAACATACTTAAAATTCCATCTACATCTTCATTACCCATCGAGAAATTACGAAAATAAAACGTCCAAATCTCGACAACTTCCACGCCATATGATTCAGAAATGTTCCGAGTAAAAACAAAGAAGATGCGAGTGGAAATAACCAAAAAAAAGAAACAAGACCGACAAAGAGAGAGTCGGTGTGACAGAGGGAGAGAGAGAGAGAGATGCAAGCGGGCAGGGCGGACGATAGAGCGTCGTGTGATGCAGATGGTGAAGTGGCGAAAAAAGATGTTGTAACATCGGAAGGACCGTAAAGTTTCGGGCGTCGCGACGCTCGTAAACGCCGCCAGTCATCAACGTCTTTTTAGCGGGACGTCTTTCTTTTCGTGGTAATTTACGGGGTCGCCGAGGAAGAGCGCGAAACCGTAGCGGAACGAGCTGGAGAACATCAAACGGCCCATCTTTTTTGCTGGCGTATGATGCGCCGGATCGTTCCGTTAAATCTTTATATCTCGCTTTAAAAATATGAGTTAATAACTTTTTTACTGGGTATTTAAAATGCTACGTTGGAATACACGCCATAATAACGCCAAAAATTACATTAAAAATTAATTTAACTAATCTCTGTATTATGTGTTGTGCTAACTCAGAAAATCTATTAAAAATGATCAATATAAATGGGTTCGAAGCAACGATGAAAAAGCTGAATAATTCGCAGAACATTAATCTAACGTATTACAACCGAATGATATAGAATCTACGTTAGATAACAGATCAGTTGAAATGTCACCGGCCTACCATAGAAAAACATATTTTTTTGGCACAATTAGTTTTTTTTTATCAAACAATTCCCTGGCGTTTTATTGTTCTGCAACCAACTGTTCCGTTTTCCCACGCTTTGGAGCAGGTTTATCGTATGCAGTCCACTTGGATGACTGCCGATTGGTCTTCGGAGTGAAATGATGGAACCATGTTGCATCCATTGTCACATAGCGACGCAAAAGTCGGGTTTATTACGCTTGATCATCTTCAAACACTGCTCCGAATCATCGTTGTTTTTGGTGAAAAATGAGCTCGCGCGGCACCCACTTTGCATAGAGCTTTCTCATACCCAAATATTCCTGAATAATATGATGTACACGTTCAGTTGATATCTTTAGAGTGTCTGCTATTTCATTCAGTTTCAATTTACGGTCATACAAAATCATTTTGTGGATTTTTTAAGTGTTTTCGTCGGTAACAACCTCTTTTGGGCGTCCACTACGTTCACCGTCTTCGGTGATCATTTCTTCGTGGTCATTTCACCACGTCTAAACTTAGTATACCAATCCTTGATGGTTGATTTTCCTGCAAAAAAAAGCAATACATCGCAGGAAATTATGAGATTGAAGCGAACTAAACCACACGAACTTGTTTAGTATATAAATGTATTACTAACCTTAGCTTAAGTAGATTAATTTTGTTTTAATTTGGAAAATATGTACCGTAATCAGTTCAAACTCTCAGAGAATTTTTTAGTTAGTAGTTGAGGATAGAATGAAGGGAAACGGTTATCACACGAATTGACCAAAAACTCCATTTCTAATCGTTTCAACACAGAGGCTTCATTGCTTACCAGGCAAAGAAATAAGAGTTTTAGGTGTCGTATTGTAACTGGCGATGAAAATTGGATCAACGATAACCCCAACAGCAAAAAGCCATGAATTAGTCCAGGAAAAGCTATCCACATTGATATTATGAGCTGTCAAAACCGATTTAAATAATTACTGGAGATGTCTACTAATGTTAGGTGAATAAATCGAATGACGTACTGTTGTAGAATAGATCAGCAATATCCATGACAGCAATCTTACATGACGACGTTCGTACACACATTGCAAAAGTTGTGGAGAATATATTGTTGCAGCTACTCACAAGAAATTCATCTAATTACCACTGGTTTAAACCCATGCAACATGGTTGGGCTGCCAAAGGTTTAAGAAGTACTGAAGAATTGTGAAAATAGATTGATTATTGTGTATCTATGTTTTTAGAAAGAATGGAAAAAATTTATAGAAAATATTTTAATTAATATATATCAAAAAAAAAGTTCGGTATACTTGGAAGCACTAAGCAGTAGTAGCTTAAATTTTTATTTTAATTCATTCTTACCTAAACATCAGATTTAGCTTCCTGTGACTTGTACTTGTTATCATATTGGGATTTATGGCTCGATGAATACATGTAGAACGAAAATAAACAGTGATGTTTACATGATGTTACCGTTATTTATTGACATCCGAGATCAACGTCTCGGGGTTACCAGATCTTCGTTATCGTTTATTGGTCGTCGTTGCTGGCACCCGGCAAGTGTTCCACATCTGGGATAATATTTATGGAAATTTTGTAGGCCATTAGTATAAGATATAATGGTGTGTACAGATCTCAATATTTGATTCGAGGGTATTCGGCGCATTGATGACAAAAAGGTTAAAATGTAGCCAAATTCGTTGGGCACCCATGTGTTTTATGTGAATGCAACAACTCAGCTCGAGCTCGATATGCTTCATCGTCGTTGCATCATATATCATACATTTAAGTAGAGAATATGATTACCATGCGAAAGTATCATTACAGACAGTAGAAGCATATCTTAAGGGTCTTTCAAATCAACATGTATATCGAACAATAAAATCGTGCTTTTTACTTAAAAACTAATCTTGGTGTGAAAGATTTTGATGAATTACCGTCTCATAACATTTCTTAAACGATGATATTGCAGTCGATAGAGAATATTACTCGTATTGCAAGGGGAAATGATTAAATGTGGGAAAGGCAATAAAAAGTTAAACGACCCAAGAGATTCGAAGAAGAACGTGATCGAGGAATATTCAAACGACCTCGTCTTCAGATAGCACCAGCACAAAAACGACTTACAACACATACGCTACAAGATCGATCGATTTAAATCCGAGACCGCCTAGTTCATCTCGGGCCGCACTCGCATTTCTTCGCGTCTACCTCCGAGACCATCTTGTAAATATCGCCGACAATAACCAGGTCTTTATCAACATATTTAAACTGTAAACAATCCAAAACGCACCATAAACAAATGACAGTTCCGACGAAAACGGCCATATAAAACTGGCAACTGACCGATATCAAAAAAAGGAAACAAATAAAACTACTACGCGTTATGTCCAACCTAGAGGTTCCAGTCCGAGGCCGGCATCCTCTCTGAAGACGACCGTGCCCATAAAACACCGCGGAAGAGCGAGAGGCTCTCGGAGAAGAGCGCGCGAGAGAGATCGGCGAAGGAGAGAGCGGGCAACATCTTCAGACATGATCGTAAAGTTCGAGATAACAATACGGCAATAAGATGTATATACGAAGATGATGCGTAAGATGACTGTATGATGCATGGATGGACCGCAAGGTCCCGAACCCGCGAGATAAATATGCGTCCGCGAGACGAGCTGACTGAATGTCCACGATGTATTGTCGCGGGCAACTTCTCCGTTCTCTGGGTATTTTTACCTGAATATAAATGGAAATATGCAGAAAACCGCCAATGTCAATTTACATGATTCCACTGAACTGGTATTCTTAATAAAGCCACACAACTAGACGATACGGAATAGTTATGTTTTTGTTTGTTGCTGAGAACATTATTTATGACTCGTCTTATATATTTAAGTTAAATGAACAGGAGGTAAAACATGTCAACTTCGCCAATAAATCAGTCATCTGGAATATTAGAGAGCTAAATATCAATTTACAAGAATTTTCGCATGATATAATCATCTTGATCCTATTCCATCAATTATTCTATCACGGTTAGTGCAAATTTACTTTGTGTTGTTACATCTTAGATTAGATATACATATTACAATCTTAATTTACAATTTAACTAATAGTCTATCCTATAAACCAGACATTGATATAACAAAATTCTAATATAAACAAAATAATCTCATACAATTTATTTTAATATTATAGCCGATCTGAGGGATATATTATCGAATGACTTAAAATACGGTTACTTATACAGCCACAATAGTTTGCAGGTTAGAGTTATTTTATTATTTATACATACATTGAACTCATTTTGACTATTGACCACTATTGAAGTAGATTTCTAGTAAGATTTTTTAATATAACGGCATCTCCTTCAGACCTAACCCACATAGTTGACAATTGTATATCCACATAATATATATTAGCTTCATTAGAAAGCATGTTTGCCTTTTTACGTTATTTCTTGTTTCTCTAATTACAGTGTTTCTTTGTCGAGTCATTTTGATATTACTGTATTTCTTCTTAGTTTATTCTGTTACTACCTGTTTATATTTTTCTTGATAAAATTAAAGTTAATCACTGCATTCTGCGTAATGAATTTGCCACATCTGCAAAACAGTATTCATTCTCTCCTCGTATATTCTAACCAAATATGCATGCATATTCTGGACAATTACACACATATATATGCACACAAATCTTTCACGCTATACGATACAATTTTCTATAGTTATTATATATTACTTTACTTTCAGTGTCACTGTATTTCCTAAGAGTTGTCCAGTAGTTATATTGTTTCCACATTGCTGTGATTTAGTAGAGTTATTTTATTGTTTTTCATTTCGTAACATTATTGATATAAATCTAAACTTTTTGTTTGCAAAACAGTATGTGTACTGCTAAGACATTAAAAATGTGTCGATGGCAAATATTTGAAAGTTTTTATGATGGTAATTTTAAGATTCAGATGATACCGTACTATTTTTGTTGAAACAGAACTACTCAAGTGAGTGTTGAGTTCTGCTGTCACGTTTTTAATATTCAGCCACTGAGGGTTTCATACATTGTTCTTCTTCACCGATGATATTTTACAATATTTTGTGTATACTGTCATTACCGTTGGATAGTGTCTCTCATAATATATTAAACAATTCAGCTGTTTTCATTTCAGATGCTCCCACTAACCCAGAACTAGTACACAGGTGTTGACTTTATTTTGTCTATTCCTCGTATACAATAGTCATTATAAGAAATGTTTATTGCCCACTGGGCAGATTGTTGAACCACAAAGGGTAATAACAATTTTAAAAATATATATCATTAGAATCAACATCATATTCTATCGGTCATATGTTCACAAACTATTTATATTACTAAATAAATCATAAAATATATTTTTTTATTAATGTCTTCGAACTTCAACAATCTGCCCCTGGGCAATAAGTAATATTATATGATTTCCGTTATATAATATAATTATCCTGACATGTAGAAGATCGCTTCATTAAGTGATCTACTGTACAACTTATAATCTAAATCTTATTCTAGATACTATTCTAATTTAGGTTGATGTCTATCCTAACCTATTCTAAAGACAATTCTAACTTATTTTAGAGTTTATAAAATCTCACTCTATGTGCCTATTCACCAGTTCGTATAGTAGTTTGCGTTTGAGCTTATGCACTACACTGTTTGGCGAGTGTACTGGGATGCACCAACAGTCTTTTAGAATACTTCGCAGTAACACTTAGAATAACATTCGTTGTGGGTTCTAAGGGGATATCGCGCTGAATCAGTTTGTTCGATACGTAATATGGGGCATCGACGATGACTCGCAACATTTTATTCTGATACCTCTTTAGGATAGCTATGTTAGATTGGATATTTGTACTCCACAGTTCAATGCCATAGGTTCAAATGGACCTGAGTATTGACTTATGCAGCAAAACCTTGTTATCTAATGATAATGTAGATTTACGCCCTATCAGCCAATACTTTTGATTTAGTTTAAACCCAAGCTGTTTGAGTTTTGTCACTATATGTTTTTTCCATTTCAAACGTCGATCAAAATTGAATTATCTATGGACTAATTTTGATGTTAAGATGAAGTAGAAATTATTTTAAATCGAAAGAGAAATATAAAAGAAATGTATATATATATATATATATATATATATATATATATATATATATATATATATATTCCTTTTATATTTCTCTTATATATCTCTTTTATATCTCTCTTATATTATATATATATTTTATATTTCTTTATATATATATATATATATATATATATATATATATATATATATATATATATATATTCGAAACGAGGCAACTTTATTGAGTATAAGATCAAGATTTGCCAATACTTAATAAAACCGAAACCGTTCAGGATAAAAGTTCACAGAACTTGGACCGAATAAGATAAGGACAAGGTACTCTTTTATAAAATTGTCATAAAGATATGTTAATGAAGGGGGTAGTGAAAGTCCAAGGGGGAAAATTGGGGTAGTGGACAAGGAGGGGATGCAACAAGCCAATTCCAGCCCTGGAAAGAAGATCAGAAATTATATGGAGGGGTACAAGTGGAGTAAATAGGGATAAGACGGCCCAGGACGGGTGTATGACTCCAAGTGGAGATCAGATTTAATACTTCTATATTTACTTATCTTTATCAATTTTATTTTCTTCTATTTTATTAAATATTCCTATCCTTATAATAATTCATAATGTAAATTAAATAAATTAGAACTATTTTATAAACCAGGAACTGATACCAAAGTGGCCAAAGTAACTACAGTGTAGTCATGGTTTATTGATAAATTGAAGAATACATAAACGCCACCAAAAGTTGTTCCTGCTGGCTCCTGGCGGCATCGTGTCTAGCGTGTTTGTCTTTGCCTTGCGCCCTTGTGCTAATTCCATGTTCATCATAGTCAAAAAATTATTTTCAGAAATGTCTATACAAAATTTTAATTAATTCCTTTTGAATTTTGGAATCTTGGCTGCAAATAATTATTTAGAAATTATAATTTCAATCATTTATCAAATCAGTTTTATTGAACATACCCTTTATTAATTTTGACACAAGTTTGAAGCCATTTTCGAGATATTTTCCTACAAAAAATGAAACACAGTAAAAATATATTCTAACCATTCATTATTGAAAGGTTTTGCTTTCACAGATTTAACAATGTATGTATGCACAAAAAAGAAATATTTGGGTGACAAATCAGGACCACATTTTTTTATTAATCTCCTAGAACGTCAACAATCTGCCCGTGGGCAATAAATATTATTATATGATTTCATTTATGTAATATAACTATCCTGATATGTAGAAGATCACTTACGGAAGTGATCTACTGTACAACTTATAATCTAAATCTTATTCTAGACACTGTTATAACTTAACTAAATCTCACTCTGTGTGTCTATTAATCAGTTCGTATGGTAATTTGCGTTTGAGCCTACGCACTTTACTGTCATCTAGTACATTTAACTGTTTGGCGAGTATATTGGGATGCACTAATAATCTTTCGTAGTACTTCGCACGAACACTCGTTAAGGGTTCTATGGGGATATAGCGCTGAATCAGTTTGTTGGACACGTAATATGGGGCATCGACGATGACTCGGAACACTTTATTCTGGTCAAGCCTACATGATGATTATAATATTATTTAAATTATATTGATCTGTAAAAATATTTACCACAGGAATAGAAGAAGTAAATCTCTAAAGAAGAATAATAGGAAATTAATAGAATAATTGGAAATTAAGATGTGGAATGAAACTTCCTATATGTTACGTTGGATGAAATGCTTATATGCTTTTACATTTTCCTTTACAGCTGAATGTTTCAAGATATTATATTAGTCCGCTAACCTTGCAACTTTAGTTGCTGATTATATATATGCTGTTTGAAAGTTGTGATGTTGAAATACTGTGTAAATGTAAATACTTAAAAGTTGAAATACCCGCCGTATTCATACTCCAACGTGTTGTTTTTTCAATATAGAATTTAAATGCTCCTTGGAGTTAGCATTGAATTATAATTTTAATGCCATTTCTTTTTCGTTTTTTTTTTTGTTAAATAAATAATTTATTTTCACACTAAATAGCGAAAATTTATATAAATAATTTTAAAATGGCTGTTTTAATTATTGACATTTTTAGATGTATACGCCTCAGAAACTAATTGTGATTTTGCCGGGTAACAAAATAATATGATTTAATAATGGAATTTAAATAATATGGTATAATAGTACACCCAACAATAAATAACGAATAACCATATTTACTTTTACAACACAATTTATGTTTTATTATGAAAAAATACCACGATTCTCATTTCATGGCCATCTCTAAAATAATTATGCAATCTATTTTTGCATTATATCACGAAAAAATGCCTAAATAGCTTCTTTCCGTTCAAAATTAAACCATCTATAAATAGAGCTGCTTTCTTTGCCTCCTAAATATAAAACGAAAATTGCTTTTTTTTTAGTAAAAGTTCCCCACCAGAACTCTTAATATATTTGGCGTAATAACATTTTAATCATCGGCTTTAGCGAAAAATTGTTAATAAAAGTTATAGATAATTCAATTAGAAGGAAAAAAGATTCTGGAGGAATTCTTGTTTAATGGGCGATTGATCGAGATAAATATTAGATGAACTTTTTTCTTGTACAAACTTAGAATAAATATACGTCTAAACCGTATGTTCTAATATTTACTTGAAGATCATACCGGGGAAAAGGCTGAAAATATGTTTTATTAAGTGTTGGCAAATCTTGATCTTATACTCAATAAAGTAGTCAATCTAACATAGCTATAATCCAGAAGTTCCAGAATAAAATGTTGCGAGTCATCGTCGATGTCCCATATTACGTATCCAACAAACTGATTCAGCGCGATATCCCCTTAAAACCCACAACGAGTGTGATTTGGAGTGTTCGTGTGAAGTACTACAAAAGATTATTAGTGCATCGCAATGTACTCGCCAAACAGTTAAATGTACTAGATGACAGTAAAGTGCGTAAGCTCAAACGCAAACTACCATACGAACTGATTAATACACAGAGTGAGATTTAATTAAGTTATAACAGTATCTAGAATAAGATTTAGATTATAAGTTGTACAGTAGATCACTTCCGTAAGTGATCTTCTACATGTCAGGATAGTTATATCATATAACTGAAATCATATAATAATATTTATTGCCCAAGGGCAGATTGTTGAGGTTCTAGGAGATTAATATAAAAAATGTTGTCCTGATTTGTTACCCAAATATTTTTTGTGCATACGTACATTGTCAAAACTATGAAAGCAACACCTTTCAATAATGAAAGGTTAGAATGGTTAGTTACTGTTTCATCTTTTGTAGGAAAATATCTCGAAAATGGCTTCAAAACCGATTTTATAAATGATTGAAGTTATAATTTCTAAATAATTATTTGCAGCCAAGATTCCAAAATTCAAAAGGAATTGATTAAAACTTTGTTTAGACATTTCTGAAAATAATTTTTTGACTATGATGAACACGGAATTAGCACAAGGGCGCAAGGCAAAGACAAACACGCTAGACACGATGCCGCCAGGAGCCAGCAGGAACAACTTTTGGTGGCGTTTATGTATTCTTCAATTTATCGATAAACCATGACTACACTGTAGTTACTTTGGCAACTTTGGTATCAGTTCCTGGTTTATAAAATAGTTCTAATTTATTTAATTTACATTATGAATTATGATAAGGGTAGGAATAATTAATAAAATAGAAAAAAATAAAATTGATAAAGATAAGTAAATATAGAAATATTAAATCTGATCTCCACTTGGAGTCATTCACCCGTCCTGGGCCGTCTTATCCCTAATTACTCCACTTGTACCTCTCCATATAATTTCTGATCTTCTTTCCAGGGCTGGAATTGGCTTGTTGCATCCTCTCCTTGTCCACTACCTCAATTTTCCCTCTTGGACATTCTCTACCCCCTTCATTAACATATCTTTATGACAATTTTATAAAAGAGAATATTGTCCTTATCTTATTCGGTCCAAGTTCTGTGAACTTCTCCACTTTTATCCTGACCGCAAGCACATATATACGGAGGGCTCCAAATTTCACAGCGGGCTTGACAGTGTATTTGTGGTGGATAACCGGTCATTCCGTTTCAAGCTCCCTGAACAGTGTTCAGTATTTTATTATATTAACATTGAACTCGTTTGTAAACTACCTATGGTATTCCTTGGTCAGTCCATCCAATTAATATTTGTAGAACTAAGTAATTTATTTTATTTTCATTAGAAAACATACTTACCATTCTTGTTTAGTAGTTGTTTCCTTCGTCGCTGTGTTTTCTTGTCAAATCATTCTTATATCACTGCAATAATTGCTTATTGCACTTAATAATTTTAATCTTGAATAGAACTAACATCAAGGTGTGTAGATCTTTTTCGGTGAATCCAAAATTATGTTGCTTTTCTTTCTTTTTTAGAGATTTTATTCATAGTGTCCATACTAATATTCAGTACAGCTGCAACATAATAAATATATTTCCAATAAAAATCCCGGCAGCTTAGTATTTAATAGTATCAATTCTTAACTCTTTAAAGTATTTTCCGGATAAGGAAAGGACCGTTCTTATCCTTATTATCTCGTGCCTGTTCGAGATTGTTTATTAGAGACGTAATATATTTCCGACTAACTATTTATTTGGCCTAGAAATTTTCAGTAATCATAAATATTAAGCAGCGATACGAAATCTATTAAAACATCAAAATGTCAAAACAACGTTTGTCGATTTATAACTTCTTATTGTCACTAATGTTTTGAAGAATTTTGCGGAGATTTGACAACCGAACGATTTTTGCAAGCTCATTCGTTTACATATTCAAACGTATCAGACGGCATTGTATCTCTTTTTAACTGGAATAAAATGAGAAGGAAAATATTGTTTGATACTAAAACGAATTTACAAATTGCGGCAGTGCATACATTAGACATCTTGATGATATCAGTTCACTGTTTCTTTGGATAGACTATATACAACTCAAGGCCCAAATTGAAACCTTATCAAAATACAATATTCTATCTAGATAATCAATGTTCCGTCAGTATTACCATCAACTGTCTAATATTCAAAGTGAAACAGCTTGTTCTACCGAATGACTTAATATCCCTGATAGATTCATACTTGGACCTGGCCTACGGCCCTTTCAAGTGAAATCGGTGACGTAATCTCCTCTCGAAACAGATCTCCGCAGGAGTCCCGCAAGGTGCTACACTAGTCCCTGCCCTGTTCAACCTTTATATGCCTGATTTCCACTCCACAAACATTCCCACGCAGCATTTTATGCAGATGATACAGCTTTCTTTACAACCGGTTACAGTCCTGACGCTATTCGCGACAGACTTCAAATTCAACTGAACCAGGAGATTAGGTAATACAAATTCTGGTGGATGCAGATGAACTCGAGCAAAACTCAGGCTATTCTGTTCCTGTTCCGCGCCTATCGCCTCCAAATCGATAAAGTTGCAATTCCCTGGCTGCAGAAGGTATCATATCTCGGTCTCCAGTTCGACCACAGATTTCAATGGTCAGCCCAAATCCAGCACGCCATCTGCAAAGGCAATGGAGTGTAACAGGTCAATTAAAAATCATTAGTTTGTGAATTACAGCATTTTGAGTGAAGCAACTTTTGTTATTGTGGAAAAAAATGGATCAAAAGGAATTTCGTGTGTTGATAAAATATTGCTTTTTGAAGCGAAAAAATACAGTTGAAGCAAAAACTTGGCTTGATGCCGAGTTTCCGGACACTGCTCCAGGAAAATCAACCATCAAGGATTGGTATG
The DNA here is from genome assembly GCF_030347505.1 of Rhynchophorus ferrugineus. NCBI lineage: Eukaryota > Metazoa > Arthropoda > Insecta > Coleoptera > Curculionidae > Rhynchophorus > Rhynchophorus ferrugineus. The sequence continues at coordinate 53,584,992 of NW_027472583.1, forward strand.
CTAAGTTTAAATGCGGTGAAATGAGCACCGAAGACGATGAGCGCAGTGGACACCCAAAAGGGGTTGTTACCGACGAAAACATTAAAAAAATCGACAAAATTATTTTGAAATATTCGGGTAGGAGAAAGCTCTGTGCAAATTGAGTGCCGCGCGAGCTCACTTTTGACCAAAAACAACAACGAGTTGATGATTGAAAACAGTCGGCTGGCAAGGTTATGGCATCTGTATTTTGGGATGCGCATAGAATAAATTTCAATGACTACCTTGAAAAAGGAAGGACCGTCAACAGCGTCTATTGCATAGCGTTATTAGACCGTTTGAAGGACGAAATCGACGAAAAATGGCCGCATTTGAAGAAAAATAAAGTGTTGCTTTACCAAGACAATGCACTGCGTCACAAGTCAGTGAAAACGGTGGCAAAAATCCATGAATTGGACTTCAATTTGCTTCCTCATCCACTATATTCTCCTGATCTAGCCCCTAGCGACTATTTTCTGTTCTCAGATCTCAAGAGAATCCTCGCTGGAAAGAAATTTTCTTCGAATCGAGAGGTGATCGCCGAAACTGAGGCCTATTTTGAAGCAAAGGACAAATCGTACTACAAGAATGATATCGACAAGTTGGATGGTCGCTATAATCAGTGTATCACCCTTGAGGGGAATTATGTTGAATAAAAGAAAACTAATTTTGCCAAAAAATGTGTTTTACTATGGTAGGCCGGGGATTTTTCAATTGATCTGTTAGCTGGTCATTCTGGATCAAGAAAAAAAGTATTACCATCAGACAAATTTCGAACGCACCCTCGTATCGTCTCGATCGATAGTCGAAAAAAATACTCCACAACATTCTTCAGGGGACGCCCGATCGATACCCGTAATCAAATTTCTATTAACCGGACTGTCAAACGTGTAATAAGCTATGATACGGACGCGATAAAAAAGCACCGGATAGATTAGAAAGCCGATCGACGCTTATCGACGACAACGAGAGAAAAAAAGAATGACCAATTAAGCGATTAAATGGTCGAAAATATTTTCGAAACAAGCGATTACCGAACGTTATTGGCCGTTGATAAGGCCCCGCTTGATTTACATGGCGGAGATAGCGGCGAGAAAGAAGAAGAGAGGAGAGAGAGAAAAAACAAACGACTCGCGTAGGTCATAAACGACAAATTTCATGGAGAACGCGATGTTGATTCTTCATTTGCGGCCTTTGTGCGTAGGACGTAACATGAATAAAAGAACCTTCGTCGACCATAAAATACCGACTTTAATGAGGTTCATGCTAGTTAATTAGTAACCAAGACGATTTTGTCAGTTCGGAAACTCTAAACGGTTGGATAATTTCTGGTTTAATGGGGACATTTGTCATTTATTCTATTAGAAATGATCGAAATCGTGAAGAAGTGTGAAGCTGTAAATATTTAAGTGACTCAATTTTTCACGGTTTAAAACACGAATCCAAACTGATCAATAAGTAACCTGTTTTATTCCCGTTAAAAACAGTAAAACGTTGAAGAAATTTTGGTGACTCTTAAAAAATGCCGATGTTGCGAGTTCTGACATAGAGCATCAATATAAATACCGAAGATTAATTAAATTATTAACTATTTTATTTTACTGACCCAAGTCACGACAAGTACAACCCTCATTTTTGGTCTAATATAATTAAATATGATACTAAAATTAGTTGAAATTAGAGAAAAGGCGATTTTTGTACTTTACGACAAGTACCACTATAATATTTTCATTATCCCATTAGGGGTTCGACACGACAATGAAGAAGCTGAATTGTTCGCACAATACTTAGCTAACATATTTCGACCTAATGATATAGAAACTACCATGGATATATCTCCTGTTTATCAGCCCGATGTAGATCTAAATCTAATTTCTCCACTGGAAGTTGCCACTGAAATTGATAACCTCAATCCTAAAACGGCACCTGGTATAGATGACATTTCACCTGGATTATTGAAAGAACTGCCACGAAAAGCAATCACGTTAACATACATATTTAATGCCTGTTTAAGGCTGAAGCATGTCCCGGTGAAGCATGCTTTAAAGTGGCACAAATAATTATGCTCAAAAAACCTGACAAACCTGCAGAACAAGTCGAATCTTACAGACCTATTTCGCTACTACCTGCATTATCAAAGCTATTTGAGAAACTGATATTTAAACGTGTTAAATATTTGGTAACAATACCATATTTCCAGTTTGGTTTTCGAAATCACCATTCAACAATCGATCAAGTGCACGGAGTAACTGCGGCTATTGAAAGAGCGTTTGAGGAAAAGAAATACTGCCCTGCAATATGCCTGCATGTCTCACAAGCTTTTGATCAGGTTTGGCATTTGGAATTAATCTGTAAGATGAGCAAATTGTTACCGGGTAACTATTGTCCATTGCTGGAGTCATATGCTGGAGTCATATTTATTCGGAAGAAAATTTAGAGCATAAAATGGCGTACTCGACATTTAAAAATATATCGGCTGGAGTTCCACAAGGTAGTGTCTTGGGACCTCTCCTGTATCTGCTCTACATTGCTGACATTCCAACAACAAAAGAATAACTTTTTGGAACCTTCGCTGACGACACAATTATTATGGCAAAAGATATATCTCTGCCTAGGGCAATAGAAAAAGTGCAAGTGGCAGTCAACAAAATCTACAAATGGACGAAAGATTGGAAAATTCAACTTAATAGCTCCACATCTGTCCACGTTAATTTTGCATTGACGCGAAATAATAAAAACTTAATTATATCACTCAATGGATGCCCGATTCCTCAAGCAGAATCAGCTAAATACCTTGGAATCCATCTTGACTGTAGATTAAACTGGAAGCATCACGTCAGACAAAAAGCAAAACACATTAGAACCAAAATAAAACAACTATACAAAGAGGTTGATCTATAATACAATTATAAAGCCAATTTGGACCTATGGGGTGCAAATATGGGGTTGCAATAAAAATTCAAATCAACTAGTCATACAACGCTATCAAAACAATGTTTCTTGGATTGATTACCAATGCCTATCGCTATGTAACTAATGAAGAACTGCACGATGACCTGGAAATCAAATAGATTTGCGAAGTTATCTAAGATTTCGCCTTGAAACACGAAAGAAGATTACTAAATCATACCAACGTGGAAGCAATACAACTGCTAGACAGTGCGCAGGATGTCAGGAGATTGAAAATGAAAAGTAGTAGTAAATTAATTGTAAATTAAGATTGTACTAAGCGTATCTAATAAAGATGTTATAAAAAAAAATTATCCCATTAGGATATTAAAATGTGACCAAGTATGATATATTAGGCTGCAGATTAAAGGAAAAAGTCTCCTCCCTTATCCGTATTTTCAGTTAGAAAACTGAGGTTACAGATACACAGTTTATTATAAAATTAAGTAATGGATACAACGAATATCCATTACATTCAAAAGGTCATATACTGGGTGTAATGTTGTATCTGTTCGATAGAGTTGACCAGTCGATCATAAGAAGGCATTTGTCATTTATTCTATTACAAATGATCGAAAACGTAAAGAAGTGTGAAGCTGTAAATATTTAAGTGACTCAATTTTTCACGGTTTAAAACACGAATCCTAACTGATCAATTAGAAACCTGTTTTTCACTGTTAAAAATAGTATAATGTTGAAGAAATGTTAGTAATTCATAAAAAATACCTGTACTATGAGTTCTATTATGGAGCATCAATATTAATACCGAAGATTTATTAAATTATTATCTATTCTATTTTACTGACCCAAGTCACGACAAGTTCAACCCTCATTTTTGCTCTAATTCAATTAAATATGATACTAAAATTATTTGAAATTATAAAAAAATAAGGGCGATTTTTGTAAATTACGACAAGTACCACTATGATATTTTCATTTTGCCACTAGGATATTAAAATTTGACCAATTATGATATATTAGGCTGCAATTTAAAGGAAAAAAGGCTCCTCCCTTATCCGTATTTTCAGTTAGAAAACTAAGGTTACAGATACACAGTTCATTACAAAATATATTAATGGATACTACGAATATCCATTACATTCAAAAGGTCATATACTGGGTGTAATGTTGTATCTGTTCGATAGAGTTGACCAGTCGATCATAAGAAGGCATTTGACATTTATTCTATTAGAAATTATCGAAATCGTAAAGAAGTGTAAAGCTATAAATATTTAAGTGAATCTATTTTTCACGGGTTAAAATACGAATCCAAACTGATCAATTAGAAACCTGTTTTTCTCCCGTTAAAAATAATAAAATGTTGAAGAAATATTGGTGACTTGTAAAAAATGCCAGTGCTGCTAGTTCTGACAAGATGTTATTAGTAAAATTTAATTAAATCATTAGATATTATAACTGAATGAGGCACGGAAATACAACCCTCATGTTTGCTATAATTCCATTAAATATAATACGAAAACGACTTGAAATCATGAAAAAATAGGGGCGATTTTTATAAATTAGAACCAATACCATTACATTGTTTTTATTTACCACTAGAATATTAAAACTTGACAAAGTGTGATATATTTGGCTGCGTATTAAACTAAAAAGACTCTTCCTTTATCTGCATTTTCAGTTATAGATAAGTTAGGTTACAGATACACAATTCATTATAAAACATGGTAATGAATACATTGAATATCCATTATATTCAAAACGCAATATACTGGGTGCAATGTTATATCATCTCTATACAATTAAAATATCGATCACTAGAAGGCATTCTTATCATTTCATGTGTCCAATAGTATTTTTTAAAGCACATGGCACACATATTATAATTAGTTTAATAACTACAACTATCTAATAAATTTGCTTTAATATTGTTATCAGTCCAGATCTAATAATGCAGTCTCGAACTTAACTTAACAGGATGAACATTAACAAAACCTCCTAAATGGTCCAAAAACAGGTGAAACTAGAGCCAAGATCTTAACGGTTCAGCTATCTTTTTTTAGTTCTATCGAATATGATCAAATGAAGATATACCATTAAATGATGAAAGTTCTTGTAACCTTAGTCATAAATAATAGAAACAATTAGTTTATGTGGTTTGAAGAATCTTTGACAAATTTTCTAACCGCATTAGCAAAATCGCTTTAGGAAAAAAATATCAAAAACTGAAATATTTCTATTATTAAAATAATAAATATTGTAACACAGCTGATTATACATAAAAACTTTGATTTTGTTTGATAAAAGTTTTGCATTTGATCCCACAGCAAAGGTGAAGAAAGATGATGATGTTGATACCTTTCAGAAAAACAAATTATCATCAAAAGGCAGAGACTGGACATTTATAACTGCAAGTCATTTTGCAACTTGACAACGCACAATTCATGTTAGAAACTTCATACCCTAATGCAATCGCTGTCTTACCGATAAACAGGATTTCTATTTATATAAAGATACTTGAAAATATATCAATTTTTAGATAGTTTCGAGTCAAATTCAATTTTTCTGAATAGTAGAAGTAAAACATCATCAAACAACTTCACTGCTATTAATCTAATATCTAAAGTATTTCAGGAAGTTTTATTGAAAAGGCTATAACTAATCACTGAAAGAAAAAAGCTAAAACCTGCACATCAAACTTGTGAACTATGGAAACTATGTTCATATTCGATTATACTTGGAGACTTATAAGATAAGAGAGATTGGGTATCTATACACATACTGATTATAAAATATTCAAATAGCCTAAGTTAGTATATTTAAAACTCTTTCATCTCTTAATGCTAAGGAATTGTAGCAAAAAGTATCTTAAAAATTAGAACCAATGTTTATAAAACCATAACATTGCTGTCATATCTCTTTAATTTCCATTAAATTATGTTCATGAAACAATGACCAACTGTTTCTGAAACCCTAAACATTTCATAATAAAACTTGTAGTGTTATCTGATATTAATCAGAACCCAATTAACTCGTAAAGATATGTAGAACAATAAAAAATCAAATAATTCGAGTTGTAAAAAGTACGACCAACCTATTGGTAATAGTTCAAGTTTTAATATTAAGCTCTTATCGCATTAAAATTGATCAGATTGCGATAATATGCTAAATAACAACCATTAATGACCTAAATCCTACAAAACAAGAGCAACGTATTGGTAATAATTTAAACGCTAACGTGCTTGATGTCTGTGTAATAATATGAGGAGAGTGAATTAATTTTAAATAATTTTTCTTGTAAATTTAAGGTACTATTGGGACCAGATGTATGTATTATTATTTTTAAAAGAAATTATGTGATTTAAAAGCACTAATAAAATGTTCTCATCTACATCATGTTTGTGTGAGATCTTTCCTAACGAACTCTATCATTGTAGTTTTATTTTATCAACTTTCATTGAGAATTCCTTAAAATTATTTCCCATTCTCTTGATAAGTAAAAAAATCTTAATTTCTATCAAATTAGTATAATAAAATATATGATAGATTAGGTAATTTTTTTCCAATTTTTTCACTAAAGAAAAAACGTTATTAACAATGGATAGTTAAAATGTATTTATTCAAAATATTGACCATTTTATTCTATATATTTTGCCTATCAATCGTTCAAGACAAACACTGTCATTTAGTGAAAAGAAATGATAACTTATTATAATGACTGTATAGACAACGCTAACCCCACAATTATATTTTAATCTAAACAATATCGTTAATTTTCAATTCCTCACCTATCAAACCATATACACACTTTCCTTTTAAAACAACTAGGTCTATGTTAATCACGCTATATAACATATAGTCTATCCAAAGTCACAGTGAACACACGTCATCAAGATGTATAATGTATTACCTATTGCAGTTTGTAAGTTCGTATTAATACCAGACAATATTTTCCTTCTCATTTTATTCCAGATAAAAAGATGCTGTCTGATACGTTCGAACATGTAGTCGAATCAACCTGCAAAAGTAGTTCGGTTGTCAAATGTCTGCAAGATTATCTAACTATAGTTTAAGTCAATCGATAATATGCGCTAGATGTACTATAACGCTAACATAAGTAATATTAATTATAATATTTTATAATGTCAAAGTTAAATGCGGCAACATTGCAACGTTTTGACGTCATAGATTGAGATGGCGTGAGTTCACTGCTACTTTGTATAGGCTATATATACGTTTAATAAGCTCCCGTGCTTTCATGAAGTTTACACAGCCTACTTGTAGGAGACTAGAATGAAAATTTAGTACAGCAACAATCAACAACAAGCCAGAAAATTCAACAATTATTTGTAATAAACATTCAAACCAAATAAAAATTAATCTGAACATAATGTACTGATCAGTAAAAGCTATTGAACTGCTGCTACTAATAATCAAGCCAAAGTTATTAAAATGATATTGGCTGAAAGAAAGCATCAGATTATTATTTTAAAACTAAGGCAGTACAAAAAAAACATCAAAAAGGATAATTGTAAAACTCACCCTCTTGATTATTGCAACATCATTGCGATTAAAATAGATCCCAGAAATGTTTAAATGGGTGAACTTTTGCAGTCAGTATTATATTTAGGAACTCCTGTTAAAAATACTAAACCTAGCCATTGAGAGAGATTTTTCTAGAACGTCAACAATTTGCCCGTGAGCAATAAGTATTATTATATGATTTCCGTTATATAATATAACTCCAGTGACATGTAGAAGATCGCTTCCGTAAGTGATCTTTGTACAACTTATAATCTAAATCTTATTCTAGATACTATTCTAACTTATTTTAAAGTCTATCCTAACTTATTCTAAAACTCACTCTAATTCTCTTCTTATTCTCACTCGATGTGTCTATTAATCAGTTCGTATGGTAGTTTGCGTTTGAGCCTACGCACTTCACTGTCATCACGTACATTTAACTGTTTAGCGAGTGCATTGGGGTGCACTAACAGTCTTTCAGAATACTTCGCACTAACACTCCGAATCACACTCGTTATGGGTTCTATGGGGATATCGCGCTGAATCAGTTTGTTGGACACCTAATATGGAGCATCGACGATGATTCAACACTTTATTCTGGAACCTCTGGAGGATATCTATGTTAGATTTACTAGTAGTACCCTACAGTTCAATACCATAGATCCAAATGGGCCTAAGTATTGACAACACACATTGGCAACACCTTGTTATCTGATGATAATTTGGATTTACGCCATATCATACCTAAGAGAGATAAAGTTAAAATCTAATACCTATCCATTAGTTTGGTTTTATGAACAAATTCGAAACATCAAGTGTTTAGAATCACATTTATTAAAGTCTCAAAGAAAATTGTTTTATTAGCTATTTCCATGGACGTAGCTCAAGCCGTCAACGATGTTTGTTATCTCAAACACACATCCACAAATTTCAGAAAATATTCCTGAAACAATGTAATGAATTTTTAAACTCCTACATTTCAGCCAACATGTTCAGAAGGAAGTCTATTGAACAATGAAGGAATCTGAAACACTTGGGGTCCATTCGTTGTCAAATCTAATCAAAACATGGCCATGCCCACATTTACTTGTAACAATACTTACAATTGAAGTCAAATGAGAATCAGCCTGAAATCTGCAACACATAATTGACAAAATAAACCACAGGACCCAGACATAGAAAAAAGAAGTCAACGAGAGTAAATCAACGAAAATATAGTTACATAAAATCAAACTCCAATTATATTACTTACTATAACTAATACCATCAGCCTCTTGATCCAAAACTAACCACCATATAAAAAAGAAAAATCTCGAAAAATAAACACTGAAAAAATGGAAAAGATCGTTTCTAATATGAACAAACAAGATGACTCATTTTTCGATAGAGCACTCTAAACCTACGAACTCGCCGGGAACATCCGTGTGAAATATAACAGCCATATTCTAATTGAGTTAACCTAAACATCATTATCTTATCTTTTCGGTTTTATATTTTGGATGGGCCCCCGAGAGGACGAACAATAGTCATCAGGGGCGTAACGAAACAATTGAATATCTGATGTTTTCACATGTAACAATCGGAACGGGGGTTAAACTATTAGTCCCTGTCCTGCTGCATTTATTTGTTGTTTTTTCTAGCCATTGTCTATCTACTCAGGATGTGCGTCACTTTTTCCCTCGTGGGCCTTTATCTGAACTACTGTTTCACTATCACTATTCTATATCTTGTTAGTGGGTTTACATATGAATATTAATATATCGACCGAAGGGCCTTGTCCATCAAATAACACCTTTTATAAATTATTAACATTTCGAAAACATATTGATGGATGTTGATATTCTTCAACGAACGAGAAAGAAAAACTTGCTTTCTTACGGAAACATTGTTCCAATTAAAAACTGGCTTCATAAATAATACGTGCTAGATACATCATTTTTTCCTGTAATGAAAAGCATTTATTAAGAAAAATTGACAACTAGTAGTACACTGCATCGTGCTGATCCCAGCTATATACACGGCGAGCCTTTATGGCCATGCATATTCCACTTCGGTGTCAATGTGGTTTTGGATTTTCCTAATACTTGTAAACGTCTGGACACAGTTGTATAATCAACTGCTAAGTAGTCTAAGAGGCATTTGAGATTTTGTGTTGAGTTTTCGCAATTCTTGCAATTATTTTCTCCAATAAAAAATTGAATAAAAATCTGGCAATGTATTGTCTTCGAACTTTTTTGGTCCTCTAGTTCATTCTTTGTCACTGACATTACACTTAACATTCTTAAATTGTTGAAACAAAAACTGACAATTGCGATATGGCATAATCGCTTTCAATTTCTAAAAGCGTTTGATCTAATTAAACAAAGAAGATCATAAATATCGAAAATGCAATTGATTAACGTCTATATACTTTGATAAACTAAATAAAAACTGTCATTCTTTGCTTTATATCTGCCTGTACATATATATATTATATATATATATATATATATATATATATATATATATATATATATACATATATATTATATCTATATATATATATATATATATATATATATATATATATATATATATATATATATATATATACATTATCATTATATTTTATTACATTATATACATACATGTATAATTTATATATATCTTACTTATATATCAACGCAAAGATCTGGCAACCCCGAGACGTTGATCTGGGATATTGAAGGGTAATTTCGATCATTCAGTCACTGACCGCCGGTCAGATCCAATGAATAACCAAGCCAATGAATAACGGTCACATCATGTAACCATAAATGTTTGATTTCTTCCTACCTTCATTCACCGAGCCATACAACAATCCTAAAACAGGTTAATTCTAGTTAATAAAAAATGTTAGCTTATTGAAGCATAGTTTGTTATGAAATATTGGTACTGATGGCAGTTGATGTGTTTTAGTTAGATATAGATTTAAAAATGGAAAAAGGTCCCCTCGCAATCATTACCTTGATAACCCAGAACCCCATAATGAAAATTTCATGAAAGCCTTAGCAACATGAAGGCTGCTGTTAAGACATATATATTATAATAACAAAGAAGTCGGAAATTTAGACAAACAACATTCAAAAAATAAGTTTTTTGTTATTTAGATATTTAAGATAAACGTTCAAATAGTTCAGTTTGCAAGCTATAGTTATTATTACTAATGTTTTAAAGAATATTGTAAAGATTTAAAAACAGGATCGACCAGCACCAACACAAATCGTATTTTATAAACTGGTTCAGTTAAACGTTCCAACGTATTAGACATGAGAAGGAAAAATCCGCTCCGAATATAAAGCGAATTTAATATTTTTACAAACAGCATTTGGCAGTTTTTTCGACCTAATCTATGACGCCTAATCAAATAACAAACATAATTTTTCACAATAATGTAAAACAACATTCAAAATTAATCCGCAATTCTTATATCCTATGTGTTAAAAAAATTTAATCTATTTACACTGGCATTCAAAAGTTTGGATACAATAATTTTATTAATAATTGTAATTACTTGTTCACAAATTTTACGAACTAATTTCATCATTATCCTCTACTCACCTTGTAAGTATTCCCAAAAGTGTGTACAGCCCGATAGGCATCAATTCTTTATCAAGTTCAGCTTACACAGATTCGATAGGAGAGAGGTTGATAGTGATTGTGATAGCCATTTCGTTATTTGCTCGATTACTGTTCATTGTCATTGTCTAGTTCAAAATGAAAACTTCGGAAAATCAGATTCAGTCTAGAAGGAATCGTACTTTTCCTGAAGTATTTTTAGATACCTTTCTTTATAATAATATAGCCAAGTTTATCTGCTACCACCACTATGCTTAACAAGCTGTTGAATCTACTAAAAAATGTCCATTAGTTTTAAAAACTGAAATTTGGAATCATCCTTCCATAGGACATTTTCCAGTTGTTTCTCGTCCAATTTGCAAGTGTTTTGGCTCACTTCAGTGGCGGCTACTACACATCTTCCTAAGTCAGCATATAGTAAATTGCTCTTTACAGTCATAGTTCAAACTGATTTTTCTTGTGCTTCAATAACGTGACAACGATGTGACGTTCTTCCTGTTTTTTTTTTTTGTAAATTTTAGACGTCCATATCTCTCCCATTCATTGATTTTCTCCAATAGCTCGTTTTTGTGTAAGGTTATAATGTACATTTTTACGTGAACCACCGACCTTTTTGTATTTCCATATTTCCAATTTGGCTCATAGAATATCCTTCCTGACTATAGTATAGATAGTATAGATAGCACTTCGCTGTTCAAGAGAAATCTGTTTCCTGTGAACTGTTCTAATTATTAAATGAACGCTACAAAGTATATTAATCTCCAACTAATACTATTTGAAGTTGTAAACCCATCTTTCAAATATTAAACTATATTCAGTATAAAAGCAATAACTAGGGTTCCCAATTATAAGAAATCAACAACTGGTAGTGTTGTAAGTTTTGTGGTCATAGCACGTGTACCTATCATCATATCAAAATAAGAGACAATTGATAAGGAGCTAGTAAATTTGTTCAGTAATGTTACTCTTGAGAATGCATTTTAATTGATGTTTGACATGGAAAAAATATATAATGACAAAACTCAAACTGCTTGGGCTTAAACTGAACCAAATGTATTGGCTGATAGGGCGTAAATCTAAATTATCATTAATACTTAGGCCCATGTGGACCTATGGTATAGTACCCCACAGATAACTAGTAAATCTAACATAGCTATCCTCCAGAGCTTCCAGAATAAAGTGTTGCAAGTCATCGTCGATGTCCCATGTTACGTCTCCAACAAACTGATTCAGCGCGATATCCTCTTAGAAGTTCACGAACGAGTGTGATTCGAAGTGTTAGTGCGAAGTACTCTCAAAGACTATTGGTACATCCCAATGCACTCTCCAAACAGTTAAATGTTCGCGACATCACTGATTAATAGACACGTCGATTTAGATATAATAATCTCTAGAATAAATTAGAATAGTCTTCAAAATAAGTTAGGATAGACTTTAAAATAAGGTAGAATAGTATTTAGAATAAGATTTAGATTATAAGTTGTACAGTAGATCACTTACTGAAGCGATCTTCTACATGTCAGGATAGTTATATTATATAACGGAAATCATATAATAATACTTATTGCCCACGGACAGATTGTTGAAGTTCTAAGAGATTAATAAAAAAATTATTACTCCAACACAAAATGTTTATTATAAAAATTTTACGGTATCTTTTATGTCAACAAAATTGTGTATATTAAACCTTACCATTTTGACAATATTTCACGAGTTTTTCATAAATTTGACTGCAGCTATCACTTTAATATGTTCTCTTTCAAGGTATTTTTAAATTTCGACTTTCAGATGACGGTTAATGGAACCAATTGAGATTGACATTATCCGAGACGGGAACGTAGTTATCACTCTCGCTTGATTCTCACTTATCACGACCCGAATCGTTCCAATAAACACATCCGCATTCTTTGAAAGTAAAACGATCACTATCACTACTAAAATCCATGAATATATAGCGTTTGTTATCGCAAACTCAACTTGTTTTAATGTTTTGAATAAATAGTTATAACCAGTTTTGTTTGTAGTTTAATGTATAGATACAAAAAATGAACATGAACAACACTGCTAACAATGATGCTACATATGGTGTATGGCAAATAATTTTGTTAATTCAATTTATTTTTTATAAATTTATTTATTATAAAAAATGTTATATTGTTTTTAGTCACGTCAACCTTTTTGATTTTTTAGTGATTGGGCCTACAGCTTAACGTGGGCTCCGAACCACGGTCCTCGGTATTAAACCTACCGACTGGCCAGCGACTAACTTAGAAAACATCCGAGAAGACATCCGGCCTTACCCAGTCTGGTTACTGGCGTGATTTTTTTTTACAAATGTCAAACAAACACAAACATAAATTTTCATCTATGCACTGCACCAACCAAGCCGGCATTAGTAGATGTTGAAAATGATGAGTGACCAACTTTAGAGATCATCCCGGAAGACATCCGGTCTTACCCAGCCTGATTGCTGGCGTGACTGGGATCATTTTCCTTGTCGGATTTTACACTCTTGCCTAGGACAATCACAAACATAAATTTACGACCATGCCCTAGCAGGATTCGAAACCGCGACTATCGCAGCAGTAGGAGGACCGTCCAGTCGCCTTTACCACCAAGCCGCTAAATATTTATTATAAGATTATAAGCTTAATAAAAGTTTACTAAAGAATTAATTTAATATTTATTAGTTTTAATCTTTAGAACAAATTGTCTTTTTACAAAAACTAAAAGGTCCGGCGAAAATTTGCTAAGTATAAAGGGGTTTTTAGTATAGACTAATAACCTAAAAATTCGATTGTTTTAGATTTTCAAAGCTTATCCCTTTAAAAAGCCCTTTAAAATAGGCCTTTGAGCTACAGCATACAATAATCTTCACATTTTCCACTCACATTTTGCTGTTATAGCAGCAATATGTGCTGTTGTGGTTAGTCAAATATTAATCCACATATGAAATTAAATGTAGTATACTATAAACTCCTATGAATACTCAGATATTTTGCAGTAAACTGCATTCATGAACTCATTCTGTAATTATTTTTAGAGAGTATATATGTTTCTTATAAAATCAACTTCTTCAAAGATGTTTTAACGGTTCAGACAATACTCGTATATCGTTTACTAATAATTATATTATGCGAAAAACATCAATGGCAGATTCAGAATACTTAATAAACTTGAGATGTGCTGGTGACAGTGCTATATTGACTGCCGATCTGTTATTCAGTCGTGTAAATTAACAATAAGCGTGAATAATGCGACATACCTACCTGACCACAAATGAACCGTAGCTCAACGTTTATGTAAATAGGACCAAAAGAGACCTGTGCAGTGGTTCAAGTACCTGCTATTGTTAGTCGATTAAATAAAAGCTTTTTTTGGAGTTTTTGATATGAAAAATTGTGTCTGTTGTTATTTTTTTAAAAGTAATGTATAATCAATTTTCGTTGTTATTTGAGGGACAACCATAAAAATAGATACACCATATTTTCCATTGAAATTATGATTTTTTATGAATAATGATATTCTTTTTAATAATCAGATAATGCCCATATATTATTACTAACATATAAAAGTAATAAAATTTTCAAAAATAAAAACAAAGCACGGTGAAACCGCTGGGTTCCATCAAGTGACCGCAGAAGCAAAAGTCTTTCAGATTAGGCAAAGTTGGCAATTTTAAGAGTACAGTCACCATGGAATAATTGTTGCAATATTGAGAAAAAGACATAGGAGAGACTGTAAAACTATCGAGGAATAAGTCTCCTATGAATTATCGTAAGAGTATTTATTAAAATCCAAAGAAAGCTTCAAAAATCTTTTCAAGGTCAAAACGCAAACTAGATTTAGACCAAGATGCAAATGTGAAAAGCACGATGTCTTATCATTGGGTTTTTTATTCGGCTTACTGTAACATAGATACTGGCCCTCACTTTGCATACTCACTCCTCATATAAAACATACATCGCAGATCCACTTGATTTGAGAATTAATAGAGAAATAACCTAAATATTGACAACTAGCGGATCGTCTACTACTGTAAATCTTAACGGTATCCAGTTAGATTAAGTGAAGAAGTCCCATATTTGCTGCTATAGCAAAATACAGGCAAAATATGACAGACGCAATCAGGTTGACCACATTCAGTCAGAGACATTCCAATCAAATAGCGAATTACACCGTAAGTCAGCACAGCACTCGATAGCTTTCAAGAAAACTTGATTTTTTAATTAAATAAATAATAAAAATTTGATATAAATAAGGATGTCAGAAATATAACAGCAACAATCGTGATCATCACAATCCACAACAGCATCAATGAATCAGAATGTTGCTACTTAACATCAGCCGACGCTATAAATGACGAAAAAGTTACTGAACATTAAAATTTATTTGCAAATCCGACCTATTTAGTAAGATTACCGTCAGAACTTGCTAAAAACATTAAAATCGAGTAGCGAAAATTAGGTGACAGTATCACTAAGTGTGGACTGTCGTACCCGTTATATATATAGCCCCTTAATTCACCAGATGCTAAGATTAAGAGCATACTAAATTTAACTGGTGCAAAATATCGATATGCGTTAAAATATTCAACCAATTCGCCAACTCATATAAAGGTAATTAAACATATTTACAAACATTAGACATAATTAATTAATTATAATTAGAGATCAAGGTATTTCTAGAGATGATTTTATTAATTTTTTTTTGTTACAGGTAAACATTCAATGCAACAAAAAGAATCTTGGTAAGAATCAATTTTAACAAACTTCATTAATGAAATAAATATTAATTTATATAAAACTATATTGATATTGATTAATTATTGTGTTTTATGTCAATTTAATCAACGAAATGGACATTTTTATCTAATTATTTTTACTTAACTAAATTAAATAGACTTATATGATTTTTTACTGTGTCATTACCTTATGTTTATCAATTACTTTTTGTCATTTCTTCTATAAAACCACTATTTCACAGATATGGAATTGAGGTCATTTTTCTGACCTATTTTCGTGTCAGTTTTTATCCATCAAAAGTATCGATCTTGAAACGAGGAAATCGAGATTACCTATTTTAGAATATACTCATTCGACAAACAACATAATACAATATCTAACACTATATACATTATGCTAAACCAGGACTGATTTTTATACTTTAATGCTTTATATCGAAAACAATTATTTTTAAATAAACTTGAACATAAATATCTTTACCTTTTTCATACTATTGAACTTTTGAACGTTACATTTTGAGTTATTCTTTATTTATAATCGTCACTTTTTTTATTCATACGACAAAATATTTGTATCTCATTGGAAACTTAAAGCTCTACGATAGAAACGTTAATACCTGAGGTCAATATTTGTTTAAGAGGCCACACATTGTAAAAGGTAACCCAAGCATTGAGGCTTTCCCTAATTACAAAGTAATTAAATAGTTAATGTGTAAAACTATGGAAAACCTTGCCTTTCGATCAGTATTAATAACAATGCGGAGAAATTAGTTTAAAACAAGTTTAACTAGGAAAATGTTTTAAATATTAAATTTAATTTAATTGATTTTGAAACTAAATGAAATGGTATAATATAAATTTATTAATTAACTATTTATCCAATTAACTAACTAATTTATTATCCCAGCAAATGATAAATGGGGACTTTCTTCTGTAAAATTCATAATTATTAATAATTGATTATCTATTGCTATTGTATATGAAAATGTTTTATATGATCTATAAAAGGATTAATTAACAATAATTTCTCGAGATATTCACTTGGGTTTATATTATCTATGCGCTAGACGTACCGATTTTCATTTTGCATTTTAACAAATTATACTTTAGTGTAGATGATTTTTTCTGACACTTGGGCTTAAAATCGAACCAAACTATCTTGTGAGATAAGTGTTAGGTGCAAAAACATACTTGGAAACATTAAAATAGGAAATTCCTACCCCACTTGTCGTATTCTCCAGACTTTTCTCCTTCTGATTACTACTTGTTCCGACATATGAGTTGTTACCTGCCTAAACAACGCTTCCCTTCTTAAGAAGACATCAAAAAATGAGATGATGGAATACGTAAATTGCCTAAAGGATGAGAAAAGTACAAGCTATCAATAGACAATACTTTACTTACGTACGCAATAAGTATTTTTTATAATTTCCATTGTACAATATAATTATACTAACATGTGGAAGATCGCTTCAGTAAAAGATCTATTGCACAAACTTGTAATTTAAATCTTATTATAGAGACTATTCTAACTTATTCTAAAGTCTATCCTAACTTATTCTAAAGATTATCTAACTTATTCTAGAGATTATTATATCTCACTCCATGTGTCTATTAATCAGTTCATATAGTAGAATGCTTTTGAGCCTACGCACTTCACTGTCATTCCGCACATTTAGCTGTTTGGCGAGTGCATTGGGATTTACCAACAGTCTTTCAGAGTATTTTGCATTAACACTTTGAATCACACTCGTTAAAGGGCTTTAAAGGGATATCGCGCTGAATTAATTTGTTGGAGATACGAATAGACGATGGCTCGGAACTTTTTATTCTGGACCCTCTTAAGAATTGCTATGTTAGATTTGTTAGTAATATCCTAGAGTTCAATACCATACGTCCAAATGGGCATAAATATTAACTTATACAGCAAAACCTTGTCATCTAAGGATAATTTATATTTACGCACTGTCAGCCAATATGTTTGGTTTAGTTTAAGCCCAAACTTTTGTTTGCGTTTGGTCACTACATGTTTTTTCCATGTTAAGTCTCGACCAAATATTATATTACCAAATATTTAACATTGCGTGCGGATGTTCATAATTATTAATTTTTACCAAGGGGCAAGCCCTTCCACAAAAATTAAATGTTACAGGGATAGATTTTGACTCACTTGCTCTGATACGTGATGTTTTCAACAACAATTCGACTTTATTTAGATGAAGTTAGAGGTTTCTTGTGGATGATATTGGATCCTCGTGTGATAAGACTAGTGTATCGTCAGCATATGTTGCATCAGTAGTATTTCTTGAGGTTGGTAAGTCACCTGTACACAATAGATATAACAACAGCCTAAGGATGGATGTAGATCACTGTATTCGTCATCCTGTTTTACAATAAAATGCCTGTCTGTGAGGATATCGTTATATGGACTAAAATGTTTAAAGGTATTTTACTTTCTTGGCTTTATATATCGTCTTCGAGGCTCAGATATACAGTTCAACGGTTATCAATTTAATGCTTCATTCATGAACTTTTGGAAATAAACAACTAACGACCTCTTCTGACACTTGTGGAACTATTTCGAACCGGCCTGTCCCCGTTCAACATCTCCCCAATCTCCCCAGGCCCGCGCTTTCCGCTAAAATATGACTCCGCAAAAGCCACCGGGTCCAATGTGTCGCGAACAATGAAAAGGGGGGCTTTTTGTACGCCCCTATTCAATTCGGCGATCGAAAAATGCGAATTAACACCGGGAAAAAATGCGGTTTAATTTATCATTTACGACAATGTCGCACCTATCGACACCCGCGCCCACCTCCTCGTCCCGTCATCGTTACACCGCCGACCGGCAGCACACCCCTCGACCCCCGACTCCAGCCCCCCTTCGCCGAACCGCCAATTTCAAAACCAATAACAAGGAGGCCGTGGACGTTTTATCAGGTTAGAGAGCGTTTATTAACAGAGGGCGTTGTCGTCGAACACCCCCCCCCCTTCTCACCACCCCTCCAGGCCATCAATTTTCAACGAGTTCCCATCGATAGAATCAATAGATTAATCATTTTTATTGTTATGAGCTGACTGATGGGTCCTTTTATTCGATTTTTTTTTTCGTTAAATATTGAATTTTCTACTCATTAGTAACTTGAAGTGTTTAAACATTAATGTTCTCTAGTCTTCTATTTATATATTCAAGTCTTTGAACGATAAATTAGTTTTAAGGAAGTAACACATCGCTCAGTGAATTGCCGCCCAAAACTTTCTTTAGATTAACGATTATGATTTATTAATATATTATTTAAATTTAATGTTGAAGTTATGAAAAGTGGCCAGTTTTTTAATGACTGAAAACTTATTTAAGACAACACTGCCAGTCCCAATTAAAATAAACTAATTTTGGAGGATCCTGGCGTGCGCACAAGAATATAAATTTGCGACGTTGTCAGTTCTTGCACATCATACGTATATTTGAAGAATATAATATAAATATAATCAATTATTTTGAATTCTCATTTACCTAAATTTTGCCTCAAGTTCAAATTTAATTAAATTTATTGGTACAATATTCACCTTAAATAACAAATGTAATATGAAGAATCTTTTTAAAACATTTAATTTTAATATAATCTTGAAAGGAATAAAGAGAAATTAAAACAATATATAAGATAACAAATATAACTTATTTATCAATATATGTTACAATAACAAATCATAGTTATACTTCTATAAAGCTACCTCCATCAAATTCAATATGGTAGTTGAGTTTCCTGATTCAGAGCTTCCAAAAGCATTTATCCAATATATGTTTGGCTTCAAAAATATTTCTCCCTAACAAAAAACAATATTCAGTCAATATATAAAATTGCTTTATACTAGCGTTGGGAATTATCGAATAAAAACAGTCGAAACAGTCGATAGTCGCAAAACAGTCGAAACAGTCGATAGTCAAGAAACTAGCGACTGAAAATAGGAATTACTATTTTCAGTCAAATCCAGGGTTTGACTGTTTTTTTTTTTCAGTTACTGATGCCAGACGAAGATGTTCGAATCCTTTCCTGTATAAATTGTGAGAGAGGAAAGGACGGAGATAATTGCTTGAGGCAGTTAATTTTATATGTTGTTATATTTTCCAACGGTAGTATAAGCGAGACGAAAATGTATAAATTATTTCACGAACTAACTTTATAAAAGAAAAGTAAAAAATAATTAGTGAATATTATTATAATAATAATACATAACATGCAATTTATAATTTAATTTTAGACGAAGTAGAATTACTTTTATATTTAATATAAATACTATATAAAAATTAAACATATACCTAATCTTAGAAAAAAACTGATCCATGACATAATTAAAAATGATCTGAATGAAATGATTTATTTATTATCGGACGGAAATATTTTTTAACAAAAATCGAGAGAGTAATCGAAGTTTATTTACCTTTTATTACCATAAAAAGAGTCAAGATGTTTTGCTATTTATCATACCCAATTTTAATCTTTTATAGCTATAATATTAATATACAATATATTGTTATTTACAAGCAAACTATCAAAAAAATTATAAAACTACATATATTACATATAAATCTATGTAAGCATAAATTACTTTTTTGTCAAGGTCGCGGCTAGGACGATAGAGCCAGAACGTTAAAAATCAGTCGAATGAAACTAGTAGAATCAAAAATAGTAACTAAAAGTACGACTGAAACAGTTGATAGTAAATAGTAACAAAATCAGTCGGACCGAAAATATCAGTCGATATCAGTCGATAATTCCCAGCACTACTTTATACACTGCTTTTAAAATAATAAAAGTTATTTGACTTAAACCACTGTAACTCTATAAAAAGCTATCGTTTGAGGTTTGATATTTATATTATATGGTTCTATTAACAATATTGTCATCAATGTGTCACACAAAGGTCTTCTTGAATGACATGACAAGTTTTAAATATATTACAATGAATCACTAAGAAGAACACTGAACAATTAATTACACCTGTGTTATCGATGCCTTTTTTTAATTGTATTAGGTGGATGTATTCTAGCCAGTTTTTCACTTTGTTATTTATTTTTAACAAAATTGGTAGCAATATATATCAAAATATTTTCTGGCAATTTCTACAACTTGCTCCCATAGTAAAGGCCCAATACCATGTCGAAAGAATAATGTTGGTTTAAAAAATGAATTTCAAAATCATGTTCCAGCCAAGCCATGTCGAAAATGCGCTGAGAGCTGCGGAGCTGTAGCTTTCACAACGGGTCATGCAAGAAGATGACTTTTTGTCAGTCTTTTTTAAAACAATACTTAATTCAGTTGACATTGGTAGGCATAGTAATAGTTTTATTCAATTTTAGCAACCTCCTGCTTGATCTCACCATACGCATAACAAGATTTTATAGCCATGTCGATGCTACTGGGCTAATCTATGACGTCTTGTGCTTGTTATTTATGTTAGTATTATGTTTGTACTAAATCAACTTTTCATCCTCACATTGCTCCACAGAACATTATTTTCTTCTGCAAACCAATAAAACCGCGATGTTGAAAGAGTTCGAAATGGCATTTTCAGTCAATTCTTATATTAGCCATTTTTACATATCGATGTAAATATACATGTAACAATATATTTGCCAGAACCTAATAAAAATTATATCTGAAAGAGTCTCTTTTGTCAATTAACGTTTATCTGGACTGAACTTACTACTTAACATGGGCTCGGAACCATGGTCATTGGCTTTAATCATACCGGCTTGTAACTGCCCAACTTACAGACCATTCCAAACAAAATTACATTTTTACGTCAGCCTGATTATTGGCGTGATTGCTATTTTCAGATTTCTCACTCAGAAATATTGCATCAATATAAGAACACTTTAACCACTATGCTAATTTATCATATTTGCATATGGCCGTGAAATATTAGCTTAATTTTAATTAGTATCACAACAAATTAGGAATGAAATCTAACAAAAACTACTTGCTCATTACAGTAATTTTATCCTCATTTAAAATGAACTATTAGGATTATGAGATTATTGTTTTAGATAAGAATATTTAAAAATTAATAGTACTCTAATACTATTTATCACATAATAGGATCTATAATGTCTTGATATTGATCGAGAAGAAAAATTTTTATAACGATAGTTTTTGTAAGACCTACTTTCTCTTAAACGTTCTCAGAAGTTATTATTGTCTCCGATAGTAATTAAAAAATCCTTACAAAAAATCGAAATAAATTTAGTTCAGCTTTTGAAAAGTCTTAGAATATTAAATCTTGTATTTCATCAACGAGCAACTTGTTTTTAACAAACCGAAATTATAATTCGTATTTAATTATTTATTATTAGTAGTATTGTTAGCAACAACATAGCTAGAAATGTTTAATTAAACTTTGCATTATTCACTGTTTAATAAAAAAATACTACATAATATAAATGGAATATTACGTGATAGTTATCAATAAAGATAAAAAATGCCGACACAAAGGAGTAAATATGATTATTTTTGGAACGGTTTGTAGTTTAATATGTTGTTACATTATGAGCTAATTTTTACAAATGTCTTTCATGCATATATTTACCCGGGTTGTGTTTTACCAACATTTACGGGACCTACCTTCCTGATGTTACCTTTTTACCCATTGACCACGTACTTCCATTTAGTTGTTTCTTCAGGATGGAGGTGTAATATAGCACTATTAATACGTCTCCTTAACATTAACAAGGGTTTCCTATAAATTATATTAAGATTGAACCTACAATACTGTCTGTTCGGTCGTTCCAATAAGTCGCTACTTATTTCCGTTAACGTAAAATAATTATAAAATAATTAAGAAGCTTTATCCCCTACACGACTTCTATAGATGGAAATTAAAAATATTGACCAAGAATATCTCAATCCAGTACGTCATTACATCAAATAAAACTACTGCATACAAATTAATGTTCTTAGCAGTTACAATTTAAGACCATTCGACTTTTTTCTAAATATTTGCAAAACGTAATTCTGTTTAATGACTCGGGATGTATCAGAATGTCATGTTTCAGCGAAAGTGTTATAACAAATTTGATACGAGCGTGTGACAGATTCCTAAACAGTTTTTCTTGATAAGTAGCGCGTTTTATTTTTGATGACCTAACCGTGTCGACATGAATATATACAAATGGTGCATTGCCGTTTTCTTCGCCAAATCAGAAATAGAGAAAAACACGTAAATCTCAGGTGATGACTCAACGTTCACGATATCCGATTTATATAAAAAAAAGTTCCAGGAATTTTCAAGAACGAATAGATTGAACTTTACAGACTAGTTGAGCACATGCGCACTTAAATAAACTGTATATCATTTCATGTTAGTTTGGTTATGTATGACGTTTTATAGTTCGGGCGTTTAAGGTCCATATTTCATTGAGGAGTAAATTTAATTAACTATATTGTTCAAATTATTATTTAAGCTGTTCTGTTTTGAAGAACAATTGACCATAACGCAATTATTAATATTTTGGAACAATTAATGAAGATGAAAGTTGAACAACTTAACTCAAAACTAAATCAAGCATATTACAAGGGATGCTTATTATATTACTTAAATAACTTAAAATATTTTATTATTTATTATTATTTTATTAATACATTGTTACTAGTCGCTTCCGTCTAACCTACAATTTGTATTTATGATAACTTAAATCTAGGTATATAACTAGAAGGAGCCATCGGCCCTATCTCAGTCTCTGGTTAAATAATGTCACTGCTGAATTTTTTAATATATGCACCTCACTACACAACACTACACAAGATCAGATGGTTTGATTCTTTTGAGTCTGTGTCCTGTTCTGATGGTATCCAAAAGTTTAAATACTTCAACATTAGTATGAGAATGCAGTCTTTCTTCATGCCCCCTTATAATTCTATTGATTTCTTGACTGACCGTGGGTATCTGAAGGTCTCTATATAGGTAATCAGTCCTATAATATTTAGGTGCACCCACACTACCTCTCAGGACTTTGTTCTGAAAAAATAGTATAGTATTTTATATTTTATAATAATACATAATATTTTATTTATGTTACTCTTTGCAGAACATCCCCCTAATTGAACTCCGTATGTCCATATAGGTTTCAGTATTATATCCTGTTCTTTTCTTTTCTTCTTTATATGTTCCTTCCAGCGAAGTTTTGCATCGAGATTCATTCCGAGATATTTAGCGTTGTTGCTATATGGAATGATAATGTTATTTAATGTTATTGGTGCTTGTATGGTCTGTTTATAGGTGAACTGCACATGTACAGATTTACTTTCATTAATTCTTATTTTCCAAGCTTGTGTCCAATTATTTATATTGTCACTTGCCTGTTGTAATTTTCGTGAGGCTTTCGTAATATTTTCCATTTGTGGTATATCACAAGTGTAGAGTAGATAAAGCATTGGTCCCAGTACACTTCCTTGTGGTACACCTGCTTTAGCTTCTTTTGTTGTAGAATATGCTTCTTCTTGTCTGACTCTAAACACTTTGGTTGTAATGTATGATTTTAGTAGTTCGGTGTGTTGTTTTGGTAGCATTTTCTGTAGTTTATGAACAAGGCCTTCATGCCAAACCTTGTCAAAGGCTTGTGCCACATCTAAGTATATAGCTGAGCATAATTTTTTACTTGCCTAAGCTTTTTCAATAACATCTGTTATTCTGTGGTCCTGGTCAGTAGTTGAGTGCTTGTTAATAAACCCAAACTGGTGTGTTGGTATTAGGTTTTTTCTCTCTATACAGAGTTTTTCAAAAACCTTCATTTGCTGACTTCCCAGGTTTTGGGATCATTAAAATTTCCGCTATCTTCCAATTGTCTGGGACATGTTTTAATCTAAATGCTGTATTGATCAAGTTGGTGAGTTTTATAATTCCCTCTCTTGGTAGTTTCTGCAGTAATTCTCCTGTTATTAAATCGTAGCCTGGTGATTTCCTGAGGCTCATGTCAGTTTTAATAACTTTGGTTAACTCTTTCGACATGACTAATTCATTCATTGAATATCTTAAAATATAAATAATATAAATAAAAGTTTTTAACTGGCGTAGTGAAATCACTAATGAAAATGTTGGCAAATATGGTATAATTTGGTATCCAAATAACAGCATCGATATATTCAATTTTTATATTCACATATTATAGACGTATACTATTCCTTTGCATTTTTTGAAACAACACCTCTGAATCCCCACCACATATGAGCTATAAATTAACTTTGTATGTCTGAATTCATCTCTTATAACTTTATATAATCTATTCAAAGATTTTTTGTACATACGTCATCAAGATGTTTAATGTATTGCCTGCCGCAATTTGTAAATTCGTTTTAGAATCAGACAATATTTTCGTTCTCATTTTATTCTAGTTAAAAAAAGGTACAATGCAAAATTCATGAAATCAATAGTGATAAGAGGTTATAACTATTGCTGTTGTATAATAAACTGTAGTTTTTAGATGAACTATAATGTTAAAATAATTTATATTTGATAACATTTTTGTTCAATTATTTTATTTGGATTAGAATTTTGTTGTATGTCAAAGCTAAACTGAACTAAAACTCGAGAGTTTATGCGGCAACATTGCGACGTTTTGGCGTCGCAAATTGAGATGACGTATGTACAAAATAATTTTGTATAGACTATATTTTTCATCTAATAGCGTCATAATTTCAACATATTCTACCCAAACAGTTTTAGATAACTTTTTTCAGTCGTTACGTGAACTTTGAAAATTAGTCTATACTGACAATAATTTTGATATCGTCACATCTAAAATATGTATAGTTTGTATTAATTATTTAATAGTGATTATGTTTTCAGTTAATATTGTGCTAGCAATATCTAGTATACCAACATATACGTACGGATATTAATAATTTCAGATCTGCTATAATTTCTTCTTTACCTCTATTACCAGTAAAAAAACAATGTTTTTTTATACATTTAACCAAATTCTTACAAGTATATATACAAATACTTATGTAAAAACATAACCATATAATCGTAAATAATAAAAATAACGAAATGTAGCTTATAGAGATGCGCAAGCGCAGAACGAACCAATCACATGCTACGTCTTGTCTGTTTCCCCGTAGTCTGAAGTTTGCTAGTTATTGATGTCGCTTTGGTTCGAAACTTTGACAATTTCAAGGTTTCAAACTATTAATAATGAAGCATTCTCGTCCACAAAGCAGCGAGTATAATGAGTTTTAGGACTATATCTCGGCAGTAGGTTGTTTTGACGGTATTTTTAAAACTTATCTAACCGCTATCATTACTCTTAAATGTTGTTAAATATTTTGTCTTCAGTGTTGGTCTTTAATGATTCATGGAAATTTAAAGAATATTTAAAGGGATGTTTTGTATATTTTAGAGTGATTTAAATTCGGTCTACATATAGTGCTATTGGTTATTTATGAATGTTTATTAATTGTTATAATTCGTTGTTTTTCAGTTCTTCTATTAAATATCAATTTCTAATATTTTCCGATGCGAATATCTTGACATCTTCAGGTTGGTCATTTTTCTTCATTGCTTAATATAATTAATTACTATTTATATGCTTTGTAAAATTTTCGACAAGATTTTAAACAATATGTCGTCAAGTCAAAGGAATCCACAAAGTTATCCAATATTTTCCTTTAAACACGAAGGAAGTATACTCAAAAATCACACCAATATGGAAGCGATACAGCTACAAGGCAATGTGCAGATAATCAGAAGATTAAAGTAAGCCAAACTACAAAAAAATATATAATGTATATAAATATTTCTATCAACACAGCGTTTTTTTGTGTTCAATACACTTCTCTGCATAAGATCAAATGGTTTGATTATTTTAGGTCAGTGTGCTACTCTATTGTTGTCCAAGGTTGCTATCCAATTGGAACAATTGCAACAATTGGATAACGTGCGATTCTTTGACTTTTTTCAGTGACAATCGGTATCTGAAGGTATCCGTATAAAAAATAATTCCTATAGTATCTGAGTACATCTACGATAGATTTTAGGACTTTATTCTGAAAAATAGATATTTTATTTTTATGACTATATGACGTGTATGATTGTATGACTGTATGACTGTACGTGACTGTATGACTTTTATGACGTGTTTGATTATATGTATGTTCAATATGCGTCGATTTTCTGTGGTTGACTTTTATTTTATTGTTTTATTTTATTATATTGTTCTAGCTATTTAGCTTTATGCGTAATTTTCTAAGCACTTCTTCACTGTTTTAATTGGCAGTAAGTATTCCGTATTGTTATCATATCTACCAATGATGATTTGCATCTGTTGTATATCAGAGGTGTAAAGTAGGTAAAGAATAAGCCCGAACATATTTGCTTGTGATACACCTGCTTTAGCATGTTTTGTAGTAGACTAGGTTTCATCTTTTTGACTCTAAACACACTGGCTGAGACGTAAAAATTTAGAAATTCATAATGTTGGTTTAGTAACATTTTCTTAAATTTGTCGATGTCATAAATTCTCATCATTACAGAAGGTTTGAACTACGCCTAAGAATATAACTGATCGGGCTTTTTATCTTCGTAGACTTTTTCAATAACGTCTGGACTATATTCACCTGTTCACCTGTTGTTGAATATTTGTTTAATTAGTACATTAATTACATTTTTTATTTCTATAATATTTTAATATTTTTAATAGGATTTTTTCAAACAATTTAGCTACTAGCGGTGGCAATGAAGTAGGTCTGTAAGATTTTGGTTCACTTAGCTGTTTCCTGGTTTTGGAGTAATAATAATTGCAGCAATCTTTCAAATATGTCAAATATGTATTTTATAAACCCACATTTAAGCATTAATGATAATTTAATCATCAAAAAGAAGTCACCTTCTCTGTACACTAATAGAAGTAATTGGACTCTCTATTGCATGGCTCTCGAATCCTAATAGTAAGATATCTCTATAAAAAATCCATATATGTCATGTATAATTCAGTCCAAAAAAATATGCAAAAAGGATGCTACGGAATAATTGGTAACAATTAATAACTGAAGCAAAGTTGATCTAAATTAACAAAAAGAGTTGATCCAAAATGAATAAAACCAAAGAATTCAAGAATTCTTGAAATCTGACACCAACTGAGGCTACAGGTTATTTATTATTAAAAACAATAAGCAAGCTTAAAAGATTTCAGCAACATAACCCCTCAATGATTCATCATCATGATTCTCAACCCGGGGTAAAGAGAAGATATCACCTTCTACCGGTCTATACATTTATTATTAATAATGTCCAAAAGTATTTGAGAGACTATATATAAAGGAGCTTAATAATGTTATAAAACATTTTGTAATAATCACTTGTTCTAGTACACTAGTAAAGTACTAGTGAAAAGTAGTAAAAACTAGTGGACTGGTAAACAAAATAAATCAAGATTTAAATACCAAAATATCAAATGTTCTATAATATATATATATATATATATATATATATATATATATATATATATATATATATATATATATATATATATATATATATATATATATATATATATATATATATATAAATATATATTACTTGATTTATATACTTGATGGTGATTTTGTTTATGTCTGAATCTGTCTACTGAAATAATTATTGAAAAAATTAAGTTTGAAGAAGGAATATGAAATAATCTTATTAATTGATTGTATTATTACAAGATAGAATAACCAATTTTAGTCAGCAGAACTATGGAATCAGCTAAACCAATCAGATGAACAGATTTCACCCTGTCGAAATCCTCCGACTTGACAATTTAACAGAAATGCGAACACAAAAAGTCAGTGTAAAAAGTTTGTTCCTATCCATCAGGTATCAAAACCCGTGTTGCCTCAGATCGCTGTCCCCTCATACATTTTAATATTAATCGTTCACAGATTTATTCCAACTACCGAACGGATCTCGCCGAAACGAAACTGACCAGGTTTAAGCGGTAGACGCCGATGAGAAGGAGAAGAAAAAAAACGGTCGTATTTCGAGAACTCCCAAAATGACTGGACGAATTCTTCGACGACTCCGTCGGTGGATTTATCAGAGCCAGGTGCCTGCATGATTAATAGCGACATTCTGGGCTATCGATGCCTAACCCAAGATAGAGCCGGCCATTGTTTGACACCAGCTGTATATCCTTTTGACTATTTCCATAATAAGGCGCTTTATTTTTACGACAATAGATGTTTTCCGTCTATTATCTGTGTCAGAATTTGTTCGAAATTAGTGGAGACGCCATCTGATGTCGTTTATTTAAGAAAGGGGGCTATAAAAATCCTTCAACTAAAACGCCGTGTTGTAGTGTCCTTTCAGTTTATGTGGAACACCTCAAATGTTTAAATATACATTTTATGAGTGATCAAATGAGTCCTTCTATCTCAATAATACATTGTATTACTTTTAGTTATTCTCCTTAAATAAATGGTGCCGTGCTTTGTTACATTCCTGTTCAGTAAGCATTGGCAAATTATCAGAAATTGATCACTAAACTCTTAAACTTTTAATTTACATGAAAACTATTTTATTTTAATTGAAAGAAGTGAGTATCACTACATAGTATAAAACAAAGTCGCCTTTTCTGTCCCTATATCCCTATGTGCGCTTAAATCTTTAAAACTACGCAACGGATTTTGATGCGGTTTTTTTCAATGGATAGAGTGATTCAAGAGGAAGGTTTATATGTATAACACATGCATAATATACTAAGGCAACGTTGCTAATTTTAGAGGTTTCTAACGTGATGTCGTAAATTAACCTATTTTTTTAGGCTTATTTAGCAATTAGCAAAAACGCTGTCTAACCCTACGAGTTAGATCAAATTAATGTACTACAGTATTGTACACCATAAAAAGGTCTACAAAAAAGTCCGCGATGGTATATGTTTATCTTTTAGGGATAACCCACATTAACCATTTTTATTGTTTACTTTTTACGTGAGAAAATGGCTTATTTACGAAGCTATTTTAAGCAATACGGCATTAATTCTTATCGAATTAAGTACCTTAAATACAGTGTGCAATTAATATAGATCAATATGGTTCCTTACAGCATGTAAATTAAACAAATATTTTCGGAGATATTACAAATTTAAAATTTGCGTTTAAAAATGTGTAATGTAATAAAAATTGTATGAATTTAGATATTCCAAAGATAGCAGGAAATCTTCATAGTAAGTATAGGGGAAGAGGAATTGTTTTACTCCAAATTTAATGCGTGCAGGCCAAGGGCAGTAATGAATGAACCAAAAATACTGGATCGATTTTAATCATGTTTTCATTGAGTGACATAGGCATATATATTTTATGCCCGTGCAAAGTCGGAGCGGGCCGCTATGTTTTTATATACAACGTTCATATTTTTTCTGTAGTGTATTTAATTTAGTATCAGCATTGCACCCGTGCGAAGCCGGGCAGGTCGCTAGTATTATAATATAAAAGAAATCCTTAATTCTAATCCTTAAGTACTTCACTGACACATCATATCTTTCGCGCTATATAACGCCTTCCTTCTGAAGAAAAAATTACCAGTGGGATTCACGTGGTCGTTATTCTCATTTGGACAGCTTACAGTTTGCAGTAAAATTATTTGTGAGTATCGCCAGTACCGTCCTCTGCCAGTTTGCCTTTGATGGTCTTTTGAATTGCACTTTTTACCCATATTTTCTTGGTATAACCTGTGTAAAATGGTTTCCCCAATGTTGGTGTCTGCAATTTCTAATAGTTTACAACTGAGCAACTAAGCTACTGCAATCAGCCTTTGATGAACGTACATATTGAACTGTAAACTTCAGCCCCATGTCCAGTAGACTAGTTTTCTAATTCTAACAGTTCATGGCTAGGTGACTTTTAATTAACTCTTAATTACAACTACTAGTTGAAACTATGGTACAATATTACGGTTCTAATATCGACAAATTAAGCCAGGCTAAACACACAGTTTTTCTCACCAATCAGAGCTGTAGGGTAGACATTAGAATAATGTATTCCAGGCCTTAATAATAAGACCACCCGCAAGACATTTTTGATATATATATATATATATATATATATATATATATATATATATATATATATATATATATATAATATAGATTAATATTATTATATATATATAATAGATTAAGACTACTATTAAGGCTACTGAATTGGAAATCTCTTGAGGCCTTTCCCAACCATGTTACTGAAGTGACTGGGAAGGTTTTCAACTCTGCCTACTTGTTTCTTATAGATGGTCCTATCAACTTGTTTGTCTCTTCCATAAAAATTATATATCAACATATACTTAACAATATATTCTTGAATCTGTCAAAAATGTATCATTTTTACAGTACATATCCCACTGTTTTGTAGCCACATTCTTATTTTTATAATTATTAAGCCTTTGGTCTATTAATTATAGCCAAATATTATCATTAGTTTCTAAATTGATTTAAAAAGATTAGTTTTCGTTCATTTTGATTTTTTTTTGGTTTTATATGTTTAATCTAAATTATATGCATCTACCATGTACAAGAGATCTACTTCTACTACTCTATATCTAAAATTATTTTTTGTCCACTTGCATATTTATTTCCTCCTGCTCTTTTCTATTAATAATTACTTTTATTTAATTTTTATTTTTTGTCGGTGTTTAATAATTGTTAATCTTGTAATTCAAAACTAGGAATGAAATAATCTTAAATAATAAGTAGAGTTTTAAAAGCACTTAGAGCCATTTTAATATACAAAATTATACAGCACTCTACTCGCAATTTTAGTTATTGCTACTTTTAAATACTATATTTTTACTGAGGCCATAGATGATTGAAGCCATTAAGTATTAAAGAGTTCATAATATGAAAAGTTAAAATTCACAACTCTGCCAAATAACGACCATTTTTTCTCGGTTAGTACTGGGTCTAACCAACAAAGCAACAACTTGTAGACAAAAATTCGACTTTCTTTAAAAAATGATACAGTGCTCCCCCAAAATAGGCTTTCACTTCATTTTAACCAAACCTCCTTCTCTACGACATTTTTTACAGGTTTTCAAATAGCAATTGATTAGTAAAGATCAGATTTGGATTATATGATGGGTGGCAAAGCAGTTGGAAGAGTAATTCATTCAATTTGGCCAATTTTTAATGCAATGCAGCTATTAAAATAAATACCAGATAGTCATGCAAGTTTGACATGTGTCATTTCGAAGTTACACTAGGAAAGTTTTCAGGATGAATGACTCCTGACTCATCTTAACTCGTTCATTCATAATATAATTTTTTTTATTTTAAGGAAATATATTTTTCATCAACATTTTTTTCATAACTTTTGTATGAATCAGAACAACTATGTGTGGCCATGGAAAGCTTTATGATCTTCGAACTTGGAGAAGGATGTACTAAACGCGTACTTTCACTGCTTAATCGCCTATAAATACGCGGTGTTCCTGCAAGACTTATTACTTAAAACAGCAGCGACATAATCATAAAATTTCACTTCATCATCGTAAATAATTCTGCTGTTGGTGCGTAAGCGTGGAAGCTGCGGTCCAAACAGTTTAATTAGTCGTGTTATATATCAAACTGTACTTCCCCCTTTTTTACTGCCGAAGTTGGTGACCACGATAAAAATAAAAGTGTCCATCAACAGCTTTTATATGAAAATGATTGAATAAAAGCATTAATCAAGCGGTAACCGATATTATAAAAACCAAAAGGGGCTAGGGGCCATATTGTTATTGTCATATTGTCAATATTGGCCAATATCGATCGCTAGCTATCATTTTTCCCCATCTTTCCACTCCCAGTAAAACCTTAAATAAAAATTTATTATTATTAATACATCAGTAAGCTAAAGTTAAGAATATACTTATACACTTATAAGTTCGTATAGTTTGGTTCGCTTCTTTCATATTACTTCCACATCACTGTGATTTAGCAACCTTATTTCATGTTTGAAGGCGAAATCTTGGATCACTCTTGGATCCTGGATTACTAGGTGGTTTGATGTTTCAGTGCAACGCCATACATGCACCCCATAGGGCGAAATTGGCTTTATGATTGACTGATAAACCAATCTCTTTGATTTTAGGTGAAGTTGGGAGTATTTTCCGACTAACCAGTACAGTTGCTTGACTTTTAGTCTAATCTGATCTGCTACCGTCAGATTAGGTATTTAGCTTGAGGAATAGGGCATCCGTCCAGTGCTGAATCAATGCTTGAATAAAATAAATCTGCTCCGAAGCCCATTAAACACTTAAATACTTATGATATTGCTGTTCATTGTTGACGTGTTGTTGATTTAAAAGTTGATTTCAATAACAAAGAAAGGCCTGGAGGGCCAAAAAAGATAATTCATTACAAAACTTATTGAACGAAAACTCATCTCAGAATGTTTACATAGTTTAGCAGCTTATTAATCAACTGTCTTCAGATTTTTACATGCGATGGTAAGAGCCAAAGCCAATGAAAATTGATACCACACGGCTTAGCTGACTTGACCTTTTTTTCGAACCATTCTCGCAGTTTGCTAATTTGTTATGTTAAAAATAGTGTTTCTTGTGGCATATTTTGACTGAATGAAAAATGAATCTACTACGATAACCCCAAGCGCAGAAAGTGACGAATTTATCCAGGAGAACCATTCACATTGACATTGAAGCAGAATATTCATGGCCATAAAGGACTGCTGTGCATATGGTGGGTTTAACAAGGTATACTATATTACGAGCTGCTAAAAAACGGAAAGAAACTGTTATTACTGATATCGAACGACGTCAATTATACAAAATGAGTGACATATTGTTGTAAAAAAGCAATTAAGAAAGTGAAAAGCCTAAAGGCATCCGCTTGCATGACAAAACTAGGCCATACGTTGCAAGAGTTGTGAAGGATACACTGTTGCAGCTCGAATGGGAATTTCTGCTGCACACAGCTTACTCACCAGACATCGCACCGTCTGATTACCACTTCTTTCACATAGATGCACTATAACTTCGCTAATACATAGTTTCGAAATACTCAAACAAATAACTAAGAAATACTTTCAGTAATTTTGAAAATGTATGGGATGATGAGACAAACCAGCAACCTTCTTTCGACTCGGTATCGCTGTATTGGTAGAAAGATGTAGAAAATAAGGGAATTATTTAATATATAATTTACTAATTTTGTTCAATAAATAGGAATTTATTGAATAAAATTTGTAAAATATATAATTATATAATATATAATATATAACTGACGACATGATCAGAGTACATGGGAGTACTTAATGTTGCCTACTTTTAGAATATTTTTCATAAATATGAATCTATTGGTTTGACAGACAATAGAGAATTCATCAGAATAAGTCATAATCTAAAGGTACAATATTTGCCATTGTAGCATATGTAGTAGGACTCCCTCCAACTGAATAATTAAGTTTTTAATGGACAACTGTTGTTGAACTTTATGTCATGTTTGAAAAGCGTTTGTGTATTTTTGCTTTATGATAACATTTTTTTATTTTTGGCACTTATCACCTCTAAAATATGACGAACAGATTTATTTCATTTCGTATTACAGTCTATCATATTCAAATTTGATTTTAACCGACATTTTCCCCTAATATTAGGCATTTCTAAGTTTTCATTATCTCCCCTAGGTTTCATCAGCCATAATTACCCTGAATTGATCATTCTCTTCAACCACTTTGAAAATACCACATTCTTTTGGATCTTTGTAAGCTTTTTCAAATACAGTACAAGTTGGATAGACAGTATTAATCGTACATAGTTCGAATATTTTTTAATATATAGTTCAATTGTTCACGTTACAAATACATACATCAAACTATGAACTATTTTTATTTCGAAATTTCATAACAATTATATAAGTTAACGTCACATTTAATATATTTTTATGAAACATGCTGAATAATATATTAATCAGGCGCTAACAAATGTTAAAACAAGAAAGGGAGGTTTAAAACGAGATGATAATCTAAAGATTTCAAGGAGTGGTAAGATTATAGTAATCTCTGTTTATCTCATAGAAAATGTAAAAACTGTAGACAATAGACAGATCTGTTGTTTTTTCAGATCTGATATGATCGAAGGATGTGTCAAAGAGATGATGTGATGTACAGGTCGTCTGTGTCATTATCGATCTAACATAATACATAAAGGTGCTATTTAATTTTAGGGGATATTTCCATTAAAAATAACTATGGAATATAATCAAAGGAATTATAATTCACTAACTTTTAGACTTTGCCTTTGATTGACTCTCACTATCAACTCATCATACAATACAAAGATATAGAAATATAAGATATATATAAGATATGGATATATATACCATTGTAATGAATCGACTTTAAATGACATGACTCAACTGAACTAGGGCCTAATAGAAGATAGTCACAAATTGTAGCCAATAAAACATATATTCTCCTCAACAATCATTTCCAAGTCCAGGTCGTCCGAAATTATGCTTCACCGACCTATGCTAAATTTTTTTAAATTCACCTATTGCCATTTGCTCAACCTTCATGGGTGATTGGGAAAAGTCACAATCTTCCCAATCACTACATCACATACTCATGGAATGCCACTATAACCATATTAACCAGAAAAAAAGTTCCATCATATTTTAGCAGCTGATAAAATGATATAGCCACCACACACACAACTTTTGTAGTCTTTCTTTTTGTCCCTTCTTTCGCATATTTTTTTGCATTTATGTAAAATAGATTCAATGAATAACGAGAAATGACTCTCAAAATATGATTCATTTTGTTCCACTGATCACAACTGGATATAAAGTGATCCGCTTTGCATATAATTACAATTTATAGTCTACCAACGCTTAGACATCACATAGATAATTAGATATCACTGGAATTAAGTACCATTCTAAATAATCTATTCAGTTGTTTCCAGATTATTGTACGGGTTACTATTTCGTTAATACCAAGGATTATTTTGTAATCTTTGGATTAATTGTATTATATATGTGTTATTATCTTTTCACACCCCTACAGCTGGATGCCATATGTCGATAAGAACTTGAGAATTTGGCCATAGTCAATCCATTTGAAACAGACAGGGTGGAATTTTGACTCATCGTCGAAATTTTTCGGTTGGGTGGAATGTGTTTTCTCAACTGTTACGAAATTTCCACCACTAAAACGTTATTATACAATAGGATATATATATATATATAAATATATATCCTATTGTATAATATTTTATACATAAATACCGAAAATTCTTCACTGTTAAACTGGTAGTTGTTTTATTCTTCAATTATTATTACGCGTTTTAACAATCGCAGCTCACTTGACTGGTTAACTAAAAGAAGAAATAAAATGGCTATTAGGAAGTAGTCGTATCTGTTGAATTGTTTATTTAGGATAATAAAACAAGTACTTCTACATATTGCGAATGGTTTTAATGACTCATAAATGCAATTTGATCGATATTATTTGATTGATAGCCTGCTGTTAAATAACAGTTACTTATATTTTGCTTATATTATATCCAGTTTTTATCATTAAAGATATTTAATTATCATAAGCCAATTTGATTACATGTTATAAATGTTTATATTTACGTTCGCTTTTATTCTATCATAAAAGAAGATAATTGTTAATTGTAAATGTATAACGAAGCGATGCAGAAACCTGAAGAATCGTGTTATTCATATTGTCTACGAAAATATAGATATAGAAAGAAATATATTAATGAAACAGATTTCTGTTAGAAATCAATTTAATATGTCTCCTTTTATTCTACAATAATAACAAGTTATGGTTAATAGTATATGTAAAATAGCAATATATTTATGAATGAGATATTGATGATTTAAAATCACTTAGTAAGATTATTGCATCGTTATGTGACAAGAAATGTTTGGCAGATTTAATACTACGAATGATAGCGTCAGTTATTATTAACAAATATGTTGTTTGTAAGTTATATGTGTTGTTTCATTTCCTCAAAAGGTATTTTGCAAACGGAGAGAAGAAGAAAAGCAGAGGTAGTAAAGGAATATTATTATCTATACATTTCTATCTATACATTTCTATACATTTCACTCATTACATCTCCTAGTCTGGCATAAACAAACAGTTTTTTACCAACCAATCAGGACCATAGCACTAGCTTTATAGCTATATACCGGTGCTAATCGTTCTCCTGAAGAAAGGACCAAGTGGATGTACGTGGTCATTGCCCCGTCTGGACAGCTGAATATTGTAGTTAAATTATTTATGAGTATTGTTCATACTCAAATTTACTACTTTCAATGTGAAGTGGATTTCTAAATTTTGGAATTTCCAAGTTATTCAAGCTTATATATCTATAACTTCAGCCCGCCTTTGATCAGTCCTTAAGCTTTGAACTACCATATTTAGGCCAGGAATCAAGAAATTAGGAGTGTCCTTCAAGGCATTAATGTTTCCTAATTGTAATAGTTTATGGCTATGAGTCTTTTTCTTTTTTCTTGATAATGTTTTTATTTTCTTAATAATTAATTTGATTCTTAACAAGAATCTGAATGAATTTAAGAGAGAATGACCTAGTGATTTCTCCAAGTAAATTGCCTAGTTTATTGGCCTATCTGTATCGTTTTTCTTTCTGCAATATATATATATATATATATATATATATATATATATATATATATATATATATATATATATTTATATATATATATATATATGTATATATATATATATATATATATATATATATATATATATATATATATATATATATATATCGAATATATTGTCTTTTAGCTAATTAATTTGTAACAGTTACTTGTTCATGAATTAAAACAACAAAATTATTATTTTTGTTTTTATTATATATATTTTATTATTTTTATTTAATTTTTATTTTTATTATTTATTTTAAATAATTTGTTTGTCAAATTTGTGAAGAAGGACAATTTACAAAACATGAGGAAACTATAAAAAACACAACAAATGACTTTAGAAAATTACAAAAGGCAAGTGACCTATACGTGAGGTACAACCATCAATAACAGTAAATAATAATATCATTCCATATAACAACAACGCTGACTAACTATCTCGGAATGAACCTTGGGGCAAAACTTCGCTGGAAGGAACATTTGAAAAAGGAAAGAGCTAGGTTAAAGATATAAGAAAATGTGTTGGTTAATTGGAAGAAAATCACAATTATCAGTACATAATGAATTGCTATTATATAAGCAATTATTAAAACCCATATGGACGGACATATATGGACATACGGAATAAAATTATGGGGATATTCCGGAAAAATTAATAGAAATACATTTGAAATTTTATATTATATTCAAATATTATAGTATTATAGGTACATTAAGATACTACAGGGTTGATTACTTACATCGAGACCTTTAGATACCAGCCAATAAAGAGAACTACAAGAAAACATGGGAACAGACTTCATTCTTATATCAATATCGAAATAATAGAACTTTTGGATAACAGGACACAAACTCAAAATAATCAAACCATTTGATCTTGTGTAATGTAGTGTATATAAATATTATTACACCAAATAGTAAGATAGGGCCAATGGATCCTTCTAAAAATGTACCTATTATATTCTAATAAATTTATAAGACAAATTGTATTGCAAAATATAACATTACAAACTTATGGATGGTGATATCAGTTAGAAAATCCAAAAAAATAATTATCGCCACACCTGATATATTGCCAGAAAAACGACGAAAAAATTATGGTCTTAGAAAATAAATAACTGACTGAGTTCTTTTAAAAAGAATATCTTTATAAAAGAATCTCTGTGACTAATTTTTTTTGATATATTGTAAAACAGTGTTCAATAGTTCAAGCTTAATTCCTAAACATCCTAAAACGATAACCCCGTTCTCCACTACCTCCAGTTACAACAAAAAAAATTATGACATTATAACTAGCACAACAGCCATAACCAACGACCCGATCAAGCACAAAGACCCAAGGAAAAAAAACAACACAACTTCCCACCACATACTCCCGTAGTTGACACGCCTCTACAACCGACGGAATATCCACCAGAAAAAAAATGAAAGAAAAAAAAGGCCGACAACCCGCCAAAGTCAACGCTTCACAAGACAGCGGACGAAGAGCGCTCGAAATAGTCTCGTCCCTTTCTCGGCCCATGTCGGAACAAGGCCAGATACCCTAAAATCTCGCCAAGTGAAATCGGAGACGGGTCCAATAGTGTCGAAACGTCTGTTCTACATGAGTTACGCGGTCATACGATACCTCCTTAGCTTACGGTGGACCATAGTGGTCTTGGGAAATTTCTATTTACATAATATTATATTTACGTACTGAATGATGAAGAATGCATTTCGTATAGTATTACTTAAATCACAATACTTTGAACTCTTTTATTCAAAATAGATTTTGTCAGATTCGTCGTAGATTTTAACATTATTATTAATTTAGACTAATAAAACCTTCAATATGAAGATTTTGTGCTAGAAATATAAGTTCTATTTTTCATTTAATTTTCTATAGTAGCTTGCCTGTATTCTGATTAATGTTTTCACTTTGAAAAGACAATTATTGAAAAAAATTGGTACAATATATATAATAAAAGGATTTTCCATCTTTCGTACAACATGGCGATACCGTATTGAAAGAACGATGTTGGTTTGACAGCGATCCAATCATCGACCCATCAGTCAGTGAATTCATCTTTCTGAACAAGTAGTAATCAGAGTCCTGATCAGATGGTTGGTGAGCTAGTGAGACAAAAATACACATTCAAACTACAATGGTAGATACACTTCAAAACTCTTACTGAGCGTTATCATGCAAGAGTATGACATTGTCTTTTACTCGCTATTGCTGGTGTTTTTTTGGAACAATTCATAATTGATGTTGGTAGACATCTACAGTGAATTTATATTTATAAATAATACAATTACAAATAATACAATAACATGGTTTTCAAAAGGACTGGAAAGTGATTTTATTAGATTTGTCTCATATTGATTTATCTTCAAAGACAACCACAAGGTAACTTTACTAAAAGAATAAATAAAAACAATAAATTACATAAATGTAGTTATAATATTGTAGATAAAAGATGGAAGAATAGGGATAATATTGAATACAGACCATAGAAAACATAGAAATTTCACGGTAGTGGCGACCTTGGGGAAATGTTTTGTTTGGTTCAATCAACAGTCGCGCTGCAAATCGCAACGATTGGCTAGTTTAAATTTCTGGTGCCGCCACTAACATTGAACGTGATTGGTCGATCAAATTGTGTCAGCATTTTCTATGGACGTCCATTTTTAAGTTAGTTGTTTGAAGGTTTTGGTTTTTATTTAGATCAAGAATTCTTCGTTTTACGTTGTGCATATTTTCTGTTTTACATTAATTATTATGGAGTAATAATATAAAAATTGATGACAGTGCGTCAGTGTAGTAAATGTAGTGTACCAGGGTAAAAATCTACTACGGAAATTAGACATCATTTCCCAAAAAATGATCTCGCTCCTTTCCAAAAATGGGTTGGTCAAGTAAATACTAGTAAGTTACCTGGATAAACCACAATGCAAATATATCAACGTCATCGTGTCTGTCACGGACATTTTAGTGAAAAATTTAGAATTACCCTTCCTTCACGAACAGGTATTAGAGTAAATGCATATTCAACATTGTTTTTATCAGGTACATATAAAATTATCTATCTACTACATGTCTGTTTATATATCGTTTGTTTACAGAGAATCAAAGCCTACT
Organism: Rhynchophorus ferrugineus; assembly: GCF_030347505.1. Lineage (NCBI taxonomy): Eukaryota > Metazoa > Arthropoda > Insecta > Coleoptera > Curculionidae > Rhynchophorus > Rhynchophorus ferrugineus. Next base: position 53,625,552 of record NW_027472583.1, read on the forward strand.
TATGAAGATGTTAGTAGTAATAAAATTCAATTAATCTACCAAGTTGTTCGTATGCTCTCAGTGTGATGTCTCTACATAAAGAAGTCTTACAAGAAGCTAATAATTAAGATAACTGGATAATTCGTAGTAATAAATACTACTTTTAATTGTAAAATATCCCTAAATTATTTGTAATACTTTAACTTTTTAGAACAATCGGTTACGGTGCCATCAATTAAAAATGTAATTGCTACTTTTAGAGGATTTATTACCTTAAAGAAATGTATTTTGTCTAAATTTGCAAATAACTACATTTGTTTAACAAATTTTAACCAAGATTGCTTAAAGAATTTTGTTGGGTCTATTAGAGGTCATGGAGGTAGATAGAAACAGCATCCTTCATCTTGTATGTTCGAGAAATCTTCTTGTTTTTTCACATCATTCCTCCGGAGAAAATTGTGAAGAAGATGAACACGTTAGATAACTTATATTCTTTTTAACGGGAGATCTAGTACCATTTGAGGTTGTTAAATCACCAGTTGAGTCTACATTTTCAGTTCCAGAGAACTTTGCTCTGAGAAAAACAAGAGTCTAATATTGTATTTTAGTCTTATTTCAGGCTATTTAACAAAACTTCTGAAAAAGAAACAACATGCAATATTGGTCTACATTCTATATTAAGTAGTTCCACAGATTAAATACTCTAAAATCTAAATATCTTTAAAAACACATACAGGAAGTTAATCCACAGGGAAGGACCAATATGGGAAGGCGTTATAGAAGAATTATAGATATTTTATATATTTATATATATTATATATAAATATATATTATAGATATTTTGCCTAAACTAGAGTTTTTTTAATATATGATTTTCATTTAAATACTATTGGCGAGTAAATGTGTAAATACTATTGTGAGTAAATGTGTAAATCCTTATATTGTTTGATTAGATAACATACCTGATATGGGTTAGTTATAGCGTTGATTTTTTATGTATTGTACAACATATAACCGAAGCTTTCTCATTTGCAAGACAATTCGTCGAATATTCCTTAATATAATATGCATTGTAGTCATAACATAATAAACATTTTTCTTTCACTGCTTAAGCCAAGTCAAAGATAGTTCTCCTAAATAAAATAACTTTATTCATATTGATTTATTGCTTTACCAGATAACACAGACTATATAGTATTTTCAATATACTGAGGTACATTCTTTACTGGATATAACTGATTTATTTATGCTTGGTTTGGTTCTTTTGTTTGGATCTAGTTTTACAAAATAAATGTTGCAGGTTTTTAATTAATCTCAAATAACACAGGCGATATTTCAAGTTCTATTATTTCTATATATTAATTTCTAGACGAATTATCTACTGCTTACTATATAGGTTTTTTGAGCTACTATAACCTAAAATATATCTGGTTTGTAGTGCAGGATGGCACTACAGCATATATTTAAACTCATCAGCACATATGTAAACCTCAAAATCATATATAATCTTAACCTAAATGATTTTCTTGCTAATTCCCAATAGAACCATAAAACCGAAATTACTTTCCTGCTAACTGCCAATACACCGTAACTACCTCGAATAATATTAATAGATATTAAACTTATACATTAAACTATTATATTCAATTAAGCAGTTCCTGGTAGATGAAAAACGAACGGAGCAATAGCACGGGGGGAGTCGGCGATCGTAAAACATCCCCAAACCACGGCCGCCCTCCTACCCCCATCCCCCCGGCAACCCTTCGTGACATTGTAACGCGTCTGCGATACAATTAAGCGTCTTGAAAACCGTAAAAGATCCATTCTACATTGTTGTCGATTTGTCGTTATTCGACAAACCATGAAAAATGACCGTACATATAAAGAAATATAAAATTTTAATGGTCCTGCATCTCCGCAGGGCACGCAGGGGTCGGGACGCTGGATGGCGGGGGACGAGAGAGTATCGCACGGAGGTCGTTATATCGGCGAGAGATGGATGGAAATCGTTTCGGTTTGGATAATTTATTGGTTGGGGTACGGGAAATTAAGTAAAACTGTTAATAGGATAGTGTTGTCTCGATATTGGGTGCGATAAAAGTTCCTGCAAGTTTTTTGATGGTCTCGACGGTATTGAGGTTCTGGTAAAAACTACTGCGAAAGTAATTTCTTTGTGAGAGCTGATTTTAAGGATTTGAATTTGCAACGTTGCCAGTTGTTGAAAATTATACGTATATTTGAAGGATATAATATAAATAGACGAATTTAAAATGTTTTAGTAAATTTTTCATCCCCTATAATATAAATAGTGATATGAAAAACCCTTTATAAACATCTTATATTTTTAAATAATTTTGAAGGTAAAAAAAAGAAAATAAGGCAATATGTAATTTGCCAATATATAAACACTACAATAACAAACCAAAGTTATAGTTCTTGTAAATAATTCGTATACTTTAATTCGTATACCAGAATATATTCTAGAATCCACAAGCTAACCTAAAATCTCACTTGAAACTCAAGTTCAAATCTAACTAAATTTACTGTATATTTTTAAATTAATTGTAAATTTATTATATATTCGTGTAAGTTATTAGTCTATTAAATGGAAAATATAACAACATGTAGGGCAACAAATATAATTTATTTATGAATATATAAACACACAAGCATCCATTTATCTTTAAAATTATTCAATAATATATCTTACACGGTACTTAAAATAACTTCACTGTATCCTCATCAAATCTCTTCGATATGCATAAAACCTTCAGGAGCTGTATAGCTTCCACGTTGCTCTAATTTAACAGACTTATTTCATGTTTTAAGGCGAGATCTTGGATCACTTCGAATATCATTCTATTTCGAGGTCATCGTGTAGCTTTTCGTTGGGTACAATCAGCACTGATAATTAATCGTAGAACTTTGCTTTGGGTGCGGCGGATTACTAGTTGGTTTGATGTTTTAATGAAACCCCATATTTGCATCTCACAAATTGGCTTTATGATTGACTGATAAACCAATCTCTTTGGGTTTACTTCAAGTTGAGAGTACCTTCCGACTAACTAGAACAGTACTTGATTTTGAACTTGAGTTTGGTTCTAATGGTGTTTCCAATTTAACCTACCATCGAGATATATTCCGAGGTATTTGGCTGATTCTGCTTGAGGAATCGCACATCCGTCAAGTGATATAATTACGTTTTTGTCATTTCACCGCAACGCAAAATTAACATGGCCAGATTCGGTTTGGCTATTAAGCTGTATTTTCCTTATCTAGTCCAGTAGAATAATTAGAAATCAAAGAAATTGGGCGAAATAAACTGAAACCTAAATGCCATAATATCGAAAATCGATTTTGGGGATCCCAAATGTTACTTAAGCGGCAGCAAGAGAAGTAATTTAGTTATATTTTCAATAATTGACTGAAAAACAGCCATATAATTTGTTTCGATGGTTCCAGAATTTCCTCACTTGAATAAAGTTTAATTGAGTTGACGAAATCATCAAGAATTAACTCGATATAAGTTTAGCCAACATCACGTTAGGCAAAAAGCTGAGCGGATGAAAGAGGTTGATTTATTAGTCAATTATAAAGACTATTTGTACTATGGCGTTGTATTTAGTCATCAAACCGACTGGTTACCTAAAGTGATCAAAAGAAAGTTCTTAAATTAATTACCAAAACTTATAGCTACATAAGCAATGCTGCACCAAACTGTACGAGTACCTCGAAATAAAATGGATACACGAAGTTATCTAAGATTTCGCCTTAAAATATAAAATGAGGTTGCTAAATCACAGTAACGTGAAAGCAATGCAACTACTGGACAGCACGCAAAAAAATCAGAAGATTGAAGCGAACCACGTCAATGAACTTGTAATTTAATTGTAATTTGGCAAATAAATCTGAAAATGTTTCTCCTTCATTCGAGTCGCTTATGCAGTGATGCAAATCATATAATAATAAAAACAAATGTTTCTGGGCTCGAAGTGAGACTAGATAGAGATTTATTTATGGACAACATTTTGATAATTTTTTAAAATTATTCTCTTATAACTTCAACAATCTGCCCGTAGCCAATAAGTATTATTATATGATTTCCGTTATGTAATTATGTTAACTATCCTGACATGTAGAAGATCGCTTCATTAAGTAATCTGCTCTACAAACTTCTAAATCTTATTCTAAATACTATTCTAACTTATTCTAAGGTCTATCCTAACTTACTCTCTTACTATCGTTATCGCGCACATTCTGTTTGGCGAGTACATTGGGATGCACTAACAATCTTCCAGAGTACTTCGCACTAACGCTTCGTATCACACTCGTTATGGGTTCTAAAGGGAATATCGCGCTCAATCAGTTTGTCAGATACGTTATATGGAGCATCGACGATGACTCGCAATACTTTATATTGAAACCTATGAAGGGTAGCTATGTTAGATTTGCTAGTAGTACCCCACAGTTCGAAGCCATTGGTCCAAATGGGCCTAAGTATTAACTTATACAGTAAAACCTTTTTATCTAATGATAATTTAGATTTACGTCCTATCAGCCAATACATTTGGTTTAGTTTAAGCCCAAGTTGTTTGCGTTTTATCACTATATGTGTTCCATATCAAACGTCGATCAAAATGCATTCCCAGATATTTACCGTGATCTGCTTGCGGTAAATATTCATTTTTACTGAGGCACAAGTTCTCCTGCAAAGGATGAATATCACATGAGTAGATTTTGTCTCATTTGCTTCAACATGCCACATTTTCAACCACAGCTCGACTTTCTTAACATGAAGTTGAAGGTTTCTTGTGGCTGATATTGAATCCTCATGTGATGATAAAACCGCTGTATCGTCAGTATTTGTTGCAACAATAGTGTTTCTTGAGGTCGGTAGGTCAGCTGTATTCAATTGATATAACAATGGGCCAAGAACTTTGATAATGAAATGAATGAAAGTTATTGACACAAAGCAATATTTATAATAAAATTAGTTAATTATTGTATAAAGGCATAAAAGCATAAAGCTCATAATAAAAATAATTTAACAACGAATTAAATTAATTAATTAAGAACAACGATTTTTCTTATATTCGATTCTAAGAATAGATTAAAATACAAAACAATAGGAACTTGGAAGTTGTTGATGCAGAAAAAGTGTAATAATATCCATTCGCAGTATTTCCCAATTCCGCTAAACGCATTCAACTTTCGAAATTCTTCTGTTTCGCCGATAAACCACCGACCGAACATCAGGACATCGCTCGCAACGTGATTCACAACCACATTAAGAGAACGACTACAACACTAAGAACAAGGAGCCCGCTGCCTGTTCATGACATCTGAAATTCTTTCGATCGAATAAGGATCGGTAATTCCGCAATAGTTTTGATTGTGCTTTAAAACCCAGCTTTAAAATTAATTGTTCTCTTACAAATTCGGTTTAAAAGGTCAGTCAGCGAGCTCCGATGAAGAATTAATGGTACTTATTGCCTTGTAACTCTTTTCGGATGTCACCGGATTAGTTTTATTGTGTCATTAACACTTTACGACTATCGTTTCAATTATACTGAGGTTCAATAAAGCATAATGATCATTTTATATATTAATTATCAATAAAAAAAGGTTTAAGAGGTACATTAAATAAAGGTGATAAAAATTTTAAATATAATACTTTAACAGTTTTTATTGTGCTCTTGTTAGAACTCTTAATTTATTTTGCTACCAAACCCATCATTCTACATACTACATATAACATAGACAGACATAGACACAACTTTTGAAGAAGCAAACATTTTGGTCAGAGATATCTATTTTCAAAAATGCAAAGTAGCTGTTAAATTAGATTGGTTTAATATTTCTCCACATAATACACGTTTTGTTTCTTTCATTAAGTAAGCGTCATCTTGTTTAACCTTAGGCATCCCGGTGGAGATATAGAAATGTAAGAGTTGGGGGTATTAATTCGGTTTATACATATATTATACTAGCCTTACGTTTATATAAATATATATATATATATATATATATATATATATATATATATATATATATATATATATATAGCCCCTCATACTAGACTTTAGCGAAAGCTTGTGTTACGTTCTAGAATATAGCTGACCACAATTTTTGCTCTTCATAGGCTTTTGAATGTGAATCTCTGTTTTTGCAAGCTGATGTGCAAGTATTAGATCGTTTCTTTTTTAGAATAGTTAATTAGATTGGTTTTAACTCTTTTGACAAGAGATTTTCAAATACTTATCAATTCAAGTATTAATGGTACCGGTGAAATTGATCTATATTTGCTATACTAACAGAAGGATTCAGCTGAAGAGCTCCCCTATATCCTATCCCGTGAATTACGGATCTGGCTAGCATTTCAATTTATCTCTCATTTATATCTCGGAAATATAACCATCCGAATTTCATTTTAAACTCTCCTGAATTCTCTTCCACTGCATCATTACTCAACCCACTATACTAAGAGAAACAATCACTTGAGGAACTCTTATAGTATTTAAAACCTAGCCATAACTTCATCCATTTTTCAAATATTCGGAACGTTTCTTAATTACCATTCTTGGTAGGTATTTCAGCACTTGTCCGGTTATTAGCTTCATGCTTTGGATTGAAAATTAATAATTTCAAAAAACTATATACTTTGTAACAAGTCCCCCGCCTACAATAGTAAAACACCTTTTTGGCAAAATTAGTTTTTTTTATTCAACATAATTCCCTTCAAGGGTGATACACTGATTATAGCGAACCTCCAACTTTTCGACACCATATTTGTAGTACGATTTGTTACGGCGATTACAGTTACGGCGATTACCTCTTCATTCGACGAAAATTTCTTCCCAGCGAGCATTCTTTTGAGATCTGAGAACAGGAAATCGGGTCGCTGGGGGCCAGATCTGGAGAATGCGGTGGATAAGGAAGCAATTCATGGATTTTTGCTTTTTCATCAATTGATTCATCATTTTCACTGACTTGTGACACTAATGTGCATTGTGTTGATGCAGCAGCACTTTATTTTTATTCAAATGCGGCCGTTTTTAGGCGATTTCGTCCTTCAAACGGTCCAACAACGCTATATAATAATCGTTTTTGATGGTCCTTCCTTTTTCAAGGTAGTCAATGAAAATTATTCCATGCGCATCCCAAAATACAGGCGCCAGAATCTTACAAGCCAACTGTTACGTTTTCCTACTTTGGAGCGTGTTCGTCGTGTGCAATTCACTGGGATGACTGTCGATTGGACTTCGGAGTGAAATGATGGAGCCATGTTTCATCCATTGTCACATGTAGACGCAAGAACTCAGGTTTATTACGCTTAATCTTCTTCAAATACCGCTCCGAATCATCAACTCGTTGTTTTTGGTCAAAAGTGAGCTCGCGCGGCAACCACTTTGCACAGAGCTTTCTCATCCCAAATATTCGTGAATGATATGATGTACACGTTCAATTGATATCTTTGGAGTGTCTGTTATTTCATTAAGTTTCAATTTACGTTCATTCAAAATAATTTTGTGGATTTTTAATATGTTTTCGTCGATAACAAGTTATTTTCCACTGCGTTCACCGTCTTCGGTGCTCATTTCACCACGTCTAAACTTAGCATACCAATCCTTGATGGTTGATGTTACTAGGGCAGTGTCCGGAAGCTCAGCATCAAGCCAAGTTTCTGCTTCAAAAAGCAATATTCTATCAACACGCGAAATTCCTTTTTATCAATATTTTTCACAATAACAAAAGTTGCTTCACCCAAAATGCTATAGTTCACAAACTAATGCTCGGACAGCTGTCAAATTTATACACGCATCTTTTGAGGGTTATGGCTAACTAAAAAACATATGAATTTAATTCTAGTAGCGCCATCTAAGTGTCAGACCGGGGGCTTTTCAATTGACCTGTTGATATAATTCGGTTATATATAAGACAATATTGTCAAAAATGGAATTTAAAAATAACTAATTAATGATATCAATGTTAGTTGTCCAACCATGAACACTGTTATGAGATCAAGCAAAACAAAATTTCGGACATTCAAAGTCTATTATTCGACTGACGGTATCTCCCCAATACCCCCCGGCCTCGCGCGGATGGCAACTGCGATGGAAAATCGTCAGACTCCCATCCGGTCCCAAATGGAAAGTGGAAAATGAAAGCCGCGCCCATTTTAAACGTCCGCGTCCTTTTTATTTTCTTTGTCGCGTTGTTTTGCTCGCAGCCGACGATACCAATACCGTTTATTTGTAAACAGACACAATTTCATCGACGATCCTGAGCCGAGGGAGGAAAATCGCGTCAACGTGTCAAATTGATCAGAAAGGAAATGCGCAGACACCATAAAACATGTTGATGCTCCTCGGCTTTGGCTTTTTCAATTTAAGTCTTGTTTATGGGACGAATGTATGCTGTTCTATCTTGTCTAAGAATATCAAAATATTTCTTAAAAGTTTTTTTTTAGAACATCTTTATTAGATACGCTTAGTGCAATCTTAATTATTATTATTATTACAATTAATTTATTACTACTTTTCCTATGTACTTGGATTAATTAACAAGCAAGACGAGAGAGAGTAAATACATCAGTATCTATTCCTCAATTATTAAATTATAATTATTTAATAATTATTAACTTATTGCTATAGTTTACACTAATATCACACACTAAATGTTTGCACAAGTTCGTATGGTTTTGTTCGTTTCAATCTCCTGACATCCTGCGCCATGGACAGCGTCCAGCATTTGTATTGCTTCCACGTTAGTATGATTTAGTAATCTTCTTTCGTGTTTCAAGGCGAAATCCTGCACAACTTCGCAAATCCATTTGATTTCTAGGTCATCGTGCAGTTCTGCATTGGTTACATAGCGATAGGCATTGGTAATCAATCGAAGAACATTGTTTTGACAGCGCTGTATGACTAACTGATTTGAATTTTTAGTGCAACCCCATATTTGCACCCCATAGGTCCAAATTGGCTTTATAATTGTATTATAGATCAACCTCTTTGATTTTAGATCAAGTTGAGTGTATCTTCCGTCTAACCAGTATAGTTGTTTTATTTTGGTTCTAATGTGTTTTGCTTTTTGTCTAACGTGATGCATTTCTTAAGAGTAAATACAATAGGTGATTTTTTTATTGGATATGCTTAATAGAATATTAATTTACAAATTAATTTATTACCACTGTTCGGTTGCACTATTATTATTATTTATAGAAAAGCAAGTCAAATACGAGATTAATACATCAGTATGTATATCCCAAATTAAAATAAAACTAATGTACTTAAGCTAGTTAAGAAAACACTTATACACTAAACAAGTTCGTGTGGTTTGGTTCACTTCAATCTTCTGATTTCCTGCCTATTGTCCAGTAGCTGTATTGCTTGCACGTTGCTGTGCTTTAGCAACCTTATTCCATGTTTTAATGCGAAATCTTCGTATATCCATTTGATATCGAGGCCATCGTGCTCTCGTTGGTTACGTATCGATACCCATTAGTAATTAATCTTAGAACTTAGATAGTTTTATATTTTAGTACAACCCCATATTTGCATCCTATAGTCCAAATTGGTTTTATGATCAATTAATAAACCAATCTCTTTTATTTTATTTGAGATTTGGAAATAGCTTCCGACTAACCAGTACAGTTGTTTGACTTTGAATATAATGAAAATATTCCCAGGTATTTAGCTGATTCTACTTGAAGAATGGGGCATCCGTCAAGTGCTATAATTACGTTTTTGTAATTTTGTCGCAACGCAAAATTAGAATGGACAGATATGATACATCTTATGTATTTTCCAGATGTCTCTAGACCATTCGTACATCTTGTTGACTACTACTTGCACTTTTCCTACAGCATTAGGTAGAGATATATAGATCTTTTATGTATAGACCTTTTGCCATGATAACTGTGTCGTTGGCAAATGTTCTATTTATTTTCTTGTTGGGATATTAGAAGTATGGAACAGATACATAAGTGGTCTCAAGACACTATTCTGTGGAACTCCAGCTGAAATAGATTGAGAATTACCCTTCATGCGAAATTCTAAATTTTCTTTCGAAATTATATGATTCCAGCAATCGACGGCAATGCCGCGATAGCAATTTGCTCATTTCTTTAATTAATCCATGCGCGGTCAAAAGCTTGTAAGACGTCCAGGAATATTGCAGGGCAGTTATTTTCTTCAAAAGCCTTTTCAACAACCGCTGTTACTCTGCGCACTTGGTCGATTGCTGATTATTCATAATAAAAATTTATTTATTAATTGATAATAATTGATTATTGTCCATAATTATTCAAACAGCCTTCATTCCAACATTCCGGAACATGCTTCAGTCTCAAACAAGTACTGAATATGTATGTCAACATGATTATTGCTTTTCATGGCAGCTCTTTATATTATCAGCTCTTTATATCACAGCTCTCTTATTAAATTATTTTTTTTATTTTGCAAATAAACTTGAAGTAATGAATATAAAATATGTATATTTTTGAATCCAAAATGCCTGAAATATATAATTAAAGCTATAGGTAACTGTAGTATTTCTGTTCCCAATATTTGGTTTCTATTTTGTAAGTTTTATGAAAGGATTTCTCAAAACATTAAAAAAGAATTAGAGCGTTTTTCGAGATTGTTTAATATTATAGTATTTTAAGCCGACAATAGCAATTTTAATGACAATAATTTTAAAATAAAAAAGTGTTATATAAGAATAGATTGCTAACAACAGAATGCTTAAAAACGCTTGCTTCTCTGTTGATGTCCAAGAAGACGGAGTGGATGTCATGTTTTCTGAACATAGATAGTATCGAATAACAATACTCGAACAAAAATTATGATAGCTTAAGGCCATTTTGGGTTCATAATATATATATGTTTTACCAACAACTGACTTTATTGGCCGTTACTGAAAACGTTTGAAAATTTATTGGAATTCAACTATATCGATTCACCAATAGAGAAAGACCAGTGAAAATTCGGGCGTCCTCCAAAAAAAGCTAAGATCTTTCAAATGAGTTGTGATACAAAATAATAAAGTGCAATGGTTTTTCGGATGAATAAAAAACATCACAGTAACTTCTGAGAAACCAATAATCTTTAGAGGAAATCAAACTTTATGTAACCAAAAAAATAAACCAGTTCCATCGATTATTGAACATCAACATGTTGATTTAATAAAATTAATTTTTAATCATCATGACTTCATGACACCATTAATAGTCGATATTGTCTAATTCAGGGCTCAGTTCTGATTGTTCACCCATATATGATTGTGAACAAACAAATGTATCTCCAATATGTCAGAGCTGGTTGCAGATTTTTAACTAAAGTCATTAATTAGCCTACTATTCTTTGAAAATAAGGCTGGTCGAACAGTGACCTGGGCAGGGGATGACAGGGGATCGATTTTGCGACTTGATAACTGAGTTAGTTATATTGATGTGAACGACATGAGATATTTCCTGGTTGTTTACCCTTTCCTTTTGTAGATTTTCGGATGATCCAAGAAATATTAACACTTCGATAATGTAAACTACATTTGATTGAATTAGTTAACATTAACGAACGTCTGGTGCACAACTAACTAGCTATTACTTTCTATTAAATAAAATTATTACTTAAATTTTGGAGACGATTTATAATTGATTCTACTTAGGTGGAAATAAATTTAAAACGAAAAGTAAAGCAAAACAGTAAAGATTCTAAAACCACATCGAAAAATAATTTTAAGAAATAGCACTGGTACTTTCTTTGTCTCCAAAAATTAATATTTGTGTCACCGTTTTGTTTATTTTACAATATTCATCGCAAAAAACAATACGATCTAGGAAATCATTGATGCAGAAAAACGCTAATAATACTACCGAATCCCGCTAAATACCGCCGACTTTCTAAATTCTTCCGTTCTATAAACTACCGGCTTGAACATCAGGATTCGATTGTTGTGTGATTCACAGTCCCATTAAGATAATGACTTCGATACTAGGAACAACGAGTTTGCTGTCTGTCTGTTCCTCACGATGTCTAAATTCTTTTCGCCAAAAATGGACCGACAATAGTATAATAGTTTTGGTTATGCTTCAAAACGCTGCTTTAAAATTAATTGGCGTCTTACGAGTTTAGTTTAAAGGTCAGCCCACGAGGTTTGCTATAGAATTCATATTTATTGCTTGTTGAACTATCAATCAGTAAACAGAAAAAATACAATCATTAATTCTTAATGCAAAAATTGCAACTGTTTTGATAAAAATCTATATGGTATAAATAAAAGTCCTCACTGTTTTTTTTTGCTGAAAATTTAGCTTTATTTTGTTAGAAATCATCATCATCATCATCAATGCATATGCGGGGTCCTGCGAGATTATCTACTTTTCAACTAATAGGTTGTGATTTGTGCTACAGAACTGTAGCGTAATCTTACCACAGAAATCTTACACATAAAATCTCACCACAGTTTACGCTGCGTCTTCTACCCAAAGGTCGATTTGGCCACAGAAGTCTATGGGAAATTCGTTTGATTCTCTGAATTTGTTTTTCAACAGTGTGCATTGATTGTTGAATAACTTCCTTTCTAGTACTAACAGGTCAATTGAAAAGTCCCCGACCTGACACATAGATGACGCTACTAGAATTAAATCCATATGTTTTTCAGTTAGTCCTAACCCTCAAAGATAATTTGTCAGCTGTCAGATCATTAATTTGTGAATTATAGCATTTTGAGTGAAGCAACTTATTATTATTTGAAATTATTGTTATTGTGAAAAAAATTAATAAAATTGGAATTTCGCTTGTTGATAAAATATTGCTTTTTGAAGGGAAAAAATACAATTGAAGCAAAAACTTGGCCGTTGATGCCGAGTTTCCGGACACTGCCCCAGGAAAATCAACCATCAAGGATTGGTATGCTAAGATTAGACGTGGTGAAATGAGCACTGAAGACGGTGAACGCAGTGGAAAAGAAGTTGTGACCGACGAAAACATTTAAAAAATCCACAAAACGATTTTGAATGACCGTAAATTGAAATGAAATATAGCAGATACTCTAAAGACATCAACTGAACGTGTACATCATATCATTCACGCATATTTGGGTATGAGAAAGCTAAGAGTTTTTGCGTCGATATGTGACAATGGATGAAACATGGCTCCATCATTTTACTCCGAAGTCCAGTCGATAGTCATCCGAGCGGACTGCACACAATGAACCCGCTCCAAAACGTGGGAAAACGCAACAGTCGGCTGGCAAGGTTATGGCGTCTGTATTTTGGGATGTGCATGGAATAATTTTCATTGACTAGCTTAAAAAATGAAGGACCATCAACACCGACTATCACATGGCGCTATTGGACCGTTTGAAGGACTAAATCGCCGAAAATTGGCCGGATTTGAAGAAAAATAAAGTGCTGCTTCACCAAGACAATGCTCTGTGTCACAAGTCACTGAAAACGATGGCAAAAATCCATGAATTGGGCTTTGAATTGCTTCCTCATCCACCGTATTCTCTCAGATCAAAAGAATGCTCGCTGGGAAGAAATTTTCGTCGAATGAAAAGGTGATCGCCGAAACTGAGCCCTATTTTGAAGTAAGGGACAAATCGTACCACAAAATGGTTTCGAAAAGTTGGAGGGTCGCTATAATCAGTGTATCAGCCTTGAAGGGAATTATGTTGAATATAAAAGTAATAATTTAGCCAAAAAAATATGTTTTACTATGGTAGGCCGGGGACTTTTCAATTGACCTGTTATGTCAGAGAAAAACGTCTACAATGTCTGGCAGATCAGACTGGATTGGCAAAAAGTTTTTAAAAGAGGCTGATTTTAGTCTTCCGCACATCTTAGAAAAGCAAAAGTTCCTACAACTTGGCCGATTCGGCTTATTATCTCAACCCTAGATACCTCTTACCAGTATTACTGATCACAATACTTTAACTCCTACACTTGCTCTAACTGAATCCTAAATACTAAATAAATCGAAAAAATAAGATTTACAATAGCAATCAGTTGTCAATACTTTGGTTTTTTCTTCATTAATTCTTAAACCACATGGCTCTGTAATATAAAATATATCATGAAGGGCGCTAGAAGTATTAACATTTGTATATGCAAATATATATAATCACTCTCGAACGCCATGTCTATTTTGTAGCACCAAAGAGATGATTTCAATATTAAAACTGACCTGTTCTAAACTGTGACTATTGTAAAAAAATATATATTCTGAACGTGATCTTTTCTTTTGAATGATTAATCCACAAACTCAGAAAGGATTAAATAAAGACTCCAAAAACAAACAATATATAAAGAAGGCCGGAGAATATCTAATAATATCTGATAAGGGTGAACATCACTATTTACAAATCCAAATTGTAATCACATCATCGGACATCATCGGAAGTGGCAACCACAGTAGCATATTGAATTTAAGAATAGAGCGCTATAACAACATTATAACGTTTATATATCACAGCAGCTCGTGAGAAAAGGTCACATATTAGTGTATCTGTATCACATATTTTGAGCATAGGGTTTATTTTAGAAAGTTTTAATATAGAAATATGTAAGCTTATTTCTCTCATTTTATCGCATATTATTAGCCTAAAATTGAAATAAGTATATAGAGATTTGAACATAAGGAAGAGCAAAATAACGAGAAAAATGACCCAAAGAGGAAGAAACAAAATAAAATAAAAACTGGAACAACTAGAACACAGAAACAGAGCCAAAAAAAAACATCAAGAAGAAATTTAAAAAACGAATACGAAAATGGAACGAAGGATAAAAGATTAATATGAAAAAAACTGAAAAAAGTGCGATTATTAAAACAGTTCTAATCATCTAGAAATCTTCATTGGAAGCAGTAATACCTCCTCATTATTCATTCTTTCAATAAACTAATTCATTAATATTTGCGTAGATTGGTACGATCCACGTACTTTTTTGGACAAAAGAGTGTTTATTATAATGTTTAATAGAAATTTATATGTGGTATTGAAAATTTAATGAAATTTAGAACGAATAACAAAACACTATTTTTTTAGTGGTGATGCAATAAATTAACGAATTACAGTGAAGCTGAAACATGAAATTAAGTTTATGAATATATATTAATCGCACCCAAGTATCTCGAAAATGTAACTAAAATGAACTGAATAATAATTAAAGTATATTCTAGAGACGACAATATCAACAAACTTGCCAGGATAGTGTTATTTTCAAAACTTAATGGAAAATAATGTAAAAAGTAACTCTCTATCCAACAATGTTTGGTAAGGTATATTATATTCGTATATATCTATATTAATATCCTAATTCCCAGTGGTTATTAAAAAATATATCGTGTATGCGTGTGAATTTAATAAGAATATGTAAGGAATAGGTACTGATACTTTTACGAGCAATGATATACATACTTAGAGAATCAAAAATACATGAAAAATACAGAGAAAGTTACAGGAAAAAAATCCAGACATCAAGGAATATTTAGAACACATTCGCAGTATGAAAAAAAAACAAATACAAAGAAAGTACACCACACAAAATACAAAGTGAATATGCATAATTGAATATATCAATGTTATTTCTTCAGTATTATAGTATACTGATTACTGAGTCTGATTTTGACATCAACTTTGTTTTGTTTCTTTTGTTTTCATTAATATTTGGTGAAGAAGAAAGGCATATAAGTAAATTAAGCTATGTAATAAGTTCTGATTGGTACACAACCATTTGTTTGCCAGAAGTCTTCGGTGAAATAAGGAAAAAAACAAGAGGCGCCGGATTGTTCTTCCTCATGACAATGCAAGTTCTCACACATCGGCTCAAACAAGGGAGTATTTGAGCACTCAAAACATCGAATTGATGGATCATTCGCCGTATAGCCCTGAATTGGTACCGAATGATTTCTTTTTGTTCCTATCCATGAAGAATAAACTGTGTGGTCAACGATTTTCATCGCCCGAAGAAGCTATTGAAGCGTTCAAAAATCATGTTTTGAAGATACCCTATTCGGAATGGAATAAATACTTTGAAAATTGGTTTAAGCGTATGCAAAGTTGTATCGATCATCGTGGTAAATACTTTGGAAAACAGTAAAAATATATTCGCAGCTTAACAATTTGTTTTTTTCCTATTCCGAAATATAAATACTGACCTTCGTATCAAGGACCGTGATTCGGAGCCAACGTTAAGCAGTATTTCCAGTCCGGATAAAACCTAGAAGGAAAAGCTTCCAGAAAAGGCCCATAAAATTAATTCACAGCGTTTGTAGTTCGAAATTGTTTTGCCCCAGCGAAAAACGTTCATCTACTTCCACATAAAGGCACGATTGTGTAATCATTGACACAATTGTTCCAAGAACCTTGCGCAACAACAAATGCTAATTAATCACTTTTACCGAGCTGAACCAGATCAACGGATAGTCGATGGCCGCTAAGAGATAAAGAAATGTTTTTTAGCAGCGGCAGCGGCCCTGCCGCGGTTGGGCAATATCGTTAAGAAAGAAAAAAAAAGAGAAAGAATGAAAAGCCGATCCGAAAATCTTTGATACAGATCGATATTAGCGCGTATTGATACGTTCGATATTATATAATTGGTTATTGTTATCTCGGTTTGTCGAATGGAAAGTGATTGGTTTGGAACCAGCTCTATTGTTTGGCACGTGTTTATCTAATGGGACAAAAACAGGTGGAAATATTAGGTTTGCCTATTATTTTAGTTGTTCTATTAATTATGTCCATTGTTTCTAATTGAAAAATGATGTTAGGCTATGACAAATTGTACAAGAATGATTCTTGCCTAACGACATATTTCTCCCGTATTCGCCATCAGTAAATAATTGAATCAATTATCATGTAATTTATACAAAACTCTCATACTGCATTATTAAATGATTTAATGTTCTACATAATCTACGCCTTTCTATTTTATGTCAGTTTCTGTTTATGTTTTTATCAGCAAAATTTTTTTTGATTGCTTAATATATTAATACTAGTCGTTATCAACTAACTTACAATTGTTATAAATGTAGGGTTATTTTAAAACCTAGCGGGCAAAATAAAAATTATATTTAATAAAGCAATAGTAAAAAAATCATCTTAAATAAATGAAAGCGGAGATCAAAATAAATGACATAACAACTACTTACTCAATAAATGGCAAAATAAATAATGCAAATAAGCAGTCGGGTGATAATGCTGAAAACATAATGAACAACTGAGCAACCAATTTTCAACGACAAGGGTGAAATCAAAATATAACTGAAATATTAGGTAGTTAGATATAAATCTATTGTCAGGTAATTAAAATGTAACGATACTGACAATCAACATACTGGCAGCTATAGTAATATCAATAAATGAATATATCGACATGTACTGGCAATGGATACTATTGATAATCCCAAAAAAATACTATAACAATGGTAGCCAATAAAATGATAGAATAACCAGAATGGTTAGCAATAATGTTAGTCCATAATAGTCTATAATTGACGGACAATCATTATAAAACAGGATAATAACGGTAACTGATATCAATAATATACTATGTTAGGATGAAGTATGTATACATGGTGCGAAGGGAAAATATCGCACCACGTACCTTACACCCTAACACTAACAATAATGGACGTGTAATGAGATCAAGAGAAGCAGGCGCACGAGATCCTGTCATTAGTGTTAGTAGTGCTCGCTAAGGAAAGCTAAAATGTTCAATATATAAATAAATAAATATTTAAATATGTAAATCAGTAATTAAGCAACTCTGTTGTTATTGTGCACTAATCTCTCCTAACTCCGATTATGATGAACGTGCAATGTATACAAGGGATAAAGCTAGGGGCAAACACGCTAGATACGATGTCACCAAGAGCCGACAGGAACCACGTTTGCTGTTGTTCATGTAGGCTTCAGATAGTCAATAAACTACATATAATATAATAGCGATAATTGATAGCATTGATAAACTATGCTTGGACGAAGTATGACATGTGCACACGGTACGAAGGGAGAGTACGTAGGGAATGACGTACGCGCTTATGTCTCAACACTAATAATAATGGCATGCAAGAGATCAAGGGAAATAACGCGCGAGATCTGCTGTCACTAAGCCTAGGCCTCGCTAGGATTAATAGGATTAAGCTAAATTCTAAAAATAAATAAATAAATGAATAGTCCTGTTACTAGTGCACTCACTTTTCCAGATCACACATTACACGCTGGCACCAAGAGCCAGCTTCGGTGGCGTTTATGTATGTCTCAGGTTATCCATAGGTCACAACTACGCATCAGTAACTTTAGCCACTCGACGTTAGCTTCTGGATTATAAAATAGTTATAATTTATATTTACAGTTGCAAGCATAAAACTATTATCTTTGATTTGCCATAACTTAACAATTATGGGGAATATAGGACGATTCGAAGAAATAATAAAATAGAGTAGAATAAAATATATAACGATACATGGATAAATAAGTAAATAAATAAGTAGAGCATAATTAATAGAGAATAATAAGTAGAAAGTAATAACTAGAGAATTATAAATGAAGAATAATAAATAGAAAATAATAAATAGAAGATGAAAAATTAACGCTAATAAGTATAAAATAATAATTAGAACATAATAAGTTGATATTTAGTAAGTAATAAATGATAATCAAAAAGAGAAAACTGGAAGAATCTGGACAAACCCACCATTTGATGAAACTCAGCTTGGACTGCACAAAACACAGTAATTAAATTCAATAAGAAGAACATAGTGAACAGCGTCTTTAGAAATAGACTTTTATGAAGTTCTAACATACCTAAGACGTGACCACAGCTGGAAAATACAACTCCCGAAGAAAGATCAACAATGTTGCCATTCATGGTAATTATTTCTGTTGATAAGTATTCGCAACGGCAACAAATCATACAATTGTAAAGATGTGGCAATTCCGCCTAGTTCCTACATTATCGTTCGAACCTTTAAAAAAAGACACTTGAAGGACCCAAAAATTAAGAGGTATAAAATATCGAGCTACGAGATGGAATTATAAATACCATAGACATTCGGAACGATATATGATTTTATTGGATTGTACATGCCTCACTCTGTGTTATAAGGAAAAAAATATCGAGAAAAATAAACAAATAAAACTCGCTTTTACACCAGGAACAAGAGTACCTCAGCATTGATGTACTTATAGAGCTGTCATGTCTGTTAGTGTCTTTGGACTTCGTCCTTGATAACGTTAACGACAGTTTCTACCTACCGATTCTCATGCAGATTATCGTTACGAATGTGCCATGAATTATCAACAATACCTCACAGTACCTTGTTTTCGAATTTTTGTATGATATTTTTATTGCTTTGGCTGGTACAATCTCAAAGCTGAACACCATAAGTCCACACCGGTTTCAAGACTTATTATCAAGCAAATGCTTATTGCTTATACACTGACAGCGCTGAATATCTACCTAATGTTATCTAAAATGATATATTTTAAGTCCATTTTTGCTGAATAGATGACGCTCGGCGAACTATATCTCCTGAAAAAGTTAGTCCTTAAATAGATCAAAATGAATATCACCAGATTACTTCCCAATAAAAAAACCTAAAAGCATTATAGAAAGAATGCACATTAAAATAATTCAAAAAAACAACCCGATCTCCAAACAGGACTCCATATATTATTATTTGGCGTAAAGATTTTTATCTATTGTACTGGGGCACCGACTCTTATCTCTGGGACAGGTGAAGCGAACGATACGCCGCAGTCGATATCTACACTTTATCACAACATAATAACGTACCGAGTGGGTATGGGCAGCTTAGCGGGCTTGCGATCCAATCTTATCAATATGGAGTAAAACCAACTCATAATAACGTAAAGCAACCGTTCTATCCGCCTTGTTCTTTAATGTTTCAATCGACTGAAGCGCTAAACGTTCATTCATCGACACCATGTGCCGAGTTTTGCTCGTTGTTAGTCCGTACCCAGATCGATACGAGCAATTATTCAGATAATGGCATTAATGATGGTCAATTTTAATGGTTCTTTCATGATAATTACGCTTGTGTTCGATATAACGCGATACACGTTAAGAAACATTGTTCATAACGGACATGGCTCTTGTCTGTGTTTGTTTATACGGTTCTGGCAATTGTTATCCGAATGAATTCGTAGGATTGTTGTATTTTTAGCCGACTTCAAAAGTTCTATGTTCAACTGTATATTTTTTTATTTCTCCGACAACTATGGACCGATTTTCAAAATTCTTTTTTTAGTCGAAAGAGTGCACTTCCAAGGTGGTCCCATTGGAACCTGGATCTGATGGGGGTGAAATCGAGGGAAATCCTCAAATTTCAAAAGCACGTACAAAATTTTCATATATTTTTATCTAAAATAATCGGATATCTGTGTATAATGTTATTGCTAAACTGATGTAACCGAAGACTACTACTATGGTACTTCTATGGTGTAGTGGTTAGAGCCTTCAGCTTACACGCGGAGATCGCGGGTTAGAATATTTGTCAAATCACCTAGGTTAGGTAGCGAACCCGGGGGCCTGAAGCGTTCCTTATTTTCAGTCATTCTTTCTTTATTCCTATTTTTCCTCCTACACCTTTATGACACCTTTATTTGTCCTACCCATTGTAATACTTAATAAAATAACTGTGTAAATTGAATAAATGCTTAAATAAGTTTTCTTATCAATATTCATCGATTTTTTTTTCAATCTGCTTTAGGGTTAATCATATGGCTCAGTGAATGGATGTAAAACCAAATGAAACAGTGGTGTTTACATTATGTGACCGTTATTTATTGATAATATAAAATATGAAGGAAATACAAATAAATGAAAGGTATCGGTTGGTTACTGAATGATCGAAAATACCCTTCAATAATATCCCAGATAAACGTCTCGGGGTTGCCAGATTATCGTTATCAGTCCATAGTTGGCGCTGTTAGAACCTCGCCCGTGTTCAACATCTAGGGTTATATTTCTGGGTATTTTGTAGACAGTTATTCCACGATGTAAAATTGGACATGCATAAAGGTCGCTACACTGCAAAGGTATCCCAGACGTTTTTTACACCCATGAGATTTAGAATTGATGTTCTACTCAAACAGATTGTAGAGTTTAGGAATCGATTGATGGATTATCGATTGAGAAATTTATTGCACCAATAGATGTTTAATATTAGATTATTCGGTAGATTTCTCTACATAAAATAATAGTTTTCCAGTTGGTATTATTGAATTATTCAGTATATACAGACGCAGACCATGGAACTCTCGAAATTGCATTTTCTATTTAATGACTTTTATTGCTTTATTTGATGAAATCTATCGCCGAATTTCATCAAACACCTTTAGAAACTTATGGAAATGATGAAAATGTCAATAATTTAAAAATGGTAATTCTACCGACGTCAATTGAACAAATTGAATAATGTATTGTTGCAAAAAAGTCCAACAAAAGCAAATAAAAGACATAAAATCATCTGACATGACATCGCTCAGCCACACAACTTGCATGAGTTGTGAAGGACGCGCTCATAAAAGATGAATTGATCATAGTTTAATTGCTACACAGTTTTAAATTGCCGAGGAAGTTGGATCAATGATTGGATGGCTGCCAACCAATATTGTTGTAATATGTCCGGGGTTACAGTTTATATTAAATAAATTTCTCCCTCCTGCGGATTATAAGCTATCTTATCTCACGGATCGTAATTTTACTGTAAAACAAGGCGATGAATACATCGAATTACATGCAATATATTCAGGAATTCCGCAAGGTGTATACTGGGTCCAGCACTATATCTTCTGTACGCAGCCGATCTGCCTACAACAAGAGTAACTACTGTGGCAACAAACGCAGATGACATGACAGTCCTAGCCTCTCATGAAGATCCAGCTATAGCATCAATCAATCTACAAAGACACCTAAATCAAATACAAATCTGGCTGAAAACATGGCGCATTAAAGCCAACGAAACAAAATAGTCATATAACTTTTACATCCCGCAGAAAAACATGTCCGCCAGTATATATCAACAATTGTCAACTCCAGCAAGCAGAAGATGCTCAATATCTTGGTATACACCTAGATAGACGCCTAACTTGGAAGAATCACATACTCATCAAACGGAAACAAGAAACTCTATCAAATGTATTTCCTTATCAGGTGCGAATCCAAGTTATCATATATATATATATATATATATATATATATATATATATATATATATATATATATATATATATATATATATATATATATACATTACCAAGCCTATTTGGTCATATAGAATCCAACTATTGGGAACCCATAGTAAGTCTAATATATTCATCATACAACTGTTGCAAAATAAAGTGCTGAGTGGCATGTACTATGATGCAAATAAAGTGATACAACTCGATACTCCTCTAGAACTAACAACAAGTGTAATTCAACGTGTTTGTGTGAACTGATTTGAAAGTTTCAGTGCATCCCAATGTACTCTCTAATCTAAATAAAACGTCTTACACCATCCGATCTCATTATTGGACATATATAGATTTTAGAATAAGACTAATTAATTATAATAGTACATTATACAGGATATCACTTAATGACGCATTGCCATCTGGCCAGATTGTGGAACTAATAAAAGTAATCACTACATAGTATAAAACAAAGTCGCCTTTTCTGTCCCTATATCCCTATGTGCGCTTAAATCTTTAAAACTACGCAACGGATTTTGATGCGGTTTTTTTTCAATAGATAGATCGATTCAAGAGGAAGATTTATATGTATAATACATGCATAATATACTAAGGCAACATTGCTAATTTTAGAGGTTTCTAACGTGATGTCGTAAATTAACCTATTTTTTAGGCTTATTTAGCAATTAGCAAAAACGCTGCCTAACCCTACGAGTTAGATCAAATTAATGTACTACAGTATTGTACACCATAAAAAGGTCTACAAAAAAGTCCGCGATGGTATATGTTTATCTTTTAGGGATAACCCACATTAACCATTTTTATTGTTTACTTTTTACGTGAGAAAATGGCTCATTTACGAAGCTATTTTAAGCAATACGGCATTAATCCTTATCGAATTAAGTACCTTAAATACAGTGTGCAATTAATATAGATCAATATGGTTCCTTACAGCATGTAAATTAAACAAATATTTTCGGAGATATTACAAATTTAAAATTTGCGTTTAAAAATGTGTAATGTAATAAAAATTGTATGAATTTAGATATTCCAAAGATAGCAGGAAATCTTCATAGTAAGTATAGGGGAAGAGGAATTGTTTTACTCCAAATTTAATGCGTGCAGGCCAAGGGCAGTAATGAATGAACCAAAAATACTGGATCGATTTTAATCATGTTTTCATTGAGTGACATAGGCATATATATTTTATGCCCGTGCAAAGTCGGAGCGGGCCGCTATGTTTTTATATACAACGTTCATATTTTTTCTGTAGTGTATTTAATTTAGTATCAGCATTGCACCCGTGCGAAGCCGGGGCGGGTCGCTAGTAATAAATAAATAATAAAAAACACAACGTCGTCATACTGCATAGATGGTTACAAGTTGTAGAAAATGATGAAAAGTAATTTAATTAATATACATTGGACCAATTTTTCACAACAAATTCCTTTTAAAGCGAAAAAATTATCATAATTTATTCAAACACCCCATACTTATTTAGAATTGAGAGCAACTATGTTAACAATTGTATTATTAATTAAGAGCTTATTCAATTATTACATCAATTATATTAACAACAAATGAAAAAGATTTAACCATAAGTATAGATATAGGTACATAAACAAAAAATTAATAATATTCTAAATATTGCTTGAACGTATTTAAATAAATTTTCAAACTTTTAAAGGTATTTATCTGCCATTAATGATTTCTATCAATCCGACGCCAGTATTTATGTAAATTAATTTACATACCGAATAAGAACTCGGGTTTTATCGAGGGGCATCTCAAGGAAATTGCGCTTTTATTTATAAGTTTACAATTAATATAAGCTGCTTCTGCCCGCGACTGATCTGGTGACATATCTCCTACACGAAACTTAATTAAAAACCTGTGAAGAAATGCAATGATTTATTGGATTTTGTCACTAGTGCGTTATCAGATGATGTAAAAATAAACTCCGTGGAGGAATCGACTGCGTGGGCATCTAGTTATAACAGTATCTTCGAAAAAACTCTTTATTAGTAAGTCGCATTTTCGAGGAAAACATTATGGATAGCGTTGGGAACTATCGACTAAAAACAGTCGAAATAATCCATGGTCGTAAAACAGTCCAAACAGTCGATAGTCAAAAAACTAGCGACTGAAAGTAGTAATTACTATTTTCAGTCAAATGCGCGGTTCGACTGTTTTTCTTTATTCGTGCTGTCAGACGAAGATGTACGAACACTTTCCTGTATAAATTGTGAGAGAGGAAAAGACAGGTATAATTGCTTGGAGCAATTAATTTTATATGTGCTTATATTTTCCAGCGGTAGTATAAGCGAGACGGAGATGTACATATTCCTTCATGTACTAACTTTAAAAAAGGAAAAGGAAATAATAACTGAATACTATTAACATGCAATTAATAATTTCATTTTAAACGAAGTAGAATTATTTTTATATTTGAATGTTCTGTGGATGTGTAAATATGAATGGAAATTTTCTATGTAGTGGAACAATTCCCCAGAAATGTTTTATCGAATTTTAATATGTTAATTGCTATTTTTAAATAATATACTATAATAAATATAGACAATAAAATATAACTAAAACATAAAAACTAAAGATGTACAATAACCATAAATACTGAATAAAAATTAAACATATACCTTATCATAGAAAAAAAACTAATCCATAACATAGTTAAAACTGTTCGCACAATAACTACTAGAGCTTTTTTAATAATAAAGTAAATGCTTTATTTATTATTGAACGGAAATATTTTTTAACAAAAATCGAGAGAGTAATCAAAATATTACCTATTATTGCCATAAAAACAGTCAAAAATATTTATCATTCACAATTTTAATCTTTTTATCCTAATACATTAACAGTCTTGAAAAATATCGTTCCAATATGCTGCTATATACAAGCAAACTACCAACAAAATCATCAAACTATATTTATTACATATAAAACTATGTAAGCATAAATTGGGTACATTTTTGTCAAGGTCGCGGGTAGGACGACAAAACCAGAACGTTAAAAATCAGTCGAATGAAACTACTAGTACCATAAATAGTAACTAAAACTACACGACTAAAATAATCGATAGTAAGTAGTAAAAGAATCAGTCGGACCGAAAATAGCGACTGAAAACAGTCGACTGAAACAGACACTGGTAAAAGGTAGTAAAATCGGTCAAACCAAAAATAGCAACTGAAACAGTCGATAGTAAAAAGTAGTCAATTACGATAGTCGTTTTCAGTCGATAGTTCCCAACTCTAATTACGGATAATTAAATTGTGAGCGTTTGAAGAACGGAAGTGTTTTTTCGGACTTTATTAACAGCTTCGGAGATATACTATTAAAGAATACTTAACTACTTTTGTGGTGCATAATGATAAGCGTGCTTTTAAGTAGAAAAAATATTAACAATTATTATTATTCACTGTATTGACAAACTCCAACAAAACCTATTAAAATTTAACTTATAGTATAACACGCCAGGGAACTTAAAATCTTCTTATATCAACAAAATATCGATATCATGATGATATCCGAAACTCATTTTACGGATATATATTATTTACGGATTTTGAAGTACAAGCTATATCACACAAAACACCCAGGTGATAAAGCACTTGGAGAATTACCTGTGGAAACATAACACACTGTCAAAGAGAAAAATTCAGCGAAGACTATTTACAAGCCACCAGTGTAACTATTGGAGGAGTACACGGACCTTTAACAATGAGTGCTATCTATTGTCCACCTAAACATAACAACAAAGCAGAACAATACCACGGTTTCCTTAACACTCTAGGTAATAGATTCATTGCAGGAGGCGACTACAACGCAAAACATGTAATGTGGGGTTCTAGATTAATAACACCAAAAGGCAGAGAGTTGGTCAAAGCAATGAAGGCACAAAATCTACAGCATGTCTCTACTGGTGAGCTAACATATTGGTCATCACATATAAATAAAATTCCCGATACCATAGACTTTTGTGTTACAAATAATATTGACACCAAAAAGTGTAAAGCTGAATCATGCTTTGATCTATCACCTGACTACTCACCAGTTATTATAACTGTCAACTCAAGTAACTCTAGTAACCCTAAAACCAACTGGCCATTATTTAGAGACAAATTAGACAGTCTGATATCCCTAAACTTACTTCTCAGCAATAAATATAACAAAAAATATACACAAGAGGCAGCATGGTACGCAACTCCTAATAGCCCGACATATTTTTAATTAGACATTGCGACAAAAGTTTAATTATATATCATCTACAATTAAACAAAAAATTGCTGAAAAGAGAAAACTGCGAAAGACATAGCAACAAATAAGAACAGAAGGAAATAAGAGAAAATTCAACGAGATACAACATGGCGTATCAGAGAAAATGAGACAAAATCTATCCATGTGACATTCACCCTTTGTAGAAGAACTTGTCCCTCGGTAAAAATAAATTATTATAACTCCTGCAAGAAGACAAAGTTAAATATCTGGGAATGTATTTTGATCGACGTTTAACATGGAAAAAACCTAATGACAAAACGCAAAAAACTTGGGCTTAAACTAAATCAAATGTACCGGTTGATGGGGTGTAAATCTAAATTATTCTTAGATAACAAGGTTTTGTTGTATAAGTCAATTCTTAGGCACATTTGGGCCTATGGTATTGAACTGTGGGGTATTACTAGAAAATCTAACATAGATACCCTCCATAGGTTCCAGAATAAAGTGTTGCGAGTCATCATCGATGCCCCATATTACGTGTCCAAAAAACTGATTCAGCGCCATATCCCTTTAGAACCCATAACGAGTGTGATTCGAAGTGTTAGTGCGAAGTACTCTGAAAGACTGTTAGTGCATCCCGAAACAGTTGAATGTGCGTGATGACTGTAAAGTGCGTAGGCTCAAACACAAACTGCCATACGATGATTAATAGACACATAGAGTCAGATTTAACAATCTCTAGAATAAGCTAAAATAGTTTTTAGAATAAGTTAGTATAGACTTTAAAATAAGTTAAAATAGTATCTAGAATAAGATGTATATTATAAGTTTGTACAGTAGATTACTTACTGAAGCGATCTTCTACATGTCAGTATAGTTATATTGTATAACGGAAATCATAATATTTATTTCCCACGAGCAGATTGTTGAAGTTCTAAGAGATTAATAATAAAAATTATAGTATAAAAAGTTTTGTCCATCAAGTACAACAAATTTGGTGATGTTTCAGCGATATCCCTTGATGGAAACGCTAACATGGAAAATATCAATGTAAACACCAGTTAAACCTAACTTTTTTTATGGCTTTGGCTTTTCCCTATACAAAATGGTAGTTTTTTCATTAGGTGCTATTGAGTTATTGAGTGCTAACAGCCGCTAATCATGGACCATTACATTTATTGTTTGTTTTGCAGAAATATGCGGCCAAAGACCATCATAGGCTTTTAGAAACGTTTGGTAATCGCGTTCCGTTATATCACAGTTGTGGATTTTGGATTCAACAATTTAAGAGTGATGATTTTGCAGCCAATGACAAAGAACGAATTGCTCAAACTGTCAAAGTTGTTAGTTCACTTACTGTTTACTCAGATAACTTAGAAATAGTTAAATCAAATGTTCAAGATATTTATATGCAGTAAGAACAGTCCGAGCCTCCCCCATCTACAACTAATACACTTTCCAGTCGATAGACCTTTAAATAATAATATTTTTTCAAAAATATTCTTATACGTTATTATGTTTTAATTATATTCTAATTATATACCACATTTCCTCTTACTCATCTTCTTCTTCTTAATATCTAGTGCAACTGATAGGTCGTTGATGAAAAATACGTTTTATCAATCTAATTCATAGTAAAATATAATGCAGTATTTAAATCTTTGAACAGCTGTCCAATGTCCTTCTAGCATTATCAATTTGAATAGATATTTGTATCGTGTAAAATTAAATACATTCAACATATGGCACAGTTTAGTATAAAAATATTTTATTCCATTATTTAATATATTTTGTTATTTAATTTTAGATATATAAAACAGATGATATACTGTGTGTATTTGGCAATTTTTGTTGTTAAATATAATGCTTCTTCTATCTATAATTTTTTACTTATTAGTAATATTACTAATACTGTCTACATATGAATGTTCAAGTGTTCATATGAATTTTGTTAGTTGTTTGATTTAAAGTGCTTTCTTATATTATAGTTTATATAGTTATATATTATATTTATAATATAATTATAATTATAATATATAACTATATATTATAGTTATAATAGTTTTCGGTTTTCCAATAAATAAACCCATGGTAGTTTATTTGTAATTAAAACAAAACTTTAATAACTGGCGAAATATACATTCTTTCAGGTTCGACCTTTTGACATTTTCATTTAAAAAAATTCACTGTACTTTTAATTTTGTGCACCTGATTCAGTTTAAGAAATCCCACTATTTGAGTAGTTATCTCTTTTAGTCTTTATTTTGAACAAATCTTATCAAGTTTACAAAAATTCACAAGTTCTTTGGGACAATGGGAAAAATAGCAAAAATCTTTTTGTCTCAATTTGTTTTATCAAAAAACATTACAAATTAGTCCGGTAACAGCTATTGAAGCTGTTATCGGAGGTTCAGACAAATTAAGAGTTTTGATTATATAGAATGTTAATGGATTCTTTCACGAATATACTTTCTGGATCCACCAGAGGGTGACGGGGATGATCTATTTCGACGACACCGAGCTGATTTATATTGTTATTAATAGCAAAAAAACGTCGTAAACTGTTAAAGATCAGTCAGTAGATAATTGTCAATAACACACACCTAATTTTGTTTAGGCGATAGTATAGAAACCGTACCACTTTTATAATAAGAAAGCTGATGTTTTTTTCTTTCTTTCATTTTTTATTCGTTTTCTTGTCTAATTTTACACAAATTCGACTATTTAGTGATTGTTTTTTCTTTTTGGTATCTTCTTCGTCTATGGATAATCAAAGGAAAATGGTGTAATTCAAAAGAATAAATAAGTCTACGATTTTTTCTTTGAAAATTCCTATTGACTTTTTCATTCAAAAATCAAGTCTTAATAAGACTGTACTAATTTGTATCTGTTTCTTATTTTTCATTAATATCATATGAACATTCGACAACCACGAGGTCATGAATCTCAATAGCAGATTTATCATTTACATATACAGGAGTTTGTACTTTTCTTTCGATTTTCCAGTAAATAAACCCATGACAATTTATTTGGAAGCAAAACAAATCTTTAATAACTGGTTAAAGTTCCAATACCAGTTCCAGTTCCCTTTAGGCGATAGTATAGAAACTATACCTTTAATTTCGTGCATTAGTTATTTATTTTAGTCTTTCTTTTGAATAAATTAATTTAAAATGTTGTCTTATATTTATTGTCATTTATACAGCCAATAATTTAACTTGCTTTCGACTTTCGAGTAAATTAATTAATGGTTGTTTCTTTAAAAGCAAAACAAAACTTTAATAACTCAGGAAATATATTTTATTTTAGGTGCTTTTCTTTGACACTTTTATTAGAAAAATCAGCATTCAATAAAACACGTTCATCTAATAAAGGTGGCAAAAATTCGCAGGTTCTTTCAGACAATGGGAAAAAAACATTACAAATTACGCTCAATAGCTGATATAGGAGGCTCAGACAAATTAAGAGTTTTGATTATATAGAATGTTAATGGATTCTTTCACGAATATACTTTCTGGATCCACCAGAGGGTGACGGGGATGATCTATTTCGACGACACCGAGCTTATTTATATTGTTATTAATAGCAAAAAACGTCGTAAACTGTTAAAGATCAGTCAGTAGATAATTGTCAATAACACACACCTAATTTTGTTTAGGCGATAGTATAGAAACCGTACCACTTTTATAATAAGAAAGCTGATGTTTTTTCCTTTCTTTCATTTTTTATTCGTTTTCTTGTCTAATTTTACACAAATTCGACTATTTAGTGATTGTTTTTTCTTTTTGGTATCTTCTTCGTCTATGGAGAATCAAAGGAAAATGGTGTAATTCAAAAGAATAAATAAATCTACGATTTTTTCTTTGAAAGTTCCTATTGACTTTTTCATTCAAAAATCAAGTCTTAATAAGACTGTACTAATTTGTATCTGTTTCTTATTTTTCATTAATATCATATGAACATTCGACAACCACGAGGTCATGAATCTCAATAGCAGGTTTATCATTTACATATACAGTAGTTTGTACTTTTCTTTCGATTTTCCAGTAAATAAACCCATGACAATTTATTTGGAAGCAAAACAAATCTTTAATAACTGGTTAAAGTTCCAATTCCAGTTCCAGTTCCCTTTAGGCGATAGTATAGAAACTATACGTTTAATTTTGTGCACCAGCTATTTATTTTAGTCTTTCTTTTGAATAAATTAATTTAAAATGTTGTCTTATATTTATTGTCATTTATACATCCAATAATTTAACTTGCTTTCGACTTTCGAGTAAATTAATTAATGGTTGTTTCTTTAAAAGCATAACAAAACTTTAATAACTGAGGAAATATATTTTATTTTAGGTGCTTTTCTTTGACACTTTTATTAAAAAAATCAGCATTCAATAAAACACGTTCATCTAATAACGGTGGCAAAAATTCGCAGGTTCTTTCAGACAATGGGAAAAAAACATTACAAATTACGCTCAATAGCTGATATAGGAGGCTCAGACAAATTAAGAGTTTCGATTATGTATAATTTTAATGGATTCTTTCACGGGTACACAGGACCGGGTCCAGAAGGTGACGGAGACGATCGATTCCGACGACACCGCGCCTGATTTATATCGTTATTAATCGCAAGAAACGGTCGAGGAACCTTTTCAACGCCCCGACCGTGGCCGCATGCAAATCAAAATCATCGACGGTCCGGCTCGCGGATCGCCGAAAATAACGCCCAATGGACGGCTAACGCTCGGTACGACGCGTACGACTCCCGAGCTAAAGGACAACGCACACTGACCGGAGGACGGTGCGGCGCGACGTTGCCACATCATCGCCGAAAGCCGTCCGACGGGCTTACACACGTCGCTGGAACGCCGTCGAGGTGCGGTCTGGCCCCCTCCCGCCTGGCGGTCCACCCCTCCACGCCCGCGCCACCCGGTCCCCACTACCGCGGGCGCCCCGAGCGCTTGTCGTTTTATCTGATGGGGCGCTCAAAGTTGGAAAGTCGTCAGTGGCGAACGAGCGGTCGGTGTGATAATGCGTCGCTGGTCGCTGATCGTTGCCGAATCGACACGAAGCGGACACGACTACGTTGGTTGCTGCTGCGGCTGCTACGTGACGGGGTCGAAGTGGCGAAAAAGTGTGAACAACAGTGATCGGTGAGAGTGTGTGATTGTGTGGCGACGTGGTCGATCGCAGCACCGGAGCGGAGGACGCTAGCCGGAGGTCCGTTCTTGCACGGAGTGGTTCAAGTTAAGGCTCGTGAATGTGCAGTGATGTGGCTTTGGTTGTCGTTCAGCGGCGGCTGAAGGCCCCGACACGGATGGCCACGGTTGGAGATAGAGCCACGGCGGTGAGTGCAACAAACTTCTCTTCGGACGCCCAAACGACTGACCGCATTCCAATATGTTCGCGTACATTTCCTTCACCACCATAGATCCCCTCGGATCAAGACAAAGAAACGCAACCGATAATTCGCGACACAATTAATCTTGATAGTAGGTCACTTCTGCGATTTACAAATCTTCTAACTGAAATTTACTGAAAATAAACCCAAAACTATTCGTTCCTTTAATAGTAAGAAACTTTTAATAACTAAGGAAGATACAACTCCTTTCCGATTCATTTCTTTGACATTTTCACTGAAACATTCAATAACAGTCATCGATCTAATTTCGTTTAGGCAATAGTTTATCTTCTTCGCCTGAGGATGGCCAGAAAAGAATTTGAATCGTTTGTAATTTTTATTTCCTTTTATTTAAAAAAAAACCTTCATTACTCTAAAAAGCTGCATATCTCATAAATAAGTAACTTTTTCTACGAGTAAGATGTAAAATACTTTCGTGTTAAGTTTGCAGTCATTTGTATATTCAAAAGTTTTTAATTGTCTTTCGAATTTCGAGTAAATAAATTCACGATTGTTTTATTTCATTAAAAGCATAATAAATCTTTAGTAACTGAGGAAATAAATATTTTTCCGATTAATTTCTTTGACATATTCATTCGACATTCAATAACACTCATCGATCTAATTCTGTTTAGACGATAATATAGAAACTGCACTGATTTTTATGGAGAAACTCATTTGACCTTCTTTTATGTTTCTGCTTTAGTTTACCTGATTCAGTTTAACAAATCCTACTTTTTATATTTTTTTACCTCCTCTTCTTCGGCAGAGGATAATCAAAACATAAATTCGAGTCGTCTGTGAGTTTTTATTGATTTCATAGAAACATTCGACAATCCACGAAGTCATGAATTTTAGTAGTATGTCACTTCTTGTACTAGTATGCTTAAAAAAAAGCTGTCTTGTTATATCTACTTTCATTTACATATCAAGAATAGTCTTCTGTCTATGATTGTTTACGTGGAAGCAAGACAAAACTTTAATAATTGTGGAAATATATATTCTTTTCGATTAATTTCTTTGACTTTTTGATTCAACAATTAAATAGCACACTTCGATCTAATTCTGTTTAGGTAATGATTTAATTAAAAAGCATTCGAAACTCAAACTACATTAGTAGGTAATGTTTTGTACTTGTGAGGTGTGAAAGACTGTCTTGTGTCATTGAGATATCCAATAGTTTTACACGTCTTTCGGTTTTCGAGTAAACAAACTCTATGATTGTTTTGTTTCTTTAGAAGCATGACAAATCTTTAGCAACTGAGGAAATAAGTCTTCTTTCTCGTTCATTTCTTTGACATGTTCATTCAATAACACTCATCGATCTAATTCTGTTTAGGCGATATTATAGAAAGTGTATTCGCTTTCATAAGAGAACTCTTGAAATTCTTTCAACTCTCTGATCTATTTTACTTCGTCTGATGATATTCAAAAGAATAACTTATATCGTTTATTATTTTTCCATAATTTCACAAAAACAGCGGAGATAATGAATCTCAGTAGTAGGTCACTTCTTACACTATTGTGATTTAAAAGGATTTCTTTTTATATCCTCTGTCATTTAGAGATCCAATAGTTTTTAATTGTCTCTCGATTTTCAAATAAATAAATCCATGGTCATTCCTTTGGTAGAAAAACAAAACTTGATAATAATATAATTGATACAAAAATAAATGAGGAACTATATATTCTTTCCCATTCACGTATTTGATATTTTTATTCAACATTTCACTAGCATACATCGATCTAATTCTGTTTAGGCAATAATTGAGGTTCGAACTAATATGAAGTGAAAACTCGACTTTCTGGTCTAGTTTATCTAGAAAAAATCCGATTAGTTTTGTTTGTTTTTTTTTCTTTTTGGTTTTTTTTTTCACCCGTGGATCGTGAAAAAGTATTAATTTCAATCATCTGTTGTTTTTCATGAATTTTATTAAAAAAACTTTCCGAACTCAACTAGTAGGTCACTTTTGTACTTGTGAGGTGTGAAAGACTTCCTTGTGTCATTTACATATCCAATAGTTTTTACATGACTTTCGATTTTAGAGTAAACAAACCCATGATTGTTTTATATCTTTAGAAGCATGACAAATATTTAGTAACTGAGGAAATAAATCTTCTTTCCGATTCATTTCTTTGACATATTCATTCAACATTCAATAACACTTATCGATCTAATTCTGTTTAGACGATGGTATAGAAAAAGTACCGATTTTTATTAAGAAACTTAGTTGAAGTTCTTTTATTTTTCTGTTCTAATTTACCTAATTGTTTCAGTGATTTGCCTTTTTGGTCTCATCTTCGTCTGTCAATGGTCAAAACAATTCGTTTCGTGTGTTATTTTTCATTAATTTCATAAAAACATTCGATAATCCACTAGATAATGAACCTCAGCAGTAGGTCACTTCTTGTACTTGTGTGATTTAAAAAGCTTCCTTTTTATACCCACTGTCATTTACACCTCCAATCATTTTTAATTGTCTTTCAGTTTTCGAATAAAAACTTTCTTTGACATTTTCATTCAATATACAGCGGCCTCAAGGGCAATAAAACGTTTTCGTTAGATGACGAGTAATACATACAATCTTGTACCCTTCATTTTAATTCCTAATTTTTACCTAAGATACAAGTATCATTTTTTATTATTATGTAGTTCGAATTTTCTGTATATCAATCAATCCATGACTGTTTATTTCTTTGAAAACAAAACTTTATTATCTGACGAAACACATATTCTTTCCGGTTCTTTTTTTTCTCGATTTAATTCAGAGTTATTGACCTGATTTTGTTCTCAGAAAAAGTATTGTCATTTGACTATGGGTAATTTTATATAATTCATATTTATAACATGTAAATGCATATTTACTAACTGCCGTCAAGGCATCAGAACTTCAGAATAAGTAGACCTGATTTTATTTCAAAAGATATATACTATTTTCAATGGTCTATTCTTCTTCTCTTGTGTTCAAAAACGTATTATTGTGATACTATAGTAATTTACTTTCAAAATTTCAAGTCAGTTTCCTACTTTTCTTACATTAACTGGATTTGATATGTTTTCAAAATATATATTTTCAATATATGACATTCTTTCCCTTATTTATTATCAAAAAATCTTAAATATAATTTAAGTTTATATTCAAACTAGCGACCCGCCCCGGCTTCGCACGGGTGCAATGCTGATACTAAATTAAATACACTACAGAAAAAATATCAACGTTGTATATAAAAACATAACGGCCCGCTCCGACTTTGCACGGGCTGAAAATATATATGCCTATGTCACTCAATGAAAACATGATTAAAATCGATCCAGTATTTTTGGTTCATTCATTACTGCCCTTGGCCTGCACGCATTAAATTTGGAGTAAAACAGTTCCTCTTCCCCTATACTTACTATGAAGATTTCCTGCTATCTTTGGAATATCTAAATTCATACAGTTTTTATTACATTACACATTTTTAAACGCAAATTTTAAATTTGTAATATCTCCGAAATATTTGTTTAATTTACATACTGTAAGGAACCATATTGATCTATATTAATTGCACACTGTATTTAAGGTACTTAATTCGATAAGGATTAATGCCGTAGTGCTTAAAATAGCTTCGTAAATAAGCCATTTTCTCACGTAAAAAGTAAACAATAAAAATGGTTAATGTGGGTTATCCCTAAAAGATAAACTTATACCATCGCGGACTTTTTTGTAGACCTTTTTATGGTGTACAATACTGTAGTACATTAATTTGATCTAACTCGTAGGGTTAGGCAGCGTTTTTGCTAATTGCTAAATAAGCCTAAAAAAATAGGTTAATTTACGACATCACGTTAGAAACCTCTAAAATTAGCAATGTTGCCTTAGTATATTATGCATGTATTATACATATAAACCTTCCTCTTGAATCACTCTATCTATTGAAAAAAACCGCATCAAAATGCGTTGCGTAGTTTTAAAGATTTAAGCGCACATAGGAATATAGGGACAGAAAAGGCGACTTTGTTTTATACTATGTAGTGATGACTAGAGGTCTAAATGTTCTAGTAACAGTTAAGAAGCATTTTATAGCTAAAATCTTTCAAATGTAGTTTTTGTCTGAAATACCTATTAGTGTAAATTTCCATTTTTCCCAAATATAGTTTTTCTAGCGGATGCTTTCTTATCAACAAATTTAAATCACACTTTAATGTTGTTTATTTGTTCGATTTTCAGTTCAGCACCGATGTAAACAAATAAACTCTACAGAACTACTGGAATTTTAATCGTTTTTAGTTATTTTGTTGAATGTAAAATTGAATTGAAAAAATCTATTGTTTATATTTAGTTTTGATGCTTAATCTGATGAAAATAGACTCTTATTATATCCAGTGCTACTACATTCTCCATATTTTAATCTCACTCATTATCATATTCATGTTTTGTTCCATAATTATCGTGCATTTATAACTGCTACTATTTTCTAATGACTGAACAGAACATAAATTAGTTCGGTAATTAATATTAGATTACTTAAAGACCTTTATAATGATGTTGTACATAATGTTTACCAATAATTCTTGAAAGAATGTTTCTCAACGTGAATAATTACGAATATTTCGTGCCTTGCCTGATTGTTTTAAAACTGAAGAAATATCTTCATCGTTTAGTTTCATTTAAAATCAATTTTACTTGGAGTTTTTCATAACGAAATATCGACAGTCTACGTTCTCTTTCTATAGCAAACGAAACAGTTCTTATTACTTTATTGGTTCACGCTAGTTGTGGTTCAAAGAAAATCTCACCATTTTTTATTGTATATGTTTTGTGGACCAGTGAAACCGAAGATTATTTTCTCAAGAATCCAATTTCGTCTGTTTTTTTTTGTAGAGATCGCTTCATTTCTTTTTGTTAACCTTAATATTAGTGGATATTTCTGTCATGATATATAATTATTTATTAGGTTTCGCCCACTTAGTGGATATTATTTGTTTTTGTTAATTGAGTTAGACATTATTAAATTATTTGCGAAGGGATTACTCTATTCATATTCAAACGAGGAAAAGGTTTTTAATGATAATCATTAATGAGTTCACCGTTTATTTTTATTACTCTTGGTGCTTTAGCAATGTGTTCAATGGACAATAAGTATTTCTTATTATAATTATTATTTACGAGAGATAGATCACTCGAAAGAGTGCTCTTGAGTAATTATACCCGTTATGGGTTCTTCTAATTTTTTCCTAATCTATATTGTAGATTTGCAAACTTCAGAATATCTATTAAATTTATCTATTTAATAAATTTCATCAGCTTGGTTTGTTTAAGCTTAAATTTATATGTGATAAACATTTAATAGGCTAAAATCTTCGTTCACATATATATTAAGGTATATCCCAACTTCATAATCTATTAGGATATATGTTGATAACCAGTTTCTATTATTGAAATTTATATCAAGACCTTCCTTTTCTTTTAAAAGTCGTTTTTTTTCGACTATACGAGTTATTACTAAGAATCTGGCCATTATCTATGTTAACTAGTGCATATTTATTGTTTTCTCGGATTGCATGTACTTGAGGCTAGTTCACTTCGAACGTTTTAATGAAACTAATGTTTTTATAGAAAATATGAAGATATGTAACATATTAAATATAGGAAGCTTTTCTATTAAATCTCACAGGACATGTTCACACATCTCTCATTAACACAAAGCATTTTTTAATACATCTTCTACCTGCAACGCTTATTTCTGCTGACGATGTAGTAACTGAACAGCAGCAAATAAACTTACGAACAATTTGCTTGGAATATGACAGGACGTGACTGATATCAAATATCATTCAGAGAACTTACAACATTTATATTTAAACAAAATAGTTCAGACTTAGATGTAACAAATTAAATGTGCTGGCTTCGTTGGCGCAGTGGTCAAGGCGACAGGACGGCCCTACTACTGTTGCGATACTCGCGGGCTCGAATCCTGCTGGGGCATGGATGTACTTTCTCTTCGTGATTGTATTTATAAATGTCTTTAGGCTACAGTGGAAAATCCCCCATCAGTCACGCCAGTAACCAGACTGGGTAAGACCGGATGTCTTCTGGGATGGTCACTGGCTAGTCGGTAGGACATTTTCTAAATTAAATTAAACTGCTTAAGCTAACATTAAGAGTAACCCTTATACACTATACTATTCCTATAGTTTGGTGTTTCAATCTTTGGTTTTCCTGTGAATTGTCCGGTACTGCTTCCATGTTATTGTTGATTTAGTAACCGTCTTTCATGTTTTTAAGGCGAAATCTTCGTAAATCCAGTTCATTTTGAGGCCATCTTACATTTTTTCGTTGGGTATCTGGTGATACGCATTAGTAATCAATGGAGGAATTTTATTTTAGTAACGTTGGATTACGAGTCCATCGCAGGTTTGATGTTTTATGTAGTTCAACCCCATAAATAGAAATAATTAAACAGAATTAATAAGCATTGACAGTGAATAAGTTTAATTAGTCTAGTATCTATTTATTAATTTATTTAAGACAGTTCATAAGGTTTACATATGTTTTCTATAGTTTAGGTAACACATTTAATGCAAGTATAAGTTCTAAAGATGCTGGATGCTGAAAAGTTGCGTTTGTTTTGGTCACAGAACACTTCATAAGATACACACTTCATATAAAAAACAGATTGGTTATGCGTGAAAAAACGCGGATGATTTTTTCATGTTTATGATATTTAACAACATACGTTTATATTCATCGACATGACATGGGGCATGTCGATGAGAATGATGGGGCATCGACGATGACTTGCAACACTTTATTATGGAACCTCTGGAGGATATCTATGTTAGATTTGCCAGTAGTACTAGTTAGATTTGGAGCTATTAAGCTGTATTTTCTCTAGTCTCTAATCTCTAGTCCATTTGTAAATCTTGTTGATCGCTACTTGTATTTTTTCTACAGCCTTAGACAGAGATACATCTTTGGCAAATGTTCCTGTGTACTGTTTCTTTTGTTGTTCGGATATCAGCAGCATAGAGCAGATATAGAAGTGGTCCCAAGACACTACCCTGTGGAACTCCAACAAGTTTAAGTGTTGGGAATGTCCCTTCATGTGAGACTGTAAATTTTCTTTCCAAAAGATATGATTCCAGCAATAGACAGTAATTCCTTGGTAACAATTTTCTCATTTTGTATATTAATCCCAAATACTATTCCCGATCAAATGCTTGTAAGACCTCCAGGAATATTGCAGGGTAGTGTTATAAAGAAATTAATTTATGGTAAATGAAAAAAGTGGGTTACTTTTTTACGCATCTGATTTTTAATACTGTTCTTTTTTTTTGCTTTTGTAACTCGAATATAACACATGTCTTCATTTTTAATATTATTTTATCATGAACGTACATGTTCATTAAACATATTCTTATAAAAAATTTACTTATTATGCATTAAAAAACGTCGATTACTTTTTCACCCATCCGATATTTAATACTTTTTTATTTTTTGTTTATTTTAACGTTGAATGTAACACATATTTTTAACGCACTTTATTTTTAACAATATTTGGTCATGGACAAACATGTTCATTAAACATCCAAACAACATGGATTACTTTTTCACGCATGAGATATTTAAAATACTACACTTTTTTTTCATTTTTAATATTATTTTGTCATGAACAAACATATTCATTAAACGTATTACTCATTGAGGGACCCCTGCGGACAGGCTGGAATTTAGATATAATCAAAAACGCAAGCCGAACAATAATCGCGAGAGCCCTGAAACGTTACGTCTGCCAAACGTCAACGTCAAACAGTCGAACGTCGTTAGAAAAACTAACATAACGATGTGGTCGCGCGTTCTCTCTCTCTCTCTCTCCGTCCCCCCTCTCTCTCTTTCTCTTTCTCTTCCTCCGGCCGATGCGAAAAACATGTAAAAATCCGCCTGGCAGAGGGGTTCGCCGCGTTGGGGTTAGCGACCCCACAATCGAGCCTGAATGATGGACGATGAGAACGGACGGAAATCTTTAACAAAGAGATCGGGAACGTCAGAGTGTTCAACCTGAAGATTGAGCTGAGGTTGTTTTCTTTGTGCCGCTCCGGGAGGAAAAAAATACCGGCGAACAAAAGCCGCGGATCGCCGGAATAGCGACGGAAAAATTCCGAATCTAGTGGGCTTCGGGAC
Organism: Rhynchophorus ferrugineus; assembly: GCF_030347505.1. NCBI lineage: Eukaryota > Metazoa > Arthropoda > Insecta > Coleoptera > Curculionidae > Rhynchophorus > Rhynchophorus ferrugineus. The sequence continues at coordinate 53,665,536 of NW_027472583.1, forward strand.
GATCGCGCTCTCGCTCTTTATTTAGATGGCGGGCCGCGGTTTCGTTGTTTTGACAGATTTCGCGTGTCGCCGCCGCCGCCGATCTGATCCATCGTCTTCCGTGATCAGATCGAGAACGAATAAAGCACGGCGACAGGAACAAGTATTTTTCGTTTACAAACACTTGTCGAGAGAAGGAATGAAAAAAAACTCGATCCGGTGGGCTTTGAAATAATAATTGTTTTGACAGACGCGCGTCGCATTAGTCGTTTGTTTAATAAGTCATCTGTTTTATATTGATAGGTGTTCCGAATAGCGTGTTATTGTTAATTCATGATTCCATTTGTTTTAAAACAATAGGTTTGTTAATTGGCGTATAAATAGTTAGTTTTATAGGAAAAATAATCGATATTTTTATTAAGTAGGCTTTGGAAGATTAATTTATTAACTCAAGAGTTATTTTTTACTATTATTTTATGAATTGATTTTTATGTATTACTACAGCTGGGATATAAATATCGTTATGTTCTTTTATATATTCTTAACATGTTTATTCAGTGATGTTAATTACCCTCCTTCGTTTGTCAAATATATAATCATTATATTCCTTTAATATATTGGTATTCGTTAGTATTAGTTTTTAATAATCATTTTTTTAGTAGTTCAAATTTCATGTAAATATTCAAATACGAAACAAATATTATTCTATCCAGAGTCGAGAAATTTGTCCCCACTGTTCAGGACATCTTTCTCGTATTCTCAAGATGTTTATTCAGCAACACAAGTAGATCGTTAGTTGACTCTATTTAAAAATATATACTATTTCCAAGGGTTTTTTCTTCATTTATGCATAGGATAAATGGTCAAAATTCATTTAGTTTTTTATTAATCTCTTGGAACGTCAACAATTTGCCCGAGGGCAATAAGTATTATTGTTTGATTTATGTTATATACTATAACCATCCTAACATGTAGAAGATCACTTCAGTAAGTGATCTGCTGTACAATTTATAATCTAAATCTTATTCTAGATATCATTCTAACTTATTTTAAAGTCTATCCTAACATATTCTAATGACTATTCTATAACTAATTCTTGAAATTATTATGTTTCACTCTATGTGTCTATTAACCAGTTCGTATGGTAGTTTGCGTTTGAGTATGCACCACACTATGATCGCGCACATTTAACTGTTTAGCGAGAGGCTTTCAGAGTACTTCGCACTAACACTCCGAATCACACTCGTTATGGGTTCTATGGGGATATCGAGTTGAATCAGTTTGTTGGACACGCAACACTTTATTCTGGAACCTCTGGAAGATACCTATGTTACGTTTGCTAGAAGTACCCCACAATACCATAGGTCCAAATGGGCCTGAATATTGACTTATGAAGCAAAACCTTGTTATCTAATGATAATTTAGATTTACGCCCTATCAGCCAATACATTTGGTTTAGTTTAAGCCCAAGCTGTTTGCGTTTTGTCACTATATGTTTTTTCCAAGTCAGACGTCGATCAAAATGCATTCCCAGATATTTAACGCTATCTGCTTGCGGAAGTTCATGATTATTCAATTTTACTGAGGGACATCTCCTTCTGCAAAGGGTGAATGTCATATGGGTAGATTTTGTCTCATTTGCTTTGATACGCCACGTTTTCAACCACAATTCGACTTTGTTAAGATGAAGTTGGAGGTTTTTTGTTGATTTTTGCTGACATTGGATCCTCGTGTGATGATAAAAATCGCTGTATCGTCAGCAGGTGTTGCAACAGTAGTGTTTCGTGAGGTCGATAGATCAACTGTATACATAAGATATAACAATGGGCCGAGAACACTGCCCTGCGGAACACCCGAATATATGGGCTGTAGGTACGATTTCAGCAATTGAAAGTGCATATGGGGCAAAAGCTTTTTCAATTTAACGTGCAGTTATGCCACACCTTGTCGAAGGCCCGAGAAATATCGAGAAATGCAGCGGAGCAATATTTTTTATCGTTTAAATTTTTGTTAATTTGGTTGACTGTTCTATGTATTTGTTCTGTTGTTCCGTGTTTATTGTGGAAGCCAAATTGATGGTCTGGAATAATATTTCTCTCCTCTGCGATTAATTTTTATCTCTTAATGTATAGTTTTTCGAAAAGTTTTCAGATGACAGGTAGCATGCTTATAGGACGATAAGAGGAGACGTCTTCTGATTTTTTCCCAGGTTTAAGAATCATAATGATTTGAGCCACTTTCCAAGTGTTAGGAAACTAACTATGTCTTAGCATGACATTAAAGAACACATGCAGGTCTTTTATATTATAATTTTTATAACTACTTGACATTTAACGTATTCTATTTTGGATTTGAAATAATGATAGTATATAATAATAGTATAGACTCGTATAATATCGGTATATCTGCTAATATATACCTATAAACTCTTAAGGTTTATCTGTCATCTTTCGAACATGATCCAGTGAGCCTTGCACTGTTTATATTTATGTTAACCTCAATTCAACACAATCTAGAAAGCTTCGAAACAAAAGTCTTGAATTTAAATAAATTAACTAATAACTCGACTCAGTGAAAACAATCTAGAACGCTTTGGCATAAAAACACATTTGAATTGTTCTAAATTTTTTCTACAGATTGACATTTAACGTACTCTACTTTGCATTTGAATTGGATAAGTATAATTTATCCTATATAATGAGCCACAAAAGGCTGGTAAATATGTATTGCAATTATTGTAAATTGCTCTATTCCCCTAATTTAGCTTAACCTTGCTCTATTTCCTAATCTCAAAAAACTATTTGGAGCAGAAGCTTTAATAGTCATTACAGAAAACCAATTAAATAATTGCTTGAAAGACTGGAACAACGTTGGTAATTTAAAGATACGAAAAAAGTTTGGAATAATTAAACAGTTTGCGATTCATTTTCCAAAAGTCGTAACTGTATTTTGTTTACAGTAACATGTTAAACATATAGTAGGCCTTGGAATAGACATTTCGACTTTTATATATGTATTCAGACCTCGTATACATTAGCGGTCGATCTATTATCAATCATAATCGATAAAATGATCGTTTCGAACGAAAAAAATGAAACGTTCCGAACGTCAACTCGCATAACAAATCACGGCCACGAAAGAGCCGAAAGAAAAAAAAACATACGAGCATCGATACGGAGACGTCAGTCGCGCCGTAAATTATATTTGGGTTTCTATTGAGTCCTAACTAACTTTAAAATATCCCCGGCCATTCATCACGCTATTAAGAAACTGTTACTGGCGCTCTCAGCCTTTTCTCCTTTCTTTTCTTTCTCTCTCGCCGTCTCTCTCCTCCCCGAAATGATCGTGGTACGTTTCGAAGAATGTCTTGCAGACCGTACACTCGACATAACAATAGACGCTCGAGAGGACCCGTAAAAATTGGTCCCGAGCATCTAGACAGCGCCCATTGTACCTCCCGGGCCAGGTGTAAGAACGGTGGTAACGGCGATGGCCCTTTTTTTCCCCGGTTCCCATTCTCGACGTTTTAAGCGTATTTTGATGAACTCCAGGAATGCCGTTCCCGTTCAATAGACTCCCATTGTGGCCCCGAACCCAATCGGGGTACTCGAGGTTCGATGCGGCACAAGAGCGCCTAAAGAGGTTTCTATTGGTGTTTGATTACCATCGGGACAGTTTTTACCTTTTCTTCCAGCCGAAATCGACATGTGCTCGTCGCTGAATAACGTCTTTATTCTGGTGGGTTTAACATCGATATGTCCGCTTTTGTAATAAGCCAGAGGATGCTTACGATAAGCCGGCTTGAGGTTACCGTCTTCCGAATATAATGTCGAGTAGGCCTTGCACCGTTTATTTTCACGGTTAACTTAAAAATGTTTTGATTCCTCTCCATAAAAACAATCTAGAAGGCCTTGGAATAAATACTAATATTTATTCAATTTTAACTATTTTATTATTGTTTCACTTTTTTCCAATTACTGCAGTAATATTTTTATTATATATTATCATACAAATGTAGTTGTTTTAATTTTTTATTGCTATTTAATATTTAACGTAATGTATGTTATATTTCAAATGAATATTAAAATTTTAATACCATGTAATACGGATATATGATTATAATAAATCAAAATCCCTGCCCCTTGACTGTTGCTTTTTTTTAAACCCACATCAAAATAGTATAGTAGGCTTTGAAATAAAAGTTATTTCAAATAATCTAGAACGCTTTATTATTCGACTGTTTTGATTTTTATAACTATTTGGCATTTCCGTATCCAATTTTTGATCTGAAATGGATTACAATAATTAAGATTCCTTAATTCCAATATGTATGCAGTTATAATAAAAAATTATATATGTTAATTATAAGTATATATTCACTTTTTCCAATTCACGAATTTATTGAACAAGCTAGTATAAATCTATAAATATATATCACCACTGCCCTGTATTTTTAACTAAAAATTATGTCCGCTATATTCTACATATGTTCAGAAAGCTCTCCAAATCCAAATAAACAACACGACTTATTTATTCAGTTGTTTATTAAATCAGCCTGACGGATATTTATATATTTGTTTTGTTTACAGTAATTCAGTGTAGTTACCTTCGAAATATTTATTTTTCTTCGTCTGTTTCCATCGGTGATATGATTTTTTAATCTTATCGCGTGGCGTTTGAACAGTTGCCGTATGTATAAATTAGTCGAAGAGTCGTGCAATTTGCGCATGGAATGCAATCTAGCAAGCTTGGAATTGCTCTCGTAATTATTCATTTGTTCGAAATCATTTTTTTATGTTGATTATGCGGTAAAAAGTATGGTAGAAACGGAAATTTTAAAAAATAAACTGATGAAAAGGCTGGAAATCAATTGGGTCATTGATTATACGAAGAATTGTCCAAATTAAATTTTAAAGTCACTGCTGTTTGTTGCACATTGCTTTTTTCGTTAAAAACCAGCACTATAGAAATAGCGAAAGAATGTGGTCCATTTAGATTTCCAAATCTTGCTCTTTAAGTGTTAGAAATAAATTCATTTCTTGGTAAATCAACAAAAGAAGTAGTACTTGGAACATTTTCCTATGACATAGTTATTATGGTAAAGCTTTGCCTAAGATTGTAGAGAAAGTATAAGTAGTAAACAAAATTGACAAATGGACTAGAGGTTGGAAAATTATGAAAATTAATAATCTTGCGTTGCGACGAAATAACAAAAAGCTAATTATGTCACTTGACGGATGCCCTATTTCTCAGGAAAAATCAGCCAAATACCTCGGCAGACACCTCGACGGTAGGTTCATCATGTTAAACAAAAAGCAAATCAGATTCAAAATCGAGCTAATGTACTGGTTAGTCGGAAGATTCTCTCAATTTCACTTAAAACCAAAGAGATTGGCTTAGTTTTATTTTAGTTTGTGAAATACATACGATGTATTATGTTTGTGATGTGTGGATGTGATGTATTAATCTCGTTCTCGTCTTACTTGTTTATTGATGCAAGTACACCAGAACAATAGTAATAAATGAACATGTAAATTAAGATTATATTAAGAATATCTAATATAAGGTAAACTAAAAAGCACAAATATTGGCAATAAAATTATATTCATAAAAAATAAAGACATATATAAATAAAATCAGTAGATAATCACAAAATTGTATAAAATTGAATGGTACTATCTATTTTATTGTCTCTGGTGTGATTGCATGCAATTCATTCGAAGTCCTGATTAAATTTTCCATTTTTTTTGTATTTCGCAGTAGTTACTTGAGGTTGTTACAGTCTGGTATAACACTGTAGCGAATTGAGGCATGTCGAATTTTACATCGTGGAATAACGGTCTACAAAATACCCAGAAATATAATCCCAGATGTTGAACACGGGCGGGGTGCCAATTGGAACCCGACACCGAATAGCTGGCGGCAACCCCGAGACGTTTATCTGGGATATTATTGAAGGGTATTTCGGTCATTCAGTGCTCAACCCTCGTTCGGTTAAGACGTGCCACCATCGACTGCCCAAGCCTCGTCAACAGGTAACTCCGCTGCCATCCTTTTTATCTTTGTATTTTTCTCATTTTTTATATTGTCAATAAATAACGGTCACATCATGTAAACACCACTGTTTCATTTCGATTTACCTCCATTCACCGAGCCACATCATTTACCCTAAAGTGGTGACCCCGACGTGATCTTTCGGAAAATTGGGTTTGGACTCGTGAATGGAGGGTACGTGGAACATGGTTTTTGGTATGTATTTTACGTGGCCGTTATATTTTTTTTTGTTTCAAAATTTTAAATATTTTTAATTCGATTCCTTTTCAATTTTACCTTCTAGATTCATTTTCATTTTATTCCGATTAATTTCATTATTTCCAATTCATTTTTTTAAATTTTTTTTGTCAAAATTTTATTTCACAATCTTTTGGAATATTTTTACGTCACTGCTTAATCATCAGCGTCTCGGCTAAACATTTCTTTCGGCGCTATGTTTAAATCATAATGTCTTCCTTCGCTCGCCGTCTCCGTCATAATGGCAGATATTTTGATTTAAAAGGCTTTGGGCAGCTTCGGTCGGATACCGTCGTTATTTGTTTTTTATGAATTAACCTAACGTATGTGACTACGGATTAGTCACAGAGCAGCTCCAGAAGCTAGGTACCGATTGCAGTCACCGTAGACTCGTCATGTCTTCGCCGAAGTACCAGAATTGCTAACGTCTCGTCGTCGAAGAAAATAAGCTACCACGTCGTCGAACAGTCGATCCTCCCACAGCGTCGATTACGGGAGCCCTGTCTGAAGAATAGCTTGTTTTCAACGTCGTCGATGGACCACATTCAAGTGCCAAAGCGACGATGATGCAACGGTATCTGTAGGACCGGAAGATATCAACAGCCGTACCAGATCACAACCGTTTCGAACTATCATATTTTTTCAAAGCCCAGTTTACACAGCACATTTTGTTTGGTATATGTTTTTTTTTGTATTTGATATTTTTTTGCAAACATTTTTGTATTTTTGTTGAAGTAATTTTATGTAAAATTCTGGCAGGGGAGTATTGTAGCGAATTGAGGCATGTCGAATTTTACATCGTGGAATAACGGTCTACAAAATACCCAGAAATATAATCCCAGATGTTGAACACGGGCGGGGTGCCAATTGGAACCCGACACCGAATAGCTGGCGGCAACCCCGAGACGTTTATCTGGGATATTATTGAAGGGTATTTCGGTCATTCAGTGCTCAACCCTCGTTCGGTTAAGACGTGCCACCATCGACTGCCCAAGCCTCGTCAACAGGTAACTCCGCTGCCATCCTTTTTATCTTTGTATTTTTCTCATTTTTTATATTGTCAATAAATAACGGTCACATCATGTAAACACCACTGTTTCATTTCGATTTACCTCCATTCACCGAGCCACATCATTTACCCTAAAACACTAATGTTACTAAGAGTCTAATTTATATCCATGACTAAACATATTACATCAAAAATGATGTAAACTACTACTCAGTTGGTATTTTCCTTAAAATTTAAGTAATCTGGTCAGTGAATGTCAACAGCAAGAATATCAAATTCACCAAACACGAAATAGGTATTATTAACAATACCCTTTCTGAAAAAGGCGTTCACTTAGTTCCATACCCAACCAAAAAGGAAACGCCCAATATAAATGTCTGAAATATAACGCAAAGTTATTATTATATACCAACTTTGAGACCGTCTTAGTCCACTACCTAAGCGATTCGAACGGTCCGTGGTATGATAATGATTCCGGTACGACCAAAATTAGAATAATTGCTGCAGAGCAAGAACTGGGTCAGGATCTGTTGGCGGTACTGAATCGTTAAAAAGTAGATCGTTTTTTCCATCGGTTCGTGACGTTTTTTTTTCTTACGCTATGATCGTAATTTGCTTCGTAACAGAACTGGTAACAGACCAGGAAATGGTAACGAAGAATTTAGCAGATTAGAATAGAGAGGTGGGTTGTTTTTTGTTTGAAAATGTTGCTCGAGTAGATGAAAGAGTTGACAAAGATTGAATCATATTTTGATTTGCACTAAAAAACAACACAAAATACAATATTTTCTCAATAAATAATTTGTATCAGTACATCAGTCAGTCACATTATTTTTCTTTGTATTGAAATGTTTGTATTAAAACTAAGGGAAAGAAGTTATAACTCAAGTTTCTAGCTCATAGATGACATCAGTTATGACAGGCTTTATATCTGAATAGTATTCGTAATCTTCAAAGGATGTGTTGTCACAATTTCATGTTATTTCAACTATTAATTGCCGAATTATAGTTGTTTTAGTGGTATAACTTTTGTTATTTTCGATACAATTTGAAGAAGAACTTTGAAAATTGATTAAGCATTGTTTTTTGATGAAGAAAAGTACCGCTGTATCTGACAAGTGCTATGAAGACTCTGCACCAGTAAAATCAATGATTAATTATTAATATTCTGAATTTAAGTGTAGTGGTACCAACAGTGGTAATTATCCTGTATATATGTAAAATAGCTATTGTCAAAGATGTAGTAGAAAATTAGTGTTGTCGATTAACTAAACAAACTGGAGTCTTGAGTTTACAATTCCCCAAACCCATATAAAAGCTACAAAATAGCTAGTGTCAAAGATGTAGTAGAAAATTAGTGTTACTTAAATATCTTTCCAAAAAAAGCTCATTTTTTATTTTGTCGATTAAGTAAACAAACTGGAGCCTTGAGTTTACAATTCCCCAAATCCATATAAAAGCTATAAAATAGCTAGTGTCAAAGACAAACTGGACTCTTGAGTTTACAATTCCCCAAACCCATATAAAAGCTATAAAATAGCTATTATCAAAGATGTAGTAGAAAATTAGTGTTATCGATTAACTAAACAAACTGGAGCCTTGAGTTTACAATTCCCCAAACCCATATAAAAGCTATAAAATAGCTAGTGTCAAAGATGTAGTAGAAAATTAGTGTTATTAAATATCTTTCCAAAAAAAGCTCATTTTTCATTTTGTCGATTAAGTAAACAAACTGAAGTCTTGAGTTTACAATTCCCCAAACCCATATAAAAGCTATAAAATAGCTAGTGTCAAAGATATAGTAGAAAATTAGTGTTATTAAATATCTTTTCAAAAAAAAGCTCATTTTTCATTTTGTCGATTAAGTAAACAAACTGGAATCTTGAGTTTACAATTCCCCAAACCCATATTAAAAATTGATTTCAACATTTTTTCAATAAATACAATTTTGGATGATATATAACAGACCAGTGTTTTTCCAACAATCCATGAATAAATATAAATTCACTTTCAAAGTAAAGTCGATTGAACTTTTTTTGAAATGAGGCCCAAAATAATCCATAGTGTGCCATGTTTTCAAAAGAACTGCAATGTTTTTGTTATAAAAATATACTATTAAATTCAAATATCTTGAATGAATGTTTTTTGTTATTTCATCATATCCTTAATATCATATATAGCTATTCTATATCTTAATATACAAATTAATTTATTAGTATTGTTTTCTTGCATCAATACCCACATCAGTATGTATTTCCTAAATTTAAAGTAAATTTAATTACTTATTATAAAGTTTAATGTGGTTTGGTCTGACTTAGTAGCATTATTTCACATTTTAAATCGAAATCTCGGATTATTTCGTAGATCTATTTTATTTTAAAGTCATCGTGCACCAATAATGTTATATCGCTATAAACATTGATAATTAATCGAACTTTATTTTGACAGCGTTGTACCTAGTCAGTTTGATGTTACAGTAAAGCCCTACATGTCTTGGTATATATTATTGGTATTGGTCTTAGTATAAAAAGCCAATATCGTTGGTCTTAAAAGAAATTGGAAGTATCTTACGACTAACCATTACGGTTCTTTGATTTTTAGTTTGATCTAGTCTTATCTCTTGTCCAACGTGATATTTTGAAATAGACCATTAGCCTATTATATATCACACTGTATTTACTAAGTTACAGTAGGCATGAAAAGAGTAGGGAAAAATTCCCGCTACCCCTTTCGATTTAACCATTGTGTTGTGTAGACGTCCAAATTTTATTATGGATAAATATGCACCACAAAAACGAGCAGAAATAGTGAAGTTATTTATTGAAAATAATCGTTCCATTATTGCCACTCAGCGGAAATTGCTTCAAAAATATCTTAATCGTCCAGTGCCTCACAAAACCACAATTTATCGTTTACATGCAAATTTTTGACAGTACGGTACGGCAGTAGACAGGCCTCGTTCTGAAAGACAACGGACGTCTCGTAACGATGAAAATATGGCTCTGGTGCGCGATAGTGTTGCAAAGTCTCTAGAAACATCAATTCGGTTACGTGGTTCCCAGTTACACATTTCTGAACACAGTTTGAGGCGAATTTTGAACTGATTTTAACTGATTTGATAAAGTTCGCATACAAAATTCAACTAGTCCAAAAATTGCTACCGAGAGATCCTGATCAACAAGTTGAGTATACTAATGCAATCCTAAGGCTATCTGGTGAAGATTTTTCGTCTAAATTGATAATAAGCGATAAAGCCCATTTTCTTCTCAGTGGTAATTTCTATAAACAGAACAGTTCGTTTTGGGGAACACAGAAACCTCAATTAATTCATGATGGAAATACAGCATACACAGCTCGTTCAACAATTCAATTATTGAATAAAGTTTTTCCACGAAGATTAATTTCTCGCAGTGGCGAAGTTTATGTGAATAAGACCCAAACGATTCAACATCTTAAAGCCAATATTATTCACGAAATTCAAAAAATTCAGCCTCAAATGTTGCAGGATGTCATGAAAAATGCCTTAAAAAGAGTCATAAAAGTTGTATAGCGAATCGCAGTCATCATTTAGCCGATATAATTATTCAATCATAACGAAACAAAAAATATTCTTTTCATTCAGCAAAATTATAGGCAATCAAAATGGTAGCGGCATTTTTGCCGCACGTTGTATCTATGAAAGGACCAAAAAATCTATGTGTTATTCATACTTTGCTAAAAATAATTTCGATGCTTCGAAGAACATTGCCAATGGAGTAATTTAGGTATTATATTCGACAAAATCGATCTTTATCTGATAAATATATTAAGAAGAGTTTACAAGATTGAATATAAAATTAACAATCAACAGAACAGGAAAAGAACTTTAATACAGCTGATGATCTTGAAGATAAAGAGATCCTGTTTCTGGACTTATATATAGCTTACGACGATCGCCGGGTCATCGGCGATATATAAAACATGTAAGCGGAGTAGTACCTCTACGCGGTACTCTCGCCGGTATCTTCCGAACGCCACATCGCAAGGCAAAAGAAAGATTCCGACAGACCGAGAAATCGATGTAAAAAAAATAAGCGTATATTGTTCGAATACATTCGTATCCCCTTGCACAATATAAATTATAAAAAGAGGCGTTACCTACGAGCGTAAAACTTCTTTTCACGGCCGTGCGTGAGCTGGGGCCCGGGGCACTTCACGGCGACGGTATGCGCCTGATAAGACGGACTTCATGAACGTGCCTTCTCGTAGTTTCAAGAAAAATGACAGGCGAAACGTTCAAAAAGGTTCTAGTCAATAATAACATTGTAAAAAAGTAGTTCAACTCTCGTCAAAATAATTTTTATTCAACACAATAATAACTATAGGAAAGATTAATGTGATTTTTATATATTAACGATCGAACAGCCACTTGTAGGATATTTATTTACAATTTGAAACTAAAGTTAACACAAGTATACTTTATTAATCTCCTAGAACGTCAACAATCTGCCCGTGGGCAATAAATATTATTATATGATTTCAGTTATATAATATAACCATCCTGATATGTAGAACTTACTTACTGAAGTGATCTTCTGTACAAATTATAATCTAAATCTTATTCTAGATACTATTCTGACTTATTTTAAAGTCTATCCTAACTTATTCTAAAGACGATTCTAACTTATTCTAGAGATTACTAAATCTCATTCTATGTGTCTATTAATCAGTTCGTATGGTAGCTTACGTTTGAGCATACACACTTCACTGTCATCGCGCACATTTAACTGTTTGACGAGTGCATTGGGATACACTAATAGTATTTCAGAGTACTTCGCACTAACACTCCGAATTACACTCGTTATGGGTTCTATGGGGATATCGCGCTGAATCAGTTTGTTGGACACCTAATATGGGACATCGGCGATGACCTATACCTTCCTATATCTGGAGGTACCTAACCTATCTTAGATTTGCTAGTAGTACCCCACATTACAATATCATAGGTCCAAGAGGACCTATGTATTGACTTATACATCAAAACATTGTTATCTAATGATAATTTAGACTTACGCCCTATGATCCAGTACATTTGGTTTAGTTTAAGCCCAAGCTGTTTGCATTTTGTAACTATATGTTTTTTCCACGTCAAACGACGGTCGAAATGCATTCCCAGATATTTAACGTTGTAACGTGTGATTGCGGACGTTCATAATTATTCAATTTTACTGACGGACATGTTCTTCTACAAAGGGTGAATGTCACATGAGTAGATTTTGTCTCATTTGCTTTGATACGCCACGTTTTCGACCACAATTCGACTTTGTTAAGATGAAGTTTTCCATATGGAAGTTTCTTGTTGCTGATATTGGATTCTCGTGTGATACTAAAACCGCTTTATCGTCAGCGTATATTGCAACAGTAGTGTTTCTTGAGGTCGGTAGGTTAGCTGTATACAATAGATATAACAATAGGCCAAGAACACTGCCCTGCGGAACACCCGAATATATTGGATGTAGGTCAGTGTATTCGTCACCGTGTTTGACAATAAAATATCTGTCTGTGAGGTACGATTTCAGCAGTTGAATTGTGCGATCCCACTCAATTTGACAATCGCTCAAAAAAAGACTCGTGTCAATTGGTGCAAAGAAATGCTTAAAAAATCAATCGCGGTGTTTCGAAAGACGTTTATAAAATCGTGACAAATGACGAATCATTGATATATTCGTATGAGCCCGAAAGTAAGCAGCAGTATGGGTGTTCCAAGATGATCCAAATCCAACAAAAGTGGTTCGCGCACGAAGCACTTCAAAGAAAATGGTGGCCTGTTTCTTTGGGAAAACTGGTCATATTGCAACAGTATCTCTAGAGGATCGTAGAAGAGTAAATTCTGATTGGTACACGACCATTTGTTTGCCAGAAGTCTTCGGTGAAATAAGTAAACAAATAAGAGACGCCGGATTGTTCTTCCTCATGACAATTCGAGCTCCCACACATCGGCTCAAACAAGAGACTATTTGACCACTCAAAATATCGAGTTGACGGGTCATCCGCCCTACAGCCCTGATTTGGCTCCCAATGACTTCTTTTTGTTCCTATCCGTGAAGAATAAACTGCGTGGTCAACGATTTTCATCGCCGAAGAAGCTATTGAAGATACCTAATTAGAAATGGAATAAATGCTTAGAAAATTGGTTTAAACGTATGCAATAGTTTATCGATCATCGTGGCGAGTACTTTGAAAATACTATACTTTGACTTTGAATAAATACAGAAGGTAAAATCAAGGAAAAATTTCTGAAACTGTGACAGTTTTTGTTTGAATCAGACGGAGTATGTTAGAAGGAGCATTTCTCCTCTATTTCCCAAAAAAAAAAGGATATACAATACATGACTATAGGAAGAGTAGGTCTAATCGTGACCTGATTCAAAATTAAGATTCTGTTGAAAAACGATCAACGATATAAAAAAACTATTTGTTAAATAATTAATATATATGTTTTAAGGTTATTTCGTTTTATTTTTGGATGATTTTATAAAGAATGATAACAAGTTTATAATCTATATTGAACATAGGGTTGGCTAGTTGTTATTTAACGGACATAAAAGCTATGCCCTTTTAAAATTTCTGAGGGTTTGTCTGCCTAATATCTAAAACCTAAGAAATGTGGACATTCTTGTCAATATCAGACTCATTCCTCTCTAAAATCACATTAAACTGTTTTTAGTGCCCTCGTTCGGAATGTTTGATATCGAGCGATAGGACATCTATTGTCATTTCTTCGTGGTAAGCGAGCTGCCCGTTTTCATTTCGGTCCCTTCCAATCAGCCTTGATTAGGTCCTATGTTTTTGTTTCTGCTTTTTGTTCGCTAGCAACGCAATTTGCTTAAAAGTAATCATATCAGCTAAACCATTCTTCAGATTCCGTACAAAACTAATGGATGGATAATAGACCAAAGTGTCTTGGAAAGAAAGAAACTGAAATATAATTAAAAAATTAATATTTAGAATGGAACAGATATTTGAGGATTATATTATTATATTATATTAGTAAGTTTCCGATGTAGGAATTATATTATTTAAATAAATTAGACTATATACTGCTTTTGCTGCTGTCTATTTAGTTTGCGATGTTGCTTTATCCAAGTTTTTCAAAACAATTTTGTATGTTTTCATACCAATCAATAATAGTTAATTTTGCTGGTGAAGAGTCCATCACTATTTGGCTTCGACATATTTTTTCCTTGCGAAAAATCGATTAATCGTCACACGGAGTCATTTGTAGTCATTTGTATCCATATCATAACTGTAATGACATGAGGTGATATTTTAACACGCGTCATTAAGTACAAAGAATAGTACTATCCTCAAATCATATTATCCTGTCAGCAGTGGTACCGTCTATGTGTCGCACTGAAAAATTATTAACTTGTTTTTTACGAAAATATAATTACTCACTCAATTTGGACCCATATGTTTAGTTTTATATTATATGTTATCTATATGGCAGCCGAACCCTAACTAATGATATGGGATATAATATTGGATCATCAGCCTGTGTATATAACATTTGTATTTTAGGAAAATCCACAGGATATGATTTTATTATAGTTTAGCCTTCCTTGTACCAACCTTGGTATATCTGAAGCTTTCTTTTTGCATTAAGACAAATTTATTTTAATACTCAACTGCTGTATTCAAAAGGTTTTATTATAAAATAGAACATTATCATTAACAACATGGTGTTATATAACACGTCAGTTATTGTATATTGAAAATTATGATCGACTAGCTAGTACAGGAAATAATATTTTAAGGTGTCTATGGCCATTCATTCAAAATAATTCAGCAAAGATTATATCCAGTTAATGAAAATAATGACAATTAAGTTTTTCTAAAATTTACAGTTTTGTTTAAATTACAAATAGTATTTCTCAATAAAAACTTATGATTCGTATTAAATAAATACATTACGTTAATAAAATGTTTAACAGAACAGACGCCAAATCAAAAAACTTTAATGGTTAGTCCAAAGACACTCTCAGATTAGCCTAAAATCAAAGAGATTAGTTTATCAAATAATTATGATTTAAGATTTATCGCTACGTAACCAACAAAGAACTGTACGATGACCTCGAAATCAAATAGTTCTACGAAGCTATCCAAAAATTCACATTAAAACATAAAAAAAGGTTATTAAATCGCAGCAATGTACAAGCAATAGTGGACAACACCCAGGAAATTATAGTTACTTTAGAAACTTTAGTTTGCTTTCAACCTGACAAGATTGAAAGACTTGTATATAACAGGTCAGTTGAAACGTCCCCGGCGTACCATAGTAAAACACATTATACATTAGGCAAAATTAGTTTTTTTTATTCAAGATAATTCCTTTCAAGGGTGATACACTTTTCAATAACTTTTCGATACCATTTTTGTAGTACGATTTGTCCTTTGCTTCAAAATAGGCCTCAGTTTCGGCGATCACCTCTTCATTAGATGAATATATCTTCCAATCGAGAATTCTTTTGGGATCTAAGAACAGGAAATAGTCGCTGGGGGCCAGACCTGGAGAATACGGTGGATGAGGAAGCAATTCGAAGCCCAATTCATGAATTTTTGCCATTGTTTTCTTCTTTTTCTTCAAATTCGGCAGTTTTTCAGCGGTTTCGTCATTCATCCAATAATGCTATGTAATAGTCGCTGTTGATGTTCCTTCCTTTTTCAAGGTAGTCAATGAAAATTATTCCATGCGCATCCCAAAATACAGACGTCATAACCTTGCCAGCCGACTTTTGCGTTTTCCCACGCTTTGGAGCGGGTTCATCGTGTGGAGTCCATTCGGGTGACTGTCAATTGGACTTCGGAGTGAAATGATGGAGCCATGTTTCATCCATTGTCACATATCGACGCAAAAACTCGAGTTTATTACGCTTGATCATCTTCAAACACTGCTCCGAATCATCAACTCGTCGTTGTTTTTGGTCAAAAGTGAACTCGCGCGGCACACACTTTGCACAGAACTTCCTCATACCCAAATATTCGTGAATGATATGATGTATACGTTCAGTTGATATCTTTAGAGTGTCTGCTATTTCATTCAATTTCAATTTACGGTCATTCAAAACCATTTTGTGGATTTATTTAATGTTTTCGTCGGTAACAACCTCTTTTAACAATTATATTATCGAAAAATTAAAAATTGGGCGCACAAGTGTGATAAATTTTTAGTTAAACTCGTAATTGAGAAAATACTGCCAAAGGTGCTCATCATTTGCTTGTTGAAGCTTCTAGTAAATATTCTCTATTGCTTTTCAGTTTGATTTTCACTTAAATATAGTTTAATTTGTCTTGTTTATTAAAGAATGTGCAATTTGTCAGATATATATCCAACTCAATACAAGAAAAATAACACAAACAATAGAACCAAATGTCAGACTTTGGGCTCAGTTGACCACATCAGTTGAAGACAAATAGGAATAATACCTCTAAGACATTTTTTTTAAATATGAAAATAGAAAATAATGAATATATACAAATTTGCTTATTTTTTATAATAATTTTTTTGTATAGTATGCACTATGCCTAACTGATTCCAGTCATAATCTAAAGACTCTTCAGCACTTTCCTAGTATAAATAAACTCATTTTTAACAAAAAATCCTTTAATACTAAATACCATACCTAATATATGCGGTCATAAAAGGAAATACACAATATTTTCATATCACTAGAATGAGATATAAAGGAGATGTGTTCCTTTGGGCTCATATCTCGGTTTCGACGCCCACACTGACCAACTACCATCCGTAGAAGGTCGTTATGGGCCATAAAATCGGGCGATGTCGGGCAAGATAGCCATCGTAATGGAAAATGGTGGGCATAGTCTACGTTTAAAGCCTAATTTCATCGGTAATTGAACGAAAATTAGAATATGAACTCGTCTAGAAGAATATCACAATTTGCATTTGAATTACGTGCACCAAAAACAACTGTTGCGCATCCATATGGTGTGTTCTGTGGTCGGGCCCCGTGTTCACGGTCTCCCCAAGAATCTTAACTGCACCTATAAAAAAGACATTTGGTTTGAATATTTCGATATAAATATCCTTTACGTTATGTAACATTTAATGGTAAGAATCGTAGGACAATTAGTGCCAACGTTTTTGCATCATATGTCCAAATAAGTTTGTTCTTATTATAGCATAATAGTTTTTCCTCCATCAATCTATGTATTTCTGGATTCAAGGTTTCAGTTCAATTTTACTTATTTTTTATCACTTTTATATGAGATGACTAACACTAATATTATCTCAGGTTTATAGTCTAATGCTTTTTTTACATCTTTTATTTAATATATTTTTACTAAAACATTTTCTTAACGGTAGTTTTCTTTAAATGGTAAAAGTCATGTTATTTTGGTACCTTTTCTCATTTAATATTGAGGCATTATTGTGGAATGTTGTTGCTGAATTGATGTAACGAAAAATTGGAAGTAGTTCAGTGTAAAAGCCATTCAGTTTGCTTTCTAAGCACTAACCATATCATAAGACGTTATAGAAACGTTATAGGCAACTTTTTCTATGGTGTAATGTTTAGAACGTTCAGCTAACATTCGGTTCCCAATAGGGCAGCAATTTTTTTTGTTCTAGTTTGATTGGAATATTTGTCTTCATTGTGTTTCTTCACACGGGCTCTACCTTAATTTGGGCTATCCATTGTAGTACTTAAAAAAATAAATGCGCAATTTATTGAGTAAATATATAACACTAAAAAGAAAAAAAGAAAATATAAAAAAAAATTGAGCCGATTTCAAAAGATAAATAAGGAACTCACTGAAAAGTAAGAAATAATCAAATTTACTTTTTTAACACATAAAAAACATTTTAAAATAAAATATGTACATAATAATAGTTGTAATAACTAAATAAACATAAACAAAAATTTTATTTAACTTGTCAACTAGACATATTTTTTATTCTATTATACACACTGTTTAGCTTAATACCTACCTAAATCCATGTATTTATTTATAATATTATTTTTACTAGTACCAACCGATCATTTTGAAGTCGGTGCCGGGCCTAAACAATACAAAAATAATGATATAATTTTGTCACTGATACACAAAATTAATTTACAAGAAAAAATCTAATTTGTTAGTAATTTGTAGGTATTAAGCTAAGTTGTGTGTATATAGTAGAATATAAAATACGTATAGTAGATAGCTTAAATAAGTTTTTTGTTTATTTTTATTTAGTTCCTACAACTATTATTATGTACATATTTTATATTCAAATGTTTTTTTTTGTGTTAAAAATCTAAGCATTAGTATTTATTTCTTGTTAGTGAGTTCCTTAATTATTTTTTGAAGTCGGTTCAATTTTTTTGTTAAAAATATCATATATTTTTTAAATTATTGCTCATATAATGAGATTTACTCTCAAATCGTTGAGCAAATTATTGCCTAGATTAACATATTCATTCCTCAGATGAAATGTTACATCGAAAACACGACATTCCTATTGAAACCTGGCGCTTATGCTCATTAAGTTGAATATAAAAGATTAATGTTTTCATAGTAACTGCTTTAAATTCATTAAAAATCGATCTTGGTAGACATAGGAAGTACTAATCCTGCATAAGACGTGCTAGTTTTTGCTGAATAACTAATTAACAGTATACTTAACAAAAAATATTCGTGATTTTGTACTGTAAAATAACTATAATTATTAATTAAATAGATAGTAATGCTTATTATTATTATTTGTGACGAAACCCTTTTTATTTTAAGAAATAGTGTAAGTTATTTTTATTTAATTTATTGATCCGTTTGTAATTTTTGGTTTTTAGTATTCCTAATTATTTCGTATTTATTTTTTAAAAATATATATGTAGTCACGAGTAGTACGCTGAGTTAGCTAAAACAGATTAAGTTCCTTCACTTATTATTAATGTTAAAAGAGAATTAAGAAGAATTTATCAAAAAATAGAAAGCTTTCCTTGCAATACATGATTTTATACGACGGCACGACTGTTAATGTTGATAATCACGATGGTTTGAAACGTTATTTAAAATTAATGACTCGTAAAGTCCACCGAGATGGATCAGTCATGCTTTATGACAACCTAAGACAGAACTGGTATCTCATAGTGGTCGAATAATTACTGAATTATCAAGAGCTATTACACTGTTATCTTTTACCTTTAATTGCTTCGATATACCAACATCGCAGTAATTGCGGATTTTCTAAAAAATCAACTAAAAATCGCAATAGTTAATTTTAGTTCCAACCGAATTCCTTTTGGAAAGCAGATGAAACGAACCTGGCTCTGCTGGAGTTAAGTGGCGGAAAAATGGCGTACGATAGCTTTTTGAAGTAAATTTTGTAGTGAATTTAAATCGAGAAAAGCTATTAATTATAAAATATTATAGTTTTCTCGATTCTAATTTGTATCCACAGTTGCATATATAATAATTTATAATATGTCATATAGATTAAAGTTACTAAAACTAATGATAAATCGACAAAAGTTGTTTAGAAACGTTAACTTAACTGCCAACTTCGGCATTGAGCTTGTGTAATAATTGTCTTATAAGGACAAAGGAAGATATTTAGGAAATATTCAGAAATGCGAAAAATTCAGAAAAATATATATAATTTCAATCTGATTATAATCAACTAACTATAGTCCATCCAAAAAAGTTTTGTACATATTTCATCTAAAGTTGTGACGTCAAAAGGTCGCAATGTTGCCATATCAACTTTGAGTTTTATTTCAGTTTGGTTTTAACATTATTTTACATTATTAACATTAATTTATCAAATATTTTTTTAACATTATAGTAAATCTAATGCATATATTATCGAAGGACTTAAATGTACAATTAAGTACACAGTTATAATAGTTTGTTGGTTAGGGTTGTGCTTCATTATATTTACATTAAACTCTTTTCCATACTACCAATGAGTTAGAGTTCTGGGAGTGTTTTTTACGTAATATATTTTACTTTCATTAGAGAGCATATTTACCTTTTACGGTGCAGTGTTTCCTTGTAAAGACATTTTGATATCATTGTATTTCTCCTTAGTTTGTTCTGTTAATATCTGTATAGGTCTTTCTTGATAAAACTAGATTTATTCACTGCATTCTTATTAATCCATTTGTTATATATGTAAAACAGTTATCATTCTTTCTCTCCTGACATATTCTAACCAAATCCTCATGTATATTCTGAACAATTACACACATATCTGTGTACATAAATATTTTACTATTATAGTTATTTAGTTATCATATATTAACTATATAGTTACCTTTACTTGTTTCCACTCTCATCATCCTGTGTTAGAACTTGGCACCATTGAATCATATCATATTCAGAAATTGTTATTCAAGTGAATAACTAAGAATAATCTGCAATGAATTATTAATAAATGTTATAAGTAATAAAACATACTCAATTGTTATTCCAACGTTTACTTTTTTTCATCAATTTTTGCTGCCCAAACCCTATTTTTATTATCATCTTGCCATGAGATGATCATTATTGATATTGGTCCCATTCTGAAATATCCATGTCACATCTAAATACATAAATTGAAATAATAAGTCTTCCTTCATTTTATTGTATGCTTTTAAAAATTGTATTCTTTTAAAAGCAACATCCGGAAATTCCTTTAAACCACTTGCTGTTTTTATACATTTCATATATTCAATCTCTGATAGAGCTGATCTTGATTCCGTCACCTGCTTAGCGGAGGCTCCTGAGGATGCTAAATCAGTAGAGAAAGGGAGGATAGCTGGGCAAATCGTATCATCAATCCCTCATTTTTTCACCCTTAATTTACCCTACGTGTTATAATCTTGTTCTCTTGGTGAAAAATTATTTTTTTCTTCTTTAAGTCTAGCCTCTTCCCGCGAATTTTGACATTCAGATTGAGTAATATTCGTTTGTAATTGTTCTCCTTTTTTTTCCTTAAATTAATAGGTTTCAATGACTTAAAGCAGTACAGCTCACATAAACTTTTGTCAATTTCACATGGATTTCTTTAGGAGTTAAATTATGGTATTCAATGTATTTTAAACGAAAAAAAAATCGCAACATTCCTTGATTTTGGAAGAAAGGTTTCATACCCTTGATTGTTTTAGGTGTAAAATTTGATGAAGTGCCAATCTGAAGAAGTAAGCTCGTATTTTGTTTAAAATATGATATGATAGATTCGGAAAAATAAAATTGTTACTTGAAGAAAATTTCATTTCAAGCATACGAAAATACAAAACATCTGCATTTGCTCTTCGCAATAATTTCTAAGATCCTTCAACAACATTAAGATTTTCTCGATAACGTAAGTCCCGAGATAAATTTATAATTTTCCATTTTATTCCTTACATCCTTATTATAATCGTCCGAACGATAACGTTCAAATAAGGAGCAAGAAAAATATCCCGGCCAAAAGAAAGAACAGGAAAGATGCGGAGCGCTGCACAGCTCAAATTTTCAATTATTTTTTTATTGGACTTTTAAAATTGCCGGTTATAAAACGAGACTCGCTTGTGGTCCTTTCTAAAATTAAACTATCGTAATATATGATCTGTTAATTTGTAAATAGCGGGATTTCAAAGGCCATTCGGATTGTTTTATGGCCGTTTCAACCTCTCGGTCTTTCACACAGATATTTTAGAACTGCTATAAAGAAGCTTAATAACAAAATTACATTATATATATATATATATATATATATATATATATATATATATATATATATATATATATATATATATATATATATATATATATATATATATATATATATATATCAATATAGGGTGAATAAAATATTTGTACATCTAGGAATTTTTTTAGATAAAACAAGACAATTTTTTTAGACAATTCTTTGGATAAAAAGTACATCAAATAAACCAAAGAGATTCATCATCGATATATGACAACATAAACATTGGTATTTGTACAAAAAATTGTAGTAAAAAAATATTTCTTTTAATAATTAACGCTCTAAACTTGTCTGTCATGTCTACAATGGTCTATTACTAAAAATTAGTTGCAGCAGGTGTAAATTTCCTTCTGAAGAGCGTAAAGATGCTTAATAACAAAATTATATTATATATATACTAGCGACCCGCCCCGGCTTCGCACGGGTGCAATGCTGATACTAAATTAAATACACTACAGAAAAAATATGAACGTTGTATATAAAAACATAGCGGCCCGCTCCGATTTTGCACGGGCATAAAATATATATGCCTATGTCACTCAATGAAAACATGATTAAAATCGATCCAGTATTTTTGGTTCATTCATTACTGCCCTTGGCCTGCACGCATTAAATTTGGAGTAAAACAATTCCTCTTCCCCTATACTTACTATGAAGATTTCCTGCTATCTTTGGAATATCTAAATTCACACAATTTTTATTACATTACACATTTTTAAACGCAAATTTTAAATTTGTAATATCTCCGAAAATATTTGTTTAATTTACATGCTGTAAGGAACCATATTGATCTATATTAATTGCACATTGTATTTAAGGTACTTAATTCGGTAAGGATTAATGCCGTATTGCTTAAAATAGCTTCGTAAGTAAGCCATTTTCTCACGTAAAAAGTAAACAATAAAAATGGTTAATGTGGGTTATCCCTAAAAGATAAACATATACCATCGCGGACTTTTTTGTAGACCTTTTTATGGTGTACAATACTGTAGTACATTAATTTGATCTAACTCGTAGGGTTAGGCAGCGTTTTTGCTAATTGCTAAATAAGCCAAAAAAAATAGGTTAATTTACGACATCACGTTAGAAACCTCTAAAATTAGCAATGTTGCCTTAGTATATTATGTATTATACATATAAACCTTCCTCTTGAATCACTCTATCTATTGAAAAAAAACCGCATCAAAATCCGTTGCGTAGTTTTAAAGATTTAAGCGCATATAGGGATATAGGGACAGAAAAGGCGACTTTGTTTTATACTATGTAGTGATATATATATATATATATATATATATATATATATATATATATATATATATATATATATATATATATATATTCCTATACTTACTGTACTATACTTTGAGCAATTTCCTTAAATATCTTGATATCGCCACCATAGTTTATTCTCTTGTGTCATATTCATCTAACTTATAACTTCAAAATTATTACTTTCATGAATGTTCTGGGCCTGACGCAGATATGGTGTTGGTATAATTTTAGTTTCTATATACCAGGTGTACCGAAAATTCGGTATCGGTATTTCTAATATTTATTTTTCCGAATTCTATTCTATCAGATACTCTAACCGTAAAAATATGTGAAGGGTTGTTAAGCGGTGACTTTTGATGTGCGAAACGAATGTTATGGTAGAAAGAAAAATTTGAAGATGCGAAACTGCTAGAGTTATTGAATGAAGACCCAAGCCAAACACAAAAACAATTGGCAAAACTGTTAAATGTGACTCAAGAAATTATTAGCGGTTAAGGAATGGTTGGAAGCACTGGATGGGCATATTATCGCACTCGCCTTACTCTTCGTACCTCCAACTATCAACTTTTCGCTTAAATGCCACACGCTATTGCAGAGGGCATATTATCGCACTCGCCTTACTCTTCGTACCTCCAACTATCAACTTTTCGCTTAAATGCGATACACTATTGCAGAGCAGCACTTCGCCAATTTCGAAGAAGTTAGAAAAGGGCTCTATTAAAACACTTTTTTAATGAAAAAAATGGACAAGATATATAGAATGAAATGGCCAATACTAAAAAAGCGGTAATGATTTTCTGGTACACCTGGTACATTTCAAACTCTAATTTATATTTCCAATACGTCAACAACAGATTCTTAAATATTCATGATATTATTTTCCAGGCCAAATAAAACAATCAATATAGGGTGAATAACATATTTGTACATATAGGAATTTTTTTAGATTGTAACAACAATTCTTTGGATAAAAAGTACATCAAATAAACCAAAGAGATTCATCATCGATATATGACAACATAAACATTGGTATTTGTAGAAAAAATTGTAGTAAAAAAATATTTCTTTTAATAATTAACGCTCTAAACTTGTCTGTCATGTCTACAATGGTCTATTACTAAAAATTAGTTGCAGCAGGTGTAAATTTCCTTCTGAAGAGCGCAAGAAGACTTATTAATGATGTGCATTTGAATTTGTCCTGTAAATTAATATAACATTTATAAATTGGTGCGACACATGATCTACACTATTTTCAGTGGGTAATTATTTACATTATTTCGCAATCAGCAGTTTTTTATACCCGCCAAATCTTTTTCATTTTACAAGTTCCTAGAACGAAACAAAATTAGAGAAAGAAAAATTAAAAATATGTTAGAGCAATTTTTATTAAATAATCATTGTCTTTTAAAGCTTTCTAACTACCCACAATTTGCAACTAATTATACTGAGTATGTATTGACCGTAATGATGATGACTCCATTGATGTTTTAGTTCAGTCACAACAAGAATTGCGAATTACTTGGCCTAATTAAAACAGAAGCAAAGTAAAGAAAACTTTGATGAAGCTCAATCATTCGATACAAATAAAATAGTTCATTTTAATTGGAATTAAATTGTGTGCTCAAAATCATATAATAGGATTCAGCTTTGATGAGGCCAACTAACGAAATAATCATTTTTAACATAAAGCTTTCTAACTACCCAAAGATTGTAAGTGATTGTACTGAGGGACATTGTCAGTATGTCTCAATAAGTCAGTAATGACCCCCATGGATGCTTTAGTTCAAAGTCACAACAAGAATTGCGAATTATTTAACCTAGCTACACCAGAAGCTCGATCATTTCATAAAAAATGATGAGGCAAATAGAGTTAATTTTGTTAATTTTTATAGTTAACTAACGACCCGCCCCGGCTTCGCACGGGTGCAATGCTGATACTAAATTAAATACACTACAGAAAAAATATGAACGTTGTATATAAAAACATAGCGGCCCGCTCCGACTTTGCACGGGCATAAAATATATATGCCTATGTCACTCAATGAAAACATGATTAAAATCGATCCAGTATTTTTGGTTCATTCATTACTGCCCTTGGCCTGCACGCATTAAATTTGGAGTAAAACAATTCCTCTTCCCCTATACTTACTATGAAGATTTCCTGCTATCTTTGGAATATCTAAATTCATACAATTTTTATTACATTACACATTTTTAAACGCAAATTTTAAATTTGTAATATCTCCGAAAATATTTGTTTAATTTACATGCTGTAAGGAACCATATTGATCTATATTAATTGCACACTGTATTTAAGGTACTTAATTCGATAAGGATTAATGCCGTATTGCTTAAAATAGCTTCGTAAATAAGCCATTTTCTCACGTAAAAAGTAAACAATAAAAATGCTTAATGTGGGTTATCCCTAAAAGATAAACATATACCATCGCGGACTTTTTTGTAGACCTTTTTATGGTGTACAATACTGTAGTACATTAATTTGATATAACTCGTAGGGTTAGGCAGCGTTTTTGCTAATTGCTAAATAAGCCTAAAAAAATAGGTTAATTTACGACATCACGTTAGAAACCTCTAAAATTAGCAATGTTGCCTTAGTATATTATGCATATATTATACATATAAACCTTCCTCTTGAATCACTCTATCTACTGAAAAAACCGCATCAAAATCCGTTGCGTAGTTTTAAAGATTTAAGCGCACATAGGGATATAGGGACAGAAAAGGCGACTTTGTTTTATACTATGTAGTGATAGTTAATTTTTGTTGCAATTATATTTCTGCTCAAAATCAAGTAATAGGATTCCAGCTTTCATGAGGCCAACTAACGAAATATTGGTGTTTTTTCGGTGATTTTCCCATGGGTAGGCCTGGGAATGACGCGCTTATGCAAATGTTACCCGCCAAGTGCCAAGCATTTTGGGTTCGGCTCGTGCCATTCACAATTCACATAGTCCGCGTATGCAAATCCGGGCGTTCTTTGTTTTTTTTTCGTTGACGGTTGAGGAGTGCGCGCGGATTTGGCGACGTCTGTCTTCGGCTGCCGTCTCCGGGGCGGTAAACGATCCCCACCGTGGGGAACGGTGGGTGTAGATAGAATATGCAACAGTCAGGTGGGACTGGATGTCGTGATACATGAGCGAAGTGTCGAGAAACAGTAAACGAGGCGTACGTACAACCGCGATCTAACCTCTCGCTGATGAATCGTAACATTTGCATCATTGTTATTATTATATGCTTATGATTTCGTCGTACTTTGCATAACTCGCGTGGGTTTATACCAGATATATTCATTCAACTACTATAAAACTATAAAATATTCAAATAAAATGCGGTACGGTAATATTTAACCTCGTTTTTTCTTAGTGACTCACTGAAAAAACAACATAAACAAACAATCAATTATAAATTAATAACGTTGACAAACAGAAATTAATTACTATTAGTTCGAATTAATTCGTAAACTCGTTTATTTATAACATTAAGCAAATATCTGATTATTTTAGATTAAAAAATATGTGAAAACTTTGTACGTGCTTTTGAAATTTGAGCATTTCCTTCGACTTCCCATCCTTCCCCCTGCAGATCCTGATTTGGTTCCAATGGATCCACCTCGGAAGTGCACTCTTTCGAATAAAAAGATAATTTGGAAAATCGGTCCATAATTGGCGGAGAAATCGGCGAATATACATTCAAAAAATATACAGCCGAAAATAGAACCTCCTCCTTTTTCGAAGTCGGTTAAAAATGGAACTAAAATATTCTCCTTCGCAAATTGCTTCACAAAAATACCCATGCGATTCTTTTCCACTGTTACTGACTTACTGAAACGAAGTTACTTATTGAAAAAGTTCCCATCCCATGACTACAAAGAGTTACATACCTCGGGCTTCATTTAAATCTCCATTTTCTACAATATATGATTCAAAAGTCTCGATTCCTCAAACCTACTAAGTCCAAAAAACTGTAATTAAAGTTCATAAAAGCAGCATCAGTATTACAGCATCAATAATATGTTATTTCGTCCCATTCCCCATTCCCGAGTTATCCTGTTATATCATTTCATTTGATAAATTGTACATCCTAAGCCCGAACAAATTCATTCCTAACTTTGTTCACCTATGTCTTTCTATGTCAATCCATGAATGAATCAATTTTTTAGAAAAGTGCAGAGTTCGCCTTCCCAATAGGCTATGTACTATTAATAGAAACAAATGATCAGACGGATCAACGCCTGGAGAATACGACGTGTGGTCCTCTTTTATCATTAAAGTAACAGTTCACACACCAAAGAACAATTCTCCATGTTTTTGAATTCCAGCTTCTACGGAAATCAATTTTGTTTCCTATTTATCACTCCCAAAAATTGATTTACACTGAGGTGGAACTCTATACCTCACTGTAAATCAATTCTCAACGAGCTAGATATTTCTTGAAGTTTCAATTTTTAATAATAATTTTTAAAACGCACAAAACACTTTAATAACAAGCGCTTGTAAAACATAATTTTTTGCACTTACACTATTTAAATCAAACTCAAGCTGCGATAAGAACAACGTTACCATAAGCTTTCAAAAAATTGAATTTAAATTAATGATATTGTTAGAAAGAAGAAAAATTAAATATACCGGAACATTTAAAAATTGGAATGCAATTGTTTAATACAAATCATTGTCCACTGCCTAGAAAGGAAACCTCTATAGTAATAGTTAATAACACTATAAGCAACCTAATTAGTTTTTAACCAATTTGTTACTTAATATGGATCAAATATATTTTTAACAAAAAAAAAATTGAACCGACTTCAAAAAATAAATAAGGAACTCACTAAAAATTTTAAAATAATCAAACTTGGATTTTTAAAACAAAAAATCATCTTAAAATAAAATATGTACATAATAATCGTTGTAATAACTAAATAAAAATAATCAAAAACTTTATTTAACATCTCTACTGCACGTATTTTATATTCTACTATATACACACAATTTAGCTTAATACCTACCTAAACCTCTATTACCTATTTACCATATTATTTTAACTACTACCAACTGACTACTTTGAAATCGATGCCGAACCGAAACAGTTATATTAATTTTTTGTATTTGTCACAAAATTATATTATTATCCCCTCCCTTCTTCCCAACAGATCCTAATTTGGTTCCAATGGGACTACCTCGGAAGTGCACTCTTTCGAATAAAAAAAGAATTTTGAAAATCGGCCGACAATTGACGAAGAAATCGGCGAACGTACATTAGAAATATATATACATCCCAACATAGAACCTCCTTTGTCGAAGTTGTAAGAACACGTTAATAATCATTAAAAATGTAAGTTGGTTTAGGATTCATGGAGCATATTGCATACTCACTAAAATATTTTATTTTATTTCCATTAATAGAATTGTCACTTTAAAGTTATTCCTCTTTTATTCTGTATTTGCTTGATTTGATTTTGTTCCATGATTTTATCTTTTCTTTTTAGCTACCCCTATCAATTTAGTTTGTATAACTATATCTTAATTTGATACTAACTTTCTCCATTCTTGTAGCCTTGCTAGTATCTTATGGACCAATAGGGATAATATAAATATTCATTGTTATATAAAAACTATACAAACTAGATTCTTAGGAATCGAGGTATATATAACTAAGATGATATAGTCATAAACGATTCCCAAAACAAAGAAGAATGATATCTACGTTATGGGTTAAAAAAATTGTATTAAGTTCTTTGAACGTTTGATTTGCTCATTTCAAAATAACCAATCAGAGCTTATAATGATATTCCGATATCGTATCGGTAGGATTTAATTAAAATTGAACAATTTTGATTGTTATTTAACAGTTGTAAAATTAATGAATGGCTGTTAGCAAATTAATAATGAAGATATTTACAGATAAAACCGTATCGACTCTCAACAATTACCTTAAATCCACTCAAACGTAATTGTTCTATCATTGTTTTGTTCGCATATCACCAGCTAAAATACTTAAACTATCGACAACAGAACTGAACTTACTGGTCTCAAAAAAAAATTGATAAAACTGACAAATTAATAGCTATCAAGTCACGAATATATTTATAGATAAAAGAACAATGGCTGATTCACTGGATGACCATACATTAACATTTTTGTGATATCTGAGTCACAAGAAAATATTGATGGAATTTCCATTACCACTAGAACAGGACATTGTTTTTATATGATTAATATTGGTATCTTTTTATATACGTCGTCTGAAAAATACTCTTTCAGTAAAGCAGTTTCTTTTCTACCGGTTATAGATTCCAATTAAAACACGGCAAGTTGAATGCCACCGAAGACATTTTCTATAAATTACTGGATGGTTATTCGTTATCATATGTGATAAACATCTCCTGCAATACCGAGAAGACAGTTTTTAATATGTAATTAGAACTGGCCGAGGTCGTGCTTCACATTATCTGATGTCACCATTATTAGTAAAACAACTGTTCGAATACCTTAGAATGCATGTTTATAATTTAAAAAGTGTAAAAAATATAAATATGTATGTTTAAATCTGGCGAAAAACGAATTTACTTAGAAATTTGAAGAACGATTTCTTTCATATTTTCAAAGTGAATTTTGGTGTGAGCCTTCTTTACCCAATTTTCTATAGTATAATTTAAACATAGAACTTTAAACAGAATATATAATAGAACAGAAAGAATTTAAAGATAGAACAGTGTATGGAGAAGGCTCGCACCAAGTAAATTGACTGTAAAATAACTTTAGATTCGGCATTTTAGTTTTAGACAGGGGGGGGGGCTGACTTCACTAACATATCTGGAACAGGGGGTGCTCCAACGCTAAAACAACTTTATCACAGGATGATTTTGGATATTTCTGGTGGCTTGAGCCCCTTAGATTAGATTAGCCCCTGGCTTCTACCTCAGCATTATGAAGGCATTACAGATTATTCATTTAAAGTTTTATTTGCTGTTTTATTATTAAAATAATTTCTCAACAAGAAAAGTCTTTTTGGCATACAAACTATTTAAAAGCTATTTAATGACAAGTTGGGTACATATGATATAAAAATCGAAAATACGATACTTTTTTAACGGTAATACATTTTTACGTAAAAAAAACATACCTGGTGAATATAGTACGTGCAGTAGACACTTTATTATATTTCTGTTTCTTTTTATTGCTGCTTAGTTTATGATGGCATCAGTAAATAATAATAATTGATACGCTTTTCTATCAAATTTCTTCAAACATTCAAAAATATTTATAAAATGATTTTGATCATCTTTATTAGATATGCTTAGTACAATCTTAATTATACATTAATTTATTACTACTTTTCATTTGTACTTGAATTAATATACTTATATTAATAACTTATAGCTGTAGTTTACACTAAAGGTATAGATAAACTTTATATAAGTTTATATAGCTGATTCTGCTTGAGGAATCGGGCATCTATTGAGTGATATAATTAAGTTTTTATTATTTCGCCGCAATGCAAAATTAACGTGGACAGATTTGGAGCTATTAAGTTGAATTTTTCAATCTTTCGTCCATTTGTAGATTTTGATCACTGCCACTTGTACTTTTTCTATTGCCCGAGGCAGAGATATGTCGTTTACCATAATAATTGTGTCATCAGCAAAGGTTCCAAGTAGTGTTTCTTTTGTTGTTGGAATATCAGCAGTGTAAAGCAGATGTAGGAACGGTCCTAAGACGCTACCTTATAGAACTCCAGCCGAAATAGTTTTAAATGTCGAGAACGCCATTTCGTGCGATACTCTAAATTTTCTTCCGAAAAGATATGACTCCAGCAATTGATAATAGTTACACGGTAACAATTTTCTCATCTTACAGGTTAATCCAAATGCCAAACCCGATCAACAGCTTGTGAGACATCCAGGAATATTGCAGGGTAGAATTCCTTTTCCTCAAACGCTTTTTCAATAGCCTAAGTTACTCTGTGCACTTGATCGATTGTTGAATGGTGATTTCAAAAACCAAACTGGAAATCTGGTTTTATTACAAACTTTTTAACATGTTTAAATATTAGTTTCTCAAATAGCTTTGATATTGCAGGTAGTAGCGAAATGTGCCTGTAAGATTCCACTTGTTCTGCAAGTTTGTCAGGTTTTTTGAGCATAATTATTTCTGCCACCTTAAATCATTCCGGATGATTGCTTTTCGTGGCATTTCTTTCAATAATCCAGGTGAAATGTCATCTATACCACGTGCCTTTTTAGGATTGAGGTTATCAGTTTCAGTGGCAAATTCCAAAGGAGAAATTAGATTTAGATCTTCATCGGGTTGATAAACAGATGTATCCATGGTAGATTATATATAAATAGGTTGAAATAATTAATGAATTGACTCTCATTTTATATAGATAAATATCAAAACCATTCCAATTAATTCAACGGTTAATTTAGTTTGAGTCACATTTTCGCCAATATATATCATTGATCAGAATACATGCAATCACCTAATAATCACATCGAACATTAAAATGAATTACTGACAATTAATTAGTTCACCGTTCTTAAATTTTGTGAGGTACCAATCTTAATCTTGTATCAAAGATCATCCCTTGATATTTGACATTAATAACTGTTAAGTTTTAATTTAATTTACAATAAAAAAACGATAATATAACCAACTAGTCAACCTTGTCACTATATTTACGAAAAAAAAGATAAATTATATCAAACCGTTCAGCTCAATTGAGAACAACCGAGATAAGAACTATCTCTTGTTGTTCTTCCTCTTGATTCTTCTGGGTCTTTGGATCATTAGAAAAAAAAGTGTTTACGATCAAACATCAATATAATTATTAAAGAAAAACGATCATCAATCATATTCATACTGAAACTGATTTGTGACGGTTTTAAAAGGTTTTTGATAGACAGTCGGTACAAATCACAGAGTGCATATTTCACCATCGAGGTACGAGCGGTACCTCATAATAGACACTTTCTAAAGTGACCTGAATGGTATTTTTCTTCGATAGAGGTCAAAGTAAAACGCGTGATACATCTAATACCTCGATAGTCGGCTATGTTAGTCATAAATTAACAATAAGACAATTAACTAGCACGTACCCGAATGATTTGTAACCGAGAGCGGATTTATTTGAGATATTTGATCTTGATTTGAGACTAGGAAATGATATGAGCGCCTATTAATATTTACTACGGTTTTCTCAATATATAATTTTGTAATTTTTTATAGGCACGTTCAAAGGGTCTCGAATAGTTTAATTATAACTATATATACATTATTATATTTAATAAAAATACATTTTTTAGCTTTTACGTTTTCTACGATTCGTTAAAAAACTTGAATATAGTGTTCTGAGTCTTTAAGCGGTTTTACCGTATGAATAACAGCATTTTCTTGCTGAAAAATATAATTCTGACTGCCAATCTGTGTTCCATCTTTAGCTAGCTGTTCTTTGTTCAATTTTATCAGTATGTAAGTTAAAAGTAACAGCTATATACTACACCAGATCATGTGGTTTTGTTCGGTTCAATCAATCAATTTCCTGATGGTTGTTTATTAGTTGTATTGCCTCCAGATTGGTGTGGCTTTGCTGCAACCTTTTTGGATATTTTACGGTGAAATCTTAGTTAACTTCGTAAATTCATTTGATTTCGAGGTCGTCGCGCAATTTTTCGTTGGTTACGTAGCGATAAGCATTGATAATTAATCTAAGACCTTTGTTTTGGCAGTGCTCCATTTCTAGTTGATTTGTTGTCTCAATTAAACTCCATATTTACATAAATTCAAATAATATTTTCCTAAGCATTCAGCAGATGAACATAGCGTACCACAGTCCATGGATATTAATTTATTTACGCCATTACGTTATGATTTGTGAATTAATTTTGAGATTTTTAAAATATACTGGAAAGGCACGTCTTGGAAAATTGTTCAAAATCCTTTACTTGCGAATGTTCAAGTACCTCGGGTACTATCAGATGAATATGGTAAATAGATTAAGTCCAAATAAATCTACGACAATTTTCTACAATTCTTCTTCTATCTAACCTACAAGTTTTTACAAGATCTTGAAATCTCGATCCAGGTTAATCCATCCGTCCTTACTTAGTCTTTACGGTAATAATATTCATGTATTAACATTAGTGTTTTTATCTATTAAGTACACTTCACTGTACTCTAAGATAAAATGATTTTATTCTTTTGAGTCTGTGTCCTCCTCGATTATTATCTAGAGAGAGTTGTTAATGTCGGTATTAACATAAAAATCGAGTACTTCTTCAAGTCTCTTTGCGAGTTTCTTGATTTCGTGAATGACGTAAACATCACTATAATATACCGGCGCGTCTGCGGCACCTTAACATTTTATTCTAAAAAATTTATACTTTATGTATTATCACTGCATAACATCCCCATAACTGAATTTCTGGATATGGAAATTCAATATGGGCTGATTTATTTTCTTATGGTTTGGTTCGCTTCAATCTTCTGATATCCTGCGCGTTGTCCAGTAGTTGTATTGCTTCCACGTTAGTATGATTTAGTAATCTTCTTTCGTGTTTTAAGGCGAAATCTTGGATGACTTCGCAAATCCCTTTGTTTTCCAGGTCCTCGTGCAGTTGCTCGTTGGTTACGTAGCGATAGGCATTGGTAATTCATCGAAGAATTGTTAGTTGATTTTAATGTTTTGAGCAACCCCATATTTCCACCCCGTAGATCCAAATTAGCTTTATGATTGTCTGATAAATCAACCTCTTCTGACTAACCAGTATAATTGTTTTATTTTGGTTCTAATGTGCTTTGCTTTTTGTCTAACATGATGTTGGCTTAATCAATAATAATAATAAGCTGCAATAATTGATTAATTCATCTTGTATTAATTATAAATAGTTGGTTTCAATTCTTCAAAGACGAAGCAATTTTTATTTCACAGCTATACCATTTAATACACAATTTCCAGAAGAATGAGATACTTTTTACGAAGACAATTTCTCGAAGATTTTTGATACAGCCTATATTTTTTAGATTTCCAGTCATTATAATATTTTTTGAGTCTTGTTCTATAAACTTGTATTTGATTTAATAAAATGGCGTTTTATATTAGCATATTTCAACAGTGTCAATATTAAAAGAGCATATGAATATAGATTGATGTTGTATGAAGATGCAGTGACTTGGACTTATCTCTCAAAGCTCGATGAGCCGATCTCACCCCTACACGCCTGTAAACTTCATTCATCTTTCATTAATTTCACTGATGCTGTATTTCAACTGTCCAATCTGTTAGACGATCTAACGTCAGAGGAACACTTGATTTTCTACGTCCTCTCTGAAGTACGATGAATGCACATCATCTATGACCCTCAGTCGATCCCTTGTCATTCCATCGTCATATGCAACGAATCCAATATTTAGCTGCCATCATCGGCCTCGTCGTCCCGTACGGCGAACAACCGAAGAGCAGAAAAAAAGGGCGTGGGTTGTTATAAAAAAAAGAGGGGAGAACTCGAACGAGTACACACCTCCCCCCCTCGAGGGCTTCGGTGCTTCAATCTAATCTTTCTAAAACCTTCTGGGGGGCCGTCGTTCGTTCTCTAGGGGTTGGGCCAGAGACCATCTCCTCGCCCTTCGCGATGCATGTGCATGCGTGTGACGGGCTTGGA
The DNA here is from genome assembly GCF_030347505.1 of Rhynchophorus ferrugineus. Taxonomy (NCBI): domain Eukaryota; kingdom Metazoa; phylum Arthropoda; class Insecta; order Coleoptera; family Curculionidae; genus Rhynchophorus; species Rhynchophorus ferrugineus. The sequence goes on from NW_027472583.1 coordinate 53,700,480, forward strand.
TGGGGGGCCCGGGAGACGGGAGGGGGCCCGCTGGTGCTCGGGGAATGTAGAGGAGACGTAGAATAAAAATTCCCAACTAGAAAATGTTAAATGGGACGCATCAACGTACGCAGTCGGAATTTTTTTGTCCGTACTCCATCGGGATATTTATAGAAACGGACGAACGGCTTCTTCTAGTCGTTAGTTGTTCCATGTCGTTTTTGGGAGCCCCATTCGGTTTTTCTAGATCAAACAATGTAAAAAAGGAAACAGCGATAATGTCGAGCATAATATATGTTGTGTTCCTCAATAATTTAGTCCCGTCACTGATTTTTACTAATAGTTAAATATTGTGGCCTTGATTAAAGATCAGAAATGTATCTATCACATTTACATTTTCAAGTTACCAAGGAAATTTTACTGATACAACATCATTTCCACATTGGACCTATAGAAAAATTCGTCAATTTTAGGATTTTTAAAAAATGTTTGTCAATCTTTTATGTAAACTATCGGAATTGCCCAATTTTAAGTGAAAACAATTCTCAAAAGATATACATGACCCATAACAATCTCAATATGCTGCGGTATAATTATTGGAGCTATCATCAGGCTTTATCTCAAAGATAATTGTGAAAAATATATGTCCTGATGCTATTTTTTCGTCTGACGTTCTTACATAACTTGTTTTCAATCAATTTATTTTTTTAATAATTTTGCTTCACTTGAAATAATTCTTATAGAAATATCAAATTTCCAGTGTGGAGTATTCGAAGAAAAATACTGCCCTGTAATATTCCTGGGTGTCTCACAAGCTTTTGACCAGGTATGGCATTTGGTATTAATATACAAAATGAGCAAATTGCTATCGCGGAACTTGTCATTGTCGACTGATGGAATGATATATTTTTGAAAGAAAATTTAGAGTGTCGCAAGAAGGGGCATTCTCAACACTTAAGCCTATTTCGCCAAGCCAAGCAACAACTTAGATTTGTTTTGTTCGTAATTTAATTTTGTTTATATGTCATAAATTTATATTATAATTTTTGTATTGTTTAGGCTCGGCACCGACTTCAAACTGATCAGTTGGTAGTAGTTAAAATAATATTGTCAATAGATAAATAGAATTATGTTGGTATTAAGCTAAGTTGTGTGTATATAGTAGACTTTTATTAAGTATTACAACGGATAGCTCAAGTAAAAGCCCAGCCCATATAAGGAAAAATTGAAATAAAGTTGCTACCCTGATGGGAATCGAACACCATAGAAACAGTTGCCAACAATGTTTCTACGACGTCTCATATGATATGGTGAGTGCTTAAAAAGCAGACTAACTGACTTTTGCACTGAACTACTTCCGATTTTTCATCACATCAGTTCAGCAATAACAATATACAGTAATATTTGATTATTTTAGATAAAAAAATATGTGAAAACATTGCACGCCTTTGAAATTTATGGTTTTCCCTCGATTTCTCTCCCCTTCCCGCAATAGATCCTGATTTGGCTCCAATGGGACCACCTCGGAAGTACACCCTTTCGAATAAATAAAGAATTGTGAAAATCGGCCCACATTCCACGCAAAAATCAGCATGCATAAATAAAATATAAATATAAAACAGCAGTCTCTCTGTAATATTAAAAGCTATATATTTATTTTTATTAAGAGTTATAATGAGAATGTGCAGTATGTTAAGTTGTGTGTATATAGTAGACTTTTATTAAGTATTACAACGGATAGCTCAAGTAAAACCCAAGCCCATATAAGGAAAAATTGAAATAAAGTTTCTACCCTGATGGTAATCGAACACCATAGAAACAGTTGCCTACAATGTTTCTACGACGTCTCATATGATATGGTGAGTGCTTAAAAAGCAGACTAACTGACTTTTGCACTGAACTACTTCCGATTTTTCATCACATCAGTTCAGCAATAACATTATACAGCAATATCTGATTATTTTAGATAAAAAATGTGTGAAAACATTGCACGCCTTTGAAATTTATGGTTTTCCCTCGATTTCTCTCCCCTTCCCGCAATAGATCCTGATTTGGCTCCAATGGAACCACCTCGGAAGTACACCCTTTCGAATAAATAAAGAATTGTGAAAATCGGCCCACATTCCACGCAAAAATCAGCATGCATAAATAAAATATAAATATAAAACAGCAGTCTCTCTGTAATATTAAAAGCTATATATTTATTTTTATTAAGAGTTATAATGAGAATGTGCAGTATGTTAAGTTGTGTGTATATAGTAGACTTTTATTAAGTATTACAACGGATAGCTCAAGTAAAACCCAAGCCCATATAAGGAAAAATTGAAATAAAGTTTCTACCCTGATGGTAATCGAACACCATAGAAACAGTTGCCTACAATGTTTCTACGACGTCTCATATGATATGGTGAGTGCTTAAAAAGCAGACTAACTGACTTTTGCACTGAACTACTTCCGATTTTTCATCACATCAGTTCAGCAATAACATTATACAGCAATATCTGATTATTTTAGATAAAAAATGTGTGAAAACATTGCACGCCTTTGAAATTTATGGTTTTCCCTCGATTTCTCTCCCCTTCCCGCAATAGATCCTGATTTGGCTCCAATGGGACCACCTCGGAAGTACACCCTTTCGAATAAATAAAGAATTGTGAAAATCGGCCCACATTCCACGCAAAAATCAGCATGCATAAATAAAATATAAATATAAAACAGCAGTCTCTCTGTAATATTAAAAGCTATATATTTATTTTTATTAAGAGTTATAATGAGAATGTGCAGTATGTTAAGTTGTGTGTATATAGTAGACTTTTATTAAGTATTATAACGGATAGCTCAAGTAAAGGCCCAGCCCATATAAGGAAAAATTGAAATAAAGTTTCTACCCTGATGGTAATCGAACACCATAGAAACAGTTGCCTACAATGTTTCTACGACGTCTCATATGATATGGTGAGTGCTTAAAAAGCAGACTAACTGACTTTTGCACTGAACTACTTCCGATTTTTCATCACATCAGTTCAGCAATAACATTATACAGCAATATCTGATTATTTTAGATAAAAAATGTGTGAAAACATTGCACGCCTTTGAAATTTATGGTTTTCCCTCGATTTCTCTCCCCTTCCCGCAATAGATCCTGATTTGGCTCCAATGGGACCACCTCGGAAGTACACCCTTTCGAATAAATAAAGAATTGTGAAAATCGGCCCACATTCCACGCAAAAATCAGCATGCATAAATAAAATATAAATATAAAACAGCAGTCTCTCTGTAATATTAAAAGCTATATATTTATTTTTATTAAGAGTTATAATGAGAATGTGCAGTATGTTAAGTTGTGTGTATATAGTAGACTTTTATTAAGTATTATAACGGATAGCTCAAGTAAAGGCCCAGCCCATATAAGGAAAAATTGAAATAAAGTTTCTACCCTGATGGTAATCGAACACCATAGAAACAGTTGCCTACAATGTTTCTACGACGTCTCATATGATATGGTGAGTGCTTAAAAAGCAGACTAACTGACTTTTGCACTGAACTACTTCCGATTTTTCATCACATCAGTTCAGCAATAACATTATACAGCAATATCTGATTATTTTAGATAAAAAATGTGTGAAAACATTGCACGCCTTTGAAATTTATGGTTTTCCCTCGATTTCTCTCCCCTTCCCGCAATAGATCCTGATTTGGCTCCAATGGGACCACCTCGGAAGTACACCCTTTCGAATAAATAAAGAATTGTGAAAATCGGCCCACATTCCACGCAAAAATCAGCATGCATAAATAAAATATAAATATAAAACAGCAGTCTCTCTGTAATATTAAAAGCTATATATTTATTTTTATTAAGAGTTATAATGAGAATGTGCAGTATGTTAAGTTGTGTGTATATAGTAGACTTTTATTAAGTATTACAACGGATAGCTCAAGTAAAACCCAAGCCCATATAAGGAAAAATTGAAATAAAGTTTCTACCCTGATGGTAATCGAACACCATAGAAACAGTTGCCTACAATGTTTCTACGACGTCTCATATGATATGGTGAGTGCTTAAAAAGCAGACTAACTGACTTTTGCACTGAACTACTTCCGATTTTTCATCACATCAGTTCAGCAATAACATTATACAGCAATATCTGATTATTTTAGATAAAAAATGTGTGAAAACATTGCACGCCTTTGAAATTTATGGTTTTCCCTCGATTTCTCTCCCCTTCCCGCAATAGATCCTGATTTGGCTCCAATGGGACCACCTCGGAAGTACACCCTTTCGAATAAATAAAGAATTGTGAAAATCGGCCCACATTCCACGCAAAAATCAGCATGCATAAATAAAATATAAATATAAAACAGCAGTCTCTCTGTAATATTAAAAGCTATATATTTATTTTTATTAAGAGTTATAATGAGAATGTGCAGTATGTTAAGTTGTGTGTATATAGTAGACTTTTATTAAGTATTATAACGGATAGCTCAAGTAAAGGCCCAGCCCATATAAGGAAAAATTGAAATAAAGTTTCTACCCTGATGGTAATCGAACACCATAGAAACAGTTGCCTACAATGTTTCTACGACGTCTCATATGATATGGTGAGTGCTTAAAAAGCAGACTAACTGACTTTTGCACTGAACTACTTCCGATTTTTCATCACATCAGTTCAGCAATAACAATATACAGTAATATTTGATTATTTTAGATAAAAAATGTGTGAAAACATTGCACGCCTTTGAAATTTATGGTTTTCCCTCGATTTCTCTCCCCTTCCCGCAATAGATCCTGATTTGGCTCCAATGGGACCACCTCGGAAGTACACCCTTTCGAATAAATAAAGAATTGTGAAAATCGGCCCACATTCCACGCAAAAATCAGCATGCATAAATAAAATATAAATATAAAACAGCAGTCTCTCTGTAATATTAAAAGCTACATATTTATTTTTATTAAGAGTTATAATGAGAATGTGCAGTATGTTAAGTTGTGTGTATATAGTAGACTTTTATTAAGTATTATAACGGATAGCTCAAGTAAAGGCCCAGCCCATATAAGGAAAAATTGAAATAAAGTTGCTACCCTGATGGGAATCGAACACCATAGAAACAGTTGCCAACAATGTTTCTACGACGTCTCACATGATATGGTGAGTGCTTAAAAAGCAGACTAACTGACTTTTGCACTGAACTACTTCCGATTTTTCATCACATCAGTTCAGCAATAACATTATACAGCAATATCTGATTATTTTAGATAAAAAATGTGTGAAAACATTGCACGCCTTTGAAATTTATGGTTTTCCCTCGATTTCTCTCCCCTTCCCGCAATAGATCCTGATTTGGCTCCAATGGGACCACCTCGGAAGTACACCCTTTCGAATAAATAAAGAATTGTGAAAATCGGCCCACATTCCACGCAAAAATCAGCATGCATAAATAAAATATAAATATAAAACAGCAGTCTCTCTGTAATATTAAAAGCTATATATTTATTTTTATTAAGAGTTATAATGAGAATGTGCAGTATGTTAAGTTGTGTGTATATAGTAGACTTTTATTAAGTATTATAACGGATAGCTCAAGTAAAGGCCCAGCCCATATAAGGAAAAATTGAAATAAAGTTGCTACCCTGATGGGAATCGAACACCATAGAAACAGTTGCCAATAATGTTTCTACGACGTCTCACATGATATGGTGAGTGCTTAAAAAGCAGACTAACTGACTTTTGCACTGAACTACTTCCGATTTTTCATCACATCAGTTCAGCAATAACATTATACACCAATATCTGATTATTTTAGATAAAAAAATATGTGAAAACATTGCACGTGCCTTTGAAATTTAACGTTTTCCCTCGATTTCTCTCCCCTTCCCGCAATAGATCCTGATTTGGTTCCAATGGGACCACCTCAGAAGTACACCCTTTCGAATAAATAAATAATAGTGAAAATCGGCCCCATTCCACGCAAAAATCAAAAATTACCCAAGAAATTCACATGACATTGTTAATAAATTAAGCCGGAATAAATATGTTTTAAACAGTATTTCGATCATTCACATTTATAGAAAGAGGCGTTGAAGCCTTTCATCTGGCCTTTATTATACCGAGTCCTATATCATTTACTTTCACTTTTTTACATGACCATTATTAATGATTGATGTGATTGCAAGGTTCCCACCAGACCAAAACAATATGCTCCTATTACCGTAAGCCTGAAGAAAATCAAAAAATTAAAATTATAGATTTATTGTATTCATTTAAATAAAAAGTTATTGAACGAGCCGCAAAACGCGGTAATATCCCGAGGAATTTTAATTAGGGACTCCTTTATAATGTCCGCTTGTTCTTTATGATGTCTGCATACTAATCCATTTGTTTTCATTTTTGTTTTGACACCGTAATTCGAGGATTTTTTAAAATGTTTGTACTGATTAAGGCTCCACTGATTTTTGCCAGCTAAAAATTAAAAATATCCAGAATTTCATCAGTAAGCTCTTACCGTTTTTTAATAGAAATGTTATACAGACACAATAAAATATTCTATTCGTATACTTATTCGCCAAACTTTGCTCCTTTGGATTCATAAATATTTCTTATGTAAGACGTTGCACATATCAAAATGCATAATATCTTTCCACCACGGGATTCAAAAAATAGATGAAAAATAGTAATGGATGAACAGACTATTTATTTTTCAACCAATATGCTGCTATTGGTACTACAGCAGAACATATACTACATATAGGTATAGTACTACAGTACTATCGCTTTCTGTAATCTTAATCCAATAATTTACATTAAACATCACACTTATGAAATAATTTTTAGATCCGTATAGAAGAATTAGTGGAAAGATCCTAGATTTTAGTCCTGATTGTAACACTTCCTTTCTTGTATGTACCATCCTATAGAAGTGAAAGTTTCTGTAGCTTGGACGATTTGGGCTTTGGGGACTCATTATTTCAGTCGTGAATACCACTTTCTTCTCTTGTTTTCTGCATTTGCTCTATCAGATGCCACTGACTTTTACAATTACAAGTGATCCATATGTTGTTATGGGCTTGTGCTCTCAATGATTTAGTGACTTTTTAAAATAAGTCACTAATTTTCAATAAAAAAAACACAAAGAAAAGGTATATAAATAAGTATTTTTTTTATAATTAAATATACTAAAATAAATAATATGTAACAAGGAAACAGTTATTTACATTTCAGGAAACATTGTATTCTAATATCGACGTACGTAATAATTATATTACACTCACCGCCAGTTTTATAAACAATTTGCTTCTCCCAAGGGAGTAAAGTAATAGAGGATAATTCGATTTAAAAGTTTTTGATAATAAACTTTCTTCAGAAAACCAAGTACCAAGCTTAATTTTCTTCATTTAAATATTATAAATAATCTTTGACAAGAAATAGTCAAGTATCATCACATTCTCATCGAACCTAAATTATGTTATTTGGTACTCTAAAAACATTTTTATATTTTTAGAATCACACTTGTTCATTTATCTTAAATCTTGATATAAAAATAACAGGGCCTCTCTAGACTCTCTAGATTAGATCAAACATTTAGTTTTCGAACACACGTCATCTGGTTAAATTATATTTATGTGAACATCGCAAAGGAACAAAACCAATGATTACCCAAAATTGACACCTGATCAACATTTCTCACACGTCAATCTTCAAAAATGATATCACTTCCCCTCACGTTCTAACTTCATAATATTTAATCTTTAAAATGGTTCTAAAATATGTCTGTCTATTTACCTGGGACCTAAAAATTAATAATAAAACTAGAATAACACGTCCCAGAGAGTTCACACAATCGGTCCTCGAAATAAACCTTCATATTCCTCACGTAAAGTTAAATTACATTCATTGGAACATCATAAACTATAAACAACACACAAAAACAAATAATCACGCATAACTGACATCTAGATAACGATTCTCGCACATCAACCTTCGAAGAAGATGCCAGTTTACTTCGCATATAAACTGAACTTTATTTGGTCTTTCAAAACAATTCTAAAACAAACCTGAGGAACGAACCTAAACATATACGCTCCGAAGATGACGTCCAAGTTTAAACAAAAAGCACGCCCTCACCCCCGAGTAACCTTCGAATGCCCCCATCATTTCGGGTCCCGTACGTCATAACCTTTTGCAGCGCTGGAAGTTCTTTTTTTTTCTCTGTTTGCTCATTCGTTACGATACGGACACGGCAAAGGATCTAGAGAAAATTCCGCACGTTCCGTATAACGAACTGATGGAGAAAATCGGAGAGAATCGAATTAGGAAATGGGTCAGTCGACGCAGACGGAGCGAGATGGTCAGGGTTTTCACCGAAGTTTATCATCCGAAGAACTGATTATCAGATATAATAAAAGAAAACTCGCATTACCGTAGACCTAGTTTCACATCGAAATGTTAATGGCCTTAGAACGCACTAAAAATATCAAGAACAAACACTTTGATGAAGACGTCTAGGTATTTTAATGCATTTTCTGGCTTTGAGTTTAGTAATAGGCCAGAACAAAATATATTAACGTAGCGAAATAAATCAAACGCAGATAATTGAGTCATAGGCACTATTTCCTAATGTCGAGATTCGAGGAGGATGTCAACGTTTATCATTTTGGCCCGAAATTCCTAATATCCCACACAAATATTTAAAACTAGAATTAATAAGCAGGAAACAAAATATCGAAAATAAGAAACTAGAGAGGTATTATCATAATATAACTTTAGAGAAGGTGTCCGGCTATTTTATTTCACTTTTAAGTCAATTTAGATTCACTCCATCTCAAATAAACGCCGTTTAAAAAACGTCCATTAATATTTAAATACCAAATATGGGAGGCATCACCATAGTTCACCATGTTATTTTTTGAAGATGTCACAAATATTTAACACTGAACGTAGCCAATTATCGTTAAGCCTGATTCTAATGTATAGCTATTTTAATTTATCTCAGATTAAATTCGTTTTTATATTTCATATAACCCTTTGAAAACATCGATAAATAACATGTATTTCAACAGGTCATTAATCAGAGTTCGCGTGGCGTCGGTAATACGACATTACACTGTCTACTTTAACAAAAAGCGACTAAACAACAATAATTTATTCAAGAAGCTTTTGCTAAACGTGCCAATTTTTTATTTATTTCAAAAATAATGATATATATTAATTTACAACACAGGAAGCTTGGATGAACCGAAAATACCCGATAACAAAAAATTTAATTTAACAAAAAGAGGAATTTCTTGATGAAATAATTTTATAGTTGCAGCTGACCAGACCAAAGCGGTAAGAATAATAAAACAAGAATAAAATTGGTTCCCTTACCAATTAAAGCCTTCAAAGGCTTTTTCGGTATTATAACCGTATGTCGTCGGTGATAAAAAATTGATCTATTACGAAAATATTAAGCATAGAAAGTCATAGGTTAGCAGCGTGAGACATCAGCATCAGTTGCGAAATGTCTACAGATCAATCAAGCTGGTCTACTGCATAGTAGATGAAGGGTAAAATGATGAACGATGAAAAAAATTACAATCAAAGAGAAAAGAAAATAATTCAGCTAGCGAATTTATTTTCTTCAAATTTATATATATATATATATATATATATATATATATATATATATATATATATATATATATATATATATCAAAATGCCACGAATGTACTCAGTGCAACCCTATATTTACACCCCATAGTCCAAATAGGCTTTACTAGCGACTAATTAATTAATCTCTTTGACCAGGCTAAGCAACTAATTATTGGTAACTCTAACCTAGACAACATTATCAGGCGTGATTCTTCGAAGAAGATGTCCAGATGTTTTAGCTCATTCTAGTCTCACATCGGTTTTATGACATCTCAAATAAACACTTAAAGCCTCGAATTACCATCTAGAATAAATAAAACATTCCACGTCATTCTTCGACGAAGATGCTCGCTTTTATCGTTTATGTCTAAATTTCCTGATATCCTACACAAATATTTGAAATTAGAATTAGCACTCGACTAACAAAATATAGAAAACGTGGCGTAGACACGGTTTTCGGTCCTATTAGAATAATCCATTCAATAGAATTAATACCATTGTATTCCGAATGAAAGATTATCTTAGAGAAATAGTTGAGTTTAAGTCCTAAATAAATTTTTTGTTGAACTACAAAAAAATCTGTAAGTATTATATCGTTTCTAGTCCATCAACTAACCCAATAGTTTACTTATTGTCGAAATATTCTAGACTTTACCCGAAGCAATAATAAAAAAGCCAATTCGATGCTTCTTTATCAAAGAATTCTCAATTATAAAAGACATTCTTTTGTTTTATTCTCTTACATATCGGGTATTTCCAATTTTCTCTTCGTTAGAAACCAAAGACGTGTTTTATAGCCTATTTTATTTCTTATAATTATGATTTTTTTGAAGATGTTGAATGAAGATTACCCAACATTATTTTTACTATTTAACCTGATTTTTTTAAATTAATTTCCTAGAACCTCAACAATCTGCCCGTGGGCAATAAGTATTAATATATGATTTCAGTCATATAATATAACTATCCTGATATGTAGTAGATCACTTCAGTAAGTGATCTACTGTTCAACTTATAATCTAAATCTTATTCTAAACGCTATTCTAACTTATTTTAAAGTTTATCCTAACTTATTCTAAAAATACTTCATTGTCATCGTGCACATTTAACTGTTTGGCGAATGCATTGGGATGTACTAACAGTCTTTCAGAGTACTTCGCACTAATACTCCGAATCACACTCGTTATGGGTTCTATGGGGATATCGCATTGAATCAGTTTGTTAGACACGTAATATGGGCCACCGACGAAGACTCGCAACACTTTATTCTGGAACCTCTGGAGGATATTTATTTTAGATTGGCTAGTAATACCCCACAGTTCAATAGCATAGGTCCAAAAGGCCTTAAGTATTTACTCATACAGCTAAATCTTATTATCTAATGACAATTTAGATTTACGCCCTATCAGCCAATACATTTGGTTTAGTTTAAGCCCAAGCTGCTTGCGTTTTGTAACTATATTTTCCATGTCAAACGTCGATCGAAATGCATTCCCAGATATTTAATGTTGTCTGCTTGCGGAAGTTCATGATTATTCAGTTTTACTGAGGGACATGTTCTTCTACAAAGGGTGAATGTCCCATTGCTGGATTTTGTACAATTTGCCACGCCACGTTTTCAACCATAATTCGACTTTGTTAAGATGATGTTGGAAGTTTCTTGTGGCTGACTTTGGATCCTCGTGTGATGATAAAACCGCTGTATCGTGTACAACAGTAGTGTTTCTTGAGGTCGGTAGGTCAGCTGATAAATAAGATATAACAATGGGCCTAGAATACTGCCCTGCGAAACACCCGAATATATTGGATGTAGGTCAGTGTATTCGTCACCCTGTTTGACAATAAAATGTCTGTCTATGAGGTACGATTTCAGCAATTGAAAGTGCGCATGAGGTAAAAGATTTTTCAATTTAACATGCAGTCCAGTGTGCCACACCTTGTCGAATGCCTGAGGAATATCGAGAAATGCAGTGGAGCAATATTTTTTATCGTTCAAGTTATTGTTAGTTTGGATGACTAATCTATGTATTTGTTTTGTTGTTCCGTGTTTATTTCGGAAGCCAAATTGATGATCTGGAATAATATTTCTCTCCTCTGCGATTATTTTAAGTATCTTAATATATCATTTTTCGAATAGTTTAGGGATTACAGGTAACAGGCTTATAGGACGATAAGAGGAAACGTCTTCTGATTTTTTCCCAGGTTTAAGAATCATAATGATTTGAGTCACTTTCCAAGTGCTAGGAAAGTAATTAAGTCTTAGCATGGCATTAAATATGAATGTTATTAATAATGCACGTTGCTGACAGTTCTTCTGATATTCTTCCAGTTCTGCTGTTGCGGATATTTCAGACGGGTACGGATTAAATACTGTCTTTAAATGTTTAGAGAAAACTTCGGCTTTATCTTTACTATTCCTAGCCCAGGTATTGTTGTGAATTATAATGGATTATGTTGTTGAGGTTTTTTACTTTTGTTTTGTTACTTTCCAGAGAGAATTTTCTGTTACATCATAAAATTATACGTAAAACAAAATAATGTCGTTTAAAATGAAATTCCAAAAAAATGCGAATTTCTTTTTCACACGCTTAATAAAATAAGGGATGTCGCATTTTCCTGTCGATGTCTATCGATAACAATGCAATTAAAGTACGTATTAAACTCCGCAAGGAAATAATGAATAGAAAGAAGGCACTTCGAAGAAGACGCCCAACTACACTGAAAATAAACAACAACAACGTATCAGTTCACTTAAAATTCCGACATAAATACGTATGGAAATTGGTAGAGCCGAGACCTATTGTTTAACCGCAGAAGACGACGTCCAAATTTCCGGTAAAATAACTCGTAGGCATTATCATTAGCAAGAATCAAATACAAGTACATACGCAGATCGTAGGGAACATATACATAAATCAGTGGTGCTTAGCCTTTGAAGATGACGTCCAGGTTCCGGTGGGGAAATAATCTACAACATTAGTTAAATTACTGTTCCCCATCGTAGGAGATGACGGGCAGATTGACCTAAAATGATAAAAAAAAATTAATATTAGGTGTTTGCGTGTTTTTTGATCATCGATATATGTTGGTGAAAAGAGTCAAAGTAAACCGCTGTGAATATCAATGGTTTTGATATTTCTCAACATAAAATGACAGTTTTCCATTAAAGACTTTTAACCTATCTCGAAATGAAGCAGTAACTGTTCCTATGCTGAACAACTATCGAGGGTATAAGTCTTCTATCAATCGCCAGAAATTTGTTTATGAAGATTATACAAATAAGCTGTACAAACCAACATTGGTCTTCCTACATTTTTAGCCAAAAGTGAGCTCGCGCGGCACCCACTTTGCACAGAGCTTTCTCATACCCAAATGTTCGTGAATAATATGATATACCCGTTCAGTTAATATTTTTACAGTGTCTGCTATTTTATTCAATTTCAATTTACGGTCATTCAAAATCATTTTGTGGATTTTTTAAATGTTTTCGTCGGTAACAACCTCTTCTGGGCGTACACTGCGTTCACCGTCTTCGGTGCTCATTTCACCACGTCTAAACTTAGCATACCCATCGTTGATGGTTGATTTTCTGGGGGCAGTGTCCGGAAACTCGCGAAATTCCTTTTTATCCATTTTTTTCACAACAACAAAAGTTGCTTCACTCAAAATGCTATAATTCACAAATCTTTTGAGGGTTAGGACTAACTAAAAAACATATGGATTTAATTCTAGTAGCGCCATATATGTGTCAGGTGGGGGCTTTTCAATTGACCTGTTATGGTTACATTGGGACCTTCACACCATTGATACACATTAAAATGTCTAATCTAAGTAACGTGCAGATTGGAGTGTTTTAAAAATCACTCTATTTCAAACGTCAAGTCTTCTTTCAAATCAAAGCAAAATCAATTCAAAATTTCACTCTCATACCCCCTTTAACCCCTAAATATTCAAAAAATATACATTTAAACAAAGAAATAAACAGAATCGTTCACCTTTCGGAGATAACGATCGAAAACTGGTGAAATAACGACGGATAAAACGATACGAATCTCGACGTAGATGAAACACCCAAAAATACCACGGCTTAGACGCAAATTAATAACGTTTAGGCCTGGAAGATGACGCGCCCGCGTTCTCGAAAAATGATACCGTAACGACCCAGAAATATGCCTTGTCGGTCATTATTAAAACTCCAAACGCCAGAACCCGGGACAACTTTTATAACCTAGACGGAAATTAATAATGTTTCGTCCCCTCGAAGAAGACGTTGCATTTGTCATAAGTTATTCGAGATGGACAAAAAAATAACCTGAAACGCGCTGATAAAAAAACCCGACGCAGATAACATCTGGGAGATTAAACGTAATAGTTCGAGCTTCGGAGAAGACATTAAGGTTTCCGACTATATACTATTAAAATAACCGAGAAGAACGCACCAACATTCTTCTAACATACCGAACAAGCATCAATTAAAACAAGTGAGACCTGGACACCAACTAATAGTGTTTAGGCTTCGGAGGAGACGTCCAATTCGTCAAAAATGCGCGCTCGTACGACGAGGTGAAGTCGATGGCCGCCAACATTAAACCGGCCTCGATAAAGAAACACGGTACGTATATATATTGAGACAGTAATAACCGAAGATTGAATGTAACAGGTTAAAAAGACCTGGTGCTCGTAAAACTCCCACAAAAATCCGCTTAATAACGACACCGAGCGGCATAAATTAAAGCGTCGGTGACGACCTGATTGAACGGAACGATAAGCCCCGACGATTCATTGCGAATATACGCCGCAAAAATTCCATCTAGACCCCAAACGCACATAAATTAATGCAATTGAGACCTGGACGCTAAGTAATACCGACTCGGGCTTCGAAGAAGACGTCGTACTCGCCGCGGGTCTATCTAATAACCGCAAACACGCATAAAACAAACCAGTCGGGGCCTGGACGGTCACTAATAATCATTCGGGCTTCGAAGAAGACGTGACCTTTATCGCATTTATAGAGAGAGTCGCCGAGGAGCGAGCCACGAAGAAGAAGAAGGAGGCAGGCATCGCCTTACCCTTAGAATTTCGAAGCTGATAAGCGACGCGGTCGTCGGCCGCGTGGAAGAGGTGAAACGCGTGGGAGTCGCCTAAAAATTATCGCTTGTCGTCGTTTTCTTTGATAAAGCCTCATAGACGTCGCTTTTATGCGGTTACATTCCTCGCAGTTGGCGAAGAACTGGTACTAACTTACGATCGACAGGTGGAACGTCGAACCTGGAGGGTCTCGAAAGGAACACGGCGTGAGCAACAATTTTCTTATTCCTGAATATGAACTACCATAAATAATTTATATACGATCGTATCCTCCGCTTATGTGAATGCCATTATCTCTCGTTCCTACTCCATTATCTTTAAATAAATTTAATAGTTTAATAGGGATTGTTTCCGGCTCTTTGTTCTATTAAGTTGCCGGCTGTTCTGTAAAGAAAACTAGCGAAATTCACAAGAAATGAAATATCACCATCATCATCATCATCAATTGCGAGCAAGTATTCTGCTTATAACAAAAACCTCTATTTGTATCTCAAAACGGTAAATATGGCCAATGAGCTTATATATTTATCTTTCATCCACAAATTCGAGTTCCCTACAATAAGAAAGTCATTAAGAAGATTCTTAAACAATTGTAATGAGGATATATTACTTCACAAATATCTCCGGATTTGGCACATGCGCAAATTGAACATAATTAAACTCCCTATGTCCATATAGGTTTCAGTATTTGCTTATATAATAGCAATTTATTATGTACTGATAATTGTGATTTTCTTCCAATTAGCCAATATATTTTCCTATATTTCAATTCCAGTTCTTTTCTTTTCTTCTTTATATGTTCCTTCCAGCGAAGTTTTGCATCAAGATTCACTCCAAGATATTTAGCATTGTTGCTGTATAGAATGATAGTATTATTTAATGTTATTGGTGCTTGTACGGTCTGATTATAGGTGAACTTACTTTTAATTTTCCAAGCTTGTGTCCAATTATTTATATTGTCACTTGTCTGTTGTAATTTTCGTGTGGCTTTTTCGCTATTGTCTCCGACAGCTATAATCGCAGTACTATCAGCAAATGTAGCCATCGTAATATTCTTCATTTGTGGAATATCACAAGTGGAGAGTAGATAAAGCAATGGCCCCACTACACTTCCTTGTGGTACACCTGCTTTAGCTTCTTTTATTGTAGAGTAAGCTTCTTCCTGTTTGACTCTAAACATTCTGGTTGTACGATTTTAATAGTTCGGTGTGTTGTTTTGGCAAGATTTTCTGTAGTTTATGAACAAAGCTTTCATGCCACACCTTATCGAAGGCTTGTGCTACATCTAATAATTTAGCTGAGTATACTTTTTTACTTTCATATGCTTTTTCAATAACTTCTGTTATTCTGTGGACCTGGTCAATTGTTGAATGCTTGTTAATAAACACAAACTGGTGTGTTGGTATTAGGTTTTTTCGCTCTATGATCAATTTTGTTCTTTTCAACAGAAGTTTTTCAAAAACCTTAAGTATTACTGACAGCAGCGATATAGGTGTATATGTTTTTATTTCGTTTGGTGACTTTCCAGGTTTTGTGATCATTAAAATTTCCGCCATCTTCCAAATGCCTGGGACATGTTGTAATCTAAATGCTGTATTGATCAAGTTGGTGAGTTCTATAATTCCCTTTCTTGGTAGTTTTTGCAGTAATTTTCCTGTTATTAAATCATAGCCTGGTGTTTTCCTGGAATTAATGTCAGTTTTAATAACTTTGGTTAGCTCTTTTGACGTGACTAATTCAATCATCGAATTTTCAGCTTCTATGTTCATTAAATTAATATGTTATATTCAATATTAGTTTCGTTTGGTTTGAAAGTTTTTTCTATATATTCAGCATATTCTTCTACTTTTTGGTGATTATCACGTGCCCAATTCCCATATAGGTCTCTTATAGGGGGCTATTTTGGAAATAACATATATCATTGTATTGAATAAAACGAAATAATAAAAATATGTCCAGTCATTCTATTTTTATAAAAATAGCATATTACATATCATCATTATTTTTTATAAATCAATATACACAAATTTGATAAATAATTGATTTAATGTTGAAACTGTATATAAGGGGAGAAATAAACATTGAAATTTTTTTAAATAACATATTTTATTTAAAAAATTATTGAATAAAATAAAATAATAAAAATAATTTCTATATGCCTTTCTATTTTTATAAAAACTCCATATTTAAATCAATTTACATATTTGAACAATTAACAAGAACTCTAAGAACCATATAAACAAGCATTACCATAAAAAAGACCGAAATCGTTTAGATCAAGCCCAGCCAATATAGTTAATACCAAATGAAAAAGCCACCACTATATAACAAAGCAGTGAAATTATCCTAAACATCTCCAAATATTATCAACTGTGATCGCTACTATTCTTGATCTGCAAACCCCATTAATGAATGACTACCTCGAGCTTTGGATTAACCTATTGTAGATTTACTAGTCTAAAATGAATGGGTTATCGTACTCTTAAGCTGAAAGAAATCTCAGTCAATACATCGTTATTATACAAAACAATAATTTATTTACCTATACTCTTGTATAGTATTTTCCTGTACATGTACACTGTTCTTACATCTTGGCAAAATGCTGTGTAATTTCTTCTTCTCTGAATTTCACATTCCTCGATTTTCACTCTCAAGAAATTCTAGCTACATCTTACCTAAACCAAGCCAAACATAGAAACTCCTCCTTTTTCGAAGTCGGTTAAAATACTGCAATATGGTTAAATATATGTAAGAATAATTATTTTGTTTAGGAATCATTTAACAAAATATAAATATATAACTTAATGTATACTTGTACAATATAGTCAAATATTATTCAATATATTAAATAGATTCAGTACAATAAACTATGACAATTAAACTAAAACAATAGTGATGAGTCAGAACGGATCTTACTGGCGTATTTTCAGATATTTCCAATGAATCAGGTGACCAATTAAAAATCCACCATGATTTTTAAACCACAACTAACCACGAAATGTCTTCCACCATGACAGTAATAAAAAAACTTGCATTTTCTATCATTCGACTCATAGGAATGTATTGAAGCATCATCGAGGAATTAATGCCGCATCCTCTGTTCCTAATTTCAGACAACAGAATCTAAAATAACATCTCGATTACGAATACATCAATGGAATGGTGATTCGAGGAACACTTAAAATAAATAAAAACCACTTGTGAGGCTTCGAAAAAGAGATATCCAGGTAGCCGGGGCTTTCTCACGCGATTATTCGAAATTATAATAGAATTCTGCATAACAATAAATAAAACACCAAAAGGCAACGCGGCCTTGAAAAAAACGAACATAGCCCTGCTTTGCCAAGGTTGGAAAATGATCAGGTAGTCTTGGTCTGAACGGTATTATTATTTCAGTTGTGTTCTTTATTTATTCAGTTCTATTCAGAACTGTCGTAAGTTCGAAAGTGTAGCTATATATGGTACCGTACATCATCGACTGAATCAAAAACAATACGATTTTTGAAGAAAATTAATATGTGTTACTAGCCGACCCGGCAAACGTTGTTTTTCTATTGTAGAAAAAAAAACTAACTTATTGCAAGTGTGTAAGGATGTGGTATATGAACGATGAGGGAATATAAAAATAACAAAACACCAAACATTAATTTTTTAAAATTTGTTATAATTTATTTTAAGTAATAATTATTTATATCATTAATTCATTACATAATATTAATCTGCTAATGATACAGCGTGAACAAAATTTTTTATTAGCCCGTCTTTGCTTTATTCTTGTTATTTATTTTCGTCCTGGACTTGTTCTTGGATTCTTTGGGATCTAACACATGAATATATATATATATATATATATATATTAATGTCTCCTTTTTACCAACGAGTGTTTATCTGGACTGGACCTACTATTTATCGTGGGCTCCGAACCACGCTCCTCGGCATTAAGCCTACCGACTGATAAGTGACCAACTTAGAAACCATCCCAGAAGACATCTGGTCTTACCCAGCCTAGTTACAGGCGTGACTGGGGTCATTTTCCTTGTAGGATTTTACACTCTGACTAGAACAATCATGCTCCAGCGGAATTCGAACAGTACGTGGATCGGCCTGTCGCCTTTACCACTGCGCGAACCAAGCCGTGTATAATAAATATGAACACACATAGTAAGAATGGACACTTCTGCAGATTTCTTCAGATTAAAAAAGTAAACTTATTAAAATTTGAATGGAAGCGAAGAGTCCAAAATCCAAAAAGATATTTTATACTCCAGAGTAACCAACTATTAAGCTTTGATGAAAACGAAAGATAGCTTAATACTGTAGGAGCGCTCTAAACAGACTTACTGTAAAATATCGTTCCAGAATCTATGTTGGCTTCTTTAGACTGACTTCAATGACAGAATTCACCATTCTGAAGCTTCTCACTTCTTACCATAATTTTACCATAAACAATAAATGCGATATTTTTATTATTTTTGAAAATTTCAAAATTATCAGAAAGAAATGTCGGCTTTTTCATTTTGATACGATAAAAGAATATATATAGAAGGCTGACACTAAATTTCAAATAAATCTGTTCAGTAGAACTTGAGATATCACGTCAACTAGTCTAATGTTTTGTTTTTAGATCTCGCATCACTAAAACAACTATATCTCCGAAGATAATTGAAATTATTTAAAAAATTAAAAATATTCTTAAAAGAATGGGCTTTGAAAACATTCTAGACTAAAACACCCCCCAAAAAGGAGGTATATTTCCGATAATAATTTACATTTTGTAAAATTCTCTTAAGGACTATTCTTAAAGGCTTATACATATAGATCATAATAATCCCTTAAAGAAATAAATCAACAGTTCCTATAAATGATTTCAAGTTTTAAAATTAATTCAACGTCTTTGTAATTAGCTAATTAGTGACTTAAAAATACAATAGTCGTGAAACTATTGTCTTTAGCGTTAAAAGGTCACAAACAACGTTATTTATAATATCTGGCAGTAGACAGAGCGGTAATTTCTATTAATCATCAATATTAAAATGAGCTTTGATGAAAACGAAAGATGGAGTAATACTTTAGCAGCGCTCTAAACAGGCTTACTGTAAAATATGGTCCCAGAATATATGTTGGCTTCTTTAGATTTGGCCTTCCAATCACAATTGTCAGTCTTCAATGACAGAATTCATCATTCTGAAGCTTCTCACTTCTTACCATAATTTTACCATAAACAATAAATGCGAGATTTTTATTATTTTTAAAAATTTCGGAAATGTCGGCTTTTTCACTTTGATACTAAAGATGAATGTATATAGAAGGCTGACACCAAATTTCAAATAAATCTGTTCAGTAGAACTTGAGATATCACGTCAACTAGTCTAATGTTTCGTTTTTAGATCTCACATCATTAAAACAACTATATCTCCGAAGATAATTGAAATTATTTAAAAAATTAAAAATATTCTTAAAAGAATGGGCTTTGAAAACATTCTAGACTATTTCAGATAATAATTTACATTTTGTAAAATTCTCTTAAGGACTATTCTTAAAGGCTTATACATATAGATCATAATAATCCCTTAAAGAAATAAATCAACAGTTCCTATAAAGGATTTCAAGTTTTAAAATTAATTCAATGTCTTTGTAATTAGCTAATTAGTGACTTAAAAATACAATAGTCGTGAAACTATTGTCTTTAGCGTTAAAAGGTCACAAACAACGTTATTTATAATATCTGGCAGTAAACAGAGCGGTAATTTGCTCGATTTTTTGTAACAGGTCGCAGTACAAATCTCCGAAAAGCTAAAATTCATTAGTATATCCTCGGCCGTACAGCGGCGACGACTGTAGAGTGACGATTAATTGAGTGGTTGGGCGTGAAACCAGTCTGGCACGCATCGCCATATTTAAAACGATTTTCTACCGACCGAAAACAACAACAGCGAGAGAGAAAAAAATCGGGAAAAATCACGAAACCTCCCATGGCCTGATTTACCGCGGTTCCCCTCGTTTATTTTCGGTTGTGAGTTGTCACAATCAACCGGCGAAATGTTTCAAAAATTCTCATTTATCTAATACCTCTCGTTTTAAATCCGTCGTCTGTCTGTGTGTGTGTGTGTGTGTCTCTCTCTCTCTCTCTGTCGTTCGATTCTAGCGTCTTTCGGTTGTCTGACGCCAGAAAGAAAAAATACTTTGAAATGAAGTACCGACGTTTTACGAAATATTCACCCTAACTGGAATTGATACACATACACAACCCAACTAAAATAATACACGTTTTTTAAGTTGTCAGTAAAATTTTTAATACATCACTCAACAAGTCTCCGGATAAGTAAGGCGCTTATTTTAGTTTCATAATAAATTCAATAATCCCTTCTTCAACGGACCAAACCAAACCAAACCAAAATCTTTCCCTGGAACATTCTTTTGATACCTTCATAAATCCAGTACTCTCTAGCCAGGATCAGATATGCAAGGAGTACTAAGAGTAGGGAAACAATTGACAACGTAATCTACTTAATTTATTTTTCTCTTTTCATCAACTTGTATATATATATATATATATATATATATATATATATATATATACTTATTATTTAACTAATATATTGTTACTAGTCGTTTTCATGTAACCTACAATTTGTCTTTATGATAACTTAAATCTAGGTATATAACTAGGAGGACCCATCGGCCCTAACTCAGTCTCTGGTGAAATAATGTTTATACATGTCACTGCTGATTTTTTTAATATATGCACCTCACTACACAACACTACACAAGATCAGATGATTTGATTCTTTTGAGTCTGTGTCCTGTTCTGGTGGTATTCAAAAGCTGCAATACTTCAATATTCTCATGAGAATGGAGTCTTTCCTTATGCCCCTTTGCAATTCTCTTGATTTCTTGACTGACTGTGAGTATCTGAAGGTCTCTATGTAGATAATTAGTCCTATAGTATTTGGGTGCACCCACAATAGCTCTCAGAACTTTGTTCTGAAAAATTTGTATTTTATTTATGTTACTCTTTGCAGAACATCCCCATAATTGATCTCCGTATGTCCATATAGGTTTGTTGAAGTTGAGGATACAGAGAAGACAGATGATCCTCTTTGTCATCGGCTTTAGTATCGGCAACAAGCTCATGGTGAAATGCATATGTCTGTTTCTTTCTCTTGCCACTAAGTATGGCTTATTACAAACCTGACATATTAATTTACTTACACTACAAAATTTAAGTCATTTAATTAATTTATTCTATTTGTAACAACTGAAACTAAACTTTCCTTTGACTCTAATTTTTTGTAATCCTATTATAATGCTAAAATGTGAATGTAAAAGACCTTCTTTTTAAGTAAAAAGAACGCGAAAATATAACTTTAAAAGGCCATATCAAACGCTTTAATAGTTAAACAAATAAATGTCCAAAGCTTAATCAGAGCAATACGATACATCGCCATTTCTTTTGAGTGCTTGGCTTGCAATACCATGCAGTATTGCAAAATCTAAAGGCAAGAACTATGTATTGTACTAAATAACAAAAAAAATGTATCTACTCTATTATTATTTTTTGTTTCAAAGCAAAATATAAAAGTTAATCTCTAAAATTAAATACATCCATAAAGCAAATAGCCTAGCTGTAAATTTGGCAGCATTGACTTTTAACATTTCGGCTTGCGACGAGTAGATTGCGCCGACGAATATACGAATAGTTCCGAAGGTAGCCGAATCTCCGGACCACGATGATTTTTAATATATACTCACACGCCTTGCTTGTGTATTAATGCAAGTACAAGAGAACAATAATAATAAATTAATTTGTAAATTAAGATTGTACTAAGCGTTTCTAATGTAAGACACAATATAGCGTAGAGTTTATAAATGTCTGGGAAACAAACCCAGCGAGCTCATAGAAAGTTGTCTATATTTGAAATTCAATCGACATTGTTAAATCGAGCTGCGCGGAATACAAAGACACAAACGCAAACCAACAATAGCGCCGAATTTTTTCTCCAACTGCGTTTCAACAATACCGTATGTAACACTAATTGCATAACGCGCGGACACGAAAAAATGGCCGCGCAATCTCCACGATAATTAAATGGCAACGAAGGGAACAAATCGAAAGGTCGATTGCCTCATATTGTCTCAATCAATATCAATCATAAAGTGATTTATCACAACAAAAATGCTTTCTTGGCCTCACACCCTAACAACCCACCGTTCCGAATCCAATCCATTATTAAAATAGGTGAAATAGCAATTTTTATAATTGATTGTGACGCCGCGTTATATTCACTCCACGATTCTATCTATACCGGACGAGGAGAGAAGAAAAAAGAGAGGCAACCGAACAATAATAGGACATTCCAGTAAAAATCAATATTTCCATAACTACGTTCTACGGCCGCCGACACCTTCAGAAAGTAAACTTTACTAAAATAACAATTATAATATCAATTTTTTCCCGGACGCTTCGGTTTCGGTTATAGAACGAAAAATATCGGTAGCGTCGGTTATATTATCGGTTTCCCATATAAAGAACCAATTACGCTTTTTTGCCCGCCGTCTATTCTACTACGGACGAAGATCAATTCTTACACAATACCCCTTTTTTCCGTTGGTATCATGCTTGTTATATAACTCATCTGTTGTGAAAGCGAAAAAAATATTAATAACTTCTATATAGACTTTAAATATCTTGTAGTTTGTTGTCTCGTAGCCGTGTTACATTATATGCCGTTTTTTTTTCCACCTGGCACCTCTTCTTCTTTTCATAATGTTTTCGGCGTTTAACAATACCGGCTGTCCCAATATGTAATCGTTTTTTGTTAGTCAATTAAAATGTTTCGTTAAAAATCCGTACAAAATCTAAGGAGTATACTGTTGTTACTATATAGTGTCCACCAGATATTCTCCAGAAAAAGAGAACTACCTCCGACTCTTTTAGAAGTTAGGCAATTAATTCATAACAGGCCAATTGAAAAGTCCCCGGCCTACCATAGTAAAACACATTTTTTTGGCAAAATTAGTTTATTTTATTCAACATAATTCCCTTCCCCCCGACCCTCCAACTTTTCGATGTCATTTTTGTAGCACGATTTAGATCTAGTTAGATCCGGTTAGATCACCTCTTCATTCGATGAAGATTTGTTCCCAGCGAGCATTCTTTTGAGATATGAGAACAAGAAATAATCGCTGCTGGCCAGATCTGCAATTCGAAACCCAATTCGTGGCGTAATTGACAGCTGTCAAAAAGTTGGAGGGTCGCTATAATCAGTGTATCACCCTTGAAGGGAATTGTGTTGAATAAAGAAAACTAATTTTGCCAAAAAAATGTGTTTTACTATGGTAGGCCGGGGACTTTTCAATTGACTTGTTAAAAAGAATTCAATTATTTCGAATGGTCGACCTTGAATTTCAATAAGGCACGTTTCAAGCAACATAAACAAACAAAAACGATTTTGTCCTTTTTAAAAAGACGAAAAACAAGTCAAATTAAATGAAGTCATTCGTAAAATCCACTGAACGCATTGTCATTATTCGAGCGGTCGTTTAAATTAAAAAAAAAAACTAAAATGTCCAAAACCAACTGAAAGTGATCTCAAGCAGAAAATGTATCAATAGACAAAAACTCATAATTTCGAAACAATATCCTTTTAAAAACTCTATGGACATGTCAATTATTGAGACGAAAATCGAAATATTCTGTGATAAAACTGAATTATTTGTGTTGGTTAACTTGCTTTAAGGGGTTATATTATTTTGTTGCATTTTGGTGACTGTTTCATTTTAAAAAGACATTTATTGAGAAAAATAGATACAACATATATTAATCAACGTACTTCCCATCATTTTCTATAGTTTTTCCCATCTTTCTTCAACATGGCGATACCGTATTGAAAGAACGATGTTGGTTCGTTCAATGTATCCTTGACCAAGCGTTGTCATAGAATAAGATTACCTTGCGACTGTTATTCGCTATTGCTGGTCTTTTTTGAGGCCATTTTGTTCAATTGATGATGGTAGATCTCTGCAGTAAGGCTTTAATTCGATTTTAGCAACTTGTAATACACTACCTGGCTGATATCACTTTGTAGCCATGAATATTCTGCTTTGGCGTCCATGCAGGTGGCTTTCCTGTACCAAGCCATGCCTTTTTACACTTTAAATGGATTCACACACCATCCACAATAAGTCACAAAAAACCCCTTATTTTTTACGTAAGTCTCTTAAAAATGTAAAATGGTGTAACTAAAATGGTATACAATTTTAGCATTTGATGATAAAAGTGCATGCTACTCAATACTACTAAAGTGTATACTTAAAATCATCGAATTTAGCAGTTACGTTAGGGTAGGATGGGTTCAACAGTTGTTTTACATTGTTACTTCGTATTTTCACCAATAGATATCGCCCATAAAAATATATGTATGAAAAAGTACTAGAAAAGTACTTTATGGATTTCAATGAAGGAAAAGGGGGTGCCACTTTTCAAAGCAAGTACAAAAAAAAAACAAATTAATTTGCACCGCCTTTTCTCAGCAGTTTTTACAGTTTTTTTTAGAAATTGGTCATCACAACTTTCTAGGTATATTTATCGAATGAAGAGAGAACTAGCCCATAAACTTCCATGGCAAAGTCCTCTTTTGGACTTAAAATACAATGATTAGAAGAATTAAATAGAGATATAGTGAGATTTTAGAGAACAGTTTTAAAAATAACACAGTCACTAAGGCCTAATTGTCAGGCATGGGTATAGTGAAGAAGACTCGAAGCCCTGCAACATTAATAATAGCATATTGATTAAGAAGCAGTAAACTGAAATCGAATTTGAAACTTTTGGTGAGGAAACGAGAAGGTATAGATTTATATTCTTTAGAGACTGTGATTTCGATACATATTGCGAGAAACCGGTCTGATCAGCCATAATCATATTATAAGATCAGATATTGGAAACTTAATAAATAATCAGAGGTGTCAATATCCATATCCATTACAATTTAAGTGTTTCAATTGAGGATTTGAGGAAAATGTCTCCACACACCGCAAAAATCTACTTGGAAACGCTTCATTGAAAATTTCTATTCCAAACCGTTCACTTGAATCAGAAGTATTCAAGTAAAAAGTCAATGTACTTAAAAACTTGTCATTTCGCAACATAAATAATGCTATATAAACATACATTTACGGGCAGTATTATTACCATAATAGTTTGAATTGTAAATGAATACGCACAATAATTAACTTAATTGCAAATAATTCCTTGAAATTTTTATGTGCATAACTTGATAATTCCAATAGCTATATTCATAGAAACCATTCATTGAATCATAATTAATCCAACAATATGAAAGGAATATCCGTAAAATATCCTTTTACAATGAACTTGAGTAGGAAGTACGTGAATTATGTCATTATCTTGTCGTCAATTTATGATAAAATATACGTAGCTCTTAGTTAAAGTTGAGCCTTCTTTAATAATACTTGCGCATACAATTAGTTGATAGCACTGTACGGACAATTTATATATCTAAAGAACATTAAAAATGTTATTACCGTAAACAGAATCTATACCCTTTGAAATACTCATGAGCCCAATCATTTTCATCTTTCAAGTTTGTCCAATTTTTCACATGATCAGTGATTCATTTTCCAAAGACCAACATTTTCAAATTCGTTGCTGTCAGTTCGTTCAAAACTGTTGCAATAATCGCGTGTTCGAATCCTGCTGTGATTGTTTATAATTCTAAATTTCCAAAAGGCAAGAACGGAAAATCCAACAAGAAAAATGATCCCAGTCACGCCAGTAACCAGGATGGATAAGACCGGATGTCCTGGGATGATATCTAAGTTGGTCACTCCCTGAAATTCAGAATTCAGATAATTAAATTGATATCATATGTCAACTATATACGACTGTAATTTAATTTATTTAATCAAACGTTGATCATAATGGTTTTTATAGTATAATTTAATTAAGAGCACCTGTTGCTTAACACTAAAATTTGGCATGATGATATGTCTGATACTAATTACTATTTGTTTTGAAGAACGGTTTCTGTACATCAATTATATTTATTTTTAAAATAATTATTTATTTAAAAATTGTGATCAGATACCCACCAAAAAACTTGAATTTATATCATAGAATATTATCGTGGTTTCGTGAAGAATATTACCGCAGTATCAGACAATGTCTTTCCCTGCGACATCAACAGCAACACATTGAGTGAAACATAGATACAATCTAATAATAAAAACTGTAATTTTACTGTAAACTTACAATGGATCTACTCAATCGATAAAAATGTGTGAGCATTGATTTTGAAGCTTTAGAAATTTCTAGTCAATCAACTAGTTCAAGAGTTCTCTGATTGGTTCCTTTAATTCATGCATTGAAATAAAATATATTATTACAAGCAAAAGTTGGTATTTTTGTTCTGATATCCATACTATGGACAGTTGAAGAAACAAAAATTGCGCTCTTATATTAAAATGTTCGTGAGAATTGGTATGGTCCACAATGCTAATTTAACACAATCCCGAAATATAAAAGACAACCCTAGCCAAAAATTAAATAGAACTTAAACTTAAGACTTCAAAATTATTAACAAGAAATAATTTTTAATGGGTACGTCTACATCAAAGAAACATCTACCCTGTTTGTTGTGCATATTTTATAAAATATACGTATCATGTTTTGAACCGAGATTACTCGGTGATTTACGAGCGCTCCTTTTAAAAAGGCAACAATACGACGGAGTCGCCATTTAATAATGTTTATTTTGAAAATAAAGAGAGAAATCCCCCCCAAATCATGAAGTAAATAAATAACGAAAAAAGGGAGGGAGAGAAAGACGGCTCATCAATTTCCCGAAGTCACCAGTGCCAGGTTTGGGCAAAAAGAAAATTTTTTACAGTCCTTTAATCTCCGAGACCGCCAAGACTGTATTATAAACAGTTTCTTGCGGGGAACGGTCGACTTTTTCGGGAACAAACGGGACCACATTCGCCTCCGAGTCGCCCGTTTTTTCTTGGTCGGCCAGTTCATTTGTATCTCGCCCCGGCTATTTTGTTTATACCGGTGAGACTAGAGCGGATTAAACTGCGATAAAAACTGTTAAATGCTTTGTACAGAGTGTGTACTCTGTTTATTTTACATCACGTCAAGAAAATCATGAAAAATATCAACCTAAATATTAAGCCTACCGACTGGCGAGTGACCAACTTAGAAATCACCCCAGAAGACATCCGGTCTTACCCAGCCTGGTTACTGGCGTGATTGGGGTCATTTCCCTTGTCGGATTTTATACTTTTGCCTAGGACAATCACAAACATAAATTCACGACCATGCCCCAGCAGGATTTTAACCCGCGATTATCGCAACAGTAGGTGGTGGATCGTCCTGTCGCTTTTACAAGCCAACCAAGCCCGCGGGAGCTATTCTAGTCTAGAAATTTGAAAAAATATATCTTTTTAATATTCTCAAAGCTTAACATTTTAAGAATATGCCCTTTGGATTTTTGTTTGAGACAAAATTTAGATTTATAATATTATCATATATATTATCTGTATGACTCTGTATAAGATGCTAGTCCATCCAGTCTGCCTCTACGGAGCACAGGTGTGGTACTATTCTCAGTGTAAGGTTCTCCCTAGGCACCTTGGAACATAATAACAACCCTACTACATAGATAAAATTCCTACCTATCCGCAAACCTCGGTAGATAATCAAGTACGACAATCCCAGTTGTAGCTCGGGGTCTCTGTCGCCCACAAAACATTTCTCTATCCAGAACCTGAAGCGACATCAGCAAAAGACCATTTGATTCTAGCTGGTGATTCTGAAATAAGAAACAAAACTGCAATAAGTGCAATATGTACAGGTCATGGCGTTTATTCATGGAGTACAAAAAATGTTTCATGAAACTTCCTTGTTCACTGTTTAACATTGGGGGCATATGAAGGCAATGCAAATTTAAAACATGAACTTTGCTACATTTTCCTGCATACAATTTTTATTAAGTTGCTCTTACCAATTGACCATTATTTTAATGAACAAATTGCTTACATATAACAACACAGTATCACCATCCGTCCAATAGACAGCATTGTTTTCCATTTCACTTGTTCAACTTCCCAATATATTCTTTTTTATACCGACCCAACAGTATATATTAGTAGATCCCTCTATATCACTTGGAATGAGTCCGTAACTTCAAAATAAAACGTTGGCCACGGTAATAACAAGGCTTTGATGGCATTATGTTATGGAAACTGACAATTATATCATCTTTCCATTTCCTTGAATATATCGATCAGGAAACTGTTCCTTGATCATTTGATCACTTAGAAAAATATCAAGTCTTTCACATTTTTACTATTGCTTTCAAATTACCGTATATATATCAAATGTTTTATAGAGTGAATACAATAAATGTTGGTTATCAAGTTCTTGGTTCTAACACTATAGATACAAAATTAAGTAAAGTAATAGCAGCAATAAAAAATATTAGAATCATCAGCATTTAAATCAGCAAATATAATATTGTTGTCAGCTAATAACAGGTCAATTGAAAAGTCCCCGGCCTGATACACAGATAGCGCTACTAGAATTAAATCCATATGTTTTTAGGGCTAATAACCATCAAAAGATGCGTGTATAAATTTGACAGCGGTCGGATTATTAGTTTGTGAATTATAGCATTTTGAGTGAAGCAACTTTTGTTATTGTGAAAAAAAATTGATAAAAAGGAATTTCGCTTGTTGATAAAATATTGCTTTTTGAGGGAAAAAATACAGTTGAAGCACTTCCGGACACTGTCCCACGAAAATCAACCATCAAGGATTGGTATGCTAAGTTTCGAAATCGAAATCGCCGAAAAACGGCCGCATTTGAAGAAAAAGAATGTTCTGCTGCACCGTGTCACAAGTCAGTGAAAACGATAGCAAAAATCCATGAATTGGGCTTCGAATTGCTTTTTCATCCACCGTATTCTCCAAATCTGGCCCCCAGCGACTATTTTCTGTTCTCGGATCTCAAAAAAATGCTCGCCGAAACTGAGGCCCATTTTGATCCAAAGGACAAATCGTACTACAAAAATGGTATCGAAAAGTTGGAGGATCGCTGTAATCACTATATCACCCTTGAAGGGAATTATGTTGAATAAAAAAAACTAATTTTGCCAAAATATGTGTTTTATTATAGTAGGCCGGGGACTTTTCAGTTGACCTGTTACTATATCAAAATACAGTCCAGAAATGTTATCTCATTGACATACACCATCCAACATGTCAATATCCATCACTAAACATGTACAATCCAAAGCTAAGCAGCTTAAAAGAAATTTTAAATTAATAGCCTAAATTTTAAAGTTTGATATATATATATATATATATCCGTGATTCAATCGAAATTTTATTCAATTTCTAGAAATCCTTTTTGAATTTATCCCTCAAAAGTGCCCTATAACCCCATTTTCAGTTAGAATTTATTAGACTAGAAATATATGTTATGTAGGCTACATAAGTTCTAAAATGTTTCTTTTTTTTTTACAGGTCACCGTCAGGGGCCGTCCGGACAAGACTCACCTGAAACGACCTCACGGGAAAGCCACCCTACCTCCGGACACACCCGACATGGGTCCCTGGTCACCCGGTACCCATTTCAGCGCCGTCCTGTTGAGGTCAGTAAAAGCAAGATCATCGTAAGAACGACTAATAACGGACGACGTTTTCGTTTTGCAGGACGGTGATATTGATACTGTGCGGTCTGCAGGCCTTTGTCTTGGCGACCGCAGCGCCTACTAATGCTAGAACCTACACGATACATTGGAATTCAACGAATCCTATTTTTCGTATCGACAATACGGATCACATCATAGATGTAAACAGGAACAATTTAAAATTCGAATACGATCAGGTCAGTATTATTATTCATTTAGTCTTAAGAACAGTAATAAACATAATAGTCTTCATTAAGACTTCATTACATAATAGTTGTACAATACTAGTGATATTAAAGTATATAAATATCTTTAAAACATATAAATCTGTGAAACTAATAAAATTATTAGTTCAATATTAACAAATTTTAAATGAAATATAAAGGATTATTTAAAAATTGGAACCTTTGACCTCGACACATTTTTTAGCTCGGTTTTAATCACTGTACAATTCCTTCATATACCAAAGCCTCTTTGCTTCAAGATGGACTGTATGATGTTCATTGAGTTGCGATCAAAATCCCGAGGGATCCTGAGGGCCGTGGTTCTTAATAACCAATGCCACCTGGTTCATCAGGAACAATCATATTCATAGAGAAACAGACGTCCCCCAAGTTATTTCTCCACTCTTCGTCTCTCGGATAACGGATGTATTACCGAGCTGGCCGATATCTTAGGCCAATAACTCATTCGGCTCTTCGTGGCCTTATTCTGTCACAGCCGATACTTCCCCGTCGTGCTCTAACTCCAAATTGTCTCGACCTTCTCCATCGAGCGATTAACTCATGTACCGCAAGCTGCGTGGTGTGATAACGACGCCACGTCCTTGCCTGGCCCTTGTGCCTCTTAATAGTGTTACCGGTTACGGACACCCTTTTTACTAACAGTAAGAAGTATCAGTTAGGGTCATTGGATCAGCTGATAGGGTGAGGTTTAGTGGGTAGCCCAGAGGCAGTCTCCACATAACCAATCCAACTCGCTTACTCTTGCAGGTCTTCCCGACCAGGTATCCGTAACAGGATTCCCCTACCCGGTACCAGGCCAAAAAAAGACCGTGGTTCTGGTATACTGTTTCTGATATTTAGTCGAATTGATATTAATGTTTTATTCTATGATGAGCGGGTGCTCTTTCAATGACAGGGATGGCGTCACCAAAGCTTAGGAATCATTTCTGTAGTTACATCTGTCTTCTATGGACTGTTATTCAGCAAATGATTATTTCAAGCGTGGGGAACTGTGAACTATAAGTATTTAGCTACCTTAAATAGAAATTATGAATGACAGTGCAACCGTAACTGAAATTTTATAGTAAATGTAATAAGAAATTTAGATAATGAAAACTTTTTAACATTGTCCTGTATGCATAGCAAATATTTTAGTATATCCCATACAAATGAATATATATTATCAAAACCATCGTTGAAATGTTTTCGGTTAATACTTTCTGTTACTACAGTACTAAAGTCAGCATCAATGTAGATCAACTAGAATTCGACTAGAATAAATTCGACTCAAAGTTTATACTAAGTATTTTACCCTACCTTAACATACATGCATAGCAGACATTTTTAACATACAATGTGTAAACCACATCAATATAAATAGAGCGCCAGAACATAAAATGGAATATAAACTAGGAGTGTCGGCCGGCGAGAAAAATATCCATATTTCGATATATTTTTTTCGACATTTAAAAAAAATATATCGATATACCGAGGAAAAAAATATAGAT
This sequence comes from Rhynchophorus ferrugineus, assembly GCF_030347505.1. NCBI lineage: Eukaryota > Metazoa > Arthropoda > Insecta > Coleoptera > Curculionidae > Rhynchophorus > Rhynchophorus ferrugineus. The sequence goes on from NW_027472583.1 coordinate 53,732,622, forward strand.
TTTTTTTTGCAATAACTGTATAGGTATATCTATAAACTGTATGATGTGTAAACTTAATTAAGACGGTAAGAGCAGCAGTACAACCCCCAACCAACTCAAATTTTGATAGTATCATATATAAGTATCATCATACGTAAATAAAACTTTTTGAACTTTCCACGTATAAAGACCGTCAATATATAAACGAACTTCTAAACCCAAATCGGCAGTATCAAAAAAACTGCAACTAGAAACGATACCTACCAAACGAATAAGGTCCGAGGGCAGAGGGAGAAGACGGAGAAGAGGAAAGCGACAATGCCGAAAGAACCAACGAGAGGAGGAGAAGAAAAGAAGAAAATATACAACTTCTAAAATGTACCACCCCAACACAAATTTTACTGGGAAGTACCTGAAACCTAGTGGAAATAAATCAATATTGGGAAAAAGTTCAATCAGATTCAGTATGGATAGAAAAGAGTTGAACACACCCCATACAACCCTGGTATATCCTATAACCTGTGTGATGTCTAAACTTAATTAGGACAGTATGAGCAGCAGTACGACCCCATTTCCAATTTTGATATTATCATATAGAAGTATCATCAAACATAATTATAACTTTTTGAACATTCCACGTATAAAGATCGTCAATATATAAACGAACTTCTAAACCCAAATCGACAGTATCAAAAAAACTACAACCAGAAAGGATACCTACAAAACGAACGAGGTCCGAGGGCAGAGGGAGAAGACGGAGAAGAGGAAAACGACAATGCCGAAAGAACCAACGAGAGGAGGAGAAGAAAAGAAGAAAAAATACAACTTCTAAAATGTACCACTCCAACCCAAATTTTACTGGGAAGTACCTGAAACCTAGTGGGAATAAATCAATATTGGGAAAAAGTTCAATCAGATTCAGTATGGTTAGAAAATATTTGAACAAACCCCATACAACCCTGGAATATCCTATAACCTGTGTGATGTCTAAATTTAATTAGGACAGTATGAGCAGCAGTACGACCCCAACTCCAATTTTGATATTATCATATAGAAGTAACATCAAACATAATTATAACTTTTTGAACTTTCCACGTATAAAGACCGTCAATATATAAACGAACTTCTAAACCCAAATCGACAGTATCAAAAAAACTACAACCAGAAACGATACCTACAAAACGAACGAGCTCCGAGGGCAGAGGGAGCAGAGCGACAAGAAAACGACAGGGCCGAAAGAACGAACGAGAGGAGGAGAAGAAAAAAACAACTTCGAAAATGTACAGCGGCCAACATTGTCGGTTCCTGAGACTAGCGTATGGTAATACGGCGACTCTCGTCATTAATTAACTTTTGACAGGTTCGGGTGAACGGCTAACTACCTAGAGAGAGAGAGACCGAGGGGGGGAGTGAGAGCGAGAGACGGAGCGACGCAATAAAGGAACAAAACGAGTAGGAGAAAAAAACGAAACCCACGAACAAGATAAAAAGCCAGATCGCATCAATCATACTACGTTTGGTACGAAAATCGTCGATCGGTCCCGAAAGGACCGAAATATTCTTTTTTTTTAACGGTTCGAATTTATTAAGGGGGACAGGGACGGTCGAGGCGCTTTATTAAAAGAATAATTTTTATATTAAAATATCCGATGGACGTGTAAAATAGGGGGGGTGATTCAATTTTGAGCCGAGGCCAAGGAATAGAATAAAAGTCCGATCGTTTTAAATTTATTGCGGCCAGTTAAAAGGAAACGATAAATAGAACTGGGTTTCGGCCTAAGTAAAATTAGGAATGATGGTGTCTTGAATCACCGCCGTTACTAAATGATTTTAAGAAAATCACATCGATAAAATATTTGATTATTTACACGAAATTCATTTACAATATTCTATCTAATTTCTTATCTCATATTTAATTTTATTTTAGAGAAACCAAACTATTTTATATTTATATTTTATCTACTGCTTTGGTTTCATTATATTACTATATTATGTATTATGAATTATACTTTTTTATACTGTTATTGTTTTATATGTGTTTTTAAGTTAATTTTATTTATTTATTTATTTTTATATTCTATCTATCTATTGGTATATTTTGAATGTGTAATAGTTATTTATGTTTTTTCTCGTTTTATATATTGATTGATTATTATTTTATTTATACAGTTTGTGTTTGTATCGTATATGTATTTATTCTTCTGTAATTCTAAACCCCAAACTCAAATATCTTAGATCGATGCTACCAATATCTACCTAATTAAACCTAATTTTGAATATTTGACTGTATCATGACAATGACAGTATCAACAAAACTATAATCCAAACTCGAATAGTTTAAATCGATAATATCGACAAAACTTGAATCCTAACTTGGAATTTGAACTATCAGGTCTATAAATCAATTTTGAACAATTTGCAACAGATGGTTGCTATGAACTTGCACTGTGAACTTGCTTGCTGTGTATTAAATCCCATCACGTACATTTACAACTTACTTCATGTTGCCGGAACAAGTAGTCATCAGAAGAAGCAAAGTCTGAAGAATACGGCAGGTGCGATAGCATTTCCCATTTTAATGTTTCCGAGTATGTTTTCACCCGCTTGGCAACGTGTGGTCGAGCTTGGTCATGCTGAAAGTATCTTTGCTCGTATTCCGGTCGTTTTTAACACAATGCTCTGTTCGAACCCATCAATTGTAGTCGATAGCGGTCACCATCGACGGTTTCATCGAGTAGTGGCTTCAAATCTTCCAAATAGTTTGACTATCCAGACACTCTTTGTCTTCGTTGTCTAATCTCCACTTTCTAAACGTCTAAACCAGTATTAACATGTTGAACTCGAAGAGGCACGGTTGCCTTATGGTTGCTTATGCATCGCACAGCATTCGATTATCTTCAACCGCCTTTTTCTTCATATCAAAGTAAAAAAGTAAAGCTTCCCACAAATTCCATTAACTCCGTACAAAACAAAGTATTTGCAAGGCACTGAAAAAAATTTTGTTTACACTTCCACGAAATGACACATACTGAAAAATGAGGCATCACTATGAAGTTGATTACAAATGTATCCGATGCGATTTAATGCGCAAAAACACCAGCCGCTATAAATCCTTTTTAATTTATATTATTTATTATAAGTAAAATGAATAATGTATATATGACTTTTTAAACATTTTTATCGCAATTTTTGGAGATTCAGTCAACAATCTTTAAACTGCCTGAATGATGAAAAAACTAACTTGACTTCTCATGGAAAATAAACTTCTAATAAAATATTCCCTCATAGTTTTACTAAAATAGAGAAAATCTCTTCCCAGTGAGCATTCTTTTGAGATCTGAGAACTGGAACTAGTCGCTGGGGGCCAGATTTGGATTGACGGATTTTTGCCATCGTTTTCGCTGACTTGTGACACGGTGCATTGTCTTAGTGAAGCAGCACTTTCTTTTTCTTCAAATGCGGCCGTTTTTCGGCGATTTCATCCTTCAAACGGTCCAATAACGTTATGTAATAGTCGCTGTCGATGGACCTTCCTTTTTCAAGGTAGTCAATGAAAATTATTCCATGCGCATCCCAAAATACAAACGCCATAACCTTGCCAGCCGACTGTTGCGTTTTCCGACTCTTTCGAGCGGGTTCATCGTGTGCAGTCCACTCGGATGATTGTGGATTGGACTTCAGAGTGAAATGATGGAGCCATGTTTCATCCATCGTCACATATCGACGCAAATACTCGGGTTTATTACACTTGATCATTTTCAAACACTGCTCCGAATCATCAACTCATCGTTGTTTTTGGTCAAAAGTGAGCTCGCGCGGTAGCCACCTTGCACAGAGCTTTCTCATACCCAAATATTCCTGAATGATATTAGAGTGTCTGCTACTTCATTCAGTTTCAATTTACGGTTATTCAAAATCATTTTGTGGATTTTTTCGTGTTTTCGTCGGTAACAACCTCTTTTCGGCCTCCACTGCGTTCACCGTCTTCGGTGCTCATTTAACCACGTCTAAACTTAGCATACACATCCTTGATGGTTGATTTTCCTGGGGCAGTGTCCGGAAACTCGGCATCAAGCTAAGTTTTTGCTGTATTTTTTTGCCTTCAAAAAGCAATATTTTATCAAGACACGAAATTCCTTTTTATCCCTTTTTTTCACAATAAGAAAAGTTGATTCACTCACACTAAAGTTAAAGTTAAACAAGATACACTTACAAGGCATTTTCAAACAATAAAGGGAATTTTTATTATTTGGAAATAATTTTGTTTATTCTGTCCTTCACGGGCGAATATGGAAACTGAAACTTGATTGAGTGTTTTTTACCAATTGCACGGGTCAACACAAAATTTCACCTAAACTTTAAAGCATTAAATTCCAATTCTTTAGGCAGTCATTAAACAAAAAATTTTTATTTAGGAAACCGCTTGAATGATATTTTTCAAAATCTGTGGTGTCAATTTTTAATTGAAAATGAAACCATTTAAATGAACATTTTAATTATTTTACATTTTATTAAGTTTTACTATTAAAAAACTTACAAAAAAGTAGAAAATAATTTAAAGGTGCACACTTTTACTTTTTCTTTTATGGTCATAGGTACTATCTCTTAATAAACCCCAAATATAGTCTCCCATCATGTTTTCATTGTATTCATATATGTATAACACCATCAAGCAAATTCCACCTTTGTAAGCGAGAGCCTAAAAGCTCTGCTTTACTTTTTGGCAAATGTAAATCCCGAATTAAACCACTAAAATCTGTAGTGATAAGATGGTGTTTTGGTTGTTCTGGTGTAGGTAAAAACTCCTTATCAGAATTACTTTTATGAGAAGAATTACTAAGAGATGAGCTACTTTTCCGCGATAATTTTTTCGACAGCTAGGTACTGGTCATGTCAGATCATGTGCGACCAGAGCAGAAGAGGATTCCAGATCAGGATATTCAATAGGTTTTGCATTTTTACCTCTACGTCTTTTACTCGGATTCATAATGCAAAAGTTGTTAACGTGATTTTTTGGTTCTCGCCGGATTCTTGGTGTTGCAAATTTCGTTGACCTTCTCTCACCTCGATACCAACCTAAAATATAGAAATATAATTTAATATGTCTATTATATTTAATTCACCATTTAATTAAAGTTTGCTGATTACCTTCCAAACATCTTTTACAATTATTACAAGCAACATGTAGAGCCGGAATATATACTTCGTAGGCTTCACAGAGAACGTGAGATGTATTTAATTCATATTTTGCGTCTCGAACTTTAATAAATTGCCCACATATATAGCAAAATGCATCAGCATCATATTTCCACTTTCGCGACGACATTTTAAGGTATTCTAGATTTGTACAAAATACCTGATCATTGTTTATCACTCTAGTGCCATCTATCAGCGCTGTGTGAACGTTTAAACCCCACTCTGATCGCGCGGTATTTTTAAATGTATTAAAAATAATTAAAATTTATAAAAAATTCAAATATGAGTATTACTATTATAACACAAGCAAACTTTACACCAGGAAAAGGTATTTTCTTTTCGTTTTTGTTCATAACTAAGCCGAAAATCATAAAATAAACTTCAGGACAAAGGACGAAAATATTTCGTATTATTCATGACTAAATATGTGATAACGAAATTGGTTTTTTTCTCTGATTCTCTGATCCATTATTTATCATCAATCCATAGCTGGCGCATCATTTTCTATTATCTCAATCTATTTTTTTTTTGGAGCTGTTTGCTATATCTTCCATCTAAAAGGTCGATTTCGATACAGAAGCCTATGAGGGCACTCGTTCACGTTTCATTCGAGAGACATCTCCAAAAAGCAATTATTTATAAAAGTTGAACAATGGGTAACAGCTTCAAAACACTTGTTGTTCTTTGAATAGATGAGGAAAAAGTAAACTGTATAAATACTTTCTGTATTTGCTTACTAATACAATTATAAAAATGGCACCAACACATATATTTAACATAAATTGCATAAAGCTTGTATAAAACCAATCGATTTAGCTGAAAATGTCTTGGCCAGAGTCTAAGGTCAGATTTCGAATATCTTAGACAAGTTTTCATTCATAAAATGTTCATTATATTTTACACGTAGCTATAATTTAAGAAATAGCAGTAAAAGATAAAACGATATCGTATTTAAAAAAAAAAGATTAATGATCACAAGAACCAAATAAATCTAATTAATTGTATAAGGTATCAAATAAAAAACTATGCATATTAAAATCGCTTATGTAAGTGAGAATGTTACCGGCTTTCGACATTTGAAAACTACGACGCGCCCATCCCTACGGCCGGACTTATTGTCTTCGGATTTTTTTAAATTCCAGTAGCGTACACGACAGCGATACGAGATACAGTTATCGATCGCTGAAACAATAAGTCTGCAGCGCCTACTAGACCGAATTGCTCGAATAACACGCGAGAACATGATAGGATGTCGAAACGTCGTCCTAATTTGTCGCATTATCAGAAGAAATAATCGAAAGAAAAAATCGAATGTCGCAACGACACCGAAGGTTTTCGATCGTTCGAATTGCAATTGCAAAATTGAAAAGAAATAATTAGGTGCGCCACACTATGCGAGATGGCCGAGAAAAAGTATAGATAAATGACAATCGACAATAAGATTTATTCAATAATTATAAAAAGGCCAAATACAATCGCATACAGAAATCGTCGAGAGTGAGTCAAACAAGATTATTAACAAACTGGGTCTTTTATGTTGCTAACTCATTTTTAATATATCTACAGGAATTCTACATCTAGGAATTCTTATAAAAACGTGTTTTTGAACCAATTAACTAATATGGCATTTTAATATCTTATTAAATAATAATATTAGCGAAAGTTTCTTTGACACTAACTCAAAATTCCGTAGTTTAACGCGAGATAGCTTTTTTCAGAAACATTTTGATCTTAACTATCATTCTGGAAATCCCAACGCAACATAATATATTACTATAAGCTGAGATGATATGTTAGTTTACCAAATACAGTGTTAAATACAGTTAATTTTCTAGTTTAAGTGGATTTCTATAACAAATGATTAGTCACGGGTCCCTTATATATTTTTTATTTGTATCTGTAATCTATTGGGATCATAAAAACTACAAAAAAATATACAAAACAGTTTTCTAATCTTCGTTTTAACCACTTTAATTGCCAAATTTTAATTTCATTGCTACAATAAGAACTTCTTCTGCGTCGGAGAATGCTCTCAGTACATGTTTTCGCATCTTCCTTGAGTTTGGAGTTGTGATGCCATTCTCTGAAGAGAGTTTCAATTAACTGCTGCTTGGTGGTAATCACTTCTTTTTCAATCACCCGTTTTGTGAGTTCCCACATGTTTTCTATGGGATTCATGTCTGATGAATTATCTAGCCAAGGCAAAACTGTGATTTTTTTCGCCAAATATACACTAACGCTTCTGGTTTTGTGACACGGTGCCGTATCATCCATAAAAATGTGCTTGTCATCGTCAGAGAACCATTAATTAACCAGCGGTAGTAACCGGGTTTCCAATACTCACTTGTATTGGTTTTGTTTCATTGTCCCCTCTACAATGTATCGGCATCCCATGTCTTTGGCTAAGATAACAGACCACACCATGACATTAACCAGGTCTTTAACCCTCTCTACAAGGCAATCGGCGTAGAGTTGTTCACCAGAGCGTCGTTTTACAAAAGAAGTTTTGTCAATCGCAATTTGGAAGGTTGATTCGTCGAGAAAGCACACTAAATTAAGAGAATTAATACTAGAAAATCGTTATTAAGCAATTGTATTGTTCAAAAACGTTATACTTACTCGACTCCACTCTACAACCATCATATTTCTATGTTGTCTCGCCCATTGGAGTCGCTTCTTTTTCATGCTGTTCGTTAGGCGTAGTTTTTTGGAGGGCCACCATCCTATTAGACCCTTTTCAACCTTTTTTTTTCAGATGTTTCTGAATTTTGGATCAGTAGGAGGTGATGTGATTGGGTTTTTGCCACATTTGCCAAATATGTCTCTTTTTAACCATACCTAAATATTTGCCTTTACAATAAGTTTTAGTAAAACTAACAATAATATAAAAATATATTCTGACATATTTCAACCTTGATTCTAACTCGATGCTCTCCAAGTCCTAATTCCTCTCTAGGTTTAACAGGTCAATTGAAAAGCCCTCGGCCTGACACATAGATGGCGCTACTAGAATTAAATTCATATGTTTTTTAGTTAGCCCTAACCCTCAAAAGATGCGTGAATTATAGCTTTTGAGTGAAGAGACTTTTGTTATTGTGAAAAAATGGATAAAAAGGAATTTCGCGTGCTAATAAAATATTATTTTTGAAGGGAAAAAATATAGTTGAAAAAAAAACTTGGCTTTTTCTCACACTGCCCAAGAAAAATCAACCATCAATTATTAGTATGCTAAGTTTAGACGTGGTGAAATGAGCACCGAAGACGGTGAACGCAATGGACGCCCAAAAGAGGTTGTTACTAAACGTGTACATCATATTATTCACGAATATTTGGGTATAAGAAAGTTCTGTACAAAGTGGGTGCCATGCGAGCTCACTTTGGACCAAAAACAACGACGAGTTGATGATTCGGAGCACTATTTGAAGCGTCACTATTTGAAGCGCCAAACCCGAGTTTTTGCGTCGATATGTGACACTCGATGAAACGTGGCTCCATCGTTTCACTCCGAATTCCAATCGACAGTCATCCGAGTGGATTGCACAAGATGAACCAACTTCAAAGCGTGGAAAAACGCAACAGTCGGCTAGCAAGGCTATGGCGTCTGTATTTTTAATGCGCATGGAATAATTTTCATTGACTACCTTGAAAAAGGAAGGACCATCAACAGCGACTATTACATAGCGTTATTGGACCGTTTGAAGGACGAAATCGCCGAGAAACGGCCGCATTTGAAGAAACAGAAAGTGCTGCTTAACCAAGACAATGTACCGTGTCACAAGTCAGTGAAAACGATGGCAAGAATCCATGAATCGGGCTTCGAATTGCTTCCTCTTCCACCGTATTGTCCAGATCTGGCCCCTAGCGACTCCTATTTCCTGTTCTCAAGTCTTAAAAGAATGCTCGCTGGAAAGAAATGTTCGTCGAATGAAGAGGTGATCGCCGAAACTGAGGACTATTTTGAAGTAAAGAAGAAATCGTACTACAAAAATGATATCGAAAAGTTGCAGGGTCGCTATAATCTGTGTATCACCCTTGAAGGGAATTATGTTGAATTAAAACAAAATTACCAAAAAACGTGTTTTATTATGGTAGGTCGGGAACTTTTCAATTGACCTGTTATATATCCGTCAGAGAAAAATTGATCATCGTTCTCCAAACCATAACTCTGCTGATTATGAGCTGAAGTTATATGTTAGTTTAGCAATTACTTGTAAGCATATTTTCAGGAATCAAGATGAATGATTTACGATATAATTTTAGTAGAAGCTTTCGATAAAGTTTGGCATGAAGGCCTTATTCATAAACTACAGAAAATACTACCAAAACAACACACCGAACTATTAAAATCATACATTACAACCAGAATGTTTAGAGTCAAACAAGAAGATGCTTACTCTACAATAAAAGAAGCTAAAGCCGATGTACCACAAAGAAGTATACTGGGACCAATGCTTTATCTACTCTACACTTGTGATATACCACAAATGGAAAATATTACGATGGCTACATTTGCTGATGATACTGTGAATATAGCTGTCGGAGACAATAGTGAAGAAGCCTCACGAAAATTACAACAGGAAAGTGACAATATAAATAATTGGACACAAGCTTGGAAAATAAGAATTAATGAAAGTAAATCTGTACATGTGCAGTTCACTTATAAAGAGACCGTACAAGCACCAATAAGATTAAATAACGCTATCATTCTATATAGCAACAACGCTAAATATCTTGGAATGAATCTCGATGCAAAATTTCGCTGGAAGGAACATATAAAGAAGAAAAGAAAAGAACTGGAATTGAAATATAGGAAAATGTACTGGCTAATTGAAAGAAAATCACATTTATCAGTGCATAATAAATTGCTATTATATAAGCAAATAGTAAAACCTATATGGACATACGGAGTTCAATTATGGGGATATTCTGCAAAGAGTAACATAAATCAAATACAAATTTTTCAGAACAAAGTCCTGAGAGGTATTGTATTTGCACCCAAATACTATAGGACCTACATCGAGACCTTCAGATACCCACAGTCAGTCAAGAAATCAAGAGAATTGCAAGGGGGCATGAGGAAAGACTCCATTCTCATACGAATATTGAAATATTACAACTATTGGATACCATCAGAACAGGACACAGATTCAAAAGAATCAAACCATCTGATCTTGTGTAGTCTTGTGTAGTGAGGTGCATATATTAAAAAATTCAGCAGTGACATTATTTCACATTGTTAAAGATTATTAAACATTTTACCAGAGACTGAGTTAGGGCCGATGGGTCCTCCTATTTATATACATAGATTTAAGTTAGCATAAGGACAAATTGTAGGTTAGACGGAAACGACTAGTAACAATATATTAATTAAATAATAAAAAAAATTATAAAAAAAATATAATATATTCTAATAAAAAATATAATTAATTCGTCATAAACTGAGATTTTTCATTAAAAATTAGAATACCATTTAATATAAATTATCATTTCTGCGAATTACGGTGTTTTTTAATACGGCATTGGATATTTCTGTCATTTCTGCTCGCTGGAAATATTCCGAATAACATTCAAAATTCAAGCCGGGGAATTACATTCGGAATATTTCACCTATAATTTAGGTACTTCATTATTCACAGGAGGATTTATCGGTAAATGTATCTCTATTTGAATAGTTATTTTTAGATGCAGGCGTAGCTTTGTTAGAGGCTCCATTTTTCCTTATTGGACGTACTATTTTGCCTAAAAAATGCCCTGGTCGATACGTGTTCGGAGATTCGCCATTACTTATTTAGATACAAGGTGTTGTGATATATTAATGGTCAATTTAGTACTATTACAGTGGTACTCTATAGGGTATTATATATAATATTTTAAGCTTTTTTGTAGTTCTTGTTCAGAAAAATTGGTAAATGTAATTTATTCAAATTATCGTCCATTCTTAGATACTTTTTCTTTACATATTGAGGGCATTTGAGTTTCAATGCTCGTCTCATTTGCATTAATTGTTGTTTTTTTTATTACTCTTCGTGATTCCACAATCTGCCCTATTGGCAATAAATATTTCTTATGTCTCTATTATATGGCACGTAGAAAATCACTTCATTAAACAATCTTCTGTACAAAATATTATCTTAATTAATTAGTCTTATTCTAAAGCTTATTCTAAAGTCTACATACGTCCAGTAATCAGATCATGTGGTGATAAAAGTTTTAGCCTACGCACTTCACTGTCATATAGTATGATTTAGTAATCTTCTTTCGTGTTTCAAGGCGAAATCCTGCACAACTTCGCAAATCCATCTGATTTCCAGGTTATCGTGCAGTTCTTCATTGGTTACATAGCCATAGGCATTGGTAATCAATTGAAGAACCTTGTTTTGACAGCGCTGTATGACTGTATGAAGTTGAGAGTATCTTCCGACTAACCAGTATAGTTGTTTTATTTTGGTTCTAATGTGTTTTGCTTTTTGTCTAACGTGATGCTTCCAATTTAATCTACCGTCAAGAATTTTTTATTATTACTCTTCGTGAGTCCACAATCTGCCCTATTGGCAATAAGTATTTCTTATGTCTATATTATATGGCATGTAGAAAATCGCTTCATTAAGCAATCTTCTGTATAAAATATTATCTTAATTAATTAGTCTTATTCTAAAGCTTATTCTAAAGTCTACATATGTCCAGTAATCAGATCAGGTGGTGTTAAACGTTTTAGTCTACGCACTTCACTATCACGTCGCATATTTAGCTGGTTAGCGAGTATGTTAGGATCCACTGATATTCTTTCGAAGTACTTCACACAAACACGTTGAATTACACTAGTTATAGGTTCTAGAAGAATATCGCGTTGTATCACTTTATTTGAAATATAGTACGGAGCATCAACAATGGCACGCAACACTTTATTTTGGAACCGTTAAATGATGGATATATTAGATTTGCTAGCGGTACCCCATAGTTGGATTCCATATGACAAATAGGCTTGAGTATAGACTCATACAGCAATACCTTGTTATCTAATGATAACTTAGATTTGCGCCCGATGAGCCAATACTTTTGATACAATTTAAATCCAAGTTCTTTTCGTTAAGAGAGTATGTGCTTCTTCCAGGTTAGGCGACGATCTAAGTGCATACCAAGATATTTAACATGCTCTGCTTGGGGGAGTTGATGATGATTGATATTCACTGGTGGACATGTTCTTCTACGCAGGGTAAACGTTATATGCGTGGATTTTCTTTCATTGGCTTTAATGCACCATGTCTTCAACCATAATTGTATTTGTTCCAATTGGGTTTGTAGGTTTGTTGGTGCTGTGACTGGATCTTCGTGGGATGCTAAGATTGCTGTGTCGTCAGTTATAATAAACTAGCGGCCCGCCCCGGCTTCGCACGGGTGCAATGCTGATACTAAATTAAATAAACTACAGAAAAAATATGAACGTTGTATATAAAAACATAGCGGCCCACTCCGACTTTGCACGGGCATAAAATATATATGCCTATGTCACTCAATGAAAACATGATTAAAATCGATCCAGTATTTTTGGTTCATTCATTACTGCCCTTGGCCTGCACGCATTAAATTTGGAGTAAAACAATACCTCTTCCCCTATACTTACTATGAAGATTTCCTGCTATCTTTGGAATATCTAAATTCATAAAATTTTTATTACATTACACATTTTTAAACGCAAATTTTAAATTTGTAATATCTCCGAATATATTTGTTTAATTTACATGCTGTAAGGAACCATATTGATCTATATTAATTGCACACTGTATTTAAGGTACTTAATTCGATAAGGATTAATGCCGTATTGCTTAAAATAGCTTCGTAAATAAGCCATTTTCTCACGTAAAAAGTAAACAATAAAAATGGTTAATGTGGGTTATCCCTAAAAGATAAACATATACCATCGCGGACTTTTTTGTAGACCTTTTTATAGTGTACAATACTGTAGTACATTAATTTGATCTAACTCGTAGGGTTAGGCAGCGTTTTTGCTAATTGCTAAATAAGCCTAAAAAAATAGGTTAATTTACGACATCACGTTAGAAACCTCTAAAATTAGCAATGTTGCCTTAGTATATTATGCATGTATTATATAAATATAAACCTTCCTCTTGAATCACTCTACCTATTGAAAAAAACCGCATCAAAATCCGTTGCGTAGTTTTAAAGATTTAAGCGCACATAGGGATATAGGGACAGAAAAGGGTTGTTTTATACTATGTAGTGATAGTGATGCCCAACGTTTAACCAAAGCAATGCGGTACATCGCCATTTCTTTTGAGAAATGCTTGGCTTGCAATACCAGACAGTGTTGCCAAATCTAAGCGCAAGACTATAATTGTACTAAATACTAAAAGAACGTATCTACTCGATTTTTTTTTCAAAACAAAATATACAAATTTTCAACATAAAAATGTCAGAAAGTCTTGTTAAATATAATTAATAAAGCAAATCAGCCTAGCTGTAAATTTGTCAATATCGACTTTTAGAATTTCGGCTTGCGGTAAGTAGATTGCACCGACGAATATAGGAATAGTCCCGAAAGCAGCCGAATCTCCAGACCACGATGATTTTTAATGTATACTATATTTGCACCATACCAAGTCGTCTCATACGTCTTTTTTCCGCGTTCAGGAATGTCTGTTTTTTAAGTTTTAAGTTTTTTAGGTAGAATATCGTCTTCCAACGAATGCTTTCTAACTTTTTCTTTACTGGCTTTAGTATTTCTTGATACTTACGTTAATATCTTAATGTTACTTAAAGCAATATTCTGTTTCTTTTTTGATGTGAATACAATATCTTCATCAACACAGCGAAGTGATATATATTGATATTTAGAGGGGAATAATGACACTTTAAGACGAATATAGCTACAGAATGGTCTAATCCGCATATTTTGTAAATCCCACAAAACCATATAATCCCGTCTATTGCAGTTGTAATCTAATACAAAATTAACGCACAGACCGTTTCCATCTGTTCCCTTAAATATAATTATTTCCTTTTTTGTGATGGTTATCCTCCCCTTTTTTAAGGGTCTACTGCACTTTATCGCATTTATCGTATCAATGGCACTAAATGATGTAACCATTTGAAGAGATGCAAGTAGCAGCTGCGATCAAGTTGATAATGTTACGGTTGTTTCATGGGTGACTTGTCATGATGACCTGTTGTCAATATCTGTGTTCAATTTACTACGATATATTTCATTGAAATCAACAGTTCAATTATATAGGAAAATGTATTTACAATTTGTGTTGTCCACCACACCAACCATTTTCATCAAATTATTTATTGCATTATAAGTATTTTTCAATAATTAACTAATAACTAACAAGGTACTAAATCAAGTTTTTTTTAATCATTTAATTAATATATTGTTACTAGTCGTTTCCGTCTAACCTACAATTTGTCTTTATGATAACTTAAATCTAGGTATATAACTAGAAGGACCCATCGGCCCTATCTCAGTCTCGGGTGAAATAATATTTATACATGTCCCTTCTGAATTTTTTAATATGTGGACCTCACTACACAACACTACACAAGATCAGATGGTTTGATTCTTTTGAGTCTGTATCCTATTCTGGTGTCCTTTCCTCATTTTTCTATATAAAATAATAGTTATCCATTTAGTATTCTAGAGGTATGTATATAATGTAAATACAGACACTGCGGGTATTTATGGAATGCACAAAATTGTTGGTTTATTTGAAAAACTCTACTGCTGAAACCTATGAAACAGTTTTAGAAATTATGTTATATGTTAATGCTATTCCGTCCAAAATCACCAAAAAGTTGGTCGTCCGTCGATGACTAAAAAACTTGAAATATAATCAATTGCAAGACATTTTGAACGAAAACCCAGCTTAAACTTTGAAAGAACTTGAGCGAGATGAACAGTTGACGAAACAATGTGATGATTATTGTTACTGCAAATGTCCACCGATGCCATTTGAATAAATTGAACGACACAGTATGTAAAAGGAGTCATAGAAAATGATTTGATTAATATATATTGTACAACATTAACAGAATGCGTGCAAGCACCTAATATCTAAAACACCAATCCAGTTACCAAAGTTTTCGAAAGGCTCTACAGTGTTTGATAATAGACGACTTTACAGTCACTTTACCTTATAAGAAACGAATTTATTGTTAAATAAATTCCACTATATAAAATAAAATATGTTCATAAATAAAACTAATTATATGTTTTATAACAGTAAAATAATGATCAACATGATTATGATACCAGAGAATTAATTAAGTTATATTAAGTACTACATCTGTGGGGCAATCTTTAAAATTCCCTTCAAGGTTCTGATTGGGTTTAAACGTCATTACCATATACTTGAATGAATGAATTCACAATAGCTTTGCCACATTCAAAAATAGCTTAAAATGAAACTCTATAGGCTGGTTAATTTCAGTGGTACATAATTTCCTAACAATAGGCAGTAGCTTATATCCATTCATTAGCATGTTCTACTATTTAGTCTCTTTTATCTCGATATATGGCAATGAATAAGCTAAAAATCGTCTCAATTTATTATCCATAATCGTTTTAGTTTTTAATGTTTACTAATGAAAAAATAAAAACGCTAGCAGACATAAGAAACGTCCTGTTCAAACGTCATTTGAACAATATATTATCAATGTATTGATGAAATAGGGGAATATTATAAGCAGAAGTTGGTCGCGCTAACTTTCTTGCGAATTTATTTGATTGAACAATAAAAAGACGAATAGAATTCAAAGAAATTACTTGTCCAAAAAAATAAAAAAATAAATATATTGTACCTGTCACCGGATTTCTTTGTTTAATGATTAAATGATATCCATATTCTTCAATAGATAGTCTTGGACCATCTACATCGTATTATCTCTGCATTCAATTGAAACTCAACAGGTTAATTGAATAGTCCCCGGCCAGACACGTAGATGGCGCTACTAGAATTACATCCATATGTTTTTTAGTTAACCCTAAGCCTCAAAAGAGGCGTGTATAAATTTGACAACTATCGGATCATTAGTTTGTGAATTACAGCATTTTGAGTGAAGCAACTTTTGTTATTGTGAAAAAAAAAGAAAAAAAGAGAAAAACTTGGCTTGATGCCTAGTTTCTGGACACTGTCCCAGGAAAATCAAGCATCAAGGATTAGTATGCTAAGTTTATACGTGGTTAGGTTAGACTGGAGTGGTGAGACGTCAGATGGTTAGAGTGGTCACCACGTCGAAACGTCTAAATAAGTGGACAAAATATAACTAAACAATGGAAAAAAATCACAAAATGTTTTTGAATGGCCGTAAACTGAAACTGCTCACGACTAAATTGCCGAAAAACGGTCGCATTTAAAGAAAAAGAAAGTACTGCTTCACCAAGACAATGCACCGTGTCAAAAATCCATGAATTGGGCTTCGAATTGCTTGCTCACCCACCGTATTCTCCAGATCTGGCCCCCAGCGACTGTTTTCTGTTCTCAGATCAAAGAATGATGAAAGAATGCTCGCTGGGGTCGCCAGCCATAATAATTGCAAGATCATTAACAAGTTCAATATATATGCTCTACATATAATCTCCACTGGTTTAATAATAACAGCGTAGGTTTCTTTTTCTAATCTATTGGAAACGGTGTTGAACAACTGAACTAATTAGTCAAGATTTTGCAAAAACTTGTTCAAACTTGCTACAATTGTTCTCTTCTCAATCGATATGGTTGTACAGTCAGCATGTGTTAATTTTTACTCCTAGTAAAATAGATTTGCAAAATGTTTGGATCGGTATTCAGCATTGAAAATAAAGAACTAATTTCATGGTCCACTTGGCACAAGTGTTCCTCTGTAGTTCTATCTAACCAGTTTCTGCATTATGTGTACTTCAACCAGTATTTAACTTAAAAAATACTATACTTATTTAAAATAAGTAACGTTTTAAGTTAAAATTAACAAGAATGTCGTCGACCAAATGTCTCTAGTATAACTAATTGCATTGGGAATTAAACTGACAGTAACTATTTCCCTATGTTAACAATGATATTTTTACTTATTGTAGCGACCTTGAGGCATGTCGAATTTTACATAGTGCAATAACGGTCAACAAAGTACCCACAAATATAATCCCAGATGTTGAACACGGGCGGGGTGCCAACTAGAACCCGATAACGAATAGCTGGCAACACCGAGACGTTTATCTGGGATGTTATTGTAGGGTATTTCCAATCATTCAGTAACCGACCATTTGGTTTAGACGTGCCACCATCGACAGCCCAAGCCTCGTCATCAGGTAACGCCGCTGCCATACGTTTTATCTATTTTGTATTTTGCTCAGTTTTATATTACTTCAATAAATAACGATCACAAAATGTAAACACCACTGTTTCATTTCGTTTTACCTCCATTCATTGAGCCACATCATTTACCCTAAATTATTATAAAAATATATATACATGTTAATAACATTTATTGCTTCACTTATGATGAACACTTACTATCCGCACCGACCAAATTAATAATCTCCATTCAGACATTAAATACAGAATACAATAGGCGGCTTGATACAAAGGACTCAATTAAACCGATCCACCATGATCGTGGCGTAGACATACGGGCCATATATCAATTTTTAAAGGCAATTGGGCGACTTTTCCGGGTCATCCCGCCCGTCAAGGAGACCGGCGTGGTAATTGAATAAACTGACGCGGCGCCATCTAGCGACCGTCCTCATAAAATATGCATGCACTAAAACGATTAAAACGTTCCATCCCGCCATGTTCCGGAGCGACATTTCCTCCCCTCGCGCCCTCCCCCCTCCTCCTACTACGTCGCGGCGCTCAAATCCATCCTCCACGTCCTCCTCCCCCTCTGCCGCTCCTCTTTCAAAGGCATCACTTTTGACGGAAGAGGTCTGTTTAATAATGCATCGAATTTTTTCTGACGCTTACCGAGATTACTCAATAGGAATGTAGAAAATGTATCTGGAGCCCCGCTCTCATTAAGCGATTTTTATTTTAAATGGAACGGGGATTTTTTTGTCTCCTAGTGATATTCCAGGGTCCCGAGGACGTCTCGAAGGACCAATTTTATTTAACGGAAAAGAAAGTAGGCCAAGCGGAAAGGAATCAACCGCGATATAATGACTTTGGTTACATCCAGAATTTACTTCTTTATCTTTACTTACTTTTTCTATCTGATATTTTTGAATGTAGCGTGATCAGCGATATATATTGGGAAACATGCGAAATAACATTGTAACAGGACAATTGAAAAGTCCCCGGCCTACAATAGTAAAACACATTTTTTTGTCAAAATTATTTTTTTTTATTCAACATAATTCCCTTCAAGGGTGATGACACTGATTATAGCGACCCTCCAACTTTTCGATACCATTTTTGTAGTACGATTTGTCCTTTGCTTCAAAATGACTTTGCTCAGGTTCGTCGATCACCTCTTCATTCGACGAAAATTTCTTCCCAGCGAGCATTCGTTTGAGATCTGAGAACAGAAAGTAATCGCTGGAGGTCAGATCTGGTGAATACGGTGGATGAGGATGCAATTCGGAGCCCAATTCATGGATTTTTGACACGGTGCATTGCCTTGGTGAAGCAGCACTTTCTTTTTCTTCAAATGCGGCCGTTTTTCGGCAATTTCCTCCTTCAAACGGTCCAATAATAATATGTAATAGTCGCTTTTGATGGTCCTTCCTTTTTCAAGGTAGTCAATGAAAATTATTCCATGCGCATCCCAAAATACAGACGCTATAACCTTGCCAGCCGACTGTTGCGTTTTACAAATCATCCCAGAAGACATCCGATCTTACCCAGCCTGGTTACTGGCGGAACTTAGATCATATTCCTTGTCAGATGTTGCACTCTTGCTTAGGACAATCACAAATATTAAACAATCACAAATATAAATTTATTTATATTTGTGATCCCTCGCAGGATTCGAACCGGGGACTATCGCAATAGTAGGAGGATCGTTCTGTCGCCTTTACACATACAAGTTCTGCTGTATTTGCATTAAATTACTATAAAAATAATATAAAAGACTAAATTTTGCCAAAAAAATGTGTTTTACTATGATAGGCCGGGAACTTTTCAATTGACCTGTTAATAAATTAAGTTGTAAATTAAGGTTGTACTAAGAATATCTAACATAAGATGTAATTAATAAAAAAATATTTATATTCACTGTTAACATCACCAAAATGTCATAAAACAACATTAGACACCTTCGGTGATTTATATCGACACTCCATCGCCCTTATCATCGCGCACAACATAAAAAAAACAACAAAACCGAATATATTTTAACGGGAGCGAGACGTCACGTCCGTTCCCTTAATAAAATATTTCCACATTCTTCAATTAAATCATTTCGAAGACGATTTCGGCGTCGGTGTTGTGCGTGTGCTCTCTCTCGCGCTGCCGGGGCCTTTTAATATTTCTCGATGCGTATTGCGGACGTGCCTCACCATCCTGAATACCAAATGAGACCTCCGCCGAGGGGTCGCGTGGCATCGGTCAGGTGCCGGATCTTTTGGCGTCGTGACGCCAATTCCGGCGTCGATCTAACGGACCTAACGACCGGCTGAGTGTCGGGAAGTTTACCCGTAAAATCTTTTTTATCGCTTGCGGACACGGCAACTTTCCCCCTTCTATCTCAATTTGGACGGTTCGTCGGGGATAATGGAATCGAATTCGCGTTTATCTCTAACAAAAAGAACAACAGAACAACAAGAACGGCGATTATCCAATCGTTGGGGTTAATTTCCGTCGGTGTTTACGGTTCGTTTCCTGTTTCAGGTGAACTTGATATGTCCCGTTTATACATCGGGCATGCGAGAGGATGAGATGGAGAAGTACATCATCTACAACGTGTCGAAGGACGAATATGAGACGTGCCGCATCACCAACCCCAATCCCAGGATCATAGCGGTGTGCGACAAACCGAACAAACTCATGTACTTCACCATCACGTTCAGGCCTTTTACACCACAACCTGGCGGTTTAGAATTCTTACCAGGTAAGTCTGATCATCACGAATTTCATGTTTTTACAGTATCATAAGAATTATATATTAGGAAATAATAAGATATAACACGTTGGCTGAAAAGTCCCGGTCTTGACACGTAGATGGCGCTAGTTTTATAGCATTCGCCGCTTTTTCAGTTAGTACTAACCTTCAAAAGAAAACTGTTAACATGAAAACATAACTTGGAGTGACACTACTTTTGTTATTTTCAAAACAATAGTTCAAAAACAATTTCTTGTTTTAATTTGACACTGTTTCTTGATGGGGAAAAATGCCGTTCAAGAGAAGAAGTGGCTTGAAAAGTGTTATAAGGACCCCACTCTATCAGAAACAACAATAAAACGTTTGTAGTTTTTGTATGTAGTTTTTCGTTAGTTCAGGCATCTTAAACGAAACTTGTATACTCATTAATTTTTTTACTTTACTATATATGTCTTATATATGTCTTCCCAGCGAGCAGTCTTTTGAGATCTGAGAACAGCAAACAATCGCTAGAAGCCAGATCTTGCAGGAAGAAATTCGAAGCCCAATTAATAGACTTTTGGCAGCGTTTTCACTAACTTGTGACACGTTGCATTATCTTTGTGAAGCGGCACTTTCTTTTTCTTCAAATGCGGCTGTTTTTCTGGGATTTCGTCCTTCAAACGGTCCAATAATGCTATGTAATAGTCGCTGTTGATGGTCTTTCCTTTTTGATGGTAGTCAATAAAAATTATTCCATGCGCATCCCAAAATATGGAGGCAATAACCTTGCCAGCCGACTGTTGCGTTTTCCTACGCTTTGGAGCGGGTTCAATGATGAATGAGTGCAATGATGGAGCCATGTTTCATCCAGTGTCACATATCGATGCAAAAACTCGGGTTTATTACGCTTGATTATCTTCAAACACTGTTCCGAATCATTAACTCGTTGTTGTTTTTGGTCAAAAGTGAGCTCGCGCGGCACCCACTTTGCACAGAGTTTTCTCATACCCAATATTCGTGAATGATATGATGTATACGTTCAGTTAGTATATTTAAAGTATCTGCTGTTTCACTCAATTTCAATTTACGGTCAATCAAAATCCTTTTGTGAATTTTTTAATGTTTTCGTCGATAACAACCTTTTTTGGGCGTCCAATCCGTTCACCGTCTTCGGTGCTCATTTCACCACTGTGAACCACTGTGAACGGTGTCCGGAAATTCGGCATCAAGCCAAGTTTTTGCTTCAACTGTATTTTTTCAATATTTTATCAACACGCGAAATTCCTTTTTATCCATTTTGTTTTTCACAATAACAAAAGTTGCTTGACTCGCAATACTATAATTCACAAACTAATGATGCGACAGCTGTTCTCAAATTCAAACACGCATCTTTTGAGAGTTAGGGCTAACTAAAAAACATATGCATTTAATTCTAGTAGCGTCATCTATGTGTCAAGCCGGGGACTTTTCAATTGACCTGTTATCTAATGTAAGATATAATTAAATTTAAAAAACTGGATTATCATCAAAAGCATCATCAAATCAATCAAATAAATATTTTTTTCCGTTTATTTAATTTTAATGTAGCCCACGTATAGTCTCACATTTATCGAATTTTTCTTGAAAAATCACTGGAAACTCGATTTTCTTTGAAGATATTTCAGCAAAATATGCACCAACAGCCGGCGAAATTTGATCTCAATCGAGGGTAAAATCGTCTCCAGTCTCTTTGCCGTCAGTGTTATTCCGTCGAATAATAAATACTCACTCAAAATCATTAAGCTGATTTCCCTTTCCATTCGGACATTTTCTCCACCTTGTATCGACGGGGAAAAAACTTTTCCCTGTCTCCTCTCCAAATCGCTTTGATGAATTTTTAACGATATAGTCAGTCGTCTTGGCGACGGTGTACCCTCCCAGGCGCCCACCGGGTCCCCCGAGTCCCCGAAGGAGACATCTATCTGTCTTGAAGTTAGCCCGATATGGAGGATATTGTTCTATCGATCCGGTTCGTAAACAATTGAACGTGTATGTATTATGTTCGTCCTAAATTAACTGAAAAAATCAATTCGGCGAAGGTTTACGTTAGTCCTGGCTATAAAAATCGGATATAAAAATATTTTGTTGGTATTGACGTTGGGTGTACAAATAAGTCTCCGTCGTTTTTCGATCAATAATTGTGGATTTATTATAAAAGAAGGGAACCTTATGTTCTATTCCAAAGATTGTCCATTGTTAGTCATCGTTTTGTCATGTTTCTAGCGGCAGGCGAATATTACATCGGACTGTTTCATTTCACAAAGTTATCTTCACATGATGTCAAATGCTACACAGACAAAACGTGCATCATTGGTCGAAATAAGCAGTGTCTGATGGATGGAATATATGTTTCTGATATGATTTTGACTGCCACCATAACATTTTGATAACCATTAGCTATAAAAATCGGATATAAAAATATTTTGTTGGTATTGACGTTGGGAGTACAAATAAGTCTTCGTCGTTTTTCGATCAATAATTATCTTCACATGATGTCAAATGCTATATAGACAAAACGTACATCATTGATCGAAAACGTACATCATTGAAATGATTTTGACTGCCACCATAATATTAGGGGCACAAATAAATCTCATTTTTAATCAATAAGTGTTATAATCAATAGCACATATTCTAAATCCTTCATCCCAGATTCACTTAAACCTGGTCGTTCTGCTTTCCGCCCTTACCTCCTAAATTATCTTAATCTGTCTTGTTCAGATCTTTTCTTATTTCTGCATTTCTTGTTCATGCTTGTTGCACTTCTCAAACTTCTGAGACGTTCGCTGCTTGAATTTTAGTCTTCTGTTTTTTGATATTAATAGTCTATATATTATTTTGTATATTTCCCTCTTTATTTTGTTTGATAGCATTTCCAGTTCCACATCTGGCGTTAGCTTCCTTTTTTAAATATAGTATTTACTTGTTCTATCCTTACTTCTTCTAAATCTTCTATTACCATAATTTTCTTTTTGTTTTTGTTCAATATTATTCCGTATTCCCTTAGTACCGAGTCCCATCTGCTTAGTGTTTATTGTAGATGGCTTGGACTGTCAGTTGTTTTCAGTATAGCTCCTATTGTTTTATATATTTCCCTTCAACAAATATAACAGAATAAGTACATAGATTAGTCAACAAAATTAATAAAAACCTAAATGATAAAAAATATTGCACCGCTACATTTCTCGATATATCTCAAGCCTTCGACAAGGTATAGAATACTGGACTGTACGTTAAATTGAAAAACCTTTTGCCCCATACGCACTTTCAATTGCTGAAATCGTACCTCATAGACAGACATTTTATTGTCAAACAGGGAGACGAATACACTGACCTACGTCCAATATATTCGGGTGTTCCGCAAGGCAGCGTTATTTCATACAGTTTTATCATCACACGAGGATCCAATATCAGCTACAAGAAATCTCCAACATCATCTTATTAAGTCGAATTGTGTTTGAAAACGTGGCGTATCAAAGCAAATGTGGCAAAATCTACCCATGTAACATTCACCCTTTGTAGAAGAACTTGTACCTCAGTAAAAATGAATAATTATAAATTAACATAAGCAGACAACGTTAATATCTGGGAATGTATTTTGATCAACACTTGACATGAAAAAACATATAGTGACAAAACGCAAAAAGCTTGGTATTAACTAAACTTGACTAAACCAAAAGATTCTCTTAAATCTAAATTATCATTAGATTACAAGGTTTTGCTGTATAAGTCAATACTTAGGCTCATTTAGGACCTATGGTATTGAACTGTTGGGCACTACTAGCAAATCTAATATAGCTATCCAACAGAGGTCCCAGAATAATGTGTTGCGAGTCATCGTCGATGCCCCACGTCTGCAACAAACAGATTCAACGCAGTATCCCCTTAGAGCTCATAACAAGTGTGATTCGAAGTATTAGTGAGAGGTACTCTGAAAGACTGTTGGTGCATCCAAATGCACTCGCCAAACAGTTAAAGGTGAAAAGGCTCAAACGTAAACTACCATACGAACTGATTAATAGACACATCGAGTGAGATATAATAATCTCCAGAATAAGTTAGAATAGCCTTTAGAATAAGTTAGGATATCCTTTAGAATAGATAGAATAGATTTAGATTATAAGTTTACTACTTACGATCTTCTACATGTCAGTAGAGTTATATTGTATAACGGAAATCATTAAATAACACTTATTACCCAAGATCAGATTGTTGAAGTTCTAACAGATTAATAACAAAAACTATTTCCCATACGTAATGCTTGGACCCCCCAATTTCACAATTCGTTAAAATATGTTGTAACACCATCGACATCGCCAAAAGCCATAAATCCAGCCGAAACAATTTTATCTGTGTATATCAGGTAACGTCGGAAAATATTTTCCATCGATGTATATTTAATAAACGATTTAAAATTCAAATTAGTTACACATATCACCCACTTTGTACAAATAGCCGGAGAAAAAAAAACACGATCTCGTCCCAGCAACTTCATCTACCATAAAAAACGGTTTGTTAATGAATTCCCCGCGTTTCGAGAATTTCCGAAACGACCTGCGTATAATTTATGACGAATTAAAGTTGTCGGGAATAGTCAACAGATGTCGCTCCTCCATAAAAAGAAATAATTTCAGGTAGTAGATGTCGAAGATAACGTACGAAAATAGTGTTCATTTTTTTCTTCGTCTCCTCCTTCCTTTCGAAATGAGCCACGAGAAAATGTCGAGAATTATTCTAATCTATGGGACACAACCAAAAATGGTAGTGAGTTTCAAAAGGACCGACTTATCATCGGAATACCATCGACGATAGAAACTAGAGGGACTGGATACAAAATTTTACGCAGTAGAGAAATATTATATTAACTTATATATTAACCAGCAATTTACTTTTGCATTTCCTCATGCACAGAGTTATTTTTAGTATGTGTGTGTGTGTGTGTGTGTGTTTACTTTTCTTCTTCAGCTTCGATTTTTTGATCTTCCTTGCTGTGTAATTTATTAAAACTTGATGTTTATCACAAATTAGATAATTATTTTTTATTCATCTCTTAGAACTTCAACAATCTGCCCGTAGGCAATAAGTATTATTTTATGATTTCCGTTATACAATATAACTATACTGACATGTAGAAAATGGCTTCAGTAAGTGATCTGCTGTACAAACTAAGTCTTATTCTAAATACTATTCTAACTTATTCTAAAGATTATTCTAAATTATTCTAGATATTATTATATCTCACTCTATGTGTCTATTAAACAACTTATATGGCAGTATGCGTTTGAGCCTGCGCACTTCACTGTCATCGCGCACCTTTAACTGTTGGAATTTAACATTGGAATGCACTAACACTCTTTCAGAGTATTTTACACTAACACTTTGAATCACGCTCGTTATGGGTTCTAGAGGGATATCACGCTGAATTAGTTTGTTGGAGACGTAATATGGGGCATCGACGATGACTCTCAACACTTTATTCTGGAGCCTCTGAAGGGTAGCTATGAAAGATTTGCTAGTACTACCCCACAGTTCAATACTATAGGCCCAAATGGCCCTAAGTATTTACTTATATAGCAAAACCTTGTTATCTAATGGTAATGTAGATTTACGCCCTATCAGCCAATACATATGGATTAGTTTAAGCCCAAGCTGTTTGCGTCTTGCCACTATATGTTTTTTCCATGTTATACGTCAATGAAAATGCATTCCCAGACTTTATTTAAATGAAGTTGGAGGTTTCTTGTGGCTTGTATTGGATCCTCGTGTAATGATAAAACCGCCGCATCGTCAGCATATGTTGCAACAGTACTATTTCTTGAGGTCAGTAGGTCAGCTGCATACAAGAAATATAACAATGGACCAATGACACAGCCTTGCGGAACACCTGAATACATTGGATGTAGATCAGTGTATAGGTTATCCTGTTTTAAAATAAAATGTCTTTCTGTGAGGTATGATTTCAGCAGTTGAAGGTGGCTGTGGGGCAAAAACTTTTTTAATTTAACCTGCAGTCCTGTATGGCACACCTTGTCGAAGGCTTCAGATATGTCGAGAAATTCAGCAGGGAAATATTTTTTATCATTTAAGTTTTTGTTAATTTAGTTGAATATGTATTTGTTCTGTTGTCCCGTGTATTACGGAAGCCAAATTAATGACCTGGAATAATATCTCTCTCTTCTGTTATTATTTTAAATCTCTTAATGTAAAGTTTCTTAAGAACTTATTAGATAATTTGAGAAAAAAATATATAATCAAAAAACACCTTTTATACTACTAAGTCCGTATTTTTTCCATACCTCTGCTCATTTTTCTGATCTTTGATATATTTCATTTTGTTGAACTTTTCATCATACCCTCGTATGTAAATATAATTTTTTTTTAGACATTTTCAAAAAATTGTTTTTTCTTAGGCTACTTCACTGGGATTACTTTCTCGTCAACACAATACATCTTCGGTGAATTATTCCAATAAAAAAATTAATAACAACTCATTGGCTTCATACTTCCCCCACCGGAGTAAGTTGTTATGCCCGAAAACGAGCTCCACTCCCTTGTTTCACTGACCCCCCCCGTACTGTAATCATATCAGGGTGGGATCCGTTTAGGGATAATGAAATCTCCGCATTTTTCGGTCGCCCTCAGAATGTTCCAGCGTTTAAACTTATAGGACGTCTATCAGAAAATTCCACATATATGAACATATATTCCAATATGTTATATGTTATATGTCAAATGCTTATGTATATTCGAAACAATTACAATGTTCTGATGCATCAGACAGCATTTCGTCTTTTTCTTAACTAGGATAAAATGAGAAGAAAAAATCCGCTCCGAATATGAAACTTAATTTTATTTTTAAAAATACAATAATATGTATTTTGTATAATTTTCTACAAATATGTGACGTGATTATTTTTATGAAATAAGACCGGATAAGTTGTTACCCTCCTTTGTTTGGCAATATACATTTCGAAACCATATTTACAGCGCATACTTATTTTCTCAAGATTGCGTCTGTTTAACAGCTATGGTAAACATTGCGGTTTTTTCACGGAAAACTAGTGACATTTTAACTAAATACACGTTTCCGATCATTATAGCTGCACTAAACGACATTTTGTATTCCCATAATTGTTACTGATAGCGATGAGCAACTAACCGACGTTTCTTGTTTGTTTTAGGTCACGATTATTACTTCATCTCGACGTCGACACCGGAGGACCTTCACCGAAGGATAGGAGGCCGGTGCAGCTCCAACAACATGAAGGTCGTGTTCAAGGTATGGGGCATGCCGTCCCAATCGCCTACCACTACCCCCGCCACGATGCCGCCGGTCAGACCGACCTGGTGGGCGGCCACGACGCCACCGCCACCGAGACCGCCGCCACCCACCGCGGCGCCCACGATGGCGCCACCGGCGCGTCCCTCCACCACCAAGAAGTCGAAGGCCTACAACAAGCATCCCAACGAAGTTGTGAAGAGCGAGGAACTGACCCTCGGAGGGGCGGGGGTGTCCTCGAGACCGATGCTGGTAGTGTTGGGGGTGGCGACGCTCGGACTCGTGGCGATCTGGCGATGAACGCGCCTCACCTGGTGATAGTAGTGTATAAATTGGAGACTAATTTGATAAACGAATAACAAAAAAACCCAATTCCCCATGAAACAAAAACCCCTAATGTGTTTTTCGTGATATATATATATATAATGATATAAACTGTTCGTTACAAGTAACAAATCTACCCCCACCCCATTTACCATCACCCCCCTAACCGAGAACGGTACCCCTCCCCTCACCCATTGAATCTCCTTTTATGAGATAAAAATTGTGATACCCAAAATTTGAATGGTCAAATCCCCTTGTATATTTAAACAAAAAAAAAATGGATAGGAGGACGAATGGACTTTAAAACGCTAGAGGATGAGAGAAGACCCAGTCGAATTCGTAGAGGTTTGTGCATGCAGAGTGGACCAATAACCAGGAATTCTGAGCGAATTTTATCCGATATATTGTTAAAACTCTCAACGAATTAAATCATTAGAATCATCAATATTCCAATTTGTCATCATAGTAAGAATAAAAACCCATAACAAGAAAAATATTTTAAGTTCCACTGATGTTCTATTATTATATTACAACAGTTTTATTTATACCTTATTATATGATATTATTCGTTGACGTATTCTCGGTCAGAATTCTTCGTGTATATCGAACGAGAAACAGACGAAACGGAAACCCCGATCTCGGTCCACCCTGCAACCCCGATTCTCAAAACTGCCTTAATTTTTCGTTTCGGACGTTTGAGTTTCTACCATTTTATTTCCAAATGAATATTTATACAAGACCACCCTGTATATACTGATGCGTGGTTAATGTGTTATACGAGATTTAAAAGAGATAAAAAAAAACACAAAAAAAATAATGTTCACTACATAAATGAAAAAAATCGAAAAAAACCCCTTTATATATATTTATATTTGTACATGTCCTGAGTAAATGAAACAAAAAAAAATGAAATTAATGAAATCGATATCGAAACATTGAAATAATTCGATCCGTCGAAAAGAACGTTGATGACGATAGGAAAAAAAAAGAAACGCGCCTGTTGGAGAGAAAGAGTGTGAGAGAGCGAGCGAGAGAACGAGAGAAAGGAAGAAAAAAATGGATGACAATAAGAATTATAATTAAAGAAAGCAGATCTTTGTCTTTTCCGTCTTTTTATACAGAACAAAAACATTGATAAAACTCTATCTAGGATCGGATTTTGTTAATTTTCGATATGAACATTGACATAACGGTATAATGAAACTTTTTCATTGAAACCAACGCCCCCCCCCCCTCCCGTCACCTCCCCCTTCCCCACACGTCCCCGCGCCTTCCGTTTTTGTATGTTTATATTATCAGTATTTCGATGAAGTATATATATTTGGCAAACACTGCATGATATGGACCTAAATACAACTAATATTTAAGTAAAAAAACCCCTTTCGATCTGTAAGAATAAAACAAAATATTTATATAAATATATATTATATATATTTAGGTGTAGAACGGTTAACGATTTTCTGTTGTTTCCTCCTGTTGAATTTTCGTCGATACTCGTGTGTAATTTCGAATCGCCCTTGTGCCAGTTGTTCGTTGTTGATTCATCAATTGGAACGTGTTCTTTTTGATAACCGGAAAAAAAAGGCCTAAGTGTTTTTGCGTTTCCCTTTTGTTCCATCGCGTGCATAGTAATCGTAGTAGTCGTTTTCTGAAACAACTGGTGTTCGAACGTGGTGAAGACAACTAGTGATGTGCAATAGTATCGATTAAACCGAACCCCTTCCCCTCCTCTCCCATGAAATCAACGAAGAAGCTCTGATGTTTCGTTCATACGTTCATTACGTGCTCGTCGATTTTCTACACAAAACCCCCCTCACCTCTCTTATCTACATTCCACCGGTCTCGTTTCTTTCAACAATAGCCTGTGTCCATGAGAATGGATATTTTTAAACATTAAATGGAAAAAATTATTACCATTAAATCAGTTTGTTTCATACTACCCGATAAAGAACGAAATAGCAAATGAGAACCGCCAACTTCATCAATTTCATATTCAACAAATATGTGATATTAAGTTTCTTTTCCCTTTTTTTAGTTCCCTTATAAGCCACCCCCTTACCGCGCTTTCTGTACGAAACATCAATTCCCCGCCAATTCCCGATTATTGTTGGTCCATCGAGCCATTCCAGCCCAATCGAAATCACCAAACAACGTCGCAACGTTGTTCGGGGGAAGGCGGAAGACTTCCGTCACATTCCAAGCTGATTCCTACTGACAAATGAAATCGACAAACGACGACCACTGTAAAAAAAAGGCCTACTAGATCGATAGCTTGAATTTCGTTATTGTTTAACGAGAAAACGATGATGATGATGATGATGATAAATCTGTACAGTTTTTCTATGTTGTGTAGGACCAAACACCTCATCACCAGCACCGACACTATCCCCCCGTCCCCCTCAATTCCATCCTTCCCCGATTTTTATATGCAGACAGATGAGAAGCACTGTTTCTTCGTGTGTATGTGTATACGGTCTCATAATGCTGGCAGTATTTATATATAACTATCCCCGCCACCCCTATTCCTGATAAACACTTCTCTAGGAACGCTGAACGGTTTTGAAGGAGGATAAAAAAAGTAGCTAAAGAAGATGTAAAGTTATATTTTGTAGCAAACACATGGTTACAGGACGAATATCTCCCTTTTCAGTTTCAGAATAGTGGACTCTGTATATTTAAAGACTGATGATGAACTAGTTTTCTATTCGTTCGCCCCTGAACTCCGCCCCCCTCAGTCCCCAGGGGCCCGCAGCCCCGCCGACCGCGTACTCGACTTTATTTACTGTTTATTTATAATTTTTGTCATAAACAACACAGTTACACAATACATATTATACACAGGTTTAGTACGTTTTTTTTCTAGATATAAATATAATAACGGGATCGTATCCCTAGAGGGCGCTGGCGATCGAAACGAACAGACAGGTAGCGCCCTCTGTAGCTGATATATGTACTTACACCCATCACACACTACACAATTACACACATTCCCCCCAGGACCCCCTCCATGTTTGTTTAGCCCCCACCATCACCACCACCACCACTGATCCCTAAGCCACGCCTATTTTAAAACCCCACCACCGTATTGTGCGTCTTTTGTTCCCGATTATTTTTCCATAGCCTACTTGTAATTATTATTGTGATTTAATTTTTTCGTTGTAATTTTCTTCTTTTCGTAAACTCAGGCATAGTTCTAACATTGACATCGATATTTTTTTTTGTTTTAAACGATATATGTATAAAACTGTGCGTCCTTTATGAACTCTTGTCTCTGGTCTAGGTTAACCAAAATTTATGTAAATATATATTTTCCCGTTTTTTTTTAATTATTGTATTTATCTTTATATGATTAGAAATATATATTTTTTGACGTTTTTTTGTGATCTCGCCCCTACTCCCATAGGAGGAAGGAAAGGAAGAAGATGAGATGGAGTGTGGGGCGAGAAAAAAGAAAGATTGCCTGAAAATTGTTTCGTTTCTTTCTTGTCCCCGATGTGAGAGATAAGAATGTCAGTGTTGGGACGTCGGAACTGTATCACTCTGTACATGATAGCAAAATGTATTATTTATTACTTCTTAGTTGATAATTATGCTTGCAATGCAATAAAATTCGCATACATTGTAAAAGAACCAGTTGTTTTATTGTCATATAACACCAAACAAATCCTTTCATCATATGAAAAGTCACAACATATTGTCCGTTCAATCAAACAGTGAACTCGCGTCATCTAAATTCATGACGTCAAAATGTCGCAATGTTGCCGCATCAACTCTGAATTTTAATTCAATTTGGCTTTGACCTATAACAAAATTCGAATCTAAATAAAATAATTAAATAAAAATACCGTTATCAAATATAATTTATTTTAACATTATAGTACATTTAATGCATATATTATCTCGTTCCTGTTGTTGTTGTAATAATAAGCATCAATTTGAAATTATTCAAAACAAGCAAAGCGCCAAAACGTTTGCTGGTCGATAACCTGTAATTGTTATCACTAAGGTTTGGAAGAATTTTGCAGTTGTTTGGTAAAGTAAATGATATCGTGTAGATATCGTGCTTCTAGAAAAAAAAACCTGAAAAATATAGGATAATATTTTAAAAAGTAATAATAAAGATACTACTATACGTCTTATGTATTAATTTATTGACAACGTTGGCAATGCTCATTTATAAAATTCAGCAATAATCCAAATCATATTCCCCAAATGGAGAAGAAAAATATATTACTTTTCCCCAGAAATTCCTACCTAAAATTATTTTGAAGAATGAAATGAAGTCTCAAAATATCCAATAACATTTATTTTTATATTTTCATAATATAGTAATAAAGCGTAATGTTATGAATTATAACGGTATACTTTTTTCTTTATAAAATGACATATACGCATACGTCATTTTATTCTAGTGACATCAAGCTTCGAAACTATATATGTTAAATTGCTTTGCCCAACAGCCACTAAAGGGCGCATAATTGGCCACTAAAGTTATTTGATTAGCCTTGCCATTAGATCATTAGGGTGTCGTTGATAGTTTTATATTTTGTTTATTTGATCCAGGTCTACTTCTGTTAGTAAATTTAATTATTTCATAGTATCACTGTACACTATTCTTACATCTTAGCGAAATGCTGTCTAATTTCTTCTTCTCTGATTCTCTGAAGTTCACATTCTTCGACTTTCACTCTCCACAAATTCTAGCTACATCTTGCCTATGAAATAAAATTTAAATCATTACTAAAATATTATATGTTTAAAATAAATGTCTAATTATTATCAGTTACTATAGTTTTTGCTATAATTCTTGATGGACAAACCTCATTAATGACTTGACTACTTCCAACACAACAAGAATCATTTTCTTCTCTGGTCTTGTTATCATTAAATTTTGGTATATGTTGATACCTATTCGATGATGATTTTATAACTTTAAAAAATTTAACCTTACATTCCACTCATACCTTTATTTTTCCATATGTTAAAACCACTGTATGTTAAACCACCAAGAAGAACACAACAATTTAATTATTATTACTATTGTAGCGACCGCTACGACCCTTTAGATCACCACGCATTCACCTACAGCAAGTTCAAAGGTTGGCAACGCTGGTGGATTGGTTGCCGGCTATAAAAGACCACCATGACGACGTCTCGCTCTCTTTTCTTTTTTCTACCCCCTTGTCACAGTACCACTTCCATAGCGCTACCGTACTTCCTCTACCTAAACTAATATCCTGTCCATTCTCCCATCGACCACATGTATTTTCAAGGTAGCCATTCAATATCGAAATAAACAAGTTCGTATTCAACCAGTGGTTTCAGTTGCCATGCGAATTCCTTTCACAAAACAGTAGTGAGTGTTCGCACAAACAATAGCATCGATAGCCACATATTTCTATACTATAGAATAATTAATGCAACACAAAATCTAAATATTCTAGATGTTTTGATCTTATCAACCGTACCGATCGACTCGAAAAGAATGCACCTCCTTTATAAAAAGAGGACAATATAATTTATTCTTTTCTATGGCTTATTCTATGCAGGAGATTGCGCATGCGCCAAATCTGACTGACGTCAGGGTTCTCACGTGCCGCACATGTATGGCAAACTTTATCAAACGTCTCCACAGCACAATATTTTGCTTACAGGTATATGGAGGATATGGAGATTTAAACTGTCAAATTAAATTACTCAAATGGGCGTTTATAGCCCCATCTAGAGAATGGACGTAGCGAAACTTTTCTCCAGAGACGCATTTATTGAGTCTCCTCTTTATTACTCTATGGGTTGCTAATAGAAACTGATCTGAAACCCATCCCTAGCCCTAATAAAAAGTATAAAATAATAAGTTAATGGAATAAAAATGATTGACGAGCCGCCACTGGCCAATCACGCTCGGAACGGCGCTAGCGACAAAGTAAACAGGCCGCGATTTCAATTTTATCGAAATAATTTATAAGGCAATAGGAATTCGCCGGGTGAAAGGGATCCGAAGCGGCGGAGGTGGTGGTGGTGGGGTTGGGGTCGGTCCCGTAGACTTTTCGCCACGATTTTATTGTCGAGCGGGTGATTTATGGCACCGGCACCAGACCGGGCACATTCGTACGACGATTTACATAATTGTGCGTTGATTGGCGCGGAGAAATGAGGAAAATCGCGACCGTTTTCTCCGACCGAGACCGGGCGGGTGGAGGCTTGCAGATTGGTCGGCCTTGAGAATTCCGGAGCGGCGTTACGAAACCGATTTTCATTTACCATTTTTTTCTTCGATTTTAAAATATAATAACTTAAGAGGAATTAACAGATTCGCACAGTGAACACACGTCACTTAAATTTATAGCGTCAAAACGTCGCAATGTTGCAGCATCGATTATGAGTTTTAATTTATTTTTGTTTTCACATATAACAAAATACTAATCTAAATGAAACAATGAATCAAAAATTATGATATGAAATATAATTTATCAGCATTATAGTACATTTAATGCATATAACAGGTCATTGAAAAGTCCCCGGCCTACCATAATAAAACACATTTTTTGGCAAAATTGGTCTTTTTTATTCAACATAATACCCTTGAAGGGTGATGATTATAGCGACCCTCCACCTTTTCGATACCATTTTTGTTATACAATTTGTGCTTTGCGTCAAAATAGTCGCTGGAGGCTAGATCTGCGGGATATGGTGGATGACGAAGCAATTCGAAGCCTAATTCATGGATTTTTGCCATCGTTTTCACTGACTTGTGACACAGTGCATTGTCTTGGTGAAGCAGCACTGTCCTTTTCTTCAAATGCGGCCGTTTTTCGGCGATTTCGTCCTTCAAACGGTACAATAACGCTATGTAATAGTCGCTGTTGATGGTTCTTCCTTTTTCAAGGTAGCCAATGAAAATTACTCCATGCACATCCCAAAATACAGACGCCATAACACTCGAATGACTGTCGATTGAACTTTGGAGTGAAATGATGGAGCCATGTTTCATCCGCGCGAAACCCACTTTGCACAGGGATTTCTCATACCGAAATATTCGTGAATGATAGGATGTACACGTTCAGTTAGTATCTTTAGATTTTTTAATGTTTTCATCGGTAACAACCTCTTTTGGACGTCCACTGCGTTCACCGTCTTCGGTTCTAATTTCACCACATCTAAACTTAGCATACCAATCCTTGATTGTTGATTTTCCTGGGGCAGTGTCCGGAAAGTCAGCATTAAGCTAAGTTTTTGTTTCAACTGTATTTTTTCCCTTCAAATAGCAATATGTTATCAACACGCGAAATTCTTTTTTAGCCATTTTTTTCACAATAATAAGTTGCTTCATTCAAAATGCTATAATTCACAAATTAATGATCCGACAGCTGTTAAATTTATACACACATCTTTTGAGGATTAGGGAGATTATTTAGATTATTAGATTTTGAGGATATTACTAACTGAAAAACATATGGATTTAAATCAAGTAGCTCTATCTATGTGTCAGGCAGGGGACTTTTCAATTGACCTGTTATTATCCAAGAAACCAATTCATTATATAATCACAATAGTTCGTAGGTTAGGGTTATGCTCTATTATATTTACACTGAAATATTTTCCACACCGCCTATGAGGTAGAGTTCTAGGCGTCTTTTTATATAGTATTCCATGGAACCTTAATCCACCTCTCTAACAATTTTATATCCAAATAATGTATTTCACTTTTATTAGAGAGTAAATTTGGTTTTTAAGTTTAGTTGTTGTTTCCTTATCAAGTTATTGTGATATCAATATATCTCTACTTAGTTTCTTCTGTCACTACCTTTGTATATATACAAACATCATCATCGTATATCTTTCTTAATAAAACTAGATTTAATAACTACATTCTGGAAAATAGTTAGTATTCCTTCTCTCATACATACCAACCAAGACCTCATGTATATTCTGAACCATTCTATCATCATACAATTACTTTAGTTACCTCCACTCCCATCGCCCTATATCGATAATTGTCAGTATTAAATCATAATCTCACATCCAGAAAGGTTAATTCAATCATTGTCACTTTCAGAGTCGCCATTCAAGTCACTAACTAAGCTGTCAGTTTCCAATCTACCTAACAATTGTTTACGCTTCCACCATTTATCATGATGCAATTTGTTCAAACCGAAGGTGTTATTGTAGTCAATACTTTTTTCCACATATCCAGATAGTTCTTGCTTGTATATCATTCTCTAGCTGCATGACAAATCAATTCGGTTGGATTAATATATAAGTGATAGAGAGGAAGAGATAATACTGTAACCACATTCTTCAGCCATCTGATCTACACAATAAAAAACACTCTTTAGCAAGATTTCCTCAAAACATAATTTATTTTTATATCTCAGTAGTTTTTAGTGACGCAATTATGCTTTTACCATGCAAATGAAAAAAGATCATCAATTAAAACGGCACAAATATCTTTATTAGTGTTTGAAATGTACAGGGGATGGACAAAATAATATAAACACCTGTCGTATACACCATATTTATGTTCATGTTTATCTTCCAGATAAACATAATATTTAAGCCAAAGAACATTACTCGTTTTCATTCGATATATTCTAAACTTTTATGCAAAGTCTCTGAAATTTGGAATTCTAAGTTATATGTTAGCCTAATCAGATCTCCTAGTCATATAGGCAATTCATTATAAAAGAAGATAATAAATACAGTGAAGCACATCCCAGAAGTATCGCTATTAGTATCTTACAATAATATTATGATACAATACACCTAAACAAATTATTGGACATAAAAGATGACTAAAAAATATGAGGGTTGGTTAATTTTTGTCATTATCTATAATATACTTTAAAAAGCCCTTCTTCACACATATTCAACATTTTGATCATGTACCAACAAAGCATCGATATCATACAAATGAATGGTTTTGCCTCTGTTATTCGCTATTTCTAGTGTTCCTTGCAGCTATGCATCATTGATTTTGTTCAAATGACTTCGGACATTCGCAGTTCTTGCAGCCCATAACACACTGCACCTTGCTGATCCCACCATATCTATAGCAATACTTTATGGCTTCAGTGTCAATGGATGAATTTTCTAGACAAACCCTTTATAGTAGATTTAGTAATTATATAGTAATTTTTTATCGTTAATCACAATAGGCCATAGAAAATTATTCTTTTTTTGCCAGACAAGCACCGAATCTGCGATGTTGAAACGATTTGAATTATCATTTTCAATCACTGCACATATTAGCCATTTTTTTTTCTTTTAGGTATTTCCCATTGCATGTGATAAGATAGTCTTGCAATTCATTGTCTTAGAGTTGGTCTGGTCCTCCAAGCTATAAGTAGTTGAAACCAAAATCGATGATTGAGATATAACGCAGTAGCATCTCCATAAGTTTGTAAAAGTTCTTTATAGGCTGTCTTCAAATAAAATCATAATTGAAAATGCAATTTTGAGCGTTCGATGATTAGCGTCCGTATACAGCGAACTAACTCAATGGCACTAAATGGAATTATCAATATCAATGTAATAAATAATCAATTTTAATACTTGTTGACGTTGATACTTCACATTGTCGCCAATAAATATCACGGATTAAAATACATGCAAGCACCTAATAGTTATTAATAAATTTTAAATATATTTTCTGCCGGCTTCCAGGTGACAGGACGATCCTCCTACTGTTGCGATAGTCGCGGGTTCAAATCCTGCTGGGACATGGATGTATTTTATTTTCTTATGATTGTGATTGTAAATGTCTTTAGGAAACAGTGGAAAATCCGACAAAGAATAACCATCCCAGTCATGCCAGTAACCAGGCTGGGTAAGACCGGATGTCTTCATGAATGGTCTTCACGTTGGTCACTGGCCAGTTGGTAAGCTTAATGCCGAGGACCGTGGTTCAAAGCCCACGTTAAACTGTAGGTCTAGTCCAAATAAACCGTTGTTGGTAAAAAGGCGATTATCTGTATTTTTATATTAATCCAAAATAAAACATAATAATGACAAAGGTAGATCAAACCAAAACATTTTCGAAGGTGAATGGAAATGTCAAACCAAATAATAAATAATTTTATTGTTCGCATCATTATCTTAGTTGGAAACCGTTTGGGACTTTTATTATTTCATCTATATGTAAAATATTTCAAGTATTTGCATATCAATGTCTATACAGAATGAGAAACAGTTAGCTTAATAATCTGACTTAATCCAAAAATTATATTGGGTGGGCACGAAAGTAATTTCGACTTTTGGTGTGTGAAATAACTTTGATACACTGCTGAATAAAAATTTTACATCGATTCAACTTAATATTTCTGTGGTTAGGCAAATGAATATCGCTCAACATTTTTCTGGTTGTCGAAAAAAGCTGTGATATGTTGAAAAATATTGTTGGAATAAATATAGTCTATTCAAAGTTTTTTTGTACATACGTCATCAAGATGTTTAATATATTGCCTGCCGCAATTTGTAAATTCGTTTCAGACAATATCGGAAAATATTTTCCTTCTCATTCTATTCTAGCTAAAAAGAGACACGATGCTGTCTGATTAGTTCGAACACGTAAACGAATGAGCCTGTCAAAGTCGTCCGGTTGTCAGACGTATGCAAAATTCTTGAAAACAATAGTGATAAGAGGTTATAACTCTAACCTATAAACTTATGTGGCCGTATAATTAACTGTAGTTTTTACATGTACTATAATGTTAAAATAAATAATATTTGATAACCTTTTTGTTCAATTATTTTATTTAGATTAGAAGTTTAAAGTCTAACGTTTTAACATCACAAATTTAGACGACGTATGTACAAAATAACGTTGACTAGACTATAGAAACGGTGTGTTGATTACAATACTTTGAACACGACTGTCAAAACGAAAATCAATTCAACGACAGTTTTCATTTCCACTGTTCCAATACCAAGTATCATGTTAATTGATAAGTAGAAACTTTCTCCGGCTATTAACTATTTTTGAAAAAATTCTTTATGACTATATATTTCGTTTAATAAAACAGTGAAACAGTGAACTCGCGTCATCTAAATCGACGATATCAAAACTTTGCAGTGTTGCCACATCAACTTTGAGTTTTAGTTGATTTTGACTTTGACTTGGAAAATAATGATATGAAAAATATAATTTATTTTAACATTATAGTACATCAAATGCATATATTATGTCGTTACTGATCGAAGTAACTGATTACTAAAGTCAATCTGTTTCTGACTATGACATCTAATGGCTTCAGCATTTTCAATGGGAGTAAAAAGCAGCAAATTAAAACAATCCAAGCGCCAAAACATTTATTTATAACCTGTAATAAGTAAGATGAGACAATTATACGTATTTACTGCGCGTGACGATGACGTAGTTGTTTTGGTCGCACCCAACGGTTTGTATGTATACAAAACTTATTTATACATTATTTTAATAATTTTGTGTTACAATTAGGTAGTCTATAGTGTATCGATGGTGTCAGAGCCACTAATGTAATGAAATATTACTCCAAACAAGCTGTGTATTTTCGTTCCAAGGCAGATAAATATTACCAGTCAGAATCAATCTAGTTTGATATATAATTATTTACTATTTTAAGTACCTTCAAATAATCTTGATGCAAAACTTCGCTGGAAGGAACATATAAAGAAAAAAAAAGAACTGTAATTGAAATATAGGAAAATACATTGGCTAATTGGAAGAAAATCACAATTATCAGTACATAATAAATTGCTATTATATTAGCAAATACTGAAACCTATATGGACATACATACATATGGAGTTCAATTATGGGGATATTCTACAAAGAGTAACATAAACAAAATACAAATTTTTCAGGACAAAGTCCTGAGAGGTATTGTGAACAAATACTATAGGACTGATTACCCGCATCCAGACCTTCAGATACCCACAGTAAATTAAGAAATCAAGAGAACTGCAAGGGGGCATAAAGAAATACTCCATTCTCATGAGGATATTGGAGTATTGCAGCTTCTGGCTACCACCAGAACAGGACACAGACTCAAAAGAATCAAACCATCTACTCTTGCGTAGTGTTGTGTAGTGAGGTCTATATAATAAAAAATACAGCAGCGACATGTATAAACATTATTTCACCAGAGACTGTTATATTAGTAATATACCTAGATAAAGTTATCATAAAGACAAACTGTATGTTGGTCGGAAACGACTAGTAACAATGTAGTAATTGAATAATAAAAAAATACATTTAAATATTTCTAAATTATAATTAACGTAATGTCAAGGTAAATAACACTGTTGATAACATTTGAGGTTAGGCCACATTTCTTATATTTATTGTGTATTTGAATCCCCAACAATTTTGTTCTTTTTTTAGTTACCCAAATTCAAATCAAGTTCAAATAATATTTTAAAAAATATATTCAATATAATATGATTGGTTTAGTCATACAAGTGTACATGAACTCAGTATATGATTCTACAGGATTCGAAAGCCAACTACAGAGGAAAATACCTGAACATTCACTCTTATTCCTACTGACCATATATTCCCAAAATACAAAGAAAAATATTAATCAAATGCAAGCCTTCAACAAATATTAATCAAATATGATCATGCTTATATTACGAAAGGCTTCATTATACTTCACCAGGTTAAGGGTGAATTACACATATTTGATTGAACAATGCAATTTTATCAAGTTTTTACACTCTGGTATGTGTGTTATAGTAAACATAAATCATACCTAGCAACAATATATGAACAAAACGTTGTCATTGAAATCAAGTAAAGTAAAAGAATCTAAACAGAAATCTAGTCTAAATATTCCCAGGAGGACTTGATATGTTAAAGCATGTCTAAATAGATATTTTGTTGCACCTACTTATAAGATTGTTAGATTATTATTAAAATAAACTTCAAAATTAAAATTTGTGCATTTTATTTACCCAAATATTACAAGGCAATTGGATACGGTACAGAGCTGTATCATGAAATGTATATAATTTACACTTTTTTTGTGTAGAAGTAAATAAAACTGTTGATAACATTTGAGGTTCGGTCTCATTTGTTTTGTTTATTATGTATATCACTCCCTAATGATTTTGTTCAACAATGTATATGAATATTTTGGTAACCCTGTCAAATATTTTTGTATCTGTATATTCAAATTATCATCATAACATTTTTCAGTAGCTTTTCCATCTAAACAATTTTTATTTGTCTTAGCAAATATAGAGCACTTGATTTCAATAATACTATTGTCACAGTTACAAAGTTGCGATTGTAGTATTGCCTACTCTTTAGAGTTATTACCCGTATTTATTAATTTTCTTACCAAGTGTTATACTGACAGTATTTACTTAATGTTCATCAATATTTTACAAAATTACATGGTTAGATTGAATACTTACTCACTTCAATTACATAAAAGTTCTAGTATTATTTATAAATTATTATTTCAGTTACGGTCATACAGTAGAGTCATTATCGACGAACTGATTATGGGCAAATTTAGATTATTTTCCTCGATAAATCTCATTTAATTTTTTTCACTTATCTTTTCTTGGCGTTGGTTGCACATAACATTTTTTTGTAACTGTGAAATAACATGAATAATCGAAATAAATTCGTTGGAATGCGGAAATGATAGTTAGAAAACGGTAGGTGACGGTAGTGATGTTTCGTAGCGCTTTCTAATAGGTGTTTGACTTAAAATAACGAACTTCGAAATTTTGTGTTTTTATTTCTGGTAAAATCTCAGTAATCCCACTTTTAATTTTAAAATAAATGTAATTTTAATTTTCTCTCTATAGTACATTATTATTATAAGTCAATATTTTTGTGATTGTTTATTAAAACTAATGTTTTGAAGAATTTTGCAGACGTTTGACAACCGGGCAAGTTTAGTAGACTGATTCGGTTACACGTGCTGACGTATCAGACAGCATTGTATTTCATTTTAACTGGAATAAAATGAGAAGGAAAATATTGTCTGATTTTAAAATAAATTTACAAATTGGACTAGGCATTCATTCGACATCGTGATGACGTAAGTTCACTGTAATTTTGAATAAACTACATTATAGTATTGTCCATTATGATTTTCTTCCGGTGAAAACTTGGAATGTTATTTAAAGGTATCGAGTTTTATTTCGAATGTCTTATCATTATGTGATCACTATAGTTAAATCTTCTGATTACAAGCGGTTTCCAATAAAAATATGAATTAGAATTAAATAACACACCTCTAGGACAATCAAGATATAACATACATTAATAAATCTAGTGGTCTTTGGAATTCTTAAACTGTCATTTAATTTTATTTTTACGCGAAAAACTGTTTTTTTTTCTTATTTAAAAATGGTATTACATCAGCGTCGTGTTCGTTCTTGACAGACGGATATCGTCGCCGCCGCCAAAGCGAGAAAAATCGGTCACATCATGCCACCAGCTAAAAATAATCGCCAAGCAACCGCCGTCAGGCCCGCCAAATGTAGCCGCCGCCGCAACCACTACCACCACCAACACCACCAAACACATGTAGACGCGACTCGACAATTATATATACTTTTCCTTATTTTGTCTCGATCTTTGACATTTTACGGCGGCATTGTTTCGTGGGGTGAGCATATTTTCGTCTATCGTTTATTGTTGGCGTTCGCCGGCCACAATGCGACCGAATCGAATGTAAATTACAAGTTATGGAGTCCCAACATCACCGGACAAAACACTTCGTAATTTACTATTATGCCTCGGCGTTGTTCGACAATTTCAATGGTTTATCGACCGGTTTACGATGAGAACGGACCCGAAAAAACTCGTAGATAATTCATTTTCTTTGCATAATCGCCTTAAAATACCACAAAATTACTAAAAGTAAAACCGTCCGTCGTTCGACAACGCGGTATTATTTTCTCACTCCTTAATTAAATACATACCTTATAAATAACGAAATTCCTGACTGGAAATAATACCAAACAACGACAATTAATCACTTTTTAACTTTACAAATTCAATTTTTCTATGTTGGAAACAGAAAACAGTTAAACGTCACTTATAATATTTACTTGTTCTCTGAGACTATCAGAGCCACCTTTTAACATTCAACGTAATTCGAATAATTTCACTAAAAGATTTCGGTAAGCTTTCTAAATTATTTTTAAGTAGATTTTATATAATTAATATAAAAACATATACATGAAATCAGAAGGTATGTTATTGTGATCACTGACTTTAAAAATGGCGTTTTACTGGTTGCCTGCACTCTAAACTTTATTTTAAATTCATTGGATAGGCTGTATGTTTGTTTCTTTTAAATAGTGCTTTTCAATTTTCGAGTTGGTTGCTTGTTTCTCTATTTCGTCATTATATTTCGATCGATAGACAATAAATGATTAATTTAACAATACTTCATTACATTTATCAAAAATAAAACTATATATTTCTATCAGTGCTAGATTAACAATAACATGTACATCAATGTCAAACGCAGTGGTATTGCTAACATTAAAATTGCCTGTGATTTAACAATAAGTCAACAGATGGCCCACTACAGTCATAGTACAGAATCTCCGTCATTAACCCGAAATTTCGCTCGAATTTAAGTTAAAATTAGTTAAAGATCCAACAAGAAAATTATACAACCATCTAAAACTTATCTTAACTATCTCAAGACGTAATATCGAAACTTTTTGAACTATCAAACTATTTAAAGTAAATTACTTTAGATGAAAAAAGAGATGCTATTTAAATTGGTTGGTATTTAAAAGATGATAATAAGAGATGAGTTTCATGGAAAAGAACACGATGTTGAAAAGCTGTTATTTATGCACTAATTAGATGAAAACGGTCACTGAAGTAATAATAATTAGCAGCAGCACCTTTTTGAAGTAATGGCGTGTTATGATTTTAGAAGTTTTAATCTAGAAGCGTATCATGTTAGAAAAAAATCGCATAGAGAAATGTCGAAACCTAGTATGTAATCGCAGCTACTAATGATATACGCCTTTTTCGACAACCTTTTAGTGAATTTGAAACAAAATATTTATAAGTTGACTATATGCAGTGCCAGACTTATGTTCCAGGTTCAGCAAGTTTAATTAATCAATAACGAACTTTATTAAAAACTTGGATTGAAAATTTGGAGTATCGAAATAAAACCACTTGTATAGAACACTACAAAAATTTATTATGTGGTGTGCTAAAACGTATACAATATATTATTAGATAGCCATTTAACTCCCTTATCTCCGGAAGCAAACAGCCTGTACACTAAATTAAATTAAATCATTAAAAATTATCTTAGCAGTAATTAAAAGGTAAAAAAATAATCGGCCGTGAAAAAGGGCAAAAACCTTAAAAAACTAAACACAAAATCGACAAAAATGGAAGTTTTTTCAATTGTTATTTTTTAATATTTCAGTCAGTCTCCCAAAAGAAGGAATCATATGTTTTTTTTTTGGTTCTCTTAAATTATAATTAGAAAAATCTTCCAAATTTTACTATCACAAATATATATATATATCAAGAAAAATTGAATACAAAAGCTATGGTCCAAAATCACATCATCAATTGAGTATATAAAAAAAAACGCAATATTCGTATTTCAGGAATGCTATCGAAATGACTTGTCTTATTTCAATTTCTTTTGTTCAATACTGTTTTTTCAGTAAAAAAATACAACAATAATACAAAAACGCGAATTACGAACATTATATTGTACATTGTTGAGTTTTTTTTGAAGTTTTATTTC
Source organism: Rhynchophorus ferrugineus (assembly GCF_030347505.1). NCBI lineage: Eukaryota > Metazoa > Arthropoda > Insecta > Coleoptera > Curculionidae > Rhynchophorus > Rhynchophorus ferrugineus. The sequence goes on from NW_027472583.1 coordinate 53,777,193, forward strand.
AAAGGAGCATGATTGGCACAGTGAAGACGATGACGATGCCTGGATTAGTTGGGAAGGAGGGATCAGGAACAGGACACGTAAAACGAAGACAGTAACAGTCTTATGGTCGACATAGCCCTCGTGTTATATATTATACCCTCGATTATTCACAGACGAACCAACAATTACACATTACGAAGAATAAATAGAAAAATAAGTATTTAATGACGGGCTTTCATATTTAGAGACCTGTAAGAGGGGGATGCGGAACCCTTACCCATACAAACCACATATAAATAATCATATTTTCAATTATAAAAAATAATATTAAAAATAAACGGTTACATCTATACTTCCACACTGACCGTCGGACTGTCTGTAGTCGCTGGGGACGACTCGACCTTCTTGACGACGATCTCCTCAATTTTGCCTTCGGTACTGTCCAAGTCTTTTCCGTTGGTCTCCTTGCTATCACCGTTTAACTTTTTGTCCGGCTAAAAAAATCACATTATTACATACTGGCCCAAGAGTTTAAAATTTAATTGTATTCAACAAGAAACATCTCCAGTAGAACTAGTAAATATATTCAATCAATGCCCAGAGTAAGGATGCAGAAAAAATATCGATATTTTTGGCCGATATATTGATATTTTTTGCCGATATTTTTTCAGAATAGATTGAATATAATTTAAAAACTTTACAATTGGTACTTAATTTTAGCCGATTTGGTGGAGCAGTGGTAAAGGCGATGGGACAGTCCTACTGTTGCGATAGCCGCGGGCTCTAGGCAAGAGTGTAAAATTCGACAAGGAAAATGATCTCAGTCACGCCAGTAACCAGGCTAGGTAAGACCGGATGTCTTCTGGGATGATTTCTAAATTTGGTCACTCGCCAGTCGGTAGGCTTAATGCTGAGGACCATGGTTCGGAGCCCACGTTAAACTTTAGGCCCAGCCCAGATAAACCCATAGTTGGTAAAAGGAGATTTTAAGATATATAAAAAAACATATTTTTTTTATCCATTTAATATCACAATATTTAATTTGATATTTTTTTTAAAAAATATCCATATATCGAAATATCTATATTTTTCGGTGGCCAACACCCCTACCCCAAAACCAAAAATGAAGAGAAATAAACATCAAAAGGCCCTGAGCATAGTTCAATCTAGAGAAACAAACGTTCTCCACGGAACCCTATTTTTAGTATATGCATTGTCATCAAGTTGGCAATGGTCAATGTCACAAATTATTCTGTCTTCGAATTCTTTTCTGCAGCACTGAACAACGCAACTATTTTTAGATTCTACATTAAAAAAGTAGATTAGTTTAATTTTGCAAAACACAGCAAAGCTATAAGGACCGCTAGTCAAAATGTGTCTATAATGTCTTCTGTCAACTGAAAATAGGTGCCATGAAGTAGTAATTTGAGTTTTAGAAATAGAAATCCCGAAGCTATACCAGTGAATGAGGTAGTTGATTAATTCTTAACCAAAACTACATTCGAACATTTGAAACGCATTGTATGCTATCTGCTGATATGCACATAGTTGTTGAAGTCAATTCAGCGTAAGCCTTCTGCGACATCATCAGTCACCCTGTACACGAAATTCCATTTGCAAATAACAAGCTTAACGACAAAATTATTTTTAAAACACCTTTAAATTAATTCAGGGCAATTTTTTGATAAAAACACACACAACCCCCTATTTACCACGAATTTTAGAATTCCACACCTATATATCTTCATAGATCAACAAAAACGACATTCTAAATCACTCAAAGTACAGAAGGTTAATATTACCTGAACGCCAGAATGACTTGGTGAAGAATTTTCGAGTTTAAAGGATATCCCAAAAGTCTCAACTTAAAGTAATGTATCCTAAATGTTTACCTAACTCAGATATAGGCTCCCTCATAAATATATTAATTCAGTGTGGCTCAAGCTAATCCACTCACAGCACAAACAATTTCTTTGTTAGTTGTTGAATCAATTCAAATTTCCTCCCAACCACATCACCAATTAACTATCCTCCTGAATAAGTGTGAAACGATCATTAAAACATTTTCTTAAGAGCCAACACAAATCAGTTGAATCTCACTCTTGATTATAAAAAATTATAAAAGCTGTTACATCACTATGTCGTATATATATAAGGTTAAACAGGGAAAATATATTAAAGTTTCCTAGGATTATAGTGTTCACAAGCTTTATATTAGCATCAGACTGTCTTTAACGGTAAACAAATCAGTGTCTCTAGTTTAGTTGCCATCACATTTAGGTATATATCAATATCTTGAAAAAAAAAAACTAGGATATGAATGACCACATTCACTAGCTAAATTTTCGTTTAATGAATAGAGGATATATTGGGGAAAAATGAACCAAAGAAAATATATAACCAACTAACATCTACACCCGCGTAAAACTAAGCCACCGCATGATGCCTTAAAAGAGTTCTTTACCACAACAAATATTTCAAAAGACATTCTACTTGGGCAAAATATAAATATAATGGACAAAAGAGGGATGCTCAAGTTATAAAAATGATGTAGAATCACTAAGAGCTGAAAATTTTGTTAAACATTTTTATAGTAATTAGTTACTTACCGATGATTCGCCATTGGTGGTAACTTCACTATCTTCTTTCTTTCCATTTTCTAAACCATTAGCCAAATCTTTCTTGTTTTCCTTCTCATCTTGATCAACGTTTTCTGACTTCTTACCGGTATCATCGGTCTCCGTCGACGATACGGCATTATCTGCTTTGGCAGCATCGGTTTCTGTCTTTTCCTCAACTTTGCTTTCTTCCTGTTGTGTTTTTTCTTCAGGTGCATTATCACTTTCCTCTTTTTTACTGCTATCTACGCTGGATTCTTCTACTTTGTTGGTCTCAGCGACTTCTTCAGTTTTACTACTATCGGCAGTCTTACTTTCTTCGGGTTTGCAGCTACTTTCCACTGTATCTTCTTTCGGTTTAACGGTCTCTTCTGATTTTTCGTCCACTTTATTACTTTCTGCTGCGGAATCGGTTTGTTCCTCGGTCTTCTCATTCACTTCTTCGCTTTTCTCAGTCAACGGTTCCTTAACACCATTTGTCAGTTCCGATTTAGGTTCTTCTTCCTTTTTGTCTTGTGCGGTCGTGGATTGTTCGGACTTTTCTTCTGGATTCGATTCGCTTTTCACTTCCGCCGTTGATTCAGTTTTCTCTTCAGCTGGTTTAGTTTCTTCTGGTTTTACCTCTTCCTCCTTAGTTTCAGCTACTTCCAGTTTGGTTTCTTCCGTGGTGCTGTCTACAGTGGTTTCTTTTTGCTCGGTCTTGTCGGATTCTGAAAAACGCAAGTATAAATATAACTTACTAAACAGTATATCATAGATTTCTACCTGTAGTCGAGGCAACTTCTTCTTTCTTTGAATCGGTCTCGCTTTTCTGCTCTTTTTCAGCTTCTTTAACCTCCACCTTCTCTTCGGATTTTTCAGTCTTCGACTCGCTCATTTCTACGTCTTCACTTTTTGAGTCTGCTTCAGTCTTTTCGGCTTTTGTTTCAGTCTTTTCTTCGGCTTTGACCTCCTCTTGTTCGGCAACATTATCGACCTCCATACTCTCGGCCTCTACCGATTTATTCTCATCTGTTTTAGGGGCTTCCTTGGCAGGAACTTTCTCATCTGTCACTTCTTTTTCGGTCTTTGCGACCTTTGTTGGCCGCTCCTACATAGTCATAAGAATTTAGTGTCGATAACCAACAGCGAACGAACGAGAGAAATAAAGAAAAACAACTGAATCTGTCTAAGGAACGTTTATATATTTAAATTATATATTTACAAGTTTTTTTGTACCTTGAAGTCATGCAAGGAGTCTTTACATCCAGCCCACCTAGAATCTAAAATCAAACTACCAAAAAATATATAAAAAAATAATAAAACTATTTTATGCCATGGGGACGACAGAAATCTACGAAGAATCGAGAACTATAGTCTAACCACCCTCTAACTACGGGAAATAAGTAATCATTTACAACTTTACTCTTTTTCTACTTTTGACAATGGCACAAACCTCAGTGGGAGTATCTTCTGTGTTCTTCCTCTTGGATGGGTTCTCGAACGCCACCTCCTTGAAGCTGTTGATGGTGGGGAATGTTTCTGATCCCTCACCCAGCTTTTCGTTGCCCTCACGCACTACCAGACTCACGCACAATCCGGCTGTTTTAGCCGCTTTGCCCTCTAAAACACAAATACACACGCTCATTTACACAATTTAACATTAAGTGATTTTGTATTTTGTTACCTTCCAGACTATCGGTTATAAAAAGTACTTCCTCTGGCTTAGCCGAAAGTTTCTCAGCGATTTTTTGGTAGCTGTCCGACGATGTTTTCGATCCAACGGACTGATCGAAATAGTTGGTGATGTGTGCGGTCAGGTCACCCTCGGTGGTGTGCGCGAATAATTGTTTCTGGGCTTCAACGGATCCCGTGGAGTAAACAGCGATTTTTCGAGATTTGGTCCACTGTTCAAAGCAAGCAGGAACATCAGGAAATACGCTGGAATTAAATAAAAATTGATAAAAGGTGTTGTAAGGGCTTTCATCTATTAAAAAAATGATTGTAATGATGAATAAATAGAAAATACATTAAATGTATATTAGATCTTTTTAGATCCTGCATTGTGATTATTGGACATTATTAAAACTGTATAATATTTTTACTATATTTAAGGGTACCCTTTGTACCAATTAAGTGGTTATCTGGACTAGACCTATTTGATTATATATATACGGCCTTGTACAGCATAGTTACAGTAGGGCCGTCCTGTCGCTGTATTGAGGATCTTTTTTTACATTTGCACTACTTACACTACTACTACTACACATATTTAAATAGTATCTATACATATACAACTGGATTGATCTTATGGCAAACAAAAAAAAGTTAACCCTAATTAACCCTAGCATGAAATACTAGTTCATTTGTTTATGTAAAAACTATGTCTGTAGAAAAATATTATATATATTCTTAAATGCAGACTAAAACCAAAACAAAGGGCCAGTTTAACCCAGTTTAAGTTAGAAAGTTTAAAAAATGCTTACTACCACTTATATAAAACTAAGTCTCATAAAAAATATTGTTAAAACCATGAACGAGAATAATAGTTTAACACCCCAAGACAATATTTCTCTGGTAGTTCATATTGTTTATGAAGAATTTAAAATTCTTGATAGGAAGTTGAGAATAAAAATTAGCTGTTTTTATATAAGTGTGTTTTTTAAAGATAAAATTACCCGCAAGTTTTTCGGGAATTTCTTTCTGCTAATAAAATGTAAAATGCAGAATCATTCAATTTTTGTTACAGGATAAATTGTATATAGAAATATGCTACATTTTAAAACAGTCGGTTTTGTCAGAAGAAATGCTTGCAGATTGCACACCGTGAAATTTTTTTTTTATTTACTAGAATGACCAGCTAGAACCAAATGGTCTTTGGCTGATGTCGCCTCAGGTTCGGGATATGATTGTTTTGTAGGCGACAGAGACCCTGGGTTACGACTGCGACTGTCGTAGTTTGTTTACTATCGGAATTTCTGGACGGGTAGGGATTTTATTCCTTATTTTATTTTATTTTAAGATGTTATCGTGTTCTAAGGTTCCTATGGAGAACCTCACACTGAGCATGTTTATGAAATTTTTCACAAACGGGATGCCTGATTCGAGGTGTGTATTGACGTTCCTCATAAACCATGGGGCTCTGAGTAACGCACGGACTTTTTTGGATTGGAACACTTGGAGAAGTTCAAGTTGTCTCTCCGAGACATACCTGTACCACACCTGTGCTCCATTTAGGCAGATTGGACAGACCATTGGAATCTACGGTCGAACTGGAGACCGAGGTATAAAACTTTCTGGAGTCATGAGATAGGGACTTTATCGATTTGGAGGCGATAGGCGCGAAACTCCTTCTTGGGGTGGAACAGAACAGCCTGAGTTTTGCTCGGGTATATCTGAAGCCGCCAGAATTTGTACCACGCTATCGCTTGGTTCAGTTGTGCTTGGAGTCTATTGGGTATTGCGTAGGAACAGTAACCGGTTGTGAAGAAAGCGGTATCATCTACATAAAATGCTGTGTGGGAAAGTTTGTAGAGTGGGAAATCAGCCATATAAAGGTTGAATAGGGCTAGAGCTAATGGAGCGCCTTGCGGGACTCCTGCGGAGATTTGTTTAGGAGACTGTGTCACCGATCCTCACCTGAAAGGACCTACCACCCAAGTATGAATCTATCAGGGATATTAGGTCATTCGGTAGACCTAGTTGTTTTGCTTAAAATATTAGCCCATGGTGCCATACTTGGTCGAAAGCTTTGGAGACATCTAAGAAGATAGCTCCTGTCTTTCGACTTTTTATCATTGCCTGGTGGATAGTTGCTGCAACGAGGGCAGCTTGATGGAGGCATGAATGTTTGGCATGGTAACTGAGTGGTTCGTTCGGGATTATGTGATGTGCGTCTGTGAAATCGTTTAATGCGTTTAATATCGCTTTTTCGGCAAGTTTAGATAGTGAACTAATCAGGCTGACAGGCCTGTAGTCAGAAGGGCTAGACTTGACATTTTTTTAGGAATGACAGCGACAAGCGCCTGTCCAGGACTTTGGGAAATGCTTTAACCTCGAAAAAATGTACAGTACTATAAATATATATGCGGTACATACTTTTTCTAACCAATTTTCCATTTATAGGGTATTAAATATATTATTATGTATGCAAATACTGCAAATGAGTGCAGTGTAATGAAAACTATTACTTAGATTAGTTAAGACACATTTGAAAAAGGGAAAATTAAAATATTTTTCCGAAGACTGTCTGTCCCATAAAGTGGTTTCCTATATTCCCTAAATCTAATATTCAAGTACTGTTTATGGACATAAATGAATGTAACATAATTTTTTATCTACTTATTTATACGCTGAATTTTAGAAAATTCAATTAGAAGGTAAACAAATTCAATAACAATCAATCATAATTCAAAATATCGTTGCATCAGAAAATCTGACAACTAAATATCACCGAAGTGACATGAAATTTAATACACACCGCATGATAAATTCTATTTTGAGCTTTTTTTTTAAGTTAGAATATTTGATTCAAGTCTGATATTGAACATATATATTGCAACAGAGACTGTTAATAATGAAACAGTGTTATCTTTCCCCCGAACAAATAACAAATCTACATCGCTAAATAAACAATTTTACGTAACCTCAAGTTACTATCGCTACCATTCTTTTAAATGAAAATGGAACAATAAAACGTGTAATATCATAGTCAACAACGACATTCATAGCTGGTAAATGATACAAGAGCAAACAGCTCCTCCGCAAAATTGTTCATACCTTAAAATATTCATGTTAAGGATAAATTTATTCCTAAATATATGTAGAACATGTTAATAAAGTAATTTTCCAAATTGAAAGTCGTTGAAAAGTTACAACAGCTAGAAGACCAGCTGTTAGGAGACATTTTAATGAAATAAAGACCTTTTGACTGGTTTGGGCATATATGTAGTGTATTTGAAATCAAAGAGCAATTTATATGTTTCTATTAAAGAAATTAAAAGTTTGTTCTAATTGCTTTAATAAGAAGCTTTCATTGAAACAGCTAAAAAGGATTACTAAATAAGAAAAGTATAATATAGGGTAATTTAAATCAATGCAATTTTAAAATATTCTAAAGATTCGAATTTAACTAAACTTACACACCAAAACGCAACAGATCATGATCAGAGATACAGAAGTTAAAATACTACTTAAATTTCAAATCAAATCACAACATTGAGGCAACACTGAAGCTTCTAGCGGATATCTAAATAATACATACAGTGTTGTAATTAATAGATAGTAATTAAAGCCCTAATATAGAAAACATCATAATTCAAATAAAAGATTAAATGTTTAAATTAAAATGTCTTAAACATACTAATTATATAAAGCTACGACAAATCATGTTAGAAGTTGTTCCAATATTATCATACATGATTTTCATTTTCTCCCTTGATTCGATATGGTATATGATATATCGATACTTATGCAGAAAATTAGTTAATATATATGATATGCTGATCATATTATCATTACTACATATGGTGGCAATCTAATAGAACAAAAAAACTAATACAGATTAAATTAAGATAGTTATCCTTCAGTGTCAATTTTCAAGTGAAAATTTTAGCATTGTTATCTGTCATATACAGAAAGGATATGATCACACCAAATAGACTGTAACTTCTTCACTTTGATGTCAATCATTTATGTTTTAATATTATTTTTCATAACAAAAATGAGATATCTTTGGAAGACTCATAGAGATTAATTCATTTAATTTCAAAGGATAGATAAATTATCGTTTAAATATAACATTTTTTATCATTCATAAAGTAAATTAAATTAAATTTTTCAATTATAAGGTGTAAGTATTATGTGGTAAATAATGGTTTCAAAATATCTGGCTAAACACCAAAGTTATGGAGAATAAATATTTGTATTTCAAATCAAATCACAATATTTTGGTAACACTCAAATTTCTACACAAAGATTAAATGATAAACATCTAAATTTTGTTAATAATATAATAATAAATAAAAAATCTTAAATTTTCCAATTTTGTATTGCTGCAACATAGTATGCAAATTTTAGAGCGACATGATTATAATTACAATATATGTAAGACAAAAGTGAATTTTTGATCAACAATAACTGTTAGTGATGGAGAATTAATTATTCATAACGTTAAAACACTGTTAAAACAAATTAAATCAGCGAATCGCAAATCACCAGTAAACATAGCAACTTTGACTCATACATAAATGAATCACTTTAAATTCTCAGACTATTTATATATCCAAAGGCATCAAAATATACAAATTCGCAACAAGCAAAAAACTTTAGTTTTCATTTGCGTTTCAATGTTAGTAGTTATGGCGTGTTAACGGTTTAAAAATCACTGTATCACTATACTTACTGCGACTTCAAATCACCGCTCTGGTAACCTTTCTCGTAGATCAACCCTTGGATAGTCTTCAATCCAGTGTTATCACTATGACTTTCCGTCAGTTCTTTTACCAGCTTTGTGACCGCTTCCAATTCCAGCTTGTCGTCACCCTCCTTTAGCTGTTTCACAGCTTTCTGAACGGATTCGTCCTCCCATTTTTCCTTAAGAATTTCTTCAGCATGTTTTATTACATAAGGAAATAGTGTCTCCTATTGAAGAAAGAAATATCACATTAGGAATATATTAATTTCATATAGTATAGTAACTAAAATGAAACATCAATCAGTGCTTTTTTAATTATGCCATTCGCATGTTTTTTTTGAATGATCGATATGATTAAAGCCTTATCTTATATATTTACTTCAATAAAAGAATTGAAAATGGTATATGAATACTATGGAAAAACGTTAACAATAATACACATACACATAAAACAATATCTATATATATTGATTCAACGAATCTTTATATACGATGAAAGATATTTATTATAAATACAGAAGGTCCGACCAATGCATGGTATGATAAACTTGCTAAAACAATAACTAAAAACTACATTCGATGAAACCCAAAATAACGATGTGATCAAATACACGTGGTATGCTAATTATAAACTTTTTACTACAAGAGCAAATAATTAATCCACAAGGAAAAAACCGAAAAGGTACTTCATTTCTACATGATAACACATGATGACTTCTGTAATGTAATCCCTTTTAGAAAGTTGCCAAAAACTTGCTGTATAATTTCATCACTTTACTGAATAATAGTTATTCAAGAAAGTACGTCGTATATAAACGTAAAAAATGTGCTTTATAATATGCAACATTAACAACTTGAACTCTATGATAATAAAAGCTGAATCTCAATATTGTAATAAATCATATATGAAACCATTACAGTGTCAAAATAATTATAAATACTATGAATAAATTAATATCGATGTATTTACATGTTGGCTAAAATACAATCACAATACAAAAAATCAATAAAATCAATAGATCTGCAATTAGAGATAATATCTAAGCACCAACAAAATAATTAAATTGAAACCTGCCAATTTTAAGTTATAAGAAATGTACTTGTTGACAGGTACGATTCAATTAGTTATGTATCACCATAAACACCCAAATAAATATTTCAAAATATAATTTCAGTAATGTTTTGATTATCCAGATGATACAAAAACGTAAATATAAGCATTCATTGACCTTAAAGTGAAAAATCGAAAAATGTTACCCTGCAGTAGGCAAATAACAACCAAACGCCGGTGACCTGGCTCGCACCATTCAGGTAAATGAAATACCTTAACAATAAAAGAAAAAAGGATACAGGCCCGAATACAAAAAAGGACCAGATTCTATCACGACCATGTGTCATGTCGCACATGCTTTAAAAATGGCTGTACCCCTACAGACAAAAGAGCGAATTTTCCAAAATGCCGAATATTCCTATTTTTTAAGAAATAATGTCACATTATGAGGGACGTATAGAAAAAAAATATTTGGATAATCTAGAAACCGTCAGTCTAGTGACCATCGGACATACAGCGGCCATTTTAAACAAAAACAAGGATGGCTCTGGAAACGGCACCCCATTTTTGCGAATTAATATTAAAAATTTCAAACTACTGATAATACAACAAAACTTAAATTATAAATAAATAAAAGTACTTATTTTTCGTCTATATTTACAAAATAAGTGAAAAGGACACTTACCTTTGCGAAATTAATTGAAGTGGTGGTTCCAAGAACATCCACTACGACCACAGTGCACTTTTCGAAGACGGTCGTATTGTTTTCGGTAGTCATTTTCAATTAATGTAAGTTCGCAACGGTTTAGAAATAATACCGGGCCCTTTATCGGTCAGTTTTAAAGCGTAAATGCAGATATTTTTTCGAAATGTAACTGAGCTAGCTGAGGGCAGGTGGTCTGACCCGGGAGAAATGGTGAGGATTGGCGAATAGGCGCTTGCGCTTCTGACGAATCACCGCCGAAAGCCGGCGAATATACCCGAGCCGTGCGAAATTACCGGGAAGGACGATTTTCGATGTTGCCGGAGTGACTTTTTTTTATTAATGCTTATTTTCCCAATAATATTGACTAGAAATTTACCTTCTAATTGTGAAACATAAGTATGTTTTATAACATATCAACATTTAATGTGGAAGGCTGTGACAATATTCTATAGTTCTATCGCAATAAAGATCCAACTGCGTGAGTAAAACTAGTAAACAAATAAAATTTTACCGCCAAACTCCGGCAACTCAGCTGATGTTTATATCTCTAGACCTGCAAGTCCTGTTGCCAGTTCTCCAAACAATATTGTTTAAACAAAAAATAAGCAACATACGTAAAAGCACTTACATCATTATCATATAAAATAGATTAAAATATATGCGATCTGAGAAGCATATATTCAGTAATAACAAATTTTGTCGAGGAAATAGTTAATGTTTAATATAGATACATTATAAGTGGCAACATAGAAACTTGCAAATTCTATTCAAAGTTTCGTTAAGGGCTTTTATCTTGTTAACGGAAGATGCAGCTGCTGTTTGATGGTTGCATAGAAATCGAAACAAATGCCCAATACCCAGTTTTGTTTTGCATTATAAATAAATAAGAATTACAACAAAATAATAATTTTATATCGTATTTTTTTCGCAATGTTAGATGGCGCTCTTAGGAATTGCAGCGCATATCGGTAGATGGGGCATTCAGGGCATTTATTTGATTTTAAATATTCCACAAGAAACAATCATGTGACAATTATTGTTGATTATTATTATGTAATTACTTAATTAAAACAATTTCCATTAAAATTGTTATTTGATTTATTCTACAACAGTAACTTAAACTGTACGTGTTATTTCTTTTCTAGAATAACATTTGTTAAATCTCTAATAATTTTCCAGGAATATTTACTTTTTCCAAGCATTTCTTTGAAATTTGTAAAATATTGGTTCTTCAAAAGAATTCGGACGAATTCTGAAACTCTTTTCGTATTAGTAGGTAGGTATGGGTTTTATGGCTAGTAGGTAAGAAATATATTGTATTACGGGTAGCCCTATGGTGGTAGTTGAACCTTAAGGTTCTATTGATTTGTCAAGGAATCTGATAACAAAGAATGTAAGCTCTGTAATTCGTTTGGAAAATGTTATTTTACAACTAGAAAAAATAATTAGAAGGAAGCTTTTCAGGGTTTACATGGCTTTTGTTATTATATGTTATGATAAAATGTTAATATTTAAATATTATATATAAAATAGTAGGTTTGGTTTGGTAGTTAGATAAATATGCACATGGTATCATATTGTACGACATAATTTTATGACATTTTCTTGTGACGTTAATAACTTAAGATATTTTTTTTTGAGAAATTAAGGGTCAGGTGAAGAAAAATTATGTATTCATTTCATACAAAATATGTATGGCCAAAATAAATGCTAAGTAACTAAATGTTTTGTTTTATTTTAAATACAAATGTTAATTGAGAACTCTATACCGGCTTACATTATATGTTTACATATTTTTTTCAGTTATTATATAATTCAAAATGTAAATTAGTTTACTTTAGATTCTTGGAGCATAATATTGTCGAGGCATTTTTCCATTTCCAAAATCCGTAGCGAAACACTTATCAGTATCAGGTGACGGCACTTCAATGTAATAAGCCGTAAACATTTGTGCATTAGTATTAAAATAATTTATCTTGCTCATTAATTATGTATTCTAAAATATACTATTCTATTATAAAATATACTAATGATGTATATTTTTACGTCCCATACAAGACAATGCGAAATGCAATGAAGCAAGTGATTCATAGTATTACATTGATTTAAGAGCTTCCCATATAACTTTGTAAGGATCTGTGTTCACAGATTTTAACTATTGTCATTGTAACTTTGTCGATTTCGTTTAAGCTGCTTAATTGTTACATAGCTTTATTTCTAGATCCAAGATGACCAGTTAGAACTAAATGTATGCACAGAACTCCAATACATAGTTACATGTTACATAGCTTACAGCGTCATCTCCATAAGCTCGCCTAAAGGATCTAAAATAAGGAAATACAAATGTAAACATTTGTCACTGTTAAAAAAAAAAAAAACTATATTTACGTAATGAAGACGTTCATGCATTATTAATTAAATATTTTGGATAATTGAGAAGAGTTTATCGTTTTAATTTAAGTTTTTACATTACCGAATTTTGCCGTACATGTCTTTGTTTAAGACCAAAAACTTACCCATCAACAAACGAACCTTAAGGGAAATTAGAGCTGATTGCCTTGGTTCCATGTTTCATTGTTCCATGTTTCTTTCGAGAACTGGAAAATTAAACAGCTGATTAGGTCAGATACAGAAACTATGAAAAATGGAAATTCAAACTGTCATGTGTTTGTTTAGTTTACATAGAGGTGACGTAATTCGCTTAGATTGGTCTGAAGAGCGAGACCTTAAATGTTGATTAATATATTTCATAGTTCCATTTTATGTAATAAATTAAACAAATCTTAACCCAAATTAAAACCTCTTTATAAAATTTGTATTATTAATTTTAATAAATATGTTACTTTTGTAACTGTTGTTTAATGTTATGAATTTAAATTAGCGTGATTAATTAGCATGTTTATCATATATATTGATTTAATTTTGAGGTGTATATTGACATTAACAGACATGTAAAACCTTAACTACAGGAAATGAATCTTTTTATTGTTGAATAAAGATGAGTAAGGTAGCATAGCGACATGTGCCGACTAAGATTACAAGATTTTGATTATTTTATCACGACTTTTTCCTATCTTTCTGGCAACATGGAAATACTGTGCCGAAAGAACGAGATTGATTTGGCACCGACAGAATCATCTACCTATTTTCTCACTTCTTCAGTGTTTTGAAGCTGTATGATCTGAAGAAACGATAATTAGACGGCGCTACGTCTGGTAAATCCACTGGGAGTAGAATAACTTTCTATCTGAGCTTCAACAATGAAATCTACACAACTTTTGCAACGTGTGGCCAAGCTTCTTATGCAAGAGGATGACGCTGCGTTTGTTAATCGTTATCATATCCTATATAAATGTACGGAAACTGTTGATACATCACGTGATAGTCTGTCTGAAAGTTTTGTAAGTTTTTTTTATGACATCAAAAATACCACGTCTAAATAGCTGAAACCAAAACCGACGATTGATATACGACGGATCAATGATTGAAATACGTATACACGGTATAACACAATAATATTAAATATAAAACCTTCATTTTAGGTAGAGAAATGTAAAAAATATCGAATTTAACAGTTAAGTTAGGTTGCTTTACAATTGCTTACACTGTAATGGCATTTTTGTGATTTTTAATCATTATATTAATTATACATAAATTAGTTATACATAAATTGAAATACGAATTTTTATTATCATCATTACGTAATGTTTTATCACATATATTGATTTATTTTAAAGATACACTTGTTTACAGAAAATTAATCGTTTTATTGTTGAATAAAGTTAGGAAATTTTAACAAATCATTACGTCAACTAATATATAAACAGTATTTTTAAACTGTGGACTTAATAAAGTTTATATCAAAGCAGATTTAAGCTGATATTCTTTAAAAATATCCAAAATAAATAGTTTTACAGTAGCAAAAGAATAAACCATGCAGAAAATATTAATTTCTGTACTCTGTGTTAAGTATAAATATAACCCGATCATCATGTATAATGTTATTTATTATTAAATACAACTTGTTAGACAAAAACCAGAGCAGATCAGACTCAAAATCAAGTAACTGTACCGGTTGTTCGGAAGATACTCTGAACTCGATTTACAATTCTTTTTAACATCAAAATAATCAACGAAACCAAATGGATCTACGAAGTGATCCAAGATTTTGCCTTACAACATGAAATGAGGCTACTAAAAGTAACAACGTTGCTAAATGGAGGCAACACGGTTATGGACTGCACGCCGGAAATCAAAACATTAAAGCGAACCAAATACCACAAGTTCATTAAGTGGTACTATTAACTTCAGCTTAAGTAGTTTAATTTTTTTTTCAATTTGGAAAAACCGTACTGATGTATTTATGTCATATTCGTGTTGCTTGGGTATCGATGCAAGTACAACAGAAGAGTACGAGTGTATTAAAATAATTAATGTTTAAGAAGAACTTTGACGACATTAAAACGGATGTAATTAATTACTAGCCTGATTTTGGGAATTATAACATTATTCCACCAATTATAGTTTTCTATAAGTGGCTAGTGTAGCGATCGGCGGAAAGATGGTACTGGAGGCGGATAGATCGAGCGTTTGTCGTTAGATGTCGCCGCAGCCACACTGCCCGGCCGTTTCCATGACGACGACAGCCTCACGGCAAACTGTGCGATTGTGCGTCGTTGCCGATTCTGCAGTGTTGATCCCGCATCGGCGGTCGGTTCTAGTCGAGTGTAGTGCTGGCTCGTTATTCGCATCCGCACACACACACACTTAAGTACAGCAGAAAATACAGTGGAAA
Organism: Rhynchophorus ferrugineus; assembly: GCF_030347505.1. NCBI lineage: Eukaryota > Metazoa > Arthropoda > Insecta > Coleoptera > Curculionidae > Rhynchophorus > Rhynchophorus ferrugineus. Next base: position 53,792,736 of record NW_027472583.1, read on the forward strand.
AAAAACTATACAGGACGGGAATACGGACCAAACTGTTCGGCGATATCGGAGGGACGACTCCTCAAGACGCCCCCCGTTTTTCGTCGCGTTCGGTGTGTTGTTGGAACCGAGCTGCGGGAGGGGGGCGCCCGGATTCCCGCCGTACCCCGTTCCCCCGATGGCGGCAACGTCAGGGCCCCCGCGCTCCCCCGCGATAAGATGGTAATCGAACGGGATCTAAAGTCTTGAAGTTTTGTTATCGGCGGCGAGAGCGACGGCACAGGAGTGGGGTAAGCGTGTGCGGAAGGTGTGCTTTCTGTTTGCGGTCTTCGGCGGACGTTTGGTCCGCCGTTCCATCTGGAAGACGGCTCGCGATCTAAAAATAACGGACGGGGCCCCATCTGGCTCCACTTGACCTGGATAGAACGCATCCGACGGGACGTTTGTCCCTTTCCCTCGAGGAGGTGCGTGGGTTTCGGGACGACGCCGAAACACCCTGAAGATTCGTTGGGAGGACGAAATAGAGAGTTGGGATGCTCTGTTCATCGTCATTGCCTTAGTGCGTCCAACATCTGGCTAGTTTTTACGTCAACTATCATATTCCTGTCCTTGCGGTGTTCATTGAAGCTAACGCTGCTACAAACTCTAATAAGCTATTTTTCTCATAGGAATTATAATATAATAATTTCAAGTTCAACAATTTTTTCTATTTTACACATTTACCAATGATATTTAATGATGTGTGATAGTATCCTACACCATCCAGTCACATATCAACTGTACCCCCAACATATGGTCAGTTTTCACGCCAGATATCTTCTTCTTTTGGTTGGCTCGCTCCCGGCAATTGTCAACACAACAAGCTGTTGCGGATCGGATTTTCTCACCGCAACACTAATAAAACCGAGATCTAGTCACCTTATCTTCGCCTATTTTTATTTTATACGTTGCTATGTAACAATATCGTCTTGCTACCGATTATTACTCGTAATGTAGTTGTTTTTTAGCATTTCGGATTCGGTGCTTAAATACCTTAATTAGCATATAACACCAGGCGTTTTAAATTTACTATTTTATTATTGTTTAAAGCCGTTTATTGTATAGTGTTCTATAAAGATGTTAATTAGATCTAATGTATTGCACTCGGTGCAGTTGTGATGATTGTTATATCTCGATGAACTTTATTTGCTAATCTTGACATATGTTGCAAATTTTTCTTAACTATATTCTTAAATTCTTTTTTTAATCATTCTGGCAATATGGTAATACCGTGTTTACTGGTCGATGCTGAAGATTTCGAAGCTATTTATTGCGCTCTTCCTTAACATCTCGATAATGCATCTCAGCTAGATCGTGATGCATAGATATCAACAAAGATGATCAAAATATATATAGTATTTTAACTATTTTTGTCAGGTGTCAGGCTATGTAAATAGAATAGAACTAACCCAGTCCAGTCTATTAAGCAGGAAAAGAAGAATTTCCTTTTATGAACACTAGATTTTTAAATGTACTATCAAACAAATAGGCCTGATAGCGTTCAAAGATGGTAAGCTTATTGCTTTATCCTTTAGGAAGCTGATTAACTCTAACTAATTTTTGATGTGTGTTGTTAGTCAGTTCACAAAAACAATAAAATCAACATCTTCATTACTAATACTGCTACTCCGGTTACTCCACATTATTTCTGTTTCTGTAATTTAGCTCTAAAGTGTATGTATTGCAACATTTCGAATTATTTGCCTCCCGTGTGCTGTGATACTTTTTGGCAACCGACGCATTTTGTAACTAGGGTGGTAGCATAACGCCAATATGGCTCAGCAAACATTATTTACGGAACAGTTTAAAAAACCTATAAAATATTCTTTCTAAGCTCTCTTTTAATTAAATCTGTAGCAAACGGTTTCAATACTTCTATGAATTTCTCCATATGATCGAGAAGGTGTTGGTCTAACCCAATAAATTTGATTTCACCACCTGTTTGATCGAGAGTTGTTTCACATCGAGAGTAAATCAGTACATATTGATATCACCTATAAACAAACTTTTCATATATCAATAAATTTGAATAATACTATTATATATCATATATCAATACAGTAATGATGTTAATTATCTTGGGAGAAATCTTGACGCAAAACTTCGTTGGAAAAAGAAAATAAAAGATCTCGAATTAAAATTCAAAAAATTGTAATGATTATTAAAAGTAAGTAAAGAAAATCTAAATTATCCGTACGTTACGAAATTCTATTTTGGGGATGTTCTGTGAGAAGTAATATCAACATAAAGTAAGAAAAGTATTGAGAACTTGGATGCAAATAAGTAAATAAACGCAAACAAGTCCAGAGAAGCAAACCGTGTGTTTTTGTGTTGCTCTGTACTCAAATGTACTAAATGCATACATACTGAGGATTGAGGAGTAATCCTAACTTTTATTTTATTAGAGATCAAGTAAATCGAGGGAAAACCTCAAATTTCAAAGGCAAGTTTTCACAATTTTTTTTATTTAAAATTATCGCATATTTATGTATAATATTATTGCTAAGATGAAGGGATGGAAAATCGGAAGTCATTCGGTGCAAAAGCCATTCAGAAACCCTGTAGGCAACTGTTCCTATGGTGTAATGGTTAGAACGTTGAGCTTGTGGATTCGATTCCCAACAGGGCAGCAACTTTTTTGTTCTAGTTTGATTGGAACATTTATCACATAACCTAGACTATGTAGCGAAACCCAGGGCCTGAAACATTCCTTATTTTCAATCATTGTTTCATTATTCCTATTCCATTTTCCTATCGGGCTGCACCGTTACTTGGCCTACCCATTGTAATATTTAATAAAATAATTGCGTAATTTATTGAGTAAATATCTAACACTAAAAAGAGAAAAACAAAATATTTTAAACATAAAAAATTGAACCGACTTTAAAAATAAATAAGGAACTCACCAAATAGTAAAAAATATTCAAACTTTTTACATAAAAGATGTTCTAGTCAAGAGTGTAAAATCCGACAAGGAAAATGATCCCAGTCACGCCAGTAACCAGGCTGGGTATGGCCGGATGTCTTCTGGGATGATTTTTAAAGTTGGTCACTCGCCAGTCGGTAGGCTTAATGCTGAGGTCCGTGGTTCGGTGGTAGATAAATTGGTTTAGATAGGTATTTTTTTAAATATATTTTAAAGTCTCCTTTTACCAACTATGGGTTTATCTGGACTGGACCTACAGTTTGAAGTGAGGTCCGTGGTTCGGAACCCAATCTAAACCAATTTATCTATTTACAATAATATTTTAACTACTACTAAGTGAACACTAGGTATTAAGCTAAATTGTGTGTATGTAGTAGAATATAAAATACGTGTAGTAGATAGCTTAAATAAAGTTTTTGTTTATTTTTATTTAGTTATTTACAACGACTATTATGTACCTATATTATTTTAAAATGTTTTATTTTGTGCTAAAAATCTTGATTGTTAAGTTTGATTATTTTTTAATTTATTATTTATGTTCCTTATTTATTTTTTGAAATCGGTTCAATTTTTATGTTAAACATATTTTATTAGAGATCAAGTAAGTACCAAATGGGTCTTTCTAGATGAGTATCTAGTTTTAAGTTACTATAGAGAAAAAATATTACATTGCTTTACTGGCAGCGTTTTTTTTTATTTAAAGACAGATCCTTGTTTTGTGTATACTTTATAGTTTTAAGGACTAGTAATTATTATTAAATAAAAATAGAAAAAACATGAGAAGCTTGTTCGACACATTCGCAAACTTGTAAAACAAATAAAAAACATCGTCTTTTTATTATAGCAGGTAGTACAATAAGTCGAGCGAAACAATCGAGGATCGTGTTCTTTAAAAATCGCCGTAATGCAATTGTTTCCGAGCATTTATACGTGTTGATTTATCGCAGTGTAAGATAAGCAAGTGTCTTCGAGATTAGGTCAACTCAAACGTGGTTTTATAGTATACGGCTGTAAAATATTATAATTTAAATCATTGACGTGGTAAATGACGGGATGTTTTTTTTTGCCGAGGCTAAACAATACAAAAACAATATAATTTTATGACATATACACAAAATTAAATTACGAAGGAAATAAATCTAATTTGTTGATAGTAGTGAAAACAATATTATGCATAGATAAATAGGTTTAAATATTCTTTTCTTACTCTTTCACGAAATTAATATATTCCTTTAAAGCCAAATAATTATAAATAACGGCGAAAATTATTGCATATTCAATTCTGAACTAATATTGCTGTTGTGTTCTGGCGCTGTTAAAAATAAACGGAAAATAATTAAAGTCGTAGTGCGGTGCGGACGGTAAACGAATGTAATAGTCGGTCTGGTGGGCCTTGTTTCGAAAACAAATGAATATTAACCGACGTGATCGGCGTGCAAACGGCAACATTTACCGCGGCCGGAGCTATTCGGTCTGTCGAACCGACGGGGCCGTCGCTTTTTTGTTTCGTCGCCGGCTTCGATCTTCCGTGAAGCGATCGTTTGCAGCTTGAAATGTTCCGGTAATTGTTTATTAGAGGGTCGTAGGGCGAGCCGGGCGAGAGTAAACGAATCCGGATCACCGCATAATTTTGTAACATTATGCGGTCGGCGTTTGGGAGATTTGCTGCGACAAAGGGCGATCGAAAGGGGGAACCGTCCCCTGTTTGTCGGGGGGGGGGGGGTCGTGAAATAATCCTAGGTGACCAGGACCACGTTGTTTTTTTCCTGTTTTATTTTTCCAGCGAGCCTTTCCTATTCGGAATATGTTAATATATTCATGTTTGATCAAATAGTATTAGGATATTTATAGTATCTAGGTGCTTGCATATCTTTAATAAAAGAGCTAACCAAAGTTATTAAAACTGACATTAATGCCAGGAAATCACCAGGCTATGATTTGATAACAGGAGAATTACTGCAAAGCACTACTAAGAAAGGGAATTATAAAACTCATCAACTTGATCAATACAGCATTTAGATTTAAACATGTCTCAGGCATTTGGAAGATGGCGGTAATTATAATGATCCCAAAACCGGGAAAGTCACCAAACGAAATAAAAGCCTATAGACCGATATCACTGCTGTCAGTAATATCTAAGGTTTTTGAAAAACTCCTGTAGAACAGAATAAAACCGATCATAGAGAGAAAAACCTAATACCAACACACCAGTTTGGGTTTATTAACAAGCATTCAACAATTGACCAGGTCCACAGAACAACAGATGTTATTGGAAAAGCCTACGAAAGTCAAAAAGTATGCTCAGCTATATTTTTAGATGTAGCACAAGCTTTCGATAAGGTTAGGCATGAAGGCCTTATTCATAAACTACAGAAAATGCTACCAAAACAACACACCGAACTGTTAAAATCGTACATTACAACCAGAATGTTTAGAGTAAAACAAGAAGGGTTATAATAAGTTACATATGGACGGACAGAAAAATAGATTTTATATTATTTCTTTGATAGAGAGAAAAAACCTAATACCAGTTTGGGTTTATTAACAAGCATTCAACAATTGACCAGGTCCACAGAACAACAGATGTTATTGAAAAAGCCTACGAAAGTCAAAAGGTATGCTCAGCTATATTTTTAGATGTAGCACAAGCTTTCGATAAGGTTAGGCATGAAGGCCTTATTCATAAACTACAGAAAATGCTACCAAAACAACACACCGAACTGTTAAAATCGTACATTACAACCAGAATGTTTAGAGTAAAACAAGAAGGGTTATAATAAGTTACATATGGACGGACAGAAAAATAGATTCTATATTATTTCTTTGATAGAGAGAAAAAACCTAATACCAACACACCAGTTTGGGTTTATTAACAAGCATTCAACAATTGACCAGGTCCACAGAACAACAGATGTTATTGAAAAAGCCTTGAAAGTCAAAAGGTATGCTCAGCTATATTTTTAGATGTAGCACAAGCTTTCTATAAGGTTTGGCATGAAGGCCTTATTCATAAACTACAGAAAATACTACCAAAACAAGACACCGAACTGTTAAAATCGTACATTACAACCAGAATGTTTAGAGTAAAACAAGAAGGGTTATAATAAGTTACATATGGACGGACAGAAAAATAGATTCTATATTATTTCTTTGATAGAGAGAAAAAACCTAATACCAGTTTGGGTTTATTAACAAGCATTTAATAATTGACCAGGTCCACAGAATAACAGGTGTTATTGAAAAAGCCTACGAAAGTAAAAAAGTATGCTCAGCTATATTTTTAGATGTAGCACAAGCCTTCGAAAAGGTTTGGCATGAAGGACTTGTTCATAAACTAAATAAAATGTTACCAAAACAACACACCGAACTACTAAAATTGTATTTTACAGCCAAAAAGTCTAGAGTTAAACAACAAAAAGTTTAATTTACAATAAATGAAGCTAAAGCAGGTGTCCGACAAGGAAGTGTACTGGTGCCAATGATTTATCTACTCTACACTTGTGATATACCACAAATGGAGAATATTACGATGGCTAAATTTGCTGGTGATACTTCGATTATAACTGTCGGAGGTAATAGTGAAGAAGCTACACGAAAATTACAACAGGAAAGTAACAATATAAATAATAAATAAATCTGTGCATCTGCAGTTCACCTACAATCAGACCGTACAAACATCAATAACATTAAATAATACTACCATTCCATATAGCAATAACGCTAAATATCTCGGAATGAATGTTGATACAACACTTCGTCGGATGGAACATATAAAGAAGAAAAGGAAAGAACTGGAATTGAAATATAGGAAAGTGTATTGGCTAATTGGAAGAAAATCACAATTATCAGTACATAATAAATTGCTATTATATAAGCAAATACTGAAACCTATATGAATATACGGAGTTCAATTATGGGGATGTTCTGCAAAGAGTTTTCAGAACAAAGTCCTCAGAAGTACGTTGGTCGCATCCAAATACTACAGTTTGGTTTGTTTCAATTTTCTGATATCCTGCCTGTTGTCCAGTAGTACAAATTGGTTTTATGATATGACTGATAAACCAATCTCTTTGATTTTAGGCCAAGTCGAGAGTATCTTCCGACTAACAAGTACAGTTGCAGTAACATGATGTTTCCAATTTAACTTACCATCGAGATGGATACCGAGGTATTTAGATATTAGATTGCGTCTGAGGAATCGGGCATCCGTCAAGTGATATAATTTGTCCATTTTGATCTCTAGTCCCATTAAATCTTCAGTTCATTTGCAGATCTTGTTTAGTGCTACTTGTAAATTTTCTGCAGTCTTAGGCAGAGATATATCTTTTGCCATGATAGCTGTGTCATCAGCAAATGTTCCAAATACTGTTCCTTTTGTTCCAAGGTTCCAAGACACTATCTTGTGGGACTTCAGCCGAAATAGGTTTAAGTGTTGAAAATACCCCTTCGTGTGAGACTCTAAATTTTCTTTCGACAAGATATGATTCCAACAGTAGACAGTAATTTCGCGGTAGCAATTTGCTCATTTTGTAGGTTAATCCCAAATGCCATAACCGGTCAAAAGCTTATGAGATGTCCAGAAATATTACAGGGCAGTATTGACGAGTCGCGATTTCAAAATCCAAACTGGAAATTCGGTATTTCTATAAATGGTTTAATACGTTTTAACAGCAGTTTCTCAAATAATTCTGATATCACAGATAGCAGCGAAATATATTTGAAAATCCAACTTTTACTACCAGTTTATCAAGTTTTTTAAGCATTGTTATTCATCTACATAGTTCATAATTTCATAATTTAGCAGAACGATTGCCAATGTAACATCAACCTGTTTTATTTTCTTGGTAATTAATTGAATTTCGTTTAATTAAATGAAATCAAATGAGAACAGCCTTATAATCTCACTCGAATCCATATATAAACTGTTTTATTTTACGGATAGAAGAGGTGACTTGTTGAATGGCGATACAAAGCGACATTATGGGCTTATTAAAAAACTGACCAACCTGTCTCACTCGTTCATAATTTAGATAGCTTCAAAATGGATGGCAAGATAGCAAGAGCCGTACCAGGCATAACATACATCTCCATAACATACATTACATAACATCTCCCTGTTAAGGAAATGGCCACAGAGATGTACGTGGTCGTTATTCCATCTGGAGAGCTTATAGTTGTTATAAACATTGTTTATGAGTATCAATTTGTACCTTCAAGATCCTCAAAAGATCTTCAAAATTGCACAGTTTCTACCTAAATTTCCAACGACTTCATACTCCAATAGTCCGCTTTTGGTGGCCATTCAAAGGAGAACAGACTTATGATCTCAACAAACAAACTGATTTAAATAGTTTAGTCGATAATGATTGGTAAGCAAAATCAATAAAAATTGTTTTCAGAAAATGTTGCCGATACATGTGGAAGTAAGTTTCGATTGCATTGTGGTGTGACCAAGGGCAGTTATTGATTTATTATGTTGGGGGTATTCAGCAGGAGAAATAAAACAGATTTTCTGTTACAGTATATATTTCTACATATTATAGCATAACATAACTTACATTTGTAAGCAAAGATTTAACAACAATGAGGATATGGTTTCGACAAATCAGGTTTGGTTGGTCTTCCAACTATAACACCACATCTGTAACAGACAAGTGAAAATATTTATAAAATTATTAATTTACATTTAATATTGTTATGGACCTATAAGTTAGTTTTAAAGGATTTACGGAACAGAGTACATCACATCGAGTACATTTGTAAAAACACAGTTTTGTTTGCAGTGTTTTAATAAATATAACCGAATTATAACAGTTGCTAATTCACGCGTTACATTATATTAATAACTATTTGAACTCAATGAAACAATCGCGGAATTCGAATATAATTTACTGCCCAATGGATAAGTGTTTCAAAATGTTAAAAAGCAATACGCTGAAATCCTACATTTCAACCAGGATGTTTAGAGTCAGACAAGACGAAGCTTGTTGTACAATAAAAGAAGCTACAACACAGTAAAACATATGGAAAATATCACCACGGTTACATTTGTTGTGATACTTGCTGGCGGAGATAACAATGAAGCAACCAGAAAATTATAACAGGCGAATATAAGAAAGAGGTCTCAGTCGTGGGGAATAAAAGTCAACCAAACAAATAATTGCATATTGAATTTTGAATTGAATACAACAATAGGAATGAAAAATATTATCATATCATATAGCGTCAAAAATAACATTAATAAAATAAAAACTTTTTGCCACAAAATACTTTTTTACCAACTAGAGTTTATCTAGACTGGAACTGATTTCCGAACCACGGTTCTCGACATTAAGCCTACCGACTGGCGAGTGACCAACTTAGAAATCATGCCGGAAGACATCCGGTCTTACCCAGCCTGGTTACTGTCGTGACTGGGATCATTTTCCTTGACGGATTTTACACTTTTGCTTTATCGACAATCATTAATTTTAAAGAATCGTAATTGTAAATTTACGACCATGCCCCAACAGGATTCGAAACCGCGACTATCGCAACAGTAGGAGGACTGTCCTGTTGCCTTGAAGTATCGTTAGTTCCTAGTAAACAAATAATACAGTTATATTTCATTAAATTACTTACGTTTCGAACACCAATGTACCATCTGATTGACAGCTTGCAACTCCGCAACCCTTCAATGGTTTGCTCTCCTGGTTTTTCATGGGACCTGTTGTATCGGAATAGCAATGCCCGGGCTTGGCTGTAAAACAATTGCGAACAATTACTAAAAATTTAGGTTATCGTGGTAGTTTATATTTACTAATTTTATGTTTTTTTTTGTAAATTGTTCACCATATTACCTAAAAGTAAATGGAATTGTTACATATCATTTACAAAACCTCCTCTTTTGACAAGTTCCCCGTCAATAATGCTTACTTGTTAAAAACTCGATTTGATGCTGATACCAAACCGCTAATATATGAGGGTTATGCTGTTGACAGATGCCAATTTACATTAATTAAATAGTATTGGATATTTCTAGAGGTATACTTCAGTAGTTTCTGACATGACATGAACATTTGAGAGGTAGAATCCAATGAACTAACGGTCAATTGAAAAGTCCCCGGCCTACTATAGTAAAACACATTTTTTTTGCAAAATTAGTTTTTTTTGTTCAACCTAATTCCCTTCAAGGGTGATACACTGATTATAGCGACCCTCCAACTTTTCGATACCATTTTTGTAGTACGATTTGTCCTTTGCTTCATAATAGGCCTCAGTTTCGGCGATCACCTCTTCATTCGACGAAAATTTCTTCCCAGCGAGCATTGTCTTGGTGAAGCAGCTCTTTCATTTTCTTCAAATACGGCCATTTTTCGGCGATCTCATCCTTCAAACGGTCTAATAACGCTATGTAATAGTCGCTGTTGATGGTTGTTTCTTTTTCGAGGTTGCCAGCCGATTGTTGCGTTTTCCCATGTTTTGGAGCGGGTTCATCGTGTGCAGTCCACTCGGATGCCTGTCGATTGGACTTCGGAGTGAAATGATGGAGGCAATTTCATTCGTTGTCACATATCGACACAAAAACTCGGGTTTATTACGCTTTATCGTTTTCAAAGCTCCGAATCATCAACTCGTCCTTGTTTTTAGTCAAAAGTGAGCTCGCGCGGCGCCCACTTCACGCAGAGCTTTCTCACACCCAAATATTCGTGAATGATAGGATGTACACGTTCAGTTGATATCTTTAGAGTGTCTGCTATTTCATTCAATTTCAATTTACGGTCATTTAAAATCAGTTTCTAGATTTTTTAAATGTTTTTGTCGGTAACAATCTCTTTTGGGCGTCCACTGCGTTCACCATATTCGGTGCTTATTTCACCACGTCTAAACTTAGCATACCAATCCTTGATGGTCGATTTTCCCGGGTCAGTGTCCGGAAACTCGATCAAGCGAAGTTTTTGCTTCAACTGTATTTTTCCCTTCAAAAAGCAATATTTTATCAACACGCGAAATTCCTTTTTATCCTTTTTCTCACAATAATAAAAGTTGCTTCACTCAAAATTCTATAATTCACAAACTAATGATCCGACAGCTGTCAAATTTATACACGCATCTTTCATTTCATCATTGAAATATCATCAATTCCAGCGGCTTTTTATGATTGAGGTTACTGTCAATGATCGTGACAACTTCCACTGCTGTAGAACTGCTAAAGTGAGTATGTTAGGTGCTTTTTTTGGTGCACTTTGGTCTTATATGTTATATGCTCCAGACGGTGATCCGTTTGATTATTGCTTGTTTCAATTAATATAAACGGTCCGATTGGCCAGCATATTTGGTTCTACGAAAGAATAACATTTTGATCACGATTTTAACGAGGATGAAGTTTGGCGGCGATGTAGATGTGGATGTATATTTCTTTGAATCAAAAATATTTGATCAGTTTTTGTCAGTGAATCCATGAATTTCAGAAAATAATCATAGATTTTCCATAAACTGGACATATAAAATATGATAATACTAATTAGGCATCAATGAATAGCCTAAATCTATATCTAAAAAACTACGTCAAATATAATAATGTCCATCAGTCTGAACAACCAGTTGACGTGATAACTGTAGAAAAATTTTCACAAATATACAAAACTATCTTACATTACCATAAATTGACAATGTAGGTGATATTTAACATTCCAAAGATATGACAAGTATGTGGTGGTAATATATTTGGTACTATTTCTATATATTCATATATAGATTATATTCTAGGCTAGAAATATAAATGGTAACTCTCGTACTAACATCACTCAAGTAGCGGATGTGATTATTGATTGATTGTATAATTGGCATTAAACTAGATATTATCACTTTTAAAATATTGAAATAAAACACGTTAAATACGTATATACAGTTATACCTTTTTGCAAGTACATACAGAACAATGCTATTGGATACTTGTATATGTTGGATATAAAAACGCCTTGCAAATTAGAAATGGGACTACACTCAAAACACGTCTACAATAGTTGATTAGTAGTATAGTAGATTGTTATTCAACTATACTGCCACTAAGTTGTTAGAGAAGTTGTTCAAGGAAGATGAACTGACAATGTTAGTTAATAGTTGGCTATTATGGAAGGGCGTTTAGGATAAAGTCTTGAAATTGTCACCAAGAACTATTATTTTTCGACATTTTAGGGAATTACCAATATTTTGAATTGATTCATATAATTCAAAATTGGTTCTGCTGTTCGAGATGAAGCGAGAGTATTTTGAATATCAATTAAAGCAGAAAATGAATTTGAAACATTTATTTATATGCATTAAATCCATATTATTATTCGTCATAATAGCTAAAACGGCAAAAAAGCCAGTGATAAATAATTGATATAAAATTGTTTTTGATCTCAAATCTTCCAATTTAAAATACGTGAAATGGTAGTTTATGATATTGCTTAACCGGCTAAATTAAACTTGGATACCTATTACTTTAACATGCTTACAAAATGATTAGTAATGTAGGGTAAAAAATGTATAAGATACGAGAATTTTGTTTGATAAAGATCATAAAGTCATCGTAACAAGACTGTATATTTTTTAAACAAAAATCTTAAAACTTACTCGGATCCTTTGGCTGAAATGCTAGGGCACTAAATACTACAGAAACAACTGATAAAACAACGATGGCAAACAGGGTCCACTTCATATTGGTAATTATTAACTATACAACTAGTGTGATACAAGTTAGTTAACATTTATATACATTTACCCTACTGAGCAGATAACAACAAACATTCCTCAAGTTATATCAACTCAGTGACGGAGATGTTCATGTTTTATTCAAGTAAAATTAAGTAAAAATAAATAAGATAGTTTTAACAAAAAATTGGACCGACTTAAAAAAATAAATAAGGAACTAACACGATTTTTAACACAAAATACTTCAAAATGATAAGTAGGTTTAGGTAGGTATTAAGCGAAATAGTGTGTATATAGTAGAATATAAAATAGGTGTAGTAGTTAGGATAAATAAGATTTTTGTTTATTTTTATTTAGTTATTGCAACGATTATTCTGTATATATTCTATTTTAAAATGTTTTATTTTGTGTTAAAAATCTAAGTTTGATTATTCTTTAATTTTTTATTTCCTTATTTATTTTATGATGTCAGTTCAATTTTTTTGTTAAAAATATTATATATTTCTCTTTTTTGTGTTAAATATTAATCTAAAATCTAATTAACTTAAATCTAGATATATAACTAGGAGGACTCATCGGCCCTAACTCAGTCTCTGGTGAGATAATGTTTATACATGTCACTGCTGAATTTTTTAATATATGCACCTCACTAGACAACACTACACAAGATCATATGGTTTGGTTCTTTTGAGTCTTTGTCCTCTTCAGGTGGTATCTAAAAGTTGCAATATTTCAATATTATGATAATTAAGTCTTTCCTCATGCCCCCTTGCAATTCTCTTGATTTCTTGACTGACTGTGGGAATCTGAAGGTCTCGATGTAGGTAATCAGTCCTATAGTATTTGGGTGCACCCACAATACCTCTCAGGATTTTGTTCTGAAAAATTTGTATTTTATTAATGTCACTCTTTGCACAACATCCTCATAATTGAATTCCGTATGTCCATATAGGTTTCAATATTTGCTTATATAATAGCAATTTATTATATACTGATAATTGTGATTTTCTTTCAATTAGCCAGTACATTTTCCTATATTTCAATTCCAGTTCTTTTCTTTTCTTCTTTATATGTTCCTTCCAGCGAAGTTTTGCATCGAGACTCATTCCGAGATATTTAGCGTTGTTGCTATATGGAATGATAATATTATTTAATGTTATGGGTGCTTGTACGGTCTGTTTATAGGTGAACTGCACATGTACAGATTTACTTTCATTAATTCTTATTTTCCAAGCTTGTGTCCAATTATTTATATTGTCACTTGCCTGTTGTAATTTTCGTGAGACTTCTTCACTATTGTCCCCGACAGCTATAATCGCAGTATCATCTGCAAATGTAGCCATCGCGATATTATCCATTTGTGGTATATCACAAGTGTAAAGTAGATAAAGCATTGGCCCCAGTACACTTCCTTGTGGTACACCTGCTTTAGCTTCTTTTATTGTAGAGTAAGCTTCTTCTTGCTTGACTCTAAACATTCTGGTTGTAATGTATGATTTTAATAGTTCGGTATGTTGTTTTGGTAGCATTTTCTGTAGTTTATGAACAAAGCCTTCATGCCAAACCTTATCGAAGGCTTGTGCTACATCTAAGAATATAGCTGAGCATACTTTTTGACTTTCGTAGGCTTTTTCAATAACATCTGTTATTCTGTGGACCTGGTCAATTGTTGAGTGTTTGTTAATAAAACCAAACTGGTGTGTTGGTATTAGGTTTTTTCTCTCTATGATCAGTTTTATTCTTTTCAACAGGAGTTTAGGAAAAATATAAATAAACAATGGTTGAAAATAAGGAGCGTTTGAGTCCTCAGAGTCCGCTACCTAGCCTAGGTGATTTGACAAATGTTGACTGAGAAACCGGCGAACACACGTTAAAATATTAGAGTCGGGTAAAATAATATTTTACCAAATGTAAGAGAAAAAGCGATACTTTACATCAGTGTAATTATCATTGTTCGAGTTGATATACCAAAACTGTTTTTTTCGCTTTTTCTGGCCAATATAGTTACTTTTAAGTTAAAATTCTTTCTGATTTATTTTCGCTAAATTTTCAATTGCTGTAAAATTGCCCGTTAAGCCAACAAAAAGTAAACTGAAAAATAAATAAAAGGATGTAAAGGTTTATTTGATTATGAAGTATTTCGCAGACGCTTATATTCATAAATAGCTCAATGAATGCGTTAAATGTCAAAATACCAAGCACAAAAGTAAATAATTACGTTGGTTTTAGCTTACACGAGAAATTCTCGAGATATAAATCTTTCATTACTTTACTACTTCGTATTTATTGGTCATTTGGTTCTCTTAAGTACAGAAAAATGGTTTAAATTTAAACAAGAAGTCGTCTAAAACTGGTATAGCTAGATTCCCTATATTCTATTTCTGATCATTTTCTACGCCTTTAGAAAATATAGATACTATCCAAATACCCTGTTGTCATTAAGTCCATATTCATTACCACTACCTTTTTTTTCTTGTCTTTTTGTTCTGGCCTAAAACCAGGCGGTGGAATGCATCACGCATACCTGGTCGCGGAGACTTGCCCTGGAGTGACGAGTTGGACCGGGTTATGTGGGACTGCCTCTGGGCTTACCAATACACTAAACCGAAACAGCCTCACAGTTGACCCCTGTGGATCGCTACTGCCACTGCATTAAATTTGGGGATATGGCACCCGCTGATCGGGCAGCCGTTATTGGACACGAGGACCCGGCGATTCTATTGATTCGCGAACCTGAGTGAACACACAACTGGATACTGTTGTATGGGGGCAAAAGTTATGACTGTAGCGACGGATGAGGTCGTTTCAGCCTGGAAAAGGGGGGGAGCTTGGCGGTGACGCAGTGCTAAGCTCCCAGCATGTCGACCAGCTCGCGAACAAGCGCATTTTCAGAAGAACTTGAGCTGAGTTGGTGTTTATGGAATGGTTGAGATATAATGTGCTTGATTTCTGGAATGTCAGTTTCCCTATGAATTTGATTATTCCTGACAAACCATGGAGCATTTAATATTCTCCTGAGGTTCTTAATTTGGAAAACTTCAAGCCGTTTGATCTGGTTGGGTGTAACAAACTTGAAGTAGACATTAGATCCGCAGAGGAGTACGGACCAAATTAACATCTTGTAAAATAAGCATTTGATGGAGATGGGAAGTCTGCTAGAAGGGCAAGTCAGAGAAGATAGCAGGTTTACTATCCCCGAACTTTTCTGGATTGCTTTCTGGATTTGGGAATACCAACCGAACCGCCGCTCGAACTGGAGACCTAGGTACGTGACGTTATCCAGTCATGGAATTATTGCTGTGTCGATCTTAAGTTGCGAGACGCGCAGTGCCTAACGCTTCTTATGAAAAATGATGGCCTGGGTTTTCGGAGGGTTGATTTGCAACCTCTAGAATTTGAACCACTTGACCGCATGATCGAGCTGCTTCTCTAAAACGCGACGTCAATGTGCTGTTTTCTCGGCAGATCTGCAATAAAGAGGTTAAATAAGGCTGGGGCCAGCGGCGAAATTTGAGGTACGCCAGCATCGATTTGTTTACGACTGGAAAGTGATTCCCTGATCTTGACCTGGAAAGATCTGTCCGAGATATAGGACTTGATGAGAGCGGTTAGATCTTCTGCGAGGCCTAACCGTACGCACTTTGCGATCAAACCGTCGTGCCAGACCTTGTCGAAGGCTTTGGTTAGGTCCAGAAGGACTTCTCCAAGCTTTTTATGTTGGTTAAGAGCGTGATGGATGTGTGCGGCCAGACGGGATTTCCACTACCATTGTCATGATGGAAAATTACGGTGTCATCCTGGTATATCCATTTCACCATTTCATCGCCAGTAACAAAACGATTTAAAAATATTTTTACAAAAAAAAATTGAACCGACTTCAAAAAATAACGCTCGTGGCCTTCGCGTGTGAGCTTTACGTTCTAATTATTACACCATAGTTGCCTACCGTGATTCTACGACTTCTCATATGATATTGATAGTGCTTAAAAAGCAAACTGAATGGCCAAAACACTCAACTACTTCCGATTTTTCGACATATCGGTTCAGCAATAACATTATGCGCAAATATCTGATTATTTTAGATAAAAATACGTGAAAACTTTGTACGCGCCTTTGAAATTTTAGCTTTTCCTTCGATTTCTCCCCTTACCCCAATAGATCCTGATTTGGTTACAATGGGACCACCTCAGAAGGACACTTCGAATGAAAAAAAAAAGATATCTACTGATATCAAATGAACAAATTGAGACATATTTCTTCAAGAAATATCAACAATAGAGAGTAACAGATGCAAAGTAATTTTCTTGTGAGACAATGTTCGGCTACACGTTGTAAAAGCTGTGCAAATTATTGGATCGATACCTATCCAATTTAGTACTTTCGCCAAGTAACCAGAGAGGCCATTTTAAAGTGAAAAAATTATTAGAATACATGCAAGTACATAATATTATTACATGTTACATAAAAAAGTAAAAGCGATTGTAGACAATTTATTATATGCAAATGAATAAATATGTCGCTAAATAGCGAGAATGTATCAAAATATTTCTATAGAATATACGTTCGTGAGTGCCTAAAAACAATCAATACCTTGTTAATATTTCCGCTATAAAGAAGGAAGTGTAATTTAAATTGATTTATTACTATATTTAAATGTTAACCTGTTACGCTACTGCTCTGCGCTGATGAATGAATTATTAAGAAATATAAATGTATTTTTGTTGTTTTCTCTAAGTTATTTACACAATTGTGTAATTTATTGTCGTGCATTATGCCATATAGAGAATATCAATATTAAATAATAATATTTGATTAGGAAAATTATATAAGGCTTGAAGGTTTTATTCTAAAAAAATATGTATTTTATTATTTGTTTATTACAAGTGTTCCATCGTATCCGCCAATTTTTCCTATATTTTTAAATATTCAAGATATAAGATTATTTAATATTCTTGGTATTTTTGGGTATTTTTTATAACAATCAATATCTGGCAGTCGTTGAGACAGATCATATGGCATTGATAAACTAATGTCGGATACAGGCTGTCAATTATTTTTTAAATTTTAATTCAAGGATCTTAATTTTTGTGATCAAAATTATTTGTGATGGTCTGTAGTTTCGTCCGCAAGTTTGCCTTTGAGGTTCTTCTGAACAGCACTGGATCTGCCGAAATATTCATGACATGCCCTGTATGGAATCGTCTACGGATGAGAAAGTTGACTACTGCGATACATCTTATAGAATCTATCAATATATTTAATAGACTGATCTGGAGCATACGGTGGATGAGAAAGCAATTCGAAGCCCAATTTATAGATTGTTTTTTCGGCGATTTCGTCCCTCAAATGGTCCAATAACGCTATGTAATAGTCGCTGTTGATGATCCTTGCTTTTTCAAGGTAGTCAATAAAAATTATTCCATGCACATCCCAAAATACAGACGCCATAACCTTGCCAGCCGACTGTTGCATTTTCCCAAGGTTTGAAGCGGGTTCATCGTGTGCAGTCTCACTCGCATGACTCTCGATTAGACTTCGGAGTGAAATGATGGAGCCATGTTTCATCCATTGTCACATATCGACGCAAAAACTCGGGTTTATTACGCTTGATCATCTTCGAATACTGCCCCGAATCATCAACTCGTCGTTGTTTTTAGTCAAAAGTGAGCTCGCGCGACACCCACTTTGCACATAGGTTTCTCATACCCAAATATTTCTGTGCTATTTGTGTCTGCTATTTCATTCAATTTCAATTTATGCTCATTAAAAGTCATTTTGTGGATTTTTTAAATGTTTTTGTCGGTAACAACCTCTTTTGGGCGTCCACTGGGTTCACCGTCTGGGATGCTCATTTCACCACATCTAAACTTAGCATATCAATCATTGATGGTTGATTTTCCTGGGGCAGTGTCCGGAAACTCGGCATCAAGCCAAGTTTTTGCTTCAACTGTATTTTTTCCCTTGAAAAGCAAAATTTTATCAACACCATACCATATAAATCAACACCAACACAACCTTTTTATCCAATAACAAAAGTTGCTTCACTCAGAATGCTATAATTCAGAAACTAATGGTCCGACAGCTGTCAAATTTATACACGCATCTTTTTAGGGTTAGGGCTAACTAAAAACATATGGATTTAATTCTAGTAGCGCCATCTATGTGTCAGACCGGGGACTTTCAATTGATCTGTTATATATATTCCAGCTCGTCCAATACATAATTTTCGTAGCCAGGATCGTGACAATTCTACGATATAACATATAATCTATGAATTATGCTATATATAGCTTGCAAAATATTTTTAGATCACGCAGAAAACTTATTTATACGATACAAAGTCTTATTGTTTGTATTCAATCACCAATATTAAATAACATTTTTAGAAATGGGTGAGGTGACAGTGTAGGCGTATGTAAAATATTTACTAGACCTTAGACGAGACTAGGTTTACCTTTAAAACAGGTTTTACTAAAAAAGAATCACCTATGTCTATATAAAGCTACATGCACTGGTAATATGTAGTATGTACTGGTCACGTAATTGTTTATTTATTCATGAATCAATGTTGTACAGAACACGATTTGAAACGAAATATTGTTAAAATTAACGTATTTATTATCTCAAGTTCTTTGAATCGAAATCCACCTCTGATTTTTAGAAACAGAAGAGGCAACTATTCACCTATTGTTATATTTAACTACCACGTTAGCCAAGACAATTA
Organism: Rhynchophorus ferrugineus; assembly: GCF_030347505.1. Classification (NCBI taxonomy): domain Eukaryota; kingdom Metazoa; phylum Arthropoda; class Insecta; order Coleoptera; family Curculionidae; genus Rhynchophorus; species Rhynchophorus ferrugineus. The sequence goes on from NW_027472583.1 coordinate 53,812,082, forward strand.
TCTCAGAATGTTTATCTCAACAGTTTATGATGGTACTACTAAGTGACGATGCTGAATAAAACTTCGATATATCGATATATCGAAATTTAAAAAAAATATCGATATTTTTTTGACCAATATGTCGATATGTGGATATTTTTGTTAGCTGATATTTTGCATTAACATTATCAACATTATCATGAACCATTTTATTATTCTTAATAAACGTTAAATTGATACTTAATTGTAAGGGTTTATCATTATTGTATTTCTTAGTTCCGATATATCAATATATTTTTTTAAACATCAAAATCGATATATCGATATTTTTTCGGCGTCCGACACCCCTACTACTGAGTATGTTAATATCACATCACAACGCTTTGATCTTTATTTTGGACAATACTCACAGTTTAATATTAAAATTTTCACATATTTTAGATATTGGCGATAATAAAAAAGAATTGTATATAATAAATAGTAGTTAATTCTAAATCAAAGTTATATTAATTTTAATCCTGAATATAGAAATATATAACTTATACTTAAAATTGTCTCTATGTTTGTGAAAAACTTAGACATGCTGCTCTAAAATTTGGGTTGAATTTTCCATGAAAAATAATAAGTAAAAATAAATGAAGTAACAATATTAACAGCAAAATATCTAAAAAAACATAAATTAAATGACCATATCGGTTATCTAATTAGATTTGGTTGATAGAAATTTGAGCTTTATTAAGATAATCATGTTAGATCAAACTGTCTCAAGAGTATTTTAGTGTAGGACAAATAAAATAGTTTTAACGAGAAAATTAAACCGACGAAATAAACATTTAAAAATAATTAAAATCCGATTTTTACCACAAAACGAACTTTTTAAAATAAAATATGTATATAATAATCGTTGTAATAACTAAATAAAAATAATCAAAAACTTTATTTAACCTATCTACTACATGTATTTTATATTCTACTATATACACACAATTTAGCTTAATACCTAACTAAACCTATTTATATATTTACAATATTATGTTAACTACTACCAACTGATTACTTTGAAGTCGGTACGACCAACAAATTAGATTTGTTTTGTTCGTAATTTAACTTTTTGTATGTGTCACAAAATTATATTGTTATTTTTATATTGTTTGAGCTCGGCGTAGACTTCAAAATGATTGAGAAGCAATTTGGATACTCCTAACACCAATCTAACATACGATTATTTAAACACAGTTTAATAAGTTAAGTTAAATTTGATGATTTATCAAATTATTGATTAAATATTGATGTTAATAACAATAATAAGGATTGTTATTTATTTGGAAAGTCAATGTTTTTTTAGGAAACTTTAGTTATGAATTGCTATTTCCTTAATAAATATTTAATTTTCTTTAACTTAAAATTAATATAAATTATCAGCAATGATTATTCTATTGTACATGTTATTAAAAATGGAATATACAAACAAAAATAAGAAAACTTACAAGGATCTTTCGGTTGTCGTGACAGAGCGGACATTACCATCGAAGCGGTACACAGTACTACAAGACCGAGCAGGATGATCTTCATGGTTCGAGTGTTAAACGATTATTAGCGAGTTTACTATGTATATTCTGAGATGAGAGGGACTTATATATGTATTTTTTCGGTTAAAATAAATGGAAATCCCTAAGCGTATTGAAACCAGTGACGGAGATATTATTTAACAAATACTATTGACTATTAAAGTTCTAAGAATAGTAAAAGACGAATTGTTGTTTAAAGGAATTGAATACAATGTAAACATATATCACATGATATATCATCACTACATAGTATAAAACAAAGTCGCCTTTTCTGTCCCTATATCCCTATGTGCGCTTAAATCTTTAAAACTACGCAACGGATTTTGATGCGGTTTTTTTCAATAGATAGAGTGATTCAAGAGGAAGGTTTATATGTATAATACATGCATAATATACTAAGGCAACATTGCTAATTTTAGAGGTTTCTAACGTGATGTCGTAAATTAACCTATTTTTTAGGATTATTTAGCAATTAGCAAAAACGCTGCCTAACCCTAGGAGTTAGATCAAATTAATGTACTACAGTATTGTACACCATAAAAAGGTCTACAAAAAGTCCGCGATGGTATATGTTTATCTTTTAGGGATAACCCACATTAACCATTTTTATTGTTTACTTTTTACGTGAGAAAATGGCTTATTTACGAAGCTATTTTAAGCAATACGGCATTAATCCTTATCGAATTAAGTACCTTAAATACAGTGTGCAATTAATATAGATCAATAAGGTTCCTTACAGCATGTAAATTAAACAAATATTTTCGGAGATATTACAAATTTAAAATTTGCGTTTAAAAATGTGTAATGTAATAAAAATTGTATGAATTTAGATATTCCAAAGATAGCAGGAAATCTTCATAGTAAGTATAGGGGAAGAGGAATTGTTTTACTCCAAATTTAATGCGTGCAGGCCAAGGGCAGTAATGAATGAACCAAAAATACTGGATCGATTTTAATCATGTTTTCATTGAGTGACATAGGCATATATATTTTATGCCCGTGCAAAGTCGGAGCGGGCCGCTATGTTTTTATATACAACGTTCATATTTTTTCTGTAGTGTATTTAATTTAGTATCAGCATTGCACCCGTGCGAAGCCGGGGCGGGTCGCTAGTATAATATAAACTGCGTGTTGAAAGTTGATCTGTGATTTTGGAACTGTCCTTGTTTGTTATTGTAAGGATGAGATGGACAAAATAATATGAATATTTACCAGCTGTACCGGAAAGTCATTACCGTTTTTTCTGCACATGACATCAAGCTTCAAGGCTATATATGTTACATTTTCTGAAAATAACATCTTGATAGATTTATACCTCTTTGAAAATGTCAAGTTTCGTACCTGAAAATGCGCGGCATACATTACTTAATTTTATTTAATCAAAAGAAAAAGCCTTTGAAAGCCATCGTTTGCTCTTCGAAATCGACCTTTAAACCTACCCTAACCTTAAGAACATGTGATACCTGGTTTTGAAAATAGTGATTTCGATATGCAGGTCAAAGAACCTACTAGTATACCAAACTCAAGACAATTGGCAGATGCGTTAAATGTGAACTAAGAAATGATTAGCGACGAAAAATCAAAGGGATGATTGGAAATCATTTCTGCATCCAATAGTGACGGGCGATGAAAAATGCATTTATTTTGAAAACTCTGAGCGCAAGAAATCATGGTTAGTGTCGATAAACCAGTCGATCGATACCAAGGCCAAATCGTTTTGGTCATAAAACAATTTTCTGTATTTGGTGGGACCAGAATGGCGTGGTGTATTATGAACTGTTGAAACCTGGTGAAACAGTTAATAGTGATCGCTGCCTATATCAAGTAACTAATTTAAACCATGCATTGATCGAAAAACCCCCAGAATGGGCTGCGTCCTATCATAAAGCAAAACCGGCCAAGGAAGCGTTGAAATCACTTAGACAGGGATTATCATAACTAAGTAATTTGGTATAGTAAAATAATAGATGTAATGTTTTGTACAGAAAACTTTTCGTTTTTTTTTTGTTCACTTTCCTCTTACACTCATATCGTCTGAGATTTTAGAAAAAGTGTTAAGAAACAACCAAGAATTTTAAAATTTTCATGTTACATACATTCATTATATACATATATTATATACATTCACATTCATATTTAAGGATACCCTCTGACTCCAGCCTCATTTAACCTCTTTATTTCACTTCTGCTGAGAACAGAGCACATTGATGTCGCGTTTTACGCTGACGACACTGCTTTCTTCACGGCCTCCAGGTTCGAGGTTACAATTCAAGAACATTTACAGAAGCAGCTTGATTATGCGGTCAAGTGGTTCAAATTCTGCAGTTTGCAAATCAACCCCCTGAATTTTCCATAAGAAGTCTTAGGCATTGCGGGTCTCTCAACTTAAGATCGACACCCCAGCTATTCCATGGCTAGATAACTTCACGAATCTAGGTCTCCACTTCGACCGACGGTTCGGTTGGCATTCCCAAATCCAGAGAGCAATCCAGAAAGGTTCGAAGATAGCAAACCTGTTATGTTCTCTGATCTGCCCTTCTAACAAACTTCCCATCTCCATCAAATGCTTATTTTACAAAACGTTAATGCGGTCCGTACTCCACTAACGGACCTAATGTCTACTTCAAGTTTGTTACACCCAACCAGATGAAACGGCTTCAAGTTTTCAAGTTCAAGCAAAATAAACTCATCCGGAGAATCTTAAACGCTCCATGGTTTGTCGGAAATATTCAAATTCATAAGGAAACTGACAGTCCAAAAATCAAGCACTGCATATCTCAATAATTCCACAAACAACAATTCAGCTGAAAGTTCTACTGAAAACGCGCTTGTACGCGAGCTGGTCGACATGCTGGTAGCTTAGCTCCGCGTCACCGCTAACCTCCCCCTTTTCCAGGCTGAAACGACCTTATACGTCGCGGAAGTCATAACTTTTACCCTCATACGACAGTATCCAGTCGTGTGTTAACTCAAGTTCGCGAAATTATAGTTAATTTCACTATCTGTTATTTCGCTAGGTCCTCGTGCAAAATGTTTTTCTTGTCGTATGCCAAGGTCTTACAGGTTATATATATTATATGTTAGATGATTATTATGTTAGATGATTGTTAGATTATTATAGAAAATGTCCGAAGAAGAAAAATAGCGAAGAAGTAACCACAAAACTGCAACACACATACATAATAATGTAAAAAAGTGGATTCAGATATGAAAAATAAAAGTCGATGAGAGTAAATCAGTGCATATTGTTTTCAGCTACAACCGACCTAGTCATATACCAATAAATATGAATAATACTATTATCCCATACAGTAACAACGCTAAGTATCTTCGGATGATTTTTCATAAAGCTTCGTCGGAAGAAGCACATTCAAAAACATTATTGATTATTTGAAAGAGGATCTAAATTATCCGTACACGATAAGTTGTTGATATATAAACAGATACTAAAACCTATATGGACATACAGAATTTAGCTATAAGATTGTTCTGCGAGAAGAGATATCAACATAGTGAGAGTGCTTCTGAATAAAGTACTTAGTAATAGAAGTAGAAGTGCTGCAACTCTTGGACAACATTGAATTAGGACGCAAACACAAGAGAACGAAACCGTGTGTTATTGTGCAGTTGTGTAGTGAAATGTATTGATTAATAAAAACACAAGAACTAAAGTGATACTAGCCTTTATTTTATTTTATTAAAGACTAAGTATAAGGTTCAATATATTTTTCTATCTACAGATGGTTAGTAGACACAATTTGTTTGGTAATTAAATACTTTTCGAAAATACATTTTATACATAATTTTTTAATTATCCAGATAGGTTGAATATAGATTATTTCCTATAAATAAACCTTTTATAGTGGCAGGACATGTCCAAATTCAATTTATTGAGATTTTATCTAATATTATTTGCCACCAATGAAATTGCAAGGAGGATATTCTCGTTTTAAAAGCTCCATAAATATTTTAGTACTTTTTAACGGTTTTCTTAAGTATGTAGTAATAGCGATAAATTATTTAATTTTACGTGTTATTCAAAATGAAATATACAAATGAAAATAAGAGCACTTACATGGATCTTTCCGTAGACTTGCCAGACCAGATAGTGCCATCGAAACAGCACACAATATTACAAGACCTAACAGGAGGATCTTCATGATTCGATAATTTAAGCGATTATAAGCAAACCTAATATGTATATTCTAAGATGAAGTGGACTTATATATGTATATGTTTTTTGGTTAAAATAAATGGAAAGGTCTGGGCTGATTAAAGCCAGTGCCGGCGTTTTTTTATCAATTATTATTCACTAAGAATAATAAAAATTGGAAAAAATTAATAAATTATTGATTAATATAATATAATAATAATCATATGAACCATAAGACGTGTAATAAGTATGATACCGGGCAGAAGATCGACAAAGAACAAGGAAGGAACAGATCTAAGAAGATAAGTTACACGTTAAACACCGTGCAGTTTGTTCTGAAGATCAAATAGGACAGAGCGTGGTCACCAGATCAGGATTTTGTTCAAATCAGGTCGATTCAAGCAAAACATTAGGAAAGAATTATTCTTAAATCACTTGTTTATTTGTTTGACTGCATATTAGGCTCAAAAAACTTTAGCAACTCCGTTGTTTACTTTGCTAAATTTACTTTATAATGAAAACAGGCATATGACTCATTAGACCCCAAAGACAGAGCGTATTGAACCAGCTAGAGGCCTCACTTGAGTCACTAGGTTATACAAAACTTTGCACATTAAAAGATATATTTCAGTTCAGAAACCAGAGTTCATAAAAACATAAACAACATTCACACCAGAAATGCAATTAATGTGAGCCCATTTTCTTCAACTGGGCATTGCTCACTGTTCTCTTGACTGTTTAAATAGAACTCGTTACACCCTATATAAAAAAAATCATCTTCAATGTCTGAAGGAAGCTGGATCTGAGGGAACTTTAATAATTGCTTTTGTCTTAAACTGTTTTATCTTCCGTTATATCATTCTGGTTCTCTTTTTCCTTTGTTATTGCTTCGTAGAATTGTATTAATGTGGAAATACATAATTATTCAAGCATAATATTGACAATAATGATGTTTGAAGTGATTTTATTTTATATATGATAGAAATGAATGCATTATTTAAGAACTTTGCAACGGACAATACCATTGAGTCAGCAGAAGGTACTACTAGGCCAAACATTAGCGCTGTTACTCTTGAAAAAGTCGATCTTAGATGTTTATAGCTCGGATGTGACAGAAAATATTGTTTAAATATCAGAATTGTGAATTAGCTTTTCAAATATCTAATAAATTTAGTCATAAAAATACAATACATCTTTATTAACACACCACTGTTAAAGGCAAATATGTTTGTGATTTAAATATGGTATTTAATAATAATATTTGATTAGGAAAACCCAATCTTAATTATTATTTTAAAAATATAAATGTCGTTAATGTAGGCGTACAGAGACATTATCAATGTCAAAAGATTATCGTCATAAAGAAACAATGTCCGGATACAATATAGATGTATTTCTTTTTAATATAAATTTTAAATATAGAATATAGAAAATAATTTCGAAATTAACACAACTAAATTTTTATACTAAATGAATATAAATTGATCTGACTTTGTTGATATGGGAGAGAAAACAAGGTTGTATTAAATACAAATTATTTTCTCTCATCTTTGTGTAACTTAATACCCAAAGACGAGTTATTTAACTGATAATAAATTCTTCAGTGCTTAATACTTTTAACAATTCTTATTTCAATGTTTTCTTCAATCAAATCAACTCATTGCTCTATACTTTCTTCTCAATTTTCAACAACATTTTCAATAATACTTTCTTCTTCTCAATTCAACTCTTTCCCTCGTTTTCGATGCACCGTGTCTTATCGTTGAAGCTCTTCACTTGTTCTTGGTGGTGGTGGACAAGACTTGTCCAAGCAACCCTTTTCGGTATGCCGATTCGCTGAGAATATCGAGATACAGAAAAGGGTTGCTTCTCACGCTGATAAAACACGTGCGTTTTGGACTCTTAAGGAATTCCCGAAAATTCCACGATTTCGGGTCTTCTTGATATTTATGGTTACAGGCGCCATGAGAAGTCCTCTCCCAGGTCTTCTGACATGTTTCATCTAGCCTCAGTATTTGAACCCACGTTATCCGAAACACTCGACAACGAGGCGATTGGATATCCTTTTTGTTGAACACATATGTTGTCTTTACTCAGTACCTTTTTTGTGTTTTTATATATATACTGATAATTTCTTCACTTCAAAACAGAACATCTGAAAATAAAAAAAGTTTAAACAATATAACCCAAAGACTGAAAAGGGAAATACTGGAAATTAAATACAAAACCATAAATGACTATCTGAGAAATTTAACAGATGATAAAGAAACTGATTACTCACTCTGGAAAGCCACAAAATATCTAAAGCGCTCATGTCTACACAGTCCAGTTATAAGAGACCTATGAGGGAATTGGGCACGTGACAATCACCAAAAAGCAGAAACATTTGCTGAATATCTAGAAAAAACTTTCAAACCAAACGAAACTAATATTGAACATAATTTACCGGACATAGAAGCTGAAAATTCGATGATTAAATTAGTCACGCCGAAAGAGTTAACCAAAGTTATTAAAACTGATATTAACCCCAGGAAATCAACAGGCTACGATTTAATAACAGGAGAATTACTGCAAAAACTACCAAGAAAGGGAATTATAAAACTCACCAACTTGATCAATACAGCGTTTAGATTAAAACATATCCCAGACATTTGGAAGATGGCGGAAATTATAATTGCCCCAAAACCTGGTAAGTCAACAGGCGATATAAGAGCCTATAGACCTATATCATTGCTGCCAGTAATATCTAAGGCTTTTGAAAAACCCCTGTTGAAAAGAATAAAACCGATCGTAGGGAGAAAAAACCCAATACCAACATACCAGTTTGGATTTATTAACAAGCACTCAACAATTGGCCAGGACCACAGAATAACAGATGTTATTGAAAAAGCCTACGAAAGTAAAAAAGTATGCTCTGCTATATTGTAGCCCAAGCCTTCAATAAGGTTTGGCATGAAGGCCTTGTTCATAAACTACAGAAAATGCTACCAAAACAACACACTGAACTATTAAAATCATACATTACAACCAGAATGTTTAGAGTCAAACAAGAAGAAGCTTATTCTACAATAAAAGAAGCTAAAGCAGGTGTATCACAAGGAAGTGTACTGGGACCTGCTTTATCTACTCTACACTGGTATATCACAACCACAAATGGAAAATATTACGATGGCTACATTTGCTGACGATACTGCGATTATAGCTATCGGAGACAATAGTGGAGAAGCCTCACGAAAATTACAACAGGCAAGTGACAATATAAATAATTGGACACAAGCTTGGAAAATAAGAATTAATGAAAGTAAATCTGTACATGTGCAGTTCACCTATAAACAGACCGTACAAGCACCAATAATATTAAATAACACTATCATTCCATATAGCAACAACACTAAATATATTGGAATGAATCTAGATGCAAAACTTTGCTGGAAGGAACATATAAAGAAGAAAAGAAAAGAACTGGAATTGAAATATAGGAAAATATACTGGGTAAATGGAAGAAAATCACAATTAACAGTACATAATAAATTGCTTTTATATAAGCAAATACTAAAACCTATATGGACATACGGAGTTCAATTATGGGGATGTTCTACAAAGAGTAACATAAATCAAATACAAATTTTTCAGAACAAAGTCCTGAGAGGTATTGTGGGTGCACCCAAATATTATAGGGCTGATTATCTACATTGAGACCTTCGGATACCCACGGTCAGTCAAGAAATCAAGAGAATTACAAGGGGGCATTAGGGAAGACTCCATTCTCATACGAATATTGAAATATTGCAACTATTGGATACCACCAGAACAGGACACAGACTCAAAAGAATCAAACCATCTGATCTTGTGTCGTGTTGTATAATGAGGGGCATATATTAAAAAATCCAGCAGTGACATGTATAAACATTATTTCAATAGAGACTGTGTATAGGGCCGATGGGTCCTCCTAGTTATATACCTGGATTTAGGTTATTATAAAGACAAATTGTAGGTTAGACGGAAACGACTAGTAACAATATATTAATTAAATAATAAAAAAATGTCAAAGAATGACTAAGCAACAATACATCGTTCAATTTGTTCAATTGACGTCTGTAGGCATCTTCTGTAACAGTTTCATTCTGCTTCAGCAGTTCACACTCATTACTTCTTGCTGATACCATCAGTACGCACTTCAAGACTTTATGGCTACTAATATTCCGCTTGGGTGTCGATGTGGATGATTAACCCATGACTTTTTATACTTGGAATTGTCGCAGAAAATCGACTTTTTACCGCCAGTCATTATATGTCACAGATATCTGGTCTGATGGCGTTTTGTGAATTTTTTTTCTGTTTCTTTTATTTATTAACATTACATTTTTTTCTTATTAACAAAAAGCGATAGTTGGGAAATAATGGAGCTGTAACATTATATGCTTCTAAAAATGTTTGAAATCAAATTAACAGTATCAAACAAAAGTAATTAATATCGAAAAAGCAATTTTGACCATACCATAATTAACGTCCGTACAGATTGCATATTTTAATAATACTGACTGGAAAACTATTGGTTGTTTAACAATAGTTTACCAATACACCAACACATATCGTTGAAAATACATGCTATTTAACTAAATAAAAGACGTTATTTTCTTTATACGGGTATATTTTAATTATACATTTACTCAAACATTTATGTTCTATTTAAAGTTACAATGCTAGCCACCTATTAGTTCAGGAAACTTTCTTGCAATAGGAATTTGCCTCTTTTACAGCGAACTAGAAGTAAAAAATCGCTTAAAATTTTATTTTTTTAAAGACGTATCACATCCCTCAATAGGTCTCCTTTTTGGTACGTAGATCTATTTTTATAATATGTCCAATAATTTATAGAATCGAAAATAGTTTTATATGCGATGATTATCAACGTATACCAATGACAGAAACTGAGGGAAGAAGCATTTACGAAAGAAATAATGCAGATTTTGAGTAACAATGTTAAATTATGCGAATTATAAAGAAAGTAGTCTTAGTAAGTTCTGATATGTACAAAAATTTATTAGGCTTCAAAGAAATCTAGGAAGAAACAATTTATTACAACAATTTTATTATAAACAGTATTGGCGATCCGTACATATTCTTGAACAAAATAAAATTTTAGTGGATAGATTTGTCACTATCATTGGTCGTATTTATGTTATCATTTGTATCATTGTAAATTAGTTTTAGAATTAGACAGTATTCAAAGTCAAAGTCGTCCGGTTTTCAGACATATGCAAAATTCTTGAAAGCAATGGTGACTGTATAATGAACTATAGTTTTTAGATGCACTATAATGTTAAAATAAATTATATTCGATAACATTGTTGTTCAATTATTTAATTTAGATTACAATTTTGTTGTATGTCAAAATCAAACTGAACTAAAACTCAGAGTTGATGCAGCAACATTAGGACGTTTTGATGTCACAAATTTAAATGATCATTAAATGAAAAAAATCAAAGTTTGGTTTAAATCTACAAAATGGCCTATAAAACAGCAAAACTTAATAATAATTGTTCAAAATCATTAATAGCGTTTGGCAAGCTAAACTTTAGACGTATTGTCCTGTCAATAAAGCAGCCAATGCACGTCATCAAAATGTATGGCATCACAAAGTCACCATTTTATCGCATCAAATTTTATTTTTGGTTTATTTTGATAACAAAACACAAATATAACTAAACTAAAGAAACAAAAATAACGTTATAAAACATAATTTATTTTAACATTAGAGTACATTTAATGATTATATTATTGTAGGGAATCAATAATTTGCAGAGTTAGTTAGAGTTGTTTTTTAGGCAATCCTTTAGGTAATAGTGTCCTAATCCACCTAATTTACAATATTATATCAAAGTGATGTATTTTATTTTCATTAGAGGGAATTTTTAACTTTTTACGTGTAGTTCTTGTTTCCTCCGTTCCTGTGTTCCCTTGTTAAGTCATTTTGATATCACTGTAGTTCTCTTTAGTTTATTCTATTACTGCCTCTGGATATTTTCTTCCTAACATTATATGTAACAACTGCATTCTCTCTAATGCATTTGCCATATCTGCGAAATAGTTAGTATTAATTCTCCGCTCATAAATTTCAACCTAATTCTCAAGTATATTCGAAACAGTTGCACACATATATCTATACACATTTATTCTATATTAATTATATACTCATCTTTAGTTTAAATATTATAAAAGAAAGAAAAATTCGCTCCGAGTTTAAAACGAATTTTACGTTTTACAAACTGAATTTGGTAATATATTCAGTCATCTTTGACGTGCATTGGCTATTTTATTGGAAGGACTATATAATCATATATATATTTTACAAATTGCTTCGCCAATTTTTGATTCTATTATTTACTAACAATAACTATACAAATGTTGCTATAATATCTTTTAAATTAGCCTATTAAACGAGCAATTCGTTTATATAAACGTATTTATATGTTATAACGATCTCGCAAAAGGCCGCGGCGATTTGAACAAGAATCTAGTATTAAGGTTTTTTTTGGGACCGATATGTCAGAGTTTTATTTTCGAATACATTCATTTTAAGTAAATTTTTTAATTGTATTGCTTCTTTATATATGGCGTTAAATAAACAGAACTTCCGAGAAGTAAAGGACAAGTAACACCTGAAGATGATAGATGAGATCGTGCGGTTAGGCCTCCCAGAAGACCTAACCGCTCTCATCAAGTCCTATCTCTCGGACAGATCTTTCCAGGTCAAGATCAGGGAATCACTTTCCAGTCGTAAACAAATCGATGCTGGCGTACTTCAAGATTCCCCGCTGGCCCCAGCCTTATTTAACCTCTTTGTTTCAGATCTGCCGAGAAAAGAGCAAATTGACGTCGCGTTTTACGCTGACGACACTGCTTTCTTCACGGCCGCCAGGTTCAAAGGTACTATTCATGAACATTTACAAAAGCAGTTCGATTTTGCGGTCAAGTGATTCAAATTCTGGAGGGTGCAAATCAACGACCTGAAAACCCAGGCCATCATTTTCCATAAGAAGCGTTACGCACTGCGCGTCTCGCAACTTAAGATCGACACCGCAATAATTCCATGGCTGGATAACGTCACGTACCTAGATCTTCACTTCCACCGGCGGTTCGATTGGCATTCTCAAATCCAGAAAGCAATTAAAAAGGTTCGGGAATAACAAACCTGCTATGTTCTCTGATCTGCCCTTCTAGTAGACTTCCCATCTCCATCAAATGCTTATTTTACAAGATGTTAATTCGGTCCGTACTCCTCTACAGATCTAATGTCTACTTCAAGTTTGTTACACCCAATCAGGTCAAACGGCTTCAAGTTTTCCAAAATAAGCTCCTCATAAGAATATTAAACGCTCCATGGTTTGTCAGAAATAATCAAATTGATAGGGAAACTGACCCTCCAAAAATCAAGCACTTCATATCTCAATCATTCCACAAACAACAACTCAGCTCAAGTTCTTCTGAAAACGCGCTTGTTGGCAAGCTGGTCGACATGCTGGGAGCTTAGCACCGCGTCACCGCCAAACTCCCCCCTTTTCCAGGCTGAAACGACCCCATCCGTCGCTACAGTCATAACTTTTGCCCCCATACAACAGTATCCAGTTGTGTGTTCACTCAGGTTCGCGAATCAATAGAATCGCCGGGTCCTCGTGTCCAATAACGGCTGCCCGATCAGCGGGTGCCATGTCCCCAAATTTAATGCAGTAGCAGTAGCGATCCACAGGGGTCAACTGTGAAGCGGTTTCGGTTTAGTGTAATGGTAAGCCCAGAGGCAGTCCCACACATCCCAAGACAGATGAGATTCTGCAGAAACGTCGTTAAAAAGCAATAGGTACTTCCAAGGACCAAACGCGAATTAAATTTCGGAATACCACTTCAGCATGCAACACAGGACGGACGCATAAGAAATTATCTATATATTAGCATTGGGAACTACAGACTGAAAACGACTATCGACTGTTTAGTAATTGACTACTTTTTACTATCGATTGTTTCAGTTGCAGTTATTGGTTGGACTGATTTAATTACTTTTTACTATTGACTGTACCAGTCGAAGACTCACTATTTTTGATCCAACTGGTTTCATTCAACTGATTAATCTAATAGTAAAATAATTAGTAAAATAATTTTGACTGCATTTATGTTACCTTGTCAACCATTATGTCTTTTTTGGTTGACTTTTTCGATTTTCTAGGTCTCTCGATGTTTGTTCAAGCCCTTTGAATGTTCTAAATATTCTTTTGAAAACTTCTTTCATTGGAGTTTTAACGAACAATCGTAAAATATTCTTGATTAGCGATAAATAGAATTAATATTGTATTTCAAAAGGGCGCTATAGTTAAATAGTTAATGATATATAGTGATTATTATTCCATCCAAGTCAAATATATCAAATATAAAAATAGTTTTACATCTTTCAAAATGAAACTACTTTTTTGGGCGTAATAGAAACTTTTCTACCATTTGTATCAAGCTTGTATCATTCTTTTATCCCCTTTTCATAATTTCCACGCCTCGCAACCAAATGTAGAGTTAGTCGTTTTTCGGTACACTCTGTAATTCGTCAATTTTTATCCCCTTCCGGCTCTCACTTTTTTCTTATTGGTCAGTATAATTTTTCGTATGCTGATTTCTGTTATCTCACCATTGTTTTTTTCATCGTCGGTTATTATTGTCTCAATTTTATCTTTTATGCGTCTATTATTACTATGATTTCATATCGTTATAATATTTCCCACCCTTATTGAAAATCATATTTTAGATGATTGTCGATAGATAATAATATATCGAGGGGGAGAAAAAAAATCTGGTGCGTTCGAATATATTTTTATATTTCTACAAATTATTACTACAACTCAGCTTTCTTTCTTAAAGAACCAATTAGCAGCAGTGAGGATATGGCTTCGACAAGTCACGTATGTATCCAACGCCAATACCACACCTATAACAAATAAATTTTTGTTATTTACATTCAAACTTCACACATTTCACACAAATAATTTCAGTTTTATTTTAATTTAAAATTATGTCACTCTGAAAAGCACCTTTTACAAATGATTGGTAGGTAATATAGTTGAGTTGTTCACTTCGAGAATCCATTTTTCACAGAATAGGTGTTTAAGCGTCCATCATAGTAGAATTTATTTGTTTAAGGAACGTATAATAATACGTTATAAAAAATGCTGTCCAAATTTCAATGTTTTAAAAATGCTGTCCAAATTTCAATGTTTTAAAAGATAAACAAACACAAAACAGACACAAAATGTTATTGGTTACTGGAGGAGGGTCATCTACATTGACACCAAAGCGGAGTATTTATGGCTATAAAGTTTTGTTATGGAAATGGTGGGTCGAGCTCGAATGAAAGTTCTGCCGCACACAGCATACCGTTCAGACATAACGCCTTCTGATACTAACATTGTTCTTCTTAAATGTATATTTATATAATAGAATAAAATACTTACGTTACATAGTCTAACATCCCACCAGATTGGCACCTTAAAATTCCGCAACTAATATTGTACTTTGGCGGATATGGTCTCGTTTCTCCTTTCCTCATGGGTCCAGTGTCTTCGGACCAACAATATCCTGGCTTTGCTGTAAAATAATTTTATTATTTCAGACCATTGGCAGCGCTATTTCGTTTCTAAAACAAATTATATGTTTTTTTATGTTTCCGTTTATTTGTTAATCAAGGAGGTTCTATATTCCTCTATATATATATATATATATATATATATAGTTATTAGATGAACTTTCAAAAGTGGCGACAGGAAAAAAAATTGAACCATCAATGAAGGTCAATATGTTCAAGTTATTATATGCCAACTAGGATGTTTAGAGTTAAACAAGAAGAAAAATACTCAAAAATGAAAGACAGAGAAAGACTAGAAGTATTTTGAGCCCTATTCTTTACCTATTCTATACATGTTACATACCACAAATAGAAGATGTCCGAAGAAGAAAAATAGCGAAGAAGTAACCACAAAACTGCAACACACATACATAATAATGTAAAAAAGTGGATTCAGATATGAAAAATAAAAGTCGATGAGAGTAAATCAGTGCATATTGTTTTCAGCTACAACCAACCTAGTCATATACCAATAAATATGAATAATACTATTATCCCATACAGTAACAACCCTAAGTATCTTGGGATGATTTTTCATAAAGCTTCGTCGGAAGAAGCACATTAAAAATAGAAAATAGTAGAAATTAAAATTCAAAAACATTATTGATTATTTGAAAGAGGATCTAAATTATCCGTACACAATAAGTTGTTGATATATAAACAGATACTAAAACCTATATGGACATACAGAATTTAGCTATAAGATTGTTCTGCGAGAAGAGATATCAACTGAATAAAGTACTTAGTAATAGAAGTAGAAGTGCTGCAACTCTTGGACAACATTGAATTAGGACGCAAACTCAAGAGAACGAAACCGTGTGATATTGTGCAGTTGTGTAGTGAAGTGTATTGATTAATAAAAACACAAGAACTAAAGTGATACTAGCCTTTATTTTATTTTATTAAAAACTAAGTATAAGGTTCAATATATTTTTCTATCTACAGATGGTTAGTAGACACAATTTGTTTGGTAATTAAATACTTTTCGAAAATACATTTTATACATAATTTTTTAATTATCCAGATAGGTTGAATATAGATTATTTCCTATAAATAAACCTTTTATAGTGGCAGGACATTCAATTTATTGAGATTTTATCTAATATTATTTGCCACCAATGAAATTGCAAGGAGGATATACTCGTTTTAAAAGCTCCATAAATATTTTAGTACTTTTTAACAGTTTTCTTAAGTATGTATTAATAGCGATAAATTATTTAATTTTACGTGTTATTCAAAATGAAATATACAAATAAAAAAACTTACATGGATCTTTCGGTAGACCTACCAGACCAGATAGTGCCATCGAAACAGCACACACTATTACAAGACCTAACAGGAGGATCTTCATGATTCGATAATTTAAGCGATTATAAGCAAACCTAATATGTATATTCTAAGATGAAGTGGACTTATATATGTATATGTTTTTTGGTTAAAATAAATGGAAAGCCCTCACTGATTAAAACCAGTGCCGGCGTTTTTTTTTATCAATCTATTCACTAAGAATAATAAAAAATGGAAAAAATTAAGAAATTATTGATTAATATAATTTAAAATTATATCATATGAACCATAAGACGTGTAATAAGTATGATACCGGGCAGAAGATCGACAAAGAACAAGGAAGGAACAGATCTAAGAAGATAAGTTACACGTTAAACACCGTGCAGTTTGTTCTGAAGATCAAATAGGACAGAGCGTAGTCACCAGATCAGGATTTTGTTCAAATCAGGTCGATTCAAGCAAAACATTAGGAAAGAATTATTCTTAAATCACTTGTTTATTTGTTTGGCTGCATATTAATGAAAACAGGCATATGACTCATTAGACCCCAAAGACAGAGCGTATTGAACCAGCTAGAGGCCTCACTTGAGTCACTAGGTTGTACAAAACTTTGCACATTAAAAGATATATTTCAGTTCAGAAACCAGAGTTCATAAAAAGATAAACAACATTCACACCAGAAGTGCAATTAATGGGAGCCCATTTTCTTCAACTGGGCATTGTACCCACTGTTCTCTTGACTGTTTAAATAGAACTCGTTACACCCTATATAAAAAAAAATCATCATCTTCAGTGTCTGAAGGAAGCTGGATCTGAGGGAACTTTAATAATTCCTTTTTTTCTTAAACTGTTTTATCTTCCGTTGTATCGTTCTGGTTCTCTTTTTCCTTCGTTATTGCTTCGTAGAATTGTATTAATGTGGAAATACACAATTATTCAAGCATAATATTGACAATAATGATGTTTGAAGTGATTTTATTTTATATATGATAGAAATGAATGCATTATTTAAGAACTTTGCAACGGACAATACCATTGAGTCAGCAGAAAGTACTACCAGGCCATTAGCCATAACCAGACATTAGCGCTGTTACTCTTGAAAAAGTCGATCTTAGATGTTTATAGCTCGGATGTGACAGAAAATATTATTTAAATATCAGAATTGTGAATTAGCTTTTCAAATATCTAATAAATTTAGTCATAAAAATACAATACATCTTTATTAACACACCACTGTTAAAGGCAAATATGTTTGTGATTTAAATATGGTATTTAATAATAATATTTGATTAGGAAAACCCAATCTTAATTATTATTTTAAAAATATAGCTGTCGTTAATGTAGGCGTACAGAGACATTATCAATGTCAAAAGTCATAAAGAAACAATGTCCGGACACAATATAGATGCATTTCTTTTTAATATAAATTTTAAATATAGAATATAGAAAATAATTTCGAAATTAACACAACTAAATTTTTATACTAAATGAATATAAATTGATCTGACTTTGTTGATATGGGAGAGAAAACAAGATTGTAACTTAAATACAAATTATTTTCTCTCATCTTTGTGTAACTTAATATCCAAAGACGAGTTATTTAACTGATAATAAATTCTTCAGTGCTTAATACTTTTAACAATTCTTATTTCAATGTTTTCTTCACTCAATGCTCATTTCAATTCTTTCTTCAATCAAATCAACTCATTGCTCTATACTTTCTTCTCAATTTTCAACAACAT
This sequence comes from Rhynchophorus ferrugineus, assembly GCF_030347505.1. Classification (NCBI taxonomy): domain Eukaryota; kingdom Metazoa; phylum Arthropoda; class Insecta; order Coleoptera; family Curculionidae; genus Rhynchophorus; species Rhynchophorus ferrugineus. Next base: position 53,830,472 of record NW_027472583.1, read on the forward strand.
TTTCAATAATACTTTCTTCTTCTCATTTCTACTTTTTCCCTCGTTTTCGATGCACCTTGTCTTATCGTTGAAGCTGCTCACTTGTTCTTGGTGGTGGTGGACAAGGCTTGTCCAAGCAACCCTTTTCGGTATGCCGATTCGCTGAGAATATCGAGATACAGAAAAGGGTTGCTTCTCACGCTGATAAAACACGTGCGTTTTGGACTCTTAAGGAATTCCCGAAAATTCCACGATTTCGGGTCTTCTTGATATTTATGGTTATAGGCGCCATAAGAAGTCCTCTCCCAGGTCTTCTGACACGTTTCGTCTATTCTCGGTAGGTGAACCCCCGTTATCCGAAACACTCGACAACGAGGCGATGGGATATCCTTTTTGTTGAACACGTATGTTGTCTTTACTCGGTACATTTTTTGTATTTTTGTATATATTCTGATATTTTTTTCACTTTAAAAAGACATTTATTAAGAAAAGTATAACATATATCACAAAATATATTTTTCCATCTTGTCAATATGGTCATACCATGTCGAAAGAACAATATTATAGAAGGTTTGGCAGCGATTCGATTTGGCATATTCGCATTTTTTCAGCCTTTTAAAATCGTCTGCCAGCCAAGTCATGGGTTACAATAGCGTATCCTTTAAAACTCTTACAAAGTGTGTCTCAGAATTAGCATGTCAAAAGATGTGTAACAGGAATCAATAAGTAGAAGTACCTTAGATAACAGTGATTTTGAGGCCAAATACTGTTTAACACTAGGCACAAAACAATTAATATACCAGTCTGTAAATAGCGTTACCGTAACCCCAGCATTAAGACTTGCTTTCCACAACACAGACAGTTCTTATTGTTATTTTTCCAGCGCCAAAAGGGTAAAAAACCATTATAAAATCAAAAATAACAAAATAAGAGTTAATCGAATCTTATCTAGTTTAAACCTGAAAAACGAAATGGCGGATAAGCGAATCAAGCGGGAATTGAGGGATTACTGCCTAACTAATTAATCTGTCCGTTTATATGTTACATCTTAAGAGTACAACTAAAGGAATTAAAAACGTAAATTACGAAAACAGAACAGCTGAAAATAAAAATAGTTTAAAAAATATATCCCAAAGACTGAAAAGGAAAATACTGGAAATTAAATACAAAACCATAAATGACTGTCTGAGAAATTTAACAGATGATAAAGAAACTGATTACTCACTCTGGAAAGCCACAAAATATCTAAAGCGCTCATGTCACAATCACGTGACAATCACCAAAAAGCAGAAACATTTGGTGAATATCTAGAAAATACTTTCAAACCAAACAAAACTAATATTGAATATAATTTGCCGGACATAGAAGCTGAAAATTCGATGATTGAATTAGTCACGCCGAAAGAGTTAAACAAAGTTATTAAAACTGCCATTAACCCCAGGAAATCACCAGGCTACGATTTAATAACAGGAGAATTACTGCAAAAACTACCAAGAAAGGGAATTATAAAACTCACCAACTTGATCAATACAGCATTTAGATTAAAACATGTCCCAGACATTTGGGAGATGGGAGAAATTATAATTATCCCAAAACCTGGGAAGTCACCAAACGAAATAAGAGCCTATAGACCTATATCACTGCTGCCAGTAATATCTAAGGTTTTTGAAAAACTCCTGTTGAAAAGAATAAAACCGATCGTAGAGAGAAAAAAACCTAATACCAACACACCAGTTAGGGTTTATTAACAAGCACTCAACAATTGGCCAGGACCACAGAATAACAGATGTTATTGAAAAAGCCTACGAAAGTAAAAAAGTATGCTCAGATATATTTTTAGATGTAGCACAAGCCTTCGATAAGGTTTGGCATGAAGGCCTTGTTTATAAACTACAGAAAATGCTACCTAAACAACACACTGAACTATTAAAATCATACATTACAATCAGAATGTTTAGGCTTCAGGAAACTTTCTCTCTATAGGAATTTGCCTCTTTTACAGCGAACTAGAAGTAAAAAATCGCTTAAATTTTATTTTTTTTAAAGAAGTATCACATCCCTCAATAAGTCTCCTTTTTGGTACGTAGATCTATTTTTATAATATGTCCAATAGTTTATAGAATCGAAAAAATAGTTTTATATGCGATGATTATCAACATATACCAATGACAAAAACTGAGGAAAGAAGCATTTACGAAAGAAATAATGCAGATTTTGAGTAACAATGTTAAATTATGCGAATTATAAAGAAAGTAGTCTTAGTAAGTTCTGATATGTACAAAAATTTGTTAGGCTTCAAAAAAATCGAGGAAGAAACAATTTATTAGAACAATTTTATTATAAACAGTATTGGCGATCTGTACATATTCTTGAACAAAATAAAACTTTTAGTGGATACATTTGTCACTATCATTTGAACAGGAAATCTTGTAGAGATTTAATTGAATTGCCAGGAACGTACCGTTATACAACGTAGAGTCTATTCAAAGTTTTTTTATGCAGACGTCATCAAGACGTTTAATGTATTGCCTGCTGCGGCAAGTTGCGACTTGTAAATTAGTTTTAGAATTAGACAGTATTATCCTTCTCATATTATTCTAGTTAAAAGAGTCACAATGCTGTTTGATTAGTTCGAACACGCAAACGAATGACTTTGTCAAAGTCGTCCGGTTGTCAGACGTATGCAAAATTCTTGAAAGCAATAGTGATAAGCGGTTGTATCCCTAACCTATAAACTATTTTGGCTGTATAATTAACTCTAGTTTTTAGATGCACTATAATGTTAAAATAAATTATATTCGATAACATTTTTGTTCAATTATTTAATTTAGATTACAATTTTGTTGTATGTCAAAATCAAACTGAACTAAAACTCAGAGTTGATGCGGCAACATTGGGACGTTTTAATGTCACAAATTTAAATGATGTATGTACAAAATAACTTTAAACAGGCTATATATATATATATATATATATATATATATATATATATATATATATATATATATATATATATATATATTATTAATGCTCTATACTTAATATTATTAAAAAAATAATAATTAAAAAAAATCAAAATTTGGTTTAAGCCTACAAAATGCCCTATAAAACAGCACAAGTTAATAATAATTGTGCAAAATCATTAATAGCGTTTGGCAAGCTAAACTTTAGACGTATTATCCTGTCAATAAAGCATATACAAAAATACAATAAAGCACATCAAAAAAAAAACAAAAATATATATATATATATATATATATATATATATATATATAATTTATCGCTATTACTACATACTTAAGTAATAATTTCATAATAATTCATAATAATACATAATAATTTCATTGGCGGCAAATAATATTAGATAAAATCTCAATAAATTGAATTTGGACATGTCCTGCCACTATAAAAGGTTTATTTATAGGAAATAATATTTATTAGGAACGTCAACACTCACCTATAATCAGGCATCCCGTTTGTAGAGAATTTCACGAATATGTTCAGTGTAAGGTTCTCCACAGGCGCCTTAGAATACGACAACACCTTCATTAAATCCATCCTATCCATCCACATACCTCGGTAGTAAACCAATTACGACAATACCAGTCTTAACTCAGGGTCTTTGTCACCCGCAAAACACTCACATCCCGAACCCGAAGCGACATCAGCAAAAGACTATTTGGTTCTAGCTAGTCATCATGGAACAAGAAAAAAAAGAAACTTGGATTTAAAATTCCAATCAATTTATAGGTTAAATAATTATTGAAAAAAAAAATTGATGCAGCACTGTTAGGTAATAGCAGATATTTTTATAAACAATAAGACATATATTTTTGAGATGACTTTGTTACTTGATAATATTAAATAATATTAAGAGATATCTATATGTAATTAATGTGGGCTCTTTGGAAATGGGACTTTAAAATATGTAAAAAAAGATTTTTTTAGAAGATAGGATACAATTACTTAGTGGTTATTACTCCATTCCTTCTTAGAATCAGGTCCAATATATAAAATATATAAATAGTTTTAGATAATTCAAAATTAAACTGTTATTTTTTCAACAAATATCGACATCCCTCTCTCTCTCTCTCTCTAGTGGTAAAGGCAACAGGACAGTCTTCCTATTGTTGCTATAGCCGCGGGTTGTAATCCTGCTGGGACATGATCGTAAATTTCTGTGTTTGATTGTTTAATATTTGTGATTGTCCTAGGCAAGAGTGTAAAATCCCACAAGGAAAATGATCCCAGTCACGCCAGTAACCGGGATGAGTAAGACCGGATGTCTTCTGGGATGATTTCTAAGTTGGTCACTCGCCAGTCGGTAGGCTTAATACCGAGCACCGTGGTTCGGAGCCCACGATAAATAGTAGGTCCAGTTCAGATAAAAGATAAAAGGAGACTACAATTATTTAGTGGTAATTACTCCATTCCTCCTTACAATCAAGTCAAATATATAAAATATAAAAATTGTTTTAGATAATTCAAAATTAAACGGTTATTTTTTCAATTCTCTCTCTCTAGTGGTAAAGGCAACAGGACGGTCTTCCTATTGTTGCGATATATCGATATTTTTCTGCATTCCTTTGATTGAATATTCCAGACACAATGGTTGGTTATATATATATATATATATATATATATATATATATATATATATATCGGTTATTTTACCTAAATAAATAAAAACATAAAATAACATATTTGTAAAAAACATTGTAGCAACTTTTTACATATTTATTGTTATAGTTAGTTGTTAGTAAATAACAATAAAGCAGAAAATAATAAAATAATTTACTAGCGAAGCGAATTTCAAAATATTTACAAACAAATATTTATAATATGTCGCTTACAAAACGATATTTCTTTTGGCGAAGCACATTGTTCATGTTAGTTGATCGAAAAATAATATGTGCGCTTCTACAATGTAATTTCAAAAATTCTAACAATAACAAGAATGCATATTCTATTAGTTTTAAGGAAAAAGTATCGCTGTTTTTATAGTTCATGGAGGGTCACATTAAAATGGCTATTTTGATCTATATTATTTATTTTTTGTGCATATGCTGCAACATTGTCCAATTGGGGTTTACATATAAATTGTCATTTATATTGTAATAACAATAAATCACCTGCGATATTTGTACTACGGTTTATTTAATAAGTTGACCTTTATTTTCCCTGAAATAAAATATTTTAACTAAGATAAAGGTTTATTTCTATCTCTATACATATTAAAACCACTCGAAAGACATTCTTATTCTAATTACTTACTCTCATTATGCAGAATAACATTCCAAAATATATCTTTGATCAAACGTTAGTTCATGATATGTATTGATCATCACAATATTTAAATCAATTTTAAAGATTATTGCAATTTACCATACCCAATGCTTATAGAGTATATTGCAGCTTCTAATTTAGCAATTACTGTAAGTATAATGTTTACTGTTTAGTTCAGATTTATTCTGTTTAAGAAGTTTAAGCATAGAAGCATTTACATTAATCTACTTTAATTAATATTGGGTATAATCAGGACTTTCAAAATTTCAATTTATATTTCCAACGAAGGTTTCTTATCAACTGAAAAATATATGTTGGTTCTTCAAGCTTTGATGCTTAAAATTGGCGTTGGAAACTATCGACTGAAAATAGTAGAAGCAATCGACAGTTGCAAAACAGTTGACTATTTCAGTCAAATATCCACAAAATGAGTGTTTTTCTATTCATGATAACAGACGAAGATGTATGAATTCCTTCCCATATTAACTTTGACAGAGAAAAAGACAGAAATAATTGTTTAATTCTCTCTGCTGTACATTTTAAATAGGTAACTAGCAGTGTGAAGGGAATGTAATAACAATAAGAGAATAATTATAAACTTTAGATATATATATTATCGATTATTATTATTATATATATTATTATTATTTATATTTATATTGTGACATACATAAAATTAAATTACGAACAAATCTAATTTGTTGCTCGGCACCAACTTCAAAGTAGTTAGTTAGTAGTAATTAAAATAATATTGTAAATAGATAAATAGGTTTAGGTAGGTATTAAGCTAAATTGTGTGTATATAGCAGAATATAAAATATGTATAGTAGATAGGTTAAATAAGGTTTTTGTTTATTTTTATTTAGTTGTTACAATGTTTATTATGTACATATTTTATTTTAAAACGTTTTTTGTTTGTGTTAAAAATCTAAGTGCGACTGTTATTTTTTTATATATTTTAGAGTCTCATTTTACCAATTATGGATACATTTGGACTGGACCTACTATTTAACGTGCGCTCCGAACCACGGTCCTCGGCTTTAAGCCTACCGATTAACGAGCGACCAACATCTAGATTGGTTGCTGGCGTGACTGGGATCATTTTCCTTGTCGGATTTTACACTCTTGCCTAGGACAATCACAAATATTAAACAATCACATAACATAATAGAAGGATCATAAAATATATATAACAACTCTTACTTGTAATATTATACTTATTTCTTGGTGTTTTTTATGTTCTAGTTCTTATTAGCATATAGTTGAAAGCTCATATTCGTCTGTTTCAAAAGCATCTGCGGAGAAATATGTAATATAATTTTTAGTTTTCAATTTTCTCATTGTACTTCCTTTAAAAATAATATTTTTTTATATTTTAAAGCCTCCTTTTACCTATGGGTTTATCTGGGCCTAAAGTTTAACGTGGGCTCCGAACCACGGTACTCAGCATTAAGCCTACCGACTGGTGAGTGACCAACTTTAGATATCATCCCAGAAGACACCCGTTTTTTTTTTTTTTTTTTTTTTTTTTTTTTTTTTTTTTTTTGTTCTGGCCTAAAAACCAGGCGGTGGAATGCATGACGCATACCTGGTCGCGGAGACTTGCCCTGGAGCGACAAGTTGGACCGGGTTATGTGGGGCTGCCTCTGGGCTTACCAATACACTAAACCGAAACCGCCTCACAGTTGACCCCTGTGGATCACTACTGCTACTGCATTAAATTTGGGGATATGGCACCCGCTGATCGGGCAGCCGTTATTGGGCACGAGGGCCCGGCGATTCTATTGATTCGCGAACCTGAGTTAACACACAACTGGGTACTGTTGTATGGGGGCAAAAGTTATGACTGTAGCGACGGATGAGGTCGTTTCAGCCTGGAAAAGGGGGAGAGCTTAGCGGTGACGCGGTGCTAAGCTCCCAGCATGTCGACCAGCTCACGAACAAGCGCGTTTTCAGAAGAACTTGAGCTGAGTTGTTGTTTGTGGAATGATTAAAATATGAATTGTTTGATTTCTGGAGTGTCAGTTTCCCTGTGAATTTGATTATTTCTGACAAACCATGGAGCGTTTAATATTCTCCTGAGGAGCTTATTTTGGAAAACTTGAAGCCGTTTGACCTGGTTGGGTGTAACAAACTTGAAGTAGACATTAGATCCGTAGAGGAGTACGGACCGAATTAACATCTTGTAAAATAAGCATTTGATGGAGATGGGAAGTCTGCTAGAAGGGCAGATCAGAGAAGATAGCAGGTTTGCTATCCCCGAACCTTTTTGGATTGCTTTCTGGATTTGGGAATGCCAACCGAACCGCCGGTCGAAGTGAAGACCTAGGTACGTGACGTTATCCAGCCATGGAATTATTGCGGTGTCGATCTTAAGTTGCGAGACGCGCAGTGCGTAACGCTTCTTGTGGAAAATGATGGCCTGGGTTTTCAGGGGGTTGATTTGCAACCTCCAGAATTTGAACCACTTGACCGCATGATCGAGCTGCTTCTGTAAACGTTCATGAATTGTGACTTCGAACCTGGCGGCCGTGAAGAAAGCAGTGTCGTCAGCGTAAAAGGTGACGTCAATGTGCTCTTTTCTCGGCAGATCTGAAATAAAGAGATTAAATAAGGCTGGGGCCAGCGGGGAACCTTGAGGTACGCCAGCATCGATTTGTTTACGACTGGAAAGTGATTCCCTGATCTTGACCTGGAAAGATCTGTCCGAGAGATAGGACTTGATGAGAGCGGTTAGGTCTTCTGGGAGGCCTAGCCGCACGCACTGAAGACACCCGGTCTTACCCAGCCTGGTTACTGACGTGACTGGGATCATTTTCCTTGTCGGATTTTACACTCTTGCCTAGAACTTTCACAAATTTTAAACAATCACAGACATAAATTTGCGACCGTGCCCCAGCAGGATTCGAACTCGCACCAAGCCGGAAAAATAATATATTTGTACTTATTACTAATTATTTGTGAATATTCTAATATGAACTGAGTAATTACTGATTCCAATATTTAACTTGTAGCCATATTTTACTTTTAGCTAGATTAAAGGAAATGATCTGTAAATTATTAATAATGATTAATAAGTATATTACTTATTTCATTTTCATTAGCGATGTAGATTTTAATGAAAGATTTATTATTAAAATTACAATTAGGGGTTGCATCTTGCTTAAGCAATGATCTTCCACATTTAGGTCAATAGTAGTCTGATCTGATCGGTTTGAAAGGTAAGGAAAAAGCTTTGCTGCCCGAAATCTTAATGCAGAATATCGTAATAGGTTTGTTATTGTTTACTTTTAAAAAACCGTTTCTGCGCTGGAGCAAAATCCTCTGGAACATAATTAATTTCATTTGAATCTTCACGGCCTGGATTATTATGTTTTAGCATTTAAACAAATAATATTTACCTTAAATGGTACAAAAATAACGTCAATTTCCTTCAATGTATACACCAGACAAAGAAAAAACAAATATAACCTAAGATGTGTTATAAAATTTAAAATCAAAAGGAAGAAAAATATGTATCATATTTTTATCTTCGGCATTTAAGCTTCCATTCTGTATTTCTCTGTTTTGCTCTCTTCATTCTCTTCAGATATCTTCATTTAAAATTTTCAAATCTTCTAGTCTAAGAAACTGTTAATCTTCTATTTTCCATTGCGATTTCTGAGTTCACACAATGTTTTTTTAATTTAGTTTTTGAATTTTCCCTCTAAAATACAAGTCTCGACAATAGGCACATTATTTTAATCGACATCTTTAAGGTTCTTTTATCAATTTTTGGTTTTTCTTATATTTTATAGTTACTAAATTCGTTGCAGTGGATCAGGCTACTTTTTTTGTTGATACATTTCCCTCCATACTCTCTTATTTTAAACTCTCTTCCTTATGTTGTCGTCTTCAATTCCTATTCCTAACAAATGATGTTTTACATCATCTAACCATTTCGATCTTCATTTAGCCCTTTTTTTATTGTCATATATACTTTTACAAATATATTTATAATTTTTCTCAATTTCTTGTACATCTTGTCTCCTTGTCCTGTATTTAACTCTTTTTAATTCATACTTATTCTGCATCCATTCTCTGCTATTTTATGGATCTTTAGGGTAAATGATGTGGCTCGGTGAATGGAGGTAAAACGAAACGAAAAAATGTGGTGTTTACATTATGTGACCGTTACTTATTGAAGTAATATAAAAATGTGAAAAGTACAATTAGATAAAACGGATGGTAGCGGTGTTACCTGGTGACGAGGCTTGGGCAGTCGATAGTGGCACGTCTAAACCAAACGAGGATTGAGCACTGAATGAATCGAAATATCCTTCAATAACATCCCATATAAACGTCTCGGGGTTGCCGCCAGCTATTCGTTATCGGGTTCTAGTTGACGCTGCTGGCACCCCGCCCGTGTTCAACATCTGGGATTATTTTTCTGGGTATTTTGTAGACCGTTATTCCACGATGTAAAATTCTACATGCCTCAAAGTCGCTACAGATCCAATGGTTTTATGTCAGTAGTAGTGGCTCCCATTGTTTTTCTTTGTGTTACTGTTTGCCTTCATCTTGTAGCGTTGGCATTACCACCACCACCACCATTATGTTAATATGTCGATTTGACAATTTTAAGGATACATTTATTTTTTCATAATTTTGTTGTTTACATATGAATAAAAAACCCTTTTTGTTGCTACAATGTTCCCTTTTGTTCCCGTCACTCTGTTTCAATCTGCATACACTATAATTCCAAGATTTTTAAAGTAGAAGTAGCCATTTTAATTGTGTTCTTAATGTCATAATTGTTATTTTAATAATAAGAATAACCCATTTTTACTTATATATTTCAGGAATTATGTTAGGTTAATGTTAATGCTTACGACATATGTTAATATCAGTTTAAAATTATTTCTTAACTTCATGTAAACTTGATGTTTGACTCTTTTTTTTTCAACCAGAGTAAATTTACTACTTGCTATTTACTAAAATCAACAATTACAAATTGATAATGACTAATATAATGAGTACCTATACATGTTAATATACTCAAAAGTAGGGCGGTTGTTAAATATAAACTACAAGAGCAAAGAAGTGTAATTATTATTACTAATAATTTAGTTATAATTTTCTTTAAAGTGGCCTGGGGCAACAATGAGGATAAGGTTTTGATAGATCGGGTTTGGATACTCCTCTATCACTTTCATAAATTCCACACCTGAAAACAGTAAATTTTCTTTAAAATTAATATTAATTCAAAACTATTACATTTGTTTAGTTGCCTAATCTATAGAACAGTTGGCTTAAACAATTTTTTCAGTGATATCTTGTAATTTAATGTTTTATCATTATAACATATGAGCTGAGAAGTCCCGGGCATAACAATGAAAACGCGTTTTTTTACTCAAAATTGGCTTAATTCATCAACGTAATCTCGATCAAGAGCCACACAATCATTCTAGTATCGCTATGACATGTCAATACCACTTTTGTAGAACGATTTATCTTTTGCCTCAAAATAGACTGTCCACTCAGATGACGATAGTTTTGATTCCGGAGTAAAGTGATCCATCTTTCATCCATTGTCATATATCGACGTAAAAATTTCAGTTTGTTACGTTTAAACATGTCCAAAGACTGCCCAGAATCATCAACACCTTCTTGGTTTTGGTCAACAGTGAGTAAACGCGGCATTCACTTTCAACTGAGCTTTCTCATAGTCAAATGTTCATGCAGTATAAACCAACACGTTCTTTTGATATCTTTACGATGGTAGCTAACTCACGAAACTTCACTTTTCGATCATTCAAATCAATTTTGTGGATTTTAAAATGTTTTATGATATTACCACCTCACTTGGGCATCATCAATGTCACTCACCACTACGTTCTGCATCATAAGGGTCCCTACGACCGCATTTGAAGTCAGCAAACTAACGTTATAACTATGTTTGTACTTCAAACATGAATTAATTGATAATTTGTGCAACATATATTAATCAAAATATTTTTCCATATTCAACTTTGCTCATCATTTTGGAACAGCGATCCATCGACTTGTTTTCGCACTTCTTTAACCTTTCCAAATTGTGTGCCTACCAAGCCTGGTATTAATCTGAATAAAATAGGTTTGTTGTGGCAGAACTTATCATTCGAGCAGGAACAGGGTTTCGTTCAAAACTGCTATCTTGTGGCCAGATAGTGTCATGGAAGAGGATAACTGAGCATATGTTACTATTCTTGTTTTTTCAAACTACAAAATGCGAATTAAAGGATTTGATTGGTATTGATAGATCTTCCATATTGCACAGCAATACTTTTTAGTCATAAATATTCTGCTTTCGTGTCGATATAGATGGGGACAGGGATTGTTGTAGTAGCTCCATTTTTTACTATCCACTATACTTTAACACATAACACTTTTCTTTTTTATCCAACAAGCAATGAAACCGGAAATTCTGAAACCATTCAAAATAGTGTCTTCATTCAATTTATCGATTAGCCATTTTTCTGTGAACTATTTGGTTCTTTTTCATGGTATGAAAACATCTAGAAACATTTTTTTCATTATCTGCAAAGCTTTCTGTATATTCTTTGGGTGAGTTTGAGCATGATTTTCAGGCAATAAGCCTTGCTATTCATTATCTTGGAATTTGTTTGATCCTTCACACGATTCTTTTCTGTTGGTATCAATGAGAATATTTTCGAAGCCTCTAAAATAAATCAACCGTTTGGAATCATACCCAAAGCAGCATCACCATACATTTCTAAAAGAGTTTGATAGGCTTGGGCAGCAATTTTGATCGTTATACTAAAGGGACCAAGTCAAAAGCATCATTGAAAGGTTAGGTTGTATAATAGTTATTTACATTAATACTTCGCAGTTTGACCAAAAGATATCGATAATTAAAATAAACAAGCATCCAATATATAGCGAGTATGCATGACTGTCACTCACGTCGAAATATCCATGATTCCATATTTCCCACACCATGCTCTTCCACATGTGTAATTCAGACGATTGATTATTTGTCCTTGTCTCATTGGACCTATTCTCACGAAATAACAATCACCTGGAGTTCCAATCCCTTTAGGAATTATGTAGATTGCTGAAAATGCTACGTAAATTATGCCGTACACTACCACGGAAAATAATAAGAATCTCATTATAACTGAGATTCAACAGAATTATGGCTCAAGGTGTTCAATGAAGTAGTTATACTCTTGGCTAGCATTATTAAATATTGTACTAAATACTGTTGTACGTGATTTTACATATATTTTTTAATTTACAAGCGGTTTTTTAAATATCGCTCAACAACCCAAAACGTTTTATTAGAAATCTATCATCTGCAATCGATACATATACAGGGTGTCTAGTAGGAAAGCTCATATTTTTAATCTGGATTGTGTGACAGGTGTTAAGGAAGAATCTTGATTAACGTACTTAATTTTAAAATGATTCCACGTGTATATATATATATATATATATATATATATATATATATATATATATATATATATATATATATATGTATGTATGTATGTATAATGAATTTATGAAATGTACTAATACTGTTTCTTCTGCGAAAGAAAGCATGCAGTCAAGTGCACCAAATTCGGTTATTTCAGATCCATTCCATCCATACAACTTCTTACATAACCATTAGGCCTATAGAATTTTAAAGGATTTACAACGGATGGTGTTACTGTGTATTGGGTATATTTGTAACCAACTTCATGGCAAAGCCTCAGGTTACACTTTTCGGTATGTACCATTTCGCCGAAATGTGAACAAAACAATTTTTCAGTGCGCTGAAACTGTCTGAATTTGTACGTGTAAAAAGGCAAATCGCATTTACAAGAAGTTTTACCTTTTTTCTTCATTTTAAAGAAAAATGCGGTTGAAGGTCATCGAATGCTGTGTGGGCATTTGATTCGACGTTTTAAAAGTGGTGATTTCGACACCGAAGATAAAGCATTCTGGATAGGATTCTGGATCCTGGATGAAATACTAGCAAAGACATAAAAGTATTATTCTTTATAATTATACCGACCGTTGCAAAACCAGTCAAATCATACCTGGAAATATTGAAATGGGTGATCCACTGTATTCTCCAGACCTTGCTACTATTAACTACTACTTGTTCCGACATATGAGTCGTGACCTGTCTGAGAAGCGCTTCACTTTTCGGGTCGATTCGTGGATAGCCTCAAAAAATACATGGTTCTCTCGAGATGGAATACGTAAATTGTCTGAAAGGTAGGATAAAAGTAGCGGCTATCGATGGACAATAGTTCGAATAAAATACATTGTACTGATTTTTCTTTTCCGATCTAATATGATGATGTTGCATTTATATTCTTATTCTCTCAAATTTTTACAAAGAATCTAGACTTTAGAGACTAAGTAATGTATTCTTCAGTGGCAAACCCACTTGCAAAATGTTACGTTAACAAGTAAAGTTGCAAGCATAGACCCTCATTATTAGTTATAATGTGGGAATTTGGATGTAAGCACTACCGCTAAAAAGTTTGAAAATCCCTTTATTACTAAACATACAATAATCCTATAATATAACTTAGCTTATAATAATAGTCAACATAAAATATTTTCAACAAAAAAATTTAACCGGCTTCAAAAAATAAATAAGGAACTTACCAAAAACAAAAAAATAATCAAACTTAGATTTTTAACACAAAAAAGACATTTTAAAATTAACTATGTACATAATAATCGTTGTAATAACGAAATAAAAATAATTAAAAACTATGTACTACTATATACACATAATTTAGCTTAATACCTACCTAAACCTATTTATCTATTTACAATTATTATTTTAACTACTACCAACTGACTACTTTGAAGTTGGTGCCGAACCCAAACAGCTATATTAATTTAGATTGATTTACAAGATATACTGCGATATATCGATATTTTTTTAAACCGATATATGAATATATTTTTTCTTTTCTGATATACGAAGATAGTGCATGCCAAAGATCTTCTCTTGTAATTCACATATCAAACGGTATTCAACAACTACAAGCAGCTGGTATTTCGACAGAATTCCAGATATTCCGATATCCGTTTTAAAAATGGGAAATATTTGTTTTGTGACATATTTTGATCAACGATATATTGGTAAAAATACATTAAAAAGTCATGGTGATGCTTCTCCATCATATCCTAATAGTCTGTTTTGGTTTCAACGATTTGAAAGTGGTGATTTTGACGTTAATGACAAACAGCGACCTGGGGATCAAAAAGGTTTGAAGATAACGAATTTCAGGGCTTATTGGACGAACACACAGCTCAAGCATTCAAAGAGCTCTGAGACAGTTTATGAATCAACTATTTCCATATGTTTATATGGGTTAGGAAAGATCCAAAAGGGGGGAAAATCGTTATCTCAATTGATTGAAAATGCTCGAACAGGTTCGACAGGCAAAGGGAGATATTTCTGTGATGTATTGTTACTGTCAATGAAAAGTGGATCTACTATGAGAATGTGATGTGAAAAAAGTAATTGGCTGGTTCAGGAGATGCGTCACAGAAGCGGAACATTTATGACCATAAAATCTTAAGGTGCATATGGTAACATCAACGCAGAGTAGTGTATTAAGGGCAACCAAAACTGAACGAAAATGTTGTTGCAGATGTCTACCGTTAATTGACGGTAATTGAACGAACTGATCGACGTATTATTGCAAAATATATCATCAGTAAAAAACATTGGAAATTATATTTGGGCTAATATTATACTAATTTTTCTTATAATTTTTTCCTTTTAATAGAATTAGAGTACATGCGAGCAAGATATTCAAGTTAATTATTTCAATAAATCTAAATCTGCTCACATTTGGGAATTTTTCTTTCAGAACAGTTTAGAGAATGATTCCGTTGAATTATTACGGAATTTATAACATAAAAACTCAATTCTCATTAATTAAAGAAACTAGATAAAAATTAATATTTCCAAATTTGATGCAGATGCTGTATCAGTTGGTAGAACTCTTTTTTTTTGGGTAATGTGTATACTTTTTTCTATAATTTTTTGATCAAATATAAACGGTTCCACCATGTAAAACTATTAAAACAGAATCGCCCACGATAAATAGCGTTATTTTAACTAGAAACGCGTATAAATATTCATAGAAGAATGTTTCGATAAACTTTTTTTATTGTTTGTAGCACAAAAACGCGCGTTTTTTATTATACTGGCAAATATTCAGAAATTTATTACCGCTGATATTTTAAATATATGTATGCACTGTTGCAGAAAGTTAAATATGTAAAATATTGTCAAACAGTTATGTTAAGCGCTCAGTATTGGTGACGCGAGTAAATGTTAGGCACCCTAATGATAACTCTGAAGGTGCTAAGTATATTCTAACACATTGAAATTATGTATTATAACTATTCAGCTATTCTAGTTTTTTTGCCTCTACATTTCACTTCAAACGCTTTAATTGTTGTTAATATACCAGTAATTGTTTTAGATGGCTTGAACAACTCTAGGAACTGTAGGAAATACAAGGTGTTTCAGCCCACATGATTTCCAGTAGTCCGACTTGTATTTCAGTAGACTCTGTTGATTTATATACCTGTCAATTAAGATGAAAATATTCTTTATCCGAGAATAAAATATTATTAAATGTTGAAAAACGCTCAGTTGTCTGGTCACTGGCTCGATTCCAAATAGAAATATTTAGATTTAGATTATCACAAACAGATTGACTCTTCTCTTTTTTTACCGCTCTTAAATAACTTAATCATCTTTATATTACTGTCAGCCAATTCTTTGGTCACTTTATAATCATCTAGATTTTCCCAGGTCACGCAAACTTCTTTTTACATCCCCAAATTAATTAAGTATACCAAATAACATTCATTACTTATCAGGCAAAAATTCTTTCTGTTCTGTACAATCCCAAGCTGAAAAAGTCATGGGGTAGTCCAAGAGAACCAGCCACATCAACACTGGAGGGAATATTTATATGCACAAAGTCTTACTGGACATATGTTATGGTGAGACCAGCAAGGCATGATGTATTACGATCTTCCAAAACCGAATAAATATATTTACAAACGTCATTTGACCAAATTAAACGACGTTTTGTTGCAAAAAGGACCAGTAACAACTAATAACGGATGCAAATCGATCCCCTTGCATGATAACGTTTGGCCACACATTCAAAGATTATGAACGATACGCTATTGTAGCTCGAATGAGAAGGTCTATCGTTACCAACTTACTCACCAGATATAAGGTCTTCTAACATCGGTCTTTCTATACAGTATCGCCACGTTGCTAGAAAAATAATAAGAGTATTTTTATTACTAATATTAACCAATTTTTCTCAATAAATGCCTTGTTTTAGTGAGTGAATGAAGAAAATGATGAGTATACATGGATGATATGATATGCCAAATTTTTTTATTAATCTTAATAGTTCCACAATCTGCCCAAAGGGCAATAAGTATTTGTTATGTATATATTGTATATACGTGGCATGTAGAAAATCACTTCATTAAGTGATCTCCCGTATAAAATACTATTTTAATTAATTAGTCTTACTCTAAAGCGTATTTTAAAGTCTATATATGTCCAATTATCAGACGGGATGGTGTTAGACGTTTTATTCTACGTCTACTAACATTATTTCAAAGTACTTCATATAAAAACGTGGAATTACACTTGTACACTAGAGGAATATCTCGTTCTATCACTTCATTTGAAACACAGTACGAAGCATCGACAATGGCACGCAACACTTTATTGTGGAATCGTTGTTTGATGGATATATTAGACTTGCTAATAGTTCCACATTGTTGGCTTCCATATGATCCAATAGGCTTGAGTATAACTGTATACAATAATATCGTGTTATCTAATGATAACTTCGATTTGTGTCCGATAAGCCAATACATTTGGTAAAGTTTAACTACAAGTTGTTTCTGTTCGACGAGTATGTGCTTCTTCCAAGTTAGGCGTCATAAGTGCATACTAAAATATTTAGCATCCTCTGCTTGTGGGAGTTGATATTTTTTGATATAGACTGGTGGACATGTTCTTCTAGGAAGCCTAAAAGTTATATGACTGGATTTTGTTTCGTTGGCTTTTATACGCCATCTTTTTAGCCAAATTTGTATTTGATTTAGGTCTGTTTGTAGGTTGATTGATACAATGGATGGATTTGGTCCATCCAGCGTATCAATCCATCGTTGAAGATTTTAGTGACTCATAATCCGGATGAGGGAGAAATTTCTTTAATTTCACTTGCAATCCCGTATGCCATACTTTATCAAAGGCCTGAGATGTGCAATATAGTATATATAATATGTGAAACATATAAAAAAGAAACAAAACATTGATAATATAGCCTCGAGTATATAGCCATCAAGGGGCTATATTCAGATAGAATATAGCCCCTTAAAGTAATGCTGATGTGAATTCTGGTTTTAATATAAAACTTACTTTAACAATATACTAATTAATCAATAATTAATTTCAGCTGGTCTACTAAAGTACCATCACTACATAGTATAAAACAAAGTCGCCTTTTCTGTCCCTATATCCCTATGTGCGCTTAAATCTTTAAAACTACGCAACGGATTTTGATGCGGTTTTTTTCAATAGATAGAGCGATTCAAGAGGAAGGTTTATATGTATAACACATGTATAATATACTAAGGCAACATTGCTAATTTTAGAGGTTTCTAACGTGATGTCGTAAATTAACCTATTTTTTTAGGCTTATTTAGCAATTAGCAAAAACGCTGCCTAACCCTACGAGTTAGATCAAATTAATGTACTACAGTATTGTACACCATAAAAAGGTCTACAAAAAAGTCCGCGATGGTATATGTTTATCTTTTAGGGATAACCCACATTAACCATTTTTATTGTTTACTTTTTACGTGAGAAAATGGCTTATTTACGAAGCTATTTTAAGCAATACGGCATTAATCCTTATCGAATTAAGTACCTTAAATACAGTGTGCAATTAATATAGATCAATATGGTTCCTTACAGCATGTAAATTAAACAAATATTTTCGGAGATATTACAAATTTAAAATTTGCGTTTAAAAATGTGTAATGTAATAAAAATTGTATGAATTTAGATATTCCAAAGATAGCAGGAAATCTTCATAGTAAGTATAGGGGAAGAGGAATTGTTTTACTCCAAATTTAATGCGTGCAGGCCAAGGGCAGTAATGAATGAACCAAAAATCAAAAAGAATCGATTTTAATCTTGTTTTCATTGAGTGACATAGGCATATATATTTTATGCCCGTGCAAAGTCGGAGCGGGCCGCTATGTTTTTATATACAACGTTCATATTTTTTCTGTAGTGTATTTAATTTAGTATCAGCATTGCACCCGTGCGAAGCCGGGGCGGGTCGCTAGTACCACAATAAAACACCTTTCAGTATCATTATTTCAATATCGTTACATTTGTTACTAAGCATGACTTATTATCACATCAAATTATTAAAGATCCGGTTTCATATTAAGGGGGATTTATAGTGTTAAACACAATAAACAAGAAAAACTGTAAAATTAACGCAACATTAATGTTGATGAATCCTCTCGATATACATTAAAATTTTTATTTATAAACAATAAAACAAAAGGAAGATTAATTATCTAATTATTTATAAACGGTCGTATAGTATATTACATCATACACGTATATTTCGCTGTACATTTAAGACCGGATGTAGAAAACAGACGCATTATTTAGTCTGTACTGCCAAATTTATTGGACATTTCTATGAAATAAAGGGTTTGAGTAAAGTTCTGCTGGCTAGATTTGTCTCATTATTATATTTTATATATCAACATTGTTAAACATATAAATACCGTTTAATAAAAAACTCAAGCTCTTAAGCTATAGTTTCATAACTAGGATGTTATATGTATGATAAAGTAAGTTACTCTATCGTTTATCTCTATATAAACCAATTTTTTTTTAAATTATGTGTGTGTGTGTGTGTGTGTGTGTGTGTGTGTGTGTGTGTGTGTGTGTGTGTGTGTGTGTATATGTGTATAATCTGGGGCTATAACTATTTTTATGTTCGTTTATTGTTATGTGTTTCTTCTTTTTTTTTCTAAAGATAGTGTTGCTAGTTAATTATCAATTATTGGTGTTTTGAGATATCTATAATTAAGACGTCTTAAAATACTCATGTTTTAATCTTACATTTTAACTGTTCAACAACTGACTGGGAGCATAGAATCACACACGTCCCAGAAAAAAACCTATGAACATAACATGGCCTGCCTGCTCAGCTATATTCTAGTTTAGGGTAAATGATGTGGCTCGGTGAATGGAGGTAAAAAGAAATGAAGCACTGGTGTTTACATTATGTGACCGTTATTTATTGGCTATATAAAAAAATTAGAAAAATACAATTAGATAAAACGGATGGCAGCGGTGTTACCTGGAGACGAAGCTTGGGTAGTCGATGGTGGCACGTCTAAACCAAACGACGGTTGAGCACTGAATGACTGGAAATACCCTTCAATAACACCCCAGATAAACGTCTCGGGGGGTTGCCCGCTATTGGTTATCGAGTTCTAGTTGGCGCTGCTGGCACCCCGCCCGTGTTCAACATCTGGGATTATATTTCTGGGTATTTTGTAGACCGTTATTCCACGATGTAAAATTCGACATGCCTCAAGGTCGCTACACTAGATATTGCGCAAGACTTCGACAAGCTTTCAGGGACAATGATAAGTTAATATTGCTTCTAGTAACTTCAGCTCCAAGAAAAATGATATTTTTTTACAAAATTACTCAACTGAAGTTAAGTATTTAGTCATAGAAATTATAGATATATAGTCATTTAACATCATAGAAAAAGCTTATGAACATAAAACGTACATTATATCAGACAGAATACACACGCACCCTGTACAATAATTAGTCCAAGACTTGAGGAAAAAAGCTAAAGCAGTTGTACCACAGGGAAGTGTATCGGGGTCAATATCACAGAAGAAAAATATTGCCATGGATACATTTCCTGATGATACTGCGATACTTGCGGTTGAAGACAATAGCGAATAAGCAACTAGACTATTACAACATTCGAGTAACATTATAAATCATTGGACTAAGACTTAACCAAAACAAGTTCAAGGAGCGATATAAGTACCGTTAATTAAGTATAAAACTACCAACTACAACTTGTATTCATTCTTCAAAATTTGTCAAATGTTAAATTATTAATTTAAAAATAAAAAATGTGGCCAAAAGATGGGGTATAAAAGTTAACAAAATAAAATCCAGTTATATAACGCTCTATAGAAGAACATTGTCAACTCCCACAAGCAGATGATGCTAAATATATTGGTATGCACCTAGATCGACGTCTAACCTGGAAGAAGCACATAATCGCCAAACAGAAACAACTTGGACATCAATCTCTACCAAATGGATTGGATTATCGGACTCAAATCCAAGCTATCATTGGATGACAAGATATGATTTTATAAATCTATACTCTAGCCTATTTGGTCATATGGAATGCAACTACAGGTAACCGCTAGCAAGGATAATATGTCCATCATACAACAGTACCAAAATAAAAGTATTGCGTGCCATTGTCGATGCTCCGTGCTATATTTCAAATAAATTGATACAACGCGATATTCCTCTAGAACCAATAATAAGGGTAATTCAACGTGTTTGTCTGAAGTACTCGCTAATCAGCTAAATATGCGACATGAGATGAGATTTAGCAGCAGCTGATCTGATTATTGGACGTATATAGACTTTAGAATAAGACTAATTAATTAAAATAGTATTTTATACAGGAGATTTCTTAATGAAGTGATTTTCTACATGTCATGTATGTATAATATAAGCATAATAAATACCTATTGCCCTCTGGACAGATTGTAGAACTACTAAGACTAATAAAAAATAACAAAGGCAAAAAAAGAACATTGAAAAGTTTAGAACATGAACTTATTGGACCCGACAATCTTCTCTTAAATGGAACGAACATGCGTGCACGGATAATAGGCCAAACCATATATAATACAAAAAAAAAACAAAATTACTCAATAAATATTTATAACCGAACGTTTCGATAAATTTCTTAATTATTCCAAACATAAAACGAATCTAACGTTCATTACCGATACTTTTGATGCTCATATGGCCGAGACCACTTATGCTGATGACTCAGTAATGCATTAAAGTTTACCGATTATATTGGCGTGGTAAGGAATCAAATGAATAAAAGATTTCTGACTGAGAGAGTGTTTTAATCGGATTCGGCGTTATAGCGAATTAGTCATGGATTAAATTATAACTAATGATCATTTCATTTATAGAAAAACACTGTTAATTGAATGTGGTTTTCATTATGATTTATTTCATGAATAAAATATTTTTAACAAAAAAATTTAAGCGTGTTCAAAAAATAAATAAGAACCTGACTAAAAATTAAAAAATAATCAAACTTTATCAAATAATCAAACCCAAACAGCTATATTAATTTAGATTTGTTTTGTTGGTAATTTAATTTTTTGTATATGTTACAAAATTATATTATTATTTTTGTATTGTCTGGCCTCGGCACCGACTGCAAAGTAATATTGCAGATAGTTAAATAGTTTTAGGTAGGTATTAAGCTAAATTGTGTGTATATAATAGAATACAAAATACGTCTAGTAGATAGGTTAAAGTTTTTAATTATTTTTATTTGGTTGTTACAACGTTTATTATATACATAAATTTTTTTTGTATTAAAAATTTAAGTTTGGTTGTTTTTAAATTTTTAGTGAAGTCCTTATTTATTTTTTGAAGTCGGTTCAATTTTTTTGTTAAAAATATTTTATTTTTCTCTTTTAAGTGTTAAATATTCACTCAATAAATTACGCAGTTATTTTATTTAATATTACAATGAGTAGGCTAAATAAAAGTGCATCACGTATCAAGAAAAATAGAAATAAGGAAACAATAATTGAAAATAAGGAGCGTTTCAGGCCCCGGGGTCCGCTATCTAGCCTAGGTGATTTGACAAATGTTCTAACTAAACAACAACAAAAACTTATTGGCTCCGCCGGGAATCGAACCCGCGACCTCTGTTTGGCAGCTAAACGTTTTAACCATTACACCATAGAAGCAGCTGTTTATAATATTTTATGGGGTCTTATATGCTGTAGTTAGTGCTTGAAAAGCAAACTGAATGGCTTCTGCCGAACAACTTCCGATTTTCCGTCACATCGACTCAGTTTTTATATTATATGCCTGTCCATCATGTCAGATTTATGTCCAGAAAGGCAACAAATCACCATATTCCATTTACCAAACATCTACTGATAACTTGACAGTGCGGTGTATTTATCCGACCATTCCATAATTCCAAACAAATTGGTGACTGGGGATTATATGGTTTAGGTACTCCTTTATTCTGTTTAGAATACGTTGTTCCATAATTTTACTAATTACTGTGGAGGCTTATAGGTTTGTATAAGGTTCTTTCCTGTGGCGATTTACTTGGTTCAGGTATCGCAATAGGTTTAGCAACTTTCCATTGTCCTGAGGTCATTTGAGGAGGCTTATGATTTCCTTGTGTGGTGTTTTTTTCAAGCGAGCTGCATCATTAAGATCGTAGCCTGGTGATTTTCCTCCCTTGAGACTTCTTTTTTTATGTATATTTCGAAGTCTCCTTTTACCAACTAGTGGTTTATCTGGACTTGACTTACAGTTTAACGTAAACTCCGAACCACGGTCCTCGACATTAAGCGTACTGACTGGCGAGTGACCAACTTAGAAATCTTCCCAAAAGACATCCAATCTTACCCAGCCTGGTTACTGGCGTGACTGGGATCATTTGCCTTGTCGGATTTTACACTCTTGCCTAGGACAATCACAAACATAAATTTACGACCACACCCCACCAAGATTCGAACCTGCGACTATCGCAACATTAGGTGGACCGTCCTGTCGTCTTTACCACTGCGCTAACCAAGCCGGCTAGACTTCTTATTTCTCTCACAACCTCTTTAGGTTGCACGCTTTTCAACGAATCGGTAGATTTGTAGTGGTTATTTAAGGCATCTTTCGGCTTCGGCTGTGTGCCTTTCACGAGACTACAAGAATGGTTGAAATACAGTACTCAGATAGTCAGCAAAGGTTTTTTAAATTAAAAAGGCATTTTTAATTGCTTACAATTATTTAATACCATTTAGTACCATTGAAACAGTCACAAAACTATTTATGCACGAACGCCAATTGTATTTTCTTGTCAAATTAATGTTTTTTGTAATAGGTTTGTCTTTTTATTGATTTAATATATCATAGATGTGACGCCACGGAACTTTGTTCCTACCCCTTGAGAAAACGTACGTAGAAATAAACAGAGGATGCCTCTAACCGGCCTAGAATTCTAGGTCAGATAAGGATCATTAAGCTAAAATCAAGTCAGGAAATGTTGGCCCGATTTATCCTTAAACAAATAAAAATAATAATAATAATAATAACCGTCATCTGTCCCTACGATTAAATATACATGTGGCTGTTTATCTTTTTCATTATTTCGCATATAACGAAATTGGTGAGTTTCATATTAATCGTTCGGTAAATAATAGTAGGCCGTTTAGAGTAAACGTATATGACGACAATTGAATATCGTTCGCCTTTTATTTGTATAACGTTGTTGGGGGGAAACTGTATAGTACATATAGGGTGGGTTATCTGTTAGGTTCTGTTTATAATGCTGTTGAAACTATATATGTAACTACATATCTGTAAATACTTTTGATTGTTGTTTATTAGGTGTATACTTTTATTTAAAATTTAAAATTATACACAATATGGAAAGATTTTCGAAATTTTGTGATTTTGGTCTCTCAAAATAGCAGAATAACATGTAGGACTAATTGTGAAGCCAGGACGTAAAATAACAATTAAATTTAAATATAACAACAATTTAACAACTTAAAAAATAAAAACAAAGGTCAAAATAAATGATATCAGAGCTACTTAAACAATAAATGGTAAAATAATATAAAATAAGTTCCGACTGTGCGAGATCTTGATGTCGAGGTGGTCGGGTAAATGTATAGTCTATTCAAAGTTTTTTATATATACGTCTTCGAAATTTGTGGCGTCAAAACTTTGCAACGATGCCGCATAAAGTCTCAGTTTTAGTTCGGTTTGGCTTTGACATACAAAACAATTTTAATTTAAATAAAATAATTAACAAAAATACTGTTTTCAAACATAATTTATTTTAAGATTATAGTACATCCAATGCATATATTATCGAAGGATTTAAAACAACAGTTAAGAACAAAGGTATAATATTTTGTAGGTTAGAGTTATTTTATTATATTTACATTGAACTCTTTTCAACACCACCCATGAAGTAGAATTCTAAGCACATATTTTTAAGTAGTGGTATCCCCCACTATCCAGTAATTAACAATTATATTATTATATCATAATAACATTATATATTATATATATTATATCAAAGTAGTGCATTTTACTTTCATTCGAGAGCATATTTACCTTTCATGCCCTACAATTCCATTTCCTACAGTTATATTCTATTAATTATGTGCATACCATTAGTTGTTTCCACTCTCATCATTCTGTCTCAGGAATTTCCAGCATTATCACATATCTTGAAAATTTCCTTTTGTCACTTTCACTTTCCGAGTCACTGTCCAAGGCAATCACTAAACAGTTAATTTCCAATCTGTCTGTCACGATCCACCATTTATCAATTACTTCCTCTGTATGTATTATCGAGATCAAAATAATAACTGATGGTTCATCCAAGTTCACTTCTCCATGGTAGTTACCCTTGGATTAAGAGAATAGAGAATAAAACAATTCTTATTCCATGCATGAATAACAATATATCTGCAATTAATTATTAATAAATATTATGATCAAGAAAACCTAATCAAATGCTATAGTAACTTTTACCTTTTTCCATCTATTTTTGTTGTCTTTACACTCTCTTGCCAAAAGTTTCATCAAGATACACACATTCAAATAATATTTCTGCCTCAAGTTTTGATAAAGAACGACTAAGAATATTATGATCACGTAAAATTATATTGTACATTTTTTATTGAAAGAATAAATTAATGTACGGAAGGTACATGCTATGAAAGAGAAATCCGACATATGAAAAAATTTTATCCCAATATAGATTAACAAAATTCGGGAATAACAAAAATCGTATGTCCTCTTTGTTTACAAGATAATGTATTGTGTTGTTATACGTTTTGAAAAATTGTTCTATTCATATATTCTCTGTTTTCTATTTCATTTGTACTTGGATTAATTCACTAGCAAGATGAGTGTGAAATAAATACATCAATATGTATTCCTCAATTATAAAATTATAATAACTTAAGCTATAGTTTACACTAAGGTATACACTTTAAATAACATTTCGTATGGTTTGGTTCGCTTCAATCTTCTGATATCCTGCACGTTGTCCAGTTGTATTGCTTCCACATTAGTATGATTTAGTAATCTTCTTTCGTAGCGATAGGCATTGGTAATTAAACGAAGAATTTTATTTTGGCAGCGTTGGATGACTAGTTGATTTGAATTTTTACACCAACCCCAAATTTGCACCCGATAGGTCCAAATTGGCTTTATAATTGACTGATAAATCAATCTCTTTGATTTTAAATCAAGTTGAGAGTGTCTTCTGACTAAGCAGTATAGTTTTTTTTATTTTGGTTTTAATGTGTTTTGCTTTTAGTCCAACATGATGTTTCCAATTTAATCTACCGTCAAGATGGATGCCGAGGTATTTAGCTGATTCTGCTTGAGGAATCAGGTCATCCGTTGAGTGACATAATTATGTTTTTATTATCGCCGCAATACAAAATTGACATAAACAGATTTGGAGCTATTAAGTTGAATTTTCCAATCTTTAGTTCATTTGTAGATTTTATTGACTGCTACTTGTAGTTTTTCTACTGCCCTAGGCGGAGATATGTCGTTTGCCATAATAATATTGTCGACAGCAAAGCTTCCAAGTGATGTTTCTTTTGTTGTTGGGATGTCAGCAGTGTAGAGCAGATACAGGAGAGGTCCTAAGACGCTACATTGTGGAACTCCAGTCGAAATAGTTTTAAATGTCGAGAACGCCATTTCGTGCGAGAGAAATTTTTTTCCGAATAAATATGACTCCAACAGTTGACAATAGTTACACGATAACAATTTGCTCATCTTACAGATTAATCTCAAAAGCCAAACCTGCAAAAAAGCTTGTGAGACATCCAGGAATATTGCAGGGCAATGTTTCTTTTCCTCAAACGTCTTTTCAATAGCCGCAGACTTATTACGTATTTTTCCTTTGGACCACTTCTTCTTCTTAGCTTTGTCACCACCAGATCCTTCCTTCTGTTTTGGTTTTTTTGGGGCTGTTTAGTCTAGGCATGATGCTTTTGAGAATTTTAATATACAAAAATGTAACAATTCATTTATTATTCCATATTAATGTTTTTAACATAAAAGTAAAGGAAGATCAGGTAAACTTATATTCGATGCTCTGAAGTTTTTACTTTTCTGAAAATTATCTTACTTATGATACGTTGTTATGATATAATGTTCAGTGGTGTGGTAATTTAAACTTATGAATTTTTTGCTGATTATTGAAACTTAATGGGAATAATATTTAATTAAATGCCATTTAAAAATCGTTAGTGAGTTTTAGTTCTCGAGACAGTTATTTTAATATGTTTTAATATACAGGCATTTATAATTTTAATTAATGTTATTATATGAGATATATTTCTGATATTATTTTGAAAATATTGTGAAAACAAATTTTAGTAACATATGATTTTAGAAAATAATTTATTCTTTACTCTGTTATGGGAGAGACATGGTTAACTTAAAAAATTGTGGTCGAATTGCGACTACAGGGCAGGCACTAGTTTCAATTAAATGGGCTGCTTTTCGATCTAACTTGTACTTGTGTATTACTTTCACCTTAACTTAATTTTACAGCACATTGCTGAAATGTTATGGCTTCAACTATGGTTTTTAGTTATGGTTACTTTCCTTAAATACATAAACTATTTTTAGTACAGCTGGTACACTGAATAATGGATTAATGAAGTCACTGAAAACGCAGTTATTGAACTTGTGTGTGTGTAAAAGATTGATTGGTTTTGGAATAATACGAATTGTTAAACAAATTAAATTGAATTGTTGTTGTATATAAGAGCTTTTATTTTTTTCTGATTCTTTTGATACCTTTTAGAAAAACAATGATTTTCAACATAGAGATGTCAACAATTGTAAATTTTTAACAACTAGTAGCCCTATCTCTGGTATTTGCCAGTTAGTTATGGTACAACCTAAAATTCATAAATGTTTAACGCCAGTTAGACTATATTTTAAACACTCTGTTTTTTTTCAGATGAAACCTACTGCGTAGTGCTAGGCATACAGCCACAAGATGGCATCACTGCAGTGGGAGAAGTTATCACCTCAGGAGTTTCAACAGCTGCAGGACTTAGCAGAATGTAAGTAAAATATATATTTTTTATTTACCACTGACCTATACACTACTACTTACTTTTGTTATCAATACTACAATTCTATATGTAGGTAAAGACCACTATGAACTAGTAATAAAATTCAGTAAAGCAAACGTCGTTTGCTCAAATTGTTGTCAAAGGCTCATTGAAAGAAGGAGAAATAACTGGATATTAAATTTAGAACAGTGCATTGGCTACTTGAAAGGAATTCTCTCCTATCAACATATAATAAGTAACAGGAGGGGCAAAAGACCCGCTACCACTTTATTTGCCCGTCATCTTGGTTATGTGACGTTTGGCTCAGCTTCATTGTTTTGTGTAGACGTCCAGATTTTATTATGCATAAATATACGCCACAAGAACGAGCAGAAATAGTGACAATACTTATTGAAAATAATCGTTCCATTATTCCCACTCAGCGGAAATTGCGTCCCAGATGCGGTTCCCAGTTACACATTTTTGCATCATTGCATCCACTAAAAATAACTGTATGGTGTGGTATTCATGCTGAATTGGAAGAGCAAGGACTAGAGGACATGTGGTTTCAGTAAGATGGGGCCACAGCACACACAGCTCATTCGACAATTCAATTATTGAATGAGGTTTTTCCACGAAGACTAATTTCGCGAAGTATGGCCAGCCAGATCTTCGGATTTAACAGCACCAGACTTTTTCTTATGGGGTTTTTTAAAATCAAAAGTTTATGTGAATAAGCCCCAAACGATTCAACATCTTAAGGACAATATTCGTCACAAAATTGAAGAAATTCAGCCTCAGATGTTGCAGGATGTCATGAAAAATGCCTTTAAAATAGCCGAAAGTTGCATAGCGAATCGCGGTCAGCATTTAGCCGATATAATTTTTCAATCATAACGAATAAAAAAAAATATAAAGATCAAATTAACTTTTATGAAAACCAAACTTACTTATCTTTTCTTTGAGCAAAGTTATAGGCAATCAAAATGGTAGCGGGACTTTTGCCCCACGTTGTACTTCTGTATAAAAAATCCTTAAGCTTATATGAACGTATAGCATCCAGATATGGGGTTAATATTGCTCATTGAACTGAACAGGTTTAGATTGTAATTTTTATCAAAACATCTTAATACCACGATATTGGTACCCAAATCATAATTGAACGTACCCCATGTACTTGTCTATAGGAAGTGGAAAGTCCGCATCGTAAGCTTCTTTTGGGATTTTCCTTACATAAACCGGACCGTCTGTAGAAAATAATGTAAACGATGATTCATCGAACCATACTATATTCATCCAATCATCAAGTATTCAGGTCTTATGACCATTGCACTACTTCTTCCATAGATTAGCGTTTGGCTTTCGATGTAACATGTTTTGTAATTGCAGCCCTTCTAGTTTTAGTTTCTTTTAGTTTCCAGCTAGTTGTATGTTGCTTGGTAAGTGCTATCTTTTAATGTTAACATACAGGACTTAGTAGGCATGTAAACTGAGCAATAAATATCTGCATTATGTACCGGGAAGCAGTGTTGCCAATATGCAACAATATATACCATATTGCTTGGTGTTCGTATTGTTTTGTCTATACCGTTTAGGTAGGTAGATGGTTTTTATAATAAGACTTCTGGATTCAACAATGGTTTATTCGAGAAGCCAGTTCAGAAGCTCATTCAATTGCCATTGAATTAGGACTCTTCCTTCTTCCTTTGACCACACTCGTGTCAAGACTGTCCTGATTTTGTGGCAGCTCGACAGGTTATTACGTGGGGGGCTTCTCCATATTTCTTGGAATATCCAAATGAGGTTTCATCCCAACTACTTGCGGCTATAAGAGACGTATGCTCACATATATTTTCCTTTTTCTTTTAAGCATTATAAGCTCAATATAAAAACTGTATGAAATTGCCCCACATTCCCCTATGTGAAAAAAAACAATTAATAAAAATATTAAAATCTATATCGTGACTACTAAACAATATATATCCGTGTTTAGCGTAAGACTTCCGATGTTAATCAAGAAAATGAAAAATAGTTCTGGGCTTCTGGGGAATTTTTATGGAAATGCCCGGCGGAGGCAGACATTTCCAGCTTTTCTTATATGAGCCGCGTCGGATCGTCAGCAATGCGTAGCTCTATTTATTTATTTATTTATTATTGTCCGTAATTTTTTTTCATTATTGCGGGCGTAGCCGAACCGCAGAACAAAACGAGAACGACGATATTAGGAGAGCTTTTGTTTTCTTAAATTAGATTCGTCTGTTAGGTTTGACCGTAAAAGATCTGTAAAATGTGCCGTTCAAAATTTAGAAACAATTAAAGCATGGTAGAGTCGCCAAATTTCGCCTTTTTTATCTAAACAAATCCTAGAAAATATATATTACCGATAAGATAATAAATAAACTTCAAACACTAGCTACTTCAGTTATACGTCCTTTTATAAATTCTGTAAAATCAGTTTTAACAACAAAATACAACATCTAAAAATATTTTTTGGGAAACTATTTTCATCTCAGGGACGATATTGAAATATTAAATGTTATATTGTTTTTAGTCACGTCAACCTCGTGGATTTTTTAGTGACTAGACCTACAACTTAACGTGGGCTCCGAACAACGGTCCTAGGCATTAACCCTACTAACTGGCGAGTGACCAACTTTAGAAATCATCCCAGAAGACATCCGGTTTTACCCAGCTTGGTGACTGGCGTGGCTGGGATCATTTTCCTTGTCGGATTTTAGACTCTTGCCTAGAACTAATCTTAACCCGATTCGAACGCGTAATTATCGCAGCAGTAGGAGGACAGTCCTGCCACCTTTACCACTACGCGATCAAACCGACTAGAACGATATTGAGATGACAATCATCAGTATGTTAAATTAAATTGTATTCATATTGTAATAATCTAATCAACCTTTGTCAATCAGTATGCATTCAGTACACAATCTTCATGCATTCATTGGAAACATTTAATGTATCTTATCAATCTTCTCATTTTTTGTCATTGGAAAAGCTTCTGGAACAACTGGGCATTCAGAGTCATTATTTCAGCAATCTTTTTCGTGGTGATAAAACTGTTTCTTTTATCGTTAGCATTTATTTTTGTTGTTTCCTGTTATTCTAGTTTTTTCTTGCTACTCATCCTTCTCATTCCGTTTCTTTTCTGTATATAGAATTTCTTGTTTATAGGGTATTTCTTGTTTAGGCAGTAACTATCATAGCTAATCCATCTAGTTGAGATTGAAAATGTTTCAATAAATGAAATAGACTGCACATCAGATGGTGCTATAAATGGGGATGAAGAGTATTCTAATCACGATAATGGAGTAGATGTAGTTTTCCCTTTTGCAGTTCAGGTTTTTATTTTTAAAGAATTTGTTGTAGAAGCTACGATTCACCATCACTTTTTTACAATGGCTGTTTGACGTAACTAACTTTTATTTAACGATATGGAAACTAGATTGTAAGCAGATGCAATACAGCAAGGGACGAAATTTAACGACTGTACCTTAATTAAAAGAAAAACGACAATAAAACTAAAGATTTTTTGTTATTAATCTGTTAGAATTTCAACAATTTGCCCGAGGGCAATAAGTATTATTTAATGATTTCTGTTATACATTATACGTATACTGACATGTAGAAAATCGCTTCAGTAAGGGATTTGCTGTACAAACTTATCATCTAACTCTTATTCTAAATACTATTTTTTCTTATTCTAAAGTATATCCTAAGTTATTCTAAAGATTATTCTAATATATTCTAGAAATTATTATTACTAATAATTATTACTCTAGGCACATAGAGTTAATCAGTTTGTATGGTAGTTTGTGTTTAACTGTTTGGCGAGTGGATTGGAATGAACTAACAGTCTTTCAGAGTATTTTGCACTAACACTTCAAATCACACTCCCTATGGATTCTATATCGCGCTGAATTATTATATTACATAACATATCTTTACCAATATATCAAATGAAAGGTTCGAATACCCGTTAACCTAACAGAAGCATAAGTTCCCGAAATCACTGCTGAAGAAATCCAAGTGGTATTCAGAAATCCGCTAAGGAAGTGTACTATGAGTAGCTTCAGTTTTTGGGATGTCAGAGAAATTCTGTTCGTGCAATTCTTCCAAAATGTAACACAGTGTGCTCAAATTATTATTGGAACCTTTTGAGCCAACTGGATACAAAAATTGATGAAAAAAACAGCATTCGTTTTCTAGAAGTTCATTGTTTCGCCTTATATAATAGTAATATCTTATATAAAACAAGATATTACTTTCCTACTAACTTAACAGCTCAATTGAAAAGTCCCCGGCCTACCATAGTAAAACACATTTTTTTAACAAAATTAGTTTTGTTTATTCAACATAATTCCCTTCAAAGATGATACACTGATTATAGCGACCCTCCAACATTTCGCTACAATTTTTGTAATACGATGTGTCCTTTGCTTCAAAATAGGCCTCAGTTTCGGCAATCACCTCTTCATTCGACGAAAATTTCTTCCCAGTGAGCATTCTTTTGAGGAACAGGAAATAGTCGCTGGGGGCAAGATCTGGAGAATACGGTGGATAAGAAAGCAATTCGAAGCCCAATTCATGAATTTTTGCCATCATTTTCACTAACATGTGACACAGTGCATTGTCTTGGTGAAGCATCACTTTCTTTTTCTTCAAATACGGTCATTTTTCGGTGATTTCGTCCTTCAAATAGTATTTCCTTTTTCACGGTAGTCAATGAAAATTATTCCATGCGCATCCCAAAATACAGTTTACGGGGCAAGCAGTGTCCAGAAATTCGGCATCAAGCTAGTTTTTGATTCAACTGTATTTTTTCCCTTCAAAAAGCAATATTTTATCAACACGCGAAATTTCTTTTTATCCATTTTTATTCACAATAACAAAAGTTGCTTCACTCAAAATGCTATATTCACAAACTAATGATCCGACAGCTGTCAAATTTATACACGCATCTTTTGAGGGTTATTCTGGTAGCGCCATCCATGTGTCAGACCGAGGACTTTTCAATTGACCTGTTAATACTTGATAAAAAGTGACATTCTAGCTGACAATATAGGCAAATAAAGTATAATTAATCAACGACCAATTCAAGTTCGTTCCCTAGCTAAAATAGCTCCTAATTATTATTTATACATCAAAATGTATAGAACACACCAAATAACCGATGAGAAAAAAACGTATAGTCAACTGGGTCAGGAACATCCAACATTTCATCGACTCGTTTGCTTACAGGCCGATTAGAAATCATTCAAGAAGCAAATATTTAAATTTCCAGAATGGTTAGTCTGTCAGGTATAGTTGAGCCATCGGTTCTAGGCACGTGTTTTCCATGCTGTTGCTTCCCGACGTTTATTTAGATCTGATTCGTGATTCGATGATATGTTTTTCTGGCTCACTGATTAATGTAAGATATAACAATATTTGTCTTAACATATATTTGTATTCCGAAATCAGTCGGTTATGAATTGGAACAGAACGTAATGTCTAATATAATTCCCTGTTTTCGAGATTTGAATTTTTATTAAAAATAACTTAAACAAAAATCTATAAATTTATATGATAGTATTAATTAATTCACAGTATACTTATTAAGTGGTATGTAAACTTTCCAAAACCGGACTTAAGTGCTTAAGTTATTTAGGAATAACCCCTTGAAATTCAACGAAGAAATCAACAGCTTCGATGGGAAACACGAAGTCAGGCTACACCTCCATGAAAATCCGGAGGCTCTGCAACTATGTACTAGATGGAGAACTCTTTGTTCGCAAAAGAAGATGACCAAACCCTGAAAACTTGTTTAAAAGTTCCTGGGGAAATAGAAGTAAAGTGGAAAAAAGGACTTGTTTTGCTTCTTTTTAGATGAACTATAGTGTATAGTCTATTTAGTCTATATAGTTTTTTTGTACATACGTCATCGAGATGTTTAATGTATTATATAATAAATAGAGGCACAATGCTGTCTGATTAGTTCGAATACGTAAACGAATGAGTCGTCCGGTTGTCAGACGTATACAAAATTCTTGTAAGCAATGATAAGACGTTAGAACTTTGACCTATAAACTATTGTGGCTCTACAATTAACTGTAGTTTTTAGATGTACCATAATATTAAAATAAATTAGATTTGATAACATTTTTGTTCAGTTATTTTATTTCGATTAGAATTTTGTTGTACGTCAAAGCCAAACTGAACTAAAATGTAGAGTTGTTGCGACAACATTGTGACCTTTTGATGTCACAAATTTAAATGGCGTGTGTACAAAATAACTTTGAACAGACTGTATGTAAACTTCTTATCTTGAACATTTTGAAAATGCTAATTAAAATCTAAATTGTTGTTCTGATGAAGAAACATTTGTAGTTATTGGACAATAGTTCGTTTGGATTGTGAGCACAATATCTATACATTTCCACATCTGGACTTCTCATAGATTAATTTGCAAGAATTGATAATCTACATTTATAAGTGGTAAGGACACAAGTAAATTGAATCCATTGGAGCGTTTAACCCGCGGTTTCGGTTCACCAAATGTCATTCTGAAAGGAACAATTTGCTTTGAATATACTTAGCAAATAATAAACTATATTCTCAATTGTGTATGGACTTTATTCACTAGTTTTAATAGTACATATTAGGCTGGATGTTTATGTACACTACTTTTTGTTTTTACGACATTTTTAAATTCTCTTAACCTAACTTTTTTAAACATATATCAACAACCGTTACAGCTAACTACGTCGAGGACATCCGAACTACTTTGGCCCGTAGAACAAAGAAATGTTTTCGATCGACGTATGAACCATAATTAATAAAAATTACTTATGAAGACGCCACAGTATCTGCAACTGTTTAAGATTTTGATTTCTGATACAAATTCGAATATTACCAACAAATGTTTACTGTATAATGACTTACGGTATGATGCCGCTAACCTAAACAAGATCATTTGGAAACAACTATTCCTTTTTAGTGTCAACCAAGAAGTGGTTAGACATATAGACGCCGCGAAACATTTCTCCAAAATTGCCTATAAAGTTAAATCTCTATTTTCTCTGTGTAGTTACATCACATTTATCATATATATCATTATTTTTCAGTTATTTTCATATAGAATCAATATACCTACCAGAAAATACTTATAGGTCATTTCAAAATAGCAGTGACACGGGGGAACTGTCAAAACGTCGCAATGTTGCCGCATCAACTCTGAGTTTTAGTACATTTTGCTCTGACATATAAGAACATTTTACTATAAATAAAATAATTGAACAAATATTTTATTAAATATAATTTATTTTAACATCATTGTACAAATATCAAATGCATTTATTATCGAAGAACTACAATGAATTTTACAGCCGCAATAATTTATAGGTTACAGTTGTTTTATTATATATACATTGAGCTTTTTTCCGCACTACTATCGGTAGGGTTCTACGCGCTTTTTTGTATGTAGTGGTATCCCCCGAAGGCCTAATCCACATAATTAACAATTGTATATCTGGGTAATGTATTTTACTTTCATTAGAGAGCATATTTATGTTTTATGCTTAGTTCTTGTTTCTTTCGATGGAACGTATCCTTGTAAAGTCATTATGATATTACTATATTTTTCTTTAGTTTGTCCTCTTACTATCTGTATACATCTTTCTTAGTAAAACTACATTTAATCACTGCATTCTACTTAATGCATTTGCCATATCTATAAAACAGTTAGTGTTATTTCTCTCCTCTTACATATTAACCAAACGTTCGTGTATATTCTGAACAACATTGCAACACATGCTCATAAAGCTTTCCCACTTTCTATAATATAATTCCCTACAACTAAAGTATATTAATTGTATACTGACCTTTAGTGGTTTCCTATTTCATCACCCTGTCTTGGTAATCGTCAGCATTGAATTATAAAGCAACATTCATAAGGTTTTATTCAACTTTCACTTTCAGAAACACTAATCAAGTGAATAACTAAGCTGTTTATTTCCAATCTATCAAAAACTTGCTCAAGATTCTACCATTTGTCAATTTCCTCTTCAATGTATCTCATCGAGCTCTGGTTTGAATATCCTCCTCGACCTGAATATCTATTATAATAATTCTTTGCAATACCCCGTATCAACTCAATTGGATTAAAAATGCAGTGATAGGGACTGATAAGACGTAATACTCTGTGGCCATAACATTCAGTAATCTGATCTATTATGTATCTTTTCTCAGGCTTATTTCTAAAAACGTAAATTACATAAAATGCAATTAAATATTTCATTTATATTTACCAAGTAACAGCATGAAGAACTATATGTCTGCAATAAATAAATGTTATGACTAACAAAACCTAATCGATAGTTATTCCAACATTTATCTTTTTCCATCAGCTTTCGTTGTCTTTAAAATATTTATTACAATATTGCCATGACTAACCCAATATACCATTCTGAAATATTCATGTCTCATTTAAATCTATAAATTGATATATTTCTTCCTTGATTTTGTTATGTTTTTAAAAATTGTATTCTTTTAAAAGCAATCTCTGGTAGCAATCTTTACACCACTTAAATCCTATATATATATATATATATATATATATATATATATATATATATATATATATATATATATATATATATATATATATATATATATATTGGATTTTTATGGATACTTTCCAGGCTAACAATTTTCTCTCAAATAATTGTATTAAATTATCTTTCGATTGAAAAAACTACTTACTGTTTCATACATTTCGTATATTTGATCTCTGAAACACCAAGCTGATCTTGATTCGTCACCTGTTTCGCATAAACACGGTTTCTTTTTGGCGAATTTAAGGTTATATTGTTTTTTTTATTTCTTGAGATGTGTTAGTGACTGTGCCCGTACTAATACACAGTGCAGCTGCAAGGCGCAAGAAAATATTTTCAATAAAAACAATATAGAATAAAACGAGAAGGATAATATTGTCTGACTGTAAAACGAATTTACAACTTTATACAGACACATATTGACACTCGTGTCACTGCTATTTTGAATTGACTATACATTTGTATGAAATATAAATCGAGTATTAAGAAGTATTAAAGCATCAGTACCAGGAAGTTATCTTCAATATTTTTATACAACTACATATTCTAACTGCGATTTGATAAAAATGGCCGGTAGTTTTAATTAATGTTGGACATTTTTTCAATTTCCTTTTCTTTTTTTTAGTGATATTAATGATAGAGGTACTATGAGGAAACAAAATTATTATTTTTACAATTTTCTTCGCAATTATTTTACATTTTCTCAACATATAAACTTTCGATGGACCTCCACAAATATATCAAAACCAAAATTAGCCAGATTGATCCCGCCGAATTTTGGCGAAACTAACAAATATCAATTATTTTTTCATAGGTTATAATAAACAAGTTTTAAGTTAATGTTACAATTTAATAATATTTTTCCTCAATAAGCACTAAATCGAGATTGTTTGGCGGCACGTGTCACCATAAAGTAGCACGCAGGTTAATATTGGTTTAATATCCTTGACCTAATAGATCGATAGCAATTGTGTTAAGTTTCATCCGAGTTATTTTGAAATTTTCTAGCTTTAACTCCATATTTATTTAATGATTCTTGTTACAGATGCCAACAAGAAACTCCAAGACGTCCTCGTGGACTTTTGCGGCAGCGGACCACCTTATAAACACAATCCGGACGGGGTAAGTTTCCTGCTTTATCAACAAGCGTCTTTGAACCAGCCCAAAATGCACAAGCAGTGGATCTATGGTCAATGGCGTGCGTAATATCGAACACTGTATTCAATATAAACACTATAGAATAAAGGGACATATAATCAATTCAATAAAACAGTGAACTCACGTTATCTGAATTGATGACGTCAAAACGTCGCAATGTTGCCACGTCAACTATGAGTTTTAGTTCATTTTGGTCTTGACAGATACCAAAATTCTAATACAAATAACATAATTAAACATAAATACTGTTATATATTGTCAAAGGACTTAAACTACAATCACTTATACAGACACAATAGTCTGTAGGTTGAAATTGTTTTATTACAATTACATTGAACTCTTTTCAACACCACCTATGATGTAGAGTTCTAGGCGTGTTTTTTATATAGTGTTATTTTCTGTAGACCTAATCCACCTAATTAACAATTGTTTATCCATGTAATGTACTTTACACACATTTTAACCAATGCTCATGTAACAGGTTAATTGAAAAATTCCCGGAGTATCATAGTAAAACACATTCCTTTGGCAAAATTAGTTTTTTTATTCAACATAGTTTCATGCATTTCTAATATAGCGACCCTTTTAAACTTTTCGATACCATTTTTGTAGTACGATTTGTCCTGTGCTTCAAAATAGGCCTCAGTTTCGGCGATCATCGCTTCATTCGATGAAAATTTCTTCCCACTGAGTATTCTTTTGAGATCTGAGAACAGGAGATAATCGCTGGGGGTCATATCTGGAGCATACGGTGAATTGATGGATTTTTGCCATCGTTTTCACTGACTTGTGAGACGGTACATAGTCTTGGTGAAACCTTGCTTCTTTTTCTTCAAGTGCGGCCGTTTTTCGATGATTTCGTCCTCCAAACGGTCCAATAACGCTATGTAATAGTCGCTGTTGATGGTCCTTTCTTTTTTAAGGTAGTCAATGAAAATTATTCCATGCGCATCCCAAAATACAGACGCCATAAACTTGCCAGTCAACTGTTGCGTTTTCCCATGCTTTGTAGCAGGTTAATCGTGTTCAGTCCACTCGGATGACTGTCGATTGGACTTCGGAGTGAAATGATGGAGCCATGATTCATCCATTGTCACATATCGACGCAAAAACTCGTATTTATTACGCTTGATCATCTTCAAACATTGCTCCGAATCATCAACTCGTCGGTGTTTTTGGTCGAAAGTGAGCTCGCTCGACACCCACTTTGCACAGAGCTTTCTCATACCCAAATATTCGTGAATTATATGATGTACACGTTCAGTTAATATATTTAGGGTGTCTGCTATTTCATTCAATTTTAATTTACGGTCATTCAAAATCATTTTGTGGCATACATATTTTTTTCCTGCAAAAAGTAATATTTTATCAACACGCGATATTCCTTTTTATCCAGATCCATTCCTTTTTTCAGAATAACAATAGTTGCTTCACTCAAAATACTATAATTCACAAACTAATGATCCGACAACTGTCAAATTTTTACCCCCATCTTTTGAGGGTTAGGGCTAACTGAAAACATATGGATTTAATTCTAGTAGCGCCATCTATGTGTCAGGCAAGGGACTTTTTAATTATACCTGATTCTATGTTATATTCTGAACTATTACACACATATCTATGCATAAATCTTTCACACCCT
Source organism: Rhynchophorus ferrugineus (assembly GCF_030347505.1). NCBI lineage: Eukaryota > Metazoa > Arthropoda > Insecta > Coleoptera > Curculionidae > Rhynchophorus > Rhynchophorus ferrugineus. Next base: position 53,869,658 of record NW_027472583.1, read on the forward strand.
CATCATCCTGTCATGGAAATTATCATCATTGGATCACAATCCCACATTCATTAAGTTTCATTCATTCGCCTCGCAAAACTCACTCTTGCATCCGTAGGTCACAACGTAACCATAGAACTATCAAACAACGAAAAAGTTGTCAATTATCGAAATGCGCTTGCGCAGAACAAACCAATTCTATACTATATATTGTTTGTTTCCCCGTACTTTCTTCCCTTTCTACTTCTTTATGTTCTAGCATATGGGCTGAAAAGTTCCGGACGTAACAAAGAAAATGCGTTTTTTTTGTTCAAAATTGGCTTTACTCATCAACGTAAACTCCACCAAGAGCCACACAATCATTCCAGGCGGTGTTCTAACATCTCAATACCACTTTTCTAGAACGATTTATCTTTTGCCTCAAAATGGGCCTGTTTGGTAAGTTTAAACACGGCCAAACACTGCTCAGAATCATCAACACGTTCTTGTTTTTGGTCAACAGTGAATAAACGCGGCACCCACTTTGAACAGAGCTTTCCCATAGAGAAATGCTCATGCAGTATAAAACCAACACGTTCTTTTAATATATTTGCGATGTTAATTAACCCACGCAACTTCACTTTTCGATCATTCAAAAGGATTTTGTGGTTTTTTATGTTTTCTGGTATTGCCACCTCATTTGGACGTCCAATGCAGAACGCAGTGCATCATTAATATCTCTACGACCATGTTTGAAGTCAGCAAACTAACGTTTGTTGTTGTTCCTGATGAAACGGAGTCCTTACAAAACTTTTCAAACTATTACTTCGCTCGAATGATTTTTTCCCATCAAGAAACAGCATAAAATTAAAACACGAAATTGCTTTTGATTCACTGTTTTGTTTTGTTCAAAATAATAAAAGTAGTGTCATTCTTAGCATAATATCTCACAAACTTATTAAGTAAAATAGCATGAAATTTTTATATCTTCTTTTAAAATATAGGCAATAAAACTAGCGCCATCTATGTGTTGGGCACGGGAGTTTTCAGCCCATGGCTTTACGACCATTGGCGCACATAACGTCTAGCCCCGTCGTCAAAACAAACACTGTAACCGCTTTATATCGCGATTTCGGTCCGTAAATCCGCTGGCGCTCACTAAAAATAGAAACGGTCGCGGGCGGCCGTGCCCGTTCCGGAACCCCGGCCAATGTCAAGTGCAACACGATCATCTCGTTCATTTTTTTTCCTTTCTCCCCCATTTTTTTTATTCCGTGACATTCAACGGTGTAGACGCGACTTTGACGACGTAAATGTCACCGTCATGATCGTTTATTTCCGTTTTGCCAAATGACAAATGACAGCCGTACGTACATAGAGGCGTTGCGGCTTTTCGAAACGTAAACGCGGAAAAATCCGGAAAAAGGTGGCGCTTTAATTGTGTCCCAACGGCGATATTAAGCGAATTCGGTCGGGCGCGTTTTTGTGTGTATGTGTGTGCGGCGGCACTGATGCCGTGCCGTATAAAATATTTTTTTTGTTTATAGAATAAATGAGTTGTTTGCTCCTATAAATCTTAATTTAATTTGATTTAAAGGTCTACCGTTCTGGATATGTTCGACGTATAGTCGCGGCACTCTAACTAGGCACTTTTTTTTATTGCAATATACAATATATGAAGTTGATAAACAAAGTATATATACATAATGTGAAAGGGTTTAGAAAACAAAGAATAAAGGACTGGTTGAACGGCGATACAAAGCGATACTGTGTCAAAACAGATTTTTCCTCAATTCACAATGTAATTCGTAGCCAGTACATTATTAGTCGTAAAATATAACATCTCCCTTCGAAAGAAAGGCTCATCTGTCTGAACAGCTTATAGTTCTAATTAAATTGTTTCAGTATTGCCTGTACCTTCGCCCAAATGTTTATCTTTGAAGATCTTCAAAATTTCCATACTGCCCTCTATGGAAAGATTTTCTCAGTTTGGGTGACTCCAGATTCCAACAGCCTTAATGGGTATAAATAAAAAAAGTTTAAGTATAAGAGTTGTTACTATACGTGTGCATAATATATTGGTGTATATATATACAACTCGTTAAGGTAAAAATAACACATATATTTACCAGATCAGTACTAGGCAAAATTAAAAACAGGTGGTTGTACTGGGTGCCAATATTCAGAACCATAAAACAGATAAAACGAAGGAACATGACGTGGAGACAACAGTAGCTTGTTGAGATGAGAAAGTGACATAGAAACTAAGGGTGTTTCGAAAATCATACAACCCCAACATTTGTCCGAACAAAATGAGACGGTGACGTTCATTCAGAATACGGTGAATTGAAATGGGAGAACGAAAGCTGACTGTAGAATGGACTGTGCGGAATCAGGTGGGCATGTGTGACACGGCGTGAGCCCAGTCTCAGTCGATTCAACTTCACCATGCGAGAACTGATTGGGCAGACGGAAAGAAAAATGAAGAAACCTTACTTCTTCTCTAGAGCTTATTTCAGCCTTAAGACTCATCTACGCGGCACAGAATCCCTGATACTTGATAGTCGGGAGGAGGTACTTTATGTATAAGGAAATATGGGGAGATACTCTACTCCAAAGTCAGCTCCCTCATTTTCAGGAATACCAACATGGAAGGAGATTCACTCAAGCATTCACTGGTATTCACCCAGCCGAAGAGAGCCCAAAGAAGTCAAGGAGGCATGGAAACATGGACTGTGAAGGCCAGTTTTGTAATTGATTGGGCAGAACAGAGGTTAAGGAGTTTACATATGAAAAAAAGTTCAGCGATAGGTTTTAAATATTATTCGGTAGATTAAGGAGGAAGGGTTGGTTGTCAAAGGTAACTACGGGGCTATCGAGTCTTTCAGGATCGATAAAATTTAGAAGTGTCTGTGAATATATGTTTGCGTCCAGGGTAGAGGGAGAGCAGTTACCAGAATTTGGTTCTCGTGAAAGAAGTCCAATGATTTTCTCGTTTGATATTGTCTGTTATTTTGTACATACGTCATTTAAATTTGTGACATCAAAAAGCCGCAATGTTTTCGCGTCAACTCTGAGTTTTAGTTCAGTTTGGCTTTGACATACAACAAAATTCTAATCTAAATAAAATAATTGAACAAAAATGTTATGAAATATAATTTATTTCAACAATTTTTTAATCAACAATAGATTGTAAGTCATGGCAGTCATTTTACTGATATTTATACGAATACGGTTTCTTATATTTAATTTCTTCTTCTCGCATCACCAAACAGTTATTATTTAGGCCGCGTACGTTATTGTAGTTTTTGTCTTTCGCCTCATAGACATTTTCATTAAACAATCTGGCGACACCCGATTCCATCAACTGATAAAGTGTGTATAATTTCTTTGTGAGTTTGTTCTGGGTTTGAACCCAGTATGTCTTGCAATTTATAGTTTTTTTTCACTATTACAAGCTATTTATACAAATCTTTCACTTTAAAATCGTTAAAAATAAAACAATTGCGATATGTCGGAACAGTACCGACGTTAAGTCGCTACAAGTATTTCATGATATTCGGCAGCATACTTTCTTAAATCAATCCATAAGTATAATGAATATCGAAAATGTAATTTTTGGCCTTCCATGCTAGCGTGTATATACAATAAATGACATATTGATACTAATTGGAAAACTTTTCTGTGCAGAAATACCAATGTTATTGAATTTAATAGTAATTTGGACAGTTTAATATATGTTTATATTAATACTTCGTATTTTACAATTACATAGCGGTGATCAAAATATTCTTAGTCATCTAATATAATAAAAACTACTATAAATTAAAGATTAAAGAGTATAAAACCTGCTATTCATCTCAGAACTAGTAAAATTCTTAGAGCTTAGATAACGATTTAAATATTTTGGACCAAGTGAATGCAAAAAGGATCCGGTTTACAAAATAAAAAATATGGTTCTGAGGGCATATGGCTCGTTAATTGAAGATACAACAAAAGCGTTATACGATACGTTAAATAAAATTATAAAACAGAATAGATAAAATGAAACGGCGCATTATTACCTGAAGAGACACTTGGACAGTTAATAGTGGCCTATCTGAACTGAACTGAACCTTTGAACGATGGTCAGTGACTGAATGATCCAAAATACCCTTCAATGATATACAAAATCAACGTCTCAGGATTGCCAGATCTTCGTTATCGTCCACTGAATGCTGCTATCTTGTATACCGCTGTTCTAAGATGTAAAATTCGACATGCCAAAATGACATGTTGAAATTAAAATACCAATTGTTTCATTTTCATACAGTTTATTCGCCAGATTTAGTTCCTTCTGACTTCTGGCACCTGACTTCCGCCACAAAGGCGCAAGCGTTCAGGAGAATCACTACAGTGATAGAACGGGTGCTATTAAACGATCGAATAAGTGTATTGGGATTGAGTGAAATTATACTGAAAAACAAAATATTTTCTACAACGATAAATCGGATTTTTTTTTCGCTAACTTATCGAATACCCTAGACTTCAACCCGATAAACGTGCCGGATTGTCGGATTTTGCACTCTTGCCTAGGGCGGTCACAAATATTAAACAATCATAAACATAAATTTGCGACCATACCCTCGCAGGATTCGAACCCGCGACTATCGCAACAGTAAGAGGACTGTCCTGTCGCCATTACCACTGCGCCAACCAAGCGGGCAAACCTCAATTAAAATCCAATTTGCGCCCAAGAAAATGAATCGACGTATCAAACTACTTAAAAGGAATCAACAGTCCTCAACATGCCATCCACGACGACCTCAAAAAGACGCCAGCGGTCGCGGTGAGGGGAAGGATTGAAACTAATTAAAAATTAATTAACAAAAACCTTTAATCGTTTTTTAAAGCCAAAGAAAACCGCAAAGAAAACCCGCAAGGAGAAACAATTTTCGTTACAGCGTTATTAATCAACCACCACCGACACCCCTCACCCCTCTCACTCTCTACTCGCCCCCCTCCTCCCCCTATTCGCCGACATTAAACATTTCTGATTCGGCGTGCGCCTTCCGCGGGTACGTTCTGAAACGCGAATGGGACCGATAGTCCACTCGTATAAGCCAAAAAAGAGGGTCAGCCTCGAAATGAGAGATAATAAGCTGTATAAACCTTTATTTTGACACTTTAAAAGTTATCTCAAAAGTGTCATAAAATTTTGTAATCCCCTCTTAACATCATCTCACCCGTCAAAGGCCAGGAAAACATATTTTTTGCGAATATCTTGCTTCGTATGAGTTTAATACTATTTGCATTTATTATGAATATTATAAGAAACAAAATTATCTGCAACTTTTATTTAACAGCGCTCATTTCTTTGCAGCATAATGCAAGATCAATCATACATTTCTATAAATAACACGTCGTATAAAGTAAAAAATACATAACTATAAATTATTCTCATTTTTATTATTTATATTAAATTAGAAGCTGTTAATATCACTACAGAACAGGCCAGAGGTGATACGGATGGAAAAAACTAACGAAGAATCACGTCAAGAGACCTATCCATCATAATAGAAGAATATATAGATATGATGTGCGCAATCAGATACGCTGAACATACGCTTTTAGTATAAAGATCTTAATGCACACACAGCAGAACTCTAGAGAAAACTAGACCAATTAAGATGGGATGGGATGATATATATATATATATATATATATATATATATATATATATATTAAACACCCTTCGTAGAAGATGTCCCTCAGTAAAATTGAATAATCATGAACTTCCGCAAGCAGGCAACGTTAAATATCTGGGAATGCATTTCGATCGACGTTTGACATGGAAAAAACATATACTTACAAAACGCAAATAGCTTGAGCTTAAACTAAACCAAATGTACTGGCTGATAAGGCGTAAATCTACATTATCATTAGATAACAACGTTTTGCAGTCAATACTTAGGCCCATTTAGACCTATGGTATTGAATTGAGGGATATGCTACAATTAGCAAATCTAACATAGATATACTCCAGAGGTTCCAGAATAAAGTGTTGCATATCATCATCGATGCCCCTTATTACGTGTCCAACAAACTGATTCAGTATCCTTATAGAACCTATGACAAGTGTGATTCGGAGTGTTAGTGCGAAGTAGTCTGAAAGACTATTAGTGCATCCCAATGCACTCGCCAAACAGTTAAATGTGCGCGAGGACAGTGTAGTGTAGACTCAAACGCAAACTACCATACGAACTAATTAATAGACACTTAGAGTGAGATTAGATTTTAGAATAAGTTAGGATAGAGTTTAAAATAAGTTGGAATAGTATCTAGAATAAGATTTAGATTATAGTTAATTAATCAATTAAAAAATACTGAAGTTATTTGATCTAAAGTTTCTCTAGCGTTCTAATGAAAGTTTCCTTCAGAGAAATTATCAAAACTTTTGGAGGAATATACCTGACTTTTAACATTTCTTTTGCCAACTGTTTAAAAAATAATTATCTATTATAATGTTACCATCAGCTCCAGATGAATCACTAAGCACAATATTTTCCAACTGCAAGAATTGTTATAGATCACGTTGTATATGCGGAAGATCGAGATTGCAATTTTCGTTCGCTTGTGACCACGAAATCCTTGAAGATTCGGAGGCAAATATTTCTAACGACTATGAAGATAATGAAATAGAAATTTTCGAGCAGCCGGAAAACGATGAAAAAAAAAAGAAAAGGAAGAAAATTGAAATTCGTGTCCTTATTATTAAAGTTCTTGTAAAACCTCTACATATTTGATTTTCTACTAAAATGAATGTATAGAATAGTACTTTAAAATAAAAATTGAATATATAATTAGTAAACAATTTTTAATTACACGAAAAGGTAAGTATTATTAAACATATATATTTTATAAATAGAAAACATTATTAAACATACTGTGATAATTAATAAAAAATGATATTTATTTATAATTTAACCATTTATAGACTTTTATGACATTATTTATTGAAATAACGGTTGATCTTCCATTATGCTGTAAATAACTTAAAAGCTGTAAGCTCTCTGCCCTCTATCTCAAAAACGGCTGAGTGTATAAAAATATTTAGGGTAAAGATGATGTGGCTCGGTGAATGGAGGTAAAACGAAATGAAACTGTGGTGTTTACATGATGTGACCGTTATTTATTGACAATATAAAAAATGAGAAAAATACAAAGATAAAAAGGATGGCAGCGGAGTTACCTGAAGACGAGGCTTGGGCAGTCGATGGTGGCACGTCTTAACCAAACGAGGGTTGAGCACTGAATGACCGAAATACCCTTCAATAATATCCCAGATAAACGTCTCGGGGTTGCCGCCAGCTATTCGGTGTCGGGTTCCAATTGGCACCCCGCCCGTGTTCAACATCTGGGATTATATTTCTGGGTATTTTGTAGACCGTTATTCCACGATGTAAAATTCGACATGCCTCAATTCGCTACAATACTCCCCTGCCAGAATTTTACATAAAATTACTTCAACAAAAATACAAAAATGTTTGCAAAAAATATCAAATACAAAAAAAATATATATATACCAAATAAAATGTGCTGTGTAAAATGGGCTTTGAAAAAATATGACAGTTCGAAACGGTTGTGATCTGGTACGGCTGTTGATATCTTCCGGTCCTACAGATACCGTTGCATCATCGTCGCTTTGGCACTTGAATGTGGTCCATCGACGACGTTGAAAACAAGCTATTCTTCAGACAGGGCTCCCGTAATCGACGCTGTGGGAGGATCGACTGTTCGACGACGTGGTAGCTTATTTTCTTCGACGACGAGACGTTAGCAATTCTGGTACTTCGGCGAAGACATAACGAGTCTACGGTGACTGCAATCGGTACCTAGCTTCTGGAGCTGCTCTGTGACTAATCCGTAGTCACATACGTTAGGTTAATTCATAAAAAACAAATAACGACGGTATCCGACCGAAGCTGCCCAAAGCCTTTTAAATCAAAATATCTGCCATTATGACGGAGACGGCGAGCGAAGGAAGACATTATGATTTAAACATAGCGCCGAAAGAAATGTTTAGCCGAGACGCTGATGATTAAGCAGTGATATAAAAATATTCCAAAAGATTGTGAAATAAAAATTTTGACAAAAAAAATTTTTTAAAAATTAATTGGAAATAATGAAATTAATCGGAATAAAAGGAAAATGAATCTTGAAGGTAAAATTGAAAAGGAATCGAATTAAAAATATTTAAAATTTTGAAACAAAAAAAAATATAACGGTCACGTAAAATACACCATTTTCTACGTACCCTCCATTCACGAGTCCAAACCCAATTTTGCGAAAGATCACGTCGGGGTCACCACTTTAGGGTAAATGATGTGGCTCGGTGAATGGAGGTAAAACGAAATAAAACAGTGGTGTTTACATGATGTGACCGTTATTTATTGACAATATAAAAAATGAGAAAAATACAAAGATAAAAAGGATGGCAGCGGAGTTACCTGAAGACGAGGCTTGGGCAGTCGATGGTGGCACGTCTTAACCAAACGAGGGTTGAGCACTGAATGACCGAAATACCCTTCAGTAATATCCCAGATAAACGTCTCGGGGTTGCCGCCAGCTATTCGGTGTCGGGTTCCAATTGGCACCCCGCCCGTGTTCAACATCTGGGATTATATTTCTGGGTATTTTGTAGACCGTTATTCCACGATGTAAAATTCGACATGCCTCAATTCGCTACAAATATTTGAAACAAAAGTTGTAGAGAATTTTATTTCCTATAATATTCATAATAAAAGCAAATAGCCTTAAGCCCATAGGACGCGAGATATTTGTAATAAACATTTTTTGTGACCTTTGACATCTTAAAACGCTGACTTATGAGTAGTGTTGGGAACAATCGATTGAAATCGACTATCGACTGTTTAGTAATTGACTACTTTTTACTATCGACTGTTTTCAGTCGCTATTTTCGGTCTGACTGATTTTATTACTATTTGCTATTGACTGTTTCAGTCGTTTACTTTTAGTTACTACTTTCGGTTCTACTAGTTCATTCGACTAGTTTCTAACGTTCTGGCCTTGTCATCCTAGCCACGACCTTGAAAGTAATACGTCGAATTTATGCTTATATAGATTTATATGTAATATATGTGGTTTTATGTTTTTTTTGTAGTTTGCTTATAACTATATATTGTAAATTAATATAGCAGCATTTTGGAACGCTAGTTGTCGAGGGCAAAAAAAAAATTGTAAATGATAAATGGTAAGATACTTTTGACTGGCATAATAGGTAATACTTTGGGCTGGTATAATAGGTAATACTTTTTTGATAAACTTTCATGATTTTTGTCCAAGCCTTTCGTTTGTCAAAACTTTTTTCCTAAAATCTTGAAAACTAAAATTATGTTCCAAAGGTTTCAGAAATTGCATCGATTCCAAAAGATTTAAAGAATTTTTTGCAGTAGCAGTTGTTAAATTTCTTTTAAAAATATTAACTGTAAAGAGGTGAATAAAGTATATTAAATATTTGTAATAAATACATTTTCTGATAGGAAAACTCTACTATTTCACAATTTATTTTGATGGCTATTAAGAAGAGCACCACAGTTTTTATTTGTTGACGAATGGACTATCTTAACAAAATGTATTCAACTTTTAAAGCCCATTAAAATAATGAGCACCGATTTTATCTGGTGAAAGATATCCCACGATATTTTTAATTACACTGTTAATAAGAGGACTGCAACATTCCATCAAATCCAGGATTTTAACAAGTGAATGGGGAAAAATTACAAAATTGTCTATTAGATGTCATCAATAAAAGACTCGCAATTTTAGAAATGAACATGATATACGGGAAATCTACATTTTTAGATCCTAGATTTATAAAAGCAAGATTTGGTATTGCAAATAATGCTGAGGCGATACAAAAAGTTATCACAAAAGAGGTATCTTCCATTCTAACTTCAAAAAATATAAATATAGTTCCACAACTCGAAATTCAAGACACAACTATTGACCAAGAATGTATTGACATCTGGAGATATTTTGATAAAAAAATGGCTAGAATGAAAGAAGTAATTACTCCAAGTACTGCAGCAACTTTACAGATTAAGCAGTATTTGGAAATGCCATATATTGAGCGTTTAGAAACCCATTGTATTTTTGATAAGCCCATAAAATGACGCTACCTGAATTATATCAGTTACACGTAAAATATTGCTCTATACCCGCAACATCTGTCCCCTCGGCACGAGTTTTTTCAAAATCTGGGCAAATAATTAACGATCGAAGAAATCACCTCACGGGAGAAAAGTTGAACATGATAATATTCCTGAACAGTAATTTAAAAATATTTCCGTTCAAAAATAAATAAAACTTTTATTTAAAAAGGTCTGGTAGTTATTTTACGGTCATTTTTAGATTCTCCATGGATTATATTTTTCAATGACTAGGTATACGTTTACATTTTATTTAGTAGTTATGGTCATTGAACATCTTTAGTTTTTAGGTTTTGTTTAAGTTGTATTGTACCATTTATATTTATTATACTGTTTTAGTTAGAAATAGTAATTAATATATTAAAACACGATGAAACATTTGTCCTTTCCTATCTCACATTTTATACAGACAAGAATTCGTACATCTTGGTCTGACAGGTTAAGTAAGGTTTTTGTTTATTTTTATTTAGTTATTACAACGATTATTATGTACATATTTTATTTTTTTAGTGGGTTCCTTATTTATTTTTTGAAGTCGGTTCGTTTTTTCGGTAAACTAAAACTTCTAACACGACTGGACTATGAATGTGGCGGTGGCGACAACGACGCTTAGAGAAGGGATAAACGCGCATATTTTTAATCGATGCAACTGACGTCATTGCGGTGACGTCGATTCGTTGTTTATCCTCTAACCTTTCCGTCGATTATTGAAATTTCATTGGGGTCGCGAGCTAGTTGGAGAATGGCGAATATCGAGGGTGGCGGTATGACGTAAATTGGATATGAATGGATCTGTATCACTCCGAAGTTCTTATTAACGTGGAAATGAGAAATTCATGTTTAATTGGCAGTATCGTTAAAATTTAATGAATGAGAAGAACATTTTGAGAAAATAATGTTTCCTGTATTGTTATAGTTTAGACGGGTAAGATTATATCCTGTCGAGAGGAAACCTGAAAATTCCGAAGATAACCTAAGGAACTATAGCTATTTTAATAGCATGGCAATTATTAACTTTATAAATCTCTTATGCCTATCCAATAAAAGAAGATGTCGCCAATTAAGTCATGTAAAATTCTATTTTTTGATTTAAAAGTTAATATCGCAATATCGAACATCACTCATCATTTCTTTTATTTTATTCTGTTTATAAAATAGGCAGACATAGAATACGATCTGTCATGTATAAAGTTGTAGTCAAGGTTTCTGAAGGAAGCACCAAGCAGACTTATTTACTACAAGGAGAAATTGAAAAATAGAATTTTAGTAAGATATTTCTTTTAAATACTAATTAACATTGGTATAAAATATTTTCACATTAAAATTTTAATACATTAAAAAATATCTAACCTGACACTGATAACTAAACTTATTTTCTAATTGTAGATTGTAATTAAATTTATATAGGGTAGGAGAAAAGTCCCACCATTGACGCAATTTCCGCTGATTCCGCTGGCAATACTATCGATACATATTGTCAATATTTCTGCTCGTTCTTGTGGCGTATATTTATCCACAATAAAATTTGGACGTCTACACAACACAAGATGGCGCGCAATCAAAATGGGAGCGGGACTTTTGCCCGACACTCTATATTATATGTAAAAAATATTAATTTAGAAAGTACTGAATTTACCAATTTACTGAATATAGTAAATACATGTTACACTTTCGATTCGAAACCTCCTTTGTGTATATATATTGCTTGTTCTAGCGGATTACAAATTGCAAAGTTTGTTGCTAGAACAAACAACACCAAATTATTAGGTTTCTTGCCTTTGCTCAGGATGTTATACACAATTAATTCTTTTAAAAAATCATCATTTTCTGACATTACATAATTCTTTTGTCAATAAATAAATAATCTAGAGATAGCTTCGCATACAAACGAACAGTTCTTGCTTGCAATATTACCACATATACACTTATTCTTAGTCTTTTGGTCTTATATTGTCTGGTTTTTATCAGCATGAAGTTGAATGCACAGATTCGTCTGTTTAAAAAGCATCTGGGGAAAAACATATGTTATAATTTTCAGTTTTCAAACCCCTCATTTTACTTTGAAAAAAATATTATATTTGTACATCTAATTCTTTTTGAATATTCTAATATCGACGACTCCTTATTCCAACATTTAACTTATAACCATATTTTCCTTTTCGGTAGGTTAAAAGAAATGATATGTGACACATATATTATTTCAATTTAATTATCAATCTAAATTTTATTTAAAGACTTACTGTTAAAGTTATAATTAGCATCTTGGTTAGCAATGACCTTCCACATTTCCTGGTCCCTAGTCAATCTGATATGTAAAGAATAAACCTTACTGTTCGAAAACTCGATGTAAGATATCAAGAGGTTTTCTAAAGTTTCCTTATCATCGTTTACTTTAAAAATCTATTTCTGTGCTACACTTTGGAAAATAGTTAATTTTATTTGAACATTTACATCCTGGAAAACCACACTTGTAACAGGTTTTTTAGTTAGCCCTAACCATCAAAAGATGCGTGTATAAATTTGATAGCTGTCGCATCATTAGTTTGTGAATTGTAGCATTTTGAGTGAAGCAACTTTTGTTATTGTGAAAAATATTGATAAAAAAGGAGTTTCACGTGTTGATAACATATTGCTTTTTGAAGGGAAAATACAGTTGAAGCAAAAACTTGGCTTGATACCGAGTTTCCGAGCAATGCCCCAAAAAATCAACCATCAAGGATTGATATGCTAAGTTTAGACGTGGTGAAATGAGCACCGAAGACAATGAACGCAGTGGACGCCTGCACATAAAACTAAACTGAACATAAAAGAGGTTGTTACCGACGAAAATATTTAAAAAATCCACAAAATGACTTTGAATGACCGTAAATTGAAATTGATTGAAATAGACACTCTAAAGATATCAACTCACTTTTGACGAAAAGCAACGACGAGTTGATGATTCGGAGCAGTGTTTGAAGATGATCAAGCGTAATAAGGCCGAGTTATTTCATCGATATATGACAATGGATGAAACATGTCTCCATCATTTCACTCCGAAGTCCAATCGAGAGTCGTCCGAGTGGACTGCACACAATGAACCCGCTCCAAAGCGTGAGAAAACGCAACAGCAAGCAAGTCAGCTAGCAAGGTTATGGCGTCTGTATTTTGGGATGCGCATGGAATAATTTACATTGACTACCTTGAAAAAGGAAGGACCAACAACAGCGACTATTACATAGCGTTATTGGACCGTTTGAAGGACGAAATCGGCGAAAAACGACCGCATTTGAAGAAAAAGAAAGTGCTGCTTTACCAAGATAATGCATCATGTCAAAAATCAATGAATTGGTCTTCGAATTGCTTTCTCATCCACCGTATTCTCCAGATCTGACCCCCAGCGACTATTTTCTGTTCTCAGATCTCAAAAGAATGCTTGCTGAGAAGAAATTTTCTTTGAATAAATAGGTGATCGCCGAAACAGGTCTATTTTGAAGCAAGGGACAAATCGTACTGCAAAAATGGTATCGAAAAGTTGGAGGGTCGCTATAATCAGTGTATCACCCTTGAAGGGAATTATGTTGAATAAAAAAAACTAATTTTGCAAAAAAAATGTATTTTACTATGGTATGCCAGGGACTTTTCAATTGACCTGTTAATTACACATTTATAATATACCAATATTAAAATTGATATTTTCTTAACTTCTAAATATTTAATTAATTAAATACCTTTAATGCTTTAAATTTGTTGTTTTCAATAACGATTACCATATGATAAGTTATTTTAAAGGAAGCGAAAGACGAAGATTTGTTTTTCACATACGTAATACATTCGGTGGGACAACCGTACTAATTCATTTAATGTCTAACCACGACCGGAGAGGATTTTTATCAATTTTTCCCCATCTGATGGGGGACGATCTGACCGCGAAAGACCTCTCCCTTTAATTAAAGAGAGTTTTTCCCGGGAGGGGACTCACGAGCGAAACCGAGAAGTTTTCCTTGTCCATCGGGGAAATTGGGAATGTCGTGGTGACGCTGCTGATCTTTCTCGGTAGCAGCTGGGGAGTTCCGATAACCGAAAGGCTGCTGGTTTCTTTTAAGGCTAATATTATTATTATATTTACATATGTGTCATTCCTAATCGTTGTCGATGGCTAAAAATAAGACTTGATTTTGATTCATTTTGCGTTTTATTTCATGTAATTGTAAATACCACAATGATCCACAATGACTTAATATAAAAAGACTATTGTCGATTTTAGAGCGCAGTTATCAAGGTAAAGGGACAATCCTCTTATCAGTGCTATAATCGCAGGTTCAAATTCCGCTAGAGCGTGGGCGTTTTTAATATATTTGTTATTATAAGTAAGGGTGTAAAATTTAACAAGACAACAGAGGCGCTTATAGTCCCTCCAAAATAACAGTGAAGTGACTCCATCAAAATTATTAATTAATTAATCGTTTTAATTTTTATAATTTATTTTAACATTATAGTACATCTAGTGCATGTATTGTATTGAAGCGTGTAAACTAGTATTAAAATTATACAACCACAACAGTTTGTAATGTAGGGTTGTTTTAGTAACCGACTTCGAAAAAGGAGGAGGTTCTATGTTCGGCTGTATATTTTTTTTAATGTATGTTCGCCGATTTCTCCATCAATTGTGGGCCGAGCCGGTTTGGTTGGCGCAGTGGTAAAGGCGACAGGACGGTCCACCTACAGTTGCGATAGTTGCGGGACCGAATCCTGCTGGGATATGGAAGTAAATTTAGGCGAGAGTGTAAAATGAGACAAAGAAAATGATCTCAGTCACGCCAGCAGCCAGGCTGGGTAAGACCGGATGTCTTCTGGGATGATTTCAAAGTTGGTCACTCGCCAGTCGGTAGGCTTAATGCCGAGGACCGTGGTTCGGAGCCCACGTTAAACTGTAGGTCCAGTCCAGATAAACTTCTAGTTGGTAAAAGGATTGTTCAAAGCTGGATTTAAAGGCACGTACAAGGTTTTCACACATTTTCTATCTAAAATAATCAGATATTTGAAATTGATTTAATAAAATAATCAAATAATCAGTCTTTCATTGCAAAAGACATTCAGTTTGCTTTTTAAGCACTAACTATAGCATATAAGACCTCGTAAAAATATTGTAGACATCTGCTTCTATGGTATAATGGTTAAAGCGTTTCGGCTCCCAAACAGAGGTTGCGGGGACGATAACTTTTTGTTGTTGTTTAGTTAAAACATTTATCAAATCATCTAGACTAGGTAGCGGACCCCGGGGCCTGAAGCGCTCCTTATTTTCAATCATTGTTTCTTTATTTCTATTTGCTCATACGGTCTGCACCTTTACTTGGCCTACACATTGTAATATTAAATAAAATAACTGCGTAATTTATTGAATAAATATCTAACACTATAAAATATTTTTAACAAAAAAGTGAACCAACTTCAAAAAATAAACAAGGAGCTCATTAAAAATTAAAAGATAATCAAGCTTAGACAAAAGATCATTTTAGTATAATTTGTACATAATAGTCGTTACAATAACTATATAAAAATAAACAAAAATCTTATTTAACCTATCTACTACACATTTTATATTCTACTATATACACAGAATTTAGCTTAATACCTACCTAAACCTATTTATCTATTTACAATATTATATTTCCAGAAAAGTAAGAAATAGTTATGGAATATGATGGAAAATATTTTTATTAATATTAATTTCACGAATTCAGCTCGTGTAACGAGAAGTAAAGCAGAAGTAAGCAAAATCTAAAGATGGCAGATCAGATTCTGCCAAAACATCGTCAAGACATTGAAGGTTCTTCTGAGAACCACACGCAGATGGGAGTATCGCAAATAACATCTCGTAATAGCCAAGTCTCGCAACCAAAAGTTACGGTTGGTCTATAAATTGCTTTGTGCACACACATTTGTGAATTTGCTACTCATGATGTTACCATTCCTTGATTTAATTTCAATCTCCTGACGTCCATTGCTCTCGATTTCTACATCCAGATACTTAACTGCATTTACTTGTTCTATTTTTACACCCTCAATTTGCATATTTAATACATATATATATATATATATATATATATATATATATATATATATATATATATATATATATATATATATATATGCAACATTATGCAACTTTTCATTAGTGTTGGAGGCTAAGGAGAGAAAACAATGTTGTAAATAAAATACAATTTATTTTCTCTCTTCTTACTAATATAAAAGTATATGAAATGGAAAAAGTAAAATAGAACTGATATAATATCGATATAATGAAAAGAATTATGAATTGGAATGGAATTGACTTACTAAATCGTATGTCTATCGTTGACTAACGTTGATTCCGTTATCGGATCCAACTGATGATTGTAGACACGGCATATAAGAATTCTAACCCTTCTTTTTGAAATGAGCTTGAGTCGTTTCTTTCTACTTAATTCTGATTGTTCTTACACTTGGACACTTGACTGTTTCTTAATTCACGTTCCTTGACCAATTCTGATTTTCACAGTTATGTTTTTTTTACTTCTTAGTTCTCGCCTTTGATCTGTTCTGACTTATTCTGTAATTTCTCGACTAATTCTTGATTCTCACACTCTTCTTAACTGTGATGTTCTATTTTCTGTTCTGACTGTTGGTGACTGTGCTGGTGCATCGTGTTTTATTATTGAAGCTCTTGCCTCGAGTTATTGGGGATGGCTAAGACGACCGGTTCAAGAAACTCTTGTCTGCATCCGGATTAGTTCAGAATTTCAGGGAGGAAAAGACTCTTCCAGCTATGAACTTCTCACGCTGATCGAATATTCCACGATTTCGAACCTCCTTGAAGTTTATGGTTATAGCCACCATAAGGGGTTTTCTGCCAGGTCTAACTTTATATTCGGAACACTCGACAACAGGCCGATGAGAGAGGCATTCTTTTTTCTAACCATGTATTTTCTGTTTTGCTTGGCCCCTTTCCTATCTTGACCTGGCTTCACCAGAAATTCGATACAATGCGATATCTTATGTTGTCTCAAGTCATAATTATTTTCCTATGTCACAAATCTTACAATAAACAGCTAAATGGCCTAATAATGTTTGTCGTTTTGAGCGTATGGCATCAATTCACGGTTATGCAATAGTACGGTGGTGATATATGGGGGATGGGGAGAGACATAAAGTGTATATATAAAATATTAAATTAATAAATAAAATAAAATTAAAGACTAAAAGTAAAATTGTGTACATACAATTTAAAAATGGACACAAACACAACCATAACGAAGTACAGACTATCCAGACAGTACACACTAGCACCCATACCGAAGTGGTAATGGTTATTTAATAACAGTAACACATATCTCAGCATAGGCTAGACTATATGAAGAAAATCGATTTCTTATAGAAATCCGAGTAGTCTGTGTGTAACTTTTGCAACCCATACATAGCTCTAATATCTATATGGTACACTGAAGTAAGGGCAAGGTGACAAAACTCGCGGTGAGTAGGCGAGCTCGAAATCATCAAGTAACCGTGCGAGAAACAGTATACATTAAAAATGATCGTAGTCCAGAGATTCGGCTACTTTCGGAACTATTCGTATATTGGTCGGCGAAATATTCCCACCGCAAGTCAAAATGCCGAAAAGTCGATTTTGCCAAATTTACCGTTAAACTATTTGCTTTATGGATGTAGTTTATTTTAGAAAAATCATTTATTTAACAAGATTTTCTGAAATTAGCTTTTATACTTTATTTTGAAACAAAAAATAATAATATAGTAGTTGATATGGCTTTTTAAAAGTTATATATTTTGACGTTCCTTTTTACTTAAAAAGAAGGCGTTTTAGTTTAACATTTCAGCGTGTTAACATGATTACAAATATGGAGAGTCAAATGTAGATTTAGTTTCAGTTGTGACAAATAGGGTAAATTAATTAAATGACTTAAATTTTGCAGTGAAAGTAAATTAATATGTCAACTTTGTTTTATTGCATACTTAGTAGCAAGAGAAAGAAACAGATTTCACCAGGAACTTGCTGCACAACTAAACCCGATGACAAGAAGAACCATCTACCTTCTCTGTGTCCTCAACTTAATGCAGTACCTCAACTTAGTATCCGTACATACTGAATTTCGACAGCATCTTTGTCGGATCCATAATATAGCTAAAAGAACTTTATTGCTTAAAGAACTTTTCAGAAATCAAGAAGATAAGAAGCTTCAAGAAGTCAAGAAGCTTATATACCACTGTATAAGGAGGTATCATCAAGATAGTGCTTTCCATAAAACTCTCGATGTGATTATTATCTTACGAATTAATTTTAGGTAGGTTACAACAAGACAAGAAGAGTTACGGGCACAAAATTCATTTGAGTCTGTCTATATAAGTATTTTTAAGAATGCTATAAGCTTCAATATTGAAGCAAGTACAATGGCAAGTAGCCAATATGAATCCCAGAATAATATTCTACAATTGAATTTCAACAAGGTAATAGGGAATTATATATTTAAGTAATTTCAATTATTCGTCCAGTTTATAGGCATTGCAGAAGTGCAGGAAATGATTGCATACCAAATACAAAGTACCAAAGAAGACAAAAGCAGACCTAAGAAGAAATAAAAGAAATATATATATATATATATATATATATTTATTTATTTATTTATATATATATACTTGAGTCCTTAATTTCATTAATTATGGTGGTTTTTTAGAGGGTAAGCTATAAATATATTAACCTTGCCTTTATTTGGAAAAATGTTTTATTGCAACTTTTATTGTATTCTAATTATTTAGTAATTAAAATTAATAAATATATGGCACAGTTAAGGTTCATTGTTTTATATCCTTTCATTTACAATTAAATATTTAATATTATGCTGCATTTTTCTTTTTACCTCCTCTAAAAAGTTTCGTAAATTAATATGTCATGTTACTGTTTAAATAATTTTCTTTATCATTACATCATGTTTTTTAAATCATTTTTACTATATATTTACATATGTATGGTATATAAAGGTTGATATAAAACTTATGAACATTACCTTTTATTTTAAAATTACAGAGTATATTTTACGCTTTGAAATCTAATACTATACCTACTATATGTATATATATATATATATATATATATATATATATATATATATATATATATATATATATATATATATATAAATGGAATTACGCCGTAACAATTAAAATATCACAAAGTAATAAGATAGTCAAGAACTTTTATTCTATAGTTACTTGATGTTAGAAAGGAGTTACAAGAATATGTGTTGGGGCGTTTAATCCGCGATTTCGGTTCACCAAATAATATACTATATTTTGAACTGTTTATGGACCTGTAAGACTACATATGTTAATTTAAACGCTTACATTCTTGTTCTATTTTCAATGCTTACTGTTTTCCCGCTTATATTCTAACTTAACCAAACTTTTTAGACATGTCAAACGTTACAACTAATTTGGTCGGGGGCATCTGAACTATTTTAACCATCGAGGAAATAAATATTGCCCATCGACGGGTAAAACATAAATAATAAAAGCGTCTTTACTTATAAAGACGCAACAATATGATAAAGCTAAAAGGAAATATTCTCTATGGTATAGACGTAACGTATTTTAAAAAATTAAACAGCTTCAACCTAATATCGAAATTATCTTAAAACAGCTCACGTAACATTTCTCCGACCGGTCGGTCGTGTCGTGACCATTTCGCGATGAATATCCTCCAGAGAAAATGCCCCAATTTCCATCGTGGAAAAGCCCTTTCGGAAATCTGATAGGACGTTCCTTATTAAAATGTCTGGTGATTATCTAGCCAATCAATCACCGGGGATAACCACCAATTCCGGCCCTGAAAGACTATCCAGCGCAGTTGGGTTACCCGGGGCGGAAGGGGGGGGGGTCGGTCTCGGTTGTACGTCAAACGAAAACGTGAGAGATCCGGGACGCGGTTGGTTGCGGCGCTGATGGCGACGGCTGTGAAGGGAGGGGGGATTGCGTTTTTCGAAAATACGACGAGGAGAAAGAAGATTTAAAACCGGCATTATGACGATAAAAGCGGCGAGGTTCGGCTCTTTTATTAGGTGAAGACGATGATGTATTGCCGATGAAGAATTCACTTTTCGACCCTAAGCCGTAGCCGCAGGTTGAGACTGAGTCAGATAACAATATCGCTGGTAAAATCAAGTAAAGGAAAATGAAGACAAGATGGGAATAACGTATCATAACTCAATACTTGTTACATTGCTGATTGTGTCCTTTAATGTGCGCGTGATCTGCGTCGCGAAACATTTCCCCAAAATTTCCTATGAAGTTAAATCTCTATTTATCTTTCAGTATAGTCACATTTACCTTCAATGTACTTTTGCTGCCACTCGATGTAGACACATTTTGGGTTTAAACACTGAGTAATATCTTTTGTTATTTCGTGTTGTGTTTCTGTCTCTGTCTAACTCACACATACGTCCTTGGGCTCTTTCGAGTTCACTATCTTATTGAACCATAGAATAGAGAAACTTAGAGCGCGTGTCCCATGTTAAAATTGGTTCTAAGTTACGCTCGGAATCCCCGTGTTTTCTCTATAACAGTTAGGTACAGCAAGATATTTAAAAAAGTTTAGCGGGAATTTCAAAAATTTCAGAGAGAAATTCTTATAATTTTATTGGAAAATCAAAAAACAATCTATTTGAACATATTTTATTGAAATATTACAATTACATTAATTTTCCTTGACCATAAAAACATTGACGTAATCACAGAGATATCTCCATTACCCAAAAACACGTAATCCACTGATATTATCTTCTATCTATATTAACAACCTGCCTAAATTGGGGTACATTTCATCAAGCTGTAACCACTAACGACCAAAATCAGAGGTACTACTCCAGCATCAAAAAGAAATCTTATCTACATTAATGTTCTTCTAGAATGCATGCAGATTATCTTCGATAACAGCTTATATACTCTGCCACTGCAATTCAATAAGGATAAAACCATTGTTTTTCCATCCAAACTGAAACGATGCTGATGGTGTTAAATATATGACTTGTCTCGATACAAGAGCCAGTATAGATAGGAAGAAGAAAAGTTAGTAGAGGGCGCTGTGACTTGTATCGAGTGGGTATAAATTACCAGGGATCAAAATAAAGTTTCTGTTTTGTTCCAAGGCCGTCCCGAATCATAAGTGATTCGTAAAAGATGGGACAGGCTGAGTTATCTGTAAATAATCTGTAAAGGAAAATATAAATGTAATTTCCAGTTTAGAACCTCCATTCTCTAATAATAAACCTAAGTTTCTTGTTATATACTTACTTCTGGGTCTTGTTGGGGTAGAAGAATCTGCTATGTATCTATCAGAGGTTGAAGGGTCAACCTCAATAGTCTCAAAAAAATTATATGATTGTAATGTTGCCATTCGGGGCATATTTTCCTTGTCTTGTAGTAAAGGTAAAGAATCTGTCAATAAATACTGCTTAATTATCTCAATGCAATAAATCATAACAAAATACTTACTGTTTAAATTACAAGTAGGAATTACATCTTGTTTCAGCCATGGCTTTCCACATTTTGGTCTATAGCCTTCATCTTTAAAATGATTACAAACTTTCCTGGGCCTACATATGAGATCATAAAGACATCCTCTTAAGGTTTTCTTTTATTACACTAATAAACCAAAATACACAGAATAATCTAAAATAATTGTTAAATATATATAAAAACACATACCGAAAAAAATGTGGTAAATAAACACCACAAATTATATCACCCAAAAATGGCCGTTAACTGCTTAGGTTAGAATTATTAATATCGAAGCCGAACGAGAGAGATACACACATATAGCTATTGCATTTTTCATTTACATTTGGCCGCGTAACGGGGATTCCGAAAAGCTTAAACGTGGGACTAGATAATTCCATATAACTTCTATATTTCCCTATTCTATGCTTATTGAAAGGACTATAATCTATCCAAAGACGTTTTGTACAAACGTCACCTAAATTTGTGACATCAAAACGTCGCAATGTTGCCTCATCAACTCTGAGTTTTAGGGCTTAAAACTACAATTAACTACACAGTTATAATGGTTTGTAGGTTTGGACTGTGTTTGATTAAATTTACATTGAATTCTTTTCCATACCACCTATGAGTTAGAGTTTTTGACACGTTTGTAATTGTATCCCCTGGAGACCTAATCTACCTAACTAGCAATTGTATATCCAGTAATGCATTTTACTTTGATAGGAGGTTTTTAAAGACATCTTGATATTACTGTATTTCTCCATAGCTTGTTCTGTTAATATCTCTACATCTTAGATACCTGATCCTCTATATCTGATACATTTAGACATAATCACTGCATTTTCCTTAATGCATTTGCCATATCTGCAAAACACTTACTATTCTTTCTCACCTAACACATTTTAATCAAATTCTCATGTGTGTTCTGAACAATTACTCACATATCTGTGCACATAAATGTTTACACTACAATAACATTTCCTATAGTTATCATATATTCATATATGCAGAAAGTTTCATTCAAGTAAATAACTAAGCTGTTAATTTCCAATCTATCTAACATTTGTTCACAATACAACAATGTTCACACGTTAATCATTTGTCAATTTCTTCTTCAATCTGCCTGGTCGAGTTCATCCAAACCGAAGGTGTTATTAACCATTCCTGTTTCCAACATGGAGTACATTATATCTGCAATGAATTATTAATAAATGTTATAAATAATAAAACTGAATCAATTGTTATTCCAATGTTTACCTTTTTATATCAACTTTTGTTGTCATAACACTATTTTTATTATCATCTTGCCATGAGTGACCATTGGGTATATTGGTCCCATTCTGAAATATCTATGTTTCATCTAAATACATAAATTGAAATAATAATTCATTTATTTATTGAAAAACGACTCACTGTTTTTATACATTTCATTATCATGTATATATATATATATATATATATATATATATATATATATATATATATATATATATACTACATTTCATGTATATTTTATACATTTTCTCTGATAGAGCTAACATCAAGCTGATCTTGATTCGTTACCTGCTTCGTATGAGGACTGTTCCTTTTCGGTGAATTTAAGATCATATTTTTCATTTCAGATATTTCAGTGACCGTATTCATACTAATATTCAGTGCAGCTACAACCCACTTCAAAATATTTTCAATAAAAATCGCAAGCAAATTAATATTCAATAGTAAAATATGCTTACCTCTCTAACGAATTTTACTGGCAAGAGGGGGCCTCCATTATCTCGTTCCTGTCCAAAGTAACTGATAATAGAGACACAATCTGTTCTGTCTGGCTTCGAAATTTTCAATCAGGGTAATAATTTTTTTATTAATCTCTTAGAACGTCAACAATCTGCCCGTGGACAATAAGTATAGCAATAAAATCAAGGAAAATATTAAAATAACGTTTGCCGGTTTATAATCTCTTATCACTATTGTTTTGAAGAATTTTGCATACGTTTGACAACCGGACGACTTTGATAGGCTCATTCGTTTACGTGTTCGAACTAATCAGACAGAATCGTGTCTCTTTTTAACTTTATATTCGTGATAAGTGGTTATAACCAGGGGTGTGCAACTGCAATGGTAAGTAGTGGGGCAAAGTTTCGCTTAGTCCAATCATTGGCGGCGCTGACAACGCGAATTTGATTGGTTAGTTTAAAATAGTTATGTAGAAACCTGTAAGGAAAATACTTTGCTTTGATTGGTCTGCCATTTCCCCTGATTATTTTGTGACGTCACATTTATTGGCCAATAGTATTTAAATAAAAATCAAATTTAAATTTTAAAATTAATTTATTAAAATAAAATCCTATACAAATATACATAAGTGTAAATAATATAAATATATATAAACAAAAAGCAAAAAAAAACAATTATGAACTCTATTCTAGGCAATATTAAAATATCTATAATTCTTCTATAAGGCCTTCCCATATATGTTTAGTGCCATCAATTTTATGGGATCTATTAGAGTTCTAACTTATCTTGATATATTGAAGGTAAACTTTAAATCCTTTCCTGTTGGTATTACATTAACTTCATTAAACCAAAAATAAAATCAAACCTCAGAATAACTTAAAATTTTGTCTTGAAAATCATTATGGATTGGACAGTCGAAACACTAAAAATTTATGTGTTTTTTAACAATATTAAGATTTTAGAGTATTTAATCTGTGGAAATACTTAATATAGAATATAGACAAATATTGCATGTTGTCTCTTTTTCAGAAGTTTTGTTAAATAGCCTGAAATAAGACTAAAATACAATATTAGACTTTTGTTTTCCTCGGAGCAAAATTCTCTGGAACTGAAAATATAGACTCAACTGGTGATTTAACAACCTCAAGTGGTACTAGATCTCCCGTTAAAAAAGAATATAAGTTATCTAACATTTTCATCTTCTTCACAATTTTCTCCGGGAGAATGATGTGAAAAAATTGAAATGATGAGCCCTTTTAAAAATTTCTCGAACATACTAGGGGAAGGATGCTGTTTCTACCTCTATGACCTCTAATAGATCCAACAAAAATCTTTAAGCAATCTTGGTTAAGATTTGTTAAACAAATGTAGTTATTTGTAAATTTAGACAAAATAGATTTCTTTAAGTTAATAAATCCCCTAAAAGTAGCAATGAAATTTTTAATTGATGGCACCATAACAAATATTTTCTTAACAAGGCAATCAAATTTAAATATATAATTCCTCTACTATAAAATGATTGAACACTGATTGTTCTAAAAAGTTAAAGTATTGCAAATATTTTAGGGATATTTTATAATTAAAAGTAGTATTTATTACTACTAATTATCCAGTTATATTAATTATTACCTTCTTGTAAGACTTCTTTATGTAGAGACATCACACTGACAACATACGCACAACTTGGTAGATTAATTGAATTTTATTACTACTAACATCTTCATAAGTTTTTGAATTTCTGTAAACAAACAATATATAAACAGACATGTAGTAGATAGATAATTTTATATGTACCTGATA
The DNA here is from genome assembly GCF_030347505.1 of Rhynchophorus ferrugineus. Lineage (NCBI taxonomy): Eukaryota > Metazoa > Arthropoda > Insecta > Coleoptera > Curculionidae > Rhynchophorus > Rhynchophorus ferrugineus. The sequence goes on from NW_027472583.1 coordinate 53,894,887, forward strand.
AAACCAATGATGGATATGCATTTACCCAAATACCTGTTCGTGAAGGAAGGATAATTCTAAATTTTTCACTAATATGTCCATAACAAACACCATGACGTTGATATATTTGCATTGTGGTTTATCCAGGTAACTTACTACTATTTACTTGATCAACCCATTTTTGGAAAGGAGCGAGATCATTCTTTGGGAAACGATGTCTAATTTCCGTAGTAGAATTTTACCCCGGTACACTACATATTTTACTACACTGACGTATTGTCATCAATTTTTATATTATTACCGCATAATAATTAATGTAAAACAGAAAATATGCACAACGTAAAACGAAAATTTCGTGATCTAAACAAAAACCATAACCTACAAACAACAAACATAAAAATGGACGCCCATAGAAAATGCTGATTTCACACAATTTGATCGACCAATCACATTTCATGTTAGTGGCGGCACCTGGAATTTAAACTGCCAATTACAATTTGTGATCGCAGCGCTACAGTTGATTGAACTAAACAAAACATTTCCCCAAGGTCGCCTATACCGTGAAATTTCTATTTTTTCTATGGTTATAACTCTAACCTATAAAATATTGTGGCTGTCTAATTAACCGTAGTTTTTGGATATACTATAATGTTAAAATAAATTATATTTGATAACATTTTTGTATATCAATTTTATATTTTTTTAGATTAGAATTTTGTTGTATATCAAAGCCCAACTGAACTAAACTCAGAGTTGATGCGGTAACATTCCGACGTTTTGACGTCATAAATTGAGATGACGTATGTACAAAATAACTTTGAATAGACTATATATTTTGTGGTCTAATATTTTGGTTGTATTATTAGTTGCTAACCAACCAAATAATATCCAACAATAACCGCTAATGATAACTGCTAAATAAAAATATTAAATAAACTATAGAACTGTAAACTCCTGTTTACAACTGTTTCACAATACGGCCGCAAAAAAATCGAGCGATATTAACCCAAATATATAAAATCGTTCTATTTCCCTCGATATGGTTAATAGTTTTCTTTTGCCGCGAGCGTGGAAATATCGAACGGCCCACGCGGATTTTGGAGACGTTAACATTTTTCCGGATCCAGTTGGCCCGATGCGTTACGGAAAAACTTTATAGAGCATAGAGAGAGGGAGAGGGGTAGGGTCGGGGTGGGCGGCGCGGCCGCTTATGTAACATTTATTGGACGGGAAAAACTGAACCGGCCCGTTTTAAACGAAATTTCCATCGCTATTTTTAGGCCGGATTGTTTGCCGGCACCGAGACGCTAATAAAGAAACGGCAATTTTTATTTAATTTATCGCTTTTGGCGAATGCTCTTTCTTTTCTCTCTCTCTCTCTCTCCCTCCCTCTCTTTTTCGCTCGTTACGGTCGCTTTGCAACTACAATAAAACGTTTGTTTAATAATATACAAAATCGACACGACTGTAATATAAACACGCTACATCCATAACTAAATTGGACGAAAAAGTTATTCCGAGTAGGCTAAATCTATATTGGTGTCATAAAGGACTGATTTCATTAACAAGTTTATGTAATTAAAAAAAAGAACAAATTAATCGCTAGTTCAACGCGTTGTCTAATATATTCCGAAGTTTTTTTATTATTAGGTATTTGATGGTAACATTTTATAAATGGTCGCGTAGGTAATACAGTGTTTCCTCAATATCCCCAACAATCTATTCGAAAAACAGCTTTCATTAAGCGTCCATTTCAAACTATTTTATGGACTAGGTTAACAAGACTTGAAACAAGTTTTATTACGAAGAAATACACATGTATAATACATTTTATTCAAAATATTGTCTTTCGATAGTTACGAATTCTCCACACATTTCGGGCAGAATAAGAATTCTACGTTAAAAAAATATAGTCTGTAATTTTTGAAACGATCCAAAAATAGCCCCAATTTTTTGGCCTTTTCATAAGAAGTAAGGTGCTGCTTACCGTGGATTATGGCCTCGAACAGGTGGTATTTATTGATCAACGCCTAATGGTGCGTCATCAAGCGTAGTCAACTGATCATTCAATGGTCGAAGTTAACCTAATTAATTTAATTAATTATCATCCAAATATTTTCTGTTGTGTCGAAGGAATGGTGTTGGTTTGTCAGAGATCCAATCATCCAAGGCTAAATATATATTGTTGTTATAAAGGATTGCTTTCATTTACAAGTTTTACCATCTTTTCACTAGGATTTTTCCACACATTTCGGACACAATTTATATGGCTTTTACAAATAAACGATTATTTTAATCCTTGTTAGTGGAAAATCCTTTTAAAAATGTTGTGAAATATTAAGAATTTCTAGAGAAGCGTAATCCACCGCTCCGGGCAATTGTTTAGTATCCTGTGGGCCTTTCCACCTTGCACGTTTTCCAAATTGTCAATCACTACATCATTACACATCTACTTCGAGAAGAACAGTAGTTCTTCTTTCATCTTTCCTTAAAACAAAATTCCACGAGTTCTCCAAATCTATAAATGGCTTTGGCTGTGCTTTTTAGAGTAATAGGAATAGCTTTTCCACTAAACTGTTTGGTCATGCTTTGATTCTGCTTGCTCCCTTTACGGCACTCCAACAAAAACTATTTCCAACTTCCTACTACAAACACGGTTAATCCTTCTAACTATCCTCCATTATCTTTCCTCCGTGGGATTCAAGGTCTGCTTGTCATGAATTCATCCCAATACACTAACTAAAGAAGGAGCTTCAAGAAGCCTCTCATACAGAGATCGCAATTATTTTTATCGCTGAAATGTATTAATAATATTGTTACTAAACTAGAGAAATTTTGCTGTCTCGTCATTACCAAATTTTCGTAATTTATGTTTTTAATCATCAGTAGATAGAATATTAAAAATAATAAGATGCGCCATATAATTTTGGATAAAACAGGTAAACAGAATTTTAACAGAGGAACTTTCAAAGATCCTATTATATTGATGACACTAAACAATTATGAAAAAATATATAAATTAAAATATTATTACGGATATATTAAGTGATATATTGCTGCAAAGCCATCCCGCATGCATACTCGGCCACATGTTGCAAGAAGATGGCACCTGATTACCACTGGTTCAAATTGATGGTTGGCATACGAGTTTGAAATGCCGAAGGAGTCCACATACGGGGTTCTAAAATATATTTAACTGATTTTCCTTGTTTTTAAAAGGATTAATCGTTAAAAATAATATAAACTGTAATTATGCATTCTACAGCTATCTATATTATATCCAGCATTCTATTCCCTAGAAATCCAGTTTTTTTTTATTTGCGGACTTCTGAAAACTGACAACAAAAGTTAATATTTCGTCTAGAACTTTTACAAATTGTTTTATAAGTCATAACTTAACCTGTAGAGATAACAATAATATATTTGTTAGGTTCAGCAATAGGTTCACTTTTAACTTTTTGTTTCCAAACACAAAATTTAGTTGCCATTGAATCATCCTGCTATAGTTCTATTATGCCACAACCAGAGATAACACGAATATTTGGTATACCCTGTAGTCCTATTAAAAACTTAAAATCTGCAATGAATTGTTACTTTATATTTCAATCTTGTGGTAAAATTTACACAGTTTCATAGTTTTCTTTTAGATATACGAAACGAGCGACTGGAACAAATTGGATTTTTTTCGAATTTATTTTTTCCGTTATGTAACAAAACTGCTTTAAATTGTTTGTTGATTTGTTAGTAAATAAATACCTTTCACTGGGAACACAGAACATCTCAATTGCTGCAAACAATCCTTTTATGTCGTTGCAATAACAAACCCATCCTTGGCAGTGAGCGTAGCAAAGGTCTTATGCTGTCTCAAATCTTCTGAGGTAAGAAAAAGAGGTTTCGGCGATTCTTGTAAAAGTACACATTCTATATCTTCAATATTCTTATTTGAGCTCGATTGAGGCACTATTTTGTAATGTTCAGTTTAGTGATTCAATTTTTGACTTTGTATGTTGCTTGTATCTCGACCCTACCCACGTCTCACAAGCGAATGTTAGGTTTGGTATGTATATTATGTTGCTTTGTACACGTTTTGCTTGGCAGTTCTTTTTTCGTAATGATTTACAGATTATATTTTACTAGCGACCCGCCCCGGCTTCGCACGGGTGCAATGCTGATACTAAATTAAATACACTACAGAAAAAATAAGAACGTTGTATATAAAAACATAGCGGCCCGCTCCGACTTTGCACGGGCATAAAATATATATGCCTATGTCACTCAATGAAAACATGATTAAAATCGATCCAGTATTTTTGGTTCATTCATTACTGCCCTTGGCCTGCACGCATTAAATTTGGAGTAAAACAATTCCTCTTCCCCTATACTTACTATGAAGATTTCCTGCTATCTTTGGAATATCTAAATTCATACAATTTTTATTACATTACACATTTTTAAACGCAAATTTTAAATTTGTAATATCTCCGAAAATATTTGTTTAATTTACATGCTGTAAGGAACCATATTGATCTATATTAATTGCACACTGTATTTAAGGTACTTAATTCGATAAGGATTAATGCCGTATTGCTTAAAATAGCTTCGTAAATAAGCCATTTTCTCACGTAAAAAGTAAACAATAAAAATGGTTAATGTGGGTTATCCCTAAAAGATAAACATATACCATCGCGGACTTTTTTGTAGACCTTTTTATGGTGTACAATACTGTAGTACATTAATTTGATCTAACTCGTAGGGTTAGGCAGCGTTTTTGCTAATTGCTAAATAAGCCTAAAAAAATAGGTTAATTTACGACATCACGTTATAAACTTCTAAAATTAGCAATGTTGCCTTAGTATATTATGCATGTATTATACATATAAACCTTCCTCTTGAATCACTCTATCTATTAAAAAAAACCTCATCAAAATCCGTTGCGTAGTTTTAAAGATTTAAGCGCACATAGGGATATAGGGACAGAAAGGGCGACTTTGTTTTATACTATGTAGTGATGTTGCTTTGTACACGTTTTGCTTGACAGTTCTTTTTTCGTAATGATTCACAGATTATAGTTTATATTGTAAATTATTTTTATTTAAATTTTATTGGGTAATTAAACATTACTTCGGAGCTGTCACGTGCCAAATTTTATCAAAGAGCCAATAAAATGTCTTCACAGTAAAATGTTTCTGTTACAGGTGCCTATAACCCCAGATTTAAATAGACCAATCAAATTATTTGAATGGCTGATAGATACCCCATCTGGATGTTAAGCAAAGCAAAACTTTTCGCCAGGTTCCCCTGTTGAGTTACATCTCTATTACTAGTTAAATTTAATTAAGTTAAATCTTTATTTCTCTGTGTTTTGAACTTTGTTTTTTTGGTCAGATGGCGTTTGACAGCAACACTTAGTGTTACCAAAATTCGAAATGCAAATGGCGCTCTTCGTAATCATTATTCAAAACGGCATATTCAACCCTCGGATATTCGCTCGTATAGTGGCTTCAAGTCTTGGCCTTGAAAAATCCATATTTCCATTCGTAGAGTTATAAATAATTTCCATGGCATTCTAACGAGTTCCAGCGCATTTCCGAGCGTATGCCGCCCCCGCCTCCAGCCCTTCGCTCTCCCTAACGCCCTATATCGCTATAAATATTCCATCGACAACTGTTACGCCACAGGGATAGACAAGTCCCTTTGTTGGCAGCGTACAGTCATATGAATAAGTTAGAGGCGGTCTTGTATTGTGCGTCTGCTTCCTCTGGCCGGTTCGTTCAGTTGACTACAGAAGGGTATTCTTTTCGCTACCTATTCTTTATTCGTTGGACTATTATCGACTAGATCTACGAGTGAAAGGTGGACTTCATTGTTTCTTTTTCCTGTTCGAAAATACGAGGGCAGTTTGATAAATCAGCGATTCTTAGAATCTTAGAATAATTTGAAACTGAATGAAATAGCAGACACTCTAAAGATATCAACTGAACCTGTACATCATATCATTCACGAATATTTGGGTATGGGAAAATGCTGTGCAAAGCGGGTGCCGCGCGACCGCACTTTTGTCCAAAACAACGACGAGTTGATGATTCGGAGCAGTGTTTGAAGATGAACAAACCCGAGTTTTTGCGTCGATATGTGACAATGGATGAAACATCATTTCATTTCACATCATCCATTCTCCATCATTGCACTCCGAAGTCCAATCGACAGTCATCCAAGTGGATTACACACGATGAACCCGCTCCAAAGCGTGGAAAAACGCAACAGTCAAGATTATTCTGTATTCTTTGACTACCTTGAAGAAGACCATCAGCGACTATTACATAGCGTTATTGGACCATTTGAAAGACGATATCGCCAGAAAGACAGCCGCAAATAAAGGAAAATAAAGTGCTGCTTTACCAAGACAATGCACCCTGTCAAAAAAATCCATGAATTGGGCTTCGAATTGCTTCCTCATCCACGGTATTCTCCAGATCTGGCCCCCAGCGACTATTTCCTTTTCTCAGATCTCAAAAGAATGCTCGCTAGGAAGACATTTTCGTTGAATGAAGAGGTGATCGACGGAACTGAGACCTGTTTTGAAGCAAAGGATAAACCGTACTACAAAAATGGTATCGAAAAGTTGGAGGCTCGGTATAATCAGCATATCACCCTTGAAAGGAATTACGTTGAATAAGAAAAATTAATTTTGACAAAAAATATGTTTTACTGACCTGTTAGATTGGGTAGCAATTCGTATCCCAATTTATGGATTTTTCCATGGTAGTTACGCATATGTTATTCCTCGCCAATTGCGGTCATGTTTGCTTCAAATCAATATCATATCTGTCAAAAAGCTCTGAATAATATTCTCCAGGGATCATTTTACCAAAATAATACTATAATATAATTGATTGTTCCTTAATCTCACCAAAATCCAATATTCTTACCTCATAGGACTTTAAAGAGTTAATAAGTGGGTGGTGGTAAGATACACTAATAATAACTATGCAGAAAGCTAATAAAATAAAAACGAAAGACTTGCTGACGGGTGAGCCAGAAGAAATAAATGTCCAAATTGAAGATGTAATAATAGAAAAGGATATGAATCACAGAATTGAAACTTTTTACTTTGTTATAAATAATAAATCATTGCGAAAAAAGAACTGCCGAGCAAAACGTGTACAAAGCAACATAACATACATACCAAACCTAACATTCGGTTGCGAGACGTGGGTGTTGTCAAGATGGGATAAAAGCAATATACAAGTCAAAAATTGAACTCAATAATCACTAAACTGAACCTTCGAAAAAAGTGCCTCAGTCGAGCTCAAATAAAAATATTGAAGATATAGAATGAATCGCCAAAACCTCTTTTTCTTACCTCAGAAGACTTGAGACAGCATAAAACCTTTTCTACGTTCATTACCAAGGATCAAGGGGTTTGTTATTGCAACGACATCAAAGGATTGTTTGCAGCAAATTAGATGCTCTGTGTTCTCAGTGAAAGGCATTTATTTATTAACCGGTCAACAAACAATTTAAAGCAGTTTTATTACATAACAGAAAAAATAAATTCGAAAAAAATCCAATGTGTTCCAGTCGCTCGTTTTGTATATCTTAAAGAAAACTATGAAACTGTGAAAATTTTACCACAAGATTGAAATATAAAGTAACAATTCATTGTAGATTTTAAGTTTTTAATGGGACTACAGGGTATACCAAATATTCGTGTTATCTCTGGTTGTGGCATAATAGAACTATAGCAGGACGATTCAGTAGTAACTAAATTTTGTGTTTGGGAACAAAACGTTAAAAGTGAACCTATTGCTGAACCTAACAAATATACTATTGCTATCTTTACAGGTTAAGTTATGACTTATAAAACAATTTGTAAAAGTGCTAGATGAAATATTAACTTTTGTTGTCAGTTTTCAGAAGTCCGCAAATGAAAAAAAAAACTGGATTTCTAGGGAATAGAATGCTGGAATATAATATGGATAGCAGTAGAATGCATAATTACAGTCTATATTATTTTTAACGATTAAACATTTTAAAGACAAGGACAATCAGTTAAATATATTTTAGAACCCCATATGTGGACTCCTTCGGCATTTCAAACTCGTATGCCAACCATCAATTTGAACCAGTGGTAATCAGGTGCCATCTTCTTGCAACATGTGGCCGAGTGTGCATGCGGGATGGCTTTGCAGCAATATATCATTTAATTTATCCAGTTGACGTCGGTAGACATATACAGCAACAGTTTTATCCGGTTTTAGCAGCTTGTAACACAATATATCTTGCTGAACCCACCATATGCATATTAAAACTTTATGGTCATGAATAGTCTACTTGGCTGTTAATGTGGATGTATCTCCTTGAGCTAGCCCATGACTTTTTATGATCGGAATAGTAGCAGCACATTTACATTACCAGTTATAATATGCCACAGAAAACTGGTTTGTTATCTTTTTTTTGCCATCTATAAAACCATGATATTGAAACAATTTCAAATACCATTTCTAGTCAATTCGTGTGGTAGTCATTTTCCTTTTTTGAATGTTTGCCATAACATGTAAGCATCTGAAAATAATGAATTATTCTATGTTCTCTAGACCGTTTTTTGTTATTGACATCAAACCGACAATTGGGATACGAGAGAGCAACAGTCTTCAATCAAACAACAAAAATAATGAGTATCGAAAATGAAATTTTGAGCGCTGCATCATTAGCTTATGTAGACACTGAATGGCGAGAAAATCATTGAATCTCTGAATTGAACAGTTTGTTTACATTGATACTTCGCGTTTTCATTAATAGATATCTTACACCTAATAAAAAAATAACATGAAATCATCCTCTAAATGTAAAATTCCGAAAACATATAGACACATAGATAATGCACATAGCCTAAATATCGAAAAGGGAATTGTTTTTTATATCTTCATCGTTAGTCCCAAGTAATTATCGTTTAACATTTCATCGCATAACGTTTAAATTGAATCGAAAATACTTTAAAGTATATGTGATACATTTTTCTGTTGCAGGACATCGATCTGCAGGGATTTTGCGAGTTCCTGGACGCTTACCTGGAGATGGAAACGCCGAGAGAGTTGTGCAAACACTTGTTCTTGTCGTTCGTGAGGAAAAGCGTCAAGGTCGAAGGTAAAGCATTCAAGGAGATGGCCGTTCTGAGTTCTACCACAGCTTGTGCTCCAATAACATCACACATTAAAGGTTACTAACAACGCTTTTATAACAGCCTTATGTGCATGTCTCTAGTTTTAAGTATAGCTGTTTTTTATATTTCGAGGTTCAAGATCAAAAGGAATTGTTTGTTATTAATGTTTTATCAAATTAATTTTTCGAGTATTAACATAATAACTAATTATTGAAGAAAAACAACTCATCTCGGCTCACCAATTGTTTTTATTACTCTTAGTAATTCTACAATCTGTCCAGAGGGCAATAAGTATTTGTTATGTTTATATTATATATACATGGAATGTAGAAAATCACTTCATTAAGGGATCTCTTGTCTAAATCTTATTCTAAAGTCAATATATGTCCAGTAATCAGATCGGATGGTATTAAACGATTTAGTCTACTAAATCGTTTAAGTCTTAAGTCACACTAATCGTGTGAAGTCTACGCACCTCACTGTCACTTCGCTTATTTTGCTGATTTGCAAATGCATTGGGATGCTTGAAGTACTTGACACAATACATTGAATTACACTCATTATTGGCCTAGAGCAATATCTCGTTGTATCACTTAATTTGACACAGAGTACGGAGCATCGACAATGGCACCCAACACTTTATTTTGGAACCGTTTTATGATGGATATATTAGACTTGCCAGTGGTTCCCCATAGTTGGATTCCATATGACCAAATAGGCTTGAGTATAGATTTATGCAATAATATCTTGTTATCTAATGATAACTTGGATTTGCGCCCAATAAGCCAATACATTTGGTAGAGTTTAAGTCCAAGTTGTTTCCGTTTGGCGAGTATGTGCTTCTTCCTAGTTAGGCGTCGATCTAGGTGCATACCAAGATATTTAGCCTATGTAGGTATGATATATGATATATGTCTATGGTCTTCTGCCTATGATATTTAGAGGAAGTTCTACGGAGCGTAAAAGTTATATGATTGGATATTGTTTTGTTGGCTTTTATACGTCATCTTTTCAGCCACATTTGTATTTGATTTAGGTGTGTCTGTAGGATAATTGATGGTATAGCTTAAAGTTTGGCACGAAGGTCTTGAATACAAGTTAATATACATATTACCTGGCCAGATCACATTTAGAATCATCGGTTCAGGATAAAATATGGAGATGATTATTCAAATTTGAAACCCTTCTATGCACCACAAGGTAATCGTACTTTTTACCACTGATATCCGTAAATGTGAAAGAGTAACAATAACCACATTTGTTGATAGTACTACTCACTATAATTAACAATATTGAGACAATTCTAAATAGATTACAACAGCTGTCAATATCATTACTGATTGGACTAAGAAATGACGAATAAAATTAAAAGCTATAAACTCTATACGTGTATATTTCACATACAGGAAATAAAATACCGAATAATTATACGAACGCAACAAAATAGAGCAGGTTGAAAATTATCCCACTACACAATTGTTATTATACAAACAAATTTTAAAGCCAACCTAGGGATCAATCATGGGGTTACAAGAAGAAATCAAATACCAATATGATCCAAACTTGTCAAAACAAAGTTCTTCACCGCCAATATTACATCATTATGGTAGGGAATGGTCCGTCTTTAAAATGAAAATATTAGTATCAGCTTTTCACAATTTTCAAGGTATTCATCTTCAAACTACAGCCATGGTTCATGCCGGTGAAGAAACTCAACAACTGTGGTTCTTCATTATGTTTCACCGCTAAAAGTCGGCTTAATTTCATCGAGACACTCTTGTTACGTTAATCAATTAATGTAAAAACTATATTCTCGACCTTTGTATTACATTATGACAATTGTATGTACCATGGATTTTTAAATCTTTATACTAAAAGTGAAACGTATCTTATTATATTCAGGTTCAACGCCGAACGTCAACACGCTCACTGATTTCGCATGTATAGAAAAGCCGAAATCATTTGTGGAAAGGATTCAGGGTCTTGGAGAAACCCTGCTCGGACATCATCGATCTGATAGTGATTGTTCCACCAGAGGCAAATCAGGTAAGTAAGCTATTCCTCAATCTAGTATATTCCTCTATTCTCCAATAATAAATAATAGTAAATAGAAAAAGTAGTTTCATTTTTTTTGTATCAAAGGCTTTAAAGTCTAATATTTCTAGCAATAATAATATACAAGCATATTTAGCACATACTATGGAACATTCATTATGTTTAAACTGTTAAGGTTATTTTACGAAATGAAGAGAGATGCTCATCAAAAATATTATGGTATTTATGGCGATGAGTACTTAATTGAACGCCAGTATCAGAATTAGCTTATATCAAAAAAAGGCATTGCCACTGTCACAGACAGAGACTAAATAATTTAGCCACTTTACAAATAATTTCTAGGCTGATTGCTCATAATGGTAATCCAAAGGAAAAAGCGAATTAAAATCTGTTTTATTTCAGACTATTATTAGCTCACTCTGGCTCTCCAAACTCGATGAAAAAGGTAGAGTGCACACCTTAAGATATGTGAAGTATCGCCCCTGACGAACAATTTGGGTTTTGTGCTTGACATTCTTCAGTTCATAAGACTCAGGTCGAAAAACAACAATCTCCAACACGTAAACAAGGTCTGGCATCTACATCTGAATCCAAGGAAGGCACAGACGACCATGTTTCATTGCCATATTCCGTCCATACTAACTTGAGATGGAAGAAGTTCCGATTCAGAAGCTTCAAAAAGGCACATATTTAAATCTTCAATCCGCTTAATCTGTTCAAAAACAAAAAAAATACATCAGGCCATTTGTATATGCCATATTATCTACCGTTTCCCATTTTGTGCAGAAGTACGCTGTTAATTCCATTAACTGCAACTCTGTACGTACTTTGAAGCATGCTGTAACACCCTGCAATGTATAATAAGGGCACCGATTCACATTTAACAGCAACAAAGTCACACAATCTCCTGATCAGAAGCTTACTCTTAGTCCCACGGCGAGATAGGATTTTTTATCCTAACCCATTTCGCCATTCCTAAACTTAAATTTAATTTTGGATTCTTGATAAAATGTCTTCCCATCCAACGCCACATCAGCTAAAATATTTCGGATTAGCTAACCAACCTGGAAAAAGCAAAAAAAAAGTTAGAATTAACTTGCTCCCGGAGCCAAAGAAAGTTCTAGCTCTTCTGTAGAATTTGAATGGAATTATTCATAGAGTCGCTCAAGAGTCGCTAGAATATGGCCAAACCTTTAAATCGACTCTCTACAGTCCACAAAAACGACCAAATTTGGAAAGCCATTGTCTTTTCCATAATATTTAGCAACTTTTTATTTATTTATTATTTTAAAAGCCCATCAGCCTCTTGGGCTATTTAGGATCGAGTTACAATGTATTTTTAAATAAAGTATACATAAATGGCATTCAAAAATAATATACTATACAAATTACAATAGAGAAGAATTACAAAAGGTGTATCAATCCAGCGGCCGTTAAATAGTTTGAAAGCATATCCAAATGCTTGGGCTGGACCAAACTGCTGTCTCAGTACCTCAAACTTTTCACACTTCAGAAAGATGTTCTTGACGCTGTTGTGTTTAGCATCCGTCACATTGTGGAGGATCTCTTCCTTTTAACAGATGCTCATGCGTTGGTCTGCTATGCCCTATTCGCCCGAGCAAGGATGCTCAATTGAAACCTGTTGACATTGTTAATATTAGGAGATTGGTGAAAAAAACCCCTTGATTTCCCACAACTTGTTATTTTCCATAAGGAGATCCCAATTTAGTTGATCCAATTTTTTATATAGAGTTTTTATATGTGTTTCAGCGTCTTCTTTACTAAATAGAACGCTCAGTTTGATTGACTCTTCCTTTCTGCTTGCCAGATAGTCGGCTCTTTCGTTACCGGGAATTCCCCTATGAGAGGGAACCATAGATAATTTATTCATACTCCCCTCCTCTCCAGTGTTGTGTGTAGCTCTCTGATAGCTATAACTGGGAGTCTGGAGGGTGGACTGTTTTTGCTAAAATCAGACTGTCTGAAGAACTCATTGAGTCTGATACCACAAGTATTGATGTGCCCACCGACAGTCCATCCAGGGCAGATAGGGATATAGGCCAAAAGCTCCGCGGAAAAAATGCTAGTATTTGTAGGAAGCCAAAAGTGCTCTTCCAGCAGTCTTGAAGTGTATGCGCCACCAACGAAATCTCCCCGTTTAGAACCATCATCGAAAAAATCATCGATTGGTGTTCCAAATGTTTACAAATAAATTCGATTTGAAATAATTTACAAAATAGACGAAACTACTTCTCCCAAACCCATTATTTTAACATGAACGATGAAAGAGTTTTATTTTATTATATCTTGTATTTATAATACTTAAAGTTATCTGTATATTAGGTACCGTACATCCGATGTTAACGATAACGCACACGTCGTACTCTTGTCACGAAGTGGTAGGAAAGAAAAGCACCGACTCCAGTCCATCCCATAGTCAGATCTCGAGGAATTCTTCAAAAAAATCCAACAACTCGCTACTAGTTAACAATGGAAAATTAGAAGGTAACGATTGATTTTTTTTAATATTATTTATTAATTGCGCTGTCATTGATTTATTAACACAAATGGTTATATATTTAAAACATTTTGTTTTATCTGTCGATGCTATTTAATTTGTAACAGCTCTGGTCAAATATTGTTTAATAAATTATTTATTGAGAGAACTTTCCAGAGAGTTTTTTTACTATAGTTTATAGGTAGTATAAATAACTTGAGTAATATTGCAACTCGCTGTTGTAACTCTGTTCTAAATAAAAAATCACTATTTCAATGGCTATTAAGCACGAAAATATTGCTGCAGAAGAAAATATTCGATCTTCTAACAAAAAACAGACCTAGAGAACACACATATACTATCCATCAGAACTACAGATATGTTAAGATCAAAAAAAAAACACAAAATATAAACTCACCAAGAAACCCAAATATTGATATATGAAAATGAGGACACTTGTAATGGTGAAAAAAAAACAGCGAGCAATGATCTTTACTAAGAACGTAAGAAAACGTTAAAAGTTGTTTACCTGCTGATGTGATATCAATAGGTAAACAATTTTCAGTGTCGTCTCATATAGTAGTGGTAAATCTTTGATAGTTTTACTCGTCAGATTTGTCAACTTGCGACTTTTGGTTATTTTTGAAAAATAATATATTAAATTACTTTGAACATATTTAATACAAAAAAAAATGAAAACTTAGAGGGGTTAGATAAAATAATATGAACACTATGCAATATAGTACATCTTGTTGCATGCTGGCAACACTGCTTCCGTGTAAATAATGCGGAGAGTACATATTGCTCAGTTTACTTCCCAAGTCTTGTAGCAAGACAGACGAACATTAAAAAGGATTTTAGTCAGACAACATAAAACTACTTTGACATTAGTGACAATAGGACTCAACGCTCACTTGAGTAATAGTGTTTTGCATAGACGGGCAGCGATTGCGAGTCCCTGTATAATGAAAACCCAACGCCAAACGGTTGAGACTCTTAATTTGGTTTTAAAAGTGTCGGAATATCATCCCTGACCAACACAATAGCCAAACCTTAAAATAATTGAATCTTTATGAAAAATTTTAGGGTTTTAAAGCCTCTGTGAGGAGTAGATTTCCATCTCCAACATTATTGAAGCAATTGGCTGATATTTTGGAAGAATAGCAGTACATTCTGCTATAAACTATTCAGACACTCTGTGAACCTTATTGTTAAATAAATATTGTGTATAGTGTATTCAAAAATTTTTTGTAAATACGTCATCAAGATGTTTAATGTATTGCCTGCCGCAATTTGTAAATTGGTTTCAGAATCAGACAATATTTTCCTTCTCATTTTATGCTAGTTAAAAAGAGACACAATGCTGTCTGATTAGTTCGAACGCGTAAACGAATGAACCTGTCAAAGTCGTCCAGTTGTCAGACGTATGCAAAATTCTTGAAAGCAATAGTGATAGGTTATAACTATAACCTATAAACTATTGTGTCTGTATAATTAACTGTAATTTTAAGATGTACTATAATGTTAAAATAAATTATATTTGATAAAACTTTTGTTCAATTTTTTTATTTAGGTTAGAATTTTGTTGTATGTCAAAGCCAAACTAAGCTAAAACTGAGAGTTGATGTGACAACATTGCAACGTTTTGACGTAACAAATTTAGAAGACGTATGTACAAAATAACTTTAAGTAGATTATATATATCACGTGTTCATATTATTTTATCCATCTCCTGTATATGTGTATTTTTATAAATGATCCCTTGTCTGTTTTTTATAACTATATTATGTTACTGTAAAAAACTAAACCAAGTGATTTCCACAAGGCTCTTTTGAAAACAACGTTACGCCATTAAGATAGTTTTAAGTAAGCATTTTTTGTTTATTATTTTAAATCTATATTTACATCATTCTGATGAAAGATCACTATCACTACCCATATCTAATTTAAAATTAATTTTCTTATATGTCTACTCAAATCCTAAATATCGTTTCAGAGGTAAGACACATTGTGGAGAACTCGATAGATGTCAACTGTCTGAAAGTGTCCTTGAAAGATATCGTCTGTTATCTGTCCCTTCTCGAAGCAGGCAGACCAGAAGACAAGTTAGAATGTGAGTATCAAATAGCAGCCATGCTTTAACGTCAATTTTATTTTAAAATCAACAAGTTCCTGATAACAATATATCTTAGCAATTCCAAGAATCTTCAATATCTGTTAAAAAATTTTATATATTTTCTTTTTTTTATGTAAAATATTTTATTAAAGTTTTGATTATATTTATACTATACTTACCATCAGTGAGCAAGCACCAATTGGATCTATATTTAACCTATCCTTTGAATATTATGGTCATATTCATTTTTTGACAGTTAACAAAAAATTATACCTAATTTTATTTATATGTTAGTTATATTGTTTTTCAAAGATACTAATTATTAATTTGTAATTATTGTAAATTTAAAATTGTTATACTAACTATAACTATAATTCATATACGTAAGTATGTTTCTAATCTTTATCCAAAAGCAACCACCAAATTTAGAGTTTATTTTCCAGCAGTATGCCAAATAGATACGAACCAGCTTGCACTAATGACCTTTAATGTTTGCTGGAATTAACTGCCTCGGGTTATACTGCACGCTCTAGTTTACTGCAATAATATTCTCTACGGATATCACGTTTCGATGACGTACGGGTGTATTTTTATTGTTTATTGTACCAGCTGATTCCAATTTATTTATTAAACGATAAATAATCGAAATAGGCGACTTTTGCGATGTCGAAATCACCCGAGGCATTGAATGAATAAACCTTTACATTTGGCAGATTCACCATTATACTTTTAACTAAGTTTGATTTCACATTTAGACTTCAAATATCCTGAATAAAGCCTGCTGGTGGCTTGCTTGATGATATCTGGTGTTATATTACAAAGGAGAATGTCCAATGCTACAACATAGATGTGTTCTTCTCCAATAACCATCAACATATTACACCCTTCACACTATAACCCGTCGAGTAAAACAACCAAGGCACATCAAATATGACGGCGAATAAAATTCGATTTGTATTGATATTAGTGGACCATTTTGCCAAATGTCTGCAAAATTCTTCAGAATATTAGAAACAATAATTAGAAGTTATAAACCTTCAAATATACGAAAAGTTAAATTTAATACGGTAATATTGCGACGTGCTGACCTCATAAATTTTGATGACGTGCATTGGTTGTTTTATTGGACGGGTTAAATTTAACTTTTTATTTGCCCCAAAAAAGAAAAATTAATATTCGTACCCCCACAAGGGGGTTAAGGTAAAAGTTCTCGGTTTGAAAATGGAAGACTGCTATTTGAGTCAAAAACATTTTTATGTTTTTACATTATCTCCTTTCAACGTCAACAAAGTCTAACGATTATCTAACATCAGTATTCCCGGAAGTCCTGAAGACGGTGAAAATATTCATCTATAGCCCTCCCAACTTAATTTCATATCCATAATTCATTCCCCATCTGTGTAATTTGTCCCTAATAATTTCTTCCGATATCGCCACAGGCTCAGCTATCTAACTCACTGCTTGTCATACAACACGATGATTTATCTACGTTTAAAATCAGCTGGCCACTTTTTAATGAAATAGAAGGAGCGAAGTCCCCATAAACTTCGAACAACTTGAATGAATTTCCTTAGAAGTTAACCCATCCAAATAGAGATTTTTATGACGGCATAATAGTTTCAAATTTATCACTTTTAACGAAAGAGCCAAAAAATCGTGCAAATAAATGAACAAGTTCGAACTTTTCATAGAAACTTATATACTGTGCATTCAAGTAGGAAACATAACTTTTGCTAATTACAACATTCACATTACCAACGTAAAATCATTGAAAACTAATATTGTAGTTGGTTTGGTTTGGTTTCTCCTACGCCTAGAGGAGAATAGAGCCAGCACTCATGAGCCAGTTCAAGGAAGGTTTTGTTCCCTATATCCCACCCCCTACTCATCCGACTTTGTCCCCTAATTTAATAATAATTTTTTGATTTTTTCCAATGAAAAGAGACGTGATATAAAAGCATCTTGCCAATGTTGCTGAAATAAAGCGGGATATATTATCTAGCATAACGAAAATTTAAAATATAGTATATCTAATAAAACAGCTGTACAACGTTTGCTAGTTTGTAAACTCTATCTATTATCACTTATATTTTGAAGAATTTTGTAGATATTTGACAACAATGTGAACATTACCAACACAAATCGAATTTTACGGTTATGTTCTGACGCCTCCGACAGCGTTTATCTCTTTTTAAATAAAGTGAGAACAAAAAACTCGCTCCAAGTTTTAAATGAATTTTACAGTTTTACTGCATTTGGCAGTATATTCATCATCATATATGACATGAATTGATTGTTTTATTGGAAGGAGTATATCTTCGGTGGTGCAATTAAAAATTTAATTAGAAGAGTATGAAAACAATGAATGTAAAAAATCAATTTCTTTTAGGTATCCACTCGTATATAACGATTTATGTCCTGAATAATTCACTGATATCTACATATTGTTTACAGTTATGTTCCGATTATACGATGGTGATGGTAACGGTTACCTGGACAAGAACGAAGTGGACTGTATAGTAAATCAAATGATGTCTGTCGCCGAGTACCTCGGCTGGGACGTTTCGGAACTAAAACCGGTACCTCCTTCAACACTATTACCAGAAAAAAATAGTATTAATGCATCAAATAATTTTCAGATTCTCCAAGACATGATGGTGGAAATAGACTTCAACAAGGACGGTCTGGTTTCTCTGGAAGAATGGAAACGAGGCGGACTGACCACCATACCGTTATTGGTCCTTTTGGGGCTCGATTCCAACGTTAAGGAGGATGGGAAACATCTGTGGCGACTGAAACATTTCAGCAGGCCCGCCTACTGCAACCTATGCCTTAACATGCTAGTGGGATTAGGAAAAAAGGGTCTGTGTTGTGTGTGTAAGTAGTGCACTTTTCTTATATATGGCAAAGTTCCGTTTGTTCAGTTTATTGGAATCTGTAGAATTGAAACCCGTCGATCATATCCATTTTGGGCAGTAAACAAAAAGAAATAAGTCAACTTGTTTATAATCATGTTTTTGTATTTCAAAGATAGTAGTTACGATATAAAATGCTTTTTACAATACCTTTTTCATAATCAATTACCCAAAATGGTGATATATTTAATAGAAGAGTTACAATTAACAATATCAATAACGCCAACTAAGGATATAGGATAATTATATTTAAAAACTATTTTTTCTTTTAAAATATTATGGTATCACTGCTGAATTTTTTAATATATGCACCTCACTACACAACATCTGGTGGTTTGATACATTTGAGTCTGTGTCTTGTTCTGGTGGTATCCAATAGTTGTAATATTTCAATATTCGGGTGAGAATGGAGTCTTTCCTCATGCCCCCTTACAATTCTCTTGATTTCTTGATTGGCTGTAGGTATCTGAAGGTCTCGATGTAGATAATCAGTCCTATAGTATTTGGGCGCACCCCCAATACCTCTCGGGACTTTGTTCTGAAAAATTTGTATTTTATTTATGTTACTCTTTGCAGAACATCCCCATAATTGAACTCAATTTATTATGTACTGATAAATGTGATTTTCTTCCAATTAGCCAGTACATTTCAATTCATTTTCTCAATTCCAGTTTTTTTATTTTCTTCGTTATATTTTCCTTCCAACGAAGTTTTGCATCGAGATTCATTCCGAGATATTTAGCGTTGTTGCTATATTGAATGAAAATATTGATAATGAATTTGAAATTTCCAATGTATTAATGCTTCTTTGCTTTTGCTTCCGTTCGAATTGACTTTATAGGCTATGACAAGCACTTTAACTTTATCATCTCATTATTAATCACCTAACCAATTAATTCTAAACCAATACACTATTGGTGATACTACCAGACGGCAAGATTATCTCTCTTACATAACGTATATTTAACAGAGATATGAACTGAACTGAAACAAACGGCATATTGTTTGAATGCTGAAGAATTGCAAAAAAGCATCGATTATTGGAAAACAATATCGCTTTTTGCACAGTATAGCTATGTTACCAGAAAGATAAGAAGAAGTTGCGGAAAGTAATATTTTGGTTTGGTATCTATAATATTGTAGCAATTTTTCTCAATAAAAATGGTCAGAATGTATGCCGGCACCGAATATATAAAATAACTTTTTAACTTCTTCTTTTTTTCCAGTTTGCAAGTACACAGTTCATGAACGATGTGTTGGTCGAGCGCCAGCCAGCTGTATAGCCACTTACGTGAAAAGTAAAAAGTCGTCTCAAACTTTACTGCATCATTGGGTAGAAGGAAACTGTAATGGAAAATGCGGCCGATGTAGGAAACCGGTCAAAGCGGGAGTCACTGGCTTGCATTGTCGTTGGTGTCAAACAACTGTAAGTATTGATTGTTTAACATCAGTGACATTCAGTAAATGTTTGAAGTTTTTTAAAATACTTGTATAATCTATATTGGGAAAAGAATAACAGTTTATTTTTTACCTTTTAGCTACACAACAAGTGTGTTTCCCAGGTTAAAGCGGAGTGTGGACTAGGGGAGCATGCTGTTCACATTTTACCACCTACTGCCATCTGTCCCATCGTTTTGGACCGACAGAGGTCACTACAAAAACGAGGGTCACGCTATGGTGGCGACAATGTGAGTGTGGTAAGTATCAATACATCCTAATACTACAACCTTAACATAACTTTTGTTGGGAGTACATAAGGCTTACTCTTCATTAAAGGACATCACAGATTCATTTATAAGTTCAAGGACTTAATATGAATAATGTTGCCCTTTTACCAACACATATTTCTTATTTTTCTGATGGTAACATTTTAATTAATAGAGATGAAAAACTAAGTTTCTGTTGGAGATTGTTTGAATATCTTGAATATCATGAAAATAAGGTTTCTGCTCTTCCATTTATGTGATATGTTGCATCTATCAAACTAACCGAAAGGAACCGTATCTGCTGAATAGTTCTTGAGAACCTTCAAAATTATTTCTACATACAAGAAGAATGACCTTCATTTTTTGTATAAAAACAAGTCACACAATAATAAATCAGCAAATACGATAAGTGGTTATTGATTAAATTGCGATATTTGATGAAATCATCGTTTGTTTATTTCAAAATCGACAAAATATTGTAGTCGATTCCAATTCAATTCCAACACATATTTTGGTTGATCTTGGTATTGATTATATCTTCAATTTTGTCAGATTTTTATTGACTAACATCTTCAATGATCTTTTCATTATTATAAAGATTTATCTTTATTGCGTTGAGTCGCCATATACTTGACTATTTTCCAATATTGAACTTAATTTTTTAAGTCAACCTGCATATGACGAATTTACTTGTCTACATACTATCATATATATTATATATGTTTCATTTTCATATTTAATATTTTTCTGAAATTGCTTTTTTGATTTCTACAATTCTATTTCCCGTCCATTCAGATAGGAAATACAAGAAGTGAAAGATTATCTTTTTATTACAAAATATTTTATTTTTAGAGCTCATTGACTAGCAACCAAACCAAGCAGCCAGCAATGTCGTTTCAAATTACTCCTGCGGCAAATACCGTACCCCTCTTGGTGTTCATCAATCCCAAATCCGGAGGCAGACAGGGTTATAAAGTACTCAGGAAGTTCCAGTACATCTTAAATCCTCGCCAAGTTCACATACTAGGTAAGAATTATTTTAAATCAGTTTTGACAGTCATTTTGGACAATTTTTGGCGAATTTCATCGTTGCAGGCTCAGGAAGTGGACCTTTACAGGGACTGAGCATGTTCAAAGACGTGCCCAATTTCAAAGTGGTCTGTTGTGGTGGTGATGGTACAGTTGGCTGGGTATTGGAATCGATGGGTGAGTAATTATTTTTATGGCACTATATTAAATATAATTATTATAAATTGTATATTACATAGTATTGTTCAATACATCAGACATGTCAACAAAGAAATATAGTCATCTTCCAATTTACACTTATGGTTTTTGTCTAAAACCATAAGTGTTTTTATTAGCTATTTATGTTTTATCACAATAGTAACCTTATTTTATTTACATTTTTGTAATTTAGGACTCATTCACATTAAAATCATTACTTCTAAATATACCAAAACAGCCTTTGCATTTTACCAGAGAGCTGTACTTACTCATCAAAACGTTATAGTCTGCAAGCTATCGATATTTTCCATTGTCACATTTTTGGAACCTTAATTTATCTTATATTTTATAATATTAATGAACCTTGATAAAACAAAATGAACTCCTACAGCATCATTGGCGCAACAACGATTGACAGCAGTATATCAATGATTTTAATGTGATGATAAAGATGTCATTGTTGGAAATATTACATTATGAAACTTTTGCTGTTATTTAATAACATTTTAATAAACTATAGTCACTTCTCCCGTAGAACAGTACTCTTACTATATATATAATAGGTCAATTGAAAAGTCCCCGGCCTACCATAGTAAAACACATTTTTTTGGCAAAATTAGTTTTTTTTTATTCAACATAATTCCATTCAAGGGTGATACACTATAGCGACCCTCCAACTTTTCAATACCGTTTTTGTAGTACGATTTGTCCTTTGCTTCAAAATGGGCCTCAGTTTCCGCGATCACCTCTTCATTCGACGAAAATTTCTTCCCAGCGAGCATTCTTTTGAGTTCTGAGAACAGGAAATAGTCGCTGGGGGCCAGATCTGGAGAATACTGTAGATGAGGAAGCAATTCGAATCCCAATTCATGTATTTTGCCATCGTTTTCACTGACTTGTGACACGGTGAATTGTCTTGGTGAAGCAGCACTTTATCTTTCTTCAACGCTATGTAATAGTCGCTGTTGATGGCTTTTTCAGGATAGTCAATGAAAATTATACTATGTGCATCCCAAAATACAGACGCCATAACCTTGCCAGCCGACTGTTGCGTTTTCCCACGCTTTGGAGCGGGTTCATCGTGTGCAATCCACTCGACTGACTGTCGATTGGACTTCGGAATGAAATGATAGAGCCATGTTTCATCCATTGTCACATATCGACGCAAAAACTCGGGTTTATTACGCTTGATCATTTCCAAACACTGCTCCGAATCATCAACTCGTCGTTGTTTTTGGTAAAAAGTGAGCTCGCGCAGCACCCACTTTACACAGAGCTTTCTCATACCCAAATATTCGTGAATGATATGGTGTACACGTTCAGTTGGTATCTTTAGAGTGTCTGCTATTTCATTCATTTCAATTTACGGTCATTCAAAATCATTTTGTGGATTTTTTAAATGTTTTCGTCGGTAACAACAATCTCTTTTGGGCGCCTACTGCATTCACCATCTTCGGTGCTCATTTCACCACGTCTAAACTTAGCATACCAATGCTTGATGGTTGATTTTCTTGGGACAGTATCCGGAAACTCGACATCAAGCCAAGTTTTTGCTTCAATTGTATTTTTTCCCTTCAAAAAACATTATTTTATCAACACGCGAAATTCCTTTTTACCAATTTTTTTCACAATAACAAAAGTTGCTTCACTCAAAATGCTATAACTCACAAACTAATAATCCGATAGCTGTCAAATTTATACACGCATCTTTTCAGGGTTAGGGCTAACTAAAAAACATATGAATTTAATTCTAGTAGCGCCATCTATGTGTCAGGCCGAGGCCATTTCAATTGCCCTATTATATACATCTTTTTTAATATCTCCAATATTTAGGGTATCAGGTGCTTGCATGTATTTTGATCAGCGATATCTATTAGTATAAGTGTTTGTGTATACAGACGCTAATAATGGAACGTTTAAAATCGCATTTTCGACATTACTTTTGTTGTTTAATTTGAAGAAGTCATCTCTCGAAGCTCATCAAAAATGATCCGTCACATCCTAATTATCGGTTTCTACTTCAACTTTTTAAATGAATGATAAACAGCCTGGAAGTCTAAAAAAATCGAAAACAATGAATTGCTGTACTTATTTTGACGGAAACCCAGCTTAAATTCTTAAACGCAGCTTAGCAGTTGATGAGAGACGTACATATAATGGGAAAAATCATAATGGAGGAAAAATAACTACTACAGCAACTTCATGTGCAAAAGGCCACTCACATTCAAGAGAGCTATATACAAGGACATCGAAGCGGAATATTCATAGCCATAATATCTTGCTGATGTAATAGATTGCAAGTTGCTAAAAACGAGTTAACCTGTAAATGTAATGTTTACCAACGTCTATTAAACTAATTTAATGACGTATTGTAGCAAAAAAGGCCAGCAATAGCAAGTAATTTCGAACGCACGTTGCCAAAATTGTGAAAAACACACTGCTGCAGGCGAATAGGAAGTTCTGCCACATCTAGCATAATTACCAGACATAACGCCTTCTGATTACAACTTATTCAGACCAATGTAGCATAACTTGGATAGCACACGGTTTCGATATGCTGAAGAAATGCGAAAATTGATTGATTATTGGATCTCCGCCAATGATGTTGCATTATTTCGACACAGTATCGCCATGTTGCTAGAAATATTGATAAAATTGTAGCAAAATACTTTTACTATTACATATTGTACCGTTTTTTCGGGAAATCCCTTTATAAAGTGAAAACATGATCAAAGCACATACTAAACATCTAATAATTAAGTTGTAACAACATAAAATAAAGGATGACGTGCAACTAATTATTTGTTGATTTCAGACAAGGTCGATTTGGAATGTCAACCTGGTGTAGCCGTTATCCCTCTTGGAACCGGAAACGACCTGGCCCGTTGTCTTCGATGGGGCGGCGGCTACGAAGGCGAGTCCATCCACAAGATCCTGCACAAAATTGCCCGAGCTTCCACTGTGATGATGGATAGGTACAAATTGCACAACGCGACATAAACGTATTAATAAAAGGGGTTTTGTTTGTTCCATTCGAATCGGTAATGACAGGTGGTCGATAGAACTCTTTGATTCCGCTCAGCCGGATCCCAGTGTGAAGATTGCCGATACAAGGATACCGTACAACGTCATCAACAACTATTTCTCCATCGGAGTAGTAAGTATATAATAAAAAACACAAATAATAACCGGTCTATAATGACTTAAAACTAGATATGTATATAGAAAGAATTATTGGTTCTCTGCCTGTTGTTTTGAGACTTACTCTGCTTTTTGTCTAACTCTATATTATTGCATTAGCTCAAACTTGTTTTCTTCACTCTCCTGATTACTTATAAAACAAATAATATAACAATGATAATCAATTTTAAATATAAATAAGTATTTGGCAAAAGAATGCTTCATTTTTTGAGGCTATCCAAAAATCAAACTCTTTTTAGTATTTTCATATAATGTGAGCTATCATTCAGATAGACCAAAGATAATTGGAATCAGAAGAAGGAATATCGAGTTACTATTGCAGGTGGAGTAAAATTTTCCCTATATTTTAAAATTGCCAATGTTGTCAACAATATTTTATCTATGTATAAATCACGTGGTAGCGTTATGATAACATTGTCTTTGGACTTATTTTCGTGTATCAGTTTCAAAATAACACCATAAGATCAAGAAACAAATCTCTCAAACAATATTTTGCCTTATAATTATAGTCATTAGATGGTTTTCATATCTATTATTCTTCTATAAAGAAATCATTCATTTCCCATCCTCATTTTCTACTTACTTCACTTTAAACACAAAGAATCATTCCTAATGTATGTCAATGTGTTGTTTCTCCATTTTTATAACAGTCTGTGAAGTTATTAAATTATTCCATGTAATTTGATCAGTAAAATCTATTGATGAAAATATGAAGTATCACTACAAACAATTGTTAAACAACCGAAACTTTTTGATGTTGACCTTTATCTACATAAAACAACAGTTTTTATTTAGTATTATTGAGTTATTCAGTGTATATACACGCAATAGTAAAACGCTTAAAAAATTATTTTCAACATTCATTACTTTTGTTTTATTTGAATAAATCTACTGTCGAAGCTCATCAAACATTTATAGTGTTGTCTGTCATATCTCAATTTTCAATTTTAATTTCAACAATTTGAATGAGGTGATTTTATTGTTAATGACAAAAAACGGTCTAGGAGACTAAAATAATCCGAAGACAATGAATTGAACGGCTTATTGGACGAAAACTCAGCTTAAATTCTTAAAAAGGCTTTGACAATTGATGAATCAACTGTTTCCAGACATTTACATGCGACGGAAAAGATTCAAAAAGAGGAAAAATAACTACCACAAAATAGACAGAAAGTGCCATTTTGAAGTGTCTCAACATAGCAGCTTCATTGCTTGTCAGGCAAAAAAAGAAAAGTTTCCTTTTGAAAGAAAATGTCTACCGACTTCAATTAAGCAAGTTGAACAACGTATTGTTTCAAAAAAAGACCAGCAATAGCCAGTAACAGACCCAAAGCTATCGTCAAGTTCTGTCGCATTCAGCATACTCACAGAGTCGTCTTCTAATTACCACCTTTATCATGGATTGACTAATAAACAGTTTTAAAATTCTGAAAAAATGCAAAAATGGATCGATGAAAACTAGAAAAATGGGAAAAAGTTGTAGTAAATGATTGACAATATTTTCATTAATTTATTACTATATTATTACTATACCAATTTTTCTCAATAAATGAAAAGAATATAATTTTTCTGTTAATTCTGATATTAAGTTGGTTCAAGTTGTCAGATGTGATTTTGATTAGTTTTAAAGTTGTAGATTTTAAAATCAAATTAAACATTTAATTTTTGACGAACACTTTATTTTTCACTAATTAAATGTTGTTAACATATTACAATTTTTTAATATCAGAATAATATTATTATGTCAGTAGTATGACTAAGTTTTAATATATTTTTGACTTATTACTCAAAGGGTTCTGAACGTGCCTATCGTAATCAAGAAGACAACAGTTTAAATTTACCCTAGAATAATTCAAAACCTTCCAAAATATAAAATAAACCAATTCATGTCAACACTCCATTACAGGACGCAGCCATCTGCAACAAATTCCACATCGAACGACTAAAAAATCCGGATCGATTCAACAGCCGAATGAAGAACAAACTCTGGTACGTGGAGTTTGCGACAACGGAAACGCTGTTCGCCTCGTGCAAGAACCTGCACGAGTCCATCGAGATAGAGTGCGACGGCGTGGGCTTGGACTTGGCCAACGGTCTTCCGCTGCAAGGCATCACCTTCCTCAACATACCGTACACTCACGGCGGCTCGAACTTATGGGGAGAGCACCTGTCGGGATCCAGGAGGAGCCGGAGAAGACCGAAGGACAAAGACATCAGCACCAGCAGTTTTAATTCCGTAGATCTGAGTGATGCTGTTCAAGGTATAATATTTAGTGTTATAGAACACACCAGGGGTGAACTTTTACAAATTGTCGAAATTTATTTCTAAAGTCAGTTTTCTAAACTTGTTGCCATTTTTTTTTAAATAGTGGAAGTGCCTCTAACAATTTGTGCAATTAATACGTTGAAGGTTCATCAATTTTACGACAATCAATTCTTACCTCTGGCAAAATATTTGTTATAAAAGTTTTAAAATCCCCCGTTGTTTTAAAACCGAGCTGACATAATCTAACTCTTTGAATTTTCTAGAAACTATTCAAAAAATACTGAAAAAATAAGTGAAAAATAATTAGAATTAGATATTTTCGAATAAAAAACAGAATTAATGATCCTCAAATTGATATCATGCTAATCACATTGCTTTATTTTTCTAGATATCGGCGACGGATTAATCGAGGTCATAGGTCTCGACAATTGTCTCCACATGGGACAAGTGAGAATAGGCATCACAGCCAGCGGACGACGACTGGCACAATGTTCCTCCGTTACAATCAAAACCAAGAAAACCTTCCCGATGCAAATAGATGGAGAACCGTGGATGCAGCCACCCACAACGGTAATTCCCCCCACACTGCACTCACACCGACCCACCATCACACGAACCTATGTTTCAGATTCGAATCACTCACAAGAACCAGGTGCCTATGTTGATGGCGCCCTCGCCCGAAAAGAAAAAAGGATTCTTCCGGTTCTTCCGTCGGTAGATCGGACACAATTTTAGTATGTATCTTTTGCTCTGAGTACCTGCAAATTGATGTATTTTCATTTTCGTTTGTAACGTGCGAGTTCGATCTGAAAGAGTGCAAACGAAACCACAGTATTATTCGTATTTGTTTTTAGTCATTCTTAGTTGTGTTAAATATCGACCGGGGCAAGATATAAGAGGGGTGCTTTACTCACCACTAATCGAATGTTTCTCTCGATGTCGAAATCTTGTTGTTGTTAATATAATAACGTTCTAACGATGGTTGATTGTTAAATAATATTTGGATCGGATTGTGAAGATGTTATAGATGTCTAGATGTTGCTAATATGTATAATGATTGGATGGATTAATAACAATTGATCATTGGTGAGTATAAATTCTGAAATCATAATCATCCTGAAACTAGTTTATTGCCATTTGGGTGATTTTTTAATATCATGGTGATAATACTGCATATTAATTATAGTCGAGCCTTGATGATAATGTAAATAAAATCATCAATAAATTTTTATGGTTAAACTTATTGTTGATATTGGAAATATAATTGTTAAAATAATATTATTTATATAAAATCAAAAGTTTAAAAGTATGGTTTTAAATTTTTTTTAATAAATGATTTTTCTCTTAACTAACCGGATTTTGATTCGGTACTATAATAATACTATTTTAATGATATTGTTGATATAAAGATGACACTATTCATATAGAAATATCATAATTGATTTTTTTATGTTAAAAGGACATTAAAGATGAACAAATTTTACTAGAATCCAAATAATACAATAAACTACAACATTACCAACATAATTACATTTAAATAATATTAATAATACTAGTTTTAAGTGATACATTCAATGATTTTGAACACATAATAAATTATATATTGATGATAACATTATAGTATGTCCAAATAAAATTGTTAAAATATTAAGAAGTAAGAATACAGGTAATAGTGATTTATTAAAACATTAATTCTTTCCTTTTGGTGATTTTTTAATTCATTTAACAATACCTATTGCAACTGTTACTACACACTGACTAAGTATTTCTCTGTATAACAAACTATTTGCAAACTACTTGTTCCTGTAAATCAGTTCCAGAACTTAAATCCAGAAAACATTAAACTCAGATTGGACCTATGTGTATATACATTTTCTGGGTACTTAATACATGAGAGACCAGAACACATTACAGGGTGAACACATATGTTTGTCTGCATAATGCACATATGTTTATCAGTCGGTTTGATGTTTTAATGCAACCCCATATTTACACCCCATAAGTCCAAATAGGCTCCATAATTGACTGATAAATATATCTCTTTGATCTAACCAGTACAGTTCTTTAATGTTTAGTATGATCTGTTCTGCTTTTTGTCTAACGTGTTCTATAACTAGGGAGTAACAAGAGCAATGGAGTTTCCAATCGAAGCAAAAGTGGAAGAATCAAAAGCAATTTTTTATTAGAATAGAGTTTATTTTAATACAAAAAGAAAAAAATATCGTATCATGAATCCCCAAAAATTCTGAAACAAACAACTCAGTTTCATTCAATGTGTCTTGCTTGTATATCTTATTTCCTATGCTCCCAATGACTATAAAGAACAATGGAACAATTAACTGGAACTAGCTACCTCTATATTGTACATGTTTATAATACCTCCTAAAATCATATCACCCATAATGTATAACTCTACTAAATAAGTTGCAATTGCGATAAATTATTTAATAGTGGAAGCTGCATCTTTACATCAACAATATCAATTTAATATCAACAATGCTTTAACGCTTAAAGAATTATTTTAATGAGTTTCTATCAAGACACGTGTTGTTGGTATACATGCAATCCTTTATCAGGTATCCATATTATATCTTGCCCTGTTAATAATCAATTTAATAAATACGTAAAGTCCGTCGATATTTAACACCAACCGTCTGCATTTAATTTTCTTCCCATCCGAGCTGCTCCAGGCAAGAATCCAACGTATAAGTATACCTGTGGGACCACCCAGCTTGATCAGAGCGCTTTCCCTACAAGCAGAAAGATTGAACGCTTTTATATCTACGCTTGTCCCATATTGGGACTTCTACCGAAACCCCTCCCGCCCCTATCCCCATCCCCCGCGTAAAATAACCACCCAGCACCAGAGAATTAATCAAAGAGAAATTTATAAAAATATATATGTGACTATACATATATATAGAGAGATTATTCATTGACTAACATGTAGTTAGCGCACTCTGTATAAACTATGTTTATTCCATTTATAAATTATATTTTATTTTCGTTATTATTATTATTATTAATTGATAACAAAAGATATATGTATGAAAAGTTTACTCTTAAGGTTGTTGTAATATTGATATTTGAAAATAAAAGACAAATGCCGTTATTATTGTTACTGGATATGTTCGGGCTATCTGTCAGCTCATAGTTGTTTGCTTATTAAGTATACTTATCATGTTATGGGTAGATTTTTATTTATATTTTGTATGATATTGATGATATGTATTTATTTTTGATTTAAAATTATATATGTTTCATAAGCAGTACCCAGTGATTATTGTGTTTTATATTTCGTAGATCATTTTTACACGACATCAACAATGTTGATAAAAGTGACACAGTTTTAATTGTTAAGTTGAGCTCGTGTGAATTTGGGGATGTTGAAATATAGTGATAAGACATGGTGTTGAGATTTTGTATTTTGATGTATTTATTTATTAATTCATTGCATTTATAATATTTTTATGATTAAATAATACATATAATCATTATGATACAGTCACTGGAACTGGTGTTTGGTAATGTTGATATGAAAGGACATAATAATCCCATAATAATAAAAATTCCCATAATTTTAAAATATTGCCTGTCTTTGCCTTCATGATCTATTCCATTTTTCTGCGATTTATTTGATACTAAGTACTATAAAGCAACTAAATATATTGTCACAGTATTAATATTAGGTTTTAAAAAAAGTTTGTAGCGTTTTTTAAGTAAAATTCAGCAGTGAGACGGACAAAATTTCAACATTTCTTGGATAGAGTCATGATGAAATTAGTGAATTTATTGTTTTTTTTTTTAAATTAAAATTCCTTTCAGCCTTATATAAAGATGAAAATATATTCTATAGGACTAAATATGATGGACTGCTTTTTTCACAACATATTCAAAAAGTGTTCCAAACTTCCAGTGCTTTAGGAACCTGGGAACATTGGCTTACTACTTCAATCAAAACTTGTTTATTTAACTGAAAATAATCTCCTTGTACCAGTCTAAAGTGGCCAAATCCCTACCCACTTCAGAATTACACTGTCAGTCATAGAATATGCGTATATCCATATTCTACTTCACTACAGATAACAGAAAATATAATATAAATATAACTTCCCTATCATTGCAAATATAGTTTTCCATATAAATATAAATCACTAGTTGTGTTTAATCTAATGTTTTTATTTTACAAATGTAATTTTTATATCATAAATTTCTGTTGGCCAACCAAATATTCTAATTAATTATCTAATATACTTCAAGGTACAATGATTCAAAACATTTAGAACAAGGTCACCATAAAAGACATATTATGAACTCGAATGATAACTTAGAAGTAATGCACTTTCATGAGACTTTTAATATTTATTTAGTTTAGTGTTAATTTGGTTTTCTATTAGATTTCTTCTGGTCTTCTTATTGATTTATATTTGAGCAATATTCAGGTCTTGAAGACATGAAGAATACTTGAAACAATAAGCATTTGAAGAATGTTCCTTCATTCAACTATTGCCCCACCAACTAGATCAATTCAGCGACTAACTTCGGTGATCATCAACGTTTCTTCTGTGTTATTTTAAAATAACTGTGTTCAAATATATCAACACTATACCTTATAGATTAATAAAACAATATTGTGTTCCAGCACTGCTTATGAAACGATATTAGATTTTATTTATTTATATGTAAACTAGGAGTTTGAAAGGGGAACACTATTATTGAATAAATACAAACGAAAACACCAGTACAGAATGTGTCCCCTTTAATACTCCCCATATAAGACTAACAAATGTATTCCAGATCTTCTCTCAGTATTGCCTGTACGTAATAACCTTAATTTATAAAAGCCAGTCCGCATTATATTAATTATCGATTATATTCATTCACCCGACGAGATGATGACACAAATCAAATAATTTATATGTTATGGTGGGTACAGATCTGATCATTCGGGGCCAATTAACACCGAAATTAAAAATACGCATGAACAGAACTGAGTTCGGTGAACAAGCAAGTATGTAGTGCGCATGCACTTTACTTGGTTCCAATGTTTTCCGCATGACTTTCAGCGCTTGGCGACGAACGGAATCTTGCCCCACGAGCCGCAAATCGGGCTGACAATTGTGAATGATATAGATTTTGGTTCCGAGAAAACAATTCTCTTTTTAATTGTAATGTAATTATTACCACAAAGATGTTTTTGAATAATAAATATTAATTTAATAGCTAATAATAAATACGTATAAACAAAAGCGTTATTAAAGAACATGAAAAATTTAAATAAAAATATTTTTATTTTCCTTGCAAGAATCTTATTTCTGAAATAATATTTAGCTTAAACTATCATATTTTGTACTTAATCTATATAGTAAAAATCATTAAATACGGCAATTTTTAGAAAATTACCTTTGTTATTCATTAGGCACCAATCACTCAAGCATCACTTCACTTCGGTATCAAGATGTTATTCCTTCATTTTTTTCAATGTTCTTGTTAGCAAGTTTATTTTTAGTGTATTATTTTAAAAGCTATAACACCTTATAAGGGCTGTGACTCTTCCAACCAAATCATCTTGTATTCAACTTTTTCTTTCATACTACTTGATGGTTGTGTCTTGAACTGTGTTGAAGTTATTTTTCAACACAGTTAACAAACATTTCACCTTCAAAATAGTAATCAAATTACTAAAATATATACTGTCTATATAATACTTATTTATATCCTTCAAACCAAATAGATCAAATAGAGGTAATATTTTTAATTTATGGATTTATTGTAACAGTGAATAAATAAAAATAAAATAACTTCTGAAATCTACCAATAGTATACTAAAATTGTTTAGAATCTACCTTAATCTTCAAAGGAGTTGAATTTCAATCCATTTTTCGATTTTGACATTTTATTCTGTTGTCACTGTGGAAAGTATGGTTGTGAGCAACTGTATACATTCCTCCGGGCCAAATGATTGTAGGGGAACGATACTTTCCGAGAGTAGCCGAGCGCACTACGAAGCTGTTCCCTACGTTCATATCAGTACTCACCATTAAATTTTATATATATCATATTAGAACTGCCACTATTAGCAAAACATTAAAAAACAGGAAGATGAGAAATCAAACCCAAAACAAAAACGATAATGTGGGCGAGTCCATTTGCTGTCGAAGCTTTAATTGTAAGATAACCCCCCCTCCTCCTCTCGTAGATCGTCTTAAGGTTAAGATATTTTGTCCGCCCTGTATATAAAATGATATACGTCCGTCGCCGCGTCCTTCGGACGGTCATGACGTCACCGTTCGAATGACGCGTTCGCGCGGCACTCTTGATAGCTTTACATGTTTCGTCCAAGAGAATACAAAATTGAGTGTAAGGTAAATAAAAAATAAAAGATTTTTAAGCCATTTTACAACAACGTTGTTTGTCTAGATGAGAGCGAGTAATTTCGGATTAATTTTTGAACGATAGATAGAAAGCGAAGCGCGAACAATGTGATACCGCTATGGGTTTATGATTTCGGAGAGTACAATAATTTTATTGGGAAAACCGTAGGACATAATGGTAGGACAAATATGATTTTCGTTTAACTGCTCTTTGTTGAACATTTTACGTCTCTAAAAATAAAAAGAAAAATCAAAATGAAATGGTGTTTCATTTGTGTGTGTGTGTGTATTTTTACCCTTAGTATTTATGTATTAGGACCAAGAATTTCTACTACTAGTGATATTGTACCTGCCAGTGTAACCACTGGGTACCACCTTGTCGTACTCAACATACTTGGATCGTCGCGAAAAAATGGTTTAATGAACATCGAAAGATTTCTCATTTTTAAGAAGGACATCTGCCAACATAGTTAACTTATAACATATAATTTCAGAATTGTTTTGCATGGCCTTAACAGGAAAGCGCTGGCAACGCCATTTTGTTTCATTTCATTAGTTATTTATTTACCCGTCTAAAATATCCGTAACACAAAAAAATAACATAGTTGACTTTCTTAACACTCCGTTTCATTTGCGACATGAGAAATTTACCGTTAAGGAAGTAAAACAAACAACAGTTAAAGAAATCAACGCTAAAAATCCCCTGATTCTGACACAATTACTAGAAGAATTCTAAAAGGGCTCTCAGAAAATTGCATGAAATTAATAACGTTTATATATAATGCCCTGTTAGGACTTAATTACTTTCCTAGCACTTGGAAAGTGGCTCAAATCATCATGATTCTTAAACCAGGGAAAAAGTCAGAAGACATCTCTTATCGTCCTATAAGCCTCTTACCTGGATCTCTAAAATTTTTGAAAGACTATACATTAAAAGAGTAAAAATAATCATAGAATAGAGAAATATTATTCGAGAATATCAATTCGGCTTCCATAATAAGCACGAAACAACAGATCAAATACATAGATTAGTCAACAAAATTAATAGAAACCTAAATGATAAAAAATATTGCTCTGCTGCATTTCTCGATATATCTCAAGCCTTCGACAAGGTGTTGCACACTGAACTGCATGTTAAATTGAAAAAGCTTTTAGCCCATACGCACTTTCAACTACTTAAATCATACCTCATAGACAAGCATGTTATTGTGAAACAGGGTGACGAATACACTGACCTCCATCAATATATTCAGGTGTTCCACAGAGCAGTCTTCTTGGTCCAGTGTTATATCTACCTCAAAAAACACTAGTCTTGCATATGCTGACGATACAGCGGATTTATCATCACACAAGAGTCTAATATCAGCCACAACAAACCTCCAACTTCATCTTAACAAAGTTGAATTGTGGTTGAAAACAGGGCATATCAGAGCAAATGAGACAAAATCTACCCATGTGATATTCACCCTTTATAGAATAAATTGTCCCTCAATCAAAATAAATAATTATAAACTCCCGCCGGCAGAAAACGTTAAATATCTGGGAATGCATTCTGATCCACGTTAAACACATATAGTGACAAAACGCGAGCAGCTTGGGCTTAAACTAAGTTCAAATGTATCGGCTGATAGGGCGTAAATATATATTATCCTTAGATAAGAAGATTTTGTTGTATAAGTCAATACTTAGGCTCATTTGGACCTATAATATTGAAGTGTGTTGTACTACTAGCAAATCTAACATAGATATCCTCCAGAGGTTCCAGAATAAAGTGTTGCGAGTCATCATTGATGCCCCATATTACGTGTCCAACAAACTGATTCAGCGCAATATCCCCTTAGAACTTATAAAGAGCGTGATACAAAGTGTTAGTGCGAAGTACTCTGAAAGAGTGTTAGTGCATCCCAATACACTCGCCAAACAGTTAAATGTATGCGATGACAGTTCAGTGCGTAGACTCAAACGTAAACTACCATACGAATTGATTAACAGACACATAGTTAGATATAATAATCTCTAAAATAAGTTAAAACAGTCTTTAGAATAAGTTAGGATAGAGTTTAGAATAAGTTAGAATAGTATTTAGAATAAGATTTAGGAAGTCATATTATAATACTTACTGCCCACGGGCAGATTCTTGAAGTTCTGAGAGATTAATAAAAAAATGCCATTACAGACACCTGTAAAGAAAATATTTTGTTAAGGATTTTATACGCATCACATGACGTCGTCGCACTCTAGCGACCAATTAAATTTGAAATAAAAACCCAAATGTAATTTCCCAAAAAAGTATATTAAAATAAAATTTTACATGAATACAAATATTATAAAATATTAAAATAATGAAATATAAATATATAAATAAAGATAATTAACTTCAACTCAATTTCTAAATTTCTTTCTTAGACATTTTAGTTCTTAAAAGGTTCATGAAAGGGTAATTAGGATCAGATTTACCGGAACCCGACTCCTTAATTTATAGGACATTTATCACACCCCAAACATATTCCTTAGAGAATTAACTTAATAACTTCAGTCATATCACAATGGATACAGCTTGATAAATATAAATAAAACGAGCCTCCAAATGACCCAATATTAAGACTAGATACTCACCTACTATAAGAAGGGAAACAGAAGAAGATAAGACCAAAACATTTCGCGAGTTACGTTCCGCTTGTTTCTTTAGTTCTGTTTCTTTAAGAAGAAATAGACAGCATTGCTTGGCTGAACACTGGATGGATACTAGCAACAATATTCAGTCTAATAATGGCAAGATTTTAACCACTCTACAAGGCTATTATTAAGAGAATTTTGAGATTTACCAGCACTAAAATAATGTCAACAATGGTAAATGATATAAGACCAACACCATCAACAAACAGTTCTTTAAATATATGAAAAAGGTGTATAATTAAAATCAGAATAGCACGTTAATGCAGTACACTACAACATTGTACGACAGTAGTGAAGTAGTTGTTAAAAGTAAATTAAATGGTTGGTCCGGAACCATTGTACGAGGGTGGTTCAAATATGATTGAGACAAATACTCTATTTACTAGTGACAAAATTTACGGCTTTTCTAAGCATTTCTCCTCACCAATTATGCATTTTGTTCATCTTTCTGGAAGTTTTTTTATGCCGATATCGAAGAATTCCTTGGGCGACTCAACTATTCGCGCACTAGCTCCTCTACCTTGTCGTCGGTGTTGAATATTTGACTGCCGAGGGCTTCTTGCAGTGGTCCAAACATGTGGTAGTCGCAGGGTGATAAATCCGGACTGTAGGAGGGGTGTTCCAGTACCTCCCACCCTAATTCCGATATTGTATCGAGCGTGAGACGCGCGGTATAAGGGCGCGCGTTATCTTGGAGAAGAATCGCATTTCGCCGATCCCAGAACACCGTACAGAGAACATTACCCGCGGACCTGGTTGTCTTCGCTTTGACTGGCGCCCTTTCCTCCTTCTTCCCCCACTCTTTAGATATCTTGCTTTCGGGAGTGTAATAGCGTACCCACGTCTCGTCTGTAGTGAAGATTCGCGTTAAAAAAACGTCCCTCTCCGTCTCGTATGGCGTCAGCAAGCGGCAGTTTAGCAGTAACAGTTTAGCAACTCATCGCATCGTTATTTTGCGATATTAAAGGTGTTTGTGGATGATAGATTCTACACTACCTATACTGATGCCGATTTCAGCCGAAATGTCTCGAACATTCATCCTACGGTCCAACAAAGTGAGTTGTTCTACGCTGCGAATGTTGTCTGCTGTGATGCTGATTCGCGGTCGACGATCATGCGGCTCATTCTCGACGGTTTCGCGGCCATCCTTGAATGCTTTGGCCCATTTAAACACTGCAGCCCTACTCAGGCACTCATCGAACTGATTTCGCAAACGCAGAAAAATTTCAAGCCACGACCTTCAAAACATAGATGCGCGCCATCTACAGCGTTTGTCTCCGCCATATTTGAACCACCTTCGTAAATATATCCTGGTGTTTTAAAGATTTTAATTTTACATTAAAAATAGACATCAAGAAACTGACTGACTGACTTGAGAGCTGACCATCACCACAGTGACCAACCTCCTTGGATTTTTCCTATTTAAACTTAGAGAAAAATATTTTAAAATTAAGTTATACATCTAATACATAATCAATCCATATTCCTACTAGTGATTGTTAATAAAAACTACGCTGACGTGTACTTAATAACGTGATTAAAATTTCTAGAACAAATACGTGCGACATTAACGTTACCGTATAAGGGTTGGAATTGACGGAACGACAACGCCCTACGAGCCACTGCAGTTAGCCGTCATAAGGTTGGTAAAATCAATACCGACACATAGATCCGAAAATGTCTGAGTTGCTGGTAGCATCGCCCGTGAAGACGCGATGAAACCAATCAAATCGCATTAGTATCACCGTGTAATATGATCAATTTTAGTGTACAAAATGTATAAGCAACTATTTACGATATTAGGTAAGGGCTTTTTTCTCACTAGCTGTTCCAGACTAAAAACTCTTTTACAAAACCGTCTTTTCCATCACCGTTCTTCACCAAAACACGAACAATCAAAAACCTTCTCACCTATTGGCTATTGATTTAAAAAGAAATCGAAAAATTCAGTTCTCAGCATCTCACACCGAGAGATAGAAATGAAAAGCGTTTATCTTTACTTTATTATCAGTTTGTGTTATTTTATAAGGACCACCATAGATATATTTACTGTATATAGCTTATAGTATCATCTCGACAACTCGTTTTTTTAGTTCCACCCAACGGTACCCTCAAAGTGGTATTCCTTATTATGTCACATTCATTAGATGTAGACAATTTTACATGTTTAACTCACATTTATTCAATTTATCGTAACACT
Organism: Rhynchophorus ferrugineus; assembly: GCF_030347505.1. Classification (NCBI taxonomy): domain Eukaryota; kingdom Metazoa; phylum Arthropoda; class Insecta; order Coleoptera; family Curculionidae; genus Rhynchophorus; species Rhynchophorus ferrugineus. The sequence goes on from NW_027472583.1 coordinate 53,933,262, forward strand.
ATAACTATCAATAAACTATGATGACAGAGAATCATATTTAATGACTCTCGTAAAACATTATAATATATATATAACATAATACGACAAATATATTCTGACAAAAATGTACCGAGAATTGTCAAAACACGCGATTTTCGGTTATGAATATTTCAGTGAGTGAATTAATTTTGAGGGTTGATTGATTTTATTACCAAAAATTGTCTACATTATTAATTTTTAAGGTATTGTTCATCGGTAGCCATTACTTTGTGGCCACATATAAATCAGAAAAAGAGACGCTTCTTTTGAGGATGTCCAATACTAGATGACTTAATCTTTTGGTATCTGATCGAGGGAAAAATGATAATCGGAAAGAGTAAAGTCTGGTGAAAATGACGGGAATATTTAGATTTCCATTGAAATATTTTCGTTTAAGTTTTCACGGATTTTGGCGGTCTCGATTTCTCATCTTCCCAGTTTTTCAGATGACAAGAGTGTTCTTTCTCATGAATAATAGGAAAAGTTAAATTGTAATAAATAATATGTTGGTTTGATTTGAACAAATTAACATATAACAAAAAACTTAAAAACTACTGTGTAAGTTACGGTATTTATTGCATATCCCTCAAAATTAATTCACAACCACGGTTTTTAACAAAAATAATGATACAGCATCTTTATCATACAATATATTTAGTTATATTCCCTAATAAACCAACAAAACCTTTGTTCTATCTAAACATTTTTTGGTAAAAACGTATCAAGTCCTTTTCGTGAAAATTATATAGCAAAAAAATTACAAAAGCTCCCAAATTTATGCTGTATTTAATGCTTTTAATAACGTCTTACTTAAAACATACTTCCGTGATCAAAAAATAGTGAGACTTTTAAATTTAACTCGTCTGGGTTGGTATTTTAATTGCTTAACTGACATCTGTGTCGTTTTCAAATCATTACGTTTTTTAAATTAATTAAGTACATTTCGTTTGAATCATGTTTTTGATTTTCCAAATGTTTAAAAGGTCAAAAAAGGTAATTTAGTGATGCTGCTCTGTCAGAAGAAGTGTTTTCGATTGATATATATGGGCTTCTCGACATCTGCTGTTGAGAACCACGACAATTTTTGAGCAGCAATGTTATCGCATACCTGTTGATACCCTCAATACATCATTTAAATCGTCAATCTATTTTAAACAATAACTTGGACATCAAATCCATCTTCCCTCTTCTAGTTCAAAAGCACATAAAGGCTCATCAAACCCATTATTATGGTTTACAACATATGGATTTATACTAGGAGTGAACCTTAGCGTTGGACTAGCTATTTTTAATATGAAAAAATCATTTCGAGAATTTCGTTTTATTGAGGAGATTAAATTAAAATTAAATTAAACCAGAGAACGAATTCAACAACTACTTCAGAGACTTAAATTAATAATAATCAATGCATCATATCTAAAATGTGTTTCTTTAAAGAAAATAAAATAAATTTGGAAAAATAGGTAACTAATTATCGCTTTATTTCGACAGTCTTATTATTTTTTGATCAGAGTAGTATATTATTCTATAAGGGAATAAAACCCTAAACAGTGAAACATTTTTCAGATCAAAAATTAAATGTAAATGTATTACGAGGATTGCTATTAATATTTCTCTATGTAAGATTCCTTAGTCTGACGGTATGTCACATGAATTATATTGCTTTATAAGATTATCTATAATATCGATGTTTTTGGCACAACAATGGATTTTAGACGATCTCCACGAAATTCATTAAACCAGTCCTGTACGGTTCTGTAGGATATTCTCTTGACAATCCACTTCAAAATTTATGAAAAATAATCATACGAAAAAGTTACTAATTAATTTTTAATTACAAAACATATCAAGAAGGTTATGTCCAACAAGGTCAACGTTTCCAATGAATAAATCGGATGGCACCTGACAACCCTTAGTGCTACAAAGGCCAGAAATACAAATAGCAACCCTCGTATTGGCATTATATAGGGTGAACCATCTATTCCAGAGAGTCGAGAAAGCACAATATAGGAATATTTATTGAAGTACTGCAGTTAGTTCAATACCCATCCTCTTAACCCAATTTCGACACGAATTGTCGATGATTTGTGACTTTTTCAGGAATAGTTCGTCAGATATATTCATTAAATACTTTTGTAAACCGCTGAAATCAGTTATCATTTTGGTGTAGCAGTTTACTGTGACTTCATTACCATTTTTAATTTAAACAAACCAACTCTCTTTGTTTGCATAACGTCGAAAATAACAATAATTTTGGTTTCTTACTAATGTTGAAAAACATACACTTAAAAAACTAATCAACAGATAGTTCATCCTATATATACACTATTTAATTAAATATTTTGTAATATTTTATTATCATAGTATCCTGACATGTATTAATGGTACCTGTCAAGTCCAGAAAGATAAAATTAATTATATTTCAATAAACTATTTCTTTTGCCTGTGTATATATAACCTTTTACCATAATTCTGATAAAAGTTGGATTATGTGAGAAAAATTAATATTCTTAGAAAGTTATCAGCACACTTCGACCTCATTAGTTAAAAATGCTATATTTATAAATATATTATCCGCTATTAACCATTATAATTCCTAGTAAAAAATAAATATAATGTCCAATGAAATGTCTTCCTTGATCCTTCTCAATGTCTTCAGTGTTTCTTTAACTAATTTATCATCATGGCATCATTTAATAATTGTTACATTTAGAAAAACATCCTGAATTTTTGAATGCAATGCAATATATTTTTGGCATGGTAACTATCGTTCACAAGCTTCAAACAAGATACATTCAAAGCAATGACTTACTTCCTTTTGGAATTTGGACTCTCGCTTTAGTTTTATGGACAAAACGAGCATCATTGCCCAAGAATAGATCATGTAATTGCTTGTATCTTCAGTGCAGAAGATCTGATTCTAAGCTCTTCATCAGGGATTGTGCTTTTTAATGGTCTGTCGACTAATTACAAAATTCGGAGGTTGGGGTGCCACATAGGGTTGGTCTTATAGCCTTATCATTGCCGAAACGATTTTGGTATTTATAAATCTCAAAAAACTCTCGAACAACTAGAACCTCGACTACATTGAACTGATAATTGTGGCCAGTTACCATTCTAGTCTCGATCAAATCTGACTGGGCCCTATGTTCATATCACTCATATCGTCGATCACTGTTTTTTCTACGTACATTTGTCCAAATTCACTGAGGACCTGTTACCTTTAGACAATCACTTTTAACGGAGCGTCGAAACTTTAACGAAAGATAACTTTGTTCTTTAAAGCCTTTTCCCTTTTATAGTAGCATTAGATTATATTGGGAATGACTTAGGCTCTTTGAAGTTGTTAAGTTCACTTTCTGAAGAATATTGCTGAGATGTAATAAATGCTTAGGAAATGAATGATTTCAGGGCAAATATATTTTTATATATTTTTTTATTATTTAATTAATACATTGTTACTAGTAGTTTCCTGTCTAACCTACAATTTGTCTTTATGATTTATACATGTCACTGCTGTATTTTTTAATATATGCACCTCACTACACAAGATCAGATGGTTTGATTTTTTTGAGCCTGTGTTCTGTTCTGATGGTATTCAAAAGCTGCAATATTTCAATATTCTCATGAGAATGGAGTCTTTCCTCATGCCCCCTGCAATTTTCTTGATTTTTTAACTAACTGTTGGTATCTGAAGGTCTCGTATTTAAGTGCGCCCACCATACCTCTCAGGACTTTGTTCTGAAAATTTTTTATTTTATTTATGCTACTCTTTGCGGAACATCCCTATAATTGAACTCCGTAGGTTTCAGTATTTGCTTATATAATAGCAATTTATTATGTACTGATAATTGTGATTTTCTTCCAATTAGCCAGTACATTTTCCTATATTTCAATTCCAGTTCTTTTCTTTTCTTCTTTATATGTTCCTTCCAGCGAAGTTTGGCATCAAGATTCATTCCAATATATTTAGCGTTGTTGCTATATGGAATGACAGTATTATTTAATGTTATTGGTGCTTTTACGGTCTGTTTATAGGTGAACTGCACATGTACAGATTTACTTTCATTAATTCTTATTTTCCAAGCTTGTGTCCAATTATTTATATTGTCACTTGCCTGTTGTAATTTTCGTGATGCTTCTTCACTATTGTCTCCGACAGCTATAATCGCAGTATCTTCAGCAAATGTAGTCATCGTAATATTTTCTAATTGTGGTATATCACAAGTGTAGAGCAGATAAAGCATTGGTCCCAGTACACTTACTATATTTTAGGATGATGGTGTAACGAAGCCCGAAGGTATATATCTATATGTGTCGGTTTCCTGTAAACCTGACATCCTATCCAGTGTCCTGTTTTGTCGAGCTAGAAAATCTAAGAAATGAATATCGAAATTATTCTCGGTTACCATGGTACTATTTTTTTACTAATGGATCCACCTATTACGACAAACATGACTCAGAAGATGTAATGAAAACATGGATTAGAAGGTTATATATAGCAACAGGTTGGATATTTTAATGGAAATAAAACTAATTGCTGATTAACCACAGAAAATATTTAAAACCAAATACCATAACTAAAATAAACTCTAAATATATTTATTACTGAGATATAAATAAACACAGTTTTATATAATTTACCCAAACTAAAACCGATAAAATATATTTCATTGTCCGATTAAGTTGACTTTTAACCAGCATACCATTTCTTTTACAGCGAATAAAACAAGTGAATAGCTTAATATATATTCCTAAACCTGACCAAACTTTTTAATTCTTCTGACGTAGAATTATTATTGATCTAATAGGTATGTGAATTAATTTATAGAGACAGTAGATGTCATATGGTATGGATTCTTCTATAATCATATTTATGCCAAAAATATGTACTTGGACCTTCCCCTTACCTACCTGCCTTTTAGAATTGTTGGTTTCGGTACAATTAACAAGATACAGTTTGGTCGACAGAAAATAATCAAATATAAGAAAGATCAAACCAAACGAAATCATCATGGAAGATCATGATCCATTAAAATGATTTTTTGTAAATGTACTTATTCTTTGTAAATGCATGGAAACTTATAGAAGTGTTCCGTTCTATATATAACTGTCATATTCACGCGACATATCCCGTCAATAACAAATTATCACAAAAAAATATATTTTGTTTTGAAAGGAATCCTCAAAATTAATTCACAGTCCTATATGGAGTGTGTCAAAATGCACATAATGTTTTAATTTACTGATAATTTTGTGATAAAAGTGTGACCTATTTCAATTTTCATTCAAAAACGTACTATAATCTGTTCAAAGTTTTTTGTACATACGTCATCAAGATATTTAATGTATTGCCTGTCGCAATTTCTAAATTCGTTTTAGAATCACACAATATTTTCTTTCACATTTTATTCTAATTAAAAAGAGACACAATGCTGTCTGATTAGTTCGAACACGTAAACGAATGAGCCTGTCAAAGTCGTCCGGTTGACAGTGGTATGTAAAATTCTTGAAAGCAATAGTGATAAGAGGTTATAACTCTAACCTATAAGCTATTGTGGCTGTAATTAACTGTAGTTTTTAGATGCACTATAATGTTGAAATAAATTATATTTGATAACATATTTATTCAGTTATTTTATTTAGATTAGAACGTTGTTGTATATCAAAGCCAAACTGAAATAAAACTCACAAATTTAAATGAGATATGTACAAAATAACTTTGAATAGACTATATACTTATGATCACAGTAGATTTCAGAAATATTTTTTATGAACTGTTTTGTTCTGCTAAATTTTGAGACACCTTGCGGTAAACCATACCGATTGAATACCGAGCATCAACTATCGTAGCCTTTAGTTGTAGTACGTTAAAGAATAGTGGCCCATAGGTGAAAAGTCGCATATATCTTCATATTAAATACCATACAGCTGGCCCTGTATAGTACAAAATTATTTCAACCTCTCACTCAAGACACCCTATTTTATTACAGTCTATTTTGTACATTTTGGAAAATCACAATGGGAATGTGCCCGTGAGTACATTTTGCTCTAAGACCGACCTTTTCCTTTTTTGGTTTTTGATTTTGGTTCTCTTATTATTTTGTAATTATTATTATTATCATCAGTGTTGAGTCGTCCGGAAAACATATTCGTTACCCCCTCCATCTTATAGCATCGATTCGAATGTATATAACATCAGTGAATTCACTATTGCAATCAAGTATTTCAAAAAATAACAAAAACCAAAATTTACTTTACAATACAGCTATTGGACAGCGCAGGAATTCTAAAAGATTGAAGAGAACCAAACCACACGAGCTTGTGGTTATCGATCAAAATGGCGCATATTTGCCCTGAATCGGATCATTCTAAGTAAATTAAATAAAGCCTTCAATGACATACAAAAATAATGGATTTCTTTTTAACTATACTCATTAAAATGGGACTTGCTAAAAATAACAGTACCAGACACCCAAGAAAATAAAGAAATAATTATTAACCATCAAAATAATAATTGCAGAATGAGGTTTATAAAAGAAAACAGTACTTCATAATTCTCATAAGCGATGAAAACTTGATTTATTATGAGCATTCTAAACCCAAATACTTCTCAAATAAGCGCCTCCAATTCTCAATCTTCAGTTTTGTTACTACTCCAGATGCTTTTCGTTTGCACTTGAAAATCGCCTGATATGAACACCTGGAACCTTTCTCGATACATTATTTCACTAATACATATATCTTTAAACCGATTCTACGCCTTTAAGGCTTCAGGAAGGCTTTTAAGGCTTGTTGGACTCAAAACTAGTCAAATTTATTCAGTTATTTATATGATGCTGTGCCATATTGTTGCCAAATATTTTGCCTTTGCATATCAAATTTCGCGTTCACCATTTAGGTCTGCTTTCCACTAACGCCATCTTTTGTGACACGCAAAGTTTAAACTTGTAGTCCTAATAAAAATTAATTCAATTCCGATAAGTTCTGACTGATATCCATGATTTTTCTACATGAGGTATTAACTTTTCCAAATAATATCCACCTTCGATATCCGCCAGACTTTTTCCTCACACCAAACTCGACATCCACTGGATTAGTAGTAGATTAGTAGGTACATAGACATCTCAAACTTTGAAACAAGTGCAAAATCCAGCGAGCATTCATCCCAGCGAGCATTCTTTTGAGATCTGAGAACAGGAAATAGTCACTGGGGCCAGATCTGGAGAATACGGTGGATGAGGAAGCAATTCGAAGCCTAATTCATGGATTTTTGCCATCGTTTTCACTGACTTGTGACACGGTGCATTGTCTTGGTGAGGCAGCACTCTCTTTTTCTTCAAATGCGGCCCTTTTTCGGCGATTTCGTCCTTCAAAGGATCCAATAACGCTATGTAATAGTCGCTGTTGATGGTCCTCCCTTTTTCAAGGTAGTCAATGAAAATTATTCCATGCGCATCCCAAAATACAGACGCCATAACCTTGTCAGCCGGCTGTTGCGTTTTCCCACGCCTTGGAGTGGGTTCATCGTGTGCAGTTCCCTCGGATGACCGTCGATTGGACTTCGGAGTGAAATGAGGGAGCCATATTTCATCCATTGTCACATATCGACGCAAAAACTCGGGTTTATTACGCTTTATCATCTTCAAACACTGCTCCGAATCATCAACTCGTCGTTTTTGGTCAAAAGTGAGCGCGCGTGGTACCCACTTTGCACAGAGCTTTCTTATATCCAAATATTCGTATAGGATTAGGGCTAACTAAAAACATATGGATTTAATTCTAGTAGGGCCATCTATGTGTTAGCCCGGGAACTTTTCAATTGACCTGTTATGACATAATTTAATTTTATAACTTGGCAAAATGATTCTTTTGACAAGACGTTGATCAATCGTTCTGGTTCTGAATTAATCTATCTCATATGTTCAAGTTTCAACTGAATTTTGAACTAGTTCACAAATATTGTCTCAATCAATCAATCAATCCAAAAATGGAAATTAAATCTTCATCTTTTTATAGATATAGTCGACTGGGATTCTAAAATAAACATCTAGTATTTTAAAGACATAATTACTTCTTAAGGACGTCTTAGTTTCCGCATTTTTCTTGATATTACCATTCTGTATCAGTTAAACAAGACGCTTAAACTCCTTGGCCTTCTCTATTTGGTTTATATGAAAATACACATTAAGCAGGTAATATATCTCTGTATCGTATTCTATCTGTATCATATTCATCTCTATATTATCCATCACGGCATCGAACAGCAATAAAGCTTCATTTCGAGCATTTCACTTCATTTACTAATAATTTATAGTCTATTGTTAAAAAACCCTAATCTCCAATATATTATTACAAACATAGTTACCATTTTTTTTGACAAAATTACTGTTTTCAATGTCTAATTTTAATACTTTTTTGGAAAATATTAATAAAAAAAGTATCATCACAGAATATTTTAAGCAATACTAAATGTAAAAATCATAAGGAACACCTCAAACTTCACAACATTCAAAATTAATTGTGATGGCGATGAATTCACTGATTCACACAACAAGAACTGTCAAGACAACGAATATATTTTCCGTATGACTCGATATGTTTTGTTTATTGCTAGAAAAACCAAATTGCCTTTGAACGACTTTTTCAGTAGTATTACTTCAAGTTAGATTAGTTTATTTTTTCACTAAACGAGTCAGGTGGTTCCTTCTTGGACCTTTGGACTATTTGGACGACGGTACTGTCTTGCTCGGCGAATATACGACATATATATCGAGAAAGAAAATGTTACTTAATACTTGTCGATTATTAAAAACTATAGTAGCTTAGTCGCATAGTATAGTATATATATATATATATATATATATATATATATATATATATATATATATATATATATATATATATACATATATACGTTTAAATAATACCGTATTAGTGATTTAGGAAAACCATTAAAATGTCTTAAGTTCCATCAACTTGTTTACACTAATATTAACATGTACACTAACATTCTACTTTGCTTTTACACCACTAACACACTAGACCAGCGCAAAAGGCTTAATCCCCTTCGTTACCTGGATATTGACATGTTGAAAAAATATGTATTATATATCTATGAAGAATACTATTTCTAAAGTACCATGGGACATTAAAAGCACTCCACAATACTTCTGTTATGTATCCCATCTCTTCCCAATGATTATTTGTTTAGGCACTACCAGCGTTGGCTGTATTTCCCAGTTATATTACTTAAATTTATTAAATAACTTGTTAGCAAAGGCCTCAGATATCCATTTATGTCTAGAACAGCTTGTAACCTTATAATTCTCTAATTATAAGGTTACGTGCTATTGTAATTATTGAAAAAATATTGTCAAATATTCAAGCTTTATAATGGGTTCATCCATTTTGGGTAATTGCTCCGTTATTTGTTGGAGAGTAATTTGAATAGAATCATTTGGAGTTAATAGATTTTGTTCTTATGTTTCATTTTCATTGATAATTTCTGATTTACATATGCACTAGTTATTGGCATTTCTTGGTTATTGCTCTGTAGATTTATTTTTTAACTCTTTTACAACTACTGCCAGATGTCTCCCTCCGCAGTGTACATACTTTGGTTGGGACTCTTTGATTTATCTCAATTGATCGATAGATGTGTACCAGTACATTTGATGTACCACGATTTCATAGCAGAGTGCCATGCTGTGCGTCCATATGGAATTTCCTAACGGTAAAATTTCGTTTTTGACTCCTAATATATTAGTTATTCGGCAAAATTTGATCCACATTCCACATTTTCACTGTGTCTAAATGAAAGCATAAATATATTGAGGGATTGTTTTTTTTTGTTACATTTTAAAGTATTATTTCTGCCAACCAGAGTTTATCTGGACTGTTTATCTATTGCTTAACGTGGGTTCCATCTTACCAAGCCTGATTATTCCTTATCAAATTTTACACTTTCACCAAAATAGATTTACAATTACAATAACAAACCCAACTACATCGATACCTAGTGGGATTCAAAGCCGCGACTATCGCAACAGTAGGAGGACAATCTTGTCGCCTTCATTACATTAACTTAGGGGTGGCCTCAATTATCAATAAATAATGATCCAGTGTGTTAACTATAACTTTAACTAGCTTATTTTTCTTGTTCTCATATAAGTGCCAATAATATGTTTTCTCATTCAAAAACAAACTATAAAACACACATTTGTAATTGTGTAAACTTTTATTCATTGAAAGTTACTTCGACAAAGGCAAAAAAGTTAAGTTTCAAATAAAGCTATGTATACAATGTTCATAATAAATCAACACTATATAATATTAATATCAATAATATTTTCACTAAGTTATAGTCAGTTTTTTGAAACAACACTATTGGCTTATGGCTCATTATCTATTAATTTACAATATTTTAATTAAAAATAATTAACTCTTTCTTCATGTTGTAAAACCTTTGAAGCAAAATGTAACTTATTTTATCCATTGTAAAGTCTCCCTTGAGTACAATGCATTTATGGCAACGTCTTCCCCAGTTCTCGAAGAAACACTTGTTGAATTTTATTTATCGATTAGTCTTTAAGGGGATATCCTGGTCTAGAAATTTGATAAAATCTAGATTTCTTATATTTTCAAATATTAACCCCCCGAATAGTTCCCTTAGAGAACTAACCCCATTAGAATTTTTCAAAATTTAAATCATTTTTGGCAAAACTTTAAAAGGTGTTTTTCTCAAAACTTTTTTCGAAACGGTTGGCATGACATCTCTAGTTGTAGTGAACCGATTTACTAGAAATTTCTCTACATTCTATACTTCTCTATACATTCTTCTATCGTATCAAGGTCAAAGTAAGAACCATTTTTTACCAATATTTTAAAAACAGAATGGCCTATAAATTAGTTTTGAAGGATTTTTTCTTTAATTTGAAATGTATTTTTTGTGAAAATCGGTATAATATATTTTATTAAAAGCATTGTCAATGGATAACTAGTACTTTTCCCACCTTCCATGCAAACTACGGATTCCATCTCAAAAGAACGATGTATCTTTTGAGGATATTCGCAAATTGACCTATTTTTGTCCCCATTTACCTTCATAAGCAGTGAAACGCTATTCACAGAGTCTACAAGTCATATGTTAGAAGGAGTAATGTCTGGAGAATATGGCGAGTGGGGTGGCACTTTCCATTTTAATGTTTCCAAGCATATTTTCACCGGTTTTGCAACATACTCATCAACTGTAGTCGATAGCAATAGCAACTGTGTAGCCCATTGATGGTTTCATTAAGTTTTAGCAGCAATGTGAACAAATACAGAGCATTAACTTGGAGCCATGGATATTCGGCTTTGCCGTTGATGTTGATGCATGACCGGTTAGTCACCATTTTTGCACTTTCGTAATGGATCCACTTTGAATCACCAATAACAATGCAAAATGCAAAATACTTTCCGAATTTGCCACTGAAACTGTGTCTTTAGTGTCAGTAAAGTCGTTGTCAATTCACCACTTTTAAAACGTCGAAATCGGTATTCACATGAAACCCATGGAGCATGGTTACCATAAGCCCCAGGCAGCATCAGTTGCCTTTTTCTTCAAACTGAAATAAGAAAATAATAACTTCGCAAAAATTCAAATTTGACGATCAGCGATGCTTCAACATGAAGTTGGTTACAAATGTATCCGATACGATTGAATATACAGTAAAACTATATTAAGAACATATGGTTTAAATATATCCTTTAAAATTAATTCATAGGCCCAATAAGATATAAAAATCATTAGCCCATCCCTTTGAGGCTGCCCAAGACCAGAATCATCGAATGATCACTAACATAAACATCACCACTGTTAAAATATCCGTACAACATAACATTGCCACCAAGAACACATGCCACAGAAACATCTTCACTATTAGAATTACGATATGCAATGTCAAATGTACTGTTAATTAGTTACCTTTGAAAACTGTGCTATTCCTAGCGTCAATTTTTTTCAAAACTACAATATCATATGATTTTAAATTCAAAGACAGAACGTGTTAAAATTAAACTATACAATAACACCATAAAGTATCAAGAAAATTTAGTAGTCTGTTACTTTGAAATAATCCAGTTTTCAAATGGCAACAATATACAATATTCCAATATACATGTCACTAAGCTTCTGTATCAGTTCACTTTCCGACGTCTACCTCAATTATTAAAGGTATTTTCTTTACCGACCGAGCAAGACCCTACCTTAACCCAGTTTTCTTACAGATCATCGAAAGAGAATCTGAAACCTTTTAGATACTAAACCTAGATTATATATAACTAGTAATACGAAAGCAAAACTTTTTTAAATAATCGACACGTAACATCACTCGCGTTATTTTATAGGTTATGATAGCAACATAAGAATACCTTGTTGACGTTTTTCTTCTTCCTCCTACTTCCTCTCCTTTTGGTTAGTATCGGCGCGAGTATCGGTCAAAATAGCTTAATTGACACCTGTCGAGATTCGACAGCGAGCAAGAAATTCGATTTTTTCCTTTGTTTTTTCGAATTAAAAAAGTTTTGTAAATCGACTAATCACCGACTTAGTTTCTAGAATGCTTCAAATCACATCTTTATTCCTTGTTTATTTTTTGTGTTTGCCTCATGCAGTGTGATTTCACTCAACGAAAAAAAAAGAACAAAAACTTTCGACACGGTATTTTTATTGTTCAATTTTGGGCGTTGTACAGGGTGTTTTGTCAGTTTCGTTCTTGCCCCGTCTCGAGTGTGTGTTTCGTGTTCGCAATCTGTCCGGAAAAATAAAAACACCCTGTATATGACACCTGTCATTGCGCACACCAAGATCGAACTGAAATCTCCGCATTGACCTTAGTTGTACATAGCGGGCTAACTTCAGCATTGTATCTGTCAGTCGAACTGACGTGGCCGACGTAGATTTCAGATTCGGCGGGGTACAAAGCAGCGCGTTGAGATCTCCATTAATTTTGGTTTTTTTTTGCTTTATTTTTCAGTGATAATATTGCTAGCTATAACTACCATATGTAAAGCCGAATGTCAAAGTAAGTTTGTTGTTATTTTGCATTTTTTCCAGTTTAACCTTATCTTTATCTCACTTTTTTGATTTCTCATTTGTTTTTTTGTTTATTTATTTCAATCATGTGTGAGGCATTTTCCTCTCTATCTATCTCTATCTATATGTCTTTCGATCTTTTTCTCCGTCTCTATCTCCGTTTTTTGTTTTCACGTATGCCTGTGCGATTTACAGTCAGTCACTGCGGCAACGTTGAACACGCACGCTACACATTGTTGCCGCAGCGACGTTGAATGGGGGAAAAACCGGAGTTTTTGTGATGATGCATGTTTCCTTTTTTTCTTAGACGAGGCCATCGTCCGGAATGGTTCGATGGTGGTTTTATGTCGTTTCGAAATCAGTTAAGGTGGATGGAAACAGCCTCAATTCTTGATCGCAATTATATTCGTATAGTGTTGAGTTGACACGTTATTTTTTATTCGCGCCATCTATACCTAAACTACACTAACCTATTTTATTAATGCGCATCGAATTTGCTTCAATTTAATGCACAAATAAAACAAGACTAAGAATAAAAGCAGCCATACGTTTGTTTTGCTTGTATCTTTAGTTGCCTACATACGAATATATTTAAATTAATTACCCTTTATAAGAAGGTAATTTCAAAGATGATTGGCGATGTGTTAATGTGTCAAGAACGAGCGTATCTATCCACTTTAACGCTGTGGAGTAATAGCGTCTAAAATGGCGAAGTTCCTATTTGTAGCTCGTCAGATCTACTGCTATGAGTGCGATAGTTGGTCGGACATGCGCTGCAAAGATCCGTTCAACTACACGGCCCTACCGAAGGACCAGCCGCCCTTGATGATATGCAACGGTTGCTGTGTTAAAATGGTCCGAAACGCAAAATCTCGTAAGTCAACAGCTGTGAAAATGTTTTTTTCTATTTTAATTCACCCCGTATCAAAAGCAAACAATTTACTATGACAACAGGTCGGGCGTCAACTACCAAACCCATTTCATTGGTTTAAAAATGTATTCATTGTAATTCTACATTTATTACCATAGATAACTAAAATGAATAAAATAAACTGAATAAGAACTCCGTATGTTTTTTACTTTACAAACAGTACAAACAGTAGAAAGTTTCATCAAAGATTTAACATATGTAAATGATAATTTAAGTCCACCAAACTAACCATACGGTGAGTTACGACTGATAAAAAGGATTACATTTGCAGAATTTGATTGATATATATATATATATATATATATATATATATATATATATATATATATATATATATATATATATATATATATATATATATATATATATAGGTATATGCGATATAACGATTTTTTCATTATTTCTTATATTAAAACAGATTTTAGACGTTTTAATTAATATCTGGCAACAAGACCATATAAAAAGTTCTACTTATTTAAACTCTTGAAGTATATTAACATTTATTAAAACTTTTATGGATGAATGTTCAGATAATAGCAAACAGATGATAATCAACTTAAAATATTATAGATATGTACATTTCAAAATGTATAAAAAGTTGACAGAAGTACATATGGTATATGGTTATTTCAATAAAACAGCCAATGCATGTCAACAAAATTTATAATGCAACATTGCCTCACTAAATTTAAGTGTTTGTTAATTTTTACTCTGACAACAAAATACTAACGTAAATAAAATAATGATAAAATAATTTTAATATTATAGCACATCTCTTGTATATTTATAGAAGCACTTAAACAACAGTTGAACAGCGACGGTAGTTTGTAGGTTAGAGTTGTGTATTATTATATTTACATTGATATATGACAACGGTGGCAACCAGTACCAACACAAATCGAATTTTATAAACCGATTTAGTTACACTTTAGGACGCATCAGACTTAATTAGAGTAATGCTAATAAGTAAAAGAAATAAGGAAAGATGCTCCTATCAAATGTAGTTTATAAAAAGTTGTTATAGTTCGTGATTCATTGAAATATTTAAATGCCTACTTATAAAAATGTTAAAATCAAAATCTAACAAATCGTCAAAATTATTGAATGGCATTTGACAATTACGTATGTAAGCTACTACATCCATATGAAAGCAAAAAAAATTACCCAAATATTGTAGTAGTAAGGAATTGACTAAAGCCCTTCCAATAAAATAGCCAATGCACGTCATTAACATAGTCGAACGTATTGCCAAATTCAATTTATAAAACCGTAAAATCACTTTTATACTCGGAGCATTTTTCTTTCTCATTTTACTAATTAGAATTATTTCCTTTCGCATTTTACTAATTAGTATTACTCTAGTTAAAACAGACACAATAAATAAATATAACAAAACAACTTTACAGTACAAACTATTGTGGATGTTTAATAAACTGCAAATTACGGCAGGCAATACATTAAAATCTTGACGTATGTACAAAAAAACTTTGAATAGACTATAGTATTATTTCAGTACCGTTTTCTATATTCAGAACTAACAGAAATCTCATTTACAGCTTATGAAGTTGTCCGTCGCACATGCACGTCGCAGCTACAGATCAATCTATTCATGGTGGACCACGTATGCATGATGGAAAGTAGCGGGACCGGTCACATGTGCTTCTGTGAGGAAGACATGTGTAACGAGAGCCCACCAAACCGACCAGCCACACTTCCTCACGCCATTGCCACACTAGTGACGACAGTAGTTCTGCGCATTATCTGCATGATTAGTTAGAAAGAGACTCGACCAATTTTAACCCTCACCCCTTTCGTTATTCCATGTTTATGTTACCTGTCGTTGAGTTTGTTCATTTTTTATATATAATATAGCTGGATATCCGTTCCTGAGCCCTCCACTAACAGCGAACCAACAAATATGGAACCTACAAGGACGTCAGGAAAGCCCAGGGTATCCACGATGAGTATTTTTAGATAAATTGCCGTTTTAATATAGCCCCAGATCGTAGATACTAACGTTTTATCCGTCACGAAATCCTATGCAGTTCTGTTACTGTCTACGCGGGAATGCGGGCAAGTGCCACCTTTTAACCAAAGAGAACATTTACTATATTTTTTACTTAAAATATTTCCCGTTAATATGCCAAAATGTTCGACAAATTTAGATATTTCATTAGCAGTATTCTAAAAACAAAGTAATAACAATGTAGCATATCATTAAGAACTATATAGTAAAGTTTTTTAATCGTTTACTCATATCGTTTCGTCGGTTTTTGCTCAATACCACTTACGAATCTTTTGCTTGTTGACAATTGTCCTAAGAACATTCATCCAACACTGAAAATGGTAGGTCAATATTTTGCCTATTATAATCATGGGATATAACATGAGCATAATTGATATACACTTAAATTATTCACATCATCTTGAAAATTCTGATGATCACCATTGTTTGTTCCTACATTTTAAGAGCTTTTACTGTAAGATGATGTGAATGTCATTGCACTAAAATTAACATAACCAGTATTTTTCTCAACACCTTTAAAAGAACACAGTCCTTGAAAGAATTATATTGAAATACTAATGATTTAAGCCTCTGTACATAGATCTAATTTGTTAAGGTATGTGGATATAGATAATTTAATTCCTCAAAGACACATTCCAGGAAAGTAATAATTTACAGCATGAGTTGCACGAAACTGCACATAGCATTGGAAAATCTGTTCTTCTTCCTTAGTATAATAGTCGGTTTGATTTTAGTTCGACCTATTATAAAACTTACTGAACAAAAGGCACCACTTAGATTTTTGCTGTTTTTTTTACATAACCATAAGAAATTAGCGACATTCATACATTATTTAGTTCGTTTCTTAGGTCACTGAAGTTGTTAGCATGGAATGCTTTGTTTAGATAACCCACAACAAAATGATATACCTGAAACACACACTGGAAACATTCTTAAGCTGTCGAAGGCCATTTAAGTCCCTCTCACAGAAGTAATAGGCCTATCCATGTTATTTACATCATGTGTATGGACAAGGAGTTGAGGGAGGTTTGCTTTTTTTATAACAAGCATCAGTTTGTCGCAACAAAAGCAACTCCAGCAACTCTTTGTCAGCAACAACTCCTAGGTATTTAAGAAAGTTTATTGAATGTTATATGTTACCAAAACTTTATAAACACTCCTACCTGTAATTATAAGCTAAGAACTTTATTGTATATTATTAAAAAATAATAAAACTAATTGTTATATTGAAATGTTCTTTTTATCTTGTCTCATTTGGTCATATTTGGAAATTCCACCCTTGACGCCACATGAAAGAAAGATTATGTAAGACACATTTCAAAATATCCAGCTCAAATCAACAGCTTGTGCAGATTTTTTACAGAAAATTTGATAAACGACGAGTTCAAAGTACAGTGTTGTGCTCTAACCTATGCCACCATTTAATAATTGCAAAAATAATATCGTAAATGCTTCAAAAAACGTAAAAAAACATCTTAAATCAATGTTTACTTGTAAACTGGCACTTAAGGACATTGTTCTAAGTAAGAATCTTCAGTTATATACGAAAAACGGGTTTTCACTCTTTCACTATACAATATTGTTTTGACATTTGCAAGTAGTTCACGTGTCTTGCCATAATTCTTTGTATCTAACTTCTCGCTTGTTTACTCACTACTTTAAAACCTATATTTGTCCATTATATCCTATCAACTAGGGAATTATTTATGACAAAATTCAGTTTTTCATTTGTTAAAACTATTTTAGGTGTAAACAATGTCTGCACAAGGCATTTATCGACAAAGTCAATTAAAACCGAAAAAGTGTTGGTGGTTTCTAAATTATCGAGGTACGATTTCGAAAAAAGAAAATATAAAAACGTGGGGGAAACCACTTTTCGCGAAGAATTGCGTCGACGAGGTGCTGATATGGACAAATTAGTTCATTACCATGATCTACACAAGAAATATGAAGAAAAACTATTAAAAACATTAGAATCCATGGATATAGTTGTTAAAGTGGTAGATCGGTACAATATCAACTATAACATCAGACTATTTAGTATTAATATTTGCTCTTATTAGTTATAGTTATACTATTGAGGATGTACAAAATGCTGATATAATTATGCCTGTGGGTGGTGATGGGACATTCCTATTAGCAGCTAGTTTGGTGAATAATAATGAAAAGCCAGTCATAGGCTTTAATTCTGACCCACAAAGGTCTGAAGGATATTTGTGCCTTCCAAAGAAATATTCTGCTGATATACAAGGGGCCATCAAGAAGCTACAAAGTGTAGTTCAGCTCATATGCACAGTTATCATTCAATAACTCAATTGAATACATTTTAGGGTGATTTCAAATGGTTACTGAGAAACCGTATCAGAACAACAATGCTTACAACTGATAGAACTGATACAAAACCAACCTTTCTGCATGGATGTGAAATCGGAACCTCCATAATGAAACCCTTGATAATCGGAGAGGCCCTTCAATACCTGGCTTTAAATGAGGTACTATTATATTTTTCTTGAAAGCAAAAAGATTTAAAATAGAATTGCAGGTTTTTGTAGGTGAAACGTTGTCAGCCAGAGTTTCTCATATCCAGATGAGGTTAAATGGATCCACTGAAAACACCAACCTGAAATGTTCTGGCATCTGTATCAGCACAGGAACAGGATCAACATCCTGGCACTTGAGCATCAACAGGTTACCTGTGCAAAATGTAGCTGAACTATTGCGGTTACTTGATATTGATCCAACTGAAGGAAAGGACAGTTTAGCTACAGTTTTAGCAGATATTTATAACAAGAACTTAATATTCGCACCAGGTAATTAACATTGCACTAATTTAAATATACAATTCCATTTATAGAGTATATGTTCACTAGTAAAACAACTTAATTACATCCTCTCCTCCCAGTTGAATGTGATATTGTTTGTTTGACACTGTTTTAACTGACATTTATAAAAACGTAACCTTCCCAACAAGTATTTAAAGTATTAATTTAGAATTGCAATTCTTTTTACCATATTTATATAATTTGAATGCCATATTGCACACATAATTATCTTAATATAAAGTTTATGTTAATATTCCATTGTATCTTTAAATAAATATATATACTTACAAAAATATTAAATCCAAAGTTTGACAACACTGTCAAAATTATTTTATGGAATTTGGAATTCAACATCATATAAACGTCATAAAAAAGAAATACTGTCCAATATTATACAGAAAGAAACAAATACTTAGCAATTCAAATAGTTCCAAAATAATGAGATTATTTGTACATGTATGCACTTATCTCTAGTTGGCATTTATAATATGAAACTATTATTTGCACCAGGCAATTAAAATTTTACAGGCATCATTTTGTTAACGCGATTAATTAGGTTGAAATTACCCCCTCTCGCGGTTGAAAATTATAGCTATTTCGTACTGAAAACTGAAATCCATTAAATAAGTGTGCCCTTGTACGCGTTCCATGTTATTTTGTATTTTAATATTTTTCTCATAATTACACCTTGTATTCAACCTAATCCAAGTGCTGTATAGA
The DNA here is from genome assembly GCF_030347505.1 of Rhynchophorus ferrugineus. Lineage (NCBI taxonomy): Eukaryota > Metazoa > Arthropoda > Insecta > Coleoptera > Curculionidae > Rhynchophorus > Rhynchophorus ferrugineus. Next base: position 53,952,857 of record NW_027472583.1, read on the forward strand.
TCCTATTCTTTCTGTATAATTTTCATACAGAAAATATGGATAACTGAGTCATGATGATATTTTTCAAAAGTATAAACCAGATTGATTTGAAGTCCTTCTCGTTATTTATATTGATAGGGATGTGGACTAAAAAGAGATTTTGAGTAAATCCTATCCAAAACGAGTTTTATAAAGATTTAATAATAGTGTTTTTATATACCTTTTACCCTTAAGTTATTTATAACAGAAACAGAAAATGCTAAGCTTTCTGGGTTGACTTATCCTTTGACATGTTACGTTGCCATAGTAACCGTTGTTGCCATTCTTGTTATTGAGAATTAGCTAATGTTTCCTATGCTTAACGTCCATGAAAGGGTTTTAAAAATTCGAACAGTTTTAAAATCAAATTATATCGGTCAAACTACGACATCTTTAAAAATATACACCTGATTGATTTGCAAAATGGCTTAGGTGCTACTTTCTCTAGGTAAACACACGTTTAAAACTGATTTTGAGTAGCTCATAACCAAAATTAAGGTTTGAAAACTCACAAGAAATATCTTGACGTTCTTAAGCCTCTTTTAATTGATGACTTTAAGCCTTACCAATTAAATTTTTAAAGACTCATATGAAAGTTCTACCATTCAAAGATATCGTGTTCAAATCACAAAAGTCTATTTTACAAAGTTTTCAATTCAAATTTTTAGGACCGTCTGAGATACGACATATAGCACAGTTATATATCGATAGTTGTACATCTTTACAGACTATTAATATTTTTAACACAGGATATATCAACAAATATGATCCATACAATATCTACGAGTACACGCATACCTTTAATTGTCACCACAGCAATAATATCTTACCTTTCAGATGATAAAAGAATGGCGTACACCATACGTGAACTGATATCGGCAGCTGTATGGCCCAATCCCAAAGGGATCAAAAATAGAGGTTTTGCTTCCAAGGTGGAAATCAAATCGAACTGTTACGACGCATCACTTGTGATCGACGGAGGTGTATCATTTTCATTTAATGATGGTGCGACGGTATTGTTGGAAGTAAAGCCTGAAGATGCCTTGAGAACTGTTACTTTTAAGAATTAAATGTTATATACTTATATATTTTTTATACTATTATCTATATCGGAGTATATATAATTTACATATATAGATTAATAAAATATTCAATAACAAAAGCAACATTTTATTTTACAGGAAACTGTAACTACAAACAGATCTTAAAGCTATAAATAACACAAAAGTTTGCAGGTACACAAATTGTACTTTTTATGACTATTTATGGATAACACAGTTGATAAACTAATTAAAATAAATAAATATCACTAAAATAGATACTACAAGACGAAATAGGAGCAGATTTATTCAATGTAAAGATCATAATTACTTATGTCTTCACATTCCTGATTAAATTTTTTTATCCACGATTCTTGCTCTTCCTATAAACAAAATACCAATAAAATAATTTGCGACATAAATTATTTTAAAAATAATACCTCTAATTTACTTTTCTTGAACCTCTTAGGAACATTTCCAGCATTTTGATCATTTTCAAAAGATGCTCTACGTTTCTTCCCAAGAGTTGGTGTCTGCAATAAAAATATTATCACAGAATCGGAACTAGTATTAAAACCAAAATACCATCAAAATATCTTCATCATTCAATGCATTGCTCCTGCTGTCCCTTGATAAATAAACATTTTTTTTATAATTTAAATTTTTCTTTTTGGCAGAATAACTTTTCAATGGAGTTTGTATGAAATCATTAGTCCTCATTGTAAATACATCTTCCGATTCATCTAAATCAGAATTAAATAGTGTTCTTTTTGTTAAATCATTTTTAAAGATTTCACTGGTATTTTGTGGAATATTTTGAACTGGTGTACTGGCAACTAAAATATCTTTCTTCATATTATCGTTAGACATAGTAACATTTTGTCTCAAATTATTTTTGACAGGATTATTAAACATCTCAGAATTAAAAAGACTCGAGACTATTGATGAATTATCCTGAATTTGGTTGCTATTCACATAATTGAGAATGCTCTGCTGTATAAGTGGCTTTATTACAGCTAGTTTGGAAACTTCATTATTTTTTATGCAAGATTCTTCAAAACTCTCAACGAATGTATGATCCATAACCATTTCTTGATCAATTCTGGGCAAAGCATTACTTTTTATGCTAATAAAAATTGGCCTTGGTGTTACCCAATTTATTCTCCATGGACTTGCCAATGAATTAAACTGCTTTCCACTTATATCCAATGATTTTTGATGTGAATTATCACCAACAGAAGCATTACTTATTTTGTAAGTATTCTCACAAGGTGGAATATGATTTACAGGACCATTTGCATTGACTGCTATGAAGTTTTTCTTATTTTTATACAACTTTCTCTTGGAAATTTTACCCATAATGTTCTGTACAATTCCATCAACAATATTACTGTAAGTTTTCTTGATGGGTTCATTATTTTCAAAATGAATCTTGCTTTTGCTACATTTTATTACTTCTTGTTCCTCTAACAACCTAGGAGATTTCTTATAGCAATGTTCTCTTGTTTTTTCAGTAACAGGAATGTCTTCATCAAATTCATATAAATCAACTTTATTAATATGTTTAGAAGGCTGATCCAAAAACTTTGTTCTATAAATGGGGATGCCTTGTTGCGTTATGTTGTTTTTAAAATTATCAGTTTCATTTAATGTGTATGTATATTTATTTGTGATCATAATTTGATGGTCTATTTTATCGTTTTCTATTTTAATTTTTGTATTTATGTTTTCTTTTTCTTTTTGATTTCTATTTATGTTCTTGTCACATATTTTATTCATGTTCCTGTATTTGAAATCAGATTTGATGCCTTTTTGTTTAGACTTAATTAAAGACTTGTCCCTTGGTATTTCCAATTTACCTCTAAATTTTTTATTATTTCCTTGAAAACTAACTTTAGACTTCATAGCATTACCACTTCTTGGAGTCATTTTTTAGTAAATTAGTTTCTAACTTAATACGTAATGAAAAAACACTTTCAACACTACTTTATAAAATCAAATACTTCCTTGCACAAAAACTGTCTCTAATTACTCTATGGTCACCACCAATTTAACTGATAACTAACACTAATAAACACAAAAATTAATCATAGCAGTGAAAATTTGAATATTTTGCCGGCAACCCCGTTGACAGATATTTAAAAATGACAGTAGTTCAATAAAAATAAGCAGTTTAATGTAGCTAACTTCAGTACTTTTGAATTTACAGTTAATTAAAATTAATTATAAATAAAATGCAATATTTAATATCCAGAATTAAAATATTGATCGAGTATATTCGTAATAGTATGAATAATTTTTAATTCAAATATATTTTAAATTTATTGAAATATATTCTTGCTTAAGTATTTCGTTGTCAGGCAACTAAATATACAGATGTCCGAAATAATTTAAAAAACTCATTTTTAAAAATTTATCTTATGTAGATTAATAGATATAGTATAAATATTAAATTTAAAATATTTTTTAAAAATCTCTAATAAATGAATTTATTGAATATAATTAATTCTATTACTGCAATGGTATTGGGAAGGGATTATAAAATAAGAACTATTATATTTTCCACTGTATTTATTTCAACATAAATTTAGCTTTCAAACAATAAATAAACTAAAAAACATAGTTAATAATTGATATAATACTGTACAATGCCCATATGTTATGCTACTGAATTAACAAAAAAACTTTGGTACCACATATGCTAAACTAAAATATACATATAAAAATATCTAATTTTGCAAGTGTTAGAAAAATATGTCCAATTTGATAGTGAATAAGGCACCATCTTAAAGATAAATGTACATTGTGGATACAAGGAACGAAGCAACAGCTAAGATAGCGTTGGTGTTGGGTGTTGACGACGCGCTAGCTCCATATTTACTTCGCCCTAAAAAAAGAAAGTCGAGTTTCATGGGATAAAGACCAAATAGGACGAAACTCACACTTTGGCAATAAATATTTGTCACAACAGCAGGTCCGTAGACGTGTATATTTATTGCAATCCGTGGCCATTGTGACACAAAGCTGAGTACCAGTGTAACAGGTATGTGGTATATATGGCAAATATTCTGTAATAAAATTAAATGTATGCTCATCAGTTTATATTAAGTCAGATTATTTGAATTAGCTCATAGGAAATCAAATAAACTTTGCATCATCCACAACAAAACAAACAAAAATATAAGCCCTCTTTGATGTGAAAACATTATGTTTTCTTTAATATAATTTTGTTCGCAACAAAGTTTCAATTACTTGCATCAGATGACAAAAATATATTAGTATTTCTTTTCTCTTCTGTACATATGTATAAAAACATTATTGAATATACTAAATGTCATCTTTCGTGTCATGTCAATGTCAAAATATTTATAGTATTTCTTAATATAATATATAACTGTAAAATGCATTAAACGTTATGTATCAAACGATATATATGCAATCATAGTAACATATATGAGTTAGGTCAGAATATAAAATAATATCCTAGCTGTAAAATTGGTATTTAACATAAGAATTATAATTATGAAATGACATTTTCAATAAAACGATAAAGTTTCCTAAATGTTGTACAATATATCAGTATAATATAAACGTGGCGTGTCAAAAGGAGAGTATGTAATTAGAGTTACAAATGACGACCAAATCAGAAAATAAACTAATAATCTTGTCCATAAAATAAAATAATATAAAAATAGACTTTGAATTGACTGAGGTATTCCCATAATAAATGAATTGGCCGCACTAAATTTAATAATATGATAAAAATATACTAAATATATGTGGAACGTATTAAACGTCATGTGTCAAACGCTGAGCGTACAATTAGAGTAACAAATGACGAACAAGTGAAGAAATTAAAAAATATGCTTTGAATTGACATAACAACTGCGATAATTAAAGGATTTTTGGCGTCATATCTTCTATAAACTGATGAACTATTACGCAAGAATGTTGCTGGACGTGATAAGAATGTGTGAACCTTCGAGGAAATTAAAAGAGAACGAACCCATGATTTGAATTTTTAACGAGCATTATCGTTGAACTGCATACGATTTTTTTAAAAACAATGGCTAGAATTATCAATAACGTATAGACAACTGACGTTAATATTTGCAAAATGATATCGAAATTTGATCTTTGCCGCCCATTTTTGCTGAAGTGGGATGGTGGTTCAATCGATGTCAATATATCAATATAAAATTTACAGGAAAATAGAAGTGAATCTTAGGACTACAAAACGTAACTAAAAAAATTGAGGTTATGGCCAAATTAATGAACATAGATATACTAAAAGTTAGAATATATCATTAAAACATAAAATTTAAAATAGTTTACTGAAATGGAAATACTATGGGAATCACATATTTACAGTTTGAATCTCAGTTATTGTTAAAAACCGAGGTCAGTATAGATAACGATTAGCCACTCGTTGTGAGTGAGATAACAGCATGGTTAAGAAATAACTGACAGCTTTGAATATATCAACACAAAGGAAGTAAACCAAGTGTGACTAAATCATTGAGTCAACAACGCAATTAAAAGCTCAGAAATTCTTGTAAAAGATTTTTTTTGTAAATATAATGATATTTGAAATTACGATTAACGATTATCAGATGTTAAAAACAGCACAATTTCATTTGTTTTCCTACTTGCGAAGTAATCTGAAATATATAGACTATTCAAAATAACAGTGAGATCACGTCATCACCATATCCTATGTATTGCCTATCCCTGATTATAAATTAGTTTTAAAATCAGACAATATTTTCCTTCTTATTTTATTCTAGTTAAAAAAAGATAAAATGCTGTCTGATACTTTCGAACATGTAATCCAATAAGTCTAGAAAATTCACCTCGTTGTCAAATGTCTGCAAAATTCTTCAAACCGTCAGTGATAATAATTAGAGGTTATAAGACGGCTTATTTTGTTATTTGTTTCATTATTTTGTTTAGATTAGAATTTTGTTATATGTCAAGTCAAAATGTACTACAACTCAGAGTTGATGCGGAAACATTGCACCGTTTTAACGTCATAAATTGAGATGACATATATTCGCAGCAACTTTGAATAGACTATATGCCATATTCATCTATAGTCTATTCAAAATAGCAGTGAACTCACGTCATCAATATGTTTAATGTGTTGCCTCCCGCAATTTGTAATTCCATTTTAGAATGAGACAATATTTGAATCAACCTGCAAAATTTGCCCGGTTGTCAAACGTCTGAAAAATTCTTCAAAATATTAAAGTACAGTATATATATCGACAAACGTTATTTTAGCACTTTGCTTGTTTTGATAAATTTCAAATCGCTGCTTATTATTACTCGGATTGAAAATACAGAAGTTAAACAAAACAGTTTGCGCCTCTAATCAGTTACTTTGAACAAGAACGAGATAATAATAACCCTCTTGCCAATAAAATTCGTTAACAACAACAATTTTACTGTTAAATATTAAGTTGCTGCAGTTATTATTGAAAATATTTTAATACTGCTGCAATGAGTATTAGTATGGATACGGTCACTGAAATATAAATTGAAAAAATTAAAAATATAATCTTGGATTCACCGAAAGAAACCCTCCTCATACGAAGAGGATGACGAATCAAGGCCAGCTTGATGTTAGATCTATCATAGATCAAATATATGAAATGTACAAAAACAGTGAGTAATTTTTTCAATATAAACATAATTTAATGGAATTATGTCAGAGGAAACTGTTAGTATGAAAAGTGTCCATAGATAGCTCTTTGAGTGATGTAGAGCATCCTTCCATACATTCTTAGGTAATATAGAATTTAAATGGTGTCAAGATAACCTACGAAGAGGTTTACAGTGAGACAGTAAAATCAAATTAACTTTACAAGGATGCTCTCTAATAAAAGTAAAATATATTACTTGGATATGCAATTGTTAATTAGGTGGATTAGGCCTCCAGGGAATACCACTACCACTACATAAAAATAAGAAAAGGGTTCAATATAAGTATATAAAGAACAACCCTAACCTACAAACTATTATAACTGTATAATAAATTGTAGTTTTATGTGGAAGGACTTAATATATGCATTAGATATACATGATATTAAAATCAATTATATTTTATAACAGTATTTTAAGAAAATGAATTAAAACAATGACGTTTTGGCGTCATCAATTCAGATGACGAGAGATTACACTGTTATAATTAGTTTCAGTGAACAAAAACAAAAAAAAAACAAAAATGAATATATATCTAGAAAAACAAAAAAAATTATTTCTAAAATGAATAGTAGAAACTATCATAACAACACAAATAATGCCTATGGTATATCGATAAAATAATACCAGTTTTACTTGACATCTGTCACAGTGACGTTACATTAAAACTATTATTGCTGAGCCACTTTATATAATATAGTTCAGGCGTTTCCACAAATTGTCGCATAATATATGACTAACACAATGAGAAAACAGCTTTAATTGGTTACTTTCGAGCCACAACAAGGCAACACCATCAAGCGATAGTATTAATTGCTCCTAATAGCATAAGAAACAGCACAAAGTTGATTGATTCTAATTAAAGACGAGTGTGTTTATTGAAAGTACCTTTAGAAGCTGAAAATAGTTACAGCGTTTTGCGAAATATTTGTACTATGACAATACATTTTTTCAAGGAAAAGGAACAATTTAAACATGTTATACGACGTCGAACGTTTGAAAGGGAGAAAGAAGAACCAGAAATACTAAATATTGTATTGTATACTCGAAGTTTTTTGTACATACGTTATCAAGATGTTTAATGTACTGCCTGCCGCACTTTGTAAATTCGTTTTAGTCAGACTTTTTTTTTCAGATATTTTCCTTCTCGTTTTGTTCTAGTTAAAAAGAGACACAATGCTGTCTGATTAGTTCGAACACGTAAACGAATGAGCCTGTCAAGGTCGTCCGGTTGTCAGACGTATGCAAAATTTTTGAAGGCAATAGTGATAAGAGGTTATAACTCTAACCTATAAACTATTGTGTTTGTATAATTAACTGTAGTTTTTAGATGTACTATAATGTTAAAATAAATTATATTTGATTTTTGTTGAATTATTTTATTTAGATTAGAATTTTGTTGTATGTCAAAACCAAACTGTACTAAGACTCAGAGTTGAAGCGGCAACATTGCGACGTTTCGACGTCACAAATTTAGATGACGTATGTACAAAATAACTTTCAATAGATTAAATTTACACCTGTGACATTGTCATATATCAACCCTTACCGTGGAATCTTTTATTACAGCAACAATGATCGTTGATAAGATCCGTGTTGCAATAAAGTTTTTCCTCTTTTGTACATTCCTGGCATCCTGGTGGGGTGATAACTAAAACAAAATATAAATATATAAAAATTTACGTTAAATCTAAATTCAAATAATTGAGGTTATGTTGTAGTAGTTGTAGGTTGAAAATTGCTTAAAAATGGTATTAATTATATCCTACAAGAAATAATAACAATATCAACAAAAAAAAACGTTTTAAAAACACATTCTATTTGATTTGCACAATGATATTGCAAAATGGTAACACGCCAACACAATTTTATCCGTTGCTTAAGATTTTTTTCACTTTATTTGATCACAATATGTGCAATCAATGCCATATATGGCTTCTAATTTCACGGACCAATGATTTTATATAGTCAAACAGTATAATTTGAGTAAACTGTTCTCTAGTTAAACGAATTAAATTGACTATGATTGTCATTAAAACAACTATCGTCGCAGTGCATTTTTTTTAAATATGAGAATTTCAAGGAAAAAATATTCCGACGCGTTTATTTCGAATTCCTTTGTTCGTCAAGATATTGCGGCCAACTAGGACCGGTATTGTTATCACTATGGCAACGGAATTTTTACCCCTATACAAATACCTGTCCGTTTTAACATAGGTTTTTAAATTTGAAATCAATAACGCTCTCTATGGACCTATAAAAATAAAATTATTTCGTAATATATAGTATGATAAGATGATAAGCGTGAATATAAATGTCAGTTTATTTCATCTTTCCATGTGGTATAGCCCCTTAAAGTAACTTTATTCAACTAATATCTTGCACCATAGTAAACAACAAGGTTAAAATAAACATTTTTTTGTTCGTTTCATAGATAGTAACAATACATATCAATAAGTCTCACTTGACTGATTTTATAGAAGAACAAGAACTTAAACAAAATTCCTCCCCGTCTCAGGAGGACCGAAAAACCTATTTATAAATGTATATATAATTTTTTTATTGAGTTTAAACGATAATGATGACCTGCCGTTCAAACACTTGGAAGCTGATTGCAAAAATGTCTGAAGTGTAAGCTCTCAGTATCCGTTTTTGCGTTTAAAAATAACTCCCAATACTTCAGTGCTAATTGAAATCGGCTATTAATTAAGAGTTCAGCGTTAACGTTGAACAGTATAAAATTGAATTATCAATACTTAAATCTTAATAACATAATTACTTCATTTAGAGCATAAAATAACCTAGAGTCATAACTATCACTGTCACTGTCATTTTTACTGTTACTGTTACTATAAAGTATTATGAACGTAAACGAATACGTGTTTCAATATAAGTGTTTATGTGACGATTTATATATTTTTTATTGATTTAAGTTAATTATTTTAAAATAACCCGTATATGTTTTTATAACGGTTTCATACATTATGCCATAAAAAGACAGAAAAATTATGCAACGTAATATTAGTTTGTATAACGTTCAAATGAACAAAATAGATTACTTTGGGGAGCATTTGAACTTACAAAATACAAACCTACATGAACATTTATATAAGCTAAAAAAGAACTGAATTTTTTTACTCAGAACTATTATTATAGATCTAAGTATTTTTAGCAACGGCGATATTTGTTACGCGCGCGTGTTTTGTAAACAAGAAGCATACAATATTTATTGAATTAACCTATAAAATTCTATGCTAAATTGTTCAAAATATTGATCGAAAAGCTACTGTCAAATTATATGAAAAAAATAGGTTAATATTGATCAAACCAAGGGGCATTTTCACACATACGTCAAAACTCTAGAACAGTAATGCAACGCCAACTTTGATATTGTAATAAAATTTTCTATAGATGAGTCAAATAGAGTGAACATATTAGTCATAGTTGATTATATATTGTAGTATTTGAGCAATTTAATTAATATCCGCATACTAATTGGTATATACATATTAATTAGCAATTGACCCGACATATTAATTGTTTATTATGATTATTTATTTAAACTTATGACTCACTAACTAAAATATTTATATCACTTGATCACTTTAACTGTGATCAAATTGCGTAATATACCGATGACCATTCGTAACGATGGTTATCCGACAAGAAAACAAACTTTACCTCTAGCGTAAACGTTTTGCCGTTTTTATATTCAAAACATAACCGCACCGTAAATATTGCGAAATTAGAAATTGCTAAAAGTGTTCCGATCGTATTAACATGCGGTAAGGAAACCAATGTTGACCGCAGGAAAAATCCAGGAAAACGTCATTAAACGAACAAATATACCAAGCATTAATGTTTTCTTTCCTTTAAAAAGTCTATTTAAAATTAAATTAGTTCTAAATTATATGGAAATATACAAATTGACATGAAAAAAGTTAGGTGGGTTCGTGAAAAATGTGAAATTTATTAAAATATTTTTTCATACTAGGGATGTAAGCATATTGGGACGATTAACCCGCGGTTCACCAAATAATAAACTATATTTTGAACTGTTTAAGGACTTTATTCACTTATTTTAATTTATACAGACTACATATGTTACCTCAAACGATTATATTCTTGGAATCTTACAATGCTTACTTTTCCCGCTTATATTCTAACTTAACCTAACTTTTTATAAATGTCACTCACTACAACTAATCACGTCGAGGACATCTGAACTATCTTAACCATCGAAGAAAGAAATATTGCCTATCGACGTATAAATCATATATAATAAAAGCGTCTTTACATATAACGACCGAACAAAGCATTTTTTTGTATAAAAAGGAGTGAAGTTAGTTTAGAAGTCCGTCAGAATTAATTAAAATTAAGAATTTTGTTTTATCATTGATTATCAAAATTAATATAGATTTTGGAAAAATCATCTAGATTAAAGTAAAACACTGATTGACATGACATGACATGACATAAAATGAAAGACGGAGTATATCCCTACTAAGTTGATTCGAGATAACTTGATAAAAACATCTTGTTCATCAATACTCTCAGAAAATCAATTTAAATTTAAGTTATCAATACTAAATTGAAAGGAAAATCAATGAGGTTAGGTTGTAGTAATTGTCAAAATGATTGGAGATGATCATAGAAAAAATAGAAATTTCATGTATAGGCGACCTTGGAGAAATGTTTTGTTTAGTTCAATCAACGGTAGCGCTGCGATCGCAAATTATGATTGGCTAGTTTAAATTCCTGGTGCCGCCACTAACATGGAACGTGATTGGTCGATCAAATTGTGTGGAGTCACCATTTTCAATGGGCGTCCATTTCTAAGTTTGTTGTTTGAAGGTTTTGGTTTTTGTTTAGATCAAGAAATCTTCGTTTTACGTTGTGCATATTTTCTGTTTTACATTAATTATTATGGAGTAATTATATTAAAATTGATGGCAATGCGTCATTGTAGTAAAAGATGTAGTTTACCATGGTAAAAATCCACTACGGAAGTTAAACATCGTTTCCCACAGAATGATCTCGCTCCTTTCCAAAAAAGTAAATAGCAGTAAGTTACCTGGATAAACCACAATGCAAATATATCAACGTCAAATTTAGAATTACCCTTCCTTCACGAACAGGTTGTTGTTGGATGTTGCATATCCAACATTGTTTTTATCAGGTACATAGAAAATTATCTATCTACTACATGTCTGTTTATATATTGTTTGTTTACCGAAAATCAAAACCTACTTATGGAGATGTTTGTAGTAATAAAATTCAATTAATGTACCAAGTTGTTCGTATGCTTGTCAGTGTGAAGAAGTCTTACAAGAAGGATATAATTAAGATAACTGGATTAAAAGTAGTAATAAATACTACTTTTAATTGTAAAATATCCCTAAAGTATTTGTAATACTTTAACTTTTTAGAAAAATCAGTGTTCAATAATTTTATAGTAGAGCTATTGTATATTTAAATTTGATTGCCTTCTTAAGAAAATATTTGTTACGTTGCCGTCAACTAAAAATGTAATTGCTACTTTTAGAGGATTTATTACCTTAAAGAAATCTATTTTGTCTAAATTTACAAAAAAAAACTACATCTGTTTAACAAATCTTAACCAAGATTGCTTAGAGAATTTTGTTGGATCTATTAGAGGTCATGGAACTAGAAACAGCATCCTTCACCTAGTATGTTCGAGAAATCTTTAAAAGGGCTCATCATCACTTCAATTTTTTCACATCATTCTCCCGGAGAAAATTGTGAAGAAGATAGACATATTAGATAACTTATATTCTTTTTTAACGGGAGATCTAGTACCACTTGAGGTTGTTAAATCACCAGTTGAGTCTATATTTTCAGTTGGAGAGAACTTTGCTTTGAGAAAAACAAGAGTCTAATATTGTATTTTAGTATTATTTCAGGCTATTTAACAAAACTTCTGAGAGAGACTACACCCTATATTAAGTAGTTCCACAGATTGAATACTCTAAAATCTAAATATCTTTAAAAAACACATAAATTTTGAGTGTTTTAACTGTCCAATCCATAATGATTTTCAGGACCAAATTTTAAAAGTTATTATGAGGTGTGATTGTATATTTGGTTTAATGAAGTTAATATAATATCAACAGGGAAGGATTTAAAGTTTACTTTAATATATCAAGATAAGAACTCTAATAGATCCCATAAAATTGATGTCACTAAACAAATATGGGAAGGCATTATAGAAAAATTATAAATATTTTAATTTTGCCTAGAATAGAGTTCATAATTTTTTTTTGCTTTTTGTTTATATATAATTATATTATTTACACTTATGTATATTTGTATCGGATTTCATTTTAATAAATTAATTTTAAAAATTAAATTTGATTTTCATTTAAATACTATTGGACGTCACAAAGTAATCAGGTGAAATGACAAACCAATCAAAGCAAAGTATTTTCCTTAAAGGTTTCTACATAACTATTTTAAACTAACCAATCAAATTCACGTTGTCAGCGCCGCCAATGATTGAACTAAGCAAAACTTTGCCCCACTACTTACCATTGGAGTTGCACACCCCTGGAGATGATTTAAATAAAAAAATCGGTTTTATCAACATTGTCAGAAAATCAACGTCAATTTAAGTTTTAAAATATTATTCTGAAACAAAAATAAATCAATCTTTATAGGAATAACGTTTTACTAAAAAAATAAATGTTTAAATGCAAAAAAAGTAACGGATACTGTATTATATCGTTTTACATTGTCTTAATGATAAGAAGAATGAAGTTAGTTATAACAAATGTCAAGTTGTTTAGTGTTACTATAAATATTCTGTTTTATTAAACAGTTAAAAACGTCAACTTCAGTTTCTAAGTCTAGGGGTAAATTAAAATAAAAATATATTGGGAAAATTGCATTAAAGTAAAAACATTAATGAAATCACTTCGTACCTTTAGGTTTTTAAAAAATACAGAATAATTTCAAATTATATTTTGTACAAAATGTTCTACGCCCAATGTTTAGATTGAAAACATTAAATTAAAAGAATATTTTGACTCGATTCATAGTAACATACTAAACCTTTTTAACATCAAATAAGAGTCAAATAAGAAAATTTAAAAAGCCCAAGACTATAAACTATATAGCCCCTTACCTAATATCAAACGTAAATATTTAGTAAAATCGAAATTAACCTAGTATTATCTATGAATCTAAATGCAAGTATTATTGCAGATACTAGTTCTTTATTGTTTCTTAAATACTTTTGCCACCAATGTCATGGTTTTCGAAATTATTGAGTATCAGCAAGCTACTAATTTACTAACTACAAACGAACTGACAAATCAAATTTTTGATTTTTGCATTTTTGATAAATTGTTTTGCATCATCGCTTAGCTATTTTGACTTGTTTAAATTGGTCACAAAGACAAAACAAACATTTTTTTTGCGCTTCCGATCAGGTCATTTTTATACTTTACTGGGTGTTTGTTGAAATATGATTATTCAATAATCACAACTGCAAAAGATATGATGCACATCAAGTGTTTGAATCCACTAATCTGTAAGATCTCTTTAAGATATTTTCATATTATTATAATAATATTTTTGTTACCGGCTTGGTGGCGTAGTGGTAAAGGCGATGGGACGGTCCTCCTACTGTTGCGATAACTGGTTCGAATACTGTTGGGGCATGGTCGTAAATTTATGTTTGTGATTGTTAAAAATGTGTGATTGTTCTAGGCAAGAGTGTAATATCCGACAAGCAAAATGATCCCAGTCACGCCAGTAACCAGGCTGGGTAAAACCGGATGTCTTCTGGGGTGATTTCTAAAGTTGGTCACTCGCCAATCGTTGGGCTTAATGCTGAGGACCGTGGTTCGAAGCCCACGTTAAACTTTAGGTCCAGTCCAGATTAACCCATAGTTGGTAAAAGGAGACTTTAAAATATATATAAAAAATATTTCTGTTAATAAATATATGTGATTTCATCACAGGTTCGAAATGTAAAAAGAAACGGAGTAGATATAGTCTGGAATATTTTTTAAATCTCATTTTTCAATTCATATTCAATTTCATTCAATTCATTTTCATATTCAAGTTGGTACATAACTTGGAATTTACAAAACTTATTGAAAGAGCTTTTCTGTCCATTCTATTCAAAAATATATATACAAAACATATTTTTAGCTTTTAGTTACGTTTAGTTTTAATACTATTGACTAATAAAACTTGATACAAATAAATTATATGACGTGCATGGCTTTTATATTTGTTTTTACAAACCAATCAAGCTTCGCCTATCAAGGATGCCAGCGCCCTCACGCGGCGCAAAAAAATAATGTTTTTCTATATTTTTTACTACATTACACTCTTACACTTTTTAATTCAACTTATTTAACTTATACTACATTAATAACAATATTATTATTTTTTTATATGAATATTAAAGTCCCTTTTACCAACTAGGGGTTTATCTGGACTGGACCTACAGTTTAACGTTGGCTCCGAACCGCGGTCCTCGGCATTAAGCCTACCGACTGGTTAATGACCAACTTAGAAATCACCCCAGAAAATATCCGGTCTTACCCAGCCTGTTTACTGGCGTGTCTAGGACAATCACAAACATAAATTTACGACCATGCCCCAGCAGGATTCGAACCCGCGACTATCGCAACAGTAGGTGGACCGTCCTGTCGCCTTTACCAAGTCGGCAATATTATTATATTGTTATCCGGTATAAACATCCTGATAAATCATATTAACGGTTGTTTTAATTGAATTCTCACTTTGTGTTTATGATGTTTATGTAATAACGATATCTGTCAGTAAAATAAGGTAAATGTAAGGACCAGGAAATATTTATTGAAACTGTCAAAAATATCATGATGATCCGGAAAATTTGATAATCTTGACAAACAGAGAATTAACGGTGCCATTTGCAATACTTTCGAAAATGTATGATGATGCTACCTCATTATATCCTGACTAATTTTGGTATGGAGAAAAGAAAAGATAACGACTACCGTACGAAATGACTAAATGTCTATAAACAAAAAATGTCAACAGCTGCTAACCAACTTAACCTAACTTAAATTTTATAGTCTTGACATTTCTCTATATAAAATAACTGTGTTCCATTTAGTATCAAACATTTTTAGAAGCTTATGGTGATGTTACATCGTCATATCCTAATTGTCGGACTTGGCTTCAATGATTTCAAGGTGGTGGTTCTGATGCCAATGTTAATGGCTTGACGGACTAATTAAGTTCGAAGGCAATATATTACAAGACTTATTGGATAAAAATCTAGCTCAAAATATTTAAGAAATTTCAGACAGTTTTTTGTTGTAAATCTATGTCTGTTGTTGTTTTGCAAGAAACAGCACCTCAATGATGTCAGGAACAAGATTGCTTTAGATTATGTTCTCTGAGATGATATCTAAGTTGATCACTCGCTAATCGGTAGGCTTATTGCCGATAACTGATACAGAGCCGACGTTAAGCAGAATTTCCACTGTAGATGAACCCTAGTTAGTAAAATGAAGAGTAAAAAGAAGAGATTACAAGTTCTAGCTCTGCATTTAGTAGCAGAAGTAAGAAGCGAAATACAATTAATTGAATTAATAACTTTTGCAAAAAAGGTTCAGCAATAGCGAGCAACATACGGAACCCAGAAAATTCAAAAGCTCCCAATGATCCGAAGCGTGGGAAAACGCAACAGTTGGCTGGCAAGGTTATGGCATCTGTATTTTAGGATACGCATGGAATAAGGACAATCAACAGCGACTAATACATAGCATTATTGGACCGTTTGAAGGACTAAATCGGCGAAAAACGACCGCATTTGAAGAAAAAGAAACTGCTTCTTCACCAAGACAATGCACCGTATCACAAATCAGTGAAAACGATATCAAAAATCCATGAATTGGGCTTCGAATTGCTTCCTTGTCCACCGTATTCTCCAGATCTGTGCCCCCAGCGACTATTTTCTGTTCTCAGTTCTCAAAAGAATGCTCGCTGGCAAGAAATTTTCGTCGAATGAAGAGGTGATCGCCGAAACTGAGGCCTATTTTGAAGCAAAGGAAATATCGTACTACAAAAATGGTATCGGGTCGCTATAATCAGTGTATCACCCTAGAAGGGAATTATGTTGAATAAAAAAACTAATTTTGGCCAAAAAAATGTGTTTTACTATGGTAAACTTTTCAATTAGGACTTTTCAATTGACCTGTTACGTTTGTTTATCAGATAATTGTGCAAGCTTATTCAGTTAAATCATTAAGTAAAATTAAATTATCACTATCTAGAAATAGAATAGTTCTAAGTTCTAAACAAATGTGTATGTAGAATGTTAGTTCTTGGGTACATTTAAATTGAGATGGCGCCTTAAATATAGAATTCATGTCGATACAATAGCCAATTCCTAGTATGTCTAGAAGCAGAAGAATAATAAGTAGAGGGTGTTGTATGTAGGCTGTTCGGAAACTAAAAGTGGTGTTATTAATTCCGTCCCGATATTAACAAATAAATACTGTGTATATATTAGGTGTTCACATGATTTTATTTTTGTTTTGTATATAAAGCTGCAGTGCAAGACAAGATTCTTGAAAGAGTTTCATAGGGTGTTATACTCTGCTCCTAAATTTATCTAAAATGGGGGAAGACAATAATGAATTGCTGATTGAACGAAATGAACTTTTCTCGGTAAATATCAATTCGCACTCGGACAAAAGAGTGATAACGATGATTTCCTGGTCCTAACAGAAAGAACTTGCGGTCTGTGTCATTAAGCAATATAAAAGAACAACTTACTCGAATTGATGTCGGCATTTAAAGCATAATTCTTCGCCTGTCCGTATGATATCTCGTGCTCGATAACGTATTCGTCATATTTGTGGTCGTCTTTGATAGCGGGATTTGCCACGACACAGCGGGCCGCTAATCCAAACCAGAGAATGACGCAGTGGGACAATCGCAGCGACGTCATCTTTCATTTTGTTGGATGGAGGCGACCGGCGGTCCAGTTCGAATCCTGCAACATTCAACGGAACAGGAGTGATGACGACGTTGTCGTTTAATTGCTCTTAATTTTAATGGAGGTCAAACTGTCACCATTATTCGGTTGATTCAGTTTTTTCCACATTTTCACTGGGTTTAATTAAGATATTCATTTAATGGCTAGTTATTTCAAACAGGCTATGAAATATGTGTTGTTGGCTATCTATTATTTGTACTAGTATTATTACAAGAATAAACAATAAAGATATTCGAAAATATTGTATTGTTATGCAAGGGTTTTTTGTTGTGTTTATTAAGGGCTTATATTAGATCTAGTATAAAAGAAATCTATTAATTTTCTATTAGTTGGCTGTAATAAACTGTATTTTACTGTAACTGGCATGTCACACTAAAAAATCTAACTAATCTAGTTTTTGACAGTTTTACACTTTCACTATCACAAAATATAGAAATACAGAATGCGTAATGTAATTATATTCTCACCGTGCATCGAAGAGGAAGGAGGGGAGGAGAACTAGAGGGTGCTATCCCCGACCTGAACCGAGAAAAACTGGTTCAAATCGAATAAATTATTTCCATAGGATTTTGCCCTAGGGCAAAAATTGTTTTGTATAGTATAACGGTATGTAACTTGAATTTCGCACATTCTTGAAATTGGGAATTGCGTTGGCTAGCCCCTAAGAGTAGAGAGGTAAAAAAGTTGAGATTTATAAGCCAAAAAATTTTAAATAAAAACCCCACGAAAGTAAAAAATGGTGAACTTAATGGAATCCTTTATGAGCTCCTAACAGGTCAATTGAAAAGTCCCCGGTCTATCATAGTAAAACATTTTTTTTTGGCAAAATTAGTTTTTTATTCCACATTGTTCCTTTCAAGGGTGATACTCTGATTATAGCGATCCTCCAACTTTTCGATACCATTTTTGTAGTACGATTTGTCTATTACTTCAAAATTTTTCGAGCATTTCTTCGAGAACAGGAAATAGTCGCTGAGGCCAGATCTGGATAATACGGTGGATGAGGAAGCAAGTCGAAGCCCAATTCATGGATGTTTGCCATCGTTTTCACTGACTTGTAACACGGTGCATTGTCTTGATGAAGCAGCACT
Source organism: Rhynchophorus ferrugineus (assembly GCF_030347505.1). NCBI lineage: Eukaryota > Metazoa > Arthropoda > Insecta > Coleoptera > Curculionidae > Rhynchophorus > Rhynchophorus ferrugineus. Next base: position 53,971,735 of record NW_027472583.1, read on the forward strand.
TTCTTTCTCTTAAAATGCTGCCCCTTTTCGACGATTTCGTCCTTCAAACGGTCCAATAATGCTATGTAATAGACGCTGTTGATGGTCCTTCCTTTTTCAAGGTAGTCAATGAAAATTATTTTATGCGCATCCCAAAATACAGACGCCATAAACTTGTCAACCGACTGTTGCGTTTTCCCACGCTTTGGAGCGGGTTCATCGTGTGCAGTTCACTCGGATGACTGTCGATTGAACTTCGGAGTAAAATGATGGAGCCATGTTTCATCCCTTGTCACATATCGATACAAAAACTCGGGTTTACTACGCTTGATCATCTCCGAATCAACAACTCGTCGTTGTTTTTGGTCAAAAGTGAGCTAGCGCGGCACCCACTTTGCACAGGGCTTTTCATATCATTTTTTGGATTTTTTTAAAGGTTTTAGTCAGTAACAACCTCATTTGGGCATCCACTGCGTTCACCGTCTTTGGTGCCTATTTCACCACGTCTAAACTTAGCGTACCAATCCTTGATGGTTGATTTTCCTGGGGCAGTGTCCGGAAACTCGGCATCAAGCCAAGTTTTTGCTTAAACTGTATTTTTCCCTCCAAAAACCAATATTTTATCAACACGCGAAGTTCCTTTTTATGCATTTTTTTCACAAATGCGTTCAAAATGCTATCATTCACAATCTAATGATCCAACAGTTGTCAAATTTATAGACGCATCTTTTGAGGGTTAAGGCTAACTAAAAAGCATATGGATTTAATTTTAGTAGTGCCACTTATGTGTCAGGCCGGGGACTTTTCAATTGACCTGTTATATCAAGCTTTCGAGCAGGAAGGTTTATTTTTTGTATTTCACACTAGATAATTATGGGAAGTTGTTCACTTCCGTCTAGGAATGCCTACATCTCAACTAATACACTCATGTTGGGGCAGTAAGACTTCAAATATTCTTCACTTCATTTCAAAAGTTCTGGCCTTGGCCAATTCCACCACGTATCAAAGTATAAGTTGCTTTTACCGACATAAATTCGTTATACATTCTCAAAATATCTCTCTATACGGTGGTAATGAGACTCATAAAAACCAACCATGGGCCCAAGGGTTCTAGAGTCAAGGCTAAAGAACTTCCGCAAACACTTCTTCATTCCAGTTCGTTCCTTGGAGCATTTTATTGTGGTCTGTAAACAGTCAGTAGCTATTGGCTATAGACCAAAATCTCGCTTATTTTTCTTTCTGGGTTTCTTTTTGTAAACTCATAGCGCTATGCAGTATTTCGAAAATAAAACGAGTATATGAAGATTTAGAAAGTTTAGATGGCGTGACCTATGCCCGGTCTGAGACTCATTGAGCAAAACGTTATATTTTAATAGAATTAAATTAATGTTTTCGAACCTTATGAAGTAGACTTGTAGGGTAAGTCGATCTAACAATTTAATTTTTAGTATGAAACGTAGATATGACGCGATATTGGTTTGACAAAGATCCCATCCCATCCATTCTCATACTTTTTCAGCATCCCCAAACTGTGTGGCAGTCAAATAATAATACATGAATCTAAACAAGTAGTAATCAGAAGGCGGTATGCCTACTGAGTACACTAGAAACGACAGACCTTTTCATTCGAGCTGATTTTATCTTCAATCCACTAAATCTTTAAAATGTCCACAATATTTTGCGTCAGCATCACCATAAGTTTCTAGAAGTGTTTGATGAGCTTCGGCATCAGATTTCTTAAAATCCAATAACAAAACAATTTACAACAATGCTTCGCATTTTCACCAATAGATATTGCTGATGACAACACATAGTATATCCAGAAGAAGTTTTGTATATATGTCACAAACATGTTTAATGTATTGCCTGCCGCAATTTGTAAATTCACTTTAAAATCGAACAATATTTTCCTTCTCATTTTACTCCAGTTAAAAAGAGATACAATGCTGTCTGATAAGTTTGAATGTCAAACATATATTTTGCATATGTTTGACATTCTTCAAAACAATAGTAATGAGAGGTTATAAATCAGCAAACGTTGTTCTAATGCTTTGCTTGTTTTGATAAATGTCAAATCGTTGCTTATTATTATTCTGATTGAAAATGCCGAAGCCGGACAGAACAGATTGCGTCTCTAATCAGTTACTTTGAACAGGAACGAGGTAATGGAGGCCCCCTCTTGCTAGTAAAATTCGTTAGAAAGGTAAGCATTTTTACTGTTAAATATTAATTTGCTGCGATTTTTATTGAAAATATTTTTAGCGTGTTGCAGCTGCACTGAATATTAATATGAACACGGTTACTGAAATATCTCGAAATGAAAAATGTATTCTTTAATTCACCGAAAAAAAAACCGTTCTCATACGAATCAAGATCAGCTCGATGTTAGCTCTATCAGAGATTCAATACAACCATAATTTTATACAATTATTTCAGAGGAAACTGTTAGTCTAAAAAGTATCGAAGAGGTCTAATGGAACGTCCCGATATTTCTTTAAAAGAATATAATTCTTAAAAGCATATAATAAAATGAAGGAAGACTTACTATTTCAATTTATGTATTAAATGAGACATGAATATTTCAGAATGGCACCAATATACTCATGGCAAGAAGATAATAAAAATAGTGCTATGACAACAAAAGTTGATAAAAAAAGTTAAACGTTGGAATAATAATTGATTAGGTTTTATTAGTCATAACATTTATTAATAATTCATTGCAGATATATAGTATTATATGCTGGAAGCAGGGATGGTTACTAAGGCTTTCGGTTTGGATGATCTCGATAAGACACATAGAAGAATAAAATGATAAATGATGAAATTATGAATAAATGTTGGATAGATAGGAAATTAGAATTTATCGTAAAAAGTAGCATATTCTCTTTATATATCTATTAGTTAGAGAGTATATTCTCTAATGAAAGTACAATGTATTACTTGGAGAGATAAAGAGAAAAACAGTGATATCAAGATGTCTTTACAAGGAAACACTGTACCGAAGGAAATTAGAACTTAGCGTAAAAAGTAACATATTCTCTTTATATATCTATTAGTTAGAAAGTATATTCTCCAGTGAAAGTACAATGTATTACTTGGATATAAAATTGTTAAATAGGTAGATTAGGCCTCCAGGTATACAACTACAAACGCATCTAGAACTCTAACTCATAGATAGCATGGAAAAGAGTTCATTGTTAATATAATCAAACACTACTAACGCTAATGGTAGGATCTTGTGCGTCTACCTCCCTTGATTTCGTTGCACGTCCATTATTGTTGGTGTCAGGGTATAAGCTGGTGCGTTGCGCGCTACTTTCCCTTCGTACCGTGTGCACATGTCGTAATTCATCCTAGCATAGTTAATCATTGATATCAAGCATATTCTCATATAAGTAGCATATTCTCTTTATATATCTATTAGTTAGAGAGTATATTCTCTAATGAAAGTACAATATATTACTTGGATAGATAAGGAGAAAAACAGTGATATCAAGATGTCCTTACAAGGAAACACTGTACCGAAGGAAATTGGAACTTAGCGCAAAAAGTAGCATATTCTCTTTATATATCTATTAGTTAGAGAGTATATTCTCTAGTGAAAGTACAATATATTACTTGGATATATAATTGTTAAATAGGTAGATTAGGCCTCCAGGTATACAACTACAAACGCATCTAGAACTCTAACTCATAGATGGCATGGAAAAGAGTTCATTGTAAATATAATCAAACACTCATTTCATTGCACGTCCATTATTGTTGGTGTCAATAAACTAGTGCGTTGCGCGCTACTTTCCCTTCGTACCGTGTGCATATGTTATACTTCATCCTAGCATAGTTAATCATTGATATCAAGCATATTCTCATATAAGTAGCATATTCTCTTTATATATCTATTAGTTAGAGAGTATATTCTCTAATGAAAGTACAATATATTACTTGGATAGATAAGGAGAAAAACAGTGATATCAAGATGTCTTTACAAGGAAACACTGTACCGAAGGAAATTAGAACTTAGCGTAAAAAGTAACATATTCTCTTTATATATCTATTAGTTAGAAAGTATATTCTCCAGTGAAAGTACAATGTATTACTTGGATATAAAATTGTTAAATAGGTAGATTAGGCCTCCAGGTATACAACTACAAACGCATCTAGAACTCTAACTCATAGATAGCATGGAAAAGAGTTCATTGTTAATATAATCAAACACTACTAACGCTAATGGTAGGATCTTGTGCGTCTACCTCCCTTGATTCCGTTGCACGTCCATTATTGTTGGTGTCAGGGTATAAGCTGGTGCGTTGCGCGCTACTTTCCCTTCGTACCGTGTGCACATGTTATACTTCATCCTAGCATAGTTAATCATTGATATCAAGCATATTCTCATATAAGTAGCGTATTCTCTTTAGATATCTATTAGTTAGAGAGTATATTCTCTAATGAAAGTACAATATATTACTTGGATAGATAAGGAGAAAAACAGTGATATCAAGATGTCTTTACAAGGAAATACTGTACCGAAGGAAAATAGAACTTAGCGTAAAAAGTAGCATATTCTCTATATATATATCTATTAGTTAGAAAGTATATTCTCCAGTGAAAGTACACTATATTACTTGGATACATAATTGTTAAATAGGTAGATTAGGCCTCCAGGTATACAATTACAAACGCATCTAGAACTCTAACTCATAGACGGCATGGAAAAGAGTTCATTGTAAATATAATCAAACACTACTAACGCTAATGGCAGGATCTTGTGCGTCTACCTCCCTTGATTTCATTGCACGTCCATTATTGTTGGTGTCAATAAGCTAGTGCGTTGCGCGCTACTTTCTCTTCGTACCGTGTGCATATGTTATACTTTAGTAGTTAGTTAAAAAGTAGCATATTCTCTATATATATATATCTATTAGTTAGAGAATATATTCTCTAGTGAAAGTACAATATATTACTTGGATATATAATTGTGAAATAGGTAGACAACTATGCCTCCAGGTATACAACTACAAACGCATCTAAAACTCTAACTTATAGATGGCATGGAAAAGAGTTCATTGTAAATATAATCAAACACTCATTTCATTGCACGTCCATTATTGTTGGTGCCAATAAGCTAGTGCGTTGCGCGCTACTTTCTCTTCGTACCGTGTGCATATGTTATACTTTAGTAGTTAGTTAAAAAGTAGCATATTCTCTATATATATATATCTATTAGTTAGAGAATATATTCTCTAGTGAAAGTACAATATATTACTTGGATATATAATTGTTAAATAGGTGAATTAGGCCTCCAGGATATATAACTACAAACGCGTCTAGAACTCTAACTCATAGATGGCATGGAAAAGAGTTCATTGTAAATATAATCAAACACTACTAACGCTAATGGCAGGATCTTGTGCGTCTACCTCCCTTGATTTCATTGCACGTCCATTATTGTTGGTGTCAATAAGCTAGTGCGTTGCGCGCTACTTTCTCTTCGTACCGTGTGCATATGTTATACTTTAGTAGTTAGTTAAAAAGTAGCATATTCTCTATATATATATATCTATTAGTTAGAGAATATATTCTCTAGTGAAAGTACAATATATTACTTGGATATATAATTGTGAAATAGGTAGACAACTATGCCTCCAGGTATACAACTACAAACGCATCTAAAACTCTAACTTATAGATGGCATGGAAAAGAGTTCATTGTAAATATAATCAAACACAACCCTAAACTGTAAACTATTATAACTGTGTACTTAATTGTAGTTTTGATAATGTATGCATTAGATCTACTATAATGTTAAAATAAATTATATTTGATAACAGTATATTTATTTAATTATTTTATTTAGATTATAATTTTGATGTATGTCAAAACCAAACTGAACTAAAACTTAGAGTTGATACGGCAACATTACGACGTTTTGACGTCACAAATTTAGTTGACGTATGTACAAAACTTCTTCAGATAGACTATAAAAGCGCCTAATAAATAAATGCTCCATTCTAGCAATCATACAGTTAAAACTTCAGAATCTACGGTGTCAAAATAATGTTACCACCTGTCATGTATGACCATTTCATCACCGGTAAATGAATAATTCTCTAATTTCCTGTCGACTCTATTAGGGTGGTCTTTTAATCGATTTTTGCGATGATATCACCTCCGTGGATGCACCTTCGTTGACTGAATATAAAATCAACTTTGTCCAGTTCTTGTGCTTTCGCCACTAAAATAACCCACTACGTAATGGTAATATGAATCTTCTTTTTAATTTACAATGCACGTGGCGGTTCGCCTGCTGCTTCCTGCACTTTCGCAAGGCGCAGGATTCCCGCTTAATGGGCAGTGATTTAGACGTGCATCCTCATTATCTGTTCATAATTTTTATTGCAATTTTTCTATATTTGTTTTTCTTTTGTTCTGGCCTAAAACGAAGCGGTGGAGTGCATGACGCATACCTGATCATGGAGACTTGCCCTGGAGTGACAAGTTGGATCAGGTTATATGGGACTGCCTCTGCAATACACTAAATCGAAATCGCCTCACAGTTGACCCCTACTGCTACTGCATTAAATTTGGGGATATGGCATCCGCTGATCGGGCATCCGTTATTGGGCACGAGGACCCGGCGATTCTATTGAACTTGAGTTAACACACGACTGGATACTGTTATATGGGGGCAAAAGTTATGACTCCATCGACGGATGAGGTTGTTTTAGCCTATAAAAGGGGGAGGTTAGCAGTGACGTGGTGAAGTCCCCAGCAGGTCGACCAGCTCGCGAACAAACGCGCTTTCAGAAGAACTTGAGCTGAGTTGTTGTTTGTCGAATGATTGAGATATGAAGTGCTTGATTTCTGGAGTGTCAGTTTCACTATGAATTTGATTATTTCTGACAAACCATGGAGCGTTTAAGATTCTCCTGAGGAGCTTATTTTGGAAAACTTAAAGCCGTTTTACCTGGTTGGGTGTAACAAACTTAAAAGTAGATATCACATCCGTATAGGAGTACAGACGAAATTAACATCTTGTAAAATAACCATTTTATGGAGATGGGAATTCTGCTAGAAGGGCAAATCAGAGAAGGTAGCAGGTTGCCCGAGTCTTTTTGGATTGCTTTCTGGATTTGGGAATGCCAACTAAACCGTCGGTCGAAGTGGAGACCTAGGTACGTGACGTTATTCAGCCATGGAATTTTTGCAGTGTATATGGTCATTATTGAATTAAAAGGAATCCCCCCATTTCTATGCATTTTTATGCATTTCATTTATGTATTTTTATTACAATAAATAAGATAAATACCAATACCCTTGTTAGAGAAAACATAAAATCAATAACCTTCAAGGCCCAAGAAGAATTAAGACTAGATGGAGGTTGAAGCCTAACCCTGTAAAATAATGTAATAATAACAACTGATAGGTCACAACACATACAAAAAACCTTAAACAGATGGAATATCACATTAATAGACTATGGAATGATAATGAATAAAAGCAAAGAAAAATAATTGTTATGGGAGAGCCAGAGGTAATAAATATTCAAATAGGATGTTGGAATAGAGACTGGAAAGTACATATTAATAGCTCCAAAACGGTAATTATATCACTTGGTGGATGCTCGATTCCTCAAGCACAATCGGCTGAATACCTCGGCATACATCTCGATGGTAGGCTAAATGGGAAATATCATGTTAGGAAAAAAGCAGAACAGATTAGACCGAAAGTCAAGCAAATGTATTAGTTAGTCGGAAGATACTCTCAACTTGATCTAAAATCAAAGAGATTGGTTTATCAGTATATTATAAATCCAATTTGGACTTAACATCAAACCAACTAGTAATACAACGTAGTAAAACCATAAATTTGTACTTCGCTATAAGTAGAAAAATCATTAATAAATAAGAAATATCAAGTACAACTAAAATGCAAGTGTCCAGTGCAATTTATGACCCTAACATTGGTACCTATATATGGGTATTGTCAAAGAGAAATAAAATAAGTCAGAATACTGAGCGGTGTAACAAATACGCACAAAATGAGAAGTAAAGATATAAAGGAATCCTCAATAGTGAATCTTAGAAGAATTCATAGAAATAGTTGGTGGGGCCACACCTTTACAGCGCATGGAGCTCACAGACTGGTAAATAGAATAAGGGAAACTAGGACGAAGAGGTTACAAATCAGAAAGTGACACCAAAACAAACCTGAGATGAATGTAGATGATGAGATGAATTTTATCTCAATGATTTGATGGAGTTTAGGATAATTATTAGGGTTAAATACCTGATATATAGTATGTTCAAAGTTATTTTGTACATGCGTCATTTAAACTTGAGACATCAAAACGTCGCAATGTTGCCGCATCAACTCTGAGTTTTAGTTGAGATTGGCTTTGACATACAACAAAATTCTAATCTAAATAAAATAATTGAACAAAAATGTTATCAAATATAATTTATTTTAACATTATAGTATATCTAAAAACTACAGTTATACAGCCACAATAGTTTATAGGTTAGAGTTACAACCTCTTATCACTATTGCTTTCAAGAATTTTTCATACGTCTGACAACCGAACGACTTTGACAGGCTCATTCGTTTACGTGTTTGAACTAATCAGACAGCATTGTGTCTCTTTTTAACTAAAATAGAGAAGAAAAATGTTGTCTGATTTGCGACGAGCGATACATTAAACATCTTGATGACTTATGTACAAAAAAACTTTGAATATGTGCAATTGGAATAAAGTTAAAGCTTCCGCCAAAACGGCCGTACTAACCATTTAATTCAGTCACTGCCGTAACTCTAATAGAATTGTCAAAAAGAAACCAACAGGTAACCCAGCATATAATTAAAATTGAATGTGTTAATTAAGCAGTACACAGTGAAATGCAAATGTATCAGTTTCATTGATATTCATTATTCAAGCTGAATTTCAACGCTTTTTTCTAATCTTTATTATTTTTAGGTCATTATTACTGTTGAGATACGGTATATCTTATTTACCCATAACCTCCTTTTATATTTCTGGTAATATATGGATCACTTAATGCAAAAACTTCTTAGCCACTTCTTCATAAGACTAAAAATAATTTGTGGTTATTGGTATTACGCGTTATCGGCCGCATTAAATCATAGTCACATGGAACAATGTTTAGTAAACACGAGAGCCAAAGTAGAAAAACAATTACCGTACTAGAGCTTGTGTGTGTTTTTGTTGCTACGCAGAATAATTTCTCTAAATACCACCCTATGTCTTTATTGCCAGTTATGGCTAAACTATTTGAGAAATTGATTGTGAACCTATTCTTGATCCAAGTAAGCTGAAACCATCTTATCAGTTTGGTTTCAGGAATGCTCACTCAACAATTGACCAAGTACATCAAATTACAGATGCAATTGAAAAATCTCTAGAAAATAAAGGTGTGTGCTCTGCTGTTTATCTTGATGTTGCACAATATTTTGAAAGAGTATGACATAAAGGCCTTCTATATAAAATAAAGTCACTTATCCCTCAACATTTCTACCTGCTATCAAAATCTTTATACTTTTATAGAATTTTGAAAATCGGCCCATAATTGACGGAGAAATCGGCGAACACACAACACAACAACATTTTAAAAAATATATAGCCGAACATAGAACCTCCTCCTTTTTCGAAGTCGGTTAAAAATATAATAACCCTCGCATTATAATTTTTAGATTTAGACCAAATTTAATTCCTAACTGTAGTTCAGTTCATTAAACAGTGTATCGATTACTTTAGATATGTTTGTTGGTCAATGTGCATCTGTATTCTGATAGACAATTTTCAGGGAAATGTTGAAAACTGATGTTAGGATGCTCATTATTGAAATTCGTCGAATAGAACCAACCAAGTGACAATAAGATACAAAAATTAAGTTTAGGGAACCAACCGTTGTTAAAACAGCCACTGCAGTCTTTTAACTGAATTTATTCCCCACAAATAAGTACTCAATTTGCAAACTTGTGCAAATATGATTTAAATAGCAAATATAATTAAAAAACAACACATGGGCCACTCTATATTTGTACCTGGTACAATCAAGTGAACTACGTTTAACACCACAATCTACAACACAACTTACAACCAAATGAAGGAATAATCGTAATTGAGTTATTTTTGATAATAAAAAAATAAAAAAATAATTTAAATAGCATTGTTAAAGAACCAACAAATGGGCCACTCTATTTTTGTACTCACTCTAAATTTGTACCCCTGGTACAATCAAATCAACTACGTTTAACACCACGATCTTCAATCAAATGAAGTGACAAAGATAATTGTGTCATTTTTGATAATAACAATGACAAAAACAATTAGATTTTTAACTATTGACATCACAAAAATATCCAACATTGTTCGTTCAAGAATCATGTGATAAAGGAAACGAAATAAAAGAAGAGAAAATATTCCCAAATAATCAAAGTAAACTAACTTTTAGGGAAGTATATTGCAATATAGGTTAATATATATTAAAAAATCTAAATAATAACAGAATTGCAATTAAATTCTAGCCCACTGATTAACAACATTTATTTTCCTACTCAATGTGTTTTTTAGTTTAATATAATATGATTGATGGACATTTTAGAATAATTAAATTAAAACTGTCGTTGAATTTTTATATATAAAGTGACACCGAAAAAATAAACAAAAGACTTAATGAAAATTTCCGTGTTAGTGAAATTATACTTAAACTCGTTTTTAAACAAAAAAATCACCTTTTGCGTTCTCTAACACATCCACGACTAATACAAACACTGAGTCCTACGTAAATCCATCTGTTCACTGTTATATTGATAATCGATCTGGGAAAACTGGAACTATTACGTCTAACGCCTAAGACGCTGGTGAGTTCAGCGTCGCGACGCCAACCGAACACCGTAACTGCAGCGCGAACAGACCCTACCGGATCAATCGAACGAAACACACGTAAAAATCGTAGTATCCATGGCGAGTATGATGGTGGGGCCACCATAGGAGTGGTGTTGGAAGTGCGAGAGGGGGAGACACCACAAAAGACTGCCAGGTGGTACTCAACTCACCTTCGTCCTGATAAAATTGAATTCATTTTATTCAATAAATAACGGCCTATTTTATTAACAAATAATTAATTTTGTTGTTAATTTTGCATATTCATTCTAAATATACCCATTATTATCATATAAATTTTAAAAAAAGATATAAAAAAGCACCTGTGCCTTTAAAAACGTCAAAATTATTTTAAATAATCTTAACCCTACTTTGTCAAATATTTTCAACTTATATTAAAACGAATTATTTTTAAAAATACATAATGTAATATGCCTTGATATTTGAATTGATGCGAAAATAATCAAAAACAAAAATTATAACCGCCCCTTTGAAAAAAGGTCCCCTTCCGCCAATCTATTATTCATAGGAAAAGGGTTATCAACCCTATAGACAGAACGTCTCTGCTGTTTAAAACCGTTATAAAAATCAATCTATTGAGGATTTCTTTTCAGTCGTAGAACGTTCAAGAAACTTAATTGACATTTCACAGTTAATTATCTATCTTAATGACAATAGGTTGACAGTGCTGATATCAAAAAATATTTTATGAAAGGTATAATGATCTTAAACTTCCAATTTTAGTATTTTACGTTAATTTTATATGAAATAATTATATTCTATTGTTTACCTTTATCTTATTTTCAGAGTATGATTCTAGTATGACATATTAGTAAATCTAACTTTTTTACCAGTAACTCTTATAAAGTATAATGAATTTCCAACATTCTTGCTACCCATTTTGTTGTTACAAATAATTACTAATTATTATTTAATAATAATTTAATTTATTACTTCTTTTAGCTATTCATTCCTAATTATTAATTATATATTGTTAAAACATATAGTCTAACCAAAGTAGCAGTAAATTCCCATCATCTCAATTTATGACGTCAAAACGTCCCAGTATTGCCGCTTTTAACGTTGACATTTTACCAAAGTAGCAGTGAATTCACATCATCTCAATTTATGACGTCAAAACGTCCCAGTGTTGCCGCTTTTAACGTTGACATTTTACCAAAGTAGCAGTGAATTCACATCATCTCAATTTATGACGTCAAAACGTCCCAGTGTTGCCGCTTTTAACGTTGACATTTTACCAAAGTAGTAGTGAATTCACATCATCTTAATTTACGACGTCAAAACGTCCCAGTGTTGCCGCTTTTAACGTTGACATTTTATCAAAGTAGCAGTAAATTCCCATCATCTCAATTTATGACGTCAAAACGTCCCAGTGTTGCCGCTTTTAACGTTGACATTTTACCAAAGTAGCAGTGAATTCACATCATCTTAATTTATGACGTCAAACGCCCAGTGTTGCCGCTTTTAACGTTGACATTTTACCAAAGTAGCAGTGAATTCACATCATCTCAATTTATGACGTCAAAACGTCCCAGTGTGGCCGCTTTTAACGTTGACATTTTACCCATCTAAGTTTATTTAACGTAATCTGTTTCTGACTGACCATTTATTCGGCCTTGGCATTTTCAAAAAGAGTAATCAAAAATATTAGCGATTTATTAGCAGCGATTTGAAATTTATCAAAATAAGCAAAATGCCAACACAACGTTTGACGGTTTATAAACTCTTATTATTCCTAGTGTTTTGAAGAATTTTGTAGACATTTGACAACCGAACGACTTTTGCAGACTGATTCGGTTACATGTTCGAACGTATCAGATTGTATTGTATCTCTTTTTAACTAGAATAGAACGAGAGGAAAATATCGTCTGATATTAAAACGAATTGACAATTTGCAATAAGCAATACATTATACATTTTGATGACGTAAGGTCACTGCTGTTTAGGATAGAATATATGTAGGTAATTTATATATTTCCCTAGTTGCCACCTATTTTTGCGCATCACGACCACCAGAAGGCCGCAGTTCTTTGTTCTCATAAATTTTAACACTCAGTATAGTTTACCCAATAAACCAGCCAATCGAGTTAGAATTTTTGTTAACAACTTTTTACAACAACTTTGCAACTTCTAAATATTATCACTAATATTTTACAATGTAACAATTTAGTACGAATTTGACAACAAGGTCGACCAATACCAACACGAATCGAATTTTTAGGCTGATTCGGTTACATGTTCCGATGCAACCGACGACAGTCTGTCTCGTCCTAACTAGGGTAAAATGAGAAGGAAAAATCCATGCTGACTCTAAAATCAATTTTACATTATTACAAACTGCATTTAGCAGTATATTCTTTTTTCTATGGTATATAGCAGTCATCTATAACGTGCTTTGGTCGTTTTATTTGAAGGATTATATATAACTATAACTCTTTTAGCAGGTTGTAATAATTGACTTGCTACTTGTAAGAATTTTTTTATATCAATGTTCAGTAAAAACCGACAAATTATTATTTTATTAGACACACAAAGCCAGATTACTAAAATTAGAGTGAAAACAATACACAAGAAGTTCACCACTTCATCCTTAAAAATGCCCTACAGTAATTACATCATATATTACTTTAATGGTTACAAATATACGCCCAAAATTATGTTTGATTTTCTTATTATATTATTTTATTTCAGCTTAAAGCTTTATCTCTCTAGGAAAAATATCATTTACTTGCCACTTATTACGAACTTTTTAGCACTACTATAAATCCAATTATATTTCTTATCCCTACGTTCTAAAACATGTTATAAATTTCTGTGTCACTGTACGGTTATAACAATTTGATTTTTATCACTATATTCTTTATTTTAACTCACTGACACCTAAACCAAACTACTCAATATGTGAAACACTATATGGCTCGTAATATAATTTACCATTGATAACTAGGAAATGCATGCAAAAACTATATGTTTTTTAGTTGATACCTGATGGATTATGTTATGCGAAATTATATTAATTATTCAGTTATTTATCCTCTATAATACTGAGTAAAAATGTATTGTATTTTGATAGGTCTAAAACTCGATTCTTGGTAAAGTAAAAATATTAATAGGCTGGTTATCAGGCAATACACGTGCTGTAAATTTCAGGCCGTTCTTTCAGCACGGTTTTTCTATTGTCTACCAGGTGATTCATTTAATTATACTGAACATACGCGACAGTTTTGATAAATGGATAGTTTCATCATGTAAGGCATAGTGTCCTGTTGATAAAACTCACGTACTCTAATATCTGGTAGTTACCATAATTATATATAGTATAAACTACTTGCTTATTATAGGCAACTAATAAATCCCTTTGTATATAACTTCATCTATGTCATTCCTTAATTATTATAACATAACCTCACTATTAATATTTTCAAAAGAGAAAAACGGAATAACTAGTACATATTTTTCTATTTTCCGTATTTTGTGAGAAAAAACATGTCTGAAGAAGTATCTGGTTCTGATATTTCTGAGAACGAACAAAATCAGGATGAGGAGACTCAAGAGGATGAAGTAGAAAGGGTAAAAACTTCTTATATATTTGTTATGTTCTTATCTTATTTTTTTTCTGCAGAAACAGATACGACAAAATTTAACGACTTTAAGCTTCGAGGAGCTAATCAAGTTAAAAGAGAAACTAGGCGCTAAAGTATATAATGAAACTGTTTATGGAGATAAAACGAAGAAAGCTAAAAATCCACCAAACTTAAAGCGTGCTAACAAAAACAGGCCTAGAGAAATAAGTTCAAAATTGAAACCAAAGCAGATCGGCAGAATACTTGGAAATACTGGTATCTAATTCACTGTGAAATGTGTTGTATTATTATTATAGATTTGTATTTCAGTAGGACCTAAACCTCCTGTAACAAAAAAATCTGCACCTAGGGACCCAAGATTTGATACATTATGTGGACAGTTTGATAAAAAGACGTTCACACAAAATTATAAATTTGTAAATAATCTGAGGAGGAAGGAGAAAGAACAATTAGAAAAAGAATATCAAGAGTGTACAGATCCAGAAAGGAAGAAAATAATTAAACTATTGAAACAAAGAATTGTAAGTGGTGAAACTATTCTAAATTGTAATCTTAATCATTTATAATTTTATAAGGAAAATCAACTACGAGAAGAAGAAAATAGGGCCAAACAAAAACAAAAAGAAGAAAATCAGAAGAATGAAATAAAAAATAAAATAAAACAAGGGGAGAAACCAGTTTATAAAAAACGATCTGTTAAAAGGTTAGAAGGTTTAGTGGAAAAATATGAAGATCTGAAAAAGACTAATAAATTACAAAAACATTTAGAAAAAAGAACAAAGAAATTAAAGACAAAAGATAGAAAGATGATGTTACGAAATAATATTGACAATTAAATAAAGTCTTTATTTCATTTATAAAGTTTAACTAAAAACATTCTAATTTTACATAGGTGTCTTATCCAGCTCTTAACATTTTTGCTTCTCGTTTTTCTTGTAACTCTTTCTTCTGTTGCTCCACAATAGTAGCCCTTTCTTTAAGAAAATCTCCATATTCCTGGGCATTTAAATCTTTTACTACTTCAATTCCACATGATCTATAAAAAAAACTATTACTTTCCTTAAATGATTTTTCATATTATATTAACCTTGCAATACCAACTATCATTTTACATATATCCTCTAATGATAAAGTTTGTAAATAGGGGTCCTCCCCTTTAATTTTAGCTATTTCATATATATGCTTTAATGTGAGCTTCCCAGCAATTTCTAAAATATATCAGCGTTACTTCCTACTATATTTTGAAATTAGGTATATGTACCTTTTCCTGGATCCATAGCAGCACGCTGAATACCAGCAGCCTGTTTCAAGAAATAGACTACTGGAGGTTTATTTATCGATAAACTGAAGGTTCTATCATCATTTACCAACACTTTAGTGGGAAGAGGGATGCCATCTTTTATATCTTTTGTTTTTTCATTAAATTCTTTACAAAAGGCAGCAATATTCACGCCCCTCTACAATTTACAATAAATGAAATATAGAGTGATTCTAACAATGTACCGACATACTTGTCCAAGCATTGGACCTAATGGTGGACCCGCCATTGCGAGACCGGCAGGAATATTTGTTTTTAATAACCCATGGACAACTTTATCTGCAGTTTTTTTAGCCGACTTTAATCTAGCTGCAGCTTTAGACATTCTTTATGTATTCTTATAGTAATAACTTTATTATAAAGTTAATTATAAATCCACTAAAGTAGGTTATGTAGTGAAGTCTTCTTTCTACGAAATTCACTAATTTTGATTTTTCCTTAATATAATTTAACTGTAAATAAACATCTAAATCTTAAATATATATAAACTAAATCTTATCGCTTAATTTTAATTTTTCACTGTTCATTTAAATATAAAAATGTTGAAATAATATTGAATTCATCATATAATTTTCTTCTTTTAGATATTATAGTTAACAATTTTTGAATAACGTACGTCAAACTTTTGCGGTATATTTCAAAGAAAAAGTATAGTTTGAACTTCAAACGATATGCATATCTGATGATTTCACTTTATATATCATTATTTTCATCTATTATCTTGGTTCAGAACCGACACCGTGAAAGTTCTAAACCATTCGATCCTGATATAACAAAAACTAAATCCTTGATGTGTTACCAATGTAATTCCTCGAATGATGACCAGTTCCCCGTGTGTGAATCGCAAATTCTTCGTTATTGGAAATCAGAGGAAAAAACTGATCTAGTATATATCTGTCCCCCAAGTAGAAATTCATTTTGCTTTTTGGAAATAACCGAAAATGTAAGAAGACTTACTAAGAGGGGTTGTTTTAAAGATTCTGATAGCAATAATATCAACATTAAGAAAGGGTGTGTGAAAGTGGGAGTAAGTAAAATATTATGCTTTTGTAATAGTAACAAGTGTAATGGTAGCAACACTGATACCCCTCCAAATGTGATGTTCTATTTGCTGTTTGTTGTATGGCAATATACATATTTAAATAAAAACTATGTTTAAAACTATTTCTTTTTATTATATTAATTTAAATTAAAACATTAACAAGCTATATTTGTCTAACAAAGCATATATTTTCTTGTATTTTGTAATTGCAAATATTCAGACAAATAATTTAGTTTAAAATATCAAGTTAAATTAATTAAATGCTACAAATGCAGGAGAGTTCTTTATTATTTTCAGGTCTATTGTCCTCTTTATATTTGGGCATCTGCATGAATTTTTCTATTAGATAATCACGCAGAAACACAGGGCTGTATTTGAAGAAGAAATGGTATATTTTATATCTCCAAGGTTCATTTTTATACACAGGATGTGGTGGATTATCAAGCAAGGCACCATCAAAACATTCATATAAACTCTTGTCCTGTAGTTTATGCACATCTTTAGGTGGAGTTATATATGATAAATAGATGTTGTATCTTTTAAAATAGTCACTGTAAAATTTATGTTGTTCTTTGGTAAAATTATCATGCATTTCCTGGACATTCTGAATTTGAGTGCCCATTATATTACTTTCTCCAACGAATGAACCTTTAAAAAAATATTATTATACTGTAAAAACATTGTAGCTCTGAAATATCTTACCTGGTATGATAGTAGTCACCTGAACTCCATATTTTGCCATTTCTACCCTTAATCCATCACTCCATGAACTCAGTGCAGCTTTAGTAGCCCCATAAACAGAAATTCCAGGCAAATTTGCCAATGCACAGTGGCTGGATATAGTAATGATCCTACCTTTATGTTGACGGATCAAAGGACAAAAGGCATTTGTAACTCTAAAGGTACCAAGTAAATTAACATTGATCTGATGTTGTATAAGTCTTGGAGTTTGCCATTCAAATTCCCCGAAAACCATCACACCAGCATTATTTACAAAAGCATGAAGACCTACATATAAAAAATATGATTTACAAATATCCAATTTATTTTTTCTCTCTCACTATAGTCTGGATTTTTATTGAAATAATGTTCCATTGACTGGAGAGCAGATTGAATACTTTTAATGTCCGTAACATCTAATTGAATTTGAATTATATAACCTCCATATAACCTTTTAATTTCCTTAGCTCCTTTTGAGTCAAGATTTAAGAAAGCTGCTATTACAGTAAAACCAGAATCAGCTGCATATTGAGCCAAAGAGAATCCTAAGCCTTTAAAGCAAAAAAATATCTTTCACCATCTGAACCAAATTTTTGTGACTAGACGCACCTGAATCACATCCTGTTATAATGATCACTTTTTTTTTGTTAATTGAAACACGTTCTCTTTCTCTAGAAAATACAAAAATTAAGCTAGCTGTTGTTAAGCCCACCACTGTAAGATTCTTGATAGTTTGATGTGATTTAAACCCATGTTGAATAAGAACAACCATTCCCAACACTCCTGCACCAATAGCTGTATATAATTCATTGCATATCTCAAAACAGACACGTACAGATTTTGATAGAGCACCCATTTTGAATAGTATTATTTTTTTGTAAATTATATTTCAATCATTCTAATGGTGAATAGGATATTTGTATTTACTGTTGGTTTCTGTAAGATAAGTTTTGAATGGAAAATGGAATTATCACTAGAATTTATAATTTTACTAGTCATGTCAGTATGACATGTTAATCCTGTATTAAACACAAATTATTTTGATTTAATCCCAATAAGATTCTTCTCCGGCTCTTAAAAACAAACAAGAAACTTACTGTCAATTCTTCTTTTCCCAAAAGTAAACTAATTTTAAAATATTTTAAATTAGGCAGTGTACACAATTAAAAATTACATACTTCATATTAATTAATAAATTAGCATTTATATAATTGATTTTTTTAATAGTTTATTTATCTTTCGATAATTCAAATTTGATTATCGAGATTATTAGAGTGCTTGTCAGATCAATGACACTTCTAAAGAAGAGTGTTAAACAGTGTCGAGACTGAAGTGAAAGTTCAAGAGAAAGTTTCAGAATTCCCAATGAAATTACATAAAAACAGTTGCGATCCAAATAGCTAGTTATTTTTTATATAATCTACTAACCAGTTGTCTCGGTCATAGTTATTTTCATTGATCATTGGTGTCGGTCATCAATTCGAAACTCTGTACGGGAAATCGCAAAGTGTAGTGAAGTGGATTAAAATTAAGGACTAAAAATTAAATTCATCGAAAATGTCTAGGATGTTTCATCGTTATGGTGAATTTTGCGCTACGCACCCCTGGGAGGTTATTGTAGCTGTTATCACCCTTACAACATGTTTCTTAACATTGGATAAACAAGTTTCCGACTCTAAAAAACCAATTCCCTGTGTAGGATGTCTGGAAGAACAATTTCATGCAGCAGACATGGTGGTTATGACGGTTATTCGATGTCTGGCCATACTGTATAGTTATCATCAGTTTAGAAATCTCCAAAAAATAGGCTCAAAGTATATTCTAGGAATAGCAGGACTATTTGTGGTGTTTTCAAGTTGTGTTTTTACCTCAACACTACTGAACTTTCTCAATATAGATTTGGTTGATTTAAAAGATGCATTGTTTTTTTTCTTACTATTGATAGACTTACCAAAGGCAGCAATACTAGCTCAATTTGCTTTGACTGCTTCAAACAGGAATGAAATCAGCACACAAATTGCCAGAGGAGTATCCATATTGGGCCCCTCTTTTACCTTAGACACTATAGTAGAGACGCTGGTAATGGGAGTTGGAACACTATCTGGAGTAGAAAGACTTGAGATGTTGTCATGTTTTGCATGTTTATCAGCAATAGTAAACTATTTAATCTTTAT
This sequence comes from Rhynchophorus ferrugineus, assembly GCF_030347505.1. Taxonomy (NCBI): domain Eukaryota; kingdom Metazoa; phylum Arthropoda; class Insecta; order Coleoptera; family Curculionidae; genus Rhynchophorus; species Rhynchophorus ferrugineus. The sequence goes on from NW_027472583.1 coordinate 53,991,473, forward strand.
GACTTTTTACCCGGCTTGTTTGAGCTTAATGCTGGAACTGGCCAGGATATCAAACTTCTATGGCGATAAACGACAAATGATACAAAAGAAACTATTAGAGGAGAATGAGAAAGAAAATCCTGCTATACAAAGAGTTAAACTGATCATGTCAGTTGGGCTTTTAGTAGTGCATGTACAGAGCCGCTGGACAATCAATGATGAATTTAAAGCCTCACTTAACGACTTAAAAGAACCAGTAAATTGCTCCGACGATACTACTTTGTACGGCTATGTCATGAGGCAATTTGCGCTAAGCGCAGATCATATAGTGATTTTAGTCTTGTTGCTTAGTTTAATGGTGAAGTTTGTCTTTTTCGAATCCAAGGAGCATTTGAAAGAACAGTTCGAGCAAGATGCTCTGTTGCAGATCAAAAAAGACATTCAGAAAACACGTCATACGCGCACTACATCAATCAATGCTGAGGCACAAACAGACGGGATACCTGAAGAATTCAGACATGTCGAATACGACGACACTGTGAATGACAAAGATACGGATGTCTCAAGGAGTTTGCAGCAGTGTCTGGAAATTTACCGTATGCAAGATGGTGCCAACGAATTGTCAGATAAAGAGATCATGATGCTAGTTGATACCAAACACATTCCCGCCTATAACTTAGAAAAGGCTGTTCAAAATCCAGAACGAGGTGTAAAAATACGCAGGAAAATAATCGCTGGTCAAATGAAACGCACCAGCGCCTTTTTGAACCTGCCTTACAAGCACTATGATTACAGTAAAGTTATGGGGGCGTGTTGTGAGAATGTCATAGGCTATGTTCCAATTCCACTTGGATTTGCTGGACCGCTTTTGCTAGATGACAAAGTTTATTATATACCTATGGCTACTACTGAGGGATGTTTGGTGGCCAGTACCAACAGAGGTAAGAAATTTGCAATATATTATATGCAATATATATAAGTAATATCAATATTGCGTACTCCTGTCTCATAACGGTATATTATTACATTTTTCGTAATATAGAATGATGTCACACTACTTAGGTCAAAGAAAAAACGATTTCTATTTGTTTCAATTTACGTAATTGACTATTCTACATAACTTTTCTTAATTTTAATTTTTATTAATTTTCCTACATAATTTTTCAATAACGTCTTTTTACATCTTTATATATCACAACATTAATAATTAAATAATGGAAATATAATGTTTAATATTTCGTTCCTCCTGACTGATCTAAACAAATTTATCATATTTAAGTTAGAGCGGTCCAGTTTTCATCAGCACTTAAACACGCCCTAAAAAAGTTGACAAGTTTCGTGTAGTAATTGACCAAATCAACCGCGATAGTGCGCCAAGCATCAATTTTAAAGGCTTATTAAGAATAATTGAATGGTTTTTATAATGTTTAAGAAATATATTTAGTTTTTTTGAAAAGGTATCGAAAAAATATCGATCTATCGATATTTTTTCGGTATCCCTACTATGGATGTAGGTTTATGTGGAATAATGCTAATTCTAAAATAAAGCGTAAAGCAAATTTAATAAGTTGTATGCGATGAAGTTTCAAATATACCAGGAAAAGTATTGATATCGAAAATGCTATTTTGATTGGATTGATTAAATATTATTCTTAGGTTTATTCCTCGATAGTTTTTAGGACGTTTATTATATTTTTTCAACATTGAAATAATTGTTGCTTTCTACCATGCTGATGCAATGATTCTATCCGATCGGCATACACAACATGAAATCGTCGAAAAAATGTTGTCACTTCGTCCGCTGTAGTGACCAAACATTATTTTTATTGTCCTTTAGTAGATTTCGTGGTATCACTTCTAAATGACTGATATAGGGAGGATGTTTAAAAAAAATATATATATTTCTTAAGCATTATAAAAAATATTATTACCTTTAGAATTGTAATTTCATTTTAAAGGATTGGTTGTTTTGGTACTTAATTTTAAGAGTTTGTTAAAATATCACAACTTTTTAAAATATTTAGAAAATATCAATAGTTTTTTTAAAAATTTCATTATATCTATAGTGCAAGATCACTTTTATTTTCTCGTAAATGTGAGCGGATATCTTGTCGATAAAATCATTTATGTGTATGTATGATTTATAACAATATTTACTATAGATAGATGATTAAAAATACATTCATTTTAAAACTAAAAGTGGTATTACTAAGATTTTACCAGAATTAAAAACACAAAATTTTAAAATTCGCGATGTTTAGTTAAGCACCAATCAGAAACAATAGGCAATATTGGTGCATTAAAATGTTTGAACTTTTTAGAGCGCTTCGATTTTATTTGGATTATTTCTTTTATATTTCACAGTTAATAAATCGGTTGTGTGCTAGCAACGGAAATAAACGATAAAAGAAAAAAAATGCAGAATCGGTACGTCGACGGTGACTGTAACTGAAATAATACTTTTAAAAAGAATACTAGAGCTTTTATAGAATTGAAGTGAATAAGTATTCCAGTTACACTAACCATGAAATGTGGTAGAATATTGAAGAACATCAAGTAAAAATGCTAACCTGGCTAAATGTAAATATACCATATACCAAATTAATAGCCTAATAGCCCTACAATTGCAACACTTCATCAAGTACTTTACAAAATTTGTGATAAGGTATTCTTTAACATATTGAGTTCTCGTATGAATTCTTGAACTAGATCTCTGCTTAATTTCTTTTACTTTGCTCGACACCAGTGACTACATTTGAGTTCATATTATTAAAAACACATTATATTAAATATTATTTGGTAAATGGAGAAAGAACAAAATTATTAGGGACTCATAAATAGAATAAGGAAAACAAATGAAGCCTGTGTGCGTTATTAACAGTGTTAGTTACACTTTAGAGACAATTAAAATAGTATATTAATATATAGTTTAATTAATACTAAAATGATCTTCAGAATAATATAACCGATCTTCAAAATATACCGTCTGGTTAGCACCTTGTAAATTTTAACCACACTTCTTTAACTTTTTTCTATTTTGGAACGAAAATATACAACTTGTTCGAAGTTATTACCAATGTATAATTACACCTACTTAAAATTACACTATTTCAAATGTCAATTTTTTTTTCAAATCAATGTTTTTACAGAAATAACCTTGATTCAGGGTATAGCTATCTAGTCCATTACATTAAAAATAGAGATGAATAATACATTTCTTTTGTATAATATGTTAATCGACATATCCAGACAGACACGATCTTGATTTCCTGTATCATCCATAAAATAGGCTAGATAACATTAAGTGTTTTTTTTTAATTTTGACCTATTAGACATCATTATAACTAAAAAAAGAAATCATATCACCACACGCGCTTACTTGTCATCTTGGAGAGCTGTTAGCTAATTCTTGCTTGCTTAATGATTTGCATGTTGCATTATAATTATATGTTCTTAATACGTATTATCAATTAATCTCACTATGAAACACAAGTGAGATAATTTTTTATTGTTAAGTACAATAATTGCTTCCAATTTCTTGTCTTTGTAAAAGGTCCATGGTTCTACATTTATTTCAAATCAATTAGAAAATATAATGACTCTTGATTATATAATTTTCAGATTGTCGGATAATATGCCAAGACCTTTAACAATTAGCGTAATCTGAAAGGTAATTGTTTTTTTAAGTGCCTGGTAAAAATTAATTTGGGTCACACGTGTGATTCAGAGTGGTTATTTAAACAAAAACAAAGCGAAATATCAAATCCCACGTTTATTTATGAAATCTTTAGACGTCCTACAAATCAAAGTATACTTTATATTCTCAACTAAGTAGCTTGTATAAAGTCGAGAGAGCCTTTAGTATGTGCTTTAAGCAACCTTTCTCGTTATGACATGTTCAAATATATCTGAAATTAAGAAAATATACATAAAACATCGTATTTTATGTAAAATAAAACACATTTACATCACAGTAAAATCCTACTTTTACTACACTATTTAACTTAGTATCTATTGTGGGGGTTTTGAGTCCAACCCCCTCCGCAAACCCTATGTCTTCTTCCAAGAATAGTACATTTCCAAGGGTTTGTTCTCTTTCCAGTATTTGTCATTCACTTGTCCCAGGGTTTGATTTCCATTTAGTTGAGCATACTGTCCACTGGATGGAGATATATAAATACAAAAACTCAAATGGCTATGGCTAGCTGAAAGTTGAGAATCCAAATCAAGTGTGAGTCTCATTGCCAAGTACTTATGTAAATGATCAACGGTAGCATTGGCAGTGGTTTTAATGTATCTTATAGAGTTCTCTTGTAAGGCTTTCATGAGAGGATTGTCACCAGACATTTCTGTAGGGTGAGGTTTGAAAACCAATTCAATTTCATTTAGAGTCTGAGGTTCAGATGGTCCCTCTCCATCTGTATCTGTTTGTTCGGTTTGGGCGGTTGAATCACTCTCTTCACTTCTCTCTGAAGTCATGGCACTTTTTGGTCTCCTTTTTATGGAACTAACACTTGAAGATACTGGGCTTGGTGGTTGCGAAGGGGTACTGCGACCAGAAGGTGCAGGACTTCCAGGATTGGTACTTCTTCCAGCATTCTGGTTGATATTGTTTGGAGTTGTACTATTATTAGTATTTCCTTGGTTTACAGGTGGACTCTCGCCAATCCCAACGGATGGCAAAGGATTTTCTCCTTGTTGATTTTCACTGGTAACTGTTTCATTGGGCTTTCGTCCCCGTGGGGCTCTATTTTGTGATTGCAGTTTTATTCCTTCATTTATAGACTGTACAAATGCTTCTCTTGAATGCACTTTGTTTAATTTAGCCAGGACTTTTTCTTGATGAGCTTCATACTCATCTCGGCTGGGATATATTTTAGAAATAAGCAGATCAAAGTTTGGATCGGGTCTAAGAGACCTTTTTGATACCAGTTTTTTACGGCAAGTTGGGCATTCCTTGTTACCAGATCGAAGGGCTGTTATAATACATTCCGAACAGAATCGATGCAGGCATTCCTTTGTGGTCATTGTCTTCTTTAACATATCGAGGCATATAGGACACATCAATTCACTATGTAAACTCCGAGGGGAAACAGCTATTTCGGTATTGTCGGTGATTACTTCTTGTGGCGTACGGTGGAGCTCGTACAAGGACAATTCCCACGTCTTGTTTAGACCGATTTGTTCGGCCATCGTCATATTGAAAGTGCACCTTTAACCCGTACTATAAAAAGTTGTTTTTAAAACGGCTAACTTAAAAAACACACCACAATAGACACATAGCATCGGCAGCCATGTTTGCTTCCTGTCAACTTCTTCTTCTTTTCGCGAAAAAGCGATCCTAGTCTGTTAAACCAAGGTCAATTTCATATTTCAATTAATATTTGAAATATATATTAAAACATAGGAATTAAGTACAATTTTCATCAGTAAATAAAAAGTTAAAGTAATATTTATTTACTCACTGATTTCCTTACGTTTCTATAAGATAATATAGTAGTAATAATAAGATAAAACAATTTATTTAGCAACACAATTGGAATTTTAATTTTTTTATGTCAATTTTGAAATAATTTTAAATATATAATTCTATTAACGAAAATTCTACCGCATGCATGAAACTAATAATTAAACTATTTATTTTTAATATAAAATCACTATTTGATTTTAATAGATTTTCACCTCAAAAGACCACCAATATTTAATGATTTTTTATATATATTGAAGGATGTAGAGCTTTGGAAAAGACCGGTGTCAAGTCGCGAATTGTTGCTGATGGCATGACTCGTGGACCTGTGGTACGTTTCGGCTCAATCACCAGAGTCAGTGAAGCTGTGCAATGGTTGGGGAAGCCAGAAAATTTCGAAAGTGTTAAGAGCGGTTTTGATTCAACGAGCCGTTTTGCAAAACTATTGAAATTGAGCACACATATAGCTGGCCGATATCTATTTATAAGATTCGTAGCCCAGACTGGAGATGCTATGGGCATGAATATGATATCTAAAGGTAAGTTAATGTAGATGAACAAGATGTAAATATCTTTTTTTTTTGTTTTTTCTTTCTAGGTACTGAACAGGGTTTGAATGTTCTACAAAGCCAGTTTCCAGACATGGAAATAATCAGTTTAAGTGGTAATGTTTGCACAGACAAAAAACCAGCAGCTATTAATTGGATTGAAGGTAAACTATCGTTTACTTAGTTTCTTAATTTGCTCAATAGAAAAGCAGTAATATGATTTATATAAATATTGGTGAAAACAATTTTTTTATAGGTCGCGGCAAATCAGTAGTTTGTGAAGCAGTTGTACCCGCTAATATCGTACAGACAGTTCTAAAAACAAATACTCATTCATTAATTGACCTTAACATGTCAAAGAACATGGTTGGCTCAGCTTTGGCCGGTAGTGTAGGTAAGTAGTGAATTATTTAGTAAGTTTTGTGTTTGTTCAGAGATGGTGCTGTTAGGTCCTTAATGTAGCGAATGAGATATTCTATTAGGAAACAAACATCACTTATTGGTGAAATTATATGAGGAACAGATACAGTGTCTAGTTTTACTTGTTTATGTATTAATATAAACTATCACATAGTCAATGGAAACATGCAGAGGTCAGAAATTTAAAGTTAAGATTACAATATCTCAGAAAGAGGAGATATTCTTGTCTTTTATATCTTGATGTTTCAAGGCTTCATAAGGGATTTCCTAAAGTTCATCATTATTTACTTTTAAAAAAGCGCCTCTGCGTTGAAGCAGAGATTCTGGGTTACGATTGGGACTGTCGTAGTTTGTGGACGGGTAGGGATTTTATTAAGTGTTATCGTGTGCTAAGGTTCCTATGGAGAACCTCACACTGAGCATGTTCGAGGTGTGTGTTGACGTTCCATAAACCATGGGGCTCTGAGTAACGCACGGACTTTTTTGGATTGGAACACTTGGAATAATTCAAGTTGTCTCTCCGAGACATACCTGTACCACACCTGTGCTCCATTGAGGCAGATTGGATGTCACAACATTTCAAATTGAAAGAAAGATAAGAAATCTGTAATTTTTTATATTCGGCTCTCTAGCGATTTATACGCGCAAAGCAGGTTACGTGTGTGCTCATTTATGTTCCCATTCTATGTTTTATCGAAATAGGTACCGTCGGCGATAGTACAATCCTCCCCCCGCAATTAAGGTGGTTGGAATATTTGTATGTTTTGTGGTGAACACTGAATAATTGAATATAATACTAAGAACTGTTATTCTTTTCAATAATAATAATCAGTACCTAGATTTCCTTTGACCATAAATCGTTGATTATATTAATTCCTGGCATTTTCAAAAATATGTATCAAGATGCATGCAAGCACCTAATAAAATATTGTTCATCTATTCTAATAGAACAACAAAACTTATCGAATGTTTTAGGTGAGGTTTTGCAAGAAAGACATGAAATTACAAAAATATTTACTGTTTTTAGGCGGTTTTAATGCTCACGCTGCCAACATAGTCACCGCAATATTCATAGCGACGGGACAGGACGCCGCGCAAAACGTTACCAGTAGCAATTGTATGACTATTATGGAGCCTCATGGCGAAAACGGCGACGACTTGTTGATATCATGCACGATGCCCAGCGTAGAAATAGGTACCGTCGGCGGTGGTACAATCCTCCCCGCGCAATCAAGCTGCTTAGAGATGTTAGGAGTTAAAGGAGCGCACTCCGAAGTGCCTGGAGACAACGCCAAGCAGCTGGCGAGAATAGTCTGCGCGTCCGTTTTAGCAGGAGAATTGTCACTCATGGCCGCACTAGCAAGTGGTCATTTAGTAAAAAGTCACCTCAAGTAAGAAATCAATCATTTAGACGGCCGTTAAAATAATGATTGCTATATTTATTTTCAGATTTAATAGAGTGGGCGGTACCACAACAAAAATCGGAGATAGAAGCATGTCCTGTCAAACTTAAGACCAGAAAGGACCTTACCACCACTCACCCTTCGGTTCTAATTTATTACCAGTGTGAACATAGCTTTAACTGTCTACAGGGTGTCTGTTAATGGATCTGATATTAAAAGATTTTGTGAGCAAGTGTTTGCTATATCAATACTTTTTATCATTCTACTTATTTTAAATCAGTGCAATCCTACTTTTATAAACTATAAATTTGCATCTTTATCAACTCTAATTTAATTTTAACTAATTTCATAATTATTTATATATTTAGTGGTTTAGTTGAATTGAGTAAAATTAATTTTTTCATTTACCTAATAGAAAGCCAGCCTAATAATCTAGTAGACTTATTTTAGATTTATTTAGAGCGTCACTGTGGTATTTTATTAAAATGTAATAAGCGAATTTACCAGACCAAGTTACGAAATTGGTTCTTCCGTTTTATACTCAGAATGTCTTATTCTCAAAACAAAAACATTATGCACATACTGCATGAATTTTAAAATTACCCAGTTAGTTTATCCTAGGTCTTTTTGTACATAAAGATATTATAGAAACATAAAGAATTATTTATGAACATAAAAAAATAATATGCTCAAAATAACATGAACTTTATTTATTTATCCTGTTTATGATAGAGGTATACTAACATCTTTTATATGTATATATAATAAACGTTGTCCCTTTTAGCTTGATCTGTTTTTATTTCAATCCTGTAGATATCAATCATCCACATGGATGTTTTCTCATTACCTATAGTCTATTCTCTCTGTTAATACATTTTTAGCCAGTTTGACCAACTGAGTTGGAATTTTTTAGACTATATATATATATATATATATATACCTATATGTATGTATATATATATATATATATATATATATATATATATATATATATATATATATGTATATATATATATGTATGTATATATATATGTATATATATATATATATATATATATATATGTATATATATATATATGTATATATATATATATATATATATATATATATATATATGTATATATATATATATGTATATATATATATATATATATATATATATATATATATATATATATGTATGTATATATATATATGTATATATATACTAGCGACCTGCCCCGGCTTCGCACGGGTGCAATGCTGATACTAAATTAAATACACTACAGAAAAAATATGAACGTTGTATATAAAAACATAGCGGCCCGCTCCGACTTTGCACGGGCATAAAATATATATGCCTATGTCACTCAATGAAAACATGATTAAAATCGATCCAGTATTTTTGGTTCATTCATTACTGCCCTTGGCCTGCACGCATTAAATTTGGAGTAAAACAATTCCTCTTCCCCTATACTTACTATGAAGATTTCCTGCTATCTTTGGAATATCTAAATTCATACAATTTTTATTACATTACACATTTTTAAACGCAAATTTTAAATTTGTAATATCTCCGAAAATATTTGTTTAATTTACATGCTGTAAGGAACCATATTGATCTATATTAATTGCACACTGTATTTAAGGTACTTAATTCGATAAGGATTAATGCCGTATTGCTTAAAATAGCTTCGTAAATAAGCCATTTTCTCACGTAAAAAGTAAACAATAAAAATGGTTAATGTGGGTTATCCCTAAAAGATAAACATATACCATCGCGGACTTTTTTGTAGACCTTTTTATGGTGTACAATACTGTAGTACATTAATTTGATCTAACTCGTAGGGTTAGGCAGCGTTTTTGCTAATTGCTAAATAAGCCTAAAAAAATAGGTTAATTTACGACATCACGTTAGAAACCTCTAAAATTAGCAATGTTGCCTTAGTATATTATGCATGTATTATACATATAAACCTTCCTCTTGAATCACTCTATCTATTGAAAAAAACCGCATCAAAATCCGTTGCGTAGTTTTAAAGATTTAAGCGCACATAGGGATATAGGGACAGAAAAGGCGACTTTGTTTTATACTATGTAGTGATAATGTCATTATCAGTCCTTTATCTACATTCAAAGTTAATTGATGATATACATATGTATTCTTTATCTATAAGTTAGAATGAAAGAATTTTTTCAAATTGAATCAACATTTTTCAAATTACCTTCCTATGCTACCACTTAAACACCACAACACTGTACCACTACAACTTAATTGGTCCAGACTCGAAAATTCATATGTTTTGTCAAGATTTTTTTTTGGAAATCATTCAATTATTTATTTCATTTTCTTTCTAAGTGTACATTTGATATGTATATACTTTGGGCATTTGAAGAAAATCTAGTAAGCCGCAAGTGGCATTTGGCTTATTGCTGTAAGTAGTAAACAGCTAGGTTTAGGTTTCGTCGATTTAAAAACAACGCAGACCAAAAATCTATAACATATGCACTGGACGGTCCATAGGTTCCACAACGCTGACAATTCTTGATAAAAAAATACGACTGTAATTAATCCGATAGATATCAATCATCCACATCGGCATATCCTCACTACCTATTGTCTATTTTCATTGTTGGAGTTGGAATTTTTTAGAAGACGACAAAGCAAGGGAGATTAGATATATCGCATCAAGACTCCAATGTATCAGACGTTTTCAGAAAGAATGTTTAGTGCCATTCTCAGTTCTTCATCTCCATACAAGTAAATTGACATACATATGTATTCATAATCTATAAATAAGAATTAAAGAAATTTTCAATAAATTCTTATATCTAAATTTGGGACATATGGAATAATTACGTGTTGAATTTTTTGAAATCCAATCAAAATTTTTCAAATTAGCTTCCTGTACTGCCACACAAAGGTGGTGCAGCAGAGGAATTAAGACACTCCATTGGTCTAGAGTCTAAAAATTCATGTTAGTGTTCTGTTAAAAGATTTTTTATCATTATTTTTTTTGGAAATTATTCAATTGTTTAGTTTATTTTCTTTCTGAATGTACATATGTTTAAAGGAAAGCAAGCCGCAATTGGCATTTGGGTAATTATTGTAACTGGTAACAGAGCCAGGTTTAGGTTTCGTCTATTTAAAAACACGGAACAAAAAGCTGTATGATAATTCTTGATAAAAATATGAATGTATAAACTATATTTAATAAAATGAGTTTTCTATTTCATGACAGGATATGTTCGTCAGTTTAATTAGAGGCTCGTCAACGAAAGTTGACCTATTACACTTTATATGGCGTTACTGCTTTCATGCGTGATATTCAAGAAATGAAAGACACTAATCACTATAGTTTTATAAATATAATGGTATTTGTTCTTCAAATTTGAATTAATGTTTTCTTCTTCTAACAGGAATTAAAGAACTTTTGGACTTCCTTTTTTTCGATGACCTTTTTCTTTCGATGGACACTTCATTTTCAATCGTTCGTGTTTCGGACGATTTCGTATCGCAAACCAAAAAACTCTGAACCGATAACCTGTTGATTTTTAGCAATTCTTCTGAAATTATATTGTCCAAGTCATCTGGTTCTTTATGATTTTCAGACAGGACCGTTGCTTCTTCCGGAGCCATGTACGATTTTCGATCGCTACAGAATATTTCGTAACTTTTTTTAGACTCCTGTTCATTCAATTTTGGTTGAAACAGCGTTAGGTCGTTTTTGATTATGTCCGATGACATGGGATACTTTTTCGGGTGGGCTTGGAAAGATTTTATGCTCTGTAGCCGTAACAAACTGGTTTGAGACAGTGGTTTCAAGGGTGTTTGCATATTCTCGATGGTTTTGTCACTTTCTTTTACTATAGTCTCGGTTTTCCCAAATATATCATCGACTTTGCTACCAGATTCAGTAACTTCGTTGGTATTAGTGGTGGTAATTTTATCGTCGGACTTGAGCTTTTTTCCGACGTTTTCGTCAGTGCTTTGGTTAAGCGATCGTTTTCTTCCGATTTTCTGGTGTTTTTTGATTGACGACACTGAAGCTTCAGGCTTCGATTGATGATAGCTCTGAGCGGTTGCGGTGAACAAGGCGTTTTCAATATGCTCATCATCAGACGGAGGTACAAGATTGAATATCTCGTCAAAAATGTTATTCAGTTTTTTAACTTCATATCCGGCTTTCGTCCAATCTTTAAGGCTATTTGGCGCCATGTCCTTGAACAGAATGTCGTTGACCTGCTCCTTCCTAATATTGTCTTCGTGTTCGGATATAATAGCGTCACACACCGCGTCCAGAACCAATCGACTCTCCTTGTCCGACTTCCAGGACTTGTCCAGCTGTTTCAGATATACCAAATCGTCCGACACGTCGATGGCGTCCGGTAGAGTCAGCTTAAACTGGTCGTCTATATTCACCGAGCTTAGGTCGTAAGTTTTACCGGTGAGGGGGCTTTTATAAAACTGATATTGAGACGTGTTCGAGTCGGTTTTGTCCGAACCGATCGCCTTCATCCAGGAATAGCTTTTCGACGGTGTACCGAACTTGGAGAATGCCTTTGTGCTCGGTGGGGGTATCACGGTGTTGTAGATCTTGGAGGGTTCTTTTTCAGATTCCTCTACGGGCATCTCTTTCTCCGGTAGGTCGTTGTTCGTCTTATTTACGGTGAACGAGGTCTGTTTTTCGGGAACCAGCTGCTCGTTTGGATCGATTCTTCGCCTTTGGCATGTGGAACAACGGTCGTCGTCGTCGCTTTTCTGAATGGTTAATGATTTACCGTTTTGTCTGGAGCAAGGACAGCAACACACGCACAAACATATAACCTTTTTCCTGCTCACTTTTATTAATTTGTCTTCGGTGTTCTTGGTGGATACTTCGACGGTTTTACAGTTGACGCACGGAGTCTGCGTAAACTTGCAATCCAAGGACGGGCGCTTCAGCTGCTGCGACTGGCTGGTTTGTACTTCCAAACTGTATTTCGAAACGGGTGGTCTGCTGTCGGTGCCTTGTTGATTGGTGGATTTCAATTTGCGAGAGTCGTGGCAACAAGCGCAGCACTGGCCGTTCATTATACGAAGCGAGACGTACTCAACGCTCCCATCTGTGGTGGAGCCGGTGTCGTCGGTGCATGATCGTCGACAGGACACTTCCTTGTCAGCAGTATACTGTCTGATATTTTCGATGGGCTGATTTGCGTTTCTGGAGTTAGTCAGTCTTGCTTTAGGTTGTTCGGTATCATCAGCGCTCGCGGTCAGCTGTTCCACCTACAAAACATACGAGTAGAAGTTTTTAATCGTGTGTTAACACGAGAAAAAAAAAGTTCGGGAAGAAAGTAAAATATCCGAAATACAATTTTAATACCGTTTGTTCGGAATGTCAGAGAGATAAAATTGAGAAATTGTTAATTTGATTTCGAAAATTCTAATATTTATGCATTTTCTGGATTTATGACCATATATTTCGGACTCTCTTATAGATTGATGATCATTTTTTGACCACATTCTATTACTAGTGGTTAATTTTGGATGATCCCGGTCGGCATTCGGCAAGCTTCGGCATTTTTCGCCCAATTTTGCGAAGTTACCATTTACAAGCGATTGGAAGGTAAAATCCAACGAATTGCAGCAGTCATTTTGTTTTAACCCACCCAGCATTGTTTATTGTTTCACTTGTCATTGTTTACACTTAATTAACTTAATTGTTTATATCTGGTATCCGATATTTTATGTTATAGAAGAATTTAAATCTTTATTTGTTAAGATTGTGTTACGAATGTGTTATTCGTGTCATTTGAGTTAGAATAAATTGTCCAGCTAGTATAAAACTGACACAAAAGTACACAAAATTACTTGAGTAAATTAATTCAATTAAAATCAGATAGAAATATTATTGTAGCCAAACTAACAGCAAATATTCCAATCAATGTTACATCAAATAAAATACGAGATAATTAAGGCAGTGCCAATTTGGAAAGATTAAACTTGTTGACTTCAAAATATATTCAGCAAGCAAATTACTTGAATTTTATAAGTACAAGGCATAAAAGGGATGGTATTAGTGTTTTGGTTTTGAAATATAAATAATATTAATATTTTTAAAAAATTTGGAGACATTTGACACTAGAGTCTACAAGTATCAACCCAAATATGTAATGTTATAGAGCTAAAATGCTGAAATAAAAATCTGTTCCTATTTTAAAACTAATTTTATATATTTACAAACTGCAATTGGCAATATATTTGAAGTTATTTATGACGTTATGACTTATACTTAACAAATGGTCTTTTACCGTAGACCGTAACTTGAAAATTACCATATATTCCTTGCTTTTCGATATTTAAACATTTCCACTTTAGCTTGTATAATTGTACAATATTTTGTGAACGTTTTTGAAGCGCATCTTTTGGGCGGTTGGACGTTTCTTTTAGAGCATTAAGTCTCTTAAAATTAACTTTGAAAATCATAGGTAATTAAGTCAAGTGGGTAGGAAAAGGCATTATAACTTACTGTGAAACTTTTGGCTAGGCCACACTCTTGCTGGACACATTGACGCCCATCGACGCTATGAGATGAAACACGATCTTTGTATCGATTCCTCTTATCGATCTTCGATTCCTTTTTGGCACAACATTTGCTGAAAATATTTATTATTAATCGATTATAAACAATTAATTTAACTAGAAAGGGACGAAACATATGACTACATTCAATCAATATCAATTTAAAATATCTACCATGTAATTCTCCATTTTATGACACACTTTAAGGTTTTAGTAACGTGTGGATGTTCATATCAGTATCATTTGTTGGCCACAATGACCTTGCGTCATCTCTCAAACAAAACAAATAGTAATCGGGTGGAACCAAGTCTGTTAAATTGGCCGCATGGAACGTAGTTTTAAGTTCAAATTTTATTGAAAGGGTGAATATTTTCAAAACAAATCTTAGATCAAAGGAATCAACGTTTAAAACACTCCAAATGAAATTGTTTTATAACTAACAGTACTAGAGAAAAATATTAATGAACCTGCTGAGAACAATCTCCTATTGAACAAATTAAACGCCTTGATACTTTTATACATTGATGATCACAAGGTGGATTCTTGAAAACATGTCACATACTCTGTAATTCAGAGGCTACATGAAGATATAAAGTGAAAATATATTCAGTGTTTCTCGATATTTACTTACGTTTTCCATTGTACAGTATTTTGGGAAGGTGTTTGAAACCCGTCCTTTACGCAGCTGGGTAAGTATTTTCTTTGCGGTTTGAAGATACACTTGCATAATTCCCGTAGTTGTTGTTTGGTAGGTAAAGGCTGCAGCGGTCCGCTTCCAACTATATCTTCGGCTGAATTGTTTCTCTTCGCCTTATGCCTACCTCTCGATTTTTTTCTCTTCAACGCATTGGTCATAGCCAGTTGCTCTACTTTGTCTTCGTTACCTTCGCTGCGCAACACCCAATTCCAACCCCAGAATCGGCAGAACTGTAAATCCCAACGGTCCGGTCTACCATCAGGAGGCGGTGGCGGCGAGAAATTGAAATTTTTCTTAAAAAAATACTAATGTTTTCGGTGTCCATAAAATGTCTGCGCACTTTACCTGGGTAAAGCTTCCGAAAGTTTTTGGTGAAACTGATTGTTTACATAACATATTACAACATACCAAGATGGTTACATGATTTTGTCCCCTTTCTACAAATTCAAATTTAAAAATTTTTTCTGTCATAAATTGTCATGAAAAAGATTGATACGCCTATGAAATATAGAAGATTATCCCGAAAACACTTTAAAATCAACTACTAGAAATACGCAATTGAATTTACTAAAAAACCTTTACCCTGGTTTAATTGTATTGAAATTATAATCAATTTCGTATAAATTTAAGACAATCAAGTAAAAATACAACTTTGTTATAGAAATTAAAAATAACAAAGAACGCCACTGGTTCAAGTGTCGAGTCATAAATTTTGTTGTGACATTGACAAACATATGGTAATCAGTTGTCAAATATTTAAAGTGTTTGGTTGTGGAAGTAGTCGTGCATAAAAATAGCTATTATTTTTAACCGTGGTTTTCGTGAAATATTTAAATATTAGTTAAAATGGGTAATAGAGCATCGTTATTGCTTCGTGAAGAAGAAATTGCTCAAATTCAAGAAGAAACGGGATGTAAGAAAAAAACATGAACTTTGTTCATACACTCTAATGTAAACTTTGGCCTTTAATTTATGACTATTGTTTTAATTTCAGTCACTCCTAATCAAATTGAACGTTTATACTCTCGTTTCACTGCATTAGATCGAAACGATTGTGGTACTTTATCTAGAGATGACTTTTTGAGGATTCCCGAATTGGCCATTAATCCTTTAGGAGAAAGAATCGTCAATTCCTTTTTTCAAGGCGATGAATTCATCGATAGAGTAAATTTTAGACAATTTATGCAAGTTTTAGCACATTTCAGACCAGTGAAAAAGAATAAGGACAACAAATTGAATTCCAGAGATGAAAAGTTGAAATGTAAGTATCCAAAAAAGGATACAAAAAATAAGGGAAGCGTAATATGTATCTATTTCAGTTGCATTTAAGTTGTATGACCTAGACAATGATGATTTGATTTCTAAGGATGAACTTTTGGCCATTCTGCACATGATGGTTGGAACCAACATCAGTGAGGAACAGTTAACTAGCATAGCTGAGAGAACAATTTTAGAAGCAGATGAAGATGGTGATCAAATGATTTCTTTTGAAGAATTTTGCAAGGCCCTACAAAGGACAGATGTAGAACAAAAAATGAGCATAAGGTTTTTGAATTAGTGTTATATATTCGATGAATTTATTTGAAAGAAGTTATTTAATATATAATTCTGGGAAGGTTGGTTGTTGACATAAGTAAAATGTAGAATTTATAGCCAGTAAGTAGCTACAATATTTATTTATGTATAATATTATAGTTACCAGGTTAGTAGATAAGATAAAGTTGTGTATAGATTTTACTTATTAAATTTTTACTTATATTATACAATTCATGGGTTTTATTAAAACACATTTATAATAAAGATTTTCTAGAATTCAGGACAAATTAAAACAAAATTATTGTAAAAACTATATATTATATATAAAAAACACCTTTTCTCATATTAACTAATTTATTGTAAACATTTCAAAATTACAATCTAAAGCATCAAATATATAATTAACTTAATTTTCAATTAAACCTACCACAAAAGAAATGAGCTGGCTAACAGTAAATGACTTGTTTTGTTCCGAAACATATATAGGTACTGTAAATAAATAGAAATTGTTGGATTACGCTGTCGAAGACACGGCTAATTTCTTCAGGTGATCCATGAAAACTTGGAGGGAAACGTCGTCTGTGAGGACCGGAGCTCCAGAGTCCTAAAACGAAAGAATTATTAAAGAACTGATGCAGAAACGATTTAAAAAATTGCGCCCACAAAAAGCCCCATAACCACAAGAAATAAAAGACATTTACCCCGGTAGTACCGCCCATTACGGCCTGTAACACAAACACAAATTAATGATTCTTACTGACGATATAACTACAAGATGTCTTAAAAGAAAGTTAAAAATATATATAATGGATTGATTGAAAAATATTACTATGCAATTAGGGAATTTATTTCTTACAATCGACTGAATGTCGATAAATTTATCTTCAAGGAAAATAAGGACCGACTCACAATTCTCCCTTAAGAAACATTGATTTGGATACACGTGGTAAGCTAAACAAATGGAAATTTTCGTTTGAGACACCTTGTATAATGAGAGCTTCAACATGAATGACATAACATAACACGGGACCCATTCTTATACAAGCAAGAAACTTACCCCTCCGTATGAGTACATGTTGTTGTGAGTCTGACTAGGATTAACCTTGGATAACAGGAACCTTGCCTGCGAACCGCCCTGTTCGGTATCAATATACCTGGGCATTGGAAAACGAGTTTGCAGAATCTCTTGAGCATCGTCCACTGGCGCCTGCAGAAGCTGGCGGAAGTTTTCGTACTCTGGCATGTCCTGATACTTCAAGTTCCTCCATTGAGCAATTGTCTATGGAGAAAAAATTATCAACATCCCTCAGTAGTGCTAATGATCAAGAAGTACCTCTCCATGGAATATCAATATTTGGAAAAATGTGTCCATGAGCAATATTCGGTCGGGTTGTATAGAACTGGTGTCTAGCAGGACAGGTTCTGGTGGTCCGTTAAAACTATAGCTATACAAGATTGGTTGTATCATGATCAAGGACTGGGTAAGATCTTCCCGCATCAGCATATGCCTGTAGAAGGACGTTTCATCTGGAGAGTTATTGAATACTTGTAGGAACTGCGATCTTCTCAGGTGGTACATGAATTGTGGATAGAGACCGAAGTTTTCACCCAATCTGAACGACCCCGGATCATCCTTGTTATATTCTCCGAATTTCTGGCACTAAAATTGTTCATCAATCATTAAACTTAAGCTTGATGATATGTATAAATGTTTAACTACCAATCTAATTAACATTCTATCAACCCATCGCAGCACGTCAGGGCTTTCATCCGTTTCTGCTCTGTAAACTGCCATACGTGCCATGATGACGGCTGCACACTCTTGGTCGAAGCCAGCGCTGATGTGATGGATATTCGCGGTAGCATCCGCCCAATTTCGAGCTAAAGTGGTTACCCTAATTCGCCTTTGGCCACTGGAATGCTGTAACATTATATATTCACTTTTAATGAATAATAACTAGACTAAATACAATGTTACAATAGCATTTTGTAAAAGGGCATACTTGGCACACTGAAGTGCAAAATCAGCTTCTTGTGTTTAATTTTTGTAGATTTTGTCAATATTAATATTAATGGTAAAACATGGCTATTGCAATACCTGGTATTGTGTTATAAACTGTATACACCCTCTTCCTCCCTGCGGAATCGGGGCTCCGTGCTGATTAACCACTTCAAAGAATAAGGCCATAGTGGTGCTTGGTGTGAAAGTGCACATTTTCCATTGCACTGTATTTCCCATTCCGATTTCTGTGTCTGCTATCAAAGGACTTTTAACATTTAAAGAGACACAGGCACCAATGCCACCTTGAACTAATACCAAGGAAAATATAGTTAACATAAATATCATTTTCCTCTACAGCATCATACTTTTGAGTTCCCTTGAACATTTAACCTCCAGAGTGCCATTGAATGCCATTTTAAGGTCGTTTTTCTGGTCCTTAGCGAAAACTCTTTGGAAGGTCTGTTTGAAAAGGGATGAGTTAAATGAATCGCCCATCACCATATGTCCACCAGTTGAATTGCAGCATTGCTTCATTTCCATCAGCCCAGTCTGATCCAAAGCACAGGAATATATATCTACACAGTGTCCATTGGTTGCAACTCTCATGGCCAGGTTATCATAATGCTTGATGGCCTTTTTCATATATTTAGCATTATCCTTTTGTATGTCGTGGTGAGATCTAAAAAAATCTTTTAATATTCTCAGTTATTTGTTATAAATCAAAAATATACCTGATGGGTTGCTTCAAATCATCATTCAGCACTTGACCAGGACCTTGAGAACATGGTCCACCAACAAATAACATTACTCTTGCGCCAGTATTAGGATATGTGCACTCTAATAATCCTATAGCAATAGATAGAGCCACTCCAGTTGATCGTAGAGGTCTTTTTCCTTGAGGTACAGGCCAGGGATCTCTTTGCAATTCACCAATTAAGTCAGTAAGGTTCATGTCACAATTAGCAACCTAATAAAAAAATTAAAACAAAATTAAATCAGGTTCACTTATTATACTTTATGGATATGGATTAGAAACTAGAACTACTGGGCATTGATTTAAAACTATCAATATAGCCCAAGGCTTTTTAAGCTCATTTTGAAAAAATAAATAAAATCAAAACATATTTAAACGAATTAATCCATATTTTAAAGAAAAATTAATGTTTAAATGCAATTTTTTTAGGTATGTATGGTGGGTTGGCCCAAAAAATCTCTTAGTAAATATATACATTATGGTGTAAAACTTTACCGGCTGTATAAATCTACTTCCTGGTGGTATAGATGCTGCTGGTTGGCTCAATTGACCTGGTCTCATATTAGGATTTTGCATAGCTTGGGGATTCACTCTACCAATACCTAGCATATCTTGAATTTGTTTTGCACTCAAATCCTTTGTACCCCGGAAAACATATGACTTGCTTAAACCTTCAGATCCTAAATAGAAATTATAATGAGAACCAGAAATCAATTTATGTCAGAACACTTGCCTAGTTCATGAACTTGTACCATTTTACCAAATGTGATCAGTCCAATTAATGCATTAGGAGGTAATAAACTCAGAGACATTTGCAATGAGTCTTTTAAAGCTCCTAATTCTTCCTCATCCATGCAGGTGTCAACAACATAAAGGTAAATTGGAGGCAATGTTTGAGCCCTAGTAATTGTGTACTCGATAGTTGAAAACATTGGCATCAATTCTGCAGGTTGGTGTTGCTCTGATATTGCTGCATATTGTGGTGGGAACTTAAAAAAAAACAACTTTAATAATTATTTTCACTGAACATAATGAAGAAAACTCACTGGATTTCTCTGGAAGCAAAAATTGCACACCCATAATTTAGCACGATAATCTACTTGGCACATAGGGTTCAATATTGCTCTACAGTTATTTCTGGTGCATAAAACAGGATCATACTGAATGGGGGGTAAGTCAGGGCGTTCTTTTAGAGGCTGATATAAACACGACAGAGGAACCACTAATCGCGTTGCTTCAAGTCGACTGGATGGCCACACATTCCAGGTAAGTCTTACCCCATCTCTATCTTCATTTTGTTGAATATATTCTTCATATGTTGCCATCTGCAACTCATTGTAATGAAATTTAAAAATATAACATTTACTTTGTAAATATTACAATATGTATTGCAGAATAGTATAAAAATTCTAATAAAACTCTTTAGAACATTTATACAAATTTAATTAAAATTAGTCAATTGAATTAACTATACATTATTAACCATATATAATTCATTTGGGTTAACTTACCTTTACGACGGCCTAGTGACTAGGAAATGTGAGATATAATTTTCTACTGAATTTCAAATAAAATTACAATTCCAAAACCTCCACATCTCAAACTCCACGTCACTACGTCAATTAAGTGACAGTGACAACTGACGTAAAATAGAAAGGTCCAAAAGTGTCATTTATAAAAATTCTAATCTTAGCGTTGGGAACTATCGACTGTTTAGTAATTCACTAACTTATGGGTTGCATAATCAGTAACCAAAACTATTTTAAATATATATATATATATAATATTACAAGTTGCCTATATTAGATAATAAAAATTATAATATGTAATATATAATTTTATTGTAATTTTGTATTCTTTTTTTCTACTTCAGCAATGAGTTCATCAATTTCCTTCAGAGAAAATATCTTCTTCTTTACAGATTTATGAGGAAGATTGGTCTTATCCTGAAATTAATAACACCCATCAATTGTTACATTTTCTTATAAAAAATATTACCCAAAACTGTATGTACTCTGGAGATATACTTTCTAGTAACAGTAAACGATCTTCCAACATTTTAAGTCTTTTGTAGATATTTTTTGGAGTGGGTTTATCTAAGCTCAGTTGAGATTCAAGATTGATCACTCTTTCTTCGATACCATTTGGAGGAATATATTTTGTCATATAACTAGAGTTTGTCTGATCCCGATGTTGATAACTATTAAGCACTCTTTCGACTAAAAAGTTATAAGTAAAATGATCAGATAATTTACAACAAAATACTATTGATTACCTTGCAAATGGCTTTTAGAATCCTTTCGTTTGTGCAACACCGCATCTACACGAGCGCACGTATATTCTGGGTCTCTATATCTATAGGATGAAATTGTTTGCTAATCATTATAATATTGTAGTAGGGGCAATGTTATTTACCTCTGAAAAAATTCTGTGATATTGTGACTATTAATTTCATCTCGTTTCTTTTCCATAAATTTTTGGATCCTCATTTTCAAATCATTATTAGAGGCCTTAATTTGTATTAAATGGGGAGGTACATAGTCTGTTTGGACTTCTTGTGTAATTTCAAAATTAGTTTTTGTTCTTTTTGGAGGGTATATATCACATTGGGCTAAAATAAAACAGAAAAATCCCCAATAACAATTTAATTATAACATGAGTATAACAAATATATAATGTATTGCACAACCAAGAAATAATATTAATTAAGACTCAATATAGTTACTAGACCACGTACACTCTTTGTTCTCCTTCCATGTTGAGTCATTTTCTAAATAAACCTCCTTTTTCCATATTGGTACTGATTGTTTCAGGCTATTAATACAATATTCAGTTGCTTTCAAAGCTTGATCTCTATGGGGTGATGAAATAGCTATAATTACACTTGCTTCCTGTATAGGCACTTCTCCAAGTCGATGATATATAGCTATATTCTCTATCTCATCCCATTGTCTCCGAATATCATTGCATATTTTTCCCATAACCTTCAGTCCCATGGACTCATAAGCTTCATATTGTAGATTTATGACGCTTTTACCTTCAAAGTTATCACGTGTAGTTCCAATAAACAATGAAATGGCTCCACATGAAGCTGAACTGACTAGATCTGTGATTTCTTGAACATTGAGTTTTTCATGCATAAACTGTAAGTAATTTGTCATTTTTTTGTTGTATTAATTATCCTCCACTTAAAGGCGGTATAATGGCTATTTCATCACCTTCTTTTAAGCTTAAATTACTATCAATCTGGTACAATTCTTCATTCACAGATAGTAGAATATTGTTGCTTATCTTCTCCAAGGAATATATCTTCACTAGTTCATTTATAAGTTCCAAACAACTAATTGATCTACAAACTTCTACACAATCTGATTGTTTTCCTACAATTTCTTTGGCCTGGGCAAAAAACAAAACTTTTACCTTAACTCTCATAATATTTAACTGCCATCTTAAATCAGATTAAATGATATAATAACATTATCTCAAAACTTAATCTCTGCTTTATTTAATAAAACAAAATACCAACGTTGACGATATTGATAATAACGCTAGTTTGAGGTTAAATGCCAAGGTTATAAATCAATTCTTGGAAATTATATCCGTCTAAATATTTTTGCTTTTACTAAATATTAGTTGTAAAATTCTGTTGATTGAAACAGCTACTGTTACAGTTAATTATCATGAAAATGCACCATAACTTTTTAATAGTTTTCACTTGTTACTCATTAGATGTCGCAATATGTTTCCGTTTGGTCAATAATTTAGGTTTTGAAAAAGAGCGTTCCTATTATATATCGTTTATTTTAATTAATGGAGGCTTTGGCCAAACCACAAATTATTTGCCACAACCAAAAATCTCTGGATTACGCAATTCACGATGTGAAATGGATACCGTGCTCGGCGAAATTCGTTTCAATTGGCGGAAAATCAAATGGAGCTGGTATAGTGGAAATATATTCAATCACCGGCGAAGGTGTTCAGAAAATAGACGAATTTTGTAAGAAGGACCACTTTAAATGTTGCACATTTGATGCCTCCAATTTAAGGAACAGACATTTGGCCACTGGCGATTTCGCTGGTCGTTTGCAAGTCTGGTAAATATTGAAAAGTTGCATGACATTTTCCAAAAGAACATTCAGTATTGATAATTAATGTAGGGACTTAGAAGATTCGTTAATGCCTGTCTATAAGAGCACTGCTCATACTACCGTGATAAATTCAATAGACGGAATAGCAGGGCAGAGCTTGAACTGTGGAGCACCAGAGATTGTTACCGGGTCCCGAGATGGTATGAATTTGTTTAATTTTAGGAAACTAGTAAGGCTTAGTTGTCCTAACAAAAAATTCCAATGCTGTATTTATTTTAAGGATGTGTAATGGTGTGGGATGTTCGTCAAAAGGATGTTCCTGTAGCGAAATTTACCCCGTTAGAAGGCCAAACAGGTAGAGATTGCTGGTGTGTAGCGTTCGGTAACTCATACAACAACGATGAAAGAGTAGTAGTAGCCGGATATGACAACGGCGATGTAAAATTATTTGATTTAAAGACTATGAGCGTGCGATGGTCGAGATGTTTGAAGAACGGGGTATGATCTAGATTTGTTATCGGATTTTTGAAGAAAATTGTCCTAATTTTAGATAGTGAGCGTGCAGTTCGACAGGAAAGACATACCTATGAACAAGTTGGTAGTTACTACTTTAGAATCGAAGATATTTTGTTTTGATGTCCGCACGCAACATCCTAAGAAAGGGTTTGCGCACTTAGTGGAGAAAGCCCATTCCTCCACTATATGGCAGGTAAAACATTTGCCACAAAATAGGGAGATCTTTATGACTACTGGAGGAACAGGTACATTGTGCTTGTGGAAATAGTAAGTATTTGCCCTTCTACATTATAATTATTAGTAAAGCTACATCTTCAGTAACTATCCGTCGAAACGAGTGGAGAATGATTCTGATGGGATACCTTATGGGATCATTGGAGAACTACAACAGCTACAAAATAGTGGACTATCCGATCAACCTATAACATCGTTCGACTGGTGCGTGGATAAATTGGGTCTGGCTGTATGTTCAGCATACGACCAGACGCTAAGAGTTCTTATAACTACTAAACTAAATTTGTATTAAGAAAAATAAAATATTCATACCAGCTTGTACTTTTTATAAAAAATTATCAGTTATGTTAAAAAAAAACATTGATAAATTATGGAAAAATCATTGTTCAAATTATTTGAAGAACCATTAATTAACAAATCTATCACTATTTTATCTATAAATACTTCGTCTTACATCCACTTTTTCTGAATTCCTTGCCATTGTCTTGGTACATTATTATAACAATTTTATCTTGTTAACATTGTTAGAACTATGCACCTACCAATCACTGATAAAAAAAGTAGAAGTAACTATAACAACAGTGAGTCAGTCTATATCTCCAAACTAACGTCGGTTTTAACAAAATTTACCTTTATACAAAACATTTGATATATAATAGATTATATATACATATATTTATGTTACATCTTGTTTTTATTTAAAATATAAACATTTATCAGTCAGACTTAACATTTCTATAACTAATAAACTAATTTAGAGAACTTTTCATGGAAAATACGTATTTTAGCGACGAGTTCTTCTATTATTGGTAGTGTTGAAGCTATTACCAAATGTGTATGTCAGTATGTAATTACCTGACTCGTCTTGAACGCTGGTGGTGGTGATAGCGCTCATTTTTTGCTATGAGTAGAATTTTGAAGGATCTGTAAATCTGTTGACAAAAGTTGAAGACATTTTTGAATCAATTGAGAGCTGTTTTAAGACTTACTTAGCAGTAAAGACATAAAACAGAGCAGGTAGAGGAACCAGGAGCATTAAAAGGCCATGTACTACAGGTTGAGTAAGTTGGGTAATGGAAATAATGCCATAGGCATGTAGACACCAATGTCCTAATAGAATTATAATATTTCTTCGTTGGGTAAATGTGATTCGAATTAAAGCAAACATTTTCTGTTCTAGTTTTGTAGCGAAATGTACTGCACATGAGATTACAGAAGCAACAACAATTAAGTATGGAAATAAGTAATCTAAAAATCCACATTAAATATACAAAACAATCTCAAATGAGTAATGTGCTACTTACAAATTAATCCACCCATAATGGCATGAGTAAATATTAAAATTGGTATAAAATACATAGCTGCATATATTGATATTTTACCTCTTCCTGGGAAGTATTTGGAACAAACCCATGGTCTTATCAATAGCATTAAAATTAAAGATGATATGTAAAATAAAAATACTATTGTATATCTGTAAAAAAAAATAAGAACCAATGTGGGATATGATATCCAACAAGATTACTTACAGAGGATATACAGCTTCTTGTGTACAATAAATTTTATCTTCATAATTGGGAGCAGGATTGTGAAACAATGTATACCAATCTGAAAGGGATTTTATCTTACAACTATATATTTTAAAACTTCCCATTGGCTCAATTAGTAAAATTGAAATGATGCAAGCCAAGAAAACTTCGATTGATGCTGATGTGTGTAATGCTATAACATGGCTAGTTATGTTGAAAAATTTTCTTCCCATGGCTATCATATCGATGAAAAACCAATGCAAAATTAATACCATTAATACCACAAAGCCTAAATACAACCAATCGTAAAATTGGGGGCTGTCTAAACATTGTTCGCATATAAATCCGGTATCATTTCGTCTGTAGCCTCTAGGACATGGGCCGCATTCACTTAGTTTGTTATTTTCCAACAAAATTCGACCACAGTACCATCCGGGGCAGGACATAGTGCCCCGAATTAATATTTCAACAATCAAAAATAAACAAGGTTATACTTACCTGTCAGTTACGTCAAATGACAATCGTTAAGTTTTTTTGGGAGTCATATTCGTTGTTCGGCTTTCTCTGAATTTTCATTGGCCGTTATGCATGATATGTTTATTTTGATTGGTCGAAATGATTATAGATAATGCATTGATATTGCTGAAAAATTATAATCTTTATTTAATATTATTCTTTTGTGAATGCAAAAAATCAATTTTTAATTATATTTTGTATATGTGGTTCAATTCGATAAAGTTAGTTCTTTTTAAGTGAACATATAGTTCGTCGGTTGACGCAGCTCGTACCTCCCATCTATGTTCAGCCCTAGGCACTTCTAGCTTCGGTGTCACAGTGTGCAAAAATTATCAGTAAAAAATAAGTTTTTCGGTTAGAAATATCTGTTTTTCGGTACGGTAAAGACGTAATATAGTTGGTTTAAAGCGCGAAAAATGTGCAGTGTCGAACGGAGGCTACAGCGATCGATCGCAACAGTGCTTTTTGTGTGGAATTAACCAGCTGATGGCGGGTGGACTTGCCAAACGACCCAGTGATCCCGACAGTGTGCGGCCTTCGAAGAAGGTGTGATTCGATTCGTTTTTCCTTTCAGTATTGGGACGTTCGGGTCCCAAACGGTCGACTTTTTTAATTAAGGAAACTGTGACAAGTCGAACCAGGGCGTGCGGTTAAAAAACACACACCTCGTTGGTGGAGACAAATGTGTTGTCCGGGAACTGTTTGATGTTGACCGGTTCGTTGGTGGTGCGATGTCGTTTGCTAGCCCCGCGTAATCAGTCAGTTCAAGTCATCTATCTTTCTGCCGCTCTCAGCCTCCCGAAACAGCATGTCTACCACGCCGTTCGTCGACAGGATTGATCCTTTTGCGAAGCGATCGTTAAAAAAGAAGACCAAGAAGTCCCAGGGAAGTTCCCGCTATCGCAATTCGCAGGATGTCGAGCTACAGCCCCTGCCCTTCCTCAAAGGTACCCCCTCTCATTTTTCATTACTGTGTCAATTCTATTAAGATGCCGTAATGTCATCTGTCAAAAATACGGATACAGACGGTTTACCTAATACATAGGAATTGGTTTTTTTGGGGCCCAGGATTCATGCAATACCCCCTGACGAACGCATATATTTCAAGCCGCGTATCGATCTTTGGTATTCCCTACACCTCTGCAGTCCAATGTACGTTTCGCCAGGACAGTTAGACAAAAAAAATTAGACAAAATTATTTAAAATCGTATAGGTTTTCGATATTGGTTTAAAATCCATGTCGGTGCTATTTCAAGTGTATCAAGAGATAAAATACAAACCGCTTGAGAACTTGACAATTTGTTATTGTTGTAAATAAATCAGAAGCAGATCGTTGTCGTCAATTGGCTGCCGTCATAGATTGCCTCCAGATCCGAAATCAATCAGGAAGGCCTTTCTAACAACATTCATAACGAATTATGATTAACAAAAATTAGCGCCACCTATACCATCAGGCTAAGTTTCAAAAAACTTCTGGAGGGATACGGGATGTTTAAAAAATCATTAGTATTTATGGTTAACATTACATTTTCTTATATACAAATAAAATGTTATGGATTTTTCAGGACTTAAATCATCATCGGGATCACTTAAATTTCTGGATTGATCCGAATTTCTGTTTGACAAAATTGGAAAATGAAGCGATGCAGTAACAGCAAAGCCAATTTTAACTCCATTTATAGAGTTCTTAGTTATAGATTGACTAGGCTCTCACATCTCTCACAGTCTAGCAGTACTGAGTCACTAATAAACCATGACTGGTGGGTGTTGTCCGAATGAGTTTCAGTAAAAATTTTCTTTTAATCTAAGAAGTGCGGTGTGTTTTAGATAAGGGATTATTTGTATTTAAATTGTTTCTTTAACAAAAAAAAATATATAAAGTAATTTTGAAATGCATATCTCAGATCATTTTGGTTGAATTATTTCTGATAGTTTCTTGATGCTGGGGAATAGTTATTTAGTTTTATATACATTTGTATGCTTTGTAATATTTATTTGCATTGTTTAGTACAATATCTGAGTAAATGTGTATTTTCTAATTGTTTATAACATCACGGAATTGGGTTTATATGAAGAAGAAGATTGCAAGTTGGTGTTAAGATTGTATACTCTCTTGTACACACTGCTGATTCCCTATTGTATTAAACTATATTTCTTTACGGTTAATTCTTGAGATTCATTTATTTTTAATAAATCATCTATGTCCCAAGCCTTGAACTTATCGTTCGCGAGCTATGTCCAATTATTTCATTCCTAATTAAATTATACCGTTTGTGATAGGTGTAAGAATTGGTGACAATTTGTCGAGGTCTATTATCGAGCGGTGACGTCTTCATCGATGGAAAAATAAAAATTTCAATTAAAAATCCGGCACCACTACACCAATGTGGCTGTTGCTCTCGTCTTCTTCCTTAAGCCAGATCAAATAAGGGCTCGTGGTAATGAAGCTTTCCTACTTCAGTTGCGCCAAATTAACGACCTGGTGCTAATTATTAGTTGTAACGCGATTAGGAAACGATCTTGTTACAAATTATCGGTTTGATGGGATCGATGATGAATCCTACAACGATTTATTCGTTTTGGAGTACCTGAAAAATAAATAATTATTGGTAAGCGATATTGAATGTTATCGATCAAGCAAGCATTCTACTAAAAGCAATATCAAATATGTATTTAATAATTCGCGATAACGTTTTAATCCAAATAGATGTGTACTTGTACACATCATCAGATGTTATATAGAGATGTAGATAATTCGTAAGTGTTTCAGCCATGACCGTCAAGTTTAAGTTAGAACTTACGTCGAACTTAATATTTGAAGAAGTAATCAATTAAAAGATACCATGTTGTGCGTTTCTTATTTCATTTACCTTTTTCATTTTTGGTTGTTCAATAGTAAATTGTTTTTTTTCATCATCAGGGTTTCATCAGTTCTATAAATGAATAATTTGATGTTGAAAATTGTGAGTTTGCTCGTATTGATGTTCAATTCCTTTGAGGTTAAAGTAGGCGTAGGATAGCTACCATTACTCATTCATATTAGTCGAGATAATTTTAATAGTATAGTTTATTTTTGGCTCATTAGTTTTTTTACAGATGAATTAACTGCCGTTAATTATCGAATCAAAACTTGAATAAAATTGAAAGTGTAATGCATCCAAGCATATACAACTAATTAACTTTCTTTCACTTATTTGTAATAGCGTTTTGTTTAATGTCGGAAAATTGTTGTGTATGTGAAAACTGATTCCTTAAAAGTAATGGATGCCGTTTTGTGTTTGTAGATGTGCCTGCTAGTGACCAAGAAGAACTATTCATACGAAAATTGCGACAGTGTTGTGTCCCATTTGATTTTATGGACCCGGTGGCCGATCTGAAGGGCAAGGAGGTGAAGCGATGTTCCCTCAACGAGCTGGTGGACTATATCACGGCCGGTCGAGGCGTCCTAACCGAACCGGTCTATCCTGAAATAATTAAGATGGTACGTATTGTTCGAATGTACAACCATTCAACTACGCATTGCTCAAGCATAGACCTTTAATTGGCGACCAAATCAATATTTCTTTTGTTAAATGCCCATACCTTCTGATTAACGCCCATAAATCCAACGTTTTTGTTTTTATTGTGATCAGTAATTTGTGATTGGGATAATTTACTTCTGTTAAGGTTGATTCCATTCATTGGAGTAATAAGAGTTCTTTCGTATGGTTCTGTTTGTTTCCTATTTGATTTGTTTTGAGTTCCAGTATATATGTTTTGTTTATGTGTGGATTTTGTTATCAATGTTTATATTAGGTGTATATTTATATATTTATATACTTTATGTTTGTTACATTTATTGATACTTTCTCAATTGTTTATTAATATAGTATATTGTTTTTTCTATTTGTTTTTGTGTATTTAGTTAGTATTTAAAAAAAAATTAGGAATACAAATCAGTTTTCGCCGTTATACAGGGCGACCATTGGCAAATTTCTTATTTTCCTACTGAATACACTATACAAAGAAAAGTTCGAAAATGTACAGTTTTGAGTCCTTTAATTTAAAAAAATCTGAAATTGAGGCATAGTGGCAAATCAAAACATATTTGTTTGTGCTGATATTGCCTTTCTGAACAACATTTTACATCATTTAAAGATATTACAAATTGGCTCAATTTTTGTATAATCGTAAAAGATGAAACATTCTTCCAGTGCTACATTATATGTATGTAGCTACCAGAAAGCTATGAAATCAATAGTAGTTGCTAGCGATGAAAAACTAAATTCAAACAATGAGCAGTTTGAAACGTTAAGAAAAGCATAAGAAAAACGCTTAATAATTATTTTTACACCTAACATTTATTTTATTTCTTCTAGTATTAACATTTACTTTACAAATTTGAGTGTGTATAAACAAAGTCCAAAATTTCAAATATCCCAGCGTTATGGACATATTTAATTTACAATACCTTTACTGTGTCTCAGTGGTGGTATGTTATGTATATCCAATTTTATATTCTATTTAATCACATCATCCAATGTTTATTAATAATAATGTTTTTATTTTAATGTTTAAGATTATTGCTTCAAACCTTTTTCAATTAACAATAACTGGAAACATGTATTGACCAAAGTCAAATTATAAATCATCAGCAATAGTAACTATCTGTCCAAGTTTCTCTTGAAAAAGAATTTCAAATGTGTTACATTAACATGAGATTTTGTCTAATTTGGTTTGATTTTTTAAGGAATATTTTCTGCGTTAATTTTCTTTTAATTCTAAATGGGGATGATACAATGGATTCTTTTTTTTATATAATAAGAAATTACTTATTTATTATTCACAATTGGAGTGTTTTTTCTTGAAAATAGTGCTAATTTCTTAAATTCATCTTAAAGCAGTCTATTTACATCAATAAAATTTAGCTTTTTCTCACCAATAAAAAAAAATATTAATAGAACTCAAATAAGATTTGATAAATAAAGTCAACATTACGATGAAACAAACAGTTACTTACAAACCTTTTAACATATACAAATTTAAACTACTTTTGACTGGTCTGTTTGAAACTGATCGGGTTTTACTAAAAAAAAGATCACGCTATAAAAACTCGTGAAATCGTTGCTGGTCAAGAAATATTTGTGGACAGCGAACAATACTGACGTCTGTAAGGCTTATGTAAGCCTGTGCGTAAAAAAAAGAAAAATTGAAATAAATTTTTGGCTCTGGCAGCGACACCATTGACTCATCAGTGTTTAGTAAATATTCCCGTGTTGACGCTTGTGGCATTTATTTACACAGATAGCTTTTCCATTGAAGATTAAGTTCGTGTTAAGTCATTCATGTAGTCTATCAGCCAAACTTATTAGTTGGATCGTTTAATATTTTCAGTGTGCTTTTTTTTGTTGCATTTGGCGTAACTTTTATGTTATTCCATACTATCTATATATAAAATCGGTTATATTTAGATGATTTCTTTTCAGGATTGGGGGATTTACAACCATCTACCTCAAATCCTGATCTCAATATTCTCGTAAAAATTCCCCGTTTTATTACTATGAAATTGTTTATTTTGATTTCAGTGCGATAAGTTGATGAGACTATACATTATTTGTTCTTCGCGAAGGAAATTTATTGTTGTAATGTCGGAGTGTTAAAAAAGCATTTTCTTCTTACACATACATCGAGTTAATCAGTTTAAGTCGAGTTTAAGATCAGCTACGTCCCATCGGATACTTCTGTAACTGTTACGTTAATTGCGTCATTTTTCTTCGAAGATGTTGCATGAAATAATAAAATATCGGTGTCTGTTATTTTTCATATTTAATATTACTGACACTTACGGTACTCCATCAGTAAAAACTATTTTCAAGTGTGATTTATTTTCTGTTAATTAAGTCGCTCAAAAGAGAAGTCGAAATCGAACGAAAATAGTAGTTGTTTCAATCTGTAATGTTTGTAAGGTTGACAATCTAATGCTGCAGTTATGGTCTACAACTTTTTAACCATGTTAATTTAAATTTCTTCTAATAAATTCGACTGTGATGTCGTGTGAATAATATTTTTGAATTTGGTAAGATATTTACACAATAGTGGATTTAATGATGCACTAAAGCTGATATATACGGCCTATAAGAACATCCCTGTTTTTCATCAATACAAGTTTTCTGAAATCTCAAGTCAATATTTTTCTTTTTGTGTTCTTAGTTAAATTATTCATTCATTATTGTTCATTATAAGACTTTGTCATCTTTAGTAGTCTAGTTTCATTTATTTTTGTGATACCAATACCAGAAAGTCGTCATATGCTGTTTGTTTTTGTAGAGGAGGAGGCTTTAGAAATTATTTTCTTAGTTTCCTTAATTTATTCTGGTCATATAGGATCATCATTAATATTATAAAATATTAGTTTTATATACTATGTGTAGCCTCTATATCAAATACTATCTATATGTAAATTTAATGTATTTTATTATATCATATAGTCATAACACGTCATATTATGGAACCCTCACTAATAAGCAGTATTATAAAAAAATATATGTTCAATGTTATTTCTCGATATAGCCTGAACATTTTACAAGGTGTTACTCAAGGGTTTGACTCATAAGATTATTAACACATTACTAATATGAAAATAACACAGATATTTGAATAAACTTTAGATGTAAAAATTATAAAAAGTTAAAATCATGGGCTACCAGAAAATGTAATCTACACTTTTTAAATCGATTTTCTTTTATATTAATGTTTAATAATTTTACATACCTTTTCAAATGTGGAAATGGTTTATACATGAATTATTATATTGTTAAATTTTCTTTAGTATTTAAAAAATAAAGCAACCTTAATTGATTGGTTCTAAATAATCGAAAACTGATAATAAAGCTTGAAATAAGAGAAACTGTTTTCCTCCTATAGCTTGCTTATTCAGTCAACACCTTTTCTCAAAAATATGTTTCAATATTCTTAGAAATAAATCTGTATACACCATGAACTACGTTTAAAAAATTGAATAAACGCGTATTGTATCAATTAACTGAAGTAAATAAAGCAACAATTCTTATTTATGATTTATTTAACAAATAATCCTCAAATTGGCCTATTTAATATAAGTATTACATGTGATGAAAAATTGATTCATTTTGATAACTTTTTACAGCTGTGACTATATTATTATATGATTACAGAATTTTTGGTTATAAATTATTTGATAAATAATCGTTAAATTTGCCTATTTATTCAAATAATTGTTACATGGGATGAAAAATTGATTGAATAGGATAACTTCTCACAGCTTTGATTATATTATATGATTACAGAATTCTTAATTAGGAATTATTTGACAAATAGTCGTTAAATTGGCGTTAAAAAAGTAATTTATTGTTGTTTTTCCAAAGAAGTCAACGCTAAGGTTAATCTTCCAATGGTAATTATTAACTTTGTTGTTCAACACGTGTATTACTTCTTCACTCGTCTAATATTAGTTCATTATAACAACAAATTAAAAATAGTAATTTATATGTTGCAGATATCAACCAATTTATTCAGGACTCTACCGCCGAGCGAGAATCCAGACTTTGACCCAGAAGAAGACGACCCCACACTGGAGGCCAGCTGGCCGCACCTGCAGCTCGTCTACGAGTTCTTTCTGCGGTTTCTGGAGAGCTCCGATTTCCAGCCCACCATTGGCAAGCGGGTCATCGACCAGAAGTTCGTGTTGCAGCTGCTCGAGCTCTTTGACTCGGAGGATCCCAGGGAACGTGACTTTCTCAAGACCGTGCTGCATCGCATCTACGGGAAATTTTTGGGGTTGCGTGCTTTTATCCGCAAACAGATAAATAATATATTCCTTAGGTATGTATGGTCTTTATAAGTTCATGATATAAATGTCCCTTAAAATATCAATAGAATGTTTCATTGAGAAGGTAAAAGCAAGTAGTAGATTTAACAAATAAAAAAAAAGGTAGGAAATACCAAAAAGCAAAAAATATTATACCATAGAGCGTTGATTTTTGATATTATTTATGAAGTACTATGATACTTCATCTTTCCAAGTTCCAAACACATTACATGGTGGCAACCCCAATCCAAACTCCCAAACAAATGCAATTTTACTTATGCAATTGTATAAGATGAAAGTTTCACACATTTATTTGGGCTAAAACAATTAGAACCAATTTTTTCAAACAGCTTTGCTTATCTTGTGCCCTATGTCAGACCTAGCTGAAGATAATCTGTATGTGTGAATAAAAAATTGATAATTGAAAGATTTTTCAGTCAATAATTAACTTGTTTTAACAAATAAACAATGATGAATTTAGTCTTGGAAATATTTTAAATTTTTTTCTAAGACTTGGCACCATTTATACAATAAGATATAAATGCTCTCGCAAAATAAACTTGCTGGGTTCAAAGCGTTAACGTCGCCAAGGAATTTATACACATTGTCCAGCGTTTTGAATTCTTTATCCAACAAGGTATCTTTTATTGATTGGAACAAATCATAGTCACGTGGGGTCAAGTCTAGCGAATATGGGTATTATGTTCAAGGGTGTTTTCGAGTAACGCAGATAACGTGAATCGAGTGTTATATACAGCATACAGATTACTTGGGCAGGAAATAACCTTTTCTGTTCATGTCTTCACCCACCTTATTCAATTGTTTATTGTAATGTTATGAAGTCACCGCCAGACCAGTTTCCAGAAGTTGTTAACAAAGTACTTCTTTTGTGTGCCACTTGAGATCTTAAATTCGAGCTTATTTCTGGCGTCGATGTACTGCTGGATACACATGATCTACCCAAAACTTTTACTAAAATTGAAACCATGATTTCTAAAAGATTTGTACCATTACACATTTCACGCAACACAAATTTGAAGAAAAAATCTATGAATTAAATCAAACACCTAATGAATACGCCAGTATTTTTATATACTTATTATATAAATATATATCATACCTGTGACAAGAAAATCATATTTTTAAAATTTTATTAACAAAATTTCCCAATGTGTAAATAGTTACATTCAAATATTTTTCAAGATATTGTGGTTTATTTGGATGGCTCCTATTTAGCTAACATAACGGCTCATTCGAAAGAAGAGCCTAATTTTATTTTATGACAAAAATTGCGATCGCAGAAAATAAACGGTTCTCTAAAGTGTATGTTTTTCCTTTTTTAAGTTTTGTAATTTTATGTTTTTGCAAAAGAGTTTCTTAATTCCTTTTTAGTGTAATAGATATGTTTTAGTTCGTCAAAATTTCGTTCGCAGTTCGCAATAATTTGTAGCACTTAGATTGTCGCTTTCGTGGACTGAAAATAATGCAAAACAAATAAAGAATAACTCTTTTAGAGCAGTGGAAGCAACAGGGCAACGTGCAGCAAGGGTTGATAATATAAGATTGCGAATACTCTGCTTCGTTATCAAACAAATGAACGCTAGAGACTGAGAGTGGCTGAAAGAATTCAACGAGAAATTGCAGATCAGCGTCAAACACGACCATCAATTAGCCAATTGTCATCACCTTGCGTTCTGATATAATCTAGCAGAAGAATATAACTTGAATCGACCTCTCCTCACTGGCACTATGACTGAACTTTAGGCCTAATTGCAAAGGTTTGGAATTTAATGGCCAGTCAAAGGGAGCTTGCGTTAATGGAAAAATTCAATTTTCTCATCTTGGAGATGCCAATTCATTAAATACTAATTACAGTTGGAAACGCAGCTCATGCTTTCAAACGTTTCTTGGATAAATTGTAGTTGAAGAGTTGCTCAATTTCTGAAAGCTTGGAAGTGATGGTTCCACGTTTCATAGAATGTAACTATAAATTCAATAGAAGCCTTAGGAATTTTAAGGGTAATTCAGTTTAGTGCGTTTCTTTAAAAACAATTACTGTGATGTTAGTTCATATTCTCGCTTTTGATGAAGTGGCACTTATTATAGACGGAGATCAGTTCAACCTAGAGATATTATCTTTCATGGGAGAAGTTATAAATTGATTAACGAGTGAATGAGTATTGCGAAAAGCGTGTCAATGTCAATTATCCAATTATATATATATATATATATATATATATATATATATATATATATATATATATATATATATATATATATATATATACATATATATACATATATATATGTATATATGTCCGTTGTAAATACGGAAGAATGAAAAAGGACATTTAATATTCATCCATCTGAATAAGAAGAAGTTTCTGTTGAATAATATGTTTGTTTGTAAGATGCAGCTGTAAATTTTGTTATTATCAACTGGCAAAGTCGTTACAAAAATGACTACGAGTTGCGTTAGAACATGTTGGGCATTTTTTAATTCATTTACATTAATGCTATTTCTTTCAAAGTATTTCTCAATAGATTTCTTCCAAATCCTTAAATGCTTCTCTTTTTCTCTGGAAGAAGAAGGAACTCTTTTTGGCTTAGCTTTTAATCTTATCTAGGATTCCAAAACATTTCAAGTTTGTTTTTTTTCAACATCATCAGAAAGTTCCCTACTTGTGATGCTCTGATTATTTATGATCAGTTTTTTTATATTTCTACGATTTTGTTGCACATGATACTATTTTTATAAAACTTAATGCAAATTGTTTGATCCATTATCTATAAAAAGTGAAAAATTGCGCATAGTACCAAAACATGTATTATTCTTTTAATGACAAAAAATATATGCTCCCGAAATTTCAATATTCCCATTACTTTCTGTGTTAGAAGTGCATTTGGCTAGTCGAATATAGTATTTATTTATATATGTTTATTTGTTAAAAGTATGGTGATACAAGTGTTTGTAGCTCTTATATACGATGAAGGGGAAAGACATTTATCAAATCCTATGTAGATTCAGACTAATTCTAGACTAATAAATAAATTATTTATTACATGCATGACTTATATATCATTAAATGTAGTTGAAGCAGTCATAAAACTACATATCATGAACTATTGAGTGAAAGTGAAAACAATTTAGTTCCTAGTATCTATTTAAATTTAGTATTGTTAATGGTTTTATTGTCTTGCAGGTTTATATATGAGACTGAACATTTTAACGGTGTTGGTGAACTTTTGGAAATTCTCGGATCTATAATCAACGGTTTTGCGTTGCCATTGAAGGCTGAACATAAACAGTTCCTTGTCAAGGTACCTTATCTGTTATCGGTTGCTCCTTAGCTGGTGTACTAACGTTTGATGTTTCAGGTGCTTATTCCGCTTCACAAGGTCAAGTGCCTGTCTTTGTACCATGCACAGCTTGCCTACTGTGTGGTGCAATTTCTAGAAAAGGACCCCACATTGACAGAGCCGGTAGTGCGCGGATTGCTCAAGTTTTGGCCCAAAACATGCAGCCAGAAGGAGGTTAGTACAGTTAATAGTGTATACCAGGTCGTTTGGTTTTCTTTCTTTCCGGTTTTTGTAACATATTTTACTAGCCTTAAGTATGCAATGTTGTGATTTGATACATATGTCATTTTATTCTACTGACATTAGCTTCAAAACTATACATTCTCTGCCAAATGCATTATAGATTTATAAATGTTTGAAAATGTCGAGTTTTGTGCCTGAAAGTGATTGTTTGCTGGTGGACTTATGGTGGGCAAGCTTCAGCCATAAGATGTAAAGGGTTATTTTGACAATTCAAGAAGATGCGGAATTGTAGGAGTTATTGATTGATTACTCAACACAAACTGTTTTTGAGATTGGCAGAAAACCTGATTAATGTGAGCCGAGTTGTGACTTGTGGACTATTACAAGCTATGGAAAAGATTCAACAGATGGGAAGATGGGTGCCACATGAATAGAATGATTAAGCACCTTGGCGAAGCCGGCCCATCGACTGCAAAACCAAATCGCTTTGGTCGTATATTATGAACTGTTGAAAGCTGGCGAAACAATCAATATTAATCGCTACTGACAACAATAATATACCCAAAGACACGATAAGGTGGTTTTTCAACACTACAACATAGCAAACCAGATAAAGAAGTGGCGTACTATTCAGACTTGACTTCATTCTATTACCTCCTTTTCGCATCGATGGGGTATGCGTTTGCTTGCTTCGCCAATTTCGATTGAATAGTTTAGCTCAAAGGAGAAACTGTTCATTTGGAATAGCATTCATAAATTGCATGAGAGATCGGCAAAATATATAGAAGCAAATTATCAATAATTTGAATAAATACATTTTAACTATCCGTCGAAAATAACTTGTTTTCTTTAGCGGAAAAACCGAAAAGGAGTTACCCATACACCTGGTATGTATTTGTAAACCATTACACATAATACATAACTGCATATTTCATATTTCTGGCAATACCATAATTGTGTTTAGTATATAATGGACATTCAAAAAAGTTCGTGAAATTTTTATTTGACTATATGGTGAATACGGGTAATCGATGAACCGTGTGACATAGAGCTTATTTTTGTCACCATGTACTAATATATATGGACACCGCTGATATGCTTATCTGTAGAAACATTGTAAGGAATTTCATCAGCATGTTCGGGGATTGGACTTCCACTAGATTTTGTTTTTCTTTTATAACATTCAAAAATGTAATTAAGTCTTTCATTACCTTTTATTATTTTCAAACGCGAACAATTTTGATGTTGGTATCTTAGCAATCTGTATTATATAATTAATATAACATAATTATAAATATTAAGGTAAATAAATTTCATTGTCATGGTCAAATCTAATCCTTTTTCCAATCATTTTTTTTATCTCCTCATTTTTCTTGGATCTTATTTGGTGAAGATTTGTATTAATCATCCTGGTTATTTGTATATAACAGTTCGCTGGTTTATTATACTTGAACTATGATCGTCTTCAATTTCGTTCTTATCAATTGATCGATATAAACAACAAATATATGTAAAGTAAAATATTTGTTTTCATTCTATTATTTAGCATTTAGGCTAATAGGTTAATTGAAAAGTCACCGGCCTACCATAGTAAAACACATTTTTTTGGAACAATTAGTTTTTTTTAGTCAACATAATTCCCTTTAATTGTGATACACTGATTATAGCGACCCTCCAACTTTTCGATACCATTTTTGGAGTACGATTTGTCATTTGCTTCAAAATAGGCCTCAGTTTCGGCGATCATCTCTTCATTCGACAAACATTTCTTCACAGCGAGCATTTTTTTGAGTTCTGAGAACAGGAAATAGTCGCTGGTGGCCATATCTGGACAATACGGTGGATGAGGAATCAATTCGAAGCCCAATTCATGTATTTTGCCCTCGTTTTCACTGACTTGTGACACGGTGCATTGTCTTGGTGAAGCAGCACTTTATTTTTCTTCAAATCCGGCCGTTTTTCGGCGATTTCGTCCTTCAAACGGCCCAATAACGCTATGTAATAGTCGCTGTTAATGGTCTTTCCTTTTTCAAGGTAGTCAATGAAAATTATTCTATGCGCATCCCAGAATACAGACGCCATAACCTTGCCAGCCGACTGTTGCGTTTTCATACGCTTTTGAGCGGGTTCATCGTGTGCAGTCCACTCGGATGACTGTCGATTGGGCTTAGGAGTGAACTGATGGAGCTATGTTTCATCCATTGTCACATATCGATGCAAAAACTCGGGTTTATTACGCATCATCATCTTCAAACACTGCTCCGAATCATCAACTCGTCTTTGTTTTTGGTCAAAAGTGAGCTCGCGCTCATACCTAAACATTCATGAATGATATGATGTACACGTTCAGTTGATATCTTTAGAGTGTCTTCTATTTCTTTCAATTTCAATTTACGGTGATTCAAAATCATTTTGTAGGTTTTTTAATGTTTTCGGCGGTGACAACCTCTTTTGGGCGTCCACTGCGTTCACCGTCTTCAGTGCTCGTTTCACCACGTCTAAACTTAGCATACCTTCTTGATGGTTGATTATCCTGGGGCAGTGTCCGAAAACTCGGCATCAAGTTTTTGTTTCAACTGTATTTTTTCCTTTTAAAACGCAATATTTTGTCAACACTTGAAATTCATTTTTATCCATTTTTTTCACAATAACAAAAGTTGTTTCACTCAAAATGCTATAATTCACAAACTAATGATCCTACAGCTGTCAAATTTATACACGCATCTTTTCATGGTTAGGGCTAACTAAAAAACATATGGATTTAATTCTAGTAACACCATCTATATGTTAGACCGGAGACTTCAATTAACCTGTTATGTTCCGAGTTCGAGAAAGTGTTTGATGTTTCGATGAGTTTCAGCTTTAGTTTACTTTATTGATTTAAGTATTAGTAACAATTCTTTAGAGGTTATCAGTGACTGTGTTATATTTCTGTTTCGTTTCATTTAAGAGTGGGATATGAACAAGTTATTGATGGCTCCATATTGTTTCTGACTAATCATTGAATAGCATTAATTCTGTTTGGAAATCGGATAAGTGGAGCGAGGAACTACCAAAACAACCATTAATTCAGATGCCTTGCTACTTTTGGCGTCTGCACCTTTCTTATCTTAAGTGTCTTATTCGGTCCCAGATACGCCTGGTTTCACACCTATTTTTTTACATACTCTTACAGGATCAATATCTTAGAAATTAGCTTATCTAAATATTCCGAACTAATGCATATGTGTCTCGTATATTTTCGTTGTCATCAATAATAGTTATCTGACATAAATGAACACCAAACACAAATGCATTAGGCGCCTAAATCAATTTGTACAAATTCAGTTTTACATATGGTTTGTTGGTGCATCACCTTCGAATTATGAATGTCTTAAGTCGTTTAGTAATTATCAGTTATAATTGATAAATTATCTGCGATCAAACTCATTTCCCTTCTTTTATTTTAGGTGATGTTCCTGGGTGAAATCGAGGAAGTGTTAGACGTAATTGAGCCGTCGCAATTCACGCGTATCCAGGAGCCGCTCTTTCGACAGATAGCGAAGTGCGTATCCAGTCCGCATTTTCAGGTGGCCGAGCGCGCCCTCTACTTCTGGAACAACGAGTACATCATGTCTCTTATGGAGGAAAACAATCACGTTATCATGCCGATTATGTTCCCCGCCCTCTATCGCATCTCCAAAGAACACTGGAACCAGACGATTGTCGCCTTGGTCTACAACGTGCTCAAGACTTTCATGGAGATGAATTCTAAGCTGTTCGACGAACTGACCGTTAGCTATAAGGCTGAAAGACAAAAGTGAGTTTATTGTTACCGGATTTGTTTCTGATGTAATGTCCGTCCGTCCATTCTCTGTTTTACTAGAGAGAAGAAGCGAGAAAAAGACCGGGAAGAACTGTGGAAGCGCTTGGCCGAGCTGGAACTCAATCATAACAAGAACGTGCCGAATGCGACGGGAGCAGACGGGGCTATGCCGTCTACTAATCCCGCACCGTCCAACACAGGCCTGGGCGGAGCCCAGAACAACAACCCCCCCGGCAAAAAGTGATACGGTGCTACTGCGGCGCCGGCGCTCCGGGTGTAGGTAAGTGCTGAGGGGAGCGAGCGCGCGCGAAGACCGTCCTCGTTATGCTGTGTTATCTAGTTGTTCTTGTTCAAATTTCGTTCTTAAGACCACTTTGTGTTGTAGAAACGTGTTGTTTGCTTGTCTGTTTTTGTTTTGAATTTTTCAATAATAAATGCCGTTCAGACAAATTAACCAACAGTAATTTTCTTGATGTTTTCATCGCAGATCATCCGGATATTACCAAATCCCGGAAAGAGAAGATACTTGCAAACAAAAACAATACACACACATAATAAAACATTAAAAAGGCATACACTAACTTCAAGGACAACCCACAGCAGACGAGAAGCAGATGGACGACGTGAAAGACAATTTCGCAGTGCATACTGACTACAATATTGTGCTATAGATTAACAAAATAATAATAAAAAATATGTGGTTTAAACAGAAACTGTAAATAAGCTGCGTGGAGAGTGTTACATTTCTTTGGCGGGGAGGAGTCGGGGCGGTTCCTTTTCTCCAGAAGTACCATCCCTCCGCTCTCCCATGTGCCCAATGCACAAGCGTATGTATTTTTTTTGACAGTACTAGGATTATTTTCAACGAAAGGCTGTATAACTTGTAGATTAACCTCAGACTTAGTCATTATTATATTTACTAGATAACGGACTGTTATTTCAGAATGGATCATGATCAAGCGTAATCATTCATAATGTCTTGTTTTTAATAT
This sequence comes from Rhynchophorus ferrugineus, assembly GCF_030347505.1. Classification (NCBI taxonomy): domain Eukaryota; kingdom Metazoa; phylum Arthropoda; class Insecta; order Coleoptera; family Curculionidae; genus Rhynchophorus; species Rhynchophorus ferrugineus. The sequence continues at coordinate 54,033,871 of NW_027472583.1, forward strand.
CATGTTAGTATACAGCATCGCTGTGTTTCCGTTTAATTTATTATTACTGTACAACACATCACCGCGTGAGTCACCAGCTAATTGCAGCAGCTTCGGTCATTGGGACAGCGGTGTTTCGTTGCGCGCGCGCCTTCAGTAGACTCGGTGGGCCGCGGTAGTAGTATTCTGTCTGATGGAAGGAAGGAACCGTTGTCCGGCCATCTCTCTTTAACGTTTTCATTTTAAACATGTGACATATTTGGATGTTTTAGACTCGCCATGATTTTTTTATATGTACTGTGTATCAAACTGTAGTGGGGTATTCATTTTATCGCAAAATATTACACGGGGGGGTTCTCTTTTGGTAGTCGGTTTTTTTTAATAGCCGCGAGGCCGAATCGGTGTCGCGACGTTGGGAACCGCGCAATTTATACAGCTGAATGGAAAAAGATGTTTTTCTATTATCAATAAACAGAAATGGTGCCACTTCACGAAAAATCTTATTAGACGCGCACTATTAAGTTCACTTTTAGAGAGAAAAATAATAAAAAATAAAAGCTTAATAAGAAAAAAATCATAAGTATATAGCCAAATGTGTTTTAGATAGAAGAATAAGAACTTAACATACACCTTGTGGCAAGCTCAGTTTCTTCTATGTGAGAGTATTCGACCTGAATATGTGCTGTTTGCAATCATTTCAGTTTCTTGTTCGGTTTCGAAAACATAGTTCTGTTCGGTTCGATCTTAATTTCCGTCGTCGGTCTTGGTGGTCTTTTCATTTTCCCCCCACCCTTCGTAGCGAAACAGAACAATCAGGAGATTTTGATTGTGATTTCCTATTACACGACGGTGTTTTGTGTCCAGCTAACCCATTGCAAACAGCCGAAGGCACTACCATTTGCTATCGTGTGAATATTTAGGGCTGGAAAAAAGCCCATCCCTCATTAGACACTATGTAATATAAATGATAAACACTATAAAACTTGTAGATATATATAAGAAATATATTGTTAAATTTCTTCTTGTTTTTCCTTTAAAAAATAGTTATATTATTTTGTAGTAGGCGCGAGATCCAAGTATTTTCCCGGTAAGCCCGCGTCCCGCACCCCTTCTGGCGTCGGGCAAGGGCGGACAAATTCCCCTGCGAAACGGGGAGAAGGGAGAACGTTTCGGATCTGCGCGCTAATTTTGCGCTAAATCTGTGAGCTAATTTTAATTTTTGTTGTTATTTTTTAATTAATTATTTGAAATAATATGAAAGTTAAAGCAAAATCGATACATTTATAAAAGAAACTTTCTTAATAATTTGTATAAGAGCTACTTATTGACCTCATTATTGGAGGATTTATAATATCTGCAGTTCGTCAATGTACGTACGGTGGTACGTAAATAAATATTCTCATTTTGAAGCCTATTTGTTTTCTTTTTTACCCTGACCCATCGGAGTAATGCGGTACATCGGATATGATTTTTATGTATTTATTATATTTTTTTCGGAGTATTTTTTATCTGCTGTAATTCATTAAATAATTTTGGGAACGCTTGTTCAAGTCAATAAATCAGTTGTTCTTGAAGACGTCAGTGATTCACGAAATTGACATCAATTCGTTCCTAGAGGTCAGGCAGTCGCAATAAATTGTATAACACCTGTAACCTATCAGAGAGATCAAAAATACTGTCATAAGGTTATAAAAAGGCAGATGTTATAAAAACGGTATTTTGGGAAAAAAATATAAGAATTTTATAAACTAAGAAATGTTCCTAATTTATCTCTTTGACATCGTGAACACCCTTTATAACTTTTAACAGGGAACAATTAAATTATAATGGCAAATTTATTAAGTGCTTTCATCTTTCATGAGCTATGCCAGTTTACAGGAAGAATTTGTTACATTAAGTCGCTCAATCGACCAAGTGCATAGAGTAATAGCGATTATTTAAAAGGCGTCTGAGGAAAAGAAAGAATGTCCTGCAATATTCCCGGACGTCTCACAGACATTTGATGGGTTATGGCATTTGGGACTACCGTGGAACTATTGTCGGTTGCTCCAGTCGTATCTTTTCTCTCAATATTTAAACCTATGTCGTCCGCACGGTACTGTCTTAGGACTACTCCTATGCGTCTACTGCGCTGATATCCCAAAAATAAAAGAAACAGTACCTGGAACATTTGCGAACGGCACAATTATTAGGGCAAAAGAGATATCTCTCTATGCCTGGGACTATAGAAAGAGTGGCAGACAACAAGATCCACAAATGGACTAGAGACTAAAAAATACTTAATAGCTTGAGATCTGTCAATATCAATTATGAGTTAAAAGTTAAACGGCGAAAGTTTACTTGGAGACATTACTTTAGACAAAATGTTATCAGGCTCAAAATCTACTAATAAAATAACTGTACCGTAAATATGTGTATTTGCTGCAAAAAACTACGGTTTATATGGCTGATCCACTTAAAAGTTGAACCCGTTTGTACAATTGTGAAAATTCTAGTCTTTTCAATAAAACAGCTAATATGCGTCATAGATGACGCCGAATATTTTGATTTGCCGAGATTTGAGCTGGTACTAGTGGACCATGTTGCCATGTAGGCAACACATTCGACATTGTGATGACATGATTCACTATTATTTTGAATAGATTAGAGATCTCTTAGTAGTTTGGTTGAATTCTCTGTATGTTGAACCAAAGAGGGATTTTGTTACTGCAACCTTGTCATAAACGCTTGGACATGTTAGATAGAAAGTCTTATCGCAGCTACTATATAGTCCAGGCATTTCTTCATATGGTTATTAATAGTTCTTTATTTGAAAGTAATTACCTCCAAAGGTAATTGATCGAATTTCGTCAAAAGGTACATTGTCGAATCATATTTATTTTGAAAGTAGAAGGATGCAGTTATACTTGTTTTTATTTTCATGAAATATGATATTTATAAAATATTATTATTTTAATTATGTATTTATTTCATCATATTGTATTTGTTCATCTGTTGTGAGTTGCTATTATCAGAACGTCAATATTATTCAACTGAATATATGATTAACCTCATCCCCACGCATTGTGGGTATGAAATTTTGATCGGGGTTGCGTAGAAATAATTCAAACTGTGTAGTAATTTGAGTAGTTCCAACATTCGTACAATTGCGAGATTACCTCAAAAAGTTTATGGTTAACTTAAAATTAACTAAAATTATTGAAACTTGTACATAAAACTGTAGATTACTTTTTCATACACTTAGTTTCATACATTATTTTAGACATTTTAGGTATATCCTAACTATTATCGTCAATATATCGTAAGAGTAGTGGTGGGTGTAGATACTAATTGTCTTTTATTTAAATGAACACAAAAATTACATTGTATTGCTTCAGTGTTTATTTTGCCCCTAAAAATTCCATCGTCATTTCGTAACCAACAAACATCATCGCGTTAGCTGGGAACGCCCTCATTGTTATCACAGGTAATCCCTTCCAGAATATTCTATATCCCTCCTCCTGATACAGTTTCCGCGTGCAGTCCACAAAACCATTATACCTAGGATATATGGGGTCGTCCGCCTGAATTCTGGTTTTGATAACGTCCATTGGTAAAACGGATGATATTGATGCGATACCTGAAAAAGGCCAATCGTAGGATTATCATCATCTAAACTGTTTCGGATTGATACCTGCCCATCCGCCTGCCCATATCTTGTGATACCACTGGATGTCCTTTCTGGAATGTGGAAGCAGTCCCTCGTAAACCACAAAATAAATTCCACTCGTCGGAACATCTCTGAACAATTTTTGAAATGAAACGATGTTACGTTTTACGATATCTTAAGATTGTGGAATACCTAAATATCATGGGTAAAAATCCTTTGTATAATCCCCCCAGTCCATGATATTTTATGATCGTCTGAAACGCATCTATTGTCCCCTTGTACTCGATCGATTTGCTATTGTGTACCCATACCTGTGATTCTCTCGAATTAGTCTGTAGCCCTATCTTCACTAACTCCACGGGACACATAATCCCTGCTTGGAAAAACCCAGCGATACTTCCTAAATCAATCTTATGTCTTTACATTTGAGCCGAAAAAGTTTTTTTCCGAATTTACCTGCGCAGAATAAATTGAGGAAGTATTTGCATCGATCGTTAATGTGACTGGGTGCTCCAGGACCTTGTCCGTTGAGTGCGTGCATAGATATGCCATAAAAACCAAAGAAAATAGAATTGCTGGGGCCGTAGGCTATTAGTGGTGAGACCAGCCCTCGGTAAAAACCGAATATTCCTTCATAACGCAAGGTTTCTTTAAAGGCGGTCCAGAGCGACGCAGAGAAATTCTGCTGGCGAACTTTGATGGTGTCGAACGGGTAGCCGGTTACCACGCAGAGTACACCTAATAATCATAAAGTTACTTAAATATATGCAACCTTAAATATACAGTTTAAATATAATTAAATTTTTCTTTAATACACCTTCAAACATGACTTACACAATTGATCTTTAAATAAGATAACGTTATATATAACAAATTAATGGTTTGTTACGATTAGATTACCATAAATACATAAGATCAACTATAGTCAAATTAGAGCATGCGTATTTGAGGTTATGTGTAACGTCAAAAATAAACTTGGAAAAACTATATATTTTTGGAATGTAAACAATGAATTGTACGTGTGTGTAAACGTGAGGAGTTCGGTTTTTGCGTGAAATATTCGGAATTCTAACGGCACCGTCTCCCTTTACAATGAAATCTGTATTAACAGCTCACTTACCACCAACCCAGCCCGCTGTAAAATCAGCCAAAAAACCAGAGTTCATTCTCATGAATCATCGTAGGATTTAGGGGGTTGTTTTCATAGGTGCCGTTCCCTTTTGATATTTGGTTGAGCGATTTTAAGTAGTTGCCACTGTTACTCGACTCGCTTTACTTTAACGTAGTTGCCCGTGTTATTTTTCGACAATGTTATCAAGAAAGAATAAAGACCTAAGGGCTTTGAAGGAGGGTGTCGTTGGCAAATATGTCAAGAAAGACACACCGCCCGAAATGCCAAGTAAGTCAAACGTCAGAAAGTGGCATTTAAGGGTTGATTTATATCAGGGTTGCAATAAATTGTTTTAGTTATCAATGTTTGGACTACAGAACCAAGAAGGAGTTCCAATCAGAGCAGGTCTTCATTACCTGCACAAAATATTTATAGCAACACCCAAAACACAAGTAGTACTGTACAAAAATTTGGGAATCAAAAAACTACTATAAGTGATGTGGGGTTAGGAGCTCATGAGGGTAAATATACTCCTAGTGCTTCTGTGCCAGATTTGGCTACACGGTAAAGAATGCTGTTGTAAAAATTATGGTTATACTTTAATAAAAGATATCATTTTAGTTTTGCCAACTTGTCAGTAGGAATATCGTCTGACAGTAATTCTGTTAGTACAACAAATAATACTGTAAGACTCCCAAGTAATTCTGTTAATGTAAATAATGTCTCCCATCACATCTATGCTAATCATCCTTTGGGGAATGTATATGTTGACAATTCTGTAAGTAAATGACTTTGATTAAGATTTTTTTATGACTCACCTAAATTAGAGCAATGCCAACTATGTGGAAATTGATCAGATATATCCACTTGCTAATGACCACAATTCATATAAAGATACATATAATAGAACAAATTCTCCTATCTACCAGAACACAAGAGATAGCAGTGTCGCTAGGTAAGTGATAATAGAAAAAAGAGCTGGACTTTCTATACCGCTATTTTAGAACAAGTCAGGATCAAACTACACCTATTTATAGTAATACTCAGGTATCAACTAGGTTTAACAGATCTCAGTATCAGAGTGGTATGTCTTATGGTGAATCCCTAGGTCATCATATGGGTCATAACATAGGACGAAATGAAAATGCACAGGGTATGGATTTATTATCAAGACTTATTTATTGTATAAATGTTTTAAATATACACATTATTTTGATATGATATTTCAAACAGAAAGAAAATTTCAAGACATGCAATAATTGTTTAACCACTCTATCTCCAGGTCATTTGTGTGTTCTAGGTATATTATTATTATAAGGTAAAATTAAGAAGTTATTTTAATTATTTGCATATTATCTTTACAATTTTGGACACCAATTATCCGATAGACCTCTATTTTCCAACAGAAATATCATGATTGTTGGCTACAGGGGTATTTTAGTTTGAGAGTTGTTTTCTGTACAAAATTATGGTTTTGACATTGAAAATATGCAAAAATCATTTTTTTCAAAATTCTAGACCAGAATACCCCATTAAATATAATCATTATTCCATTCAGAAGCTTCTGAAGAACTTCCCCTGCCTCCTGGTTGGTCTGTTGACTATACTTTGAGAGGGCGCAAGTATTACATTGATCATAACACAAAAACCACTCACTGGTCGCATCCATTGGAGCGAGAAGGTTTACCCACTGGATGGCAGTGCATACAGAGTTCTATCTATGGAGTTTATTATGTGAAGTAGGTTAATTATTATTTGTTTGTATATATACATGTACATTTTAATTTTAGTCACATAACCAGACAGGCTCAGTATGAGCATCCTTGCTTAGTGCCATGTTATAACTATGGAAATTTTACTCCCCAATCATATCAAAGGTACTTACCAATGAGACCTACACATTATCAACCTCATAGTGTTTTAGTTCCTGCAAATCCGTATCTCTTAGAACAGATACCTCATTGGCTGAATGTCTATTTCGAAAGTAAGGTTATGTATTTTTTGAATATATTTTTATAATTATATATTTTAGCTAGTACTGAAGTAGATCATAAACTGAGATGGGATATGTTCAGATTAACTGAATTGGAATGCTATAATGCAATGCTTACAAGACTGTATAAGCAAGAATTGCAAAATATTGTTATGCGTTATGAATCTTATAGGTATTAATATATATAAAATGCCATTTAGGAAATTATCGTAATGTTTATCTAGATCTGCTTTAATGTTGGAGATGGAAAAGTACAGGACAAACCAAACCAACCAACAACTGTGATTAAAAACACAATGTATTATTGTTCCTATGTATTGTAAATTTTAAATACCAGGTTAAAATTACAACTTTTAGATTACAAAAATCTATTTATAGAACATTGAAAAGAAGGAATTCAGAGAGAAGAGTAATATTTACCTTTGGCTTGTTTTATATTTTGATTAATGTATATTTTTAGTGATTTTGATTAATGCATATTTTTTCTTCTCATAAAACATTTATGTTTGGTCTACTGTGACTACTGTTATTTATTTGCATCTTCATTTATTTGCAACTATAGTTTTAGTCTAGTTTTGGATCTGATATAGTTATGAGATCTCGAGGATCTGGCATGGGTTTGAATTTCATACCCTCAAATGTATATAAACGAACGTTTTTTGGATTAGTGTTCATAACATATTGTTGAACTAAAATACTTTGCATTTAATAAACCGCTTTATGTAGTATAACTTGTTATTATTACCTGGCGACAGCTTTACTAATTCGCCGTTTTCTAATACTTCGTAATATACTCTTTGATTACCGCCTCCTCTTCTAAAGCCACAGAAATAAAAAATCGTGATTCCAAGGAGGTTCCAAGCAGCAAAGGCGTATATTCTGGCCAATGTAAGTTGTGTCTTTTCTGGATTCTTTGTAAGACGTGATAAGGAATATTTTTTAAACAATTTAGCTACAAAATTTCGAAAAAACGACATAATTGACTTTAGAGGTTGACAGTTTAACAGAAATCTTTTTTTTCATCGACAGCTGATTAGATTGCTGTGTTCCAAATCTTGATGATATACTATTATACAATTTATATGCGTACAAAATATATTAACGCTTACTACATGTTCTGTTATTAAAGTTATGTAAATAAAAGTTTTTAAAGAATTCTTAAAGCAATTATTTGTAAGTCTATTCTTACTCCCTATTTTAAATTTTTTAAAACCTTTGATATTGGAACGTACTATGTTGTAGGAAAAAGTAGATGATGGCAAAAGTAGTATGGCGAATAGAAGAAACAAGTTCAAAATTTGAAGTGCTGTCAAATAATTTTTTCATGTTTTTTTTTTCGAAAAGTTAGTAGGAAAATTGTTCGTGTTATGTTCCGATAAGTGTACAAATCTAGTCACTACAAAATGTACGTAAATGTGTCCAAATTCATTGTAACTATTAATAGTTAAAAAGATTTGAAGTGTTCGTCCTTATTTGGCTAAAAAACGCCGATTTAAGGTAGACTTCTTTCCCTCTGCGGTTATTTGACGAAGGCCGTTCTATTTTGGTTTCAGTGTAACGTCGAAATTGATAAAGAGCAATGGATAAAGCAGGTTCAAGCATGGAAGAAATTCCTATTTTAAGTCTGGATAGTTCCACTGATTCTCTTAGAAGTACTAGTTCCAAAGATGACACAGGGTGCACAAATTTGGTTCGGTAAGTGTATTTAAATCAATGGTTCCCTGAACTCAATTCCCATCTTTCATTAGACATTTTTATAAGGAGAATGATACTTCCTGGGCTGAATTAAAATTATTCCCCAATCCTGATTGTCCGAAAACCACATGTCATTCCTGCATATCCCTTAAAAATATTATCCAAAAAGATGCCAGAGATAATTACAGGTTTGGTTATTATTTCTATTATGCTGTTGTGTTTTTTGATTTAATAATAGTTTGAATTAAATTATTATGACTAACAGTCAAATATAAGTATGTGATATTTGGAGTATACTTGGTGGTCATAGTCTATATTGATTTAATGATTCATATACATGCAGGGAAGTATTTTAATATTCTTTTCATATACAGTATCAAGTGCTCTTTGAATTATGGTACATTTAATTCAGAAGAAAACATTTGTATATTTTAATGGATGTTGCAATTTCTATTAATGTGGGATAATGACATTTTATTATTTTCTATACACTTTTTTCTACAGTAAATTGAAAATCATATCCCTAATCAATATCTGTGTTTATATAGTTGTTGTTTTTTATGGGATTACTATAATACACTTAATTGTTTTTACTATATGATATTTTGCTGATTGTGAATAATGTCAATTAAGGTTGTGACACGTTAAGCACATTTTAGGATATTTGGAAATTTTTGCCATATTACAGTACTTCTTATGTTTTGAGTCTTTAAATAACTTTCTTGAACATGAGCATAATTTAAATAATTTAATTTTTTTGTAGCCATACCAATGGAAACTGGTTCATTGATTGATTGCATTAACTTGATCTATAACTCTTATTTGGTATCTATATTTAAATGTTCTCAAAATTCTTGTTTGTTTTTATAAATGTTCTTTAAGAACTGCGGTAGCAACTTGGATTGTGTATTCTATCCGAGTTTATGTTAATTCTATTTTCAGATAGATACCAGTTTTTAAATAACTTCTTACATAAATCAAGGTACCTGTATATATTCCTAAATTGTCGTTAAAAAAGGGATTGATTTCGGCTATCGACTGGTTCCGAGGAGTTTCTAAATTCGGACCAGCGACGAGTCCCGAGTGACATCCAAAGAAAACCATCTGGATTTCCTGGAAGAGATGAGGTGAGCGTCTATTTCGGGGCGCCGTGTTCGTCTTTTCCGCCCATCCGAATGTGGAATCCGCATCACGTACACAGGAAGCGTTGAAATTTTAATTGTTGCGTCACCGTCAATAGTCATCCGAGCTCACCCTTCCCGTTTAGGTCTCGTTACCGTTGATAGTGGACGGTTGATTGACCTAAGTTTTGAATTTTCGTCGGGTAATTCTAAACGTGACTTTGACAAAAATATTATATCATTTTGTGTCAATATGAAATGAAAAAGTTATATGAGGCGTAAAAATTATAAGTATAGTTTATCCAAACTAGCAATGAACACACGTCATCCCAATTTATAGCGTCAAAACGTTGCAATGTTGCCGCATCTAACGTTGATATTTTACCCATTTTAGTTTATTTTAGTTTTGATATATAACAATATTCTGATATAACTAAAATAATGAAACAAAAATATTAAATATAATTTGTTTTAACATTATAGTACATCTTATGTATATATTATCGAAGGACTTAAACTGCAGTTAATTAAATAGCCACAATAATTTGTAGGTTAAAGTTATTCTATTATATTTACATTGAATTCTTTTGTAAACCACCTATGGTGTCCCCTTTAGACTTAATTCATCTAATTAATAATTGTACATCCAAGTAATGTATTTCATTTTCATTGGAGAACATATTTACCTTTTTATGTTTAGTTCTTGTTTTCTTCGTTGTTGTGTTTTCTTATCAAATCATTCTGATATCACTGTTTTTCTGTCAGCCTATAAGTTGTTTTTCCTGTTGACATGTAGTTACATCCTAGACCAGCAGCTGCTTTACGCAGCTCATTATCTTTAACTGTTTTAGACCCCCATTTAATTTTCTAGACCCCCATCGTGTATTTTTAGCATTGAAGTCGTCCTTAATTATAAATTAAAAAAAAATTGTTTAATGCGTTCAGGTAATTTTCCTTTTTCTGATTGTATCTTGGAGAGCCCTGCAAAACTTTATAGTGTGGTCAAATGGTCTATAGTTGTTTCAAGCTTGTGAAAGTCGCTTGGTTCCGATTTCTTCCAGACATTCCAGAAGTTTACAGTGGTTTAAAAAACATTAAAAAAACTGAAATTACTGCATTTTTATAGCTTTATGACGGTGTTTTGAATCTCTCTGGCAGGTCAGAGTTTCACTTTTTATCGCCGCTGCCTGGCCTCTACTCTAGTTTATTTGGAAAATGAAAAACCCATATACGTGGCTTCCAAGATTCAAAGGTTCCAATATTATTCAAGTTAAGTTTATAAAATAAGGTCGAATATTGTTCTGGTATTTTATAGTGTTGTACTGTATTGTAACTGTATCCATAAGTATAATATAAGTAATTAAGAAACAGTTTACTTTTATTTAAAGAAAGATAAAGAATACCCCAGCACTAGTTGATGTTAGTTTCGTGAATCACTGACTTTAGGAACTACTTATTTATTGACTTGAACCAGCTGTGAATATTAAATGGTCGTATCTCATCTGACGAATCTTCAGTTCTAGCCTGTTTTTGTCCCGGGGTCGGGATTTGGGTTTTCCTTGGTGTGTACGCTGTAGCTGTGAGAACATAAGACGTCTTCCATGTGCTTTTGTTGCTGGAAATTTGGTCTTGATTTAGCATCTGTTGGTTGTTTACGCTGAAAGGAAAGATTAAGTTTTCAAAAGTTTTATTTCAGTCTCTTTTTTGTTTTGACTTCTAAGCATTTTTCTGTCACAATTACTTTTGTTACAGCTTTGTTTTTTTTTATATATTTGATGTTTTTCTGATGAGATAAAGTCAGCATTTTAAATATTGGATTCATAAATATGAGAGCTATAAGTAATGTTACACACAGTGAAATATGGCTACAGAACACTACTAATTATTTTTGTGGTGAGTTCTTCACTTTTTTTAAATAGTTTTTTAACAGGTTTTAATAGTTGATAAATCTTTTTAAGCACTGGAATAATACATTTTATATCATCTTCAAGATTGTGGAACCATAACCGGTTCTTCGTTTCATTTCATGCCATCCATCATTTCTCTCCAATTTATAGCGATTTCCTATGATGACTTCATTTGCTTTCAACTTTCAGTTCCGTGTCTTCATACACTTTCAGTCTTCCTCTAGATTTTTTTGCCTTTTATTATGTTTATTGTCAGGAATATTATATAATATTGTTTTGATTGCTTGGCTTAATGAGGTCTGTAAATTTACCCCTAATTTACTATGCTAATTTATCAATCCATTTCGCTGTCATCCAGTCGTTTATTTCTTTATTGAGATAATGGTAGGGCCGGGAATGAGTCAACGACGAAAACCGAAGAGACGAAATGCAGAGGGGCCCTTTCTCCGCTCCCATCATTTTAATACACCCCCGTCACGAGACGACATGAGTGACCCCGCGGTGACAGTCATCGATATCGTGATGGCTGTTTCCAAACAAACGGCACAAAAAAAACAACCGCGAAAAGAACTGTAAACCATACGATTAGGGTGTTTAGTCGATATGGCGAACGGAACAAGAGAATCGCCGAAAAAGGGACGTGTGTGGCAACTGTTTTGTTGTTTCGTTTTTTCTTTAGTAACGAGCTCCGAGTCGCCCATGATGGATGATAATGGTTTTTTCGATACGATTTGCGAATGTTGGGTACGTTTGTTGGGAGACTTTATTGTTACATCTTTTTCGTTATATATATTGATTTTGTTGTTTATGTCTGTGGATCATATTTTTACTTTACGAGCACGAACTCTTAGAATAACGCGGTCTGCAAGCGGTGCTGTTTTATTATCATACATTATTAATATATTTAAATACGTAAATCAATATAGGCGAAGGTTCTTTAAATCGATTCTTTTAACAAAAATAACTTATCCTCTTCTCTTCTCAATTGTCTAATACGAGGGTTGCTATTTATATTTTGAGACTAATGCTGAAAAGACAGTAATTTATTAACTAAAACGGCCTGATTATTTTTTAGAAATATTCTCCATAATAAATTTTTGCTTGCGCTTAGTAGGTTAGCGTTGTTTTATTATGCAGTAATCCCTCGATATGCGCGGTTTCTCTTCGGAAAGGCGGAAGCCGAAGTCACTAACATTTTACAAGTTATGCGTCAAATACATGGAGGAGGTTTTGAAGATCTTCAATCAGATTCAACATGTGTTGAAGAAGTTTGAGCCGCTATTGACAATGAACTCACAGAAGAGGAAATCGTTGCAATTTTGGAAAGCAATATAAATAATGAATCAAATGATGAAGATGATACTTCTCAAGAATTAGCTTGAAAATTTTTACCTCTTTAAATTTAGACAAAATAAATAAGATTTTGTCATCTGCTCGTGAAGTGCCGGATTTGGTTTTAGACCTTGGTCCTTCACTGGAGCGAAGTATGAAGTTTAGTAATGGTCTAGAGGGTTTTCTACAATCGTATAAAGAAGCATAGAAAGACTAAGAAAAATATTAAACGGCCCAGCTATCCTTTCTTTTAGGCTCTGTTTTTCCATATACGCCAAAATTTTAAAACGGTCTTATGAATTACGGATTTCGTTTCAATTCACACATCAAATAATATTCGGCATGTTGATTACGTAGTTATTTGTCAAATTAAACTATTTTTTATAGTTTCCGAGATATAGGCTATCGAAATTTTACATTTTAGGCCCAATTTTTCGTTATACGCCAAAATTATAAAATGGTCTTAGGAATTATGGATTTCGTTCCAATTCACACACCAAGTAATATTCGGCATGCTGATTACGTAGTCGTTTACCAAATGTAATGACCTCTTATAGTTTCCAAGGTATAGGCTATCGAAATTTTACATTTTAGAGTCTGTTTTCCCATATAGTCCAAAATTGGAAAATGGTCTTAGGAATTATGGATTTCGTTCCAATTCACACACCAAGTACTATTCGACATGTTGATGACGTAGTCGTTTGCCAAATTGAATTTTCTCTTACAAGGTATAGGGTATATCCAAGGTATAGGCTATCGACATTTTACGTTTTAGGCTCTGTTTTTTTCATATCCGGTCTTATGAATTACGGATTTCGTTCCAATCACATTCCAAGTATTATTCGGCAATTAAAAAAAAACTTTGTTTTGTTACATTCGTATTTTCTAAATATATATAACTTTGTGACTTGCGTACTATAAGTGTTTTTTTTTGTTATTTTATGTTTTTATTAGCAACAAATCTAAAGTGAAAATACATTTTTTCTATATACGTACATATGTACATAGATTTTTCTTATTTAATGAATAGACCAATAAATTCAACTCATGTCTAAAAAAAATACTTGCTTTTTTCCTTTTAGTCCCGCTGATAACGAGGGATTACTGTATTTTCATCGACGTATGACAACGGAGTCGACCAGTACCAACACAAATCGAATTTTATAGATCAGATTTCATTATGTCTCTTTTTAAGTAGAGTAATGCTAATTAGTAAAATGAGAAAGACAAGTGCTCCGAGTTTAAAAGGGATTTTACGTTTTTGTAAACTGAATTTGGCAATACGTTCGACGGTGCTGATGACGTGCATTGGCTGTTTTATTGGACCGACTATACATTTCCACGATTCATTTTTATTTATATAGGTAACACTCGTAAGTCTTTACACAGCAATTCTCTGTAGATTACTGGTTCGAGCATAATACGAATCTATAAGTTATAATATTAATATAAGTATTAATGCCGTTTTATTAATTATTAATACCGTCTGCGTTGTAATAATGTATTAAGCAGGCGTTGGATGCTAAATGACATTGACGCGATTATCTTTTTTTTTCAAGCGCTCTGTATACAAAACATGATATCGGCCTGTCAGTATTGAAAGCCACATCGCGAAAATGTATCGAGCGCGAACGTATTCGCGACCAGTCGCTCGGAAAAGCAGGTTCGCTCGCCAGCAATTCCCGCCTTTTCTTTTTCTCGCGCTCTCTGTCCCCCCTCCCTCTTCCGTAGCATCTTTCTCTAGCGAAGTGCGATTTTTCGGCTGCATTATCTGACTCACCGCCCGGATGATCCAAATGCGCGCCGTTTATTTTTAAATTCCCCATTGTGCATTTTAATATTCGCTCGGTTTCGGGGCGAGCACTGCCACGACAATGAGGTGAGTGATGGTTCGTTATTATAACTTTTTTTCTGGGTTCTGGTCGTTGAGCTCGCCGTACTTTCACTGATAATGGCGTGAGTCATTTATCGAGGAAATAAGCGAGCGCGTACGAGGGTAAATCCGCTAGATTTTGATAATGGTAACTCGTGTAGCAACGAACAGTTAGTTTAGTTTAATTTTGATGATTGTTTAAGACTTGAATGGTTTTCTGACTGGATTTTTTACCACATTAGGTCCGTGAAAAAGTTTTTTTAAATGTATTAATTGTATTATAATGTATTATTGTAATATGTTCTTGCTAGTCGTTGCTGACTAACCTACAATTTGTCTCTACAGTGACTTAAAACTAAGTATCTAGGAAGACTTATTGGCCCTTATTTAGTCTATGATAAATAAACGTTAGTAGCACTTTTCAATGTTTTTACTATTTAGTGAACTTCACTACATAACTACATAAGATCATAACGTTTGGTTCTCTTGAATCCTAGTTCAGAGGTGACGAAAAGTTGCAGCACTTACACTATTTGCATGGCAGTGGAGACTTTTGTCATGTCCTGTAGCGAATATCTTAAGTTCCTCTATGACAGTTGGAATCCGAAGGTCTCGGTGTAAGTAATTGTTCCTATAGCATCTGGGACCATTCACAATACTTATCAGAACTTTATTCTGAAATGTTGGTATTATGTTGATATTATTTCTCGCAGACCATCCTCATAACATAATTCATAATTCCATAGGTCCATGTAGGTTTTAGTCTAAGTACCGATAATTTAGATGTTCTTCCAAATAACCAATACATTTTTTGGTATTTTCATTCCATGTTTTGTGTCAAAATTTATGCCAAGGTGCATTGTTAATATATGGGATAACACCCTGATGTAGGGATTTTGTAAATGATCATACGGAATGACATACTTTATCGAGGACTTGCACTACGTCCAAAAATATAGTGGAGTAATTTGTTCACTCTTCGTATGCTTTTTAAATAAAGTCTGTGATTCTCTACACCTGGCCAATTCTTGTATGTTGCGTATGAGTATAAAACGGCATGAAAAAGTAATTCACGTTTGTATCGAATAATATTATGTTTAAGTTTGTAAAATATACATTTTATTATTATTAATACAATTTGTCTTTATAATACAATGATTAACACTAGGTACTTATCCAAGAGGATTCTTTGGCACTCAGTCTATACAAAACACCACACAAAATCAAACACTGTTGATATGGGAATGGGGTTTTCGGTCATGTCTTGTTGAAAACCTCTTAATTGTAAATTATTAAAATCAAGAGGTGTAGTTCGTAGGATTTTATTTTATTCCGTAAATCCATAAATATTTTAACACTTGTTTGTACAGCAATAACTTATAATGTTCGGATAATTGAGATTTCCTTCCGATTAACAAATACACTTCTTCGTATTTCCGCTCTTTTCATTTAGATATGCTAATTTCAACCATTTTTTGTTTAGGTTCATTTTAAGATGATAAGGGACGATAGTATTAATGGTAGTTATTGGTATATATGCATTATGATTGTATGGAAATTCAATATGCTTGTTGCAGTTTTCTTATTGCTGCTTTGCTATTGTCTCCAACAGAGAGTGGTGTAGAATTATCAGCAAGTGTAATTAGTTATGTAGATTATTTTATTTTTGTATGTTTTGCTTGTCACCTCTTTCAACCCTAAAACGTTTGAAAAACGTAAAACAGTTTCTAAACCGAATTTATTAGTTGACTGTTGGACCTTTGTGCATGTCCTTATTTGCATTATATTAGTACTATTACAATTATATATTAAGAATCATTACTTATTATTATTATTACTAGTTTGCTCTTTTCTTTATACATGTTCCTTAACTATTTTGCTGTGTTTGCGTTCGGAATTTCAGAACTGTTACAGAATAGGAACTTGACAAGTCTTTTTGTAAATAAAATTTACGTGTATAGATTGTATAGCTGCATGTAGGGATATCATTGGTACATAACAAGTAGTATAATATTGGTCCAAGCCCACAATATAAATTATATTTTAAGCCCTCGTGCCATACTTTATCGAAGTCTTAGACAACATGTAAGGGTTTAATGTGTCTCTACTGTAGCATTTTCTGATGTTTGTAGAAGGTTTGGGCTACGTTCCAGGTTATACATGAAGAAACGTATTCTTTTTTGTTGCTCTTGGGTATTTATAAATCAAACTGATATATAGGCTAGGTTTTTCTTCTCTGAGATTGGATTGACTACGATATCTTATCGAAAGAATTTCGCATTTCTTCATCATTTAGAAATCGAGTGCTAACCAAGACATGCTGCGTCGGTCTGAAGAAGTGGTAAATGAAGACACTATGTCTGCTGAGTGCGTTGGATATCGCAGAACTTCCTATTCAAGTTGCGACGTGTGATTAGTGTCTGTGTGTACACTCTCATTGAACAACTCAATAATACTGTTATTCATATGAATGAAAATATTATTTTATGTAGACCAATGTCAAAACCATGGAATTTCAATAGTTCGGTTAGGCTGTTCAACAGTTGTTAACATTGAAATACACGGAAACATCTACTATCATAATTACATATTTGTTTTTTAAATAATAATCTGTAGATATATTTTTTAGCTTAAAAGTTTAGAAAATGAGCCACGAGTTAGATTATTTTTAGTAAAACGACACTATCTCAGAAGCTCCCGGAGTATCAAAATTGTGACTCGATAACTAGTGAAAAACCACCACGAATTTCATTTATATGGTGAACATATTCCTTCATTGATGTATATTTCAGTATCCTAGATCTATTTTATCAATTTGCTGTGGTCATGCAATGAAACTCGAATATCGGGCACAGTCAGAACCGAACCTTCGATCTAATTAAGCGTGCAAATAATTAAAACACATTTTTAGATATATATTTTTTCAGCGTACACGTAATGTTCGGGTAATATAAACATCATTTTAACATGCATATGTATATAACAGGTCAATTGAAAAGTCCCCGGCCTACCACAGTAAAACACATTTTTTGGCAAAATTGTTTTTTTTATTCAATATAATTCCCTTTAAGGATGATACAATCATAGCGACCCTCCAACTTTTCGATACCATTTTTTGTAGTTCAATTTGTCCATTGCTTCAAAATAGGCCTCAGTTTCGGCGATCACCTCTTCATTCGACGAACATTTTTTCCCAGCGAGCATTCTATTGAGATCTGAGAACAGGAAATAGTCGCTGGGGGACAGACCTGGAGAATACGATGGACGAGGAAGCAATTCGAAGCCCAATTCATAGATTTTGCCATCGTTTTCACTGACTTGTGATACGGTGCATTGTCTTGGTGAAGCAGCACTTTCTTTTTCTTGCCGTTGCCGCCGTTTTTCGGCAATTTCGTCCTAAATCGGTCCAATAACGCTATGTAATAGTCGCTGTTGATGGTCCTTCCATTTTCAAGTTAGTCAATGAAAATTATTCCATATGCATCCCAAAATACAGACGCCATAACCTTGTCAGCTGAGACTTATGAGTAAAATGATGGAGCCATGTTTCATCTATTGTCACATATCGATGCAAAAACTCAGGTTTATTACGCTTGATCACCTTCAAACACTGCTCCGAATCATCAACTCATCGTTGTTTTTGGTCCAAAGTGAGCTCGCGCGGCACCCATTTTCTCATACATATATATTCGTGAATGGTATGAGGTACACGTTCAGTTGATGCCTTAGAGTATGTGATTCAAAATCATTTTGTGGATTTTTTAAATGTTTTCGTCGGTAACAACCTCTTTTGGGCGTCCACTGCGTTCGCCGTCTTCGGTGCTCATTTCACCACGTCTAAACGTAGCATACCAATCCTTGATGGTTGATTTTCCTGGGGCGGTGTCCGGAAATTCGGCATCAAGCCAAGTTTTTGCCTCAACTGTATTTATTCAAAAAGCAATATTTTATCAACACGCGAAATTTCTTTTCATCCATTTTTTTCACAATAACAAAAGCTGCTTCAATCTAAATTCTATAATTTACAATCTAATGATTCGACAGCTGTCTAATTTATACACGCATCTTTCAAGGGTTAACTAAAAAACATATGGATTTAATTCTAGTAACGCCATCTATGTGCCAGGCCGGGGGCTTTTCAATTGACCTGTTACGTGTTATGGATCTGGCGAAACAATATTTTTTCTGTCATCATTGGTTAAATATTATACTTCATTTTAGATATGCTGGATCTATGCAATTTTCATCCATTTTTTTCACAATAACAAAAGCTGCTTCAATCTAAATTCTATAATTTACAATCTAATGGTTCGACAGCTGTCTAATTTATACACGCATTTTTCAAGGGTTAACTAAAAAACATATGGATTTAATTCTAGTAGCGCCATTTATGTGCCAGGCCGGGGACTTTTCATTTGACCTGTTACGTGTTATGGATCTGGCGAAACAATATTTTTTCTGTCATCATTGGTTAAATATTATACTTCATCTTAGATATGCTGGATCTATGATTCATTGATGTTCATTGATTGACTGAGGGACAAAAATCAGGAGAATATGACGGGTGGTTCTGTTACAGCGATCGGTTATATTGATTCCGTTAGGTTTAAGCTGTCAATTCTGTCTTTTCGTACATGTTTGGTCATTTGTTATGGTCTTTGTCTTCAAAATAATAATCGATGCTTTAGCATAGGATAATGGCAGAAACAAAATCGTACGCCTATTAATACCCTACTACCAGGCAAATATTTTAATTTCTTTTGCAACACGTTATTTATCGATGATTCATTGCACTATGGTTATTCATCTAAAACCATTTTGATTTTCTATGTTTTTATGACAGGCGATATCTCGGTCATACATTGTATTGCAAGTTAGGCTTATGAAAAAATACTTCATGTTTTCACTTCTATTCAACAAGGTAATCGAGATTGGAGGAAAAACTTTTTTTGCTATCGTTCGACTAAGACAAATATACATATTGAACAATCAAAAATCTCTCATAATACTCTTTCATTTGTTTAAAGTGTCTGTAAAGAGACATGTGGTAGTGGACTGTCATGAATAGTGGACTACGATTTTATGTAGTTGCGTATTTAATTTTTAAGCTAAAATACATGTATTAAGTGTAAGTAATACCCCTTTCCCCAACAATTTGGCCCCAGAAATGGGGGTTGATTTTACTTTAATACTTAAGGAAAACTACTGGTAAAAGTCATCAAGTTTTGTTAAGTGAATTTCATAAGTATATGTGCCACCAAATGAATTGTGTACTTTGAAAGTAGTGGTTTTGATGTACAAAAGCTGGGATATAGAAACGACAAAGTTCACTGATTGGAGGAATTACTCGATGAAGACTCGTGTTAAAAACTTCAAGGATTATCTAAATCATTGACAGTTGTTTTTTGAAAATAAAACAGTCGAACTGCTTCGAAGGATACGATAAAATTACACAGTATTTGGAAACACTTAAATGATTACTCTTACACCAAAGCAAAGTGACTTTTTGTGTGATATATACGCAGAGTGGCCACCACAGAGTAAAACCTATCCCCTCAGAGTTTTTTTATGGGAATATTTCAATAAGTAGAATTTTCAACAGTAATCGACCAAGACATTTAGATAAACTAAAATAATATGTTCGTTAAGAAGTGTTTTTTGCATCTTACAGGCATAATTTTGAATAAATTACAGGAGTTTGTTTACATTTTACAAATTGATACATTTTTAGAGGTGCCACATGTCTTTTGTTATTTTAACGGGGTATTCTAGTTCAGAGGTATGACATTTACGTTGTAGATTATATTTTGACCGATATTTTATTTCAAATTTACCTGAATGCTGTAAAACTGTATGGATACTTATCGTACTTAGCTGTTGTAAGTTTTTCAACTGTCAATCCTAACGGTCCTCTTTAGGGTTTTTATTTTTATTAGGTTGTTCAAGGGCTCTGTTGCCATTTTCAGGTTAATTTCAACGTTTTGTCGGAAGCAATGAGCCCATATTTTTATTCTGTCCTAATCTTGTAATACTTGCAATAATAATATAACCATATAGTAATTGTTATTGGAGTAGTGGTAGCACATACTTGTATAAATAATTTAAAAATTGAATTTCATCAGCTTCTGGTAATTTTGTAATGTACACATCCACCAGCTACATAAATTTGGTTTCATTTGTTTCATTAATAATTTTTCTCTTTTCTTATTTCATTTGCGTTCTGAGTTCTAGTTTTTTATTTTCCTTTTGCCTTGAATGTACCAATACTTTATAAAATGCCATGAACATAAGAACCTTTGTGGTCTGGTTCCTTGTCCAGCTTAGACTACAAGTTAATTAAAACATAATATTTTACTAATAATTCATACCATATATATTTATTTCGTATTGTCTGCCGCTAATTTTCTCTGTTAAATAATATATAATTATATTACCTCAACAAACTTGTAAACATAAAATTAACCTAAAAAATACTTCATAACCACAACTCTCGTAAACAACAACGCGTGGTATAAATGCGCATGAGCAGTTCTGGCCAATCCCAGACCGCACGACATTCGCTTTTTATTGTCGTCCAAAAGAAAGTAGTTTCCAAGCCTTACAAGGGTATTTTATAGTTTGTACTTTAAAAATACAAACTGCTATAAAAGGTGCAACTTCAATTGTGAGTTTCAGCTTTTATATGTATAGGTGCAAAAGTCCATATCATTGAATTCAGAGATTCATTATAATTTTTAAAATTTGAATACTTTTATTCTTCAATTTGTTAGACCAGAATACCCTGTAATTTAAGATTAAAACGACCGAATAAAATATAAAATTAATATCAACCCTTTCGGCTCTATGTTAATGCGAAAATGTCTATCCGCCAACTAGTACGTTAACCCCAAGAACAATATATGTGTTACCTGTCGAGCCGTACTTACGAAACGTGATTGTAAACAAAAAAAATTGTTCAGATCCCCGTATCGATAAACATTTTTTACAGCTGCACGTTACGGATCGATTTTTGTCGGGTTTTTAGGTCATAACGTTTCGATATTAACAATTTACGACAGCTGCTCGATGCCTATCTGTTATATTTGCTAATTGAACGTTAGAAGGTTTCTATTATATTTGACGGACGGGGCTGAAACAATTCCAATTTCAAGGACAGGCCTCTCTCTATATATATAATACAATAACCTACAGTAATTATCAAAAGAGTAATGATGTGATCAATCAATAGGCATGATGGCTAATGTTGAAGAACTATACTGTAATCTAATTTATTTACTACTTTCTGAAGAGAATAAAGGTTTTCAGAATAAAAGCATTTTTATTGCTTCCTTGAGAACCAACGCAATCATGGTAGGTCAAATCATATTTTTCAAAAAATATCGATAGTTTTAAAATAGAGTATCGAGTGGTACATTCTAAAGATATATCGATATTTTTAAAAACATATTGAATATCGATGTTTTTCTCGCGACCAACACCCCCAAATCATAGTATTACACTGATTTCCACTTTGCCGTCTGTTAAAGTTATACGGAATTTGTGTTCCTCTAATATCTATCCCCGCTCAATAAAACAGTCAATGCATGTCATCAAAATGTTTGCCTTCTGCACGTCGCGATGTTGCCGCATCAAATTTAACTTGGACTGGTTTATTTTGAATCTAACATGTAATAAAATACTAATGTAAATAAAATTAACATTGTAGTACCTCTAATGCATATATTATCGAAAGATTTGCAGTAATAAACTTGTCTGTAGTGTAGTTTCTCTAATTTCCACACCACTTGTGGTCCTATTTCTAAAAAAGTAAGTTATTTAAAACACCAATATTTAATTTATATTTTCGAATAACAATTTGAAATATTTCACTCATCAACATGCTATCTTTATATTTTGCAAGCCATTCAACTCCACTTACCATTCACCAGTGTACTATAACATGGTGCATTGTCCATGACAATAATTGATAGTTTCTGCGAATTCTTTAACAATTGATTTTCAAACCAGAGCATATTCTGATTCATTTCTCCGTGGTAGTCGCCCTTGAACTTGGAGGAGAACTGACTTTGCTCCAGGAATAAAACCATTCTTGTTTCCTCTATGAAGATCGATGTATCTGCAATAAATTGTCATGTGAATATTCATGAATATCCATGTTTTGTTCAGATGCACAAATGTAAATGACGAATCTTTCTTAATTTTATTATATGCTTGTATTCTTTCGTCGGTTATCTTTACACCACTTAAAATCGATGTTTCCTAACAGTGTATGAGGAATGATCGACATTCCTCAAAAAGTTACATATCTGTAGGTTTTACGGATTAACAGTTTCGTCTGGAATGAGTTTATATCTATGTATTTTATTTTTTTATGTTTATTTGCTAACCAAAGAGACACAAAGGAAAATGAAGCAACCACCAACGAATTGCTACTTAAACTAATAGGAAAGCTGGACAGACAAGAAAAAATTATTATATATTTTTCCGAAAGGATTGAAAAACTAGAAATGAAAAACATTAGGCCTATGGTCCCAAGAACCTGAAATGGCAAATAAAGGGAATCCAGCAACATCACGCTACCCTGCAAGTATTCCTAGATATGCAAAAAATAGATATTTGCCTAATATCAGAAACCCATTTAACAAAAGAATCCTTTATACAATTTATCAAGGATATATATTTTATCATACCATACATCCAGCTAACACCGCAAGAGGAGGAAGTGCAATAATAATAATAAAGAAGATTTCCCACCATCAAGAACCCGGGTTCAGTACAGCAGAAAATCAGGTAACAGCAGTAACTATTAAATCAAGCAGATACAAGGTTACAATAGCCGCAATTTATTGTCCTCCAAGATACAATCAAAAAAAGGAAAATTATTTGAATGTCCTAAGCAACCTGGGAGAAAAATTTATAATTGGAGGTGATTTCAAAGCAAAGAAATACAAGATGGGGATCCAGAATGACAACTAAAGGCAATGAACTGCATAAAGCAGCTGCTGAATTAAGATGTAGTTACATGTCAACTGGAAAACCAACTTATTGGTCGACTGATCAAGAGAAAACCCCAGACTGTTAGATTTCTTCATAGTAAGAAACATAACATCCAACTATATAAAAGTCGAAAAAAATTTTGAGCTAAGTTCAGATCATACGCTAGTGATTCCGACGTTGAGCGAAAATATAACAAGAAAAGAAAGAAACTCAACGTTAACAAACGAGAACAGACTGGGAAGGATTTGCTGAAGAATTGAACAAACTAATTCAACTAAATTTTGAAGCAGAAAAATTCGTAGTAGATATTCAACAAGCTGCTTGGAATAATACTCCAGAAATTAAGACTACAACTAAAGGAATTAATTATCCAAAAGAAGTGAAGGAAATGGTAGCTAAAAAACGTAAATAACGAAAAAATGGCAACAAAACAGCACACCTGAAAATAAAATTAGTTTAAACAATATAACCTAAAGACTGAAAAGAGAAATACTGGAAATTAAAAACAAAGCCATAAATGACTATCCGAGAAATTTAACAGATAAATAAACTGATTACTCACTCTGGAAAGCCACAAAATATCTAAAGCGCTCATGTCTACACGGTCCTATAATAGACCTATGTGGGAATTAGGCACGTGACAAGCACCAAAAAACAGAAGCATTTGCTGAATATATAGAAAGAACTTTCAAACCAAACGAAACTGATATTGAACATAATTTGTCGGATGTAGAAGCTGAAAATTCGATGATTGAATCAGTCACGCCGAAAGAGTTAACCAAAGTTATTAAAACAGACATTAACCCCAGGAAATCACCAGGCTACGATTTAATAACAGGAGAAATACTGCAAAAACTACCAAGAAAGGGAATTATAAAACTCACCAACTTGATCAATACAGCATTTAGATTAAAACATGTCCCAGACATTTGGAAGATGGCGGAAATTATAATGATCCCAAAACCTCGGAAGTCAGCAAACAAAATAAAAGCCTATAGACTTATATCACCGCTGTCAGTAATATATAAAGTGTTTGAAAAACTCCTCCTGAAAATAATAAAACTGACCATAGAGAGAAAAAACCTAATACCAACACAACAGTTTGGGTTTATTAAAAAGCACTCAACAATTGACCAGGTCCACAGAATAACAGATGTTATTTAAAAAGCCTACGAAAGTACAAAAATATGCTCAACTATATTGTTAGATATAGCACAAGCCTTCGATAAGGTGTGGCATGAAGGCCTTGTTCATAAACTACAGAAAATGCTACCAAAACAACACACCGACCTATTAAAATCATACATTACAACTGGAATGTTTAGAGTCAAACAAGAAGAAGCTTACTCTACAATAACAGAAGCCAAAGTAGGTGTACCACAAGGAAGAGTATTGGGGTCAATGCCTTATAGAATATTACAATGGCTACATTTACTGATGATACTGCGATTATAACTGTCGGAGACAATAGTGAAGAAGCCTCACGAAAATTACAACAGGCAAGTGACAATATAAATAATTTGGACACAAGCTTGGAAAATAAGAATTAATGAAAGTAACTCTGTACACGTGCATTTCACTTATAAACAGACCGTACAAGCACCAATAAGATTAAATAATACTATCATTCCATATAGCAACAACGCTAAATATCTCGGAATGAATCTCGATACAAAACTTCGCGGAAAGGAACATATAAAGAAGAAAAGAAAAGAACTGGAATTGTAATATAGGAAAATGTACTGGCTAATTGGAAGAAAATCACAATTATCAGTACATAATAAATTGCTATTATATAAGCAAATACTGAAACCTATATAGACAAACGGAGTTCAGTTATGGGGATGTTCTGCAAGGAGTAACATAAATAAAATACAAATTTTTGAGAACAAAGTCCTGAGAGGTATTGTGGGTGCACCCAAATACTATAGGACTGATTACCTACATCGAGACCTTCAGATACCCACAGTCAGTCAAGAAATCAAGAGAATTGCAAGGGGCGTGAGGAAAGACTCCATTCGCATACGAATATTGAAATATTGCAATTTTTGGATACCACCAGAACAGGTCACAGACTCAAAAGAATCAAACCATCTGATCTTGTGTAGTGTAGTGAGGTGCATATATTAAAAAATTCAGCAGTGACATGTATAAACATTATTTCACCAGAGACTGAGATAGGGTCGATGGGTCCTCCTAGTTATATACCTAGATTTAAGTTATCATAAAGACAAATTTGTAGGTTAGACGGAAACGACTAGTAACAATGTATTAATTAAATAATTTAAAAAAAAATGTTTATTTGCTATACATATCATATATTCGGCTTCCAACAGAGCTAACATCAAGGTGATGTTGATTCGCTACCCGCTTCGTATGTGGAGACTTTTTCTTTGGCGAGTTGAAGATACAAGTATTCACTGCAACTTGTAATACGCTAAAAATATTTCCAATAAGTCCTAGCAACTTAAAATTTAATGGTATATTGCCTCACCTCTCTAACGCAGCTTATTGGTAAGAAGAGACCCATTATTTCCTCGTTCGTGCTCAAAGTAACTGATTAGAGATGTCAGTTTTTAAATCCTAATTATTATTAACAATGTTTTGAAGACTTTAATAGACATTTGGCAACATAACCCACCAGTACCAATCCAAATCGAATTTTGGAGACTGATTCAGTTACATGTTCTGACTTCTTTTTAAATAGGATAAAACGAGAAGAAAAAATCCGCTCCGGGTTAAAACGAATTTATATTTTTACAATCTGCAATTGGCACTTTGGTTCTTTATAATGCCCACTGGTTGTTTTTTAGACGGGCTATGGAGTATGTACCAGGTTTAATTAAAAAACGGTTTTATAATTCAGTAAAATCCCCATATAATCAAAATAATTGTAAATACAATAAAATAAATAAATGATATTGTTATACACATTAGATCTCTTTTAATATTATTAACATCGTTCTACATGGAAAACATTGCATCAATATTTGTTTTGTGAAATTGATCAGCGTGTGACATTTTGTGGTCTTTTCATCATTTTGCCGTTTTTATCAAACTGTACTGTTAATTCTAAACTAAATTAAATATTTACAGAAAACGTACATATTTACTTAACTAGAATATATTTTATATAATTTATAATAACAATAAGTTAAAATAATAATATTTATATATATATATATATATTAATTCCTTTTAAAAATGTAACAATTTTAAAAGCAGTTAAAATTCACCCAAACCGAGAATATTTTCTTGCTAACCTAGATGACATATTCCTGTTTCTTTCATAATATTTATTTTTGCTCTTCTTAATTAGGTTTACAATATACATATATTTTTTTGTTTAATAAAATATGTCATTGGTTAAGTAATGTAAAATTGCCTCATTTACGAGGGGGGAATCAAATATAAACGGTAATTTTGTAAAATAAATTTATTGATCAATGGTATACACAATCTAAACATTTATATTTGATCCCCCCTCGTTAATTACAAAATGAAGACATATATAAGGTGATTTCTCATATATAAAGTTAATTTTTAACGTATTTTAATTATAAATATTTTAAAGAACATTTCATCATAAAAAAACACTAATCGTTTAACAAAATGACAAATTTTTCATTGGCCCAATAATATACTTTTAAATGAAACATTGACATTTATTAGATAAGACATTAAATATTAACAATTATTATTAATTAATATTAGATACCTTCTAAGTCATATCTTGTTCATTCAACATTGATGTAAACTTTTCGATGCCTACGTGGTAATTTTTGTAGTTCTCAGTTCTTGATCTCTACTTACATCTTATTTTTATCAGTATTGCCCACTCCTTTCGTTACTTTCTGTATATCTTGTTATCGTTCTTGAGTTTGAAACCAGAGTAAAATCTCTTGTCAACCCAATCTTTACAAAATGTTTTATGTTTCTAGTAGTCAGATACCTCATGAACCATGCATACCACAAGACCAGTGGCTGATGGGCGGCCAACTGGGCTCTCGTAATGCCATTTTGGTGTTTAAGAGCTCGGCTCTGGCTAATACCACCGAAGAATCAAACCAAAGCAAGCCTGGGTATAAGTTACACGTTACCTATAAAGTAAGTCATCGTATTTTGTGTATCAAGACAAAAAAACTTCAAAATTTCATTACAGGTGTTACAAGCTGAAACTAAATTATTATCCAAACTCTTAGATTGTCATGGCATCACTGAAGTTGCTCCTAATTCCAGCGACTTCAATTTACTTTGGACCGGATCTCATCCTAAGCCAGGTGAGTTTATCGCATGTTCACGTTACATTTTTCTCACCGGATAATTTCAGGTATATTACGAGCCCTCGCTCCCCATCAGCGGGTCAACCACTTTCCCAGATCCTACGAGTTGACTCGGAAGGACCGCCTCTACAAGAACATCGAAAGAATGCAACATTTAAAAGGTGCTAAACATTTCGACTTCATCCCTCAGACATTCGTGATGCCTACCGAGTTCAAGGAGCTCTGTTCGTCACATCACAAAATAAAAGGACCGTGGATTGTGAAGCCGGTGGCTTCCAGCAGAGGGCGTGGCATATTTATCGTGGAGTCACCGAACCAGGTGCCTCTGGAAGAGCCCGTTGTTGTGGCAAAGTACATCTCCAATCCGTTTCTGGTAGCCGGACATAAATGCGATCTTAGGCTGTACGTGGTAGTTACCAGTATGGACCCACTGCTGATTTATATTTACGAGGAAGGATTGGTGCGATTCGCTACAGTTAAATACGATTCTAGTCACAAACAGCTGTGGAATCCTTGTATGCATCTTTGCAATTATAGTATCAATAAATATCACAGTGATTATGTAAAGTAAGTTCATTTCATTAATATAATTTTATCACTATATCTATATAGTAATAATGTCCCATGCATTAACTCACACTGCTTTTTTTCTCTGTTCATGTTCTGTACACTTCACTGCTTTACACATCAAATAGCTTTCAACTGTTCTATTTTGGTGTTATTTTTATCGAAGTTTTTGTTTTTTCAGCTATCATTTCCATTCTGTTTTTTTAGAATCATTTTTTCTCCTTCTAAGTTTAATTCCTTTTTTGTCTTAAGGAGTATATTTACTTGAATGCTGTTGGCATTTCAAAAGTGAAACACTGAACTATATTATTTAAAGCCAGTGACACAAAATTTACTTAATAATTATATGAATGTTCGTACAGTTACGATTGTTAGCACAAGAGTGTTTGAATTACTCCACTTATTGTTCTTCAACAGTAACATTCCTCAGTATTTTAGCTAGTGGTTTTTTTCTTATGTGATGTATTTTGAAATAAGATAAAAATTATAGAGCTAAGAAATACTTACGCTTTTGTAAGTAAATCTATCAGACCTCTTCCCATGTAGATGTGTTTATCAAATTCCATTTCAATTTTTACCAGATTTCAAAATTCTGTGTTATATAAAGTGTTTATCAATTGTCCAAATATTCCTTACTTCTTTTTATAAAATGCAGGTACAGTTGCTTTACATCCTGCGGATTAACAGCAATGTCACTTTCTTACAATTTCACCAGTAGACTATGACTGACTATAAGACAGAATAAAAGCGAATTCTCTTTAAGTGCTAAGTTGCAATTGCAAAAACCAATTGCAGATACTTTTCAGTCTAAAATACGACTTGATGAAAAATAATGAATAACCACAATTTGGTGCAGGGATTTCGGATGTAGAAAATTAATAGATTTTCCGTGATACATACAAAGTCAACTGGAAGGCAATTTTCTGCTGTTTTTATTGCATTTTAAACCATTTGAGTACCACATCCAATCCCAAGGAGGCTGTTTTCCAAGTAAAAACTTAAATTTTACATAAACCTTACTAACTCCTTTTCTGTTTTCCTCCAAAATTGCAGTTTATTTAATTACTTTAAAATACACACATTTTTCTGATTTTTTTGGGAATAAAATGCATGTATTTTCTCAATTATTTGAAGTATTTGTGAAAGCGGGACATATGTTTAAAGGTTAAGAGCAAGCAATTAATTCAAGGACGTTACCTTGTGATATATCATGATAATATATGATAATCCACCAACAGTTCTAGTTCTTTATTCGGTTGTCAGTAAGGGGCATGAAGAAATTAAGTGCTTAATAATATATTTGAAACAATGGATCGAGTATGAGTTTTGTAACTTTAACGCTTTAAATTATGGAATGTTTAAATTTGTTTCAACAATTTTCAGTTCAATTCTCATCCTCTCTGTCAATACAATTCTTTGTTTTCTAGGTCTGATGATCCAAGTGCTGAAAATGTAGGTCATAAATGGACTTTAAGTGCTCTTTTACGCCATTTGAAGTCTGAAGGTAAAGACACTGCCCTACTCATGTCGCAAATAGAGGACGTGGTCATTAAAGCAGTCCTGGCTTCGGCCAATTCCATCATTTCTGCGTGCAAGATGTTCGTACCGCATTCGAATAATTGCTTCGGTAAGTATAAAATATATTTCGCGATGCGTGCTGGATTAATATCACAATCGTTGGTAGAATTATATGGTTTCGATATATTGATCGATTCTAACCTAAAGCCTTGGTTGTTGGAGGTCAACCTATCACCATCCTTAAACTGTGATAGTCCCTTGGACGTGAGACTGAAATCGGCTATGTTGGCTGACCTATTGACTCTAGTCGGTATTCCTGCCGTGGATCCTATCCTGCGTCCAACGAGTTCGGTAAATATATCCAAAGGCAGCTTAAATTTGAAAATGAAATTAAGCAATGTAAGACTACTTTCCATGTTATTTTTGTGGGTTTAGCCTTGTAGTAATTGTTTTGTTATAGTGCAGACGAGTCCATTCGGCGGATGGTTTGAGTAATACCTTCCCCAAGAAACAGTCTCAGCAGCCTCACACATCCGGTAGCGCCCGACGAATATCTTCGGCGTCCTTGCAACCTACACCGGAGGAGACACGTATCATCAGGCACGCACAGGCCCAGTTCGAGCGTAGAGGAGGTTTCGTGAGGATTTTCCCGGCTGTAGATAGTTGGGCCCGATACTCACAATACTTAGGCAAGGCTGGTTATGATTAATTGAACACTTTTGAGTCCTACATCTCTTTAAAATAGATTCCACTACGGGAATCCCTGTTTCCGGTATGGTTTCAAGCACTTACAACTTCAATAATAGCCATAACTACAATTTGTTGCTGTACTCAACATTCTTCCCAGAAGAATCCGCCGTTCTAATCAAGCCCACCGATAAACTCAACCCTCGGGCTAAATTCACCTCTTTGGAACGACGCCGAGACCCGTCACTGGACAATCAGTCTGGTATGTCTGGAGGTCTCTTGTTAGTTTCGGGATTAACCTATTTTCGTTATAGCTTCAGTTAAGATGAACGGTCGTCAGGATAGATACGAGCGGATGTTGAGTCGAGGACATAAACAGGCGCTGGCGCCTTCCAAAGTCTCCAAGGATTCACAGGGCGCCGAACTGCGCAAGAAAATTCTGGAGATGCTGAAGAACGGCAAGAAGATAACGTAAGGCCGAGGTGTTCGGTTGTTGATTCGTAACAGTACTCGTAGTGATTTGTTTTAGGCAATGTGAGGCGCGCAAGACCTTCAGCCAGTATCTGGTGTGTGTGTTGAAGAAGATCGTGGCCTCTCCGGACCAAGACGAGCACGTGGAGATAGTTCTTAAGTTCCTTCAGAAGGCGTCTAACTATTTGCGAACTCCGTATACCGTTAAGGTCAGTCCAGTAATCTTTTTTTCCCAAATACCAAAACGCGCATTGTAGTGATCGATTTTTTTTGTCATATATCTATTATATATTGTTAGCTTTGGAAACTGTCGATTGAAAACGACTATTGAATATTTAGAAATTGATTACTTTATACTATCGACTGTTTCGATAAATAATAAAATTATTTAAAAATGGTGGGATAGTTAAATAGTTGATAAAGTTTGATTGAGAAAATGAGAAAAAATATTTGGGGGTCATTATTTTATTCGTTTTTAGAATCAAAACAAATATATTAATTAAAATAATTTTACATAATTCAAAATGAAACTGATCTTTGGAACATAATAGAATCCAGCAGTTATCTCTTTCTTTTTCTTTCCCAAAATTAGTTGTTATTTTTGAGATATTAAAATATGATGAAACATATTTGGGACTATTTAAAAGGAACGTTTTTTTGAAATATTTTAGTTTCTATTTAAGTCTATGTAAGTCTCTTATCAACAAAGGCTTATGTGGACTAGACATACTGTTTAATGTGGGTTTTGAACTACAGTTCTGGGCATTAAGCCTACCAACTGGCCATTGACCAACCTGGTTACTTTATTGATTGTCTCTATATTTATTTATATTTAATTTGTTCGTTTGGGCAATATATATTTTGGTTCTGTGTAGTATTTAAGGTATTTTGTTTTAGGCGCCAAGTATTAAACTAGAAACGAAGGATCGAGCTGCTATAGTTGCTAAGCAACTAAACGACTTCCTCTACCTTTACAACAGGGAAACCGATCTTTTTATTGACAAATCAGATAAGCCTAGCCAGATTCCTAAGGAACTATATCACGAGTTTCTCGAACACGCCAGGTAACATCATCGCGAAACCCAAAGAAGATTTGTCCATTTAAACAGTGTGACTTTCAGAGAGAGCGATCTAGAAGAAGTGCTCATATACCAAACCACTCAGAAGTCCCAAACTCAGGCTGGATTCCAAGGCATCCTTAAGTGTATACCGAACGCTCCTAAACAGTACGGCCTAAAACCACCATACAAACCGAATAAGCTGTGCAAGGGCGTCAGGGTGGCGTCATCATCGTGATCGACAGGCGCCTCCCCCATACCGTCACTTTATGACGACCTCAAATTGAAGCTGTGTCAGCTTTATCATTTGACGATTGCTGCAGGTCTCTATTTTACCTTTTCCCCTCGTCTCCCCGTCCGCCCCGCGCCGCTTGACGTTATTCCTCCTGAAAGATATATTTCTGTGATACGGGTAATGTTTACTTAATTTGTTTTATTTTATAGACAACTAAACAGAATAAATATGCTTCTTTTCAATTTCATTTTATTTATTTGTGCTCAGTTCTTTTGTGTTGTATGTTATTTTTCGTCACGACGTACGCGTTTCTTGCCTTCGTTGTGCGAACGTGTTTGTTTTTATCCCTTTGATATTATACCTATAAAGCGCGCGCGCGCCTTGCTAGAGCTAGAGCCGGTTCTTCAGCCCGAGCGCTGCCGCCAAATTGTTACGACGAATAACTAAACGAGAATCGATATTATACAATTTTTGCTGTTAAATCAGGTTTCTTACCGATAGACGTTCGTTAAAATAGCTCGTGGTTGTTTATAGTCACCACTTTTAGTACAATTTACGACACAGGTTATGTGATATGTAAATATTATATAAGATGCTATTTTGTATACAACGGTGGTCTCGTTCTGTGGTAGCTTTCGGTGTTTATTCCGCTTAGATTTTCGAAAAGTTTTAAAGTTGAGCCGCCCCCCGTTTCGTTCTGCGTCTTGGGGTCGTTTTCTATTTACCGTTTTTTACTACACATATAAAAACACTTTGTACACATATATAGATATATTTACACACGTTTCAGACAATTTTGTCGATTCCGTTTTCGCGTGTCCGTAGTTACCGGATCCGAGGTGATCTCGATTCGTAGGCCTAAAGTGGAAAGAAACTTATTTTTGATATTGTCCGGGTTTTTTCGTTTCTCAATAAGCTTACGTTGTATACCTCCTTTTTGTTGATTATTGTAGAGATTTTTTGTATCATGTTTCTATATTTATAAAATAAATTTTTTCGTGTGCACCACATTTGCGTTTTATTTGATGTTTTTTTTAAGAGATTATGAAATGCTTTTTTTTGTGGAACCGCAAAAAAGGTAAGCTTACATCAGAGGTATTGTATAATAAGATATCTGATGGCCAATTGCCAATTTGGTTGCTTTTGCATTTTATTTGATGTTTTTTTAAAGAGTTGAATGTTTTTTTGTAGTTAAAAAAGGTAAGCAGGTATCAGACGGATTGTATTTTTTTACCTTTATTCATTATTATTTTAATAAATCATTATTTATGTTAATAAAGTATCTGATGAATGCTAATGGTCAGTTTGGTTGCTTGTAACACTTGGATTTGAACCCGTATTATGCATCTAGAAACATACTCTGGTTCTTCAATGCTTGTAGAAGCGTAACATTCGGGAACTGGAGATAATAGCAATATTTATAAAGGGCTGAGAAGTCTTGCGGTTTAAAAATTGCGTATCTCTATAGGCAACTAACACCCTTTTTGGCAACCTGTTTTGTTTTTCAGACAACATGGCAGTCTGATGTATTAGGCGATTGGGATTTTATGGTGCTTTTATGGTAAAAAAAGAAATAATTTTTAGTATTAGTATTTATTTAATGTAATAAAACAATTTACTATAACACCAATTCTACTGACTACAACAGCTTGCTATAATATTTAGACATATTTAGCTTTTTTTCTTGGTTAAATGATTCGCGGCTGTAGGTAAGGTATAAATAGATTACAGAAACTAAAATTGAGTAAATACAAATAATTTATACTTGAGATATATATGACATAGAGGCTTGATATATAGTTAACATGGCGTAGCGTACATTACTAACAGGCAATATATACTTTAGTACCTTCAGAAGATGCAGTCTATCAAGCAGTAAGAATTTGTACAAATACTTACTTATAATATGTAGATTAATAAATACGAAGAATCCTATCTGTATAAAAACAAAGAATATTTCCATATCAAATTCAGCTTTATATTGACCACAAGGCCAAAATACTGAAGTTGCTATTTGAAAACATCTATTTATTATAGTACACGACAATTTAATATATGTGGAGGCACTCAATATCGAAAAATATAAAACATTATAAAATTAAGTACATATATATTATAAGGTGCTAAGTGGACCAAACCCTCAACCAAAAGACTAACAAGTGTTGCTTCTTTATTGTTAATTTTGTCTAAAAGTTGTGTATAGGCATGCCAAATATTTCGGTGTTTTGTAAATTTTTGTGAGAATCTCTGTTTATATATGAGAAAACTATGAGAATTATTTATTTGTAAATATGTACGAAATATATATAGTACGATGTATATACGAAAAATGTACGGAATATTTCATTTATATACTTGACGAAAAATATATTAGAGCTTTCCTAACAGATTGCTTTAAAGTAGCATATCTATAGAGATTCTTATTTCAAGAAGTTATTCTATAGCACGCTTGATAGATAACAGTCAATAGAACCATAGTGAAAGAGGGTTGTGAAAAATCACTTTTTCTTCCAGTAATCTTAGAAGTCCTACAGCGAGAAAACTGATAAGAAAAGAAAAAGAAAAAATATGGAAAAAGTGCCACTTTCTCTAAATTATTATATCGCAGTGCTTGGACAATAAATATGTGTTTTACATGAGAACTAACTCTAAATATAGTTCGTTGGTAAGTAATTTATTAAAAACAAATGTTTTATTTGCGACTGAGAATATAATTGTTTTGATATCCACATTGTTATGATCCTTGGTTATTGTACTATTAGAATAATAACCAAGGAAAAGAGCCAATAACCAAGAGTATAAGAATTATATTGGCGATAAAAATAAGGGTTTCTAAAAATTTCACCCATTTAATCGTGCGTTGGAAAGCTGATGAGACGCCTTCTGTCATTGAAAAGAAATGTAGTTTTCTATTCTTCTGTAAAAGATAAATAACCAAGACATTAAAATGTCGTTACGGAATTAAGTTTAAATATTTGTAGTCAGGATCTAATCTATTCGATATTAAAATTGATTAACTTTATTGGGCTATTATTGCAAAAGGCTTCAGAGTTTTGTTAATGTAATAATGTATATATTCTGCTTTTACAAACATTCAACTTTTTCTCATTTTCCTGGCAACATGGTGATACATTACAGGTCTCCAATCATCGATCCGTTTACATACTTCCTCAGAATTTGGAATCAGGTGCTATGTATGGTGAGTACGCTAGATGTGACAAAGCGTTCTAATGAAAAAGAATAACTTTGTATCTATTACTAGTGTTTTTTTGTAAAAATAGGTCGTTCGATTTGTTTAATGGTAATTAACGTAACGTTATACTATATACCTATGCTTCTATATACCTTTTTATAAAGGTTTAACGGAAACCGAAAAATTTAAGGGCGTACTCTTATCATCGAAAAACTCTTATGCCAAATGCTTGACTCGTTTTAATCATAGAGTATATATTATATTACTCTATGGTTTTAATTGACCTATAATTTGTCATAATTACGTTGCAATGACAATCGTTCGCATGTCCCCAATATATTTACGATTACAACTTAATACACATAATAGTTACTTATATAACAGGTCAATTGAAAAGTCCCCGGCCTGACACATATATGGCGCTACTAGAATTAAATTCATATGGTTTTTAGTTAGCCCCTCAAAAGATTCTTGTATAAATTTGACAGCTGTTGGGTCATTAGTTTGTGAATTATAGCATTTTGAGTGAAGCAACTTTTGTTATTGTGAAAAAATGGATTTTCGTGTGTTGATAAAATATTGCTTTTTGAAGGGAAAAATACAGTTAAAGCAAAAACTTGCCTTGATTCCGAGTTTCCGAATACTGCTCCAGGAAAATCAACCATCAAGGATTGGTATGCTAAGTTTAGACGTGGTAAAATGAGATAAAGAAATAAAAAAAAATCCACAAAATGATTCTGAATGCAAACAATCAACATTTTCAAAATACACAAGAAACAATATCTGACAACTGATAACTTATTTTCTAATTGTTACAAAGGATTATATATTATAAAATAAAAAAACTATAAATTAAAAAGTATTTTTTCCAAAATGTACTTAAAAATACAATATTCGAATATCCTTATATCCTTTTCTTTTTTTGTATATTCTATTACATTTTAGTGATAGAGTATATTCTTTACTATTCTTTGTATCTAAATAGTATATATAATTCTTGCTTGCAACATCACATTTACACTTCGTTCTTAGTCTTTTTGGTGTCATACTGTTTGGTTCTTATCAGCTTCAAATTAAATGTTATAATTTTTATTTTTCAAACTTCTTAATTTACTTCCTTTAAGAAAATATTATATTTGTACTTATTCCTAATCTTATTCTTACTTATTCTAATAAAGATTCTAATGTGGGCTGAGCAACTGCTGAATCCAATGTTTAACTTTTAGTCATATTTTGCTTTTCGATAGATTAACGACGAAGATTTATCTATCAAGCGTGCTATAGAATAACTTCTTGAAATAAGAATCTCTATAGATATGCTACTTTAAAGCAATCTATTAGGAAAGTTCTAATATATTTTTCATCAAGTATATAAGACTTACTATTATTACATTTGGGTCTAAAATAATCTGGCCGCTCTGAAATGCAAAGAATAAACCTTCCTGTTTGCAAGCTTGCTGTAGATCATAAGAGATTTCCTGAAATTTATCATTGTTTACTTTTAACACTCTTGTTATGTTTTAGCATTTACAAAAATAATATTTACCCTAAAAGCTACAAGAATAACGTCATTTCAAACCTTAAACAAATTTCTTTAAAATTATACACTAGAATACAAAATCAAACGTAACCTAAAATATAAGACGTCCCACAAAATCTAAAATCGACAGTTAGAAAAGAAATCTGTCATCTTTCAGTCTCTGACCCTCTAGTGATTACGACGCGCAGAACATGGTTAGGCGTAAGTTCTCATTCTATATTTCTGTTTTGTAATTTAGATTAGTAAAGTCTTTTTATTTTTGTTCTATTTAATTCTATTTATATTTTCGGTTATAAAATTCAATGATTCCATACTGAACAAAATACTGAACCCCCTTGAAGAATTTATATTTAAAAGGAACTGAAGGAGTTAAAATAATTTAAGGGAATTAAAATTATATCTGACAAATGCTTTGTCAAATGCTTGCTTTTATCTCTACTTTTTCAATAATCGCGTTATATTAGGGATTAGGTCTATTATGTTGCTTTTAAAATAGAAAAATATTTTCTGGTAATGATATTTATTAAGATAATAGAATAATATATAAACTACAACATTAATTGAATTAACTCAACGGTTAATCTCTTTTCTTTGTAACATGATACGCCGCTGTTGATAAGGTGTAAATAAGCCGTAGAAACTAAAATTGAACAAATACAATGCCAAATAAAATAATTGGAATATTTTATAAAATTATTTGTATGGGTGCTTGAATGTCCTTTGATCAGCGATATCTACTAGTGAAAATGCGAAGTATAAATGTAAAAAATCTAACCTAAGTGTTAAATTCTATGGATTTCATATTTCTCTACATAAAACAACAGTTCTTCACTTAGAATTATTCAGTGTATATAGACGCTAATCATGGAAGTTTAATTTTCATTCATAAGTGGCATTCATACCTTCTGCTGGATATATGCAAGCACCAATACTACATAATATAATGTGATCAATATCACTACATAGTATAAAACAAAGTCGCCTTTTCTGTCCCTATATCCCTATGTGCGCTTAAATCTTTAAAACTACGCAACGGATTTTGATGCGGTTTTTTTCAATAGATAGAGTGATTTAAGAGGAAGGTTTATATGTATAATACATGCATAATATACTAAGGCAACATTGCTAATTTTAGAGGTTTCTAACGTGATGTCGTAAATTAACCTATTTTTTTAGGCTTATTTAGCAATTAGCAAAAACGCTGCCTAACCCTACCAGTTAGATCAAATTAATGTACTGTATTGTACACCATAAAAAGGTCTACAAAAAAGTCCGCGATGGTATATTTTTATCTTTTAGGGATAACCCACATTAACCATTTTTATTGTTTACTTTTTACGTGAGAAAATGGCTTATTTACGAAGCTATTTTAAGCAATACGGCATTAATCCTTATCGAATTAAGTACCTCAAATACAGTGTGCAATTAATATAGATCAATATGGTTCCTTACAGAATGTAAATTAAACAAATATTTTCGGAGATATTACAAATTTCAAATTTGCGTTTAAAAATGTGTAATGTAATAAAAATTGTATGAATTTAGATATTCCAAAGATAGCAGGAAATCTTCATAGTAAGTATAGGGGAAGAGGAATTGTTTTACTCCAAATTTAATGCGTGCAGGCCAAGGGCAGTAATGAATGAACCAAAAATACTGGATCGATTTTAATCATGTTTTCATTGAGTGACATAGGCATATATATTTTATGCCCGTGCAAAGTCGGAGCGGGCCGCTATGTTTTTATATACAACGTTCATATTTTTTCTGTAGTGTATTTAATTTAGTATCAGCATTGCACCCGTGCGAAGCCGGGGCCGGCGCTAGTTATAAATATAACGCTACATATATTGTCAACTAACAGTATATTAACAGTATATTTTGGAATAACATATGATATGAATACCTTCAAGAGATGAGATCTATCTAGTTCATGATTTATACCAATTCGAATGAGTGCAGGTTGTTGTAAACTTGCTTGTATTATTAAATATAATGTCCTGTTCGAGTTGTTCCAGTTATACCAGGTGGTGTTGGTTAGGGAGTCATATATTTCATTGCACTGAAAAAAATTATATTTTATACTTAACTTAAATAAAATACATGGGTGTACTTATCAACCTTGGTTTTGTAGAGTTCTCCTATATCGTATACAACTAAACTAAGAATGATGGCGAGAATATAAACGCTGATAACTGAACTTACGAAGGAAAGCTTAAAAAGAATCCTTAAATTATATAAATATTGGTACTAACACATTGACACTGATATTATTATAAAATGAAGAATGCAAGGTAACAAAGTTACTAGTTTTTATTACGATTACTGGCACACTTATAAAACATTTACCGTGTTACTTGAAGTATCGTATAATAGAATATACACTGGATACATAACTGCTAAAGATTGGAATAGAACACCAATTATTTGTAATTTAATTTCGTCCATCATAAGATTAAATGTCCTACAATATTAAATTGCTAAAATTAATTTAATATTGGTACATACCTACCTTGTTAATTGGATATAGCGTTGATGTATGCTGATTAGTTTCTGCTTTATACGCAACTGAAACGTTCTTTTGTGAATTATGTCCATCAAGATTTTATCTTCGCTAATATTCAAATATTCGTTATCCATAATACCATATTTTATCATGTTAACCTGCAAAATTGTGCAGTCAATTATAGTAGAAAACAGCGTCGACACATATTTTATAGCTGGTTTGGTATTAATTGGGCTGCTGTATATATTTCTGGTTAATTTCTGGCTTTTCTGTTTCTAGCACTAAGCTGTCAGACGCCGTCTGATGTTGTCATTGGGGACTTTCCATTATAGTACATAACTTATTTCAGAAGAGCCGAATCATTCTATAACACTACAGCCTAAACAATAGAGTATTTGACCGATCAAAATATATAGTCTATTCAAAGTTTTTTTTATGTATACGCCATCAAGATGTTTAATGTATTGCCTATCGCAATTTGTAAATTGGTTTTAGAATCAGAAAATATTTTACTTCTCATTTTATTCTAGTTAAAAAGAGACACAATGCTGTCTGATTAGTTTGAACACGTAAACGAATGAGCCTGTCAAAGTCGTCCGGTTGTCAGACGTATGCAACATTCTTGAAAGCAATAAGAGGTTATAACTCTAACCTATAAACTATTGAGGCTGTATAATTAACTGTAGTTTTTAGATGTACTATAATGTTAAAATAAATTATGTTTGATAATATTTTTGTTTCATTATTTTATTTAAACTAGAATTTTGTTGTATATCAAAACCAAACTGAACTAAAACTTAGAGTTGATGCGGTAACACTGCGATGTTTTGAAGTCACAAATTTAGATGACGTAGTGTGATATCTAGTATCAATAGGTTGTTTATATTTGATATAAAGCTATTGTTTATATTCCTTAGTTTCTGTGTTGTATATTATTCTCAGTTTATCGTTATTTTACATATAGGGTTATATTGCTCGAGTTTATTAACGAGAAGTAGAACAAAGGGAAATAAGACAGTCCTTATTTTGCACCCAATGGTATTTTTTATGCATATGAAATCAATGCGCTATTTTCATGGAGAATATTATGAAAGCCAATAAATTCACGTTCTATCATCAATATTTTTGTTTTCATTATTAGGCCACAGATATAAATACCAAACTTTGAACTTACTTGAAATGATGTGTTCCATAAAAGCGTTAGGAAAATTTGAACCGCAAGCAGTTGTAGAAATCCAATAATTGTAAATACTGATGCAAATAGTCCGAATAACACTGGCTGATAAGAAGGATAATTTATTTTAGCATAATTCAGTAAAATTGTATTGTGTTCATTATCTGAAATAGAACCAAAATGAAATTATAAGATACATTTATTCTCATTGCGCTTGATTAAATCCTTGTTTTGGTATATATATATATATATATATATATATATATATATATACCAAAACAAGGTATAAGTTAACAACATCCAATAACGCGCTGACACTGATGTCCGTATTCAATAGCAATTGTTCCATTCTAGCTTCTCAGTTGCTATTTTGGAGGATGGCTAGGTGCATTATTATCGTTTCAGCTAGAACGCTTTCACGTTTTTATATTAACGCATAGTTTATTAGTGTTTACGTTATCAAGCGCCTGCTGTTTAAACACATATAAATATAATATATTTTTCTGTTTTCTGTAGAAAAATTTAAACTAAAAAAATCATTTTTATTGATAAAGATGTTTTGATCCAGTTACCTTCAAGAATATGCGTAGAACAACCCGACATGTGATGAATAAATACGAAACGAAAAATGGGCTGATACAAGTTAATCAAACGTTGTCATACTTACTTATAACTGGTAGAGTAACTAATATGAAGTAAGCTGTTTGTATACCAATAAAGATTACTTCTATATTCTTACTGGCACTGCGGTAGGCTTCAAATTCCTTTTTATATCGTCCACAAGGACAGAATAATGCAATTGTTAAATTGAAACATCTACTTAACACAGGACAAGTCATTCTAATATACACACATATACTTAATAGCTGAAAATAAAAGAGATCGTTACCAGATAAACCATAAACTACATAATATAGTCCTAGTAAAACAGTCAATGTACGTCATAGATGACGTCGAATACACTACCAAGTTCAGTTTGTAAAAACGTAAAATCCGTTTTATAATTTACTAATTAGCGTTACTCTGGTTAAAAAGAGACAGAATGCGTTGGAACATGTAACCGAATTAGTCTATACAATTCATTTTGTGTTGGTTCTTGTCGACACTGTTGTAATATGTCTGCAAAATTATTTAAAACATTAATGATAATAATTAGAGGTTATAAATCGGTTTTGACAATTTTCTAAGTGCTGTTTAATATTTGTTATTACTCTGATTGAAAATGCCAAAGCCAAAAAATTAAATAGTCAGGGTTAATTATTTCGAGCAGGAACCAGATAATGGTGGTACCCTCTGGCCAGTTAAGTATTGCACCGATATGATATTGTAAAATGCAAAATATTAAGCTGTTCCAGTTTTATTGAAAATATATCGTAGCGTATAGCTGCACTTAATATTAATATAATCGCTGAGAGTGGGCAACAAGGTTTTGTTATATTTGTTAATAATTCATTGTATATATGTTATTGTTTATCGTGCAAACAGGCATGGCTTTATTCCTGGAGCTGAGTTAGTTTTTTGTTACTCAACAAATATAAATTAAGTATTTGTATTTTATATAATTTACGTTTTTTAGCAATAAGCCTGAAAAAGATACAATGAAAGAAGCATTATCTACAATAATAACATAAAATTTGTTTAGTTGATATCAGTAGACATCTGTGGCAACACTTCAATTTGGTTTCAGTAGATTGTAATACTCTACTCCTTGCTGATACCACCATACGCACAAAATGCTTTATGGTCATGGATATTCTGCTTTGGCGTCGATGTAGATGGCTTTTCTGGACAAACCCAGGATTTTTTGCAGTTAGGTTTATCGTGCTAAATTTATTTTTCATAATCAGCCATAAT
This sequence comes from Rhynchophorus ferrugineus, assembly GCF_030347505.1. NCBI lineage: Eukaryota > Metazoa > Arthropoda > Insecta > Coleoptera > Curculionidae > Rhynchophorus > Rhynchophorus ferrugineus. Next base: position 54,076,614 of record NW_027472583.1, read on the forward strand.
ACGCGACGGAGAACACTTTATTTCTCGTTAATTCCTGTAGTAACCATTTTCCGCTCTACAGGATCTTTCTCATAGCGTGTAAATGTATAGAAATAGTTGATTCTTCCAATGACAAGCTGTCTTAAAGCTTTTTTGTGTTTTTGATCTTGGATTATTGGCTATGGACTGTTATCTTTCGTTCGAAACATGTGATATTAAATCCATCTATACAATGTTATACAATATTTTGCAAGCTAAACAATACTAAGGTAGTAGAAAAAAATGTCGGCACTGTGTTTTACATAAAAGTTTATCTTATATAGTCTTTGCTGTTTATTGTTAACAGGTCAATTGAAAAGTCCCGGGCCTGACACATAGATGGAGCTACTAAAATTAAATCCATATTTTTTTAGTAAACCTTAACCCTCAAAAGATGCGAGTATAAATTTGACAGCTGTCGGATAATTAGTTTGTGAATTATAGCATTTTGAGTGAAGCAACTTTTGTTATTGTGAAAAAATGGATAAAAAAGAATTTGACGTGTTGATAAAATATTGCTTTTTGAAGCGAAAAAATACAGTTGAAGCAAAAACTTGGCTTGATGCCGAGTTTCCAGGCACTGCCCCGGGAAAATCAACCATCAAGGATTGGTATGCTAAGTTTAGACGTGGTGAAATGAGCACCGAAGACGGTGAACGCAGTGGACGCCTAAAAGATGTTGTTACCGACGAAAACATTTAAAAAATCAAGAAAATGATTTTGAATGGCCGTAAATTGAAATTGAATAAAATAGCAGACACTCTAAAGATATCAACTGAACATGTATATTATATCATTCGCGAATATTTGGGTATGAGAAAGCTCTGTGCTAAGTAAGTGCCGCGCGAGCTCACTTTTGACCAAAAACAACGATGAGTTGATGATTCGGAGCTGTGTTTGAAGATGATCAAGCATAATAAACTAGTAGTAAAAAAATAAGTTTTTCCGTCGATATGTAACAATGGATCAGAGGCTCCACCATTTCACTCCGAATTCCAATTGATAGTCTTCCGAGTGGACTGCACATGGCAAGGTTATGGTGTCTGTATTTAGGGATGCGCATGGAATAATTTTCATTGACTACCTTGAAAAAGGAAGGACCGTCAACAGCGACTATTACATAGCTTTATTGGGCCGTTTGAAGGACGACGAAATCGACGAAAAACGGCCGCATTTGAAGAAAAAGAAAGTGGTGCTTCACCAAGACAATGCACCGTGTCACAAGTCACTGAAAAGGATGACAAAAATCCTTGAATTGGACTTCGAATTGCTTCCTTATCCACCGTATTCTCCAGATTTGGCCACCAGTGACTATTTCCTGTTCTCAGATTTCAAAATAATGCTCGCTGGGAAGAAATTTTCGTCGAATGAAGAAGTGATCAACGAAACTGAGGCCTATTTTGATTGATCCGCATTCATTTATTTTCCTAGAAACGTCACAATTTAGCATACCCAAATTCTTGGTTCTTAAAGGGATATTTAGATGAGTTGATGTCAGGGAAGTCATTTACTTTAACGCTCACATGATGTTCAGGATGAGTAAAACTGTTAATTATGTTTAGAATATTTGGTTATAAGAGAAGGTGACTAGCAGACACAGTATGCTTTCAGAAGTAGGAGTGACATACATGCCTTCTTAAACAGGGAGAACCAAGGAGTTCTTATTCATTCACGTAAGTTCAGAATTCTGAATTCACGTTCAAGACGTCGAGTTGAGGATCGCCTTGATTCACATTAGTATAAATAATTAATTAATAAATTAGTTTTATTGTATTATTTGTATCTAAGTCTAGCCGAAATCATTAGGTGTGAGCAATCAAGACAAATTGAACGCAAGCAGCAGTCTGCTACGAGATCTGTCGAAGAAGTCCTCTAATATCGATAAGAGAACTAATTCATTAACAACTGAGATGGGATCAGCCGGACAGAGAATAATTTACACTAAAGGTAAAGGAGAACGCTGAACCAACGTTGTCCGTTCTTTTGAATTAATCTATAATGATAATAGTTTATCTAGGTAAGGCTTACTGTTAATGTACTGGAAATGTTCTTCAGTACTCAAAAGTACTGTGTTATTTTTTTAAAGTTAATATGATAAGATCATAGGGGAAGAGTTTATGGGAGGTTCCACATAAGATTCTGGGATAAAATTTTGCTGTTCAAAGACGTGAGAACATCCTTCTTTGTTAACCTAATAAAATAAGCTTTACTACTGAATCAGATATCTTATATGATTAATATGATCTTTAGATCGATATATATCGATAATAATTTTTCAGAAATATTAAGTTGACAAGATATGAATGTGTGTTTTACATGATCTTAATTTATAATATTATAACTTACAAATGTGTTATTTGTAAACGATGATACTGCCGTTTCGATGCTTACGCTTATTGATTCGAAATAAGCTAGTACCTCTGTTAATACTAGAATAATTACCAACATCAAAATCATATCGACGATGAATATATGTGTCAGGATAAAATTTACCAATTTAATCGTCCTTAGGAAACCTGGTGCAACGTCTTCCATCGCTGCCGATAAGAAATGTTGTTTTCAATTGCTTTATTAAAAAAAAAAGAAAGAGGCCAGTCATTAAACTGTCGTTATAGAATCATTAAATTTGTTTATTACTGGTCGTAATCTATTTGAGATTTTAATTGATTAACTTTGTTGGGTTATAAGTTGTAGAAGTAAGAAGAAAAATTACTATAAAAGTAAGGTTTAGTAGTAATTAGTGATCGTTTAGTGGTCGAAATTCAAGTTAATTCTATTTCTTTTGCAAAAGTATAAAGGGCCGCATAGTGAGTGAAGCTTTGCTACTGTTACATACCAGAAATTATTTGAAATGATTTTTTAAAATTATTTATTACAGCAATCTAGTAAATTAACGTTAATTAGATATTTGTTTTTATTCTAATCTGCTACGGTTTTAAAATTACGAGGTACTTATTCTATGATAAACACTATCATTTTGTTACTATCCAACTACTAATCGCTCTGTGGTCGAAATTCGACCACAATTTATAAAGTTAATAAATAAGTAAATAAATGATATATAAAATGTAGAATACCCTAAGAATGATATGTTAATATTATTAAAATTGGTTTTGACAATATTTTCAATATCAGATCAGAAATATATTTAATATATACCATAAAATGCGGTAACAATTGTCTGTATATTAAAATACGTGCAAATTATCTCAAGAACTAACTCTCGGAGGAAGCTTAAGAGATTATATTAGAGCCTAAGAAATTATATTAAAGTATTGTGTATTTATACGCATTAAATTAACTACTGACTTCTCAAAATTTAGATTCAAAATTAACTAACTAAAATAACCGACAAAAGGAAGAATACATTGTCATATAGTTACATATTTTATTGCATTAATCGTTAAATATCTTAATATTTATCAGCGGTTTAAAATATTTACCAAATTACTGTTAATAATGTAAATTTTAAATTACTGTTCATAATTTCTTGTATTTGTTCCATGTGTTCCATCCAGGCAGGTCAATTGAAAAGTCCCCGGCCTACTATAGTAAAACAAATTTTTTTTTGGCAAAGTTTTTTTTTTTATTCAACATAATTCCCTTCGCGGGTAACACACTGATTATAGCGACCCTCCAACTTTTCGATACCATTTTTGTAGTACGATTTGTTCTTTGGTTCAAAATAGGCCTCAGTTTCGGCGATTACCTCTTTATTTGACGAAAATTTCTTCCCAGCGAGCATTCTTTTAAGATCTGAAAACAGGAAATAGTCGCTGGGGGCCAGATTTTTAGAATACGGTGAATGAGGAAGTAATTTGAAGCCCAATTCATGGATTTTTGCCATCGTTTTCACTGACTTGTTTAGACACCGTGTCGGTGTCTTGGTGAACTTTCTCTTTCTTCAAATGCGGTCGTTTTTCGTCTTTCAAACGGCCCAATAACTTTATGTAATAGTCGCTGTTCATGGTCCTTCCTTTTTCAAGGTAGTAAATGAAAATTATTGCCGACTGTTGCGTGTTCCCAAGTTTTGGAGCGGGTTCATCGTGTGCAGTCCACTCGGATGACTGTCAATTGGTCTTCGGAGTGAAATGATGGAGCCATGTTTCATCCATTGTCACATATCGACGCAAAAACTCGGGTTTATTACTCTTAATCATCTTCAAACACTGCTCCGAATCATCAACTCGTCGTTGTTTTTGGTCCAAAGTGAGCTCGCGCGGCACCCACTTTGCACGGCGCTTATTCATACTCAAATATTCGTGAATGATATGATGTACACGTTCAGTTGATATCTTTAGAGTGTCTGCTATTTCATTCAATATCAATTTAGGGTCATTCGAAATAATTTTGTAGATTTTTTTATGGTTTTCGTCAGTAACAACCTCTTTTGGGCGTCCACTGCATTCACCGTCTTCGGTGTTCATTTCACCACGTCTAAACTTAGCATACCAATCCTTGATGGTTGATTTTCCTGGGGTAGTGTCCGGAAATTCAGCATCAAGCCAAGTTTTTGCTTCAACTGTAATGTTTTCCTTTCAAAAAGTAATATTTTATCAACATGCAGTATTCCTTTTTATCCATTTTTTTTACACTAACAAAAGTTGCTTCACTCAAAATGCTATAATTCACAAACTAATGATTCGACAGCTGTCAAATTTATACACGCATCTTTTGAGGGTTAGGGCTAACTAAAAAATATTTAATTCTAGTAGCACCATCTATGTGTCACGCCGGGGACTTTTCAATTGACCTCTAAGTTTAAAATATTAAATAAAGCGGGTGCCAGGGTGGAGCCTTGTGTCTAATACTTTAATCTTTAACCTGGAACGATCGTACTGACAGAAATGATTTGATAAGAGCAGTTAAGTCGACTAGGTAGACAGAGGTAGACTTAATCTAATGCATTTCGCTACTAAGCCTGCGTGCCAAACCTTGTTATATGCTTTGGTTAGGTCCTAGAAGACCGCTCTTTCACGTTGGTTAAAAGCACAGTTGATTTTTGCGGTCAGCCGATGGGCCTGATGAACGGCTGAGTGTTTGGCGCGGAACCCGAATTGCTTATCTGGAATGATATTGTTTGTCTTCGTAAAATCGTTAAGAGCATAAAGAATTGCTCTTTCAACAGGTTTGAAAATGGAACTTAGTAGGCTTATAAGTCTGTATTCAGAAGGTAATGACTTTTTCTAGCTCCTTTTTCGGGGATAATTGTGATGAATGTACGTTTTCATGTGGATGGAAAGTGTTACAGCCTCAAAATGCGTTGATGATATTAGTTAGTTCGACGAGCGGCAGCTTTTTGAGTTGGGATATCGAAATATTATCGAAACTCGGGGCCTTCTCCTTCCAAATCTTGCTGATTATTTGCGTATTTTAGGAGTAACTAGATGGTCTAGAAGATAACTTGGAGCCACTTGAGAGTGAACGCAGTTGGCCTTCCTAATGATTTCGTGATTCGATGAATCGTTATGGGCTACGTTTATATTTGTAGCAGGAGGGAGGCGTTCCATCTGGGTTTCATAGGTTTTAGCGAGGAGCTCGGCCTTTTCGTGGTCGATGACTGGGAAAGTTCCTGTCTCTGCTGACTTCAGGGTGAGTATGACGTTTTGTGCCTTCTTCAGGAGGCTATTAGAGAGTTGCCAGAAAGTAGGGGGGCCATCCAGCCTTTGATCCTCTAGAAATTAGTTCCATTTCTCGGATCGCCAGGCTTTAATGGCCAGGCCTTCACTTCCCATTTTGCTCTATTGGGCTCCCCTTTGCGTGCCGAGTTGAGGGTGGCACGAGCTCTACAATAGAGACGATTCTTGTGTCGGATCTGTGACTTGATACTTTCAGGAACTGGCTCACTTTGAAAGTTTGAATAAGATAGAACTTCGAATGATGAATTCTGATAGGCGGATTGGATGTCTCGAATTAGGTTCGACATAGCACGCTCGAGTTGTTCATGCCGATCAATCTTCGGGTTTGGACCGGATTCCAGGAGAATTTCCTGATATCTCTTCCAGTCGGTTTTCTTTCTGGCTTGCATTGTCCCCGACGATGGCCCGAGTGTAACTCGTCGAGAACTTGTACCGAACTTATGTGTCAGGAGGACGATTGATGTTCTGGAGTTCATTCTCCAGAAGTCTAGAATGCGTGGAGTGCCCCGTTGTCCAATAGCGGGGTGATGGGTAGGCTCATCCGGCAGGGCGAGACCAGCCCTAAGTTTGCGCTCAGTGCTGCGATATCGTTGCCTGCTCGATTTGCGCGCCCGCAGTCCCACATGGGATGGGATCGATTACTTTGAGGTTAGTTTGACGAAGAGAGTTTTGAAGGCACACGAGTCACGCGTGGTGCATTTCCTGTACAAGGAAGTGATCACGATTGGACGATCATGAGTTTCCACCTGGGTAGAGATGGATTCGATGTCTGGTGACGATACAGTTGAAAGCAGGAGGTTGTGTTTGATTCCGTTTTGAATATGGGTCTTCTTGGTATGGGCGTTGGCTGGGTAGCTGTCTTAGTTACCGGCTTGGTCGACGCTGGTCTGGCATTTCTGGAGGTGAACGGTTGCGAGTTAGCCTTGGCTCTCTGCTGACTGGGTTGGGTAGACGGCTTGGCAGCCCGCTTGGTTGCAGCTGCCTGTCTAGCCTTATTAACGGCCTTGCGACAGCTGACTTGGTTGTGGCGGGGTGATGGGAGCCTTCTTCCTCTTTCCCACCATTGTTAGTCCGTCATTTGCGTGTTCATTTTTCAACGATAGGGATGTGAGTTCGTTTGGTGTCTCAGGAGATAGATGTACTGGCCCTGCCTAGGTGGATTTAGTAAGGGCGTCTCGTAGCAATATCCGCATTGCGAAAAGCTCGTCTCCTTGCTTGGTTTAGAGTAATCGAAGTTGAGTAACCCCATTTGTAAGTTCTGCATTTTCTTTTTGCAGATACTCTCGGTTTTCTCGGTTGTTGGAAGGCTTGGGCAACTTTCTGAAGGTGGTGATGGCTCTGGCGTGCAGGACGCCATTGCCCCGTTCTCTTCGAGAGCTAGCACGGAACTTCTGTCACAGTGAAGATATAATATGTAATGAAACGTTACCCTAATCCGGTTGCCAATAGCTCAAGCATGGGCGGCTGCATAAGTCTCAAGTCTAATCAAGTAAGGCAAATTGTTTTAAAATATACTCAGTATATATAAAGACATCATCAGTCATAAAGTTTTAGACAAAAAGCAAAACACATTAGAACCAAAAGAAAACAACTATACTGGTTAGTTGGAAGATACTCTAAACTTGATCTAAAATCAAAGAGGTTGATCTATAATACAATTATAAAGTCAATTTGAACCCATGGTGTGCAAATATGGGGTTACACTAAAAATTCAAATCAACTGGTCATACAACGCTGTCAAAACAAGGTTCTTCGATTGATTACCAATGCCTATCGCTACGTAACCAACGAAGAACTGCACGATCACCTGGAAATCAAATGGATTTGCGAAGTTATCCAAGATTTCGCCTTGAAACACGAAAGAAGATTCCTAAATCATACTAACGTGAAAGCAATACAACTATTGGACAGCGGGCAGGATGTCAGGAGATTGAAGCGAACAAAACTATACGAACTTAAAGTGTATACATTTAGTATAAACTATGGCTATAAGTTAATAATTAATAAATAATTATAATTTTATAATTGAGGAATACATATTGATGTATTTTCTCGCACTCGTCTTGCTTGTTAATTAATCCAAGTACATAGGAAAAGTAGTAATAAATTAATTGTAAATTAAGATTGTACTAAGCGTATCTAATAAAGATGTTATAAAAAAATCATCAGTCATAAGTCAAATATATGTCGATATAGTCAAATAAAGTCGGAAAACAGTAACTACTTAAAAAATATTTGACTTTTTCTATATAATGTAAATAAATATTTGGGATTAGATCCATTTATACTTTAGGTCTCTTTATGTTGCCTTTAAATTAAAAAAAATACTTTATAGCAATGATATGTATTAATATAATAAAATCGTATATAAACTACAACACTAATTTAACTATCTAAACAGCTAATTTCTTTTCCTTGTCAAATGATACGCCGCTGTAGATAAGGTGTAAATAAGCCGTAGAAACTAAAAGTGAACAAATATAGGAGTAGCAATGCCAAATAAAATAATTGAAATATTTTATAAAGTTATTTGTTTGGGTACTGCATGTATTTTGATCAATGATTTCTACTGGCGAAAATGTGAAATATAAATGTAAATAACCTAACATAACTGTTTTGATATTTATGTACATAAAATAACAGTTCTTTATTTACTATTATTGAATTATTCAGTGTATACAGATGCTAGTCGTGGAAGTTTAATTAGTAAGTTAGGGAGTTTAATTGAAGGAAATCAGCTGACGAAGTTCATCAAATAATTTTTTTGGAATGTCGCGATTTTGATGCCAATGGCAGCGAACCAAACTGGAACATAATTAATTACAAAACTTATTGGATAAATACCTAGTCCAAACTCTCAAAGGCCTTTTAGACAGATTAGCAGTTGATGAATCAATTTTCTGTGGTGTATTATAACTCGTAATAAAAAATGGTTCTATTACAACAAACTTAAGAGCAAGTCATGAGAGCCATCCACATCGGCACCGAAGCGGAATATTCATGACCATAACTTCTTGATGCACATCTAGTGGTTTCAATAGATCTAAATCTAAATCTAGAGTTGCTGGAAACGACTGAATGCTATAGCAGACGATCTGCATTGAGCAAACTGAAAGACTATATATTCTGCCTCATCCAGCATACTCATCAGATATAGCGTCTTCTGATTACCATTTGTTTAGATTGATGCAGTATCGCCATATTTCTAGAAAGTTATAGAGATTAACGGAATTTAGATTATAGGAAAATATTTTGATTAATATATATTGTACCAATTTTCCACAATTAATATATTTTTAAAGTAAGAATATATCGAAATACATGCAAGTACCTAATACTACATAACATAATGTGATCAATATTATAAACACAATAATATTAATACCTTCAAAAGATGTGATCTATCTAGTTCGTGATTAATACCAATTCGAAGGTGTGCAGGTTGTTGTAAACTTGCTTGTATTATTAAATATAATTTCCTGTTCGAGATATTCCAGTTATACCAGGTGGTGTTGGTTAACGAGTGATATATTTCATTGCACTGAAAAAATGATATTTTATACTTAAGTTAAATAAAATACATGGGTATACTTGTCAACCTTGGTTTTGTAGAGTTCCCCTATATCATATACAATCAAACTAAGAATGAGGGCGAGAATATATACGCTGATAACTGAACTTACGAAGGAAAGCTTGAAAATAATGCTTAATTATAATTTTTATCGTTAAAGAGCTATTACTTATAATAAAACACCTACCGTATTACTAGAAGTATCGCATAGTAGTATATACACTGGGTACATAACTGCTAAAGATTGGAACAGAACACCAATTATTTGTAATTTAATTTTGTCCATCATAAGGTTAAAAGTCCTGCAATATTAAATTGCTAAAATTAATTTTAATATTGGTGCTCACACCTACCTTGTTAATTGGATATAGCGTCTATGTATGCTGATCAGTTCTTGATTTATATGCAACTGAAAGGATTCATTGTGAATTAGGTCCACCAAAATTTTATCCTCGTTAGTATTCAAATATTCGTTATCCATAATACTATATGTTATCATATTAACCTGGAAAAAATATCAATCTATTGTAGTAGAAAACAGCATTGGCACAAATTTTATATCTGGTTTAATATATATTATAATATTTAATATATAAATTAATTAATACATATATTAAGAGGGTGGCTGTTCATATTTCTGGCCTAAACATAGAACATAACCTTTTTCAGAAGAAGAGTCGAATCATTCTCTACACCAGCTCAACTATCAAAATATATTAGTGACCACTTTAAGTGACGCATTGTCGATACTGGGTAAGTAGTTGAAGGCGGGTAAGATATATAGTATCACTAGCTTGTTTATACCTTATATAAAGCTATCGTTCATATTCCTTAGTTTCTGTATTGCGTGTTATTCTAAATTTATCGTTATTTTATATATAGGTTTATGTTACTCGAGTTTACTATAATAATTAATTTTATGTTTTATAAGTGGGAATAAGAAATCTATCAATTTATATATATTTTTTGTATTGTTAAATATGGAGTTAAGCACAAAGTATACACGATATTGGGCATGGGCAACCAAAATAACAACAGCAACCAAACTTACGCCAGCCATTAGTTTCGGAATATCTCTGACAAATATTCCTAAATATATTAAATGCTTTTCTTCCACAACGAAATAGCTTCCACTGCTCCCTGGTGATGAAGATGAAGTTCTTCGACACTGACGGTATGTCAAGATATTTACACTGTGCTGTTTTTTTTTACATTTATACCGACGATATTCATAGAGCAAAAGTAGAAATCATCTGCTTGATTTTCGTCTTCTCTCCATAACGTTGGCAGAGAAAGTGAAAAGTATACATGTGCACCAAGTGATCACTTGTAGAGCTTTGTTCTGCGTTATAAAACAATTTTGGTGTCCATGGCCTATAGGTGTTTATTACATCAAAACCAAAGTACTGTAAGATACGTAATAATTGAGGGTATTTGTCATGATTGTTCCACTTTCACCGGGTATATAACATCCACAAACGTAAAAAAACTTTTTGGACCGATATTCCAAGATTGTTCCTGCATTTCCACATGTTTAGTGCAACGTCGTTTTTTTCTTTTTCCAGATTGACCAGTAATTTTTTTCCAGATGGTCTTTTGCTGATATCGCTTCGGGTTCGGGATAGAAAGGTTTCGCGGGCGACAAAGACCCTGAGATACAACTGGATTTGTCGTAGTAAGTTCAATTACCGAGGTTTGTGGATGGATACGGATTTGATCAGTTTATTTTCGTGTTCTAAGGCACCAAGAGAGAACCTTACCTTAGTGTATTCACGTTTCTCATAAACCACGGGACATTGAGTAACGCGCGGACTTTTTTGGACTGGAACGCTTATAGTAGTGTAAGTTGTCTCTCAGAGACGTACCTTTACCACATCTGTGCTTCGTAAAGGCAGACTAGACGGACTAGCATCTTATAAAGAGTGACTTTCTGGTGGGTTGGAAGTTTATCTTTTCTGCAGTCGAAATAATGGGCGGCACACACCATTTCCTTTGCAAATAGGATCATTGGAAGATTAGACCATTGGAACCTACCCTCGAACTAGAGACCTATATATGATCGCCGATCTTTACTTAAAAGGGTCTATCTTCCAAGTATGAATCAATCAGGGAGTTTAGATCATTCGATACATAGTTGTTTCGCTTTAGACTAGACCGTTGTGCCATACTTGATCGAAAGTTTCTTGATCCAGCTTTGCGACCTTGCCTGGCCTGGAGATTTTTTAGAAGTTAGACGTTTTATTGATAGTTGGAGGTCTCTAGGATAGACTATGACATTTAATAGATAATCTGACGGAAAATGTTTCCTCTTAAAGGAGGGGATAGTGTTATTGATGAAGGTTAACATCTGTTCTCAAACGATTCGTATTAAGGAGGATTTGTAAGGGCGAAATCCGTGGAGGAATAGGTCCTTAGAGAATGCAACGTTGTCAGCTGACAGCCGTTATAAGAGCTCAATGTTGTCACTATGCGCAAACTCGAAAACTAGAACCAATCTTGACACATAGATTGAAGATATGAGTTCAAGGTAAATAACATTACGAATTCATCCAATATCCATATAATCCTCTAAGGTCCAAAAGTTGCAAGCTTGTGTTTTAGAAGGTGAAATTCACACCAATAAGGTCTTCACACTTTTAACTCGAATTTAATGGAATATTTTGGGTTAATTTATGGATCAAACAAAATATATTTTTGAAATATACATACAGTTGATCACAGACATGACAAAATCAAATTTTGCTGCGCATATCAGGCGTATCTATGATTGGTCTGAAAAATTAGTGTATTTGGCATTCAATGATTTTCACGGAGATTATTTTAACACTAATAAATTCAGTTTTGATCATCACTACATGTGGGGCACAAATATAAGTAGCAATCCTTGTACTTACCTGAAATGATGTGTTCCATAAAAGCGTTTGAAAAATTTGTACCGCTAGTAGTTGTAGAAATCCAATAATGGTATATATTGATCCAAATAGTCCGAATAATACTGAGTGATAAGAAGGATAATTTATTTTAGTATAATTTAGTAAAATTGTATTGTGTTCATTATCTGGAAGAAATAAAACGAAATTTTAGCATATATATTATCTTCATTAATAATTCCTCGTTTTAGTTTGTTATATTTTTTGTATCATAGAGGCGTTCTGGCATCCAGGTCCTCTTACACTTGATCTTTTGTTTGTTGGTTCTATATAGGACTGGGAATTTTATAAATTTGCTGATTTGCTAGCTAGATTTATTGCTTTTACTTCTAGATCCTCCATGAACAAGTTTTTTTGTGACATGGGATAGCGATCAGCCCATCAGTGCCCCTTCTCTTTGTTTTTATCTTTTATCTTTAAACATAAAATGGGTATTATTAAGACAATGTTTTGTCGGATTAACTTTCTTCTACGTGGACGATACTTTTGTTATATAGAGGCATGTACAAGAAACTTTACAAAGATTTCACCAGTATTTAAATCAAATACATCCGAAGATCAAGTTCACAATGGAGGTCGAAAAGGAAAACGAACTCCCATTCTTGAATGTATTGATATAGAAACAAGAAAGCGAATTGCTCGGATATGGATGGATAACGAAAATCAAACTATTCGGATCGTTATTTAAGTGGCCAATCGGAAAGGTTCATGGATTCATAAAATAAACGGAAAGACTGTAAACATTTCTACATGGGTCAAAGCAAAAGAAGAATAGAAATACTGCCTTGCTTTTGTAAACTTAATCTCCTCTTGATAGTCTACAGAGTTAGTCCTTATAGATTGTAAACATTAATTATTTTTAATTTTTTTAACATCGTTGTTGAGAAATGTGTATGTTTGGCTCTAACCGATTCAATCAAATTTACATTATTTAATTTTTAATCATTATTATAATTAATGTTTGTCAGCCACAACATGATTATTTGGAAACTTAGTCCAAATTAATATTTCTTTAAATGAATTAATTCTTTAAAAATTAATATTACTTTAATTTTTTTAACTCTTTGTGATTCCACAATCTGCCCTATAGGCAATAAGTATTTCTTATGTCTATATTATATTTACATGGCATGCAGAAAATCACTTCATTAAGCGATCTTCTTTATAAAATATTATTTTAATTAATTAGTCTTATTCTAAAGCTTATTCTAAAGTTTATATATGTCCAGTAATCAGATCAGGTGGTGTTAAACGTTTTAGTCTACGCACTTCACTACTATGTCGCATAATTAGCTGATTAGCCAGTACATTGGGATGCACTGACACTCTTTCGAAGTACTTCACACAAACATGTTGAATTACACTCATTATAGGTTCTAGAGGAATATCGCGTTGTATTACTTTATTTGAAATGTAGTACGGAGCATCAACAATGGCACGCAACACTTTATTTTGGAACCGTTGAATGATGGATATATTAGATTTGCTAGCGGTACCCTATAGTTGGATTCCATATGACCAAATAGGCTTGAGTATAGACTCATACAGCAACACCTTGTTATCTAATAATAACTTGAATTTGCGCCCGATGAGCCAATACATTTGGTATAATTTCAGTCGAAGTTGTTTTCGTGTATAGAGTATGTGCTTCTTCCAGGTTAGACGTTGATCTACGTGCATACCAAGATATTTAACTTGCTCTGCTTGGGGGAGTTGACAATGATTGCTATTCACTGGTGGACATGTTCTTCTACGCAGGGTAAACGTTACATGGGTGGATTTTGTTTCATTGACTTTAATGCGCAATGTCTTCAACCATAATTGTACTTGATCCAGGTGGGTTTGTAGATTTATTGATGCTGTGATCGGATCTTCATGGGATGCCAAGCTTGTTGTGTCGTCTGCGTATGTTTCCACAGTAGTTATTTTTGTGGTGGGCAGATCGACCGTATACAGAAGATACAGTACTGGACCTACTACACTACCTTGCGGAATTCCTGAATATATGGGATTTAATTCGGTATGTTCATCGCCTTGATTTACAATAAAATGTCTATCAGTGAGATACGATTTTAGTAACTGATAGTCCGGATGAGGGAGAAGTTTCTTTAGTTTAACCTGCAAGCCCGTATGCCATACTTTGTCAAAAGCCTGAGATATATCTAGAAAAGCAGCCGAACAATATCTTTTGGCATTTGGGTCAGCGTTTATTTTGTTTACAAGTCTGTGCAAACTGATGTTGTGGAATAATTTTTCTTTTTTCTATTATATAGTTTAACTTCTTGATCTATAGTTTCTCGAAAACTTTCGAGATTGTCGGTAATAAACTTAAAGCCCGGTAGGAGGTCACATCTTCTGGTATTTTTCCTGGTTTAAGAATAATTAGTATTTTAGTTACTTTCCAGATGCTAGAGAAGTAATTAGATCGTAGCATGGCATTAAATATAAATGTTAATAATTTCATACCCTTTTCACCACGAACAAGCTACTACCTGATAAATGAACACAGAAAGAAAAATCGGCAAGTAATTTTAGATACATTCCATGTTTAGATGTGGATATCTAAAAATGTTATACTTACTTATAACCGGTAAAGTAACAAATATGAAGTATGCTGTTTGTATACCAACAAATATTACTTCGATATTCTTACTGCCATTACGGTAGATTTCATATTCCTTTTTATATCGTCCACAAGGACGAAACAACGGAATTGTTAAGTCGAAACATCTACTTAACACGGGACAAGTCATTCTAATATACACACATACACTTAATAACTAAAAATAGAAGGAATTGCTATCACATAAAGTATAAACTATATATAGTCCTTTCAATAAAACAGTCAATACACGTCATCAAAATTTATGACGTTAGTGCGTTGCAATGTTGGCCTATTAACTTTGAATTTTGGTTCCGTTTGCCGGTTCGTACCTTCTAATTATTATCACTAATGTTTTGAAGATTTTTGTAGACATTTGGCAATAGTGCCGACCAGTACGAACACAAATAGAATTTAACAGACTGATTCGGTTACATGTTCCTACACATCAGACATCATTCTGTCTCTTTTTGATTCTCTAATCAGTCAATTCGAACAGGAACGATTCATAAGGATCAGGATTACTTAGTAGTAGAGTAGATTTTTCGATATAAATGTAATTTAAGAACTATTTCTGTTAGAGTTAGGCTGAGAACTATCCATAAAAACTTAGGAATATGCAGCTCTTTGAAGGATGTAAGTCATTCCTTCATATAGTGTTAGGAAACATTGGATTTAAATCATATAAAGATAACCGACGACGAGGTCTAATGAAACTTTAAGACATTATTTTTAAAAGAATATCAAAATGGTAGAGATTTTACAAAATGGAATATTGGGTTATTCTTGGAAAAATGGTAAATAGAGTGTAAAAACAAAAAAAGTAAGAATAACGTTTTAATAGGTTTGGTTTGGTTAAGAATTCATTGCAGATATATTATTGCTCATGGTGGATATGAACAAAACTTTTATTAAGCCTTAGAAAAGGTATATTGAAAGAAGCTTTGTATACAACACCTTCGGTTTGGATCACGCCATCAGACAGAGAGAAGAAGAAATTAACAAATAGTAGAATCGTGAACAAGTGTTCGATAGATTAGAAATTAATAATTTCGTAATTGGCATGCATAGTGATTCTGATAGTAAAAGTGGTGAATTTTTTTGTTGTGAACCAATACTGAAAATTACCAATATATAGTCATAGGGGTAGTAACAAGTAAATATAAGTACATATAAAGTAAAATCGTATTGTAGAGTATAAAAGATTTGTGTGTAATTGTTCAGATTGTACATTAGGTTATTTTTTTTACTCTTTATGATTCCACAATCTGCCCTATAGGCAATAAGTATTTCTTATGTCTATATTATATTTACATGGCATGCAGAAAATCACTTCATTAGGCGATCTTCTTTATAAAATATTATTTTAATTAATTAGTCTTATTCTAAAGCCTATTCTAAAGTTTATATATGTCCAGTAATCAGATCAGGTGGTGTTAAACGTTTTAGTCTACGCACTTCACTACTACGTCGCATAATTAGCTGATTAGCCAGTACATTGGGATGCACTGACACTCTTTCGAAGTACTTCACACAAACATGTTGAATTACACTCATTATAGGTTCTAGAGGAATATCGCGTTGTATTACTTTATTTGAAATGTAGTACGGAGCATCAACAATGGCACGCAACACTTTATTTTGGAACCGTTGAATGATGGATATATTAGATTTGCTAGCGGTACCCTATAGTTGGATTCCATATGACCAAATAGGCTTGAGTATAGACTCATACAGCAACACCTTGTTATCTAATAATAACTTGAATTTGCGCCCGATGAGCCAATACATTTGGTATAATTTCAGTCGAAGTTGTTTTCGTGTATAGAGTATGTGCTTCTTCCAGGTTAGGCGTCGATCTAAGTGCATACCAAGATATTTAACTTGCTCTGCTTGGGGGAGTTGACAATGATTGCTATTCACTGGTGGACATGTTCTTCTACGCAGGGTAAACGTTACATGGGTGGATTTTGTTTCATTGACTTTAATGCGCAATGTCTTCAACCATAATTGTACTTGATCCAGGTGGGTTTGTAGATTTATTGATGCTGTGATCGGATCTTCATGGGATGCCAAGCTTGTTGTGTCGTCTGCGTATGTTTCCACAGTAGTTATTTTTGTGGTGGGCATTAGGCAAGTTTGCTGACGATGGTTGTGAGTAGACCAAGCATCGTACTCATTTGATCCATTAGTTCGGCGATCATGTTTTCTAATCTAGATATGTTGCTGCTAGTTTCGGTAAGTTGTGATGTGGCTTCTCGCTTTTGTTTTGAACCATGTTCAACCATTTGCGCATAAGTTATGTCTGGTTGACTTGGTCTGATGTGTAGACTGGTAGGTGTGGATTGTTTTTGTTGCTGTTGATGCCTTTTTTCTCTTAAGGTAGGATATAGCTTCTGCTGCAGTTTTTTTAAACTGCGCAGCCCTTGTAGTTCGCTGGATAATTTCCGTTACAGTCAGCACATTTCTCTCTTTTTTCATCGCGAACTTTAGGAGTGTAATCTCCTGTTTTGTGTTCTCCTACACATTTTACGCTTCTAAATGATTTGCGACAGTAAGTTTTTGTGTGTCCGTGAGCTTGACACCTCGTGCATTGTGGTTTAATTCTTTTTTTGTGTGGTGCTCATTTAATAATGTTGTTTTCTAATTTGGCGATTTCATATACCGCCTTATTATTTCCATTAGATTTTAAATCAATATAAAACATAGGCAGAGGTTTTTTTGTCGTGTGATGTCGTATATTGTGAACATTTACGACCTCGTAGCCTTGTTAAGCTAGGGCTATCTTGATGGTGTTAAAGTCCGTCCCGTGATGTAATCCTTTTAACACGATTTTAAATATTCTCTCGGATTTAGGCCTGAATGTATGTTACTGGGTGTTTCTTTCATCTAGTTCTTTTACTAGAACTTTAATGTGCTCCGCTTCGAACAATTGAATTTTTATTGTTCCATAGCTCACTGTTTTAATTGTGTAGTTCTAGGTCATGAATGTGTTTTATTAGTCCTACCTTATAAATTGTTATTGGTGGTGGTTTGGGAACAACTTTTTCAGGACTTGGTTGTATATTCTCTTCAATTTCTTCCGATAGGTTGCTAAAGCTGTTTTTTGTCTCTATTGGTTTCTGTAACCAATAGTCACTAATGTTTGTTTGTTTCCTCGCAATTTCTTCTTCTGGGCTTTTCAATCGTTTTTTTTATTAATGACTGTAGTTCATTCTGATGGTGGAGTTTGCGTTATTGTTCTAATATTATATCAAAGTGTGCAGGTGATTTGGTTGAATCGCTGTGGTTTGCCATTTTTAGAAGATTTTTAATATTTTATTTTATTTATTTCCAGAGGATAAAAAAATATATACATTGTTTATTTCACGCACTTCATTTTTCACTTACGTATTATTTCTTGCACTAGTTTTTGACCAAAAATACTATAAATGAATTTCAAAAGGACTGTTGTAAAATAAGGGGAAATAATTTTAAAACACTAATAAAAATGAGATGCAGTCTTTTTGTCTGGTCACGTAAACACGTATTCACTACACTTTAGGTCGACTGAGAGACGGATAGCCGCATCTGTTATGTGTTTTTAACACTCATTTAAATAACCGTAATAAAGTACTGGTTAGTAAAGGTATCATTCTAGAGCTTGGAGCGTATTGAAAATACGTCTTCACCCCACGAAGGTTGGAATTGAACTGGATTGGGTTATGAAGAGATAATTGTATACTAACTATTTTGCAGATGTGGCAAATGAATTAGCAAGAATGCTGTGATTAAATGTAATTTTTTGAAGACAAATGGACGCAAGCAGTAACAAGAAACTAAGGAGAAATACAGTGATATATAAATGACTTGACAAGGAAACACGACAACGAAGGAAACAAGAACTAAAGATACGTTAATATACTCTCTAATAAAAGTAAATTACATTACTTGGATATACAGTTATTAATTAGGTAGATTAGCCTCCAGGGGATACCACTACATAAAAAAACGCGGCTAAAACTTTATCTCATACTATTATACAAAACTATTGAGGATGTTTAATTAACTGTACTAAAGTAAAATATGAAATTTGATGTGGCAACATTGCGACGTTTTGACGTCATAAGGTCTGACGACCTTTGTCTTATAGGAAGGACTACATGATTCATATCGTCTTTGGTAATATTAGGCTGGCAAGATATTAATTTCGGTGTTTTACAGGATTTTAAACTAACTAATTAATAACTTACAAATGTGTTATTTGCAAACGATGACACCGTCCTTTCGAGGCTTACATTAGTTGATTTAAAATAAGTGAGTACCTCTGTTGACACCAGAACAATAACCAGTATCGAAATCGTATCGACGATATACATATGGGTCAGGAAAAAATTGACCAATTTAGTTGTGCGTAAGAAACCTGGTGAGACGTCTTCCATCGCTGTAACAAAAAAATGTAGTTCTCAGTTGCCTTATTAAAAAAAGAAATAAACTAGCCATTAAACTGCCGTTATAGCATCGTTAAGATTAAATATTTATTACTGAACGTAGTCTACTCTATATAGTAATTGATTAACTTTTAATGAGCAAAGAGTTTTAAAAGTTTTGGGGTTTAGCGTAATACTGTTTGTCAATAGGAACTAGTGGACGTTCATCGGTCGAAATTCGATCGTAATTCATAAGTTTAATTATATTTCTTCTGTAAAAGTGCCAGGGTAGCGAGTAAAACTTTCCTACTGTTACATACCAAGAATTATGGGAATTTATATGTTATTATTTATCACAACAATCTAGTATATACTTGGATCCTTTCCACCCTCCTGGTCCCACTATATCCTAATCCCAATATGGAAGAAGGAGAAACCCCGGACATCTCTCTCAAGCTACCGTCCCATTTCCCTCACCGACCATTTCTGTAAGGTATTCGAGCGTATGGTTCTCGACCGCCTATCTTGATTGCTGGAAACCCATTCATTACTATCTGATTTTCAGTGTGTTTCGCTCTGATCGGTCCACAGTAAATCATTTGGTGGGCTTAGGGAATGATATAAGAAATGCTTACTGTGATAGAAAACACTTCCTGGCACTATCATTGGATTTACAAAATGAATTTGATGGAGTCAATAGGTTTTTGATGATCAACAATCTACATTGCTTCGGACTCATGGGTCATATCTTGGACTTGTCAAGAATTTCCTCAGCAACAGATCTTTCCGAGTCTGTTCGGGAGGTTTTCTCTCCTCCACCTACCCGCTCTCGACTGGAGTCCCACAGGGTTCAGTTCTAAGCCCTACTTTTTTTGAAAGTGTCCTTGATTAGCCGGCCATTCCGCTTCAAGCTCCCTGAACAGGGTTCAGTATTGATCCCGCTGAATGCTTCGCGATATTTAAAACTTTATACTACATCAAAACACAATCCTTCAAAGAATGACTAATCTGGAATATCATTGACTGACTGTCAATCATCCGTATCCTCTATCTGAATGGGATCAGGACAAGTTTAGTGTGGATCTCTTCTCACGTTGGTATACCGGGAAAAGAGCGCGCGGATAGTGCGGCTAAATCGGCAGCCTCCTCTCCCCTCCCCATCCAGATCATAACAGAAGAAAATACAGGCAAACTCCTTCTACGGGAAATCAATTTTTTCCATAGAATCTAGCATGTGTGCTGTCTGGATAGAACCTCTACTTCGTTATGGTTGTGTTTGTAGTCCTGTATTTTTATTCATTTTTTTTTTAAATTTTATATACACTATTTATACTTTTAGCCCCCTGTTTGTGTTATTAATTTCTATGTCACTGTTTTTAATGTGCACTGATTTTTACTTATGATTTTCCTGAACTAGATCAAATAGTTTTATATTTTTTAATTTTCTGACTATGCCTTCATTATCTAGCAGCTGGAGAACCTCAACATTTATATACATAGGGAGTATCTGTTAATTTCTTTGAGCATAGTCTTTGATAACGTTATCGACGGTTTCTACCTTCAGGTCCTTATGCAGGTTGTTGTTACGAATGCACCATGGAACATCAACAATACCTTGTTTGTTTTAGAATATTTGAGCGATAGTTCTATTGCTTTGACTGAGTCCAGAGTTTAACATCACAAATCTATACTAGTTTAAAGACTTACTATATAGTGATAGGATTGAGCATCTGTCCAATAACCAGTAAATTTTCTTGTACCTCAGCTTGAATGGATCATGTCAAAATATTTGGCTGCATTTTCATATAGGACTACTGTATACTGGATTGTGCTTGATTCTTTCGTTGGTGCAATCAATATGCATTAATTTATTTTGATATGACATTTTTCTGTCCAAAATATTTAGACAATAGCTGTTATCTCCAATGATTAAAATTGGCTAAGATTGCAGCGTTATCTGCAAATGTAGCAATAACATTTTCATTGAATGTATGATATTTTAGAGGTTAATTGAAGTAAAATGTATAGCAGATAACGGACTGGACAAATATACTTTTCTGTGGCACAATTGCTTGTATTTTTCAAGTTAGAATAAGCACCTTCTTGTTCGACTCTGAAGTATTGGTAATTTATATACGGTACAGCCATTTTTGTATATTGCCCAAGGAGAAGCATTTTAATCTTATCATCTTCTAATTTCACTTAAACCCTCATACCAAACTTTACCGAAAGCTTGAGCACAATATAAAAATGTTGCAGAACAAATTTTATTTTCTTTTAGTGATTTTCCTATGACATTGGTGATTCTGCAAACCTAATCAATCGTGGAACGTTATTTCCTGAAACCAAATTGGTGATCCAGAATAAGATGTTTTTTCTCCGTGATGCAAATCAATATCACCTCAAACGTTTTTAAACAATTTGTCGGAAATAGTGATACTAGCCGGTATGACGCTATTTTAGGATGTGATTTTTTTGGTTTAAGAATCATAATTACTTGAGCTACCTTCCAAAGTTGTGGAACATATTGTAGTCTGGTTGAATCATTTGTTAGGTTGATGATTTTAATTGGTATTCTTCTTGGAAATTTCTTAATATTACCCAGGTTATAAGGTCAAAATCAGGAGGATTTTTTGCGTTAATATTATTTCTTTTTTAACTCCATTTAGAGTGGAAAATGGAATTTTCATCCTTTTCTGTCCAATGACTTAACGTCATCCACTGTATGGGGTTGAAACATTCACTGTAGATGGTCTGAACATCGTAGTCTTCTTCTGATTATTTCTGGACCAACTCGCGTGATAGGTCCTTTTAAGTTTCTGGTAGCTTTCCACAGCGAATACTCAGCACTCAGCAAATACAGAACTCTGTTTCTCTCTTATCTCTGTTTGAGATTTATCATCAGCTATCAATATTTTGGTCTTTTCTTCATTAGTTCTTAGGCCATATGGCAATGCGAACTATATCATGAATAGTTGAATAATGCTAGAAGTTTAAGGAGTTTGTAGTTAATATTCAACGTCATGTTGAATTATTACTATGACTTCTGTAACCAATATAGTTTTGATGATGAATTAATGAAATAAATGTAAACAATATGTAGGCATTATCAAAAGACATTTTTTAAGAAAAAGACAAAGGTACCATAACGAATAATTGTGGCATGTATGGAATTGCCAATTCGGCGCTTACTACATTTTTTTACTTCAGTGTTATTACTATATATAAGAACACCTGTGAGTGTTAGTAACGATTAAAAACACATTTATTGTAAACATAATATTCATAAATTTTGCGTTTTTTTCACAATATTACTCTATTTGTGCCATGTATTTCAGTAAGGTAAGTTAATAATAGTTTCTTAGTCTCCATAACTTCATAATATAAGCTACTAAGGAATATCGCTTGATATAACTCTTATTTTGACAAAATAATGTCTTATTCGCCTATATATTTAAATGAAAATTCAGTCCATCTCCCTTTCCCAAGTACTCCAGTCATCCCAGATGATATACGGCCTTAACCAGCCTGATTACTGGCGTGACTGGGATCCTGTCTTTTGAATAATCGCGAATATAAATTGACGAGATGCATCAGCAGGATTCGAACGCGCGACTATCGAAACAGTAGGAGGACCGTCCTGTTGCCTTGATACTTGATATGAAAAACAAATGAAAATAATATGAATATCACACTTGGTAAGAAAATTAATTAAATACAAGCTCATACTCTCTAAAGATTACCCAGACGTGATTATATTATTATGGAGATCAAGAGTTTGTATCGATAACAAACATATTGAAACATTTTATGATAATTTTAAGACGCAGTACTGCCAAAAAACGTTATTTTTATAATAGCTGTTAGTAACTACAAAACAAAAATTTCAGATTGATCAAATATTTTAGACACATTGGATGATGGATATTTGATTTTCATTTAGTAGGTCTGTGGAAAGAAAAAATGTATCCAGAATTGTACAAAAATACCTTGTTATATTGGGGCAGCCGGCTTGGTTAGCGCAGTGGTAAAGGCGACAGGACAGTCCATCTAGTGTTGCGAGAGTTGCGGGTTCGAATCCTGCTGAGGCATGGTCGTAAATTAATATTTGTTATTGTCCTAGGCAAGAGTGCAAAATCCGACAAGGAAAATGATCCCAGTCACGCCAGTAATCAGGCTCGGTCTTCTGGGATGATTTCTAAGTTGGTCACTCGTCAGTCGGCGAGGAGCGTGGTTCGGAGCCTACGTTAAACTGTAGGTCCAGTCCAGATAGTTGATAAAAGGAGACTTTAAAATATAAAAAATATATATTTGGGCAAATAAAATGCACAAATTGTAATTTTTGAAGTGTCTGACTCTACACGTAGATATTCTTTGAAATGTCTGCCATAACTTACCTATATAAAAATGTTTTCAATGTTTATTTACCTCCTAAACCTTTTTTCGTCCTTATATATAATCAAGTCTATTAATCCTTAAATATTTTAAAATAATCTTAATCTTAATATAAAATAATCTAATAATCTTCAAATTTATTTCTATTATAGTCCTTGAATAGTAAGATTTAACGACATTTCTCTAATATTTTTCTGCATTCGTACGATTAAAAAATTTTTGGCAGAAACACACAGTATCGATACACGCATAATTAAAATATAACATTATAGAAATAATGTATCAATAAGACTGGTAACCGTACAAATAGTATCGAATTATTCGATAGTTTCCATCGTTAATAAGAACAAAAAACCTCAGCTTTAGACATTTTAATATTACCCCAGTAGTGTAAATAAAAATTATATTTACACACCCTGGTTTTTGGTCAATCTTAATGAGAAAAACTAATGGATATTTGATATAACAATTATATCACAGAACGAATATGCGGTAAAACATTTACTTAGTCATTTATTTGTTGATACGGTAATATTCATTTTAATTCTTTTTGTATTTTGTTGTTTATGTTTATAACTCACGCATAGATTTTGTTAAACCTTCAAAGTGTAGAAGGTACAGGCCTGATTATGAGCATTTTTATAATTATCCTGCTGGTTTGTGTATCAAAGTCTGCCAGTAGCATTTCATTTAATAAAAATTCGAATTTCGAGAAAGTGTTAAATCGATTAGTGGTGAGTCACTTTTCATCTAAAGAGCATGTAGAGAATTTGGGAATAATCCTCAACAATTCTTCGTATCTGAGGGACATAATAAACACGATATTGCTGAATAAGAATTTTACGAGTCCTTACCGGATGATCACTGATCTGGAACAAGAAAGGCGCGGGATTCAGCAAATGCAGTTTACGGATATAGTGGTCCTGATGGAGAATATAACGGACCTGACATTTTTGGCGCATTATTTCCGGGATAATCCCTTTATCTGGAGTGCTACGACTCGATTTTACTTTGTAGTTACCAGAAATTTGACTCAACCTAAAGACAGGATAGTTAACGTGTTCAAAAAAATCTGGACCACGGCCGGTATCCTTAATTTTTCTCTGGTACACCTTGATGGGAAATACGAAAACGTGATGACATTTAATCCATTCCTTTGCACTGTACATAGACATTCTATCGAGGATGGTAGATGCAACATTTTCGCTGGAAAAATAACGAATTTACATAATTATAAATTGAAGATTGGTCTATTCAAGATATTTCCCATTTTAGGAATGACAGATACCGCATGTTTCGGAAGCCTAGGTTGCGTCATCATGGACATTTTCCTGAAGAAATTGAACGCCAGCATCTTCTTCATACACCCGAAGGATTTGAGGGGCGTCGTAAAATTGATAAGGGAAAATGAAGCTGACTTGGCATTTAACGAGATTTTCGTGTTTGCTCCGTCAATCTTGTCGTATGTTCCTTATCCGTTGCAAATCACAGAAGTGGTGGCGTTGACTAAAAGCGCCAATCCAGTTCCGTTCATCTTGAAGCTGTTTTACGTATTCGACTTGATCGTGTGGATTATGCTGGGAGTTATGACGATTAAGCTGGTACTGTTAAAGCGAGTGTTTGGTGCTGTAGAGTCCACCAGGTTCAAGGAAAATAACCACGTAGGGTACAGGATTACCGCATTGAGCAGTTCGCTCTGTTTTCTCTTTTTCTCCAATGCTTTCAACGGTGGTATTATCACAGCAGTAGTTGCACCGAAATACTTCAAGAACTTGGATACGATATACGATCTGGTTCAGAGCGGTTTACCGCTATATGGAGAACCAGAATGGCGATTTTTTATTAACGAAATGTTGCTAAAACAGTACGTGAATGTATCTTACATGGTCGTAGGGGATAGGTTGAAAGCGTGCAACACTACCGACTTGTACACCGTCACTACCGAGTACGCAAAATCATTTTTGAACAACAAAAAGTACCCAAAAGTAAGGTTTTATTATCACGAAGTCAAGGAAATAATCGGCAGTACTTTTCTGACTTTATTCACGAGAATAAATTCGCCTTTTAAGGAACTACTGAAGGATATCATATTGCGAGCTTCATCCTATGGAATAAATAATAAATTTGGTACCGTACCCATTACGCTGATCCCACCGAAAACTGAACCTACAAACCTGTCACTAGTGCACATGGAAGCAGCGTTTTTAATTTTAATAGTCGGACTGGCCCTCAGTGCGTTAACGTTTCTATTTGAAATAATTATTTACAAACGTGATAAGAAAACCCAGCACGTATAAATTTGATATTAATGTTATCGGAAGCACCATCACTTTATTTTAGGTATAATTAATATATAACACAGAATAAGTTCACGTGCTTGGCCAAATTTGGATCATTACAGGTACTGTAGTTTTTTCTCTGATGAATCTTCATAGAGAAAACAAGAATGTGTTATCATTTAATCCGACTATCAGCTTCAAGTTCAAGTATTCCATCGACAAAAGTATAAGCAACATTTTAGCTGGGATAATCGCGAACTTCATACACCGTCATAATTGAAGATAAATCTGTTCAATATATTACTCATTTTAAGAACTATTGATAACATATGTTTTGCAAATCTGGTTGTGTCATCAGGAACATTTTCATGACGGAACTGAACGGGAGTACCTTCTTCATACACCCGACGGATTTGAGGGGCATCGTAAAACTGATAAGACAAAACGAAGCTGACTTGGTATTTAAGATTTTTCTGTTTGCTGCGTCAATCTTGTCGTATGTTCCTATGGATTATGCTGGGAGTTCTGACGAATAAACTGGTACTGTTAAAGCGAGTGTTTGGTGCCGTAGAGTCCATCAGGTTCAAAGAAAACAACCACGATTATCGCATTGAGCAGTTCGCTCTGTTTCCTCTTTTTCTCCAACGCTTTCAACGGTAGTATTATCACAGCAGTAGTTGCACCAAAATACTTCAAAAACTTGGATACGATATACGATTTGCTTCAGAACAGTTTATCGGTTATAAACGGTTTATAAACGAAATGTTGCTGAAACAGTACGTGAATGTATCTTACATGGTCGTAGGGGACAGGTTGAATACATGCAATACTACAGACTTGTACCCCGTCACCACCGAGTACTCAAAATCATTTTTGAACAACAAAAAGTACCCAAAAGTAAGGTTTTATTATCACGAAGTCAAGCAAATAATCAGCAGTACTTTTCTGACTTTATGGACGAGAATAAATTCGCCTTTTAAGGAACTACTGAATGATATCATATTGCGAGCTTTATCATATGGAATAAATAATACATTTGGTACCGTACCCATTACGCTGATCCCACCGAAAACTGAACCTACAAACCTGTCACTAGTGCACATGGAAGCAGCGTTTTTAATTTTAATAGTCGGACTGGCCCTCAGTGCGTTCTTTTCACCAATGAGCGTATAAGCAACATTTTAGCTGGGAAAATCTTAAACTTCATACCCCATCATAATCTGAAGATACAACTGTTCAACATATTCCACATTTTAAGTACTATCGATACCATATGCTTTGCAAGTCTGAATAGTGCGGTATTAACACTTTCTTATCTTGACCACCACCTTATCTTGAAGCTGTTCTGGATATTCGTCTCGATGGTGTTGAGTATGCTAGGTATTTTAACAATTAAAGTGATATTATTAAAGCATGTATTTGGCGTGGTGGAGGCTATCATCAGAGTACATTCAGTTTTTAAGGAACTGATAAAGTTATTGACCATTGTAATCATATTGAATAGTTATAATAGAAGCGGATGTTGGTTTTCGTCTAAGCACAGTAAAATCAAGTTCTTTTGAGGAAGAATTAAGTAGTCTTTGTATTATTAAATACTAATTCTTTCAATTATGTGTTAGAAATGTGTTTGTGTTAAAACCCAGAGCCTTGCTCTATTATGTCACCATTTAAAAATTAAACAAGTTAATAGAATTAGAGTTTTCTTACAAACTAATCTTAGGTTAACAAATTGTAATTGAAGACATAAATTATAAAATACTGACTTTGAGTTCAATACAGATAAATTAAATTAAAAAGATAAATTAATATAAAGTTTATTTTGAGTGCGGAAACAGTACAATGACAGTGAATTTATTTATTATTATTTTTAGTTCGTAGAACGCTTTGAACAATCTAGTGATAGCAATCATTATTATTTAACACTACCTGTAAGAATAATGCATAATGTATATTATACAGAATATTTATGCATAATACATTTAAAATAAATTAAATAACAAAGACATTTTTTTGTTCCCACTGGAAGACGTAGCTCTGCGTATTGAATTGGAAAATATAAATATCAAAATATTTCAAATAAGATAAAGCTTATTACAGAAAACCCTTTATACATCAAAATGTTGATAATTTTAACAGTTTTTATTTAATTTGTTTTCAAAATAATATTATATTTTCTTACGTTCATTTTTACACAAGTTAAACGGTTACTTTAGAACTGTTTGGGTGAGCTACGATCGAAAATAGCCAGTAATTCATTTTTAAGAAATTCTTTCGATAAAAATAAAACTAATTTCAACTAACTAATTAACTCAGACACTAATAAGAAGTAAAAAATTAAATAGAGTAATTTCTCTAAATTGTTAAGCCAAGATAGATAGCAGTAATAAATATAACAAAAATATACAAAGAGTAGCGAGTATACGTAGTACAAATCTCGAAAAACAAGAAATAATAAAACAATAAAAGGGCTGATTAAAATTTGGAATCAACTACTTTGGAAAAGTTCAAAAACATAACGAAAAGGTAACAGAAGAATTACTATAATTGGGATAGGAGCGATTAAGAAGAAAAGACCCCATCTAGACAACTACAGATGAGCAATATAAATTATCAATTTTTCAAGATTTCAACTTCAAATGGATCTATCCCATAAGTATGTTTCATGTTAAAGATCTTAGATGAAACGAATTTATAAAAATTAAAATTAAAGTAGTTATGAATAATGAAATATCAGGAAAAAAACTTCTTTCTTAGCTCTTAGAAAGTGGCTTGAGTCATGTTATAGGAATCTTGAATGCAACCAGAACTACTTTATATTACCTTCCCACTGGATTATACACTCATTTATTACCCATTATCTTCAATGTTTTTGAGAAATAGCACCATTTTTGGGTTTCGAAAAAGAATGTTACTCGACAACTTATGTTAACTCCAAAAACCCTGGTATTTATACGAAGAAGTAGTTTCTACTTCTAAAGAAGTTACTAGAATAAATGGTACATACATAATTCTACCGAAGAGAAAATTCGTAATGATTAATCCATTTCACCAGGATAGTTTGGAAATTTTTTTTTGGAAATATTAGAAGCAACTGACCATTTCGTCTGGGCATTGAAAAGCCTCATTATCAACAATTATTTGTCTCAAAAAGATCACCAGGGGCCAACTGTGAGAGTATGTTCAGAAGGAGGTTTGTCTAATTTATGAATTGGCGACGTGGTAACTGGCAACCGAGCTACAACAGCTTTCACATTATCATACATACCTTCCATAACAGTTCCCACACATATTATTAAATATTATTAAAAAAAATAGAAAATAATATCAGATCATATATATCTGGTTTCATTGCCAGAAAATTATTAAAATTTATAATATAATTAATTAAATGTGAAGGTTCTAGGGCAAAAATCGGAAAAATCGGTATCGGAAAAGCGATACCGATTTATTATAGCTCGCCAGTATGACAAATATTGTCTTAAGGTACTAGGAAATTATTTCAATTCACATGTTTTTGAAACCATTTCTAGATTTTTATGTATTGTCCAAAGTATGTGTTATGCCAGCAAAGGTCACCCTATTCTAAAATCATTACTTGTTTTCTAGTATTATAGTATTCATTAGTAATATTTAAATAAAATATTTTATTGAAATTGTATTTTTTAATTTCCCCCTGTAATTTAAATAAATTGTATTCTTATTTTTTAATCCCCCCCCACATTCACAAAGGCAGGTACTGCCCATCATTGAACCCATTTTAGGCCAAAATTGGTCAGTTTCGGGAAACGTTCAATAAGGAGCTTAAAAATCTGCGATTGCAGATCACACAGTTCTAGATGATACTCAATATTCACACTTTTAACTGCGATGGTTAATGGATGAGTGAAGAGTGCTATATCACCCCCAATTTTTTAAAAATCTGCTAATCGCTGATTAAATTCCATCTCTAAATAATGTTTTTCATAACCCCAAAAGGAAGAAAAATCATTTTCTTCTAAGTTTTTTCAATTTCAGATTAATTCTAAATCTATTCACAGGACCGTATAAGTTAGCTATATTACTATAAAGTGTCTTGCAACTTTAAATTCAATTCGTTTGAGTGTTGCGCCATATCAGTTATATATATTAATACAAGATCAACCAGGAACCGAAGATCTTGCATTTAATTTTGTAGTTCACAAGTGTCAGATGTCATTTCACCGTTTAGAAATAAAGGTATTTCTTTTCTTAAAGCCAAAAAGCGCTGCAAGTATTATTCAGCGTTTAGCCATCTAATTTCTGAATGTAATAAATCTCTATAAGTTGCAAAAATAAAAAATAACTAACTGTTCTACGGGTCAATGCCCTGCTTCCACTTCTAATCGAACTGGTTATCCTAACAACAACTTCCATAGTTTGATTCATTTGACATAAATACATTCATTTTCCATATAAGGCTTCTTGGTGAATGATGCCTAAGAATAACGGGCAATAAATGCCATTTTGTTTTAAAAATCTCTCCAATTCTGTCACTTTCCCCGTCATAGTTTTTCGAAGAAATAGAGATTTAACTTTATATGAAATTTTGGGGATGTCCAACAGATGTCCAGATGTCGCTACGTTTAACTTATTACTTGCTTCAATAGCTACGCTATAAGCCGCGACGGAATCTGATTGGCTCACTACGTTTCTATGGTACGTTGGTTATTTATTAATTAATTATTTGTTAATTATTAAACATCAAATATTAATTTTTTTAATTTTAGAAATCCGAAAGAAGCTATGCAAACAGTTATATACTTTTCTTCTTCTTTCTCCTGAATACAAATCTATTAAGAGAAGATTAACCGATATTCAATACTAGAGGAATTTTGGTGTAAAACTTATTGCCCAAGTAAGAACAAATTTGTTACAGTGTCATCAATTTAATAACTACCTAGAAGTTTTTTTTCCGTTAAAGAAAAAAATAGTTTAATTATCCATATAAACGTATTGGCGTAAGGCTATTTAACCAAGATTCAGGAATCTTCGGCTAGTATGTTTTAGAAATCATTTGAAACGCTTAACATAAGTTAATTTTTTTCATCTCACTGGTCGTTAGGACATTGTGAAGAGGATGAACATGATGGCTCTTTAAATAATTTACATTCTATAGTAGCGGGAGATGACTCTATAACTTCAATTACAGATGTTTATATATGAATAAACGAGTCAAGGCAATATCTTATGCCCCAGAAAATTATATCATTATACTGTCAGTAGGGCTCTTTTAACCTCTTCTTTGAATTTTAAACTCTTATTTCATCCCGCGATATTGCCACATCAATAATATAAGATATTTTTGTGAAATACCTTTAAAAAATGTAAATTCAAAACCCTTTAATTGTACTTTATATGTGTGCTATATACTTTTGGGTAAACCCATAATAGATACCTAATAGATTAAATTGATGGCACTAAAGAAATATGAAAAAGGAAAAAAGGTGCCTATAATGGAGATTTAGATTGACTAATCAAATTACTTGAGTGCATCTCTATTACTCTATGGTTTTTGTCCCGTCAGTCACAACACAAGAACATTTACGAAATCCTCCGTACTCCATAACAGTTTTCTTAACTGATTTAAATATACCAATGCCCTAAGTTATTTCATGTAACGGTACTAAATCCAGCATTTCCTCCATGATTGTAAAACCGTTCGAAATGCAACGTATAAAAATTATTAATTGATTAACATCGATCTGGTCGGTACTTTCGTCCAAACATATTGAACAGTACTCGCAATCTACAAAGCGATTTTTTAAATTAAAATTCCATCACTAAACGTTTTCTTCGCTTTGGCTAATGAGACTTCATCTGAGACAGCAACACTTTGTTTACTCTCTTTACTTACTTTAGAAAACATATTTGTTTGCTGTGTAGCGGCCTTGAGGAATATTGAATTTTACATCGTGGAATAACGGTCTACAAAATACCCAGAAATATAATCCTAGATGTTGAACACGGACGGGATGCCAGCAGCGCCCCCTAGAACCCGATAACGAATAGCTGGCGGCAACCCCGAGACGTTTATCTGGGTTGTTATTGAAGGGTATTTCGATTCATTCAGTGCTCGACCATCGTTTGGTTTAGACGTCCCACCATCGACTGCCCAAGCCTCGTCACCAGGTAACACCGCTGCCATCCGTCTTATCTAATTGTATTTTTCACATTTTTTTATATAGCCAATAAAAAACGGTCACATAATGTAAACACCACTGTTTCATTTCGTTTTACCTCCATTCACCGAGCCACATCATTTACCCTAAAGCTGTTTTAAATTTTTTGTACTCAGCTACCATAACTTTTATGTTTTTTATACTTTTATTCAGGTAAAGGAATCTTTTAACATCATATTCGTTACTTACAGACTAAACTAGCATACAAATCAAACATTACATTTTATTGTTGTTGTTGGAGATAAAATAGTCTATGTTGAATAGTAATTAATAGAAAACTGTTATTTTACATAGATATGTTGAAACCATCGAATTTAGTAGTTAGATTAGGTTGTTTAACAATTGTTGACATTGATATTTAGCATTATATATCCAACTATCATGTCATATCATATCAAACTATTTATACATGGATTCATCTCTATTGAGGTAAGATTTTGGGGCCAGTAATAAAAATAATTCAGCATAAGTTACATCCCTAATGAAGAAAAATATACACCGGAAACAGTATTTAGGTTATCGCATTTTTCATATTAATTGAGTCTGCTCATATACAATTTTTTCTCATTGCACTGTTGGTTTAGGAAATGTACGTTTTATTTGATTTCAATTTTTATATAATGCGTATGTTTGCTCAACTTTTATGGTTTATTATTGTTGTAACGCAATACTAATATATCACAGTTAAATCCATTTATTACTATGTGTTTCTAAACTGTGATTATTATAGATCCCGGACATTGTTTCGTAATATTCCAGTTTATTACCGTTACAGCCTCATAATGTATTTTATTAGAATATTGATGGTATTTTATTGGATCTTCAAAAGCATCAGCGACGTATTAGCATGGGACATTATGCCCAACAATAATTCCTTGAATGTATTTGTGAAAAACCAATTATTTGACAGCGAAGGATCAACAATAATCGGACTTATACCAGGAAATGGTTCACAAGCCATCGAGATCGTAGATTTGATTTTGACCAGTAAACATTTTAAAAGACCCTACTCAATTATCATGGATATTTTCGAAGAAAATTGTTTCAACTACCCAAAAGAAAAATTTACAGATGCTATTTTCGTGTTGGAAAACATGGAAGCGATGCAGACTTTTATCCGAGATTTCCGTACAGATATCTGGATATGGACATGGAACATTTTTTTCATTATTATTGAGTCGGCAACACGGTCGGGATTAAATTTGGAAACGGTTCTTCATAAGCTTTGGACAGAGTGTGACTTAATAAATTATACTGTAGTCATATTGAATGATTTGTGGAATATTGAATTAGTTACTTATAATCCCTTTATTAAGAGAATAAAACGATTTACGGTAGAATCAACAAGAGATGTCATATTTACCAATAAAATCGAAAACTTACAGGGATACCAGTTGAAAGTCGGACTATTCAAAGTTTATCCTGTAGAAAAAGTGGGGAACACATCGTGCCATGGCAGTTTAGGATGTGTTGTTATGGACGTCCTGCTGAAACAACTAAATGCAACCGTAAAGTTTATAAATCCACCAAAATTAAGAGATACATTCAGACAAATTAAAGAAAGACAGGTTGATTTGACGTTCAATGAGTTGTTTGTTATCGATCCGGGTTTTCTTCATCATTGTCCATATCCGTTAAAGATAATGGAGATAGTGGCGTTGGTTAAAAAATCCAAAGAATTACCTCTTTTCCTCAGAGTATTTTTTATATTCGACATAATAGTTTGGAGCTTGTTGAGTTCCCTGGCTATCATAGGTATCTTAATAAAGTACGTCATAAAATATAAAATTAACTTCAAGCGTCAGTCGATAGGTGGTAAAATATTCTTGGCGAGCTTTCTCTTTTGTTTTTTCTTTTTTTCCAATACTTTCCATGGCGGTATTATCGGAGCGATAGTTGCGCCGAAATATTACAAAAATTTAGATACCGTAAGCGATCTTGTTCGAAGTGGTTTGCCATTGTACACCGAACCAAACTGGAAAAGTTTTATAAACGGCAAACTGTTAAACCAAACGGTCAATAGCTCGTATGTGACTATTGCCAGAGATTTACGTTATCTCGAAAACAACAGAATATACGCCGTGACCGTAGACTATGCAGAGAAGTTCCTAAATGATAAGAGATATCCGCGAATGAGAGAAGAATATCACGAACTAAAAGATAAAATAGGTAGTGCCCTTTTAACGCTTTTTGCTAAAGCACGTTCTCCCTTTAAAGAATCTATTAAAAATATTCAGCTCAGTTTGGTTTCACGTGGAATCCACAATGCTTTCGGTAAAGTTCCAATTAAGTTTGTCCCTCCTAAAAAGCAAGTGGTAACGTTGACGTTGTTGCATTTGGAGATGCCCTTCTTACTTTTACTTGTGGGACATACTGTTAGTTTTTGTGTTTTTATGTTAGAAATAATATGGAAAAAGTTCGGCAAAACAAGTAATTTATAAATAAACGCTATTGATATATAGTTGACCAGTATTCAAATGTATGTTATTTTTAAAATATAGACGAGTGAAGGCATAAATGGATGTTTTATTTTAAATAAGTGCACAACTTATTACATATTCCTCATTCTAAGCTGGCAGACCGTATTAATTACTATTGAATTGAATATTCATTAAAATTCAACGACTTTAGGAGTTCCTTAGAATCTCCGAGGCACAATCCTGATCGTTCCTTGTAACAATAAGAAATATTTTAGAATCGCTAAAATTATTTACCAGAATAAACTCGGCCTCATCACAGTGAAGGTTGAGATCCAGAGGAGAAACGGCCAACCAGGGCAGTGTTTCAACTGCCAACACTTCGGCCACTCTAGTTCGCACTGCCAAGCTCCCCTGATGCCTCAAATGTGCCGTGCAATACCACACTAGAATTCAACTTCCAGAAGCACCTTCAAACCGCAGCAAGCCACGGAAATTCACACCGCAAACTTCTCTCGCTGAAACTGTACCTGCGCGAAAAAAAAAACCAAAAACTACATCGAATCTAACCTTCTACAAGTTTCTGCATGGAGCATTCAAGGTGGCAGGAAGGGCTTTTGGCCAGTTATAGAAGAGAAAGGGGAAAGTATTGGGGCCCATATAAGAAAACGGAAGTATAGTATTTGAACTTTCTTAAGAAAAATAAATATCACAAGTGAAATAATAGAATCATGTCTAAAATGTATCAAACTTAGTCGATAATAAATTTTACACGAGAAAATCGGTTTACTAACAATTAACTTTTATATTTCGATTGATTTCCTACTGA
This sequence comes from Rhynchophorus ferrugineus, assembly GCF_030347505.1. NCBI lineage: Eukaryota > Metazoa > Arthropoda > Insecta > Coleoptera > Curculionidae > Rhynchophorus > Rhynchophorus ferrugineus. Next base: position 54,111,900 of record NW_027472583.1, read on the forward strand.
CGCTAATCTGACGGTAAGGAAAAATCAAGTTAGAAGACAGATAACAATTTCCTCTCAATATTTCTCGAATTAGCTTGAAATTTAATGCACATCTCTCACAAAGAGAGTTTTGGGACCTATAATTATACCAATTGCTGGGACAAATGTACCGCCGCAAGCAATTTCCCTGTATTCTCCTTTAGTTAAATGATAAAACTACAGATAAAATATTTTAATTTCTTTTGTTAATAACTGCCTTTCTTCAGAAAGTATTTCGTTACTTTATCATATCGTCCACAGACAAACCATATAATTCAAAAAATTGAAATAAAAATCTTAATACATCCTAATTTAAATAACAAAATCGCCGATAAAATGTTTATATATTTGACATTCTTTGCCTCTTCTAGACTAACTTTTCTTTTGGATACACATTACTCTTAAAATATTGTGTAAATAAATTTTTATTTTATCTATAATCCTTTCGCGGTCAATTCATTCAGATGCTGTATAAATATACAATATAAATACTTCAGTGAGTATTCCTGAAGCAATAGAAGAGAAACAATTGTATGCTATAATAAAAACTACTCTTTATATAATTATAATATTAAAAGATTATATTACTTTAAGTATACATTAATAAATACCTCATTCTATTAGGAAAGTTCCATTTTCCATGATAATTCGTCAACCTCTTCATGGTTCATCACTTAAACCTCTTTAAATACTTAAAAATGAAGAAGGGTAATGAAAAGGCCAAACACTGAATTAAGATTATTCTAATCAGAATTTGAATTAATAAATTGAAATTGTACTCATCCTTCAAATACGCTAATCACACAAACACAAACGCATTAATACTCACATTAATTAATTATAATTAATAAAATTACTTAATTAATTGATTAATGTAAGCATATACAAATTTTTGTCTTTTATAGGATAACTATAATATAATTTTAATTAATAAAAAAATCTATATTAAAAAAAAAACACAATAATAGATATAAGCGGATATGCAGTGCATCATCAATTAACATTACCAATAATTTAGATAAAGCTAGGCATGTAAAAATAGTTTACTTTGAGATTATTAGAAATAAAATATAAACTAATAGCGTTTTAATCTGACATGGTTAAATATTTTACATCTGATGACTGAATGAACGTCCAATATCAATTACAGATACCAGGGATTGATTAAATATATGGTTTGGCCAGCACAAACGCCAGATCGCAACTAAAGAGCATTATAGAGGTGGTTGTAAGATATATATGACAAGCTCTACCCTAATAAACATTATTTTTAATATTTCAAGGAATAAATATAATTTAATGTGGCGATCTATCTATAAAATAATGTCGGTATATTACGTGGACTATATTTGGAAATTGAATTCGTAAATTTGTTGAACTATTGGATAGTTACATCCAAGTGGACTTCAAGAGAAAAACACTATTAAACTATATTATATCTGTACACTGGCAGATTGGATTGACGTCTGATAACAATTAAGTCATAAATATCGCGAACTCTGTTACGGTTTGATCGAAGATGATCAAATATCCTGTTTGGTTGCGATTACATTAGTGATAGATATTTGTATTATATATTGATTATTGTTAGAGTAACGGGATCTCCTTTGTGGTTTGTGATATTGGAGAAATCTAAAAACCAGGTGAAGACCTTTAACAAAACTTATATAAGAAACATTGGATTGGCCCGACTCACGAACCATAGATTACCCTGAGGGAGGGCGGCGTTCGCACGATCTGAAAACTATCCAATAATAATCAGGTTACAATTTGTAATAAAGTTATGTAACCTGCGCGGATCTAGACTTTATTGTCTAGACAAGACGTTGATTTTGAAATAAAGATCATGTCAAAGTATGATCAACATAATATTTTTATAATCAAAAGACTCTTATATAATGATAAAAGAAAAATGCAAATAATTTTGAATTATCATCGGGAAAATTCATATTTTAAATTAATCTTCACCTCAGCCAACACAAAAATTACGTTTCGAAGGATATTTTTACACAGCCCAAAGTTAACTATATGGAGCGTAATATCGAACTTCTGTCAACTATTTTATGTCCAGGAAAATGTAGCAAATTTATCAACGTTTTAATCCGAGATGGTTAATTTTACATCTGATGACTGAATGAACATCTAATCATAATTACAGATACCACGGATTGATTAAACCAGGTCTGACCAGCACAAACGCCAGATCGCAACTAAAGAGCATCATAGAGGTGGTTTGTAAGATATATATGCCAAGCTCTACGCTAATAAACATGATTTTTAACATTTCAAGGAATAAATATAATTAATTGTGACGATGTATCTATAAAATAAGGTCAGTCTATTACGTGGACTATATTTGGAAATTGAATTCGTAAATTTGTAGAACTATTAGATATTTACATCCAGGGGGGCTTTAAGAGAAAAACACTACTAAACTGTTTTATATCTGTACACTGGCAGATTGACGTCTGATAACAATTAAATCATAAATATCGCGAACTCTGTTACGGTTTAGTCAGAGATGATCAAATATCTTATTTGGTTACAATTACATTAGTTACATACTTATCTACATTACATAGATATTTGTATTATATATTGATTATTGTTAGTTATTAATCCACGTTACGATATCTATATTAAGATGTTAGTTTTAACTCATCGTTCCTTATACCTCCTCTTTAGTTATTTTATTTAGAGCAATGGGATCTCCTTTGTGGTTTGTGGTATTGGAGAGATCCAAAAACCACGTGAAGACCTTTAACAAAACTTATATAAGAAACGTTGGATTGGCCCGACCCACGAACCATAGATTACCCTGAGAGAGGGCGGTGTTCGCATGATCTGAAAACTATCCAATAATAATCAGGTTACAATTTGTAATAGAGTTATGTAACCGACAATGAACTAGACTTTATTGTCAAGACAAGACGTTGATTTTGAAATAAAGATCATGTCAAAGTATGATCAACATAATATTTTTAAAATCAAAAGACCCTTATATAATGATAAAAGATAAATGCAAATAATTTTGAATTATAATCGGGAAAATTCATATTTTAAATTAATCTTCACCTCAGCCAACACAAAAATTACGTTAGAAAGATATTTTTACACAGCCCAAAGTTAACTATTTGGAGGGTGATATCGAACTTAAGCTTCTGTCAACTATTTTATGTCCAGGAAAATGTAGCAAATTTATCAACGTTTTAATCCGAGATGGTTAATTTTACATCTGATGACTGAATGAACATCCAATCATAATTACAGTTACCACGGATTGATTAAACCAGATTTGGCCAACACAAACGCCAGATCGCAACTAAAGAGCATCATAGAGGTGGTTGTAAGATATATATGCCAAGCTCTACGCTAATAAACATGATTTTTAACATTTCAAGGATTAAATATAATTAATTGTGACGATGTATCTATAAAATAAAGTCAGTATATTACGTGGACTATATTAGGAAATTGAATTCGTAAATTTGTTGAACTATTGGATAGTTACATCCAAGTGGACTTCAAGAGAAAAACACTATTAAACTATTTTATATCTGTACACTGGCAGATTGGATTGATGTCTGATAACAATTAAGTCATAAATATCGCGAACTCTGTTACGGTTTGATCGAAGATGATCAAATATCCTGTTTGGTTGCGATTACATTAGTGATAGATATTTGTATTATATATTGATTATTGTTAGAGTAACGGGATCTCCTTTGTGGTTTGTGGTATTGGAGAAATCTAAAAACCACGTGAAGACCTTTAACAAAACTTATGTAAGAAACATTGGATTGGCCCGACTCACGAACCATAGATTACCCTGAGGGAGGGCGGCGTTCGCACGATCTGAAAACTATCCAATAATAATCAGGTTACAATTTGTAATAGAGTTATGTAACCGACAATGAACTAGACTTTATTGTCAAGACAAGACGTTGATTTTGAAATAAAGATCATGTCAAAGTATGATCAACATAATATTTTTAAAATCAAAAGACCCTTATATAATGATAAAAGATAAATGCAAATAATTTTGAATTATAATCGGGAAAATTCATATTTTAAATTAATCTTCACCTCAGCCAACACAAAAATTACGTTAGAAAGATATTTTTACACAGCCCAAAGTTAACTATTTGGAGTGTAATATCGAACTTAAGCTTCTGTCAACTATTTTATGTCCAGGAAAATGTAGCAAATTTATCAACGTTTTAATCCGAGATGGTTAATTTTACATCTGATGACTGAATGAACATCCAATCATAATTACAGTTATCACGGATTGATTAAACCAGATTTGGCCAACACAAACGCCAGATCGCAACTAAAGAGCATCATAGAGGTGGTTGTAAGATATATGTGACAAGCTCTACGCTAATAAACATGATTTTTAACATTTCAAGGATTAAATATAATTAATTGTGACGATGTATCTATAAAATAAGGTCAGTATATTACGTGGACTATATTTGGAAATTGAATTCGTAAATTTGTTGAACTATTGGATAGTTACATCCAAGTGGACTTCAAGAGAAAAACACTATTAAACTATTTTATATCTGTACACTGGCAGATTGGATTGACGTCTGATAACAATTAAGTCATAAATATCGCGAACTCTGTTACGGTTTGATCGAAGATGATCAAATATCCTGTTTGGTTGCGATTACATTAGTGATAGATATTTGTATTATATATTGATTATTGTTAGAGTAACGGGATCTCCTTTGTGGTTTGTGATATTGGAGAAATCTAAAAACCACGTGAAGACCTTTAACAAAACTTATGTAAGAAACATTGGATTGGCCCGACTCACGAACCATAGATTACCCTGAGGGAGGGCGGCGTTCGCACGATCTGAAAACTATCCAATAATAATCAGGTTACAATTTGTAATAGTGTTATGTAACCTACAAGGAACTAAACGTTATTGTCTAGACAAGACGTTGATTTTGAAATAAAGATCATGTCAAAGTATGATCAACATAATATTTTTAAAATCAAAAGACCCTTATATAATGACAAAAGATAAATGCAAATAATGTTGAATTATAATCGGGAAAATTCATATTTTAAATTAATCTTCACCTCAGCCAACACAAAAATTACGTTAGAAAGATATTTTTACACAGCCCAAAGTTAACTATTTGGAGGGTGATATCGAACTTAAGCTTCTGTCAACTATTTTATGTCCAGGAAAATGTAGCAAATTTATCAACGTTTTAATCCGAGATGGTTAATTTTACATCTGATGACTGAATGAACATCCAATCATAATTACAGTTACCACGGATTGATTAAACCAGATTTGGCCAACACAAACGCCAGATCGCAACTAAAGAGCATCATAGAGGTGGTTGTAAGATATATGTGACAAGCTCTACGCTAATAAACATGATTTTTAACATTTCAAGGATTAAATATAATTAATTGTGACGATGTATCTATAAAATAAGGTCAGTATATTACGTGGACTATATTTGGAAATTGAATTCGTAAATTTGTTGAACTATTGGATAGTTACATCCAAGTGGACTTCAAGAGAAAAACACTATTAAACTATTTTATATCTGTACACTGGCAGATTGGATTGACGTCTGATAACAATTAAGTCATAAATATCGCGAACTCTGTTACGGTTTGATCGAAGATGATCAAATATCCTGTTTGGTTGCGATTACATTAGTGATAGATATTTGTATTATATATTGATTATTGTTAGAGTAACGGGATCTCCTTTGTGGTTTGTGATATTGGAGAAATCTAAAAACCACGTGAAGACCTTTAACAAAACTTATGTAAGAAACATTGGATTGGCCCGACTCACGAACCATAGATTACCCTGAGGGAGGGCGGCGTTCGCACGATCTGAAAACTATCCAATAATAATCAGGTTACAATTTGTAATAGTGTTATGTAACCTACAAGGAACTAAACGTTATTGTCTAGACAAGACGTTGATTTTGAAATAAAGATCATGTCAAAGTATGATCAACATAATATTTTTAAAATCAAAAGACCCTTATATAATGACAAAAGATAAATGCAAATAATGTTGAATTATAATCGGGAAAATTCATATTTTAAATTAATCTTCACCTCAGCTAACACAAAAATTACGTTAGAAAGATATTTTTACACAGCCCAAAGTTAACTATTTGGAGTGTAATATCGAACTTAAGCTTCTGTCAACTATTTTATGTCCAGGAAAATGTAGCAAATTTATCAACGTTTTAATCCGAGATGGTTAATTTTACATCTGATGACTGAATGAACATCCAATCATAATTACAGTTACCACGGATTGATTAAACCAGATTTGGCCAACACAAACGCCAGATCGCAACTAAAGAGCATCATAGAGGTGGTTGTAAGATATATGTGACAAGCTCTACGCTAATAAACATGATTTTTAACATTTCAAGGATTAAATATAATTAATTGTGACGATGTATCTATAAAATAAAGTCAGTATATTACGTGGACTATATTTGGAAATTGAATTCGTAAATTTGTTGAACTATTTGATATTTACATCCAGGGGGGCTTCAAGAGAAAAACACTACTAAACTGTTTTATGTCTGTACATTGGCAGATTGACGTCTGATAACAATTAAATCATAAATATCGCGAACCCTGTTACGGTTTGATCGGAGATGATCAAATATCTTATTTGGTTGCAATTACATTAGTTACATACTTATCTACATTACATAGATATTTGTATTATATATTGATTATTGTTAGTTATTAATCCACGTTACGACATCTATATTAAGATGTTAGTTTTAACTCATCTTTCCTTATACATCCTCTTTAGTTATTTTATTTAGAATAACGGGATCTCCTTTGTGGTTTGTGATATTGGAGAGATCCAAAAACCACGTGAAGACCTTTAACAAAACTTATATAAGAAACGGTGGATTGGCCTGACCCACGAACCATAGATTACCCTGAGAGAGGGCGGTGTTCGCACGATCTGAAAACTATCCAATAATAATCAGGTTACAATTTGTAATAGAGTTATGTAACCTACAAGGAAGTAGACGTTATTGTCTGGACAAGACGTTGATTTTGAAGTAAAAATCATGTCAAGGTATGATCAGCACAATGTTTTAAAATCAAAAGACCCTTATACAATGGTAAAAGAAAAACGTAAATAATTTTAAATTATCATCGGGAAAATTGATATTTTAAATTAATCTTCACCTCTTTTTTAGTTTAGAAGGATATTTTTACACAGCCCAAAGTTAACTATTTCGAGTGTAATATCGAACATCAAGTGTACTGTTTATTAACTATTTTATGTCTAGATAAAAGTAGCAATAATAACAATGATTGATTAAACATATGGTTTGGCCAGCACAAATGCCAGATCTCAATTAAAAAGAACGATAGAGATCGTTTTAGGAAATATACTTGTGGTTTGAGGAAGGGCGCCGTTCGCATATCCTGAAGACCATCCAATAATAATCAGGTTACAACTTGTATTAGATCTTCTATGTAGCTTGCGCGGGTCTAGACTTTATTATCTAGACAAGACGTTGATTTGGAATGAAGAATCTTGTCAAAGTATGACAACTCAATATTTCAAAATTAAACAACCCTTATACTGTAATGAAAGAAAAATGCAAATAATTTTGAATAATCATTGGAGATATTTATATTTTAAATTAATCTTCATCGCAACTAACATAACAATGACATGTAGAAGGATATTTTTACACAGTCCCAAGTTGAATATTTGAGGTGTATATCGAACATCAGCTATACTGTCTATAGACTATTTTATGTATAGACAAATGTAGTAAACTTAACAACGTTTTGATCCGAGATGGTTAAATATTTTACATCTGATGACTAGTTAACAGACTCCACGGATTGATTAAACATATGGTTTGGCCAGCACAAACGCCAGATCTCAATTAAGAAGAACCATAGAGATGGTTTTAGGAAATATATTTGTGGTTTGGGATATTGGAGAAACCGAAAAGCCACGTGGCTCGCTCTAACAAAACCCATAAAATAAATCTTGCATTGTCCCGAGCCATGACCCACAGATTACCCGGAGGAAGGGCGCCGTTCGCATATCCTGAAGACCATCCGATAATAATCAGGTTACAACTTATATTATACAATATTTCAAAATTAAACGACTCTTATATTGTAATGAAAGAAAAATGCAAATAATTTTGAATGATCATTGGAGACATGTATATTTTAAATTAATCTTCATCGCAACTAACATAACAATGACATTTAGACGGATATTTTTAAATAGTCCCAAGTTGAATATTTGAGGTGTACATCGAACATCAGCTATACTGTCTATAGACTATTTTATGTATAGACAAATGTAGTAAACTTAACGACGTTTTTGATCCGAGATGGTTAAATATTTTATATCGGATGACTTATTTGAGAAACGTCCAATCACAACTACAGACGCCACGGATTGATTAAACATATGGTTTGGCCAGCACAAACGTCAGATCTCAATTAAAAAGAACCATAGACATGGTTTTAGTATATATATTTGTGGTTTGAGATATTGGAGAAATCCAAAAGCCACGTGGCGCTCTTTTACAAAACCCACCAAAGAAATGTTGCATTGGCCCGACCCATAGCCCACAGTTTACACAGAGGAAGGGCACCGTTCACGTGACCTGAAGACCTCGGATAAAAATCAGGTTACAACTTGTAATGTACTGTCTAGACAAGAAGTTCATTTTGAAATAAAAATTATATCAACGTATGATCAACAAAATATTTTGAAAGTAAAATGAAAAATGTACCGATTTAATTTAATTTTTTTTTAATATTCAAAGGAATAACTGTAATTAAACGTGCCTATCATTCTATAAAACGAAGTCAGTTACGTGGACTACGAAAAGGTATACGCTAATACATGGAGCTACTGGAAGTTTTCAGTAGACATCCAGGTGGACTTAAGGAAGGAAGCACTCAACTTCATTACATCTGTTGATTGACAGATTGGATCGATCCTAAATAACTACTAAAGTTTCTGAATATTACGAGTTCGATGACAATTTGATACGAAATGATCAAATATGTTGTTTGGCGAGCACAAATGCCGGTTCAAGTACCATAATGACTTTAAAGCATATGAAAATAGTGTTAGGATATAAAGGACAAAGGAAAATATATCAAAGCTATGCCAATAAATATATTTTGAAATACTTCATTATCGACATAGTGGTAATTAAACGTGCGAACCATTCTATAAAATGAAGTCTAGTGCGTGGACAACACTTGAAAAGAGCATGCGCAAATTCCTGCCAGCACAGATGCTCGACTTCAGGGCTAATATATTATGTACTTCTTTAGTTAAAAGAAGGCTTCTGTGTTAAGCACAATAATGAAATATTACTAGTTTCTAGGGACTTTGAGTTATGTGGTTGTTGTATTTATAATTAATAACCTAAAATCTCAACAGGACTAAATATACGTGACATGAAATTAAAACAATGCTACTTTGTGATGATCTTCATAAGCTTTAGGTCCATTTTGGATGATTATGAGGAAGGTGGGGAACTGTTACTGCCTTTATCAATATGTGGCCATGCTCTGAAACGAAAAGCTTTGGCTTCTTGTTCAAACTTTTTTCTTGTTCTTATTATTGAAGTTCTTGTTTCAACGCCAAAGAGTGAAATTAAACTTAAATCCGCCGAAAAGGACTGCAGCGAAAACAAATCAAAGTAACTTCTTCGAAAAACACAGCTCATAAACGCCATTGTTAAGAAATGTTCCAGTTCCCGTTTTTTTGTGCATTACTAGAACTTTCATTCATCACGACCGTTATCCGCTAGTTGATATTAGCTCGTAAAACTAACAATTAAAGAGATACTTAAGAAAATAAGAGATATATATATATATATATATATAAGCATACATCCCCACAGACACCTATCTAGAACTAAGACATCCAACTTAGAGAGCTTGATCCCGATATGATTCAACACGGAATCTAACATATCTGGCGAGGAGTTAGACAGATAGGAATTTGACGCAGAATTCACCATCGTAAAGAAAAGTAAAAAAGGGAGAGACGCTCCTCGAAATCTCTGTAAATATGAGAATAAAATCCAAAGTGAGTTTCAATATATGATCGCACCCACGTAGAAGTTGCAGAATGTTTAAAAGAAAATTTTTCGTATATAAACATTGAAATCTATAGCTGAGTCGTTGAAAATATTTAGAAAAATGATAAACGGTGAAGTCCTGTATTTTAGCCGAGCGTAATGTTTTTCAAAGCTTTTGAATAAAATGGACAAACCAAACAGAATGTGTATCAATATGGTATTTGTTCCAAGCCCCAAATATTCTGATATTTTAAAATCAACCCATACGTTAGAAGATTCCGTACATATTAAGTCACCACGACCCAACATTATTTTGTTGAATACAAACAAAATTTATTTTGCTGCATATTTTAACACACATCTATTAAGTATAACAAAAATCCCTTTTCTATTCATTAATTATACACATAAAGAAGGTACTAACTTAATTTGGATTAGTTTGTAGAAATATAAGTTACAATTCTTGACCAAGCTGCCAGACGACGGAATTGTTAAGTACACTATTGTAGATCACAGTATAATCATCACAGACTCATTTAAAGGGATGAGACAACATAATGACAACAACATGACTCAAGACAATATAGAACTAAAAAACCTCTATTAAACTAGACATTTTGTGAACCATACAAACTGTTGATATATAGAACACGATAACGAGCAAGATAATCGAGTTTTCCAACACGGCAGAGTCATTACCAACAGAATAACCAATGCTTTTGAACGAGATGGAACAAAATAACCCAATGATGCCATTTGATGACTTGACAGAGTACGGTATGATTAAGTCATCTTAGGCACTTCCCAACTTCACAGCATTTCCTACTGGAACAGTCCCTAAAATCAGTTCCTATTATATGTTTTATAATAAAAGACCAAAAAATTCTCTTATTTATTAAGTATCACAAACATATTTTAGCTGTAGTTGATAGTAATTGTTTGGTGGTACAGTTTTTGGAGATACATTCATATTCTTCAGTTTGTTTTATTTTGTCAGAATGGCCAACCAATGTCTATCTCTAAAATAATTTAAAAAATATACATGATACTAAATAAAAATTGTTGTCTTACCATAGTTGTAAGTATTCTTCAGCCAGGTTTATTTCTTAACAACAAACCAACGTTTATCTATAAATAAATAATAAAATAAGTATATTTCTTGCTCTTAAGATCGACTTAGAAATATATAAATCTTCAACCTAATCAGTTAAAGTACTCTGTAGTATAGAATGAGAAAAATTAGTTCTAGAAATACTTTTAATATTATCTTCAATGCATTACAACGAAAACAACTTTCAATTACTGCAAACGTATATTTTGACTATTTCTCTTGTATAATTACGAAGAGATAAACTAGAGAAAGCGATATATAGTACAAACCTAAAGCAAATCATATTTTTCATTAGTTAAACGGATTAATTTTGACCAATATATCACCGCACTATTTTCATATAAATAGTTACGTTTCAAGTAAAAGGGGTAAATATATAGTCTGTCCAAATTTATTTTGTAGATACGTCATCAAGTTGTTTACAGTATTGCATGCCACAATTTGTAAATTCGTTTTAAAATCAGACAATATTTCTCTTTTCATTTTATTCTAGTTAAAAAGAGACACAATGCTATCTGATAAGCAGAAATATAGGTTAAGGATAATTGAGGATAAGAGGTTATAAATGGGCATACGATATTTTAATGATTTGGTTGTTTTGATCAATTTTTAATCGCTTCTTATTATTACTCTGATTGGACATTCCGAAGCCGGACAGAACAGATTTTGTCTCTAATGAGCTACTTTGAACAGGAACGAGATAATGGAGGCCCCTCGTGTTAATAAAAATCGTTAGAAGCATTTTTACTGTTAAATATAATTTATCGCGTTTTTTATTGGAAACATTTTTTTACCGTGTTGCAGTTGCACTGGATGGACATGGAGACTGAAATATCTCAAAAAATGAAGAATATAATCAAGATCAGCTTGTTATGTTATTAAATATATGCAATGTATAAAAACAGTGAGTAATTTTTTAATATAAACATAATTTATAGAATTATGGAAAAGGAAACTGTTAGTCTGAAAAGTATCGAAGAGGTCTCATGGAACATCCGGATATTGTTTTTAAAAGAATACAATGTTTAAAAGCATATAATAAATTCAAGGAAGACTCATCATTTCAATTTATGTATTTAGATAAGACATGGATATTTCAGAGTCGGACCAATATACTAAATGGTCACTCATAGCAAGATGAATAGTGTTATGACAACAAAAGTTGATGTTGAAATTGTTGTGGTTGTTGTTGTTGTTGTTGAAAAAAGTTGAAAATTGATTTGGTTTTGTTAGTCATAACATTTATTAATTATTGTAGTGTCGAACTTAATTTGTCCAGTATAATATGTTGCCTAAAAAATATCAGCCATCGGCAATGTTTGAAAAGCCAAACCATAATCCTTTAATATCGAATAAATTGGTTATTTCCCATGCTTATATATAGCCGCTAACGATTATTTTTAACCGTCCGGTCAAATTATTTCAATTTTGGGGATCCAAACGGCCATACAATTTTTTTAAGAAGTTAATATATTTTACCTGCGGATTGAAATGGATACCCGGGTGTCCGATCATTGACCGGTTAATGTTGGACACCACTTATATTGATATATATTTATGAATAAAATTGTGTGCATAATAAAATGTATGAAAAATTTTCGAGACATTTGGAAAATGCTAAAAGTATTTAATGGAAATGTCCGGAATTCATTGGATGGAATGGAATTCAGTTCAACAAGTACACAAAAAAAACATGTTTGTTTGCACCAAACCAAGGAGGAATTTAATCACGAGTTTTTATTTTTTTGCAAGGCTACATATATCATACCACATACAGTAGTCTCTATTTTATGTATCACTCACCAAAATGATATTCTATAATATATTTCATTTACATATTAAGGATCACGACTACTTAATTAACTTAACTTAATTAACTAACTAACTAACTTAGTTAACTAGTAATGTAACAAACTAGTAATTAATAAATAAGCATAAAATGATCTTACCTTCATTTATTATCAGCAAGTTCTACCTGTCGACCTTTCTTCTTCATTAATATTATTTATAACTTAGGAACTGGTAAATTACTACTTGTATAAAAATCGTCAGAATTTATTTGTAAAGCATATGGATGTAAGATACTCAACAACGACGACTGTGTACATAACAAGAGAGCAAAGATATCTGTAACAAAAGGCATACATATATAGATAATTTCGTTTTAATACTCGTGATTTATTTTTGTGAATTATTAATTATGTTTTAAACACCAAAATACAATATATCATAAAAATGTAATTCGAATAAACTTGATTGGAAAGATAATAAAATAAGTATATTGTCCGCTTTGCCCTCTGAATTTTATAAACTAAAACTAAAATAGTGAAAATTAAACTATTATAATGGGTGATCTTTTTTAATATTTTAAATGTTAAAAAGAATATAATAAAAAAAATAGTAAATAGCATATTAAACGCCATATGTTTGACTATAAATCAAATGATTTAGACAAAAAATATCTTTAAACTTACTTTGTTAAACTTCTCTTAAAGTCTATTAAAATTTAAAGCATAAATAGGTGGTAGAAAACAGGATATTCTGAGGATGCAGACTTGAGCCGGTAAGGCACAAAACCGGTAGAATGTTCTCAACATGTCGACAGCCGAACGCTGTCGTTCAAATAATTGTGGTGAATATTTGAATTTCACCTGCTGCGGTGGCTCCTGTGTACGAAACGAATTAACTAGGTTGGGGGTGGGGGGAGCTGAGGAATGTTGAGAGGTCAGTGGCGGTGGTTTATTTTATTTTATTTTTACTTTAGTTAAGAAAATGCGTTGATTTATGTTCAGTTTTGCCTAAATTTAAACACAGGTAAAATATTTAAAAATTATGTAACTATGGTGCCAGATAAATATTGTTCAGAAAATCAAAATGTGAAACAAACAGATTGAAATGTTTTGAAATTAATAGTAAATGAATTACCCACTGACTAAATTGACTTTTAAGATTAAAGACATAGAGAATAACCTGTAAAACTGGAAAGTATTTAACAGTTGCAGCTGATATCCAATTTTGGTGTTACTTGGTAGAGAATGTGCCGTAGCCCCAACACCACATAATTATTGAGAAGTACATTAATAAACATGAATACACCAGGAAAATGAGCAATTGAACACTACAATCAACAAGTTTCTACAATCATATATATTTATGTCGTCTACACTAAATCAAATTTATTCATATTTTCTGCAATCTCTACAATTATTATGACATTAGTACATTATAATAAAATAAAAACTAGTAAACTATGGATTAGTAAATAAATATCTCAATACCAAAAGATATTACTTAACGCATCCTGGCATATTGTTGATCATCTAACAATTATAAAAAAGAACATTAAATTAATTACCTTCATTAATGATTACTTTGATTTAATTAAATAACCTTAAATTGTTGATTCAAATTTATACTATATATTTTTCTTTCTAAAATTAGATTTTTAAGCAAGATGAACCTTGATGTACCAAGGTACTTAAACGTTATGTTGGATATATGAATAATTGGGTGGATGCGCCTACATCTGACGTCCTCTGACGATGTATATATGGTTGCATAAGCAGATATTAAGCAGTTTCCTGTAAATTGTAATGAGCGCTACGGCGCATGCTCGTACTAATGCCATCCAGACAGGATGAAGATCCCGCCATCTTGATTCATTGTATGTTGGGTCTTTAACTGAGGTGTTTGTCGAAATAAATAGAGTGACTCTGTCGAATCCAGTGTTTTAATTGCCCAAACACCTTCACCAAATCGATTCTACAAAATCAGTTCTAACAGTTATTAAAATCAAATAATAAATCTAAACATGTTTGAAAGTATAATAAACTGCATAAACAGGAAACCCTATTTAGAAAAACTGTACGTAATTATATATATTTAATTAACAATTAAGATATTATATTTAAATTATTGTAGTCTTTTTTATATATTTCAAGAAACATTATTCCCTTAATTATTTACTTATTGAAAGGAAAATTATTGGTTGCCGACCTACAACTGTTAAATATATGTTTCTTTAGCTATCAATAGGTTGGAATAATATTCAAAAGTAATGTATTTGTGATATGTATATATTTACAAAACATTGATTACAAATTTTAAATTGTAATACTATATTTTTAAAATAGAAACGCTAAACATTCCAAAAATGATCTCAATTTTAAAGTTTGTAAACCTAAATAAAAGCTTGTTTTTTCAACAAAACAATTTGTTAAAGTTAATAAGAGAATGATATTAATGAAAAATAACTATAATAGTATATTAACAGTTTTAGCACTATTAAAACTTTTCTAGGGTATTTACCCTATAGCTAAAATAAAATTAATTTCTTTAATCAAAGTATGTTAAGGAAACAAGAACAATATAAAATTTGATTAATACATCATATTAGTTTTGAACACTAAAGTGGAAAGAATCATTAAGTTTTATGTATCACAGATGCATAGAAAACAAGTGGTTTAATTGGTTTAAGGAGATCATTTGCGAATTAATTGATCGTAAGTTCTATTAGAAAAGGAATCCCGGTCTTCAAAAGGCAGGACTTCATAACAATTTTCTTTCTCGAGTTGTTCTTGGCGATTTTGGTTTGCCTTCCTTTTGCGAATGCATCTATAAAGATATTTCTAATTAACATGACATTATAACGATTATAATTCATTTTTACCTATACAATAAGAATCCAATTGGAACCAAGACAAAAATTAGCAACAATGGATAAAGGTGATTATAATTATTAGTTGATGCGGTTTCAGGTGTAGGTTTTGTTGTTTCATTCAGTATCGGTGCGTCGGTTATTGGACTGATCATTGTAGTTGCGGCAGGGGTTTTAAGTTTCTCATAATAAACAACCTCGCGTTCTTTTCCATTGTACTGATTTCTTATCGCGAAGGTAATACAGTATTGTGTGTTGGGATTCAAGGTATGTTTTTCATCAGAAGTCTTTATAGTTAAGTTTGTAGTTTTATTGTCGACAACCTAAACAACAAATGCACTATTAAAAAATCAGCCTGTAAATTTATAATATAGTTACATACCTCGACTACTTGTGAGAGCCATGTTGCTCCAAACGGATGACACAACCTTTTGACAACATTTTTATCGCTTATGTCTGACCGAATAGGAATGGATTTGTTGAAGTCCTGAATGACGACAGTGACTTTGTAATTGTTTAGTTTGCGGTTTAACGTAGGTAATTTAAAAACTAAGGAAGTCTCATTATTGACCAGTAATTTCGGTTTCTGAATCAGGTATTTTATGATATCTTCTGTTTGAAACTCAACGATGGTAAAATTGCTTCTATGTTTCGTATTGGCAGACTGAAGTAATAATTTATATTTGGTGTCGTAAGTAATATTTTGTATCTAAAACAAAACAATATTTGTCGTATGCATTATGCACTACATTATATACATATAATAGCTGTAATTCTAGTTACATATAGCTTAATTTACGTTAACTTAATAGCAGCATTTAGTTTTAATTAATTAATATATGGTACTGTCCCTATTGTTTTTTCTTACAAAGGGAAGGGAGAGTCTTTTATTTGGGTTATAAAATTTTATCTTGTCTGATATGGGAAAAAAGTAAAGGGATACATTATTTTAACCGTCCGGTCAATGACCAAACTTTCACCATTCGTTCAATTAGCGGGTACCGTAATACCGTAATATATACATATATATATATATATATATATATATATATATATATATATATAATATATAAATGTGTTCAGTTGAAATTCTGCAAGCGTAATGAACAGTGAATAGTGACAGTGAATAATGAAAGTGAAAAGAAATTATTCAAAATTAATATTAATTATTAACCGTCACTATAACAGTCACCGGCCCTCAGAGTAATAAGAATTTGGAGAAAACATTCGAAGCAGAAGAATGTGATGATGACTGCGTGTTGGATAGTGGTGATGATGAATATTTTCCCCCGAGTCAGGCGGCAGCTTCGGATTGTGATGATACGGGTAATTAACATTTCTATTTTCTCTTGTGTACGTTGATAGTTATAATGTATTTTATTTTATATACATTGTATATTTTATTCATAATGGATGATGAAATTGCACTCAATAATGAAGAAAAAGACCAGGAAGATGAAGATAAAGAAAGTGAAGATTACAACCATAACATGTGAAGGATGTACGAAATAATTTAATGTACTTCAATTTTTATATGGCACTGTATCATAATAAATAAAATAATGTAAATAAATAAATAGTAGAAGAATGTAAAACGATGTTAATAAAATAAAATAAAACGGAGTTATGTATTTCTTACTTACTATTTTTGTTACTGTTTATAATAAGAATTATTGTTTAATTATTGTTTAAATAAAAAAAATTACAAACTATATTGTCTATTATCAATTTAAAAGTCCAGTTAACTAAATACCTTAATAAGCAGTCTCTGAAGTGTGTATAAACCCGTCGTTCATATCCATTAATCTTAATAGGTACCCGGGTACCTGGTACCAATATTGAATGGGCGTATCAAGTTTGATAGTTAATAACTTTTATTAATTAATTGATTGTTAAAAAATTTGACGAAAAATGGGTGTCAAATTACTTCAATTTTGAGGATCCGGACGGTCATAATTTTTTTTAAGGAGAAGTTAGTATATTGAAATGGATACCCGGGTGCCCGATCATTGACCGGACGGTTAATTTATCATAATATAATAAATATTTAATTAGGTTTACCTGATAAGTGTAGGTTGATGGAAGCGTCTCATTTGATACTTTATAAATGTCTATGATTGGCTCTTCATTTGAAGCAACTTCAGCATTTTCTAATATAATATAGAATGCGTCGATGGTTCCATTGGAGAAGTATGGATACCTCCAACGAAAGGTTAAGTTGCAGGAATCTGTGTCGATGCTACAATTTGTTTTATAAGTCACGTTCTCAGGAGGAGCAGGAACTGTAAATAAACAAATATATATATATATATATATATATATAGGGCACAGGCACCATCATGGACGATCCAGTCAAAATATCAAAATTAACCAATGATCTCTGTCTCCAGTGTAACTTCAAGATCATGGAGTAGTGATTATAAATGACTTGTGATTTTTATGGATTACTAGCGACCCGCCCCGGCTTCGCACGGGTGCAATGCTGATACTAAATTAAATACACTACAGAAAAAATATGAACGTTGTATATAAAAATATAGCGGCCCGCTCCGACTTTGCACGGGCATAAAATATATATGCCTATGTCACTCAATGAAAACATGATTAAAATCGATCCAGTATTTTTGGTTCATTCATTACTGCCCTTGGCCTGCACGCATTAAATTTGGAGTAAAACAATTCCTCTTCCCCTATACTTACTATGAAGATTTCCTGCTATCTTTGGAATATCTAAATTCATACAATTTTTATTACATTACACATTTTTAAACGCAAATTTTAAATTTGTAATATCTCCGAAAATATTTGTTTAATTTACATGCTGTAAGGAACCTTATTGATCTATATTAATTGCACATTGTATTTAAGGTACTTAATTCGATAAGGATTAATGCCGTATTGCTTAAAATAGCTTCGTAAATAAGCCATTTTCTCACGTAAAAAGTAAACAATAAAAATGGTTAATGTGGGTTATCCCTAAAAGATAAACATATACCATCGCGGACTTTTTTGTAGACCTTTTTATGGTGTACAATACTGTAGTACATTAATTTGATCTAACTCGTAGGGTTAGGCAGCGTTTTTGCTAATTGCTAAATAAGCCTAAAGAAATAGGTTAATTTACGACATCACGTTAGAAACCTCTAAAATTAGCAATGTTGTCTTAGTATATTATGCATGTATTATACATATAAACCTTCCTCTTGAATCACTCTATCTATTGAAAAAAACCGCATCAAAATCCGTTGCGTAGTTTTAAAGATTTAAGCGCACATAGGGATATAGGGACAGAAAAGGCGACTTTGTTTTATACTATGTAGTGATTAATGATATTGATTATTATTATTAAGTGCTGTATTAATATGATGACATCTATTATTAAACTTAGAAAATGTCATATATTCATGAAAGGAATTTTCAACAAGCAGCAGCACAGCAGCTATTATTAATAGTAATCATAAACTTCACTATTGGTTACACCACATAAAACTCAACGCTTAAAAGGTTTGGTCCTTTTAAGTCTTCTCATTATTCCACTTTGGTTTAGCAGTTAGATAGCTTCGACGTTCTTGTGGTTATTAAGCTGTTCTTCATGCTTCTTTGCAACATATTTCTTATCACGTCTGCCACCATCTCCACTCCCAGTTCCAGTGTGTAGGTGCGCTAGCAGCAGCACAAAGAACTATACTGTTAGCAATCATAGGGACCTATCGAACCATATCGAACGACGCTCTGCAGGTAATAGCAGGCATACCACCCCTATACCGGGAAGTTGAGATTCAGGGGTGGGCTAAAGAAAAGTATGGATACCCCAACGGGCCAAAAGGATTGGTACCGAAGGAAATGGGAGGAACTGTGGAAAAATCGGATGAACAGCGTCGGAACCACCAAGATATGGACAGACGCTAGTGCCAAAGAAGGTAAAGTAGGCATAGGAATTGTGATACAGGCAGGAACAGCCGACAAGGAAGAGATGAGTCTTAGAATAAAAGACGAATCGAACTCTAGAGCGGCAGAATTCGTGGCGATACAGAAAGCCATGAAACTGGTACGGGGCAGAAGCGTCCCGCGACCAATCACCATACGAACGGACAATATGATGTCCATATGGTGGGCTGAGTACGTGAGCACACGAAACAAGGACATAATGCAAATCAAAACAATCTTGCTAGATTTGCAGAAAACCGGCAGTGAAATATCGGTAAGATAGTGCCAGAGGATGTCAATGAAGGAAATGGTAACCGCGGACAGACTCGCGAGAGAATCCACCGAAAAGGAAGAAATAGGACTGGAAAACAACGGATGGGTCAGCTCCAGAAAAAGAAGATACATTGGGAACAATCCATTAAAGGAAGAACCCTTTATAAATACTGCCATCAAGTAGGGACAGGAAACATAGAACTGATGACAGGCCACGGGAATATGCAAGCTTACCTGCACAGATTCAAATTGAAGGACACTGATGGACTCTGCGAATGTCGCGCAGGATCAGAAGACACTAAGCATATCTTGGAGACATGCGTAATTGAAAAAAGGGTAGAGGCCAGAAACAGGCACCGGATAGCTGACGAGAACTACCAGTTAAGAAACGAAGCAACGGTTGCAAAGATCAACGTTTGGGTCGAAACGGTGATCGAATTTGAAAAGAGGGAAACCCGGAACAGCAGCCAAGAGAAAGCACATACAGGCGCGCAAGAAAGCGGTCAAGCTAGAGATCAGGGCGTGAACACGGGATGAAACTAAAGGGAATAAAAAGTGCAGTAACGGCGCGACGGTATCGAACTCGGAGACTCATTCGTGAACTGTTACGGATATTTTATGGAGGAATAACCAGCCCAATGCTTTAACAAGCACCATAGTCAATGACAAATGGTCTACAATTCAAATTGTATAGGTCGCTAATTCTTACATACCAAGGGGAATTGACAATACCCCTTAGTACTTTGTTCTGGAATCTTTGTAGGACCTATATTGCTTTCACAATCACACCTCCAAAGTTGTATGCCGTATGTCCACACAGGCTCTAGCACATGTTTGTATATCATCAACCTATTTCGAACTGATAGTTCAGAGTGTCTACCTAATAACCAATATAGTTTTCTATATTTGAGATTCAGCTCTTCTCTTTTTTGTTCTTAACGTGTTCTTTCCATCGTAACTTCGCATTCATGACTACGTACTTAGCTGTGTTTGTATATGGAATAATACGATTGTTAATAATTATTGATATTTGGTCACGGTTCGCTTATTGGTAAAATTTACATGCACTGATATAGTTTCAATTAAGTCTAATGCGGCAACTTTTCGTCCATGCATTGACTTGACTTATTGGATTTTTTGATTAGCTTGTAAAATATAATGTGTTAGAAACTTTTGTATTTTTAATATTTATTTGTATTTTTAGTTGTATTAAAAATCAATTTCTTTTATTCATTCTCGTTCGTAGTTTCTGGCACACTAATTTCTGGAAATACCAGGATTTATAAAATTCAATCAAAAGTAATTTGAAATGAAACAATGAAACAATACTATATAATATGCCTGGAAGTTCCAGAGAATGTTTTAGGTAGGCACCGTTTTTCATTTACTCAGTCAAAAGTTACCGCGCACTGAAAGTAGATTTTCCAAAATGTTATTATATTAAAAATCGAAATTGCTTTTTAACAAATCATTTTGTTATTAATACAATGTATACAATAATATAGTCTATCCAATAAAAGCGCCAATGAATGCACTTCATCAAAATGTATGACCTCAGCACGTCGCAATGTTGCCGTATCAACTTAGAATATTGGTTTACAACGTTGCCGGTTTATAACTTTTAATTATTATTACTGATGTTTTAAATAATTCTGCAGATATGATTCGGTTACATGTTCTGACGCATCATACCCCAGTCTGTCTCTTTTTAATTAACTACAGACTGTATATATTTGTATGTATCATATATATATATATATATATATATATATATATATATATATATATATATATATATATATATATATTATATCGTAATCTTAATGTTAAGAACATAATTTGTAGATATACACTCACCTCTTTCTAGCGTCGAATTAGTCACGTTTACCTCGGTTCCAAAAACTTCAGAGTTGCTATTTTTAAGCGATAATGAAAATTTGTATGTTGCATTGTAAATCAGTTTATCAATCCGCGCACAAAACTTCCCCTCCCACAGGGGACATCTTTGTATTTTACTGACGTCGGATCTGCATTTGCTAAAAGCCTGAAGCTTACATCTTGATATTTGTATATCACTGGGTATTCCGGTCACATTTCGTGGCAGTTCGTACCTCAGATAAGCAGTGTTGGACCCCATGGCGTAAATTTCTGCATTTTCAATTGCTGCGGCCACTGAAGCATATAAAGTTAAATAATTAGTATATATCCGATAGATTGTTAACTGAAATATTGCACTGTATATTGGGGTGAGCATCAACTGCTTACTTTCAGTGTATAATCATGTAGATTAGCATGGTGGTTAGAGAGTTGTTTGTGTTTGAGAATGGCAAAAATTAATTAAAAAGTGTGCTATGTTTTGCTGTAAAGAACAAGTCAGCTTAGGTATATCCCTAAAGGTAGCTCAAGCTTTCGACAAGGTTTGGTATAGGTGGTTCATCCACAAGCTTCAGCCTTGATGAAGGAATTAAATAAGAAGCAAAGATTTTTATATCGTTGTTCATTCACACTTTGCTCTATTTCTCAGATATGGATTAATCAATATACACCTGTCAACTCGCAATGAATATCTATGGGAAACCTATATATTGGACGACTGCTGAGCACAGACTACAAATGATAGAAACTCTTGGAATGGAAACTTTAAATGGTAACCATGCTCTGACTGTGCCTCTTAACCACTAGAGGGCCGGAAGTATACGGTAAGTAGAATCTTTCAGTCGGATTTAGGTTACATTTGCTTTTTTAACACCAAAAACACATACATAACAGGTCAATTGAAACGTCCGCGACCTACAATAGTAAAACACATTCTTTTGACAAAATTATTTTTTTTTAATTCAACATCATTCCCGTTAAGGGTGATATACTGATTATAGCGACCCTCCAACTCTTAGATACCATTTTTGTAGTACGATTTGTCCTTTGCTTCAAAATAGGCCTCAGTTTCGGTGATCACACCTTCATTTGACAAAAATTTCTTCTCAGCGAGCATTCCTTCGAGATCTGAGAACCAGAAATAGTGGCTGGGGGCCAGATCTGTAAGTAAGTAATTCGAAGCCCAATATATAGATTTTTGCCATCGTTTCCACTGACTTGTGACACGGTGCATTGTCTTGGTGAAGAAAAACCTTAGCTTGATGCCGAGTTTCTACGGGGACATTGTCCCAGGAAAATCAATCATCAAGGTATGTTAAGTTTAGACGTTGGAAAATTAGCACCGAAGACGGTGAACGCAGTGGACGCCCAAAAGAGGCTGATACCTACGAAAACATATTAAAAAATCCACAAAATGATTTTGAATGACCATATATTGAAACTGAATGAATGTGTATCATAGTTTCACTCCGAAGTCCAATTGATAGTCATCCGAGTGGACTGCAGACGATGAACCCGCTTCAAATCTATATTTTGGGATGCGCATGGGATAATTTTCATTGACTACCTTGAAAAGGAAGGACCTCAACAGCGACTATTATATAGCGTGATTGGACCATTTGACGGACGAGATTGCCGAAAAACGGCCGCTTTTGAAGAAAAAGAAAGTGCTGCTTCACCAAGACAATGCACCGTGTTACAAGTCAGTGAAAACGATGGCAAAAATCCATGAATTGATGAATTGGGCTTCGAAGGGCTTCCTCATCCATAGTATTCTCCATATCTGCCCCCAGCGACTATTTCCTGCTCTCATATGTTAAAATAATGTTTGCTGCGAAGAAATTTTCGTCGAATGAATAGGTGATCGCCGAAACTGAGGCCTATTTTGAAGCAAAGGACTAATATCACTACAAATGACCTGTTACTTTTAATGATACATGAAATTTGGTGGAAATTTTCTTTATATATCTCTGTGTATTCGAGAGCATGGATTTTCATGTGCATACAACAAACACAATGGTTGTCCTGTTGCGATAATTAATTTATTTGCTTCCTACACAAAACACTGTGAGGGTTGGAAACATTTCGAGTAGAACTCACCTTATTTCTCCAGTTCCCAGGTTAGTAGCCTAATACTCTGGATAATTTTTAATTTCTTTGTATTCTTAAAATGTGTATGAACGTCTTGAAGCAAACAGATAATAAAAATGCTATAAAATTTTTTCATCCTACTTGGAAAAACGTTTAAAATTTAGTTCTCTAGGCCAGAAGATTACAAAATGTCCCAGGTCCATTTGGAAGATGGTGAAAATTATAATGATCCCAAAACCCGGAAAGTCACCAACCGAAATAAAATCATAGACCATAGAGAGAATAAATCTAATACCAACACACACAGCATTGCTGTTATATAAGCAAATACTGAAACATATGTGGACATACGGAATTCAATTATGAGGATGTTCTGCAAAGAGTAACATAAACAAAATACAAATTTTTCAGAACAAAGTCCTGAGAAGTGTGTTATTGTGGTCGCATCCAAATACTACAGAACTGATTCCTTATATTGAGACCTTTAGATACCCACAGTCAGCCAAGAAATCAAGAGAATTGCAAGGGGGCATGAGGAAAGACTCCATACTCATGATAACGTTGAAGAATTGCATCTTTTATAATAAAATCATCTGATCTTGTGTAGTATTGTGTAGTGAGGCGCATATAATAAAAAATACAGCAGTGACATGTATAAACATTATTTCGCCAGAGACTCAGATAGGGCCGATGGGTCCTCCTAGTTATATATATATATATATATATATATATATATATATATATATATATATATATATATATATACCTAGGTTTAATTTATCATAAACAAAAATTGTAGGTTAGTCGGAAACGACTAGTAATAATGTAATAATTAAATAATAAAAGAAAATATCTGGCAGATGTTTGTTTTGGTATAAGAACTGGCGTTTTCACATCTGCCGGCACGACAACGATATCAGTGGACGCGTAATTTCATGTAAACAAATGGAACTCTTTCACACTCACCGACACATCGGTATCGTGCCATTGCTGGCACCGACATGTCGGCGGGCAGCAATCGGTCCACTCGTGTCGGCGGCGATTTTTATTGTGTACAGAGATATTTTTAATGTTAAAAGAGGAAAATGTCTAGCTTTAGTCTTCTACATGGGAACTAATGAAAATGATAAAAACAAAATACGGTGCCGTGTCGGAGCCGGCAGATGTGAAAACGCCCAACGGGTCAAGATTCTGTTGAAAACTATAGTTTTTCCAAAACAGTAGTGAATTCACGCCATCAAGATGTATAATGCATTGCCTATAGCATAGCATTGTAAATTCGTTTTAATACCCGATAATATTTTCTTTCTCATTTTATTCCATTTGAAAAGTGACGCAGCATGAATGATTTATCTGCATAGATTTCATTGTTAAATCTGCATAGGTTTCATTGTTATAATATAAAATAAAAGCGTTTGGTTAAAATGTACGAGGAAGGAAGGAGAAGAGAAGGAGGAGGGAAGGAAAGGAAGGAGGGAATTAAGAAGAAAATTGTACAAAAGGAGTAACTGGAGTACTAAGGAGAAATACAGTGATATCAGAATTATTTCGCAAGAAACCACAACAACGAAGGAAACAAGAACTAAACATAAAAAGGTATATATGCTCTCTAATGAAAAAATACATTAGTTGAATGTACAATTACTAATTAGGTGGATTAAGCCTTCAGGGAATACCATAGGTGAGTTAGAAAAGAATTCAATATACTTATAATAAAATAACTCTAACCTACAAACTATTGTAGCTGTTTAATTAACTGTACTTTAAGTCCTTCGATAATATATGCATTAATTGCATATATATGCAACATTTTTCTTTCATTCTTTTAATTATTCACAAGCCTTTGATCGGGTTTGGCATTTTGGATTAATCTGTAAGATGAGCAAATTGTTACCGCGTAACTATTGTCAATTGCTGGAGTCATATCTTTTCGGAAGAACATGTAGGGTATCGCACGAAATGGCGTTCTCGAGATTTAAAACTATTTCGGCTGGAGTTCCAGAAGGTAGAGTCTTGGGATCTCTCTGACATTCCAACAACAAAAAAAAAACACTACTTGGAACCTTTGCTGATGACACAATTATTATGGCAAAATATGTGTCTCTGCCCAGGGCAATAGAAAAAGTGCAAGTGGCAGTCAACAAAATCTATTAATGGATGAAAGATTGGAAAATTCAACTTAAAGCTCCAAATCTGTCCATGTTAATTTTGCATTGCGGCGAAATAATAAAAACTTAATTATATCACTCAATGGATGCCCGATTCCTCAAGTAGAATCAGCTAAATACCTTAAAATCCATCTTGACGGTAGATTAAATTGCAAACATCACGTTAGACAAAAAGCAAAACACATTAGAACCAAAATAAAAGAACTATACTGGTTAGTCGGAAGATACTCTCAACTTGATCTAAAATCAAGGAGGTTGATCTATAATACAATTATAAAGTCAATTTGGACCTATGGGGTTGCACTAAAAATTCAAATCAACTAGTCATAGAACGCTGTCAAAACAAGGTTCTTCGATTGATTATCAATGCCTATCGCTACGTAACCAACGAAGAACTGCACGATGACCTGGAAATCAAATGGATTTGCGAAGTTATCCAAGATTTCGCCTTCAAACACGAAAGAAGATTACTAAGTAATTCTGACGTGGAATCAATACAACTGCTGGACAGCGCGCAGGATGTCAGGAGATTGAAGGGAACAAAATCATACGAACTTATATAAAGTGTTTAGTGTATTTAGTGTAAACTATAGCTATAAGTTATTATAATTTAATAATTGAGGAATACATATTAATGTATTTTCTCGCACTCGTCTTGCTTGTGAATTAATCCAAGTACAAATGAAAAGTAATAATAAATTAATTGTTAATTAAGATTGTACTAAGCGTATCTAATAAAGATGTTATAAAAAAATTCTTTTATTTTGCGACGTTTTGACGGTATAAATTGATAGGACGTGAGTTCACTGCTACTTTGGATAGACTATATTCAGATACTCTACGAATCCATTCCGAAAATGGTGGCTCAGTGCCTTGTTAAAATAGATAATATGTACATGAAAGGTGTTCATATTATTCTGAATCTACTATATCTGTCCCTTGTATCTAAATTACCAATTGGCAACCATTATTACTGCAACCTAGTACTGATATGTAAAGGAATCTAAAAAAAAATGTTTACTTACCACCTGACAATGTCTTAAACTTAAACTGAAGCATATTTCTCGTATTTTCAATATTCAACATCCTTGCATTTCTGGCAGCCCATATCTGAATTGTGTAGACGGTAAATGGTCTTAAATTCGTGAAGACATGCGTGTTACTGGTGCTGTATTCTATTACTTCCTTTATGTTATACATTGGACTAGAAAGTATTAAGGTGTATATTAGGCGTCCCTTTTGTGCGTTACAAGTAGGTTTTTCCCAGGTAACAGTGACTGTGGTATTAGTGGGTCGTATGTGCGTTTTAATCGGCAATTCCTCACTAAACGGTTCTTCTAAAATTGGTTAAAAACGGTGTTAATCTTAAAATAATCTATCTAGAATTGGGTTATTTTATAATAGCAAAATTATTATTCCAGATCCGTCTGTAATTCTCCTCCGGTTTTTCGCTAAAGAGAACACGTTATTGGCATTAACCATTTGATTCTATACTTTTTGTCCATCTGTCAGACTCCATTCTCATTCTAGAAGAATAGTTTTTCCTCTGAGCTAAACAAACATTATAAACATACTAAAGAAATTTAGAAGTAAAAGTTATATGGAAAAATCGGGTCCCACGTTTAAGCTTTTCGGAATCCCCGTTACGCGACCAAATGTAAATGAAAAATGCAACAACTATATGTGTGTTTCTCTCTCGATCGGCTTCAATATTAATAATTCTAACCTAAGCAGTTAAATAGTGTAATAAAAAGAAAACCTTAAGGGGATCTCTTATGATCTCCTATGTAGGTCCAGAAAAGTTTGTAATCATTTTAAAGATGAAGACTATAGACCAAAATGTGGAAAGCTATGGCTGAAACAAGATGTAATTGCTACTAGTAATTTAAATAGTAAGTATTTTGTTGAATAATGATGATTTATTGCATTGAAATAATTAAGCAATATTTATTGAGATTTTTTACCTTTATTACAAGACAAGGAACATATGCCCCCAATGGAAATGTTAAATCACATACATTTTTTGAGGCTGATAGATATATAGGAGAATCTTCTAACCCAACAAGACCCAGAAGTAAGTATATAATAAGAAATTTATGTTTAATATTAGAGAATGGAGATTCTAACTTGAAATTTATATGTTCATTTACAGATAACTCAGCCTGTCCCATCAGTTTCCTTTCAGGTTGGATGAAAAACTGATGGCTTTATCCTTATTAAAATGCAGTGGCAGTGGATATAAACTGTTATCGAAGATACTGAATAAGGTTCCTTTTTGCTTCTGGAGTCGTAACCTCTAATTTTGATCGTTAGTTCAGAGACTTGACTGTATAGACCGAACTGCGGTTGTCATATTTGTTAAAATTTACCTTAATTTAGGTAGGTTGTTAATTTAGTTGTTTCTAAAAAATAATACAACAGAACCATTAATTGTTATATTATCTCATTTTAATGTTTGTTTAGGTTTTCTTTAAATAAGAGAGGAGATAATATCAGTGGATTACGTGTTTTGGGTAGTGGAGATATCTCTGTGATTATTACAATGTCTTTATGGTCAAGGAAAATTAATGTAATTGTAATATATCAATAAAATATATTTATTTTTTTATTTTCCCAGTAAAATTAAAAGAATTTTTTTAAATTTCTCGCTAAAATGTTTTACTATATATTTTTAAAATTCCCGCGCAAATTTTTAAAATTCCCGCTAAACATTCTTAAATTTCCCACCGTAACTAACTGCCATACGGCGCATGTGTAAGCGCTCTCACAGGGCGATTCCGAGCGTAACTTAGGACCAATTTTAACATAGGAGATGCGCTTCTAAGTTTCTTTATTCTACGATTATAAATTTGTAACGCTGACATTTTGGTGGTGACATTTTAATGGGACTGGTGTAATTTTGAGGTTAATGTTAATCTTTGTGACAGTTCTTTTTCTATTTTTGTGTGTAATTTTAAGGAAATTTGTTGTTATGACGTTATTTTTATAGAATTTAAGGCAAATATTATTTATTTAAATACAAAATCATAATTTGACTGTTACTTTCTAGGATGTGAAGATTCAAACAACATTAATTATCTTCCAAAGGATTTTGTTCTTGCGCAGAAATGGATTTTAAAAGTAAATAATAAACTCCAAGAATGATCTTCTGCATGAAGCTTTGTACTTTTCGTTTCAGACAGACCAGACCGTAATTCTAATAGTAATTCTTTCATTAAAATCTACATTAGATAATTGAATTGAATAATTGAACACAAAGTATGTGTATATTCGCAGATAATTTCCCTTAACTTATCGAAATTGAAAATATGCAAGTGCTCAGACCAAATTAGAATCTTTAGAAATTAGAAAAATAATCAGAAGTAAGTACAAATGTAATATTTTTTCAAAAGAAGTACATTGAGAAGATTTAACACATGTTTCTGCGCAGATTTGCCATTATGTTATATTACCTAAATGTTATTTAACGGTAACAGGAACCTATTCAGGTTACATATTTTTGAGATGTATTTTGAAACTGTTTTATACAAATATTACCTATTATTTAAATACATTTTTCCATATCCGTCTGTAATTCCCTTCCGGTTTTTTTGCTAAAGAGAACACGTTATTGGCATTAGCCATTTGATTCTATACATTTTGCCCATCTATCAGGCATTTCATGGACGCCATTCCAGAAGAATAGTTTTTCCTTTAAGCTAAACAAACATTATAAATTTGCAACGCTGACATTTTGGCGGTAACATTTTGATTTACTTGGCTACAACTTTCTGCAGAGGAGAGACGACCGCATTCTAAATCTCTCTATTCTATGATCATAACGTTGCATATTTATGACTAGTCAATGTTATAAAAACCGGAAACTAATTGCCGACACATCTTTATATATAATATTAACACATTAACTCTTTATATATATCATTATTTATTCCGATATCTATAGAATGCTTTCAATGAAATGCTGCTTAAAAAAGATTTTATCGACGATGAGTGGCCCTATCCGAAGAAAGACGAAACATTATTGATAATAATTGAGCATATTTGGTTTAAATAGATTAATTTTTATAATAAATGTAGTCGAATTTCATTAAGAAGACGCTTTGAACTTTCTGTATATACTGTGAAATGAGTTGTTTCAGTTATGGCCAACATTAAAATTATTAATAAAATGTAATAGATTTTAAATTAAATTGCTTTTAAAATCTATTACACTAAACAGGTTATCAATATGAGGGTAATGCTCTTTTATTAGGATCAAATCATGAGCGTAGACTTAGGGCAAATAAAAGGCTGAAGACCCTTCCTCAGTTCATCTGAGTCCTCCCAATGATAAATCTTAAACTTAAATGATATAGCGGTGTTATGGATTCGCTGACATTATTAAAATGGATAGATGCTAAGATGGATGCTTCATAAATTGTGTAACCAGATAGAGGAGGAGGAAGGGAAGTTTTTAAAAAGTTTAAATTCTTGCGATAAAAAATACTTAAAAATATTCAAAACACTTATAGGTTTATCCCTCCCGTGTATATTTCTACAGAAATTGTTTTTTTTTTAAATTATTTGGTTTCATATTAACAGATTAATTGAAAAGTCACCGGCCTGACGCATAGATGGCGCTACTAGAATTAAATCCATATGTTTTTTAGTTAGCCCTAACCTTCAAAAACTTGGCTTGATGCCGACTTTCCGGATAGCGCCCCAGGAACCATCAAAGACTGGTATGCCAAGTTTAGACATGGTGAAATGAGCATCGAAGACGGTAAACGCAGTGGACGCCCAAAAGAGATTGTTACCGACGAAAACATTTAAAAAGTCCACAAAATGATTTTGAATTGAAAATAAATAAATGTAAATGAAATGTATGTAAATTGAAATTTAAAGAAATAGCAGACATTCTAAAGATATCAACTAAACGTGTATATCATATCATTCACGAATATTTGGGTATGAGAAAAATCTGTGCAAAGTGGGTGCCGCCCAAGCTCACTTTTGACAAAAACAACGACAAGTTGATGATTCGTAGCAGTTTTTGAGACTAATCAAGCGTAAATGGATGAAACATGGCTCCATCATTTAACTCCGAAGTCCAATCGACACTCATCCGAGTGGACTACTACTAGTCTGATGGCAAGGTTATGGCGTCTGTATTTTGGGATGCGCATGGAATAATTTTCATTGACTACCTTGAAAAAGGAAGGACCATCAACAGCGACTATTACATAGCGTTATTGGACCGTTTGAAGGACTAAAGCCTTTGAAGAAAAAGAAAGTGCTGCTTCACCAAGACAATGCGCCGTGTCACAAGTCAGTGAAAACGATGGCAAAAATCTATCCATCCACCGTATTCTCTAGATCTGGCTCCAAGCGACTATTTCCTGTTCTCAGATTTGAAAATAATGGGGAAGAAATTTTCGTCGGGGAAGCAAAGGACAAATCGTACTACAAAAATGGTATCGAAAAGTTGGAGGGTCGCTATAATCCTTGAAGGAAATTATCTTAAATAAAAAAACTGATTTTGCCAAAAAATGTTTTACTTTGGCAGGCCCGGGACTTTTCAATTGACTTGTTAATAGAATGTGCCTTACAAATTCAGTACTTCTCCTCGGTACAGCACCAAAGACACCGAAACATATAATTTACTGAATTGTCGTTTAAAAACTACAAACCGTCTAACTAAAAATTAAGTAATATAAGAGCCCTATTTTGAGGAGTCTCAATTCCTTAAGGGAGTCTGTTCTCCTTAAGAAAAGGCTAGAAAGTGAATGATGAGAATGATTAGATGTGAATGAAGAAGAATGAGCTTAGAACTAGTGATTTAACAGTGAAAACCTTTCAATCTTTGGAAGATATCGAAAAGGATCTTTCTATTTGTAATAAATTACCTGATTCGAGGGTTTCAATCACTAATGATTTATCAATTCTATGTAGCACTGTCGAAATTGTAATATTGTATTTGGTTTTTGGTACCAAGTTGGTAATGGTAAATTCGCTGTGTCTACTGGACAGAAATCCTGCCGATCTAAGTCTTATTGAATTACTTATATCAGGATTGCAATCATCAGTCCCCTACAATGTTTGCGCATATGTAAATATAATATGAAATTATATAATTATGAGGTTACTTGATATAACAAGAAGTAGGTCACTAAACCATCTGGATCTTCTTGATTCCAACTTAGTTTAATTGATGTGTCGTTCTGTTCGACCTTTATAACAGGGAATCCTGAAAAATAATAATACTCTTTAGTAAGGGATTTAGATAGTATTAGAAGAAAAGGTGTTTAAGAAGATTCTGTTGAATATTAAAGAAATAGTTCAACAACTGTCCTTGATATAAAGTAAAAAAATTAGTCTGTTTGCAGGAAAAATATATGGTTACCTTTAATTTCATCATATTCTAATTTGATTGGTCTCCAGCTAGGTTTGTTGATCAGCTGACATGAAATATTATCAACTGCCCCCTGGTTATCTTCTATTTCTGGTGTAAGGTAGAGATAGGTCACTTTCACCTCTAAAAATCACGGAAAAATTAAGTACCGTTCATTGGATTCGATTGTTAATCAATACCATTTTCGTGACAAATTCGGACATCGTCGTATGCCCACCATCCCTCAGTCGCTTCATTACTGTTTATGAACTTTGTCTCGACAAAGAGATTGAATTTTGACAGGGGCATGTTTTCTTGTTTAAGTTTGGTCTCGATCCAGGTTCCATTCTGCAATGGTAGGGTAACATGAATTTAATATACGAGTATTATGCTTGATAAGAGAAAACTTGATAATATCAACCTCAACACCATTCTGTTATAACCACCACTTTTATTTATATGATGTCTATGATATCTAAAGGGTGATATAACTTATCCAACAGAGTCTGGTATCTTTAGTTGAAGAAAAAACAACAGCTTGCAACAGGTGACAACAAAATAGAGCTTCTACAGAAAGGTCACGTTTAACAAAAATAATTATATTTAATCAACGAACTTCTATCTATTAACAAGCAAATGTTCCAAATACTCCTGCAAAATAACCAAGAGAGATTTACACCCTTTATTTATACCCAAATTTATTTTTATATTATATACACCCACCTTTATTTATGCAATTATCGGAAAATACACAGACATAAGAAATGATAATGGTAAGGATCATGCTTAAATGCTATCCATCCACCGTATTCTATAGATCTGGCTCACAGCGACTATTTCTTGTTCTCAGATCTCAAAAGAATGCTCGCTGGGAAGAAATTTTCGTCGAATGAAGAGGTGATCGACGGAACTGAGGCCTATTTTGAAGCAAAGCAAAAGCAAAGACAAATCGTACTACAAAAATGGTATCGAAATGTTGGAGAGTTGCTATAATCAGTGTATGAAGGGGGGATTTATGTTGAATAAAAAAAACTAATTCTGCCAAAAAATGTGTTTTACTATTGTGGGCCGGGGACTTTTCAATAGACTTGCTAGCTTGTCGTTTGTATTTTTCAATGATATATTTCATCTCATATTTTAATATGAATATATTTCCAGTTTTATTAAATAAAATATACTTACAGTTGGACCGATATGTTTCAAAATATTCCGGTTTATCCCATTCATATAGAAGAATGTCATCTCACAGTTGCTACAGGTACCCACAAACAGAGAAACGCACAAGTCTTTAAAAGGTGTGTTTAACTGGGGGCCCATTCGTGAAATTTGTGCAGTTTTTGTGAACATAAACTGATCTAAAAGTAAATATATCGTAAAATATGCTATACTGGTCATTTCACCATTTCTAGATCAAAGTAAAGAAACATTTAACTTACTTTCGCTGACTTTCCAGGCGCTTAGGTTTTCACTACGCATCAGTAAATACATGGGAGTTATTGGATCGGTATCATCGTTATGTTCAATGACAACCCTGTTAAGATTATTATCTACTAAAACAACTTTCCCATCTTTGTCAACGCTGACTTCAAAGTTTCTCCATTCGTCTTCAGAGATTATTTTCGAAAAAGACTGAAAAACAGTTATGTTTATGTTTGTTATTATGAAAATACTGATAATTTTGGAGTGTCGCTATTAGAGTGAATTTAGAGAATTCCTGATCAAAAATATCATTTTCTTTTCCGTACAATCATTGTCTCAGAAAATTATTACATGTTAATTAGTGTTGGGAACAATCGAATGAAATCGACTGTCGACTGTTCAGTAATTAACTACTTTTTACTATCGACTATTTCAGTCGCTATTTTTGGTTCGACTGTTTTTACAAGTAACTGTTTTCAGTTGTTATTTTCCGTCCGAATGATTTTATTACTATTTACTGTCGACTGTTTCAGTCGTTTACTTTTAGTTACTATTTTCGGTTCTACTAATTTATTCGACTAATTTTTAACATTCTGGCCTTCCGTCCTAGCCGCGACCTTGAAAGTAATGCGCCGAATGTATGCTTATATAGATTTATATGTAATATATGTGGTTTTATATTTTTTTGTAGTTTGCTTGTGAATAATTATATATTGTAATAAACAATATTTTTTGATAAACTTTCACGATTTTTGTCCAAGCGTCTTGTTTGTCGAAACTTTTTTCTTAAAATCTTGAAAACTAAAATTAGGTTCCAAAGGTTTCAGAAATTGCATAGATCCAAAAGATTTGAAGACTTTTTTACAGTACAAGTTGTTAAATTTCTTTTAAAAACATTAATCGTAAAGAGGTCAATAAAGATATAATTAAATATTTGTAATAAATACATTTTCTGATAGGAAAACTCTACTTTAATATTCAACAATTTATTTTGTTGGTTGTTAAAAAGAGCACCATCGTTTTCATTTGTTAACGAATGAACGATGTCTTTAATTTTACAGTTAATAAGAGGACTGCAACATTCCATCAAATCCAGGATTTTAATAAGTGAATGGGGAAAAATGGCAAAATTGTTTATTAAATGTCATCAATAAAAGACTGCTAATTTTAGAAATTTGGTATTGCAAATAATGCTGAGGCGATACAAAAAGTTATCACAAAAGAGGTATCTTCCATCCAAACTTCAAAAAATACAAATATAGTTCCACAACTCGAAATTCAAGACAAAACTACTGACCAAGGATGTATTGACATGTGGAGATATTTTGATAAAAATGGCTAGAATGAAAGAAGTAATTACTCCAAGTACTGCAGCAACTTTACAGATTTACCAGTGTTTGGATATGTCATTTATTGGGCATTTAGAGTACCTATTGGATTTTTGGCAAGCCCATAAAATGAAACTACCTGAATTATATCAGTTACACGTAAAATATTCCTCTATACCCGCAACATCTGTCCCCTGGGAACGAGTTTTTTCAAAATCTGGGCAAATAATTAACAATCGAAGAAATCACCTCACGGGAGAAAAGTTGAACATAATAATATTCCTGAACAGTAATTTAAAAATATTTCCGTTCAAAAATAAATAAAACTTTTATTTAAAAAGGGTTTGGTAGTTATTGTACGATCATTTTTAGGTTCATCATGGATTAGATTTTTCAGTGATTAGGTATACGTTTACATTTTATTTAGTATTTATGGTTACTGAAAATCTTTAGTTTTTAGGTTTTATTTAAGTTGTATTGTACTATTTATATTTATTATGCTATGTTATTTAAAAATAGCAATGAATATATTAAAACACGATGAAATATTTGTGGTGTTATTATTCCATTCCTTTTTACACATCCACAGAACATTCAGTATAAAAGTAATTCTTTTGTCCTCTTCTTTTTTAAAGTTAACACGTGAATGAATATATATACATCTCTGTCTCGCTTATACTACCATTGGAGAATATAAAGACATTTAAAATTAACTGCTCCAAGCATTTATCTCCGTCCTTTCCTATCTCACATTTTATACAGACAAGAATTCGTACATTTTCGTTTGACAACACGAATGAAAAAAAACAGCCGAACCGTACATTTGACTGAAAATAGTAATTACTATTTTCAGTCGCTATTGGTTTGACTATCGACTGTTTCGACTGTTTTTGCGACTATCGACTGTTGACAAGCACCTTCACCATATTTGCATTTTTTTTCTGTGTAATTCGATTTTAATTGTTTATAATAATTAATCATTGTAATATTAGTTTAGTGCTTTATCGAATAATTAAATGCCATTAAAGAAAATATTTTTATTTTGTAAATTGTGGACGCCTTCGCCATATTTGACTGTAACATTTTTAATAAAAAAATCAGTTTCATATAAGGTAATTAAGTATTATAATAGCTTACTTTATAATTTTTGATGTAGTTGGGACTTGTTGTGTAGTTGGTATTGTTGTCTAGCGAATGGATCTTCGAGAAATATATTTCGAATTTGTTTATATGGAAGTAATAGCACGGATAGTTTCGCGGATTCCATCCTGAGCATAAGAAAACCTCCACTGGCCCCGATGACCTCACGGAGAAACCATTTTTATGGGCCACTTCTACGGAAAAGCGTTTCTCAAAGTCCTTCACCTTCTTTGATAAAAATATTGTTGGTAAATCTGGAACCAAAAAATATACGTTAAGATAAATTATTTTAGGAATTAAATATTAGAATTAGGAACCAATCCAATTCCAGTTTAGTTTTTATATCCAATTCCAGGTTACATATGAACTCCATAAAAGTAAATGGCACATAGTAAATTTAGCTATTGATACTTCTTTGAAAAATAGTTTACCACACAATGCGATTGCAAATAGTTCTCCTCTTGTTACTTTATGTATTTATTTTATTATCATCCATATTTTGCCTACCCTAAGCCTGTACAATATTGTTTACAACAATGTCAATACCTATTCTTTACATATTCTTATCAAATGGACATGCTTATACATCACATTTTTTAACATCACTAGAACAACAATATTAAACAGTACTAGGTAACTAGCTACAGTTTATATTCTTTGCTATGATGTATCACATCTAGATGTATTATAGTTTTTATTCATATTTATACTAGTAACATTTAATATACTAACAGATATTTATTGGGATTGATATATAGAAATGACATAATATATTCTTAGCTATTATGTTAGTACAAACCTTCAAAAGAAAGCTGTTAAAATTTCATGATATTCTACTAATAAGTTTGTGAGTTATTCTGCTGTGAGAGACACTACTTTTGTTATATTCAAAACATTGGAACAAAGACATCGTTTTGAATGATTGAAAAGTGAAGTTGCGTGTGTTAGCTCACATCGAAAATATATCAAAAGAACGTGTTAGATTTATATTACATTAGCGACCCGCCCCGGCTTCGCACGGGTGCAATGCTGATACTAAATTAAATACACTACAGAAAAAATATGAACGTTGTATATAAAAACATAGCGGCCCGCTCCGACTTTGCACGGGCATAAAATATATATGTCTATGTCACTCAATGAAAACATGATTAAAATCGATCCAGTATTTTTGGTTCATTCATTACTGCCCTTGGCCTGCACGCATTAAATTTGGAGTAAAACAATTCCTCTTCCCCTATACTTACTACGAAGATTTCCTGCTATCTTTGGAATATCTAAATTCATACAATTTTTATTACATTTACACACATTTTTAAACGCAAATTTTGAATTTGTAATATCTCCGAAAATATTTGTTTAATTTACATGCTGTAAGGAACCATATTGATCTATATTAATTGCACACTGTATTTAAGGTTCTTAATTCGATAAGGATTAATGCCGTATTGCTTAAAATAGCTTCGTAAATAAGCCATTTTCTCACGTAAAAAGTAAACAATAAAAATGGTTAATGTGGGTTATCCCTAAAAGATAAACATATACCATCGCGGACTTTTTTGTAGACCTTTTTATGGTGTACAATACTGTAGTACATTAATTTGATCTAACTCGTAGGGTTAGGCAGCGTTTTTGCTAATTGCTAAATAAGCCTAAAAAAATAGGTTAATTTACGACATCACGTTAGAAACCTCTAAAATTAGCAATGTTGCCTTAGTATATTATGCATGTATTATACATACAAAACCTTCCTCTTGAATCACTCTATCTATTGAAAAAAACCGCATCAAAATCCGTTGCGTAGTTTTAAAGATTTAAGCGCACATAGGGATATAGGGACAGAAAAGGTGACTTTGTTTTATACTATGTAGTGGTAAATATTTTTAAAAACCATTTAAATTTTTTTTATTTATTTTTTAAATTAATTTAAAATTATTAATTGTATACGACATCCTGATCAAGACAATATATTAAAAAAAACAATTAGGTGTTGCTTGTTCTGGTGGATGAAAATAAAATATATTTCAAAGAGCAAAAATGAAAAATATTTCTTGGATATGAATAATATCGATGGCTTCTAATTACAACACGTTCATCTTACCTTAGTAGTATAGTAATATCTTTTTTATACATTCAGTAAATTTATTAATTTTTAATCTATAGTATATATTTTATAATACTACAAAAATGTAAAATTAGAAAATAGGTTATCGATGGTCAGATTTCATTCGGTCAGCTCCATTCACCGAGCCACATCATTTACCCTAAAAACGAATAGAATAAAATAAAAAGAAAACTGGAATACTCTGTGAAAAAACGTAGTTACTCTGACGGTCGCGGTTGCATAAATGAACTTGGGCATGTTAATTATTACATTTGGCACCTGCAGTTCGAGGAGGGGGCTAAACATCTTGCCAATTATGGCAATTGTCTTTGGTGCTGGGTGTCTGCAAGAGTGGCAGATCCCAATCGAGCAGAGATGACAACCTCGCTCTTTTAGTTTCTTTATCGTTATCTTGATTTTCCCAGAAACATAAAACACACCAATAAAATATCAAATTACCCTTAAAATATGATCGATGTTTTACCGTTAACGTAAACTTTCTAACGGTCGATTCTGTGTATGTGTGTTTCTTTTTTGTTCGTTTTTTTAGAGATGAATTTAAAAAGGTATATTAAAAAATAATTCGCTTTTACAATTGTTTTATTAAATATAATTTTTATTTTACGCCCTGGGTTTACAATCAGTCTAACAATGAGATCTATAACGAAAATAGGCTACGTTTAATAAAGCTTTAATAAATGGCGTGAAAACGCGCCTTTGCTACAAATGAAAATACTACTGACGCATTGGACGCGTGCCAGCTCTGATGAAATACTTACTCCGCAGGAGATATTTCCCAATATTTTAAATCTCTGATATATATGGCGTGCTTGTAAACAAACATATCCCCTTCCCAAAAAAATGCGGTAAAGGAAAACCAACAAACAGATTGTAAATGATTAAGAACATCGAATGATGATGTCATTGGTTAATATGGTTTCGTGTTGACACCAGATATCTTGGCGTCGTATTTTGTCGGTTATGCCAGTCAAATGTTACGTGACTTCAAGTGAATGAAATTCTATAGCGGTTGCTTTGTGCCTATATAGTTTTAAGTTAGTTTTTATTAGAATTCTAGCACAAACTTTGGTATATACCAGGTTTTGGTATATACCCTCTTTTGTTTATATAATTATTATATATTTTTATCAAATATAAATAATGTGCCCTTCAAGAAAATCCATAAATCGTAATGCCTAATATTTATGGTATTTTCCATGTCATCATCAAAGATTATCAGATAATTCGACATTTTACATGCTTTTTTATTTTTGGGGCATTTGAGTTTATTACAACTTCTTCTTTTCTGTGGAATCTGACGCATTAGTGAGTACTTAGCAACAGAGACATTTACTGTAAGAAATTGGGCGATTGAAATCCTGAGATTGACACTTTTTGGATACAAAAGCCGACGCTTTGCTGGATATTTATTTATTTCATTCTTTTGTGAAAAAATATATCAGCTCAAGAAATCAATATATCAATCAAATAGTTTTCTAGAGTCCCTCGAAGAGTAACTGGTTGACGCAGTTTATAGACGAATGCTATTGTAATCACTACTGCAGTACCTTGTATATTGTCAAGATAGTGACTGCTATAATGCTTTGTTGAATATTTATGTTTTATTTACCAATAAATAAAAGTATTTCTTATAGATCAAAAATGGGATTATACTCAAAATATCATGGTGGTTTTGTATCATATATTGCAGTTCAACCATTGGGTTGTGAAATAAGAAGTTGTTCAAGGAAGATCATGCTGACAGTGTTAGTGAATAATTGACAACTATGGAAGTGCATTTACCACAAAGATTTTACAAATATATGGCGAATACAGTGAATCTATGAAGCCATGAATCTAGAGTATTGAATTATGTTTGTGTTATACAACATTTTTTTAATATATACAACAGGCTTTCTGATATACAAAATGGGCAATATAATGAGAAAATAGAGAATATATTGATTAATTATTATTAGACGATAGACGATTTTGTACAAAAATTATTATTAATTAATTAATTATTATTATTATTATTATTAAGTGATTTGATGTGTTGATATCTTGAATAAATAGAATTTGGGATAATTCGTTAAAAATAGTGTTGGGAACTATCGACTGAAATCGACTACCAACTGTTTAGTAATTAACTACTCTTTACTGTCGACTGTTTCAGTCGTTATTTTTGGTTCGACTGAATTTACTACTTTTTACCAGTGACTTTTTCAGTCACTATTTTCGGTGCGACCGATGTTATTATTTACTATCAACTATTTCAGTCGTGTACTTTTAGTTACTACTTTTGGTTCTACTAGTTTCATTCGACTGATTCATAGCGTTCTGGCTCTGTCGTCCTAGCCGCGACCTTGAAAAAATTGTACCCAATTTAGGCTTACATAGATTTATATGTAATATATAGAGTTTTATGATTTTTTTGGTAGTTTGCTTGTAAATAACAATATATTGTATATTAATATAGCATCATTTTTGAACGATATTTTTCAAGAGTGTTAATATAATAGGGTAAAAAGATTAAAATTGTGAATGATAATTAGTAAAATACATTTAGCTTTTTTATGGCAATAATAGGTAATATTTGGATTACTCTCTCGATTTTTGTTAAAAATAGTTCCTTTCAATAATAAATAACGCATTTACTTTATTTAAAAAGCTCTAGTAGATTTTGTACGATCATTTTTCTGAGGTTTCTGAGGAAGTCTGAGGGACAAATCAGAATAGTGAATGAACGTGATGTTTAGTAACGAAAATGAAACATTAAGACAAAAGCCGCTATGGTTTATATAAACGAACGAACGATCGAAGATGTTGATGCCCTGCGGTTATAGCGATGCAGGCAAGTGTCATAAGGCGTTTAAGGTAGGATAAATAACAACCGAAACCGAGACTGCTTGCTTGTTGTTTGAGCTGAGACGCGTGATGTTTTCTGCTGAAATGTTCCCCATGTAATGATTGAAACTGACACTGTCTAGTTAAACTGTGGTGGTAAAATATTAGTACCCACAATGCTGGCTGGAAAATCCTTGGAAAAGACCTTGAGGAATGGAGAATAACGGTCGAAACTGTCTGTTTATTAATTGAGATGATACGTAATGATGTTGGTATTTAAGCTTGATTGAAGAATGAAACTTGAAAAATGGAACAATGTGTGATATTCTTAATAATAATAATTTGCGATTGTCCGAATTGAGCTGAAGAAAAATGTTATTGATGTTGATGTTGATGCTACGCCTGTTCCGACTATTCAGCTTGATCTTTTACGAAAATCCAGAGAAAGAACGATACTTTCTAATTGTGGACTTCAGGAACATCATTCACGTTGATATTCCAAGCAAAAGTGTAACGAGACTGATACCTGTTGTATTGTTATTGATATACTTGCTATTATATGTTCTGTTAATATCGACCGTTAAATTCACCAAATTGAAATTTAGTAAAAATATATTTTGAGAAACTGTGCAGCTGAGAGGTTATCGGACGAATTCTTGATAAAAGCACTGGGAAATAGTTTGTATTGATGAAGATGAACAAGTTAAATGTGTGTGAAGAGTATTATATGTCTAATAGAATTTTCGTATTATATATTTTTTTAAATGGAAAAGTGATCAGAATATATGTGTTGCAACAACTTCAGAAACTACTTGACCTTAATTTTTATTCAAAAAAAAAATTGGATTCTAGGCCTGGTTTTCGCCGGTGCGTATCCTGCATATATATACATAATTTATCTGTTCCAGTGTCAGCCTCTCGATCGTTTTATTATTTAATACATGATTTATTGTTATTTAATTAGTTGATGATGTTCAAAATATCTACATGTGAATCATTATGGGTTAACCGCAATAAAGTTAAATATAGTGCGCAATTATATGTCAACAGCACTGTAAGATTTGTTGCTGTTATGAATATAAATTATATTACTGTTTTTATGATAAACAGTAGTGCTCGGAATAATATTAACGAATATTAACAATAAAATATTCGTTATTTTAATTGTTCCTTAAACAAGACAGAGTGTTTGTTGTGAATATTATCATTTAGTCCTTGAGTTAGGAATGTTTAAATAAACATTAGTGTATTGAAAATAATTAAATATTATATGTATACACCTAAGTCTCTTCCGTTCAACAATACAATGTTATTTAATTAACTAATATAAATCATCTAATATAAAATGATACCTAGCATACGGTACACATCTGGCAACATCAAATATTGTTCTCACTCGTAAGGACTCTTGTTCTGACCTTATTATCGAGAAAATATTAAATGAACTTTCATGAAATGCACTAATTAACATAATTAACCTACTATATGCTTTGCACCTAATAAATATGGACGGTGGCTAAGTAACTATGATTTCTAAAACAGAAAAGCCACCTTATGAAACAGCGTCGTCCTCCCTGCCAATGTTACTATTACCGACAATGTCCAAATTATTTGAAACAATTTTATTGAAGAGAATAAAACCAATCATTGAGGAACATCATCTTTATCCGGATTATCAATTTGGTTTCAGGAAATAGTATTCCACGGTTATCAGGTCCACAATCACAGTTCACAGAAAATAAAATTTGTTCTGCAAAATCTTAGATGTTGCTCGAGTTTTCGATAAAGATTGATATAAGAGTTAAAGCATAAGATTAAAATGCTTCTCCCTGAGTAATATTCAAAATGTTTAGAGTCATATAACTGATCGCTATTTTTAG
Source organism: Rhynchophorus ferrugineus (assembly GCF_030347505.1). Lineage (NCBI taxonomy): Eukaryota > Metazoa > Arthropoda > Insecta > Coleoptera > Curculionidae > Rhynchophorus > Rhynchophorus ferrugineus. Next base: position 54,155,220 of record NW_027472583.1, read on the forward strand.
AATTAGGCAAGAAGATGCCTGTTCTAACTTGAGGAACATTCAAGTCCTTTATCTACTGAATACTCGGGACTTGCCGATGAAACTGAGGCCTATTTTGAAGCAAAGGACAAATCGTTCTACAAAATGGTGTCGAAAAGTTGGAGGGTCGCTATAATCGGTGTATCATCTCTGAAGGCAATTATGCCGAATAAAAAAAACTAATTTTGCCAAAAAATTTGTTTTACTATGGTAAGCCGGGGACTTTTCAATTGACCTGTTATATAGTACTATGTATATTATTGAAAACTGTGCTATGGTTTTGTCGCGATGCTGGAGCGGCATATCTATGGTCTACTTCTGCATAAAAAAAACGGTTCCGCGTAAGGAACATGTAAGTAGACAATAGCTGCCTTTGTAATGTTTACATGTATCGTGGAACTTAAAAGTTAAATATTTATTTTAATTAAGCACTGAAATGAGAAATCTGTAGTGTCCTAAAGATTTGTCGCGTGGTGTAACTTGTCATGGTAACCGCTATCATGTCCGTAAGTCAATTGAACAATGTATTTTCTCGGTAAATCTACGTTTGCTCTCAATATTTTTTAGTTACTAATACACAAACCATTATTTGGTACAAAAAAAGAAAAAAAAAAGTAAAAACGCTGAATGATAAATAAAAGGTCTTTGAAGCTTACCTTCCCACCTGCTATCTCCTAAAAATTCTTTGGTCTTTGATGAGCTGTCATCAATTTGCCAGTTCCTCAGCGCCCATCTGATATTACACTTGTCTGACGGAGAGAACTTGCAATTGTAGTCATTCTGTATGTTTGGCAGATATTTTGTTTCTGAAACAAATGTAATGTAAGTTTAGCTATTTTGTTTAAATTTTATTTTTTTATTTAATTTTAGGAAAAATTAATGGACGAAAAAAACAACGATAGGTCTGTAGAAAACATTATTTTACATAACAGCTAACCGTTATCATATCATTTGCGAAGAGCAGATGGTAATTTTATTTTGTATACAGAACTGTTATCATTCATCAAACATTGTTCTGATTACCGTTACAGTTCCAATAAAAGATAAGATTCAAAAGGACTACGTAGTAACTGAATATACGCAACCAGATTCATATTAATTATCCCCAACGAAACTAATTGTCATATAAAAAACGTCATTTCTCTAACTGCGTTAGAGAAGAAGAAGATCAAGCAAAGTCCTTGAAAGCCGTAGTATAGTATGCTACACTGTTCCAATATCATAATCCATCTACAGGTAGTTGAATGATGAAGTGTACTTCACCTACATTTTTATATATACAACATTATTCTAATATTTAATTTCAATATATTAATTATAATTTATAGCGATATTCAGTGATATTTTCATATCCTTTGAGCTTGATTTGAACTTGAAATTTGGAATATTTGTGCACTTTTAGTCCTGTACTATTTGATTTTGTTTTCGAAGTCAAAATTCACCGCCATTAAGCTTTTACGATATTTAGAGAAGTCTGCTCAGCTATATTCTAGACGTAGCTTAAGTATTTATGTTTGGCAAGGTTCAGCTGGTAGAATTTATCTACAAGCTTCAGAAAATGCTACCGTAGGTATAGACTGAACTCTAGTCAGGTGTATCGAAAAGTTATTGCCGTTTTTTTTTTTCGGAAAAAACTACACAATTTTCAAGCAAATGGAAAAATTAATTAATTAATACAATTGGCCATTTAAATCTATACATATTGTCCTTCCTTCAGACAATTTATGAATGCCATCCCAAAAAACTGTTTGATCTTTGAGCAAAACTATTTCAGTCATTTTTTAATTTATTCGAAATTGGCAAAGTGCTGCTCTGTAAGCGCGTGTTCCGTTGATGCAAAAAGTTGATAGTCGGACTGGACAAGGCCTCGAGGGTACGGCGGGTGCGAACATATGTCGCATCTAACTTGTTTCAACGCTTCCTTGATGAAACGGCATTATCGTGCAGTAAAATCAATTTATCGTACCCTCGGGTCCATTCTGGACGTTTTTTGATCAATGCATGGTTCAAATTGATCATTTGTTATGTCTAGCGATCACTATTAACTGTTTCACAATGTTTCAACAGTTCATAATACATCACGCCACTCTGGTCCCACCAAACACACAGCATTGTCTTGCGACCAAATCGATTTTCGAGGGTTTTCTAAATAAATCCACCGTTATTTTCATCACTCGTCACTATTCGATGTAGAAATGTCCTCCGATTACACCTTTGAAACAGAACTGCACATATAATTTTTCTATTTTCTGTTTGCTTGTCATTCAATTGATGTGGCATTCATCTTACAATCTTTTGGATTTCCCCCATTGCACGTAATCGATTTTTCGAATTTTCTATTTTAAGAACAAATTGTAGGTTACAAACTTATAACCATGTATTAACAAAAAAATTATAAAAAAAAGGTTAAATTCGAATATAGAAAAAGTGTGACGCTGATATAAATTCTTGAAGGGTATATCTGGCATTGACAGATGGTAAAGATTATGTGTAATTTTACAACAAAATATAATTTTATATGTGCTTTTTTTTGATCCATGTTTTGTTCATTTTTTAAATAGTTTCTTTCAATAGCGTAACATAATTGCTGATGGTGAACTAATGGCTAAATTCGAGTACCTCAGGATGAACAATTCTTTCTTTTAAACGTTTTATTTAAACCTGATTTTATATTATTATGAATTAAATTTAGCTTAACGTACTTTTAGAAAATGTTAATGACAAATATTGAGAAATAAAACATATACAACCTTTAGAGGGAATAGCATTTTTACGATTGAATATCCATGAATTACGAAAGGTTGTAATTACTTGAAAACATTAATGTTAAATTTAAAATAGAAAAATAAATGAATTTGTGAACGTTTGTTTTCTTTTAGCAACGATATTCAACCAGAGTTGTATTGTATTTAAGCCTTTTTCAGTATTAATCTCGTAATCAGTATATCAAATAACGTAGGAATTAGTTAAAATGACTGGAAATGTTTTTTCATCGTTGACCTACAGAGTAATACAGTTAAACCAATAGAATAATATGGTAATAAAATAACATCTAGATTTTTTTTACCTAATGCAATTTAAAAAATGTGATTTAATTTCATTTCTACTCGATATTAATCATTTAGGCGACAGATAAGAAAAATATACAGACGGTATTAAGTTTAGATTAGATTCCAAATTGATTCTAAAAATAACATCTGGAATATTTGTTATTTTTATCTTATATATAAAATAATCTATCTTATAAATCTCATTCATTTTATGATATAAGCATTAATCACCTAATGATCATTGCGTATTTAGTTTATAGTTTGATATAGTTCAATTGTTCTATACAGAAAAAATCGCGATGGCATATATAGTTTTGGAGGACGAGGATTTATGCAAATATATATAGTATGCTGCTAGTGCCCCTCGACTCAATTACATTTTCTGAACTTAAGGGAAAATGATATTTTGAGATATTTTAATAACCGTACACATACGAATATTCAGTGCAGCTGCAACACGCTAAAAATACAGTAGCGACCACTACGACCCTTTAGGCCACCACGCATTCACCAAAGCAAGCAAGTTCAAAGGTGCCATGCGGTTCCCGGTTATAAGAGACCACCACGAGGAAGACACTCCCCTAATAGATTCATATTTGGACGGTAGGTCCTTTCAAGTGAGGATCGGTGACGCAGTCTCCTCTCACCGCAGGAGTTCCGCAAGGTGCTCCACTAGCTCCAGCCCTACTCAACCTTTATATGGCTGATTTCCCGCTGCACACATTTTCCCACACAGCATTTTATGCCGATGATACCGCTTTCTGCACAACCGGTTACTATCTCGACGCTATTCGCAACAGACTTCAAGACCAGCTAAACCAAGCGATAGCGTGGTACAAATTCTGGCGGCTACAGATAAAGACGAGCAAAACTCAGGCTATTCTGTTCCACTGTCAGAAGGAGTTCCTGGCCTATCGCCTCCAAATCGATAAAGTCCCTATTCCTCTAAACGTTATAAAAATCTAAACGCACTATTACTTACGTCAGGCATAATGGCATAATGGCGGCTGAAATAAATAAACCATAAACGCACCATAGAAACCAAGTGAGCCAATCAGATCACGCCGCGGATCTTAGCATAGCGATTAAAGCAAGTAATAAGTTAGAAGCAGCGACATCTAGATGTTGGACGTCGAAACGTCCCCAAAATTTCCTATAAAGTTAAATCTCTATTTCTCTGTGAATATAAAACAGTTTTCCGTGAGCTTTTTTAAGTTTTTTTTTTGTGCAAAGTTTGTCCTGGCAATAATGAATTCAATAAAAAAGAATTATCCAATTGGCTGTGGCAGTAGTGGCTCTGTAACCAACGTGTATTTACTATCATTCCAATACCATTTACAATATTCTAATATAATAACATTATACTATTAATAAACAATAAAATAATCTATTTTTAAGTACTAAGTGACTAACTAATAGTATTTGTAAACAAATGACTGGCTGATAAAACTGTTTTTTGTTTTAGCAATATATGCAAGGAACATATACAGTATTTGGTTTTTATTCGTTTATTTGTTGGTATAAAATATTCCACGGAATGATGGACAGGAAATGTGGTTGAGGTCAAAGCTAATGCAATAAATAAATGAGCTGGTTATCTATCTTCGCTGTGGAGGTCACGCTACATTGATTTACCAACTACACTCCACGAACAAATGGATTTCGTTCATTTTAATACCCAATATTTCATAAGAATATTCAACATTTCGAGGACTTTTTCGTTCTATCACTATGGTGAGATTGAAATAAAATGTGTGAGAATGAAAACACTTGGAGTTGGTGTTTCAGCTCAGAGTGAGTTCGTATTCAGATATTGGTGAAACAATTGTAGCGATCTTGAGGCATGTCGAATTTTACATCGTGGAATAACGGTCTACAAAATACCCAGATGTTGAACATGGGCGGGGTGCCAGCAGCGCCAACTAGAACCCGACAACGAATAGCTGGCGGCAACCCCGAGACGTTTATCCGGGATGTTATTGAAGGGTATTTCGGTCATTCAGTGCTCAACCCTCGTTTGGTTTAGACGTGCCACCATCGACTGCCCAAGCCTCGTCTCCAGGTAACACCGCTGCCATCCGTTTTATCATTTGTATTTTTCACATTTTTATATAGCCAATAAATAACGGTCACATAATGTAAACACCACTGTTTCATTTCGTTTTACCTCCATTCACCGAGCCACATCATTTACCCTAAACAATCAACTTGAATTGTTAATATACTTTTTGGGTCAATAGATTCAAAGCCATTCAATCAATGAAGTCTCTGCTTACAGCTCAAGAAGGCATCGTTAAAATCATACTCGCTGTTACAATTGGTAACTGATTCACGCCCACTTTAAACAGATTGCATATCTTGACATGCTTCGAAAACGTTTAGAGTGTTGACAAGCTTTATTTGTGTGTGACTAAGACATTTGTAATATTTCCAGAAGTCGAATTCATTTTTATCTTAATACCCAGAAGATGTATGTGAAAATGATGCCTCCGAAGATTTATATTCGGAAATATAATAATTATATATAATTTTCTAATTCTTGACATCGCTTTTGCACATATATCAATAATTTTCTTCGAGGGGGTGTTCTAGTCCAGAAATTTTTATAAACAGATTTTTTCTACGATATTTTCAAAGCTTACCCCTTCATTAATGTGCCCTTAGAAGGATTTTTGAAAATTTAGATTAATTTCGAATATATAGTTGTTTTAGTAGTGCGGCATCTAAACAACAGCTTCTAATAGTGAAACATTAAAAGCATCTCTCTTAAAATTACTTTTTCAAGACGGTTGACATGGTATCTCAAGTTTTCACCACATTTCAGGTAAAGTAATTTCAGTAAAACTTTTTGAACAACCTAGGGACAGAATCTACATACGTGACCTAATTTTTATCCAATGGGAAATGGAATATTTTCGATGTGATATGTGACGATTTAGAGACTATTTATTGTCCGCCATCGCAAGATTAGATTAGATAAATTCATTCCTGAAGGTTCATAGACCTTCGAAACAATATGGTATTTATTTTGTTAGCCAGCTGTTTCATTGTAGTTTATTCTATTTTGAAGTATGTTTTCGTAATGCGATATATTTATTTCTAGTTTTAATGGTACTGAATTTAAGCCATATTGGTTTTAATTGAAGGTTGTGTTATTTTTATTGGGTACAACAGATTCGTTACAACAGCGCGATAATGTTGTTTTATGGAAAATAGAAATAAATTCTGTAACTTATTTAGGCACCAGAATTATCGGCTCGACTTTCACGTTGCTTCAAGTTTCTGGGAAAAATCAAGATGTTAATACAGAAAATTTATTTTGAATAACATTCGAGCTGCAATCTCGTGGTGATTTTGCAACAAATTGTCGATTAGGTGATTTGTAGTTATCGAAATTTGTGAACAAGACTTTGAAATGATGTCCAGCATGCGTGCTGCTTCATCGGACGTTAAATGTTTCGTAAACTTTGGGTCAGTTATTAGTTTTCGAATATCAGGTCCAACAAATATTCCATCTTTGATTTGTGCGTATGATAGTTTTGCAAACAACTTGGTTAAGTATTAGAAAGTTGATCCTTCGATATTCAGCACTTTGACAAAGTTTAGATAATAAGAGCAAGTTTAATGTTGAGATATGGCTTATTAAAACTTCTGTAATTTTAAATGGTACAGAGAAGATGTTTTGTTGTCCTGTCTCATTACTGTTAGAACTCAGCCACATCTTTCGCACCTAGTGATAATCTACTGAATGGCTGTTCCACAGTTATAAAAAAACAACACTTTAAATATCCAGATTGCATTCTAACCAATAGAATATTAATCTGTGATGAACATATATATATTCATTTTATTGATACTAATTGTATTTGATCTTAGTTAAAATTTGTACGTACTGTTTCGTAGTAATTTTAAAACGTTTGTAATTTTAAATGGTACAGAGAAGATGTTTTGTTGTCCTGTCTCATTACTGTTAGAACTCAGCCACATCTTTCGCACCTAGTGATAATCAACTGAATGGCTGTTCCACAGTTATAAAAAAACAACACTTTAAAAATCCAGATTGCATTCTAACCAATAGAATATTAATCTGTGATGAACATATATATATTCATTTTATTGATACTAATTGTATTTGATCTTAGTTGAAATTTGTACGTACTGTTTCGTAGTAATTTTAAAACGTCTGTAATTTTAAATGGTACAGAGAAGATGTTTTGTTGTCCTGTCTCATTACTGTTAGAACTCAGCCACATCTTTCGCACCTAGTGATAATCAACTGAATGGTTGTTCCACAGTTATTAAAAAAAGCAACACTTTAAAAATCCAGATTCCATTCTAACCAATAGAATATTAATCTGCGATGAACATATATATTAATTTTATTGATATTAATTGTATTTGATCTTAGTTAAAATTTGTACGTACTGTTTCGTAGTAATTTTAAAACGTCCGTAGTTTTAAATGGTACAGAGAAGATGTTTTGTTGTCCTGTCTCATTACCGTTAGAACTCAGTCACATCTTTCGCACCTAGTGATAATCAACTGAATGGCTGTTCCACAGTTATAAAAAAACAACACTTTAAAAATCCAGATTGCATTCTAACCAATAGAATATTAATCTGTGATGAACATATATATTCATTTTATTGATACTAATTGTATTTGAGCTTAGTTAAAATTTGTACGTACTGTTTCGTAGTAATTTTAAAACGTCTGTAATTTTAAATGGTACAGAGAAGATGTTTTGTTGCCCTATCTCATTACTGTTAGAACTCAGCCACATCTTTCGCATCTAGTGATAATCAACTGAATGACTGTTCAACAGTCATAACAAAACAACACTTTAAAATCCAGATTGCATTCTAACCAATAGAATATTAATCTGTGATGAACATATATATTCATTTTATTGATACTAATTGTATTTGATCTTAGTTAAAATTTGTAGATACTGTTTCGTAGTAATTTTAAAACGTCTGTAATTTTAAATGGTACAGAGAGATGTTTTGTTGCCCTATCTCATTACTGTTAGAACTCAGCCACATCTTTCGCATCTAGTGATAATCAACTGAATGACTGTTCAACAGTCATAAAAAACAACACTTTAAAATCCAGATTGCATTCTAACCAATAGAATATTAATCTGTGATGAACATGTATATTTTATTTATACTAATTGTATTTGATCTTAGTAAAAGATCTTCGGCATTATAATGATTAAAAGGGAGGGCAAGTTAACAATGAAATATACATAGCCCAAACAATACAAAAATAATAATATAATTTTGTGATTACCAATAAAATAAATCTAAATTAATATAACTGTTTGGGTTTGGCACCGACTTTACAGAGATCAGCTGGTAGGAGTCAAAATAAAGTTGTAAATAGGTAAATAGGTTTGGGTAGGTATAAATGATAAATTATATATAGTAGAATATAAAATATGTGTAGTAGATAAGTAAATAAGGTTTTCGTTTATTCTTATTTAGTCATTATAACGATTATTATATTATTATCTTTTGTCCAGCATTGTATTATCAATTGAATTTGTAAATTTATCTAATTTTTCTTTTATATCAGCGCATAAATAACACATCAGATGTTTATTGCCGTCAGTGAAATGTTTACACGAACTCAATGAAATGGGTTAATGTATTAATAAACGACTATCGTTATTGGTTAACAATAACGATGAAATCCTGATGAATGCTATGTCGAATATTTAACGATGGTGAATAAAATGTTGTTATTTAAAAAAAAATCCAATGAATGAGACTATTGTCTATTGTATTATAAGGAGTACTATTAACATGAGAAATATATTTTGGAAAAATATCGGTTACTGTAACAATTTGAAGATATAAAGGGGATAATATAAGATGTGGCAAAAGTCCTGATACTATTTTGATTGCGCGCCATCTTGGTTGTGTGACGTTTAGCTCAGATTCACTTTAACCATTATGTTGTCTAGACGTCCAAATTTTGTTATGGATAAATATACGTCACAAAAACGAGCAGAAATAATGACAAGATTTGTTGAAAATAATCGTTCCATTATTGCCACTCAGCGGAAACTGCGTCAAAAATATCATAATTGTCCTGTGCCTCACAAAACCACAATTTATCGTTTACATGCGAATTTTCAACAGTACGGTACGACAGCAAACAGGCTTCATTCTGGAAGAATAACGGACGTCTCGTAACGCTGAAAATTTGGCTTTGGTGTGTGATAGTGTTGCAGAGTCTCCAGAAACAGCAATTCCGAGAAGTGGTTCCCAGCTACATATTTCTGCACGTAGTTTAATGCTAATTTTAAAAACTAATTTGAAAATGTTCCCGTACAAAATTCAATTAGTCTAAAAATTGCTACCGAGAGATCCTGATCAATGAGTTGAGTACCGTAATATAATTCTAAGGCTGCCTGTTGAAATTGAAGATTTTTCGTCTAAATTGATAATCAGCGATGAAGCCCATGTTCTTCTCAGTGAGGATCCTCAATTAATTCATGAAAGATCATTGCATCCGCTAAAAATAACTGTATGGTGTGGTATTCATGCTGGAAACATCAGTGGCTCCTATTTTTTGAAAATGACCAAGTTACTGTTAATACCGAACGGTACCAAGACATGATTCGACATTTTTTTGCTCCTGAAAATCAAGAACAAGGACTAGAAGACATGTGGTTTCAGCAAGATAGGGCCACAGCACACACAGGTCGTTGAACACTTCAATTATTGAATGACTTTTTTCCACGTAGACTAATTTCGCGAAGTGGCGATTTAGCATAGCCAGCCAGATCTCCAGATTTAACAGCACTACACTTTTTAGTGGGGTTTTTAAAACCAAAAGTTTATGTGAAAAAGCCCAAACGATTCGTTGCGAATTTGAAGAAATTCAGCCTCAGATGTTGCAGCATGTCATGAAAAATGCCTTTAAAAGAGCCGAAAGTTGCATAGCAAATCGCGATCACCATTTAGCCGATATAACTTTTCAATCTTAACAAAAAAACAACATGTAAAGACCAAGTAAACTTTTTGTGAAAACAAAACTTACTTATCTTTTCTTTGAGAGAAGTTATAGGCAATCAAAATGGGATTTTTGCCCCATGTTGTATAAAAACCATGCAATATAGTACATCTTGTTGCATGTTGATAACACTGGTTCCGTGTGAATAATGCGATGCGAGTGTGTTACTCAGTTTACATGCCTAGTCTTTGAGGTGCGCTACCAGCTCCAACTCTTATACGATAGACTTTTCGTCCATTCCGTTGTACGTAAATCAACTACGGATGCGTAAGTTTTAAAATCAAAATCTGACAAATTTCGGTACACAAATTTAAATTTTTTCATTCGAAACGATATTAAAAAGGAAAACTACTGTGCCGAAACATTATAACACGAAGTTATAGAAGTTACAGCAAGTTTCGATAAAAATAATAGAAATGTTGTTCTTGCTTAAGAACAGGTAGTAATTGATATGGTTCTGGAAACATAGTATATCATTGTACTAGAAGTAATTCTAAAGTTTATTAAGATTTTTATGTAAATTATAGTGTTATTAATGAGTACTTTTTATATATTTAATATAAGTATTAACTTCTGAATCATTTCGGGTTTCTTTAACCATTTAATGTAGGTAATAAATACGCTAATTTTGTGGCTCAAGAGTTAAAATTAATATTGCAAACAAATGAGTAACAAATATAAAATAGCTTCATAGAATTTTAATTCCTCATTTGTTGATTAATTGTTGGTTTCCCCCGTGGGACATGAGACAAAGTAGAAAGCAGTAGTCATAGAAGGAAAATTAAAGATGAACTATCTGAAGAATAGATTATTTACTTTATAGACCTAAGTTTTGAAGAAATAACAATTAATTTCATGTTTGTAAAAGTATTATTTTAATATACATTTCTAAACTGTGAAAGATACATTACTTAATTGTGTTCGTTATTGTTTAAATATACATGCTAAACCCAAATATCAGTTTCAAACTTGTTTTATTCATATGTTCCCTTTACAATAATGTATTACTTTATTTGATATTTTATACTTATGTTTATAACATAAAATTAAAGAAAGAACATGTATACTTGAAATGTGAAAACACGTTTTATTATCTTATCATCTTTATATTAGTCCCTTTACACTATTGTAAGGGAAACTTGTTGGTTACCTTGATAAGTTTTTCGATCACAGAACGATCACTAATTTGTATGTTATTAGGGGTATCTGCCGCCGAGAAAAATATCGATATATCGATTTAAATATTTTTTGGAATAACTAAGAATAATATCCGTGTTTTATAAAAGATATATCGATATTATAAAAAAAATTAATCTCGGCTCAAAAAGTCTCTCAGACTTCGAAATCATTAGTGTTTGGTTAGCGGGAGTATTTCTACTTAAAACAGCTGAACTGTTTAAAGTTTCTCGAGTGACGGCATGATAAAACATTATAATAGTGGGAGAAACCTAAACTTAATTGACGACGAATATTCAAAAGGGTTGTGACCAGACAAAATAAAACTACTGCGGCCAAAGTCACAAGGAAAGTCAACACTCACTATCGCGACAAAAGAAAACCAGTGCGACAGGAGCTCCACAAAGCTAACGTTCATGGAAGAGCTGCGGTTGTGAAACCCAACGCCAAGCTAATCCGCTAAAGACATTGTGCAACGATCATAAAACCTAGATACTTGATTATCGTTTTCATTATTTTCTATAAACGGCCAGGTTTATCCATGAAAAGCTGCAAATGAAGCCTACTATCAGAAAGGCATTATCATGGTATTTAGTTGATCCTCTTGTTGACATCACTGGCCGGATTACTGCGACTGAATATCTCGACAAGATTAACGATGAAGTTTTTGCTACGACTAGTATATTGCTACCAAACACTGCAATATTCCAAGATGACATACCCATACACACAGCCAAAACGGTTCTTTTGATGCTTATGGTGTTGATTATGTTGCTTCTCAAACCAAAACGGAGTCTTGGTTTGAGAAGTATCCGTATATATAGTATATAAGAACATCCTTCCTAGCCAGTACAATCGCCATAGTTCCAACATTGTTGAACCGTTAGGGAGACTTTTAGAGCAGAGGGTTTATTAGTTTTTAGGGTTTATTAATCATCCATTGTATCTTAATTAATAAATATAGGCACCACTACTTAATAACAGGTCAATTGAAAAGTCCCCGGCCTACCATAGTAAAACATATTTTTTTTGGCAAGATTAGTTTATTTTATTCAACATAATTCCCTTCAAGGGTGATACACTGATTATAGCGACCATCCAACTTTTCGATACCATTTTTGTAGTACGATTTGGTCCTTCGATTCAAAATAGGCCTCAGTTTCGGCGATCACCTCTTCATTCGAAGAAAATTCTTTTGTATTTCATTTTTGTATTCATTCTTTTGAGATCTGAGAATAGGAAATAGTCGCTGAAGGCCAGATCTGGGCAATACGGTGGATGAGGAAGCAATTCGAAGCCCAATTCATAGATTTTTAACATGATCAATGTGTTGGTGAAACAGCACTTTCATTTTCTTCAAATGCGACCGTTAAAATGGCCCTTAAACGTATATGTAATAGTCGCTGTTGATGGTCCTTCCTTTTTCAAGGTAGTTAATGAAAATTATTCCATGCGCATCTCAAAATACAAACGCCATAGTCAGCTGTATTGCGTTTTCCCACCCTTTGGAGCGAGTTCATCGTGTGCAGTCGGAGGACTGTCGATTGGACTTCGGAGTGAAATGATGGAGCCATATTTTATCCATTATCACCTATCGACGCAAAAGCTTGGGTTTATTACGCTTGATCATCTTCAAACACCGCTCCGAATCATCAACTCGCCGTTGTTTTTGGTCAAAAGTGAGCTCGCGCGGCACCCACCATACCCAAATATTTGTGAATGATATGATATACAAGTTCAGTTGATATCTTTAGAGTGTCTGCTATTTCATTCAATTTCAATTTACGGTCATCCAAAATTATTTTGTGGATTTTTTAAAAGTTTTTGTCGGTATCAACCTCATTTGGGCGTCCTCTGCGTTCATCGTCTTCGTTGCTCATTTCACTACGTTTAAACTTAGCATAACAATCCTTGATGGTTGATTTTCCTGTGACAGTGTCCGGAAAAACTCGGCATCAAGCCAAGTTTTTGCTTCAATAGAATTTTTCCCCCAAAATGCTATAATTCACAAACTAATGATCCGACAGCCGTCAAATTTATACACGCATCTTTTGAGAGCTGGAATTTGAGGATTGATTTGATTGAGTTTGAGGGTTGGGTTGGGATGGATTTAATTCTAGTAGCGCCATCTATGTTTCAGGCTGGGGACTTTTCAATTGATCTGTTATTTTGATATTTAGCCGAGTGTTAGTCACCGTTTGAGAATCGTAAAGAATTCCCTATTCCAGTTTGTTTATATTAAAATATTATTTGATTATTTAATAACAACTGATGGGCCAGAGTACCAACAGAAGATCTTAATCAGATAGAATATACGAGGAGAATAAGAATGATACTAAATAACCGCAAAACTGAATTGAGGATGTAAACAGGAGAAAGAAATGAATGTCAGAATTGAAAAAACTATTTTGTACAGTATCTATCTAGTAAGGATGAAAGTAAGATATAAGTAGTTGAAGAGTTAGAACTACGGCCGAAGCAAGGAGACCAGACAGAAAAAAATGAACGGAATTTGTATATGAAGCAAAAGATGATAGATGGTACAAAAGGTGTTTCATTAGACTGTAATGCTTATAAAAAGCTTAGAATAAAATAATAATATATTTAATAGCTAAAATAAAATAAATGAAAACAGTGAAAATACACTGTTGTCTATATGAGCTTGTTATCTAGTAGTGATTAGATATCTTATAAATAACATATGTTGACTAAATATATTGGATAAGTGCGGTAAACGTTAGTCGGTTTTGTGGGAGAGCAAGAAGAAAGAAATTAAATCTACGTCATTATTTATAGCTACAGATTAGATTAATTGTTCAAATAAATTGGTACATTTAAAAATATTAGTAATTAATCTTTCTTCGAATAATATGGGGAACACAATTTATGAATCATAAAATAAAAAATATATTGTGGTCTTTAGAAAAGTAGTACTTTTTGGGTACATATTATCTTCTTTATTTGTTTACACTAATATGAATAAGTTATGATATGCGTAGGGTTTAAAAGTAAAAATTCTTTATCGAAATGCCATTATTGGTCTGGCAGAATAGGAAATACTGCAGGCTCACTTTTATTTTTATATGAACACCCGTATACAGAGTTGAGCAAAATACACGATTTGTTTTAATTAAAATACAAATAACAAACGTTTATGGCACATGTATTTCAAATACGAAATACCAAATATATGTATTTGAAATATAAAATACAAATTAAAATATTTCAACTACTTTTAATTATTAGACTTGACTTCTTGCCAAATACTTCTTAACTTGAATGTTATAATTTTGAAATACATAATCGGAAGTTCTTTCTACAATAATACTTTCAAAAATAAACTCATCCTATATATTTACGTGTAATTTTGTGTAATAAAGAAAATGCGTTTTTTAGCTCAAAATTGACTTTATCCATCAACGTAATGTCCACGAAGAGGCATACAAGCATTCCAGCGCTACTCTTATATTGAAAAGTTAATCAAGGATCGGTATGCTAAGTTTAGACGTAGTGAAATGAGTACCGAAGACGGTGAACGCAGTGGAGGCCCAAAAGAGGTTGTTACCGACGAAAACAATACAAAATCCACAAAATGATTTTGAATGACCGTAAATTGAAATTGAACGAAATAGCAGACACTCTAAAATTATTAACTGAACGTGTACATCATGTCATTCACGAATATTTGGATATGAGAAAGCTCTGTGCCGCGCGAGCTCATTTTTGACCAAAAACAACGACGAGTTGATGAGCATAATACACCCAAGTTTTTGCATCGATAGGTGATAATGGATGAAACATGGCTCCATCATTTCACTCCAAAATCCAATCGACAGTCATCCGAGTGGAAAGCACACGATGAACACGCTCCAAAGAGTTAGAAAACGCAACAGTCGGCTGGTAAGGTTGTAGCGTCTGTATTTTGATATGCGCATGGAAAAATTTTCATTGACTATCCATTCATTGACTACTACAAATGCTCATGCAAGATAAAACCAACACGTCCTTTTGATATCTTTACGATATTAGCCAATACACGCAACGATTTTATGGATTCATCTGTGTCTTTACGACCAATTTTGAAGACAGCAAACGAACGTTTTATTGTTGTTTCTGATGGAGCGGAGTTTTGATAACATTTTTCAAGTCATTTCTACGTTTGAACGGATTTTTTTTCTATTAAGAAGCAGTGTAAAATTTGTTTTTGATCCATTGTTTTGAAAATAACAAAAGTAGTGTCACTCTTAACACAAATAACTCACAAACTTATAAGTAGAATATCATAATTTTTTTTTCATTTTCTAGATTGACGAGCTAGAGCCAAATGTTCTTGGGCTGATGTCGCTTCAGGTTCGGGATATGTTTGTTTTGCTGGCGACAGAGACCCTGGGTTACGACTGGGACTGCCGTAGTTTGTTTACTACCGGGGTTTGTGGACGGGTAGGGATTTTATTAAGATGTTATCGTGTGCTAAGGTTCCTATGGAGAACCTCACACTGAGCATGTTTATGAAATTTTTCACAAACGGGATGCCTGATTTGAGGTGTGTGTTGACGTTCGTCATAAACCATGGGGCACTGAGTAACGCACGGACTTTTTTGGATTGGAACACTTGGAGCAGTTCATGTTGTCTCTCCGAGATATACCTGTACCACACCTGTGCATTGAGACAGATTGGACGGACTAGCATTTTATACAGAGTCACTTTTTCTGGGATTGGGAGTTTGCTTTTTCTGCAGAGTAGAGGAAATAATAGGCTGTTCACGCCATTTCCTTTGCAAATGGGGTGCTGGATTTGGGCAGACCATTGAAATCTGCGGTCGAACTGGAGACCGAGGTATGAGACTTAGTTCTGGAGCCAAGGAATAGGGACTTTAGAGGATTTAGAGGCGATAGGCGCGAAACTCCTTCTTGCGGTGGAACAGAATAGCCTGAGTTTTGCTCGGGTTAATCTGAAGCCGCCAGAATTTGTTGAACGCTATCGCTTGGACAGTAACCGGTTGTGAAGAAAGCGGTACCATCTGCATAAAATGCTGTGTGGGAAAGTTTGTAGAGCGGGAAATCAGCCATATAGAGGTTGAATAGGGCTAGGGCTAATGGAGCGCCTTGCGGGACTCCTGCGGAGATTTGTTTACGAGACTGCATCACCGATCCTCACCTGAAACAACCTACCATCCAAGTATGAATCTATCAGGGATATTAGGTCATTCGGTAGACCTGATTTTTTAGCTTTAAATATTAGGCCGTGGTGCCATACTTGGTCGAGAGCTTTGGAGACATCTAAGAATATGACTCCGGTTTTTCGACCTTTTATCATAGCCTGGTGGATAGTTGCTGCGACGCGGGCAGCTTGATGAAGGCATGAATGTTTAGCACGGAAACCGAATTGTTCGTTCGGGATTATGTGATGTGCGTCTGTGACATCGTTTAAGGGGTTTAATATCGCCTTTTCGGTAGGTTTGGAAAATTTCGGTAGGTTGAACTAATCAGGCTAATAGGCCTGTAGTCAGAAGGGTTAGACTTGGCATTTTTTTAGGAATATCAGCGACGAGCGCATGTTTCCAGGATTTTGGGAAATGCTTTAACCTCAGGATGGAGTTGATAATGTTGGCAAGTTCAGATATTTGCTTGCTGGGCCTCGAGCTTTTTTGGAGGACAGACGTTTTATGGAGAGCTAAAGGTCTATGGGAGAGACTAGGCTCTTCAGAAGATGAACTGACTGGAAATCTTTCCTCTTTAGAGACGGGATAGTGTCGTTTATGATGGATAATGTCTGTTGGGATGGTCCCAGAGATGGATTGCATTTCATTTGATTTTCGAACGCGTTTGCGAGAAGCTCGGCTGGATTTGTGAGGGCGATATCCGTAGAGGAATCAGCCTTCAGAGGGGGAATTGTGTTCGAATTTTTCCCCATTACGCTTTTGGCGGCGCGCCAGGAGTCATCTGGGGAAGAGAGATTGCCCAGCTTTTGAAGAAATGATTCCCATTTCTTCTCATTCCAAGCTCTAACTCTGTTCCTGAGTTCTCTGATTTCGTGCTGCGCAGTGCGGTTATCCTCTGCGTCCAGTGAGGCACGAGCTCTTCTCGCTAATCGGTTCCTGTGCCTGATTAGCTCTTTTAATTCTCTAGGGAGGTTAAATTAAAACGGTTCAGGGCTACTTGTTTTAGTTTCTCTGTCTGCGGCTGTCTTAATATCTAGAGTGAGTTTCGTTACTGCATTTTCTAGATCGTCTGAAGAATTGATACTTGGGATAAGACCCGTCCGCTGAAGCTCGAGTTGAAACAGACTCCAGACGGTGGTTTTCATGGGTTTAGGGCAATATCATAAAATTTTAACAGCTTTCATCTGAAGGTTCGTAGCAGCTGAAAAAGCTGTGAATACAATAATACTAGCGCCATCTATGTGTTAGGCCCAGGATTTTTCAGCAAGTGTTAGAAGTACCAATAAGGACTGCTAAGAAAAAACTTGTGAAAAATCGGTATAAATCGGTATCGCTGGAAATAAAATAAAACCAACAATTGGTATATGATGGAGTAATATCTTAAATTCAAATGAAACCAAAGTACTGTATGTTGAAATTTCAGCGTTCTATGATTAGAGTCTGTATACATGGAAGAACTTTAATATCAAATGTTAGAATCATCAGATTAAATAGTTAGGTTGGGCTATTGTTTACATTGATACACGCACATTTCTATTAAAACAATTCAATAAACGAATTGAAACATGTGGATGATACATAAGGATGATGATTGAAAAGTAAATATTAGCTAAAAGTCGGTTGAGTACCATTTATGAGAAGCCGGATATGGAATATTTGATGGCCACGTGACTTGACTATAAACAATCGGAGGTGTATGCCATATACGTGATGCGATGAAACCGTAATATATTCATGGAATATAAACCACATAAGAGTGAAATTAAGCAGACGCAGTAATAATCACGTTTAAACTTCTCGGAAGTACCGCAGTGCGGCTACAAGTATAAGAGCGAAAAACGGCAGGTTCTGCCTTTTATTTACAGTTAATTGTAGATTAATATTATAAGTTAGACATTATTCTAAATGAAATTATAACGACTAGTGATGTTTTTATCAAAAGACCAATAAGATTGTTTTGTTACAGTGCTAATTAATCTTTAAGCTGATTCTTTGATTTAACTTTTCGATTTGCGATAATAATAATATAATAGTAATTATCTCATATGTTTCAATAACATACATTTTTAATCTTTTAATTGTCTGATGCAAAATTTTCTAGATACAATTTTAAAAATAATGATAAGGTGCATAAACATATTTTTGGGTTAAACAAATAACCAGAATATTAACAGACACATAAGGATGTAAAAAGATAGAACTTTGTATTTCTTATCTAAATTTATAGCACTAAAGAAATGTGAAAAGGGCATTATAGACCTTTTTTTTCAGGAAATATTGTGCATTTAATTGTGCAATTAAACTCCAACTGTAGTTATATTTAATTGCTTATAAATAGATATTTACAATTAGCATTTTATAATTTAGCATACTTACAAATGTCTTTATAACAAAATTTTATGGAGGCAAAATTTTTGTATTAACCAATTTTGATTTTTTGTACATTAGTTAATTAAACTTATTATGGTATTATTGATTATTAATATAGCTACAATATAATACTTAAGTGGTTTTATCTAGGAGTTAAGTAGTTTTCATTTTGGAGTGGAAGACTATATCAAATGTAGAAATACAATACTTTAACAAATTCAACAATTTACTGCTAATTTCAATAATAAATATTTCATTACAACTATTTCAAATAAAATAATACTTAATTTGTGTTTGTTCACCTATCTATTACCTTCATGAGGTAAAAACTAAGTATATCCTCATTTTAATTATTGGAAATAAAATATACTCTTGATACTGCTGAATTTATGCCATCTGGTAAACAGGAACAGAAATTTTAACACCAAAAAGACCAAGAAGCAAGTGCGATTATAATACCAAATTTTATATCAGCAAGTGCCAGTATATTTTTAATAGTAGTATAAGTTAACAGTTGAAAGTTTTCGTATACATTTTTAAGATGCATTTTTATATGAAACGTACAAATGGAAATGTCCAATCATGGATTTTATTTACATATCTTTGTATTTATTATCATAAAAATAGAAAATTTGTATATTCCCATTTAAAATGACTACTGCGATAATGAACTTTTTGCTGGCAACTTTTTAAAATTTAGCGTTAAATTGGTGGGAGCAAGCGTTAATTTCGAGCCAAACTTGATTGCAGTTTTATACATGGATGATGAACAGGTCAATTGAAAAGTCCCCGGCCTGACACATAGATAGTAAATACTAACACTCAAAAGATGCGTGTATAAATTTGACAGCTGTCGGATCATTAGTTTGTGAATTATAGCATTTTGAGTGAAGTAACTTTTGTTATTGTGAAAAAAAAGGATAAAAAGGAATTTCGCGTGTTGATAAAATATTGCTTTTTGAAGGTAAAAAATACAGTTGAAGTAGAAATTTGATGCCGAGTTTTCGGACACTGCCCCAGGCAAATCAACTATCAAGGAATGGTATGCTAAGTTCAGACTGAAAGGTAAAATGACTACCGAAGACGGTCAACGCAGTGGACACTCAATAGAGGTTGTTACCGACGAAAACATTTAAAAAATCCATAAAATGGTTTTGTATGACCGTAAATTGAAATGGAATGCAATAGCAGACACTCTAAAGATATCTTTTGAACGTGTACATCATATAATTCACGAATATTTGGGTATGAGAAAGCTCTGTGCAAAGTGGGTGCCGGGCGAGCTCACTTTTGTCCAAAAATATCAACGAGTTGATGATTCGGAGCTGGGTTTGAAGATGATCAAGTGTAATAAACCAGAGTTTTTGCTTCGATATGTGACAATGGATGAAACATGGCTCCATCATTTCACTCCCAAGTCCAATCGACAATCATCCGAGTGGACTGCACACGATGAACCCGTTGCAAAGCATGGGAAAACGCAACAATCGGTTGGCAAGGTTATGGGGTCTGTATTTTAGGATGCGCATGGAATAATTTTCATTGACTACCTTGAAAAAGGAACCATCAACAGCGACTATTACATAGCCTTATCGGACCGTTTGAAAGACGACATCGCCAAAAAACTGCCGCATTTTAAGAAAAAGAAAGTGCTGCTTCACCAAGACAAAGCATAGTGTCACAACTCAGTGAAAACGATGGCAAAAAATCCATGAATTGGGCTTCGAATCGCTTCCTCGTCCACCGTATTTTCCAGATATGGCCTCCAGCGACTACTTGCTGATCTCAGATCTCAAAAGAATGCTCGTTGGGAAGAAATTTTCGTCAAATGAAGAGATGATCGTCGAAACTAAGGCCTATTTTGAAGCAAAGGACAAATAGTACTACAAAAATGGTATCGAAAAGTTGGAGGGTCGCTATAATCAGTGGAATCAGAAGGAAATTACGTTGAATAAAAAAAAATTTGCCCAAATATGAGTTTTACTGTGGTAGGTCGGGGACTTTTCAATTGACCTGTTATTCTGCAGCCAGATTGAATAATTAAAAACTGTCGATGATTTGAAATTAGTGTTAAAAAGGATAATACTAATGGTAAATAGAAATTACAGTAGCATTCGAATTGCAGTGTTACTCGGAAGTACGGAACCCGTTGTTAGTATACAAATACACGTAAAACTACTTCATTTTATTATATAATTATTATATCACTATCTTCATTATACTGGCGATTTTTCAAAATGTTCACAAAATGTGACTGAACTCCCATTCATCTTTTGTGCCAATTACTTCCAAATAATTGCGATAATGTACAGAATTTTTTACATTATAGTTTTATACTTCCTTAAGTAATTTATATTTCCTTGCTGACACGTTTGTGCCATGCAATGAAAGAAAAAAATATTAATTTTTTGACTATTGATAAAGAAAACTTCCAAATAATTGTGATAATGTGCCGAATTTTTTACATTATAGTTTTGTACTTCCTTAAATAATTTATATTTCTATTATTTTGTTTTTGTTAAAAAGTCAATATTTTAATGTTACTGTTGTAAATATTTGTATATGGTTGGAGCTTTATACAAGAAAGTAAAATGAAAAACTATTTGATTTTCCCTATCTCTTAATCTAATTTTTGCAACATATTGTTCACTAGCGACCCGCTCCGGCTTCGCACGGGTGCAATGCTGATACTAAATTAAATACACTACAGAAAAAATAAACGTTGTATATAAAAACATAGCGGCCCGCTCCGACTTTGCACGGGAATAATATATATATGCCTATGTCACTCAATGAAAACATGATTAAAACCGATCCAGTATTTTTGGTTCATTCATTACTGCCCTTGGCCTGCACGCATTAAATTTGGAGTAAAACAATTCCTCTTCCCCTATACTTACTATGAAGATTTCCTGCTATCTTTGGAATATCTAAATTCATACAATTTTTATTACATTACACATTTTTAAACGCAAATTTTAAATTTGTAATATCTCCGAAAATATTTGTTTAATTTACATGCTGTAAGGAACCATATTGATCTATATTAATTGCACACTGTATTTAAGGTACTTAATTCGATAAGGATTAATGCCGTATTGCTTAAAATAGCTTCGTAAATAAGCCATTTTCTCACGTAAAAAGTAAACAATAAAAATGGTTAATGTGGGTTATCCCTAAAAGATAAACATATACCATCGCGGACTTTTTTGTAGACCTTTTTATGGTGTACAATACTGTAGTACATTAATTTGATCTAACTCGTAGGGTTAGGCAGCGTTTTTGCTAATTGCTAAATAAGCCTAAAAAATAGGTTAATTTACGACATCACGTTAGAAACCTCTAAAATTAGCAATGTTGCCTTAGTATATTATGCATGTTTTATACATATAAACCTTCCTCTTGAATCACTCTATCTACTGAAAAAAACCGCATCAAAATCCGTTGCGTAGTTTTAAAGATTTAAGCGCACATAGGGATATAGGGACAGAAAAGGCGACTTTGTTTTATACTATGTAGTGATAACGTATGTTCCTATTTCGCATATTTTGCAGAAAAAAAAGAAAAAATATATTCCATTCAAGATTTAATACAGGAAAAAAGAGATATGTCTGAGATGATATGCCATTAATAAACAAATAGATGCAAAAAGAGAGATGGTTCTTACACGACTATTTGAAAATGGAAGAAGATTCTATACCCACAAGGTCTAGGAACTCGTCAATATAATATAGTAACAAAACTTACAGGACCTTAAGTTGCAGCGCGAGAGGTTAGTAGCTCTAGATAATCTTGGTTACTGTTTGTGGGTACAGAAATGTCACAGCGCATAACTGACTTGCACAAATATAAAAATAATATCAATACAAGTAAACTATGAAAGATAACAGTACTGCGGTCTTACAAATGTGATTGAATTGAGAGCCTTATTTGGTGTTTCATACATACTTGTGTCAGGTGGATTTATGAATCATTTCTCAAGAAAGATGTATACAGATAGTAATAGAACAAACTAAGGAAACACTGTACCGAAAGCAACAAGAACTATATATAGGTAAATATGCTATCTGTTGAAAGTAAAATATATTACTTGGATATACAATTATTAATAAAGTGGATTAGGCTTCCAGACACACCTAGAATTCTAACTGATAGGTGGTATGGAAAAGAGTTAAATGTAAATATATTCAAACACAGCCCTAACGACCCGAATTACGGGTTAAATTGGGTTACGAGATTCTGAATATTGCTGTGGTTAAAAAATAGTAAGTGGTAAGGCATAACAATCGTGATATTGTTTTGTTGTTTTCCTAATTCTTAATATAACATCAGTTATACAAATGTATGCAAGAATTCTTTGTATCCAAAAAGAAATACTTTGAAGTTTAATTTCAAAAGTATATTTTTATCGCGGTTATGAAGCCAAAATATTTTTTATCTTATCACAAGACAAACAGCGATATTTTTATTAGTATTAACTTACTGGGTTTGGCCAGTTCCTCTGTATGGGAATTGTTCAGTGGATAAACCCATCCAACGGCTTTGTAGCGCTCCAGCTCTTCTGCTATACAACTAGGTTGTACCTGATGCTTCTCCCTTTTCAGTATATACATGAGGTTGGTCGAACCACTCACGAAGAGCGTCAGTACGTGCAAGCACACCACAACAAACACCACGCGGCTCATTATTAAGATGGTACCGAACAAGATATCAGCAATGTCCGATCTTATGTATCAACAATCGGCCGATTGTTCATAACCGCATACCCGTCTCCGATCCTACTCGCGACTGTTCCACGCGAGATCAAACGCTAGACGCAATTGTATTACGACGAGAGCATTTTCTCACTGAACAACGAACGCGTCGACCAAGAACACTAACACTAATAAAAAAATCGTTGGCGGGCGTTGGCGATTGAACACATTTCAAATAAACCTTCAACTATCTCACCGAAATGGACGCAGCGCATGACAGCATCGGTTATTTTTAGCGGGGGGACCATTTGTTGTTATGCTGTAATGAATCTGAAAAACAAATAACGTAAAACGTTATCGGAAATACGATGTGTATATGCCAAAACTAACGTAAAGGTATGTTAGGACGATAATTTTGTTTTAGTCAATACCGGGTGATAATTAGTAAAACAATTCATTCAGTCGGTTTAAAGGTGATAGAAATCAATGGTTACTTTACAGTTAATTATTTGTTTATATTTTGATTAATTTCCATAATGTTTTTAATGCGATTCCCACTGTAAGATTAAATTTTTAATTGTTTTTTTAATTATAATGCATGCATAATAGAATATTGATTTATAATTATTCCTGGTGTACCGGAAAGCCATTACCGGTTTTTCTAACAGATGTCGCTTGCCTTAAGTTTGCAATATTTTGATTTCACATATATACCATTTTATTTTACTGATATTAAGTGTCAAAGTTACACACATAGAGATTAGATAGAAATGTTTCGCGACGTCCAACATCTAGATGGCGCTACTTTTAACTTATTACTTGCTTAAATCGCTACGCTATAAGCCGCGATGGGATCTGATTGGATCACTTAGTTTCTGTGGAACGTTTGTTGTTTATTTATTTTGAGCGCCATTTTCAGTATTGCTGACATAAGCAATAGTGCGTTTAGAGATGAAATTATTGGTTCATTCGTATATATAAGTCGTTGGTACAAAAAGTAAATTGAATTATCGATCTAAGAAGTGTTGTGTACCCAGATTATGATCGTTACATCATGTTTTGTTTTTGTAAGTTGGGATATATATTATCAAATATAAAATTCAAGACTCGAAATCGTGAAAGTTTTGGGAATTACTACGAATTACTATGAAACATACTCAAAGATGATTATATATATATATATATATATATATATATATATATATATATATATATATATATATATATATATATATATATATATATATATATATATATATATATATATACTCATGCTTGGGTATTCATTTATTTAAGGAACAGAATACATTGTATTTAATTTACAACCTTGTTTTCTTTCCCGCATCTCAACAAGACTGAAGAAGTAATTTTAAAATGTTCCGAAGATTAATTAAAGAAGATTATTATAATTTAATGTATATAATATTTACGTTTTATAGATATATTTATTTTTATAGATTATAGTTATTCCATTCGTTGAATTAATAAATTTATTTCAGAAATTAAATTGTTTTTTATTTAAATTTTATTGGTAAATTAAACCTGACGTTAGGGCTGTCACGTGCCGTACCTGCGTGACAAACTTTATCAAAGAACCAATCAAAGACCTTCACAGCGAAATGTTTTTTGTTTTTTTACAGGTGCCTACAATGTAGATTTAAATTTACCAATCAAATTAGTTGAATATATTACCCCATCTGGATGTTGGCCAAAGCCAAAGATGTTGTGTTCATATATATTGTTATTTACAGGAATACAGTTGAAGAAATCATGAAAATATTGCCCACCCTATAAAACCAAAATATGTCCAAATCAGGCGATGGTAAAACTACATTGAAGGAAAATGTGATTTTATAACATAAAAAGTATTTGTTATCCCTTAAAAGGTTGTTTGTAAAGTGTCATTAATTAAAAACTTAATTATTTTGAAGGGGTTCATTTACTTGAAACAAATGTATATTGGTTAAGATAGTTATAATTAATATTTTGGCTTAAGGCTCCTTAACCGAGATAATCTTTTCAAGGTGGATGTAAAAAAATACATTAATATAAAATAAAA
Organism: Rhynchophorus ferrugineus; assembly: GCF_030347505.1. Lineage (NCBI taxonomy): Eukaryota > Metazoa > Arthropoda > Insecta > Coleoptera > Curculionidae > Rhynchophorus > Rhynchophorus ferrugineus. Next base: position 54,180,775 of record NW_027472583.1, read on the forward strand.
TAATACAGTTTGTAGATCAACAATATGAGCTTGACTTTTTAGACAAGAGATTATCATGCTTGTTTTATTATATTGTTAATAGAACCTTAGGCTGTTTCTTTATCTCCTCGTTTTTACCATAATAAGAGCACAGCAGTAATTTATATATATATATATATATATATATATATATATATATATATATATATATATATATATATATATATATATATATATATATATATATGTATATTAATTTATTGCTGATGTTTTTGAAAGCATTACTTTTTGGTATGTTTTGTTCATTCTAACGTATATCATACAATTTAACCACTTTAATTATCCATTTCACAATTTTTACAAAAACCTTGTAAAAATAATTATAACTTGCCTCAATACATGTTTGTGTTGAACAAGTTGGTAAAATATTAACAGGCACAGATTTTCACCTGAGTTGGTCTGCTTTCAATATCAGGGAACAAAAAGATAGAAACTTTAATATATCTTATTTAAATTGATAGCACTAAAGAAATATGAAAAAGGGAAAAAGCGCTATAGACAAGTCTGATTATATTTTCCATAAGATATCTTATGTTTTCAATTATATTGCAGCCTTTTTATATTCACATTTAATTATTATTTTCTATTCAATTTTTTTTTATACATACATCAAGATGTTTAATGTATTGCCTACCGCAATTTGTAATTTTCTTCTAGAATCAGATAATATTTTCCTTCTCATTTTGTTCTAGTTGAAACGAAACACAACGATGTGTGATTAGTTCGAACACGTAAAGGAATGAGCCTGTCAAAATCGTCCGGTTGTCAGATGTATGGAAAATTCTTGAAAGCAATAGTGATAAGAGGTTATAACTTTAACATATAAACTATCGTGGCTGTATAATTAACTATAGTTTTTAGATGTATTATAACGTTAAAATAAATATATTTGATAACATTTTTGTTCAATTATTTTATTTACATTAGAATTTTGTTTTATGTCAAAGCCAAACTGAACTAAAACTCAGAGTTGATGCGGCAACATTGCCACGTTTTAACGTCAGAAATTCAGATGACGTATGTACAAAATAATTTTGAATAGACAATATTCATTATATACATATATTTTAGCTTTTTGTTATTCTATAATATTTGTATTTATATAGAATTTTATTTTAATAAATTGTTAATAAATAATAAATTGTTAAACAGTAGGACGTGACGTCTGTGGTTAGTCACATGATGCGTATGAAATCCTCAACCAATGAAATGCAGCGAAATGACGTTCTCAGCACCTTCCTGCTTCTTTGTATTAAGTTAACACTCTATATATTACTTTATGTTCAGGACTGTCATGCGATCAGCTCGCCGTCAAGACTTCACGCAGTAAGAATTTGGTTGATCTATTTAGCCATTTATTGTATAAGTATCTGTTATATAATTTATTTTGATTTCTGTGTATTTGTTTAAGATATTATATTGTTTTATTTAAATATAATGTTCATCTTACCCCACCAGTTAAAGTTAGTCCAACATACTATAGATATTTATTTCTCTATTATTTAATTTTATAAAGAATCAGTTAAATTTAATTTTACATCAATAAACTATATTTGCCGGCTTGGTTAACGAGTGGTAAAGACGACACGACTGTCCATCAACTGTTGCGATGGTTTCTGATTGTTTAATATTTGTGATTGTCCTAGACAAGAGTGTAAAATCCTACAAGGAAAATGATCTCAGTCGCACCAGTAACCAGGCTAGGTAAGACCGGATGTCTTCTGGGATCTAAGTTGGTCATTCATGAGTCGGTAGGCTTAATGCCGAGGACCGTGGTTCGGAGCCTTAGTTAAACTATAAGTCTAATCTAGATAAACCCCTAGTTGGTAAAAGGAGACTTTAGATTATATAAAAAATAACTGTAATTAAAAAAAACATAGTGTTACAGTTGAAAGTGCAATGTTATTTATATATTTAAGAGACAGTAAATGAAAACTGTGAACATTTTTAAGGAATATTTAGGCCTAGTTGTTCTGACACATAAATACGATTCACAAACATCATGTACGCGGTATTAACAAGTTGTACTTACGTAAACATCGAACATAACAAGGCCACGCTAGAGCAAGTAGGTCGTGGAACTTAAGTCCGCGGTGATCGCATCACTACTGATATTTAACTTTTTTCTTTATTGTGGCGCAGTATGCTGGTATACGGATTGCGAAAGGTGTGTGAACCCAAACAAACGCTACGATTACCAGTTTGAATGCGAAAAAGAACGAAAGCGTATAACTGCATGCAGACAGAACTACGTCATCAAAAATAAATAGCCTTTCTTCACACACGAACTATATATACTATGTGATACTATGCAGTTAACGGCGGAAAAGCGAATGTGATTTGATTTCTGACTTGTATATATATATAGGGTGTATTAAGGCCAGTTTTATTTGCTTTTATTTTTTAGATATATTTTTTTAAAAATACAAAGACATATATCATTCAAAGAAATCATAAGTCGTTCCGAATAACCATAGTACTTAAAACCCCACCTGGTAGTTCGATATTTGAGAACTTTTAATTTTGGATAGTTAATTTATTTTGGCTTTGAATGGCTTGAACTAGCGTTGGGAACTATCGACTGAAAATCGACTGTTTAGTAATTGACTACTTTTTACTATCGACTGTTTCAGTTGCTATTTTAGGTTCGACTGGTTTTACTACTTGTTACCAGTGACTGTTTGAGTTACTGTTTTCGGTCCGACTGATTTTGTTACTATTTACTATCGACTGTTTTAGTCGTGTACTTTTAGATACTAATTTTGGTTCTACTAGTTTCATTCGACTTACTTTTAACGTTCTGGCTCTGTCACCCTAGCCGTGACCTTGACAAAAATGTACCCAATTTATGTTTACATAGATTTATATGTAATATATATAGTTTTAGGATTTTTTTTGGTAGTTTGCTTGTAAATAACAATATATTGTGTATTAATATAGCAGCATTTTGGAACGATATTTTTCAAGATTGCTAATGTAATGGGGTAAAAAGATTAAAATTGTCAGTTATAAATAGTAAAATACTCTTTTAACCGTTTTTATAGCAATAATATGTAATATTTGGATTACTCTTTCGATTTTTGTGAAAAATATTTCCCTTAAATAATAAATAAAGCATTTAGTTTATTTAAAAGCTCTAATATTAATTGTGCGATCATTTTTAATTATGTCATAGATTAGGTTTTTTTTTCTATGATTAGGTATATGTTTAATTTTTATTTACTATTTATGGTTATTGTACATCTGTAGTTTTTAGGTTTTATTTCAGTTCTATTGTATTGTCTATATTTATTATAGCCTATTATTTAAAAATTACAATTAACATATTAAAATGCGATAAAACATTTGTGGATTATTATTCTATAACATTTGTATAACAGCAATTCTACTTTGTTTAAAAAATAACTTATTAATTGAATGTTAACAGTATTCAGTAATTATTTCTTTTATTATTAATTTATGTGAGTTCATTGCTAATTTGGATAGACTATATAATGAAACAGTTTGTACACTTGTTAAATATAAAAATTTCCATATTACATGCTATTATTCAATATGTTTTATAAATATTAGTAGTATTTAAATATATTTTAATATAATATATTTTACTATATTTTTTTATATCTTGAGGTAAGATATTAGCCACGTTACTCGTACAAATAAATACCGAACATATAGAATATAAAATGTATAGTATTATATTTTTGTTTGGTAGGCATTCTATCAAGTTATCATACAATTTTTCAGCTGTTTATATTTACAGCTCGATTAATAGGGATTACAGAAAGGTCAGCCTCTATTTAGAAATGCCCGCACTGGTATTTAAAATTTTCATTTATCTTTTAGGTCACAGTACAATAAACGTTAAATTATTGTGCTTATACTACATGTAATTATTTATGGTTAAATAAATTACTATCAATGGGAATAAATCTTGAGAGGTTTTTCGTAAATTGAAGATATTATTGTGAAACAGTTTTCATTATTTTTTTAGAGAAATATTATGTTTAATTCTCGACAGGATGAATTGAGAATATCACTCTTGATTTTGGAGTTTTTATTAAGAAAGAGAGGGAAAGAGGGAAATTTTATTTACACTAGCTACCCTTTATAGATTTTTGAACAGCCACCCAATCGAAATTACGCTACTAGTTATATTTTAGATATTATTGCTAATTAAATAGTGGTACCTACACGCCCATCAGTTTTGTCAATAACTGAATGCCACAAAAAATACTTTTAGTACGGGTATCATACCAAATCCCTTTGAAATTAAAGATATGATAACAGAAAGTACAAAAAAGAACGAAAAAAGACTAAAAAAAGTCAGTATAATCGAAAACAACATACATAAACAATATATAAATATACACAAACACCACATAGAAAAATGAGGAAAATTCAAAAGATGGGAAGATGGGAGCCACATCAATTGAATAACAGGTAAATTGAAAATCGAAAAATCGTCGGTGAAATGCTGCTCAAGCGTATTATCGGAAGTTATTTGGTAAAGTAAAACCGGCCAAGAAACCGGTGAAAGCATTTGGATGAATTTCCATTTTCTTGAAAATCATGTCGGTTTTTTTTCTAAAAAAATGGTATTTCAGGACTTTGAATAGACTTTCAGGTGCACCTGCTATATCGAGATATGAAATATATAGTCTGTTCAAAGAAATTTTGTACATATATCATCTAAATTTATGACTCTGAGTTTTAGTTCAGTTTGGCTTTGATATACAACAAAATTCTAATCTAAATAAAATAATTGAACAAAAATGGTATCAAATATAATTTATTTTAACATTATAGTATATCCAGAAACTACAATTAATTATACAGCCACTACAGTTTATAGGTTAGAGTAATAACTGTGTTGGAAAGTTCGTCTGGTCGGTCGGTCGAAATGTGTGGATGTCGATGCGATTGTTTGTCTGAACACTCACTACTATTTTTGGAAGGAATTTGCACGAGAACTAAAAACACTGGTTGAAGAAATACTTGTTTATTTCGATTTAAACTGATACATGTAATCGACAGGATATTAGGTTAGGTAGAGGAAGTACGGTAGCGCTGTGGAAGTGGTACTGTCACAAGGGGCTGGAGAAAAGAAAAGAGAGCCAGACGTCGTTGTGGTGGTCTTTTATAGCCGGAAACCACATGGTACCAATCGACTGGCGTTGCCAACCTTTTAACTTGCTGTAGGTGAATGCGTGGTGGCCTAAAGGGTCGTAGCGGTCGCTACAACTTCTAATCACTATTGTTTTAAATAATTTTGCATACGTCTGACCACCGGACGACTTTGAAAGGCACATTTTTTTACGTGTTCGAACTAATCAGACAGCATTGTATCTCTTTTTAACTAGAATAAAATGAGAAGGAAAATATGCCTATGAAACAATTTTCCAAATTGTGGCAGACAATACATTAAATATCTTGATGGTGTTTGTACAAAAAACTTTGAATATACTATAGATATCTTATTACAATAATAATAATAAAAAATAGCGGGATATTCATCTCGCTCAGGCTGGTCTTAATACAACAGTACATTATTATGCAACTGTATATACAAGATCGGTCACTATATGTGTGCTGCCATCTATTGGATTTACTCTAACTTAGAATTGACTTTCAGATTTAAATGACCAATTCTTTCAGTATCGCCTAAATTACCAAAATTAATGAGTTAAAAAATGAAAAATCTGAATTATTCATACAATATCTAGAACGATATACAATCTGCAATGGATACAATGGTTTATCAATCCGGAATAGCTGTAAAGCTCGTTTCGTTGGTGGAAGTTGCCACCTAAAATTGACAACAGCTTGCTTGAAAGTACTGCTATGAACAACAATTCTCAACTTGACGCGCATATTTAATGTCTGCTTGACTATGAAGCATGTTTTTGTATGTTTTCAGGCAACACAAATTATTATGCTCAGAACCTTGATAAACTGGGGGTACAAGTCGGATATTACAGACTTATCTCACTACATCTTGCGATATCCAAATTTACTAAAAATTGAAATTATATTAAAACCACTTATAAAAATGTTAGATTTCCGGGTTGGTTCGACATCATCCAACAGTCGACCAAAAGGGTACAGTTTAATAGCAAGAAATATGTTTATAATAATAGTGCCTTGTGGTGAATTTACAAGAACCTGATTATTGAACTTAGCACTTGAGGGATGTCGGATTCGTCAGACAGAATCAGCCTTGGGATCTTTCTGAATGGTCGTTTAAATCGGCAAGATGAGATTGATGAAGATGAAAGAAAAGAAGATGTTTTAATATAAAATAATACATTAATATGTATTTCTATGTTACTATACATGCATTCGTTCAGAATAATAGTAATAAATTAAATTGTTGATAATTGTACTGAGTGAAACTACGTGGGTGGTCCGATAAGTATTCAGCCTATAAAAGAAAAACGGAGAAAAGGAAACAACTTCTTAAAAACTGGGGTTTAACAAATACGTTTTCTTGAGGTCTGAAAAGCAGGTGTCCGTGGCGGCGATTACCTCATCAACTTTGGAAACAAAAGGAAGTCGTACGGGGCCAAATCTGGAGAATACAATGGATGAGGGAAGCAATCTTTTCTTCGCCAAATGGAGTCGTTTTTCTGTTTTCTGCGCCGAGTTGGCCCAATAATTTGACATAGTACAGCTCTGTGCGTCGTTTGTCTGTCGTTGTGTGTTCTCTAGGTAGTTGATGTAGATCACACCTTCTGAATCCCAGAAAACGTTTCGACTATTCCTTAGTCTTTGGTGTATATATATATATATATATATATATATATATATATATATATATATATATATATATATATATATATATATATATATATATATATATATATATATATATATATATATGTATATATATATATATATATATATATATATATATATATATATATATATATATATATATATATATATATATGTACTTTACTTAACCTCCATTCCCCCATACATCTGGACCCATAAGCTGTTACGAATCACTTATGATTGAGGACGAGACGGAATTAATAACCACTTATGGCTTTGGAACAAAAGAGAAACTTTATTTACATTTCTGGTCTTTTATACAATTTTGAACAGCTTCGATGTAAGTTACAGCGCTGTCTACTAATTCCTCTTCTTATTTTCTACACCCGCTCTTGTATGGACATAAGTCATATAATAGTTCCGTGCTAACTTTCGAAGAGAACGGTCGTGTCCAGTCCTCAGAGCCTACCTACTCTTCCGAGAAATACCCGCAACTAATTGTTAAACGACTCGTAAGCCGCTTTCATCGCACCTTCACCCAAATATCATAAACGTTTAAAACTTCCAGTACTCTTAACCAAGCAAGAAGACGAGCGGATGCCGCTACAAGGCGCCCTTGCTAAACCCATTCCGGCCCAGCCAGTACATCAACCTCTGAGATACCAAATCAACACATCCCAATAGTTGGAAAATGAAGACCCGAATGACGGATTCACCGTGGTGGGAAAGAGGGGGTCCCATCACCCCGCTACAACCAAGCCGTCTACCCAACTCAGCCAGCAGAAAGCCAACGCTAACTCGCAACCATTCACCTCCGGAAATGTCGTCAGACTAACGTCGATCAAGCCGGTAACTAAGACCGCTACCCAGACAACGGCCGTTAAGAAGACCCAGTCCACTTAGGTAAGTAGCCAGGCCATTAATCCATCAAATACTTCTTTTCTCACAAACTCCAACCCCACTACCTGTGCCAACTCCTTTGGCAAACCCAAAGCCAACCACCGTTATTAAAAAGGAAAGAATGTCACCCATCGTTCTTCGTGACATGAAAAAATATACTGAAGTCCTTCGAATCGCGAAAGATAACTCCATTTAGATTACTGGAACTTTAAGCCGAACTGATGGTACTGGCTTACATGTTCCTGTATCAAACGACTTCCGCAAACTGATCAAGCTTCTCGAAGACCAGAAATATGCGTTTCACTCCTTCCGTCCACCTTCTGAAAGGGCAAAACGAGTCACCATCCGCAACATCCCAACGATTTTAACGGTTGACGAAGCCAAAGAACACCTTATTTCGCAAGGTTTCTACCCATCTCTTCAAAGGTGGAAGTTTAAATCAGGCGAAGCCCGTCCTACAATCCAGGTCGTTGCTTCTAACGAAGAAAGGAACATTATAAAACTCACCAAAATAGGCCTGTCTATCGTGAAAGTTGAAATCAGGCGAAGCAATGGCCAGCCTGTGCATTGTTACAGCTGCCAGATGTTTACTATGATATCCGTTCGTGCACCAAGGTACGCGAGACCACCCAAGTGCAGTAATTGTGGAGATCCACACACAGCTAATTACACAGGGTGTAGCTGCCGACCTGTCCACCGAAATCTTAGACCAATCCAATTCAGACAAACCTCTGGCAATACAAACTTTGCGTGGAGCAACTAGGGGGGGCAGGAAGTTCAAAAGCTGGCCTCCTCTAACCGGGCGGCTCCCGCCAATATCTCAGCCACAATGCAACCTCCTGCACTGGCAACGGGCCATTCAACTACCTTTACACTGCAGCAGATGCTTAGCATCCTGCAGTTCTTTCAATCCTAACAATTCCTTCCAATGTAGCCGCCTAAGCGGCAACCTTTTTTCCCGTCTAGCTTTCAGCAATTGCTTACTCGTCGAAATGGCTACTTCCAAAGTGCTAAAAATCATGTCGTGGAACGCCAACAGCTTACGCGATATAAAAGTGGTGGTGAAACTCGTTCTTTCGTCTTCAGGCATCGATATAGCATTTATCCAGGAGACTCTCCTAAAACCCTCTCATCGTTTTTTCCTTCTAAACTACACGGTTTAGAGGAACGACCGAGTCCCTGAACGCGGTGGTGGAACTGCTATCGTAATCAAAAAAGGCATCAAACACAACCTTCTACCTTCAATTGTATCGTCACCAAACATTGAATCCACCTCTATCCAGGTGGAAACTTAGGATCGTCCAATCGTGATTACCTCCTTGTATAGGAAATGCTCCACGTATGACTCGTCTGCCTTGAAAACGCTATTCGATGACCCAACCTCAAAAGTAATAACCCCGAAAATCAACTGTGCTTTTAACCGATGTGAAAGACTTGGAGCGGTTTTCTTGGACTTAACCAAAGCCTTTGACAAGGTTTGCCACGAAGGATTAGTGGTGAAATGCATCCGATTAGGTCTACCCGATAACCTAACAGCTCTTATCAAAACAATTTCTGTCAGGATGATCGTTCCAGGTAAAGATTAAAGATATTCTCTCTAGCCGGAAAGATATCGAGTCAGGACTTCCACAAGGCTCGCCCCTTGCACCTGCTTAATTTAATATTTTTCTTTCAGATATCCCTAGAAGACCACAAGTTGAGGCAGCTTTTTACTCAGACGACACTGATTACATTGCTTCTTAAATAGTAGCACCGCATATCCAAAGCAGACTGTAAGAACAACTCGATGAGACGGTCCAGTGGTTACATTTCTGGAGGTTGAAAGTCAACTCACAGAATATCCAGGCCATCTTCTTCCACAGGAAGCGTTTTGTACCGAGCATATCGCATTTTAAATTAGAGAACGCCAAAATTCAGAAGAAGCCGCCTATCTCGGTCTTGTTTTCGATCGCAAGTTTAGGTGGAACTCCCAAATTCAAAGGTTCTGGAAAGGTCAAGGAATTGTCAATTTGCGATCGGCGTCAATTGCCAAATTGTCTCGGCCTTCTCCGGCGAGTGATTAACTCATATACCGCAAGCTGCGTGGTGTGATGGTCCTTGTTACTCTTAATGGTGTTACTGGTTACTTGCACCCTCATTACTAACAGAAAAAGTATCAGTTAGGGTCGTTGGATCAGCTGATAGGGTGGGGTTTAGCGGGTAGTCCAGAGGCAGTCTCCACATAATCAGTCCAATTCGCTTATTCTTGCTGGTGTCCCCCAGGTATCCGTAACAGGATTCCCTTTCCCGGATTCAGGCCAAAAACATATAATTAACAGTTACCAATGGAAAATTCTACTAGAAAATTATGTATATGTGTCTATGTGTTATAAGAAGCACTATTAAGTGAAGAACTACAGGTAATAATATAAATAAGTGGACCCAGATATTAAAATGTAAAGAGAGTAAATCAGTACATATTGCTTTCATCTACAACCAAACTACAACCAAAGTATTTTGGGATGAATGTTGAGGCAAAAGTTCGCTGTAAGGAAGAAGAGAATAGAAAAGAATTCAAATAGAAAAAATATGTATAGGTTATTTGATGTGTATATGGGCTTATAGTGTATATTCAATACAAATATTCCAGAATAAAGGGGTGATAAGTATTGTGAATACATCCATATACTATAGGAATAGTTACTGATATGAGAAAAAACTCCATTTCCATGTAAACACCACCTATTTTGGTTTTTTGCACATATTCAACTGGGACAACACTAAGCTAATAAACGCCAATTCAATAGAGCACTAAACCGCGTGATCTTATGTAGTTGGGTAGTGAAATGTACTAAATGATAAAAACACTGAAAATTGTATTAAACCGTATTTTATTTGGTTAGATATTGATTGGTTTTTCAGTAAAAATTGTGGAAGGGGAGATAAGCCAGTTTTATGCGTTATTTCGCATTCTGTTTTCAGTGTCAGTGATAAACCATATAATGACACATTTACTAAATATCGTACTAATTCTCAAATTAGTACTTATTATGTGCAATTCTAACAATATCATGTATATACTGAAAGGAAAGGAACCTGAAACACTAGCGAGTTGTTTAATCGATGGACCGGAACGCTACAAAGCCATTGTATGGGTCTATCCGTTAAATTACCCCCAAGCCGATAATTATATAGAATCAGGTAAGTTACCGTAATTAGTGATTTCAATACAGCATCTACCTTGTGCTAATTTATATTTAAACTAGAAGACCCCACAATCCTGTTCAAACATAATATTTTCAACATTTTAAGTTTGTCAACGTTTTTAATTTTTTTATGATCTCAAATGCAATGATATTATGGCGATTAATCATGATGGATTATTATCGTTATTAAGGATTATGAATTTTTGTACACCTATTAACAATGTATTAACGAAATAGCCGTATAGCCGAATAGACGTATTAACGAGAATGTTGAAAACAAAAATGAGAATTTATAACAAAAAATTAATACCAATAAAATATCTAACACTAAAAAGAGAAAAATACAATATTTTAAAGAAAAAAATTAAAAACTAATTATGTACGTAACGATTACTATGTTCATATTTTATTTTGAAATGTTTTCTTCTAAAGCCGGTTCAATTTTTTTTAATATTTAATTTTTCTCTTTTTAATTTTTTAGCTATATGCACAATAAATAGTTGTTTTTTATAAATATAACATATTTTTTAAAAAATATCGATATTATTCTCAGGTGTCAACACCAACAAAGATTATATTTATATTTACTTTGCAACTGCTGATCCCAACATTTAGTTTTAGTATATTATTATTTTTTATGCTAGAGAAGAATCATTTTTTTCGGAAATTAGACACTTTTATTTGAACCAACATACTATGATTTTGCATTCAAACGACTAATAATTACATTAAAAGATATATAAAGATAGAAAGGCACAAACGTGGCAAATTAGAAAGATATCACCAAATTACAAGTCGAAATATTTTTTATCTTTGCGGGTTATGGATGTACCCACTTAAGTTACCCTCTATATTTCTATGTTTTATGTTTCAAATATTTTGTAACTTTCGATTGAAAACTATTCTGTTGGTATTTTCCAGTAGGCGGCAGCAAGATCTTAAGTCACAAGATAGAATCGTCCGTAATCAGAAATGACGATTCCATCTATCGTCGTTTCTGAAGAGTTGGTCCAATGAATGTAGAGCCTAAAATATTTCTTCATATATTTTGTGTCACCGATCTGCCAGCTAATCCTGGTACGTGATTTGGCCGCTCTTAATTTTAATTTTTAGGCCTATGAATTATCCATAAGCTTCAACAATGCCGAATATCAACAGCAAAAAGGCAACATTTTCGCTAAGCCGATGAATATATAGATATAGTTAACAAATTTTACATGAACAATTACCCATATTTTGTACCTCTAGATTACAATGTGTACATTTCTTGTTGATTTATTCGATTTTATCAAACTTTAACAAACATGTCAACAGAGTTAAGATGAGATATTCTGTTGTCGTCGGCTTGTTCTCAAATATTACTTATTAATATTAAGGTTATCTTTATAGGGGTTTTTATTACTTATATTGTAAATATTTACATGTACAGATTGTGGTTCGCCGAATGCTTTTACACATTTTATGAGGTAGATTTCATTTGTTATTGCGAAATTTGTATCTGTGCAAAAAAAAAACATCAAATTTATAGTAGCAGTTAAGTCTACTCTAAAAACATTTAGTTGGTTCTTATACAGAGTTTACCCCTCGTGACAATTTCTTGTTTTTTTTTTGATGCATAAAGACCTAAATGTTCACACATAAATGTACCAAAAAAATTCACCATTAGTGATTCCTGTATCCTTCCTGCAAGGTAGTCAGTAGGCTCATTGCAGGACATAGAGAAGAGTGGAGAGAAGAGAGTATATATATATATATATATATATATATATATATATATATATATATACCTACGATTTTAAATTAATAAAATAATTACTTACTATATGTTTACTTGCACTCGTCTATTTTTATTTATACACTGATATTTTTATATTGTTAGAACCGATTATATGAAGCTGTTTGGGCAATTAAAACACTGGATTCATCTGAGTAGCTCCCTATTTATTTCGATAAATATTTCGGTCAAAGCCCCAACGCAGAATGAATCAAGATGGCGGGATCTTCATCCTGTCCGGATGGCTTTAACACGAGCCTGCGCCGTAGCGTTCATTATAATTTACAGGAAACTATTTTAATATTGACTTAGGCAACCATGCATACATGAGAACATTACATGTAGGCGCATTCACCCAATTATTTATATATCCAACAATATACATTATAACTATTAAGATCCAGTCTAAAACTATTGTACTTATTATAAATTTAGTAGCGTGTGTTCCTTGATATGCATTTCCTCTGGCGTAATGGCACATATTAATTAACAAAACCCAATTTTTTAAACATTTATCTATTAATCGATTTTCTTTCAGGGACCTCATATCTGCCAGATATAGAAAATGATTATAATTGCAAATTTTTGACGGTGAATATGAAGGAATGTTCTGACGGATGGAAAATGAAAAATTGGACTGTGGATTACACGTCATTAAAAGTGAACGAATTTTTAGATGACAGCAGGTGGGATGGTAAGTATTACACAAAAAAGATATTAGGTCAAATTTTAAATCAAATAATCAGGCGTAATCTTTAAGTTCAATAAAGTCCACTAAAACAGACGATACACATCAAAAATGACGTCGAATATACTATCAAATGCAGTTTCTAAAAATGTGTTTCTATTCCTTCTCATTTCATGCTAATTAGGAAAAAAAATTCTCTGATGTGTCGTAACATGTCAGCGAATCCTATAAAATTTAATTTGTTGTGGATACGGGCTGGCTCTATCGTCAAATGTCTATAAAACATTTAGTAATAATATGTTACAATTCGGCAAACGTTTTAATCCAAAGTTCTAAGTTGATACGGCAACATTGCGACACGCTGACGTCATAAATATTGATGACGGGCATTGACTATTTTATTGTATAGCCTATACATCATTGAGTTCACATCATGTAAATACCATGGAGCTATCGATAGAAGTCATTTTATAGGGTGCTTGCATACATTTTACCATATCCATAACTAGGCTTAGGGAATATTAAAGTAAATAAAACAATGAACCTTAACTATAACATAAACCATTTACTAAACTATTAAAAACTCACATTTTGTAACAAATTGATTGTAGATATATTCCTTTATACTTCAAACACTAATTACTATACAATAATATTGAGCGTTTCTTCAATTAAAGCCAAGTTTAATATGCTTAGTAGAAAATGGGCTTACCCTCCAAAAAAACACCACTATACTTAATGAAATTAATTGGATGCCTAAAGACTCAGTAATGTTACAATTTTGTGTTTTTTTTTTGGTAAATATATACCCTTTAAAAGTTTTCTTTTATGTATTAGGAAAGTATGTTTGCTTGTCTCTTCGTTGGCAACTCGCAAACTTTGGCAAATCGCTCTTCCTTATCAGCAAATCGTACAGCTGCTTATATAGATAGATTTAAATTAATTTCTTGTTTATAACCCCTTTTTATGTTATCGTATGTCCATTTACCCTACCTAAAATTCATTCAGAGGATATTGAACACATCTATACTTCTATTGGAAATTACCACCTTGACAATTACATATTATACAGATTTTTAGCTACTATAACTACTCCTAACATTGTTATCTGAAGAACTCTTTAAGCAATAATATATTTTTCCTTTTTCGTCCTGTGACTTCCAAATTTGAAAGTCTTCCACATCCTTAACATATAGATTACCACAAGGTAAAATGCTGGAATGCTAAATTAAGAGGCATTCCTTGTATAAAAAGTAACATCAAAAAATTACTTTATAAGAAGCAGTATAAAGTTCTTTAATAATCAAATGAATAAATTCCCTATTTATTGGCATTTCTTTTGATGAATTCTGAGCTTGCAGTACTCTTGATAGTAAAGAAACTAGATTAGAACTAATTAGTTTCTAAATCCAATCGAGATGTTTCTGGAAGGAAATCAAGGAATTATTAGATATACTGAAAAAAATATAAAACGAGACAACTAAAGCTATTTTATAAACGCATTATTTATAATTAAAATTTTTAGAACAAAAAAAATATTATTTTTAGTATACAGGGCACTTCAATATAATGTTTTGTAGTTGGAGTTATGTTTTTAAAATAAATTAAATCTATAAAGAAGCCTAGAAGTATATTTGGCAACATCAATGTATTATTGGGCTTGCCCCGAAATACGTTGCGCCGACCAATATACGAATAGTGCCGAAAGTAGCCATATTTCCGGACCACGATGATTTCTAATAGATTTTGCTGTCACGTGGATCACTCTCCTGTATTTAACCCATTACTTTTTCAGTTTAAGGATTACCGTAGAAGATATATTTTTCATCGCCATTGCATTCAGTGCTCTCAGTACTTCCTTTCGTTTGGATCTTTCATTTTTGACCAACTGTTAAGGTCTTTGAAAGTTTAATCGTAATTTACTCCTGGTTTTCACTCAATACAGGTCGTTCTTTGATATTCATTTAACAATCGCTCACATTTAAATCGCCGAAGGTAAAAAAACAATAATTGGGATATAATATAATGGCATCACCATAAGTTTTAAAAGTAATTAAAAATCTTCAAAAGTAATAAATATTTCTAAACTGTTGGACAAATGTTAAAACCGTTGAGTTTAACAGTTTCATAGAGACCGCTAAAACCCTTTAGGGTAGTCTATTACACTATTACACCTACATCAATTTCAATGGTTGATAACGCTGGTGGATTGGTACCAGGCGATTCCCGACTATAAAAAACTACCACGACGACGTCTCGCTTTCTTCTTTACACCCTTGTAACAGTAACACTTCCGCAGCGCTACCGTACTTCCTTCACCTAACCTAATATCCTGTCCATTCTCCCATCGACCACATTTATCATTCAATATCGAAATAAACAAGTTTTATCCAACCAGTGTTTTCAGCCTCGTTCGAATTTCTTCCGCAAAATAGTAGTGAGTGTTGAGACAAACAATCGCATCGACAGACACACATTACGACCAACCAGACGAACATTCCTACAGTTGTTTACATAGATATTTCTAATTTTCGTCAGAGTAAAAGTGTTGGTTTTATAGGTCTCAAAACATCACGACGCAAGATATTCATGTGGTAAATAAATAAATAATATTTTGCAACACCACTGACACACATGCAGTATATTAAGATGCCAACGTTTCTGAGAAAGCTTATGTGAATTATTTAACAATTTTAACGGGATTGTAATAGGAGCACGATGGTTACATTTCCACAGTTAACACAACTGAGAAACCAGAGAAAAGAGACAATATTTAATCTTAAGCGGACTTAATCATGCTTTTCTCAAACGATTTCTCCAATATGTAAATGTCACTGCTTTGAACTTATTATTCATTTCCTTTCTATTGTATTATTGTTTTTATTTTGTCCCCATTTGAAGTTTCCTTTACGTAGGAAAGTGTATATTTTTGTTTCTAAGAGAATTTAAAGAGCTCGCAAGTAGAACAGGTGGGATCTAAATCCAATCTAAGTGTTTCTAGAAGGAAATCAAGGAATTACTAGATATACCGAGAAAATATAAAATAACTAAAGCCATTTTCTAAACACATTATTTATAATTTAATTTTTCATTGAAGAAATTTTTTAAAATAATAGTACTACCTGTATAGCACTACAATATAATATTGTGTAGTTAGAGTTTGCGCTGTATTAACGAAAAAGTGTTGAACAGTGTACACACGATAATTAACAAAAAATTTTTTTCAGACCTGCCCAGTATATTAACGAATCAGGCTTTTAAGGATCCCCAACCCAAAAGCGTAAAAAGTAAAAGTAGTTTTTCTGTAAGATCCACGGGCCCTGTTGATATCTCCCTGTGTACTGATTGGGATATATATAACTTTCCCTGCTATCACATCCGAATAGGCGGATACGAAATAAACGTTTCTGAACGTATGAGTCTGGAGAATGATTCCAGCTATACAGAAAGTCAGACAATAACAAATTACAAAGTAAGATTTTTGATAGTATCTAAAATGATAATGTTAGATGTAAAAATATGATTTAATTTTTTCGATTTTATAACAATGAATGAATAGTGATCGAGTCATTTATTGGACCTAAACAGGAGTATTTCTAACATGGAAGTGGTAGCTAGCGAGGATCCATATCTTTAGTTATATATTGAGGCAGATAAATAATCATAGCGTATAGTTTCGTTAATATTCATCGGAATCATCTTTATATAAATAGTTCAAGCAGATTATGATCCTTAATTACTTCCATAGTAATATTAACACAGCGCTGATACGCATTTACTGACTTTTCCTTTCGTTTTTAGCAATTGGAAAATCATATAATGCAGATCCACCAGCCAATGCCACAAGCATAGTTTTCTTTTTTTTATCATAAAAATGTCGTAAAACGCAGCGTATATTTAAATTTTTTTGGTTGGTTTCGGTTTTTGTCGGTTTTCGACGTTTATACACTCAAAGTAACACTAGTGTGTCAGTTTTCGAACGATTCTATCAGGTGTTGCATTAATTACTTTCAGGTTGTTCTGATATAATTGACCACTGACCATAAGTGTGGAAAGTTATAATTTAATACATATGTTACCTTCTTCTATTAATATTAACCTCAATCTGCACAAGTTACGTAGTGTCAAAATAAACGAACTATAGATTTTTAACATTTACATTGCTTGTTTCATCAAAATATAAAAACGTTTGAAAGTCATAACTTGCTAGTAAAACTTATGCACCTACTATAAGAACATCCAAAACATAGTTTAGATAATTTAAATATGGTGATTACAACATTCAATATAAACAATATTGGATGAAGACCGAACAAGAACTTGAGTTTTAAATTGCAAATTGCAATTATACTTCGGATATTCTAAGCGAGAGCAATATGGTTGGAGATGCTCTCCCATCAATAGCAAAATCGGTTATTTAACTGTTGGAATCACACGAAAGTTTTATCGCACCTTTTGCACCGATAGTGTAATTGTTTTGAGAGCAGCACTTAAATATATCTTAAATAAAACTATTTGTCACGAAAGTTACAATTTATTTCCATTATTTAATATAATAATATTTTTTCGACCTAAAATAATTCATTATTAGATGTTGCTTTTGTTCATGTGATGACTTAGCAACACCACCAAGAGATACTTGAAATAAGCTAGGTAAGCGTACCAAAATTGTCAAGATTGGAAATACATTTAAATTCAACCAGAAAGATGAGAAATGAAGTCTCCACGGACAATAGGTGTGAAACTACCAATCTTACATCATTTTAATGAATATTTGTTTATACCTTTTAGTAATATTAGATGGTTATTTTTATTATCTGAAAGGGATTCGTGCTATTCATATCAAGAATGGCTTTCTAAACATTCATGTCCAGAAAGGCCAGCGAGTAGGAGAATAGGAGAATATATTAAAATCATTCTGTTTTAGTCTAGTACCAAAATAATCTCAGAAGATGAATGGAGACATTTTGAATTTAGCTTTAGTCGTAATAGAAGTGTTATTTTGGTGGATAAGACTACCAACAGGACTCTTCTCGAATACACAGATACTATATTTGAGGACCTTTCCTATATATTTTTAGTTTTGCAAAGTGAGCAGACTGGCGTCTGGAAAATAAGTGAAAGTAAGTGTTTATTGTCATTAAAGGGCGTCTGTTGTAGTGGTAGTTTACTAGGCACTATCGTGATGTAGGAGGGAAAACAAAGTTGTAAATTACATACAATTTATTTTCTCTCTTCTTTGAGTAAATTGATACCCAAAGACGAGTTGTTTATTCTAATTAGTAATAAAAATATATATAAAAATAAAGATACTTATCAATACGTTATGGGAAAAGAAGTATGAATTAGATGGAAACGATGAACTTACTAAATCGTATGCCAGGTTTTGGATAACACTGACATATAGGAATTCTATTGTTTTTTTTGTTCTTGGTTAATTCTCGATACCCTTATTGTTTTTCGACGTTCTACTGCTTCCGATCTTTTGGTTCAATTCTTCAGTAATTCTTTCTTGTCAACTCTCGTAATTATTTACTAATTCTGATTCGTTTTCTTACCAATTATATCTTTTTAATTGTGTCTAATTCTTTTTAGTTGCAAATCTTAGGTCAATTCTCCATTCACTACATTTTATTATCAAAAATCTCTTAACAATTTTTTCTTTAATGCTTTCTTCTTCTAATGCTGCTTCTCGGGCGGGTTTTTGGTGGTGGTTAACAAAGCTAGTCCAAGAAACTCTTTTCGGTACCCAGATTCGTTCAGAATATTGAGGTGGAAAATACTCTTCCAGCTAGGAACGTCTCTCGCCGATAGAACACGTCTGGTTTCGCACTCTAGAATTCTAGAAAATTCTATGATTTCGGGCCATCTCGATGTTTACGGTTATAGGTGTTATAAGCTATAAAGTCCGACAGGCTTCGTCTAACAGCCTCGGTATTTGGAGTCCTATCATCCGAAACACTGGACAACGAGCCGATTAATATATTCCAATATTCGTAAACTTAAATTTAAATGGCTTCCTTAAATATAAATAAATAAAATTGGGTCGCAACATAAAGTGTTGTAAACACCTTGTAAACAATTTCTAAAAATTAATATGCTCTTTATTTTTCTTATTATATTTTCTAATATTTTTATTTTTAATTATATGTTGGGACATTTTTACGACGTAAACTAATTAACATACTCATTAACAATATTTTTTTAGATCTATTCTTGTCTACAAATAAAGCTGGGATATCGCGAATGGGACCTCGAATAAGCACACCATCCAAAGATTTATGCATTTCACTGTTTGTGGCTAGTTGCAACGAGTGTATCATGATTTTCTTTTATATGAAAGGAAAACA
Organism: Rhynchophorus ferrugineus; assembly: GCF_030347505.1. Taxonomy (NCBI): domain Eukaryota; kingdom Metazoa; phylum Arthropoda; class Insecta; order Coleoptera; family Curculionidae; genus Rhynchophorus; species Rhynchophorus ferrugineus. The sequence goes on from NW_027472583.1 coordinate 54,200,488, forward strand.
TCGGAGCGTACTGAAACATGTTGAACCAACTGTAAGTAAATCCTGCAGTACATTACAAATTTGCAAAAAAAATGTAACGCAACAGTACTTTATATATTTAATGTTTTTTATATGTTAATCTGAAAACCATGATTGACAGTGAAATCTCTTTGTTTATGTATCATTCTAATGTAGAGCAAAGCAGGAAATTACTTTAAAGGATGTGTTGTTAGCGACAAACAAATCAACTTATGTTAAAAAAGACCTGGCTTTTAACATTTGACGGAAAATCTCATGTAACAGGCTCTTTCCCTTTTCAAAAAGCTTAACGAATTGGGCTGTTTAAAAAAGTTAAAGAATTGCGTATTTTGATAAGCAATATCTAGTGATGAAACTGCGACCTGACGAAGTAAATAACTGTTTAGTAACTTAACCTAATTGTTAAGTTTATCGACTTTGATATTAGTAGTTCATTTGATAATTGTTCGATAAGTTCCCGGCCTACTATGATAAAACAAATTTTTTTGGCAAAATTAGTTTTTTTTTATTCAACATAATTCCCTTCAAAGGTGATACATTGATTATAATGACCCTTCAACTTTTCGATACCATTTTTGTACCATGATTTGTCCTTTGCTACAAAATAGGCCTTAGTTTCGGCGATCACCTCTTAATTCGACGAAAATATCTTCCCAGCGAGCAATCTTTTGAAATCTGAGAATACGGTGGATGAGGAAGCAATTCGAAGCCCAATTCATGTATTTTTGACACAGTCCATTGTCTTGGTAAAGCAGCACTTTATTTTTCTTCAAATGCGGCAGTTTTTCGGCGATTTCATCCTTCAAACAGTCCATTAACGGATGACTGCCGATTGGACTTCCGAATGAAATGATGGAGCCATGTTTCATCCATTGCCACATATTGACGCAAAAACTCAGGTTTATAAAGCTTGATGATCTTCAAACACTGCTCCGAATCATCAACTCGTTATTGTTTTTGGTCAAAAGTGAGGTCGCGCAGTACTCACTTTCCACAAAGCTTTCTCATACCCAAATATTCGTGAACGATATGCTGTACACGTTCAGCTGATAACTTTAGAGTGTCTCCTATCTCATTTAGTTGGATTTTTTAAATGTTTTCATCGGTAACAACCTCTTTTGGGCGTCACTGCCTTCACCCTTTTCGGAGCTCATTTCACCAAGTCCAAGCATACCAATCCTTGATGGTTGATTTTCCTGGGGCAGTGTCCAGAAACTCGGCATCAAGACAACTTTTTGCTTCAACTGTATTTTCTCCCTTCAAAAAGCAATATTTTATCAACGTGCGAAATTACTTTTTCAGAGGCTAACTAAAAATATACGGATTTAATTTTAGTAGCGTCATCTATGTGTCAGACCGGAGACTTTTCAATTGACCTGTTAATGCTGCTTCATTCTTTCCAATTGTCGATTTTGGTTTCATTAATTTAAAAGTGTTGATTGATTCTAATGCCAGAAAGGGCATGTAAGCCCAAAAAAGTTTTAAAACCTTGAAACGATGGTGATATGATAGACTTATTGAATGAAAACACAGATGAAGCTCTCAAAGAACTTTCAGACAAGGCAGCTTACCGGTTGATGAACGAACTTTTTCCAGACGTTCGCATGTGATGGGATAGGCCCAAAAGGAGGGAAAGGTCTACCACACTGGAACATTAATATATCGGCTTCACTGCTTGGCAGGAAATATGAAGAGCTGTATTTGGCATACTGACGATAAAAATTGGATCTACTACAACAATCTCAAATGCAAAAATCTATTATCAAGTTAGATCTGGGGAGCCCTGATGCTATGAAGATGGTGGCATCAGGGAGGTGTAATGTATTAAAAGCTGATAAAACCGAGTTGTTACTGCAGTTATTTATCTATGTCAATTGAGCAAATTGAACGATATCACGATGAAATGCAGCAATAGCGAATGATACACCCAAAGTTATCCTCTTACAGGACAGCACTCTATGAAATGTTGCAGGAGGTAAGGGTACCCATTTTACTCTCTGTCACATAATGTTCGCTTGATATGCAGATATAAAAGTAGTTCAGATCGATGCAGCATAGCTTGGCTGACAAACTGTGTCGAAATACTGAAGAAGCGCGAAAGACGATCGATGATTGGAGGGCGCCAAACCAACATTTCTCTTTCGTCATGATATCACGATGTTACCAGAAAGATGGGGAAATGCTGTAGAAAATGATAGCACATATTTTGATTAATATATATTATACTGTTTTTTTTCCTAACGGCATTTTTAAAGTAAGAAATGATTAGGATACATGTGGGTGAAGTATACCTTCGACAATAGTCTCAAGTTCAGTCTCCTCACAGTACATACGTACTTTATATTTATGATTGTCCATAGCCAATAGTGTAAGATCTATCAAGGAAGGGTCACAGAAGTTGGTTGCTTCCAGTCGCTATGTCCAATCCAAATAAATCCTAATTAGTAAAAATCAGCAAGTGATATAAACTCTTTATTTATGTTATTTATTATTAAGTTTTTCTAACAGTATCATTTCTCGTGAAAACAATGATTATCTTTAGCATGAAAAATGGATAGAAATAAAGCTGAAACAAGAAAGCGTACCATTATCAGGGATCCAGATTCAGGTAGAGACGACGTTTGTAAATAAAAGTAAGCTAGTTGAAGGATGGTGGGCGATTGATGATGTCCGAGTTTGTCACGAAAACGGTAAGTCTCTATCATTATTCAAATATAGATCATATTTATTATTATTCCTAGTGTAATATGGTATTTTGTTATGCAGAGATGAAAATAAGTTATCTCAAGCTGAGATCAGAAATGGAGTTTGACCGACAAATGATTGATAATATATCTTGTCAGGGAATTAATAGCTCAAATCGAAATCTAACCAAAGCAGAGTACGATGGCATTAAAAGTAAGCAAATTATTTTATAATTGTTGAAGATGTTTGGGATATTTTTATGTTTTGCTGGTTTGACCCCATTTTGTTCATTGAGAAATTTTTCTCGGAATAAGTTTCATTCTATACGGCTATCAATTAGGCAATGTCCTAGAAACAAAGGAACATACAAGGGGGGTTCAAATATGATCGAGACAAATACTCTGACAGGTTTATTTGCTATTGAAATAATTTACAAAAATGTACAGTTTTTCTGGGTATTTCGCCTCACTAGTTACGAATTTTATACATCTTTCCGGAAGTTTTTTGATGCTGATATCGAAGAATTCCTTAGGTAACTCGGACAGCCATGCGCGCACGAACTCCTCTATCTCGTCGTGTTGAATGTTCGAGTGGTTCAAACATATGGTAGTCGCAGGGTGATAAATTCAGACCATAAGGAAGGTATTCCAGCACCTCCTACCCCAATTCCAATATTGTATGAGTGGTATGAAAGCGCGATTCATGGTACGATATCATAATGAAAGACTTTTCTATTCATCTATTTTTACTGCTAAATGTATATATTTCATTACTAAAAGTGGTCACATTTTAATAATTATTAAAAGATATCTCAATGATATTGAGTAAAATTTAAATATGGATAAAACTAGAGAAATTGGTAAGATCAAATAAGGAGAAAATCATCCCTTTGCTGACTATCTATGTGATGTCCTTGAATCATTCTCCGAAGCTGGCCGGGAACTCAAAACCGAAATAAAAGAGTACACTAAATATGTTCTGCAAATGTACGTACAGCTGAAGAGATGTATCTTAATGAGGTTGAGAGAATGAAGACATTTCAAGGAACAAATATCACCAGGCTACGAATTTATCGACCCAACCATTATCTACTACACAAGGGAATCATATGTTTAATCAAAATATCCAAAAACCGTTTTAAGCTTGAATACTTCCCATGGCAACAGAAAATTACTCAAGATGTAGTGGTGCCCAAACCAACCAAGGAAATGACCTCGTATAGACTTCCATATGGGTTTAAAGATTTGCTTATACAGCAGTAATTGTGTATGCGGGAAGGGCAGAATTTATTTTGTATGGTAAGTACATTGTTTTAAATTTTGATCGAATCCTCTTACTTTTTCATTGCATGAGACGTCCAATATAGTTTTTAGTCTTATTCAAATTGATTCTCCATACTTAGTACAATTGTTAAAATATACAGCAGCTGGTGAATTTATTAGGGACAGTACTCGTTTTTATGTAATTTTGTTATTTTATGTAAAAAATTATATTGTCTTTAAAGGGTTATTTTATCGTGAATATGTATTACTATCATTGTTATTATTTCCGGAAGTGGTAACATGGTATAGGCGTGTCATTTATCAAATGTCTGACATTTCTTCTCATTCAGTCATTGTTCGTTAAAATCCGCGCTTTGTAGTAGTGTTGTTGTATTGTCTAGATATTATAAATTAATTGCTTTTAACCGACTTTTTTGTCTAAAATAATCACAATATAAGTAATCATCAGTATAATAATTTTTTGCTATCTTTTGTCTACGAATTTACATTTTATTAATAGTTAATTTTACACTTTTCAGCATGGGTAAGTCCTCAAGAAAATGTAAAGAGATACAGACGTTATTACTGCACTCCATATATTCCCAGAGAAAGATAGCAGCTATTGCTGGAGTTTAAAAGTCTGTCATAAATCGAATTAAAGTGAGAGATGATAATAAAAGCCTCTTGAGTCCAATCGCATTGCCAAATGTGGTAGAAAGAAATCACCACATCTCGTATTGATCAAAAAATCGGAAACAACTGCTTCGAAAGTTCGAAGAGGACAATGCGGAGGCAGTTGGTTGAAGAACATCTAATAGGACGGGGGTCTTCTAAATACATACGCCCAACCAAGAGCATGGAAAAGAAACTACCCCAATTGGCTAGACAATATCGAGATATGTCTGTTGCAGACTGGAGTCGAGTAAATAAAACTTTATTTAACAATACAAACGGTCAACCACGATGTTACAGTATTAATTCCATTAATTTACAGATATGGTATTCCGGGGAATCAACCTTCTAAATTTTGATTGACGAAAGTCATTTGTAAGATAACGCCCTGGTGAAAAATTCGACGCCGATTGCCTTGTAGAGAAGGTAAAACTCTGGTGTCATGGTGTGGTCTGTTATCTCAGCCAAAGGCATGGGACGTTTATACATAATATATGCGTAAAATTAATAATATTATACGTAAAATGGGCAATGAAACAAGACCAATAGAAGCGAGTACTAGAAACACGGTTACTACCGCAGATCAATGTTTACGTGTCAGAAGTGTTACTGCATACGGAGTGGAAAAAATCACTTTTTTGCCTTGGCCGCCAGGGAATTCATCAGAAATTAATTCCATAAAAACATGTCGGAACTCACCAAACAAACAATTTCAGTAGAAATCAGTATCGCCAAGCAGCAGAACTACAGGAATATGCGAAGACATGTATTCAGAGTATCTCCCAACGCATAGAAGCTCTTACTACAGCAAAGGGTTGCATCAGTGAATATTAAAACGAATTCTATTGTTTCTGTAATAATATTAAAATTACTAAAACGAAGCTTATAAAACTGTTAAAATAGGTATATTTTTTAGTTTTTACGATCTCAAGAGATTAGAGATACAAGTAAAAAATATAAGATATCTAATTGAAGGCATAGAGTAAGATATAGAGTGTACCATCACAGATACCTGTAATGAAAATATTTTGTTAGGTGAGCATTTAATTGGTAGACGATTTCATAGGCATCACGTGACTAACCTCTGACGTCACATTGCACTGACCAATTAAATATCAAATAAAACCAAAACATAGTTTTTCAAAATCATTTATTAATATAAAATTCGGTATAAATACAAATATTATCAACAATATCAAAAAGCTAAAATAAGTTGTATTAATGTTTCTGTCTTTTTATTCCCTCATACTGAAAGCAGAGCAGCACAGCTGAAAGTTTGTGTATGTTAATATTTTACATACTTGTTCAACACAAAAATGTAATGAGACGACATATAATTATTACTACAATGTTATTGTGAAAATTATGGAACGGCAATAAAAAGAGTTCAATCAATATACGTCACACTTGACATACTTGACATATATACTTGACGTAACTATATATAATATTTTCATGATTTCTTCTGTTGTATTCCTGTAAATAATAGTACATATGAAGGCACATGCACTATATAAATAATTGTATACGCACCGGGCAAAAGCAATGCTAAGTCACATTCATATCGTTAATCTAGCTAACTTCTGGCTTCCTGGCTAACTCATTATAATCAAATAATAGTGATTATATTTAAGACACAAAAATGCTAATTGTATTTTATGTTAGACACACAAAAATGGTGTCGTAAACAAACTGAAACAAACAATCGCGTTATCGAAATGAGCCAATTAAATGCCGTTGTAGGCCAATTGAAATGAACCAATCAAAAAGTGGTCTCGGAGCCAGCTTTGAATGGAACGCAAAATATTTCCTCGCCTATTTAAGTAAAACCTCTATATATACTCTATGGTTGGACGTTAATCATTTATCCATCATATTGTCCCTAATAATTTGGCCACCTACTGTATGCATAGTAGTGACATTTGCAACTTGATTACTCTGATGAGTCTTTACATTGAGTCTCATGCCGCACCTTAACAAAAGCATGGGCCACATCTAGAAATGCGACAGACAAAATCTTTGAATTATATTCGTAATTGTAGAAATTTGTCTTGAATGCCGCTCTCTATATATTTTAATTTTTGATTAACAATAATGAACGTGAACTTGGTTATAATATATAGGAAAAGATAATAAGAACAGACAGAAGGACCAGAAAACCATTGTTTAGAATTTAACGTTGTTACAGGATATTTTCTTGGATTGGAAAGTTCTTTGGATTTTCGCATTTTCCCTTTCAAATAATTTTACTTTTATTTCACATTCTATACAAATACTGTTTTGTTTGTAGCTTTTCCCCATGTGGATGTTGTAACTAGGGACACTTCTATCAAACTGAGCTGGAATCAAGAAAATCCACATAATATACCAATCTATTATTTCTTGTCATATCATGTGAGTACAACAAAATGTCATAGCTTGGTTGATTCCACATCGATAGCTGAATTCATTAGGTTGTTTGAAAAGCATCATGCGGACTGCCAAAACAGAAGTGTCTCCATGTGAAAATTACTAAATTTAATATGGCAAGCTAAAAGTATGATGCTTTTAAACACGCCGACTACGAGGGTTGGCCCATTAATAAGGTTCCCATCAATTTTATAAGTAGACAACATCATTTCTTCTCATACAAATTGACATGACCAGAAAAAAGTAACTTTGCTTTAGTTTCATTTTACATAATCGCCCTATATTTTCAAATGTTTTTGTAGACGATGCTCCAATTTCTGTATCTCATTATCATAAAATTACGCCATCGACCCGTTAACGAAGAATGTTCCGTTAAATTGCAGAACAAGTGATAGTCACTAGGCGTGAGGCTTGGACTGGAAGATGGGTGGGGAATGTCAAGAATTGATTTTTGTATGACAATGGTTTCCAACGATGGTAGGAATCTAGGATGGCAACCGATCCTGAAGAAAGTCACTGAAAGTTACAGCGAAGCCCTGCCGGGGGAATTGAGATTGACTATTTGGGAATATTATTTCTGGATCAACCCTTGTAAATTAGGTTGTTTAATAAGATATAAATTCGATAAGAAATTATGTTATTAGGTTTTAGATTGTGTTATTAGCTGTTGTGGATATGCATAGGTAGCGCGATATATTATCAATATCAATCTTCTGCTTCATAACAAAAACGTTGCTTTTGGTGCCGTAGAACTAGCATTCTTTACTACGTCCGCCATAGACAATATCAGTCTCCTATTTTACAGATCGTTTTCGATTATCTTGATTCATATCTTTTTTATTTTGTATTCCTTTTTTTTCTAAATATGCCAATATGATTTCTTGATACCTTATGGGGAATTCTGCAAGAATTTCTGATTGTTTTTTAAATTTATGCTTCCTTATTGTTCATTTGCTTAATCTTCTTACCTGAATCCCTCAAGATGAATGCATTTTGGGGAAGGACACGTCTGAGGTGATGCATCATCCATAGTCATCAATCCATAGTCGGCGCTTACAGAGAGCTACTTCTCTGCCAATATGCTGACGTTGGGTCGCATGACTGATACATGTCTTTTCAGATCTATTAACTATATCTTCTTCCGAAAAGGTTTTACAATTTTCCTCAAGCATTTCTTACATTAATTCCTAGTTATATTGTCCAGAAATTGAAGAGTCGTCTTTCGCCCATTCTTTGGGTTTCTTTCCACAATCTCGATTCCAACAGGTAAATTGCTCACTGAAAGTCCGAATACAAGACTAAAGAAAGATCCTAAGTACTAGAACTCCTGCACTAGCTCTAACCCGATTCTTCTCCAAATTTTTAATTATGGGAAACCAATGAGTTGTTAGAACTTTGGTATTTTCATACTTGTGGCACAATGCATATACCACTATACTTAAAGCAGTGAAAAAACGACACCCTCTTGCATTTACACTCACTATTTAATTATAAATAATGATATTTAATATTTAATTATAACATGTTTTCAAAATATATTCTAAACTATAAAGCATATTTTTCTTGTCGAACAACTAAACCTACTGAACGTTGTTGAATATATTCCATGGTGTGGCACAAATAATATTATGTTATAGGGTATAGATGATTGCAATACGAAGTTAAGTAATTCAGTACGATTTAGATCGATGGGGTTTTTATCCAGCAATTGCAGCGAATTCAAAATAAACAACTTAATTCCGAAAACTAAATACAACATAACTATATTTACCCCAATATACAAGACACGGCTATACTTACGAATAGATACTTTGGAATCAGGTAATAAAACAAGGTCTATATGATATATTTGTAAAAATGATAACTTCCGCAAACGATTATAAATCTGGAAGACTTTAGTATCAAAGACTGAATAAATATTTGTTTTTGAAAAGAAAAATATATTAAGAAAATTACTACGCTTATTTTGGGACCTTAATTATTTGGAATCAATTAAAAATGATAAAGCACTGTACTAAATGTTTTCAGTTTAAGGGATAGTATGTTTGTTGAAAAATAAAACCTTTTTTTAAATTCTACTTCATCCGATAAGTACAACCAATGTATATGTGATATATTATTATACTGTTGTGATTTATTTGTATATATATATATATATATATATATATATATATATATATATTATTTACTTTCTGTTTTAGATAATATTACCATTGAGGAGTTGCCAAATAATATTAACATACAACCTACTAATACCAGTGTAAATATTTCATGGGCAAAACCGAGTTGTAACACACGAAAGGGTTCACTAATATACAACTTAACCATTACTAGTCCGAAATATAATATAAACAGGAATATAGAATCAACAAATAATTCATATAATTTTAACGATTTAAGGCCATTTATTATTCATACTATTCAAATAACAGTTGCTAGAAACGTTACCATGTTAACAAAAGGATATCAAAAGATCCAGTACAACTTTACAACATTACCAGGTGGTGAGTGCTACAGATATTGTAATTGGTACAATAGAAATGGGATTTTCAATGTGGTGATTGTTCGAAAGGGTGAAATTGACATTTTTCAGTATAATTCCCATCAACTTTTGTACACGGATCTCAATGATGTTCTGATTTATAGATCTGAACTCTAGTAAGATGTAAGATTTTCTTGACGCTCGTAAAATACCCTTTTACGGAAATACAAGAGTTGCATTTATATTTTGACCATAACAATGGAATTACAGTAATTTATTATCGAAAATGGCTTATGTTATTTCAAAGTATTCTCTATAATGATCCTATGATACACTTTTGCATACCCTAGAACCAATCTTCATTTAACACACATTTTCCATTCTGATAAAATTTTCAGGATAAGCAGAAATAACAAAAATGTGTTTTGGTGCCAAATCAGGAGTGTATGGAGGATGGATCATTAAATGACCTTTGGGCCAGTCAAATATTTGTTATTTTAACCGACGTGTGAGATCTTGCATAATTACGACGAGTACTTATTCGTATTTCAGGAAGCACTTAATGGCACGAGTGTCACAGATATAGTTGTTCCGAATAAACAGAAGAAATATCTTTTGCTTCGACGTGCTTAGCGCAAGAATCGTCTCTGGGAATTGGTCATTTGCAGCATTTGGGCTCCTCTTGGAAGACCCATACAGTCTTTGGGGCTTATATAAATAGACCCAAGACCCATCGCCTATATTTTTTGATCAAATTATGCGCTATCCATCATGATCAAATATTTCATCTTACAGTGGGTTACATGACGATCTTCGTGCAGATATGTTCAAGAGTTTTCATGTCACAAAACTCAAAAAAGTTTGTGTTCAAATAACAAGTTCTGAAGAAATTGATGGTTATAAATGTCGAAATTCCAATGGTCAGATGGAGCTTAAGTCAAACACTTGCAAATATGGAGTTTATTTTTTATTTATTTCATTTATACTGATAATAAAAAAGTTACAATAAATCGCTAATAATATTTATATGTATACCTCTTGTAATACTGCTTTGGATTTGTATATTTTATATTGTATATTCTTGCTCCAAATATTCTTGCTTTTTTCTCTTCTCAATAGTATTTTCCTGTAGTCTTTCTCCTCGTCGTTCTTGTTTCCCAGACCCTTCCACACTCTGCAAGACTCCCCACCTACTAAGTTATTTTCTTTATATACTCTTATAGTGCCTCTATTTGAAGTTTCCTCTTACATCTATGAATTTCAGTTCTGTTATATAATGTATTCTATGGTATATATATATCCTATATTATAATGTCCTTTGTGGTAATCATCCTTCCAACGCTCAACGTTATAATCGTTCTATATATCATTTACTCATACCTTTAGTTAAAGTATTCATTATCTTTGATGCAGTATAAATTAAAAGTTTTTCAAACTCCGGAATCAATTTCTTTCTCATGGCTTTCGTTTGTTTCTATTTGTATTCTCAAATGTTCGGTAACACAATTAACTTTAATAATTTAATGCAATTCATATATTGCTTTACTTATATGTAAAAACGGGTCTCAAAATTCTTTGCTATAAAATTAACATTCTCATTTAGCACATGAAATTATGTAATCCATTTAAAATATCTTTTGTTGTTTGAGGGTATGAAAATGTGTATCTGTTTCAATATTTTCTAGCCTCATCATCGTTAGCTTGATGGTTAGCTGTAGGAATGGACTAGATTTTGAAGGATTCGAAGAAACAACTTCCTCATAGAGTTATAATCTCTTATGACTGTTACTTTCAGGAATATTGCGTACGTCTGACAACCTGACGACCTTGACAGGCTCATTAGTTTACGTGGTCGAACTAATCAGACAGCATTCTGTCTCTTTTTAACCACAATAAAAGGAGAAGGAAGATGTTGTCTGATTCTGAAACAAATTTAGAAATTGCGGCAGGCAATACATTAAACATCTTGATGACGTATGTACAAAAAACATTGAATAAACTAATCCTTAGCCGACCAATGAAATGTTATATTGATTGATACTTAGACATTGTATTAGTATTTAAATTCTTCTTGTGTTTTATTTTCTATAAACATATATATATATATATATATATATATATATATATATATATATATATATATATATATATAGCACCAGATTGAGACAACTAAACAATTCTATTATCAGACATGGTATTTGTTGAAAACAAAAGATAATATGCATGATATTATGACAAATAATTGGCTACTTTTATTCTAGAAAAACATTTCTTCAAAAATGCAAAATTCAAGAAACACGCCCTTGTATTGGCGCTTAATAATTAGAAGATGTCTCTCATTATTATAAGCTGCTGACAGATGTTCTATCAGCGCATATATTTTCGATAGTTGATTGCAAAAACTCTAAATAAATCACAAATGGCACATGCGGAAGTTGTGTCTTCAAATTCTTCAAAATCTATTCCATTCCTACAGCTAACCATCAAGCTAACGATGATGAAGCTAGAAAATATTGATAGTTATACGTTACATGAGCCAGCATTTAACTATTATTTGGTCTATTAAGAGTATTTATTGTTTTATTTTAATTGAATACAATTTAATATTTTTAAATTGTAAAACATGTATTCTACTAATTTTCATTGATAAAAGTTGATACAACTACTCAAAATGTTTTCTATAATTTTTACTGCTTTCTAGCAACATGTGTCAACAAAGACTAAAGTGTCAATAAGAAGGCAGTATATCTAATAAATATACTAGGTGCGACACAATTTTCCATTTCGAATTGCAACAATGTATCATTCACAATTCGCAAGAAATCGCAAAGGAATTATTTTGCGTCTATTACTCGCTGTATCGTTCGTTCTTTTTTGCAATAAAGCATCGTTCATCGATATGAAGGACTTTTCTGGTCTAACTGATGACCATTTTCACTTGGAATTTGTCGCCTGAGAGTCATTTGTCATAGTCAGCCACAATACGTCAAAAAAACTCGACATTTTTCCTGAACAGTGATAGCCGGTGATTCTTTAGCGGTTCCACATGGTATATTCAGTGAGTTCATGTTGCAGAATTGTTCTACATGTTCGATATACTAAATTGCATATAGACGTCTGGAAACAGTTAAGCCCTCAAACTCTCGGAACCTCTTTTGAGAGTCGAGCGGATTCCCACTCAGTAAGTCTTAACAATGCAATTGTTACGACCAAATTAAGAATTATTGTTTTATGGAATTAAGTGTCGAAACCATCAAGAGATAGAGATGATCAAAATACATGTAAGCGCTTAATATAATTAAAGATCGCTTTACCAGACAAACCACGGATGCTTTGGGGTTTGGGGTTGAAGTCCCAAACTGTGTTTTCGTTTCCTTATTATTATTGTTATAATTATAATTACTCAGTTTAATATAAACAATAACAATTTTTATGTTTTAGTGGCCCATGCAGTAAAAGATTTGAGTATTTACGCTATGGGATCAAATATTGCCTATTTACGGTACGAACTGCCTCTAAATATAACAGGAGTACCCATTCAAGTAAGAGTATCAATATGTGATCAAGACGCTGTGGAAACAAGGATAGTTATTAATAAGCCAATAGAGAAGTGCCTATTATGGACCAATAAATATTGTTTGCAAGTCGAAAACTTATTGGTGGGGAGAAAATATATGTTTTCACTGTCGGCTAGGAATAATAACACTGATTGGTTTGGAAAGGAGGTACATACTTCCGATTACGCAACGGAAAAAGGTTAAAATTTAGAATTTTATCACATGACTTATATATCCATATCCATAATAAGAATTTCAATAATCCAAAATGGTTTTTAGTTCCCGCGTCCCCAGAAAATGTAACATATAAACTAATAAATTGCACGTCAGGCTGTAAATTGAAAGTTACCTGGAAATATCCGTATTTTCCCAATGGAACCATCGACTTGTTCTATATTTTTCTGAAAAACACTGAAACCAATATCACGGAGAAGTTCCAACAGACGATATTCAATAACACCTTATTACCGATTTATACTTATGAGGTTATTAGTTAGTTTTTTATAATTTGTATGAAAACGTAAAAAAAGTGCTGATTCAAGTTGCCAGTTTTAGTTTCAACTATTTAAAGGTGGTACTTTTAAGAAAGGAGGGCATGGAGGGCTAACAGAGTTACACGATTTATTCGTTGTCGATTACCAAATTGCATTATCTCTTATAGTATCCGAGATATGGTCTATCAAAATTTTACAATTTTGGCTCCGCTTCTAACTTGGGCCAAAATTGTAAAATGGTCTCATGAATTACCGATTTCATTCCAATTCACATTCCAAGTAATATTCGGCATGTTAATTCCATTGTCGATTGCCAAATTGCATTTTTTCTTATAATTTTCGAGATATGGACTATGAAAATATTACAATTTGGGCTCTGCTTCTAACTTGGGCCAAAATTGGAAAATGGCATTATGAGTTACCGATTTCGTTCCAATTCACATTCCAAGTAATATTTGGCATACTAATTGCGTTGTCGATTACCAAATTGCATTATCTCTTATAGTTTCCGAGATATGGACTATCGAAATTTTACAATTTTGGCTCCGCTTCTAACTTGGGCCAAAATTGGAAAATGGCATTATGAGTTACCGATTTCGTTCCAATTCACATTCCAAGTAATATTTGGCATACTAATTGCGTTGTCGATTACCAAATTGCATTATCTCTTATAGTTTCCGAGATATGGACTATGAAAATATTACAATTTGGGCTCTGCTTCTAACTTGGGCCAAATTTGTAGAAAGGTCTTATGAATTACCGATTTCGTTCCAATTCGCATTCCAAGTAATACTCGGCATGCTAATTACGTTGTCGATTACCAAAATGCATTATCTCTTATAGTTTCCGAGATATGGATTATAGAAATTTTACAATTTGGCCTCTGATTCTAACTTGGGCCAAAATTGTAAAATGGTTTTATGAATTAGCGATTTCATTCCAATTTACATTCCAAGTAATATTCGGCATGCTAATTACATTGTCGATTACCAAATTGCATTATCTCTTATAGTTTCCGAGATATGGACTATCGAATATATATATATATATATATATATATATATATATATATATATATATATATATATATATATATATATATATATATATGTATATATATATATATATCGTCAATCTGAAACAGATTCAAAAGCATATTGTTACTGGCCATAAAAATTGTACTACTTCGGTAGTCATAAGCTTAAAAAATGATGGGTTAGTTCAGGAGGAAAATATTATTGTGCATATAATGGGATCAACAGATGTCATCCGCTTAAATGAAGACCCTCGGTCACACGTTACAAGAGTTGTGAAGGGTACAATCCGATTTCGAAATTCTGAATTAGTGCGAAAATGGATCGCTACTGAAAGAATGGTTCTTTCTTTCGACGGGTTATCGCTAAGTTTTGAAAAATGATATGAAATGTTTTGATTAGCATACGTCGTATTAATTTTTCTCAAAGAAATCCTTTTTAAAGTGAAAAAATGGTCAGAATACATACCAACTTAATATTTTCGAATTGGTTTTTAATTAATATATTATCTAAATGTGTCGATAAGATACTGAAACTAAAAATATCACTTAATATATTGCTCAGTAGGACTAGCCCAGAGTTGTTTTTAAATCTATTTCCAATAATTGAAAATATTTCAAGATTATATTTTGTATTTTGGCGACGATTTTTTCATGCGGTTCAATTTTAAGGCTGTTTAACCGTTCTTGTACGCTTACACACCACTACGCTCAAAGGAGAATACCTAATATAATTTACATTTTCAGTATGTATTTCTATGGCATGTAATTTTTTAGTTAATTTCATTTCAAGGTACTTAATGTATTTTGTATTTTAGGTGCCTAATGTTACTTATAACAAAACATATGAGTTGTTACTTCAATCTGCTAACAAGAAGTATTTTAGTAATTTTACTAAGATTGAGATTCAGATTGTGGAACATAATATAACCCAATCATACAGTTACCGAAAAAAAAATTCAACATCAATTCAAACGCTAAACCCAGTGCAAACAGCAACATCTTTCACCTATTTTTACATTTTATTGTTTTTATTTATTGTTTTAATTATACACTTGGTGGCGTTTCTATTATATAGGTAAGAATTTCTTAAATATAATTTCCAACTTAACCAACTATATACTTACAGATATAATGGAAGAAAACAAACAGTGCAGTTAGAGGAAGATGATTTACCCATGGTCGCACAATCCCATAATTGATCCATAACAATATAACAGAATAACAAAATAATGTAAAATTTTCAAGCTTTTTTATGCAATATTCTAGGCTCTCGCTCTTGCAAGTAGCTAATTCTTCAGTTCAAGTCCTCTCTGGCTATTCTGTATTCGTAAACATCAAATTATTAGAATTCTGAAAACTTCAAAATGGTTTAATTAATGATTATATTATGAAACTGAATAAATTGCCTGCGAAAATTTAAATATCTTGTCAACAAAGGCGGTAGATGATTCCTGTTAATCTCGAATGTTGTTATGTAACAATATATTAGGATGAAAATATCGCATGTGTTGTGTTTTTCTTTCACAGCTGAAAGATATCTTCCAATAAGGCAGACACTTTAATTTGTTATCTCTACAAAACATGTAAAATGCAAACTTGTATAATCATAATCGGTTTTTGTCCAAACTTGCCATACCTCCAATTTGCACTAGAACTAGTATTTAACGTATGCCCCGACTTACGGTCTACAACATTTAGCCTACTGACTGGCGAGTAACCAACTTCACGATTATTCCAGAAGATATTCGTTCCGGTCTTACCCAGCTTGGTTACTGACGTGCCCGAGATGATCCTGCCTTAAGTACAATCACAATTAAAAACAATAATAAACTAAATTTTCGACTATAACCCGGCAAGATTCTGAGCTTGATTCTCGCAACAGTGGGAGGACCATAATTTCGCCTTGACTAATGCCCTAAGGTCAGCGGCCCACAGGTCACCTCGATGCGTTGCACATTCCTGAAGTTAGCACACACGAGATGGCAACACGTGGTACTGACAGAGGGTACGATGTGACAATCTCGGGTGGTGAAGTTGGGGATGACGTGACGCCTCGATGTTCATTCCGTTCGTGACTCTGAGAGTTATCAGATGTTCTATCTATATACTTTTCGCAGCACCTGAAGGTAACCCTACCGCGTGTACTACAAATTGCTATATAGTGATTCTAGTTTTCTTCTTCTAATATTATTTTCTTTATACGATTGTTTTTTTTAAATATGTTTTGAAGTCTCCTTTTTACCAACGAGGAGATATCTGGACTGAAGCAACAGTTTAACGTGGACTCCGACCTAACCACGGTCCTCGGCATTAAGCCTATCGACTGGCCAGTGACCAACTTAGTAATCATCCAACAAGACAACCGGTCTTACCCAGCTTGGTTACTGACGTGACTGAAATTATTTTTTTATGTCAGATTTTACAGTCTTACCTAGTACAATCACAAATATTAAACAATCACAAACATATATTTACCTTTCTGTCGCCTTAACCATTGCGCTAACAAAGCCGGCTACCATCATTATGTTCATATAATTCTGACGCGTTCGCCTTTGTTATTAACTCGTATAAGATAAAAATCTATTACGCAAATATCTTTGTCAATAAATATTCCAAATATTCGTCTTTAAATACCTTTATTTTATATTAAAAGCTTAACTATCTTATATTTATATTCAAACATATCAAAATATATGCAAATTATCTCAAGACCTCGGAGAATTTAATAACTTTTTTTGAATGGAGTTTAATTAAGTCGAATTTCCATTATGTATGTATAATATAATGTATCAATAAGTGTAAATTAATACACCACTGAACATTATAACAATTATAACAGCTTCAAAGCTTCAGATATAAATATGCATAATCTTTCTTTATTTTTATATACGAACGAAAAATGTAATACATGTTTATAATACACACTTTGGAAATGTATATTAAAGGAATATATTTTCAACAATTAAGTCAATTATTGTTATTTCAAAACTTAGGTTTGTAAGTAAAAAACCAAATTAATTAACACAAAGTTCAAAGAATAAAATGTCACGTAGTCACATACCTCATTTCATTAATAGTTAAATATCTCAATATAGTTAATTATTCATAAATTCTTCTATTTGTCTTTTGCGCTCCATCTGTGCAAATTACGTAGGCAATTTCATTTTAACTCTTACATATTTTCACTACCTGATTTATGTATTCATATAGTCCCTATGTTATCCATATTTCTCACCTAAAACATATATTGTATTGGGAAACAATAAATACAACATAGAGATTGAAAGGATAATCTCTTTACCTAAGTTTTTAAATGAAATTACATCGTTCTTTGCTTAATTATTCCAGTCTTCGATCTGACCCTTGCAGATAGCTCTTCTATAAATTGCCCTCTATGCTTGTCATTTATCTACTGCTTTCCAATTTGTCTTATGCCCTAAATGGAAACGAACAAATCACTAACAAAAGAGGAATTAAAATCCTATGGAACTGTTTTATATCTGTTAACTTTTCTTGCAACAGTCATTTTAAGTACTGATCACGCATATCTAGATACTGTATTTGGAAACAAACAATTGGCCTCTTGAAGGACCTGAAAGATAGTGTATATCAGCATATAAATATCGAAAAGTATATTGACCTTGGAAATGTGTGAAATTTTTTGGCTTATATTTATATTGAGACAATTATCAGTTGCGAGAAGTGGAGTTAAGCAAGCCTACTTCTTCAGTACCAAACATTTAAGGGAAGAGTAATGAAGGATAAAATGCGATATATCCGACAAATTAATTTTCTTCATACAAGTCGTAAGAGTCCTTCAAGAAACATTTAATACATGGTGAAGGATACGCGCAGTTGCTGCCACTTTGACTGTGTCAAGATCATAGTCACTAACCATTTACACCCGTCTATATCATTGTGTATATTGTGTATATCAATTACTTCCTCTGTATATCTTATCGAGTTCATACAAACCGAAGGTGTCATGGTTGACAATGCTTCCTTGCACATATGCAAATAGTTGTTGATGGAATATTCACGGAATATATATAGCAATTAATTATTAATAAATATAATAACCAACAAAACCCAATTGAATGCTACTGTAACTGTTACCTTTTTCCATCAATTTTAATTGTCTTTACACTTTTTTTGTTACTTGCCAAGAGTGCCACAATATACCATTTTGAAATCGAATTGTAATAGGGTGTGCCAAAGACTAACTACAAAACACAAGCAGTTTACACGAGCAAAAAAAAATATTTAAATATAAATAGGTTATTACCTCTTTTCTCTAATAATAATAAATTACATTACTTTGATGGACATTAACTTCAGATTATTAGGGTTGTTATAATTTTCTGTAGTTTAAGTCATTCGATAATATATATATATATATATATATATATATATATATATATATATATATATATATATATATATATTCATAGAAGTGCTATGAGGTTAAAACAAATTTTATTTTATAACATTTTTGTTTCATTGTCTTATTTATATTAAAATAATATTATATATCAAAGTTAAATATGGAAACATTGCGAGTGTTTGCTACTTTGTATATTATTGCATTTCTCTCTAGTTTATTCTATGACTACCCTTATCCATTTTCTTAATAAAACTACATTTAACCACTGCATTCTCGCGAATGTATTTGTCTTATCCGCAAAATCAAATGGTTATGTATATTCTGAACAATTAGACATATGCACATAACAGAAATTTTTCACAATCTACAATATGATTTCCTACAGTATATTAATTAATTACTTTTACAATATCTGTTATGTTTTCAACGATTACCTTTTTCCATCAACTGTTAGTTCAGCGTTAACCTTTTTCCGTCAGAAATGATCCTCAGAAAAGAGTTTCTTCTGAAATAATCGTTATTAACATACGAAATACATTTCACCTCTTCACATACACATTTCATATCTTTGATCTCTGTTAAAATTTATATAGGATGATCCTAATTCGTCGCTCGCTTCGTATGAGGACGTTAAATTTACATCAGTTCGAGATTATCAGATTTGAGTGAACGATTAATAAGCGTTAAGTGAATAAAATATTTTAATATTTATATTTTTGTTACTGTAATTATTTATTAACTTAGTATTTTAACAACAATTATTCTATATATAATGTACTAATTTCAAATTCTCTTCAGTAATATTTAACCTAAATAAGTTAATTTTGCGACAGACTGTGCTTAATATTTTATTATTAAAAATTTCATTATTGTTATTGTTAAAAATTGACAATATCTTAGAAATCATATTGTGGAATTTTATTTTATAATAATCCCATTCTGAATTATTAATGTAATTTTGTTATATGATTGTAAATAGTTACCACTGACATTTTTGTATAATTAAATAATTAAGAGGTATTATATTATATGTGTATAGTTTCTGTTTTTGCCGTTATAGTAATTCTGTTATAATAAAAAAAAATTATCTGACATTTTAATTTTCACGATTTAGGAAAAAGGACGGAAAAGAAAACAGGAAAAAAAACATAATAACTATGCATCATCTGCACTTACTTTTGTCTTGAAAAATATGATTGATATGTTTTGAAAGGATTAGTCGTCATAAAATATATCGACAAACTTATTTGGTGTACACTTAAGCGATTTAACAGGGATTAGGCAGAATTAATTCTTAGAATTTATTATAACATTAATATATAATATAAAATATAATATATTTAGCAATAAAATATTATAGTACAGTTGCTGAATAGTATAAATAATTTATTTTGTGTATTACATATGCCTAATATATTATTGCAATAATTAATTATAATTTAGATATAATTATACAGCCTTAAAAAACACTATCAAATGGTCATGTATATTCTGAACAATTAGACATATGCACATAGCAGAAATTTTTCACAATCTACAATATGATTTCCTACAGTATATTAATTAATCACTTTTACAATATCTGTTATGTTTTCAACGACTGTTATTTCAGCGTTAACATTTTTCCGTCAGAAATAATCCTCAGAAAAGAGTTTCTTCTAAAATAATCGTATTAACATAAGAAATACACATTTTATATTTTTGATGTCTGTTAAAATTTATATAGGCTGATCTTAATTCGTCGCTCGCTTCGTATGAGGACGGTTTCTTTTTAATTATTTTGGATAATGCTGAAAGTAAACTGAAAATGTTTTCTTTAAAAACCACAGCAACTTTTTATTTAGATTTTTTTCCGGTCAAGAGAGGCCCTCCATATGTATAAGGGCCATCTGTTCTCAAACTAACTAAATGGTGAAAGAGTGCGACGGGTTGGTTTGTTTTCTAATATATAAAATCCATCAGTGTCGCCTTCTATCTTTTTTTTCCGTTAAATAAAATAGTATTTTCAAGTAATTTAATAGTTCTTGTGGTTAAAATCCTTTACCATATGATAACTTATTTATATCATAACATTTTATTTAGAAATGTAAGTAAGGAAATTATTCTTTTATCAAATAAACCTCGTTTTTTATTCAATTTACTGTTTCTCAATAGGTAAATCAGATGATTAATATGTACAAAAGATAAAAGTTATATTAACCATAAATGAAGCAATGAAAATATCCACATAGAGCGAATTTAGTAAATATATTCAAGCGCTGATAATTAGTAAGATGTTTCGCCATTAATTCAATAAAATATGTAACTATGTAAAATATGACTATGACAAGGCTATTTTTAGTTAGTAGTAGTAGTAGACATTTTAATATAAATACATTCCTTTGAAACTCGAAGTCTGATACCCTCTTTTAAAATTATCGATATTTTTCGGCCTCTGCGCCATTATTGCTTATTTAAATAATGATTAGAATCTAAAACAAAAAATTAACACTGGGAGAAACTTTTAATATTGGGATTAGATTGAGAAATGTGTTTTTCGCATCGTAGTCATACCCACCCATGGGTATTTACGTTCGATGTTTATATAATGATAAATAATATCACATAGTGATATAGCAGTTTTATGAATACTATTTTCAAGGAACATTTGTTAACAAGACGTTATAACATACATAACGGACATTTGTTTGGTATGAAATACTAATACGTATACAATATGCTTTGCGTAAGTTATATTACAGTTTTTTCACAAATACTGATTAACAATGCTTTCGCTAATTTAATGTATATGCAAAATGGTGGGGATCGGGAAGTGCAAGCAAGCTGCATAGTGGAAGAATTTGATCGACATAAAGCCCTTGGGTGGGTTTATCCGCTGGAACAGTTCCATTTGGATAATTTTGAAGAATCTAGTAAGTATACGTGATTAGTTTTCGTAAGTAAAGTTGTTGAAAGTGATTTCCTCAGTCGGATTATGATAGCATATATGCTCAATCAATACTTTTAATACTATACTAATCATCAAAATACTTTACGACACTTCTTACTTGCTAAAATTAATTATCATTTCTATTAATTATTATTAATTTATTATTTAATCTACATGGTGAATATTTTTGAGATTTTTTTACACACTCTGTTACCCTATCGCTTCAAGCGCTTTAATTCTATTCTGTAAAAAAATCCATCTTTTTAGGTGATTCCTTATCAAGCATTATTTTTGGAAATACGAGTCTGTTTACTTAAGCGACTCTAGAAACTGATTTTAAAAATTCTTTTTTTACTCGAAACAGTGCCCTTCGATGTTGCGAGAGGTCCCACTGTAACCAAATCGTGATCTGTTGGGGAAACGGGGGGAAATCGAGGGAAACGCATTAAATTTCAGAGACACATAAGGTTTTCACACATTTTCTATGTAAAATTATCTGATATTTGGGTATAATGTTATCGCTGAGCTGATGCGGCGGAAGATCGGAAGTCGTTGAGTTCAAAGCCATTCAGTTTGATTTTTAAGCATTAATTGTAGTATATATAGTTGATTCAAAAGTCTTTTTAGTAATGCGTCGTGGATATTTGTGACGTCGAAACATTACAATGTTGCCGCATCAACTATGAGTTTTAATTAAGTTTGGCTTTGACATACAAAAAAATTTTAATCTAAATAAAATAATTAAAGAAAAATGTAATCAAATATAATTTATTTTAACATTATAGTATATCTAATACATATATTATCGAAGGACTTAGAGCTACAATTAAGAACACAGGTATAATAGTTTGTAGGTTATATTTGATTTGTTTACATTGAACTCTTTTCTACATCATCCATGAGGTAGAGTTTCTAGGCGTGTTTTTTATGCAGTGTTATCGCCCTGGATAGTTAATCCTTCTAATTCGTCCTATTGTATATCTGGGAAACGTATTTTACTTTCATTCGAGAGCATGTTAACCTTTTTACGTTTAGTTCTTGCTTCTTTCGATGGTGTGTTTACTTGCCAAGTCATCTTGGTATCACTGTATTTTTGTTTCTTCTGATACTACCTGTGTATACCTGAATATCACTGAATTCTGTCTAATGCATTTACCATATCTACAAAGCAGTTAGTATTCATTCTCTACTCATATGTTCTAACCTAATGCTTATGTTTTATTTTGAACAATTACAATCGTATCTGTGCACATAAATCTTTTACGCCCTACCATTTTCTACAGTCATATTCAATTAATTATGTGCATACTTTTTGATGTTTACACTTTCATCACTCTGTCTCAGGAATTTCCAGCATTGCACAGCGTTATCATATATTTTGAAATTTTCCTTCAATCACTTTCACTTTACGACTCACTGTCCAATTCAATCACTAAACTGTTAATTTCTAATCTGTATAAAACATGTTCACGATTCCACCATTTATCAATTATTTCATTTGTATGTCTTATCGAGGTCATACAAACCAAATACAAGAAGGTGTCATGGTTGACAATGCTTATATGCAAACAGTTGTTGATGGAATATACATGGAATATATATGGCAATTAATTATTAATAAATATAATAACCAACAAAACCCAATTGAATGCTACTGTAACTGTTACCTTTTTCCATCAATTTTTATTGTCTTTACACTTTTTTTGTTACTTGCCAAGAGTGCCACAATGTACCATTTTAAAATATTTTATATTCTACAAGTTTCTTATATTATTTAATATTTTAATTGAGTTCTTTTTAAGGTAATGTCGGGAAGTTCCATTAAACCTCTCCGAGGGTTATCGTTGCACCATTTAAAACCTATACCTTATAAGAGTGTTTGAAAGGATGTTTTATATCCCTCAAAAAGCTGTATGTCCCTAATTCTTTTATGTATACTTTCCAGAGAGAAAATTTTATCTAAAATAATTTTATTAAATTATATTTATATCGATAAAATAGTTTGTGTACTTACTGTTCTTATACATTTGGTATATTTGGTCTCATATAGAACCAATATCAAGATGGTCGTCACCCACTTTGTATGTCGACAGGAATAGAATTTTTTTGTATGTCAAAGCCAAACTGAATTAAAACTCAGAGTTGATGTGGCAACATTGTAATGTTTCGACATCGCCAATATCCACGATGCATTACTAAAAAAAGCACTGAATAGACTATTAGTCCTGATCCACCGACTTCAAAGTCCACTATTATTATTACATATTTTATTTTAAAATGTTTTTTATTGTGTTAAACATTTTGTTAGAATAAAAATAAGTTTGACTATTTTTTAATTCTTAGTGAATTCCTTATTTATTTTTTGAAGTTGGTTCAATTTCGTTGCTAAATTATTTTATCATTTATTAATCAGTGTTTATCTCAACTGCAATTATTTAAGCTTTATTTAAATTAAGTCCTCGGAATTAAAGGGGTATTCTAGTCTAGAAATAAAAAAAAACTTTCAAGAATATACCATTGAGAAGATGTTTTAATATTTAATTATTTTTTGTGATATGGCTGTTTAAGTAACGCGGCATCCAGAGGCCCTTTAAAAATACCAATAAAGTAAAGTTCATTTATAACCAACTTAACATTTGTTGATCACACCATCACGTCAATTTCTTCTTCGTTATGTTTAATGGAGTTCATCTAGTCCAAATGTGTTACTATAAAGAGTGCTTTTTTCTATTCTTAGAGATAATTCCTAACTGTACATCATTCTCAACTTGCATGTCCATTGTAATATGTTAGCTCTTTGCCATATCAATTCGTTTGGTTTGAAAATATGGTGCTAGGGAAGAAGGTGTAATAACCCGCGGCCATACTGTTCAGCCATTTCATCTCCATTGTGTCATTTTTCACTTTGTATCTTTGTATCATATTAAAAAAATAGTCAACTATTTAAAACAATTCAAATTTTATTTACGTCTACTAAGCAAAAAGTTTTTCAACATGGTATTTTCAAAAGGTAATTTATGTTTTGCAAGACATTCCTTACAGATGTTACAGGCTTTGTGGATTCACTTTTTGGGATCTTTTCCACCAGTGCGCTATGGTGTGGTGCATCATACATTATCCTAACAACACTAAATAGGAATCAGGAATAAAACAATTGCTATTTTCAGCAGGAATATTGATATTTCAAATGTTGTCGTTTTATTCTCTTTTTATTAGTAGAAATATAAGTTGCCCAGTATTCCATTTTAGAATATGCATGTTTCATCTAAATATACCAAATTAAATAAAGAATATTCTTTAATTTGATGATATGATTTAAAAACTGTATTTTTGCATCATTTAAAACCTGTGTCTCGTATCAGTGTACAGAAGGATGATTTACATCTAAGTTTTCAACAAACTTTGTCTGTTTATAACCTCTATGTTTTATCATTTTTGCTATGAAGAATTTTATTGGCTAATTCGGTTCCATGTTCGGACGCATCAAACAGCTTTAAATCTCTTTCAAATTGTAACGAACGAAATATAAAAATGAACTTGCAAACTGCACTGTCAACTGCTGCTCATATTTATTTTGGATCGACTACGTTTTATTCAAAACTGCTTTTTTCGACACTGTTGAAATTATGTTTGAAGCTTCACTGACTTTATTTTAAACGTGCCTTTTAATTACCTTCTCGAAAAAATTGATTTCGAAGAGCCTTTAAATTTCGTTTGTAGATTCGTTTGTTGTTACGGGTATAATCTCAAAGGGTTAAGCTCTAAAAATATGAGAATTTTCGTTTTTTTTTTCATGTTCCTAGACTAGAGTATCCACTTAAACTACTATAAAGTATCCAACTTAGTATTAATTAACCTACATTAAATTTTAGTACAGTACAGTTACTATTCAGTACCGTCTAATTTTTCTAAAATTGGTATAAATATTGTTGTGCAAATAATATTAAGATTAAAGGATTAAAGTTAACAAGTATAACGACGAATGAATAATTAACAGTGAATTGATATTATGTAAGTAATAACGAGCAAAGTTTCTAACACTACAGCAAAACGTTGAATATATTTGGAATCATATTTATGAATATTTATATATATGTTGTTTTCTTTGCAAGACCAACTGGCATTATTGTCTTTGAAGAAATTATTCTTTTCTATCTTTTAACTATCAGATATACAGCGTTTATTATCTTTACCAGAAGCACATGTGGTGATTACATCTTCCAAATAAAGATCTAGATTGATTTTACTATAACTGTCGAGAAACACAAACAGTTTTTTTAGCAAGATGTAACATAAAATTTACAAAACGACTATAATGCCATTTACAAGACATTTTTTACCTCTAAGTTTGTAAGAAAGAATCTTATAAATAAATGAATAAATGATCAATATGACAAAAGCTGTGTGTGTAAGGACAAAATATTTTTATGCAAAAGTTTCGTGTATAACAATTGTTCTGGTTAACGTATTTCGTTTCAGTTGAATTAACTTTTATAAACTTATTACGTTTATAAGTTATAATCTAGTCATTAATCATAATTCGGACGTATTATACGTGTTTTTTTATTTTCAGAAATCAAATATCTACCCAGCATACAGAACGACTATAATTGCAAATTTTCACCAGGCGAAAACTGTTCTGAGTTGTGGCGTTTGGAAAATTGGAATTTCGAAGATAATAGGTCTCTGCTAGAGGATATTAGATGGGAAGGTAAGCTTCTACCATAATACTCTCTCTACGATTTTTGTACACTAAGTATTTGAAACAATTTTGAAATTGTCTATATATCTATATATCTATATTTAGGCTAAAAGTACCTATATTATTATATATTATATATATATATATATATATATATATATATATATATATATATGTATATATATGATGAGGTCCATGTCATATCTATGATCCATTCGATCCGGTAACAATTTTTGGCAATAAAACGGAAACAACTCGGGGAAAACCGAGGGGTAAGTTATTTTCAAAAATGTATATACATGCATTTTTATATATTTGCAATACAAGGTGGTGTCCAACGTGTATATATTAAATTCTTCTGACACTCTCTCGAAATCCGGCACTGTTGCCGGGTTTATGCATCTTTCTGTTTATATTTCAAAAGGGCAATGACTAAATTACGACATAAATGATATGTTTTAAATTTACATCAGTTCGAGATTATCAGATTTGAATTAACGCTTAATAAGCGTTAAGTGAACAAAATATTTTAATATCTATATTTTTGTTACTGTAATTACTTATTAACTATATATAATGTACTAATTTCAAATTCTCTTCAGTAATATTTAACCTAAATAAGTTAATTTTGCGACAGACTGTGCTTAATATTTTATTATTAAAAATTTCATTATTGTTATTGTTAAAAATTGACAATATCTTAGTTCCATAACCATACTTGTTTCGAGGAAATCATATTGTGGAATCTTATTTTATAATAATCCCATTCTGAATTATTAATGTAATTTTGTTTTCAATTTTCACCATTTAGGAAGAAGGACGGAAAAGAAAATAGGAAAAAAAACAGAATAACTATGCACCATCGGCACTTACTTTTATCTTGAAAAATATGATTGATATGTTTTGAAAGAATTAGTTGTCATAAATTATATCGACAAACTTATTTGGTATACATATAAGCGATTTAACAGGGATTAGGCAGAATTAATTCTTAGAATTTATTATAACATTAATATATAATATAAAATATGATATATTTAGCAATAAAATATTATACTACAGTTGGTGAATAGTATAAATAATTTATTTTGTGTATTACATATGCCTTATATATTATGGCAATAATTAATTATAATTTGGATATAATTATACAGCCTTAAAAACCCTACAATCTATTGTTTTGCAGTAATGTAAATTAATCGTTGGTCGTTACTTAGTTTTAAATATATCTAGTAGATTCTATATGTATTTCAGTCAAGACTTAAAGAACCCTATCTCGTCATTTAAAATTAGTCAACAAATTAAAGGTTTTTAACAGTTTTAACCTTCGGTAAATAGTTTTCTCTAATTGTCAAATAGTTTTCTTTTTGATTTTTACTAATAGCCTAATATAAAAATATACAAATTTACATAACTGTAATTACTATATCAACCAAAATATATTTCACGGCATTGTACAGAAGAAGTACGTTAAAATATATGTATATGAAAAAAATTAGCTCATTGGGTATGAACGCTTTCGCTATTGAGTCCCTATAAACACAGTAATATATAATTAAGAAAAATCAAAAAACGTCGGTATATTTTCTCGTGCTGTTAACCGATTTTCTTAAAATATTGCGTAGTTGTTGATGAATTTTAAAAAGTAACAATATATAAATTAGTAAATGAATAAATGCATGAAACGTAAAATTCGTTAAAATATATTCTCATTTGCGTTTAAGGTCATCGACACATATAAACGACCTCAGTCGAATTTTGTTTACATTTCTATGTTCTAACATTTTACTTCAGGCTTATTATGATGTGAACTTAAAAATTATTACAAGCGCTGACAGATTAGAACTAAACTAGGGCTTGCAGCACATTTCGGTTGTTGAGATAGGTCGGCAAGCCGTCAAGAGAAAAAGAAATATAATTATTGAATAGTTTGAGTTATAATTTCTGATAAATCAAAGATGAACAACTAATAATAACGTAATTCATTCTATAAAAAAATGAAATATGAATTTTAGACCTGCTTATATTTAGGGCGGTTTATATTGGCAACCAATAGTTTAAATTAGTGTAGTCTACAATTTAGATAGAGACTGATTTCGATATAATAAATAAATATGATATAATTTATTTAATTAAGAACTTATTTTATATGCGAATTTAATATTCTCTTTCCAAACAAATATGTTCTAAAATTAATTTACTAATTGTATCTCACAGTTTTGTACTTATTGCTTTATATACTGGATTACTCGTTTTTTTTCAGTTTGTACTTATCATATCAAAAATGTTTTATCTTCAAAAATTACAAGTATGGAAATTACTATTATAACCTGGCAATCTAGATGCCAACTATGTTAATTAATTCTAGTTTATATACCACTTAAATTCAATAATGACTATTAATAAGATGTAATATTATATAATCACAATAATCAAAGTAATATAAAATAAAATTCAACCTAATGGGTTTTATCAATATTCATTTCTGATCGGATCCTTATGAGACTTTCATATTATTTTATGAAACTAATACTCAAATATAAGCTATCACTAATAACCAAGCCGAAATATTCTCGAGTGATGTTGCCGCATATATCGGTGCTCATCTTTCATGATGTCTATATATTTTTGGATGGCCCCGTTACTTCGTTAAGCCGCTTACCCGCGCTGAATCACTAAAAAAATGGGGATTACAACCCGAGCTCCGGACTTCTCCGGAAAAAAAAGATCAATAATGATTTTCCGGTAGAACTATATGCTCTCTCCGATTTCAAAGCATTGTAAGCTTTGGAAACCGTTGAAAGTTCCTATAAAGATTCCTATTATATATGCAAGATTGTTAAATTATTTAATAGTCACCCGTGAAGATTTTAAGTGTTTAGACATCCTTTACGAATTATATTAAGTACAATCTACATGATTCTTTTCGAGATCACCTTTGAAATGAGGGTCTTCTATAATAACTGAAAAGCGTCGCTTAGTAAAGGTTGATAATAAAAATCAACACTGACAGTACGCTTACATGTTAAAAATAAAGAAGAGAAATACCCCAAATTGTTTTAATATATGCTGAATTCTGATCTTGTTCTGTTTACAGATCTACCAACAATTATATTAACAAACAAAGGCGACAAGATGGATGAAAGAACATATACCATACTGGCGGATCAAAGAAATGGTTTGTCGATTAGATCTACCGGTCCAGTGATGGTTCTATTATGTTCTAAAGAGACAACGCAGAATAGGTTCTGCTACCAATTCAACATAAGCAAAAAAGAAATAAATGTATTCAAATTCTACACGTGGAAGGACAATATTACCGACTCAAAGGATACATCGATAAAATATAGAGTAAGATATAATGAATATTATAATAGGAATATGGATACTAAAGAAATATTTATAGTGCCTATTTGTAGAAATTTAATATTATTTTAACTTAAGATATTAGTCAAGTTAATTTAGCCATAAAAACAATGATTAAGTTACCAAAATCCAGCAGAGTTACATTTTGATAGAGATCTTGGGTTCTCCATTATAAAGATAAAAGGGATAAAAGGATAAATAAATCCGGATTAGGCGCATGCGCACTCTCCTGCAAGGAACGAACTATAGAAAAGTACGAACTATATTGTCTTCCTTTTCTAATTGTGGTACATTCTTTTCGAGTCAATCGGTACAGTCCATCAAGTCAAAACGACAAAACAATCTTAAATAGTTAGATTTTGTATCACATTAATAGTTCTATACCAATAACAATTAAATTTTTGTGTTATTCTCGGTGGTTTAACATATATTCCTTTTAAGATATGAAAGAACAAAGGTAAGTGCAGATAAGTAAGTGTAAGTAAGGTAGTCAAGTCATTGATGAGGTTTGTCCATCAAGAATAGTAGCAAAAACTGCAGTAACTGGTAGTAATTATATATTTATTTTAAATATAATATACTTTAGTAATGACTTAAATTTTATTTTATAGATAATATGTAGCTAGAAAATGTTGAGCGTAAAAGTTGAAGAATGTGAAATTCAGACAATAAGAAAATAGTCAGCATTTTGCTAAGATGTAAGAACAGTTTACAAATAAACAAAATATAAAACTATCAACGACACTCTAATAATATAAAGACAAGGAAAATACAATGCATTATTTTATAAAAGTGTAGGTTAATAATTTGTTGTTTTGTAAAAATGATGATGTATTTATTCGTTTTAGGCTAGTAAATGTATATCGAAAGCTCGAGGTGGTCAATTCGTTAATGGGGTTTGTGGATTAAGAATAGTAGCGAACATAGTTGATAATATTTGGAGATTTTTAGGAAAGTTCTACTGCATTTATATATGGTGGTAGTTTCTTCGTTTGATTTTAACTGTATTAGCTGTGTTTGAGATAATCTTGGAGCTCCTGTTAATTGTTCAAATATGTAAATTAAATTAAATGTGGTGTTTTCATAAAAATAGAAAGACATATAAAAATTATTTTTATTATTTCGTTTTATTCAACATTTTTTATCTCTTTACATATAGTTTCAACATTAAATCAGTCATTTATCATATTTGTGTATTTTTATTTATAAAAAATAATGATGTTGGAAATATATTAACATATTAATAACATAAACAGAATATATAAATCTTAATTAATTAATTAATAACTTAAGCATTAGGTTACAATGTATGAGGAAACAATGAATACTACCTATTTTGCAGATATGGTAAATGCATTCTACAGAATTCAGTGACTAATTTTATGAAGAATGAGTACACAGGTAGTAGAAGAAGAAATAAAATATACAGTGATACTAAGA
Source organism: Rhynchophorus ferrugineus (assembly GCF_030347505.1). Taxonomy (NCBI): domain Eukaryota; kingdom Metazoa; phylum Arthropoda; class Insecta; order Coleoptera; family Curculionidae; genus Rhynchophorus; species Rhynchophorus ferrugineus. Next base: position 54,231,924 of record NW_027472583.1, read on the forward strand.
TGACTTGACAAGTAAACACACCATTGAAGGAAACAAGAACTAAACGAAGAAAGTAAATACGTTCTCGAATGAAAGTAAAATACGTTTGTCAGATGTACATTTGTTAATTAGGTGGATTAGTCCTCCAAGAACAGTGTACAATGATACTATGAAATAATTAAATTTGCTAACAAAAGTAGAACTGGATTAAGAAAACAAAATATAAAACTATCAATGACACGCTAATGATCTAATGAATGTATTTGTGGATCAAGAATACTAGCGATAATATTTGGAGAATTTTAGGAAAATTTTACTGCTTTCATATATAGTGGTGGTTTCTTCTTTTGATTTTAACTATATTGGCTAGATTTGATCTAAACGATTTTGGTATGTCTTATAGCAATGTTTATTTATATTGTTCTTGGAGTTCTTGTTAACATGTAAATTTAGTTAAATATGGTGTTTTCATAAAAATGCAAATGCATATAGAATAATATTTTTATTATTTCGTTTTATTGAATACCTTTTTCAATAAAAGGTGTTATTTCTAAAATTTTACCATCTTTATTTATTTCCTGAACCTATTTACCTGCTTAATATATTCGACATTAAATCTAATAATCACAATAAAGAAAATAAGTAAATAAATCGGTATATAAGCATACGCCAAACTCGGTTTATTATCTGTTTCAAAATTAAATGGAGCCAATATGTGCATGCGCCAAATCCGAAGATGTGGATTAAAATATCTTTAAACTAGAATAGTTATCGTTACCCCGTCTTCTCTACTGCATTCATTTCATTCATTCAGTCAGTATTAAAGCGAATAAACGAAGTTCCTCCTAATGTTGTTGAATAATTATACCAAACAGAATTTTAATATACAGATAGCGATATGCTTAGTACAATCTTAATTCACAAATTAATTTATTACTATTGTTGTGTTGTACTTGTTTTCATTTACAAGCAACACGAGTACGGTATTAATACATCAGTATGATTTGTCAAAGTTTAAAAAATCAACCTAACTAATGTGTACATTCATTAATAGATTTCTTTTGTTTAGACTTTTAGGAGCATACTGTTAGAGAGTACATGGAGACACTTTGAAATAGGTTTTGAGTCATCTGGAAAAATTCTTTTACTCGACAAAAACATTAACAGGGTTATCGTTGAACATGCAGATGATCTACTTAAGAGTTACACTGAATTAAATTTAATTATACGTAGCAATCAGACAAGTGCGTGGAAAATAAGCGAAAGTATGGAAAAGAGCTTTTATAATATTTTTTAAAGAATATATTTAACTGTTACATTTTTCTATTAGTATGAATAACATTATGTATTCAGTATATTAGTTCTGTACGATGAAAGCTGTTGTAGGCAATATACTCACGACACATTTTTTTATTTCTATTTTTAGATCGTTTTCTCTTGACTAAAACAACTCAAGTTTCTCCGATGGGGCCCCGAGTAGAGATACCGTTCAGAGATTTATGTATTTCTCTATTTGTGGCTAGTTGCAGACATTGTGAGATGATTTTCTATTATATGGATGTAACAAATCGAACCATTCTGAGTTACGATAGAACCACAGTAAGTAAAAATTATATTTAGAGCGATGAAAGTTTGAATTCTGTTAAGAGCAAGCAAATGAAATCAAAGAATCCTTTCAAAGGATTACATTCATAGTATTAACAGCTTAATTGAAAAGTCCCCGACCTGATGCATAGATGGCGCTACAAGAATTAAATCCTTATGTTTTTTAGTTAGCCCTAACACTCAAAAGATACGTGTATAAATTTGACAGCTGTCGGATCATTAGTTTGTATATTATAGCATTTTGAGTGAAGCAAATTTTAAAATTGTTAAAAAAATTATAAAAAGGAATTTCGCATGTTGATAAAATATTGCTTTTTGAAGGGAAAAAATATAGTTGAAGCAAAAACTTGGTTCGATGCCGAGTTTCTAGACACTGCCCTAGGAAAATAAACCATCAATTATTGGTATGCTAGAGTTAGACGTGGCGAAATGAGCACCGAAGACGGTGAACATAGTGGACGCCCAAAAGAGGTTGTTACCGACGAAAACATTTAAAAATTCTACAAAATGATTTTAAATGGCCGTAAGTTGAAATTGAAGGAAATAGCAGACACTCTAAAGTTATTAGGTGAACTTGTACATCATATCATTCACGAATATTTGGGTATGAGAAAGCTCTGTGCAAAGTGGTTGCCACGCGAGCTCGCTTTTGACCAAATGACATGAGTTGATAATTCGTAGCAATGTTTGAAGATGATCAAGCGTAATAAACCCGAGTTTTTGCGTCGATGTCTGACAACGAATGAAACAGTAGTAGACTGTACACGATGAACCGGTTTCAAAGAGTGGGAAAATGCAACAGTCGGCTGGCAAGGTTATGGCGTCTGTATTTTGGGATACGCATGGAATAATTTTCATTCGCTACCTCGAAAAAGGAAGGACAGTCAACAGCGACTATTATCTAGCGTTATTGGACCATTTCAAGGACGAAATCGTTGAAAAACGGCCGCATTTGAAGAAAATGAAAGTATTGCTTTACCAAGACAAAGCACCGTGTCACAAGTCAGTGAAAACGATGGCAAATATAAAGGAATTGGGCTTCGAATTAATTCGTCAGCCACCGTATTCTCCAGATCTGGCACCCAGTGGATATTTCCTGTTTCCAGATCTCAAAAGAATGCTCACTGGGAAGAAATTTTCATCGAATGAAGAGGTGATAGCCGAAACTGAGGCCTATTTTGAAGCAAAGGACAAATCGTACTAGAAAAACGGTATCGAAAAGTTGGAGGGTCGCAGTAATCAGTGTATCACCCTTGAAATGTGTTATGTTAAATAAAAAAAAAAGAATTTTGCGAAAAAATTGTGTTTTACTATGGTAGGCCGGGGACTTTTCAATTGACCTTTACAATCATTATTGCGGTTGAAAGTTTCAACACTTCCATTAGCATAAAATTACTGGTCTGTTTTGACAAATGATTTATTTCGAGTGAATATAAAAACATGGAATATCAATTTAAATATAAAGTTCAACCCAAATTCTTCGATAAGGTTTCAGTATATATGTCAACTGTCTGTAAACACCTAAGTCTATATGATACCAACTTAAAATAAATACACTACATTTAGGGACAACCCAATAGGGCTGTTATTATTGTTAAGTAATCTAACACAACCAGTAACCATTCACTTTTGCCTAGTACAACTAAGAAAAGCTAAAAATTTGATAAACTAGTAGGTTTAGCAACGGCGCGTTAAGTTTTTGTTTTGCCAACTTTTTGCCCTTGCACTGCACTATTGTCTGTTTTGCAGGATTATCAACTACCTCACATGCTTGGTTTTTCTCAAATGAATTCAGCTAAGTTTTTAGAGATTATCTCCCTTTTCGCCATTGGGTCGCTGAAAGGTATCCCTGGCAGTTTCTGGATGTTCTTTTTGTGAACTTCCCAGACAAATATAAGTGCAAATATGTTCTAATATTTTGGGTTTCGGAACCCTTTCCTATCTTCTTAATACTGTCAGATTTTGGGTTTATTGTTCGTAACTAGATGAATCGATTTCATTGCCTAAAATATCATTCTTAAAGTTACCAAGACTATCTGAAGATGTGTCTGTTTGAATTATATCATTCACAATGGGGACTCTTGTGCGGAATTTGTTCCTGCAACATCTGCAACGTTCTCGATAAATTTCACATCTCTGCTAGTAAATCTCTATTTTTCTTTGGGATATATTATCGACAGCTTTTCTGTTGGGGTTTGTTGTTTGATGAATGATACCTTTGCAGTGATATTTCGCAAACTCCTTGCTGCGCAACTCATCATCGCCAACTTTATACTATGTTTCCTTTGATTCTCGACCATGTTTGTGAAAATATGCTGGAAGTTGATCTTTTGTTTTTAAGAAATCGAGAAATCCGTTCGGCTAAAATCGTCCACAAAAGCTATAAAGTACTTTGATCAACCAACGGAAATATTTTGTATTGGACATGTGGCCCAATAGAAAATTGATGTGAATTATCTGCAATAATTCTTTACCTCTGTATATGTACCTCGCTTATATTTAAATGATGCTTCAGTTTGCTTACCTTCGCATCATACTTGGATATTTCATTCTCTTACATTTAAAATGTCACTATAATTAAGACCCTCAACAATCCCATCCTTCATCTTGTTCAAATAAACGCTATCAAGGTGTCCAAAACGACGATGCCAAACTTCCCCTGTATTGACCTGTGATGCTGGGAATAAACAGTTATTAGACTTCAATACGTTAAGCTTATAGGCTCTTCTTAATTCTTGTAGATTTTTGCGAATTTCCTGTTTACACTAACCTGTTCTGCTTGTTAAACCCCTTGCAGCTAGATACATTTGTAGCCAAGCCTGGAACATATAACACAAACCGAATATCATACTCATCTGTTCCAACAACTGTCGTCAGATTTGTACTCATTGAACAGGTCACAGGGTCATTTGTTTTATTGGTCACCCTTACCTGTTTCTAATCTACATGACTCTGACTGATTTTCAACCACTTGTTTGGCAGTTGGATGTATGTTACACTCTCATCAGAGCCTATTTACCTCTCCAACTTATTAAACGACCAATGGTTCTAAATACAAAGACTGCACTAAAGGCATTACAAATAGTCCTTGCTTTCCTAACATTGCTGACATTTCTATCCTTAAATGGCTATTTATTGTGAAAGTATCCAATTTGTTTACGTTTGTAACACTGTAGCTGCTTGCCTCTAGAGCACAATTTTGGGTGTTTACCTGCACTCTGGTTGTCAGGTAATGCTGCTTGTTTTAAACCCACTTCTACTGCTCCTGGTATCTACTTTTAGTAGTTTGTTATACCTAGTAGTTTGTTCTTAATATAGTCTGTTGTGATAGTAATCCCTGAATGTTCTATTTCTACTTCTGTTCTGTTTTAACAACTTTACATATCTTGGCATTGATTTACTGTTCTCTAAACGTAACTATATTAGGGTTTCTTAACAGAGAGACCAATCTTCATTATAAGTCATTTATAGTTTAGCATTTTCAGCTAAGGTACTCCATAGTTATTGTTACCTCACTTATATCGACGTATCGGATGTGTCGACAACTTCTGATACCCCTTTAAAACCAGAAAGTCTCTACACCAAAAGCCCAAACATCGTAATTCTTCTATACTATTTTTTTTGTTATTGTGCTTTACAATTTCAACAAAAAATTTTTAAATACATTAGTATTATATCAATTTTTGGAAAATAATTTCATTAGAATTCAAAAACATTCAGATGATTAGGTTAAATCTTTAATTAACACACGAAGGGGCCTGACACTGTAAACAAACAATTTTTGTTTGGACTTGTTTCTGTTTTTAGTCATTTTCATTAAGAGTTCTAGTATATTTATTAAATATTTTCGTCTATATATTATTTATTTCAATTCCCCTATTATCCATTTTTTGTCAATGATTAATTGGTTGCTCTATATTTATAAACATCGTGTACTATTCCTCTGATATATTTAATTTCTTTTATTCTTATCATAGCTCTTTTTCCACAAGAAGATTTATTATTTATTCTAGTTCCTACTATAATGATTTTTTCCGTTTCTCTTTTACATTCTAATTTAAATTATAATACAAACATATTAATATAATAATGTATATTGCACTTCCTTGATCCGCTGCTGGCTTTTCCTTCGATATCCTAAATATATCTTATCTAACAAGATTACGCTAAGAGCAATAAACATGAGTAAACATTGACATAGACCATATTTAAATATAACAGCATAATCCAAATAATATTTAAATATAATTGCTCCGAATCAACTCGTCGTTGTTTTTGGTCAAAAGTGAGCTCGTGCGGCACCCACTTTGCACAGAACTTTCTCATAACCAAATATTCCTAAATGATATGATGTACACATTCTGTTGGTATCTTTAGAGTGTCTGCTATTTCATTCAATTTCAATTCACGGTCACTCAGAATCATTTTGTGGATTTTTTAAATGTTTTCGTCGGTAACAATTTCTTTTGGGCGTGCACTGCGTTCACCGTCTTGGGTGTTCATTTCACCACGTCTAAACTTAGCATACCAATCTTTGATGGTTGATTTACCTTTTTATTAATTTTTTTTCACGATAACAAACGTTCCTTCACTCAAAGTACTATAATTCACAAACTAATTATCCTACAGCTGTCAATTTATACACGCATCTTTTAAGGGTTGGGGCTAACGAAAAAAATATATGGATTAATTCTAGTAGCGCCATCTATGTGGCAGGCCGGGGACTTTTCAATTGAACTGTTAAAAAAATGATGTGGTCTAATATAATATATTTTAGCATTATAGTACATATTATGCATATATTATCGAAGAATTTAATTTAGAGTTAATTATACAGTAACAATATACTGTAAGTTGGACTTGTTTAATCATATTTACAGTGAACTATTTTCCAAACTACCTATGAGGTAGATTTCTACGCGTGTTTTTATGTAGTAATATCTCTTGAAGGACTAGTCCACCTAATTAGCCAACCTAAGGAATGTATTTTACTTTTATTGAAGAGATTATTTACCTTGACTTATTTTTATCTTTGTTGCTGTATTTCCTTCTATATGTCTTCTTTAGCTCATTCAAACCTGTATGCTATTAGCTTACTAATATGTGGAGGTTTTCAGAAATAATAAATAATGATATATTTTCAGCAAGAAAGTTGGACTGAAATAATGCTGACTCAAAAAGACGTGTCTTCAAGTTTAAGTCTTTTTGTGGAGACCAAATTTGTGAATCATACTTATGTGACGGATGGATGGTGGGCAATTGATGATGTTCGAGTTTGTCATAACAACGGTACATTTAAGTATTGTTTTTTATTATATGATTTAATGTGATTTTATTTTCAGAGGTAAAGTTTGGTCATCTTAAACTTACACCAATAGGAAACAGGAACGGAAAAATTGATAACGATTTATACTGTAAGTTTATGGGTACAGAAACTTCAAGACTTACTAAAATAGATGTTGATGAAGCTAAAAGTAAGCAAAATATTATAATAGCAAATTAAATTTCTAGTTCTTTTAATGCTTAACCCAGTTTGTGATTTTTTATAAACATTAATGAATTATATGGTTTTTTAAGGTTTTCCTCATATAGATATTATAACTAAAGATAGGTCTATTAATCTGAGTTGGAATAAAGGGGATTCAGATAGTTTAACAACTTATATGCTGACATATCAGGTGAGTTTAAAAATTCTTATTAATAGGGACGCGGATCTGCGGAGTCCTAATTAAGGTGTGATGAAAGGTATTTTGAATTAAATGAAGAAATGAAGCTTTAAGTTTTAATATATAAGCTTAGGGAACATGGAAGTAGATAACATGGAAATATATAGGAACAGATATAAAAAAGGTTCGCATTACAGACCGGCAAAAGTCCCGCTACCATGTGAAGTACTAATATATAGTCCACTTAATTAACAATTGTATAACTGAAAGATAGAAAATATAGAAACCTATTGTACTTTCATTTGAGAACATATTTACCTTTTTACGTTTAGTTCTTGTTTCCTTCGATGTTGTGTTTACTTGTCAAGTTATCATGGTATCACTGTACCATTTTCCATAGTTATATTCAATTAATTATGTGTATACCTTTAGTTGTTTCCACTCTCATCACTCTGAGGAATTTCCAGCATTGCACTGCATTATCACATATCCTGAAAGTTTCCTTCAGTCACTGTTACTTTCCAACTCACTATCCAATTCACTCACTAAACAGTTAATTTCTAATCTGTTTAAAACAAGTTCACGATTCCACCATTTATCAATTACTACTTCTGTTTGGTTGACTATGTTATTATATTTATTGAAATATTATATTTATTATATATAATTATTTATTAAATATGATAATACATTTATATATTTTATTATATTTATTGAGTATTGAATGCTTCCTATTCCTTCCACATAACCAAACAGTTTTTGATGGAATATCCTTCTCGATCAGCACCATATTTGCAATTAACTATTATTAAGTATAATGACGAACAAAACCTAATCGAATGCTATTGTAACTTTTACCTTTTTCCATCAATTTTTGTTGTTTTCAAACTATTTCTGTTACTATCTTACCAAGATTCAAGTTTCACTAATTCAAGAGAAGATTAAAAATTGCTCTAATGTATCTCTCTCTGTCTCTCTCTCTCTCTGCAGTTTTATATCTGTTTCGATATTTTCAAATTTATAGACTAGAATACCCCTACCACAAGGTGACAGGACGGTCCTTCTACTGTTGCGACTGTCGCGGGTTGAAAGTCCTGCTGAAACATGGCTGTAAATGTATGTTTGTGATTGTTTATAATTATGGTTATCCAAAAGGCGAGGGTGTAAAAATCGACAAGGAAAATCATCACAGGTGGGGCTGGTATCATCTTCATGTAAGTCACTCGCAGGTTTGGAGCATAGGTTAAGCATTAGGTCCAGTCCAGATTGACCCTAGATAGTAAAAAGAAGATTGCAAAATGTAATAAAACAAGAACACCCCCTAAAATGAATTTTTTTCTGGTATAATTGGGATCCTATATATACGTGCTGTTCAATAGTGTAATTGGCAATGGTGGTTTGGTATCAGTGAATAAATAACAATTTGAACGGAAGCTACAAAAATACTATAGCTTCAACAGCTTCGGGATTGCTTAGTAAACTGTTATTATTATTACAGTATGATTGCTGTGAATGCTTTCTGAATGTTCACTGATGTACCGTAGGGCATTGACGACGGTAGTTCAAATCGAACTTGTTCAAAACGGCGGAGATCGGCAGGATTTTTAACAAGCAGATATAGCGAATTTATAATTACCGATTTGATTCCAAAAACAAAATACAATATTACCATTTCGACGTTATTATACGAAACTGATCAACAGTTTCTAATTGAAACTTTGGATTCAGGTAGATATAATATTTTGTTTCTGTGTAAATGTAATATAGATCTTCCAATAAAACAGCCAATAAAAGTTATAAATTACGTCAAAGATATTACCAAATGCAGTTTTTTAAAAATCAAGAATTCGTTTTAACCTCCGAGGTGTCTAACATTTAACAGAACTAGTCCATAACATTCGATTTGTGATGGTACTGGTCGACACTTGTCAACTCTCTACAACATTTTTCAAAACATACACGTGACGCACTGACGTCGTACATCTTGATGACGTGCATTGGCTGTTTTACTGAATAGACTGTATTTTATAGTATATATGTAACGTGATATCTGTAATTCTTCTCAGAATAAATTCTTAGAATGACCCGGATAGTTCGATATGCTCTCTGCGTCACGGTTCGTTCATGTTGATATCTGGCGATTGTGCTGGCCAACTAAGATGTTTGATGATATTGACAATTGATTCTGATACTGATACTCCTCAAAGTAAAACTGAACCCTTTTAGATGTGCGTGTGAGCGTATTGACGTTGTCGACAGTACTGTGGTCAGTAATGTGAATGGGAGAAATACATAAAAACAGGCAGTCCGGATAGTAGGTTTCTTTTAGGGTTCTCCATACTCCGTTTGTAGTAAAGATGATTTATGAACAACAACTGTATTCTTCTTTCCTCCTCTGTAAAATAATTTTCTAATAAGATAAGGATGATAGGTGAATTGGAGTATCATTATCATTATCATTTTTCCCATTCCCTTCTCTATACCAGTTTGGTAACAGGTTTCTTCAAATAAAACAACAAAGTTGTGTAACAACAGACATCTGTACAGATTAAATAATTCAATAATACTTAAAGGAAACCTGCTATACAAGCTATCGAGTTTAACAGGTAGGTTAGATTGCTTTGTGGTATAATATTAGATCAAATGGTCCTAAAAACACTTATCGAAGAACCCGATAATTTTTATCATTATGCCCTAATGTGTTTTATTCATTTTTACGTTATAGGTTTATAAATATACTTTATCTTTTGCTTGTTTTAAGATGTACTATGTATTGTATTATTTTATATATTTTATTATATTTTAGATAGCCCCTTGATAAAAAATATTGAAATATATGCAATGGATTCACACACTGTCTACTTCAGATATGATCTAAATCCAACAGGAATACCTACCGGTATAAAAATTAAGATACACACAGGAAATTCTTCTGCAGATTGTAGAAGTGTTGTTACTAAAATACAAAAATGTTCTTTTTGGGAAAAGTACTGCATTCGGGTGGATAATCTGGAGAAGTATAAGGAATATACATTTTTGTTATCAGTTAAAGCTGAAAATTCCGACTCGTTTGAAGATGAGGTATATGAAAGCGCTTACACTAGTGAAAAAGGTTATTTAATTGCTCTTAAATCGTTTTGATCATTAGAGTTGTGTGGGAAAACTGTATGTAATTTTTAGTAAATTGCTTCCAAATAATAGTTATACGAGCAGTTAATTACAAAAAAAGTCTACACTAATGTAATAAATATTAGTCAGTAATAACAAATCATAAATAGCATATTGATCAAAGAAATATGAAACTAATGGGTATTAAAAATGTTAAATGAATGTGACTAGTGGCTGTTAAAGTGCGTCTGTTGCATAATGCACTCAAGCGACCTTCGAAATATTGGATACAAGTGCAACAGTGCAATAGATACAGTTTGGTAACTTTGAGTATCTTGACTTTATACTACATCTTGTCTTAAATCTGGAGAACTTGCCGGTGGATTTTGAACGACGATGTCGTCAAAAGGTGGACATAACATATTCATGACTGAAGATAGCGTAAAGTCAACTTCTCTCAGCAGATTGTTGACGATGACGAATTTTCCAAACTGAAGCTGTATTATCTGCAAATTTTTAAATTTTCTGCGAAAGTCAACGTCTCTAGGTATCGATTAATAGATCTACCAGGATACTGTGCCATCCATTTATCAGTTTCAATTACATACAGATTTTTTAGAGAACTGTAAGTTTGTTACTCAAATTTATATAAAATGTATCTACTTGTACGATAGCTTAATTCAATAGCTTTTGCTATGCTCGTAGGTTCAGTTTCCTTTAAAACTAAATTACCATGTGGTTCTTATAAATTCCCAGTTATTTCTAGACATTTTGGTTCTTTTGTCAAATTTGTTCTCTATTTTAATTACTCCTGCTGAGGAATTTCTCGTCCATAGTTTTGCAATGGCTATAGATTTCTTTCTAAAAACAAAATAAAACGATAATTTTAATATCTTCAGACAGATACTCGGCTATCCCCGTTTAAGGCCTCAAATGTACAGCCCTCATAGGAAACTCATAATAACATACATGTTGTTTACACGTGAATGTTCTGTTGGGATGTTAATTATATTTGCTGCTGTTCAATCAACTCATTGACTCTGTTAGTCTATTCTTATGTACAGTATTTTTAAGGATTTTCTCAGCTAAGATTTTTTTTTGGGTCGGTTTGATGGAAGTCGTCGTTTCGTGAATAAAGCAAGCAGAGGTGACTAAAAGTATAAATAGTGTATATACATTTTAAAAAAAATACATAGCCACTACCATCAAAGTAGTGACTCTATTCAGACAGCACACACTAGTACCCATACCGAAGTGGTAATAGTTATTTGGTCAGCGATACTTATCTTAGCATAGGCTAGACTCTATAAGAATAGTCGATTTCTCGTAGAAATTCAAAGAGTATGTCTATATTTTTTTCTGTTAAGGAATTTCTAAGTTTTACCGCCCATACATAGCCCTAATCTCGATGAGTCATAGACAGTCGTCCAGAATGTCATAAAGTACAGAAGTAGCGGCAAGGTGACAAATCTCACAGAGAGCAGGCGGACTCGAAGTCATCAAGTGACCGTGTGAGAAATGCCAGTGACCCAAATTTAGTCAATTCAGAGCTACGGCATGGATACACATATTTCTGATGGGGAGGGACGATCAGGCTGCTGATACAACCGCACTATCTACGCCCTTATTTCTCGTTATACCAACGTGAGAAGAGATCTACAGTAAATGTATCCTGTAACCATTCGGATAGAGGGTACGAATGATTGACAGTGAGTTGGTGACCAGGGGATGGTTGTATTTCTGTTCCAGGAAATATTCGAGGGCATTTCCGGAATCGGTAAGGATTAGCCACTCTTTGAAGGATTCTGTTGTAATGTGGAATAAAGCTTTGAATATCGCAAAGAGTTCAGCGGTCTATATTGAACCTTGTTCGTGGACCTTGAAACGAAATGCTCGGTTCTCCACTACAAATACACTGCCGAGTCCACTGCGAGATTTAGAGCTAAAGATGTAGATTGCTTCACGATTTCGCATGTCATCCTTGTTTAGGCACCATGCTAATCTCTTCTGTATCGTTCTAATTTTAGTATTTGTACCGTCGAAGCGAGTACAGACAAGAAGTTTAAAAAAATACATAAAATATTTTGTTTTCTATACACATTTCAATACCGCAGACATAAATAAATTTTAAAAAATATTAATATGACTTATTTTAGACAAAATAAGTAGATTCTCATAAATTATTGATTAATTTCGTTTGTTCCCGGAAAAATAAATAAGAAAATTATTCAAAAACAATATTGTGGTATAAGTTATTCATGCTTTTGTGTTGACAAAACTGTGACGTGATACATTTGCTTAAGGGTCAACTGCAAACTAAATGTGACAGGTTTCGGCCAATGGTCAGATCTCGCTGCATACGACTATCCCACATGACTATACTATTTGTTTTCGAAATACTATTAGAACCAGTAATTAATTCATTTCAGTAGTTAAAAGTTCAGTGAACGTAATTTTACTGCTATATGACTTTATGTGTATATTATGAATGGTATTTTCTCTGTCATTTTCTTGTTTTGACTAAATGAAATCTAACTAATGAAAGTCTACTTTAAATTAGACATTCGAACATAAAATGACACTGGATGGAATCCATTTGGTGCAATTTTCAATCGCCATCATCATCAATAGATAGCTGGTCGGGAGAGCGCAAGTTTTTTCAAGATTTGTTTGTATAATTTTCATCAGTAATTTTCCAAGAATTGTTCGCCAAATCGGCGTACGCAGAATACAAATCTTAAAAAATGTTGAATGATGTTTAGTCATCGGCCTTGGTTATTTTTAAATTATTCATTTTATAATTTTTTTCTGGAAATATTCCACCATGAGCACTCAAAGGAAAAAAATAAGTTAAATATAACCGTGTTGATTTTACTTTATAGGTTTTTGTAATTTTCCTAATTAGAAGTTTTGATAATGTTGGCAATGAATGTCTTTGTATAATCCCATATCTGTACTCATAATTTGTTTTAACATTTATAGTGCCGTCCATGAAAAATAGGAAAGCCTTTAACCATAGCTATCCAGTAAGTCCAATATTTGAAGATTTGGGTGTACTTGAAATCATTACTATGATACGGCTTTAAGTTGTCGCTGCTACTATAATCTATTCAAATATACATCATGTTCTCAAGATGCTTAGTGTATAGTATACCGCAACTGGTGAATTTATTTTATAATCATACCAGCCTACTGAAGTTATCCGGTTGTCAAATGTCTGCAAAAATCTTCAAAATGTTAATTATAATAGTTACAGGTTATAAAACGGCAGACGTTGTTTTAACGCTTAGCTTCTTCTGGCAAAATTCAAATTCATTATTACTGTGTTTGAGAATTTCAAAGCCAGACAGAACTAACCAACCTTTGATCAGTTATTTCGAACAGGAACGAGATAATGGAGTCTCTCTTGTCAGTAAAATTCGTTAGATATTTACTGTTAAATATTAAATTACTGTGATTTTAATTTAAACTATTTTAGCATGATGTAGCTGCCCTGAATATTAGTATGGGTAAAGCTAATAAAATATTAAAAAAAAATGAGAAATATAATCTTGGATTTACCGAAAAGAAACCGTACTTATATGAAGTTTATACAGTGAGAAGTTTTTTCGATATTAACATAATTGAATACAATTATTTAACAATAGGGAAAATGGTTAGTCTGGAAAGTATCCGTAGAAAATTTAGAGATATGCGGTTCTTTGAAGACATCCCTACGTATACTGAGGAGTAATGTTGGATTTAAATAGTGTAAAGATACTTACTAAGATGTTTAATAAAATGCATAGATATTGTTTTCAAAAGAACGCAATTTTTAATAGCATATAGTAAAATCAAGACAGCATGATTATTTCAATTTGTGTACTTAGATGAGATATGGATATTTCAGAATGGGAGTAATATACTGAATGGTCACTCATTGCAAGATGATAATTAAAATGGTGTTAAGACAACAGAAGTTCAAGAAAAAAACACTTAACAAAACTAAACTTAACATTTATTAAAATTCATTACAGATATATTGTAGTAATAACAACTTCGGATTGTATGTTTCGAGCAGAGACATTGAAGAAGAAATTGGTAAGTGATAATATCGTGAACAAGTGTTCAATTGATTGGAATTTACCAGTTTGGTTATTAAACTTTCTGAATATGGGATTATGATTCAGTGCTGAAAATTTCCAACACAGAGTGATTGTTGAGATGTGGGAGAGAAAACAGGATTGTAAATTAAATACAATTTATTTTCTCTCTTTCTTGAGTAAATTAATACCCAAAAATCAGTTATTTAATTGATAATAAAGAAATGCGTCATGGGAAAAGGATTATGATTCAAATCGCATGTACTTACTATTAATGAAAAATGTAGATTGAGTAATGTAGACAGGAATTCTATGCTTTCAATAATACTTCAATTAATACTATAATTTCTTCAATTAATGCTCATTCAATTAAATACTCTCTTCTCCAACCAATTCAATACTTTATCTCAGCAATACTTTATTCTTCTCATTTTCAATAACACTCTTTTCCTCGGCGTTAATACAAATTACTGTCAGACTGTCTTCTCGTTGTAGATGCACAGTGTTTTATGGCTGAAGCTCCTCCCTCGAGTTCTTAGTGGTGGTGAACAAGGCTGGTCCAAGAAACCTTTTTCTGTACCCCGATTTGCTGATAATATCGGGCTGGGAAACACTCTTCCAACTAGATACTTTCTATTCTTACGCTGATAAAACATGTGCGTTTCGGATTCTTAAGGAATTCCCAAAAAATTCACGATTTCGGGTCTTCTTGGTATTTATGGTTATAGGCGCCATAAGGAGTCCTCTACCAGGTCTATTATCCGACACGTTTCGTCTAGCCTCGGTACTTAAACCTCGTTATCCTAAACACTCGACTACGAGCCGGTGAGAATCATCCTTGTTGAAGACGTCTGTTCTGTTTACTTGGTATCTTTTTGCCTGTCTATATTTACCAGACGTTCAATATACTGCGATCGTTATGTTTTCATTAGGTCATAATTCTTTTCCATGTCATAAATATTCTACAATTAGCGTAACTTACATTTTACAGGGCTGTCCCAACCATTCATAATAAATTTGCGTCGCAACAGTGATGAGAGTGGAAATATCTAAATATGACTATATAATTAATCTACAATAACTGTAGGGATTCAAAATCAAGGGTTCTAATGAAAGTTATATACATTAATTGACTACAAAATTATTAATTATTTGGATTACAAGCCAATTACAATTGTATACAATAGCGTTCATTGTAAGTATAATAAAACCCAACCCAACAACAGTTTGTATGTTAAACAATTACAACTGTATAATTAATTGTAGGTATTTTTAAGTTCCTCGATGTATGTAAATTAAAATTTGAATTTCGTTATGTCAGAGTCAAAAAGCCCATAGCTAATACGGCAACATTGCGAGGTTTTGACGTCATGAATAATGAAATAGATGACGTGAGTTCAATGTTTCAATGAATGGACTATACAAACTTGGGACAGTATTTTTGGTGATGATAGATTATTAGCTTAGATATTAGATGTTTTCATTTTGTTATATTATAGCGTCTAATTATTAATAACTTTTATCAATAAACGCAAATTAATGTTAAAATACGAATTAATTGCTGGTTCTCATATAATCTTAACATATAATATTAAAATGAATAAACAAATATCGCAATGTAAATTTACTTTTAGTTCCTGCTTCTCCTGAGAACGTATCTCATAAAATAATGCAATGTGAAACGAACGAAGATTACAGCAAATTGAAAATCACTTGGGATTACCCTTACTTCCCCAATGGAACCATCAGCAAATTCAATATTTCGTTGCAAAACTTAGATGTTATTAGCGATGAACCAGTCTATATAATGTCGAATGTTTCTGTTGATGCCCTATTTCCATCGTATAGTGTTGAGGTAAGTTATATACAGTATTGATATGTTTTGTTTTCAAAGATATCGAGATGCTTGGTTTGAGGTGATCCTCAAAAATATCCCTCAAATAAATTCACAGTATGTTTCAATTAACGAACGAAGAAAAATATACATAGGGACAGGAAAGAATACATGTTGGATTGGAAATACTACCTCTACCTTTTTCTTACTTACGCAAAGGAATACATAAAGGCGAAGTTAGTTAAAACATGTGTTACTTGAACAAACTAAATTAAATTATAGAACTACCTAAAAAATTCTACAAAATAGGTACAAATGATACGCATTCCTGGTAATATTGTGTTCTAGCGCACAATTCAATGTTAAAAGAGATCCTGCTGCCTTTTTCCTTTATCTTTTCTTTGTAATTTGTTAGATTTATTTCATTTTATTATCAGTCAGGCCAACGAGGACCAATAGAGTGAACAGTACTCCCAAAGAAAAAAAAAGATCAGGCACAAGAACCGATTAGCAAGAGCTGGTGCCACACTGAATCCTGAGGACAAAAGCGTGGTGCAGTGCGCAATCAGAGAAGTCAGGTCAGGGTTAAAGCCTGAAACGACGGGAAATCATTTATTCAAAATCCAGGCAACCCCACTGCACCTTATGACTTCTGAAGCACGGTCAAAAACTTAATGGGGAAAACATCGAACGCAATCACCCCTCTAAAGGCCGATTTCCCCACGGGCATCGTCCTTACAAATCTGGAAAAAGCCGAGCTTCTCGCCAAATCGTTTGAGAATCAAATGAAATGGAATCCATCTCTTGGTCCACCTCAGCAGACATTAACCATCATAGAACTTATACCCGTAAATTTTATAGAGACGTTAATTTAAAAAATGAATGGATTTGTAGATGTAACACAACAAGGCGTTGCACTGTTTTGCCTGCTTACGTTTTGATGGCGATGAAGCTTGGACAGAAATATAGATTACCGATCTAGAGCTAGAGGAATTTGAGTTACCAGCGGCAACTACTATTATGGCTCAATTTTCTGCTATCTTCTATTGGATATATATACAGAAACATAATGAACATTTGCCAAAGTCTCTTATCAGAAATTAGCATTATATTTTGTGGAGCGTTTTGAATAGGTTATTCGGGGACATGACCAGAGTAATACTTCCCAGAATCTGGAGATATTTCGTGACCTTATACATTTTTCAGCTTAACTAGATACAAATCTATAACCATAGCAGACGAAACAACGGATATTGAAGTATAATATCAGTTGGTAGTTATTTTTTGATATGTTTGCGATGGGGAGCCAATTGAGAGTTTCTAGAATTGCTCAATTCCTGAAAAATGTGATCCAGAAGCACATAATTCACATCAGTGAGCAGAAATGTTATTTTGAACGCAGTATTTTTCAATTTCAAAATAATATTGATAGCTTCATTAATGAAGCACCAGATACAATTGGACATGAGCTACCATAAAATATACGCAACAGTTGAGACAACAGCAAATTATTTAGTAAAATCTAGTAGTTGCAATATTTCACTTCTCAGAATACTTTAGAGAGTATTACCCTAAATTTTCTAAGGATAAACTCACATCCGTCTGTTTCTTTCATTCCACGCTTGATAGAGAATGATTACGAATTAAACTGTCAGTTATTTATTCAAGAAATGATTGCAGAACATGAAAGGGTGCACTGCTTCTAAATATTTTATTAGCAAACAATCTAGACAGGTTGAAAAAATTAGATAATTATTAAAAATTATTTTAACAACCTCAAAGGCCGACAGTTGTTTCTCAACACTGTAGATTCTCAGAAATACAATGGCCGAAGATGGTTTAACATGGAATGAGCACATGCTTTCTATTGAAAAACTGCTTATCTCCGAAATAAACAATTTTAATAACAAAGTGTTTATCAAATTTGCAAACAAAGAATAACGTTGGATGGGCTTCATTTATAAAAAATAGCTCTGTTTCTGTTTACAAAAATTTCAGAAAGAATTAGATAACAATATATTGCTGTAAAAATTAATACTAAGACCAATCTGGTCCTAAGGAATCGACCGTAAGATAGGCCTGTAGCAATGTTTCAAAACAAAGTCTTGCCAGCAGTTGTTGAAATACTTATTATACCCCACTAAGGGTATTACAAATGATTTTCAAATTATTTCAAGAATCACTAATTAGTTGGATTATATTTTATTAGAATACAGTATAATTTTAGGTTTCGAACATTACTTATGGCGCCAAATATAAGCTGTTTCTCCAATCAGTTAATACAATTTATAAGAGTAATTTGTTCACAATGGAAATTCAAACTGAAAATATTAAAAAATACATACATAAAAAACCGAGACTACTGCACAATAATGAAAGCATGGGTTTCCATTTACCTATGCTGGGCTGGAAAATAGATAGTTATCAATTTACTGTTGTCATTCAAAATTTCTACAGCTCGACTTCTAGGCGAGATGACAAAATGCTTAAAGAAATAGGCATCAATAAATTGTGCAACAACAGCGATATAATGTGGACGTCAACGTACGAGGTATATTAATTATCTCTTTTGATTTTATAAATTTAATTATTCAATATATTTGCTAGAATGTTGACTCTCAAGCAATATTCATGGTCGAAAAAGAGTTGAACGAAATAGAATATAAGTCGAGGCCGAACATACAATACTGCATTACATATCTAATAAAAAGCAAGTATTGTGGGAAGATGTATGATGCTGTCTACTATGAAAACGTTCTCAAGTCTGTACCAAATATGTCACTAGTAACCGAGCCTGTCAACAAAAGCAAATGCAAATCTGTAGTTTTCAGCCTTTATTTTATCAATATTTTTATTTTGCTTATCACTTATATAATTTATTATATATAATAATTGAAACACACTTCACTAGACAAGGTCAGTTGTTCCTGTTCTAGTGTTATCCAAGAGTTATATTACTTCGATAGTGACATGAGAAAGGAGTATGTCCTCATGTCTTCTTGCAATTCTCTTGAATTCCTGTGTGACCCTACTAGGAATCCATAGTAGACTATATCTAAAGGTCTCGGTGTAACTAATAAGCCCTTTAGTATCTTGACGCACCTACAATATTTATCAGGTCTTTGTTGTGGAGAACCTTTATTGTATTTATACTAAATCTTGCAGAACATCTCGATATTCTATGCAACTTGGATAATAATAATTTATTATGTTCTGGAAATTGTGATTTTCTTCCATTTAACCAATATAATTTCCTATACTTTAACTCCAGCTCTTTCCTTTTGTTTTTTATATGTTCCTTCCAATGAAAAACAAACCATGTTTTTTCTATCCAACCACAAAATGTCGTACACCGTTGGTCCAAATCAATTGATTTTTTAATAATTCTTAACTACACATTAGCTACTTTGGCCACTTTGCCATTCATTTTAGTCTTATAGAATTATTTCTCTCCTATATATGTAATTGTAAAAGAGACTAGATTCTTCAAGATCATGTGAAAGATACGAATAAATAATAAAATAGAGGAAATTAAAACAGATAAAGATAAGTGGATAGATAAATACATAAAGATTAATAATCAATTATATTAATATAATAATGCATTTATATTAATAATCGCATAAGATATTAAATATTTATTTTTTAATTTTAGAAATTAATCCCCAAAATCTAATAATGTGATAGTTCAACAATCACTGAAATAATAGCTACTGAATGCCGTCATTTTAAAAGAGGCTTAAAAGAAGTCAATAGACTAAGAATTTTAGTATAAAATGTATATTGTGGCTAGTAGGTTTGAGAAATCATTTGCTCATCATCAGTACATTCAAAATCCTAACGGGAGATGTATTACCAGGAGTTGAGAAATTGCACTTGACTTACTCCCTTCATTTACAGATTTACAGAACCGCGATATTGCCACGTCGATAATATATACGTATACAACAATATATATTATATAATAATATATACTATATAAAATATTTTTGTTAAATATCTTTAAAAAATCTAAATTTAAAAGCTTTAAAATTGTACACTAAATAATGGCATCCATGTGGAATAAAGTGGATAAAATATACTTTTGGATAAAACAGCTAAACAGAATTTTTACAGGGAGAGAATCAACGTTTGCTTTTAGTATAAGAAAAGAAAAAGACAGAACTCTAATAGGTATTAAATAGATATTAAAATAAACAATAAACAAATATGAAAAAGTGTAAAGATAGAATAAATAATTTACATTTCATTCATTGAATTTTATTAAATAAATTTATTTCAGAAATTAATTTGTTTTTTATGTCACGCTTCTGTGCCGTCACGTGCATATATCTTGCTTGTGCTTTATCAGAGAACCAATCAAATGTGTTCACAGGCAAATGTTTCTTTTACAGCTGCCTATAATGGAGATTTAAATTTACCAATAAGATTGTCCGATATAACTGCAATCCCTATTGAGTATTGTCGTTATTACTCCATGGCTATAGCTCCGAAATAATTTACCTATTTAACAATAGATGGTGACACAGATAAAGCAGCGGTGCTTAACGCTACAACCTATTAGGCCACCATAAATACGTACACGTATAATTGAACAGTTTGCAACGCTAGGAGACTGATACCATGCTGTCTCAGGATATAAAAGGCCAATGCGACTGCGTCTCCCTCTCTATTTCGTTTTTAATATTTTATCGTTTCCATTTACCACTTTCGCATAACCTTGATCAAACTAATACACTTCCCGTCTTTCCCTCGAACACATGTAAACTTTAACAGCAAATAAAAAATATTATATCAAACAAACAAATAAACAATGTCAATACATACAAAAAACCAACATTTCTAAACAGTTGTAGAAACTGTGTACGATAGGTAAAGGTAATATCGTTCAGAGAAGTGTAACTCCAATGGTAAGTGGTGTCCAATGGCGTATCGACTTTGACTCACGACAACGTGAATTTGATTGTTTAGTTTAAAATGGGTATGCAGAAATCTGTAAGGAAAATACTTTGCTTTGATTGGCCTGCCATTTCGGATGATTTTTTCATGACATCACATTTATTGGCCAATAGTATTTAAATGAAAATCGATTTTTAAAATTGATTAAAATTGATTTTTAAAATTAGTTTGTTAAAATAAAATCCTATACAAATATACATATATGTAAATAATGTAAATCTATATAAACAAAATCAAAAATAAACAAACTGTACATGTGTAAATAAAAAAAAGAGCCATTTCCAGCTTTGCCTCTATTCAAGGTAAAATTAAAATATTCTTCTATAACGTTTTCTCGCTTTTTCGTATTTGTTTAGTGCCATCTATTTTAAGGGATCTATTAGAGTTCTATCTACTTTTCATATATTGAAGGTAAACTTTAAATCCGTCACTGTTATTATTGCATTAACTTCATTAGACCGAAAATATAATGAACATCTCATAATAAATTTAAAATTTTGTCTTAAAAATTATAATATGGACTAAGGTAGAACATTTCACTCTTGTTTTCCTCAGAACAAATTTCTCTGAAACTGAAAATTAGACTCAACTGGTGAGTTAACAAACTTTAGTGATACTAGGACTCCCGTTTATAAAGGATATAAATTATCTAAAGCGTCAACAGGTTTATATTCTTCACAGTTTCGTCCGACAAGATAAAGTGAAAAAAATGAAAGAAATTGAAAAGATTTCTCGAGTATACTATGTGAAGGATGTTGTTTCTACCTCCATGATTTCTAATAGATCTAAAAAAATTCCCTAAGCGACCTTGGTTAAGATTCCTTAAACACATGTAGTTATTTGTAAATTTATACAAAAGAGATTTTTTTAAGGAAATAAAGTCACTAAAATAAAAGTAGGAATTATATTTTTAATTGATGGCACCGTAACAAATATTTTCATAACGAGGCAATACAATTTGGAACTATTTAAATATACAATAGCTCTACTCCAAAATGATTGAACACTCTGATCCTTTTATTTATTTTAGCTTAATTTTTTAAATATTTTAAAGATATTTTACAATTAAAAATAGTATTTATTAATATTAACTATCCAGTTATCTTGATTATTACTTCCTTACAAGACTTCTTTATATGGAGACGTCATATTGACAGCATACGAACAACTTAGTAGATCAACCGTATTAATATTCTCTTTATTACCACTAATATCTTCATAAGTAGGTTGATTTTCTGTAAACAAACAATGGATAAACGGACATGTAGTAGATAGATAATTTTATATGTACCTGATAAAAACAATGCTGCATATGCATTTGCCCTAATACCTGTTCGTGAAGGAAATGTATGTAGAACGAATTTTATTATGTGGGCGTAAATAAAAATTATAGATTATTTTTGAAGGACGCTTGTTTAATTTATTTTCAAAAAAATATACAGGGAATAAAAACAATCATCATATAAAGTACTTACAGACAATAATAAATCGATTAAACAAAAAGTACCCGAGCAACTAATTTACGAGAATATCAGTAAGATATAAAGAATGTTAAATCAGCCGTATAATTATTAAATGAATTATGCTCTAGGTTGATTAACAACGGTGATGATAGTGAAAATTAAGGCCATTTGATTGGTAATTAAATTTATACGTCGGTCTGTTGAGTTTTTAGTGCCGATAGTAATAACAATGCCTAAAAGTGTCATTAGAGAATAATTATGAAAGACAATAGCGACATCTGATAGGAATGATAAGCTATGCTTGGATGAAGTATGACATGTGCCCACGGTACGAAGGGATAGCACGCGACGTACCAGCTTATGTCCTAACACTAACAATAATGACGTGCAATGTGATCAAGGGATAACGCGCCAGATCTATTGTTAATAAGGTATGTAGGTCTCGCTAGGATTAAGCTGACTTTTTAAGATAAATAAAGAAATTAACAAATGAACAGTACTGTTACTAGTGAGAAAGTACAAGTTAGAAGAGAGAAAGCTAAAAGCCACGCGCTAGATACGCTGCCATCAAGAACCAGTAGATACCACTTTGAGTTGCCTTTATGTATGCTTCAAATTATCCATAAATAATAACTACACAACAGAAACTCTGGCCACTATGGCATTAGCCTCTGGTTTATAAGATAGCCACAATTTACATTTACAGTTGCAACTATAAAAATATTATCTTTGATTTATAGTGATTATGAGTTATAATAATTAAATAAATAAATAGCGGAGAATGTTCAGAATAAATTGATAACTGAATAGATATTTGAATAGATAAATGAATAGCTAAATGAATAGATAAATGAATAGCTAAATGAATAGATAAATGAATAGATAAATGAATAGATAAATGAATAGATAAATGAATAGATAAATGAATAGATAAATGAATAGATAAATGAATAGATAACTAAATAGATAAATGAACAGGTAACTGAATAGATAAATGAGTAGATAATTGAATAGATAAATGAATAGATAACTGAATAGATAAATGAATAGAAAAATGAATAGATAAATGAATAGATAAATGAATAGATAAGTGAATAGATAAATGAATATATAAACGAATAGATAACTGAATAGATAAATGAATAGAAAATGAATAGATAACTGAATAGTTAAATAAACAGATAAATGAATAGATAACTGAATAGATAAATAAACGGCCGAAAATGTGACGGTCATGGCTGCATAAATGAACTTTCATAGAGCTCGAAAAGCCCTTAGGTATGTAAGTTATTACATTTGGTAACTGCAGTTCGAGGAGGGGGCTAAACGTGTTGCCAATTATGGCAATTGTTTTTGGTGCTAGGTGTCTGCAAGGGTGGCCGATCCCAATCGAGTAGAGGTGACAACCCCGATCTTTTAGTTTCTTTACCGGTATCTCAATTTTCCCATAAACGTAAAACGCACCAATAAAATATCAAATTACCTTTAAAATATGATCGATGTTTTGCCGTTAACGTAAACTTTCTAATGGTCGATTCTGCGATCATCTCCTCGAACCACAGGTGTTTATTTCTCGTTCATTTTTTTTAGAGATGAATTCAAAACATTATATTAAAAAATAATTCGTTTTTATATGTAATTCTAAATTCTTCACTAAAATACAGGCACGATGACGTTGATATATCTGCAAAGTGATTCACTCAGATAATTTATTACTATTTTGCTTGTTTTTTTGAAAAGAGCGAGGTCATTCTTCGTGAAACGATGACTAATTTCGATGGTAGATATACACCCAGGTACACTATATCTTTTACTACACGGATGCATTGTAATCAATTTTTTTTTATTACTCCATAATAATTAGTGTAAATCAGAAAATAGCAAACAAATTTAAAAATGGATGCCCATATAAAATAATGGCTTCGCACAATTTGACCCACCAATCACAGTTCATTTTAGAGGCGATTCCAGCAATTTAATCTCAGCCATTCACAATTTGTGAACGCAGCGCTACCACTGATTGAACTAAGCAAGACATTTCCCCAAAGTCGCCTCAACCGTAAAATTTCTATTTTTCAATGGTATCGTTCACATAAACTTTTGTTGATTTAACCAGTTGATTTATTTATTTTAAAAATATATCTCTTCTGCTAAGTAAAAGTGTATTTTGTGTATATTCGCTCTCATATAGTGGATTCCTCATGTGTTATCTTTAATTACATTGGATATAATTCTATATAAATACCTGTGTATATTATATCAGTTGCTTACACACATTCATCATGAATATGAAACTTACGTGTGTTTTATTGTGTACCATAACAATTTTAAGTGACCCACTATTTGTTGACTCTACCGCTAATTATAGGTATCTATTGAAAGGAGTGAATCATACAGTACAAGTTGGATGTATTGTGGAAGAATCTAAACGGGACAAAGCTCTAGGATGGATATACCCACTAGAGAGTTTTGATTTTCAAGGACCTGTAGAATATAGTAAGTTGCTATGATAAAAGTTTTTAATACGTTTAATTTTTAAACATAAAACAGAAAAAATGAGAGAATTTACTGTAGAATTACTTACTAAAGTACGGAAATAATATTTATAATTAATCATATATCTTATCTATAAAGCTACCTAGGATTTGTGTGCGTGTTTGTTTTTGTATTTGAGTTCTGTGGGTATGAATTACATGAATGCATATCCACGTTTTACTACAACGACTTCGAAACGATCTAATTATCCAACTAATGTATTTTTCTTTCACGGGGGAGCATATTTGTTTTCTACGTTTAATTCTGTTCCCTTCGTCGCAGCGTTTCTGTTGAGATGATGATATATACAGTTAAAGATGTTAATTAATACGCTATGGGAAAAGGATTTTAAATTAGATCGAACGCAACAAGTCAATTGAAAAGTCCCCGAACTACCATAGTAAAATATATTTTTTTAGCAAAATTAGTCTTTTTAATTCAACATAATTCCCTTCAAGGTTGATACACTGATTATAGCGACCCTTCAACTTTTGGATACCATTTTTGTTTTTTTGTTTGATTTGTTCTTTGCTTCAAAATCTGGGCCAGATCTGGAGAATACGATGAGGAAGCAATCCGAAGCCCAATGCATGGATTTTTGACATGGCGCATTGTTTTGGTAAAGCAACACTTTTCCTTCAAAAGCGGTCGTTTTTCGGCGATCTCGTCTTTCAATCGGTCCAATAACGGATTGGACTTCGGAGTAAAATGATAAATCTTGATCATCTTCAAATACTACTCCGAATCACCAAGTCGTCGTTGTTTTTGGTTAAATGTGACCTCGGACGGTATCCACTTTGCACAGAACTTTCTCATACCCAAATATTCGTGAATGATATGATGTACACGTTCAGTTGATAACTTTAGAGTGTCTGCTATTTTATTAAAATTCAATTTACGGTCATTCAAAATAATTTTTTAAATGTTTTCTTCGGTAACAACCTCTTTTGGGCGTCCACTGTGTTCACCGTCTTCGGTGCTCTTTTCACCACGTCTAAACTTAGCATATCAATCCTTGATTGTTAGTTTTCCTATGGCAGCATCCGAAAACTCGGCATCATGTCAAGTTTTTTCTTCAACTGTATTTTTCTGTTCAAAAACCAATATTTTATCAACACGCGAAATTCCTTTATTTTTCTTTCCACCTTCACTTCTTTTTCACGATAACAAATGTTGCTTCTTTCAAAATGCTCAAAATTCACAAAATAATGATTCGATAGCCGTGAAATTTATACACGCATCTTTTGAGGGTTAGGATCAACTAAAAAACAAATGGATTTAACTCTAGTAGCGCTATGTATGTGTCAGACCGGGTTCTTTTCAATTGACCTGTTACTTACTTAGAACTAAAGTCCTGTTTTGGATAATATTGTCAGGAATTCGACTGGTTTTGATGCTTGATTACTCTTTTGTTTTTTTCAACATTCTACTGATTTTAGTCTTCTGGTTTAATTCTCCCTTTACTACATTTTCTTATCTTCTCAATTAAATTCTTTTATTAATGCTCGTCAACGAGCAGATGGGATATCCTTTTTGTTGGACATGTGCGTTTGTTTTCTCAGTGCTTTTCTTGGTTGGCATAGTTTCACCAGACATTCGATACAATGCTAGTGTTTTTGTTGTCTCAAGTCATAATTAGGTCTAATAAATTAGGCTCCTAGACTAATTTTGATATCACTGTAATCTTAATATCTTCTGTACTACCTGTGTAAATATTTTTGATAAAATTATATTTAATTACTCCTTTCCATATAATTGCTGCAATACGGTATTTATTATCTCATGACAATTTCTAGCCATATGCTCATGTGTACTGTGAACAATAATAGTAAATTTATCATTTAATTTATACTTATCAACTAACAATTCAAAATATTTCACTCTTTAACATGATACAATAACATACTAGTAACATTAATGCTAATTTTTAATAACGGTTTTTGTCTAATAATTGATAATATCATTGATCATCATTACGATAGCCGATGGTTCATTCAAATTCCTTATTAGCTGGTTTTCAAACCAGAACAACCAAATGTTATGGTTCGTTTCTCCATTGTAATAGCATTTCAACTTGGAGAAAAACAAATTCTGATCCAGTAAATAATCCATTCCTGTTTCCAGCATGAAGAACAATATATCTGCAATTAATTTTTAGGATATCGGTGAAAGGCGACAGTAAAAGACCTCGCCATCCATGACTATACAAGTTACTATTGGCTAGTACTGCACATGCTCACTTGTTCAAATCTAACCTGACAGTTTTCACACCACGCGTTTCATACCACAGTCTTAGTTGTGGTTAGGTGTCATTTTTAGGTTAATTTTGTATTTACAATTTGTTGAGGTAATGTAATTATTTCATACGCAATATTAGCAGCCGATAATACGAAAATAAGTGTATAAGGTATAAATTAATAAATAAAATATTATCATTTTATAACACTACTTTATATATAGCTGACGATGTGATTATTTGTCCAAATACTCACTACTATTTGTGGAAGGAACTTGCACGATAACTAAAAGCGCTGGTTGAGGAAATACTTGTTTATTTCGATTAACTGATACATGTGGTTAACGGGAGATTGGACAGGATATTATATATTAGCTATTACAAGGGGTAGAAAAGAAAAGAGAGCGAGACGTCTTTTTTGGGGCCTGATTTACCAGCTGAAAAGGTTTCCTTGCTGATTTTAACTCAATTTATAAGAAAGGATTGTCCGTGAAGAAGAAGGTATGAAAAACTTTGGCGGCTTGAAGAAGGCTTTTTGGGGGGATACTCTTCGGGGTTACCTGATTGGGAATGTCTCTGACAGGGATCTGATGTGGGAATCGTCTTATTTCTGGTGTGTCAGTTTCCCGATGAATTTGGATGTTTCTGACAAACCATGGCGCATTCCGAGTTTGCCTTAGAAGTTTATTTTGCATTACCTGAAGCTTTTCCACTAATTCCAGCCTGATAAATCAATACCAAATGTTAGAACCATATAACATGACGGGTCTGATAAGCAGCTTGTAAAGCAAAACTGTAATCATCGGAGACAATTTACTTTTTCTGCAGATGAGAGGGTTAAGCACTGTGGCGACACCGTAGCCTTCGGAGATTGCTTTATTTATCTGTGATGACCATAGGAATTACGGTTAAAGATGTGGCCGAGATATGTGGCTTTTTGTCGCCACGGGATTGAGACTTTATCTACTTTTAGCTGGTAGGCGCGGATGTCTCTCTGATTGTGAAAGATTATGGACTGGGTTTTCGGGGAGTTGATTTGCAACCTCCAGAAAATTTAACCATTAGACTGTGGCATTTAATTGAATTTGAAGTTTTCTCTGAGGGGAATCTATAGAACGAGAACTGGTAATGAAAGTTGTGTCATCCGCGTATTGGGCGGTTTCAACATCTTTCTTCATTGGGATGTCTGACATGAGGAGGTTGAATAATGCTGGTGCTAATGAGGAATCTTGGGAGACTCCTGCTTTGACTGGATTTAGGATTGGAGAGTGTGTTACCGATCTATACTTGAAAGGACTTATCCGACAAAAAGGAACACAGTAAAATTATCAGGTCTTCGGGTAAACCTGCTTCGATGGCTTTGTGTTTTAGGCCGTTGTGTCAAACTTTGTCAAATGCTTTTGTTAGGTCTAAAAAGACCGCGCAGAACTTGTACTTTTTTATCATGAAGAAGTGAATTTCTGCGGCCAATCTGGAGGTTTAATGTGCACATGAAAGTTTGGCTCTGAACTCATGTTGTTCGTCTGGTATGATATGGTTCTGCTCAGTGAACCAGTTGAGTGCAAACAGGATCGCTCTTTCAGCAATCTTGGACATTTAACTAAGCAGGCTGATGGGCCTGTAGTCTGAAGGCGGGAGCGAGTCATCGTCGTGGTGGTCTTTTATAGCCGGAAATCGCATGGTACCAATCCACCGCCGTCGCCAACCTTTGAACTTGCTGTAGGTGAATGTGTGGTGGCCCAAATGGTCGTAGCGGTCACTAAAAATTATTAAAAATTATTATGATTAACAAACACTAATCCAATGTTATTCGTTTGGCTGATTTCATTAACTTGTGTGGTCTTTATGCTATTTTTGTTTATACTTTTTTTTTGTAGTAGATAAAAGCTAGTGTCGGGAACTATCAACTGAAAATAGTAGAAAGAGTCAATAGTCATAAAATAGTCCAACTAGTGGATAGTATCTAGCGATTGAAAATAGTAATTACTATTTCAGTCAAATACACACTTTAACTATTTCTCTATTCGTGATAACAGGTGGAGAATTCCTTGCTGCACTAATTTTGAGAGAAAAAAGGACAGATGTAATTGTTTGGTTATCTGTGCTGTACAGATCAGTTAATTTTAAATATTTTTAAGATGTCAAGCGGCGACGTGAAAAAAAGAATGGAATAAAGATCACAAATATATGAAACTATATCTTAATATTCGGAAAGTAAGACTGACATAACATAATAAAAGTAACTGGTTTATTTCTATTCCAACATGTGCTTACTATTTTTTTAAACCGTGCTATAAGTAAGAGGTAGATGTTTGCATTATTTCTCGAACTTTCTTTGGGGAAAAAAAATAATTAGATATTTGCTGTAATTTATTAGCTTTAAAATAAAACAATTTCATTTTGAATGATGTGAAATTATGTTTATATTTTATATATCTGATATCATCTCAATCGAATGAAAGAAGTTTTTTCATTAAAAAGGCTTGAGCAAAGATCGAGAGTTAATCAATAAATCAAATCAAACACAATCTTGAAAAATAGACTTCCAGAATACTGCTATATTAATATTAGCGTTGGGAACTATCAACTGAAAACAGTCGGAACAGTCGATAGTCAAAAAATTAGCGATTGAAAATAGTAATTTCTATTTTCAGTCAAATACACGGTTCGATTGTTTTGTTCAATTAATGATGTCAGATGAAGATGTACGAATCTTTCCCTGTACAAATTGCAAGAGAGGAAAGGACGGAGATCATTGCTTGGGGCAGTTAATTTTGTATGTGTTTATATTTTCCAACGACAGCATAAGCGAGACGCAGATGTACATATTCCTTCACGTACTAACTAATTAATTAAAAGGAAAAAGTAATTACTGAATGCTATTAACACACAATTAATAATTTCATTTTGAACGAAGTAGAATTATTTTTAGGGAACGGAATAATACCCCACAAATATTTTATCTTCGTTCGTGTTTCCTCTTTCACAATTTATACAGGAAAAGGTTCGTATGGCTTTGTCTGACATCACGAATTGAAAAAGAAAACAGTCGAACGGTGTATTTGACCGAAAATAGTAATTACTATTTTCAGTTGCTAGATTTTTGACTGTCGACTGTTTCGACTGTTTCGCGACAATCAACTGTTTCGACTGTTTTCGGTCGAGAGTACCCAATGCTAATTAATACCTACCTAAATTTATTTATCTATTTACAATATAATCTAAGTTTGATTATTTTTTACTTATTAGTGATTTCCTTGTTTTTCTTTTTGAAGTCGGTTCAATTTTTTTGTAAAAAAGTTTTTATCATTATTATCGACTTTTTGAATGTCCTCATTTGATACAATTTTCGACGGTTTCGTCGGTTTTTCTATTTGTTGACTTGAATGGTGCTTCTAGAAATCTATTAGCAATAACAGTTAATAACAGCTCGAGATGGTACGTCTTATTTGTGCAGCTTACTTTATACACACTTAATATTCAAACGACTTATTTCGGTTTTATTTCAGATACTACATATCTACCTAATATACAAAGTGTTTACAACTGCAAGTTTTCCCCAAAGGAAAAATGTGTTCATAGTTGGAGTTTGAATAGTAGTTGGTATAGCGATAATAGTTCGTCTTTATTGGAGGATAGTAGATGGGATGGTAAGTTCTAAAATATTAATTAAATATTTTAAACGGCCAGAGACGGTAGAAATTAAGAGAAGTTTCAGAGTTTATCCAAAAAAGTTACTTGAAGGATTTTCTAGGAATTTTCTACGATTTCTCGGTATTTTCTATCAGTAAGACTTTTATCATCCAGGTTATCTTTGGATACGATGCGTTTGTGTATGCCTGAAATGGATCAGGCGTCGGCTTGAAGATCAGGCTTGTAACTACAAGTCCTTAGGCGTCGTTTATTAAGTAACAGTTTCAGTTCATCGACTTAAGCGTTATCGTAGCAAACAAGTACCAAAATCACCGAATTTTATAAGATCCACATTTAAAAATCCGAGAAGGTACAGACTGAGGAAGTTCTGGGGGGACATTTAAAGAACGGTTTTCACCGTTAATCACTTCTTTGAGAAGATTACTAACTTTCTAACAATCTAATAATCCAGTCCACTTTAAAGGGGTTTCACCTCGTAATAAGATATAGTAAACGGCAAGCCAGTATAAACCTTTGTTTTAGTATTATGAAAGTCATCTTAAAATTGTCGTAAAATCCGCTTTTTTGCTATTTGCCCTTATTATTGAAATAAAATTTCTACACTACTTATTAAATACCATTCCGAAATACCTCCTTTTAACAGGCCAATTGAAAAGTCTGACACATAGATGGCGCTACTAGAAGTAAATCTATATGTTTAATATAATCCATTACCCTAGCCCTCGAAAGATGCGTGCATAAATTTGACAGCTGTCGGAACATTAGTTTGTGAGTTATAGCATTTTGAGTGAAACAATTTGTGTTATTGTGAGAAAAATGGATAAAAAGAATTTTGCGTATTGATGATATATTGCTTTTTGAAGGTAAAAAATACAGTTGAAGCAAAAATTTGGCTTGATGCCGAGTTTCCGGACACTGCCCGAGGAAAATCAACCATTAAGGATTGGTATGTTAAGTTTAGAAGTGGCGAAATGAGTACCGAAGACGGTGAACGCAGTGGCCGCCCAAAAGGTATCAACTGAACGTGTACATCATTATCTGTGTACGTGTATATCATTCACGAATATTTGGGTACGAGACAGTTCTGTGTAAAGTGATGTCGCGCGAACTTACTTTTGACAAGAAAGAACTAGGAATTGATGGTTCGGAGCAGTGCTTGAAGATGATCAAGCGTAATAAACCCGAGTTTTTGCATCGATATGTGACAATGTATGAAACATGGCTCCATCGTTTCCCTCCGAAGTCCAATTAACAGTCACAATCGGCCCCATTTGCAGAAGCCCCCAGCGATTATTTCCTTTTTTAAGGCCACAAAAAAATTCTCGCTGGGAAGAAATTTTCGTCGAATGAAGAGGTGATCGCCGAAACTGAGGCCTATTTTGAAGCAAAGGACAAATCGTACTACAAAAATGATATCGAAAAGCTGGAGGGTCGCTATAATCAGTGTATCACTCTTGAAGGGAATTATGTTAAATAAAAAAAAAAAATTTTGCCAAAAAATTATTTTGCTATGGTAGGACGGGGACTTTTCAATTGACCTGTTACACTTTTTAATTTTCAAATGTTTCCCAAAGTTCATTTATTCGGTAAACAAAATTACAACACTCAATAATTAAAATGTGGATATTAATTTGCATTTCATTTAAAAATATTTCATAAAAAATTAAAGAAAATTTGTGTTACTGTCTTTACTAGCCTTTAAATGAATTCCCAGCACTTCCTTTGCTATTCTAACATGTTTTATTGATTTATAATTTTATAGGACTAAATTTCTCCATCGGTGAACGATATACAAAGAAAAATCTATTGCAGTAATATTTTAAACACTAGTTCCATAACGAAGAACATGCGCTGAAACTTCTTTCAGTTTACAGTATCCTCAAAATTTATTGGCCCGATTTGCTGCTCCTAGGGCATCATTTTGTTCGTTGCCAACCACTGAAAACCATGCGCCGTAACTAAGCAAAATGCATGCGCACTACGACTCTGAACCTATTTCAAAAACCTGTTCGGAACTGTTATTCGCCGAATTCAGTTTTACTCATGCGCAAATTTAATGTTCAATGTTTCAATGTGCTTTGTCACAGTTTGACGACCACTTGGTACATAGTTGGTACTAGTCTCCGAATAAGATTAAATACAGAGTAACACAAACAGTAGTTCTGGTTCCATCGCCGGGAAGTTATCAGATTTAACGATAGCGAGTTATTGTGAACGTGCGGCATTATTTTGTGTAACTAAAATACGTGATATATAGTCTATTCAAAACAACAGTGAACCGCCGCATCAACTGTGAGTCTCAGTATATTTTGACTTTGACATATAACAGAACACTAATCTAAATAAAATAATGAAATAAAAATGTTATCTAATATAGTTTATTTTAACATTATAGTACTTTAAATGCATTTATTATCGAAGAATTTAAATCTACTTACGTAGTTACTACTTATGTAGTGGTATTCCCCGAAGACCACCTATTTAACAATTTTTATATCTCAGTAATGTATTTTACTTTCAATAGAGAGCATATTTACCTTATACGCATAGTTATTGTTTCTTTTGATGTAATGTTTCCTTCTAAAATCATTTTGAGATTATTGTATTTCTTCCTAGTTTGTTCTGTTACTACCTGTATACATCTTTCTTGATAAAACTAGATTTAATCACTGCATTCTCATTAATGCATTTGCCATATCTCCAAAACAGTTTTATATCTCCTGATACATTTTAAACAAACGTTCATGTATATTCTGAATAATAACATACATGCATATAAAGCTTTCACGCTCTATAATACAATTTCCTACAACTGCTATGCTTCTTTCCATAAATCCAGATATTACTGGTTTGAATATCCTCCTCGACCTGAATGTTTATTGTAATAATTCTTTGCAATACCATCATATCAAATCAAATGGATTAAATATGCAGTGATAGGGAGGAAGACGAATTCTCTGTGGATATAACGTTCAGCAAACTGATCTTCATTGATGTATCTTTTCTCAGGCTTATTTCAAAAAAGTAAATTACATAAAATACATTCGTTTATACAATTCGTTTATATTTACCGAGTAACAATTTCAAATAGTTCATTCTTTAAAATAGTTTCTTCAAAATTTATTTTATATATTTTAAGCCATTCCTTAATTGTAGCCAGTGTTAATCCACTTGGTGGGATGTTCTCCACCACTGTACTATGATATGGTGCATTGTAAATAACAATAACTGATGGATCCTCCAAATTCTTTGAAAGCTTCAATTCAATTTTCAAACCCCTACAAAAACAAGTTATGGCTCATTTATCTATGGTAATCACCCTTGGACTTAGAGGAAAAAAGTAATTCTGCACCAGAAATAAAACCAACAGAACTATTAATAAATGTTATGACTAACAAAACCTAATCGATAGTTATTCCAACGATTAAAGTTTTTCGATCAATTTTTGTTGCCTTTCCACTGTATTTATTATCATCTTGCCATGAGTGACCTAATATACCATTCTGAAATATCCATGTCTCATCTAAATATACAAATTGATATAATAATTATTTCTGGACTTTGTTATATGTTTTAAAAAATTATATTATTTTAAAAGTAATGTCTGAAAGTTCCATTAAACCCCTTCGTGTATTATCTTATTATCCTACATTACCCAACAGTGTCTGAAGGTATGTTCTACATCCCTCAAATAGCTGCATACCTTTTGGCTTTTTAGGGAAACTTTCCGGACTAACAATTATCTCTGAAATAATTGTATTAAATTATGTTTTGATTGAAAAAAAAAACACATACAACAACACTTTAATTCAGTTTCTTTTTGGCGAATTTTAGGTTATATTGTTTGTTAATTTTTGAGATATTTTAGTCACTGCGTCCGTAATAATATTCAGTGCAGATGCAACATGTTAAAACTATTTTCAATAAAAACCGCAGCGATTTGAAATTTATTAAAACAAAGCGTTAAAACAACGTTTGCCTCTTTATAATCTGTAATTGTAATATTTTGAAGAATTTTGCAGACGTTTAACAAACGGACGCCTTTTGGAGGTTCAGTTAGTTGCCTGTTCGACTTGTCAAACAGCTTTCTATCACTTTCTAAATAGAATAAAATGAGAAGGAAATTATTTTCTGAGTGTGAAACGAATTTACAACTTTCGCCATTCACATAATGATGACGGGGATCACCACTGTTTTGAGTAGATTACAGTTGAGGTGTTTTCTATTTCCAAAAAGACGACAGAAGTGAAATAATTTGTTTTCGATATGTTCTATGTTTCCTTACTTTTCGAGCGAGAATTATATTTTCAGTTAGCTCTATATATTAACTATAATATGTTTTTCTTCTTTTAGATTTGCGAACCATTATCTTACGAAACACAACGGAAAATATAACTTTCTCTAAGTCTCAAAAGCAAGCCTTCTCTGTTAGATCTTCAGGTGTTGTTACGATATCACTGTGCCCTGCTATGCATACAATGGGGGCCTGCCATCAGTTTAAAATTAAAAAAAAGGAAATACAGTTTTACCGAAACAGTACATTAGAGAATAATAAGCAAGTAAGGAATAATTCTCTTAAAATAAGAATATTTAATACTTTTGTATATAAATATTTTTGCATATCTCAGTCATATTTGCTAAACCACTTCACCATAGTATCGTAGAGAGAATGATTTAATAAAATAATATGTTAGTTTTCTAGAGATATATTAGCAAAGGATGAATGGAGACACTTTGAAATAGATTTAAGCCAACCTGGAAATATTTCTTTACTAGATAAAAGTATTAATGGGAGTGCCCTTTTATCAAAAAATTTTCCCAATAATATTTCGGAAATGAATTTAATTTTAGAGAGCGACCAAGAAAGTGCTTGGAAAATTAGCGAAAGTGAGTAATGAAAAAGCATTTGATGTCACATGTCTTGATCATCCCAGTGGTGATTTTAGTCTTGGTGTATGTATTAACTAAATTGGTATTTTTCAGATGTGACATTTTTTTTATTATTTAATTAATATATTGTTACTAGTCGTTTCCGTCTAACCTACAACTTGTCTTTATGTTAACTTAAATCTAGGTATATAACTAGGAGGACCCATCGGCCCTAACTCAGTCTCTGGTGAAATAATGTTTATACATGTCACTGCTGAATTTTTTAATATATGCACCTTACTACACAACACTCCACAAGATTGGATGGTTTGATTCTTTAGAGTCTGTGTCCTGTTCTGGTGGTGTCCAATATTTGCAATATTTCAATATTCGTATGAGAATGGAGTCTTTCCTCATCCCCCCTAGCAATTCACTTGATTTCTTGACTGACTGCGGGTATCTGTATTTGCTTATATAATAGCAATTTATTACTGTTAATTGTGATTTTCTTCCAGTTAGCCAATATTTTCCTATATTTCAAATCCAGTTCTTTTCTTTTCTTCTTTATATGTTCCCTTCAGCGAAGTTTTGCATCGAGATTCATTCCAAGATATTAGCGTTGTTGCTATATGGAATGATAGTGTTATTTAATGTTATTGGTGCTTGTACGGTTAGTTTATAGGTGAACTGCACATGTACAGATATACTTTCATTAATTCTTATTTTCCAAGCTTGTGTCCAATTATTTATATTGTCACTTCTCTGTTGTAATTTTCGTGAGGCTTCTTCACTATTATCTCCGACAGCTGTAATCGCAGTATCATCAGCAAATGAAGCCATCGTAATCCATCGTTTCCATTTGTGGTATGTCACAAGTGTAGAATAGATAAAGCATTGGTCCCAGTAGACTTCCTTGTGGTACACCTACTTTAGCTTCTTTTATTGTAGATTAAGCTTCTTCTTGTTTGATTCTAAATATTCTGGTTGTAATATATGATTTTGATAGTTCAGTGTGTTGTTTTCGTAGCATTTTCTGAAGTTTATGAATAAGGCTTTCATGCCAAACCTTATGGAAAGCTTGTGCTACATCTAAAAATATAGCTAAGTATACGTTTTACTTTCGTAGGCTTTTTCAATAATATCTGTTATTCTGTGGACCTGGTCAATTGTTGAGTGCTTATTAATAAACCCAAACTGGTGTATGTTAGGTTTTTTCTCTCTATGATCGGTTTTATTGTTTTCAACAGGAGTTTTTTAAAAACCTTAGATATTACTGGCAGCAGTGATAGGTCTATAGCCTCTTATTTCGTTTGGTGACCTCCCAGGTTTAGGGATAATTATAATTTCCGCCATCTTCCAAATGTCTGAGACATGTTTTAATCTAAACGCTGTATTGATCAAGTTGGTGAGTTTTATAATTCCCTTTCTTGGTAGTTCTTGCAGTAATTCTCCTGTTATTAAATCGTAGCCTGGTGATTTCCTGAGGTTAATGTCAGTTTTAATAACTTTGGTTAACTCTGTCGGCGTGACTAATTCAATTATCGAATTTTCAGCATCTATGTCCACCAAAGTATGTTCAATATTAGTTTCGTTTGGTTTGAGAGTTTTTCTAGATATTCAGCAAATGCCTCTGGTTTTTGGTGATTATCACGTGCCCACTTCCCACATAGGTCTCTTATAAGCGAACTGTTTAGACATGGGTGCTTTAAATATTTTGTGGCTTTCCAGAGTGAGTAATCAGTTTCTTTATCATCTGTTGAATTTCTCAGATACTCATTGATGGTTTTGTTTTTAATTTCCACTATTTCCCTTTTCAGTCTTTGGGTTATATTGTTTAAACTATTTTTATTTTCAGGTGTTCTGTTTTGTTGCCACTTTTTTCGTAATTTACGTTTTTCAGCTACCATTTGCTTTACTTCTTTTGGATAATTAATTCCTTTAGTTGTACTCTTAGGATGTAACATATAAACGGACCGTTTAATTAACTAACTAGGCAGTAATGCCTCAAGTCCCACTTGTCCGCGATTTCGTTTTCAGCTTTAAACTAGATAAGATTCGATTAACTCTTATTTGATATTATTGATTTTATAATAGCTTTTTACCCTTTTGACGTTGGAAAATAATAATAAGGACTGTCTGGCTGTGTTTTGGAAAGCAAATCTTAATGTTCGGGTTACGGTAACGCTATTTACAGACTGGTATATTAATTGTATTGTGCCTAGTGTTAAACAATATTTGGCCTCAAGAGTCACTGTTACGAAGGTACTTCTACTTATTGAGTTCGGTTACCTTAAAGAGTTACTTAAGGTTACCGGCAAAGAGTTTATTATTGTTTAATATTGACTTAACAGCATGAACTACAAATGAATGTTGGAAAAACCCAGTGCCGGTAGTTGTTATAGATATATCAGCATTGCCAGTCGAATTCATTAACATTTTGCAAGTTATGCATCAAATATATGAATATTGTAAAGAACTTTATTAGACTTCGACAGATGTTGAAGTTTTAGCTGCCATTGATTATAAACTCATAAAACAGGAAATCGTTGAAATTTTGGAAAGCAATACAAATAGTGGATCAAATGATGAAGTTGATGACCATGCAGCTTGCGATGCCTGAGTAAATCGCTGGCCGGAGAAGATCGAGAAAATTTGGAGTTAGAGAACGACAGGTCCGTGTCGGCTGTGATAGAATAAAGCCACGAAAAACCGAATAAGTTTGTGGCGTAAAATACTCACCAGCTCGGTAATACATCTATTACCCCAGAGATGAGGAGTGGGGAAATATCACGAGTAAAGCTCGGATATCAGATCATGAATTTGGGGGACGTGTGTTTATCTATTAATTTGATTATTCCTGACGAACAATTAGTTGGAAAATTAACTACGACTTTAGACAAAATCAATAAGATTTGGTTGGAATCTGGATTCTTCGCTTTAACGAATATTTTTTGTCTGAAACCGGGAAGATAATCCTGTCGCAGGAATAAGCGAGTTGAACTGGTTATGTGGAGACTGCCTTTGGGCTACCCATTAAACCCCTCCCTATCAGCTGATCCCATGACCCTAACTGATACTTATTGCTGTTGTAAGGAGGGTGTTCGTAATTGGTAACGCCATCAAGAGGCACAAGAGCCAGGCAAGTACATGGCGTCGTTATCAAACCATGCAGCTCGCGGTGCCTGAGTAAATCGCTGGCCGGAGAAGATCGAGAAAATTTGGAGTTAGGGAACGACAGGTCAGTGTCGGCTGTGATAGAATAAAGCCACGAAAAACCGAATAAGTTTGTGGCGTAAAATACTCACCAGCTCGGTAATACATCTATTACCCCAGAGACGAAGAGTGGAGAAATATCACGAGTAAAGCTCGGATATCAAATCATGAATTTGGGGGACGTGTCTATTAATTTGATCTATTAATTTCATTATTCCTGACGAACCAGGGGGCATTGATTATGCTCCTGAGAATTTTGTTTGAAAAACGTTGAAAATGTTCTAACTGGCTAGGTGAGACGTGGTTTAAATAGACACTGGATCTGTATAGAACGACTAATCGAACGAGCATTTTGTGAATGAGAGATTTTTATTGAGAGAGGAAGCCTGCTGGCCCGGTTCATGAGCAGGGCACCTGAACTTTATCGAAGACAAGACCGAAATAGGTGGCCAATTCTGACCATGGAAATTCGGCGTTCTCGAATACACTGATTATAACGACATCCAATTTTTCGATCTAACTTCAAAATAGCCCTCAATGTCGGCGATCACCTCTTCATTTGACGAAACTATCTTCTCATCATTCATTCATCATCACTCATTCATTTGAGACCTGAGAGCAGAAAATAGTCGCTGGGGGCTAGATCTAGAGAATACGGTGGATAAGTAATTCTAAGGCCAATTCATGGATTTTTGCCATCGTTTTCACTGACTTGTGTCACGATGCATTGTCTTGATGAAGCAGCACTTCCCTTTTCTTCAAATTCTTCAATTCAAGATTTCGTCCTTCAAACGGTCCAATAACGCTATGTAATAGTCGCTGTTGATGGACCGTCCTTTTTCAAGGCAGTCAATGAAAATTATTCTACGCGCATCCCAAAATACAGACGCCATAACCTTGCCAGCCGACTGTTGCTTTTTCCCACGCATTGGGACGGGTTCATCATGTGCAGTCCACTCGAATGATTGTGGATTAGACTTCGGAGTGAAATGATACAGCCATACATTGTCACATATCAACGCAAAAATCGGGTTTATTACGCTTGATAATCTTCAAACACTGCTCCGAATCATCAACTCGTCGTTATTTTTGTTCAAAAGTGAACTCGCACAGCACCCGCTTTGCACAGAGCTTTCTCATACCCAAATATTCGTGAACGGTATGATGTACACGTTCAATTGATATTTTTAGGGTGTCTGCTATTTCATTTAATTTGTGGATTTTTTAAATGTTTTCGTCGGTAACAAACTCTTTGGGCGTCCACAGCGTTCAGCGTCTTCGGTGCTCATTTTACCAAGTCTAAATTGAACATACCAATCCCTGATGGTTGATTTTCCTGTGGAAGTATTCGTAAACTCGGCATCAGGCCAAGTTTTTGCTTCAAATGTATTTTTTCCCTTCAAAAAGCAATGTTTTACAAATACTTGAAATTCCTTTTTATACATTTCTTTCACAGTAAGAAAAATTGCTTCACTCAAAATGCTATAAATCACAAACTAATGATCTGACAGTTATATATGTATATAGTATATATATGTATATATATATAATATATATATATATATATATATATATATATATATATATATATATATATATATATTTAATGAGTTATTACTGTATGCAAACAATAAGAAATATTTACTTTCAGATCACTTTATGTCAACTACAATACATGATGTTTTACCAATGGGTCCTAAAATAGATATACCGTACAAAGATTTATGTATTTCTTTGTTTGTGGCTTGTTGTAGTCACTGTCAGATGGTTTTCCTTTATAAAATTGGAGAGAATTATACAATCTTGCATAATACTATATCTACTGTAAGTAATACCTTTAGAGATGTGAAATTTGTAATTTTTTTAAAATTATTTATTTTGGAAATCTAGGGTTGTACTTTGTTTTTATCCTAAACTTTTTAAGTTACAAAGTTTACTTTGTGTTGTTTATTAACTGCTATTTAGGTGCTGTTTTATGTAACTTATAGACGTTCTCAAGACACTCAAAATAAGCATTTTACCAATGACCAGATGACCTTCCTATTAAATTCATATCATTCGTTAAGCAATCCAGCTAATTATTAAGATTTGGAATCGGAAAATCTGGAAGATATTTTAGATATAGCAGCTTCGCAGAGTTCATAATTCAATTTTTAGATTTAGGTCATAGAAACTATATACCCATATACTCATCCATAGTCTTCTTGATAAGATAATCTCATGAAGACATTCCATCGACCGACACTACTTGATCCTCCTTGATGAACGCTGAGTGGGAGAAACATACTTTGTTCATTTTTCCTTGGTTTCTGATAGTTTGTAACGTACCCATATACTGAAATGATACAAATTCCTTCATATTGCGGCTAAATGTCGCCAAGGACTAATTTGAATAGGTCACAGTACACGAATGATGCGACCACAAAGAAATCCAGAAAACCACTACTCAACAATTGAAATCAAATGTATAGCGTCTCCATATTATTTATCAAGTATTCCAAACATTGTCATCTTTGGCTTTAACTTTTATAAAAGACTGCATGGACATTATTTCAATTACGATTTTTAATACTTATTTAATACTTTGGGAAATCAATTTATTATAGGCAATGATTAGATTATTAAACATTCATATTAAGGATCGAGACTGGTCATATTCAGAATGATTCAGACATATGGTTGTGAAACTATTTCGACAAGTAAACCCATATATCGGCTGGTGGGTCTAGATCCGCTAGATTTATATATGATTAGAAACATTTCAAGCAATTATATGCATATTGAGGAAAATCTAGAAGTTTACTAAGGTCTTTCACCGATTTTGCTTTCACTCTAATTGACTCTAAATGTATACATCTTATCAAAGTCATTGTTGTTTGGTTAATACGAAAATCGATTGGATAAGTTTCAGAATAAAATTAGAAGAAAAATTCTTGGCAGCATTCTGGAAATTTGGCAGAACAGAGACAAACTGAGGTAGAACTAGGTTTTCAGGTGAAGAAATTCATTATGCATGTTCAGTACTGGGTGTAGCAAAATATACCAGAAACCAAAGTAAATGGTATTAGCTATCCCAAAAAAGCTTTAAGAATAATATCAGACAAAAGAAGAGCGCGGAAAAAATGGCAGTATTTCAGGGCTCAGCAAGATAAAACTAAGCTGAATAATCTTTCCAACAATTAAAAAATGACACAATGAGATGCAAGATTTGCAGACCACCTCGAGAGACTATTCAACCCCATAGAGTGGATGATATTAAATCATTACCTTCTGTAATTGGTCAGGAAATCTGTTCGGCGACCATGCATATATATATATATATATATATATATATATATATATATATATATATATATATATATATATATATAAATAATGGATTTTTGAAGTCTTACAGACCAAAAAAAATACTAAAAATAAATAATACTTAATGAATAATTTACATGAGGGTGAGAAAGATAGTGGTCTAGTAAGACATTATATTGAGAAAAAATTTAAATAAATAAATTGCTATAGATTTAAAATTAGATAGTTTCACTGTTTCGAAGACATACACTAGTTAATGATTATTATTTTTTAGCAAGGAAATTGGACTCAAATTAGGCTGGAAAAAGAGAACGTACCATCAAGTTTAGAACTCTTCGTACAGACGAAATATGTTGGTGACGCTAATCTAACGGGAGGATGGTGGAGACTTGACGATATCCGAGTTTGTCACAGGAATGGTATTTGTTTAATTATTTGACTTCGCTTTATCCCTATTCACCCCTCGCGATTAAAAAGTTGCAAGCCATAGTCATGTAAATCATTGACATCTTCATTCATCACATATTCATTCATCTTTTCGTTTAATTTGTAGAGATGAAAGTGAATTATATGAAATTTCAACTAAAACCGGACAATCGCCAACGTTTTGATGATTTAAATTGCAATCTGGTGGGTTCGACGCGACTTGATCCCATGAAAATTGAACCTGATCTCGAAGGTAGGCAATAGTCCATATAATAGAACAGTGAGGTGACGTCAAAATGTCACAATGTTGCCGCAGCAACTCTGAGTTTAGTTCATTTTGGCTATGTCATACAACAAAATTCTAATCCAAATAAATTAATTAAACTTTTCAAAATAAAAAAAATATTTTATTAGATTAAAAAATACTCTTATAAAACACAGTTTATTCTAAAATTACAGCACATTAAATGCATATATTAGCGAATAACCTAAAACTACAATTAATTATAAAGTTTAGAAATTATAATTATTATTAATTACAAAGAAAATTTACCTTTCACGTTTAGTTCTTATTTCTTTCCTGTTTCCTTGCAAA
This sequence comes from Rhynchophorus ferrugineus, assembly GCF_030347505.1. NCBI lineage: Eukaryota > Metazoa > Arthropoda > Insecta > Coleoptera > Curculionidae > Rhynchophorus > Rhynchophorus ferrugineus. Next base: position 54,275,454 of record NW_027472583.1, read on the forward strand.
CTTATTTTGATATCACTGTATTTCTCCTTAGTTTGTTCTGTCACTACCTTCATGTGTCTTTCTTGATAAAACTAGATGTTCTGCATTGTCCCTAATGAATTTGACATATTATCAAAAGAGTTAGTATTCTTTCTCTCCTTACGTAATTTAACCAAATGCTCTGTGTATTAGTATCTCTATAATGTATCTCGCACAATTTCGCACATATCTGCGCACATAACCAATTCAGACTCAACAATTTGATTCCCTACAGGTAATATATATGAATTGTATTAGTCACATTTAGTTGTGTCCACTATCACTACCATTTCTTGCAAATTGTCGGCATTGAATAATAATCCCTTATTCAGAAAGATACATTCAAGTGAACAACTCAGCTGTTAATTTCCAATCTATCTAATATTTGTTCACAATTACATCATTTGTCATTTGGTGTTATTAACCATTTTTGTTTAAAATATTTTTTTTATTAATCTACTAGAACGTTAACAATCTGAACGTGGACAATAAGTATTATTATATGATTATTAAATCTCACTCTATGTGTCCATTAATCAGTTCGAGTTTGCGTTTGTTACTTTCTCAAGAGTCTTTCAGAGTACTTTGCACTAACACTCCGAATCACACTTGTTATGGGTTTTACGAGGATATCACGCTAAATTAGTTTGTTGGACACGTAATATGGGGCATCGACGATGACTCGTAACACTTTATTCTGGAACCTCTGGAGGATATCTATGTTAGATTTGCTAGTAGTACCACAGTTCAATACCATAGGTCCAAATGGGCTTAAGTATTGACTTATACAGCAAAAGCTTATTATCTAATGATAATGTAGATTTACGCACATTTTATCAGCCATTACATTTGGTTTAGTTTAAGCCCAAGCTGTTTGGGTTTTGTAATTATATGATTTTCCATGTCAAACCTCGATCGAAATAGATTCCAGATATTTAACTTGCGGAAGTTCAATTTTATTGAGAGATATGTTCTTCCACAAAGTGTAAATATCACATTGGTAGATTTTGTCTCAGTTGCTTTGATACTCCACGTTTTCAACCACAATTCGACTTTGTTAAGATGAAGTTGGAGGTTTTTTGTGTCTGATAAAACCGCTGTATCGTCAGTATATGTTCAAACAGTAGTGTTTTTTGAGGTCTATAGGTCAGCTGTATATATAAGATATAACAATGGGCCAAGAACATTGCCCTGCGGAACACTCGAATACATTGGGTGTAGGTCAGTGTATTCGTCATCCTGTTCGACTATAAAATGCCTCTCTGTGAGGTACGATTTCAGCAATTGAAAGTGCGTTTGGGGCAAAAGCTTTTTCATGCACTTTAACAATGCAGTGTAATGTGTGGTACACCTTGTCGAATGCCTGAAAATATTTAGAAATGCAGCGGAGAAATATTTTTTTATCGTTTAAGTTCTTGTTAATTTGGTTGACTAATTTGTATATTTGTTCTATTGTTCGGTGTTTATTAGGGAAGCTAAATTGATGGTCTGGAATAATATTTCTCTCCTCTACGATTATTTTGAATCTCTTAATGTATAGCTTTTTGAAAAGTTCAGAGATCATAGATATGGAACTATAAGAGGAGATGTCTTCTGATTTTTTCACAGGTTTAAGAATCATAATGATTTGAGCCAATTTCCTACTGCTAGGAAAGTAATTAAGTCTTGGAATGGAATTGAATATGAATGTTAATGATGATTGAATTTGATGCACTTTCCTGACAGTTATTTTAAGATTGTTCTAGTTTTTAGGTCACAACCAGGAGCTTTTTTAGAATTGATTTCTTTTGTGTATTGTTTGTTTTACTTATTTAACGGTAAATTTCTCATGTGACAGATCCATTTGAAACGGAGTGCTAAGAAAGTCAACTATGTTATTTTCTTCTGTTGCGAATATTCCAGACGGGTACGGATTAAATACTGCCTTATTAAATTAAATATAATAAAAATATAATAAAAAATTAAATTGAATATTTAAAGAAATTTTTCCTTATTTTTATCATTCCAAGCTCAGGTATTGTTGTCAATTTTAATGGGTGGATTATGTTGTTGAGGTTTTTTTAATTTTTTTTGTTACTTTTCAGAGATTATATTCCGTTTCATCAGTTGGCGTTAACTTTTCTAAATTGTTTTGAATTCCTTGATTTTGTTCCTTATTTATTAGCTCTTTCAGCTATTTTGTGGCCTTGTTGAATTTTCTTTTGTTCTCTTCTGTTATATTTTGTTGGCAGGTTTTTCGCAGTTTTCTCTTTTCAGCCATTTTTTGTTTAATTAGAGATGAAATATAATTAAACCTTTGATATGTCGCGCTGTTAGGTGTTGCGTACCATGCGGCCTCTTGTACAGATTTTGTTATATATTTTGCTGCTATTTCTGTATCTCTTTCTGTTTTTGGTAGGTAAATTTAGAGATGCTAAACTGCCTAATTTCTCTCTAAGTAAAGGCCAATTGGTTTTAGTGTTATGCCAAGAAGGTGGTTTCCGCGGAATCCGTAAATAATTTCTATCAGTGAAATGTGTTTCGGATACCATCATGATATCAATATTTTGTTCATATGAGAACATTTTAAGTTCTCTGGCATGTTGCTGGAGTCCATTAGCATTCCAGACGGCTATTTTGTATTTGCTGTAATGGCTATCAGTCATTAGGCTATCTTGGTAATGACGATGGTGAGTATATTCATCATTGTACTCATTTGCTCCATAAGTTTACCCATCATTTCCTCTAATTTGCTAATAGTATTTACAGGGTCACTGGTGATTGGCGTTGTCTGCGTTTTAGGTTGGGTCTGACTGTTGGTTACTGCGTGTACGTATGATATATCAGACTGTTGTATTGGTGCTTTAGGCGAGTTAAATGGCATGGGCTGATTTGGTGGCTGTAAGTTTCTTTTTTCTCTCAGTGTTTTATTTTATCGTCACGTGTTTTGCGCGTGCATTCAATGGTCGCATGCTCTCCTGTGTATTTCACACATCTATACAACTTACGACAGTACGTTTTGGTATGCCCATATGATTGTCATCTGGCGCATTGTGGGATGATTCTTTTTGTGTGAAGGCCCACATTTAATGACATTGTGGTCCAAGTACTTAATTTCGTAAACATGTTTATTATTTTCTTTTGGCTTCAAATCAATAAATAACGGCAGTGGCTGGTGCATGGTGTTTAATATAACGTATATTTAAAACTTCGTGGCCTTGTTCAGCTAGGGCTGTTTTAATTGTATTTGAATCGGTGGCGTGTAGTCCTTTTATCACAAATATAAAATTTTATATTGTTATTGGGGGGTGATTTGGAAATTGCTTTTGGTTTGTTTTCTTTGTTGTTGTGATTTTCTTCTGTCTCTTCTATCAGGGCTCTGAAACTATTGTATGTTTGTATAGGTTTGTAAAGCCAATAGTCGCTAATTTTCGTCAATCAATTTTTATTCCAAAATTTACCTTCTTCTATCAAGTTTTGTTGTCTTTACACTATTTTTAATATCATCTTGCCATGAGTGACTAGTGGATATATTAGTCTATTTCTATCTCTAAATACCTATATTGAGATAATTAAAATAAAGACTTCCTTTATTTTATCCTTTTAAAAATAGTATTCTTTTCAAAACACTCTCTAGAAATTCCATTAGACCTATTTGCATATCTCCAATTTTCCGATTAACAGTGTCCTCTGAAATAATTGCATTAAATAATGTTTATATTGAAAATACTACTAACTGTTTTTATACATTTGATATATTTGATCTCCGAGAGGTAAGAACTTCAAACTTATCTTGATTTGTACCCCTTTAGTATTTTTTCAGTTTCTTTTCAGATTATATTTTGAATTTTCTCAGATATTTTAATGACCATACAAACACTAACATTCAATGCAGCTGCAACACGCTAAAAATATTTAATAACTTAATATTAAATTAATATTATATATAAAAATATTTAATATATAATATATATATATATATATATATATATATATATATATATATATATATATATATATATATATATATATAGTTATTAATAAATTGTGTATATTTTTAGATTTCCCTCAAATAGACAATATAACTAGAGACACTTCCATAATACTAAATTGGACACAATTAGACACAGATAATTTAACACTTTATGCATTGTCGTATCAGGTGAGTTTGAACATGTATCAGATATATCAGATATACACGCTGAAACAATACATTGTCATATATATGTCATATATTAATTCATATAAATATATTAATTTTATTTATTTCATTGAAAAATGTAAATATATTTTTTTTCCATCCATTTCAAGTTATAAAGATAATTGGCCAAAAAGGCTTTAGGGTAAATGATATGGCTCAGTGAATGGAGGTAAAACGAAATGAAACTGTGGTGTTTACATAATGTGACCGTTATTTGTTAACGATATAAAATATTAAGGAAACACAAATAAATAAAAGGTATCGGCGCTGAGTTTACCTGTAGACGAAACTTGGGCAATCGGTGGTGTCACGTCTGAACTGAATGCTGGTTAGATACTGAATGATCGAAAATACCCTTCAGTAACATCCCAGATAAACGTCTCGGGTTGCCAGATAATCGTTATCATTTGATAGTTGACGCTATTAGCACCGCCCGTGTTCAACATCTGGGATAATATTTTTGGGTATTTTGTAGACAGTTATTCAATACTGTAAAATTCGACATTGCTCAAAGTTGCTACAAGGCCATTGACACTATCATTACACACATTTTAGCATCATCAGTTAGCATTATCTACTTTTACAACTCTAAAATAGAATAGGTAATCTAACAGGATGGTGACTCTTTACAACAGAGATCATCATGAAAATGTCTGTTTTCTTTGGGGTAAAGACTTTCCTTTAGGATACACTCTCGTTATAGTATTGTCTTTATATATTTTTTATTTAATCTTATGCTTTTTTAGTAATATATGTATCGTTATTTATTCTAAGAAATGTTGGGTTTTAGAGCATTGATGATTGCAAGAGTAATAATTCAATACGACACAAGTCTTCAGGATTTTTGACCAGCAAATATAACGAATTTAATATTACTGGTTTGACCCCAAAAACAAAATACAACATTAGTATTTTTACGTTATTATATATAAATTACAAAGAGTTAATTATTGAAACCATGGAATCAGGTACGTATTTTTTAGCAATTAATTAAATAATCTAATATACTAACATACTATAGTGGTGTGGGTATAATAACAGCTTGCAGTATTTTATTTATTTGCTTCTATGTTAACTATGTCTATTCATATAAAAGTGTATTTTCAATATAAGATCAAAAGTTATTGGTTGTAATGGGTTGTAGTTTTTGTTTTTTTTTGTCTCCACATGCTCAGTCTTGTTCATACATCGGACATGGGTAATTCTTTCATTAACTTGGGTACTTTTCAGTCATTTTTCTTGCGGTTTAGTTATCGTATCTTTAATAATCTTTCTTGGTTCTTGGTTTTGGAAGCTCTAAATACTCTCTGCTATCTTAACGAGCATATCAAGATATTCAAAGTTTAATTAAATTTGTACATTAATAAATGTAAAAAAATGTTATTCTCCCATTCATTGTTTCGTAAGTAAGACTAAATTAGTGATATTGTAACTGTATCATTAATGACGGGCAAGCTTTAAAAGTAGTTACAGAACCATATTGACTCTAATTATATTAAGTGTTTTATGGGACTATTAACCCTCAACAAAAAATTGAGAAACACTGGCGGGCGAATTCTTCAAGCACCAGTAGTTTGACTTGTCTGAATGCCATTGTTACGTTTTATATATATATGCATGCTTAACAAAATCCATTGAAATTTGATGCTATAGATATCTGTTCACAAATATATAGGAGTTTGAATTAAATTGCTTTCCTGGTTCTTACTATAATTTTTAGCAAAATTTGGCTTATTTAGAAACATACGTTTTCCTGTGTTTCATATTATTTTTCTTTTTTCTATTATATGAATTTTTCTTCTTGTGTCTTTTACACATTTGTTTATACTATTTTTCAGACACGCCATCACTTAAGAATGTTGAAATTTATGCAATGGATCCACACAGTGCTTATTTCAGATACGATCTGCCTCCAAATACTACAAGAGAACCCACTGATATACGCGTTAGGATTCGTGAACTTAACTATTCCAGTAACTGTAGCGTTCAAACGATTAAAATTGAGAAATGTAAATTATGGAGGACAAAGTATTGTGCAAAAGCTGTTGGTTTAGATGAAGATCGTGAATACGAGTTTTCATTATCTGCCAAGGATACAGGATCTGAGAGTTTCGGAGATGAAGTGTATAAAATTAATTATACAAGAGATAGAGGTTATATTTTAATATCGCTATAATTTGTTGTTAAAATAATTACTAGGACTAGGCGTTAGATTTTGTTAATTCCACCAGTTTTATTGTTGTGGTATACGGTTAAACCAGCGTAAAAACAGCGTACATGAAAAAATGTACATAATCATTATGGCAATAGGTGTACCGACTAGGGTGTGAAAAATGAGAGTGCATGTGACGGTCAACAAGATCCACAAGTGAAGTAGAGTTCGTCTCAATTTGGTGACCTAATATAGTTTAAAATTGTAAAAATGATTTTGTAATAACATAAACCTAATTATGTTCCTTAAGAGATATCCAATTCCTCAAGCAGAATCAACCAGACACCTGGGCATTTACATCAATGGTAGGTTAAACTGGACACATGACGCTAAAGAAGCCAAGCGAGTCAGATTAAGAATAAAAGAACTGGAAGATATTCTAAACTGACAAAATATAAAGTCAATTATAATCCATTTTATGGGATTGCATTAAAACACATAAACCAACTAGTAATCCAATGATACCAGGACATTTCAACAGTTATTCGATTAATCACCAATACTTATCGCTACTTAATTAGCCAAAAAACCATAGGATGATCTGGATATTAAATAGATCTCCGAAGATTTTGTCATAAAACTGAATTATTGTTTATTATTATGGTCAAAATATTGGTTATATATTTAACATGTCAGCAGGTATTCAAACAACACAAAAAGTATATGATGGGAACAATTTGGTGTGATTTACTGCGGATTGCTAAAGCCGGGAGAAACGATTGCAGGAATACTTTATCGAACTCATCTTACGCATCTCAGATGGACATTAGTCTTATTCTAAAGTCTACATATGTCCAGTAATCAGATCAGGTGGTGTTAAACGTTTTAGTCTACGCACTTCACTATCACGTCGCATATTTAGCTGATTAGCGAGTACATTGGGATGCAGTGACACTCTTTCGAAGTACTTCACACAAACACATTGAATTACACTCGTTATAGGTGCTAGAGGAATATCGCGTTGTATTACTTTATTTGAAGTATAGTACGGAACATCAACAATGGCACTCAACACCTTATTTTGGAACCGTTGAATGATTGCTCATACAGCAACATCTTGTTATCTAATGATAATTTGGATTTGCGCCCGATGAGCCAGTTCATTTGATACAATTTAAGTCCAAGTTGTTTCCGTTTAGAGAGTATGTGCTTCTTCCAGGTTAGGCGTCGATATAAGTGCATACCAAGATATTTAAAATGCTCTGCTTGGGGAGTTGACGATGATTGATATTCACTGGTGGACATATTCTTCTACTTCTTCTTTCATTGGCTTTAATGCGCCATGTCTTCAACCATAATTGTATTTGCTCCAGGTGGGTTTGTAGGTTTATTGATGCTGTGACTGGATCTTCATGGGATGCTAAGATTGCTGTGTCGTATGTCTATGTTGCCACAGTAGTTTATATTTTTGTGGTGGGCAGATCGGCCGTATACAGAAGGTACAGTACTGGAGCCAGTACACTACCTTGCGGAACTCCTGAATATATGGGATTTAATTCGGTATGTTCATCGTCTTGATTTAAAAGAGAATATCTATCAGTGAGATCCGATTTTAGAAGTTTCTTTAGTTTAACCTGAATGCCTGTATGCCATATTTTGGCATTTCGGTCAGTGTTTATTTTGTTTACAAGTCTATGCACTTGTTCTATAGTCCCATGCTTATTGCGAAACCAAAATTGATGTTCTAGAATAATTTTTCCTTTTTCTATTATTTAGTTTAGCTTCTTTATATATAATTTCTCGAAAACTTTCGAGATTATTGGTAATAAACTTACAGGTCGGTAGAAAACAACGTCGGTCCCAGATACTAGGGAATTAATGAATTCGTAGCATAGCATTAAATATAAATGTTAGTCGTTTTATACCCTTTTCTGATAGTTCTTTTAAAATTTTACCAGTAATTAAGTCATAACCACGAGCTTTTTAATATTCGTCTCTCTCATTCTTGTTTGTTTAACTTTTTTGAGCGTTCATTTCTCATGCGGTAAATCCATTTGAAATGGCGAATCTAGAAAGCTAATAATTTTATTTTGGCGATCTTTTTGTAGCTGAGACTGGAAAGGTTTAAAAACATTTTTTAAGTGTTTTGACAATATGTCGCCCTATTTTTTATTGCTTCTAACCCAATTATTTTCGTTTGTTTTGATAGGTGGGTTATGCTGCTGCTTTATTGTTGCTTTCCACAACGACTAGTCTGTAGCCTCATTTGGTGTCAAGTGTTCTAGGTACTCTTGAATACCTTGGTTTTGTTCATTTTGGATTAGTTCTTTCAACTCCTTTATTTCCCTATTAAATTTTCTTTTATTCTCTTCAGTCCTTTGCTGAAGTCGAATTCCGTCGTAACTTTCTTTTTTCTGCTATATCTTTCTGTGTTCTACATGATATATGTGTATTTTTTTTGGAAATGTTTCACTGTTAGGAGTCGCGGAATATGCTGCTTCCTATATATTTTCTGTAATGTTTATTGCTGCTATTTCTATATTCATTTCAGTTTGTAACGGTAAGTTTAGAGAGATGTTTGGGTCTACGTTTTCTCTAAATAAGGGCCAGTTATTTCCATTATTGCACAGAAGGGGATTTATCTTTGATTGGAATTTTTATTGGTGAATGATCAGAAGACAGGTTACAATATGATTCTGCATGACACCTTTTCGTATTAATATTTTTTATAATACAGAACTCTATAATATCTGATTTTTTATTTTTTTCTGAAGGCCAATATGTTGGTTCACCAGTGGAGATATGTTGTAAGTTATCTGTCTTTTTTGCTTTAAGCAGTTCTATATCTTTTGGGGTTATTATTCTTGAACCCCACATTAAATGTTTTACATTGTAATCTCCTCCTGCTATAAATTATTTACCTAACGTACTGAAGAATTCTTGAAAGTGTTCTGCCTGTTGTTATGTTGGGGTGGGCAATAAATGGCAGACATTATTAATGGTCCATGTACTTTCTCTATAGCTATACTGGTGGTTTGCAGGTGATATTTGCAGAATTTTTTCTCGGATGATTATGGCTGTACCTCCAGGTATTTTATCATTAGAGTGATTTGTGTGATAAAGTTTATATTTGGGAATTTTCAAATAATGTTTGTTCGTTAAATGTGTTTCAGAAACTATCACAACGTCAAAATTTTGTTCAGTTACGAACATTTTTAGTTCCCTGGCATGTTGTTGGAGCCCATTGGCATTCCAGACGGCGATTTTCTAGCTATTGGTTTCAGGCATTAGGCAAATTTGCTGACGACGGTTGCTAGTAGACCAAGTATCGTACTCATTTGATCCATTAGTTTGGCCATCATGTTTTCTAATCTAGAAATGTTGCTGCTGGTTTCAGTATGTTGTGATGTAGTTTCTCGATTTTGTACTGCACCATTTGGGCATAAGTTATGTCTGGTTGACTTGGTCTGGTGGGTAGACTGGTAGGTGTGGATTGTTTTTGTTGCGGTTGATGCCCTTTTTCTCTTAAGGCAGGATAGAACTTTTGCCGTAATTATTTGTGAACTGCGCAACCCTTGTAGTTCGCTGGATGATTTTCGTTACAGTTAGCATATATCACTTAACCATCGCGAACATTACGAGTACAATCGCCTGATTTGTCCAGTTAAATGATTTGCGACAGTAAGTTTTTGTATGCCCGTGCGCTTGACACCTCGTGCATTGTGGTATAATTCTTTTTGAGTGTTGTGGTTCGCATTTAATAATGTTGTTTTCTAATTTGGTGATATCATACCCCGTCTTATTATTTAGATTGGGTTCTAAATCAATATAGAACATAGGTACAGGTTTTTTTGTTGTGCGATGTCGTATATTGTGAACATTTACGACCTCATGGCCGCAGCTAGGGCTACCTTGATGGTGTTAAATTCCGTCCCGTAATGTAAAAAAATTTAAAGTGCTCCGCATCGAACAATTGAATTTTTATTGTTTCATAGCTCACTGTTTTAATTGTATAGTTCGTAGTGGTGGGTTTCAATAGTTCATGGATGTATTTTATTACTCCTACCTTATAAACTGTTATTAGTGGTGGTTTGGAAACAACTTTTTCAGGACTTGTTTGTATATACTCTTCAATTCCCTCCGATAGGTTTCTAAAGCTGTTTTTCGTCTCTATTGGTTTCTGTAATCAATACTCACTGATTCTTGTTTGTTTCCTCGCGATTTCTTCTTCTTGGATCCTCAGTCGTCTTTTGTTAATGACTGTAGTCCATTCTGTTTGTCGAGTTTGCGTTATTGCTGATTGTTCTAATCTTATATTATAATGTGCAGATGATCTGGTTGAATGGCTATGGTTTGCCATTTTTAGATTGTTAATATTTTTTTTATTTACTTCCAAAGATAAAAAATATAAAATGAATACATTGTCTATTTCACACACTCCATTTTTCACTCTAATATTATTGTACTAGTTTTTGACCAAAAATACTATAAATGAATTTTAAAAAGGACTGTAGTAAAATAAGGGAGAATAATTTTAAAACTTCTGGCCACTTAAACACGTATTCACTACACTTTAGGTCCCCTGAGAGACGGACAGCCGTATCTTTTATGCGTTTTTAATATTCAATTTAATAACCGTAATAAAATACTGTTTCTTTCAAAGAAAGGTGTAGCTCGGAGAGCTATTGAAAATACGTCTTCACGGTACGAAGGTTGGAACCGTACTGTGAGATAGACATTAAAGTAAAACGGTCGTTATACCAAGAAGACCATGTAGACCCGAGTATAAAGAAGAGGTTAAAGTTTACATTGAAAAGCTAAAATAGAGCGTCCGGCCCCATGTGAAGTATTATTCGGACGATCCTTGATCTGTTGACCATCTGCATCGACTCCAAAGAAGAAGATTCTACCGACGCATAAGACGGAAAAATTAGTCAAGATTTTGGAAAATGGTGATCAGCCTTTAACCGAATAAGCATTTGTGTAAAAATGCTTTAAGATTTGCAAAACAACAATCGTTTTCAATTTATATTCTTAATTAGCGTTGGGAAATATCGACTGAAAACAATCGAAACAGTCGATTGTTGCAAGACAGTGGAAGCAGGCGACTGAAAATTGTAGTTACCGTTTCCAGCTAAATATACGGTTCGACTGTATTTCTGTCCCATTTCCTGTATAAATTGTGAGAAAGGAAATGACAGTTAATTTTATATTTCCAACGGTAGTATAAGTGAGACGGAGATGTATGTAGATGAATGTATGTAGATGTAGAGAGAATGGAAATATTACCTATTTTTGCCATAAAAGCAGTCAAAATTATTTTACTATTTATCATTCACAATTTTAATCTTTTTATCCTATTACATTAACAATCTTGAAAAATAACGTTCTTAAGCGTCTCTATAATAATACACAATACATTGACATTTACAAGGAACCTACCAAAAATTCATAAAACTATATATATCACTGCTATGTAAGCATAAATTCAATATATTTCTGTAAAGGTCGTGTTTAGGACGCCAGAGTCAGGACGATAAAAAACAGTTCAATGAAACTAGTAGAACCAAAAATAGTAAGTAACTAGGAGTACACGACTTAAACAGTCGATAGTAACTAGCAACAAAACCAGTCGGACCGAATATAGCGACTAAAATCAGTTGATAGTAAAAAGTAGTCAATAATTCCTTGCATTCCGTTATTTCTGTTTATTCTTGTCTATGTCTTAGGTGGCTGCATACTCCCCTTCTCTCAGCGACCTCGCTAATTCAACAGTATGCTTGGGATATTCTTCTTACAGGCCTATTTCTCTTGAGGAATCTGCTAATAGGTCAACTGAAGAATCGTAAAACACATTATTTTTAGCAAAATTAGATTCCTTCAAGGGTAATACACTGACTATAGCGACTTTCCAACTTGTCGATACCATTTTTGTAGTACGATTGGTCCTTTGCTTCAAAATTCACCTTAGTTTCATCGATCACCACTTCATTCGACGAACATTTCTTTCCAGCGAGCATTATTTTGATATCTAAATATCCTCTTTAAAGGTAGTTGTAAATTGTGAAAATTGTTCCATGCGCATCACAAAATACAGACGCCATAAACTTGTCAGCCGACTGTTGCGTTTTCCCACGCTTTGGAGCAGGTTTATCGTGTGCAGTCCACTCGGATGACTGTCGATTGGACTTTGGAGTGAAATGATGGAGCCATGATTCATCCATTGTCACATATCGACGCAAAAAGACGGGTTAATTACGCTTGATCATATTTAAACACTGCTCCGAATCATCAACTCGTCGTTGTTTTCGGTCAAAAGTGAGCTCGCGCGGCATCCACTTTGTATAGAGCTTTCTCATACCCAAATATTCGTGAATGATATGATGTACACGTTAAGTTGATGTCTAAGAGTGTCTACTATTTTATTCAATTTCAACTTACGGTCATTTAAAATCATTTTGTGGATTTTTTTATTGTTTTCGACGGCAATAACCTCTTTTGGGCATCCACAGCGTTCACCGCCTTCGGTGCTAATTTCACCACTAAACTTAGCATACCAATCCTTGATCGTTAATTTTCCTGGGACAGTGTCCGGAAACTCAGCATCGATTCGAATTTTTGCTTAAACACTATTTTTTCTCTTCAAAAAGCACATTTTATCAGCACGTGAAATTTCTATCTATCCATTTTTTTCACAATAACAAAAGTTGCTTCACTCAAAATACTAAAAATCACAAACTATTGATCCTACAGCTGTTAATTCTAGTAGCGAACTATGTGCTACTATTCTAGAACCATCTATGTGCCAGCCAGGGGAGTTTTCAATTGACCTGACAAAACATGACTTTTGAACGCTTCAAAAGCTGCTTCGGGCGATGAAAATCGTTGACCACATAGTTTATTATTCACAGATAATAGGAAGAAGTCATTGGGTGCCAAATCAGAGCTGTACGGTGGATGACCCATCTCTTCGGTGTTTTGAGTGTTCAAATAATCTCTTGTTTGATCCGATTGTCAGATGAAGAACAATGCGGCGTCTCTTGTTTGTTTTCCTTATTTCAGCGAAGACTTCTGGAAAACAAGTGGTTGTGCACCAATCAGAACTTACTATTCTAAGATCCTCTACAGGCACTCTTGTAATATAACCAGTATTTCCGAAGAAACCGACCACCATTTTCTTTGAACTGTGTTGTGCGCGAACAACTTTTGTTGGATTTGGTTCACCTTGGAACACTCGTACAGTCGACTGCTGCTTACTTTCGGGCTCATACGAATATATCCCTTATTCGTCAACTGTCACGATTTTATAAACGTCTTTCGAAGCACTGCGATTGAATTTTTTAAGCATTTCTTGGCACCAATCGACACGAGCCATTTTTTGAGCGATTGTCGAATTATGTGGGATCCAATGCGAACATTCGCACAGCAAAGTGTTCATGTAAAATCGCAATATGTTGGTGGAACTAATGCGTAGGGATGCCTCAATCTCACAATAGGTGACATGACGATCTTGCTTAATCAGCTCTCACACAGCATCGATATTTTCTGGCACAACAGCCAATTTTGGACGATCTTCACGAAACTCGTCCGACAGCGAACTACGACCAGGATTTAATTCACTAAACCAGCGATACAAGGTTGTTTTTGATGGAGCTTCATTGGCAAAAATCAAATTAGGGTGATTGATGCACTGTTGTTGTAATAATCCACGTCTAAAAAAGCAAAAAATCATCACATGAAAATGTTCACGATTCAGTTCAATTTTTTGCCGAGACAAGACTTTCAACTAAATGTAAAATAAACAAACAGCGTCCGTGCGACAAAATGTTCTGAGTACGTATATCGTTAAAGATGTCAAACTTTACGATGGAACCGTTAGATGGACTCACATGACAACAGTGTTGCCAATTCCAGAAATATAAATTGACCCTCGTACCACCGGCCTTGATCTTAGGTTCCTGTCCCACAATTACGTCTATCTTCTCCTCTCTTCTGTCGATGTTAATTTGTAGTATCTTCATTTTCTGGTCTGCATTGATGGTGCTTTCTTCGCCTCCGCCTTCCTCCTATATATTCTAGCATCTCTTAGGTCTATCCTAGCTCTGCAAACATAGCAACAATATTTTCATTGAATGTAGGTAAATCCGAGCGGACAGCAGATACAGTTCTGCTCCTTATACACAAGTACCGCGTAGTACACCTGCTTGTATTTTTTTGTAGTCAAAACTATAATATGATTTTGCTCAATAATAAGTTTTATTCTTTTCAATAAATTGCTTTCAATAAATTTTGTCATTGTCGACAATAGTGATATCGGGTGGTATGACACTGTTTCATGAGCCACCTCATCGCTTAGCCACCTTCCTCTTTCTGGTACATAATTGGATCCGAATTGAGCATTTACTAGGTTTGTGATCTTAATTACTGTTTCCCTTGTAATCTCCTTTTAATATTTTCCCTAATAATATAATATATATTATAGTAATTAATATCAGGTTCAAATAAATTCTGCATATCACAAATGAATGCATGAAAATGTTAATATATATTTACTTTTAGTTCCTGCTTCTCCTAAGAATGTGTCTTATGAATTAATGCTATGCGAAAAGAACGAAGATTACAGTAAATTGATAATTACTTGGAATTATCCCTACCATCCTAACGGAACAATTAGCACATTCCATATTTCATTGCAAAATAGCACTATGAATTCAACAGAGGAGACGAAAAATATTACATCGTTACCGACTCATATTTTAAAGGTAAGTTGATTGATATTATCCGGAGGTTATAAAAAACTGAACTAAAATATAAAACTCGAATGCACAGAAGATATCCAGTAGGCCTTGTTTATATTACATGACTAAATGATTTTTAATAGTTTAAAAGGGATATTCCGGTCAAGATGTTTGAGAAGATCGATTTTCCTTTCAAGGCTAAACTCTTGATCTCTGAAGAGTTTTTGAGACGAATTAATTTCGAAGATATAGTTGTTTTAGTGTCGCGGTATCTAAGCCTTGGCTTGGCCGGAATGGATCGAAAAATGATGATATCGGGTGAGATGTTCCGTGTTTAGGTTTGGAAACATAAAGTAATTTATTCAGTTAACATGTTGCACCTGCACACTTTGTAACTTGCATTAACACAATAGGTCCAAATTGGATTTATGACATACTGACATATTTGATTTAAAATATCACTTATTAGAATACTGCTTATTAAAAGTGATCGAAATTCTGAAATTGATGATATTTTACTTGGGTAATTGAAAAAGATGCAATGAAACGAAACAATCACGTTGACATATATATTCAATGCCTGTTTGAGACTGAAGTATGATCCGGAATGTTTTAAGGTTTCTCCAATAATAACGCTTAAAAAACCTAACAAACCAGCAGAACAAGTTGGACCTTACAGGCCTATCTCACCGCTACCTGCGATATCAGAATTATTGGAGAAACTGCTGTTGAATACCTTTTCGAAAGAAAATTTAGAGTTTCATATGAAAGAGCATCCTCATCACTTAAAACTTATTTGACTGTAGTTCTACAGGGTAGTGTCTTGGAACTATTCCTATAACTGCTCGATCCTGCTGATACCTCAACAATAAAAGAAACAGTACTTGTAACATATATCGATGACAGTTATCATGGGAAAAGATGCATCTCTATCTGAGGCTGTAGGATCCAAGTAGCGATCGGAAAGATCTACTGAATAGAATGGACTAGAGACTGGAAAATACAGCTTAGTATCGCCTAATCCATTCATGTTGATTTTGCGTTGCGGCGGAAATGACACCATAATCTAAAGCTAAATCTAGCACTAAAAGGATAAAAATAAATTATATAAAGGAACTAATTAAAAAATAAAAATTA
Source organism: Rhynchophorus ferrugineus (assembly GCF_030347505.1). Lineage (NCBI taxonomy): Eukaryota > Metazoa > Arthropoda > Insecta > Coleoptera > Curculionidae > Rhynchophorus > Rhynchophorus ferrugineus. Next base: position 54,291,679 of record NW_027472583.1, read on the forward strand.
ATCAAACTTAGATATTTAACACGAAAAGAAAACTTTACTGGCATTATTCCCAACGAAGTTAACCGACAATAAATAATAAACCTATTCAAGAAAATCTCATTACATGATGTGTATTTTATATTTTTCAACTTTCTACGCACTTTTATTAATTTTTATACCGTAAGAACGTTCTATTATGTTTTAGAAAACTTAAGAAAGTTGAACGAGATTTGTAGTCACTATCAAGTTATGACGTAACCAAGACATATATGGCTTCATTCATTTTATTGCTGGCCTCTGAATTATATTTGTAAGAATTGATTATATCGTTCCTAGTAACTTATTGTAATAATTGTACCCACTAACAAGTAAAAAATAATTAAATTTAAAGTTTTAATACAGAAAAAGAAAACGTTTTAAAAGATATGTAGGTAACAATCGTTGTAGTTGATAACTAAATAAAAATCAGTTTGAAATCGGTGTGGAGCTCTCAAGAGATACAAAAATAATAATATAATTTCATATTCTAAACACAAAATTAAATTAGGAACCAAACAAATCTAATTTATTAACTGTTTGGGCACGTTTTGTTTAGTTACAACAATTATTACGTACATATTTTAATTTAAGACGTTTTTTTGTGTTCAAAGTCTATGTTTGATTATTTTTTACTTTTTAGTGAGTTCGATTTAATTTTTATAAAATATTTTTATACCTTCTAAACAATATTTCCCCTTAAACACTCTACAGTTATATATAGTACCTGTTTGCCAAATTTCAAAAATAAATATACAATATCGAGAATTTTGTTTTAGTTAATCTTCCGTATAGTCATTGCTATTTTTAGTAATCAACAATTTTTGTATGATCTTTAAAAAATTAATATTTTATTTTACGTACTGCTGGAGTTTCAGCACCAACAAAAGGTTAATAAAAATACACTTTAAATAAATTCGTTATATAATTTTAGGTGCCAATTTATAATGGTTCCAAATATAAAATATCTCTCCAATCTGCCAATGATCGCTATAGAAGTGATTTGATTTTTAAGGATGTTGAAACTGAAAATATAAAAAGCCATATACCTAACAAACCGAAATTATCGAGGATTAAAGAGAATCTAGTTTTTTTCTTGCCTATGCTAGATCGCAGAGTGGACAGTTACAATTTTACTATTATTTTTCACGATTTTGACAGCTCCACTACTGTACAAAAGAACCAAATTCCCGATGGATTGGATGATAATAAATCATGTAATAACTACACCATAGCGTCGAAAACACATGGGGTATGTATTGAGTATGATATAAGTTGCGTCAATTTAACTTAGTTAATTAATTAAACTTACTTTTCTAGATTATCAATAGCACAACAATTACAAGAAAGAACATCTCCGATATGAGCCATGTATTGAGACCGAATAAAAAGTACTGTGTTACTTATTTGATTAAATTTAAATACTGTGGGATATTATATGATGTTATTTATCATGATGAATATACTGAGTCATCAAGTATAGGCGCTAGAATATCTTTATGGTTTTTACTTATACCAATATTTCTAATATGTATGTTTATTGGTGCAGTAATGTATGAATAATTAATTTATTATAACCATAAATTATACGAGGACTAATAATAATATTACAGGTTACGCGAACGATATGAGTTGACGCTTTTCGATGATAGTGGTGAATATATTATCCGTATGAATTCAAGAAACAGTGGTGAACTTTTGTTAAGTAGATACTCTGATGAACGGCAATAATATACATGCTCATTTTTCGAAATAAAATATTTTTGCTGTAAATAAAAATAGCTTTGCGATTAAAATACTTTATTTGCCACTAATATGTGTAAATTATAATCTAGTCAAGGTGAATAATGTTACTATTAGTGATTGTAGTTTCCTAAAATTTCAACGATATATAAGTTATTTTCTATCAATAAATATTCACAATTTTCATAAATATTTGTATTAATATTGAAACTATATATATAGGAAGGAAGTAAATATTGAAATTTTATTGAAATATCACATTTTAGTTCAAAAAATATCGAATGTAGTGAAATAATAAACATATAACACAAACAATATTTTCTATTTGTATAAAAACAATATATTTAAATTAATGTACAAATTTGGACAATTAGTATGAACTCTAAGAACCATACATACATTATCAAATTACATTACATTACAATTACATTACTATTAAAAATCAAGATCAAAATCGTTTATATCCAGCCAATATAGTTAAAACCAAACGAAAAAGCCACCACTATACGTGAAAGCAGTGAAATTGTCCTAAAATGTCCAAATAAGATCAACTATGATCCCTACTGCAATTTTTGGTACTATCCTTGAACAATAAATCCCACTAATTGACCACCTCGAACTTTAGGTACATTTACTAACTGAAGGATGGTACTTTTTAAGCAGAAATAAATCTCCAGTCAATACATCATTATTTTTACAAAACAATAATTTTCTTACCTATACTGTTATATAAAAATACGTTCTTTTCTTCTTATCTGTCGTTGATTTTCGGGTGTCGTTGATATTTTTATATTTTGGTTATTTATTTCAAGTCTATTTTTGTTAGCAAATTTAATTATTTCATATAGTATCACTCTCCACTGTTCTTGCATCCTAGCAAAATCCCGTCTAATTTCTTCTTCTCTTATTCTCTGAATTTCACATTCCTGCACTTTCACTCTCAACAAATTCTAGTTACATCTCAGCTATTAATAATCTAATAGTCAAATTATTTTCAGTTACTACAATTTTTGTTACTATTCTTGAATGACAAACCTCACTAATGAACTGACTACTTCCAACACAACAAGAATCATTTTCTTCGCTGTTCTTGTTATTAAAAATTTAACCTTATGGTGGGTACAGAGTTGCTTTTTAGAGATAATTAGCCAAATTAGTACTTTGAAATATCTTTTTAATTTACTTTCTATCAAATACTTATTGCAAGTATATAATTGTACATCATCCATATTAGCTGTGTTATATTTAGATGTTGCAAAAAAAAAATTTTTGCCTTTTGCTATTTTGTTCACATTTCTCATCCTCCAAAATAAGCAACACCTCACTATTACCCTTGTAATCACGTCTCGTTGAGAATGCTCAGCTCATGTTGAAAAATACAGGCCTTTGCTAATATAAATATTGGATAGACTTCTTCTGAAGTTACTGTATACTGTTAACTGTTTAACTCGATAACATTTTCTGACATATTTGAATCAATGTTTCTCTTTTTCTATGCCACATCTAAAATAGAGGCATGTTATATTTTTCAAATGAGTTACGTATATCAATATTATAAAATACTTTCAATTTAAATAACAACTGGAAACCGTATCCCTATTAAGCAATACTCTTCAACATTTCGATTTTTAGCTGGACTGTGTAAATTGTACATTACAAACCCTTTTGCTCTTTGTTAGAACCGATTGTGTAGAATCGATTTGGTGAAGGTGTTTGGGCAATTAAAAGACTGGATTGAACTGAGTCACTCTCTATTTATTTCGACAAACATATCGGTCAAAGCCCCAACACAGAATGAATCAAGATGGCGGGATCTTCCTCCTGCCCGGATGGCATTAGTGCGAGCATGCGCCGTAGCGTTTATTATAATTTACAGGAAACTACTTTAATATCAACTATGTCATATATACACCGACAGAGGGCGTTAGATGTAGGCGCATCCACCCAATTATTTATATATCCAACACTCGGCCATCCTGACTTCGCAGCGTCCTCGCAAGGCTTCACTCCAGCTGCTCTTGAACACTGTAGTTGGTGGCTTTGGTCTTTCTATAATGGAAACATAGTCTTTACTACATGATCTATTAAAATGTCTTACCTGGATGATTTTTTCCTTCATTGCTTCATTTTATAGCTTTCATGCAGTTTGTTTTATAACTTCTGTGAAGTCAATTTTATACTTTTTGGCTGAACTGCAGATGCCTTCGGTGAGGTTCAACTGCTAGACTCCATTTTAACTTCTCTGAATGTCCTGGTGTATTATGTGCTTCTTCTTCTGCTACTTTCTAACGAGCCTTATAATTTATATCCTTTTGCGTTTGATATTTAGAATTTTACATCCAATAATAGTCTAAACTATTTACTTGAAATAATTACTTTGCCAATTTACACACTGTTTAATAACTTTGCACCTTTATATTCTCAAGTTCTACGTTGATTCCCAAAATTTCTTGCTTCGTTTTTTTTGTTTTCCCACTAAATTTATTTTAATTGGATTTACTGCAATATTTTATAACATTTTGAAACTTTATAACCAATGAAACTATCCAACAACTACAATATTATCTTTTTCAATGTTCACCTCAACTGAACAATCAAACTCATGTTTGCTGTATACTTATTATTTACTTTTCCCAACTATAAACTGTTTATACTTATTGTTGTTCTGCAAACCTTTGTTGTATTTTCTTCCACACTATTCTTATCCATGTATTTCATTACTTGATTTCTATTTTGATCATTTATTGCCTTTTAACTAAATTGTATATATCTGCATATTTACTGGTCTGATTTCGTATGACTATTGTTCTTCATCACTATGTTCTTAATAGATTTATTTTATATTCCATGTATTCATTAAATCACATACATTCTTGTATTTGCGTTTAAAAGTTAATTTATTCTCTGATTAGTTGCTGCCTTTTAACAAAAGTTTTGTAAATTATTGTTATGTTGCCTTTATTTTAATCATAAATGTTACAGAATCATATTGAATGTATGTATCCACTACAAGTTTTAAATTTACAATTCCAAAATTTTAACGTATTTCCCTAGTGTAAGCGTTTACCTATATTTATATCCATGTCTAGAGAATTATTGAGGAAAGTAGGTGATTTCTTGAACAGAAAAGTTGTTAATTCAGGTTAAAATCATGCATCAGATCTTTCAAAGTTACAACCTCTAAATTGATAATAATCTCAAGCCATATCTAAATACAAAATTCATGCAACTACAATTGGCTCATTTATTAGATTTAAGAAGGTTGTTCTGCTATCTTTTTTTTTTAATGTTAATTATAATATTCCATTCCAGGAAATCACCAACATTAAAAGAATTTGGATTAGCGTACATTAGATGAAGTTTTTTTAAAAAGTTTTTGTTTCGTTGACTTCTCAATTATTTAACTAATTTATAGATAATTTGGCAAACGAAATGTGAGTATTTTTCTTTAAATAAATATTTTATTTTAATCATTTGCTATTTTATATATTTGTATAAATAACAAATTATATAAACAAATAAAAGTATATAAACAAATTATAAACTATACTATTGCTGTATTTTCAATATCAATAGTCCTATTCAAGATTATTACTAAATTAGACTACCCTTTTGATTTTATTCCCAAAGTATTTTAAATTTTCTGGACTAAACTATCCATTTGAAGCCTTTATTTGTATTCATTTATTCGAACTATTCACACATTGATATGATCTGTTGTCAGCCCTAACTTTGAATTAAAATTTCTCAACTTCAAAATTTTGTCAAGAATGCTATTACAGCAATACAATGTTGTCTGAACATTTTATAATCTTGCAATTTATAACATTTAAGTTAAAAAATCTGTTTTTTTGAACTCTTATTTTAAAATTCTGAATGTATTATACTAATTAAAATGTATTGATATTACCCAAAAATACATAGTGTTTATAGGAAATATTATCATTATGCTACAATTGAGCTTCTATTAATTAAATTTAAACAAAAATGAAATTTACACTTAACTTGAAATACAGCAACATTATTATTTAACATAATTTATCCTATAACTTTATTAGCTAATTTTGCTGAAATTATTTAGCGACCAATCAGATTATCGTATTAAATATGTATTTTAATGAATTATGTTTGTATTAAAATTGAATTGTCATAATTGGTATGTTTGTTGACTGCAAATTATTTAGATTTTGTATAAAATAACTAAAGTCTATTGTTTCTAATTTTAACATGGAATTTAAAATAGTAATCTTGGATGTTAAAAAATATCTCGATTCCCAATTTTTTTTGTTATTATATACTAGTTTTGGCTGATTTAATAACAATGGTTACCTTACCGCTATCTGCATCTTACAAAGTTTACTGTGGATTAATTTGTTGTTTACCGTGAGTGATCTTCAAAAATATTCTTCCAATGGTCTGCTTCTGTGAATGCTACTGGTTCCTTCTTTTCTTGTGTCCATGTAACTTTTGCATAACAGCCGATGTGTTATTTCCTAATCTCTATCTGCTTTCTATAATAATGTACTCGAAACAAAATACTAATTAGTTTTAATCCAAACTCATGTGGATTTACTACTTATACTACGAAACCAATGATTTCTAGTATTCTCCCACCTTACTAATTTGTGCACATTAATAGGATGTCTATCTTACTTGTATCAATCTTGTGTACTGGTAATACTTGATGCTTGTGCTTGCTGCTACTGACTTGCTTCTAAAACCTGGCCATTGTTGACGTCTTTTACTGACTACATGATTGACTTTGTAACTACTTGATTTTGTTTCTGAACAGCCTTTTTGTTTATGTCCACATTGTGGTGGTGCGTTTGCTGAATTTTTGCTTATTGATAGCCTGTGTGACATTCGCCATATTGGCAACATGTGTAATTCTAGAGGTTTTGTTTACTATTTTTGTTACTGTTTGATTACTACTTGATCTTCTATGATTGCGACTTTTATTGTGCTTGGCTGTTTGATGACATCCACCATATTGGCAGCATGTGTGTTTATTGAGGTTTTGTTTACTAATTTTGATACTGCTTAATTACTACTTTCATCACTACTTTGATATAAACCTTATTGGCTGTATATTTACTGCAATTTTGTTAATAGTACTTCCTCTTGATGGCTCGTTTGTTGACACCCACTTTGCTAGCGGTTTGTCTACTATTCTTCAAAATCTTGATAGCTCGTTTGTTGACTTTTACCTTATTACCACCTGGTGGTTAACATACATTTTGGTGTACCCCTTTTAGACGCTTATTTGTCAACATGGCAACCTGTTTATGGCCAGTTGTCTAGTTGGCGACAGCTACTGGGTTCCCCCTAATGATGGCAGTCTGATTGCGGACGCCCATTAGGTTGGCATGGTTGTTGCTGCTGTTCTCGATGTTAGTGGTCTAATTACAGACAACTATCTTGTCGGCCTGGAAGCTAATACTCACTCTAATAATGCCCCGATTTCAAATGTCTATCTGATTGCCGTGCGTGCTGTTGGTCCCGTGTTGGTAGCCTGACTGCAGACATTCATCTGGTTGTAATGAATGATGCTGGCCCCATGTTGGTGGCCTGACTGCAGATATTCAACTGGTTCGCTTGGCTGTGCGTGTTCGCGCTGAAGTGTCTGCTTGGCGGTTCTGTAGATGTTCGTCTTGTCAACCTAAATGTTAATACTCACTGTAATTGTGGCCTGATATACTATCTGTATTGGTTGCGGATGCCTCTGTGATGGTGGTCTGACTGTAAACCTCAATCTGATTGCTGTAATTGCTGCTGTCGGCCATGGTGAAGGCCTGATGGCGGACAAACTTCTTGTTCGTCTGGCTGCATGAATCCCCTGTGATGGAGGACTGGCTGCCGACATTCATGTGAATGTCGTGACTGCTATTGTCGTCCGTAGTGGAGACCTGGCAGTAGACGTTTATATAAACGTCGCTTGCGATGGCCACCGATTGGTTGGCCCCTCTTGCGCTGGCAGTCTGGTTGTAGACGTAAATAGAAACGTCGCTGGCGATGGCCACCTGGTTGTAGACGTTCATAGAAACGTCACTCGTGGTGGCAACAGGCTGGTTGACCCCCCTCTTGCATTGCGCTGGCAGTCTGGTTGTAGACGTAAATAGAAACGTCGCTGGCGATGGCCACCTGGTTGTAGACGTTCATAGAAACGTCACTCGTGGTGGCAACAGGCTGGTTGACCCCCCTCTTGCAGGCAGCTTTGTTGTAGACGTTCACAGAAACGTCGCTGGCGATGGCCACCGTTTGGTTGGCCCCCCTTGCGCTGGCAGTCTGGTTGTAGACGTTCATGGAACGTCACTCGTGGTGGCGACAGGCTAGTTGACCCCCCTCTTGCAGGCAGCTTTGTTGTAGACGTTCATAGAAACGTCACTGGCGATGGCCACCGGTTGGTTGGCCCCCCTTGCGCTGGCAGTCTGGTTGTAGACGTTCATGGAACGTCACTCGTGGTGGCGACAGGCTAGTTGACCCCCCTCTTGCAGGCAGCTTTGTTGTAGACGTTCATAGAAACGTCACTGGCGATGGCCACCGGTTGGTTGGCCCCCCCTTGCGCTGGCAGTCTGGTTGTAGACGTTCATGGAACGTCACTCGTGGTGGCAACAGGCTGGTTGACCCCCCTCTTGCAGGCAGCTTTGTTGTAGACGTTCATAGAAACGTCGCTGGCGATGGCCACCGTTTGGTTGGCCCCCCTTGCGCTGGCATTCTGGTTGTAGACGTTCATGGAACGTCACTCGTGGTGGCAACCAGTTGGTTGACCCTTGGTGTCACCGTGCTTGGTGATTCTGTAGTGGTCTCTTGGCTGGGCAGCTGGTCTGCGATGGCTCCACAAGGTTGGTGGTTCGTACGTGTGGCCCCCTTGGTTGGCTGCACGTCTGCTGCGTGGCCCCTGTTTATGGACTGCCCGTTGTGGCCCCCAGGTTGGTGGGACGCTCATTGTGGACGGAACGCTCGTTGTGGCCCCCTCAGATTGACGGCCAGCTCGTTGTGGGCCCCCCCAGGTTGGTGGGCAGCTCGTTGTGGACCTTCTAGGTTGAAGGAACGCTCGTTGTGGACCTTCTCTGTAAGAGAAACGCTCGTTGTGGACCCCAGGCTGGTGGGCGGCTCGTTGTGGACCCCCCCCAGGTTAGTGGGCAGCTCATTGTGGACCTTCCATGTTGAAGGAACGCTCGTTGTGGCCCCCAGGTTGGTGGGCGGCTCGTTGTGGATTTCTCGAGTGGACGTCACACCTGTTGTGCGACCGTCAGGTAGGCGGCAAGCAGGTTGCAGGGCCCTTGAAGAGCCTGTACGGTGATTGCAGACCCTAGGTAGACGGCACGCTGGTTGCACGCCCGTCAGGTAGGAGGCATGCATGTTGCGGGCCCCTCGAAGAGGCTTCGCGTTGATTGCGGACCCCAGGTAGGCGGCACGACGGTTGCACGCCCGTCAGGTAGGCGACATGCATGTTGCGGGCCCTTCGAAGAAGCTGCACGCTGACTGCGGACCCCAGGTAGGCGGCACGCTCGTCTGGTAGGCGTCATGTCGTGGAACACCCAGGTTGGTGGGCAGCTTGTCATGGCTCCCCAGATTGACGTCGACCTTGTTTACATACCTGATACAAAGTCTGCGAACTCGTGGTGAAGTCCCAGTGGCACCCCTCTTGTTAGTGCACCTCGTACTGTCTCTCATGATGCAGGCCTAGTTGGCGCCCATCCTGTTGATGTACCCCTTCCTGTCTCTCATCGTGCAGGACTGCTAGGTGGCGTCAATCTTGTTGGTATACCTGGTGTTGTCTTTCACTATAGCGAACTTGTGTAGTTCACCATGTCTGTGGCCTGCCAGTTGCGAATTGTTGTATCACAGGTTATTGCTCTCTATGTAGACAGCTAATTCGCTGTTCCACATCATGGCGACTTGCTGGTGTACCTCATTGTCATGTCTATCGATTTGCAACAGAACCCTTGTGGAAAAAAAACAGATGAATCAGAAAAATATAATTTTCAAATTTATCTACTCCCTATAATAAATAGAAAGTACGTCTGTTGTACTTGAAAACGTTGTCGCTTGTAAAAAAAAAATAAATAAAAAAAAATATTTTACCAGATCCGGTCCTGTGCCATTGTGCCCAGAGGCGGACAATCAATTTGCGTCGCCTATTACCTAGAACTAATTCGCCGCGCCGAATTTTTTTCAACATTTCTTTTTCAGAATTTAAAGAAAGTTCCCTTTTCTTGCTACAGTGTAATTAAAATGTTTTAAATTCATACCTGCATCCTTTGTTTACGTTTCATCCATTTCGGCGCCATTTTGTGGCTTGGGTACGCGCCGATGTTTGTTTACATTATGTTATTTTCGTGTTAATGGCTAATTACTAATTAATAATCAAACTGCCCTTGTGGCGATTGATCTAAAACAATAGTGTTTTAATAATATTCCTTTGTATTACCTTGTTCGCCTCATGGATTCTAGTTTGCGTCGTTTACACACTAAACACTACTTTAAACAATCACTATAAATCACTGTGCACGCGTTGTTCTTTATCCCACTTCTGATTTGTTAGAACCGATTGTGTAGAATCGATTTGGTGAAGGTGTTTGGGCAATTAAAAGACTGGATTGAACTGAGTCACTCTCTATTTATTTCGACAAACATATCGGTCAAAGCCCCAACACAGAATGAATCAAGATGGCGGGATCTTCCTCCTGCCCGGATGGCATTAGTGCGAGCATGCGCCGTAGCGTTTATTATAATTTACAGGAAACTACTTTAATATCAACTATGTCATATATACACCGACAGAGGGCGTTAGATGTAGGCGCATCCACCCAATTATTTATATATCCAACATCTTATTTAAGACATCACAAGAGGCCATGAGTTTTTAATTATTTATTGCTAAAACCAATTTCTGATATATAGCACGATTCCTAAGAAAGCTGTGGATTCTATTTGAAACTAGTGCCGAACACCTGAGATGTCTTCAGATTTAAACTAATCATTTTAACTAAAAAAGAACCATAAAACACAGTTAACAAAATAAGAATATGTGACACGTAATAATAAATTTTATAAGGTTACTTTGACAGTCGCGTTAAAAAATGCTCCAATTCGACACAGACGTTTTCAGCAGCTTTGTCGAAAGAAATTAAGCCGAAATTCTTTGCATATAAATCAATTTTTTTCTACAGGAAGTATATAATTACCAAAAAATTCTAAAATATCCAATAATTTTTTACTTAATTCCACCAAATATTAACACACGTACTTTAGGCTTTTTTATTTCCTAGAATTGCCTCCTGAAAGAAGGAAGTATCAAATTTCAACTTTTTGTGGCTTGGGTATGCGACGTACGACAACACGTACGAACCACCAACATTGTGGAGCCATCGCAGACCAGCTGCCCAGTCAAGAGACAACGAGAAAGCTTGCAGCAGGTACATACCTATGTGGGGTATGCCAACGAGATGAACAACAACTAGAGTCACCAATGCAAACGACAGCAAATTAGCCGCCAATATGAAGGGTACTAGCCAAACAGGGGCCAGCCAATCGGCCACCATCATCAGAGACGCTTCTATGAAAGTCTACAAGAGGGGGAGTCAACCAACCGGTTGCCACCACGAGTTCCATGAACGTCTACAACCAGGCTGCTAACAAGAGGGGCCAACTAATGAGTAGCCATCACGAGCGACGTTTCTATGAACGTCTACAACCAGACTGCCATCGCAAGCGACGTTTCTATGAACGTTTACAGCCAGGTCTCCACTACGGACGACAATAGCAGTCACGACATTTACATGAATGTCGGCAGCCAGTCCATCACAGCGGATGCATGCAGTCATACGAACAAGAAGTTTGTCCGCCATCAGGCCTTCACCATGGCCGACGGCAGCAGTTAGAACAATCAGATTGAGTTCTACAGTCAGACCACCATCACAGAGGCATTTTGCAGAAAAAAATCAAAACAAAAATTAAACATATAATAAAATTATATATAAAAAATAAATATTATATTTTAAACAAATACTTTTTTCTTATAACATAGACAAAGATATGTATCATAAAATTATAGCAGGATGTTGTTAAGAACATCAATACAATTAAAATTCGTTGGGTTATTCGATATTTTAGACCATCTAATTTTGGGTCGATTAAGTTTAAAATTATTGTTCTCTATTTATATTTTATTATATAATTTTTTATTTATAATGTTCCATTTACTAGCCTTTATTTATTAATCCTTATTTATTATTTACTTTATTTACTTATGTATTTTAACTAATTTATTCTTTCTTAATAAAAGTAACACTTGGTTCATTATAGGTCTTCGTTGGTTTAGTTTTATGGTGTTATTAAGTTATTATTATTTGTTGTTATATTGGTTCAATGTTTACGGTAAGCAATAGACCTATAGTCGGAGGGCGACAACCTTCGAAGGATTGTTTTTCTCAAGTGAAACTTTGCAGTTGAATTAATTCTGACACTTCCAATACGATTTTGGAGAGAAACATTCGGAATCTGTCATAGGGGCAGTAACAGTGTGCAAGATAAATGTCCGAATATGTAATATACTTTTGATATTGAGCAATATTGGTCTGGTTGTTCATCGGCAGCCTGACCATTATGGTTGAAACCTAACAGTATAGCCCACCAATTCGAAACACGCAAGCCCCCCGACCACGTCAAGGTTTTGCCCACCGGAGGGAATGAGTAGCTTGTAAAAGTGTGAAACCAACCAAGATCAGAACCAACCAACTGTTCACTCATGAAATAACTTGTCATATAGTTTGCTGTTACTACATTGTTCATAATATAGTATACTTTCGTAAACATGCTCTGGTTCTTCTTTTTTCTGGTATGTCTTTTTCTGCTCTCGTCTTTTCGTCTCTCTTGCGATAATAAACCTGCAAAAATATTTTTAACTAATGTAGGCTTAACAGCTCTAAAGTGCCTATTACCTGATTAAAAAGAATAAAGTGAATGAAAATGGAATTATCAACAGGATTAACCACCATCTGTTGAAGCTATAAAATTTCCATTTTATTGGTTCCGATAGTGATTGGTTCTGTGTATTAATTGGTGAAGAATTTGAGGTATGTGTTACGGGTTTTCTTGGTATTGTTAGTATCTGGTATTCTGTAAGCTCAAGTTCCTGTCCATGATAATGACTTTTTATAATGTACGTCACACAATAAAATGTGCTGGTCTTAAATAAATTTTCCACACTCTTATTTAGAAAAATGTCTCCGGAACTCCCACTATTGACTACCTAAAAAATAATCTCAATGTAACATTTAAAGTAATACATTTAAAAGTGACTATACCTTAAATAATAGGAGCATTATTGGGCGTCCAAAAGGGAGACACAACTTTTTAACATTGATTATTTGCTCATTAATAATATGCAATTGTTGTAAACTGGCATCCTTCCCTGTTGTATCGGTATCTTGAACTATAACATAAATTGTGCTATCCAGAGTCTGGTTAAATATGGGTGGTTGTAAAACCAATGAATCTTCATTATTAAAAACTAATTCGGGTTTACGAATCAAATAGTCTTGAATGTTCTTTTTTTGAAATACCACAGTAGTATAATTTTTGTTATACCCAGCATTGGCAGATTGAATTGTTAATATGTATTTATCATCGCAATTAATATTTGGTACCTAAAATATCAGATATATTTTATAATAAATATTTGTCCTCATTAATTAAAAATTAAAAGACTTATTGTATCTCAAATAACTGTAGTGTTAAAATTAGTATTAAACGGTTTAAAAAAAATATATTAAGTAATGTTTTACAAAAATGTTTTAACTAAAGAACTGAAACCAATATTCCATACTAATAAGCCTTCTCATATTGGTTATATAAGGAAAAAACAAGCACCTCTAGAGAGCTAGAGAAATGAGATATTTGTAAGCTTACCTGATGTGAATATATGATGGGCAACATTTTGGGCACTTCGTAACTCCACACTATTTCTTCAGTTGCGCTTGATAAAAAAATATTGAAAGTATTAATTATTCCGTTTGGAAAATATGGGATTTGCCAATTTATGTGTAAGGTGCAATGAGTAGGATCTTGTTCCCCAGGTATTATTTCATAAGAGACGTTCTGTGCGGGTTCAGGAACTGCAAATAATCACAGATTACAATAATAAATTGAAAGATGAAGAAAATAGTAATTTGAAAAGAATGTCTATGAAAGAAATTACAAATATATACCGTAAAATAACAAAACTCACCTTTGTCCTCTGTGTAGGCAATTAATGTTTTCTTCTCTCCAAAACGGTCACTCCATTTGTCTTTAATTTCCAATGAAATGTTGTATATTCTCGAATTCACTAAGTTATAAACGGATAAACAGTATTTATTTTTCCATAACGCACATGGTTCTGGTTCTAAAACAGACTCTCTGCAGCGGGCTAAAGAGTTCACCATACACAATGATGCTCGTATTTCTGCTTTTGCTTCTATTGCCCATAATGGTAGTTCATATCTTACGTAGGCAATATTGGACCCAATCGCATAAATTTCAGCATTTTCAACCAATGGGATCACTGAAAGAAATTAATAAAACTTATCAGACATATCATAGATATACAGACATACATAAACTATATAGAATATATATACATTTACTATTATATATAACATTTCCTACGATTCTATTTACTATATAAATTACTTTTTCCATTTACGTAATGATTAATATAGATAATCTTTTTAATATTTGGTGTGAAATAATGCCCCAACATATTATTTTGGCTCACCGATTGACTTCGTAACTGGATAGCTAAGATATGTACGCTTACCTTCTGAAGGGGTTGTAAAATTGAATTCTAGCATATTCCTTTGGTTTATTGCTTTTAACTTTTGAACAGTTCTTGCGCTCCATATTCGAACAGTATATATTGTGCTGGGCTTTAAATCAGTGAATTTATAAGTGTTATTTGTGCGATTTTCGATCTTCTCTGTGATTATGTTAGATCCTGGGATAGAAAGTGTTAAAGTATACACTAATCCGCCTTTCCTTGAATTGCAACTTGGCGTATTCCATGTAAGGTCTGCTGTAGTAAAAGTTGTTTGTATTTTCATTTTAAACGGTAGCTCGTCAATATATGGTTCGTCTAAAAATGGTTTAAATTAAAAAAAAATGTTATAAAAACAGAAATAATTTAATTACTTTACCTGATTCTAAAGTTTCCACTGATATATCTTTGTTTTTCCAGCACAATAATGAGGAAATTGTGATATGATATTTAGTTTTTGGTACTAAATCTTTTATGATAAATTCGCTCTGATTACTGGTCAGAAATCCAGATGACCGTGATCTTTCTGATCTTCTCATGTCCAAATTGCACTCATCTATACCCTGCAACATAATATTATGTTAATTCCCTATTTATAGAAATTCTGATATTTGCAAGGTCTTGAAATATGTAGGAATAAATTTTAATTATTTATTCCTTAACACATTATTTTTCTTCCGATAAACATCTGTGCCCAGTAGATACTAATACTTTAGTACTGCATATTGGATGTTAATACTTTGAAGAGAAATTCTATTGCATCGCATTCCTAATGTATAATATATAAATAAATATACATAAAATTATATATTACATAAAACACGATGATACAATTTGTTTAAACAGAAAAATAGACCAATATTCATTCTCATAGCAGATATATTGGGCTTTCAGAAATGTTAACACCATTGCCTGGCAATCTATTAGGTAGCTTGGTACTTACTTGGTACGATAAGGTATAAGTCGTTAAATTGTACGGGTCTTCCTGAGGCCAAGATAGTTTAATATATGTGGCTCTGGTTTCATTATTTATTTGGGGTGAACCTAAATTAAAATAAGGATGTTGCCTATATATAGCGGACACTTATATATAAAAAAAACTAAATATTACGTACTTTTCATTTTGTCACAAAGTGATGGAATTTCTGGTCTCAGGCTTCGTTTTCCGATAACGTGGCAGTATGTGTTATTAGTCACTTCCTGGTCGTTTTGGATTGATGTCAGTTTAAGTTGATTAACTTTTATTTCTAAATAATGAAATAATTAGTTACAATATAATGCAATTTGGTTTATGCGTACCATTTTCGTGACAGACTCGAACATCGTCAATTGCCCACCATCCTTCAGTTGAATTAGTTCCGTTTACAAACTTTGTTTCTACGAGAAGGTCCAAATTAAATACAGACATGTCTGCTTCTTTAATCTTTATTTCTACCCAATTCTCATTCTGAAACCACATTAGATTCATTAGGTGTAACGATATAAGAATATCTTATTTTCTTTATCTTTTTAAAACACTATAAGGTTGAATTTATTTATTTATTATTTATTATATCTATTTATTGAAATAATAGATAGCCTGAAATGTCCCGGGCGTAACAAAGAAAACGTATTTTTTCCAAATTGTTTCGAAATTCGTTTTCTTTGTTACGCCCGGGACATTTCAGGCTGTCTATTATTACTTACTGTCGACTTAACATGCTTGAATATATTCTTACTTCGCCCATATTTATAAAAGAATAGCATCTCACAATTATTACAGGTTGCAACATATAGCGATATACATAAATCTTTATAAGGCAAAATAAGTCGTGGTCCCATATTTGATATCATAGCTCTGTTTGTGTACATGAATTCATCTAAAATCATAAATGTTATTAAGGGATCATTTATATTTATGTATATATATATATATATATATATATATATATATATATATATATATATCATTTATATTGGTAAATATATTGTTGTATTAATTAACTTCAATTGTTCACCAATGATTTTTTACTTATATTCTCAGATATTAACAAACATTGTTCTTTAATATACTTAATTATTTGAATAAATGTTATGTTATTTTAACCGTGCCAATAGAGGGGTTAGATTAACAGAGATAATAAAGGAATCTGGTGAAGAAAGTAGGGTGTAGAACCTATTTACACGTTATATGCATTGAGGGATTTTTCTATAGCTATGTATCTTCGAGAATTTAACTTAAATCACTTACTTTTAATTATTTTCCAGGCACTTTTCCCTTCACTGTGTAAAGTTGCAAGCATGGTTGAGAAATTGGCAAAATCTTTATCTGCGTACTCAATAAAAATTTTACCTAAATGTTTATCTACGAAACGGATATTCCCATTTTCGTTAAAGCTGACTTCAAAATTTCTCCACTCGTTCTCGGAGATTATTTCCGTTTTCCGTGTACCCTGAAAACACACCATAATATTATAGATATAATAATGTAAGGAGTATTTATATGAAGATTTCAGTAGTTTTTAATTAAATAATGTTATTGTATTCCCGACACATACAAGAACATAGATTTGTATTGTGAATCCGAGTTTTGTATCAGCGTTGATTAAAAATATCATTTAAAACACAGTTTTTGTATACTATACATTTCTATATCTTACTTTATAGCTTTGCAACGGTAGATGGTTCTTTGCAAAACTGCTCTTGTCCTGCCATGCAGTGAATTTGTACAATTTTATTTGGTATTTGCTTATATTAATGTTGTAACATGGATCGCTAGACTGACTCGTTTTAGGACAAAGAGAAATTCCTACAGGTTCCGAGGAACGTATCGATATCCCATTCTTATGACCAACACTTATAGGAAACGGTCCGGAAATATTGTGGGCTTCGTTTAGCATGATAGTAGGTATATCTGAAATAATACGCTTTTAGTAACACTTTTGTTGTCTGCATTTCTGCAATACATTTGATTTTAGAAAAACTTTTTGGTACAAACATAGGACTGAAACTTACTGATACAGTTAACGTTTCAGGCGCTGTTTGTTTTAGTTAAGGTGTTTAATACCTTATAAAAATAATTTATGTTTACAAACATGTCATGACTGATTGTACTTATAATAAGCGGTGGTATTTGAACTACTTGTAACTAAATTACGCAACTAGAATGCAAATATATATTTTGTATTTGTATTTAAATGACTTGTTAATAGTATTATTGGTATTTTGTATTTCAAATACCTGACCTTGATCTATTTCGCAGTGAGTATTTCAAATCTACTAACGCATTTGAACTGTCGCCAGCTATAGTAAGCAAAATAGTGACCGTTAAATATGTGACATTTTTGTGACGAGTGAATTTGTTGGTTGCTTATAGCTTGTGTATTAAATGTATAAATGAAAACCTTTATTGTACTCTAAAATAGTTTAAAATTATAATTTATCAGCTTAGTTAAAAGTTATATTTGAGACCATTTTAGTAATCCACACCAAAAGACTTGTAGAAAATTAACTTGGATAAACAAAAACACTTGTTCATCTCGAACTTCATCTTCTTGATTATTTATGAAAATGGCGGAATATTGTCGTAGTTCGAAGTCGAACCTGTTTCGAATATCAATAACACTATTAAGTATATGCTATAAAATATAAAAAGTTAATGGGGTTGCGTTTGAATATCGTAAGAATTACATTATTTTTTACTAGCACACATCTCTATCTAAGAAATAAATCACGTCTAGGTATACTTCCCACTCCAGAAAAAATTACGAATAGGGTGGTACAGAAAAGTGATAGATTTTATATCACAACATCCAGAGTAAGACTTAAGATTGATTCCTTTGTCACAGAACTACTTGGAGGAATTAATTTCAATATTGGAACAAATCTACAGTTTCAGATTATATTTAAGGCAACCAATTATTAGTATAGCAAACTCTTGTCTCCTTTGATGCCTATAACACTGCGATTAGATAGGCTGCAGGATTGCAGTTTGATGCGAAATAGTGTGATCGTAATGTGGTCGTTATGTATTAACGTTGAATAAAATTATAGAAAAAATACAACAGAAAATAGGCGAACTGAACGATGATCAGAGACGGAATGATACAAATTACCCTTCAATGATTACCCTAATTTGTAAGCTGCTATTCTAAGATGTAAAATTCGGCATGCTTCAAGGTCGCTGCATATATAATTCATGACATGGAACATAGGCTAGGAGTGATAGAAGTTGCAGTGCCAAATAAATATATGATACTTATTCTTTTTGGCGTTCAAGAAGTGTGATCAATCATTAAAATCTTCGAACGCTATCCAAATATAAAATATATCTTCATACAATGTGATACAAGTTTGTGCTCATTGTGGCCCGTGGAAACATTATTTTCTTTATCAGATTTTATTAATACCCTGAGAGGAGATACTGACAATGTATTTAAAATATTGCTTGATTGAATGATAAGCTAAGATAAAATACCTGGCTGTATTTTGTAATTTGTTAAATGAATATAGTTAAAATACTTTTTTTTTGTTTTAAATAGACGACTTAATTATATTATGGCCAAAGATTTTTAGAACTTACCGTCCCATCTGCTGTCCCCTGAAAATTCCGTAGTTTTTGATGAATTGTTATCGATGTACCAGTTTTGCATCCTCCATTTTACTGAGCAACCGTTCGGTGAGTTGAAATTGCAGTTGTACTGATTCTGTATATCAGGCAGATATTTAGTTTCTGGAAAAAGCGCATTTATATATTATTTCAATGTCCTCAAAGGCTGTGTAATGTATCTTCATTAAAATATCACTTTGTGAAAATAAGTCCCTTTTTGAAGGTAAATATTGTTCAGTCGGATATTGTGACATTGACCAGAAATAGTAAAAATTGAGAGGGATAAAGTATGGTAAATGTGAGATGGAAATGGCGGATAAAACGTAACAAAGAAGAAGCTACTAATAATGCCTGATATAAAATATCATATCTTAGCATTATATCATTATATAATATCAGTAACATGACATAGAGGCATCAGCGAATTATATCAAAATATGTTCTGTTTAAAAAAAGACCGTAACTTTCTTACTTGGAACAATAGTATTGATTATAACAACAGTAATCACATTAAACTTACTATGGAGTGACTGAAAGTGTTGATGTTGATGTCAGCGTCAAAGTGTGTCCGCGAGAAACATAAACGTTCGAAAATAATCAATTGCAAGAATAATTGGTAGAAAATCCAACTTGAAACTTCCAGAGAACTTTCAGATGAATCAACCAGGTAATATTTTATTACTTTTCAAGTAAAAATTGCGTTTCTTGCGCATATCAGCGTATATTAGCCTAACAAAATATAGATAGAAAATATCATTTTAAGGAGTAGTTGTCTTTTTAGAGGACAATTAAGTACCAACGTCTACCAGAGCATTAAAATTGGTTGATTTGTTGTTTTAACTGGAATTCCATATATAAAACGCATCCCAGACAAGATTAGCAAAGTTCTTAGAATGCCCAAAATCGCAACTATCATTAACATCGTTCGATATGGAACCGTCATGATTATATTCTCGCATACGATGGACGCTATCAGTAGATGATGATGGAATAAATATGTAGTAATGCCGATAACGCCGATATCGTTTGTTCCATACGAAAACGAAACTTGGCTTGATTATATCTGATATATCGTATGTTGGATATAAAAATAATTAGGTGGATGCGCCTGCGCCTGCCATGTCCTTATGTATATTTGGTTGCATTAGCAGATATTAAAGTTATGTCCTGCATATTGTAATGAATGCTACGGCGCATACTCGTACTAATGCCATCCGGACAGGATGAAGATCCCGACATCTTGATTCATTCTGTGTTGGGGCTTTGACCGAGATATTTGTCGAAATAAATGGAGAGCGACTTTGTTGAACCCAGTGTTTTAACTGCCCAAACACCTTCACCAAATCGATTTTACAAAATCGGTTCTAACAAATCAGAAGTGGGATAAAGGATAACGCGTTCACAGTGAATTATAGTGATTGTTTGCAAGTCGTGTTTAGTGTGTAAACGACGCAAAATAGAAACTACGAGACGAACAAGGAATTGTTTTAGATCAATCGCCACAAGGGTAGTCTGATTATTAAAGAGTACTTAGCCATAAGCTTTAGCTTAGCCTTAGCCATCAGCGCATACCCAAGCCGCAAAATGACGCCGACAGCGATGTAATGCGACGTAAGGATGCAGGTATGAATTTAAAACATTTTAATTACACTGCTGCATGAAGCATTTAGCGAATTGGTTCGACGTAATAAGCGACGCAAATTAATTCAGAGGTGGACAATGGCACAGGACCGGATCTGGCATCCACCAAATCCACTCTACAAAATCGGTACTGACACGTAATAGCTTATTTCACTATTTTTTTTGGCGTAAATGTAAAAAATGAATTTATCAAACAGCTGGTGACGTCAGATGTTTTTATTATTTCGCTATCGGATAATCAATCGATATGCGAAGTGCGCGTATCATATCGATACCTGAACAATAAACGGATAAATCCGATAGAAAGAAATTCATTGCATAAAAAAGAATAAAACTGATAAAATAATGGCCTGTATTTTGTGCTATCCAAAATATAATTTTATAAATTATACAATTCCAACTAAACTTACAAATATAATGGTAAACACTTTTTATATTAGAGTGTTGTTCAAGATAGACTAAAGTTCAAGTTAAATTCAGCAACATTGCGACATTCTGGCGTCATTCTGAAGTATTTGCACCGTATTATTTTTGATAACATATTTTAACATGTTTTGTTTTTTATATATTTTAAAGTCTCCTTTTACCAATTATGGGTTATATTAAACAATCACAAACATAAATTTACGACCATGCCCCAGTAGGATTCGAACCCGCGCCTATCGCAACAGTAGGAGGACAGTCCCATCGCCTTTGCCACTGCGCCACCAAGCCGGCATGTTTTGTTTTAATGCATGTAATACTTACTAGTCTCTTCATTTTCGGAATCTTTCAGTGGATATATCCAACCAATGGCATCGTATGGTTCAGATCCTTTCTCAACACAAACCCCTTGTATTTTATGTTGTTCTCGCTTTATTCTAGTGAACACTTCACTGGAAGTCACCAAGCAGAATACCAGCAGCTTCACCGATACTATAATCTCTAAGGTGCGCCCTCGCATTTTAGTGATAAAGTAATAATTTTACTTAATTGAATAAAACCGTAATAGGTCTGCTTATATATTTCATTTCATTCAATTTATATACCTCTTATCTTATACCCGAATTTATATCAGTTCGGGCAATTGACATATGTTTTTTATTTGAATTATAAACAGTTTTGATCAATTGTATTACGAATCACATATGATTCGGGACGGGACGGAATTAATACACCACTTATGGCCTTGGAACAAAAGAGAAACTTTATTTTGATCCCTGGTAATTTATACCCACTCGATACCCAGTCCCAGCGCCCTCTACTAACTTTTCTTCCTCCTTTCTATACTGGCTCTTTTATCGAGACAAGTCTTATATTTAACAATTTGTCCATAGGAGAACACAGTTTGTCAACACCTCGAGACATGTCTATTATTACTGTGGATTTTCCGAAGGAAACGAAAACCTTAAAAATCATTAATAATAAAATGGCTTGGATGTCATACGATATGTTGATTATAACATATAACATGCGGCCGTTTTTCGGCAATTTCGACCTTCAAATGGCCCGATAATGCTACGTAATAGTCGCTGTTGATGGTCCTTCCGTTTTCAAGGTTGCCAATGAACGTTGCCAGCCGACGGTTGCGTTTCCCACTCTTTGGAGCGGGTTCATCATGTGCAGTCCACTCGGATGGCTGTCGGTTAGATTTCGGTGTGAAATGATGGAGCCATGTTTCATCTATTGTCACATATCGACGCAAAAAGTCGGGTTAATTCCGTTTGATCATCTTCAAACACTGCTCCGAATCATCAACACGTAGTCTTTTTTTGGTCAAAAATGAGCTCGCGCGGCATCCACTTTGCACAGAGCTTTCCCATACCCAAATATTTGTGAATGATCTGATGTACACGTTCAGTTAATATCTTTAGTTTGTCTGCTGTTTCATTCAGTTTCAATTTACGGTCATTTAAATTCATTTTGCGGATTTTTTAAATGTTTTCAACGGTAACAGCCACTTTTGGGAGTCTACTGCGTTCACCGTTAATTTCACGTCATTTCACCACGTCTAAACCTAGCATACCAATCTTTTGTGGGTGATTTTCCTGGGGCAGTATACAGAAACTCGGCATCAAGCCAAGTTTTTGTTTCAACTGTATTTTTTCCTTCAAAGAGCAATATTTTATCAAGACGCGAAATTCTTTTTATCCATTTTTTTCGCAATAACCAAAGTTGCTTCACTCAAAATGTTATAATTCTCAAACTAATGATCTGACAGCTGTCAAATTTATACACGCATCTTTTGGGTGTTAGGGCTAAATAAAAAATATATTTTCATTAGTTATTTTAATAGATTTAATTCCAGTAGCGCCATCTATGTGTCAGGCCGGGACTTTTCAATTGACCTGCTATAACCTGACGTTTGGTAGTATTAATTTGTTTAATTATAGTGACGTGAAATAACACGAAACCAAAACCGCGCCACGGTCATCCCCTGGCTGTCGTTACTGATACTGTATTAAATTTGAGGATGTGGCACCCGCTAGCAGTTGTTATTAGGCACGAGGACCTGGTGAAAAAACAGATAGTGGAA
The DNA here is from genome assembly GCF_030347505.1 of Rhynchophorus ferrugineus. Taxonomy (NCBI): domain Eukaryota; kingdom Metazoa; phylum Arthropoda; class Insecta; order Coleoptera; family Curculionidae; genus Rhynchophorus; species Rhynchophorus ferrugineus. The sequence continues at coordinate 54,314,983 of NW_027472583.1, forward strand.
CTAACTATAGATTCGCGAACTTGAGTTAACACACGACTGGATACTGTCGTATGGGGGCAAAAGTTATGACTGCAGCGATGAACGGGATCTTTTCAGCCTGGAAAAAGAGAACTTAGAGGTGACGCGGTGCTGAGCTCCCAGCATATCGACCGGCTCGCGAAAAGGGTTTTCAGAAAAACTTGAGCTGAGTTATTGTTTGTGGAGAAATTGAGATATGAAGTTCTTGCTTTTTGGAGTGTCAGATTCTCTCTGAATTTGATTGTATCTGACAAACCGTGGAGTGTTTAAGATTCTCCTGAGGAGCTCATTTTAGAAGACTTGAAGGCATTTCACCTGATTGGATGTAACAAACTTGAAGTAGACATTAGATCCGTAGAGGAATACGGACATAATTAACATCATGTAAAATAAGCATTTAATGGTGAGGGGAAGCCTGTTGGCAGATCAGAGAAGATAGCATATTACCGAACCTTTCTAGATCTGGGAATGCCAACCGAACCGCCACTCGAAGTGGAGACCTATGTACATGTCGTTATCCAGGCATGGAATTGCTGCTGTGCCTATCTTAAGTTGCGAGACCCGCAGTGCGTAGCGCTTCTTATAAAAAATTATGGCCTGCGATTTTAGGTTGTTCATTCGCAACGTCCACAATTTCAACCACTTGAGCGCATGATCGAGCTGCTTCTGTAAATGCCCTTGAATGGTATCCTCGCACCTGGAAGCAGCTTCATCAATGTGTTCTTCTCTTGTCAGATCCGAAATAAAGAGTCTGGGGCCAGCGGAAGCCTTGAGATACTTGAGAAGTGTTTTCTTGAGCTCTAGAACGATCTGTCCGATAGGTAGGACTTGATGAGGCATAACCGTACGCATTTTGTGATCATGATTGATGTGTCGTGCCAGACCTTGTCGAAAGGTTTGATGTGTGACAAAAAAACAACCCAAATATTTTTAAATAATTTATTTCAGATAAATTTTGATTATTTTAACATATACAGAATGATATAAATACATTATGGCTTTATACAAAATGAACTAGAGGTAAGTACTACGTCTAAATAATATACTTATATAGAAATCGGAAAATAAAAACCGCAGCAAGGCCACTTTTAATATATATATAACGATAAATCTAGAAAATTATCCTGGAACGATCATAAATTAAACCGATTTTTATGCGAAAACCTTTTAATTATTGTCGATATATACACCGGAATATCATAAAACATTTATTATTAGTTCTTTTTATTTTGTCCTTGGAGAGCAAAGAAAAATGTGGAAAACCTCTTAAATCCGAATAAATTTATTATTTACACTATTTACATCAGTTAAGTGTTATATAATCTGAGGTACATGTAAAAATTATCTATGTAGGTTTTACATATAAAATTACCATTATTCGTTTTTTAAATAAATTTAGGTTATATAACAATTTTGTTACAAACGCTGTCGTCTACTGATGGCTATAATGCGCTAGATTTTTTTTACAAAATAAATAATTTTTGGACGGCAAACTTATTTTCACAATAATGTTTTAATAGACGAGGAGGGCTCAGAAGACCTAGAAAGGGTTAAAACCTGTGTTAATTGCTTTATTAAATATTATTGTAGGTTTCTGATAGATTTTTTTTAGAAAAGTCCTAAATATATTTTTCTATAACAAATATCATCTTTTTGAGTCTCCCTCGTATTATTTAGAATGCAGTCTGGATATAATTTTTTTAATGTATATGGTTGCATATAAAAAAAAGTAAACTTTATTATCAGAAACCTTAAGTTATATGAAAGGTATTTTAATAATATAAGGCTGGCTGAATCTATATCGACTTTAATATAAACAAGTTCTGATGATGGTTACACGCGTAACGTATGTTTAAAGTATTTAAATTTTAGTGAAACATTTTCAGTTATCTTGAACGGACAAACACAGTCGCTTTTTAAATAATGTGACTATGTTATTATTATGAACCAAAGCTTCATGGCCGATAGAGCTAGCAGCGCATTAAAAAATTGATTTGCTCTTTATGCAAGGAAATTGACTTGTAGATTGTAACCTATAGAAAGGTATCTTCAGCTATATTCTTAGATTTCTGATCCTTATTCTTAGATTTTCTTTTCGCGGATTCTTAGATACTGGGCTTTTGCAAACTTACATTACAGCCAGAATGTTTGGAGCCATTCAAGAGGAAGCCTACAATACAGTAAAAGAAACTGACGGGAGGTATACCACAAGGAAATTATATTGGGGCCAATTCTTTACCTACTCTACATATGTGAAGTACCACAAATGGAAAATATCACAATGGCTATATTTGCCAATTAAAAAAAAAACACGCGAGTGACAACATAAACAGAATTATAAGAATATCGGAATGAACCTGGATGCCAGCTTCGCTGGAAGAAGCATGTAAAATAGATAAAGAAAGAACGGGAGTTAAAATATATGAATATGCAAGTATTGAAATTTATATCGACACACGGAATATAATTATGGGGACGTTCCCTAAAAACTAATATAAATACAATACAGGTTCCGTACCTTGATTGTTTTCGAGATCTCTAGATAATAACTGTTACCCAGGAAATCAATCGCAAGGAGACATGACGACAAACTCCATTCTCATGTCAATATCGAAGTAATATAACTGTTGGATAACACCAGAATAAGACACAGACTCAAAAGAATCAAATCATTTGATATTGTGAAGTGTACTGTAGTGAGGTGCGTTTAATAAACAAACAGTAATCTTAATACGTAATAATTATTACACCAGAGACTAAAATGGAGCCGATGGGTCCTCCTCTATATATACCTAGATTTAAGTTAATATAAAGATAAATTGTAAGATAGTCAGTAACGACTAGTAACAATGCAAAAAAACAAATTAAAAAAAGACTCCAAAGTCGCTAGCTAACTAAGTACATTCATTACTACATTGACAATGCTGGTTTCGGTAAATTTGAGAAACTGCTTTCTTGAGAGGTTTTTTTAAAAATAAACCAACCTGGAGAAATTATAATTGATTTTGCAATCTATTAGTGAATCGAATCCATTAAAATTCATCCCATGGTAAGAGACAATATTAATCAACAAACAGAATCGGATATTTTCAACATTCTTGCTAGTGCTAGAAATGATTGCACATATTTTTTAAAGGTAAAATAATTCACAAATGTATTTCAAATTTGGTTATTTACCATTCATGAAAAAATTAAGACGAAAACTTTTAGATCAAAACTATAAAATTAAAAACGTATATTCTCTTTTCGTTATTCCCACCTGCAAGACATCGAAAGTTTATCTGTTAGTTACATGAAACATTTTAGCAATAGAACAGATAAATTAAAACATAATTTTTCTCATGCTGGAAAATCTCCATACAGCAGGTGAAACCTATATTAGATGTATCTTTTGGTGCGATTTTATGCGACTTATATTTTTGTTAATGTTAATGGCCGCGATACTATTGATGGAAGCCAACTTGTTTTCATATCCTACTTTAGCAAATATTGATAAATGATCAACAGAGCCGGTACATTATGAACATATTTCCAAATTGATGAAAAGTTGTTACGCGTGTACCCAGATAATGAAGACGTCATGCGTTATATCGAAGCGAATTTTACTCAAAATTTAAAAAATCGATTAGGAATGATGTGTTCTAACAAAAATATTCATATATGTATATGTATACCGTTAATTGAATATGTCCACAGCTATAAAATGTTTATATACAAGCGAATTATATAAAAATTCGGTCTCTGTGAGATTAACTCACCTCATTTACGTCATCGTCATTAATTTTCCTTATCGTCAACGAAATAGTTACACGGTACAAGAATATTAACGGAAATAACGAAAATTATGTCGTAGTATAAAGATATTTTTTATAGCTTTATGTAATTTTATTTATAAACTAAAACTGTATAAAACCAATTTCTTAAACAAAACCTATGATCACATTTTACGAAGGGTTTTGATTGAAACCAATATGGCACTGGCTGTCGCAAATCGCAATGACAGATGATACAGTGATCATAAATTCTGTCTCGTTATTTGTTTTGAAGCTATTCTGGTCGACACTTAAAATACATAACACAAAATATTGATGGTTCAAGAAGACTAGTTTCGAAGATATGAAAATCGAACTTGCAAATAGAAAAATTGACAAGAAATAGAAAAAAAGCATGGAAATTTGAAAGGAAACAAGACTGAGACCGACAGGAAAATAAATTGAAGGAAGATAGGAAGATGGAAGTTTGACCTAGAGCAGTAAAAATACTGGTCTAATAATAAAATACCATCAAGTTTAAGTAAACTATGGCAAGAAAATCCTGAAAAAGCGAAGAAAGCATTGATGAATGAAAAAAAGTAAGAAACTAATATGAAACTATCAAAAAAGAGGAAAAAAAAAGAAGCATACGGATTGAACAAGGTATATATTTGAATATGTCAGCAAGCAACCGCTCATTCATTTCAAATGACTTAATAGTTAAAAACATATATGAGGCTATTATTTTGTACATTTGTGAAGCATTAAAATTTTAAAAAATAGAATATAAAATAATATAGACCAGAATCTTTCCTTGAGATAAAATGCCCGAACGAAATTTAAGAATCTAAACCTAACCTATACATCAATTGTCAATGCATCTTAAAAATAAAACGTCATATTATGTGATTCGCATATTATAAGTATATTTTTGCACTGTTTCTGTTTAACATATAGAAAATCCGTTACGACATCATAATAAACAAGAATTGACAACACCAACTAACATGTTAACAGTAAACGCAGTCTTGTATAAAAGATGTATAGTCCCGTTCACTTGTCTCTTGTCATTCCAGGATTGGTTAAACTGCAACTTCTTCCCTAGTATCCAGAAAAAATAAACAAGACCACGTTCCTCCGTAATATAACTAAAGGTATATTTGGTAAATGCATCTCTCGAAAGAACCAATCTTGTTTTTATTTTCCAGATAATTAGTAATAATTTGTATACGATATCTACAAAGAATTGTTGGTCTTTTACCTACACAATTCCATTTTTTAACATATCCAACAACGCAACAGATATTATACTCTCGTTATGAAAATCAAAAATATTTTTTGAAGACACCGCGCAATACAACAAATATTCTTAGGACTAAATATATTTTTTTAAAATATCAAACAAACTATTCATTTACCCTGCTAAATACATATGACATCTATATTTAAATAACAACCGTACATCCCCTTTAAGCATCGTCTGAGCCTCAAAAAGATAGACCATCATTCATTACGTAGTGCGTTGGTTTTCTTACTTTCGAGTAATTTTTTTTTTGGAAATCTTTCTTATTTTGATTTAGAAATATAGTTGCTTTGAACATCTAAAATTATAGGTATACCAATTCTTCTTCGGGGGAGGTTCTTAATTAAATAGGTCAAAATCTAGTTGCAGTTACGGGTCGTGGTAGAGTGGAGCTCACTGATGGTGCCCTGGAACCGATGATTTCTTTCAACGGTGGCAGGTTCTGAAATATAATGCAAGGCATTAGAAACTTTATTCAGTGGCCAATACCGGTATTAATGTGTTTTTTTTAAGTTCAAATCTAAAGTTTTAATCTGTCTAAAAATATTCTAGTAGCGCCATCTATGTGTCAGGCCGGGGACCTTTCAACTGAAGGACCATCAACAGCGACTATTACAGCTTTATGAGACCGTTTGGAGGATGAAATCGCCGAAAAGCGGCCGCATTTGAAGAAAAAGAATATATCTATCTATCTATCTATCTATCTATCTATCTATCTATCTATATATATATATATATATATATATATATATATATATATATATATATATTTATAGATAGATAATTATATTCTTTTAGCGGTCTCATAACGCTATGTAATAGTCGCTATTAATGGTCCTTCCTTTTTCAAGGTGGTCAATGAAAATTATTCCATGCGCATCCCAAAATACAGACGCCATAACCTTGCCAGCCGACTGTTGCGTCTCCCCTTGCTTTCATCATATGCAGTCCACTCGGATGAGAGTCGATTGGACTTCGGAGTGAAATGATGGAGCAATGTTATACCTATTCTCATATATAAATGGAAAAACTCAGGTTTATTACCCTTGACCATCCTCAAACACTGCTCCGAATCATCAACTCGTCGATGTTTTTGGTCAAAAGTGAACTCACGCGGTATCCACTTTGCACAGAGCTTTGTCATACCCAAGTATTCGTGAATGATAGAATGTTCACGTTCAGTTGATATCTTTAGAGTATCTGCTATTTCATTCAGTTTCAATTTACGGTCATTCAAAATCAGTTTGTGGATTTTTTTAATGTTTCCGTCGGTAACAACCTCTTTTGGGCGTCCACTACGTTCACCGACTTCAGTCCTCATTTCACCAGGTCTAAACTTAGTATACCAATCCTTAATGGTTGATTTTCCTGTGGTAGTGTTCGCAAACTCGGCATCAAGCCAAGTTTTTGCTTCAACTGTATTTTTCCCCTTCAAAAATCAATATTTTATCGACATGCGAAATTCCTTTTTATCCATTTTTTCACAATAACAAAAATTGCTTTTCCCAAAATGTTGTAATTCATAAATAATCCGACAGCTGTTAAATTTATACACACATATTTTGAGTGAAACGAAAGAAAGGATACTTTCAGAGGTACTAAGGACCTCGAACTAATGTAAGACAATAGTGAACTTGAAGGAGCAAGTGATGCCGACTAGGGTGGTGACCAACTAGAAAAAGCTCTAACGGATTCATTCAATTACCATTCATTCAATTACATGAAGGCAACCCACTGATATGGAATAGATTCATCCGAAGGCAAATATACAAATGTAGGTTTGGCAGCACAAGAACAAACTAAAAAATTGGAAATATAAGTGGACAACTTTTTAGCATCTATTTCTGTGATAGTTCAAAGATTAATTAATTAATAATTAACAGTGTTCAAAGAAGGAATTATGGCTAAAGAAAAAAATTATTTCTTTTCATTTCTTTATTAGATAATTGTGCAGACTTATTCAATTTAATTATTAAGTAAAAATTAAATTGGCACCATGTAGAAATAGGATCTACAGTATTGTGGGATTACAGTATCTTGGGATTACAGTATCTTGGGACCACTCCTATATCTGCTCTATACTGTTGATATCCCAATAACAAAAATATCATGGCAAAAGATGTATCTCTGAATAAAGTTATAGAAAAAGTACAAGGTCTATGAATGAAATGAATTAGAATGTTTAAAATATACTTTAATAGCTCTAAAGTGACAAAAACCTAATTATATCACTTGAGAAATGCGTAATTCCTCAAGCGGAATCAACCAAGTACTTCGGAATATATCTCTATGGTAGGTTAAACTGGAAACACCACGTGAGACATAAAGCAGAGTAGATTAGACTCAAAGTCAAGCAGCTGTACTTGACCTAAAATAACAGAGATTGGTCAATCATAAAGCCTATTTGGACCTATGGGGGGCAAATATGGGGTTGCAATAAGATACAAAACCAACCAGTAATCCAAAGAAGCCAAAACAAAGTTCTACGAATAATTTCCAATGCTTACCACTTCGTAACCAACGAAGAGCTGCACAATATATTCTGATATAAGTTTTCGCTTTAAAATATGAAATAAAATTACTTAATTACAGCAACGAAGAAGCAATACAGCTGCTGGACAACACGCAGGAAATCAGAAGATTGAATCGAATCAAACCACATGAACTTGTTCAGTGTATAAGAGTATTTTTAACTTCAGCTTAAGTAGTTTTAGTAGATGAGATTTATTTTATTTTGGGAAATACATACTGTTGTATTAATCCCGTACTCATCTTGCTTGGGTATTATTGCAAGTACAATAGAACAGCCCTAATAAATTATTTTCATATTGAGATTCTAATCTAATGTAACATCTAATAACAAGTAATAAAAATGTAAAAATAAAATAGTTAAAGATTCAGATTTATATGCACAATGTAATTGTTTTGTTCACGCAATTTAAAGGTATTTTTATACAGATCTTTATTAGATTAGTGGATAGGTACATTCAAATTGAAATTGAATGTTAAATATATAGTTCACGTCGGTACAAAAGCCTATTCCTGGAAGTAGAAGGCGCTGTAGTCTGTATCGGTTGTTCAAAATCATATAAAAGACAAATGTAAATAAAAGTTTCTCTTTTCTTCCAAATCATTTACACTGGACACTTACGCTGCTAGGACCTAAAAGAGGAGTTTCCGAGCTTATCGATCCATCATGCACCATCTGATCGTCACGTATAGGTCTGGTCATATAGGCTGGCAGATGCGGATGGTGTAACGTTTGAAAGCCTCCGGCATGAGTCAAGCCGGGTCCGATCCTCTTCATATCCAATTGAGCGTATACCGTAGGTTCCTGTCGGCGGATAACGTTCAGAGCAATCGATGGAGGATGCTGATTGTATATGACGTGGGGCGGCATCTGTTGGTTGGTTATAGACAATTCAGCATAGGTTATTTCACTGGAGTTCTGGAAAGAAGTTAGTACATGGTGCTACTGTGATATTGTTAGTCAAAGTCTTGTCATGCAATCTCAATAATTGTGTGTGCTAAAATGCATGCTTTTATGATTAGGTACACAAAATTTGTAAATACGGGATTTTCTATAGTCTATTCAAAATAGTGAATATTGAACCATAATATTATACTAAATTATATTTTATAATATTATTTTGTCATTATCTTATTTGCATTAGAGCGTTGTAATATATACAAGCTAAAATAAATTAAAAGTCAAATTTAAATGAGGCAATATTGCGACGTATTGATATGTTAATTTGAGCTAATTCCTTACTAATTAAGTCTAATTTTTTGTGATAGGAATTTTATCAGTTATAATTAATAAAATATATCGCTTCGATTTTCTACACGGATTTCAAGGTCGATACATAACGATAACGAAATTTTGTTATGTTGTACGTTTCATAGAAATATAATTAAACAAAGGTGGTTATCATATTATTGATACCATATATAAACAAAAAAATTGTCGTAGATGCCATATATATAATTTTTTGATGTGTAAGGTAATCGACCGCAGAGACAATTATCGATATTTCGATATTTAAAAATATCTCCCCTTTGAAAATTAGTTTAAAATTGGCATGTTTTAAAAGATTCTTCATACTACAATTTTTATACTCAAAGGAAATAAAAACTGATAATTTATCTGAATTATATTATATTCTTCAAATATTAACATAATTTGCAAGAACTGACAACGTAGCAAAATTCTCGTCCGCAAACCGGGGTCCTCCAAAATTAGACTCTTGTACGGAAACGTAATTATAATAAGCTTAAAATAAAAACCATAAGCCCAATTAAAAAGCGATAGTTTTATAACAGTACTTACAGGTTTTCCGTAGCTACCATTTTTTGTCTGACTGTTAGGACTCTGCATTCTGCTATATACCCTCACGGAGGGGGCGTTATTTAGACGTTCGAAAGCACGTTCTTCGTCTTGATATTCGTCATCTGCGTTATTTTGCGGAATGATGTCGGGGTTTTTTTCCTCTAAACTGTCCACGCTGTCATTCATATCTTTGTTCAGAGGTTCGGTACTTGCCTAAATATACGGTCAGCTATTAGTATTTATAACAGATATTAATAATTAGTTATGGTTCTTATATAATATTAATGTTAATCCGTTGATGCATTTATAATTATGGTTCTTGAAAAATATACTATTCTCTGTAGGTGAGGTTGTATATCCTGTATGTGACCAGACAGCGTTGTATAATATTTTTATATTCGAGAGAGAATGACCAAAGTTAAATCTCGCCTTAGGTCACTTTAATTGTAACATTAATTACAAACACTAAGTAAAGTGCAGTAATTTACTATTAGAGTAAGAAGAAATTGTTAACGTTTCGGGTCTATTGAGTCGGATTTAGAATAGAGAATAAAATCGTTACACATGAGTAAAACCAATATACTATAGTTACTATGTATCCAATCCTAACATTACCTACTTATGTCTAGTGAAACCTCTTACCAAAAACCTTAAAATAATTAGGGATCTACTTGGCATATATGTTCTAATGCAAATATAATACATTACATTATTGTTCATGACTTAAAAATAAATAAAAATGCTAATCTTCTTTTATTTATTTATGTTGGTATTATTAAACCCAAATTGAATTGAAAAGTTATCACCTAATATTTCAGCTCGTCTAACGAGATGTAGAGCAAAAGGAAAAAAGAACTGAAGATGAGGGATAAAGAAAAAAACGCGGATAGCGCAAACCAAACAAACAGAAGAATATAAAGATGCATTACTTCACAAATATCTCCGGATTTGGCACATGCGCACTTTACTGCATGTGATAAACCATAAAAGAGAATAAACTATATATACTTCCCTTTCTAATGGCCAAAAGTCAAAATAACAAAAAAATCTAGAATATTTAGATTTTCTTTTATAATAATTCTATAGTAATAATAATTAAATTGTTGTGTTATTCTTGGTGGGTTAAAATAAATTGGTTCTAAAACATGAAAGAATAAGGGTAAGTGCAGAATATAAGGTTAAATATTTAAAAGTTATAAAATCCTAAGAGCATCAGATATAGTGGGAATGCTAGCTGCCATATTTATAAGACATTTTCAACGACATTGAAGAAGTATCAACTTGTGCCAAAATTTAATGATAACAAGAACAGAGAAGGAACTGATTCTTGTTGTGTTGGACATAGTTAAGTCATTAATGAAAATTGTCCATCAAGAATAGTAGCAAAAATTGTAGTAACTGGTAATAATTAAACATTTATTTAAAACATAATATTTTTAGGAGAATTTCACTGCTTTCATATATAGTAATGGCTTTTTCGCTTGTTTTTAATTATGTTGGCTGGGTTTGATCTAAACGATTTTCGCCTATTTATGGTAATGTCTATTTAAAGGGCTGTTGTTCAAGTAGTTAATTGTTCAAGCATGTATATGTAATTTAAATATGGTATTTTTATGAAGATAGACAAGCATGTAGAAATTATGTTTATTATTTTGTTTTATTCAATTATCAAAATAGATTGTGTTATTTCTAAAATTTTACCATTTTTATTTACCCTTTGAACGTATTTACGTATTTATATATATTTGACATTAAACATTATAAACACGATATAAAAAATAGCTCAATATGAGAATGAGCCATTGCCGTAGATATTTGTGGAGTAATAAATCCCAAGAATATAGAAGGATGCTGCAACATTTAAACAGCCACGGAATAATCAGAAATAACATTTTCCAATAAAATAAAATAGTTTTAAATAAAAACGTTTCTGTTCGAAACCATATTCATATTTCATAATACGAGATATGTGACAAGATATAATTGCATATAATTATTGGTATATTGATGAGAAATAATAAAGATGGATTAATAAGAATAAGGAACCATAATAAGAAATTGTTATTGGTTTGAAATAATATAAATAAATATTTACCTTATCACTATTATTTCCGGCAACACATCTTCGCCCTGTTGAGGATAAACCACCATCATCGTAGTCCTTATCATCTCTCTCGCCTCCGCCTCTCAATCGGATCACCACTACTATGATGATGGCTATCAGAATTAACGCAGCAACAACACCAATCAGAGCTCCAAGTAACGGGGTTATTTGTAGAAGGATCGGGGTTGCAGCTGAAAAAAAGTAACATTTTAAACTTATGTTGTTCCAAATATATATCTGTTCTAGGATCTAACAATATTTAACAAAATGTAAGAAAAAGTCACATAAATACAATATATTGACTATGCTGAACAAATAAATATTTATTAGTAGTTATAATTTAATTATTTCTGTAATACGCTCGTTGCCAATAACGCGCTAGCGCGTAATTTAGTTTCTTCATTGGAAGCCAATTACGCGCCAGCGCGTTAAATTAGTGGTGGCCTTTCTAAACATCGTATTTGGTTCGGCATTAGCAATGTGCGATTTCAATTGTATCGGCTTTACCTGAAAACTATAGGTGAGTCATTTACGTGCTTGGTTTTAGTTTCTCCTTTTGGAACCATCTGGTCCTAAATGTGGAAAAATAGATATAGATGCCCTAACTTTACCTTCAAACCTATTTCCAGAGCGGTTATCAGCGAATATGTTTCGAAAATACGAGGGGAGAAGGAATCAGGAAAGGTAATGAGAAAGCGATGTAAAAATTGTTATTAAAAAAAAAGGATTTGTCATGAGTCTTATGTCTTATGATTTATCTGAATAGGGTTATATACCCAATATCTATATTAATATTTTTTCAATTGCTGAGCTGTATGAAAGTTTATATAGTAGTTGAGCTGATTTTTGGGATAAAAATCTCAATATTTATATGGGGGGATGCCTCAAGTTCCTGCCAACATTTTTCTAATAAAAAAATCCGATAAACCAAGAATCTTTTCTCAGAGATGACCAGTAAACAGGCTCTGTAAATTTAGATTACAGCAAACAAACTTTTTCCAGATATCGTGTGTCTACAGGTCTTACCGTCTCGCCCATCCTCTTTGTCATGCATACTTTATTATTCTGTGTTATTTTATTAAGATGTAATTACCATATGCGAGTTTGAGTATCCATGTTCCAAGACCAAGATGGGTCATTATTCAGTAACTCAGTAAATCATAGGTCTTCTTCCTAAATGTAATTTGGGGATTATAATATTAAAGCATTCACAAAAATGGGTAGTTTTATCATGTTGTTAAAGTTAGATTAAACAAATGGTGCTTCGAGATTATTTGCTAGCGGTTACTGTCTATGTGCATATGTGTCTGTGAACCTCAAGTGCTTGAGGGAAATAAGTGTAGTTCAAATAAAGACGCGTTTGCCAAAGGTCAAATCCATTTTGAAATAAAAGGCAAAAGTTTATTTGAAAAATGTTTGCAAAAATAGGGGAGCAGTAGACTTAATATAATTTTTTGAAGGAGAATATCATAATCATATCTAATCAGTTCCATTAAAAGTACAAATACAAATATATAGATAAAGTAAATAAGATAATAAGATAAAGTATTATTTCTTATAAATTCCCAATTACACACCACAAAATTCATTGAATTGCTCTTGACATACCCGTTGACATTGTAATTCACCTAATACTGGAAAATAGAGACGATCTTATCTATGATAATTTTAAAACTTTTAACTTTTTAATCAATTGTTAATTGGGATCTAACAGCGACATCAATTTCTTCTTCTGATTAGAATATATGCTTTGACAATTATTTTTAAGTTCTTTATATAACTGTATTTCACACGCTGCTAATCTTGGAAAAAAGAATGATGTCTTTGACTGTGATTATGTTTTTGCCAACTGTCATGTAATAAGACACTTTAGGTCATTATCTATTTTGATACATTAAAATTACTCATTCACTTTTCTCATACTCATCCGTGCAGAAAAAATTACCAGAGGTATTAATTGACCATTTAATGAATAGTGATAACCACCAGGTATTGCGAAGCTCTTGATAACAGAAGCCAACGCTAAGGTGTGAAAGAAGTGGTAGATCATAAAACCTGTATACATGATGATCGGGAGAAACAAATGGGCCAGTTTATGTATTGAGAACATCCAGGAATCCTACCATCCGGATACCTGCTTCCTACACTGAAGCATGGGGTAGGTTCCGTTATGATTTGAGCGTGGTACCCTGCTGGTTCATTTATTCATGTCATTGTATTGAACTTTGCTAATTAATATCTCGATATCCTCAATGATAAAGTTCTTACTAAGGCTGACACTGCCATATTCCAAGATGATAATGTGTCCACATACACACAACCAAAAGTTCAGTCTTGGTTTGAATCGCATGAGAATGACATTAACTCTATATATTATATCTAATATCTTTCCTGGCTAGCGAAATCACCATACCTCAACATCATAGAACCATTATGGGGAGCTTTAGAGCAGAGGATGTGTAGATTTCCATCTCCAACGTTATTAAAGCAATTTGCGAATGTTTTGTACAAGAATGGGAACATTATTCAGACATTAGGAATCCATTCCGCGGATAATTGAAGCTGTATGGTGTAAAGCAAACGTCGACAATTTGATACTAATTTATACATCTAATATTAAAATATCTCCCGTTAGAACAACGTTACCAACATTGTTAGTGGTATGGCAGGAATTGAGCGAGTGGCTGGATTCAGTTTTTCGGCCAGAAATCTCAGAGGATTTTTTCGTGACGGAATTATGGTATTAGCAGAAAAATGGTGAAAGATTATTAACCCAAAATGGTACATGTTTGATTGATTATAGTTTGAAATGTGTGACGAAATTCGCTTTGAATTTTATCTTTTGTTATTGCTATTGTTTTATATGATCTTCTTTTTAGCACAACTTGTAGTGGCTTTATGGATAGAAGAAATGAATTTTACTAGGAACAGAATTACTATATACTGCGTGGTACGAGTCTGGCTACAACTCTTTATTCGAAGAAATAAGGTTTTTTTTTGAAAACATCTTTGTTAGATATGCTTAGTAAAATCTTCATTATAAATTAATTTATTACTACATTTCAATTATTGGATTAATTCATAAGCAAAACGAGTGCGAGATAAACACATTAATATGTATTCCTCAATAATAAAATTATAATACCTTAAACTATAGTTTACAAGAAAGGTATACACTACATATAAGTTCGTGTGGTTTGATTGGCTTCAATCTTTTGATTTCCTTCGCGTTGTCCAGTAGTTGTATTGCTTCCACGTTAGTATGATTTAGTAATCTTCTTTCGCGTTTCAAGGCAAAATCTTGGATAACTTCACAAATCTTTTTTCCTTGATTTCCAGGTCATCGTGCAGTTCTTCGTTGGTTACGTAGCGATAGGCATTTGTAATTAATCGAACAATTTTGTTTTGACAGCGTTGAATGACTAGTTGATTTGCATTTTTAGTGCAACCCCATATTTGCACCCCATAGGTCCAAAATGGCTTAATGATTGTCTAATAAATCAATTTCTTTGAATTTAGATCAAGTTTATAGTATCTTCCGACTAACCAATATAGTTGTTTTATTTTAGTTCTAATACAATTTGCTTTTTGTCTAATGTCTACCGTTGATATGGATGCCGAGGTATTATGTCTGAAGAATCTTTGAGGAAGCTTTATTGCTACAAATCAGTACAAAGTTTCTTATTAAAAGTGCTATCCATCGATAACCCGCTAAATTTTTTCCATCCTTCAGGCAGTTTAGTGATATCATCTCGAAAGGTACATCTTCTAAGGGTGACCACGAATTGGGTATCATCATAAAAAGTTATTACTCTTAGTAATTCAGCAATCTGCCCAGTGGGCAATAAACTTTTTTTATGATTATAACACGAGTATATACATACACATGAAGAAAATTATTTTACTGATCTCTGTGATCACCACTGTAATATATTATCCAATTTAAATATCATTATATATTATGTATAGGTCCTATAAGTAGACACATTTAAGTGATTAGCGAGTACGTTGAGATGCACTGACAATCTTTCGAAATACTTCACACAAACACGTTGAATTACACTCGTTATAGGTTCTAAAGGAATATCGATATCTATTGCTTCATTAGAGACATATTACGGAGCATCGACAATGGCCCTTTGCTCGGAAAAGGGCTATATTGCTTGCTAGTAGTACCCCGTAGTTGGTTTCCATATGACCAAATAGACTTAAGTATAGATTCGTACAACAATGTCTTATTACTTAATGATAATTTGGATTTGCGTCCAATTAGCCAATAGATTTGATAAAGTCCAAGTTTTCTTTTCAGCTAGTAAGTCTGTCTCTTACAGGTTAGGCATCTGTAATACAGATACAGTCTTCCATAAGAAGTGAAGTGCTAGTCAGACAGGTTAAGACTCATATGTCAGAACAAGTGGTAATCTGAAGGAGCAAGGTCTGGAGTGGTATTTCCTATTTTAATGTTTCCAAGTATGTTTCACCGGTTTTACAACAAATGGTCGAGTGTTGTCATTCCGAATAATAACATTGCAGTGTTTTTGTTCGTGTTTCGTCCGTTTGTGATCAGCCTAAATCCATTAATTGTAACCGATAGGTATCGCCAATGATACTTTCATCGAGCAATGCGTTCAAATATTTATTTTCAACTTACTTTGGTTGCCCGGAACCCTCTCTGTCTGCGATATTTTGCGATATTAAAACATCTAAATCAATATTCACATGTTGAAATCAGTGGAGCGTGGTTACCATAACATAAGCTTAATATAGCATTCGATGAGCTTCAGCAAAGTGAAGTAAAAACTTAACCAGCAACTTCACGGAAATACGATTTACTCGGTGCATATTAACGAATTTTCAACGTACTGAAAAAAAATTTGTTCACACATCGGCCAAATCGCATATAATGAGAATTAAAGCCTTCAACATGAAGTTGGCTAGAAGTTAGCTGAAGTACCAGATAGCATCATTTGCAGTAAAACCTTTAAATTATAAGCCTGATAGATTAAGATTGAATGGGGTAATGATGGAGATGTCTACAGATAGGGTTTTGATTTATTTGTTTTTCATTTAAATCTTTAGCATCGTTTTGTGTAGCCATTCAACAAGTTGCCACGCCTTTCAGTACAAATGTTTGTACTTTAAACTCGTTCACATTTATCAGAGTATTTTACTATTTACATAGGACAATATATACACTAGTTATGTAAAAATATTGATAAAGGTATAGTATTTGTTTAATAATGGATGTACAATAAATAATTAAAAAAGCTTTTGAGGTGTTAATATATTCTACAATCTAAATATTAGTAGCCTAATGCTTTTCGGAAAAATAAATTTTATCCGAACATAAATGTGTCTAATATTAGTGATTCCCATCGGTCCCATCACCGCCTCCAAATCATATATGCTTTTCAGCCCTTTACTCTATCTCTCTTACCCCGTCCTGCGGCTAGACCGGCTCCTGGTGCATATATTATACAAGCATCACTGGCTATCGACTTCTCGTCGATAGTTCTGATAAAAAGCAACAAGTCCTTGCGATCTAACGGCAATGTCGATATCGAAATGTCCTCAGGATTTTGCGAGGTCGCAGTTCCGACCAACAAACGTGTCGTTGCATCGTAAACCTGCATCAGGTAAATGTGACCCGGTTTCCTGCGATACAGTTCGATTACTTGACACCTGATTTTGATCAGATAGACCGCCTGTTGAAGGATGGTGCAGTTTTCCGGAGGACTGGGTTTAATCACTGCCGGCTTATGAGCTAAGATAGAAGTTTTCTATTAGTGAAATGATCGACATCATTATATATATTTTTAGCAACTCTGCAGATGTTAGATGTATTAAAGATCACCGCAAGCTGTACTGTTCTGCGCATTGTGGATTTTCACAAAGTATAGAGAATATAGAGATATTAAAAGGGGTGTATGTGGAACAGAGTTTTAGTTTTTTATTTTGCAGCTAGGTGGCCGCAACTATAAAAGCAAAATTATGCACAAATATAACGTAATTAATTTTAAGAAATAATGCAAGTAAATATATTTCCTTTCAGTTGATTGAAGAAATACTGGAGTTTTGAAAATTTTTGTTAATTACATATATTTTGTAATATTTCCTAAAATGTTTAAACGGTGTCTGTATAATTAGCATTTCTTACAATTTGGGTCATACGCCTATGTGTTGTGTTCTATTTAAAGTGGTTTGTATATATCGCATTATTTCGTAAGGTATCCTCCAATTGGGGATGCAGAAAAAATATCGATATTTTTGGCCGATATATTGATATTTTTCGATATTTTTTCAGAACAGATTACATATAATTTTAAAAAAAGGATTTAAGCATTTTAAAAAAAGGATCTACTCTTTAGGAGTTTTAGAAAAAAAAGTTTTTTTAGGCTAATATTTAACTATTTTTATTTTTTTTCTGAAAGATATCGATATATATTGTTTTGTAAAATAACGATATTTTTTATACTTATTTTATTATATTATTTATTTTTTTAAGTATTGATATATCAAAATATGGATAATTTTTTCGGTGGCCAACCTCTAATAGGGACGCAGAAAAATTATCGATATTTTTTAGCTTTTAAAATTGGTACATAATTTTAAATGTAGGGAAAAAATATCACCACTCTTTAGAATATCCTAAAAAGATATATCTTTTTACTTCTTAAAAATGTTGATATATATTTTTTGTAAAATATCGATATTTTATTACATTTTCCAGAAATATTATCGATATCTTTTTCTCAGATATATCGATATTTTCTTGAAATAATGGTTTCGTTCAAAACAAATCAAAGGGTATATATAGAGGTTTTACTTAAATATGCGAAACCGAGGAAATGTTTTATACCCTGCGACTAATGGTGGCTCTGAGACCACTTCTTTGACTGGATCATTTGAATTGACTTACAAAAACATTTTATTGATTCATTTCTATAACGCGATTGTTTGTTTCAGTTTGTTATGACTCCCATTTTGTGTGTCTGACAAGTACGAACAGCATTTTTGCGTCTTAATTTTGATCACTTTTATTTGATAATAATGTATCTTCATTCTCAGAAGTATCCAGTGTATGTGCCGAAATAAAAAAACTAGACATCGTTTAGGGGAAACAATCCAAGTTAGCTAGATTAAGGATGAATGTGTGTGACTTAACAGTGCTTTCACTTGGTACGTATACACTTATTTATCTTCATATATATGAAAATATTACCCACACTTTAAAACCAAAATGTGTCTACATTAGACGATGGTAAAATTACATTGAGGGTAAATGTGATTATACTACATGAAGAGGTTTTGTTACCCATTTAAAAATTTGCAGAGGGGCATCAATTAAAAACTTTATTTAAAGGGCCCATTTACTTGAAACCAATGTATATTACTTATAATTAATATTATTGCTTAAGTCTCCTTTAACCAAGATAACTGATAATGAAGCCAACAACATTATCATGCTTGTTTTATTATATTGTTAATAGATCCCTAAGCTGTCTCTTTAACTCCTCGATTTTACCATAATAAGAGCATCGCAGTAATTTTCTTGTTGCTGCTTTTTAAAATTTTAGTCTTTGGTATGTTTTCTCCATTCTGACGAACATCATATAATTTAACAGGTTTTAAATTTCCGTTCCACAATTTTCACAAAATAATTATAACAACTAAAATATGAACAGACACAGACTCACCTGTGCTGCTCTGCTTTCGGTACGAGAGAACAAAAAGATAGAAACTTTAATATATCTTATTTGTATTGATAGCACTAAATAAATATGAAAAAGGGAAAAAGCATTATAGACAATTTTGATTATATTTGCCAATAGAAATGTTGTATTTTCAACTTGATTTCAGCCTATTTATATTCACATTTATTTATTTTCTATATTTCATTATTTTTTTATTTATATATGTTATATAACAATATTTTTAATATTTTATAATATTTGTATTTAGTTTTTTTTTAAATGCATTTGGATTTTATTTCAATTTTAATTGATCAGTGGAATGTGACGCCAGATATTAGACACATGATGCGGATGAAATCCTCGACCAATGAAATGCTTTCCTAATAATATATTTTCCTTGTAGGTGCCTGTAATGCTAAACTAAACTAACCATTGAAATACTTCTTGCTGAGACCACGCAAAAGAAATCTAAAATTATTTCTATTTAGTTAATTTTACGAATCACTTATTATTCGTGATGGGACGGAATTAACACATCACTTATGGCCTTCGAACAAAAGAGAAACTTTATTTTGATCCTTGGTAATTTATGCCCACTCGATACAAGTCACAGCGCCCTCTACTAGCTTTTCTTCTTTTCTATACTGGCTCTTGTAATACTCTCTGCACTGAAATTATCATAAATTTGTTTCAAATATTGTTTTCTATCAAATTGACAACATTGGCATTGACAAGCATGTCAATGAAATAACACTTCATAAGAAAAGACGTCACAAATCACAATGATTTTCTAATTAAATAATCGAACGAATTTCCGATACTTTGTCGTTGAAATTAATTGACGCCATGGCCAACGAAAAACAATCCAACAACGAAGAGTTAAAAACATCCACTGAATATCAAACGGCCCCTAAACTGTCACCAAATCCACAGATATCGGAGGAATTTCGAAATCTGTTGTTGGAATTCGTGATAAGTTGCTTGCTGGCACAGCCAGAAAGTGTCATCGACTATGCCGCCGATTTTTTCAACGATATTCTCGAAAAAAGACAGACGACCATCGTTCGAGAGTATGAAGAGGAAGGAGAAGGTTCGGCGAATGAGTCTAATGACAGCGAAGCGGAGTTGGATTCAAAAAATGATGAGTCGGGCCATGTGATTAAAACTAATATTAAATTTGCATAATATTTTTATGAAATAACACAAATCCGTAGTAACCAATTTTGTGAATAATTAAGAGAAAGTAGAAAATTCCCGGTAATATAAAATTATGAAGTCAGATTAAAAATGTATTATTAGTTAAGGTAATTTGTTGTAAAAAATAGAATTTTATCTTTTCCTTCAAATATTTTCTGCTGCCAGTTCCCTGTTTTCATATTTCTATTAGTATAGAGACACCATCACGCCTGCCATGTCTTATGTTTAAATGGTAAGGATAGTCCAAACTATTTGTTTTCGCTTAAGATATTTTTATCTGTTTTCTTCGAAAACCATGGCCCAGCATGTTGTTGCAGACTTTCAATTAATTTACTATCTCCTTACACTTCCGGTTTTCTGTATTAAGCTCTTTGTGTATTTGACCAAAAATTCCCTGTTCTTGAGTTTACCATATGCGTCTAATTTCTACAAACAATTTAGAAGTTTAGCTTCAAATTTCCTGCAATAAAATTACATACGAATGGGGAATCAATATAACATTAGATATTCTAAGGTATCTTGTGACCTAGTCACTTTGGGGATCTCGTAAGGCTGCTCTTTTTTGAATTAGTTTAAATATAAATTGACGTTGAACTGACAAAAGTTAAGTGAAGTTCGCGTAAAAGGTGGATTGATCATGCTCAAAGACCCTAGCCATAAAATATTCCAATTTTACACCCATGTTTTGAAAAATAACCCTAAAACGTATAGTCAATTCAAAATAGCAGTGACACGAGTTTCAATATACGTCTTCCTAAAGTTGTAAATTTGTTTTACAGTCAGACAATATTATGTTCGTCATTTTATTCTATTTAAAAAGAGATAGAATGCTGTTAGAGAAGTTCGAACATGTAACGGACAAAGCCTACAAAAGTTGTCCGTTTGCCAAACGTCCGAAAATTCTTCAAAATATTATAATTACGGGTTATAAACCGGCAAACCATGTTTTAATGCTTTGTTTTAATAAATTTGAAATCGACGCGGTTTTTATTGAAAATATTTTTTACGCCATGCAGCTGACGGTCACTAAAATATCTCAAAAAATAAAAAACAATATAGCCTTAAATTCGGCAAAAGGAAACCGCGTTTGTGAGAAACAGGTGACGAATCAAGATGTTTCAGAGATCAAATATACGAAATGTATAAAACAGTAAGTAGTTTTTTTCAATCGAAATATAATTTAATACAATTATTTGCGAAAAAATTGCTAGTCTGGAAAGTATCCACAAAAATCCAAAAGATATACAGCTATTTGAGAGATGTAGAACATCCGTTCATACATTGTTGGATAATATGGGATTTAAGTGGTGTAAAGATAGCCCATGAAGGGGCTTAATGGAACTTCCACATATTGCTTTTAAAATAATACTATTTTTAAAAACATATAACAAAATCAATGAAAAATTATATCCATTGATATATTTAAAAGAGACATGAATATTTCAGAATGCTACATTGGCTTGTTCATGGCAAGATGATAATAAATATAGTGTAAAGACAACAAAGGTTCATAACATTTATTCATTGCAGACATATAGTGTCATATATCTTCATGCTGGAAACAGGAATGGTTTTATTGCTGGTGCAGAATTAGTGTTTCTCTAAGTCTAAGGGTGATTACCATGAAAAAATTAACCATAACCTGTCTTTGCAGTAGTTTGAAAATCAGATTTTAAAGAACTTGGAGGAACCATCAGTTATTGTTATGTACAACGCACTGGTGAAGAAAATCCTAACAAGTCATCAACAAAAACTGAATGTGTGTTGCAGCAATGGATTAGGCCTTCGGGGGATAGAACTACATATAAAAACGCATCTAGAACCCTACCGATACTAGTGTGGAAAAAAGCTCAATGTATATATAATAAAACAACTCTAACCTATAAATTATTGTCGCTGTAAAATTAATTATACTTTTAAGTTCTTCGATAACAAATGCATTTGATGTACTATAATGTTAGAATAATTTATATTTAATAGAATATTTCTTCAATTATTTTATTTATATTAAAATTTTGTTATATGTCAGAGCCTAAATGTACTAAAACTCATAGTAGCTGCGGCAACATTGCGACGTTTTGACAAGTTTTCCGTGTCAGTGCTATTTTGAATTGACTATAGATTATGTTCACAATCATCACAGTTCAGGGTGTAAGGCTATCAAAGGCGGAAAGAAATTGATATGAACTTATATAGAGTACTGACATTTAGACAGAAGCATAGGGTGTACCAACGAAAGGGTATTGCAGTAGCCTAGTTACTTAGACATAGATTATTGCATTTTGGAGTGACCAAAACCGCCTACCAGAGATACATTAGGGAGACATGCCACTTAGACCATTCGCACTCAATTCAAAGCTATGGAGCTTACTGTCTATGTACCGACCGTCGTTATATATTTGTCACCTGAACATGTAGCCAGATTAGCTAAGTAACTACAGCCCTATGAAGAAACCGATTTTTTCGTTAGAAACTTAACCAACTTCATCAAGTGCATAGAGAGTATCACCCTAGAACTAGAACTAAGCTTTGATGAGGTATCACTCTTCACCACTGTGCCCACAAAAGGGGCGATAAACAACATTACAAAATTATTACCGCTATCCCCCGTCACAGCTAAGATGGCGTATGAGATTCTGCCGAAACGTAGTCAAAAACTATAGTTATTCTAAGAATCTAATGAGGATGGAAGCCCGGAGTACTACCTCAACATATAGCACACGCGGAAGCGTCAGAGATAACTACATCACTTTAAGTTAGGACTTATTTTCAACGCCCACTATAAAAAAAACAATTTTTACATCATAACATATCATCTTCTTAATGGTCACTTAAATTCATTGCTAATAGTTAATACTTCCAATAAAACTGGTCAAGGCGATAGGATGGTCCTCCCACTGTTGCGATAGCCGCTGGTTCGAATCCTGCTGGGACATAGTCGTAAATTTATGTTTATGATTGTAATTATAAATGTCTATAAAGAACAGTGGAAGATCCGATGATTAATAACTATCCCAGTCTAAGTCGGCAGGCTTAATGCCCAAGATTCGTTGATAAAAAGGAGACTTGAAAATATAAAAAAATAATATCTCATTGTAATATAACAAAGAAAATT
This sequence comes from Rhynchophorus ferrugineus, assembly GCF_030347505.1. Classification (NCBI taxonomy): domain Eukaryota; kingdom Metazoa; phylum Arthropoda; class Insecta; order Coleoptera; family Curculionidae; genus Rhynchophorus; species Rhynchophorus ferrugineus. The sequence goes on from NW_027472583.1 coordinate 54,338,496, forward strand.
ACGTAATATTTCGTTTTCATAAAATATATTTATTAATTTGAATCTATACCAGCCTAAACAACGTTTGTTTATGTCATTTTGTTTTGTCGTGGAAATAACATTTAAACATTTCTTTGGCGTTAAGCTAGCAGTAGGCGCATTGCGAGCTCGCTAGGCAGCCAGTTTAACAGTCGATTCAGTAACGTCATTCTGCATGTACAGTAATGAATCACTAAATAGAAATTTCTACTGAGAAGTTTGATTTTGTGATCTAAATGACTTTCATCTAAATGTTTTATTTTATTTATATATTTTACTATTAATTGTGTGTAGATCTTTTATGTTATTGACTTACTGTAACTTATGTGTTTATCTATATTTTTCCTGTCCCCTATCATAACACGAACTAAAAAAAACATTAAAAAGGTTTGTTAAAACCAAGATGACGGTATACCCCAAAAGTGTTTTACCAATCGGCTACAAAAAGGGGGTTCCAGATGCAACTTGTAGAAGGATCACAAATCGACTAATTAGAAGAAGCACCGGTATTTCCTCGTTGGAAGATCTATCCCAGGCACTTCAGAAGAGGTATCTGGAAATCGTACTTTTGACAACCAATGGTGCCGACATTTCGAACAAAGAACCCGACCTCGAATCAACAGAAAATATAAAAATATTTTTAAACATACAAAGTTCACCAAGTTAGCGAAAGCGTATTTCTTTTTAATTGTTTGGAAAGGAGACGTTTAAGCTAGTTCTGCAACCCTGACAGAAATACGATTCAAATTGGGTCTTGGATTATTCATTTTAAAGTGTAACAGTTTCCTTATTGTATTATTAAACGCTATTTTATAAAGTATGAATAAATGAAGCTAATTGTAAAATAGTCCTGTTTCTTTCATAAGACAACGTTAAAATCCCTCCCCTGTTCATGGACATTTCTCAGTCTGTCCCTGCATTGAGTATCTCGCCTAGTATCTTATAAAACTAGGTAACACTAATAAATTAAGTGGCTTCCTTGCAGAGTTATTTCAATAAAAAAATTATATAATTAGATGAAACTTCTCAAATTTATATCGTGCCGTTTGTCAGAATATACGAGTTACTCTGCCCTATATTACTTATTTATCGTTTATTCAAGTAATAATTCCAACATTTCCTAATCTTGAAAGGAACAAATCTCGTATTCTAAGGGATGATGTTATGACCAAAAATAGAGCCGGCGGATTAGATCTCCCGAATCGAGGGGGAGCTTAGCTGGGCCTCGGGTATTTTATTATTAGGAAAATAGAATTTAATAATTGATTCTTCATGTCTGGGCAAACCGTAGACCGATTAGATATCATGTCGTTTTTGACGGATTCCCCAAAAATGTTCCCCATGCGTGAGCTTTGATGTCGAAATCGATAGTCTCATCGACGTGTTTATTTAGAAATAAATTATTTATATTTATATATAGTCAAAGAGTCATTTAGGCTTATGTGAGTATTTCAAATTGTTTGTCCTGAATCATTCAATGAAGCTTTGCCACTAAGTGTTACAAACTTACTTTAAAAATAAATTAAACAATGTACGCTTCCACAACTCCAAATATTTATCCACCTACTAAGTGATATTTTGATTGACTAGTCGATACCAAAAAATGTGACAGGAATATTGACCGAGATAAACCGAAATTTTAATAGAAGTGGTAAAGCTTTTCTCGTTATTTCTAATAATTCGATCAATATTTTATGTTTTGTCCTTCTTAATTATTCATTTTGTAACACACAATTAACTGGAATTAAATTAATTATCAAGAAAATACAGGTTAACGTTGGATTGCCGAAGGTTCCGTAGCGAAGATGGAAGCATATCTTGGTGTAGTTAGGTGGAGTTAGGGCACAAGTATCGCAGCTAAAGATATGAGCACATGCATCACATTACAAGGCGTAAGGCCACCAAAGGCGGACTGAAGTTACTAACAAAAGAAGCTTGCAGTTTTTTTTTAGCCGTAGAGTATTGGAGTCTCTGGAGTCAGCAAAAGAAACAAATTCACAGAGGGATACCATGGAAATTTCGGCAGAAATAGTACAATTTCGAAAATCTTTAAAGCAAAACGTGGAGAAAGGTAGAGGTGATATTCAAATACAATTTTACAACAACTCTAAACTGTCCAGATAGAATAATGACCACGTATATTCCAGTAACAGTAACATTCAGGCATTATATAATATGGCCCAGACTATTTAGTTGCTTGACTACCTGAATGGGGAATAAGTGAGTCTGTTTGTACCCTCAGTGTTGATTTGTATCACCGTCCAACAAGTAGCCAACAAGTAGTCTTTATTTGAATAATTAAATTTTTAAGCTAAATAATGTTTTTTTTTGTTTAAAGCTTTTTCATAAAATATAACATATGATAGCCAAAATGAGAAGAGGGCATAGCGTATATAAAAGGGAGTAATATGATTACGTTGAAGAGACCATTGGCAGGAATAATCTGCATAATAAATGGAATGGGAGATACAACATTTGTAGTGCAGAAATTCATAGAGCATATATCTGACAACTGAAATAGTGCTAAAAAAGCAACAAAACAATGCCAAAACAGTTCCTAAAAACTAATATTTATGTTGCAATTAATTTATCATCTTTAAGGAGATGAAAATACAGAGTAAAATTTCAGAAAATTATATGTGCTTGAGATTTTAAATACAAAATTGATTTGGTCTACTGAAGTTAATCAAAATTTATTGATACGAAATTGTTAACGACGCTGATATGAATTCTACTTTACCTGTATGCTTTTCTGCCCCTTTCAATGTGAACGCTGACAAGTGCGTGACTGGGCTTCTTCCTTTCCTGTTAGCGGAGTACAGACCGATGTCAAAAGCAGCACCGCTTTCCAAACCAGTGACGGTGAATACAGGAATTCGCGAGGTCACATTGCTCACCAGTTTTCTGCTTAACGTGTCGTACACCTCCATTATAAATTCCTGCTGCAAACCTCCATCGAATCCCTCTGAACACTCGATATAAAGTGAATCGGTCGTTTGATTTGAGAGCGAGCAATTGGATAATGTATCTGGTTTTCCTGCAATACGTTAATATTAGTAAAGCTCTTGTATAGCTAAATAAATTGGCGTATTCAAATACTCCTACTATCATTAATATAGTAGAAAAACACAAGTGTGTATGTAAAAATGTATTTCGACTTAAATAACACCAACCAACTGGAAGTATAGTTAAACGACTGAACCATCAATTTCTACAGAAAATAATAAGAGGTTTTATACATTTTATGGTGGTCTTCTATAATTATTCTTCCCAATTTAAATTCGTAATTTCATCGAGGATTTTATATATTACAATACACCAAGGAAAATAGTCCAGAAGAAACAGTTCACAACTACTATTTCTGCACACAAAAAGCATCAATCAACTGGAAGTCTAGTTAAATGACTGAAACATCAAGTTCCACAGAAAATAATAAGTGGTTTTTTTCATATCATGGTGGTCTTCTATAATTATTCTTCCCAATTTAGGTTCAGAATTTCATCGAGAATTTTATATATTACGATACACCAAGGAAAATAGACTAGAAGAAGCACAGTTCAAGACAACTATTTCTGTACTGAAAATGCACCAACCAACTGGCATAAAGACCTGATGGTAGAAACTCCAAGTATTGCCTCCAACTTGTGCTAGCTAAAGCAATGGAAATATTATACCAAGACTTCAGAACAAAGTATATTCCACGATACATTCGTAAGGACAATATGCAGACCTAATGGTATAAACTCTCGACAACGTTATCAAGGACTATGTCAGACATGAAATGAGACATCATCAGTACATTAATATTGGGATTCTTCAGCTCCTGGATAATGATGGCTTGGTCAGAAGATTAGAGAGAAAATGAATGAAAGAGAAAAATGAAAACAGTGACATAGATATTAAGCCCAAAGTGTCTATCATAAAATAAGTGCTTTGTAACTTTAAATTCCGTAGAAAGTTACGATAAAAACATATAGCTTATTAGTGTAAATTTACTATATTTATAAAAAATAAAATAATACTAATTAAAGAAGCTTTTTATATTGTATATTATATTTAGATCTATTTAAAAGTCCAAAACATTGAAATTTGAAATAATATTTTAGTGATTTTGAGAGACATATTCAGTCTGTATTTAATAGGTCAATTGAAATTCTCCGGCCTACAGGAAATAGCCACTGGAGGCCAGATCTGGAGAATACGGTGGATGAGGAAGCAATTCGAAGCCCAGTTCATGGATTTTTGACACGGTGCATTGTCTTGGTGAAGCAGTACTTTCATTTTCTTCAAATGCGGCCGTTTATCGCCGATTTCGTCCTTCAAACGGTCCAATAACACTATGTAATAGTCGCTGTTGATGAACCTTCTTTTTTCAAGGTAGTCGATGAAAATTATTCCATGCGCAACACAAAATATAGACGCCATAACCTTGCCAGCCGACTGTTGCGTTTGCCCATGCTTTGGAGTGGGTTCATTATGTGCAGTCCAATCGGTTGACTGTCAACTGGACTTCGGAGTGAAATGATGGAGCCATGTTTCATCCATTGTCATATATCGACCCAAATAATCAGATTTATTACGCTTGCTCATCTTCAAACACTACTCCGAATCATCAACTCGTCGTTATTTTTCGTCAAAAGTTCGCGCGACACCCACTTTGCACAGAGCTTTCTCATACCCAAATATTCGTGAATGATATGATGTACAAGTTCAGTTGATATCTCTAGAGTGTCTGCTATTTCATTCAATTTCACTTTATGGTCATTCAAAATCATTTTATGGATTTTTTAAATGTTTTCGTCGGTAACAACCTCTTTTGGGCGTCCACTGCGTTCACCATCTTCGGTGCTTATTTCACCACGTCTAAACTTAGCACACCAATTCTTGATGGTTGATTTTCCTGGGTCAGTATCCTGAAACTCGGCATAAAGCCAAGCTTTTGCTTCAACTGTATTTTTTTCCTTCAAAAAGCAATATTTTATCAACACGCGAAATTCCTTTTTATCGATTTTTTTCACAATAACAAACGTTGCTAAACTCAAAATACTATAACTCACAAACTAATGATCGGACAGCTGTCAAATTTATCACGCATCTTTTGAGGATTAGAGCTAACAAAAAAATATATTGATTTAATTCTATTAGCGCCGTCTATGTGTCAGGCCGGAGACTTTTCATTTGACCTGTTAGTATATTTTTACATATAATGGATTTCATTAAATTTGACAACTTTTCAAGAGTGTTTTGACATATCATATCGTAATTTGTTGCGGATGATTGCGATCTCTTAAATTTTATAGTTTCATGTTAAAGCTGATGCAATAAAATGAGTTTTTTCTTATTCAGGAAATAGATTTTCACACTTAAAAGCCTGAGAATTACCTGCAGGAGTGATGTAAAAGATACATGGTTCCTTCTGCAATCCGATTTCGTTTCGTCCCCAACATAACATTGTCCCGTAATCCTTTTCAGTGACTGGCTTAAACATGGCTATACTACGGGATTTTTCGGCATATATCTAAAATAAGAAAATAGGTTAATACCGACATATTAATTAATATATAATAAGATATTTCCCTAATAACTAAAAAAATTATTCAATTTTATTACTAACTCTAAAGTTTTGATGTTATACAATTTAGAGTTGTTTCGTAGCATAACTTGCATGGCATATGAATCTTGTGGCAAGTATCCGTCGATTTCAATATATTATTGCATGATTCGATATTCTAAGGATTTGAAGCTGTAGTACCTTCGATGGAACCATTAATCGGGATCGATACCCACCACGATTGACGCGTTTGAACCGAGCCCTGCGAGAAAACCGACCGAAATAGGAGCAAGGAATTAGCAGTGTTTGGTTTTCAACATGGCAACGCTTGACAGCATATTGCGAAACCAATGAAAACATACTTGTTGTAACCTGTCTGTGCAGTGCTTCTTATTCCGGTACCAAAGAAATAAGTATCAGGGGGATATTTTTAAAAGATACATTGTTCGTTCGAGATGAGATCCGTGAATTTCCTGAAAGATGGACCTATATTGAAGAAGCAATCAAATTATTGGCTGGATAGCAACAATTCCATGGCTGGATAACGACACGTACCTAGGTCTCCACTTTGACCGACGACTTGGTTGGCATTCGAAAATCCAGCAGAAGCCAAACCAATCAAGAAAGATTCAGAGATAGCAAACCTATCTCTATTCTCTGATCTACCCTTCTAGCAGACTTCCCATCTCTATCAATTGCTTATTTTACAATATATTAATCCGGTTCATACTCCTCTACGAATCTAATGTCTGCTTCAACTTTGTTACACCCAACCAGGTGACATGACCTCAATTTTTCCAAAATAAGGTCCTCATGAGAATCATAAACGGTGTATGGTTTGTCAGAAATAATCAAGTTTATAAAGAAACTGGCAATCCAGAAATCAAGCATTTTATATCTCAATACCTCCACAAACAACAACTCAGCTCAAGTTTTCCTGAGAACACGCTTGTTCGCGAGCTGATGGACATGCTGGGAGATATTCAAAATATTCAAATCAGAAGTGTATGGATGTATGAAATGAGACATTGTCGACAATAACACCTTCGGCTATGATTAGCTTAATCAGACACATAGAAGAAATTGACCAATGGTAGAATCGCGAGCAAGTTAATAGATTAGAAATAAACAGCTTAGTTATTCACTCGATTAGTGTTTCTGAAAGTGACAGTGATTAAATAAAATTTTACAAATGTTGCCTTATGATTCAATTGCCAAAACAGGGCGATGAATTTTTTTGTAAATATCGCAAATTAAGGAGAATGCAATGATTAAATGTAGATTTATAAAGAAATATTTATACAGGTAGTAATAGAAACCAAGGAGAAATATAGTAATATCAAACTAACTGTACAAGGAAAGGAAAGTTGTGTACATTGCTCAGATATACAATTATAAATTAGGTGGACCAGGTCCCCAGGAAATACCACTACATAAATAAACGCGCCTAGAACTCTACTTCATAGGAGGCTTAGAAAATAGTTCAATGTAAATATAATAAAACAACTCTAACCTATAAATTGTTGTAGCTATATAATTAGTTATAGTTCTAAGTTCTTCGATAATATATGCATTAGCTTTTCCTCATTCACCAGGCTAGTGATAATAGGAAAAATAGGAAATGTTCAAAATTACATTTTGAACATTCCATGATTACACCCACATGAAAACATAACGTGAAGAAATTAATTTACATAAAATATTTATTGATATATATTGATATAGGAATATATTATTAGAGTGTTTGAAAAATTTTCAAAGGCAATAATGTCCATTCTTTTACTAAAAATGACGGATATATCTATCTCCTCACCCGTTGCTCTAAAACTCGGTATAAAAAAATAATTACGTTGAAGATATTTCATGATATTCTGATGATCCTTAGACCAATATTAAACTTTTTTGACTGCCTCTATGGGTCCATTTTAATCTTGGAATGTTGCTGCATTTGGAAGCAATATACTAGTTACAATAGGAACTTCAACATTTACAATCAAGATATTTAATTGCAGTAATTTGACCAGTTATATGAATAGGAGGACCAGATGTATCCCCCCCCCCTGCTCAGCTGTAGGAAGGAAGCAGTTCGAATCGTAAGCGTATGCCTTTCGTACTTTCCTGAAAGTTAGCATATCTTCTCTAAAGCTTTGTGGATTTTATGTACCGTACTGTTTCTATCGAAACAGTATCACTTGCGATAAAAGGCAGTGCAACTAACAACGGGGCATGGTAATATGGCCTCATATATCCAGAGGTTCGGGCTGGGAGAATGTGGAAGACAGTGCGAATGCGGCGGTGGTATGGTAGATGCTGAGCACATCATTGCTGCGTGCAATTTGAACAATAGAGTGCTGGCTAGAAATCTATATGCCAGGGCGGATGGATATTACCAACTAAGAGACTCGGAGGGGAACAACAACAGTTCTAATATCGAACTGATTTATGAATAGGTAAAGTCGGTAATCAAATTATAGAGCAAACCCTGGCACTAAACGCACACTACCATGGCTACAAAGGCAGAATGAAACATCATTCATGGACTGCCGCAGCATTTGGGTATTAAAGTGCGATTTTATGTAGAAGGGCCAAGTCTAAAGCGTGGAAACGCATTAAGACCAGAAGAAAAAATTGTACAAAACTTTCACTAGCATCACTTGCGAATGTTGAGCTCTGCTATCACTGTTGCGTCGGTAATTTTTTATTGTCTGGACACAACCAAAATCTGGTCAATTTTAGACATTAAACTTAGGGTTTCGCCCACTATTCTTCGTCGCAGTTGATGTTTAACCATATTTTTGCGCGTGGTGTCATTATCGTGGATATTGCAGCTCGTGAAATGAAATAATTCGGCTGTCATTCTGCTATTCTAAAAGCAATAATTTTCCTTCTTTCGAAGTCTGAGAAGTCGGACATTTAACCTTTTGTTTTAACCATCGTAGAATAAAGTGCAAAATATACTGAAATATAAACTGCAAGACTTCGTATAAAATGCAACAAGGTGTACTATATCGTATGATGTGATGATGTTATTTCGTCGACGTTCATGTATATACACTGTATAACTCAATAATTCTACATAGAAAGCTATTTTTGTTTTTGTTTAACAATTATTAACATTGATATTTTTACACACTTTTACCAATATATCGAAAACATCTTCTCTATTTTCAATAAATATAATATCAATGCATTGTAATATTCTATAAATGAAATCTAAATGATTGTTTATCCATTGTCAAGAACAGTCAATATGAAAAACAGAAAAAAAACCCTAACACATAAAATCTCCGAGGCTATAATTTCGGTAAAGTTTTATATTACTTACTTGGCTTTGGGGGATATCAAACATATCCGCAGAATTGTTAAACTTCCAAATAAACTCGACATCGGTGGGATTCGCCTCCAGCTCGCATGTTATTTTGGCCGTTTCGTGCCTGGCAACCCCGAAAACTTTCGGTTGACCTGGTCGACAAGTCGGTATGACTGAAAATTAATGATCAGTATCAAAAACACACTCTACTAATGTTCCACTAATATTTTCGATCGTTTATTAAATAAAGTATATTTAGAAAGTTAATTATTTTAAGGGTTTTGCCATTATAAATAAATAATAATATTCTCTCAGATGCCAACTAGCGACCGTGGTATTATTAACATTTTGTTTCTTTATTTCTGAGTGGTGAAAATATGTTGTTCTTAACACTACAAGAAGGGGACTGAGATATGAGACTGATGAAGATAAGTCATTCATGATAAGATAACAGTTTGATGTAAATTTGTTGCACTACATTAAATACATTTACTAAAGGATTATTAACCATTAATCACAAATAATCGAATCGTTTATCATTAAGTGCTAATGAAACTTTTTCGATATCTTTTATTAATTAGTGACAAACCAGGTGTAGCAGAACGTCATTATTAGTTTCTCCAATAGATCTCGCTAGGATTAAGGTCGCAATAAAATGGTTTCAACAATTTTATTCTACTGTTACCTCATATTTCAAAAATGTAACACTGTCATAGATTTATATATCTTTGAAAATATCAAATTTCGTGCCTGAAAACGTACATTAGCAGTAGGCATTACTTTCCTCATTTTATAAAAAAAGCCGTTGAAAGTCATCGTTTGCTCTAATCTCTAAAATTCAAAAGTGGTGATTCCAATGTGCGAGACAGAGAACGTTCTGGTGGACTGAAACATTGAAGATTTAAAGCTGCAAGAATTATTGGATGAGGGCTCAATCAAATTTCACTCTTCGATCTCGCCCTTGCAGATAGCTCATCTTTAGTTTGTCTTCTATGGCTTTCATTTATCTATTGCTTTCTACGTTGTCTTATGTTCCATGTAACAAGTTAGTACCATCAAAATCTACAGAAAAATCTTAATAATCTTCAAAATTACCTTCAGTACAATGATATACTATGACTCAATGACCCTATCAATTAATAACAGTCTTTAATCAAGAACAATTATTCTTTTTTTCTTTATCTTCCAGACATCAAATTAAATTAATACTATGATTTTGAATTTCTAAATATCCTGTTATTTAGTTGTTGCTGTCTTAATATTTTAAGCTTTCTACTGGCCAGAAGGATGTGCTTAACGTTCTGTTGTATTTGACATTGATCGCATAGTGGAGGGTCTCTTCTTTTTAACAAATGCTCAAATGATTGATGATTGATCTCCCACAATTTGTTATTTTTCATAACGAGATCCGAATTCAGTCGATCCAATTTTTTGAATAGAATCACTATGTGTGTTTTAGCGTCTTCCTTGTTAAATAGTATGCTTAGTTTAATTGAATCTTTCTTTCTGCTCGCCAGATAGTCAGCTCTTTCGTTACCAGATATTCCCCTATGAGAGGTAACCCATAGAAAATTTATTCTCACTGCCCTTTTCTCCAGTGCTGTATGCAGCTTTCTGATAGCTATAATTATATTATAGCTTTTAATGAAATATACTTATTTTACACAAAAACATTACACCTAAAAATTCTTCCTCGACATAAGATTAAATCGTGTCAAATTTCAGGCCTCCAGGTGCGCCCCCATTTTCTTCAGAAAGGGAGGCAACATTTTCGTTAAGCCGAATTGACCATGCCTCCGCAAATTATTAAATTAAATGTAGCCATTATATTGATTTGTTAAGATAGTCTCCTGAGGGTGGTAGAATAAATATGTTTCGACCAATTTATATATCTGGAAGTCGTAAATAAACCATATCGGTAAACAATAAATTAGACTAGTCGCTAAAGGACACGCCATCACAGTAGGAAATGGTGAATTCCCATGGCACTACCAGCGTCGCCTTTCTGACACGATCTTATATTTTAAATATATCGGGCCCGTCCGTTTTCTTAATGCCAACAATGCGATACTGTCGCGAGAACGAACGCCGCTATCGATTTCTCTTAAATTTATTCTAATAACATCGCATTATTTCCATATCTTTGGGAGCGTTACAATAATACCGGGGAGATATATGGTCGAATGTTTTGGCGAAATTAGCGTTGGGTCTAGGAAGATATATTGTGATTTATTAGCAATAAATTTGCGCTTTTTTTAAGGAAGAGGGTATGAATTAATGTTAAGGGATTTAAATATATTGCGTTATAGAATATTCGATCCTCTATACTGTTATCCAGAAATAGTAAGCATCTTGGAGTAAAACGAACATTTGTTATTAATTAGTCCAGACATACCGTGTATAAGTTTAGTTTTTTTAACATCTTACGGCATCATTTCGCGACTATAAACCTCAACGGATGTCAAGTTGCTAAGGAGAGAAAACAATGTTGCAAACGAAATATAATTTATTTTGTCTCTTCTTATAATTTTAGGGTAAATGATGTGGCTCGATGAATGGAGGTAAAACGAAATGAAATAGTGGTGTTTACATTATGTGACCGTTATTTATTGGCTATATAAAAAATGTGATAAATACAATTAGATAAAACGGATGGCAGCGGTGTTACCTGATGACGAGGCTTGGGCAGTCGATGGTGGCACATCTAAACCAAACGAGGGTTGAGCACCGAATGAATCAAAATACCCTTCAATAATATCCCAGATAAACGTCTCGGGGTTATCGGGTTCTAGTTGGCGCTGCTGGCACCTCGCCCGTGTTCAACATCTGGGATTATATTTCTGGGTATTTTGTAGACCGTTATTCCACGATGTAAAATTCGATATGCCTCAAGGTCGCTATATAATTAATGCACAAAGACGAGTACTGTTTATTTAAATGAATACTATAAAAATATATAAATTTAAAGATGTTCGATATCGATACGTAATAGTGCAAAGAATTATGAATTGGAGGGAAGTAATTTACCAAATCGTCTGTCCTTTTTTTGTCCTATTACTTGTCAACTAAACAACTTTTCAAAATTGTCTTTTCACCATATGCCAATTCAATCCTCTTGGTATCCGCAATTTAACAAACAATCGATCTTCTTTAACAGAATTTTCCTTAGATTAGCAAGTAGATCAACCGTGACGTAACAAATCTCAGTCTCATTGCATTTTTCTTGAAATATCTACTCGAACAATGATCACAAACTCCACAAGAAGAAAGTATCGCTCCTTCTCCGGCCTTTCGTAAAACATCAAACTGGAGGGTCAGCGCAGGGATAGAATCAACAGATATCTTCACATATTTCTTTGCAAACTCTATCCGGACAGTCACAAATTAAACGAACAAGAATAGCACACATTGTTCCATTTTCTAATTTTCATTCTTCACAATTCCTTCATTCTTGAACCCCAATAATCAACATCATCACGTTTCAGCTCAACTAGCAAACAGTCTCGGCTGTTATTCTCCACACCCCAACGTCTTGTGGTTTTCCAAAAGGCATTATGGGTACTAAGATTTTCCATGATTCAACTTGTGCAACAACTAGACGGAACTAACGGTATCGGTCTCAATTATTGCCCTCCAAGTATTCATATTCAAAACAGCAGACAGTATCGGCCTTGGTTGTTATTTTTCCTAGCCTAAATGCCTTGCGACCTTTGCCAAAAATCTTCATCTCAATGGCCTCAGGATATCATCATGGTCGTCGGGGCAATCCAATTTTCACCTTTATTCATTGACACTATCATACGTTCACGTCAACTCTAACAACTTTTGTCTCAAAGTTCCAATTCATCTCCGTTACTAAATTTTACTGTCATTCACTTTTCTTAATTCCGCTTCAGATTTCTTTACCAATTGTCACTTGCTTCTGTAGCTACGATACTCATCATCTGAATACATTACAAATTTAACGTCATTTCTGTTTCACTGAAACAGCTCCATAATTTGATTTATAAATTCGATGTAACATGATACCAAATCACTTTAACAATGTTCTTTCTATTAAATCGTCTCACAATACTTCTACAACCTATTTGATATTTTCTGGTTATGTCGTCGATTTTGTTCATTAAATCGTCGAACACAACATAATTCTGTAGCTCTGGTTTCCCTGCTTGCCTAATTCACTTTATTCGCCATATCTTCGTAAAGTCTTTCCGGTATATGCACTTCTATAATCGCCAATTATTAACTAACACTATCAGCATCACCTTCTTTTCATAATTCTTTTATTCGATGCAAAAATAACTATTCATACCTTTGAAGTAGCATTTCACAGATAATTTTTCGATTTTCCAATTGATAGGGAATCCATTTTCCCACCTTTTGGATTTTCCCCATTGCTCACAATTGGTCGCTAATCGATCCTTGGGCTACAAAAAACGCTTCTTGTAATTGTTTTTCAGTTTGGGTTGGGTCTTCATCCAATTACTCTTGTAGTTTCGCATCTTCAAAATTTTCCGGTATACCAGAACATTGTTTTTCTTGCAGATCAATATCACCACGTTTGAATTCTTAAGACCACGCAGCTTTTAGGTTAGAGCATGCGATTAAGCGAGGAAAAAAATGGGTACGATAAATCCACGTTTTTATGTATGAAGCACGACATTTCTGAAGAGGTATAAATATATGACGGCTTTATTACCGCAATATATAAAGAAAATATCTTAGTAAAACCAGTAATTACTTTCCGGTACGTCTGCTATAAACAATCTAAATATTTGAAAGTTTTGGAACGCAATAGTTTTTAGTCTATAGCAGACGTCGCTTTCCGACAACGTGGATCGTTCGAGCTTATTTCTGGATCTAATACGGTCGGATATAAATATAACATGATCCTGTTTCCTGAAACGATGCCGTGTGTACGTACAGCGACCGAGCAATATCCGAATTCGTTTTCATTTTAATATTCAAATGCGGCAATCGCATCTCGGCACCGGCTTTTTTACGGCCCTCTCGAGGTATCGATATTTACTATGGGAGGCGCATATCGGGCACGCGGCGATTTATAACTTAATTTCCGGAAATCCGTTCGCAACTCTGCCTCCCGTGCGCCTCCCCCCTGTTCTCGTACTCGTTTCGCCACCCCGTCGACATTCACCTACTACAAGCTATCGTATGATTGATCGGTTGTGGTGGAGAGCCAGCGGTGGGGGGCAGGGGTTGGCATCGGCGAACAAATATCGGAGGGTTGTCTATCGCGCTTGGATCTGCTTTCTGTTAGGGCATCAGCTGAGACGTCCTTGAATAATTGCATCAACTTTCTGATTGTTAAGAAGAATACAAGCTATGTTGTATAAAGTAAACAGTAGAAATAAATTTTGAGGGCATTTCGCTTAACGTTTTGAGTAACGATTGTAGAATTGTAGATTGTTTGACGGTCCAATGTTTTCATGTGCTTGGTATATATTTATTATAAGTTTATTAATATGTATATACATTTATATGCACATAAGCATTAACTCGGAATATTTAGATAATCTATGAAAAACCGAGTTTTAGTTGTTTATACTTTATAGAATTTTTTCCCTGAAGTACGGACCCAGACATGTAACAGGTCAATTGAAAAGTCTCCAGCCTGACACATAGATGGCACTACTAGAATAGAAATCCATATATTGTTTAGTTAGCCCTAACCCTTAAAAGATGCGTGTAAAAATTTGTCGGATTATTAGTTTGTAAATTATAGCATTTTGAGTGAAGCAACATTTATTATTGTGGAAAAAGTGGATAAAAAGAATTTCGCGTGTTGATAATATATTCCTTTTTGAAGGGAAAATATACAGTTGAAACAAAAACTTGTCTAGATGCCGAGTTTTCGGACACTGTCCCAGGAAACTCAACCATCAAGGATTGGTATGCTAAGTTTAGACGTGGTGAAATGAGCACCGAAGACGGTGAACGCAGTGGACGCGCCGTAGGTTTTTACCGAAGAAAACAAAAAAAAATCCACAAAGTAACTTTGAATGACCGTAAATTGAAATTGAATGAAATAGCAGACACTTTAAAGATAACAACTGAACGTGTACATTATATCATTCACCAATATTTGGGTATGAGAAAGCTCTGTACAAAGTGGGTGTCGCGCGAACTCACTTTTGACGAAAAAACAACGACGGGTTGATGACTTATGATAAAGCGTAATAAAATCGATATTTTGCATCAATATGTGACAATGGATGAAACATGGCTCCATTATTTCACTCCGAAGTCCAATCGACAGTCATCCGAGTGGAATGCACATGATGAACCCGCTCCTAAGCTTGGGAAAATGCAACAGTCGACTGGCAAAGTTATGGCGTCTGTATTTTGGCATGCGCATGGAATAATATTCGTTGACCACCTTGAAAAAGGAAGGAACGTTTAAAGGATGAAATCGCTGAAAAACGCCCGCATTTGAAGAAAAAGAATGTGCTGCTTCACCAAGACAATGCACCGTGTCACAAGTCAATGAAAACGATGAAAAAAATCTATCCATCCACCGTATTCTACAGATCTGGCCGCCAGCGACTATTTCCTGTTCTCAGATCTCAAAAGAATACTCGCTGGGAAGAAATTTTCGTCGAATGAAGAGGCGATCGCCGAAACTGAGGCCTATTTTGAAGGAAAGGAAAAATCGTACTACATAAATGGCATCGAAAAGTTGGAGGGTGGCTATAGTCAGTGTATCGCCCATGAAAGGAATTATGTTGAATAAAAAAAAAACTAAAAAATATGTTTTACTATGGTAGGTCGGGGACTTTTAAATTGACCTGTTAGGGTGGAGACTGTAAGCGTTTTAAGTTTTAAATGATTATGTGTGTATTATCACAGATTTTACATTCTCTTATTTATAAATCACTTGAGCGGATTTTTATTTATATCAAGCTAGAGGAAAAATAGCGATATTTCAAAAACCCTAGAATCTTAATATCGATATTTTACTATACATCTGGCCTGTTGAATGATTTAGACCGAAGTAGAGACTGTTCTTTTGAAATAACATAGATATAGTGCCTTAGAGACGGGTAGAATGAATAGAATGAAACGACCAACATTTTGAATAAATACATTTTAATTGTCCGTTAAAAAACTAGTAAACAGAGCGTTTTCTTTAGTAAAAAAAAACGAATATTAATTACAAATTTGATTTCTCCATTTTTGATTTGCATTATTTATATTCTGGCGTTGCTTTCCTTTTACTGCCTTCCTTTCCTTAGAAATGTTTACTCCCATACATTTGAATTCATTTTTTTATAATTATATTTTAAAGTCTCCTCTTACCAACTATGGATTTATCTGGAGTGGACCTATAGTTTAACGTGGGCTCCGAACCACGGTCCTCAGCTTTAAGCCTACCGACTGGCGAGTGACCAACTTTAGAAATCATCCCAGAAGACATCCGGTCTTACCCAGCCTGGTTACTGGCGTGATTGGGATCATTTTCCTTGTCGGATTTTACCCTCTTGCCTAGTCTAATCACAAATTTTAAACAATCACAAACATACATTTACGACCATGCCCCAGCAGGATTCGAACCAGTTATCGCAACAGTAGGAGGACCGTCTTATCGCCCACTGCGCCACCAAGCCGACAATTAATTTAATTGTTTTATTATTACTTATTCAATTTCTAGGCCCATATCGTTTCGTATTCGTATTGCTTTTGTTCAAGATCTTTAACTATGTTATAGTTTGTTGTATATTCTCTATATCGCTATTCTATATAGGTGGTCTTGACTCTCAGTGGTTATCGATACATAATCAAACCCCCAAAATTACATTACATGTCCCAAAACCCTTGGGACATCTAATTTTTTTACTTTAACGCCTCTCTTTTCGATATGACGTTTCTTTAATTATTTCATTTATATATGTCATGATATCTGGTGGATTTAAACTTCTTAGTTGCCTTAATCCATCTATCTTAAAATTTGACTGCAGTGTTTGTAAGGTAATCCTTCTATAGTTTAGAGCAGATTTCCAATCTTGCGGGGTGGAAATTTGTATGGTCCTGAAAACCAGCGAAATAATTATATCATTGCTATAAACCATATCCCAAGTATTTAAATAGGAATAAGCATCATAGAACAATATTTTACAGCATCAGTTTCGCTAACTCATAGCTACAAAATGATAAAGCACTTATCAATATATCAGTGCTAAGTTAGATGATGACCAACATGATCGTTAATCGATCAGTGTCATTTTTGAAATATTTATAAACATGTTATCAATATTTGATGGTCGTATACATTGAAGTATCGTTTCTATTGTTTGAGTTTCAGTAATGACCAAACAAATGCCGTCTAGTAAGACATTTTCTTAATAACGTAATGACGTTCATTTTGCGATTTAACTATTTTTAATGTAACTGTAACTGATTTCCGGTAGTTTGAGAACATATATGATTCCAGTTTTTACATCATTTTGGCTGAGTAACCCGGAAGTAATTATTTCAATATTAATTACTAATGAGTGCGTACCGCAATGGTTATATCAACCGGAAAACGCTGATATCTGATACAAAATAAATCTGATAAATTAAAGTGTTCACTTAAATTTAAAGTGTGTTTAAGTTCACTTAATTAAAGTGTTCAATTAAAGAATTCACATCATATCAATTTATGCCGTCAAAACGTCGCAATATCGCAGCATTTAACTTTGATATATATCAACATTCTAATATAAATAAAATATTTTTTTTATAACATCTTTATTAGATACGCTTAGTACAATCTTAATTAACTGGAACAACTTAGTGCTGGAACAATGAAGCTTGAATTTCATTTCATTATTTCCAATTCATTTTTTAAAACAATTTTTGTCCAAATTTTATTTCTTCCACATTCTTTTGAACTCTGAAAACAGATGTTGAACACGGGCGGGGTGCCAGCCGCGCCAATTAGAACCCGATAACGAATAGCTGGCAACTCCGAGACTTTTTATCTGGAATGTTATTGAAGGGTATTTCTATTCATTCAGTACTCGACCGTTGTTTGGTTTAGACGTGCCACCATCGACTGCCTAAGACTCGTCACCAGGTAACACCGCTGCCATCCGTTTTATTATTTGTATTTTTACATTTTTATATTACTTCAATAAATAACAGTCACATAATGTAAACACCACTGTTTCATTTCGTCTTACCTCCATTCACCGAGACATAAAATTTTCCCTAAAACACTAAAAACACTAAACTCTTTATATAAGTTCGTATGGTTTTGTTTCCTTCAATATCCTGACAAACTGCGCGCTGTCCAGCAGTTGTATTGCTTTCACGTTAGTATAATTTAGTAATCTTCTTTCGTGGTTCAAGGCGAAATCCTGGATAACTTTTGTGCAGTTCTTCGTTGGTTACGTAGCGATAGGCATTGGTAATCAATCGAAGAACCTTGTTTTGATAGCGCTGTATGACTATTGATTTGAATGTTTAGTGTAACCCCATATTTGCACACCATAGGTCCAAATTGACTTTATAATTGTATTATAGATCAACCTCCTTAACTTTAGATCAAGCTGAGAGTATCTTCCGACAAACCAGTATAGTTGTTTTATTTTGGTTCTAATGTCTAACTAGATGTTTCCAATTTAATCTACCGTCAAGATCGATTCCAAGGTATTTAGCTGATTCTACTTGAGGAATTGGGCATCCATTTCGTGATATAAATAAGTTTTTATTATTTCGCCTCAATGCAAAATTAAGGTGGACAGATTTGGAGTTATTAAGTTGAATTTTCCAATCTTTCGTCCATTTGTAGATTTTGTTGACTGCCACTTGCACCTTTTCTATTGCCCTAGGCAGAGATATATATTTTGCCATAATAATTTTGTCGTCAGCAAAGGTTCCAAGAGGTGTCTCTTTTGTTGTTGGAATATCAGCAGCGTAGAGCAGATATTGGAGAGGTCCTAAGACGTTACCTTGTGGAACTCCAGCCAAACTAATTTTAAATGTCGAGAAGGACGTCATTTCGTGCAACATTCTAAATTTTCTTCCGAAAAGATATGACTCCAGTAATCGACATTAGTTACGCGGTAACAATTTACTCATCTTACAGATTAATCCCAAATGCCAAACCCGATCAAATGCTTGTGAGACATCCAGGAATATTGCAGGGCAGTATTTCTTTTTCTCAAACGGTCGTTCAATAGCCGCAGTTACTCTATGCACTTGATCGATTGTTGAATGGTGATTTCGAAAACCAAACTAGAAATCTGGTATTATTACAAGTGTAGTAGATAGGTTAAATAAGGTTTTTGTTTATTTTTATATAGCTATTACAACGATTACTATTTACATATTTTACTTTAAAATGATTTTTTTGTTTTTTTTTATTTTTTTTTTGAAATCGGGTCAATCTTTTTATTAAAAATATGTTTTAGAAACTTGTTTTCCTGATGTGTGATAGTAAACATTAACTTAATCTATTGAGTTTATTATATTCTTAATGAAGAACAAAATTTTCAAAAAAAATATTTTGACATCTCTAACCCCATGAATCTAATGCGAACATAGGTCTATCCCTCGAATCGCAATACGGAAAAAAACAAAGCGAATTTTTTACAGTTCTTTCATCGAGAATAACAAAAAACAAGGCCCCCTCTTATAATACAAAACACTGTTGATGCGTCGAAAATATTTTTTCTCTGTGCCTCGGCATCGGAGAACGATGATAGATGGGCAATAAAAGGGAAAGGGAGGGCAGGTATTGTAAACACCTCCGCTGTCAATCACTCTTTCGGCAGGCCGTTGTTTCATTTTATTGGGGAGGATTCTTTCGATCCTCATCCGAAACAGATGAGGGAATTGAAAGGTTATATTTCGAGAAAATATATATGTATTAATTATTAACGGAGAAGATCTATATTTAGAAATTTATTTCAAAACGTTTTTTATTTTCGAATTTATACTGATTTTTCATTGCGATATTTGGCTGTTGATCAGAAAGTTTATAATGAAAATTTAAATAATGCGTTCTGTGTGATAAATGTAATTTTTTTATAATTTAATTATTACATTGTTACTAGTCGTTTTCGACTAACTTACAACTTGTCTTTATGATAACTTAAATCTAGATATATAACTAGGAAGACCCATCGGCCCTATATCAGTCTATGGTGAAATAATATTTATACATGTCACTGCTGTATTTTTTATTATATGCACCTCACTGCACAAGATCAGATGATTTGATTCTTCTGAGTCTGCGTCCTGTTCTGGTGGTATCCAAAAGCAGCAATACTTACAGGATTCTCATGAGACTGGAGTGTTTCCTCATGCGCCCTTGCAATTATCTCGGTTTCTTTACATACTGGATGTCTCGATAAGAAGTTCTCGATGTAGGTAATCAGTCCTATAGTATTTGGGTGCACCCACAATACCTCGCAGGACTTTCAGGAATTTTTTTTATTTTGTTTATGTTACTCTTTACAAAACATCCCCATAAGTAAACTCCGTATGTCCATATAGGTTTCAGTATTTGCTTATATAATAGCAATTTATTATGTACTGATTATTGTGATTTTCTTGCAATTGGCCAGTACATTTTCCTATATTTCTATTCCAGTTCTTTTCTTTTCTTCTTAATATGTTCCTTCAAGTGATGTTTTGCATCCAAATTCATTCCTAGATATTTAGCGTGGTTGCTATGTGGAATGATAGTATTATTTAATTTTATAGGTGCTTGTACGGTCTGATTGTAATTGAACTGCACATGCACAGATTTACTTTCGTTAATTCTTATTTTACAAGTTTGTGTCCAATTTTGTATATTGTCCCTTGCCTGTTGTAATTTTTGTGCTGCTTCTTTACTATTTTCTCCGACAGCTATAATAATCAGCAAATGTAGCCAAAGTAATATTCTCCATTTGTGGTATATCACAAGTGTAGAGTATATAAAGCATTGGTCCCAGTATACCTTGTGGTACACCTGCTTTAGCTTTTTTTATTTTAGAGTAAGCTTCAATTCGTTTGAATCTAAACATACTGGTTCTAATGTATGATTTTAATAGTTCGGTGTGTTGCTTTGGTAACATTTTTTGTAGTTTACGAACAGTGCCTTCATGCGAAACCTTATCAAAGGCTTGTGCTACATCTAAGAATAAAACTGAGCATACTTTTTACTTTCGTAGACTTTTTCAATAACATCTGTTATTCTGTGGACCAAACTAGTGTGTTGGTATTAGGCTTATTCTTTCTACGATCGATTTTATTCTTTTCAACAGGAGTTTTTCAAAAATAATAGATATTACTGACAGCAGTGATATAAGTCTATAGGCTTTTATTTCATTTGGTGGCTTCCCAGGTTTTGGGATCATTATAATTTGCCAAATGCCTTTGACATGTTTTAATCTAAGTGCTGTATTGATCAAGTCGGTCAATTTTATAATTCCCTTTCTTTGTAGTTTTTGCAGTAATTCCCCTGCTATTAAATCATAACCTGGTGATTTCCTGGGTTTAATATCAGTTTAAATAACTTTGGTTAGCTCTTTCGGCGTGACTAATTCAATCATCGAATTTTCAGCTTCTACGCCCGACAAATTATATTCAATATTAGTTTCGTTTGGTTTGAAAGGTTTTCCTATATATTCAATAAATGCTTCTGCTTTTTGGTGATTGTCACGTGCCCAATCCCCACATAGGTCTCTTATTGGTGGACTAGGTAGACATGAGCGCTTTAGATATTTCGTGGCTTTCCAGAGTCAATAATCAATTTCTTTATCATCTGTTAAACTTCTCAGATAGTCCTTTATGATTTTGTTTTTAATTTCTAGTATTTTCCTTTTCAGTCTTGGGGTTATATTGTTTAAAGTATTTTTATTTTCAAGTGTTGTGTTTTGTTGCCATATTTTTCGTAATTTTCGTTTTTCCAGCTACCATTTCCCTTACATCTTTTGGATAATTAATTCCTTTGATTGTACTCTTAATTTCTCAAATACATGTACATGTTGCGTATACATATGTTGAACCTTATTGTATTCTTATTTATTTTATATCTATTATTAATTAATATATATATATATATATATATATATATATTCTTCAAAATTTCAAAATTTTCATAGTTAAAATTTTTTAATATAAAAAAATATTATTGTATGAAAAATGCCAACTGAACATTAAAAGGGAAGCGAAAAAAAGAAATGCAATATGTAAACTGATATAAGTAAAACTGTTAGATACAATTTAAATTTAAATCTAAATTAATTGTAAACAATTTAATTGTTTTAATTGTTGGAAAGTTAATTTTAGAGATTAACAAGAGTGCTCTTGTTACATATAAAATAACAACTTTTAATTAAATAAATTATTAATCTAGAACCTGAAAATATAATTAAAAATTAAGGATATATTCATTCTTGGCTATTTAACCCAAATATGTCAAGGTTCTTTTACAATAATTAGTTATTGCTATAATATATTAAGGATATGGGTTTTATTACGTTTTTTTTAATTTTATAATAATTTCTTTATTCAATACATTATTTTTATTTGCTGTAACAGTTAGGCATTCACTATTATCCATTTTTATGTAATTTGTTATATACTGTGTCTAACTGTTGACTACCTATATCAACAAATATAAGCGGCTCTAAAATTAATATTTTACATTTAATTCAGAGTGAATTAAATTATTGTTAGTTGTTGTTGAAATTTCAGCTACGCCATATTTTAGCAAAATCAGTTAACAGTACGCGAAAATATGCCGACGTTTTAGAATTTTTCTTAATTATATATTACTGTCTATATAGGGAGTCCATAGCGAAAGTATCCAATGAGCTATTTTTTTTTACAAACATATATTTCAATGTACAATGTGCAATGCCGTGAAATGTGTATAGGTTCCTAAAATAATTAAAATTATATGTATTTGCAAATATTTATATTACGCCTCCTATACTCCTATACGTTTACGGACTGTCTACCGAAAAATAAAAATTTTAACTATGGATTTAGTCTCTTTAAAATGTCATGCCATAAATTATATTTGTTTTTTTATTATTAGCTATATCTAAGACTAACTGATAACCAACGATTAATTTTCGTTACTGCATGAACACATATTATATGTTTTAGTCTTACTTATAAAGTACTTACTGTTTGAGTAAAATATATGAATATTAGCAATTTGTTTTTATCGTAATTATATACAATTTATAATTGTTTATCGCCATAATATATTAGCCATATATAATATAAATCATTTATATTTCAACAGTTCATTGTATAACGATAACGTAAAAGTTTATATTTGTGTAGGAAATACTTTTACTTCTTGGTAAATTAAAAACGAATATTCAGCAAAACATTATATTGGTCACTATCTTGACAATATACTATATAAGGTATTACAATGGTGATTACAATAATATTCGGTTATCAATTACGTCAACCACATAGTCTTCGAGAGACTCTTACAAATTATACGATCTCCAGTCAAGGCGTCGGCCTTTATCTCCAAAAGTGTACATCTCCATTCCCATCGCCCGGTCCCTATATCACGTCTGCCTCGACTAGCGAATGAGTCATTAGGTGCCTTCTACGTAGTTCGTCAACAATGCCGTTCTATATTTTCTTATAGTTGGTATTATACATTAACTAATAAGCCATAATCAACTAACCACAGTAGTCATTCGTTATACGCAGGGGTTACGTTTATATAAGATGGCAGCGATTGGTGAAACTGTGGTTGATGGAGCATCCATACATATACGGATTTCAAGAAGAAAAGCATGTAATTTTGTTAGATTTTTAATTGAATTTTGTTCCTCCATCATCATGATGTTTATGGTTTTGCCTGACGCAATTTGTAAATTCGCAAATTAAATAATTTTGGAGAAATGTTTCTCGACGCCCAACATGTAAATGCCGTTACTCTTAACATATTACTTATTTTAATTGCTTTTCTAAAAACCTTTACGGGATCTGATTAGTTCACTTCTATGTTCACATATTCTATGTTTTGTTTTATTTATTTTGTAGGTTATTTGTAATGTGCCTTACATAGAAAAGTATGGTCAGCTTTTTATAACGTTTATAGATTAAATTGAATGAAATACAGTCTTGTTCTGGGAAGTGTTCTGTGCCCGAATGTACAGATAGTGAGAAAATGCATCATCGTTTTTCGTGAAAAAAGTACCCGGCGATTTTTGAGAAATGGGTGGAAAACCTTAAAAATCCTAAACTGGCTAAACACGATAGTGATTTATGATCGTTACTGCGTGTGTCATAAACATTTTTGTGAAACATTTAAATGTTCCTATAAGTATTTATGAACAATTTTGTGATGGTGGAAATAATATCACCAGGCCAAAATATATACAAATGGAAGTGGATAACTTCTAAATTGCTTTACAATATTTGTAGTGCCTATCTCCATCGTTCCAGACCCATAACTAGGGTGTTCGAAGCAAGTGTCATCGACATTTGAACAAAATCCAGAAGGTAATGGTATAGTTTGTATAAATTCAGCCAATACCCCTCCTTTCTGCTTGTTCTTATCGTTAGTTACTTGACTCTATAATTTCAGTTCCATATCTTCCTATAAGAGCAAACAAAGCGTTGTAGCGTAGTGTACATCTCAGCAACTGAATTATTTAAATATATTATCAGTAGGTCTTTGAGCTATGTCTTTTGTTTTATTCAGCGATTTTGCCACGTCGATAATATAACAAAATTTTTGTCAAATATTAAAAAAAAGTAAACTTAAAACCCTTCAATTGTACATTTCAAAATGACTTTTCAGATAAAATATTTAAAACACAATGTGCGCTATATATTTCTGTGTAAAAAAGGTGAACAGAATTTTAAGAGAGAAATACTCTTATGCTTTCAGTATAAGAATACAAAAAGACAGAGCTCTGATAGATCCTATCAAATTGATGGCACTAAACAAATATGAAAATGGAAAAAGATGGAAGAGAGAATTTTGATTTGCAATTCACCAAAGTTTTTCGGTTATGGTTTTATATACATGTATGTATGTATATAATGTTTATATTTTAGAGATATATTTATTTTTATATTATATTTCTATTTATTTATTTTTTAATATTATATTTTTATTTATATTTTATTGAACTTTACTTAATAAATTTATTTCAGAAAAAAATCCCTTTTATTTAAATTTCATTGGTCAATTAAACATGAGCCAATCAAATGTCTTCGCAGTAAAATATTTTTCTTACAGGTACCTATAATGGAGATTTAAATAGACCAATCAAATTACTTGAATGGCCAACTATGGCGCCCTCTGGATGTTGGGCAAAGCAAAACTTTTCGCCAGGTTCCCCTTTTGAGTTACATCTCTATTACTCTATGATACATTCTGATGAATTAATCCGGTAGCTGCTTTGTGTATTTTTGCAAGTACAACATATCTGTGTAGCGTAATTAATAAAAACATATTGCTTTAAACCCTCCGTATTTCATAACTTTTATATCCAATTAAATACCGTAATTTCGTAGGAATATTTCAATATTATTATATTCAATGATTTTTCATGCTCTTCCATATCGATACAGTCGCCTATTATATACCCAAATATAATTGATTGCGCATTGGCCAATAAAATATGACAATATTTTTTACCCGGATCGGGGCTCATCATGTCAGATTGCAATCACGGACAAGGAATGAATGGAAAGTAGCACATCTACATCTCCGTGATTAATGGTCCAACTTGATATGGCGTCGGGGCAAAAACATATATTCGCCCGAACTGGGAAAGTCGAACTAATAGATCAAAAATTCTTATTCATATCTGTGAGTCGGTTGTGATTTTTCTTACGTTGGAATTTTCCCCTCGGAAAACGGGCATATTTTAAGATAGAGAACGCGGCTATATCACCCGGCGTGCGTGCATTTGTGCATGTGTGTGTGTGCTGCCATTTTTTCTCTCTTCCTTATTTTTTTTTCTCTTTTGATAATTGATGATTGTGGAAGGGATATTTTTCCATTTTACTTCTGATATTTATCCGATCTCTGTTGACTTTATATTAATGATATAAATCATTTTATACAATTTTACTCATTCTAATATGTACTATATATAATTATTACAACATTCAAGTAATGATGAGAGTGCTTTTTTGACGTTTCTAGACTCTATTATTTATTAACTGATCAGAAGAACTTTGTTTCATTTTAGAATCAATTTATATTGTGTTACCTTATAGGCTATATTGTATAAACAAACAATATATATATTAAACAATAATCATAGCCAAATTCATCTAACTACATTGGTTTCTATCACGCATGCCAGAGAAGGGAGTGGAAAGCTTATATATTTTTCTACATTATAAGATTTTTTGATGAAGATTTTTTTTAAATTATTTAATTATTACATTGTTACCAATAGTTTCTACAATATACCTACAATTATCTTGTCTTTATAATAACTTAACTCTAGGTATATACCTAGAGTTGTAGTTATATAACTAGGAGGACTCATCGGCCCTATCTCAGTCTTTGGTGAAATAATATTTATACATGTCACTGCTGTATTTTTTATTATATGCACCTCACTACGCAACACTACACAAGATCAGATGGTTTGATTCTTTTGAGTCTATGTCCTGTTCTGGTGGTATCCAAAACCTGAAATATTTCAATATTCTCAGAAGAATGGAGTCTTCCCTCATGCCCCCTTGTAATTCTCTTGATTTCTTGACTGACTGTGGGTATCTGAAGGTCTAGATGTATGTAATCAGTCCTATAGTATTTGGGTGCGCCCACAATATCTCTCAGGACTTTGTTCTGAAACTTTTTAATTCTATTTATGTTACTCTCTGCAGAACATCCCCATATTTGAACTACGTATATCCATATAGGCTTCAGCATTTGCTTATATAATAGCAATTTATTATGTACTAATAATTGCGATTTCCTTCCATTTAGCCAGTACATATTCCTATATTTCAATTCCAGTTCTTTTCTTTTCTTCTTTCTTCTTCTGACAGCTATAATCGCAGTATCATCAGTAAATGTAGCCATCGTAATATTCTCCATTTGTGGTGTATTTCAAGTGCGGAATAGATAAAGCATTGGTCCCAGTTAATAATTATATATATATATGAAGATTTTTTTTAAATTATTTAATTATTACATTGTTACCAATAGTTTCTACAATATACCTACAATTATCTTGTCTTTATAATCGCAATAAATATATATTATATATATATATTTATTAACAGTTCGAAAAGCCAGTTCGTATATATTATATATACTATATTCTCTCCTTTTTGGATCTCCTCTATAGCACGTAAAGGATTGGAAATAATTGATATATCAGTTGCTAGACTATATCATTCGAGAGCTTCAGTTAGAATATTCTTCAATAATAGCCATTTTTACATTGTTGAAACCAAAACAGTAAATTAGAATATGAAGGAGCAGTATCATCGTGGTCTTGGGTAGTAAATCTCCCTTCAAATCAAACAACAAGAATAGTGAATATTGAAAATGTAATTTTGGGAAGGCTTAACGATTAGCTTCTAGTGTATACTGAGTAACGGAGTGTTAGTACCACATGGCCTGAAAAGTCCCGGGCTTAACACATAGAAGGCGGTAGTTTTATGTCAATAAACGATTTTTCAGTTAGTATTAACCCTGAAATGAAAGCTGTTGAAATTTCATGATATATTGCTCATCAGTTTGTGAGTTATTGCGCTAAGTGTGATACTACTTTTGTCATTTTCAAAACAGTGATCAAAAACCATTCCATGTTTTAATTTTACACTGCTATTTGATGAGAAAATACCATTCGAGCAAAGAAATAGCTTGAAAAATACTATAAGGACTCCGCTCCATCAGAAACAATAAACGTTAGTTTGCAGACTTCGAACATGGTCGTAGAGACGCTGATGATGCAGAACGCATTGGACGTCCAAATGGGGTGGTAACACCAGAAAATATTTTAAAAATCCAAAAAATCGTTTAAATGATCTAACAATGAAGTAGTGTGAGTTAGGTAACATCGTCGATATATCAAAAGGACGTGTTGGTTTTATATTGCATGAGCATTTGACTATGAGAAAGCTCTGTTCAAACTTGAGTACCAGTGTGCACACCGTTGACCAAATGAAGAACGTGTTGATGATTCTAAGGAGTATTTGACCATATTTTTTGGATATGTGGCAATGGATCCATCACTTCACGCCAGAATCAAAACGATCGTAATCTGAGTGAACAGCAATTGGTGACAGGCCTATTTTGATCCAAAAGATAAATCGTGCTGCAAAAATGGTATTGAAATGTTACAACGGGGCTGGAATGCTTGAGTGGTTGTTGATGAAGATTATGTTGATGAATAAAGATAATTTTGAATAAAGAAAACGTTACACCCGGGACTTTTCAGCCCAATTTTTAAACGAAAAACTTTTATTTTATATAGAGCATTTCTCAAATTTTGTGGATATTTCAAACCATGAAGTGTAACAATCGGTTTTAATTACTTAATAGTTGTTTACTATGTTTATAAACAATAATGCAAACACCTAATATAACATTACTATTTTTTTCTTCCTTTTTTTTGTAAATGTTTTGTAGTGCTTAACAAATCACCTAACGCGACTTTAACGTACGTCTGAAACGGTTGAGACAATAAGCCGTTCTAAGGTAAACGTGGACTTTATTCCGGCAAACACAAACGC
Source organism: Rhynchophorus ferrugineus (assembly GCF_030347505.1). Lineage (NCBI taxonomy): Eukaryota > Metazoa > Arthropoda > Insecta > Coleoptera > Curculionidae > Rhynchophorus > Rhynchophorus ferrugineus. The sequence continues at coordinate 54,367,067 of NW_027472583.1, forward strand.
AATTAATTTCTATTTACCGTGACCCGGAGGCTTTACCAAATTGAAATTTTGCTAAAGTTTAATCCGATGAAAAATGGGTCTGCACTCGACTGGACATTTGCCGAAGATTAGTCAGTAATTTAATGCCTGAGCTATTGGACTTAGCGCTGTCACGCGTCGGTTGGGTTGGAAGGTGCGAGTCGCGAAAACGAGCTTTTAATGGCGACTGAAGAGTGGCAGTTTGAACTTTTAATAATCTGCTTTAGTACGTAAGTATTGTAAGTACGTATATATTGTCGAAGAAAATCGCTATGTCACAAAGTAGAAATCGCCAGTTTCTATAAAATTAGTGCTGACATTCAGAGAGATGTAAACTTAAATAATTCTGACGTTAACCTATATTTTTCAATCTCTTCTGGTATTATTTATATGCTCAATATTAGAGAAATAAATGCTTAGAAACTATAATTTGATATAATTATTTTTAATTTGACTTGATATGACCGAACGAAGTTTATAACCATCAAGTATTCTTATCAGCCAGCAATAACGCCTGAAGGAAACTATGGCAGTAGACCAAGATCAAGAGAAAGAAAAAAATGTGGGCAACGTACTTTTGTACGTAAGAGTAATTATGTATTGTCGAAGAGAATTTTTATGCCACATTGTAAAAATTATCAGATTATATTAAATTAGTGTTGTTATCCAGGAGGTTGTTGCAAAATTAAATAATTCTGATGATAACCAATTGTTTTCCTCTTGGCTTTTTTGGTATTGTAGGAATGTTCACCTGGTCGGTCGGTCGGAATGTGTGACTGTCGATGCGATTGTTTGTCCGAACACTCACTACTATTTGTGGAAGGAATTCACACGAGAACTGAATACACTAGTTGTATAAAAACTTGTTTGTTGCCATATTAACTGATACATGTGAAGTACGGTAGCTTTGTGGAAGTGGTACTGTTACAAGAGGTTAGAGGAAAGAAAAAAGAGCGAGACGTATTTTAGAATAGATGATAAGATTATAATAGAAGTCTTGAAAATTATTACGGATGCACCTAGATACTATAGAAAGACTTACATTAGTTTATTTTATTTTGTTAGATAGTCAGTAAAGCTTCGTTAAACTTGAAAGGGTTATTTCCTTCTCATTTTACTTATTATCAGTACTTTAGTTAAAAAGAAGGAGAATGCTGTCTAATGCATTGGAAACTCGCTCTTGTCAAAACGCTAATAAAGAGCGCAAAGCATAAAAGTTTATGGAAAAAGACTAATGATTTGTAGGTTTTGTTAGTGGTAATATTTTTAAATAATTCTTGGCTTTATTGCTGGAGTTTAGTTAGTATTTATATTTAGGAAAGAATAACTAAAGGTATATTAAAAAGGTAAATATGCTGTCTAATGAAAGTAAAACTCATTACTTGAACATGCAATTCTTAGTTAGATAGATTAGGCCCCCAGGGGATACTACTACAAAAAAAATGCGCCTAGAACTCTACCTCAGTGGTGGCATGGAACATATAGGCATTAGATGTACCATAATGTTAAAATAAATTATATTTTATAGCGCTATTTTTGTTTCATAATTTTTTTGCATTAATATTTTGTTATGTCAGAGTCAAAATAAACCAAAACCTAAATTTGATGTGATAACATTGCAATTTTGATGACGTGCGCTGGCTGTTTTATCAGAAGGACTATAGATGTAAGTTATTGTAGAGAAAAACTGTAAGTCAAACGGGAATATATTAAATCAAATCTTTGCCAGATCCTATTTCTTCAATTTACAATTAGGTACAGCCGATTCAATTATAGTGCAATATTCGTAACGTAACATACTATCACAGTTTTTCTACATATATGTTTTACTGATAATAGCGAGAATTTGTTAATTTTTAAAATTGATTATATCATTATGACCACATGTATCTTATTTACAACCTTTTGCAGCAATAACACGGACGAAAGACCGATGCCTTTATGGGACGACGACACAAAACATAATTAAATTAAAATAGAACATTTTAATCAAAGGACAGAGGAATTGGGAGAATAATTAGCGTCTGTTTCAATGTTCAGTTTGTAAAGTAAATTACGGCGTTCGTTTTGTGCTGGTCGTAATTAAAATTTCTATTTTGTTTTTATTTGCATGATCGAACAATATTCGTTTCGTCTAGATGGCGGTGAAATCGACAATCAGTGTTGTAATTTGTTTGTAATTTGGTGTTGGATTTTTCTCTCGCGTCAATATGGACGCTATTGATATATAACTGAAATGTACCTATTGATGCGAATAAATCAACATAAGAATTAGTGATGTCGGTGGCGACGAAAAATATCGATATTTCGATATATGGTCAAACAAAACATGTTATATTTAAGGAGGATATAGGTATAGAGAATTAAAATTTTTTTTGTCAAAAGTTCGATAATCTTATTGACAACTATCGATACTTGATTACTTAACCCAGCAGTCACAGAATGTATACGAAGGCTTGTATGTCGGAAACTACACGAGGTCATTCAGGCCTTATGTGTCGTAAGAGAGCTCCTCTGTTAAATGTAGTTTCAATTAGTCATCAAACCGTCAATCAATTTAACAGATTTCGTAATTAGATTAGAAATTAACAATTTGGCAAATTACTTGAATAGTAATCCTGAATGAAATATTTTTGTGATAATAATCGAAAAAACTAAAGATAAATAGTGATAGTGGAATAAAGAGCAGCAATGTTACATAATGAAAGTCGACTACCTATATTTCGGAAACTATAAGATAAAAATTGAAATGTGTACCAAATTCATAATTAGCGGGTCTTATATGCTATAAATAAGCTACTCTTGTATATTCTTCACTTAGTTTGGAGGGCCTATTGAAATGTTTACCGGGTTCGTAATTAGAGTCTTGTATGCTATAGGGAGGCTCCTCTGGTAAAAACTTTACTTAGTTTTGGGCTATTTAGTAATTGTGAAGCGAAGCAAAACCCAGCAGAGTAATAAACTGAAATTCGAAGGTTTATATGTCGGTAATTTCACGATAACTGTTAGAATCTTGTCATAAACGTAATTAATTAAGACTAAATAAGCCGGTTAACTTCGTAAAAGTTACAACTATCTTGCAAATATTCTCCGATAATAGCAATAAACACTTCGTCGATTATCGGTGAAATAAATTTCTTCGCGTACTCACCGGCATTGTTTAAGAATTTATTAACTTATTTCTGATAGAAATTTTATGTTACTAAAGACATTTTATGATATAGTGCCTTGAAAATGGACATGCATTTGTCCTGTTTAATATGCGTAGCGCTAAACAACTGCACTGTGTCTGTGGGTGTCTATCCGTTTCATTTGTAGTCCCTCTCAAACGCAATTACGACATACCAACAGAACTTTTCTCATTTTTTGTTTCTTGCTGGTCATTAGTTCAATTAACACATAAGTTAGCTCATCGAGAATTTGATTGGCTTTGACGAACTAAGTCAGGTAGCCTTCTTCTTGGCACTGTTGATAATACAAGAAAAGAAAGTTTTCCCGCATCAAATATATATTTCAGACCTTCTCTATGGAAATGTTTACTCAATCTCAATTTGAACACAATTCAAAATTATTGTTTTTTACACTATTAAATATGTTATGCTTTCATATGCACTTGTAAACTCGTGATAAACATCTAATACTCATTTAGTGTTAAACTAATTACATATTTAGATTACAAATAATATAAATACTCACATTTTACATCAAGCTGTACTGGATTGCTTTCTCCGTCTCCTTCTTGGTTGTGTCCTACGCAAGTATAAAGACCTGATCTAGCCGTGGTTATTGACTGTAACACCAAACTTTGATTGCTGACAATGGTGCCAGCTGCGCTGTTATGAAATAATTGCTGACCCTGGAAGAATTAATATATTAATATTCTGTTTTGCTTTACTGATATAGTATAGATCTAGACGTATCATTCCTGGTATATATGGTACTCTTGAAATGTTTAATAAAAATACATATAAACAGCATTTTTTCTGCCACATACAATCATGACTTTAAGTATCTCGGGATCATCTTTTTAACGACTACTAAATCATCTATAAAGCTATCCGGGTTTATTTAATAACAAAAAGAACAAATAATGCGTATATTAAATTTTTTATCAATATTTGTTTCAATTCTACATATATTTTTATTAGGCTCTGCAAATATTACGTGCATATTGTTTCAATCAATTCACAATATCTTGTACTATATAGGGGATGAGCATTTCCTTGCAAATATGATAGTGTAACAATACTTTATATATATGGAAAATATTTTACAAAATCTATGTAGAAACTACCGGGGTTAAATGTCCTACTATTTGTACGCAAAGTATTTATAGCATGAGGCAAATCACGGTCAAAGAGCTTGCGAAGAGACAAACTGTGAAGAAAGGCAGAATTAAGACTGAATTAACTATATTTAGATGCATTTTTTCTCTGCTTTCGCCTGTATAAACTAGACCTCATTTTGGCGAGCTTTGCTTCGCTCTAAAACAACTGCTGGCATCTTACTTTGGTTCTATGGGTTCAATTAGCTGTGTTCGAGTGCGAGCTGTGTCAAGTTCATTTGAGATCCAAGCCAGTATTCGTTAAGGAGATTTCGTCCCTACAAATTCCTTGACTGATCTTATGTTCGCTTTTGATGGCGTTATATTCGAATATACAGCTAAGGATAATATACAGAGACTATACAGGTAAGGCCTATAGCATTCTTCTTATACAGTTCCCAGGGCAGAGCCATACGGCTTGATAATTGATAAACTGACAGATGGCTCACTAATGCAAATCTTAACGGTATCCCGTTAGAGCTATTGCAGGAGCTCAAGTACTTGGGACTTGGGAATTGGGAGAAAAAGTGGCGTCTACCTATAAATTAATAAACTGAATTCAAGCCTTTACTTCTTTAAAATGGAGTATATGTAACTTAAGTACTTGGGATCAATAATATAGGAGACAAAAAGATAGAATTTATTCCTAAAATGTCAAACATATCGCGTAATGTGCAGGACCTTCGCTTTTCTTGATGAAACAAAATTAGGCTATATGGAATAACGAAAGTGATTCCTGCCATAGAGACTTTAACAAGTTATGAAAACAAGTAAAGTGTCAAAATTTGGAGTGGAAAGAAGCTTTAGAAAGATCTTGGGATATTATTCCACCCTCAAAAATACACTGTACGATATGGCTTACGAGCTGGAGACGTCAAGCGGCCTTTTGTTTTTTGGTTCCAAGATTAGTAATTCCAAAAAAACATCCTTTAAATATTTTCCAAATCCTTTTTCCCAGAGTGTCTGACTGAGCATTAACATCAAAAGATTTCCACTGTTTAAATTTGCATTTAGTCAATGAAATTTTTGTTGCTAATGGAGTTTATTTAATATTTTTAAATCAAATACCCCGCACACATGTAAAAATCGTATATTTTTCTTACTAATTACGAACCAGCTAACAATATTTTTAGTGAATAATTCTGTTTGATATGGGAACTGAGTAAATCCCCTTTGTACTTGTATATTTCTTTATTAAAGTAGCATAAATTTAGATCATGTAGATATACAATTCCTGATTTATATACTCTAGAAATATTTAATAATAATAAATATAACTTATATTTCTCCTTTTTTATTTCAGCCAAATGCAATCAGTGACCTTTAGTAGTTGTTGCTCTTGTTAATATAATGATTTCTAAATTCTTCATAAAGGTATCAGGGTTTATTTATTGTCGAAGATGAAAAATAATGAATACAAAGATCTAATTGTATATATACGTTTCGGGGGCTCTTTAAAATATGACTCTTTAACGTACTGGCATGACAGAGCATTAAAATCAAAAGCTTTCCACTATTTAAATTGGTATTTAATCAATGAAATTCTGGTTGCTAACGGAGTTTATTTAACACTGTTAAATCAAATCCCCTGCACACATGTAAAAATCGTATACTTTTCTTACTAATTACGAAACAGCTAATAATATTTTTAGTGAATAATTCTGTTTGATATGGGAACTGAGTAAATCCCTTTTGTACTTGTGTATTTCTTTACTAAGGCAGCATAAATTTAGACCATGTAGATATACAATTCCTGATTTATATACTTATATAGAAATATTTAATAATAATAAATATAACTTATATTTCTCCTCTTTTATTCCAGCAAAATGCAATCAGTAACCTATAGTAAATGTTGCTCTTCTTAATATAATGATTTCTAAATTCTTCTTAAGGGTATCTGGGTTTATTTAATGTCGAAAAATAATGAGAACAAAGATCTAATTTTACATATACGTTTCGTGGGCTCTTTAAAATATGACGTGTATATATTTCAATGAATAATACCTTATTGCTTCAGTCAATTCACATCATCTTATAATATGTAGGAGATGAGCATTTCCCTTCAAATATAATGGTGTAACAATATTTTAAGAAGTGGGAAAATTTACTTGACTCCTCCAGTATAGACTTCAGTAAGTTACTAAAACAACTAAATTATTACTAAAGCGTTTGAATCTAGAGTGGGAAGAAGCTTCAGCAAAATCTTGGGACACTGATGCTCTCTCAAAAATACACTGTTTACGAGCTGGAGATGTAAACCTGTCTTTTAATTTGTGGTTGAAATTTTAATCCTTTTAAAAATATCCTTAAAATATGTTTCAAAAAACATGAGTGACGAAGTATGTGACTGAGTATTAACATCAAAAGTTTTCCACCATTTAAATTGGAATTTAATCAATAGGCTCTTGTTGCCAAAGGAGTTTACCACCTATTGTTAAATTAAATCCCCCACACACACGAAAAAAAAGTATATTTTTAGAAGCAGCAAAAAACATGCTAATTACGTACCAGCTAACAACATCTTTAGTGAATAATTCTGTTTGATATCGCGACTGAGTAAATCCTCTTTGCACTCGCTAATAAAAGGACTCCGTCAACTAATGTCAACATCATATTATTGCGGACGTTTTTCTCCTTTACCCCCCTCGTCACCTTCCTCCGCGCCATATTCATTTCTGGGCCCAATTATTCCCCGGGGACCTAACTAGGCCGTCTCTACGCCTTCGGATTTTTTCCATGGATTGTTGTCTCGCAGGTATTGTTTATTTTTATCGGATATTTCACTTTTCGCATGAAAAATAAATCGTTTTGTTATCAACTATCTGTCGGAACGAGACAGATCGTATCCAGGGATCGGAAAAAAGTTTTTTTTCGCGTTTTTCCTTCGGGCATCGGATATTTTTATTATTTGTCATTATATTTCACTATCTAGCTATCGTGCGTGATTTTTCTAAATATATTTTATGAACAGTTTCCCAAAAATAAACTGATTCTCTTATCAAGAAATGTTACAATTGATTTAAAAATATTAATAAAACCAGAAGGATGAGGCATTTGCTAATAGCCACTTAGTTTCATCTAAAAATAAAATAAAACAATAATATTTTAGAATACGATATAAAGATGGGAATATTCGGATTAGTGCATGCATACAATCGACTATATTGTTCTCTGTTTTTCTACCTACAATATGTATAATCGGTTTTTAAATATACAAGTCTGTAACAATAGTATTTAAATTGTTATATTATCTATAGTGTTGTAACATACATTTAAAAATATAGAGGAACAAAGGTACGTACGGAATGTAAGGTGAAATTTTTAAAAGTTTAAATAACAAAACGCTATCAATTTTGTTTATAGTGGGAATATTAATCGCCAGATATTAATAGATGCCAATATTTCACCCCTATAGAGCTGATATTCAAAAGGATAACAAGAAGCAACGAAGAAAAGTATTCTTTTTGTTCTAATAAAAACGTTAGAAAAGGTATGAGAGAAATAGTATACAATTATACTAGAAGTAATATTAATGATATTGATAGGTTTTATACATATTTTGTTGTAATTAACCAGCTAGATAATCAGTTTAGTAGTCAATTCATTAATGGGGTTTGTCCATCAAAAACTGTAATAAGTGATATAATTTATGTAATGAGTTAATTTTTCTTTTATAGGTGAAGTGTTGCTAGTAGTTAGTATGGGAAATCTTAAGAAAGTTAAATTAAAATAATAAAAAAATTAGATAGTATTTTGCAGGATGCAAAAATAGTGGAGTTTACCTGAATCGAATAAACAAAAGATATAACATTATAAAGACAACTACTCTGAAGGTGGAGAAGTGAAATAAACAAAGACAGCAGCTACTTATAAAAGAGCATAAGTAAATAAATTATTGTTTTGTAAATATAATGATGAATTGACTGAAAACTTCTTTCAAAAGAAAGGTACGATGGTGTGTAAGATTAAGATTTTGGTTTGGGATACATGAATTTGATAATTGAATATGACTTATTATTCAATATATAATATTTCAATTATTAAGATATGCATTTGGGTTAGTATTAAATTTACAATATTTCATAAAAAATTAATGATAAATTTCCATATTACTAACTTTGCTAGTCTTTAAATGCTTTCTCAGCACTTCCTTCCTGTTTTAACACGTTTTATTAGACTAAAGATAATTTAAAAATATATTATTAGACTGAAATGTTCAACACCAATTACAAAACTAAGTATATGCGCTTGCCAGGAGAGCGCTTGTTCCCTCAAACTGTTAATTCAAATAAATGAAAATGCGTATATGCTAAACCAAAATTACATTATCTGTACTATGTTCTTAATATGTTTATTATGCTTGTTCGTTTCTACATCTGAAAATATTGGACTTATGTGGTACTCTGATCCAGTCTCACACTTAAGTATTTATCGAATCAATTATTAGAGTCAGTTAGTTTGTATATGTGAAATTCACATATATAGACTCCGTAAAATTCAATTTGGTTCACCATTTCTTAGTCCACTAATTAATGTTATTGATAAATGTTAGTACTCTAGTTATTTATAGTTACAGTCAAAGTTCGATGCTATACCCCTAGGAATAATGTTTGTTATTATGGAATGCTATATATGACTGTTTGTTGTGCCTGCGTGTTTTGTTGTTGTAAGTTGAGGTAACTTATTCATATTAATAATCGTCCAAATATTTATTTTTGAATTTCAGAAATGAATTCTCCAAAGAAAGAAGCTATGTGAACAGAGGATATTATTTTATTCTTGGATCAACTATTTGATAGTTGAAACACCATTAAAGGGATAGCTCTTGCATGCAAACCTTTTAAATGAAGATTAACCTTAAGCTCGTAAGTTACAAGAGGAATTTTAGTGCAAAGGCGTTCAGTATTTAAATAGTGTAAAAATTTACTGCCTAACTAAAAACAACTTAATTAAAATTCCATAAATTAAAAATATAATAACTACCTTGAGTGGTGCACTCTTTTAAAGAACAATATTTGGGTATACATATGGAGTCAGGAATATACATCACTCAACAAGTATGGCTGAAAAATCATTTTCAGCTGTCGGGGACACTAATGAAGAAGCTTCACAAAAATTACAACAGGCAAGTAACAATATAAAAAATTGGGTACAAGCTTGGAAAGCAAAAATTAATGAAAGTAAATTTATGCATATGCAGTTCACCTACAATCAGGCCGTAAAAAGCACCAATAACATTATATAATACTATCATTCTACAGAGCAATAACACTAAATATCTTGATGCAAAACTTCACTGGAAGGAACATATAAAGAAGAAAAGAGAAGAAATGGAATTTAAATATAGGAAAATAAACACTAGAATTGGTAAAAGATTCAGAACAAAGAATTTACAACAGAATTTGACAGAATAAAAGCAGAAAACTAAGAATAGAACAGAATTATTGAAAGAATTACAGAATTAGTGAAGGAGCTTGACATACGAAACAGTCCAAAGAGTCAAGGCTTAATCAGAATTAAGAAGAAAGAAAAAGTCATGAATGGAAGTCAATTATCAAGAACAGTATAATTCTTATAAGTCCTGTGTATAATGGCAGTTCCGATGACAGAATCAGTATTATAATAAACAAGAAAGGCGATTTTCATCCAATTCATAATTCTTTTCGTTTCATTACGTATCGACTAAACATATTTAATTGTATATATTTTTATATTAATTATTTAAATAAGCAATATTATCTTTGTGTATTAATTTAAACAAAGAAGAGAGAAAATAAATTTTAATTAATTTGCAATATTATTTTTCTCTTTAACAACTCAACAGTTATCATCAGAATTTTACGTTCAATTAATAACGTTTATTGTAACATGGACGTTTATTTAATTAACATTTTCTCTTTAAACTTTATATTTCAGTCGGTCGCTAGATATAAAATATCAAGAAGAGCAAAAGGGAAACCGATCAATCGAAGCAATAGTCAACTAATATCTGGCTTGTTACGGGGCTGGAAATCATGAAGGAGTCGTATCCGAACTGGATACGATTTCTGGAAAAATAATTCGTGGAAAATGAAATACGATCTCTGTTTTCCGAATGCTTGCCTGTACCGGCGCCCCCGACTTCATTATTTACACGTAAAGTTATTCGACCGAATCGGGCAAAATTGACTGGCAAACTCCGGAAAGGCGTCAGAGGATCAGTTTTGGATGTCGGGAAATGGCAAATAACAGTTTGTTGACTAACTCGCGTTGTGCCTTCGCCGAAGTTTTGCGGTTTGTAGAATTTAATATTTATACGGGGCGCGGTATGGTTCATCGGTGTTTCTAAATACATAAATTGCTCAAAATACGGACAAATCAATAAATATAAAGCATATATAGCTACTGCTCTGGTAAGGGAAAGACCCTTTAAAATAGTGAATTGGGGAAAAGCCATATTGCAAAGAATTTATTCATACAACTTTGAAACACTAATCAATGACATATTCAATCCAATAAAACAGCCAATGCACGTCATAGATGACATCAAATGTACTGCCAGTCGGCTTGGTGACACAGTGGTAAAGGCGACAGGACGGTCCTCTTACTGTTCGAATCCTCCTGGGGCATGGTCGTAAATTTATGTTTGTGATTGTCCTAGGCAAGAGTGTAAAATCCGACAAAGAAAATAATCCTAGTCACGCCAGTAACCAGGCTGGGTAAGATCGGAATTTTTTAAAAACATAAATTTCATTTATAAATGTGCAATTTGATACGCTATAATTTTGTTGTAACTGCAGACAGATATACAGTTTTCCTTATATTATTTGTAATACTAATATTACGATGTGTTCTTAAATCCATATTATTATATAACAATTTCATTACAATTTCGCCAAATGCAATAGTAATGAAGATAGTCTCGGAAACATAATTACCATTTTTAATATAACTGCGAATTACTTACGTTGTGTCTCCAAGTAACTTTGTATACCCATGGATTAGATTTAATGTTACATTCAAAATAGACATCAACGCCCTCCTTAATAGCGCTTCCGTTCAATGTGCTGCCAAGCTCCAAAGACACCAGTGGGACATCTGAAATATAAACACAAGAATTAGTAACGAATTATTACACCTGTACATCATTAATATATCCCCTTTAAAAGGGATTAATATTTCTATCATCAATCCCTTGGTTAATTATATTTCAGCATATATATCTATATATATATATATCTATATATATATATATATATATATATATATATATATATATATATATATATATATATATATATATATATATATATATATATATATATATATATATATATATATTTCGTTTTTTTTTGCCAATAAATGCGTTTGATGGTCCATTTTTTACTTATTCAGAATTTTCAAATCATGTGCAAACCAAGCATGGATGGACTGAGCTGAAGGAGTAGTAATTAGAAGTCGCCATGAATGGTGAGTGCGTTGAATTGAAACTTCCTATTCGATCTCAAGTAGTGTACCCTTTACAGCACTTGCAACATGTTTCGCAAGGAATTTTCCAACAACGGATCAATAGCCATTTAATTTGTTCAATTTCCGTCAGTAGATATCTACAGTACCAGTTAACAGTCGTTTGCAGTATTTCACAATACATTATAGCTTTCTGTCTTTTACATATAACAGGTCAGTTGAAAAGTCCTCGGCCTACCATAATAAAACACATTCTTTTGGCAAAATTAGTTTTTTTCATCAACATAATTCGCTTCAAGGGTGATACACTGATTGTATCGACCCTTCAACTTTTCGATACCACCTTTTTGTAGTACGATTTGTCCCTTGGTTCAAAATAAGCCTTAGTTTCGGCGATCACCTCTTCATTCGGCGAAAATTTCTGCCCAGCTAGCATTCTTTTGAGATCTGAGAACGGGAAATAGTCGCTGGGAGCCAGATCTGGAGAATACGGTGGATGAGGAAGCAAATTCGAAGTCCAATTCATGATTTTTTGCTATTGTTTTCACTGACACGGTGCATTAGCTTGGTAAATAGCAGTTTCTTTTTCTTCAAATGCGGCCATTTTTCGGCGATTTCGTTCTTCAAACGGACCAATAACGCTATGTAAAAGTCGCTATAGATGGTCCTCCCATTTTCAATGTAGTCAACGAAAATTATTCCATGCGCATCCCAAAATACAGACGCCATAACCTTTCCAGCGGAATGTTGCGTTTTCCCACGTTTTGGAGCGGGTTCATCGTGTGCAGTCCACTCGGATGACTGTCGATTAGACCTCGGAGTGAGAAATGATGGAGCCATGTTTCATCCATTGTAACATATCGACGCAAGAACTCAGGTTTATTACTCTTGATCATCTTCAAACACTGCTCCGAATCATCAACACGTCGTTGTTTTTGGTCAAGAGGCACCCATTTTGCACGGAGCTTTCTCATACCCAAATATTCATGAATGATATGATGTATACGTTCAATTGATATCTTTAGAACGTCTGCTATTTCATTCAGTTTCAACTTATGGTAATTCAAATTCTTTTCAAAATATTCTAAAATCATTTTATGGATTTTTTAAATGTTTTCGTCGATAACAACCTGTTTTGGGCGTCCACTGTGTTCACCGTCCGTGCGCATTTCTCGACCACGTCTAAGCTTAGCTTACCAATCCTCGGGCAGTGTCCGGAAACTCGACATAAAGCTTTCGCATCAATTGTATTTTTTCCCTGCAAAAACTCGGGTTTATTACGCGTGATCATCTTCAAACACTCCGAATCGTCAATTGGTATTTTTTACCTTCAAAAAGCAATATTTTGTCAACATACGAAATTCCTTTTTATCCATTTTGTTCACAATAATAAGAGTTGCTTCACTCAAAATGCTGTAATTCACAAACTAATGATCTGACAGCTGTCAACTTTATACACGCATCTTTTGAGGGTTAGGGCTAACTAAAAACATATGGATTTAATTCTAGTAGCGCCATCTATGTGTCAGGCCGGGGACTTTTCATATGACCTGGTCAACAACCGCTAAGCTCTCTGGAGCGGCCTTCAGAACCTGCGCTGAGTTTTCATCGGATACGTCTCTCAAGTCACCTCTGGAATCTCTCCGAAATCTCTGAATCTCTAAAATTTATAACTAAAACCGACAATTGGGGTAAGACGGAGTAAAATCACTGTGTTTTTAAAATTGTTTTGTGGTTGAACCAAAATTCAAAACGTAAAAAATGCAATTTTGGCCACTGCATGATTAGTCCCATGAGCATGTGTACATAGTGAATTAAATTAATTCAATTATAGTAAGGGAAAACCGTTATTACGGAGATAAATATGAAAACCATCGAATATGATAGTTAGGTTATGTTGTTTAACGGTTGTTTAGATTAATACTTCGAATATACAAAATTATATGCCATCCCTTAATATATTAGTTTCATATTGTATTTTCGATAGTTCTCCTCATTTTGCCAACATAATAATAATACTTTCAATATTTCCATATAATAAACACATCATAAGATCATCTTCTAAATATATCAATAATAACACTAGTTCTAGTTAATACTTTGTCTAGTTTGCTTAATAAGTTAAATAAGTTCACGACAATGAAACGGCACTTTGAAGTGCGACAAAAGTTAAAGGCTAGAAGGAATTAAATGTGCGAATAAACTAAGATACATATCGGTGACGTATTCTAACAAGACTTCACAGTACTTCAGTAAAACTGAATTCAAAAAGGCACATATATAAGACACAGAAGATAGAAAGAAAAAAACAAAAAAAAAACAAGCGAAAGATCGTGCTTAAGGACAATGACGGGGACGCCGCGCAGATACAGTATCATGACTTTTATTAGATTTTTGCATTAAGAATTTTGTTTTAAAACTCATTTATATCAATTAGGCTGATACTGGCGAAAACTTAAGGGTAATTAAAAGGGGGACTGCCAGCTTATATCTCCAGGAAGTCGGGTAAACAAGAAGCCGTTGAAAAATCAATTAAAAATAAAGCCGGAAAAAGCAACGGGTTTGAGGGTCGATGGAGTCGATTAACTGACGAGATTTAATGTCGGGTTAAAGTGGTTAACGATATATAAACTTTACTGGGATGAAGGGAAATATATTTAATTTTTAGGGTATTTTGAATATCCGCTCTTGTGCATAGATAAGTATTCGTGTATCTTTCCATTTTAGGTTAACATAATTTTTCATTTCTGTGCTATTGTCGGTAGTTTGTTGTTAATTTATAGTGATATAACCTTCTTATTTTTTTTTCTAGTCACTAGGCCTCTCCTACTTCATATAATGTTGGAAAATAATGCAAGTATACACTGTTTTGGTTATAACCAACCAAAACTAAGAGCTGAAAACAAATCAGCAGCCTATTTTTTAAATTGTTTCTAGTTTTAGAAATATTCGATAAATTTAAACATTAACGGTCATTTATTAAATTAAGAAGTATAAATAAGAAACTAACGGAGGTTGCACTGAATTTTTTATACTGCCTGGGATCTGTTTCCGGTATTAAGGTCCAACAATAATCGATCGTCATGCCTTCGTCCCAGATCTCTTCAGATTTTGATTTTATTAATTGATTTTATCACCTTTCGATTTTTAAAATATCTTGGTGTAGCATTGCTCGTCGCTTGCGTCGGCCAAGTTTTGCGGAATAAAATGAAAATGTTAATGCGAAAAATTTATTTTGAGGGACATTCAATCTTGTGATAATTTTGCCACAAATTGTGCTTGTCCGACGATTTGGGGTTACTGGGAAAGTTGTAACCAACACTTTGAAACCATTTCCATGCTGCTACATCGTCAGGCGTTGTAACAACATTTTATGGCAACATTTGATAAACTTTGCATCAGTTATTAGTTTTTGCATATCTGGTTACATTACGAAATTAACTGCTGTTTTTCCGTAACGAACGTTGCTTTCATTACTCGTAGGTGATATGATTCTTAAGGGGCGAAATAGGTATAGATTAGTATTGAAGGAGTCTTTGTTTCTTTTAGCAATAAGCCCTTTGGATTTAAATGTATAGAAGAATTAGTGACCCGCCAAGCAATTTTCATTTTAAATTAAGTTCTAACTTATCTCTTATAGCGTGCGTTTCATTTATTCCCGGTTCCCGGCTATTAAAGACCACCACGACGACGTCTCGCTCTGTCTCTTTTCTCTATTACCTTGCAACTGTACCACGGCGCTACCGTCCTTCCTTTACCTAACCTTATATCCTGTCCATTCTCCCGTCAGCCACATGTATCATTTAATATCGCAATAAACAAGTTTTTATTCAACCAGTGTTTTTATCACCCGTGCGAATTCCTTCCACAAGATAGTAGTGAGTATTCGGACAAACAATCGCATCGACAGCTACACATCCCGACCGATCCACCAGACGAACATTCCTACACAGAGAATGCTTTCATTTCTGAAAAAAAAACCAGCATGGTAGTTCAAGCCATAATACTAGATCTTTTAAAAAATTACTTCACGGGAATCAGTACACAAATCCACGGCTAAATAACTGTAGTGAAAATGAAAAAAGAGAAGAAAAAGAGAAATAAAAGAAAAAAGGAAAGTAAGTAGTTGTTTACGCAATGAAAATGCAAGTGAACGCATCAATTCAAGAGTTTCGCGGTTGGCTTCGATATATGTGCATTCTGGTTGATGGGAAATTGTTAAGGTCTCCGCATATTTTGTTGCGTGCTTATTTAAGGAAGTTCCAATATTTGAATCATTCTGAACATGCTTAATATTACCGTTGGTGGCAGAAGCTTCTGTTATGGCAAGAAGTTGTCAATCTACGTATAATCCGATAAAATCGACGCAGTTCTCTGAACAGTAGAGAAGCTCGAACAGTTCGAAAAGAATAACAGCAAACCGGAAATTACACATATGAAGCTGATGAAAGACTGCAATATAATATAATGCTGGGATAAGTGATGAATTAGTATGTTGTTTAAATTAATTAATTAGTGTCCTTAGTAGTTTAGTAATAGTACTCTAAATGTTTACTGCTACTCTAATGCGTTATACTAGCTACTATAGGTAGCGACCTTGAAGCATGTCGAATTTTACATAGTGGAATAACGGTCTACAAAATACCCAGATATATAATCCCAGATGTTGAACGGATGGAGTGCCCAGCAGCGATAACGAATAGCTGGCGGCAACACCGAGACCTTTATCTGGGTTGTTATTGAAGGGGATTTCCAGTCATTCAGTGCTCAACCATCGTTTGGTTTAGACGTGCCACCATCGACTGCCCAAGCAGCGTCAACAGGTAACTCCGCTGACGTCCGTTTTATCATTTGTATTTTTTCACATATTTTTTATATAGCCATTTTATTTTATATAGAACTGAATTATTTTTATTAAATTTTATTTAATTTTAATATTAAAATAGTACTTGAAAAAGTACTTGTACCTCGACAATACAATCGTGATACGTCAAGGATATCAATATATATATATATATATATATATATATATATATATATATATATATAATCCCATATGTTGAACGGATGGGGTACCCAGCAGCGATAACGAGACGTTTATCTGGGATGTTATTGAAGGGTATTTCCAATCAGTGCTCAACCATCGTTTGGTTTAGACGTGCCACCATCGACTGCCCAAGCCGCGTCAACAGGTAACTCGGCTGACGTCCGTTTTATCATTTGTATTTTTTCACATATTTTTTATATAGCCAATAAATAAGGGTCACATAATGTAAACAACACTGTTTCGTTTTGTTTTACCTCCATTCACCGAGCCACATTATTTATCCTATATATATAGAAATGAATCATTTCTGAATTATTTTTATTAAAATTATTCATTCTATTAAATTTTAATATTAAAATCGTACTTGAAAAAGTACTTGTACTTAAATAAGTGTAGGACGTATTTTCCCCATTTTTTAAGTACTTGTACCTCGACAATACAATCGTGATACGTCAAGGATATCAATATTGTGCAATGTTTTTACTTTTATACCGATCACATTCATCGAGCAAAAGTTGTTCTTGTATCTCCATAACATTGGTAGAAAAAATTAAAAGTATACCATGACTGGCCAGTGTTTATTACAGCAGAACCAACGTACTGCAAATGTATATCTTTGAGTTTGTGTCTACATTCTCACACTTTTCGAAGACCACAAACATGTTCCAAATTATGTTTAATATAACGTCGTCAGCTGACAGCTGTTTTAAGATGTCAGTGTTGCTACAATGTGCGAGCTGGAAAGATATAACCAATCTTGACTTCTTGGGTTTAAATCTGATCTCAAAGTATTAAATAGTTCATCTGCTCGGATCCAAAAGTTGAGCCGAATTTGTAAACTCGTCTAATGAATATTAGATAGTATTTTCTACCGTAGTTAAATATATAGTTTTGGTGTTGAAACTCTTCTACTATTAGTGCAGAATCCTCATAGCATTTATCAATATTTTTCTTGATTCCGGTGATATTTTTGTGCAAAAAATAATGCTCGATCAGTATCTTTTTAAATTTTGTCGATTTTGGTCGAAATTCGAGAGCTTTTTTGCAGTAAATGACGCAACTTGCTCAATATATTACACTATTCTATTAATTGAAGATGAAATGAGGTAGCGGTGCATTTAAAATTACAGCCCGGAAAAATTCACTGATTAGTTAAAACTGCTCCCGTATTATGATTATCATCTTAGAAAATTATATATTGCGTTATTCGTTGGCGCCAATTTTATACGTTTTTGCTGGTATTTCCGCTTCGTGTACTTATATCTCTATAAAATTTTAGAGCCCAATACAGCATTAAAGCGACAGTATAGCTTGCACGACCGTCCTGTTATCTTCCATACACCATACATTATAGCTTTCTGTCTTTTACATATAACAGGTCAATTGAAAAGTCCTCGGCCTACCATAATAAAACACATTATTTTGGCAAAATTAGTTTTTTTCATCAACATAATTCGCTTCAAGGGTGATACACTGATTGTAGTGACCCTTTAACTTTTCAATTCCACCTTTTTGTAGTACGATTTGTCCCTTGGTTCAAAATAAGCTTTAGTTTCGGCGATCACCTCTTCATTCGGCGAAAATTTCTTCTCAGCTAGCATTCTTTTGAGATCTGAGAACAGGAAATAGTCGCTGGGAGCCTGATCTGGAGAATACGGATATGGAAGAATATGGATGAGGAAGCAAATTCGAAGTCCAATTCATGATTTTTTGCCATTGTTTTCACTGACATGGTGCATTAGCTTGGTAAATAGCAGTTTCTCTTTCTTCAAATGCCATTTTTCGGCGATTTCGTTATTCAAACGAACCAATAACGCTATGTAATAGTTGCTGTTGATGGTCCTCCCATTTTCAGGGTAGTCAACGAAAATTATTGCATGCGCATCGCAAAATACAGACGCCATAACCTTTCCAGCCGAATGTTGCGTTTTCCCACGTTTTGGAGCGGGTTCATCATGTGCAGTCCACTCGGATGATTGTCGATTAGACTTCGGAGTGAGAAATGATGGAGCCATGTTTCATCCATTGTAACATATCGACGCAAGAACTCAGGTTTATTACTCTTGATCACCTTCAAACACTGCTCCGAATCATCAACTCGTCGTTGTTTTTGGTCAAGAGTGAGCTCGCGCGGCACCCACTTTGCACGGAGCTTTCTCATACCCAAATATTCATGAATGATATGATGTATACGTTCAATTGATATCTTTAGAACGTCTGCTATTTTATTCAGTTTCAACTTAGGGTAATTCAAAATCTTTTCAAAATATTCTAAAATCATTTTATGGATTTTTTAAATGTTTTCGTCGGTAACAATCTGTTTTGGGCGTTCACTGTGTTCACCGTCCGTGCGCATTTTTCGACCACGTCTAAGCTTAGCTTACCAATCCTGGGGCAGTGTCCGGAAACTCGGCATAAAGCTTTTGCATCAACTGTATTTTTTCCATGCAAAAACTCGGGTTTATTACGCGTGATCATCTTCAAACACTCCGAATCGTCAATTGGTATTTTTTACCTTCAAAAAGCAATATTTTGTCAACATACGAAATTCCTTTTTATCCATTTTGTTCACAATAATAAGAGTTGCTTCACTCAAAATGCTGTAATTCACAAACTAATGATCTGACAGCTGTCAGCTTTATACAGGCATCTTTTGAGGGTTAGCGCTAGCTAAAAACATATGGATTTAATTCTAGTAGCGCCATCTATGTGTCAGGCCAGGGACTTTTCATATGACATGTTCAACAACCACTAAGCTCTCTGAAGCTGCCTTCAGAACCTGCGCTGAGTTTTCATCGGATATGTCTCTCAAATCACCTCTGAAATCTTGGTGATATTTTTGTGCAAAAAATAATGCTCAATTAGTATCTTAATTTTGTCGATTTTGGTCGAAATTCTAGAGCTTTTCTGCCGTAAATGACGCAACTTGCTCAAGATATTACACTATTCTATTTATTGAAGATGAAATGAGGTAGCGGTGCATTTAAAATTACAGCCCGGAAAAATTCACTGATTAGTTAAAACTGCTCCCGTATTATGATTATCATCTTAGAAAATTATATATTGCGTTATTCGTTGGCGCCAATTTTATACGTTTTTGCTGGTATTTCCGCTTCGTGTACTTATATCTCTATAAAATTTTAGAGCCCAATACAGCATTAAATCGACAGTATAGCTTGCACGACCGTCCTGTTATCTTCTTTTGGATAAATTTCCGGCACTAATTTATTGAATCGCTCTTGACGGTCCGCTTTTTCGACAAAACGGCGCTATCCCGTAGTAATTTGTGATAAGTTTTACACGGCCAGTAAACACGATAAGTGCTTTTCGCCTCTGCGTTCGATCTGATAGCTGGTAACTTCGAAATTTATGAGTGTCGTTAGATCGAGTATGTGGTCTTTGTACCGGCGAAAATTAAAAGTACGACTAGTTAGAGATAGTGAGGCTATAAAGGGAGGGCGATTAAAATTTTAACGTGGCCGGATGGAGTTTATTACGTTCGACTTTTGAAGGTCGCCGAGATGTTGATAATTCATTTCGGCAGTTTAAAACTGCTCGCTGAAAATTATTTTGTTTCAGATAAATGTAATTTTGAGTTTATCGGCACCATTTATTATGAGTCACTCTACTTATTATGAATAACTCATTTTTCTCAGCGTCGAAGATGCAAGATTGCAAACCAATATATCTGCAATGTCTAGATGTCTAGTCTTTAATCTTTAAATTCGGGGGGACCGAAGTTTTTCATATTATCTAAGCTCAACCATTTAAAAATATTTCTTTAGAGGAATTTCTCAAAACTTAAATTATTTTCGGGGATATAGCTGTTTTAATAATGCGGCATCTAAATCGAAGAATTTGAAAACGAAATTTTAAACCCGTTCATCTAGAAACCACATTTTCCAGACGCCCGACATGATATCTGAAGATGTATTAACACGATGTAAAAGTGACTTATTTTAACAAACCATTTTAAAAATTGTTCCGTACATAACGAACATAAAAGGCATGCGGTTCGAGGAAAATTGGAAGCCTCAGAATAGGTTATCAGAAAGTTTATGCTATCAATCGAAAATGTCTTTAGGGTGGTAATTCGATATATTTTAATGTAGCTTTCTGTTATAAAATATTTATGTACTCTGCGAGGAATAGAATAACAATGAAAAAGTAAAATGCGAATTTGTCGCCTGTACATTTTTATGGGATCCGCCACTCTTTCAGAGACTTAGCAAACAGCAATAGTTTCCAAAAATGGCAACATTTTTGGTCAATTCTCTTCGGCAAGATGTAATATCTTTACATTTCCAGGACACGTCAGTACTTGAAAATAGTATATTTGCGAAAAGCGTTTTGTCATATATGAAGTATTGCTTTAGCGATAAAATAGATAAAGTTTTTGCATCGTGGGGATGACTTGGTCATGCATCACCATCAACGACAAAGGCGAATAAGCATAGCTTCAAGCTAATTCTCTGTATTTGGCGGATCAGCTTGATCAGTTAATGAGATTATCACTGGGAATCGCTCTCTACTGGAACTAACACGTTTGGAACGAGCATTGCGTGAAAAATGGCCGCAATACAAGCAAAGACACAACAATGTTATTCTTCAACAAGACACTGCTCGCCCACACGTCAAAATATGACAAAACCTACAAAAATATACTTGGAAATATTAAAATGGTAAGCATTAGTTCCACCGCCGTATTCTCCAGACTTTCATCCTTCTGATTATAGCTTGTTCCATCAAATGTGCCATAACCTCTTTGAGCATCACTTATCTTCTTACGACGATACAAAAAAAGTGTTGATTCGTGGCATCAAAAGACTGGAAAACGAGAGAAAGTAGCGACTATCAATGAATAATACTTTGAATAAAATTTATTGTGCCGATTTTTCAGAACAAAGCCTCAAATTTAAAAAAAATATATACAAGGCTAAATCACTAAAGCTAGAGGAAAATAATTTTTAGCTTTTACCTCTTATAACATTCTTTTTCTTAACTGAACATTACTAAGAAATAACTCAGGAAGTGAGGGGAAACATTTTTTTTGTAGAGCAATATATAACGTCAATCAATTCTTCATTATAAGATTGAAAGTTTCTTGATTTCGACCGATAGCTTTTTTAAATATAATTCTTAGTGCAATATCGATCTTAGGTGGTATAATTTTTACTGAAATACTAAAATATTCCTATTATAACTATTCTTAAACTATTCCTTTTAATTCTAGTTTGGACTCGGTACGAAATTCCAGTTCAAAGCTATATTGCCTATCTGTATTAACTTAACCAGCATTTATTACAAGACAATTATGTTTTATTTATACACTGTTAAAATATAAATCTAACCAGTTTTAGCTGAGTGGTGTTTTTCCCGGCCGTAACCATGGTACACTCTAATATATACCAAATCGCTTCCTAAGCTCTAAGTAAAATTTATAGATCAATTTCGTTCAGTTCTCGTTGGGTGTAAATTTCTTTTAGGGAGATTTCAACGTCAGTCCTCTGATCCGTTTGGATTTTACGTCTAGACAGAATAGATCAAAACGTTTATTTTAATCAATGAATAACAATGGCATGAGAGAGTTATGGGGGTGTTTATACAACATTTTACCAATTTGAAGGTATGCTTCTCTTACATATATTAAGAGCACTGCATTGAAATTGAAATGTTTTTTCCAGTTGAAATGTAGTTTTACTTAATCACAACTATTCTTACCAATCAAAAAGGTGTACATTTCAAAATATACTTTGCATTATTACTCAGTTCGTATTGAAGACTGCTGAGCTATATTTATTTTAAGTTAAACAAACATTATATTATTCGTATTTTAATATAACATTCTTATGAAAGTTTATTGATCTTATGAATCTTGTGTACCTTATATTTACCTTATTATAGATTCAAATAGTTAAACTAACATTATTGTACGTAAGAAAAGATAATTAAGGATCAAAATAATATGTTCATCACACTAAACAAATTTATGACAAAGTCAAAAATTATTATTTCTTCACCAACATAGCTTATATAATGACAATTATTATTTTATTGTTACCAATCAAAGAGATGTAGTAGGTTTTCAAGACATTTCAAAATATATTTTTCATTATTTCTTAGTATTGAAGTCTCTGAGTTTTTACTAAAACAAACAATATATTATACATATTTTAATATAATATTTTTACGAATGTTTATTGTTCTTATAAATTTTGGGTACCTTATTCAAACAGTTCAATATTATTGTACGTCAGAAAAAAAGTAGAGCTCAAAATAAAATGTTTATCAATCTAAACAAATTTATGACATAATCTAAAATTATTATTTCTTCACCACCATAGCTTAAATAACAGTTTACTGACAGAAAGTTAGAGCTAGTATCAAGGAGTAATAAAACAAAAGCCACTTAAAGCCACTTGTACAGTTTCTTAATTCAGAAATGACTGATAGTTATCATATTATCGATATAAAGTTTGTAATAAAAATGCAAAACATTTTTCGTACACACATTGTATCATAACCAATTCATCAGATACAGCCAGTGAATCCCAAAAAAGCCAACGATCAAAATCCCACTATCTTTTCCACCATGAAAACAAAATTATAATGATATTTACTTTATAGAAAAGTAAGTACAAAATATTATTGTAGAAAAATTAATACATTATCTAAATAAAATGTAATACAATTTTTTTTCTTAATTAATATTAAGCATTGTCTAAAATTATTTATGATAAAGTTCAGCGATATTATATCAATAAATAGAAAAGTAAAAACTATCCTTTACAATTATAATTTCGTCCACAATTACCGATATATTCAGATATCCCAATCTAAATATTTTCTATAGTAAAAATAAATAATGAAATCAAAAATACGTACGGTGTATGTCTAGTTTCCATCCATCTTCAATGCCACTGTCTGGAATCTGGGGTTGCTGGCCTCGACAAGACAGATACTTCCCTCCATCCTCCACAGTTGGAACAAATGTTAGTACACTAGTTGTGGTATTACCATCTGGGCTTGTCTGTAAAAAATATTGCAAATTCAGTTATATGCGCAGGTATTTATACAATAATGTATAATTAGATTTTATACAAAACTAGTAAATTATGAAGAAATATTATACTTGAAAGTTAAAAGTAGTTACAGTGTATTGGTGTGAATAACACTGTACATAACATTTGAGAGCGTTTTGTTTATTCTGTATATGAGTCGTTAATAATTTTGTTCAACTATGTAATACAAACATTTTGGTAGCCCTATGAGTTACATATGCATCTGTATATTCAAATTATCATCTTAAAATTTTTCAGGAGGTTTTCTATCGAAACTTTTCTATAGTTCCCCCAAGCTATTGTCCTATTATTACCTACTACTACTCTTAGATACTCTACTCTTCTTAATATTCTCCCACATTTCATGGTTAGTATGCCTAGAATGGTCATTGAATTCTATAAAATTTTTTAGTATTCTTTGCAGCACTGTTATTTTAGTTGTGATCACAGAGTACAGTGGTTATCGATTGAGGGCAATTTTATGTTATTTGCATTGACAAATCCCAGTTCAATTTGTTCGTTCATCTTTTATTTCCGTTGATTACATAAAACCATTTTGTTTGCTATGAAATATAAGATATATATAGCCCAGATAAAATCGATTTAATTAATTGTCAGTATCAATATTATATTGATAACAATAACAATAATAACATCATATCAATAAACCATATGTTTAATAGCAATATAGTAAAGATCATCTATATATATATATATATATATATATATATATATATATATATATATATATATATATATATATATATATATATATATATACTACGTTAAAAACTAAGGTAGCTGTTCTATACAAATAAGACTTAATGCAGAGTAATATAAATCACACACTCCCTAACAGTTTGAAAAACAGAATTTCGCAGTTAATTTAAAAAAGAAAAATGCCCACGAGCATTTTTATTCATATACCAGCTCCAGTGCGAGGAATAAACTATGCGCTTTCACTGTTAGAGTCAGATAAAGTTCGATAAAACGAAGCTACAGATGTTCGCATACATAAATCTTTGAACAATGCAGATGGCCATTCAGTGACGCATTGTTGAAATTGTGCCGAAAGTTTTATTACTTTACGAATACAAACTAACAAAAACAAAAATAATTATCGCTAATTCAGGCAACTTCAGAGCTAATAATTAAGTCAATAATAAGTGTAAGAAATATTTCGTGTCGTTAAAAATATTTTATTTTATTCACCACCGAACAAAACAACTCTTCACTTTTTTATACTTTTATTAGCTGCTTGCGTGTGCTTTTTTGAATGTTAAAGTTCTCAAGAATTATCAGAAGTATTAGGAATTAACTAATTAGTAGTAGTACTAGTAGAGGTTTTCACTAGGACACAAATTTTCACACAACAACGAGAAAAATTAAGTCTCTTACGAACTACATATTAATTTTCAGAAAAATGGTATATATAATGGTATTGGGCTTACGTCATATGTTTAAAACACCAATGAAATAAAAATAAAATATTTTGAAGAGTTAATTTACTAATACTAGATGGTCTTCCATTCAGAATATTTTATATTCACCATTTACTAGTTTTCTTATTTTTGGTTTGTAGCGCCCTTGAAGCATGTCGAATTTTACATCGTGGAATAACGGTTAACAAAGTACCCAGAAATATAATCCCAGATGTTGAACACGGGCGGGGTGCCAGCAGCGCCAACTAGAACCCGATAAAGGAATAGCTGGCAACCCCGAGACGTTTATCTGGGACGTTATTGAAGGGTATTTCCATTCATTCAGTACTCGACCATCGTTTGGTTTAGATGCGACACCATCGACTACCCAAGCCTCGTCTTCAGGTAACTCCGCTGCCATCCCTTTTATCTATTTTGTATTTTTCACATTTTGATATTACTTCAATAAATAACGGTCACATAATATAAACACCGCTGTTTCATTTCGTTTTACCTTCATTCACCGAGCCACATCATTTAGTCTAAAGTTTTTTTTACTAGACGAACCGGTATTAAACAATAAACAAGATCACACTATAATAATTTAAAAAGAAAATAAATTCACGTGGCAGGGCTACCTTCAGGTGATACGAACAATCGACACTCTCACTCAGGGTCAGGAATGGAAAAGAACATCGGGGCGTCGCGTCATCCCCTAGCTTTACCATCCGAGGTTGTCACGTCGTACCCTCTGTCAGCACCACTTGTTGCCACCTCACCGTGGGTGCTAACTTCAGGTATATGTAACGCAATTCTTCAATACTGCAAAACTTCAATAACATCCCAGATAAACGTCTCGGGGTTGCCAGCTATTGGTTATCGGGTTCTAGTTGGCGCTGCTGGCACCCCGCCCGTGTTCAACATCTGAGATTATATTTCTGGGTATTTTGTAGACCGTTATTCCACTATGTAGAATTCGACATGCCTCAAGGTCGCTACAGGTTTAATAAATTATCGTTATTTTATGAGATAAACTGGCTACTGGATGTATTATTAGAACTCTGTAAGCATAAATGTAACATTTTTGTCAAAACATGCTCTAGGAAGGTTTTCAAAATATTAAAGAATCAATAATCAGAATCATAATCAAAATACCAATAATCAGATTGGATGGTGTTAGACGTTTTAGTCTACGCATTGTTATTTTGCATATTTAACTGATGAGCGGGTACATTGGATTGCACTAACACTCTTTCGGGTACTTCAAAAGAAACACGTTGAATTGCGCTCGTTATTGGTTGTAGAGGAATATCGTGTTGTATCACTTCATTTGAAACATAGTGCGGAGCTTCGACAATGGCACGCAATACCTTATTTTGGAACCGTTGTAATTAGACTTGATAGATTTATACAATAACATCTTGTTATCTGATGATAACTTGGATTTGGGACCGATAAATCAATATGTTCGGTAGAGTATATGTCTAAGTTGTTTCCGTTTGGTGAGTATTTGCTTCATTAGGAAGAATCTAATAAACGAAGCCTAACTACGGTTAGGCGTTGATCTAGACGCATACCAAGATATTTAGCTTCCTCTGCTTTGCGGTTGTTAACAAATATTAATATAGAGTGGTGAACATCTTCTATTGAGCGTAAAATTTATATGACTGGATTTTGTTTCATTAACTCTTATACGTTATCATTTCAGCCACATTGGTAATTGATTTTGGAGTGTTTATAGGTTAATTGATACTATGACTGGATCTTCATACGAGACTAAGATTACCGTGTCGTCTACGTATGTTGCCACAGTGGTTATTTTTGTTGAAGGTAGATCAGCTGTGTACAGAATATATAGTACCGGATGTAGTACACTAATTTGTGGAACTCCTGAATATATTGCATGTAATTCAGTATGTTCATCGCTTCGTTTTACTGTAAAATGACGATCTGTAATGTAAGATTTTAGCATCTCATACTCCGGATGAGAAAGAATCTTCTTTAATTAAACCTGCAATCACGTATGATTGAGATATGTCTAGGAATGCAGCTGAATAATATCTTTTGGTGTTTTAAGTCCATATTTATGTTGTTAACGAGTCTATTCACTTGTTCTATTGTTCCATGCTTATTGCGAAACCCAAATTGTTATTCCGGAATGATCTTTCTTTTTTCTTTTATACAATTCAGCCTCCTTATGTACGGCCTCTCAAAAACTTTTGAGATTATATAGAAAATCGGTCACGATATCAAGAAATTACAATTACAATTACAATACAGTTACAATCAGAGAAATTATAATCGATTGTCAATATTATGAGGCATTAAATTACAGTCGTAAAACTGCTGGGTTATGTTTTGCCGGTGGAAGGGTAAAATCGCCACAATTTGTTCGTTCGTTTCTGACATGGGACACACTCTAATATTCAAAAGTATCATAATTGTTTCCAAATTACCACATTGAAAGGATTACACCGTAACTTTTTTTGGTAGCATTCAGACTTGTATTAGAAATAGGTTAACAAAATCAAGTAAATAAGGACAAATTTATCCCTTACTAGGAGCGTTGTTACCACTACTAGATGCAGATCATGAAAACTCACAAATTTATTATATGAATGAATAGATATTATGCTCAGAATGAACGGTAAAGCAATTTAACCACGATATCCAGAACAGCATTGAATCGAATACCCTCTGACAGCCACAATATTATCAACAGAAGAGATAAAACACCCGACAGTGAATACTACAGTGAATTTACTTCACTAATAACCCACTAAGTGGATAATGTAATTGTTTTTGTTTGTTCTGGCCCAAAACCAGAAGGTGGAGTGCATGGAGCATACCTGGTCGTGGAAACTTGCCCTGAAGTGACAAGTTGGATCAGGCTATGTCGGACTGTTTCTGGGTCTACCATTACGCTAAACCCAAAATACAGATGACGACTGTGAGTCGCCACTGCTACTGCATTACATTTGGGAATATGGCACCCGTTAACCGGGCAGCCGTTATTGGGCACGAGGACCCGACGAAAAAAAAGATAGTGAAATTAACTATAGGTTCGCGAACTTGAGTTAACATACGACTCGATGCTGTCGTATAGAAGCAAAAGTGACGACTGCAGCAACGGATGAAGTCGTTTCAGTCTGGTAAAGGAGGACGTTAGCGGTGACGCGGTACTAAGCTCCCAGCATGTCGACCAGCTCGCGAAGAAATGAAATTTTATTATTGGAGAAAAATTTAAAGAGATATGTAGATGATACGAAATTTACACTATATTTTCGATATTCAATATACTTTTCATTAAAAATCAACACTCCAAAGTAACTCCAGCTTTTTTATTATGCCTGTTAATTTTCAGTTACCTTTGCGGGAAATATGAAAGGTACACGGATCGTACGCAAGACTAATTTAGATATGGCGCCCAGACAATAGCACGTTAACCGCACAAGGTGTTTGTTTTAAATTTAGCGGACTACGTTCTGGTTAAACCCTATGGGATAGAGGGCGCCGCCGTGGAACGACGAAGGGTTAGTGTAAACAGCGTCTGACACTAAATAGGGCACGTGCGTTATCGAACTACTTAAGTGATATCAGGGCTGATGTTTGTTATGATTAAGCGAATACCGTTGGTCCTATCCAGATTAGTTTAATCGCAATTGTTGTAATTGAACCTGATGAAATTCGACATTGTTTGTCGGGAACAAAGTTCGAATTATTAAAAACATTTTAATTATAATAGATTTTTTAATAATTACATTAGATATGCTTAGTACAATCTTAATTTACAAATTATTACTACTGTTCTTTGTGCATACACAAGCAAGGCGAGTACGGGATTAATATATCAGTATGCATTTCCCAAAAATTACAATAGATGTTACTTAAATTAATATATATTTCATGTTCAAATATAGTTAAAGGGGATTTAATATTTTATAAAAAATGCCATCAATTTATAAATAAGATAATTACGATATTTTAAAAACAAAGGTCTACAACAAAGAAACTTTATCTGAGTATTTTTAACAGACTATTCATTTGATACGCTGATAATATTTCGGGGACTTCATGAAATTTTGTTCTTCGCAAATTAAATATGAAGACCATAGCAGGTGCTCGGCTAATGTATGATCTTGTCCATATCTCTCGGATAACAAGTGCCAAATTTCCATGATTTTGCATCTATGGAGTAAGAGAGACCGAGAATGTTATTAGACCAAAAAAAGGGCTAACTGTGTTTTTACCACCTTTGCCATATAATTGCCATATAAAACAGAGTAACATAAGTTTTAGGTTGTTTAATGGACCTAAAAGTACATTTTCTTCATTTGTACCTCCACTACATTCCGTAAAATGATTTGTGACGATCTATAATGGACCAGAAACTCTAAAAGTACCTCAACATGCTAGTGTAAATGCCAATAACAAAAATGAATTCGGAGATTAGCTTTTTTATACTCTGTGCTAGCGGTTTTAACGCTTTTTAGAACCTTTTTGATATTTTGGCAATAACAATTTTAAAGAAGACAATGACTAAACATTAGAACTACGTAATTAAGAGTAATTGAAATCAATACCAAACTAATAAGTAGAAGAACTATTCTTGTTAAAATTGAATTTATTGAAACATTATATTATAAGAAATCGGTATATTCTGAATATCACTGAAATCCATAGAATTCTTAAGTTATCATTAACCTACTCTATTTTGAATTCATTCTATTGACATTAAAAAGGTATCAGTAATTATTTCGATTAACAAACAATTCCGTTTAAAGGATTACCAACAGAGAAGAGAGGTTACCAAAGGAACATTTTGAAGCTGAAGAGACAATCATTAGTTTAGTTTATTGGAATTTAGGTATAAATATCACAATCTGGGTTTATAAGACCACAAAAAAATTGAAGTTGCTTAAAATACCTCTAGCCAAAAGCAACATGTAATTTGGTACCGTCAATTTTAGAATTACTTCAGGAGGGAGTTATATAGCTCGACTCATCATGTACTGAATGTTCTATGAGATAAATTTACTGTTAAGTTACTGTGGTTGAAAAAGTGACGAGTAAAGTGTTTCTATTGGTATTTAAAATTTCTTATAATTCCCATTATAATTACAAAGTATCTTGAGTCATAGAAAGAATTTCGGTACATATTTTAGTGCTGTAATAAGTATTAAGTGGTTACTTGACACAATGTTTCTCAATAATCCCTCAAAGGTTTTGCAAATGCTGAGAAAGGAAAGATGTTAACTGATCTGAGTTTTGCAAGAATCAGTAGTAACTAACTGTTCAAGTTAATAATTAATGTTATATTAATCAGTCATATACAAGTCCTTCAGATTGTTATGAAAGCAGAAGAGGTAGTTGATTGAAGTCACTCTACTGAAAGCGAAGTCAAAACTTTGACGTTAAAGTTCAAATTTTAAGAATTGAAATTCCAAACAGGTAATAAAAAACAGAAGTTAACAATATAACGTTAGATTCCAGCTCTATTGAAAAATTATTCTTGTTGCTGAACTTATAATAATTTAGAAATGACCACAAAGAATATGGTGAAGCCCTGGGCTAGCTTGGAGAGAATAATATTTTGAAGAAAAAACCGAATCTGCGTTATTACAACCATTGTTTAATGAACAACTTAATTTAAATTAACTTGATGATTCCTGAAATATGTTACAAACCAATTCAGTATCAAGGATTGTAAATTGAACAATTTGTTTACGATACACATTAAAAATAATATTTATGCCGCCTTGGTTGGCGTAGCGGTAAGGAGACAGAACGGTTTACCTACTGTTGCGATAGTCGCGGGTTCGAATCCTGCTGGGGCATGATAGTAAATTTATGTTTGTGATTGTCCTAGGCAGGACTGCAAAATCTGACAAAGAAAATGATCCTAGTCACGTCAATAACCAGGCTGAATAAGACTGGATATCTTTTGGGGTGATATCTAAGTTAGTCACTCACCAGTCTGTAGTCACCAGTCATCTTAATGCCGAGGACCGTGGTTCAGAGCCCATATTAAACTATAGGTCCAGTATGAGAAAACCAATATTTGAGTTACGATATTATCACCGTTCGATCAAATGTATTAAATTCATTTTATTTCTGAAGACCGCTTATCGTTTTTCAACGTGGCACTATTTGCAGATAAATTTCAATTCACGGGCCGTAACGGAGAAAATTGAATTTAACACTATTTTCGCCCGCAAATATTCGATATGCGATGGAAATCGACCACGCCAACATTCTGGCCACTTTTCCCTCGCTTTTTGCTGGCCAGTTCATCAGTTTTTCATTACTTTTTACGTTATCGCAAAAGGCTAGTTATTTCGGTGATAAATGTTTCTGGTTAGCCGAAGCGACCATCGGCAAGTTTCATTTTTCTGGTTACAATTTTTACAGTTATATATGCGGTGTGAATAATAATATACTATTGTTGGAAGAAAAACTGAAATATATACAATATAGTAAAAAATATTACCTTAAAATCTATTTGCGAACCCTACATATACTACCGTAAAGTGATTTGTAAATTTGTAAAAAATAATGTAATTAAAAAAATTAAAATAAAACAGTACATTATGATTAATTATACACAAATCTTAATCAAGACTTCAATCAATCGCTTAAAGTTAGTTAAAAATATTTAACCATCAAAATTGACATCTCTATTTTTAATTACTTTTTTATATATTTTAAAGTCTCATTTTTACCAACGAGGGTTTATCTGGACTAGACCTACAGTTTAACGTGGACTCTAAACCACGGTTCTCAGCATTAAGCTTATCGACGGGCGAGTAACCAACCTAGAAATTATCCCAGAAAACATCCGGTCTTACCCAGCCTGGTTGCTGGCGTTACTGGGATCATTTTCCTTGTCGAATTTTTCACTTTTGCCTAGAACAATCGCAAATATTATACGAGAACCAAAATACATTTAAGACCATGCTCCAGCAGGATTCGAACCCACGACTATCTCAACAGTAGGAGGACCGTCCTGGCGCCTTTACCACTGCGCCAACCAAGCCGACTTTAAACTACTTGTTCTCGAATGTTACTATTTTATTACCGTATTTAAATATTCATCTTTACGTATTTCCACAACTCCGCTGGGCTCGATGACCATGGATTCTTAACATTTCTATCAAGTTTGTCCCGTGTATTCATCGATAGACAAGTAATTGAAGAAAGACCTTTCTCTCAGGCCACCAGAAAGTAAATGTCTCTTTTTAACAGTAGTTGAATCTGGCCTTTTTGATTTTCCTGCTTTGTGTTATTTGTTATATATATTTGTAATCTGTTCATATACTGGTTTCACTTTGCGTCGTTTCATCGAAGTGCGAACTCTAACATAAACTAATGAGCTTCTAAGCACTAAAAACGCATGTATGCACAAAAACGGTTGATTTTTATAAACAATGTTATTTCTTAATATGTTATGACAATGCTCGACCAAACAATGCAAAACATAGCATAGTTGGAAGTAGTTAAATTAAACCACCCGCCTTGTCCCACAGAAAGTAATCCTTCCTACTACTACTTGTTCTGACACACAAGTCCTGACTTATCTAAGAAGCGCTTCACTTCTTATGAATGTACAACAACATTCGTGGATAGCCTCAAAAGACATCATTCCTTCGAGATAGAATTAGTAAATTGGCAGAAAGATGGGAAAAACCAGCAGCTATAATACTCTGCATAAAATATATTGTACCGTTTTTTTTACAATAAAGAAAATTATAGAAAAAATGCGTTAAAATTGATTTTTAGGCCTGAAAAAATAAACATTATAAACAAGTAACATTGAGTCAAATTAATATACCCTAAATTTTTATTTAAAAATGTATTGCAGTATTTTTCTATATCAACTGAAAATATGGCACAAAAATAGTGTGGAATGTTTATTCGTTTCCCACAGTGCATTATTTAATTAATCTAAATAGTATGATGTTTGGTTTCTAAATGTACGTCTGAGTTACACTAACTTACAAAAATCACGGTCTTCTAACGAACTGCCTCATCATTTCGGTTAATTCACGTCCAACTTTCCTGCAACATCGCTCCGTACTTCTTTCGGCTAAATAAATTTACTCGCACTAAACACGACACAAGATTTAAATCAACAAAACGTCCCCTTGTTTGATAAGTTTCGCGAAAGTTTCTCTTGTACTTCTGCTCTGATGAGGCTCTGCAATCAACACGAGGGCCCTGTTAAAGGGCTGCCTCGCCAAATACGGATGCGATTATTTTCTCATTT
The DNA here is from genome assembly GCF_030347505.1 of Rhynchophorus ferrugineus. Classification (NCBI taxonomy): domain Eukaryota; kingdom Metazoa; phylum Arthropoda; class Insecta; order Coleoptera; family Curculionidae; genus Rhynchophorus; species Rhynchophorus ferrugineus. The sequence continues at coordinate 54,400,653 of NW_027472583.1, forward strand.
CGAAATTCGGCAAGTATAATATAATATAATGTAATATAAGAGTCACCTTATATTATGAGGATATATTTTTTAACAAATATCTCCATATTTGGCACCATCCTGCATAGAAAACCATGGAAAAGATATATTGCCTTCCTTTTCTAGTGGCGGTACATTCTTTTCGAGTCGTTCGATACAGTCGATCAAGTCAAAACCACAAAAAAGTCTATAATATATAGATTTTCTGATACATTAATAATCCTATAGCAATAATAAATAAACTGTTGTGTTATTATTGGAGGTTTAACATACAATGGTTTTAAAATATAGGAGAACAAGGGTAAGTGCAGAATTTAAGGTTAAATGTTTAAAAGCTATACAATTCAAACAGCATCAACTTTATTCATAATGAAAATGTCAGTAGCCAAAATTATAACACATCATTTTCAACGACATCAAATAGGTATCAACATATGCCAAAATTTAATGATGACAAGAACAGAGAAGAAAATTTTTCTTGTTGTGTTGGAAGTAGAAAAAATAAAGAAGTAAGTTTTTTCTTGAGATCAATATTAATTAATAATCAATAATATTAATTATACATAAACATAAACATCTTGGTAATTAGAAAAAATATAAATGTACAGTCTATGTAGTCTAAATATAATATATCCAAAATATCAGTGAACTGACATCATCAAGATGTGTAATGTATTGCCTATTGTAGTTTGTAGATTCCTACCATATAGTATTTTCCTTCTTATCTCATTCCAGTTAAAACTAGATACAATGCTGGCTGATTATGTAACCGACACAGAACGCAAAAGTCGTTCGGTTGTTCAAAAATTATTTAAAACATTAATAATAATATGAAACTATAAATCGCAAACGTTGTCTTGACGTTTTGTTTGTTTTGATAAATTTCAAACTGCTGCTTAATATTTTTCATTACTCTAGTTGAAAATGTCGAGGCCAAATAAATAGCCAGAAATAGATTAGGTCTCCAGTCAATGGAATTTTACTGGTAAGGATGGCATTCCATCCTTACCAGTAAAATTCCTTGGAGAGGTAAGTATTGATAATATTAAACAAACTGCTGGGGATTTTGGTGGAAACATTTATATTGTGCACTGAATATTTGTAGGGACACTATGACTAAAATGCCCCAAATGAAAGAAAAATAATATAATTTTAGATTCAACGAAAATAAAGTATCTATATACCTTGATGTTAGTTCCATTCAAGATTTAGTCTAAAAAGGTATAAAAATTGGTAACTGATTTTTTATTAACTCACATATAATTCAATAAAATTATTTCAGAGATAACTGTTAGTGTGGACAGTAACCATAGAAAACATAGGGATATACAGCTTTTGGAGACATATAAATCATAACTAAATCAACATAACATTAAATAGTATCTCAAGATAGATAACCTACAAAGAGGTTCAATGTAACTTCCAGCCCTTCCATCTAAGGCCAATCACCTAACTCGTCTAATTTTGACTATGGTCAAAATTAGTCTTTGGAATGGTATAATTTATATGGAATTCATATAAATACCGACACAGAATTTCATTAAAATCGCTCCAACTGTTTAGAGAGTTCAATTGCAGACACAAAATTACATTACCGATAATTTATATCTTGTACGAAAGATATCTGTCACTGAAAATTAAAGGAATATTTAGGGAGAGAAAAAACTGGAATAACGCGATTGGTAGAACTCCTCCTAATTCTGGTTTCTGCGGCAACATAAAAACTTTAGTATGTGTCCTAGTTGATCCAATAACTTCTTCTGACCGGAGCTCAGCTTGAAATATTAATTCAGTTAGCCGAGAGGCCTTCTTCATGGGAAAAATTAAATGAAAAGGACAGTAGAATGAAAAGCAGATAAGAAATTGTATTACCGACTTTTTCGTTTGTTTCGGGGTTCCGGTCCCAATTTATTAGATATCTGTAACAGAATGTATATATATTTCAGAAATAATGCTGTTTCAGAAAGCATGAAGACCGCCTCCATAATTATTTCTGTGATTAACAGAGAATAATGAAAATGAGAAATAATGAAATGCCACAGCAATAGTTATAAAATTACGTTTTAGCGGGTATTCCTAGAAATTTGACCAAAATATATAAGAATATTTTTGAAAATTTGTATTACTTGTAGCTGTTTTAGCTCTTTTAATAACGTGGAATCTAAACATGAAATTTTAAGTGGACCCAAAAATTGTTTTTAAATTCTCAAACTACTTTTTTATATACTTTAAAGTCACCTCTTTATCAACGAGGGTTTATCTGGACTGGGCCTACAGTTTAACGCGGGCTCCGAACCACGGTCCTCGGCATTAAGCCTACCGACTGGCGAGTGACCAACTTAGAAATCATCCCAGAAGATATCCGGTTACCCAGCCTGGTTTCTGGCGTCACTGGGATTTATTTCCTTGTCGGATTTTCCACTCAGGACAATCACAAATGTCAAACAATAACAAACATAAATTTACGACCATGCCCCAGCAGTTCGACTTAGAACCCGCGACTATCCAAACAGTAGGAGGACCGTCCTGTCGCCTTTATCACTGCGCAAACCAATCCGGCAAAACACTTTTTTGAGGCTCAAATTCTACTGAAAAAATTTACTTAAAATTTGATGTGAGCCTTCTACTACACTTTTATGGTATTGCATGTTACTATTACATGTAAAAAAATACAGAAAAGACCACTTCTGTCCAACCAAGAAGGCAAACAAAGAAAGTCTTGAAGGTAAACCAATGTAAGTGTGTCCAGGAAAATTATTTTGAACAAAATATCGTGTTTTCTTTTTCTCCAATTAATTACTCATTGAACAACCAGATATACTCGAATATATTTTCACTACGTTAGGTAAAACTGATATATTTGATTCTTAAGAGCGATAAATTAATACTTGGTCAGAAGGTTTTCAAATCAATTCGCCAGCGACCCATTTCATTCGGCTTCATTGGTTTAAAAGCAACGGGAATGTTTCAAGAGGCGCCATTATCGGTATTCCCTTTTTTAAATGGGTTCCTATCGGAACGTTCGCTCAATTTACGATGACTGGTTTCAGTAAGGCCACAGCTAAGAATAATAATATTGAATTAATTAAATTGTAGTTGTTTGGTTGTATTACGCAATTGCCAGATAATCTCCATTTAATTGATTATTAACTGTTTGTTTAGTCTCTGAATACAAATTTAGCACTGAATATAATGTTCAGCTTAAACTGAAACACACCATGATGTGGGAATTTTTATAGAAAATAACTAAAATTTATACTAATAACAGGTCAGTTGAAAAGTCGCCGGCCTGGCACACAGATGGCGCTACTAGAATTAAATCCGTAAGTTTTTCAGTTAGCGTTAGAACTCAAATTATAGCATTTTGAGCGAACCAACTTTTGTTATTGTGAAAAAAAATGGATAAAAAGGAATTTCGCGTGTTGATAAAATATTGCTTTTTGAAGGGAAAAAATACAGTTCAAGCAAAAACTTGGCCTGATGCGGAGTTTCCGGACACTGCCCCAGGAAAATCAACCATCAAGGATTGGTATGCTAAGTCTAGACTTAGTGAAATGAGCACCGAGGACGGTGAACGCAGTGGCCGCTCAAAAGAGGTTGTTACCGACGAAAACATTGAAACAATCCATGATGTGATGATTATGATTTTGCATGAGCGTAAATTGAAATTGAATGAAATAGCAGACACTCTAAAGATATGAACTGAATGTGTAGATCATATCATTCAGGAATATTTGGGTATGAGAAAGCTCTGTGCAAAGTGCTGTTTGTGTACTTTTGACCAAAAACAGCGACGATTTTATGATTCGGAGCAGACTTTGAAAATTATCAAGCGTAATAAACCAGAGTTTTTGCGATGATATGTGACAATGGATGACACGTGGGTCCATCGTTTCTCTCCGAAGTCCAATCGACAGTCATCGTAGTGGACTGCACGCGATAAACCCGCTCTAAAGCGTGGAAAAACGCAACAGTCCGCCGGCTAGTTTATGGCGTCTGTATTTTGTGTTGCGCATGGAATAATTTTCATCGACTACCTTGAAAAAGGAAGGACCATCAACAGCGACTATTACATAGCGTTAGTGGACCGTTTGCAAACGAAATCGCCGAAAAACGGTCGCATTTGAAGAAAATGAAAGTGCTGCTTCACCAAGACAACACCGTGTCACAAGTCAGTGAAAACGGTGGCAAAATTCCATTAATTGAGCTTCAAATTGCTTCCTCATCCCAGCGACTATTTCCTGTTCTCGGATCTCATAAGAATATTCGGTGAGAAGAAATTTTTGTCGAATGAAAATCTAATTTTGCCAAAAAAAATGGGTTTTACTATGGTAGGACGGGAACTTTTCAATTAAATGTTAAACTATACAGATAATTTTTGAGGATGTTAACAAACGAATTTCTCTTAAAAAAAAACTGGTCTGACAGGTTTTGTTCTGTTGTTATTGTCTGAACGACGAATCGTGATGCTTATGCTGGGAATAAACAGATGCTTTTTAAAACTTGAAGTGTCCTAATTGGAATAGTTTATGGCTAGTGGTCTTTGACATTTCTTGTAACCTTACACATTCATCCGCGATAATTTTCTCTTCAGAAGCCTACCGACATTGCTAGTTGTGTATCAATTATGTTCAAATCTATTTTAACCTAAATCAAACCCCAGTCCAGACACCTCACTCACTAATCCATTCAGTCTTAAACAAAACGTCTCGATAGATATATGTGCTTAAAAAATAATTGTTAATAATAAAATGATGACAATTTTAATAATTTACAATTTATCAAAATCGACTTGAAATGTTCAATAAAATTAATGAAAATGTAACTCGTTGGTTTTGAAGCTAGCTAATTATTTTAGTGTTTGAAAGGTTTACTCACATTATATTCTAAACAAACTTAAAGATGACCAAAAATTGGAGGTTTATTTGAAGGATATAATAAATAATTAAAAAAAGAACTTAAATTACTGTTATATTAACCTTGATAATTAATATTCTAATATTAAGTACATTCTGCTCAGTTACTACCTTGAGTATTCGAAGATTTTCATTAGGACAACTTTGTTAATTTGATCAAAGAATGAAAATGAAATAAAGTTCATCATAAAGTTCATAAAGAAATCAAGTCATCACAGTCAACATATTCAACATATCCTGAAATATAGCAAATCATCAGGATAATCATAAGAATCGTGTTTTAATCACAAACTACTAATCTAATCATCGATCTATTTTCGCACTATTCCAGTATTTCGAAACCGTGTGGTAACCAAACCATGCTGGTCAAAGACATTTCTTTATCAATTTTAATTTTTTCTTTTTTTAGAATATTCTTCCATCATCGGTAAAGGTCTGATTCATCAACTGTTGAGCCTCGGAAAGCTCCTTAAGAGATTGAGCTCAGTTTTCGTCCAATGAGTCTTAGAATTTTGTCTTGAAACTGTTCCGTTCAGACACCAAAACCACCATTCATAACTCGTTGAATCCAAAACCGACGCTTTGAATATGAAGAAGGAACATCGCCATAGACTCTAGAGGTGTTTTGTAAGCTTCAGAAGCATATTTCGAGAAACTAAAATACTCGAGGAAGGTCTGTCATAAAATATTGAGAATTCCTTGATTAATGTCTTCATATATACTGAACAACTCAATAACACTAAATGGAAAACTGCTATTTGATGTGGATAAATGTCCAAACAAGTGAATTTAATATTTAGGTTATGTTGTTTAACTGTTTTTTTTACCTTCACACGTTACATTTCCACTAATAAATATGGCTATCAAAATACACACTACCCATTTTTACACAGTTTTTTTTCATATAAATAAGAGATAAAACAGTTTTGTATATTTTAATAATATGTCACAATTTCGTATGATCTCTTTTTATTACCTAAAATGAAAATAAAAATATTTTAGTTGTTTAACAATTCTGTAATAGAAACTATGAAGAAGCTGCATATTATATATTTCGTGACTTTCTTGTCAGGAATGTTATATCTTACAAAATGGTATTGAAGACTATATTGCTTTATTAACTATTTTATTCCTGTTTTTATCAGTCGATAATACAGAAAACTGGTCTGAAATATTTTATCTTCTACAGGCTGATCTTTATTAACTTTATTTACAGTAAAATACTGTACATATTAGAGCAAGTGACAGGTTACAGATGTAATTAGGATGGTTGTTCTATGAATGAAAATATTTATCGAACTCAAACACAGAGAGTAACTAATGGGATTACACCCTGGCCTTGAACGTTACACCATCAAGTCGTGTATAATATATTTAATTAAAAATGTGTATTTCACACTCACAGACCATAACAAGTTTACCATAGGACATTGATATAATATAATAAAAAATATTCCTATGAATATTTAGAAATTATTACACACACGCTAGAAGGAAATAAGATAATCAAGCCAACTGGAAATATTAAATTTTCAAATTTAAAGACTATTAATTACGAGTCATCCCTATTTAATTAAATGCTTCTGAACTTATTTCGAATTTAATTGTAATTAAAATGTAATTAGCACAAAGCAATATCACTTGTTTGATTTATAACCATCCATTTGTATTATTAAGGAATATATACTTGAATTATATTTTAATTGCAAAAATCGATAACAATTTAAGGTAATAAAATAAAACGAGAGATAATATGTTAAAATTATAGGTAATTGTCTAACATTTCCTTATTTTACTTTTTAATATAGTGTTTTTTTGTAAAAAAAAAGCAATACAAGGTTCTCTTTTAGAACTCCTATAAAGTCCTATTTCATCACTGTCCAAAGTTGAGGGTCTTCAAATATTTCAGTTATTAACTTCTTCATACTTCATTTGCTTTCCTTTTTCTTTGAATATCATTTAGATTATTTCCAAAAAAAGGTAATAACTTTCTTGTACACCTGATAGTACATGCAGATACTTAGTTTTATAGACATCGTTTGGATATTTTCTGAAAGCTGGCGTTGTGGACGCACCTGGTGAAAATATAAGAAAAATTGTTCAAATTTGAGAGTTAGACTTAAATATATTAATAGGTAGACAAGAATATTAAAATTAAAATGTAGTAAAAAACAATTGATCCACTAAAATATTACTTATCATAATTTTTGGATCGATTGAAGATATTATCAAGATAACCGATTTAAAGACGAAATAGTTAGGGAAAGATCAGAATGAAATAACAATTTTGCAAGAGCACTTCTACGAAACAAAATTGAAAATGAAATATTAAATCGAGTTTGGACTATGGCCAGTACGGTGCTCGCTAAAGTTCGATATAGAGACGGACGTAGCATCCGGAAAATATCGGAAATAACCGGAAGAAAGCTTAATGGTCATCCGGATAATGTTTTGTTGTTTATTATTAAGTTCCAGTAATAAATGAAATAAATCGGCAGGACATCATTTCGTTTTAAAGAATAAACTTGGTTTGAAATAATATCCGATATCGGATTTGCAATCACATTTTCTAACAGTAGTAAAAATATACTCAATCATTGTTAAAAGTGTTTATTATTATCAGGAAAATATGTTTTCTTGCATTTCAGTGTCTCGGTATATTGGTGGAAACACAAAATGTCAAAATAAATACGTATATTTTACATTGGTAATAATATTATAATATTACAATTACATTTTATATTTTTTTGCAGAGAAGGCAAATTATTATGCCCACTTTATCGGAAGGTCTATACCGCTGTGAAAGAACAACTTGACATATGTAACAAATTTCATCCCAACATAATTTAACAAAAAATTTGATGTCTGATGAAAAAAGAAAAAAAAAGAAATACTGCTCTTGCTCAAGGACTGTTATGAATTTATATGTTTCTAGAGACATAAATAGAGATAATTCCAAAGGTTATTAAGAATTTTCTACAAATTTTAATGGTATTAACTTCGGATCAATTGCAGGTTTAATTGGTGCTCTTATTGTGCTTATTATGAGTAAAAGCTCTTGATGAATGTTCCATAGAATATTAATAGTTATCAAATAGTTTTTAAGACACCTTTCATATAAATATTATTTGCAAAATAGAAATCCAAGTTAAATATTATTTCAGATTTTTAAACAATGTTCTAGCAAGTATAGTATAAACATTAAAATTTTTCATGTTTTTTAAAACGTATCGTTAAGATAAATTTGAAAATAAAATAAACGTATTTGCTTTGATTCTTGTGTACGTGATTGTACGTGAGCATGTGATTGATTTTGTAGACGTTTACGTAATATAAGAGGCAAATAATGAAATAAAAATATGGATAAAAATCTAATCTAATCTAATCATATAATAACTTTAAAATTCATATATTACAAACACTTAATCAATTGGATAACAAACAATTAAGCTCATATCCTATAAATAAAATATATAGTTACACTATGAATGTAATGAATGTAACAAAAGATAGTTATTTGTTGTAGCTTTCCATTGTTTGTTGTTGAAACGTAGTGAACCTAATGAATACGGTCATAAGAGCCTGAAATATTAGCTAAGTTAAACAAAGGCCAAAAGACCTGAAACCTTCGAGGACTGCCCGGTAAAGAAAGAGAATAGGAGGAAGAGGAGTAGAGGTGGAGTTGAATATAGAGCAATAGATGAAGCAAAACGAAGGGGTAGAGTAGTAAGGGCCGTAGATAAACGTATAGTTTATCTAATCTGAAGTAGATAAAGGCAAGTATAATACCTAACAGTATACGCTTCAGGATAATGCAATTGATAACAAAGATAAGTTCTAGAAGGATTTAACACAGATAAATGATGCAGATAAAAAAAATTGTATATTAAGGAGATTTCAGCAAGATAGTAAAATTAATGCGCCATCTCCATCTCACTTATTATAATGGTGAAATAAAGATATGTACCAAGACTTATTTCTGTCGGAATTTTGTAAACTTGAAATATTTAAATCGTCCGGACTATTAAACACACATTTTGATTTTCGAATATGTTATCGGTTTTTAATTGGACATTAAAATAATTAGGCACGTTCTCTACGCTCATCCGAAATCAAATAGCGTTTAAAACATCATCCCAAACTGACTATTGTATGCGTCAAATCCGAATTATAAATTAATGGAAATAATTTATGAAACGGTTATTAATATCGGTTGGGAGGTTTTGAGACCTGTTTTGGCGTTGACGGACTTTTCTACATGCGAATAAATGGACGTCGAACGCTTCGTATTAACTATTCGATGTAAATTTAGTAGTTTAACTATGCCATCCGCACGCATCGTGTATAAATGTGTCAGTCGCAGGTCGTGTTAGATATTCTGCGAACAGCATAAATAAGTAAACTCCAGCGGATAACCAATTGATGTGAAATTCGATCGGAGATCGGAGAGTAGTTGCGTGGTATACAGATTCGAAACTTTCCAGACGAGCTTGAAATAAGTCAGTTTTAGTCTACCATGGTAAAACATATTGTTTTTGGCAAAATTACTTATTTTTATTCAATATAATTCCCTTCAAGGGTGATACACTGATTATAGCGACGCTCTAACTTTTCGATACGATTTTTGTAGCACGATTTGTCCTTTGCTTCACAATAGGCCTCAGTTTCGGCGATCACCTCTTCATTTGACGAAAATTTCTTCCCAGCGAGCATACTTTGAGATCTGAGAATAAGAAATAGTTGTTGGGACCGAGATCTGGAGAACACGGTGGATGAGGAAGCAATTCGAAGACCAATTCATGGATTTTTGCCATCGTTTTCACTGACTCGTGACACGGTGAATTGTCTTGGTGAAGCAGCACTTTCCTTTTCCTCAAATGCGGCTATTTTTTGGGCGATTTCAAACGGTCCAATAACGTTATGTAATAGCGGCTGTTGATGGTTCTTCCTTTTTCAAGCTAGTCAATGAAAATTATTCCATGCGCATCGCAAAAGACGGACGCCAAAACCTTGCCAGCCGATTGTTACGTTTTTCCACACTTTGGAGCGGGTTCATCGCGCGCAGTCCACTCAGATGACTTTCGATTGGACTTTGGAGTGAAATGGTAGATCTATATTTCATCCATGGTCACATATTGACGCAAAAACTAGTGCTTTTTACGCTTGATCATCTCGAAACACTGCTCCAAATCACCAACTCGTCGTTGTTTTTGGTCAAAAGTGAGCTCGCGTAACACCCATTTTACACAGAGCTTTCTCATACCCAAATATTCGTGAATGATATGATGTACATGTTTAGTTGCTATCCTTAGAGTGTCTGACATTTCATTCATTTTCAATTTACAACGGTTACAACGGTTACAACGGTAACAACCTCTTTGGGCGTCCACTGCGTTCACCGTCTTCGGTGCTCATTTCACCACGTCTAAATTTAGCATATCAAAACTTGAGAATTGATTTTCCTTCAAAAAGCAATATTTTATTATATACAACACGTGAAATTCCTTTTTATCCATTTCTTTCACAATATCAAAAGTTCCTTTACTCAAAATGCTATAATTCACAAACTAACGTCAATAGTCACTAGCTGTCATATTAGAGTTAGGACTAACTGAAAAATATATGGATTTAATTCTCGTAGCGCCATCTAGCCCGAGGACTTTTCAGTTGCTGCTGTTTGTCTATTGTATGCACCTTACTGTTATCCAAGAGTTGAAAATTGTTGATACAGACATAAGAATGTGGTGTTTCCTAATGTCTCCTTGCAATTATCTCGATTTCCTGGGCGATAGTCGGTATCCGAAAGTCTCTGTGTAAGTAATCAGTCCTATAGCATCTGGGTGCGCCTAAACTATTTCCCACGACTTTACCCTACAAAATTGGCATTGTATTTATATTAGTTTTCGTGAAACATCTCCATAAATGAGTTCCGTATGTCCATATAGGTTTCAATACTTGATTGTATAATACCAATTTATTATGAACTGACAATTGTGATTTTCGCCCAATTAACCAATACATTTTCTTATACTGTAACTCCGTTCTTTTCTTTTTTTCTACATGTTCCTTCCAAAGAAGTCTCTCGTCATCATACTGTCTGCTTCTATATGGAATGATGCATAATGTATTGTTATTAGTGTTTGTGCAGTCTGGTTGTACCGGAACTGCAGATCAACAGATTTACTCTCGTTATCCGATTATTTACATTCTAACTAGCCTGTTGTCATTTTCGTGTGTTTTCTTCGCTATTACTATACTAGCTATACTAGATACATTATTGGCCCCAATACACTTCCTTGTGGTACCCCTACTTTAGTTTCTCTATTCTAGAGTACGCTTTCTCTTCTTGACTGTGAAGATTCCAGCTGTAACCTAATATATTAGTATTTCAGTGTGTTGTTTTAGTAACATTTTATGTAGTTTATGAACAAGGCGGTCGCTATAACTTACCGAAGACTTGTGCTACATTTAAAAATATTATTGAGCATACCCTTTTATCTTCACAGGCTTTTTCAATTATAACTGTTATTATATCATGGTCATGCTATACTTTATCGAAGGCTTGTGCTAAATCTAAGAATATTGAGAATATTGCAGTTGTTGAATGTCTGTTAGCGAACTCTGGATATTACTGGTAGCAGTTAGATAGGTCTAGAGGCTTTTATTTGTTTGTTGTTTGGTGACAAAAAGACATAATCACTTAATTCTAATAATTGTTTTTATTTTTATTGAAACCTTTAACCATCAAGGAAAATACAGACCCTGTCATCAGTCGACATAGATGTAATAATTTCCTGTAACCCTACTTCCTAATAACACAAAATAATTTTAGTTCTTAGTCTCTTTATTTAACAAACAAACATGAGTTCACAATTTTAAATACTAGAACATTTTATTACTTTTGGAGAAATAATGTACCAATAGATGTTGCAATTTTATTTCGAACAATTTGCAGCTTGGTCTTTTATTTATCTGAATTTAGATAAATCAAAAACACCCAGTAGTGTGAGAGATGTTAAGCGTTAGGGTGATGCTGAGTATGTTCTGTTAATAAAAACGTATAACTTTTTTCGAAAATTAGAATCTATCGCACAATAGTATCGCACAGTAGTATCAATCCTTCACGACACACTCCAAATAAAGATAACATTGTTTTACCATTTCAAAAAACATACTTCAAAAATCATCTGCAACTTTCGTGTACGGTAAATTACATTATTAATTAACAAAAACGACAGCACGCACAGCAAACGACGCATTATTGATATGCTTGCACAGTCTAAAATAAAAAAAAATGTGTAAAAACTTTATATTGGCACAAAAAAATAGACACTCTCCCTTGTGTGTTTGGAATTATCAAATTGCTTTATCCACCTGCAGTAATATCTTAATACAGCTGCGTCAAAACGACCTCCAAACTTAGAGAGCGATGGAGAAAATGAAACTTTAGTGATATCCCACAAACGTAACAATTTTTCTCATATAGTAATTCGTAGAAATTTGACTTTTCCTTTAACAAAACTATTTGTGAACGGATAAATATTTCGTTTTTAAATTTGGGTCATTATATTTCGGAAAAATAAACTGTAAATCAATGGCTCTGCTGCACCACAAGCAAAGAAAATACACTAAGTAATAAATAAGTAATTAATCATGTCGATTTTGGTTGCAATGATTTAAAAATGGGAATTTTGATATCAGTGGTTTTGGTATCAGAAGGTCAAACTCTTTTATAATAATCTTCAGACGCCTTAGCAGTTAAAAAATAAACTGCTTCCAAGAATTTTCACGTACTAGGAAATATACAATGCCATTGCCAATGCCTTTGATATTATAGCAATATGTTACCCGAAAAATAGCAAAAGGTTACAATGATAATTTTTCCAAATATATTAATTTTTAAAATGAAAAACATAATTAGAATACATTGAGATCACAACACACCTTTTTTGTTAAATGCAACATTAATTTCACTTTTCCATAAGCTTCCCTAAAAACAGTTTAACAAATGACCTGTAGATTTATATTCCTTATTAATGTGAAGTAAAGCAAGACTTTAAACTCTTTTTTGACAACATATCTGATATTGAATGTAACCATTTTGAATTTGTGTTTCGTTGTACAAGTATTATTGTATCCATCTTGCATTCACATACTTTATGTGCACGTAATTCGTTTAACTGACATATTCAGATTTGTACGCAAATTTATTTTCAGAAATAATTTTTTTATTATTCAATTATTACATTGTTACTAGTCGTTCTGACTAACATACAATTTGTTTATTTGATAACTTAAATCTAGGTATATTTCTAGAAGGACCCATCGGCCCTATCTCGGTCTCTGGTGAAATAATGTTTATACATGTCGCTGCTGCATTTTTTATTATATGCACTTCACTACGCAGCGTTACGCAAGATCAGATGGATTGATTCTTTTGAGTCTCTGTCTTGCTCTGGCGGTATCCAAAAGTTGCAATAGTTCAATATTCTCATGAACTTGGAGTCTTTCCTCATGCCCCCTTGCAATTCTCTTGATTTCTTGACTGACTGTGGGTATCTGGAGGTCTCGACGTAGGTAGTCAGTCCTGTAGAATTGCGCCCACAAAACTTCTTAGGACATTGTTCCGAAATATTTTTATATTGTTTATGTTACCCCTTGCAGAACATCCCCATAATTAAACTCCCTATATCCATATAGGTTTCAGTATTTAGTTATATAATAACAATTTATTATGTATCAATAATTATGATTTTCTTCTATTTAGCCAACACATTTTCCTACATTTCAATTTCAGTTCTTTTCTTTTCTTCTGTATATGTTCCTTCCAGCGAAGTTTTGCATCAAGATTTATTCCTATATATTTAACGTTGGAATTAGATTTAGCATATGGAATGATAGTATTATTTAATGTTATTCGTGCTTGTACTTATTTATTTTCGTTAATTGCTTATCGCAGTATCATCAGCAAATGTAGCCATCATAATATTCTCCGTTTGTGGTATATCACAAGTGTAGAGTAGATAAAGCATTGGGCCCAGTACACTTCCTTGTGGTACACCTGCTTCTTCTCGTTTAACTCTAAATATTCTGGCTGCAATGTACGATTTTAGTAGTTCGGCGTGTTTTTTTGGTAATATCTTCTATTGTTTTTGAAAAAGGCCTTCATACTAAACTTTATGGAATGCTTGTGCTACATCTAAGAATATAGCTGAGCATAATTTTTTACTTTCGTATGATTTTGCATAACATGTATTATTCTATAGACCTGGTCAATTTTTGAATGCTTGTTAATAATCTCAAACTGGTGTGTTGGTATTATGTTTTTCTCTCTATGATCGGTTTCATTCTTTTCAACAGGACTTTTTCAATAACCTTAGATGTTATTGGCAGCAGTGGTTGCAGCTGGTTATTTCCTCAGATTTATGTCAATTTTAGTAACTTTGATTAGCTCTTTTGGCGTGACTAATTTAATGATCGAATTTTCAGCTGCTCTGTCCGGCAAATTATATTCAATATTAGTTTGATTTGAAAGTTTTTCTATATATTCAGCAATTATTTGTGCTTTTTGATGATTGTCACCTACCCAATTCCCACATAGGTCTCTTATAGAAGAAATTAAATAAGTCTCAAGGGTTTAAATATTTATTTTTTATCTTTTCATAATATGGAGTGTAATGATATATTTTGTAACGTTACACTTTTTTCCACATTTTTCTACAAGCGTTTTTTTCTATGGTGTAAAAACTTGCTTTGCTCTGGAAAAATGCACCACCAGAAGTAAGGGCTTCGCAATTTTTATATTGAGGAACGAATATTTGTCAGGAATGTTTTTTTAACACGTTATTCTAACAGTAGTCCTATCAATGATATGTTCATGAAATTTAAACCAATATTAATTAAAATGCAATATAGCATAAAACATATTTATGAAGTACTAGAAACCTCTTTAGCACTGGCACCAATGAAATAACTTTATTATAGAGCTTCTGAGACATATTTGCTAAAAACGCACAAAATATGTTGAATTGCTGAATTCGGAGTTTAAAATATTAGTACAGGACTTGAAGTAGTTTATTGCCACGATGTTTAGGAACAACGTTTTCGAAAAAAGTGATGTTTCTAATTAAAATACAAATTAGAGTACAAATGAGTATGAAGAATCAAAGCCCCGCATTCTGCTCGCATAGTACTAATTTTCAATAAACCAACAATCAACACAGAATTCCCTGCAAACTGGGGAATTCTCCACAAGTTTACACTGGAAATAACATATATACATATATATATATATATATATATATATATATATATATATACAATGATATCAATTTTATATAGCTAACAATATACAGACCACTTAACGCCAAATATAGAACTTCAATTACTTTGTTTGTAATTACATAATAAAACATTAATAACACCGCGATAATTGAAGAGATATCCGGCAATAATTCTATTAAATATATTGAGTCATTGGAAAACAGGTCATGGTTTTACTGGTCGTGACATTTTGCCTAATAATAAACAAGTTATCGGATATCGGAATTTACCCTACAAAGATCATCGTAAAATATGCCATAAAATCCCGAAAATCCACACTAATAAATAATAACCGAGGAGGTAACTCCCATGGGTATGCGCTCGTCGTTTTACAGTCCATCAATACTTTTTTAGTTTTATTATTCCCTATTATTAACACATTTTACGATGTCAGTAATCCAAATATTTATATATGGGGAAAGTTTTCTCATATCACTATACGTGTTTTTTTTCTCCGTGGCGCATATGGAGAAGCATTTTGTTAAAAGTCATTTCGTTTATTGCTTTATCAGTTCTTAATCAATCAATAAATTGTTAGAACTCCTTTACCTCGTCGTCGGTGTTGAATCTTTGACCTTCGAGGGCTTCTTTCAGTGGTCCAAACATGTGGTAGTCGCAGGGTGGTAAATCCGGATTGTACGGGGGGTATTTCAGTACCTCCCACCCTAATTCCGATACTGTATCCAGCGTGAGGCGCGTGGTATAAGGGCGCGCATTATCCTGGAGAAGAATCCAACTTCGTGCTGGAATGCTGCTCCGTTTCGGGCGATAAGCTGGTTTCACATGTATTTGCAGAAAGTTAGAGTAGTATGCAGCATTAATGGCACATTGGGTGCGGAGGAAATCGACGAACAGCACGCCCCTCCGGTCCCAGAACACCGTACACAGAACCTTACCCACAGACCTGGTTGCCTTCAATTTGACTTGCGCCCCTTCCTCCTTCTTCCTTCACTCTTTAGAGGACGTTTTGCTTTCGGAGATGTAATAGTGTACCCATGTCTTGCCCGTAGTAAAGATACTCATTAAAAAACCGTCCTCTTCCGCCTCGTATTGCGTCAGCAAGCGGCGACAGACTTTCAACCGGATAAATTTTTGCTCAAAATTCAACAGTTTAGGTACCCACCGCGCCGTTATTTTGCGATATTGAAGGTGTTCATGGCTGAGAGAATTTACACTGTACTGTCTGTACTGATGCCGAAATGTATCGAACATTTATCCTACGGTCTTCCAAAATGAGTTGTTCTACGCGGCGAATGTTGTCTGGTGTGATGCTGGTTCGCGGTCGACGATCATGCGGCTCATTCTCGACGGTTTCGAGGCCATCCTTGAATGCTTTGGCCTATTTTAACACGGCGGCCCTACTCGGCACTCATTACCGAACTGCCCTCGTAAACGTAGAAAAACGTCGATCTTTTTAACGCCTTCCCATACTAAAAAACGAATGACAATACGTTGCGCTACGGCTGTTGGTAATTGACGTTCACTCATTGTCGTAGCACGCGCGTGAAGCATGCTCCCGACGAAAACTATACCACGCTGTTCTTCCGTTACCATTTTAACTCTTGATGCAAAACTTAACGTATTTATTACCTGCAATATTCAGTTAGTGCTGTGTTAAGAAAAGTCTTAAACACATTTAGAATTGCCTCTACAGTACAATGATCTGCTGTATCTCCAGAACCATATGAATTAATAACAGTCCTTGAGCAGTAACAATTTTTTTTTGTTATCTCTTGTTATTCTCGAATTTTCTAAATCTATGTCGGGATAACATATGTTTATATAACGTATGTCATATGTTTTCACATATGCCAGTTTTTTCTTTCACAGCTGCATATAGCGGGCACTTTAATTTGCTTTCTTTGGAGAAAATGTAAGATATAACTACGTAATCATAATATTGTTGATCGTTTTTTATCCAAAACTTACCATAACTGTTTGTTAATTCCAACAATACGGTAATATGGTTTCGATGTAAAATTAAATAGTCCCTTAATTTTAACGAACATTATCCTTTGTTTTACTTTATAAATTAGAAAAAAATTAACCCTAGCGAGATACGATCTTAGTAAGTTACCGTCGGCGAACTAAACTTTTAACTACCCGCCCAGTTTGTTTATACTTAGTTCCAGCGATCTGATAGATTTTCCTGGTTGCTCTATTTGTGCGTTTTTTTTTTAATGGAATATATTTATTTCAGTGCATATCGCACAAAAATATTAGGCTTAAAAATTCTTCCTCGCTATAGCCTGGCTTTAACCGTGACACATTTCTCCATGTGCACCTATTTTTCTGGAGGAAAAATGGAGGTAAAATATTCGTTAAGCAGATTAAAATATAGATTATTACACCAGATACTAAGATAGGATCGATCCTAGATATACACCTAGATTTAAGTTGTTGTAAAGATAAACTTTATGTTATTCGACGACGTAATGAAAAAATTAAAAATTATAATTTTTTCACACTGCTTATTTTGATCTGCCATAGGACGATAACGAGCAATAATAAAAGATGTTTATTGAGATAAAATTGCATCCTAAAGAGAGCAATATTAAAATTAAATATATCAAGAAAGCGCAGCCGGAAAAATACAGAAACTTTTTTAAATTAAAATAGCCGAGATAAGTTTATTAAAATCAGACTAACATCCCCCGGAGGATGTTTTCCTTCCGCTTTTCTGCTTGGCAACGGAGCAGCAGGCTCCGGCCTTTTTTTTACGAGGACGCTTGTCCAGACAGTTGCAGCAGGCATCGCGCGTTGTTTTATTTCGCAAGTTTCATAAAGTGGAAAATTAAGTAGAATTTTTACGGGTGAAATGTCGGAGAGAAGACGCGACCGAATGGCACAGGGTCGTGTTTATTATAAAAGTTTCGAAGTTATTTATTTTCGGGAAAAGTGTAGATGCGCCAGATGCTGGACTAATGTTCCGATGGTTAAGATATACTGAAAAGTTTTGCTGGAAGATGAAGATGAAGAAAAATATATTGCGTTCTGGAAACTATGACGACTGCACAATTCTTTAAAATATTATAATTACGGGATATAAGCCAGCAAACGTTTCAGGGCTTGTTTGTTTTAATATTCAGGTATTCATTTTGTAGGGTATTCAGCTGTACTGAATATTAGTGCTCAAATTGTTAATCTGGAAAATACCCATAAAAAGCTGAAATATATGCAGCTATTTGAGGGGATGTAGAACTTCCCTTCATACACTGTTGGGTAATATAGGATTTAAGTGTTGTAAAGATAAACAACAAAGGGGTTGAATGGACCTTCCAGACATTGCTTTTGGAAGAATATAATTTTTAAAAACATCACAAAATCAAGGAAGAATTATTATATCAATTTGTATATTTAGACGACACATGGACATTTCAGAATGGTGCATTGGGTCACTCATAGCCAGATGATATGGTTTATATATAGGTTTTGTTACTCATAACATTTATCGTAATTTTAACGTCTACAACCAGACTGCCAGCGCAAGAAGGGCTAACCAACCGGTGGCTATCGCAAGCGACGTTTCTATGAACGTCTACAATTAGGCTGCTAGCAAAAGGGGGCCAACCAACCGGTGGCCATCGCAAGCGACGTTTCTACGAACTTCTACAACCAGGCTGCTGGCAAAATGGGGCCAACCAACCGGTGGTCACCATGCCCGACGTTTCTATAAACGTCTACAACTCGGCAATTAACAGAAGGGAGCCAACGAACCGGTGGTCACCACGAGAGACGTTGAACGTCTAAAGTCTTCACTATGGAAGACAATAGCAGTCACGACATTCACATGAATGTCGGCAGTCAGTCATCCATCATAGGTGACATATGCAGTCAGACGAACAAGAAGTTTGTCCGCCATCAGGCCTTCACCATGGTCGACAGCAGCAGTTAGAACAATCAGATTGAGGTTTACAGTCAGACCACTATCACAGAGGTATCCGCAACCAATACAGATATCCTTATCAGGCCACGATTGCAGTGAGTATTAACATCTAGGTTGACAAGACCAACATCTGCAGAACCGCCTAGGAGACACTCTAGCGAACACGCACAGCCAAGCAAACCAATTGAATATCTGCAGTCAGGCCACCGACATGGGGGCAGCATCATTCATTACAACGAGATGAATGTCGGCAGTCGGGCTACCAACACAGGGCCAACAGCACGCACGACAATCAGATAGACATTTGAAATCAGGGCATCATTAGAGTGAGTATTAGCTTCCAGGCCGACAAGATTAGACCACTAACATCGAGAACAGCAGCAACAGCCGTGCCAACCTAATGGGCGTTTGCAATCAGACTGCCATCATTACGGGGAAACCAGTAGCTGTCGCCAACTAGACAACTGGCCACAAACAGGTTGCCATGTTGACAAATAAGCATCTAAAAGGGGTACACCAAAATGTATGTTAACAACCAGGTGGTAATAAGGTAAAGGTCAGCAAACCAGCTATCAAGATTATGAAGAATAGTAGACAAGCCGCTAGCAAGGTGGTTGTCAACAAACGAGCCGTCAAGATAAAGAACTATTAACAAAATTTCAGCAATAGGCAAATATACAGCCAATAACGTTTATATCAAAGTAGTGATGAAAGTAGTAATTAATCAGTATCAAAATTAGTAAACAAAACCCCAATAAATACACATGCTCCCAATATGGTGGATGTCATCAAACAGCCAAGCACAATAAAAGTCTTAATCATAGAAAACCAAGTAGTAATCAAATAGTAACAAAAATAGTAAACAAAACCTCTAGAATTACAAATGTTGCCAATATGGCGAATGTCACATACAGGCTATCAATAAGCAAAAATTCAACAAATGGACCACCACAATGTGGACATAAACAAACAGGCAGAAACAAAATCAAGTAGTTACAAAGTCAATCATGTAGTTAGTAAAAGACGTCAACAATGGCCGGGTTTTAGAAGCAAGTCATTAGCAAGCATTAAGTATTACCAGTACACAAAATTGATGCAAGTAAGATAGACAATATGTATTCACAAGTAAGACGACCATGGCAGCTTAATTGTTAAAATCAAAATCTAATAAAGTTGTGCAGCAAAATACCGGCAGAAAATTTTGAATAGGAAGACGAATTGTTTAAATTTTAAATGTGAAAAGATGTTATAACGGAAAGTAGTGGTTAAGACGCCATTAAACCAGGTTATTTATTTGTATGCAATGTTATTTAGGATTTTGTATTACTTTCGATTATTCCTGTATTGTTGTAGTTATTGAAGAGCTATGGAAAGTTTGGATAAAGAACTATTAAGGATAGTAAGGTCACGTAAAGTAATATTTTACATTTATTGCAGAAAACTAATGTGTCCGCTTCATCGGAAAGAAAAACGACATATGTAAAATATCAACCTAAAATAGATTAACATAATTCAAGAATAACAAGAATCGCCAGTTTTCTTTGGTTATAATATATTTAGATTTTCGAAATCAGCTTTTGAGTTAGTTTGATGCCTTATGAAGAAAAAAGAAAAAGAAAAATTTTTCTTGCTTAAAGACTTTTACTAATTGATACGGCTCTGGAGAAATAGTATATAATTATACCAGAATAGGGCTATTCTAAATGTGGGCTTTTGGTGACGTTTTTGCCTTTGGCTTTTCCTTTATACACATTCCCTGTTAATCAAATTCGGAGTTACGAGAAGTGGGTCCACTATAGCAACAGAGTTTCTTATTTGTTGATTTATATATTTACCTATCTACATATTGATATAGTCTATCCAAAATCGCAGTCAACTTATCTCACCTCAATTTATAACGTAACAATGTAACGGTACAACGTGGCTGCATTTAACGTTGACATTTTACCCATTTTAGTTTATTTTAGCTTCGATATATAACAACATTCTATATAAATAAATTAATTAAACAAAAACGTTATAAAATACAACTTATTTTAATGTTATGGTACATCTAATGCATATATTATTGAAGGACTTAAACTACAGTTAATTTTACAGCCACAATAGTTTGTAGGTTAGAGCTATTTTATTATTTTTACACTGAACTGTTTTCTAAACCACCTGTGGTATTCCCGAAGGCTTAGTCTACCTAATTAATAATTGTACATTTAATTAATGTATTTTATGTTCATGAGAGAACTTATTTCCCTTTGTAAGTTCTTGTTTTAATTTAATTCAATTAATTTAATCACATATTTCTGCCTAATGTATTTACCATATCTGCAAAATAGTTAGCATTCATTCTCCCCTCGTACATTTTAGTCAGATGCTAAAATATACACATATATGCTTATAAATCTTTTACTCTCTACAATACAATTTTCTACGGTTGTCCTTTATTAATTATATACTCACCTTTAGTTGTTTTCACTCTCATCACCCTGTCATAGTATTGCCAACAATGAATTATAATCCAGGAATTTTCATTCACTCGATGTCACATTCTTAGTCACTATTCAAGTCAATAACTAAATTATTAATTTTTCGTCTAACAGCTTGATATTTAATAGTTTTCAATAACGAACTCTCTATCTAACGCATTTCACCGGTAAGAACGGGTTGCCGTTACTTTGTTACTGTTCAAAGTTGACTACCCTAGTGGTAGGCTATCGTGCATCTGCTTCTCTTGATCTCATTGCATGTTCGTTATGCATTAGTGTTAGGGTATGAGCTGGTACGTTATTTTCTCTTTTTATCGTTTGCAAAAGTCATACTATATACGAGCATGGTTTATTATTATTATCGTTGCTCGTTAGTTACCGTTATTGTCTCTTTTATAATGATTGTCCATCAATGTCATTGAGTACTAAGGACTAAGATATTAATTAGACTATTATTAACCATTCTGGTTATTTTATCATTGTTATTGTCTTCCATTGTCATCGTCTTATTGAGTTTATCAATACCATCCATTATCAGTATCTATTACAATTACAATACATAGTAGAATAGCAATACGAAGTAGTTGTTACAGCCCAGAGGAGATATCCTAATGGGACCAATCAAATAATATCCACAGTCATCTAGTTTCTCGTTCCGGACAACCCCAGAGAGTGGCGTCGTTTGACAATTACAATACATACTAGTATAGCAATACGAAGTAGTTGTTATATCATTTATTTACATCTCTGCTTTTGTTTATTTAAGATGTTAGATTGTTTAAAAAGTTAGTTTAAAAATAATCCCACAATAACAATAGACATAATTTTTGCCAAGAGATGACGAAACGTGTTAGCAGTAAACCATAATAGTGTTTCCCATTATTTCCGTTACCAATTATTAAGTTCTGCGATGGTTATTACAGCCTAGGGGAGATATCCTAATGGGACCAATCAAATAATACCCACAGTCGTCTAGTTTCTCGTTCCGGACTACCCCAGAGAGTGGCGTCGTTTGACAATTACAATACATACTAGTATAGCAATACGAAGTAGTTGTTATATCATTTATTTACATCTCTGCTTTTGTTTATTTAAGATGTTAGATTGTTTAAAAAGTTAGTTTAAAAATAATCCCACAATAACAATAGACATAATTTTTGCCAAGAGATGACGAAACGTGTTAGCAGTAAACCATAATAGTGTTTCCCATTATTTCCGTTACCAATTATTAAGTTCTGCGATCATTATTACAGCCCAGGGGAGATATCCTAATAGGACTAATCAAATAATATCCACAGTCGTCTAGTTTCTCGTTCCGGACTACCCCAGAGAGTGGCGTCGTTTGACAATTACAATACATAGTAGTATAGCAATACGAAGTAGTTGTTATACCATTTATTTACATCTCTGCTTTTCTTTATTTAAGATGTTAGATTATTTAAAAAGTTAGTTTAAAAATAATCCCACAATAACAATAGACATAATTTTTGCCAAGAGATGACGAAACGTGTTAGCAGTAAACCATAATAGTGTTTCCCATTATTTCCGTTACCAATTATTAAGTTCTGCGATCATTATTACAGCCCAGGGGAGATATCCTAATAGGACTAATCAAATAATATCCACAGTCGTCTAGTTTCTCGTTCCGGACTACCCCAGAGAGTGGCGTCGTTTGACAATTACAATACATAGTAGTATAGCAATACGAAGTAGTTGTTATACCATTTATTTACATCTCTGCTTTTCTTTATTTAAGATGTTAGATTATTTAAAAAGTTAGTTTAAAAATAATCCCACAATAACAATAGACATAATTTTTGCCAAGAGATGACGAAACGTGTTAGCAGTAAACCATAATAGTGTTTCCCATTATTTCCGTTACCAATTATTAAGTTCTGCGTTCATTATTACAGCCCAGGGGAGATATCCTAATAGGACCAATCAAATAATATCCACAGTCGTCTAGTTTCTCGTTCCGGACTACCCCAGAGAGTGGCGTCGTTTGACAATTACAATACATAGTAGTATAGCAATACGAAGTAGTTGTTATACCAATTATTTACATCTCTGCTTTTCTTTATTTAAGATGTTAGATTATTTAAAAAGTTTGTTTAAAAATAATCCCACAATAACAGTAGACATAATTTTTGCCAAGAGATGACGAAACGTGTTAGCAGTAAACCATAATAGTGTTTCCCATTATTTCCGTTACCAATTATTAAGTTCTGCGATCGTTATTACAGCCCAGGGGAGATATCCTAATGGGACCAATCAAATAATACCCACGGTCGTCTAGTTTCTCGTTCCGGACTACCCCAGAGAGTGGCGTCGTTTGACAATTACAATACATAGTAGTATAGCAATACGAAGTAGTTGTTATACCATTTATTTACATCTCTGCTTTTCTTTATTTAAGATGTTAGATTATTTAAAAAGTTAGTTTAAAAGTAATCCCACAATAACAATAGACATAATTTTTGCCAAGAGATGACGAAACGTGTTAGCAGTAAACCATAATAGTGTTTCCCATTATTTCCGTTACCAATTATTAAGTTCTGCGATCGTTATTACAGCCCAGGGGAGATATCCTAATGGGACCAATCAAATAATACCCACGGTCGTCTAGTTTCTCGTTCCGGACTACCCCAGAGAGTGGCGTCGTTTGACAATTACAATACATAGTAGTATAGCAATACGAAGTAGTTGTTATACCATTTATTTACATCTCTGCTTTTCTTTATTTAAGATGTTAGATTATTTAAAAAGTTAGTTTAAAAGTAATCCCACAATAACAATAGACATAATTTTTGCCAAGAGATGACGAAACGTGTTAGCAGTAAACCATAATAGTGTTTCCCATTATTTCCGTTACCAATTATTAAGTTCTGCGATCGTTATTACAGCCCAGGGGAGATATCCTAATGGGACCAATCAAATAATACCCACGGTCGTCTAGTTTCTCGTTCCGGACTACCCCAGAGAGTGGCGTCGTTTGACAATTACAATACATAGTAGTATAGCAATACGAAGTAGTTGTTATACCATTTATTTACATCTCTGCTTTTCTTTATTTAAGATGTTAGATTATTTAAAAAGTTAGTTTAAAAGTAATCCCACAATAACAATAGACATAATTTTTGCCAAGAGATGACGAAACGTGTTAGCAGTAAACCATAATAGTGTTTCCCATTATTTCCGTTACCAATTATTAAGTTCTGCGATCGTTATTACAGCCCAGGGGAGATATCCTAATGGGACCAATCAAATAATACCCACGGTCGTCTAGTTTCTCGTTCCGGACTACCCCAGAGAGTGGCGTCGTTTGACAATTACAATACATAGTAGTATAGCAATACGAAGTAGTTGTTATACCATTTATTTACATCTCTGCTTTTCTTTATTTAAGATGTTAGATTATTTAAAAAGTTAGTTTAAAAGTAATCCCACAATAACAATAGACATAATTTTTGCCAAGAGATGACGAAACGTGTTAGCAGTAAACCATAATAGTGTTTCCCATTATTTCCGTTAC
This sequence comes from Rhynchophorus ferrugineus, assembly GCF_030347505.1. Lineage (NCBI taxonomy): Eukaryota > Metazoa > Arthropoda > Insecta > Coleoptera > Curculionidae > Rhynchophorus > Rhynchophorus ferrugineus. Next base: position 54,425,811 of record NW_027472583.1, read on the forward strand.
CAATTATTAAGTTCTGCGATCGTTATTACAGCCCAGGGGAGATATCCTAATGGGACCAATCAAATAATACCCACGGTCGTCTAGTTTCTCGTTCCGGACTACCCCAGAGAGTGGCGTCGTTTGACAATTACAATACATGGTAGTATAGCAATACGAAGTAGTTGTTATACCATTTATTTACATCTCTGCTTTTCTTTATTTAAGATGTTAGATTATTTAAAAAGTTAGTTTAAAAGTAATCCCACAATAACAATAGACATAATTTTTGCCAAGAGATGACGAAACGTGTTAGCAGTAAACCATAATAGTGTTTCCCATTATTTCCGTTACCAATTATTAAGTTCTGCGATCGTTATTACAGCCCAGGGGAGATATCCTAATGGGACCAATCAAATAATACCCACAGTCGTCTAGTTTCTCGTTCCGGACTACCCCAGAGAGTGGCGTCGCTTGACAATTACAATACATAGTAGTATAGCAATACGAAGTAGTTGTTATATCATTTATTTACATCTCTGCTTTTGTTTATTTAAGATGTTAGATTGTTTAAAAAGTTAGTTTAAAAATACTCCCACAATAACAATAGACATAATTTTTGCCAAGAGATGACGAAACGTGTTAGCAGTAAACCATAATAGTGTTTCCCATTATTTCCGTTACCAATTATTAAGTTCTGCGATCATTATTACAGCCCAGGGGAGATATCCTAATAGGACTAATCAAATAATATCCACAGTCGTCTAGTTTCTCGTTCCGGACTACCCCAGAGAGTGGCGTCGTTTGACAATTACAATACATAGTAGTATAGCAATACGAAGTAGTTGTTATACCATTTATTTACATCTCTGCTTTTCTTTATTTAAGATGTTAGATTATTTAAAAAGTTAGTTTAAAAGTAATCCCACAATAACAATAGACATAATTTTTGCCAAGAGATGACGAAACGTGTTAGCAGTAAACCATAATAGTGTTTCCCATTATTTCCGTTACCAATTATTAAGTTCTGCGATCGTTATTACAGCCCAGGGGAGATATCCTAATGGGACCAATCAAATAATACCCACAGTCGTCTAGTTTCTCGTTCCGGACTACCCCAGAGAGTGGCGTCGCTTGACAATTACAATACATAGTAGTATAGCAATACGAAGTAGTTGTTATATCATTTATTTACATCTCTGCTTTTGTTTATTTAAGATGTTAGATTGTTTAAAAAGTTAGTTTAAAAATACTCCCACAATAACAATAGACATAATTTTTGCCAAGAGATGACGAAACGTGTTAGCAGTAAACCATAATAGTGTTTCCCATTATTTCCGTTACCAATTATTAAGTTCTGCGATCGTTATTACAGCCCAGGGGAGATATCCTAATGGGACCAATCAAATAATACCCACAGTCGTCTAGTTTCTCGTTCCGGACTACCCCAGAGAGTGGCGTCGTTTGACAATTACAATACATACTAGTATAGCAATACGAAGTAGTTGTTATATCATTTATTTACATCTCTGCTTTTGTTTATTTAAGATGTTAGATTGTTTAAAAAGTTAGTTTAAAAATAATCCCACAATAACAATAGACATAATTTTTGCCAAGAGATGACGAAACGTGTTAGCAGTAAACAATAATAGTGTTTCCCATTATTTCCGTTACCAATTATTAAGTTCTGCGATCGTTATTACAGCCCAGGGGAGATATCCTAATGGGACCAATCAAATAATACCCACAGTCGTCTAGTTTCTCGTTCCGGACTACCCCAGAGAGTGGCGTCGCTTGACAATTACAATACATAGTAGTATAGCAATACGAAGTAGTTGTTATACCATTTATTTACATCTCTGCTTTTCTTTATTTAAGATGTTAGATTATTTAAAAAGTTAGTTTAAAAGTAATCCCACAATAACAATAGACATAATTTTTGCCAAGAGATGACGAAACGTGTTAGCAGTAAACCATAATAGTGTTTCCCATTATTTCCGTTACCAATTATTAAGTTCTGCGATCGTTATTACAGCCCAGGGGAGATATCCTAATGGGACCAATCAAATAATACCCACGGTCGTCTAGTTTCTCGTTCCGGACTACCCCAGAGAGTGGCGTCGTTTGACAATTACAATACATAGTAGTATAGCAATACGAAGTAGTTGTTATACCATTTATTTACATCTCTGCTTTTCTTTATTTAAGATGTTAGATTATTTAAAAAGTTAGTTTAAAAGTAATCCCACAATAACAATAGACATAATTTTTGCCAAGAGATGACGAAACGTGTTAGCAGTAAACCATAATAGTGTTTCCCATTATTTCCGTTACCAATTATTAAGTTCTGCGATCGTTATTACAGCCCAGGGGAGATATCCTAATGGGACCAATCAAATAATACCCACGGTCGTCTAGTTTCTCGTTCCGGACTACCCCAGAGAGTGGCGTCGTTTGACAATTACAATACATAGTAGTATAGCAATACGAAGTAGTTGTTATACCATTTATTTACATCTCTGCTTTTCTTTATTTAAGATGTTAGATTATTTAAAAAGTTAGTTTAAAAGTAATCCCACAATAACAATAGACATAATTTTTGCCAAGAGATGACGAAACGTGTTAGCAGTAAACCATAATAGTGTTTCCCATTATTTCCGTTACCAATTATTAAGTTCTGCGATCGTTATTACAGCCCAGGGGAGATATCCTAATGGGACCAATCAAATAATACCCACAGTCGTCTAGTTTCTCGTTCCGGACTACCCCAGAGAGTGGCGTCGCTTGACAATTACAATACATAGTAGTATAGCAATACGAAGTAGTTGTTATACCATTTATTTACATCTCTGCTTTTCTTTATTTAAGATGTTAGATTATTTAAAAAGTTAGTTTAAAAGTAATCCCACAATAACAATAGACATAATTTTTGCCAAGAGATGACGAAACGTGTTAGCAGTAAACCATAATAGTGTTTCCCATTATTTCCGTTACCAATTATTAAGTTCTGCGATCGTTATTACAGCCCAGGGGAGATATCCTAATGGGACCAATCAAATAATACCCACGGTCGTCTAGTTTCTCGTTCCGGACTACCCCAGAGAGTGGCGTCGTTTGACAATTACAATACATAGTAGTATAGCAATACGAAGTAGTTGTTATACCATTTATTTACATCTCTGCTTTTCTTTATTTAAGATGTTAGATTATTTAAAAAGTTAGTTTAAAAGTAATCCCACAATAACAATAGACATAATTTTTGCCAAGAGATGACGAAACGTGTTAGCAGTAAACCATAATAGTGTTTCCCATTATTTCCGTTACCAATTATTAAGTTCTGCGATCGTTATTACAGCCCAGGGGAGATATCCTAATGGGACCAATCAAATAATACCCACGGTCGTCTAGTTTCTCGTTCCGGACTACCCCAGAGAGTGGCGTCGTTTGACAATTACAATACATAGTAGTATAGCAATACGAAGTAGTTGTTATACCATTTATTTACATCTCTGCTTTTCTTTATTTAAGATGTTAGATTATTTAAAAAGTTAGTTTAAAAGTAATCCCACAATAACAATAGACATAATTTTTGCCAAGAGATGACGAAACGTGTTAGCAGTAAACCATAATAGTGTTTCCCATTATTTCCGTTACCAATTATTAAGTTCTGCGATCGTTATTACAGCCCAGGGGAGATATCCTAATGGGACCAATCAAATAATACCCACAGTCGTCTAGTTTCTCGTTCCGGACTACCCCAGAGAGTGGCGTCGCTTGACAATTACAATACATAGTAGTATAGCAATACGAAGTAGTTGTTATATCATTTATTTACATCTCTGCTTTTGTTTATTTAAGATGTTAGATTGTTTAAAAAGTTAGTTTAAAAATACTCCCACAATAACAATAGACATAATTTTTGCCAAGAGATGACGAAACGTGTTAGCAGTAAACCATAATAGTGTTTCCCATTATTTCCGTTACCAATTATTAAGTTCTGCGATCATTATTACAGCCCAGGGGAGATATCCTAATAGGACTAATCAAATAATATCCACAGTCGTCTAGTTTCTCGTTCCGGACTACCCCAGAGAGTGGCGTCGTTTGACAATTACAATACATAGTAGTATAGCAATACGAAGTAGTTGTTATACCATTTATTTACATCTCTGCTTTTCTTTATTTAAGATGTTAGATTATTTAAAAAGTTAGTTTAAAAGTAATCCCACAATAACAATAGACATAATTTTTGCCAAGAGATGACGAAACGTGTTAGCAGTAAACCATAATAGTGTTTCCCATTATTTCCGTTACCAATTATTAAGTTCTGCGATCGTTATTACAGCCCAGGGGAGATATCCTAATGGGACCAATCAAATAATACCCACAGTCGTCTAGTTTCTCGTTCCGGACTACCCCAGAGAGTGGCGTCGCTTGACAATTACAATACATAGTAGTATAGCAATACGAAGTAGTTGTTATATCATTTATTTACATCTCTGCTTTTGTTTATTTAAGATGTTAGATTGTTTAAAAAGTTAGTTTAAAAATACTCCCACAATAACAATAGACATAATTTTTGCCAAGAGATGACGAAACGTGTTAGCAGTAAACCATAATAGTGTTTCCCATTATTTCCGTTACCAATTATTAAGTTCTGCGATCGTTATTACAGCCCAGGGGAGATATCCTAATGGGACCAATCAAATAATACCCACAGTCGTCTAGTTTCTCGTTCCGGACTACCCCAGAGAGTGGCGTCGTTTGACAATTACAATACATACTAGTATAGCAATACGAAGTAGTTGTTATATCATTTATTTACATCTCTGCTTTTGTTTATTTAAGATGTTAGATTGTTTAAAAAGTTAGTTTAAAAATAATCCCACAATAACAATAGACATAATTTTTGCCAAGAGATGACGAAACGTGTTAGCAGTAAACCATAATAGTGTTTCCCATTATTTCCGTTACCAATTATTAAGTTCTGCGATCGTTATTACAGCCCAGGGGAGATATCCTAATGGGACCAATCAAATAATACCCACAGTCGTCTAGTTTCTCGTTCCGGACTACCCCAGAGAGTGGCGTCGCTTGACAATTACAATACATAGTAGTATAGCAATACGAAGTAGTTGTTATATCATTTATTTACATCTCTGCTTTTGTTTATTTAAGATGTTAGATTGTTTAAAAAGTTAGTTTAAAAATACTCCCACAATAACAATAGACATAATTTTTGCCAAGAGATGACGAAACGTGTTAGCAGTAAACCATAATAGTGTTTCCCATTATTTCCGTTACCAATTATTAAGTTCCGCGATCGTTATTACAGCCCAGGGGAGATATCCTAATGGGACCAATCAAATAATACCCACAGTCGTCTAGTTTCTCGTTCAGGACCACTCCAGAGAGTGGCGTCGTCCCCCGGACCACCCACCGTCGGCGTGAAAAATGCGTCGTGACAACTTTTATTTGTTCGACAAATTTCTCCGCTCCAATTATGACTGTGTTGTTAACTTTAATGGAAAAATCTTGGCCGTTTCACGACGCCCCGAAATTTTATGTGGCAAAAAACGGGGCTTTACGATATACGAGGATGGCGGAGTTCGAAAACGTTATTGATACTATAAATTCGATATTGTTGTTAGCGGGAAAGCGATAATGTGTATACTTGGTCGAGATTCGTCGCCAATTTTTAACTCATTATAATTTAACTACAGGAAATATTGATTATGTTATATAAGCTGCTGATAGCTTGGTTGTTTTTTTGTTTATTCGAAACAAAATTTTGTTACCAAGGATATATTTTCAATGTTGATGATGTTATATACCGTTACGAACCTGATTATCAAAGACACGTGCAAGCAGACTTTTGTGATCTAAATCCTTTTCCATATTATAAATGGCACAGTTGGTAGGATTGCGGGAAGATCATAAGGCCGTTCTCCATTGAATTAATTTAGTTAACTGAAATAAAATTCACTATCAAGAAGAGAAGACAGGTTGACGTTGAATTGGGAATCGTTCCACAATTATTCCAAACGTTTCTTTATATAGTTAAATGGAGTCTTGGCAAAAGTGCCGCAACTGAAGCTGGAAGGTCACAAAATATGGCTTGAATATATTCAATTACCCCTAGCTATAAAATATTCTAAGCAGTAAACATTCAAATTTTGAGAACCATCGCTAATCCATGAATTCCCGGTATATGCATCACAGTTTAAGGTGTAAGACCAGCAATGGTGGACTAAAGTTGCTGTGAATTAACGTAGTCTACTGAAATATACATAGAAGCTTGTTGTTCAGAGTAAACAGCCACCAATATACCATATACACTCTTGGAATAATAAAAGTTGTCTCTCGGAAACGTACCGGTATCACACCTGTGGTCTGTAGAGGCAGACTGGATGGACCAGCATTTTGAACACAGTCGATTTCTGAGGGATTAGCAGTTTGTTTCTTCTGCAGGGAAGTGCAAATAGTAGGCTTTACACGCATTACTTACATTGCCTTTGTAAATAACGTGCTAATGGTTTTTGACTGATCTAATTTGAATACCGAGGAATGATACCAACTGGAAGGAACTCCTTCTAACGTTGGAACATATCCTGAGTTTTGCTAGGGTTAATCCGCAGTCACCAGAATTTGCATCACGTAATCGCCTTGTTGAGTTGGACCTGGAGTCTGTCGCAGATGACGTCGGGACTTTAACCAGTGGTGTGTGAATGTTGTGTGTGATTTCTTGGGAAGCCATGTAAAGGTTGGACAGGGTTGGGGCTAGTGGAGCACCTTGCGAGACTTCTGTAGAAATTTGTTTCCGAGATGAGATTGCATCGCCGATCTTTACTTGAAAGAATCTATGTTCCAAGCATGGTAGACCTAGTTATTTTGCTTTAAAGAATAGACGGTTGTATCATACTTGATCGAACGCTTCGAAGCCGTTTCTTTAGGAGGGAGTGTAATATATAGTTACAAACCTGACTATCGTGGCTATGTGCAAGGACCATCTGTTCAAAGGCTACCTGAATGACGAACCAGTAAAATGGATTTGGTCTACCTTTTAATAGTTAAAGACCCTTAGGTCCGCTTTGTACGCCACTCAACGAATCTGTTTTCCGTGAATAAAACAGTTTTAAAAGTAAATTCATAGTTTTTGTGTTCTAAACCTTTTTCCATATTATATAGTATATAAGTCTACAACTGAAACAGCCAATTTACGTTAGAGATGATGTCAGAGGTACTGCCAAATGCAATTTGTAAAAATGTACAGTTAGTTTTACATCTTGAGCATATTTTTCTTTCTCAATTTACCAGTTAAAGTTCCATAGTTAAAAAGAGAGAAAATGCTGCCTGATGCGGCGAAACCTTCAACCGAAACAATTTTTAAAACTCTATTTGTATTGGCACAAATTGACACTGTTGACGTATACTTCCAAAATTATTCAAAATATTAATGACAATAATTAGACTTTATAAAATATGAAACGGTTTTTGGTTCTTGTTTCGATAAATTTCTAATTTCTGTTTAATATTAATGATACCCCAAAAAAACCAAAGCTAACAGGTAAATTGAAAAGTCCCCGGCCTACCATGGCAAAACACATATTCTTGGCAAAATTAGTTTTTTTTTATTCAACACCATTCCCCGCAAGGATGATACACTGATTATAGCGACCACCCATCTTTTCGATATCATTTTTGTAGTATGATTTGTCACGGGGATTACCTCGAAACCTCGGTTTATTACGATTGATCATCTTCAAACACTGCTCCGAATCAACAACTCGTCTTTTTTTTTTTGGTCAAAAGTGAGCTCGCGCGGCACCCACTTCACACAGAGCTTTCTCATATCCAAATATTCGTAAATGATATGATATGCACGTTCAGCTGATATCTTTATAGTGACTGTATTTAATTTAATTTCAATTTACAGCGTCGGAAACTCGGCATCAAGGAAAGTTTTTGCTTCAACTGTATTTGTTCTCTTCAAAAAGCAATATTTTATCAACACGCGAAATTCCTTTTTATCCATTTTCTCACAATAACAAAAGTTGCTTTACTCAAAATGCTATGATTCACAAAATAATGATCCGATGAGCTGTCAAATTTATAAGCACGTATTTTGGGGGTTAGGGCTCACTAAAAAACATATGGATTTAATTGTAATAGCGCCATATATGTGTCAGGCCGGGGACTGCAGTCAGAGTCAGAAACTCACTACGCCTCTATCAGTTACTTCGAACAGAAACGAGGTAATGTTGGTAATTATCTCCCTTACCAGTAAAAAGCGTTAGAGAGGTAACTATTAAATACTATATAACTTATTAAATATTAAGTTTCTGCAGTCTCACCGGAAATAATTATTTTTTCGCATATTGCAGCTGCACGTAATATTAATATAAATACTGTGGCTAAAATTTATCTAAAAATAAAAAATAATATGAACTTGCAATCAAGGGATGGACGCGTCCCATAAAGGGGATGACGACTCAAGATCAACTTGATTAACTCTATTTCAGATTAAATGTATTAAATATTTAAAAAAAGTTAGTAGTTTTTCGACATTTTCGCCTAATATAACACAATTATTTCAGAGAAAACTGTTAGTCTAGGAAGTATCCATAAAAAATGTAGGGATGCGTAGATACCGTTTCCTTCATACAATGCCAGAAAATGTAGGATATAAATGGCCTAAAGGTTTAATACGGAGAGACTTAACAGAACTTTAAGATATTGCTTATAAAAGAACACCATTTTTAAAAGCATATAATAAAATTAAGAAAGACACAAGACAGACAGATATGAGAAAAGGTAAAAGTTACAACCAAATTTGATAAGGTCTTGTTAGTATATTTTTTAATAATTCATCCCAGATATATTATTGTTTAAAGCTGAACTCTTTCAGTCACACATGTCTCTACATGGCTTTATTGCTGGAGCAGGGAAGCTGTTAATGTTTGTGTTTCGTCTAATGTATTTTTTTAAAAACAAGCCTGAAAGAGAACGTACTGTTGAAAGAAGTATTACCTACGATAATACTTCGGGTATTGGATAAAATTCATCAGACGGGTAGAAAAAGCAATTGACAAATGATGGAACCGTGAACAAGTGTCATATGGATTGGAATATGCGTTATATGTGTTATAACCGTACAATAAATTATTATTAATTTTATTATTTTATTAATATCATTTTTAATTGATTAGTATATTAAGACTAATCTAAAGCTAATCTAAATAATACATTTAAAGTATTACGGGGTATTTATATATGACATAGGAAAGAAGTAGAAAATATTATTGCTAGTTTTTATTTCTTGCTAGTATCTTGATCTTGCTTAATCATGAAGACTCATTTAATTATAGACGTAATTTTAGGAATTAGGCCGCATTAAGCCCCATGGGGTAGTAATCTAAATCCACTCTTTGTTTTCAGAAGAGTCTTGTGTTGTATTTTTGCTTGTTTTTCTTCTTTTTTTGAAACTTTTTTGCTTTGATCTGATAAATATATTAAAATTAGATTAAAAGCACGAAATGCCAACCTTCTTAACTAATGTCTTCATATTGTAAACATATTGTATTACTTGATACTGTTATGTTCTATATCAGTTATTTAATAGTTACATTAAGCTGCATCGATCTAAAACACCAACTCCCTTTTTAGCCCTAAACATATAAAGGATCACAGGAAAAAAGACGACATGTAGCAAAACCATTCACGTAACAATCACATCAAATCGCGAACAGAATGTTAAAATCGAAGCGTTATGAACGCCATCTGACGATGGTCGGGAGAGATGTAAACGAGCGTTTTGTTTCTCTTTAAACTACAATGCGAACGTTGCAAAGTCGAACGGAGATAGGGCATGACTATCGAACCGGGTCCCGGGCTAAAGGTTTGCGAGATAAAAGGGCGATTCTGGGGAAAACATACTTTGTTGCCAAAAAATATTCCGACATTAGATTAATATTTCATTCACAGAGAAAGTCGGGTGCTGGAACAATAGATGAACAATCTCAAAGTATTATCGAAACTAACATAATTACGTGTTTTATTATTTCTTTGAAGCTAATAGTCGTTTTATAATGATAGGGAACGTGATGTGGGTTATTCCCGTGGGTATAGTACAAAGCAGGATTTACTAGATAAAGCTATTCACATATTATAATGAAATAGTTTTATGCATTAATATTTTTCAGCCATGGCATCAACTAATCATTTTAATAAAGAAATTTAATCAGAAAAATAAATATAAATCAAAGTATGTTCCTATCTTTCCGACAACATGGCGATACCGTATCGAAGAAATGGATGTTGGTTTGGCAGTGATCCACTATAATCAGAGGAAGACTTTATGATCGTAAATATTCGGCTTCTTGGAGTGTTTGTGCGGAGTTTTTGTCCAATTAGTCTTGCGACAAATAGTTTTTGGAATATTTTTGGTCCTTCAGACCATTATTAATCTCCACCTTCCAATCATTCAGAGCTTACAATTGGGATATGACAAAGTAGCAGCACCATAGGTATTTAGACGTTTTTGATGGGCTGCGACAATACATGTCATAATACAAATAATATTTGGGTCTATAGGAAGGGTTTATATAGAAAACTATTGTATTATGTAGAAATATATCAAAACCGGCAATTTGGCAGTTAGGTTAGGTTAAAACCATGGAGTGTATATAAAGGTTTTGCTTAAATAGGCGAAACCGAGGAAATGTTTTGAGTGGTCCAGTTAATGCTAGCTCTGAGAACACTTTTTTGATTGATTGATTTGAATTATTATACAAAGGCATTTGATTGGCTAATTCCTGTAACCCGGTATCTACACAATTATTTATATAGATATACATAAGAGATCATGAATATATTGCCCACACTTTAAAAGCAAAATGTGTCCAAATTGGGCGATGGCAAAAGTACCTTGAAGGCTAACGTGATTACATATGAAAACATTTTGTTACACTTTAAAAAGTTGTTTATAAAATGCCATCAATTAAAACTTAATTATTTTGAAGGGGTTCATTTACTTGAAACAAATGTATATTCGTTAAGATACTTATAATGAATATTTTGGGTTAACTCTTCTTAACCGAGATATTTTTTTTTCAACAAGTATGTTAAAAAAATACATTAATATAAAATAAAATATTACAATTTGTAGACCTACAAGATGAGCTTGATTTTATACATAACAGGTTATCTCATGGTTGTTTTATTATATTGTTAATACATCCTTAAAACGTCTCTTTAACTCCTCGATTTTACAATAATAAGGGCACAGCAGTAATTTTTGTTCCAAAAATCCATGAATTGGGCTTCGAATTCCTTCCTCATCCATCGTATTCTCAAGACCTGGCCCCCAGCTACTATTTCGTGTTCTCAGATCTCAAAAGAATGCTCGCTGGGAAGCAATTTTCGTCGAATGAAGAGGTGATCCCCGAAACTGAGGCCTATTTTGGAGAAAAGAAAAAATCGTACTACAAAAATGGAATTGAAAAGTTGGAGGGTCACTATAATCAGTGTATCACCCTCGAAGAGAATTATGTTGAATAAATAAACTAATTTTGCCAAAAAAATGTGTTTTACTATGGTAAGCCACGGACTTTTCAATTGACCTGTTAAAATTTAACCGTTTCAATTATCCGTTCCACAATGTTCACAGTAATACTGTAAAAATAATTATGACTTGCCTCAATACATTTTTGTGTGGAACAAGTAAGTAATATATTAACAAACACATACTTTCAGCTCTGCTGCTCTACTTTCAGTATGAGGGAACAAAAAGACAGCAACTTTAATAAGTCTTGTTTAAATGTATATCACTAAAGAAATATGGAAAGGAGATAGGTTGTGCTTTTTTATATTTATATTTAATTATTTCTTATTCAGATGTCAGGTATTGGTCACGTGATATGTATGCAATTCTCAAAGAATGTAATGCTTTCCTAATAAAATATTCTCCGTACAGATGCCTGTAATGGTAATTTAAACTAACCTATGAAATACAGCGAAATGACGTTCTCAGCGACTTCCTGCTGAGATCACGCTATATATTACTGTATGGATTAAAACCTAAGTATCAAATTATTTGTCATTAGTGTCATTTTTATTAGTTAGTTTCCAAAGTTTTGTTTTAGTTAATTGCAAATCGCCGGAGTTTTTATTAAAAATATTTTTTTTGCGCGTTACAACTACACTGAATATTAGTATGGGCATGGTCACTAAAATATCTAAAAAAATAAAAAACGATATAATCTTAGATTCGCCAAAAGGAAACCGTGATTTTGCGAAACAGGGGACGAATCAAGATCAGCTGGTTGTTAGCTTAATCAGAGATAAAATATACGAAATATAACAAAATAATAAGAAGTTTTTTCAATCGAAACATAATTTAATACAATTATTTCAGAGAAAATTGTTAGCCTGGAAAGTATCTAATAATATATAAAAATCCAAAACAAATACAGCTATTTGAAGGATGTAGAACATCCATTCATACATTGTTGCGTGATATAGGATTTAAGTGGTGTAAAGATAACCCACGAAAGGGTTTAATGGAACTTCCAGAGATTGCTTTTGAAAGAATACAATTTTTAAAAACATATAACAAAATCAAGGAATAATTATTATATGAATGTTTATATTTAAATGGGACATACATATTTCAGAATGGTACATTGGATCGTTCGTGGCAAGATGATAATAAATATAGTGTACAAAGATAGAGGAGAAGTAAGACAACAAATGTAGATGGAAAAAGGTAAACCTTGGAATAACTATCGATTAGGTTTTAAATATCTTCTTCATAATTATGATACTTCCTAAATATAAACAATAATTCTCCTGGATTCATTATATAATGGTTTTCTTAAGATTGATTGAATAATTTGATAGTTATTCATCTTCACTCCGAATTTCATAGAGTCAAAAATATTAGAATCATCTTAGTTTACAAATTATTTTATTATTTCTGTTCTGTTGTACTTGCGTCAATACCCAAGCAAACCGTATGTGTTTCCGAAATTAAAATAAAATTAAACTACTTATGTTAAAGTTAAGAGCCAGACTTCTTCTATCCCGTCAATAGTTAGGTGTTTGTCATTTCACCATAACGTAAAAGCTGTATTTTCCGGTCTCTAGTCCATTAATAGATCTTGCTAATTGACACCTGCAGCTTTTCACAGCCTCCGGCATCTTTTACTATGATAACCGTATCGTCGGCAAAAGTTTCAAGTAGTGTTTCTTTTGTTGTTGTAATATCAGCAGTATAGAGCAGAAATATGAGTGGTTCCAAGACACTACCCCGGGGGAACTCCAGCCGAAATCGATTTAGATGATGAGAATGCTGCTTAATCCGATACTATAAATTTTTATTCGAAAAGTAAACTAAATAAATAATTAATTTGATAATGATCTCTGATACAATAAATTAATTTAGTTCAATTTTTAGTAAACTTAAGACAGGGTTTTAAGTTGTGTGTAGATAATTCAACAAAGACCACATTTGTTTTGTTTTATTAACAAGTTATTGTGATAAAAACTAAAATCTTTCTTCATCCTAACCGGGCAAACGGCGTGAATTTTCTTACTGTTAATTACAGATTAAAATATGATTCATGAACATATATGTCAACAAATTATTTTGATAAATGAGTTTTTTATGTAACATCAAGTAGGATTCAATTAGTAATACTTATTGATATATGATTAGCGATTATTAGGGGATTTTATTTATCATATTTACATTTACATTGGCGATAAAGTAATACTTTGATAGACCGAAGGTTATTTCGTTTCGTGCACCTTCAATGACAAATAAATCAATGATAATTTTTTTATCAGCTTACGTACCTATAAAATGTTCACAGGTCTCTAAATATCAGTTATTTAGTTTTAGAGGGAAAAACTAAACATGAAACAATGATACGTCAAAAATTTCCTTTAATTTGCTAATAAGGGTTGATTTCTTGATTCAGAGGGAATTATCAGGCCTCGAATGAATACTTTTATTAAACAGACGAATTCAAATATCGATGAATGTCGTATGAATGTCGAAAACTAGCACAGTATTAATATCCTGTGGAATCAATATCGATGCCACATCCACGTACGGATAGTGATCCATTAGGCATTTATCTCTGTACAAGTGTAAAAAAATGCCTTAAAAAGTTTCTCTTCATCAACGGTGAGTAATAGAAGATATTATAATGGGAGAAAAGTATTTAGGTTAGGGAATATTTGTCGGGCCTGTTTCAAAATGTTGTAAAACGCTTTCTCAGCAACTACAAATTACCGAATTTCAAACACGTAATGGACAATTGGTTGCAAAATTATAAAAATATTGGGTCACGTGTATCTCTCAAAATACATTATCGGCAATAACATCCCGATTTTTCTCGCAAAACTTGGCCGACACGACCGACGAGTCGATACCAAGGATTTTGGGACGAACGCCTAGTGAGTGTTTGTGTTGTTGAACCCTAATGCATAAAATATATCTGAAGTAGTCTAAAACCTCATTTAACCTCTATTAATTTATGATTTTAGTTATTTAGTTACTGTGTTACTATATTAGTGTTAGTAATTTCTAATACTAAAACTAATTTAAAACAAAACGGTAAATCTGGTAAATCTAACAGATGACAAGGAAATCCTATAAGAATTATTTTAGAATTAAATATATATATATATATATATATATATATATATATATATATATATATATATATATATATATATATTTATATATATAGTGAGAGGGAGGAAGAAAGAAATTAATAAATTAATTTTCCTAATGTTGTAGCATCGGTATATCATCTGCTGCTGAATATTTACGAAAATATTTCTAAAATTTACTGCTAAAGTTAAATATTGAAAGGGATAGCCCAAATTCTGGCCGGGATAAATAATAAGAAAAAAACGAGCATAACTCATGAAGACGTCCCAAAAATGTTAATAACGCCACCCATAAACAAACCCTTTACGTCGAGAAAAAATAAACTGAAACGACCCTTAATATCGTTAATTTATAGCGAAATTCTTTATTGCGTCAGTAAGGAATCTCGTTTCCCCATATAGAAAAATACAACAAATACAACACTATTTTTTAGACAATAAATTTAAAAGGAAACCCATAAAGATAAATCTCCTGGGCGTTTTTATGTCTGGTATCTATGAATAAGAAACATTTCCAGATACTAGAAGGAAACATATTTCCTTAAAAGGGCCCAGTTATAATATTTAACGGAAAACATGTTATGCCTTATGCAGATTTTATTATGTTTTGCTAGACCGTTTCCTGCTGGGGTGGGGACATTTAGCAAGATGGAGAGGGTGAGAAAACAGAGATTGGCTCTCCGATCTGGCTGATTACTTGTGCTGAATTGATATGTAATTGCTATTTTATGACTTGCTATTTTATTAAGTTTTGCCAGCTAAAAATGAGACTGAAAAAAGATCTTAACTACGAATATTGCGAACTTCAAAATATCAAAATTGTATTATAAATATTTTTCATCCCTTATACACAATATAACTGGTCATTAACAATAATTATCTAGTAATTTTTTCTTCCTTTTGTTTTAAAGTCCAGATCCAAATTTTCAGATGTACACTTTTGTGGAGAGATGTATATATTTGTTTTGTACGTAATTTTATTTTGTATATATTGGGCTTGTCTATATATAAATATATAAATAGATTTAGATAGGTATTAAGCTAAATTGGGGGTATATAGTAGAATATAAAAAACGTGTAGTAGATAGGTTAAATATGTATTTTGTTTATTTTTATTTACTTATTACAAGTATTATTATGTACACAGTTTATTTTAAAAGGTTTTTTTGTGTGAGAAATCCAAGATTATTTTTTAATTTTTAGTGAGTTCCTTATTTGTTTTTCCAAGTAGGTTTAATTTTTTTTAAATATTTTATTTCCCTTTTTAGTGTTAGATATTTACCCAATAAGTTACGCGGTTATTTTATTAAGTATTACAATGGATAGCCCAATTAAAAGTGCATTCCCTATGAGGAAAAATAGCAATAAAGGAACGATGATTAAAAATAAGGAACGTTTCAGGACCTGGGGTCTGCTACGTAATCTAGGTGATCTGACAAATTTTCCAACCAAACTAGAATAAAAAAAAACTTGCTGTCCCCGTTGAGAATAGAAACCGCGACCACCGCTTGTGAGCATAACATTCTTATCGTTATACCATACAAACAATTGCCTATTTTGCCTCATATCATAAGTTTAGCGCTTAAAAAGCAAACTGAACTGAATTATACATAAACAGATCCTTATTGGTTCCAATGGGACCACATTGGAAGTGCACTCTTTCAAATAAAAATAATTTTTTTGCCCCACAATTTACGGAGTCGGCGAACGTACATTAAAAAAATATACAGCCGAATATGGACCCTCCTTCTTTTTCGAAGTCGCTTAATTAGTTAAAAAGCGTCTCACTTGATCTCTTGAACCTTCGGGTAAGTTATCGAGTAGTTGTAGTTCATCAACGTTTCTCTATTGATCAACGTAATCTTTCATGGTGTTCCTTCACACTTTTTTATTTCTTGACTAACCATGGACCTTAGTGGACGTCCTCATTTCTAAATTATGGTAAACTTTGCTTTAGTAAGTCATCATGTTATCATTAAATTTTTTTATTTGTTATTGAATACTGTAGGTCTCCATTACTTTCATATTTGTATGTATAATATTGTCTGTAACTGTATCCAAGTAAACACTTTTGAACCTCATACAAAGTTCTACCAGTTTTCTTTGTAACATGTTATTTTCACCTAACTTAATCTCTTTCATCGCCCATTTCATTTTACCCAACTCTCAGACAATTTATGGATGACATTCCGAAATTGGCAAAATGCTGGAATTTTTCTGCTGGATGTATTTGTTTATAAATTGGAAATTGGAATCAGGTACCAACATTATAAATGCGTATCTCAAAAGAAGCTTGCCATATCGTAACAAGGAATCAGGGCATTATAAATATTAAAATGAAGGAAAACTTAGTTGTCGATAGAAGAAAAAATCTTCTGGATATCTCAAGCAGATTGGACACAGTTATTGAAATAAACTTGGGAAAATATATCTCGCCAAAACAAATATATGTAGTATTATTAAAATACAGTTTAAATACAAGCGGCGTTATTAACCACACCTGCTTTAAAATAAACGGAATCATATTTGTACCCCTATATACTTGCATATTCTCTGTAATAGTAGTCACCAATCTTAATATTATCAATAACAAATAGGCAAGAGAACGAGAAAGTCTAAAAACAAATAGAAAATCCAATAACGAGTAAAGTAATCGAATGATAGTTTTATTTGATATTATGCACTTTATCAATAATTAGCTAAATTGAAATGCACTGGCTGTAAAGGAAACATTTATCCTGAATAATATAAATATATAATAGTATTGTGTTGGATTTGCATATGTCATTTATTTGTGAAAAGCCGCATACAAATTAAAGCTAATTTCAATATATTTATTCTACGCAGGGTTAAAACAATTTCCAATTACAATGTAATGTATGAAATATAAACAGTTGATACACTTTACATGGATAATCCTTTTAATAACAAACCATCGATATATTGGATATAATGTGTTGTTTAACACAATTCTTATGCGATAGATGATGACATTTTATATTTTATATTTAACATTTTATTATTTGACATTTTATATTTAAGACTTATTGGATGAAAATCTAGATCAAACTAGTTCATGAATTAATTGTTTTCAGATATTTGCAGGCAAAAGGGATACTTTAAAAGAAGAGGCAATTGATACCACGCGAATTGACTAAAACTGTTACTGTTTAAAGCGTCCACCCTACATTTAACGGAACCAAATCGACGTAGTTTAGTATCAGTTTCTAAATATCAAACAATACTATTGAACGAAACTATTAATAGTTGAATTGATGCAATTATCTGGCCATATTATTGGGAAATTTCTTCCCAGTGAGCATTCTTTTGTGATTTGAAAACAGGAAACAGTCGCTGGGGGCCAGATCTGGAGAATACACCGGATGAGGAAGCAATTCGAAGACCAATTCATGAATTTTTTCCATCGTTTTCCCTGACTTGTGACACGGTGCATTATCTTGGTGAAGCAGCACTTTCTTTTAATTTTTCGAGGTTTCGTTCTTCAAACGGTCCAATAACGCTATGTAACAGTTCATCTT
The DNA here is from genome assembly GCF_030347505.1 of Rhynchophorus ferrugineus. Lineage (NCBI taxonomy): Eukaryota > Metazoa > Arthropoda > Insecta > Coleoptera > Curculionidae > Rhynchophorus > Rhynchophorus ferrugineus. Next base: position 54,444,008 of record NW_027472583.1, read on the forward strand.
CAAACACTGCTCCCAATCATCAACTGGTCGTTGTTTTTGGTTAAAAGTGAGCTGGCGCGACACCCACTTTACACAGGGCTTTCTTATACCCAAATATTCGTGAATAATATGATTTACACGTTCAGTTGATATCTTTAGAGTGACTGCTATTTCATTCAATTTCAATTTACGGTAATTCAAAATTGTTTTGTGGATTTTATAAATGTTTTCGTCGGTAACAACCTCTTTTCGGCGTCCACTGCGTTCACCGCCTTCGGTGCTCATTTCACCACATCTAAATTTAGCATACCGATCCTTAATGATTGATTTTCCTGGGACAGTGTCAGGAAACTCTGCGTCAAGCCAAGTTTTTGCTTCAACTGTATTTTTCCCCCTTCAATCTTTTATCAACAAGCGGAATTACTTTTTATCAATTTTTCCACAATAACATAATTTGCTTCACTCAAAATGCTATAATTAACAAACTAATGAACCGACAGCTGTCAAATTTATACATGTATCCTTGGAGGTTTAAGGCTAACTAAAAAACATATGGATTTAATTCTAGTAGCGCCATCTATGGACATTTCAATTCACCTGTTATGTTTAAAGCTGTTATTAAATTTTATATCATTAATATTTAAAAAATATATTATATGTAGTAAAAAAAACTCACCGTTTCTCTAGTTGTCTTCATTTGAGTACTACCCTTCCACCAAGTAACGGTAGGTTCCGGTCTGGAGCCAACAACTTCGCACTCCAATTCATAGGTTTGCTCGGCCGATAATGGCTTGTTTTCGCTTCGTAACTTCACCCATAGGGGTCGCACTGAAACAAGATATATTGAAGTTAGATAATATATTGTATCTTATGCATTATGACAAGAAATCTTAGAAATTCAGTATGTTTTATGTATAACTATACGTCTAAGGGAAGGTCACTAATTATTTTATTCTGTGATAGCTTTTTACTTAGTTGAAGAAAGTAATGCAAATATATTAAAAAGGAACAAAAATTAAATATATTTAAAAAAGCAAACATTAAGGTTCTATTTATAAATAAAAAAAATGTTAGAATAACACTGAAATCAATTTCAATCTGCTTTTGAAAACTAATTGAAAATAATATTAATAATAATAATACTAATTGGAAACTAATTGAAAAATACCTGTGGTAACTGCGTGTTAAAAAATGTATTTTACTATGGTAGGCCTGGAACTTTTTAATTAACCTGTTGTATAAAGCCGAACATAGAACCTCCTCCTTTTGTTGAAGTCGGTTAAAAAAATCGGGTTCTGTGCGTGAGTTAACAACATAATTGCCCAAGTTTTCGGTATATCCGTTTCACCATGAAGAACAATTATACTCAATCGACGAGCGAATCTCGACACAGGCTATTAATCTCATTTAGGTCCAATATCCGATGTACAATTAATTTATCAAGTATTAAAACTAACAACAACAACAACATTATATCCGCCTCGCACCGATCATAAATCACCATTATGGAATCTGATCAGACCTATTTGTTATTGGATTAATTTTTAATTGTACCTGTTTTACTACTTCGGCTTGATTAAAATCGTAAAGGGCTAGAAAGCGAGAGCGTAATCAATTTGGCGAAAACGGGGCCCCGTTGTTTTTGGAGAAGAGTAAAAAATTATTTCCTCCGTTTTATATTCGATAATTAATGATGATTGGAGTTACTATATTTCGGCGCTAATTAGGTTTTTTGTTTCGTATTTGTCTTTAGAACTACGTTAAATGACGCGGAGCCAGTTGTAGTAACGGTGGGAGATTTTGGTCTACTGTATCCCGTGACCTATTCTATATTTTGTCTATTTTGTTTTTGTGTAGTTATAGGCAAGATGATTATTTTTGACAAACTACTTTATAACAATTCTATTTATTTACTTTACCCGGAATAAAAGGTAGTTCTGCAAAAAAAAATGGATTCAAAAGAAACATTGATATCTTAAATAGTTAATAATTAACGTAATTAGAGATCGGTAAAAACTCTGTAAAAAGTTCTCGTTCTAAGGTAGAAAAATGTTAGAGAAATATGATTAAAACTTGCAAGCTGCGATGATATAGTGTGAACATTCTAATGTTTATTATTTACTATTTTAAGTACCTTTGATTATGTGTAAAGTATAATTAATATAACATAGAGATTTGTTTCCTTTCTTATGTACATGAATCTCTAATAATTTTGTTCTTGCCGGCTTGGTGGCGCAGTGGTAAAAGCGATGGGACGGTCCTCATACTGTTGCGATAGCCGTGAGTTCGAATCCTGCTGGGCCGTGGTCGTAAATTTATGTTTGTAATTGTTTAATAATTGCGAATGTTCTAGGCAAGAGTGCAACAAGGAATATGATCCCAGTCACGCCAGTAACCAGGATGGGTAAGACCGGGTGCCTTCCGGGATGATTTCTAAAGTTGGTCACTCGCCACTCGGAAGGCTTAATGCTGAGGTCCGCGGTTCGGAGCCCACGTTAAACTTTAGGCCCAGTCCCGATAAACTCATAGTTGGTAAACGGAGACTTTAAAATATAAAAAAAATGTTCTTTTTTCATATACCAAATTATATATATTATAAGAAAATTATATAACTTATAAAATTGTATTTATTATAATATAATATTTTTAGTTACACCAGTGTGAATGGACATCTATTTCTGTGAGATTTAAATGCCAAGCAGACAGAAGAAAATGAATTTATACATTAATTCAATCAGCATTCATTGTTGTTAAAAATGAGTAATAATGAGCATGGTGGGTGTGGTACAGTATACATGAGTTTTTATATTACATACAAACGATGTATGAATTCACATATTGTCACTGTCAATTGTCACAACTAGAGGAAAAAGGACTTAGCAGAAATTTAGTTTAAACATTCATATGGGAACTTAATATGTTAAAGTAGGTATAACAAAGATTTTGTGAAACACTTGATGGAGTATAATTGATAGAAATATACGAGCTTATAAATGTGTATGGCATAATTAAAATAAAGTTATAATTACAATTTGTGCACTGAATTTAATCAAATATTACAAGGTAATTTGATACAATATTGAATAATCTTTCATCCCACAGAGTTGCTAAGAGTTTAAGAAAATCGCAATATCAAATGAATATGATTTAAAGTATTTTTGTGTTGTAGTAAATGTCAATTATGTAATATGAATATTTTAGTAGCCTGGTGCAATAACTTTGCATCTGTATTTTCAAACTATCTATCTAGCTCTATCATAAAATATTTCAGTTAATCGATATAATCGATACGAGTGTCTTGTTTATTATTAGATCTTTGCATGCATTTTGATTATCCATAACTATTTTCAAAAATTATCACTGTAAATAGCTATTGAACAACTTAACATTATTATTAAATTCTGTTGTTTTCCATTATATATTATTGAGTTACTCAGTGTATGCTGAACCATGGTATGCCTAAAATCAAATTTTTTGCCTTGAAGAAAGTATACTAGGTCGAGGCTCATCAGAAACTTTTAAAAACTTATGCTGCTCTGTTATATTTTAATTGTCGATTTTGGTTTTCGTTTCCAAAGGATGACCTGAAGGAATAAAAGGAACAAAAGGACAGTCTGATTGGACGAAAACCTAACTCAAAGTCTTGAGGTACTTTCAGTTAGCTCAGCAATTAATTTTAATTCATCAGAGAGTAAAAATAGCTGTTGTTTAAAATAAACGAAAATTTATCATTCATTTCCAAGTGTTTCGATATAAAATTCATTGATTGTCAAGCAAGAAAAGAATAATTTCATTATTTGACGATGAAATGAAGGTCTACTTCGACAACATCAAGCATAATCCCTTCACTTTGACATCGTTGGGGAATTTTCATGGTCTCGTTGTGCATATAGTAGGATGAGCAAGATGTAGTGTTCTACGAGTTGCTAAAATCGAATGAAACTGTTAAAATTGAACTGCATCAATTGAAAAATTGGATAACGAACCAAACGCTGCAAACAAACCAAAAAGCGTTTTGAAGGCGACATTGTGCGCAGTTTGAACAGGAAGTTCTGCCACGTATATATATAGAAGCAGAAAAGAAAATTATTCTTTCTCTGCCCCTTGTAACGGTACCACTTCCACAGCGCTTCCATACTTCCTTAACCTAACCTAATATCCTGTCCATTCTCTCAGCGAATATATATGTAATATTTAACACATAAAAAAAAGATTTTATTCAGCCGATATTTTCTGTTCCCTTGCCAATTCCTGACACAGAAATATAAGTGAGTGTTGCGATAAACAACAACGTCGGTAGCTAGGCATTCCGACCGACAAGACGAACATTCCTACAATTAGTGACCCCGAAGTGACCGAAGTGCCAGCTCAACACGATCATCTCGATAGGTGTTCAACACGTTCATGAATCGATAGCGCGAGAAATCCATCGCCAACACATGGTCGGCGTTATTCCATGAGACTAGCGCGATGAACGAAGGCCACAGAAGCCCATCATGTATAATATTAAGGCATGAACACCCTTGCATCAGGAAACAGGACACCACACTTATAGGTACCCTAAAACAAATCGTAACGCCCCAAGAAGAACTACGTCCTGCTACTCCTTCGATGGCAGCTGATCGCCTAAAACTCCTGTTAAGGTTGGATCACCGTACCATAAGCAGTCCCTGGGAGATTGATTGCGTGATTGAGTGTGCTCAAGAACCTGCACCACGTGCAGATACGTTCCACAGCAGCTCCACTAGGAGGGCGTGATGTAGCAACCGCTACAACTCTTTAGGGCACAATTATTACAATTACATCAAATTTAAAAGTTGCCAACGCTGATGGATTAGTGCCATGCGGTTCCCGGCTATAAAAGACCATCACGACGACGCCTCTCTCTCTTTTTTCCTAACCGATGGCTTCGTCGCGCAATATATAACACTTACTAATTAAATAGAAATGTAGAAACGACATAAACCACAAAGCCTTATTAAAATCGAACTTCGAAAACTTTTTTTTCTATTTTTACTAACAGGAAAAATTCTATAAATTATTCCTGTTAGTAAAACATTATATCTTGAAAAATTCACAGTGTTATTATTAGTTCGTAAATATATTTTAAATTATAAAGTTCACGTCCTTCGTAATGTGGAAAAAAAAAAGATTCAATAGCTGTGACAATCCTTGAAAGCTACTTAAAGTAAAATAGAAATATCATTTGCGCTTAAATTTTTTCTCGTTTAAAATTCACAAACATACTGTACCACCGAATTAAAACTAACGACTAGAAATACCTAAAAAATAAGCTTAGATACACAATTCCGTGGTAGATGTTCATTTTAGTATAACGACTGGTACTTATATACGAAAAGTTCCGAAGCGGGATAAATGTTTCGGTCATTTCGAGAACAAATAGCGCGAAATAAAGGCAAAAGCAGGACCATCATTGTACGGTTTTATTGCGCACTAAGCGTGAACGTCGAAGTCTTTATAAATTTCCCAAAAATATCTGTCTGATACTGATTTGTGCGGTCTTTACTCGACTGGATGCTTAGCCAGACTGTCCGGTGCAATAATTCCCCAAGGAAACGGGCCATATTTCCCAGTAGCGGCGTATTGCTTTATAAATTTCGATTTTAAATGCTGTTTGACTCAAAGGACCATTAAGTTTACGATTTGAGATGCGGCTAGGTATTTACTAGCATCAGATTAACTCGAACTTAGGGGATCCCGGTAGTAAGTGGTAGAGCTTATTAAGATTTAATTGGAAACGTATTCGAACTTATTATATTAGGTTGTTCAATAGGTTGGACATTTCCATGAACGATTGTTAAAAAATATAAGGGGTGTAACCGTTTAACGAAAGATGGCGCTAGAATTATACCGGGGATGCAAATGGTGAACAGGTCGCGAACTTTGATACGTCAAAGTAACACATTAGTCCATAATTCCTCGTCCTTACAGTCATAGAGAAATAGAGATTTAACTTTATAGGAAATTTTGGGGAAACGTTTCGGGACCTCCAATATGTCGCTACGTTTAACATATTACTTGTTTTATTCGCTATGCTAAGAACCGCGACGGGGTCTGATTACAAACATGTAACAGTGTGATTAGCTTTTCATAACGTTTACGGATTAAATTATTATTATCTTTTGTTAGTACATACAAGGCGATAGTTGAAATGCATTATCATTCTAAGAAGTGTTGTGTGCCCGGTTGCACAGATGGTAAGGAAATGTATTATCGTTTTCTATTAGAAAGGTATCCGGCGATTTTTAAAAAATGGGTAGAAAACATTAAACATCCTAAACATGGGTTAAACATGAAACAGATTTATGATCGTTACCGTGTGTGTCATAGACATTTTTCTGATACATTTAAATGTGACTATAAGTACTTATGAACAATTTTGTGATTGTGAAAATAATACCACGCGCCCAAGTGGCTTAATTACCACTAATTTCTAAACTGTGTTGCTATATTTGTAGTGCCTATTTCCATCGTTTCAAGCCTACTGCGTTCGAAGCAAATATCATCGACATTTAAACAAACTCCAGAAGGTAATGGTAAAGTTTGTATTAATTCAGCCAATACCCCCCTTTCTGCTCATTCTTACAGCTAATTACTTGACTCTGTAACTTCAGTTCTAGATGTTCCTGTAAGAGCAAATAAATTTTTACGTTGTACCGTAATGTACATCTCAGGTTATTTATTAAAACTTTTGAATAAAGAAATTAAATGTGATTTTTATTTACATACAATTATGAATAAATCACAACCCACAAATTTATTCTGATTTTAGAGGCAAAGCAATATCGCGTGCCCCAGGCTCCAACAAAATTGTTTTATTATACTCTCAGTAGGTCCTTGAGCTATGCCTTTAATTTTATTGAGCGATTTTGCCACGTCGATAATATATCAAAATTTTTATTATTTTTATTACCCTTCAATTGTACAATCCATAATGATCTTTCTGATGAAATATTTAAAGTAAAAAAAGATGTGTATATAATCTTGAGTAAAATAGGTGAACAAAATATTAAGAAGGAAAGACTCAAAGTTTGCTTTCAGTATAAGAAAACAAAAGACAGAACTGTGATAGAAACTATTAAATTGATGGCACTAAACAAATATGAAAAATTATAATTTTTATTTGCAATGCAGCAAAGCTTTTTGTTTATTAATTAAAAATTAAGATGACATCAAGGCTGTCACTTGCCAAACATTACTAATGAGTCAAATGTCTTCACAGTAAAATATTTTTCTTACAGGTGCCTATAATGGCGATTTAAATTGACCAATCAGATTATTTGAATGGCCAATTGTGACGTCCTCTGAATGTTGGGCAAAGCGAAACTTTGCGCCAGAGTCACTAATTGAGTTGCATCTCTATTACTCTATGATACAGTTCAGTTAGTTCTCCTCGGTATAGCCCGTTCAATAAATCTGTGAACTCACGCCATCTAAATACATAAGGTCAACACATCCCAATGTAAATTATACGGTCACAATAGTTTATAAATTAGGGTTGTGTTTTGCTGTATTTACACTAAACTCTCTTCCACACCACCCATGATGAAAAATTCTAGGCGCGTTTTTCATGTAGTGGTATCCCTGGAGGTCTAATCCAGTTAATTAAAGATTGTATGTACAAGCAGTGTATTTTACTTTCAATAGACAGTGTATTTACTTGTGTTTGGTTCTTGTTTAGTTCGTTACAGTTTAACAATTCATTCTGATATCACTTTATTACTCCTGAGCCTCCTCTGTTAATACCTGTGTCTGCCTTTCTTGATAAAACTAAATTTAATCAATGTATTTTCCCTAAATAATTTGTGATATCCGCAAAAGAGTTGGTATTGTCTCTCCTCATATATTCCTTATTATTGCAATAAGCATAATATTTGTTAGCATTAGTACTCTCTAACGCCTGGTTGCCGTTGCACCTAAGAAATATATGACTGAAAACCGACTTTCGTCTAACCTTTTGACAGAAGTAAAGCAAGAAGGCATTGTGGAGGCTTGATAGAAATATATGAAATAATAAAATTGACTTTAATGCTTTTCAAAAACTTAATATTGAGTGTATTGGATACGACATGAAAATTTAAAAAACAAAAATTGCTTTTTACCGGGTATGAACTTTACGAGGGTATATCCCTAAAAACGTATTTAATGTATGATATATATGTATGTGCAATCAAAGGGCGGAATTTTCGCTTGTATTCGTTGTTAATAATTTATAAGAAAAATAAAGTATGTTCTATCATGTAAATTACACATATAAAAGGGAGAAAATATGGAAAACGTACATTGTACGCGAAATATAATTCGAAAAGCACGGTTTGTTGTTTTAAATTTTCGCATTTTTGCAATAGCTAAAACATTCCTTTACCACATTCATTACATTACATTCTAAAACAAAATACGAATACTCGAAATTAAAAATATATGTTATTAATACCAGATATAAACATTTCTATAGCTATACCCGGCATATTTTCGCAGATATTCCGAATATGTATACAAATATTGATATCGAATCCATTTGTTTTTCACACTTTTTATTAAAAACTCTATATATCGTATTTATATAAAGTACAAAGCGTGTATTTTTAGATGTTTTTGTTTAATTATTTTTTGTCTTTATTGAATATGGATTACGATTATGTAAAGAATCTCGTAAAAAATGGCTCTGATACAGGGGATAGACAAAATAATATGAACACCATTCAATGTGGTACGTTTTGTTACATGTGATACTGTTTTCATGTAAATAGTCCGACATGAACATACCGAATTACATGCAATATATATTCAGTAGTTCCGCAGGGTGTCCATTATATGTACTATATCTTATGCAAACAGCTGATCTACCTACAATAAAATAACTACTATGGCAACATACTCATAGACAACACGGCAGACTTAGTCTCTCATGAAAATCCAGCCATATCATCAATTTGCCTATAAACACACATAAATCAAATACAAATTTGGATGAAAAAATGGTATATAAAAGTCTGTAGTCTGTGCCCACCAGTCTGTAGTAATAATTGTCAATTTTCGCAAGCAGAAGATGCTAAATAGCTTGGTATGCACCTAGATCGACGTCTTTACTTGGAAGATCACATACTCGCCAAATGAAAACAACTTGGATTTAAACTCTACCAATTATATTGGCTTATCGGGCGCAAATCAAAGTAATCATTTAGTAACAAGATATTATTGTATAAATCTATACTCAAGTCTATTTGGCCATATGGAATCCAACTAAGGGGAACTACTAGCAAGTCTAATATATCCATCATAGAGCAGTTCCGAAATAAAGCATTGCCTGCCATTGTCGATGCTCCATACTATGTTTCAAATGAAGTGATATAAGGCGATATTCCCCTAGAACCAATTACGAGTGTAATTCAACGTATTTGTGTGAAGTACTTCGAAAGACTATCAGTGCAAGCTAATATATTGCAAAAAATATGTGCGTAGACTAAAACGTCTAAAACTATCCAATATTATTATTGGACAAATATAGACTTTAAAATTAGCTTTAAAATAAGTATAAATAATTAAAATGGTAATAATTGGTACAGGAGGTCACTTAATAAAGTGATTTTCCACATGTCATGTATTTATAATATAAATATAACAAATACATATTTGCATCGAACATCGAATTTTGACAAATGGGCTGATTATAAACAGAAAATTATAGAACAGAATTCGGTAAGTCACAATCATCAACAAACAGCAGAACTAAATAATTGTAGAGGAAGCTATAAAAAAAACCGTAAAAGTACCCTAACAAACTAATTTTAATTTCATGAGATTTTCGATTTGTTTATGCACCATTGTGTTATGCCTCGGTTGTATGTCAAATCATTTTGTAATATTTTTTGAATGTCAAACAAACGTAGTCCAAAATGGAGCTGTTTAGCCAAGGAAAACACCAATATGAAAAGGTTTGTTTGCTCAATATTACGCAGTGAATTCTTTCTCCCACTATCGATCGTTTCAAATAGTTTGGGCATGATGGTTGCCTTACAGGAAGTGAAAGAGTACGCACCGCCAACACTTCATGTTAACCGTAAGGTCATCAAGAAGCTAGTGTAGCAAAATTCGAAAATCAAAAGAAAAATCGCCCGTGAGACTGGAATGAGCAAGTCGTTTATTCATCGAATAACTAAAAAAAAGAAATATTACTCCACAAGAAGTTCAGCTTCTCGCAGATAAAAATTAGCGGGTACGGCTCGAAAGATGTCACCAAGTCAAGCGTCGTGTCACTGCTCAATGATGGGAGCGCATCCTCCTGAAGCTGTTCACCGTTGAGCAAGCGCAGAACCACCAAAACGACAGTTCATCATGGCGCCATCACCAAGACCTGTTTTGAAGATAAAGGGGTCAAAATCAATCAGAAAGTGTATGGACTAGAGCATGTAATCCATTTTAAAGGCCAGGGCTTTTGCTACACTCTACAAAAGTTTGGAGTCAATCGCTGCGTCAAAAATGGGACCGATTTTCGTCAGAAGACCTGCGGCCTGCTTTTCCGAAAATCTCGAGTCACCTTTAAACCTGTGTATCGTCTCGGGAGGGGATCACAAATCGGCTGATTATATTATTGCTAAAGTTCCATGTCATTATAATTCATTGTTGTTTTGCCAAATTTATTTGATTTAATAAAATTATCTTTTAAAATGTTTCATACAGTTTCTTTGACAACCTATTAATTTCTAGTCAAAAAACTAAAGTTTTGGTGGAGTTAGATTTAATATTAGTTGAGCTATTATGGTTAAAATCTGGCTATCGACAATGAATGACACCAAATTAAGTTTGGAAGAAAGCTTCTTTGGAATGTCTTCCCAGAACCTTTCAAGTTTATCGCATATCGCCTCTTGTGACTATACCACTTCACAGTTTACAGTACATGATTTATTTAAACAATTCGAATCTTTCAACGAGAAGATAATATAATAATAACGAGAAATTAGAGAATTTAATCAAAAATCGGTGGCTAGGGAGAATAATGTGACGGATACTCCTAGATATTTGATATTTAATATAAATGATATTGAATTAAACTATTGAATTAAAATTCTACTATTCTAAATATAAATTGAAAGCACCTAGAAATAATTAACGTCAACTGATAAAAATATAAAACGATAATTTTTTAAGACTGAAGTGGCCACAATCAATAACATGTTATCGCGTTTTTTCCTTAAATAATCTTACCCAATAATTTATAAACTGCGTGATTTACAATAATTCTTGCATTATCGCTTGCGACATATTCTATTTTAAAATTAAGATAAAGTCGGTCATTTAAGTACAAAGGTGAATCAGCCGGTCCTTGCTGGGCATCGAGAAAAGTTTAACTCTCTTTATTTACCTAAATTCTTTTATGGTGACGATTAGATTTAAGGTCGAAAATATATATAAGCACGTAAATATGCGCAGGAGGTAAATAAAAATGGCAAAAATTTAGAAATAACACATTTGTGTTTACTAAAATGAAATAATAAAAATATAATTAATATAATATATAAAATATAATTAATAAAATATCATGTTACACATCATCATGATTTTTTATAAATAAATATATACATACAATCAATATACATACAAATATATATATATATATATATATACAAAGTTGATAAATAATTAATTTAATTTTGAAACACTATATAAGGAGGGAAATAAACATTTATTTTGAAATAACACATTTTCTATAAAAAAAACTATTGAATAAAATGAAATAATAAAAATAATTTCTATATGCTTCTATTTTTATAAAAACGCCATATTCAAATTAATTTATATATTTGAACAATTAAGTAGAACTCCAAGAGGCATATAAATAAAGAGTAACATATTTATATATTACATAACAGTTAACTAGAACGTATAAATAGCAAGAAGCCCAATATAGTCAAACCCAGCCAATATAGTTAAAACCAAACGAAAAACCTACCACTATATATGAAAGCAGAAAAATTCTCTTAAAAATCTCCTAATATGATCAACTATTATCGCTACCATACTATTCTTGATTCACATATCCCATTCATGAATTAACTACCTCGAGATTTCGATTAACGCATTGTATATTCACTAGCCTAAAAGGAACGGATTGTCGTTCTTTTAAGCCGAAAGAAATCGCAGTCACTACATCATTTTGTTTACAAAATAATAATTTAGTTCCTTATACTGTTATATAAAAATTCATTGTATTTTCCTGGTCATTAGATCATTAGGATGTCGTTGATAGTTTCATATTTTGTTTATTTGATCCAGGTCCACTTACATCTTAGCAAAATGCTGTCTAATTTTTTCTTCTCTGATCCTCCGAATTTCACATTCTTCGATTTTCACTGTCAACAAACTCTAGCTACATTACGTTTCAGACGGTGCGGCGTCACTATGATGATATGACCCCTGTAACACTTCGATAACTCATGTAAATTATGCCTGACTTTTTACAAAGTTATGAAATAAAACTCTAATAATTTATAACTAACTCTAAAAGTTTGTTTATTTTTAAAAAATAATTTCATTTTAACATTCCCCATATTACGTGTCCAACAAACAAAATTCAAGCGATATCCACATAGAACCCATAACGAGTGTGATTCGAAGTACTAGTGAGAAGTACTCTGAAAGACTATTAGTGCATCCTAATACACTCGCCAAATAGTTAAATGTGCGCGATGACAGTGATGAAGTGCGTAGGCTCAAAAGCAAACTACCATACAAACTGATAAATAGACACATAGAGTGAAATTTAATAATTTCTAGAGTTAGAATAGTAATTAGAATAAGTTAGGATAGACTTTAAAATAAGTTAGAATAATATCTAGAATAAGATTTAGATTATAAATTGTACAGTAGATCACTTACTGAAGTAGAAGATCAACATGTAAGGATGGTTATCAAACAATAATACTTATTGACCACGGGCAGATTAAATTGTTAACGTTCCAAGAGATTAATAGAAAAACAAAAAGTTTTGACATTAAATTCTTATTAGCGCTTAAATCATCATTTTTACAGTGAGAGCATTTAAACATATTCTAGTTCCGTGTCGGTGCACATTGCAAATGGGTTTCTTACATGTACTACGCGATATTTTAGTTTCTCTGGGATTATATTTCTGGGTATTTTGTAGACCGTTATCCCATAACCTGGTAAGAGACTGCATTTTCGATTGGAATAGTGTTGAATCTAGCAGGATTTTCTTGAAGTGTGACATTTCTGATTGATAGGAATAAATGAATTGCATTTTGGTGAAAATTGTTGCTATTTTGTTTCCTGTTTAGATCTTTAGAGAGTGCAACTTCTTATGTCAAGTCCTGTAAGAATATTTGTTATCTACTTCAGTCATTACATTTCCAATTGTGTAAAATTTTATATACGATTTAGGTATTGAGGGCAGCCATATCAATAGTTTTCACAAAAATCCTAAGTGGTCATCTGCTGCTTAAACGAACACATGAATATTCTCTATGCGTCATGATGAGACATGCAATGTGCGCATAGTATTTCGATACGCTGCAGACCCTGCGGGGAAAGGAAGGTACCCCACGTAATTAAATTTAGTTCTTTCGTCGGAAATTTCAACTAAATTCAATAACTAGTATAAAAATAGACTTAGCAATATATTTTCTACGATTATCTGGAAGGAGAAGAAATCAAAAGAACATTTGGAAATTTATTAAATAATTTATTTATAATAAAGATTTATTTTTATTATTTTTTATTATTAATAAAGGTTAATAATCGGCGCCAATCAGCGAGATAATAGTAATATCCGTTTTAACTGCGATTAGAAAACATTTGAATCATTTGATTAGAAAAAAAAGATAACATTGTTTAAAATGACAAACAAAAATTACATTCTACGAAAATGTATGCATGACAAGTTGATTGTCGAAGATTTTTAAGTTCAAAAATATGTATCCTGTCAATATTTGTAATATCACTTGTCTCTTGTTCAATAGACAAGATACATATAGACAATATAGACAATATTGGTTAGATATAGACAACGTCAGTTAGAATTATGGTACTCATTGCTAATTGTTACATCTCAAATAATTTTTAATAAATTTCAGTTTCGAAGAACTTTTCTCACTGCTATTACTTATGGCAATTTTCAAGAATATTTGGAGTATTGTAATATTGGGCAGAGTATATTCCAGCTTGAGTTTCACAATACATTTTAATAATCCCGGATCCGAACTAATCAAATTATTTTCATTGCAATCAGCAGTCGAAATCTTTCTGGTTTCAAATTCGGTTCGTGATTCTTGGCACAGGTATAATCAAGACTGTCGCCCAAGGCTGGTAATATAGACAGGTGATAAGAAATTTTCTAAGCTACGCCACTTAGTGAACTAACTAAAAAAGTTACAAATCAAAATGACCAGAAATAGCGATTTGAAGGGAAGTGTTACAATCAATTGTAATCAGGGACGAGAGTCGAAGGCAACAATAATATCGTTGTTCGCCAACCAGTGGGATAATTTTTCTGTAATGTATTATGACTAGCGATGAAAAATGAATACACAACAGGTTTCTCTCTAAGAGCAAGATGAACTATGTAAAATAACAATGCTTAGCCATACGTTGCATCTCCTACACTGACCTGGTGGGTTCAGTCTCTTCTACCAGCAGAACAGTAAAATTATGAAAAATTAACTATATTGCAAATTGGTTTGTAGGGTGATTTATATGGCTCGGTGAACGGAGGTAAATCGAAATGAAACTGTGGTTATTTACAGGATGCGACCGTTATTTATTACCGTTATATAAAAAAAGTGAAATTAGAAGAAGATAAAAAGGGATAGTAGTGGTGTTACCTGAAGGCGAAGCTTGATCAGTCGATGGTGGCACGTCTGAACTGAAGGATCAGTATTCTGAACTTCAGTAATCTCCCAGATAAACGTCTCGGAGTTGCGAGATATTCGTTATCGTGTTCTAATTGCTAGCACCCCACCCATGTGTTGAACATCTGGGATCATATTTCTGGGTATTTTGTAGACCGTTATTCTACGATGTAAAATTCGAACTGTCTCAAGGTTCCTACAGTTTTTTTAAGGGAAACTACTAGAAATATAAAGTTTACAAGACAAGATAGGAAATATATATTTATGCTTCATTTGTCACATTTTTCTGCATCTAACTAGGGCAGATGCTGACGTACAAAGAAGCGAAAAAAATATTATTAGCTCCGGCTTTGAAAAAGCTCTCGTATGTATTCAATTTAATTCCGCGAGACGTATAAAACATTTCTCCGTTTTATAATCTTTATTATTCAGTTTCAATTCTTTCCCAGGAGGCATTTCCAGATGAAATACACGGCTAGAGCATAATGCAATGGCATTACGAGGTATTTTCTTTTTCCAGCGACTGAATCAGCTAGCTTTTTATGGAAACCTTATTATTTCAACGTAAACTATATATATTATGCAACTTTTAATAATAGCATTTTATTTTCTATTACAATTTTCAGCGATTTGTCAGAGAAAAATGAACGAAGCGTATTATTATTTCATTAATTTAAAATAAATATGTTTGAAAACAAATGAGATTGGAAATGTATTTGTTAGGTCAACAATTATTTACAGCACTGAATAAATGATATATCTTGGAGTTGAAGGAAGAACTGTTTAAAATATCAATGAATAAAATAGAGACAGAGAGAATTTTGGCTATTCCGTAAAATACTTTAAATTTTCCTTTTTACCAACGAAGGTTTATCTCGGCATTAAGCCTACCGACTGGCCAGTGACCACTTAGAGATCATCCCAAAAGATATCCTGTCTTATCCATGCTGGTTACTGGCGTGACTGGGGTGGATATTCCATGTCGGATTTTCCACTGTTACCTATAAGGACATTTAAAATTACTATCATAAACATAAATTCAATTCATGCCTCAGCAAGATGCCCCCGTGTCTCCAGAGCACCCAAACGGAGGTCGCAGGCTTAATTCCCTGATAGTACAATAACTTTTTGTTGTTGTTTAGTTTGTCAAATCACCTAGGTTAGTAGCGGACCATGGGGTCTAAACCGTTCCTTATTTCGAATCATTGTTCCTTTATTCCTATTTTTCGTCAAACGTACTGTACCTATATTTAGTCTACCCATTTTAATACTTTAATACTTTATTACTTTATTTAATACTTTACTGAGTCAATATCGAATACTAAAAAGAGAAAAATAAAATATATTTAACAAAAAAATTGAACCGGCTTTAAAAAATAATCAAACTTAGATTTTTAAGGCAAAAAAAAACGTTTTAAAACAAAATAAGTACATAATAATCGTTGTAATGACTAAACAAAAATAAACAAGAACCTTATTTAACCTATCTACTACACGTATATTATATTTTACTATATAAACACAATTTAGTTTAATACATATCTAAACCTATTTATTTATTTACAATATTATTTTAACTTCTACCAAATCAGTTTTTATTTTTAAAGTAAAATACGGTGCTTTTATCACCGTGTATTTTTACTATCTGACAATCACTACGACTAACTCTTATCTTCGAATACATTAATTTAAGTAGATTATTTAATTTAATTTTTCCTGTACCTATGCCGCTATCTTTTGGCAGATACGAGAATTATTATACACTAAAACTAACGCACACAATATTTATTGTTACAATAATCGTTGAGATGCAATTATGTTTATATTATCTATGAAATTTAAGACGTATATTTTTTTGTATAATTTAGTAGTCCAATTTGTTGGGCATTTAACCGTTTCATAATATTTGTGACATTCGAAAATAATTATTCAAGTGATATAGAGGGTGTGCAGCTACCAGTAGTTAACGAAGGACATAAGAAGTTAGACCTAGTGGGAAGCCCCTTATTGTGGCCATAACCATGAAATTCCAAAGGGTCGGAAAACGTGATATACCCGAGCATTTCTTAAGAGACAGTAATCAATGTGTTCCATCCGTGTGAGAAAGTCTAGCTATAAAAGTCTTCCGAGTTCTTCCTGAAAATGTGAACGAATCAGTACACAGAAAAGGATTTCTTGTGCCAACTTTCTTAACCACTACCGAAAAAACGAGGGATCTTCAGCAATAAATCAAGATACATTCATAGTCAAAGAGCAGTGTCGAGAGTGAGCATTATAATTAACCAAAGAACATCAGAATAAGGATCAGTGTTAATAAGAATTAAATAAAAGAAGAAAAAGAACAGGAATATGAAATATGAATTAAGATCGGAATTGTCAGAACAGAAACAGGCGTCAGAAAAGAATAAGTCAACAGCAATAGTTAAAAACAGAAACAGAATACTATATTGTCAAGAAATCTATCTGTTTGAATTGAATCGCGATTTTCGTCACAAGAACACGGCCACATCAAAAGGAACAGTCCAAGGGCGGAATATATATTAGATAAACCAGACATACGATTTAGTAAATCGTTTGAATAACCGGTAGCCAACATTTGTCAACAGAAGATTTTAAAATGTTAAGAGCCTTCATATTTTTACTAAAAACCCAATATTAATATAAATAAATATAAATTTAATTTAATTTAATTCTAATTTTTTTTTAAATTTAAGTCAATAAATTATAAAACTATTTTGCCTCTTAGCACAAATTCTCCAATAATTTTTAGACAGTTTAGTAGTTGATGACTCAACTGTTTCCAGACATTTACATGAGAAGAAAAGACCTATAAAAAGGGAACTGTTTAATACACGAACTGACTGAAAACGAAATCTCGAACCGTTTCAGCATCTCGGATTTATAGCTTATCAGAAAAAAAAAGGAAAAGTTCTCTTTGGCTTATTGTGATTGGCGAAGAAAAGGTGAATCTATTGTGAGAAACACAAACGGAAAAAGTCACGGGTTTGTCTAAGAGGGTGTTCCATATCGAGAACGAAGCAAAATATTCATAGCCATAAAATATTGCTATCGAGGTTTCCTATTTATATTTTAATACTAATAGTGAACAGATACTAATTGATTAATTTGGGCTCAATGTTTGCTTAAATGGCTTCAATTTCTCGAAGAATTCTCTATCATGATTCATTCATTAAAACTCATTCTTGATTTACAGAGATAAAAATGGTAAGTTGGTGCCTAATCAGGGGTGTATGGATGATGATCAATTTGACGTTTTGTCCAGTTAAATGCGTGGTTATTGAATTGTAATGATGAAAAATAATCCCTTCCTGCCTCTTCTTTTTTTGAATTTCTCGAAGCACTTTAGGTAAACAACTCGTTGAATACCGTTTAGAATTCACCACTCAACGTTGCTTAAAAATTAATTCATATAGATTAACAAAATTCGAAAATAACAAGAATAGTTCTGGAAATCTAATTATTCTCTTTGTTTAAATGTATTAAGAATTTCGCAAGTGACTTTTTCAGACTCATAATATAAACATTAATCGATCTATTTTGAATTTAAATAGTGTCAACTAATTTGAAGTCTGGTGAACCAAATGGTTAAGAGAAAATGTTATTAATTAAAAACTACTAGCACTTCATATAGTTCTGAAGATAGTATAACATTGTGTTAAAGGTTATTATAAAACATTTTTCTGTAAATATTATATTTGTTAATTTCGAATTCATTTCAGTTTTCCTTAGTAAATACATTTCGTAGCAAATCAGTAACCAAATACTAAAGTCGATGCAACTTTATTTAAAAAATGAAGTTAAGAGTTTATTGTTTTAATCAGCCAGGAGAATTAATTGTTTTTGCAATATATAATTTAGGGGTAAAGTAAAAAGAAATTATTCTTTGGCTAAATAAGTCTGGTATATTTATTGTAATAGTTAAATTATTGATTGTAAATATATTCCTCTTTATAAAATATATAAAGTCAAATATCAATTTCAAAACTGTTTTTTTTTCTATATTTTCTGTGTAAATATACAAAAATGTATTACTTGATTTATTACATCATGCTTATGTTTATAACGTCAAAATAAAGAAAGATAATTTATATTTATATTTGATGCTCTGAAGTGTTTACAGTTCTAAGAATAATTTTAAAAAGTGTAATATATGTTATAATGTTCACTGCTGTAGTAATTTAAACTTGTACTACTTTGATAACCATTGAAATTTAATTTAAATTAGATTTAATTAAATGTTTTTATTAAAACAATTTTTAAAAAGTTTGTAGGGGTTAGTTCTTGATATAGTTAGTGAAAACAAGTTTTACAAGTATGTAAATTAATACTAGAAATATGTGGCTATTTCATGTATGCCACATAACTCTTTTAAACATCTATCAATTGTTCGTCAAGCAGTAAATTAAACACTAATACTGCTAAATTGTTTTTAAATATCGTTGGGAACTATCGACTGAAAACAGTCGATAGTCGTAAAATAGTCGGGAGTCATAAAACTAGTCAAATGTACAGTTCGACGATTTGTTTCAATTCATGATGTCAGACGAAGATGTACGAATACTTTCCTTTATAAATTGTGAGAGAGGAAAGGACGAAGATAATTGTGTGTGGCAGTTAATTTTATATGTGGATATATTTTCCAACGGTAGTATAAGCGAGACGGAGATGTATACATTCCTCCACGAACAAACTTTGAAAAAGGAAAGGAAAATAATTACTGAATACTGTTATAATAAGTATATATAACATGCAATTTATAATTTAATTTTAAACGAAGTGGAATTACTTTTATATTTGAATGTTAATGTGTTAATTGCTATTTTTAAATAACATACTATAATAAAAATACACAATAAAAGTTAAATAAAACCTAAAAACTAAAAATGTACAATAACCATAAATATTATATAAAAATTAAACATATACCTAATCATAGAAAAGTCCATGATATAATTATTACCATAAAAAGAGTCAAAAGTATTTTAGTATTTATCATTCAAAATTTTAAACTTTTTATCCTATTACATTAACAATCTTGAAAAATATTGCAACAAAATGCTATAATATTAATATACAATATATTCTTATTTACAAGAAAACTACCAAAAAATCATAAAACTACATATATTACATGTAAATCTACGTAAGCATAAATTGGGAACATTTTTGTCAAGGTCGTGGCTAGGACGACAGAGCCGGAACCCTAAAAATCAGTCGAATGAAACAAGTAGAACCAAAAATAGTGACTAAAAGTACGACTGATACAGTTGATAGTAAATAGTAACAAAATTAGGCGGATTGAAAATAGGGACTGAAAACAGTCGACAGTAAAAAGTTGTAAAATAGGTCGAACCAAAAATAGGGACTGAAACAGTCGATAGAAAAAAGTAGTCAATTACTAAACAGTCGATAGTGGATTTCAATCGATAGATCCCAACATTATTTTTAACCAATCGGATGCGGGTACAGTCAAGTTTATTGCTCTATTTGCATTATAAAACATAATCGATCGACTTAGTTTAATGACAACACTGAACAAATCCCTTTATAACGAGAAAAGTTCCGTATTCGAATCAGGTAAAACCGCAGCAGTATCGTGAAGGTTAAACGGCGTATGTGCGATACAACGATCTCATGTCGGCAGAAATTTAGTCGTCAAACAAAGGCGGTGATAGTAGCTGCGGCAACGGCATTAGTCCGTACATGCACGACAGACTAAAGTAGTGTCTTAATTAAAGACTGGGGGCTTTAATCACGATATAGCCCGAGCAGCAATTATTTCAGACAATAGGATGGGGGACGAAACGGTTGAAAATATGGCCGCTGTATCGGGCGTTTCTCCTCCTCCAGGTCGCCTTTATGAGTTTTCTGGTCGAAAGTTTAAACGTTGCATTCGCGGCTGCACATTATAATTCTGGCGACTGTTTAGTGTGTTCGTGTTGGCTGAAATTAAAATAAGCATACGGTTCCCGAACTAGAACTACGAAAGCAACTTTGATGCATATAAGAGATAATATTGCGACTGCGATTTATCACAATAATATCTTACTTTAATTTCTTCATTATTCTACTTCCTAGTTTAAATTTATGTAAAACTTCATTGGAGGAATCAGGTAAAAGAGAAAAGAGAATATCTGGGGTTCAAATATAGGAAAATGTATTGGTTTATTAAAAAACAATAATTACAATAACTATTATCCGTACATAATAAATTACCATTATATAGTCTATTCTAAATAGTAGTGACAGATGTGTGTGTTAAAAGTTGTAAATTCGTTTTACAGTCAGACAATATTATCCTTCTCATTTCATTCTATTTAAAAAGAGAATAGAGAAAGAGATAGAATGCTGTTACACAAGTTGGAACATGTAACCGAAAGAGCCTGTAAAAGTTGTCCGTTGGTCAAACGTCTGCAAAATTCTTCAAAATATTATAATAAGTTATTCTAACGCTTAATGCTTTAATAAATTGCAAATCACCGCGGTTTTTATTGAATATCATTTTGCGCATTGCAGGTGCACGAACTGAATATCAGTACGAACACAGTCACTAAAATATCTCTAAAAATAAAAAACAATAAAGCCTTAAATTCACCAAAAAGAAACCGTATTTATGCGAAACAGGTGATGAATCAAGATAAGGTTGATGTCAGCTGTATCAGAGATCAAATATACGAAATGTGTAAAAACAGTAAGTAGTTTTTTCAATCGAAACATAATTCAATAAAATTATTTCAGAGAAAATTGTTAGTCTGGAAAGTATCCATAAAATGTTAAAATGTATACAGATATTTGAGGGTTGTAGAACATCGCTTCATAAACTCTTGAATAATCTAGGATTTAAATAATATAAAAAAGCAGGAAAAGGTCCAATGGAACTTGCATTTAAGAGAATTCAATTTTTAAAAACATATAACAAAATCAAGGCAGAATTATTATGTCAATTTATATATTAAAATGCGACATAAATATTTCAGAACGGTACAATGGGTCGCTCATGACAAAATGATAATAAATATATAACCTATTTATATATTTACAATATTATTTTAACGACTACCTAATGAGTTTTTATTTTTAACGTAAAATATAGTGCTTTTATCACCATGTATCTTTACTATAAGTACTTTTACTGTAAGTCTTATCTTCGAATACATTAATTTAAGTAGATTATTTAATATTATTTTTCTTGTACCTATGCCGCCATCTTTTGGCAGATACGATAATTATTATATACTAAAACTAACCCACATATTTATTGTTACAATAATTGTTGAGATGCAGTTATATTTAAATTATCTATGAAATTTAAGACGTATGTTTTTTTGTATAATTTAGTGGTCCAATTTGTTAGGCCATTTAACCGTTTTATAATATTTGTGATATGCAAAAATAATTATTCAAGTGCTTCATATAGAGGGTGTGCAGCTACCAGAGGTAAACGAAAGATATAAGGAGTTAGACCTAGTGGGAAGCCCCTTATTGTGGCCATAACCATGAAACGCCAAAAGGTCGGAAAACGTGAAATACCCGAGCATTTTTAATAAAATTATTTCAGAGAAAATTGTTAGTCTGGAAAGCATCCATAAAAAGTCAAAATGTATACAGATATTTGAGGGTTGTAGAACATCGCTTCATACACTCTTGGATAATCTAGGATTTAATTTAAAAATAACGTAGGAAAAGGTCCAATGAAACTTGCATTTAAAAGAATTCAATTTTTAAAAACATATAACAAAATCAAGGTAGAATTATTATGTCAATTTATATATTAAAATGCGACATCAATATTTCAAAACGGTACAATGGGTCGCTCATGATAAGATGATAATAAATATAGTTTAAAGACAACAAAAGTTGATAGAAAAAGGTAAACGGTGGAGTAACCATCGATTAGGTTTTGTTAGTCATAATATTTATTAATAATTCATTGCAGACATATAGTTCCACATGCTGGAAACAGGAATGGTTTTATTCCTGGTGCAGAATTATTGTTTTCCTCCAAGTCCAAGGGCGACTACCATGGAGAAATGAATCATAATGTGTCGTAGTTTGAAAATCAGCTTTTAAATAACTTGGAGTAACCATCGGTTATTGTTATGTGCAATGCACCATATCATAGTACTCTGGTGGAGAAAATCTCAACAACTGAATCAACAAAGGCTGCAATTAAAGAATGGCTTAAAGTACATATACATAATAAGTTTCGAGGAAACCACGTTAAAGAATGAACTATTTCAAGTTGTTACTCGGTAAATATATATAAAATATTTAATTGCATTTTATGTAATTTACTTTTTTAGAAATAAGGCTGAGAAACGATACATGGTAGATCCGATTACTGAACGTTATGGTCACAGAGTATTACGTCTTCCTCCCTATCACTGCTTATTTAATCCAATTGAGTTGATGATGGGGTATTACAAAGAATTATTGCAATAGATATTCAGGTGGAGAAGGATATTCAAACCAAAACTTTCTGGATTTATGGAAAGACAAATGGTAGAATATTGAGCAAGTTTTTGATGGATTAGAAATAATCAGCTTAGTTATTAACTTTGTTAGTGTAATTGACTTGATTAGTGTGATTGATTGAATAAAACAGGGGTGACAAACAGTGATTCAGGCATGAAAGACAGGGTGATGAAAAAGGAAACAATTAAAGATCGGTATACAATTAATATACTTTAACTGTAAGAAATTGTATTATAGAGTGTGAAAGATTTATGAGCATGTGTGTTATTGTTCAGAATATACATGAACGTCTGTATAAAATGTATCAGGTGAGAAATAATACAAATTGTTTTGCAGATATGGCAAGTGCATTAAGGAGAATGCAGTGATTAAATATAGTTTTATAAAGGTAGTAACAGAACAAACTAAGGAGAAATATAGTAATATCATAATAACCTTACAAGGAAACATTTCATTGAAAAAAACAAGAACTAAGAGTAAAACATAAAAATGGTCTCTAATGAAAGTAAAATACATTACTCAGATATACAATGGTTAATTAGGTGGATTAGGCCTCCGGGGGACACCATTACATAAAAAAACGCGCTTAGAACTCTTCCTCTACTAGTGTGGACAAAAGTGTGAAAGTATACTAATGTGAAAAAACAAATGTAACCTATAAATTATCGTTCCTCTATAATTAACTGTAGTTTTAAGTTCTTGGATAATATATGCATTAGACGTACTGCAACATTAAAATATATTATAATACATAACATTTTTGTTCCGTTAATTTATTTCGATTGTCATAATCAACATGTACTAAAACTCAGAGTTACTGCGGCAACATTGCGACGTTTTGACAGGTCATGTGCGTCACTACTGTTTTAAATACATTATATAAGCATGCGTTGAAAACTATATAGGCACACGAAGTTCAATTATGGGGATCATCCACATTCTAAGTTTACCAGAACAAAGTCCTGGGAAATATTGTCAGTGCACGAGATATTACAGGACTGATTAGCGTTGACACCTTCAGTTACTTCTCACATATTGCAGAAGATTTGTATTAGCATCTCGGTCCGTTAGTTAATATCGGAATGTTCCAATGAATAAAATTTTGCTAATAGAAGTGAAGTTTCAAAGGATTATTATTACAATATATCGATCTTGCTGTCAAAATAATAGTTTATGTCTCCACGGTGCGTTCGTTAATATCGGAATGTTCCAATGAATAAAATTTTGCTAATAGAAGTGAAGTTCCAAAGGATTAATATTACCATATATCTATCTGGCAATCGAAATAATAGTTTATGTTCCCTCGGTCCATTCTATAATATCGGAATGTTCCAATGAATACAATTTTGCTAAAGGACGTGAAGTTTCAAAGGATTAATATTACCGTATATAGATCTGGCGATCGAAATAATAGCTACTTCTCATATATTTCAGAACATTTTATGTTCCCTCGGTCCGTTCGATAATATCGGAATGTTCCAATGAATAAAATTTTGCTAGTAGAATACGAACTTCCACAGGATGAATGTTATAATTATTTCAAAAGTTTGGTCTCGCTGGAACGACACGGCCCATTGGCCATTATAAACGGCCAATAGGCCCTGTTGACTACGAATATCGTTCTTCAATATCAGAATGAATGAAGGATGATCTGAGATCTGAGTAAAGAATTTGGCGGAGCACCTTCGACATTTTATATCTTTCTCTGGAGGTATTGGCCAGTTTTCTATGACAGGCTTCATCTAATGTGGATATCGAAGTAATAAAACTTTTCTATAACACTACATTAGGACATAGACTCAAAAGGATCAAACCGTTTAATGGTTAAAATTCAAATTTAACCAATAATTTTATTTAATCTTGTGTAGTGTAGTGAGATGCCTTTAATACAAAAACAGCAGTTATAATATATAATATTATTACACCAGAGACTAAGATAGAGTCGATGGTTAATCGGCAAACCATTATTAACAACGTAATAAAATTAAAAACGTAAGTAAATTTAGGTAACGTCTAAATGAACTGTTCCTTATGACACTTTCATATTATTTTATGAACCTGATACACAGATGTTCCTATGACTAACAAGTGAACCAAGTCACTAAAATCAGTTTTTCTTAGGTAAAACTTTAAAAAGCTAACAATAATAATAATAATAATAATAGATAGACCAATAAAAATTGTTATTGTTTTTTATCTATATATACAAATTTATTCTCACTGGCGGAATTGTGTATATAGTCTATTCAAAGTTTCTTTAGTAAAGCGTCGTGGATATTTGTTACGTCGAAACATTACAATGTTGCCGCATTAACTCTGAATTTTAATTCAGTTTGGCTTTGACATAAAAAAAACATTCTAATCTAAATAAAATAATTGAACAAACATGTTACCAAATATAATTTATCTTAATATTATAGTACATCACTACATAGTATAAAACAAAGTCCCCTTTTCTGTCCCTATATCCCTATGTGCGCTTAAATCTTTAAAACTACGCAACGGATTTTGATGCTGTTTTTTTCAATAGATAGAGTGATTCAAGAGGAAGGTTTATATGTATAATACATGCATAATATACTAAGGCAACATTGCTAATTTTAGAGGTTTCTAACGTGATGTCGTAAATTAACCTATTTTTTTAGGCTTATTTAGCAATTAGCAAAAACGCTGCCTAACCCTACGAGTTAGATCAAATTAATGTACTACAGTATTGTACACCATAAAAAGGTCTACAAAAAAGTCCGCGATGGTATATGTTTATCTTTTAGGGATAACCCACATTAACCATTTTTATTGTTTACTTTTTACGTGAGAAAATGGCTTATGTACGAAGCTATTTTAAGCAATACGGCATTAATCCTTATCGAATTAAGTACCTTAAATACAGTGTGCAATTAATATAGATCAATATGGTTCCTTACAGCATGTAAATTAAACAAATATTTTCGGAGATATTACAAATTTAAAATTTGCGTTTAAAAATGTGTAATGTAATAAAAATTGTATGAATTTAGATATTCCAAAGATAGCAGGAAATCTTCATAGTAAGTATAGGGGAAGAGGAATTGTTTTACTGCAAATTTAATGCGTGCAGGCCAAGGGCAGTAATGAATGAACCAAAAATACTGGATCGATTTTAATCATGTTTTCATTGAGTGACATAGGCATATATATTTTATGCCCGTGCAAAGTCGGAGCGGGCCGCTATGTTTTTATATACAACGTTAATATTTTTTCTGTAGTGTATTTAATTTAGTATCAGCATTGCACCCGTGCGAAGCCGGGGCGGGTCGCTAGTCTAATATATATATTATCGAAGAACTTAAAACTACAATTAAGAACCCAGATATAATAGTTTGTAGGTTAGATTTGTTTTGTTTACATTGAACTCTTTTCCACACCATCCATGCATATAGCTGCCAAACGCAGTCATACTACGGGATATGCGCCTAAAAACGTACAGTCTTCGTTTAAGAAGCAATAAAACTTCATCAAACCATTATCCTGGCTGGCAAAATCCCCAGACCTCAACATAGATGAACTTTTATGTGGAGTTTCAGAGTTCATAGCGAACAGTTGATCTTCTTCAACACTAAATAAATTGATATGATTTGGGAAATGGAACAGAACAACATTCCGTTGAAAATTCTACAAATTTATTCGGCGAGGAATTGCCCCCTGAGACTAAATTTGTTAATAAATCTTCTGTAACTCACATTTATATCATGTCAAAAAATTAATCAAGCTTCTAAATTTAATTAACAAAAACGCGTGTTTTTCGGAAAAGAGAATATCAATTATAATCGGAAAAAATTATAGATGAAATTTTATTGCTATGTATTTTAAATATTTAAAAGTTTATATTGTGTTCTATAAAACGAAATTACGAAATATGACGGCGTTAAATGAAAAATTACAAACGAGACTGGAACGACAAAAACAAAAAAGTAGATATTTTTCGACTCGGTCTCCAACAATAGTTCGCAATTCCAATTGTGCTCGATCAGTAATAACAGAAAAAAGCAATTAACAGGCAAATATAACAAAATTCATCGTTTCGAATGTTTAACTAAAACGAACGTATAAATATAGCGATGTTACATGGCAAAGTGAATGAGGTCCAGGTATGGAGATAGATTGTTTGGAAATAGAATTAATTAAAATTGAACAAATAAACACCAGGTACTTTATTAAACTAGTTTTTGTTTGACATGTGTAAATCGCAACAAGGAGATATTTATATAATTGATACGAACTGTTCTTTCTCTCTCTCTCTCTCTCTCTCTCTTTTTCTCTATATATATATATATATATATATATATATATATAGCCTGTTCCATTGATACGTAAAGTTAATAGTCGAGCGGTACAAGGTTTGGAGAGTACGGCGCGTCATCGTGTTTAAAAAAAATCTACCGTGCCTTACTTACTATTAACTGTTTCACCAGGTTTCAATTCAACAAGTATTATGCCACGCCGTTCTGGTCCCATCAAACACAGAGCACTGTATTTTGATTAAAACGATTTGGCCGGCTTCATCCGGTAATAACCATCATTTCTTGCGATTAGGGGTTTCAAAATAAATCCACTCTTCCTCACCCATCATTACTCGATGTAGAAATTACTTCCGATCATCCCCTTGAAGCAGTAATTCACACACAATGTTTAGATATTCAATTTGCGTGTCATTCTATTGATGTGGTACCCACCTTTGAAAAAACTACGCCTGACATACCTTTAAGATTAGAATATTGTCACCGTAAGTTTCTGTCAGCAAACTATGACTTTAAGCGTCTGAACTTGACATTTTCTGAGAAATATAAAAGTATGACGGTATTACTTTCACAGAATTGTAACATATATAGCTTGATGTTAGTAGAATAAAATGACAAATGTGTAAAATTATAACATTGCATACTTAAGCCATCTGTTGTCTGATGTCTTTTCGGTATACCTGGTATAAGTTATTTAGGGTAAATGATGTGGCTTGGTGAATGCAGGTAAAACGAAATGAAATAGTGACGAATAAAAATATGGTAAATCTAAACGGTTGTAGTTGGTACGGTCGCGATCCGGTACGGCTGTTGATATCTTCCGGTCCTACAGATACCGTTGCTTCATCGTCGCTTTGGTACTTGAATGTGGTCCATCGACGACGTTGAGAACAAGCTATATTTCGGACAGGGCTCCCGTAATCGACGTGGGAGGATCGATTGTTCGACGACGAGACGTTAGCAATTCTGGTACCTCGGCGAAGACATGACGAGTCTACGGTGACTGCAATCGGTACCTAGCTTCTGGAGCTGCTCTGTCCCAAATCCGTAGTCACATACGTCACAGTAATTCAGAAAAGACAAATAACGACGGTATCCGACCGAAGCTGCCCAAAGCCTTTCAAATCAAAATGTCTGCCATTATGACGGAGACGGCGAGCGAAGGAAGACATTATGATTTAAACGTAGCGCCGAAAGAAATGTTTAGCCGAGACGCTGATGATTAAACAGTGATGTAGAAATACCTATGAGTTCAAAAGATTGTGAAAGAAAATTTTGACAAAAAATTAATTCGAAATAATGAAATGAATAGCAATAAAATGAAAATGAATCTTGAAGGTAAAATTGAAAACGAATCGAATTAAAAATATTTAAAATTTTGAAACAAAAAATATAACGGCCACGTAAAATACACCATGTTCCACGCACCCTCCATTCAAGAGTCCAAACCCAATTTTGCGAAAGATCACGTCGGGGTCACCACTTTAGGCTAAATGATGTGGCTCGGTGAATGGAGGTAACAGTGGTGTTTACATTATGTGACCGTTATTTATTGGCAATATAAAAAAATGTGAAAAATACAAATAATAAAACGGATGGCAGCGGTGTTACCTGGAGACGAGGCTTGGGCAGTCGATGGTGGCACGTCTGAACTAAACGAGGGTTCAGCACTGAATGACCGAAATACCCCTCAATAACATCCCAGATAAACGTCTCGGGGTTGCCCCGCCAGCTATTCGTTGTCGGGTTCTAGTGGGCGCTGCTGGCACCCCGCCCGTGTTCAACATCTGGGATTATATTTCTGGGTATTTTATAGACTATGGTTTTAACTAAACTTGACAAAAAAACTGTTTGTTGATTTTGAAGGAAATCCTTCTATTTAAATATAGGTCATTCGCAGAGGAAGAAAAGCACCATACAGGTCACGTTTATTACCAATAATAAACATCGAAACTCATTTTAGGCTGTCGCACAAACTAAAACTGCCGGCTTGCGTAATTTGCGTTGGGAAACCAGAGGCTGCCACACGAAAACCCCGAAGTCTTTCACTATTCGGGCCAAATTGTACGCTCGAACTTATAAAGCAAACAAAAACTCCGTCGGCAAATACTGTTTTTAGCTGTCAACCCGTTAAATCGCCGCCCCCCGGTTTTACTAATTTAATAACGGCGGAATTTCCAAACTGTGGAAGCGCCGCTTTATGCAAATTGTTTAATTCTCTCTAATAGTTTGAACAAACGAGTCGAATATCGGTTCGACTTTTTGCCGGAGAAGCGAAATTCGGTCCTGGAGCGTTACAGTTATAAGCAGCAACGATGAAGCTGACTCCAATACAGTGCGGGATAATTGGCTGTCTCGTTTTTCTCGTCCGATAAAGTTAGACGGTATTGAAATACGTACTATTATAGTTTTTTGAGTTTCCGGAGATTGTGGAGTGCTAATTACACTGTGTTGCAAACTGAAACAGTAATTTTAACTTAAGACGTATTTTTGACGTCCACCATTAACCCCCTTTTTTTCCTTATGGTCTATTAAATTCATTACTTAAATGTATTTAATTTGGTCGTAATAGTACCTGAAACATTTAAAATGTATCTCCCCTGGTATATTCAATAACAGATTATGTTCATGACAGTCCACATTAACTTAAGAAAAACTATTATATATAACTTATTGTAATACAAGTAATAAAATTACATAATATATCGGTTTTCATCGAAAAATATTTATATCGACAATTGTCCCCTATATTTTGCGTCTCGTTCTCAGGTCATAAAAACAGGGTTTGTTTCGATGTAGTAGGAAGTTTTGATTATGATTAAAATTCTTTGGTGTTAAGCTAACAGTACGACGCGCAAGCTGGTCGCGTAATAATTTTGTCAGTCATTTCAGTAACAGCATTCTGCGTGTACAGCTATGAATCACTGATATTTTATGAATATTTGCCTAAAGATTTTATTATATTCGTATATTTACTGTTATATGTGCATAGATGTTTCTGCAGCCTATCCAAAAAAATATCTCCTCTGTCATATATCCTCTACCTCGTAAGGTGCCGGGAGGAAGTTTTATGTCCAGGGGAGATATAAAAAATGCCGGATCAAGACATTTCTATAGCTGACACATGGACAATCGTTGCGTAATTTATTCAATATATATTCTTAGTGTTTTAAATTATTCAACACATTCATTGTGATATCCACAAAAAAAAGACGCGTGAAGAACGCTTAGAAGAAAAAGTGTACCAGAAAGATACCAACGCGTATATATTAACCTCGATAAGTACATGCAATAAAAAATAAAAATCATGAAATGTATCAAAAATAAAAAAGAAAAAGTGCTCGTTATGACTACGAACTAAATGACCGTATGGAAACTGTAAAAAGCTAGAAAATAGTTGAGAAGAAATGAGGAATATGAGAGTAGAAATAGATGTAGTAGAGAGCAGAAGATCCCTCCCCTGTTCATAAGATATCCTACATTGTGTGTCTAGCCCCTCCCCTGCACCGAGTTCTCTCCACTTTTTTTATCATTTACTAGAATGGCCAGCTATAACCAAATGGTCTTCGGCTGATGTCGCTTAAGGTTCGGGATAAGATTGTTTTGCCGGCGACAGAGACCCTGGGTTACGGCTGGGACTGTCGTAGTTTGTTTATTACCGGAATTTGTGGACGGGTAGGGATTTTATTAAGATGTTATTGTGTTCTAAGGTTCCTATGGAGAACCTTACACTGAGCATGTTTATGAAATTTTTCACAAACAGGATGCTTGTTAAAAGTCAAAAATTAAAACATGAAATATATCAAAATGAAAAAAGAAGCTCGTTATGACTGCGAACCTAATGACCTTCCCCTGCTCATAAAATATATTACATTGTATATCTAGCTTCTCCCCTGCATTGAGTTCTCTCCCATTGGTCTTTTTAAAAGTAAAATAAAGTTAATAAAATGACTGGCTACCCAACAGATAGGCATAAATGAGTTGTTTCAATAAAACTATTATATAATTAGTTTAAAACTGCATTTAATATAAAAATATAAAATTAAATTTTTTTACTATTTATTTATACATATTAACGTAATTAATAATTATTAGTAAAACATGACCCATTGCGTTATTCAATTGTCAATAATTCGAGTAAAACCGACCACAATACATTTTCATAAAAGAAGAATATTAAAATTTTCCTCCTGTTCTGAAGTATCTTCCCGCTTTAAAAGACAGTAGCAACTTCTTAACAAAACTTTTAATGACGTCTTTGGTTAATGATTTTTATTGTGTTTGTAATTGTCCGGAAAATATTTTTATGAAAAAAATTCTGGAAGAATCGTAGGAAAATGTTAAAAATTCACATTAAAAAATGTGTAAAGACCCTCGAATATACTGAAAGAATAGAAAATGCCCTTGTATATTAATTGCCACTTAAACTTCAACAATTTCAACATATATATAATGATATAAGTAATGGAACGTGATGACGTCACAACATTAATAATTTCAGTGGAAGCCGTAAATGTATGAATCCCACAAATTATTCATAAGGAAAGAACAACTTCTTTAAATACTTATGAAAATGCTTCAAATACAACACGGAGTGTCATATCACATCAAATTATGACTGACTTTTTATAAAAATCAAGAGGCGAAATACTCACAGCTCGAATCATCACCACCATTCTTAAATATACATACATATAAGGGATTCTTCGTACTGCTATCTTGTGTGTTTGAAGAAAATAGGTTGTTTATTATTCCAAATTTAAATTGTACTATTAAAAGTAACTCCGACTAGATACAATGCATTTACACTAAGGCTTGTCAGACTTTTTAATGGTTGAGTAAATCAATTTCGATTCCATGGAACTGCTTTTAGGGCCGTATTATATTTTTAATTCCTTTGATATATTCGAAACGATGTTCTTGATGGGATATTTTGTTCTTAACGAACAGAAGCTCGATAGTGCTAAGTCAGGCAAATAGGGCGGTTGTAGGTCGGTATTTTTGGCGGAGAAATCTCGCACAATCAAAGTTACAGGCTTTTTATAACTAATAATTTATACATAAAGCAACACTCAAAGAATAACATGTAGAGAAATCATCAGCCTGTAGAACATCTAAGATCGACACAACAGTATTCTGATATGGCAAAGTCCGGGCTATAACGCATGTCCATCAAAGCTACCTCGTTATCAAGAATGTTTTATATATTGTAAACTTTCGAAATCACTACGGTATACTTTGAATAAAGATTGCTGAAGATTGACTCTAAAGCCATGTATTAGGAAAAACCGAAATAGCATTTTCCTAAAACTATCAATTTGGGAAGTATTTTAAGAAAGCTTCAAATTGTCACTTGACAGAGATAAATTAAATGTTTGTGTTTAATGTAATTTACCTCATATTAGCACAGTGCTGCATAAATTATCAAGACTGAAACCACTGAAGATGTGTATATAATTAATAGCGTTGGGAACTAAATAGTCGCGACAGTCGATAGTCGCAAAACAGTCGATAGTCAAAAAAAAATTAGCGACTGAGAATAGTAATTACTATTTTCACTCAAATGCACGGTTCGACTGTTTTTTCTATTCGTGATGTCAGACGAAGATGTAGGAATTTTTGTCAGTAAAAATTGTGACGTAGGAACGAACGGAGAAAATTGATTGGACCAGTTAATTTTAAATGTGTTTATATACCCAAGGGTAGTATAAGCGAGGCAGATATATATATATATATATATATATATATATATATATATATATATATATATATATATATATATATATTCATTTTCGTATTAATTTTAAAAAAGAAAAGGAAAAAGAAACTAATTTCTATTAACATGTAATAAATAATATAATTTTACAGGAGGTAGGATTATTTTTATACTGAATGTTCTGTGGATTTGTAAAAAGGAATGGAATAATAAGACCACAAATGTTTTATCGTGTTTTAACATATTAATTGCTATTTTTAAATAACGTAATATAATAAATATAATATAATATAATATATAATATACAATACAACTTAAACAAAACCTAAAAACTAAAGATGTTCAATAACTGTAAGTACTAAATTCAATGTAAACGTATACCTAATTATTAAAAAATCTAATCCATGACGAACGTAAAAATGATCGTACAATAACTACCAAACCCTTTTTATATAAAAGTTTTATTTATATTTGAACGGTAATATTTTTTAATTACTGTTCAGGAATATTATTATTATATGCCGAGGGGACAGATGTTGCGGGTATAGAGAAATATTTTACTAATAAATGACATTTGCAAATACTGCTTAATATGTAAAGTGGCTGCAGTATTTGGAGTAATTACTTCTTTCATTCTAGCCATTTTTTTCAACAAAATATTTCCAGATATCAATACATTTTTGATCAGTAATTGTGTCTTAAATTTCGAGTTGTAGAACTATATTTGTATTTTTTGAAGTTAGAATGGAAGCTACCTCTTTTGTGGTAACCTTTTGTATCGCCTCAGAATTATTAGCAATAACAAATCCTGCTTTATTAAATCTAGGATCTAAAAATGTGGATTTCCTGCATATCGTGTTCATTTCTAAAATTGCCAGTTTTTTATTGATGACATCTAATATACAATTTTGTAATTCTTTCCCCATTCACTTGTTAAAATTCTGAATTTGATGGAATGTTGCAGTCCTCTTATCAACGGTATAATTAAAGATATCTTGGGATATCTTTCACCAGATAACTCGGGGGTCATTATTATAATGGGCTTTAAAAGTTGAACACATTCTGTTAACATAGTCCATTCGTCAACAAATAAAAACTGTGGTGCTCTTCTTAATAGCCATCAAAATAACTTGTTGAATATTAAAGTACAATTTTCCTACCAGAAAATGTATTTATTAGAAAATATTCAATATTGTTTATTCACCTCTTTGCCGTTAGTATTTCTAAAAGAAATTTTGTAAGTAAACAGTAAGTCATGTTAGGCGTAAGATTCATATGGATACATTAGTTTGATATTATTGGGAATATATATGAGCATTTGGTTCGAATGTATGCCTAGAGAATAGATACTAATTCTTTAATGGATCCTATGACAAATACATTAAAGGAAATGCAGTGAATAAATCAAAATATATAGGGTAGATCAGTAGAATTTTGGCAAGAAAAATTTACACAGATGTTAACAGAAGAAAATATGGAGAAATATACCCATATCAAAATGACCTAACAAGGAAACCTGAGATGGAAACAGAACAACGAAGGATTTTTGTATTTTAAATGTAAATGAGCCAAAATAAACTAAAAGTTAAAGTTGATGTTGTTCATGTTATTTTGGACAGTTTAGATTTGTATAAACATAACACTCAATTAGGGTTTAAATAACGAAACAAATTTAAGGCAAATTATATATATATATATATATATATATATATATATATATATATATATATATATATATATATATATATATATATGTATAAATACATATATATATATAACAAGGTAATATACAACAAGGCCGACAGGAATGTTTAAAAAATCTGACTGAAGGAAAAGGTCACGGCTTCAAAGCCTGTCGCAATTGTCTACTAAGAAAGCGCCTGTTTATTGTGTAGTTTTTTTTATCTTAAAAATATTCGCCAACTTTTATTGTCCCACAAAAAGGAATCCATTTATGTCATATATCATTGTCCGAGGTCGCATTTAAACAGTCGAGAGAAAACGTATCTTTTCCTTTACAACATCAAAACAAATTTCGTGACAAAATGAATTCAAAACGGCTTATTAAATTGTCGAGGCTTCCTTTTTCGGCCGCTCTCTATGATGTTCCAAGATAACAAACCACTATATTGGATTTTTTCATCTGGCCTCGACAAAAAAGCCATATATGATATATATGTATTCCTGACGTAAAAAGCAGAGGACAGAATGGAAAAAAATTGAATTTGACTACGTGGGAAGATGCGATATCGGATTTGGCACGATGGGGACCAAGCTATATGAAAAAAAAATTGGTGAGGTTATTTCCTGGGGAAGAAGGATGTTACATGAGACCTTCACCTATAAGGTAATTAACATACAGTGGAAGGAAGTGCTGTGGTTGGATATTAGGAAAATGTTACGCTTGTTTTTGTAAGTTTAAAATATAAATATATAAAATTTAACAAAGATGTTAAATGCATTTTGTAG
Source organism: Rhynchophorus ferrugineus (assembly GCF_030347505.1). Classification (NCBI taxonomy): domain Eukaryota; kingdom Metazoa; phylum Arthropoda; class Insecta; order Coleoptera; family Curculionidae; genus Rhynchophorus; species Rhynchophorus ferrugineus. The sequence goes on from NW_027472583.1 coordinate 54,479,830, forward strand.
AAAAACTGTATATAGACCATTGTTCTAATTCTTGATCCAGATCAAGCGACCTAAAATGGTATATAAAATATCCGTTATATATAATATTGTATATATAACATAATATCTGCCACCTATATTGGAAAACCTTTTCGAAAGCTTAAAAATAGAATCTTCCTATTCTAAAGAATAAGTATTAGCTATAGAATAACACAGATAAGTGACTTCTCTATAGAAATTAATATACTTAATGAGTTTTATATAGTTCTATATAAAAAATATCATAGTAAAAATAAGATATTTTTGACTAAATGTACAAAGATGGAGAAAAGATAAAAAACTATTGTTGGGTACAGTCTGGATTGTTACTATGACAGATCGACGTGGATAATAAAATATTGCAATTGTTCAATGAACGAAATAAAATTAGTATTAATATTTATTCATTACTTATTATTTCAATTATTTAACATTATTCAACTTCAATTTCATTCAATTTGAATATTATTTCAATCTTTTTGTGCCATTTGTAGTATATGTTAAACATTCATATATGTTCCGAAAAATAATATATTGAAAAAATGTTCAGCTGGGTAAACTTAATTTCTTACCTTATTAATAATTAATTTATATGTTATTATTATGGAATATCTTCTTCCTCACCAATTGGGAAATATCATTCCCAAATTATTTGAACATTTTGTGCTACGAAGGTCATCAATATGTGTAAATAATAAGAAGTTATTGTCACTAAGAAAAACTATTATTTCTTATTTAAAAAAAACCTATTTGCAATGAATATATAAAAATCTTAATTTAAAATGTTTGTACTGTTTTAAAAGTTATGTTATAATAATGCTTTTATGATATGAGGCGTAAATATTAATTTTAAAATATGTGATGTCAGTGCATTGAAAGTGTCTGAATTTGTATCGAATAAATCACATTTACGCATTTTAAAGGTTTTTTTACATTAATTTGGGAAAAAGGGTATGTGGAGTTCACCGAATGCTGTGTGCAACGCATGACAATCATGATCGATGTGTTTCAATATACGGATACTGGTCTCGACGTTATAAAAGAAACGATTTTGACACCGAAGACAAAGAGCATTCTGGATAGCCAAAAAACATAGAAGACGAAGATTTAAAGGCATTACTAGATTAAGATTCCCGTAAAACATTAGAACAATATGCCGAATTTTTGGACTGGAGAAACACAAGAAAGCATTCCTAGATATCTTGTGCCATATGAATTAAAGACAAAAGGCATTGAAAGGTGTTTGCTAATGTGTGAAATTCTGATTCCACGAGAAAATCAAAAAGTTTTCTGCATCGTATGGTTAATGGTAATGAAAAGTTGACCCCTTACGATAACTCAGAGCGAAAAGTATCCAGGAAACCAACTGATTATGCATCAATATCAATGGCAAAACCAAATATCCATCATTCTATGCGAATGTTCCGTATTTGGTGGAATCAGCCTGGTGTGGTATACTATGGGCTACTAAAACTTCACTTCACGCAACTATCACTAAGATCTGTATCATCTACAATTGTTTTGTTTGAACCGAGCACTGTCAGCATGACAGCACTCGACTACATGTTGCAAAACCGGTGAAAACTTGATCTCATTACTTGGAAACATTGAGATAGGAAGTGCTACCCCACCCACTGTATTCTCCAGACCTTACTCCTTCTAATTACCAATTATTCCGATATAAAAATCGTGACCTGTCTGAGAAGCGTTTCACATCATCCATGAATATACCAGAGAAATGGATCAATGCGTGGATATCCTCAAAAGACACACAGTTTTATCTAGATATATTTCGTAAATTGTCTGGAAGATGGGGACAACCGATGGATAGTATTTTGAATAAAATATATTTTCCCAATTTTTCACAAACAAAATCCTTTAAAACTATTTTATAGGTCTAATACATATCTATTATTAATTACTAATAGATATAAAATACATATTTTCTAATGAAAAACATTCTTGCGGTAATGGTAAGGTTACAAATAAAAAAGGGTTTACTTTCTCTGAAGCAAAAATATATGTCATCCATTTTCCCAACAGAACATCTCCGGGTTGGTCCAATCTAAGATATTCATTCGTGGTGAAGATAATACTTCAAAGAAGGCGTTGTGAGTCTATGATTAAAAAATCATGAAACATTTCTCATACCATAGTCCCATTTAGAAAAAAATCTTAATATTTTTTCAAACCAATATCTTATACTAACTTCGCGAACACACGGCGAATAAACAACAACAATTTTTATCAATTTCCGTCAAAGAAGGAGAACCTGCAACCAGAAACTCCGCGGAGCTAATCCTGCAGCGGCGAACTTCCACCGGAAATGATGCAGTGCCGTAATATTTCGTTGGGGCCCGCGTGTTCCCGGCGCTGCGGAGGGACGTGCCGAAGGGATCGTCTCCACTTCGGCCCGATTCAACTTGTAAACTCGCAATTAGTTTAAGGCGGCGGGTCATACATTCGGAATACGCCAGGGAAATCTTTTGATACCGGTCGTTGTGCGGCTGCTGCTTCGTTCTGCACAGCGGCAATCGTCTTCACGAACCTGAAGGCTCATCGCTTTTAACTGCGCACTATAACGGATAATCCAGTCATATAAGCCAAAAAAGAAAGTCCTCCTTGGAATAGTAGTGAGTACAGAGATGAATGAAACTTTTTTTTTGCTCTATAGAAATAATATATATAGTTCTTGAGTTTAAATTTGGCAACACTGCGGAGTACTAAGATTTCCTCAAAAGGAATTTATTTGTTTAATTATTAAAAAGTTCGCTCCGGCTTTTAATAAACTTATTCTTTGACGTTCCTTTTTATTCAAAATGGAAACCTTTTATTTTAACATTTCAGCATTTTCAAAGGATTACAAATATAGAGGGTCATAGGGAAGTTTAGTTTTAGTTGTTACAGATAGGATAAATTCATTAAATGACTTAAATTTTGCAGTGAAAGTAAATCAATATGTCAAGTTTGTAATTAGATAAACTCACAGCGAAAGAAAGAAACTTACATATGCAAAAATTTCATACTGAGCTTGCTGCACATCCAAAGCCGATGGCACAAAGTATGTCCTCAACTTAATGATTTTAGTACCCATTTTGGCACCATCATTGTCAGATCCATAATATAGATGTTAAACAATATAATCTATATATTAACAATTTGGAAGACGAAAAAAGATATTATTGCTGAAATATATTCAAGTTAGTTATTTCCATAAAACTATCGATGTGACTATTAAGTTAAGAATTAATTTTAGTTAGGTTAAATAAGGCAAAGAAGAGTTATGGGCAATAAATTTGCGTCCTTGTATAAATGTCTACATATATAAGTATATATATATAACAATGTTAGAAAACTCAATATTGAAGGAAGTAAAAGTAGACAAAATAATTCCAGAAAAATCTCCTACAACTGAACTTTAACAAGATAATTATAATTTATAAGCATTGCAGAGCTGCAGGAGAATATTGCACATTTGCTACAGCTGTATGATTTGTTGATCAGGCAGAGCCAACTGTCAAAATATTAAAGGAAAGAATACCTATTTTCCTAGATATTCCTTCATAGAAGAAATAAATGAAAATACTTAAAAGTTATATTTATCAATAAACACAAAATTCTAACATTATAGAATTCTCAGGTACTCAATTATTTTTATTCAGTATAGTGGTGGGTTTTTCGTCAGACATCGCATTTAAACATTTCTACAAAAAGTCCGTAAACCATATTTGCATAAGGACTTGATATTATCTAATCATATTTACAATAATCACAACAAACATATTTGTATATGTCATTCTTCTATCTCAAAGCAAGATCTTCCTTCATCTTGTAAACCTTCATACTTTTCACCTGCAAGATAGATTTATATATCTGGATTATTTGGTTCAGATTAACTCTTATTAGTAAATTCGATCTTTTCAAAGTATCGTCTTCCACTATTGTTGCATCTTGCAAAATTCTATCCAATTTTTTCTATTACTCTATTATTTCCGTAAAAGAAAAATTAAATCCTAACTAAAACATATTAAGAGTAAAGTAAAAGTGTAATTTTATCAGTTAGTACAATTTTTAGTGGAAAAACCCTATTAATAAATTAAGTGCTGAACTGACTATCTAGATTTTGGTTGAAGTATTTTAGATTTACTAACCCAAAATGAATCAGTGTTTAATTACAACAAAATGGGCATAAAAATATTAATTAGTTTTGATATCAGCTTTAGTACAATTGTATACTACTTCTCTCATACCCTTTGCAACGTTATTATTTGAACAAAGAGAATAATTTTCTTCTTTGCCTCTTGTTGTCGTTTCGAAATCTGTAGTTAAACGGGCGGAAAATGTTGGCTTCTATATGATGAGCTTCACAATATTTAAAAAAAACACACTTTTAAAAATTTAACCTTACAATTTATACTTACCTTCTTTTATATTTCAAAACCAATGTATGTTGCAACACTAAGAATAACAGTCAAAGCAATTGATAGTCTAAAAACAGTCCAACTAGTCGATAGTCAAAAAAGTAGTTAAAATAGTAATTCATTTTTGTAATTAAATATACGCCTCGATTGGTTTTCGTTTCACTGACTGTTTGACTCGTGATAACACATGGAGATTTATGAATTATTTCTTTAAGAGAGTCAATTGCTGGGGTTTATATGTCATATAGATCATTTCATTTAAAATAATTTTGCGAAAGAAAGGAAGGAGATTTTTGGATTGATTGTAAAGAGAATAATGACTCACAAATATTTTTGTCGTATTTTCTCAATGAGTACCTATCAACTGTGGTTAAATAAAATAATAATTTTACTTACTATTTATATAATCATTTTATAAAATAATAATTTTATTTATAGTTAATCAGGAATATTTTAAAATTATTATTCGTATTAATTAGGTAGATTAGACCTTCAAGGGATACCTCTACACTACATAAAAACGAGCTTAGAGCACTACTTTATAGGTGGTGTGGAACACAGTTCAATGTATATATAATAAAACACCTCTAACCTAGAAAATAATGTGGCTGTTTAGTTGACTATAATTTAGCATTATAGTACTTCTAACACGTATAGTCTATTCAAATTTTTAGTCTATTTTAGTATTGTGTTATGGATATTTGTGATATTGAAACATTGCAATGTTGCCGCACCAACTTAAAATTTTAGTTCAGTTTGGCTTTGATATAGAACAAAATTCTAATCTAAGTAAAATAACCGGACAAAAATATTATCAAATATAATTTATTTTAACATCATAGTATATCTGAAAACCACAGTTCATTATACAGCCAAAATAATTTAGAGGTAAGAGATAAAACCTCTTAACATTATTGCATTAAAGAACTTTGCATGCGTCTGACAAACGGACGACGGCCGGTTGTGAGACGTACGCAAAATTATTCAAAATATTAGTTATTATTACTACAGATTAACCGACAATAATAATAACAATAAAACAACAATAATAATTAAAAACCGACAAATGTTATTATAGCGTTTTGATTATTTTGATAAATTTTAAATCTAATCATAATATATGACATCACTTCGTTTGAAAATGCCGAAAACAATAGATAGTCAAGGTCACAAATTGATTGCGGCTTTAATAAAATATCTCGGAAAGGAACGTGATAACGGAGGCCCCCTTTTGCCTACAATTTCCATTAGAGCGGTAATTATTGATGATATTAAATGATATAAGTTCCTACAAATTCCTTGAAAATGTTTTTAGAGTGCTGCTGTCGCGCTAAATATTATTGCGGGTACTGTGAATAACATTGATTACAAAATTAAAAATAATACGTTAGATTCACCCAAGAAAACCCATCTACATACAAAGTGGGTGACAAATCTTGACCATCTTTATATTAACAGATTGATATTAACACTTTTACAGAGCATAGTTTTTAAAAGGTGTAAAGATAACCCTCGGGAAGTTTGTTGGAAGTTCCACACATTGCCTTAAAAAGAATTTAATTTTTAAAGGCATAAAGTAAGACCAAGCACGATCAATTATTTTAATTTGTGTATCTTGATGAAACTTGAATATTTCAAAATGGTTCATTGCCGCACTATTGGAAAGAGAGTAACAAAAAAAATGTGGGTGTGAAGATAACAAAAACTGATGGAATGGTAAAAGTTACAATAGCATTCGATTAGGTTTTGTTGGTCATTATATTTATTAATAATTAATTTCAGATTGCTGGTCGAGAAGGATATTCGATCAAAAACTGTTTATATATGTGGAAGCAAGCATTATCAACCATAACACCTTCGGTTTGTATACTGTAACTCAATAAGACATACAGAAGAAGTAATTGATGAATGGTGGAATCGTGAAAATGTTTTATACAGATTAGAAATTAAGAGTTTAATAATTGAATTGGACAGTGAGTCGGAAAGTGATAATGACTGAAGGAAACTTTCAGGATATGTGACAATGCTGTGCAATGCTGGAAATTCCTGAGACAGAGTGATGAGTGTGGAAACAATAAAGGTATGCACATAACTGTGGAAAATGGTATTGTAGGACGTAAAATATTTGTGTGCTCAGATATGATTGTTATTGTTCAAAATTAAACATGAGCATTAAGTTAGAACCTATGAGAAGAGAATGAATATCAACTAGTTTGTAGATATGGTAAATGCATTAGACATGATTCAGTGATTAATTTTATCAAGAATGGTATACACAGATGGTAGCAGAAGAAATAAAATATACAGTGATACCAAGATGACTTGACAAGTAAAAGGTAAATATGCTCTCGAATGAAAGTAAAATACGTTTCTCATATATACAATGGTTAATTAGGTGGAATAGGCCTCCAGGGGGATACCACTACATAATACATAATAAAATATAAAATAATCAAATAACATAATAAAAAGAACACGCCTAGAAACTCTACCTCATGGGAGATGTAGAAAACAGTTCGATGTAAACAAAACAAATCTAACCTACAAACTATTATACATGTGTTCTTAATTGTAGTTTATTTATATTAAAAATAAATTATATCTGGTAACATTTTTGTTCAATTATTTTATTTAGATTAGAATTTTCTTGTATGTCAAAGCCAAACTGAACTAAAACTAAGAGTTGATGCGGCAACATTGCAAAATTTTGTCACAAATATCAATGACGCATTACTAAAAAAACTTTAAATAGACTACATACTCTTGACGGACTTGCACTACAACCAAACCACAATAGTTTGAAAATTACAGTTCTTTTGTTATATTTACTTTCGGATTAAAAGTGTGATTGTAGATAATGCTGCCCTCTACATATTCCTAGAGTTGTTCGTCAATCCGTCTGTTTATTGTAGTAATCCTTCGGACAACCCGGATGACTTCGAATGCATAGAATATGGAGGAGTTTGTTTGTATTACTTCCTTGAGGTCGGAAACACTCACGTTTCCTCGATTTTTTTCGAACATATCTCGCGGTCCACGGAACTCACAATCCAAACATCTCAGACAACTGCTGAGTCTAAACTGAGCGGCGCAGCGAATTACGTACGCCAAAATCGAGAGTGGGAGAACAGCCGCGCGCAGCGGTTCAAGATACTATTTAGTTTAAAGAATAAGAATGATAGTTTTATGAAAGTTTTACAGTTAAAGATAAACGCCAAAGATTGAAATTGTTTTCATTTTTGGGTAATGAAGTGACCCCAGAGTCTTTCAGACCAATTCGATTCAAATTATTGTAAATTACAGCATTGTCAACTTGTGATGAATTTCCGTATCTGCGGGGAAACTCGGGGACCCTTTCATCAACCAAATCAATCAACTCCGGAGTCCCTCTGGAGCTTCCGCCTTTTTAACCTCTGCATGGCCGACATTCCAATCAGGAAGAACGTAGAAGCTTTATGTATTATGCTGAAATGCTGACAATACCAAGGCAAGCTGGTGATGAAGTGGAGTAAAGCTGATATTTTGTTAAAGACTTATTTGCATAGATATACGTGTAATTTTTGAGAACTATATGAGAATTTGGATAAAATATACGAGGAGATAATAAAATCTAACTATTTTGCAGATATAGAAAACGCATTAGGGATAATAGCAGTAACACAAGAAAATAAGGAGAAAAACCGTGATATCAGAATAACTTGACAAAAAAAAACACAGCGACGAAACAAACAACTAAACATAAAAAGCTAAATATGTTCTCTAATGTGAATAAATAACTTTACAGGATACGCTAATATCACTGTGGTCCGGTAGATTGACCATACTACGCTGGCGCGCGCGTCGCCAGTGTTAGAAATGGAAATATTTGAATATTCTCAGTATTGCTACTGAATACTAAAAAAACGTATCTACTCTACTATTTTTAATGTAATTTTTAATGTATACTCAACTGTACTTGGATTATAATTCTTAAGCAGGTAGATTACGCCTCCAGGGAATATTTAGAAAATAATTGAATGTAAATATAATAATACAACTATAACCTGCAAACTATTGTGGCTGTTTAATTAATTGTGATTTATATTTGCTGACTTATATTTGTTGACTTATTGATTAATTTAGATAGATATATAATATTATTACAATAATATTTATGGTAATGTATGGTAATATTTTGAAATATTGTTGTCAGTTTTGTTTCCAATGTGATTAGTTATATTAGTGAAATTTCATCGATATTTCTGTCAATTTCAACTTAAAAAGTTATCTGTCATCTGCCTTATGTTTCCGTCTTCTATCTTGTGCGGTATTACAGCATTAGCAGAATACTTTTTTATTTACATCGCACATTTAACGTCTTTCTTAACCATGTAGCCAGGCTCATTATTTAATGGCTAGCCACATAAACCATTAACCAAGTGCCAGGTTACTGCGATCAGACTGTTCGTAATTATGTTCTAAAATTACGAGGCTTAATTTTTTCCTGCGAGTATAACCCTGAATGATATCCGCAAGAAGATAATTTTATTCTCGCTGAATACCGGCAAATTAAACCATTTCGTAAAACGAAAAATAGTCGCCAATTTACGTTGTGATGCTAATTAATTATGAGGTATTTACAGTAGGTAGTTTAAGTAATGTCCTATTGTATCGTATCATTAGTTTAACAGTTTAAGTGATATAAAATAAGACTGTAATAGATTGGAAATTTGATATAAGACTATTTATTAAATTATTATTAGCTTAAAACGAATAAAAAGTATCCCAATAACTGTTAATGTTAGTATTAAGATATATATTCAAAAGCATAGTTCTTTTACACTAACACCGAAGTAAACCAGCTCTAAATGCCTTGTCGTCTATGCCGTAAAGATGAAGAGATCTCTCTTGGCAAGTGTCTATTGTTTAAATTTCTATGAAGATCATTATTTAACCTCAGAGATCATAACAGTGCTCTTCAATACTTTGTTATGACACCGTTGTCCAGATTGCTCTTTGTGACTCAACATATATATATATATATATATATATATATATATATATATATATATATATATATATATATATATAACATGTGTTGATTTCTTCTAATTACGTAAATGACTTGAACAGATTTGATCTTATTCATTCAATTAGATTCGTCGGTTTAACGGTTAATTTTGTTTTCACTTGATATACACATGCCTTATCAAGAAAAAGGCCACAAAATACTTTCTTTTCTTTCTTTCAAATATACTCGTACTTACCCAGAAGCCAGACTGATTATGTTGTTACAGATATTTTCAAATTTGGAAATTAGCAACAATAAAAATAATAATAAAGTTAGATTTAATTTGGTTACTTCCCAAGTTTACGTATCTTTACCGATTTCCTTATTTCATATCTTAGGTATACGTTTTCATCTAAAAGAAACATTAACCAAACAGGTAAAAAGTAGGTTACGATTGCTTTACCCAGAAGGTGCTTTAGAATATATCCTGCACTCAAAGCAACAGCAGGAACTGCATTAGAGTTAATGTTTTATTTAGAAAGCAAATTTCGAAATAAATTATAACGATAAGAAATCTCTGAAAGAACTAATATTAACTGAGGATTCACGAAATCTTAGAATAACAATAACAACTTGCTATAGTATTAAATATTGGCATTAAATATAGGCAATGACGTTTAATACAGTAATATAAACTCTTAATATTGAAGGGACATATAAAATAGAATATACATTTTTATATTGTCTTAAATATATTAATCAATATATCAATCTGTGTAAAATACAAGAAGAGCATGTGGAATTATTAGGAGCTGGGAAACAAGAAACCATTTTCTAACCTTTTAACGACATAGGAATGATCCCAAGATATAATCCAAATAGTTATATTTTGCTTATTACTAAAAAGCTGTTTCAACAATAAAACTGGAAATATTTTTTGCTTCATATTGTTGCTGGTGGTGAAAAGTGATGAAAACACCCAGTCATGCGTCAATATCAACGGCAAAACCGAATAACCATTACTCCAATCCAATGCTCTATATGTGGTGGAATTCGCTTGGTGTGGTGTACTATGAGCTACTAAAGCTTAATGAAACCATCAAGGGGAGCCATTATCTACAACAATTGGTGACTTTGAGCAGAAACAACAATGTTATTTCGGAACAAGGCAATGCTTGAGTACATGTTGAAAAATCGATATATACGATAAAATGAAAATATACTTGGAAGCTTTAAAATAGTACGGGAAGTTGCCCCAATCCATCGTAATCTCCAGACCCTATTCCTTGTGATTACTACTTATTCCAATATTTAAGCCATGACCTGTCTGAGTTTCATTTCTTATAATGATACTAACAAATGAAAGGAAAAAGTAGGGTCTATTAATGTAAGATACATTGCAAATTAGAAATTACAAATAAATTCTGAAAAACTAATTTTTATTCGTTATAATTGATATAATTGAAGGAGTTTGGATTAAGGAAATTCGAAAACACGTAAAATTTAAAATAAATGTCAAATAATAAACTAGACGTTGCTCAATGACACAAGACGTATAAACTAACAAATGCGCTTACAGCGAGAGCATATTTCGAGCCCGCCCCCACAAAGCCCCTTTAATAAGAAAGTTTGGTACGGCGGCTTCAGATTTACTTAATGTACCGTAACAAAGATGACCTAAGAGCCGAGATAGTAAAATACTGTTAAAGACTTCTCGAGTCACCTAACTCTAATAGCGCAATGCATCTGCACTTTTTATTAGCTTCATGAAATTTTCCCGGCTAAATTAATGGCTTATTAAATTTGAACGGGCGGACCGTTTTCATTAGCAGTTCCTTGGAAAGGCGAAAAAAGTTGGCGCTCGGTCGAGCGCAAAAGAATATCACGAGGGTATTAAATAAAGATTTTTTAAAAAGTGTCTCGAACGGTCGCAAGCATTTAATGCGAATAGAGATATTAGTTTCGTTAGACTTACTATTGTAGGTTTTGGCCAGCGTTAGGAAGTTTCGACTGAAATTGACTATTGACTGTTTAGTAATTGACTGATTTTGTTACTATTTACTATGGACTGTTTCAGTCGTGTACTTTAAGTTACTATTTTCGGTTCTACTAGTTTCATTCGACTGATATTTAACGTTCTGGTCGGTGGTTTAACGCTCTGTCGTCCTAGCAGTGACCTTGACAAAAATGTACCCAATTTATGCTTACATGGATATATATGTAATATATATATATAGTTTTATGGTTTTTTGGTAGTTTGCTTGCAAATAACAATATGTTGTATATTAATATAGCAGCATTGGAAATATATTTTTCAAGATAGTTTAATTTAATAGGGTAAGAAGATTAAACTTGTGGATGATAAATAGTAAAATATTTTTGACTGTTTTTATGACAATAATAGGCAATATTTCGCTTGCTCTCTCTATTTTTGTTAAAAAAATATTCCATTCAATAATAAATAAAGCATTTACTTTATTTAAAAAAGCTTTAGTAGTTATTGTGCGATCATTTTTAATTAAGTCATGGATTAGTTTTTTTTATGATTAGATATCTGTTTAATTTTTATTTAGTATTTATGGTTATTGTACATCTTTAGTTTTCAGGTTTTGTTTAAGATCTTTTGTATTGTTTATATTTATTATAGTATATTATTTAAAAATAGCAATTAACATATTAAAATACGATAAAGCATTTGTGGCGTTATTATTCCATTCCTTTTTACAGATCCACAGAACATTCAAATATAAAAGTAATTCTACTTCCTTTAAAATGAAATTATAAATTTTATGTTAATGATATTATGTAATTATATTTTTCCTTTTCTTTTTTAAAGTTAGTACGTAAAGGAATATGTATATCTCCGCCTCGTTTATACTACCATTGGAAAATATAATTCATACAAAATTAACTGGTCCAAGCAATTATCTCCGTCCTTTCCTTTCTCACAGTTTATACAGGAAAGGAATCGTACATCTTCGTCTGATATCACGAATTGAATAAAACAGTTGAAACGTGCATTTGATTGAAAATAGTAATTACTCGCTAATTTATTGACGATCGATTGTTTGGACTGTTTTGCGATTATCGACTGTTTCGACTGTTTTCAGGTGATAGTGCTCTATGCTAGTTTTGGCACTACCAGTTAATGTTAACTAGAAATGGTACACCGGTATACGAAAAAAATTTTTTGCATCGTTTCTACTTAATACATTCTGATATATATTTGTATATATGTAATGTATGTCATGTTTCATCGATGTCAATATGTGAATATAATATAATAATAATATAATAATATAATAATATAATATGTGTGGATTTCATGTTTTGAAAGTGGTAATTTTGAAGAAAAAATTGAAAACGATGGTATGGAGACATTACTCGATGATGATTTGTATAAAATGCTAGAAGAATATATATGGAAGAATATGGGAAAGTTCCAAAAGCTTAGATATTTTGTGAAGTGAAAAAAATTATGGTCAACAAGTATCAGTCAAATTCCATCATGGTTAGATTACGAGAAGCCAGTATCAACTATATGATTTCTTATTCATCAATAGTTCAGTGGGCTATACTTCACCAAATTAAGGGTAACTGATATATATTTGATTGAACAGTGAGGTTTTATCACGTTGCCACAGCCTAGTATTTGTGGGTTTTGACAAAGAGAACTTTTGAAAACCATTTCGAAAAATACTTTACATTTAGACGACATATGAACTAAATTGTTGCCACTGAGGTCAAGTAAACTAGAAGAAACTAAGCAGAGATTTAGTTTAAGAATTAATAGGAGAATTTGGTATGTTAAAGCATATTTTTCAAAGACAGATTTTGTATACTTGATGAAGTATTGCAGTTGCTATATAATATTATTTTAACTACTACTAACTGATCACTTTCAAGTTGATGCCGAGCAACATATTAAATTTGTTTCGTTTCTAATATCAGTGTGTATATGTGCATAAAGTTATATTATTATTTTTGTATTTTCTGGGCTCGGTACCAACTTCAAAGTAATCTGTTGGTAGTAGTAGATAAATAGATAGATATAAATATAGATATCAATAGGTAGACATTAAGTTAAATTTTGTGTATATAACATACTAGATAGGTTAAAGAAGATTTTTGTTTATTTGTATTTAGTTATTGTTATGTAAATATTTTGTTTTAAAACGTTTTTGCATTGTGTTAAAAATTAAGATCGATTAGTTTTTAATTTTTAGGGAGTATTATATTTTATTTTTCCCTTTTTAACGTTAGATATTTACTCAATATATTACGCAGTTATTTTATTAAGTATTACTATGGGTACGCCAAATAAAGGTGCAGCCCGTATGAGGAAAAATAGGAATAAAGAAACAATTATAGGAAATAAGGAACGCTTCAGGCCCCGGTCTCCGCTACCTAGTCTAGGTGATTGGACAAATATTCTAATCAAACTAAAACAAAAAGTTGTTGCTCCCTTCGGGAATCGAACCCGCGACCTCCGCATGTGAAATGAACGCTCACCCATTACAGTATAGAAGCAGCTAACTCATTTATTTCTACGCCTTTTCATATGATATGGTTAGCAGCACTATACTAAGTTGCTGCATATGTTATATCGCGCGGTTGATACAGCACTGACTATGAAGACTGTGTATTCGAAAGAACAAGCCCATGTGTCCATATTAAGACTGAATGATTTGGATTGTTGTCAGAATAGACAATCATGTATTGTCGTTTTATATATTCACACGACAAGTCGCTACTTCTTTCTGTATTCTTTGAAGTAACATAAAAGTTCTTGTTATCTAAACCCTTCGCCTTTCGTAACTTATATATGGTGACGGAATTATTATTTTCCCAGAAAAATGGCATAAGATTTTCAAAAACCAAGGTTTTAAAAGTTGTTTGAATAAACTCCCATTGAGAAATGAATGATAAAAAAATTAGCAATATTTTTTCAGCATTTTTATTTTCAATCAAGTTTTAAAATCATATCTGATTTAAATCCTACGGGATAGTTTACTTCCCGATATTTTTAACAAAGTTATTTTCAATTCTCTCTTTATTGTACCCAGGAGAGATAATGTTAAATAAATGATTATTTTAATCCAGTTTACGAACTTTTGGGGCAAGGGCTGAATTAAATTTAATCTAAATAATGTGTCCTGTTGATCTTTTTTGGCAATTTAGCATAATTACTACTTACATAAAACAAAGAGTTTCTCATCGGCCGACACAAGAAACACCTATTATTTATTAATCGTGGCACCAGATAGGGGTGGACACACACACAGTCTGTTTATTTATTCAGAGGGTTCTAAACCTCGTTTGTCCAGAAACTCATTGTTACGTAGTGTATTGGCCATTGTCGCATTTACATTATTTACGGGAATCTAAACAATAGGGTTTTTAGAGATCATACGAGAAGTAGTGGAAAATTACAACGTCATTGTGTAGAACCTGGCACAGGTACACACAGACATACATACGGTTGGCAAGCCTTTGAATATGAAAATCCAATTGTAATACAAAATATAATGGGAAGTTAATTTACATTCATTTAGGGTATACAAGTGTACAATGTGACAACATAATAAAGCAAAACTCAAGATCTCAATAGAAGTGACCTTTAGAAATAATTTTAGTAACAGAGTAATAGAGTAAAAGAGTACAGGATAGAACTTGGGCCTAACACATAGATAACGCTAGTTTTATGGCATTCGCTGTTTTTTCAGTTGGTACTAACCTTCAAAATAAAGCTTCTGAAATGTCATGATAACCTATTCATAAGTTTGTGGGTTATTGTGCTAAGAGTGACCCTAATTGTGCTACTTACACTGTTTCTTGATGGAAAAATTATGTTCAAGCGAAGTAATGGCTTTAAGAGTGTTTTAAGAACTCCGCTCCAACAGAAACAATAATAAAACGTTGGTTTGCTGACTTCAAATATGGTCGTAAAGATACCGAACGCAGTGCACGTTCAAATGAGGTGTAACACCAGAAAATACTATAAAAATACACAAAACCGTTTGGAATGATAGAAAAGTACAGTGGCGTGAGTTAGCTAATATCGTAAAGGTATTAAAAGAACGAGTTCGTTTTCACAAGACAAGAGCTCTTTGATGATTCTGAGTACTGCTTGGCCACGCTTAAATGTAACAAACCAAAAATTTTGAGTCTATATTTGACAATGGATGAAACGTTTATACATCACTTAACTCCGGAATCCAAAACGGACGTCATCTAAATGGACAGCAACTGGTGAACCTCGTCCAAAGTACCCGAAAGCACAACAATCGACTGGAGAGGTTTTTGGCCTCGGCATTTTCGGATGTGCGTGGTACAATATGGTTTCCGTTATATAATATAGCCATCATAACATGTAGAAGATCACTTCAGTAAATGATCTGTTGTACAACTTATAATTTAAAACTTATTCTAGATACTATTCTAACTTATTTTAAAGTCAATCCTAAATTATTCTAAACACTATTCTAATATATTCTAGAGATTATTAAATCTCACTCTATGTGTCCATAGATCAGTTCGTATGTTAGTTTGCGTTTGAGCCTACGCACTTTACTATTATCGCGCATATTTAACTGTTTGGCGAGTGCATTAGGATGCACTAATAGTCTTTCAGAGTATTTCGCACTAGAACTTCGAATCACGTTCGTTATGGGTTCTAAGGGAATATCTCGTTGAATCAGTTTATTGGACACGTAATATGGGGCATCGACGATGGCTCGCAACACTTTATTCTGGAACCTCTCGAGGATACTTATGTTAGATTTGCTAGTAGTAATGCAGTAGTAGTATTGACAGTAAAACCTTGTTATCTAATGATAATTTACATTTACGCCCTATCAGCCAATACATTTGGTTTAGTTCAAGACCAAGCTGTTTGCGTTTTGTCACTATATGTTTTTCCATGTCAAACGTCGATCAAAGTGCATTCTCAGATATTTGACATTATCTGCTTGCGGATGTTCATAATTGTTCAATTTTACTGAGGGTGAATGTCATATGGGTAGATTTTGTCTCGACTTGGTTAAGATGACGTTGGAGGTTTCTTGTGGCTGATATTGGATACTCGTGTGATGACAAGACCGCTCTATCGTCAGCATATGTTGCAACAGTAGTGTTTCTTGAGGTCGGTAGGTCAACTGTATACAATAGATATAACAATGGGCCTGGAATACTACCCTGCGGAACACCCCAATATATTGAGTGTAGGTCAGTGTATTCGTTACCCTGTTTGATAATAAAATGTCTGTCTGTGAGGTTTGATTTGAGCAGTTGAAAGTGCGTATAGGGATTTTGTGATAATAATTATAGGTTATAAACCGACAAAGGTTGTTTTGAAGCTTTAAATGTGTTGATGAATTTCTAATCGTTGTATATTATTACTCTGATTCAAAATGCCGAGACCATTAATAGTAAGAGCGAGAAATAGATTGCCTCTCTAGTCACTTACCTTGAACAGGAACGATATAGTGAAAGCCCTCTCTTGCAAATAAAATGCGTAACGAGAGAAATCGATACTGTCAAATACTAAGTTGCTGGAGTTTTTATTGAAAATATTTGTTAGCGTGTCACAGCGGCAATGATGTATATCAAAAAGTGAAAAACAATATAATTTGAATTGACCGAAAAGAAATCATCCTCATACGAAGCGGGTGACGAATCAAGATCAACTTGATGTATCTATCAGAGATAAACACTTGTATAAACGAATGAGTAATTTTTTCCATATAAAAATAATTTACTATAATTGTTTCAGATTAAACTGTTATTCTGGAAACTATCCATAGAAACTTTTAGATATACATTGTTGGGAAACATACGATTTAAATGGCGTGAATATAATCCACAAGGAGTTCGAATGGAAGTTCGAGGCATTGCTTAGAAAATAATAAAAAATTTTAAAGCGTATAATAAAATAGAGGAAGACTAGTTAGTTCAATTTGTGTATTTAGATAAGACATGAATACTTAGTATATAACATTGGGCCACTCCAGGCAAAATGATAATAAAAATAGCTTAAGAAAAAAAGAGTTGACGGAGAAAGATAAATATTAGATAACATTTGTTTAGAGTTGTTAATAATTCATTGCAAATATATTGTTCTTTATGCTAAAAATAGGAATGGTTTTATTCCAGGTGCAGAGATACTGTTTTCCAGCAAGTTTAATAGAGACTACTATGGAGAAATATGTTTTGCTCTATCAGCTCAAAAAGAGATTGGAGCAACCATCTCTTTTATTATGGACGATGCACCAAATGCACTACACTATAATCTGGTGGAAAAGGTCCCAACAAGTAATTCGACAAAGGCTGTAATTAAAAAGGCTTGATATTGAGTTTTGAAAAAACCATGATACAGAGCGAATTATTTCAAATAAATGAACATGCTTTCAACTTATCAGTGCATATTCAATCCAATTGATTAAAGCTTGAGATATATTGTTTAAATATAATTTTTATATTTAGATATTAGATCCAAGGATGGTATTTTTGCTATTGACGTTCTAGGAAACTGAGCAATTATACTCTATTTTCGCTGCATGTGGTTGAATAGTATCTCTGCTAGTAAAAACAATAAAAAATCATTTTCGTTACTAGTACTGTTACTCCTAGGCATTGTTTCATATATTTAATAATTTGCCTTTAAGGCATGAATTGCAAGGTTGCAAGATTTCAAATTATTTGCCTCCCACCTGTTGTTATATCAGGTAAAGGTTCAAAACACTTATGAAATCTTGTTTTTAAGCTCTCTAGATAAACAGTAAAATGCCTTAAATTACATTATCATAACCGATCTAATGTGGTTTTTACAGAGATTAAAATAGGCTGAAGTTTGTAATATTAATAATTTTTGTTCTAACTAGTAACAAGATTCGAACTAATAAACTTAATTAATACCCAGAATTTCATTAATAAGATTGGCAAATTTATTTATCTTCAAACATATTTTTAAGCCAAAAGTATATGAAATACAGACTTCAAATTGCTTCAGTGTCAGTTATTTGATCCTAACAGATATATGACGATAATGTCAATTACAAATTAAATTTTAAAGAATAATTGAATTACAGATACCAAATGCGTATTTGTATGTCAATTATGCACTTTAATCACATGCAATTGAAATATTGTCCAACCCTGGAGAAGAGAATAGATCACCTTGTGAACACTGTGAATTTTATTTCATTATTAACTAATAAACAATAGGCAATTGATCTAAAGTTGAAAAAAAAAAAGACGGAATCATATTTGTGCATATCATAAATATATTAAAGAAATTGAAAATTTTCCGATCACTTTCTCCCATTCTCTACCCCAGCCCTTCTCCATCTGTCAATTTTCTCATAACTTTCTTCTCAGTCGTCAATCATCTTCCGTTCTTCTTAATAACCCGTCAGTTAGGCATGTCCTTATTGATTGTTCTTCGATGTCTCCATTAATCATTGAACTGGGGCAGGAGCTCATTCGTGTGACACTCTATTCCTAGTGCAGGCTATAATTATGTTGCTTTAACTGTAATTATAGTAACCCCATTCGAGATGTTTATCTATCGCCTATAATTTGTTTGCTTTTTCATTAAATAAACCATGTTGTTCTATGATTCGAATATCAATTAAATTTAGTATATATTTTCTAAATATCTCGGTGTATAATTACAATTATAGTGTTGTTAAGTAATTAATAAATTTTGACCACTGATCAGTCATTAGCAAAATTATAAATGGAACGGTATTTATGTATTTTAACTTTTGTTCGAATATCATCATTTCATATTTAAAATAAATTTAATTAGAAATGGCATTATTTTGTCGGTATGGATTAGATACTAGATTTAACTAGATTACTCTAGGTTAATTAGATTTAACTCCTCATGACTCCTGGGTTTCTTGTTGGATGAAGAGTTTTCTGGGATTTTTTTTGATATTGGCAAATAGATATTGAAAATATTTTTAATGATTTTTCGATTGTACTGTGAAGTAAAAAGTATTTCTACTATAAATCAAGAATTCATAGTAAAGTAAAATTTAATAACTATATTTAGTGGAATCATTTCTTTAAAGAAAATTATACTCTATATGTTGAGTATGTATCAGAATAAATATATTGGCTTTAGGTCACTTAACCAAGATAGTTTGTAAAAATGTTGGTCCTATTAAAGATCATGGATTCAAGAATATACATCGCTTAACAAGCATATTTGAAGAATCATTTAAACCACTCATCGTAAGTTTATTTTTTAATCTCATCCACCTTTAGGAAATTCTGAAGAAGATGAAAATGAGAAGACTATACCAAAGAATAACACTTTACTTTATACTGAAGTATATATTTCAGGTCATTTGCTTAAATTTTGAGAAAATAAAGCAATTGCAATTTTTATTTGCATTCAAATATAAGTAACTCAGGCTCATTATAGTTCACTTGCATTCATATTTTGCAGAAATTCGAGGAATGTGTCTATATTTTCTCCTGTTAAGGAATTTATAAAGTTTTGCAGCCCATACATAGCTCTGAACTGGGCGAGTCATAGACAATCGTTCTTAGGGACACAAGAAACTATTGCACATTTGTGATGGGGTGGGGAGAAGAGGCAGTCGATTTAGCCACACTATTCGCACCCTAATTTCCCGGTATACCAACGTGATAAGGGATCCATACTAAATGTATCTTGTAGCCTTTCAGATAGAGGGTACGGATGATTGAAAGTGAGTCGGTGACAAGAGGATGGCTGAATTTCTGTTCTAAGAAACATTCGAAGCTATATCGGAAATCGATAAGGATTTATTCTTTGAAAGATTCTATTGTAATATAGGATATGCATTGGTTATCGCAAAGAGTTTAACGATTAATTTTGAACATTTTCAGAGAACTTCAAACGGAATACCCGGTTGTCCACTACAAGTACACTGCCAAGCCCACTCCGAACACAGCCAAGAACTTGGTCCGAATAAAATAAAGACAATATTCTTTGTTATAAAATTGACATAGGGTGTATGTAGGGGATTGTGAAGGTCCAAGAGTGGAAATTGGGGTAGAAGATAGAAAAAGAATGCAACAGGCCATCTTCAGCTCTGGAAAGAATATCAGCAAGATTCAAAGTATGCATTCAGTATACAAAAGTAGTTTTGTATATATATTTATTTTTACACCTTATGCTTATTTATATTTTATATTGAAAATTATTGAGTTTCTTTTGATAATTGTTTTCACAAATTAAATGGTTCTTTCGCCTTATTGGATAATGAAACGTGAAGATAGGCCTGTCTCATGCCGCACTAGTGAGTCAAACTTTATCTGAATGAGCGATTATAACCCCGTTAGATATTGGACGTAGCGAAACTTTTCTACAAAGACCCCTATTGAATCTCTATTAGACTATGGATAACTGTATGACATAATTGATTTGTCTATAAATAACATAAAATAATTAAGTCTGAATTAATAAATAATGGAAGTAATTGCTTCTGAACGACAGTATTTCAAAACGTTGGAGCACGAACGAGTCTCTTTATTATGTTATCTCCCGACGGAATGCCAATTATTGTAAGGGAAACAAAAGCGATCTTAATCTTTAAGGGATTTTAAGTAAATTAAGAGAGGAGTTTGTTTTCGTACCCGGTGGATATAAACAGGTAGGCATTTCATTAATAGGGAAGGTAGTACATAATGAAGGTATTGTTACGAAAATACGATACGTTCATTTTAGGTTTTCTTAAGCGACAATACAGCTATTGTGGTAGACGTGTAGGTTTATCTTTGAAGCCTGACGCATTTGAAAGATCGTAAGATATCTATTTTTTCATTTAATTGCTGACATTTACAGATTAGCGACAGGAATGTTTTTAAGAAAGTGTACTGGTTCCATTCTTTAGATACTTGTCTTAGTAAATATTAAATTCTCACAAATTTCTCCCAAAAGACCAAAATTGCAGAGGTATAAAAAAGAATTTCTTGTTCTTCAATGAATAAATGTGTAATTTTTTAACAGATAATCCAAATATTTGTCTGAAATACTGCATAAGAAATGTTCTTTTAAATATATTTTAACCTATTGAAAGAAAAGTTTCGGAAGAACTTTTGCTGCTATATCTTGATAATTTTTTTAGTTAGAAACACATCCTGCATATATTATAATTAGTTATTAACTACAGCTATCTATTAAATTTTAATAAGTGTATAAGGTATGAATTATTAATAAAATGTTATCATTTTATAACAGTAATATTGTAGGTTGTTATTGAACAAACAATATATTTTTATGTTAAATAATATGGAAACAGAGCTTATTAGAAGATTATAATAAAGGTAAGAATAAAATATGGTCATGTTTGTATACCTTTTCCGACTATTTGTTATTATATTTATATCTTTTTGATTTTACAGATATTTCGAACCAATACAAATATGGCAACGGAATCTTAGAACAATGTATTAATACACTAAGAAGGAATGCTAGGGTATCAGTTGAAGAACTATTATATTCGTTAGATGATCTGGTAGATTTGATAAGTTGGAAAAGGATTTTGAACATTGAAAGATCAAACGCTAGTATCTATTAGGATCATATAATTATTAGGGCCCATAAGAGAGCAGAACGTACAAAAAATAAGTATAAAATACATACAGTTCAACAAAATTCAGGCAAATTTGAAGTCAAATATTACAACAAAATATACAATGTAACTATCAATCAAATCCGCGGGAATAGTTGTAAAACTTTGTATTGTAGAGTATGTAAGATTTGTGTCTATAGGTATGTCTGTAGCTGTCCAGAGTATATGATAAAGAATACTCTGGTCGGCGTATTCATTTGGTATATATGCATGAGAAGACAGTTGGCACTAATTATTTTGCAGGTAATGTAGATAGTACACGGCGAGACAATTGCAAGACAAGAAATTAGAAAAGTCATACGAAAAAAATACACAGTGAAATAACATTGAGGTAGTACTTTTAAATTATACAATTACAATAATATAGTGCTTATTATTTATATGGTGTGTGTGTATGTTTCTAACTGTGTATCGGTCAGTTACATTTCCTTTGTTTACTTTATTCCATTTATTCCCATAAGATTTGTTAAATGATTTCGATATTATTTATCTGGTCCAAGGAGTTATATAAACTGAAAGAAATAATAAATCACAAAGCTTCATATCCTATGTTATCAATTTATTCCAACCACTTTCTATTAATTACACCTTGTATATACACTCTGTCAAAAATTCATGACACATGGATTAAACATTTATTTTTTTTTAAATATCTCTAAAATCAGAGAGATAACTCTATTATAGAGAACTATAATAACAAATAGACAGAAAACGTATACAAAATGACCATATTTCATTCTTAGTTTTACCATAACCTTCAATTCCATATTATTTAATATAAACATACATCCTTTGTTCCATAACAATCCATAAATTTAGTGTTATGAAATGATAATATTTTACTAATAATTCATACCTTATACACATATATTCGCATTATATGCTGCTTATTTTGCCTATAAAATAATTATATTACCTCAATAAAATGTAAATACAAAATTAACCTAAAATTATTTCTAACCACAACTGTGGTAACCGACAAGGCGTATATAGAAAAGGACGCGTAGTTAACAAAAATCTCTGGCTAGATTAGAACAAGTGCGCATTTGCAGTTCGAGTCAATCGAAACTTCTGTAGACATGGACGGATAAGTTTTTACTCTCGTCTTTTCTTATGTATTCTATTCCATTTATCTATTTATCTATTATAAAACATCCCCACTCGTCGACTAGTCAGGTAATTTCTAAACAGATGGTGGTTGGTTTTCCATCAGGACAGATCATAGTTGTTATAAAATTTGTGTTTGAGTACCGATTGTATCTTTATCCGCCAGTTTTCCTTTGCAGATCATTGAAATGGCAGTGTTTCTACCCAATTTCCCTTGCTACCTCTCTATGGAATCCTTTTCCTAATTTTGATGACTCCATGTTTCAATAGTTTACGGCTAAGAAAGTGAACTACTTTAACCTGCTTTCGGTGGTTGTTTTTTCTGCCGGAGAAATCAAGAGACTAGACATTTTTTAAAGCTTGAATATTTCTTACTTGGAATAGTTTGTGATTGGGGTCGTTGAGCACCTTCAATCGACATTTGCGGACTTACAGCTTCATCTGTAATATTTTTGCGCTCCACCGCCACCCAGATATTGACAAATAAAAACATATATTTATATATAATATAATATATATTAATATATATATTATTATAAAGTCTCCTTTTACCAACTATGAATTTATCTGGACTGAACCTACACTAAACGTGGGCTCCGAACCACGGTCCTCAATATTAAGCCTACAGACTGGCGAGTGACCACCTTAGAAATTATTTCAGAAGATATCAAGTCTGGCCTAGCCCAGCGTGACTGGGACCATTTTCCTTGTCGGATCTTGCACTCTTATCTAGGACAATCACAAATATTAGACAATCACAAACATAAATTTTACGACCATGCCCCAGCAGGATTCGAACCCGCAACTATCGCAACAGTAGGTGGACCGTCCTGTCACCTTTACCACAGCGCCCACCAAGCCGAAATTAATAGTTTTTGTTTATAAAACTGTTTCACATTTTATAAAACCAGAAATTTATACTCAATTTGGTCCTTTTCACCTGATTACTTATTCCACGTTTTGGGCCACGAAAGCGAACGGCAGGACAACGCGACTGATTCGTATTGCGGGCGTGCAGCTTGTTGTAGCAGTAAATCAGTCCATTTTGGCAATATCCAAGGAAAAAGACGGCGCACGCTGTTACATAAAGGAACAATTTCTATATTTCGTGCTTCGGATTGTACAGATGAAAATATTCGGATTTTTATCGACTATTAAAGTGTAAAATACGTACATGTTTGTAATAAATATAAGTACGAAGAAATAGGAGAATGGTAATTAGAAGTACGTTAACGCATTATTGAATTTTAAATACATCATGATAATTTTCTTCTGAACTGTAAAAAATATATAGGCTCGAACCATTTTAGTATTTGAAATGTGGGTTAAAATACATAAACATACTACTGTGTTCTTTAATTAAATATTGATTAATTGATTGATTTCATAACTTTGATGATAGAACATAATACTAACTGTTTGTTGTAAACTAATTATCATTGAACTAATACTATTTACAGGCTTTCAAAGTAACGTAACAGAGCCAGAACGTAAAAAATCAGTCGAGTGAAATCAGTAGAACCAAGAATAGTAACAAAAGTACACGACCGAAACAGTCGATAGTTAGTTAGAAATAGTAACAAAATCAGTCTGACCGAAAATAGCAACTGAAAACAGTCGACTAAAACAGTCACTGGCAAAAAGTAGTAAAATCAGTTGAACCAAAAATAGCAACTGAAACAGTCAATAGGAAAAAGTAGTCAACGGCTAAACAGTCGATAGTTCTAACACTACTTAAGACCAAAGTTGTTCGAAGTAAATAAGTGTGAGTATAAGTCCTTAATAATTTTATTCTGTTTTCAGTTTTCTAATAATATGGGAAATTGTCTTTAATATAATATGATGGGTTTAATCGTACAAGTGTGCATGAAGTCAGCATATGTTTCTACAAGATTCAAATGCGAACCAGACAAAAGAAAGAGGGCCTTTAACTGATCCCATTGGACGTTCACTGCTCTTCTATATCGAACGACCATATACTATTACAAATATATCCAATTAAATTCAAGCCTTCAACAACTGTCTATCAAAACTTGTCATGGTTTGATTACTAAAAGTCAATATCAGATATCTAGTTTCTTGTACATCAAATAGTTCTATGGGCAATACTTCACCAAGTTAAGGGTAATTGATGCATATTTGAGTGAACATTATATTTTCAGGGCCTGGCATCTGCCACCATCACTATAACACTTGTGTGACATGACAAACTGAAGCTTTAACCATTTCGAACAATATTTACGTACAGACGATGTATGAATCCAAAAGTTATCAGAAAAGTGAAGTAAAATAAAAGAAACCAAGCAAACCAACCAAGCAATATGTTAAACTTGTACTTGATGATGAATTACAATTACACGTACTTATAAGTTTGTAAGGCAATTATTAGAATAAATTTTAAAATTACAATTTGAGTGTCTTAGTTAACCAGTTAACCACTTAGTTAAGAAGGTAATTTGATAATAACATACTTGTTCCTTCCACAGAGCTGCTAGAAGTTTAAGTAAACCAAACATTCATCATCATCAGATGTATATAATTAAAACCTTTTTGTGTTGTAGTTACTATCAACTATGTAAAAGCAATATTTTGGTAAGCCTCTCAAATACATTTACATCTGTATCTTCATATTATCATCACATTTTTTAGTAGGTTTGCCATCAATACAATCATCATTTTTATTTGTCTTAGCAAGCATAAGGCACTTGATTTCAATAATACTATTCTCATAGTTCCTAAGTGTCGATTGTGCTATTATTAGCTAGTTTTTAGACTTGTTACTTGCATTTATTAATTTTCTTGCCAAGTGTTATACTGACTGACAGTATTTTTAATTAATGTTCTTTAATAATCTAGCACATTTCATAGTTAGTGTGTTCATCATAGTGTGTCCGTTCAATTATGTAGAAGTCTTTTTCTTTTGTTGATTGCACAAAACCGTTGCTTTAACTGTGAAGTGTAAGATAAATAATGCTAATAAAATCAAAGCGCGCTAAAAAGTTTAAATGTTAGATTGCAGAAACGGAAACCGTGAGTGACGTCAATATTTCTTAGCATTGTTTGACTAAAATGGCGAATTTTTAAATAGTGTTTTTATTTTTTGGAAAAACCTTAGTAATTCTACTTTTAGTTTGAAAATAAAGGTATTTTTAATAAACTGTCTATAGTATATTATTATTAGAAATCAATTTTTTTGCGATACTTTATTATAGTCATCTAGCCTATTATATTCTATAATAAATACACGATAAAATATTACATATAAAAAATATGGAGGAAAGAAATAATTTTACTACAATTATTGTTCATAAACAGTGTGTTTGGTCGAATAATCACGGCATTTTTCTGTACAATTATTACATCGCGGGTATAAAACAATGTAACTTTTACTCGTTAATCAATAAGAGCGATTGTCCGATAACAATATGCAAACAGACGATAACATCGACGAGACTTGCCGTAAACATAAATTTAAAGTGCAAGGGCAGCTTTCGTTTTCTTATCTGATGGAATTTATAATAATGCCCGAATGTATGTGAGAATTTAAAATGATCTGTCCGCAGAGCCGTTATTTATGATCCCGATAGTAGAAATTAGTAAACTAGGGAGTATTATATGGGTAACTGCAAATTGCAACTGTTTACAATATAACGGCCCATCGCAGTTGCACATGACTTATCTATATTCCATGTAAATTAGTTTTATATCAACATAATATGAGCTATAGGTGGTTTTATTAATAATTCAGAGATACAAAGCTGTGTTCACGTCATTTATTAATATTACAATATTAATCAGAATTAATTTATGTTGTTTAATAATTATTGCTGTTGGATATGGTTTCATGGTTACGAATATGGTAAAAAAATAAGTTATAAAATGAGGAAGTGTTTTAAACACAAAAACTATTCCTATTTTACATTAAACCCAAGATTTCTTATTGGAGGGGACTTTAATGTTAAAAACTTATCTTGGAATTCACTATTAATAACGCCTGGAAAAGGAAACGAATGATTCACAGTACTTAATATTGTGAATTATAATTATCATTCAGGGCGCGAACCCACTTACTAACCCACTGACATTAATAAAGTACCAGACCTTTTGGATATTTACATTTGAAAGGCAATTTTAACAGTATTTTTTTAGTTTAATAATCTGATATAGCTGTAAATCTGATTTCCCCCATGGAAGTCTCAATAGAAATTGACAACATCCTTAATTCTAAAAAGGCTCCTGGAATTGATGATATTTCACCTGGTTTCACCTAAAGGCCTCGGCATACATCTTAATGGTAGGTTAAATTTATAACATTATATTAGACAAAAAGCAGAGCAAATTAGACTCAAAGTCAAGCCACTGTAGTGATTAGTCAGAAAATATAAGTTTTCTGATTGGTTTATCAGTCAATCATAAAGCCAATTTGGACCTATGGGATGCAAATATGGAGTTGCACTAGAACATCAAACCAACTAGTAATCCAGCGCACCCAAAAGAAAGGTCTACGCCTAAATAACAATGCTCATCACTACATAACCAAAGAATAACTGCACACAGACCTCATAATTAAATGTGTTTACAAAGTGATGCAATATTTCGTCTTAAAACATGAAACAAGGTTGCTAAATTATAGTAATGTGGAAGCAATGCTGCTCCTGCATACTACTACTACCACCACTATATCTATACTCTATACCTATTACAATATTGGTATAAAAAGTCCCTCTTGGCATCCATTTTTCGTTCTGAACTGAGACATGGTCCTTTAGATCGCAGTGCGGACTGTGGCCAGTATATGCTCTACTGGTGTCCCTCAATCCCACTTTCAGCTACGTCAATCTATCGTTATAGTTTACTCAGGAGATGAATAACACACTGAACTATATCCTATCTAATCTACTACATCCAATCCAAACTAGTTTTGTATCTCCTGTGCACTGCTGATTTACTGATCATAAAAAATCAATACTGTATCAACATATACAAATGATACGACAACATTAACATCATGAAAATTCCAAATATATTTGTGGCGAAAACATGGTGTATTGAAGTAAATAAAACAACATCAATATATATCATTAATTACAAATAATATTACTACAACAGTTAGATTTTCACGGGGAACAACAACCTCAGATGTACATGGTTTTGGTTGTCTTTTCAGCAAGGAAGTTTTTAAAGTGTGACTGATCTTGGGGGAGCCCTATGTTAATAAGCTTTTTTCCTGCTGATATTGGAGAATTTCTTCGATAAATCCGTAATATAACTGCCTTTGGGGCCTTTTCATTTCTGTTATTAGCACCGGTAACTAACAGGTCCTCCAACTACGCTAGGGCATTGTCATGAAATTACTCTTATAATTATCCAAAGGGCAAGAGTTTAAAATCTAAGAAGGAAAATTATCCTAGTCACGCCTGTAACGAGGCTGGATAAGACAGGATGTCTTCCGGGGTGAGTTCTTCAAGTTGGTCACTCGCCGGTAGGTAGGCTTCATGCAGAGGATCGTGGTTTGGACCCACGTTACGCAGTCCACATAAACTACTAACACTTAAACTGTAGTTGGTAAAAAGGAGAGTCTTTTAGAGTATTTTATATGTCTCGGTGAATGGAGGTAAAACGAATTGAAACAGTTACGGTTGACATGGTGTGACCGTTATTTATTGGAAGTTATATAAAATGTTATGAAATTCAAATAGATAAATGGGATAGCAGGGGTGTTACCTGAAGATGAGAGACGTCTGAACCGAACGATAGTCAGTGACTGAATGGATGAAAGTACCCTTCAGTAATCTCCCAGACAAACGTCTCGAGGTTGCGAGATAGTCGTTATCGTATTCTAGTTGGCGCTGCTGGCACCCCGCCCGGGTTCAACACCTGGGATTACATTTTGGGGTATTTTGTAGACCGTTTATTTTTGTAGACCCAAGGTCGCTACTCTCTAAATTATTATAAAAACAAATCAAATATAAATGAAGCGATTAAACATTTCCGTGTCTTAAATATAAGTGAAAATACCATGTTATGTTATAGAGTTTACCATTTATGCTCTTGGAAACTGATCCAAAGAGGGACAAATGTTTTATTACTTACGCTTGTAAATTACTAATCGCATCTCAAAGCCAAGATGCGAATTTTAATGTTCCACGAAACAACAAAGTCAAACATTCGCGTCAAAAATTAATTAGTTTATCAGCAATTCTCTGTCACACACACACACACATACAACTTCTAAGTGCTTATAGAAAGCAATCAGTGTTACCAACTTTCAAGATTAAACTTTCCTCACTAAGCTCGGAAGTGAAATACAAGTCAACTTACTTAAATAATCCGTAAAGTTTTATTAAAGGATATGCATCTCCTTTAGTACAGTTTAAAACGGCAAAAATAAAGTAGTTTAAAAGTTGGAAAATGGATTTGGAAGGGCATTCGGTCTGTTGCGCCTTCAGAAATACTTAATTGCCTTGGGTTAAGGTCCGGAATAGTTACTTCAGGTTCGGAAGCCCTTAATTCGTTCCTTCCTCTTCGACGTCTTAGATACATTTTACGCATTTAAAAAAACTATGGATATGATAAGAATCTCATATAACGAATTCTTAGATGTCTGATCTACATGTCTCTTTAGTATATAATTTCATTTGTATAGATTTATTGTTCGACTAAACAAGTTTACGAACCTGCTGTAATTTATTTAATTCTTACGTAGGTTTCTTGTTATTTGTTTATACATAATTTTAGAAGGAATTCGTAATTTTCATGAGAGATAATTGTTTATTCCTTAATTTAAAAAAAAAGCATGGTAAAACCTCATCAGTGAAGAGGAATAGTGGTTGAAACCCAAATTTAACTGAGAGATTCAGCTGGACGTCTCATTAGTGGTGCTACTGGTGTGATTACTGCAATCCTTTACATTGTAAAATATAAAGTTCTTGCTATGACAAGCATATTTCTGTCAAACACTTATCAACTAGTTCAATTTTAGCTCAATAGCCTGACCTCAATATAACTGAACCGCTATGGGGACTTTTAGAGCAGAGAGTGAGGAGTAGTTTCGTCTCTGACATCATTGAAGCAATTGGTGGATGTAGTGGCACTATTCAGTGAAGAATTGCATGTATTTTAATACCAACCAAAAAACCTTGTGTCTTATTGTCATCGTTTGTGTTGTTAAAACCAATTTTGAGGTAATTCTTACATCTTTTTTCTGTCTTTATTGACTGCATTGAGAAATTCCTCGCGTCGTATTTCCTATTGTTCTGTTCGATGGGCCTATGTAGACATTTCATAGCTCAGGCTCCGGCTCGACCTTGGTTTTTTGAAATTGGTAGGATTCTGTCTGTAGCATCTTTTATATATGGCGTGCAAGTTTTTTTTTTATAATTTTTAAGTTTCTTAAGTTACGGTTTTCTTATCATTTTATTCCTCTTAGTAACCATTTTGAGGTAACAATTTATGTATAGCTTCATTTTCTGTTTATATGTTTTGTTACTAGTCCGACAGTCTTTCCGATGTATAACTTCTGGTTTGTGGTCTGATATTATTTATGAGTGTTATTACGGGATTTATGTTATGTTGAGATGTGGGTGTTATTAGGGTTCTCACTACTGCCTGCTAGTACTATAGTATATATATATATATATATATATATATATATATATATATATATACTACTGCTAGTATATATATATATATATATATATATATATATATATATATAATTCTTCCGTCCATGTAAAGGTATGAGTAATATTTGATTATAGTGATAGATTATTATAAAACTTAAACGTGCTATTTTCAACAGATAAAGCTAAATTGAACTCAATTGCCATTAATATTAACGTATTTATATGGCACGTTTTTGCTGACTTTTCATACTAAAGTGTATGTTACGTTGCACAGTGTATGTTAATTTACAGTAATATATTGAAAAATAAACTGCCAGTTTTATTCTCATTGCGTTTAGTTATAATAGTAAAAGTTGGTCTGCATTCCTGTTAATTTTAAATTTCCTTCGCAAATATTGATCGACGTACATATAAAGCAAAATTAGTCCGAAACTAATGGTTAAATATAACTGCCGAAGAACACTTGACGGACAATGATAATGATAATTATAATTTAAGAGGACTAGTTACAAACATGCCAGTAACGCAATGAACGTGTGTGGGCTAACATACTAAGACACCAAGAGGCACGTCATGTTCGTGTCGGGCATTTAAATCAGGAAAAGTTCCATATGCCACCAGAATCATATAAAACACTATTAGCTGAAGCCGTATCACAATCGAAATTATTTTCGCGTAAAATTCGTAAACAGAGCAACCGAAATGGTCTAGAATGAGAATGGTTCTAATTTTGAACCAAGATTCAGGGTCAAGTGTAGCATCAAATTGGTCCTTTTTTTTTCAATGTCTTATTCAAAATATTTGCAAATCTGTTTTATGGGTGACGAAGCAACAAATTAATACACGCTATCTATCCAATTCGAGCACATGGAGCAGCAAGAAATTGTGGCAACTTAGGAGATGTTCTTGCAAAATTATAACCAATTGGTCCAGTTGTTCGGCAACGTTTTCAATAGATTACTCAACAACTACGTTATTATCATTAACCGGACAAAATACCAGATGGAGAGTGCCTACGAAGATACAATGTATCAACTGTTAATGAAATTTTAAAGACAGATATAAAAATGATGCAGATGATCATAGACAATCATCGTTCTTATAATGTATTGCAATATCTACTGATATTATGGAAAGGAGATGATGCATATAATTTAAATACGATATACAGGAATGTATATATAGGCACAACATGTACATTGTTACATATTGCACAAGTTGTTACAGCCAGCTATTCCACCAATACATTGTTTGTTTGTGTGTGAAAATTGAAAATGAGCGAATACGGTACATTAAGTTTAATTAAGCGAAGCTTCGTTCTGATGGCTTACCTTTTGATACCTTAGGATGATATTGTTATCAGTAACATCGGTACCGCATATATTTTTTTATTATTATATACTGATAGTGTACGTCATATGCAATTAAAATTTTGTTCCTGCTAGATCAAACATCAACGCATCGCCGCCATGATATCACTGCAGGTAAGTTCAATCAAAAATGAAAATCGTTGATAAATTTGATTGCACAGCACCCAGTAATAACAATGACGTTTAAATAGGATAACGTCTGTCGGATTTACTAGTATATATGTTATATAATACGACCATTTGCTTGTTTCGGCTACCTGTTTTCTAATAGACCCCCAGTGTCGTTTTGTATCACCGTTCAACTTCTTCTTCTTCCACTTTCCATAAAATAAAACAGTTTTTTATAAGTAAAATAATAGTTTTTATTATTTAATCTCCTTTCACGAAATGTAATTGGCGCAGCCGATAGGATTTCGGGGGCTGATCCTTTTTAAATTTCTTTAATTAACTGAAATCAAATTAATTACCAAGAAAATAAGACAAGCTGATATTGGATCAGCAATTGTTCTGCAGTTACTCCAAGTTTTTCTCGTTCTAGTTAAGTGGAGTTCGGATATAAATGATGCAGCTTAAGCCGTAAGGTCACAAAACGTGGATTGAAGGTGCTCAACAACACCTAGATATAAACTATTACAAGTACGTGTTCAACATGTAAGGCAAACTGAACTGAACATAGTCTATTTAAGTTTGGACAGAAGTTCAGAGTGAACAGTAACTTCATCGGGTTTAGTCTTTAGTTGGGAAAATTCGGTCGACCCTGCAGTCTCGCATGCCCCAGAAAGAAGGCTTTTATAAACTTTGATGGCCGCCAGTTTAAGCTCATTTCGTCCGGATATTACACATTCCAGTTCGTTCCCGTATCCAGTTTATAGGACATATCCAGTATTGTGTTCAACTGCGAAAAACTTTCGAGTAAAAAACCGTACAATTGATTTTAACGGCTGCACCGCAATGAGATAACGTGACGGAATTTTCTTTTTAGATACCGGTTATAGTCGCCGATCCTTTCTTGTTCCGTTGGTTTCTGCTCGTTTTTTACTTGTTTTTGCGCTATTTTTAGGAGAACAATAGCTGAGTCTAAATATCGTAATAGTTTCATTAATTTCGTCTTCGTTTAAGGTTTTGTTTACTTTTTGGGTTATTGTGTGATCGAGTAAATGTTTAGTTAACCTTTAAGTAAAGAAAATTACTTTCTGACGAAGAAAACTATTGCAGTTTGTAACCTTATCAAATTGAGCTCATAAAGACTAAAAAACGTATATATATGAGCAGGAAATTATAACAAAATGATTTACTGTTATTGTATTATATTCAGTCCTCTATAATGATTACCTCTATATTAATACGAATTTCCTGATGATGAGTCATCCATGGACGAAACTGTTTCGAGTCGACCAAGTGGCGACAGAAATCGTCAACACTGGTGGAGAAACATGGTTTAATGGCCTTCTTCGAAAAAAAAGCAACTGTAAACAGTGTAAGAGCTGTCGAGGTATATATAAATGAGGCTTCAGAAGCTCAAGAGGCGACAAGTCGAGAAGAGCGAGTGAGATTTAGCTCAATTAGACCCATTCGAGGTTGTCTAGATGAGATTTTCGCCGTACGCCACCTAATATCGGAACCTATTACATGTGGAAAGCGTGACATGGAAAGCATGTAACCTTTACTTTGAGCAGTTTTGGAAATCAAATATGTTCCACTAAAAGCTGTGTGCGAATGCTGAATGATTTGTTAAATTCATTGTATTCAACATAGTAGTGAAAGGAATTATGGGAAAAGTTTTAAAAAAATAGATATAGCTTCCAATATGATGTTATGAACTCCTGATCAAGGTGATGTTTTCTCATGATACCGATGTATTCCCTAATGTAGACGTCCGTAAAGTTTGCTTCTATCATTCTGCATGACATAACTCGCGTTGCAGAGCCATATGGCTTCAGACTTAATGAAGAACATACCAGAGTATTGACAACTCACGAATCACTTCGTGCTACAAATCTGAAAGAGATTCAGTTAGACCAAGTGCAGGAGTGTAAATATTTGTGATTAGTTACATAGAATAAGAAAGTGACATCTATTGCTGAAGTAATAGGCTGAATCGAACAAGGGCCATGAGATTTTGCTTCTTTAAGACGTTGACACCGTTAGTAACAACACGAGATATTTTTTTGACCAAATCCATTAGACGTCTTCCTTGATGAAATAGTAAAGAAAATGGTATGTTACAGTAATAATAAATATTCGTTTTAAAAGCATGCAATCACATAAATAATAATCGCAAATAAATTATGTTTATAAATATCCATAATTATATTTCAATAATTATTAATTAAACGCTTATATAATTAAAAAACAAAATCGTTATATCTAATTAACGATTAATATCTCTACTATCAGTAACTGAAGTATTTTATTTCAACTTATAGAAGACATAATTAAATTAATTAGAAATTTATTTATTAGTATAGTATTTAATGAAATTAATTAATTAATACCTGAAAAATAACTAACAATACACGTAATACATATTTTATGTGGAAATAATACTTACCATTTGGTACTTAAATTAGATTCCAATAAATATAAAACTTACCTGAAAAAAAAACATAAAATTAATACAAATACTGACTAAAAATATTTGTCTGAATAATTGAAAATAACGTAATTATTTCTATATGTATTGCATTTTGCATTTTGTGCAACGATATTGGCTTTTAAGTGATTCATTTACACACAGAACTCTATTTTGGTTAAAATTCTGAGATGAGATATTGGCTATAGCCTATTTATCCAAAATATCAGCGATTTCTCAGTATTTTTGCGGATATGTAAATTGCGTTTAGATTCAGTTATTATTATTAACACAATTTAAGTTATAACTATGTTCAGACATTATTTCATGAACTAATTGGCAACTCCATCAAGATTATTTTATTGAAGTGTCAATAGGTTTTTAAGTTGCCTGTCGACTTCGCCATAATAGCTACATAAAAAAATTTGACGTATATAAAAATATACGAGTAACCAATACGGCCATTAACTAATACGTCAATCAATAATTGTGTAAGATGTGCCAAGGTGTCAATATATTTTTGAGTAAAACAAGTAACCGGAATATTAACATATTCAAAAGATAGAAAAACAGGTAAGAAAAAATATAGAAAAACTGGTAGAATATTTTGTATATTTTAAGGTCTCCTTTTATCAACTAAAGCTTATCTGTATTGGACATATTGCTTAATATTAACCTTACCGACTAGCGAGTGACCAACTCAGAGAGATCACCCCAGAAGAGATACGGTCTTACCAGCCAGGTTACTGATTTAACTGGGATAATTTTCCTTCACAGCTTTTGCGCTCTTGATTTGTTAATTGGATAATGGCAATTATAATAATCTTAAGCATAAATGTACTACCAAGCACAAACAGGACTCAAACCTGCAACTATAGTCAAAATAGGAGGTTTGTCTTGTGGCCCTGGCCACAGTGCCAACCAAGCAAATAAATAGAGCGAAATGGCGATCGTTTCTGTTCTGGCTACGCAAAAATTATCCAAGTTTACCGATTTAGTTAGCGGTTTACCTTACTCTATAATCCCGCCAAACGTGCTTAAGAGATATAGCACCTTTAGACCATTGATGTAACGGGTTTCACTTCGGAATAAGAGATAATAAACTATAAGTCTGTCCAAACTTTTATTTTGACATTCGAAAAGTTATCAGAAACGTCTCATGAAATCTCGTGTCCGCATCCTAAGATATCAAAGGTCAAAAGTCACAATCTCGTATCCTTGTTCCTTGGTTACACATAATTCTTCAAGTCAACAAAGCTCAATAGACCTCTGCAATTTTACAATCTTAATGACTATGAACAAGTGCAGCGGCTCAACCGTATATCAGCCGTGTATATTATCAAATTCAAACTTGGCTAGGAAATACTGTTCTTTCTACAAAGTAATGGTATCTTGCCAGAAAGATTCGAAAAAATACAGAGAAGTAAACAGTTTTTCTCAATAAGTGTCTTTTTAAAGTAGCAAAACAGTCAGAATGCATGAAAGTTTTATTTCATTTCTACTTGGATTAATTCACAAGCAAGACGAGTTCGAGGTAGATACATCAATATTTATTCCTCAATTATAACATTATAATAACTTAAGCTATAGTTTACACTTAAGGTATACCCTACCATTCAATCTTCTGATATCCTGCGCGTTGTCTAGTAGTTGTATTGCTTCCACGTTAATATGATTTAGTAATCTTCTTTCGTGTTTTATGGTGAAATCTTGGATAACTTCGCAAATCCATTTGATTTCCAGGTCATTGTGCAGTTTTTCATTGGTTACGTAGCGATAGGCATTGGTAATTAATCGAAGAATTTTGCTTTAACAGCGTTGGATGACTAGTTGATTAGAATTTTTAGTGCAGCCCCATATTTTCACTGCATAGGTGCATATTGGCTCTATGATTCTTTGATTTTAGATCAAGTTGAGAGTATCTTTCGACAAACCAGTATATTTGTTTTATTTTAGTTCTAGTGTGTTTTGCTTTTTATCTAACATGGTGTTTCCAATTGAGTGCACCGTCAAGATGGATACCGAAGTATTTAGTTGATTCTGTTTGAGGAATCGGGTATTTATTGTGGGAGATAATTAGTTTTTATTATTTCGCCGAAATGCAAAATTAACATGAACAGATTTGGAAGTATCGAGTTGAATTTTCCCATCTTTCATTCATTTGTAGATTTAGTTAACTTTCATTAGTACTTTTTCTATTGCCCTAGGCAATGATATGTCCTTTGGCATAATAATTATGTCGTCAGCAAAGGTTCTAAGTAGTTTTTCTTTTGTTGTTGGGATATTAGCAGCACTGCAGAGTAGATACAGGAGAGGTCTTAAGACACAAACCTTGTGAAATTCCAGCTTAAATCCACAATTCTCCAGCAATTGACAATAGTTACGCGGTAACGATTTGCTCATCTTACGGATTAATCCCAAATGCGAAACCCGATCAAAAGCTTGTGAGACATCCAGCAATGTTGCAGGGCAGTATTTCTTTGCCTCAAATGCTTTTTCAATAGCTGCAGTTACTCTTTACACTTAATAGATTCATGAAAGTACTTAATATATTTTCGAACACACTGTATTTTGAATAATCTCATGCCACTATATAATAATGTTCATAGGAATAAAGATGCTAATGAAGCGAATCAAAAAAAATTAGCATTTGCTACATAAACACTCCCATTTCTTATAATTCTTTTACCCATATATCGGTTTGTTTTCATTCAAACCAAATGTATTTCTATTTAGCTACGCTCTCCTATGATTAAGGAAAGGGCATCTCTCCTTCTATTCACTCCAGTTAGGTATTACCCGGGATATATTTCGGAACAAGAAGCTCGCGTTACGGAGAACGCGAACGCGAATCGTCCTGTTTTGTCGGGAAATTTAACAGACTTTCCGCTTTAAGCGGGAATACCTGCAACGCCGGCGAGAAACCTGCATAAATTTAAATATAGATTGTTTCCCGTTTATGGACTTCGGACAATTACGTCATCGTCCATTGTAACCCGTGCCTCAATCAGCCCCGTTAAAATTTCATAAAAATTTATAAGAGCTCGCCATTTTTTTTCCTGCCGGTGCGTGTGTTCCTGCTGGCCGTATAATTTAATGAATATATTAACTCGATACGGCGCAGAGAGGGATCATAAATATATTTTAAAAATAATAAAAATGGGAACCGCTGAAAATTTGGAAAGGTCTTTTATATATATATATACGGCGGCGATGTATTGACCATCCGACTGGATTATTATTCATATTTTACTAAACTCTTGCGATGTAGATAACTTTTATGGGTTGTTGAATATTAACAAAGCAAATTTTATTGCACGCTTTGGGTAACAAAGATAACTTAGTACTGTATAGGGTGTAGTAAAATCTGCATAATGTTCTATCTACAATTTTATTATGGATTAAAATAGGTTTGAATATAATATTGTTCAAGAAAGTAGTAATCAGTAAAAATTAATTGAATAACATTATCTTCATTGAAGAAGAATTTTCTGCCAAGTGGCGGCTGTGTATAAGCGCTGCAGTACTGCACAGCTCTCAAAAAGTAATTATGTAACATCACTAAAATACCAAAATATTACTTGCCAAAAGGCAAATCGAACTTGGCGAATTCTTTTTATAATAATTTTTATTATTACTGTTTAATTATTATATTGTTACTAGTCGTTTCCGATTAACCTACAATTTCCTTCTATGATAACTTAAATCTAGGTAATATTCTATCAATTCTCCCGCCAACCACATGTCTCGTTTAATATCGCAATAAACTAGTATTTCTTCAATCAGTGTTTTTAGTTTTCATGCAAATTCCTTCCAAAAATAGTAGTGAGTATTCGGACAAACAATCGTATCGACAGCCACACGTTTTGACAGACCGACCAGACGAACATTCCTGCACAATTTTTGACGTATAATTTCAGTTTTAACTTCTATGTGATATTTCTATTAATTTTAGGCAGTCTAGTCTAGTAATAACCAATATTTGTTTTATTTAGGGTCATAAATATTCGTATTTTAAAATGTTGATTAATATCGATAGAATGGGTTGCGAAAGTTCACTAGTTGTGGGACTTATCGTGATCGCGTGACCAACTTCTAGCCAACGTTTCTTTGTATAAGAAAATAAATAGCCCTTGAACCATGCTTATTAAAGAACGAGTTGACTACAAATAGGCACAATATTGTGCCCGATGTAGAATTTCTATATAGAAATCTGTCTGCTTACAAGTTTATGAAATGTTTTTAAGTAATTTATAACAGGTTAATTGAAATGTTCCCTGCTTGACACATACATGGCGCCACTAGAATTAAATTCATATGTTTTTAGTTAGCCCTAACCTTCAACAGACACGTGTATAAATTTATAATTAGTTTCTAAATTATAGTATTTTTAGTGAAGCAACTTTTGTTAATGTGAAAAAAATGGATAAAAAGGAATTTCGCGTGTTAATAAAATATTGCTTTTTGAAGGGAAAAAATACAGTTGAAGCAAAGACTTGGCTTGATGCCGAGTTTCCGGACACAGCCTCAAGAAAATCAACCATCAAAAATTGGTATGCAAAGTTTAGATGTGGTAAAATGAAAACCGAATACGGTGAACGCAGTGGACGCCCAAAAGAAGTTGTTACCGACGAAATTTAAAAAATCCACAAAATGATTTTGAGTAACCGTAAATTGAAACTGAATGAAACAGCGGACACCCTAAAGATATCAACTGAACGTGTACATCATATCATTCTCGAATATTTGGTTATGAGATAACTTTATGCAAAGCGGGTGCCGTGCGTGCTCACTTTTGACCAAAAACAACGACGAATTGATGATTCGGAGCAGTATTTGAAGATGATCAAGCATAATAAACCCAAGTTTTTGCGTCGGTATGTGACAGTGGATAAAACATGGCTCCATCGTTTCATTCCGAAGTCCAATTGATTGTCATCCGAGTGGACTGCACACAATGAACCCGCTCCGAAACATGGGAAAACGCAACAGCCGGCTGGCAAGGTTATGGCGTGTGTATTTTGGAATGCGCATGGAATAATTTTCATTGACTACCTTGAAAAATCAAGAACCAACAACAGCGACTATTACATAGCGTTACTAGGCCGTTTGAAGGACGAAATCGCTGACAAATGACCGCATTTGAAGAAAAAAAAGTGCTGCTTCACCAATACAATGCGCCGTATCAAAAATCCATGCATTGGGCTTCGAATTGCTGCCTTATCTACCGTATTCTCCAGATCTGGCTCCCAGCGACTACTTCCTGTTCTCAGATTTCAAAAGAATGCTCGCTGGGAAGAAATTTTCGTCGAAGAAAGAGGTGATCGCCGAAATTGAGGCTAATTTTGAAGCAATGGACAAATCGTACTACAAAAATAGTATCGAAAAGTTGAAGGGTCGCTATAATCAGTGTATTACCCTTGAAGAGAATTATGTTGAATAGAAAAACTAAAAAAATGTGTTTTACTATGGTAGGCCAAGGAATTTTCAATTGAATTGTTAATGTATGATTTCATGCAATGGTTAGTTTCAGAAAATGCGACTATTCTATTATATATTCTCACTCTACTATATATTAATCAATATTGATGATAATATACTTAATTTTTTAATTAAATTTCCCACCACCAGCCAGCCTTCGAATGTGCTATTGAATTTCTTAGTGTAATTTATTAAGTACTACTCGGGCACTGGTTCACTAGCATTGATGAATAAGTTGTCCTGAAGTATGTCACTGATTCGCGAAACTGATTTTTTCTGGGCATTCACTATTTTACTTGAAATAAAAGTAACTGTATCTGAGCTACGTATATTATAAGAATTATTCTATACAGTCTAACAGTTAATATAATATATAGAATGAAATACCCGAACTATCATCGATTATATAGATCAAACTTGAATTAAGACCTGAATTCTAACTTGGAGTGAATGTACTAAAATATTTTCTTAATTAAACCAGGTTGTCCAGCCAGTACCAAATGGTCTTTTGCTGATATTGCTTCAGTTTTTGTGACAGAGAACCCGTGGGACTACCAGGATTAACATATTTCACCACGACCGATGAGAGGGTTGGGTTTGAGTCAGTGAATTTGCACGTTGTAAGATGTCTAACTCGACATGGCTGCTTGCGTTCCTCATAAACCATGGGGCATTGAATAAAGCGCGGACTTTTTTGGTTTCGAACACTTGTCAGGCGCGTACTTGCACCAAACTTGCTAGTACTTGTACTTGAAGTAGACTGGCCGAACCATCATTTTATACAGCATTGCCTTCTGAGGGATTGGAAATTTGCTTTTTCTGCACAATATGCCACACATACCTATTGTCTTTGTAAATGGATTTGAGATGACCCTGCGGTTGAAATGGAAACCGAGATATATGGCTTTCTGGGACCAGGGCACAGAGACCTTTTGGATTTAGAGACGCTACGTGTAGGGCTCCATCCGACAATTGAACATAATAATCAAAGTTTCACTCAGGATAATCTGTAATCGTCAGAATTTACACCACACAATTCGCTGGTTGACTTGGGCTTAGAATCTATTTTGAGTTGTATCGGAACGGTATTCAGTGGTGAAAAACGTGGTGTCGTATGAATAAAATACTGTATTTGATTTCTTCGGGAGAGAAAAATCGTCCATGTTCAAATTAAGTAGAGCAGCGGCTAATGGAGAACGATGCCGGACTTCGGTGAGGATTTGTTCCTAGAGGAAATTGCGTCACCTATCTTTACTTGAAAGGACCTTTCTTCCAAATATGAGTGACTCACTGATACTAAATTAAACCTTTTTTTGGCTTTAAACATTGGACCGTAGTGCTAAACTTGGTCGAGAGCTTTGGAGATATCTACAAAAACGGCACCAAACTTGATTGATGCTGCTTGATGAAAGCTTGAATGTTTCGCCCATTCAAGGATTGGACAGAAATATTTGATTGGAATTCATTCATTGGAAACCAGATTGTTCGTCGGACATTATGTGGTTTTCGGCTTTTACTTAAAAAGTTTAGTATCGTTTCATATGCGAGTTTAGAGGGAGAGTGGGTCAGACTGATAGGCCTATAGTCAGATGGATTCGAATTAAAATTTTTATTTGCGATAATTGCGACGCATGTTTCCATTCTTTAGGGAAATACTTTAGTCTCAATATGGAAATTATGATAATTGGAAGCTCGAAAAGTTGTTTGCTAGTGAGGTTTTACAGGTTTTATGGTTTGCTGTGATATTTAATTGAGAGCTGCATGTCTCTCGGTGAAACTCTTTAGGCGATGTTCAGACGTGAAGATGACTGAAGCATCTGTAGAGGAGTTCAATTAAGGAATAATTTCATTTGCTTTTCGAATACTTCAGCAAGGATTTTTCTTTGGCTTTTTCTGGATTGGTTAAGACGATATTCGCGGAGGTGCATTAGAACCTCTAGGTTCGCCTTATTTAAGATCGAGTGCATGTCCCGCCTACTCTGAAAGCATACCGTAATATATTCCCTTCTGATCAATAGATAATCATAAGGGTTTTTCTATATTCTAAATAGCTAGGCGCTAGGCGACAATAAAACGTGATCAAATACTGGCCAAAAATCTACCCAAGATATGGTATTTGGGGAATAAATATTAGAATATTATAAATATAATTAACGATTGCCGACTGGGTTGGTGCAGTTGTAAAGGCGACAGGATTGTCCTCCTACTGTTGCGACAGTCCCGGTTTCAAATTCCATTGGGTCATAGTTGTAAACTTATATTTGTGATTGTTTAACATTTGTGGTTGTCCTTAAGAAAGAGTGTGTCCAGGAAAATGATCCCAGTCACGCCAGTAACCAGGCTGGGTAAGACCGGATATCTTCTGGGATGATTTCTAAGTTCGTCACTCGTCCAATCCAGATAAACCATCGTTGGTAAAGGGAGAGTTTAAAATATACAAAAAAATTAACGATTTTACTTTTATTTATTTTATTTTTATTAGCTCTATTGGAACTATCTAGCCAACGTTGCAGGAAAACGTTGAAAAACAATCTAGATATTTGAAATTTTTACACCGCCAACGAATAAATCCAGAAATCGAACATAATTCTGCGTAAAA
Organism: Rhynchophorus ferrugineus; assembly: GCF_030347505.1. Classification (NCBI taxonomy): domain Eukaryota; kingdom Metazoa; phylum Arthropoda; class Insecta; order Coleoptera; family Curculionidae; genus Rhynchophorus; species Rhynchophorus ferrugineus. The sequence continues at coordinate 54,522,645 of NW_027472583.1, forward strand.
TGCTTAGGTGGAGTTTTTTGCGATCCGGTACAAATAAATTTTTCTAAAAATGACACGCAGGCTCGGCGTTCTAGTTCATACACCCGAAAGAAATATGAAAAATTACTGCAGCGTATACAGTGACAAATTTCCAATTTAATACGATCGAAGGCCCGTACGTTTTTCAGACAGATATACGATCAAATCATCGCAAAATAGATAGATACAAATGGCTGCTAACATCGCCCTTTTTTTGCCACACTTTACATGAAATATTTCAAACGTATTTGAAATGGGAGAAAGGCGAACGTATTTGTTCGCGCACGATCCTTCTGGAAAGTGTTGACGGGAAAAACATCTATAAAAAGTGTTATTTCTTGGAGGGATGGCCGAATATTTTAAAATATACGTTAAATAGGTATGTGAACATCCAAAATATAAAATACAATGACAATCACAAACTTTGCTGACATCCCCATTTTATCGTCTCGATAAATTTTATCGATTTTAAGAGATAACTTAATAATATGTGGGGCAAAAGTCCCGCTATCATTTGGATTGCGCGCCATCTTGTTTATGTGAGGTTTAGCTCAGTTTTGCTTTAACACTGTGTTGTGCAGACGAGTGTCCACATTTCATTATGGATAAATATAGGCCACAAGAACGAGCAGAAATAGTGACAATATTCATTGAAAATGATCGTTCCATTATTGCCACTCAGCGGAAATTGCGTTAAAATATCCTAATAGTCCAGAGCGTCACAAATCCACGATTTATCGTTTAAATGCGAGTTTTCGACAGTACGGTACGACAAGAGGCCTCGTTCTGGAAAACAACGAACGTCTCGTAACGCTAAAAATGTGGCTCCAGAAACATCAATTCGGAGACGTGGTTCCCAGTTACACATTTGTGCACACAGTTTATGGCGAATTTTAAAAACTGATTTGAAAATGTTCCTGTACAAAATTCAGTTAGTCCAAAAATTGACACCGAGAGATCCTGATCTACGAGTAGAGTTCAGTAATGCAATCCTAAGGCTGTCTGGTGAAATTGAAGATTTTTCGTCTAAATTGATAATGACCCATGAAACCCATTATCTTCTCAGCGACCACGTCAATAAACAGATCCCCAATTAATTCATGAAATATCATTGCATCCACTAAAAACAACTTTATGATGTCGTATTCATGCTGGAAACATTCAAAGGAACCGACTGGATAGGTTAAATAAATTTTTTGTTTATTTTTATTTAGTTATTTCAACGATTATTATGTACATATTTTATTTTTTAAAAATGTGTTAAAAATGTAAGTTTGATTATTTTTTAATTTTTAGCGAGTTCCTTATTTATATTTTGGAGTCGGTTCAATTTATTTGCTAAAAATATTTTATAAAATATTACGATTTGTTAGTAATGTTATTTTTATTATTAAATATGTAGCTGTAACATTACTGTAAAGTTAACACACATTATAAAATGTAACTCACATTATACCCCATGAAGGGACTAAGTCAACAACCGTCTCCGAGTCCAAGTGAATAAACTAGTGTTATGGCAATTAAGTTCTGTTTGGCTTTAATATTGCATATAATATGTCAATGTAATATAATATTTAATTTATATTACTCTGGCAGAAATACGCCGGTTTAAATTTAGAATATTTTAAAAAGTTCCTTGAACGTTATCGCAACCATCTACCGGATCTAATTGTGACAAATTTCATCAAAATCGATCCTACAGTTTAGGAGGAGTTCAATTATATACACACGGGCGGAAGAATTATACGAGGGTCACTATTTATATATCGGTAATAGAAAAAAAAAAACAAATAGTTAAGCTGCGAATGTAATTTTATTGTTTTTCATAGTACTCGCCACAATGATCGATACACTTTTGTATACGCTTAAACCAATTTTCATAGCATTTATTCCATTGCGAATGTGGTATCTTCAAAACATATTTTTTGAACGCTTCAATAGCTTCTTCGGGCGATAAAAATCCTTGACCACGCAGTTTATTCTTCACGGATGGAAACAAAAAGAAGTCATTGGGTGCTAAATTAGGGCTGTATGGCGGATGACCCATCAATTCGATGTTTTGAGTGCTCAAACAGTCTCTTGTTTGAGAGCCCGCATTGTCATGATGAATAACAATCCGGCGTCTATTGTTTGTTTTCCTTATTTCACCGAAGACTTCTCGCAAACAAATAGTTGTGTACCAATCAGAATTTACTGTTCTACGATCCTCTAGAGGTACAGTTGCAATATGACCATTTTTCCCGAAAAATCTGGCCATCATTTTCTTTGAAGTGCTTTGTACGCGAACTTTTGTTGAACTTTTTTGAACTTTTGTTGGATTTGGTTCATCTTGGAACACCTATACAATCGACCTGTCACGATTTTATAGTCGCCTTTCGAAGCACCCCGATTGAATTTCTAAAGTATTTCTTTAAAATGCTCATCTATGTAAAAATGTAAAATCTCATATATGCAGGTGGAACCAGTGCTTAGGATGCTTCAATTTCACAATAGGTGAAATGACGATCTTGCTTGCTTAATCATTTCGCACACAGCGTCAATGTTTTCCGGCATAACAGTCGATTTTGGAACAACCTTCACGAAACTCGTCGGACAGTGGACTACGATCACTATTTAATTTACTAAACCAGCGGTACACGGTTTTTGATTGTGCTTCATCGCCAAAAGTCAAATTAAGTTGATTGAGCCACTCTTGTTGCTATAATCCACGTCGAAAATCGTAAAAAATCATCGTACGAAAATGTTCATGATTCAGTTCCATTTTTTGCCGAGACGAAACTTTCAACTAAATATAAAATAAACAAATAGCGTCCGTGCGACAAAATGTTCTGAGAACGTATATCGTCAAGAAAGTCAAAGTTTACGATGGAAGATTTAGACTAAAAAACTACAGAGAAAAAATATATAAATCTATCGATAAAGTTCCCGATGAAAACTCCTCCATTTCAAAGATTAATCTGCGATGTGTCGGCTCGCACGGGGACCGCCCTCCAAGAAGTCTATCGCCAGCGCTGAAAAAGAATCAGCCGGCAGACGTGGGGTGAGGACTTGCAATTGGCTTATTTTCGTTCTTATTGAAAAGTACACAGCATCGTCAGTCACCCCAGGATATCACTCAATTTCAGGAGTTCTGACTTTTGATAGCGCGGTACGTTTCCCATTTACGTCGCCAACTTTTCAAATCAAACTTAAATTTTACAGCAACTACAGTGCGAAATACGAATTCCGAATGATACCGTTTCCTGCTACATCTTTATATACTGTTTTATTTTATATTATTGACCATGTATCCTTTACAACTAATTAGTGTAAGACATCTGAGAATTACGTAATACATGTACATCTTATATATTGTATAGTATTTTGGCAATATATTTATTGACATTTTTAGGTTAAAGTAAATGTAACTAAAACAGAAAAAAGGATATCTTCAACAATATTTAGGCTTCGTAGTTAATATAATATATAATCATAAAATACGTAATCCATAAGGATAATTATCATGTTAATATAATACAACATCGTTCCTCTTGTGTTTCTGATAACCGATTTCCTCATAGTTTGACCCATGACAAATAACTCAATACCTAACATACACAATATATATTTATTAATAAGACGTCGAACCAAAGTTTGCTTTTAAAATAGTTTGAGTTCTTCGAGGAAATGTTGACATATTCTTGCACCAAATTTGAGTGGAAATCTACTTCTCACTCTCTGCTCTAGAACTTCATAACATTTAAGCCAAGATTTTTTAGATGTGTGTACGGACACTTTGGTATATGGAAGCGTTTGGTTGCAATTGCTAGTTATAATAAGAATATGAATTAAAGGACTAGATGAATAGGACGAGATTGCCACCCAAATCGTAACGGAACTTCCCTTATGCTTAACTCCAGGAAGCAGGCAGTTCAGATCGTAGGTTTCTCTAGGACTTCTCCATATGTATACCCAGCTATTTGCGAGAAAGAATGTAAATGATGCCGCCTATTTACAGTCATCAAGTGTCCAAAGGTTATGATAGTTGCGCCACATTTATAGTAGCTTAGCAATGGTTTCCGCAATAAAGGTTTTAGCAATCGGAGCCCATGAATGTTAGCTTTGTAGCTCCCACATCATTTTTCAAAATATCTTGTTATATATTGAAAGAAGTACATTTGTTCAGAATAGTAATTAAAATATTAGATTGTTTTTGTGCTATGCACATCTTGTAATTGAAGTATTTAGGAAATATTGCATTAAATTTTTAATAGTACTAACCAATAATGTAACAATACGAAATTAGTTATCATTTAGAAATATTATATTAATTTACCAATTAAAAGTTATTATTGTAGAAATGCAAAACTTTATTGCTAATATTTTAATAAAAAGTTCTACTTAAAATATTATTATTGTTGTAATAAAAACAGTTCATCTTTGTTAGATATAAAATTTGCATTATGTATTTTTTGAAATAATTTTGAAATATTTATTTAAAATGTTAATCATACCTCACATACTTATTATATATTGTCAGCGTAGAGTTTTGACTGTACGTCTCAATTCATCAGGCATTATTTTATTAGGCTGGAGTAGTTCTCAGTATTTCACTCCAAGTTGAACTCACTAGGCTTTCCTCACGATATTTTATACCCTGAATTACTGAAGTGAATACAATTTAGACTGTCCTTTAATACTCGATGCTTTTGAGTTTGATTTTAGAGCAATAGTTAACATATACAAATGGCATTTAATAACTTCTGGTCCAGTGTCTTTGTTTTTTGTACCATACAAATTAGTGTTTTCAAACTTTACAGGTCACCATATATATTCTATGGCATTGGCATCAAAATGAAAAAGTAATATTGGGAGCAAATTGTTCACTGTGCAACTTTTCTTCAAAACTGTTCTCGCAAATTCCTTCTAATTATCTGAATTTTTAACATAGTTAGATTATAAATAAAGTATGTTTTGATGCTTGTTCTTAATCAAATTGACACATCGATTTTTTGGAGGATGTGAGATTTTTTTTGAAAATACTATGTTACAATTCATGCAAATTTATTAAATGATTTTAATAACATATTCAGTCGCAAATTTTTCCTTTTTTTATGGTTATACCCAATGATAATAAGTGTATTGAAGTGACAGTTTGAAATTTCTAAAGAAGTGGAAGTACATCGGCGCACTTCCTTGTGGAAATCCTAAATTTATTGGATGTAATTCAGTATATTTATCTTGTCTTATGGTAAAATAGCTGTCTGTAATTCTAGAAAGCTATATGAGATTGCTAAGACTTGGCAAGATTTTAACAATTGCAAGTCAGGACGAGAGAGAAGTTTTCAAATTCAACTCGCAACCCTGTATACCACACATACCGTACGTTAGATATATGCAGGGATGCAACAATATATTTTAGTATTTAATCTATATTTATTTCATTTAATTACGTATAGTATAATATATATAATTTCAAAACTGTTTTATTCATATATTCTCTGTTTTAATATACAATTTTCTATTACTTCATTTATTATTTTATGCTTGTGTTTATAACAGAAACGCAAAGAAAGACTATGTATACTTATATGGTCTGAAGTTGTTACAGTTGTGAAAATAATGTTACTTGTGATACTTTGTTATAATGCTTCAGTGGCATAATAATTTACACCTTGTTGATTATTGAAAGTTAATGGAAATTAGATGTAATTAAAATCAATTTAAACATCTGAATGGGTGTTAGTTCTTGGGAGAGTTTGCATATATTTTTTAATATGTTTCAACCAGAATTGGGAAATATCGACTGAAAACAGTGGAAACAGTCGATAGTCACAAAATAGTCACATGTACGGTTCGACTGTTTTTTTTTATTCGTGATGTCCGACGAAGATGCACGCATCCTTTCTTGTATAAATTCTGGTGGAGAAAAGGACGGAGATAACTGCTTGGGACAACTAATTATATGTGTGGTTATATTTTCCAATGGTAGTATAAGCGAGACGGAGATGTATAAATTCCTTCACAAATTAGCTTTGAAAGAAAAAGGAAAAAAGGAAGAAAATAACTACTGAATACTATTATAATAATAATATGTAACATGCTATTTGTAATTTAATGTTAAACGAATTACTTTTATATTTGAATGTTCTGTGGATCTGTAGAAAAGAATGGGATTTTTCTATGGAATGGCATATCCCACAAATGTTTTATTGTATTTTAATGTGTTAAGAGCTATTTTTAAATAATTTATTGTAATAAATATAGACAATACAAATGAACTTAAACAAAACCTAAAATATAAGATGTGCAATAACGATAAATACTAAATAAAATTTAAACATATACCTAATCATAGAAAAACAAAACTAATCCATGACATAATTAAAAATGATCGCACAATAACTACTAGAGCTCCTTTAAATAAAGTAAATGCTTTATTTATTATTAAACGAACATATTTGTTAACAAAAATCAAGAGGGTAATGGAATTATTACCTATTATTGCTATAAAAACAGTTAAAATATTTTACTGTTTATCATTCTCAATTTTAATCTTTTTTACCCTATTATATTAACAATCTTGAATAATATCGTACAAAAATGCTATAATATTAATATATAATATATTGTTATTTACAAGCAAACTACCAAAAAAATCATCAAACTACATATATTACATATAAATCTATGTAAGCATAAATTGGGTACATTTTTGTCATGGTCACGGCTAGGACGATAGTGCTAGAACGTTAAAAATCAGTCGAATGAAACAAGTAGAACCAAAAATACTGAACTGAAATAGTTGATAGTAAATAGTAACAAAATCAGTCGGACCGAAAACAGTCGACTGAAACAGTCACTGGTAAAAAGTAGTAAAATCGGTCGAACCAAAAATAACGACTAAGTAGTTAATTACTGAACAGTCAATAGTTCCCAACATTAGTTTTAACAAGTTTTTTTACAAATTCCAATGGTGCAGTTGCTTTTTATATCACCATACACTGTTATACGTTATTCATCACTACATAGTATAAAACAAAGTCGCCTTTTCTGTCCCTATATCCCTATGTGCGCTTAAATCTTTAAAACTACGCAACGGATTTTGATGCGGTTTTCAATAGATAGAGTGATTCAAGAGGAAGGTTTATATGTATTGTAGGAATGTTCGTCGGGTCGGTCGGTCGTCGAAATGTGTGGCTGCCGCTGCGATTATTTATCAGAACACTCACTACTATTTTTGGAAGGAATTTGCACGGGAACTAAAAACACTGGTTGAATCAAAGTTGTTTATTCTAACTTACGATTGATACATGTGGTCGATGGGAGAATTGACAGGATATTAGGTTAAGGTGAAGGAAGTACGGTAGCGCTGTGGAATTGGTACAGTTACAGGGGGACGGTGATAAGAAAAGAGAGAGCGAGACGTCGTCGTGATGGCCTTTTATACTTCAGAACTGCATGGTACCAATCCACCGGCGTTGCCAACCTTTGTAGTTGTTGATAGTGAATTGGTGGTGGCCTAAAGGGTCGTGGCGGTCGCCACAGTATAATACATGCATAATATACTAAGGCAACATTGCTAATTTTAGAGGTTTCTAACGTGATGTCGTAAATTAACCTATTTTTTTAGGCTTATTTAGCAATTAGCAAAAACGCTGCCTAACCCTACGAGTTAGATCAAATTAATGTACTACAGTATTGTACACCATAAAAACGTCTGCAAAAAAGTCCGCGATGGTATATGTTTATCTTTTAGTGATAACCCACATTAACCATTTTTATTGTTTACTTTTTACGTGAGAAAATGGCTTATTTACGAAGCTATTTTAAGCAATACGGCATTAATCCTTATCGAATTAAGTACCTTAAATACAGTGTGCAATTAATATAGATCAATATGGTTCCTTACAGCATGTAAATTAAACAAATATTTTCGGAGATATTACAAATTTAAAATTTGCGTTTAAAAATGTGTAATGTAATAAAAATTGTATGAATTTAGATATTCCAAAGATAGCAGGAAATCTTCATAGTAAGTATAGGGGAAGAAGAATTGTTTTACTCCAAATTTAATGCGTGCAGGCCAAGGGCAGTAATGAATGAACCAAAAATACTGGATCGATTTTAATCATGTTTTCATTGAGTGACATAGGCATATATATTTTATGCCCGTGCAAAGTCGGAGCGGGCCGCTATGTTTTTATATACAACGTTCATATTTTTTCTGTAGTGTATTTAATTTAGTATCAGCATTGCACCCGTGCGAAGCCGGGGCGGGTCGCTAGTTACATACAAATCTATGTAAGCATAAATTGGGTACATTTTTGTCATGGTCACGGCTAGGACGACAGTGCCAGTTAAAAATCAGTCGAATGAAATAAGTAGAACCAAAAATACTGAACTGAAATAGTTGATAGTAAATAGTAACAAAATCAGTCGGACCGAAAACAGTCGACTGAAACAGTCACTGGTAAAAAGTAGTAAAATCGGTCGAACCAAAAATAGCGACTGAAGTAGTCAATTACTGAACAGTCAGTAGTTCCCAACACTAGTTTTAACATGTTTTTTTTACAAATTCCAATGGTGCAGTTGCTTTTTATATCACCATACACTGTTATACGTTATTCATCACTACATAGTATAAAACAAAGTCGCCTTTTCTGTCCCTATATCCCTATGTGCGCTTAAATCTTTAAAACTACGCAATGGATTTTGATGCAGTTTTTTTCAATAGATAGAGTGATTCAAGAGGAAGGTTTATATGTATAATACATGCATAATATACTAAGGCAACATTGCTAATTTTAGAGGTTTCTAACGTGATGTCGTAAATTAACCTATTTTTTAGGCTTATTTAGCAATTAGCAAAAACGCTGCCTAACCCTACGAGTTAGATCAAATTAATGTACTACAGTATTATACACCATAAAAACGTCTGCAAAAAAGTCCGCGATGGTATATGTTTATCTTCTAGTGATAACCCACATTAACCATTTTTATTGTTTACTTTTTACGTGAGAAAATGGCTTATTTACGAAGCTATTTTAAGCAATACAGCATTAATCCTTATCGAATTAGTAGTTAAGTTAGTTAGTTAAATACAGTGTGCAATTAATATAGATCAATATGGTTCCTTACAGCATGTAAATTAAACAAATATTTTCGGAGATATTACAAATTTAAAATTTGCGTTTAAAAATGTGTAATGTAATAAAAATTGTATGAATTTAGATATTCCAAAGATAGCAGGAAATCTTCATAGTAAGTATAGGGGAAGAGGAATTGTTTTACTCCAAATTTAATGCGTGCAGGCCAAGGGCAGTAATGAATGAACCAAAAATACTGGATCGATTTTAATCATGTTTTCATTGAGTGACATAAGCATATATATTTTATGCCCGTGCAAAGTCGGAGCGGCCGCTATGTTTTTATATACAACGTTCATATTTTTTCTGTAGTGTATTTAATTTAGTATCAGCATTGCACCCGTGCGAAGCCGGGGCGGGTCGCTAGTTACATACAAATCTATGTAAGCATAAATTGGGTACATTTTTGTCATGGTCACGGCTAGGACGACAGTGCCAGTTAAAAATCAGTCGAATGAAACAAGTAGAACCAAAAATACTGAATTGAAATAGTTGATAGTAAATAGTAACAAAATCAGTCGGACCGAAAACAGTCGACTGAAACAGTCACTGGTAAAAAGTAGTAAAATCGGTCGAACCAAAAAAAGCGACTGAAGTAGTCAATTACTGAACAGTCAATAGTTCCCAACATTAGTTTTAACAAGTTTTTTTACAAATTCCAATGGTGCAGTTGCTTTTTATATCACCATACACTGTTATACGTTATTCATCACTACATAGTATAAAACAAAGTCGCCTTTTCTGTCCCTATATCCCTATGTGCGCTTAAATCTTTAAAACTACGCAACGGATTTTGATGCGGTTTTCAATAGATAGAGTGATTCAAGAGGAAGGTTTATATGTATAATACATGCATAATATACTAAGGCAACATTGCTAATTTTAGAGGTTTCTAACGTGATGTCGTAAATTAACCTATTTTTTTAGGCTTATTTAGCAATTAGCAAAAACGCTGCCTAACCCTACAAGTTAGATCAAATTAATGTACTACATTATTGTACACCATAAAAACGTCTGCAAAAAAGTCCGCGATGGTATATGTTTATCTTTTAGTGATAACCCACATTAACCATTTTTATTGTTTACTTTTTACGTGAGAAAATGGCTTATTTACGAAGCTATTTTAAGCAATACGGCATTAATCCTTATCGAATTAGTAGTTAAGTTAGTTAGTTAAATACAGTGTGCAATTAATATAGATCAATATGGTTCCTTACAGCATGTAAATTAAACAAATATTTTCGGAGATATTACAAATTTAAAATTTGCGTTTAAAAATGTGTAATGTAATAAAAATTGTATGAATTTAGATATTCCAAAGATAGCAGGAAATCTTCATAGTAAGTATAGGGGAAGAGGAATTGTTTTACTCCAAATTTAATGCGTGCAGGCCAAGGGCAGTAATGAATGAACCAAAAATACTGGATCGATTTTAATCATGTTTTCATTGAGTGACATAGGCATATATATTTTATGCCCGTGCAAAGTCGGAGCGGGCCGCTATGTTTTTATATACAACGTTCATATTTTTTCTGTAGTGTATTTAATTTAGTATCAGCATTGCACCCGTGCGAAGCCGGGGCGGGTCGCTAGTTACATACAAATCTATGTAAGCATAAATTGGGTACATTTTTGTCATGGTCACGGCTAGGACGACAGTGCCAGTTAAAAATCAGTCGAATGAAACAAGTAGAACCAAAAATACTGAATTGAAATAGTTGATAGTAAATAGTAACAAAATCAGTCGGACCGAAAACAGTCGACTGAAACAGTCACTGGTAAAAAGTAGTAAAATCGGTCGAACCAAAAATAGCGACTGAAGTAGTTAATTACTGAACAGTCAATAGTTCCCAACATTAGTTTTAACAAGTTTTTTTACAAATTCCAGTGGTGCAGTTGCTTTTTATATCACCATACACTGTTATACGTTATTCATCACTACATAGTATAAAACAAAGTCGCCTTTTCTGTCCCTATATCCCTATGTGCGCTTAAATCTTTAAAACTACGCAACGGATTTTGATGCGGTTTTCAATAGATAGAGTGATTCAAGAGGAAGGTTTATATGTATAATACATGCATAATATACTAAGGCAACATTGCTAATTTTAGAGGTTTCTAACGTGATGTCGTAAATTAACCTATTTTTTTAGGCTTATTTAGCAATTAGCAAAAACGCTGCCTAACCCTACAAGTTAGATCAAATTAATGTACTACATTATTGTACACCATAAAAACGTCTGCAAAAAAGTCCGCGATGGTATATGTTTATCTTTTAGTGATAACCCACATTAACCATTTTTATTGTTTACTTTTTACGTGAGAAAATGGCTTATTTACGAAGCTATTTTAAGCAATACGGCATTAATCCTTATCGAATTAGTAGTTAAGTTAGTTAGTTAAATACAGTGTGCAATTAATATAGATCAATATGGTTCCTTACAGCATGTAAATTAAACAAATATTTTCGGAGATATTACAAATTTAAAATTTGCGTTTAAAAATGTGTAATGTAATAAAAATTGTATGAATTTAGATATTCCAAAGATAGCAGGAAATCTTCATAGTAAGTATAGGGGAAGAGGAATTGTTTTACTCCAAATTTAATGCGTGCAGGCCAAGGGCAGTAATGAATGAACCAAAAATACTGGATCGATTTTAATCATGTTTTCATTGAGTGACATAGGCATATATATTTTATGCCCGTGCAAAGTCGGAGCGGGCCGCTATGTTTTTATATACAACGTTCATATTTTTTCTGTAGTGTATTTAATTTAGTATCAGCATTGCATCCGTGCGAAGCCGGGGCGGGTCGCTAGTAGACATTAACTTAATAAAATAACTATCAAACTAATAAGAGAGTCCGGCTGATCAGAAATGTTAGTGTGGTTTCCATTAGATTACGTTCCCAGTCCAGCCAATTACCTAGCAACTATAACATCAAATTCATTTAGGTGTTACGTCTCGTCAGGCACTAAAAGCGCCAAGTCCGTACGAAATCTTCGTCGAAGTAGTAAAAACTATTTCGTTCATTAAGGGCGGCCCGGCCGGTCGGCGGTCCTTTTATTTCGAATTTTATTTGGTTTGGGGGGGCCTTTTGTCGGTTTCGAAAAGTTTATTTTGTGTTCGTTAGCGCTGACCGGATTGCGGAAGTTGGCAGCGTATCGGCTACAATAGACGGGATCGTTTTTTCTCTTTCGCTCACTCTCCCACCTCGGTTGTCTCGTGAAGAGGGGGGATATTTCGACGATGTAAAATGTATTTGTACAAAGCGAAAATGTACTTAAAACGGATGTGGTAGAATCGGGTTTTTGGCTGGTTGTTTTACACTGACACTACAAATAGTAATACTGGACGGGTTTTTATTGTGGTTGTGCAAATAAATGCTTTTCTAAAAAAAATTATTTTATTGTTTTTTTTACCAAAACAGTACAATGGATTCATATCCAGGAATGACTTTATAAATTTTGTTACATAATTTAAATATTGCCTGTGTTGAGGAATTAAGGAGAGAAAACAATGTTGCAAATGAAATACAATTTATTTTCTCTCTTTTTTGCGCAAATCAATGCACAAAGACAAGTTTGTTTATTTAAATGAATGATATAACAATATATAGAATGAAAGACGTTAAATTGTTCCGTAATGGTGAAAAGATTCCGTCATCGAACCCAACTAATGATAAACACAACATATAAGAATTATACTATTCTTGATTCCTGATATCCATTCTTGATACGTTTTCTTAATCCTGACTTTCTTGAATATTTCTTAATTCATGTTCCAGTTTCTGGTTTTGGTTCTATAACTCTTCAATTCTAACTCTGTTACAAATTATTTAGCAAATCTGATTCTCGTTGTCGATACATCGTGTTTTATCGCTGAAGCTCCGTCCTCTGGTTCTAGGTGCGTCCAGAATTTCGGGATAAACTCTTCCAGCTAAGAACTTTTTATATTACGACTGTTAAGCAATGCTCGAAAATTCCACGATCTCTAGCCTTCTTGAAGTTTATGAATATAGCCATTTTAAGGGGTCCTTTTTCAGGTCTAACTTTTGACGCGCCTCGTCTAGCCTGAATACCCATTATCCGGAACACTCAACAACGAGCCGATGAGACGTCATTTTTGCTAGACACGTGTTTTCTGTTTGCTCTTTGCCTTTCTTATTTTGGGCTAGCTTCACCAGCCATTAGATACAAAGCGATATTTTCTATTATCTCATGTCCCATATACTACAACAACCAGTTCAATCGTCTAATAAATTTAACTCATAAACTATACAAACGAAGAAATATTACAATTTTCGTAAACTAAAAATTAAAAAATATTCTTGAATATAATTACGTCCCAACAGTCTTGCTTGAAAGAGTTTTATAAGTTGCGAGCTGCAAGGCAACTGCGGCGGACAGCGACAGTTTGCGTAAAGTCACACGTTTGTGTTCGTATATTTTCTAATGTTTACATGTTAATATGTGCGATCTAACATTTGATCACACTCCAGTATTGTTAACAGTAGGCGCGCCAATCCCAAAAAGCAAAAACGCGTAATCTTACCAATAAATATACTGACTGGGATAAATTCAGATTAATACTGCAGGAACAAACCATTTTAAAAGTAAGACTTTAGATGATCTTGAGCAACAAACCAAAAATATAATTGAACAAATTCGGTCAGCTGCAAAAGATGCTACCCCAATAGCAAGAGAGAAATCAGAGTATGAAGTACTTTACTCCCACGAAATTAGAGAAATGATAAAATAAAGGCGAAAAGCTAGAAGAGTATGGCACAGAACCAGAAATGCTACAGACAAAATTGCTAGACACGTGTTTTCTGTTTGCTCGTTGTCTTTCTTATATTGGGCTAGCTTCACCAGACATTAGATACAATGCGATATTTTTTATTGTCTCATTTCCCATATATTACAAAAACCAGTTCAATGGTCTAATAAATAGGACTCATAAACATACAAAAGAAAAAACATCACAATTTTCATAAACTTAAATTAAAAATATTCTTAAATGTAATTACGTCTCAACAGTCTGTACTATTAAATGCACTCATTCAATATTTATGCATGCTGGTAAGGTCGCTGGAGTCGACCAAGTTAGAACATATATATTGAGAATAGTAATTGTTATATTAGATTTTTTGTATTATTTATATTTATTATTTGATATTATTTAGGAAATATTTAGTTGAAATGTTAATAGTTCGTAAAATGTATTATGTCATGTTTAAGTCCATAATATAATAATAGGAAATCAGTTATTACTTAAAATTATTACACTTATTTTCGAATAAAATTATTATTCGAGAAATATAACATTCTCTTGCTAATATTTCAATAAAAATTTTTATTTATAATAATATTACTGTGGTAATGAAGGAAGATTATCTTTGTTATATATGAAAAATGAATAAGTTTAAGGTATATCTTCAGAATTTTGAAATATTTAAATAAATTTAACTGTTATTATTATTCCATCATTGTATTTTAAATTCCCCTTTATTACTGGCCATTGGCGGGCCCATTATTGGTAAAACAACTCTATAGTTGAAATAAAGTTGAAATAATGATTAAATTTACAGATTTTTATAGAAAATTTGTGAAACAGTATATTTCATAACAATATTTCAACAATATCATTCATTTCAAAATCAATCATGAACGTAAAGAAGAAAGAACACGGATATTAAATTTAGAAGAATGTGTTCGCTATTAAAAAAAATTTCCGCTCTTACAAGCAAATCCTTAAGCATGTATATAGAAATATAACATACAGAGATATAAATTAAATTGAATAAAAAAACAACCACTCAGACTATTTCATTTCCATACCCTATCATAAAAATATAATAGGTTGAACGATCATCGGTAATCATTAAACAACACTAATGCGTCGTTTAAGATCATTTCTCACGCTCAGGAAATGAAATTGTGTCTCATCCTCATGGTTGCGATAACTCTACTTTTGGGTAGAGAGATTGCGAAGATATACTACAGAAATGATCCTGTGAAGTATGATCTTGCTGATTCAGCAACAACTGAAGGAGTTTTAATGAAATCGAGCGTCCAAGAAAAGCTAGATATTTCTTGTTGCGCCACCTATTGGTGGATCGAGACAACGCGTTCCGTTTATAATGCATTATAAACGGAATGCATTATAGTATTTAATACATCCCATAATTTTGTTTAGTACTATTTTATATTGTACTTTATATTTTAACTATACGGTGGGCTAAAAATTGCCACTCAGCGGAAATTACGTCAATGGTAGCAGGACTTCTGCCCCACGTTGTATTAAGGATCTTAGATACATTTTATTATTTCTGTGTATTCCTGGTTAGATTTCCATCTCTACTGTGATAATAAATCTCATATGAGATAGTATATTAGTACAGATAGATAATATGATTATATAATCTGACATCCTTCAACAAGGTCATCTTTGTTTATTTTTTACAAAATTTTTACAAAATCTCGCACACATAACTGATCTAATTATCTGTAGAATTCCCTACATAATTAGTTTCAAAACATTGTATTGAAAGTGTGAATAATACATTGATATTTAAAAAATCATAACTTCTGATATATATATATATATATATATATATATATATTATATAAATATTAAGATCCATATATATATTATATAAATATATATATATTTATATATATATATATATATATATATATATATATATTATATATTTTATATATATATTTATATTATACATATTTTATATAGTTTATATATATATATATATATATATATATATATATATTTATATAATATATATATGGGGGAGCATATATATATGGATAATATATATAAAGGGGAGCATTGTCATACAAAATTAATAAGATTCACAGGTTACATAATAATGTGTTGTCGTCATCTGTACATGTAACACATGGGCTTAAAAGTCCCGGGTGTAATAAAGAAAACGCGATTTTTTTTAATTAAAATTGGCTTTATTCATCAACGTATAATATAATAATCTCCATCAAGAGCCACACAATCATTCCAGCGTGGCCCTAACATTTCAATACCACTTTTGTGGAACGACTTATCTTTTGCCTATGACGATCGTTTTGATTCCTGAGTGAAGTGATGGATCCATGGTTCATCCGTTGTTACATATCAACGCAAAAATTCCGGTGTGTTACCGGAAAACTACGCTCACAGTCATCAACACGTTTTGTTTTTGGTCAACAGTGAGCAATCTTTGAACAGAACTTTCTCATAATCAAATGCTCATGTAATATAAAACCAACACGTTCTTTTGATATCTTTCCGATGTTGGCTGACTCACGCACTTCACTTTTTGATCATTCAAAACGATACTGTGGATTTTTTTTTTGATGTTTTCTGGTATTACCACCACATTTGGACATCCAGAGGGTTCTGCATCATCGATGTCTCTAGGACTACGCTTGAAGTCAGCAAACCAACGTTTTATTGTTGATTTCTGAGTCCTTATAATACTCTTCAAGCCATTTTGCTTGAACGGTAATTTTCCCATCAAGAAGCAGTGTAAAATTAAAACACAAAATTGTTTCTGATCCATTGTTTTGAAACTAACAAAAGTAGTGCAACTCTTAACATAATAACTCACAAACTTATGAGTACAATATCATGAAATTTTAACAGTTTTTTTGAAGATTAGTTCTAGCTGAAAAAGCGGTGAATGTAATATGCAATATGTTCTTAACTACCCCGTCGCCTGAATGGTAAAACTACCTGAATGGTGAACGACTGAGATGGGTTGGCCTGTTTTCTAATAAACCCTCAATGTCACTTTGTATCGCCGTTCAACAAGTGGCCACTTCATTTCGTTAAATAAAACAGTATTTTAAAGTAAATAATTGTTTTTATTTTCTAAACCCTTTCACATTTTATAACTTATATGTACATGTATATCTTATAGTATTCTCTATATATTTATTCTGTATATATGTATTCTTTCTTTCCAAATCTGAAATTAAATTTAGCTTCGTACCATAAAATCCTGACATTATCGTGGCTCTGCCCAAAATAGAGAGAGCTTCTTTAGTTCTAACCAAAAACAAACTTGTATTCCACAGAGACGTTACAGGATTGAATATAAATTTGGCTTTAACGGCACGGAAGTCGGGAAAAGGTACAAATCCTCCTATACCGAATGACATAAAGGTATAAAAAAGAAATAGGGGAAGCAATATAGGACAAAATTGATCAATATCTCGACTATGTTCCGTAAAAAAAAATCTTACATATATTTATAGATAAAAGATTTCCTCAAATATCCCGTATTACAGAATGTGAAAATAATTTCTTGTACTATCAGCAATTACTAGCAACTTATAATAAAATAATTGTTACTATCCAAACAAGTTTGACGAGCTAGATGGTTTAGTCTAAGAGCTAGCCAGGTTGATAGAGAATTTCACCCCAGCCTTATTTAACCTCTTTATTTCAGATCTGCCGAGAAAAGAGCACATTGACGTCGTGTTTTACGCTGACGACATTGATTTCTTCACGGCCGCCAGGTTCGAAGTTACAATTCATGAACGTTTACAGAAGCAGTTCGATCATGCGGTCATTTGGTTCAAATTCAGGAGGTTGCAAATCAACCCCCTGAAAACACAGGCCATCATATTCCATAAGAAGCGTTACGCACTGTGCGTCTCGCAACTTAAGATCGACACCGCAATAATTCCATGGCTGGATAACGTCACGTACCTAGGTCTTCACTTCGACCGGCGGTTCGGTTGGCAATCCCAAATCCAGAAAGCAGTCCAAAAAGTTTCGGGGATAGCAAACCTGCTATCTTCTCTGATCTGTCCTTCTAGCAGACTTCCCATCTCCATCAAATGCTTATTTTACAAGATGTTAATTCGGTCCGTACTCCTCTACGGATCTAATGTCTACTTCAAGTTTGTTGCACCCAAGCAGGTCAAACGGCTTCAAGTTTTCCAAAATAAGCTCCTCAGGAGAATATTAAACGCTCCATGGTTTGTCAGAAATAATAAAATTTATAGGGAAACTGACACTCCAGAAATCA
Organism: Rhynchophorus ferrugineus; assembly: GCF_030347505.1. Taxonomy (NCBI): domain Eukaryota; kingdom Metazoa; phylum Arthropoda; class Insecta; order Coleoptera; family Curculionidae; genus Rhynchophorus; species Rhynchophorus ferrugineus. Next base: position 54,540,843 of record NW_027472583.1, read on the forward strand.
AGCACTTCATATCTCAATCATTCCACAAACAACAACTCAGCTCAAGTTCTTCTGAAAACGCGCTTGTTCGCCAGCTGGTCGACATGCTGGGAGCTTAGCACCGCGTAACCGCTAAGCTCCCCCCCTTTTCCAGGCTGAAACGACCTCATCCGTCGCTGCAGTCATAACTTTTGCCCCCATACAACAGTATCCAGTTGTGTGTTAACTCAGGTTCGCGAATCAATAGAATCGCAGGGACCTCGTGCCCAATAACGGCTGCCCGATCAGCGGGTGCCATATCCCCAAATTGAATGCATTAGCAGTAGCGATCCACAGAGGTCAACTGTGAGGCGGTTTCGGTTTAGTGTATTGGTAAGCCCAGAGGCAGTCCCACATAACACGGTCCAAGTTGTCACTCCAGGGCAAGTCTCCGCGACCAGGTATGCGTCATGTATTCCACCGCCTGGTTTTTATGTCAGAACAAAAAAAAGACAATTTCAGGAAAGCTGATCTTTTGACATAACATCTCTTTCACTCTCTCGGTCAGCACCCGGCTCATAGGGCTGGCTGCAGGGGTTACGTTTACCATTGCGCATCGTTTCTGTACCGGAAAATACTCAATTTTTAAATTAATTCCAAATGGATAATGTTTTCTTAATGGCTTCAAAGATTTAACAAAAATATTTAATTCATTGCCAGATTTTTTTTATTGTTTATAATGTGCCAGACGCTACTTTTAATTTATTTAAAAAAATTGCAAATTATTTCAGTATGTCTGTAATTTTTATATAACAATATTTGAGTATCAAAATACGTAAAATTAATTTTCCAGACAATAATACTATCGTTCAATAATAAAGCACACTGATTAAGTCCGGAAAATAAAATGGTATGTTGAAAGAGTGTTATAAGTTGCTAGCTGCAAGGCAAGTGCGGCGGGCAGGGACAGTTACTGTAAAGTCACACGTTTGCGTTCGTATATTTTTTTAGTAATAGTTTTTTATAAAGGATAAAGTGATAAAATTATCACTTTTAATGTTAAACTAAAGAGATGTATAGAAGTTTTAAGTATAGGTATTAAATTTAATTTAAAATACAATAACGGCGAGTTGCCTGAACAAGAAGCCTTTCTTATCATATTCGCAAATAAATTTCGACGAAGATGTTGTGTTTACCGGATATTCTTGTTTTCTCTGCATCGCTAGCTCTCATACTACCTTCCTTTTACCTAAAGCAAATACAATTCTACTGAAGCAACTAAAGGCCAAGCAAATAAGATTAAACACAATCCTCCAAAGAATGATTTTTTCACTGAAATCAATTGTAATTACTAAAAAGTTGGAAATAAAGAAAATTTATTATGATTGAAGGCTGAAGGATAGTTCACTTTTGATATTAAATTGAAGGGAAATTTTCAAGATTGTCTTAATGCTAGAACTGTAGTGGATATCGAAGAAGACACTTACTCGAAACTCCAAAATTAAAGACAATGGGAAAACTATAAATAAAATATAATTTCAAAATTGGGTATTAATTTAACTAATTTAACTTTATTAATTGGTAACTTTTGCTGATGATACGTCCATATTAGCTATAGGTAAAGAACATCAGGAAGTAACAATAAAATTGCAAACATCAGTAAACAAAATTAATAAATAATAGTACCAAGCAGTGGAGAGTGAGTTTGAATGGGACTAAATCTATGCACGTCATTGTTATATTTAAGAGAAATCCACAAATCCTCATCAGAATAAATATAATAGTCGTGACACATACGCTAGCTTAGTAGTAGAGGCTGCGCTGGAAGGTTCATGTAAACAAAAAATAAAAACGGATATTAAATTTAGAAATATTGGTCCTTTAGAAAAAATTCTGCTCTTATAGCAATCCTTATAAAATATACATACCCAAAAAGGTATAATATGATACACCAATTCAATTAAATAAAAAACAACCACTCAGACTACTTCATTTCCATACCCTATCATAAAAATATAATAGGTTGAACGATCATTGGTAATCATTAAACAACACTAATGTGTCGTTTAAGATCATTTCTCACGCTCAGGAAATGAAATTCTGTCTCATCCTCACGGTTACGATAACTCTACTTTTGGGTAGAGAGATTGCGAAGATATACTACAGAAATGATCCTGTGAAGTATGATCTTGCTGATTCAGCAACAACTGAAGAAGTTTTAATGAAATCGAACGTCCAAGAAAAGCTAGATATGTCTTGGTGCGCCACCTATTGACGAATCGGAACAATAGATATTCCGTTAGTAATGCATTTTAAAATTTTAATACATTTCTGAACATTAACTATATATTAAACAATTTATGCACCATAGATAAACATTGTACGTGTTATTTAACTCTATTTAGTTGTTGTAACATGACCAATAAATTAACGTTGATTTAGTTTATTTTTATCCTAATTTGTAATTATTTTAAAATTACAAAGTACTCATTCTATGTTAAACACTTTGGGCTTAACATCTATTTAACTGTTTTTAATGTGCACTGAATTTTACTAATAACATCAATGAACTATATCAAATGGTGTTGTTCTCTGTACTCTTTTGACTGCACCATCATTATTTAGGAGCTGGAGAACCTCAACAATGGTGTACTGATGGAGCTTTTATTAATATCGTTGGGTATATTCCGTGATAACGTTATCGTTACAAATGTAACATGCAGCATCAAGAGTACCTCGCAGTACTTCGTTTAAGAACTTTCGTTGGATAAATAACTCCACAAAGCTGTATACTGATAGAAGAGTAATATGAATATAATTCAGCGGTCTCAGAACAAAATATTGAGTAATGCTGTTACTCCGTGGTACCTCAGAAATAATAACATTCATACAGATTTGGACAAATGGGCACCCCTAGACATATCATCAAAAATTTGTCCTTCTGGAACAAAGACCTTTTCTCCAGTCAGACCAGCATCTCAAGAGGACTAAGGCTTCTGAGCTCATGTCTTATGCTGTCAGTGGAAATACAGAGAATAATCCTAGTTGCATGTCTACATTAGTATAAATAATAGACGGAAAGAGCTTAATGCGATATTTTTTTAGCAGTTATAATTCGATAATATTTTGTAATATTTAGCAATATCACTGAGGTATTATTTACTAATGAACAAAATGAGGATGAGTGTATGCAGTAAATAATGGAACATTTTTAATATTTCTATATATCCCATCAGTATCTTAATAACATGATGAGTCCCGTATAAAAACATTACTAACACAGAAAAACAGATAAATAAAAGCGAAACCTTCGAACAATAGTTCGTCCATATCTCGAAACAAAGTTGGCCGGCCGAAAAGATAAAAATATCAGAAGTCATTCGGCTACGAGAGAGCCGAAAGTACAATTAATAATACCGCCCGAGAATGGGATAAGCCGTGAATTATTCGCCCAGCTAAGAGCAAGATGTAGCTTTTAAGATAATAGAACCATTTTTGACAGGAAAAATAACCCGACCGAAAAAAACAAAAGAGTCTCGACGCATCATCGTAAACTTCGCAAATAGATCGATGCTCGGTTATTTTTCGGAATATTTTAAGTTGTGGATATAACTGATCAGTTTTGAGTTGATAATTATATTGGTATCAAATTAGAATACAATTCCTCATTCAGAAAATATAGTAAAATCATAAATTGCTGTAGAAATAGAATATCATGGAAATCATAGAGTCATTATAATGGTGATGAGAAATGCTACTCTTTGAAAAATTCCTGGTGACAAATCTGAGGCCCAATAGGGCTGACAAGTAATTTCCTAGAAAGTGCAAATGACAGTAATCCTGTCGAACCAAAAAAAATTAAAATATAAGTATCTAAAAAGCTATTATTGTGATATGAAACTGTTTAGAGGAATTTAATAAATTCCCAATAAGACATGAAGAAATACTCCACTCCTAAGCACTGCAACTCTTGGATAACACTGAACTAGGAGGCAAATTGAAGAGGACCAAACGATGCGACCTTGTGTAGATGTACAGTGTGTTCACTAAATGTTAATCATTCTGAAAAGTGCTACTAACTAACTGAAAATAGAAATATTCTTCGAGAACATCAGTTTGGGTTTTGTAATAATCATGGGAAAAATAAGCAAGAACAAATATGTCAATTATGGACCGATTTTCAAAATTCTTTTTTATTAGAAAGAGTGAACATCACAGGAACCAACACAGAACATTTGTCAAATCATCTAGGCTAGGTAGCGAACCTCGGGCCCTGGAGCGCTCTTTATTTTCAGTCATTGTTTCTTTATCCCTATTTTTCCTCCTACGAGCTGCACCTTCTCATAGCCTACCCTATATTTTAGGCAAAAAATTGAATTGACTTCAAAAAATAAATAAGAAATTCGCTAAAAATTTCAGAATAATCAAACTTAGATTTTTAACACAAAAAATTTATACATTTTAAAATAAAATATTTACATAATTATTGTAATAACTAAATAAAAATAAAGAAAACCCTTGTTTAGCTTGTAGTAAATAACACGTATTTTATATTCTACTATATGTAAACATAATTTAGCTTAATACCAACTCATTCTCTGTAAAATACTTAATATACCTTAAAAAGGAAACAGGCCGGAAATAAAATTTTATTTTGACGTTTTATGACTTATAAAATATGAATGAATTTACAGATCAAAATGAAACTTTGGTAATGTTCCGATTAAAAATAGTGCATCCAACTGTAGACGAATATATGGTACTCTATAAATTTATTGAATTACCCAGTATGGCATCTCATATAGAGACACCATATTCATAAAAACGAAAAAGACCGGAAAGAAAATTTAATTTTGACCAGCCCGACGAGCCACATTACACAAATTTTCTGATTTTCCAAGGAAAGTAGGCGGCAAACAATTTCCATAACACTCGTTAGCTACATGCAAGACAGTCTCTCTCGGAAAATGGAGAGAACAACGAAAATGGAAAAGGTGATGGAAATCTGGAGCTGCGCTGCTGCTGTTCTAACGACGTTAAATTACTGAAACAATATTCGGCGAACAAATATGTTGTTTAAAATGCAAAATATAACTTCTGTGTCGTTACAGCAACGGATTTTCGAGGGGAATGATTTAATAAATTCACCGACAGGGCACCTAACTCGATGTTAATGTAATATTTTTATTGTATTTTTGGTATTTAACGCTTTGTATTCATTTCCGATTGCTGTTAGGTTTACTTGTTATAAATTATGGGATAACAAAGATCAAACAAATGTTTATAAAAAAGTTTTGAACCAATTTAATAAAGTTTATATATTTTTGTGTGCTAAAAATATATTATCTATCAGTTTTTATCAGCCACAATTACCTCACAATATGACATCTACTATTGTTCAGGATGCCAGAGAGATAAATTCGTTAAATTGTTTATAAAATTCTAATAGTTATTTCCTAAAATATCATTTTTATAATGTCTGCACTTTTATAGCTTTATGATGGTATGTTCGAGTCAGTCTGATACATTGTCAGTTACTGATTGATCACGTTTAATTATTTATGAATTAGAAGTGATTTACTAAGATTTTACCACAAATAAAAACACAGCATTTCAAAATAGTGGTAAAATAAATAAATAAGTAGTGCTACGAAACATTAACGTCACTTAGAGTTTTCTAACCACCATTTCCACAATCCAAGATTTCAAATTTATAGGGCGCTTAGATTTTATTCAGATTATTTATCTTAACACGGCAAATACCTTAAATTTGCCCACAATCGATTCATTGATAAGGACTATACTCTGGGACCGCAATTAAAATAATAATTTTAAAAACAATACTAGAGCTTTTATAGAATTGAAATGAATAAGTATTCTAGACCCATTAACTATGAGATGCAGGTAATAACTTAATAACGTTTCGATGGCAAACCTACTAAAAATGTAAGGTCCTGATGTGTTTTCTGATACAGGATGGATGCTCATATACATTTGATGATATGCATTTGATGACTGTATAAAATTTCCTTGCAATATTTGGGTAAATAAAATGGGCATAATGTAATTTTTAAGTTCATTTCAGTAACAGCCTAATAATCTTGTAAGCACGTGCAACTACAATACTTCATCAAGTACTTTACGAAATCTGTATTTAGACATACTTTAACTTAATTTCTGTGACAACATTTAGTTCATCCATTGTCTGTACATAAGCACTATTTGAGATGTTTGAAATTTCTGTTTGCCATTACACATATAGCAGCTTGTAAAAACTTGATAAAATCACATTGATTAATAAAATATATGTTACTAATCCTTAGCCAGTTGTAACGCACTATTTGATATACCACATATTTATAATATCAGATATAAGAAACCAGATATTTAGTATTGATCTTTCGTAATCTAACCGTAAATATTTAGTTGGCTTGAATGTAATTATTTTTTTTAATTTTGAGAATATATGGTCAGTAGTGAACAACAGTGAATGTTCAGTGCTTTCAGTTAGAAGTCTATTTTGTTCTGTCTAGTTGGTATTCGATTCTTGTAGAAACATATACTGACTTCATATAGACTTGTACGACTAAACCAGTCATATTATATTAAATTAACTTTTTTATATTATTTGTTAACTGAAGGAAGTACATAATTATAAGGAACTCGTTGTTTTTTTAACAATTACATCTTATATACTTAGTACAATACTAATATTTCCTATATACTATATATTTCCTATATACTATATATTTCCTATATATCTATATATACTATATATTCCTATATATACTATATATTTCCCAAATTAGAATAAAACTAATCTACTTAAGCTAAACTTACAAATACACTTATACACTAAACTAGTTCGTGTGCTTTAGTTCGCTTCAATATTCTTATTTCTTACGTGCTGTCTAGTAGCTGCATTGCTTCCATGTTGCTGTGATTTAGTAACTTTGTTTCATGTTTTAAGGCGAAATCTTGGATCACTTCGTGTATCCATTTTATTCCGAGATCACGGTGCAGCTCTTCGTTGGTTACGTAGTGATAAGCATTGGTAATTAATCGTAGAACTTTGTTTTGGGTACGTTGGATTACTAGTTGGTTTGATGTTTTAGTTCAACCCCATGTTTGCACCCCATAGGTCCAAATAGAATTGACTGATACACCAATCTCTTTGATTCTAGATGAAGCCGAGAGTATCTTCCGACTAACCAGTACAGTTGCTGGATTTTGAATCTAAATTCCTCTGCTTTTTGTCTCACATGACGCTTCCAGTTTAAACAGTTTAATCGGGATATATTCCGAGGTGTTTAGCTGATTCTGCTTGAGGAGTCGAGCATCCGTCAAGTAATATAATTAAGTTTTTGTCATTTTCGGGCAACGCAAAATTAACATGGAAAGATTTGAAGCTATCAAGCTGTATTTTCCAGGTTCTAGTCCGTTTGTAGATCTCGTTAACTGCTACTTGTGCTTATGTTCTATAGCCTTAGACAGAGATACATATTTTGCCATTATAATTGTGTCGTCAGCCAATGTTCTAAGTACTGTTTCTTTTGCTGTTATAAGCGAATTATATACATAATAAACGAAACAAACTGCGGTCTAACCTCAAATGTTGTGAAGTGTTATTTACCTCCATATTACTTTTATTACATATTTGACAAATTAAAGGTACTTAAAATAGTAAATGCTTACATTAGAATGATATTATTACTATGAATAAATTATCGATATTCAAACTATACTATTTTTAACGATGTATGAATATATTAAGTGCCTTAACACCATCGATACATGATATAATATCTAGTTATGGCACAAAATTATTAAAATAATAATCACTAAGACCCGTACACATACAGACCGTCCGGTGCGACCAAAACGACTACGTCACGTGCTTATTTGAAACGTTTTAGTGGGCATTTAAAATTTATTATTTCAAAAGTCGATTTTCCTCTCAAATCCTTTTTTTTTGCAAAATAACTTTTATTCCGGCTAAAGTAGATACATAGAATTATCATAAAATAGTAAATAAACTGGCTTGGCGCGCCCTCGAGGTGGTTTAGAGCAACAATACAATACTACTAATTTATACCTATGATTTCGCATTCTAAGAGTGTTTATTATGTGACGTGGCTGTATAAGTTACGCAATATAACATATATAGATTAATATTAGTCTAGATATTGTAAGAATTGACGTATTATATCAAATAAAAATATTATACGAACTATATATTTTACCAAAAAAAAAAAAAAATAAAAAAATATTTGGAGCTGTTTCCAATAAAAGGGGATTGAGAGAGTTCACATCGAATATGTGGTTTTTGTCGATGACCTGGTCGTTTTTCAGTTTACCATTCCTTATTTAATATCATCCAGACATCCATAAACATTCGCGTCTCGAATTTAACAGTCGAGGGTCTTTTTTCGAAGCGGTTTCGTGCAAAAGTCGTCGCCGGCACCGAAGACATTTATTTGCGCAACGGAGAAGTGAATATTTATTTACAAAAGGGGAACAAGTGCGTCGCTGGCGTGCCGAAACGTTAGCGTCTCTTGAAAAATGGCATCGGCGTGGCATTATTTCCACGGACGAAGATAAATGTACCGGCTGGTGGTTTAATATTCGGGTTAAATACATTTTTTTCTAGGCCGTTGTCGGACGGCGATAGCGAGTAGTCCGGTCATATTAGGGGTTTCACATCGGAATCCATATATTAGGTGTACAACAACGTTACTAACGGTTTATTTAACAAATATCGTTAGGCTTAAGTATGAAATTATTCTTTCTACTGACATCAAACTTCAAGTCTATACGTCACAGAGGAATAGAGATTTAATTTATAGGAAATTTTTGGGAAATGTTTCGCTATGTCCAATATCTATAGTCTATTCAAAGTTTTTTTAATAATGCGTGGATATTTGGGACGTCGAAACATTACAATGTTGCTGTATCAACTATGAGTTTTAATTCAGTTTGGCTTTGACATCCAAAAAAATCTAATCTAAATAAAATAATAGAACAAAAATGTTACCAAATATAATTTATTTTAACATTATACTATATATAAAAACAACAGTAAATTATACGGCCAAAACAATTTATAGGTAAGAGTTAAAACCTCTTATCACTATTGCTTTCAAGAATTTTGCATCCGTCTGACAGCTGGTCGCCGTCCGGTTTTTTTTTTGGCCTGGAACCGGGTAGGGGAATCCTGTTACGGATACCTGGTCGGGAAGACCCGCAAGAATAAGCGAGTTGGACTGGTTATGTGGAGGCTGCCTCTGGGCTACCCACTAAACCCCAGCCTATCAGCTGATCCAATGACCCTAACTGATACTTCTTACTGTTAGTAAGGAGGGTGCCCGTAACCGGTAACACCGTTAAGAGGCACAAGGGCCAGGCAAGGACGTGGCGTCGTTATCATACCACGCAGCTTGCGGTACATGAGTTAATCGCTCGCCGGAGAAGGTCGAGACAATTTGGAGTTAGAGCACGACGGAGTAGTGTCGGCTGTGATAGAATAAGGCTACGAAGAGCCGAATGAGTTATTGGCCTGAAATATCGGCCAGCTCTGTAATACATCTATTGTCCGAGAGACGAAGAGTGGAGAAATATCTCGAATAAACCTCGGATATAAAATCGTGAACTTGGGATACGTCTGTTTCTCTATGAATTTGATTGTTCCTGACGAACCATGGGGCATTGATAATTCTCCTGAGAATTTTGTTTTGAAACACTTGGAGACGTTCCACCTGGCTAGGGGAGACGTATTTTAGATAGACACTGGAGCCGTATAGAACGACTGATCGAACCAGCATCTTGTACAGGAGAGATTTTATAGATAGAGGAAGCCTGCTGGCTCTGTTGATAAGCGAGAACAGCAAATTAACAATACCTTGACCTTTATGGAGGGACTTTTGAATGTGGGAATTCCACCTAAATTTGCGATCGAAGACAAGACCGAGATAGGTGGCTTCTTCTGATCATGGGATTTCTGCGTTCTCGATTTTAAGACGCGAAATGCTCGGTGCAAAACGCTTCTTGTGGAAGAAGATGGCCTGGGTTTTCTGTGGGTTGACCTACAACCCGCCGTCCGGTTGTCAGATGTACGCTAAATTCAAAATATTAGTTATAATTATTACAGGTTATAAACCGGCAAACATTACTTTAGCTCTTTATCTTAATAAATTTTAAGTCGCTCCGTATTATATCATATTACTTTGTTTGAAAATGCCGAAAACAATAGATATTCAGGATCACAAATTGATTGCGGCTTTAAGGTTATTTCGAAAAAAAAACGAGATAACGGAAGCCCTCTTTTGCCGGTGAATTTCGTCAGAGAGGTAATTATTGATGATATTAAATATGTCCCTACAATTAAAATGAAAATGTTTTTAGCGGGTTGTTGTCGTACTAAATATTACTGTGGGTACTGTAAATAACATCGCTTACAAAATGAAGAATAATACGTTAGATTCACCCAAGAAAACTCGTCTACATACAAAGTGGGTGACGAATCTTGATCATCTATATATTGGCTCTATTCGAGACCAAATATACGAAACGTATAAGAAGAGTAAGTACACAAACTATTTTATCGATATAAACATAATTTAATAAAATTATTTTAGAGAAAATTGTCTCTCTGGAAACATAGAAGAATTAGGAACAGGGAGCTTTTTGAGAGATATAAGACATCATTTCATACATTCTTACAGGCCATAGGGTTTAAATAGTGTAAAGGTAACCATCGGAGAGGTTTAATGGAACTTCCAAACATTACCTTAAAAACAGTTCAACTAAAGGCACAAAATAATATAAGAAACTTGAATATTTCAAAATGGTACATTGTGGCAGTCTTAGGAAGACAGTAACAAAAAATGTCTAAAGACAACAAAAAATGATGAAAAACGGTAAAAGTTATAATAGCATTCACTTGGGTTTTGCTGGTCATTATATTTATTAATAGTTAGTTGCAGATATATTGCTGGTTGAGAAGAATATTCCATCAAAAAGTGTTTGGACATGTGGAACATGTTCAGTTTGGATGAACTCGATAAGACATAGAAATGAAGTACTTGATAAATGGTGGAATCGTGAACATGTTTTAAACAGATAATAAATTAACAGTTTAGTGATTGTATTGGACAATGAGTCGTAAAGTGAAAGTGACTGAAGGAAACTTACAGGATATGTGATAATGCTGTACAATGCTGGAAATTCCTGAGATAGAGTGATGAGAGTGCAAACAATTAAATATAAACAATTGAATATAACTGTAGAAAATGGTATTGTAGGGCGTGAAAGATTTGTGTGCACCGATATGATTGTAATTATTCAAAATTAAACATAAGCACTAGGTTAGAACGTATGAGTAGAGACTAACTGTTTTGTAGATATGATAAATGCATTAGACAGAATTCACTGATCAATTTTATCAAGAATGGTGTACACAGGTAGTAGCAGAACAAATAAAAATACCGTGATACTAAGATGGCTTGCCAAGTAAACAGAACATCGAAGGAAACAAGAACCAAACTTAAAAATTAAATAAGCTCTCGATGAAAGTAAAATAGGTTTCTCAGATATACAATTGTTAATTAGGTGGATTAAGCCTCCAGGGGGATAACACTACATAAAAAAATGTGCCTAGAAACTCTACCTCATGGAAGTGTGGAAGTGTGGAAATACATGTGGAAAAGAGTTCAATGTAGACAAAACAAATCTAACCTACAAACTATCATACCTGTGTTCTTAATAGTTGTTTTAAGTCCTTCGATAATATATGTATTAAATGTACTGTAATGTTAAAATAAATTACATTTGTTAACATTTTTGTTCAATTATTTTAGATTCAATTATTTAGATTAAAATTTTCTTGTATGTCAAAGCCAAACTGAACTAAAACTCTGAAAAGATTTGATGCGGCAACATTGTAATGTTTCGACGTCACAAATATCCATGACGCATTACTAAAAAAAAAATTTAATAGACTATATGTTGCTACTTTTAATTAATTACTTGAGAGCTGCAACAAGATCTGATTGGTCACTTCGTTTCTATGGTACGTTTATTGTTTATTTGTTTCAGACGCCATTTTTAGTATACCTAACGTAAGGAAGGCTGAATTAGATTTTAATAATTTTTGGAGATTAAGTTAATAGTTCATTAGTATAGATAAGTCGGTAGTACAATAAGTAAAGTGAATTCTCGATCTACGAATTGCTGTACACCCGAATGCATAGATAGTAACGAAATGCAGATTCGTTTTCCTTCGAGGAAATATTTGCCTGTCTTTAAAAGATTCTTGATAATGTTAAAAATCACTGTCGCTGAATTAAATTACAGCGTTTTTAGTTATTGTAAGTAGGGGTAAGTTTATTCATATCAATAATCATAAAAAATATCAAATATTTATATTTAGAAATTATATACTATTTATTTAAATTAATTCCCTTCGGTAAGGTGCTATGCAAACGGCGATATACTTTTATTCTTGGATCAATTATTTAATAGTTGCAACTTCATTAAAATAACAGCTACTGTGATTTTTGGTGCAAAGCGATTGAAGACTTAAACAGTGCTTAAATGGTATTGACCAAGTAAGAACAAATTTGTTAAAGTGCCATCAATTGAAAATTTAGTAAGGTTTGAGTAAAGTTTGCGATAATGTTTTAAAATAATTGTGGAATTATCCGAATAAATATACTGTCTTAAGGATACTGAACCAAGATAGTTTGAAATTTTTTTTTGGTTCTAGTAGAGCTCATGGATTCAGGAATATAGATCTCTCTGCTAGTATATATGATAAAGTATCATTTAAAACGCTCATCATAAATTAACTTTCCTTACCTCATTCGCCTTTAGGAAATTGTGAGCAGAATGAACATGAGGACCCATTAGATAATTTATATTCCTCACTAACAGGGAATATATTACCAGAAGTTGAGAAATTACAACTTGATTCTATACCTCTATACCTCTACCCTATGTCTCTATACGAACAAACGAATCAAGGCAATATGTCATGCCCAAGAAAATTGTTTTATTATAATGTCAGTATATACTTGAGCTATCTCTCTTATTTTATCTCGCGATATTTTTTTGTCAAATATTCTTAGAGAAATGTAAATTTAAAACCTTTTAATTGTACACTCTATAATAATCTTCCAAGTAGAATATTAAAAACAATAAGGTGCGCCATATAATTTTTTAAAAAACAGGTAAACAGAATTTTAACATGGAAAGATTCAAAGTTTGCTCTTAGTCTATTAAATTGTTGGCAATAAACAAATACGAAAAAGAGAAAAAGCAGAAGAGATAATTTTGATTTGCTCTAAACTTAACCTTTAGAATGTCATTGAATTGTAGAACCGAATTATGAATTTTAGAGAACCTTTAGAATTTCAAAATAAATATTTGTACGGGCTTACAACTTTTTTGTATATTTCTGAGGTTGGTCCTCTTTTTGGCTTACATAACTGGACTAGAGCGGATGAAACACGGAGAAAAATACGTTTTTTGCCTGTGCCCGTTCTGTTGTTTTTGTGGTCCCATGTGCTAAGTCTAGCCGTTATCGTAACAAGTTTCCAACAGGTTTAATGTTTGTTCAAGATGTGTATTTTAGATTAAAATTACCGTAAATTATTTTTTAACCTTTGGTAAGGAATATATTACTTTTTTCGATACATAAAGGATCTTTTTCTGTTTTTATAGTAATAGAAATATATGTACCCATGTGCAAACCAATCATCCAACCAGTTCATCCAACATAAAAGTGAATCCAGGTCATCAAGAGATACCAAATGCATCGCCTAAATCAATTTGTAAATTCGTTTTGAAATCAGACCGCATTTTTCATTCTCATTTTATTTTAGTTAAAAAGAGATATATTGTTGTCTGAAGCTCGGGACATATAACCAAATTATTGTATAAAATTAGCCTAGTTGTCGTATGTCTGGAAAATTCTTCAAATGATTAGTGACAGTAAATATAGATTATAAACCGGCACGCGCTTTTCTGAACCTTCGCTTGATTTAATACACTTCAAATAGCTGCTAAATTAACAGTCATAGACAGATTGTGTCTTTTAATCAGTTATCTCGAATACGACTCAGTGGGGGGAGATCTCTCTTACCAGTAAAATGTATTTTTCAATTAAATATAAATTCATAAAATTAATTCAGATAAAACCGTTATCTGGGAAATATCAGAAAACTCAGCAATATGCAACATTTTAAGGGAGAACTATTTATCTCTAAAAATAAATTAAAAATCAATACGGATGCGGCAGTATTACGACATCATAAATGTTGACGACGTGATTTCACTGTTACTTTGGAAGGGTTATTTTATTTTCTTCACTGGCCTACAGCAGTGCCAGATTTACTAGCTGGTTGACTAGACGGGAGCCTTCATTAGCTTAAATTAAAGAGATTGAGAATGTGCTCAATATGATGCCGACACATGTTTATAACAAGAGCTCAGGAGATTACCGCAAAATAACCAAATAAACAATTAGTTATCATATTATTATCAATAGCAAAGAAAAACTAATTAATAATTATTATTCTCTTAGAATTTTGAATTAGTTTATGTCTTAGAAATCAAGAATCATATTGATCAGCTTCAAAGAATCTCAATTTCCATTTTGCATTCATTCGGAAAAATTTTAATTTATAAATGAAACTAATGCAATCTAAAAAAAACTAAAAACAAACGTCTGAATTATCCATAAAGAAAAATAGAAATTCGCCAATAAAATAACTTTGTTACAGAAACAAAAATTATTCACTAAGTGATAGAAAATAATTTAGACAATAAGTACAGGTCTTAAGAAAATCCTGGGCTAATAACGCCAGGAGTCATCTGTTTTATCAGGTTCCAGGGAAATTTAAAAGCACCGATTCTCCAAAAAGGTTATTAAAAATATGCTCCGTATGATACTAAAAAATGTTTGAAATATTTAGCGAAAAGCCTAACAATAAATATATAGACTAGTAATAATAACTATATATTTCTTTGATATAAACATATTTAACATGAATCAAACCAACCACTGTCAATTATATATAGGACAATGTGGTATTAAAAGTGCATAAATATCCTCATAATCTTACTTTGAGTAAATTACAATATAGAAAATCACATAAAACAAACAAAAGAAAAAAACATATTGTTATCAGTAATGGAAAAAACAAACTATTCAATAATCGATATATATATATATATTTGATCTTTTAATAATATTAAAAAGTAAATATTGCTTGAATTACATTACAAATAATCTAATAAAACTAAATATAAAAGTCGGCATTATCTATAAAGGAAAGTTGAAATTGGCAATAAAATTATTTTATAACACCTCCTGCAATTAGTCTCTACCTGTTGGGCATAAAATGATTTAGTGTATGTTATTACATTAATAATTATATATAAATATGGCAGCTTAGTTTGGTTTCTAGTCAGTGACCTAGACTAAAATTCGAAAATACAGTTTACTGAAATATTAAAACAATATATCTCAGAAAAGACCTTGGGACACTGATTTCGACGAATTAGAAAACGCTTCTAAAAGAGTTACATTCGATGAAGAGACTGTAGAACAAAATGATGCTTCAAATACTGATGATAGCGAGGAAGAAGAGTCAGAACCCGAGGAATTGAGAGTACAAGTTTTGAGAGAAGTCTGGTCAAACAACGCCAGGAGTCGGCTATTGGCGTTCATAAAGTTTCAGAGAACTTTAAATGTAAAACACCGATGTTCCACAAAGGAGATTAAAAATATGCTCCGTCTTCTCCCAAAGAATGTTTGAAAGACTTATCGGAAATCCAAATAATATACTTTTGTATAAACTATTTAAAAATTTGTAAGTATTGTAACATAATTTGTATATATTATAAGCAAGTTTGTATTTACCTATTGTACAATACAAAAATATGTCTTAAATATAGAAATATAATGTTAAATAAGCCCTTTGTTTAAACATATTGAAGTGCTATTTCCATTTGAATAAAACTAATATTATATCAATTATAAGAATAAAAAATTGAAGCTTTCAAGTTTAAATGACACTCGTGCTCAATAAACGCGATAAGATGACCATTAACCTTCATAACTTTAATTTAAAAGGACTGAGAATGTTCTCAATATGATACCGACAAATGTTAAAAGAGACCAGGAGAATATTGACTAATAGACTATTGTGCGATATAAAAAAATCAAATAAAAAATATAGTTATTACATTATTATCAATAATAAAGAAAACTCAACTAATAAATAATCCATATACATTTAATCTTTATCAATAGAAAGTAAATTTTGCTTGAATTACAATACAAGGACTACAAAAAAATAAATATAAAAGTTCGCATTATTCATAAAGGAAAGTACAGGTTGCCAATAAAATAATTTTATTACACCTAATGAAATTTTTCAATACCTGATAGGCAATAAAATAATTAAACGTAACTTGATACATTAAGTATTCAATATAAATATAGCAGCCCAGTTTGCAGATATTCATACTAGTTTCAGTCAGTGACCGAGTTAGACCACATTTGCAAAGTGCAGTTTTCTGAAAATAACCCAGCAATATGCCACAGAAAAGAACTTGTGATATTGAATTCGACGTTGTAGAAAATCCTACGAAAAGAGTTAAAGTCGTTGAAACAAGTGAAGAAAAATGTGATGGCCCAGATACCGTTGCCCATGAGGAAGAGGATACACAATCTGAGGAATTGAGAGTTCGTGTTTTGAAGAAATGTTGGGCTGACAAAGCCAGAAGCCGAATGTTGAAATTCATCAAGTACCAGAGAACTTTAAAATTAAAGCGTCGATTCCCGATTAAAGCGGTTAGAGATATGCTCCATATGATACCCAAAAATGTTTACGAAAATATCGAAGAAGAATTCTAACCGAATTTATATATATACTAGTAGTTTGTTACATAATACTTCTTAAATAAAATGTGAAATGATATATACGTTTTTCGTTTATATTTAATGGCTATAATTATTATTAGTGCTAAGAGAATTTTGAATTATTTTATGTCCAAGAAATCAAGAATCACATTGATCAGGTTCAAAGAATCTGAATTTACATTTTAGACATTCTTTCAGAAAAATTTTAGTTTATAATTTAAACCAATGCAATTTGTTCAACAACGAAATAAAAATAAACTTATATTTAGTCCTTATTAACAGAAATATAATTTGATTAAATTACAATATACAAAATCACATAAAACTAAATACAAACGTCTGAATTATCCATAAAGAAATGTAGAAATTTGGCAATAAAATAACTTTGTTACAGAATCTGAAATTATTCACTATATAATAGGCAATAAGAAAATCCGGGGCTAATAACGCTAGGAGACGGCTGTTTTATCAGGATCCAGAGAAGTTTAAAAGCACCGATCCTCCAAAAATGTTGTTAAAAATATGCTTCGTCTGATGCCAAAAAATGTTTTAAATGTTTAGCGAAAAGCCTAACAATAAATATATAGACTAGTAATAATAACTATATATTTCTTTGATATAAACATATTTAACATGAATCAAACCAACCGCTGTCAATTATATATAGGACAATGTGGTATTAAAAAAGAATATATCTTAATTACTACTCCGCTCATTTTAACTTATTTTATGCCATAACAGGAATCATATCAATCATCAGCTATAAATAATCTGAAATTTAACTAAACATTGTTTTCGAGCAAATCTCGTAACTACGGTCTCTATATTTACAATTAAGAAAAATTAACAATAATTAATAATCAGAAACTTGTAAGTTTTCCGCGTACTTCTTCGCCAATAAATTCAAAAAAGTATTCAGGCGAGGAAAGTTCCATTGTGCAACAAAACAAATAAAAAAAGATAACATAATGTTTTCAATAATGGAGAAAAACTATTAAATAATCGATATATATTTGATCTTTTAATAATATTAAAAAGTATATATTGCTTGAATTATATTACAAATAATCTAATAAAACTAAGTATAAAATTCGGCATTATCCATAAAGAAAAGTAGAAATTGGCAATAAAATTATTTTATAACACCTCCTGCAATTAGTCTCTACCTATTGGGCATAAAATGATTTAGTGTATGTTATTACATTAATAATTATATATAAATATGGCAGCTTAGTTTGGTTTCTAGTCAGTGACCTAGACTACAATTCGAAAATACAGTTTACTGAAAATATTAAAACAATATGTCTCAGAAAAGACCTTGTGACACTGATTTCGACGAATTAGAAAACGCTTCTAAAAGAGTTACATTCGATGAAGAGACTGTAGAACAAGATGATGCTTCAAATACTGATGATAGCGAGGAAGAAGAATCAGAACCCGAGCAATTAAGAGTACAAGTTTTGAGAAAAGTCTGGTCAAACAACGCCAGGAGTCGGCTATTGGCGTTCATAAAGTTTCAGAAAACTTTAAATGTAAAACACTGATGTTCCACAAAGGAGATTAAAAATATGCTCCGTCCTCTCCCAAAGAATGTTTGAAAGACTTATCGGAAATCTCAATAACAACCTTTTGTATAAACTGTTTTAAATTTGTGAATATTTGAACATAATTTGTATATATTATAAGCAAGTTTGTATTTATCTATTGCACAATACGAAAATATGTCTTAAATAGTGATATATAATGTTAAATAAGCCTTTTATTTAAACATATTGAGGTGCTATTTCCATTTCAATTAAACCAATATTATGTCAATTATAAAAATAAAAAATTGAAGCTTTCAAGTTTAAATGATACTCGTGCCCAATAAACGCTATAAGATAACCATTACCCTTCATTACTTTAATTTAAAAGGACTGAGAATGTTCTCAATATGATGCCGAGAAATGTTAAAAGAGACCAGGAGAATATAGACTAATAGACTATTGTGCGATATAAAAAAATCAAATAAAAAATATAGTTATTACATTATTATCAATAATAAAGAAAACTCAACTAATAAATAATCCATATACATTTAATCTTTATCAATAGAAAGTAAATTTTGCTTGAATTACAATACAAGGACTACAAAAAAATAAATATAAAAGTTCGCATTATCCATAAAAGAAAGTACAGGTAGCCAATAAAATAATTTTATTACACCTAATGAAATGTTTCAATACCTGATAGGCCATAAAATAATTAAACGTAATTTGATACATCAAGTATTGAATATAAAAATAGCAGCCCAGTTTGCAGATGTTCATACTAGTTTCAGTCAGTGACCGAGTTAGACCACATTTGCAAAGTGCAGTTTTCTGAAAATAACCCAGCAATATGTCACAGAAAAGAACTTGTGACATTGAATTCGACGTTGTAGAAAATCCTACGAAAAGAGTTAAAGTCGTTGAAACAAGTGAAGAAAAATGTGATGGTCCAGATACCGTTGCCCATGAGGAAGAGGATACACAACCTGAGGAATTGAGAGTTCGTGTTTTGAAGAAATGTTGGGCTGACAAAGCCAGAAGCCGAATGTTGAAATTCATCAAGTACCAGAGAACTTTAAAATTAAAGCGTCGATTCCCGATTAAAGCGGTTAGAGATATGCTCCATATGATACCCAAAAATGTTTACGAAAATATCGAAGAAGAATTCTAACCGAATTTATATATATACTAGTAGTTTGTTACATAATACTTCTTAAATAAAATGTGAAATGATATATACGTTTTTCGTTTATATTTAATGGCTATAAATATTATTAGTGCTAAGAGAATTTTGAATTATTTTATGTCCAAGAAATCAAGAATCACATTGATCAGGTTCAAAGAATCTGAATTTACATTTTAGACATTCTTTCAGAAAAATTTTAGTTTATAATTTAAACTAATGCAATTTGTTCAACAACGAAATAAAAATAAACTTATATTTAGTCCTTATTAACAGAAATATAATTTGATTAAATTACAATATAGAGAATCACATAAAACTAAATACAAACGTCTGAATTATCCATAAAGAAATGTAGAAATTTGGCAATAAAATAACTTTGTTACAGAATCTGAAATTATTCACTATATGATAGGCAATAAGAAAATCCGGGGCTAATAACGCCAGGAGACGGCTGTTTTATCAGGATCCAGAGAAGTTTAAAAGCACCGATCCTCCAAAAATGTTGTTAAAAATATGCTTCGTCTGATGCCAAAAAATGTTTTAAATGTTTAGCGAAAAGCCTAACAATAAATATATAGACTAGTAATAATAACTATATATTTCTTTGATATAAACATATTTAACATGAATCAAACCAACCGCTGTCAATTATATATAGGACAATGTGGTATTAAAAAAGAATATATCTTAATTACTACTCCGCTCATTTTAACTTATTTTATGCCATAACAGGAATCATATCAATCATCAGCTATAAATACTCTGAAATTTAACTAAACATTGTTTTCGAGCAAATCTCGTAACTACGGTCTCTATATTTACAATTAAGAAAAATTAACAATAATTAATAATCAGAAACTTGTAAGTTTTCCGCGTACTTCTTCGCCAATAAATTCAACAAAGTCTTTGGGCGAGGAAAGTTCCATTGTGCAACAAAACAAATAAAAAAAGATAACATAATGTTTTCAATAATGGAGAAAAACTATTAAATAATCGATATATATTTGATCTTTTAATAATATTAAAAAGTATATATTGCTTGAATTATATTACAAATAATCTAATAAAACTAAGTATAAAATTCGGCATTATCCATAAAGAAAAGTAGAAATTGGCAATAAAATTATTTTATAACACCTCCTGCAATTAGTCTCTACCTGTTGGGCATAAAATGATTTAGTGTATGTTATTACATTAATAATTATATATAAATATGGCAGCTTAATTTGGTTTCTAGTCAGCGACCTAGACTACAATTCGAAAATACAGTTTACTGAAAATATTAAAAAAATATGTCTCAGAAAAGACCTTGTGACACTGATTTCGATGAATTAGAAAACCCTCCTAACAGAGTTACATTCGATGAAGGGACTGTAGAACAAGATGATGCTTAAAATACTGACGATAGCGAGGAAGAAGAATCAGAACCCGAGGAATTGAGAGTACAAGTCTTGAGAAAAGTCTGGTCAAACAACGCCAGGTGTCGACTATCGGCTTTCATAAAGTTCCAGAGAACTTTGAAAGTAAAACGCCGATGTTCCACAAAGGAGATATTTTTAATCTGCTCCGCCCTATACCAAAGAATGTTTAAAAGACTGTCAATTATATATAGGATAATGTGGTATATAATAAATATCTTCATTACTACTCAGCTCATTTTAATTTATTTTATGCTATATCTGGAATCATATCAATCATCAGCTATAAATAATCTGAAATTTAATTAAATATTGTTTTCGAGCTAATCTCGTAATTACGGTCTCTATATTTACAATTAAGAAAAATGAACAATAATTGATAATCAGAAACTTTGAAGTTTTCAGCGTACTTCTCCTTTGCCAATAAATTCAATAAAGTCATATGATGAGGAAAGTTTTATTGTGCAATACAAATAAAAAAGAGGTAACATAATGTTATCAATAATGGAGAATAGAAACTATTAAAAAATCGATATATATTTGGTCTTTTAATAATATTAAAAAGTAAATATTGCTTGAATTACATTACAAATAATCTAATAAAACTAAATACAAAAGTCGACATTATCCATAAAGAAAAGTAGAAATTAGTATATTTGAAACTAATGCAATTTATTCAACAATAATCTGAGGCTTCGAGTTTTCCGCATATAGCTGCTTGGCCAGTAAATTCAATAACGTCTTATGGTGAGGAAACTTCCAACAGTTTATCACTATCGAATCGTTCAATCCAATCTACCAGATAAACCACGGAGCTTACACCACGACATATCGACCAGCACCCCAGAAATACTGATAAACATCCGTCTGCCAAAGCGTTTTCCAACCGTACCGACGGCTATCTTTCGTGGTCCGTTGGATGCAAGCGCCCTCGGCTTTGGCCGTCGCAACAGGCTGAAGAATTGTCCGAGTTTCTTGAGTTATGGCGCGTTTTTGGGATAATACAAAGTGCCGGCGTTTCGGAATAAAACCAAACGACAGACAGAGTAATGGGGACGGGAAGTAGTCTTTGTCGCTTTACACTTCGTGAAACACTACGCGTCCGCTACGAAGGGAGGAGGAAGAGAATCCGTTTAGAAAGGGCCTTTCATAAGCCAGTTAGCTAATTGAAATATAGCCGAAAGCATTTTAGGACGTGTGAATGTCTCTTAGCAAAAATAAGATATAAGAATGTAAACAACTGATAAATTCGGTAGTTCTGACGATTCTCTATATAAAATACCAGTTTATTCACTTTACAGTGTCATTTTGTGGAAGTGTAAACAACACTAATTTTCAGTTTATTGAGAATGCCTGAATTTCTACCGAGTAAATCGAATTTGCCTTTGATATAAATATATCGAATCACAATTTCCATTTTCCACTTACAGTTCAAAAAATACCATTGTTAAGTGAATGCGACAAGATGGCCATTAACTTTTATTAGCTTAAGTTAAAGGGATTAAGAATATATTCAATATGAAGTCAAAAATGTTTATAAAAAGTGACCAGGAGAATATTGACTAACAGACTAATATGCAACAAATAAATAAAAGAAAAATAGATAACAGATTGTTATCAATAATAGGGAAAACCAACTATTAAATAATCGATATATATTTAAACTTTATGAGTAAATATTGCTTGAATTAAAATAGAGAATATCAAATAAAACTAAATACAAAAGGCGGCATTATCCATAAAGAAAAGTAAAAGTTGGCAATAAAATTATTTTATAACATCTCAAAAATTATTTTATTGCAATTAGTCGATACCTTATAGGCAATAAAATAATTTGATGTATATTATTACATTAATATATACTTGTTATGATTGTAATATATGATTTACTTGATTAAAAGTGTGAAATATGCTATACGTTTTTTATTTAATATTTTCTGTCATAAAAATAATGAATTATATAACAACCAATTTAAATTATTGATTTGATTTAAACGGTGAAATAATGTATATATTATATATCATAAAAATTACCTCAATCACAAGCTCGAAAATTGTGAACTTCAAGCTTTTAAGTGTTTATTCAGTGAACATCATAAGAAGATCATTGGTCATCACTAGCTTAAGAGATTGAGAATGTGATGCACAATATGATGCCGATATCTGTTTGTAAAACCATCCTAAAAGAATTTAGTCTCATAGACAATTGTGCTGAATTCAAATTAAAAAAATCACAATATTATAAAAGACAAACACAAAATCATATAATAGCTAGTCAATATACAGCTAGCATTCATTGTTAAAAGTAAATATTAATTATGATTGATTTATTGATTAAAAAGGGTGCATTATACATAAGAAAAGTAAATGTTTGCATAACTTTGATAAAATTATTTTATTACAACCCCTAAAATTTTTCAATCCGTGATAGGTAATAACATAACTAACGCAACCGGCTTGGTGGCGCAGTGGTAAAGGCGATGGGACGGTCCTCCTACTGTTGTGATATCCGTGTGTTCGAATCCTGCTGCGACATGATCGTAAATTTATGTTTGTGATTGTTTAAAATTTGTGAATGTTCTAGGCCAGAGTGTAAAATCCGACAAGGAAAATGATCCCAGTCACGCCAGTAACCAGGCAGGGTAAGACCGGATATCTTCTGGGATGATTTCTAAAGTTGGTCACTCGCCAGTCGGTAGGCTTAATGCTGAGGACCGTGGCTCGGAGCCCACGTTAAACTTTAGGCCCAGTCCAGATAAACCTATAGTTGGTAAAAGGAGACTTTAAAATATTTAAAAAAAAATAACTAACGCAGACGCTATATTAGCTTTTTAATGCTATATTAAAATCGAATGAATTGCCTATTACAGTTTCTAAATTCGTTTCAAAACCAAACCGTATTTTTCCTAATCATTTTATTCTGTCTGATGCGTTTGAATTCTGATCTAGTTGTAAAACATCTGCTAAATTCTTCAAAACATTAGTCATTAGTCAGGTTTGTATTGGACCTTTGCTTGTTTTGATAAATTTCAAATCGTTGTTAATATTTGTGATTATGCTGAAAATGCTAAAAGCTAATAAATAGTTAGAGAGGTAAATGTCGATAAGAATAAATATTAGGTTGCTGGGGTTTTTATTAGAAATATTTTTATATTGCAGCTGCACTAAATATTAGCATAGGTTACTTTGATGCTGTGATGAAAATTGTGGATCTGCGAAGTATTCTCAGAAAACCCAGAAATATGCAGCTCTGAGAGGGAACTATTTCACACTGTCATTGTATAAAAATAAATAAAAATTTTGCGGTTTATATAATTTGCTTCTTATAAAAACAGGTCGATATAAAGAAAATACCCTGTAGATCAGATAGCAGAAAATTGCATTGCATGTTTAATTGGTTTAAGCAGGGGTGGCAATCAATTATTTTAACGTACATTTTGATTAAGAGGCATATACAATGAAAAAATGTTTGCAAAAAGGAGGAATATTTACAGGTAATGGAATACCGCAATAGAGGAAAATCTAGAAAAGAACTCATATTAATATGATTTGATAGAGACACACAGCAATGAAGGAAGCAAGAACTAAACACAAAAGGTACACAGATACAATAAGGTGACAGGACGGTCCACCTACTGTTGCGAAAGTCGCGGGTCCGAATACTGCCGGGGCATGGTCGTAAATTTATGTTTGTGATTGTCCTAGGTAAGACTATAAAATCCGATAAGGAAAATAATCTCAGTCACGCCAGTATCCAGGCTGGGTAAGACCGGATGTCCTCTGGGATGATTTCTAAGTTGGTTACCAGACGGTAGGCTTAATGCCGAGGACCGTGGATCGGAGCCGACGTTAAAACTATAGGTCCAGTCCAGATAAACCCTCACTTGGTAAAAAATAGACCTCAAAATATAAAAAAATATGTTAGTAAAGTGGATTAGGCGTACAGTGGATACCACTACAAGAAAAATACATGCTTTGAATTAGAATTTCAGTTTCTTAGGTGGTGTGAATTCTTCGCATATTTAGCTGATAGCGAGTACAGTGAGCACTTACACTCTTTCGAAGTACTTCACACAAACATGTTGAATTACACTCCTGGGTTACACTGGTTATTACTCTACTCACTGGTTATTAGCTCCAGAGGAATATCGCGTTGTAGCACTTTTGAAACATAGTATGGAGCAACGACAGTGGCACGCAACACTTTATTTTACAACCGTTATGTGATGGATATAATAAACATGCTAGCGGTACCCCATGGTTAAATTCCATTTGACCAAATAGGCTGGAGTATAGATTTATACTACAACATCTTGTTACGTAATGATAACTAGGATTTGCGTCCGATAAGCCAATATATTTGGTACAGTTTAACTCCAAGTTGTTTTGCTTTGGCGAGTATGTGCTTCTTCCAAGGTAGGCATCGATCTAGGTGTATACCAAGATATTTAGCATCCTCTGCTTGCGGGAGTTACATTTATTGATATAGACCGGTGGACATGTTCTTCTACGGATCATAAAAGTTATATGACTGGATTTTGTACACCATCTTTTCAGCCGCATTTATATGTAATTTAAGTGTGTTTGTAGGTTAATTGATGCTATGGCTGGATCTTTACAAGAGGCTAAGTCGTCTGCGTATGTTGCTACAGTGGTTATTTTGCGGTACTCCTGAATATATTGCCTGCAATTGGATATCGCCAGCGCCTTGTTTTACAGTAAAATGACCCTCTGTGGGGTAAGATTCTAGTAGCTGATAATCCGGATGAAGGAGAAGTTTCTTTATCCCGTATGTCATAATTTATTAAAGGCTTGATATATATCTAGGAATGCATCTGAACATAATTAATCGGTTTACAGAAAATGCCGTTGTCGATGGTTATTTCTTTATCCAACCGCTTCCGACGCAGACATTTACGGTCTGATATCTAATTCTCCCGTTCTGTCGCAGTTTGTTTTTCCGCCGCTCGGTAAGTTTACGGTTTAAAGTTGGATTGTCGCGAGCGACATCGCCGGAATATTAAGTTAGACGTATATTTTATTAAAGAAAGGTGAACGCGTCGAGCGAGCTCTAAATTGGCGACATTCCGTGTTGACTCGGTCCCGTATTGAGACCTCGAAGGTACATTAAATTACATCGACCGCCGAGAAAAACCGTCCCATTTGAATGAAGCCGGCGTAGCGACGTTTTGTTTCTCCGTGTCGCTATTAGGCGGCAATGGCTTATTTGGATGGAATCTTATTGGTGTTAAATGGCAGGTGCTTTAGTTCTGCGTGGTCTGAACTGTGACAAACACGATACATTCGTATTCACTGCTCATGTATTCTTTGATGCTTGAAGGATATAATTGAATTCGGTTGCGGTTTATTTGCTGTTGGAATTAGTTCGTAGAACTTTACAAAAAAACTAGCAGACCCCACAGAAGTGTTGTTCAAAAGTCATTTTTCATACCGGGTGATAGGTCTGACAACGATATTGAGAATGCATTGATGTTTGACCTGATAACAACAAAACTTTAATTCAACTTAGTTTAGATTGCACGTAACAAGTCAATTGGAAAGTCCCCGGCCTGAACATGATGGCCCTACTAGAATTAAATCCATATGTTTTTTAGTTAGCCGTAACCCTCAAAAGACGCGTGTACAAATTTGACAGCGGTCGGATCACTAGTTTCTGAATTATAGCATTTTGAGTGAAGCAACTTTTGTTATTGTGGAAAAAATGGATAAAAAGGAATTTCGCGTGTTGATAAAATATTGCTTTTTGAAAGGAAAAAATACAATTGAAGCAAAAACTTGGCTTAATGCCGAGCTTCCGGACACTGCCCCAGGAAAATCAACTATCAAGGATTGGTATGCTAAGTTTAGACGTGGTAAAATGAGCACCACGAACCGGTGAACGCAGTGAGCGACCAAAAGAGGTTATTACCGACCAAAACATTTAAACAAAAAGCAACAAAATGATTTTGAATGACCGTAAATTTAAATTAAATGAAACAGCAGATACTCTAAAGATATCAACGAGCTCACTTTTGCCAAAAACAACGACGAGTTGATGATTCCGAGCAGTGTTTGAAGATGATCAAGCGTAATAAACCCGAGTTTTTACGTCGATATGTGACAATGGATGAAACATGGATCCATCATTTTACTCCTGAATCAGAACGATCGTCATCAGATTGGATCGCAACTGGTGACAGTCTATTTTGAGACAAGAGATAAATCGCTCTACAAAAGTGGTGTAAAATATTAGAGCGCCGCTGGAATGATTGTGTAGCTCTAGGTGGATATTAACATACATTGATGAATAAAACCAATTTTGAACAAAAAATCTCGTTTTCTTTGTTGCGCCCGATAATTTTCAGGCAATATGTTATGTAACTCTTAGAACGAAGTTTTTAATTTATTAAACTTAAGATATCGTAAGCTCAGGTTCTAATTTCACACACATATCAAGAGTTGTGAAGTGTGAGGGTATGTTATGTGAGTGAAAGAGACATGTAGTTTATTTTAATTGTGTTAAGTGACCGATAATTGAAGTGGCTATTGTTATTATAAGAGAAAATTTGTGGGATAGATATAAGTGTCACGAAGTTTACCGAGTCATTTAGTTTCTAAATATAATTGTAACGTTTCTTCCTTATAATATTAATCCAAACGGCTATAGGTCAATACAGTTTCTATCTTATGTTATAAAACTAACTTTATCAAATGTATTGGCTTATCGGACGCAAATCCAAGTTATCATTAGAGAACAAGGTGTTGCTGTATGAGTCTATACTCAAGCCTATTTGGTCATATGGAATCTAACTAAGGGGCACTGCTAGCAAGTTTAGTATATTCATCATCAATATAAAGTGTTGCATGCCATTGTTGATGCTCCGTACTATGTTGCAAGTGAAGCGATACAGCGCGATATTCCTCTATAAGCAATAACGAGTGTAATTCAACGTGTTTGTGTGAAACACTTTGAAAGAGTGTCAGTGCTTCCCAATGTACTCGTTAATCAACTAACTGTGCAAACTGACAGTGAAATGCGTATAATAAAACATCTAACACCCTCCGATCTCATTTTTGGACATATATAGAATAAGATTTAAAATTAAGACTAATTAACTGAAATAGTATTTTGTACAGGAGATGAAGTGAAGTGATTTGTATATGATATAAACAAAACATATACTTATTGCCCTCTGGGTAGATTTTGGAAATGTTGGTACAAAGAGTAATATAAAATGTTATAAAACTTCAACATTTTCTAATTTTGATGGAAACATTTATAAGTTTCAAGCCCTATAATTTCTTTATCCTTGAAGAAAAACTGTAATATTCGTAAAAATCGTATACGACAGACATTTGTTTAAAACAAATGTTTCTTTTTTGTACCAGAGTCGTCCAGCCGCCCAGAAAAATGCGACTTTCATCTCGTCGCGGTAATCCCAGCGATTCAAAACAGCAATCGATGGAAAAAAGTTTCGGCATTGTTTTGCAATATATAAATTCGGCCCTATTGTCAAATAAACTTTCAGTCCGCGTCCTCTATTTGCAATTTACGTCCCGTCGTTAGATTAAAACCGAAATTGGTCGACGTCGGAGCTCTACATTTAATCATCTTTGATTAAAGTTATTTAATGTCTCTTTTAATTAATGTATTTTCCTAACTATAGTTCTCATTGTTAAAATTTAAATATAAATTTTACATTAAAGTAATAAAATGATTTCCTAATTTATATCTGATTGATTGATTAATTAGTGTGCTAATTAAAGGCTTTATTTGAATATTTTGGACGGGATTTATCACCATGGTTATGAATTAAACCTAAGATTAAGAAATAAGAATGAAATTGTTGCTGTAAAAATCTTAATTAAACAAATCCTTAGTCCTCTTTAGCACTTCGGAATCCAACCATGGATTATTTCTAGAACCATCATTCAACGAAATCAAAACAAAATATTAGTTCTAATGAAATGATAACCTTTGAATGAAACCTAATAAGTGGTCTATAATAGTGGAAACCATACATAATACAAAGTATTAAGTACTTCGAAATAGCGTCAGTTCACCCTAATGTACTTGCGAATTAGCTAAATATGAGTGCAACATTTAGAGAACATTTTACTCAAGATATTATTTGGTGAAGAGATCTTCCACATGTCATCATGTGGAAATAATTATGACTTCAGCAATAATTATGACGAAATGTCGGTGAGGAAGTTAGTAGTAGCCCGATTTTAATATATAAAAGGATTTTTTAAATAGATATACTTCCGCCTGGATGAAATAATACATTCAAATAAAGATTGCAAGTTTCCAGATTCACTGAAGAATTTTTATAGAAATTTTTATAGATTCGTGAAAATACATTTAAATAGATTTAGCCCGACAAGGACAACATTTATTTCATTTTCCAGATTTAGTTTACTGTGATATTTGGTTGTTTCCAAGATTTATCATTTGGGCCTGCTGTTCGATTTTGAATTCTCATTTTCTGATCTATATAGCATTAGTGACTGAATAACGAAGAAAATGTTCAGTAAATGCCGTTAAATAACCTGATAATAATGGCTTTCTTCAATGGAAAACTTTAATAAAATTACGCATATCTGATTTTAACTTAAACGACGTTAGCTACTATTTGATAGGTAGTAATTGATACCGTACTAGCGGTTACAGTAGGAAATTTTTCATTTATTTAAAAACGTTATCTATACTAGCATCACAATATGATTAGCTTAAATGTTATAGAAAATAATTATTTTAAAATGTAAGGGCATAATATATTTAGAATTTCAATATTTTATCAATATAAATTTTTGGGGTTCTTACTGAATAGAGCAGAATAAAGATGTTCACACAAGGAACCCTTAAGTTCAAAGAAGCACTAAATCTTATAAGGCAGATTCGTCGTTTATGTTGTTCGTAAATCATCTAAGGACACGTAGTTTTTAAATCGAAATCCGGCAACATTATACAGCAAAAGGCGGGCTGGAAATTTTGAATCACAATAAAAATCGTTAAATATTACATCTGATGCCATATTAAAATGGAAAGTTAGTGTGTCAAAACAATATTGAACGAAATTATGTATATTTAAGCAGAGCTATTTTCGGTTATTAACGTATTGTATTAAGCAACTATCAAAGAGTTATCGCAAGTTAAAACAAATAATTAAGAATAGCGTGAACACGTAGAATTATATTTTACATGTTTCCTAGAGAGAACTAATTAATGTATCAGTTTTATTTTGCAGGTATTTCATCCTAACTTAGATTAATAAGATTCATGAATAATAATAATGAGCTTTGTTTACGAGATATTTAGAATTTAGAACAAAGAACAGTTACGAAAAATTCTACCAGCTTAAGGACAGATAGTAATTGATATGGTTCTGATACATAGTAACAGGTCAATAGAATAGTCCCCGGCCTACCATAGTAAAACACATTTTTTGTCAAAATTAGTTTCATTCAAAATAATTCCTTTCAAAGCTGATAAATTGATTATAGTGACGCTCCAACTTTTTCACTGACTTGTGATACGGTGCATTGTCTTGGTGAAGCAGCACTTGGTTTTTCTTCAAATGCGGCCGTTTTTCGGAGATTTCGTCCTTCAAACGATCCAATAATGCTATATAACAGCCGCTGTTGATGGTCCTTCCTTTGTCAAGGTAGTCAGCGGGTTCATCGTGTGCAATTCATTCGGATGACTGTCGATTGGACTTCGGAGTGAAATGATGAAGCCATGTTCCATCCATTGTCCCACATCGACGTAACAACGGGTTTATTACGCTTAATTATCTTCAAACACTGCTCCGATTCATCAACCCGTCCTTGTTTTTGGACAAAAGTGATCTCGGCGCCCACTGCACAGAGCTTTCTCATACCCAAATATTCGTGAATGATATGATGTACACGTTCAGTTCATATCTTTAGAGTGTCTGCTATTCCATTCAATTTCAATTTATGGTCATTCAAAATCATTTTGTGGATTTTTTAATGTTTTCCTTGGTAACAACCTCCTTTGGGTGTCCACTGCATTCACCGCCTTTGGTGCTCACTTCACCACGTCTAAACTTAGCATACCAACACTTGATAGCTGATTTTCCTGGGGCAGTGTCCGCAAACTCGGCATGAAGCCAAGTTTTTGCTTCAACTGTATTTTTTCCCTTCAAAAAGCAATATTTTATCAACTAACGAAATTCCTTTTTATACATTTTTGTCACGATAACAAAGTTGCTTTACTCGAAAAACTATAATTCATAAACTAATGATTCGACAGCTGTCACATTTATACACGCATCTTTTGAGGAGTAGGGCTAACTAGAAAAACGTGTGAATTTAATTCTAGTAGCGCCATCTATGTGTCAGGCCGGGGACTTTTTCTTTGACCTGTTCTGTCATTGATCTAATTCTAAATGTTTTTGAGATATTTCTATACATTTTATTGGTACTATTTTCTGATTCAATTCAGGTTTGATAAGTAAATGCGTTTCTTAATAAAGTACTAACTGAATATTACAGATAATAGATACGTTAATTTGTGCATTCAGGAGTTAAAATGAATGCTGTAAAGACATGAATGTTAACAGGCATAAAATAGTTTCATAGAAATTTAATCCCTCATTTGTGGTGAGTTGTTAATACCCAAATGCGACATAATACAAAGTAGAAAACAATAGATAAACGAAAGCCATTTAGGATAAATTAAAGATCAGCTATCTGTAAGGACTAGATCGAAGAGTGGAATAAATAAGCAAACAACGCTACACTTTTATTTAAAAAATTACGTAAATAAATTATAGGTGTTGAAATGAAACTAGCTACATCGTTTGCATAGAAGAAACACAAAGGACAAATAGAAAAACTGTGCATCATTAACAGTAAATTTGTTAATATTTAAGAAATTGATAAATATTAAGGTGTTTTGTTTTATTTTACTGGAGAACTATTTTAATTTAACCAAAATAAGTGACTAGATTGAACGACTCTTCATACGAGATCCAATTTTATTTTGGTATAACCGAAAACCCTTCATTTTGAACACGTCACGCAGCATAACATTTTTAACAAGTGAGGACACTTTGAAACAAATAATGGGCTTTATTTCTATTTTATCTTTATATTATATTAACTAAAATTTCAGTTTTGTTGGGAATTCCGCACGCGTTTCGGTCGGATGAAATCCATTAGGGAATAGAAAAATTAAATGTTAAAATCCATCGTTTTGTTTACACAGTCGATTACTTTAATTTCATATTTGATTCAAATTTTGTTTGGTTTAGGAATCAATAGCAATTACTCGAACAAAAATCAAAACAGTTTAAAAATAAATCGGACGCCTACGTTTGTCCGCTCCACTCATAAAGTAAATACTTTAAATTATTCAGCGATCGTCACTTTTTGTTCGGTGGAACGTTGATCAATTTGAGCGAGAGCTGGACGTGATTGAACGCTGGTTTAAAATAAATGTTGGGAGTGCGTTTTTTTTTTGAAATTTTTCGATACGGTACCGGAAAATGGCGGACCTAATCTCGCCGAGGCAATCCCGACAATGGGGAAACAGCAATCGACGAGAAAAAAAAACGGTCACCGTTTTGCGTTATATAAATGTGCTGCGATTGTCAAATGAAGTCGCTGGTCGGTTTGTGGTTTAAATCGGGTCGTTGATTTGAAACTCGTTGAATTTACGTAATTTTAATTTTTTTGTTTGGAGAGCATACCTGTCAGAAAAGACAACATTTATTTCTTGATATTGTTGTGATGTTGGGATGATGCGTGCTGTTTGTGTTGATAATTTTTTTATTAAAACGTTTTTTTGGCTTAAAAATTACCTTTTTTGCTTGTATTAATGGCCACATCGCGATCCCATGTCGAAGAAACGACAATGGTTTGACAGCGACCTAATAAGCGATTCTAATATGTTACAAAAACTCTTATTTTCGCTTAGAAAGGCGACAAAGTGGTAACTTGTTAAAATGGTAATCTCTATCAATTCGTGTGGTAGCCATTTCGGATGGAAACAGTTCGATAGTAGTGTTGGGACTAATCGACTGTTTAGTAATTGACTACTTTTCACTATCGACTGATTCAGTAGCTATTTTCGGTCCGAGTGATTTGACTACATATTTCAGTCGTGTACTTTCAGTTGCTATTTTCGGACCTGCTAGTTTCATTCGACTGATTTTTAACGTTCGGGATTTGTCGTCCTAGCCGCGACCTTGACACTAATGTCGCTTATTTATGACTAGCGACCCGCCCCGGCTTCGCACGGGTGCAATGCTGATACTAAATTAAATACACTACAGAAAAAATATGAACGTTGTATATAAAAACATAGCGGCCCGCTCCGACTTTGCACGGGCATAAAATATATATGCCTATGTCACTCAATGAAAACATGATTAAAATCGATCCAGTATTTTTGGTTCATTCATTACTGCCCTTGGCCTGCACGCATTAAATTTGGAGTAAAACAATTCCTCTTCGCCTATACTTACTACGAAGATATCCTGCTATCTTTGGAATATCTAAATTCATACAATTTTTATTACATTACACATTTTTAAACGGAAATTTTAAATTTGTAATATCTCCGAAAATATTTGTTTAATTTACATTCTGTAAGGAACCATATTGATCTATATTAATTGCACACTGTATTTGAGGTACTTAATTCGGATTAATGCCGTATTGCTTAAGATAGCTTCGTAAATAAGCCATTTTCTCATGTAAAAAGTAAACAATAAAAATGGTTAATGTGGGTTATCCCTAAAAGATAAACATGTACCATCGCGGACTTTTTTGTAGACCTTTTTATGGTGTACAATACTGTAGTACATTAATTTGATCTAACTCGTAGGGTTAGGCAGCGTTTTTGCTAATTGCTAAATAAGCCTAAAAAAATAGGTTAATTTACGACATCACGTTAGAAACCTCTAAAATTAGCAATGTTGCCTTAGTATATTATGCATGTATTATACATATAAACCTTCCTCTTGAATCACTCTATCTATTAAAAAAAACCGCATCAAAATCCGTTGCGTAGTTTTAAAGATTTAAGCGCACATAGGGATATAGGGACAGAAAAGGCGACTTTGTTTTATACTATGTAGTGATTATATTTTTAGCTTTATAAGTAATATATATGGTTTTATGCTCAGTTTGTAATATGTTGTATATTCATATACCAGCATCTTGGAACTCTATGTTTCAATATTACTGACTGCATTTATGTTACCTTGGCAAATAATGGCTCTGTTTTTGATTGACGTTTTCAACTTTCTATCCTTTTGAATGTTAAAACAATATAATATGTAATTATTTAGTGCTTATTACTCCTTTTCTCCTTACAATCAAGTCAAATATATGAAATATAAACAAATTACATCATTCAAAATGAAACTGTTATTTTGAAGGGTAATAAATTACAACAATTTTCTCTGTCCTTTTCTTTCCCAAAAACAGTTCGAAAAGAAGATCTCCTTCTCACTTAAGGCACGGTTGAATGAAAAATGATTAAACAAATGTTGGAATTAAATAAAAATAAACCAATTACTTCTATTATATGATGTCTTCATTACTTATAATTACATATAATTCTATTCTTCATTATAATATGCTAATTAACCACTATAATTTATAAAATATTTGAGCAGAAAGGCGCTTGAGATAATTCAGATTGCTTTTAAATGGGAGATGTGTTACCCAATGTTGGAGAATTTCTAGTTCACTCTAGATTTTCAGTCCCAGATATTATTCATGTCAAAAGAACAAATCTTCGTCTATTTGGTAGGAAAAAAGAAACTACAGGCACTTTGGTTTACATATTCTAATAATTAATTCTCAAGACAACAAGAAAGTTTGAGTTAGAGATTTTATAGATGCAACACCGTACCTCAAGCCCTATTCAGCTATTTCATCAATATCGTATTATTATTTTTTTAGGAAATTACATATTTAGGCACAGATATATTAAAATTAAACTTTTAATTTTGCATGAAAATGTTCCATATAAAATTTATAAATTTAACCTTGAAAAATATTTGCACTGATGCTTAATATTTAAATAAATACAGAATTGTTTAAAATAAATCACAATTTATATTGTTTGCTACAAATATAAAGGATTAACAAGTTAACTGCCTGACACATAGATGGCGCTACTAGAATTAAATCCATATGTTTTTTAGTTAGCCCTAACCCTCAAAAGATGCGTTTATAAATTTGACAACTTTCGGAATATTAGTTTGTGAACTATAA
This sequence comes from Rhynchophorus ferrugineus, assembly GCF_030347505.1. Lineage (NCBI taxonomy): Eukaryota > Metazoa > Arthropoda > Insecta > Coleoptera > Curculionidae > Rhynchophorus > Rhynchophorus ferrugineus. The sequence goes on from NW_027472583.1 coordinate 54,576,120, forward strand.
CATTTTGAGTGAACTTTTGTTATTGTGAAAAATATTGATAAAAAGAATTTCGCGTGTTGATAAAATATTACTTTTTGAAGGAAAAAAATATAGTTGAAGCAAAAACTTGGCTTGATGCCGAGTTTCCGGACACTGCCCCAGGAAAATCAATCATCAAGGATTGGTATGCTAAGTTTGGACGTGGTGAAATGAGAACCAGAGACGGTGAACGCAGTGGACGCCCAAAAGAGGTTGTTACCGACGAAAACATTAAAAAAATCCGTAAAATAATTTTGAATGACCCTAAATTGAAATTGAATAAAATAGCAGGCACTCTAAAGATATCAACTGAACGTGTACATCATATCATTCACGAATATTTGGGTATGAGAAAGCTCTGTGCAAAGTGGGTGCCGCATGAGCTCACTTCTGGGCAAAAACGACGACGACGACGAGTTGATAATTTGGAGCGGTGTTTGAAGATGATCAAGCCTAATAAACCCCAGATTTTGCGTCGACATGTGACAATGGATGATGGTTTCATCATTTCAGTCGGAAGTCTAATCGACAGTCATCCCAGTGGACTGCACACGATGAACCCGCTCCAAAGCGTGGGAAAACGCAACAATCGGCTGGAAACGTTATGGCGTCTGTATTTTGGAATGCACATGGAAAATTTTCATTGACTACCTTGACAAAGGAAGGACCATCAACAGTGACTATTATATAGCGTTATTGGATCGTTTGAAGGACGAAATCTCCGATAAACGGCCGCATTTGAAGAAAAACAAAGTGCTGCTTCACCAAGACAATGCACCGTATCACAAGTCAGTGAAAACGATGGCAAAAATCCATGAATTGGGCTTCGAATTGGTTCCTCATCAATCGTATTCAACAGATCTGCCCCCCATCGACTATTTCCTGTTCTCATATCTCAAAAAATGCTCGCTGGGAAGAAATTTTCATCAAATGAAGAGGTGGTCGCCTAAATAGGCCTATTTTGAAGCAAAGAACAAATCGTACTACAAAAATGGAAGTTGGAGTGTCACTATAATCAATTTATCAGCTTTGAAAGGAATTATTTTGAATAAAACTAATTTTGACAAAAAATGTGTTTTACTATGGTAGGCTAGGGACTTTTCAATTGACCTGTTATGTATGAAGAACCCCAAAAGAAACCTATGATCTGCCTGCTTCCTGCGGTTCATCCAATCATGGGGGCGGTTCCGTTATAATTTGGTCAATATCAAGGTTTTCATCTGGTCCTCTCATACACATCACCGGCTAAATTACCGCGAATGCATATCTCTACATATTCAATAGGGAAGTTCGGACTCTGACTAGTATATTGCTGACAAACAATGTAATCTTCCAAGATTATAATGGACAAAAAATGTTTGCTTGGTTAGAAGTACACCAGAATATCATCAAACATCTTCACTGGCCAGTACAATCGCCATATCTGAACATAAGTCAACCGTTATCGGGAGTATTTGAGCAGGGAGGGAGAAGTAGATTTTCATCTCCTACATCGTTGAAAACTATTCAGACACTCTAAGAATTTATCGCGCGAAGAATTTCAGCTGTTTAAATGGCAAATTGTGACTCGCCGTCTTATTAATAAATAAATGTTGTGTATAAATAGGCTGTAATCAAACTTTTATGGAATTATGGAATAATACTCTATAACATATAATTCTTTTAAAATTAAGTCACATTCTAGTATTTTTCTTATAGCATTCATTTCTCCATTTTAGCGCTTACATAGGTGAACACCGGCGAAAACCCGCCCTGGCCGAGATTTAAAAACCAGATTTATATTAGCAAACAATCTCAGACCATTAAAAAAAGATAAAGCGACGTAACGGGAGCAGATTGTGTCGTCTTATCCCAACAAAATGCGACGAAATCAGATTAGAGCGACTTAATAGAGACAATTTTCGTTTAAAACCCGCTCTAAATTTTCTCTAAACATGACAGTTTGGTTCTTAAAAGGCACTTTTCGGCGCTGCACTTACACAAGAATGCACTTACTTCGCTTAAGTTCTTTAATTAGCTCGTCGTTGGCGTGCTGAAATGGATTTCGATAGTCTCGGAAATAATAAATTCCTTTATGCAACCTTATTATGAATATTGAAAAGAGTTTACCATCAAATATATTAAATAATAGAATATCGCATTCCAATTTGGTTACAAGACGAGTTAATTCTTAACTAATATTCAATTTCCCTCGTTATTGAACCAAACTGTGAAACAAAGATGTATCGATTGTTTGAGAGATTGACACAACACTTTTTTTATTTGTTTATTACATTGATACTACAACAATTTGTCTTATTACCTAAAATTTGTCCTTGAAATTGAAAAGTCCCCGGCCTGACGCATAGATGGCGCTACTAGAATTACATCCTTATTTTTTTTTAGGCAGCCTTAACCATCAAAAGATGCGTGTCTAAATTTGACAGCAGTCGGATTATTAGTTTGTGAATTATAGGATTTTGAGTGAAGCAACCTTTGTTATTGTTAAAAAAATGGATGAAAAAGAAATTTCGTGTGTTAATAAAATATTGCTTTTTGAAGGGAAAAAATACAGTTGAAGCAAACACTTGGCTTGATGCCGAATTTTCGGTCACTGCACCAGGAAAATCAACCATCAAAGATTGGTATGTGGTAAAATACGCACCGAAGACCAGCCTGGTTAATGGAGTGACTGGGTTCATTTTCTTGTCGGATTTTGTACTCTTGCCCAAGGACAATCACAAACACGAATTTACGGCCATGCCCCGGCAGGATTCGAACACTCGACTATCCTGTCTCCTTTACCTGCGTATACTGCACCAACCAAGCCGGCATTTTACTTTTTAACAATCAAAATGTTCGTTTTACCCTATAACATTCATAAATAATATTGAAAAATAAGAGTTCTTAAATATTTCTATATTAATTTATAATGTTATTTACAATCATATTACAAATAAAACATAAAACCGTATTTTTACATATGAGCATAATATCGGCACATCATTTTCTAGGTCATCCTTAGAATGGCAAAACCAGAGAAGAAAGTAGCAACAATGATGATTGAAACAGTACATAGTAAAAAGTAGTTGGATTGAAAATGACGACTGAAAGTAGTCGACTGAAACAAACGATAGTACAAAGTAGTTAATTAATAAACAATCAATATTCGTTTTCAGTCGATAGATTCCAATGTAATTATAAATAATTATCCTGTGAAAACTCTATTTTTAATTGATTATTAACATTTCCTTAACTCCAGTATCCAGATTCAGATTCTTAAGATATTCGATTATTATTAAAATATGTTGCCAAGATATTTTTCGCTGGCAATGTAAGAACTCCGAGACAGCTTGTATCCCCCGATACCAATACCGATTCCTAGCCAGCCAGCCTGCTGTCCCACCACCCTTCCATCCTGCCGACGCTGCTGCAAAGCCCTCTCATGGCAGCATCGATTTTTATGAAAAATAGCGTCGAAAAAAACTAATATCCCGGCCTCACGACGTAGTAGGTCTTTCGGCACATCATTACAACCCATAATAAAACGCTGGAAGTGCTTACTTCTGCAACATATCGTTAAAGGTTCTCCGATATTGGAGCGGAGCCCTGGATATGTTTAAAAACACGACACTCACGTGACCCGGTTCGTGGATGGAATGTGCTGGAGAGGCGCGACGGCATAATGGGTTCGTTAGCAATTTCAATTTTCGGTCTTCTTGTCCTAGCCTCGTCGTTATTGCTCATTATTTTGCACGTAGAATGTCGTTGTAAAATCGCGAGATGAGACACCGCTATTGGCTTTGTATTTTCGTTAGGGAAATAGGTGAAGTTTGAAGATTATTCCTAATGAGATTACAGTCGTGGAGACGTATGGCGTGAAATTAATTAATTGGTGTACTGAAATGAAAACCGAGAACGGTAGGGGAAATGAAATTTTAGATAATGATGCAAATGATCACATTATAATATTAGCCAGTCAAAGTGATAGTGAACAATTTTTTTATTCATCAGATCTTATATACGATATGCTTCGTATAATCTTAATACACAAATTAATTTATTACTACTGTTCTGTTGTTTTTGTATTACTATACAAGCAAGGCGAGTACGGGATTAATACATCAGTATATATTTCCCTAATTAAAATAAACTAATCAGCTTAAACTAAAGTTAAAAATACACTTATACACTAAACAAGTTCGTGTGATTTGTTTCAATCTTCTGAATTCTTTCGTGTAGCTGTATTGCTTTCATGTTGCTGTGATTTAGCAACCTTGTTTCATGTTTCAGTCAGAAATCTTGGATCGCTTCGTGTATCCATTTGATTCCGAGATCATGGTGTAACTGTTCGTTCGTTACATAGCGATAAGCATTGGTAATTAATTCTAGAGCTTTGTTTTATATGCATTGGGTTACTGGTTGTTTTGATGTGTTAGTATATATAGATAGGCGCTTTATGATACTGATAAACCAATCTCTTTGGTAATCGATCAAGTTGAGAGAATCTTCCGACTAACCAGTACAGTTGCTTGACTGAGTCAAATTTGCTCTGCATTTTGTCTCACATGGTGTTTCCAGTTTAATCTGTCATCGAGATATATTCCCTGGTATTAAGCTAATTCTGCTTGAGGAATCGGACACACGTCAAGTGACAGATTTACAGCTACTAAGCTGTATTTTCCAGTCTGTGGCCCATTTGTATATATTGCTGACCGCTACTTGTACTTGTTCTATAGCGTTAGACAGAGATACATCTTTGGCCCTGATAACTGCGACGTCAGTAAATGTTTCAAGTACTGTTTCTTTTGTTGATGGAATATCAGTAATATTTGCTTGGTTTGGAGTACACCAGAATATCATCAAACATCTTCACTCGCCAGTACAATCGCTATACCTGAACATAAGTCAACCGTTATCGGGAGTATTTGAGCAGAGAGTGAGAAGTAGATTTCCATCTTCTACATCATTGAAGCAATTGGTGGATGCTTGCTCAAAGGTACAGGTATGGGGCAACATCCGTTGAAAACTATTCAGACACTCTAAGAATCTATCGCGCGAAGAATTTCAGCTGTTTAAATAGCAAATTGTGACTCGCCGTCTTATTAATAAATAAATGTGTATAAATAGTCTGTAATCAAACTTTTATAATCAAACTTTCATGGAATTATGAAATAATACTCTGTAACATATAAGTCCTTCAAAATTAAGTCACAATGTATTATTTTTTATAGCATTGTATTTTCCAGTCTCTGGCCCATTTGTATATATTGCTGACCGCTACTTATACTTGTTCTATAGCGTTAGACAGAGATACATCTTTGGCCCTGATAACTGCGACGTCAGTAAATGTTTCAAGTACTGTTTCTTTTGTTGTTGGAATATCAGTAATATAGAGCAGCTATACAAATTGTCTCAAGACACTACCTTGTGGAACTCCAGCCGAAATAGGTTTATGTGTTGAGAATGCGAGACCTTTATGCGAGAATTTTCTTTCGGAAAGATATTATTCCAGTAGTCGACCGTAATTACGCGTTAGAAATTTACCCATTTTGTAGATTTATCCCAAATGTCATACCCGGTCAAAAGCTTGTAAGACATCTTCTAAGTATTTCTTTTCTTCGAATGCTTTTTCAACAACCGCTGTTACTCTGTGCACCTGTTCGATTGTCGAATCCAAACGGGAAATCTGCTATTTCGATAAATGCGATTCAACAGAAGTTTCTCAAATAATTTTGATATAGCAGGTAGGTAGTAGCAAAATAGGCTTGCAATATTCAAATTCTTGTGCCGGTTCCTAAGGTTTTTAGGCATAATTATTCTAGCAACCTTAAGATATTCTGGAACAAGGTTCAGTCTCAAAAAGGTATTAAAAACCAATCATTGATGGAAAAAATCTAATGACTATAGTATAGTTTGGCTTTATGATACATTTATAGTTTCTTAGAATCATCGACATTGTTGGAAAAGCCTACAAAGAGAAAAATTTGCTCAGAAAAATCCTTGGTATACACATTGATATACTTCAAAAAATGTTGCACTGTTTAATTCCTACATCTCCTAGATGTTCAAATTTAGTCAAGAACAAAGGTATTCAACAATGAAGAAACAAAAGCAGGTGAACTTCAAGGCAGTGTTTTGTTCTTTACCTACAATACACAGGAAACATACCAAAATTACAAAGCTTTAGTACACTTACATTTGCGGATGAAACTAAGACCAAGAACGAACCTTAAATAATATAAATAATTGGCCCAAATAATGTAGAAAAAAGCCAATAAAAATAATGCAGCGCATATTGAATTCTGCTACAATCAAACGGATCGAATAACAATTACCTTGAGATGAATGTAAAACTTCATTGGAAAAAGTATATCAAAAAGAAAAGAGAAGAACTTGACATAAATTACAAAGAAATGTAGTAATTATTGGGAGAAAATCCGTACATAATGCGTTGCTACTATACAAGAAAATATTAAAGCCTGCTTAGACTTACGGAATTTAGATATCAAGGTATTCTGTGAAAAATAATATTCGGATTCCAACTTTCATAGAAGAAATTAAGAGATTTGTAACAAGGAATGAGGAAAGAAGTGATGCAACTCTTGGACAACACTGAAATAGGACGTAGACTCAAGAGAACTAAACCATGTTAACTTGTGTAGTTATGTCTTACAAAATATTAAAAATGCTAAAAATTGCTATTTTTTAAAGAGACTAATTAAGACTCAGTGAGTATTACTAGTCCTCAACGACTAGTAATAATATGTTAATAATTTAAAAAAGAAGTATTGTTTTAGTATATAACTTTAAACATATCGATTACATGAAAGCAGCAAGCAGCAGTAGTGGCTTATAGCGATTTTTTCAATCTTTTCAATTTATAGTAATTCGCAATGGTCATTCATTGCAATTCGTCTGAGCATCATGTTGACTGACGTGATACCAGCACAGGAAATTAAAGCCAAACCAATAGAGCACTATATGCAATTCTAGAAACTAAATTCACTTTTCCAAAAATGCATTCTGTCCAAAGGATATTACTTTACCAAAAGTGTATTCGTTTTTTAGTGAAATTACTCTATCAATAAGCAATATCATGAACTAACAATATTAAGTGTAGTTACCTGAAGATAAGTGAAGTGTATTTCAAATCACTACATAGTATAAAACAAAGTCGCCTTTTCTGTCCCTATATCCCTATGTGCGCTTAAATCTTTAAAACTACGCAACGGATTTTGATGCGGTTTTTTTCAATAGATAGACTGATTCAAGAGGAAGGTTTATATGTATAATACATGCATAATATACTAAGGCAACATTGCTAATTTTAGAGGTTTCTAACGTGATGTCGTAAATTAACCTATTTTTTAGGCTTATTTAGCAATTAGCAAAAACGCTGCCTAACCCTACGAGTTAGATCAAATTAATGTACTACAGTATTGTACACCATAAAAAGGTCTACAAAAAAGTCCGCGATGGTATATGTTTATCTTTTAGGGATAACCCACATTAACCATTTTAATTGTTTACTTTTTACGTGAGAAAATGGCTTATTTACGAAGCTATTTTAAGCAATACGGCATTAATCCTTATCGAATTAAGTACCTTAAATACAGTGTGCAATTAATATAGATCAATATGGTTCCTTACAGCATGTAAATTAAACAAATATTTTCGGAGATATTACAAATTTAAAATTTGCGTTTAAAAATGTGTAATGTAATAAAAATTGTATGAATTTAGATATTCCAAAGATAGCAGAAAATCTTCATAGTAAGTATAGGGGAAGAGGAATTGTTTTACTCCAAATTTAATGCGTGCAGGCCAAGGGCAGTAATGAATGAACCAAAAATACTGGATCGATTTTAATCATATTTTCATTGAGTGACATAGGCATATATATTTTATGCCCGTGCAAAGTTGGAGCGGGCCGCTATGTTTTTATATACAACGTTTATATTTTTTCTGTAGTGTATTTAATTTAGTATCAGCATTGCACCCGTGCGAAGCCGGGGCGGGTCGCTAGTTTTATTATAAATGTAAGGTTGTATAATCGGAAACTTACTAGAATAAGGTGAAATATTCTAGGCCTCACATACAGATAACTATTACATAATAATCTATGTATTTTGTAATGTATTTAAGCTTAGCTAAAAAAATTTTTTACTCAGTAAACTTTCTCTTCTTATGGTTAGACCTGATTTTAACTTTGTTTCATAAATATGACTTCATTAAATTAAATAAACTGTGTATAATAGAGTTGGTAAAGAGCAAGAATTTATTCAACATCCAAATCCTCAAACAAACGAATATCTATTTTCTGTGTCTTCCTCCAACAAATGATGTTTTATTTTATCCGACAATCTCGATAATTATTTTGTTATTTCGATTTTTAATATATATAGTAATTCCCTTTAGTTAACTCTGAACATGGCTCAGATATTCCACCTGTACATATATCTCTTCTGGTGTCTGAATCAATGCTTATTTTATATTTCTTCATTATTGTCTTAGGGGTACATGTATAAATAAAAAAACAACTTATGAAAGCATTAGTATTTATTTACTAAACATTTTGTTTATTTGTTGTGAATCAAAATAATTAGTAATATATTTCTTTGTTCTTAAATTTCATCAGCTTGGTTTATTCGTCAGCTTAGCATTGAAATCTTGGAAGAACCCAACCTGGTTTCATTTGTACATTCGATAGTAACCCCATTACATGATATTCCAAGGAAATGGTCAAATAAGGTATAATAATATGGCAGTTAGAAAATTAATAAAATTAATATTGACAAATACTTGTTTATTTGTATATAACATTTTCAAATAAATTAAGGAATATTAAAAAATTACACTCAAATGATCTTCATATAAATAATTTGGATAACTTAAAAGATATAATAATAATTACACCTGTTTACATGAAACAAAATATGTTATGGTGGCAATTGCTATCTCCTTATTATCCTCTTGTTTTTCTTCGCTTCGAATTAGAATCATAATTTAAAATCTTAGCTAACTTTTTATTTCGATAGAGTGACTTTTCTAATTACCATTCCCCCGATTAGAAACCCTAATTCGCACAAAGTAAAGAAAACGAGATTAACATTTTTAAAAAAAGCAATTTAAGAATTAAATTAGAAACTGTGTTTACACAGAAAAGACAAAGTGAGACTATACCTTTGATCTAATAATAAAAAAGGGTGACTATAAAGCATAAAAAGTAATTAAACCGAAGTTATATTGAATCCTTTATTGCGAAAGTTGTATGACCATTGAAAATATTTTTAATTGATCAGAGTTATTAGATCAGATATACCACCAGATTTTTGCCAAAGAAAGAAAAAAAGTAATGCCTGAACGTCTATCTTACTCTGTATTTAAATTCTTATCTAATTATTAAATTGTTAACATTTAATAATTAACGAATTATACAATATAAAAAATAGCGGAACAGCTGCAGTGTTGTGAAAAAGTTTAATCACAATTTCAGATGAGTGGACAATAGCACACAAGTATACACTCGAAGCATTGCACAGAACTATGCAAGTTTTAAACTTTTCGGTGGTGCTACAGTTATATCAGTTTAGATTTGATATGTTAGTAATTTAATTTTGTGTATATGTAACAAAATTATATTATTATTTTTGTATTTTCTGGGCTCGGAACCGACTTCAAAGTAATCAGTTGGCTTTTAAGGTTTTTGTTTATTTTTTTTTAGTTATTATAACGATTATTATGTACATATTTTGTTTAAAATTTTTTGGTTTTAAAAATCTGTTTGATTGTAAGTCTCCTTTTACCAACTATGGGTTTATCTGGACTGGACCTATAGTTTAACGTGGGCACCAAACCACGGTCCTCAGCATTAAGCCTACCGACTGGCGAGTGACCAACTTTAGAAATCATCCCAGAAGACATCCGGTCTTACCCAGCCTGGTTACTGGCGTGACTGGGATCATTTTCCTTGCCAAATTTTGTACTCTTGCCAAGGATAATCATAAACATAACTATCGCAACAGTAGGAAGTTTTTTAATTTTTAGTGAGTTCCTTATTTATTTTTTAAGTCGGTTCAATTTTTTTGTTAAATATATTTCATTTTTCTCATTTTAGTGATAGTTATTTACTCAAGAAATTACGCAGTTATTTCATTTCATATTACAATGCGCAGGCTGAGTAAAGGTGCAGTCCATCTGAGGCAAAATAGGAATAAAGAACAATAATTGCAACTACTAGCTAGGTAGTTCCTTACCTAGCCTAGGTTACTGGACAAATTGTTTAATTAAATAGCAACAAGTTATTGTCCCCTCCGGGAATCGAACTTGCGTTACACAACAATTCGTCTTATAGCGAACTGTTGAAACAATTTGATTGGCAATAAACAGGCGCGTTCAATTGCAAAATTATCCATCTGCACAAGTATTTCCCGAACAATCTCTAGATAGGGAACGGAAGAATAGAACTGCAACCAAACACGCAATGCATGAAAATGCAAAATAATTACTTATATCATAACCGGCTCAGTAGTAGGGCTATTTTGGTAGCCAAGAATGATGTTGTTGACAAAATTAACTTCCAGATACAAGACAATCGATACTGTTGATGAAAAAGTGTAAAATTTCCAACTGAAGATTGGTTTACCTATTATTCTTCTTCGTAGTTTTAATCCAATCTATTATGAAACGATATACGTTTGATCATCGAAGAGATCACCGTATATATTCAAGAAGCAATCATTCTGACTGGAAAATTTAAAGAAGAAGTGGTCCTGTGTTCATGTATTCCAATGATACGTCTCAGAATCTACGATACTTTACGGAAAGCTAGAGTTTCCCATCAATTCAGTTGTCATTATGTATTTAAATATATCTAAAGGATAAATAATGTCGATTTTCGTTTTATATTTGGAAAATCCATGTTTTTCCCTTGGGTAACTATAAGTTGCGTGGTCACATGTATAAAAACCATCGAATCTATTTTTGTTAGCTGAAGACATGTTAGCCAAGAATACTGGGCACAAGTGCTAAATTAAAATAAAATTGAAAATGTTTATAAATGAAAGTTATAAATATTATTGTTAATAATAAATAATTACTATCTGTCTGCTAGTCTTCATATATAAAAAGTGTTCAAAGAATATAATACAAGTTTGTGTTCACCAGGATCTGTAGAAAGATCGTTTGTTGTAACAGGTTTTATTTAATCTCAAACCACGTACATTTAAAAATCTAGCCGGACCGGATTACTCTGTTCCACATATATACCCTAACACTGGATTTTGTAATTTGTATTTTAAATAATTAATAGTTAAAATATAATAATATTTTGTTTTGTATTATGCACTTTAAATAGATTATTTAAATATCTTTTGTATTTCTCCTTTTAAATAGGTGTGTTATAGTATTTCATAATATGTTTCAATTAAAGAAAATCATACATTTTGCCCAGAACCAATTATACGACGAAATAACCTAAAATAAGTTCAATTTAACTTAAAGATATCAAGGACAATCACAAATATGAAACAATCACAAACATAACTTTACGACTATGCTCCAGCTATCACAACAGTAGGAAGCTTTTTAATTTTTAGTGAGTTCCTTATTTATTTTTAAAGTCGGTTTAATTTTTTTGTTAAACAAATTTAATTTTTCCCATTTTACTGATAGTTATTTACTTAAGAAAATACGCAGTTATTTCATTTCATATTACAATGCGCAGGCTGAGTAAAGGTGCAGTCCATATGAGGCAAAATAGGAATAATGTATTCCAATGATACCACTCACAATCTACTATCTCCGATACCTTACGGAAAGCTAGAGTTTTCCAACAACTTAGTTGTCGCTATATATTTAAATATGTCTAAAAGCCAAATAATGTCGATTTTCGTTTAATATTTGGAAAATCCATGTTTTTCCCTTGGGTAACTATAAGTTGCATGGTCACATGTAGAGAAACCATCGAATCTATTTGTGTTAGCTGGAGACAGTATAACCAAGAATACTGGGCACAAGTGCTAAATTAAAATAAAATTGAAAATGTTTATAAATGAAAGTTATAAATATTATTGTTAATAATAAATAATTACTATCTGTCTGCTAGTCTTCATATATAAAAAGTGTTCATAGAATATAATACAAGTTTGTGTTTATCAGGATCTGTAGAAAGATCGTTTGTTATAACAGGTTTTATTTAAGCTCAAACCACGTAAATTTAAAAATCTAGCTGGACCGGATTACGCTATTCTACATATATATCCTAACACTGCAGTTTGTAATTTGTATTTTAAATAATTAATAGTTAAAATATAATAATATTGTGTTTTGTATTATGCACTTTAAATAGATTATTTAAATATCTTTTGTATTTCTCATTTTAAATACGTGTGTTATAGTATTTCATAATATCTGTTTCAATTAAAGAAAATCATACATTTTGCCCAGACCCAATTATACGACGAAACAACCTGAAATAAGTTCAATTTAACTTAAAAATGACATCCGCAACCCAATAACGACAACGACCCAAAAAAGAAGGTGGCCGACAGGCCGAAGACGGTCGGTCGGCCCCTCATCTCCATTAAAAGCCCCAGGATAATCGTCCTCGTCCTCCTAACCAACCGAATAAGTTTATTAAGTGGGGCAATTTGCGTGACGCACTCAGTAATTCTCGGAAACGGGAGGAGGCCCGGGCCTCGAAATTGATAGAAAATATGAATCGCTTTACCGTATTAGCTTCCCGTGCCTGCGGTGAAAGTTTCGCGGCGTGGATGACGGTGAAAAAGTTTTCCCGGAACCGTTACCCTTTTTAATTCGACTCGGCAGCGTCCTATTTAAAAGTTACGTTGCAGCCAGCGTACGCTTAACGTTTTAAAAGCATCGCTTTTTGTCGGTCGCTACTGGTCCGATATACAAGGTGTTCTTAAACGAAAATAACGAACTGGCCTGAAACTTTGACAGTAATGGATAGGGTCGAACTTTTTCTTCGTCTTTTATTTAGACCTTCTTAATTTTTCTTTATTATTTAATTAATATATTGTTGCTAGTCGTTTCCGTCTAGCTTACAATTTATCTTTATGATAACTTAAATCTAGGTATATAACTAGTAGGACCCATCAGCCCTATCTCAGTCTCTGGTGAAATAATGTTTATACATGTCACTGCTGAGTTTTTAATATATGCACCTCACTACACTACACTACACAAGATCAGATGGTTTGATTATTTTGAGTGTGTGTCCTATTCTGGTGGTATCCAATAGTTGTAATATTTCAATATTCGTGTGAGAATTGAGTCTTTCTTCAAGCCCCCTTGCAATTATCTTGATTTCTTGCCTGACTGTGGGTATCTGAAGGTCTCGATGTAAATAATCAGTCCTATAGTATTTGGGTGCACCCACAATACCTCTCAGGACTTTGTTCTGTATTTTATGTGTTACTCTTTGCAGAACATCCCAATGATTGAACTCCGTATGTCCATAGAGGTTTCAATATTTGCTTATATAATAGCAATTTGTTATGTACTGATAATTGTGATTTTCTTCCAAATAGCCAGTACATTTTCCTATATTTCAATTCCAGTTCTTCTCTTTTCTTCTTTATATGTTCCTCCCAGCGAAGTTTTGCATCGAGATTCATTCCGAGATATTTAGCGTTATTGCTATATGGAATGATAATATTATTTAATATTATGGGTGCTTGTACGGTCTGTTTATAGGTGAACTGCACATGTACAAATTTACTTTCATTAATTCTTATTTTCCAAGCTTGTGTCCAATTATTTTTATTGTCACTTGCCTGTTGTAATTTTCGTGAGGCTTTATCACTATTGTCCCCGACAGCTATAATCGCAGTATATTCAGCAAATGTAGCCATCGTAATATTTTCCGTTTGTGCTATATCACAAGCGTAGAGTAGGTAAAGCATTGGTCCCAGTACACTTCCTTGTGGTACACCTGCTTTAGATTCTTTTATTGTAGAGTAAGCTTCTTCTTGGTTGCCTCCAAACATTCTGGTTATAATGTATGATTTTAATAGTTCGGTGTGTTGTTTTGGTAGCATTTTCTATAGTTTATGAATAAGGCCTTCATGCCAAACCTTATCTTGCTACATCTAAAGGTTGTGCTACATCTAAAAATATAGCTGAGCATGCTTTTTTACTTTCACTTTCTTAACTTTAGTCGAAATTATAATATATTGCTTTAAAATATTACAATATACCATAAATATGTTATAAAAAATATATTTATTCTAAAACTAAAATGGGATCATATTCGTAAATTTCGCCATGTCAAAGTCAAACACAAATCATTTTTTTATTATTATTTTCCTCAATGCACAAGCTGTCAATAGCTTGGACATACTAAATATGTATGTGAGTAGGAAACTTAGATGTGTAAAGTGAACTGGCAAATATCACACTAATAAAGGCAGAAAGCAACGCAACAAAATAGGACACCCTGCCAGCAATAAAGGGTGCGTAGCGTATTAAAGGAAAATAAATGAACTTCAGCTAACTAAAAATGCAGCTGTACAACGATTGAGACAACTCGACAAAAATTAAAGCTCTGCAAAGCTTTCCGCATTTTAAAATAAAATACTAAAATAAACAACAAATCCAACAGGAAAAAAAATGCGACAAAAAATCTAATGATAAACAAATTAACGTAATAAAGCAGGAAACTGTAACCAATGAGCGAAAGATCGTCGACATGATGATATTGCTCAGTGAACATCAAACTGAAATACGACAAAATTTCAGTAAGTTAGAAAAGTGGCTAGAAAATTAGAAAAGACCCAAAACAAGTTAAAGAAAAACAAAAATGAATAATTTGTTCTTAAGAATTATAACATGGAACGCAAAGAAGCTATATGAATCAAAACCCAAACACTTATTATTATTAATTAATTTAGATTTGTTGATAATTTAAATATGTCACAAGATTATATTATTATTATTGTATTGTTTGAGCTCGGCACTGGCTTCATAGTGATCAGTTTGTTGTAGTTAAAATAATATTGTAAATAGATAAATAGGTTTAGGTAGGTATTAAGCTAAATTGTATGTATATAGTAGATTATAAAACACGTGTAGAAGTAAACAGGTTAAATAAGGTTTTTTTATTTTTATTTAGTTATTACAACGATTAATAGATACATAATTTATTTTAAAATGTTTTTTTACTTAAAAATCTAAGTTTTTGAAGCCGGTTAAATTTTTTTAAAAATATTTTTTACAATTATTCTTTTTATATCTATTGAAACCTTATGTTTAGTTTTTGTGAACCGTAGAATTTGTTTTTGTGAACCGCAAAGAAATAACAAGGCCCAAATAATTAGACGCTACAATAGAAGATATTTCGAAGTAAAGGCCGAAAGGGTTGCGTTTCGTAATTGAACATTCGTTGGTCTTCGTTAGTGAGTTCCTTATTTATTTTTATGAACTCGGTTCAATTTTTTTGTTATTTTTTCTCTTTTTAGTATTAGATAATTACATAATAAATTGCGCAGTTATTTTATTGAATATTACAACGAGTAGGCCAAGTAAAGGTGCAGCGTTATGCGGAAAAACTGGAATAAAGAAACAATGATAAGGAGCGCTTCAGGCCCCGGGGTCCGGTGCCTAGCCTAGATGTTTTGACAAATGTTCTAACTAAACAACAACAAAATGTTATAGTCCCCTTCAGGAATCGAACCCGTGACATCCGTTTGGGAGCTAAGCGCTTTAACAATTACATCATAGAAATAGTTAATGAACAATATTTCTATGAGGTCTTATATGATATAGTTAGTGCTGAAAAATAAGTTGAACGGCTATTGCATTGAACGACTTCCGATTTTCTTTCTATCTATCATCTTAGCAATAACATTATACTCAAATATCTGATAATTTTAGATAAAAAATATGTGAAAACTTTGTACGTGCCTTTGATGGGACCAAGTTCCAATCGGACCACCCTGGAAGTGCACTTTTTCGAATAAAAAAAGAATTTTCAAAAGCGTTCGGAGAAATCGGCGAACATACATTAAAAAAATATATAGTCTATTCAAAATAGCAGTGAACTCGAGTCATCTCAATTTAAGACGTCAATACGATCCAATGTTGGCGAACTTAACTTTGGCTTTAAGTATATTTTAGCTTTTATATATTACAACATTCTAACACAAATAAGATAATGAACAAAAGCGTTATAAAGAATAATTTAGTTTAACAATGTTCACTGCTGTTTTGAATAGACTATATAGAGCCGAACATAGAACCTCTTCCTTTTTCGAAGTCGGTTAAAAAATACTTTTCAATGGTGACCAAACCAATAACATTTCTTTTATCTTGGTTAAACGATGACTCCGACTGCCCCTTAACTAGCTCGGCAAAAGGGACGGGCTCATCATCGTCAACGTTAATTTCGAAATTAAAAGCCTCCACCCCATTCGGTTAATTTATATTTCGGTCGCATTATACAAACAACGTAATCCTTCCGCACAGCAATAACCAGTGTCCCCTTTTGTCATAACCGCCGCGTCAGGTTTGACTTTTATTCTCACCCGTTTCTAACCGGCTGACAAGGTCTGATGGCAGACGCCATCTTATTTGCATTTAAAACGTATTGCCAGTGTAATTAATTATATTGTGACGTTAAGTCACTTAGTTAACGATGTAACCGTATCTGCTGATAACCTATTTAATCTTTAACATCTCGTTAGTTTCATGGTACGAACCGAATGTTTCGTAAGCCTTTTTCGACACCCTTAATGAAATCATCAGGTGAACATCGTTCGGTACTTAGCTGGTGAGCATGTGCTCTTTAATATAATATCGTGAAATTGAGTTTATTACGATAGTTTTTTGTCTTGTTCGCTTGTTTTGATGGAAAGGAATATTGTATTTTGTAGGTATATACGTTTAATTGCTGTATTTTTAAATTGTGCATCCCAACTACCTCCGTTTGTACTTGTATAGATATAATAATGTTAACAATACTTAATTAAGTAAGTAGTTAATTAATTAAATCGCAGACAGTTGGGTAAAGAAAGTATTATGTGTTGGGCTGCTATAGTAAATAAACTATACAATTCAATACCGAACAGCCCGACTGAAGTTATGAAAAATAGAGGGGAGAACTAGAATTACTGAAATGGAAATTTAAAATATTGACCAGTTCTTTTTTTAACTAACTGTGCTACATTTTGTTCTCAACATTTCCAGGATATTTATATATTATATGGTAAATAACCAATAAGTGAACAATAGCTGTCTCTTTGCTATGTTTACATGAGACACAGAATCTAAAAGTTAAAAATTTACTCTTATTAAGGCTCGTAAAGAAAAATCTCAAGAGTGTAACTAGATACTAATGCCTTATTTTGTACTTGACCTAATATACATTTTAAATTTCTATATGTGATTTAATAGTCTAATGGTAACTATTTTTGCTATTTGTCTTAGTATACCCATTATTTTTAAGATACGTCTATATAAAATACAAATTAACATTTTTTAATACAGCTTAAGCAAGGAATACAAGTTAATAATGTTGTATTAGTGTGTTACAATTCATTATTTATTACTTATCTTGCTATGATTCGTTATTCATGTTTTATTATTTATTACTTATAATCTTCTTTACAACTCTGACCATAATGTTACATGTTTCATATCATAAACAAGTCATGTTGGAAATGTCGGTTGTTAAATTCGATATATGATATGCTTGGCCGTAAATTATATATTTATATATATCATTATATAATTCATTACCCAGTAGAACTAATGATTTAATGTAGACAAATAGGTAATAAATGAAACAGCTTAAAATATTTATGTAAGAGAGAGAAGTGATTAGACTTGACAGAAGATATAGTAGAAATTAAATTCCTGAAGGTTACAAATTTCTATTAAAGATGTAATTAAAATATTTTTATCATAAAAATATTAACAATAATTGATGTCTATAGAGATCTATATATGCAGTTAACTACAATTACTTACCACCTAGCCGTATATTTGAAATAGCACTTACCTGGAAAGAGAAATAAAAATATTAATGAAAAGAAACACATTTATTCAGAGTTTTTATAAAAGTGATCAAAATGTTTTTGAAATATTGAACAACAATTTATACCATATCAAATGTTTCACCAAATTTCATTAAAAATTCCGCCAAAAAAATGTCAATGTCAAAAATCAGGAAAGCCGGATATTCAGTGCCCAAAAAATGGTGAATGGTCATGTTTAGAATGGTGACAAAGCAGGAAATGGACTTTTTATGAGTTTAAATCCTAGAATATAGAGATACCTTTTTATAGTATGTTATATATTTAGTGCAATAAGAAATGTTGAGGGCAGAAATAATCTAAAAAATTGGAGATAATCTTCTTCTTATGTTGGTGACTATTCACATATCTTATCGCTAAAATTCCAACATATTCCCCAGATGATGTTCTACCAAACTACCATTTGATGGGAAAAAGTAGTACTTAGCTATGGCCAATATTCTTACTAGAGTTGGGAACTATCGATTGAAAACGAATATCGACTATTTAGTAATTGAGTACCTTTTACTATCGACTGTTTGACAAACAAAAATAGCGACTGGTTTTCAGTTCGACTAGTTTTACTACTTTTTACCACCGAATGTTTCAGTCTTGTACATTGAGTTATTATTTTCGAATCTACTAGTTTAATTCGACATATTATCAACGTTCTGGCTTTGCCGCCTTATCCGCGACCTTAAAATAATTTACAGTTTACATAGATTTATATCTAATGTATATGGTTTTATGTTTTGTTTTTAGTATGAACAAAAACAACAATATATTATTCATTTTAATATAACGGCATTTTGGAACTTTATTTTACAAAATTATTTATTAATATAATAAGGAAAAAGAACAACATTTTAGAAAAATTATTTTGATTGCATATATGTTATCTTGGCAACTATTGTATCGTTTTTTTTTATCGACTTTTTTTGATTGAGAAACTTTTGAATGTTAAAACATCTTTCACCGTTTATACTAGCGTTGGGAACTATCGGCTGAAGACAGTCGAAACAGTCGATAGTCATGAAACTAGCGACTGAAAATAGTAATTACTATATTCAGTCAAATGCACGGTTCGGCTGTTTTTCTCAATTCGTGATGTCAGACGAGGATATAAGAATATTTCCTGTATAAATTGTGAGAGAGAAAAGGACGGAGATAATTGCTTGGGGAAGTTAAATTTATATGTGTTTATATTTTCCAACGGTAGTATAAGCGAAGAACTAACTTCAAAAAAGGCAAGGAAAAAGATAATTACTGAATACTGATATAATAATAATACATAATATGCAATTTATAATTTAATTTTAAACGAAGTAGAATTACTTTTATATTTGTATGTTCTGTGGATATGTAAAATAACGGAATTTTTCTATGGAATGGAATAATATCCTACAAATGTTTTATTGTATTCCACTGTGTTAATTACTATTTTTAATTTTGAATAATATCATATCGAAATGCTATAAAATTAATATACAATATATTGTTATTTACAAGCAAACTACCAAAAATCCTAAAACTACAAATATATTACATATAAATCTATGTAAGCATCAATTGGGTACATTTTTGTCAAGGCGCGGCTAGGACGACAGTCAGACAGAAGTTAAAAATAAGTCAAATGAAATGAGTAGACCCAAAAATAATAACTAAAAGTACCACTGAAACAGTCGATAGTAAACAGTAACAAATTCAGTCGGAAAATAGCGACTGAAAACAGTCGACTGAAACAGTCACTGATAAAAAGTAGTAAAATCAGACGAAATAAAAATAGCGACTTAAACCGTCGATAGTAAAAAGTAGTCAATTACTAAACCGTCGATAGTCAATTTTAGTCGATAGTTCCCAGCACTAGTTTATAATATTTTCAGTCGATACTACCCAACGCTAATTCTTACTATTATTTTCATTTCAATTTATTTCGAACAAACTGTTATTCGGAATTCTAAAGCAAAAACGCTACCAATAAATCCAATATCTTATATAAATCAGTTTCAATTAATAAGAGTAGTTCTAGTAATATTTGAACTGCTCTGGCTGATATCGAAACAAAAATATGTCAGTCGAACCGTTCAATCTTCCGTCGGAGGAAAATAAAGTCGGAAGAAGAGAAAACAGATCATATAAGATTGCTCGGGGGCGTCAAAGGGCAAAGCTAATCCTCATCTCAAATATGGGGGTGTCTTTTTCCGGCTGATGACGATTTATCAAGTTATATTTATTTTGTCATTATCAGACCCATCCAGCTACGTATTAGTATTTGGCTTATGACGGGAAATCGTGTTTGTTTTACGACTGCGACTTAATATTTACTCGACGAGGCTGCCAGCTATTGATGTCGATGCTCCATTTTTGTGTGTTTCTTTCCGAGACGGTTTTATCCGACGAGAAAGATTAATAATGCGGCGGGAGGAAAATCGAATAAGGGGGATGGTGATGCCTTTAACGAGATTAGTTTTAAAATATTGTTAAGACGTAATGACATTTATTTATATTTAAGAAAATTGTAATGGTTTTTTTCTTGTATACTTTATGGATATAATCTATTAGACCCTTTAACTGCTTTTGTGATATGGAAAAATAATTATGACTTAACAGGTCAATTGAAAAGTCCCCGCCTTACCATAGTAAAACACAATTTTTTGGGAAGATTAGTTTTCTTTATTCAACATAATTCCCTTCAAGGGTGATACACTGATTATAGCGATCCGCCAACGTTTCGATACCATTTTTGTAGTACGATTTGTCCTTTGATTCAAAATAGGCTTCAGTTTCGGCGGTCACCTCTTCATTCGACGAATACATCTTCCCGCCGAGCGCTCTTTTGAGATCTGATAAAGAAATTCGAAGCCCAATTCATGGACTTGTGCCATCGTTTTCACTGACTTGTGACACAGTGCATTGTCTTGGTAAAGCAGCACTTTCTTTTTCTTCAAATGCGGTCGTTTTCGGCGATTTAGTTCATCAAAGGGTTCTATAACGCTACGTAATGGGCGCTGTTGATGGTCCTTCCTTTTTGAAAGTAGTCAATGAAAGTTATTCCATGCGCATCCCAACATATAGGCGCCATAAACTGGTAGCGTCAGCTGGCAGCTAACTGTTGCGTTTTCCCACACTTTCGAGCGGGATTATCATGTGCAGTTCACTAGGATTACTGTCGATTGGACTTCCAAGTGAAATGATGGAGCCATATTTCATCCATTGTCACATATAGACGCAAAAACTCGGGTTTATTACGCTTGATCATCTTTAAACACTGCTCCTACTCGTCGTCATCATCATCATCATCAACTCGTCGTTGTTTTTGGTTAAAAGTGAGCTCGCGGCACCCACTTTGCACAGAGCTTTCTCACACCCGAATATTCGTGAATGATAGGATGTACACGTTTAGTTGATGTCTTGAGAGTGTCTGTTATTTCATTCAATTTCAATTTACGGTCATTCAAATTAATTTTGTGGATTTTTTTAATGTTTTGGGCGTCCACTGCGTCCACCGTCTTCGGTGCTCATTTCAACACGTCTAAACTTAGCATACCAATCATTGATGGTTGATTTTCCTGAGGCAGTGTCCGGAAACTCGGCATCAAGCCAAGTTTTTGATTCAACTGTATTTTTTCCCTTCAAAAAGCAATACTTTATCAATACACGAAATTCCTTTTTATACATTTTTTTCATAATAACAAAAGTTGCTTCACTCAAAATGCTATAATTCACAAACTAATTATCCGACAGCTGTTTGAGGGTTAGAACTAACTAAAAACATATAATAATGGATATAATTCTAGTAACGCCATCTATGTGTCAGGCTGGGGACTTTTCAATTGACCTGTTATGTGACAAAAAGATCGCATTTTACTGAATGTTTGGTGAAGCTAGGC
Source organism: Rhynchophorus ferrugineus (assembly GCF_030347505.1). NCBI lineage: Eukaryota > Metazoa > Arthropoda > Insecta > Coleoptera > Curculionidae > Rhynchophorus > Rhynchophorus ferrugineus. The sequence goes on from NW_027472583.1 coordinate 54,598,045, forward strand.
CAAGATAAGAAAGGCACTAAGCAAACCGAAAACAAGTGTCTAGCAAAATGGATCTCATCGGCTCCTTGCTGAGTGTTCCGGATAATGGAGGTTCAGGTACCATGGCTAGACAAAGAGTCTCAGACCTGGCAGAGGACCCCTTCTGTGGCTTTATTTTTGTTATTCCAGAATGACCAGCTAGAACTAAATGGTTTTTTGCTGGTATCGCTTCGGGTTCAGGATAGGGAACTGACAGAAAGGATAGAATTCTGCGGGCGACAGAGACCCTGAGTTACTATTGGGATTATCTTAGATGGTTAGCTACCGGAGTTTGTAGATGGGTAGAGATTTGATCGGATTGTTGTCGGGTTCTAAGGCGCCTAAGAAGAATATTACACTGAGCATGTTCGTGAAATTCCTCATGGGGCCTTGAGTAACGCGCGGACTTTTCCTTGAAGCTGTCTCTCAGAGACGTACCTGTACCACACCTGTGCTCCGAAGAGACTGGACGGACTGGCATTATATACAGAGTCGCTTTCTGGGGTATTGGGAGATTACTTTCTCTGCAGAGTAGTGGGAAGAGTAGATTGTACACGTCATTGCTTTTGTAGATAGCGTACTGGATTTGGTCTGACCATTGGAACCTGCGGTCGAACTGGAGACCGAGGTATGATACCTTCTGAAGCCAGGAGTAGAAATTATCGATTTGGAGGCGATAGGCGCGGAAGTCGTTCTTGCGGTGGAACAGAATAGCGAGTATTGCTGGGGTTTATCTGCAGCCGCCAGAATTGGTACCACGCAATCGCCTGGGAAAGAGACGTCGTCGTGGTGGTTTTTTATAGCTGAAAACCGTATGGTGGTACAATTTCAGATCATCCACCAGCGTTGCCAATCTTCGAACTTAAAATAGATGCAATGGTGGTGGTCTAAAGGGTTGTAGCTGTCGCTAGAATATCATTTTTAAATTATTAACAGATGTACTATGTAGTAGATATATCATCTGCAAAAGCTTCTAACCAGTCCTGTTCTTCTTTTTGATATTTCGTTGACAATATATCCAATTAATATTATCCTTTATTATTTTAAATAGTTTTTTATTCATGAGCCACAAAGTATAAGAAGAAAAAACTCATATAAAAACCAGGTAATGCTGGAGATGTACACTTAAATCCGCCCAAATGCGGATGATCGAAAAGTTTTATACGTGTCTCACCCGGTCTCGCCGATAATGTTCCGCCTGTTATGTATATCCGACAAAAAAATAGAGAAAAAAAGGAACACACAACAAAATCCGGGATTGGGAAGACGCAGATTATTTGTCCTTTCTCGCGGACAAACGTGTGGCTTTGCCGTGAACGGATAAATCCGTAATTTTTGCGCAATTGCTTTTTATTTCGCACTCGATTTATTTCGAGATAATATGACAAATTAGAAAAGAAAATAACTGGAATTGAAATATAGGAAAATGTGCTTGCTAATTGGAAAAAATCATAATTATAAGTACATAATAAATAAATATATTATATAACTATAGACTGAATCCTATATGGACATACGGAGTTCAATTATGGGGATGTTCTGCAAAGAGTAACATAAATAAAATACAAATTCCTGAGAGGTATTGTGAGTGCACGCACCCAAATATTATAGGACTGATTACCTACATCGAGACCTTCAGATACCTACAGATAGAAATAAAGATAATTGCAAGGGGGCATGAGGAAAGACTCCATTCTCATAGGAATATTGAAATATTGCAACTTTTGTATACCACCAGAACAGGGCACAGACTTAAAAGAATCAATTTATCTTGTGTAGTATTGTGTAGTGATATATATATATATATATATATATATATATATATATATATATATATATATATATATATATATATATAGACTGAGATCGGGCCGATTGGTCCTCCTAGTTATATACCTAGATTTAAGTTATCATAAAGACAAGTTGTAGGTTAGACGGCACCGACTAGTAACAATGTATTAATTAAATAATAATAAAAAACTTTAATATTTATCGAACATACAGGTACATATATCACTGTAACAATAATGCTCAGAGTTAAAGTGAATCTCGTATTTTATTTAAATCCTTTCAGTCGTCACACGTACTCGTGACATAATCAAATCCACCGGAAAACAATTAAAAAATCCAATTAGAGAATAGGGGCAAAAAAATCGCGATAGACAAATTTAGATCGCGCAAAAAAAAACTAGAATAGAGAATCATTTTTCGATTGATTCCCGTTGTTAATTGAGCAATTAACAATGTCACCAAGCAAAAAAAATCCGTGATTTTCATCTGTCTGTGTGTCAGCTATTGTTGTAAAATTATCCCAGGTCGAATTGTAAAATTATCAACAGAGTTTTCGACAAGTCCAGTGATGGGAATTTAATTTTTTTGTTTACTATTCTGTTGGTGCTAGTAATAGGTAATTTATTATAATTAGACATTAAGGGAGATAACGAAACTAGAATGTGTTCTATTTACCATCAACCATAAATTAAGCATGGTATATAATTATATTCTAAAAATTTTTTTACTATTAAGAACGTGAAATATTTATTAACTATGTTTAAATTATTTCAGACACAGTGGTTAAGTAGTTTGAAAAAATAAAAGCTGGCCAGCACACGATGATTTGGAGGGAAGAGCCACAGTCCTTGTGAGAGGACATTATGCTAATATCTTTTCAAATTATAAATTAAAAAATAGACTTGCTAGCGAGCATATTTGAGACATATCTTCGAAAAAATAAAGGAGTAACAACTTGAAACCGCTGTGATATGGTATCTGCTGTCTAAAAATGACATAAGTAAGTGACTATTTTCTAAAATAACTGCGTTTAATGAGGTTTACTTTATATTTTATTTCGAATGGTAGTCTTTTCGGCAAGAAGCTAAAACCGTTTGTTCAGTATAGTGCAATTAATGGGTAGTTATTTTTACATGTTAATGTGTTCCTTACAATATAAAATATCTGCATTGTCATATGAATTAAATAAAATTAAAAGCAATATGACATTGTTGTATTTTTTCAACCTTTTTTCATTTGCTATTTCTAGTATCTGCACAATTTTCAAATACGCTTGGGATAATAATATATCGATAAATAATGTTCCAACAACCCTTGACAAACTTATTTTTTTATGTTGTTAATATGTATTTTATGGGAGGTTATTATTACATCTTTTCTCTCAGCAGTTGTGAAATGGTATTTCCATATTATTTTACAAATCTTGAACTACGGAGAGTATCAATAGATGTAATTACCTGCTATGAAAAATAAGAAAAACAACCGATGTTTTTATAACACGTGTTTACTACCATTTGCAAAACAGAAATCAAAGTTAAATATTACTTCAGATTTCATAACAAGGTTCTTGCTAGTAAAATATAAATATTTTAATTTTTCATATTTTTCCTTATGAAGTTATTATAATAATTATATATATTATTATTAATCATCAATAGATATTAAACACATATTTATAATTCAAAAACGACTTTCTTAACACTTGAAATGGATCTGCCACATGAGAAATTTACAGTTAAGGAAGTAAAGAAAACAATTGTTAAAGAAATGGATGCTAAGAAAGCTCCTGGTTTTGACCTAATAACTAGAAGAACCTTAAAAGAGTTCAACATTCATATTTAATGCCATGCTAAAACTTAATTCCTTTCCTGGCATTTGGAAAGTTCCTCACATCATTACTATTCTAAAACCGGGGAAAAAATCAGACTATGTCTCCTCTTATCGTCCTATAAGTCTGTTACCTGCGATTTCTAAACTATTCGATAAGTTATGCATTAAGAGACTCAAAATAACCGCAGAAGAGTGAAATATTATTCCAGACCATCAATTTGGCTTCCATAATAAATACGAAACAACAGAAGAAATACATAGATTACTCAACCAAATTAACAATAACTTAAACGATAATAAATATTGCGCTGCATTTCTCGATATATCTCATGCCTTGGACAAGGTATAGCACACTGGACTGCATGTTAAATTGAAAACGCTTTTGCCAGATACGCACTTTCAATTGCTGAAATCGCACCTCACAGACAGATATTTTATTGTCAAACAGGGTGACGAATACACTGACCTACACCCAATATATTCGGGCGTTAAGCAGGGCAGTGTTCTTGGCACATTGTTATATCTGTTGTATGCAGCTGACCTATCGATCTCAAGAAACACTACCGTTGCAACATATACTGATGATACAACGTTTTTATCATCACATGAGAATCCTATATCAGCCACAAGAAATCTCCAATTTCATCTTAACAAAGTCGAATTGTGGTTGAAAACGTGGTATGTCAAAACAAATGAGACAAAATCTGCCCATGTGACATTCACTTTTTATGGAAGAACAAGTCCCTCAGTAAAATTCAATAATCATAAACTTCCACAAGTAGACAACGTTATATATCTTTGAATGTATTTTGATCGGCGTGGAAAACATGACATGGAAAAACATTAGTAACAAAACGTAAACAGATTGGACTTAAACTAAACCAAATATATTGGCTGATATGGCTAAATCTAAATTATCCTTAGATAACAATGTTCTGCTGCATAAGTCAATACTTAGGCCCATTTGGACCAATGGTATTGAACTCTGTAGGGTGCTACTAGCAAATCTAACATAGATATCCTCCAGAGGTTCCAGAATAAAATATTGGCAGTCATCGTTTATGCCCCATATTACGTGTCCAACAATCTGATTCAGAGAGATATCTCCTTAGAACTCATAACGAGTATGATTCAAAGTGATTCGAAGTACTCTGAAAGACTATTTGTGCATCCCAATGCACTCGCCAAACGGTTAAGTAAGTGTGCGCGATGACAGTATAGTGCATAGGCTCAAATGCACAAATTATCATACGAACTGATTAATAAACACATAGACTGAGATTTAATAGTCTCTAGAATAAGTTAGAATAGTCTTTAGAATAAGTTAGGATAAACTTAAAATATGTTAGAATATAATCTAGAAAAAGAAATAGATTGTAAGTTGTACAGAAGATCACTTAGTGGAGTGATATTTTATATGACAGGATAGTTATATTATATAACGGAAATCATGTAATAATATTTATTTTCCACGGGCAGCCTGTTCACGTTTTAAGAGATTAATTAAAAAATCATTCAAAAACATCTTTAGAGTAATAATTAAATTACAAGAAAAGACAGGGTTCGTTTTTGGAAACCAAAACCTATATTATTCATAATCCCGCCAATTTCAATCACACACTCTCAAAATTGTCGGCTCGATCCGCGGCTCCTGGTACAAAAGTCTAGTCGTCGAAAAGCGTTGAAAATCATGCGGCGAACACTGGAGCTAAGCAAGGCGCATGCGCACTACGACCTTGAACCAATTTTGAAACCTGTTCATCACGAATGCTCGCCGAATTCAGTTATGCTCATGATAATTTACAATTTTCTCTGTAAATTCAGGTCTTCAAATTCAAATACTCAGGTCTGTACCCACCATAACACACGAACTAAGAAGAAACTTTAATAGATCGTTTTATTTACTGCGAATTTTGGAAATACCGCTACTTACCATTATTGGCGGGATCTTCGCAATTATTCGACATATTCGGCATTAATGGAACTATAATATCGCCGTCAGCCAAACCACAATAACAATTTAACTGAACAACCAGTCGTTTGATGGGGCCATAAAATTAAATTAAACCTAGAAAAGCATTTAAGCCGCGATTAGTTTTATTTCCGTTTTAGGTTGTTCGTTCCAGTCAGGAAAGCAGTTATTTCAAAATTATTTAATACGGAGATTGGAAATAGTATCTATAAATGATAGCGGCAGCATTCCACCGGGAACAGTTACGAACGCCACTTGTCACATGTAGGAATTACGAGCAAACGAGCGTTATTCCGCCTGGCGTGATGTCCGCCATTTGTTAAACAAATTCGTCAAATGGTGTTTGCCGGATAAACATCGAAGCCAACGTCAGCATACTCTATTGGTCATTTGTTTTTACTACTGATGGGTTGCAAATTTCTTATACCATATGTTCGGAGAATAGGCTGGATAACTATTTTTAACCGACTTCAAAAAAGGAGGACGTTCTATGTCCTGCTGTATATATTTTTTTGAATGTATTTTGTACATCTTTTTTTTCTGGTTTCTCCGTCGTTTTTTTATTCGGAAATGTGCATTTCCGAGGTGGTTCTATTGGAAGAAAGTTGGGATCTGATGGGGGGAAGGGGGAGAAATCGAGGGAAATCCGCAAATTTCAAGGGCACGTACAATATTTTCACGTATTTTTTATGTAAAATAATCCGATATTTGTGTATAATGTTATGCTGAACTGATGTGACGAAAAATCCAAAGTAGTTCAGTGTAAAAGTCAGTCACTTTGCTTTTTAAGCACTAACCATATCATATGAGCTATCATAGCAACAGTATGTGCAACTGTTTCTATGATATAATGGTTAGAACGTTGAACTCACACGTGGATATCGCGGATTCGATTTCCAACAGTGTAGTAAGTTTTTTCCAGTTTGATTCGAATATTTTTCAAATCACCTAGACCTGGTAGCGGACCCCCTGACCTGAAAAGTTCCTTATTTTCAAACATTGTTTCTTTATTCCTATTTTTCGTCATACGGAGTGTAATTTTACTTAATTACTGCAATTTATTGAGTAAATATCTAACACTAAAACAGAATAATAAAATATTTTTAACAAATAATTTGAACCGACTTTAAGAAATAAATAAGGGACTTACTAGAAATATAAAAATAATCAAACTTAGATTTTTACCACACAAAAAAAACGTCTTAACATAAAATATGTACATAATAATCGTTGTAATAACTAAATCAAAATAAACAAAAAACTTATGTAACCTATTTGCTACATGTATATTACTTTCTATATATATTACTTTCGTATATTTCTTATTCTACTATATACATACAATTTAGCTTAATACCTACCTAAATGTATTTATCTATTTACAATTTTATTTTAACTACTATCAACTGATCAGCTTAACATATCTGCTGCACGTATTTTATATTCTACTATATACACACAATTTAGCTTAATACCTACCTAAACGTAATTATCTATTTACAATATTATTTTAACCAATACCAACTAATCTCTTTGAAGTCGATGTCGAGCAACGAATTAGATTGGTTTTATTCGTAATTTAATTTTAACAAAACGGTTATATTAAGTTAGATATGTTTTGTTGGTATTTTAATTTTTTCTATATGTCACACAACTATATTATAAATTTTTGAATACTTGAGCTCGACACCGACTTCAAACTGATCATTTGATAGTAGTTATAATAATATTGTAAATAGATAAATAGGTTTATGGTAGGTATTAAGCTAAAATGTGTGTATATAGTAGAATATAAAATACATGTGGTAGATAGGTTAAATAAAGGTTTTTAAATATTTATTTAATTATTACAACGATTATTATATACATATTTTGTTTTAAAAAGTTTTTTTGTCTTAAAAATCTAAGTTTGATTATTTTTAGTTAATTATTTGAAGTCGGCTAATTTTTTTGTTAAAAATATTTTATTTTTCCCTTTTTAGCGTTGGATATTTACTTAATAAATTATGCAGCTATTTCATTTAATATTACAATGAGTAGGCCAAGTAAAGATGTATAGGGAAAACTAGGAATATAGAAACAATGATTGAAAATAAGGAGCGATTTAGGCCCCGGGATCCGCTACATACTAGGTGATTTGACAAACATCTGACACACAACAAACACATGATAATGTTTGTGTCAAATGTTGTAACTAAACTGGAATAACAAAAATTAATGCCCACGCCGGGATTCGAAGCCGCGACCTTCGAGTGGAAGCCAAATATTTTAACAATTAACGAGGTTATATACTACAGCTAGTGTTTCAATAGTAAACTGAATGGCCCTTGCACTGAACGACTTCCAAACTTTTAAAACATTTAAAAATATATATACAGTCGAACATAGATTCTCCTTCTTTTTCGAAGTCGGTTAAAAAACAGAACATATAGATCAGCTAACTAAGAAACTCCTTTGTTCGTTATTGCAAGCTAAATAGGTTTAAATGGAACTAATCCAACAAATTAGGCTTTATTAAAAACTAAATCGACATCTAGTGCGAAAACACCTGCGTGCGTATACGTATGTCTAGCGATAAAATTGGCTGCGATTTGATTTAGGTAAATCGAGTTGTAACTAAATTCAGACGTAGACGAGTTAACGTTGTTTATACTGAATTAATTTCGATGGAAGGTTTATTACAATACTCTCGAAGCAGTGTACGCTCAAATTAGCGAATTCCATGATGAAATTCTCAAAATCCACGGCTTTCTATCAGCTCGCAGGAATGCCGATTACGCCGTTGAAAATTCGATGGTAATTTGTTCTGAATATTGCTTAATAATCTGTTATTCGATCGCGAAATAATAAATGCTAATACATTAAACAATAACGTTTATAAGAAAATAACAAAAGTTATTTTATTGAATAAATACTTTCAGGGAAAATATTAGTTAAATTATTCTGCTTCAAATGTTTATTGTTCATTTAGAGCTATCATATTCAGTCAACAAGCATCTTGGAATATTACTTCAGAAATTAAGAGTAGAATTAAAGGAAATTATTATCCAAAAGAAGTGAAGAAAATGGTAGCTGGAAAGCGAAAATTACGAAAAAATGGCAACAAAACAGAACACCTTAAAATAAAAATAGTCAAAACAATATAACCCAAAGACTGAAAAGAGAAATACAGGAATTTAAAAACAAAATCATAAATGACTATCTGAAAAATTTAACAGATGATATAGAAACTGATTATTCACAAAATATCTAAAGCGCTCATGTCTATACAGTCCACCTCTAAGAGATCGATGTGGGAATTGGGCAAGCGACAATCACCAAAAAGCAGAAGAATTTGCTGAATATCTAGAAAAAACTTTCAAACCAAACGAAACTAATGGATGTACTGGGATCAATGCTTTATCTATTCTACATGTCGGAGACAATAATGAAGAAGCCTCGCGAAAATTACAACAGGCAAATGACAATATAAAGAATTGCACAGAAGCTTGGAAAATAAGAATTAATGAAAGTTAATCTGTACATGTGCAATTCACCTATAAACAGACCGTATATGTACCAATAACATTAGATAATACTATCATTCTATATAACGACAACGCTAAATATCTCGGAATGAATTTTGATGCAAAACTTCGCTGGAAGGAACATATAAAGAAGAAAAGAAAAGAACTGGAATTGAAATATAGGAAAATGGACTCGCTAATTGGAAGAGAATCACAATTAAGTACATAATAAATTGCTATTATATAAGCAAATACTGGAACCTATATGGACATACGGAGTTCAATTATGGGGATGTTCTGCAAAGAGTAACACAAATAAAACACAATTTTTTCAGAACAAAGTCCTGAGAGGTATTGTGTGCGCACCCAAATACTATAAAACTAATTACATATATCGAGATCTTCATATACCCACAGTCAGTCTAGAAATCAAGAGAATTGCAAGGGAACCCAAGGAAAGACTCCACTCTCGTGAGAATATTAAAGTATTGCGGATTTTGGATACCATCCGAACAGGATACAGACTCAAAAGATATCAAACCATCTGATCTTGTGTAGAGTGACAGCAGTGACATGTATAAACATTATTTCACCAGAGACTGAGATAGGGCCTATGGGTCCTCCTAGTTATATACCTAGATTTAAGTTATCGTAAAGACAAATTGTAGGTTAGACGGAAACGACTAGTAACAATGTAATAATTAAATAATAAAAAAATATTCAGTCAACATGATTCCTGCTTTCTCGGAGTTTAACTTACAATTTAACTTTACAATGGGTGTTACAAGGTAATGTGATATAATTTTAGCTTTATTCTGGTTGGACATCAGCGTCTTTAAATGAAAATAGTATCACACAAAGCTCTGTTCTATTTGTTTCTTCCCAAAACTCAAATAATCAGAAACAGAATATATAAGAAATTCGATAAAATGATTGACTGAGCTTCACCAGTCTCCGGCACCATTTTGATAAATATATATATATATATATATATATATATATATATATATATATATATCACATTATGCATTATTAGTATTTTATCCATTATTTTAATTAATTTCCTTATTTGATTCTTAAAAAATTCACGACATAAACCCACCAAATACTTGAAAAGAGTTATAGTGATGCTACTTTATGGTGTTCCTGTTGCCAAGTTACGAATACATACGAATACCTTCTCTTAGAAAATGACAATTATAATTGTTTGGATCTTTGTATTGCAGCAATCTGGCCATTTATAAAATAAATAAATTGGTAGTGGCAATGGACGTACAATAAATTTTATATTTTACTATAAATATAAGTGGTTAGTACTATTTAATACCAATCTGTGCTTACGAATATTGTTTGTGTTTTCTACAACCGTGACAACAGTAAAACGGAAAATTAATATACATTAACTTCAAAGAATTTGCAAGAGATTTCATGTTGAAGTCTCACTTCCCTGTATGTATCATTTCATCGAAGTGTGAAGAAAACATTTTTTCAGTGCCTTGAAATTGTCTGAATGTGTACGGACTAAATGATATTTGTGGTTTTAATTTTTTACACTAATTTGAAATAAAGGCAGCTGAAGTCCATCGAATACTGTGTAAAACGTGTGGCAATCACGCTCCATCGATTTCAGAATGCGAATACTGGATTAGATGTTTAAAAACTGGTGATTTTGAGGATGAAAATCGTTCCGGACGGCAAAAAAAAATTGAAGATGAAGATTTGAAGGTATTATTCGATTAATACTAAACCATTAAAGGGGATCATTTTCATTTTTTTTTCTTGGGCCTAATATACCAGCTGAAAAGGTTTCCTTGTCGGATTTTAACTCAATTTTTAAGAGAAAATTGCCCGTGAAGGCGCTTTATTTGAGGCCTAAGAACCTTAGGCGGCTTGGAGAACCGCTTTTGGAAGGATAGTCTTTGGAGTTACCGTAGTGGGAACGCCTCTGACAGGGATCTGATGTGGGAATTTTTGCAGTGGGCTGAGGTGGCATGGAATATCTTGTATAAGGAGAAAACGAACCGTCTCGTATGTAAACGAATTTATTTTGCATTATCTAAAGCTTTTCCACTGGTTCTGACCTGACAAACAGATACCATAGTGCTAGATCCATATAACATTACAGCTTATATGTGCAACTTGTAAAACGAAACTTTAATCATCGGAAACAATTTTCTTTCTGTAGATTAGGGTGTTAAGCACTGTGGCGACACCGTAGCCTTTGGAGATTGCTTTATTTATCCATGATGACCATAGGAATCTACGGGCAAAGATGAGGCCGAGATATGTGGCTTTTCGTCGCCACGGGATTGAGACTTTTTCCACTCTCAGTTGGTAGGCGCGGATGTCTTTCCGATTGTGAAATGTTATGGCCTGGGTTTTTGAGGGTTGATATGCAACCTCCAGAAATGTAAACATTGGACCGTAGCATTTAATTGAATTTGAAGTTTTCTCTGAGCGGCATCTACAGAACGAGAACTGGGGAAGAAATCTATGTCATCCGCGTATTGGGCCGTTTCAATATCTTTATTCATTGGAATGTCTGACATAAAGAGGTTTAATAATGCTGGGATTAATGGGGAACCTTGGGGGACTCCTGCTTTGACTGATTTACGACTGGAGAGTATACTACCGATTTTTACTTGAAAGGACCTCTCCGATAAAAGGAATCAATGGAGATCACTATCGACTACAGCTGATACGTTTGAGCCGAGTACTGCACGAAAATGGTCGGAAGACGAGCGCAGGCACAACAATGTTATTCTTTAGCATGATAACGCTCGATCACATGTTCCAAAAATGGTAAAAATATACGTGGAACATTAATATGGGAAGTGCTGCCCCATCCGTCGTATTATCCAGACCTTATTCCTTCTGATTACTACTTGTTCCGATATATGAACGGTGACCTATCTGGGCAGCGCTTTACTTCTTATGATGATACCAAAAAATGGGTTTCGTTTCGTAGATACCCTTAAAAGATACATCATTCTTTCGCGACGAGATCTGTAAATTGCCTGAAAGATGGGAAAAAATAGCGGATATCGATAAACAGTATTTCGAATAAAATAAAGCAAATAGAGCTTCGAATTTAAAAAAATCTCTTTAAATTAATTTCTAGTTCCTATCCTAAATACAAACAGACAAATCAAATTAAAAAAGCAGACTGGAATTCTAAACTAAATTCTGGAGCGTCATCGATCGGTCGACTTCTGTCGTACGAACTAATTTCCGGCCGCTGGACAAGTGGTAATTTACTATGTTTCATTTATCTTTCTCTTTGTCTGGCCGGTCGAACTTAACAGGAACCAACGTCCAGAAATTATAGCCGGGACTTTCCTTAAATCCGTACTCGGGACCTGTCCAGACGTGGAGCAATACGCTTTATAATGCTAAGTGCGGCAAGATTTCGAATCGGAGGACGAGAATTTAGGGACAAATGGACGATGTATTTTTGTTTTAGATTTATGCGAAGGTTCTATTGAAATTCACTTTATGCGGGAGAAAAGATAAAGATAAATTTCATGAAATAATATATATTTACTAGTGTTGGGAACTATCGATTGTTTTAGTCGCTATTTTCAGTTCACCTGGTTTTACTACTTTTTACTGTTTCAGTCGACTGTTTTCAGTCCGACTGATTTTGTTACTATTTACTATCGACTGTTTCAGTCGTGTACTTTTAGTTACTATTTTTGGTTCGACTGATTTTATTACTTTTTACCAGTGACTGTTTCAGTCGACTGTGTTCAGTCACTATTTTCGGCCCGACTGATTTTGTTACTATTTACTATCGACTATTGCAGTTGTACTTTAGTTACTCTTTTTGGTCCTAGTTGTTTCATTCGACTGATTTTTAATGTTTTGTCTCTGTCATCCTAGCCGCGACCTTTACAAAAATGTACCCAATTTATGCTTACATGGATTTATATATAATATATGGGTTATATGATTTTTTTGTAGTTTGTTTGTAAATAACAATATATTATATATTAATATTACAGCATTTTGGTACGACATTTTTCAAGATTGTTAATGTAATTGGGTAAAAAGATTAAAATTGGGAATAATAAATAGTAAAATATTTTGAATGTTTTTAAGGAAATAATAGGTAATATTTCGATTACTCTCTCGATTTTTGTTAAAAAATATTTCCGTTCAATAATAAATAAAGCATTTATATCATTTCAATCAGATAATTTTAGTTATGTCATGGACTAGCTTTTTCCCTGTAATTATGCGTATGTTTAATTTTTATATAGTTTTTATGGTTATTATACACCTTTAACTTTTAAATAAACCAATTTTTTATTTTTTTTTACACAAAGAAGAGAGAAGATAAATGATGGTTCATTTGCAATGTTTTCTCTCCCTAACAACTCAACAATGGGTAAAGACAGTGTAATGCACAAGAGGATCTACATGCAAACTGATGAATGAAGGCATGGACGAAATTCACAAATAATTTTAGTAGAATTGTACAGCTGTTCAGACCGAACAATGACCACGCCCATTATTTTGGTCGTCTCTTAAAGAGGATGGCGTTATATAGCGCGAATAATCCGGTACTGGACATTATAACAAGTCGGTGTGGTATCCAGTGATGTGATTTAACAACTGATATGTATACACTACAAGGGTTTCATTTACATTAAAATAGGGTTGGAACGGCATTGTTATTTGTCAATGCAGGCTTTGTAACTGTGAAGCTTCTTTTTTTACGATTTGTTTCACATATATATAATGTACAATATCCATTCGATTTTTCAAAACCAGTAATCGTTTCGACAATTGTCCGAGTTCGTTTCATTTGCAGAACTGATCAAGAAATAATTTAATGTTGGTAAATGATGTCGATCTTTGTTTGTGAAAATCTTCACTCGTAATCATAAATACATAAAGCCACATTTAAGTCGAATTTTACACTTCTTGGAAGTAAAAGGTAAAATATAACGACAGTAACATTCTGGAAGCTCCATTTCCGAAGGGTGATAACATTTTATTGAGTAAATTAGGAGTAATATTCATAATTTTATCACTCAGCAAGAGAAAGTACCCCCTATCTCAATAGCGACCACTGAAAATTTAAAAAAGCATTGTAAACTTTCTGGAAATTCCTTCATAAAATATTTTTACCTGACAAGTTAAAGGCTATAAATTTTCATTGCTGTATTCGCTGCTATATATAATTATAATAACATCCTATCACCGATTTTGTTGTGATAGGTTCTTATATTCGAAAAAAAATTAAAAAATAAAAAATCCTAGAACTGGGGGAGGGGGATAGAACACACAGGCACATACAAGGTCTAATTGTGATTATAAGCCATCTAATTACATACACAGAATTATATATATCCCAAAGAATAGCGTCAAGGCGAAGTAGAAATATTGAATATTTTGAAACATTCTCATAGTAATATGCTAATTCATTAAAGAGTTTTATGAGTTAGTATAAGCTACTCATATTTACAATGAATATGTATAAAGGGCTAAATATTGCTGTTCTCTGTACCTTAATATATTAGGTTAATTAACAAGTTTTTAAATTAACAAATTATGACACGCCCTTTGGTGACTACAGTGAATAAGTATTGCTGGATTAGTTTTATTACTCTCTTCCCAACATAATATTTGTAAAAAATCTACTTCATTTATTTTCACCTCTTCACCGTAGTTATTACATATATCCACCGACAACCTCAATACCACTGTTCCGCAACGAGCACGACCGACCAACATCGACAACAATCAGCAAACGTAGACGCGTCCCAAATTAAAACTTACCGGACTGTAATTAAACCAATTATATTCCACATATTTAAATTCTGATTAGGGTTTTTTCCAATTTCCAGCCGAGCCGGCAAATTCGGAATCATTGTTAATTTGACCCTCACGTTTCACCGAGTTTTCTACGGATACGACAGTCCCCGAAAAAAAGGCCGAATATGAGAGGGAAAAAGTTTAATTTCGAGTCTCGCCGGTCGCGCGAAACTGCGCTGGTAAGTGTGTCGAGAATGCGAATGGTTGGAGAGCGCGAGGATATGGAGAGTTCGGACGGTGGAATGGCATTTGATTATTCCCGATTAAACGGATAAAACTGACATGTTTATTGCTTATTTCGACGGGCGGTGGCGGTAAGGGGTGGTGAGGCTTTGATTGGAATCGGTGTGTCGTCGCCAGATGTTGTACTGTTTAATATATTTAGTCTTTTTACGATCAGAACGGTTAATTAGTGAACAAGAATTTTATCACAGTACACCACATAACAAACCATCTGCTATTTTACAGATGGATCTCCAATAATTAGTTCGCCACAAAGAGAAAATGTTAAACATTCATATTAATATTTTACCTTTTAGAGTTAAGAATAAAATAAACCTTAATTGTTATTTTGAAAATGACTCTCCAACAATTAACTCCGTACAAAGAGGAGATATTCAGAATTCACATCAATTTTTTATTTAATTACTGACTAGGAAACAATAATATAACAAATACGTTGGATCTTCTGCCCATTAAACCATTTTTGTGTAGAGCTTTAGATCGCAATTTTAATACGAAAAAATATGCTGCTCCTTGTACTAGCATATGCATACCCCAGATGAGCAAACCTGGAATCTGTATTTGGCTGTGGAGCACAATTTGTTCTCAGAGTTAAGTTTATTATAAATAGTTACCAAAACACCAACTTTCCACCTTTCGATACCACTTTTGTAGTGCGATTTGTCCTTTACTTCAAAATAGGTCTCAGTTTCGGCGATCACCTCTTCATTCGATGAAAATTTCTTCCCAGCGAGCATTCTTTTAAAATCAGAGAACAGCATATGGACAGATCTGGAGAATACGGTGGATGATAAAGCAATTCGAAGCCCAATTCATAGATTTTTTCCATCGTTTTCACTGATTTGTGACAAGGTGCAAGCGCTTTCTTTCTTTCCAATAACGCTATCTAACAGTCACTGTTGATAGTAGTCGTTCCTATTTTAAGGTAGTCAATGAAAATTATTTCATGCGCATCCAAAAATATAGACGCCATAATCTTGCCAGACGACTGTTGCCTGTTCCCACGCTTTGGAGCGGGTTCATCGTGTGCAGTCTACTCGGATGACTGTCGATTAGACTTTGGACTGAAATAATTGAACCATGTTTCATCCACTGTCACATATCGACGCAAAAACTCGGGTTTATTACACTTGATCATCTTCAAACACTGCTCCGAGTCATCAACACGTTGGTGGTTTTGGTCAAAAGTGAGCTCGAGCGGCACCCACTTTTTATAGAGCTTTCTTGTACCCAAATATTCGTGAATAAGATGATGTACACGTTCAGTTGATATCTTTGGAGTATCTGCTATTTCATTCAGTTTCAATTTATGGTCTTCAAAATTATTTTATGGATTTTTTAAATTTTTTCATCAGTAACAACCTCTTTTGGGCATCAACTGCGTTCACTGTCTTCGGTGCTGGATGACTTTCCTGGGGAATGTCCGGAAACTCGCCATCAAGCCAAGTTTTTGCTTCAACAGTATTTTTTCCTTTCAAAAAGCAATATTTTATTATCACGCGAAATTCCTTTTTATCCATTTTTTTCACAATAACAAACGTTGCTTCACTCAAAATGTTATAATTCACAAACTAATGACCCGGCAGCTGTCAAATCTATACACGCGTCTTTTGATGCTTAGGGCTAGGTAAAAAACATATCGATTTAATTTCAGTAGCGCCATCTATGTGTCAGGCCGGGGACTTACCACTTGACCTATTATGGATTTTTGCAGAATAGAGTGTAGTAGTGTACTATTCGGCGATAAACTAGTAGTAAAAGGAAATATTTATCTGTCCATATTTATGCTGTCTGTTTGATGATAGAGTTCAATTGATAAAACTATCTGAAACTATAACACGTTTCCCAGTTTGTGAATTTTCCTCAGAAGGAGACATGATATGAGACAATAATTTTTCACCACGATTATACTCATATAAATATGTGTTAAACATATTTGAAAACACCCAAATCGAAAGTCCTGCCCTATTCTGTAGTCAATTCAAGACAATTATGTAAATAACTTGTAGAATATATTTCTACCTAGGACATATCAACAACTAGGACATACACAAAAATTCCTTTAAAATTGAAAACCGTTTAGTTCAACTATATAATCCGTACAGAAGAATTTTAGAAGGTATTAGAGAGGTTTAGGGAGGTATTAAGATAAATCGTGTGTACATAGTAAAATATAAAACACATGCAGTAGATTGGTTAAATAAGGTTTTTGTTTATTTTTATTTAGTTATTACAACAATTATTATGTACACATTTTAAATGTTTCATTTTAAAACGTTTTTTTTGTGTTAAAAATCTAAGTTTAATTATTTTTTGCTTTTTGCTCATTATTTATTTTTTCAAGTCGTATCAATTTTTTGTTAAAATATTTGATGGTTTCTTGATTTGGGCGTTTAGTTATTGTTGGTATTAGTCCAAAAAATTCTTCCTCGATATAAGTTTTAACCGTGCCAAATTTCCTAGGTTTTTTATTCGGTCATTTGTAGCCCCCTTTGTCTAAATAGTTCAAAGCTATTTTGCAATTATATCCTGTATCCTAATATGTAGATTTTAGATTCATTTGCGAACGGTTTAATAACTAAAAATATTTATTACCTAAATTAAGTATCCGTAAATAACCTCATTCACTGAAAAGAAGGACGAGCTTAATTCACAGTCCTGATTAATCCTGATTACAGAAACCTACCTCCATAACCTAGATCTCCTTCGGTCCAGTACTAATGGAAACAGTACGAAAAACCGTTCCAAGAAAATTGCAAAAACTTCCTCGGCAATTTAACAAAACAATTTTCCACATAGTTTAATGACTCTGTTCGGATATCTCAAAATTACCTGGATGATGCAGCATCGAGTTAGGTAAATTGTTTTCGCTCCGGGGGCATGTAATCAGCGAGCGGCCCGATTGGCCTTCGTTTCTACCGAAAGATCTCGCTCGCTATTTTTGGCCGACAGCGAACTTTGGAAAATTTCAACCCGAATCAGAACATAATTATGTTCCGGATTGTCGGCAGCCGTTAGCCTGAAATTCCGTATTCCATATTTTCCATGTGGAATAAACCTGTTGGCGGTGGTAAAGCGTCGGTGATATTTGTTGATACGCTTTATTTCGAATGGAAAGTAGTGTAGGAAAAAACATTTGGCATCGAATCACCAAAATTCATACTGTAAGTTGTTTTTCCATATTTTTGTACAGAGCAGGTTATATATGATGGTTTATGTTTACGCCAGATAATTTTTCCCGACGATTTATCTCATTCAATTTACTAAATTCGATTTGCTTCATTCAATTTTCAGAAACCAAAGTAGAAAAACGGTTCTATAAGTAAGAAAATACTATTATTTCCCCGAAGCTCACTGAAGTGGTTTTCAGGAATGTTTGCAATATAACCCTTAAGCCAGATACTTTTTATTTGATATTAAATCGATTTATCGTTTATCTCTTACCTCTTACCTTATCTCTTATCTATTCTATTACCTCATATCTTATCTCTTATTTTATGTAATATGTTACCTATTATCTGGTCGCTTATGGTATCTCTTATCTTATCTATTATCTTATATTATCTCTTATCTCATCTATTATATTTTCTCTTATTTTATATCTTTTATCTTTTAAATAGAAAGGAACAAATTGCTTTCACGGTCATCAACAGTTTCATTGTCACAAATCATGGACACTGCTGTTGATATATATCCTCTTATCTCTCTTATATCATCTAATCCTTAATATTATCATATTACTTGTCATATCTCATCTCATACATTACATATTATCTCTTATCTTATGTCTAGTAGTCAGTATTTAACTTTTAAATATGAAAAATTAGTTGCTGTTCGTTAGTCTTGCTGAAACTGGATAGGGGCTGTACCGCTGTGACCAATTTTAGTTTCCGATTATTTGTGAGTCCAGGGAAGGTTTATATGGCGAGTTAAATTATTCGAAGTAGTAAAAATTAGAATTTTGTTTTCCCATACAAAGCGTCACTGTCACCGCCATCAATATTATCACTGTCACAAAATACGACATTGTTATTGAGTGTCAAATATTGTCGATTTAGAGATGCATTTGGAGGAAATTATTTTATGAAATTGACCGTAGATATAAAAATGGGAAAACGGTTTTATAGTTAGGAAAATACTGTGTTCATTTCACTAAACCTTATTGTATTTTTTTTCTGGAAGGATTGCGAAATAATTCTTATCTCTTATCTATTATCTTACTTCTTATCTTATGTCTTAATTTATCTCTTACTTTATCTCTTCTCTTATTACTTATCTTACCTCCTATCTTATCAGCTATTATATTTCTTACCTACACCTTATCTTATCTCTTATCTTATATCTTATCTTATCTAATCACTAAAATAATATTATTACCTATCATATATTATCTCATATATAGCCTATTATTGTTACGTGTTATTCAGTTTTTTATCTTTTAAGTTCAAAAAAATTAATTGCTCGTAATCTTCTATCTTTTATTTTTTATCTTATCTCTTCTTCTTTCTCTGATCTTACCTCTTATCTTATCCCTTATCGGAGCTCATATTTATACATAACTTGTATAGATGGAACACATAGGGCATAGAAGCAATTATGAATTAAGTTTAACAGTTAATTTTATAAGATATCTATAATAATTTATTCTTTGGACCTGGTATCAATTATTTTGATTATTTTCTTGATAACAAAGTTCTGGAAAGTAGTCTTTTTAGTGATTGTAAATACATTTTCAAATTTTTAAAAGGCAAATATATGAGTTTAAAAATTGTTAATTCATATATTATTGTTTTTTTTTAATATATTTTAAAGTCTCCTTTTACCAAATATAGGTTTATCTGGACTGGACCTACAGTTTAACGTGGACTCCGAACCACGGTCCTCAGCATTAAGAATACCGACTGGCGAGTGACCAACTTTAGAAATCATCCCAGAAGACATCTAGGACAATCACAAATTTTAAACAATCACAAACATAAATTTAGGACGATGCCCCAGCAGGATTCGAACCCCATATTTGATGCCCTGAAATTATTACAGCTCTTCGTGATACAGTTGTGTAGTAATTTAAACATAACAATGCTTTGTTGATTAGTGAAACTTAATGGAAATTTAAATGTCATTTAAAAATTATTAGTGAGCGTTAGTTCTTGAGATAGTTATTTTAATATGTATTAATAAATAGACATTTATTATTTTAATTAATGTTTTATATGAATTATATTGAAAAAATACCATGAAAATAAGTTTTAGTGACATATCATATTAAAATTATTTCCTTTACTCTAACATATTATGAGATAAATATGATTAACTTAATAAATTTCTTTAATTAATCTTTTCTCGTATCTCCAAACCCCCGTATCGGTAAATAAAAGAACCCCGTTAAATGGAAGGAACTTTTCCTGGATTGTTTAAAAAGGACAGCCGCAGCGGTTTCGAGACGACAACCGTCAGTCCCCTCGCCCGACGTCCTAATATCTTCCCGACGCTTCCAGCGTACTTTTAACGTATGGCCTTTTCTACGGAAATCCGGTAAGCGGCTTATATTTTGGTATTTTAACAATAAAGAGGATCTAAAACAATGTTTTGTTTGATTTAAGAGCTTGTTCAGGACGTCGCCGTCGCCCGCCCCCGCGCCACATTTCGGTCGACGCGGAACGGCGACGATAAAAGAAAGCTCGTTCCGACTGGAAGGGGAGGATTAGTTCGCAGTTCTCGAGGTTTGCCGTCTAATGCCAAACAAAATTTTTGTTTGTAGCGTGATACACGACATAACGGCCGTCTTTACGGCTTTATTTCGATATAAATAGACCTATAAATGTTCCGGGGAAATGCCGACAAATCACATTAGAGATTTGTTGCCGTTGGGGTTGGTAGGAACTCGTCTCAGGTAAAGGTGTAAACACAAGTCGACATGAATCTCGCCTTAGAATGTTTATAGCTGCATAAGTAATTAGTAATTTATGTATTAAGTCAAAAAAACTATTAAATTAAATACACGGCAATGGATAAAATAATAACATGTCAATTGAAAAGTCCCCGGCCTACCATAGTAAAACACATTTTTTGGCAAAATTAGTTTCTTTTATTCAGCATAATTCGCTTCAAGGGTGATACACTGATTAGCGACCCTCCAACTTTTAGATACCATTTTTACCTTTGCTTCAAAATAGGCCTGAGTTTCTGAAAATTTCTTCCCAGCTTCTTTTGAGATCTGAGAATAGGAAAAAGTCGCTGGGGGCCAGATCTGGAGAATTTTTGCCATCACTTTCACTGACTTGTGACACGGTGCATTATCTTGGTGAAGGAGCCCTTACTTTTTCTTCAAATTCGGCCGTATTTCAGCGATTTCGTCCATCAAACAGTCCAATAGCGCTATGTAACAGTCGCTGTCGATGGTCCTTCCTTTTTCAAGGTAGTCAAAAAAAATTATTCCCTGCGCTCCCAAAATACAGACTTTGCCTTGCCAGCCGACTGTTGCCTTTTCCCACGCTTTGGAGCGGGTTCATCGTGTGCAGTCCACTCGGATGACTATCAATTGGACTTTGGATTGAAACGATGGAGCCATGTTTCATCCATTGTCACACATAGATACAAAAACTCGGGTTTATTACGCTTGATCATCTTCAAACACTGCTCCGAATCATCAACTCGTCGTTGTCTTTGGTCAAAAGTAAGCTCGCGCGCCACCCACTTTGCACAGAGCTTTCTTTTACCCAAATATTCGTCAATGATATGATGTACACATTCAGTTGACATCTTTAGAGTGTCTGCTATTTCATTCAATTTCAATTTACGGTCATTTAAAATCATTTTGTAGATTTTTTTAATGCTTTTGTCGTCAACAACTTCTTTTGAGCGTCCACTGCGTTCACCGCATTCGGTGCTCATTTCACCACGTCTAAACCTAGCATACCAATCCTTGATGGCACAAAGCAATGATACAACTGTCAAATTTATACACGCATCTTTTTATGGTTAAGGCTAACTAAAAAAAATGGATTTAATTCTAGTAGCGCCAATTATGTGTCAGGCCAGGGACTTTTCAATTGACCTGTTATAATAGTTACTTACAGGTTCACATTGGAGGATAATTATAATTATCAAAAGCGATATACAAACTTGTCATGAAGAACCACAACAAAATATGGTATTATGCATTCTCTCTTTGCACTTCTTTATTCCCGCTGATTATTTTCATTGTTTTAATAAGTTATTTAATCAAAGTATATTTTGCGACACAGTTCCATTGTCGCAATAAAAAAAATTATCTGTGGGAATAAATAATAGAACAAAATACGGGGAAAGTCACTTAGAAAATTTAAGACATTCTAGATTCCACTCGAAGAACAACGTTTGGCTTTTATGTCGTGTCAGGTTCGAGACGTCACTTTTTCAGTATTATAGACAACGCAAAGCGGTAATCAACATTTATTCTCGGCGACTTTTCATAGGCATTTGCAAAATCCGACCCAAATTTCCTTTCTTTATAATTAAATTGCCGACATCGTTTTGCTTTCTGTCTAACGACGACCGCTCAGATGTAAGAATGACATTATATTTTATTGAAATATTTTAAAACAAATTAAATGGAATGACGTCGGAATCGTCTTTTGTTTGATGAAGTCGAAAACGTAACAAACAACGATCTAATTAAAAGTTTTTACTCACTTTATTTTAATTATTTTAATTGATTTATATTTGCGCAAGCTAGAATCGATTTACCAGAAATGAGTAAAAGAACGAGGAAATCGTTGAAGTTCTCGCAGTTCTCTACGACCGATTATAGTTATCAGTCAGTTCTAATCTTCGAGGACGAAATGTCTTTCTAGAAGTTACATCAGATACCAACAATTTCGTCTTGGATAAAAGCAAAGTTGGATAATAACTATTTTAAAATGGGTATCGCTCATTCTGAACTAAACCTGATGTCAAAATAAAGTTTAATTTAAATATTATCGGTCTTCATTGTTCGGATCAAATTTATGTTTAAGGTAGATTTTTCTTTCAATTTTGATATGATAACAGGGTCGCATTTTATATTTCGGGATATTGCTAGGATATTATTTCGGTCATAATTATTTCCTAAAATTTCACAGTTTACCGATTTAAAAGTACAAATCTGTCTTGACTGATAACAGAGTTAACAGTAAATTTTAAAAAATTACAAAAAAGTGAACCGACTTCAAAAAATAAATAAAGAACTCATTAAAAGTAAAAAATAATCCAACTTAGATTTTTAACCCAAACAAAAACATTTTAAGATAAAATATGTACGTAATAATCGTTGTAATAACTAAATAAAAATAAACAAAAAACTTATTTAACCTATCTACTACACGTATTTTATATTCTACTATATACACACATTTTAGCTTAATACCTACTTGAACCCATTTATCTATTTACAATATTGTTTTAACTACTAACAACTGATCACCTTGAAGTCGGTATCGAGA
Source organism: Rhynchophorus ferrugineus (assembly GCF_030347505.1). Classification (NCBI taxonomy): domain Eukaryota; kingdom Metazoa; phylum Arthropoda; class Insecta; order Coleoptera; family Curculionidae; genus Rhynchophorus; species Rhynchophorus ferrugineus. The sequence goes on from NW_027472583.1 coordinate 54,621,690, forward strand.
CACAAATTAGATTTGTTTTGTTCGTAATTTAATTTTGTGTATATATCAGAAACTTATATTATTATTTTTCTATTGTTTGGGCTCGGCACCGACTTCAAATTGATCTGAAACAAAATTAGATTCAGCTCATAGTACAAGAAATCACCCTAAGCCATTTTCGTAATAGTTAATGTTTTTATTCAATATTTGATGTTAGTGTTTTACAATGATGTTTGTGATTACCACGATGATTTTCGGTTATAGAATTTGAAAAAAAAAGTTTTCGAGTCATTTAGAGAACAGGGAAGCTGATAATTGCTAGGAAATCTTTCAAAACTTCTTTCTTCTTTCTACTTATAAAACTCTGAAAAGTCTTAAAACTCATATTTTGGATACAACAACAAGAGAAACATCAAGCAAAGATATATCTCTGCCTAGGGCAATAGAAAAAGTGCAAGTGGCAGTCAACAAAATCTACAAATGGGAAAGATTGGGAAATTCAACTTAATAGCTCCAAATCTGTCCACGTTAATTTTGCATTGCGGCGAAATAATAAAATAATAATAAAAAATATATCACTCAATGGATGCCCGATTCCTCAAGCAGAATCAGCTAAATAACTTGGAATCCATCTTGACAGTAGATTAAATTGAAAACATCGCGATAGACAATAGAGCCAAAATAAAACAATTATACTGGTTAGTTTTTAGATACTCTCAACTTGATCGAAAATCAAAGGGGTTGATCTATAATACAATTATAAAGCCAGTTTGGAACTATGGGGTGCAAATATGTGGTTGCACTAAAAATTCAAATCAACTAGTCATACAACGCTGTCAAAACAAGGTTCTTCGATTAATTACCAATGCCTATCGCTAAATCAAATGGATTTGCGAAATTATCCAAGATTTCACCTTGAAACACAAAAGAAGACTAAATCATACTAACGTGGAAGCAATACAACTGCTGGACAATGCGTAGGATGTCAGTTTTAATTTACTACTATTATTATTTGTTTTATTGTTAATATCGTGCATCAATACACAAATAAAACGAATGTGAGATAAGTATATTATGATGTATTTCCCAAATTAAAATTAACTCATCCTAATTAAGCTTATGTAGAGTGTGACACTTATACAGTATACAAGTTTGTGTAATTTAGTTCGCTTGATAGTTCTGATTTCTAACGTGTTGTAAAGCAGCTATGTTGCTTCCACATAGGCCAAATAGCCTGTTTAGTTAACTGATAAACTAATCCCATTGAACCTAAAAGTCAAGTCAGAACCTAAGATCTGCTGTGTTTTTTGTTCAAAGTAATATTTACAACTTAACCTATTATATAGATGGACGCCGAGGTACGCTGTTCATTCTTGAAGATTTGGACAGAATTACACATACGTTTTGCCATAATGACAAAACGTACATATATGGAACAATTTTTCTTCCCATATTTCGATTCAACGCATGCATAAAAATAGCCTGGAAGATACTTTTGCAAATATAGAAAAAATAATAATATCCACAGGATTTCAGAGCAAAGCCCTCAATTTCTTAAACACCCTTCACAATAAATTTAGTCTTTATAATCCTGGCAATTCTTCAATTATTCCAAGCATTCCATAAATATTTGCATAGTATCTCCGTTTGATTCAAAACTCTAAAAACTAATATCTAAAATTAACTGGACCACCATATGGACTAACCAGTATAGTTCTTTGATTTCCACTTATAACTGCCCTACTTTTTGTCTAACGTAATATTTACAATTTAAGGTATCATATAAATGGTAGCCGAGGTACTTCGCTGATTATCTTTGAGGAATTGGGCAGGGATATACGAGTATATATGCATTTTGCCATGATAACAAAAAGTGTATATAAGGCACAATTTTTTGGAGCTTTTTACAATAACAGAAAAAATAATAATATGCACAAGCTTTCAGGGTCAAGCTCTCACTTTCAAAAAATAAACCTTCAAAATTAATTCACAGTCTTTACAATCCTGACAATTCTTCAATTATTCTCAGTATTCCATGCATATTTGCATATTATCCTCGTTCCGTTCGAAACTCTGAAAACTAATAACTAAAATAAACTGGGCCACCAACTCTTACATCAACCCCTACGTTAATTACCAGCCCTCGGCTGCCGATACTTTTCTAACAACATTCGAACATCACCACTATACATATGCAAAACACAAACCAATTATAAGACACTTATATGCAAATGGCGGAACGACACTCGCTATTAAACTATAATTTATCAGGCGACGTCAGATGAGACCGAACTGGAAGTTAAATTAGTCTGCGTAATTTAAAGACGGCCGCCTCTACGTAAACTGGGGGCCGTAAGTTCAACTGCAAATAACTTACGGATTGTAGTTAACAGATATAAAGTGTATACTACCGAGTAATTCGTTTTAATTGAATAAGAACCAGTCCGGGCGTTGTTCGATGATTATGTCGTGTCGTTGGGAAGGGTCAGAAAGAAATGGAACGTAACCCTTTCGACATTTACTTCCAAATAGCTTCTATTGTACCGTCTAATTATTTGGGCCTTGTTATTTCTCTGCTAATTTAGGTGTTTCTTTAGTATATTCTACAGTTCACAAAAACTAAACATAAAGTTCCAATGGAAATAAAAAAAAGATTTATATTTATAAAAAAAATACTTTTAACAATAAAATTGAACCGGCTTCAAAATATAAATAAGGAATTTAATAAAATTAAAGAATAATCAGGCTTAGATTTTTAGCACGAAAAAAACATTTTAAGATAAAATATGTATATAATAATCGTTGTAATAACTAAATAAAATTTAAAAAAAACCTTATTAACCTATCCACTATGTTACTACACTTTACCTTAACCTATTTTTCTATTTATAAGATTAGTTAACTGCTACCAACTGATTATTTTCCGAAGGTGGTGTCGCATCCAAACAGTTATATTAATTTAGATTTGTTTTTTTTTGTTAATTAAATTTTTTGTATATGTCACAGAATTATATTATTATTTTTGTATTGTTTGGGCCCGACAATCAGATTACTTAAGCAAACGTTTAAGGTAGCTATTGCAAAGTATACAAGCTTGTGTAGTTTGGTTCGCTTCATTCTTCTGATTACCTGCTTGTTGCCCAGTAGCTATATTGCAGCTCTGCTTCGATTTTGTCTAATGTTATATCTACAATTTAGTCGTCCTTCATGATGGATGCCGAGGTACTTAGCTGATTGTTCTTAAGGAGATGGCTTGGGATACATATACATTTTTCCATAGTGACAAAAAGTACATATATGTGGCACAATTTTCCTTTCCATGTTTCCATTCAAGGCATGCATGAAAATATTTTGGAAAAACTTTTTACGGACATCGCTTTTGACAGATCCTGGTGGAAGTTACGATATTTAAAAAAATAATAATGTGCAAAAACCTTCGGAGTCTTTATGATCCTGTTAATTCTTCAATTATTCCCAATATTCCATACATACTCATCAATTAATTTAGGTATTCACGTAGTCTTTATTCTGAAGAATAATTATACATATATCGAAGTTTAGCTTGAAAAGTTTAGGTAGCCAAAAATTTAAACAAATAACTTCTATAAAAATTTTAATAAAAATACCCTGCAAATGATAAAATGACTATGTGATTATAGCAACCCAATTTCTAGTGGTTCCAGGTAAAATCATCGTGGCAGAGAAAGATATCCGGAAAATTCTTATTGTTGTAACTTATAATACAATATAGGGCATCAACAGTGTCAAAATAATTATTAACAAAACTCAGATGAAGAATCAGTTAATATTTTAGCTGATGCCACATAAGTATTGTCACGAAAACTCGATTAATATGGGTTTTCAGTAGCAGTTATATCTAAATTCTGAAATAAAAGAAAGATGATTGGAACATAGCTGCTAGGTAAAGGAGAATCTGTGCGGATAAATCAGTACCTATGAGAGGAAGGGATATAGAAGAGTACAAAATAGATCCTTTATCGGATCTTTACAAAAATATTTGCCCATCAATAAATATATCACTATTAAGACCGATGCCAGATTTGGAAACATTGGATTGTAATTTGTATTCAGGATGAAGGATATATGTCAATTATTTTTTGAACGTTTCGAAAAATTTGGATAGAAGATATACTAAATATATTTTGGTGGTGAGAGTACCAAAGGAGATAAAATCCCAAAGGTTCAAATTGTGCGAGATATCTTACACCTTAGAGATACCAGATAGTAAGGTGTAAACACTTACAAAATGTGTGATATTGAAGAGTTGTTTATTGAACAGGAACGTTGCATTGAATATATTATTACTCCTGATGGAAAGTTTGATTAATTAATAAAATGTCCCATAAGTTGTTTTTTATAATTTTCGCACTGATTTCGACTGTATAAATTGATTCCCACCTTGGAAGTCTTTGGAAGCCAAAAATGTTCCCCCGAATATGTTAAACTTCTTTAGGTATCTTATGATGGCTCCATTAGTTGTGTATAACTGCGGAAAACATTATTTTGTTTTAAAACATTATTCATTTGAGATGCGAAATAATGCTCGCTAGGGAGATGTAGCATTTTCTATGCTTTTCAATATAGTTGTGGATTTAATTATGCGAATAGTTTTTAAAAATTGACATGGCAAACAAATACAAATATAAAGTAAAGTAAAAAGACAACCGACGACTTCTACAATAAGGTCTAAAATCCCCTTATTTTGAACATTTATATGTTAAATCCTTCAGTATGGCTTAACATCTATCCACATATGTAAGCTTGAGATGTCTCAAATGCCATACTTAGGGCAAATTACAAGCATTTCCCTCCAATATAGCATTATAAATGAAATCACTCGTTTAAGATGCGACAATCAGTGCACAATTGAGAAACAAATGCCGAGACGATTATAATTTTTTGACATGTCCGTCGAATGAAAGGTGAGGGAAGACGTGGATCAATAACAAAGACAATGATCTCAAAAATAGGAGACCAACATTGTTGGAGACCAGAAAAGCTAGGGCCGATAGCCACCTGTGGCAAGATTTAATGGAGAATATTCAGAAGCCCTGCGGCACCCAGAGCAGCGTATTGATGGAGAAGTAGATACTCTTCTCGAGTGACAACTATGGATTGATGATGATGTTTTTTTTCTTAATTCAAAATGATCAGCTAGAACCCAATGGTCTTTTGCTGATGTCGCTTCGGGTTAGGGATGTTGAAGTGTTTTGCGGGTGGCAGAAACCGTGGGTTATGTCTGGGATTGTCGTAGTAGGTTATCTACCGAGGTTTGTGGATGGATAGGGATTTTATGAAGATGTCGTGTTCTAAGGTGCTTAGTGAGAACGTTACACTGAACATGTTCATGACATTCTTCACGAACAGGATGCCTGATTCGAAATGAGTTGACGTTGCTAATAAAACATGGGGCATTGAGTAACGCGCGGACTTTTTTGGACTGGAACACTTGGAGTAGTGCAAGTTGTCTGTCAGAGACCTGTACCACACTTGTGATCCGAAGAGCCAGACTGGGCGGACTAGCATTTTATAGAGGGTTGCTTTCTGGGGGATTGGGAGTTTACTTTTTCTGCAGAGGAGTGGAAAGAGCAAACTATACACGCCATTGTCTTTGCAGATAGCGTGCTGGATTTGGGCTGACCATTGGAACCTGAGGTGGAACTGCAGATCGAGGTATGATATCTTCTGGAGCCAGTGGATAGGGACTTTATCGATTTAGAGATGATAAGCGCTGAACTCCTTCTTGCGGTGAAACAGAATAACCTGAGTTTTGCTCGGGTTTATCTGCAGCCGCCAGAATTTGTACCACGCAATCGCCTAGTTCAGTTGGACTTGAAATGTGTAGCGGGCGAAGGCGAGGGAATACATTGCGAGATCTGTTTTCCAGAGGAGGCTACATCACTGATCTTGAGTTGAAAGAATTTACCTATGCCCAAGTTTGTTTCTATCAGGGAGATTAAATAATTCGGTAGACCAAGCTGGTTCGTTCTGAAAATTAGACCAGAATTCCAAGAAAGCCTTGGAAACATTTAAAAAGATGGCTCCAGTTTTTCGACCTTTTCTTAATGCCTGGTGGATGGTTGATGCCCTTGAGGCTTGAGGTGTATGGCACGGAAACCGAATTGTTCGTTCGGGATTATGTGGTGTGGGTCTGTGAAATTGTGTAAAGTGTATAATATCGCTTTTTTCCGCAAGTTTGGAAAGTTAAATAATCAGTCTGATGGGGCTATGGTCAGATGAATGATGATGGATGATGTGTTAGCTTTAAATGCGTTTAAAAATTATCAATTAAAATACTGTTTCCGAAAATAGGGAACGAAAATAAATTAAGTATCTATGTTAGCGAAGGTAAACAAAACAATTACCTCTAACTATACGATCTCCAGTAACTAATCTCGCGCAATTACCTTTAAGCTCCAGAACGAAAATAATGAATTCGAGATAATCGAGATAAGATTTCGCAGGGCCTTTTGAGAGTAATTCCGCGACCTTTTCGGGCAAGCAGGCCCTTTATCGCAGTTGTCAAGTTCCCGAGAGTGCTCGCCTTCAATTTCCTTATTAGTTCCGCCATTTTCAATCTCATGTTTCCACGCGACACACGTTCCAGTTTCGAATAATTTTGCGCTTTGATTCGGCCATTCGATCGGACGAAACACGACCGGAGACCGCGCCGTATAATTAAGATAAGACGGCCGCTGGACGTTCCAGATCTAATCGGTGATTTATTTGTTGTTTTGTGCATGCAAAACTTTTCTGTTGGAACTCATGTTAAGAAGTCATGATATATTACATAATATTCGGTCGAACTGAGCATTTATTTTATGACAATCGACCTAGCGTTCTTCAAAATGTACTCTTTCTGACTCTCATTCGCTCATTCAGCTTTTCCTCCTCCAGCTAGTTAGTCCATACCTTTTCTTTAGAAAGATGTGCTTTAGGTCACTTTGGGCGGCTTTTTCCACCTAATGCCCACTCAATTTTCATTTTTTTTAATGAGTTATATAACAGTGGATCAATATATCATCTATTTTCAAACTGGATATCCGACGAATATCTACATATGATAGAAGATCAAAACCAAGCAAAACTAATCATTCTAAATCTATCGAGAAATAACAATGTTTAAATAGATGTGTTTATCATTTAAATTATTCGTCAGGAATTAATTTGCCAACATCATTAAAATCAGATCAAACCTTCAAACATTATAATCATGACAAATCATTGGGTTTAGCAAATTTGCCAGCAATTGACATTCCAGCAACTTATTTTCTGATGACGAGCTAACAATTGTTTAGTTATATAATGGCGTAGACTAAGTTATAAGACAGATGGTCAACACAAACTTGGCGATTGCAGAGAGTACCATCATGATCAAATATGGAGACCCTGAACAGTGTAAATATAGAGGTATAAGTGTTTCTGGAGGTCATACAAATGAAACTTCAAAGGGCATGCGTAGATAAGGTTTTCACGCTACACCTGCTGATGGAGGAACGTTTTAGTAATAAGCTGAATCGGTCATGTTGCAGTAGCTTTTGATTATCACATTAGAACATAGTCTTCCTTCTAACTTAATACATTTAGTCCAGAGTTTTTTAATTCCTTTAAAAGATAGTAATCCTCAAGGTTTTCAATATAGGGATTTTCTTTCAGTGGTGACCTCTACGTTCGACCCAAAACACTTATCAATTAGCTACTTTTTCAGGCTTGGAAACGGAAGACAGTCACAGGGGACAAAATCTGGATAATATGGAGTAGCAGTTCATAGCTCAATTTATAGATATTTACCATCATTACTACACACATGTGCACCAGTACATTGTCTTGAAGGAAGAACACTACTTTTCGCTCTGTGCAATTGTTTTTGCTTCAAATCTGACCCAAAGTTCTAAATAATATTCGCCGGGGACAGTCTTACCCTGCTGTGGACAATAGGTATGAGTGTATTATTGTATTATTTCTATATATACTTCTGTCCGTGTTTATGTAATTGAACTGATCCTAAACGGTTGGACCGATTTTGATGAATATTTTGAGTCATAAATAGTCAGTCAGAAACAGATTACCTCTCTCATCAATCCACAATAACATCCTTCGGCTTGGATGAACTCTATCTGACAGACAGGAGAAGAAATTGACAAATGGTGAAATTCTGAACTTGGGATTAGATTGAACATTAACACCTAGTTATTGACTTGAATACTGTCTCAAAATGTGAAAGATTATGATTTAATGGTGAGACTACTAAGACAGGGCGATAAGAGTGGAAATAACTAAAGGTGAGTATATAGTGAATATAGGATAGCTGTCCAAAATCGTGTTGTAGAGTCAAAGATATATGTGAAAGGATATGTGTGAAATTGTTCAGAATATGAGCATCATCTGAGCAGTTTTGCAGATGTGATAAATACATTAGGGGGAATGTAGCGATTAAACCTAATATTATCAAGAAAAATGCAAATAGATAGTAACGGAAGAAACTAAGGAGAAATACAGTGATATAAGAATAACTTAGGAAACACTGTACAGAAGGAAACAAAAACTAAATATGGTAAATAAGATGGATATAAGGTAAATATGTTCTTTAGTGAAAATACAATTAAATAAAATACATTACTGAAATATACAATCATTAATTAGGCAATTTTAGTCTCCAGAGGGTACCGTAGGTGGTTTGAAAAGACTTCTATATAAAATTAATAAAATAGTTCGAAGCAGTTACCTACAAACGATTGCGGCTGTTTAATTAACCCCAATTTAAGTATTTCGATAATATATACATTAGATTTACTATAATATTAAAATAAATTATATGCTATAACATTTTTGTTCAATTATTTTCTCTATATTAGAATGTTATGTTATGTCGAAGCTAAAATAAATTAAAATTGGTAAAATGTCAACGTTAAAGGTGGCAACATTGCACTATTACAAATAAATTAAGATGAGGTCAGTTCACTGCTAATTTGGATAGACTACATCTATTTTTAACCAGAATAAAATAAGCAGGAAAATATTGTTTGTTAAACTAAATTTACAAACTACACTATATCGTGATGATTTGAGTTCACTGTTATTTTACATAGACTATATAATGTATTTAGCCATAAGTAATACCTCAATACGATATAATTAGTAACGGATTTTGTATGTATTCAGAACAACTTTTAATTGAAAATAATACCTGAATTGTCCAGGATTCCGAACAAAACGTCACATAAATCAAAACGACACGGACTTCGCGATAAATTTAATATATAATCCCCGGGATATTCCGAGCGAAATTCGCGAAACGGTACCGTTTAGTAAATTATTTCCGAAATCGAAGGACGAAATAAAAATAATGTCCTATTTAAAAAAAACACCGGGTCTTGTCGCGGCCCGGCCCTTGACAATTCCCCCGCCGGCAAACAATGAAAAATGCCGGTAATTATTGAAGTTTTGACGATTTTCTCATTTGACGCGCTATCGACGAACGAAAATTACTTCATATTTCCCGTCGTTATTCATTCCTTCTTTTCCTTCTCGCGATTTACTTATCCTAATTGGTAGGGATCAGTTACAGTTATGGGACCCGATCAGAAAATAATGGCGGCCATTCGTTGGGAATTGTGGCTTCGCATTTTTTAAAATTGCAATTTTCGTGAAAAGTAGAGCACCCATTTTGAGTTTTCGGTGCAATTTAACGTTATCTCGATATCTAGCAGCGAAGTAACAATTGACAAAGAGCAATTTATAATCTTTATAATGAAGTTAAACCTATTTGTATTGGAGTCCCGTAGGGTATTGTCCTGGGACCACACCTATATCTGCTCTATACTGCTGATATCCCAACAACAAAAGGGAGAGTACTTGAGATATTCTCCGATGATGCAGAATTATTATGGCAAAATATGTTTCTCCATCTAAGGCTGTAGAAAAAGCATAGGTAGCGATCAAAAATATCTACAAATGGACTAGAAAATGTAGCTTAATATCTTAAAATCAGTCAATATTAAATTTGCGTTGCGGCGAAATGACGAAAATCTAATTCTATGACATGAAGGATGCCCAATTCCTCCAGCAGAATCGGCTTAATATGGTGGAATACATCTCGAAGGTAGATTAAATTTGAAACATCATGTTAGAAAAAAGCAGAGCACATTAGACTCAAAGTCGAGCAACTGTACTGGTTAGTCGGAAGATACGCCCAACTTGACCTAAAATCTAAGAATTGGTTTATCAGTCAATCATAAAGTGAATTTGGAACAATGGGAGCAAATATGGGGTTGCACTAAAAAATCTAACCAACTAGTAAAGCAAGGCACTCAAAACATAGTTCTAAGATGAATTATCAATGTTTATGGCTACGTAATCAACGAAGAGCTGCACGGCGACCTCGAGATCAAACATATATAGTAAATGATACAAGATTTAATGAAATAATGTTGCTAAACCACACCAATGTGGGCGCAATACGCTCAGATTTTATATATTACAACATTCTAATGCAAATAAAACAATGAAACCAAAAGGTTTTAAAATATCATTTGTTTTAATTTTATAGTGCAATGTTCGCTGCTACTTTGGATAGGTGCTTTTTTATATGCTTGTAGCTTGTGCAGTGTTATTATATTAATATAAAATTGTTTCCATATATTTTTCCGTATTATGTGTTAAGGAAATGCCGAATATTACACTTTATGAACCCTTTTTTAATTGGGTTTTTTATATTTATTAGGTGCCTGTTTACGACGTGTTTAAAAATAAAACTCGACCAAATAATAAAGAGAAAAACGCGAAAAAGGGTCCATTATGAAAAATTTGTTAATGTTTTGCGGAAAAACCATACGGTCATCGTATAATATTGTCATATATTCACGCTCCGAATATTTTACGATATTTTCTTCGTTCTTTTAACATTTTTGCCTTTTTATAGTTCCACATATCTATTGTTCGCTGCACATAATGAAGCATTATATTTAATAACGTCATAAATACAATTTTAATTTAAGAGCGTTAGCTTTTTTCGTGCACGCACGCACACTGGGTTTATGCGAGCAGTGAACATTATTTCATAGGCTCGCATATGCCCGTAATGTGTTGCTGCGTAATTTTCCATCTGTAAATTTCCGGTGATTTTGAGGGAGGAAATTGTGCTTGTTTCGGCATTATGCACCAAAAAAAGCTATTGTTCGCAGAAAAAAATTGACTGGAAATAATTTTTAAAACATATTAGGAATATTGAATAAGTTTATGATTTTTAGAAAAGCAAAAAGAGATAATTAACAATTTAATTCATCACCACTTTGACTTCACAACATAAATAAGAAGCCCAATAAAAATTAAAAAATAATGAAACTTTTAATAATGATTTTTAACACCTAATAATTAATAATTTATTAATAATTTATTTTTAATACCTAATAATCCTTGTAATAACTAAAAATAAACAAAAACCTTATTTAACTTATCCACTACACATATTTTATATTCGATTATATACAAATAATTTAGCTTAATACCTACCTAAACCTATTTATCTATTTACAATATTATTTTATTACGGACGAAAATTACAACAGGCAAGTGACAATAAAACAAATCTAATTTGATGGTCGGCACCAATTTCAAATTGGTGAGTTGGTAGTAGTTAAAATAATATTGCAAATGGATAAATAGGTTTATGGTGTTGTTTGTTAAAAGTTAACTACTCTTTATGATAACTTGGATCAGACTAGACTCGAACATAGAACTAAAATAATTGAAGGAATTAATAGAAGCATTGAAACCAGTTCAAAATAGCTACAGCTTTAGATACCTTCAGGGCGACAATTGTCCCAAAGGCAAATTTCAGTCTACTGTAATCTCTGCCGAGGCCAGATTAGATCGACTACAATATTGCAATATCAAACATTTTTCTCTTATTGCATCACAACTAAAACGAGCTTAGAAAATGCTTTTTAAAACGGTCACCTGAAATAATTGGAGTCATATTTAGAAATATATACAAACATGAAGTAATGCTTGGAGTTGAGGTACTAATAATGAATATGATGATTTCATTTTATTTGGAAACAGGTACAGTAATACATCAGAGACATGGAAAATGGTCAGCTTTCTAGAATAAAAGGTAAGTTGCGATGTTATCATCTCGGATCCAAACGCTATCCAAATTTAAGGAATGAGTTCATACAATAACAGGTCAACTGAGATGTTCCTGGCTTGACACATAGATGGCGCTACTAGAATAAAATTCATTTGATTTTTAGTTTAGCCCAAACGGATCATTAGTTGGTGAATTATAGCATTTTGAGTGAAGCAACTTTTTTTACTGTGAAAAAAATGGATATAAAGGAATTTCGCGTGTTGATAAAATATTGCTTTTCTAAAGGAAAAAATACAGTTGAAGCAAAAACTTGGCTTGATGCCGAGTTTCCGGATACTGCTCCAGGAAAGTAAACCATCAAGGATAGGTATGCTAATTTAGATATGGTGAAATGCGCACCAAAGACGGTGAATGCAGTGGACGCCCAAAAGAGGTTGTTACCGACGAAAACATTTAAAAAATCCACAAAATGATTTTGCCTTACGGTAAACTGAAATTGATTGAAATATCAGATACTCTAAAGATATTAACTGAACGTATACATCATATCATTCACGAATATTTGAGTATGAGAAAGCTCTGTGCGCAATGGGTGCCGCTCGAGCTCACTTTTGACCAAAAACAACGACGAGTTTACGGTTGGGAGCAGTGTTTTAAGATGATCAAGCTTAACCGGAGTTTTTGCGTCGATATGTGACAATGGATGACACATGGCTCCATCATTTCACTCCGAAGCCCAATCGATAGTCATCCTAGTGGACTGCTCACGATGAACCGTGGGAAAATGCAACAGTCGGCTGGCAAGATTATGGCCTCTGTACTTCGGGATGCGCATAGAATAATTTTCATTGACTACCTTGAAATAGGAAGGACCATCAGCAGCGACTATTACATAGCGTTATTGGACCCGTTGAAGGACGAAATCGCTGAAAACGGCCGGATTTGAAGAAAAAGAAAGTGCTGCTTCGCCATACTATGCATCGTGTCAAAAATCCATGAATTGGGCGTCTAATTGCCTTCTAAACCACCGCATTCCCCAGATATGGTTCCTAGCGACTATTTGCTGTTCTCAGATCTCAAAACAATGCTCGCTGGGAAGAAATTTTCGTTGAATGAAGAGGTGACTGCCGAAACTGGGGCCTATTTTGAAGCAAAGAACAAATCGTACTACTAAAATGGTATCGAAAAGTTGGAGGGTCGCTATAATCAGTGTATCACCTTTGAAGGGAATTATGTTGAATAAAAAAGCTAATTTTGTCAAAAAAAAATGTATTACTATGGTAGGCCGGGAACTTTTCAATTGAGTTATAAAACATGTTTGTGTTCATTAGAAACTGAATATTTCATAACAAGACGTTGTTTGATAGTCTGATACTGAATACCTTTTAGACAGACTGTTACTATTGTTACCGGAGAATTGACGCCATCTGTTACAAACTCCTGAAAATTAATTTACAGTATCGCTATATCAAACGAGTTAAATGAAAAGAAATCTTAGGAACAACAAAACCGAATCGTTTCAACCATTAATCACGTGAAAATAACACTTCATAAGAAAGCAGATTTCGATTATTGAAAATACGTCGAAATATCATTTTCCCAGCCGGTCCAATATAAATATTTTTCCGTCAAGCTAATAAATTGATATTCCAAAGTAATGTTGCAAACATCTCCTTTCTAACACGCTCTCAATCGATTTACGATTAAATATTCAGCACACAGCAAATATTGCCGTGAACGAATTTGTATTTATTTATTTTTTAATACGACGTCGAAACACGGTCGCTAGCCTGACGGAATGAGAAAAAAAGCGAATCCTCCTTCTCTTTCTCTCTCCTTGTCTCTCTCGCTCTCCCGAGCTCGCTTCGGCCGTCGTTCGCGGAAATGCAAATTTGCGAAAATTGAAAATTAGCTTTTCCAAATGGCGTTTCGATTTTTAATGGACGGCCATTATCCGTTGCCGGAAATGTTCAGTCGGTCCGGCGAAAGTAGGCCATTTTTATGTTTGATTGAATTGTATTCGCGATTACGGTTATACGAATTATCGTAAAATTTTGTTTAAAATATCTGGAGAGGATATATACATTTTATCGAAATTAATTTTTGTTCGTTTCGAACATCAGTTAGTGTAAACCAAATATTATTTTAATTATGTATGGCTGGTTCTATGACCTACATCTCCGTCTGTTAAAATGAAAAATATAGCCTTTAAAAATAATAAATTTCTACAAACTTCTATTTTTTATGATCTTCTTTTTTTATAAACAGTCGTCATTTTGGAATGTGAAACGTTTTTTATCGAGGTAAGCAAGTCACAATGGGAAAGATGAGTTTTCGAGGTTGTACCATTGGAACCAAATCAGGATCTGTTGGGAGAAGGGGGGAGATCGAGAGAAACGCTCAAATTTCAAAGGTACGTGCAATGTTTTCACATATTTCTTATCTAAAATAATCAGACATTTGCGTATAATGTAATTGCTGAGCTAATGTGACGGAAAATCGGAAGGCGTTCAGTCAAAAAGCCATTCAGATTGCTTTTTAAGAATCCACTATAGCACATACGACCTCGTAGAAATATTGTAAACAACTGCTTGTATGGTGTAATGGTTAAAGCGTTGAGCTCCCAAATGGAAGCAGCGGGTTCCATTCCCGGCGGGAACAATAGAGTTTTGTTATTGTTTAGTTCAAATATTAGTCCAATCACCTAGGCTAGGTAGAGGATTCCGGTGCCTGAAGCGCTCCTTATTTTCAATCATTGTTTCTTTATTCCTATTTTTCCTCATATGGGCTGCACCTTTACTTGGCCTACCCATTTTAATTTTATTTATTATAATTTATTGAGTAAATATCTAAGACTAAAAAGAGAATTCAAAAAAATTAGTAAAATAATTGAACCAGCTTGAAGAAATAAATAAAGAACTAACTGAAATTTAAAAAATAACCAAAATTAGATTTTTAACACAAAAAAAAACATTTTAAAATAAAATATGCACCTAACAATCGTTGTAATAAGTAAATAAAAATAAACAAAAACCTTATATAACCTATCTTCTACAAGTATTTTATAATCTACTATATACACAAAATTTAGCTATTTATCTATATACAGTATTATTTTAACTACTACTAACTGATTATTTTGAAGTAAATGCCGAGCCTAAACAATACAAAAATATTAATATAATTTTGTGACATATCCAAAAAATTAATTACCAATAAACAAACCTAAATTAATATAACTTTTAGGGTTCAGCACCGAGTTCAAAGTAGTCAGTTGGTAGTAGTTTAAATAATATCGTAAATAAATAAATAAGTTTAGGTAAGTATTAAGCTTATATATTCTATATTCTATTATGTGTGTATAGCTTGTGTATTCTATATATATCTTTACATTCTATTGTATGTGTATACAATAGAGTATAAAATACGTGTAATAGATAGGTTAAATAAGGTTTTTATTTATTCTTATTTACTTACTATAACGATAATTAGGTACATATTTTATTTCAAAATATTTTTTTGGAGTTGAAATTTTATTCAAATTTTTTTTTAAATTTTTAGTGAGTTCCTTATTTATTTTAGGAAGTCGGTTAATTTTTTTGTTAAAAATATTTTATTACTTGTACTTATTAAATATAATAGCCATATAGCAAATTAACAATAGTAAGCTATTGGTTTTTATCCTAATTTGCTGAGGTTTAAAATGACCAAACACTTATTCTACGATAGACACTTTGGACTTAACTTCACTGAATTAGATTAAATGGTTTTACTGTATTTAAATCTTCTGGCTAAACTATCTCTAACCAGGAGCTGAAGAACCTCTAAATTGATATATTGAAGGAGCCTCTGTTCATGTCTTTGATATGGTTATGGACGGTTTCTGCGACCCTTTCAGGTCCTTATGCCAATTGTCTTTACGATTGTACCATGGAACAATATCTTAGAGAGCCTTGTTTTGCTTTGGCCGGTAGCCTATAACCTCAGAGTTCAAAACCGTAAATTCACGCTGGTTTCAAAACCTGCTGTTAAAACAACAGCTTATTATATACTGACAGGGTTGAATATAACCAGTATAATTTTTTTGTTTAGCTTCTTTAGCTTAGTTTCTTTTTGTAACATGTGGTTCCCACCTGTGTTTAACATCAACAGTCATGCCAAGATATTTGGTTGTTTTTGCATACGAGATTACTTTCTGATTTATATAAACTGGCTTCTCATTTTTCTGTCCAGCATTATATTTTAGCAATAGCGGTTTGTAGCTTTTCACTTGATTCAGTATTGTAATTTTCAATGTCTAGAATTGCAGTATCATCAATATTTTAATTGAATGTAGGCAAGTCATGAGTGTTCAGCAGATAAAGGTCTGGTTATCCAATACAAACCTCTGTGACACCCTTGCTTCTATTTTCCTCAAGTCGAAATAGCAATCTTCCTGAAGGCATGAAGGTTTCAATACAATCATTCAAGTGAATTGATTTCATTCAAATGAACCTCATTATTTAAAAAAAGAGCAGTACTAACATAAACCGCCCATACTGAGCGATTGTATTCATAATTAATTTAAAAATAACACTTATTTATGTAAATATTTTGTTTATATACAGTACGAATGATTTTTCAAAAATAATTACGTTTAAGTTTACGTCCATGTACTATAATAGTAATACAGGTATAGTATTAAACAGAATTACAAGTCGTAATGTAAGAAATAAAAATAATTTTGTTTTGTCCTTATTCTCATTTGACTCTGAAGCTCTTAACTAACTAATCTACTGTACTTACGATTTATATCCAATGTGATTGAACTGGATATCGGTGTGACTAGTCGATTATTTGTTGCTTGACACGTAAAGACGCTATTCAGATGTTTTCGTTCGAGCTTCTCCAGATAAAGGACATTACGGACTTTACGGTCGGGTAAGTAGTCCATTGAGTCGTCCAACAAAGCATTCTCTAACCACCACGTCACTTTCGGCAGTGGTCGACCTATAAAATGAATAACATCAATAATTTTAAATTTCGTTTCGAGATAGTAAATAGCAATTCTAAGAATTTCAGTACTTCATTTTTCGTGGAATCGAGATTCCTTGTGACGTGTCTATTTTTTTATATCGGTCTTAATATATGTGATAAAATTAAAGATAATATCCGTAGATAAATAAAACTCCGACATACTGAACTGAACTGATTAAACATAAGAACTGATTGAAATTGCATTTTTTCTACTTTATCAGGCTCGGTCATTCTTTCGGTACCATTTTTATTGCAATAAATATTTTACGTTTTTTTTATGGAAGACATTACACTAGTAAAATTCAACTCTGCTCAATTGTAATCACTGTTTTGTATTTTAAAGTTATTTTCAGTAGCCTCATTTTAATTGATTTTGCACCTGCATTGATTTTTTTGCACGATTTTTTAATGATTCTGGTTCATCATTTAAAAACTTTATAATTATTCTTTGGTATATATACATCTACTACCTCTTTACCGGACTGTATTATTAAGTGGTTTACAAGGCTTGGAAGTTACAAAGACCATTTCCGAAACTTTTTCATCTAAAGCATAACATTTTCCAAAGATTGTTAGGGATAAGTAGATGCGATCATACCTTCCTTTTTATTTAATTATCTTCTATTTAATTTGTATTATATAATTAATAAAGCAATTTGTGACTTACTTTTTGTAATTTAATTTTTAATATCTATTGCCAAATATCCCAGTTTCGCGTCCAATTTCTTTAATTAGAAGAAGTTGAATTCGATAAAAGTTGTCCAAAACTTAAATTTTAACCATACTGTATTTCAGTTATCAGCTGTAGTAATCTTACCAATATTTTTGACAAGGGTTTTAATACATTCATCGTAGAAACTCTCGAAAAAAAAATTAAATTTGACTTTATCCTATTTTATGGTTCTCAAATAGTTTTTGGCTAGCAAATTTTTGGGTAATCGGGATATAAAATGCTAGTTCTCAGAATATAAAATAATCAACGAACAAAACAGTTACTATAATCTACTAGACTACATTTTTATAATTTTTAAAACATACATAACTGACACAGTTTTAAAACTCATAAATTTTAACAGAGTCCAGCAGATTTAGAGAAAATGCAGAGACTGAAATACTTGGGATCAGTCATAGAGAAGAAAGCGGCATCTACCATTGATGTAAAATGCCGAATTGGAAGACAGGATGTGTTACTTTTGACGTCATCATAACAGAAATGAAATTATTCGTTTGAAATCCGAGAACAGACATGAATCAAATCAACGATAAAACAAGCGATTTAAAAAAAAGGTCACTGACATTGCCCAAGGTCAGAACGGCTATGGCCGATCGCCAACTATAGAGAGATTTGGCGAAAACTGTTCGAAGTCTTGCCGCACCAGAAGCAGCGTTGACTAAGGAGTAGACAATGTCTCCGAGTATCGGCTATAGATTGATAATAATGATGAACTGATATAGATCAGTTTTAAATAATATAGTCGAGGTTGAGTGCTCCAAGTGACCGGACGTGTCGGGATATCCGAACGCCATTCCATCAAAGTGTCGGTACCCCAATATACTTGGCTACCTGCGAATTATTATTTAATAAAGGCCCAGTAAGAAGTCATCCAAGATGAAGAGCTCTTTAAAGAGCTTTTCAAGAAACCAAAAAGGGCCGAACCGCAGTCTAATATGAAAACCCAAAACAGAAGTTTCCCCAATGGCACAATAAACTCCAAATACCTCGACACGGAAAGGAAAAGAAAAGTGCTGCTTCACCAAGACAATGCACCGTGTCACAAGTCAGTGAAAACGATGGCAAAAATCCACGAATTGGGCTTCGAATTGCTTCCTCATCCACCCTATACTCCAGCAACTATTTCCTGTTCTCGGATCTCAAAAGAATGTTCGCTGGGAAGACATTTTCATCGAATGAAAAGATGATCGCCGAAACTGGGGCTTATTTTGAAGCAAAGGACAAGTCGTAGTACAAAAATGGTATCGACCGGCTTTGTGGCGCAGTGGTAAAGGCGATGGGATGGTTTTTCTATTGTTGCGATAGTCGCGGGTTCGAATCCTGCTGGGGAATGGTTGTAAATTTACATTTGTGAATGTTCTGGGCAAGAGTGTAAAATCCGACAAGGAAAATGATCCCAGTCACGCCAGTAACCAGTCTGGGTAAGACCGGATGTCTTCTGGGATGATTTCTAAAGTTTGTCACTCGCCAGTCGGTAGGCTTAATGCTGAGGACCGTGTCGGAGCCCACTTTAGGCCCAGTCCAGATAAACCCATAGTTGGTAAAAGGAGACTTTAAAATATATACAAAAAAAAATACATGGAAATATTTCACAAATTATATCGTTTTTTTTTAAACTTTCAAACCTCAATAATTCAATTTCAATTATTTTTAATCTTTATCACACTATTGAGAAAAACAAGCACCAACCTTAAATAATGAATGTCGTCGGATGCTCTCTACCCCAAAAACACTAAAATCATTCTGTCATTAACACATAACCTAATTTATTCCATAGAAAATCTTCCGAAAGGACCGCTTCCGCGACGACTCCTAATTTCGGTCCGAAAGGAGTTAGCGTTGAACGAGTTAATTAAATATTAATAATCTCCTGAAAACGGTCGAGTTAAACGTGTTCCTGACATATTGATTACGCCCCCGTCGCACCGCCCCCTGCGCCGCCCGCACGCCACGGCACAGGTACAGCGAACAAAGAAACAATTGTAGCTTCTTTCGGGGGGCGCGGGAATATTTCCATTCGGCATAATTTAATTTTCTCGGAGCGATGCTGACAAGCGGTGTGAAATGAACCGCGGGAGAATTGATCGGTGAGATTTTCGAAATGCGGGGGAAGGGGGCGGGGGTAGGAAAATTGCCATCAGGCGACGTTGATTTTGAATTAATACGTTAAATTTCCTCTTATTTATGACTATTTATGGTGGGAGGCATAAGTCTGGCTGGCTCCCGTTCGGTATTGGCTGATTTATTCGATTTATTCGTCGAGATTATCGGGTTGCCATTGTTCGGTGGCAAATTGTTTTCGGTATACACGAAGCCGGTTCTCAAGATTAAAGAACGATTACGTAACTGAATGTTTTCGATAAGTAACACAGAACGGCCGAATTTAATTTCTTGCCTGTTTTAACGAAAGTTAATGTCGTTTTTTCTGATAATAAATATAAACTGGTGATCAAACTTACCTATAATTTTTCTCTAAATGTGTTATCACATACGTGGTTGATGAAATGAAATAAAATAAAATTCAGCAGCAGCTGTCTGTAACTTTTCGGTTGATTCATTGTTGTTATCTCCAATACTTAGGATTGCAGTGTCATTTGCAAATGTAACAATAATATTTTCATTGAATGTCGTAAGTGGTGAATGTTCAGCAGATAAAGGTCTGGCCTCAATACTGTGATACACCTGCTTCTATTTTTCTCAAGTCAGAATAGGAATTTTCTTGCTCAACTCTGAAGTAACTGTATACAGTTCAGTTATATATGTTATGACTCCAAAAATCTTTAATATTGGTCAAGCAAAGGCATTTTAAACCTATGCTCTAGACTCTGATGCCAAACTTTATCGAAAACTTGAGCAACATCTAAAAATAAAGCAAGACAAATTTAATTTTCTTCTAGTGATTTTGGTGATATGACATTGGTGACGTATCTGTGAATCTAATCAATCCTGGAATGTTGTTTCCCAAAATGATGATCCGGAATAAGATACTTTTTCTCAATGATTGCTTTTATCGTTTTCTATAAAATATTTTCAAATAATTTATAATCAATAGATAAAAGTGATGCTAGCTAGTATCAGCACATAGATTGTTCTTTCAAAAACGTATATTCTCGAATACCTCTATAAGGAATGAAATTCAAATTCGAACATATAATAAAAGATTCCGGTCGAGACATTTATTAACTTGCATTAAATTATCAACAGTCATTGGGTCAACACATGATTTTCTATTGACCAAATAAAATTGAACTTCATCTAATTTAATCCAAATCCGCAATATTCTAGTATAACGGTATTTGAGAAATTTCAGAGATTTTCGAAATGCGGGGGAAGGGGGCGGGGGTAGGAAAATTGCCATCAGGCGACGTTGATTTTGAATTAATACGTTAAATTTCCTCTTATTTATGACTATTTATGGTGGGAGGCATAATTCTGGCTGGCTCCCGTTCGGTACTGGCTGATTTATTCGATTTATTCGTCGAGATTATCGGGTTGCCATTGTTCGGTGGCAAATTGTTTTCGGTATACACGAAGCCGGTTCTCAAGATTAAAGGACGATTACGTAACTGAATGTTTTCGATAAGTAACACAGAGCGGCCGAATTTAATTTCTTGCTTGTTTTAACGAAATTTAACGTCCTTTTTTCTGATAATAAATATAAACTGGTGATCAAACTTACCTATAATTTTTCTCTAAATGTGTTATCACATACGTGGTTGACGAAATGAAATAAAATAAAATTTAGCAGCAGCTGTTTGTAACTTTTCGGTTGATTCATGTTCGGTTATTATGTCCAATACTTAGGATTACAGTCATTTGCAAATATAACAACAATATTTTCATTGAATGTACGCAAGTGGTGAATATTCAGCAGATAAAGGTCTGCCCTCAATACTGTGATACATCTGCTTCTATTTTTCTCAAGTCAGAATAGGAATTTTCTTGTTCAACTCTGAAGTAACTGTATACAGTTCAGTTATATATGTTATGACTCCAAAAACCTTTAATATTGGTCAAGCAAAGGCATTTTAAACCTATGCTCTAGACTCTGATGCCAAACTTTATCGAAAACTTGAGCAACATCTAAAAATAAAGCAAGACAAATTTAATTTTCTTCTAGTGATTTTGGTGATATGACATTGGTGACGTATCTGTGAATCTAATCAATCCTGGAATGTTGTTTCCCGAAACCAAAATGATGATCAGGAATAAGATACTTTTTCTCAATGATTGCTTTTATCCTTTTCTATAAAATATTTTCAAATAATTCAAATATAATCAATAGGAAAAAGTGATGCTGGCTAGCATCAGCACATAGATTGTTCTTTCAAATACGTATATTCTCGAATACCTCTATAAGGAATGAAATTCAAACTCCAATATATAATAAAATATTCTGGTCGACACTTATCAACTTGTGTTAAATTATCAGGCGTCATTGGGTCGACACATGATTTTCTGTTGACCAAATAAAATAGAACTTCATCTAATTTAATCCAAATCCGCAATATTCTAGTATAACAGTATTTGAGAAATTTCAGAAATTTTCGAAATGCGGGGTGAAGGGGCGGGGGTAGGAAAATTGCCATCAGGCAATGTTGATTTTGAATTAATACGTTAAATTTCCTCTTATTTATGACTATTTATGTGGGAGGCATAGGTCTGGTTGGCTCCCGTTCGGTATTGGCTGATTTATTCGTCGTATATATATATATATATATATATATATATATATATATATATATATATATATATATATATATATATATATATATATGTGTGTATATATATATGACTAATGACACTAATATATGACTATGAAAACTGTGAATATTCACAGGAAGACTATTCACACTATTTACACTATTTTAATCTTATGCTTTAAACCCGAATACCAAACTTTATCGAAAACTTGAACATCAGAAAATATTGCGCAACCAACATAATTTCCTTCTAGTAATTTTTGGAGGGCTTTAGTGATTCTGTGATCCTAATCAATCACACAATTAACAAATTTACACATAATTTTTCTATAAACGCATCAGTTTGTTATTAGATTTTGTTATTAAAACAATTGCAAAGTTGCAGTTCTTGTGTTCGGTAGATGTTCCCCCATTCTTGTACCAAAACATCTGCCGAACGGTTTAGTTATCTTGAGTTTTGCTGGTTGTGCTCCTCAATCCAAGATTGAACCTTTTTAGTTATGAATATGAGCACTATACTAGCCGTAGTATGAACATTTATTCGAACTATTCATTCGCAGTAATTCCTGACCCTGTGATGTGAAAGAGAAGACCAGCTCAATGCCACGTTATTACCGCCCAACGATTTAAAAATTGACATTTGATATGAACGACAAATAAGGATTTGAAGTTCAAATACAATCAACTGCAAGACTGGAATTGAATTGAGCAGAAGCCTAACACAAAATAACATAGAACTTTCAAACAGCAAGTTGAAGTTGAAATTGTTGAATCAACTGTTTCCAAACATATACATGGGAGAGAAAATATAAAAATCGAGAGATAATACCTACTGTGGCGACCGCCACGACCCTTTAGGCCACCACCAATTCACCATCAACAACTACAAAGGTTGGCAACGCCGGTGGATTGGTACCATGCAAGTTCCAGGGTATAAAAGACCATCACGTCGACGTCTCGCTCTCTTTTCTTATCACCGTCCCCCTGTAACAGTACCACTTCCACAGCGCTACCGTACTTCCTTCACCTTAACCTAATATCCTGTCAATTCTCCCATCGACCACATGTATTAATAGTAAGTTAGAATAAACAACTTTGATTCAACCAGTGTTTTTAGTTCACGTGCAAATTCCTTCCAAAAATAGTAGTGAGTGTTCTGACAAATAATCGCAGCGGCAGCCACACATTTCAACCGACCGATCGACCAGACGAACATTCCTACACTACCATATTAATTGACTCAATATGCCAAAAAAGGAGAACTTTCTGTAGCATATTGTGACTGGCGATGGAAAGGCTTGGGAATAAGTTATAATCGTAACTAAAGACTGTATTAAAACCCCACAGCTTGTGATAATTGATATGGACTGTCTTAAAAGATGAACTATTATCTCATTTGGGTTTTGTTCCTTTTATTTAAATAATATTCAACCAATAGGTTATATCAGTTTCATAACTAAATAACTGGAATTATTTGTTCATTATGTTTGGTATTCACTTTCAAAAAATATTTATAAAATATTGAACTAATAATGTTAATTCGCTGTCGCTGTGCTGAAACAGCAATAGAGAATTTAGGCAATACAGTCGCAAGAGAAATTAAGTGAAGGAATTCTTTATTAGAATTATTGGAAAACACAGACTGTCATTGAAGAAGAGTTAAAGAAATTTTATTCAAAAATTGAGTATGCAATAATATCATAAATAAATCAGTATAATACCAATTATATTCTATAGGTATTTTTACAGAACAACTTAAGTTTTACTGAATATCCTTAGTGAGTATGTTTTACAACCTGTATATAAAGCATATATCCTTTTTTGGTTATATTTACGAACAAAAATAATGTATCTTTCCTGAGACATAATATATTTCTCTTCAGTAGATTGTAAACTTAGGTGTTATACAACGTAGTGTCACCTAAACCATACTAGTTAAAGAAAAATAGTTTGCTTTTTAGTTGCAACACAATTGCTTTATATCATCGCTTACCTCCAGTTGCCACGCAAGTTATATTAATGGACGATCCTTCGTTGTAAGGGCCCAGTTTATAGTTGGGAATATGATGTCCATTGTCGTCTAAAATACTTAGTTTTTCTGGTGGAACTGAAATAAAACGAAAGGATTAATTAATTTATCTAGAATCAATGTATATACACTACCGTTCAAAAATTAGCAAACAATCAGATAATTAAAATATGAGAATAATTATTTATAACACTTAAATCTTAACAAAACCTGTCCTTGAAAAAGACAAAAAGATTTTGTTGAAATATTTGTACTAGTTTAACAGTATAAATAAAATAATAGATTAATATACATATTTAGAGCAGGTAAAATTACTGAAGAGATCTTTAGTTAAATTCTGGCCTCTATAAGATGATCAAGGATACTTTTTAGTTAGTTTTCCCAAGTTTTACATATTCTTTTTATTAACTTACTTAAATATTTACAGCCCAGTGTCTTTCATTCTTTTGCAAGTATTTCTACAACTGCGGCGAGCTAGATGGGCATAGATTCTTTATATTTCTATACAGTTCATCCTATACTAATTCGATAGGAGAGAAGTCTGACGATTATAATAGCCATTTCATCATTTCTAAAATAAATTAATTTCATTATTGGTTTAGGAATGCTAGGTATAGTTTTAACGAGTCCTTTTGGATTATTCTCTTGTTCAAAGACAAACCTTCGATCACTTGCATTCACTCCAGAAGGATACACGTTTTCCTAAAGTATTTTCATAAATATTATCTCCTGTAGTACTATTTCTTATTTAATTTTTTTACCAATTTTAACCACATGATTGGTATTATTATTAGCAAAACATCCTCAAACCATTTCACTGTCATGACCATGCTTAACAGTATACACAGTGCGTATTTTTTGATTGGTGAATAAATACATGTCTATTAGATCCAAAAATGTGAAATTTGGACTTATCTGTCCATGAGTCATTTTTCCCGTTCAGTTTTTATTGGTTTTAGCGCACTCCGGTCTATTTATCTTATGAGTACTAGACAATTTTGCTTTTTTTCAATCGTAGTTTATCGTAGTTTAAAATCGTATTATCGTAGTTTAAATTGGCTCTTTTCGTGTTTCCTTTAAAGGAGCAGTAATTTGGGGCTAGTTATACATCGATGTCTTTGCAATAACAAACGTACCATCCTGTTTTATTGTAGGGTTAGAATGATGGTTTTCGAACACCCACGATAGGATATAACCCTACCAACTGTTAGTTAGTTAGTTAGCTGTTTAGCCTGTTTCAATAAAACATCGTATATACGTATTCAATAATACTTATGCAATCCGACTATAACAACTTAAAAACAATTACAAATTGATATTAAAAAAATAAGTTCAGAATAAATTATAATCTTCTATAGTATTTTATGTAAAAATAATAAAATATTTATAAATATTACGCCACTGTATTCACTAAAGTATTCCGGAAATATTCTCTGATTTCTGCAAACTTTTCGACGCCTGATACAATTCGATGAAGAGCGATAATAAGCGACCGTCAGAAAATAGACGAACTATAGCCAGCTTACACCAGAAAGCTTAGTACTAAAGTATTAAAGTTTGGAAGTGTTATTAATTACTCGATAGAAACACTATATTAGCGATATTGAATAGGAGAATTGGGACGCCAACACTAAATAACTGCAGTTAATTTAGTTGGCTGATAATTAAGATAAGCAATATAATTTAGCTGTTGAAAATAAAATGTATATTATGATTAATTATGACTATGTAGCTTATTCTGTACTTTTTTGTTTTGTATAAGAATTGGATTCAAAATAGTTTACAATTTGGTCAAGTTAGCAAAAGGAAATTTTCAATAACAGATGATTTTGATGGAATTATTGAGGTTTTCCAATAAATATTTTAGTTTGCAATATACTTATTTGCTTTCACCTAAGCCTATTTATCTATTTACAATATTATTTTAATTACTACTAACTGACTACTTTGAAGTCGGTGCTGAACCCAAACAGTTATATTAATTTAGATTTGTTTTGTTGGTAGTTTAACTTTTTGTATATGTCACAAAATTATATTATTATTATTGTACCTTTTGGGCTTGGCACCGAATTCAAAGTAATTAGTCACTACTAGTTAAAATAATATAGTAAATAGATAAATAGGTTTATAGTAGGTATTAAGCTAAAATGTGTGTATATAGTAGAATATAAAATACGTGCGGTAGATAGATTAAAGAAGGTTTTTGTTTATTTTTATTTAGTTCTTACAACAATTTTTATGTACATGTTATATTTTAAAATGTACAATACACTAAAAATATATTTTTTCTACTCTTCATTGAAATGTCACTTAGTGAAAAATGAGGCTACAACATGAAGTTGGTCAAAAATCTACACAATGCGATTTAATACCCAGTAACATCATCCGTTCTAAACTCTTTAAATTTAACTTGTTGGCAAATAATTAAAGTAGACGTGGGCGTGAAAATCATAATACATTGAATGAAGTTTCCAAATTAATTAATCTCAAAAAACTATTCACTTAATTATAAATTAATCAACGCAGCGCTAACAAACAATGTAATACAATTTCTCTGTCTAATTCAGACAACATTGTTCTGTTATACTAGTCTAATAACTTCAGAAATTACCTAAACCTGCTATTTTATCGAGCATGATACGCATCGAACCGCCAACATATCCCGTTAATTGGGCCAATTAATTTTCCTAAAGTCAACCGAACGTTGTATCGGACAGCGGATATTTCAAAACAATTTTCCTAAATCTATTATATTTGAGTGTACACGTCGCTCATTTTCTCTGATAACCAACTTCAACGTTCTAATTAGTCAAATTTGTCGTCAGTTTTCATTTCGTCATATGGAAATAATATTAACTCTTCGGACGCGTTGGTTAATAATCCTTAATTTCCTTTACATACGATACTGTCTATTAGAGATAAACGTCCACTATTTAACATAATATTTTTTCTATTATAACTTAGCTACTCGGAATATTAATATTTTCAAAGGGATCTCCAGATAGTGAGTCCCCAAATCTCATACTATTTCTGGAGAATGCCGCGAATAAAAATAATAGTCGTATATACAGAGGATAGACAAAATAAAATGAACACCATGCAATAGAACACATCTTTTTGCACGTTGACAACCCCGCATCCACGTTTTTTACGTATATTATCCTTTTAATTGTATCAAAATCTTCACTGAACATGTTTTTTTTATTAATTATTAACAATTATTGATTTATTAAGAATTTATTTTCAATAAGAATTTAAAAACATATTTTTTAAATTTTATGACGTTTTGTGTTGCAGTATTGTGAATAAAAAGTAGACCTTTGGCTTCCAATGGTTTTCAAAGAAACGCAACCTTGTCATTTATGTTTTTCCATATTTATTAGGACTCATTGAAAGTAAACTCATTATAAGATTTTGATCACCATGCCTTAATACAATGCTAATTATTTTAACGCCTTTTCAAGCCTTGAATATATATAAAAGTCACCCAATATACTTTAAGAAATAGCCCAAAGTCAAATGGTGGTAAGGGGGGTGAATAGGGAATAACATTAGTTTAATTATCTGTGAAGTATGATGAGAAAAACGC
Organism: Rhynchophorus ferrugineus; assembly: GCF_030347505.1. Lineage (NCBI taxonomy): Eukaryota > Metazoa > Arthropoda > Insecta > Coleoptera > Curculionidae > Rhynchophorus > Rhynchophorus ferrugineus. Next base: position 54,649,851 of record NW_027472583.1, read on the forward strand.
TCTATAATGAGCATATGAAATTCATACGATTTTCAGAATTTATTGTTTTATTATTTTTACAGGAATATAATGTTTCTTTGCAATAACAGTACCAGTGTATCCGAAACTTAACTGACTCTAGAGAAGATATATATGAAGAACACCCATAGATAGCATCAATAGTTTACTGGGAAGGGTTCGACAGATTGTAAGAATTTTCAAAGGAAAATCATTTAGTCGCAAAGCTCTTTTTATAATTTTCTACGTTACCATATATAAATATAACCGATGGGTTTATTGTGGCATAACAGTGAACAATACGTAATTCCAACGAGACAGAAATGACTCTTCTCTAAATTGGAGTAACTTTAATTATAAAATTAGAATAAAGAAGTCTTCAAATGTAAGATCAAATATTTAAAAGCTACAAAACCTACAACCTCATAACTTTATAATAAAGATTGTGCACCACAATAAATATTCTGGGGAAATTAGGGATACAGAGACAATCAGTGAGAGAGAGTGAGATGTGAAGCAGAAATGGGAAGCTATCATTACTTAGTAGTAATAACACTAAAAACAGGCAATGATTCTACACAACAGAAACAGTTAGCAAAGAAAGGTACACAGTTGAAAAAAAGGGGCTTACAAGTTGCAAAATAAAATTATAAGCAAAATATACCCAGAAACATTAATCAAAAAACTATAAAGCTTCATAACAATGATTGTATAATATAATAACTATTCCGGAGTAATTTCTAGTATTGATTATTGTAGGCAGTTGAGTTTCCATGCCAATTTAATTACCCAATTAATCGTCCTAGGTCGTACCGAGCCTGGACGTAGGATATTTGAAAACAATTTCATAGTGCATATCATTTACCCATCACATCAGTTACTAATGACTCAATTGGGATTGCTTAACTATAACGTTCTAATTTAATTGCACCAGATAACTAATAATACTTGCCAACATAATTGTCTCATTATGGAGTTGGATAGTGGAAAGTTTGCCATCGTCCGTCCTCGTATTCCCTCGCTCACTGATCGGTCTTCGGTCTCTCTCCGTGCCGTGCCCTTATTGAAACATTATAGCGAGCGAAAAGTCTCGGAAGTTGTTAAACTTCTATCAGAAGTTTACTTAGTGTTAAATACTTTATATTGAATTTAGTTACGAGGACGAGGGAAGATTCTAACGTTAAATAAATGTCTTCTAGGTATTAATACAGAAATTAAAAATCAGTATTGAAATTGAGAACACTTATTAAAACTTTTAAAGATTCATAGTAGTCGGCAAAAGAGACCAGAGACTATAAGTATTAAGTATTGGAAAGAATTAATACAGCTTTTGATACTGAGATTTTACTTAAAATACACAAAACAAGAGAACTTCTTTCCTAGTAAACTATTCGATTTCGAATAAATAAAATCCATGAATATATTTTGGGGAATTCGGTCGAAACAAGTGGTAGTCACACGAAACAAAATCTGGGGAATACGATATTTTATGGTTCAAATACAGCTATTTTTAGAATAATGTATATACATTAGTTTAAAATTATTTACAGATGGTCTATTTTGTATTAAATCGTATCGAGTACATTTGTAACCAACTTCATGATGAAGCCCCCACTAACAGAGTTTGTTTCTTAGTATGTGTCATTTTATTGAAGGGTGAACCAAAAAGTCTTTCAGTGCGTTGAAAATGTCAGAATTAGCAAATCGCACAGGATGCTTTTCTTGTTTACTTCAGTAACAAGAAAAAGTTATCGAATGCTGTGTGAAGCTTATGGCATTTATGTTCCATCGATTTCAACAAGTGAATACTTCGACATTTCCAAAGGGGTTGTTTTGAACCAAAGACAAAGATTGTTCTGGAGAGTGCGAAAATAATTGAAGACCAGGATTTGCAAGCATTACTCGATGAAGCCGTCAATGGGGATCTTTATCGATTGCAATTGATGCCTTTTAGCCGACGACTGTTCCAAGAAACGGCTTTAATACGAGCAACGATAACACTCGACCACATGTTACAAAGTCGGTGAAAAAACTTGGAAACATTCCGATGGGAAGTACCATACCCGTCGTATTTTCCAGACCTTCCTCCTTCCTATTACTACATGTTCTGACATATCAGTCAGATGTATTATGGAAGTAATATCTCGCCTTGAGCGAGTAGGGCTAATTGTGTACGCAATCAAATTTGTCTAGAGGTATAGAAAAACCACAAGTGACGGTCATCAAGATCCAGAAAAGAATTGCAAACTGCAAAATACAGCGTAATAGCTCAAAATATGTTCATCTCAATTTTACAATGTGACCAAAGAATATAAATCTAATTATATAACTTCAGAGATTCCCAGTTCTTGAAGAAAACTTCTCAAAATACCTTGGCATTCATTTAGATGATAGATTCAATTGGAATCAGCATGTTGGTCAAAAAGCAAACCAGACCAAATTCAAAATTAAGCATCTATATTAGTTGGTTGGATGATACCGCAAATTACATCTAATATTAAGGAGACTATTTAAGCAGTTAATATAAAAGTCTGCATGAATGTCTGGGAAGCAAAGAGGGGCCTGCACAACGCGATCGAACCAACTAGTAATCCAATGCAGTTAAAAACAAAGTTTTTCGAGATATTTGCAATATTTGTCACTAAGTAGCCAACGAAGAGCTGTACGATGACCTAGAAATCAAATTGATCCACGAAATTTTCCCGAGATTATGCCGTCAAATACGAAAAAAGTTTACTAATCACAACTATTGAACAATGCCGAGGAAATCATAACCAAAGCACAGGAACTTTATAAAGTAATATGTCAGAATTGGGGATTAGTTCTTATGGGAAAGAAAAGAGAAATTGAAATTTAAAACGAATAGAACGAACCTTATTTGAAATGACTGAAAATACAATTGCAGTCGCATAGTTATTTTCCTGCTAATAAATACAGAAATGAGATCGCTACAGAAAACGACAACTGTTAACTAAACATTTACATCAGTCAAAGAATAAAGGGAACAGAACTGGCTTAAAATAATCAAGCATATGTATAAAATTTAACACAAAATAAACCAATCTTTGAAAATGTTCTTCGACTATTCAAGCTGCCAACGTTTTTGAGTTAAAAAACTACATTTGAATGGAGACGTTGTTAAATAAAATACGGTTAAGTTAAACTTACACAAACTTACCATTAAAACTGAATCTAATTCCAAATTAATTAATTGTATTGTCCTTATTTACCACTAAATAACTCTAGAATAATTTAAAGACAATCTAAATATATCATAGTTCTAATTCGAATCGATATCCATGGAAGCTACGCCAAACTGCAGCCGTAACTTTATCAAACTTCGAGAGTTTTTGTTGGCTTCGGCCGTTAAAGTACTGCTAGAGAGAAAGAGGAAGATGGACGGCAAATTTAGACGCCAGATACAAAGGCATCTCTGCCCAAGATTCAACTATCTAACTCGATAATGAAGCAATAAAGTTAGGAATGGTTACTAATTGTTTATGGTAATTAATACTAAATATTTTGGTACAGGAACGTTTATAGTGTACTTAGGAATACAGTCTTTGGTTTAGCGTAAGTTTAGATTTAATTATCATGTGTATGTGACTAAAAAAATGTACAGTTATGGAAACCATCATTATTTTTTTACTTCAAATTATTTTATGATAGTAGAAAGAAATTGTTCAACTGATGGTACAAAATCTATATTATAAATACTTCAACTTGGCAATATTTAAAGTAGAAGAAGTATTGAAGAATGGACTTGCTAACAAATTACTAATCACAAAAATAGGAAAGATTTACGTAAGAATTTACTAAAATGAAATTATGTTTTGGAATCTGAATGTATAAGATGGAAGAAAATAGAATAATAGATACAGTTAAATATTTTAACTAATTAGTTATCATTAGCTACTACTTTTCCATTTGCAATTGCTTTATACTGTATATCTTTTATCATCTGCAAATGTTTGTTTCTTAAATTAATAATAGACAAACCTGTTTTGTCTAACATTTGTATATTGTATACAGTTGTATCAAAAATATCAACTTGTCTTCAAAATAACTTCCGATTATACCCGCAAACGTATAATTCCACAGACAAAACTTATTTGTTTTCGATTTTTTCCTCTTTCAAAACGATAAACAGCATCGGCATACGTTTCCGCTCATCATAAAATATTCGAGGAAATAAAATATTCGCCAGCGACTGCGACTTCTCGGTTTTCCCTTGGTCGTCGTAAAAATCCTAGATGGCCACGGTCCGGACGAAAGTCCGAGAATAAAAAGACATCGCCTACGTTCATTATTGTATGCAAATGGCGTCGACTGGTGGTGGCGCTGTGTTTCGGCCGGGATTCCAAAAATGTCACTGACCGTTTCCCTGGAATGGTTTAGGTCACATTCCTTTTATGGCCGACGGTGAAATTTATAGACAACAATTACTGGCTGTGTGTGTGTCTGTGTGTATACGAGGGAGCCTCTATGGGCCGCTACCCTGAATGTATGGAGACGAATGAAAGGGGACGTCAGTCTATTTATTGTTTTTGATAAATTGCTGCCATATCTCTTTGGTTAATGTGCCAAACTTAATAAGGTTTTTGTGTTTGTTAACTTAAAGTGTGTACGGACATTACGCTGGGGATTTATTCATATTTGACCGTATCGTTTCGCCATTAAACTAGTAATTTTATCTTGAACCCACAGAGAAGACATAATAAGACATTAAGAGAATAATACATTATATTTTGTGTGTGGGACACAATAAACATGAAACTAAAGAATAAATAGAAAACATGATGAAGTAAAATACGTGCAGCTATTCATTATGAATTCTTTCTATTCTCCTAATAACCGTTCAATATCAGGTATGCTTGCATGTATAACAATCAAACTATTTTCCATCATTTTCTACAACTTCTTCTCGTTTTTTTGGATGGATCATGGGATGGTTATCCTCAACTAACTCAACACCTTTAGCTCTTGTAACAGATCTACTTTTCATCAATGGTTACAATACGGCAATGCACAACAGAAGACCCCCGTTTTATACTGGCAAATAACGATTACAGTCAACTCATGTGGTAGCCATTTTTCACCTTTTTGGATCTCTCATCACTCACACATCACATTGAAATGCCTAGAAACAGTTCATCCATCAACTGCTAAGAAATATTGCAGTTCATTGTCTTCGAACATTTCTGGCAATCTGGTCCGTTTGCTAACATTGACATCAAAAACATGGCTTATATGTAACAAAAATGTTTGATTGATTTCAACAGCAGAATTCTTTGAATCAAACAATAAAAGTAATGAATGTCGAAAATATAATTTTGAGCAACACTAAATACCTCTGTAATAGTAACTGTAAAACTATTATTTTGTGTAGAGAAATATCAAAATAATTGAATATAATACTAGACTTTTTAAATGGTTTTTTATATTGACTCCCATCCTAATAACTATTTTTATATCTTCAGAAACTCATTAAATACGAATTCAAGAAAGTCTTAATGTCATGGCAGAAATGCAATTCCACAAGAACTGTCCAGAGAAATGAAAAAAGCATTAGTACATTATCAATACATATAGGGAGGAATACATTTGAAAAAATAAATAACTTGTTTTTGTTCTATTTCAATTGTTTTTAAAGTTTAAAATAAAAAATGAGAACCAATAAAATATTTATTATATTGATTTATTTAATTGAAAAGCAGTGGTCCAGACTTGGGAAAATGATTTTAAAATATTTAGAGGTGTAATCCTACAGTGCTATGTTGAATTGATAGTTGTCATTGTGAAGGCGATAGGATAACCCTCTTTCCGCTGCGATGGTTGCAGGTTTGAATCCAGCGAGGACATTGACTTACTTTAAAGGTTGTTCTGAATTGTTATTTTCTATAGGTAATATTGTAATATCCGACAAGGAATAATCATCACAAACAGACTAACAACCAGGCAGTGTCCAACATATACAGATGAAGCAAGTGCTTTCTGTTCCCCTGCAAATTGCTTCCTCAAAATAGTAGTAAGTGTTCGTACAAACAAACAAAATCTATATACGTACAACAAACAAACATTGCTACAAGTTTGTCAATAATAATGACACCCATGTACCAGATCCCATATGTATTAACTGATTATATCTGAATTAGTGAAAGATAATTATATAAAGGAATAAATTCAACAATATTTATCCTACTTGACTTATCCTTCATTATATTGAGCTATTTTGTCGTCGGCCACATGTGGTCTTTAACATAGAAATAAACAAATGTTATATCAATCAGCGCTTTCTGTTCCCATGCAAACTCCTTCCTCAAAATGGTAGTAAGTATTTCTACAAACAAACAAAATTAATATACGCACAACAAACAAATATTGCTACAAGTTTGTCAATAATAATGACACCCATGTACCTGATCCCATATGTATTAACTGATTATATCTGAATTAGTGAAAGATAATTATATAAAGGAATAAATTCAACAATAGTTATCCTACTTGACTTATTTTTCTTACATTGAGCTATTTTGTCGTCGACCACATGTAGTCTTTAACATAGAAATAAACAAATGTTATATCAATCAGCGCTTTCTGTTCCCATGCAAATTCCTTCCTCAAAATGGTAGTAAGTGTTCGTACAAACAAACAAAATCAATATACGCACAACAAACAAACATTGCTACAAGTTTGTCAATAATAATGACACCCATGTACCAGATCCCATATGTATTAGCTGATTATATCTGAATTAGTGAAAGATAATTATATAAAGGAATAAATTCAACAATATTTATCCTACTTGACTTATTTTTCATTATATTGAGCTATTTTGTCGTCGGCCACATGTAGTCTTTGACATAGAAATAAACAAATGATACATCAATCAGCGTTTTCTGTTCCCATGCAAATTTCTTCCTCAAAATGGTAGTAAATGTTCGTACAAAGAAACAAAGTCAATATACGCACAACAAACAAACATTGCTACAAGTTTGTCAATAATAATGACACCCATGTACCAGATCCCATATGTATTAACTGATTATATCTGAATTAGTGAAAGATAATTATATAAAGGAATAAGTTCAACAATATTTATCCTACTTGACTTATTTTTCATTATATTGAGCTATTTTGTCGTCGGCCACATGTAGTCTTTGACATAGAAATAAACAAATGATATATCAATCAGCGTTTTCTGTTCCCATGCAAATTTCTTCCTCAAAATAGTAGTAAGTGTTCGTACAAACAAACAAAATCAATATACGCACAACAAACAAACATTGCTACAAGTTTGTCAATAATAATGACACCCATGTACCAGATCCCATATGTATTAGCTGATTATATCTGAATTAGTGAAAGATAATTATATAAAGGAATAAATTCAACAATAGTTATCCTACTTGACTTATTTTTCATTACATTGAGCTATTTTGTCGTCGACCACATGTAGTCTTTAACATAGAAATAAACAAATGTTATATCAATCAGCGCTTTCTGTTCCCATGCAAATTCCTTCCTCAAAATGGTAGTAAGTGTTCGTGCAAACAAACAAAATCAATATACGCACAACAAACAAACATTGCTACAAGTTTGTCAATAATAATGACACCCATGTACCAGATCCCATATGTATTAGCTGATTATATCTGAATTAGTGAAAGATAATTATATAAAGGAATAAATTCAACAATAGTTATCCTACTTGACTTATTCTTCATTATAGTGAGTTATTTTGTTGTCGGCCACATGTAGTCTTTAACATAGAAATAAACAAATGTTATATCAATCAGCGTTTTCTGTTCCCATGCAAATTCCTTCCTCAAAATAGTAGTAAGTGTTCGTACAAAGAAACAAAGTCAATATACGCACAATAACCAAAGACTGCGACAAGGTTATTAATAATGATATGTCAGATCCCATATTTATTAACGGATTGAATCTGAATGAATGAAAGATAATTATATTGAGGAATAATTTCGCCGATACTGATTTGTCTTTATTTATTCTTCCAGAACATCAGTTTGGCTTTCGCAATAAGCATGGGACTATAGAACAAGCGTATAGACTTGTAAACAAAATAAACGCTGACCTAAATGCCAAAAGATATTGTTCGGCTGCTTTTGTGAACATATCTCAGGCTTTTGACAAAGTATGGCATACGGGCTTGCAGGTTAAACTAAAGAAACTTCTCCCTCATCCGGACTATCAGTTACTAAAATCGTATCTCACTGGCAGACATTTTATTGTAAATCAAGGCGATGAATATACCGAATTAAATCCCATATATTCAGGGGTTCCGCAAGGTAGTGTACTGGGTCCAGTACTGTATCTTATGTATACGGCTGATCTACCCACCACAAAAATAACTACTGTGGCAACATATGCAGACGATACAGCAATCTTAGCGTCCCATGAAGATCCAGTCATAGCATCAATTAACCTACAAACTCACCTGGAGCAAATACAATTATGGTTGAATACATGGCGCATTAAAGCCAATGAAACAAAATCCAAGCACGTAACGTTTACCGTGCGTAGAAGGACATGTCCACCAGTGAATATCAATCATAGTTAACTCCCCCAAGCAGAGCATGTTAAATATCTTGGTATGCATTTAGATCGACGTCTAACCTGGAAGAAGCACATACTCTCTAAACGGAAACAACTGGGACTAAAGTTATACCAAATGTATTGGCTAATCGGGCGCAAATCCAAGTTATCATTAGATAACAAGGTATTGCTGTATGAGTCTATACTCAAGCCCGTTTGGTCATATGGAATCCAACTATGGACTACTGCGAGCAAATCTAATATATCCATCATTCAACGGTTCCAAAATAAGGTATTGCGTGCCATTGTTGATGCTCCGTACTATATTTCAACTAAAGTGATACAACTCGATATTCCTCTAGAACCTATAACGAGTCTAATTCATCGTGTTTGTGTGAAGTACTTCGAAAGAGTGTCAGTGCATCCCAATGTGCTCGCTAATCAGCTAAACATGCGACGTGATAGTGAAGTGCGTAAACTAAAACGTTTAACACCACCTGATCTGATTACTGGACATATGTAGACTTTAGAATAAGCTTTAGAATAAGACTAATTAATTAAGATAATATTTTATACAGAAAATTGCTTAATTAAGTGATTTTCTACATGCCATGTATATATAATATAGACATAAGAAATACTTATTGCCAATAGGGCAGATTGTGGACTCACGAAGAGTAATAAAAAAAATAAAAAAACTTATTCTTCAAAGTATTGATTAGCTATCATCTCTTGAAACATAATCTATTTCACTCCAGCACTGAAAATGAGACAATTCTTCGAGAATAATTCCGGAACTATACACCGATCCGCTTTTAATGAAGTGGGGATATTTAATCCAATTATAAATTCAGACGGCGGTAATAAAATTTTCGGTTCATCAAGGATCCATAAAAATCCCCGTCTGCCTGTGACGTGCCGTTTCATTAAACGTTCTTAAAAGCTATCGATATTTTATTAACTTAGTCGAATTACGGCTGCTTCGACTTTTCTACTTTGTTGCGTTCAAAAATTGAACGCAAATTATTTTAAAATTTAAGAAAAGCGAGAGAAACGGGAGACGTGGCACGGCTAAAAGACAACGGCGGTCCCGGCCTCTCCGGAGTGCTCGCCATTTGCTCTCGCACATAATTAGTTTTACGTCGTTAGGGAAATGGCTATGAATTCGAATTGAGCGAATGTTCGCACAAGTGTCGTTTTCCTCCTTTATTTTTTCTTTCTTTTCGTTTTAGATGAGCGTGTTTCAAAGCTAAACTTTTATTTGATGGCATTTTCAACAAGGTTTTGGTATGTATTGAACGAAACATAATATCTTGCTATTTAATAACACATAACTCTATTCAACGAATAGACCAGTGTTTTGATATCTCCATAAGAAGTGAAATGCTGCTTAGACTCATATGTCGGAACAAGTAGCAATTACTAGGAGTAGTAGTAGTAGTAGGGTGGGATAGCACTTCTCATTTTAATGTTAAGTATGTCTTCACCGGTGGCAAGATAAAGTTGAGCGTTGCCGTGCTGAAGAATAGCATTGTCGTGTATTTTCTCGTATTCCATTTGTATTTAGATCCTCGTTAAATTCAAATCCACGTGTTTATTTTAAAAGTAAAAATTTTTCATATAAAATGTAAAAAATAGTCAGATAGAAATATTTATTAGTTAACTAATATTGGAAGCATCACGTTAGACAAAAAGCAAAACACATTAAAACCAAAATAAAACAACTGTACTGGTTAGTCGGAAGATACTCTCAACTTGATCTAAAATCAAAGAGGTTGATCTACAATACAATTATAAAGCCAATTTGGACCTATGGGGTGCAAATATGGGGTTGCACTAAAAATTAAAATCAGTTAGTCATACAGCGCTGTCAAAACAAGGTTCTTCGATTGATTACCAATGCCTATCGCTATGTAACCAATGAAGAACTGCACAATGACCTGGAAATCAAATGGATTTGCGAAGTTGTGCAGGATTTCGTCTTGAAACACGAAAGAATATTACTAAATCATACTAACGTGGAAGCAATACAACTGCTGGACAGCGCGCAGGATGTCAGGAGATTGAAAGGAACAAAACCATACGAACTTGTGTAAACATTTAGTGTGTATTATTAGTGTAAGCTATAGCTATAAGTTAATAATTAATAAATAATTATAATTTTATAATTGCGGAATACATATTGATGTATTTTCTCGCACTCGCCTTGCTTGTTAATTAATCCAAGTACATAGGAAAAGTAGTAATAAATTAATTATAGATTAAGATTGTACTAAGCGTATCTAATAAAGATGTTATAAAATAAAAGTTAACTAATAACTAGTTTTTCACCAAACTTTCTCTTAAATTGGAAATTCCTTACATAAGTTAAATAAAACGTGGCGCAAAAGTCCCGTTAGCCTGTTTGATTGATTGCTTTGATTGCCTATAACTTTGCTCAAAGAAAAGATAAGTAAGTTTGGTTTTCATAGAAAGTTTGCCTGGTATTTGTATTCTCTTTTTGTTATGATTGAGAAATTATATCGGCTAAATGGTGACCGCGATTCGCTATGAAACTTTCGGCTCTTCTAAAGGCATTTTTCATGATATCCTGCAACATCTGAGGCTGAGTTTGAATGTTGAATCATTTGGAGCTTATTTACATAAACTTTTGATTTCAAGAAACCCTATAAGAAAAAGTATGGTGCTGTTAAATCCGGAATTCTGGCTGGCCATGCTAAAAACATTCAATAATTGAATTGTTGAATGAGCTGTGTGTGCTGTGGGCTCATCTTGCTAAAACTGCATGCCCTCTAGTCCTTGCTCTTCCATTTCAAGCACAAGAAAATTCCGAATCATATCATGGTACCGTTCAGCAGTAACAGCAACTGCAACACCTTGGTCATTTTGAGAAAAATAGGGACCAATGATGTTTCCAGCATGAATAAAACACCATACAGTTGTTTTTAGTGGATGCAATGATGTTTCAGGTATTAGTGGAGTATTCCTTGTTCCCCAAAACTGACTGTTTTCTTTATTGACATAGCCACTGAGAAAAATTGGGCTTCATCGCTCATTATCAATTTAGACGAAAAATCTTCAATTTCACCAGACAGCCTTAAGATTGCATTACTGTACCCAACTTGTTAATCAGGATCTCCCGGTAGCAATTTATGGACTAATTGAGTTTTGTACGGGAACATTTTCAGGATCAGTTTTCAAAATTCGCCTTAAACTGCGTGCAGAAATCTGTAACGTCCGTTGCCTTCCAAAATGAAATCTCCTGTTACAAACAATAAACGATAAATTGTGGTTTTGTAAGGGGCTGGATGATTTGGGATGTTTTTGACGCAATTTCCGCTGGTGGAACGATTATTTTCAATAAGTATTTTTTTATTTAATTTTTTTTATAAAAATGGTAGTTACTGTTACTTTACCAACTATAAGGTGATGCTGAGAATAAATAGGCACTAACATATCTAAATATAGCACTACAAATATCAAAATACCTCTCAATTCAAACATATTAAAGCAGTCTAATTGCTTTCTAACACAAATAGTATTCATAAAAGAGCATATTTTCAGCTGATTAGAATAAGAATTTGATATCCAGGCAAAATTTTTATACGGTTTGAGAATAATTAAGCAAGACTAAATGTTATAAGAGTGTCAGCCAAGACACCAATTAATGTATTTAGTATAGTGAATAAAATTTTCATTTAAATGATTTAAAATCCATTCCTTGAGCTACTTTTGATCGGAATGGTTATCGTATAAAATATTTCCTTGAAAATGATGGTTACTTAACACAAATTGTGGGCCGGAAGATACATTGTTAATACCTTTTCAGGATACTGGATTCTATAGAGATGAAAATTATAATATAAGGAAAACAATTGAGTAATAAAAATTAATCAAAAGAGAATCTACAAGCTGTTAAGAGTTAATTATCCCAATACAACAATTATCTATACAATTGTAATTATTTAATGAAAAATAATAAATAATACTACTTCAGTCGATTTTAATTTGATATAATGTACAACCAACGGAGATACTGCTCTTTCTCCAGAGGTAATTTGCATGCAATACATTACCGAAATTGTGGTTTTAAGACTTCAGTCGATTTATCTTGAGGGTTTTTACTCAGGGGCGCTATATAAACCGAATGAAAATGTAAATGAAAAATTAAAAATTCAAATAGAAATATCTGAAAATTATCGTATTTAATCAAATTCCCAGGAAGGCTACTAAATATTTCATTGAAATATTTAATTTCGTTATAATTTGATAAATTCTCTTCGTATTTTCGGAATTTTAAATTTTTACTTTGATACATATAGTATTATGTCAGTGGCATACAGTACTATGAAAAATTATAATCTTGTAGCTATAAGTTAAGTAGTTTAATGATAAAGTAATAAAATATAAGGTAAGTATTAATTAAACATATCTTATATGCTTCTTCTTTGTCTCATTTATTGGCTGGAATTGCAGTTGTTAATTAATACGAATTAAATTGTGAATATTACCAAAGGTTTGTGTGACATGTCAAGAAAACACCAGCTACTCATGTCCAACACCATTTTGACATTGACATGAATAGACTTAAAGACATTTTCCAAAGGCTTTCTGTTGATTGGAAATGGCTTGATTAATTGAGCAGCAACCTCAGTGACTTGCTCTAAAGCTCTTTTTTAGTAGACAGAATTTTAGTTCTGAGATAGTACAGAATGTTTAAAAAACCCAATAAACCGATAGAATAAATCTTATTTTACAAGCCTAGCATTCCTCACAAGTTGCTACTTGCGATATTTACAGCGGTTATTGGAAATGCTTAAAAAAAAGTTTGAACGAAAACTAATCCAATTGTCAATTATTGGAATCTGCTTTTGTCGCAAGAAATTTTAAGGTTTTAAGGTTTAAGGTACCCATTGACTCAAAAAAAGTAGGGTTATAAAAGGAAGACAATATGGTTTATTATTTTCTATAGTTTATTCTATACAGGATAGCGCGCATGCGCTAAAACCGGAGATCGCTGAAGAGTATTCTATCCTTGCAGGTATCAATAGAAGTTTGGTTATAAATAACACAGAGAGTTGCCTACTGCATCACAGGTAAGAATGAGGATATTCAAATATCTCTAATACTTGAGATGGGCGCTCCGGCATATTACGTTCAATCTACCGGCCATGATGATTTTAAATTTATCCAAACATACTCGCGAAGCTATATTTTTTCACAGTACGACCACCACCTCATTCGAAACGATTTAACCCAGTTATTATAGTTCCAATTTGAACTAAATGCGCTCCAAAAACAACTCTATTCCGCGTCCACGGACCAGCTTGTTGTATCCCGCATTCAGTCTTATTTACGCCCCTTGATAAACAGACAGATAATGAACGAGCGAACAAGTTTTAATAATAATCATGCGGATTTACACATTTAATGTTCGCTCCTTCATTAGCATAACCATGCGGCGCGGCGGCATGAGGGTGTACATAAAGTCGCCGTGGAAATTAAACGAAGAGAGTTCGTTGCTGGGTTAAAAGCGGCATTGTTTTATCTGACAAACAAAATCACGATATGAATTTCCCGCGACGCCAAATAAACTTATGTAATTATTGTTTTCGAACGGTTTCGAGCCGTAATGATTTTCTCGTTAAACAGTACTAATTAATATGTACACGGTACTAAACAGTTTATACATACAGGGGACGAAAAACACAAGCCTTCGATAAGGTTTGGCATTAAGGCCTCGTTCATAAACTACAGAAAATGTTACCAAAACAACACACCGAACTATTAAATTCGTACATTGCAACCAGAATTTTCAGGGTCGAACAAGAAGAAGCTATTACTCTACAATAAAAAAGTTAAGCAGGTGTATCACAAGTACTGGGACCAATGCTTTATCTACTACTAGCGACCCGCCCCGGCTTCGCACGGGTGCAATGCTGATACTAAATTAAATACACTACAGAAAAAATATGAACGTTGTATATAAAAACATAGCGGCCCGCTCCAACTTTGCACGGGCATAAAATATATATGCCTATGTCACTCAATGAAAACATGATTAAAATCGATCCAGTATTTTTGGTTCATTCATTACTGCCCTTGGCCTGCACGCATTAAATTTGGAGTAAAACAATTCCTCTTCCCCTATACTTACTATGAAGATTTCCTGCTATCTTTGGAATATCTAAATTCATACAATTTTTATTACATTACACATTTTTAAACGCAAATTTTAAATTTGTAATATCTCCGAAAATATTTGTTTAATTTACATGCTGTAAGGAACCATATTGATCTATATAAATTGCACACTGTATTTAAGGTACTTAATTCGATAAGGATTAATGCCGTATTGCTTAAAATAGCTTCGTAAATAAGCCATTTTCTCACGTAAAAAGTAAACAATAAAAATGGTTAATGTGGGTTATCCCTAAAAGATAAACATATACCATCGCGGACTTTTTTGTAGACCTTTTTATGGTGTACAATACTGTAGTATATTAATTTGATCTAACTCGTAGGGTTAGGCAGCGTTTTTGCTAATTGCTAAATAAGCCTAAAATATAGGTTAATTTACGACATCACGTTAGAAACCTCTAAAATTAGCAATGTTGCCTTAGTATATTATGCATGTATTATACATATAAACCTTCCTCTTGAATCACTCTATCTATTGAAAAAAACCGCATCAAAATCCGTTGCGTAGTTTTAAAGATTTAAGCGCACATAGGGATATAGGGACAGAAAAGGCGACTTTATTTTATACTATGTAGTGATACACTTGTGATATACCACAAATGGAGAATATTACGATGGCTACTATTTGCTGATGATACCGCGATTATAGCTGTTGGAGACAATAGAGAAGAAGCCACACGAAAATTTTAACAGGCAAGTGGCAATAGAAATAATTGGACACAAGCTTGGAATATAAAAATTAACGAAAGTAAATCTGTGCATATACAGTTCACCTACAATCAGACCGTACAAGCACCAACATTAAGTAATACTATAATTCCGTATAAAAACAACACTAAATATCTCGGAATAAATCTTGATGTAAAACTTCGCTGGAAGGAATATATGAAGAAGAATAGAAAAGAACTGGATTTGAAATATAAAAAATGTGTTAGCTAATTGGAAGAAAATCACAATTATCAGTAGATAATAAATTGCTATTACATAAGCAAATATTGAAACCTATATGGACATATCGAGCTCAATTATGGGGATATTCTACAAATAGTAACATAAACAAAATATCAATTTTCTAGAACAAAGCCCTAAGAAGTATTGTGAGCTCACCCAAATACTACAGGACTGAATAGCTAGATGGAGACCTTTAGATAGCCACCGTCAGCCAAGAAATCAAGAAAATTGCAAGGGAGCATGAGGAAAGACTCTACTCTCATGATAATATTGAAGTATTGCAACTTCTGGATACCACCAGAGTAGGACACACACTCGAAAGAATCAAACCAGCTGATCTTCTGTAGTGTTATGTAGTGAGATGCATATAATAAAAATATGGCAGTGACATGTATAAACATTATTTTACCAAATATTGAGATAGAGCCGATGGATCCTCCTGGTTATATACCTAGATTTAAGTTATCATAAAGACAAGTTGTAGATTAGTCGGAAACGACTAGTAATAATGTAATTATCAAATAATAAAAAGAAGGACGAACAAAATAACATGAAGCCCTCAAGTATGCACAATCTCTATTTATTAATAAGGTTTTGAGTCGACATTTGCTTTTAGGACAGCTGCATAGATTACTAATGCCAACAGAACTGTTGTCTAGTCCACCGAAACCTCCATGTTGGAGATATAAATCTAATCCACACCCACACACTTCTCTTCACGTTTCAAAAATCCCCATAACGGTTCAAATATTTTGAGATATGGCGATTGTTTAGAAAGAAGAAGATATTTGATGATTTCTGAAGCTTCTTAAACCAAAACTGAAACTTTTGGATGTGTTGCGAGATATTAATTCACAATGATCCTAATAACAATAATCAATAATTCACTAGTATCCTACCTATTGTATCTTCCTACCTAATCTCTATATGGTACTTTGTCTATTTTAATGATAATAATCTAGTTTCCGTATTCAATCTATTCAAATCGGTTTTCAAAACCTGGGCCAATTAGTTAGTGCTGCGTGCAGACCGGGCCACGAACGACAACGAGTGGATTTGTTGGGATATTTTTAGTTCTGTCTGGATATGATTTTACAAAAACATCAACAAAATTGTAACAAATTCTCTCCCCTCCATATGCTTGATGTTACGACGTTTTTTTCAGAGGACCTGGAGTATCAGCTGCTATTAGCATCATCAGCAATAGCCCCCTAGGAAATTTCAGATATTATCAAATGTTAGTACACAATGTGCCTTTTGTCGTTTCTATCCTATATTATTTGATTGATAACTTATAACTAGTAAATATAATATAACTAAACTTTAATAGTAAGATGATAAATAAAAAATGCTCAGATAGTACGATATCTTGTACTTAATATTAAATAATTTAAAAAAAAATTGTTTCTGAGAACTTAACGGATTTTAAGATTAATTAGGGAGAGAAATATATCATTTTCCAAGTATATTTGAAAGAAGAAAAGTTTATATAAATGTTTTCCATTAAAGAACTTGGAAGATAGCAACGGTCGATGGTAATAACCTCCAAAGAATCTACTGTATTACTATTGCTGTTGGGAAATTGAACCAATCAAATATATTCTTAAAATTATGTAAAAATTGGACATTTTGTCAGCTAGACGAAAATGCTTATTAGTGTTTCTGCGACGAGAACAATACGTATAACCTGAAAATAAAGCCAAATTAAAATACCTGCTTTTCAAGTAGTATGACACAAAATTACTGATCGATTGGGCAGAAATGGTGGAATATTTTCACGTAAGTTATTATCTAAATGATGTTTCTAGACGACGAATTTGAAACTTGTAAATAAAATTGTTAATAATATAAATATTTGAACGCACAGTCCACTTTGTTTCCCATTTTAAACTTTTTTAATAGTTTTTTACGTATATAGGTATATCAATGTCAATTTATTTTGTTTGATTTCAGAAAAATTGATAAAATATGATCAAAAGAGAACTGTTCGGTTTACGTCAGATTACCGACTTTGGAAACTATACCATAGAAGTATAATTGTACTCCTTAAAGCTTTAGTAAAATTGTTTATATATTCAAAATTGATATATAATTGATATTTGGTGTCGGTAAAACCGATATAAAGGGATTGCTATTAGCAGATCTCTAACCTTCCCGAAACAACCGGTCACCATGAAACATTCAAAATGACCAATATCATTCTTAGAAAATTCTTTAAAAAATTCTTGGAAAAAGAATATTAAAACTAATTGACACTCTCAACGATATGGTCATCTTTAATTATACGTTTTCTATTAAATAATTAAAACAGAGCTTCCTCTAGAATAAATATAAGAACGTAAATTGATTACTTACCGATTACTGTTAAATTTACTTTGATATTTCTCGTAGGCGTTTGTCGAAAATCTACTCTACAGAAATAGACACCGCCATCACTGTCTTTAACAGTATCCATCATCAAGATAGCTGGTCGTTCTTGATATCGAAAAAGAGCTCGTTGTCCGATGTATTTCTCATCCATCCAGTGTATTCCATCTTTTAACGGCTTTTCTCTCGCATCGAAACTGAAAATGAATTTTAAATATTATTAAATTTGTTTGAACAAGCGATAACAGGGACTAGTTTAACATAGCAAAAACATTTATATTTGTAACCTCCCTCCATATCAGTTTATATACTTTAATCAGAATCACTTTAACAATCAGTGCAGCCAAATAATTTTGTTGAATTAACTGAGAAGAGATTCAGGTGGAGAGAATTGTGAAGAGAATTAGGAAAACCGAGTCAAAGAATAAAACGTGAAACATTTTAAAGATCTAATTTATAATTTTAAAATACAGTATGAAATAATGGATACACAGCAGAGTATGTAATTAACAGTATCCATCATCAAGATAGCTGGTCGTTCTTGATATCGAAAAAGAGCTCGTTGTCCGATGTATTTCTCATCCATCCAGTGTATTCCATCTTTTAACGGCTTTTCTCTCGCATCGAAACTGAAAATGAATTTTAAATATTATTAAATTTGTTTGAACAGGCCATAACAGGGACTAGTTTAACATAGCAAAAACCTTTATATTTATAACCTCCCTCCATATCAGTTTATATACTTTAATCAGAATCACTTTAACAATCAGTGCAGCCAAATAATTTTGTTAAATTAACTGAGAAGAGATTCAGGTGGAGAGAATTGTGAAGAGAATTAGGAAAACCGAGTCAAAGAATAAAACGTGAAACATTTTAAAGATCTAATTTATAATTTTAAAATACAGTATGAAATAATGGATACACAGCAGAGTATGTAATTAATTTGTAGTACATTTGAAAGGCTATCCAGATCTCGATTTTTGAAAAAAATACTTATTTAGATAATTGAAATAATCAAAATACAGGCTCCATCTTGTATAATAAAAATGTGTTTAATATTTCTTGAATATATAATTTGTTTTGTCTATAAAAGAAGTCTAAAAAAGAGAAAGAAACTCAATTATTTTTGAAAATAAGTCCCGGGAGATATAGAGACGTTATTCCTTCCAAAATTCCAATAAATATTACGAAGATTGATAGATTTGTTACACAAATATAAATCACTAGCCGAGTGGTAGATTTCCTGTTGGTAATATCATGCAATAGAAAAAACGTCAAGAAAAACAAACCTTCTTCTCAACATATAATTTTTTCTTGATTTTTTGAATTGACGTATGGTGAAAATCCGTGGAGACACCCCACTGATTGAACATTATATAAATGACATTTTCTGTTCTGTCAACAATACGGTGATAAATGACCTATCTTGTTACAGTATCTTGAGATACGCCGAAAATAATAAGATTTTCCTTAATTAGGTGAGTCTTGGGATTACAATTATTATTCGAAGTAGTTTTTTTTAGATATGTTTATTCTGCATTCAATGTTTCGTCAAGTTGTATTTTCATTTGAAAGATTATCTTGAATAAACTATGTTAGTGTAACAATACTTTAGTCTATATGACATCAAATCATAAAAATATCTTATTTTAGTATCGTATGATGAATATTTAAATATATACCAGAGACTTCAAATCCCTAAATGCACTGACGCACATATTTATATTTAATTTACAGTAGTCAGCGATATCAATAAGTGAAAGGTAAAAGTATCAATGTAAAAAAACTATTAACAAATTTTTTCGGAAGGAAAACCTAGATCAAACTCACAAAGAACTTTAAGTTAGTTTAATTTAACAGCAACGGTAAAATTCAAATTATTGAAATTAGCTACCACATGAATTAATTGAAAATGTAATATTGAAAATGTATACTGAATAAAACATAAAATATTTTTACCAAAAAAATTGAACCGACCTCAAAAAATTAATAGGGGACTCACTCAAACTTAGATTTTTAACACAAAAGAAAAACGTTTTAAAACAAAATATCTACATAATAATCGTTGTAATAACTAAATAAAAATAATCCAAAACCTTATTTAACCTATCTACTACACGTATTTTGTGTTCTACTATATACACACAATTTAGCTTAATACATACTATTCTATTGATACAAATCTATTTATCTATTTACCGACACCGACTTCAAAGTGATTAAATTGGTAGTAGTTAAAATAAAATTGTAAATAGATTAAGAGATTTAGGAAGGTATTAAACTAAATGGTGTGTATACAGTAGAATATAAAATACGTGTAGTAAATTGTTTAGTTATTACAAATATTATCATGTAGATATTGTATTTTAAAACGTTTTTTTTTTAAATTTAAAATCTAAGTCTACTTATTTTTCACTTTTTAGTAAGATCCTTATTTACGTGTACCAATTACGGCAAAGTGTACCAATATATGATTATTTTTGATAAATAAATATGTGAAAACATTGTATGTGTTTTTGAAATTTGAGGGTTTCCCTCAATTTCCCCCTTCCCCCCAACAGATCATGACTTGATTCCAATGGGACCACCACGGAAGTGCACTCTTTCGAATAAAAAAAGAATTTTGAAAACCGGCCCACAATTGTCGGATAAATTGGCGAACATACATTACAAAAATGTACATAGAACCTCCTCCTTTGTCGAAGTCGGTTAAAGATGGCGACTGATCCCCTTGAATAGCAACGCTCTTTCATATGTTGCGAGAAGAGTTGTGAAAGATACATTGTTGCAGCTCGAAAGGGAAGATCTGCCATACCCAGCTTAATCACTAGACATAACAATTTATAATTATGAGTTTTTCAGATCCATGAAGCATGGACTGGATGCCGCCCGGCTTCGAAATACGGAAGAAGTGTGGAAATAGATCAATGATTTAATTGATAAATGAAAGTTATGTTTACGACATGGTGTGGCAATATTTCTCGAATGGTCAGAAAAAACTGTAGAAAATTATGTAAAATATTTTCACGAATATATATTGTAGCACTTTATCTCTATAGTTGCCTTTTAAACTGAAATAATAATGTAGACATCTGAAAAAAAACAAATACATCTAAAGAAACAAAAAGAGCATAAAACTAATAACAAAAATACAACATAAATAGTAAAAAATATATTAGAACACGGTATAAATAGATTGTTCTTCCTTCCAACATTTGCTGTTACTACAGTTCTATACAAAACGTATTTGTTTGTTATAAATAAAATTAAATAATCATTTTTTATAATAAAACCTCCCTTTCCCGAGTATTATGAGGTTTTATAATGGAAATATTCATTAGTTTTTGGATAATTGGGAATTATTATCGATAATTAGCTGTTGTGAATTTCAGAGGCATTGTCAGAAACACAAATTAATCTTTTTATTTCAATAAATTTATTTGATATTTTAATGGTTTCAATGAACTAATAGTTTTTGGCCATTATATTAAATTAATATAGTATATTTATAAAATATATCTGGCAGAAATTTGCAATGGTTTTGGAAAAAAAAATAGATATTAAACATAAATATATTTTGCTTCAATTCTCGGGTTTAATGATGTGTATATTTTTTATTTTCATCAATTATGATATATCTGCATTGAATGCGAAATAATCGATAACTATAATAATGGGTGGTAATGGCTTTGTTAAATTTTAACGGTCCACAAAACAATATGTTATTAGATAAAAAGTAAATATATGAAATATATACAGTAATTTTTATATAGCTTAACCCTGTAACCTGATAATAGAGGTTTCAAATTTTCTACGTATTCAATACTAGTCATCAGTAGTATAGTTAATATTAATAAGGCTTTAAATTTTGACTCGATGATAGAGTATTACATCCTAATAAATATCCTCACCTGGTTTTGTTGTCTATTTCTATTATTTCCAATATATGTCAATTATATTTGATAGATTTTATTTAAAAATTAAAATTAATAAAACATGTTTCCAGAGTTAAAATAAGAACGGTGTATTTTAATCATACTTTTCATTACAAGATATAAAAATATTGGATAGAAGTTCCGTCGTTAAATAAAAAAAAACATGTTTTTGTAACACAAATCTTATACAAGTACGTTTTAGTATTCAGAGTTACCTTTCACTGAACATCAATACACTGGAATAGATGTAGCAGTTCATAAATATTTTTGTTACTATTTTTATTTTTATAGTTAAAATGTTGGGTTAAATCTATTCGGTGATGTTTTCGAATTGGTTCAGTGTTTTCCACCATTTTTCCTCACTCATTCGTGTATTGAACTACCTTCCTCTTCATAGATATATTTTTCAGGATTGTATTTTTACTTTTTGATCTCCTATAATTTAATCATTTAATATCCTAAACCTCTAATATACATAAAAATATATCAAATCCAATATGAACAAAATACAAAGTACTTTGCTAAGTAATGATCAGTATGTCCTTAGTTTATATTGTCTGTTTTTGTTAGTCTAGATTATTAGAATATCCAGGTTTAGTATAGGAAAAAGTGGTTGAGGAAATAAGTTTATTGAAAATACATTAAGTCAAGAAAATAGAAGAAAGAACGATTGAAAAAGAACCGAGAAAATGGTTTTAATAAGAAATTCAGATTCTCTTAAAGCAAGGTTATTAGCCTTAATGAAACAAAAAGAAAAATTGAGGGGCTAGAATTATAAGAAGCGTAACCTACTTTAGGGAACACAATGAAACAGCTATTAAGAATAGAGATAAAAATTAATACTATCAATTATCAACAGATAACACGTACAAATGAAATATTGTAGAAGAATTCAAGCACCAATACAGAGACAAAGACTGAAAAGATATATACAAAACATAAAGATAAACAAGAAACAAGAAGAGGTATGATATTTGTTTTAGGGAAATAGGAGACAGAAACCAATGTTCGAGAAATAAAAAACCAATTTTCAATGAAATGTTTGCAAATGAAAAAAAAATTAGTAAGAGGGATATTACCGATATTGAGGGATATTAGGATTTGTAAAAAATATGATTTTATGAAGCCTATATGATAATGGGAGTTGAGTTTATTTGAAGTACAGTTTTGCTAATTAGGAGGCAACCAAATGTGAAAAATCGTTCTAACGCCATTAAAATAGCTGAATTTCTAGACTGTTTATTGTTTCTTTAAAACTGACGTGTCCGCTGCATCATCGATGGTGATAAAGTGAAACAATCAAATGAAGTGCCGGCTTGGTTGCGTAGTAGTAAAGGCGATAGGACTTACTTTCGATAGCCGCGGGTTCGAATCCTGCTGGGGCATGGTCATAAATTTAGGTTTGTGATTGTTTAATATTTGTGAATGTCCTAGGCAAGAGTGTAAAATCCGACAATAAAATTGATCTCAGTCACGCCAGTAACCAAGCTGGGTAAGACTGGATGTCTTCTGGGATGATTTCTAAAGTGGATCACTCACCGAAATGTTGTAGCTGTTGTGCATTCGAAATTGATTTCTGAAGTCTAAAACTTCGTCCAAAATAATATTGTTCAATGTTACTGCTTAAGGAAAGACACAACAACAATAATAATATCAATCAATAATATCAAGTACTGTTTTGTTAATTAGGAGGCAACCAAATGTGAAAAATCGTTCTAACGCCATTAAAATAGCTGAATTTCTAGACTGTTTATTGTTTCTTTAAAACTGACGTGTCCGCTGCATCATCGATGGTGATAAAGTGAAACAATCAAATGAAGTGCCGGCTTGGTTGCGCAGTAGTAAAGGCGATAGGACTTACTTTCGATAGCCGCGGGTTCGAATCCTGCTGGGGCATGGTCATAAATTTAGGTTTGTGATTGTTTAATATTTGTGATTGTCCTAGGCAAGAGTGTAATATCCGACAATGAAAATGATCCCGGTCACGCCAGTAACCAGGCTGGGTAAGACTGGATTTCTTCTGAGATGATTTCGAAAGTGGAAATAATCACTCGCCGAAGTGTTGTAGCTCTTGTGCATTCAAAATTGATTTCTGAAGTCTAAAACTTCGTCTAAAATAATATTGTTCAATGTTCTTGCTTAAGGAAAGAGAGAATAATCAAGCAAGAAAAACATAGACAGAAAAATCAAAAAAGGATACTATCCATGTCATATTTAATTATATACAAATATTATTGAACAACCTATTATTTGTATCGACGTCTATTATTTTAAAACAAGTATAGTCTGCCCTAGATTATTTAAAGTCAATTAAATATTTAAATATATGGATAATGGTATACTTGAGTAAAGCAGTTTAAACACAAGAAGCGGAAAATTGCAGTAGATTAGCCTTAACACCTGCAATTAAGGTAAAACTCCCGAGACCGTTATATCCAGAAGTAAGAGCTCTTGTCCACGACTACCTCCATTGTTTCGGGAATAAAAGTTCCACGAACGAAATCGTGCGAGAAAGAACAGAGTCGAACAACCAATTATCTCGAATCGCTTACTTGTAAGACGTCGCCTGTTGTACGGCAGCGATTGCTCTGAAGTGTTCTAAAAAAAGAACACAGAACACAGAGGAATTAGAAGTGTATCTCACATGTATTACCTGTGATCAAGTTTCGCGTTCATTTGACACTAGAGAGCGGGACTGACATTTTGATTAGTGGGAAATTTAAAATATTTTATTAATAATGACTGCGGTAATAAAAATAGTAGAAATAAAAATGCGAAAAAAGTTTAAAAAAGCATGTTATTTAAATATATGTACATTTTAGATTGCAAATATGATTTAAAAGGAGAATTCTTAGAATTTTCCATGTTTAATAACAATATATTATAACAACAATACATTAAAACGTAATATAACAGATTTAACACAAAGCTTATACTTTTAAATATACAAAATTTAATAAGCTATTCAATATGGAACATTTTATATTAGCTTAGATATAACTTGGCCAAATACAGAGTACAGTACAATATATATGTTGAAGACTAGTTATTTTGAAATGTCTTTTTAACTCTTTTTTTGCCAAATATTTATTGTAAGTATATCTGTAGTCATCTATATATGAGCTGTGTTATATTTAGATATTGCAATAAAAATGTTTCGTTTTGCCTTTTACTATTCTGTTAATTTTTAAACACCTAACTCTTTTCCTTCTACTCACGTCTCGTTGAAAATGCTCAATACAGTTGATGGTTTTGAAAAATACAGCCATTTGGGGATATAAAATATTGGACAGACTGCTTGTTAAGCGAACTTTTGTGCATAATCTGGTAATTAAATAGAACAGCCCAGATATCATTTACCAACAAAGTAAAAAAAGTATCTGGCTTTGTCAAATTACATCTATCATACTGCCGGGCTTCAATAACTTTACTGTTAAACTCACTAACATTTCCTGACATATTTGGATCAATGTTTTCCTACTTCTATGCCACAGCTAAAATATAGGCTTGTTATTTTTTACAAATCAGTTACAAATAATTAACCTTATAAAGGACTTACAATTTAAATAACAACCGGGAACCTTATCGCTGTTAATCAATGCTCTTCCACATTTTGGTTCGTAGTCAGCCTACCCAAAATGTACACTACAAAGCCTTTTGTTATTGTTTTAGACCTCAAAAGAGATTCCCATCAGTTTTTCATTATTTATTGCTAAAAGCCATTTCTGACATAGAGCAGGATCCCTAGGAAAGCTGTGTATACTATTTGAAACGGTACTATATCCTGGGACTCAACACCTGAGATGTATTAAGATTTAAACAAATCATTTTAACGTCATAAAGTTTGCGTTGTCAGCAATGTTAAAAAATGGTCCAATTCGATAGAAATACAGAAATTCTTTGTATATAAGTCGAATTGGTTCTATTGGAAGCATACAATTACCAAAAAATTCCAAAATATCCAGTAACTTTCTGATTATTTCCACCAAATATAAACACACGTACTTTAACAGGTCGATTGAAGAGTCTTCGCCCAGGTACATAGATGGTGCTATTAGAATTAAATGCATATATTTTAGTATAACCCTCAGAAGATGCGTGTATAAATTTGACAGCTGTCGAATCATTAGTTTGTAAATTATTGCATTTTGAGTGAAGCAACTTTTGTTATTATGAAAAAAATGGATGGTGAAAAATGGAAAAAAGGATTTCGCGCGTTGATAAAATATTGCTTTTCGAAGGGCAAAAATACAGTTGAAGCAAAAACATCAAAAGAAGTAGCATAATCAAACATCAAGGATTGGTATGCCAAGTTTAGACCTGGTGAGCACCGAAGACGGTGAACGCACTGGATGTTCAAAAGAGGTTGTTACCGACGAAAACATTAAAAATATCCACAAAATAATTTTGAATGGCCGTATATTGAAACTGAATGAAATAGCAGACACTCTAAAGATATCAAATGAAGGTGTACACCATATCATTCACGAATATTTCGGTATGAGAAAGCTCTGTGTGGAGTGGGTGCTGCACAAGCTAACTTTTGACCAAAAACAACGTGTTGATGATTAGGAGCAGTGTTTAAATATGATCAAGCGTAATAAACCCGAGTTTTTGCATCGATATATGACAATGGATAAAATATGGCTCCATCATTTCACTCCGAAATCCAATCGACAGTCATCCGAGTCGAATGCACATGATAAACTCGCTCCAAAGCATGGAAAATGCAACAGTGGGCTGGCAGGGTATGGCGTCTGTATTTTGGGATGCGCATGGAATAATTTTCATTAACTACCTTGAAATAGGAAGGACTATCCACAGCGGCTATTACATAGCATTATTGGACCAGTTGAAGGACGAAATCGCCAAAAAAAAAACGGCCGCATTTGAAGAAATAGAAAGTGCCGCTTTACGAAGGCAATGTATCACAAGTTAGTGAAAACGATGGCAAAAATCCATGAATTGGACTTCGAATGGCTTCCTCATCCACCGTGTTCTCCAGATCTGGCCCCCAGCGACTATTTCCTGTTCTCAGATCTCAAAAGAATGCTCGCCGGGAAGAAATTCTCGTCGACAGAAGTGGTGGTCGCCGAAACTGAGGCCTATTTTGAAGCAAAGGACAAATCGTACTACAAAAAAGTATCAAAAAGTTGGAGGGTCGCTATAATCAGTGTATCACCCTTGAAGGGAATTATATTGAATAAGAAAAAAATTTTGCCAAAAAAAACCAAAAAGACCTGTTATACCTTCTTATTTTCTAGAATAGACTTCTGAGGGAGAAAGTGTTAAATTTCAGCTTTGCTATCAAATTTCTACCTCGAGTCACCTAGCCGCAAATGAACAAACTAAAACACTGTTTTGCTTGCACCCATTTAAGATACCCTTCCAAATTCTCAATATTTTGTGAAACGGAACGAGCGAATGGGCGTCTTTTTCCGCGACCGCTTTCTTGTCCGACCTCCTCCCGCTTCCTGCTCCTCACCCCATCGAAAATGTCATTAAGTTTTCTGCTTTTTTATTTCATCGTGCCCTATGAAGGAAATTCCCGCGGAGAATCTGGAATAATATAAAACAATTTCGTCGATCGAACGAAACCGTTCGCTTTCTTATGACCCAGTTATTGATTGATTCCCCGCAAATACAAAGTTTATTCCGTTATTTTGATGTGAGATGGAAGAACCATCCGATTTTCATATGTTAAAGAAAAGTTATTTCTTTTTATCTTTCAAGGACTTGACGAGTATATATATATATGAAACTAGCTGACCCGGCAAAGGTTAAAAAAGAACAAATGACATGGAGAGCTCTGAGCGATGAGGGAATATAAAAAGAACAAAACAACAAACATTAATTTTTTAAATTCATTATAATTTATTTTAAGTAATAATTATTTATATAATTAATTCATTACATAATATTAATCTCAATGCTACAGCGTAAACAATATTTTTTGTTAGTCCGTCTTTAGCTAATATAAACAAACTTGATGGTTTACTCACTCGAGAGCATGCAACGTATTGTCCGTGTGAAAAACATGGTGTGCTCAATTCTAAGCCACAAACATGCATTGTTTGACATTGAGATTTATTAATAGTCATTGCAAATGCCAATCAGAACTTGAATATGCTTAAATTGAATTGGCACATCTGTGGGTATAATAGTTATTCGTGTTATTAATATATTTTCACTTCGAAACTTGCCATTTAAAATGATGGCTTCCATAATGCTTTTTATTAATTTTTTAATGACTAATCGAGTACCATTGCACGGCCGTGGTGGGTACCAATTACGAGGCAAAATAATTGGACATCCAACTTTCAGTTGTAAGTTATGCGGTGGCATGCCTGGCAAATCCAGTGAGGAAAACTCTGTCCACTCTGTCGGAAAATATACAGCTTCAGTGGCATCGCAAACTGTGTCAATATATTTATATGATACTAAGTCCCCTGGCAATAACTGTTGTATCTTCAGATTCAAAATGTCAACGTCCACTTTTTTTGCCGCAAAAATTGCTCCTTTTTATAAATATAAAATAAAAAATATATAATAAAGTTACTTGAGAATATATTTGATATGAGAGTTGCACTGAGATAGCAAAAATGTCTGACTATTACGCTTCACGCATAAACACTAATAATAGCCGAAAACTGTAGAGAGAATAAGAGAAAGTTTATTGTTTGAGAGAAATAGGAGACCATCTTCGTTGTCATTCCTACTCCGTTCTGTTTACTGGGTGAGAAGTTACACCGGTAGATACATGGAGGGGAAAACTTACCAAGTGATAATAATTGATGTTAGCGAGCGGGATAAAAAATGATAAAATTATTAAAATGACTATTAAAAAGCAGGGGTTGGTGATAGAAAAGTGAAAATTTTGGGTTGTATGTATTTTTTAATGCCACATAATAAAAAAATATCCAGAAAACTAAAAAAAATATTTTGGGGTGGACATCCCTTATAACTTAGGGGTTTGATTTTGCATAGATAGAGCCGATTCTCAGACCTACTGAATATGCAGAAAAAATTTCATAAGAGTCGGCCAAGCCGTTTCGGAGGTGTATGGGAACGAACATTGCGACATGAGAATCACTACATAGTATAAAACAAAGTCGCCTTTTCTGTCCCTATATCCCTATGTGCGCTTAAATCTTTAAAACTACGCAACGGATTTTGATGCGGTTTTTTTCAGTAGATAGAGTGATTCAAGAGGAAGGTTTATATGTATAATACATGCATAATATACTAAGGCAACATTGCTAATTTTAGAGGTTTCTAACGTGATGTCGTAAATTAACCTATTTTTTAGGCTTATTTAGCAATTAGCAAAAACGCTGCCTAACCCTACGAGTTAGATCAAATTAATGTACTACAGTATTGTACACCATAAAAAGGTCTACAAAAAAGTCCGCGATGGTATATGTTTATCTTTTAGGGATAACCCACATTAACCATTTTTATTGTTTACTTTTTACGTGAGAAAATGGCTTATTTACGAAGCTATTTTAAGCAATACGGCATTAATCCTTATCGAATTAAGTACCTTAAATACAGTGTGCAATTAATATAGATCAATATGGTTCCTTACAGCATGTAAATTAAACAAATATTTTCGGAGATATTACAAATTTAAAATTTGCGTTTAAAAATGCGTAATGTAATAAAAATTGTATGAATTTAGATATTCCAAAGATAGCAGGAAATCTTCATAGTAAGTATAGGGGAAGAGGAATTGTTTTACTCCAAATTTAATGCGTGCAGGCCAAGGGCAGTAATGAATGAACCAAAAATACTGGATCGATTTTAATCATGTTTTCATTGAGTGACATAGGCATATATATTTTATGCCCGTGCAAAGTCGGAGCGGGCCGCTATGTTTTTATATACAACGTTCATATTTTTTCTGTAGTGTATTTAATTTAGTATCAGCATTAAACCCGTGCGAAGCCGGGGCGGGTCGCTAGTTTTATATATAAGATAAAGGTTTGTGGCGTATACTTACGAATATATCGGCGTTTTTCGATTGTCGACTTCCTTAAACCAAATGACAATGTGCATTTTGTCACCGACGATGGCCGGATCGATATCGCAGGGCAATTTGGCGACCCCACCCAACACCGCCTCGACATCGTGGAAACTGGACGCTGCAAAACAAAAACAGAAACATTAGGTATAGGGCAAAGTGATCCAGGGTTTTTAAATTGCATTTTAGCGGTGTGTTTTTACAAATTATGAATGATATGTAGAACCTTCCCACTCTTCAGTTATTCTCTCTCTATGAATGTTGTATAGTCTATTTAAATTAAATTTCCTTCCCATTTTATTCTAGTTAAAAAGATATTTAATGCTGTCTGATACGTTCTAATGTGTAAACGAATAAGCCTGCAAAAGTCATTGGGCTGTCAAACGTTTACAAAATTCTACAAAATAATAATTATAATAACTATAGGTGATAAGTCGGCAAACATTGTTTTAACTCTTTTCTTGTTTTGACAAATTTCAAGTCACTTCTTACCATTACTTTCATTGAAAATGCCGGAAGCCAGACAGCACAGATTCTCTAATCAGAATTTCGGACAGGAGCGAGATAATGGCACCATCTTGTAAGTAAAATTTGTTGGACAATTACGCATTTTATTGCTAAATAATAAGTTGTTGCGGTTTTCATTGAAGATATTTTAGAATGTTGCAGATGCAATGAATATTACTATGGACATAGTCAGCAAAATATCTTAAAAAATTAAAAATATAATATAATCTAGGATTCTTCGAAAAGGAGCCGTCCTCATACGAATCGGGTGGCGGATCAATATCAGATTGATGTTAGCTTTATCACATATCGAATATATCAAATGTATAAAAACAGTGAGTAGTTTTTTTCGGTGTAAACGTAATTTAGTGCAATTATTTCAGAGAAAACTGTTAGTCTGAGAAGCATACATAGAAATATTAGAGATTTGCAGCTTTTTGAGGGATGTAGAACTTTCTTTCATACAATTTTGGGTAATATAGGATTTAAATACTGTAAAAATAAACCGAACTTCCAGACATTGCCTTGAAATAATAAAATTTTTAAAAGCATATACCAAAAATAATGATGACCTATTCTTTCAATATGTGTATTTAGATGAGATATGAATATGTGTATTTACATGAGTGGTACATTAGGTCACACATTGAAAATTGGAAGAAATGAAAATTGAAAATGAATTGAAATTGATTAGAAATTGACAAAAAATGGATTCCTGAACAACTGTTAAATAAATTGGGATTTACTTGAATGAAACTTTCTGAATACAGAAGTAGGATTCAATTCTAATGACTTCAAAGACAGGGTTATGAGAGTGAAAACTAAAGGTGAGTGTATACGATAACTGTAGGAAATCTTATTGTAGAGTGTGAAATATTTAAGGGTACAGATATGTATGTAATTGTTCAGAATATACATGAGCATTAGATTAAAATGTGAGGATTTGAGTTATTTATTTTGTAATGCTAGATTCTATCGTCCTTAACATTGTGTTCAAATTTTTCCTGATGTCTTATTTCAATTATTAAGGCGTTATATCCATTTTCATTTCGAATGAAGAAATCGTACGAGAAAAAAGAAGTACTTATTTAAATTTAACCGACTCCAAAACAGGAGGATGTTCTATGTTATATTTCGATTATATCGATTATATTCGATTATTCGTTATATCGTCGATTTCTCCGCCATCATTGGCCGATTTTCAATATTCTTTTTATATTCGAAAGAGTGTACTTCCTAGATGGTTCCATTGGAACCAAGTTACATTGAGGTCGGTACCGGGCTCAAGTAATGCAAAAACAATAATATAATTTTGTGACATATACACAGAAGAAAACAAATCTAAATTAATATAACTGTTTGGGTTCGGCACCGACTTCAAAGTGATTGGTTGGTAGTAGTTAAAATAATATTGTAAATAGATAAGTAGGTTTAGATAGGTATTAAGCTAAATTGTGTGCATGTAGTAGAATATATAATATATGTATTAAATCGGTTAAATAATATTTTGGTTTATTTTCTTTTAGTTAATTGTAATAAACGATTACGAAAAGGTTTTTTTTGTGTTAAAATCTAAGCTTGACTAGTTTTACTTTTTAGTGAGTTTCTTACTTATTTTTGGAAGTCGGTTCAATTTTGTTGTTAAAAATGTATTATAGTACTAGCAAGCAACTTAAATTGAAGTAATTATTATTTTATTATTTGAAGAAATCTGGTGCCGATACTTTCAGAAATCTATGCTCATTCAATTCTTGCAAAATCTCATTATCTGTTTTTGGTTTAAACATTTTAAAGATGGTGGTTTTTACGTCAATGACAAAGAAAGGCTTAGAGGTTCAGAAAAGTCGTAAGACAATGAACTGTAAGGTCTATGGTATAAAACGCCAGCTCAGTCTCTCAAAGTGGTTTAATTGCTTGCCAAGGAGAGAACGCAATACAAGGAATAAATAGTTGTCGGTGACGTTTTGTGACTAAGAATAGAAAGTGAATATATTGCGAAAATCACAAAAGAAAAAAGTCATGGATTAGTCTCGGAGAGCCATCCACATGGACACCGAAGTGGACTATTAATGACAATATAGTCTTTCTGAAACCGAATGAAACTGTCCATGGGCAAAGTTTAAAATGGAAAGTTTACAATTTAAAATGGAATGAGAATGTTTGTTATATATAATATATATATATATATATATATATATATATATATATATATATATATATATATATATATATATATATATATATATATAGATATATAATTTTCGAATGGAGCTTCTCTTATTCGAAAGGGTGCACTTCCAAGGTGGATTCATTGGAACCAAATCAGGATCTCTTGGGGGGAAGGGGGGAAATCGAGTGAAACGCTCAAATTTCGAACGTACGTACAAAATTTTCATATATTTTTATCTAAAATAATCAGATGTTTGGGTATAATATTATTCCTGAGCTGATGTGATGGAAAATCGGAAGTCGTTCGGTGTAGAGCAAAAGCCATTCAGTTGGCTTTTTAAGCACTAATTATAGCATTTAAGATCTCGTAGAAATATTGTAAACAACTGCTTCTATGATGTAAAAAGAGTGTTAACGCGCTAAGCGCCCAAACAGGGGTTGCGGATTCGATTCCCGGCAGGGACTGTAACTTTCTATTGTTTAGTTAGAACATTTGTCAAATCACCTAGGCTAGGTAGCGGACCCTGGGGCTTGAAAGGGTTATTTTTAAATTTTTTTGTGTGTTAAAAAGCTATTTATATTGATTATTTTTTGATCTTTGCAAACAAATAGTTCAATTTTAAGAAAAAAAGGTAGCAATTAAGACTACCCCTCGTGGTTTTGTAGATAAATATTGTTTTCCTAACAGAATACCAATATTGGAAAGAATATAACAAATTAGTCAATCTAGGGTACCGTTAAGTTAAGTGATTGCTCCTATTCCGCGTTGTGGATTTTCGCGAAAGCATAAGGAAATCGAGCGAAGGAAAAAACATTTCCGATAAAAATCCGACTGCGATTAACACCAAGTCGTAATTTTTCCGCAACCTCATTTACGCCGTATTAGCAGGGCCATTATTCACTGGAAATTATTTATGACTCGTAATAATCTCTGATATCTGGTTCATTACAGCAGATTGTACAACGTATATCACCATCGTTCGGGCTACCATATTTTTTTTGTTAATATATCGGTGGGTATATATCAAAGGCAGTATATTAAACGTGTTTATTTGATCGATATGTTTGTCGAGCTTTGGTTTGGAAGCTTTTACTGTATCGGATTCGTTTCTATATAAGCTATTAAAATATCCTGGATGTAGAATGATGAATTAATTTTTATTTATATTTTTAGTCATTGGAGGTTTCTCTATTGACAAATGTTGTGTGGTAAAACCACCGATTAAATTCATGGTATGTAACCTAATAATATTTTGTGCTATCACGTTTATTTCCATTGCTTTTCTCCTATGAAGAAGTTTATTTCCAGCAGATATCTGCGAACGGTATTGAAGATTCTACTTCGTCATGCTTTAAGATGTATAGTTGGACATGTCAATAACAGTGAGTATTCCAGATAATAAACTGTTAGTTGAAAAACGTTTATGTGGCTTCAAATGGATTCAAACATTCAAGAATTCATTGATTCATTCATTCAACGATAGAGAAGAAGACAAATTATTTTAATTCACAACAGCAATAAAGATACATTTAAAATTTCAATGTACTAATTTAAAGGTGATATAACATAGCTGCTGGCTACTTGAATATATATATATATATATATATATATATATATATATATATATATATATATATTTATATATATATATTCTATATTCATTTTTCTTTTTGATTAATGATCAGATCTTCAGATAAACTAACTAACTTTCAAATAGTGTGCTTAAGATTTATTAATTGTGATAGGGAAAGAAGCTCTAACTGATAAGTGATGGAAACTGATGGAATAAAAGGTATTCTTCGATTAAATAAATACTTTCGTGTGATAAATTTTGTTTCAATTATATTTCAGTCCAGTATTTACACCTACATAACTAAACATAACTTGGATAGGTTATAATTACGCAATAGTACTATTGGTGTGTTGAACTTTAGATAAAAGGTATGAAGTGGTATGCGCAAAAATATGTACATGCAAAAAATCAACAGGTTCTTTTGCCTCTATTGCGGCATTCGATGTTCATTTAACCGTTTCTCTATCAGAAAGGGATTAATCCTATAGTCTAAGAGTCATTGTATCAGTCTTCCTAATAAACATTGAACTGAGTATGATTTTACGTGTAATCTTTGTGCAGGGGGTAGACTGATCTGCTCTGTATCGTTACAATTTTAGCACATGTATTGTAGAAGTAACTTTTTAACCGTAACAAAAAGAAATATTCAAAATAAAAAGTCTAAGTCTATTTAAGCTATTACTGTTGATGTTTTGTAACGGCAAAGATTGAAATGAATAACGATTTAATTAAAATTAAAGAATCGCTTATCCAAAGAAGTTACAAAACCAAGTCTTATCTGGTTATATAGGTTTTAGAGTTTTGTTTTTTATATTCTATTTGTTTTCTTTGTATTTTATATTCCAAGTTTAGAAATTATTTGAAATTTTTCATAATTATATTTAAGATTTACTATATTAATTGTACGTAGGCCTTGCTAATTTTATCTAATAACAGCTCAAAATATAGGCATTCGAGTTATAAATGCTAACATCTTCAATTTTCAGTAAATGAATTAAATTAATAAGGTAATCTCCATATACCATACACTATTCCAGTTATACTTAATGGCACCCTCAAAGATTTCATCATCATCATTTCTAGTCCCCAGTTGGCGTTTCCGCCTGAATCATTTCCTCCTCACTCGGTAGGTGGCTGTAGAAGCTACTAGTTTATATATTGAAATATTTATGTTATAAACGATTTCGTATTAATTACTGGCCTCCTAGTTACTCATTAAAATTTAAATCTATATTAGGTTATATGTATTTTTCGGCATATCCTTTATATACAAAATACATATTCCTTTTTGGGAAGGATATTTTATTTAAATCATTGTTATAATAATTATATTTCTCATCTATATCATCATTTCCCCGCTAGGGAAACTTCTTACATATAATATTATACAATATCTTCGTCTATTTATTTTAACTTAATTACTTAGGGCTATGTTAAGCATAATATAATCTTGCAAAACATGCTTTACGTCAACACCGGAGATTTGACCATATAAAACAATTAAGTCATTATCTAAATTAGTTTATCTTAAGGCTACAATGATTTAAATAAGATATGGGCATAGATAATAGCCATAATGACGGTCTCGTACATTAGATGGTATCTGAAACAAAATTATATACAAGCCTAATAAGTACTTTACCGTTAATTTTTTTTGTGAGAGAATTGTGGTTAATAACCTGACAATATGCTGTGAATAAAGACAGTAAGTTTTTGTACTGTGTCCTGTGTATATAATTTGACGTATAATACCAAATAAATTTAATAATATAAGATTAGCTTGAATAATTTCGGGCGTTATTTTAGTTTTATTATTTTTAGATTAATAGTATGCGTCTTGATTGAAAAAGAGTATACAATTTTTTAAGTGCTTTCTTTGATTTTGAATTATGTTAAGGCAATCGTGTTTTAAAAGGGCATTTATAGAGAAACATTTTTCTTGTTATATTTTGGAAACTAGTGTCTAACTGTGCTGGATTTAACAGGTCAATTGAAAAGTCTGACACATAGATGGCGCTACTTGAACTAAATACATACGTTTTTTACTTAGCCCTAATCCTCAAAAGATGAGTGTATAAATTTGAATGCTGTCGGATCATTAGTTTGTGAATTATAGCATTTTGGGTGAAGCAACTTTTGTTATTGTGAAAAAAAATTGATAAAAAGAACTTTCAGGTATTGATAAAATATTGTTTTTTTAAGAGAAAAATACAGTTGAAGAAAAAACTTGGCTTGATTCCGGACACTGTCTCAGGAAAATCAATCATCAATGATTGGAATGTTAAATTTAGACGTGGTGAAATTAGCACCGAAAACGGTAAGCGCAGAGGACGCCCAAAAAAGGTTGTTACCGCCGAAAATATTTAAAAGATCCACGAAATGATTTTGAATGAGCATAAATTGAAATTGAATGAAATAGCAGACACTATAAAGATATCAACTGAACGTGTACATCATGTTATTCACGAATATTTGGGTATGAGAAAGCGCTATGCAAATGCATTCGTATGCAAGCGCATTCGTATGTTTTAATTTTTTTTACCTCCCGTGATGACACTCATGTAAATACAATAATATCAGTGTATGGCCATTATATGTAAGTCCTACATATTTCTATCAATAAATGATTGCATCATCAATCAAGATAGTCAATAATCGAACATTTAATAATAATATATAATATATCCGATATTTTTAGACTTTTTTTTCATAGTCAAAATTCCTGTTGATTTGTTTACCATTTATATTTTTAAATATGTGGAATATACAATATATAAAATGTCACATGTCTCTCCAACACTAGAGCTAAGCTGTGTTTGTATCTTTTCTTGTAACCTCATGAGATGGAAATACCTGAAAATACTTGAAAATAATTATTATTGAATCCCAAGCATTTTCATCTTGGACTAGTCTAAAAGCATAGGCACGTTAATCAATACTAACTATGCGATAACCAATAAACTTCATTCCCTACATATTTATATTAATAAAGGATTGAATCAAGTCTAATTAACGTTGGATAAGCTCGCAACATTCGTTCACTATGCGAGTTAATAAAACGAAACTGACCAGGAAAGTAAATAATCGAACAATTAATAATGATCAGAGATACTAAACTTTATATTTTCTTGTCATATTCTAAATACGTGTTGACTTATTTACCATTTATATTGTTAAATATGTGGAATATAGAATATATAAAATGTCACTTGTCCCTCCAACACTAGAGCTAAGCTGTGTTTGTATCTTTTTTTGTAACCTTATGAGATGA
The DNA here is from genome assembly GCF_030347505.1 of Rhynchophorus ferrugineus. Taxonomy (NCBI): domain Eukaryota; kingdom Metazoa; phylum Arthropoda; class Insecta; order Coleoptera; family Curculionidae; genus Rhynchophorus; species Rhynchophorus ferrugineus. The sequence continues at coordinate 54,687,405 of NW_027472583.1, forward strand.
AAATACCTGAAAATACATTATTATTGAATCCCAAGCATTTTCATCTTGGACTAGTCTAAAAGCATAGGCACGTTAATCAATATTAACTATGCGATAACCAATAAACTTCATTCCCTACATATTTATATTAATAAAGGATTGAATCAAGTCTAATTAACGTTGGATAAGCTCGCAACATTCGTTCACTATGCGAGTTAATAGAACGAAACTGACCAGGAAAGTAAATAATCGAACAATTAATAATGATCAGAGATACTAAACTTTATATTTTCTTGTCATATTCTAAATACGTGTTGACTTATTTACCATTTATATTGTTAAATATGTGGAATATAGAATATATAAAATGTCACTTGTCCCTCCAACACTAGAGCTAAGCTGTGTTTGTATCTTTTTTTGTAACCTTATGAGATGAAAATACCTGAAAATACATTATTATTGAATCCCAAGCATTTTCATCTTGGACTAGTCTAAAAGCATAAGCACGTTAATCAATACTAACTATGCGATAACCAATAAACTTCATTCCCTACATATTTATATTAATAAAGGATTGAATCAAGTCTAATTAACGTTGGATAAGTTCGCAACATTCGTCCACTATGCGAGTTAATAAAACGAAACTGACCAGGAAAGTAAATAATCGAACAATTAATAATGATCAGAGATCCTAAACTTTATATTTTCTTGTCACATTCTGAATAGGTGTTGACTTGTTTACCATTTATATTGTTAAATATGTGGAATATAGAATATATAAAATGTCACTTGTCTCTCCATCACTAGAGCTAAGCTGTGTTTGTATCTTTTTTTGTAACCTTATGAGATGAAAATACCTGAAAATACATTATTATTGAATCCCAAGCATTTTCATCTTGGACTAGTCTAAAAGCATAGGCACGTTAATCAATACTAACTATGCGATAACCAATAAACTTCATTCCCTACATATTTCTATCAATAAAGGATTGCATCAAGTCTAATTAACGTTGGTTAAGCCCGCAGTATTCGTTCGCTATGCGAGTTAATAAACCGAAACTGATCAAGAAAGTCAATAATCGAAAATTTAATAACGATCAGCCACATAATTTTATGTCCTAATTCCGGCGCGTTAATTAATTCGGTATTATCGAATAAATGAAACAGTTCGTCTAGCGATTTCACGCGAATGAACGCATATCAAGTTGATATCGAGCATATTAATATGGCGATAATCAATCACGGATCGATGGCGGGCTCGAAGCTTGAAATTCCCGAATTCGATTAAAAATTTAAAACAATACCGGCTAACATCGATTGCATTTGGTTTTCGCTAATGTTTTGCGCGCATTCATCAATCAGTGACACGGGTAATAATTTCACCTTCCGGTTAATATAATATTTAACAGAGAAAGTTCGTCGAAACAAACGGTATAGCGATGCAGTATCATTAATATTGCACATTGATATCAGCTATATATATTGGCTGTATAGTATGGGCTTTTAAAGTTTTTGAAATCTATATATAGTTAAAACGATTGATTGTACACATATGTCTTCACAATTTATTTTGTTAATAAAAAAATTTATAGAGAGAAATAAGCACAACCTACTTTTTCGATCTTGCAGAGTATAAAACGTCAATTGAAAAGTCCCCGGCCTACCTAACACAATCTTTTTTGGCAATTTTTTTTTATTCAACATAATTCCCTTCAAGGGTTTCCGATACCATTTTTGCAGTACGACTTGTCCTTAGCTTCAAAATAGGCCTCAGTTTAGGCGATCATTTCTTTCTTCGACGAAAATTTCTTCCCACGGACACTCTTTTGAGATTTGAGAACAGAAAATAGTCGCTGGGGGCCAGATCTGGGGGACACGGATAAGGATGACCAATTCATGAATTTTTGTCATCGTTTCCACTGATTTGTGACACGGAACAATTGTTTTGGCCAAGCAATACTTTCTTTTTCTTCAAATGCGGCGGATTCTCGACGATTTCATCCTTCAAACGATCCAATAACCCTATGTAATAGTCGCTGTTGATGGTCATTCCTTTTTTAAGGTAGTCAATGAACCCGTCAATATTAATGCCGACTGTTGCGTTTTCCCACGCTTTTGAGCGGGTTCATCGTGTGCAATCTACTCGGATGACTGTCGGTTGGACTTCGGAGTGAAATGATGGAGCCATGTTTCGTTCATTGTCATATATCGACGGAAAAATTTGGGTTTATTAAGCTTGATCATCCTCAAACATTGCTCCGAATAATCAACTCGTCGTTGTTTTTGGTCAAAAATGATCTCGCCCAGCACCCACTTTGCACAGAGCTTTCTCATGCCCAAATATTCGTGCATAATATGATGTAGACGCTCAGTTGATATCTTTAAAGTGTCTTCTATTTTATTCAATTTCATTTTACGGTCATTCAAAAGCATTTTGGGGATTTTTTAAATGTTTCTGTCGGTAACAACCTCGCTTGGTCGACCACTGCGTTCACCGTCTTCGGTGCTCATTTCACCACGTCTAAACTTTGCTCACCGATCCTGATGATTGATTTTCCTGGGACAGTGTCCTGAAACTCGGTATCAAGCAAAGATTTTGCTTCAACTGTATTTTTTCCTTCAAAAAGTAATATTTTATCAATTTTTTATTAATTTTTTTCACAATAACAAAAGTTGCTTCACTCAAAATGCCATAATTCACAAACTGATGATCCGACAGCTGTCAAATCTATACACGCATCTTTTGAGAGTTAGGGCTAACTAAAAACATGTGAATTTAATTCTCATAGAGCCATCTATGTGTTAGGTTGGGGACTTTTCATTGATTTCATGATGGAATTCGTAAATTGGTTGAAACACAATACATACAATTTCAAATTTACACAAATCGTTTGAAACTGAGATCATATAGATTAATAATTATATAACAATATCTTTATATAACATTAACTAAGGACACTCCTTCACAAAATGCTTAACGCACAATACAGTTGGAAAAAATGTGAAAGGACCTAATCGAGCGGAAATGTAAATGAGACATAAACCGAGCTGGGTTCGGCGATACCCTTTCGCACCGCATCGCGATAACGAACGAAACGGTGACGCAGATCTATGCCCCCTTTTAATTTGGAAATTAGTTGACCCCATTGTGGCCGTCCTCCTCCTAACCGTGTCTCCGTTTAAGTTCAACCGCCGTTAAAACTTCGGCGGGCGTCAGTTATTACGTTCGGGCGCCACTAAATAATCATCCGGAGAAACGGCGACGGGGAAGGAAAACGTTAAGCCGAATAAAATTATTAGCGTCGGCGTTAAGAAAATTGAATGTTCGGATATTAAGGGGGCAGTAAAAAGTTCCGATTGCCGCTTGTTGTCGTGTTCCGTCCCCATTAACACTCGATGTTGCATATAAATTTGTTTCGTTACGTCCGAAACGGTTGCGAGAACGGTTGTTTGTTTCATAGGACCGTTAATGCCGCTGATAAAAACTTGTTTTCTGTTTGCTTTCATTAAATCTGTTGAGCCGAAAAGAACTTTTATATTTCTCCAGCTTAGAATAGTATAATTTAAGGATATAAGTTATCGGTTATGTCAAAATATTTTTATCTTCTGATGTTTCTGTCTAAAACATCGAAGTACATCGCATTTTTTTAAAAATAAAGTTTGTATTTGCTAGGTTTAAAACACTTTAAACTTAAAACTTAATTATTGTACAATAAATATATTTGTGTAATATGCTCTACAAATAAGTAAGTGCCAATAAAACGTAATACGCCCAAATCAAGCAACTAGGAATAGCCGTCTGATCGGTGACACATAATAATATCAACAAATAATTTAAACCGACCTGCTGCCCGCTGCCAACTCCAATTTTAATGCAGTACATTATTTGCTATTTTTGTTGCACGCAAATCGATTAGGAACATGTAATTTTACATTGTAGCCTAAATTTGGCAGCGCTGAACTGTACTTGAAACGATATTAACACGGAAAGTGAGTCGCTGGAACTATTAAAGAATTATGGTAGTTATATAAATATATATATATATATATATATATATATATATATATATATATATATATATATAAAGTTACATTATACATTATTACTGAAATTAGTATGTCTGTTTTATTGGAAGGTATATTCAGCTGTGAAACAACGCGGCATAAGCGACAATTTTATCCTAATACCTTAACAAAATTCCAGAATAACAAGAGTCGTCAGTGCTATGTTTAGAAAATATTTACATTCTTAATTTTTTTTCTAAGAAATATTTGTTAATATTTTTCTGTAAATTTTATTGGTATTGCCTTATAATTAATTTCAGGTTTGATTAGTAAATACATTTCGTATCAAAGTCGTAAGCTGAAGGAGGAAACATGGCAAACTATAAATATCGCAAAAAATAGAGAACTGGAAGGAGAATTTGAGCAAATTAAATTACATATTCTAGTACCTATAATGCTTAATATTACAAAGAGGGATTTTGATAATGTAATTGGTAGTTTAATAATCTTGGTGTAATGAACTCGAATTCAGGTAAAAGTACCGCAGCTGAAGCTGTAAGGTCACAATAGGTGGATCGAAGGCGCCCAAAGAACCCTAGCCAAAATCTGTGCCAAGTAGGGAATATTTGAGCTTTGAAAATCACCCAAAGTCCGAGAATTCCCAGCACATGCATCACAGCTTAAAATGTAAAGCTGCCAAAGGAGGACTAAAATTGTTGTGAGTTAACATTATATGGAAATGTTTAAATAAAACGCTTTCTTACTCAGTGCCCCTTCGTAATTACTAAACCTGATCCCTTCCATTGACCTATAGCAAGGAATAATATGCCTTTGTAAGTGTCGTCGCTTTTTAATATTGAAAATTAATAGATAATACTTAATAATTCTCCTAACTCTAATAAACTTATTAATAATCTCCAAGTTAATTACATATAAGAAACATTCTATATGTATGCTACTACACTGTAGTAAAAGTAGCAAAAAATACATTTTAATTGAAGCTAATATATAGAAACATTAATAGAATTACACCTAAGCTTTAATGAATTACAATATTACAGGATATTCCTCCCTCCACCAAGCATATTTCCATTTCTATAATTAAACAGTTTTACGAACAGCAGTTGCAGCTAAGGATTGTAGAACAGAGCTTTCAAAACACCAAATGATTTCGTAACAAAGTCGTAACGATATGGAACTTGGAAATATATGATTCGACAGGATGAAGATGGGGGACAGGTATTAAAAAAGAGTCAATGGTGAGAAATTGAGATTCGGGGAATAAATAATTATGAGGACGACAAAAAGCAAAGACATGGCGAATGAAAATGGCAAGAATCCAAAAAATTATTAAATAAATTCAATAAGCTGAAGAAAGAAACATAGCTATAAATATCAGAAAATAGTAGGGGATAGAAATGCAGAACTTTCGAGAACGGACCGTAGAAAAGAAGAACTGGAAGAAGAATTTGAACAAATTAACCCTATCTAGAGCTCTTAACATTACAAAAGGTTATTTTGATATAATTTAATTGGTTAATTAACAGTCTTGGTGTAGTTCGAGAATTCCATGCATTCGGCACATGCATCACAGTCTAAGGTGTAAAGCCACCAAAGGCGGATTGAAATTTCTGTGAATTAATATTGTCAACTGGAATTTGGACAGAAGCTTGAAATTCTGGGTTAACGGAAACCAAAAGCAGATTGTAGTAACTTAGCGTTTTAGCCATAGACTATTGGAATCTGGAGACACCAACACACAGACACTGCAGATACTTAGGTAGATATAGTGCCATTTCGAAAACCATTAAGGAAAAATGGGCGAAGGAAGGTACTGGCGATATTCAAAAACAATTTGCAACAACTATAAGCTGTCTTGACGTAATAACCATCACATATATCCCTGCTGCCCTTTCCTTAGGAAGGAGGTGTTTACACCCCTATGGACATGGCTAGAGCGAATGTGCAAAGGTCATTTGTCTTAATACTACCTGAAGGGCGAGAGAGTGAAATGACTTTGTTCTAATAGATAAAAATGCTCAGTGTCGCAAGCCGCCTTCTTTCTTTGAATAAACAGTTTTAAAGTAAAATAACAGATTTTGAGTTTCTAAACCTTTTCACATTTTATTTATAATAAATTTATTAAATTTTTTTTTAGTGGAAAATGCATCTAGTATATTAATCTTCCTTTTCTAATAGTTTAAGAAACAAACTCAACACTTTCATAAAGTCAAACACGGTATTATTAACAAATCTATTTTTATTTGACAGTTAGTGATGTGATACTGTATAGGTGTTACTGTACTGAAGTAATAGATTAAAGGATTAGACCACACGAAATTGTTACCTAATATGAGTATAATTGTGATGTTTGAGTCGAATATTAAAAGAAAAATAGTCTCTAATATAATTTAGTTATAAATAAGAGCAGCACGAAAATGCTAAACCATATTCATCTGAATAACATCTGAATAAAAGGGTTTCTTACAGACAAGAAACGTTCTATATGCTACTACACTGTAAATGTAGCAAAAAATTCATCTTAATTGAGGCTAATATAGAGACATTAATAGAAGTACAGCTAAGCCTCAATAAATTAGAGTATTACACGATATTCCTCCCTCCACCAAGCATATTTCCATTTCTATAATTAAACAGTTTTACAAACAGCAGTCGCAGATTGCTATCGAAGAACGGAGCTTTTAAAACACGCCCAATGACTTCAATTACGGATGTTTCACATTAGAAACGGCTAGGAAGTATGTTTCGATCTGATAGCGCGGAATATAATACATGGGAATTTCGGTATTATTCCAAAATTATCCCAGTGTCTTGGCGGAATGCTAGATTCGGTCCTGGTCGGGGAACCGTAATGGATAGTGGAAATAACCAGTGATTCGAGATGCAGCACCGATTCGCTGTACTGGAAAGCTTAACTGGGCGAGCGACAACGAGAACAGATTTTCGAAAATTTTTCAGTGTAAAATCGAGCTTTTAAGTGCGATATAAATATTGGTTCAAGCAGCAATCGTGGCTTATAATTTAAACAAACCACAAGTTCCTTTGATAATCAACTCCGGATTCCGTTTTTTATAGACGTAAATTATGAAACATATGTTTAAAAACAATAAGTTGTTTTAGCCTATTCTAATATAAACGTAAGTTGCTTATGATATAAGAACTTCACTTATCACGTCATGTCACTAAATGCCAGACCGATTTCATGGAAAACGTACAAATTTTATTTTTTTGTTTTCATAATTTATAAAAGTGTGAGACCCGCTTTGTAAAGTAACACTACTTTATGAAATTAAACCATTGATATTAATTTTTTATATTATTTAAACTTGCTAGCTCATGAGTATTAAACGACACGACATAATTTAAATCTCGTTGTTGCCAATGCTCGAAGTAAGCCTCAGAAAATATTAATTTTAATATCATCTTAATTTTTAGTATCATCAGTGACAAGTTGCTTATGATATAAGAACTTCACTTATCACGTCATGTCACTAAATGCCAGACCGATTTCATGGAAAACGAACAAAATTGATTTTTTTGTTTTCATAATTTATAAAAGTGTGAAACCCGCTTTGTAAAGTAACACTTTATGAAATTAAACCACTGATATTAATTTTTTACATTATTTAAACTTGCTATTTCATGAGTATTAAACGACACGACATAATTTAAATCTCGTTTTTGCCAATGCTCGAAGTAAGCCTCAGAAAATATTAATTTTAATATCATCTTAATTTTTAGTATCATCAGTGACAAGTTGCTTATGATATAAAAACTTCACTTATCACGTCATGTCACTAAATGCCAGACCGATTTCATGGAAAACGTACAAAAATGATTTTTTGTTTTCATAATTTATAAAAGTGTGAGACCCGCTTTGTAAAGTAACACTACTTTATGAAATTAAACCACTGATATTAATTTTTTACATTATTTAAACTTGCTAGCTCATGAGTATTAAACGACACGACATAATTTAAATCTCGTTGTTGCTAATGCTCGAAGTAAGCCTCAGAAAATATTAATTTTAATATCATCTTAATTTTTAGTATCATCAGTGACAAGTTGCTTATGATATAAGAACTTCACTTATCACGTCATGTCACTAAATGCCAGACCGATTTCATGGAAAACGTACAAAAATGATTTTTTGTTTTCATAATTTATAAAAGTGTGAGACCCGCTTTGTAAAGTAACACTACTTTATGAAATTAAACCACTGATATTAATTTTTTACATTATTTAAACTTGCTAGCTCATGAGTATTAAACGACACGACATTATTTAAATCTCGTTGTTGCCGATGCTCGAAGTAAGCCTCAGAAAATATTAATTTTAATATCATCTTAATTTTTAGTACCATCAGTGATAAGTTGCTTATGATATAAGAACTTCACTTATCACGTCATGTCACTAAACGCCAGACCGATTTCATGGAAAACGTACAAAATTTTTTTGTTTTCATAATTTATAAAAGAGTGAGACCCGCTTTGTAAAGTAACACTACTTTATGAAATTAAACCACTGATATTAATTTTTTACATTATTTAAACTTGCTAGCTCATGAGTATTAAACGACACGAAATAATTTAAATCTCGTTGTTGCCAATGCTCGAAGTAAGCCTCAGAAAATATTAATTTTAATATCATCTTAAATTTTAGTAACATCAGTGATAAGTTGTTTATGATATAAGAACTTCACTTATCACGTCATGTCACTAAATGCCAGACCGATTTCATGGAAAATGTACAAAATTGATTTTTTGTTTTCATAATTTATAAAAGTGTGTGACCCGCTTTGTAAAGTAACACTACTTTATGAAATTAAACCACTGATATTAATTTTTTACATTATTTAAACTTGCTAGCTCATGAGTATTAAACGACACGACATAATTTAAATCTCGTTGTTGCTAATGCTCGAAGTAAGCCTCAGAAAATATTAATTTTAATATCATCTTAATTTTTAGTATCATCAGTGACAAGTTGCTTATGATATAAGAACTTCACTTATCACGTCATGTCACTAAATGCCAGACCGATTTCATGGAAAACGTACAAAAATGATTTTTTGTTTTCATAATTTATAAAAGTGTGAGACCCGCTTTGTAAAGTAACACTACTTTATGAAATTAAACCACTGATATTAATTTTTTACATTATTTAAACTTGCTAGCTCATGAGTATTAAACGACACGACATTATTTAAATCTCGTTGTTGCCGATGCTCGAAGTAAGCCTCAGAAAATATTAATTTTAATATCATCTTAATTTTTAGTACCATCAGTGATAAGTTGCTTATGATATAAGAACTTCACTTATCACGTCATGTCACTAAACGCCAGACCGATTTCATGGAAAACGTACAAAATTTTTTTGTTTTCATAATTTATAAAAGTGTGAGACCCGCTTTGTAAAGTAACACTACTTTATGAAATTAAACCATTGATATTAATTTTTTATATTATTTAAACTTGCTAGCTCATGAGTATTAAACGACACGAAATAATTTAAATCTCGTTGTTGCCGATGCTCGAAGTAAGCCTCAGAAAATATTAATTTTAATATCATCTTAATTTTTAGTATCATCAGTGATAAGTTGCTTATGATATAAGAACTTCACTTATCACGTCATGTCACTAAATGCCAGACCGATTTCTTGGAAAATGTACAAAATTGATTTTTTGTTTTCATAATTTATAAAAGTGTGTGACCCGCTTTGTAAAGTAACACTACTTTATGAAATTAAACCATTGATATTAATTTTTTACATTATTTAAACTTGCTAGCTCATGAGTATTAAACGACACGACAAAATTTAAATCTCGTTGTTGCCGATGCTCGAAGTAAGCCTCAGAAAATATTAATTTTAATATCATCTTAATTTTTAGTACCATCAGTGATAAGTTGCTTATGATATAAGAACTTCACTTATCACGTCATGTCACTAAACGCCAGACCGATTTCATGGAAAACGTACAAAATTTTTTGTTTTCATAATTTATAAAAGTGTGAGACCCGCTTTGTAAAGTAACACTACTTTATGAAATTAAACCACTGATATTAATTTTTTACATTATTTAAACTTGCTAGCTCATGAGTATTAAACGACACGAAATAATTTAAATCTCGTTGTTGCCAATGCTCGAAGTAAGCCTCAGAAAATATTAATTTTAATATCATCTTAATTTTTAGTAACATCAGTGATAAGTTGTTTATGATATAAGAACTTCACTTATCACGTCATGTCACTAAATGCCAGACCGATTTCATGGAAAATGTACAAAATTGATTTTTTGTTTTCATAATTTATAAAAGTGTGAGACCCGCTTTGTAAAGTAACACTACTTTATGAAATTAAACCATTGATATTAATTTTTTATATTATTTAAACTTGCTAGCTCATGAGTATTAAACGACACGACATAATTTAAATCTCGTTGTTGCCGATGCTCGAAGTAAGCCTCAGAAAATATTAATTTTAATATCATCTTAATTTTTAGTATCATCAGTGATAAGTTGCTTATGATATAAGAACTTCACTTATCACGTCATGTCACTAAATGCCAGACCGATTTCATGGAAAATGTACAAAATTGATTTTTTGTTTTCATAATTTATAAAAGTGTGAGACCCGCTTTGTAAAGTAACACTACTTTATGAAATTAAACCATTGATATTAATTTTTTATATTATTTAAACTTGCTAGCTCATGAGTATTAAACGACACGAAATAATTTAAATCTCGTTGTTGCCAATGCTCGAAGTAAGCCTCAGAAAATATTAATTTTAATATCATCTTAATTTTTAGTAACATCAGTGATAAGTTGCTTATGATATAAGAACTTCACTTATCACGTCATGTCACTAAATGCCAGACCGATTTCATGGAAAATGTACAAAATTGATTTTTTGTTTTCATAATTTATAAAAGTGTGAGACCCGCTTTGTAAAGTAACACTACTTTATGAAATTAAACCATTGATATTAATTTTTTATATTATTTAAACTTGCTAGCTCATGAGTATTAAACGACACGAAATAATTTAAATCTCGTTGTTGCCAATGCTCGAAGTAAGCCTCAGAAAATATTAATTTTAATATCATCTTAATTTTTAGTAACATCAGTGATAAGTTGCTTATGATATAAGAACTTCACTTATCACGTCATGTCACTAAATGCCAGACCGATTTCATGGAAAATGTACAAAATTGATTTTTTGTTTTCATAATTTATAAAAGTGTGAGACCCGCTTTGTAAAGTAACACTACTTTATGAAATTAAACCATTGATATTAATTTTTTATATTATTTAAACTTGCTAGCTCATGAGTATTAAACGACACGAAATAATTTAAATCTCGTTGTTGCCAATGCTCGAAGTAAGCCTCAGAAAATATTAATTTTAATATCATCTTAATTTTTAGTAACATCAGTGATAAGTTGCTTATGATATAAGAACTTCACTTATCACGTCATGTCACTAAATGCCAGACCGATATCATGGAAAATGTACAAAATTGATTTTTTGTTTTCATAATTTATAAAAGTGTGAGACCCGCTTTGTAAAGTAACACTACTTTATGAAATTAAACCATTGATATTAATTTTTTATATTATTTAAACTTGCTAGCTCATGAGTATTAAACGACACGAAATAATTTAAATCTCGTTGTTGCCAATGCTCGAAGTAAGCCTCAGAAAATATTAATTTTAATATCATCTTAATTTTTAGTAACATCAGTGATAAGTTGCTTATGATATAATAACTTCACTTATCACGTCATGTCACTAAATGCCAGACCGATTTCATGGAAAATGTACAAAATTGATTTTTTGTTTTCATAATTTATAAAAGTGTGAGACCCGCTTTGTAAAGTAACACTACTTTATGAAATTAAACCATTGATATTAATTTTTTATATTATTTAAACTTGCTAGCTCATGAGTATTAAACGACACGAAATAATTTAAATCTCGTTGTTGCCAATGCTCGAAGTAAGCCTCAGAAAATATTAATTTTAATATCATCTTAATTTTTAGTAACATCAGTGATAAGTTGCTTATGATATAAGAACTTCACTTATCACGTCATGTCACTAAATGCCAGACCGATTTCATGGAAAATGTACAAAATTGATTTTTTGTTTTCATAATTTATAAAAGTGTGAGACCCGCTTTGTAAAGTAACACTACTTTATGAAATTAAACCATTGATATTAATTTTTTATATTATTTAAACTTGCTAGCTCATGAGTATTAAACGACACGAAATAATTTAAATCTCGTTGTTGCCAATGCTCGAAGTAAGCCTCAGAAAATATTAATTTTAATATCATCTTAATTTTTAGTAACATCAGTGATAAGTTGCTTATGATATAAGAACTTCACTTATCACGTCATGTCACTAAATGCCAGACCGATTTCATGGAAAATGTACAAAATTGATTTTTTGTTTTCATAATTTATAAAAGTGTGAGACCCGCTTTGTAAAGTAACACTACTTTATGAAATTAAACCATTGATATTAATTTTTTATATTATTTAAACTTGCTAGCTCATGAGTATTAAACGACACGAAATAATTTAAATCTCGTTGTTGCCAATGCTCGAAGTAAGCCTCAGAAAATATTAATTTTAATATCATCTTAATTTTTAGTAACATCAGTGATAAGTTGCTTATGATATAAGAACTTCACTTATCACGTCATGTCACTAAATGCCAGACCGATTTCATGGAAAATGTACAAAATTGATTTTTTGTTTTCATAATTTATAAAAGTGTGAGACCCGCTTTGTAAAGTAACACTACTTTATGAAATTAAACCATTGATATTAATTTTTTATATTATTTAAACTTGCTAGCTCATGAGTATTAAACGACACGAAATAATTTAAATCTCGTTGTTGCCAATGCTCGAAGTAAGCCTCAGAAAATATTAATTTTAATATCATCTTAATTTTTAGTAACATCAGTGATAAGTTGCTTATGATATAAGAACTTCACTTATCACGTCATGTCACTAAATGCCAGACCGATATCATGGAAAATGTACAAAATTGATTTTTTGTTTTCATAATTTATAAAAGTGTGAGACCCGCTTTGTAAAGTAACACTACTTTATGAAATTAAACCATAGATATTAATTTTTTATATTATTTAAACTTGCTAGCTCATGAGTATTAAACGACACGAAATAATTTAAATCTCGTTGTTGCCAATGCTCGAAGTAAGCCTCAGAAAATATTAATTTTAATATCATCTTAATTTTTAGTAACATCAGTGATAAGTTGCTTATGATATAAGAACTTCACTTATCACGTCATGTCACTAAATGCCAGACCGATTTCATGGAAAATGTACAAAATTGATTTTTTGTTTTCATAATTTATAAAAGTGTGAGACCCGCTTTGTAAAGTAACACTACTTTATGAAATTAAACCATTGATATTAATTTTTTATATTATTTAAACTTGCTAGCTCATGAGTATTAAACGACACGAAATAATTTAAATCTCGTTGTTGCCGATGCTCGAAGTAAGCCTCAGAAAATATTAATTTTAATATCATCTTAATTTTTTGTATCATCAGTGACAAGTTGCTTATGATATAAGAACTTCACTTATCACGTCATGTCACTAAATCCCAGACCGATTTTATGGAAAACGTACAAAATTTTTTTTTGTCTTCATAATTTATAAAAGTGTGAGACCCGCTTTGTAAAGTAACACTTCTTTATGAAACTAAACCACTGATATTATTTTTTTACAATATTTGAACTTGCTAGCTTATGAGTATTAAACGATACGACATAATTTAAATCTCATTGTTGCCAATGCTCGAAGTAAGCATCAGAAAATATTAATTTTAACATCATCTCAATTTTTAGTATTATCAGTGACTTTGAATGACTGGATCCATAATTTAGTTCGTACAGTGGTCCATCTAGTAATGGAAAAATACGTCAAGACTTGTGTAATTTTCTCCATCTTTAAATTTGACCTTTGACTGTGAATTTGCATATGTTGTCGGATATCCGTCCTTAATAGGCTCCATATTGGAGAAACAAAAGCTCTAGCAGCTTCTCTTTTCATAGATATAGGTATTTAAAAAAATCCACCTGTTAGTTTCAGGATATCATAGGCGTATATCATTATTGGTGTGCTCAATGTTTCAATTTTTCATTTGTTTCGTGGTCATGTATATTAAGAATATACAGAATTTATATTAACAAACAATATATCCAATATTTTAAAAGAGATTTAGTCTCTTCACTGATTTTCAACATAATAGTCGATATATATTTTTTATTTTACATTCGTGCATTCCATTTGATTCCAAGTTCATCGTACAGCTCTTAATCTTAGTAACCTGCTCTGCTTTTGTCACATTATGTTTCCAATTTAACCCACCATCGAGATATATTTCAAGGTATTTAGGTGATTTCCTTGAGGAATCCGTCAAGTGATATAATTAAGTTGTATTAAAGCTATTAAACTGTATTATCCACTCGCAAGTCCATTTATTGACCTTTACTTGTACTTGTTCTATAGCCTTAGACAGAGATACATCTTTTGCCATTATAACTGTGTCGTCAGCAAATGTTCCAAGTACTGTTTCTCTTGTTGTTGGGATATCAGCATCATCTATCAGATGTATAAATGGCTTCAAGAAACTTGAAAATGCCCCTTCATGCGAAACTCTATATTTTCTTTTGAAAAGATATAATTCCAGCAGTCGACAGTAATTCCATGGTAGGAAGATTATAAGATTATTAAGATTAATCCTAAATGGCATACCTGGTCAAAAGCTTGTGAAGCATCCAGGAATATGGCAGGGCAGTATTTTTTTGTTAGAACGCCTTTTCAATAAATGCAGTTAATTTATGCGCTTGGTCGATTGTCGAAAGGTGATCTAACTCAAACTGGATATCAGGTATTTCTTTAAGTAGTTTAATATATTTTAACAACAGTTTCTCAAATAATTTTGATATTGCAGGTGGCAGCGAAATAGGCCTGTAAAATTTCAACTTATTCTGACGGTTTGTCGTGTTTTCTAAGCATAATTAATCGAGCAACCTTAAGACATTCCCGAACATGCTTCAGTCTCAAGCAGGCATTGAGTCATGTCAACATGATTATTGTTTCTCGCGGCAGCTCTTTTAATAACCCGGGCGAAATGTCATCAATTCCAGGAGCTTTTTGGGATTGTGGTTCTCAATTTCTGTAGCAACTTCCATTGGAGAAATCAAATGTAGAGCTGCATCGGGCTGATACACAGGATTTATTCGATATAATAATGCGACGTTTTTCAAAGACAGGGATAATCTGATATTCGCTCATACAGGCATTCAGGCTCCTTCATTGAGAATTCTTCAGGATCCATTTCGCTCTGCAGCCATTAATAAAGGGAACACCAACATACTAAACTCTGATGGATCGCCTGCTATTACAAATCTCAATGTGAGTCTGTTAGGATAAGTGCAGAAGTTATTTGAGATTAGTAATACAAGTTAAGGAAGTAGCAAACCGAATCTGCCAAGCTGTACTAGTTTTTGAGCTATTAAGCTGTATTTCCCAGTCCATTTGTAGATTTTGTTAACCGATACTCGTATCTTTCCTATGGCCTTAGACAGAGATTCATCTTTTGCTTATAACCATGACATCAGAAAATGTTCCAAATACTGGTTCTTTTGCTGTTGTGATGCCAGCAATATAGAGCAAATATAGAAATGATCCCGAAACACTACCTTGGGGAACTCCAGTCGTAATAGGATTAAGTGTCGAGAATATCCCTACATGCGATGCTCTACATTTTCTCCACTCTCTCTACTCTGAGATGGTGCTTGTAGAAGAGTATAAATATTTCAATCAATACTATAATCCGCCTCCTTCGACATCTTATCTTATTAATCGATCTATATGGCTCCCAGACTTGGAACCCTTAGAGTCTGATATCTGTAAGCTAGAGGTCTTTTAAATGCGATGCATAAGTCAAAAATACATGTTTTTTTATTCAAGACAATATTATAAATTAATGCAGCATTGGAGAACATATTCAGAGGCGCAGATTAAATTGGCTTGTGTATGTCTTTTGAATGAAAAGTAAATGAATTTCTCACAGACGTGTTGGACGAAATCGATATTGCAAATAGCTACGAAAAGAATATGAATTAAGGTGGCAAAAAGCAATCTGAAACATGGGACACTAATATTTCTAAGGCTAGAATAGCTGTTGCCAATCACCAACTGTGGCAATATACAGTGGAAGAATGTTTGAAGTCCTGCGGTACCAACAGCAGCGTAAGAATGGATCGATCATGATGGCGAAGATGAAGCCACGTAATCTCTCGTAATTCTCTTATGATAACTTTGGAATATAGTTTCTAAACACAGCCCTAAAATAATATCCCATTATGTTAGTTTATATTATAAATAAAAGACATTGTTTTTATGTCGCATCCAATGATAAAACTCATTTAACTCCAGAACGGTTAATATAAACAAATTGATTATGTTGATGTTTACGCTTATTAACCCCAAGGGCACCCCTGTTAAGAAAACTAATAAACTAAACGACAAGATAACACTTTATATAAAAACGACGCAGCATCTAAAGGACATAATTTTGTCATTAAAACTTATATTAGGCCGCTTCTTTGTTTTCACACAAGGAGGCTATTAGCTCACCTCATTATATTTATATTTCAGCTTAACGATGTCGTTTAACCCGCCTGTTTCGCGGACGGTCTAATAAATTAAAAATTTATTCAACAACAGTTCGTCGGAAGTTCGTTGTTGGTCGGCCCACCGTCTCGCTAATACAAACTTTCCTTAACTGACGGGGCGAAAACATTTTATTTAATTCAGGTAGTTCGTTTTTTTCTCGCTCCGGTCGCTTGTTCATGAAAAATGTGCCGCTTCTGATACAAACTTTCGGTCCATTAAAAATGGCGCATTTCGAAATTGGTCCCTTTTACACTGAACAGTCTCTTGGGCGAACTAAAATAAATACTGTTCGGGACTCTGATGATTCCAGTTATTTATTTCTTATCTATTAATGTAAAGATATAACTTTTTTAAAAAGTTTTATCTGAATAGGTGGATTAGTAATATTTTTCTAGTTTCTGTGACATATCTATGTTGTCTAACAAATAATTAATAAGTTAATCATGTTTCTCCCATAATAGAGTAAATATAATAATTTCAAAGTGGTATGTTAAAATTACTGAAACTTAATTTCACAATATTTTCAATATAAGATCAGAAAATAGTTCTAATCCATCTCAAGAAATAACACTCACTAACCCGTGTAATTATGATATGATTATTACGTATATTAATGATTTCTTTAATTAGTCCCATACGTATATAAAATATGTATTTATATAATCTAAAATACATATTGAACAACAATAAATTGAACAAAAAACAGACCTCATCGATAAACAGATTAACTTTATACTAATTTCGTTACCTATCTCTATTTAAAAATATAAAGTTGCACCGCTCTATATATATATTTATTTCAGTGTTCAACCCTTAAAGCGGTCTGTGGATCTTTATGTAATATTCTGGACTCTGAAAATTGCTGATTTCTAATCTTTAATTATCTTCTATTTCTTTCGTCAATCTACTGCTTTCTACTTTGCTTCGTGTCCCTCATGGGTACCAAAAACCCCTCAACAAACGAAGAATTACAATTGTATAAACTAGTTTTTAATTGCTAATATTCTATGCATTATTAATTTAAAATTTGATGCAAAAATTCATCTATTTATTACATGATTAGAAGCTAATATCAATAAAATATACAAGATGATCTTAATATCTTTTACAAGATGCTGGTGTCTGAATTGATGCTGACAGTGGGATGGCCAAACCTAATTGTAGTAGTGCTCAACTGGCGGTTATTTCTGGTTGCTTGATTTGGGCGTATGTTGTTTTACCGTATGATACATGTACTTAGGAAGACCTATTCAACGGTTACAAATACATAAATAGTCTCAAAATTTATCCCTATGATAATCACTGTTTAGTATAAGATTCTCGTGTATTTTATTGTAAAATATTTTAGGTGTGAATTATAGTTTTAGAATAAATTGTGTTGGTAAATCAACATAACATAAATTTGTCTCAATTCCGATCATAATTTTTAGAAGTATGATAACCACTTTTTAAAATAGCAGTATTATATAAAATAGACTATTATTTTAAATATTTTCAGATTATCAAAACTAATATTCTTGTAGCTGAGCGTACCTTTTATTACTTAAATCATCTTGAAAGCATAGCCTCCTTGATGCTTCATAACTTTTAACATTTTTCACATTTCACACCAAAGCCATAGTCAGTAAGTGGTTGTGACTGCTCAAGAATTTATTCATTTGTCATTGAACTAATAGGTTCAATCATTTAAATTTGTAAATTTTTGAGTGCTTTAGTTTATTCCAACAAAAAATTAAAAAAGCAGAAATAAAATAAGTTTCGTTTTAACCAAAGTGGTTACGATAAATTATTTAATACTAGGCCTAGAATAACTTGATATATATTTTCTCTAATATCACGAATTTTTGTGAAGAATTGTAGTTAGCACTATGTAAAAAGTTCATGAATGATCAATGCTAAACTTTTACTCGCGATAGTATACAAAGAAAACTTCTGCCCACAAAGAAATATCTTCGTGTTTGAGGATGGCATCCTTAATTTTATGCTAAAAAGACGAAGAATTCTAACCAGACTGAATTGAACATCTCTGGCCATAACGATTTTACAATTATTTTTATTCGGTTCAATAAAAAATGCGTATTGAACATTATTCGGACGGGAGGAAGCTTCATTACGAAAAACTTCCGATATCCGACGAGCTGGCGCACCGGTTTCGCTAGGGCACTTTATATAATTCGGGATTTTTTCTCGAGTGAACCCCTGCCTCGAGGCAAAGTTTGCAGCCATTAAAAAAGGCGTATCCTAAATTGGTCCTTTTCCGACTGAATATTCCCCGGGGTGAAATGTGAATTTTGCGCTCGGGTAGTTAATTCCGGGGATTATTTTCGTTCACCCACAAATAAATAGACACAAGGAAGGAAAAACAAAAGTTAAAAAGGAGCCGGCTTGTTAATGCCTCCGGAAACATTCTACGATGCACTTAATTAGCATCAATTAAAAAAATTTTCATCGATAATTTTTAATTATCCATTTCTGTTAAATCTGTTCTCTCTGCCTCCACATTTCACCAAGTTCATTAGCTTCAAGTCAAACTATTCCTTGTCAATGGAACAAAGAATATTTTATTTAGTCTGCTCTGAAATCTGTATCTAGGAGAGTTAACTTTTATATTTCGGGATTTGAGATTAAAAATTACCTCTAAGTAGTACTGTACAAATATTACAGTTCTTTTGAAGCATAACTGCCGAACATTTCAGATATAAAGTTTGTAAACATTCATTTGCTCACTTAAATGTTGGATGTATCTCTGTCTAACGATGTAAAAAAAGTACAAACAGCTGTCACCCAGATCTACAAATGGACTAGAGACTGAAAAGTACAGCTTAATAGCTCCAAATATGTCTATAATAATTTCATCACTTGACGGATGCCCGAATTCTCAAGCAGAATCAGCTAAATACCTCGGAGTAGATCTCGATAGCAGGTTAACTTGGATATATCACGTTAGACAAAAGCAGAGCAGATTAAACTCAAAGTGAAGCTACGGTACTAGTCAAGATATTTTCAACTTGACTTAAAATCAAAGATATTGGTTTATCAGTCGATCATAAAGGCAATTTGGACACATGTGGTGCAAATATGGGGTTGCACTAAAACATTAAATCAACTAGTAATCCAACGCGCCCAAAACAAAGTTCTAAGATTAATTGCCAATGGTAATCGCTACGTAATTAACGAAGAGCTGCAAGATGACTTAAAAATCAAATGGATACTCGAACTGATCCAAGATTTCACCTTAAAATATGAAATAACATTGCTAAATCACAGCAACGTGGAAGCAATACAGCTACTGAACAACAGGCAGGAAATCAGAAGATTGGAGCCAACCAAACCACACGAACTTGTTTAGTGTATAAGTGGATTATTAACTTCAGCTCAAGTAGATTCGTTTTATTTTACAGTTGTTTTAAGTACAACAGAGTAGTAGTAGTAAATTAATTTATAAATTAAGAATATATGTAACTAAACATATCTAATGTAAGATGTTATTGATAAAAATCTTAAATGTTGAAAGTATAGTGGTTTCTGGATTATAAAAATATGATTATTAAAATTCTTAAAAATATCAATGCAGGCTAACATATTTCATCTCGTAATTTGTAAAAAGAAGCTCTATCCTTAAAGTGTCATACGAGAGCGAATAACGTTTCCCAAGATTTTTTTACATGAAGAAATAGGAAAAGCTTTTCCCATTTCTCCATGTAAGACATTTTGAAGAACAAAAAACCGAAATTATTTCTGTCTCCTTCAAAAATAGTACTGCATGTTATCACCAATACTTAATTTCTGAAGATATTAAGAGTCTCGAATACGTAACATAACGTACTATTTACATAGAGGACATGACACATGTAACAGCAGTATTAACATAAAATACAATAAGTAACAAAAAACTGACATTCGATTATATATTATGATATTGAAAAAAATATGATCTAAATACGCACTTCCTAACTTCCGTCCTTCCATTCCTTAACAGATTATCTGTTGGATGTTTGAATAGTGTACTTTGGGGCTATAATCTATATAGAAATAATCAACCTAAACTACTTTATATAATACATATTCAGATCGAATTTTATAGCATTAAAGAAAGGGCACGATCTTATAGGAAAGTGGTCGGTCATTATTTTACTATTAATAGTATGAGATTAGATAGTATACCATCAAGTATATGTTAATTAGACCCCCACAATCTCACGTGCTAGACATGACCTGGACCCTTTTGTAAGTTTTCCAATAACGTAAGGAACTGTCCGTTTAACAGTTATTAACTGTAAGAAGCTTCTCCAGGTGGCTCGATAATTCCGAACGCTTATCACCGTCCTAACATCAACCATCAGATTGTAGCAAAGAAAACATCCCTAAAAGCCTCCTAACGCTGTAATGCGAAGATATATGTGCGAAACCTGCTTAATGGAGGGATATCTTGTATCTAGCATGAGAGTTGGGTCACGCATACCAAAGCTTGAAAAAGTCTAGGATTAATTGTCGTTTCCTGTCGTTGATGATTCGATTATTCAGTTTGTGAATTTATTCACTTGCCAACTCTAGCATTGGTATGATCATGAGTTATATTGATTGATTTTTTCTTTGTCTTATTAAATATACGCCATATAAATTTTAAGCTTCAGGGTCTTACTTTGAGTGGTTCGCCAACCCGAGGCTAGTTATGATAATTCTTCTAGAATATTTGCTTAAATGTAATGCAAAATGCTAATTTTAACAATTTCACATAACAACAAATCACTACATAGTATAAAACAAAGTCGCCTTTTCTGTCCCTATATCCCTATGTGCGCTTAAATCTTTAAAACTACGCAACGGATTTTGATGCGGTTTTTTTCAATAGATAGAGTGATTCAAGAGGAAGGTTTATATGTATAATACATGCATAATATACTAAGGCAACATTGCTAATTTTAGAGGTTTCTAACGTGATGTCGTAAATTAACCTATTTTTTTAGGCTTATTTAGCAATTAGCAAAAACGGTGCCTAACCCTACGAGTTAGATCAAATTAATGTACTACAGTATTGTACACCATAAAAAGGTCTACAAAAAAGTCCGCGATGGTATATGTTTATCTTTTAGAGATAACCCACATTAACCATTTTTATTGTTTACTTTTATGTGAGAAAATGGCTTATTTACGAAGCTATTTTAAGCAATACGGCATTAATCCTTATCGAATTAAGTACCTTAAATACAGTGTGCAATTAATATAGATCAATATGGTTCCTTACAGCATGTAAATTAAACATATATTTTCGGAGATATTACAAATTTAAAATTTGCGTTTAAAAATGTGTAATGTAATAAAAATTGTATGAATTTAGACATTCCAAAGATAGCAGGAAATCTTCATGGTAAGTATAGAGGAAGAGGAATTGTTTTACTCCAAATTTAATGCGTGCAGGCCAAGGGCAGTAATGAATGAACCAAAAATACTGGATCGATTTTAATCATGTTTTCATTGAGTGACATAGGCATATATATTTTATGCCCGTGCAAAGTCGGAGCGGGCCGCTATGTTTTTATATACAACGTTCATATTTTTTCTGTAGTGTATTTAATTTAGTATCAGCATTGCACCCGTGCGAAGCCGGGGCGGGTCGCTAGTTGAGTATAATTTGATCTGCTTTTTGTCTAACATGATGTTTACAATTTAACCTGCCGTCGAGATGTATGCCGAAGTATTTAGTTGATTCTGCTTAAGGTGCCGGGCATCTACTAAATGACATAATTAGGTTTTGCCATTTCACCACAACGAAAAACTAATACGGGCATATTTATATTTTATTTTGTGGTGCAAGATTTAGCGAAAAATTCTACGGCATCAACAGCATCATACTTATATTATTATTGGTATAATTGAGAAACAAATACACAACACTCTTGTGTTGACACAGGCTCTTGCCTGCTATACATTGATGGTGGTGATACCTCATATCTATTGTCTTCATATCTTTTACACATTTACAGTTCCCGTATTATCCCCATTAATTTTTTTTTAGCGGGCTTAGTGGCGCAGTGGTAAAGGCGATAGGACGGTCCTCCTACTGTTGCGATAGCCGCGGATTCGAATCCTGCTGGGACATGGTCGTAAATTTATGTTTGTGATTGTTTAAAATTTGTGATTATCTTAGGCAAGAGTTTAAAATTCGACAAGCAAGGACCGGATGTCTTCTGGGATCATTTCTAAAGTTAGTCACTCGCCAGTCGGTAGGCTTAATGCTGAGGACCGTGGTTCGGAGCCCACGTTAAACTGTAGGTCCAGTCCATTTAAACCCACAGTTGGTAAAAAGAGACTATAAACTATATTAAAAAAATTGTAATAATATAACCATTTTATAACGTTTAATTCTTTTTATTGTTAGAAATTCATACCTCAACTTTAAATAATGTATAAAAAAAGAATGAATTGATATATCGAAATCAAATTTAGGTAATGTTCTTCCGAAATATGGAAGATGCTTGAGAGTGGCGATTAGAGTTCTTTAATCACCTTCAGCACAAGAAATGTCAAGAAAATGGTCCTATTTTCTCAACCATTTACGTGAAATGGCTTCTAGTCCCGACAACAATAAACCCTAAATAGCGTCACTTTTTCTACGGCAACTTCCACCTTCCAGCGACATCAATCCGATGGCTAGGCTCGTAAGTTGAAGACCCGTTTTGCCTGTACGATAATTGCCGGCTACTGCGGCAGCTCTGATCACCGTCGATGGGACCCGACGGTCATCGCAATTAATCACGACCACCAGTTAATTGCAGGAGTCCGCGTGTGTGCAACGACCGCAGATAATCGAACGGCCTTGGCTCGGGCGACTTTTGTCAATCGCCTTTTGGGACGAACGCTGATGGGTAGGGTGGTTGGTTCTTTTTGCGTCCTATCGAGGGTCGTGCGGCAAATCGATTAGCGACCCTCGGTCTTTTGTTGTTGATCGCGGAGTGACGGAAAGTGTACCTATTTTGGGGGAGCCGTCATTCGCTATTAATAGGTCGCTTCTTCGGATTAAATGATGATGTCATTGGGAAGTTCCTCGATAGAAACTTATTTTGTGATATTATAATCGCTGTCTAATCATTTCATTCGGTTCATTTTAAGGAGTTCATTTTAAAAGCTTTTGTATATATTTCAGCATCATTGAATATTATATTAATATATGTTACGACTTTTTCTGTCTTCGTGATAAAATATTTCAATAGGCTAGATGACTAGCTCTGAGAAAATTCTACGTATTTACTAGACCCGAAATTACAGTCAGAAATATGGTTAAATTTTGCAAAGCGCTAACTATTCGGTATAGATTGAACATCCATAATTTATTTACTATAGCAATAGGATCATTCTAATGTAACTATTTACTATTTTAAATACCTTTAATTAAAATTTGAGATTAGGTCTCATTTGCCTTTTTTACTGTGAATTTTTGTCCCCAATTGTTCTATCTTCAGTGTCCATATAATATATAAAACTATATTTAACATAATGTGATAGGTTTAGTCGCACAAGTCTACATCAAATAGTATATATTAGTACAAATTCCGAGTGTCAATCAGACAGAAGGATAAGGCCTTCTAATTAACTATATATAATATGAAATATGTTTAAAATTTCTTTGTCTGCGAGTGGTTTTCTGATGTCTACCTACTTTCACATTAATGAGTAACTAAAAAAGGTTTTAAAAATATATATACATCCTTTTGTATGAATCATTATCATATCATTATTCGCTATATAAATCTAATATTAGAATTATGAACTGATTGTTGGCTCGGTTGGCCCAATCATCAAGGCGATAGAGCGGTCCTCCTACTATTGCTATATTTGATATAGTCGTGGGTTCGAATCTTGCTGAGGTATGGATTTATGCGTCTGTTTGTTTATACCTGTGACTGTACCAGATGTACCACAAAATCATTGCCGGTTTGGGTTGGAACCTAAAAGCGTGCATTTGCGGCACGCATTACTTTTCTTATTTAATCTAAAGGAAAAAGCCGCCGAAAATCATCGTTTGCTGATAGAAACTTACGGTGAGTATGATCTATGATATAATAATGTTTCATGTCTTGAAGTTATTTATAAATCCATCTGAAAAATGGCAAGTGTCATAAAGAAGTAACAATCATCAAGAAACATCATAATAATATTCGGAATAATCACCTAACATTCTCACACACGGCGAAATATGTGATTAAGGTTACCCATATTGGTGATGAGGCCGCATGATGGTTGGTGAACAGATTTTTTGCGGTATTAAATCTGAAAATAAGCTAAATTCTGATATAATTCGTAATTTAACTCACTGAAAGTAAAGATGAAATTTGTTCAAAATAATAATATGAGTATATTGTGTATATGAATCCCTAATAATTTTATCCTAATTTCAGTTTCCAGATAAGATATAGAATTATATTTAATATACACTTATGGGTTTGAATGTCAGTCAGACAGAACGTAGAAGGCTTCTAATGGAATTCAGTGAACGTTAAAATAGAAAGAAAAATATTAATAAAATTCAAGCCTTGAACTAGTACCCATCAAATCGCACCATGAGTAATAAAATACTTGATTTGATTTACCCATATATTAAAAGGTAATTTGATACAATTTTGAATGCAATAAAGGATAGGAATAACGGAAAATCAGAATAACAATCTCAAAACAATTTCATCTCGAATTTTGTAAAAAAGTTATGAATTTATATATTTTATATTTCAACTAAAAAAAGTTTTAAAACAGTTAATTTTTAACAGGATACTATCTGATGTATGAATACATTACATATTCGTTTATGTCATTACATATTCATTATTTTTTAACAAATACAGGATGTGCTAAAAACTCATTATCGATTTTTCCAATTCGTCCCACAGAGATAATAAAAGTGTAATAAAATCGAACATTCACCATCAAATGTGTATATTTATTATTAATATTTTGGTAGTGATAATATAGGCAAAACTCCCGCTACCATTCACCGAATTTCCGCTGAATGGCAATAATGGAACGATTGTTTTCAACAAATATTGTGACTATTTCTGCTCTTTTTTGTGGCCTATATTTATCCATAATAAAATTTGGATGTCAAATCAACATAACTAAAGCGAAAATGAGCTAAACGTATATAAATAGTAGAGGGACTTTTGCACCACCTTATATTACACGAATCCATTTGCATCTGTATCATGATATTATTTTTCAATAGGTTAGCCATGGATACAATTTTGATTTGTCTTAGCACATATGATGGCCTTGATAATAATAATCTTACAGTTTCCAACTGGTTATTGAGCTAGTATTGCTTACTCTTGAGAGTTAATTCTGCATTTACTAATTTTCTTGTGTTATATTGACATTATTTATATTTAATGCTCTTCAATATTTTAGTATTCCTTTTAATTTATTTTTCAGTTGGTCCACAGTTCATTCATTGTCGACTTATTCTTTTTGGACAAAATTTAGATTATTTGCCTTAATACATCCCAGTTTAATATTCTCGTTGATCTTTACTTTCCGTTGGTAGCACAAAACCGATTATTTAGCTGTGAAATACAAAATAAATAATGTATAAATAAGTCTAGTGACATCTGAAAAATCGGTAATGAGTTTTTAGCACATCCTGTATTTGTTAAAAAAATAATGAATATGTAATGACATAAATGAATATGCAATATATACATCAAATAGTATCCTGTTAAAAATTAACTGTTTTAAAACTTTTTTTAGTTGAAATATA
Source organism: Rhynchophorus ferrugineus (assembly GCF_030347505.1). NCBI lineage: Eukaryota > Metazoa > Arthropoda > Insecta > Coleoptera > Curculionidae > Rhynchophorus > Rhynchophorus ferrugineus. The sequence continues at coordinate 54,713,884 of NW_027472583.1, forward strand.
AAATATATAAATTCATCAATTTTTTACAAAATTCGAGATTGTTATTCTGATTTTTCTTTATTGCTATCCTTTATTGGAAGGTATATCCTTTAGTAAAAAATGCCCATTATTATTAAAATCGTTCTCTGTAGTAGGTTGTTTTTTTATCTATGTTGTTGTTTGATATATTTGTGTATATTCTAAAAATAAATAATCGATCAGAGAATTAGAATACAGAGGAAATGGAAATATAGAGAAACGTACTCAAGATAACCATGTTTCAACTCTTAATAATAATATACTTTAAATAAACGTTAAAAATTTCAACTGTTGGAATTCTGCAAGTTTGTTTAATATGGCAAATGCTTAAATTTTCTGTAAAGTAAATCTTATATAACACTTGTTACAGTCATCATGTCTATTATACCACCTATGTTAAAAGACATGTCTCACAATCAAAGAAGTTTAATCTTCTTCAATCTAATAAAAATATTAATGTACTTTGTCGTCTTCTATGTGTCTCCTCTCCTCCTCACATCCCCTTATCCTCTTACACAAGTACCTGCTTGAAAAGAGCTATGATTTTCCCAAATCTGCGTATGACCATGTTATTATTGCACTATATGTGTTTCATCTTGTCTCATATAAGTTTATACTAGTACTTTCTGGCATCTATATGCTTAGAAACAATTTCCGACATATAAATTATTATGTCGAACAATAAGTAAGCATTAAGATTTAACTATCAGCAAATAAACTTTGTTGCGTGGCAAATAAATTGAGTGATATTTCAAGTTGTTCTGATGGTTGGAAATTTAATATTTTCAATGGCTCATTACCTTGAAGGTGAAGACGAATACGAACACTGAAAGCAATGATAACAATTTATTGATATGCGTCGAAAAGGTGAGTGCAATGAAAAATATTTGACAAACGTATTGATAACTAACCTAAAAATGTCTTTTTGAAAATTATAGATACATTTATTTAATAAGTAACAAACGATATAAATCCCCAACACATTTCTAAATAAAATTATAGGAATCCTGTATATTTACGGTGGCGTCATACCGACCACGCTCAGGAATTATAACCAGATTGTGGTCAGCGTGGACGTGCATTAAACTATTAGCACGACCCGACGAATCAAGCCTTAACGATTGGCGGTTTTAATATCTGACCGAAATATCGGCCGGTACCCACCGTCCTTTTGTATCTGCGGTGTTGAATTTCTCGCGAATAAATAATCGAAAACGATAAAAAACATTACGAAATTTCCCCAAATTATGCATTTAGATCGACGCCTAACCTGGAAGAAGCACATACTCTCTAAACGGAAACAACTGGGACTAAAATTATATCAAATGTATTGGCTCATTGGGCGCAAATCCAAGTTATCATTAGATAACAAGGTATTGCTGTATGAGTCTATACTCAAGCCCATTTGGACATATGGAATTCAACTATGGGGTACCGCTAGCAAATCTAATATATCCATCATTCAACGGTTCCAAAATAAGATGTTGCGTACCATTGTTGATGCTCCGTACTATATTTCAAATAAAGTGATACAACGCGATATTCCTCTAGAACCTATAACGAGTGTAATCCAACGTGTTTGTGTGAAGTACTTCGAAAGAGTGTCAGTGCATCCCAATGTACTCGCTAATCAGCTAAATATGAGACGTGATAGTGAAGTGCGTAGACTAAAACGTTTAACACCACCTGATCTGATTACTGGACATATGTAGAGTTTAGAATAAGCATTAGAATAAGACTAGTTAATTAAGATAATATTTTATACAGAAGATTGCTTAATGAAGTGATTATCTACATGCCATTTATATATAATATAAACAGAAGAAATACTTATTGCCAATAGGGTAGATTGTGAACTCACGAAGAGTAATAAAAAGAAATTCCCCAAATAAACTTTTAATGTTGTGGCGAAATTTACCCAAGGAAAAACTTACCTCGTGGAGAATTATTGTATACCGTTTTCGGGTCATTATATTTACATGGATGGAACACGTGTAATATTTTTTTTGGTAAAAACGTTTGGACAACATGTTTTGAAATTAGGTTTTTGCCTCATTATTTAATGACTGTCTGCCTTTGTAGTACATTTGTTTAATTACGAATATGCCGGGTGTTTTTAATATAGGCAAGCGTGGGCTGTTTTATAACTATATGTAACATAAAATATATTTACAATTTTTTGTCCATATGTGGTTTTGTGATGTCTACCTTCTTTGATATAAAAGGGTAGCTAAAAATAGATTTAAAAAAACACATCTACGGCTATTGTATGAATCATTATTCGCTGTATAGACATAATAATAGAATTAAGAACTAACTGTTGGCTTCGTTGGCGTAGTGGCTGTAGAAAATATAGTTGCTATAGTCGTGGGTTTGAATCTTGACGGGATATATATTTATGTTTGTGTTTGCTTATACTTGTGATTGCAACAAGTGTACCGGAAAGTCATTACCGGTTTCGATTTGCGCCTAAAAACCTGTATTTAGCCACTCATTATTTTTTTGAAATTTAATTTAATCAAAAGAACAGAGCCGCCGAAAGTCATCGTTTGCTGATAAAAACTTACGGTGATAGTTATCTAATCTTAAAAATATGTGAGGAGTGGTTTCGAAAACTCAAAAGTACTGATTTCAATGTGCAAGGCAAAGAGCGTTCTGGGGGATCATTTTCCGTTTTCTTGAATTTTTTTCTCCGAGGAAAAAACGGTAACGACTGTCCGGAAACCGAATATTTTCAAAGAGGTATAAATCTATGACGATATAGCTTTAAAGGTTGATGAATTTCCAGCACCCCAGGTGCTTTTTAAAAAATAAATTACATATTCATAGATCTGATAGCATCCTGTTATAGATTAATTGTTGTATTCTATCGTTAAAAATTACTTATTTTTTTTAGTTGAAATATAAAATATGAAGTAAATTTCTTTATAAAATTCGAGACGAAATTGTTTTGAGATTATTATTCCGATTTTCCCTTATTGTTATCCTTTATGGGAAGCTATATTCTTTAATAAAAATGCCCGTTATTTCCAATATAGGTTTTTGTGTAGCAGGTTGCTTTTTATTTACGTTATTGTTTGATATATTTGTGTATATTCTAAAAATAAGTAATCGGTAAGAGAATCAAAATACAAAGGTAATGGCAATATAGAAAAGCGTATTATACATAAACAGGTACCAAATGTTACAACATTTCAAATATTTCAGATACTTTTGATAAAATTAAGGACAAAAGGAAAATATTTTTAAAATAAAATAAAAAATAATTAGTCCAGCATCAGAATATTAGTTCATTTTGATTAATCGATAACATTTTTTTAACATTTTCTCAAAACACAGCTGAATTTTTATCATTTCTTTTTTTTATATATATTTTAATGTCTCCATTTTACTAACAAATTATCTGGACTTCACCTAATACTTAGCGGGGACTCCGAACCACAGGCCTCGGTATTAAATTTACCGACTGGCGAATGAGAAACTTTGATATGCATTTATATAAAAGGTGGATACATAATTCACAAAAACTTGCTTTGATTTATAGTATGATGTTTGACAAAAGGTTTATATAACCAACATAACTACTGTGTATATATCTACCAACGTTTATGAAAAATGTATGGTGGAAAAATTTCATCTATATGTTTCAGAATTTTAGACTGTCTCTATAGCTTGTTTTTTCAGAGAGCCTAAAAATAGTTATTTGATACAGAAGGTATGGGTATACATATCGACTAATAGAAACATTTCAACTTACCACTGTATATGTTAATTATGTACTCAGAAAAAGGTTTTAAACTATTTTATGTTAAAGAAAGAATAGGCGACTAGTTGAATAACGACAGTGAGGGTAAAGACAATTAAATATCTTACCGATGTGTATTTTTAGATATCCCACTTGTAACATCATTCTAAAGAGATGGTCCATCAGATCGCAAAGCAGTCATACCCAGAGCAGTACACGTATAACATAACACCGCTCCTAAAGAAAATACCACAGGAATGGACGTGGTCATGGTCTCGTCTGGACAGCTTATAGTTCTAATAAAATTATGTCTGAGTATCGCCTGTGTCTTGGCTCGCCAGTTTGCCGTTTAAGACAATCGAAATGGCACTACTTCTATCTAAATTTCTATGGTATCCCTATATATAATAGTCTATGGGTAAGAAATCGAGGTACTACAATCCGCTTCTGATGGCCGTTCAACCTGAACTGCAAGCTCCTGTTCAAATTTCAGAAAACTATGTTAATAGACAGCAACTTCAGTCCGCCTCGGGGGAATCTTTATACTTTGAGCTGTGATGCATGTGCCGGGAATTCATGGAGTATTTGTCAATACCCTTACCTTGAATATTTCTTACTTGAAGTAGTTCATGGCTAGGGGTCCTTAATCATCATCAATTCACCTTTTGTGACCTTAGCAACTTCAGCTGCAATAAATTTGTCTGAAAACCACTGAACTACATCAAAGAATGCTTCGAGAAACTGGGGAACGATTGCAAATCCAACGCCAACCTGTCCTCCTTTCTTGGTAATTTATATGACTTCAATTTAATTTAATAATTTAAATAATTTTTTAAATGAATTCAGCCTTACGGTCATCCCGAAATGTTATGGACTGCGCCAGCTATGGAATGGGATTTTAAACACAGAAACTATCAATTTATTTCAAAACAATTTAATTTAAAAGAAAAATGAGGGGATTGGTAGGAACATCATTTTAAACGGAGGGCCTTCTGTGACATTTGTTATCGATCTAGATGGAAAACTATCCCTTTATGTAAAATTAGTTACAATTAACTACATTCTTCTACAACACGCATACCATTATAATTGATGTCTGTCATCAATGTTGATATAAAGCTCAGGAGTAAAAAATATTTTCATAAATTAAATACATTTCTTTGGTTCATTGCTCGTTTTTTTTTTATCACAATTATCTTCAAAAACGTAAAGGGCTGGTTTTGTTTATGTATTCGTCCAGAGCGTTTCCATATCCTTCATTTTATGTTTACATATATAAATTCCGGCGATCTCATATTTTCATCGAATGTATATATTCGGAACCCTCGCGTTCATCACCGCAAAATAATACCCCAATAAAAAACAGCCCCCTATATCAACGCAGGCTTTTTATATAATAATGGACATTATCTCAAACAGAATCCTTTGAAAATAACGGCAAATTTTTATCGAAAAATCAGACAGCTGCGGTGGGTCTTTGCGATGTCGGAAACTGTAGTATTTTATGAATGAAGGTATTGGTATAAAAGATTAATAAAAGACGAAATTTGAAACCGTTTCGTTACTCTATTAGTTCAAAATATATCTGAATATCTTTAGAGGGTCTAACTGCTACGAAAACATTGCAATTAAAGAATTATTAAATTATAAAATTCAAAATTAACAAAAATAAATTAGTCCATATACAGTTCACGTATAATCAGACCGCACAAGCATTAATAACAATAAGTAACACTATCATTCCATATAGCAATAACGCTAAGTATCTCGGAATGAATCTTGAAGCAAAACCTCGTTGGAAAGAACATGTAAAAAAAGGAAAGGAAAGAAATGGGGTTCAAATATAAGAAAATATATTTGTTAGTTAGTAAAAAATCACCATTATCAGTACATAATAAATTGCTATTATACAAGCAAGTATTGATATCTATAGACATAGGGAATTCAATGGTTATATTCCGCAAAAACTAACATAAATTCAATACAAGCTTTTCAGAACAAAAATCTGAGAAGTATTGTAGGTGCACCGAGATACTACAGGACGGATTACTTACACCGAGACCTTCAGGTACCGACTGTTAATCAGGAAATCAAGAGAATGGCATAAAGGTATGAGGACATACTCCATTCTCATCTCAATATCGAAGTAATACAAATACAAGAGTGGTGAGGTATATCTAATAGAAAAAGAGCAGTATTAACTCATAAACATTATAAACATAATAAAAAATTAAAAGAAAAGGATCTGGTTTAAATGAAACAATTGGGAACTTCTGAAATATAGGGGGCGGCGGAAAAAGGTAAATATTTGAAACAGTGCTAATTTTTAACCGCCAGCGGAGAAGAGAGTAGGGAAGCTATCGATTCTGACCGGAGTCATTGCCATTTTAGTAACCAAGAACCTCAACATGAAAGAACAGTGCTTTTGTCCAACTATTACTAGAACCTTGTATCTTATATACTCATTCAACAACAACCAGTGAGTATTCTCTCAGTCGTTTGATGACTGAAAAGTTATGTAGAAAGCACGGCAGTTGTTTCTGCCAGTGCAGTACAGAGTTCCTTATTAGGGTTGATAAGGGACGAATACAGATTTTTTCCTAGAGACTAAAATCAAATAATAATTTTACAACATTAATCTTACAATAAGTGTTTAAATATGTTAATATTCGACTGGAAGATTTAAAAAAATATACTAGTTATTTTTTTTTATCTTTCCAAAAAACATCTGTCTGGACATAAGTGCATCAACAAATTTTCAGGGTTACTCTAACTCCAATTTAATCAATTGACTATGAATGGAACTAGATGGGTTCCAACACAAACCAAATACAAATACCCATAATTCGTATACTGCCTTCTTGAAACTACTTTTATTTTACACTATAAATGCTTCAAAAAAACTGTTTTATTCTATTTAGTCCTTAATTAGTTATTATTTGATCAATATTATCTGATGTAACTCTTCTAAATCCAAATTATTTTTTGGTTTCATTCATAATGTGGCGCTATATGATAACCCTTTTATAAATGTTATTGTTTCAAAAATGTACACAATATATATATATATATATATATATATATATATATATATATATATATATATATATATATATAACTTTTATGGCAAATGTTATATTTTTATTATTTTCAGTAATTTAAATATCCAACACATTATAAAGTATCCTTAGGTAAAATTTTTCTTTCGTTTGTTTATTTAAATAAAATTGTAGCCGAAAATAAATTGGAGATTATACATTTTCCAATCGCTTGTTCTAACCGTCAGAAGAAAAGCGTATAATACACTGAAATATAACCTACAAGAGTAGGCATATAAACGGAGCAATATATAAGTGTCGCATTATTTAAACTAAAGCAACGTTGCTGTCATGCAATAACATGTACTATATTCTATGATGTTCATATTATGTTATCCAGGGTGGGTTCTTTATAAAATTTCAATGTTATATAAACTGGGAGGATATTGTTGCAATACAATTTAATAACCACAATACAATACTATATTCAACTAAATTAGGAGGTCTTGCGACGCCAAATTTTATGTTTTTGGGTGCCCTGAATCCGAGAATGACTTCTTTTTTGTCATGAAATCATATACACGTTTCTTTACTATTTGGGTAAATGTGTTAAGTCAGTTATTTCATTAAAATATCAGAAAATAGACTATAAATATTACCTCATTTACAAACCGTTAGCGGCACAAATTTTTTGATCTAATATACTTTCACTAGTATACTAAAAGCTTTTCTTTTCTGAGGAGAATGAGGCTGCTTTTTGTACATTTCAGCTTGTGCGAAAAATCTGAAGGGTCTCCGTGAAGCGTCCAAGAGTACTCTGATATCATTGAGATGCTCCATGTTCCTTAGTGTCCATTCTCCACTTCTTTAGTGTCCTTTTAAAATCGTGCACCTTGCCCTTCACTCATATCTCACTAATTTTGATTTGAAAGAGTTAGGAAAAAAAGGTTGAAATGCTTTTAGCATTCTTGTTTAGAACAGAGTTTAGTTAGGATCTTTACGAATGCCTAAAGATTTTTCCTAGAACTCCCTAAAACACATCCACCGTTCTTCTGGAGGAATGCTAACTTTATAGTAGTACATCAACGGCCAACTTTTTTAATCCAGTAATCTCGATCTCTACTATTCCATGATGTTTGCCTCTTATCTGACTAACATACACGAATTTTTAAAAATCGCCGCATACCTGCTAACCATGGTCTTCATATTTCAATTGCGAAGAACTAATTCTTTGTTTCTTTGCATGTACGAGAAAACTTACAGAACTAAACGCATATGCGAATCAGAACTGCTTTAAAATTTCAACTAATAAATTTATGAAAAGCTAAATGCTGACGTCCTAGAAGTTTTTCCATATTTTTTTAGCTTTCAGCATACCAAAATATATAGAAATCAGTTTATAATTTTCAAAGATCTTTCTTTGTTGCAAATCTGCGTGTTTATCAGCATACATCATAGAGCGCTGTCGGAGAGAAATCAAAGAAGTCCCCATGGGGTAAAGTGGCTATAGAAAGAAGCCTGCTAACAGATACCGCGTATGAGAAGTTAAGCTCGCCATACTACCTGTTTCTATTGCCGATTTTGGACCTTCCCAATTAACATTATTCGCAAAGCAATCGCTTAATACCGATAACGAGACCAGTTCTATTAATTTAGAACTTGTCAATCTGTGCAGTTCATTTGGAGTTATTTTTAATTAGGCGACGTGAATCGGAATCGACTACTGCTGACTGTGCGACCGGAGGCCCTCTAATTATAATTTTCCAATTCCTTTCTGTCCCAACTTCTGATGGTTGTTTCGGCCGTTTCGGAGCCGGGAAACCGAATTAGACCTTTTAAATTACGCAGGGGCTTATCCTTTTCCCCCTTTTTTTCTAATTTGCGGGGTGGTTTTTGCTTTTTATCAATGAAACTTCCAGTCGTTAAAGTTCCTGTTCGTTCATTAGCTTAATTATTTTACTTATTTGTATGAACATTCACGTAAAAGCACTAACAACCATACATATACTCGTTTGATAAATAAATAATATTTATTATAAAAAAAGTTTATATTTCAATCTGTCACTTTTTGTTTCAAGTTTCTGAATAAATGGTACCATCTAGATAAATATATCCATGTATTAAGTATACAACTGCTATACTCCAAGTATATTTAAACAGCAGAATGCATTCATTACTGTATCAGTTAGGGATGTCGTCATATCGATATTTTTTTATCTATATATCGGTATTTTTGGACCGATATTATTTGATATTATTTCATATTTTATCGATAAATGTAAATGACAGTATCGAACTTTTAGTTGTAAAGTAAAATATATATATTAAAAACATAAGGGTTTTGGACTGGCATGGAAAAATAGGGCTATAGCGGAAAAAGTTCGATACATACATCGAACTATCGATATTTTGTTTTCAGTATTCTTTAAAATATCAATATATCGAACTAACGATATTTTTTTCCACGGCCGGCATCAAACATTTTTTTTATTCATTATTTTATCTACTATCTTAAAGCAATAATATTTCCTGTATTCTTAATACTATTTTACTGACATGCTATATTTTACTTAAAAAATAACTTAGTACCTAGTAATCGGTATCAAAAATTTGGAAAAAGGTCAAAACATTGAAAATCATGTCTCTCATTTATCGCGTTAGTTGTTGGCCTCAGATGGAGTTGTGTAAGAGAGTTCATTGAGAAGAGATTATTCTTCTGTAGGTTAAACACCGTTGAAGTCCCCATACCTAAGGAAACAGTACTTGGAAAATTCACCGATGGCAACAAAAGACTAGATAAAGACTTAACATATATATATATATATATATATATATATATATATATATATATATATATATATATATATATATGTCAAGACTCACAAGTGGACTAAAGACTTCACATTAAGAGTTCGAAACTCGGAAAACCCTTTACTCGGGCCTAAATAACAAAACAACTAAGTATATTACTGGATAGATGCCGAACTCCGGACTCCTCAAGCAGAATCTGCGAGATACCTCCGCATCTATCTCTATCGAAGATCAAAAGAATTTGTTTGTGAGTCAATCATAAAGCCTATTAGGGCCTACAGGGCGCAAATATGGAGTTATAGCAAAATAAAGTCCTTCAATTTACTAGGATCGTTTATTACTATGTAAATAATGTGGAACCAGTAAAGTGGAAGCACTACAGTTACTGAACAATGCGCAGGAAATCAGAGAAAGATTAAATCGGACCAAGCCATACGAGCTTGTATAGTATATAGGTGTTACGCTTAATCTTAGCTTACTAATTTAATTTAATTTTAATTTGGGAAATACGTATTGATGTATATATACCATAACAGCACTAATGTATTATTGAATGTTGATGAATTTATCATCGTTTTCACCAGCGTTGGACTCATGGAATAACTTTTAATGGTTTGAAAACGATTCAACAGGACCTCGTATACCATCTTCAGATGTTTATTTATCTGGTTTGGTTAATTCTCAAATTTCATCATTTTTTCTATATTCCTTCATTAAAAAATATATACAAGCTAAAACCTAATGACTTAAATACTTTTTGAAATCTATAAGCCGAGAGCTATAACTCCTATAATTCCTCGCATAATGGTGGTCATTTTTTCGATAGTTTTTTGCATATTAAACCAAATTAGCCTAATCGAATAGACCAAACTACCCTAAAGATCATACCGAGATGAAGAGAAAAGAAGACGAATTGAAATACAAAGATATATTTTTCGTATTTGTAGGAAAAGCTACATTACTCCCACATAATAAGTTGCTTGACATATGTTGACGATATCTTGGTTTTATCATCACACAAGGATCCAATATCAGCCACAAGAAACCTCCAACTTCATCTTAATAAAGTCGATTTGTGGTTGAAAACGTGGCATATCAAAGCAAATCAGACATAATCAATCCATGTTAACTTGTCCCTCAGGAAAATTTAATAGTCATGAACACAAGCAGATAGCTTTAAGTATCTTGCAATGTATTTTGATTAACGTTTGACATGGAAAAAACATATAGTGACAAAACGCAAACAGCTTGGGCTTAAACTAAACCAAATGTATTGACTGATAGGGTACAGTAAATCTAAATTATCATTAGATAGCAATGTTTTGCTGTGTAAGTCAATATTTAGGCCTATTAGGACCTATGGTAAGAATACATTTTCTAAAAATAGAGACTTTTATAGAGATTTTTATACAATTTTTTGTAATAAAATATATTTTAGATAACTTAATGTTCTCGAAAGCAAAATAACTTGATCACTTTACAATATACACGGACGCCCTCATTCTTCTTGGAAGTGATAACATCGACGTAACAGTCTCCGTTCTAAGCCGGTGGGATCGGGACATTCGGCTACAATTTAATTCACTCTAATCCACATTTTTCGGGAGCGAAAGGGGTATCTTATAAAACTTCCGCCTCGACCGAACAAAGGGGGTAGATATAAAACTTTTCCCATTCATCTTCCACATCAATTTAAAACGAACTAACTTATATACGTTCAGATAAATGCCGTGTAGACAAATTAGCGATCGTGTTAAGGACACGCTTCCTTAAGCTTGCTCCTGGAGCTAAGCCGCTCTCCAAATCTATCTCTTTAATTTTGTGTTAAGACCTGCTGGCGAAATAAAGTACATTAATGGGTTCGGGATAATTTGCAAAAGTTTCCCGTAACAAAAATAGGATTAATGCAAATGTTGGTGGATTTGATGGTTTCGGCCCGGTGGGAGGGGGGTGGGGGTATAAGTGGGGAACGGGGAGAAGAGAGAGCGCGTGTGTATAGGGAAATTTCTTCGTACTAGAACGTTCAATCAGTTTTAAGGCATCATTTATTTGTCAAGAGCCAAAATCAGAAAAAAGATAGAAAAATGGAAAAAGTTCTCACTTATATTAAAAAATAGCAGCGATTTCCTAGATTAATAATTTTTCTCCATGTATTTTTAAAACATTAATACATATCTAGCAAAAATGGAGAGTAAAAACATTGTTTGTTTATTTCAGTTGAAAAAGTACTCAAAAATTCACGCCATTAGACTGACAAGAAAACAAAACATAATAAGACAGCTGCTTAAATAATTGTAGATAAATGTTAATTTTTTAGGAGACAAAGCCCAGATAAAACTCGTTCTACAGAAAAAAAAAGAAGAAAACATCACAAAACCAAAAATCAATGAATTGTGCAGATTTGTTACATCGTCCAGCTTATTTGCTTGACTTAGCTTCATCTGACTTGTGGCTGTTTTGTGGCTGATTTTGTAAAATAGACCTGAATCGTGAACATTTTCGTGTGATGATTTTTAAAGAATTTCGACGCGGACTATCACAACAAGAGTGCATCAATCAACTTAATTTAACTTTTGGCGATGAAGCTCCATCAAAAACCACCGCGTATCGCTGGTTTGGTGAATTCAATCGTAGTCGTAGTACGCTGTCCGACGAGTTTCGTGAAGATCGTCCAAAATCGGCTGTTGTGCCAGAAAACATCGATGCTGTGTGCGAAATGATTAAGCAAGATCCTTATGTCACCTACTGTGAGAATGGGGCATCCCTAAGTATTAATTCCATCAGCATATATAACATTTTACATGAACACTTAGCTGTGCGAAAGTTATGTTCGCGTTGGACCCCACACAATTTGACAATCGCTCAAAAAAAGGCTGTTGTCGATTGATGCAAAGAAATGCTTAAGAAATTCAATCGCGGTGCGTCAAAAGTTTATAAAATCGTGACATGTGACGAATCATGGATATATTCGTTTGAGCCTGAAAGTAAGCAGCAGTCGACTGTATGGGTGTTCCAAGATGAACCAAATCCAACAAAAGTTGTTCGCACACAAAGCACTTCAAAGAAAATGGTGGCCTGTTTCTTTGGGAAAACTGGTCATATTGCAACACCTACAACATACAACCATTTATTTGCCAGAAGTTTTCGGTGTCATAAGGAAAACAAACAACAAACGCCGGATTGTTCTTCATCATGACAATGCGAGCTCTCACATATCGGCTCAAATAAGAGACTATTTGAGTATTCAAAACTTCGAATTGATGGGTCATCCACCGTACAGCCCTGATTTGGTACCCAATGACTTCTTTTTGTTTCCATCGGTGAAGTATAAACTGCGTGGTCAACGATTTTCTTCGCCCGAAGTAGCGTTCAAAAACCGTGTTTTGAAGCTACCTCATTCGGAATGGAAGAAATGCTTTGTACATTGGTTTAAGCGTATGCAAAAGTGTATCGATCATCATGGCGAGTACTTTGAAATAATAAAAATATATTCGTAGTTTAATTATATTTTTTTCCTATTCTCGAAATATAAAGAGTGACATTCGTATTAAAAACAATCACCGGCATGTACATTTTGAGCAGTCTGATATGTTAAAAGCATCCGTTTTGTTATATATCGTGTATAAGTCGCCTTATGACAACAGCTGATAAGTAGGGAGAACTACAGTGCCCAAAGACTTATTTTTAAAAATAATATGTTAACTTATTTTTCAAGAAAACCTTCAGCGAACCAAAATTTTTAAATAAAACGCCCTAAAACACAAAATTACTAAGGCATAATAACCACTGGCGCTCAGAAATGTTTGATATGAATGCTGCATTTGGGTACCGCAATTTTTTTCCTACAGATGATGTTTAGAACGTATCTACAACTGCCTACTAACTTTAACAAACACAATAAAATCAAATCAGAATGACATTTTAAATTGTTTTATAACTTAATGGCGAAAAAGAACCGCTCGTAAAAAACCCACAACTTTAAAATTCGATAAATCACCACCTGTCTCAATAAAACTCGCTTGACAACCATTAGGCCTAAAAACAAACAAATAACTGTAAAAGAGCTCGAACAAAAAAGGTAAATTCCCATGTTAGCAGGCATCCGGTAAACAAATTTTATCAAGTACAGGAATCGGCAGGAACTTTTTAACTGAGTTTCGAATGTCGACGTAAAAACACTCAAGATAAATCATTTTAATAAACTCGAAAACGTTGTTACCACTCCAACTCGTTTTGTTGAAGTTTATTAGTTCTGTGGTGTTTATACGAAGAAATATTGGTTCGTGATTCTGAAAACACTGAGACGAAAATAGTGATGGATTTATTTCGTTGAGAGAACCTGCTTTTTAAGAAATGTTAGTTGAATTATTGGTCATTACGGGTTGGAGTTATTTATGGGGAATTATTGGTTATTTTCATTATGACAGTACACTTTCTCGTTCAGCATTAGTTCCATTTCATCAACAACTTAACTCATCATTCCGCGAGCGCTCTAGATTCCTGATTTAGTTTACTTCGGAAGATAATTTACGAGCCGTATATTTCAATCATCCTACGTTTTCATCGTTTTTTTAAATACACTTCCCATATTATTTAATTGTAACATTATAACCCTGAACGTATATAGGTTTTTCAATGAGCCTAGTAAAACTAAGTTATTCTATTCCTTCTAGTTATTCTAATTTTAAACCGGAACATTTTTTTTCGTCTTGCAGCTGTACTGTATATTAGTACGGACACAGTCACTAATATGTCTCAAAAAATAAAAAACATATAACCTTAAATTCGCCAAGAAAACCCGTGATTATGCGAGACAGGTGAGGAGTTTGGTGTTTCAGAGATCAGGTATACGAAATGTATAAAGTAGTAAGTAGTTTTTTCAACCGAAACATAATTTAATACAATTATTTCAGATGAAATTGTTAGTCTAAAAAGTATCCATAAAAATCCAAATGATATACAACTATTTGAGAGATGTAGAACATCCGTTCATACATTGTTGGATAATATAGGATTTAGGTGGTGTAAAGATAACCCACGAAGGTGTTTAATGGAACTTCCAGAGATGACCTTTAAAACAATACAATTTTTAAAACATGTAACAAAATCAAGGAAGAAATATATCAAATTATATATTTAAATGAGACATGAATATTTCAGAATGGTACATTGGGTTGGTCATGGAAAAATCATGATAAATATTTTGAAGACAACGAAAGCTGATGAAAAAAGGTAAATATTGGAATAACTATCGATTAGGTTTTGTTAGTCATAACACTTATTCATTGCAGACACATAGTTCTTCATTCTGTTACTTGGTAAATATAAATAAAATATTTAATTACATTTTATATAATTTACGTTTTTAGAAATAAGCCTGAGAATAGATGCATAGTAGATCAGATTACTGAACGTTATGGCCACAGAGTATTACGTCTTCCTCTCTATCACTGCATGTTTAATCCAATTGAGTTGATACGAGGAATTGCAAAGAATTATTACAATATATATTCAGCTCGAGGAGGATATTCAAACCAGAACAGTCTGGATTTATGGAAAGAGGTATTGTTGAAAATAGCATCTTCGGTTTGTGTGAGCTCGATCAGACACATTGAAGAAGAATTTGACAAATGGTAGAATCTTGAGCAAATTTTTGATATGTTGGAAATAAAAAGCTCAGTTATTCACTTGATTAGTGTTTCTGAATGTGAGAGTGACTGAATAAAACCTTATGAATTTTGGTTTATGATTCATTGATGACGATTACCAAGACAGGGTGATGAAAGAGGAAACCATATAAAGGTCATATCTACAATTAACATACTTCAGTTGTAGGGAATTGTATTATAGAGTGTGAAAGCTTTATGAGAATGTGTGTTGTTGTCCAGAATATATATGAACGTTTGGTTAACATGTATGAGGACAGAAATAACACTGTTTTGCAGATATGGCAAATGCATTAAGAAGAATGTAGTGATTAAATATAGTTTTATCAAGAAAGATGTATACAGATGGTAATAGGATAAACAAAAGAGAAATATAGTAATATCATAATGACTTTACAAGGATACATTGTATCGAAAGAAACAAAAACTAAGCGTAACACATAAATATGCTCTCTAATGAAAATACATTACTTAAATATACAATTTTTAATTATGTTAATTAGGCCTTCAGGGAAAACCATTACATACAAAAACGCGCCTAGAACCCTACCGATAATAGTGCGAAATAAAGCTCAACGTATATATAATAAAACTTGTATTGAAAATACTGTTATATAATTAATAAGTTTTAATATCAACCGGCTCGGTGGCGCAGTGATAAAGGAAATGGAACGGTCCTCCTAGTGTTGCGATAGCCGCGGATTCGAATCCTGCTGGGGCGTGGTCGTAGATTTATGTATGCGTTTGTTTGAAATTTGCGAATGATTTAGGCAAAAGTGTAAAATCCGAAAAGAAAAATTATCCGTCACGTCAGTAACTAGGCCGGACAAGACCGGGTGTCTTCTGGGATGATTTCTAAAGTTGGTCATTCGTCAGTCGGTAGGCTTAATGCTGAGGACCGTGGTTCGGATCCCACATTAAACTTTAGGCCCAGTCCAGATAAACCCATAGTTGGTAAAAGGAGACTTTAAAGTATATATAAAAAAAAGTATTAATACTATAATATATTATTTTAAAATAAATTTCTTCACACATTAACTTAATAAATGGTGGCCCAATTTTGACCTTTAAGTGATTACTATCGCCCTGA
Source organism: Rhynchophorus ferrugineus (assembly GCF_030347505.1). Lineage (NCBI taxonomy): Eukaryota > Metazoa > Arthropoda > Insecta > Coleoptera > Curculionidae > Rhynchophorus > Rhynchophorus ferrugineus. The sequence continues at coordinate 54,730,252 of NW_027472583.1, forward strand.
AACTGTCTTAGACGAAAATTGAGTTACACATTGGGATACATAAACAAATATTTTATATAATAGAGAAAATGTTGATATTTAACAAACAATAATTACACCTTATTGTATGGGAACAATTTGCTTCTTCATTATAAGGCCAGAAATATGAATGCATACCTCGTACCTGAATAGAACTAATACTATAATTAGATAAAATTACGCTTGAAAAGCCAATGAAAGAACATCTACACCGAGAGAGCATACACAACTAGCTCGTTAGCTTAAAGGTACCTCCGATCTACATAAAACGGATATCTACATGCAAATCATTAAGGGTGTAAACATTTAAATTTTATTACGGTCAATCCTTACGCTATTACCCGGCCGAAACCGGGTAGTTTCCGAACGCCGCCAATAAATAACAGACACAATCAAAACATTTACACATCGGTTCAATTTCGGAATTAGACCATCAATCTCGGACGAATTTATCGCCCTCTACTCAAGGGCAATATTTGTAATGGAGGAGACGGTGTCGGATTAGACTCCGGTGCATCTCGCACAGGTACGGGATCTTATTAGATTTCCCCCGCTGGGATCGGAAAAGGAAGTGGAAGTTGATACGGGAATCGGCGGAGGAGAGACGATATAAGTTAGTTAGTGCGGTACAGGTTTCCTTTCCTCCGTTCCCACAGAGGTAAATTTATTAATTTTGGTAGAGACTGTAATAAAAAGCATTTTCTTTTGGGGTATAAGAATTGTGAGTTCACATTATTATTTAATAATAATTTTGTGGTTTGGTTAAGTGTCATACCCTCAGCGTAAGACAAAGACATCTTTAACATTTTTTTGTTCTGTCCTAAAACCAGGCGGTGGAATGCATGACGCATACCTTGTCCAAGAGATATGCCCTAAAGGGACAAGTTGGACCGGGTTATGTGGAACTGCCTCTGGGCTTACCAACAGACTAAACCGAAATCGCCTCACAGTTGACTCCTGTGGGTCGCTACTGGTACTGCAATAAATTTGGTGATATGGTACCCACTGATCGGGCAGCCGTTATTGGACACGCGGACCCGGCGAAAAAAGTGGTAGTGAAACTAACTATACATTCGCGAATTTGAGTTAACTCGTGACTAGATGCTGTCGTATGGACGCAAATTTATCAGCTCAGGAACAAGCGCGTTTTCCAAATAGATTGAGCTGAGTTGTTGTTTGTGGAAGGATTGAGATATGAAACCCTTGATGCCTGGAGTGTCAGTTTACTTGTGAATTTGATTATTTCTGATAAAGCATGGAGCGTTGAAGATTCTCCTGAAGAGATTATTTTGGAAAACTTGAAGTTGTTTTACCTGGTTGGGTGTAACAAACTTGAATCAGACATTAGATCAGTAGAGGAGTATGTATCAAATTAATATCTTGTGAAATAAGCATTTGATGGAGACGGGAAGTCTGTTTGAAGGGCAGATCAGAGAAGATAGCAGATTTGCTATCCCAGAACCTTTCTGGATGTAGGAATGCCGACCGAACCGTCGGTCGAAGTTGAGACCTAGGTATGTGACGTTATCCAGCCATAGAATTGTTGCTGTATTGGTCTTAAGTTGCGAGACGCTTCTTATGGAAAACGATGGCCTAAGTCTCCAAAAGATCGATTTGCAACTTCCAAAATGGAACCACCTGACCACATGATCTATAACCGTTCTTGAATGGTAACCTCGAACCTGGAGACCGTGAAGAAAGCAGTGTCGCCAGCGTAAAACGCGACGTCAATGTGCTCTTTTCTCGCCAGATCTGAAATAAGGAGGTTAAATAAGCCTGGGGCTAGCGAGGAACCTTGAGGTAAGCCAGCGTCGACTCGTCTTCGACTGATCTTGTCTTGAAAAGATCTGTCCTATAAGTAGAATTTGACGGGAGCGGTTAGTTCTTCTGGGAGACCTAATCACACGCATTTTGTGATCAAACCGTCGTGACAGACCTTATGGAAAGCTTTGGTTAGGTGCAGGAGAACTTTTTACGTTGGTAAAGGGCGTAATGGATGTGTGCGGAATCAAGTGTGAAACATCTCTGCTACACAGGGTAATATATCATGCCGATAGCTCTGTCGTAATCTGTGGGCTATACAGAATCAGGCAGTTCCGACCAGAAAATATTTAAACTATATTATAACTATATACAATTAATTATCCTATGGTTACCGATGACATATATGAATGTCAAAACTATGGAAAAATACAGCATATTACAGGAAGCTACCAGATACTGTTCACATCTACCGAATATAAAGAGCGACATAATTTAGCACCGAAAATAGTCTACCAAGAACTCGCAGATAAGCTGCAACTGCACCATACAAAAAAAATCCGTATTATTAACACTCCCCTGAGCCTGTTCATTAATATATAACATCTCAAAAGTGGACATGATATTGTACCTTGGGAATTGGGTTAGACAGTGTCATCTAGAAGATCATTAAAAGCAAACTGGCGGACAAAGGTACGAAGGCGATACTTAAAAATAATTTTCTTACAACTATATGACAAAGGGCAACGACCAAGTCCATACCTATGGTAGTGCCATTCGAAGGAAGGTGTTACATCACAAACTTAAAAATAAAAAAAAACTATTATTGTATAACATCTTGAAAGTGGACATGGCATTGTACCTTGGAAATTGGGAACTGGGTTGGACAGTGTCATCTAGAAGATCATTAAAAGCAAACTGGCGGACGAAGGTACGAAGGCGAGACTTAAAAATAATTTTCTTACAACTATATGACAAAGGACATCGACTAAGTCCATACCTTTGGTAGTGTCATTCGATGGAAGGTGTTACAGCACAGACTACGTACAGTAATGTGAGGGCTTGTATTAAGATTCAATAGTGTAACGATCACGTCTTGTAATAGATAATGTCCCTCGGTGTCGTTTTGTATCGCCATTCAACAAGTCTCCTTTTCTTAAAATAAAATATTAATTTAAAGAAGGTATTAATGCTTTAAACCGTTTAACGCTTCACAATTTATGTTAATGTCAATAGCTATCAGCAGGGTGAAGTATATTATAAGTTGCTCTAAACCAAATGAAACTGCTCTCGTAACGTGTCTATTGATGTCATTTGAAAATTGTAATGATGTATTTTTGTAAAAAAACAGCGATAGAGAGTAATAACTACTCGCGAAATGATGGAAAATATTTTATTTAATGACTGAAAATATTGCGCCAATTCTTCTCAATAAAGGCCCTTTTAAGTGGAAAACATGACGAGAAACATACAAGAATCTTATATAGCTTAATACCCCAAATATCAACATATCTATAAGCTAAACTGAACAAAGTTTTTTGTTCCGTACCATTTTCTAGTGGATAAAATAGACCAATAATGATGAAGTCGAACCTTATAAACATACACGTCAGAAAAAAAGCCGTCAAACCTTTTACACCCATTACGAGGCATCTGTATCGGAAGGGCCATGAAGGGCAAATGGAAGCGCGTCAAATGCAGTAACATCACGACAGTCTTTTATTTTATAGGGGCCCATAAAATTCAGTTGTTTTAGGAAATACCAGAGGGAGACGTGAGAATGCACATTTTACCCATGAGATTTTGTCTTTTTTTTTTGGTAAAATGCCATAAAGTGGGCTTCATTTGCTATGTTCGGTTTCCAAGAACTTGTAAGAAACTGGCAGTGCTATTAATTATTCATATCTTCATTCATATTAAATAAATATATAGCAAATTATATGATAGTAAGCTGAAAAGTAATGCAAAAGTGGAAGTAGTGTTCCTGCTCAATTTGCATGTGTTGTATATTGCGTTTGTTCAGTGTATCTTTAACGGACTTCGAAAAAGGAGGAACTTTAAGCTCTAATATATATTTTATTGTATGTTCGCCGATTTTTCCGTTAATTGTAGGTCGATTTTCAAAATTCTTTTTTTTTTCGAAAGTGTGCACTTCCGAGTTGGTCCCATTGGAACCAAATCAGGATCTGTTGGGGGGAAATAGAAACGCTCAAATTTCAAAGGCACGTGCAAAGTTTTCACCTATTATTTATCACAAAATATTCAGATATTTGTGTATAATATTAGAGTTGAACTGACGTGACGGAAATCTGAAGTCGTTCAGTGCAAAATCCATTCAGTTTGCTTTTTAAGTACTAAATATAACATATAAAACCTCGTAGAAATATTGTCAACTGCATTTATGGTGTAATGGTTACATAATTTAACTCTCTAACAGAGGTCGCTGGTTCGAATCCTGGCGGGAACAAAAACTTTGTGTTGGTGTTTAGTTAGAACATTTGCCAAAATATCTAGGTTAGGTAGCGAACCCCGGGTCCTGAAAAACTCCTTATTTTCAATCATTGATTCTTTATTCCTATATTTCCTCATACGGGCCGCAACATTAATAAAATAACAGCGGAATTTATTAAGGCTAAAAAAGAAAAATAAAATATTTGAAAAAAAATTTAAACGATTTCAAAAAAATTTATAAGAAGCTCACTAAAAATTAAAATATAATCACGCTTAGATTTTTAAAACCAAAAAAAAAAGTAAAATAAAATATGTACATAATAATCGTTGTAATAACTAAATAAAAATAAATAAAAAACTCATAAAGCCTATCTACTAAACATATTTTATATTCTGCTATATACACAGAATTTAGCTTAATACCTACCTAAACCTATTTATCTATTTACAATATTATTTTAATTTCTACCAAGTGATCACTTTGAAGTCGGTACTGAGCCTAAAAAATACAAAAATTACAATATAATTCTGTGAGATATACAAATAAATTAAATTAACAACAAAACAAATCTAAATTAATATAACTGTTTGGGCTCGGCACCGACTTCAAAGTAGTCAGTTAGTAGTAACTAAAATAATATTGTAAATATATAAATAGGTTTATGCAGGCATTAAGCCAAATTGTTTGTATGTAGTAGAATATAAAATACGTGTTGTAGATAGATTTTTAGTGAGCTTCTTAATAATTTGTTGAAGTCGGTTCAATTTCTTGTTAAAAATATTATCAGTGGCAGAAATAGGAATATATTTTCTAGTTGTTGGCACAGTATGAAAAAAAAAGTTTTTTCTAATAAAACCTGTTATCCCAAAAAACATGTAAGAGCTGTTATCATTATTAAGTAAGAGCTGCGCGGTTTTATCATTATCAACTGTAAGAGATGAGCCAAAAAATTTTCTTTTGCCCCAAAAAATTTAGTTTTGTTCTATTTTCTTTTTCTTTTTCAAGAATTACTTTTAACACTTTCCCTGTAAAATAATAATATAGAAAAATATTGAAAAAAAAAATTCATAAATATATTCTTAAAAAATAATAAAGATATTAGTTGTTCGTGATGGATACTTAGCAATATACTTTATTTGTTATCTTGGGAAATAAAATAAAAAATCAACATACCCTGATCTATTACTCTTGCTTTTAAAAACTACGTTTTAAAACGAATTTTGCAACTTCATCATGCTGCTTTCCTCTATCGCATCCGTCATAACTTTATTTTGTCTGTGTGGAGGCTTCTTGGAAATATTTCATCTAGAATCAAGCTTACTATGTGATCAGTCATAATAACTTTAGTTAGTGTAAAATGACTTTCCGTAGTGCTTGAACACTTTCGTAGTTTTATAACTGATATATTCTATCTGTCTTATGATGAAATATATAATCGACTGTTCAAAGAAATAGTGTTAAATAGCCTGTAATTTCTCTTTAATTTTCTTTAGATTTCTTAACTTTTATAAATATTTTAAAAGAGATTTGATATCTTTGCCAATTTTATCGTAAATATAATTTTATAGACTAGCGGATAGCCTGCTTACTGGTGTGACTGGGATGATGTTATCAGATTTTACACCTAGGTAAGATTATCATAATCGCTCCCGAAGAAAGTGTATATTTCTCCACTAATACTATGTTTTTTCTATTCGACACACATATCCATGTCATTATAATATATGTCTGTATATTCCTCATCTATATATTGTTTGTCGCATCTTAAACCAATGGTTTCAATTCTAATACAATCTTGGACACAAAAATCAAAAGTTTTGCACCGTAGGCACCGTATTTTAAAAACCTTAGGCTTATGAATGTCAGTCCCCAACATTAATAGTATTACAGGAGGATTTTTAGGATAAGATTTCAGAAGAGACGGATTTCCATCTTGATTGTAATATCTCTTTTTTTCCACACTGACCTCATTCGGCAAGAACCCAATGAAAAAGTTTAACAATATTTATCCTTATTAATAATTATAATAACATATATTTATATTTATTTATAGCGAATAGCTTTCAAACTCGTCGAAGCCAAATAGAGCGCAAAGAGAGAAATCTTATGTATACAATCGCGGTTTTGTTAAAATCCTGCCTGGTCTTCTGCGTTTGTTCAAGTCCTCTTCGAATTATTATTAACATGATTTCTATAAATAGTTTTTATATTAAATAAGATAACTACGATAAACCATAAAATAGTTTTATATTCTTTACTATCCCATTGTTCAATTTCGAAACAATGGTGGCTTTCTTCCATGCTGACGATACTCACTGGTCTCTCTCATTCTGAAATTTGGGCAGGGGGAATGTGACGTGGTAGGATGCTTTTACAATGTTTTCCTATCGGTCTTGATCATTTGTTTGCCACTTGATCAACTCAAGCGGTCTTACTACACTTCCAGGATTTTATTGCTTTACCACCTACATCATTCTTCTAGTATAAATTCATATGTAATAACATGTAGAAATATGTCTACGTTAGTTACGTAATTTCTTGAGACAGTCTACAATAACAGCTGATTAACATCACTTTCAAGAACAAGATCATGTCAGACAGAAACAAATCAGATCAAAAACAAATATACCGGCTAGCCGAAACATACTCTCAACTTAAAACATAAAAGCAAAGATAACGTTTTATTTTTCAATCATAAAGCCAATTTTCAGCGATTAATTGTTGACCTCGAAGTCGAATTGATATGCGAAGGGATCCAAGATTTCGCCTTCAAACATGAAATAAGGTTCCTAAATAACAGCAATGTGGAAGTAATACAGCTACTGGACATGTGTGTTGCGCAGGAAATCAGAATATTGTAGCGAACTAAACAACACGAACTTGTTTAGTATATAAATGTATGCTTAACTTTAACTTATATTCGTATTTTAGCTTCATTTTAATTTGGCAAATATATACTGATATATTAATCCCGTACTTGCCTACCTTGTGTAATGATGCAACTACAACAGGACAGTAGAATATAACAATTTTACTTGACAGCTACGTATTTCAGGGCATCGAAAGTTTGAAGATGTAGCATGGAAAGCTTTACTGGATGCAAACTCAAAATAAACGCAGTAAGGGTTTGTGGATTCGGTCTAGCTAGAATACAGTAAGCAATTCCAAACGTCTATATAACCAATATTCAAAAATTTAAGAGATGAAGAGGAAATATGAGAATTTTAGACCTAAAATTTCGCGAGCTACAGCTAGTTAAACCATAGGTCAAATAATACGATTGTGAATATGATTGTTCTGTTGGAAAAGGGTATCAGCCCTTCTTATTATGAAATAATTAAGACCGATCTTACCAGAGTGAAGCAAATATGCTTCTTTACAATTACTGGTGTATATACTGCAAATTCCTGAAACATTTTAAGGTGCAAATGATTTAAATATGAAAACCTAACAATTGATCTTTGTCGATAAGTTATTTTAAACGCACCATTAAAGGAAAAAAAACTCGAAATCGATCCCATTGCCCCAATTAGATGACTCAACGTCCCCCAAAACGAATTTCCAACGAATTGGTTTCGTCTTGTTTCAATTTTGCATTAAATTAATTGTCCCAGTCTTGACATTAGCCGAGAAAATATCGTAATTTCTCGTTAATATTCATTTGGAAACGTGACTGGAAAACCTCCGGACGGTTTTAAAGGAGGCGGCAGCAGCAGCTCCTAAACTAATTTCCTTATTTTGACAGCCGTGACAGCAATATAACCGGCAAAAGTTTGTATTTTTTTCTTTTTTTCTTATATAATATTTCGTTGGCGCTTTTGTGTCGACAACCTAAACCTAGTTAGAAAGTTTCTAGACGGCTCGTGCTCTCTCTGGGAATAGTCGTATTTTTTCCTCTTCGTTGGATTTAGTTATTGCAAGCTAGATGACTTTCGGTTAGGTATAATTTGAATAACTTGTTCCTTACCTGCCAATCGTAATACATATTTCTTTGCTCTTGTAGAGACCATCGAACTGATTAGTTATTAGTTTCCTATAATCCTTATTTTTGTCGTCTTATAACATAAAAAATTAATAAATAAATAGGATTAATAATACAAACAGGGTGCTAAAAAATATAAATAGCGTATTTATAACTTAAAAATGAACACAAAACAGGACTACAAACACAACCATAACGAAGTAGAGGTTCTGTTTAGATAGCACACAATCAGCACCCATACAGAAGTGGTAATTGTTTTCTGGTCAGTAACACTAAACTTATAAAGAGACAAAATCGATTTCTCGTAGAAATCCGAGAAGTCTGTTTGCACTTTATCCTGTTAAGGCATTTCTAAAATTTTGCATCCCATACTTAGTTCTAATCTGAGTCAGCCGCGGACAGCCGTCCGATATGTGGTAAACTGAAATATGGTCACGGTGACAAAACTCACAGTGGGCAGGAGGGCTCGAACTCATCAAATAACCTACGGTATGGTGACGAAGGAGAGGAACGCGAAGAGAAAACAAAAAATCAGCTTTAACCTCAAAGAACCTGTTGTGTTTGGCCTCCTGGACCCAACGACGTTGTGCCTCGTTATATATGAAATAAAAAACGAAGGGGATAAGGTCGGTATTGAATTACAAACATCCGTGATGGAGAACATAAAACCTTGCTTTTTTGAGAAAGTATCTTGAAAAGATCAGTCTGATACAACCTACAGCAAGAATTTTGAGCAATCTTCCAATATATACCCTGCTTCCAGATTTTTCCTGGTTTTTGCTTACTACAATTTCCTATTTAACAAAGCTGAACCTGCCAAAGCAGGGAAGGATATTTTTAAAGTCGTTAAATATTCTACAAGAAGATTATTTGATATTAAGCTATGCGGTTCAGTAATCTGCCCATAGGATTGTAGAAACATTTCCTGTTCACCATACTGTGCTATTTAAAGTGTGTTATTTCTTAATGCATTATATACAGTTCGCGAAATGTTTGCATTAATGAACGTTAATTAAATGATTTAAATAATGAGCGTTTTATTAAAAACAAACGTTTATAGCAAAATATAAAACAATATTCCTATATTGGCTAAAATACTGGCCTACCAATTTTAAAGGATTTTCAGCAAGTGATGTTAACAAACACATTTTCTAATTCGTTGAAGATGTATGGGTTTGTGTCGGGTAAATCGCATTTGCTTGTTTTGTTTTAATTTTTTATTTGAATTTAAAGAAAATGCGGCTGAAGTTCATCTGATGCTGTCTGAAGCTTACAACAGAGGTACTTGGTCGAATTCGACATGTAAATTGTGGTTTCGACACTTTTCAAGTGGTAATTGTGGCACCGAGGGTAAACAGCGTTCTGGGAACGAGAATAATTTGGGTTTTCAGAGAGACTTTAAACGTTTCGAGTCGAGCACTGCGGGAAAACAGTCAGAATACGAGAAAACACAACTCTGTTATTCCACGTTCTGACAAAGTACCACCGTATATTTCAAAACCGGTGAAAACATAGTTGAAAACATTAAAATGAGAAATGCTACCCTACTCTACGACGTATTCTCCAGACCTTGCACCATCTAGTTACTATTTATTCCAACATATGAGTCGTGGGATCCGTAAATTACTTGAAAGATGGGATGTAGCAGCTACTGATGGAAAACACTTTTTTTCATTAAAAAATATAATTTAAAAAGTCATTTTGCCGATTCTACACAATCAAGCTACAAATTAAAAAAATATATATTAAAATTAACTTACATACATATACGAATTGTATACTTATATCAATATAATGTGTTCATTATTGAGTGTTTACGTTATCGAGAGTCAGACATATTAATATTTTATTAGTGGAAATGTGCAACAAATAAAAGCTGGTAATTTCACTGGACACCATCAAATAAGCTAATTTTCTTGTTAAAATAAATTTAATAATTATATGAAATACTAAAGCTGGTTTGGTTGGGCAGTGGTAAAGACGACAGGACGGTCCTCCTACTGCTGCGATAGTCGCGGATTTGAATCCTGCTGGAGCATGGTCGCAAATGTACGTTTGTGATTGTTTAATATTTATGTTTATCCTAGGAAATAATGTAAAATCCGACAAGGAAAATGAGCAGAGTTACGCCAGTAACCAGGCTGGGTAAGACCGGATGTCTTCTGTGATGATTTCTAAGATGGTCACTCGCCAGTCGGTAGGCTTAATGACGAGAACAGTGGTTCGGAGCCCACGTTAAACGGTCCAGTCCAGTTACCCTCGTTGGTAAAGTATAGACTTTAAAATTTTTAAAAAAATGAAAAATAAAATAGTAAAAACTAAAGGTGGTCTTATTAGTGTAATTTGCTAAACGGCACACAAACTAGAGAAGAAATGATTAAGTTTAATTAAAAAACTGGATAAACATAAAACCTAATATTACACCAGCCATAAAAGTAAATAATTTTTAATGATAAAGGCGTTGTAAATCAAAAAGGCGATGATAAACAACGGCTTTTACAACCAACAGGTAACGCTTCAATAAATCACGAACAGTGGCTTCCCAATAATTTAGAAATATCGTTCCATTAAGGTAACAAGCTTAATACATAGGTACAATAATCATAAAAAATAAATAGGTACGAGTTACCGCTTCAGTTACGTAAATACCATTATAGCATGTTTATGGCTCATTAGGGGCTAAATAAATTTCGATTGTTAACAAAAATGTACGTTTCCTTATGTAATCCCATTTTTCGTGTCGAATTTTCTAGGTTATGCTAAGCAGATTTCCCCCCATCTGCGGTCGACTTATTTGTATTAATTATACGAACAGTATTACAATATTTATCATTCATTGTAATGACCATAGATAATGTCGGTTTTATTTAATCTATTATGTAAAGCATTAGATTAACTGTTGGAAGTAACACGATAGCATTATCATTAAGCAAGTTAATCATCCTTTGGCCATTTAACGAGGTTCAATAATACGAAGGTATGTAATAGAAGTATAAGTAAGAATATATGGAAAAATATATTATAGTATATATTCAATTACCATTTGAAAATTTCAAAAGCATATCACTACATAGTATAAAACAAAGTCGCCTTTTCTGTCCCTATATCCGTATGTGCGCTTAAATCTTTAAAACTACGCAACGGATTTTGATGCGGTTTTTTTCAATAGATAGAGTGATTCAAGAGGAAGGTTTATATGTATAATACATGCATAATATACTAAGGCAACATTGCTAATTTTAGAGGTTTCTAACGTGATGTCGTAAATTAACCTATTTTTTTAGGCTTATTTAGCAATTAGCAAAAACGCTGCCTAACCCTACGAGTTAGATCAAATTAATGTACTACAGTATTGTACACCATAAAAAGGTCTACAAAAAAGTCCGCGATGGTATATGTTTATCTTTTAGGGATAACCCACATTAACCATTTTTATTGTTTACTTTTTACGTGAGAAAATGGCTTATTTACGAAGCTATTTTAAGCAATACGGCATTAATCCTTATCGAATTAAGTACCTTAAATACAGTGTGCAATTAATATAGATCAATATGGTTCCTTACAGCATGTAAATTAAACAAATATTTTCGGAGATATTACAAATTTAAAATTTGCGTTTAAAAATGTGTAATGTAATAAAAATTGTATGAATTTAGATATTCCAAAGATAGCAGGAAATCTTCATAGTAAGTATAGGGGAAGAGGAATTGTTTTACTCCAAATTTAATGCGTGCAGGCCAAGGGCAGTAATGAATGAACCAAAAATACTGGATCGATTTTAATCATGTTTTCATTGAGTGACATAGGCATATATATTTTATGCCCGTGCAAAGTCGGAGCGGGCCGCTATGTTTTTATATACAACGTTCATATTTTTTCTGTAGTGTATTTAATTTAGTATCAGCATTGCACCCGTGCGAAGCCGGGGCGGGTCGCTAGTTTATTTTAAACGACTTCAAAAAAGGAAGAGGTTCTATGTGCGGCTGTTTATATTTTTTAATATATGTTCACCGATTTCTCCGGGACAATAACTTTTTGTTGTTGTTTAATTAGAACATTTATCAAATCACCTAGGCTAGGTAGCGGACTCTGGGGCCTGACGCGCTCCCTATTTTACACTATTAACTACTACCAACTGACTTTGATGTCGGTGCCGAGTCCAAGCAATATAAGTTTGGGAAATATACAAAAAAATTAAATTACCAACAAAATAAATCCAATTTAATATAACTGTTTGGGTTCGGCAAACTTGATCAGTTGGTAATAGTTAAAATAATATAGTAAATAGATACATAGGTTTAGTTAGGTGATAAAGCTAAATTGTGGGTATATAATAGAATGTGGAAATATGGTTTTCATTATTTTTATTTAGTTATTACAACGATTATTATGTACAGATTTTATTTTAAATTTTTTTTGTGTTGTTTTGAATATTTTTTAATTTTTAGTGAGTTCCTTATTTATATTTTGAAATGTTTTAATTTTTTTTTGTTAAAAATATTTAGTTATTTGATATTTTGTTTTTTTTATTATAGTTACTGTAAAGAGTAGCAGACTTCTACCAACATAGTATAATATATACAACATATAAACTACAATTTCTTTTTCAGGCTCTTAATGAAAGTATATTCTCAAGTTTTCGCTAAGATCTGACCTACTTTGAGGCCATTTCACCTGATAATACGTCTGTAGAATATTATGGTACGTTCAGTTTACATATTTTACTATATGACAAATGTATAGTAGTGAACCCATTATTTTTATTAATGCAAAAACAGTTTAATTCGGTTTTAACATCTTGCAATGTCCTTCCTTGCTGATCCCACCTTATTCACATATTATAAAAAACAGTGGAAAAATAAGCAAAAACAACTATAGGTGTAATAAGGAAATATATATAACTTATATAAGATTATTCATAAATTCAATTTTTTCGTCAGCTGCTATTTTTCATTTTAAATTTTATTACCAATAAAAACATTATATATAAGTTCTCTTATTTCTATATAAAACTCATAAAATGTTCATAAATATATATAAAACAAACTAATAAGAATGTCAAAAACTTGCCACAGGATTAGAAAAAAATCAACACAAATGATAACCTAATGTATGATCGAAATAAGTGTATGCAAATCTAACTAATCTCATACCATACCAACAACTTAAGTTGAACTCATTGTTTTAAAGTCATCTTCTTTAATTTATAATTAAAAGGCTTCTTAATACCTTTATTTAAGATTTCCAATAGCTTAGCCATATGAAGACGAACAACGTGACAATTATATGTTTCAGAAAAAGTAACAGGTGGGTCAAAAGTCCAGTTACCGTTTTGATTACCTACAACTTTACAGAAACAAAAGGTAAGTAGATTTGGTTTCAATAAAAATTCATTTCGCATTGCAAAAGCCATTCGTTGTCCAACTTTCAATCCTTTTAAAGACATTTTTCATGACATCCTGCAACATCTCCAGCTAACTTTCTTCAATTTCGTGATGAATATTGATTTTAAGATGTTGAATCGTTCAAGGCTTCTTCACATAAACTTTTAGTTAAATAAAAAAGTCCATAATATAAAGACTGGTGCTGTTAAATCCGGAGATCTGACTGGCCATGCTAAATCACCACTTCCCGAAATTTGTCTTCGTGGAAAAACGCCATTCAATAATTGAATTGTTGAACAAGCTGTGGTCCAATCTTGCTGAAACCACGTATTCTCTAGTCTTTGCTCTTCCATTTCAGGCACAAAAATATTTCGAATCATGTCTTGGTATCGTTCAGCTGTAATGGTAACAGAAACCCCTTGGCAATTTGCGAAAAAAATAGGGACCAATGTGGATGCGATGATGTTTCAACAATTGATTGAGGATTCTTTAGTCCCCAAAAACCGACTGTTCCGTTTATTGACGTGACCACAGAGCAGAAAATGGGCTTCATCGCTCATTATCAATTTAGACGAAAAATCTTCTATTTCACCAGACAGCCTTAGGATGGTGTTACTGTACTCAATTCGTCGATCAGGATCTCAATTTTTGGACTAATTTTGGAGGAAGAATTTTGTACGGGAACATTTTCAAATCAGTTTTCAAAATTCGCCTTAAACTGCGTGCACAAATGTGTAACTGGGAACCACGTCTCCGAATTGATGTTTCTGGAGACTCTGCAACACTATCGCGCACCAGATCCACATTTTCAGCGTTACGAGACGTCCGTTGTCTTCCATAATGAAAGTTGCTCGTTCTTGGAACGTATATTTATCCATAATCAAATTTGGACGTCTACACTACACAATGGTTAAAGCGAAACTGAGCTAAACGTTACGTAAACAAGATGGCGCGCAATCAAAATGCTAACGGATCTGTTGCAGCACCTGTTACCTAATAAACTATATTTTGAAGAATGTTCATATATAGTGAAGGTTTTGAGTGACAGAAAGCCGTATACTAGGATTTTAGGTATGAATCAAGGGTCATTGGTAATAAACGGATTCATTCAATGAAAACGTGACCATTTTCCTGATACTACCCTCGGCCGGCAGACCGTTATACTTCGTGTTCGGATTCCGATGATGGAAGCCGAACGGGTCGCCAAATATCGCCCCATATTCGATATGGACCCGTCACAAATATATATTGCGAAGACAAATAGCGTCGGTGGCACAAAGGTTGCGCAAATAACGGCCGCCACTCACAGCGTCGAAAGTGACGGATGCGAGTAAACAGTCGAAGAGTGCGAACAAATATCTTTCGGGAATGGCCCGAGTCGGACTACGTTTCGGAGACAATAATGGCCACGGATCGATAAGTAAAAATAGGGGTGTCAGGGGGTCGGTGAAGAGGGCAGAGAAGGATGGATGGGTAAACCCCATTATTGGTATTTGCTTAAAGAATGACTGCGAGAGTTAAAGGGCGGCTAAAAGTCCGCAGTGAAATGGACGCAGTGGTGTAACCTACGTATTTCTGAGACTTATGGCACTTAATTCATAATGATTTTTTATTGTAATATGTTTTTTTAATTCATTATAACAATCTAGTAAATTAACACTAAAAAGATATTTGTTTTATCCTAATTTATTGCGGTATTTGAAATCGTAAAGTACTTATTCTACGATAGACATTTTGAACTTTACATCTATATCTCTGCTTTAATGTGCACTCAATTTTTCCTATAACTTCACTGAATTAGATTAAATGGTTTTACTAACTATAATGTTCTGTCTAAGCCAGCATTATCCAGATATTTGAGAAGTTCAATATGATATGCTGATAGAGCTTCTGTTAATGTCTTCGAGAATAGTCACTGATAGAGGTAACTACAGTTTCTGACCTCAAGTCCTTATGCATATTATCATTACGAATGTACTATGGAGTAACAACAATATCCCGCAGTACCTGGTTTTATAATCTTTGCATGATATTTTTATTGCTTTGACTGGTACGATTCCAGAGTCGAATACCATCAGTTCACACTTGTTTCGAGACTTAATCAAAAAACAAATCCTAATAAATATCTACTCAATAACCAGTACATACTTTTGTACTCCAGATTAAGTTCTTCATAATTTTTTTTAACATGTGTGTAACCCGAGTTTTACATCACGAAATACGCCAAGATATTTGGCCGTATTTCCATACGGGACTGCTTGCTGATTTATACGAACTGGCTAGTGCATGATTCTAGTTTTGGCAAAATAAACATGCAGCAATTTACGCTGATTAATTTTGAGGCATCATTTTTCTGTTCGGCATTTTATTTCGACAATGTCATTTGATTCAGTGTTGTTATTGCAGTGTCATCCGATAACGTAGCAACAATATTTTAATGAATGCACTTATAGTTCCAACGCACTTCCCTGTAACAACACCTGCTTGCATTTTCTCTAGTCACTTTTTAAGAGGCATCTTCATGTTTGGCTCTTAAGTATCGGTCAAATAATACAAGACTCTATGAAACTCTATGAGGCTTTATGAAACCTTTGAAGGATAAGTATAATATATTTTGTAAAGGCTTTATTCAAAACGTTATATACTTTATAATTTTCCATAGTCTTTTCATTTATAATAACTAATTTTTAGGAATATTCGTGATAACATTATAATCCTATATTGAAAAATTAGCCTGGTGAATATCATAATTCATCAAGTGATTCGTGTTAACTCTACGGTTTTCTGTATTTAATATGACCCACCACTGTTTTTTAGTTGATGAACTTGAATTTGTCAAGTAATTTTTGTAATGTTTAGTAATGTTTAATAAGGTTTATATATCCGATTTCAAGGCATAAAGTCATACTATTGCTTGGCTAGGAAGATCAGACTTGGCTTCATCACATTATCAATTTTTCCAATAGTATAAAAGGCTGAACGAATGTCTAAATTGGTCAGTAACTTTATCTGCCTCCCAGTACCATTCTCTGTGGATTTTATATGTTATTTAAAAAAATTTGTAAAGTGTTTAGAGATCGTAGTGTTTAGAGAATTGTACTCAAAAAAGCAATGAACAAAATAAGATGTCTATCTGACTATGCACATTTTTTATTTACTAATAAGTTATTGAGCCACCATTTTTTTCCGAAACAACTATAACCTTTCGCGTAATAGATTCGTAGAAAACAATTTCTAATGAAACTTTGTGCCATTCTTCTTCCAACATATTCCCGTTTGCTTAAATGACGTTGGAGATGGAAACTCCCCATAATGGTTCAATCTTGAAGTCTGACGATTCTGCGGGCTGGAGAAGATGTTTGTTGATACTTTCGCGCTTCTCAAACTAACCTACATTTTTGCCTATGTATAATCATAAAATGAATGTGTCTTCACAATAACTACTATTAATTTTACTAACTTTACTTACTTATCTCTTCATAATACAGCCAATATATTAAAGATTTTTCTCTATCTTTTTCTGTACTTGATTTAGACTTGAGTAGTAAGATCTAATACAGTTCCATAATAATTTATCATAGAAGTTTACAACAATCGTCAATAATCACCATCATTATAGAAAGAAGGTTAACTTATCGTAATCTCGATAGAAGAATACATCTAAAACATGCACAATTCAATATCCTGAACATCAGAAATTAAAGACAGATTCTTGTGAAGCCAGCTATTTCGATAGAAGGCACAACGATAAGCTCAAAGAAAACGTGGATCATAGATGTAGATAAAGATCTTAAGGAACGCATATATTGGGCCGATTGTTGAACGAGTTTAATAAAAAAATATTTCTTGAGATATGGAAATTGAACTATATTTGAAAAAAAAGTATCACTCTTTACAAATATGATCAGGGATATCTATAAACTTGGTTAGATCCTAAATAGGTATTAAAATAACAGGATGAAAGAACGCATTGTATGTTATATAAGCATGTATATATTTTTTCACATTAGGTGGGTTTTAGTAAATTTAAAATTAAAAAAGTTATCAGGCATAGAGGCATAAAGTTTTACTGTTGGTAAAGGTAAAGAAATAAAAAATTTAAGCGGTTATTACGGTTAAATATTAAAATTAAAAATTTACAAGCAATTAAAATTATAAAACCGTAGAATATTCCATGAGTTTAGTTAATGAGTTAAGCTTTTTAAAGTCTAATATATATTTTAACGACCCGTAAAATTATTAAATAAATCACTTTATATCTGTATATTTTGCATATTATATTGCGATAATAAATAATTTGAATGTTGTTAATCAAAGTTTTTATTTGTATTTAGAGTTTCATATTAAATATAGTAAAATGGTTTATTAGGTTTTATTTATTTTAAGTTTATATTAGAGGGATTTTTGTAAATTATTTGAAAATTCTATTATTGAATTTGTCAGTTCTTATTTATTTCCAATTGTTTGACAGCCTTGCCGCAATATATTTTTCCGATATATACTTACCCAAATCATATATAGGCTATTCAAAATAAAGATGTCGAAGGTATCGCCTATTGCAATTTGTAAATTCGTTTTAATAGCAGGCAATACTTTCCTTCTAGTTTTTCTCTAGTTAAAAAGAGATACAATCCTGTTTGATGTCTTCGAACATGTCGTCTGTAAAATTCCTCAAAACACTATTGTTGATAAGTATAGATTATAAATCGACAAATGTTGTTTTGGCGCTTTAATTGTTCTAATAAATTTCAAATCTCTATTGATTAAAATAAATTATATTTGATCACCTTATTTTAGTTTTATTATTTTATTTACATTAGAGTTTTATTATCTGGTAACACCAAAATGAAGTATAACTCAACGTTGATGCGGCATGGTTTTGACGTCCTAAATTTAGATGACGTGAGCTCACTGTTTTATTAACGAGATATATCTTCAATTTAAGCAAGTAATAATCATAAAGGGTGATATCGTGTAAATTTGATGTGGTAAGATTCTTATATGTTTTGTTTAAGTATAGGTGTGATAATAAGGTATATACAAGTCTTATAGAACGTTGTCGATCAATTATTTTCTTGCTTCAAATGCAGCAGTAATAATCGACCTCAATATTCGGTGATGGGTGTATGCCTTTGAAATTAAGGTTCTAACAGCAAATGTCTAATACTGTTTAGTTTTATATGCTCTCAAACTCGTTCTCCAGTTGATATGCTTCCATAAACAGGCTAAGATCATCACATTTTTAAAACGCTATCCGTTTCATCAAGATTTACTATTTTCCATATAGTTATTGCAGTGTAGCGACCGCTACGACCCTCTAGGCCATTACGTATTCACCCACATCAAGTTCAACGGTTGGCAGTGCTGGTGGATTGGTACCATGCTGTTCTCGGTTATAAAAGACCACCACCTCAACGACGTCTCTTTTTTCTTATCCTTGTAACAGTACCACTTCCATAGAGCTTCCGTACTCCCTCAACCTAACCTAATATCCTGTCCATCCTCCCATCGAACACATGTAGTATTTAACACAAGAAACATATAAGTTTTTATTCAGCCGGTGTTTTCTGCTCTCACACGTATTCATTACAGAAAAGTATTAGTGGGCATTTTGATAGACCATCGCGTCGACAGCCACAAATCAACAAGACCAACAAGACGAACATTCCTACACGACTATGTCGTTTTGTTTTTTTGTTGAATATGTTAGTTTATAGCTTGAAAAGTTTACTGTTTCTTAAGGCTGACCGATTTCACAAAAAAACATTAATTTTTCAAATTAATTTCACTGTTAAAATATAAAATTTTAAGCATTTTTTATGGCATCTATCGATACCACTGAAGATTAGTGATAGTGCCACATCAACATTATATATGATCCTAGAGGGCACTTCAAGCTAAGTGATAACCAAGATTTAAGAATAATAAGGAATAAGTTAATAGGAATGACTATATCTATATGTGTATATGACTATCCCATATACACACCGAAAAACCTTCGGTCTTTGGTTTGAGTTTGAAGCACTAGAATATCACAAAACTTCTTCCATTGCCAACAAAATTGCTAGAACTTAGTACAATTGAATCATCGTGGGGAGTTTTAGAGGAGTAGTTCATTTTCAATATAATTGAAGCAATTGGTGGATGTTTTCGTACAAGAATAGCGACCACATTCTGTTGGAAGCTATTCACACACTTTACGGATTCACTATTCGGCGAGAAATTACAGATATTTCAAAAGCAAATGGTAGTTCAAGGCCTTTCTAATAAATAATATATATATATATATATATATATATATATATATATATATATATATATATATATATATATATATATATATATAATTCGGTTATGTCATATATTCATATTATTTGGTCCATCCCCTGTATAAAACTGATTAAAACCCTTTCTATACAAGTAAGAACAAGTATGTGTCTTATGTTTAGTATTAAGTTGTGTTTAGTAGTTTAGTATTTTTCTGGAGTTAAGGAGGAGAGTTAAGTGGAGAGTTCTGGAGGTAAGTCAAGGATGGTAAAAGAAGTGACTCGTGAGGAAAGTCCACACCGAGAATATAAATTAATTTGATCCATTCCGAAAGACGATTCTAGAAGTTATCATTACATATTATCAGCTCATGTTAAAAATTTTAGAGAGGTTACACAATTTGTTATTAATATTCGGTTTATATTACATTTAGTTTTCTACAAAACACTTTCTATCACTGTGCTGAATTATATTTCGAAATGTTTTATTTTATCTTGTTAAACATATATATTTAAAAAAACCTTAAAAATAATTCACAGTCTTTGTTCCCACCCATCTTGCCTCCACGTAATAACAACATAAAATCCGAAACAGAACTTTTTAGGAAATTTTATAACACCTTAAAATCTTCCGGGTTTCAGTCACCAGCATTCTCCTAGTCCTATTTTTCATACAGAACAGTTTCGACTAGCGCGATCGGAGTTCTCACCTCCTCAATGACCATGACGAATGAGGCCTATCACGGTTGGTGGGGAATTTGTTGCGCCTCTGAAAGTCCACGTCGAAAACATCGCGTCATTCGTCTTGGTCGTCCTGCCGGCTCTCGTGGGGCATTCATTTAATTCTATTTTCTCGGTCCCTTTTTTTCGACTCTATTACTGTCGCCGTTACTTCGGGAGACGGGGACACTTAACGGACGATATTAAATTTATGTCACATCGACGACGTGCATTTCCGAACGATCTGATCTGTCAACAAGGTCTTTTCGCAATTTGCTAGCCGTTTGTATGATAACGATAAGTGATTTGGAGTCAAAATTGACATTCGGGCGTTATTGTAATTATTGTATTAGGTTTTATCTCGATCAGTGATATTTATTGGTAAAAATGCAAAATATCGATATAACAGGTCAATGGAAAAGTCCCCGGCCTAGCATAGTAAAACACATTTTTTAGCAAAATTAGTTTTTTTTATTCGACATAATTCCCTTCAACGGTGATACACTGATTATAGCGATCCTCCAACTTTTCGATACCATTTTTGTAGTACGATTTGTCCTTTGCTTCAAGATATGTCTCAGTTTCGGCGATCACCTCTTCATTCGACGAAAATTTCCTCCCAGCGAGCATTTTTTTGAGATCTGAGAACAGGAAATAGTCGCTGGGGGCCAGATCTGGAGAATACAGTGGATAAGGAAGCAATTCGAAGCCCAATTCATGGATTTTTGCCATCGTTTTCACTGATTTGTGACACAGTGCATTGTCTTGGTGAAACAGCAGTTTCTTTTTCTTCAAATGCGGCCGTTTTTCGGCGATTTCGTCCTTCAACGGTCCAATAACGCTATGTAATAGTCGCTGTTGATGGGCCTTCCTTTTTCAAGGTAGTCAATGAAAGTCAAATTATTCCAAGCGCATACCAATCTCCAGCTGACTGTTGCGTTCTCCCACGCTTTAGACTGGGTTCATCGTGTGCAGCAGCTAGGATGACTCTCGATTAGACTTCGGAGTGAAATGATTGAACCATGTTTCATTCATTGTCATATATCGATGCAAAAACTTGAGTTTATTACGCTTGATCATAATCAAACACTGCTCCGAATCATCAACTCGTCGTTGTTTTTGTTCAAAAGTGAACTCACGCGGCACCCCCTTTGCATAGAGCCTTCTCATGCCCAAATATTCGTGAATGATATGATGTACATGTTCAGTTCATATCTTTAGAGTGTCTGCTATTTCATTCAATTTCAATTTAGAGTCATTCAAAATCATTTTGTGGATGGCGTCATCATCATGTGTGGCATCAGGCCAAGTTTTTGCCTCTCACTGTTTTTTCCCTTCAAAAAGCAATATTTTATCAACACGCAAAATTCATTTTAATCCATTTTTTTTACAATAACAAAAGTTGCTTCACTCAAAATGCTATAATTCACAAACTAATGATCCCACAGCTCTAAATTTATACACGCATCTTTTGAGGATTAGGGCTAACTAAAAAATATATGAATTTAAGTCTAGTGACGCCATCTATGTGTCCGGTCGGGGACTTTTCAATTGACCTGTCAAACAACTGCAAAATAAGCTCACCTAATTCAATTCAGTTGTTTTGATCATTCTGTACCAAAAAGTCTAAAATCTCTAAAAAAATCAATTCAAAATTATTCTGCTCTTCAATATATGTAGCTGTTAATAACTGGATAATTGTATTTTGAACATGCATTTCTCTTATTGTTTAAACCCATTTTTCATCAAACAATTACAAACTCATGGTGATTCTACTGCATCATGCCTCATTTGTCGATTTTGGCTTCAACGATTCATAAGTGGTGCTTTTGTTGTCAGTGCCAGAGAACAGCTTACTGATTAAAAATATTTTGAAGATGTTCAGGCAACCTAGTAGTTGATGAATAAGCAATTTTCTAGTTAAGTGAAAATGCAATTTCGAAGGTTGAGGTAACAGGATTTGCTGTACATATGGTACAAAAACTTAATGAAACTACTACTGCAAATATATAGAGATGCCATTTGAGAAAATTTGATGACACATGGAGGAGCAATGGAGACTAATATACACAAAATCATCCTCTTGCACAACAACATTCGGACAGAAATTGCAAGAGTTGTAAAGATACAGTGTTTTGGGCTAGAATAAGAAATACTGACTCAGTACAACGCTTTCGGTTTGTCACTGGTTCTGATCGATACAGCTTGAATTAACTAGAGAATCATTTCGTCATACTAAAGAAATGCCAAAATGGATCAACGAGTTTATCGTTGTTAAGCTTTATGGTTTTTTCAACACGGTCTCCTTGTGTTGTTAGTAAGATTTAAAAATATCTGGAAATGTACTAATTTTTCTCAATAAAGGCTTCTTTTAAGTGAAAAAATGGTAATAAAATATAGTAATAATGCCAATAGGCTATACATTTATATGTTATGTAGTACGTTTTGTACATGGTCAATTGTAGATATTGTAACAGCGATAAAATACCTAAAATATTGTTTGGGTAGTTAACTTACGTGTGGGATCTGGCATGATGATGGTAGAGATTACAGGGCCATCCGAAACAAAGAACTAACTTAACTGATTACTTAAATTCAATATTGAAACAAATTTAAAGGTTACCTTGATTGACTGTCCAAGGCTAGTTTGGTAGCATCATAATTCTTATATGTTCTGTTCGTTTAAATATTCAATAA
Source organism: Rhynchophorus ferrugineus (assembly GCF_030347505.1). Lineage (NCBI taxonomy): Eukaryota > Metazoa > Arthropoda > Insecta > Coleoptera > Curculionidae > Rhynchophorus > Rhynchophorus ferrugineus. The sequence goes on from NW_027472583.1 coordinate 54,753,532, forward strand.
TACTAACAATATCGTTCAGTCATCATGTAGTTATAATACAGCTCCATTTCATATAAATGCCAAATAAAACTGTTTCCTAAGGTTGTTCATAAAATGTATTCTAATACCTATTTGAACACTGAAATAAATGAAAGAATAACATTGAAAAGTGTTGTGGGATTATTGGAGTGGCCGAGGGACAGCAGAAATGATCAAGGCTGAAGAAGAAACCTTATTTTGACAGCCATATGTTCTACAATACAAATTTGTTCATTCGAGTATACCGTCAGTATAGAGAATGAGATAATATTATTTCCAAATATCTAGAATATGAAGTTTAAGTATTAGTTGTTGATTTTTGATGAAAAATGCATAAATAGATTCACAGAGACCTAGCGAAGAAACAAACAGAAAACCACAAGCAGGATTTTGACCAATTCCAAGAGGTATAAATAATATGTTTGCACTTAATTATCGTAATGTATTACAATCATCGGAAATGACTGAATGTATATATAGTGAAGAAGTATTTAAAAGGAAAACATAACTTCGTTAACCCTAGAAAAACAAATAACGTCTTTAAAGTAATATCTTTGGGATAGATTCGTACAATATGTTCAGCAACAATATACCTAATATTTACTTTACTTGTTTATTGTTTTATTTTATATTATTGTTTATTTATTCATTTTCATTTATAAAAGCAGTTATAATAACCATTATAGAAGCACATCAAAGATGGGATATAACATTTTTCTGTTAACTTTTTAAACCTTGAAATATTTATTAACACATAATTCACATCATAAAACTAATAACATATACTTACATATCTGTTATGGTTAGTTCATAAAGGCAACATTTTGCGATGATATGGCAAAAAAGTGGTGTTTTTGACTTACCTGAAATAAAACAAATATCAATTAGCATTCTGTCATTTATAAGTTTGTAATAATTTTTTAGAATTCTTGCTTATTAAGCAGCAATAAAAATAAAATATTATATTATCTGTAACACTTACGCTATTCAATTGCCAGCAATTTCAATATACTTATTCTAAAGTTTTGGGAAGACCTCCAAAATACCTTTCTATGGCAGTTTTTCCACTGATCACTTCCATTTAGATAATTATAAAATAAGGCAGAACTAAATTTGGCAACTAAGATGGATGGTGAAATAAACTAGCATTAATATATGATAATAATACTCTTGTTTTCACAATATTATAGAACTATGCGATTTGAAATTCAGGAATTCAAGAGCAATATAGTTTTTCGAAAATTATCTGCTGTTAGCTTTCTATCTCGCCAAATTGCGTTTTGCAAATAAATTATTTATATTAAAAACTGTAAAATATAATTCATAACAAAAGTTAGTACAACCAATGCAAGTAAGATTTCATTTAAGAGACCTCTTGTTCATTACCTTCGGGGGTAAGGCAAGGTATGTATGTCGAATGTAAACAGCGTAAGGATAAATTTTTAAGTGTTTGTTAATTTTCATCGGTGGAACCGGCATTGTGTGACTGCGAGCCCCTAAATATGATTATGTAAATTTGCCCACATTATACTCAAAACTAACCCAAAACTCTACTAAATCCTAGACAAAGGACTAATTAATTCCTGCTCCTGAACAGTGAAAACTTCTTGGTTGTTGCGCTCGCTATTAGTTCCAGCCCGCAAAATTAACTGGTCGAAAGTCACGTTGACGCGACGCGCGGATTTCGTGACTTTTAGTTAGGAGCGAATTAATTAAAAATTGAGTGGGATCAGTGATTACATAGGCGAGTAAAGTGTTTATATGCAAAATGTTTATGCTCTTAGCTTAGGGAGATAATGGAAGATGGATACATTTCTATTCAATAATAATTGAAAAACACATTTTTTTGCCAATATTAGTATTTTTAATTCAACATAATTCCCTGCAAGGGTAATACACTGGTTATAGCGACCCTCCAACTTTTCAATACCTTGTTTGTAGTACGATTTGTCCTTTTGTTTCAACATAGACCTTAGTTTCGGGGATCACCTCTTCATTCGACGAAAATTTCTTCCCAGCGAGCAGAGATCTGATTTTCTTTTGAGATCTGAGAACAGAAAATAGTCGCTGGGGGCCAGATCTGGAGAGTACGGTGGATGAGGAAGGAATTCGAAGATCAATTCATGGATTTTTGACACGGTGCGTTGTCTTGGTGAAGCAGCACTTTCTTTTTCTTCAAACGCGGCCGTTTTTCGGCGATTTCGTTATTCAAGCGGTTCAGTAACGCTATGTAATAGTCGCTGTTTATGGTTCTACCTTTTCTAAGGTAACTAGTGAAAATTATTTCATGCGCATCCCAAAATACAGACGCTATAACCTTGCCAACCGACTGTGCGTTTTCCCACGCTTTGGAGTGAGTGTTCATCGTGTGCAGTCCACTCGGATGACTGTCGATTGGACTTCGGAGTGAAATGATGAAGCCATGTTTCATCCATTGTCACATATCGGCGCAAAAACTCGGGTTTGTTACGCTTGATCATCTTCAAACAATGCTCCGAATCATCAACTCGGCGTTGATTTTGGTCAAAAGTGAGTTCGCCCGGCATTCACTTTGCACAGAGCTTTCTCATACCAAAATATTCGTGAATGATATGATGTACACATTCAGTTGGTATATTTAGAGTATCTGCTATTTCACTCAGTTTCAGTTTACTGTTATTCAAAATCATTTGGTGGATTTTTTAAATGTTTTCTTCGGTAACAACCTCTTTTTGGCGTCCACTGCGTTCACCGTGTTCGTTGCTCATTTTACCATGCTTAAACTTAGCATAGCAACCCTTGATCTGGGACAGTGTCCGGAATCTCGCCACCAAGCCAAGTTTTTGCTTCATCTGTATTTTTTCCCTTCAAAAAGCCATATTTTATCAACACGCGAAATTCCTTTTCATCCGTTTTTTTACAATAACAAAAGTTGCTTCACTCAAAATGTTCATACAAGTACAAAGTTCATACAAAAAATTTTTATATATTCACATATCTCATAACATTAATCGTTAAAATCCTTAATATTTATCAACGTTTTAATATATTTACAAATCTACTATTAATAATTAATAACTTCTTCTATTTATCCTATTTGTTCCATCTACGTATATTATGTAGTTAGTTTTATTTTAACTGCTACCTACTTTCATTACTTCTTTTATGAATTCATATCTTCTTTACCTTTTAACCATATTTCGCACATAAAATACATATTGCAAAAACAATAAATACACCAGGCTGATACCTTTCTTATATATTTTTATTCCTCAGATCTATCTCGCTCTTGCAGATAACTCATCTTTGGTTTAGCTTCTATAGATTTCGTTTATCTGCTTCGGTGTTTTATTTTTTCCTATATTCCATGTGGAAACTAATAACTCACCAACAAATGAGGAATTAAAAATTCTATGAAGCTATTTCATATTTGTTAAAATTTTTTGCGGAATTTTCGTTTCACAGCTGTATGTACCTTACGGCAAAGCTAACACGTTAATATGTTCCCTCTACAAAAAATTTAAGAATTTGTCGGTGTAAGAATTAAAGATTTATCTGCATTTGCTGCACAAGACGCTGTCTGTATTTGATTTAAAACTGCTGAACGAAATTTTGCGGTGCAACGTTGCTAGGTTTTTTATTTTAAAATTTACACGTCCGTTGCTGATTTATGTACATCTGAGGCGGGAAATAATCTACAGTATAAGAGTTGGACTTGATAAGAGTCGGTGAGAGCCCGAAATATTTGTCGATATATTGTGTGTGACCGATCTGACCGACATCCCTGGTTGCTTGATTTTGGCGTATTTCATTTAATTTTTACTTTATTTGCCGGGCATTCTTCCTCGATATAAGCCTTAAGTGTGCTATATTTCTCAGCTTCAGAGGCTCCAGTTTTCCTGAAAGAAGGGGCAAAACTTTTCGCTAAGCCGATTAATAACAGGTCAATTGAAAAGTCCCCGACCTGACACATACATGGCGCTAATAGAATTAAATCCATATATTTTTTAGTTAGCTCTAACACTCAAAAAAGCGTGTATAAATTTGACAGCCGTCGGATCATTAGTTTATGAATTATAGAATTTTGAGTGAAGCAACTTTTGTTATATAAAAAAAAATTTCATGTGTTGATAAAATATTGCTTTTTGAAGCGAAAAAATACAGTTGAAGCAAGAACTTGGCTTGATGCCGAGTTTCTGGACACTGCCCCAGGACAAGGACTCGTATGCTAAGTTTAGACGTGGTGAAATGAGCACCGACGACGATGAACGCAGTGGACGCCCAAAAAAGGTTGTTACTATCGAAAACATTTAAAAAATCCACAAAATAATTTTGAATAACCGTAAATTGAAATTGAATGAAATAGCAGACAATCTAAAGATATAAATTGAACGTGTACATCATATCATTCACGAATATTTGGGTATGGGAAAGCTGTATTCAAAGTGGGTGCCGCACGAGCTCACTTTCGACCACAAACAACGACGAGTTGATGATTCGGAGCAGTGTTTGAAGATGATCAAGCGTAATAAACCCGAGTTTTTACGTTGATATGTCACAATGGATGAAACATGGCTCCATCATTTCACTCCGAAGTCCAATCGACAGTCATCCGAGTGGACTGCATACGATGAATCCGCTCCAAAGCGTGGGAAAACGCAACAATCGGCTTGCAAGGTTATGGCGTCTATATTTTGAGATGCGCATGGAATAATTTTCATTGACTACCTCGAAAAAGGAAGGACCATCAACAGCGACTATTACATAGCGTTATTGTACCGTTTGAAGTACGAAATTGCCGAGAAACGGCCGCATTTGAAGAAAAAGGTATTGCTGCTTCACCAAACAAAAAGGAATTGGGCTTCGAATTGCTTCCTCATCCACCATATTCTTTAGATCTGGCCCCCAGCGACCAGTTTCTGTTCTCAGATCTCAAAAGTATGCTCGCTGGGAGTAAATTTCCGTCGAATGAAGAGGTGACCGCCGAAACTGAGGCCTATTTTGAAGCAAAGGAAAAATCCTACAACAAAAATGGCATCAAAAATTTTGAGGGCGCTATAATCAGTGTATTACCCTTGAAGAGAATTATGTTGAATGAAAAAAAAACTCATATTGCCAAAAAAGTTCGTTTTACTATGGTAGGCCGGGGACTTTTCAATTGACATGTTATATAGATGTCTGTTAAAGATGCGCGTATTTACTTTATTCAATTATCCCCGTATATTTTAAACAAAAACACTATTAAATAATATCAAACCAACACTACTCTGTACCTTGCTGCAATATCCCGACAGACACAGCTGAAATACCTTCAAACGCAAATTGGCAAAGGTAAGTAAGGTTTTGCACTTGCCGCATCCCGCTAAAACCGACCCAGCCACAATTAAACTGAAAATGATACCATCGCAGCACGACCTAAGTAAAATGCATTCCGGTGTCACTGTATGAGGGGGGTTGCGGGAGGCGGGCGGGGGGTAAAAGTCAAAGCAAATATCTCGGATTTCGTCGGTGTTTAGCTTTGATGCGAGCCGGGCGACAAAATTAAAACAGATATTGCATTATACAAAGCTGATCTCGAATCTACATAAGCAAATTTCGTCATAAATATTCGCCGGGGGTTTATTGCGAGAATTTCATTTTAGTTCAGTTACCGGAAATGTCGACGATTGTTGTCCTAGGGAAATTTTATGGTTTGAAGTTATCGACAAATATACAAACTATGTTGTTCAGGTGAAATTACGAATGCAGGTCTGTGAAGCTCTAGTTTATAATAAACTTTGCTTATTGTGCTTACAATACTCAAACACGTATTTTAATATACATAATTTGATTCAGTTGACTACTAGTGGTCTTAGACTAGACTTGTCTTACAAGTATGGATATTTCATTATTAGGTTACTTTTGTTACCTCAAATCCAATTATAGTTATTTTGCAGCTTTATAATACTTTCGACCGACCTTCGAGAAACTACATAATGATTGCTAATCCAACTATAATTTGGCTTTATGTCTTGATAACATTTTTCTTTTTTTTTTAATAAGTTGATAGCAGTTAATTGAATGAATTCAAATGAAGGGAGTCTAATGATCTTCGCAGCTGGTAGTTATTATCTTGCGTCGCGTCAGTAGTGAAACATGTAAGGTTTTAGGAAGAAAGATTAAAGGAATTTCCTTTGCGGAAATAAGTGGCGACTTGTAGGAAAGCACAACGAATACTATCCGATAAATCATATTCCAGTATAAGTGAAACCCTTATGTCTAGACATATCACTCATCGCGCCTCTCAGTCTGATATAAATACATCGTTTTTCTTGAACAACAACCTGGAACTGTCAACCATGGCCATAGTAGTCGCACGGTATAACATTTGTGCACTAAAATGTTCATTCAATGCAAAATATGATTATGGGTAAAAAGTTTAGGCGTCTTTCCTCTGATTTGACTACTGTACAATATTTGCAATGTTTCTTATTTATGTATCCTACTAAATTAAATGGTGCTTTCATCATTAAATGTTACATTATTTAGTCTACGTCGCTTAGAAAAACCTCCTATATTCCTCCAGGGTGTTGGGTTTTTCTTAAAAAGTTGTTATTTTCATATAAAGTTTGAATTAACTATATTTTGTAAGGATAAAAATATAATGTCCTCCTTGTAGTTATTTGTAATTAACAAAGAACAGAATTTTAAATAATTGCCAAGAAATTTCGAAAGAACCAACCAAGAAAGTGTTACAGAACCAAGACCAGAAAGAATTAACTAATTAGTCAAAGAATATGATTTAAGAAGTAGTTAAGAGAGTCAAATTGTATCATAAACAAGAAGATAGAAAAAGCTTCAAGCAAATGAGTCAAGAATCGAGAACAGTAGAATTCTTATAACAGGTCAATTGAAAAGTCCGCGGCCTACCATAGTAAAACACATATTTATGGCAATTTTTTTTTATTCAACATAATTCCTTTCGAGGGAGATACACTGATTATAGCGACCCTCCAACATTTCGATACCATTTTTATAGAACGATTTGTCCTTTGCTTTAAAATAGGCCTCAGTTTCGTCGATCACCTCTTCATTCCACGAAAATTTCTTCCTAGTGAATATTGTTTTGAGATCTGAGAATAAGAAATAGTCCCGACCTGGAGAATATGGTAGATGAGGAAGAAATTCGAAGCCCAATTCATGGATTTTTGACTCAGTGCATATTCTTGATGAAGCAGCACTCTTTATTTTTTTAAATGCGGCCGTTTTTCGTCCTTCAAACGGTTAAATAATAGGTCAAGGTAATAGTCGCTATTGATGGTCCTTCCTTTTTGAAAGTAGTTAATGAAAACTATTCTATGCGCGTCCCAAGATACAGACGCCATAACCTTGCCAGCCAACTGTTCCGTTTTCCCACGCTTTGGAGCGGGTTCATCGTATACAGTCCACTCACTCGGATGACTGTCGATTGGACTTTGGAGTGAAATGATGGAGCAATGATTCATCCATTATCACATTTGGACACAAAAACTCGGGTTAATTACGCTTGATCATCTTCAAGCACTGGTCCGAATCATCAACTCGTCGTTGTTTTTGGTCAAAAGTGAGCTCGCGCGGCACCCACTTTGTATACATTCAGTTGATATCTTTAGAGTCTCCGCTATTTCACTCAGCTTCAATTCGCGATCGTTCTAAATTATTTTGTGATGGATTTTTTAATGTTTTCGTCATAAAAACCTCTTTTTGGCGTCTACTGCGTTCACCGTCTTCGGTGCCCTTTTCACAACGTCTAAACTTAGCAATATCAATCCTTGGTGGTTGATTTTCCCGGGGCAGTGTCCGGAAACTCGGCATCAAGCCAAGTTTTTGCTTCAACTGTATTTTATCCCTTCAAAAAGCAATATTTTATCAATACGAGAAATTTGTTTTTATCCATTTATTCACAATAACAAAAGTTGCTTCACTCAAAATGCTACAATTCACAAACTAATGATCGGAGAGCTGTCAAATTTGTACACGAATCTTTTGAGGGTTGGGGCTAATTAAAAAACAATGGATGTAATTCTAGTAGCGCAATGTATGTGTTAGGCCGAGGACTTCAATTGTTATGTTATTCTTATAATCATCGGTGGTGTTCGATTGATAATTATTTCGCGATCACAAATCGACTTAACGTATTTAATTGAATATAATTTTGTATTAATCGCTTAAATAAACAAAATCGTCTTTGTGCGTTAATTTACGTAAAGAGAGAAAATATATAGTATTTCATTTGCACCGTTGTTTTCTCTCTTAACAATTCAACACCTTTTAAATACTCTTTCTAAATACCTTTTTGATAAAATGATAAAATCCCAACATCTAATATGTACCTATGTATCATGTTCCTGATTAAGACTAAACTCTTTTATTATTTATATATGAAAAAGCTAAAGCTTCGCAATCTCTACCGGAGGTAATTCGGGTTCAAAACGAGATGAAATAATACGTTATTATTGCCGGCGATTCATTTCAGAAGCCGTAATCGAAAACGATACCGAATCCTCATCCATCATTACTCGATCAATCGCAATGGCGAGATGAGCGAAAGAAAATAAAATCAGTACAGGATAAAACGCGTGACCAGGAAACGTGTGCGATTATTGGCGGGGTGGGTCGATGAACCGGATTCTGAATTCGCCCAGCTAAGGCCGGAAACGCCGAGTTAAGGAACGTATTCGGCTAGCGTTTCAAGAAGTCGAACTGGCAAGCGAACAAATTAAAGTTGCGGAAGAATTAATTGCGCTGATATCTCGATACTCAGTCATCTGGAAGTTAGCTGTTATATTTAGTTACACAATACCTGAAATATTATATATTGACACGTAAAATTTAATAATGTAAGTATTGCTAATTTGAATTTAACATTTTTGAAGGCAATGTTCATGCTTGCGCAAAACTATTTTTTAATATTACTCTTCTGCTTCACCAATCTGCCCTGTGGACAATAAGTATTCCATATAATTATAATATATGTTACGCAATTCCTGGTTACGGCCCAAAATATCGTGGCCATCTGTTTTAAAACTACATCAAAGTTAAACGAGTTCGACAGGATACTCTCTCCTTTAACAGATAAGAGCCTCCAAAGTCGCTTTGTATCGCCTCCTGTATCCTATCCTTAAAATAAAACAACTTTAAAGTAAATTAGTTTTGTTGTGATTAAAAACAATTCCCATTTTATAACTGACGCAGTCGGTAAGATCCCGGGAAGATCACAAAACTGTTCTTTTTTGAATTCATTTCATGTATCGTGTTCGCATCGTATCATGTACAGAGAAAAATACTCAATTTTTAAGTTAATTAAGAATGCACAATTCTTTGAATGACTTCGGATAGGTTTGTACATTGATAGTGATATAATCATCTTTATTGGTTTCCTCTTTACACAGTTTCCTAGAGTCTCCACTCTAATAAGAAAATAAATACTAGCCACAAAATACTTTCAGTATAATTTGAAACTATCCATCAAGGTCAATTAATTGGAATTCATTCATGATTCTTGTATACTCAACATATTTTAAGTTTTGTTTCCAACATATTACTTGGTTTTCTTTGAATTACTACCTCTTTTAATAATTATAAAACTTTCATAAAGTAACTAATTAAGTGTAACTAGGATCTGAATTTCAAAAAAGTTGCGTTTTAATGTTATATCGATACATGTGCCTTTGTTATTTTAAAATATGAGTGGTAGTAAACATATTTAAAAACTTCTAAATCTATATTTAATAACTTATCTGAAAATGTAGTAACATGTAACGTAATAAATGTAAATAGAAAAGCAGCTTATATATTGAATTAATTCTTAGTTCTTACAAAATTATGGGAAAACATCTTGACTATACGGTAATTCATGTTTATGTCTAGACAAAAAGCCCATAATGGGTGGCGGATACGTAACAGATTGACTAATTAATCAATAATTTTTACAAATATATTTTATTTAAAAGTCATAACAAAAATATACATTATTCTATACGTATTTGTTGAACTTTTTTCATAATTGTTGTTATTACAAATTTTGACGCTAAAATTAATGATTCGAATTATCGCCAATCTATTCTAAGAATATGTTGAAAATGTATTCTACCACTGTATTTATTTTGCGAGCACTCCTCGTATTCCATGTATTGAATAAATTGGTGGTTAATGTATATTGATAAAATCTCAAATTATTAACGTGACTTGGTAAAGAGTACGATATTGTACCTATAAAGTTATATAAATTGCCAAAGAAGAATGCCGAGACTAAGTTCATGATTCACAAGTAACATAATGCGCATTTTATTCTATTAGGACGATACCATTTATTTAATTTATGTTCAGTGCATTCGCGCCGTTGCTTTTATAACATTTTTTTACGACGTTCAAAAAAAAACAGAAACGAATCATCAACAATCTTTAACGATTCTTGTAATTCATACCTGTAAAGGTCACTTAGATCCAAAAAGTATGCAAACGCCATAAAACGCGAATGATGTTTGGCGAAAATAAGGGGTTTAATTAATTTATGATCCCACGTAAAACGTTATAAGTTATATTCAGTAATAGTGGTGACAGATGGAGTATAAATACTTTCCACATTATCGGGAATATTCAGTTCATTTTCATACGTTGTACAGTTTTGCTAAGTAAAGTTCTGCCGGAAATACTTTACCAATATGAATCAAAAAAGAAGTTATAATGCGGTATACAGTGCTATAGAAAATCCACCTAAACGAGCCAAATATGACGAAGAAATTGAAGAACGTGATGATGACGATTCGGATACCCTTGTTTGTGATGAAGTAGAACCGGAACCTTATAATCTGAGGGTGCATGTCCTGAAAACGACCTGGGCTAACAATGCTAAAATACGACTTTGGGCCTTTATCAGATACCAGAGAAGTTTGAAAAAGGAGCGTAGATGTGCCGCAAAAGTGCTTGATATTATCCTCAACATGATACCGAATAAAATTTGAGCTATTACGTATTAATAACATTAGTCATGTGGTATCTAATATCGTTAGTAACTTAACTTTATTGCAAATATAGAACCAATTACATTGTATCCGATATAGTTTGATAATATGTAAATAAAGAATAATAAATGAATGTTTTTATGAAGATATTATATTGTTTAATTATGTACCTTATGTATAGAGTTTTTATTTAAAATATTGTTCTCTAACAGATAAGAACCCTCAACGTCATTTTATTTCGCCAGTCCCCTTTCCTTTCCGTTAAATAAACTAATATTTATTACTAAATTAATAGTTTTTCCTAGTATACTTGACATGTAGAAAATCACACATTAAATCATCTTGTGTGTAAAATATTAATATAATTAGTTAGTCCTATACGAGTATTTTTAAAAAACTACTTCTATGGATTTGAAAAAAAATTTACGTATAAAATGGTGAAAATTTAAGTGCGCACTAAGACGCTTCAAATCTGTGCATGACGCAGTTGTTTTGGTCACTCCGAGCTGTTTGTAATGGAGCAGGTATTATTTATTTTTTACATAATTTTAATTATTTTGTGTTATAATTAGACACTATGTATCGGTGGTGTAAGGGCCCCTGATGTAATATACATCGGTAAGAACTGCAAAAAAGTTGTGTATTTTCGATCCAAGGCAGTTGAAACTATCCATTCAAATCAATTAATCGGAATCCATTCATCATTCTTCTATACTCAACATATTTGAAGATTTGTTTCTATCATATTACTTGATATTTTTTGAGTTGTTAGCTTCTTTTATAGTTATATAAATTTTATAAAACAAGGATTTTTACTAACTAGGATCTGAATGCAAAAAAAGTTGCATCCATCATAGTGTTACATATTTAAAAACTGATATATGAACTTCTCTGAAAATGTAGTAAATATATATATATATATATATATATATATATATATATATATATATATATTGAATTAATTTTTACTTGTTACAATATTATATGAAAACAATTTAACTATACGGTAATTCATGTTTATACCTAGACAAAAAGGCCAGAATGAGTGGCGAACATTCAATATAACTGTTCGGTCGATAATAATAATCGATATACGTGGTGATTATATAAACAGTATAGTATAGGTATTCCTTGGACTTTTCACATGACTGTTGTTATTACAATGTATAAAGATGTAAGCAATGGTTCAAATGGTCGCCCTTCTATTCTTAGATCGTGTTAAAAATGTACAGCTCTATTTATATTGTGAGCACTCCTCGTATTCCATGTATTGAATATATTGTTGCCCAATGTGTATCGATAAAATCTCAAATTATTTACGTGACTTGGTAAATATTAAGATATTGTAACTATAAAGTTATATGAAATGCCAGAGAGGATTCCAAAAGCTGAGGCCATGATACACAACCAGCACAATGGGCGATTTATTCCATTTTGACGATGCCATTTAGTTAATTTATGTTCAGTGCATTCGCAACGACGCTTTTATTATAATTTTTTACAACGTTTAAAAAAGAAACAGAATAAAACCCTCAACAATCTTTAACCATTCTTATAGTTCATACCTGAAAAGGTCAATTATATCCAAAAAGTAGATGAAAAGCCATAAAAAGCGGATATTTATGGCTAAAATAGAGTTTTTAATTTATATATGGTTAAAGGTTGTTTATGCTTTGATCGTGTTTTTTTTTTAACGGCGCAAAAATTATAATAAAAGCATCGGGGCGAATAAACTGAACATAAAAATAAATTAAAAATAACAAATAAATTACGTTTTGATGTTTATATATTGTTCTAGTTTTCACTTATATATTTTTTAAGTATATATATACCTAATATATTGAATTTTTATTGAAAATATTGTCTTATTTATTGTTTCTTTCTAAAGTATAGGAATTCACTTTTAAAGGCGAAATTGAAAGTATATTTTCGGTGTGTTATATGATTACTCATGTTAAATATTTGAGAACACTGTAGAAAATGTAACTCCTTATCCATTTATATATATTGTATGTCCTCAATTATACAGATATAGTTACAACTCTTAGTGCTACAGATATGGATTCAAATGGTTTCCATTCATTTTAAAAATTTTTACAATCAGTAAATGTAAAACGGAATAAATGAATATAAATTAATCCAATATTTTTCAAAATATTAAAGTTCATTTTATATGAGAAATAAACAATTTTCTGAACTACATGAAACAAAGTTCAACAATGCCGAAAATTAACGGATATCTGGAGAAACAGAAAACTCAGTTAAATAGTAAAAGATCAGATGTTTGAAGACTGATAACTAATTTTAGCATGTCGTCTCCAAATTAAATGATCTTTATTAGAGATAATGTTAGCGAATCTAAAACAAATATTATGATGGGGTTAGTTGTGAGTAACAACTATTACTATTATTGATAATTGTGTACACAACTTCTTTTAAGATTTGCTTACATGAAATTAATTAATTTTCTTTGAGTTATTAGCTTTTTTATAATTATATAACTTTTATAGAGAAACTAAGAAAATCTACATATGAACCGAATTTAAAATAGTTTCGCCTTAATGTTATATAGAAATACGTGCCTTTGTTATTTTAAAATATGTGACATATTGAACATATTTAAAAACTACTATATGAACTTCTCTGGAAATATAGTAACGAAATAAATATAAATGGAACAGTAGTATATATATATATATATATATATATATATATATATATATATATATATATATATATATATATATATATATATACTACTTCTTACAAAATTATAGAAAACATTGTGACATACGGTAATTTACGTTTATACCTGAACGAAAAGGTCAGAGCAAGTGGCGGATATTCCATATAACTTTTACAAATTTATTTTATTTAAAAAACATAACAATATATACATTTAAGTGGTAATTATATAAACTGTATTCTAAAGGTATTAAATGTACTTTTTACATAATTGTTGTTATTTCAATTTATAAAGATATAACACGGATTCCAATTGTCTATCCTATTTTTAGAATACGTTAAGAATGTATTCTACCGCTGTATTTATATTATGGATACTCCTCGTATTCCATGTATATATATATATATATATATATATATATATATATATATATATACTACTTCTTACAAAATTATAGAAAACATTGTGACATACGGTAATTTACGTTTATACCTGAACGAAAAGGTCAGAGCAAGTGGCGGATATTCCATATAACTTTTACAAATTTATTTTATTTAAAAAACATAACAATATATACATTTAAGTGGTAATTATATAAACTGTATTCTAAAGGTATTAAATGTACTTTTTACATAATTGTTGTTATTTCAATTTATAAAGATATAACACGGATTCCAATTGTCTATCCTATTTTTAGAATACGTTAAGAATGTATTCTACCGCTGTATTTATATTATGGATACTCCTCGTATTCCATGTATTGAATAAATTCTCGCTGAATGTGAATTGATAAAACATCACATTATTTACGTGATTTGGTTAAATATTAAGATATTGGGTCTATAATGTTATATATATTGCCTGAGATAATTCCAGAAGCTGAGGGCCAGATTCACAAGCCACAAAATGCGCATTTTATTCCTTTTGGATGACGCAATTTATTTAATTTATGTTAAGTGTATTCGCGACGACGCTTTTATTATAATTTTTACGACGATCAACAAAAAAAGGATCAAAACATCAACAATCTTTAACCATTCTTATAATTCATACCTGAAAAGGTCACTTAGATCCAAAAAGGATATCAAAAGCCATAAAAACTGGATGTTTTGTGCCTAAAATAGAGCGTTTAATTTATTTATGGCACCCCATAAAACCATTATAGGTAAATTCAGTAATTGTGTTGGATAGAGTATAAATATCTTCCACATTATGGGGAATTTTCTGTTTATTTTAATACTTTGGGCAGTTTTCCTAAGACAAGGTGTGTAAGAAATACTTTGCTAATATGAGTCAAAAAAGAAATTGTGATACGGTATCCAGTGCTGTAGAAAATCCACCTAAACGAGTCAAATACGACGAAGAAATTGAAGAAGATGATGATGATTCGGATACCCCTGTTTGTGATGAAGTAAAACCGGAACCCTACAATCTGAGGGTGTACGTCCTGAAAACGACCTGGGCTAATAATGCTAAAAGGCGACTTTGGGCCTTTATCAGATACCAAAGAAGTTTGAAAAAGGAGCGTAGATGTTCTGCAAAAGTGCTTGATAATATCCTCCACATGATACCGAATAAAATTTGAGCAATTATGTATAAAAACATTAGTTATGTGGTATTTAACATCCTTAGTAACGTAACTTTAATGTAAATATAAATCCAACTACATTGTATCTGATATAGTTTAATGTATTTAATGTAAATTAAGAATAATAATTTTTTTTTGAGATATTATATTGTTTAATTATATAGAAATTTTATTTAAAATATTCTTATATGGTCTTATTTATTCCTTCTTTTCAAACTATAGGAGCGCATTTTGAATGGCAAAACTGAAATCACATTTTCATAGTCTTCACCTTCTATGTGCTAAATGATAACTAACGTTAAATTTAAGAGAGAAACTGCAGAACGAATTATGGGTTTTCAATATAGTTATTCCACTAATGATTTGATAAACTTATATTTGATATTTAAAAAACAATTGATATTTATATAACTTTATTAAATACTATTTCTTTACAATTATACCAAATAAATCAAAATGTTTGAAATTATTTGAAAAATATAACTATCAAGAAAGTATTTTGAAAGGCAAAACTGAAGTCACAATTTCAATGGGTTCGGCATGTATGTACTATATGATAACACATGTTATATCCAAGTAAGAAACTGGAGAAACATTTATGTGTTTTCGATACCATTATTCTGTTAATAATTTTATAAACTTATATTCAATATTTGAAAAACATAACAAAAATATGCCTTCAGGTACTTATTAAATAAATACTATTGTATAGGTATTCACCTATTTCATAATTCATTATCCTTAAATATACAGACAAAGTTACAACCCTTATTGCTACAAATATAGGTTTAAATCATTTATATTTTATATTATGGATTTATTACATATTATTTGATTTAAAAACTTTAATAATAAAATGTAAAAATGAAGAATTATTATTTCAAATTCAATTAATTAAATTATTATTTCTGGATGATATAAAACAATGTTCAATGAGGCTTAAATTCGAAGTATATTTAGAGAAATTTGTTTGATAGTAAACTAAAATATTTACACCGCATTACAAAATTTTACAAAATACTTTTTTACTAGTCATTAATAGGCAGTAACTATTTCAGCAACTATATTAAAATGCTTCAAATTATTAAAAAAACATAAATACCAATAATTATATGTTCGAGAAAATAAGCAAGACATACTTATTTTTTAGAAATAAAGGGAACAAAAATTAAAGTTTCAAATTAATTTTAATGATGCCGACAATAAAAGGTTTTATTAATTTATAATAAAACGATAAAAGGTCAGTAATTATGGTGTTGGATAGAATATACATATCGTCCTCAATATCGGAAATATTCAGTTAATTTTCATACATTGGACATTTTTGTTAAGACAAATTGTGCAGGACCTACTTTACCAAAAATGGTCAAAAAAGAATTTGTGATACAGTAACCGATCCTGTAGAAAATCCACCAAAACGAGGCAAATACGACGAAGAAATTGAAGAAGATGATGATTCGGATACCCCTGTTTATGATGAAGTTGAACCGGAACCTGTGGATCTAAGGGTGCACGTTTTGAAAACTATCTGGGCTAACAACTCCAGAAGACGAATTTGGGCCTTCATCAGACACCAGAGAAGTTTAAAAAAAGAGCATCAGTGTTGTGTTAAAGTGAGTCATAATATCCTCAATATAATTCCCAACGAAATCTGAAGCTTTTCAATTAATTATATTGTTAGTGATGTGGTATTGAATATCATTTACTGTAAATATAAATACTACTTTGTTTTATCTCATATAGTCTAATAATACGTAAATTAAGAATAATATTGTATAAATGTTTATGTTTATATAAACTAAATAAAAATACTGAATTTTTATTGAAATAGGTTCTTTTTTATTTCTTACAAAAGCAGCTTGTGGACGTAATTTATTGCGAATAAGATTTTTGAATTTTACCTTATAATAATATGAATGAATATTCTGAATATAATATGAATCTATAAATATGCTAAAATATATTTGTATTAAAATCTTTAATATAGAAATAAATATAAAAATTATACACGGTGAAGTTTAAATAATTCAATATTTTCAAAATTCATATAAGCAACAAACAATATGAAACAAATTTCCATGATGATAAAATTCCTAAGATATAAATACCAAACAGGTTTGAATAGAGAGCATGAATGTTCTGCAAAAGTAATTGATAAAAGCCTAAATATGATTCCGAACAAAATTAGAAACTTTGCTATTAATTTTATTGTCAATTATGTGATGTATAATATAACTACTAAATTTAGTTGTAATTTAAACTACTATATATAATGTTCGGTAAATATAAATCCTACTATATTTTATTTAATATACGCTAATAATATGTACATTAAAAGTAAAATTATATTCTTATATCAGCTAAATAAATATTTTGAGGTTTTATTGAGAGTATTGCCTTATGTTTTCTTTATTATAAAAATTATTTTATTATTAAAAATTATTTATTATTTACAATTATATTTATCAAATTATTAGAATATATTACTATTGAAGCACCATTAGGTGAACCAAGAATTAAATGAACTTTTCATTCCAAAAAAATTTCATCTATGGCTGAGTATAAAGCATCATAAATTAATTAAACCTATAATAAAACGATTTAGATTATGTTAGTTTTTTATATGTTAATATTAATGAAAGCCTTGATGGACCATTTAGTTTCAAGAAAGCTGTTACTTCTAGTTTTCCAACGCAACGAAATTTTTCTGCACTGTATATTGTTGAAGATATTCTCAACAGCGCTTTCCACTTGATTGATAGCCTTCGTAATGGGGGTTTTATTTCTTTTTGATGACGCTGTTTATTCAATTTATAGCTGGTGTTGTTCGCAATTTTCATTTTTAAAGTTCTTTTAATGCCCGGAACATCAAAAATGAAAAAAAAAACAGCTCGAAACTGCATTACGTTAATTCTTACCCAACAAACGTATTAAAGATTTGAACAACGAGTCATCAATAATTTATACCTGTAGGTCTTAATTCTTGTTTTCTATTGATCGCTATACCTCCCATGCAAGTTATGGTATTTGGAGTAGTAAAATATTTTATGTTATACTTATAGAAATTAACTTTATTTCAATGAATGCTTACCATCAGGTTTTGATATGATTTTGATATATTTGATATTATAATTTCAAATATTTTAATGCATATATTTTAAAATATATTTTAAAAAATTATTCATTATTAAATATTATAGCGATGATAAAAATGAAGAATATGTTAACCCAGAGATATATAATTGGGGATATATAAAGGGATTATACCTTTCGAGGATCCAAAGTAAAATTGTTTTGACATCATATTTTTCATCATTTTATTAGACGTAAAATAATAGATAATAATTTAATTAAATGAAGCGCAAAACGTAAATGAAAGGAAAAGTATCAATAACCGCAGAATATTAATAATAAAATCATTCTAGATCTTATTTTTAGTGTTGTATAAAAATGCTTCATGTTGCTTAACTTGACTAAACATTTAATCATTGGTCAGTATTAATAGAGTTTAAAATAAGTACAGATTAAGGAGAACGGGCGACTAGAAATTTTAGGAATTCTGTAAAAATCTCCTAATTTATTGCTGTATGATACACTCTTATTTATTTATAGCATAATTCTACCTATTTATAACTTCATTTTATAAGATATTTTCAATCAATATTTTACTATGAAAAAGATGATGGCCATTATTTGCCACATGGCCCAGTTTTCCGCATTTCTATCAACTTTTGGTTCTAAAATTAACATTTATATCTTAGCGAGCTTTCGACTAATTTTCATTTCCCATATTCATCTTATTCTTGTTACACGGTTTATGTTTATTATACATTTATTATCTTTTATACTCAGCCATAAATAAGAATTATCAGTAATTTAATAATTGTTTCATTTAAAAATGCTTCAAATGATTTATTGAATTTTTGTAAGAATTAAAAAATAAGACAATATTTTCAATAACTTTTCGGTATGTTTATTTAGATAAACATTTATACTAATGTGTTGTTAATTTACATATTATTAAACTGTTTTAGGCAAAACATAGTGGCGATTATATTTACAGTAATATAAACTAAAGCTAATTTTAGTAACGATGATAAATTGCACATAGCTAATAGATAAATCTTCATATTTTGTTTGGAATCATATTGAGGATATTATCAATCACTTTAACAGAGCATCGATGCTCCTTTTTCAAACTTCTCTGGTATCTGATGAAGGCCCTAAGTCGTCTTTTGGCGTTGTTAGCCCAGGTCGTTTTCAAGACATAAACCCTTAGATCCACAGGTTCCGGTTCAACTTCATCGCAAACAATGGTATCGGAATCGTCATCTTCCTCAATGTCTTCGTCCAATTTGGCTCGTTTAGATGGATTTTCTACAGCACTGGATTCCGTATCACAAGTTCTTTTTTGACTCATATTGGCAAAGTAATTCCTACACAACTTGTCTTGGCAAAACCTCTCCAAAGGACGAAATTAAACTGAATATTCCCGGTAAGGTGGAAGATATTTATACTCTATACATTAACACAGTTACTGAATATACCCTAGTTTTATGGGGTGTCACAAATTAATCAAACCCTTTATTTTCACTAAGTAGCATCCGCTTTTTATAGCTTTTGATCTAAAGTAAATAAAAACTTTCTTTGCTGTTCGGTTTTCTGAAGAGTAAATATTTTCGTCAATATTAATTGATATATATGTTTTCTAATTAACTTCAAATATTTTAATATATTTGGTTTTATGACTAACAAATATTGTGTGCGGACAAAATTAATAATCAACATTTTGTTGTAATCTATTGTTTTAATTGACGATATATAGACTATTGGAAGTTAAAATTCATAAGGCCTATGTGTAAAAAGTACATACACAGTTTATACAAACACATACATAGCATTATATTTAAGTCATTTTTGATACTCCTGATATTATATATATATATATATATATATATATATATATATATATATATATATATATATACATATATTTAAAAACTATTCTGGCTTAAACAATAGAGCGACCCTGACAAAAATTAGGAAAATGTTAACCTAGAGAGGCATACAAAACCAATGAAAAAATCAAGAAGGGATTATACCTTTCCAGGATCTAAAGTAAAATTATTTTCAGATAATTTTTTTTTCATCACTTTAATACAATTAAAAGAATAGATATAACTTAGTTAGATGAAGCGCAAAACGTAAAAGGAAGAAAAAGTATCAATAACCACAGAATACAATAGTAAAATCATTCTAGGTCTTATTTTTTAGTGTTGTATAAATATTTTTTATATTGCTTAGCTTGACTAAACATTTAATCATTGGTCAGTATTAACAAAGTTTAAAATAAGTACAGATTAAAGAGAACGGACGACTAGAAATTTTAGCAATTCTGTAAAAATCTCCTAATTTATTGCTGTATGATACACTCTTATTAATTTTTAGCTTAATTCTACCTATTTATGACTTCATTTTATAAGATATTTTCAATCAATATTTTACTATGAAAAAGATGATGGCCATTACTTGCCACATGGCCTAGTTTTCCGCATTTCTATCAACGTTTGGTTCTAAAATTAACATTTATATCATAGCGACCTTTCGACTAATTTTCATTTCCCATATTCATCTTATTCTTGTTACACGGTTTATGTTTATTATATATTTATTATCCTTTATACTCAGCCATAAATAATAATTATCAGTAATTTAATAATTGGTTCATTTAAAAATGCTTCAAATGATTTATTGAATTTTTGTAAGAAGTAAAAAATAAGACAATATTTTCAATAATTTTTCAGTATGTTTATTTAGTTTAAGTATAAACATTTATACTAATATATTGTTAATTTATATATTATTACACTCTTTTAGGTAAAACATAGTGGCGATTATATTTACAGTAATTTAAACTAACGTTAATTTTAGTAACAATGCTAAATTGCCCATATCACATAACATATCTAATAGATAAATCTTCATATCTTGTTTGGAATCATATTGAGGATATTATCAATCACTTTAACGGAACATCGATGCTCTTTTTTCAAACTTCTCTGGTATCTGATGAAGGCCCTAAGTCGTCTTTTGGCGTTGTTAGCCCAGGTCGTTTTCAAGACATGCACCCTTAGATCCACAGGTTCCGGTTCAACTTCATCGCAAACAAGGGTATCGGAATCGTCATCTTCCTCAATGTCTTCGTCCAATTTGGCTCGTTTAGATGGATTTTCTACAGCACTGGATACCGTATCACAAGTTCTTTTTAGACTCATATTGGCGAAGTAATTCCTACACAACTTGTCTTGGCAAAACCTCTCCAAAGTACGAAATTAAACTGAATATTCCCGGTAAGGTGGAAGATATTTATACTCTATACATTAACACAATTAATTACTGAATTTACCCTAGTTTTACGGGGTGCCATAAATTAATCACACCCTTTATTTTCGCCAAGTAACATCCGCTTTTTATAGGTTTTGATCTAAAGTAAATTAAACCATCTTTGTTGTTCGGTTTTCTGAAGAGTAAATATTTTCGTCAATATTTATTGATATTTATGTTTTCTAATTAATTTCAAATATTTTAATGTATATATTTTAAAATATATTTAAAAAAATTATTCATTCTTAAATATTATACCGATGATAAGAATGAAGAATATATTAACCCAGAGATATAATTGGGGATATATAAAGGGATTATACCTTTCGAGGATCCAAAGTAAAATTGTTTTGACATCATATTTTTCATCATTTTATTAGACGTAAAATAATAGATAATAACTTAATTAAATGAAGCCCAAAACGTAATTGAAAGGAAAAGCATCAATAACCGCAGAATATTAATAATAAAATCATTCTAGATCTCATTTTTAGTGTTGTATAAATATGTTTTATGTTGCTTAACTTGACTAAACATTTAATCATTAGTCAGTATTAACAGAGTTTAAAATAAGTACATATTAAGGAGAACGGACGACTAGAAATTTTATCAATTCTGTAAAAATCTCCTAATTTATTACTGTATGATACACTCTTATTAATTTTTAGCACAATTCTACCTATTTATGACTTCATTTTATAACATATTTTCAATCAATATTTTACTATGAAAAGATGATATCTATTACTTGCTACATGGCGTAATTTCCCGGATTTCTATCAACGTTTCGACCTTTCGACTAATTTTCATTTCCCATATTCATCTTATTTTCGTTACATTGTTTATGTTTATTATACATTTATTATCTTTTATACTCAGCCATAAATAAGAATTATCTGTAATTTAATAATTCGTTCATCTAAAAATGCTTCAAATGATTTATTGAATTTTTGTAAGAAGTAAAAAATAAGACAATATTTTCAATAATTTTTCAGTATGTTTATTTAATTTAAGTATAAACATTTATACTAATGTGTTGTTAATTTACATATTATTAAACTATTTTAGGTAACACATGGAGGCGATTATATTTATAGTAATTTAAACTAAAGCTAATTTTAGTAACGATGTTAAATTGCACATAGCTAATAGATAAATCTTCATATTTTGTTTGGAATCATATTGAGGATATTATCAATCACTTTAACAGAGCATCGATGTTCCTTTTTCAAACTTCTCTGGTATCTGATGAAGGCCCTAAGTCGTCTTTTGGCGTTGTTAGCCCAGGTCGTTTTCAAGACATGCACCCTTAGATCCACAGGTTCCGGTTCAACTTCATCACAAACAAGAGTATCGGAATCGTCATCCTCCTCAATGTCTTCGTCCAATTTGGCTCGTTTAGATGGATTTTCTACAGCACTGGATACCGTATCACAAGTTCTTTTTTGACTCATATTGGCAAAGTAATTCCTACACAACTTGTCTTGGCAAAACCTCTCCAAAGTACGAAATTAAACTGAATATTCCCGGTAAGGTGGAAGATATTTATACTCTATACATTAACACAATTAATTACTGAATTTACCCTAGTTTTATGGGGTGTCATAAATTAATCAAACCCTTTATTTCCGCCAAGTAACATCCGCTTTTTATAGGTTTTGATCTAAAGTAAATTAAACCTTTTTTGTTGTTCGGTTTTCTGAAGAGTAAATATTTTCGTCAATATTTATTGATATTTATGTTTTCTAATTAATTTCAAGTATTTTAATGTATATATCTCGAAATATATTTTAAAAAATTATTCATTCTTAAATATTATAGCGATGATAAGAATGAAGGATATGTTAACCCAGAGATATATAATTGGGATATATAAAGGGATTATACCTTTCGAGGATCCAAAGTAAAATTGTTTTGACATCATATTTTTCATCATTTTAATAGACGTAAAATAATAGATAATAACTTATTTAAATGAAGCGCAAAACGTAATTGAAAGGAAAAGCATCAATAACCGCAGAATATTAATAATAAAATCATCCTAGATCTTATTTTTAGTGTTGTATAAAAATGCTTTCTGTTGCTTAACTTGACTAAACATTTAATCATTGGTCAGTATTAACAGAGTTTAAAATAAGTACAGATTAAGGAGAACGGGCGACTAGAAATTTTAGGAATTCTGTAAAAATCTCCTAATTTATTGCTGTATGATACACTCTTATTTATTTATAGCATAATTCTACCTATTTATAACTTCATTTTATAACATATTTTCAATCAATATTTTACTATGAAAAAGATGATGGCCATTACTTGCCACATGGCCTAGTTTTCCGCATTTCTATCAACGTTTGGTTCTAAAATTAACATTTATATCTTAGCGACCTTTCGACTAATTTTCATTTCCCATATTCATCTTATTCTTGTTACACGGTTTATGTTTATTATACATTTATTATCCTTTATACTCAGCCATAAATAATAATTATCAGTAATTTAATAATTGGTTCATTTAAAAATGCTTCCAATGATTTATTGAATTTTTGTAAGAAGTAAAAAATAAGACAATATTTTCAATAATTTTTCAGTATGCTTATTTAGTTTAAGTATAAACATTTATACTAATATATTGTTAATTTAGATATTATTACACTCTTTTAGGTAAAACATAGTGGCGATTATATTTACAGTAATTTAAACTAACGCTAATTTTAGTAACAATGCTAAATTGCCCATATCACATAACATATCTAATAGATAAATCTTCATATCTTGTTTGGAATCATATTGAGGATATTATCAATCACTTTAACAGAGCATCGATGCTCCTTTTTCAAACTTCTCTGGTATCTGATGAAGGCCCTAAGTCGTCTTTTGGCGTTGTTAGCCCAGGTTGTTTTCAAGACATGCACCCTAAGATCCACAGGTTCCGGTTCAACTTCATCGCAAACAAGGGTATCGGAATCGTCATCTTCCTCAATGTCTTCGTCCAATTTGGCTCGTTTAGATGGATTTTCTACAGCACTGGATAACGTATCACAAGTTCTTTTCAGATTCATATTGGCAAAGTAATTCCTACACAACTTGTCTTGGCAAAACCTCTCCAAAGTACGAAATTAAACTGAATATTCCCGGTAAGGTGGAAGATATTTATACTCTATACATTTACACAATTACTGAATTTACCTTAGTTTTATGGGGTGTCATAAATTAATCAAACCCTTTATTTTCGCCAAGTAACATCCGCTTTTTATAGCTTTTAATATTAATGAAAGCCTTGATGGACCATTTAGTTTCAAGAAAGCTGTTACTTCTAGTTTTCCAACGCAACGAAATTATTCTGCACTGTATATTGTTGAAGATATTTTCAACAGCGCTTTTCACTTGATTGATAGCCTTCGTAATGGGGGTATTATTTCTTTTTGATGACGCTGTTTATTCAATTTATGGCTGGTGTTGTTCGCAGTTTTCATTTTTAAAGTTCTTTTAATGGCCGTAACATCAAAAAGGGGAAAAAACAGCTCGAAACTGCATTACGTTAATTCTTACACAACAAACGTATTAAAGATTTGAACAACGAGTCATCAATAATTTATACTGTAGGTCTTAATTCATGTTATCTGTTGATCGCTGTACCTCCCATGAAGTTATGGTATTTGGAGTAGTAAAACATTTTATGTTATACTTATAGAAATTAACTTTATTTCAATGAATGCTTACCATCAGGTTATGATATGATTTTGATATATTTGATATTATAATTTCAAATATTTTAATGCATATATTTTAAAATATATTTTGAAAAATTATTCATTATTAAATATTATAGCGATGATAAAAATGAAGAATATGTTAACCCAGAGATATATAATTGGGGATATATAAATGGATTATACCTTTCGAGGATCCAAAGTAAAATTGTTTTGACATCATATTTTTCATCATTTTATTAGACGTAAAATAATAGATAATAATTTAATTAAATGAAGCGCAAAACGTAAATGAAAGGAAAAGTATCAATAACCGCAGAATATTAATAATAAAATCATTCTAGATCTTATTTTTAGTGTTGTATGAAAATGCTTTATGTTGCTTAACTTGACTAAACATTTAATCATTGGTCAGTATTAATAGAGTTTAAAATAAGTACAGATTAAGGAGAACGGGCGACTAGAAATTTTAGGAATTCTGTAAAAATCTCCTAATTTATTGCTGTATGATACACTCTTATTTATTTATAGCATAATTCTACCTATTTATAACTTCATTTTATAACATATTTTCAATCAATATTTTACTATGAAAAAGATGATGGCCATTATTTGCCACATGGCCCAGTTTTCCGCAATTCTATCAACGTTTGGTTCTAAAATTAACATTTATATCTTAGCGAGCTTTCGACTAATTTTCATTTCCCATATTCATCTTATTCTTGTTACACGGTTTATGTTTATTATACATTTATTATCTTTTATACTCAGCCATAAATAAGAATTATCAGTAATTTAATAATTGTTTCATTTAAAAATGCTTCAAATGATTTATTGAATTTTTGTAAGAATTAAAAAATAAGACAATATTTTCAATAACTTTTCAGTATGTTTATTTAGATAAACATTTATACTAATGTGTTGTTAATTTACATATTATTAAACTATTTTAGGCAAAACATAGTGGCGATTACATTTACAGTAATTTAAACTAAAGCTAATTTTAGTAACGATGATAAATTGCACATAGCTAATAGATAAATCTTCATATTTTGTTTGGAATCATATTGAGGATATTATCAATCACTTTAACAGAGCATCGATGTTCCTTTTTCAAACTTCTCTGGTATCTGATGAAGGCCCTAAGTCGTCTTTTGGCGTTGTTAGCCCAGGTCGTTTTCAAGACATACACCCTTAGATCCACAGGTTCCGGTTCAACTTCATCGCAAACAATGGTATCGGAATCGTCATCTTCCTCAATGTCTTCGTCCAATTTGGCTCGTTTAGATGGATTTTCTACAGCACTGGATTCCGTATCACAAGTTCTTTTTTGACTCATATTGGCAAAGTAATTCCTACACAACTTGTCTTGGCAAAACCTCTCCAAAGTACGAAATTAAACTGAATATTCCCGGTAAGGTGGAAGATATTTATACTCTATACATTAACACAGTTACTGAATATACCCTAGTTTTATGGGGTGTCACAAATTAATCAAACCCTTTATTTTCACTAAGTAGCATCCGCTTTTTATAGCTTTTGATCTAAAGTAAATAAAAACTTTCTTTGCTGTTCGGTTTTCTGAAGAGTAAATATTTTCGTCAATATTAATTGATATTTATGTTTTCTAATTAACTTCAAATATTTTAATATATTTGGTTTTATGACTAACAAATATTGTGTGCGGACAAAATTAATAATCAACATTTTGTTGTAATCTATTGTTTTAATTGACGATATATAGACTATTGGAAGTTAAAATTCATAAGGCCTATGTGTAAAAAGTACATACACAGTTTATACAAACACATACATAGCATTATATTTAAGTCATTTTTGATACTCCTGATATTATATATATATATATACATATATATATACATATATTTAAAAATTATTCTGGCTTAAACAATAGAGCGACTCTGACAAAAATTAGGAAAATGTTAACCTAGAGAGGCATACAAAACCAATGAAAAAATCAAGAAGGGATTATACCTTTCCAGGATCTAAAGTAAAATTATTTTCAGATAATTTTTTTTTTCATCACTTTAATACAATTAAAAGAATAGATATAACTTAGTTAAATGAAGCGCAAAACGTAAAAGGAAGAAAAAGTATCAATAACCACAGAATACAATAGTAAAATCATTCTAGGTCTTATTTTTTAATGTTGTATAAATATTTTTTATATTGCTTAGCTTGACTAAACATTTAATCATTGGTCAGTATTAACAAAGTTTAAAATAAGTACAGATTAAAGAGAACGGACGACTAGAAATTTTAGCAATTCTGTAAAAATCTCCTAATTTATTGCTGTATGATACACTCTTATTAATTTTTAGCTTAATTCTACCTATTTATGACTTCATTTTATAAGATATTTTCAATCAATATTTTACTATGAAAAAGATGATGGCCATTACTTGCCACATGGCCTAGTTTTCCGCATTTCTATCAACGTTTGGTTCTAAAATTAACATTTATATCTTAGCGAACTTTCGACTAATTTTCATTTCCCATATTCATCTTATTCTTGTTACACGGTTTATGTTTATTATACATTTATTATCCTTTATACTCAGCCATAAATAATAATTATCAGTAATTTAATAATTGGTTCATTTAAAAATGCTTCAAATGATTTATTGAATTTTTGTAAGAAGTAAAAAATAAGACAATATTTTCAATAATTTTTCAGTATGTTTATTTAGTTTAAGTATAAACATTTATACTAATATATTGTTAATTTATATATTATTACACTCTTTTAGGTAAAACATAGTGGCGATTATATTTACAGTAATTTAAACTAACGTTAATTTTAGTAACAATGCTAAATTGCCCATATCACATAACATATCTAATAGATAAATCTTCATATCTTGTTTGGAATCATATTGAGGATATTATCAATCACTTTAACGGAACATCGATGCTCTTTTTTCAAACTTCCCTGGTATCTGATGAAGGCCCTAAGTCGTCTTTTGGCGTTGTTAGCCCAGGTCGTTTTCAAGACATGCACCCTTAGATCCAAAGGTTCCGGTTTAACTTCATCGCAAACAAGGGTATCGGAATCGTCATCTTCCTCAATGTCTTCGTCCAATTTGGCTCGTTTAGATGGATTTTCTACAGCACTGGATACCGTATAACAAGTTCTTTTTAGACTCATATTGGCGAAGTTATTCCTACACAACTTGTCTTGGCAAAACCTCTCCAAAGTACGAAATTAAACTGAATATTCCCGGTAAGGTGGAAGATATTTATACTCTATACATTAACACAATTAATTACTGAATTTACCCTAGTTTTACGGGGTGCCATAAATTAATCACACCCTTTGTTTTCGCCAAGTAACATCCGCTTTTTATAGGTTTTGATCTAAAGTAAATTAAACCATCTTTGTTGTTCGGTTTTCTGAAGAGTAAATATTTTCGTCAATATTTATTGATATTTATATTTTCTAATTAATTTCAAATATTTTAATGTATATATTTTAAAATATATTTAAAAAAATTATTCATTCTTAAATATTATACCGATGATAAGAATGAAGAATATATTAACCCAGAGATATAATTGGGGATATATAAAGGGATTATACCTTTCGAGGATCCAAAGTAAAATTGTTTTGACATCATATTTTTCATCATTTTATCAGACGTAAAATAATAGATAATAACTTAATTAAATGAAGCGCAAAACGTAATTGAAAGGAAAAGCATCAATAACCGCAGAATATTAATAATAAAATCATTCTAGATCTCATTTTTAGTGTTGTATAAATATGTTTTATGTTGCTTAACTTGACTAAACATTTAATCATTGGTCAGTATTAACAGAGTTTAAAATAAGTACATATTAAGGAGAACGGACGACTAGAAATTTTATCAATTCTGTAAAAATCTCCTAATTTATTACTGTATGATACACTCTTATTAATTTTTAGCACAATTCTACCTATTTATGACTTCATTTTATAACATATTTTCAATCAATATTTTACTATGAAAAGATGATATCTATTACTTGCTACATGGCGTAATTTTCCGGATTTCTATCAACGTTTCGACCTTTCGACTAATTTTCATTTCCCATATTCATCTTATTTTCGTTACATTGTTTATGTTTATTATACATTTATTATCTTTTATACTCAGCCATAAATAAGAATTATCTGTAATTTAATAATTCGTTCATCTAAAAATGCTTCAAATGATTTATTGAATTTTTGTAAGAAGTAAAAAATAAGACAATATTTTCAATAATTTTTCAGTATGTTTATTTAATTTAAGTATAAACATTTATACTAATGTGTTGTTAATTTACATATTATTAAACTATTTTAGGTAACACATGGAGGCGATTATATTTATAGTAATTTAAACTAAAGCTAATTTTAGTAACGATGTTAAATTGCACATAGCTAATAGATAAATCTTCATATTTTGTTTGGAATCATATTGAGGATATTATCAATCACTTTAACAGAACATCGATGCTCTTTTTTCAAACTTCTCTGGTATCTGATGAAGGCCCTAAGTCGCCTTTTGGCGTTGTTAGCCCAGGTCGTTTTCAAGACATGCACCCTTAAATCCACAGGTTCCGGTTCAACTTCATCGCAAACAAGGGTATCGGAATCGTCATCTTCCTCAATGTCTTCGTCCAATTTGGCTCGTTTAGATGGATTTTCTACAGCACTGGATTCCGTATCACAAGTTCTTTTTTGACTCATATTGGCAAAGTAATTCCTACACAACTTGTCTTGGCAAAACCTCTCCAAAGTACGAAATTAAACTGAATATTCCCGGTAAGGTGGAAGATATTTATACTCTAGACATTAACACAATTAACTACTGAATTTACCCTAGTTTTATGGGGTGTCATAAATTAATCAAACCCTTTATTTCCGCCAAGTAACATCCGCTTTTTATAGGTTTTGATCTAAAGTAAATTAAACCTTTTTTGTCGTTCGGTTTTCTGAAGAGTAAATATTTTCGTCTATATTTATTGATATTTATGTTTTCTAATTAATTTCAAATATTTTAATGTATATATTTCGAAATATATTTTAAAAAATTATTCATTCTTAAATATTATAGCGATGATAAGAATGAAGAATATGTTAACCCAGAGATATATAATTGGGGATATATAAAGGGATTATACCTTTCGAGGATCCAAAGTAAAATTGTTTTGACATCATATTTTTCATCATTTTAATAGACGTAAAATAATAGATAGTAACTTATTTAAATGAAGCGCAAAACGTAATTGAAAGGAAAAGCATCAATAACCGCAGAATATTAATAATAAAATCATTCTAGATCTTATTTTTAGTGTTGTATAAAAATGCTTTATGTTGCTTAACTTGACTAAACATTTAATCATTGGTCAGTATTAACAGAGTTTAAAATAAGTACAGATTAAGGAGAACGGGCGACTAGAAATTTTAGGAATTCTGTAAAAATCTCCTAATTTATTGCTGTATGATACACTCTTATTTATTTATAGCATAATTCTACCTATTTATAACTTCATTTTATAACATATTTTCAATCAATATTTTACTATGAAAAAGATGATGGCCATTACTTGCCACATGGCCTAGTTTTCCGCATTTCTATCAACGTTTGGTTCTAAAATTAACATTTATATCTTAGCGACCTTTCGACTAATTTTCATTTCCCATATTCATCTTATTCTTGTTACACGGTTTATGTTTATTATACATTTATTATCCTTTATACTCAGCCATAAATAATAATTATAAGTAATTTAATAATTGGTTCATTTAAAAATGCTTCAAATGATTTATTGAATTTTTGTAAGAAGTAAAAAATAAGACAATATTTTCAATAATTTTTCAGTATGTTTATTTAGTTTAAGTATAAACATTTATACTAATATATTGTTAATTTAGATATTATTACACTCTTTTAGGTAAAACATAGTGGCGATTATATTTACAGTAATTTAAACTAACGCTAATTTTAGTAACAATGCTAAATTGCCCATATCACATAACATATCTAATAGATAAATCTTCATATCTTGTTTGGAATCATATTGAGGATATTATCAATCACTTTAACAGAGCATCGATGCTCCTTTTTCAAACTTCTCTGGTATCTGATGAAGGCCCTAAGTCGTCTTTTGGCGTTGTTAGCCCAGGTCGTTTTCAAGACATGCACCCTAAGATCCACAGGTTCCGGTTCAACTTCATCGCAAACAAGGGTATCGGAATCGTCATCTTCCTCAATGTCTTCGTCCAATTTGGCTCGTTTAGATGGATTTTCTACAGCACTGGATAACGTATCACAAGTTCTTTTCAGATTCATATTGGCAAAGTAATTCCTACACAACTTGTCTTGGCAAAACCTCTCCAAAGTACGAAATTAAACTGAATATTCCCGGTAAGGTGGAAGATATTTATACTCTATACATTTACACAATTACTGAATTTACCTTAGTTTTATGGGGTGTCATAAATTAATCAAACCCTTTATTTTCGCCAAGTAACATCCGCTTTTTATAGCTTTTAATATTAATGAAAGCCTTGATGGACCATTTAGTTTCAAGAAAGCTGTTACTTCTAGTTTTCCAACGCAACGAAATTATTCTGCACTGTATATTGTTGAAGATATTCTCAACAGCGCTTTTCACTTGATTGATAGCCTTCGTAATGGGGGTTTTATTTCTTTTTGATGACGCTGTTTATTCAATTTATGGCTGGTGTTGTTCGCAGTTTTCATTTTTAAAGTTCTTTTAATGGCCGTAACATCAAAAAGGGAAAAAAACAGCTCGAAACTGCATTACGTTAATTCTTGCACAACAAACGTATTAAAGATTTGAACAACGAATCATCAATAATTTATACTGTAGGTCTTAATTCTTGTTATCTGTTGATCGCTGTACCTCCCATGAAGTTATGGTATTTGGAGTAGTAAAACATTTTATGTTATACTTATAGAAATTAACTTTATTTCAATGAATGCTTACCATCAGGTTTTGATATTATTTTTTTTAATATTATATTGCTTAACTTGAACAAGGAATACTGATTGACAAATAAGGTGGGTGAATTTTTATCACTGCACTTCAAATATAACCGATAAGGAATAATATAAAAATAGATCAAACGCCTTTCTTCCAATAACCGAAGAAACAACTTTTTATTAGATGACCATTAAATTTTATAATTTACAATATCATATTAATAATATTTATTCTATAAGTGTTTATTATATCACTTATTGCAACACAAAATAGATGCGAAAATTGAGCCTGTAAAAACAGCCTGTAAATTTTTGATCATAAATATTGAATACATTCTCGCGAGTCCGAACGAAATATGAACATTTATCTATTAATATCTTAGGTACCTTAGCTTAACTGTAAACATAATTCCTACTATTTAACGTGATAATAGGTCTAATCTTGATAGTTTAATAAAAGATAAACTAATAAAAAAACGACTTATTTTAGTATATCTTTGTAAAACGGTCATACTGAAATATTATTATACGTAATACATTGTCTTATTTATTATTTATTATAAAGTTTCAACGTAAAAATTGAAGGATTGCTTATATAATTTATATAATTTTCATGAGGATAAAACAAAGTAGAACCATAACAATTCTCATAAATAACAAGTTATTAAAAAAACTTATATTAAATAAAATAAAATAATTTTCTTAGTCCACGTACTGTTAAACATTTTCGGGCAACTAAAATACTAAAAAATTGATTTTACTAAAAAAATATTCCATAAAATATAAAAAAGGCTTGGTTGCATACATATTATTGCTAGTTAATCACAACAAGTTGAATTACTTAGTTTTGCTGCATCATCTTCTACGGCGATGCTTCTTAGTCATATCCCGTTTATCGCTTTTGGTTCTAAAGATTTTGAAGTGGTGATTTTTATGTTAACGACCAACTCTTAAAGAACTTTCACATATGTTTTCATATTAAAAATGAAAAAATCCAAAAGAATGTAAGGGAACCGTTTCAAAATTGCGACTTCATTGTCTGCCAGACAAAAATAATGGGCTTTCAGTGGCGTATTATGACCCGCGATAAAAGTGGATCAACTGAGATAACATCAAGAACCGCTAAAAAGTTTTAAGTTAGTTTGGAAGAGCCGTCCACCACACAGCGTACCTGTGTCGTGGCCATATTGCTATGCATAATTTGGGATCACCAAATAACAGACAATAATAATATAGACCCAGTTTGCAGACAACCCTCGGTCACACATTGCAAAAGTTGTGAAGGATACACTCTGTCAGCTTGAATGGGCGATTCTGCTACACTCACCATCTGGTGACGACTATCAAGCCGTCTGTTTACCACTTAATCAGATTGATGCAACATGACTTGACAAGCATGCAGTTTCCAAGTGCTGAAAAGCATGAAAGTGGGCCAGAAAGTGGATTGAGTAGAAAGTGACACGATATTTCCATTTTCGTTTCATAAATACGGAAGAATGTTAGAGAAAATGATGAAAAATGTATTTATTGTACAGTTTTTTATGTAGTAAATATTAAATCACTTGGGAGAATTTAACCTATACTTAAACTATACCATCATAAAACTTTATACTATAAATGCTTATTTAACTCCTCTGTCTCCCTTTTATTTGGTAACATAAAAAACCTATTTGTTTAAAGCCAGCTGAAAATGGCTATCTATGTATGGCAAAAACGTTTCAAATCTACCAAATATAATCTCTATCAAAGTTATCAAGAGACCTAAGTTAGATCGAATAGTCTTATCGAAAGGAACTCCTAAACTTTCTTGTCTAACCTTAGATGGTTTACAGTTTATATTGCCCAAGTTAACGCAACATTTAATCATTGCTGAGTAATAAAGAAAGATACCGATTAAAGAGAATGGGCAATTAGAAATTTAAGTAATTTTGTGTAAATGTCATAATTTATTACTTTATTATAACCTCTCTTGCAGCATAATTCTACCTATTTATGAGATGATTTTATAAGATATTTTCAATTAATACTTTAATATCAAAAATAGGATAAATACAAACAGTCATTCATAAAAAAACTATAATGGCCATAAAACTATTTGTCCACATTGTGTTACATGGCGTAATTTTCCGAATTTCAGCGTTTGATTCTGAAGAGAACATTTATATCTTGACGACGTTTCGGCTGACAATCATACTCGTTACGCACTTTCTTTCCATTATATGTTTAAAACATTGTTTATTTTTTATTATTAGCCACAGATAACAATTATCATTAACTGCGTAATAATTGGTTCATCTAATAATGCTTCAAATGCTTTATTGAATTTTTGTAAGAAGTAAAAATTAAGGCAATATTTTCAATAATTTTTCGGTATATTTAGTTTAAGCATAAACATTTATACAATGGTGTTGTAAATTTACATATTATTAAACTATTTTACGTAAAACATAGTGGGAATTATATTTACAGTAATTTAAAGTAAAGCTAATTTTAGTAACGATATTAAATTGCACATAACTATTCACATAACATAACTAATAGATAAATCTTCATATTTTGTTTGGAATCATATTGAGGATATTATCAATCACTTTAACAGAGCATCGTTGTTCCTTTTTCAAACTTCTCTGATATCTGATGAAGGCCCTAAGTCGTCTTTTGGCGTTGTTAGCCCAGGTTGTTTTCAAGACATGCACCCTTAGATCCACAGGTTCCGGTTCAACTTCATCGCAAACAAGTGTATTGAAATCGTCATCTTCCTCAATATCTTCGTCCAATTTGGCTCGTTTAGATGGATTTTCTACAGCACTGGATTCCGTATCACAAGTTCTTTTTTGACTCATATTGGCAAAGTAGTATCTGCACAACTTGTCTTGGCAAAACCTCTCCAAAGTACGAAATTAAACTGAATATTCCCGGTAAGGTGGAAGATATTTATACTCTATACATTAACACAGTTACTGAATATACCCTAGTTTTATGGGGTATTATAAATTAATCAAAACCTTTATTTTCACTAAGTAACATCCGCTTTTTATAGCTTTTGATCTAAAGTAAATAAAAACTTTCTTTGCTGTTCGGTTTTCTGAAGAGTAAATATTTTCGTCAATATTAATTGATATTTATGTTTTCTAATTAACTTCAAATATTTTAATATATTTGGTTTTATGACTAACAAATATTGTATGCGGACAAAATTAATAATCAACATTTTGTTGTAATCTAATGTTTTAATTAACTATATATAGACTATTAGAAGTTAAAATTCATAAGGCCTATGTGTAAAAAGTACATACACAGTTTATACAAACACATACATAGCATTATATTTAAGTCATTTTTGATACTCCTGATATTATATATACATATATATATATTTATATATATATTTATATATATATTTAAAAATTATTCTGGCTTAAACAATAGAGCGACCCTGACAAAAATTAGGAAAATGTTAACCTAAAGAGGCATACAAAATCAATGAAAAAATCAAGAAGGGATTATACCTTTCCAGGATCTAAAGTAAAATTATTTTCAGATAATTTTTTTTTCATCACTTTAATACAATTAAAAGAATAGATATAACTTAGTTAAATGAAGCGCAAAACGTAAAAGAAAGGAAAAGTATCAATAACCACAGAATACAACAGTAAAATCATTCTAGGTCTTATTTTTTAGTGTTGTATAAATATTTTTTATATTGCTTAGCTTGACTAAACATTTAATCATTGGTTAGTATTAACAAAGTTTAAAATAAGTACAGATTAAAGAGAACGGACGACTAGAAATTTTAGCAATTCTGTAAAAATGTCCTAATTTATTACTGTATGATAACCTCTTATTAATTTTTAGCTTAATTCTACCTATTTATGACTTCATTTTATAAGATATTTTCAATCAATATTTTAGTATGAAAAAGATGATGGCCATTAGTTGCCACATGGCGTAGTTTTCCGGATATCTATCAACGTTTGGTTCTAAAATTAACATTTATATCTTGGCGAACTTTCGACTAATTTTCATTTCCCATATTCATCTTATTCTCATTACATGGTTTATGTTTATTATACATTTATCATCTTTTATACTGAGCCATAAATAAGCATTATCAGTTATTTAATAATTGGTTCATTTAAAAATGCTTCCAACGCTTTATTGAATTTTTGTAAGAAGTTAAAATTAAGACAACATTTTCAATAATTTTTCGGTATAATTATTTAGTTAAAGCATAAACATTTATACAATTGTGTTGTAAATGTACATATTATTAAACTATTTTAGGTAAAACATAGTGGGAATTATATTTACAGTAATTTAAAATATAGCTAATTTTAGTAACGATATTAAATTGCATATAACTATTCACATAACGTAACTAATAGATAAATCTTCATATTTTGTTTGGAATCATATTGAGGATATTATCAATCACTTTAACAGAACATCGATGCTCTTTTTTCAAACTTCTCTGGTATCTGATGAAGGCCCTAAGTCGCCTTTTGGCGTTGTTAGCCCAGGTCGTTTTCAAGACATGCACCCTTAAATCCACAGGTTCCGGTTCAACTTCATCGCAAACAAGGGTATCGGAATCGTCATCTTCCTCAATGTCTTCGTCCAATTTGGCTCGTTTAGATGGATTTTCTACAGCACTGGATAACGTATCATAAGCTCTTTTTAGACTCATATTGGCAAAGTAATTCCTACACAACTTGTCTTGGCAAAACCTCTCCAAAGTACGAAATTAAACTGAATATTCCCGGTCAGGTGGAAGATATTTATACTCTATACATTAACACAATTAATTACTGAATTTACCCTAGTTTTATGGGGTGTCATAAATTAATCAAACCCTTTATTTCCGCCAAGTAACATCCGCTTTTTATAGGTTTTGATCTAAAGTAAATTAAACCTTTTTTGTCGTTCGGTTTTCTGAAGAGTAAATATTTTCGTCTATATTTATTGATATTTATGTTTTCTAATTAATTTCAAATATTTTAATGTATATATTTTGAAATATATTTTAAAAAATTATTCATTCTTAAATATTATACCGATGTTAAGTATGAAGAACATGTTAACTAAGAGAGATATATTTGGAGATATATAAAGGGATTATAACTTTCGATTATCCAAAGTAAAATTGTTTTGACATCATATTTTTCATCATTTTAATAGACGTAAAATAATAGATAATAACTTAATTAAATGAAGCGCAAAACGTAAATGAAAGGAAAAGCATCAATAACCGCAGAATATTAATAATAAAATCATTCTAGATCTTATTTTTAGTGTTGTATAAATATTTTTCATGTTGCTTAACTTGGCTAAACATTTAGTCATTGGTCAGTATTAACAATGTTTAAAATAATTATAGATTAAGGAGAACGGACGACTAGAAATTTTAGCAATTCTGTAACAATCTCCTAATTTATTGCTATATGATACACTCTTATTAATTTATAGCATAATTCTACCTATTTATGACTTCATTTTATAACATATTTTCAATCAATATTTTACTATGAAAAAGATGATGGCCATTATTTGCCACATGGCCTAGTTTTCCGCATTTCTATCAACGTTTGGTTCTAAAATTAACATTTATATCTTAGCGAGCATTCGACTAATTTTCATTTCCCATATTCATCTTATTCTCGTTACACGGTTTATGTTTATTATACATTTATCATCTTTTATACTGAGCCATAAATAAGCATTATCAGTAATTTAATAATTGGTTCATCTAAAATTGCTTCCAACGCTTTATTGAATTTTTGTAAGAAGTTAAAATTAAGACAACATTTTCAATAATTTTTCGGTATAATTATTTAGTTAAAGCATAAACATTTATACAATTGTGTTGTAAATGTACATATTATTAAACTGTTTTAGGTAAAACATAGTGGGAATTATATTTACAGTAATTTAAAATATAGCTAATTTTAGTAACGATATTAAAATGCATATAACTATTCACATAACATAACTAATAGATAAATCTTCATATTTTGTTTGGAATCATATTGAGGATATTATCAATCACTTTAACAGAACATCGATGCTCTTTTTTCAAACTTCTCTGGTATCTGATGAAGGCCCTAAGTCGCCTTTTGGCGTTGTTAGCCCAGGTCGTTTTCAAGACATGCACCCTTAGATTCACAGGTTCCGGTTCAACTTCATCGCAAATAAGAGTATCGGAATCGTCATCTTCTTCAATGTCTTCATCCAATTTGGCTCGTTTAGATGGATTTTCTACAGCACTGGATACCGTATCACAAGTTCTTTTTTGACTCATATTGGCAAAGTGATTTCTACAAAACCTCTCTTAGCAAAACCTCTCCAAAGTACGAAATTAAACTGAATATTCCCGGTAAGGTGGAAGATATTTATACTCTATACATTGACACAATTACAGAATTTACCCTAGTTTTATAGGGTGTCATAAATTAATCAAACCCTTTATTTTCGTCAAGTAACATTCGATTTTTATAGCTTTTGATCTAAAGTAAATAAAAACTTTCTTTGTTGTTCAGTTTTCTGAAAAGTAAATATTTTCGTCAATATTAATTGATACTTAAGTTTACTAATTAATTTAAAATACTTTAATGTATTTGGTTTTAGGACTAACAAATATTGTGTGCCGACAAAATTAATAATCAACATTTTGTAATACTCTAATGTTTTAATTGACGATATATAGACTATTAGAAGTTAAAATTCATAAGGCCTATGTGTAAAACCTCACGTACACAGGTTATACAAAAACATACAGAACATTATATTTAAGTCGTTTTTGATACAATATATATATATATATATATATATATATATATATATATATATATTAATTATTCTGGCTTAAACAATAGAGCGACTCTGACAATAATGAGGAAAATGTTAACCTAGAGAGGCATAGAAAATCAGTTAAAAAATCAAGAAGGGAATATACCTTTCCAGGATCTAAAGTAAAATTATTTTGACATATTTTTTTCATCATTTTAATACAATTAAAAGAATAGATAATAACTTAGTTAAATAAAGTGCAAAACGTAAATGAAAGGAAAAGTATCAATATCCGCAGAATATTAATAGTAAAATCATTCTACATCTTATTTTTTAGTGTAGTATACATATTTCTTATATTGCATAACTTGACTAAACATTTAATCATTGGTCAGTATTAAAAGAGTTTAAAATAAGTACAGATTAAGGAGAACGAACGACTGGAAATTTTAGCAATTCTGTAAAAATCTCCTAATTTATTGATGTAATATACACTCTTATTTATTTATAGCATAATTCTACCTATTTATAACTTCATTTTATAACATATTTTCAATCAATATTTTACTGTGAAAAAGATGATGGCCATTATTTGCCACATGGCCTAGTTTTCCACATTTCTATCAACGTTTGGTTCTAAAATTAACATTTATATCTTAGCGAGCTTTCGACTAATTTTCATTACCCATATTCATCTTATTCTCGTTACACGGTTTATGTTTATTATACATTTATCATCTTTTATACTGAGCCATAAATAAGAATTATCAGTAATTTAATAATTGTTTCATTTAAAAATGCTTCAAATGATTTATTGAATTTTTGTAAGAATTAAAAAATAAGACAATATTTTCAATAACTTTCCAGTAAATTTATTTAGTTTAAGTATAAATATTTATACTAATGTGTTGTTAATTTACTTATTATTAAACTATTTTAGGTAAAACATAGTGGCGGTTATATTTACAGTAATTTACACTAAAGCTAATTTTAGTAACGATATTAAATTACACATAGCTAATAGATAAATCTTCATATTTTGTTTGGAATCATATTGAGGATATTATCAATCACTTTAACAGAACATCGATGCTCTTTTTTCAAACTTCTCTGGTATCTGATGAAGGCCCTAAGTCGCCTTTTGGCGTTGTTAGCCCAGGTCGTTTTCAAGACATGCACCCTTAAATCCACAGGTTCCGGTTCAACTTCATCGCAAACAAGGGTATCGGAATCGTCATCTTCCTCAATGTCTTCGTCCAATTTGGCTCGTTTAGATGGATTTTCTACAGCACTGGATAACGTATCATAAGCTCTTTTTAGACTCATATTGGCAAAGTAATTCCTACACAACTTGTCTTGGCAAAACCTCTCCAAAGTACGAAATTAAACTGAATATTCCCGGTCAGGTGGAAGATATTTATACTCTATACATTAACACAATTAATTACTGAATTTACCCTAGTTTTATGGGGTGTCATAAATTAATCAAACCCTTTATTTCCGCCAAGTAACATCCGCTTTTTATAGGTTTTGATCTAAAGTAAATTAAACCTTTTTTGTCGTTCGGTTTTCTGAAGAGTAAATATTTTCGTCAATATTTATTGATATTTATGTTTTCTAATTAATTTCAAATATTTTAATGTATATATTTTGAAATATATTTTAAAAAATTATTCATTCTTAAATATTATACCGATGTTAAGTATGAAGAATATGTTAACTAAGAGAGATATATTTGGAGATATATAAAGGGATTATAACTTTCGATTATCCAAAGTAAAATTGTTTTGACATCATATTTTTCATCATTTTAATAGACGTAAAATAATAGATAATAACTTAATTAAATGAAGCGCAAAACGTAAATGAAAGGAAAAGCATCAATAACCGCAGAATGTTAATAATAAAATCATTCTAGATCTTATTTTTAGTGTTGTATAAATATTTTTCATGTTGCTTAACTTGGCTAAACATTTAGTCATTGGTCAGTATTAACAATGTTTAAAATAATTATAGATTAAGGAGAACGGACGACTAGAAATTTTAGCAATTCTGTAAAAATCTCCTAATTTATTGCTATATGATACACTCTTATTAATTTATAGCATAATTCTACCTATTTATGACTTCATTTTATAACATATTTTCAATCAATATTTTACTATGAAAAAGATGATGGCCATTATTTGCCACATGGCCTAGTTTTCCGCATTTCTATCAACGTTTGGTTCTAAAATTAACATTTATATCTTAGCGAGCATTCGACTAATTTTCATTTCCCATATTCATCTTATTCTCGTTACACGGTTTATGTTTATTATACATTTATCATCTTTTATACTGAGCCATAAATAAGCATTATCAGTAATTTAATAATTGGTTCATCTAAAATTGCTTCCAACGCTTTATTGAATTTTTGTAAGAAGTTAAAATTAAGACAACATTTTCAATAATTTTTCGGTATAATTATTTAGTTAAAGCATAAACATTTATACAATTGTGTTGTAAATGTACATATTATTAAACTGTTTTAGGTAAAACATAGTGGGAATTATATTTACAGTAATTTAAAATATAGCTAATTTTAGTAACGATATTAAAATGCATATAACT
Source organism: Rhynchophorus ferrugineus (assembly GCF_030347505.1). Lineage (NCBI taxonomy): Eukaryota > Metazoa > Arthropoda > Insecta > Coleoptera > Curculionidae > Rhynchophorus > Rhynchophorus ferrugineus. Next base: position 54,795,273 of record NW_027472583.1, read on the forward strand.
ATTCACATAACATAACTAATAGATAAATCTTCATATTTTGTTTGGAATCATATTGAGGATATTATCAATCACTTTAACAGAACATCGATGCTCTTTTTTCAAACTTCTCTGGTATCTGATGAAGGCCCTAAGTCGCCTTTTGGCGTTGTTAGCCCAGGTCGTTTTCAAGACATGCACCCTTAGATTCACAGGTTCCGGTTCAACTTCATCGCAAATAAGAGTATCGGAATCGTCATCTTCTTCAATGTCTTCATCCAATTTGGCTCGTTTAGATGGATTTTCTACAGCACTGGATACCGTATCACAAGTTCTTTTTAGACTCATATTGGCGAAGTAATTCCTACACAACTTGTCTTGGCAAAACCTCTCCAAAGTACGAAATTAAACTGAATATTCCCGGTAAGGTGGAAGATATTTATACTCTATACATTGACACAATTACAGAATTTACCCTAGTTTTATAGGGTGTCATAAATTAATCAAACCCTTTATTTTCGTCAAGTAACATTCGATTTTTATAGCTTTTGATCTAAAGTAAATAAAAACTTTCTTTGTTGTTCAGTTTTCTGAAAAGTAAATATTTTCGTCAATATTAATTGATACTTAAGTTTACTAATTAATTTAAAATACTTTAATGTATTTGGTTTTAGGACTAACAAATATTGTGTGCCGACAAAATTAATAATCAACATTTTGTAATACTCTAATGTTTTAATTGACGATATATAGACTATTAGAAGTTAAAATTCATAAGGCCTATGTGTAAAACCTCACGTACACAGGTTATACAAAAACATACAGAACATTATATTTAAGTCGTTTTTGATACAATATATATATATATATATATATATATATATATATATATATATATATATATATATATATATATATATATATATATATATATATATATATTAATTATTCTGGCTTAAACAATAGAGCGACTCTGACAATAATGAGGAAAATGTTAACCTAGAGAGGCATAGAAAATCAGTTAAAAAATCAAGAAGGGAATATACCTTTCCAGGATCTAAAGTAAAATTATTTTGACATATTTTTTTCATCATTTTAATACAATTAAAAGAATAGATAATAACTTAGTTAAATAAAGTGCAAAACGTAAATGAAAGGAAAAGTATCAATATCCGCAGAATATTAATAGTAAAATCATTCTACATCTTATTTTTTAGTGTAGTATACATATTTCTTATATTGCATAACTTGACTAAACATTTAATCATTGGTCAGTATTAAAAGAGTTTAAAATAAGTACAGATTAAGGAGAACGAACGACTAGAAATTTTAGCAATTCTGTAAAAATCTCCTAATTTATTGCTGTAATATACACTCTTATTTATTTATAGCATAATTCTACCTATTTATAACTTCATTTTATAACATATTTTCAATCAATATTTTACTGTGAAAAAGATGATGGCCATTATTTGCCACATGGCCTAGTTTTCCACATTTCTATCAACGTTTGGTTCTAAAATTAACATTTATATCTTAGCGAGCTTTCGACTAATTTTCATTACCCATATTCATCTTATTCTCGTTACACGGTTTATGTTTATTATACATTTATCATCTTTTATACTGAGCCATAAATAAGAATTATCAGTAATTTAATAATTGTTTCATTTAAAAATGCTTCAAATGATTTATTGAATTTTTGTAAGAATTAAAAAATAAGACAATATTTTCAATAACTTTCCAGTAAATTTATTTAGTTTAAGTATAAATATTTATACTAATGTGTTGTTAATTTACATATTATTAAACTATTTTAGGTAAAACATAGTGGCGGTTATATTTACAGTAATTTACACTAAAGCTAATTTTAGTAACGATATTAAATTACACATAGCTAATAGATAAATCTTCATATTTTGTTTGGAATCATATTGAGGATATTATCAATCACTTTAACAGAGCATCGATGTTCCTTTTTCAAACTTCTCTGGTATCTGATGAAGGCCCTAAGTCGTCTTTTGGCGTTGTTAGCCTAGGTCGTTTTCAAGACATGCACCCTAAGATCCACAGGTTCCGGTTCAACTTCATCGCAAACAAGGGTATCGGAATCGTCATCTTCCTCAATGTCTTCGTCCAATTTGGCTCGTTTAGATGGATTTTCTACAGCACTGGATAACGTATCACAAGTTCTTTTTTGACTCATATTGGCAAAGTGATTTCTACAAAACTTCTCTTAGCAAGACCTCTCCAAAGTACGAAATTAAACTGAATATTCCCGGTAAGGTGGAAGATATTTATACTCTATACATTAACACAATTACTGAATTTACCCTAGTTTTATGGGGTGTCATAAATTAATCAAACCCTTTATTTTCGCTAAGTAACATCCGCTTTTTATAGGTTTTGATCTAAAGTAAATTAAACATTTTTTGTTGTTCGGTTTTCTGAAGAGTAAATATTTTCGTATATATATTTATTGATATTTATGTTTTTTAATTAATTTCAAATATTTTAATGTATATATTTCGAAATATATTTTAAAAAATTATTCATTCTTAAATATTATACCGATGTTAAGAATGAAGAATATATTAACCCAGAGAGATATAATTGGGGATATATAAAGGGATTATAACTTTCGAGGATCCAAAGTAAAATTGTTTTGACATCATATTTTTCATCATTTTAATAGACGTAAAATAATAGATAATAACTTATTTAAATGAAGCGCAAAACCTAAATGAAAGGAAAAGCATCAGTAACCGCAGAATATTAATAATAAAATCATTCTAGATCTTATTTTTAGTGTTGTATAAATATGTTTTATGTTGCTTAACTTGACTAAACATTTAATCATTGGTCAGTATTAACAGAGTTTAAAATAAGTACAGATTAAGGAGAACGGACGAGTAGAAATTTTATCAATTCTCTAAAAATCTCCTAATTTATTACTGTATGATACACTATTATTAATTTTTAGCACAATTCTACCTATTTATGACTTCATTTTATAACATATTTTCAATCAATATTTTACTATGAAAAAGATGATGGCCATTACTTGCCACATGGCCTAGTTTTCCGCATTTCTATCAACGTTTGGTTCTAAAATTAACATTTATATCTTAGCGACCTTTCGACTAATTTTCATTTCCCATATTCATCTTATTCTCGTTACACGGTTTATGTTTATTATACATTTATTATCTTTTATACTCAGCCATAAATAAGAATTATCTGTAACTTAATAATTCGTTCATCTAAAAATGCTTCAAATGTTTTATTGAATTTTTGTAAGAAGTAAAAAATAAGACAATATTTTCAAAAATTTTTCAGTATGTTTATTTAGTTTAAGTATAAACATTTATACTAATGTGTTGTTAATTTACATATTATTAAACTATTTTAGGTTAAACATAGTGGCGATTATATTTACAGTAATTTAAACTCAAGCTAATTTTAGTAACGATGTTAAATTGCACATAGCTAATAGATAAATCTTCATATTTTGTTTGGAATCATATTGAGGATATTATCAATCACTTTAACAGAACATCGATGCTCTTTTTTCAAACATCTCTGGTATCTGATGAAGGCCCTAAGTCGTCTTTTGGCGTTGTTAGCCCAGGTCGTTTTCAAGACATGCACCCTTAGATCCACAGGTTCCGGTTCAACTTCATCGCAAATAAGGGTATCGGAATCGTCATCTTCTTCAATGTCTTCGTCCAATTTGGCTCGTTTAGATGGATTTTCTACAGCACTGGATTCCGTATCACAAGTTCTTTTTTGACTCATATTGGCAAAGTAGTATCTGTACAACTTGTTTTGGCAAAACATCTCCAAAGTACGAAATTAAACTGAATATTCCCGGTAAGGTGGAAGATATTTATACTCTATACATTAACACAGTTACTGAATATACCCTAGTTTTATGGGGTATTATAAATTAATCAAAACCTTTATTTTCACTAAGTAACATCCGCTTTTTATAGCTTTTGATCTAAAGTAAATAAAAACTTTCTTTGCTGTTCGGTTTTCTGAAGAGTAAATATTTTCGTCAATATTAATTGATATTTATGTTTTCTAATTAACTTCAAATATTTTAATATATTTGGTTTTATGACTTACAAATATTGTGTGCGTACAAAATTAATAATCAACATTTTGTTGTAATCTAATGTTTTAATTGACGATATATGAGAGTAAAAAGTACATACACAGTTTATACAAACACATACATAGCATTATATTTAAATCATTTTTGATACTCCTGATATTATATATAGATATTATATGTATAGCCAGAATAATTTTTAAATATATGTATATATATATATATGTATATATATATATATATGTATATATATATGTATATATATATATATATATATATATATATATATATATATATACATATATATATATATACATATATATATATATATATATATACATATATTTAAAAATTATTCTGGCTTAAACAATAGAGCGACCCTGACAAAAATTAGGAAAATGTTAACCTAGAGAGGCATACAAAATCAATGAAAATATCAAGAAGGGATTATACCTTTCCAGGATCTAAAGTAAAATTATTTTCAGATAATTTTTTTTTCATCACTTTAATACAATTAAAAGAATAGATATAACTTAGTTAAATGAAGCGCAAAACGTAAAAGAAAGGAAAAGTATCAATAACCACAGAATACAACAGTAAAATCATTCTAGGTCTTATTTTTTAGTGTTGTATAAATATTTTTTATATTGCTTAGCTTGACTAAAAATTTAATCATTGGTCAGTATTAACAAAGTTTAAAATAAGTACAGATTAAAGAGAACGGACGACTAGAAATTTTAGCAATTCTGTAAAAATGTCCTAATTTATTACTGTATGATAACCTCTTATTAATTTTTAGCTTAATTCTACCTATTTATGACTTCATTTTATAGGATATTTTCAATCAATATTTTACTATGAAAAAGATGATGGCCATTAGTTGCCACATGGCATAGTTTTCCGGATATCTATCAACGTTTGGTTCTAAAATTATCATTTATATCTTGGCGAACTTTCGACTAATTTTCATTTCCCATATTCATCTTATTCTCGTTACACGGTTTATGTTTATTATACATTTATTATCCTTTATACTCAGCCATAAATAATAATTATCAGTAATTTAATAATTGGTTCATTTAAAAATGCTTCAAATGATTTATTGAATTTTTGTAAGAAGTAAAAAATAAGACAATATTTTCAATAATTTTTCAGTATGTTTATTTAGATAAACATTTATACTAATGTGTTGTTAATTTACATATTATTAAACTGTTTTAGGTAAAACATAGTGGCGATTATATTTACAGTAATTTAAACTAAAGCTAATTTTAGTAACGATGTTAAATTGCACATAGCTAATAGATAAATCTTCATATTTTGTTTGGAATCATATTGAGGATATTATCAATCACTTTAACAGAGCATCGATGTTCCTTTTTCAAGCTTCTCTGGTATCTGATGAAGGCCCTAAGTCGTCTTTTGGCGTTGTTAGCCCAGGTCGTTTTCAAGACATGCACCCTAAGATCCACAGGTTCCGGTTCAACTTCATCGCAAACAAGGGTATCGGAATCGTCATCTTCCTCAATGTCTTCGTCCAATTTGGCTCGTTTAGATGGATTTTCTACAGCACTGGATAACATATCACAAGTTCTTTTTAGACTCATATTGGCAAAGTAATTCCTACACAACTTGTCTTGACAAAACCTCTCCAAAGTACGAAATTAAACTGAATATTCCCGGTAAGGTGGAAGATATTTATACTCTATACATTAACACAATTAATTACTGAATTTCCCCTAGTTTTATGGGGTGTCATAAATTTATCAAACCCTTTATTTTCGCCAAGTAACATCCGCTTTTTATAGCTTTTGATCTAAAGCAAAAAAAACCTTCTTTGTTGTTCGGTTTTCTGAAGAGTAAATATTTTCGTCAAATTTATTGATATTTATGTTTTATAATTAATTTCAAATATTTTAATGCATATGTTTTAAAATATATTTTAAATAATTATTCATTCTTAAATATTATAGCGATGATAAGAATGAAGAATATGTTAACCCAGAGATATAATTGGGGATATATAAAGGGATTATACCTTTCGAGGATCCAAAGTAAAATTGTTTTGACATCATATTTTTCATCATTTTATTAGACGTAAAATAATAGATAATAACTTAATTAAATGAAGCGCAAAACGTAAATGAAAGGAAAAGTATCAATAACCGCAGAATATTAATAATAACATCATTCTAGATCTTATTTTTAGTGTTGTATAAATTTGTTTTATGTTGCTTAACTTGACTAAACATTTAATCATTGGTCACTATTAACAGAGTTTAAAATAAGTACAGATTAAGGAGAACGGACGATTAAAAATTTTAGCAATTCTGTAAAAATCTCCTAATTTATTGCTGTATGATACACTCTTCTTTATTTATAACATAATTCTACCTATTTATAACTTCATTTTATAACATATTTTCAATCAATATTTTACAATGAAATAGATGATGGCCATTATTTGCCACATGGCCTAGTTTTCCCCATTTCTATCAACGTTTGGTTCTAAAATTAACATTTATATCTAAGCGAGCTTTCGACTAATATTCATTTCCCATATTCATCTTATTGTACGGTTCTATTATACGGTTTATGTTTATTATACATTTATTATATTTTATACTCAGCCATAAATAAGAATTATCAGTAATTTAATAATTGTTTCATTTAAAAATGCTTCAAATTATTTATTGAATTTTTGTAAGAATTAAAAAATAAGACAATATTTTCAATAAATTTTCAGTAAATTTATTTAGTTTAAGTATAAATATTTATACTAATGTGTTGTTATTTTACATATTATTAAACTGTTTTAGGTAAAACATAGTGGCGGTTATATTTACAGTAATTTACACTAAAGCTAATTTTAGTAACGATATTAAATTACACATAGCTAATAGATAAATCTTCATATTTTGTTTGGAATCATATTGAGGATATTATCAATCACTTTAACAGAGCATCGATGTTCCTTTTTCAAACTTCTCTGGTATCTGATGAAGGCCCTAAGTCGTCTTTTGGCGTTGTTAGCCCAGGTCGTTTTCAAGACATGCACCCTAAGATCCACAGGTTCCGGTTCAACTTCATCGCAAACAAGGGTATCGGAATCGTCATCTTCCTCAATGTCTTCGTCCAATTTGGCTCGTTTAGATGGATTTTCCGCAGCACTAGATTCCGTATCACAAGTTCTTTTTTGACTCATATTGGCAAAGTAGTATCTGCACAACTTGTCTTGGCAAAACCTCTCCAAAGTACGAAATTAAACTGAATATTCCCGGTAAGGTGGAAGATATTTATACTCTATACATTAACACAATTACTGAATTTACCCTAGTTTTATGGGGTGTCATAAATTAATCAAACCCTTTATTTCCGCCAAGTAACATCCGCTTTTTATAGGTTTTTATCTAAAGTAAATAAAATGTTTCTTTGCTGTTCGGTTTTCTGAAGAGTAAATATTTTCGTCAATATTAATTTATACTTATGTTTTGTAATTAATTTCAAATATTTTAATGTATATGTTTTAAAATATATTTTAAATAATTATTCAATCTTAAATATTATACCGATGATAAGAATGAAGAATATATTAACCCAGAGATATAATTGGGGATATATAAAGGGATTATACCTTTCGAGGATCCAAAGTAAAAGTGTTTTGACACCATATTTTTCATCATATTAATAGACGTAAAATAATAGATAATAACTTATTTAAATGAAGCGCAAAACCTAAATGAAAGGAAAAGCATCAATAACCGCAGAATATTAATAATAACATCATTCTAGATCTTATTTTTAGTGTTGTATAAATTTGTTTTATGTTGCTTAACTTGACTAAACATTTAATCATTGGTCACTATTAACAGAGTTTAAAATAAGTACAGATTAAGGAGAACGGACGACTAGAAATTTTAGCAATTCTGTAAAAATCTCCTAATTTATTGCTGTATGATACACTGGTATTTATTTATAGCATAATTCTACCTATTTATAACTTCATTTTATAACATATTTTCAATCAATATTTTACAATGAAATAGATGATGGCCATTATTTGCCACATGGCCTAGTTTTCCGCCTTTCTATCAACGTTTGGTTCAAAAATTAACATTTATATCTAAGCGAGCTTTCGACTAATATTCATTTCCCATATTCATCTTATTCTACAGTTCTATTATACGGTTTATGTTTATTATACATTTATTATCTTTTATACTCAGCCATAAATAAGAATTATCAGTAATTTAATAATTGTTTCATTTAAAAAGGCTTCAAATGATTTATTGAATTTTTGTAAGAATAAAAAAATTAGACAATATTTTCAATAACTTTCCAGTATATTTATTTAGTTTAAGTATAAACATTTATACCAATGTGTTGTTAATTTACGTATTATTAAACTATTTTAGGTAAAACATAGTGGCGGTTATATTTACAGTAATTTACACTAAAGCTAATTTTAGTAACGATATTAAATTACACATAGCTAATAGATAAATCTTCATATTTTGTTTGGAATCATATTGAGGATATTATCAATCACTTTAACAGAGCATCGATGTTCCTTTTTCAAACTTCTCTGGTATCTGATGAAGGCCCTAAGTCGTCTTTTGGCGTTGTTAGCCCAGGTGGTTTTCAAGACATGCACCCTAAGATCCACAGGTTCCGGTTCAACTTCATCGCAAACAAGGGTATCGGAATCGTCATCTTCCTCAATGTCTTCGTCCAATTTGGCTCGTTTAGATGGATTTTCTACAGCACTGGATACCGTATCACAAGTTCTTTTTAGACTCATATTGGCAAAGTAATTCCTACACAACTTGTCTTGGCAAAACCTCTCCAAAGTACGAAATTAAACTGAATATTCCCGGTAAGGTGGAAGATATTTATACTCTATACATTAACACAATTACTGAATTTACCCTAGTTTTATGGGGTGTCATAAATTAATCAAACCCTTTATTTCCGCCAAGTAACATCCGCTTTTTATAGGTTTTTATCTAAAGTAAATAAAATGTTTCTTTGCTGTTCGGTTTTCTGAAGAGTAAATATTTTCGTCAATATTAATTTATACTTATGTTTTGTAATTAATTTCAAATATTTTAATGTATATGTTTTAAAATATATTTTAAATAATTATTCATTCTTAAATATTATACCGATGATAAGAATGAAGAATATATTAACCCAGAGATATAATTGGGGATATATAAAGGGATTATACCTTTCGAGGATCCAAAGTAAAAGTGTTTTGACACCATATTTTTCATCATATTAATAGACGTAAAATAATAGATAATAACTTATTTAAATGAAGCGCAAAACCTAAATGAAAGGAAAAGCATCAATAACCGCAGAATATCAATAATAACATCATTCTAGATCTTATTTTTAGTGTTGTATAAATTTGTTTTATGTTGCTTAACTTGACTAAACATTTAATCATTGGTCACTATTAACAGAGTTTAAAATAAGTACAGATTAAGGAGAACGGATGACTAGAAATTTTAGCAATTCTGTAAAAATCTCCTAATTTATTGCTGTATGATACACTCGTATTTATTTATAGCATAATTCTACCTATTTATAACTTCATTTTATAACATATTTTCAATCAATATTTTACAATGAAATAGATGATGGCCATTATTTGCCACATGGCCTAGTTTTCCGCCTTTCTATCAACGTTTGGTTCAAAAATTAACATTTATATCTAAGCGAGCTTTCAACTAATATTCATTTCCCATGTTCATCTTATTCTACGGTTCTATTATACGGTTTATGTTTATTATACATTTATTATCTTTTATACTCAGCCATAAATAAGAATTATCAGTAATTTAATAATTGTTTCATTTAAGAAGGCTTCAAATGATTTATTGAATTTTTGTAAGAATTAAAAAATTAGACAATATTTTCAATAACTTTTCAGTATATTTATTTAGTTTAAGTATAAACATTTATACTAATGTGTTGTTAATTTACATATTATTAAACTATTTTATGTAAAACATAGTGGCGGTTATATTTACAGTAATTTACACTAAAGCTAATTTTAGTAACGATATTAAATTACACATAGCTAATAGATAAATCTTCATATTTTGTTTGGAATCATATTGAGGATATTATCAATCACTTTAACAGAGCATCGATGTTCCTTTTTCAAACTTCTCTGGTGTCTGATGAAGGCCCTAAGTCGTCTTTTGGCGTTGTTAGCCCAGGTCGTTTTCAAGACATGCACCCTAAGATCCACAGGTTCCGGTTCAACTTCATCGCAAACAAGGGTATCGGAATCGTCATCTTCCTCAATGTCTTCGTCCAATTTGGCTCGTTTAGATGGATTTTCCGCAGCACTAGATTCCGTATCACAAGTTCTTTTTTGACTCATATTGGCAAAGTAGTATCTGCACAACTTGTCTTGGCAAAACCTCTCTAAAGTACGAAATTAAACTGAATATTCCCGGTCAGGTGGAAGATATTTATACTCTATACATTAACACAATTAATTACTGAATTTACCCTAGTTTTATGGGGTGTCATAAATTTATCAAACCCTTTATTTTCACTAAGTAACATCCGCTTTTTATAGCTTTTGATCTAAAGTAAATAAAAACTTTCTTTGTTGTTCGGTTTTCTGAAGAGTAGATGTTTTCGTCAATATTAATTGATATTTATGTTTTATAATTAATTTTAAATATTTTAATGTATTTGGTTTTATGACTAACAAATATTGTGTGCCGACAATATTAATAATCAACATTTTGTTATAATCTAATGTTTTAATTGACGATATATAGACTATTAGAAGTTAAAATTCATAAGGGCTATGTGTAAAAAGTCACGTATACAAGTTATACAAACACATATACAGCATTGTATTTGAGTCTTTTTTGATACTCCGGCGGGTGTTATATCAATATATATACATATCAAAATATATTTAAAAAAATATATTCTGGCTTAAATAATATAGCGACCCTGATAAAATAAATAGGGAGGTGTACAAAATCAGTTTAAAAAATAAGGGATTATACCTTTAGAGGATGCAAGTAAAATTGTTTTGACATAATTTCTTTCAACATTTTAATAGAATTAAAATAATAGATAATAATTTAGTTAAATAAAGTGCAAAACGTAAAAGAAAGGAAAATCATCAACAACCGCAGAATATTAATAGTAAAAATTAAAACATAATTATACATGTCTAAAAAATAAGATCTAAAATGATATTAAATAGAGATAACAAAGATGCCTGAGATAGGGCAAGGAAGAAGGAGAAGTGTAATTTAAAGCCTATGTGTAATAAGATATTTAGCAGAATTGCACAGATAAGGAATATTTAATCAATATATCGGTTTATATTTAAATCAACAAACTTTATGAAAATGTAAATGTATCTATAATAATCAGATATTTGTGTATAATGTTATTACTGAGCTGATGTGACATAAAATCGGAAGTTCAGTGCAGAAGCCAGTTCATTTTGCTTTTTAAGCACAAACTATAGCATATATGACGTTGTAGAAATATTGCAGATAACTGCTTCCACGGTGTCATGGTTAAAATGTTCAGTTCCTAAACGAAAGTCGCAATAAATGTAAAATATTTTTAACAAAAAAACATGTATTTTAAAAAATGAATAAGGAACTAAAAATAAAAAAATAATCAAACTGAGATTTTCAACAAAAAAAAAACAACATTTTAAAATAAAATATGTATATAATAATTGTTGTAACAAGTAAGGTAATATAAGTAATGTATAAGTCTAAGTCTTAAGTAAGTGTAATATAATAATAGGTAATGTATAACGTAATATAAGTTTAAATAGGTAAATAAGTAAATAGGTAAATATATTAGAATATAAAATACCTGTAGTAGATAGGTTAAATAAAGTTTTGTTTATTTTTATTTAGTTGTTACAACGATTACTACGTACCTATTTCATTTTAAAATGTTGTTTTTTTTGTTAAATGTCTGATTATTTTTTAATTTTTAGTATGTCCCTTATTTATTTTATTTTAAACATAAATTTTATTGTAATTATTTTCACCATTACTTATCGATTTTATATTATTTCTATTATACTTCTTTCAATACATATATTTTTACATTATTCATCTAAATTAACAAACTCGTGCTTGTGCATTAATTTACGCAAAGAAGCGAGAAAATAAATTGTATTTTTTACAATATTTCCTCTCCTTAACAACTCAACATATTTAATCCATCTCAAGAAGTGTTAGTTCATATGTTTTACGTGTTGTACTGTAGATGAATATAAATAATTAAGTATATGGAAAGCGATCTCTGTAAATATATGAAGTTCCTCAAGATTTATCAAGTGATATCTGCCTTCATTGAATAAGCGATTGGAATGTTTATCCTTCTTCAAAAATATACATTTCTATTAACACCGTGAGATAACAGGTGATAAAGGATTTATTTATTTTTATATTATAGCTCCATCAGCCCCCGGGACTATTTAGGGTTTATTTATAGATATACAATATAATACACATTTAGAGTATCAGTTATCACTATAAAGTATATAAGTCCATGGTCGAAACATAAAGTCTAGAGTGAAATATGTAAGATAAAGGGTACATGTTGCAAGATGACAAGTAAGATATGTAAAAGCGTACAGATGCATGAATATATGAATGCTACAGTACAATGGTCGCACAACCCAAGACAGTGATAAGGATACAGGATACAAAACATTCAAACGAACATGCATGATATTACACAAATGAACACTATTATATTTCTAAGAGCAGTCCTGTTACCGTCAAAAAATTAATCAGCTTGTCCGGGCTCTCCAGCCCGTTCCAGCCTCTCCTCAGCCTAAGACTCTTGTTAATCGCCTTTCCCAGGTTAACCAACCGTACTTGCGTAAGATATATCTTCGGCATTCGATTAGTATGCGTTTGGTAGACAGTGAGGAACATTCGACACACAGTGACGGACTTCTTCCCTTAATGAGAAACTCATGAGTCAATTTGCAGTGGCCATTTTACTAACTTGCGCCTGCTAATGTTAATGGTGTTAAGGCCGTGAAAATTCTCTTTTTTCACCTTCCGAGTTTATATGTTTTAAGTGTTGCACCGTGGATTAATATAAAGAATTAAGTATATGGAAATCGATCTCTGTAAATATATACAGTTCCTCAAGATTTACCAATTAATATCAGTCTTCATTGAATAAGCGTTTCGATTTGAGTCTAGCGTAGGCGTTCGGTAAACCTTGACATATTCGCATTAAACTTCAGGGATTCGCTACTGGATACTTGGAAATGTATCCAGATTACATCGTCGAATATTTACCTATTGACAACATAAACTGATAAACTTTATCGTTTGATGCTAAGTAGTTACCATTTTATGGTCTTAATGTTCATTTTGTACGTGTATAAGGAGCTATCATTAAGAAATAAACTATAACATTAATATATATCAAATCATAAAAAATCATAAAACTAAGGAAATTATAATAGTAATAAAAAAGGAAAAAGGAAAATTCCATAAAGAACAATTTTCGCATTAAAAGAATTAGATAAAAATAAAACCATACCAGAAGTGATCATAAAAATCATCTAATTCAAATGTTTGATTGACTTAACATAATGTATAGCCTCTATTCTATTTTCAATTTACTTATAACCTATTTAATTTTACAAATAATTATATTTACATTTTACCTATAAACTCTATTCCGTACCTTCTTGTCTCTTACTTTCTTTATCACTTCATCCCCTCTCAATGTGTTGTTTACAGGTATACTAAGCTTTAGCAAAGCTGATGACGATTGGATTTGTATTTGGATAAAGTTTGTTGATTTAAATATGAACCGATATCTTGATTCAATAGTCCTTATCTGTGCAATGCTGCTAAATATCTTATTACATATAGCCTTTCAACTACACTTCTCCTTCCTTGACCTATCTCAGGCATCTTTGTTACCTCTATTTAATATCATTCTGTATCTTATTTTTTAGACTTGTATAAATATTTTTTAATTTTTCAATTAACTTTCTGTAGTTGTTGATGCTTTTCCTTTCATTTATGTTTTTCATTTAAGTTACTATCTATTATTAATATTCTAATAAAATGATGAAAAAAAATTAATGTCAAATGTGTTTTTTTAAATATGTTCTTAGTCTAAGTCTCATTTTACTAACTATGGGTTTATCTGGACTGGACCTACAGTTTAACGTGGGCTCCGAATCACGGTCCTCAGCATTAAGCCTACCGACTGGCGAGTGACCATCTTTAGAAATGATCCCAGAAGACATCCGGCCTTACTCAGCCAGGTTACTGACGTAACTAAGTTAATTTTCCTTGTTGGATTTTGCACTCTTGTCTAGAACAATCGCAAATATTAAACAATCATAAACATGAATTTCCGACCATGCCGCAGCAGGATTCGAACCTGTGACTATCGCAACAGTAGATGGACCGTCCTGATTTGCACAAATCAGAGGAATTTGATATAGAGCACTGAGTGTCTGAAAACTAGTTAACTAAGATTTATATTTGTGATTAAATACTATAAAGATTCAAAGAAATGTGGCTCTCTCAAGATGTAAAAAAATCAAAAGTGTCGATACTCGTAGAGTGACGTCAAGGAAAACCTAAAATAACCTAATTCTCCTGAACTATTTCAAAAATATCTGTTTTATGACACAAAAGCCACGTATCGACTTGAAAAAAACCTATAAAACTTCCGCCGATCCTTATAATTCTGCGGAATCCTAAACACCACTAATGAATGTTTCTCACGAAATCTATTTCGGTTTAGCGCTCTTCTATTTCGCTATAAACCTCTTTAGCATATCCTGTCACGCTTTTATCGACTTTTAATTTGATAGAGCTTGTAAATTTGCACAAATAATAAATATATAACGCCAAAAATATTTCTTATATAAATATAATGGATACCCTACTATTATGTTGAAAGTATCAGATATTTGAAGGCGCCGATTCGACGATTGACCTTATTTTGGGACGTAGTTTCATTTGCCGAATTTTATTCTTAAGTTTTCTATTCGCTATTCGATGAATATATTGTCATCTTACCGGAAATACGTCACAATATAAAATTGAATGTCAGATTGATAAAAATAGGAGAACAACTCCCGTTATTTCTGCGCGTGATGTTGGAGATAGTAATATTGGAGATAGTAATATTGGAATGTTTATCCTGCTTCAAAAATATAGATTTCAATTAACACCGTGAGATAAGAGGTGATAAAGGATTTATTTATTTATATATTATAGCACCATCAGCCTCCGGGACTATTTAGGTTTTATTTATAGATATACAATATAAAACACATTTACAGAATCATTTATCAGTATAAACTATATAAGTACATGGTCGGGAGATAAAGTCTAGAGTGAAATATGTAAGATAAAGGGTACATGTTGCAAGATGACAAGTAAGATATGTAAAAGCGTACAGATGCATGAATATATGAATGCTACAGTACAATGGTCGCACAACCCAAGACAGTGATAAGGATACAGGATACAAAGCATTCAAACGAACATGCATGATATTACACAAATGAACACTATTATATTTCTAAGAGCAGTCCTGTTACCGTCAAAAAATTAATCAGCTTGTCCGGGCTCTCCAGCCCGTTCCAGCCTCTCCTCAGCCTAAGACTCTTGTTAATCGCCTTTCCCAGGTTAACCAACCGTACTTGCGTAAGATATATCTTCGGCATTCGATTAGTATGTGTTTGGTAGACAGTGAGGAACATTCGACACACAGTGACGGACTTCTTCCCTTAATGAGAAACTCATGAGTCAATTTGCAGTGGCCATTTTACTAACTTGCGCCTGCTAATGTTAATGGTGTTAAGGCCGTGAAAATTCTCTTTTTTCACCTTCCGAGTTTATATGTTTTAAGTGTTGCACCGTGGATTAATATAAAGAATTAAGTATATGGAAATCGATCTCTGTAAATATATACAGTTCCTCAAGATTTACCAATTAATATCAGTCTTCATTGAATAAGCGTTTCGATTTGAGTCTAGCGTAGGCGTTCGGTAAACCTTGACATATTCGCATTAAACTTCAGGGATTCGCTACTGGATACTTGGAAATGTATCCAGATTACATCGTCGAATATTTACCTATTGACAACATAAACTGATAAACTTTATCGTTTGATGCTAAGTAGTTACCATTTTATGGTCTTAATGTTCATTTTGTACGTGTATAAGGAGCTATCATTAAGAAATAAACTATAACATTAATATATATCAAATCATAAAAAATCATAAAACTAAGGAAATTATAATAGTAATAAAAAAGGAAAAAGGAAAATTCCATAAAGAACAATTTTCGCATTAAAAGAATTAGATAAAAATAAAACCATACCAGAAGTGATCATAAAAATCATCTAATTCAAATGTTTGATTGACTTAACATAATGTATAGCCTCTATTCTATTTTCAATTTACTTATAACCTATTTAATTTTACAAATAATTATATTTACATTTTACCTATAAACTCTATTCCGTACCTTCTTGTCTCTTACTTTCTTTATCACTTCATCCCCTCTCAATGTGTTGTTTACAGGTATACTAAGCTTTAGCAAAGCTGATGACGATTGGATTTGTATTTGGATAAAGTTTGTTGATTTAAATATGAACCGATATCTTGATTCAATAGTCCTTATCTGTGCAATGCTGCTAAATATCTTATTACATATAGCCTTTCAACTACACTTCTCCTTCCTTGACCTATCTCAGGCATCTTTGTTACCTCTATTTAATATCATTCTGTATCTTATTTTTTAGACTTGTATAAATATTTTTTAATTTTTCAATTAACTTTCTGTAGTTGTTGATGCTTTTCCTTTCATTTATGTTTTTCATTTAAGTTACTATCTATTATTAATATTCTAATAAAATGATGAAAAAAAATTAATGTCAAATGTGTTTTTTTAAATATGTTCTTAGTCTAAGTCTCATTTTACTAACTATGGGTTTATCTGGACTGGACCTACAGTTTAACGTGGGCTCCGAATCACGGTCCTCAGCATTAAGCCTACCGACTGGCGAGTGACCATCTTTAGAAATGATCCCAGAAGACATCCGGCCTTACTCAGCCAGGTTACTGACGTAACTAAGTTAATTTTCCTTGTTGGATTTTGCACTCTTGTCTAGAACAATCGCAAATATTAAACAATCATAAACATGAATTTCCGACCATGCCGCAGCAGGATTCGAACCTGTGACTATCGCAACAGTAGATGGACCGTCCTGAACAAAATTTACTATTCCCTTTGCACAAATCAGAGGAATTTGATATAGAGCACTGAGTGTCTGAAAACTAGTTAACTAAGATTTATATTTGTGATTAAATACTATAAAGATTCAAAGAAATGTGGCTCTCTCAAGATGTAAAAAAATCAAAAGTGTCGATACTCGTAGAGTGACGTCAAGGAAAACCTAAAATAACCTAATTCTCCTGAACTATTTCAAAAATATCTGTTTTATGACACAAAAGCCACGTATCGACTTGAAAAAAACCTATAAAACTTCCGCCGATCCTTATAATTCTGCGGAATCCTAAACACCACTAATGAATGTTTCTCACGAAATCTATTTCGGTTTAGCGCTCTTCTATTTCGCTATAAACCTCTTTAGCATATCCTGTCACGCTTTTATCGACTTTTAATTTGATAGAGCTTGTAAATTTGCACAAATAATAAATATATAACGCCAAAAATATTTCTTATATAAATATAATGGATACCCTACTATTATGTTGAAAGTATCAGATATTTGAAGGCGCCGATTCGACGATTGACCTTATTTTGGGACGTAGTTTCATTTGCCGAATTTTATTCTTAAGTTTTCTATTCGCTATTCGATGAATATATTGTCATCTTACCGGAAATACGTCACAATATAAAATTGAATGTCAGATTGATAAAAATAGGAGAACAACTCCCGTTATTTCTGCGCGTGATGTTGGAGATAGTAATATTGGAATGTTTATCCTGCTTCAAAAATATAGATTTCAATTAACACCGTGAGATAAGAGGTGATAAAGGATTTATTTATTTATATATTATAGCACCATCAGCCTCCGGGACTATTTAGGTTTTATTTATAGATATACAATATAAAACACATTTACAGAATCATTTATCAGTATAAACTATATAAGTACATGGTCGGGAGATAAAGTCTAGAGTGAAATATGTAAGATAAAGGGTACATGTTGCAAGATGATAAATAAGATATGTAAAAGCCTACAGGTGCATGAATATATGAATGCTTAGTATAATGGTCGCACAACCCAACACAGTGATAAGGATACAGGATACAAAACATTCTAACGAACATGCATGATATTCCACAAATGCACACTATTATATTTCTAACAGCAGTCACGTTACCGTCAGAAAATTAATCAGCTTGTTCGGGCTCCCCAGCCCGTTCCAGCCCCTCTTGTCTCAACCTAAGACACTTGTCAATCGTCTCTCCCAGGTTGACCAATATATCTTCGGCATTCGATTAATATGTGTTTGGTAGACAGTGAGGAACATTCGACACACAGTGGCGGACTTCTTCCCTTAATGAGAAACTCATGAGTCAATCTGCAGTGGCCAATTATTAACTTGCGCCTGCTAATATTAGTGGTGTTAAGGCCGTGAAAATACTCTTTGTTCACCTCCTAAAGCTTGTTTTGATATCTAAATATTCCAGTAGAGTGATGCTTCATATCTTTACTCTCAGAGTGAACAGGCAGCCACATAAAGATGATAGTTTTGCCGTTCCTTTCCAATTTAGCGGTTGTTCGCGGATAAACACTCCGAGCGGGTGTAGAGGTAGATACGGTTGGAGGCACTTTAAGGAGCTCATTGAATCGGCGGCGATAACTAATCGTTTGCCTTGGACATCTTGCACTGAAACCAAAACCCTATGTATGGCAAACAGTATCTGACATTACCGATGTAAATGCTGCCCCCACTTAGTTATTGTTCTTGAAACCGTCCGAGGATATAATAAGGTAACACGGGGATCTCAATGTACAGTAACGCTCTAAAGTTTGGAAACAATAGGTAGTTAAAAAAAAAACAACAAAACAGATTTTGTTCTCATCAAAATGGTCAACTTACTTACTTACTCTGTGTGATACTTTCAGATTACGATACTTGTCGTTAATGGAATGTCTGTAATGACTGATAATAAAATTCGGAGAATATAATAGCAATATTAATGGGGTATAAATAAAATTTTAAACAGTGTTTTATGTTCGATTTTTTTAAAATGTAAATACAATAAAACACTATTTAAGTTTATATTTATACAATTTTAATATCCCTATTTTATTATCTTTTGTATCTATTTTCGTTTTCATTATTTGCATTACAATACATTCAAGCCGTTCTATATTTAAGCATAGAAAATCCATGAGAGTAAATGCATACAAAACCGAAATCTTCCAATACAGTACCACGCTGGAATATAAATGCATTACAGCTATAAATCGATTGCGTAACATGTCTATTTTCATAGGATTTCATATTTTGAAAACTTTGTTAGATTCTATGGTGCATATTAAATATCAAAGTAGTAATTGTGTGTACAATATTTGTTATGACTACACCAAAGATATTAACAAAATTTCTGTTGTTAATTTAGAATAACATATATGTGAACAATGATAATATACAATAGTAATTATTATAACACTATACCGGATTATTTATAAATTAAATCAACTTCAGAACGGTTCTGCTGCCCCATATTATTGAATTATACAACGTATCATTTGCAAGAACCAGTGATTTCCACAAAGATAGCAGTAATTCGCTATGGTTAGTCTAATTGAATGACATAAAGTAATTATTAAAAACATCAAATATCTATTATGTAAAATAAATATCTTCAAATTATCATCATAAAATGTTTTAGTGTAGGTTTACTTTACTTTGCAACTCACAATTCCCAGGTAACGATTGGGTTATTATTGTTTACTCCTTGGAATTATTACATGCCCTTATTAATTTTCTTGTTTTATCGTTTTTTTTTGTCGCATTGACGGATGTCGTTATTTCGCGACTATAGAATAGTACGGTGTTGATATAAGGGAGCCGGGAATAGACATAAAGTGTGTATATATAAAATAATAAACTAATAAACAAATAAAATTGGTAACACAAACACGGGGAGCTTACAGTTTACATAACTTATATATAATTTAAAAGTAAATACACAAACAAAGGACTACAAACACAACCATAACGAAGTATAGGTTATATCCAGACAGTACACATCAGCATCCATACCGAAGTGGTAATGGTTGTTTGATCAGTAACTCTTAACTTTGCATAAGCTAGATCCTATGGAGAAAGTTAATTTCTCGTGAAAATCCGAGGAGTTTGTCTTTATTTTCTCCTGTTAAGGCATTTCCAAAATTTTGCAGCCCATACTTAGTTCTAATCTGGGACAGCCGTGGACGGTTGTTCAGTATGTGGTAGATTGAAGTCATCAAGTGACCGTGCAAGAAACGACTGAAAACATATTAATTTTCTTGCCATGTGTTATACTGAATTTAGACCATGTTTCTACTTAATGTTTTTCAATATTCCTTCAAATTTCATGGTTAATATGTTTGGAATACTCACTCAATTCAATTCTATAAAAATTTTATGATTTTTTTAAAATTATTACAATTCCAGTCACCGAGTACAACCATCATCGACGAATCGATTATGGGCAAATTTAATTTATTTGCCTTGATAAAACTCAACTCTTCTTTTTTTAAGTGTGAAATATAAGTTATATATCACTACATAGTATAAAACAAAGTCGCCTTTTCTGTCCCTATACCCCTATGTGCGCTTAA
The DNA here is from genome assembly GCF_030347505.1 of Rhynchophorus ferrugineus. NCBI lineage: Eukaryota > Metazoa > Arthropoda > Insecta > Coleoptera > Curculionidae > Rhynchophorus > Rhynchophorus ferrugineus. The sequence continues at coordinate 54,816,251 of NW_027472583.1, forward strand.
ATCTTTAAAACTACGCAACGGATTTTGATGCGGTTTTTTTCAATAGATAGAGTGATTCAAAAGGAAGGTTTATATGTATAATACATGCATAATATACTAAGGCAACATTGCTCATTTTAGAGGTTTCTAACGTGATGTCGTAAATTAACCTATTTTTTTAGGCTTATTTAGCAATTAACAAAAACGCTGCCTAACCCTACGAGTTAGATCAAATTAATGTACTACAGTATTGTACACCATAAAAAGGTCTACAAAAAAGTCCGCGATGGTATATGTTTATCTTTTAGGGATAACCCACAATAATCATATTTATTGATTACTTTTTACGTGAGAAAATGGCTTATTTACGAAGCTATTTTAAGCAATACGGCATTAATCCTTATCGAATTAAGTACCTTAAATACAGTGTGCAATTAATATAGATCAATATGGTTCCTTACAGCATGTAAATTAAACAAATATTTTCGGAGATATTACAAATTTAAAATTAGCGTTTAAAAATGTGCAATGTAATAAAAATTGTATGAATTTAGATATTCCAAAGATAGCAGGAAATCTTCATAGTAAGTATAGGGGAAGAGGAATTGTTTTACTCCAAATTTAATGCGTGCAAGCCAAGGGCAGTAATGAATGAACCAAAAATACTGGATCGATTTTAATCATGTTTTCATTGAGTGACATAGGCATATATATTTTATGCCCGTGCAAAGTCGGAGCGGGCCGCTATGTTTTTATATACAACGTTCATATTTTTTCTATAGTGTATTTAATTTAGTATCAGCATTGCACCCGTGCGAAGGCGGGGCGGGTCGCTAGTTCCAAATAAAAACGAAACGCGCCAAAAAGTTCAAATGTTGGATTACCGAAATAATGATGGTTAAACGGTAATTGACGTCAATGTTTCGCAGTCCTTGTGATCTATGGCAGTCCTTCTGACATATATATATATATATATATATATATATATATATATATATATATATATATATATATATATATATATATATATACTAACTATAAAACATTAACAACTTCGAAACTGTGTGAAATTATCATTGTTTCATAATAGGACCATAGAGACTCGGCTTTAGATTTATGACCGCCTACAAAAAGGCCGTCAGCCGACGTCACCACAACCTAATAAACAGCTCCCATGATGCATCACTTTTCAGCCTGGTCGTTTTTATGTTTACGGTTCGGTCGACGTTCCTACGCAATTAAAGTTTCTGATGTCTTTCGGTCGAAAATGGACAATATTAAGATGAAGCCTTTGAAGAAAAATCGGGAAGGCTTTTTCTATCTTTTATTACACTTTTTACTTATTTGAAGTAAATATATATATATATATATATATATATATATATATATATATATATATATATATATATATATATATATATATATATATATATATATATATATATATAGGAAAAGGCCAATGTAAAATTTCTCGTCTAAAAGAGTCTCGGCATGATGGCTGGTGTCCACGAAGTAGAAGAAACGACTTATAAATAAACGACCTTAGCAACATTTAAGAGTCTATATAAGCAAAATAGCCCCTGACACTGGTATAACCAAGATTCATCGAATAGCTGAAAAGGAGCTCAACCTCAGTTGACAGTAACTGAATGACAAGAAAATGGAGAATCGAAAAATCGTCTGTAAAATGTTGCTTCAAACGTATGATCGGAAGTCATTTTTGCATCAAATAGTGACGGGCAATGAAAAGTGAATTTATTATGAAAACCACAAGCGCAAAAAATTATAGCTAACACCCGGAGAAGCCGGCTGATCGACTCCAAGGGCAAATAGTTTTGATCTCAAGACAATTCTCTATGTTCGGTGGGACCAGAGTGGCGTAGCCCATTACGAACTGTTGAAACTTGGTGAAACAGTTAATGGTAATCTCTACCGACAACAGATGGACAACTTGAACAATGTTTTGATCGAAAACAGTCCAGAACGGGCCCGAAGATACGGTAAAGATATTTTGCAGCACGATAACGCGCCTACCTATAAAACAAAATCGGCCAAGAAAGCGTACCAATCCTTGATAGTTGATTTTCCTGAGGCAGTGTCCGGAACCTCGGCATCAAATCAAGATGTGCTTCAACTGTATTTTTTCCCTAAAAAAACAATATTTTATCAACACGCTAAATTCCTTTTTATCCATTTTTTTACAATAACAAAAGTTGCTTCACTCAAAGTGCTATAATTCACAAACTAATGATCCGACAACTGTCAAATTTACACACCCATCTTTCGAGGGTTAGGGCTAACTAAAAACATATATGGACTTAATTCTAGTTACGCCATCTATGTGTCAGACCGGGAACTTTTAAATTGATCTGTTAATATATAATATTGAAGTTATAACATTTACAGTAAATTTGGTTTTGGTTAAAATGGACTTGAAATGTTCAACAATCCGGCATCAGTCAAGGAAATACTTGAATTTAATTGTTCTTGTTCGCGCATTGTTCTTTAGACGCCTCCACTATTAACCACGGCTTCCAACTGTCCCGAATAGAACAGCAGATTTGTGTCTTCTCGCTAACTTCTTATCGTGCACCGATGTCTTTTGCACATTTCGTCCGTACTGCCGAAGAGAATAATAATAAGATGGACGACCGGCTTTAATATGCTTTTCGCGAAACGCCACCAGCCCAAGATCGTGAAGCAAGTGCGGATAAGGATGTGGTTTAAAAAAATACTTCTTATTCCGATCATGGAGCACAAAAGAGACCCGAAAAAGAAATGCTAGTTAAACGAGATTAATACTGCTTATTATTGGGAAGATGTCTTGAGAAATAAATATTCCAGCAATATATAAAATAAAATAAATTGAAACAAAACCCTCTTATTGTAAATAAATGTGAATCCTCTTAAACAAAATAGTATAATAGCAATAATATAACTATATAACTATACAATGGTATAGTTTTTATCCCGATTCCCAAAAAATAATTAATATTACAATGAATTTTTAAATAAAGTATACATAAATGACATTCAAAAATAATATACTAAACAAATTACAATAGAGAAGAATTACAAAAGGTTTATCAATCCAGCGGCCGTTAAATAGTTTAAAAGCATAACTAAATGCTTGGGTTGGACCAGTTGTCATAATGATCTTGGCATTCCGAGCTGCTGTCTCAGCATCTCAAACAATAATTAATGTGAGTGAATATTTCATTAAGCAAAGCGAAATTCAGCCATGATGTCTGCCGCATTTAGTATGGTTAACTAGATGGTCAACAATAAACTAAGCGATGTTAATTCGGTCCGTACTCCTCTACGGATCTAATGTCTACTTCAAGTTTGTTACACCCAACCAGGTCAAACGGCTTCAAGTTTTCCAAAATAAGCTCCTCAGGAGAATATTAAACGCTCCATGGTTTGTCAGAAATAATCAAATCCATAGGGAAACTGACACTCCAGAAATTAAGCACTTCATATCACAATCATTCCACAAACAACAACTCAGCTCAAGTTCTTCTGAAAACGCGCTTGTTCGCGAGCTGGTCGACATGCTGGGAGCTTAGCACCGCGTCACCGCTAAGCTCTCCCCCTTTTCCAGGCTGAAACGACCTCATCCGTCGCTACAGTCATAACTTTTGCCCCCATACAACAGTACCCAGTTGTGTGTTAACTCAGGTTCGCGAATCAATAGAATCGCCGGGCTCTCGTGCCCAATAACGGCTGCCCGATCAGCGGGTGCCATATCCCCAAATTTAATGCAGTAGCAGTAGTGATCCACAGGGGTCAACTGTGAGGCGGTTTCGGTTTAGTGTATTGGTAAGCCCAGAGGCAGTCCCACATAACCCGGTCCAACTTGTCACTCCAGAGGCCAGAACAAAAAAAAAAAAATAAACTAAGCCTATTAACTTGACGATGTGAAAATGAGGAAAAACAACAAAAAACTAACAACTCAAAGACTATTTCACCATTTATTATCTATAGAGCATACTGCAGATCGTAATGATGAAGCAGACGGTGAAAAAGATGTTCATCTTATTGCCGTACTACTGAAAACTAAAAATTTGACATATAAATGCTTTTTTAAAACTATCTAGTTTGCGGCTTAAGAAAACAATAATAACTCAGTGCTCAAATGTATATACATGCCGAAATTGTATACATATGAAATACGAAATTATTTTGATCAGGCTTTAGTTCAGATTAAATCACTTCGTCATCAGTTCACCATGCATGTTTATACACGAATAATGAGGACAGAAATATAGAAAAAAAAATTGAAACGCAATCTTACTTACTGAATAAAGAGTCGAAAAAATATTTATATAGTGAAAAGCACTAAAAAAAGTAAAAAGTGATTTTAAGCCTTTTAAGTAGTTAAATAAGTTTAAATAATAGAATTTTTGGACTTTTTTAGCTTTTGTTAAGTACGAATTAAGCTAAGTATAAACGCATACAGATAACATGACCATTCTTAGTCTTACCATTTTATTATAATATATTATCATAATGTTATATTCTTGTAAACTCTAAACAAATTCTATTTTAATGTTATTTGACATGCTAAATATTATGTTACTAAATTTACTAATAACTCATATACTGCGCACATATTTTCGTATAGTCTGCTGCTCATTATCTCTAATAATTAACTAAATAAATAAACAAACCGATTTAAGAATGATGTTAACACAAAATTAGACTATAGAAACACCACTTAACCACTGGTGTGCTGAACAACAACGTTTGGGTCCTAGGTGTTTAAATGACAGGTATCTTGGATGACACGACGGAAATATTTGAGCATGCTCAAGAGTATAGAACTGGTGAAGATTATTGTTTATTATTCTGTACGATCCGAATGTAAAAAAGTATGCCCAGCTATATTCTCAGATGTAGCACAAGCCTTCCATAAGGCTTGACATAAAGGCCTTGTTGATAAACTACACAAAATGTCACTAAACCAACACACCGAACTACTAAAATCATACATTACAGCTTACTCTACAAAAAAAGAAGCTAAAGTAGGTGTACCACAAGGAAGTGTGGGCCAATGCTTTATATATTCTACACTTGTGATATACTACAAATGGAGAATATTACGATGGCTACATTTATGTACATGATACTGCGATTAAAGCTGTCGGAGACAATAGTAAAGAAGACACACGAAAATTAAAACAGGCAAATTACATTATAAATAAATGGACACAAGCCTGGAAAATAAAAATTAACGAAAGTAAATCTGTGCATGTGCAATTCATCTACAATCAGACCGTATAATCGCCAATAACATTAAATAAAAGAAACATTAAAAAAAAGAAAAGAAAGTGTATTGACTAATTGGAAGAAAATCGCAATTATCAGGTCATAATAAATTGCTGTTATATAAGTAAATACTGAACTTATATAAACATACGGAGTTTAATTAATATTAATTAATTACCTACATCGTTACCTTCAGATACCCACAATCAGTCAGGAAATCAAGAGAATTGCGAGGGGACATGAGAAAAGTCTACATTCTCATGAGAATATTGAATCTGATCTTGTGTAGTGTTGTGTAGTGAGGTGCATTTAACAAAAAATACAGCAGTGACGTGTAAACACATTATTTCACCAGACACTGAGATAGGGCCGACAGATCCTCTTAGTTATATATTTAGATTTAAGTTATCATAAAGACAAATTGTAGGTTAGTCGGAAACGACTAAAAACAATGCAATAATTAAATAGTAAAACAAAATTCTGTACTATTGTGATGCTAGGCCAAAATTAATGGTAAGAAACATCTATGAGTTCATAGCATTTTAATAATTAGGATATAATCAACGGAAAATACCATAAAAGGATTTAAACTAACTATAATGGATAGTCGCGAAAGAGTTAATTTAAAACTGAACATAAAATATCAATATACCTTATGCAAATAAATAGTGCTTTATATTTTTATCCAAATGGAAAATATATAGCGGAATTTTATTTACATCGACGCGAACTGCATTATTGAAAATTTACAGTGCCATAAATAAAAATGTAAATTGTTTCACTAGAACAATACAAAATGCAAATGCACAATTTAACGTTTGCATTATATAAATAGAAAGATTCGGTTTTATTTTACGGAATTCTAGTAAATTCTTTATTGAATTGATTTTACACCGGTTCTGTTTAATATTGACCGTTAGCTAGTTTGAATTAATGGATTTCTATTATGCATAAGGTGTACAAATGGGTTTCGAGAGATTTACAAAACGCAATCATTAGTATTAAATTGTATCGAACAACATTGTAACTTTATCCATGTTAAAACGCGATCGCTTCTCTTTGCTCAATGTAACGTACTTTCCTTGTGCATTAGCTACATCAGCTATGGTATTGTAGCGACCTTGAGGCATGTCGAAATTTACATCGTGGAATAACGGTCTACAAAATACCCAGAAATATAATCCCAGATGTTGAACACGGGCGGGGTGCCAGCAGCGTCAACTAGAACACGACAACGATTAGCTGGCGGCAATCCCGAGACGTTTATCTGGGATGTTATTGAAGGGTATTTCCATTCATTCACTGCTCAACCATCGTTTGATTTAGACGTGCCACCATCGACTGCCCAAGCCTCGTCTCCAGGTAATACCGCTGCCATCCGTTTTATCTAATTGTATTTTTGACATTTTTTTATATAGCCAATAAATAACGGTCACATAATGTAAACACCACTGTTTCATTTCGTTTTACCTCCATTCACTGAGCCACATCATTTACCCTAAAGTGGTGACCCCGACGTGATCTTTCGCAAAATTGGGTTTGGACTCGTGGATGGAGGGTACGTGGAACATGGTGTATTTTACGTGGCCGTTATATTTTCTCTTTCAAAATTTTAAATATTTTTAATTGGATTCGTTTTCAATTTTACCTTCAAGATTCATTTTCATTTTATTCATATTCATTTCATTATTACCAATTAATTTTTTTTTAATTTTTGTCAAAATTTTCTTTCATAATCTTTTGAACTCATAGATATTCTTACATCACTACTTAATCATCAGCGTCTCGGCTAAACATTTCTTTCGGCGCTATGTTTAAATCATAATGTCTTCCTTCGCTCGCCATCTCCGTCATAATGGCAGGCATTTTGATTTGAAAGGCTTTGGGCAGCTTCGGTCGGATACCGTCGTTATTTGTCTTTTCTGAATTACTGTAGTGTATGTGACTACGGATTAGTCACAGAGCAGCTCCAGAAGCTAGGTACCGATTGCAGTCACCGTAGACTCGTCATGTCTTCGCCGAGGTACCAGAATTGCTAACGTCTCGTCGTCGAAGAAAATGAGCTACCACGTCGTCGAACAATCGATCCTCCCACAGCGTCGATTACGGGAGCCCTGTCCGAAAAATAGCTTGTTTTCAACGTCGTCGACGGACCACATTCAAGTGCCAAAGCAACGATGAAGCAACGGTATCTGTAGGGCCGGAAGATATCAACAGCCGTACCGGATCGCGACCGTACTAACTACAACCATTTCGATTTACCATATTTTTCAAATCCCTTTTCACACAGCACATTTTGTTTGGTATATTTTTTTTTTATTTAAATTTTTTTTCATACATTTTTGTATTTTTGTTGCTTGGAGTAATTTTATGTAAAATTCTGGCAGGGGAGTATTGTAGCGACCTTGAGGTATGTCGAATTTTACATCGTGGAATAAGGGTCTACAAAATACCCAGAAATATAATCCCAGATGTTGAACACGGGCGTGGTGCCAGCAGCGCCAACTAGAACCCGACAACGAATAGCTGGCGGCAACCCCGAGACATTTATCTGGGATGTTATTGAAGGGTATTTCGGTCATTCAGTACTCGACTAGCGTTTGGTTTAGACGCCATCCTTTTTATTATTTGTATTTTTCACATTTTTTTATATTGTCAATAAATAACTGTCACATAATGTAAGCACCACTGTTTCATTTCGTTTTACCTCCATTCACCGAGCCACATCATTTACCCTAAAGTATCAACAAAGGACAATTTGCTAGAAGCTCTGCTTCTTTGTTTCAACTTAAAAAAAGGCGAACTGTGAATATGACTTACAATTAAAGCAGCATCTGAAAAGTGATAACTTAGTAGCAGTGACAAAAAACCCAAAGGGAGACTTGGAAATATTAAAAATGAGCAGTGTTATAGATCCAAGTTTAAGTGAACTCAAACCAAGCGACTACAGGAACTGATTTTTACGAACAATCAAACGATTTAATGGCAAAATCGCAGGTGTTTTTGCATCGTATCACGACACAAATTAATAACATAAACTAATGAATGAATTTTCACGGCCAAACGATTTATGACAAGATGCTAATGTTGCGCACCTCAGTCATCTACTAAGCAGCATAACTAAACCATCACTTAGGAACGTTCCCAACAGCCAAAATTGATTCTTTCTCTCTTGATCTTTCAATATAGTAATTTTTTTAAATTAAATACATCTTACATTAGATATGTTTAGTAGAATGTTAACGTACAAATTAATTTAATACTATTGTTCTGTTGTACTTGCACTATTATACAAGCGCGGCGAGTACGGGATTAATATATCAGTATATATTTCTCAAATTGAAATAAAGCTAATCTACTTAAGCTAAAGTTAAAACACACTTATTCACTAAACATGTTTCTGTGGTTTGGTTCGTTTCAATCTTCCGATTTCCTGCAGGTTGTCCAGTAGCTGTATTGTTTCCACGTTGCCGTGATTTAGCAAACTCATTTAATGTTTAAGAGCAAAATCTTGGACCACTTCGTGAATCCTTTTGATTCCTAGGTAATCGTGCAGCTCTTCGTTGGTTACGTAGCGATAGGCATTGGTAATTGATAGTTAACAGTACAGTTGCTTGACTGACGCTAATCTACTTTGCCTTTTGTCTAATATGATGTTTCGAGCTGAACATACCATCGAGATATAACCCGATGTATTTAGCTGATTCTGCTTACGGAATCGGCATCTGTCAAGTGATGCAATTAAGTTTTTGTCCATTCGCCTTAACGCAAAATTAATATAGACAGATTTTGAAGAATGAAGAATGTCCCTCCATGCGAGACTAGATTTTCTTTTGAAGATATATGATTCCGGCAGTCGACAGTAATTCCACGGAAGCAAATGTCATACACAGTCAAAAGCTGGTGAGACTTTATTTACTTCGAATGCCTTTTAAAAAACCGCTGTTACTCTGTGCACTTGGTCGAGTGTCGAATGATGATTCCGAAATCTAAACTGGAAATCTGGTATTGCTATAAATGGTTTAAAATATTTTAACAGCAGTTTCTCAAATAATTTTTCAATATGGTAATGCTTGGCTACAAAAGTTATGAAGGAAACATTGAAGAAGAATTGATGAGTAATGCATACCATCTGCGTATTCACCAGACGTTCCTCCTTCCGACTAAATCTTGTTTCGTTCCATAACTCATTGTCTGGGGGAGCACTGCCTCGTTTAGTAATACTAAGTATTGTCAGATGCTATTTAATGAGTTTAATAAATAATTCCGATTCGATTTTGAACATAATTTTCTTCGCAATAATCTTCATCATTTAAGAGTCTCAACTTTCAAGTTTATTCGATTTAGACCTTTTCTAGACTAAAAACGACACGGGAGTGTTAACATCACAGAATATTCAAAAACAGCATCAAATGACAAAAATAAAATAAACAGAATCTACCAACATTATTTTTTAAATAAATTATATGAATATATCAGTTATAATTCAATGAACATTTAATTCTAAAAATGTATTGCGTTTAATATTTTTAATTGAATGTTCAAATGCCCAAAATACATTCGTTAATTTCACTGTTACCTGGTAAAATGGTATTCAGAATTATAAAGTATTAAATCCGTATAATAAAATCAAATGAATGAAATATCTAAATAATTACAATAGGTTATTTCAAATTAATTTTATTATAATCGCTGATGCGTTTATTCGTACATAATATTTTCAATAACTGCTTCATAAAATATTTTAAAAAATGTTTCTAGCTATTGTCAAATTTGCCACTTTTATGGCCTTGATGCCAAAATATTGCTGGAATCAGTTGTGCGATGATATATTTTCTGACTAGAATTTCAATTAAAAAGTTACAAATGGAGTTAAAAGATATATTCAGCTTCTGGATATTTTTGTTATTCGTAGCTATTGGAGGAGTACATAAATCAAGTGACCTCACCACTCTTTTAACATATACCATTGGCAAGAGAATTAAACTAGGATCTTCTGCAATATTTTAGTGATCTGATGTTCAAAATTTATATCTAACTTTCTAGTCAACAAGATTACCAACCTGAACTACGATATACTAAAATTGTACTAAAAAATATTAGTTTATAAATTTTTAATTACCCCTGGACTAATACACATTTTAAATACTAGTTATTCCTTAATAAGACCAGAGAAACGACAGATGGGACACAGGGAATATCCACTAAATAGCCCTTTCAGATTATCAACCCCTAACCTCTCACTAATTCTTGTTCCCTGGGGGAGACTACAGACAATTGATGAACTGTTCTTAGTGAATCCTCTTTGATTATCTTGGATAGTCACTCTAGAATATAATCGGTTTTAATATTGACTCTAATATATTGAAATAGAGCTACACACTAATCAATATTAGAAACCGACAATCTATAATTATCTCTATATTAATGATGTGGTATGGTGAAATAATGGTAATAAACTTTAAATAATTTTTATATCACAAAAGGGAATATATTTAGAAACTTTTGACCATGTATTTGACAATAATTTCTAACTAGATAATAAATTAGATTCTTAACTATATTTCAGGTCGTGTGAAAATGCAGATACAGTGTTGCAAAGTCGATTCAATGTGTTTTTGTTACGTTTGTGGATATTATATGCCAGGTAAACGCAGAAAAATCATGTCAAATGCACTCAAACATTCGTATTTACAGTTTTCATTAGGTTCTTCTGTAGTGAGTACTGACAAGCTATTTGTACTGAAATTATTTCGCAATGCGCGCAGAACAAAGCTGTACAGGTAGCAACTTGGTGAAAATGTATATTTTTCATTTTCTCTGAATACGCTTTGTACTGGACAGAAAAATCATGTAGAAGATTGTTACTTTTACTCGATCAATTTCGTTGGTACAAATGCAAAAAAAAAAAACGCAAAATATATTTTCTGCATTTATATATTGATTCTTTACTTGTGCGATACGAGCGACGAGCAAGGAGAGTGACTACATCAAGATATAGGGAAAATCGAAATGCAATACCAAGAATTTTGAGACGAAGACATGACTAATGATGACTAGTACATGACATAGGCCCCAAACGGTATAAGAGACTCAGTTCAACTTGTGTTTATTTCAATAACAGGTCAATTGAAAAGTCCCCGGCCTACCATCGTAAAACACACTTTTTTTGCAAAATTGGTTTTTTTATTCAACAAAATTCCCTTCTTAACAGCGATCCCAAGTTTAGACCTGGTGAAATGAGCACTGAAAAGAGATTGTTACCGACGAAAACATAAATAAATCTACAAAATGATTTTCAATAACTGTAAATTGATATTGAATGAAATATCAAACACTCTAGAGATATCAACTGAACGTATACATCATATCATTCACGAACATTTGGGTATGAGAAAGCTCTGGGCAAAGTGGGTGCCGCGCGAGCTCGCTCTTGACCAAAAACAGCAGTTGATGATTTGAAGATGATCAAGTGTAATAAATCCAAGATTTTGCGTCGATATGTGACAATAGATGAAATATAGCTCCATCACTTAACTCCGAGTCATCCGAGTGGACTGCACACGATGAACTCGCTCCAAAGCGTGGGAAAACGCAACAGTCGACTGGCAAGGTTATGGCATCTGTATTTTGTGAAGCACGTGGAATAATTTTCATTGACTATCTTGGAAAAGGAAGGGCCATCAACATTACATAGTGTTATTGGAACGAAGTGTTATTGAAGAACGAAATCGCCGAAAAACGGATGCATTTGAAGAAAAAGAAAATGCTGCTTCACCAAACAAGAAAAACAAAAAAAGCAACGCTTCGTGTCACAAGTCAGTAAAAACAATGGCAGAAATCCATCCATTCACCATATTCTCCAGATCTGGTCCTCAGCGACTATTTCCTGGAAAACAATAAAGGTAAAAAAGGTTAATAAAGGTATTTTATAAAGCTGTGCACGATATATTATTGAGTAATTTTAAACATGAATGGATGAATTCGTTTTTATATATTGATAAATTTATTATGTTTGTTACCTTATAAGTTGTTTTATATCCTTTTTTCCGTATGGTGATAGAAGCCTAAATAAACTTAGTTCAAGTTGAACTTGTATTACTCCTCATGTCTACGAATAATTTACAAGAACTATCACTTCGATTTGTTATTGTAGTGTTTATGTATTAATAAATGATTACATGTTATTTTGTTTTTTTTTAAATATTATTGTAAAATAAAAGATGTTTTTAAAAGGTTCTTCATATTGCATTTTTTATATTATAGGAGACGTATATAAAGTATATAAAATATTTTAACTTGGGTTTCTACCGAAATATTATGTTCTATGATATTATGTCAACTTGTGAAATCAAGACAATTTATTTTATTTATATTATATTTAACATCTAGCAACCATTGCAAACTGAAACCCTAGTGAGCATACGGGGATTGTCCAGAACTAGACTCTTGTTTCTGTATTCAGCCTCCCAGTTTACGTTATAGCAGCCCTGGTTGTTTTGGTCCGAAACCGTGTATCCTTGAACTATAGGAGTCGTTGTCGAAATTCGAATACTCTTTAATACTCTTCACTAAATGAACCCATCAAGTCCCATCAAATCAAGTTCCTTACGTATCTAAATTTTTACAAATTTTCATATCCTTTACGACGGTTTACATTCAAATATTAATTTTTCATATATGTTATGGGAGAACGTTACTATCCTCCTCAATTTTAAGAGCTATACGAACGTGAAATAGCGCCCTCTTTCGGCATTAAATCCTCTCCCTCTTACGGATTAAAAAAATGCGTTTGTTTATGGTTTATAGAGGACCATCATTTTTTTCTCCGCCGTTGGCTTTTATCTGCTTCTTCTTCATCTCGCAACAATGGTTCCGGGCCAGCCAATCGGAAAATTTCACGCCGATTTTTTCGAGAGAAAAATAACAATCAAATTTATTCTTTTGGGCCTTTTGATTTTCGCGCGGTTGACTACGGCCATTTCTCTGTCGTCGATTATCAAAGAAATACATTTTTACGGTTGACGCCGTGATCGAATGGATATTTAACCGTTGTAGTGGCAATTTCGCGTCCTGAAGGATATGTCATATGATATCTTTAAGAAAATGGAAGACTTTTTTGCAAAGTACAAAATACCGTCAGCATCAAATAGATTTGTAGTAACATAGATTTAGTTGTTTATAAAATTATTTTTCTAGTTTTAAAAAAGTCTTTATTAAGAAAAACATATCTTCTTCCCAGCACTTTTTCAGCACTTCGGACCTGTGTGTTGGCTAATGGTAGGGAAAATTGGAAATGCGTATAAGCAGAACTGAATTCGGCGAACACTCGTACCGATCAGGAATCAAAATTGGTTCTCATTCAAAATTGGGAATCAACGTTGCTCTAGGAGCCGCGGATCTGGCCAACAAAATTGAGTAAACGTCGGAAAAATTTGCGGGATTGTGAATGAAATATGTTTTGGTTTCGAGGAAATAACTCTGTTTTAATTTGTAAATTAATTATTACTATAATGATGTTTTTAAATGATAAATATGTGTTTAATATGGATTAACGATTAATAATAATATATATATAATTATATAAAAACCTCATAAAATCACGAACAATTACAATACTTTTATTTTACCTGCAGGAACCTTGTTATGAAACCTGAAATAATATTTAACTTTAATTTCTATTTTACAAAAGATAATTAAAAAATATGTGCTATAAAAATGTAAGTTGTTTTTCTTATTTTGAAGGAAATTAAATTTATCGATACACTCTACGGTGAGAGAAGAGATGTATAATATTAATCTCATATAAAATAATTATTAACAACAAAAAAATATTAGGTTTGCTAAGAATTGTTGGAATATTATTTTTCGATATATTATTATTCGAAGCTTATATGAAGGTTGTGCAAATACTAGAAATAGTAATTGAAAAAATACAATAATGTCATGTTACTACTAGCTTACTAAACACAGTAAGTTTAGAATAGAGTCACTTGCATGTTATTCTTTAGACAGCAGATATATCACTGCTGTCTCAAGGTATTACTCCTTTATTTTGTCCAAAATATGTCTCATATGTGCTTATTAGCAAGTTTATTTTATTTTATAGCAACAACGCTAAATATCTCGGAATGAATATCGATACAAAATTTCGCCGAAAGAAAGATATAAAAAAGAAAAGAACTGGAATTGAAATGTAGGAAAATGTACTGGCTAATTGGAAGAAAATCACAATTGTCAGTACATAATAAATTGCTAATATATAAGCAAATATTGAAACCTGTGTGGACATACGGAGTTCAATTATGGGGATGTTCTGCAAAGAGTAACATAAATAAATACAAATTTTTCAGAACAAAGTCCTGAGAGGTCTTGTGGGTGCACCCAAATGCTCAAATAACCAAATACTATAGATTACCTACATCGAGAGCTTCAGATACCCACAGTCAGTCAAGAAATCAAGGAATGCGAGGGGACACGAGGAAAGACTCCATTCTCATGACAATATTGAAATATTGCAGCTTTTGGATACCACCAGAACAGGACACGGACTCAAAAGAATCAAACCATTTGATCTTGTGTAGTGTTGTGTATTGAGGGCAAATATTAAAAAATACAGCAGTGACATATATAAACATTATTTCACCAGAGACTGAGTTATGGCTGATGGATCCTCCTAGTTATATACCTAGTTTTAAGTTATCATAAAGAAAAATTGTAGGTTAGACGGAAACGACTAGTAACAATGTATTAATTAATTAATAAAAAAATATATTCATTTTATCAGATGTTATACATTACTCCTCTAACAGATCATTCTGAGGACAAATTCTAACCTGAAATTAGATTGAATGCCTTCACCATTTCATATCACAATTGACACCATTATTATTTCCATTATTATATTGAAGTCTTGATATTTATACATTCTAAAATAATGTTACAATTAACAAAACAAATTGTATGTATTATAGCCCTTAATATTAATCTACGAAGAATTTGCTTTAGAGAATATTTTACTGGTTCTGAGCTATTAAGCTGTTGTGTTTCCTTTGAAGATAGTTTTAACATTTCATTTCTCGTGAACAATGTGTATTTTTATATGAGAAAGTTCCCTAGCAAAACAAAAATTCTAGCTATCAGGTAATTGAAGCTATTTTACTTGTTTCATGGCTAATTTTTTTTATCAAATAACTTAATTGACCTTTAGGATGCCTGTATAATGGGGGAATTCTATATTTCGTAGTTTATCAAAAAATTATCAGTATTAAAAATTCCATGTCAATTACAATTTATTCGGTATGGAGATACCTCTTTTAAATCATCAGTTTTTTCCTTAATCAAAAGTGATACCGTAAAAGGAATTTATCCAAATTGAAAGAATCATACCACTTAGAGCAGATCTTAATACCAACCAAAAAAAACCAATCAATCATCAGAGCAAAAACAATTTCTCCAAATATTATCTCGCATTTTCAGCGCGTGAGTTTTTTCTACGCGGCTTTTCACGGCGAATTTTCAATTACGAAAAATATTTCCCGAACGCAGAAAAGGAATTTGTTCGTTCCCTCTGCGGGCGTTCGCCGAAAAAACAACACGTAAAGCGGTTGTTTCGCATTAAATACTCGATGGCGAGGTGTGCGGTCTGTTAAAAAAAAACCTCGTCGAAATGTACGTCGAATCTCCCTATTTTTTTACGTTTAATGTGTCAGCGACAGACGAATTGATAGCCTTCGAAAATGGCGATGTATCGGAAGTACATCTGGCTATTTTCACACTTTCTTTTAAGAAAAATGTTTCAAATCATGTTTTTTCAAATCATTTTAATAATTTTCACTTTTATTATTTTCAGTAATTTTATTGTCAATTTATATTCCACTCATTGTGTTGTCAGGTTGTAGGGATGGTAAACTCAATTCCGATTCTACTCGAGAATCGAACTTGTCCTAATATAATAGACTCTTGATGTTCGATCTTAGGTTTAAGTGACTAGTTTTGAGTTCTAGATACGATCACAACAAACCTTGTCATTAAAAGTCACTCAAATATAAATTTATTTATTGTTTGATTTTTATTTATACTAAATATTATTTCTTGTCAAAATATTTATTCAAATGGTAACTAGCGTACCTACCATCTGGATTTAATTTAAAAAGTAAACAACGGATCTAATATCCAGTGTCACCGAAACGGAAATCAACTGAACTATAACAATAGTACGAGCAGTTTAATTAAACATCCCAAGAAAGCTTGAACTTTAGTTAGCTGCTTCTAATCAAAATGGCAATAGATAAATGATAAGTCTTATATATAAAATTCTCATGTCACAATATTCGTTCACATACTCCTCCGTAACGGCTTGACCGATTCTTATGATATTTTCTATGCATATTCAGTAGGTCGGAGAATCGGCTACTATCTATTTTTCAATCCCCAAAGTGATAAGGGGTGTCCATCCCAGAATATTTTTTAAATTTTTGGATACATTTTTTTATTATGTGGCATTAAAACATGCATACAACCCGAAATTTTCACTTTCCTACCATCAACCCCTGATTTTTAATAGTCATTTTAATAATTTTATCAGTTTTTATCCCGCTCGATAACATCAATTATTACCACTTGGTAAGTTATGTCCTCCAAGTATCTACCGGTGTTACTTCTCACCCAGTAAACAGCACGGAGTAGAGATGACAACGAAGATAGTCTCTTATTTCTCTCAAAAAATAAGCCTTCTCTCACTCGCTCTACAGTTCTCGGCTATTAATAGTGTTTATCTCTCATATCAAATATATTCTCAAGTAACTTTATTATTTATTTATTAATAACTAATATTATTCAGTATAATTTATTATTAATACCTAATAAAATTATTAGTTTTGAGTGAAAGTCGCACGATCAGTTAATTAAGTGATTTACATAATATCTAAAATACTCAACACGTGTCACGAGTTCATGGAAAAAAGGGTATTGAGTTGTAAGTATAAATTATTTTTACACGTTTATTAGAAAATCAAAAATTATTCTTTCTTATTTATAATGAAAATATTGTGGGATGTGGTGAAAGACGAATGCGGTGAAAGTTAGATTTTCTTGTTAGATTTGGATTTTTTTTTGTGTTTACCTATAAGAGCTCTAACTTCTACAGATTTTTTTTCACTATTTCTAACAATATGTATTTTCGATATAATTAAGAAAAATTAAATTTTTCGATTTCGTGAAACTATCTAATATGTACATGTATGTTTAATGTAACGACACAACATTACCAAATTCTTTAAAATGAAGTGGAAACACAGGACTTTATAATTTTAAATGTTATTTTATGTTATTTTATATAATTGAAATAGAAATAAAATAATGCAGTTTCTTAATAGAATAATGCAGAATATTATTAAACCAATATAAAAACTTAATCTTTTATAAGGTTATTTTTGATACTGAATCTGAAATAGGTTTAAAACTTATCTGGATATCCACAGATACAGTTGTAAAGTACTCTGTATAAGATTTCTCATCATTGTAACACTATGCCAATAATTGATACTTTGTTTTGGTTATTCATAATGTTTGTCCTTTGTTTAATTTTACTAGAGTAAGAATGTCAATATATTGCTAAATGTGTCTAGATATAGTTTTCTCGATATAGGTTTCTCGTTATCTAAAACTAGCTGGTTTTAAAATAGTTAACAAGAGTCGCAAAAACATACTGCACAAATGCTAGCAATACACATTTCATGGTCTGTCGTGTTGTAAACTGAAAACTGGAGCCAGGGGTGTTCAGATGGCCACCCGGACAAGTACATAAACGTTACAGTGCGTTAAAGAATGGCAGCCATCTAGAGTTCGTTCATTCAATGCTCCATATCTAAAAAATAGATTGCATAAATATGAAACAACGACGTATCAGAGTCCCCATGGGGATATATTTAATTAATATTAGTACGAAACCATGTTGAATGAGATAAATATGCACGAAACTAAATTTATTACGAAAATGTTATTATTTATTTTATTCTGTAGAACAGGAAAACGGTTGTAATTGACTGCTAAAAATTAAAAATTTTATAGGAAAACTGGACAAGGATGGACTACACAAACAAAGTAATTGGCATTTTTACATTTTATATCAACGTTCATTATTAAAAATTCTATATTTCAATATGTATTAAGAACACTATGATTTTTTTAATATAAAATTAAATGGATACAAAAACAGAACATTCAGAAATTCCTAGAATAATTTTAAGGGTATATTAAAATACTACATTATATTTTCTTCAGTCTTTCATTAAAAATTAAAGTATTTTAAATATAATAATTTAATATTTAATAACATAATTTAAATATTTTGCTTTGGTTACATTTTTTGAGTTGTTTTAGCTTTGATCCTGCTAAAAAAGCCTATACAATATCGAGTATTGACCAAACAATACGCATTCTCTAAGGTATGAGAAATGGCTTTATTTTAGGAAGATTCAATTATTCACAAAGACCCATTTTCAAATCTACATAAAAAACACTATATCATTAACTATAAATGATGAAGACTGGATATTACAGCTAATATTTCACCACGTCATTTTTATATAACATTAGAACTGAACTTATGAAGAAGTGATGACGAACTGTAAAACAGTGAGACGGTTTCGTCTGTTTTCTAACAGACCAGAACCTTCAGTGTCACTTTGTATTGCCGTTCAATAGGTCGCCTCTTCGTTCCGTTAAATAAAATAACATATTCAAGTATATTCATAGATTATTAGTAGATTGGGTTTATTTTCTAAACCCTTTCACATATTATAACTTCTTCAATTATTTTCGAATACTGGTACATATACTGTTGCTTCATTGTTGCTCTGATAACGTGGTGTAAGGGCAGGGCCCCGTAATCAATTCATTCGGTAGCTCATTTTATTCGTTGACGAGACCTTGACAATTTTCCTGTGGTTCTGCATGACATGTCGGGTCTATAAGTACTCTAATCGGTACCTATCTTCTATAGCAACTCAGTGACCCATTCGTAGTCACATATGTCTCAACGGACGGAAGGAAAACAAGTGACGAAGGTCGATAGAACGAGACTGCGAGCGAAGAACGACATTCTGACTTAGGCGTAGTGCCGAATGAAATGTCTAGTTGATGATTAGATAGTGAAGATGGGTAACTAAAAGTTTCAATATTTGAAAATATTATCGCATAGATACCATTTAGAAAGGATCGCTACAGTAGAATTGCTATATTTTCTATGAAATATTTGCTGTTTTGTTGAAGTCAGATAAACGGCCTAAAAGTGCAGAAATTCTCCATTATAAAGTCCGGCGCGTAAACCTGTCGCTACACAAAAATTCCGGCTGATTTATTTGCAGGCTCGGGTGCATTTCTTCGAGCGTATTTAGTCCACCGGGGCGCTTTGGCGTTTTGTTCCTCTATTTTGGAGTCAGGACGAGTTGTCGCGGACTAGTTTTATATGTGTGGCAAAAAATTGCGAAAAAATAATGTCGAAAATGTGATACATTAACGGTCGACGGGTTTGGTGGGTAAATGCGGCCGAAGTGCGGCGAAATGGGGTTTCGGGCGCTCTAATGCCGGGTTTCATTTTGCGAATACGCCGAAAATCGTAAATATTTCAACGCTGCAAAATATCCCGTGCTTTTTAAAGGAAAATAATTCTCTGCGATCTTGTTTTGTACACATAAAGCTTGATTAATTCCCGGTGTTTTTTTTAAATTCATACCGGGACTATAAGTATAATATAATACCTGGAAAATATGTGATTAAGGCTTTAATTGAAGCTTTTGTAAGATGATGCCATGATGAGGTGTTAACCAATTAATGACAATAATATAACTGCACACTTCAACAAATAGAGAATAAAATGAAATACAAAATATGAGGATTGGCAAAAATAATTTCGGTTTTCCTGAAGGATGATGTAGAGCCGTTGAGGTATGCCCAGTTTTATATATGTAAACAAAAAACCCATAAATACAGGTCCATCAACTTCGAAATGATAATCTTGGACGTAATTTAAGGGTGCTCTGATGATTCAGTTCAGAAGTACCGCCATCGACTAACCAAGGGAAAATTAGTATATAATGTAGAAAGTATAGTTTTGTAACAGTAAATTTCTAAGCAACCAGGGAATATTTATGTTAAATAACATGAAAATAAAACTTTGAAGAATATAGTAGAATTTGTATATTTTTCTTGTTTATTTGTTATTGGCAGGTTAATTGAAAAGTCCCCGATCTACCATAGTAAAACACATTTTTGGCAAAATTAGTTTTTTTTATTCAACATAAATCCCCTCAAGGGTGATACACTGATTATAGCGACCCTCCAACTTTTCGATACCATTTTTGTAGTACGATTTCTCCTTTGCTTCAAAATAGGCCTCGGTCTTGGCGATCACCTCTTCATTCAACGAAAATTTTTTCCCAGCGAGTATTCTTTTGAGATCTGAGAGTAGGAAATAGTCGCTGGGGCTAGATCTGGAGAATACGGTATGTGAATATGAGGAAGCAATTCGAAGTACCATTCATGGATTTTTACCATCGTTTTCACTGACTTCTAACACAATGCAATGTCTTGGTGAAGGAGCACTTCCTTTTTCTTCAAATGCGGGCGTTTTTCGGCGATTTCGTCCTTCAAACAGTCCTATAACGTTATGTAATATTCACGCATCCCAAAATGCAAACGCCATAATCTTGCCAGAGGACTGTTGCGTTTTCCCACGCTTTGGAGCGGGTTCATAGTGTGCAGTCTACTAGGATGAGGGTAGATTATACTTCGGAGTGAAATTATGGATCCATTCTGACATATCGACGCAAAAACTCGGGTTTATAACACTTGATCAACTTAAATACTGCTCCGAATCATCAACTCGTCGTTGTTTTTGGTCAAAAGTGAGCTCACGCGGCACCCTCTTTACACAGAGCTTTCTCATACCCAAATATTCATGAATAATATGATGTACACTTTCAGTTAATATCTTTAGAGTGTCTGCTATTTCATTTAATTTCAATTTACGGTTAATTGATAGCAGTAGATTTCAAGCTTTGTGAATTACTCTATCTTTCGGTTTTTAAAATCTTCCAGTGCAAATAAATAACGCAGAAATATTGAAAGATTATACTATATATAAATATTATTGCAATGGAGGAAGTAAAATAAACTAATGAAATGTAATCTAAGCAGTAAACAATTAAACACCCACACACAAATCATGTAAATGAAATATGAAAGCAAATATTATAATGAATATAACTTGTTTTGGCATAGTTTAATATCTAATATATTTTTTATAAAAGGGACCTATACCCAAAAAACAGCAGGTTGTTAGATTATATACGCCTCTATTATTTTTACACTGAACTCTTCTCCACACCACCTGTCAGATAGAGTTCCAGGCTGTTTTTTATTTTGTGGTGCTGTAAGCCTGTAAGCCTAATCTATATTTAGTAAGTTTTTATTAAAGGTCCTGACTGATATTTACACCTCAACACTTACTTTTATTTTACTTATACACTTAAATAATAAATAACTATAGTACATCAACTAACTTTCATAAAAATAAAACTAACATAAAAGTTATTACCTAACCATAACCATAACTGTCGTAAAAAATGCCCGTGACTGTGAAATCAACAGGCTTTATTAGAGTAAATGGGCATCAGCAGTTACTGTTATCTATACAAGCGTCTTTCAGGTAACACTATTTCTTTATCTCTTTGTATTTCTTTACAATTAAACTGCTGCCAATCAATAATGTAAACATATCACCATTTTATTTCGTCTTACCTCCATTTATAGTAATCCAACCAGAATAGACCGACCAGTTGCTGGAATAGAATTAATAAGTTCTTGAAGTTGGTTGTAGAAGTTATCTTTATCCAGATTCAACTGAGTGCCAGACTTATCATTATATGTGGGAGATAGCCTTCTAAATATATTTATTTAATGATTTGTATGCGAAAAAATAATCGTCATTTAGGCATTATGTCTACCAATTGACCAGCAACCAACTTGGGAGTGGGACGGTTATTTGTTGTTGGATTTATCGTGGTCTTTGGTGTTGAACTATTGTCTAGAGAAATTTGCATTTATAATTAAGTGCATCCATGCTTTCGGCTGGATTCGAACTAGCAGCAGAAATAAAGGAACCGTCCTATCGCCTTAAATTTACACAGATACCAAACTGATTCTAAAGAAACCTTTTGAATAAAGAATAGACCTTATACGTACGGTAAATTGTGCCAATATCAAACAATTCCCTTTATTAGAGCAAATGTTTTTCGAAACAAAAACTAGTAAAAAGCAAAGAGCTAATTGAAATTTACACTGCGATACCTCGACGGCATCGATTTTGATCGACTGCCGCTCACGTACCTTAGCAATTAATCAAAACGTTTATATTTACAGGCGAAATTGATTGGTAAACGTGTTGAAATTAATTTAATTTATACTGTTTGCTCCGAAGAGCGTTGATGTATGAACGTTGGCGCTAAATATTAAAAAAATATTTGCTTCATCTGTTCATATTTGCCAGTATGTTTTTCGTCGTATATATTTTTTGGGGTATTAATTTCATACATATTAATCATAATGGCCCAGTTGGGTTTCAATTAATTAATAAAATTAGTCAACCCTCATTATTATTTACCTCTATTTAGGAGGACATTAAAAAGAAAATAACTGAATATGAAATATAAAAAAAATATATATATATTTTAAGTGAAAGAAAATATCAATTATTCATTCTCGATAACTACTTGTTATAATTTTACATTATTGCCTTTCGGACAATTACAAACAGAAATTTGCGACCATGGCCCAGCAGAATTAGAACCCACGACTATTCCAACAGTAGAATGACTGTCCTGTGGCTTTGACCACTGCACCAACAAAGCCGGCTTATTTAATTCATTGCTGATTGACATATATTATCAAATTTTAAACTTTTAATTTTTTGTATACAAAAATCTGACAGAATATATATCAGGATATTTTAGTTTAATAATATAAACAATTCAAATTCAAAGTCGGTAATCCAATAATCAAATGTTGGAGGAACAATAAATAATACATTGCAGGACTGCAGAAGAACATGGACCCATTACCATGGCAATAATTTACCATTGCAATCAAATCTAAAATTGAGAATGGACATTCTAAACTGATACAAAAGAGTTGAAGAATAATAGAAAAATTAGAATAAGAATAATTGAAAATCTATTTTATATAGAATAAAATAAATATGATTTTCATATAAAAGATATATGAGTTAGTGGAAAAACTCTGGAACCATTTTAAATTATCAGTTGGAAATCTATTATTCGTCTTTAGCAGCCAATTAAGCCAGAAATATTGATAAGCATAGATGGACTTAGCAGCGATTTTTAAGTTAATTAATTAATTTTTAATTTAATATTTTTAATTTTTTAGTTAGCCATACCAAAGTCCCTCTTATTTGATTTTCTACGGATTTTAGTTATTGTTTTGTCTCTTATGCAGTGCGAGAAGCATTTAAAATGAGAGATGGCATTGAACATGAAGCTACAAGCTTCTTGATATTTAATGAAATTGATATTTGGTGATAAAGATGTATCCTTCGAGCATTCTTTAACATGAAGTTCGCATTGCAGAGAAATACGAATTGGGAATTAATGAAGAAAAGAGGAAAGTATTGACAGCTGATACGTCGAATGAATCTCAACTGCATGAGTTCAATTACTTCAGATCAGTAAGACAGAAGAAAGGGGCATCTAGAGTAGAAATAGTTAGTCGTATTTAACTAAAACGAACCAACTAAAAAATAAAAGAGGAATACTCTTGTATTTCTGTAAAACTGCTAAATTAATAATGTTCTCGTATTAAATAAACAAGTTGTGATTGGTAAAAGGAGATTGGACTTCTCAGAGCGATCAACCATCTAAGCAGTCTATTATTATTAGTAAGTCAATCATTCAGTAAGCGATCATCGTTTGGTTTAGTCGTGCTACCTTCAACTGCCCAAGTCTCGTCTCCAGATCAGAAGGTTGCGTGTTCAATCACGTCGGGGTCACCACTTTAGGGTTTCGGTGAATAGAGGTAAAACATAATGTAAATACCACTGTTTCATTTCGTTTAACCTCCATTCATCGAAACCCTAAATCGTTAACAACCTTGAATTATTAAATAGGCTATTAAAGTCACCCCTAACACAATATTGTTATTCTCTAATTATAATTATCTCTAGGTGGTTCGGAAATCAATATTAAGGAATATTATTATTGTTTCCTAGATCATATAGAACAAAAATCATTATATGAATATAAAAACATGATACATTTTAGGAGATATCTATTATTTATTCGTTATACAATTTACATGTGTTAAGATAATTTTTAACTAGCTTAAAAATATTCATTTCGTAACTAATGAAATAGAAAGAAGTATCGAATGAATAAATGGGAGAAAGCTTATAAATTATTTTGAATTAAATGTCTAAATCATACAGTTGTCTATTACCAACATATTATCTAAATAGGATTTATTTGTCAAAATGGCCTTCAAAATATTTATCATGAGAAATTACGAATTTTAAACCTTTAAGTCCGAAACATTTATTTTAACGTAACAACTTTTTCAGGTATCGAACAACGCTGCCTGAAATATATTTTTGAGACCGAAAATATTCATAAGCTACTGGATATTAATTCAAGATAATAAAATAAATGTTCTATCAAATTAGTGATAAAAATGGTAAAAAAGTTCGATATTAGGAAAGATACACGTAATGTTGAACATTGGTCTTGTTCTTCCAGATAATTCCTCTGTTCTATGACAAGTGACATAACTAGCATTGAAAACTCTGGCCTGAATAGGACTATTGCCTGTTTGTTCAAGCCTTTCGACTGTTAATACTTCTTTAGTTGAAGTTTCAAAGACTAATCATTTAAAAATATTCCTTATTAACGATAAATAAAATTATTTAATTCAAAAGGGGTGGGATAGTTAAATAGTCGATAAATATTGATTGAGAAAATACGATAACTTTGTTTGGGGGTCATTATTTATTCCATTCCTCTTTATAATCGAATAAAATATATGAAATATAGAAATAATTTTATATCATTCAAAATGAAACTATTCTTTGAAATATAATAGAATCAAGCAACTATCCCTTTCCTTTCCTTTGTTTAAAATACGTACCACTCTATCTCATCTATGGCACGGTTGAAAAAAAAAAACACAGAACAACTGTAAGAACATATTCGATGGAATCATAAGTTTGGCTGAAATAGTTTTGCTACTATCGATTGTTTCGACTGTTTTCAGTCGATAGTTCCCAACGCTGAATTTAGCAAACATGTAGAAACACTTCCTGTGGTATAGCCACGTTTACCACAATAAAACCATTTATAGGCAACCTTCAACTTCACCGGAACTACTGTGAAACATACATTGAAGTAAAAAATATAATTAGGTTTTAGATGCTGCTGTTGAATGAATTTACGTAAAAAAATTATTCTATTCCATTTGTTAAAGAGTACCCAATCATTTCAACACTTTAATTATCTCGAAACGTATTACGAAAGTGAAGTTCCAATATTGAAAATAAACATAATGCTTTTAAAATTAATGGAAAAAAAACTATGGGCGTTCTCTATCAGCAGACATACCAGTAAACAACATCAGTTAAATTAATTGCAACAATCTACTAATCACTTACTCGCCTATATATGTTTGTATTCATTTTTAGGGTAATGAAAATGTTATTGTAGCTTACGAATTTTTGTTCAAAGTACTGTCATTGTCTCAGATTTGGCTCGTAGACGTGACACATACCTGAAAACAAAAAGAATAATGGTGATAATGCCATAATTATTACTAGAATTAGTCACTATATTATCATGCAAACAGATTACGAAGTAATATTGAAATTTTCAATTAATTTTACATTAGGTATGTTTAGTGCAATCTTAATTTACAAATAAATGTATTGCTACTGTTCTGTTGCACTTGCATTAATAGACAAAAATGAAGACGGCGGGATTAATACATCAGTATGTTTGTCCCAAATTTAAATAGCACTGAATTACTTAAGCTAAAGTTAAGAATACACTTTATAACACGTTATAAGATGGTGCGGTTTGGTTCGCTTCAATTTTTTGATTATCTGCGGTCCAGTAGCAGTATTGCTCCACGTTGCTGTGATTTAGCAATCCTATTTCGTGTTTTAGGACGAAATCTTGGATTAGTTTGTATACCCAATTTATTTTGAGATCATCCGGTAGCTCTTCATTGATTACGTAGTGATAAGAATTGGTAATTTATCGTAGAACTTTGTTTAGGTTACGTTGGATTACTAGTTGGCTCGATGTTTTAGTGTTATAATAATTGGCTAATAATATATTATAATTGACTGATAAACCAATCTAATTGATTTAAGGTCAAGTTGAGAGTATTTTTTTACTAACTAGAACAATTATTTGATTTTGAGTTTAATACTTAAATTATAAATAATTAAATACTTATAAATAACAAAGCATTAAATTTTACGGTGAACACCACAAATAATTTTGTTTCAAGACCGAACTCAATTAAAATTTTACAAAAAAATTACGAAATAAGACTTTTCGTTTCAGTACATAATTATTTATTATAGTATTTTCTGATTTGGCAAAAACAGCAACGAACGAAAGACAAAGGAAAATCGATAGAATAAAACGTTTTACTCGATCCCTTGGCAGCGGAAAATCCTTTATAAAAATCACCAAAAGAAATCCGGCCATTGTTCTGATAGAATGAATGGAAAAGCCCGCCAGAGCGTATTGTTTTGAGAAAGTTACTTATTAAACTGAACTATAAATTTTAACACTGTACGAATAGTGTTCAATAGCTTTTGTTCAAAGTTAAATCGTACAATGGAATAGGTGGAGATCTCTGCGGAAAGTTAAGATATTTACTGTTGTTTGCTTCTTCGTCGCTTGTTATTGATTTAGACGACGTAGTATCTAGTCATATATATATATATTTATATATATATATATATATATATACATATTTGAACGTTTTCGAACTATGCTCTTGAGCTATTTTAATTGTCATAGCGAAGCAAATCCTAACTGGCAATAATTAAAATGTAATTAAATATGGTTGCTTCAATAATATTTCTTTGTAGAGTTTTCACTTGATGCCGTTATATAACTTTTATTCCATTATATAAAAAGTATGAGGTCATACACCCAATGGGTCTACCTCTATTATGATATTCAGAGATTATTGCTTCATCAGGACAATTAAGAAGTATTAAAAACTAGCTTCCATTTCTACGATCTCTTTTAAAACTTCTGCTAACTTTTTCGGCACTTCCCTTTTCTTAATATTTGATTGAGTTAACTTCTGATTCATTTCAAGTTTTTTTTAGCAAATTGCAGGTAATAAATACGTCAATTTTTGCAACAATTATAGAATGTTTCATAGAATTTTAGAGGAAAGAATTACAGCTATTGATTCAATGATCGAGAACTAAAATAGTTAGTTTTAAAAAGTCTATAGTTCAATTAAATATTGTAAACATATTCCTTTATTATATATTTTTAGATTATAAAATATAAATTACTTATAATACTTTTGTGATAATGTTGAGTTGTGTAGTAATTTAAATTTAACAATATTTTGTTGGTTATTTAACTTTATAGGAAATAGATATAATTAAATACAATTTAAAATAATTAGCGAGTGATAGTATGTACCGTTAGTTGTTAAGATATTTTATGTATATTTTAGTGTTGTAATAATGAAATATAAGACATGGACTGAAAAGTTTCGGGCGTACAACCATACGTTAGAAGTCAGCAAACCAACGTTTTATTGTTGTTTCTGATTCATGTCATTGCTTCGTTTGAACGGTACTTTTTCCCATCAAGAAGCAGTGTAAAATTACGCGAAATTGTTTTTACCCATTGTTATGAAAATAACAAATCACAGTCATATTAGCACAATAACTCACAAGCTTATGAGTAGAATAGAATGAAATTAACAGCTTTCTCTCCACGGTCAATACCAACTGAAACAGCAGTGAATGCACTAAAACTAGAGCCATCTATGTGTTAGGCCCAGGACTTCTCAGCCAATGTGTTATTTTACTTTGATTTATATTATATGTCAACACCACAGGGTGATTATAAGTTAAAGTTTTCTACTTAATTTTACTTAATAAATTATGTTTTATATGTTGATTAATAACAAGTCACTTGAAATGTACTAGTATAAATTTGACAGCTGTCGGGTCATTAGTTTATGAATTATAGCATTTTGAGTGAAGCAACTTTTGTTATTGCGAATAATTGGATAAAAATGAATTTCGCGTGTTGATAAAATATTGCTTTTTGAAGGGAAATATACAATTGAAGCAAATACTTGTCTTGCTGTCGAGTATCCGGATACTGCCCCAGGAAAATCAACCATCAAGGATTGGTATGCTAAGTTTAGGCGTGGTGAAATTAGCACCGAAGACGGTGAAGACAGTGGAAGACCAAAAGAGGTTGTTACCGCCGAAAACATTAAATCAATCCACAAGATAATTTTGAATTACCGTAAATTGAATTTAAATGAAATAGCAGACACTCTAAAGATATCAACTGAAAGTGTACATCATAGCCATCACGAATATTTGGGTATGAGAAAGCTCTGTGCAAAGCGGGTACCGCACGAGTTCACTTTTAACCAAAAATAACGACGAGTTCATGATTGGGAGCAATGGTTGAAGATGATAAAGTGTAATAAACCCGAGTTTTTGCGTCGATATGTGACAATGGATGAAACATGGCATCATCATTTCACTTCGAAGTCCAACCGACGGTCATCCGAGTGGACTGAGACGATGAACCCGCTCCAAAGCGTGGGAAAACGCAACAGTCGGCTGGCAAGGTTATGGCGTCTGTCGGCCGCATTTGAAGAAAAGTAAAGTGCTGCTTCGCCAAGAAAATGCACCGTGTCACTAGTCAGTGAAAACGATGGCAAAATTCCATGAATTGGGCTTCGAATTGCTTTGTCATCCGCCGTATTATCCAGATTCGGCTCCCAGAGACTCCTGTTCTCAGATCTTAAAGGAATGCTCGCTGGAAAGAAATCTTCATCGACTGAAGAAGCTTTGAAGCAGAGGACAAATCGTACTGCAAAAATCAAACAAAAAAGTTGGAGGGTCTCTATAATCAGTGTATCACCCTCGAAGGGAATTATGTTGAAGAAAAACTAATTTATGCCAAAAAATGTGTTTCACTATGGTAGGCCGTCGACTTTTCAATTGACCTGTTATGTAACGTTAATAAATAACTTTTCGCAGATGCCTCTAACTAAGCCATCGAATTAATTGATTGAACACCCCCATGTAGTTAATGGATGCTGCAACAGTTCTCTCAAAAAATCTCTATTGAGTTGTCACTTTATAATATGGAGTGAATACGAAATTCGAACTAATATTAAACACACCTAAAAGCTGGTGATCAAAACTAATAGCGCTAAAAACTTCCCAAACTTTACGCTCATTTTTTCCATCACTTTCCGCTACATAAAAAGTCATCTTTACGATATTAATACCGAAAATGCATTAAGAGTTCAATTTTTTACTTAACACCAGAAACTGAACCTAACGACCGTATAAAAATCACGCTATTTGCTCGTAAAAAACTTTATTATTCGTTTGCCGAGCACGAGGTAAGAAAATGACCCTGAAAATGTATGTTCTGAGCAGTTTTAGTATGTAATTCTACTTTATCTACTCCGAGGATGTTGCTCAAGGTGTTCCGCCCTGGGCGGCAATAATAATCCTCTTCTCCAAATGGGATTAGTGCTGCTGGAATTAGTATCGTATCTGTTGTGTAACATACGATGTACTGGCGGGTTCTGTTACTTTTTCCAGATGGGGAGTTCCTTCGTTCTTTTTTAACACAACTAACCATAAAGTTATATTATTTTATGGTTTATAGTTTTATATATAATATTTCTTTAAATGAAATAATTAGATAAAAACATTACTAAATTAAAGATTAGTAATATTAGATACTGTAGTTAAAGGATCTATAGAATCTAGCAACCTCAAATTTATGTTATATATGAAGTTAGTTTCTTATGTACCAACATCGAGAATCTAGGAGATTCTACGTTCGGCTGTATATATTTTTTCAAAAGTATGTTCGCCGATTTCCACGCAAATTGTGGGCCGATTTTCAAAATTTTTATTTTATTAGAAAGAGTGCACTTACAAGGTGGTTTCAGGATCTGTTGGGGAGAAAGGGAAAATAGAGGTGTAGCGACCTTGAGCATGTCGAATTTTACATCGTGGAATAACGGTCTACAAAATACCCAGAAATATAATCCCAGATGTAGAACACGGGCGGGGTGCCAACTGGAACCCGACAACGAATAGCTGGCGGCAACCCCGAGACGTTTATCTGGGATATTATTGAAGGGTATTTCGGTCATTCAGTGCTCAACCCTCGTTTGGTTAAGACGTGCCACCATCGACTGCCCAAGCCTCGTCTTCAGGTAACTCCGCTGCCATCCGTTTTATTTTTTTGTATTTTCACATTTTTTATTTTGCCAATAAATAACGGTCACATTATGTAAACACCACTGTTTCATTTCGATTTACCTCCATTCACCGAGCCACATCATTTTACCCTAAAGTGGTGACCCCGACGTGATCTTTCGCAAAATTGGGTTTGGACTCGTGAATGGAGGGTACGTAGAAAATGGTGTATTTTACGTGACCGTTATATATTTTTTTGTTTCAAAATTTTAAATATTTTTAATTCGATTCCTTTTCAATTTTACCTTCAAGATTCATTTTCATTTTATTCCGATTAATTTCATTATTTCCAATTCATTTTTTTTAAATTTTTATTTGTCAAAATTTTTATTTCACAATCTTTTGAATATTTTTGCATCACTGCTTAATCATCAGTGTCTCGGCTAAACATTTCTTTCGGCGCTATGTTTAAATCATAATGTCTTCCTTCGCTCGCCGTCTCCGTCATAATGGCAGCTATTTTGATTTAAAAGGCTTTGGGCAGCTTCGGTCGGATACCGTCGTTATTTGTTTTTTCGGAATTAACCTAACGTATGTGACTACGGATTAGTCACAGAGCAGCTCCAGAAGCTAGGTACCGATTGCAGTCACCGTAGACTCGTTATGTCTTCGCCGAAGTACCAGAATTGCTAACGTCTCGTCGCCGAAGAAAATAAGCTACCGCGTCGTCGAACAGTCGATCCTCCCACAGCGTCGATTACGGGAGCCCTGTCTGAAAAATAGCTTGTTTTCAACGTCGTCGATGGACCACATTCAAGTGCCAAAGCGACGATGATGCAACGGTATCTGTAGGACCGGAAGATATCAACAGCCGTACCAGATCGCAACAGTACCAACCACAACCGTTTCGAACTATCATATTTTTCAAAGCCCATTTTACACAGCACATTTTGTTTGAAATTATTTTATGTAAAATTCTGGCAGGGGAGTATTGTAGCGACCTTGAGCATGTCGAATTTTACATCGTGGAATAACGGTCTACAAAATACCCAGAAATATAATCCCAGATGTAGAACACGGGCGGGGTGCCAACTGGAACCCGACAACGAATAGCTGGCGGCAACCCCGAGATGTTTATCTGGGATATTATTGAAGGGTATTTCGGTCATTCAGTGCTCAACCCTCGTTTGGTTAAGACG
This sequence comes from Rhynchophorus ferrugineus, assembly GCF_030347505.1. NCBI lineage: Eukaryota > Metazoa > Arthropoda > Insecta > Coleoptera > Curculionidae > Rhynchophorus > Rhynchophorus ferrugineus. The sequence goes on from NW_027472583.1 coordinate 54,848,219, forward strand.
TGCCACCATCGACTGCCCAAGCCTCGTCTTCAGGTAACTCCGCTGCCATCCGTTTTATTTTTTTGTATTTTCACATTTTTTATTTTGCCAATAAATAACGGTCACTTTATGTAAACACCACTGTTTCATTTCGATTTACCTCCATTCACCGAGCCACATCATTTTACCCTAAAGAGGGAATCGCTCAATTTTCAGAGACATACAAAGTTTTGGCATATTTTTTATCTAAAATAATCAGATATTTGGGTATAATGTTATTGTTGAGCTGATCTGAAGGAAACCCGGAAGTCGACCAGTGCAAATGCCATTCAGTTTGCTTTTTAAACACTAACTATAGCATAAAAGACTCCGTAGAAATATGGTAGATGACTGCGGGTTCGATTCCCGACGAGGACAATAAAATTTTGTTGTTTTGGAGTTCATCACCTAGGATAATAGCGGACTCCGGAGTCTGAAACGATCCTTATTTTTAATTAAAAACTAAGTAAGGGACGCATTAAAATTTTAAAAATTCTCTTAGATTTTTAACACAAAAAAATCATTGCCGGCTTGGTGGGGCAGTGGTAAAGGCGATGGGACAGCCCTCCTAGTGTTGCGATAGCCGCGGGTTCGAATCCTGCTGGGGCATGATCGTAAATTTATGTTTGTGATAATGGGGAACTCCGACAAGGAAAATGATACCAGTCACCCCAGTAACCAGGCTGGGTAAGACCGGATGTCTTCTGGGATGATTTCTAAAGTTGGTCACTCGCCAGTCGGTAGGCTTTAATACTGAGGACCGTGGTTCGGAGCCCAGGTTAAACTGTAGGTCCAGTCCAGATAAACCCATAGTTGGTATAAGGAGATTTTAAAATATATTTAAAAAAAAATTAAAATAGCAAAAAAAATTATATAATTTTGTGATATATACAAAAAATTAAATTACCAACAAAACAGATCTAAATTAATATAACGGTGTTTGGGTTCGGCACCAACTTCAAAATAGTCAGTTAATAGTAGTTAAAATAATATTGTAAATAGTTAAAAGCGTTTAGGTAGGTATTAAGCTTAATTGCGGGTATATAGTAGAACATAAAATACGTGTATTAGATAGGTTAAATGACGCTTTTGTTTATCTAGTTATTACAACGATTACTATGTACATATTTTCTTTAAAAAAAGTCGGTTCAATTTTTTTGTTAAAATTATTTTTTTATACTACTTTCTAAACTAACGGTATAAAATAAATTTATTTTATAGTGGGAACTGAACACTATTACTGCATTCAGTAATATATTTTATTTAATATAAAAAAAAGATCCTGGCTCAGAAATGAGTATAAGATCGATAAGCAAGATGTGAAAACAAATCGGATAAATATTGAATTATAATTGTTGATCAATGTTTAATATTTTAATTATTATATATTAGCTATTAAATGAGCAAATTGTGGAAGATGTTATGAGCCCCAAAGCGCGACCATAAATGTTGGGATATTTCTATATCTAGAAATGGATCCGGCAAGGCATTTTAACTAAAAGTGTATTCAATTTAAGCAATAATTTTAATTGTTTTCATACTATTGGCAAATATGTGAATTATCTTTATAACTGTTAAACAAATGATAATTATTTTTTAAATCAACTTCGAAAAAGGAGGAGCCATCCCATATCAGCTATATATATTTTTTATGCATGTTCACCGATTTCTCCGTCAATTGTTGGCCGATTTTTAAAATTCTTGTTTTATTCGAAATAGTGCACTTCGGAGGTGGTCCAGTTGGAACCAAATCAGGATCTGTTGGGGGCAAGGGGAGGAAATCGCGGAGGAGGTCGCGGGTTCGATTCAAGACGGGGACGGTAAAATAGTAAATAGTTAGAACATTTGTTAAATTACCTAGGCTAGTTAGCGGACCCCGGGACCTAAAGCGTGCCTTAATTTCAATCATTGTTTCTTTATTCCTATTTTTCCTTATACGGCCTACAATTTTACTTGGCCTAATCATTGTAATTTTAAATAAAATGACTGCGTAATTTATTGGGTAAATATTTAACACTAGAAAGATACAATTATACTATTTTTAATAAAAAAATTGAACCGACTTCAAAAAATAAATAAGGAACTCACTAAAAATCTAAAAAATAATCAAACTTAAATTTTTAACACAAAAAAGCATATCAAAATGGCAAAACAAAATAAAATAATAATATAATTTTGTGACATATACAAAAAATTAAATTACCACCAAAAAAAATCTAAATTAATATTAGTGTTTGTTTTCGGCATCGACTTCAAAGATCACATGGTTTAGGTAGGTATTAAGCTAAATTGTATGTATAACATATAGTAGAATATAAACTACGTATAATAAACAGGTTAAATAGGGCTTTTGTTTATTTTTATTTAGTTATTATAACAATTATTGTGTTTTTTATAACATCTTTATTAGATATGCTTAGTGCAATCTTAATATAAATCAACCTCTTTGATAATTATTATGTACATACTTTATTTTAAAAAGTTTTTAATTTTTAGTGAGTCGCTTACTTATTTTTTGAAGTCGGTTCAATATTTTTATCAAAAAATATTTTATAAACATCAAGTAATTCACTAAGAATAGGATATTTTAGTTCTTTATGTGCCAAGTTTAATGTTTAGTGGAATATCTGAAAACATATTTATTTAATGAGTAACTACGTTAAGACAAGAAAGCCTTTTATCAAGAAATATAGTTGTACTAACTTCTCATTTCTTTTTCGAGTTACAAAAAATTTGACGTTCTATATACAGACTTGGTCATATTAAAAATATAAAACATTGTCTGTTCTTTCTTTATCGAACGGCAAGTCAATCAGCCAGTTAACAATATTTTATTTCGTTTTGAAATTTTTTATTATTTTTTTTTAAGTTACACTGCTCAGAAATGATCTAACACATGGTCGACAAAACCATTTCAGAAATATATTTCAGGCATCACATATAAATGTTATTGAATATATTCATTTTGCAAGAATAAAAGTAGTTAATATAAATATTGAATAATATGAATATGGCCGAATTAATCTCTACCATATTTTTTATTTGTATTATACGATAGTTAGGGATATTTCGCGTATATTTTTATCAACAATTAAATGGCAAAATCGAGATAAATCGTCCGACCAAGCCACAAAGAAAGAGGCGGTATGACGGGGTATTATTAGAGGTAAAAGCAAAAACGAATGATTTCAATTCAACTCGAAAATGTATGATGGCCATTACGAGCACAATGCGAAACCCGAATGGCACCAGATTTATCACCATCAATCAGTCCGAACGAAGATAATACGGGGGTTTATTTATTAAATTAAAGCATCGGCAGAGCTAATTAAGGGGCGGCGTAATCGGACCGAAACCTAACGGGGGCGAAATAAGTGAAATACAGGGTTTTGTCTCTTAATTCCATTCACTTTCTGCCGTTATTCGTTTCTATATGGTATTGATTAGTGATTAGGTTCCATAAGGAAGAGGCCGCCTCGTGATCGGAATTAATCTCCCGCATTCTTATACACTGGCCCTAACTGGTTAACATTTTTTATAATCTTGGAATTATTTCTGCCTTGTGCGCTTGCTCTTTCAATTAGTTCTGATCGATTCATAAGGGAAATATTTTAACCTACTGCTAGATAAAAGTATTGCATAAATACTATTTTAGGGTAAATGATATGGCTCGGTGAACGGAGGTAAAACGAAATTGAAACAGTGGTGTTTATATTATGGACCGTTATTTATTGGCTATATAAAACAATGTGAAAAATACAAATGATAAAATGGATGGCAGCGGTGTTACCTGGAGACGAGGCTTCGGCAGGCGATGATGGCACGTCTAAACCAAACGCTGGTTGAGCACTGAATGACCGAAATACCCTTCAATAACATCCCAGATAAACGTCTGGGGGTTGCCGCCAGCTATTCGTTGTCGGGTTCTAGTTGGCGCTGCTGGCACCCCACCCGTGTTCAACATCTGGGATTATATTTCTGGGTATTTTGTAGACCGTTATTCCGCGATGTAAAATTCGACATGCCTCAAGGTCGCTACACTATTTTTATATTTTATTATTTTTACTAGATAAAATCGCATCAACCGCAAAGTTTTGAGCTTGCTAGTGACCGAATAGTTAGAAAATATATGCAACTAGTAACAAATTTTTTTATAACAAAGGCAGGTCTCTTTGAATTACATAGTAAAGCAAGTTGCTGATGTAATTCTCTATATGTTAGTTAGCTTAGCAAATATTTTTCCTCCCTTTTTGAAGAAAAAAAAAGAGGTATCTGGAGGCGTAAGACACGGTTAAAGCTTATATCAAGGAAGAATTTTAGACCTAAAATTCTTGACTAATATGTGCTACATATAAATAAATTCTGATCAGACGAGACACCCCCAATTCAAATAACCAGGAATAGCTGTCAGGTCGGTGACACAAAATATATAAACCAATATTCCAGGCTCTGGCCGATGCGCTGCCAGCTCAAACTCTTATACGGTAGATTATTCGTCGCTTCTGTTTTACGTAAATCAACTATGGACGCGTAATTTTGAAAATAAAACTCTGGCAACGTTGTACCGAAAAATACCGGCAGGCAATTTTGAATCATGCCGACTTGGTGGTGCAGTGGTGAAGGCGATGGGACGGTCCTCCTACTGTTGCGATAGCCGCGGGTTCGAATCCTGCTGGGGCATGGTCGTAAATTTATGCTTGTGATTGTTTAAAATTTGTGCATTTTCTAGACAAGAGTGTAAAATCCGACAAGGAAAATGATCCCATCACTCCAGTAACCAGGCTGGGTAACACCGGATGTCTTCTAGGATGATTTCTAAAGTTGGTCACTCGCCAGTCGGTAGGCTTAGTGCTGAGGACCGTGGTTTGGAGCCCACGTTAAACTTTAGGCCCAGTCCAGATAAACCCATAGTTAGTAAAAGGAGACTTTAAAATATATAAAAAAAAAATTGAATCATATTTTGAAGAACGAAAAGATTGTATTAAAACATTATTAAACGAAGCTGAAGATTTTGTCTTATTTTCGGTATGTTGGATTTATTAGAGATATGAAAAATTTGGATAAGAACGGCTAGCATGACAAAATGAAATTATACCGGTTTGGTTGGCGCAGTGGTACAGGCGACAGGACGGTTCACCTACTGTTGCGATAGTCGCGGGTTCGAATCCTGCGGGGGCATGGTCGTAAATTTGTGTTTGTAATTGTTTAATATTAATTTAATAATTTGTGATTGTCCTTAGGCAAGAGTGCAATATTCGACAAGGAAAATGATCCCAGCCACGCCAGTAACCAGGCTGGGTATGACCGGATGTTTTCTGGCATGATTTCTAAGTTGGTCACTCGCTAGTCGGTAGGCTTAATGCCGAGTACCTTAATTTCGTTTCGTTAACCATCGTTTGTAAAAGGACAATTTGAAATATATATTAAAAAAATATATGTAATAAAATTAATTTTTTTATGACATATGCGATAATGTCATCCCAACGTAGATTATCAAAATCTCGAATAACAAGAATCGTCTCTCCTCTATTTCTAACAAGAGGTTGGAGTGTGGTGAACAGAGAACTGTTAAGAAAAATTATGTTTGCTTATGAACTGATAGTCATCGATACGATAATGGTAGCTCTAAAGGTAATTCTAAAGGTTATGACTTTTCTGTAAATTTTAGTGATATTATATTCTGATCAACTTCAGGCGTATTTAGTTTGATATTATAAGATATATGACAATATGATATTTTATTGTTTGAACATTGTATCACTAATATTGGTTATTTACCTTTACAGACCTAACATATGTTTTGAAAAACTAATAGTTAATGTAATGGTTGTAAATACATTCCTTTTATATACATGTCTAAATTGTAGTAAATAAATTACCTCTTTGTGTTAAATATTCAGTTAATATGAATTTATTATTCATTTATTCATTTATTATTCCATATATATGTTTATAATATAAAAATAAAGAAATATCATGTATATTTATACTTGACGCTCTGAAGTGGTTACAGTTCTAAAAATAATCTTATGATGATTTTATTATAACTATAACAGGTCAGTTGAAAAATCTCCTGCCTACCATAGTAAAACATATTTTTTGGCAAAATTAGTCTTTTTTATTCAAGATAATTCCCTTCAAGAGAGTTACACTGATTATAGCGACCCTCCCACATTTCGGTACCATTTTTGTAGTACGATTTGTCCTTTGCTTTGAAATAGGCCACAATTTAGGCGATCACCTCTTTATTCGACGAAAATTTCTCCACAGCGAGCATTATTTTGATATCTGAGAACAGGAAATAGTCGCTGGGGCCAGATCTGGAGAATAGAGATGAGGAAGCTATTTAAAACCCAATTCATGGATTTTTACCATCGTTTTCATTGGGATAAGGTACTTTCATTTTCTTTAAATGCGGCCATTTTTCGGCGATTTCGTTCTTCAGACGGTCCAATAACGCTATGCAATAGTCGCTGTTGATGGTCCTTCCTTTTTCAAGGTAGTCAATTAAAATTATTCCATGCCCATCCCAAAATACAGATGCCATAAACTTGCCAGCCGACTGTTGCGTTTTCTCACGCTTTGGAGCGAGTTCATCGTGTGCAGTCCACTCAGATGACTGTCGATTGGACTTCGAAGTGAAATGATGGAGCCATGTTTTATCCATTATCACATGTCGATGCAAAAACTCGGGTTTATTATGCTTGATCATCTTAAACACTGCTTCGAATCATCAACTCGTCGTTGTTTTGGTCAAAAGTAAGCTCACGCGGCACCTACTTTACACAGAGCTTTCTCGTACCCAAATATTCGTGAATGATATGATGTACACGTTCAGTTGATATCTTTAGAGTGTCTATTTTATTCAATTTCAACTTACGGTAACTCAAAATCATTTTGTGGATTTTTGTAATGTTTTCATCGGTAACAGCTTCTTTTGGGCGTCCACTGAGTTTACCGTATTCATGTGCTCATTTCACCACGTTTAAACTTAGCATACCAATCCTTAATGGTTGATTTTCTTGGGGCAGTGTCCGGAACCTCGGAATCAAATCAAGATTTACTTCAACTGTATTTTCAAATTGATGATCCAACAGCTGTCAAATTTATACACACACCTTTTGAGGGTTAGGGCTAACTAAAAAACATATGGATTTAATTATAGTAGAGCCATCTATGTGTCAGACAGGGGACTTTTCAATTATCCTGTTATCATAAGGGTCGTAGTAACAACTGGTATTGCATTTAAACTTACCAAAACTTTGGTGACTATAAAAACTTAATGAAAATCAGATTTAATCAAATGCCATTTAAAGAAGCTACTGAATGTTAGTTCTCGATATAGTTATTTTAATATACAGCTATTTGTTATTCTAATAAATTGTATGTTAAAAGCATTTTTGATCTTATATTGAAAATACTGTGAAACAAATTTATATAACATATTATTTTAAAGTAAATTATACTCTTTTTTTTATGAAAGAAATATGATTGATTAATCGTAATAGATTGAACAGCCGAAATAAATATTGGGGTAGAAAAAATATTTCTTAAGAACAATGAGAAGCCAGTGTTCATAAATATTTCGACTACTTACTGTAACTATCAAGGATGCTTTTTCACTTTATACTCCTTGGATTACAAAATTTAAAAACAGAATCTATACGGCGAAGTATACCGAAAACCACAACATACACCAAATAGGATTAGGGTTAGGAAACTGTTTTTATGATAACTGTTGTACATATACAACTAGTAAAACAATAATTAATAAAGTCAACAATTCATGGCATCCCGTCAAAAATGTATACGCATTACATAAATTAAGAAACTATATGCATGAGAAAAAGGATAAGCATGGATCCAAATTTGTGGCCATAACTTTTAACTTTAGCTACCAAAAAATTGCTAATTTCGATTATTTAATGTTGCAAGATTGTTGTTTTGGGATATAATAAATAAATATCGGCGTTATTCCAATGTATAGAAGAGCTTAAGAAGGGCTTGAAGGAGGATATACCGGTATGGCTGGAATATTAACTAATATGACATTAGTTCTCACAAAACATTGAAGAACGAACAAAAGAAATCTAGTTTTTAAATAGATTCTGCTTTAAAACTAAGTAACTAAATCGTAAACATTAATATAACTTTTCTAGTTTCCTATACGGTATTCGCAATAGGGTTTCTTTCATTTCATTAAGAATGTCTTGCAAGATATACGTAGAAGAAAGGACTATTAATATATTATTTGATTTTATTCTACTCCTTTTAACTTGTTCACGACAAATAACCTTTCGATTGTAGTAATAACTTTTGAAAATTTGTCAAAGCCCTATCAAAAACTGATCAGATGTCCGACGCAATACGGCAAATGATGGTTATTAGACTGAAATGTGACATTATCAAAACACGACAGCTTCTGCTACCCCCTCATGGTTTCCCCCCTTTAGGTCCTCGTCACCGCACCCCTAGCAACTGGAGCCCACTTATCACTGTCACGTCGACTATTTGAATGAAGCCGAGGCCTTTATAAGTTGTTTTCTTTCGGGAGTGCATGCCACGGCATACATTAAGCGAAGTTGATGGGCATTCGCATGCCACGCTTGACATAATACACCTCGTCGCCGATGCTATTGAAATCGACGTGGTTTAAGAGCCGGTCGTTATGACAGACGTGGTGGTTGGTGGCTTTTGAACCGCGGCGGGCCAATTTTTATTTGCTCGTCGTTTGTCGGCCACACAAATTCGACAACGGAACGTGCCGACGTGACCGCTAACGGTTTTAATTGTTAGCGTTGACGAAGAATAACGACACGAAATGTGTCAACGAGTTGTTTCTTTTGGGTTGAAGAATAGATGAAAATATTTCCTATTTATTTTGTAATGTTCACATAAAATTTATTATTTCTAACTGTTTTTCAATTACCACCAATCCTGTACATTTTTTATTAGAAAATAATTTTTATTTCACAGGAAAAATTATGGATTATTTCAATGCCCAACTAAACAACTAAAACGCATAAATTCCATTCTATAGAGGTGTGCAATGATGTTTTTTTTGTCTTCTTTTTTCGAATGCTAGAAACCTAATTGTACACTTTATAAACTAATAATTAAAATTTTCGTCAATGAAAAAACATAGTTCTTGTGTTATTAGAAGGACCACGAATTAGTTTTGCGCCTTTTTCAAGTATGACATGATATTATATCCACAGAGAAAATAGATATTTAACTTCATCGGCAATTTCGGAGAAATCTTTCGCGACGTCCAATATCTAGATGTCACTACAATGAACTTATAACTTGTTTTAATCTCTATGCTAAGAGTCGTGAAAGTATTTGATTATTTCATTTGGTTTCAAATTTGTGTTTCTTGTATTTAGAATACGCAGCGAAGAATTTGTTTAGATTTTATATGGTTTAGCGATTAAATTATTTTCAGTAGTAAAACACTAATAGTTAGGTAGTCGATTGAACGCCATCTTGGTTATGTGACATTTAGCGCAGTTTCGCTTTAACTAATGTGTTATGTAGACGTCCAAATTTTATTATGGATAAATATACGCTACGCCACAAGAACAAGCAGAAAGTGATAATATTTATTGAAAATTATCGTTCCATTATTGTCACACAGCGTAATTTGCATCCAAAATATCCTAATCGTTCAGTGCCTCACAAAACCACAATTTATCGTTTATGCGAATTTTCAGGCAGGTCTGGTTCTGGAAGACAACGGACGTCTCGTAACGCTGAAAATGTGGCACTGGTTCCTGATAGTATTGCAGAGTTTCTAGACATCAATTCGGAGACGTGGTTTCCAGTTATACATTTCTGCATGCAGTTTAAGGCAAATTTTGAAAACTGATTTTAAAATGTTCCCGTACAAAATTAAATTAATCCAAAAATTGCTACCTAATCAACGAGTTAAGTACAATAATTCAATCCTAAGGCTGTCTGGTGAAATTGAAGAATTTTCGTCTAAATTGATAATGAGCGCTGAAGGATATTTTCTTCTCAGTGGCCACATCAATAAACAGAAAAGTCTGTTTTGGGGAACACAGAATCCTCAAATAATTCATGAAACAACATTTCATCCACTAATAACAACTGTATGGTAGGAGGTATTCATGCTAGAAACATCATTGGTCCCTATTTTCTTGAAAATGACCGAGGTTACTGCTGAACGGTACCAAGACATGATTCGAAATTTTCTTGTGCCCGAAATGGAAAAGCAAGGACTAGAGGACATGTGGTTTTAGCAAGATAGGACCACAACACACACCACTCGTTCAACAATTCAATTATTGAATGACTTTTTCCACGAAGACTAATTTCGCGAAGTGGTGGTTTAACATGTCCAACTAGATCTTCGGCTTTAACAGCACCAGACTTTTCCTTATTGGGTTTTTTAAAATCAAAAGTTTATGCAAATAAGCCCCAAACGATTTCAACATCTTCAAGACAATATTCGTCACGAAACTGAAGAAATTCAGCCTCAGATTTTAGAGGGTGTCAGGAAAAATGCCTTAAAAAGAGCCGAAAGTTGCATAGCGAATCGTGAATCATAACGAAAAAAATTATAAAGGCAAAATAAACTTTGTGAAAACCAAACTTACTTGTCTTTTCTTTGAGCGACGTTATAGGCAATCAAAATGGCAGCGGGACTTTTGCCCCACGTTGTAATAGCTTTGGATTACTAGTCGAATAGACAATAGACTTTATAATTGGCTGATGAAAAGCAGTCTAGTTGATCGTAGTTCATGTTAGGAGTATGAACAAAAAAATGGATGTTTTACGTGTAGCAGAACCCATGGGAAAACTTTTAGGAAACCAACGTACTCGTACCAATGAATTTTTCAAAAATATATAAAAATATATAAAAATATATGGATACCTCCAAGTAAAATTTCAAATATAGCCAGAAAACTTGCTATTGGCCATTAAAAACAAATGGAACTATGATATATTGCTGTAACCAAATCCCTTAAAATTAATTTACTATCAGATATAGATGTTTACCGACTAGTTTCGTCCTAATTATACTTATTCACGATCCCCAATGAATAGACGTGGAAAAAGACGCGTGGCGATTCTTTCCTGGATGAGTGAGGGGGATGCGGATCGTGTGGCATTTGCTGGGGATGATTGATTGCCGTCAGTGGTGTTTTGAACTTTTAATGGCGCGATATCAGCGCGGTAATGGAAGGCCGGCCCAGGGGTCATTAACACCATTCCGTGAAAATTTCCATGACTTGGTCGAAAGTTTATAGGTTGGTGTTGCTATGTCGAGATATAAATTAGTAACAATGTTCGCCGTGGATGTCCATTAATTCCGATGACCAGACGTAAAGGTTAAATTTCGGGAAATTGGACGTTAGGCATTGTAGTTGATTGTCGTATCATTTATTTCGTATGACAGTCAAAGGAGATGGGTTATGGGTCATACGAACAGACGTAAACTAATTAATTATCTTTTGTGCGGAAGGTTCTATAGTATAATTAATATATAGTTGCGGTAAGAGTATTTATGTTTTACACATAATAATTTTCAAAAGCATAATGTAAGATGATTCAAAATATATTTTAATAAAGAGAATTCTCATTATGACAGCGATTTAAACAACACGGGATATATTCTAAAATAGTATGTACCCATTGCAGAAGCTCCTTATTTACGTACTGTCTTTATTCCTTTTTAATGTTTATTTTATTTATTTTATCTTGTTTGCATTTAGTAATCGTAATTAATCTTGAGGTATCTCAGAGTAACTTGGTAGTGATCGGTGTGTCGAGCCAATGTACACTATACTGTACACTAGTACTTTCAACACAATTCACAATTTACTTAATTTTAAAAACACTAAACTTTTAAAACGTCCTTTAGTTCCAGCGAGATTCGTTCCTAGTACGTCATGGTGGGTACACATAACATTAATTATCCCTCCGTTAAATGTTGAATAATTGATTTTATTCTCTTTTAAATAATTTTTTTTCGCTGGATATTGTTCGTTGATATGTTATAATTAACTATGAAAGATCTAAATTACATTAATATAGAAGAAATATTTTTCAAATTAACATACTCATGCCTAAGGTAGTTCGGAATCTTTCACTGATATTTTGGGAAAATTTTACAGTCATCGATCGATTAGGACTTGGACTATGACGACTTAAATTTAATTAATAGATGAAACTGATTTCGTGCAGCTTCATCCAGTGAGCGATTCCTGTCTATTCCACAAAATATACTAATCTAATTCTTCTTTTGAGCTCTGCAAATTGCTGTATTCAACTAGAGAATTCATAATAATGTATTTTCTGAAAAACAGTTTTACGAAAGAAACACATGTTTTTCCTTTTTTAAAAGTTTTATAGTTATAATACAGCATTATCATGCATGTCATGGCATGAGTACTACACCGAGACATATCTCTCTAAGGCTGTAGGAAAATTACACCATCTACAAATGGACTAGAGACTAGAATATACAATTTAATAGCTCCAAATCTATTGATGTTAATTTTGCGTTGCGGCAAATGACAAGAACCTAATTATATCACCTGACGGATGCCCGATTCCTCAAGCAGAATCAGCCGAGTACCTCGGAATACATATCAATGATAGGTTAAATTGAAAACATCATGTTAGACAAAAAGCAAAGAAAATTAGACTCCAAAGTCAAGCAACGGTACTGGTTAGTTGGAAGATACTATCAACTTGAAATAAAATCAATTGGGATATTGGTTTATCAGTCAATCGTAAAGCCAATTGGAACCTAGAGTGTGCAAATATTGCGTTGCACTGGAACATCAAACCAACTACTACTCCAACAGGATATTGTTCGATGATATATTATAATTAAGTATGAAGGATCTAAATTACACTAATATATAACAAATATTTTTCAAGTTAACATACTCATGCCTAAGGTAGTTCGGAATCTTTCATTGATATTTTTTGGAAAATTTTACAATCATCGATCGAATAGGACTTGGATTATGACCACTTAAATTTAATTAATTGATGAAACTGATTTCGTGCAGCTTCATCCAGTAAGCGATTCCTGTCTATTCCACAAAATATACTAATCCAATTCTTTTGAGCTCTGCAAATTGCTGTATTAAAGTAGAGAATTCATAATAACGTATTTTCTGAAAAACAGTATTATGAAGGAAACACATGTTTTTCCTTTTTTTAAAAGTTGTATAGTTATAATACAGCATTATCATGCATATCATAGCATCCGTACTATACAGAGACATCTCTTTCTAAGGCCGTAGGAAAACTACAACATCTATAAATGGACTAGAGACTAGAATATACAGCTTAATAGCTCCAAATCTGTTCATGTTAATTTTGCGTTGCGGCAAGTGACAAGAACCTAATTATATCACCTGACGGATGCCCGATTCCTCAAGCAGAATCAGCCGAGTACCTCGGAATACATCTCGATGATAGGTTAAATTGAAAACATCATGTTAGACAAAAGCAAAGAAAATTAGTCTAAAAAGTCAAGCAACGGTACTGGTTAGTTGGAACAACTGACTTGAAATAAACGACTTGAAAAGAATCAACTTGAAATAAAATCAATTCAAATGAAAAGAACCTAGAGTGTGCAAATATTAGGTTGCACTGAAACATCAAACCAACTACTACTCTAGCGCATCCAAAACAAATTTCTACGATTAATTACCTAATGAAGAACTATATGACGACTACGAAATCACATGGATATACCAACAATTCGTATTCAAACATGAAATAAGGTTGTTAAATCACAGTAATTACTATTTTCAGTCAAATTCACGGTTCGACTGTTTTGTTCAACTAGTGATGTCAGACGAAGATGTACGAACTCTTTGCTGTATAAAATATGAGAGAGGAAAGGACGGAGATAATTGCTTGGAGCATTTAATTTTATATTTGCTTATATTTTCCAACGGTAGTATATCCGAGACGGAGAGGTACTTATTCATTCACATACTAACTTTAAAAAAGAAAATCAAAAAAAAATAGTTACTGAATATTATTAATATGCAACTAATAATTTAATTTTAAACGAAGTAGAATTACTTTTATATTTGAATGTTCTGTGAATCTGTAAAAAAGAATGAAACTTTTCTATTGAATGGAATAATACCCCAAAAGTGTTTTGTCGTATTTTAATATGTTAATTGCTATTTAAAATAATATACTAAAATGAATATAGACAACACAATAGAACTTAAACAAAATCTGAAAACTAAAAATGTGCAGTAACCATAAATACTAAATAAAAATTAAACATACACCTAATCATAGAAATGATATTATTAAAAATGATCGCACAGTAACCACTCGAGCTTTTCAAATAAAATAAATGCTTTATTTTTTATTGATCTTTGGAAATATTTTTTATATAGGACGAGAGAGCCTGAACGTTAAAAATCAGTCGAACCAAAAATAGTAACTAAAAGTACACGATTTAAATCGTCGATAGTAAATAGTTACAAAATCACTGGGACCGAAAATAGCGACTGAAAACAGTCGACTGATTTTTTATTCGAAAGAGTGCACTTCCGAGGTGGTCCCATTAGAACCAAGGCTGGATCGTATGGGGGAAGGGGGGAAATCGAAGGAAAACCTCAAATTTTAAAGGCATGTACAACGTTTTCGCATATTTCGGTGCTAATATAAAAATTGTAATATAATTTTCTGTCAAATACAAAAAATTAAATAACGAACCCATCAAATCTAATTTTTTGGTCGTACCTATTTCAAAGTGGTGAGTTGGTAGTAGTTAAAATAATATTGTGAATAGATAAAAAGGTTTATGCAAGTTTTAAGCTTAATTTTGTTTATATAGTAGAACATAAAATACTTGTAGTAGATAGATTCAATAAGGTTTTTTTGTTTATTCTTATTTAGTTATTATAACGATTATTAGATACATATTTTGTTTTAAAACGTTTTTTCTTTTGTTTTAAAAATCTAAGTTTGATTATTTTTCAATTTTTCGTGAGTTTCTTATTTATTTCTTGAAGTCGGATCAATTTTTTTGTTACAGATATTTTATATTCAATGTTTGCAAAGGCCAATTAAAAGATTACAAAAGACGAATATTTTCTGCTAACAATATTGACAGATCCTTTACAGTTTATCGAATAATTGCAGGGCGAAGCAATTTCTCTTATGCACCACTTGCACTATCCTCGAAAAAAAAACCACCCCTTGTTACTCGCGGAGATGAGAGACGCGCGTACGGCGTTATCAGCAGGATTTTGGTTGAACGATTCCGTATAACGCCCCACTATCCCCGACCTCCCCCTCGATTATGCCCAAGATTAATCACTCAGAAGCTCATTTGAATTTTTCCGAGGCCTCGCAGCCACGCTTTGTCCGTCCGATCTTTCTGTTTCGGCGCCTTTCTTTGCAGGGCGGCGCGTTTTTTCTTTCGTCCGTGTCGAATCCTGACGTTCGGGGGACTCGGCGACCGTTTCCTGCTCGTTCGTTCCTGTCGCCCTGTTGAGCTTTTTGTCGGGACGCGCCATTTTTCAAAAGGTTTTCCATCCGCGTTTAACGTCAAATAATGTTCGCGATGTTGTTCCCAACAGGAAGAATATTTCACGGTCTGCCGGATAGCAGCAAGTTGCCTTTTTCTTTTGGGTTTTTGATCCTTTTGCTATCACCGTACACTACAGACTCGTATCTCATATTTGTACTACAGAGATATAGACAAATATAAGTTCTGAATGAATACTAATTAATATCTTACTAAACGAAAATATTTATGAATATACATACTTGAGAATAATGAAGTAATACTATGTATGTTGTTAGCTGTACCGGAAAACCATTACCGACTTTTTTTTCGGAAAGAAACTACATAATATTCAAGAAAATGGAAACATTTATTTATTCAAAGTAATGACCATTTCATTCTATACATTTTGCGCATCTCTCAGTCAACTTATGGATACTATCTCAGTAACACGGTCTGTTCGTAGTCGCGCTTGTCATTGATGCGAAAAGTTGATAGTCGCACGAGCAGAGTAGATCTGGAGAGTACGGCGGGTGTGATAATATGTCCCATCCAACTACTTTCAACGCTTTCTTGACCGCCTTTACGGCTGGTTGTAAAATCACTTTACCGTGTCTTCGACCCCATTCTGGACGTTTTCGATCAATTCGTGGCTCAAGTTGTTCATTTGTTGTCGGTAGCGATCACTAGTAATAATTTGACCAGGTGTCAACAGTTCATAAAACACTACGCCACTCTGGCCCCATCAAACTTGTCTTGCGACCAAAACGATTTGGCCTTGAGGTCGATCGGTTGGCTTCGCCAGATGATGTTCATGATTTTTCCAATGAAAAATCCATCTTTTATCACCTGTTACTATTCGACGCAGAAGTGACTTCCTGATTATACCTTTGAAGCCGCATTTCACAGCCAATTTTTCTATTATCAAGTTTCCTGTAGTTCAATTGATGTGGCACCCATCTTTCTATATTTTAGATTTTCTTCAACCTTTTGGGTCTAACAGAACGTTCTTTGCTTGCTCATCGGAAAAACAAATTTCGAATTTTCTAAACCAAGTCTCACAAGCTTTTAAGATTAAATTATATTCGTTATGATATATTTTCTACCAGCAAACGATGACTTTTACCGGCTATTTTCTTTCGATTATATAAGTGTGCAAATACAAATTTTCAGGTACGAAACTCGACATTTTCTTATTCTCAATTTTCACATATAACTTAGCCAAATGAATTATTCTTCTGCCAATATAAGTTCATATTTTGATTCGATATTTATGGATTGGCAAGATGGAGATGCACGTTAATACATGGTATAATGGAGAACAATTTTATGATGAAGTCATACATATATCTAACGACATACATAGTTTGATAATTCTTTTGTATTCAAGAGAATGTATTATATATACTTTATAGTAATATAAAGTTTTATTTTAAAAAATGTTCATTTGGTATTTTAGAACCTCTCATGACAAAAAAAAATTGTTATAAACTTAACATTTAGCAGTACTTTAAATTCACTTAATAATTGTTCAACATTTTCTTTCAACTTACAATAATAATCGTATTTCATAAAAATATATTATGTACCGATTTGTCAAAATATATCACTGTATATTTATGTATAATAATATCATGGAATGAAAGTTTTAATTTTTGATGACCTACGTTAATTGATTTAAATTGTATTTAATTTAAATGTTATGTCAAAATTGTTAGATATTATTGTTAAGTATATTTTATTCATTATATCATTGTAGAAAATAACCTGAGATATTTGGCGTATTAGTGTATTCTGAGTCTTGGTGTATTAGTTTAAAAGACTACCTACCGCTGGCCAGTGACCAACTTAGAGACCATCCCACAAGACATTCGGTCTTACCTAGATTGAGTCTGACGTCCTTGCCGAATATGATAACGAGTTGCACATGACTTTTGCCTACAGACATTTATAATTACAGTCACAAATATATCATATATATACTGCGGGATTCGAACCAGCAAATATCTCGAGTCGAATTCCAAACAACTCATAAACCTAATCATAAAGAAGCAAAAATGTTAATAATTAGTAACTTTGAACCTGTATATTTCATAAAATATCTAAATAATTTAAGAAGAATTAAAGCAAGATCTGTCATTTCCTTCAGACGTCAGACGTCGCGGCTCATTTTAAATTCCGTTTTATTGCTACTCCTGCCGGTTTCGGTCTCGTAAAATTTCGACTACATAGTAGACGAGAAGAGACAAGTACATGGTAAGATCGTCAAATTTAAAATGTAGATGTCATCCTGTACACCGCTTATCTGAAAACAAACTGTACCTCTGGCAAAAATTTCTATCTACGTCGTCCATAAATTGCAGCAGTGTATGTGGTGCCCAGGAAAGCGACGTTCACAGAGCGCTCGAGCGGTTTTAACTGTCCCGCCTTTACCTCTTATGCAAAATAATCCAGTGATAATGCAGCGAAACTGAATGCATATAAAGACCGTTCATTTATAAATTAATTTTAATCTTTTAAATTACACAAAAGTGCAGAACAGGGAGAAATTTATAATGAATAAATAACCGTTGAAGAACTTTATTTCATTTTAGTTTACTTATACTGTTGTTCAAAATTTTGCAGAGTAGGATAACTGCTATTTTTTGTGTGTTTTGTTATCGATATTGACAACATCTGTGCTCTTGCTAATATGTAACAAGTCAATTGAAAAGTCACCGACCTACCATAGTAATTTGGCAAATTTAATTTTTTGCTATTCAGCCTAATTCCCTTCAAGGGTGATACACTGATTATAGCGACCATCCAACTATTCGATACCATTTTTGTAGTACGATTAGACCTTCGCTTCAAAATAGGCCTCAGTTTCGGCGATCACCTCTTTATTCGGCGAATATTTCGTTGCAGCGGCAATTCTTTTGAGATCTGAGAATAGGAAATAGTCACCGGGGGTCAGATCTGGAGAATACGGTAGATGAGGAAGCAATTCGAAGCCCAATTCATGGTTTATTGTCATCGTTTTCACTGACTTATGACACGGTGCTTTATCTTGGAAAAACAGCCATTTCTCTTTCCTCAAATGCGTCCGTTTTTCGGCGATTTCGTCCTTTAAACGGTCCGGTAACGCTATATAGTAGACGCTGTTGTTGGTCCTTCCTTTTTCAAGGTAGTCAATGAAAATTATTCCATGCGCATCCCAAAATATAGACTTATGACGCCTTGCCAACCGACTGTTGCGTTTTCCCACGCTTTGGAGGGGGTCCATCGTGTGCAGTCCACTGAGATGACTGTCGATTGGACTTCGGAGTGAAATGATGGAGCCATGTTTCATCCATTGTCATATATCGATGCAAAAACTCGGGTTTATTACGTTTAAGCAACACTGTTCCGAATCATCAACTTGTCGTTGTTTTTGGTCAAAAGTGAACTCGCGCGGCCACCACTTTGCACAGAGCTTTCTCATACCCAAATATTCGTGAATGATATTATGTATACATCAATTGATGTCTTTAAAGTGTCTGCTATTTCATTCAATTTCAATTTACGGTCATTCAAAATCATTTTGGGGATTTTTTAAATGTTTTCGTCGGTAACAACTTCTTATGGGCGTTCACTGCGTTCACCGTCTTCGGTGCTCATTTCACCACGTGTAAACTTAGCATACCAATCCTCGATGGTTGATTTTCCTGGGGCAGTGTCCGGAAACTCGGCATCAAGCCAAGTTTTTGCTTCAACTATATTTTTTCCCTTCAAAAAGCAGTATTTTATCCACACGCAAAATTCCTTTTTATCAATTTTTTTCACTATAACAAAAGTTGCTTCACTCAAAATGCTATAATTAACAAACTAATGATCTGACAGCTAACTAAAACATATGAATTTAATTCTGATAGCGCCATCTATGTGTCAGGCCGGAGACTTTTCATTTCACCTGTTAGTTCAGTTATACTATTGTTCAAAATAATTTACAGAGTAGGCCAATTGCTAGTTTTTGTGTGTTTTATTACCGACATTGACAACACACGAGTGCTTCTTATATATATATATATATATATATATATATATATAAATAATATATTTTAAAATAATAATACGAACAATCTTATGATAAATAGCAAATTGCAAAATTAAGTCAGTAAAAATTAAGGCAGATTAAAATGGTACATGATTAAAACGAATTGAGAAGCAATAAGAATGGAAATAAATGACGTCTTTACATTCTTTTTCAAAATAGTACTTACTGAAATGATATAACGGAAGGAGCAGGCCACAGGAGGTTCCACCTCCCTCAGATAGTGCCTCAAAGAGAGATGAAATATTACAATGAAAACTAAATTCCGACTATATCGAAAGTGGTCATTTTTGGTTGATAAGTTCTTAATGCTGCTCTCGATTTTATTAAGTAACAGGTTTTGGTTCATCAGCCAGTTCTATATTGGCTAGATCCCTTGTTTGCATAACTTAACTGTATATAGTTTAGAAACGAATGGGAAATTGAATTCGTTTAAACAAGGGAATATTGCATGAGTCTGCATTACTGATATTCCAACAACTAAAGAAACAGCATTTGGAATATTTCCCCAAGATATAGTTATTATAGCAAAAGATATATATCTTCCTAAAGTTGTAGAAAAAGTCCAAGTAGCAGCCAACAATATATACAAATAGACTAGAGACTGGAAAATACAATAGCTTAAATTGTTAATTGGTCCATGTTAATTTAACCTTGCGTCGAAATGCTAAAGACCTAATTATATGGCTTGACTGATGCCCAATTCCTCAAGAAGAACAAGCTAAATACCTCGACATATATCTTGAGGGTAGGTTATATGGAAGCATCATGTTAGACAGAAAGCAAAGCACATTAGACTCATAGTCAAGGAACTGTATTGGTCAGTGTGAAGATACTCTCAATTGAGCCTAAAATCAAAGATATTGGTTTATTAGTCAATCATAATTCCAATATGGTCCGTTGGGGTGCAAATATGAGATAGCAGTAAGACATCAAACCTAGTAAGCCTATACACCCAAAACAAAGTTCTACCATTAATTACCAATGCTTATCACTTCGTAATAAGCTTGCTAAATCACAGCAACATGGAAGCAATGCAGGTACTGGACAACACGCAGGGATCAGAATATTGAATAGAACCAAACCACACAAGCTTGTTTAGTGTATAAGTATATTCTTAATTTTATATTAGGAAATACATACTGATGTATTAATCCCGTACTCGCCTTGCTTGTGTATGTGAGCATAAGCCGTTAATTGGCCATAGGTAGTTGGGATGCGATCTCCTTTGAATATTCCAAGAAATATGTAGATAATCCCAACCCCCCCTCCCGTACACATAATAACATGTTGAGCGGCCAAAAAATCTGAGCAGTCTTGGTACGAGTGTGGCTTGAGGAAGAAGGAAGAGTCCTAATTCAAGGGAACTGAATGAGCTTCTGAGCTAGCTTCTCGAATAAACCATAATAGAATCCAGAAGTTTTATTATAAAAACCACGTGCCCACCCTCCATACATGTATTAATGCAAGTACAGCAAAACAGTAGTAGTAAATTAATTTGTAAATTAAGATTGAACTAAGCATATCTAATATGAGATGTCATTAATAAAAAAATATTTTAATTAATGTTACATATTAAATATATCTCTGATCTTATATTGAAAATTCTGTGAAAACAAGTTTTAGTTAATAATTTTAAAATCATTTTTAAATTATCCTCTTTACTCTATTATAAGATAAATATTATAAACATGATAACTAAATAGATTACAGCGGCGATCACTCGCATCATTGATTTGCAGTTGTGAATTGAGAAAGAAAGCGTGGTTTAAACTAATTTATTTAAAAATTCATTAAATTTATTGGTTCTTTTTTGTGAATATTTATGATATTTTAATGGCTATTAATAATTATTTCATCTGCGTTTTTAAAATCAGCACATATATTTGCCAAATATATTAATCTTAGTTCCATTTTGTCAAGAAGAAATATATCCCATAATCGAATTCATGACAGGCAATGTCAAATAGATTTAGTCATGCATTAACGGGAGATGACGACATATGACGACATGAATGAACGACGGCGACAAAAAACCGACGACCGTCATATATTACGAGTTTCTACACATACGTATATCGTCTCCCGCGGACCGCACGATAGTGGTAATTAATCTTTCGTATTTGTTAACTCGTATTGCACCGAATGTGATGAATCATGATATTTAACAACACACTCTAAGGCCTGATTATGATTTATCGTTCTCGTGTTGGTATGGGCGCTCTATTAGTCGAGAAAACCTATTTTAGTCGGTTGGAAAACGTCGTGTGGCCGATATCATGTTTGTATATTAAATGTCGTTGATGACTATCTTGTAAAAACTCGAATTCAATGCACGTAATACAAGATATAACTCTTGGATATCTTGCCGCTTTCATAACTTCATTGTTTTCTGCCTATAGTATTCCCTCTGAAGTGTATTGCTTCAGTCATTCAAAATTAACGTTGGTTTCAAAAATGTTCCCACCGTATGTCATTACGATCATTGTTAGAACAAAAATTTGGTCTCATCTTCAATTTTCGTCTCAACCTAAGACAATCATTGATCATCACTCTTGAATTTATTATGATTGAAACGATTTTTACAGCCAAATGCTGATGTTTTATTGCAAGATCATACTTGGTCATTTAATCCTTATCAAAAATAATGTTAGAAATAGCAAATATGCAAATTCGTGCCCAAAATGATGTTTCCATCGGATATGTCTATAAAAAGCATCAGAAAAATACAAGGGTGGAGCCTATTGTCAAGTGGAGGCGTAGGTTTTTGACATAATCTAGGCTCCTCTGCATTTCTTATCTTTAGTCGCAAAACGTCCTTTCAAGTTACAATGAGACATCTATTGCGATATGATATGACATGACATGTCTATATAATTTGAATATCTCATATATAGATAGGTCCTGCGAATTCGGTGCCTCTTAATGCACCAATTAGTTGCTACGTTTAACAATGAAGATCATACTTCAGAATCAACGCAAGCAATAAACAATCGATAGAGAATAAAACATTTGAAGTGGAAATTTCTACTATAACGACAAAGAAAGAGTTTTTAGTTACCCTTAGTTGCTCAACAATCGACCGAATGGGCCGAATATTTCTAATGGTAATTATTGGTAAGTAAGTGATCTGTGTAAACTGTCTTATCCTATATATTGCTCTAAAGACCAGATGGCAGTAAAAGTTTTATATCACGCAATTCAGTTTCAACTTATTTTAAAAGGCAAACTGTAGGTTTGTCGGATATAATTAGTAAAAATATGTTAATAAATTTTAAATAGTATGTTTTAGATATTATCACTACATTATTAATAAATAGGCTGTTTTAGACTAGAAATTGAAAATAATAGATTTACTTGAAAGTTGATGTGAATATATGTAAAGTGCTCTTGAAGAAAAAGTCTTTAAAGTTTCGTTTTTAGATGCTGCGTCACTAAAACTGTTATAACACCAAAAATAATTTAAATATTGAAAAGTCCCTTTAGGAGCATATTCCAAAAGGGTTAAGGTTTGAAAATATACCTTAATAAAATAAATCTTCGGAAAATGTTCTAAAATTTATCTCAGAGGCGCATCTAACAGTGTACACCAAGATATTTATTTTTAGTAATAATTTGCAGCGTCTGCAGATGGGTCCGTCCCTTATTAGGCCTGTTTGTGGCACTGTATGGCATAATGGGAAACTTTAAAGGGGTGGTCAAAATATAGACTTAAACGGGGTTGCTTCTTACGGCTTGGGATAGAAACTTTGACCACTATTAATTAGGCTTCACAGAGGTATTTCCTTTGTGTGAATAGGTCCGTTCGAGTTTTGTTTGAATATGCGTGGTCGCCAAAGTTAATAGTAACAATTTAATCGCACTGTTACACTGTTAAGTTACAAACGTTTGCAAATAAGGTTAGTGCCTCAACAAACAATTTAATAAATACCAAATATCAAACAGACCTGCATAATGTTTAAATTATTCCCATTTAGAATACATATTCAAGAATATATAATCATATATTCCTGCTATTGGCACTTTAAAATACTACGAATTATCACTAAAGATTCATGGTTTAAGAACCAACTAATCGATAAAAAATACCTAATGAAAGAACCGTTAACATTTTTTATATACAAAATAAAATTGTCACTTGTAAAATTGAATCAAGCAGCCAGGGGACCTTCTATTCACTGTGCACATCAGCAAATATCAGGAAGAATAAAAACTTAAAAGCTAAATTAATATACATATCTATAAGAATAAATAGTTCTTTGAAGTTTTTTGATATATCCTTTATGTCAACTAACTAATAGGTCAATTGAAAAGTTCCCGGCTTGACACATAGATGGCGCTATTAGACTTAAATCCATATGTTTTTTAGTTAACCCTACCCACAAAAGATGCGTGCAGTCGTATCAATAGTTTGTAAATTATAGCATTTTGAGTGAAGCAAGTTTTGTTATTGTGAAAAAAAGACGTGGTGAAATGAGCACCGAAGACGGTGACGCAGTGAACGCCCAAATGAGGTTGTTACCAACGAAAACAAATTAAAAAAATTCAGAAAATGATTGAAAATGAAAATGATGAATTACCGTAAATTGAAATTTAATGAAATAGCAGAAACCCTAAAAATATCAACTGAACGTGTACATCATATAATTTACGAATATTTAGGTACGAGAAAGCTTTGAGCAATGTGAGTGCCGCGCGAGCTCACTTTTGACCAAAAACAACGACGAGTTGATGATTCGGAGTTTCATGTGTTTGAAGTTGATCAAGCCTAATAAACCCAAGTTTCTGCGTCGATATGTGACAATGGATGAAACATGGCTCCATCATTTCACTCCGAAGTCCAATCGACAGTCATCTCAGTGGACTGCACACGATGGACCCGCTCCAAAGCGTGGGAAAATGCAACAGTCGGCTGGCAAGGTTACAGCGTCTGTAATTTGCGATGCGCATGGAATAATTTTCATTGACTAACCTGACAAAATGGCCAAAAAACAGCCGAATTTGAAGAGAAAAAGTGCTGCTTCACCACGACAATGTACCGTGTCACAATTCAGTGAAAACGATGGCAAAAATTCATGAATTGGGCTTCGAATTGCTTCCTCATCTATCGTATTCTCCAGATCTGACCCCCAGCGACTATTTCCTGTTCTCAGATCTCAAACTCTCGATCTCATGTTCGCTAGGAAGAAATTTTCGTCGAATGAAGATGTGATCGCCGAAACTGAGGCCTATTTTGAAGCAAAGGACAAATTGTACTACAAAAATAGTATCAAAAAGTTAGATAGTGGATGGTTGGATATGGTCGCTATAATCAGTGTATCACCATTGAAATGGTGACCACCACCACGTCCAAAAAATGTGTTTTACTATGGTAGGCTGGGGACTGTTCAATTAACCTGTTATTCTTCGATATGAACTTTAACCCTGCCAAATTTAACGCCTCCAAGAGCCGAGGGCCCTTTTTTTAAAAAAGTTTAAGTTAAAGTTAAGTTTAAGTTTAATATATAGAAAACCCTCGTATATGTCTGACAGACAGAGAGAAGTTTAATATACTACGACTTGTCTAAGCAATCATCTCGCCAGAGATTTTGTTTCAGCAATCCTTTTCCGTTCTTCCTCACGATTGATCTTGACGTTTTCAATTAAGAAATTTTATATCAGACATCGACGGGCTTCATAGAGCCTCGCAAGACAAACATGCAAGATTGTTAGTTCTGGGGAACGTCCGGATTCCGAGCTCCGCCGCCGCCGCCTCCCCCTCCACGCCCCCTTATCGATCGCGAAAGGATTTATTACTGGAAGCTAAATATTTTCGGTACGTTCTCTTTATCGATATAAAGAAAAATATTTTATTGGAGAATCAATCTTTCGGTAGTTGGGCGATAAACAATCTCGGAGGAGAGAGTGGAGTTATGGAGAGTTTATTTGGCGTGCGAAATATTAAACGGAAATTTCGGTCGGGCGAATTTATGAATGTTTTTTAGTGAACGGCCGCCGATATTGTTGGTAATTTAGGGCAGATTGCGCCAATAAAACTGAATTAAATAAAGCAATCTGGTTCGGGTAATGCGATTTTAATTCTTCGCATCAAAAATAATTATTAATCGGGCGAGTTAATGCGAATAAAAGGTTAGATTTATTGCTGTAAATTGATATATTATTACTTGTTCTATTTAGGTCATAATTATATTATAAAAGACCTATTAAAATATATGTGGAGGCTTCTCTACAGATTTTACGGTAAACCTAGAACTATGGAGTGACTTTCTGAAAAATACCAAAACTACATAGAAAAAATTGGTATCTATCTATACTGTACATTTCGAATGCGATAAAAAAGTTATTTCTTCTATAGTTATTATAATTTCTTCATCTAAACGTGGGATTTAATATCAAATAGAGTACAACTTTCATGAGCCAAGAACTAGTCCGCAAAACTACTAGTCTGGTTTCATAGATTTATCAAAAACTTATCTCCAATGTAATTAAAATTATGAAAACTGATCTTCTTGGCTACTCCGTGCTCCTCATTGCTTCTCGCTTTCTTGCCCTATGTTTTAAGAAAGGTTTTTCTAATTAGGCATAAACTAATTTTCACTTTTATTTTCCTCCTCATCATTTCTTCTTTTTCGTCGTTTTGCATTCTTTCATTTTAACATATTTTACATTTTCTTTTACTACACTCTAGTCTATTTTCGGTAACGTCTTGTCACTTTTCTTTTATTCGGGTTCAATTAGACTATTTTGATTTACTTTCATCAAATATTAACAATATTCTAGTTTTGGCAATCCAAAGCTAACCGCAACAATTATATGACTTATATAAAGAGAAACACTGGCAAAAAATATTGCCACACTGGAACAGATGGATATTATTGTAAACACTGTTGCAGCATACAAAACAATTTTTTTATTAACCTCTTAGAACGTCAATCTGTCCGTTCTTGGCTATTCCGTCCTCCTCATGGCTTCTCGCTTTCTTGCCCTATGTTTTAATAAAGGTTTTTCTAATTAGGCATAATCTAATTTTCACTTTTATTTTCGTCCTCATCATTTCTTCTTTTTCATCATTTTGCATTCTTTCATTTTAATATATTTTACATTTTCTTTCACTACATTCTATTCTATTTTCGGTAACGTCTTGTCACTTTTCTTTTATTCGGGTTCAATTAGACTTTTTTGTTTTACTTTCATCAAATATTAACAATATTCTAGTTTTGGCATTCCAAAGCTAACCGCAACAATTATATGACTTACATAAAGAGAAACACTGCCAAAAAATATTGCCACACTGGAATTGATGGATATTATTGTAAACACTGTTGCAGCATACAAAACAATTTTTTTATTAACCTCTTAGAACGTCAATCTGTCCGTTCTTGGCTATTCCGTCCTCCTCATGGCTTCTCGCTTTCTTGCCCTATGTTTTAATAAAGGTTTTTCTAATTAGGCATAATCTAATTTTCACTTTTATTTTCGTCCTCATCATTTCTTCTTTTTCATCATTTTGCATTCTTTCATTTTAATATATTTTACATTTTCTTTCACTACATTCTATTCTATTTTCGGTAACGTCTTGTCACTTTTCTTTTATTCGGGTTCAATTAGACTTTTTTGTTTTACTTTCATCAAATATTAACAATATTCTAGTTTTGGCATTCCAAAGCTAACCGCAACAATTATATGACTTACATAAAGAGAAACACTGCCAAAAAATATTGCCACACTGGAATAGATCGATATTATGGTAAGCACTGTTGCAGCATACAAAACAATTTATCTCTTAAATTATCTCTTAATCTCTTAAAACGTCAATATGTCCGTGGGTAATAAGTATTGTTATATGATTTCCGTTATATAATATAACTATCCTGACATGTAAAAGATCGCTTGAGTAAGTGATCTGCTGTACAGCTTATAATTTAAATCTTATTTTAAAGGTTATCCTGACTTATTCTAAAGACTATTCTAAGTTATTCTAGAGATTATTAAGTCTCACTGTATGTGTCTATTAATCCAATCGCATGGTAGTTTGCGTTTGAGCCTACGCACTTCACCGTCATCGCGCACAATTAACAATTTGGCGGGTGCATTGCACTAATAGTCTTTCAGAGTACTTCGCACTAACACTTCGAATCACACTCAACACATTATGGGTTCTAAGGGGATATCGCGCTGAATCAGTTTGTTGGACACTTAATATGGGGCATCGACGATGACTCGCAACACTATATTGTGGAACTTTTGGAGGATATCTATGTTAGATTTGCTAGTAGTGGGCCACAGTTCAATATCCTAGATCCAAATGGGCCTAAGTTGACATATATAGTAAAACCTTGTTATCTAATGATAATTTTGATTTAATACATTTAGTTTGGTTTAACACCAAGCTGTTTGCGTTTTGTCACTATAGGTTTTTACCATGACAAACGTCGATCGAAATGCATTCCCAGATATTTAACATTGACTGCTTGCGGAAGTTTATGTTTATTCAATTTTACCGAGGAACACGTTCTTCTACGTGTGTTACGGTGAATGTCACATCGGTAGATTTTATCTCATTTGCTTTGATACGCCACGTTTTCAACCACAATATATATGTATTTGTACATATATGTATACTATGTATTTGTTCTATTGTTCCGTATTTATTACGGAAGCCAATTTTATGATCTGGAATAACATTTATCTCCTCTGCGATTATTTTAAGTCTCTTAACAAATAGTTTTTCGAATAGTTTAGAGATCGCAGGTAACAGCTTATAAGGATGATAAGAGGAGACGTCTTCTGAATTTTTCTCAGGTATAAGAATCATAATGATTTGAGCCACTTTCCAAGTGCTAGGAAAGTAATTAAGTCTTAGCATGGCATTAAATATGAATGTTATTTTAATTTGATGCACTTTTCTGAGAGCTCTTTTAAGATTCTTCCAATAATTAGGTCAAAAACCAGGAGCATTTTAAAATTAACTTTTTTATATATTGTTTGTTTTACTTTCTTCATAGTAAAGTTCTCATGTTGTTGCGGATATTTCAGCCGGGTACGGATTAAATACTGTTTTTAAATGTTTAGAGAAACTTCCCTTTTATTTTTATCATTCCTAGCCCAGGTGTTGGTTTTTGTTACTTTCCAGAGAGAATATTCCGTTAAGTGTTCTAAATAGTTTTAAATTTCTTGATTTTGTTTTTTATTTATTAGCTCTTTCAGCTCTTTTGTGGCCTTGGTGAATTCTCCCTTGTGTCCTTCTGTTCTCATTTGTTGCCAAGTTTTTCGCAGTTTTCTCTTTTCAGAATTTTTTTGTGTGATTGTAGATGAAATATAATTAAACTTTCGATATGTTACGCTATTAGGTGTTGCGTACCATGCGGCCTCTTGTATAGATTTTGTTATATTTTTTGCTGCTAGTTATGTGTCTCTTTCTGTTTTGAGAGGTAAATTTAGAGATATTGAATTGGTATTTGGTGTTATGCAAATGAGGTGGTTTTGTTTTGTTAAGAATATTTAAGTTCACTGTTATAATAACTCGTGAGTGATCAGATAATAGAACGAATCATGATTCAGCCTTGCACGTATTGGTTCACACATGTCTAAACGCCATTTAGTGTACCTTACCATAAAATATATATGCCTTTGGATCATTCCCATGCTCTTTAAGCGATTTGATATGGTTTATTGTGTTACTCCCAACAATTTGGCAGATTCCCCAATCGCAGATAGTAATACCATCTGCTGTAAATCCTTCAAAATTAATTTATAATATATTGATAATCACCTGATAGTATATTCCTATTTAGGATTATATTTTTTCTTTTTTTATTGATTTTTTTTGCTAGTTTCTCCTTATATATATTATCCTCTTCTAGTGACTCGGCCGTGCAGAACTTGATCACTTTAATTTTTATATGGAAGATCGTATTCTATGTCGGTTTATTTCATCAATAAACTATAAGTAATAGTAGATAATTTATTGTTGTTTTAATCAGATAATTAAGAAACAGTATCTTGTCAAAGACTGGTAAAATATTGAAGATTAACGTACACGAAAAATCAGCTATTAATATTGAATAAAAAAACCTTTTTACTATAAATTTAAAATCAACCAATTATTTGCAGAGTTCCATCAAAAATTTAAAATCAAATTCATACTATATTACACCGACAAAAAAACGTTGCGATAATCCAATACCATTGTGTGTCATGCTGGTACCAAAAGCAAACTAATAAAAATATATAAAACAACGCCAACCCTATAGAATTACATTACAATTTCCGTTTTGTTTTTCAATGGAATATTTCCCTTTGAACCTCGAGCAGGATTCGAGCGATCGAAGCTTTTGGTCGGGGCAATGATAAATTAAAAGGTAAATTTAAACGTACGTAATTAAAAATATCGGGGCAAGTTTGTAGAGGGAGTCTCGCAACGAACTCGTCCAAAGTAAATAGAATTAGTTATTAATTTAAATTGCATTTAGAATAAATTAGAATGTATTTGCCCGTTGTTCAAATATTGCGATGGTATTATAAAATCAGATTTCGTTTGAAATAAAATAATTGTTATTGATTTGATTAATAATAAATAATGGGAATGGGAACAATGAATGCTTTCGAAATTATACTTAGTTATGATTTTGAGTGCTATGTCGTTCCTAGAATGGGTGTGATTTAATTTTATTTAAAAAACTGCAAATATTGAAAAATATTAGTTATTGTAAGGTTGGTTAATAAGAATAAATGCAATCAGAAACAGTATATAATAAATTACTATTATAACAGGTCCATTTCAAAGTCCCTGGCCCACCATAGTCAAACACATTTTTTGGCAAAATTAGTTTTTTTTTATTCAGCAGAATTCCCTTTAAGGGTCATACCTTTTTTTTGTTCTGGCCTAAAAACCAGGCGGTGGAATGCATGACGCATACCTGGTCGCGGAGACTTGCCCTGGAGTGACAAGTTGGACCGGGTTATGTGGGACTGCCTCTGGGCTTACCAATACACTAAACCGAAACCGCCTCACAGTTGACCCCTGTGGATCGCTACTGCTACTGCATTAAATTTGGGGATATGGCACCCGCTGATCGGGCAGCCGTTATTGGGCACGAAGGCCCGGCGATTCTATTGATTCGCGAACCTGAGTTAACACACATCTGGGTACTGTTGTATGGGGGCAAAAGTTATGACTGTAGCGACGGATGAGGTCGTTTCAGCCTGAAAAAGGGGGGAGCTTGGCGGTGACGCGGTGCTAAGCTCCCAGCATGTCGACCAGCTCGTGAACAAGCGCGTTTTCAGAAGAACTTGAGCTGAGTTGTTGTTTGTGGAATGATTGGGATATGAAGTGCTTGATTTCTGGAGTGTCAGTTTCCCTGTGAATTTGATTATTTCTGACAAACCATGGAGCGTTTAATATTCTCCTGAGGAGCCTATTTTGGAAAACTTGAAGCCGTTTGACCTGGTTGGGTGTAACAAACTTGAAGTAGACATTAGATCCGTAGAGGAGTACGGACCGAATTAACATCTTGTAAAATAAGCATTTGATGGAGATAGGAAGTCTGCTAGAAAGGCAGATCAGAGAAGATAGCAGGTTTGCTATCCCCGAACCTTTTTGGATTGCTTTCTGGATTTGGGAATGCCAACCGAACCGCCGGTCGAAGTGAAGACCTAGGTACATGACGTTATCCAGCAATGGAATTATTGCGGTGTTGATCCTAAATTGCGAGACGCACAGTGCGCAACGCTTCTTATGGAAAATGATGGCCTGGGTTTTCAGGAGGTTGATTTGCAACCTCCAGAATTTGAACCACTTGACCGCATGATCGTGCTGCTTCTGTAGACGTTCATGAATTGTAACTTCGAACCTAGCGGCCGTGAAGAAAGCAGTGTCGTCAGCGTAAAACGCGACGTCAATGTGCTCTTTTCTCGGCAGATCTGAAATAAAGAGATTAAATAAGGCTGGGGCCAGCGGGGAACCTTGAGGTACGCCAGCATCGATTTGTTTACGACTGGAAAGTGATACCCTGATCTTGGCCTGGAAAGATCTAGAGATAGGGCTTGATGAGAGCGGTTAGGTCTTCTGGGAGGCCTAACCGTACGCACTTTGCGATCAATCCGTCGTGCAAGACCTTTTCGAAGGCTTTGGTTAGGTCCAGAAGAACTGCTCCAAGCTTTTTGCGTTGGTCAAGAGCATGATGAATGTGTGCGGCCAGATGGGTAGCCTGATGGACGGACAAGGGTGATACCATTTCTGTAGTACGATTTGTCCTTTACTTTCAAAATCGACGCAAAATCTCGGGTTTATTACGCTTGACTGCCTTCAAATACTGCTCCGAATCATCAGCTCGTCGTTGTTGTTGGTCAAATAGTCAAAAGGGAGCTCGCGCGACAGCCACATTGCACAGAGCTTTCTCATACCCAAATATTCGTGAATAATATGATGTACACGTTCCATTGATATCTTTAGAGTGTCTGCTATTTCATACAACTTTAATTTACGGCCAATAGACGTTTGTAAATATTTGCATTGAGAGACGCATTTGGTTTTAGGAACTCGTAAACTACACCTTGCTAAGAGTATCATATTTGGCACTGAATATCACCCTTCGATGTCGATATGAAGGCCACTCTCCAATAATCCATGACTTTTTGTGTTTGACATTGTCATAGTAGATACATTTTTCATCTCCAGGCATTACGCCTTCCCGAAAATTTTATTTGTCTGTTCAAACAATGAAACCAAGTTGTTGGAATGACTCGAAATGACATTTCAGTCAATGTGTGTCGCTGTTTTCCCTCTTTTGGATCTCTCCCAACGTATGTAAACATCTGGAAACATTTGATTCATCAACTGCTAAATTGCCCGGAAATGTTTTTATAGATTTATCTGGGTTTTCATCACATAAGTTTTGCAATTAATTGATTATCTTCGCACTTTTCTATCCCCCAGACAGATCCTTGTCATTGACATCAAAATAACTATTTTAGATCGTTGAAATTTAAAGAAAGGTAATTAATGCCGAAATTTTAATTTTCATCATTAGCGTCTGTAGACAGATAATAACACTGAAACTTTTATTTTGTATATAAAAATGTCAAAACCGTCCGAATTAATGGTCTTTAATAGCTCTTTGCAATAATACTTCACATTTTCACCATTAATTTAATTAAAATAATATAATCTCAGTTACTATATATCACCGTACGTAGAGTCCGTCCGTAATGAATATAAACGAACAAGAAAACTATTGGGTATCGTGAAAAGTCTTACCACATTTAGCAACAAATCTCTTCGTACACTTCATATTGGTATTAATATTGTCTTTATGGAGTAAAAGATAACAAATTGATATGATAATTAACCATTATCAGCTTTCATTAAACGACATCGAAAAAAGAAAAGTTTGAATTTTTAATGTATGTTCACCGATTTCTCCGTCGACTATGGGCCGATTTTCAACATTATTTTTATATTCGAAAGAGTGCATTTCTAAGGTGGTCCCATTGCAACAAATCATGATCTGTTGGGGTAAAGGGGGGAATCGAGGGGAACGCGAACGAAGGCACCTACAAAGTTTTCAAATATTCTTTATCTAGAATAATCAGATATTTATGTATAATGTTATTGTTGAGCTGATGTGACGGAAAATCCGAAGTCGTTCAGTGTAAAAGCCATTAAGTTTGCTTTTTAAGCATTAACTATAGCATACAAGACTTCGTGGAAATACTGTAGACATCTGTTTCTATGATGTAATGGTTAAAGTGTTTAGCTTCCAAACGGAAGTCGCGGGTTCAATAACTTTTTGTTGTTGGTTAGTTACAACATTTGTCAAATCACCTAGGCTATGTAGTGGACCCCGGGGTTTGAAACGCTCCTTATTTTCAATTATTGTTTCTTTATTCCTATTTTTCCTCATACGGGGGCTGCACCCTTACTTGGCCTACCCATTGTAATATTAACTAAAGTAACTGCATAATTTATCGATTCAATTTTTTGTGTATGTCGTATGTATTATCTCGGCAGCTTCAAACTTCTCAGACTTCAAATTAGTCAATTGGTAATAGTTAAAATGATATTATAAATAGATAAATAGGTTTAGGTAGGTATTAAACTAAATTGCGAGTATATATTAGAATATAAAATAGGTGTAACTAGGTTAAATAAGGTTTTTAGTCATTTTTAGATAGGTTTAAAAGGTTTCTTTTGTGTTAAAAATCTAAGTTTGATTATTTTTAAATGTTTAGTTAATTAATTATTTATTTTTTGATGTTTTATTTTTGCTGGAATGTGCTCAAAATTGCCAGACATGATTAGCACTAATTATATATATTTCTCGCACATAATGGTCCTCGCACATCAAAAGGAATAAAATATGCATTTGGTAACAAAAGTTAAATAAAATCAACTAGATTAACAAAAGTAAACAATAGACGCTCCAAAAACATTAAGTTATCTTTGTATAAGATTCATTAATTCAGATCACGGCGAATCCCGATAATATTCAAG
The DNA here is from genome assembly GCF_030347505.1 of Rhynchophorus ferrugineus. NCBI lineage: Eukaryota > Metazoa > Arthropoda > Insecta > Coleoptera > Curculionidae > Rhynchophorus > Rhynchophorus ferrugineus. Next base: position 54,882,326 of record NW_027472583.1, read on the forward strand.
GACATTTGCTCGTATGCAGTGGCGCAATTTTCGGAAATGTCTAATTATTGTAACCTCTCAACCACAAAATGTACTTCCTAATCACGTTCGCATTGAACTGACGTTGATGGATGAGGCCCTTTTGAATGGCCATTTTGTTCGGTAATTAGCCGGTTCCATTATACGGCGGGAATCGCTTCCACCTTCCGCTATGGAAAAACGTTGTACGCATCGGACGAAGCCTACGGGCGCCATTCTGTTTGCGCTCGCTATGCATCTGTCGAACGTTCTTGTTTATTGTATGAGGGCCTGTAAGCCGCTTATCCGATATATGCACTTGATTTTGATTATTGCGACTATATATCTTCAGGGCATGAAATATTGATTTTGATTCAATCGAAAACCACGTTTCTATAAAACAAATTTGTTTTCATATTTTCATAACTTCTAGAAAAAATCGAACAAAATCAAAAAATATATGTCAAAAAATTTAGGACTGTAGTATTGCTGGCCTTTGTATGTTTAAAAACTTAAGTTCAACTTGTAAATGGTAGTTATATTTTGCAAAACCAAAGCAACAAATTGTATTTTCATTTCCAATGTATTATTCAGTTATCTATACTATAATAAAATCTCTCCTGTACAAGATTCTGGTTCGATCCGTCGTTCTATACGGCTCCAGTGTCTAACTAAAATGCGTCTCACCTAGCCAGGAGGAACGTCTTCAAGTCTTTCAAAACAAAATTCTCACGAGAATAATCAATCCCCCTACTTCGTCAGGAATAATCAAATTCATAGAGAAACAGCCGTCCCCCAAGTTCACGATTTTATATACGAGCTCTACTCGAGATATTTCACTGTCGACACTACCCTGTCGTGCTCTAACTCCAAATTGTCTCCACCTTCTCCGGCGAGCGATTAACTCATGTACCGCAAGCTGTGTGGTGTGATAAAGACGACATGTCCTTTCCTGGCAGTAACATCTTAATACCAGAAAAAAGTATGAGTTGGTGTCATTGGATCAGCTGATAGGGTGGGGTTTAGTGGGTAGCCCAGAAGTAGTCTCCACATAACCAGTTCAACTCGCTTACTCTTCTGGGTCTTCCCGACCAGTCAGTTTGCATTTTAAGCACATATACAATATATACTATAGCTTACACAAAGTCGTAGAAATATTTTAATCTACTGCTACTATGGTGTAGTGGTTAAAGCGTTTAGATCCCTGACAAAAGTCGCGGGTTTGATTCTCGGCGGGGACAATACCTTTTTGTTATTTAGTTAGAACCTTTGGTAAATTACCTAGACTAGATAGCGGGCCCGGTGCCTGAAGTGCTCCTTATTTTCAATTATTGTTTCTTTATTCCTATTTTTCCTCATAATAAAATGGTGCTAAAAGTAATACTAAATTAACCAACCTCTCGTTTTAGGTTAATAAGTCAACCGAAGGCTGGATAGTCATTGTCCATGAAAAAAACAATAGAAAATATTACAGTAAGTGATAAAAATCAGATATTTATTTTATTCATGAGATATTTTAATAACAATTTAATTTTTCTTTTATGGGCGCAGTATTGCTAGAATTGGTTGAGCGAAAGCCGAAAAAAGCGAAAGTAGAATAAGGGAGAACATTAGATATGATTTTGCAAGAATAATGAAGAACGATACTTTGAAAAGATCAAACTTGCTAATGAAAGTTGACCCGATAGATTAACAAAATTCCAGAATAACAAGAATCGTCTGTCCTCAGTTTAGAAGATATGTAAATTTTAACAATCAGCCTTTTCGGATTCACAATATAAACATTAACCAGACCAGTTTCAATTTTAAATATTTTAATTAATATGATATCTGGTAAAAGTTGATCTTCCTTAAGAACTTGTAGTAATTTATAAAGCTCTGGAGATATAATATATTATTCTATTAGAGGTAATTGCAAAATGTATTAAGAATTTTCTGTAAATTTTATTGGCATTCAATTCTAATCAATTTCAAAATATATAATAACGAAATCTATAGAGGACTAATTAAAGATAAGCTATCTGCAATGGTAAGCTACTGTATTAAAGATTGTATAGTGGAATAAATAACTAAAGGACGGACTCTTTTCTCACATAAGTCTATTTTTTATTTTATTTGTTGTTTTTCATTATACGTTTTTAGTTACTAATACATAAATGAAATCATAAAAATATAAAGATAATGTGAAACTAACTACACATTTCGCCTAGGTGGAATATATGGGACGAATAGAAGAAATTATGAATTATTCACAGTAACATGGTAAATATTTTAAACCTATTATAAATATTAACAATTAATAACTGCATGACATTTTGTTCATTGAATCTTTTATTAATTATGTAATTTATAGATCAAGTTCATTTAATGAGAGTAAATAAATTATTATAATATAATATTTATATTTCATAAAATAAAATTTTTAATTGTGTCATTCAATGCCATTTAGGTAAAATAGTTTAGCAAATGTGTAATATATGTAATCAAATACATTGTTGATCTTAAATTGAAAATATTTTGCAAACATGTTTTAGTAATATTAACACCATTTTTAAATTATTCTCTTTACTCTACTGTGGCAGAACTCATTGATATCATGGAATATGATAAAAATTTTAATTAGTAGATCCTAGTAATGCAAATTCAACCTATTTATGAAGATTTATTCAACCATTTTAAGTATTTTTATTTTCTAACTTAAGTGCTCTAGATCGGTGACCCTTGTTTGCTACCAAGCTTTATCGCCACCAAAAGAGTGAAAGTAGTGAAAACGGTACAACACATTTTTTGTTACATACAGAAAACCATTCATTTTTAAGATAAATGTCTCTATTAACATGAGTAACTTTTCTTTAAGTTTGCACTAGATTTCTCAATAACATCACCTGGTAATGGTCCACCTTTTCCATTAAATTCCAAGTTTTCTCCTTGAGAATTTCTAAAAATTTGTTCATATTAATTAAATGAAAGACTACTTCCATGGTCACAGTTATTAATATTGTTAGTATAGGTCGCCCAAAGCTCTAATACAGATAACCGATATCACATACGAAGCTTATGGTGCATGGACTAAATGCAGCGAAATCTCCACTTAAATATCGGCCTTCTTTTAGACCGTTTGGGCCGACGCGGGAGTAACGGAAGGCCGCGCGAGTGTTTGAAAGAGCATGCAGAGCCCGTTCGTGTGGCCCAGATAAATAATAGCGATAGCGTTAAGGTAGTAGCCTACCAATGGAAGATTATTCCACTGGTCCTCATTATCTCCGTGACTCGCACATCTATTGCAGCTTTTTTATCCTCTATTAAAACAAGAATTCGCGAATGTTAAGTAGATTTGCTTTTTGGTAAGCAATAGAAAATATTTTAATATTTTAGTGCGATTTTATAATTATCTTTGGGAGCTCTGCAGCACTTTTGCTCCAGCGGCCACTAGCAGAAACATGATTAACTTAATAAATTGTGGTCGACCACAGGGCGGTCACTATTCACAATAAAAATCAGACGTAATATAATTCTTAATAGAGCCAACCTAAAGAAGAAGGTACGACGTCAAAACGATAAGTAACACGATCCGACGTAATAACAACAATAAATCGCGCCAGATAGATATCCGATATCAATACCAATTCGGTAATCAGATCTAGGTGTCCGAGGAAATCGTTCCGGTCGTCTTTTCCTTTCCGTGAAACGCGTTCGATCCATTAAAGCTCGCCCGAACTTTATCTGGCCGATGCCAAAAACGGCATAAATTCCAAACGGGGAAACTCATCGTGACACACACACACAGAGAAAAAAGCGGTCTTCCAGTTCGGTCGCTTCGCGTCCCATATCCCGGCGATCTCTCGTCGCCACTTTGAACTGTCATCAAACGCGTGCCACTCACAACTTCCCCCTGACTTATTGGCGAAACTTTGAAATTTCTTCCCGGCGATCGGACCTTTGATACCGCCGCCCGTAACGTACAAATCGGGCGTGCCAACTGCTTTTGTTACGCCGAGGAATTTTCGGACGAGATACGAGAGATAACACCGGATGTGTAGGTAGATAGCGAAATAACGGGATATAATATTTATGGGCCCTCGGCCTATCGATATCCTTGTAGGTAGCGAGCAGTAGAATGGGGAGGGGAATTGTCAACCGGTAAAAGTTTTATTCACGTTTTTCTCTATCGTATCTTTATGTGAGAGTGAGGTCGAAATGTTATTGTACCGGTTTCACCTATAAAATTTCGTCAAAAAACCGCTAAACAGTATAGTCCATCCAAGGTGGCAGTGAACTTACGTCATCATGATATACAATGTATTGACCTGTATTCAATACCAGACAATATATTCCTTCTAATTTCATTTTAGGTAAAAAGAGATAAAATGCTGCCTGATACGTTCGATGATGTAATCGAATAGTAAGAGGTTATAAACTGGCAAACGTTTTGGCGCTTTGCTTCATTTGATGAATTTCAAATCCTTGGTTAATATTTCTTTGGTTGAAAATCAGAACCAGATTACCTCTCTAATCAATAACCTGGAACAAGAACGAGGTACTGGGGACCGTTCTTACCAGCAAAATGCGTTATAGAGATAAGTATCGATAAGTTTTGAGGACTTTTATTGGAAATATTTTAATTGTGTTGCAGCTGCACTGAATATTAATATGGATGCTATAACCAAAATCTCTCACGTTAAAAAAAAACAATATAAATTTGGATTCACCTTTTACCTTAATGTTGGCTCTATTTATGACTAAATTTAGGAATATTGTAAAATCGTTAATAGTTTTTTAATATAAAAATAGTTTTATACAATTATTATAGAGATAACTATTAGTATGGAAAGTATCTGAAACTTTACATACTCAAAAGAGCTTCATGTACTACGTACATGAAGCTCTTTTGAGGATATTAGTTATCACTATTATAGCTAGTTAAATACCGTTAGGAGGCAGAGGATTTAAATAGTATAACCTACGAAGAGATCCGATACAAGTCCCAGCATAGCTTTTTTTAAAGCTTCCTATTTTTAAAACATAATATAATTAAGACACATTTGTTACGTGAAATGATGTACAGACATAGGTACTTCAATATGGAACATTACGCCACCCTTGATAAGAAGCTAATAAGAAGAGTCTAAAGACTACAAAAGTTGATCAATGAAAAATGTTAAACTCAAAATATACACTAAATATACACTGTTCGGAAGCATAGGATTTAAATAATATAAATATAACCCATAAAAAGATCCAGTGCAAGTCTCAGATATATTTTTTTCTAGAAGCTTATAATTCTTAAAACATACAACCAAATTGAGGGAGACTTGTTATTTGCAATGGTGTACAGTCATAGGTATTTCAAAATTGAACATTACGCCACCCTTGGCAAAATGGTAATAAAAACAGTGTAAAGACAACGAAAGTTGACGGAAAAAGTCAAAGGTAAAATAGCATTTGGTTAAGTTTGTAAAACATAATATTTTTTCATAATTCGTTACAGATATATCGTTCTTCAGTTTAGACCCACGAAACCAACAAAAAGGTCCCAACAAGTGGTCGATAAGGTTGTATTTAAGGATTGGCTTGCAGAATATATGTTTATACAGATACAGATACAGATTTATATCTGTGACTTTATGCACCTGGTCAATTGTTGAATGTTTGTTGATAAAACCAAACTAACATGCATGTATTAGATTTCTCCTATATATGGAAAATTCTGCTTTAGAAGCTACACTGATATTTAATGAGATGTTAATTTAATTTAGTTTTGATATCTTAGAGCGTTAAGAATAATATGAAAAAATTAGATAACTATAATCTATTCAAAACAGTGACACGTGATCAATATGTGTCTGTCGAAAGTTGTAAATTCATTTTACAATCAGACAATATATATTCCTTCTCATTTTATTCTACTTAAAAATATATAAAATGCTGCTCCAGAAGTTCCTGAATGAAACCAGAACTATCTGGATTTGTGGAAAGAAGTATTGTCGGAAATAACACCTTCAGTTTGTGTGAGCTCAATCAGACACATTGAAGGAGAAATTGACAAATGGTAGAATCTTGATTAGGTGTTTGATAGATCAGAAATAAACAGCTTAGTTATTAACTTGATTAGTGTTCTGATTGGTGTAACAGTGATTGAATAAAATTTTATGAATGTTGGTTTATGATTCAATGCTGACAATTTCCAAAGGAGGATGATGAAAGAGGAAACAACTAATGGTCAGTAACAATTAATATACTTTAATTATAGGAAATTATATTATGGAGTGTGAAACCTTTATGAGTATGTGTGTTATTTTTCAGAAAATACATTAACGTTTGTTTAAAATGTTTGAAGAAAGAAATAATACTAAATGTTTTGCAGATATGGCAAATTCATTAAGAAGAATGCAGTGATTAAAGGTAGCTTTATCAAGAAAGATGTATACAGATAGTAACAGGACAAACTAAAGAAAAATATAGTAATGTTATAATAACTTTACAAAGATGCATTGAATCGAAGGCAACAAGAACTAAACGTGAACCTTAAATATGCTCTCAAATGAAAGTGAAATACATTATTCAGATATGCAATTGTTAATTAGGTTGATTAGGCCTTCGGGGGATACCACTATATCAAAAAAATGCGCTTAGAGTTCTACCTGTACTAGTGTGGAAAAAGTTCAATGTATATATAATAAAACAATTCCTCTAAATTAGTGTGACTGTAGTTCTAAGTTCTTCGATAACATATGCATTTGATATATTATTATGTTAGAATAAATTATAATACATAACATTTTTGTTTCATTATTTTATTTACATTAGAATTTGGTTATATGTCAGAGCAAAAATGTACTAAAACCCAGAGTTGCTGAGGCAACATTGCGACGTTTTGACAGCTTACGTGTGTCACTACTGTTTTGAATAGACTGCAGATGTAATGTGTCTTTTTTTTTGGCCTGGAACCGGGTAGGGGAACCCTGTTACGGATACCTGGTCGGGAAGACCCGCAAGAATAAGCGAGTTGGACTGGTTATGTGGAGGCTGCCTCTGGGCTACCCACTAAACCCCACCCTATCAGCTGATCCAGTGACCCTAACTGATACTTCTTACTGTTAGTAAGGAGGGTGCCCGTAACCGGTAACACCGTTAAGAGGCACAAGGGCCAGGCAAGGACGTGGCGTCGTTATCACACCACGCAGCTTGCGGTACATGCATTAATCGCTCGCCGGAGAAGGTCGAGACAATTAGGAGTTAGAGCACGGCGGGGTAGTGTCGGCTGTGATAGAATAAGGCTACGAAGAGCCGAATGAGTTATTGGCCTGAAATATCGGCCAGCTCGGTAACACATCTATTGTCCGAGAGACGAAGAGTGGAGAAATATCTCGAATAAACCTCGGATATAAAATCGTGAACTTGGGGGACGTTTGTTTCTCTATGAATTTGATTGTTCCTGGCGAACCATGGGGCATTGATAATTCTCCTGAGAATTTTGTTTTGAAACACTTGGAGACGTTCCACCTGGCTAGGGGAGACGTATTTTAGATAGACACTGGAGCCGTATAGAACGACTGATCGAACCAGCATCTTGTACAGGAGAGATTTTATAGATAGAGGAAGCCTGCTGGCTCTGTTGATAAGCGGGAACAGCAAATTAACAATACCTTGACCTTCATGGAGGGACTTTTGAATGTGGGAAGTAATGTGTCTACTATACGCTTTATAAATATGCAATAAACTACGCTGTGGGAGGTGACAAGAACAGCACAATTCTTTTAAATTCAATTTAAATTCGTAAACTGAAAAAAAACATATATTTTAACCGTTTATTTTTAATTCTTTTCCTGCTCTCGAGAATCTACAACATAGTATATTGCCTAGTAAATCATGAGAGAATCTACCGTCCGAATGCGATAGTTTTCTGTCTTTTCCAACGGCACTACTTCCATGGTCACAGTTATTAATATTGTTAGTATAGGTCGCCCAAAGCTCTAATACAGATAACCGATATCACATACGAAGCTTATGGTGCATGGACTAAATGCAGCGAAATCTCCACTTAAATATCGGCCTTCTTTTAGACCGTTTGGGCCGACGCAGGAGTAACGAAAGGCCGCGCGAGTGTTTGAAAGAGCATGCAGAGCCCGTTCGTGTGGCCCAGATAAATAATAGCGATAGCGTTAATGTAGTAGCCTACCAATGGAAGATTATTCCACTGGTCCTCATTATCTCCGTGACCCGCACATCTATTGCAGCTTTTTTATCCTCTATTACAACAAGAATTCGCGAATGTTAAGTAGATTTGCTTTTTGGTAAGCAATAGAAAATATTTTAATATTTTAGTGCGATTTTATAATTATCTTTGGGAGCTCTGCAGCACTTTTGCTCCAGCGGCCACTAGCAGAAACATGATTAACTTAATAAATTGTGGTCGACCACAGGGCGGTCACTATTCACAATAAAAATCAGACGTAATATAATTCTTAATAGAGCCAACCTAAAGAAGAAGGTACGACGTCAAAACGATAAGTAACACGATAAGACGTAATAACAACAATAATACTAGTGAGGAAAAAGTTCAATGTATATATAATAAAACAATTCCTCTAAATTAGTGTGACTGTAGTTTTAAGTTCTTCGATAACATATCCATTTGATATATTATTATGTTAGAATAAATTATAATACATAACATTTTTGTTTCATTATTTTATTTACATTAGAATTTGGTTATATGTCAGAGCCAAAATGTACTAAAACCCAGAGTTGCTGCGGCAACATTGCGACGTTTTGACAGGTTACGTGTGTCACTACTATTTTGAATAGACTGTAGATGTAATGTGTCTACTATACGCTTTATAAATATGCAATAAACTACGCTGTGGGAGGTGACAAGAACAGCACAATTCTTTTAAATTCAATTTAAATTCGTAAACTGAAAAAAAAACATATATTTTAACCGTTTATTTTTAATTCTTTTCCTGCTCTCGAGAATCTACAACATAGTATATTGCCTAGTAAATCATGAGAGAATCTACCGTCCGAATGCGATAGTTTTCTGTCTTTTCCAACGGCACTACTTCCATGGTCACAGTTATTAATATTGTTAGTATAGGTCGCCCAAAGCTCTAATACAGATAACCGATATCACATGCGAAGCTTATGGTGCATGGACTAAATGCATCGAAATCTCCACTTAAATATCGGCCTTCTTTTAGACCGTTTGGGCCGACGCAGGAGTAACGAAAGGCCGCGCGAGTGTTTGAAAGAGCATGCAGAGCCCGTTCGTGTGGCCCAGATAAATAATAGCGATAGCGTTAATGTAGTAGCCTACCAATGGAAGATTATTCCACTGGTCCTCATTATCTCCGTGACTCGCACACCTATTGCAGCTTTTTTATCCTCTATTACAACAAGAATTCGCGAATGTTAAGTAGATTTGCTTTTTGGTAAGCAATAGAAAATATTTTAATATTTTAGTGCGATTTTATAATTATCTTTGGGAGCTCTGCAGCACTTTTGCTCCAGCGGCCACTAGCAGAAACATGATTAACTTAATAAATTGTGGTCGACCACAGGGCGGTCACTATTCACAATAAAAATCAGACGTAATATAATTCTTAATAGAGCCAACCTAAAGAAGAAGGTACGACGTCAAAACGATAAGTAACACGATAAGACGTAATAACAACAATAATACTAGTGAGGAAAAAGTTCAATGTATATATAATAAAACAATTCCTCTAAATTAGTGTGACTGTAGTTTTAAGTTCTTCGATAACATATCCATTTGATATATTATTATGTTAGAATAAATTATAATACATAACATTTTTGTTTCATTATTTTATTTACATTAGAATTTGGTTATATGTCAGAGCCAAAATGTACTAAAACCCAGAGTTGCTGCGGCAACATTGCGACGTTTTGACAGGTTACGTGTGTCACTACTATTTTGAATAGACTGTAGATGTAATGCGTCTAATATACGCTTTATAAATATGCAATAAACTACGCTGTGGGAGGTGACAAGAACAGCACAATTCTTTTAAATTCAATTTAAATTCGTAAACTGAAAAAAAAACATATATTTTAACCGTTTATTTTTAATTCTTTTCCTGCTCTCGAGAATCTACAACATAGTATATTGCCTAGTAAATCATGAGAGAATCTACCGTCCGAATGCGATAGTTTTCTGTCTTTTCTAACGGCACTAAGTCCCGCAAACTCCTTTAGGTCGAAAGGGTCATGATGTAAAGAAATGTACGGCTTAAGTTGTCTCCTTTTCTCGCAACGATATCAAACACGAGGCTCGGGGCTCAAGAGATTTCTCAAGTGACGTTTAAGTCGGTCTTTTTAGACCGAACGATATAAACAGAAGGTGAAAGGGTTGAATAAAATCGTATTGGATACGACTGGTAAAAGTATCATTAGGCGCTTTTTATGGGGGGGGGTTATGTTGTAAACGGATTGGGACCGGAAATTTTTGATCTATATACAGTTATTCAGGTTTAGGTATGGTATTTAATTTTAAATGACTTGCTAAATAAAATAATTTTAATTTGAGGTTTCTTTTTCAGTTGTCTTCATATTTTGGTTTTGTTTATTTCCTCTAATGGGAATTTGGATGAAAAATATTAATATTTTATTTAATTTTAGGTCCATTTTCAATGTATTTATTACTTTTATTTTAGGACGCAGCTTATAATTTATTTGTCCCATTGATTTTTTAGAATGACTTGTTTAGAATAATATATAGTTTAACTATTATATAACATTTGCTGATGGAAAACCTCTAAGCATTGAGACATCTGACTACTACCGAAGTCCATCAAAACATTTTAAAAACTTGTGCTTAAGCTGCTCCGTCATATCCCGCATAATTTTCGGTTTTAGTAACCACAATCAAGTCAAGTTTCAAATAGATGGTAATGATATCAATGGTACAGAAAATACTTAGGGATGAAAAAAGTACTAAGGCTAGTGAAGAAGTTCAAAGAACCTGTCAAGAGCTTAAGAGTTGGCGAATCAATTGGTTCCAGACGATATTTCGAACCATCTCAAGCTTAGAATTTCATCGTTCAAAAAGGGATTTCTTTGTCTTATTGTTACTGGCGAGAAAAAATTCACTTATTGACACAATTCCCAGGGCAAAAGGTTATGGTCCAGTACAGCCATCTACATCGCTCCCGATGCGGAATATTCATAGCTATATAGTCAGCAAGACATATGACTGTACCGATAAGGCGTAGTGTATTTATTACAAGCTGCTAAAGCCAAATGAAACTGTTCCTGCGAACGTTAACGAAAATCAGTGACAGATCCAAAATCAACACTTGAATAACAACTTGTGGTGCATATGGTGGTATCAACAAGGTGTAATATATTACAAGCTGCTAAAACCGAATTAAACGTCCTGCAATTGTGAAGGCAAACAACAATGAGTAATGGATGCAAAGGCAAACTCTTACATGGCAACATTCGACCACCGTTACAATAGCTTTGATGGATATACTGTGGTAGTTTGAATAGGAAGTTCTGCCTCATCTACCCCTTTTACTAGATGTACACCATGGTACACGATTTTGAACTGCTGAAGAAGTGCGAAAATGGGTCGAAGATTGGATATGCGCTAAAGCAACATCTTTATTTCGACAAAATATCGCTATATTGCCATAACTATTAAAAAGACTTATTATGTAAAATATTTGTATTAATACGTATTGTACCAATATGTCTCAATAAATATCTTTTTACAGCGAAAAAATACTCAGAATTCACTGAAGCACCTAATACTATTGATATTTTATGCAACTGAATTATGACAATAATGCTAAATATTGTAAATTCCTCCATAAATAAATTAAAAATTTAAACACAACAAAATAATGAGAGATATATAAACAATGCATTGAATTGTTTTGTCGATGACGCTTTGTATCGGCAAAATTTGTTTTCAAAAGGATGTCGGATAACCGAATTTGTTAAATAGGCAACTCTGCACCAGATCAAAGTAGTTTAATTATAAACTAAACTTATATGATAATGTTTTGTGGCGAGGTACGGCTTTACAGAATGGATCCTAATTATACTTTTAATCCCGCAGCGTTAGGCCCATTTATATGACAGTTACAGGTAATATTACAAATAGTGGTGGAAGGTTTAAAGCTAAATGTGCTTAATGTTGCGCGGTTTCATTTAAAATAGGTCGGAAGTAATATTTTGTTGGATAGTGATTAAGCAGATAGACTGCTAAAAATTTCGTAGTTTTTCAAATTAGTGCAGTATTTTTTAAAATATATAGCGATAAATGCGTTGAATTTCCAGCCCCAATAGAATATTTCGAAATATTTGAAATGGCCAATAGTTCCCATTCATTTTTATTTTATCTTTCATCTATATGTTTCGAAGATATCCGAACGTACAACTACGGTATTGGATCTATAAATTAGTTTTAAACGATTCTTTTCAATTTGAAGCTTTATTACGAAATATAGATACAACATATTTTGTTCATGGATATCCGCTATTTCCCCATCCTTTAGAAAGAACGATGTACGAGGGTGGTTTAAATATGATGGAGAGAAACGTTGTAGACGGCGCGCATGTATGTTTTGAAGGTGAGGTGAGTGTTTTGGCTTGGGTATGTGATAGCTGGGTCCCTTATGAACAGTGTGGCATAGTTTCCATTTCGTTAGAAGCGTATGTTTAACGCCCGTGCTACGACCATGAGTAAACGTCAATTGCCTATAGCCGTAGCGCAACGTATTATCATTCGTTTTTTAGTGTGGGAATTAATTTGTGGCGTTAAAATGACGAAAATATTTCTGTGTTTCCGAAATCAGTTCGGTATTGAATGCCTGAGCAGAGCTGCCGTGTTTAAAGGGGATAAAACATTCAAGGATGGCCGCGAAAGCGTCGAGAAAGAGCCGCATGATCGTCGACGGCGAATCAGCATCACATTCTTCGTTGTTCGTTCGAGACATTGCGGCTAAACTCGGCATCATTATTGTTAAGTGCAGAGTCTATCATCCACGAACACCTTCAATATCGCGAAATAATGGCTCGATGGGTTCCTAAACTTCGAGCAAAATTTACGCAGTTGAAAGTTTGTTGCCGCTGGCTGATGCGATACGAGGCGAAGGGGGACGTTTTTTTAACGCGTATCTTCACTACAGATAAGACATGGGTACACGATTATACTCCCGAAAGTAAGATGCCGTCGAAAGAGTTGAAAAAAGAAGGAGGAAAGGGCGCCAGTCAAAGCGAAGACAACCCGGTCCGCGAGTAAAGTTCTGTACACGGTGTTCTGGGACCGGCGGGGCGTGCTGTACGTCGATTTCCTGCACACCCAACGTATCATTAATGCTGCATACTACTGTAACCTTTTGAAAACGCACATGAAACCCGCTTATCGCTCAATACGAAGGAGCATTCCAGCACAAAGTTCTTCTCCAGAAAAACGCGCGCCCTCATACCGCGCATCTCATGCTCGATACAATATCGGAATTATGGTAGGAGGAACTGGAGCACCTCCCATACGGTCCGAATTTATGACTCTGCAACTATCACATGCCAGATTCAATACCGACGACGAGGTAGACGAGATCGTGTGCACATAGCTGTCCGATTTGCCCAAGGAATTCTTCGATACCGGCATCAAAAAACTTCCAGAAAGATGGACAAAATGCGTAACTAGTGAGGGGAAATGCCTAGAAAATCTGTACATTTTTGTAAATGTTTTCAATAATAAATAAACATGTCAGAGTATGTGTCTCTATCATATTTGAACCACCCTGGTATCTTTTGACACTAAACATGGCTCAGGCAGGTCGCGGCTCATATGTCATGAGGAGCAAGTTCTGGTGAATAAGGCGAATGGGGTAGCACATTTTAAGTTTCTAATTATGTTTTCACTGGTTGAGCAACATGTGATCGAGCGTTGTCATACTAAAGAATAACATTGTTGTATCTTTGGTATTCCGACCTTTTTCGTGCATCCATGTTCGGTTCAAAAACATCCGTTGTAGTTGATAGTCAAATTCTCGTCTTTAATTTTTTTGACTGAATGAATAGAACACTCATTAACTTCGGTGTCAAAATCACCTTTTTTAGCATATATTAAACCAGTATTCACATATTGAAATCAATTGAGCATAGTTGCCATAATCTTTAAACGGCACTCGACTATCTTCAGATGTGTATTCCTTTCAATTGAAAAAAAAGTAAAACTTCCCGAAAATGTAATTAGTCAGTAGAAATTCCGATATTTTCAAAGCACTAAAGATATTGTAGTTCACATCTCGACAAAACGACCATATTGAAAATTGATTAGTGTCAGTGAGACTACATGACTCCTCTACGGATCTAACGTCTACTTCAAGTTTGTTACACCCAACCAGGTCAAACGGCTTCAAGTTTTCCAAAATAAGCTCCTCAGGAGAATATTAAACGCTCCATGGTTTGTCAGAAATAATCAAATTCATAGGGAAACTGACACTCCAGAAATCAAGCACTTCATATCTCAATCATTCCACAAACAACAACTCAGCTCAAGTTCTTCTGAAAACGCGCTTGTTCGCGAGCTGGTCGACATGCTGGGAGCTTAGCACCGCGTCACCGCTAACCTCTCCACCTTTTCCAGGCTGAAACGACCTCATCCGTCGCTACAGTCATAACTTTTGCCCCCATACGATAGTACCCAGATGTGTGTTAACTCAGGTTCGCGAATCAATAGAATTTCCGGGCCTTCGTGCCCAATAACGGCTGCCCGATCAGCGCGTGCCATATCCCCAAATTTAATGCATTAGCAGTAGTGATCCACAGGGGTCAGCTGTGAGGCGGTTTCGGTTTAGTGTATTGGTAAGCCCAGAGGCAATCCCACATAACCCGGTCCAACTTGCCACTCCAGGGTAAGAATCTGCGACCAGCGCGAACAAAAAAAAGACTACATGAAGTTAGTTATAAATGCACCCGATTCGATATAATTAGCAGTAACACCATCTGTTGTAACAGTTTTAAAAGTAAGGCATAGTTCTGATACAATATTTGAAGCAAAAATCATTTTATATAACTTAATTATCGTTCCAACATAATAACTGATTAAAAATTTTAATGGGATAAAAGTCACCCGTCAATAACGATCCGATATTAACAGTAACGCTTTTATTTGCGCCGGCCTGTCAATGGGAAATAATCCAGAGCAAGAAGAAATAACCGACAATAATTAAGAAAAACATAAATCACCGCCAGACAAGATAATATCTCATCTAGCGACAGGGGGCGATGGGATCGATCCGGGCCGGGGCCAGGCCTGCCCGCCCTCCCCCCGGATTAGAGACAACTTCTGGCAAGTCTCCTCCAACAAATCTCGTTTCGGCATCGGATTGATTTTCGGAACCGATTTACAGATATCGAGTGGTCGCGGCCGCTGACATCGACTTAATTATCTGCCGAAAATTTACTGCCGCAAACGAAGAAACTTCCAACTTGTTTAATTACGTTTGATTATAGGCCTTTGATGGGCCGAACCATAATTCTGCGGTTTTGGACAGTTCGTTTCTCTTTTTATTCGTCTCTCGGCCCTCCGGAGACACCACCGGTTGAGAGATTAGCGAGCGATGTTCCAGCCGTTGACCATGTTAGATGGAAACATGGATTACAAAATCGCAGATAATAATAACGTAATATTTCCAAATATTTTTCAGTAAAGAGGATAGACAAAATAATATTCAAATAATTTAACGGGTATTTCTGAAATATGCGCAACAAATATATATATATATATATATATATATATATATATATATATATTCCAAAAAGAGGAAAACTGCCAAAATCAAGCAACCTGGAATAGCCGCCAAATCGGTGACACAAAATATATAGCCTATCCAAATTTATTTTTTACATTACTTTTACGAAAATCTCTTCCCAGCGATCATTGTTTCAGATCTACAGGAAATAGTCACTGAGGGCCAGATCTGGAGATTACGGTGGACGAGGAAGCAACTCGAAGCCCAATTCATGGGTTTTTGCCATCGTTTTCACTGACTTGTGACACGGTACATTGTCTTGGTAAAGCAGCACTTTCCTTTTCTTCAAATATGGCCGTTTTTTTCGGCAATTTCGTTCTTCAAACGGTCCAGTAACGCTATGTAATATTGTTGTCGTAGAAAGTAATCGTTGTTGATGGTCCTTCTTTTTTCAATGTAGTGAATGAAAATTATTCCATGCGCATCCCAAAATACAGACGCCATAACGTTGCCAGCCGACTGTTGCATTTTTCCACGCTTTTGAGCGGGTTCATTGTATGCAGTCCACTCAGATAACTGTGGATTGGACTTCGGAGTGTAACAATAGAGCCATGTTTCATTCGAGCCTACTCCGAATCATCAACTCATCGTTAGTTTTGCCCAAAAGTGAGCTCGCGGGGCAGCCACTTTATATGTTTATAGCGTCTGCTATTTCATGCAATTTAATTTATTAAATTTAAATTCACTCAAAATCATTTTGTCGATTTTTTTAATGTTTTCGTCGGTAACAACCACTTTTGGGCGTCCACTGCGACCAACATCTTCGGTGCTCATTTCACCACGTCTAAACTTAACATACCAATTGGTGGTTAATTTCCTTGCTACCGTATCGGAAAACTCGGCATCAAGCCAAGTTTTTGCTTCAACTGTATTTTTTCCCTTCAAAAAGCAATATTTTATCGACACGCGAAATTCCTTTTTATCAATTTTTTTCACAATAACAAAAGTTGCATCACTCAAAATGCTACAATTCACTAACTAATGATCTGACAGCTGTACAATTTATGCACACATTTTTAGCGCCATCTATGTGCCAGGCCGGGGAATTTTCAATTGACCTATTAAATAACCAAACTTCATATTTATATATATTGTTATTATACATCATTTAATCTTTTGATACAGATATAAAAGCAACTATCCGTAAAACACAATTTGTGAGTGAAAAAACTCATTAATAAACCATTGCTTTTGTCTCATATCGATTATCAGTCAAATAACATTACCGATCGTCTATTTACACAAAAAAGAACTATTTGTACCATTGTTGCTTTGTGTTTACCAAAACTACTAATCCAGGCCAAACGGAAAAATGCATTAGCCGTTATTAATAATTCCTGCTCGAATAAATTGGCCATTTAAATATTAGTCATCTGTCAGGATTACAATATCAATAAATTTTCTGGCCGTGGCAGGACGGTATTAAGGGTATAATTGATATCGCAGGTTTGAATGAGATCAAAGGGTAAATTGTTTATGGCTATTCGATTCATATTTTTTACTAGATTTTTTAAAATAAATCTTTATAAATACTTCAATTGATATGTTTCAATGTTTATAACCCACATCATTTGAATCAGATTATTCCTATAATGACAAGCACTTGCACAAGCTCTGCTCCAAAATTATTTTAAAATTTTCTTATTAATCAATTATTATTGGTAGTTGCCAACTATTTTATAATTTGTCTCTACAGTGACTTAATACTACGTACTTCTATAGGAAGACCAATAGGCCGCTAGTTCAGTGTTATCCAAAATATGCAGCATTTCGGTGCTACCATAGTGGGCTTGGTCTCATGTCTAGTTGCAAATCTCTTAAATACCGCTACGAAAGGGTAAATATAGAATAGATAGCGAAGTAATCATGTAGCAACTTGTACGGAAACGAAGTTCGCAGTGTTTTGTCTTTTGTAAGCTTACCCCATCCCTCCCGCCTGTCTTCGCCGAGCTCTTGCCTGTAACCAACGTGTTACGGGTTGTTGCGACAAAACAATTTTAACTTTTTTTATTAATCTATTATTATTGGTCGTTGCCAACTAATTTATATTTTGTCTCTACAGTGAGATAATACTACGTACTTATATAGGAAGACCAATAGGCCGCTAGTTAGTTTCTAATAAAGTAAATTAAACGTTACTAGCAATTTTCAGTGGTTTTACCAGTTAGTACACTTCACCATACAACTACACAAGGTCACACAATTTGGATTAATTGAGCCTGTTTCCCAGTTCAGTGTTATACAAAAGATGCAGCATTTCGGTGCTACCATAGTGGGCTTTTTCTCATGTCTTAATTCACTTAATTCCCGTTATGAAAGGGTAAATATAGAATAGATACCGAAGTAACCATGTAGCAACTGGTACGGAAACGAAGTTCGAGGTGTTTTGCCTTTTGTAAACGTACCCCATCCCTCCCCCTGTCCCCACCGAGCTCTTGCCTGTAACCAACGTGTTACGGGTTGTTGCGACAAAACAGTTTTAACTTTTTTTTATTAATCTATTATTATTGGTCGTTGCCAACTAATTTATAATTTGTCTCTACAGTGAGATAATACTACGTACTTATATACGAAGACCAATAGGCCGCTAGTTAGTTTCTGATAAAATAAAGTAAATATTACTGAAACTTTTCAGTATTTTTACCATTTAGTACACTTCACCATACAACTATACAAATCACACAGTTTGAATAACTTGAGCCTGCTTCTCAGTTGAGTGTTATCCAAAAGATGCAGCATTCCGGTGCTACCATAGTTGGCTTATTCTCATGTCTTGTTGAAAATCTCTTAATTCCCGTTATGAAAGGATAAATATGGAATAGATGCCGAAGTAATCATGTAGCGACTTGTACGGAAATGAAGT
The DNA here is from genome assembly GCF_030347505.1 of Rhynchophorus ferrugineus. NCBI lineage: Eukaryota > Metazoa > Arthropoda > Insecta > Coleoptera > Curculionidae > Rhynchophorus > Rhynchophorus ferrugineus. The sequence goes on from NW_027472583.1 coordinate 54,900,980, forward strand.
TCTCAATGTTTAGTTTTTTGTAAGTTTACCCCATCCCTCCCGCGCCTCGTCGCCGATATCTTGCCTGTAACCAACGTGTTACGGGTTGTTGCGATAAAACAATTTTACGCGATGACAGAGTCCTAGATTTACCTTTATGAAAATCTCTATGCGTAAGGAAATTATGACGTTATAAAGCAAATAATTATGTCTTTATATTTTTTAACTATATATGCATAAAATAAAATCAATTAGATCTTATTTATTTCCTTCTAATATGACTTATTTGAAAAACTAACGATTTTGTGAATATGCCCCTGTTATACAACATTTATACAGAACAGGAAAGAAAAGAGATAGTTTAAGTTTTCAATCAAGGAGATGAAACTCTTTTAAATTAGTCAGACATATATCATAATGGGAAAAACAATGTATAGAATATTTAGAATCTTTTGAGAAAACAAATTACAAGGTAGATTAGATTCAATGCATCATGTGTAAAAATGGCTGCACGAAACCTACACAGTGTACTTTTAAAACTGCGCACTGAAAAAAAAAGTCTATAGAATAAAAATTAAAATAGTCAGAAAAAAAAAACGAAAGAAAAATAAACAAGAAAAAGGAAGCTAAAAGAGGATTGTGATTACATTTAACATAATAAGTATTTGAGATTGGTACCAAAGACGATTGTGAAACCTTATCTTTTCATTTAGTTAATATCGATTAAAAATAAGAAATTCATTATTTCAAATATTTTTTTCCTCAGCCGTATCCCCCGAGTCAAAATACCATTGCGGCATCTAACCCACGCAAAAGACATCTATCACCGCACACAGGACTTTCTTATTTAGTTTATAAATAAAGACATAAAACGAATAATATTAAATTATCCTGATTGTTTTCTTGTTTATAGGGTACATATAACTGAAGACTGCAGAGAACCACAAGAGACAAAACAAGAATGTGCAAACAAGAAGGAAAGATACCCAATCCAAACCCAAAAAAAGTGATTGAAATATTTAGCGAAAATATGAATTAGACTAAGGGTATGGAGACAAAAAAATCAGAAGCCACCACCGATGAATTGCTATTAACATCATTAGCAAAAATATACAAACAAAAAAAGTTATGGGATCAATTTTTGAAAGATTTCAAACATTAGAAAAAAGAATGGAGCAGTGAGCTCAGCTAGCAGCAATGGCAAATAAATATGGTAGAGTTGCGATTTGGAGTGTTAAGAGGGTCTAATAGCAGCAAACTAATGTGCATGTACATTCTTGGAATTACGAACTTGATAAATCATTCTTTTAGCTGATTAATAAAATGTTTGACAAGACAACAAAAAGAAGTATTTAAAGAAACCTCTTCGCCATTTGGCCACCGGAAAATATCCGTAACCCGAGCCGTCGTTTGTTGTTCCCCAATTTTCCAGCGCTTTCCAAACAAATTAATAATTAAGGACCCCTAACTTTCCGTCGGTCTTTAATTAGTTGTTTCCTGGGAGTTCGGAAAAACACTTCCGCTGACAAAACGGGCATGGTACTAACAAGTTTGGCGTTTTATTGATCCGTAACTGTTCGTGATTGACGAATTGTATGGCTTCGATTAAATTTAACAAAACCGAGAGAGTATACATTAAAAATCACCGTGGTCTGGAGATTCGGCTGCTTTCGGAACTATTCGTACATTCGTCGGCGAAATCTGCTCGCCGCAAGCCGAAACGCTAAAAGTCGGTATTGCCAAATTTACAGTTAGGCTATTTGCTTTACAGATGTATTTTATTTTAGAAAAATAATATATTTAAGAAAAATTTATGAAATTAAATTTTATATTTTGTTTTGAAAAAAAAAAAGAGTAAATACCTTTTTTTAGTATCAAGTACAATATATAGTCTTGCCCTTCGATTTGGCAACACTGCATGGTATTGCAAGCCAAGCGTTTCTCAAAAGAAATAGCGATGTACCGTATTGCTTTGATTAAACGTTGGACATTTATTTGTTTAACTATTAAAGCGTTTCATATGGCATTTTTAAAAAATTGTGATGTTCCCTTTTACTTAAAAAGAAGGTCTTATAGTAGTGGCGTCAATGGTTTAGGTGCAGTTTGAAGAGGCAAAGCCTCGCCCCTATAGACGTTCCTTAAAATGAATATATAATTCTAAACATATACCGCCAGAAAAAGTCTACAAGAATGATTGCAACTTAAAAATAACATTTTTATTCAATTATTTTATTTAAATTAGAATTTTGTTGCATATAAAAGCCCAATTGAACTAAAACTCAGAGTTGATGCGGGAATATTGCGACGTTTTAACGTTACAAATTTAGATAACGTATGTACAAAATAACTTTGAATAGAATATGTGGCGACCGCCACGACCCTTTAGGCCACCACTAATTTACCATCAACAACTACAAAGGTTGGCAACGCCGGTGGATTGGTACCATGCAGTTCCAGGGTATAAAAGACCATCACGACGACGTCTCGCTCTCTTTTCTTTTCTCCGCCCCCTTGTAACAGTACCACTTCCACAGCGCTACCGTACTTCCTCTACTTAACCTAATATCCTGTCAATTCTCCCATCGACCACATGTATCAATCGTAAGTTAAAATAAACAACTTTGATTCAACCAGTATTTTTAGTTCCCGTGCAAGTTCCTTCCAAAAATAATACTGAGTGTTGACAAATAGTCGCAGCGGCAGCCACACATTTCGACCGACTGACCGACCCAAGACGAACATTCCTACAAATATATTTTAAATCTTGATTGGTTGGGAATTTTAACGACTTGCTGACGATCAAATGCCGGAACAACAAACACCGAATAACACTAGAATTAGCGATGTTTATTGAATATACTACCAATTAAATATTTAAGTATATTGATTGTCTACTCTTACAATAAGCAATTTTCGTTAGAAGTTAAATTCATATTATATTCTCCACCGAAAACTTTAATATCCACGTTATTATATCATTGTTATTTCGCGGCAACGATAAAACTCACGTAGATGGTAAAAGAACATAAAACACCACACAGTTAATAAACCATAGCTCATAACTCACGCATGACCTTTCCGTCTTCATTGCGGATGATTATTTATCCGCCGGGGCCAGACTTTCAATCCCAGCTCACCACGGTCTGAATTTAAATTGGACTTTCTTTAAATTTCCTTTTTCCTACTGTTTTGGTGCCCCCGGCGAAAAAATTGACTTGTTCCTCGATAGGACGGAATTGTTTTGTTTACCGTTTCCCCCACTTCGTTGCCTCATTTATTATTCCCTACGTTTTTTCTCGTTACAGGTAGTAACCGTTGTGGTGCCTCGTCTTTTGTCTGTCTCTCGACCGCCTCAGCCCCTACCTCGCCCCTCGCCGAACCCGAATTCGTTCAATGTGTTCTCGTCGTTTTCGCTCAGATTTATGCCCGTAAATTCGACTACCTAATTATCATATTCCTTCTCTTTTATTCTGTTCGGTATGCCGGATGGTTATGGACTGCGGGATTTCGACTCGCTCCCGCGGAAAACCTAATTTATACAAGATGTTTCGACCGGGGACTCCCTGCTTAGGTTTTTTATATTTCGGCACGTATTCGGGTGAGCTGGTCGGGGAAGAGGGGAGATGACTTACGTCAGGTTTGCGGATATGTCAACGTTTTACGCTTCTATAAGTTTATGATTTCACGTATGTTATATTTACACGTAAAAGTAAAGAAGAGGGTGTGTTCGTCAAGTGTTCTTTCACCATATTAAATACTTTGTTTATATTTTTAGAGGAAATAGAGAATTAACTCTCCAGATGTCCTTAGAGAAATCTTTCACTACGTCCACTAACTAACAGGTCAATTGTAAAGTCCCGGCCTGACACATAGACGGCGCTACTAGAATTAAATCCATACTATTTTTTAGTTAGCCCTAACCCTCAAAAGATGCCTATATAAATTTGACAGCTGTCGGATCGTTAGTTTGTGAATTATAGCATTTTGAGTGAAGCAACTTTTGTTATTGTGAAAAAAAAAGGATAAAAAGGAATTTCGCGTATTGAAAATATATTGCCTTTTGAAGTGAAAAAATACAGTTGAAGCAAAAACTTGGCTTAATGCCGAGTTTCCGAACACTGCCCCAGGAAAATCAACCATCAACGATTAGTATGCTAGGTTTAGACGTTAGAGTAGTGAAGACGGTGAACGCAGTGGACATCCATAAGAGGTTGATACCGAGGAAATCTTTTAAAAAATGCACAAAGTGATTTGGAATTAACGTAAATTGAAACTGAATGAAATAGCAGAAAAACGGCCGCATTTGAAGATAAAGAACAGCACTTTCTTCACCAAAATAGGGCATCGTGTAAAAAATCCATGAATTGGGTTTAGAATTGCTGTCCATCGACCAAACTGAGGCCTATTTTGAAGCCAAGGACCAATCGATCTACCAAAATGGTATCGAAAAGTTTGTACGGTCGCTATAATCAGTGTATCACCCTTGAAGGGAATTATCTTGAATAAAAAAACTAATATTGCCAAAAGAAGGGTTTTACTATGATAGGCCGGGGACTTTTCAATTGACCTATTAGAAGACACCGCAATCACATTTTTGCCAAGTTGCAGAATAGACTTGTGCGGTTACTGTACTAATATGTACCAGTTTATTTATGTCAAGTTGCAACAAAAATGCTCGAAGCACATATGAAATGGTTCGTAACGTTTAGATATCTAATTTCTAAGGTATAGGTCCTCTAGTGTGTGAAAAATTAAGTATGGAACAAGGCGTATTTGGAGCAGGACAGACAAGGAAAGCACCATTACTATTCAAGCTATTCAAGAGGAATAGGAATAGGAATAGGAAGAGGAATATATTCAAATATTAGGGGATAAAATGTGATGTATCCGTCTCTTTAGACCTGAGTCCAAGAATATTTAGATACCTAGTAAAGTTAAGAGAATATACATTTGGTACCACTTGATGGTGTGAATATTATCGTCATTAACTATTTAGTAGGCTCATATAGCCTTTTTAATTGAAGTTTATTTCAAATGAAGAACACTAGTAGTTTTATTGGTTTGTTTAAATTTTACTCCAGCAGATACTTGAGATGTTGATTTCTATTTCTGTCGAATAGCTGCTTTCCATTTGATATAGAGAAAAGTCTTCTTTATGTTTTTGCAGGGCTAAAATCCATCCTCGATATAAGCAGGTTTTTGAACCCAGATGTCTGAAAGAATATCGTTTTCTTGGTAATATTTCGGCAACATTTCGAAAATAGATTGATCAAGTTAAAAATTCCAAATTATGTGCAATAAGAATAAATCAAACTGATGACGAATGAAGGCGTACCATGGACATATCAATGGCGAATTTAAACTTGCCATTCCTTCACAGACCATGTCTTAAGTTAATTATCAGACTACTATTACTCTGTATTGGAAGAAACGGACTTGTATTTGGTTTGAATGGCATCGAGATAGGTGTTTAGTAAAATAATAGCTTTCATTATTTTAAACCCTTCCAATTTCATAACTAACTTACCCATATATACTTTCTATATACTTATAGGTACATTTTTCATTAAATTTTTCGCATTTCTTCAAGTTTATTTTTTATTTATTGTTTATTATAATGATAATTCTTCTTTACTTTGATATTGCTTGATATTTTTATGAAATTTTATTGTAATACATTTGTTTCAGAAATTTTATTTAGTTATTTATTTTATTAGCTGATAAAATGTGACGTAACTGACTAGTTTACAAGAAGGTAAGGCATCGTTAAGCGCATCTGTGTGATATACTCTGCTTAAAAACCGGTCAAATAACTTAACAACAAAATATTTTATGCCCTAATGCTTAGTAAATAGATAATGCGTCCCGTATAAAATTGCTTCTTCATGAGGTTCTAACAAAGGTAATGAGGATTAAATCATAACACAACTGAAAAAACTTGATTTTTTATCCGATGGTTTTTTACAAATATTGACGTGGATTAACAAGGTAACAAAGCGTTGACCAATTTATAGTTTTGTCCATAATTGGCTCATATTCGTCACGATGAAACTCTGGCGTAACCTGTATAAGCATGGCCTCCATTCACTAACTGATGAAACTACTGACATGAAAACATTTTCCTTCAGAAAAGCTTTCACTATTGGAAAGCAATCTATAGTGTTGAAAACGAGTGGTTGGTATATATGTTTAAACGAAGAAAAAGCACACTGTATGTAACTAATGGTACGGCTACTAACGTGTACAACAAGTAAAGAAAATTATTTTTAAAAATAAAAATGTATTGTTATTTAAGCTAAGAGATATTAAGTAGGTAGTTATAAATATTACGTATTTTTAAAGCATGTTCAATTCGAACTAGATAAGCCAGCGATCGTTCAGTGAAATTTATAAATAGCATTCATATAGTTAGAAAAGAAAAATAAGATATGTATGTCATAAAATGACTTGTTGTCTAGAGATAGTCTGGAAAATAGTATGGTAGAGATATCAGTAGAAAACATCATACGGTCAAATATTAGTGGAGAATGTGGAGAATTCTATTTGACTTTTAACGACAAAATATGGCGATTTGTTAAATCGACTTTACTAACAAAGCTTCTGATTCCATCCTATTTTAATATAAATGACCCCCTAATTTTAAACACTTCGATTCACAACTTACAGCCAGACATACGAACACTGTTTTCTCAATATATAACAGTACAATCGATGTATCAGTTACGTCATATAAAATCTCTCTTCTGAAGGAAATGTCAAATAGGTGTACGACGTCATTGTCCCGTCTGAAGAGTTGTAGTAAATGTATTTGTACAATCAATGTTTCACTAATTTTGAAATTTTCCTGGTATTCCTATGTGGAATAGTTTTCCAGATTTTAATATCGCCAAATAACAATAGTCGATGGTTGAGATATTGCAACCCACTTTCGGAGGCCATACAATCCAAGCTGTAGCTTCTTCTCAAATTCCAATAGACTAGTTAGCTCACAGCAACTTCCATACTCCCTGAACCACGATGCCTATTCCATTTGTAACATGCAACATTTGTAATTCCTAATTCACTTTAAAATTATTTTATTTACATTAAACCACATACTAATGTCGATGCCTATTTCTTAGAACATTCAATATAATATTTGTCACGCTATTAATACATAGATTATGCGGAATCCAATGGAATCGAATGATGCAATTTTAAAAATCAAGAATACATATATTATACTCAATTATATAGCTCATAAAATATCAAGCCGCTCCTTAACAATCATTTCACATCTTGTCTATAATAATAAATTAAAAATACACACTACAAAAACAAACAGAATGAATGATTAGTTTCCGCAAAGAAACTATAATTACGGGGCCCTTTCAAACGAGAACAAATCGTTTTTTAAAGCTTTGAATAACAAAAAGGAGCGAGAACAAAAACCCAAACACGGATTTTTTACTAGGCGTCGTCAAAAAGGCTCTAAATAAGAGAGTCCTAATTGAATTTTAAAAGCTCCAAATGATTCGTCACCCTAGTGACAAATTCGCACTTTTATTTCCTCGAACGCCATTCACGCCCGACAAGAAATAACCACAAAAAACGACGACTTTGATTAATGAATTAAATAAGGACGTGGCTTATATATCGCTACATTCGTTTAAAATCAATTTTCCTCGAATTGACAAATTACACCTAATATAAGGGTACTTTTATTTGGCGATAGTGATTCTCGCCCGAAGACACCCCAACATGCGATAATAATTAATGGGAGATTATTTGTAATTAATTGGATTTTAATTATATTGCAACCACATAAGAAATATAGCACTTAATTTATTCCTAATTTATTGGCCCATTCAAAAACATATATAAAACATACTATTGGACGTCATAAACATGCCCTGGCTATCTGGCACGGTTCCAATTTTTAAATTCATTGTTGTTAATAAATATTTTGTAGATATAAATCGGCTAATAGCTCGACCAAGAAGAGATTCAATCGCCCCTATCGTTGAGAAATGCTTCATAACTTGTGTATTATTCGAAGGACTTTCAACGAATGGAGTACATAGCTCTCTGCCCAATTGCCGATAAAATAATCATCGTTCATACGATTTTTTAACAATCATTTTATTATTTTCATAATACACAATATATGATGCAAGGCAGGCACTATCAAGAATATTGTAAAAAAATGCTAGAGGCCACCTTGAGTTGACCTTTTTGTAGTATATCTACCAAGCATTTTATCCATGGTGTCTATTCCAGCTTTAGGCCAGTTATAAAACTCAATAATTTCGGGTTTTTTCTTTGCAGCTTCATGATTGAATTTAAAATTTATTTATTACTATTTATTACTATAGGTACCTGGGTACCCTGGTAATTGAACGAATGGTGAAAGTTTGGTCAGTGACCGGACTGTTAATATACATTTCTAAATTGTAAAAAACAAACAACCTAATTGGGTTGTTCTAGTTTCAATATACATGCTGGAGTAAAATAGCAATTTCAAAATTGTTAAATTAATATATTCTATTTACTCTTTTATGAAAGAAAGCTCATTAACTTAATAAAGTGTGGTCGAATATTGACCACGGGTGATCACTAGCTATTTTTATTATTGTTTTATTTGAAACAAACGCATTTGGTGAAACATGTCTTTCTGATTACCAACATATTGCACTGCTCCGAGTCAGTAGTAACCAAAAGACCAAGTTTGATCATGCGAGAACATATTTCAGTTGGAGTATTTAATCTTTTACAGCTATTATAGCATGCGAGAGAATTTAAATCAGCAACAAAATTAATTTTCCTTCTTCTATAAATATGTAAAAAATGTTCACAATAATTGTTCGTGTACGTTATTCGAAATACTTTCGGTGGACTTCAGCAACGATATTTTCAGTTGCTTTTAACAGCTCATTGTACATAGTACTTGCTGATTTCTTATATAGGCTGCAAGTATATTCTTCTCGTTTAAATCTTAGTTTAGCTGAACTGGTTTCCGATATAAATTAAAAGTATCGACACTGAAATGTGGCTTAAAAAAAGACTAAGGCTCCACTATCATAGAATCATATGAAATAGATAAACCAAACGATACGATGAGAGAACAGATTATATTTTAATGAGTTAATTGAATCTGCTGCGATATATCGAGAGAGAGACAGAGGCAGAAAAAATTATCAGTTCATGAAACAATTAAATAATCATTACATGATATGTAGGACGCATCAAAATAGACATAGAATCTTGGTTCCATCAATATATACAAAAGTGTGACTTTGGGATTTATTTCTTCTAAAGTAAAATATCGCAGAATATATATAAAGCTACAGCACATCATACATAGTCAATAAAACAGCCAATCCATGTCACAGATTACGTTGAATATATTCTCAATTAGGCTCTTTTAGGTCTATTCCCGGTGAAATTTAAATCTCCAAGAAATTATAAATAAGAAGTATTTTTTATAAAAACAACAAAAGTTGATGGAAAAAAATAAACATGAAAATAAAGTTTAATTAGGTTTTGTTAGTCATAATATGTTTCAGTGCTGATATATCATAGTGTTTTTCTTCAAGTCCAAGGACGACCAATCAAAATCAAAAGCTATAAAGAAAATCTGTAGGATTTTACAAAAAAAAAATTACACAACTAATAACAGAATAAAATATGGATAAATACAGGGATATTAAAAAAAATTACAAAGAAATATCATATGGAAACAAAGCAGCATTATTTTATTTGGTGTTTATTACATTGTTATTGGTCAAAAACAAAATAAACCAAAAGTCAAATTTGATGCAGGAACATTGCGAAGTGCTGATGTCATAAAATTAGATGACGTGTATGGGTTTTTCTATGGGACGGTCTGTACTTTTATTCTTAAATAATGTTGTGCTCTATATCTCCAAAAATAAGTGGCTTCACCATTTTAAGCATTCATAAGATTTTTTAAGTAATTTAAGACCAAAAACAGCATAAAATAAAACAAACTTTAGGAATGTTCGACTGGTCGGTCGGTCGAAATGTGTAGCTGTCGATGCTATTGTTTGTCCGAACAGTCACTACTATTTTTGGAAGGAATTTGCACGAGAACTAAAAGCACTGTTTGAAGAAATACTTGTTTATTGCGATATTAAACGATACAAAGAGAATTGACAGGATGTTAGGTTAGGTAAAGGAAGTACGGTAGCGCTGTGGAAGCGGTACGGTTACAAGGGGGTAGAGAAAAGAAAAGAGAGCGAGACCTCGTCGTGGTGGTCTATTATAGCCGGGAACCGCATGGTACCAATCCACCGGCGTTGCCAAACATTGAACTTGCTGTAAGTGAATGCGTGGTGGCCTAAAGGGTCGTAGCGGTCGCTACATCACTCCCCTTCTAGTGGAGCTGCCGTGGAACGTACCTCTATGTGATGTAGGTTCCGGAGTACACCCGCAGTTACACAATGAATCGCCTAAGGATTGCTTATGAGATGGGGATCCTAACCTGAGCGAAAAGTTTTACGGGATCAGCTGACATCGAAGATGTAGGAGGATGTCGTTCGTCTTTGTTGAGGATACCTACAAGTGTGGTGCCTTTTATGTTGCCTTAGCCAATGTGAGGGTGTTCATGTGTTGATGTTATGCATGATGGGCTTCTGTGATTTTCGTCCATCACGTTAGTCTCGTGGGATAACGTCGACCATGTGATGTTGATGTGTTCCGTTCCTTGTGCTATCCTTCCATGTACGTATCAAGCACCTGTCGTGTGGCTTATGTTGAGCTGGTTTAGCTGTTAGGCACTTCGATCACGTCGCGTTCACCAGGTGTATGAATGTTCGTCTCACGGTCAATTGGTCGAAATGTGTGGCTGTCGATACGATTGTTTGTCCAAACACTCACTACTAGTTTTGGAATGAATTAGCACGGGAACTAAAGCACTGATTGAAGAAATACTTGTTAATTGTTGTATTAAACGATACATGTGGTCGACGGTAGAATTGATAGGATGTTAGGTTAGGTAAAGGAAGTACGGTAGCGCTGTGGAAGTGGTACTGTTACAAGGGGGTAGAGAAAACCAAAGAGAGAGAGACGTCGTTGTGGTGGTCTTTTATAATAGCGGTAAAACTATTTTTTATTTGTTATCCTAAATACAAATTAGCGTCACTTTATGAAACTTATTTTCAAAGATTCGTCTATACGACAATAACACTAAATCTAATCAGATTTAATTCCGGTTCATGAATCGATAATTAAAAGCAAAATTTCAGCGTGGCGATTAATAGAAAACAAGGGATAAATTGTGCAATCTAAAACATAAAGCAGCTCAAAACTGGAAGATCTTTGCGGATTAAGCACCTTTCAGGTCTCGCCCCGGAGCGGATTTAATCTAACGGCAACGAAAATAATTAAGTCGTGACTTTTCGCGAAATCCTCCATATTGCCGTAACGTCACGATTTTCTTCGGCGAAAAGATTAGCCTAGTCGTTTCATTAAAGCGAGACACAATGGAGTCGAGATTCGATTCGGGCGCCCTATCAGCAGATGTGATGGGACTTAATATTGGTCCCCGGGACCCATTATATAAATGCACTGATGTTTGCGACACAGTTTTAATGATTGCACCAAATACTTTCAATATTAACCTTAAGATTTATCCAAATATATAATATGTTGGGCCAAAATCAAACGACTCGTTGGCTTCTGATAAAAATTTTAAGGTGTAAGAATTTTTGTAAAAAACTTACCTTTTTTTTATAAATTAAGTACACTCTACATACTTTTCTGTCCGCAAATTTAGTACTCATTTTGTCAGTCAATCAATCAATCAATTTTGGGAAAGATAGTGCACCATTCAATAATTCAAGCAATAATTTCTTGAATAAATAACTGACAGTTCAATTCATAATCGTTCTTTATGAAATGTGGGATAAAATGAACGTATGGAACTGAGTTTATCTTCAGGAAATTTACAATAATACTCTCCAAAGTATTCCAAAAAGAAAAGTGATGTAACTACTATGTTAGAGACTCTTTTGCATAATTTATTATAACTTCACACACCTGTAAAGCAGAAATTTGGTGACCAAATTTACTGTTGTCTCCAAGATCGTGTTTATTTTCTCGTGGCTCATGACTTATTATACCTCATGCTTCACTAAAGATGTTATCAACATTATTACGAACTTGTATAATACTGCGTTCGAAATTTTCGGTAACGTCTCATATTTCAGTGGGTTCGATTTTTCTTTGCTGCAGTTCCTTAAAAGGGATATCTAAGTGGAGCATCACATGATGGAAAAAACTTAGCCAAAAAGTGGAAATCGGATCACTCAGTGTAGTATATGGCGAATAGAGACTGCTACAAACTGTGTTGCTGGAGAATTGATCTTCGCTTTCGTCATAGATTTGTTACTAGATACTTCTGTGCACAATTTTGTTCAACATTTCCACTCGTTAGGGAGAATTATAAAAAAAGGAATATCTTGTAGATTGTCAAAAAGTAAACGTACTTGTTCGTTGTGGAAGCAGCCTTAGACATAATCAAGTTTAATAGGTGCGCATAACAGTGCCTGCATGTTCCTACGCCATCATAGCTTTCTGCAATCAATATGTTGAGTGAATCTTAAATTATAGAAAACCCTTTAAACTAAAATAAACACTAATTTTATTCTAAAAAGAACTATTACAAAATATTATTAATAAAAAAAATAGAACAGACTACAAAAAATAAATATGCAACTCTTTAAATAATGTACATTATATAATTGTAAAAGCAAATTATTTTTTAATATAATTTTTTAATTTCATCTCTAAAAAAACGAACAAAAAAGAAATACTTGTGGTTCGAGGAGTTGAAAATCCCAGAATCGACCGTTAGAAAGTTTTCGTTAACGGTAAAACATCGATCATATTTTAAGGGTAATTTGATATTTTATTGGTGTGTTTTATGTTTCTGGGAAAATTGAGAAACCGGTAAAGAAACTAAAAGAGCGAGGTTGTCACCTCTGCTCGCTTGGGATCTGCCACCCTTGCAGACACCCAACACCAATAACAATTGCCATAATTGGCAACATGTTTAGCTCCTCCTCGAACTGCATTTGCCAAATATGATAACTTAACATGCTTAAAGGTTTTTCGAGCTCTATGAAAGTTCATTGATGCAGCCGCGACCGTCAGACGTAGTTACGTCTTTCAATCGTGTCGATTATACAGTGTTTTATGCTGCACAAACCGCGTTTTTATTCTATACCAGTATTCCAGTCTTCTTTTTATTTTAAATTCTATTCATTTACCTATTCGTTTATCCAATCATTTATCTATAAATTTAACTATTATAACTAATATAACTACTTATATATAAATAAATATATATATATATATATATATATATAGAGAGAGAGAGAGAGAGAGACAGAAAGAGAGAGAGAGACGAACATAGAACCTACTCCTTTTTTTGAAGTCGGTTAAAAATTAAAACTGAAACTCGTGAGGATCTCGACAGTTGTAGCATTTTCTAACCAAGAAATGGTATTAAAAATTCATTAAACACGAAAATATCGAAACGGTAGTTTCTATTAAACTGCTAATACCTTGAGCCATAATCTGAGGTAGTTTGGTTTTTGTTTGTAAAAGTTTGCTTCAACTTTCACCGCAACCTATAGATCATCCGGTAACTGAGCTATAAACTAAGTTCTCCTCGTCATTGAGACAACTTCTGCATAGTTTAGCATCGACTATAAACTTGTAGTGCCAGAAGTATGCTTGAACAGTAACCCATCCTAGGTTGTTTCATTATGGCTTCTTGTAAAAAAAACAACGCTACTGGACATTATAATATAATAACTTTAATGAATTATCACTAAATATTTCTGTAGCTGTAAAATTTATTAAATTGATGTCGTTTATTATTTTTAATATTGATATTAGAACTACAATATTTAAATACCTAATAGTGATTAAAATATTATGGAAGACCACAAGCGATTGCAATTATGGTATATATATATTGTATAGACTAAGACTGAGCGACAGAAGAAGAATCATCATTATGAATATATAAAGAAATATAGTTATACAAAATACAGAAAATTGATAGATAAGTTAAGTGATATAAAAAATAAAAATATATTTGAAGGAATTATGAGAGCTAGGTCTTTGAGGACCAATGGTCAAAAAAGCCTTACTCTTCGTCATGAATGAATCTATAATCCGCACTAACTAAATCTAAAATAACAAATTATGTTAAATTAATTATAACAATAATATTAACACAATATAATCATTAGGGCACTAATTACAAACAATATCAACAAATTCAAAAATACCGTCAAGTCAATCTCTAAAATTGTATGACAAAAGTATTAGATAATCAACTCTTCTGCCCGTTTTGGCGAATCCAAAGCCGAAATAAAGCTTGAAAGGATCTTGATCGTTGGGGAAGCAGCTTTAGACATAATCAAATTTAATTGGTGCGCATAACAGTGACTGCATGTTCCTACGCCATCATAGCTTTCTGCAATCAATATGTTGGGTGAATTTTAAATTATACAAAACCCTTTAAACTAAAATAAAACACTAATTTTAATCTAAAAACAACTATTACAAAATATTATTAATAAAAAAAATAGAACACACTACAAAAAATAAATATGGAACTGTTTAAATAATGTACATTATATAATTGTAAAAGCAAATTATTTTTTAATATAATTTTTTAAATTCATCTCTGAAAAAAACGAACAAAAAAGAAATACTTGTGTTTCGAGGAGTTGAAAATCCCAGAATCGACCGTTAGAAAGTTTTCGTTAATGGTAAAACATCGATCATATTTTAAGGGTAATTTGATATTTTATTGGTGTGTTTTATGTTTCTGCGAAAATTGAGAAACCGGCAAAGAAACTAAAAGAGCGAGGTTGTCACCTCTGCTCGCTTGGGATCTGCCACCCTTGCAGACACCCAACACCAAAAAGCCTTACTCTTCATCATGAATGAATCTATAGTCCGCACTAACCCAACCTAAAATAACAAATTATGTTAAATTAATTATAACAATAATATTAACACAATATAATCATTAGGGCACTAATTACAAACAATATCAACAAATTCCAAAAATACCGTCAAGTCAATCTCTAAAATTGTATGACAAAAGTATTAGATAATCAACTCTTCTGCCTGTTTTGGCGAATCCAAAGCCGAAATAAAGCTTGAAAGAGGCTTACGGCAGAAGGCAGTAAATCCGGTCTTCTTTTCTCGCTGGGTTTTAAGAAGATATTTCGACAATTGGAGCGGATAAAATGTGATACAAAGGTAACGCTGTGTTTGTCATATAATATTTCTAGTCTTCAATAACAAACAACTTTTTAAATTTAATTTATTATTATTAATTATATAACTATATTAATATATTTGTGTTTATATATGGCTGTGTTCTTTTGTGCACTTTTATCCTTCTTAACAATTTGAATAAGGAGTTTAAATAAATTCCATCTTATAAGTTAATTTTAAAGAATATACAGCAGATGGTGTGACTAGCTATTAAATCGTATCAGGTACATTTTACTCCGAAGTCCAAATAATGAACCCGCTCCGAAGCGTGGGAAAACGCAACAGTCGACTGGCAAGGTTATGACGTCTGTGTTTTGGGGTACGCATAGAATCATTTTCGTTGGCTACGTTGAAAAAGGAATGACCATCAACAGCGACTATTACACAGCGTTAATGGACCATTTAAAGGACGAAATCGCCGAAAAACGGCGGCATTTGAAGAAAACGAAAGTGCTGGTTCACCAAAACCATGCACTATGTCACAAGTGAGTGAAAACGATAGCAAAAATCCATGAATTTGGGTTCGAATTGCTTCTTCATCCACCGTATTCTCCAGATCTGGCACCCAGCGGCTGTTTTCTGTTCTCAGATCTCAAAAGAATGCTCGCTGAGAAGAAATTTTTGGTCGAATGAAGAGGGGATCGCCGAAACTGAGGTCTATTTTGAAGCAGAGGACAAATAGTACTATAAAAATGATATCGAATAGTTAGAGGGTCGCTATAATCAGTGTGTCATCAAAAATGTGTTTTACTATGGTACGCCGGGACTTTTGAATTGACCTGTTAAGTTATTTCCTCGAAGTGTGAACCAAATTATTTTTCACTGCCTTGAAAATATCTGAATTTTACTTTTTACTTCATTGTGAAGATAATGTGGCTGAATGTTATCGAATGCTGTGTGAAGCTTACGACGAACATTCTCCAACATTTAAAGTGGTTTCGACCATTTAAAGTGGTATTTTCACAATATTAAAAGCGTACCGGACAGTAAAAAAATTAATGACGAGGATTTGAAGAGATTACTCGATGACGATCCATGTAAAACGCAAGAAGAATATGCAGAGTTAACGAAAGTAACACAAAAACAATTTCCAATTGCTAAAAGAACAAGCAAATGATCCAAGACCTTAGGTATTTTGTGCTGTATAAATTGAAACCAAGAGACATTGAAAGGCGTTTGGTCATGTGTGATATGCTGCTTCAACTGCGAAATTGTCAAGGGCTGACTAGTGATGAAAAGTGTATTCGCTGGGATTAGCTTGCTGTGGTATACCATGAGCTGCTATAAGCAAATTGAACTCTCAATGGGTCATTATCGACTACAATTGATGTATTTGAACCGAGCGTTCCGAGTAAAAAGACGGGAATGCGAGCAAAGACACAACAATGTTATTCTTCAGCATGATAATGCCCGATAACATATTACAATCAGTGAAACTATGCTTGGAAGCATTAATATAAGAAATGTTTCCCCACCCGCCCTTTCCTCCTTTTGATTATTAGTTGTTCCGATAATTAAGCTATGACCTGTCTGAACAATGTTAATGAAGTTGTTTATGGCGCTTCAATGTTTGTGAACATACCAAAAAAAATGGCTCCATTCCAGATGCAATCCGTAACTTTTTTTTATTAATTAAAAACCCTCCAGCCTATTGGACTTTTTAGGGTGGTACATTTTCATATCCTTTATTTTATACTATAAACGACTTATATCCGCTGAGTGGAATCCGTAAATCTCCTAAAATATGGGAAAAGGTAGCGGCTACCTATGGAGAATACTTGAATAAAATACATTTTACCGACTTTTCGTAATAGAACTTCAAATTAAAAAAAAAACTTTGTAGCGAGCTTGAGTCATGTCAAATTTTACATCGTGGAATAACGGTCTACAAAATACCCAGAAATATAATCCCAGATGTGGAACAAAGGCGGGGTGCCAGCAGCGCCAACTAGAACCCGCTAACGAATATATGGCAACGTCGAAACGTTTATCTGGGATGTTATTGAAGGGTACTTCCATTCATTGAGTACTCAACCATCGTTTGGTTTAGACGTGCCACCATCGACTGCCCAAGCCTCGTCTCCAGGTAACACTGCTGCCAGCCTTTTTTTTATCATTTGTATCTTTATATTTTTATATTACTTCAATAAATAACGGTTCCATAATGTAAACACCACTGTTTCATTTCGTTTTACCTCCATTCACCGAGCCATCTAATTTACCCTAAACCTTTAAAACTAATTTATAGGTCTATGTGTATATTGGTGAAAAAAAAACTAAAGTAGAACTAAATATATTGTGTGAGGTACTGTGGTTAGAAAGTTCATTATATGGAAGTTCATTCTATATAAACCTTTTCAATAACAACACTGTTGCCATATTGCAAAATTACTTGAATAAGAGTAATAGGAAGTCGAATATTGTCGTTTAGACCTATTTATTCAATGTAGATCCAGACAAAATTACGGCAACTGAATTATTGACTTAAGTAAAAGAAATAAAAAAGGAAAAATTAAAATAATATAACACGTTTGAAGGAAAGTCAATAGGAAGTATAGAGGAAATTGATTTTATTACCGAGGTATGGTACCAGTTACTTAAAAGACATTTCTCAAAGACTTAACAACAACATGTTTTATGAAACATGCGTTCTTTCATCGGAAAATTTTCAAATACTGTCTGGATTCTCTTCCGTTTTCTTGGCAGAGAGCGCATCTTTATTTTACCTTCACCGAAATAAAATACGAGTTTTTATTGACCCGCGATATAAAAACATTGATTTTTTTTTATTTCTATAAAGATTATGCAACCCTCAAAGGAATATGTTTCTTTTGTTCGCCGGCATTGCTTCAAGTTGGCACTGTACTTTTGCAAAACGATATTATTGGATTTTCTGGAACATCAGAGAGATATCCTTGTTTTCCTTTTGATACGAACATTTTATATTTTCGCTTTGTGTCCCGTTCTATCATCCAACTTGTCTAATAGCAAATTTTCTTTTGCCTTTGATTTATGCGCTTGGAAAAAATCATTAAATTCGGTCGAGTTGAAGACTTTAACGAATTTAGTTCTTGTTGTGTTTCATATTTCCGACTGAATTCAAGAAAAACAAATCTGACGCATAAATAAAAAAAACAAAAAATATATAACAATATACATTATATAGAAAATATTTATAAAATTTACTTTTGTATATAATTTTTTAAACATATTTTAAAGTCTCTTTTTACCAACTATGGGTTTATCTGGACTGGGCCTAAAGTTTAACGTGGGCTTCTCCACGGTCCTCACTGACTAGCGAGTGACCAACTTTGGAAGTCATCCCAGAAGACATCCGGTCTTACTCAGCCTGGTTACTGGCGTTACTGAGATCATTTTTCTTGTCGAATTTTACACTCTTGCCTAGAACATTTTCAAATTTTAAACAATCACAAACATAAATTTACGACCATGCCCCAGCAGGATTCGAAGCCGTAGTTATCGCAACAGTAGGAGGACCGTCCCATCGCCTTTACCAGTGCGCCTCCAAGCCGGCAAAATTTATTTCATTATTGGTGGCAAGTATATTGGCAGCATTGTGTTGGCAGCAGTTAAGAAAGATTCTTAAGAAATTTTAATGAAAAGTTCTCTTATAAAAAAAATAGAGAAAATATCAAGAAATAAAATGTCGTTTCATTATGTTTGTGTAACATAATTCCAACGCATCTTCATTTCCAGTGGAAGTATATTAAATATTCCAATAGAATGATTAGAAGATCCTTATTGACATATATAGAAATCAGTCATTATATTATGGCTAATATATTCTATGTGTCATACGGCCTAATTACTAAAAGAATTCTAATCACGAAAGAGCTGCAGAAAATATTACAGAAACTTAAACATACTTTTCGTTGCCTCATCAGTTAAAGCCCCGTGTGCATTTTTTTGTTTTTCCATTTTTTCGACAATAACAAAAGTTGCTTCACTCAAAATGCTACAATTCACAAACTAATGATCCGACAGCTGTCAAATTTATACACGCATCTTTTGAGGGCTAACTAAAAAATATAAGGATTTAAATTTATGTGTCAGGCCGAGGTCTTTTCAGTTGATCTTTTATGTGTGTAAGTGACTCTGATATTAAAATGACTTTACAAGGACACACTGTACCGAAACAAGAACTAAACGTAAAAGTCAAATATGCTCTATAATGAACATAAGATACATTACTTGGAACAGGGTTGTTAATTAGGTGAATTAGGCCTCCAGGGTCTACCACTATATAAAAAAAGCGCACAAGACTCAACCTCATGGGTGATTTGGAAAAGAATTCAAGCAGATATAATAAAATACAAACCGTTACCTACAAACTATTATAACTGTTTAATTTTATGTAGTTTTCCCTGTAAGTCCCTCGATAATATATACATTAGCAGCAGTCGATTCCGCTGCAAAAGTTTTCTAAATATGCTACTACTATTAACATTACTACTATAAATACTATTAAAATTAATTTATGCACCCTTCGGTTTTTCATTAATTCCTTAATATTTCTAAAAATACTACAGTCACTCCCTTACGCGCTTTTGTTGGTCTAAATGTTATTTTTCCTAATCTTGATTCTCGTCCGAACTAGAAGAATATTTAAAAGCAATAAAAAACAAATGTTATATTTTTGACTCAGTTTTATCCTCAGGTTCCTCATACAGGAACGAATTTAGTCCAACGATAACGAAAATAATTAAGTCGTGACTTTTTGCAAAATCTTCTCCAGTACTGTAAAATCACGACCTCCACGCTCAGATGAAGGCTTAACGCAGTCGTCACGTTAATGCCTAACACAATAGGGACGAATTTCAATTCTGGATCTGTATAGGAAGATGTGATTGCGATTTAAAATTGGGTCCCGAAAAGAGGCCCGTAAGGGTCTGGTGTTATCAAATGTACCGGTGTTTACGTTTAGTAATCGAACGAAAAAATGAATCTGGGGTTCGAAAAAATGACCTATTCTTAAGAGGAAGACATTTATATATATATATATATATATATATATATATTTGTTGTATGTTTTCATATGTTGGGGGAAGGAGGGGAAATCGAATAAAAACCTCAAATTGCAATGGCACGTAATTTTTTTTACATATTTTTTATCTTAAATAATGAGATATTACTGCATAATGTTATTGCTGAACTGATGTGACGAAAAATCGGAAGAAGTTTAGTGTAAAATTCAGTCAGCTTGTTTTTTAAGCACTAACCGTAGCATATGAGAAGCCGCGGAAATTTTGTACGCAACTGTTTCTATGGTGTAAAGGTTAGAATGTTGAGCTCATACGCGGAGGTTGACTTTTTTTGTTCTAGTTTGATTGCAACATTTGTGAAATCACCTAGAATAGGTAGCGCACCCCGGAACATAAACAATACAAAAATAATAATATAATTTTGTGACATATCCACAAAATCAAATTACCAATAAAACAAAACAAAATTAACATAACTCTTTGGCTTCGGCACCGACTTCAAAGTGATCAAGTGGAAGTAGTTAAAATAATATTATAATAGATAAATAGGTTTATGTTGGTATTAAGTTAAATGGTGTGTATAAAGTACAATATAAAATACGTGTAGTAGACAGGTTAAATAGTTAAATTACTATGAATATTGTATATTTACTTATTTTATGTACATATTTTATATTAAAACGTTTTTTTTTGTGGTAAAATTCTAAGTTTGATTATTTTTTTTTACTTTAGTGAGCTTAAGGAGCTTTTTTTGTAGTTGGTTCAATTTTTTTGTTAAAAATATTTTTTTTTAAATTTACGTGTTATTTCTTTGTCAGGTTTACTTCTTTTTTAGTGTAGATTTAGTAAAATATGGATGTAATAGAAAAAACAGAGGCAATATTCTAAAAGCATTCCTATTTTGTGTAAATAGTTAGCATAAAATTATTTTAAACCATTCTTGTGTCACGGACAACTAAATCATGGTTGATCTTATAATATTATGAGTGTAAAAGAAACATTGATTAGACAAAAATATAATAACAGATTCAAGAGAATATTATTAATGTGTTTACATCAGAAATACGATTTGTGGGGGCAATACCTTTCGGGTTCCAGTTGTTTAAAATCTGTATACTAAAAATGGACTAAATATACACCCGAGCAGAATCAAGGATAAGAAGGATTCTTTCATCAGAATATAGAATTGTAGCTAATGCTTTAATTTTCAATCAAAATCTAAAGCAAAAAAAGTGACAGTGATAGTGACTGATTTAGCACTAAATCGACTTTGGTATTCAACATTTTTCCTAAAGTTTGTTTCCAAACCAGTAAAACAATAAACTCAATTTAGACTATTGGATATACTGGATGAATATAATCTGTTTAGAGTTTTTATAATTGCTTATAGAATACTAAACAAGTCTTAAAAGAAATATTACGAAAATCGCTAAAATAAACTTTCTAATATTTGTTCATCCAGAAATTCATCTTCTTTATTAGATTTAGTTCTATTTGAAAAAAATGAATATTCTTATTATTACGAAACGAACTTATTTTTGAAATATTGATTATTTGAATTGAATTGATTGATTGATTGAACTACCAGGGTGGTTCAAATATGATAGAGACAAACGCTGTAGATAGCGCGCAGGTATGTTTTGAAGGTCGTGGCTTGAGTAGGTATGTTTTGAAGGTCGTGGCTTGAGTATGTGATAGCTGGGTCCCTTACGAACAGTTTGGTTTCGTCGGGGGTGTTTCACGTGCGTCCCACAACCATTAGTGAACGTCAAGTGTCGACCACCGTAGCCCAACATATTGTCTTTCATTTTTTAGTGTGGGAAGGCGTTATAAAGACCTGTAGTGAGTACCTTAGTAGGACTGCTATGTTTAAATGGGCCAAAGCATTCAAGGATGGACGCGAAACCGGAAAAAAAATGTTTGAACCCTGGAACTAGAACTAGAATACACCTGAAAACATTCGCCGACAAGACTATAGCATGAATGTTCGGGACATTTCGACTGAACTCGGTATCAGTATTGGTAGTGTAGTGTTTATCATCCACAAAAACCTTCAATATTGCAAAATAACGGCGCGATGTGTTCCTAAATTGTTGAACATTGATTAAAAATTTTCGCGGTTGAAAATTGGTCGCCGCTTGCTGATGCGATACGAATTTTTAATACGAATCTTCACTACAGACAAGGCATGTGAACACTATTACACTCCCGAAAGCCAGATATCGTCTAAAGAGTGGAGGAGGAAGGAGGAAGGGGCGCTAGTCAAAGCGAAGACAACCAGGTCCGCGGGCAAGGTGTTCTGGGACCGGCAGGACGTGCTCTACTTCGATTTCCTACTACTCTAATCTTCTGAAAACATTCCAGCACGAAATGCGATCCTCATACCGTGCGCCTCATTCTCGATACAATATAGGAATTTGAGTGAGAGGTACTGGAGCGCTCCCCCTAGAGTCCGGATGTATCACCCTACAACTATCATATGTCTGGATCACTGAAAGAAGCCCTCGGAGGTAAAAGATTCAACACCGCCGACGAGGTAGAGGAGTTAGTGCGTACATGGCTGTTAAACTTGCCCAAGGAATTCCTCGATACCGGCATCAAAAAACTTCCGGAAAGATGGACAAAATGCATAACTAGTGAGGGAAAATACCTAGAAAAACTGTCAATATTTGTACGTTTTTTCAACAGTAAATAAACGTGTTTTAAGAGAGAGGGAGAAATACTCTCGAGAGTATTTGTCTCGATAATATTTGAACCACCCTCGTAGACTACCTTATTCGCAAAAATTTCTCCCGCAACTTAGTTCCCATAAATAAAATATACAAATTGTCTCATAAACTATTTTAACATAATCCCGAAACATAAAAGCAACCCCGGTGCAAGAAATAAACAAGGCCCACTAAGAGAACTCTCCAAGAATTCGACGAAGCGCAAAAATCCCCTATTAGCCGGTAAAACGGAACAGCGTGTTTTATATTATCAAATAAAGTCATTTATCCTGTTTACTTCATTCTTCCCCTCGGGCGGAGCATCGAAAATTCGCGGCATTCCGAATATTACGAGCGATCCAGTTTTTGCTACCTGAACGGTCGTCCTGTTTTTGTTTGAAGAATGCTCATATTAATTCAGGAGACGACGTCGGGAAAATGTCTTTGAAAAATTTCGACTTCTTCCCCCCGAAAAGGCGAACTTATTAAACTCGGATTTATTAAAAGACTTCTCGCGAGCATTATTTAATAAAATCCGGTCCCCTCGCCCCGTCACCGCCTCCGTATCGGCGACACCGACGCCACGGATTCGTTTTCGCGTTGTGTCTTAATTATAATGTTAATTTCGAGAGGGGAAGGGCCGTGTAATTGGAAAACTTCGATTCGACACAAAACAAACGTTTCATTAAGGGACACGAAAAATAATGTGCTTTGATATTTTCGACGATAGCAGCCTCAAATTCTTAAGTTTTTTTTCATCTGTATTGTAATTTGTAAAATACAAGTCGTTATAAAAGAAAACTTATACAGCGGACGCTGAATAACGTCAATACTCAGTAATGGAAACGTTGCGTTAATGTAAACACAACATTTGTACATTATAGGATACATTACTTCGAAGTATAGGTATCTCCCGATTTGGCGCATCCACATGTTGAGCTCCATTTAATTCTAAAACAGAGAATAATCCGAGTATTTGCTTACATTTTTGTATGGTGATTATTAGATTTAATGTCGAAAATATGTATAACTAGGTAAATATGTTCAGGAAGTAAATAAAAATGGTAAAATTTTGTAAATAACACATTTAATTAAAAAAATTATATAATTAAATCACCATATTTATATAAATTTACATATTTGAACAAATAACAATAAGTATATAAGAACCATATAAATAAACATTACCATAAAAAAGATCAAAATATTTTTTGCCAAACCCAGCCAACATAGTTAAAGTCAAACGAAACAGCCTATATATGAAATATATATCACTATATATGAAAGCAGTGAAATTCTCCTAAAAATCTCCAAATATAATAAGCTATGATCGCTACTAATCTTGATCTACAAACCCTATTAATGGATTGACTACCTCGAGCTTTCTATTAAAATATATTACCTTTACTAATCTAAAATGAACGGATTATTGTACTTTTAAGCTGAAAGAAATCTCAGTCAAAACATAATTAATTTTTCAAAACAATAATGGTTTAGACGTGCCCAAGCCTCGTCTCCAGGTAACACCACTGCCATCCGTTTTATCATTTGTATTTTTCACATTTTTTTATATAGCCAATAAATAACGGTCACATAATGTAAACACCACTGTTTCATTTCGTTTTACGTCCATTCACTCAGCCACATCATTTACCCTAAAATAGTATCTCTGTATACTGTTCTTACATCTCAGCAAAATGCTGAATTTCACATTCTTCCACTTTCACTCTCCACAAATTCTAAATAAATCTTACCTATAAAATAAAATGCAAATCATTACTAAAATATATTGTGTTTAAAATGTATGTATAATTATTATCAGTTACTACAATTTTTGCTACTATTCTTGATGACAAACCACATTAATGACTTGACTACTTCCTATACAACCAGAATCATTTTCTTCTATGTTAACATTAAATTTTGGCATATGTTGATACCTATTCGAAGTCGTTGAAAATGAGGTGTTATATATGTGCTGTTTCCGTTTAGATTTTGTAACTTTTAAAAATTTTACCTTACATTCTGCACTTACCCTTGTTCTTCCATATTCTAAAACCAATATATGTTAGACCACCAAGAATAACACAATAATTTTATTATTATTACTACAGAATTATTAGTGTAACACAAAATATAAATATTCTAGATTATTTGGTTGTTTTAACTATATCGACTGTACCGATCGACTCGAAAATAATGTACCACCATTAAAAAAGGAAGACGATATAGTGTCGTATAGTTTATTCTTCTCTATGGTATATTCTATGCGTGAGGGTGAGCATGCGCCAAATCTAGAGATACTTGTGGAGTAATCTATGTATGATTTACTTTGATTATTTTATTTTTTTAATTATTTTACTTCAAATTTGCCCGAATGTTGTAACATTTAATTATTTTCACGTAACTGCTGCTAATTTTCTCTATTAACTAATAAATAATTATGTTACTCAATAAACATTTGTAAACATAAATAAAGATTAAGCTAAAAATTACCTTCTAACTATAGCTTCCGTTTGTAAACTAGGCGCAGCTATTAAATTTCTCAAGCTATTTTCAAGAATGAACATGAGTAGGCCGCAGGCCTTTCGGCTTTTACTGTGGTCTATATTAGTTTTATGTTGTACTGCGGATGGACAAAATGATATGAAAATCTGATGTATATACAAAATGTGTTTATTAATCACGTGTAGTGAAATATAGTCAAAATAGTTTTCACTAGAATATTCTCTTATGTTTTGGTGAAAAATATGCGCCATTTGATTCAGTGATGTTGGAAATCTGTTCACTCATAACTCAATTAGGTTGACCTGCAGATAAGGAAGATGTATAATGATCTGCTGTTGTTCCTCAAACTAACAATAAACCTTTTTGGCTGTAAGTATGGGCATTATCATCTTGAATTATACCAGTATTTGGCAGCAACATACCAGCCATAATTGGAATTTTATCAGTAAGAATGTAGAGGTATTCATTTACAGTCATCCCGCTAATGAGTTGAACGAGATCCAGCCATCTAACGTTGGTCTCAGCGTTATCTAAAACCACGTTATAGATTTTTTTATTTCGAAAATATCGAGCTTCGTCCTTGAATGAGTGCTTTTTCGGCACGGATGACTTTTCTTACTTCATCAAAATAAAATACTGAAAGTCCTTATTTACTGGTAATCTGCTCCAAATATAACGATGGTCTCTATATTCAAGAAGATGTGGAATTGTCAAAGCTATTGGACGAAAACACAACACAAATTCAAAAACAATCGGTAAAAAAGTTGATTCCTAATTTGTGAATAATTACAAACGTTGGGAATTATCCAAATGACGTTAAGATGAGTGCCACGTAAATTGAGTGACAAGTAGAACATTGAGAAAATATCAATGAAAAGCTGCTTCAAAGGTGTAAAAGGTAGTAACGGTACAAATATAATTTTTTTCGAAAATCCCAAGCGGGCCAGCAAGGCCAGATAGTTTCGGTTGCAAGACCATGCTTTGAATGTTGGGGAACCGGTCAAATCCGTAAAACATTTATTATACATTTATTGAAAATCGTTCATAATGCGCCCCACAAGACATGATATCGTGATTTAGAGCATGAAGATGCACCGTATAATACAGCAAAACTAATTAAAGGAGTCGGAAAATCACTTCTGGAGGAGGTTTTGTTGCTGCCGTAGTACTACCCAAACCCGGTTCCATCCGACTAACACATTTTTGTATCAATAGAGTACGATTGTAATTGGACTTTCTTAGCAAAAAAACAGTAAGGATTTAACGGCACACCTACTATTGTTTTAACTGCCAGGTATATAAGCAAAATTCAGTAAAGCTGTTAATAGCCATGTTACTAAAAACCGCAGTATCCACATCAAAGTATCCACAGCCAGAACTGAAAAAAACCACTCCCAGGAACTTTCGGAAGCATTTGATTTTCAAAATTTGCCGAAAGACATCCGGCTACGAAGGGTAAAAAATAAGACGCGACTTTTTTGTATCACGTCGGAAAATTAATTAAACTCCTAATTCCCAATTCGGTCTACCTCGATGGCAATTTGAGACTTATATAAACCTTAACAAACTTTCCCTTATATAATATTTAGATTCCCTCTCATTTTTTCGCTTTCTTTGTTTGCCTTGTATAAATTATGCCGGGCTTGTTTATTCGAAATGGAATAAAAAAAATCCTTTCAAAACTTTGCCGAGATCCCGAGTTGGAAAATTCCGAAAATTATACAAATTACCAAGTCTTATTCGGTCA
Organism: Rhynchophorus ferrugineus; assembly: GCF_030347505.1. Taxonomy (NCBI): domain Eukaryota; kingdom Metazoa; phylum Arthropoda; class Insecta; order Coleoptera; family Curculionidae; genus Rhynchophorus; species Rhynchophorus ferrugineus. The sequence continues at coordinate 54,928,231 of NW_027472583.1, forward strand.
GGATATTCCAGACAGTTGAAAGTTTTGCCAATGACCTCTATGCCAATGACATATTTGGTCTGTTGCTTTCTCTATCGCGTGATCTTTATATTAATCGGCGTAAAGAAAATGTTAAACCGGGGCACCTGGAGCCGTGAAAATTGGCGCGGTTAAAGCTTATACCAAGTAGGAGCTTTTAGGGCTAAAATCAACGCCCAAATCAAGTAAACAAGAATAAAAGTTAGATCGCTGACCCAAAATCTCTAGCCGAAGCGTTACCAGCTGCAACTCTTATACGGTAGATTATTCGTCGTTTCAGTCGCACTCTCGACGCCTAATTTTTAAAATCAAAATCTAGCAACGTTGTACCGGAAATTGACGGAAGGGAATTTAAAATCTGAAGACACTTTGTCTCACTTGAGTGTGTTAACTTAATATTAAATGAATGTAATATTAAGATTTTGTGTTATTTTCAGTTATTCCCGTATTTAACAATTAAGAATAGTATAATCACGTAAAATTATCTACATACACGTAAAAAATCTTAAATTTTTGATACAGACAATAAGTTAATGTGCTCGCTTTATTGGAAGGTATAGTACATAATTGTTCTAGAGGTAATTCTAAAGGTTATTAAGATACTTCTGTGAATTTGAGTGACATAAACCGCTGATTCATTTCCGGTGTCTTTAATAATTAATAACCAGAAAAATCAAAAGAATAAAGAATATAAAAAGAGTTGCTTCAAAAAATATGTAGATATGTAAGCTCAGAAGCAGACAAACATTTCTCGCTATGGAAAGCAACTTGGCGATTTTAAGGAGCAATTATTAGAATAGTACCTAATTAAAATGATCAAAATGAATAGATTCGACGCAACGATGAGAAAGCTGAATTATTCTTAGAACCTTTAGCTAACGTGCCTATTCCAACCGAATGATATAGAATCCATAATAGATATAAATTCCGTTCAGTGCGAAGTAGCTGAATCTCTGATTTCTATGAATAAATGATTGAATGAATGAATGAATGAATGTCTGATTTCTCCAATGGACGTTGCTACAGAAATTAACACCTGGGTTATTCAATGTGATACCAGGAAAAGCAGTAAACATGTTCACATATATATTCCATGCCTGTTTGAGATTGAAGCATGCTCCGGGATGTTTTAAGGTTGCTCGAATTATCCTAAGAAAAACCTGACAGCCCGGCAGAATAAGTTGGTTCTTATAGGCATGTTTCGCTAACACATGCGATATCAAAATTCTTTGAGAGATAAAATTTGGCTAATAAAACTTATAAAACCATTTATAGAAATACCAGATTTTCAGCTTAGTTTGGTTTGGTTTGGTAATAAAATAAAACCGCTAATAAAACGAATTAAGCCATTTATACAAATACCAGCTTTTCAGTCTAGACTTCCAAATCACTACTCGACAATGGACCAAGTGCACAGAGTAACTGCAGTTGTTGAAAAGGCATTTGAAAAAAAGAAATATTGTCCTGCAATATTCCTAGAAGCCTCATAAGCTTTTGACCTTTAAGAGTCTCGCATGAAGGGACATTCTCAATACTTAAACCTATTTCGGTTGGAGCGCCACAGAATAGTGTCCTGGAACCACTCCTATATCTGCTATATACTGTTGTATTAAACCTAGAATATTTCCGGATGACACAATAATCATGGAAAAATATGTATCTCTGTCTAAGGCAGTATAAAAAGTCCAGGTAGCGGTCAACAAGTCCTACAAATGGATTAAAAACTGGGAAATACAGCTTAATAGCTCCAGATCTGTCCATGTTAATTTTGTGTTGCGGCGAAATGACAAAAACCTAATTATATCAGTTGACGAATACCCGAATCCTCAAGCAGAATAAGCTAAATAACTCGGAACATATCTCGATATTTCGTTAAACTGGAAACATCATGTTAGTGAAATAGCAGAGCAGATTAGACTCAAAGTCAAGCAACTGTACTAGTTAGTCGGAAAATACTCTCAACTTGACCTAAAACCAAAGATATTCGTTCATCCGTCAATCATAAAGACAATTTAGACCTATGGGGTTGCAGTAAAGCATTAAATCAATGATTTTCGCTACGTACCCATCGAAAATCTGCACGATGACCTCGAAATCAAATGGATACACGAAGTGATTCAAGATTTTGCCTTTAAACATTAAATAGGATTACTAATCACAACAATGTCGATGCAATACAGCTACTGGACAACACGCAGCAAATCAGAAAATAGGAACCAAACCACATGAACTGTTTTAGTTTATAAATGTATTATTTTTTTATAACTTTAGCTTAAGTTGATTAGTTTTATTTTAATTTGGGAAATATATACTGATATAACAAGTCAATTGATTCCCCGTTCTGACAGATAGATGGCGCTACTAAAATTAAATCCATATGTTTGTTGGATCATTGGTTTGTGAATTATAGTATTCTGAGTGAAACAACTTTTGTTATTGAGAAAAAAATATTGAGAAAAAGGAATTTCGCGTGCTGATAAAATATTGCTTTTTGAAAGGAAAAAATACAGTTGAAGCAAAAACTAGGCTTGCTGCGGAGTTTCCGGACCCTGCCCCAGGAAAATCAACTATCAAGGATTGGTATGCTAAGCTTAGACGTGGTTGAATGAGCACCGAAGACGGTGAATGCAGTGGACGCCTAAAAGAGATTGTTACCGACGAAAGCATTTAAAAAATCCACAAAATGATTTTGAATGACCGTAAATTGAAACTGAATAAAATAGCAAACACTCTAAAGATATCAACTGAACGTGTTCATCATATCATTCGCGAATATTTCGGTATGAGAAAGCTCTGTACAAAATGGGTGCCGCGCAAGCTCACTTTTGACTAAAAACAACAACGAGTTGATGATTGGGAGCAGTGTTTGAAGATGATTAAACGTAATAAACCCGAGTTTTTGCGTCGATATGTGACAATGGATGAAATATGACTCCATTATTTCACTCCGAAGTCCAATCGACAGTCTTCTGAGTGGTACGACTCACTGATACTTCAAATCTGGCCCCCAGCCACTATTTCCTATTCTCAGATCTCAAAGGAATGCTCGCTGGGAAAAAAATTTCTTGAGAAAGAAAAAGAGGTGATCGCCGAAACTGAGTCCTATTTTGAAGCAAAGGACAAATCGTACTACAAAAATGGCATCGAAAATTTGGAGGGTCGCTATAATCAGAAACCTTTGAAGAGAATTGTGTTGAATAAAAAAAACTAATTTTGCCAAAAAAAAAATTTTTTTGCTATGGTAGACCGGGGACTTTTCAATTGACCTGTTAAGTAATGCATCTAATTTTCAATAGAAAGTCTGTCGTACGAAGAAAATAGGAAATATAACCCAGTTGAGAACCAAATCACCAAATAAATTGCCTGTCGTTGTTTGACAATAAACCATCGGACCGCGGCTTCATAATATTTACGAGCGCAAAAACTGGTCATATCTCCGACGGATTTAGTCCGCGATCGACATCCACATACCCGGGCCGAAATACACGCGCTCATATCTGGCTCCACCGACGACGACGACAATGAGCAATTTAACCCGAATAACTTACGTAAACTCCGGTTAAGACCAATCCCCCGGATAACCGTATAGCCACGTATCCCCAGACATGCCATGTGTAAACTAGTTTCACGCACAATTTTCCCAAAATTGGTTCAAAGGTCTGGCGGCGTGGCGTTATAATTTGATAGATTCGCGTCGCATGACTGAGCCCCGGTTTGCAGACGTGCATTTAGAGACGGAGAATGTATAAATCCTCGTCGGGGTTTTTCATTTCGAATGAGATTTTCTGGTAAAATTAACGGGAAAGTCGCCGTATTTTTTAGTCCTCGAGAATTTATGACTTGGCGGAAGGTTTTAGATGAAGTCATTCGAGTAAATATCCGGGATATATTTTGTTTTAGTCTGGCTTATAAATTATCTATAATTATTGAAAACAACTGAAACACAAAAAGAATGACATTTATAATGCAAATTAGGATTAACACATGGGCTGAAAAGTCCGGATGTAACAAAGGAAACACGTTTTTTGTTCAAAATTGGCTTTATTCTTCGTGATCTCCATTAAGAGCCACACAATCAATCCAGTGCTGCTCTATCATTTCAATACCAGTTTTCCAGTTTCAATACCAGTTTGTACCATTTACATATATTGCCTCAAAAAAGGTCAGTGCAGAAAAGCAAGTGATGGATTCATGTTTCATCCTTTGTCACAAATAGAGTCACAAAAAAATTGCGTTTGGTTACGTTTAAAAATGGCCGAACACTACTCAAAATCATAAACACTTTCTTGTTTTTAGTTAACAGTGAGCAAATGCGGTACACACTTTGAACAAAGGTTTTTTATAGTCAAATGTTCATGCAATATAAAACCAACTTCTCAGGAAACTTCAATTTTCCATCATTGAAAACGATTTTGTCGATTTTTTTGGTATTTTCTGGTGTTACCACCTCATTTGGACATCTGCAGCATTCTGCATCATCGGAGTCTCTACGACCACGTTTGAAGTCAGCAAACCAACGTTTTATTATTGTTTCTGATGAAGGGGAGTCCTTAAAAAACTTTTCAAGCCATTGCTTTGCTTGAACGGTACTTTTTCTCAGCAAGAAGCAGTGTAAAATTAAAACACAAAATTGTTTTTGATCCATTGTTTTAACAATGAAAGTCGTGTCACTCCTAGTACAATAACTCACAAACTTATGAGTAGAATATCATGAAAATTTTTTCTAATTCCAAGATGACCAGCTAGAATCAAATGGTCTTTTGCTGATGTCGGTTTGGGTTCCTGATATTAAGATGATATGACCTAAAAATCACCAGTTCAAAATCGTTGAAAACAAAACTGATAACTGATATATGACTCTACAGCATCACCATAGGTTTATAAATTAGTTTCATGGCCTCCAGCAAATGAGCTCAATAACAAATCTAAAAATATCCTAAATGAAATTCTGACCGTTTCCCGATTAGTGTTCGTATTCGATAGTAGTACCATTTCGAAAAGTGTCGGTCACTCGCCAGTCGGTAGGCTTAATGCCGAGAACCGTGGTTCGGAGCCCACGTTAAATAGTAGGCCCAGTCCAGATAAACACATAGTTCGTAAAAGGAGACTTTAAAATATGTAAAAAAAACGGGGTTGGTGATAGAAAAGTGAAAATTTAGAGTTGTATGTATTTTTTGATGCCACATAATAAAAAATTTATCCAAAAACAATACAAGCACCCTTATACTTAGGAGTTTGAAAAATAGATAGTAGCAGATTCTCAGATCTGCTGAATATTCATAAAAATTTTCATAAGAATCGATTAAGCCGTTTCGGAAGAGTATGGGAACGATTGTGACATGAGAATTTTATATATAAGATTTTTTTTATTACTCTTCGTGAGTCCACAAGTCCACGCTTCTTCCAGGTTAGGCGTCGATCTAAATGCATACCAAGATATTTAACATGCTCTGCTTGGGGGAGTTGACGATGATTGATATTCACCGGTGGACATGTTCTTCTACGCAGGGTAAACGTTATATGCGTGGATTTTGATTCATTGGCTTTAATGCGCCATGTCTTCAACCGTAATTGTATTTGCTCCAGGTGGGTTTGTAGGTTTATTGATGCTGTGACTGGATCTTCATGGGATGCTAAGATTGCTGTATCGTCTGCATATGTTGCCACAGTAGTTATTTTTGTGGTGGGCAGATCAGCCGTATACAGAAGATACAGTACTGGACCCAGTACACTACCTTGCGGAACTCCTGAATATAGGGGATTTAATTCGGTATGTTCATCGCCTTGATTTACAATAAAATGTCTGTCAGTGAGATACGATTTTAGTAGCTGATAGTCCGGATGAGGGAGAAGTTTCTTTAGTTTAACCTGCAAGCCCGTATGCCATACTTTGTCAAAAGCCTGAGATATGTCTAGGAAAGCAGCCGAACAATATCTTTTGGCATTTAGGTCATCGTTTATTTAGTTTACAAGTCTATGCACTTGTTCTATAGTCCCATGCTTATTGCGAAAGCCAAACTAATGTTCTGGAATAATTTTTCTTTTTTCTATTATATAGTTTAGTTTTTTTATGTATAATTTCTCGAAAACTTTCGAGATTATTGGTACATATAAGATATATTAAATTTAAAGCATATCAACTATTAAAATGCGGAATAAAAAATTATAGAATTTTTTAAAATAGAACGCTGTAGTAATTAATTGGTTTAATTTTTGGTGAGGTAAGCGTGATAAATTGTATTGTTATTCTATAGTGTTTGTCTTTAAATTTCAAAATTGATGTAAGATTATTATCAAGCAAAGTAAGATTGTTATCCATAAAACTGACTTTTACGGGAATAACCTGCAATGCAAAAACATGGATTAGTTTTTATGCGTCATAATACTTAGTATAATAATTATAGTTATTAGTCATAATTATAATATCGTGAACTTTATAAGTATTCTTATAAAATCCCTTTTTCAATATAACCCTACGGTCATGTTCTCTTCAGCGTGCCACCTCACCTCAAACTAATGGTTCCTGTTAGTTTGAAAAATCCCCCATAAATACATCAAGATCGCTCGGCGTTTTCCTCAAAACTGCGGCGAGTATAAACAAAAATGCAAGCTATTCAAAATTTATTTTTCGTTTTGTATGCAACAACACACAGATCCATAATTTATGTCTATACATATTTATAAGACGCTGGCCTCTTTACAGTCTCGTGATGTATTTTCATATTCCTCAGTGCTGGAAGATGGCGGAAAAGGGTTGTTGCAAATCACTCCCCTTTCCGAAACAGGGATGTTCTGATCTGTAGACTTTTTCGAAATAAATATTTTAGGAGGTACGAATCGCCAGATGAAATAAAGATGTTATTTTTATGATTTTGTCGATGTCGTGTCATCGTTCGTGGCGGATGGATATAAAAATATTTCGAAAGGCTGTTCGTTATAAGCCTAAGGTCTAAACAAAAATTCCAAACTTACTTGAATTGAATTTTATACTTTTTTACTGTATTTATTAATTGTATCAATATGTAAAATATATTCTCGTCTAGAAATATATTTTTTCCTGTTATATGTTAAAGATTCAATAAAAGTCCTTAGTTGGCATGTTAACATTCTTCTTCAAGTCTCGGTTAGTCATTGATTGTGATAGGCCAGCACTGTTCTACCATCATATTTTCCACATTACTCTCAATGAACTGAATTGATCTGTTCTTTCACACTGTTCAAATTAGAGTGAAAAAAGTGTCACTAAGATTGGCCCATGCAAAGGTATATTGATCATCATGAAGAATACTTTGAAAAAATCCATTTTCATTAACAGATTGCTACATTTTCATTATTATGCTCAAAGTATAATGTATCTGATTATATAATAAAGGAATATGCAAAACAAACAAGCCGGGGGCTTGACTTTAATGTTGATCGTAATAAATTATCTCCGCCGCAGGCTAAACTAATAAAAAGCCAAAGCTCAGCTTCCTGGATTTGGTTAGTTACTTAAGGTTGTATTTTTTTTATTTCTCACTAAAACTTGTAGTTGCAAGTATAATATATAAATTATTTCATTTATTGTAAGTATAGAAGCGAAATAGAGAACCTATAAATTATCATTTCAAAATTGTCTAAGAACAATCATTTTTGCGCATCTGTGAAGCTCCTGTAATGTCATTATGTTCCTTCTGTTCGATTGTGCAAACATTATTGGTGGTGTAATGCGACTGGTGATGAAAATTGGCGAAGTCTATTACGACTACCAATTCCTAGTGTAAAAAGTCATGAAAGGGAATATTCATAGCTATAAATAAAGACTTCAAAACAAAACAAGATTATCAGCAAGATGTAGGGTATTAGGAGTTGCCAAAACTGAACTCTTTCACCGCGATGTTTTTTGAACAAACTGAATAATATAGCTAGAAAAAGTGTACTGTATCGCAAGCGCATCCAAGAGACATACCGCCTTCTGATTACCATCTGTTCAGATCAATGCAGCATGGTCTGGCATTGGCATATAAATCCGAAATCTTGAAGTACGAGTTTATGTTGTTAGAAACATGAGAAAAAATTGTGGAAAATTGTGGACAATATTTTGATTAATAGATTATTGTATCTATTTTGTTTTAATAAATACATTTTATGTGAAAAAATGACGAGTACATGGAAGCAACTAATATTTCTGATATTTTTTAGCTGGAAATAAAACTTTCCATCGAAGCTGATACCTGTTGCCGTTCAACCAGTCCTCGCAATTTAATTTACTCCGTACTTTTAGCCGCTATCACTGCGAAACCGAGTTCTAAATTTATGAATCGCGAATAATTTCGCAACAGAAGCTGCGCTCGAAGTTCCTCGCGCGTATCGCTTAATTGTTCAGCTTTACCATCTACGGGACGATATTCGAACTGGCCGGAAAACTCAGCCGCAACTTGAACTAATAACCTCAACTTTGGCTAATTGTTATTTTCCATAAACTAGCGGGCAACTTTCGAATCTGTTCGATTGTGGGGGGATCCGGTTTTCGTCCCCGTTAGAAATGTTGATCTTTGCGACTTTCGTTCATTTTACGGATTTGTTTTTGCGTCGTTGTTTGACTTAGAGAAAGTTAACTTTGGTGGGAGTGAATTAGAAGATAGGTTTCCGTTTCCTTTTAGTTTAATGTCCTTCGGAATTTTGTTGCGCAAATAATAGGTTTACTAGCATCTTTCTCATAGTATTGTCCTCCATTTGCGATTGTTTTTTAGTATCTTAACAAATAAGAAGTAACAATTATAAGGTACGTGATATGGCGAAGAAAGACTACCCGTTTACCTGACATATACACAATATGTTTATGTTTCTAAGGTTTTCAGACGCCATTTGCTTTCAAAATTGGTGTATTCCTTTGCGAGATAGATTAGTAGACTATGTGAATAGTTTTCAATGGAATGCTGTCTCATATCTGTACCAATACCGTAGCCTCGGTTCAATTATATTGAGATCTGGCGATTGGGCTGGCTAGGAAAGATGTTAGATGATATTCTGACGCTTCTCCAACCAAGACTGAAACTATTTTGCTGTGTGTTTGTGCGCATTATCATCTTAGAATACGGTAGTGTTTCGCAGCAACATGCTAATCATAGTAGGAGCTGCATCACTGAGAAAGTCAAAAAACATTCCTTTGTAATTATCCAGCTAGTTATGATAAGGAGAGGATTAGTTGAATACCATTATATTGACGCCCAAATCGTAATAGAACCACTTCCTGGTTTAACTACAGGAATGAGGGAGGCCAAGCGTAGGCCTCTTTCGAGGTTCTCCATAGACAGATTCTGCCATTTTGTCCATCTTCCCTGAAGTTTTTTGATGTCAGTATTGAAGAATAATTTGGGCAACTGACAGCCATGTGCACACGAACCCCTCTACTTCTTTGTCGGTGTTGAGTCTTTGACCTCCGAAGCCTTTTTTCGGTGGCCAAACATGTGGTAGTCGCAGGGTGATAAATCCGGACTGTGGAGGGTGTTCCAGTACCTCTAACCCTAATTCCAATATAGTATCGAGCGTGAGACGCGTGGTATGAGGGCGCGCTTTATCCTGGAAAAGAATCGCAATTCGTGCTGGAATACTCCTCCATTTCGAGCGATAAGCGGATTTCACGTGTTTTCAAAAGATTGCTGTAGTATGCAGCATTAATGGTATGTTGAAAGCGCAGGAAATCGACGTACAGCACGCCCCACCGGTCTCGGAACACTGTACACAGAACCTTACCCGCAGACCTGGTTATCTTCGCTCTGAATGGCGCCCCTTCCTCCTTCTTCCTCCACTCTTTAGACGACAACTTGCTTTCGGAAGTGTAATAGTGTACCCATATCTCGTCTGTAGTGAAGACTAGCGTTAAAAAACCATCCCACTCCTCGTATCGTGTCAGCAAGTGGGCGACAAACTTTCAACCGCGTAAGTTTTTGCTCGAAATTCAACAGTTTACGAACCCATCGCGCCATTATTTTGCGATATTGAGGGTGTTCGTAGATGATAGACACTACACTACCATCACTGATGCCGTTCGACCGTTGACTCGAACAGTCATCCTACGGTCCTCTAAAATGAGCTGTTCTACTCGTCCAATGTTGTTTGGTGTGATGATGGTTCGCGGTCGACGATCATGCGGCTCATTCTCGATGGTTTCGCGGCCATCCTTGAATGTTTTGGCCCACTTAAACACGGCCACCCTTCTTAGACACTCACTTCCGAACTGATTTCGCAAACGCAGAAACGTTTCCGTCTTTTTAAAGCTTTTCCACACTAAAAAACAAATGACAATACGTTGCGTTACGGCGGTCGGCATTTGACATTCACTCATGCTCGTAGCACGTGCGTGAAGAACACTGTTCATAAGGGACCCAGCTACCACATACTCAAGCCACGACCTTCAAAACATACATGCGCGCCATTTACAGCGTTTGTCTCCATCATATTTGGACCACCCCCGTATAATTTCCAATTAAGTTGTTAGAATTTTCTTTTTGTAGGAAGCCATTTCTATGTTATATAATACGAAAATATGACAAATAATAGGAGTAAAATAAATCAATAATAAAATAAAATACGAAACGCACAATAGTATAAGACGATGTACTTACAACGAAGGTCCGATCCTTCATAGGTGACACAAACCCCAATTCTTACAAAGCTTGTAGACTACAGATCACTTCATTACCAACAAACATATATATATCGATACTTATTAATTAAAAATATATTGAAAAAAAAAGATGTTTATAGTGAATTGTTTTTTCACGAATTTTTGTTACCTATTTTAAAGTCTATTTTTAACAACTATGGGTGTATCTGAACTGGACCTACTATTTAACGTGGGCTCCGAACCACGGTCCTCGGCATTAAGCCTACCGACTGGCGGGTGACCAACTCAAAAATCATCCCAGAAGACATCCGGTCTTACCCAGTCTGGTTACTGGCGTGACTGGAATTATTTTCCGTGTCGGATTTTACACTATTGCCTAGGACAGTCACAAATATTAAACAATCACAAACATAAATGTACGACCATGCCCCAGCAGAATTTGAACCCGCGGCTATCGCAATAGTAAGAGGACCATTCTGTTGCCTTTACCACTGTGCCACCAAGTCGGATTTTTCACGAATTGTTAGATTAGTTTTGAAACATAAACAAATAGAACGAGATCTTGTGAATGCCTTATGTACAATAAGTTCATATTGACTGCATTTTGTGAAGTTAAGCTTGCTATTCTGTACACACAACACTGGGAAGAAATGAGTTGACTCAATGTTGTTACTTGTAGCGATTAAGTCAGTATCATCAGCAGATCATTGCTGTGGTCCTTATTACCCCTTCACATTTAGGAATATTCGTGATATAAAGTAAGTACAACATTGAACACTAGTTTATAGTACACTTACATAAATCGTTTTCAAATCTATATATTCGTCATCATAGAATTTGAGAATCTGGTTCATCTGACTGTCTATAGATTGTATTAGGGACCCTCCCCTTCTCTTGGTCTTGGTCTATTATATAGAATGATAAATTATATTTCGTTATACAAAATGATGTTATTCTTATGAAACAACAAAAGTTAATAAACCTTTTTAGTAGAAAATACATTTCGAGAGTTAAAAGGTGATCGAAAATAAAAATGTAATTTATAAAAAGTAAATGAGTTAAGGAAAGTACTTATTTTCTTGTTCTTTTAAATCTTTCGGTAGAATGTTCTTAATTAAACTCTGGAAGATGTGAAAAACGTAATTGATTTTTTTGTTTCAATATGAACCAATATAGCTGCGTAATAACTCAATATTGTTCAAACTTTAACAACAAAAAAACAAACCATACTTTGCTGTCTGCGAATGCGAAAAGATGAAAAAGAAAATAGATATTTGTCACGTATTATATTAACTGTGCCACTGTCTGGTATTATAACCGTTTTGGAAAAGAAGAAAAAACGCGTCGAGTGTAATATGGAGACGCGAGCTGTCAAAATAACGACCAATTTCACTTTTCAATTTCACCGGAATCCGACTGATTAAATAAGCGAGCATGTTTCCAAACTGCCAGATTTCGATTTCGTTTTCAACAAGATGGGTTGGCGACGAGAGAGAAATCGCTGGTATTAGCGTTAAAACACGTGTTCCACGTGGGAGAGAATCAGCCCGAACGGGGGCGCGTGTGTATCAAACACACAAAGCGAAAAAAAAACAATATAAGAACGTCTTCACCGGGAGTCTTAGAGTTCCGCGTATCCACTTTTAAAGGGACTTATGTTTACTGAAAGACAACTCATACTGAAAACGGTCTTATATTAAACACTTTACATAAAGAAGTTTGCCATAAAATACGTTGTATCCTTACAAAAAATGTATATTCACCCTTAAGGAAAACAGAACCATATTTTATGAGGTTATTATTTTAGAATTTTGTTTCGATTCGGTGGTTTCAAAGGAACCACTTGTCATGATTTTTTCCCAATAAAACACAGCCAGCCTTGCCATATTTCAAAAGTATCAAATTAATTTACAAGAACGTAGTCTTAGATAATAAAAGAATATCTTCAGATTATTAAAATATTTTATGAAAGCCAGGATTTGTGGTATCGTCCGCTGGGGAGCGCCGTAAATTCAAAAATATTAAATAACTAACTATGTAAAAGATGTAAAGAGAAATATATAGTCGTAGTTTATTGGTATGATGTATTTGTAACTGAACATATAGTCTATTCAAGATTACTTTGTATATGCGTCATGTAAATTTGTGACGTCAAAACATCGCAGTGTTGACGGATCAACTCTGAGTTTTAGTTCAGTTGGGCTTTGAAATCCAACAAAATTCTGATCTAAATTAAGTAATTGAGCAAAATTTTTATTAAATATGACTTATTTTAACATTATAGTAGATCTAAAACTAAAGTTAATTATACAACCACCATAGTTCATAGGTTAGAGTTGTAACCTCTTATTCATTGACATCTGACAACCGGACGACTTTGACAGCCTCATTCGTTTACTTGTTCGAACTTATCAGACAGCATTGTGTCTGCTTTTAACTAGAATAGAATGAGAAGGAAAATATTGTCTGATTCTGAAACGAATTGCGGAAGGCCATAAATTAAACATCTTTATGACGTATGTACAAAAACACTTAGAATAGATTGTACAACATATTTTAGCTTTAACGCATCTATAACATTGGATCATTCGAAATAGAATCTATTCATATTCTAACATATTTTTAAATTGATAGCGCTAATTTAAAATTGAATTTTTTGGGGCCTCTACTTGCGAAATGTTTACCTCCTAAAGTAAGGACTGACATTTCTAAGAAATATAAGATACTGAGAAAATCCTAAAGCATATATAATGATATCTTAACTCTGTTTTTTAGATATGATCTGATTAAAATGATTTACGAGATTAACTATCCCTACCAATGAAATTACTGACAGTTGGAGTTAATTAAAAACAAATTTGGACCTGCAAAAGATTGTTAATTAGTAGATAGTAACACATATTGTGTTTAAATGTAGACGATTTCAATGGAAATAGAAATATTAATTTGAACTCGATATTGCAACTAATTTTATATTCCATTGACTCCTTCAATGTGGTTGTTAGAAAGACTTATACAGGAAAGATAATATTCAAACTTCTTAATGAAGGACTCATACCCCACATTATATTAAAGAAAATATTCACAACCATAGTTCATATTCCGTAACATATTAACACAAAATAATAAATAATAACGGGGTACTTTATCAACTATAACATTAATTTACACATTATTACAATTGGCCTAATGTTAAAATTCATAAAAAATAAAATAGCGACGAAAATATAATGAACAATAAACAGGCATGGTAGAGGCCAGGTTAAGGTACTGTTGATACGATAACTGCAGGTTCGAATCCCGTAGGGCAACTCTAAGCAAAAGTATAAAATTCTATACGGAATAACCATCCCAGTCAAGCCAGCTATTAAGTAGGCTGGGTTTAGTCCGAATGTTTTCTGGGATATTTTCTATGTCTAAAATTGATACTTCTTGAAGTCAAAACAAGATTAATTAATTAAATGCTTAATTGTAAAATATAGTAATTCCGTATCATAAAAGATAACAATATTCAAAATCTAACGTCGATATAAAGTTAAAAGATATATCAATATGGTTAGCTTTTAAACTAACAGATTTTGGAAACATTCACCGTTTAAGTGTGGGTAAGAAGTATGGAAAACTATTACAATTGCCTTTAGAAGTTTCATATTGGAATACGCTTTAATGTTTATTGATATATTTGGATTGGAAACTTTTATTAAAAGTTGTAGTTGATTATTTGAACCAAGAAAAAGACTAATGAAATGTCAGAAAGACACAACGCTAGATTATTTTATTTTTAATATACTTTTAGCAATATAAATAAAAAAAAACTACACATAAAAATATGTTTAACATTGTTTATACATTTATAAGATATAATACATAAAGATAAATGAAATAAAATACAAAATTGATAAGAATATAATAAAAATAGACTTCTGCTAAAATTTACGCAATATTACGTCAATTATTCAATTATTTACTTACAGTTGACGTATGGATTCTGCATCAATGGAAATAATGAAAGGGTCTTACCTGGAATTAAAAAAATATATTTATCTATGAGCAATTTAACATAAACTTAATTCATTTATTTCGTTTTAACTTTAGTTGAAATTGAAAAACAATTGAACAACAAAAAATATAAAAACAACAATATAAAAAAACCCAAAATGTCTGTATACTAAAAAGTTTCAAGTTTTATTGTGTGAGTATTGTACAAATTTTTCTATAAACCATACTTAACGTTACGAAATAGTAAAATACGAATATGTAGAATATTAAATATTTGTGATCAAAAACTCATAAAAATGTAAGAGTTAACACATTCCTCAACAAGCCTTAGCCATATGTATGAGGAAGCTACCTCTCAATCCTTTATAAACCTAACCTGGTCTGACTTAATTATTCAGACAGCAAAACAAATTGCTGTGCTGGGTACTGTATATAGTTATTTTAAAATAACAGCGGACTGTTACGGACTGTATCTTTGGCAGAAGAAATTGGCAAATGGCGGAATTGTGAACATGTGTTTGATAGATTAGAAATTAACGATTTAGTTATTAATTTATACACTCTGATTCTGTTAGTTAGGTCTATATGCAAATATGTGAGTATTTTTGATGGATTCTAACACCTCCACAGATGATATGGCAAGTGAATTAAGGGGAATATAATAACTATATCAGAAGATCCTTAGAGGAAATCCCTAGAACGTTTTAAGAAAAATGTACATAGCTAGCAACAGAATAAAATAACGAGAAACATACTCACATCATAACAACCTGGTGAGGATACGCCATATAGAAACACAGCAATGAAGGAAGCAAGAGCAGAAAGTCAAAAATTAAATATGCTCATCAGTGAACAAGTGAACTTCACGGGATGCTAATACATAAATAAAACGTGCCTAGGACTTACTTCTGAACTGAAGTGAAAAAGAGTTGGCAAAATCTTTTTTTTTTCATTCAACATAATTCACTTCAAGGGCGATAAACTGACGACTCTAGCGACCCTCCAACTTCTCGATACCATTTTTGTAGTACAATTTGCCCTTTGCTTCAAAATAAGCCTCAGTTTCGTCGATCACCTGTTCGGGGGGCCAGATTTGGAGTATACGGTGGATGAGGAAGCAATTCGAAGCCCAATTCATGGATTATTGACACGGGGCATTATCTTGGTGAAGTAACAGTTTCTTTTTTTTTCAAATGCTGCCGTTTTTCGGCGATTTCATCCCTCAAACAGTCCAATAACTGTAATGTAATAGGCGCTGTTGATGGTCCTTCCTTTTTCAAGGTAGTTAATGAAATTTATACCATACGCATTCCAAAATACAGACGCAATAACCTTCCCTTCAAAAGCAATATTTTATCAACACGCGAAATTCCTTTTATTAATTTTTTTTCACATTAACAGTAAAAAACGCGCCATCTATTTGTCAGGTCGCGGACTTGTCAATTGTCCTGTTATAAATAAACTACCTTACGATATTTTTTTAAAATTATTTAATTAATACATTGTTACTAGTCGTTTCCGTCTAACCTACAATTTGTCTTATACTAACTTAAATCTAGGTATATAACTAGGAAGACCCATCGGCCGTAACTCAGTCTCTGGTGAAATAATGTTTATACATGTCACTGCTGAATTTTTTAATATATGCACCTCACTACACAATACTACACAAGATCACATGGTTTGTTCCTTTGGTGTCTATGCCCTGTTCTGGTGGTACCCAAAAGTTGCAATATTTCAATATTAGTATGAGAATGGAATCTTTCCTCATGTCCCCTTGCATTTTTCTTGATTTCTTGACTGACTGTGGGTATCTGAAGGTCTCGATGTAGGTAATCAATCCTGTAGTATTTGGGTGCACCCACAATACCTCTCAGGATTATGTTTTGAAAAATTTGTATTTTATTAATGTTACTCTTTGCAGAACATCCCCATAATTGAACATATGTCCATATAGGTTTCAAAATTTGCTTATATAATAGCAACTTATTATGTACTGATAATTGTGATTTTCTTCCAATTAGCCAGTACATTTTCCTATATTTCAATATAGTTCTTTTCTTTTCTTCTTTATATGTTCCTTCCAGCGAAGTTTTGCATCGAGATTCATTCCGTGATATTTAGCGTTGTTGCTATATGGAATGATAGGGTTATTTAATGTTTTTGCTGCTTGTACGGTCTGTTTATAGGTGAACTGCACATGTTCAGATTTACTTTCATTAATTCTTATCTTCCAAGCTTGTGTCCAATTATTTATATTGTCACTTGCCTGTTGTAATTTTCGTGAGGCTTCTTCACTATTGTCTCCGACAGCTATAATCACAGTATCATCAGCAAATGTAGCCATCGTGATATTTTGGTATATCACAAGTGTAAAGTAGATAAAACATTGGTCCCAGTACACTTCCTTGTGGTACATCCGCTTTAGCGTCTTTTATTGTAGAGTAAGCTTCTTCTTGCTTGACTCTAAAGACCCTACGATATAAACCATTGGAGTTGTACAATTAACTGTAGTTTAAGTCTTCCGATACTATATGCATTAATGTCAAAATAAAGTATATTAGATAATATTAATTATATTTCATTATTTTATTTACTTTAAAATTTAGTTACATGATTCAAAATGAGGCAACATTGCGACGTTCTGACGTCATATATGGAGTTCACTCTTATTTTGAAAGGAATCTAGACAATATCTGGGTTCAATGACTAATCAAAGAACCATATTAGACAGAAGCAAGGAGCAACTATTACATAAAAAAAAAAATATATCCTTTATTACTTAGGCCTGGAACTAACTTTTTATATTTCAACCATTCATTTTTCTATCTTACAATTCCCAGAGTCTTTCAGGCGACATGATGAAGAACTGTTATTAATAATTATGAAGTATTTTGAATATAAAGACAGTGGTTTTGTTACATCTGGTTATTGCCAAGTTCTGTATATAAATCGATATTAACTGAAACGAGACTTCTATGCCAGTCGAGACTACACCATATTTAATTTACTCGAAGAGCGCTCCGGTTTCCATTACATCCGCAAACAAAGAAATACAAATTCAACAATCTGCATATAAACTTCGTACAATGCGCGGCACTCAAAGTTAACCGGCAAACGAATTACCGCAAAAACCAAGCAAAATATATAGTATATCGGGACCGCTGAACGCTTAGTTTGATACTGAATTAATAGGAAACTTTGAACGCAGCGGCGGCAATGTCTGAAAGCCCGCACGGAAAAGCTTATTTAGATTGATACGCAAACTTCTCGTCCGACATTAAAATCCATTTTAGGTTGAGTCGAACTTTGTTAGCGGACGACGACGGTAAGGTCGATTCGATTGGCGCTCGCTGTTTTCTACAGCGGTGATGTTTCGAAATATGGACGCTTAATCATAACTTCGCTCTTTAGGGATATATTAATGTTTGTGAAATGTTCCCTACGAGCTCTACGGTTAACTCTTTTGTCTTGCGTCACATCACTACTATGATTCAAAGGTTTTCAATAAGTTTACTATGATTCAAAGGATTCAACGGTTTTTTTTTTATTATTGGGTATTGAAAATTTATAATAATAATTTATGATTAACAGGTGAGGGAAAAGTGCCACTACCATATTGATTGCGTGCCATCCTGGTTATTGGACGTTTAGCTTTAGATTTAACCATTGTGTTGTGTAGACGTCCAAATGTTATTATGTGTAAATATAGGCTACAAGATCAGAAATAGTGACAATATTTATTGAAAATAATCCTTCCATTAGTGACATTCGACGGAATTTGACTCAAAAATAGCCACTCAACACTAACTACGTCAAAAATATACTAATCGTACAGTGCCTCACAAAACCACAATTTATTGTTTACATGCGAATTCTCGACAGTACAGTACGACAGCAGGCAGGCCTCGTTCTGGAAGACAATGGACGTCTCGTAATGCTCAAAATGTGACTCTGGTACGCGATAGTGTTACCGAGTCTCTAGAAACATGAATTCGAAGACGTGGTTCCCAGTTACACATTCCTGCAAGCAGTTTAAGGCGAATATTGAAAACTGATTTGAAAATGCTTCATTACATACTTCAATTAGTCCAAAAATAGCTACCGAGACATAATCATCAATTAGCTGAGTACAATAATGCAATCCTAAGGCTATTTGGTGAAATTTAAGATCTTTCGTCTAAATTGATAACGAGCTGTAGGAATGTTCGTCTCGTCGGTCGGTCGGAATGTGTAGTTGTCGATGCGATTGTTTATCCGAACACTCACTACTATTTGTGGAAGGAATTTTCACGAGAACTAAAAACACTGATTGAAGAAATACTTGTTTATTGCGATATTAAATGATACATGTGGTCGACGGGAGAATTGACTAATTAGGTTAAGGTAAAGGAAGTACGGTAGCGTTGTGGACGTGGTACGGTTACAATGGAGTAGAGAAAAGAAAAGAGAGCGAGACGTCGTCGTGATGGTCTTTTATAGCCGGGAACCGCATGGTGCCAATCCACCGGCGTTGCCAATCTTTGAACTTGGTATAGGTGAATGTGTGGTGGCCTAAAGGGTCGTAGCGGTCGCTACATCACTCCCCTACTAGTGGAGCTACCGTGGAACGTGCCTCTATGTGGTGCAGGTTCCGGAGTAAACCCGCAATTAGGGTGGGTTTGTGTGGTTTTCGTCCTTCAGGCTAGTCTCGTTGGATAACGTCGACCATGTGATGTTGATGGGTTCCATTCCTCATGCTATCCTTCCATTCACGTGTCAAGCACCTGTCGAGTGGCTTATGTTGAGCTGGTTTACCTGTTAGGTACTTTGATCATGTTGGAGTCGCCAATTGTAGGAAAGTTCATCTGGTGGGTCGGGAGAATGGACAGGATATTAGGTTAGGTAAAGGAAGTACGGTAGCGCTGTGGAAATGGTACTGTTACAAGAGGGTAGAGGAAATAAAAATGGGCAAGACATCGTCGTGGTGGTATTTTATAGCCGGTAACCGCATGGTACCAATCCACCGGCGTTGCCAACCTTTGAACTTGATGTAGGTGAATGCGTGGTGGCCTAAAGAATAGAATTTTCAGTTAGTTCATGAAACATTATTGCTTCCACTAAAAAAAGGACATTATGATTTGGTATTCATGCTGTAAACGTCATTGGTCTCAATTTTTACAACAATACAATTATTGAACGACGTTTTCCCACGAAGATTAATTTCGCGAAGAGACGATTTAACATGGACAGCCAGATCTCCGTATTCAACAGCACCAGATTTTTTCTGATGGTGTTCGTTAAAAGTTAAAAGTTTATGTGAATAAGCCCCCAACGATTCAACATCTTAAGGACAATATTCGTCACGAAATTAAAGAAATTCAACCTCAGATGTTGCAGGATGTCATGAAAAATGCCTTAAAAGAGTCGAAAGTTGCATAGCGAATCGCGGTCACAATTTAACCGAAATAATTCAAATTTAACGAAAAAAACAATGTAAAGGCCAAATAAACTTTTTACGGAAACAAATCTTACTTATCTTTTCTTTGAGCAAAGTTATAGGCAATCAAAATGGTAGCGGGACTTTTGATCCACGTTGTATATGTATACATTCTAAGAAGTAATTCCTCATTCCTATGAAGTAATTCGAAGTAACTATTCCTAATGAAGTAATACTATCATTCGATCGATTCATACTATCATCAGAATCAAACTTGAAAAGTTTCTTATCAAAGATAGTATTAACCTGTAAGCATTCTCGGTAAAATAAAAAGAATGAAATAGATATTGAAGAATGCAAACTCATTTGTTTCCAATCGTTTTTTTTTTTCACAAAATGACTAAACTAAGATTTGTCGAAAATCTACTTTTTTAAGATTTCTATGATTAACGTATGTAGCTGCTGAATAACGTATTAATGTTAAATGGAAAACTACTATTTCGTGCAGAGAAATGTCAAAACTAACAAACTTATTTATATGGTATATTTGCATCAATAGATATGGCTGATCAAAAGTGATAATAAAGTCTAAAAAAATACCTAAAACATATTTCAGTATAAAAAAATTACAAAAATATGTGTATCGACCATTTTCGCAATAAAAAAGTTCATTAAATTATATATTTCCAATATAAAAGGTATCATGTTAGGAAATAAAAAAGCAGGTCTCTTGCAATTACAATTTAAGAAGATATATCAGAAAGAAAATGAAGCGGCAATATATTTTTCGATAAAAAACAAATTTAAAATGCAATTAAAGCTCGCTGATACATCATACATATTTACGATATATCTCGCATATATTTTCGTAATCAAAAGAAGATCAATATTTTATTATATTTATAAACAAATTATTGTATAAAGCTTAATATAAATTTGAAAATGAGAACCTGTTAAAGCTTATTGGGAGATAGATAAGTAAGTAAAATATATGATATATTAATGCATAAAGATACAGATTCAATGTAATTCAAACATAATTTAATAGTGATAGTCTTTGATAGAAAAAATGATGAGTGTCGTATAGTCAATAATTGGACTTTAAAAATAACCTTGACCGTATACAGCTAACGTTATTGTATGCAGTAGAATGACGTTTCACGATTTCCCGACTTTATTTTCTCAATTATATCCGGGCAAGAGCTTACCGCCGTCGGAAAATTAGAAACGACTCGGAAAATTTCACGTGAAAAGTTGAATTTTCTTTCGCGCATTGTCACGAAGCAGTAGTAGATTTCCTCGGAAAAATGAAAATTTAAACATCCTTATTTTCTTCCGTCGAGGACAATGGGAGTGTTTTGAATGAAATCCGTTGCAGTTTCCTATAGAAGTCCATTTTAGGTATTTCATATATATACTGAGCCAGCTGAGGTAAGTTATCAGCAAATATACTAGAAAATACAATAGATTTTATTGCAGTTTTCAAGCGCCAATAACCAAAAAAAAAAAAAACAGATAAAGAGGACAATAAATGCCGTTTTAAGTGAACTGCATCAAATTTAACATAGTATTATAAAATGTTATTGTGATCTGTTGATGTTTGATTATTCAAGACTTTTAGGTTTAGCATTTTCATACTCCAACTATGTTTTGTGTTACAGTAAGTATATACCTGTAATAACATAGTGTTTGCATATATTTTAATAATTTTTTAAATTTTATAAATTTTATTTTACACTTTTTTGAGAAGAGTCTGCATGCAGTTCATTTTAATACGTCTAATAATAAGTTAATCAAAATAAAAACGATGTCGGTTACATTAAGTTAACCCCCAGGGTGTCTTAAGACCACTCTTGCATCTGCTCTACACTGCTAATATCCCAGAATCAAAAGAAACAGTCCTTGGCAAATGGAAAGAATCTTGGCAAAAGATACATTTCTGCTTAAGGCTGTAGAAAAAACACGTAGCGGTCAATAAGATCTACAAATGGACTAGAGACTGGATAATACAGTTTAATGGCTCTAAATCTAAAGCTCTAATCTCTAAATTTAGTTCCATGTTAATTTTGCGTTGCAATCAGCAGGCAGAATCAGCTAAATTCCTCGGCATATATCTCGAGGGTAGGTCAAACTGGAGACATTATGTTAGACAAAAAGCAAAGCAGATTACATTCAAAGTCAACAAAATGTGCCGGTTATTCGGAAAATACTTTCAACTGGACCTGAAGTAAAATATAATGGCTTACCAGTCATATCATAAAGCCAATTTGGACATAGGAGGTGCAAATATAAGGTTGCACTAAAAGATCCAACCAACTAGTAATCCTATGCAGCAAGAACAAAGTTCTACAAAGTTCTCCTTAATGGTACACAAGTTCCGTAATCAAATTCATAAACAATGTTTTATATGAATTACTCTTAACATAAACTCTTACTCTTACTCTTACTCTTACTCTTATTAAGCAAGGAGTATATAAAAATAAAAATGAATGTAATTAACAGGGAGTTAAGGAAACTGTTGGTGACGAAGAAAAGATAAAAGTGGGCAATACTCAAAAGATATTCTTTATATATAACAACAATATGGAGGGACAAAGGACATAAGAATGAGATTTGGTCTGGGGACCTTAATTCCTTATTACCTAAAACATTATGTTAATAAAACGAATCGAATTACATGTAAATTTATTAAGCTCCCGTGGTAACATGATCTTCGACAACGTCGCCTAGCTGAACGTTAAGCGAAAATCCAATTAATAAAAAAAAAACTCGCGCCAGGACCTTTGTCTCCGGTTATCGGGCGCCGTTGCGGAATTAACACCGAAAAAAGCCGAAAGAGGCAGAATATTTAAGCCGAACCGTATCGAACAATCTAAATCGTATCTGAATTTGCCGTTGAATATATTGCGAGAGTGAGTTTCGGTCTGGGGTAGTTATTTTCTCACGAAATCGCCCATTATCCCTATAAAGTGAAACTTTATATGGTTAAAAGCACCCGGGGCATTCTCAGAAACAAACTGGAATGAAATCCAAAAAGGAAAAATATCTACGATGTAGCGAAAACTAGATAGTCATAAATGACGTATGTATTTTGGTTTATAATGACGTATTATTAATATATATAATTTAAATTTCTCTTATCATCCTATAAGCCTTTTACTTGTAATCTCTAAACTATTCGCAAGATTCTACATTAAAAGTAATAAACATGGAACAATAGAACAAATACAAAGATCAAATCAACCAAATTACCAAAAACTTAAACGATAAAAATATTGCTCCGCTGCATTTTTCGATATTTCTCAGGCCTTCGATAAGGTGTGGCACACTGGACTGCATGTTCAATTGAAAAAGCTTTTGCCCCATACGCACCTTCAACTGCTGAAATCGTACCTCACAGACAGACATTTTATTGTCGAACATGATGCCAAATACACTGACCTACACCCAATATATTCGACTGTTCCGCAGGGCAATGTTCTTGGCCCATTGCTATATCTTATATATACAGCTGACCTACCGACCTCATAAAACACTACTGTTGCAACATTTGCTGACGATACAGCGGTTTTATCATCACACGAGGATCCCATATCAGCCACAATAAACCTCCAACTTCATCTTAACAAAGTCGAATTGTGGTAGAAAACGTGGCGTATCAAAGCAAATGAGACAAAATCTACAAATGTAACATTCACTCTTTGTAGAAGAACATGCATCTCAGTAAAATTGAATAATCATGAACTTCCGCAAGCACACAACGTTAAATATGTGCGAATGCATTTCAATCGACGTTTGACATGGAAAAAACATATAGTTACAAAACGCAAACAGGTTGGGCTCAAACTAAACCAAATGTACTGGCTGGTGGGGCGTAAATCTAAGTTGTCATTAAATAACAAGGTTTTGCTCTATAAGTCAATACTTATACCCATTTGGACCTATGGTATTGAACTGTGGGGTTCTACTAGAAAATTTAACATAGATGTCCTCCAGAGGTTCCAGAATAAAGTGTTGCGAGTCATCGTCCATGCCCCATATAACGTGTCCAACAAACTGATTCAGCGCGATATCCCCATAGCCATATCCCCATAACGAGTGTGATTTGGAGTGTTAATGCGAAGTACTCTGAAAGACTATTAGTGCATCCTAATGCACTCGCTAAACAGTTAAATGTGCCCGATGACAGTGAACCGCGTAGGCTCAAACGGAAACTGCCATACGAACTGATTAATAGACACATAGAGTGAGATTTTATAATCTCTATAATGAGCTAGAATAGTTTATTAGAATAAGTGAATTATTAATTTATAATATATTAATTAATGTTAGAATTAGTAACTGAAATAAGACTTAGATTATAAATTATGGGCAGATTGATGAAGTTCAAAGAGATTAATTTAAAAAATCTAGGAGATTAATTAAAAAAATGTATATTGTTTCTAATTTTAAGGGTATTTGTAAAGCATAATTAAATCAAAAACTTCGTTATTAGACTTCGATAGTATATATATTTGCTAAAAACAAAGATGCATAATACCTAGAACTTCCAAAAATGGTATAAAAATATAAATTTCTAGAAGTGTGCTTCATTGATGCTAGCTAAAGTAATTCTCACAGTTTTAATATATTTACTATTTAAATCTAAGACAGTTAATTGCTTGAAAGATATTCAATGGTTTTGGTCTTAGAATCTACATTAATAAAAATGTACTATTATAGTTTTTGTTGTTCAAAAGTATTGATAGAAGAAAATTGAGGTTAGGGCATTTACATCTCAAACCGAACAAAATCATTAGCAGATCTAGCTTTGTTTTTTACTGAGATGCTTAAGTCGTGAGATCAAAAATCTTAAACGATTTCATGTTTCTTTTGATGTACACCAATCTAAACTTTATATGAAAACTAAGCGATTCATTTATCACATCATGTTTTTTAATTTAATATATCCAGGTAATATTGAAGCAGAAAAACGGATATCCAGCATTAAATATAGTTTAAAAACCAGTAGATTAACAGTTCGCAAAGTCTGGAAAAAACATATCTGAAACTTTTTAACTAATAAGATATTAAATTTCAGATATTTATATTAAAAGGGTTTTTTAACTAATAGAAGACCAATAATGATCAATACTTTCTTACTAAGAGATAATCCAGGAACAAATGGGATAAGGTTGAAAATTCGCTACTGATATTGAGTGGTAGACTTTATTCAGCTATACAAATATGATTCACAGCATTTCAATCACAGTCTTGATATTTGAAATTTCGAAGCCATGACCAAGAAACTCAATGGGGAACTAGTCAATTGGAATATCAAAATAACTATTGAAAATTAATCAATAAGAAGAGATAATCATAATTAGACTACTTGTCTCAAATGCAGAAATAAGGTTGTGCTCAGACAAAGGTAGTGAGAAGAGGAAGAAGAATTTCGATAAAATTACAGCATGATTAACTATTGTTGATAAAAAGATCTAAATTTTGACCCAAAATATGGTTTTTGCTGATATTTTTCTTTCGATATTGAATTATAATCATGATAAGCAAAAATTTTATAAGCAAAAATCATTATTTATTGACCAGTTTTATTGATTTTATTGATAAAATGCACATTAAATGTAGATTTACACTAACAAAAAACTTTCCTCAATAAATATCCCTCGTAAAGTTTTCCGCACTGCAAGAATGACTAAATACAAACAAGAACATCGAAAAGCTGATTAGGACTGTACGGTGGAATGTCCAACAAACTTATTAGGCGAAAACGCACTTCAAGCTCTCAAAAATCTTTAAAACCGTAATGAATCAACTGTTTTTAAAAGTTTAAATGTGATATGAACAACCTGAAAGGAGGGAAAATGGATACCAAACTTATTTTCTAAAAATCTCATTTCAACATCAAGTCATTGGTTTCCAGATAAAAAGGAAGAATTTTCTATAGAGTATTGTGACTGGTGATTAACGAATTTACTACTACAATTCCAAGAGCAAGAAGTTCGAGAGAACCATTCATATCTATAAGAAAGCGGAATATTCATGGACAGTAAAATATTGATGTGTATATCGAGGGATCAGCAAGGTGGTATAATAGCAGTTGCCAAAACAGCAAAATTATTGCTGCAGATGTCTATCCGAGTCATTTAAACAAACTAAACGATATATTGTGCTAAAACAAATCTGCAATACAGAAGTAAAAGGCGCAAAGTGATAACTTATAACGTTTGGCCACCCATTGCAAGAAAACGTTGTTATACATAATACAGAAGGCACGAAAGCAGAAAAATTGCGAAAAAGAATCGCTGCTAAACCACACGAACAACATAATTCTTTCGATATGGTATGTTACCAGTGGTACAGAAGCTGTAAAAAATAATGCCAAAATATTTTAGCTAATATATATTGTATCAATTCCTCTCAACAAATGTCCTTGAAGAATTATTGGGATACATGTAAGTACCAATGGCAAATATACATTATGAAATCTCTAACTATAAAGGATAGCCATCATATAAAATGTTATTGAAATTAACGAGATTATGTGTAGGAATGTTCGTCGGGTCGGTCAGTTGGTCGAAATGTGTGGCTGCCGCTGCGATTATTTGTCAGAACACTCGCTACTAAATTTAGAAGGAATTTGCACGAGAACTGAAAAACAATGGTTTAATTATCACTTGTTTATTTCGATATTGAGTGATACATGTGGTCGACGGGAGAGTTGACAGGATATTAGGTTGGGTAGAGGAAGTACGGTAGCGCTGTGGAAGTGGTACTATTACAGGGGGATGGAAAAAAGAGAAGAGAGCGAGACGTCGTCGTGATGGTCTGTTATACCCTGGAACTGCATGGTACCAATCCACCGGCGTTGCCAACCTTTGTACTTGTTGATGAAAACGTGGTGGCCTAAAGGGTCGTGGCGATCGCCACATATGTATCGAAAAAATACTGTACTGTAAAATGCGTACTGAAAAATATTTTGTGAAATATTTAGTACAATCCGAGTAGATTGAAACTTAATCACTAGTATGGTTCTATAATGCAAGATGGAAGAAAGTGAATGAAATGCAGAATCATCTTATGAGGTACAAGTGTTTAAGAAAGAAGCTCATGTAAACTCACTTAAGGAAATTTTGTCGTTCATTGGCAGATTTTAAACTGGAGAACCATACAGTTTCAAGTATTTTTTCAAGACACAAGATACAAAAATAGTCAAATATATTTTTATATCAGATATTATTAAGAGTGGAGGTATAGAAGATTAGAATTATATCAAAAATCTTTATACGAATACCGGAGAAAGAGAAAGACATTTTTAAATCGACTTCGTTCAAGTCGATCTCGATAAATAAATACACAGCAGGGGGAATGAAAACATTTTAATCCGATCGATATCCAAAATAAGAGCGTAAAAATGCATAAAATACAATCCGAAATCGTATAAACAATTCATTCGGTAAAAAGAGTCTCCCATAAAATAAATATCCTCGCCCCGTTTATTCGAGGACATAAAAGTGAGTTTTTCGGCGGATGGGTCCAAGCGGCGGATACAATCGCATTTCGGCTGATAAAGCTTTAAGACTCATCGACTGAAAACTCCACTTAAACAAAGGACTTAAAAGCAGGTCGAGAGAAGGTTCCTTTTTTATCCATTAAATCCTTTTAAAAAATTACTTTTCCTTTTTCGGGCTGACATATAGAAATCAACACTATTTACCTCGCAACTAAAGAAAAATTGATGAACAAGCTCCTTAATTTTACTTTATAAAAGTTCTCTAAAGCTTCAATATTTATCGTTTCCTATTTACTGTTTCCAAGGCTAGAAAAATTAATAAAACTTAAAATTAATCCCATAAAAATTGAGCTAGATAAAATATAGAAACATTTTCCAGTAAACATTAAATAAAAAAAGTATTCAATTAAAAACTATTTCTATTAACTAAATTCAAATTACTTATCCACGAAAGGGAGACAGGTTGGCGTTGAACTGGCAATATTTCTGCAGTTATTGGTAGAAATCCCCAACATAAATTCGTGGTACTCAGGCAAAAGTATCGCATTTAAGTCTTTAAGATCACCAAAAGGTCTCGCCTAAACCGTGGATTGTTGATATAAGCACCGCAGTTCTGAGTCACCATAGGAATATGACAACTCGGGAAAATGGTTGAAAATCCATGTAGGTTTTCACGGATTTATCAATATATAGTCAGGACTTGCTATTTAGCTAAATATTGTTCTATAGCCAGATGTTGCTACGAATGATATGTTATATATTTTCAATTATAATATTTTTATTGAATATGTTTAGTATAATTTTAACCACAAATTAGTATTCTAATACTGCTAATTTCTGTTTGTATAATTTCAAAGCAGACCAGATTTAGAGTATATATTTCTCAAAACCAACGTTAAATCAAGCTAGTTTAAGTTGAAGTTAATGTACGTAGCCATAGAAGAAATATGTTTTGAAACTGTTTGGGCTTTAAGACAATTTTAAGTTTAGTGCAAACCTATATTATGAACCTATATTACGAAAATTTCTTTCCAGCGAGCACTCTTTTGAGATTTGAAAACAGGAAATAGTCGCTGGGGGAGGATCTGGAGAATACGGTGGATGAGGAAGTAATTCGAAGCCCAATTCATGGATATTTGACATGGTGCATTGTCAGCCGACTGTTGCGTTTTCCCACGCTTTGGAGCGGGTTCATCGTGTGCAGCCCACTCGGATGACTGTCAGTTGGACTTCGGAGTGAAATGATGGAAGCATATTTTATCCACTTTCACACATTGACGCCAAAATTCGGGTTTATTGCGCTTGATCATCTTCAAACACTGCTCCGAATCATCAACTCGTTGTTGTTTTTTGGTCAAAAGTGAGCTCGCGCAGCACCCCCTTTACACAGAGCTTTATAATACCTAAATATTCGTGAATGATATGATGTAGACGTTCATTTGATATCTTTAGAGTATCTGATATTTCATTCAATTTACGTTCATGCAAAACCATTTTGTGGATTATTTTAATGTTTTCGTCGGTAACAACTTCTTTTGGGCGTCCACTGCGTTTACCGTCTTCGGTGCTCATTTCACCACGTCTAAACTTAACGTACCAATCCTTGAGGGTTGATTTTCCTAGGGCAGTGCCCGAAAACTCGGCATCAAGCGAAGTTTTTGCTTCAACTGTATTTATTCGCTTCAAAAAGCAATATTTTATCAACACGCCAAATTCTTTTTTATCCATTTTTTTCACAATTACAAAGGTTGCTTCACTGAAAATGCTATAATTCACAAACTAATGATCCGACAGCTGTCAAATTTCTACACGCCTCTTTCGAGGACTAAGGCTAACTAAAAAACGTATGGATTTAATTCTAGTAGTGCCATCTATGTCTCAGGCCAGGGACTTTTCAATTGACCTGTTAGAAATATAATCCCAGATGTTGAACACGGGCGGGGTGCCAGCAGCGCCAACTAAAACCCGACAACGAATAACTGGCGTCATCCCCGAGACGTTTATCTGGGATGTTATTGAAGGGTATTTCGGTCATTCAGTGCTGAACCCTCGTTTGGTTTAGACGTACCACCATCGACTGCCCAAGCCTCATCTCCAGGTAACGCCGCTGCCATCCGTTTTATTATTTGTATTTTTCACACTTTTTTATATTGCCAATAAATAATGGTCACATAATATAAACAGCACTGTTTGATTTGGTTTTACCTCCATTCACCGAGCCACATCATTTACCCTAAAGACAAATCATTGATTAGTCTACAACGACTAGTAACAATGTAATAATTAGATATTTAAAAAAATATATTTACATTAGAATTTTATTGTTTATGAAAGACAAAATAAAGTAAAAGTCAAAAGTCGACGCGACAACATTGGGACGTTGTCATTTACACACCTATTGCAGACGAACTATAACTGAAATTATGTCGCAATACCATACTACCTCTTCTGTTGACATGCAAAGATCATGGCTATTAGATGAACTTTGGACTACTGAGTTAATATGTCTTAAAATACCTTTTTTATATCTAAATGTCAATAATAATTTCGCCGAACACAATCCGAGCTTTATTGCAAATAAACTTTTTCCCGTTTATTTGTACGTCGAGAGAGCTTTCATTAAGTAAAAATGACGACGGGAGCTTTCCCCCTAATACCTGTAGTAAATTAAGAGCGAAAGGAATTGTCTGCTAATGTTTATTCATAATTTTCCTTTTTGCGCGGGACGTCGACCGCCTCCCCCGAGCGGTATGCTCTTTCGTCTTATTATTTTTTTTCCTCTTGCTCGCTTCGTAAATAGCGTTACGGCTTCTTGTCGTATGGAACTGAACCCGTTTTAATTATTTAAAACAGCGCCGTAAGTTTGTTTGGACGGGTTCGGTATTTCGAAATGTACGTCGACGATTCGCCGGCAATATTCAGATTTCGGCTGAAAGGACTTGACATTATCTTTAAGAGGATTTAATTATTTGATGTTTTTGGTTATAATAAAGGGAATTATATTAATTATAAAGCTGAAATTAGCTGTTTCGTATCGTCAGACGTTCGCGAAATATTAGAAAACAAAACTGGCGTTATATACGAGGACTGGGAATTAATCCTGATTTGTTACGAAGAGTGTGTGAGAGAAACAGAGAGTTATAAATTTATTCTAACGCTATACCATTTACGACTTTCTTTCTACTAATTTGTGATCAGGCTATGGGCTTTTACGGTTATTAAAAGTCATAATTTGAGAATTTCTATACTCTATTTAAAATAACAGTGAACTCACGTCATTAAGATGTGCCGTCAAAATATTAGTTACAATAACAACAGTTAAAATACCGACAAACGTTATTTTAACGCTTTGCTTGTTTTAATAAATTTCAAATCGCTTCTTATTTTTGTTCTGATTGAAAATCCCGACACCAGATTTAGCAGATTACATCTCCAATAAGTTCTTTCGAACAGAAACGATATAATGGAGGCTACTCGTGTCAGTAAAATGCCTTAGAGTGGTAAGCACTTCTACTGTTAAATATAACTTGCTCCGGTTTTTATTGAAAACATTTTTAGCCTGTTGCAACTGCACTGAATATTAGTATGGGCACCCAGAACGTCTTCTTAAGAAGCGAGTGATAAATCGAGATCAACTTCTTGTGATTTATTAGATATCAAATATATGAAATGTGTAATAATAGTAAGTAGTTTTTTCAATCGAAACATAATTTAATACAATTATTTCAGAGAAAATTGTTAGCCTGGAAAGTATTCATAAAAAGCCAAAAGATATATAGCTATTTGAGTGTTGTAGAACATTCCTTCATACACTTTTGGGTAATATAGGATTTAGGTGGGGTAAAGATTATCCATGAGGGGATTTAATGGAATTTTCAGATACTGCTTTTAAAAGAATAGAATTTATTTAAAATATAACAAAATCAAGGAAGAATTATTATATCAATTTATATATTTAGATGAGACCCCAATATTTCAGAATGGTACATCGGGTCACTCATTACGATATGATAAATATAATATAATATATAAATATAGGGTAAAGACAACAAAAGTTGGATGGAGTTTTTGAAAAGGTAAATGTTGGAATAAATATTGATTAGGTTTGTTAATCCTAACATTTATTAATAATTAATTACGGACATATAGTTCTTGAATAGCTGGAAACAGGGATAGTTTAATTCCTGACGCAGAATTAGTGTTTTTTTCAAAGTCCAAGGGTAAGTACCATGGAGAAATGAACCATAAGTGGGGTTCTGAGTGGTTTGAAAATCTGCTTTTAAAGAACTTGGCGGTACGATCAGTTATTGTTATGTACAATGCACCATATCATAGAACACTGGTGGAGAAAATCCCAACAAGTGCATTAACAAAGGTTGCAATTCAGGAATGGTTTAAAGTACATAAATTAAGTTTTGAAAAAAACATGTTAAGGAATTAAATATATCAAACTGTTACTCGGTAAATATAAATGAAATGCTTAATTACATTTTATGTAATTTACTTTTTTTAAAATAAGTCTGAGAAAAGATACATGGTAGATCAGAATACTGACCGTTATGGCCACATTATATTAAGTCTTCCTCCGTATCACTCTATATTTAATCCATTGAGTTGATATGGGGCATTGCAAATAATTATTATAATAGACATTCAGGTCGAGGAGGATATTCATATCAGAAATGTGTGAATTTATGGAAGGAGAAATTGTCAGAAATAACACATTGAAGAAGACATTCACAAATGGTAGAATCTTGAGCAAGTTTTCTTTCCTTTCTTAATCTTTGTTTGTTTTCTTAATCCTTTCTAAGTCGGGAAAGTATTCACAGAAGGCTCAGATATATGTAGTATTTTGAGGGATGTAGAGCAACCCTTTGTCACTGTTTGGTAATATAAGATCTAAATGGTGTAAAGATAACCCACAAAGAGGTCTAATGGAACTTCCAGATATTCCATTTAAAATTACAATTTTTAAAGGCATATAATAAAATCAAAGAAGGCTTATTTCAATTTGTGTATATAGATGAGACAGTCATATTTTTCAGAAAGGGACATTGGGTCACTCATGGCAAGAAGATAATAAAAATATTATTAAGATAATAAAAATTGATGGAAACAGGTAAAACATTGGAATAATAATTGTTTAGGTTTCATTGGAAGTAATATTTATTAATAATTCACTGCAGGTATACTATTCTCAATGCTGGAAACTGGAATTGTTAATAATACCTTCGATTTGGATGAACTGGATCAGACACATTGAAGAAGAAATTGAACGTGAACAAATGTCAGATAGATTAACAGAAATTAACAGCTTGATTATTCACCTAAATAAAACTTTTTGAATGTGGAATTATGATTAAGAACTAAAGGTGAGTATTTAATAATAGAAAATTGTATTGTAGAATGTGAAAGATTTATGTGCATAGATATGTGTGTAACTGTTCAGAATATACATACGAATTTGGGTAAAGTATATGAGAAGTTAAGGAACACTAACTATTAAGAAAATTCGTGGTTAAATCTAGTTTAATTAAGAAATATTTATACAGGCAGTAACAGAATAAACTAAAGAGAAATACAGTGATATCAAAATAACTATACAGGGAAACACCGCACCGACAAAAAAACTAAGTCCCCATCCCCTTTAGATCAACACTGTACTATTGTAACATATAGTTGCGAAATGACGAAAGTGACAACAAGAACTATTTTAATTTTTTCTTAAATATATCGAAATATTTCTTGTAAAATATCAGTATTATTTTTTCTCCGATATATCGTGCCCAACACCCCTAAATTGTAGGTCTTTCCCTTTATTAAAAAATATTATTTATAGAATTTATGAGAATATATTTATAGAAATCAACTATAATTAAACTATATACATATACTATATACTTTACTAACAGGTCAATTGAAAAGACACCGGCCTACGATAGTAAAAAATATTTTTTTGGCGAAATTATTTTTTTGTTATTTAACATAATTTCCTTCAAAGGTGATACACTGCTTTTAGCGACCCTCCAAATTTTCGACACCACTTTTGTTGAACGATTTGTTCTTTGCTTCAAAATAGGCCTCAGTTTCGGCGATCAACTTATAACTCGACGAAAATGTCTTCCCAGCGAGCATTCTTTTGAGATCTGAGAACAGGAAATAGTAGCTGGGGGCAAATCTGAAGGATACGGTGGATGAGGAAGCAATTCGCAGCACAATTCATGGATTTTTGCCATCGCTTTCATTGACTTGTAAAACGGTGCATTGTCTTGGCGAACCAGGCCTTTCTATTTCTTCAAATGCGGCCTTTTTGGCGATTTCGTCATTCAAGCGGTCTAATAATGCTATGTAATAGTTACTGTTGATGGTCCGTCCCTTTTCAAGGTAGTCAATCAAAATTACTCTGTGCGCATCCCAAAATACAGACGCCATAATCTTGCCAGCCGATTGTTGCGTTTTCTTACGCTTTTGAGCCGGTTCATCGTGTCCAGTCCACTCGGATGACTGTCGAGTGGACTTCGGAGTGAAATAGTGGAACCATGCTTCATCCATTGTCACATATTGATGTAAAAACTCGGGTTTATTACGCTAGATCATTTTCAACCACTGCTCGTCGTTGTTTTTGGCCAAAACTAAGCTCGCGCGGCACCCACTTTGCACAGGGCTCTCTCATACCCAAAAAATCATGAAATCATTTTCTGAATCTTTTTAATGTTTTCGTCGGTAACAACCTCTTTTGGGCGTTCGCTGCGTTCACAGTCTTCGGTGCTCATTTTGCCACGGCTAAACTTGGCATACCAATCCTTGATGGTTGATTTTCCTTGGCCAGTGTCTGGAAACTCGGCAGCAAGCCAAGTTTTTGCTTCAACTGTATTTTTTACCTTCAAAAACAATATTTTATCGAGACGCGAAATTCCTTTTTCTCTATTTCTTTCACAATAGCAAAAGTTGCTTTTGAGCGTTAGAGCTAACTAAAAAACATATGGACTTAATTATAACAGCGCCGTCTATGTGTCAGACCGGGGACTTTTAAATTCACCTGTTATAACCATATTAAATTATAATATTAAGAATGAATTAACAGAACCGGCTGAATTCACAGGGCTTAATAATAAAAATTAATAATGATAAATAAAACTTTATGGATTGGAGATTATAACATCAGATTCGTTTACAACAATACACCTCCTGTGAACTTATACGAATTAAAAGGAGTTTACTATTAATTCATAATTTTTTCTGGATGTTCCTTTCAGGCAAGTTTTCACAATTTATTGTAAATCCTTGCCAAAGTTCTAATATATGTCGTGCACGAATTTTTTCTAATTAACAAAAACACTGATGAATAAATAATAGAAATATCAATACAAATAAAACACATTAAAATTTGATTTTTTTCACGGAATGTACGAAAACACAGGTACGTATATTACAGAACAATTTATGCCGCTCGGATCAACATTCCTGAACAATAAAACTCATCCAACTTCAGTCGACGCTTGAAATTTCAGTAATTCATGTCAACATAAAAAAACATCCATTCGAAAACTTCCCGGGCTCAACTTTGCTCTTTAATCCTAATTAAACCAGGATAACGAGCGTGTACAATAAGGAAAAAAGTTTTTTTTTTTCGTTATGTTAATCTGCTTTTTCTAAATCTCGTTACACTTAATGTTGTTCTTTGTCCGCTTATGGTGCTTATATAGTGGTCTGAACGCAATGATAACGACGTCTTGTTAGATGATAAACAGGCATAATATTTTTAATATCCTTCTTATACTGGATGACTTCTTTTATTTGGGACGTTATAGTTCCTTGTTTCTGAACAGATAGTTAGTTAATTTACATAAATATAGCTCGTAAAACTGATTTAAAATGTAATTTAGCTATTATTAATAGTCAATGTTGATCTGAGAATATTGGGATGTTGTGACGTCATAAATTGTGTTTGCGTTAGTAGTTCACTGTTATTTTGAAAGGACTATAGGTATCAATAACCTTGTTCTTTCAATATTGCTTTTCTTCAATGTTTCTTGTTCAGTTTCCTTACATACACAAAGCAAATCCGTTAATATTTCTCAAAATTTTAACATTTATAGGCTCATAGTCTAAAATATAATTAATTTGTCATAGAATTTAATTAAATTTGTAAAATTACATTATATAATAGAAATATATTCACCTAGATGAAATTTTCCATGATGTTTGTTCGATGGTTTGATATGATTTACAACTAAACGGCTTATTCATTATTGCCTAGCAGATGTGCTATAAAATGTGCAGAATTTTTGTTTTAACTCTACTTACGAAATAGAAATTATCCTATACTATAAAATATAAATAGAATAACAAACGCAGCACTAGAGAATCTAAAGAATATAAATAATAGATGGTAAGTAAATGATGATATGTTAGAATTATATATATATATATATATATATATATATATATATATATATATATATATATTCAAGGGTGATACACTGGTTATAGCGACCCTCCAAATTTTTGAAACCATTTTTGTAGTACAATTTGTTCTTTGCTTCAAAATAGGCCTCAGTTTCGTCGATCACCTATTCATTCGATCAAAATTTCTTCCCAGTGAGCATTTTTTGAGATATGATAACAGAAAATAGTCGCTGGGGGCCAGATCTGGAGAATATCTGGATGAGGAAGCAATTCGAAGCTCCAATCAAGGATTTTTGACACGGTGCATCGTCGTGGTGAAGCAGCACCTTCTTTTTCTACAAATGCGCCCGTTTTTCGGTGATTTCGTCCTTCAATCGATCCAATAACGCTATGTAATAGCCGCTGTTGATAATTCTTCCTTTTTCAAGGTAGTCAATGAAAATTATTCTATGCACATCCCAAACAGACGCCACACTGTTTCGTTTCCCCACGCTTTCTAGCGGGTTCATCATGTCAGTCCACTCGGATGACTGTCGATTGGAGTTTGGAGAGAAATGTTGAAGTCATGTTTCATCCATTGTTACGTATCGATGCAAAAACTCGGGTTTGTTACGCTTGATCATCTTAAAACACTTCTCCTAATCACCAACTCGTCGGTTTTTGGTCAAAAATGAGCTCGCGGCACCCACTTTGCACAGAGCTTTCTCATACCCAAATATTCGTAAATGATATAATGTACAGGTTCAATTGATATCTTTAAAGTGTCTGCTATTTCATTCAGTTTCAGTTTACGGTCATTCAAAATCATTTTATGAATTTTTTAACGTTTTCGTCGGTAACAACCTCTGTTGGGCGTCTACTGCATTCACCATCTTCGGTGCTCAATTCACCACGTCTAAACTTAGCATACCAATGCTTGATGGTTGATTTTCCTGGGAAAGTGTCCGGCACTCGGCATCAAGCCAAGTTTTTGCTTGAACTGTATTTTTTCCCTTCAAAAAGCAATATTTTATCACAACGCGAAATTCCTTTTTCTCAATTTGTTTCACAATAACGAAAGTTGCTTCACTCAAAATGCTATAATTCACAAACCAATGATCCGACAACTGTCAAATTTATATACGCATCTTTTGAGGGTTAGAGCTAACTAAAAAAACATATGGATTAAATTCTAGTAGCGCGTGTCACGCCGGGGACTTTTCAATTGAGCTTTTATATATATATATATATATATAT
The DNA here is from genome assembly GCF_030347505.1 of Rhynchophorus ferrugineus. Lineage (NCBI taxonomy): Eukaryota > Metazoa > Arthropoda > Insecta > Coleoptera > Curculionidae > Rhynchophorus > Rhynchophorus ferrugineus. The sequence continues at coordinate 54,965,431 of NW_027472583.1, forward strand.
ATATATATATATATATATATATATATATATATATATATATATATATATGTCAATACTTAAATAAAAATGGTAGCATATAACTTATTTATACCTCTCGATTTCTTGCAAATTCCAACTTAAAACAAAAACTGCCAAAGTTAATCGAGTTTTGACTATACCTGATGTTTTTCATATAATTTCTCAAAATTTCATCTAACATAATATATAATTGCAGATGCCAAGCTACACTTTAAGTCTTTAAAATCCCCTAGTATTCCGTATAAACCTCAGTAGGTTTATAAAGTAATTCCAAACTAACATAACACTAGATCTTTCACCTCTATCTGATCTACATTTATCTAATTCTCCTAGATAAGTTTCTTTAATGGTTCTCCGGGGTCCATTACAATACAAGGTGATGGAACAAACGGTTATTATTGCAGCTTCAGCGAGTTTATAAATGGGTGAACTTTATTGATTAATATTGGAGTGGTACAGCTATTCATTATTTATTTGCCATATTCATTATGTGTAGTCGATTGTTTTAATCAAATTTATTCAGAAATACATGATTGTCAAATTCTTATAGTTATTCACAACTGGATACTGTAGCCCATCAATTATTTCTATTTATTTATTTTTGATAATTTAATCCCATATTAAAAATTACAGACCATATCTTGAAATGTTCCCCAAAAACCGGAACATGTCTGAATATTTCTAATCTAGTCGATATATATATATATATATATATATATATATATATATATATATATATATTCCTAAGTATGTTGGCCAATTTCTCCATCAATTGTGGACCGATTTTCAAAATTATATCTTTTTATCGAAAGAGTGCACTTCCGAGGTTGTCCCATTGGAAATTAATCAGTGTCTGTTTGGAGGAAGGCGGGTAAATCGAGGGAAAGGCTCAAATGCCAAAGACAAGTACAAAGTACTCACACCAAATAGAGAAAAATAAAAAATTCTTAACAAAAAAATTGAACCGACCTCAAAAAGTAACTCTTTTAATAAGGAACTCACTAAAAACTTACAAAAAACTTTTGAAAATAAAATATGTACTTAATAATCGTTGTTGCAATAACTAATTAAAAATAAACAAAAACTTTATTTAACCTATGTACCAACCTATTTTATATTCAATTATATACACACAATTTAGCTTAGTACCTACCTAGACCTATTTATCTATTTAGAATATTAAAAATAATAATATAATTTTGTGAAGTATACAAAAAATTACATCACCAACAAAAAAATCTAAATATAACTGTTTGTTTTTGTTTTCATAAACACATCAAAACAAAGACTTAAAGAAACTTACAAAAACCTGGAATAGGTTCTTGTCCGATTAAAATATGAAGACAATCCTTGACAGATGTGCAGTGATTTTAAAACTTTGTGTTTGTTGCCTGACAAGCTGGGTTTCCCGAATTTCCTTGCCTTTTGTGGCCAAATTGAACCAGCCATTAGACAGCTTATGACTTAGTCAAGACCATGATTATTCAAAAAGAAGGGTGGAATGTTTGATTTTAGAAAGAAGGGAGATCACATAGGATATAGATATCTATAGGATATAGGGATATTAAAAAAATCATAGCGATCTTTTCTAGACAATCACAAAAACCCTATCTATAAACAAATAGTCAAAAGAATGCTAAGAGCTCTAGATGTCTAATGAATCGAAAAGTGTATTTCATTATTCTCTCCTCGACTACTTACGAAAAAATTGGCGAGATATGAATGAAGAGCAAGGTGATTTCACCGGAACATTAAAGAGATGAAGAAAAGATACCACAGGAAATGGAGCATCTCAATGATATCTGACAACTAGTTTAAGCTACAAATACACCTACCAGCTTATTTCACAGTGATTTTTACCAAGTGCGAAAATGTTCAAAGCACTGCAATCGGAAAAATCTAATGTTTTATTGTTTGCTAGTGAGCGTATATATGTAAGTGTGAACGTAAGTATGTATCGTTAACAATTTGTATCTAAATTATATTTTACAGGCTACTATTTTATATTTTAAAGCAATAAGAAGGTCAGTATAGTTGTGAAGAAACTTGTTATCATATGAATAAAATGTCATTATCTATTTCACTAGACTCACAAACATGACATAATAAGATAGTCACAAAACCTCGACAGCTTTTTTGCACGACATGAGAATGTTCCATCAACAAAATTTTTCAAAGTTTAGATGCTTTCGACTATCACTTGCTCTGAACATTAAGTAATAGCATGATCAAGTAATATTTTATTTCCTGTGAATAAGCCAAAACTTGTAGATTCTTGAAAGGTCTTAAAGAGATTACAAGAAACAGGAAATCCGTAGACTGTTTGATGGGGAAAGGTTGAGCTAACAATGGTCAATACATTGTACTAATTTCTTACAATAAAAATAACATCAAATTTACTCTAAAAACCAAACCTTATGCACCTTACATATAAAGTTGGGATGGTTATAAACAGTTACAACAACAAAGCATTAATAATTAACTGCGATCAAAAATTAACCGGAAAAAAATTACACAGATCGGAAATATTCATCAGCGTATGTTTCTGAAGCCTACTAATTTTCTCCGGTTTAGGTAGCCGATCCCAGTTGGCTTCACTGCCGTAACAAAAGCGAGATCAATCTATATGGTAATATTTGAACTTGAAAGCAAAACAGAGCTGGCGCAAAAATACCGCCGCCGTTCATTTGTCTGTCGTATTAATGAGGGCTTCGCTGTGTTTGAAGTCGGAATTCCGTTTTCCGATAGAATAGTATGACGGGATATATTTCCCACGTTCTTTTTTTTTGCGTAACTGGTTAACCGAAACGAGAACAGATCGTTGGAGTGGAGTTTTTTGTAACGATATTCATTTTATATTCATATATAACAATCGCGTTATTTAATGGCCGACCGCTCCATAATTTATGTGTAAATTTACAAAGTTTTTGTAATTTGTTTCCCTTTTTCAGGTGATTGACATGATATCTCAAGTTCTGCTGAATAGATTTACTTGAACTTTAGCGTAAGCCCTTCATTTAAGTAATTTGTTTTCAGTTTTATATGGCTTATATATAATAGTTTCATGTAAGCCTCATATTCTTCTATTGTAACAAATTATAAAGCTGCAATAGTATTTGTAGTTTTACTATCTTAAGAAAATCGGAAACGTTAAAAGTTCTGGATGTAAGCAGGTAGTGAGCAGATGTAAATTGACGAATTTTTTTATATATGAACTGAATCCTATTTTTATGACTCTACCATACGATATATACAATCTGTAATATATTTGTTTGATTTATACTATACTAGCGACCCGCCCCGGCTTCGCACGGGTGCAATGCTGATACTAAATTAAATACACTACAGAAAAAATATGAACGTTGTATATAAAAACATAGCGGCCCTCTCCGACTTAGCACGGGCATAAAATATATATGCCTATGTCACTCAATGAAAACATGATTAAAATCGATCCAGTATTTTTGGTTCATTCATTACTGCCCTTGGCCTGCACGCATTAAATTTGGAGTAAAACAATTCCTCTTCCCCTATACTTACTATGAAGATTTCCTGCTATCTTTGGAATATCTAAATTCATACATATATTTTATTACATTACACATTTTTAAACGCAAATTTTAAATTTGTAATATCTCTGAAAATATTTGTTTAATTTACATGCTGTAAGGAACCATATTGATCTATATTAATTGCACACTGTATTTAAGGTACTTAATTCGATAAGTATTAATGCCGTATTGCTTAAAATAGCTTCGTAAATAAGCCATTCTCTCACGTAAAAAGTAAACAATAAAAATGGTTAATGTGGGTTATCCCTAAAAGATAAACATATACCATCGCGGACTTTTTTGTAGACTTTTTTATGGTGTACAATACTGTAGTACATTAATTTGATCTAACTCGTAGGGTTAAGCAGCGTTTTTGCTAATTGCTAAATAAGCCTAAAAAAATAGGATAATTTACGACATCACGTTAGAAACCTCTAAATGTTGCCTTAGTATATTATGCATGTATTATACATATAAACCTTCCTTGAATCACTCTATCTATTGAAAAAAACCGCATCAAATTCCGTTGCGTAGTTTTAAAGATTTAAGCGCACATAGGGATATAGGGACAGAAAAGGCGACTTTGTTTTATACTATGTAGTGAAGTTAATACTTCTATAATTACTAAATATATTGTATACTCTTCCGCCTTATTCATGTGGTCATATTTCCTTCCTTATCCTCCTGCTTGTGTCTTAGTGTAAAGTAATGGCTCCAGCTATCTTACTCTAATCCTAGTACTATAAAAGAACCTTAGAAATAATTTTAATATCCAAATAACATTCAATAACTGAATCTAAAAACATCAACCTAATTTACTAAGTAAATAACATCGAATTCATTTGATAAAATATTAGTTTTAAAAGTCTTGGTGTTAAAGAAATAATTCTCTTTAACCTGGTAATCAGCCTTAGTTACCAAACACTAAAACACTATGAACCACACGTGTTGGCTTCATTGAGTTTTGTACTCAATGACGGATATTTAGAAGAATTTTCTTGAAAATTATTTTAAGCAACAAAAAATTTACGATAGAGTGTTTGAAATACGAACATTTATTGTATTAGAAAACTATATTATTTTAACAGTATATTAAAGAATATTCAAAATTTAAACATAATTTAAAATAATATTATATTTATGTAACGAAAAATAAACGACCCATTTTATAGTAAACGCTTTAACGGAATAAATGTAAGATAAATCTGTAAAATCAACATGTATATTACGTGAGGTAATATATTGCTTACAACACTGCGCCAAATATAGCCGAAAATGCATTTTATTATAATATATAAATGCGGTCTGGTAAACAACAGACCAGAAAATTTTCATATATTTTTATAGATACTATAAAATTTACATATAACTATACGATCACCAAAATTGCTCACTACTCAGTTAGCAATGTTACAAATAAAAGTAATAGTAATAAAAATAATCGAATAAACCGAGGAAAACTTTAATTAATATAAAACAATATTTTAAGAATGAGGAATGTCACTGTTATATTGAGACAACTAAACTTGCTATTTGCATACGAATTCGGAGACATTGTCAGAACGACTCTGTTGTAATAGCCCGGTTCTGATTGTCATCAAAATGAGCGTCAAGTGGATAACAAGCGTGGTAAATTTTGGAGCACACATTCATATTGTGTATCTGTATAGAGTTGGTATTCTGGTGTAGTAACGATATTACAGGGCTTCATTGTTGACTTTCTGGGAATATATATATATATATACGACAATCGCGGATTGTGATTGTTTTTGGGGCAAGGGTGTTAAATACGTTAAGAAAAATAAACCCAGCCACGCCAGTAACTAGGCTGGGTAAGATCGGAGCCAAAGTTATATTAATTCCAGTAAAAAATACATTTTTATTCCAATAGGTGGTTTTAAATAAGGGTATCTTGGGTGATAAAAGTCTGGTTGGCTTACACTAGAAAGCTAACATTTCGTACCAAAAAATATTTAATGGTTTTGTGATTGGTTGTTACAGATTTGATAAAGACAAAATACGCCACGTTCTACAGCTTTTCTTCGACAAAATTGAAAACGCAAAGCAAGCTTCCGAAACTATGAACAGTGTTTACGATTATGATTTTGTCAATGAACTTATCTATGTAAAATACTTTTTTACAAATAAGCATGAGAAAAGATACATTGTAGAGCAGATCGCTAAATGTTATGGTCACAGAGTATTAGACCTATCTCCCTATCACTGCATTTTTAAAACAATTGAGTTGATATGGGGTATTACAAAGAATTATTACAAAAGACATTCAGATCGAGAAGCATACTCAAACCAGAACTGTCTGGATTTATGGAAAAAAGCATTGTCGACAATAACACCTTCGGTGTAGATGAGCTCGATCAGACATATTGAAGAAGAAATTGACAAATGGTGGAAGTGAGTGCAAGTTTTTGATAAATTGGAAAATAAATAATAAATACTTTCGTAGTGATTCTGAAAGTGAGAGTGATTGAATAAAACTTTATGAATATTGGTGTATGATTCAATGCTAACAATTACCAAGACAGGGTCATGAAAGAGGAAACAACTAAAGCTCAGTATATAATTAATATACTTTAACTGTGGGAAATTAAATTATAGTGTGTCAAAGCTTTATGTGCATGTATGTTATTGTTCAGAATATAGATGAATGTTTGGCCAAAATGTATGAGCAGAGAAATAATAGTAACTGTTTTGCAGATATGGAAAATGCCTTAAGGATATATACGTTAAGATGAATACAGGTAGTAACAGCACAAACTAAGGAAAAATACTGTAAAATCAAAATGACTTTACAAGGAAACATTGCATCGAACGAAACAAGAACGAAGTATAAAAGGTAAATATGCCCTGTTAAGAAACTAAAATATATTACACTGATATACAATTGCGAATTAGGTGGATTAGGTCTTCGGGGGATACCACGACATAAAAAAAAACGCGCTTTGTGCTCTACCTGTCAGATTAAAATTTAAAGACCATCCTTCACAGATGTTCAATGATTTTGAAATTTTGTGCATGTTACTAGACAAGCTGGGGCTGGGTTACCCGAATTTCCTTGCCTTTTGTAACCAAATTGAACCAGCCATTAGACAGCACATGACTTACTCACGACCATGATGGATCAAATAGAAGGATGGAATGCTTGATTGTGGAAATAAGGGAAATCATAAAGGATATAGATATCTATAGGGTATAGGGATATTAAAAAAGATCATAGAGATCATTTCTAGACATTCACAAAGACCCTAAGTGTAAACAAACCGTCAAAAGAATGCTAAGAGTGTATTTAAACATGTATTTAATTTATTCTCTCCTCCGGCTGCTTACAAAGAAATTGGCGAGATATGAATGAAGAGCAAGATGAGCGATTTTACCAGAACGTTAAAGATATGGGCAAAATATACCAAAGAACATGGAGCGTCTCAATGACATCAGACTATTGTTGGAAGCTACAAAGAGACCTACCAGATTATTCCACACTGATTCTTCCCGCATGCAAAAACGTACAAGGAGTTGAAATCGGAAACATCTAAGGTTTTATTGTTTGCTAGTGAACGTATATTAGATTTAAAAAAATATGTATCGTTAACAGTTTGTTTCTAAATTATATTCTACAGGCTATTATTTCATATTTTAAAGCAATAACAGGGTCAGTATAGTTATCAAGAAACTTGTTATCATATGAGTAAAAAGAAGTAATTTTTTTATTTCACCACATCCACAAACATAATAAGAAAGTCACAAAACCTTGATCGCTTTCTTGTACGACATGGGAATGTTCTGTCGACAAAATTTTTCATAATTTAGATAGAGATGCTTTCAAGTATCACTTGCTCTGAACATTAAGTGATAGCTTGATCAAGTAGTACTTGAAATCTTGCATGGTACAAACATAAAACTACCTTTTTCGATCCCATCAGATTTAAATATTTCTCCGGTCGTTCCCCCGGTTCGAATTAAAGAATCTATGACCAGCGCGTCGTTTTTTAAACCACTCAAGATGGATGGGACCATTTGGTTTTTTTGGCTCGTTAGTCTAATTGAAATAAATAGCGTTAATATCTCTTCAGGTAATCCGCGTTAGGAGATTGCAGGACGGGCTTAGTAAAATTTCCGTTTTACACTAATTAAAAGAAGCCGGTTGTTTTAGGCAAGGAACAGAAAATAAATCTGGGATAAAGTACCCCAACAAATTTTCCGTCGGAGGTTTTTCCTCGACGGTTCGCTTTTTTCTTTTCGCGGCCATGCAAATGTCGGCAACAAATCTTTGTGCATCGTGCGCTCGTAACTTATCGCGACTGCCGTTTTTGTTTCGGAACTCTTCCTAGTCTTGGAAGTAAACTTACTGTTCGGCCGTTGTATTCTCTTTAATTAAAATTGGACGGTATGGTTGGAGAGTAGGTTCATGAATATTTAACAGTTCATATTGCTTCAATATAACGTGTCAATATTTCGTATTGTCAAAATTACAAACACTTTTTATATTCCATCAGTATGTAAAATAAAATTGAGAAAAAATAATTTTTATCGCGGTAAAAGCGAGTTTTATTTGTTTATATTTTCTCGATATCTTTTATAAGACATGTAGAATTCAAGGAAATTATAAATCGTTCCGAATATCTATGCTACTTAGTATACCATCTGGTAGTAGTTTAAACCTTTTAATTTTAGGTCGTTAAGGTTTTTAAGTTTTGAATGAGGATACTTAGTTATGATCATGAATGGCAACACTGCTGATATAGCTTCGGGATCTATATTTGGCAGATCCAATATCTTAACATGCCCAATGAATGTTGGAGAGTCTATTTATTAAAAAGGCGACGTTTAAAGTTACTACCTTTTCCATATTCAGTTTATTTTACTGTGTTCTGTGCCGCACAAGCTGAGTTTTATCAAATTGTGAGTTTTTTCACAGAGAATTTTAGCTTCCTCTTTATAATTCCCAGTTATTAATTACTAAATATCCATTTGTACTGTTTTATTTATTGTTTTTTATTTATTAGTGTTCATTTATTATATTCTATTTACTATTTTCCATTTAACATTCTCTCCCTATTATTTAATATTTGTTATTCTCTATTCATTATCCTCTACTTATTTATTTATTTATCCATTTATCATTATCTATTTAATTCTACTCTATTTTATTATTTCTTCAAATTGTGGTAAATAAAATGTTATGCATTCCACTGCAAATATAAATTATCCCTGTTTTATAAACCAGAAACTAACTCCGAAGTGGCCAGAGTTGCTGATGTTTAGTTAAGATCTATCGATAACTTGAAGAATACATAAACACTACCGAAAGTGGTTTCTGATTGCTCATGGTAGCAGCATATCTAGCGTGTGGTCTTTAGCTTTCTCCCTTGTATCATCATATCTGGAGCTGAAGAAGTGAATACAATAGCAACAGTAACGTTTATTTATTTATTTGATAATTTAGCTCAATCCTACGGAGGCTTACTAATCTAATAGCAGAATCTCGCACATTACCTCCTTTGATGTCATTTCACATCCATTATTGTCATTATTAAGACATAAGCTGGTACATCGTACGTTACTTTCCCTTCGTACTATATATTATACTTCATCCTAGCACAGATTATCATTGCTATCGATTATCGCTATAAGGTATTATATTATTGTATTTCCAATAGATTTATTTACTTATTACTTATTAAAGGCCCGACAGCTTTATTAGGACTTAATACAATATAACGTTACAGAATATATTTCAAAGAGAGCGTAAGAGACAAGATAAAATACTAATATAAACAAACGCTCTACACAAATAAAATGCAGGAATACTTATAAATGTGGGTGCAAATAAATAATCTAAAGACAATACAAAATGTAAAGCATTGAATATGAACAGTTTAAGATGCATAACAGGTAACAGTACAAAGAAATAAAGGTATAAAATTAATAGCCTTAATTATATATAGTGGAACACTCCCATGGCTGCCAGATAATTCATCAATCCATCGAGGTTTTTCAACTGGAGTTTTTCAACAAGTTGGAATTCCTGCAATGTGCAGCAAGCAGGATGTGTCTGATGCTCAGCGGACATCTGCACTTATTACAGGTGGTGGATTTTCTCCCTTGATAAGAAACTCGTCTACTCGGTGTCGGGAAAAGATACTTAACTTGTGCTTAACAACATCACGAAAGTTAAGATCCTGATAAAATTCTTTTTTAATTTCACATAGTTTAATATTAGCCATCACAACCTAGTCTAATTGATCTAATTTCTTATAAAGTGACGTATAACGTGAATGTAGGTCTTTCCTACCTCATACCCCCGATTCCTATGTGAGATGGAATCCACAGATAAGTGATATTCATGCCGCTGTTGCAAATAATGATGTTTAGCTCTCGGATGCACATTAGCAGTGGATGATGTGTCTGTACTGGTCTAAAACTCTCTGAGTAGCTCATGGAGTCACCGATAATTATCACCGAAGTCACATCTAAGGTGTTATCAGTTTTATGATCCACCAGCATAATTAACTACCCATAGATTTAGCTGCCAGAATAGTAACTGTCAGCACCATTATATTTCAATACCTGGCATCAGAAGTATTTATCGTAATAATGACAGGTCCCGGTGTTATTTCTTGTATATTGTTAATTTCACCCTTGTCATTGAAAATTGTTTCTTCAGGTTCGCTTTCGTTATGTCTTCAGAACTATCAAGATCTCTAACTCGCAAGCTTATTTGCTTTTCCTATTGTGCCATTTATTCTATCAGTTATTGTTTTAGTTGTCATATAATTTTAGTTATTTTGATCACAGTTTATATTTATTTAAGATATTTAATTGTTCTCATATATTCTTTTATAAAATATAATATTTATTTTACGCCCTTGTTCTAAAAATGACCACACAATCCTAAACCAACCCTCTAAGTCCTTCTATAATATATACATCTGGTGTATTATAATGTTTAAATAAATTATATTTGATAACTTTTTTCTCCTTGTTTCATGTGTATTTGAATGTTGTTATACATATATAAATTTAAAGTCAAAGTTGATACATTGCGACGTCATAAATTTTGTTCGCTGTTAGTTTGGGATGACTATCAGTTTTCTAATATTCAGTATCTGCTTTACAAATTAATTATATATATTATTTTGGGTATTTTTCAGACAATTTATCCCACATATCATGAAATATCTAAACGACTACTAAAAAAGACGACATAAAAAATCGATGATGCCAAATAATTCCGTCGCGAAAGGATATGATGTAGCAGTTTAGCGCGGGGCGACCCGCTTATATTCTACATTCGGTATTCGACGCGCGTAAAATACCAATAAAGAAGAGAAAAACGCAACGGAGCAGGGAACGGGCGACAAGCAAAAAATATCCCGCGTATTAGTCGTAGGCTAGTCGAGCCGGTTCCGGGTGAAGGGGGGAGCATTTTATTTTTGCGGCCGATATAAACCGGGCTCGACATTCGCCAAATTTAATATTCACGCAACGGCGACGACCTAATCAGTTTTCACGCGCCCGCTGACAGCCAAAAATCCCGGTGACAACTGGTTGTTCGTGGAACTGGCGGGCTTTCAGCGAAATTACATTGCAAAGCTTTTATAAGCTTTAGCCGAAGACTTCTTTTATTAGCGTGGAAGGCGGAAAGGAGCGAGAGAGAGGGGCGACGACTACGACGCTAGGAACTGGCGATGGAGGTGGAGGAGGTGGAGGAGCGTCCTCCCTGCTTTCGTTCCCAGATTGATGCGGCGCTCAGGATTAAGCGGGCTCAAGATGCCGAATGAACGTTGAGTGGTTTCATGGTTGGAACTATGTAAAGTTCGCTAATTTCGGTAATAATTGAGATTGGTTAATAGCGAGGAGGATGCCGGTGTCATCAGAGCATAAAAGCAATATGTTTCACATTGGAAATGAGATTATATGTTCAAGAACTATCAAGTAATATAAATCTGTGTGTGTCTAAATAAAGCGTAGATACAGTCTATCTAAAATATAACAAAACAATGTATTGCCTATCGTAGTTTGTAAATTCATTTTAATATCAGAGATTATTTCTCTTCTCATTTTATTCCAGTTAAAAAGTGATAACACGCCATCTGAACGTCTGAAAATGTAAATATAAAATTCGAATGATTGTCAAGTATCTGCAAAATTCTTCAATATTTAGTGATAATAAGTAGAAGTAGAAGGTATAAAGCAACAAATATGGTTTTGATAAAATCCAAATCACTGATTAATATTTGTCCGAAGCCAATAAATAGTTGGAGCCAAAAACAGATTACGTCTTCAATCAGTTAATGTTCCTTCTTGATAATGAAATGTGTTAAGAGAGGTAAGTGTTGATACTACTAAATATTAAGTTGCTGCGGTTCTTTTTATATATATTATAGTCTCTTTTTTCCATTTCTCTTTTTTTTTCCTAGGCATTAAGCCTACCGACCGGCGAGTGACTAACTTGTCATCCCATCGGATTTTACACTCTTGCCTAGAACAATCACAAACATAAATTTACGATCACGTCTCAGCAAGATTCGAACTCGTAATTATCGTAACAATAGGTAGACCGGCCTGTTGCCTTTACCACTGCGTCAACCAAGCCGACGTTACACGACGACAGTTTAATGTTACAGATGCATCGAATATTATGAATACTGTGACTAATATATCTAAACAAAGAGATTAAGTATATGAAATATAAAAAACTAAATTGATAATAAAACTGTAGCGACCTTGAGGCATGTCGAATTTTACATCGTGGAATAACGGTCTACAAAATACCCAGATATATAATCTCAGATGTTGAACACGGGTGGGGTGCCAGCAGCATCAACTAGAACCCGATAACCCCGAGACGTTTATCTGGGATGTTATGGAAGGGTATTTCGAATCATTCAGTGCTCAACCCTCCTTTGGTTTAGACGTGCCACTCTCGAGTGCTCAAGTCTCGTCATTAGGTAACACCGCTACCATCCGTTTTATCTAATGGTATATTTAAAATAATTTATATAGCCAATAAATAACGGTCACATAATGTAAACACCACTGTTTCATTTCGTTTTACCTCCATTCACCGAGCCACATCATTTACCCTAAAAAACTATAATAAACATAAGTGTATACAATTATTTTAGAGATGACAGTTTGAAGGTATCCTGAGAAAATTTTGGACATTTATTATTTCAATTTGGGTATACATAGATATTTCAAAAATGAACATTAGACCAATCTTGGAAAGAGGCTAATCAAAATATTTTTTTTAGGATTTGGTGGTCATATTTTTTTTAATAATCAATTGTAGATATAGTTTTCTTCATGCAAGAAAATTGAGTGGTTTTATCCCTCGAACTGAGTGACAGTGTTTTCCTCCATGTCTAAGGGCATATTAAGTAAGTTTCTGCGATTGTTTGAAGATGAGCTGAAAATGAACCTGGAGAGACCATCAGCTGTTATTAAGAACGATGTACCATACCATAGTGGAGAAGATTCTGAAGTGGTTCAGCAAAGCTTGTAGTTAAAGAACAGCTTGTTATATTGCGAATTAGTTCTTCAACATACTATGTTAACGAGTGAACAATTTCAAATTGTTACTCGGCAAATATAAATGATATATTACTTACTTTTTACAAATTGTTATTATTAATAATTTATAATTTATTATTGACTTGCATAGTGACTCAGGAAGTGACATTGAATGGCAAACTTCTTCAAGTGGGATATCATCCATTTTATGAAACGAATATTTTCCTAAATGACAATTTATATAATATAAGCATGATTTCAGGATACTTCTGAAGATATTATGTAATAAATTACTATTCTAAATATTCAAAATTAGTTATGCTATAAGATCTTTTATAATATAATAGTATCAATATTTGACATAAAGTAGCTTCAAGAGAGAATCATGTTTACAATTAAATAGTTATTTTAACTTCCAGGATCTCTATCTGCGGTACGACAGTCTAGAAGACCTCTGACAAAAATGCCAGAAATTGCGAATAACATAAGCGAATCCTTAGATATCCTCTTGCATAATAATGTTTGACTACATACTGTAAGAGTTGTGACAGATACACTATTGCAGTTCGAATAGGAAACTCTGCAGCATTCAGCATATTCACAAGACAGGACACGTTGACTTTTTGACTGACAGAACAGAGCAAATATTATAGTTGAAATGTTGTATATCCCGTATAAATTTTCCCACAAATTAGTACTGAACTAGAATCAAATCTAGGTAAAACAGACAATATAAATATATACTGCCGGCTTGGTTGGCGCAGCAGTAAAGACGACAGAGACGATAATTGCGGGTTCGAATCCTGCTGGAGCATGCTCTTAAACTTACGTTTGTGATTGTTTAATATTTGTGACTGCCCTAGGCAAGAGTGCAAAATCCGACAAAGAATATGATCCCAGTTAAGCCAGTAACAAGGCTGGGTAAGGCCGGATGTCTTCTGAGATGATTTCTAAGATGGTCACTTGCCAGGCGGTAGACTTAATGCGGAGGACCGTGATTCGGAGCCCATGTTAAACTGTAGGTCCAGTCCAGATAAAACCCGAGCTGCTAAAAAGAGATTTTAAAAAATATATAAAAAATTTATACTATTTGAAAGTTTCTCCATTTATGTGCCATGTATGATTCCCCTTAATTTTTAAGTAGAGGTACTTAAAATACGAGATATAACTGTTGCAGATAAAGCGAATATTTGAAACTAGCTGTGAAAGAAAAAATGGAAATTATCAAACAGTTGGATGAGAAATGATATTGCTTAAGTTGGCTATTATAAAAACCAATAAATTATACTATGATTGGTATAAATATATAGTATTTTATATCCTAAAGGTAATTATTAATATTAACATTTGATTTTATATCGTCTTTTTGCTAACGTGGGAGTAATATAAATTATATTGGCTTCAATGTATCAGAAATAGTGCTTTTACAATGAGGGCTTGACGAATCTTGATGAATATGTTTAAATTACACATGATGAGGGCTTGAAAACTAAAATCGCATATGAGATAACGCTTGAACACAGCATTGGGAGAAATATATAATCGTCATCCATCCGAAAACCTATAAAGTGATGCTGTAGCATGACATGTTACAAAATTCAAAAAAGCTCTACAGGCACACTTTAAGTCTTCTTTTATTCGTCTGTTAATCTCGAAGAAATGGTACAAAAATAAATAGAGTAGTGAAATAGTTTTGGAAGAAATGACGACACAGTATATTAGCTGAAAACGAATAAAAATAATATTTGTAGTAAACAACAGCATTAATAAACTTTTGCTATGAATATTAATGCCCTAGGTCACAACATTTTCGAACATAAAAAAAATGAAACGGGACCGTCAATCTGTGAAGGAAATATTTAGCAAATTATATCATGCATACTTTCCCTTTGCGGATGTTCCTTTTGGACTTTTATCAGTTATCTACCACTCAACCTAATAGATTTTTATCTTCTCTCTCTCGGGCGCCGCTTTGAACGCTTTTTGCCAATTGCGTTAAATAACAGGGTCGTTTTTCTCCCTCGTAGGTCGTATAATTTTATTTAGGCCCACAAATCAGGCCAATCTCTCAACGCGAAATCGGATTAGCTGGACGTCTCAAAAAGCTGCCAACACAAATCGGCAGCTTGTCGAATTAAACTTGGCAATTCGTCCGTCGACGCTTTAGCACTCCTTCGAATACATCGAATACCATTGCCATACTGCCGAATTGATATGAAGGAGGTTAATATAGTCATAAAAATAAGTACGTCATTCATTTTCACTTGGTTCATATTGATTTTTCGGCCAATTTATACTGTAATTGACCCACTGTATTTGGTAGTTTTTCGAGCTCCGAGCTTATAAAAGTAAAATATATAGTTGGTTGATTATAGTCGAAGCGGGCCAAAGAAATTATTGCATATCAAGAGTTAATCTATGTTAAGAAAATGAAAACAGTTCATCTTATTAAGAAAAAATTCCAGGATTATTAAAATTATAGGAGAACAAGTCTAAAATCAAAGTGAAACATATTTAAAAAACTACATAAAATATAAGCTATTTTTGTCAATTTTGATACTATAAATGTAACAACATAGACACTCAAGAATTTACGGCCTTATGGTCTCATAATAAGAATTATCGTAGAGATATAGGCTGATGTATTCTACGACTCATGAAAAAAATACTAATAAAAGAACTTTTCTTATTACTTTAGGCTATGTCTGTGGTAACAAGTAAGAAAGAATAAATAAGAATGGAAGAAAAATAAGGATAGAAAAGGGAAATTGTAGAATAACACTGCAAATATTTCAAAATGAGAACAAGCTACATAATAATCAACTGCTATTGATAAATATCAAATTAACTCTACAGAACAAACTTTAACGGTAAATAAGTTATATAATAAGCGAAATAATGAAATAAAAGTCATGAAGGGAAATAACGAAATGAAGCCTGATGGTATTACAAATGAAAAAAAAAGGTGGGAGAAAAGGAAAAAAGAAAAAACAGAAAAAGAATAAACCAACTACAAGATAACATCGGCAACTAAAATAATTTTAATTATGTTAATCTATGTTAAGAAAATGAAAACAGTTCATCTTATTAAGAAAAAATTCCAGGATTATTAAAATTATGGGAGAACAAGTCTAAAATCAAAGTGAAACATATTTAAGAAACTTCATGAAATATAAGCTACAAAATAAGCTACATGAATAAACCAACTACAAGATAACGTCGGCAACTAAAATAAAGATAATAAAGCAAAAATTAGCTTTTAAAAATAGAAGTAGGAATTCCAGGGAAACTGGTTATAGCAACTAGAAGAACTAGAAATTTATTAAAACAAAATCAAATGATAGGTATAGGATAAGCAAAGCTTATGGCAATCATTGTAAGAAAGAATATAAAAAATATAAATTAGGAAACTTTCAAAAAAGACTTAATTCAATCGTATCTAATGGAGAATGCATTATACAGTATAAAAAGAAGACGACAGAAAATGTCAACAAAAGGAAACCCAAGAAACCAAAAAAAGTATAGGGACAAGAGAAGAAAATAATGAGAGATCTGAGTCAATAAATGTTACAAACGGAAGAAGGAAGAAGGAAAAAAGTATAAACAATGTCCAATGCGGTAAATATTATAAAGAAAGATACGTGAATAGATACATTATATTAACTTTCATCTATGTTAACCTGACTCATGTAGCAAGTTATTAAATCTTAAGCTTTCATCTAGAGTAAAAACGCCTCAGTATATCAAGATGTCACCGTTTCTTACTGTTAAAATGAAAATTGTTTAAGTAAAATTTTGAATATTTTCTTTTATTGTTATCGCACTTCTTCAATTTGCTGCGTTTTCTAGATGATTTGTGCAGTGTGTTTTACAGCCTTTGAATTTAATAGCGGATTTCTGGGCATAATGTGTTCTTGATATCAGCCGCAAATCCATTACATTTATTTGAAAAAGCTAGAAACTCTTGGTGATGGCCGTGCGATCCTTTTCCATCCCAAATCATGATTTTGAGTCCTATATATCATAAAATGCTTGAATACAAATATAAAAAGATGTGACATCCACAGACTAAACAATATATTTATATAGAGATGAGAGCTATTCTCACCGATGGAAGCTCTTGCATAAAATAAATAGCGTTGAGAATTATAGACTGCAAATGACTATTAAATGGTTAGTAATTGACTACTATTTACTACCGACTTATTACTTAATATTAAGTCTGTTTTTGATTGACTTTTTCGATTTTCTAAGTATCTCGATGTTTATTCAATGTTAAGTTCTTTTTTATTCAAGATTCAATAAATAATAATCTTAAAATACTCGTTATGGACGATAAATAGAATTATTATTATATTTAGGAAAGGTGAGATTGTTAAATAGTTGATAAAGATTGATTGAGAAAATAAGAAACAAATATTTAGTGGTCCTTACCACATTCCTCTTTCAAATCAAGTCAAGTACATAAAATATAAAAATAGTTCTGCTGGCGCAGTGGAAAAGGTGACAGGACAGTCCACCAACTGCTGCGATAATAGCGGGTTCGAATCCTGCTGGCGCGTGGTCGTAAGTTTATGTTTGTGATTGTTTAATATTTGTGATTGTCCTAGGCAAGAGTGAAAAATCGAACAAGGAATATGATCCCAGTCACGCCAGTAACCAGGCTGGGTAAAACCGGATATCTTCTGGGATGATTTCCAAGTTGGTCGCTCGCTAGTCGGTAAGCTTAATTCCGATGACCGTGGTTCGGAGCCCACGTTAAACTGTAGGTCCAGTACAGATAAACCCCTAGTTGGTAAAAGGAGGTTTTAAAACATATTTAAAAAAATAATAAAAATAATTTTACATTGTTCAAAATGGAACTGTTATCTTGAATAATAATTTACAGCAAATTTCCGTTTCCTTGTTTTGTTATAGAAAGTTGGAAAAGGAAATTGTGGATCGCCGTGTTACTTATAATACGGTTGAAACAAAAATGTGTAAGCACATGTTGAATAGAAATAGAAATAAACTAATTACTTTTATTATATTATGTCATTGTTACATTGCGAATATGCAGATACGATTAAATATATTTGTTCAATTTTAGATATCTTATATAGATATTATCTCTAATGGAACATAATTATTCAATTCCTTTTCTCGTATTGCCGCTTGCCAATTTAAAATTACTCAAAATTAACTGGCTTGTATATTACATAGCGAAGTTCTCAAAGTTAGTAGGGGAAGGAATTCGTACATCTCCATCTCTTATTGCGGAATAACAGGTCAATTAAAAAGTCCCCAGCCTACCATAGGAAAACATAAATCTTCAAATGCGGCCGTTATTCGACGATTTCGTCATTCAAACGGTCCTATAACGTTATGTAATAGACGCTGTTGATGGTCTTTACTTTTTTAAGGTAGTCAATAAAAATCCTTCCATGCGCATCCCATCCAATACAGATGCCATAACCTTGCCAGACGACTGTTGCGTTTTCCCACGCTTTGGAGCGGCTTTGTCGTGTACAGTCCACTCGGATAACTGTCGATTGGACTTGGGAGTGAAATGATGGAGCCATGTTTTATCCATAGTGACATTTCGACGCAGAAACTCGGGTTTATTGGGCATGACGATCTTCAAACACCGCTCCGAATCATCAACTCGTCGTTGTTCTTGGTCAAAATTGAGCTCGCGCTGGACCCACTTTGCACAAAGCTCTCTCATACCCAAATATTCGTGAATGATATGATGTAGATGTTCAGTTTATATCTTTAAGAGTGTCTGCTATTTCATTCCATTTCAATTTACAGTCATTAAAAGTCATTTTGTAGATTTTTTTAATGTTTTAGTCGTTAGCAAAATCATTTGAGCGTCCACTCCGCTCACCGTCTTCGATGCTCATTTCACCACATCTAAACTTAGCATACCAATCCTGGACGGTTGATTTTCATGGGGCAGTGTCCGAAATCACGGCACCAATTCAAGTTTTTGCTACAACTGTATTTTTTTCCTTCAAACATCGATATTTTATCAACACGCGAAATTATATGTCAGTCCGGGGACTTTTCAATTGACCTGTTATTTTCAGTCGCTAGTTTTTCTTACTATTGATTAGTTCGAATGTTTTTAAACTATCGACTCTCTCGACAGCTTTCAGTCGATAGTTCCCAACGCTAACCTGAAAGAAAATAAACTGAAAAGAAGAAAGAAAGAAAAAAGAAGAATAAAGAATAAAGAAGAAAAAGATGATAAACTGAAACCTGAATAGAAAATAAACTAATCAACAAGATATTTCCGACCATAAAATAAAAAACCACGTGACTGACGCGAACTGGGCCGCAGAGGAGAAAAAGGGGAATGGGGGTGGGGGCGAGTGTCTCTCCGTCTGAGTCGGTCTTAACAGCATCTTGGGGAATTAATAACTGCCTCTGGAACGACGTCGTGCAACGTTAGGAACCGGTTTTATGGTTGAGCGTCTGCCGCGGAATTAACTAGAAATTAGTGGAGGAGGCACGTTTAAAAAAGACCGGGCGGGGGGCCTTAAATCTGAAATACTGCATGTAATTCGGCGAAAAGAACCCGGAGGGCGTCTCCTCGGGGACGACCCGCGTTCGTTTTTCGGGATTTTCGGCTCTCGCCTCCCCATCTCCTTCGCCCCTTTTAATTAGGATTAATATTCGGCAAATGTACTTACGCCAATTAACTTATTTATTCCTTTTTATTCTTATTTAATAGGGTTCGTGGGAAGGGGGACGAGACTAACAACTTCCTAAAATAACATCGGATTATATCGGGGATTTTTTATTCTAATTTTTGTTATTTTATTGTTGCTTTTATTCGTTGGATAACGGAGCTGGGGGACCGGAGGATTATCAACTGGTAAGAGTACATTATTAGCTATATTTTTATATTACAAAGACTGTGAATTAATTACGAGGGATTCAGTTTTATAAACATAATAGTATAATGTGAAAACTTTGTATTTATATCATCTATATTTTTTATTATTTTAATTCTTCTTATATAAAAATAATTTTATTTATAGAGGGTGAATTATTTGTTACTCACCATATACTCCAACACGTTTTTGTTGAAGAAAAGATATATCTTAACACAATAAATCATATTTCATGAGTTATGTTCATTAAAGTATTTTAGAAAGATGCTTTTCCAATTGTTACAACAGATCAATTGAAAAGTCGCCAGCCTGACACATAGATGGCGCTACTAGAATTAAATCCATACGTTTTTAAGTTAGCCCTAACCCTCAAAAGATGCGTGAATAAATGTGACAGCTGCCGGATCATTAGTTTGTTAACTATAGCATTTTGAGTGAAGCAACTTTTGTTACTGTGAAAAAAATGGATATAAAGGAATTTCGAGTATTAATAAAATATTGCTTTTTGACCGGAATAGATACAGTTGAAGCAAAAACATGGCTTGATGCCGAGTTTTCGAACACTGCCCCAGGAAAATCAACAACCAAGGACTGGTGTGCTAAGTTTAGACGTGGTGAAAGGAGCACCCAAGACGGTGAGCGCAGTGGACGCCCAAAAGAGGTTGTTACCGACGATAACAATTAAAAAATCTACAAAATGATTTTAAATGACCATAAATTGAAATTTAATGAAATAGCGGACACTCTAAATATATCAACTGAACATGTATATCATATCATTCATGAATATTTGGGTATGAGAAAGCCCTGTACAAAATGGGTACCGCGCGAGCTTACTTCTTTTTAACCAAAAACAACAATGAGTTGATGACTCGAAGCAGTGTTTGAAGATGATCAAGCGTAATAAACCCGAGTTTGTGTACATCATTTTACTCCGAAATCCAATCGAGGATTATCTGCGTGGACTGCATACGATAAAGCCGCTTCAAAGCATGTGAAAACGCAACAGTCGGCTGGCAAGGTGTCTGTATTTTCGGATGCGCATGGAATAATTGTCATTGACTACCTTCACAAAGGAAGGGATCATCAACAGCGACTATTACATAGCATTATTGGCCAGTTTAAAGAACGATATCACTGAACAACGGCCGCATTTGAAGAAAAGGGAAGTGCTGCTTCACCAAGATAATACACCGTGTCACAAGTCACTGAAAACGATGGCCAAAATCCAGGAACGGGGATTCGAATTGGTTTCTTATCCACCGTATCCTCCAGATCTGGCCCCCAGCGATTATTTCCTGTTCTCAGATCTCAAAAAGATACTCGCTGGGAAGAAATTTTCTTCGAATGAAGAGGTGATCGCCGAAACTGAGGCCCATTTCGAAACAATGGGCAAATCGTACTGCAAAAATGGTATCGAAAAGTTGGAGAGTCGCTATAATCAGTATCACCCTGGAAGGAAATTATATTGAATAAAAAAGAAGTAATTTTACCAAAAACATGTATTTTACTATGGTAGACCGGGTCGTTTTCAATTGGCCTGTTAACTGTTATAGTAAAACCGATACCTAAACAGTTTAAATCTCGCATTAATCCGCCATTTTATTAAATCATTACACCTTTTACTTTCCGTATCTTCCCTTAACGAGTTTAATTCCTTCATTGAATTTAATCTTTAAGAAGATAAAATCGCAGGGACGCTCACTTTTAAAAAATCCACATTAACCCAAAAACGACAACCTAATTGTGATGGAGCCCCTTCACGGCCCTTTGACTTTTATCAGAACGGATCGCCATAATCTAATTTACGTTTAGGCGTAGGTCCCGGGCCCGTTCCCCGGGGGGCGTTTATCTCAATACAAGAAAACGGGTCTCCGCGCGCCACCCCCGGTCCCCCACCGCCCACGCTCCATTAGGAGGCCCCTCACGTCCGTCGAAACTTCGCGGTTTACACGTAGTCAGGAGTAACCGTCTAGTTTTTCGATCATTGCCCGATTCAATCCTAATAACGGCTTCTCCGGGCGCCAGGACCTGGAGGAGGGTGACGCGGCGGGAGGTGGGATTTAAGGGTCCGGTCCGTGTGTAAGTATCGGTCGACCTTTTCGGTTTAATCTTTTTCTTCGGATTATTCAAGCAGCTGTCCGACGGTCCTTTTCATACGTTTCTACGTCAATGCGGCGTAATTTGTCGGGGCGAGAGGATCTTCTGGTGGGGAGACGGCCCCCGTTCGGAATAAACCGGATGATCTCATAAAAAGCGTGGATTTATTTGTCGGAAAGATATGTGGGTCAGGAGACAGGTGAGAGACCTGCGCTGGACTGTCAGTACCCTAATCACACGAAGGTTTTTTTTTGGTATTAAATTTTTTTATGCCATTGAATCGCTCCAAGAAAAGTAAAGTCTTTCTGCTTCAAACCTATTTTAGAGCAAAGGGAGCTGATACCAGTTTTCATGAATGTCCACTCAATATTTGACCAAGTATATCGAATTACGAATTCCTGAGGCACTGTCCGGAAACTGGGCATCAAGCCAATTTTTTGCTTCATCTGTATTTTTTCCATTTAAAAAGCAATATTTTTTCACGAACGCGAAATTCCTTTTTATCAATTTTTTTCACAATAACGAAAGATGAGACAGCTGTCAACTTTATACACGTGTCTTTGGGGGGGTTAGGGCTAACAAATAAACATGTGGATTTAATTCTAGTAGCGCCATTATGTGTCAGGGACTTTTCAATTGATCTGTTACAGATTTCACAAGTGAGAGGATCATGCCGTTACATGACTTAGAGATATGCAAATTACATATGCCAACACAGCAAAATTTCTTGGCATGACCCTGGATGTTTCCCAAGCTCAGTTCAAGGATGATTGGTTACTTTACCGAAGCTCCGAGTTATCAATTTGTAAAATACCTTTTTATATAAGCAAATACTAAGATAAATTTGGGGCAACGGAATCGGCTCTGAGGCTACGCCAATGATTCTAACATCCAAGTAATCCAGAGGTTCTAAAATAACGTGTATAATATAAGTGTATTGCAAGTGAAACTTGGTGCATTTATGACCTATATAGAGACCAAGAAATTGAGATGGTCACGGAAACTATCATAATATTTTCCGACTTCTGTCAAAGAAAATGTTAGAGCCAAGTCAACACAAAAATATCCAATCTCCTAAAAATATATAAAACCACATGATCTTACTAATGTCTGAATACTAAATATGTTAAGGCAGATGCCAAATATATATAGTTAGAAATATCTGTTAAGTTTGGTACATCAAACACTTGATCAAATTTATGCTGATTTTACCAAATTCGGTTTAAACGATGATTTAGAACAGTGATACTCAATTATAATTGTTGTAGACTTTTGACGATTTAAGAAAATATTGGCAAGTTTTCAATCATTAATAATGATAATTTAGGACCAAATAAAATGCACCACTGTTTTTCAGAAATATATTGGATGTAACCCACATTACTAGCGTTTTATATATTTTTTAGAGCATATTAATAAGACAAAAAAATTAGATTTGAAGAATTAAAAATATATTGGTTAATTGAAAAATATCTCAATTATCCCTAGATAATAGTTGTTCAATAAGCACATCCTAAAACCGTACAAAGTAATATAAGTTAATACTGCATGTAGCAGTTTTAACAATAACAGATTAGAATACCATAGATATGTGGACAGGACCTACAGTTTAACGTGGGCTCCGAACCACGGCCCTCGGCATTAAGCCTACCGACTGGCGAGTGACCAACCTAGAAATTATCCCAGAAGACATCCGTTCTTACTCAGCATGGTTACTGGCGTGGCTGGGATCAATTTTCTTGTCGAATGTTGTACTCTTGCCTAGGACAATCACAAATATTAAACAATCACAAACATAAACTTACGACCATAACAGTAGGAGGACTATCCTGTTGCTAGCACAAAGCTTAAAAATCATACACAAGAGCTAGAATACATGAATCAACAGGTTAACCGTCGGAGTTTCTTTGCCAACAAGTCAAAAATTAAACGTTTTCTGTGTTGTACTGTAACAAGCCATAAGAATTGAATCTATAACGGTAATTTTAAATGATAAAAATCCGGATTCAATAATCTGGTCAGTAATATCAAACGAAATATCATTAATAAGAAAGCAATTTAAAGTAATGAAAATTATTTATAAAATATTGCACCGAATTATTTTTCTTTTAATAAATCACCATACAAGCGAAAACGTCCTTGGTCTTTGTTTGTTATGAGTTTTGTACTTAATTGTACTTAATTGTACATAATGTAACTTAATTTTCATTAAGTTTTCCGTAAGTAAATCACAAGCCATTTTTATAATTTTTTGAAAAGGGTTTATTTTGTTACTGTTATTTAATTACTATATAACTTGATCTAAAATAAGTTGAACAAATGTTGATATATTTCTACACTATACTTCCTGCATCAAATTTGGATATTGTGTTTGCTTGTTGGTGAAATAATGTTGCTAAAGAAAAAGACCTGACAGCTTATAAACAATGGTTTAGCAACTAATGGTTTAATGTTATTGAAAATGCAGAGCTGCACAAAGTAAAATCAGTTAAATTTTTTCTGCCGCTTTTCTTGTGTTTATTTTTTAAAATTATTACAATAAAATTTTTCGCAATATTTAAATATATTTTATACGTTATCTATTGTAGGTATAAAAAGTAGTTTTAACGAAATCGTTTTAACGAAATAAATGAAAAATCAGTACAATATATTTTTTTAAAGTATCGTCAATCAATAGCCGCTACTTTGTTCCATCTTTCAAGCAAGTTATGGATTCCATATCGGGGGAATCGACTCATTCTTTGGTGTTTTCATAAGAAGTGACTTCTCAGACAGGTCACGATTCATATCCAGAGCAAGTAGTAACCAGAAGGAGCAAGGTCTGGAGAAGTCGGAAGGTGGGGTAGCACTGTTAAAGTTTCCAAGTATGATTTTGCCGATTTTATAACATGTGGTCAAACGTTGTTATGCTCTAGAATATTATTGTTGAGTCTTTGATAGAATTTCGACCATATTTGCACAGTACTCGGCTCATACCAAATAAATGTAATTGAAAGCGATCCCCATTGATGTCTGGGGCAGCCTGTGGATGACTGGGTCATATCCAGTTTTACATCTTAGAGTAGCGGCCTAAAAAATGTCCAGGAAATACTATCCCAGGTGTTGCGGGTTATCCCTGGGTTGTTGGTACTGACTATCGTTCAGTTCAGACGTGCCACCAATGAAAACCCAAGCCTCGTCTTCAGGTAAGACGCTGCCAACCCTTTTTTCTATTATTATTTCTATATTTTTACATCATCAATAAATAAGGGTCACATAATATAAATAACCACTTTTTGATTTTGCCTAGCATCCCTAAAAATGGTTTCGTCGAGTAATTTCTTCAATTCCTCGTCTTTAATTTGTTTTCTTCAGTGTCAAAATCAGCATTTTAAAAATGTCAAGACTAATATTTACATATTGAAATCGATAGAAAATGGTAGCAGTAAGCTCCACACAACGTTTCGTGATCTTAAGAGCAACAGATAAGACTTTAATATGAAGTTGGTTATAAGTATACCCTATAGGATTTATTACACAGTAACACCCTGTGTTGTAAATATTTTAGAATTAATTTGTAAGTTAATAGTACCATGCCAAATTACGTAAAACTGATAACAACTTAACGTATGAAGAAAATAAAATAAAACTTTCAATATAAAAAAGTCGTAATATACAGCATTAATATCAAAAAAAAATCTGGATCACCGAATTTCGACATCGTTAATTGGTATGTTAACCGATTCCATTAAGACTGACGACGACGGATTTTTAAAGAGAGGCCTAACAAAATATAATCCCCTGTAATATAATT
This sequence comes from Rhynchophorus ferrugineus, assembly GCF_030347505.1. Classification (NCBI taxonomy): domain Eukaryota; kingdom Metazoa; phylum Arthropoda; class Insecta; order Coleoptera; family Curculionidae; genus Rhynchophorus; species Rhynchophorus ferrugineus. The sequence continues at coordinate 54,991,308 of NW_027472583.1, forward strand.
CAGGTGGAAGATTTTCTCCATCGAGTTAGCCACATCAATTCGTCCATTTTCGGTCTAATCTTTTTCGGCGCTATTCAAACAGCTGTCCGTTGGTCTCTTTCGTACCTTTTTATATCAATGTCATTTAATTTGCTGCCAGGTCAAAAGCTCCTGCTGAAAAGACGCTATTCATCGAGATTGCAAAGGGCTAACCCTAGTTACACTGGTGATCTATTTATTTTGTGGAATATACGAAAAATTTGCTTTTAATGGTATAGTCTAAAACAAACTATGATATATCAATAACAATATAATGTATATAAAAGAAATAACAACGATAATTTAATAACAAATCAATTACTAATAAATAAAAGAAGAAATAACTAATAAAACATTGTGAAACAATATATTGTTAAAATGATAACGATGTTTGAGATAACCACAGGTTCGAATTCCGAAATTATCAGTAATTGATTCTGATTGTTAGATAGCAAGGAATTTAAATATTCAGACTAACCAAATGTATTCTGGGACAATCTATAAGACAATTTTATCCTTTGAAAGAATCTTGAAGATGTTTTCTGAGTAGAAGGATGTGGTGTAGCCCGATGAATCGTCGTTTACATTGTTTCCTATGAAAGACCGGGTTTAACAGGTCAATTGAAAAGTTCCCGACCTGACACATAGATGGCGCTACTAGAATTAAATCCGTATGTTTTTTAGTTACTGCTAAAACTCAAAGGATGCGTGTATAAATCAGACAGCTGTCGGATTACTAGTTTGTGAATTATAGCATTTTGAGTGAAGCAACTTTTGTTATTGTGAAAAAAAATGGATAAACAGGAATTTCGCGTGTTGAAAAAATATTGCTTTTTGAAGGGAAAAAATAGAGTTGAAGCAAAAACTTGGCTTGATGCCGAGTTTCGGGATACTGTCCCAGGAAAACCAACCATCAAGGATTGGTATGCTAAGTTTAGACGTGGCGAAAGGAGCACCGAAGACGGTGAACGCAGTGGACGCCTAAAATAGGTTGTTACCAAAAAAAAAACATTAAAAAATTCCACAAAATGATTTTGAATAAACTTAAATTGAAAATGAATGAAATAGCAGACACTCTAAATATATCAACTGAATCTGTACATCATATCATTCACTAATGTATGAGAAAGCTCTGTGTAAAGTGGCTGCCGCGCGAGCTCTCTTTTGACCAAAAACAACGATGAGTTGACGATACGGAGCAGTGTTTGATGATGATCAAGTGTAATAAAGCGTGTAATTAAATGAAACAGCGGACACTCTAAATATATCAACTGAATGTGTACATCATATCATTCACTGACGTATGAGAAAGCTGTATGTAAAGTGGCTGCCGCGCGAGCTCACTTTTGACCAAAAATAACGACGAGTTGACGATTCGGGGCAGTGTTTGAAGATAATCAAGCGTAATAAATCTGAGTTCTTGGGCCGATATGTGACAATGGTTCAAATATGGCCCTATCAATTCACTCCGAATCCGACAGTAACTGCACACGATCAACCCGCTCCAAAATGTGGGAAAACGCAACAGTCGCCTGGCAAGGTTATGGCGTCTGTATTTTGGGATGCGCATGGAATAATTTTCATTGACTACCTTGGAAAAGGAAGAAACATTAACAGAGACTATTACATAGCGTTGTTGGACCGTTTGAATGACTAAATCGCCGAAAAGGACCGCATTTGTAAGAAAAAGAAAGTGCTGCTTCGCCAAGATAATGCACCGTGTCACAAGTCAGTGAAAACGATGGCAAAAATCCATGAATTGGACTTTGAATTGTAATTCTGCAGATCTGGCCCCCAGCGACTATTTCCTGTTCTCAGATCTCAAAAGAATGCTCGCTGGGAAGGCATTTCTGTCGAATGAAGAGGTGATCGCCGAAACCGAGGCATATTTTGAAGCAAAGGACAAATCGTACTACAAAAATGGTATCAAAAAGTTGGAGGGTCGTTATAATCAGTATATCATCCTTGAAGGGAATTATGATGTATGTAAAAAATCTAATTTTACAAAAAAATGTGTTTTACCATGGTAGGCCGGGAACTTTTCAATTGACCTCTTATGTGTGGAGGACCCCAAAAGAAGCATACGATCTGAACAGCTTGCTACCTAGAGTCACACATGGAGGAATTTCCCTCATGATTTGGGGGGTAATATTGTGATATTTAGCTGGTCCCCCCATTTATATCACTGACCGGATTAGTGCGAATAAATATTTCGATGCTGCGATATATGATCTTCAATGCAGAAATTGTTCCTTTAACTATCTTATTATTAAACAGGCAGGCAGTTTTGAGGACCTTCAAGATCTCTATATCAGTTTAACATAATATTATATATATATACATATATATATATATATATATATATATATATATATATATATATATATATATATATATATATATATCCACCGTACAATAAAATGATGTAAAAACATATGTAAACAGCTTATATTCAGTTTAAAACTACGCAACGGATTTTGATGCGGTTTTTTTCAATAGATAGAGTGATTCAAGAGGAAGGTTTATATGTATAATACATGCATAATATACTAAGGCAACATTGCTAATTTTAGAGGTTTCTAACGTGATGTCGTAAATTAACCTATTTTTTAGACTTATTTAGCAATTAGCAAAAACGCTGCCTAACCCTACGAGTTAGATCAAATTAATGTACTACAGTATTGTACGCCATAAAAAGGTCTACAAAAAAGTCCGCGATGGTATATGTTTATCTTTTAGGGATAACCCACATTAACCATTTTTATTGTTTACTTTTTACGTGAGAAAATGGCTTATTTACGAAGCTATTTTAAGCAATACGGCATTAATCCTTATCGAATTAAGTACCTTAAATACAGTGTGCAATTAATATAGATCAATATGGTTCCTTACAGCATGTAAATTAAACAAATATTTTCGAAGATATTACAAATTTAAAATTTGCGTTTAAAAATGTATAATGTAATAAAAATTGTATGAATTTAGATATTCCAAAGATAGCAGGAAATCTTCATAGTAAGTATAGGGGAAGAGGAATTGTTTTACTCCAAATTTAATGCGTGCAGGCCAAGGGCAGTAATGAATGAACCAAAAATACTGGATCGATTTTAATCATGTTTTCATTGAGTGACATAGGCATATATATTTTTTGCCCGTACAAAGTCGGAGCGGGCCGCTATGTTTTTATATACAACGTTCATATTTTTTCTGTAGTGTATTTAATTTAGTATCAGCATTGCACCCCTGCGAAGCCGGGGCGGGTCGCTAGTACCTGATATAACATACTAGAGTATTTAAGATGCTCGCCAAACAGAAATGAAGTTTTAAAAGTAACTTTACTTTTCAAGATAATTTCCTGGGATATCAGAAAATAAGTAAGGAAAAACAATCCGAGGGAACCAAATCTGGAGCTTGTGCTGGATAATGTGACAATACATACTTTAATTCACCGATTTTACTACTAGATTTTAACAGATTTATCCTAAAATTCTGTTTCTCCCAAATTTTAATTCAATAAAATAGATGCTGATGACCTGAGTTTAATCTTTTGTTAGTTGGAAGTTAATATAGCAGCAAAATCGCACCATTCCGTGGTCTACCGTTTTAATTCATCATAATAGTGGTATACTCTAGACTTACCAATAGTGGCAAAACAACACACCAAATATTTTTTAATTTTAAGGCACTTCAAATGTTGAAAAAGTCGTACTTGAACGTACTTTATTAGTAGCCTTTTAAAGCAAATTAAAATTAAGTAATATCACTTTTTTTTCAACTATCGCTTTTGGTTCATAGGTAGTTACTAAATACAACATGCAAAACGACATTATAAATAAACAACGGTGTTTTTTGTTTATTAATAGCGAAATTTTTTTGGATTCATTTAAATGTGACATTAAAATTCTATAACCCCTTTTTATGTAGTATCCATTATATCACCGATGATATAATGGATGTGTAAACTTGTTTGCAATGAAATACAAACTCGATCGTATGTCTATTGCTAATTTTATTAGCGTCATTCAACTGGCAATTAATCTCCCGAAGAGGGATGAAATCCACCATAGCCCTACTCACGCCCTCACATTACGTGCCTCTACATATATAGATCCCTAAAGCCCCCAACTAATTACATATATTGTTTACCAGGTCTAAGCACATCCTCTTATGTAGATAATATATAACATAATATTGCTTTTAAGCAATCTTATTTTTAGACTATACTTATCTTACGCCTCGTGGAAAGGAAGTTCTCCGAAACTTACCTAAAAAAAAAGAAAAAAAAATTAGATAAAGGTTCTATAATATAATAGATTCCTGTGTCTATTCTGATTTTTTTTTCAGTATAAAAAGGTATTTATTAAGAAAAGTGGTAAAACTTATATTATGTGGAGAAAGGTTTAAAGTTTCCAATGTAATAGTTGTTTAACTCTTGTTTAGGTGAGATATTATGTCATGCATTTTCACCAACATCTGATTAAAATACATCACTATATCACTACATAGTATAAAACAAAGTCGCCTTTTCTGTCCCTATATCCATATGTGCGCTTAAATCTTTAAAACTAAGCAACGGATTTTGATGCGGTTTTTTTCAGTAGATAGAGTGATTCAAGAGGAAGGTTTATATGTATAATACATGCATAATATACTGAGGCAACATTGCTAATTTTAGAGGTTTCTAACGTGATGTCGTAAATTAACCTATTTTTTAGGCTTATTTAGCAATTAGCAAAAACGCTGCCTAACCCTACGAGTTAGATCAAATTAATGTACTACAGTATTGTACACCATAAAAAGGTCTACAAAAAAATCTGCGATGGTATATGATTATCTTTTAGGGATAACCCACATTAACCATTTTTATTGTTTACTTTTTGCGTGAGAAAATGGCTTATTTACGAAGCTATTTTAAGCAATACGGCATTAATCCTTATCGAATTAAGTACCTTAAATACAGTGTGCAATTAATATAGATCAATATGGTTCCTTACAGCATGTAAATTAAACAAATATTTTCGGAGATATTACAAATTTAAAATTTGCGTTTAAAAATGTATAATGTAATAAAAATTGTATGAATTTAGATATTCCAAAGATAGCAGGAAATCTTCATAGTAAGTATAGGGGAAGAGGAATTGTTTTACTCCAAATTTAATGCGTGCAGACCAAGGGCAGTAATGAATGAACCAAAAATACTGGATCGATTTTAATAATGTTTTCATTGAGTGACATAGGCATATATATTTTATGCCCGTGCAAAGTCGGAGCGGGCCGCTATGTTTTTATATACAACGTTCATATTTTTTCTGTAGTGTATTTAATTTAGTATCAGCATTGCACCCGTGCGAAGCCGGGGCGGGTCGCTAGTACACTAATATTTTTTAAATATATGTTAAATGTTTTGACTCATTGAGAGTACAAATTAGTTTCATATAGGGAAGATTTTGTAATATCTGTTATATTTATTAACTACAATATTACATTATATTATATCGACTACAACTATTATGTATCTATCTAGTAACTACTTCTCTCATATTTCTGGTGACGTGAAATACGTTGGAAGGATCTTTCGAGGAAACCTAAAAATGAAAACAAGTGCTTCAACAAGTGCTTCAAACTCTATTCAGCAAAACCATATAGTATTTATAGAAGCAAATAATAATTACGGAAGATATCTAGTTTAAAATGTGACAAGACCTTGTTAAATAGCAAAGTATCTATGCTTAAACGTTTAAATTATAAAAAAATCTAGACTAGACCTTCGAGTGTTTCATGTTAGTGCTAAAGTATTATTTTATAGACAACATCTCCTAGATCTTCCATGATTATAGTCTAGTTTATAGAAATTTGTAAAATCGTTTTAAGATCAGGCAATATTTTCTTTCTCATTTTATTCTACTTAAAAAGAGATACATTCCAACAGTCTATAAAAATGGTTAGGTTGCCAAACGCGAAGTAGAAAACGAGTTCCCCTTCTTGTCAATAAACTGCGTTAGAGAGGTAATGGTTGAAACTGTAAAATATTAAGTTGCGATTTCTAACGAAAATACCTATAACGTGTTGCAGCTGCACTGTGACTAAAAAATTAAAAGCAATATAATCTTAGATTCACCGAAAAGAAACCATCCTTATGCGAGGCAGACGATGAATCAAGATCAACTTGATGTTAACTCTATTGGAGATCAAATTTATGAAATATAAATAGTAGTGAGTAGATTTTTCAATATAAGCATAACTTATAAACTGTTAGTCTGGAAAACAAAAATATGGATCTCTGCAATGAATGTTGAACAACCTTTCATACACTGTTGGGAAAAAGTTGATTTAAATGGTTTAAAGATAACCCACGAAGAAGTCTAATAGAACTTCCAGAAATTGTTTCTAAGATAATACAATTTTGAAAAGCATATAATAAAATTAATGAAGACTTGTTATTTAAATTTGTTTAATTAGATGGGACATAAATATTTCAAAATGGAGCACAGATTAAACATAGTCTAAAGACAACAAAATTAAAAGGTAAACTTTACAAAAACATGTTATTGAGTCCTGTTAGTCATAATGTTTATTTGTTAATAATTCATTCATTAAAATATTATTCTTTATGCTGAAAACAGGAATTGTATAACTTCTGATGCAAAGTTAGATACTTAAAATACACCATGGAAAAAATTTACCCTACCATGATTTTACTCTGGTTTAAAAATCAGCTGATAAAGAGCTTGAAGGAACCATCAGTTATTGTGATGGACAATACACAGTACACTGATGGAAAAAATCATAACATGTGCATCGACGAAGGCTGAAATTAAGTAATGGTTTGCAATACATAAATTATGTTTTGAACAGACCTTGCTAAAGAGTAAATTATATCAAATTGTTGCTTAGTAAGCATATATGAAGAAATGTTTATTTGCTTTTTAAGTAATGTAGTTCTTAAGAAATAGTCCTGAAATAAATACATGTAAATCAAATACTTGAAGGAATACTAAACGTTTTGTAGATATGGCGAATATATTGGAATGCATGAAATACTTTGTAAATACATATGAAAAATTGCACCGATTAAATTAAATGCTAACAAGAAAGATGTAAACACAAATAGTAGCAGAAGAAACTAAGAAGAGACATACAGTGATATCAAAATGACTTGACAAAGAAATACTGCACCGAAGGAAACAAGAACTAAATATAAAAAGGTAAATATGCTCTCATATGCAAAAAGTAAAATACATTAATTGACGCATAATTGTTAGTTAGGTGGACTAAGCCTCCAAGGGTACCATAGATGGTTTAGAAATGAGTTCAATGTGAATATAATAAAATAACACTAAGCTACAAACTATTGTGGCTGTTTAATTAACGGTCGATAGTTTAAATCCTTCGATACCATATGCATACTTGTGGTACAATGATAAAAATAAACTATATCTTATAATGTTATTTATGTTTCATTAATTTATTTACATTCTAATTTTGTTATATATCAAAACCAAAATAACCTAAAACTCAAAGTTGATTCGGCAACATTTTGACGTAATAAATTTAGATGACGTGAGTTCAGTATTTTATCGAATGCCCTATATGTTATTATTATTTAGATAAAATACAACATATATAATACAAAGCAACATATACATACAATAACAATATACATACATAAAGAGATATTATCTTAAACTTGTGAGGAATTATATTATGGACAATATATCCTAGATCCTCGATGAATATGTTATCATTATTTAGATAAAATATACTATACAATATACACGCATAAACAGCTATTATTTTAAAATGGCGAGGAAAACAAAGAAAACAAGAAACATTAAGTGAACTCATCCAAACGGAGGGTGAATGTTTAAATTGCGACAAAACGTAAATTGTATCGCGGACCGTTGAACAAATAAACAATTTATCAAATGAAATAAAGCAGTGGCCCCGTTCAATCTACGTAATATAAGGTCATTTTTTCTTCTAATGGTCAATTTTTATTTACGTTCCGTTTTTCTTCTTCTGCCGGCACCGTCGCTGTTGAATAAAAGGATTAATAAATCTCTTTAAGTTTAATGGTTTCAAAAAGGTCGGAATATTTGCGCCAGAACCAACGGTAACCTCCCAGATATCATCTGAAATTCTACTCTTTGAATATATTCTAGCTTTGAATATATTATTTCCTTAATACAAGGTTGGTCGATAATGTATCGAATTTATAATTAAAATTACTATCTTTTTGATATAATTTCTCTTCCTTTAGTTTCAGGGATTTACTGTATCAATTTATGGATTCCGTCATTATAATGGTTACGATATGACAGTAATTTTTTAAGAGGTTTCGTTTTGACAGCTTTTTAAAAAATATATCTGACGGGTTACCAGAAGAGTCAAAAGTCAATATCATCATTCTGGAAATATAAGCCAAAAATTCTGAGGTAATATATTTTAGCTTGTTTCTGGAAGAAACTTTCTGACCTTTCTGAACAAAACAAAACAAAACTATTTCACAGCTGATGAATTGTATTCACACTACTTTGCCTCATGTTTTAATTTAAAAGCATACTGACGGGCCTCAGTCTCATCGGTAGCGATAAAGCGACGTCTGGAATGCATTTATAGGGTTTTATATACACATAGTGAAAACTACTGGAGACGACAGACACAAGGGTACTTCATAGAAAACTGAAATAAAACACTTGGGTAGAAGAGTGCTACTCAGACAAGTCACGAATCATATGCCGGAACAAGTAGTAACCTGAAGGAGCAGGGTTTGGAGAATATGACTGGCTTTCACAGGTTTTACAGTCAGTAAGTCAGACATACCAATTTAAGTCGATAACGATCCCCATTGATGGTTTCACCATCTTAATGCCTTCAAATCATCTTTTGTCTGTCCAGAAAGCCTTTTTCTTCAGTGTCAAAATTACCACTTTCAAGAAATCGAAATCCATGTTCACATGTTGAAAACATGAAATCGATTACAAATGTACCCGATGCGACATAACACACAGTAACATAACAATTTGTTGTAAATTCTTAAAAATTTATTTATAGGCCTGATGAGAAGAACTGTAACGTGAAAAACAGAATACGTTACCAACCAAGGGATAAGAATTTCACTAGAAAAATCAACATTAGGTCGCAGAAACCTATACTGCAGAATAACAGTCACATATATGATAAAAAGAAACAGACATCATGCGTAGATAAAAGTAGAAAGAGTAAGAAGTCGAAGGTATTTTATTCCATTGTTAGCACCGACAGTTTGACAGTTAAAATATTCAAATTAGCTTTAATATTGACTAAAAAATGTAGTAGCAACTGATTTGGTCTCAGAAAAAAATCAGAGACTCAGAAAATTAATATTGCCAAAGAGCCAAATCTGGTTAATAGAAAATAACTGTTCTTCACTGTATCATATTGTGAACTAATGATGTCTTGGTTATAGCAAATTGCTAAAAACTTGATATATATATATATATATATATATATATATATATATATATTCTTAATTTTGTTCATCTTATTTCAGGATTGATTACTTTTAAATGTTTTCTTGATCGTTTTCGAATTTGAATTTTGGAATTCACTATCATGGCTTTTGTTCGTCTAGATCACTTAAATACTAAGTTTGATGTTTATGGTTATCTTACAATAATACTGTATACTGTGATGGTCCATTTGATCTACATACATTATTCTGATTTATTCAAATAACACAATATTTGTTATAGAATACGAGCTTAAAAAAAACTTGTTTTTAAAAACTGAACAGCATTAATTATTACTGATACCCAGAATTTCAATTAATATCCCTCTGTGATCCAATTTCCTCGTGTTTTGCTTTTTCTCGATAACATTATTCATTATCATCTATTGTAACGAATCGGAATTGGATATTTGTTTCGAGTTATTCAGCGAAATTTTGTTATTCAACGGCGAAATTGGAACTAAATCTATTTCTGCAGTTACATATGTTTCAAAGGACATTCAAACGCAAAATACATTATTGTTTACTGATATTTAATAGAGACAACAATGTGATGTTAATGCTGTAATTCAGTGGCGATAATATTATATTCAGTACTTATAAAAGAAATATTATTTCGATATATTTAACAGACAAGAATTAACAAGGGAAAAAAACATATAAATATTTTATGCGAATAAGCACTATAGAGATGAATCAGTCTATTGCCAAATAGTAAGGATTTTTGCATATATTGGATACATACACACATTATACGAGGGTGGTTCAAATATGATGGAGACAAACGCTGTATATGGCGCGCATGTATATTTGGAGGTCGTATCTGAGAGAGCTGGGTCCCTTACTAACAGTGTGACGTAGTTTTTGTCGGGAGCGCATGTTTCACGTGCGTGCTACGACCGTTAGGGGACGTCAAGTGCCGACCAGCATAGCGCAATGTATTGTAATTCGTTTTTAGTATCGCAAGTAAATAGGGTTGTCGTGTTTAAATGGTCCACCAATTCTGGGATGGCCGCGAAAGTTTGTCGTGGCTTACTGACGCGATACGAGCCGGCGGCGAACAGTTTTTTAACGCTAATCTGCACTACAGACGAGACGTGGATATACTGTTACACTCCCGAAAGCAACATGTCGTCTAAAGAGTGGAGGAAGACGGAGGAAGGGGTGCCAGTCAAAGCGGAGACAATCAGGTCAGCGGGTAAGGTTCTGTGTACGGTGCTCTGGGACCAGCGGGGCCTGCTGTACGTCGATTTCCAGGGCACCCAATGTGCCATTAATGCTGAATAGTTCTCTAACCTTCTGAAAACACACGCGAAACACGCTTATCGCTTGAAACGTAGGAGCATTCAATCACGAAGTGCCATTTTTCTCCAGGATAACGCGCGCCCTCATACCGCGCGTCTCACGCTCGTCACAATATCGGGATTAGTGTGGGAGGTACTGGAACACCAGCCCTACAGTCCAGATTTATCACCCTGCGACTGTCACATGTTTGAGCCACTGCAAGAAGCAATCGGATGTCAAAGATTCAACACTGACGGCGATAAGAGTTCGTGCGCACATGGCTGTCCGAGTTGCCCAAGGAATTCTTCGATACCAGCACCAAAAAAACTTCCGGAAAGATGGACAAAATGCATAACTAGTGAGGGGAAATACCTAGAAAAACTGTACATTTTTGTAAATTTTTTGAAGGGTAACTAAACGTGTCATAGTAGTGGTCTCGATCATATTTGAACCACTCTCCTATATTATTAAGATACTGAACAACGATTAACTTTAGAAGGGCCGCAATAGTTCCGAAAAGAATATTGACCCATTATTATACCAAAACATCCAATAATTGCTTTAACGATGTGAGAGATCGAAAGCTACCCTCACACTCTGCACTGAAACTCCCCATGAGGGTTCAATTATGTTGAAATTTAACGAAAGTACTAGCCAAGGAACATATTTCATAATATTCTGATGCTTCTTAAAAATGTTTTAAGCTATTTGGTGGTGTTAGTGAGAGCACGAGCTGATTACTATGATATTTCCGCCGTAATCATAACGAACTCCCATAAGCGACCATTTGCAGAAAAAGTAAACTACGATTCATCGGACCATATTACATTCTTTCAACCATCTTCATTTATGAGCATTGGTCTATTTCTTTTCCAGCTTGGTATTGACTTACGTTATGAAGAGTTTCGCAATCACAGCCCTTCAATGAATATGAAGTGTTTTTGTCGAAACAGTATTACTCAAGTTCGTGTTGTTGTCTGAATGGGTTTTATGTTGTCTGGCCACAATACTTTTTCATATACTTGGTATCAGCTAGCTATCTTTGAGGTTCGCTCATTATTCCTCTTAGATTGTTCGATAATGTTTTATCGTGATTTGTCTATGCTATAATTACCGTAGATAGTGTGACTGTATTCGTCTCGCTGACGTACAGCCCTCTCATCCCAGATATTACGCGTTTCAAGATAATACCACAGCTATAATAAACATAAATATAGCCTATAAAAGATGTTGTTCCGTATTATTTTGCAATTCTTTTTTCTCTGATCATGGCAATCTGTTTCAAAACAAAAAGCCACAGTGCTGTCCATCTACTGGGCTGATATCGTATTTTTAATGACAGGGCTTGAATCTATGGACGTAGCTGCTATTCTTCTACATGAATATATTACTGAAGCTGAGATATTCCTTGACCCTCAAATATTGTTGTCTTTCTACTCTACTCAGCGCCACTGCCAGCTCGTTTATATGGTGCGGAAGTCTTCCCTGATACGTTTACTGTAATTTATTTTTTCCTGCTTTGCTGTCCATATACTCAAATCCAGACGCTTATACGTGCTTCGAAGAATATTGAGCATCCTACCCAAAGCCTTCCTCGGAAATCTTCATTATTTCTATAGTGCTGCGTCTTATAAAAGAATGTCATATGACCAGAATGACCAACTAATATATATACTGTATATTCAATGGCATTTCAAGCTGCAAAACTTTCAAACAAGGGTACGGAAGAACCCTCTACTCAAAAATTTCATCATTAAGTATAAATCAAATTATTATGTATTCCTTCCTCTTCTCGGACTTTCCCTTTGAATTTTATTTGTGGAGAGCAAATTTAACATTCGGAGCCTTTATTATTTTTAAGGGCGCGTCATTTTTCTTAACCGACGAACAAACGGCGTGAAACAGGAATAATGAAATCCTTTGAAAGTCCCCCCTCCCCTCCTGGCGCTCATTCGTTTCAACGGCACACAATTGTTTCACTGTCGGAATTAAGCCGACTTTTAATCTGGAAAGATAGGTTCGTTGTTCCCCTCATTACTCTCAATTAGACTAACGAAGCGAAGACAGCGCCGGTAGCCGAAATTTCATCGGATATCGGTCGAATCGATCTTCTGACATAAACGCGCATCCACCATAAATTCTTTACCGTGGCGAATAACTTCACATAATGGCTGCTGGTAAAACAATTTAACTACAGTAGTCTCGATATTTATAGTCGACTGTATCTTTGGATGTAATGGTTTCAGTTGTATAGTGTTTTCATCAACACAGTTTGGCTTGATATTTTGACAATATCGGATTTTATTAGATTTCTTTTTATCGTTTTTATTTTTCATATCTGAACAACAATTTAAGGGAGTATTCCAGTCTATTAATTTAAAAAAATCTAATCAATATTCATTAATTTAAGGTTTAACCCTTTAAGAAGAGGAATTTTCAAAATTTAAATTATTTTCGGATATGTGACAGGCTTAGTAACGCATAAAATGGTGTTGTTCAAATTTATAAAGTAGAATACATCCTTAAACTTTTTTAAAAATAGATCAAGAAAAAATATTAAAAATTACGGACAATACCAGTGATAACATTAGGTGCTTGCATGTATTCTTCTAATATTTTCACTATATAAATGCAAATTTATTGAGAAAATTTTGTTACAATATATATTAGTCAAAAGGCTTTTTGATTACTCGTTCTAGAACTCATAATAAGTATAATTTAAATCAGTACAACTTAAAGTAGAATGTCGTCTAAAGAGTGGAGGAACAAGGAGGAAGGGGTGCTAGTCAAAGCGGAGACAACCAGGTCAGCGGGTAAGGTTCTGTGTACGGCGTTTTGGGACCAGCGGGGCGTGCTGTACGTTGATTTTCTGCACACCCAATGTGCCATTTATGCTGCATACTACTCTAACCTTCTGAAAACATACGTGAAACACGCATTTTTTTTTCAATTTTTTTAAATATGGTGATTACTTATCAATTTTTTTTATTACTCTTCGTGAGCCCACAATCTGCCCTATTGGCAATAAGTATTTCTTATGTCTATAATATATATACTTGGCATGTAGAAAATCACTTCATTAAACAATCTTCTGTATAAAATATTATATTAAATAATTTTAGTCTTATTCTAAAGTCTACATATGTCCAGTAATCAGACCAGGTGGTGTTAAACGTTTTAGTCTACGCACTTCACTATCACGTCGCATATTTAGCTGATTAGCGAGTACATCGGGATGCACTGACACTCTTTCGAAGTACTTCAGAGAAAGACGTTGAATTACACTCGTAATAGGTTCTAGAAGAATATCGCGTTGTATCACTTTATTTAAAATATAGTACGGAGCATCAACAATGGCACGCAACACCTTATTTTGGAACGGTTGAATGATGGATATATTAGATTTGCTAGCGGTACCCCATAGTTGGATTCCATATGCCCAATTGGGCTTGAATATAGACTCATACAGCAGTACCTTGTTATCTAATCATAACTTGGATTTGCACCCGATGAGCCAATACATTTAATATAATTTTAGTCCTAGTTGTTTCCGTTTAGAGAGTATGTGCTTCTTCAAGGTTAGGCGTCGATCTAAGTGCATACCAAGATATTTAACATGCTCTACTTGGAGGACTTCAAAACGATATCCGATCAAAATAAAACGATATTAGTTTGGCAGCGATCCAATCAGTGATTGCTATTCGCAGTTATGCTTGAGTTAGAAATTGTTTACTTGCCAAACCGCGCTGCAATGATCTGACCAAATTCCAATCAGAAGGCGCTATATCTGGTAAGTACGGTGGCTGCAGCAAAACTTTTTGACTGAGCTAAAGTGTTATATGCTGCACATCTGTTCTAATGTGTCGTTGAATTATATCAAACGGATTACTGTGTTATCGGCCGTGTTACCCGCTTGCTAATGACTTTGCAACAATACGTCTTTCAGTTTGTTGATATAAAAACTTTTTAAAGTTGGTATTATCCTAGTATATTGACTTTTCATCGTTAGTTACAATTAGCCACAGAAAAACGTCTGGAAACAATTGAGTCATCAGATGAGAATCAGTTAGAAAATTCTTTGGGAACATCAGCTAACCCAGCCTTTCAATAAGTCTTGTCGTTTATTATATTTGTATTTATTGGTCTTCCAAGCCGTTTTTGCCACTGACATAAAAATCAGTACTCTTAAATCGTAGAAACTAAAACAAACATTCGAGATATATCGGAGCGGCATCACCATGGGCTTGTAAAAGTGTTGTCTAAGTCAACAATTTTCTTCAAACCAAACAACGAAATTAATGAGTATCGAAAGTGCCGTTTTGATCATTCCAACAGTTATATTAGGTTTTTTAATAGTTGTCTACAGTCATACTTCGTATTTTCACCAAGAAATATCGATGAGCAAAATATTATACATTATATAACTCAATGTTATAGTTGCACACATTTTAACTAAGAATTATATGAATTTACTAAAATTAAAAACAAATCTATAGGAGCTTTAAAGTCCTTTTAAAAATATTAAAATACAATTTCACCATTAGACCAACAAACTATATGTAATGAAAACGCTGGAGAAATGTGTTTGTTATTATCTATAGTCGTTTAACACCAACGAGTACAAGTTTCCAATTTTAAGTACAGTACACCAAATTTTTAACTAGTTCACTTGCGT
The DNA here is from genome assembly GCF_030347505.1 of Rhynchophorus ferrugineus. Lineage (NCBI taxonomy): Eukaryota > Metazoa > Arthropoda > Insecta > Coleoptera > Curculionidae > Rhynchophorus > Rhynchophorus ferrugineus. The sequence continues at coordinate 55,006,775 of NW_027472583.1, forward strand.
AACTGTCAATAAAACTAACGTTAACCACAAACATTGGACGATACATACTTAAGAGGATACAGCTTTCGGTGATGTGAGACACTAATGTTTCGAGCACTTTAAAATGATCGTTCGCCAAATGTCGGTCTGCGTTTTAATTTATTTCCACGATCTGTTACAATTAAACTTTTTACGGCCATCAAGTCTGAGGGGGATCTAAAGTTTTTAATGTAAAAACGACTATAAAAATCTTTTTATTGGCTGAACGTGAAGTTATTAACTGGCAATGAAGGATCCATGGCGGTTTCGTGTTGTTTATCAAAGTTGGAAATATAACCACCTTATTGAATGTATAATTTTATTATTCCCAAATAAGCCCGTCTTTTATACCCATTAAAAGCTTATTGGCTTGTGATGTAACTTCGTTGTACTTGTGTAAGACTGTTAGGAAAGTTTTAAGTTATTGAATTATTGAGTATAATTTCTTGTTGTTTTTCAACCGAAGCATTACAGGGATCGTACATGTAAAGGGTTAACATTACTTCCATATTGTTGTACACTGCCTCAACCATACAATGATTAATATTCATTATAAGTGTAATTATATCTCAGAAAATCACTAATGCCATGTGCGTCTGCAACAAGAAGAGTATTTGGATTTGTATAGTCATTGGATAAGTCGGCCTCATCAGAAGTCATTTCAATAAAAAGTCTTTATATATTTATAATAGTTCTTTCAGAATATTATATCTCTTAGAATCTCTACAATTACAATCTACATTAGTAGCACACTACATTTTATTCGTGTGCATATCGTTTATATTAAGGCCAACAAAAATGAGTTATCACAGTTTAGAAGTGTTTGTTATTGGTGGGATGGTAAAGTTTTGGATATTGCACCATATATGGAAATTAAGCTTATTGACAGCGTTACAATTGGTAGCAAATTATTCAGTAGTGTTATTTAATGTCATGTAAGATGATATTTCGACCATCAAATCATTTGATATAACATTTAATACAACTTTACGTCGATCGTGAGACTATATAAAGGAAATTATTTTGATTTCTTCGTAAAACAGTAAGCTAACCTATTCCAACCGTTAGCTTATAATCTGTCATACCAAAGAAGTTCTTTGATTATATTCAATCTCTCCCCCATTCCATCTTTTTAGTCTAGAAAACTGATAATGAAATGTGGTTTATAAATTTCGAAAATACGATGATGCGGAATAAATTCCTATTCGAGCTCATTAAATACCATGGCAATAATGTACGAGACAACGCTTCAATTTTCTTAGAGATAGATGATAGACGGGAATACGTTAAATACAATATATATAGAAATATATCGATTATGGTAAATATATATAATATATAGATTATAGCAACAGATGCATCTGATATAATATATGAAATATATGCAATGTATAATCGAAATTAAGTGTCATATACATAAATTAATACTCTTTATTCTCTTCGTATCTTTTAAATAGACTTTTATAATTTATATTACTGAAATACACTGCTACAAGTAAAAATAATTACCTGTTATGTAGAAAGTGTGAAGTACTTTCGCGCTTTTCCTTGATATCTGTAAGTCATCGATTAAAACAGAGACATTTGAAATATATAAAACTAAATACAGCATTTTTGATATTTATTATTACTCTTGTTGCTTCATTTCAAGAAACATGCTATCGAAACCAATGAACCACTTTTAGAAACTTGTGAAATGTTTTGCTCCACCATATGCCACATATCCCAGTTGTCGCTTTTGGTTTTAACTGTTTAACAATGGTGATTTTGATGTCAATGACAAGGAACAGCAAGGAAGATTAAAAAAGTTCGAGAACTATAAATTATAGGACGTATTAAATGACAAGAATGCGTTTACATCTTATTGTAAATACGCAAAAGGGGTTAAAATAGCTACTAAACGAGATAGCCGAAGATTCCATTTCAATATCGCGGTTACATGTCTGTCAGGTAAAAGAAGAAGAGTGTTCTGTGGCTTTATGTGTCTAGCGATGAAAAATTATCATATACTACAATCTTAGATGAAAGAAATCATGATTTAGTCCAGGCGATTCATCCACATCAAAATAATTATGGTGATAGAGTCTTACTGTACATATGGTAGGATTAGCAAAGTATAGTATATTAAGGACAACAGCAGATGTATGATGATGCAGATATCACTTTTACAAGAAAGATCAGCAATAGCAAGTTACACACAGCTTTTACAAGTTTAAGACATTCATTAATACATGTGTCTGTTCATTAATACAAATAGTAATAGAGCCAGTTTTATTACCGAAATGAACGACTATGCGATGACCACAGCAAACCAAACAAATAGACGTAAACGTACAGCTGAAAGAGTATAACGTCGTAAATTTATTTCAGCTAATGAAGATCAAAAGGGCGACCGTACCAAAACAAACAGATCATTACGAAACCTGCAATCTTAAATGTAAAAAGTCATGGGTTAGTGTAGGTGAGTCATTCACATTGACACAGAAGAAAAATAGTCAAGGTCATCAAAGCTTACTGCACATATGGTAGGATAGGATCAGTAAGGCATAGCGCATTAAGGGCTACAGCCGGTTACAGTAGATGCCTTCCAAACTCAATTGAATAAATTATACCACGCATCGTTACAAAAAAAGATCAGCAATAACGAGTAACGAACAAGTTTTACAAGTTTAAGGCAATCAAGAGTCGCTATGTCTATATAATTACTACGATACTTATTCGTTCATAAACAAGCAATCATTATAAAATATTAACAGAGTTAGTTTCATTAACGAAACGAATGACTATGTGATGACCACAGCAAACCAAACAAACAGACGTAAACGTACAACTGAAAGAGCATAACGTCGTAAATTTATTTCAGTTAATGAAGATCAAAAGGGCGACCGTACCAAAACAAACAGATCATTACGAAAACTACAATCTTAAATGTAAAAAATCATGGGTTAGTGTAGGTGAGTCATCCACATTGACACAGAAGCAAAATAGTCAAGGTCATTAAGTCTTACTGCACATATGGTAGGATAGGATCAGTAAGGCATAGCGCATTAAGGGCTACAGCAGGTTACAGTAGATGCCTTCCAAACTCATTTGAATAAATTACACGACGCATCGTTACAAAAAAAGATCACCAATAACGAGTAACGAACAAGTTTTACAAGTTTAAGGCAATCAAGAGTCGCTATGTCTATATAATTACTACGAAACTTATTCGTTCATAAACAAGCAATCATTATAAAATATTAACAGAGTTAGTTTCATTAACGAAACGAATGACTATTCGATGACCACAGCATAACCAAATAAACAAACGCAAACGTACAACCGAAAGAGTATAACATCATAAATTTATTTCAGCTAATGAAGATCAAAAAGGCGACCGTACCAAAACAAACAGATCATTACGAAACCTGCAATCTTAAATGTAAAAAGTCATGGGTTAGTGTAGGTGAGTCATTCACATTGACACAGAAGCAAAATAGTCAAGGTCATTAAGTCTTACTGCACATATGGTAGGATAGGATCAGTAAGGCATAGCGCATCAAGAGCTACAGCAGGTTACAGTAGATGCCTTCCAAACTCAATTGAATAAATTACACGACGCATCGTTACAAAAAAAGATCAGCAATAACGAGTAACGAACAAGTTTTACAAGTTTAAGGCAATCAAGAGTCGCTGTGTCTATATAATTACTAGGATACTTATTCGTTCATAAACAAGCAATCATTATAAAATATTAACAGAGTTAGATTCATTAACGAAACGAATGACTATTCGATGACCACAGCAAAACCAAATAAACAAACGCAAACGTACAACCGAAAGAGTATAACATCATAAATTTATTTCAGCTAATGAAGAGCAAAAGGGTGACCGAACAAAAACAAACAGATCATTACGAAAACAACAAAAAAAAAAGGGATGGAAACACCAAAACAAAACGGAGCTGTAATTACGAAAGTATGCCCAATCTAAATTAAAACGTAGGCAAATGACAGTTCAATTCCGACCTAATCTGGCTCGTCTATTTCTACACAAGTAATCGCTGTATAACGACGGTGTAGCAGCAACAACAACAGCGATAGCGGCCGGGAGTCAAACTCGCACTTTTTCTAACGAGCACGTACTAATTTATTCTCCGGGGGACCCAAAAAAAACCTCCGGTAACGAAATACGGATAAAGAGGTCGCAACAGGGGGTGTACAGGGGGCGGGGGCAGAGGGGGGTGTGCCGGCAAAACGACTGCCGGGACTTATCTACTAAATTCAGCTCGCTTGTACGTGATCTTTTTAACCTTTGCTCCGCTCCACTCCGGAGCCAGTTCGATAATTTGATTTTAAACGTCCGAGAGAAGAAAAAAAATCAATTGACAAGTGGAGACTTTGGAGCTACTATTTTTTTCGGCGTCGCAAGAATGCCGGAGACTCGGAAAATGGTTTTTTTGAGATTCGTTTTTGTATCGATTGAGTTTGGATGGGCGTGTCGCTGTTTAGTTTTTTTTGCAATCCTCGACGTTTTTTGTGATTGGGTGTTTGACGTTTCTTAACGTTTAAATTTTTTGTATTTCCTATCTGAAAGGAGAGCAAACAATCACCAAACATTAATTTTTGTGAAAATAAAAGAGTGGGAGTATTAGGAAATATGATAATGTTAATTAGTACTTGATACATGTTGTAGACTAGCGTTGGAAACTATCGACTGAAAACGACTATCGACTGTTTCAGTAGTGTATTTTCAGTTACTATTTTCGGACCTACTAGGTTCATTCGACTGACTTTTTAACGTTGGGACTTTGTCGTCTTTGTGACGAAGGAAGGTATTCGTACATATCCGTCCGTTATCGCTGAATAGAAAAACAGTCGAAGTGTGCATATGACTGAAATAGTAATTACTATTTTCATTTATTTCATTTTCAGTTATTTTATTTCATTTTTGTCTTGCAAATGACGACTGATTCTACTATTTTCGGTCGATACTTCCGAACGCTACTGTAAACCATTTTGTTTTAACCTTTCGATAATATGACCAATAAACATTTTAAAAATAGCGTGAAATTAACACCCCAGAATGTGTTAAAATATATTTTCCAAGAGTATGGAACACTTATTGAATGTTACGGTTTTCTGGTCAATTTGGTTGTGCTCCCTGAAAATCCTCCTATCAACCATATATTCACAAGATGATATGCTTTTTATGTTACGAACAATATTTATGACCTTTTTTTAATTAGGCTCATCGATAACATTGACATTCTATGGAAGTAGGTTACTATAATTAATGTCATTCCAGGAATTCTATTGTTTAGTATAAATATTCATTACAAGCCCCTGTAAATAAAAAATATTGTTTATGCAAACATATATGTGAACTATGATTTTCTGGGCAGCTCAAGCTTAATAAATATCATCCAACAGACAGTGTATTTACCTAATGTCATCCGGGCCAACTTATTTCTCGTTCTAAAACTGAAATTAGCACTTCGAGATGTTCGTTTTCAGTCACTAATGTTTCCACATGTGAAAATTTATTTTCAGTAATTAAGTAACAATTAAAATATGAGGGGAGACGACTTAAAAGTAACATTCTTAATAATTTTTCAGAAAGTGTATTTCTCGAATTTCATCTCAATATAGTATTAGACCAAACATATCTGATTGATGAGGTTCTTCGAACAAATTTGTTGTAAACAATGTATAAATTAACGATTTTCGTTTCCCTTAATTAAATCTACTGAGACACTGATTTATTATCGTTAATATCTTGGCTGAAAACAATGACTAAACTATTTGAGCTATTGAATAAAGGGAGGGAACTACTGAAAATTTCGTAGCTAATAATTTTGATTTATAGTTAAATTATCGTCATAATTTCAAGATAAAGTATCTCTGCTAGCAAGATGGAATTCAGCACCTTAGTTATTAGAGTTAAAATAAAACATATATCTACGAATTATTAGGAGGGTTATATGATAAGTAACTGGCCTGAATCAGAGAAGAAATTAGTTAACTAAAATATATTTATGATTATTTGTGATTGTCTAGAAGCAACAACATGAATGTGAACAGCTTAAAATATAATTTCAAAAACATTACAAATATGTTATTTTCGCTTATAATTAGATGTAGTATTCTAGATTTTGAATGAATTTAATTTTTTGATAACATAAGGAAACTATATTTTTCGAAAGGTTATGGAACAACACTCTTTGAGTTACTTATTTGAGTTTGAGTTAAAATCCGTATTGAACAGTTTGAAATACGTTTTGTGTTCTTTGTTAAATATCGACGTAGTAAGTTCTAAAGTAAACTTTGTAACATTTGTGAGATTCGTCGAAACCAACAAGAAAAAAGGGAACAATACGCTCGGTATCCTTCACCAAATAGTGTATAAGCGCACACTTTTAAGTTAATTTTGTTTCCTTGCCGCAAAATTTCCCCAAACGATGTCTGTTGCTGTTGCCGCCATACATTCAGGTATCTATTAGTTCCAGTAAGTAGAACATTTTCTCGAGCTAATTTCAAGAAAGCTCAAATGCGAATGAAAATAAAACTAATGTATTATTGTATGAGAACATCATATTAACAGCTCTACTACTAACGTAAAATAAATAATAATTTAATAACATATAGAACTATAAATGAAAATATGTAATTAATTTATTAGGTGTTCGCTTGTATTGTGATAATTTTTTAAATTTTAAGACGCATTTATTGGTAAAAATTGACAAGCTGCTTATTAATCAAAATTTCATCATTTTCCACAACTAATTCCCATGTTTCTGGCAAAATGGTAATATCGTGTTCAGATAATGTTGTTGATTTGACAGTGATACAATCACCAATAAATTTTCACACTTTTTAGCATTTCGAAATTCGTACGCTAAGTGATCCAGAATTTCTCATTTTAAGCTGTAACAATATCCCTTCCAATTGTTGTAACATCTGGCCAAACGTTCTCTTCCATAAGTTCGAGTATGTGTCTGTCACTCAATATTCATTCAATTTATATAAATGGCCTTGGTAGGCATCTCTAGTACCAGTTTTATTCAAGTTTTATTCAAAACTACTAAGCTATCTGAAAGCTCTTTGAATGTTTGAGCTGGGTTTTACTACAATAAGTTCTGCAATGAATCTTCGAACCTGAACTTCGCATTTTTTGATTTTCTGGGCTGCTCCTCGTTGGTCGCACCGAAATGACAACTTCTATATTTTTAAAACCAAATAATGTCGATTGGAATATAATGCAGCAGCGTTCTGATAATAATTAATTTAATGTTCATATTTACTTGCGATAAAAAATACGAATTATTGTTAAGTAAAATATTATTATCTTCATATGGTCATAACTGTAAATGTTCCTTAAAAAATATCAGCATAGCAATTTCTTTATTATATTAACCATTCTTTTATTTTTAAATATAATCACTATTATTTGATTATAATGTATCTTCATCCTCAAAAGTGTTGTGTATCCAGTGTATATACGGTAATATAAAACCAGACGTAGTTTTCCTTGCAAGAAACAACCCAAGTTGGCTAAATTAAGGATGTGTGTGTGTGTGAATTACCATTCGTTTTATCTGGTACGTATATAATTATTCATGTACAACAACAAGAATGGTTAAACAAGCATGTTAAAAAAATACATTAATACAAAATAATATAATACATTTATAAACCAACAATATGCTTATTCATGCTTGTTTTATTATATCGTTAATAGATGCTTAAGCTGTCTTTTTAACTCCAGTACTTTAAAATATTAGTTTTCTCCTCTCCTCTTCTATGTGTTCCTCTTTACAATTTAACTGTTTTAATTATCCGTTCCATAATTTTAACAGTAACATTGTAAAAATATAATTATTTTTTAATTTTATTACTTGCCTCAATACATTTTTGTGTTGAACAAGTAAGTAAAATATTAACAGACACAGACTTTCAGCTGTGCTGCTCTGCTTTGAGTATGAGGGAACAAAATGATTGAAACTTTAATACATCTTATTTGAATTGATAGCACTAAAGAAATATGAAAAACAGGAAAAAGAACTATAGCCAACTTTGATTTTATTTGCCACGATATATGTTATATTTCCAATTAAATTGCAGCCATTTTCATATATATATATTTCATTGTGCTCTTCTATATATGTTATATTTATATTTACTATCAGTCAAATGAAACTAGTAAGTCCCAAAATAGCAACTGAAAGTACTGAAACGGTCCATAGTAAAAAGTGGTCAATTACTAAACAGTCGACAATTCTCAACGCTAAAAATAACTAATGTAAACCTAGTCCGTGTAATATGTTATCCCTAATAAAGGAAAATAATTTTTTGTCGTTGTAATTCACGGAAATTTACGGAGATTTGACAGCAAACTAGTAAAATAAATTGAAACAATTTGATTTAATGGAATTAGAAGCAACCGCAGCGAACGCCCGAGGGTTAAACCGTACTAAATAAAGGACGAAGTTCCAGCCCAAAGCACCTAATCTTAAATTAGTAAGTAATATTCCAAATTAGGGAATTTTGATTTTCCATCTACGTTATTTCCATCCTGCAGAAAATCATTGCCCCCTCCTATTAAAGTTTCCAGATCCGCCATACAAAACCATTACTCCATTATTGTTATCAGTAATTATATTTCGAAAACTATTCGGCTCAACACTAAACTCGACTCGGGACGCCTGCGAAATAAATTTCAAGACTAATTGAGGTAAATTGAATAGGAATAATTGCGGCCGCCAAATAGGCCAGTATAATTCGCGTATGGCCCTCCAGTTATGCGGGAAAGGATGAAAGGTGGAGACGACCTGAATAATGGAAAAGTTACGGTCCTTCTGTCTCCCCGTTGAGACTGTCGACCCAACTAAAAATAAAAGACATCCTGCAACAAAAACCTTTTATTCTAATGATGATATAAGAATGCGAATATTATTCCCGTCTCAAGATTAAATTTTCTTATTTCTTGGTATAAGTTAAGTTTATCTAAAGTCTGTTTTACTTATATATTAAAGAAATATGCGTATAAAATAGTAACACATGATATTTACTGATTTTTATTTGATATTGAGCGACCATGTTCTATTAATATTGCTTAAAATTGATAAAAAGCTATAATTCTTAGAAGAACCGATTCGTAAAGAGTCAGAATAGTTTCCAAAAGTCTAGAGATTGTACTGACCTGGGAAAATGTTGATGGTGGTGATGTCCAAATCAAGACTGAAACTATTTGGCTATGTTTGACAGCTTTGTGCTAATCATAGTAAGAATATCACCATTAAGGACATAAGTGAGAGAACCACCTGAATCACGGATAACGGATCCTTCCACATGTTTGATTGTAGGAAGTAGGCAGTCTCTATCATAAACTTTTTTGGGATTCTCCATATATAACCAATCTCTTTGCAGGAAATAGTATAAACGATGATTTATTAGGCCATACTTCTTTCATGTGTAATAATAGTGTAACAACAACTTCCACGAATATTAGCTTTGTATATTTCTCAGCCTACTGTTATTGTCGATACGGTGTTACTCAAGTGTGTTCTGATGATTAACTAATCTAAATTCTGAATTAACTGATCGCTGTCATTAAACTTTAGGTTTCCTTGACCAAAAAAAATACATATTGCTACATGTTGTTCAATATTTTTTGACCATCTCTCCAGAATAAAGACCATCTTCACCAGATTACACTTTTTTCATATTATTTTGATATCCTTTACGATATCATAGAGCACTAATATAAACTATTTATAATAGGAAATACTAGTGTCTGATGAATATGCAGATTGGATAATTAGGAACTTCCATAAGTTTTATAACTTATGCTACTCAGGAACTACGCCAAGCAGACGCAATCAAAAAGCCCATTATGATATGTTGCAAAAAAATACACTTTTTGACAGAAATTCGTAAAACACCTGTTACTCTAACTTTAAAATTATTACTGGTGGTTTCATACGATCTTAAATATAAGGGTCTTCATAAAATAATATCTCCAATTCCTGGTTTGTTAAGTTAGCAAGCTATATTATCAACATTAAAATCGTTATTTATTTTTTTAATAGCATATCGATAGATTTGGCCGATTTTTTTAAGATTCAATGACCTTTCTTCAAGGCAATGCACCTAGAAAATGCCAATATTTTTTTCGAATATCAACAAAGAGATCATTATTTGACCAATGATTTTTTTGTTGGTCAAAATAATAATTTATGCTTACACACACATAGTAACGTTTTCATTGATAAATATTAATTTATATTATTTTGGCGACTATTAGGTCGCTTTTGATTGACTTATTCGATTTTTTAAGTATCTCAATATTTGTCTTTTGTCGATTTTATAAGTCTTTTGAAAATTAAAACTTCCTTCATTCAATTTTCAAGAAATAATAATAATTAATATCGTTCATACTGAAACTATTATTTTTAATGTTATAAATTTCAGCAAATACGTTTTTCCTTTTCTTTCCTAAAGAAAGTTGGAAAACAAGTATGTACCACTCCGTCTCACATGTGGCACGGTTAAAAATAATAGTAATAGTAACGAAATTGAACTAAACCACTTAATTTTATTATATTATGTGATAGTAACTTTCCGTATATTATAACACGATTGAATATATTTGGATCATTATTCTATTCCTTATTTCACACTGCCACTAGTCAATTTAAAATAATTTAGATTAAATTTATCTGTACGGCACACAGAATCACAATTATCTCCGTACTTTCCTCTCTCAAAATTGGTAGAGGAAGGAATTCCTACATCTCCGTCTGTTATCGCTGAATAGAGAAATAGTGGAAGCGTATAGTCGAATCAAATAGTAATTACTATTTTCAGTCGCTAGTTTTTTTAATGTCGACTACTTCCAATGTTTTGCGACTATACTGTTTCTACTATTTTCAGTCGATAGTTCCCAACGCTAGTTATTTTACTTACTTTTTATTGGTACCAATATAAAAACTCATGTGATCTAGTCAGTCTAGACGGTAGAATTGCACATATTGACCGTCCTTATGGCTGGTGAAAGTTACAACACCTCTTTAGGACCGTCTTCTTACTTAAATTTTATGCTTATGAAGATATATGCTAATAAAAAAGTCGAACAACATCGGACAGTAAAGGGAAAAAGAACGAAAAACATTTTTTGGTGAATAGTGGAAAGAGCTTCATAATATTGAGTATTATAAGGTTAGTGTTAGTATTTGTATTTGTTATCTCTGTCTCTCTCTGATTAATTGTTAACAGCAACTTCTCTCAGCTATGCAAGATATATATATTATAATTACATTATAATAACCCGTAAATAATATTATTGTAACACATATATTATGTAAGTCCAAAACAAGTTTAATTTACAATTTAGTTTATTTTGTTGAGAGCCTTAGTGTGTTATTAAATTCTTAGTATTAATTTAATTCGTAATTTAATAAAATAATTCTGATGCTCTATTTATGATCCTAAAATAGTTTTGAAGGGTTTCCTGTGCCCGGAAGCTCACAAAATACTGGATAGATTGATTTGAAATTGTAATAACAATATGCTTCTATTACTTATTAAATTATTATTACTTATTCTAACGAAGACTGAATTTTTTTAATGTTTCATGTTGATTTGTACTTTATTATAGTTAATTATTATCTGTAATAATTCTTATCATTTTTGTACATTGATTATTGGTGAAATAAGTATCATATATCGATAGGCTATACTTCATCAGGTTAAGGGTAAGATACATGTTTAAGTAAACAATGTGATTTTATAAAGTTTTTGCAGTCTGATATGTGTTTTATGACAAACAGTTCGATCAATCGTACAGACAATGCATCAATGAAACGTTGTCACTAAAATCAAGTAAAGTAAAAAAACAAAATAAGCAGAGACCTAGTTTAAGAATACATAATAGAACTTTGTAAAGTACTTGATGAAGTATTATAGTGGCACATACTTATAAGGTTTTAAGGCTGTTATTAAAATGAACTTCAAAAATTACAATTTGTGCATTTTATTTACCCAAATATTACAAGGTAATTTCATACAATATAGAGCTGGTTTATAAAAATCCCCATCACCAACTGTATATAATTGAAACGTTTTCTTTTTGTTTTATAGTTATCAACTGTGTAAAATGAATATATTGATAGCCCTGTCAGATACATTTGCACCTGTATCTTCAGATTATCATCCAAAAATTCAAATAAAGTTGAAGTAACGCACTGAAATATTAAAGGTTGGAATGCAAAATGAGGATTAGGAAACGACACGTGATGCCTTTTGATAAGTGTCTGACTTAAAAGATTCTAATTTTAAAATAAATGTATTTGTAAAAGTCTCTCTATAGAACAATAAAATTATAAATCGATATTTTTTTATTCTTTATTACAGTCATATAGCTTATTGGAAACAAATTAGAGATATTAAAATTGCGTCCAATTTATACTTGTACTGGGCTCCTCGAATTTTTTATTGGTTGCTTTGACGGGTTTGGTCATTTCGCAACTATACAATAGTGCGGTATTGATATAGAGGGGACGGGAACAGACATAAAGTGTATATATAAAATAATAAATCAATAAATAAATAACATTAATAACACAAACTGAGGGTCTAAAAGTATAAATACAACTATAACGATGTAGAGGTTCTACCCAGACAGTACACATCAGCACACATACCGAAGTGGTATTGGTTATTTGGTCAGTAACACTAAACTTAGAATAGGCTAGATTCTATGGAGAAAATCGATTTCTCATAGAAATCCCAGGAATCTATCCCAGTATATTGTTCTGTTAAGGCATTTCTAAAATTTTGCAGTCCATACTGAGTTCTAATCTGGGTGAGCCGTGGACAGTCGTTCAATATGTGGTAGACTGAAATATGGACACGGTGATAAAAATCACAGTGAGCAGATGGGCTCGAAGTCATCAAGTCACTGTGCGAGAAACGACAGTAGCTCAATCTCAGTCGATTGAAAGCTACGGCATGGTGACGAAGGGAAGGAACGCGAAGAGAGGAGAAAAAATCAGCTTTAACCTCAAAGACCCTGTTAGGGTTGGCCTCTTGGGCCCAACTATGTGGTACCTCAATATTTGTTAATTAAAAAACCAAGGGGATAAGGTCAGTATGGACATATGAGGCGAGAGGAGGCTTCCGATTTAGCCGCATTATCCACAGTAAATTTGTCCTGATCCCATTCAGATAGAGGGTACGGATAATTAACAGTGAGTCGGTGACCAGGGCATGATAGAACTTCTGTTGCAATAAACATTGGAGAGCATTATAAAGAGGATTGTGTTGAGATGTAGGGTAAAGCTTTGAATATCGCGAAGAGTTCAGCAGTCAATAGTGAGCCCTGCTGAGGGAGCTTCAAACGGAATATCCAGTTGCCCGCCACAAATGCACTGACAAACCCGCTGCGAGAATTGGTGCCATCGGTATTTATGCAGTTGCGGCCAGGGTAAGAATGAAGAAGTTCACAGAACTTGGACCGAATAAGGTAAGGACAATGCTCTATTCTATAAAATTGGCATAGAGATATGTTTATGAAGGGTGTAGTGAAGGTCCAGGAGGGAAAATTGGGTAGTGGACAAGAAGGGGATGCACAGGCCAAATAATATTAGAGGTACGAGTGGAGCAGTTAGGAACAAGACGGTCCAGGACGGGTGGGTGAGTCCAAGTTAATTGATCAACCTAGTAATCAAATTATTTAGTTATATGAATAAATTAAAACATTATTTTATTTCTGCACTACGTTAAATATAGACCGGTGGCTTTTGAGTTTTTTCGGAAAGTATATTTTTTATACAACGAGCTACATAATCTGGCGATGACAGAACATGGCAGTTAACGATCCGCTTTTTCGAAAATCGTCCACGACCAACTCAAAAACGGGAATTTGTCAGATTTGGGCTAATCGCTCTCCCCGATCTCTACACGAAATTGGACCTTTTTTTGTTGTTGTCGTCGACCAGAAGGGAACCGACACAAGTCCGAACAGCGCCAACATTAATTAGCTCGACGAACCTGCGACTCGTGATGAAGAATTTTGATTTTGAAACGTTGACGGGAAAAACGCGGGCGGCGGCGGCGCTAGGCGTCATTTGTTTTTTTTTTCGCTCTCCATCCGACGGTCTTTTGTCCGCTGACGTCGTTCTTTTTTGCGGTTCATTAAAAGGTTTTGTAAATATTTGAATGAGCAATGAATAATCAGGATGAGACGGGCTCAAGAAGGAAAAAATACGGGGATATTTTAAAATTATAATGGTGTAACGGTTTTTCCCCTTCGTTTGACGTGGTTTGTTGATATTACGCCGTGTTTTTGTGTTGTTTCTTCTAGGCTCATAAAAATTTAAATTGGCTGGGCTGCCGACCCAACCGATTTCAACTAAAAATGTATGAACAGTCCTTTTAATTAATTTTCAACATTCGCCATTAGGTGTTTTATCATTAATTAAGACGTCTGAGTTTAACGTAATTTAGTTAAGGTTGATTTTAACGGGTAAAATAGTACAGCGTTGGAAACTGTCTAGTAACTGATGGTTTCTTTACTATTGTTCTTTTCAGTAGCTATTTGTTTGTGTTTTCCGGATATCATTTTCTTGAAAGACAAGATACTGTTCAAGAAAATCACCAATCGTACCGTATATCTATGGTACTTAGAACTCTAACTGGTAGTTCGATATTTTAGGCCGTTTAATTTTAGGTCGTTTGTCATTTTTAACTGCAGAATATGCCGCATTTGCGAGCATAAATAATTACCATGAAAACCTACATTCTTAATGTTTCTTCGAAGGCTGTATTTGCCAGATGTGATGTCTTAACACGTCCAAGGGACGTCATAAATTTCATTGTCGTCTATTTATATATTTATTTATTTATGCTTTTATCGTTATCTATTTTATTCTATTCTATTTTACTATTTCTTCCTGTCCTCGTATCTTTCGAATAATTATTAACTTACGGTAAATTGAAAATAATAATTTTATGGATGCAGCTGCAAATATAAATAATAACTATTTTATAAACAAAAAAACTGACTCCAAGGTGGCCATAGTTACTGATGAGTAGTTATGATCTATGTGTCACTTAAACCATACATAAGCGCCACCGAAAATGGTTTCTGCTAGCTCTTGGTAGCAGCATATTTAGCGTGTAGCCTTTGGCTTTTGCCGTTGTACGCATTGCATGTTCATCATAGCTGGAGCTGGAGAAGTGGGCGAACAATAGAAATATTTTTTTTATTATTTAATTAATATATTGTTAGTAGTCGTTTCCGCATAACCTACAATTTGTTTTTATAATAACTTAAATCTAGGTATATAACTAGGAGGACCCATCGGCCCTATCTCAATCTCTGGTGAAATAATGTCTATACATATCACTACTGAATTTTAATTTTAATTTTTTATGTACCTCATTACACAACACTACACAAGATCAGATCGTTTGATTATTTTGAGTGTGTGTCCTGTTCTGGTGGTATCCAATAGTTGCAATATTTAATAGCAATCAGTACTATTGCTTAGTTATTTATTTGAATTTCTAGCTTAATCCTAGCGAGACCTACTAACATTAATGGCAGCTTTATAGCCATGATATTTACCATATACTATAATACAATATCTATCTTTTTAATATTCCATAATTTTCACAAAATTTTCAGTAAACCAACATTCAAAACGAGCATTCATCTAGGATAGAAACAAGCTACATTTCGATTTCAATCTTTTTTTTTTTATTGACAACTATATCTAGAGCTGTTATATATAAAAATGTATTTGTTATGGATTCGTACAGCGTTATACAATTTCAGCATTATACATAAATATACGAGAATAGTTTTATTTAATATGTTAATTGTATTGATAATAGAAATAGGCAATTATTAAACTCAAACTACTTTTTATTAAGCAAAAAAATTCACATTTAAATAATAGATCAAATATTAGCCTCCAGTACCAGTTATAAAATACTACTACATAATATAAAATTTCAATATCTATGAAGAAAATAAATAAAATAAGAAACCATAGGCAAAATGAGTCTTGATTTAAGTTCTTACCACTAAGTATACTCCTCAATACTACCAAGTCTTACTCCTCAAGGAACTCACCTAAAAAGAAAAAATAAGTTTAAAAACACTAAAATTATTTGTTATATACATATACGAGTATGCAGATATTATTCGCTACATTATAGGTTATAAAATGTAAAAGGGTTTAAAAGACAAAAACTCTTAATTAACTTAAAACTCGTAACACCATTTAAAGCAGATGGCCTTTCAGATCCCAATATAGCCTGTGGCCCGTGCATTATTAGTCGTATAATTTAACATTCTCGTATATACCAGCGAATATTTCATATTTCTTGAGATTGGTTAGGTTTTATATTTTTTTGCAGTCGTACTTTGTGTTTTAGTTGCTTTATTGTATAAATACATTTTCACAGCTTCTTCTGGAATACGATTTCATTTGGCAGGTGATGGATATCCGGTCTGCCCATACCAAAATTTCAATTTTATGTAAACACCGATATATCTCTTATAGAGACCTGTAAAACCCCTAACTAATGTATGATGGAATATTTGAATAAGCATTATAATGCCCACGAATTGATGTTACTCAGTAGTTTGAAGCACTACTTTTGGATATTGCGTTTGGCATATTATTCCTCAAATCCGCTAAAAACTATACATAACTTCAATAATTGGCGTGATAGAAGTAGTCAGAGGTCATGCTTCTCCATGACCTGGTGCACGTGGAAGGGAGTAAACATTACAACCAACACTAAAATCTGCCTCTTTCGAACGCTCATCCTACTAATCTTTCCGTATGGCGCCGAGACTGGTATAGTCATTACAGCAAATTCTAACAGTTTCCTTCTGAGATCGAAATGAAGTTACTCATTTAAAATATGAGAACCAGTGCACAGGTGACATTGAAAAAGAACCATTTTATTTTGAATAGGCCAGGTATAATATATCCGAAGTAGCTGTGAATTCAAATTATCTTAAATTCAGACATTATAACGTCGCAATGTTGTAGACTTTTAGCTTATTTCAGCTTATATATATTACAATATTCTAATGCAAATCTAATAATGAAACAAAAATATTATAAAGTATCATTTATTTAACATTATTTAGCCACAAGAAACCTCCAACTTCATCTTAACAAAATCGAATTGTAGTTGAAAACGTCGTGTATCAAAGCAAATGAGACAAAATTTACCCATGTGATATACAATCTGTGTAGAAGATGTCCCTCAATAAAACTGAATAATTATGAACTTCCCCAAGCAGACAACGATACATATCTGGGAATGCATTTCGATCGACGTTTGATATGGAAATAACATACAGTGACAAAACGCAAACAGCTTGGGTATAAACTAAACCAAATATTCCGTCTTCATTTGAAACTATGGTATTGAACAGTGGGCTACTATTAGCAAATCTAACATAGATATCCTCCAGGAGTTCCAGAATAAAGTGTTGCGAGTCATCGTCGATGCCCCATATACGTCTCCAATAAATTAATTTCAGCGTCCTTCTCCTTAGAACCCATAACAAGTGTGATTCGAAGTGTTAGTTCAAAGTACTCTGTAAGACTGTTGGTGCAACCCAATGCACTGGCCAAACAGTTAATTGTGCGGGATGACAGTGAAGTGCGTAGGCTCAAACGCAAATTGCCATACGAACTGATTAATAGACACATAGAGTGCGATTTAATAATCTCTAGAATAAGCTACAATAACTATTCTATAGAATAGCTATTCTATAGAATTCTATAGAATAGTTATTCCATAGAATAACTATTTAGAATAAGCTAGGATAGACTTTAAAATAAGTTAGAAGAGTGTCTAGAATAAAATTTAGATTATAAGTTGTACAGTAGATCACTTACTGAAGTGATCTTCTATATATCAAAATGGTTATATTATATAACTGAAATCATATAATAATTCTTATTGCCCGTGGGCAGTTTGTTGATGATCTAGGAGATTAATTAAAAAAATTAACATTATTTTTCAATGTTCATTGCTACTTTGGACAGACAATTTTCTAATGGGCGATATATAAAAATCTATAACATAAATTATATCTTCAACATTATATGAGAGTATGTATAAAAAACAGGAGTTTTATATTAAACTATATTTTTTTCGATAAGAGAGGGGAGAAACATCAGTTAACCGGAGTTTTCGAGCAACGGTCGCTGTAATATAAACCCATATTAAAAACCGTTTAATATGTCAGTGCTCGGGTGGCATTTAAAGCCATAATGAGAGTTTAAAAGCCGAAGCAACGACGCCCTTACAAGAGGAAAAAAATATATGTTCGGTAACCCCGACGAATTTGCCTGTTTCCTCATTCTATGTCCGCTCAGCCGGCGGATATTTGGGTTTACTTTTAATAAACCGAATAAAAAGCCAGTTTGGTGACACGACGCTCTCGATTCGAACAAATTGGACGCATTGTGATGAATATTTTCGATGTGGGAAAAGCCAGATGTCTATTAGTTTATTGTTGATGTGTGCATTCTATTACAAAAAGGTTTAATTGCGTGACTCCTAGTGTACCATTGCATCGGGAGATTACATCTCATTCAAATTTGAATTCTCCTCTTCTTGTCTTTCTAGCAGTTTTAATTTCACATCAACGAAACAAGGCGTTCCTTGAAATCATCCAGGTGTCTTATTATAATACTACCAGGCATATAAATTAATTTTAAACGATTAAGAATAGATAGTGTTACTGTGTATTAAATCTCATCGACCACTTGTTGATCAATTTGTTGAACATTCACTTTTCTGTATGAAAATGGAACTGAAGTTTTACTGCCTTACTTCAATTTGAATTAAAAGTTGGCTGAATGTCATAGATTGCTACGTGAAGCTTATGGAACCCATACCTTATCAATTTCAATATGTGAAAACTGGTTTTAATATTTTAAAAATGCTGATTTTAACACCGATGATAAAGGATGCACTGAACAACCAAAGAAACACCAAGATTTGAAAGTGTTACTCCATGAAATCATTAAGAGGGATCGCTATTAACTACTACATACTACATAACGTATAGTATTAGTAACTACATAAGTACATAGAATGCGTTTGAGTTAAGTAAAAATGGCCAGAATGCGAGCTAGACACAGCTATGTTATCCTTCACAGGTTGCAAATCCGACAATTCCATACACAGAAACATTAATATAGCAAAAATGTTCTCAGCAGGCACTTCTGATTGAGTGTACTCTCGAGATGAAATCCATAGATTGCCTGAGAGATAGGAATAAGCAGGGTCTACCGATGGACAATACTTTTCCATTACAATTTTGTAAAAGTTTTTAACAATTTATAGCAATTTTTATTGAGACTACTTTATAGGACTAATATTTGGCTAAATAATATGCGATCGGAACAAGATATAATCAGAACAGATAACAGAGCATGGCGAAGTTAAGTTTCAATTTCGGATCTGCGAATCACTACATAGTATAAAACAAAGTCGCCTTTTCTGTCCCTATATCCCTATGTGCGCTTAAATCTTTAAAACTACGCAACGGATTTTGATGCGGTTTTTTTCAATAGATAGAGTGATTCTAGAGGAAGGTTTATATAATACATGCATAATATACTAAGGCAACATTGCTAATTTTAGAGGTTTCTAACGTGATGTCGTAAATTAACCTATTTTTTTAGGCTTATTTAGCAATTAGCAAAAACGCTGCCTAACCCTACGAGTTAGATCAAATTAATGTACTACAGTATTGTACACCATAAAAAGGTAAGAAGGTAAAATCTACAAAAAAAGTCCGCGATGGTATATGTTTATCTTTTAGGGATAACCCACATTAACCATTTTTATTGTTTACTTTTTATGTGAGAAAATGGCTTATTTACGAAGCTATTTTAAGCAATACGGCATTAATCCTTATCGAATTAAGT
Organism: Rhynchophorus ferrugineus; assembly: GCF_030347505.1. NCBI lineage: Eukaryota > Metazoa > Arthropoda > Insecta > Coleoptera > Curculionidae > Rhynchophorus > Rhynchophorus ferrugineus. The sequence goes on from NW_027472583.1 coordinate 55,026,753, forward strand.
ACCTTAAATATAGTGTGCAATTAATATAGATCAATATGGTTCCTTACAGCATGTAAATTAAACAAATATTTTCGGAGATATTACAAATTTAAAATTTGCGTTAAAAATGAGTAATGTAATAAAAATTGTATGAATTTAGATATTCCAAAGATAGCAGGAAATCTTCATAGTAAGTATAGGGATTGTTTTTACAGAGGAATTTTTATAGAGGAATTGTTTTACTCCAAATTTAATGCGTGCAGGCCAAGGGCAGTAATGAATGAACCAAAAATACTGGATCGATTTTAATCATGTTTTCATTGAGTGACATAGGCATATATATTTTATGCCCGTGCAAAGTTGGAGCGGGCCGCTATGTTTTTATATACAACGTTCATATTTTTTCTGTAGTGTATTTAATTTAGTATCAGCATTGCACCCGTGCGAAGCCGGCGCGGGTCGCTAGTATATTATAAATTCCTTAAACCCAAACCCACGTGGCTAGACACCTCACTCATCAAATCTCTTAATCCAACATAAATAATATTGTCATAGTTGTTTGTACCGCAGTATCACTCACGCGATACAACTCCCTCCTAAGGAACTGACCAAAGAGATTTATGTCGTCATGTCTAGTTATAGTAAAGTTATCTGTTAATATCGCCTGTACATTCAAATACTAGTTTGCCTTTAATGATCTTCTGAATAGCACAGTTTTACCATACATTCTGCTGCTTCCAACGAAGTTGGAGTGACCGTCGTAGCTGAAATAACTTCGGAACTCTGTTAGATATGTAAACTAACAGTTAGTAAGTAAATTAGGAATCGCTGTCGAACAAGTTATATTTTTTTAATCTCCACTTGACTAGTTTGTAACTTATTAAAATGATATGATCTTATAAATAAACATCTTTAAAAATGGACAGTAAAATTGTTTTTATACATTTCATTCCGACCAGAAGTAGGCCAAAAATTACTCCAGATTCCAGATAAGAATACCCCCGTAATATTTCAATATAATGTGTTGATTAAACCATAAAATATTTATTATAATTAAGGCATATTGTTGGTGTTTGAGAAGCTTTCAATTAAGAAAATTACAGGATAACGCCCAATACGCCATATATTCATTGAAGTAGACGACAGAAATCTTATATTCTTAAATAACCTATAATTAGATCGAGGACAGAACAGAGCTGTAATTAATTTATTGCTCGATGAGGTCGATGAACTAACTAGTAATGAACACCATTCAAAGGAAAAATAAATGAAATGACCGAAGTTGCATAATAGCTGTTATGTGTTAATTAATGTTAATTGCTGTCAACTAAAAACGAACTATGAGAAGAAAAATTGTTCATGTTACCGTGATATTCTGATTTACATATCAATAATAACTGAAGGAACACTGGAGGAAACAATATGAAGAGGTTGGTTTCGAAGCTTTAGAAATTAGGACTTAAAATGTTATGGATGAGGAATGCCTCCGGAAGTATTACTTGAAGAACACCAGTTAGACATAAGAATGATTATTTTAAACCCAAGCCAGTGTGTATTCATGTCTAATGGCAGCTTGAATGCTGAATGTGCCCTTCGCCTATCATCTAGCAAAGTAGCCGCAATGCCTGAATATGCAACTGCCAATCCTTGGCAAGAATCAACGACATTACGACGTGAAATAAATAGTAGTATAAATGAAACGTTTGGACTTTTGACATAACACCATCTATTGGATACTTATCAGTACAGTCGATAAATTATCGTACTATATGTAAGAACCTTACGGAACTCATAGATAATTATAACTTTTTGCATTATTATAAGCAAATAAAAAAATATGGACCATAAATTGAGATATAAGCTATCCTATCTTCCAAGTTAGATTAAACTATATACAGTGTATGAAATATATTTAAAATTGGTTCTATAGTTTAGGAGATAATCGCGGACAAACATGGAGTATTCTTAGTTTTGAAGGTTTCATTTCAAGTTATATGGCTCGGTGAATGGAAGTAAAACGAATTCAAACAGGTATAAGGTGACCGTTATTTATTAATGTTAAAAATGAATATAAAATACAATAGATAAAAGGAAGCGGCGCTGGGTTTACCTGAAGAAACGATTGGGCGGTCGACGGTGGCTCGTCTAAATTTAACGATGATCAGTGACTGAATGACTTACGACTTTGACTACTTGACGTACCCTTCAATAATATCCCAGATCAACGTCTCGAGGTTGCCAAATTTTCGTTATCTTTTAGTGAACGTCGCTGATAATATTTTCTGTGTATTTTGTAGATGCAAAAGTCAACATGCCTCAGGGTCGCTACACAAATAGCTGGCCTCAACTTTAATTTATACGGGTTTTATTTCATTTTAAAGCTACACCGCTATCCAAAAGAACTCTTAATAAATCTTCTAAAATATTTTCTCCATTGCACCCTCATATATTTAAGCTGACAAACCACCATCTGAAAGGAATTCGACGATCATTATTATATCCTTTGGAGCATCCTGGAAGATACGGTGATTCGTTTAAAAAATGGTCTCCTGAGGGATGGACGGTTTTCGCCGGTCGCCTGCCCCAGGGTTTATCGTTTTCGTTTGTTGAAGTATTGGGCGCAACTGTACGTGGCCATTCCGGCTATTTTATTCGCCAACAACGTCGGAATAACAATGGTCCTATTACCCATCCCCAATAGGAATTAAGAGATACGGTTCGACTCGTTTTTCCGCCACATCGCAATATGTGGACAGTTTTAATTTGTCTTCTATTCCTGGGCTAGACACGTCGAGTTATTTTTAGATATAAATTAGCTATTTTTTTCCAATTTTTTGCGTATATACTGTACGTATTTTTATTCTTGAATATTCGGTTTCCTATTTTAATAAATGTAAACACATTTTGAATTAAATGATTACATTCATTTTGATCATCGATATATATTGGAAATGCGAAGCATATATTTAAACATCAGTCCGATATGATGGTTTTAAGATTTGCCTACATAAAATAATGGTTTTCCCTTAATTATAATTTATTCAGTACATAACCACTTTAATGATGGAAGATTCACAATTGTATTTACGAGAGTGATTAGTTTTGTTACTTTATTTAAAGAAATATACTACTGTCCTCCTATCAACCTATCAAACACTTTTAGAAACTTATGCTACTCATCATCAATTGCCAGTTGTAATTGCAAGGAACTATAAGCGATATCAAAGAGTCTCGTATCAAACATAATGAAACCCTTAAGTTACCTAAGAATTTTTACGTATATATAATAGGTATTTGTTATGTTTATATTATATATACATGGCACATAGAAAATCATTTCATTAAGTGATATCCTTTACAAAATACTGTTTAATTAATTAATTATTGTTATTTTAAAGCTTATTCTAAAGTCTAGTTATAGTTATATATCTCCAATAATCAGATCGGTTGGTATTAGACGTTTTAGTCTACGCATTTTACTGTCACTTGACGTATTTAGCTGATTAGCGGGTACATTGGAATGCACTGACACTCTTTCGAAGTATTTCACACTAATGCTCGACGCATTATACTCGTTATACTCGTTATTGGTTCTAGAGGAAGATCGCGTTGTATCACTTCATTTGAGACATAGTATGGAGCAACACTTTATTTTGGAACCGTTGTATGATAGATATATTAGACTTGCTAGCAGTTCCCCATAGGTGGATTCCACATGACCAGACACATTAGGATGCACTGACACTCTTTCGAAGTACTTCACACTAATGCTCGACGCATTATACTCGTTATACTCGTTATTGGTTCTAGAGGAAGATCGCGTTGTATCACTTCATTTGAGACATAGTATGGAGCAACACTTTATTTTGGAACCGTTGTATGATAGATATATTAGACTTGCTGGCAGTTCCCCATAGGTGGATTCCACATGACCAGATACATTGGGATGCACTGACACTCTTTCGAAGTACTTCACACTAATGCTCGACGCATTATACTCGTTATACTCGTTATTGGTTCTAGAGGAAGATCGCGTTGTATCACTTCTTTTGAGACATAGTATGGAGCAACACTTTATTTTGGAACCGTTGTATGATAGATATATTAGACTTGCTAGCAGTTCCCCATAGGTGGATTCCACATGACCAAATAGGCTTGAGTATAGATTTATACAATAATATCTGATGATTTGCACCCGATAAGACAATACATTTGGTAGAGTTTAAATCCAAATTGTTTCTGTTTGCCCAGTATGTGCTTCTTCTAAGTTAGGCATCGATCTAGGTCCATGCCAAACTTGCGGGAGTTGACAATTATTGATATAGACTAGTGGATATGTTCTTCTACGCAGCGTAATTTATATGAATTTTGTTTCGTTGGCTTTTATACGCCATCTTTTCAGCCACATTTGTATTCGATTTAGGCGTGCTTGTAGGTTAATTGATACTATAGCTGAATCTTCATGAGATGCTAAGAATGCCTGCCTAAGAAGAGGTCTGAGAGTGCAAGCAAAATGTACATTTTGAGAAACAAAACTTTACATTTTCAAAGAAGTATAAATCTGTGGCAGTGTTACTTTCGCAATATTTAAAATGTATAGCTTTGAAGCTTGATGTCAGCAAAATATAATGCCATATGGGTGAAATCATAAAATGTTTACCTAGACTAGCGCCATCAATTCGAAAAATTGGTAATTACTCTCCAGTACACCTGGAAATATTGTTATTGTATTATTCCTCCTTTTTTGCATCTGTTTTGATTTTGGTTTGAAGATTTTTATGTTGTTCATAAAACTGAGTTTCTAAATGGGCTTGTGGCAAATTTTTGCCAAAGTGTTACATATCTTAAGAAAATAAAATAAACAAGCTATCAGTCACGAATGTTTTGTCTGATTCATGTTCTCGACGACTTGTTGTTCGAAAAACCTATAAAGGTGGATTCTTGATTCTGCGCGAATATCATCAATAAAGTCTTACAACGAGGTCATCGAAAATAGTTGATTCTTGTACTTTCAGTAATATTTATTATATTTTATTATCCAAATCCTAAATTGGGTTCAGCGAAAAGGAAACAAGACATGTATTGTTTATTATGTGGTAAAAAGCTGGGCCAGCTAGTAAAACGTATAATAATACATTAAAATAAACACTAAACACTTAAATAGTAATCTATCTAGACTAAAATCTATTCAAACATATATAACGTTTAATAACAAAATTGTATTGTATGTTGTAACTGTAAACCCTAAAAACTTCAACAGCACCCTAAAGGAAATCATGTCATCGGAACTATTCAAACGTAAAAAACCGAATTTATTCCGTTGCTCCAGTTTATCAATGCCTGTTTTTGATACAAAATAATTTATCGTAAAATATTTAGCTAAAAAAACAAATATTTTCTGAATTTTTGAGTAATTTATTACAAGCACCAGCCGAACTTCTAAATTTAATAAAGTATTTTCGAAAATAACGGGAACGTTAACCTGGCGCTAAGAAAAAAACAACGAACCCGCGTCCTCCGTGATTAAACATACAAAATCCATCTTTCTTAATTCGACTTCGCCTTCGACGTGCATCAAAATCCCCTCCCTCGTCATCGCGCGCGCCCTCTGGTAATAAATCAGTCGTTCGTCCACAAATTAATATATCTGTTCGATACGTTGAAGAATTCCGGCAAAAGATTATTCGGATATATCGTAAATCAGGTACGGCAGGAATAAATTGCCCTGTCACTACATGCAGTCTGTTTATTGAAAAATATGGATCAATTTTAATATCGACGCTGGGAGAGATCAGCGAGATATTTACGGCATTGTTGGTAAAAAAATTCGACGGGTTTCCATGGAGATCATCACCTTCCGCGAGGCAGGAAAGGAAATGTGACTCTGTCTCGATATTAAAACAGATGTTTATCAGCTCCGTGACTCTTTAATTGAATAACGACAGAAAATTGATGATTCATTAATTTTTGTATTGTATGCCAGGTATAATTATTTGTATGCCAATACATTAAAGAGATATCGTAAATATTTTTAGTACTTTGTGGATATTTTCTTTTAATTTTTTATTGCAGCAATCTGATAAGTTAACATTATTACGCCCTTCGCTTTTATACTAATTTGTTACAGTTTTAAAATTTCAAAGTACTTATTCTACGACCGACATTTTGGGCTTAACATCTGTCACTGTTTTTAATGTGCACCGAATTTTCCTTATAACATCACTGAACTAGATCAACTGGCTTTACTCTCCTTAATATTCTCGCTAAGCCATCAATATCTAGAACCTAGAAAACCTCAACATTGATGTGCTGATGATGTTCATGTTTTTAGGCATAGTCTATGATAACACTATCGACAGTTTCTATCTTCAGGTCCTCATGCATTGTCCTTACTCATGTACTACGGAGCATCAACACTAACTCTTCTTTTGGAATCTTTGTATAAGATTTCTATTGTTTAGCTGGTACAGTTTTTAAGTTACAGAGTTTAAGAGTTGCTTGGCTCGTTGACTAATTTAATATGCACTGATTTATTTTGATTCATTTTAATAAGCCAATTATTGTCCATTATTGCATTTAAGATATTTCAACTGTATTTATATTTTTACTTCCATATCTTGACACTATGAATGACTGCAATATGAGATATATGATTCTGCTGGATGGTAGTCAAGTTCTGTTAAAAAAGGCACATATTTGATAAATTTTCAAATCTAGAGACCCATTGTTATTAAAATTATCGGTTGGAACTATATTTCGGTGATCAATAAAATAAAATTCAGTTCATAGAGCAAGTTTGCTACTTTATTAAAAGGGATTCCATTATCAAAAGTCCATCATTATCTTGACTTTCATTAAAAACTGGACCCATTTCTTCAATGTCTTAGTAAGTTATTAAATTTCGACTGAACTAGTCCTCGATTAGAACAAACAAGAATATATGGTGAATATTGCGAGTTGAGCAAGCCTTTTTATATAAATATTTAAACGAATTTTAGAAAATATAACCGAATTTTATACGTTGCTTGTTTACTTTTATAATGACATTTTGTGTTCAATACACTCAATTCAAATTTATAACGATCTCCCATAATGGTAAGATGGATGGAATGATATCCCGTCGCCTTGGTGTGATATTTAATTCTGCGTCTTCATACATTAAGCTTTTCACTACTTCTGATAAATTGGCCACTTATATCAGCATTTTCATATATCTCTAAAACAGTGAATGTCAAAGAGTTAAAAAAGTTTTAAAAATTCATGTATACTTGGATATGGATACAAATAGAACAAAAAAAATTATTTAAAAAAAACAGCCCTTAGCACATTGCTATTACGACATTACTTGTGCGGTAACATCTTCTTTTGTTGATCGTCAAAGATCTATCTCTAATATACCGTTATCCATACTTATATTAGGTATGGCATAATATAAACGGGATTGTCGAATAAAGTCGTAATCGACCTTTAATTTCCGAGGTTGATCAAGAATCGATTCTTGATATTCGATTTTACGGTTAAACGGTTGATTTCAAATTCTACATACGATCACAACACACCTTATGATAAAAAGTCATAAAATTATAAACTTATTTATTGTTTGTTAATATTAGAGTAAGTGTTAGTTTTTGTCAATATATTTATTAAAATATCGCCTAGCGCTGTGTGGATTTATTTTAAAAAGTAAACAATAGATATATTATCCAGTGTCACCAAGGTGGGAAGCAACTGAAATGTAATAATAGTACGAGCAATTTAATTAAACCTCTCAAGAAAGCACATAATCAAAATCGTACTAGAAAAATCTACACCTATGTTACATGTCTCCTTGAATTTCTTTTTATTTATATTTGGATGTTAATAATTTTATTATCTAATGTAATGCTCAATTTTGTACAAGTTATTTTTTCTACCATTATCTTCTCTGAGTACTTCTTTATATTAATTTTGAAGATCTGAGTCTGAGAGACCAATATTTCAAGGGCCTATTGGTTGCTGTACAGATAATGCAAATTTGTTATCAGTTAAAGCCTAATTGACCTGTAAATTATTAATATTTTAATTTGAAATCGATTAAAATCGCAAGAATCGATTCTTGGTCTCGATTAATCGATTCTTTGAATCGAAAAATAGAAAAATATAATCGTAATCGATAATCGACCATAGAGCAGATTAAGTTTCGTTAGTATTACACTTGTCTGGTTGATTAGCGCGGTCGTCATCCCCTTCGACATCAAATAGTTCCTCGAACGCGCATCCAGATACCTCCGGAAAAGCCTTTCTGATCGTGCCTTTTTGATCGACGCAGTATTACGAACAATTTATATGGAAATGGGTCAAAGGTTTTCATTTTATTCAATCCTCGGGGGCGTTCTGTCAGTGTAATAGTGTGCGGATTCGACATGCCTATACGACGGGTAAAATCAGTAGCAAATTGACAGTAAATTGAATACGTTTTACATAATTTTTAATAAATTTGTTTCGGAACAGGTTTTCGGGTCGATCTGGTGACCTTTTATTTCGACATCCGAATGATTACCTGGCCCTGGACCTTTATTGTTCCTGTTTGGAAACGTCATGGAACTGAAAGGATTTTTTTTTCCTTAATTTGAGTGACTGTTTTTTGTTGATAGGGTTTCGTTTGTTACAAGGAATTTAAAAGATATATAATGAAAAAGAGATATAAATGTCATTGAAGTTTCGAATCTATTTAATTACCAGGTCTGTCGAGAATTATTTCCATGTTCTGTATCATATTTCACTAACCAAATATGTAGCTGGACATATTATTATACTGACATTAACCCCAAAATTGCGCATGTTACTTTCTACCAAAATAGCAGCGTTATAGTTTTAAAATTTTTTGAAAATGTTGAATTTTGGGTCTGAAACGTGCACTTGGAGCACCTGTTACTTTTTACACATTACATGTTCCATCAAAAGAAAAAACCGCTGAGTGTCAGCATTTATTGGCAAAGATTTACGGTGATCATGTTCTAACTATAAAAATATTTCCAATTATTATGTACTGCTGACCGCTACCGATAACAAATGATCGATTCCAACTATGCATTGGTCAAAAAACGTCCACAATACGCCCAAGGTCATGATAAGGTGTTTTTTCAGAATATGCCATCTCATACAGGAAGACTAATCAACGAAGTATTGAAATCACTTGTGCGATAATATTGCAGAGTCTCCGGAAACATTAATTCGGAGACGTGGTTTCCAGTTACATATGTCTGCACGCAGTTTAAGGCGAATTTTGAAAACTGATTTGAAAATGTTCCCGTATAAAATTCAGTTAGTTCAAAAATTACTACCGAGAGATCCTAATCAACGTGTTGACTACAGTAATCAAATCCTAAGGCTGTCTGGTGAAATTGAAGATTTTTCGTCTAATTTTATAATGAGAGATGAAGCCCACTTCCTTCTTAATGGCCACGTCAATAAACAGAACATTTGGTTTTGGAGAACACAGAATCCTCAGCTAATACATGAAATATCATTGTATCCACTGAAAACAACTTTATGGTGTGGTATTCATGCTGGAAACATTATTGGTTCCTTGAGACCAATTTCGCATAGTGGCGATTAAGCATGGCTAGCCAGATCTTCGAATTGTTTAAATATAAGAATTATTTAAAATAAAAAGTTTATGTGAATAAGCCCCAAACGATTTAACAGCTTAAAGACAATATTCGTCACGAAATTGAACTCAGATGTTACAGGATATCATAAAAAATGGCTTAAAAAGAGCCTAAAGTTGCATAACGAATCGCGGTCACCATTTAGCCGATGTAATTTTTCAATCACAGCGAAGAAAAAATGTAAAGACCGAATAAAACTTTTTTTAAAACCAAATTTACCCATATTTTCTATGAGCAAAGTTACAGGCGATCAAAATGGTAGCGCGGCTTTTGCCCGACGTTATATTTAACCATTTTCCTACTTCTAGACATCTTCCATAGCATGGGAACGTTTAGAAACAGTTGATCCATCAACTGAAAAACTTGGTTTTTGCCCTATAAATATTGCAGTTAATTGTCTTAGAGCCTTTTTAATCTATTCGTCGTAAAATTACTGGTAAAACTGACAAGGGGAATATGATGGAACAGCATCATTATAAGTTTATGAAAATACTTAATGGGCTTGGAAAATGTCGAAAATGAACTTTTGAACATTTCATAAATAGGGTATATACTGTATGCACTGAATAATTCAATACTTTTAATATATGCTGTTTAGCTGATGGACGTCAAAACCATCAAATTTATCAGTTTTAATATATAATTATATATATATATATATATATATATATATATATATATATATATATATATATATATATACATTCATGAATAAATTCATGAATAAAATATTCTCTCCTACCAACTAACTAAGCTATTATTATGCAGATTGTCCTTACGAATGTACCATGGAGCATCAACAATACCTCGCAGTAACTTGTTTTTGAATTTTTCAATAAGATTTCTATTGCTCTGGCCGTTACAACCTCAGTCTTGAATACCATAAGTCCACATTGGTTTCAAGACTTGTTGGTAAAGTAAAAGCTTTTATATACTGACAGTGCTGAATATCTGCTCGACAACCAATACATTTTTTGTACATCAGTTTGACTTTACCAAATTTTCCTTCTTTTAACATGTGACATTAGAATGTACCATCATAATATATTGATAGGTAGTTACCATTCAGTTCTATAAAGAAAAGTACTGAGAATATTGACAGGCAATGGAAATAATCGATCACATCTTCCACAAACTTATCCGAATTTTTTTTTAAATAACCCTTTCCCCGCGAAATATATTGAGGGGAAGCAAAAACCCGTCCCCGATATGAAAAGTTTCCGTAAAGAGTTTCTTATAATCCCCGCAAATAAAAAGAAAAACGCAAGAAACTTTCCTCGACCGCCGATGCGTATATCAATTGTCATCCGGAGAAATGATCGCGGCGGCTGCGACACGACGGCATTTAGAAAATATAATGGGCATAAAATTTAACATTCGGCCGATTTCGAATGGAAAAAAAATGCGAAAAGTTCCCGAAACTCCGACATAAATTCGAGGCCGAGGGAGCCCGAAGTTCGGGAGTCGACGTGGATTGCAAATATATTTCTTTATTTCGCGCGGGGGCCAGATGTCTCCAAGTGTTTTTATATGGGTAATACGTTCTTGTAAAATTTCGGTAGCGGAGACTCGGATATTAATTACCGAAGTTTCGTGTTTTGCGTGTCACATAAATGGATTTTCGGAGATGAGGACGGAATTAGCCGGGCCGCAACTTTATTAATAAAAACCGCGATGGGTCTCTAAGATTACTGCATTTTTCAATGGATATCTAATTTATACAATTATTAGGAACTCGTAATATTAGATGATTATGATATTACTGTAATTCTCTTTAGTTTGTCCTCTTACTACTTGTATACATCTTTCTTCTCTTCTAGAAGTTCTTCTCTACTTCAGTTCTATATCTCCAAAAAAGTTAATATTCTGAACAATAACACACATGCTCATAAATCTTTCACACTCTATAATACAATTTCCTACAATTGAAGTATATTAACTGTATACTGATCATTAGTTGTTTCCTCTGTCATCACCCTGTTTTGGTAATTGTCAGCATTGAATCATAAACCAACATTCAGAAAGTTTTATTCAATCACTGTGACTTTCACAAATACTAATCAAGTTAATAACCAAGCTCCTTATTTTACTATCATCATATATCAGATATATCACATTTATCAAAAACTTGTTCAAGATTCCACCACTTGTCAATTTCTTCTCCAATGTCTCTGATCGAGCTCACACAAATGGAAGGTGTTATTTTCGACAATGCCTCTTTCCACAAATCCATACAGTTTTGGTTTGAATGTCCTCATCGACCTGAATATTTACTATAATAATTCTTTGCGGTACCCCATATCAACTCAATTGAAATAAAAATAAAGTTATAGGTAGGAAGACGTAATACTCTAAGGCCATAACATTCAGTAATCTGATCTACCATGTATCTTTTCTCAGGCTTTTTTCTAAAAAAGTAAGTTACATAAAATGCAATTAAATATTTCATTTATATTTACCGAGTAACAATTTGAAATAGCTCATTCTTTGACATGGTTTCCTCGAAACTTATTTTATGTACTTTAAGCCATTCCGTACTTGCAGCCTTTGTTGATGCACTTGTTGGAATTTTCTCCACCAGAGTAGTACATATATGGTAGATATGGTGCATTGTACATAACAATAACTGATGGTTCCTCCAAGTTCTTTAAACGCTGATTTTAAAACTGTTGCAAGAATAAATTATGGTTAATTTTTCTATGGAAGTCATCCATGGACTTAGAGAAAAACACTAATTGTGCATCAGGAATAAAACAATTCCTGTTTCCAACATGAAGAACTATATGTTTACAATGAATTGTTGAATAAATGTTATAACTAACAAAATTTAATCGATAGTCATTCCAACGTTTACCTTTTTCTATGAACTTTTGTTGTCTTTACACTATATTTATTACCATCTTGCCATGAGCAACCCAATGTACCATTCTGAAATATTCATGTCTCAATTAAATATATAAATTAATACAATTATGCTTCCTTTGTTTTTCTTATGAGTTTTTAAAAATTGTATTATTTTAAAGGCAATCTTTGGAAGTTCCGTTAAACACCTTCGTGGAACTCTATATTTTTTGGCTCTTTATGGATACTTTATGGACTAACAATTTTCTCTAAAACGATTGTATTAAATTATGTTTCGATTGAAAATAAATATTGTTGTTATACATATCGTATAGTGGACCTCTGAAACATGAAGGTGATCTTGATTCGTCACCTGTTTCCCATAAACACTGTTTCTTTTTGGTGAATTTAAGGTTACATTGTTTTTTAATTTTTGAGATATTTTAAGTGACCGTACTCGCACTAATATTCAGCTCAGCCCTAACGCCCAAAAAAATATTTTCAATAAAAACCGCTATTTCGAATTTATTAAAACAAGCTTTAAAACAACGTTTGCCGGTTTATAACCCGTAATTATAATATTTTGAAGAATTTTGTAGACATTTGACAAACGGACAACTTTTTGTTCGAACTTCTCTAACAGCATTCTATATATTTTTAAATAGAATAAAATGAGAAAAAAAATATTGTCTGACTGTAAAACGAATTTACAACTTTTAACGGACACATATTGGTCATGAGTGTCATTACTATTTTGAATTGACTATATATAGACTTGCTATCACTACATAGTATAAAACAAAGTCGCCTTTTCTGTCCCTATATCCTTATGTGCGCTTAAATCTCTAAAACTACGCAACGGATTTTGATGCGGTTTTTTTCAATAGATAGAGTGATTCAAGAGGAAGGTTCATATCTATAATACATACATAATATACTAAGGCAACATTGCTAATTTTAGAGGTTTCTAACGTGATGTCGTAAATTAACCTATTTTTTTAGGCTTATTTAGCAATTAGCAAAAACGCTGCCTAACCCTACGAGTTAGATCAAATTAATGTACTACAGTATTGTACACCATAAAAAGGTCTACAAAAAAGTCCGCGATGGTATATGTTTATCTTTAAGGGATAACCCACATTAACCATTTTTATTGTTTACTTTTTACGTGAGAAAATGGCTTATTTACGAAGCTATTTTAAGCAATACGGCATTAATCCTTATCGAATTAAGTACCTTAAATACAGTGTGCAATTAATATAGATCAATATGGTTCCTTACAGCATGTAAATTAAACAAATATTTTCGGAGATATTACAAATTTAAAATTTGCGTTTAAAAATGTGTAATGTAATAAAAATTGTATGAATTTAGATATTCCAAAGATAGCAGGAAATCTTCATAGTAAGTATAGGGGAAGAGGAATTGTTTTACTCCAAATTTAATGCGTGCAGGCCAAGGGCAGTAATGAATGAACCAAAAATACTGGATCGATTTTAATCATGTTTTCATTGAGTGACATAGGCATATATATTTTATGCCCGTGCAAAGTCGGAGCGGGCCGTTATGTTTTTATATACAACGTTCATATTTTTTCTGTAGTGTATTTAATTTAGTATCAACATTGCACCCGTGCGAAGCCAGGGCGGGTCGCTAGTACAAAATATTAAAGAACATAAAAGTCTCTAGATCTATAAAAATTAGTGTAAATCAAGAGTCCAATAAGACCAAATAGATCTCAATATAAAATAATAGTGAAAATAGATATGTTATTTCGATTGATGATGAGATTTTAATCTCCATGGTAGGTGTTATATATATGTTATAATTTGTCAATTAACTTGCTGTCTTTTTTTGTTTACTCCTTGTTGTATGCTATTGTAAAAAACTCAGAATATAAATACATGAAGATGAGTAAACGAGAATATATGTATTCGGCATTTTAGGAGTTGTTAATTAAAATTACAATCAACTTTCTCAGAAAAAAAAGAGCCGGCTCGTAGGGGAACAAACGAGCTGATAACTAAGGCGGAAAAAACGAAGCCAAAAAAACCAGGTTAATTTCGGGGCTTACAAGTCTAGACTGTTTTGCTGCTAAAAACAATGATTTAGTCCGTGTTCCCTACAAAGATATCCTAATGGCAGACATTAACATACACTCAAAGGCTTTTACGCGAAAAGAAAATCCTATTTCGGTAAAGGGAAAGCTTTAGAACGTCGTCGCATATACCGTACAATGGAAAAACTTCCAGTCCAATTTGTTTACCGTGCCTGTACCCGCGGTGTTTGCTTCGTTTAATTTCACCACCGACACTGGAAACCTTTTAATGTCGTCTATTCCGTTCAATTTTTTATTCGTTTGGTTCGTTCATAATCATCAGCGTCGCCTATCATACATGTGCTGGAGCGTTAAATATTATCCTGTATAGTTTGTTGCTGGATATTTGATTTCCCACGGTGCTGAGATCGGCTAAGGTAATAGAAAAGAACTTTTAGTTGTTTGGGAAAGAGATATATTTTTTTGAAAAATTATTGAATAAGCCTGATCAATGATATATGAAAGTTGGTCAAAGAATATTAATTAAACTAATCCAAGTAAGAAATTGGGTATTTTTTTAACTTTCAAAGCATTTTTTTAGTAGTAGCCATGTACTAAAATTTAATTCAACTAATATTTTGTTGATTTTCAGTTTAATTTGTTCACAAGATAAGAACAAATATGCGGTTTGAATTTCAACAAAACGATATATGACATAATGGTGGGATACTGTAAACTGAAGGTAATTTTAGTTTAGCACATGCGCATATACATGAAGCGCTCTAGTGGCAAACTCTACGCAAGCCCATTTACGTTGTTTTGTGACGTATTTAAAGTTTTACTCTAATATATTTTTCGTTGTGTACCGTTCCGTAACGAAGAAATTTTAGCCCTACGAAATTAAAAAATTATCAAACATGTTACAATAGTAAAGGAAAAACTGGGAACTCGTTTAATGACTAGTAATTAGAGTAAAATGGAAGTTAGCATTAATTTGTCTATCAAATATTTTAAATTAAATGCTAATCAAAATGTACATTTTAATAATTGAGTGTTGTAATTATGTTTACCGAGTTAATAAAAATTGAGAACCATTTGAAAATAAAAACTCATACTCTGTTAGAACATTTTATTACAAATCTTTAAAATGGAATAAAAAAGACCATATTTATATAGAGATTATATTGATATTATATTATATATAACTATACAGTAACATAAAGCCTTAATATTATTTGATATTATTTACGAAAAGATCAGAAACCATATTTGTCTATGTAATTCATCTATCTCAAAGCAAAAGCCTCCTCTTATACTCCATCGGACTTTTCACCAGTCAATACATCATTATTCTTACAAACCAAAAATGTATATGATCTGTGATCTTTTATAAAATATATTCTCCTTTTTCTTGTTTGTTTCACTCCTCCACCTTCGGAGTAGTAGGCATTAGATTCGATTCAGGTCAACTCCTACCGGTAAAATTGATCTTTTCAAAGTGTCGTTCTCCACTACTCTTGCATTCCGCAAACTCCCGCAATTTTTGCTACTATTTTTGATGGCCAAACCTCAGAAATGAATCGACTACTGAACTCATTATCTTTTAATTGACGTATTGTACATTTACTAACCTAAAACAGATGTACGGTTAATTACAACAAAATGTGTATAAAAGTTATAATTACCTCTAATATTACTTCTAGTACAATTGTATATTATTTGTCTCATACCCTTTGCAACGTTTTTATTTCAACAAAAAGAATAATTGTCTTCTATGCTCCTTGCTGTCATTGTGAAATCTGTATCTACATCGCGGTGAAATGTTGGCTTCTATTTGATGTCCACAATATTTTGTTACAAGTCGGGCGTTTAATATTCTCACTATATACAAAATTGAGCATTTTTTGATACTTTAACATTATAAAACTTAACCTTGCATTCCGTACTTACCTTTGTTCTAAGAATAACACTACAACGTAATTTAATTTGTTAATGCAACATCAAATTTTAATCCAATATTTTTTTTAAATCTACATATTCTAGGTTATTTGCTTTCACTCGACCAACGATTAATTTTGAAATGGCCGATTATACGTATGTTCACAGCAACTTTGGATAGACCATAATATAGTTCGAGAATATCATAACACCATTCAGTAGTATTTGAAGCCCATTTTCTTACATCTGGTCGACATTCGAATCTTGTAGGAATATATGCTGACTTTATAATTCAAAATTATCATTCCAAATGATCATACAGGCTTAGATAATAATGTATTCTGTCAATTAAGCAGTTTATGGAACATAGAAAGGTGTACCGTAAAGTCAAATTATTAAATATAACGAAATTTAAAATAAAAAATAGAAACAGGAACATTATATTGTAGCTATAATCTATTTAAAGTTTTTTTAGTACTGCGTCATGGATATTTGTGACGTCGAAACATTGCAATGTTGCCGCATCAACTATGAGTTTTAGTTCAGCTTGGCTTTGACATACAAGAAAATTATAATCCAAATAAAATAATTGAACAAAAATGTTATCAAATATAATTTGATTTATATATTTTAACATTATAGTATATCTATAAAAGTACAGTTAATTAAACAGCCACAATAATTTATGGAAAAGTTAAAACCTCTTAACAGTATTGCGTTAAAGATAACAATAGATAGTCAGGGTCACAAATGCATTGGGGCTTTAATAAAATATTTCGAAAAGGAACGAGATAATGGAGGCCCCCTTGTGCCTAAAATTTCCGCTAGAGAGATAATTATTGATGATAGTAAATAATATAAGTCCCTACACTTTTATTGAAAATGTTTTTAGCGGGTTGCTGCAGCGTTAAATATTAGCGTGCAAGTGGATGACGAGTCTTGACAATCTTGATATTGGCTCTATTCAGACCAAATATACGAAATGTATAAGAACAGTAAGTACACAAACTATTTTATAGATATAAACATAATTTAGTAAAGTTATTTTAGAGAAAATTGTCTCTCTGGAAAGTATACACAAAAGAGTTAAGGACATGCACCTTTTTGAGGGATGTAATACATCCTTTCATACGCTCTTACAGTCCATAGGGTTTAAATCGTGTGAAGATAACCTCCGGAGAAGTTTAATGGAACTCAATGAAGAATTCAATTTTTAAAGGCATAAAATAAGACCATGGAAGATAAACTATTTGAATTTGTGTATCTTGATGAAACTGAATATTTCAAAATGGTTCATTGTGGCACTCTTGGCAAGACAGAGACAAAGAAAATGTAAAGACAATAAAAATTGATGGAAAAAGGTAAAAGTTACAATAGCATTCGATTAGGTTTTGTTGGTTATTATATTTACTAATAATTAATTACAGATATATTGCTGGTTGAGAACGATATTCCTTCAAAAACTGTTTGGATATGTGGAAGGAAGCATTGTCAACCCTAACACCTTTGATTTGGATGAACTCGATAAGATACAGAGGAAGTAATTGATAAATGGTGGAATCGTGAACCCGTTTTAGACTGGTTACAAATTAATAGTTTAGTGACTGAAATGGACAGTGGGTCGCAAAGTGAAAATGACTGAAGAAAACTTTCAGGATATGTGATAATGCTGTGCAATGCTGGAAATTCCTGAGACAGAGTCATGCGAGTGGAAACAACTAAAGCTATGCATATAATTAATTGAATATAACTGTAGAAAATGGTATTGTAGGGCGTAAAAGATTTGTTGTGTGCACAGATATGATTATAGTTGTTCAAAATTACACACGAGCATTAAATTAGAATGTATGAGAAGAGAATGAATACTAACTGCTTTGTAGATATAGTAAATGCATTAGATATAATTCAGTGATTAATTTTATGAAGAATGGTGTACACAGATAGTAGCAGAAGAAATAAAATATACAGTGGTACCAAGATGACTTGACAAGTAAACATACCATCGAAGAAAATAAGAACTAATCTTCCTATTCCTTCAAATCATCGAAGGAATATACGTGTGTTCTTAATTGTAGTTTTAAGTCCTTCGATAATATATGTATTAGATGCACTATAATATTAAAATAAATTATATTTGATAACATTTTTGTTCAATTATTTTATTTAGATTAGAATGTTTTTTTATATTAAAGCCGTACTGAACTAAAACTCAGAGTTCGTGCGGCAACATTGCAATGTCTCGACATCACAAATAACCATTAAGCATTACTAAAAAATCTTTGAATAGAATATAGATCCACCTGCATATCGACTGATATTTTTGACCATAAATTATAAGGAGATCCTCTGGCAGTGTATTATATTAATAAATCAGAGTAATTTAATTATATCTACACCAGAACTTAACAAACAAAAAGAAAGAACTCCCATGCACCAATTAGACTGTATATATTTCTTGATAATGCTCAAAGCTCTAGTGATAACGCCCGCCTTGTGTTTACAATTTCCTTCAGGTCTCCCGCACCTGCTCGAACTCGCAAAAGCATCAGCCATATTATCGACGTACAACATGTAACATTCCCCGTTCAGTGCCTGCGTATGGGTTTTATTGCCGTTGCTTCGGAATTTTTATTATTGTTTCCAGTCTGACATGTTATCGTACCGTTAACGAACGTTACGCTTTGTAGCTTTTTTTCCTTCGGGCGAGCTCGAAAAGAATAAAGGTGTACAAAGATTTTTTCCACGGTTGTTCCACGGATTTTATTCGACTTTCACTGTATACGTCTTCATAAAATATGTACTGAGTATTTTTATGATCATATTTGCAAATTTAATGTTATAAATCAGCGTTGGGAACTATCGACTGAAGACAGTCGAAACAGTCGATAGTCACAAAATAGTCGATAGTCAGAAAACTAAATTTTGAAAACACGGTTCGGCTGATTTTGTCAATTCGTTATGTCAGACGAAGAGGTACGAACCCTTTCCTGTATAAATTATAAGAGAGAAAAGGATCGAGATAATTGCGAGCAGTTAATTTTATATGTGTTTATATTTTCCAACGGTAGTATAAACGAGACGGTGATGTACATATTCCTTCATGTACTAACTTTAAAAAAGAAAAAGAAAAAAATTATTACTAAATATTATTAACATGCAATTAGTAATTTAATTTTAAAGGAAGTAAAATTACTTTTATATTTAAATGTTCTGGGATCTCTAACAATGGATTTTTTTACAAATGTTTTATCGCATTTTAACACGTTAATTGCTATTTTTAAATAATATAGTATAATAAATATAGAAAATACAATAGAATTTAAACAAAACTTAAGAACTAAAGATTTAAAATAACCATAAATATTAAATAACAATTAAACATATACCTAATTATATAAAGAAAACTAATATATAAATTAAATAAATATGATCGCACAATAACTACTAGAGCTCTTTTAAAAAAAGTAAATGCTTTATTTATTATTAAAATATTGTTTAACAAAAATCGAGAAAGTAATCGAAATATTACCTATTATCGCTATAAAAGCAGTCAGAATATTTTACTACTTATCATTCCCAATTTTAATCTTTTTACCATATTTACATTTAACAATCTTGAAAAATATAGTACCAAAGCTATAAGATTAATATAAAATATATTATTATTTACAAGCAAACTACCAAAAAAATCATAAAACTACATATAGTACATACTAGCGACCCGCCCCGGCTTCGCACGGGTGCAATGCTGATACTAAATTAACTACACTACAGAAAAAATTTGAACGTTGTATATAAAAACATAGCGGCCCGCTCCGACTTTGCACGGGCATAAAATATATATGCCTATGTCACTCAATGAAAACATGATTAAAATCGATCCAGTATTTTTGGCTCATTCATTACTGCCCTTGGCCTGCACGCATTAAATTTGGAGTAAAACAATTTCTCTTCCCCTATACTTACTATGAAGATTTCCTGCTATCTTTGGAATATCTAAATTCATACAATTTTTATTACATTACACTTTTTTAAACGCAAATTTTAAATTTGTAATATCTCCGAAAATATTTGTTTAATTTACATGCTGTAAGGAACCATATTGATCTATATTAATTGCACACTGTATTTAAGGTACTTAATTCGATAAGGATTAATGCCGTATTGCTTAAAATAGCTTCGTAAATAAGCCACTTTCTCACGTAAAAAGTAAACAATAAAAATGGTTAATGTGGGTTATCCCTAAAAGATAAACAGATACCATCGCGGACTTTTTTGTAGACCTTTTTATGGTGTACAATACTGTAGTACATTAATTTGATCTAACTCGTAGGGTTAGGCAGCGTTTTTGCTAATTGCTAAATAAGCCTAAAAAATAGGTTAATTTACGACATCACGTTAGAAAACTCTAAAATTAGCAATGTTGCATTAGTATATTATGCATGTATTATACATACAAACCTTCCTCTTGAATCACTCTATCTATTGAAAAAAACCGCATCAAAATCCGTTGCGTAGTTTTAAAGATTTAAGCGCACATAGAGATATAGGGACAGAAAAGGCGAATTTGTTTTATACTATGTAGTGATAAATCTACGTAAGCATACATTGGGTATATTTTTGTCAAGGTCGCGGCTGGGACGACAAAGCCAGAATGTAATAGAATCAGTAAGAAAAGTAAGAAGTAATAAAATCAGTCGAACCAAAAATAGCGACTGAATCAGTCGATAGTAAAAAGTAGTCAATTACTAAACAGTGGGTAGTCGTTTTCAATCGATAGTTCCCAACGCTATTATAAATGATATAGATTTTATGGCTATATACTAAACACTACTTGTAATTACTTGTACTAACTTGTAATTTGCATAATTCTATAGCTTGATATTCTATAGCTCTGATATTTTTAGTTGAGTATGCTTCCTTCGAGTTATTTCTTCTGATTTCTTTCACAAATTATATAAAATATAGTTACCACGAGTACCGGAAGGTCATTACTAGTTTTTCTAACTGATTTCCCTAGGCTTAAGTACATAATGTCATGATTTGACACGCATAACATTTTATTCTACTGACATCAAGCTTTCAAGGTGCACAAGTTATATTTGGAAAACGTAACACCGTCACATACTTATACCTGTTTGAAAATGTCTAGTTTTATTCACCAAAACGTGTATTTGCGGCACGCAATACTATCCTTATTTAATCAAAAGAAGAAGGCCACTGAAAGTCATCTAAACATAAAAACATGTAAGGCATGATTTTGAAAATTCAAAAGTTGTGATTTCACTGTGTAAAACAAAGAACGACCTGAAAACTGCAAGACCTAGTGAATGAAGACCCGACCAAAACTCAAAAACCTTTGGCAGAAGCGTTAAATGTGACACAAGAACCGATCAGCGACCGAATACAAACTATCGACAAAATCAAAAGATGAAAAGATGGGTGCCATATCAATCGAATGACAGGAAAACGGAAAATCGAAAAATAATCTGTGAAATGCTGTTTCAGAGGTATGGTCGGGAGTCATTTCTGCATCCAATAGTGACAGGTAACGGAAAGTAAACTTATTTTAAAACCACTAAACAATTAAAAACTCTAGCGACATAAAGAAGAAAAGATATCAGATCGATTCCTAGATAGAGTTATGAAACTACAAACAAATATAATTGATATAACAACTACAGCCACCGTAAAAATGCAGAAAAGAAACAAATAATATTTGAAAAGTTGAAATGAAAAAAATATTAAGTAATTTCAAGTGTACTCTGAAATACTGTTAAACATTTCTAAAGTTCTTGAATACTTATGATATTATTAGATGTTTACCTGTATTTTGATAAGCTATGTCTACCAGTGAAAATGTCAATGTAAACAACAGTTAAAAAACCGAACCTAACTGTTCCGCTCCACTCTCTTCCTTATTTTCGGAATGTTATAACTTTAACTTATATTCCTGTTTATCTACCAATTTATTTCTCTATTCCTAAGCAAATTTCCAACCTTAACACTGAATAGTCAGTGTCAAAAGAAACTCAACAATAAATAGTTTCGTTGGAAACTGGTGGTAACCAATGTGATGGTGGTAAGCATGGTACCAACCAATGACAGGAAGTACATGCCGGTTAATAAAATACTAAAAGGGGTATAAACTGTTATATATAAGTTTCTTTTTCTTGTATTTTCTGCTTTAGCCTTTCCTTAACTTAATTTATCGTATAACTTTAAATAACACACATGGTATATTTGTTTAACGTCTATACAATGATAAATATACAGAACTTTTATGTAGATTCATCAATCAACTAATTTAAAACTCCACTTAACTTAAAAACCTAACATCAACTGTCAACAAACGATCTAAAGGACTAGATCTTTTTTACGCCCTCTTAAGAAAAACCTTTAAGTTTTCTTTCGACCTTCTGTCAACCGTAAAGAACATTTTTAGATACTTACGAACGAAAAACTTTCGACTATAAAGATTGTGAGTTTATCAAATATAATTGAAGCCTCTCTGAATACTTTATAAAGCGATTTTCTATCAGTTAAGGCCGTACATTAAACAAAAACATCCGAGCAAAATCTCGTCTCCTACATTCATAAAAAGTACTCGGCTCTTATGGCGAGTCTAGACAGTTAATGGCAAAAAATAGTTTCCTTTTACGATATCCAACAACCACGTTGTCTTAAACCTTCGGTACAAAGAAAAATGTAATAACCGGCATCAAAAACCAATAAAAGATTTTCGCGCGACAGCGATCTGGGAGATATCATCGCGTTTCTCCAGATAACAAAAAGGTTTTTCCAGTATTAAAGGTCTAAAGGCAATAACTAGCCGGCTATAAAACCTTCCTTGCGCTATAGATAAAATTGGGTTAAAATAAAAGCCGAGATAAATTAATTTAAGATTCTAATGGAATTAATTTCTTAATTAGTTCCTATGAAATAATAGTAGCTTTAATTAATTCAAATCATTTTTTATCATTTTAAAAAAGCCTTTGTCGAGAAACCATGAAAACCTTTTCCATCATTTTCTAGAGCTTTCTCTTTGAATGCAATGATAGCTTGAACTAGGTTTTTGGGTATTAAGCCATTAGTTATTGACATCAAATGATCAACTGTAAATCGTTGATACATAAAATAAAATAGTGTTTAAAGTAAAATAAGAGCTTCATAACTTAGACTCTTCTTAATGAAAATTTTACCCCTAATATCTATTAAATATCAACAGTTAAATCTCTATATATTATATTCTAGCAGTAATAGATGTAAAACAGTGTAACACTAAAGAAGTTAGTGGAATTGTTTTTCAAGTTAATTGTGAATTTTTAATTGAAATTAAATGTTTTGTGTTACTTGTTGCCATCAAATGGTGACATTTTTAATTCAATCAAATTGTAGGCCTTACCAAGAAAGACACTATTATAAGAGAAATAATAATTAGGTCTTACTTGTTTTGGTAAGTGAAAATGGCGAACATTCCTAACATAAATAAAAAACCTGATTGTCGTTTTGTATCGTCTTTCCACAAGTCGTGTCTTCTCTACATAAAACAAAATAGTGTTTAAAGTAAAATAAAAGCTTCATAACTTAGACGCCTCATTACGAAAATTTGACCCCTAATATCTATTAACTCTCAACAGTTAAATCCTTCAATAAGTAACTGTCAAAAATTAATTAATTTAAAATGTTACTAATCGTTATACTTTTTTTCGTCGAGAACTAAAATAAAACTAAGATAATACAAAAAAAACCTGGTCTTAAAATTGTTCCAGGTTACGACAATATTATTTTTAGGTCCATAAAAATATATACATCAGCTTTTTGTATAGGGGAATATTCTTGAAAGAGCGAAGGACTTTAACAAGCTTCCATGAATTTTTTATGTACCATTGACTATATAATACTTTATCTATTATAAAAACGGATGTCTTTTCTTCTTCAGTTTATTTTTATTTTCAGTCAAGTTTATAAAGAAATTGTTATGTAATAAAATAGCTAAATCCATTCTATAAATGTTTTATTAGATTTTTTTGATAAAATTTTTTAATTGAACTTCCTTCCAGCTCTTTCGTTTTTTTAACTTTCCGTTTGTATTTTCTTAATATATTTGTCTGTATGTTTATGTCTACCATCTTTATATCGTCTCTTTTCTTCATGTTAACAATAACAAACTGAAAGACTATAGACCCAAACGTGAAAGACCATTGCTTCATAATATTGCAATACCTAACTGCTATTTTAATAATGAGTATTTGATTATAATTATGGTCTATGAACGTTTTGAATGCGAATGAATTCTTAATTGAAATTAAATGATTAGTGTTACTTGTTACCATCAAATGGTGACATTTTAAATTCAATCAAATTGTAGGCTTTACCAAAAAAGACACTATTATAAGAGAAATAATAATTAGGTCCTGCTTGTTTTGGTAAATGAAAAGGGCGAATAGAACTCCAAAGTAAACAAATTGCAGTGAAATATATTATGTATTATTATTAAATATACTATATATATTAAATTGAATAATAATTTTCCATTATTGTTAAACTGTTGTACAATTTAGACAGCTTATATTTTTATGAATAAACTGTTTAACTGAAATATGTTTTTTAAATTTTTCGCTTGTGGCGCTTTCTATGGTTCTGAAGTGCATAAATTAGTCACAACTATTTATGTACGGGAGATCGTCTTCCACTTCTGACTATTCTATCGTTGAACATGAAATACATCTATAAAATATTGGGTTATGAGCTGAGATATTCGACGCCAACACCTAACATTCCTTAATCAAACTTAATATTATAATTACCTTCCAAAGACACGATAATTTGGCGCTTAGTTTAAAAATTACAGTGGTGTCAGTAAAATAATTTTGGTCTCGACCAGGTCTAGTCCCGGGTTCTGGATCCCCAACAAATCAGGGAACTATATTTCAAGATTTGGCTCAAAAGAAGAAACAACTACCACAAAAGTTGAAACCTGTTTGGAACGCAAAGAAAGATCGTTCTACAAAACGCAATTTCTTATGTCTTATTTAATAAGTGGATCTAACAAGAGGATCATTTACAGGTATTCTAGAAAACAAGCTAGAATTTTCCGCCATGAATTCATTTAACAAGATATTGGGCAACAGATATTTTAAAAAGTTATTATTTTTCCGTCAATTTAATTGAAAAATTGTGTTTCGAAAATGTTGGACCAGCTACAGGTTTTGCGTACCTCTCAAAATATTGATTCGTCTCTCGGTTATAGAGTGTATACTGTTTTCAAACTCTGTAGGCAACAGCTTGGTTAAATTTACGCAAAATTGTTGCGATACCTCAACCCGCGCATACCCAGAACAAACAAGATCGGTTATTGTGTTTTTATAACAATGGAAAACTGTAAAATGGAACAATTACCAATTGCCTATTAAACCGCAAAAACCAATCGTTAATTAGAGCCAACGCAAAACAAAACCAATAAAACCACATTTAACTTTCAGAGTTGACATGTAATATGTTTTAAGGGAACAACGAATGAATCACATCACGTATAATCAAAAATTTGTTTGTAATTTGTTTTTAGCCACAAATATCATATAATCTAAGGGCTACAATCAAAAAGCACATAACAGATCAATTGAAAAGTCCCCGGCCTGACATAGTAAACACATTTTTTTGACAAAATTTGTTTTTTTTTATTCAACATAATTCCCTTCAAGGGTGATACACTGATTATAGCGACCCGATTTACCTCTTCATTCGACCAAAATTTCTTCACAGCGAGCATTCTTTTGAGATCTGAGAACAGGAAATAGTCGCTGTGGGACAGATCTGGAGAATGCGGCGGATGAAGAAGCAACTCGAAGCCTAATTCATGGATTTTTGCGATCGTTTTCACTGACTTGTGACACAGTGCATTGTCTTGGCGAAGCAGCACTTTCTTTTTCTTCCAAAGCGGCCGTTTTTCGGCGATTTCATCCTTCAACAGGTCCAATAACGTTATATAATAGTCGTTGTTGATAGTCCTTCCTTTTTCAAGGTAGTCAATGAAAATTTTCCCATGCGCATCACAAAATACAGACGCCATATCATTGCCAGCCGACTAACTGGAGGATGGATGACTATCGATTGGACTTCGGAGTGAAACGATGGAGCCATGTTTCATTCATTGTCACATATCGACGCAAAAACTCGGGTTTAGTACGCTTGATCATCTTCAAACACTGCTCCGAATCATTAACTCGTTGTTGTTTTTGGTCAAAAGTGAGCTCGCTGGGCGCCCCAAGTGGGTAGAGAGCTTTCTCATACTCAAAGTTTCGTGAATGATATGATATACACGTTCAGTTGATATCTTGAGAGTGTCTTATATTTCATTCAATTTCAATTTAGGGCCATTTAAAATCATTTTGTGGATTTTTTAAATGTTTGCGTCGGTAACAACATTTTTTGGGCGTCCACTGCGTTCACTGTCTTCGCTGTTCATTTCACCACGTCTAAACTTACCATACCAATCCTTCAAGGTTGATTTTCCTTGGGCAGTGTCCGAAAACTCGGCATCAAGCTAAGTTTTTGCTTGAACAGTATTTTTTCCCTTCAAAAAACAATATTTTTTCAACACGTGAAATTCCTTTTTATCCATTTTTTTTTTATTTTGTTGCTTCACTCAAAATGCTATAATTCACAAACTAATGATCCGACAGCTGTCAAATTTATACACGTATCTTTTCTAACAAAAAAACATATAGATTTAGTTCTAGTAGCGCCATCTATGTGTCAGGCCGGGGACTTTTCAATTGACCTTTTAAAAGTAAATTTTGCTAGAAAATGTAATTTCAGTCAAGAGAAAATGATTTGAATTGGTATAATATTATTATTAATTATTAGTATAATAAGGTGAAAAATTGGCTAACTCAATATATGTTAATCAAACTTTTTCTCACCTAGTTAGGTGATATCGTGTCGAACGAATGATGCTGAAGTTGTAGAATACTAAATGCGAAAATAGTGAAAATAATTATGTTTTTTACATAGTATATATTGTGGAAAATGATGGAAAATATATTTATCTGAATGGTGACATTTGATAAGCATACGAAAATATATTTTCACCTTTTATTAGAATTCGGGGTGTTTGTTATCAATTGCTGTCGAAGAAAACAAACTGGGGCAGCTTACTCAAAATCTCACAGTACTCTTTAATGGACAACAGGAAGCGGTGATGTATTTAAAGTTACTGTGTAGTAACCTAAAAAGTAACTGACTCATCAAACTGCAATTTCTTTTGTTTTATAATATTAAATAAAACGGCTTTTTTGTCAAATTTTATCTATGAAAATAACTCGAAACGGATTTATTATATTGTATTAAGATATGATAAAGAAATGTAATATAAATAAATAAGAACAGTATGAAAATTTTGAAATATATTTATTTATTTGTATTATTAATTTGATATATAGGATATACTTATATATATTTTATATATATTATACAAATGGACAATCAGTTTGTAGTGGTCAATAGAAAAAGAATCATATATTCTGAAATAAAATGACGACGTATTAAATTTTCCTCAAGTGAACAGTAGAATCCTCTTTAATTACAAAATCACTAGTAATCTGCTAACATTTTAGCATTCTATCTTCCTCGATAACGCTGTTCTATCTGTTTTACATCCTCGTGAAGGCACGTTCACCTTATTCGTCACTGGTCATTCCAAGATTAAGGGGAAAAAATCGAAAAAAAATGGGAAAGTCAGAAATGTGTTTTTAATGACATTGTGCACACCATCGTTTTACATTTTTGTAACGAATCAGTCACTAAAAACTAGTCATTTTCAGCTTTAAGATAGCCTACAAATCAATGAAAGACTTTCTTTAGAGATAACCAAACCGCTAATTTTTTCGCTGTAAGATTGTTATCGAATTCATTAATTGTTATATGTTTTCTTATTTGCAGGCCAACCAAAATGCCTTCTTTTAATTTAACATCACTCAACACTCAACTTAAACAGTTCTAAAAAATAAAAATACTTTACCATTTTTAAACATGACCTTGAAAATGTGATTAAACCAAGTTTTATATGTAAGGATGGAAGAATCACATTTTCTTGTGGATTTATAAAAGATACATATTTAACGTTTTGATTTACTGCAAATAAAGCCAGTTTTTTCACGCTAATATTTAACTTCCTAGTGGTTTTTGGTGTCTCTACTGTCCTGCAAACATAGAAAACAACAATGTTTCGTGAAACAGGGAGAGTGACTACAGGGAGAGTCCAAGCAATATAGCAACAACTTTTCAATCAGCTCGAACTTTCCAGTTGTATTCTTTGTATTTCATTAATCCTAAAATTAGTTTCACATTTCCATACTGTTCTTTTAAAATCACGTAATCGTATATATGTTAGAAATATTGTGTCACACAGTGTAATAAATATTTAATATAATTTATATTTAATTCTCATTGTTGTACACATGTTTCTAGTTAACATGAAATATTCATTTAATTTAAAGACAAATCTATTCAAAGAGTTGCCTCCGGTTTCATCATTACTCTGACAGTTATTTCAAAGTTATTACTTTATTATTTGCTTAATTGTTTCTCGACGATTCAGGATCTTTCTTGGAAATCCGAAACCTGCTAAACCCGAACCATACAAATTAACGTTTTAATGGACTGTTTATTATCTTCTAAAGTCAAGCGTTGCGAAATCGGGATTCCGTTTGGAACTTTTGTATTCTTTCGAAGTTCAATAACCGGAAACTCCCAAAATCGTTCAACAAAACACGATCAAATGGAGTTTAGACGTCGTAAAACGAGTCGTAAAAGGAATAAAACTCTTGTTTTATGTTGATTTTTTGGTTTTGTATATAATTTCGTGGATTTACTCACTACATTTTTGTTAACTTTGTTAAGGTTTAAAATTTATTCCATTTATATGTTTAACAACTGGGATATTGTTAAATTTAATTCACCAAATGATTGAAAGTTCCATTTTATTAATCAATATACTGAACAAACTAATACTCAAATAGATACCACATTTTGATACGTAAAGTTTAATGATTAATACAGCCCATGTCATACGGATTTTAATAGCGATGAAGCTATATGTCAGACTGGAGACTTTTACTAAGAGAATTATACAAAATTAAAAATTATTTCAATGAAATTGTTTGTAGCTCACACGAATTAAACAGTGTATTATATGGTAAATACATTATTTATCTGAAATTCACTAAACCATACCCAAAATACTTGTTATTATGATTATTAGTGGTCATTAAGTAAATTGCAATAAATTAGCATAACAGCAACTATTAGATTGAACTATTAGACGATATTTTGTTTTCTAAAATTATTCAATATTTAAATTATTTATCAAAAGCTACATAAATGTCAAGTTAAAAGACGAGGGAGATATGGAAAGAGATTTTATGCGTTAAAATGTGAATTTTATTATCAAAAGACTACTGCACAATTACAGGTTACTGTCAGTGTAGTACTCCTGTATCAACCTGTCATAAATGTTGAAAAGTTCTCTTGAATCTGGTAGTGCAAAAAATTGTTTTTACCCATATCCAGGAGCCTAATAGGTTAAAGAAATTTTTGGATTGTGTAGAAAAAACTGAGGGATGACTAACCTTCATACAGTGGGCAATTTCCTTCCAATTAGGGGGACCAGTGGTAGTACCACCAAGTGTATTTTACGGACTATGGGGAAGCTTTATACGGAGCTAATATGAAAGTATGAACACATGGAAGAAAAAAATGGAGAGAGATAAGATTCTCATTATGAGAATAGATATTATTATTGTTTATCAAAACTGAAATTCAAAATACATAGACTTTTAAAAGATTATTTATGTAGTATAAGAAGTCGTTAATCTAAAGGTGTCATGCAATGGCAACTTCAAAATTATGAATACATTCGAAAATAAATTACGGAGTCTGTTGGTTTACGTCACTAAAAAAACACACTCTTCCCCATTTTATAAAAAAACGTATATTTTTAACCTAGAAAATAAGTCTCAGAATAAGCTAATGTCCCATCAAGAGGATCCCCCCTAAACAACAAAGTCCTTGGAGCTTAAATTAGAGCATCACCGGTAATTCCCTTTGAGTTGCGGGAGCCCTTTGTAAGGCGGCGATTTTTTGCATGCGCATTCCGCCAGTCTCGCCATGATTAATGGAACTGAAAACGTCACCACTGGAGATGCATTCAATAATTTATTAAGGAAGATGATTGGCTTCATATAATTAATTTGTCAAATGATAAGGCGTAATATCTTTGTTAGATGTAACGGATTTGGTCTATTCTTCGAGTTGAATGGATGGCGATGGTCTTTTCATAAAATATACTTTGTTGATACTCTTAATTATACTTGACTCCCACGCGTATATAATAAAATATATTATATACCATGGCTTTGACAAATCGCTATATAAATTAACATGTTTTATTGAGTTATTGAGTATATGCAGAAGCTAATCATAGAGCGTTCAAAACTAGTCGCTGATTTGGAGATTTATACAATTTGTCACCTTGATATCAATAACAAAGAAAGGCCTGGAGGACAAAAAAAATCGAAGACAATGAATTGAAAAACTTATTGGGCAAAAAGTCAACTCAAACTCTCAAAGAACTCTCAGATATTTGTTGTGTATCAACTGTTTCCAGAAGTTCAGCGATGATGGGAAAGATTCAAATGAAGGGAAACTGACTACCTTGACTGAAAACGTCATACGCATATTTTATATAAATTAAATATCGCTTTTTTTTTAATCTTACAATGTATAAACTAATATTATTTTATAACGTGAACAGTTTCGGATGATTCCAATATAGAAGACGAAGGATCGTTAAAGAATTATTACTAATTCCCTTTTCACATATTTTACATCTTGTACATGAAAACTCTAACCAAAAATATCATGCTTCATCTCATACTCTTCATGACATAGTCTCGGCATTACGGAAAATTATAAATTGATTACCATGCTTAGTTTACTATATTATATTACATTAACAATATAATAAAACAAGCATGATAATCTCTTGTCTAAAAAACCAAGCTAATTTTGTTGGTTTGCAAATTGTATTATATTATTTTGTATTAATGTATTTTATTAACATCCTTATTGAAAATGTTATCTCTGTTAAGGAGCTCTAAGCCAAAATATTAATTACCAGCGACCCGCACCGGCTTCGCGCGGGTGCAATGCTGATACTAAATTAAATACACTACAGAAAAAATATGAACGTTGTATATAAAAACATAGCGGCCCGCTCCGACTTTGCACGGGCATAAAATATATATGCCTATGTCACTCAATGAAAACATGATTAAAATCGATCCAGTATTTTTGGTTCAATCATTACTGCCCTTGGCCTGCACGCATTAAATTTGGAGTAAAACAATTCCTCTTCCCCTATACTTACTATGAAGATTTCCTGCTATCTTTGGTATATCTAAATTCGTACAATTTTTATTACATTACACATTTTAAACGCTAATTTTAAATTTGTAATATCTCTGAAAATATTTGTTTAATTTACATACTATAAGGAACCATATTGATCTATATTAATTGCACACTGTATTTAAGGTACTTAATTCGA
Organism: Rhynchophorus ferrugineus; assembly: GCF_030347505.1. Classification (NCBI taxonomy): domain Eukaryota; kingdom Metazoa; phylum Arthropoda; class Insecta; order Coleoptera; family Curculionidae; genus Rhynchophorus; species Rhynchophorus ferrugineus. Next base: position 55,058,809 of record NW_027472583.1, read on the forward strand.
TAAGGATTAATGCCGTATTGCTTAAAATAGCTTCGTAAATAAGCCATTTTCTCACGTAAAAAGTAAACAATAAAAATGGTTAATGTGGGTTATCCCTAAAAGAAAAACATATACCATCGCGGACTTTTTTGTAGACCTTTTTATGGTGTACAATACTGTAGTACATTAATTTGATCTAACTCGTAGGGTTAGGCAGCGTTTTTGCTAATTGCTAAATAAGCCTAAAAAATAGGTTAATTTACGACATCACGTTAGAAACCTCTAAAATTAGCAATGTTGCCTTAGTATATTATGCATGTATTATACACATAAACCTTCCTCTTGAATCACTCTATCTATTGAAAAAAACCGCATCAAAATCCGTTGCGTAGTTTTAAAGATTTAAGCGCACATAGGGATATAGGGACAGAAAAGGCGACTTTGTTTTATACTATGTAGTGATAAGATTCTTAACCAATATACATTCGTTTCAAGTAAATGAACCCCTCCAAAATAATTAAGTTTTAATTGACGGCACTTTACAAACACCTTTTTAAAGGACCACAAAAACTTTTGATGCAGTATAATGAACAAAAATGCAATAAACAAATTCTTTATATAAATAATTATATACGTACCAGATAAAAGCAACGCTAAGTCACACACATCCTTAGTCTAGCTACCTTGGGATGTTTCTTCCAAGGAAAACTACGTCTATTTTTTTTATTTCCGCACATACACTGGATACATAACACCTTTCAGAACGAGGATACATTAAAATCAAATAATAGTGATTATATTTAAGACACAATAATGCTGATCGTACTTTATGTCAGACACAGAAACATGGCGTCGTAAAGAAACTGAAACAAACAATCGCGTTATAGAAATTAGCCAATTGCGTTTGTGAGGAAATTCAAATGAACCAATCAAAAAAGTGGTCTCAGAGTCGGCATTGGCTGGACCACATTCCTTCGGTTTCGCCTATTTAAGTAACACTACTATATATACTTTATGGTATCACTGTCACTAAAGACATTTTTGATGAACATTTTGATTTATTTCATGGTCAATTTAATATCGTCATCTAACCTGACAAAACAGCCACCAGTAAGCACGCAGGAGATTTGATTAACCGACAGTCGACTAAGTTTTTATTGTAATTGTCGGAGAAAATTTGCAATATAGATTTTGGGTGATATGAAGTTCATCAAGTTCACCTTTCACCGTATAGTATAATATTATAAATGTTTAACCAAGTTTGACTGTTACCTCGAGTGTTATATTTTATTCCGTACTCTTGTATAAATATAACAAATATGATTTTAACATCTAAAAAACTAAAAAAAAAGAAAGAACCAGTACAGTTCATTAAGCACTCATTCCGATAACAGAAGAAAAAGATCCCACCGCCCGAATACCGTATAAATACAACGCAGTAAAACAACAAGAATCTCCTGGAATTGGACCAAAGCTCCGGTTAAAATAAATGCCTCGACGGCTTCCTGCTCTGCCCCCGACCCCAAAGAAAACTCGAGTCTGTCGGGTCAGATGTCGGAGATTTACTTGAAAAATATGTGCTCATCAATGTTATCGGCATCTGGGCGGTTTTTTTCCTCCAGCGGCACATCCACGACGACCACCACGACGTCGATCCCACTAACTTGTTACTTAGGAATAGATTGTTTCCTCCGATTTCAGTCCCGAATAATGTTTATGTACTGCCGTTTCGAGGGTCGGGTTCCCTTTTTTGTTGCACCGCCACGTCTCGTCCTCGAAATCGCCCGAGATTTGAATTGATTCCTTAATAGACGATTATCCGCGGTCTTTTCCGTCTCCTGATTTCCACCGGCCGATATTTGATTCCGTTCGCTCCGATAATAGAAGATGAAATACTTCAATGAGTTTTTCAATGGTATATAATATAACTAGAGCTTTTATTTTGGTAAACCCATGTGTTGCGTATATATTTTTCCCCGAATATAAAGCAAAAAAACTGGAAAAGTTAACAAAAAACGTTATTTACACTAAAACTTAATCTACAAAGAATAAAGGGGTATAATGATTAGTACCAGCAACCTTCATACTGTCTAAGTGGCACCAAATGGGTGCTCCTTTGTCCGATTATTTAAATATCCTGTATAGCGTTGGCAACTTTCGACTGAATTTGACTAACGGCTGTTCAGTAATTACCTACTTTTTACTATGGACTGTTTCAGTCGCTAATTTTTTACTAGTGACTGGCTCAATCGTGTACTTTTAGTTGCTATTTTCGGTTCTACTAGTTTCATTCGACTGATATGTAATATTCGAATTTAGGCTTATATAGATTTGTATGTAATATATAGTTTTATGATTTTTTTGGTTCTTTACCTTTAAATAACAATATATTGTATATTAATATAGCAGCATTTTGGAACGCTATTTTTCAAGATTTTTAATGTAATAGGGTAAAAAGATTAAAATTGTGAATGATTTCGTGAAAAATATTAATTGTAAAGAGCTGATAAAGTCTATTCAATACTTATACTAAATATTTCTAATAAATAAATTTTTTGATAGGAAAACTCTTCTTTAATATTCAACAATTTATTTTCTTGGCTATGAAAATATGCAAGAAAATATTGATGGTCGCGACACTTTATAGTTAAAATTTATTTAATCAGCAGGTAAGGCACATAATTTTTTTTACAATCTATTTTTATTATTTTATAACTTTACAGTAGACTGAGGGATTCAGCTAAACGTTCTATGGTTTGAGAATATTTTGAAAGATAATCTTCAACTTCTGCTATCTGCAATCCGCGATTTAAAAAGTCACTAATTGGTATTACATAGAGATATACAAAAGAGATATATTCTTTCTAACTTCCAAAAGTACAAATACATTACTACAACTCGGAATTCAAGACACAAATACTGACTAAGCATTTATTTTATCTGAAGACATTTGGATAAAAAAAACTAGCTAGAATGAAATAAATAATTACACCAGGTGCTACATTTACCTTTTCACAGTTTCAAAGCCTTAAGAATACGTCTTCAAAAGGATTTTTCAAAATTTAAATTTTTTTTGAACATATAGATGCTTAAGTGTCGATGCATTTAAACTGACTCGTAACTAACCCGAAACTGTGGGGGTATTCTAGCTAAGAAATTTATAAAAATCGATTTTTTTCATATCTTCAAAGCTCAGCGCTTTATTAAATTAATTATGTTTGGAGATATAGCCGTCCAGTTACACGGTATCTAAATACTAAGCTTTAAAGTGTTTCCTCTGAAACTATTTTTTCAAAATATTTCAGCTGGTTCTTCCAACAATTCGGTGGATTATAGTCAGGTTTAAAATATAGCGACGAGTACTTACAATAACAAGTTTTCCTTTATATTAGAAAATGATTGGGATCAGCCTTTCTTCCAATAAAGTAGTTTAAGGTAAATTAAAATAAAAGTTTTATAATTTCCACACCTTTCATAACTTGATATATTAACATTACGTGAACAAGTAGTAAATATCACAAGTATCACCATAAGTATTAAGTTATTAGAGGGCCATATATCCTTTTAGCAAAGAACAATCCGTCGAACAGCAGAAAAAAATTAAATAAAGCAGCGATACCATGTAGGGAGGTTCAATAAACAGTGTAGACTACTGTACATTTAGAGAGTAATTGTTTATTAGTAGATAGGCTAGCTTTAGTATCTTATTTAGATTTTTTTGTAATAAAATTTGAAAATTTACTGGAAGAAGAAAGTACATTCTTCATTTCTTAAAGACGCATGTTAATTAAATTAATATCTATATTTAATAAAATATTTTATTAGGTATTAAGCTAAATTGTGTGTTATAGAAGAACATGAAACACGCTAAAGCTTTTGTTTATTTTTATTTAGTTATTACAACGATTATATACATATTTTATTTTAAAACAATTTTTTGTGTTAAAAATGTATTTTTTTGATTATTTTTTAAACTGCAAAATACTATACTATATATACTTACTATACTAAATACTATACTAAACACTTACTGTATAAATTATTCATTTTTTGAAGTCGCCTCAGTCCTTCTGTTAAAATATTTTATTTTTCTCTTTTTAGCGTTAGATATTTACTCAATAAATTTTACAGTTATTTTATTAAGTATTATAATTAGTAGGCCGAATAAAAGTGCAGCCCGTATGAGGATAAATAGGAATAAAGAAACAATAATTGAAAATAAGGAATGCTTCAGGCCTCGGGGTCCACGACCGAACCTAGGTGATTTGACAAATGTTCTAACCAAACTAAATCAACAAGAAAAAGTCGTTTCCCCTCCGGGTATCTAACCCGCAAGTGATGAACGCCATAACCCCTACACCATAGAAGCAGTTACCTGCAATATTTCTACGGATTCTCATATAATATTGTTAGTGTTTATAAAGCAAACTGAACGGCTTTCGCATCGAACGACTTTCGGTCTTCCGTTATATCAGTTCAGCAATACCATTACACATAAATATTTTAGATAAAAAAATATGTGCTTCCAATGTGCAACCACCTCGGAAGTGCACTCTTTAGAATAAAAAAAGAATTGAAAATCATTCAATAATAGACGAAGAAATCAGCAAACATACATGTAAAAATATATGCAGTCGAATATAGAACCTCCTCTTTTTTTTAAGTTAAAAATGGAATTAACTGCAGAATCAATTAACCATAATGTATTATTACCTTTAATAACGAACTAATAGCTTTGTTTTCATAGAAACTGTTGTTACTGTAATTAACAATCACAAAGAAAATACAGGTATAATTATATTCATAGTAAAGTCATGACTTTATAACATTAATTGACAATAATCTAAGGCCCATTCACTTTGATTTGCCATCAAAGGCTTATTATCAGTACACAACCTCCGCAAACATTGCGGCTGGCCTACTTTAAATCGATTATCTGAAGTATTAAAGCCAACCTATTAGTCAGCATCTATAAATTAAATGATACTGCGCAAAATGATACTACATTATGTAATATTTCAGGAATTGCTGACTGACGAGGGGGGAGAATTAATAGGTAGACGATATTCGGAGCTAGGATATTAGGTTATTAATTATTAATATGGTTCTGTGGGGAATCTTCAAATAAAAAATTGGAAAAAAAGTCTATATGAACAATGTGAACGATTTTCTTTAATTAATTTATAAATTAATTAAATAATTAAAATTGTCCTGGCATTAATATACAAGAAAGATGAGTACGGTATTAATACATCATGTATGTATATGTATATCCCAAATGTATGTATTTCCCAAATTAAAATAAAAGTAATCTAGTTAAGCTAGCGTTAAAAATACTCTTACACAATAAACAAGTTCGTATGGTTTGGTTCGCTTCAATCTTCAATTTCCTGCGCTTTGGCCACTAGCTGTATTGCTTCCACGTTGCTGTGATTTAGCAACCTTATTTCATGTTTTAGGGCGAAATCTTTGATCACTTCGTGTATCCATTTGATTTCGAGGTTATCGTGCAGCTCTTGGGTCTTACTTAGTCATAAGCATTGGCAATTAATCGAAGAACTTTGTTTTGGGTGCGTTGGATCACTAGTTGGTTTGATGTTTCAGTGCAATCCCATATTTGCATCCCATAGGTCCAAATAGACTTTAAAATTGACTGATAAACCAATCTCTTTGATTTTAAGTCAACGTATCTTCCGACTACCTAGTACACTTGGTTGAGTTTGAGTATAATCTGCACTGATTTTTGTCTAACATGATATTAAAAATATGATATCAATATAGTATTTGTAATATTAAAAAAGTGCTATCTTCCTATAACAAACTTACGATATAAACTGAGTAGAAAAATGATATTGTCAACACTTATGTGAACGATTATATAATTGTGCTTAAGAAATGTGAAGGTTGAAACTGCCTGTCTTCAGATTTTAAGATTAATTTATTCGGAATTTTTCCTACATATTGAAATAAATACATATACATATCTAGCGACCTTGAGGCATGTCGAATTTTACAACGTGGAATAACGGTCTACAAAATACCCAGAAATATAATCCCAGATGTTGAACACGGGCGGGGTGCCAGCAGCGCCCGAGACGTTTATCTAGGAGAGTATTGAAGGTTATTATCGATCATTCAGTAACCGACCATCGTTTGGTTTAGGCGTGCCACGACGGAGTGCCCAAGCCTCGTCACCAGGTAACACCACTGCCATCCGTTTTATCTATTTTGTATTTTCCACATGTTATTTTATATCGTCAATAAATAACGGTCACATAATGTAGACACCACTGTTTCATTTCGTGACATCTGGGATTATATTTCCACGATGTAAAATTCGACATGCCTCAAGGACGCTACAATACTCCCGTGTCAGAATTTTATAAACAATAATGTTAATCAAATAACAATTCAATAATGTATGAAAAAAAATCAAATAACAAAAAAAATCGAAACAGTTGTGGTTGGTACGGTTGCGATCTGGTACGGCTGTTGATATCTTCCGGTCCTAGAGATACCGTTGCTTCATCGTCGCTTTGGCACTTGAATGTGGTTTGCGGATCGACGACGTTGAAAACAAGCTATTTTCGGACAGGGTTCCCATAATTGACGCTGTGGGAGGATCGATTGTTTGACGATGTGGTAGCTTATTTTCTTCGACAACGAGGCGCTGGCAATTCTGGTACCTCGGCGAAGACATGACGAGTCTACGGTGACTGCAATCGGTACCTAGCTTCTGGAGCTGCTCTGTGACTAATCCGTAGTCACATACGTTACGGTAATTCAGAAAAAACAAGTAACAACGGTATCCCACCGAAGCTGCCCAAAGATTTTCAAATCAAAATGTCTGCTATAATGACGGAGACGGCGAGCGAAGGAAGACATTATGATTTGTAAACATAGCGCCGAAAGAAATGTTTAGCCGAGACGCTGATGATTAAACAGTGATGTAAAAATTTCTAAGAGTTCAAAATATTGTGAAAAAAAAATGTGGACCAAAAATTTAAAAAAAAATGATACGGAAATAATGAAATGGCATTTAAGGTTCATTGTTCCAGCACTAAAATAAAATGTAATGAGGAACAAATGTTTGAATGAATGTAATGTTGAAGGAATAACGGTAAAACCGAAAACGAATTGAATTAAAAATATTGAAAATGTTGAAGCAAAAAATATAACATAAAATCCACCATGTTGCACGCACCCTCCATTCACGAGTCCAAACCCAATTTTGCGAAAGATCACGTCGGGGTCACCACTTTAGGGTAAATGATGCGGCTCGATGAATGAAAGTAAAACGAAATGAAACAGTGGTGTTTACATTATGTGACCGTTGTTTTTTGGCTATATAAAAAATGTGAAAAATACAATTAGATAAAACGGATGGCAGCGGTGTTACCTGGAGACGAGGCTTGGGCAGTCGATGGTGGCACGTCTAAACCAAACGAAGGTCGAGTATTGAATGAATGGAAATACCCTTCGATAACATCCCAGATAAATGTCTCTGGGTTGCCAGCTATTCGTTATCGGGTTCTAGTTGGCGCTGCTGGCACCACGCCCGTGTTCAACATCTGGGATCATATTTCTGGGTACTTTGTTGACCGTTATTCCACGATGTAAAATTCGACATGCCTCAAGGACGCTATATTGTTATTATCTATTATGACATATCTTGTTTATTGGCTTACTGGCTTATATCGGCCATTTATTGAATACTACGGACTAAGATTATTTCTAGCCATCCTGGTTAATCTATCATTTTATTGCTTATCATTGTAATCATCTTTTAGTTGGATTATCAATGCAATCTATTAGCAGTATTTGTCGATATATTCATTACTTGACACCATTATAATCGATACTATTATGTCTGCCAGTATTTTGACCAGTATTTGCCGGTACCGATACATTTTAATTACTTGACAATAGAGTATCTATCTACGTAACGTAATTTCAATAATAGTTTAACTTCACCTTTGTCATTGAAAATTGGTTGCTCAGGTACGTTTTGTTATGTTTGAATTATTAACTGGACCATCTCGGACATCAAAATCTCGCCCGCTTATTTGCATTATTTATCTTCCCATTTATTGAGTAATTAGTTGTTATATTTTAATATATGTTTGATTGTTTTATAATGTTTTATTAAATATAATTTTTAATGTATGCCATTGATTTAAAAAAATCATATTTATTATATATCACTTATGTCACGCAGCGAATGGTAGTTTATGATGATATAAACTGCTCATGAAACTCATACGAATTAATTAAAATAATCTTGGGTACCTATTCGAATAGAGAAAATATGAATATAGGTATTTCAAATTAATTCACAGTCCGCTAAAAAACCTGAATAAAATGTGTGCATATCATTACCAGTACTTTTTATTTAAATTAGTCAATAATCGTATTCCGTTTTATTCGAATCTACACTTTTACAACGTATGACTGTTATACGATATTTTGAACGTATTCCGTTCGCTTCGTTTTGTGCAACTTCCCGAAATTACGATCGGAAACATAACTCGAATAACTTCGTCATGGACCGTATCACCAGATATTTTTTATTGTGGCATCGAGTCATAAATTGCGGTACAAGTTGTAATGGCGCTTTTTGTCCATCCGCTTACAATGTAATTTGCCGATAAACTTTGTCGGGCTCTTGCAGATGATAAAGTTCCGCCAAGCTTCTCATTGCTAAGGAGAAGCTGTAAAACTGTTTTTCGCGAGGGGTAAGTTGTCCTGACCGGAATGGTGGAGAATTGGTTTGGCACCAACCTCTCACCACAGATAAATCGCAAGAACTAATATTCCAAATTATTTTTTATTGCTAAACAATGGTGACTAACTTTTTGAAATAACATTTTCTTTTGTATTTACTTTACCCTGAATAAAAGTTATTTCTACAAAAAATTAATATGTATAAACCGTTCTTCAAGGGTGGAAGTTAAAATGTTCCAAATTTGTGCGTCATGTAGTTGTTTTGGTCATACTGGACATTTTGTATGGGTACGACTATTATTTATACATAATGTTAATAATTTTGTTTTACAATTAAATATTTTAATGTGTATCGATAGTGTGAGCTACCCTAATAAAATTATGCATCGGTAAAAGCACCAAACAAGTTGTGTAATTTTCTTTCCAAGCCAGAAAATATCAGATAAATATGACTATATAATCTAACAAGATGAGAGCCAACAAGTATAGAACTAATTCATAGGAGAATAAGATATATATATATATATATATATATATATATATATATATATATATATATATATATATATATATATATACTAGCGACCCGCCCCGGCTTCGCACGGGTGCAATGCTGATACTAAATTAAATACACTACAGAAGAAATATGAACTTTGTATATAAAAACATAGCGGCCCGCTCCGACATTGCACGGGCATAAAATATATATGCCTATGTCACTCAATGAAAACATGATTAAAATCGATCCAGTATTTTTGGTTCATTCATTACTGCCGTTGGCCTGCACGCATTAAATTTGAAGTAAAACAATTCCTCTTCCCCTATACTTACTATGAAGATTTCCTGCTATCTTTGGAATATCTAAATTCATACAATTTTTATTACATTACACATTTTTAAACGCAAGTTTTAAATTTGTAATATCTCCGAAAATATTTGTTTAATTTACATGCTGTAAGGAACCATATTGATCTATATTAATTGCACACTGTATTTAAGGTACTTAATTCGATAAGCCATTTTCTCACGTAAAAAGTAAACAATAAGAATGGTTAATGTGGGTTATCCCTAAAAGATAAACATATACCATCGCGGACTTTTTTGTAGACCTTTTTATAGTGTACAATACTGTAGTACATTAATTTGATCTAACTCGTAGGGTTAGGCAGCGTTTTTGCTAATTGCTAAATAAGCCTAAAAAAATAGGTTAATTTACGACATCACGTTAGAAACCTCTAAAATTAGCTCAATGTTGCCTTAGTATATTATGCATGTATTATACATATAAACCTTCCTCTTGAATCACTCTATCTATTGAAAAAAACCGCATCAAAATCCGTTGCGTAGTTTTAAAGATTTAAGCGCACATAGGGATATAGGGACAGAAAAGGCGACTTTGTTTTATACTATGTAGTGATATATATATATATATATATATATATATATATATATATATATATATATATATATATATATATATATATATATATATATATATATATATATATATAGGATATGATATGGATGCAGATATGGCAAATGAATTAAGGAGAGTAGAGTAATTAAATCTAGTTTGATCAAGAAAGGAGAACTGTATAGTCATATCAAAATGTCTTTACAAGGAAACATTGTACCAAAGGACATATGCTATATGCTCTGTAATGAAAGTTACATATATTACTATAATTACTAATATACAATTACTAACTAGGTGGATTATGCCTTCAGCAGATAAAACTACATAAAAACGCGCCTAATAGGTGGTATGGAAGAGTTTAATGTAAATATAATCAAACATAATACTAACCTACACATTATTATAAATCTGTATTTCATTGTAATGTTAAGCCCTCCAATAATATATGCATTAGATTTACTATAATGTTGAAATAAATTATATTTGATAACTTTTAACTATTTAAATTTTGTTGTATGTCAAAGACAAACTGAACTAAAACTCAGGGTTGATACGGCAACATTGCGACCTTTTGACGTCACAAATTTAGATGATGTAAGCACAAAAAAACTTTGGATAGGCTGTAGTTTGGCAATTAAAATTTAAATAAAAATATGAATTAACTCAATTCTTGGACACGTCGATCTCGTCGTCAAACTCAAAATCACTACGCAGTATATATCGAACACGTCGTCCTCAAACAGTGCATTCTGTTTGGTTTATTTCCTAAATTAATTGATACTACCATCATCGGTTCCTGTGCCCGTGTCGGAGGCCCCAGCGAAGCAAAACTCAATTTAAATATTTAAACGTGACGAAAGTAGCGGGGAGAAACGGTCTTTATTAAAATATGGATTTTCCGGTAAATATTGCGCTGGGCGGACGCGATGTTTGTATATAAAAAAGTTTAATTTGTTTTCCTGTTTTCGTCTAAAGTATAAATACAAATATGTGCACTGCTATACGACCCTGGAAGAAAGGGAGAGGGCGGAACGAGAGTGCCGGCCGAAGTAATTGATGTAACATGATGAGAATTTAGTGGGAATTTCGGTTTCCTTTTGTTCTCGCCTGGCGTAAGGTCGAAAATAATGAAAAGAAACTACGTCGAGGGGGGCTAATGATAAAATTTTCAAGTTTAAGGATCTGAAATTTGTTTGTAACAACATTCTATAAAATTACTGTAATTTTTCAATGATAATATTTGGGAAAAGTTCACAACCTGATCTAAAAAACAAATCATATTACGTTTTTTAAACAGTGTTCCTGTGTGTTGATGAAAATTAGTCCTTTATTTAACAGTCTAATGTTAATCAACAATTTCATTTCTCATTCTCATCATTCATCATTTCTCGTCAGAGATCAAATATGTGAAAAAAAAAACAATGAGTAGATTATTCAATATTAACATAAATTAAAACAATTATATCACAGGGAACAGTGTGGAAGGTATTCATAAATAGCTTAATTAAGGATTTCCTCAGAACCTAAATATTCTTCCTCGACATAAGCTTAATAATACATAGCATGTATTAGAAATGAAAATATCCACAAAGATCTAACGGCACCAAGGGTCACCGAAATATTTAAACTAGAAAAAAAAAACAGCAATAGAGATAATGTGAACATAAAAACATCCCAGCACTACAACTGATCGGCAATAATGGACTTACAAGAGAAAGTGAAGACACAAAATATTATGTGTGAAAACTATGCCGTACTATAAAATTTATGTGTACTATACCAGTGGGGTATATCCATTATAACATATTTTTCACGCCTTCACGAGTGGGCATAATGCTCTAATAGTTATACCACACAGTTGCCTACTTTGTTCCTACGACGTTTTATATCAGAATGTCTTGTTTAACACGCAAAGTGAACGTTTTAAACATTAAATTACTCCTGATTTTTTGTCATGTCAGCTCAACACTAATATCATAAACAAATACCTGATTATTATAGATTAAAAATATCTGAAAACTTTGTGCGTACCATTGTAATTTGAGCGTTTCGCTGAATTAAAAAAACAGACCCTGATTTGGTTCGAACGAATAAATTGGAACTCTTTCGAATAAAAAAGGATTTTGAAAATCGGTTCATAATCGACGGAGAAATCGGCGAACATACATTAAAAAAAATACCGAACTTAGAACCTCCCGCTTTTTCGAAGTCGGTTTAAAATGGTAATTAAGTTTAAATATGAAATGTTAGACTTGGATTTGAGAACAATATTAAGGAAAAATAATAACTAGATAGATATAGCTGATAACTAGTTGGAAAATGTGTACCATTTGTTAGCCAAAATCTAAAGACAAGTAGGTACTTAAATTAAGATATATCACCGGAAAAAAATTGATGATGCTGTAACGAGAACTAATCTAAATTAATGCGGATTACGGGGCAGACTAAAGAGGCTTTCAAAGGTTCCAATCGGAATACGATGTTCGACGGTCTGCTTAATCGAAAGGCTGGTCAACAGTGTGCCGTCTCCTGACGTGCTGTTTACACCGAGTAAATAACGTTCAGCCACACTCAGTTTAATTAAACTACTCCTAACTTTCGATGGTTTAGCTGAATAATCAGTGGCCCCGACAACGATATTTAAATCAGATAGTGAACCGGCGAAACACCCGATGAAAATAGTCGAAACTTGTACCTAAAGGGTGGGAACCGATGTTCCGGCATTACCGGAACTCCAATAACGATTTGCAGCCTTTTATTATTTCCGGATAACGCTTCGAAAATGCAGTATAAAATATACTCTATGCAGAGTAAAAGATTGTGCCTGCCATATGATTTAAAATTATATCGTTAAATAAGGAACTGACTGACATAAGCTCATTGATATTAAAACATGTCCTGGTTTAATTAATGTGGTGACATTAAGAGATTCCATCTTATTAATTCTCAAATTTTTCTTACCAGTACGTAACTTATAAAATAAGAAAAGGTTTAAAACATAAAAATACTATTAATTTACTTTAAAAACCGTTTTATTCAATGAAAGAATAGGCAACTACCAAATCTAAAAACAAACAGGCGATCTAGAAAACAAATCTCACTCGTTCATTCGATAGTCTCAACACAGATGGTTCTTGCACATGGCTGCAATAGCCTATGCTGAAAAGCTGCATTATATAACACGTATGACATTGTACATTATATTCACTTAAGAAAAAGACAAAACTTAGATTATCATAGTAGGAATTCGTAAGACAACAGTATCTTGAGGACAAATAAATCATATCTGCAAAATCAATTTTATGTGTCATATTTAGTTGTTTATAATCTCCGATTATTCACTCATTTCAAAAAATGCATATAGTGAAATTAAATTTCGTTAAAAGAAGTAATAATAGCAGTCAGAGAAGCCAAATATCTCAATATAATTCAATACAGAACAATCTACTAAAACCTCGAACTCTAATTGGTGTTACTCCATTTTTTTATAATAATTATTTATAATTGTACTATTTATTTAATTTATTAATTATATTATAATACTGGTTTTTCTTGTGAAGTTGTTAAAAGAAGACATTAAAATATATGTAACAATAATATAAAATTAAATGTCCCCGGCCTGACACATAGATGGCGTCACTAGAATTAAATTCATATGTTTTTTAGTTAGCCCTAACCCTCAAAAGATGCGTGAATAAATTTGACAGCTGTCGGATCATTAGTGTGCGAATTATGGCACTTTGGGTGAAGCTGTTTTTGTTATTGTGAAAAAAATGGATAAAAAGGAATTTCGCGTGTTGATTAAATATTGATTTTTGAAGGAACAAAATATAGTTGAAGCAAAAAGTTGCCTTGATGCCGAGTTTCCGGACACTGCCCCAGGAAAATCAACCGTCAAGTATTGGTATGCTAAGTTTAGACGTGGTGAAATGAGCACCGAAAACGGGCAACGCAGTGGACGCCCAAAAGAAGTTGTTACTGATGAAAATATTTAGAAAATGTACAAAATGATTTTAAATGACAGTAAATTCAAACTGAATGAAATAGCATACACCCTAAAGATATCAACTGCACGTGTACATAACATCATTCACGAATATTTGGGTATGAGAATGCTCTGTGTAAAGTGGGTGCCGCGCGAGCTCACTTTAAACTAAAATCAATGAGAAGTTGATGATTCGGAGCAGTGTTTGAAGATGATCAAGCGTAATAAACCCGAATTTTTGCGCCGATATGTGACAATGAATGAAACATGGCTCCATCATTTCACTCCGAAGTCCAATCAACAGTCATCTGAGTGGACTGCACACTATGGACCCGCTCTAAATCGTGGAAAAACGCAACAGTCGGCTGGCAAGGTAATTGGGATGCGCATGGAATAATTTTCATTGACTACCTTGAAAAAGGTAGGGCTATTAACAGCGAGCATTTGAAAAAAGTGACTAAGACAATGTACTGTGTTATAAGTCAGTGAAAACAATGACAAAAATCCATGAATTGGGCTTCGAATTGCTTCCTTATCCACCGCATTCTCCAGACCTGACTCTCAGCAGCTATTTACTGCTTTCAGATCTCAAAAGAATGCTCGCTGGGAAGAAATTTTCGTGAAATGAAGAGGTGATCGCCGAAACTGAGGCCTATTTTGAAGCAACACACAAATCGTACTACAAAGATGGTATCGAAAGGTTGGTGAGTTGCTATAATCAGAGTATCGCCCTTGAAGGGAATCATGTTGAATAAAGAAAAATAATTTTGATAAAAAAGTAAAGTAAAAGTACTACTTAATTAAAAAGATTTAAGTTATAAGAATAGACGAGTATAATGAACGATTAATAACGACAATCTTCACACTCTAAGTAACACAAACTGTACGCTATCTTGGTTAGGTATTTTTGTATCCAAATGGTATATCTCTATGGTACCTCAATATTCTCAAGACTCGTATTAATTAGATGGATATATCACATTTTATCACCCATTGCTTCATTCTTCGGTACCTTATACTAATATAATAGACTGGCCTAACTATTTTTCTCCACACCTGACTAATAATTATGTCTAGAGTGGGAACGACGTATTCTTGATTTAATTCTCTATGCGATTTCGTTGTCTCGATAAATACACCCCGATATTCACCTTTCCCCCGGGATTCCAAAGCCAACATGAATCTCGTTATTTATCTGATTATTTACACTATCGCAAATCTTTTTCAGAGACTGAAATGTTAACGTATTGTCTGGCTCCTGGCTTCTGAACACTCTTTATCCCGAGTGTCTTGGCCTATCCCAAATACGACTGGTTTCACATCTAATTTTTTAGCACACTTTTAGAGGACTATTGGTCCTCTGGAGTTGACTCTTTAAATATTCCAAACTAATACATGTATGTTTCGAGTATCTTTATTATCATATATATAAATAAACTCCAAACACATAATTGAACACTTAAATTTTTCCTACAATTCTTAGGGGTAAATAGGGGAAAAAATATAAATACTTTAGGGAATGTTGCCACCTTTATTTTTCACTTCCACAGATGAATTAGTATGTCGTTATTATAATGTTTCAAAATACATAAATAAATTCACAATAAACTCATGTTTAAAACTCATTTTGATTATAGCTATTATGAATTAGTTTTAAGTAATCTAAAATTAATTATTATGTGTGACGTAAACACTAGTATCTTTTTACACTTAACGTAATCTACTTAACCTAAAAATTGTTCATACTAAAACATTGAATTTCTTGGAAAAAAAATCTTCCAAAATTAATTGATAGTCTTTCCGCATAATATTCTAGGCTATGACACACAGTTTATTAACAAAATCTTGACAAAGTATAGCGGGATAGCTGGATGTTTACTTCAAACTAATATATTCGAACGATATCCGGAAGTTGGAAGTCCCCGATATGAGAAGGGAAACTGTAGAGGACTACTAAATATCGGGATTAAGATGGGTACGAGCAATATTTCCAGAAAAAAGGGACAACAAAATCTAAAATAACGCTGATCAACGGCCGATATCGGGTTCTCCCATGGGACAAACCGACGCCAGGATTGTCCAGTGTTGGGGGTATATATGTAAATGAGACTTCAATTGATTTGGTCTATTTCGCAATATAAATGTAGAATGAAGAACATTTTGAGAATGGTATATATTATATTATACTTCTGATACACAAATCAAACAAATAATAAACACAACAGGTCAATTGAAAAGTCGCCAGCCTGATATAGATATCGCTACTAGAATTAAATCTATATTTTTATATAGCTAACCCTCAAAAGATACATATATAAATTTGACAGCTGTCCGATCATTAGTTTGTGAATTATAGCATTTTGAGTGAAACAATTTTTGTTAAGTGAAAAAAATATTAAAAAGAAATTTCGCGTATTGATAAATTATTACTTTTTGAAGGGAAAAACACAGTTGATGCAAAAACTTGACTTGATCAAAGATTGGTATGCTAAGTTCCGACGTGGTGAAATGAGCACTGAAGACGGTCAACGCAGTGGACGCCCAAAAGAGGCTGTTACCTATGAAAACATTTTAAAAACCCACAAAATGATTTTGAATGACCGTAAATTGAAATTGAATGAAATAGCAGACACTCTAAAGATATCAATTGAACGTGTACATCATATCATTCACGAATATTTGGGTATGAGAAATCTCCGTGAAAAGTGGGTGCCGCGCGAGCTCACTTTTGGCCAAAAACAACGACGGGTTGATGACTCGGAGCACTATTGATCAAGCGTAATAAACCCAAGCTCTTGCGTCGATATGTGCTAATAGAAAAAACATGGCTCTATCATTTCACTCCGAAGTCCAATCGACAGTCATTTGAGTGGAATGCACACGATGAACCCGCTCCAAAGCGTGGGAAAACGCAACAGTCGGCTGGCAAGATCATGACGTCTGTATTTTTACCAGCAATTTGCGAAACTTATTTCAAAATTATTGAAATATATATTTTCCATTTACAATCACTAATTAAATTCTGCACCTTCATTTGCATGAGTTTAAATCAATATTTTAAACTGGTAGATAAATAAGAATTTCAACTAAATGAAGAAAATTAAAGTTAAAGTTGGTTTCTAAATAGATATCATTCCAAGTGAAGATTGCTTTGTTAAAAAATAAGAAAATAAATTTCTTTGTTAAAAATAATTTTTGACATTTAACTGAGTTAAAATGTCTTTTATTTTACTGTGCTGATCTTACTTTATTCTACTGATCAGAATCAATATAACTATTTCTGTTTTATTAATTAAATGTTTACAATATTTCACAAAATTAATTAAACGGTTTTAAACAAATTTATATAAGGAGCCGATTTCGCTGGCGCAGTGGTCATGGCCACAGGACGGTCCTTCAACTGTTGCGTTAGTCGCGGGTTCGAATCCTGCTGAGGCATGGATGTACTTTATATTTGTGATTGTAACTGTAAATGTTTCTATAGGCAATAGTGGAAAATCCGAGAGGGAATAACCAACCCATTCACGCGGCTATCCAGGTTGTGTAAGACCGGTTGTTTTCTATGATGATCTGCAAGATGGTCACCGGCCAGTCGGTAGGCTTAACGCTGAGGACCGTGCTTCGGAGCCCAGTAAATCGTCATTGGTAAAAAATTTGAGGGTTCTTTTCTTTCAACTGGAAACACTTCCACAATATACGGATATTTATATGCAATTAAAAATGTTGCATTTATATTTGATCTATATCTTCACCTAATAAATCGATCAATAATTCCTGAAAGGTTCACAAAGTTTCAGTAACTACGAAAAAAAAAGATATATACTCTTTTAAAAAATAACTTATTGGTCTCCTTGTTCCATAACTTATCAGCAATGAAAAGGAAATGTCGCAAAAGGGAATACAAAATGGATTTGTATTTACAAAAATTCTTTCATATATATTTTCTAACATTCGCTATATTTATTCCTACCATCATTTAATTTCAAAGTTCTCCTCCAGAACTGTAGTTCTGCATCTGCGTTTGATTTGATGGTGAATTTGAAGTGTGAAAAGAAGAAGAAGGCTGAAAACAAGAAGAGAGAAATAAATCCAGTCCATCCAATATTGACTGTTGCATTATTTGAGATTTTGTTGTCATTTTATTCTGAAAATATTGGTCGTACTCATTTTATATTCCCGATATTTCCTGAGTTTTTTTAAACTATTTTTTATACAAGTGTATATCATATCCAAAAAAGTTATGCATTAGAACAATCAATTAATTTTGGAAGATTTTGTTTTAATTTTAAGGTATATAATTCAATCTCAATTTAGTTATCATTAAATATTATTTTCTACTTTGTAATCGCGTTTTTCCTCCTCGTCTTTTTTTTGGTCCAAGAAGTCGTAATAATGAACTGTGCTTTTAAAATATTCAAGATAAATAGTAATTATTATATTATTGAAAGTATAAAAGACACTTTACAATATATATTTACTAATTTTTTGATTATGTCATAGCAAATCAGTTATTTTCAAACAGCTAATTATAAAAACAAGCAAAAAGAAACCAAGTTTACCGCATAGGACTTGAAATTCTTATAATATATGTTTTCTGAACATGTACCAGCCATGTATATCAAAATTTTTATTACTATATTTTCTACTTGATGAAAGAAAACGAAACGACCCTTTGAACTGGCAAGCGCAGTGCCGCTACATTTACGTCGCTAACTCTATCTCGAAAATTTTAAAATTTAACCTCCGAATAAATCTATCGGATATATACGCTCTGTGTTCTTCGTTTACAACTCCCTGGCAAGCAATAAAATCCGCTCCGGTATAAAGGAGAGGTTGAACTGGGGCGACGAGGTCCCGCGCGAATCACTGTATTTTCTTAAATCTATGAAACTAGCGGTAAATTCGCCGAAACGCGAGTGGCTCCAGATAAGCCGTTAAAATGTTGAGGAAGCGGAAAAATTGATTGCACCGAAGACTAATGTTCCTTTCTTTTAGTTTTAATTTAGTTTTATAGATAACAATTTCAGTTGTCGTTCGACCTTCGTAGAGTAAAGACGTGTTTGGAGCGACGGTCAGTGTAATAAATTTGAAAGTGTACTACCTGTGCCACAAATGCGATTTTAAAAAATAAGTAAAAACCGTGACGACAATAACAGTGTTAAAACTGCGCGTTAAATGTTTAGTGAAAATGTGTTTAAAACGATGGTCACTGCAATAAAGTAACAAAGGTAAAATTTTGGGGGCTGTTAAGGGTCGGAGGTGCATCATCTGTACCACAAATGCGGCGTTATAACGGTTCTGAAACAAATACCGGTACTGAAATTTTTGTAAAAACGTGAATTAAACTATTCATTAAATAAAAATGATTGATAGAGAGAACCAGAGACTAAATGAGATGGAAACACAATCCTCAACGTCAGGTGAAGCTCATCTGGCACAACAGAATCAAATCTTTTGTCAAGAAAACCATAAGAGAACGCAAAATGAGCAAGCTCTCTATAATGCGTATATTAACGAAAAAACAGCCCGACGGAATCTGGAAATTGCACTAACAAATATGCAAAAACAATTAGATGCACTACAACTCCTAATAAAAAACCAAAACACATACAATCCAACTAGCATTCCCGTAGTGAACCAGTGCACTGAAAACAAATTGCCTGTAAACTATGAAACAGACGAGGAAGAATTGCAAAAAGAAGTAGGCTGGATAACAGTTAAAAGAAATAAGAAACGAAAAGCAAACTTTACACCTGAAGCTTCACCACAACAACCAAAAACCATTAAAGCACAAGAATTGAATAAAGAAATAAAAGTGCCGAGACCACCTCCAATTATAGTAAGTAATGTCACAGACTTTGACTTGCTATATGAAACAATGAAAACAAATAATATACTATTTAGAGCAACAACATTAAACAATGGACAAATCAAATTAAACGCCGAATGTCGTAAAACTTTTACGAAAATTGCTGAGTGCTTGGAATTCCTAAAATTACAATGGCACTCGTATGAAGATAAGCAAACCAGAGACATTAAAGTAATGGCAAGAGGGCTTCCACCGACAGCTAAAACTACTAAAATAGTGGAAGAGTTAATAAAAAATGGACTTAAATGTACTGACGTCACAAATATCCTGAAAAAAGAACGAAATAAAAATAACAATGGAGAAATAGTTGTCCAGAAGAAGCCTTTACCACTGTTTATGTTATCATTCCAACATAACACGGACATAAAAGCAATTTATGAAATTAAACAAATTCTAGGAGTCGAAGTAAAAATAGAACCTCTTAGAAAGGCAAATCTTGTGCCACAGTGCAAGAGATGCCAATTACATGGACACACACAAAAATTCTGTAAAAGGGAACCAAGGTGTGTAAAATGCTCAGGAAAACACATCACGGGAGAATGCAAAAAACCCAAAGGAACAAAAGCGAAATGTGCGAATTGCAATGAAGCGCATCCAGCAAGCTACAGAGGATGCGTAGTTGCGAAAACATTCCAAGAGAGAAGAAATAAAATCAGTCAGGCTAAAGAGCAAAAAACAGTGACTCAAAATAAACAACCAAAAATGTACAACGAAGTCAACGATGAAATGACCTATGCTCAAAGCATAAACCAAACCGCTCAAAAAGAAACAAAAAAAGAAGACGTTACAACCAACGAACTGCTATTGAAACTTATAGCAAAGCTGGACAACCAGGAAAAGATTATTGAATCGTTTTCTGAAAGATTACTTAAACTCGAAAACAATAGGGCGGTGGCCTCAAGAACTAAAAATGGCAAGTAAAGACATCCGCATCGCAATTTGGAATGCTAATGGGATTCAGAAACATCACGCTGACCTACAAGTATTCCTAGAATTGCAAAAAATAGATATTTGCTTAATATCTGAAACCCATTTGACAAAGGAATCCTTTATTAAATTTAGAGGATATCACTTTTACCACACCATTCATCCAGCTAACACAGCAAGAGGAGGAAGTGCAATAATAATAAAAAATAATATATGCCATCATCAAGAACCCGGACTCAGTTTAGCAGAAAATCAGGTAACGGCAGTAACTGTTATATCTAGCAAATACAGGGTTACATTAGCTTCCATATATAGCCCTCCAAGATACAACCAAAAAAAAGAAAATTACTTGAATGTTCTAAACAACCTAGGAGAAAAATTTATAATCGGTGGTGATTTCAATGCTAAAAATACAAGATGGGGATCTAGAATGACGACAACTAAAGGTAATGAATTACATAAAGCAGCTGCTGAGCTAGGGTGCAGTTACATGTCGACAGGAAAACCAACTTATTGGCCTACCGATCCAGAGAAAACTCCAGACCTGTTAGACTTCTTTATAGCTAGAAACATAACCACTAACTACATGGAAGTTGAAGAAAATTTTGACTTAAGTTCAGATCACACACCTGTGATTTTGACGCTGAGTGAAAACATTATAAGAAAACAACAAAATCCAACATTAACCAACAAGAGGACAGACTGGGAAGGATTTGTTGAAGAAATAAACAATCGAATTCAACTAAATGTTCCCCTTAAGACAGAAGACCAATTAAATTATGAAACCGAAAAACTCGTTGCAGACATCCAACAGGCTGCTTGGAATAACACTCCAGAAATTAAAACTTCAACCAAAGGAATAAATTACCCGAAAGAAATCAAGGAAATGGTAGCTGAAAAACGAAAACTACGGAAAAAATGGCAGCAAAATAGAACACCTGAAAATAAGAATATCTTAAACAACATAACACAAAGGTTGAAGAGGGAAATTTTGGAAATTAAAAACAATTCCATAAATAACTATCTACGAAATTTAACAGACGACAAGAACACAGACTATTCGCTCTGGAAAGCCACTAAATACCTAAAACGATCCTGTCTACATAGTCCTCCGATAAGAAACATGCATGGAAGTTGGGCACGCAGCAACCTGGAGAAAGCAGAAGCATTCGCTGACCACTTAGAGAAAACTTTCAAACCAAACGAAAGTGAAATTGAACATACTTTACCGGACATAGACGGCGAAAATTCGACAATTCAATTAACAACTCCGAAAGAAGTCACCAACGTTATTAAAACAAACATCAAGCCAAATAAATCACCAGGCTATGATTTAATAACAGGGCAATTGCTGCACAATCTGCCAAGAAAGGGTATTATAAAGCTCACTAACTTAATCAATGCAGCATTTCGACTGAAATATGTCCCAGACGTTTGGAAAATGGCTGAAATAATAATGGTTCCAAAACCTGGAAAATCACCAAATGATATAAAAGCTTATCGACCTATCTCACTGTTACCGATGATAGCTAAGGTATTTGAAAAGCTCCTCTTGAAAAGATTAAAACCAATTATAGAGAGAAAAAACCTAATACCAACACACCAGTTTGGGTTTATTACCAAACATTCAACGATTGATCAAGTGCATAGAATAACAGATGTTATTGAAAAAGCCTATGAAGATAATAAAGTATGCTCAGCTGTATTCTTAGATGTAGCACAAGCTTTCGACAAGGTATGGCACAAAGGCCTCGTCCATAAGCTACAGAAAATATTACCGAAGCAACACACCGAACTATTAAAATCCTACATCACAGCCAGAATGTTTAGAGTGAAACAAGAGGAAGCTTACTCTACAATAAAAGAAGCTAAAGCAGGTGTACCACAAGGAAGTGTACTGGGGCCAATTCTGTACCTACTTTATACATGTGATATACCACAAATCGAAAACATTACAATGGCTACATTTGCTGATGATACTGCTATTCTTGCTGTCGGAAACAATAGCGAAGATGCAACCAGAAACCTACAACAGGCTACTGACGCTATAAATAAATGGACCCAAATCTGGAAAATACAAATTAACCAAAACAAATCTGTGCATGTTCAATTCACCTATAAACAGGCCGCGCTTACACCATTGACCATAAACCACACTGTCATACCATACAGCAATAATGCTAAGTATCTCGGAATGACACTTGATGCAAAACTACGGTGGAAGGAACATGTCAAAAAGAAAAGAAAAGAACTTGAGTTAAAATATAGAAAAATGTATTGGCTAATTGGAAGAAAATCTCAATTAACTATACATAATAAATTACTTCTATATAAACAAATATTAAAACCTATATGGACATACGGAATACAATTATGGGGATGTTCCGCAAAAAGCAACATAAATCTAATACAAGTTTTCCAGAACAAAGTCCTAAGAAGCATCGTAGGTGCACCCAGATATTACCGGACCATTTATTTACATCGAGATCTTCAGATACCGACTGTCAATCAAGAAATTAAAAGAATTGCAAAGAGACATGAGGAGAGACTTCACTCTCATGTTAATTTCGAAGTATTACAACTCTTGGACAACACCAAAACCGGACGCAGACTCAAAAGGACCAAACCATTTGAACTTGTGTAGTGTGTTGTAGTGTAGTGCAGTGAGGTGCATTAGAAAAAACTCAAAGTGTTAAAACAATTATTATTATGTTAGAGACTATGTAGGACTGATGAGTCCTATTAGATATATACCTAGATTTAAGCTATTATAAGGACAAATTGTAGGTTAGTCGGCAACGACTAGTAACAATGTATATAATTATAAAAAAAAAAAAAAAAAAAAAAAAAAATAGATAACAATTTCGTAGATCATACCACTTTGATTAAAATAGTAAAAGTACTCTTGACATATAGTCTATTGAAAACAGCAGTGAATCCACGTGATCTTAATTGATGACGTCAAACTATCGCAATGTAGTACATTTTGACTTTGGCATATAACAAAATCTAATCTACATAAAATAATGAAACAAAAATGTTATCTAAACTTAAAATTACAATTAATTATACATAAACAATTTATGGGTTAGAGTTGATTTATTATATTTACCTTGATTTTTTTCCACACTCGTATAGGTAGAGTTCTAGGCCTGTTTTATTATTTAGTGGTATCCCCCAAAACTCTAATCCACCTAATTAACAACTGTACATCCGAATAATCCATTTTACTTTCATTAGAGAGCATATTTAACTTTTACGCTTAGTTCTTGTTTCCTTCGATGCAATATTTCCTTGTTCATTTTGATATTACTGTATTTCTTCTTAGTTTGTTCTTAATTGAATAATAGATCAACATTCATAAAGCTTTATTCGATCACTGTCAGAATTACTACTCAAGTGAATAGCTAAGCTGTTCGCGATAAAAAACATTCTCGCGATTCCACCATTTGTCAATTTCTTCTTCAGTGTGTCTGATTGATCTCATCCAAACCGAAGGTGTTATTGTCGACAATACTTCTTTCCATAAATTCAGACAGTTCTGGTTTGAATATTCTTCTCGACCTGAATGTCTCTTGCAATAATTCTTTGAAATATTTCATATCTAGGCAATTGGATTAAATATGGAGTGATAGGGAGGAAGACGTAATAATTTGTGACCAAACATTCAGCAATCTAATCTACCATGTATCCTTTCTCAGGCTTACTTCTAAAAAAGCAAATTACATAAAGTGTAAATAAGTATTTCATTTATATTTACTGACTAACAATTTGAAATAGTTCATTTTTAACCGGGTTTCTTCAAAACTTATTTTATGTACCACCAATGTATTATGGTATGGTGAATTGTCCATAACAATAACTGATGTTTCATTTTCTAATTCTTTAAGAGCTGGTTTTTAAACCACTTTAAAGATAAATTATGAATCATTTCTCCATGGTAGTCACGCTTGGACTTAGAGGAAAATACCAATTCTGCACCAGGAATAAAACCATTCCTATTTCCAGCATGAACTATATGTCTGCATTGTTAATCAATGTAATGACTAACAAAACCTAATCGATAGTTATTTCAACGTTTCTCTTCTTCCATCAACTTTCGTTGTCATTACTATTGGGCCCTAGTATGCGAAACAGACCCCAGCCAATATAAAACATTCACTTCAACCACTGTTTTTCTGGTTTATAAATGTTAATTATATAAATTGTCATTAATAGTCAAAAATAGTTAAAATAATGAATTTGTTGAATATTTCGAAATGTAGAAACACTTTTAAAATAGGAACTGATGATTTGGATACAGTTTCCTCGTTTTAACTTAGCTTTTGGTTGCTCATTAAAAACCGTGTATATTTGTGTAATATAATGTCTACAAAATTGTGAAATAATAATCGATAATCTCTTGACAATGGCAACTTTAAAAATCCTAAACCCCTACGCTGCCTCGTGCTTTATGTATAACATTATCAGACTTTTAGAACAGTAATCTGACGTTGCAGCATCAAAACGGCAATCGGTTTTGGACCGATCGACGTTAACTAACATCCGGTCGTAATTAATCGTCCATATAGCATATCCGAACGTAAGGGGCTAAATGAAGTTTCCATATCGCGCTCGCGACGCTACTAACCGCTCAGCTTAATACCATCTAAAACTTTATCCCGTCGATGGATTTGTAGTAATGACGACCGCAGAATGAATTTGATTATGTGAACGATTACGAGGCACACGTTGGAATCCTGACTTGATTTCGGGATCCGGGTAAGAGCTTTAGTTAGCGGGGAAATATGAATAAAATGGTACTTTGTCGGTGATGGTGCACTCTGACGGAGGCTAAACTCGAGTGATCATTAATATTTATCAGTACGACAGAAAAGCGTCTATAGAGGACGTATTTGTGGCTCGATTTTTTCTTTTTTTATTTGGTGAAGAGTTTTCTTGTATAAAGGTTTAGAAATTTTAAAATATCGATTTGTTCATATTCTCAAAGGTTAACCCTTTAAGAGGATTTTTATAAATTTAAAGTATTTCCGCACATATAGCTGCCTAACTAGGTTTTGTTATCATTATTTTGAATATGATATATGAACCTAGTGATAGAAATATACAATGTTGATGTTGAAATTAAGTGTTAGACAGCCTTTTACCTAACTGGTAAGTTTGACGCTTTTCTGTTTTCAACCTTTTGCCGTTTTCTACAAAAAATTAGCAATTCCAACGATCACATCTGCTATTTAACTTGAAGAAGTCCCATACCGAAGCACATCAAACACTTCTCGAAACGTATGGTGATACGATGATGCCCCATTGTGTTCTAATTGTCACTTTTATTTTTAATGATTTAAAAACGGTAACTTAAATGATAAAAGACAATCATGGACATGTAAATCAGATCCCTTACCGTATATCAGCTTTTTATTTATCTCTATGTTATGTCAAATATAGTCAATTTGATGTTCATTAGCTATTTTTTGGCTTTGGAACTCTTGGAATCGATATTGCAATTTAGGCTTTTGAAACTAATAACTAAGCTGGCGAATTTATATGTTGCACAACATATAGTGAATTCAAAATAGCAGTGACACGAGTGTCAATATATGTCTGTCTAAATTTGTAAATTTGTTTTACACTCAGACAATATTATCCTTGTCATTTTATTCTATTTAAAAACAGACAGAATGCTATTAGAGATGTTGGAACATGTAACGGAATGAGCCTGCAAAAGTTGTCCGTTTGCCAAATGTCCGAAAATTCTTCAAAATAATATAATTACGGGTTATGCGAAACAGGTGACGAATCAAGATCAATCTTGGTGTTTCAGAGATCAAATATACGAAATGTATAAAACAGTAAGTAGTTTTTTCAATCGAAACATAATTTAATACAATTATTTCAGAGAAAAATTTTAGTCTGGAAAGTATCCACAAAGATCCAAAAGATATACAGCTATTTGAGAGATGTAGAACATCCGTTCATACATTGTTGGATAATCTAGGGTTTAAGTGGTGTAAAGATAACCCACGAAGGGGTTTAATGGAACTTCCAGAGATTGCTTTTAAAAGAACACAATTTTTAAAAACATATAACAAAATTAAGGAAAAATTATATCAATTTATATATTTAAAAGGGCCATGAATATTTCAAAATGGTACATTGGATTGCTCATGGCAAGAAGATAATAAATATAGTATAAATACAACAAAGTTTCATGGAAAAAGGTAAACGTTGGAATAACTATATATAGTTCTTCATATTCGAAACAGGAATGGTTTTATTCTTGTTGTAGAATTAGTGTTTCTCTAAGTCGAAGGGTGACTACTACTATGGTACACTGGTGGAGAAAATCCTAACAAGTTCATTAACAAAGACTGCATTTAGGAAAGGACTTAAAGTACATAAAATAAGTTTCGAGGAAATCATATTAAAGAATGAGCTATTTCAAATTATTACCCGGCAAATATAAATGAAATATTTAATTGCATTTTGCGCAATTCAGTTTTTTAGAATTAAGCCTGAGAAAATATACATAGTAGATCAGATTACTGAATGTTATGGCCAAAGAGTATTACGTCTCCCTCCTCATCACTGCATTTTTAATCCAATTGAGTTGATATGGGGTTTGCAAAGAATTATTACAATAGATATTCAGGTCGAGGAGGATATTCAAACCAGAACTGTCTCGATTTATGGAAAGAGGCATTGTCGCAAATAACACCTTCGGTTTGTATGAGCTCGATCAGATACATTGAAGAAGAAATTGACAGATGGTAAAATTTGAGCAAGTTTTTAATAGATTGAAAATAAACAGCTAGGTTATTAACTTGACTAGTATTTCTGAAAGAGACTGTGACTGAATAAAACTTTTTGAATGTTGGTATATGATTCAATGCTGACGATTAACAAGATATAGTGATGAAGAGGAAACCACTAAAGGTCAGTATACAATTAATATACTTTAATTGTAGGGAATTGTATTGTAGAGTGTGAAAGCTTTATGTTTAGTTAACATGTATAAGTAGAGAAATAACACTAACTGTTTTGCAGATATGGTAAATGCATTAAGGAAGATGCAGTGATTAAATGTAGTTTTATCAAGAAATATATATATAGAGATAGTAACAGGACAAGCTAAAGAGAAAAGTGGTAATATCATAATGACTGTACAAGGATACATTACATCGAAGAAATAAGAACTAAGCGTAAAACATAAATATGCTCTGTAATGAAAGTAAAATACATTACTCAGATATACAATTGCTAATTAAGTGGATTATACCGATACTAGTGTGGAAAAAGCTCAATTTATATATAATAAAACAATTCTAAACTATAAATTATTGTGGCTGTAAAATTAAATGTAGTTTTAAGTCCTTCGATAATAAATGCATTTAATGTACTACAATGTTGAAACAAATTATATTTAATAGAATATGTGTTCAATTATTTTATTTATATTAAAATTTTGTTATATGTCAGAGCCTAAATGTACTAAACCCAGAGTAGCTGCGGCAACATGGCGACGTTTCCCTGCTATCACTGCTATTTTGAATTGACTATATGTAAAATTGTATGGAATTAGTTGACTGTAGAGAATTTTATTACATATAGTAGATGTAAGTATGACATTGCAGGTTAGAAGACGTTTTCACTAAAAGCCTGAAGAAAAATTATAGATAATTGTCTAAGTGTCACAAGATTCAGAAAGAAAATACAAGGTTACCTAAGACACATGAATTGTAATCACCCATAAATATTATCCTTCTTTTAACTACCGTCAATTAATTTCAATTTAAATGTTTACATGTTTACATTATAATACAAAAAAATAACAAAAAAACACATCTAATAATAAACGATACTTTAAATACAATAAAATCAATATTCTGTTTATAAATAATAGTTAAGTTCAATAAAACATAATTAATCAATTATCTTAAAAAGCAGCACAATTTATATTAGGATTTATTGTAAATTAATATAATTAATCTCTACCAATTCAAATAATAACATCAATTAATATTACTTAGGATATAATCACACCCAAGACAATTACAAATTAGTTCGTATTCAGCTTAGTTCAATATAGTAATTAATTTAGTACTATAAAATATTAATTATCATTTCTCCATATTATGCTTTTTTTGTTTTACTTCGTCCATCATCATCAGTTATTCTTGGCCTGCTTATAACTGAATTAGTGTTTTTATTGTATTGTTTATTTTCTATGTTCGTTTTACACCTCATCGTGTTATATCTTATTGTACTATTGAAAACACGTAAATGATAAAATTTGAATCGGATTACTCAGAGTAGATGAGTTTAAGAGGAATGGAAATTCGTTTGTTTTTTTCAACCTAATAGTGAGTATTTAACAATTTTTTTGACAAATATATGTCTTTCGTCCTAAAAGAGTATAACAGATCAATTGAAAAGTCCCCGGGCTACCATAGTAAAACACATTTTTTGGCAATATTAGTTTTTTTTATTCAATATAATTCCCTTCACGGGTGATACACTGATTATAGCGACCCTCCAAATTGTTGATGCCATTTTTGTAGTAGGATTGGTCCCTTTCTTCAAAATAGGTCTCAGTTTCGACGATCACCTCTTCATTCGACGAAAATTTCTTCCAAGTCAGCATTCTTTTGAGATCTGAGCGCAGGAAATAGTCACTCGTGCTGACCCATTTGGAAAATACGGGTTTTCGGCGATTTTGCCCTTCAAAGAGTCCAGTAACGCTATGTAATAATCTATTTTGATGGTCCTTCCTTTTTTAAGGTAGTCAATGAAAATTATTAAATGCGCATCCCAAAATACAGACGCCATAACCTTGCAAGCCGACTATTGCTTTTCCCACGCTTTCGAGCGAGTTCATCGAGTAAAGTCCACTCGGATGACTGTCGATTGGACTTTCGGGTGAAATGATGGAGCCATATTTCATCCATTGTTACTTATCGATGCAAAAACTCAGGTTTATTACGCTTGGTCATCTTCAGACACTGCTCTGAATCATCAATTCGTCGTTGGTCGTTGTCGTTGGTCAAAAGTGAGCTCGCGCGGCACCCACTTTGCACAGGGCTTTTTTATACCCAAATATTCGTGAATGATATAATGTACACGTTCACTTGATATTTTTAGAGTGTCCGCTATTTCTTTCAATTTCAATTTACGGTAATTTAAAATCATTTTGTGGATTTTTTAAATGTTTTCGTCGGTAACAACCACTTTTGGGCATCCACTGCGTTCACCGTCTTTAGTTAGCATACCGTCTATACTTAGCATACCAATCCTTGATGGTTGATTTTCTTAGGACAGCGTCAGGAAACTCGTCATCAAGACAAGTTTTTTCTTCAACTGTATTTTTCCCTTGAAAAAGCAATATTTTATCAACACTCGAAATTACTTTTAATACATTTTTTTCAAAATAACAAAATGCTTCACTCAAAATGCTATAATTCACAAACTAATGATCCAACAGCTGCCAACCTATACAAGCATATTTGGAGGGTTAGAGCTAACTAAAAGCATATGGGTTTAATTCTAGTACCGCCATCTATGTGTCAGACCGGGGACTTTTCAAGTGACCTGTTATTTGTAAATAAACTGATGAACAGTGTTCCCTGGGAAATATTGTTGAAATAGGCACAATTCTGGGTAATTTTCAAAAGGTTTTCCGAAACACATCTAAAAGAAATTCAAAAAAAAATGCTGAATATTTTAAAAAAATATAGCTTACATGCTGTTCATTTCTATTTTGCAGCCAACAGTATAAATAGGACCAATATTTGAAATAAAATGCTACTGATACTATATATGTACTATTTTGTTACTATTTTTCAATAATTGTTAGCAAATTCAATAATTATATTTACAATTTGAAAATCAAACTAAAATTACAATATTCTAATTCCAGATATTTTCTTTAATATAGAACATTTAACATAATTAATATAGCCCCACTAAATATGCAATGTCGACTTATTATATATAAATTAAATTTAATAGCCTACATTATTATATATTTTAGTATTGCAAATTCTACCGATTTTTTTTATGTTCATATCGTTTAAATGATTTGATTTCGGATATGGCCTTAATTTTAATTATATGAAATTTAATTAACACAAATGACAGTTATGTAATCACATTCCAGGGCAAAAATATGGTATTAAACGTTAATTAGTTGCCCTGATGTCGGCTAATTAGCGGGAGTTTGTTACATATATATATTTCGTTTTACGATTTCAAAATAATTGTATAGATTTGATTGTATAATGTATAGTGACTTAATATAATGGTTGAAAAATGTCTAGTTTAATGAAGAAATAAATACAATTTTCTTTAATATGGATCATTACCCAACAATAAGTGTTTAAAAATTGTTTTAATTTTGTTAATTTCTCACGCTTCTGTGGGACACAAGACAAAGTAGAAAGCTAAATTTCCAAAAACAAATTAAAGATGAGTAATCGGTTATAGTGAGATGACCAAGATAATAGTCTATAATGAGTAAATTTTCTAACAGCAGAAAATATAACAGCAATTCTTGATTGAAAAGTTGGAACAGGCGAATAAATAACTAAGAAAATTATAAAATTTTATTTTGAAATGTGGGTTAAAAAATATCTTTTACCAAATAAGACTGTTTTTTTATTCGATTTATTCTTTTCCATTATATATTTTACCTGAAAAATATGTCTAAAAGATAAAAATGATATTTAAATGGAACATATGGGACAAATAGAAGAAATTATCAATTATTAACAGTAAATTTATAAATATTTCAAAAGCCGGCTTGGTAGGGCAGTGGTAAAGGCGATGGGACGGTCCTCCTGCTGTTGCGATAGCCGCGGGTTCGAGTCCTGCTGGGGCATGGTCGTAAAAGTATTTCTTTAATATAATTTATATATTGTAAAAATAAAATGCCTAATTGTGTCCGTCAAAGGTTGTTGTTAATTGTTTTAATTAACATGCAAATACGTATCACTTAATTTAATACCCCATATTTATAATTATAACATAAAAGTAAATAAAAATCAAATATACTTATATTTGGTGCTCTGAAGTTGTTGCAGTCCTAAAATAATCTTACTCATCACAATTTTGTTATAATGTTCAGTGATGTAGTGATTTAAACTTAGTAATAGTCTGTTGATTGTTGATACTTAATGGAAATTAATTTTAATTAAAGGTCCCTTAAAAAAGTTAGTGAGTGATAGTTCTTCAGATATTTTCAATGTATTTTAATATATAGAAATTTTTTAATGTTACATATAAAATATTTTTCTGATATTATTTATTATTGTAAATAGCATTTATAGGTCATACCACGAATTTATGGTCAGTCTAGTCGTCAAAATGCAACTGATTTTTTCTGGCGGTACGCCAATGTCATAGAAAAAATAGAAATATCACGGTATACGCGACCTTGGAGAAATGTTTTGTTTAGTTCAATCAACGGTAGCGCTGCGATCGCAAATTGTGATTGGCTAGTTTAAATTCCTGGTGTCGTCACTAACATGAAACGTGATTAGTCGATCAAATTGTGTGAAGTCAGCATTTTCTATGGGCGTCCTTTCTTTAAGTTCGTGTTTATAGGTTTTGGTTTTTGTTTAGATCAAGAAATTTTCGTTTTATGTTGTGCATATTTTCCGTTGCATATTAGTATGTCCGAGAAATCTTTAAAATGACACATCATCACTTCAATTTTTTCACATTATTCTCCCAGAGAAGATTGTAAAGAAGATGAACTTGTTAGATAACTTATATTCTTCTTTAACGGAAGGTCTAGTAACACTTGAGATTGTTAAATCACCAGTTAAATCTATATTTTCAGTTCCCGAGAACTTTGGTCTGAGAAAAACAAGAGTCTAATACTGTATTTTTGTCTTATTTTAAGCTATTTAACAAAACTTCTGAAAAAGAGACAACATGCAATGTTTGTCTACATTCTATATTAAGTAGTTCCACAGATTAAATATTCTAAAATCTAAATATGTTTAAAAAACACATAAATATTTACTGTTTCAACTCTCCAATCCATAATGATTTTCAAGACCAAATTTTAAGTTATTATGAGGTGTGATTGTATTTCTGGTTTAATGAAGTTAATGCAATATCAACAGGGAAGGATTTAAAGTTTACCTTCAACATATCAAGATAAGTTAGAACTCTAATAGATCCCATAAAATTGATGGCACTAAACAAATATGGGAAGGCGTTATAGAAGAATTATAGATATTTTAATTATGCCTATAATAGAGTTCATAATTTTTTTTGCTTTTGTTATGTGTATTTATATTATTTGCACTTATGTATATTTGTATAGGATTTTGTTTTAATAAATTAATTTTAAAAATTAAATTTGATTTTCCTTTAAATACTACTGGCCATTGAATGTGACGTCACAAAATAATCAGGCGAAATGGCAGACCAATCACAGCAAAGTATTTTGCTTACAGGTTTCTACATAACTATTTTAAACCAACCAATCAAATTCACGTTGTCAGCGCAGCAAATGATTAAACTAAGCAAAACTTTGCCCCACTACTTACCATTGGAGTTGCACATCCCTGGGCAATACCTAATTAAATTGTCACTGCGTCTGAATCATTACCTTGACAGGTAGAAATTTAATAACTCCGACAGAATGTAAACATTTTTTTAGTACTGCAGTATTAACCAATTCCGACCTTTTTAATTGAGATTTTTAGTTACGGCTTTTTCATGTCGTTGTTTGGGAGTCGGTCGGCCAGGCTGATTTATTACTTACATGGAAAATGTTTTTATGGTAAATTTTAGCGAACAGGTATTTTTTAATTTTGCAATTCAATTACTAATTGTTTGTCAGTTTGGGAAAAAAGGGCTTTCAAAAAAAAACCGAGCGAAATTAATTTGTGTCAGTTTATGTCGTAATTTATACCCATAGATTTTTCAAAAAAATACTGTTACGGCTATATATTTGATTAATTAATATTGCTATTTACAATGACTTTTAGAGGCTTTCTATGTACATTAAGAAGTGTAAAAAAATACAAAAAGAGGTTAGAACAATTTTATCACGCGGCAGGTTAGAAATGTAATCAATATTCTATCTTTGCCGTGAAAATAAGCTTGAGTTTTTTTCGTCATTTTCCAGAAAAAAACATTCTTTTCAAAAAAATGGAAAAATTTATTAATTCAAAGTATTAGCCTAATTATATACACTTTGTCCATATTTCACCCAATATATGTATTACTATATGTAATATATGTATTATTTTCAAATTTCTTCGGAATTAGCAATGTGCTGCTCTGTAAGCGTTTGACCCATTGAGGCGAATTTGATAGTCGGATGGAGTAAGGTCTGGAGAGTATGGCCAATGCGATAATATGTCCTATCCAAGTGCTTCAACGCTTCTTTGACCGGTTTTGCTCTATGAGATGGAGCATTATCATGCTGTAAAATGAGTTTACCGTGTCTGCGGGACTTTTCTGAACATTTTTCAGTCAATGTATGGTTCAAATTGAAAACTTATTGTAGGTAACGATTACAATTGACCCCTTCATCATGTCTCAATAGCTTATAATGCACCATGTCATTCTTGTCAGATAATATATACATTATTAACATGGTAATGCACTAATTTCAATATACCAATGCAGAAAATTTAAAGTGCTTTGCAAAATACCAACACAGTTTATGCTGAATATATCTAAACCCTCAGTGCTGTTTTGCGCTTTCCGTTCCACAGTTACCACTTTTTTCCGTAACGTAAAATAAAAACCCCTCATATTTCGCAACTGGCTCAGTCGGTAGTATTCCAAAAAATCATAATATTGTTATCCTTTGACATCACCCAATTAACCAGAATCATATTATATATCAAGAAAAGAAGACAGGTGGACCCTCGTACCACCTGTCTGAGAATCGCTGCAATTAATCGAAGTATTCTTTCGTGTAGTTATATTGAGTTCAGACACACGAATTTCTGCTGAAGCTGTAAGGTCACAAAAATTGAATGAAGTCTAGTTTGTGCTCGTTTGTAGTCCTTGGCACAAATATCATAATTCAAGATATAAGGCCAAAAAAAGACGGAGTGAAGTAGATTTTAATCCCCAGTATCGTTTTGTGCTGACCACTCTACAGTCATCATTTTGCTCCGTAAAATAAAATAGATTTTAAAGTAAAATAAAAGATGTTTCTATTATAGACCCCTGAGATTCATAATCTAGATATTGTTTTTTGATAATTTCGCTTTAATATCCTTGTATCTCATCAGAGACAAGATACTTGATAATAATAAATGTTTCTAAAGCTTACAAGCATGACAATATCGCGAGAACATTGCAAATAAGGAACAGGTAAACTCGAATCCTTGTACTGAGACCGCACACAAGGTTTCTCCTGATTTTTACATACTATTTGACGCTGCTTCTTGTTTTCTTGTTTGTCATTTACTTTAGCCATTTGATGTTTCCCCAATAAATAATATTCAAGTGCTCAATAACGTTCACCAGCTTCTATTACCCTCATCAATTGATGTATATTCCAAAATTTTAACATTGAAGGTACTAATACTAATTCTCTTAGGTTATAGTTTGTTTCTTTTCTTACATTGCTATAACATACTGTCTCGTATCACAAACACATTTTTTCAATAAATATATAGAGTTAATATTATGAAATTATCAGTGAGTTTGTAGATCCCATAGTGGCAGTTAGTAAAAAACGCTAGTCTAACTTCACAAGTTCATCGCGCTCTTGACCAACGTAAAAAGCTTAGACCAGTCCTTCTGAACCTAACCAAAGCCTTCGACAAGGTCTGGCAGGACGGTTTGATCGCAAAATGCTCTCATAAAGTCCTACTTATCGGACAGACCTTACCATATCAAGATCAGGAAAGCACTTTCCAGTTGAAAACAAATCGATGCAGGCGTACATCATGGTTCCCCGCTGGCCACAGCCTTATTCAACCAACAATTTCAGATCTGCAGAGAAAAGATCACATTGACGTCCCGATTTACGCTGACGAAACTGCTTTCTTCACGGCCGCCAGGTTCGAAGCTACAATTGAAGAACGTTTACAGAAGCAGCTCGATCATGCGTTGAAGTGGTTCAAATTCTGGAGGTTGCAAATCAACCCACTGAAGACCCAGGCCATTATTTTCCATACGAAGCGTTACCCACTGCGCGTCTCGCAACTCAAGATCGACACTTCGACGGACTGTTCGGTTGGCATTCCCAAATCCAGAAAGATTTGGGGATAGCAAACCTGCTATCTACGCTGATCTGCTCTTCTAGCAGTCTTACCATCTCCATCAAATGCACTCCTCTATCGATCTAATGTCTACTTCAATCAGGTGAAACGGCTTCCAGTTTTCCAAAACAAGCTCCTCAGGAGAATCTTAAACGATCCAAAAAAACGTTTGTTAGAAATAATCCAAGTCATGGGGAAACGGACACTCCAGAAATCAAGCACTTCATGTCTCAATCATTCCATAAACAACAATTCAGTCCTTCTGAAAACGCGCTTGTTCGCGAGCTGGTCAACATGCTGGGAGCTTAGCACCGCTGCACCGCTAACCTCCCCCATTTCCACAGACACCACATCCGTCGCTTAAGTCATAACTTTTGCCTCCATACGATAGTATCCAGTTGTGTGTTACCTCAACTTCGCGCACCAACAGAATCGTCGGGTCCTCGTGACCAATAACGGCTGGCCGATCAGCGGGTACCATATCCCCGAACTTAATGCAGTAGCAGTAGCGATCCACAGCGGGATCCATAAGCCCAGAGCCCCATTTCCACTGCCTGGTTTTAGGCGAGAACAAAAAAAAAACGATAAAAAATGCTATAGTTATTCAAAACAATTTGGCAAATAATAAATTAAAGGCCTAATATATATGATTGGTCATATCACTGAGGCGTTTGACTTGAGAAATAGAGGTTAGAAATACTATTCAGTATATTACTGGTAAATAACACTTGGAATTATACAACCAGCAACGCGTCAAAGCAATTTTGAAACGTGATAGTGGTTATTATCAGGTCAGGCCTTTATCCAGATTTGGCCCCTTTAGTTAATAAATGTTATTTAGTCGAGATTTTCGTGCTGAAAAAAACACCTTTTTAAGCAGAAACAGTATAAATATATTTATTTCCATTTGACCTGGAAATTCCCTGTAATTTAGTAGAAATCCGCTTGACTACGTTAACGAAGAACAACAAGTCGTTTACCTGTCCTCCCTCCCCATTTATTGGTCGCTAGTTTGGAGGGAACCCCAAACTAGGAGTAACTAAAGAATAAAGGAATGCGAACCAGATAGCACAATCCCTCACTCACGCAATCCCCTAAAGAATCTACATAAATAAAATTTCTTTTAAATTGGTTTCGGGTCGACATTTTTACTTAATCCCCCGTTCTCCCAACTTTGTAATCTTTCCGTGGAGAATTCCGGGGGAGATTTGTTGGGTACTGTCAGCCTCCGGGCATAATATTGTTTCAAACAAACTAATTGAAATAATTCTCGTTGAGGTGGGAATTTTGTCTTTGTGGGCGAAGATTTATGTGCAAAAGTTACTAAATAAATTTTGACAATTGTTTAATATAAACATCAAGGTGGACGTAATCCGGGAGAACAAAAATTCAGTGGTTCGTGTAACTGAAATTAATATTTGAATATGGCAAATAAATTTATTTCATTTATTGTACTCAATAAATAAATATTTCGTAACCCTTTTTCGATATTTTATACCAGGTGCCTTTCGAAGTTAATGTATAATTTTTCAAAAAGAGGTCAAGGATCACGTTATACTTTTCTTATGTAAAAAGGATTTTCGCGTGTTGATAAATTACTGCTTTTTGAAGGACTATCAACAGCGACTATTACATAGCGTTATTGGACTATTTGAGGGACGAAATGGCCGAAAAACGGTCGCATTTGAAGGAAAAGAAAGTGCTGCTTCACCAAGACAATGCACCGTGTCACAAATCAGTGAAAACGGTGGCAATAATCTATGAATTGGGCTTCGAATTACTTCCTCATCCACCGTATTCTCCAGATCTGGCCCTCAGTGACTATTTCCTGTTCTCAGATCTAAAAAGAATACATGCTGGGAAGAAATTTTCGTCGGATGAAGAGGTGGACGAGAAGGGACAAATAATACTACAATAATGGTATCGAAGTGTTGAAGGGTCGCTATAATCAGTGTTCCTTGAAGAAAATTATGTTGCTATAGTAGGCCGGCGACTTTTCAATTGACCTGTTACTAGCAAATGGAGATTGCAAAACACTACATTTTATTTTTAACCTAGCTACAAAGAGACAGAATACTGTCTGATGCGTTGGGACGGACATATAACCAAATCAGTGTCTAAAAAATATTTTAATAAATTCTCTTGTTTGTGGACCAACAAATATACCTTCTTTTAATTCAGAATGACTTAGTTTAGGAAAAACAGTTTTTAAATAAAGTCCTTTACAATTTTTATCCATGGCCTTGATCAAAGTTTTCATTAAACCAAGTTTTATATGTAAAGGTGGAATAATCACATTTTCTTATGGAATAAGAGATTCCTAGATAATATTTGCCTTACGACAAACAAAATTAGTTCCTTTTGGCTAATATTTAACTTCATAGTGTATTTTGGTTAGGTAAGATCGCCAACCAC
Source organism: Rhynchophorus ferrugineus (assembly GCF_030347505.1). NCBI lineage: Eukaryota > Metazoa > Arthropoda > Insecta > Coleoptera > Curculionidae > Rhynchophorus > Rhynchophorus ferrugineus. The sequence continues at coordinate 55,097,364 of NW_027472583.1, forward strand.
ACATCATTTCAATTGATAATTCTCATTTCCGAAAGCTGATACCGCTGATCAAAATATATGCAGGCACCTAACATATCAAATTATGTAGTTATTTAATATTTTTTGTATATCTTCTGATATCATCATTTAAGTTGTTATATTAGACAGCAGACATTTGCTAAATGGTTGACTGAGAAGATATGATTCATTTTGTTACACAAAAAATCGCATTTCACTTAAACTAACACTAGTTGCAGAAAGTTGTAATACTGCAATAAAAAAGAAACTGTCAGATTTATAACTAGAAACGTATTACTTTTTCTTTGTCTGTCTTTTTTTCCGATTGATCTAGCACGAATGAGAAATGACAAAATCATTTAACAGAGATCGACCGACAAGGAGACATTAATCCCGTCCGGATCCACAAGTGTTTTTGCGTCACGATCTTGACCAATTATTCCCCATTTATCCCCCATTCAGCCTTCTTCAATCAACGCCATTACGTATTCATTAAGGGTTCTTTACCTGAGGGCCTGTCAGTCAGTCTCCTATGGTGTTACGTTAATCAGCTTTAATAAAAACCCATCCCAACGGTCGGAAAGCGACCAACCGGAATATTTAAACAGGCAATTTTCCGATATAATTTGCGAGAATTATCGTGTTCTATGGCGAACGAACTAAGCAAACAACTTTAATAAAGCGCCGTGGCGAACAGGTCGGGCCAGATGTTGCCGCACAGTCAATTTTGATGTTTTCTATGGAAGTGTTATTTTAAAATTAAGCGCCAATTTTGTCTGAGCGCCGAATGGCTTGTAGACAGTAACGGCGAAGTAGAAAGTTTTCTAACAGCTTGCATAACATTTTATTAATAGGATTGATATTAACAATCACTGCAATTGTTGTTTTACTATTAAATAATTTTGTTACTTATTTATTTACTACTAGCGACCCGCCCCGGCTTCGCACGGGTGCAATGCTGATACTAAATTAAATACACTACAGAAAAAATATGAACGTTGTATATAAAAACATAGCGGCCCGCTCCGACTTTGCACGGGCATAAAATATATATGCCTATGTCACTCAGTGAAAACATGATTAAAATCGATCCAGTATTTTTGGTTCATTCATTACTGCCCTTGGCCTGCACGCATTAAATTTGGAGTAAAACAATTCCTCTTCCCCTATACTTACTATGAAGATTTCCTGCTATCTTTGGAATATCTAAATTCATACAATTTTTATTACATTACACATTTTTAAACGCAAATTTTAAATTTGTAATATCTCCGAAAATATTTGTTTAATTTACATGCTGTAAGGAACCATATTGATCTATATTAATTGCACACTGTATTTAAGGTACTTAATTCGATAAGGATTAATGCCGTATTGCTTAAAATAGCTTCGTAAATAAGCCATTTTCTCACGTAAAAAGTAAACAATAAAAATGGTTAATGTGGGTTATCCCTAAAAGATAAACATATACCATCGCGGACTTTTTTGTAGACCTTTTTATGGTGTACAATACTGTAGTACATTAATTTGATCTAACTCGTAGGGTTAGGCAGCGTTTTTGCTAATTGCTAAATAAGCCTAAAAAAATAGGTTAATTTACGACATCACGTTAGAAACCTCTAAAATTAGCAATGTTGCCTTAGTATATTATGCATGTATTATACATATAAACCTTCCTCTTGAATCACTCTATCTATTGAAAAAAACCGCATCAAAATCCGTTGCGTAGTTTTAAAGATTTAAGCGCACATAGGGATATAGGGACAGAAAAGGCGACTTTGTTTTATACTATGTAGTGATATATTTATATTTTACTTTATATTTGCAGTCTTACAAAAAGGAGACACTTTGCTTTTTTATAACATAATTATGGATGTATGACATAATTATGGATACATGACAAGCCAATGTATAAATAAAAAAATTAATTTAAGGATCCAGTATTCTTATATACATATTACATTACTCAAAATAAATATATTGAAGTTACTATTATTCTTTGGGGGTTTAACAAGATGTAACTATAATTAGTAAGAAAATACAGAACGGCATTGTTGACGAATTACGTAGAGGGCACCTGGTGATGGTAATGCTGCGATATATACTTTTGGATATAAAGGCCGACGCCTTGACTGGACATCATATAGTTTCTTAGAGTCTCTCGAAGAGTATCTTGCTATCACCATTGTAACTCCTTGTATATTATCAAGATAGTGACCATTATAATGTTTGTTGAATATTTGTATTTGATTTGTCAAGAAAAAAAGTATGTCTTACAAATTGCTGCTGCTAAGACAATATTAGCACTAAGAGACTGCAGAGAGCTCAACCTAAAAACTCATTGTGCTGTTGATATAGTTGCCGTACGAACTAAAAGATCACGAATTCTATTAAACGAATCAAAATCTATACTTGTAATATCCACAAATAGTAGAGTTACCAAATTCCAAATATGGCAAAACTCTGGATGCCAAACTCAAATGGAGAAAAGGAACGACACGAAGAAAACATCAAGTCCAGGAAAATTTATTCGTTTGCTTGGCGGAAAATCCGATTTCTTATTTACAACAAGCTTATTTTCTATAAGCTAATACTAAGACTAGTGTGGAGCTATGAAATTCATCTGTGGGGCTGGGCAAGAGACTCCAACATCCAAATGATTCAAAGGTTCCAAGATAAAGTGCTGAAGTGTAATGTGACTGTTCCTTGGTATATATGATTTTGTGAACTCTATTACAAACTAGAAATAGAGATGAGATGATCATGAACACTATTACAAGTTTTGCCTTGAAAAAGATTCCTATTTTAATTAGACGGAGGAAACTTATAAATGTGCGTAATGTCAAGAAACATCAAGCGGAAAAATCCATCTGATATTACCCTAGGGCGAAAACTAAGTGATTCAGTAGGCAATATCTTAGTTGTAGCTATTTGCTAGTATGTTACGACGGAGAAGAAATAATAGCAAACTAGGTGGTACACTAGTCTTAACAAATAAATTTAAAAAACTGCTTAAATAAAACTTCTCAATCTTATCGAAAAAAGATAGCTTAGATACAATCGGGTTAAGAGTTTTTGCTGTTGGAACCAAACCAAGTAAATCTCTATAAATTATAATAACTTTTAACTTTTTCTGATATAAGATACTAGCTCTAATAGACCAAAATAAAATTGTAAACCACAATACTTAACAATAACTAACTACTTAACAATTAAATTATGATAAAACATAAAATGAACTTCTATCTATTTATTTTTAATAATATAAAAACGTTCATAAGAATACTGTATAAATGTTCTCAATATTTATCTCAAAATGTAATTCGTTGCTTGTTCTCTTAGTTAGTTTTTTTATTTGATAGATATTTTTGTATATAATTTTATATTGTTAATGTTTAAACGACATGAACGAATTTGTCAATTGTTT